>NC_080778.1:10000000-15000000 GCF_020826845.1 Diceros bicornis minor
TGTATACACCTCATTTTGCTTATCCATTCATCAGGCAAGGGACCCCTGGTTGTTCCCATCTTCTGGCTATTGGGAATAACGCCGCTGTGAACACGGATGTAGAGTCCCTGCTTGCAATTCTTTTGGGTGTATATCTAGGAGTGGAACTGCTGGACCAAGTGGCAATCCCATGTTTAAGTATTTGAGGAAGCACCAAACTGTTTTCCACAGTGACTGCACCGTCTTACATTCCCACCAGCAAAGTATACGAGTTCCAGTTTCTCCACATCCTTGCCAATGCTTTTTGTTTTTTTTTTTAATTTTTTTTTTTTGGAGGAAGATCAGCCCTGAGCTAACATCCATGCTAATCCTCCTCTTTTTGCTGAGGAAGACTGGCTCTGAGCTAACATCTATTGCCAATCCTCCTCCTTTTTTTCCCCAAAGCGCAGGTAGATAGTTGTATGTCATAGTTGCACATCCTTCTAGTTGCTGTATGTGGGACACGGCCTCACCATGGCCAGAGAAGCGGTGCGTCGGTGCGCGCCCGGGACCCAAACCCGGGCCGCCAGTAGCAGAGCGCAGGCACTTAACCACTAAGCCACGGGGCCGGCCCCTTGCCAATGCTTATTGTTCTTTGTGTTTGATAACAGCCATCCTAGTGGATGTAAAGGGCAGCTTGTTTTATAACATTTAAATATGTAAATGTAGAGGATGTGGGCCTCCATTTGCACTCTTTTTTTTTTTTTTTTTTTTTTTTTTTTTTTTGTGAGGAGATCAGCCCTGAGCTAACATCCGCCAATCCTCCTCTTTTTTTTGCTGAGGAAGACAGCCCTGGGCTAACATCTGTGCCTATCTTCCTCCACTTTATATGGGACGCCGCCACAGCATGGCTTACCAAGCAGTGCGTCTGTGCGCGCCCGGGATCCGAACCAGCGAACCCCGGGCCGCCGCAGCGGAGCGCGCGCACCTAACCGCTTGCGCCACCGGGCCGGCCCCTCCATTTGCACTCTTAACTGAACCCCAAGATTGCTACCGTTGAGCCCGTTCTTATCACCATGACTATATTAGAGAGCTGTATTAGTTTCCTAGGGCTGCCATAACAAATTACTACAAACTGGGGGGATCAAAAGAGAGGAAGTTTATTCTCTCACAGTTCTGGAGGCCAGAGGTCTGAAACCAAGGTGTCAGCAGGGCCGTGCTCCCTCCAAAGGCTCTAAGGGAGAATCCTTCCCTGTCTCTTCCAGCTTCTGGTGGCTCCTGGCATCCCATGGCTTGTGGCCACGTCGCTCCAATCTCTGCCTTCATCTTCATGGCCTCCTTCTCCATGTCTCTGTGTGTCCTTTTCTGTCTCTTATAGGGACACTCTCATCGGATTTAAGACCCCTAATCCAATATAATCTCAGCTCAACCCTCAATTACACCTGCAAAGACCTTATTTCCAAATCAGTTCACATTCAGAGATTCTGGGCGGATGTGAATTTTGGGGTGACACTATTCAATCCACTCTAAGAGGTGATTCCCTTCTCCATGCTCCATCCCACCAGCAACATGGAGCCAGCCCACTGCTATGGTTCCGTAGAGGTGAGAGGTCACTCAGGTGGCACCAGATCCACAAGTCCAGAACAGCCCAGACAGGTTTAATGTGCAATGAATTGGGCAGAGGACGATTCACTGCGACCCAGATATGTAGAAATACATCTATCTTTAATTTTCTAGATCTGAGTTTATACCTACTTTGTTCTAGAAGCATCCTTAATCTCGGCACTCCAATGGTATTCACTTCTTCTAGTTTAAATAGTTTCTTGCAGGTAAGTAGGCAGCAAGATTTTCAATTCAGTCATTTCAAAGTCCCACTCTGAGTCATTCTCTCCCTTCCGGTTTGCAGAGCTGCATGCAAGGGCAGCTATGGGGCCTCATAGCATTAGGGGATTGTGAGTCCAGGTCCTCCCAGAGGCAAACCCAAGGTAGGATCAATGTGCAAGGACGGTATTTAGGAGAACAGCTGTGTGAGAGAAAACAGGAAGAGGGCAGCAGGCCAGGAGAATTCCCAGACCGCAGTGCCAGTCTGACTCCACGTGAAGGGGCGGGAAGGAAGGCTGGTGAACATGTCCCAGCCTGCCTACAGACGCGGGAAGGTTCAGCAAGGCCGATGGGGCATCCTTGAGCCCACGGTGGCTGTCAGTGGGGTGCCCTTTGCCCCAGCATCCTGTGGTCAGCCTTGGCTGAGAGTGGCCCCTGAGAAGCGAGGCCTAGGGCACAGGTGGAGGTGGATTCCATGCTACTGACACAGTCCCCACTCTCCCCAACTATCACCCGATTCCCCGGCCTCTGCAGCGCCTTCCGCCTGGCCTGGTTGTGAGACATCCATAGCCCCATCCCACCTCCATCCCCAGCAGTAACATAAGCGCTTGTTCTCAGTCCGGCACGACGAAGCAGGAGCTCGCCCCAGGCTGCTGGGTGCCACACCACTCCCCCAGCCTCCCCCACGGCAGCCACCCCCTGGTCCGTGCAGGACGCCCCAGGCCCCTCCACCCAAGGTCCCAGGCAGGAGGCCTCCTGGAGTTTTAGCTTGCTGTTAAGTGTCCCACATTCTAAGCCCCCTCCCCAGGCCCTACCAGGGAAGCCTCAGCTCCGGGAGGGACTTCACAGCAGGCATCAGCCCCTGAATGTCCATGGTCTGCCTTAAATTAGATGCTCCAGGCTTCAGTCCTCCAGGCCAGACCCATCGATATTTACAGCCCCGCCTTCAAGGTCCCAGGAAACCTCTCCCTGATTGTCTCAGCAATCACGTTTTTAAACTCGGTGTTAAACTCCAGCCCAGGCAGTGATGTCTGTCCCAGGCAGGGGAGAGAGTCACGGGTAACAAGCTCTCCCAGGAACAAAAACACATAAAAACATATTTCAAAAAATAGCATCCCCCCGCTCACGTTGGAGGAGAAGTGGAGTTTCAAATGACTTCACCGGAAAGCGGTGAGAAGCCCTTCTGGGTTTCTTATTTTTTGGTGCCATCAAGTGGTGATTTAGGTTTTCACAAAATGGAAATCATTCTAATGATTATTTTTATTCTTCTGTTTCCCTGCTTGTCTAGGAAGTTGGATTTTTATCTCTTGAACTGTTATTTTTGGGGAATTTTTCCCAATAGACAAGGACAGATCCCTTACCTTGGCAGACCCCAAATTAGTTATTAAAAAGTCAGTGAGTGAGATATTCCGAATTTCTAAGAGGCAGCCCTTGACAGAGATTTTTAATGAAGTCCCCTCATTTTCTGCTTAAGATAACATTACGATATTCAGGTATCACTCATCCTGCCTCCCTCACCCTCTCTCATCCGTGTGTCTCCTTGTAACTGTTCCAAAGGGCCACATAGAGATGGGAGGGCGGCCCCACCTTACAAGGGGGGACCAAGGTAGCCCAGCCCAGCCACTGCTCCTCTCCCATGAGGTGACCTGTCTCCCTCTTTTATGCCCCAAGATGATTGACAACGATGCTATCCAATTACAACTGTCCCTTTCTCCCTGTGGGGCACTGAGAGGCGGGCTCGTTCTACAGCATGAACAGAGATGTGATGAAATGGCAAGCACGCTGAAGCCATCATGACATAAAGAAAGCTCTGCAGACTGAAGAACAGCTTATGTTCTTGTTCCCCTTCACCATTAGCGCTCCCAAGGATGACCTCCAGGGCACGGCACAGCCAAGGCCTTGCTGGGCCCAGCTCTCCCGGGAGGAGAGAACAATGGAGGAGGTTTGTTGAGTGACCTGTGAGGCCGCAGCTTGCTTCCATCCAGGGTCCCCCAGTTACCCATCTGTGGTAGCTGAAAACTTCAGATGATCTTCGAGGCTGCCCCAGGTCCAGAGAAGGTGGAGGCCAGATGACTTAAACAAAATACTAGACAAAATTGAATAAAATTTTCACGCACAAAACTAACATATTTATCTATATTGCGTTTCTCAGGCAGAAAACACAACAGCAGAGTATCTGGATCAACAGTAGTGACTGGCAGTCCTAAAAGTGAGACCATCCCTGTTTCCTCCAGGAGTGGGGAGGTGGAGCCCTCAGGCCCTCAGGAGTCAGGACTCCACGCGGTCACATCAGCCAGGGTTCGCGGTTGGGCATTAGTCCCCTGTCTTCTCTTCCCCCGCTATCCTGGGGACCCCCTTCTGCCCAGACCCGTAGGAATGTTAGTCCCGTTCCCATAGCAGATATATTGCTGCAAGCAATAGGAAGGGCTAGCCAGTAGAGCCCTATAGACACGCAAGAAATGTCCATCCATAAATATTTATTACTTTGTTTTTATCTTTCTTTTTGTGTGTGTGTGTGTGTGAGGAAGATCAGCGCTGTGCTAACATCTGCCAATCCTCCTCTTTTTTTGCCGAGGAAGACTGGCCTTGGGCTAACATCCATGCCCATCTTCCTCCACTTTATATGGGACACTGCCACAGCGTGCCCTGACAAGCGGTGCATCGGTGCGCGCCCAAGATCCAAACCTGGGCCACCAGCAGCGGAGGGTGCGCACTTAACCCCTACGCCACAGGGTCGGCCCCTGTGTTTACCCTTCTTAATCACACAAAACATTTGAGATGCTTTAATGAATGCTTATAATAAATGATGTAGATGAAATTAAGATCTTATAATATGATCAACTAATATTTGATAAGGGACCCAAGAACAGCCAATGGGAAAAGGATCGTCTCTTCAACAAATGGTGCTGGGAAAACTGGATAAACACGTGCAGAAAAATGAAACTGGCCCCCTATCTTACACCACTCACAAAAATTAACTTGAAATAGATCAAAGACTTAAACATAAGATCTGAAACCATAAAACTTCTAGAAGAAAACATAGGGAAGAAGCTCCTTGACATTGGTCTTGGCAACAATTTTTCAAAAGCACAAAGAGCAAAAGAAAAAAATCAATAAGTGGGACTACTTCAAATGTAAAAGCTTCTGCACTGCAAAAGAGACAACAAAATGAAAAGGAAATCTATGGAATGGGAGAAAATATTTGTAAACCTTGTATCGAATAAGGGGTTAATATTCAAAATATATAAAGAATTGATATAACTCAATAACAAATAAACAAACAATTTGATTAAAAAATGGGCAGAGGAACTAAATAGACATTTTTCCAAAGAAGACAAACGGCCAACAGGTACATGAAAAGATGCTCAATATCACTAATCATCAGGGAAGTGCAGATCAAAACCACAATGAGATATCACCTCACACCTATTAGAATGGCTATCATCAAAAAGACGAGAGGGGGCAGCCCGGTAGCGCAAGCGGTTAAGTGCGCGTGATCTGCTGAACTGGCCCAGGGTTCGCTGGTTTGGATCCCAGGAGCTCACCGACACGCCCCTTGTCAGGCAAAGCTGTGGCAGGCGTCCCATATAAAGTGGAGGAAGATGGGCATGGATGTTAGCCCAGGGCCAGTCTTCCTCAGCAAAAAAAGAGGAGGATTGGCACATGTTAGCTCAGGGCCAATCTTCCTCACACACACACACACACACAAAAAGACAAGAGATAAGCGTTGGCGAGGATGTGGAGAAAAGGGAATCCCTGTGCACTGTTGGTGAGAATGTACATTGGTGCAGCCATTATGGAGAACAATATGGAGGGTGCTCAAAAAATTAAAAATGGGGGCCGGCCCGGCAGCGTAGCGGTTAAGTTTGCACTCTGCTTCGGTGGCCCAGGGTTTGCTGGTTTGGATCCTGGGCGCAAACCAACGCACCGCTTGTCAAGCCATGCTGTGGTGGAGTCCCATATAAAGTAGAGGAAGATGGGCATGGACGTTAGCCCAGGGCCAATCTTCCTCAACAAAAAGAGGAGGATTGGCATCGGATATTAGTTCAGGGCTAATCTTCCTCACAAAAAAAAAAAAAGAAAGAAAAAAATTACAAATGGAACTACCATATGATCCAGCAATTCTACTTCTGGGTTACCTATCCAAAGGAAATGAAAACAGGTTACTGAAGAGCTATATACACTCCCATGTTTATTGCAGCATTATTCACAATAGCCAACATATGGACACCTTAAGTGTCCATCAACGGATGAGTAGATAAAGAAGATGTGGTATATACACATACACAATGGAATACTATTCAGCCATGAGAAAAAATGAAATCCTGCCATTTGCAACAATATGGATGGACCTTGAGGACATTATGCTGAGCGAGATAAGCCAGACAGAGAAAGACAAAGACTGTATGATAGCTCTTATGCGTGGAATCTAAAAAAAGCTGAACTCGAGAAAACAGAGAGTGGACTGGTGGTTACCAGGGCCTGGGGGGTGGGGGAGTGGGAGAGATGTCGTTTAAGGGTATTATATACTTGCAACTAGTAGATAAATAAGTCCTGGAGATCTAATACACAGTACACTGATTACAGACCACAGAACTGTACTATGAACATTAAACTTGATAAGAGACTAGATCTTAATTGTTTCTACCACTAGAAGAAATGATAATTATGTGATGCAACAGATGTGTTAGCTAACACTACAATGGCAATCATATTGCAATATAAATGTATCAAATCAATGTTATACACCTTAAACTTGCACAATGATATATGTCAATTATATCTCAATTTAAAAAAAGATCTTATAAGCTGAGGTAGGATGAGCGATTTCGTCCAAAGGAAAAATTTTTTTAAATGTAGATATCCAGACTGTAGTCCCATAAAAATTAATATGAATTAATATTTATCTACATATTTTGATCTGAGCTTCCTGGTGGTCAAAGCCAAAAGAGAAATATGGTAGGGTACATGATTTGCGTTCACCAAAAGAAAATACAGTAATGTTTCTTAGCTCTCCTTGCACTTCAGTCTGAATAAAATTCCTCCCATGGTCTTCTTTGGAGTGAATAACGAATAACTTTGTAGAATAAAAATGCTATAGTCCAAGAACACAGCTTTTTAGAGGTCCAGCTTGGAACATGGATAAAACCTACATTATCCAGGAACAGACTGACTGACAGCCTTCAAAATATCTTCCATAAATATAGATTTTTCTAGACAGATTTCTGGTAAAAGTTGATCATTTCACAGTGGACCACGTCTCAGACGACGTGAAATACAGTTTGCCTCAAATCTATCAACTTTTTAATTTACGATTTTAAGCTTTTGTTTATGCTTAGAAAGTCCTTCCTCATCCTCAGATTACATATTTTTCATTTCCTTCTATTATTTACATGGTTTATCTTTTTTCAACCTTAAAATCTATGACATATCTTCAATGTATTTTGGTATAAGGACTAAAATAAGGATTGGCTTTATTTTTAAATGGCTGACTCCCCCAAATTGTCCAATTCATCTTTCTCCCAGATTTAATATGCCACCTTTATCATAGCAAGTTTTACACACGTACTCAGTCTATTTCCATGCCAATATTCTGTTACTGTGCCAGTACCGCTATGCATTAATTATAGCACTACGACGCCACAGTTCCACCACCTCAGACGTGCAATTATAAGAGGCACCGTTCTGTGTACATTAAGAAAACACTGCCAGTTAAATTACAACACAACATCGATTGTAAGTATCCTCATCTTAATAAAAAGGGCACAGCTTCATCACCGCGCTCCAATATGGCAGGGAGGGCAAGTCACCTTGGTTATTCCTCTTTCTCAGAAGTTTCCAGATTATTACCTGCTTATTTTCTCCAAGTGAATTTTTTTAATTTGGCAAGTCAACACCACCAGAAAACCACTACCACCACCACTTGGAGGTTTTAATTAGATTGTATTGGATTTTCAGAGAAACTTATGGAAAATTACACCAATGACACTTAATGGTTAGAAAGTAACAGGCTTTGTTTTTTCCCTCATCAGAAAGTATTACAAAGTTTATCATCTCTCCCATATTTTGCTGCAGAAAACGACCTTTGCTGTCTCATCTGACGTGCTAGAAAGACCATGGAGGAAGACAAAAGCTCTCTGTAGACACAGTGAATGACATGAACTCCCACCTCCTGTAAAGCAAAGGAAATGTAGTTGGGGATATAAAGAGAAAGGTTGGCTAATTTTAAGATGATCATGTTAAGACTGCTATTTCTAGTCATCATCTTTCTCACCCTGAAAATCTCATGGAAATACTTTAAACTACAAACAAACAGGATTCAAAATTCTAAGAGCAAGGACTGGAGTCACAGCACATCTATTTGATCAGGACCCAGATGGCCAGGAAGAACCGTGGGCTAGGGGGATTTCAGGACCACCACATGCCCCTTTCCTCTGCTGCAGAGGCAGAACCACTTGTTAGTCATGCAAAATGATGAGACTCGTGTCTTTTTTTTTTTTTTGGTGAGGAAGATTGGCCCTGAGCTAACATCTGTGCCAGTCTTCCTCTATTTTGTATGTGGGAGGCCACCACAGTCTGGCTTGACAAGCAGTGCATGGGTCGGCGGCCGGGATCCGAACCTGTGAACCCCAGGCCACTGAAGCAGAGCGTGTGAACTTAACTGCTACGCCACCAGGCCAGCCCCTCGTGCCATTTTTAAGGTGCCTCAACGAGCAGCACCCAAGACACCGGGCAGGAGAGATGACCAGATTGGCCTTAAGATCCCTCTCACTTCTGTGAGGACCAGGCAGGAGAGGGCGAGAAAGCGGCAGGCGGGGCGGCCAGCAGGCTCTGCTCCTGTCCCAGCCGGTGGGAGGGGTCCTGACGAGGCCGGCAGCAGCGAAGGTGAGGAGGGCTGGGTAAAGGGACAAGGTGAAGGTTGGTGACCAGTTGGAGCCAGGGCGGTGAGCTGGGAAGTCTGGGAGCTGGAGCTGCCAGCTGAGGCAACTGGAGGGACGGCCACCACCTTCCTTCACCATGGGAGGCCGCCTGGGGCAAAACCCCTTCCATCCCGCCCTGCCGGGTTGGCGAGCCTGGGGCACGGGTGAACTGGCCTGAGAGACCAGCTGGAGAACGAACGTGAGTCACACCATACACTGCCAGTGCCCGGTCCTTCAACACGGACGGCTGCGAGAACGCCTGAGGGGCGTCAGAGACAGGAGGAGGAAGAGCGATGCACAGACCAGGGGCAGGGCATCACGGGGAGCTGGGGAGAAAGGGGCGGCCATCCTGCGGAGCGGGTGCAGGGAAGCAGAGCCTTGAGGGGTATTTGGGGGGACAGGAGGGAGGGCGGAGGCCAAGCTGCGTGGTCTGCGAGCGAGTCAAGGGTGAAGGAAAACGTGGCTGGAACGTGGCGGGCACCAGAGCCACAGGGAGAGGGGACAGGGGAGGGAGACGGGCAGAGCGCCTGGTCTGTTTTTTGCTTTGGTGTTTTCATTTAATGATGGGAGAACGAACAGCATGAAAAGCACCAACTTGAAGAACTAGACCAGATGAGAGAACAGGGGGCGGGGGCCGCAAAACCACACACAATGGGGGGACACAGCATCCCCAGCGCCCCAGGGCTCTCCCTCCAGGGACACCGGGTGACAGTTGGTAAGAGCAGGGCGCTGCCCCTACTCAGCACTTCCAAACGTGCACACAGATAGAGTCCAAGGAGGATTCAGTAAATGGAATCCCACCTCAGCCACGGGCTTGCAGCAGCTCAGGTGCCACCACCCTGTCCTGCCTCCCTGGGGAGGGACAGCGGGCCGTGCGGTCAGCCAGAGTCCCCATGACGGGCGGCAGGACGCTACCAACAGCAAGCATGCCCCACTGAAGGCCCACGTAGCAGGGGCTCGATAAAGATAAGAGTTAAGTGAACAAGGTCTGATAAAATCTCCTTCACTCCAGAACCACATAGAACAGCTTATGGTGCTCAGGTGGTCCTGTTCCAACCCGGGAAGTCAAAACGGTCACTCAGCACCCTCAGCGGGGAAGTGTTGTCACTTTTCAGGTTTGTTCACTTAACGCAGGGCTCATCTAAATGCGATCGGTCCCCAAAAGCCCACTAAAGAAAAGGGGGCTTCTCCTCAGCATATAGTTACACCCAGTGGAAATACAGTCGGTCCCACTAGGATGCCGTCTGGGCAAATGGGTAAAACCTCCCTCCCGCCACCCGAGGGCAAGGTTTCACGGTTCTGACCACGAGCTGCCCCGGATCTCGTAGGGACAGCAGCCCATCGGTCACTCTCCTCAGGACAGGGATGTGACTTCTGGAACGGCAGCTCTCAAACTCTCCATCTGGACAGCTGCCACCCATGACCCTCCTGTTTTTATAGAGAAAAAACCTGCTCCACACTGGACTTAAGATGGCTTTGCCGAATCCTTAAGTTCGAGGTTAGCAGACAGCCCAGTGAAGCTCAGCTCCTAAAAGCCAGGTGAAGCGTGGATGCCGCGGAGGAAACGATACTTCAACCGGACCTCGACTTTCAAGGTAGACATTTTTTTGTTTCTAAAGTGAATATTAATGTTTTATGGTTTATAACACTTACCAAAAACATCACCAATGCACATGGACATTTAGCTTCACTTTTCTCCTTTCCTAAACTTAGAAAGGCTATTTATTCTCAGGCCTAAGTCCTCACCAGCCTATTGGTTATTAGCGTCTCTCCCAGAAATAACATAGCCTTTTGTCCATTTGGTGTCCAGCTCCCATCCTGTCTGTTCACAAGACACCCTGGAACATGAGCTGAAATTCCCAGAGGTGGTGACCTCTCCCAGTCACTCATAGGAAGAAAAGTTTAGGCCACAAAGAAATCCTTGGATATGGTACCTTTATTATCGACAGTATTTACAGAATTTCACATTCAAGACATAACAAAAGTCCTCATCAGGACCACACAGATCCATCTGTAGAATACGATTTATACAAACAAAACCCAGGATGGCCGTCCCCAAGAGGTACAGAGACGGACGGAGGGACGGAGGCGGCAGGTGGCCTCGCTGTGCTCACGGGCCAGGCCTTCCGACAAGAAACATGAGGAGGGCCCAGGTGGTGACTATGCCACAGACTCTGCAAGACAATGGTACCGGTCAGCGGGCCTGGACGCAGGCAGGCTGTGTGTGCGACCTGGACATGGGTCAGCGAGCCTGGACGTGGGCAGGCCGTGTGTGTGACCTGTGACACAGGTCAGCGGGCCTGGATTAGGGCAGGCCGTGTGTATGACCTGGACATAGGTCAGTGGGCATGGATGCAGGCAGGCTGTGTGTGCGACCTGGACACGGGTCAGTGGGCCTGGACGCAGGCAGGCCGTGTGTGCGACCTGGACACAGGTCAGCGGGCCTGGATGAGGGCAGGCCGTGTGTCTGACCTGGGCACGGGTCAGCGGGCCTGGGCGCGGGCAGGCTGTGTGTGTGACCCGTGACACGGGTCAGCGGGCCTGGATGCAGGCAGGCCGTGTGTGTGACCTGGACATAGGTCAGTGGGCCTGGGCGTGGGCAGGCCGTGTGTGTGACCCGTGACACGGGTCAGCGGGCCTGGACGCAGGCAGGCCGTGTGTCTGACCTGGGCACGGGTCAGCGGGCCTGGGCGCGGGCAGGCCGTGTGTGTGGCCCAGCAGGTCTGAAAGCACTGGCACACAGGCTCGCCCTTCTTTCTTCCCGGCTTTGTTCCCCCAAATGTGATTTTCTTTCCCTCGTTCTCCCAGTACCAACTCCTGCCTCTCGGGGTTAGGAGGGCTCTGGGACGCAGACAAGTCATTTTTCCCAGTGACTGACATCAGAGGTTGACATAAGGAAAAAGATTGCCTAGGAGCCAGATGTTTTTCTTCAACAATGCTGTTTTCTGTCGATATGGCTCCTAAAAGCCAGCAAAATCCTTATCAATCCTTATCAAAACCCTTATCAATTAACAGCACCTCCATCTTTCTAGTTGCTCAGGCCCAAAGCTCTGGATCCAAACTTGGCCTGCTCTGGTCTGTCAGCGATCCCACCTTCACCCCCCCACTCTGCCACCAAGGGGCCCAAACCACAGCCAAACTGTGACCCGTGATTCTTGGCTTCTCGACTTTCTCCCCCACCCTGTGTGTCCTCCACGGTCTGTCTCACACAGACAGAGCGATGCGTCGTCACTCCTCTGCTAAAATCCTCTGACAGTCTGCGTTTCTCCCACAGTCTTGACCCAGGGCCCTCCACTTGGTCGAGACCTGCCTACTTCCCTAGCCTCGTCCCCTTGCTCATTCCTTCCATCACAGTGGCCTTCTCACCGCCCCTCGACACACCAGGCACCTCTCACTCGAGGGCTCTGCCCTGCTGCCCCCTCTGCCTGGCTCACTCCTTTACCTCCTCGGGGTCTTAACGAGGCCCCATCTTCTCCTTTAACCCGCACCCTCCCCCCAGGTCCCACCTCCTGACCTAAAGTGTTTTTAATAAACACTTACCACCTAATACATCACCCACTGCACTTGTTTATTGATCATCACCTCCCACTGGAAAGCAAGCCCTGCGAGGGCAGGGTTGTTGTTTTATTCACTGACGAAGCCCTAGAACTTCTGACCGTGCCCAATACAGCAGAATACTCAACAATTATCTTTGAATGTTACTGAATAACGTTCAGTTCAACATATTTGTCAACAACTCCATTACAACACACACCAGCTAATGACCTGCGCTCGACTCAGACCAAATTGGGAACACAGGACAGTCTGGCAAGCAGCCTCGGGCCTAGGCACTTACTGTAACAAGCAGTTGACGTTCGGGGAGTGTCTCCAGTACCGGTACAGGGAGACCTGCAGGGTGGGGTGGCCTCTGTACTCCTTCAAGATATTCCGAGCGCTGCCAAAAGAAGTTCTTCAGGTCAGGCACGCACGTGTCAGACCTGCTGCTCCAAGGAGGCGCAAAGTGGCTGCAGGCAAAGGGACAGGGTGGCTGCAGGGAAGGGAGGATGGCTTAGAACCAAGGCACCTACTCCTTAAACTTGTTTGTCAAGAGCAGGAACTGAGTGCGCGTGAGCCGCCTGATGTCGAATTTGCAGAGGTTCTGAAACTCACGATAGACCTGCTGCTCGCTGACCCCGGGCCACCTCCTCACACTGAGGATGAGGATGGGAGGGCGGATGCTGGGATAATCTGGACCAGAAAAATTCTAGAAGATAGGGAGAAGAGCAGAAGAGATTTTCCACAATTCCTACTGACAACCTACCCAGTTCAAAAATCCTGAGATACACTAGGAAAGGCTCTGTCCGGTGTTGGGAGGGGGAGGGGAGAAGAAGTGAGCAAGTCCACATTGGTTCCGGCAGCAAGACACAAGAATAACAGAACAAGCTTAGTGGGGCATCAACACCCTCTTCAACTCTGATTTTGGTTATTATCAGGACCCCTCTGAGATCTCCCAGAGAACCCAGCTGCTCCCCAACCTCTGAATAGGGGAAAGGAACAAAACAAAGATACTCACAATCTTAGGGACCCCAGCTCGGATAAGATTCACCTGGTTGACGTAGGGGGCCAGCACATCAAGGTACAGAGGGAAGGAGGGCTCAGGTGTGGAACCAGCACTGCATGGACAGAGAAGAACCCAAAGCACTCAGGCACATAGGCGGTTATGCACATGTTCTCGGGCGCAGCTAAGGGTCTGGGGATAGAAGAGCGGGAGGGGCTGCCTCAGACAACTCTCCCTTCCTCCCCGCACAAGTCTTGGGGCTTATGCCCATGTGCTGACCATCTCAGAGAGCTCTCTCACTGGCCCAAGCCAAAGCAACGCTTCTATGTGGTCACCATCTGTTGGTGAGTTTGGTGAAGATCCCTCTGCTGACAAATGTTAGCAACAGGCTCAGAGAACTCAGGAGAGGCCACTGTTCAAAGGAAGGTCCATCTACCATCCCTTGACATGACATCACCTTTGGTTCCAAATGGCCGTCCCTCATCCCATAGCCTCGTTCTACCACCAGCCCTGCCTCCAGCCAGACACCACCACACACCTGAGCACAGGCCCTCAAAAAAACACAGGCCTCAGAGTCAGGCAGGCCTGGGCCACCACAGAACTTCTGTAAACCCAGGAGGGTTTTTTAGGTCATGAAGATTCAAAGAAAGAGGCTGTAAGGCCCAGGTCCCAGGGCATTAAGGGGCTCCACTGCAGTTAGCCGCCTTCACCGTCCAGCATGCATACACTGCCCAGTGGGCATTTAGATGCTGTGAAAGCACAGAAAAAGGGAGACGGGGGTGGCAGATCTCTTATTTAAGTTGTAAGCCTCACATCAATGTGTCAGACTATTTCCACGCATGATATCCATTACCAAAATGGACAAATATAGGCAGGACCCAATTTAACAAAGTACAGTCCACAAATGTTTCCAAGTCAGTCCCAAAGAACTTGTTACAATTTGGATTAGCTCCTTCGCCTGGCCTGCTGGATCCTATTTACCAAATGCATAGACCAAGGACGGTGCTACAGAATGCATATTTCAAGTGTGGAGTTGGTGCCTATGAGCCCAGCACTGTAGGCATCAAGGACGATGTTGCCACGGGGAAATGCATTTAAGATTCCAATTTGGGGTTCTAAGAATCTTCCCCTGTGTGCCTTATTCCCAGTCACTACCCTTCTCCCCAGCCTGACAGTGTGGACCCCAAGGACGGGGCATTTGTTGACCTGAACACTTTGTCCTCCTCCCTCGCTGTGATTTACACGGTTACGAGAAAACAGGCGGTAACAGAGCCAGCACATCGCGCTGTAGGCGCTGAAGCAGGTGGAGAACCTCGGCCTGCCCCACTGCCGCCGCCTCCTGACATGTGACTCTTCCCGATACCACAGGGGCCAGGACCAGCACAGGGGGGAGGGGCAGGGGCAGGGGCGAGGAGGAGGCTGCTGCCTGGGCAGGGACTGTAGTTACACAATGATGCTCTGCATTCTCCCTTCTTGGGGAGAGCCGCAGGAGCCCGGAGGTCTTGGCTTACCACGAGGGCTCAGCAAATCCTGACCCCGGATGGAATCACAGGATGAAAGGAAAGAACACTCACCCGTGCACTCTCCACAGGAGCAAGTGTGCCACTTTCAAAAGAACTGGAAAAAAGAATATAGAAATGTAACAGCTGTCAAGGCTCAGCCTGATTGCCTTATCAAAATATGCAAACTCATGCTTTATTTCCAGTATGTGCCACCCACCTGGAAAGAAACGGAGGGCCTAGGATGGCAGGGGATTATCACAAATAATACATGAGTCTCTTTTAAAAGGACAGCAATTCTCACCTGACCCGCAGAGGAAGGCATCGTACGCTGCTTCGTGGGGGTACTTTGTCTCAACTGAAGCATTGTTCCAGAAGCGGGAGAGAGAGTCAAGCAACGATTAGAACACGGCCTGGGAAAGGAGTCTCTCCCCCAATCCAGGTTCCACATCCCTGCTGGCCGTGCATACACCACCATCCCCCCCTGGTTCTACACCCACATCGGCTGTGCATACACCACTATCCCCACCCTGGTTCTACACCCACATCGGCTGTGCATACACCACCATCCCCCCCGGTTCTATACCGGCATTGGCCATGCATACACCACCATCCCCACCCCAGTCCACACCCGCGTCGGCCGTGCACACACAACCACCAACCGTCGTTCCTCCAGAGATGCGTGTGCTCTCCTCCCCACCCACACCCCATCTTCACCTCAGTCCTCCCTAGAGCAGCATGAGCCCCCACAGGAGGGGGAAGCAAAGAGCCGCGAGCTTCCCGACAGAGCAACTACCAGGTCAGGGGGAAGCAGACAGTCCCCTGAGACCTCCAACACATTCTGGGATGACTCCTTTGTGGGGGGGTATACAAGCACGGCCCAGGAAACTATGGAGGAAACCCCTGTAGGAACCTCCCAACACCTGCCACATGGGCGCCCCAGCCTGGCTCCGGCACTCGGGCTCCGCCAGCTGAGGAGGAGTGCTCACGGGACGCACCGTATTTTTCACACTTGCTTGCGTGAATAATCACAGGCCCAGAATTCTTGGTGGGATTCAAGTCACTATTAGAAAAGAAGAATAGGATGAAGAACATTCACTGGAAACAACCCCTTCTGTTCTCCCCTCACCCTCTTAAGTTAATATAAACGTCCTCAGTACTGAGACACCTTTAAAAAAACACCTGGATGTAGGCATGGGCAGATAATGGCATGGTGACTAGGCCACAGGACAGGTGAGAGAACAGCAGGGCAAGAGGCTCCAACTGGGTTGTTTCAAGCATTTATCAAATGCTGATCTCGAGCCTATGCACCAGGATAAACAACGCCTGCTCTGCCCCGGGAGCTTGCTGTCCAGGGGCCTGAAGGACAAATACAGAGATGCTCACGCCTGCATCCTAGACATGCAACGCCTGAGGCACGAACAGTGCACTCCTGGATTCTCGGGCTGCAGACATCCAGGAGGGAAGCCTTCCTGGAGGAGGTGGCACTACAGGAGAGTCCTGAACCACAGGAATTCACTTGGTTGAAGAACTGGGGCGGTGTCAGGCATTTCCAGCTGAGAGAAGAACATGCAAAGACAGCGAGGGACAGACAGCAAGGCTAACCAGATGCTTCCAAGAAGTGAAGTGTGGCTGAGCCCCCATATGAAGGGCGGGGGCCAGTGAAAGAGCTCGTGTGATATGCGGCGGCTAAAGGAACCACAGGAAGACTGACTGGAGGTGCCCCAGGCAAGCTCATGTTTTAAAAGATCCTTCAAACGGCAGTGTGAGAAATGAGGTAGGACAGGCCACAGGACACCAGGCAGGGCTACCACCATCACTGGAATGAAAAATGAAGGCCTGAACGAAGGCAATGGTACTGGGGTGCAGAGAAAGGAACAGATTTTAAGGACGTTTAGGGAGTAAAACCGACAGGACTCGACCAACTAGAAGATGTGGGTGGCTCGGCGCACAGCTGCAGCACAGTCGAGGCTGTGAGGGAGGCAGGAGCTACTTTTCCCACAGGAGGGTCAGGGACTTGCCTAGGTAACAGGATCACTCATTCTCACAAACGTGTAATGTGCACCTGCTGTGCCTTGCACTGCTGCAGGCCCACGAGAAACATCAGGGTACGAGAGAAAAACACCCTGGCTCCCATGGAGCCCATTACTCCAGCACTGAGAAACAGATCAAAAGAAAAATAAAACGTGTCCTGGGGAGCAAAATCGCCCTGATTGAGGACCCCTGCTCCACAACCAGCTCCAAAAACTGCCTTCCTTACCTGTTGAGGACTTCATAAACTTCTGAAAGATTTGAAACCCTTGGGAAATTCAGTTCCTATAATTATGGGAAACAAATCAGGGAGAATAAGACACTTGTGCTTTTGTTTGTTATCTGCATCAGGTATCCCCAAATGGCAATTAAAATGACCTAGAAAATGCTAACTCCTACAATCTCCCCTTTCTCTTCAAACATACAGTCTTTATTCCTTAATTACGACATCAGGGTACCTAGCACCCTTGGGTTTCCTATGAGGGACCCAATAACCCAGGCTAGAAAAAACTGCCACACCCACAACTCATACCACCTTCCTTCACAAACAAGTGTTTAAGGGGTTCTAGAAACACAGGACTCCAAGGCACCAGACTGCAGCCATGGACACATATACAGGACGCCAAGCATCCTAAGGACCAGAGGGCCTTGGGCAAGGCCAGGTCACCAAGTCTTAGAGTTTGTCTCATCTTGTGTGGAAAAGAGCACACGCTGGTTCCCTCGGATCAGCCCGTTGTCCTTCCCACTTCATCCAAGGACTCCTCTACATGGAGACCAGCAGCAGCACAGGACACCATCAGAGCCAGAAATATGTGAAGTACAAATAATAAAGGCCTCTCTGGGCAAAGATGTACCGAGTAACCCAGACCCTTTTCTGTGGCTTCTTTCTTGAATGCAGTCACACGCTGCATAAAGACATTTCAGTCAATGACAGACCACATACATGACGGTGGTCCCATAAGATTGGTGTACATGGCTACACACCGTAAAGCCTAGGTGTATAGCAGGCTATACCATCCAGGCTTGTGTAAGAACACTCTATGATGTTCGCACAATGACGAAATCACCTAACAATGTGTTTCTCCGGATGTATCCCCATTGTTAAGTGACACATGACTGTAATTAACTCTGAGTGATCAGCTTAAGGCTTTAAAATATTGATCTGATTCCTCTTTCTGTGCCTCAATTTAACTTCTAAGCAGCATTTAAACCAGTTGGGTGCTTCTTTTCTCCATGTGTCATGCACAACCTCAATTGCACAACAGAAGTCACAGGGAGCTCTAGAAATATCACCCGTGGCCCCTCGCAACCAGACGAGAAGCTGCAGTGCGGTGCCAGTATTTAGCTTCCCAGGTGATTCTGACATGCTGTCTGGGTTGAAATGCCACGAGTTTAAGGCTCAGGAGAGATGTTTTCTCAAGATTTTTCAAAAGGGGACACCCCCCACAGCCCGATGCTCTTTAAGCTGTAAATGTTTACTAGGCATGGACGAAGCTGTAGAACAAGCTGTTCTGTTGTCTAAATAAACACACGAACTGCACACAAATAAGGCAAAACAGGGGAACTCGAATGAGGGAAGGAAAAAAATCATATGTGAGCTAATATGACGCCCTGGGGCTGCTAAAATACAAAAGGAAACATGCTGGTTGCAAATCACGAGAAAAGGGTTCACAGAAAAAATTTTTAAGAGACAGAGAGAAAGCTAAGTGTTACTGGGACAAATAAAAATTCCTTAACCCGAAGTGATTTCATTCATTACCTTCCAGACATCCTTTGTCACATTCTTGGTATCAATGAGAACAGGAAACAGCTTGTGGATATTCAGCTTAAATTGATTATAGCTTTCTGAAGGGAAAGACCCAGAGAGTCAGAAGTGAGTTTGTTGGCAAAAATGGGAAGGAAAGTTCTCCAACCTAGCTTGTCAGCAACACTACTTAACAAATAAACCAAACAAAATGGGAATTGAAAACATCCTTACTCCTAATCATTGAGGATTTCTAAGTCTCAAATCAACCTTCCAATCACCATTTATAACAGTAAAAGCCAAACGGTTTCTCATTAAATTCAGGATACTGTCTATTGCCAACTTTAGTTAGTGTAGTTTGCAAAGTTCTAGCTGATGGAAAAGGAGAGAGAGAGGTATTATTGGAAAGGCAGATGTGAAATCATTTGTAAATGACTGTTCAGAGAAAACTCTAAGAAAAACCAACTAAAGATCATTATAAGAGTAAAGTCCTCTGATAAGAGAAGAAAAATTGAAACTATTGGTATATTTATTAAAATTATACATGCACATAGTTTAAAGAGGTTTACTGCAAAACCAACCAACCAACCAAGCCCCTGCAATTCTCTTCTCACTACCCTCCTGCTTCCTACTCCCCAAAGGCAACTATTTTCAGTTCTTTTTTTCGTGTTTATTCCCATTTCTCTAAACAACATGTTTACGCTGCTGGGTGATTTCCCCAGTTTTAGGCATTTAAGTATTGACTTCCCACCAGGTAAGACGACAATTAGCTCTCTCATTCCACCTGTGCCACCTCGTCGTTACAGCCACCTGCAAGTTATTCACACAGGAAGGGGCTCTGCAGTGTCCTCCAGTGACTTTTCTTGCACAGCTTTTGTTCTCTCAGTAATTTATGCCTTGCTGTTTGCTTAGTTTTTGGTGAGTGATTATTATTATTAATTTTACCTCTAATTCTCCTCCAATTCTCTCAATATGCTCAAACTGAGGTGTTTTATCAATTCATTTCTTGGGGAAATCTCTCCTAGAACCTTCTCACCCCTTTTAATCGAGACTAGTCTCTCTGTACATTAAATTCATTTAATCCCCAAAGAAGTCTATGATATTGGTACTATTACCCCCCGTTTTACAGGCACGGAAAACGAGAATAGGTATGTTAAAGTAACTTGCTTGTGATCATAAACACAACAAGGAGAGGAAGGAGGACCCAAGCTTGGCTTTTGAGTCCATGCTTTGAACTGCTACTCGACGCTGGTGGACGGCCAACAATGGCATCAGTCACGGACAAGTACGGTACAGCCATAAGACAGGGCTTATGATGGCATTCACACGGCCATTAGAACGACGTTAAGTTACTGACACAAATAGATGCTTTTGGTTAGTGCAAAAAAGCCCAACATAAAATCAAATACACAGTGTGATCAAAGATGTAAAGACTCAGGAAAAGCAAAAAGTGTTGGGGTTACAGCTGAAAGGTGGCTTGTCTCCTGTACACATTTCTGATTCTGCCAGGTTTTATACAATGAGACTAAATGACTTCTATAATGGGGAGAGGGGCATCAATTCAAATTTAAGTTTTTCTCCCTGAGAAAGTCCCCTGATCTTCCACTCCAGAAAAATGGTAGCAGGCACCCATCTTCCCGATCTCTTCAGAAACCTACAGAGTCTGGGGAGGGGTCTGCATGGAAGGGCTACCTCAGGAGCACGAACCTGGAGCCATCCCCTTGCCAGACGGCAAACTGAGATCAAAGGAAGGAGAACAACAGGTCTGTCCCTACCTGGGAGAGGTCGGAAGAACTTCTCATGGAGATGCAGCAGATCCATCATCATATTATGTCCCACTAAGGGCTACTTGGAGAAAAGACAGGTGAGAGAAATGAATTTTTAAAAATAAGAACAGACACCATAGACTCAGAGCAGTCTCTCACAAAGGCTATAGCTTTAGGAGCCACTGCAATTCTGACCCTGTGGTAATTCCACCCCCACCCTCATTCCACCCCCATTAGCAGCCCGACAGCTTAAAGGCCAACAAAGAAGAAAAGCAGTGAGTAGGAGGGGCTTGAGGCTGGGCCCACACTGGGAATCCGAACTGTTAGGCAGATACATGTGCCTCCCCAAGTAGTTTCAGGTCAATTAGTACTGAAATGCCCGTGGGCCTGAGGAGCAAGGAAATGGTAATGCTTCAGATGGATGGTCTTTCCCCAAGTTAATCTATCATGATTCGGTGAAATTAAAGTTAGAGCCATAAAGCCCATTGTCAACAAGAAGGCATTGCTTATCTTAAGGAATCGTCTTTTACTGTTGAAGGATCCACCAGTATCTATGGCCAGAAATACAAACAACTGCTAAATACCAAGAAAAGAGATTTTCTCCTACCTTCTGGGCTTTCACCAGCATCTGGAAAAACACAGTAAAACCCCTGGCAGAGAGAAGAATCTTCTCCTTCCAACAGCTCTCTCGATCACAAGAGGTGTTATCAAGGTACCAGCGATGCTGTTTACTCACTTTCTTCACTATCACCTGAAATGAAAAGTAGAGACAGGTTCTCTGAACCCCGGGTTCCTGGGAATGAAGCCAAAGAAGTCGTTGTTCACCTCAAAAGGGAAGGGGGGAAGGGGGCAGAGAGGGAGAGAGAGAGAGGCCATTCAGAGGCCAGATTTGGGCGAATGCAAAAGAAATGACAGAGGTGCTGAGGCTGCCCCACTCCAGGTAAGAACTCACCCCTTGGTCTTTCAGCACCGTCCAGATGTCGGGGAGGGCCTGCCTCAGCACCAGCTGGACCTCAAAGGCCTGGAAGCCTGTGGCAAGGAAACATGGGGCTCACACAGGACCACCGAGACCCTGGGACGGCAGTCCACCTTCCCCTTAAGAGAAGCCCTAGAGGAATAGAAGCTGAGACATGGATGAATCAAATGGAAAGGGAACTCTTAGGTGGGCCTAAACCCTTGAGGCCACGTGACAAGGATGGCATGGCCTGTCAAGTCATGATCTAGGGCAGCATTCTCAAAGTTTTTAATCTCAGGGCCACTGTTAAATTGAGGTCCCCAAAGAGTCTTTTTGTGTGTGGGTTATAGCTCTTGATGTCTGTGTTAGAAATTAAAACTATACGTTAAATTAAAAATTGTAAAGGTCTCTTTTAAAATAATAAACTCATTATACATTAACACAAATAACATTTATGAAAAATAACTATTTTCCAAAACAGAAAAACTTAGAAGAGTGACATTGTTTTATATTTTTGCAAGTCTCTTTAATGTCTGGCTGGAATCTTATTTCTGCTTCTGCATTCAATCTGTTGTGATATGTTGTCGTTGAAGCATACGAAGAAAATCCAGGCTCAAACAGATATGCAGATGGAAAAGGGAAAAGAATTACTAGCCTTATCAGATGATTTTGGATTGTCTTAATACTATGCCAAAATTCAACAAGTGGTAGTTTCTTAAAGTGCAACGAGGAATCTGAAACTGTTATTAATGAGCTTTCTCATATGTTACAGTAAAATCTGCTGGTCTATCTTACACTTTGAATGGATCCTTTGCCCGCGATTTTGTAACGTCATGCATCGGTCATTTAGAAAACACTGGTTTGCTGGGTTAAGTAGATCTTCCAAACGTTCGCACATTTCATTATATAATACCAACAAAAGACACTTGCAAATGTGGCAAGTGATCTCAGCAGAAAGGTCGCAGTATTGGGAAGCTGTCAAGCTTATGCTGGCAGATGCAAGTTTCCCTAAATTCCAGTTTTTGATTGAAAGCTCAAATTTTATCACCAGCAAATACTGTGAGTTACTCTCAAAGTGACAGGCTTACTTTTTTCACTGGAGAAAATGACTGAAAATACCCACGTTCAAATAACCACAGTCAGTTCCTTCAAGAAAAAAAGGATATTCCATGGGAAAAAAAAAAATCAGCTAATTCAGCTCTCAACTCAAAAACTTGCACAAGTGCTCTTCCTCAAGACAACTACTAGCCTTTGGTAAGCAGCAGCAGCAATGTTTTATGCATACTTTTTTTTTTGCATACTTATTTTGACATATAGAATATTTTAAAAGATGAGCAAAGGTTGAGATTTAATAAAATTGAGAATTATTACTTCTTCACTAAGGAGGTTCTTAAGTAAAATTGGATTTTTTTCAACCGAGTAAGTGGTAACAAAGAATATGATCACCAGTGTGGTTGACGCTCCCACCTTACTGTGATCTGTGCTAGGGTGCTGGCAGGCTTACCCACCAGTGCTTCAGTACCATGAGTGCAAATGGCACAACGACAATGGTGAGTGGTAGCCGAGTAATATTTTGACAATAGTTTTGATCTCGTGGACCCCTTGGAAAGGGTCTCAGAGACCCCTGGGGTCCACAGACCAGTGCTGAGAACCACTGATCTAGAGCTGTTCACTGCGATGCCACCTTGCACCATGGAGGAGTAATCCAGAGATTAACAAGTGAATGAGAGAGGAGTACATGGCACTCAGGACCGGGATGGAAAGGATGGCTCTGAATGGAACTTTCCTTCCTCAGCCTTAAAATTAGGCTCGAAAAGTAGGTCGAAAAGCCTTCAACTTCTGAATTGAAGTCAGAGATTTACCTAACGAGAGCAGACCACATGTCTGCTGAGCCAATGCCCAGGATCTAGGGGAAGGAGAAGGTATGCTCCCCACCCACTGGGACGGGACAGTGACCACTCCCAGGTCGGGGGGCAGCCTCCTGCCTACCAGCGATACCAGGGAGAGTCATCCAGTCGCCTTCGTCTGCCAGGTCCAGCCACCGTGTCACCTCATCAATCACCACCTTGATTTGGTCTTTATCCAGAGAACTGAAAACGGGCACATGAAGTGGAAATGTTGGAGAAAACTGAAAATGGGCACATGAAGCGTTGGAGACACCCCCAGAACTGTAGGACAGTGCTAATAAGGGAGGGGTGTCTGAGGCCTCCAGTTTTAACACTGTGATCTCAGCAAGAAAACAGACCCCAAGAGACCACTTATTGTCTGAGTCCTGTTCTGCAACAGGAAGCCAAACACCTGGCCTATCCTCTCCCACATGCTCACAGGAGCGCACCATCCCCTTCTGCTTCTCCAGGACGCTGCAGGAAGAGGTACTGGGAGCTAGCCAACACTAAGCACTACTGTCAGGCCTGGCTTCTTAACTCAGCTTTCAGAGGTGAAGAAGCACCATTTGGTGAAATAAGGAAAAGACAGGCACTTTGGTAAGCACATCTTCTCCTCTGTTAGAAATAGAAGAACAGGATGTTATTGAGATAAGGAAAGACTTTTCTCCAACATTTGAAACTAACAGAAGGTTAAAAATTCAAATTGTTTTTCCCTTACAAAAAACTACATTTGTATATGAAAATCACAAACAAGGATTAAAAAAAAAAAAAACCTCAACATTATGTAAGATGATTATCTGGACCAGATAACCAATCATAACATTCCAGAGTTAAAAGCTGTCCAATTTAACCCCCTTCCTGTAAAGGCAAAGAACCTAAAGCCCAAAGAGCTAAAATGACTTGTTCAAAATGACGCAACTAGCTGATAGCAGGGCCTGCCTGGGACCCGGTGGCCTGCTCCTTCCACCACACAACACTGCCACTCACTCCATCACTCCTGTCCCCAGCTCTATGGCAGTACCGGGTTTCGAGTATGATGACAGGCACCAGAGGACAAAGAAAAAAGGCAGAGATCCTGCCCTTGGGGCACACAGCAGGATCAAGCACATGGGGCGATGTGTCCAAGCCGAGGCCTGTGACTGCATGGTCAAGGTTACCCACGATTTACCCCTGAAAAATCCCTAAGATCACATGGAAGGCCAATATAACATCTCATGGTAAGGCCAACAGAGCCATTTTTCTCCTTGAGCACTGGAATGGAGTTCCTGCTACTTTGAGTACCAACGTAAGAGTCAGTTCTTTTTCTTTTTTTTCCCTTCATTTTTAAACACTAAAATCACACTTAATGCGGTGACAGGTTTCTCCATTCAGGCGTAGGAGCGGAATCACCAGCACTTTGAGCTGCCGTGTCTGGCTGAGCGCATCCTGCAGAAGCCACCCCAGCTAAAGGTGATGGCATGAGGTCACTACGCTCCGGAGACAGCAGCCTACCCAAGGGAGATGCAGAAAAACACCAGCAACAGAGAAAGCCACAAAGCACCCAGAGAAATAGGCCTCACCTGCGAACGCTCCAGTTCCCAGTCAGGATGTTGTGTTTAATTTTCTTTTCCTGTTCTTCATTCATATATGGGATTCCGTTTTTGAGAAACTAAAGATGGGAACAGACAAGGAGACTAGTCAGAGGCATCCTCTGTGCCCGGTAGCAGAGCAAAAAGAAACCTTCCTTGTCTGGTTTCACATGGACAGCAAGCAAGGGACAGAAAACACGACTCAGAGACCAGCTGGACTAGGTGAACTTTGAAACCTCCCCACTTCCCTCCTCCGACGCCGTACCTTGTTATAGTCGAAGCCATACTGATTCAAAAACTGAACACTGGAAGCCTGGAAAGAGAATTCCGAATCCAAAATCCCAAACGTTGTAGGGAAAAGAAAGAAGTTACACGAATGGGCTACGTACCTATAAAAAAAGATAACCATAAGGAGAAAACACCAAAATCATTTTAAAAGCCTGGCTCACACAGCAGGCTTCAAAGTGGGCTCTTCCCTTCACTGGAGAAGTACATGAATGTCGGCTAAGTTTCCAGTACCAGGACTGGCATTGGGGCCAATGAAGAAAGGCAGAGATCCTGCCCTCGGGAGCAGAGCCTACCCCCCATCCTGAGCCCACGGGCTGACTGCTGGTGTCTGGGAGACACATCACCCTCTTTGTGACACTGTGTTAACTGCTATCCTGAAGGCCACCCAAGAGACAACAGAACCAGGGAAAGGACACCTAAGATTCAGGGCAGAGGTGTCGGGAAAGGCCTCCAGAAAAAGTGCTGTTTCGAGAGAGACTTGGACAAGCCGGAATCTGCAGGGGAGGGAGGGAGGGGAAGGGCACAGAAGCAGGAGGCAACAGGGAGTGTCCAGGGCCAACGTGGTTCAGAATTGGGAGCCTGAATCAGAATTTGGAAGAGAGCAGGTGGAGAAGACAAACGGGCAAGAGCTGTGTGTTTTGCAAAAGGTCTTTATACATACTTATTTGACTCTCCTTCAATACTGGAAAACACAGACAATCCTGGAAGAATGATAGTAGAGGAAGTGAATACCAAGAAAAGCTACCAGCACTTAACTATAAAAACAAAACATTTTGGACACTACTTTGCATCCAAAGATACTGCGTAGGTTTTAGAATAGAAGAACCACTCAAAAAAAAAAAAAAAAAGAGGAAGAAGAGACAGATCCAAAACACGAGCACTGTCAAATTGTAATTCATGCTGAAATTACTAAAATCTGACTGTGAATGGTTCTTCAAACACAGAAGTAAATATTGACATTTTTATGGTTTTAAAACTCACCAGAGGAAACACTAAAAACCATGACGACTTACACATTTAATTGCTTTAAAGTGTTTGTATTGCTAAAAAGACCATACACCAAGTGAAAAAGACTTCAAAGTAGGGAGAGAATAGAAACATATCTAAGTGCTGTTTCCCATATTTTTCAAAGAGGTCTTACAATTTAGGAAAATAGAAAAATGGCAAGGACAAAGAAAGAGAGTAAAACACACATCATCATTCATAGGAAAAGCAAAGATCAGTAAAATCTGTCTCCCGACCTGTTTTTGTAAAGTTTTATTGCAATACAGCCATGCTCATTTACTTATGTATCATCTATAGCCGATTTCCCATTAACAAAGACAGAGACCATATGGCCTGAAAAACCTAAAATATTTACTGTCTAGCTCTTTACAGAAAGTTTGTTGATCCTGTGTTAAAAATGTAAATCAGAATAACAATTAGATAATTTTTCTTCTACCAGGTGGGCAAAAAATTTAAGACTGAATACCTGGTGTCAGTGAAGGAGACAGGCACATTCACAGCTGTTAGTGTGAGTCACTAAACTGGATGGTTGGTAGGAAGAGGAAGAATTGGGCAACACAAATCACTACTTTAATGCACTTAACTTTGCAATTCCACTGCTAGAAGTATACCAAAGACACGTACTCACACGAGTACAGTAACATATAAGTACCAAGATAGTCAATGCAACCTTGTTTTATTACAGTAGTGGTAACCAAAGTATGAGTCATTAAGAGACTGAGTCAATACATAATCTTCATAGTTTGGAATACAATGCAACTGTTAAAAGTGAACAAGAGATCTGTATGTCGATATAGAAAGATCTCTAAACCCCATTAGTGGAAAAAACAAGACGCAGAACAAATTGTTTATAGGACAATCTTGTTTGCATAAGTTTTCTTTACACAAAAGTCACACACACACATTTCCTTGAAAGATGGTACAGGTTCCATAAGGCAATTTATTTATGCATAGAAACAACACTGGAAAATTGGGTTTCTGCTTGTTCTAAAGTGTTAGGCCCCACAGGCATAACATGGCCAAAACCAAACATATAAAATGATAGCCAATATCCTTGAAAGGTGTCAAGACTGTTTTACCAATAGGAAACACAAAGACAATAAAGATATGTCCTTCAGTAACTCATAACAACTGAAGATTAAACTCACCGATCTGACAGATTGTGAATTGCTGAACGCTCCGACGGGTCTTTAGATACCACTCCGATGGCAAGTCAAAAAGACTGTGGAAAAACAGGCATCTCATCCTACAGGCAATGAGATGGGACCCGGGCACCACCGGCTCCAGGCTCGATCAGCGCCTCTCAACCGGGGCAGCATTTTTCCTTGTCATAACAAGGAGGGAACAGTACCAGCATTTGGTGGACAAAGGCTAGGCCTCCGGACCCTCACACAAAATGTCCTGCCCCCACAATGCCAACAGAGTGCCTGGTGAGAACCAACGATGGCCTAGCCAGGATGCTCTCCAGAGCAGCCCAGGTGAGCCCCTCTGGCTCCGCTCCAAGGTAGCGTCAGCTTTACCTGATCTGCTGGGGCCGGGACAGGTTAGAACGGAGGCCCGTGAACTCTATGTCCAGACCTGCGGGGAGGCAAAGAGGACATGAGCCTCCAGGTGCGGCCCATTGCCGCCGCTCTTCAAGCTGTCGATGCTGCAGGTGGCACACAACGCGGCTCACCCTCTTGGTGCTCAAGAGCCCAGGTGAGGTCAGGAAGGGAAAACAGAGGCAGCCACAGCGAGCACAAGCCGGGCCAGCCCGTTCTGTCCGCCTGGGCCTCAGCGGAGCCAAGGGTGTCATTGCTGTTCAACGTCCCACCGCCCAGGTCCGAGAAGGACTCTCCCTGTCCCTCTGAAGGGCCCTCTCCGAGTCTCGCCCGGCCTGGCGACCGTCCGGCTGGGCCTGGCGTCTCCGCCCCGTCCCGCCCGCGCCACCCTCTCCGCAGGCTCGCCCCGGCCCTGGGCTCCGGCGACAGAGCCCGGGATCCCGGCGCCTCACCCACGAAGTCCGCGCCCAGGACCAGCTCCTGCAGCAGCGGGAGGCTCTGCTCGAACTCGTCGGCGCCCACGTCCATGGCCACGAAGCTCGGCCGAGGCGCCGGTGCGGCCACGCGCTTCCGCCCAGCCGCCGCCTTAAAGGGCTCGCGCGGGAAACCGGCCGCCCCCGCGCCCCGCGCCCCTCGCCCGGGGCGCCTCCGGATGGGGCTGCTGGCCACGCCACCTGCCCGCCCCCAGGTGTTGGATTTTACACCTTGCCCGCTACGGTGAAGGATTGCTAGGCTCCGCCTTTGCAGTCAAAGCCCAGTGACCTTGCTCCGCGGCAATTTCTTTGCAGTCCCTATATAAGATGAGAACGTCATTTACGTAGACCTAGAATGTTATGAGGCATGGCAGGGGAAAGTAGACCGGTCAACAGCACCTGAAGGAGTTGCAGTAAGCAGGTACTGCAGCTGCGGGATGGAAGGACTACAGCTTGTCTGTTTTGTAAATTAGCACTTCCTCCCAACTTCGCCATCATCGCCAATGTTGGACTGTCCCCATCTCTCCCCCTCACCCCATCTTTTTCCTCACTTTACTTTGCATCATTGCTGTCTTTATAATACCTTATATCAAACTTGCCACACAAAGGGTGAAGAATTGCCCCTCAAACTGCAGGATCCTTGGTGCACAGAGCTGATCTAGGACAATCATATTCCTTGCACAAAAAATCCCTACCTACAGCATCACTTACAGGCCAACCCTGTTTTTGTCAATTTCCCAAGCCACTAGTCCAGTCCATGGTCCTCTTTACGTCCTCCCTTGAATTCTAAAGTTGTTTGAACAAACTTCTACAACTGTGGTCTTCAAAGCAAGATGCTCCAATTAATCTTTAAAGTGAGAGAAGAAAATATGAGAACTATAATATATTTTTTTAAATGTCTCCACTGGGGTATTTATTATCAAAACCAGGCTACTACGCCATTGCATTCTGAAGGCCTCTCAGAATCAATCCTACTTCTTAAAAAATGTTGGTGCATACATACTTGTTATCTTTTTAAAATAATATATTGAATACTCAGATCGACAGCAGTAATGTTATTTCACTTCTATATAAATATATAATTGAGTACACATTTAAAAATTGGAGAGAAAATGCTCTAGCAGCCACCTTAACTGCTCACAGGCTCTTCCTCTTCACATTTGTCTTAACTGCCCGAGTTAACACCTTACTTTGATTTAATCAACTGCTTTAAGAGAACTGCCATGATTCCCATTACCCCAACTTCAATTTTAAATTAACTTGAATGCACTTCAAGCTTCATCTCTTATCTAACAAATTTTCACTTTGTGGCAAATTTAGTATACACTAACCCTGTCTGTTTCCACCTTTATTTTCAGATCCTCACTGCATTCCTTTCTTCTTTCAAATCTGGTTCTGTTAGGATCCAGGAGCCCAACTGAGGTCAGGATTTGCCCCTTCTATCTTCACATTACTATAATAAATTGACTGATGTTGACATTTCCTATTAAAAAGACCCACCTGCACACCCTGAGCAGCAATAGCTATCATTTATTGAGGTCACGCACTATAAGCTAGACACGGTAACAAGTGCTTTGCATCAGCCTCATATTCATGCCACAGTGAGCTCAAAGGCAGAGAAAATTTCATATAACCGGAAGAGTTCATAATATGCCTTTATTCTTTAACTTATAAACAGCATTTAATTTGTCCTTCAAAAGTTAATTATAATTGGTGACAGCTTTTCTCAGATACATCCCTCATGTCCAAGAGAGGGGAAGAATTTAGCCCTTGATTTAAAAAAACAAACACAAGGGGAGGACGGGATGACCTTAACTACTACTAACATTCTGCTGTCACACTATTGTCTAAAACTTCCAAGCTGGCTGTTCTTCCAGATGCTCTCTTCTGATGGATGTAAGAGCTGACAGCTTTATATCTACACGTTCCAAACAACGCTTGCATTTCACTCATAGATTCTCCGAGGCTCCTGCAGCACCACCCCACCTTCTGTCATAGCACTCTGCAGTCGCTTCATCTGGTGTTGAAGAGCAGAAAAAAAGGAAAAGATGAAGTCAGCACCACAAGTAAGCTGACACTCAACAGTTCACTGCCCAAGAGAAAGAGAAATAACTGATTTGTTCCTTGCTAACTTCCCAGGCTACACTGGTTTTTCAGAAAGTGATCTTAATAATGTCATAGATAAGAACAAAAAGAATGTAGAAATGTCAAGGATTAGCAGCATTTAAAAATATTATGTACAAGAAGTTAATATATGAACACGGAAGTAGAGTGGTCGACATCGTGCTATAGACTCTGTCACCCTGTGGCCCTGGGCAAGCCAGTCTCAGGTTACCTATATACAGAACAGAACACTAGTCCTGTATATAGACTAGTGTCTCATCCTCACAGACCCCATGGGCTGCTGTGAGGATAAAATGACATAGCGCACATCAGGATACTCACCTCAGGGTCTGACACATGAAAGAACTTGATAAACAGAATTATTATTATTATGTAAGTATCTAACGGCAAGAATTAACACACTACCTTTTAAATAAGTACATGAAAACAAAAATACCGAGTCTGAGGCTGCCTCCCAAGGAGTTGGTTGGTAGATCATGAAGTTGATTCCTGCCTCTAAGCATCGCTCCGCCAGCACTCTTCCTATACTCTCACAGGCCACCACATTTTTGGTACGATAAAGGTGCTTTTTAATAGCCCATTCACGCGTGGATGCTGAAACCACGACCTGGCCACTGCGATGCTCGACAAGGGCCTCTATGTGATGCTGAGTCCTTATGACTCGCAACCTAAATAAGGTGAGAAGAGAATAAGATCAGAAAAGAATCCTACGAATAAATGACCTCCAGTGAATAAATCCCTAAATATTTCTCCAGAATGCAATGTTTGGTTCATTTATTGCAACATACTTAACCTGGAGTTTACAGGTAAAGGTGTTTTTCCCCTGCATTTATGAGGATGTCCTCAATAATAGTAAATCAAACATTTCCACTTAAACCTCAAAAATCCAGGAGAAGTTTGGTATTTCTGAAAGCTGAGGCTTATTTACATAGTATTTACTTCAGAAAGGACTGAGGAGGCAGAGCTAAGTTGCTGACCCTTCAATGGGTAAGGATATACGTCATGCTTTTATTTTCCAGCTAACACCAAAATAAATATAAGATGGATCAAAGATTTAAATGTAAAAACTGAAATCATAAGAATACTAGAAGAAATGAGAGGATTTTTTTTTTTTTTTTTGCTAAGGAAGCTTCACCCTGAGCTAACATCTGTGCCAATCTTTCTTTTTTTTTTTTGCTTCAGGAAGATTAGCCCTGAGCCAACATCCATGCCAATCCTCCTCTCTTTATGCATGGGTCGCCACCACAGCATGGCTGACCAGTGGTATAGGTCTGCGCCTGGGATCCGAACCCATGAACCCGGGCTGCTGAAGCAGAGCACGCTGAACCCAACCACCAAGCCACAGGGCCAGCCCCGAGAGAATTTTTTTTATAATCTCAAAATAAGGTAAGCCTATTTAAACATGACATCAAACCATGTCATATAGCTTTTATAAAAGAAAAGACTGACAAAGTTTTATGCATGGTTAAAAAAAACAAAACCACCAGTAAGGGCCAGCCCCGTGGCTTAGTGGTTAAGCACGCGTGCTCTGCTACTGGCGGCCCGGGTTCGGATCCCGGGTGCGCACCGACGCACTGCTTCTCTCGCCATGCTGAGGCCGCGTCCCACATGCAGCAACTAGAAGGATGTGCAGCTATGACATACAACTATCTACTGGGGCTTTGGGGGAAAAAATAAATACATAAAATTAAAAAAAAAAAAAAAAACCAACAGTAAAATGAAGTCAAAAGGCAAGCAATAAAACAAAAAATATTTTAAACTTGTATATTGTTCAAAGGATTAATTTCCAAAATATGCAAAAAGCCTTCTATAGTCATTAAGAAAATGACCAATAACTTAACAGAATAGGCCAAGGATTTGAACCCACTGTTCACAGAAAAGGAAAAATACTAATGACTTTAAACCCATGAAAATATGCTCAATCTCACTGATAAAATGCATGGACAATTCATTGCAACACTGTTTGAAATCATAAAAGAGAATCATCAACAGAGAGCCAGTTAACTAAAACATCCTGCAATGGTACTCCACAGTTACTAAAAAGAATGCACTAGCACTTTATGATGGTGACAATGTTAACATTTATTGAGCACTTACTGTGCCAGACACCATTCTAATTGTTTACAGGTACAGCTCATGTCTCAAAATAATGCCTTATTACTTCCATTTTTTTTTAGGCTGCAGAAACTGACACAGAAAGGTTAAATAACTTTAGCAAGATTACAACCAATGGTAAGTAATGGAGCCGAGATTTAAGTCCAGGGGTCTGGCTCCAGAGCCAATGTTCCCAACCAACACAAAAGATTTCCAAGATTTTTTTTTGCGGAGGAAGATTCGTCCTGAGCTAACATCTTGTTGCCAATCTTCCTCTTTTTGCTTGAGGAAGATTAGCTGAGCTAACATCTGTGCCAGCCTTCCTCTATTTTGTATCTAGGCTGCCGCCACAGCATGGCCACGGACGAGTGGTGTAGGTCCGTGCTGGGGGAACCGAACTTGGGGCCACCAAAGCAGAGCACGCCAAACTTAACCACTAGGCCACGGGGGGTGGGGGGGCCCTCCAAGATGTATTTTTAAGTGTGTGGGTACGTGTGTGTGGGGGTTGGGGGGGAGATGCAGAACAGTATATGGAGTGCTATGATTCATAATTAAAAAACTACAATTTATACTTATGTGCACAGACTATCCCTAAAAGGATACACAAGAAACTGTACCTTTTTGGATTTTATAACGTGTATATATTACACACTTAAAAATTAAGCTTACATTAAAAAACACACTGGAATTAGAGATTACACTAAGATTCTCAGTTGAAATAGGAGAAAAAGCAATAGATTTAGAAATGTGGGGTGGGGCCGGCCCCGTGGCTTAGCGGTTAAGTGCGCGCGCTCCGCTGCTGGCGGCCCGGGTTTGGATCCCGGGCGCGCACGGACCCACCGCTTATCCGGCCATGCTGAGGCGGCGTCCCACATACAGCAACTAGAAGGATGTGCAACTATGACATACAACTATCTACTGGGGCTTTGGGGGATAAAAAAAAAAAAAAGGAGGAAGATTGGCAATAGATGTTAGCTCAGAGCTGGTCTTCCTCAGCAAAAAGAGGAGGACTGGCATGGATGTTAGCTCAGGGCTGATCTTCCTCACACACAAAAAAATAAAAACAAATAGAAATGTGGGGCGCCGGCCCCGTTGCATAGCAGTTAAGTGCGTGTGCTCCGCTGCTGGCAGCCCGGGTTCGGATCCCTGGCGCACACCGATGCACTGCTTGTCAGGCCATGCTGTGGTCGCGTCCCATATAAAGTGGAGGAAGATGGGCACAGATGTTAGCCCAGGGCCAGTCTTCCTCAGCAAAAAGAGGAGGATTGGCATGGATGTTAGCTCAGGGCTGATCATCCTCACAAAAAACAAAACAAAAAAAAAAACGTGGGTTCTACTCCTGGTTTTGCTGGTAGCTCTAGGAAAAAACACAATCTCTTAATCCAGGGATCAACCAAGTTTTTCTGTGAAGGGTCAGACAGTAAAGATTTTTGGCTTTGTAGGCCATATGGTCTCTGTCACAACTACTCAACTCAGCCATAGTAATACTGGCACAGCCAGGTGAAAATGGGTGGTGGCTATGTTCCAATACAACTTCCTTTGTGGGTAATGAAATTTGAATTTTATATAATTTTCACGTCACAAAGTACTATTCTTTGGATATTTTCAACCTTTTAAAAAAATGTAAAAATGTTTAGCTTGAAAGCCAGCTTTGGCCCATGGGCCATAGTTTGCTGATCCTTGTCTTAAACCATTTGCTCAACAAACAGGTAGGACTCGTTATCTCCAAGGTCACTTCCTACTGTAATATGTCAAAATTCTACACTGATAATACTGTAAATAGGGCAGATAGGGAAAAAAAGGGAAAATAGATCTCTAATTATTTAAATGATTCAAATATTAAGTAAAAATAATCGATTGGGTATTTCAAAGAACTTTAGACTTAAAATCCAGATTATGTCAAAACCAAACTGCCTACTCCTTTCTGTGACTCCTTCCTGGATTCACCAAGTAAACATGCATCAGAGCCACTGTAACACTTTCTTGTCCCATTCCACCTTCCGCTACACAGCTGTTACAACTCTGGCTGACAGGGAAGACATCTACTTCATCTCTGCATCTTCAGCATCTAGTACAATGCCCATGAGGTGATACAGGCCCAACGTTTGTTGAACAAATGTATCACACAGTTATGATTTCTAACTTGCTCTTGTAACTTTAGGTAGTCCTTCAGAAATATTCTATCTTTAACAAATCCTTACCAAGTAGCTAAACAGCAAATAAACACCAACATGCCGTAGCACATGTAGTGTCCTGGCTCTGAGGTCAGACAAAACGTGTTTGAATCTTAGCTCTGGTGGTTACTAACCCTGTCTCCCTAAGCCTCAATCCCCTTGCTCCTGAGAAATGGGGAAAATTATTGTACCTGCTTCATAAAGTAGTTTTAAGGATTCAATGAGAAAACGCATATAAAGCAACCAGCATAGTTCCTGGCAAATACAAAGTGTTCAATAAAGAAGAGACTCCTAACTGGTCTTCCTGCTTCTACCCCTGCTCCCTTAAAAATCTGTTCTCCCCAAAGCAACCAAAATGGTCTTTAATTCAGGCTCAAACTTGAAATCCTCTCATAGTTTCCCACTGCAGAAAGAATAAAGCCTGAAACGCTTACTTCGATTTACAAAGCTAATGACCAGTCTCCTACCCACCTCTCCATTCCCATCTCACACCATGCAGCCCTTTGCTCACTGAGCTCCAGGTAATTTCCCAAACACACCAAGCTCATTCCCACCCTAGCTGTTCGGCGCTTCCTGGCAGATAGTTTGGCTTCTTCCTATCTTTCACAAGAGCTTTAATAGACAACACAGTCAGTTCCCCATTCTAACCTTATCCCCTGTAAATTTTCTCCGTGACACCTATTTATTTAGTGTTTACCGCCCCCCTCCTCCACCCACCGCGGTCAGCCTCCCGGGAGAAGAGTCCCCAGCAGCATCCGGCCGGATCGCTGAATGGACTGCTGAGAACAACCTGCAGGGCACCGTGCACCGCTGTCAATCAGCAACCAGCAACCTTAATTACCTGTGCCAGAACTCGCGGGAGGGCCACACTGTCCCCCAGCCCCGCTCTTTCCTGGCTACAGCCAAGAGCTCCAGATTCCGGGGGTTCCGGTTGGTGAACTGCGGGGCAACCGCTTCATTGTCCAGAGGGTCCCCCTCAGGCTTCAGGGCCGGCGTGGATCTGGTGGAGATCGCCGCGACCCCACACCCTGAGGATGGAAACCACCGCACGGATCTTAAGAAACGACAAGTACGGACGGCACAAGAACATGCTCTAACCTCCACCCCATCCTCTCCCCAACCCTCGCGCCAGGGAAGGAGGAGAGAAGATACGTTCGGTCACATGCTGTAGTCCTCGCAGACCCTGTCATCACAATGTGGTTAGCCCGTTTACTTTTCGGTAAGTATGCTAAATATAAAATGACTTAATGTGCGTTTATTGTGCAGACGCTGGGGAGTGATCTGAGAGAAGTGAAGCAAGATTCATTACCGGGGTTCCTGCAAACCGGCAACAACTCCCAGAACCGCGACCGAAGCGCCATCGCTGAGGGGATTGCGGGCAAAGTTTCGGAAAAGCCTCGCCTCCTCTCCTCACCAGGGTCCCTGAGGATTGCCGGCCGCAGCCATGTTAACTTAAGGAAGAGCCTGCGGATTGCGTAAAGTATCTGCGTCGCGACCCGGAGCTAACAAGCTGAGTGGCTCAGAGGGCAATCTGTTATGCGCGCTCCTCCAATCATCGCTTACGCTGGGCACGAAGACGCTGGAGCCGACCAACCAGCTCGTAGTAACGCACTTGGAGGTGGGGCACGACCGGTTAGTTTGGGCGGTGCGTCTGCCCGAATCTCGCGTCCAAGGCGCCCGTAACTGCCCGTTACTAGTGTATTTGGGCCCTCCGGTCACAAAGCTTAGACCGACCAGTGTCGGGTCCACGCATACCCCAGTGGGGCACTGGGAGGAAACGGGGCAACGCAAGATGCACAGTTTCCAGAAACGGTGGCTGTCATTTTCCCGTACGGCCAGTGGAGAACCCTGGCCCGTGGCACCCAGGTTCAGGCCCCAGGCTTAGACTCGTGACTTGCCGCGCGCTGTCGAGCAAACTCCGACACTGAAGGAGAACAAGGAAGACCCTACCACGCTGGACTCGCTCGGAACCTCACCTCTGCCTTAGAGAAGGGCCCACCTCCTCCAGTCACACTCCAACTCCAAGCCCCGCCCTACCCACCACCTTTTCGAGAAGGCACTAGAATGTGCAAAGGCGCACGCGCAACCCGTGCTTGGGGGCGAAACCTCAGCCCAGCACCTCCTTCCTCCAGCGGCCCAAAATCCTGACTTCCGTTCTCCTCCCTTCGCGCCCTTCTCATTGGGTCTCTAATTGGGCGAAAGTGCTGGACGCGCCCTCTTCCGGCTGCTCACTTCCTGCACACTCACCCTCTCGTCCCGCCCCGCCCTGCTTTCTTTCCCGCCCTGCCTCGCGGCGGGCCCGGGAGCAGGGAGCGGAGTTCCCAGCAGCCCTCGCGGCGTCGCTCGCGTCTGCTCCACGCCGTCGCCGCTGCTGTGGCCGCCGCCAGGCCTCCGCACCGAGACGCTGGTTGCCTGCGGTGTGAGGGAACCTGGACGTGTACCCTGCCGCGAAGATGGAGGGGCCTCTGTCTGTGTTCGGGGACCGCAGCACCGGGGAGGCGATCCGCTCCCAGAACGGTAAGGGCAGGCGAGGCCTGGGTGGGCCGACGGCGGCGCGGCTCCCCCCAGCCGGGCCAGCTCGGACCGCGGCTGACATGCTTGCATTTTCCTTCTTTCTTTTCCCAAAAAGCCGCTCCCCCCGGGGCAGGGGCGTCTCCGACTCGCGCCGGTGTCGCCACTTCCCCTAGGGCAGAGAGGCCCGCGCACGCCGCACGTTGGGGGAGCTGCCCCGGGTGGAGGGGGTTGGCCGTGGACGTCCCGGCCCTGGTGTGGGAAAGGCGTTCCGGCCTGGAGAGCGAGCCCGGCGCCCCAACACGTGCCGGCCACGCCGGGAGGCCCCTGCGGTCCGGGGCCCTGCCCCGCTTTTGTTCCGGTCCATAACCGGGAGGAGCGTCGGTCTCAGCCATGGCGCCTCGTCGAGACCGTTAACCAGAAAAGACTAGTTTCAGCTGCTCGGTTTGCTGATGGGCGCATGGTCACGGTTAGACGACTTGCCCCTTGTACCCCCGCCGGTTCTCGTGTGCAGTGGATGCGGGTGCTCCCGTGTCCCCATCCCATTCTCAGCCACCTGTCGCTGGCAGCTTCTTATAATGTAGTGAGCTGACCAGAGTTCAGTTAAATGTTCGCGTAAACGGTGCTTAAAATGGGTTTATCGTAGTAAACATTTATGCGAATTAAGGGATTTGCTGTTGAGCCTCTGGAGAGCGTTTACCCGTTGCAGTCATGGATGCTTGTCGATCTTACCGTTGTTTGATAGATTTCTAATTTTTCTCTTGGACGAATTTAAAGTAAAATTAGAACCTTTGGCTTCCTGCTTTTCTGATTCGCGGATAAAGACTATGTTAATTTTAATAGGATGAAGGAAAAAACTGCCAAAATCTGAAGGAAAAGGCTGATACGTTTTTTGTTCCTTGTGTATGAAGTATCAGAACCCGAAATGATAAAAAGTAGATTACTCTTTTATTTTATGAGGCAATGAAGTGGATACTCTTTAAAACACTTGGCATCTCCTGTGCGGATAAATTCAAACCGAATTTTGCTAGTCTTCCCCCCTCCCCATATTAGACTTTTAATACCTAATTTTTTAAGTAATTAGGACAGATTTGTAGATTTGGAAAATTCAGAGGCTGTTGGATGTCATTTTTTTTCTTTAGAATGAAATGATTGTTCTTTGGAGTAGTGGATTTTTCTGATTTCATTTCTTTTTTCATTTATACAGTTATGGCTGCAGCTTCTATTGCCAATATTGTAAAAAGTTCTCTTGGTCCAGTTGGATTGGATAAAATGTTGGTGGATGATATTGGTGTAAGTACACCTAGATGTTGTGTTTGGTGCTTTTAGAAAAAAAAGTTCTTACGTATTTTGCTGTGTAAATTCTTCATTTTTATCAGAATGCTGGTATTGGAAGATGTAGTAAAAATGAATGTGTATCATAATGGGGTTAATTTAGAGGATGTCTTGTTTCTCTAGATGATTGTGTTGTCCTTTTTCTTTCTTGCACGTTTCTTAGGATGTAACCATTACTAATGATGGCGCAACTATCCTGAAGTTACTGGAGGTAGAACATCCTGCAGCTAAAGTTCTTTGTGAGCTAGCTGACCTGCAAGACAAAGAAGTGGGCGATGGAACTACCTCTGTGGTAGGTAGTCACCTGGTAGATGGCTACAGGCTAGTTGTTTTCCTAGAATTGAACGTTAGGCCATAAGTAGGTCATTTGCTTCTGAGTCAGAAATAAGTTACAGACTTAAGGAGAGGATTTAAGTTGTTCTTTGGTTTTTTTAATGATTGAGAAACAAAACTTGAAAACTGACGGTTATAGTTAGTTGGTACAATTTAGGTGAAAATTAAGAGATAATATACTTTTCTCATTTTGAATGTTGATTTTCACAACATTAGTTTTTTTCCCTCAGCTATAACAATATTCATATATCACACAGAGTTTTTTTTTTAATAGTTTCTTTGAAAAAAAGTTTTGTTTCCTCCTCCCCCTCACTACCTGGGACTTGGAAATTTCTATAACCTTCCCTTATAATTATCTAGAGAAGAAAATGTTACCACTTTCTAAAAAACAAAGATGTTTTTATGTTGTAAATGCTGTCAGGTAATCTCGTGAGTTCAAAATGCGAGTGCAAGAAAGTCGGTAAACATGTGATCAATGACGTGATATAAACTCCCTAAAGATCATCCAGCATACTGATGCAGTAGAAACAGTATTATTTGGTGAAGAACAAATAATTGCTATAAAGAAGCAAGCAGTGGTTTGTGGGGAAAATGTTTGTATTTCTAAATTAAACTTTAAGCTGTGAGAGACTGGAATGTATCACTTCTAAAATAATGAAAACGGTCCTTCTGTGAGTAACTTGTTTATGATAATATGATTTTTAACATAAAATGATTGTTATTTCCCCAAAAGAGGCAGGCAGAGTTTTTTGAAGTCTTTAAAAAATATTTTTTAGTGTGCTTAGAAGGATGATTTTTTAAAATAAACCAGGTAATAACCTGATAGTACAGATCATTTGAGTAGTCGGACTGTTCATTTACCTTCTGTTGAGTGCTTAATCTTTAAAGGTAATGGATACCTAGCCTTCTACTGTTGTACTGTAGAACTAGTTTATTAAGAACATTTTTCTGGCTACTATCTAGCTTTGACCATTTGCATATAAAACCCTGTAGTGTTATCTTTTTTTGAGGTTTCTAGTAACCAGTTACTCTTCACCACCCTCGTCACTCTGGTTAATAATACCTGAATCGGGCCGGCCCCGTGGCTTAGCGGTTAAGTGCGCGCGCTCGGCTGCTGGCGGCCCGGGTTCGGATCCCGGGCGCGCACCGACGCACTGCTTCTCCGGCCATGCTGAGGCCACATCCCACACACAGCAACTAGAAGGAGGTGCAGCTATGACATACAACTATCTACTGGGGCTTTGGGGAAAAATAAATAAATAAAAATTATAAAAAAAAAAAAATAATACCTGAATCATTTTAGTGTTGCACACGTTGAATGTCAGGCTAATATTAGAGCACTGAATCTTTTCTCAACAGGTTATTATTGCAGCAGAACTTCTAAAAAATGCAGATGAACTAGTCAAACAGAAAATTCATCCCACATCAGTGATTAGTGGCTATCGACTTGCTTGCAAGTAAGATTGGTTGCATTCAGAGAAAATTTTGTATTGTGTGATGTAATAGTTGTAAACAGATTCTGTATTCTTTAAATGTTTTGATTAATGACTGTATTTTGGAAAAGTATATTTTAGCATTTAAGTAGTGATATTTGAAGTAAGAAGTAGGGCCAGTATTCTTTTTTTCCCATTTGACTACCACGTTTTCTCCTCTCAATAGATTTTAGTGGCTATGCTTATGGGATAGATTAAAATTGCCATGATCTGAAGAGGGAGGATTTATTTGTGTCCTCCTCCTATATGAAATGGCTGAACAGAAAATTGGTGCTTATGACATTTTGACACTGATTTGAAAAAAGCTTGAGTTGTGAATTTCTAAGTGTTTTCTCTCCCACACTTTAAATAGGGAAGCAGTGCGTTATATCAGTGAAAATCTAATTATTAACACAGATGAACTTGGAAGAGATTGCCTGATTAATGCTGCTAAGACATCGATGTCTTCCAAAATCATTGGAATGTATCCTTGTGATGATCCAGTAAAGTCTAGGCTATAAAGTTAAGGGAAAGGTAGTATAAAGTGTATATAAAAGCCATGAATTGCAAATAGTACCCTAGCATTTTGATGGCATAAATAATACTGGTTTCTTTGGTGAGATTGCTAAAAGGAAGTGCCTTTGGATTAACCTTGGTTTTCATGTGCATCCATTGTTCATTCCAAGTCTTTTGTTCTCCTTAACTGTTGGCTTAGAAATGGTGATTTTTTCGCTAATATGGTAGTAGATGCTGTACTTGCTATTAAATACACAGATGTAAGAGGCCAGCCTCGCTATCCAGTCAATTCCATTAATGTTCTGAAAGCCCATGGGAGAAGTCAGATGGAGAGTATGCTCATCACTGGCTATGCACTCAACTGTGTGGTGGGATCTCAGGGTAAGGCTGGGGATCTGTTCATATAATTATGAGTACTAAAGGTTAAAATTTGCTTTTTGTGGACTGCATACTGTACATCTTCAGATGAACCATTCAAGACATGCACCTACTGTTCTTTAATGAAGCCCAGGGAAAAAGGAAATTGTTCATCATGTCAGTTTCTCTTGTAACTTAAGTACATATAACTTAGGAAGAACGCAAGTTAAAAGAAAGTACATGTGTTTAATGCCATAAAAATTTGTTTCCAAAGTTAAATGAAGTAATATCTAAATTTGAGTGTTTACATATAACAGTTTTTCTGTGCTACTATCTATTATGCTTTAAGGGTAGCTGTATTTTATAAAATGTAGTGTTATAGTTATTGTAAAGGAACTTAGTATTATGTTCAATTATAGGCATGCCCAAGAGAATAGTTAATGCAAAAATTGCTTGCCTGGACTTCAGCCTGCAGAAAACGAAAATGAAGCTTGGTGTACAGGTGGTTATTACAGACCCTGAAAAACTGGACCAGATTAGACAGAGGTATGTTGAGAGACTATTTTTGGCCTTTGAAAGGAGTGTTTGTAAATCACACTTCTGTTAGAGCCGGTGACAGTTAACTGAAAAGAATGAGTGCTACATCTCGTAGATGACGGCAAGTAACCAACCAGTCACTAGGTAGCAGAGTGTGGTGATTATGCCACTGGATTTTTTTTAAGTGTGAGTGTCTTAGAGGATTTTAAAAATTAACATTTTTAACCACAAACTATTTCCCATAAATTTCCAGGAAAATTAGAAAATATGGTGATGGTGTTTTAAGAGAGATTAGGGGTGATATAACTTACGAAATCAACCTTTTTGTGGAATTTCGGTTTTATTGATAGTAAAGGTATATCCAGGAATGCATTTCCTCAGGTAAGCAGTATAAGAACCAAGCAGTACAGTGTTGACTGCATACCTACTGTATGCCAGGTACTAAGGGGTACAATGGTGTTATTCATTGATTGGCATGCTAAAGAGCTAGTCGTGCAGATGTAGTTTGGCTGCTACTATGGATTTTGACTGCCTACTTCCACGTGACCTACATCCTTCAAATATTTATTTTAATGGTTAGTTGGTTAGTTTAAAAAAATTTTAAAAAATCAGTGACTGAACTAAACCTACAAGAAATCTTTGCCAAGAGTCAGGAGTGCTCTCATCGTTTAAATCTATTTGCTTATGTACTCTTTCCTTCTCTCCTTCCTGATATAACAAAATGTGCTTCATTCTGTCAGAGGCCCGACCCTCTAGTGTAAGTGTTCCTGATCCTGTTCCCTTCTGCCTTAGAGTCTTGGTTCATTGATTGTTCTTTCTCAACTGCTTCTTCAACTACTAATTCTACGCTTCATTACTTTCTAGATTCCACTTGTCGCTCTCTTATCCTTAAATGGAAGCCTCTTCCTCACACATCCTGCTCCAGTTAATCCCTGTCCCGTTTGTCTGTAGCCAGATGCCTCGAGTGATTTACACAGAAACTGTTTTCTGGTGCTTACTTCTCATCCCCTTTTCTGCTCTGCTCTCCAATGGAGGATCACTTGATAAGGTCACTAGTGACCGTGAGTGTGAAATTAACTAGACATTTTCAGCCTTCACTTGACCTTTATCAAACCTTTGACTATTTCCTTCTTGAAAGACTTTTGGAGGGGGGAGCGGCTTTGTGATGCTGCCTTGTCTGTGTTGCTGGCCACCATCTCTGCTCTCCCTGGGATAACTTATGGTTGCCATGATGTCACATATTATCTCCATGCTAGAAACGCTCAAATCTAGTTCTCTGAGCTCCAGACACACCTGTTTGTCTAATTGAGTGCTTCTTACGCATCTCCAAATTAGTGTGTCTAAAACTGAACTTGTGCTGATACCCCCAGATCTGCTCTTTGCCATTTTAGTGATGCAGACCCCTCTACTCAGGCAGAAAACTAGGAAATATCCTTAACTCCTCTTTTTACCTGATACCCTTTTACCTTCTAATCTGTCACCAAGATCACTTGATTTCTATCTTCAAATTAAATCTCAAATTCACTCCTTTTCCATCTCCATTCTCTTGTCCCTGCTATTACAGAGGCCCCAAAGCTGGTCGTCTGGGTTTCACTCTTGTCCCCTCCCAGGCTGTTTTCCACACAGCAGCCAAGTTGATCTCATCAATTCCAAGGCTATAGCCTTTTGGAGGCTTCCCATTGCCCTGGGATAGATTTTTTTTTTTTTTTTTTTTAGTTCTTTACATATTCTTTTCACTGTGGTCCAGCCACAGCTTGAACTGGGATCCACCAAACTCTTCCTCCGCAGGCCCCTAGGAATGTTCCTCCCTCTGCCTATAACATATTCTCCGCCTGCTTGTTGACTAGTTAATTTTTTACTTACTCATTAGGTGGTCAGTCTCTCAAAGAAGCTTTTCTTTCTCTTTCGATCTAAATTACACTCTACGACTCCTATACTCTGTCTTCCTGGGGCTTCGTACAGTTTCTGACCCTGTATTTGTATGGCTTCAACTGTAAGCTCTCATGGTTGAGACTGATTGATTTCCTTGACTTTGGAGTCCTGTCCTTAGTGGTGTCTGGCACACAGTCTTTGTTAGTATACACAGAGAGGTATACACAGAGAGGTTTATTTTGAAGTTCATCTTGAATTCACTTCACTATAAAAATTCTTTGATTGCATCTGCTGTTCTTTGAATGATAAGTGAAATGGCTTCAGTTGTCTATATATTAGCTGTTTTCACACCTGCCTCTCTTTCCCTTAGCCTGCCTGTGATTTCCATACTGTGTCTGACTGCCGTGCAGCTTTATCGGAATAACAGAGGGACTTCAAACTCATGTTGTCGAAAACTGAACTCTGCTTTCTCATCCTGCCCCCAGCCTCTTAGTACTCATTTTACTCCAGGAGTCAGTGGCTGAACCTCCCGGTTACCCAAGCCATAAACGTTGACTTCTCTGTTCCAGCTGTTGGTTATCATCACGTATACTCCTGTGTCTCCAGTTCATGCCTCCTTGCTTTCAGTCCTTCATCTTTCCAGTGCACTTTCCATATTGACATCAGGGGATCCTTTTGAAGACACAGATTTGGTAACTACTACTACTACTACTCTTACTTAAAAATATTAAACTTATCGGTCCAGACTCTTTAACATCCCTACAGGGTTCTTCATTTCCTGGTACTACATGCAGACTCTTGACCCCTCTCTTGACTCCAGACCTTCAAACTCTCCTTGTTCCACCTGTCAGGCTGGATTTATGCCTGTCATGTGCTTGTTACCTGCATTCCACCATAGTAACACTTCCCCGGCATGCTGTTGACAGTCTGTCTCCCTGCCAGATCCTTGAAGGCAGGGACTGTTTACTTTTCTAACCTCATTTCTTGATTAGGAAACTCAGATTGGGGTGGGGGAGAGCTAAGTGGTAATTCTTTATTCCTTGAACTTTTCTGTAAATTAGGCTGATACAAATTTTGGTCATAGAAGGGAAAGAATGGTTAATATAATTTAATCTGCAGTTACTTTGTGAAAAATACTTAATGGAACTTAGAGCTATATTGTATAAAAAACAGAAGATAACTTCGGGTTCTACTCAAATACTTTATCTCTGTAGAGAATCAGATATCACCAAGGAGCGAATCCAGAAGATCCTGGCAACTGGTGCCAACGTTATTCTAACCACTGGTGGAATTGACGATATGTGTCTGAAGTATTTTGTGGAAGCTGGCGCCATGGCAGTTAGAAGAGTTTTAAAAAGGGACCTTAAACGTATTGCTAAAGCTTCTGGAGGTATGTCTTCTGCCAGCTCTCAGATATGATACTTCATGTTACTATCCACAACTATGTCTCTTTACACTGGAATGTTAATGCTAAGCAGCTTCAAAAACATAACAGTTTTTAGTTTTTACTCAATGCTTTGTGCTACAAATATAGTTATAGGGCCATGTTTTCATATGACTGGAAAAGTTCTTTAACTTACTAAATTTCTTCACCTCAAAATGACATAGTTACGGGCCAGCCCCATGGCTTAGTGGTTAAGCGCGCACGCACCGCTTGTCCGGCCATGCTGAGGCCGCGTCCCACATGCAGTAACTAGAAGGATGTGCAGCTATGACATACAACTATCTACTGGGGCTTTGGGGGGGAAAAATAAATAAATTATTAAAAAAAAAAATGACATAGTTCCATCTTAAGATAAAAGGACAATTGCTTGTTTGATGCCTGACTGTAAACCTTAAACTGGTATTTATACATCGCTTTTATCATAAATAAATGTTTCTGAATCTAAGACAGGATATGAAAATATTCGTGAGAGAACATTGTTTACAGATCTTTGTAATTATCTTAATAGCAACTATTCTGTCAACCCTGGCCAATTTGGAAGGCGAAGAAACTTTTGAAGCTTCAATGTTGGGACAAGCAGAAGAGGTGGTACAGGAAAGAATTTGTGATGATGAACTGATCTTGATCAAAAAGTAAGAGCTACTTTCTGAATTATAAAGCTATACAGATTTTATTAATGAGTAAGAATAGATCGCCTTCCCATTTATTTGCTGCTATAGTCTTTCAGTGACATGAGCAGTTATACGCATGGGATAAAATAATATTGGGCCATTGTAAATCAAGATGGAGTAACCAATTCATCTCTTCTGCATGGTCCAGACATGGCTTTTCATGTCTAAATGTCCTGTGTACGCAGGATTTAATTAAGGCACTTAGCAGTGAATTTCTATGTAGACTTATTTTGTAAAAATATTTATTTAAGAATTGTACTTTATTTTTTAATAGCACTAAAGCTCGTACATCTGCATCAGTTATCTTACGTGGAGCAAATGATTTCATGTGTGATGAGATGGAGCGCTCTTTACATGATGCTCTTTGTGTGGTGAAGAGAGTTTTGGAGTCAAAATCTGTGGTTCCAGGTGGGGGTGCTGTAGAAGCAGCCCTGTCCATATACCTTGAAAACTACGCAACCAGCATGGTAAGAACATCTAGAAACCCGTTTTCTTTTCAAAGAAGGGCATGGGAGAGATCATCTTTGGCATTTTGATAATATACCTCATCTGAGACCTTAGCTGCTGCTTTGGGTTTTAATTTTCTTCCTTTTGTGAAGATATCTCATTGTCTTTCTTTTTAGGGGTCTCGGGAACAGCTTGCTATTGCAGAGTTTGCAAGATCTCTTCTTGTTATTCCTAATACACTAGCAGTTAATGCTGCCCAAGACTCCACAGATCTGGTTGCAAAGTTAAGAGCTTTTCATAATGAGGCTCAGGTAAACCCAGAACGCAAAAATCTAAAATGGTAAGCATTTCTTTTTCATTGTCATCTGTATATCATATATGGTAGTTCTGTTTTGTTTTAAATTCATGAAGGACGATGGCTAGTGGTTCTGTTAGCATTGTGTTTCTCTCTTAACGACTGATTCCGCAACTCGCCCTGCCTCTCTGGGTAGAGTCACTTTACCTACAGCAAGGTCCCACAGAGGCAGAGGGGAGATTATTTTTGGGTGATCCATATCCATTTTTAAGCAACTCTTTTATAAGATATCAAATGATGTTTAGAAACTGCCTTTACTACCATCTAGGCCTTCCTACAGCTTTTTCAATGCTGATTTTGTTATTCATAATCAACTACTTGAGTCCTAAAGGGATGTACCATAGGGTCCCAACATTTACCAAGATTAACATCTGGGTAGAATAGGTGGAATTAATGAAGCACCTAATCAACTTTTAAAGGGATGGGGGGATAGGTGTGTGTTTGTGTAAGAGGCCATTTAATAGTTTTTTCCTAAAATTGCAGGATTGGTCTTGATTTGGTCAATGGTAAACCTCGAGACAACAAACAAGCTGGGGTGTTTGAACCAACCATAGTTAAAGTTAAGAGTTTGAAATTTGCAACGGAAGCTGCAATTACCATTCTTCGAATTGATGATCTTATTAAATTACACCCAGAAAGCAAAGATGATAAGCATGGAGGTTATGAAGATGCTGTTCACTCGGGAGCCCTTGATGACTGATCTGATTTCTCTTTTATTTATAACAATGTTAGAGGCAGTTGTCTTGTACCTCGAGTATTACACATTAAAGTACAACGAGCTGTCAAGCCTGGGTTCTTATGCAGTGGGTGATGGTTTCTCTCCTCACTTTGGTCCTCTGATTTCACATATTAAAACTTGAGTACCTTATTAGTTTAAAAAATTACTTCAAGGTTAGTTTAAGCAAGATTATTAAACAGTTTCATCCTCTCTGAACACACATTGCTATTCCCATCCCACCCCCAATGCATAGAGCAGCAACACCACGATGTCCGCCCTTGCGCTCCATTGTGTGTAGCAGAGTAACAAGAATCCGACAGCCAGATGCTCCAAGAGGATGGCCCAAGGCTATGGCCCCTCCTTCAACGTTGACCTAAGGGGGAAAAGATTTATATCATTCTTCTGTGGACATAGCGTTCAAATCCTAAACTATTACCTTTCCTCTTAATGTTATACCAGGCAGCTACCCTTTCAATTTTTATTTTAACTGCTCAGGAACTGATTTATACCCCTGTGACATCCATCCCAACTACCTTCCCTAATTCTTGGTTTAAAAGATTTAAAATGCCCCGTTTGTGTTGGAAGTAAACTAACGCATTAACATTTTATACTTTGGGAAGCAAAATCAGTGAACCTCTCAAGTCCCAGCAGGAACTTAACCTAGTATCCACCCATTACTGCATGGCCAATACCTGGGACTTGTTATCTAACTACATGTAACTGATTATAATCTTAAAATTGCATTGTGAATGTTTATTGGCAGGCTTTCCTCAGGAGGACTTGCTCATGTTTACCTTCTCTGGGTTTAATCCAAGTTCTTTAGTTATTGCAATAGAGACGGCTGCAAAAGCTTCGTTGATTTCAAATACATCAACATCCTCCAGTGACCAGCCTGCTTTTGCAACCTGAAGAAAAGATTAACGGAATAGAGATCTAAAAAACGGGTGGAACCATCCTTCAATGTAGATACAAAAGCAGAATATACGATATTGATCTCTTAAAAAACACCACTTTAGGAGGCTGGCCCCGTGGCATAGCTGTTAAATGCACGCACTCCCCAGCTGGCAGCCTGGGTTCTGATCCCGGTCGTGCACAGAGGCACCACTTGTTAGGCCATGCTGTGGTGGCGTCCCATATAAAGATAGGCACAGATGTTAGCCCAGGGCCAGTATTCCTCAGCAAAAAGGACTGGCGTGGATGTTAGCTCAGGGCTGATCTTCTTCACACACACACACAAAATAAATATTGAAAAAAATTAAAAAAAAAGTGGGGGAGATTGTAGATTCTTGGTCTGGTTTCAAAGAAGTTATAGCAAAACAAAGGACAGGTGCCAACATTCAGAATTAAACTCACAGCTTGCTTTATTGCTGGAATTGGTCCTACTCCCATAATGGAAGGCTCTACACCTGCTTGTGCCCAGGAAACTATCCATGCTAAAGGTGTAAGCCCACGATTATCAGCTTCCGACTTCTTCATAAGAACCACAGCTGCAGCACCATCATTTATTCCTGTAAAATAGGAATGTCTTGATTTCTAAAATGTTAATCAGCTATATACCTGTGTCTACTTTCTCTAACACCTGAAGACATGAGTTAAATTATTCTTAATATTTTGGCAAAGCCATTTGCCATAATTCAGACTCTACAGTGTAATTAGAAATAGTATGCAGCCACTATGGAAAACAGTATGGAGATTGCCCCCAAAATTAAGACTAGAACTACCAGGGGCTGGCCCAGTGGCACAAGCGGTTAAGTGTGCGCACTCTGCTGCGGCGGCATCCCATATAAAGTGGAGGAAGATGGGCACGGATGTTAGCCCAGGGCCAGTCTTCCTCAGCAAAAAAAGAGGATGATTGGCAACTGTTAGCACAGGGCTGATCGCCTCACAAAAAAACAAAAGGAATAGAACTACCATATGATCCAGCTGTTCCACTGCTCGGTATTTATCCAGAGAACGTGAAAACAGGAATGCATAAAGGTGTATGCACCCCTGTGTTCACCACAGCATTATTCACAATAGCCAAGACTTGGAAGCAACCTAGGTGCCCCTCAAAGGATGAATGGATAAAGAAGGTATGGCATATATATACAGTGGAATACTACTCAGCCATAAAAAAAGGATGAAATCTGGCCATTTGTGACAACATGGATGGATCTTGAAGATATTATGCTAAGCAAAATAAGTCAGAGGGAGAAAGTCAAATACTGTATGATCTCACTCATAAATAGAAGATAAAAACAATAAATACATAGAGACAGAGATTGGATTGGTGGTTACCAGAGGGGAAGGGGGGAGGGAGCAGGGCGAAAGGGGTGATTAGGCACACGTGCATGGTGATGGATTGTAATTAGTTTTCGGGTCGTGACCATGATGTAATCTACACAGAAATCAAGATATAATGATGTACACCCGAAATTTATATGTTATAAACCAATGGTAAGTTTGGCAGTATGACATCATTGACCATAGAACATTCTAACATGAGAAAGAGTGGAAAGATTAAAGCAGTGGGGGAAAGGAGATTAATGAAAAGAAATGGAAGAAATGGCCTAGACCTCACAGGAGGTATTGGGAATTTCTGGTTTTGGAAAAGTAGCTAGTAGATAAACTCTGGGGTTCCCTAATTTGCTTTTTCATTGGTATGTCCAGTTAGGATGCTGGGAAACCAAATCCATTCTTTCAGTATATATGGGTTAAGTCAATCAAATATGGAGAAACTAAATTTTTTTCCCCAGAGCAACTAAAACAAGGTTTTAGAATAACTTGCATATAAATAATAAAATAGAAAAAAAAGGCATTAACTTGGTAGACATAGAAGATGCTATTCCTCCAACTGCCCTTCCGAAAACCTAACCTGAAGCATTAGCTGGGGTGACTGTTCCTGTTGCGTCGGTAAGAAAGTGAGGCTTCAGCTTAGACACAGCTTCTATGTTGCTCCCATGGCGAGGAAACTCGTCTGTTTTAACTTCAATAAGACCTGAAAAAAGGAGAATCAATTACCCAATATAAGTACAGAGATGGCAGTCAGTGTGCTAGGAATGGTGGATTCCTCAGATGTGATACATGAGGATTCACTTTTGGAAGAAAGGTTTACTAAAAAATACTTTAATTCCTGGGGCCGACCTGGTGGTGCAGTGGCTAAGTTCACGCGTTCCACTTCAGTGGCCTGGGGTTCGCCGGTTCAGATCCTGGGCGTGGACCTACTCACCGCTCATCAAGCCATGCTATGGCACTGTCTCACATAGAGGAGCTACAACTCAGGGCCAGCCCGGTGGCGCAAGCGGTTAAGTGCGTGTGCTCCGCTGCGGCGGCCCGGGGTTCGCCGGTTCGGATCCCAGGCGCGCACCGACGCACGGCTTGGCAAGCCATGCTGTGGCGGCATCCCATATAAAGTGGAGGAAGATGGGCACGGATGTTAGCCCAGGGCCAGTCTTCCTCAGCAAAAAGAGGAGGATTGGCAGATGTTAGCTCAGGGCTGCTCTTCCTCACAAAAAAAAAAAAGCTACGACTCTGCAACTATGATACACAACTATGTACTGGGGCTTTGGGGAGAAAAAAGAAGAGCAAGATTGGCAACAGATGTTAGCGCAGGGCCAATCTTCCTCAAAAAAAAACAACTTTCATTCCATAAGCCAGACAGAGAAAGACAAAGACCGTACGATTTCACTCACGTGGAAGATAAGCACATGGACAAAGAGAACAGAGTAGCGGTTACCAGAGGGGAAGGGGTAGGCCTAAGAGGTAAAGGGGCACATGTATACGGTGACTGACAAATAATAATGTACAACTGAAATCTCACAATGTTATAAACTATTTTGGCCTTAATAAAATAAATTTAAAAAATTACTTTCATTCTAATAGGAGGAAACTATACACAAAAACTGTATGTTAAAACATTTTACGAGCACTGTCTTCAGACATTTTGAATGTTCCATATCCACAGCCCTTTCTGAGGAAGGCTGCTATGGTTTGGGGCATAGGACTTGGGTGGTTACAACTGACTGGATGGGGGAGTGTCAAAGCCAGTGTGACAAGGGCTGGACATAGGAGATGTCAGTTATCAGTAACAGAACTTGCCTGGAGCCCTCCATATTAGATAATAGCAAAGTGACCCCAAAAGATCCACCCTCAAGAAATGTGAAATGCACACAGAAGCAGCAGGAAGTAATGGATGTTCACTTCCGAGGAGATTTAGCCTGTAGGCAAAAGGGCAGCTGTTGCCTCCTAACGGGAGCCAATGCTCCCGTTTCTCATGAAACCTGCTGTACCTACACAGCAGTGTGCACACTCTGGGACCAAGAGTATCTAAATGCTGACACAGCTTCCCATGTTTCCTCCCCCGCTAAACATCCCCCCACCCATGTTCAGATTTATCCAGCATATATCTTTTCTTTGCAACCTGAAAGACATAACTAAGACAATTTATAAACATTCCCATATATTATTCTTTTGGATATTACTCTTATCTATAAATAGCCACACTAATGTTTAAACCATTATGATTTATACACCCACCTTTTCTAGAAGATACAAAAACTGGCACAATCTCTTTGTCAAAATGGCCAGCTTTCTGTGCACTCTCTGTCCTGTTCTGGGACAGAACTGCCAACTTGTCCTGATCTTCTCTACTCACTTGCCATTTTTTGGCTACATTTTCAGCTGTGAAAGAAAAAAAAATAAAGCAAACAAACATTTTGAGGAACTGGCTTTTGGTAGCTCAAGTTTTGCACATTTCAACAGGCACTGTCTGCCAACACGAGCAGGCCCACTGGTGGGCTGAGACGGCACTCTGAGGCAATCTTGCCTCCCACCGGCAATGACTGTGGAAACGCTGCAGTGGCTCTTAAGAAGCCATTTTCTTTGCTTCCTTCTCTTTTCCTTTCTGTATGATTTTAAACTTTCAGCAATTTCCTTTATGCAGATCCACCAACTGTTTACATTTTTGCCCCATTTGCTGTATCATTCTCTTTCTGAACCATTTGAGAGAAAGTTGTCGAGATTCATGCCCCTTTATTCCTCAATTTTAATTTCAGTGTATATTTCCCCAAAACAAGGCCGTTTTCTTACATAACCACAGCTATCAAAATCAGGAAATTTAACACCAATACAATACTATTATCTAATTCTTGGTCCATATTTCAGTTTCACCTCTTGTCCCAATGATGTCCATTGTAGCTAATTTCTTTGTTCAGTCCAGGATCCAATCCAGGATCATTCACTGCATTTCACTGTCAATCTTTTCAGTTTTCTTTTATTTGCAACAGTTCCTCAGACTACCTTTGTGTTTCTTTTCTTTTTTTTTTAAGATTTTATTTATTTATTTTTTGAGGAAGACTGCCCCTGTGCTAACACCTGTTGCCAATCTTCCTCTTTTTTCTCCCCAAAGCCCCAGTACACAGTTGTGTATCATAGTTGTAGAGTTGTAGTTCTATATGGAACGCCACCTCAGCATGGCTTTGATGAGTGGTGAGTAGGTCCTCGCCCAGGATCCGAACCGGTGAACCCTGGGCCGCCAAAGCGGAATGCATGAACTTAACTGCTACGCTACAGGGCCGACCCCTCAAGTGACGTTAGCTTTGATCACTTGGTTAAAGTCATATGCACCATGTTTCTACACTGTAAAGTTACTATTTTTTCATTTATAATTAATCAGTAATTTATGGAAAGTTATTTTGAGATTATGAAAATATCTTCTTCCTCATCAAATTTCACCCACTAGTTTTAGCATTCATTCATGATTTTCTAACTCCAACATTCCTTCTATATGTATTAATTGGCATTCGACTGTAAGGAGCTTTTCCTTCTCTCTCCATTTATTATTTACATCAGTATGGACTCGTATTTTTATTTTATTTAATAAGTTATAACCCATTACTATCTATTTATTTTGATGCTCAAATTCTTCAAGATTTGGGCAGTGGGAGTCCTTTAAGCTGGCTCCTGTGTCCTTTTGCCACGTCCCCATGTGCTCTAAGCACTTCTTTATTTTTTTAGCACTTTTGTCCTAGCTTAGAATGAGCCTTTTCTCAAAGAAACCCTAGTTCTTTTTAGTGGAAAAAGGTATTTACAAACAAAGATCTGGTGTTAGAACCACTCATTGTTACTGGCATGCCGTTGTTTCTGTGCCTATTCATTAGGAACCCCAGAGGTTATCTACTACCTTTCTACTTTTCTAAAACCAGAAAGTCCCAGCACCTCCTGTGAGGTCTTGACTATTTCTTCCATTTCTTTTCTCTCCAGTACCCGGCCCCGCAGACTCCAACCATTTCAGCAACTCCAAACTCTGATCTCTGCCTCCCCAGTTCCTTGAGGCTACTGTTCTCCCATGTAGAAAGTCTGGAAAGTATCCCCAGGGAGAAAGCCACTGGGGCTCTCCCTTTTTTCAAGAATCTCAGTCTTGTGTGATTGTTGGCTGACATTTTAAAACAGTGGCTTTATATATTTTGACCAGTTTTATACTTGTTTATAGTAGGAGATCTAGTCTTCACTAATTACTAAATCATGGCCTGAGTCATTATCTTTTTTATTAGCAACAGGAATTTATTTTCTCACAATTCTGGAGAAGAAAAGTCCAAGATCAAGGTGTCAGTAGGTTTGTTTTCTCCTGCAGAGGTCCCTCTCTTCAGCCACCTTCTCACTGTGTCCTCACATGGTCTTTCTCCTGTGCCCACATCTCTGGGGTCTCTTCCTCTTCTTATAAGGACACCAGTCAGATTGGATTAGGGCCCACATTAAAGACCTCATTTTAACTTAGTTACCCCTTAAAAGGCCCTAACTCCAAATATAGCCACATTCAGGGGGCCTGGGGGTTAGGGCTTCAACATATGAATTTTGGAAGGACAAAATTCAGCCCATAACATCTTGGAAAGGACTTGAAAGCTGAATTTTTAATGACCATCTCTGGTGATGTTGAGGTAGTTAGCTGGAGTATCACACTTTGAGAACCTCTGCACGAGAACTATAACAAGTAAGACCCTGGTATGGCACAGAGCACCTTCCATGGTCCTCCCGCAGTCTCCAGCCTTCTCTGCTGCAGCTCTCACTCACACAGGAGCTTTCTAGATGGATGACTAATGAAGATCTGATTGTGTAGTGCAAAGAATACAGAGTTAGGGCCGGCCCCGTGGCTTAGTGGTTAAGTGCGCGCGCTCCGCTACTGGCGGCTCGGGTTCGGATCCCGGGCGTGCACCGACGCCCTGCTTCTCCAGCCATGCTGAGGCTGCGTCCCACATACGGCAACTAGAAGGATGTGCAACTGTGACATACAGCTATCTACTGGGGCTTTGGGGGAAAAAAAGGAGGAGGATTGGCAATAGATGTTAGCTCAGAGCCAGTCTTCCTCAGCAAAAAGAGGAGGATTAGCATGGATGTTAGCTCAGGGCTGATCTTCCTCCAAAAAAAAAAAAAAAAGAATACAGAGTTAGGCTGCAGAAGTACTAGTTTATCTCTGATATTGCCTCTGCCACAAAACCACTATTTGTGGGCTCTTGTTTCTTTACATGGTAAAATGAGAGATTGATCCAAAAGAACTCTAAGGTACTTCCCACCTCTAACACTCCCTGATAATCAAGGAGTCACAAAGGAGAGAGGGGATATTTCCTCCCTTCGGTTCATCACAGGGGAACTATCTCTGTCATCAGGGATACAAAGTGATCAGGACATGGTCCCTGCCCTTAAAGAGGAAAGCCCTATGAAGCCAATTATTATATGATCTTTTTAACCTTTTCACAGTTAGTACGTTTTCAGCTATGTCTACCTTACCTGTAATGCCCATATGATAGTTGTGAAACGCATCTGTAAGCCCGTCACAGAGTATACTGTCAGTCAGTGGCGTTTCCCCAAGCCTGACTCCTGTCCTCAGGTGAACCAAGTGAGGAGCCTGGGAACAAGACATGCAAATGGATTTAGGCTTGGTTGCGACTAGTCCTCTCCTTAGGATCCCCCTAAAATGATCCAGTGGTTCCTCAGTCTTCACCTAGTCCCCCTTGTGCCTCTTCTCCCCAGTTCCAGCCCATCCTCTTCCTCACCCAGGGCCCAGGGCCTGGACCCTGCAATCAGCAGACTACTCCACCCTGCCTACTCGTGAGAATCCATTACCCTCCTACCTCCCCATTTCCATTTTCCATCAAACCTATCCATTCTGTATCCTGTTTCCTTAAGAACCTCATTTACTCTTCCAAAGAGGCAACTAGTTACCTGTTAACTGAAGAGCTCATCGAAGGGCTTAAGTGATAACAATGTGTTACCTATTTTGATGGGAGACATAATGCCTATAGTGAGAACAATCAGGTTCCCTAGTTAACTGATGGGAGAGATTTATGGGTAGGAGGTCCTCTTAACTCCTACCAACTCAATAGCAGCTATAACAGAATGGAAAGACTCGGAGTCATGGATCTGTATTTGAATGCTGGCTCTGGACCTCAGTTTCCTTACCTGTAAATTGGGAATGATGCCACCTACCCTCTAAGGGCTGTTGTGACTGCATGTATGAAAGCACCTCGTAAAGTACTACATAGATATCAGTATGGTCCCATCAGACTCACTCTGATCGTGTTTGCTACCTTCAGCCTCCCTTTTCCTGGGCCTCAGCAAAGGCTGGGCTGAATTGCCTCTGCCTAGGGGATCACTAGGTCGGACCCTGAACTGCCTGTAGAAAGTAGGAGATATACTTTTTCCTTTTCACCACGGTGCTAATTTGAGGGGTAGAACTTGGTGAAACAAATCCCACTTGGCAAACCTACTGGAGAAGGGCACCACTCAGTGGTCCTCTCTTCCATGTTCTATACCTCCAAAAGGTCAACAAAATTGGGCCCTTGGGGTCCTCCTTGTCACGTGCAGGAAGGTAAGTGGCAACGACTGTTTTTGACTCCTCCTCACAATGAGAAAGAAACTTAAGACCAAGGATATCAAGCAAGAAATGTTATAGGTTTAATTCAGAAAGTATTTTACACTTCGGTAACATTTTCAAAAAAATATATTCTGTTCCAGTCACACTGGTTGATAGGCTTTTTCTTCAACATGGATTTCTCACCCAATTTGAACAATAATTAACATTTGGGTAGGGCTCAAGGTTGAGTCCATTTTTTTCTTTATTTGCTGACTGTTTGGTTCCAGCTCTGATATGCATCAGTTTACTCCACTGTGGCATGGACATGAATTTATTAGCAAGAGGTCAGTGAGAGCCATCTCTCCAGAGGCCTTACCTTGCTCATACTTTCCATGCCACCAGCAACCACAATGCTGGAGTCTCCTATCCCTATGGACTGGGCTGCAAGGCACACAGCTTTTAGGCCTGACCCACAGATCATCTGGCAGCTCCAAGCTGGAACAGAGTAGGGGATTCCCGCGCCCATACTGGCTTGTCGAACAGGATTCTGCCCGCAACCTGGTAGAAGGAACACAGAGGCCTCTCAGCAATCAAAGAGAAAAATGAAAGTACATGCAAAATCAGGAGACTGCCAGCCGGGTCTCCTGCCACTGCCCAGCAAAGCCAAGTCCCCACCAGAGGCAAAAGGGCCTGCGGACACTCTACACCTATCACAGTCTAGCCTTTGAATACGTATTATCTTGTGCTGCTCTATAGATATTTTAGGGATATAAGATGTGTTCTCCACAAAGGAGTTATGAATACTTTAAGAAGGAACTGTCTTCTTGATCTTGCAACAGAACTTGAATAAGCACACACTCCCTCATAAACATAGGGCAGAACTTGGGCATTATTCTAACTAGGGCATGTTTCTAACTAGGGCTATCTGCTTCCATGATCATGGTTTAAGATACCCAGGAGGGTAAAAGGCTACTTAAACATGAAATCTTCTGATAAGAATCACTTCTTTCCTTGCTTAAGACTCATCATGCCATGGTTAACTGCTTCTGTAACAAGATAGGTACAAAATCAGAATTGACAAATACCTTTCTATAATTCAACTGTGGGAACTTCCTTCAGGGAATGGGAAGAAATATACCATATCCTTAATCAAACTAGCAGAGGAGGGGATGGAGTTGATATTTCCAAATATTCTCAGTCACCACTGTCTGTTCTCAAAGGGTCAGTGTTTATCTGGTGGTCACTCTTTTGCAAATTTCGGATATATGCATACCCAGTACCTTTCCTTGCAGCGTTTGTTGGAAAAAACTAGCAAATGGGTCATTGACAAAAATTTAGAGGTTATATTCATCCCAGTGTTATTAACCTGGGATTAGACTGGAAGCTAAAAACTTGAGATTGAAAACAGATGCAGGAAAATTATTAAAAAGACAGTATCAAAATATTCTCTGAATTAAATTCATAGGACACTAGTTAATAAAGAAAACATTAATATTATTTGACTCCTGCTTTTTAAGCTATAATGAATTACATTTACATTTAAGTAAATAACTCCTTTATAAAATTTTTATGTATTTATTCATAATCCCCATCTTCAGGTAGAGTTGAGAAAGGAGTGCTGAACATAATTAACCAATAGTTCAGCATTTCACAGAATATGAGCTCCACGAGAATGAGGATTTCTATCTAATATGAACATTGCTTATCCCTAGCTGACAGAATGGTGCCTGGCACACAGCAGGGATCAGTAGATATTTGTTACATGATTGTGGAAGGTACCCGAACTCAAGGAGGAGGACAGATGCGGATTCAAGTGCTAGCTCTACTTCAAACTGTGACCCTGGATAAGTTACTGACCGCTCAAAACCTCACTTACTCACGTGTACAGAGGAGATAATATGATCCAACAGACTTACTGAGCGGATTAGAGGAAAGCAGTGAGCACAGTGCTTTAATGGCCCGGCACTCAGCAGGCCCTCAATAAACACAGCTATGATTTTTATTGTAATTATGTATATACTACAGAGATAAGATGTTGAAGAGATAACAGAAAACCAGCCGTGGAGTACCCTGCGGCAACTGAATAAGTCTGAGTTATGTGTGTGGGAAGCAAGAAAGGATGAGCGGCCCCAAAGTAGCCAACCTGAGAGTGTTTTTCATATGTTTTAAAGCCTTGGAGAGTCACAGACAGTGGCGTCGTGCTTCCACTTGAATGTCCTTAAGGACAAGTTGAGAAAGGAGAATTAGGAAGAGGAACTACACAACCACAAAGTAAATACACAGAAAAATGGGCCAGGTCTCAGATAGGGTAAGGACAAGAGTTGGTTGTGAGTATTACCAACGATCACTACAAATGATTAAAATTTATGCTACTGAGTGAGCATGAAACTAGTTATTAATAACTAACTAATTAGGAATCGTCAGTGATCGCTAGTCTATACACCCAGTGGGACTCAGAAGTGAGAGTGGGGCACTCTGGTGACACACCTATGCCCACCCGGGGAGGGACAGCCCCTGTCTGGAAGGAGCATGAGGTGCCACTCACCTTGTCAGCTCAGAAGTGGCTTGTGTGGCAAGGCCCTCCCCTGTGCTGTTGGAGCCCTATCCCCAGCACCTAGCACAGGGCGAGGCATGAAGGAGGAATTCAGTACTTTTATTGAATGTGTGACACTTAGAGAAATATGGAGGGAGGTGCAGACTCTGCCACGTGTCAGGCTGGCCCTGCTTCGAAAGAAAGAAATGTCAGTGGAGGAAGGTGGTCGAGGTTCGTTCAGGAACAGCAGATGAAAGGTGCTGAGTGTTAAGCTGGAGAGAAGCTATCTACGGGACTTGGCAGGAAGGTGACAGGAAGAACTCTCACAGACGGAACTCCGAGTGCACACGTATGGAGGCAAGAACAGAAGTGTGTGTGTGTGTGTGTGCGCGCGCGCGCGCGCGCGCGCGCGCTGATGGGCTGATTCTGAAAAACTTCATCTCTGCCCAGGTCACTGAGAAGTTACCTGCTGCCAAAACGTGTCCAAATATGACCTCTGACACGTCTTCGGGGGCCACGGCGGCCCTCTTCAGGACTTCTCTGATGACAGTCGAGCCCAGATCATGGACGGGCACGGTGGACAAGGCGCCATTGAAGGAGCCTAGGACAGAAGGGAAGGCGAGGGAGGAAGAGAGACTCCTCCTGCACAGGCGCCCTCGAAGCTCCCCGGGGTGCAGAGCGGCCGGAGCGGGGGACTCAGAGCGGCCGAGACCCGGGCCCGGGGCCCCCACCGCGCGCGAGGAGGCCGCGCACCCGCGGGAAACCTGCCCATGCCCATCTATTCCCCAAGTCCCAGCGGATGGACGCAGCCCACGCTTCCGTAACAAAGGGGTCGATCCTCCGCGCGTCCACGGGCTCTGCAATCTTTACAGCACTGAGGAGTTGGAGGCAATTCTCACTAAGTCTGGTTCTACCAGAGCAAACGCTGCCCTCGCCACTTCTCGGACCACCCACCCGCCTCATCCCTGAGACCATAGGGCTGGCACGGCCCCTCCTGGAGCTGGCCAATCAGGCGCCTCGCCAGAGAGCGCCTCTCTCCGCCAGCCAATGGGAGAGATGGGGCGGTGCGGCGGCATCTACCCGAGGAGCCAATCAGAGCACGCGGCGTGGAGTGGTCAGACCAGGTGCGGAGGGGGCGAGGCTGTCGGGAGGGCCGGGGGAGGCGCGAGGCGTCGGGTTCCGGGGGTCCTACGGGTCCCGGGTCCCCGCGTCCGAGCAGAGCCCGAGGCATAGACGCCGCGCCGGGCCCGCCGGCCACTCACCAATGACGGTCCGCGCCGCCGAGACGATGACCACGGGGTCCGACCCTGCACTCATCCTGCCGTCCGACTGCCTCTCGTGCTGCTGTGGACCCGGCGCCGCGGAGAGTGAGGCAGAGCCCTGCCTGGCCGCGGACGGGATGCGCGAGGGGCGGAGCCGCGGTCCGCCCCGCCCATCGCCGCCGCCAGTGCGCAGGCGCGAGATCGGGGCCGCGCGGGGGGGGGGGGGCGCGAGCAGAGGGCGGGGCCGCGGACTGGGACTGAGACGCAGACGTCCTGCTGCCGCCTCAGAACCTCGTATGAGCCCCGCGGTGTGGTAGCTCCTGTGTTGACGTTTTTGTTTTGGGAAGAGGTTTGGTTCTTTTGAAGTTAGTGTCTTTTGGGTCAGTGAAAAGTGTGGGGGTCCGAAGGACGTCCCGCGTTCAGCCGAGGACTCGCATCCCAGGGCCGAGAATGTCTGGTGCGAGTCCTGGCCGCTGCACGCCTGCGGGCGCTTCCGCGGGGCGCCTTTGGCTCGTGGCTTCCGAAGTTGCTCTACGTTGGGCCTGGGCGGCAGTAATCACGCCCTTAGGGGTTAACTCGGCTCTCCAGGGCGCACGCCGCGGGAGGGCTCCGCGCCCTTCGTGGGGTTGGCACCGCTTCTCCTGGAAGCTCAGCTCCAGCGGTGACTGTGTGAGGAAGCCTGCGTGGCTTCCTGTCCCACCGATCGACAGGGTTTCCTCTGGCTGACAGCTCGGACAACCTGAAAGGAGAGGAGCGTGTAATGCCAAACTGGGTCTCTCTTCTGTTTAAACCCTTAAAAATTCCTATCCCCTACAGGGCAGAGTACAGTGTTTTCCAGAGCTCTCTGGGAACCTCAGTGACCTGGCCCCAGTCGCTTTCCACCCTCAACTCGGGCTGTTTTCCTGCTGGACATACCCCACAGCCTAGTCTCCCAGAGAGAGGTCCTGCTTTGTCTCATTCTCTCTAGCAGCTAGAAGAGTGTTGTACACACGGTAGAGACTGAATTAATGCTTATCAAATAAATGTTAATGAATTTTGATGACATTATCCAAAAGCTTTAACAATCCTCCACGGGTGCATGAGGCCCCGTATAGAGAGGTTAGAGTCAGCCACAGATATGGAGTCTTATGAGTATTTGAATGATAATAATTAACATTTAACAATCATCCATTGTCAGCATTGGCAAGATGTTTGGGTAAAGGGCAGACACTTGGGTGGGGTAATCAGTAATGGCTGGAATTTCATGGCTGTTTGGAATAGACTTGATACTTTCCACCTCTTTCCATGGAACCAATTATAGTGATTGATTCCTAACATCCATTTTACTCCAAATAATTAGTCTTAGCCCCAGCCAATGGTTTCAGCATGGACATGTGACCCAATCTTGGCCACAAAATGTGAAAGGAAGCTTGCTGGGTGGCTCTGGGAAAGGTATTCTCACTTCTAAGAGGTACAAAGAAGATGGATCCTTTCTCCTTTTGGACATTGTGGTGTCTAGGTGTGAGGCTCGGAACAGCTGCACCCATATTTTGAGCATGAGGGGAGCCAGCATGACTGCAAGGCCAACACACTGAGGACAGCAGAGCGGAGGTGGAAAGAACTATGGCCTTTGAGGACAGCTTTGAGGCCAACCATGGTGTCCACTCAACCTCTGCTCTTCCAACTCTGTGAGACAGATTCTCCTTATTGTTTAAGCCATTTTGAGTTTGGTAAGCTGTTCTGTTACATCAACTGAAAGCATCCTGATTCATCCAGGCTGACTTCCTGGTAGGAAGTTAAAATTTTTACATGTTCGTAAATCACAGAGAAACAACCCGGAAGGAAAGAGTTTCTAGGCAGGCATGCAGCTTGTTGAGAACGCTGGAGCAAGAGAACTTTGTCACAAGGTTGTGGAGGGAGAACTGTTGATCAGCCTGGGGAAACCTCCTGAAGAACTTTCAAGTGGATTGAAAACTCGTTAGGTCCTGGGAACCTACGTTAAGACTTTGCAGACATATGTGGACCGGCCAAAGAAGCCAGAGACGATGACTAGAGTGTAGGCCCCACAGTTGGGGTGGTAGAGAAGGAAAAGCCTGGGTAAATGGTGTTTCCTTGGGGAGAAGTCCTTTGCGTCTAGAATAGTGATGGAATCAGCAGTTCTCCCTAAGAACTCAGCGGCACACTGTAAGAGTCTTCTGTCTGGAATGGGTTCCTGTCCTGAAACATACGTGAATCCAAGGAATTTAAGGAACTTGTTCCTTGGCTTCATGCTCTGTTCTAGCCCAGTGTCCCCTTACACCTCTGGCCACTCCTTAGTCTCCTTCGTGGCTTACTTTGACTGCCCCTGAACATATTCCCCAAGGTTCTTACTCTGCACCAGCACCTGGGTAATACTACTCACTCCCCTGGCTTCAGTTACCACCTATATGCTGACAGCTCTGAAATCTCTCTCTCCTAGTTGTCTCTTGAGGAGACAGGCCCCTGCCATTAAAATTTCCCATAAGCACATCACATTTAAGACATGTAAACTAAACTCATTACATCCACCTCTTCCAGCCTTGTTTCTTCTCTCAAAATCTCAGTGAGCACTGTTAACTATCTTCTATTATCCAGCCTACCGTGTAACACTCCACTTAGACATCCCTTCCTCCAGGAAGCCTTCCTATCTCCTGCATTTGGTGCCCCTCGGCATCTTCTACCTAACTTTGTCGTGCTACTTACCATATGTTAAAATTCCTAGTTTCCCTGTCTCCTCTACTAGAGTATATAAGCTTTGCAAGACGATCTTGTTATACTGCTTTATGCACAGCTCCTAGCACATCATAGGCATTAAATATGAATGAATACTAATATATTCTTTATACCCAGTGTCTAACACATCTGAATGAATATGAAAATATTCTTCTGGATGCAAGCAATGTATTTACTTGTTCCCAACCTAAAAGCTCTATCCAGAACCGACTTAAGAGCAAAAATTGAGATTATTGCTTGCTTTTGTTGTGTTGCCACACGGCACCTGTGTCCTCGTTATAGGTGTTCATTAATGTCTACTCAAAGCTATGTACGGGCCAGATGGGGACTATGAATAATGAATAGGCAAAAGAAGAGAAGAGAATCATTTTAAAAATTACATCTGGTTCTAAGATCATATGCTGCTTGGACTGGTGAGTGAGTGGGTGAGTAGCCACCATAATCTCCAAGTGCGAATGAGGGGCCCGTTAACAGCAGTGCTACCGAGCCAGTTTCTCCTGAAGCAGCCTTGCAATTGTTCTTGGTTGTTTCACAAACAGCGTTGTGGGAGTCCAGGGCAGATTTTAGCCAGAAGGCAGAATTCACCAACCTACCACGTAGCAAACTCCCTTGTTGGTCTGGAGGGAGCAATCACCAAAGCGGACTGGCCACAGCCAGAGTTTGCAGTGTGCTTCTTACCACAGGGATAGCCAACACTCCCTTGGCACAGCTCCCCCAGGATGGGTCCAGATCAAAGGTAATGACATTATCCAGGGTTGTAAGAAGTGTTAATTATAACCATGGGAATAGATGAACTCCCATGGACGACACGTCATCAGAGAGGAAGGCAATGATGAGTACAGGGGACAAACTGCATTAACGAGAAATAAGGAACACCTGAGAGAAAACTGTCAAAGACTGGCTTGGCATTGTTTGCAAGTGTCCCAGAAACTAGAGTGGTCAGTTGCATCAAATACAGCTGAGAGGCCAAGGGAACTATCTGGTAAGCCCTAAGTGACAAGCACGTGTACATTTTTGTTCTCATTAAAACCTTCCCAGCAGTAGTATCCACTAAAACTCACGTGAAGAGATGGCAACTGGTACATGCTCCAATCCAGAACTTTGCCGATGTTCTCATTCCTCTTGTCCACAAACTGACATCGTTCCCTTCAAGGGCCAAATTAACCACTTCTACGAAATGATTCTTAACTAAACCCTCTTACCTTAGCCAGCGTCTTGAACTACATACCTACAACCTTTTAATTCGCTTTTTTCCCATCATTGCATTGCCATTTCACATGATTGTTTCCCACTCATACGTTTTTGGCACAGCAACCATTCAGACTGCTGGTGCGATGCCATCCTCAGAAGCTCGGCGACATTTCTTCCTCTTATTCAAGAGGATGAAGGGAGGCAGAAAGACACCGTGCCGAGCCTGGGCTCTTCGAACCAGACGCGGTTGAGCTGCCAGGTTTGAGGTGGGTATTGTCCGGGGAGCCTTCATGACAGCACCCTAGAGGGCAGCTCCAGCACTTACCAACCCTCTGGTGGCTACTTTACCTTGTAAGCCCATTTCCTATTCTATAAATGGGGATAAAAGTGCCTATCACATGGAATGATACTGGAAACAATAATGCATATAAAATACCTGTCAGTTTCTGCCATGTAAGTACTCAACAGATATCAAAAAGTGTTAAGACATTTTTCTACTACCTTCATAGACAACTCTCTGGAATAATGCTGAAGTAGAGACATTGAAACTTTACTAATCTTAGGCTTTATCCAAGTTGACTGCCCTTAAAATTAACCTTCTTGGGCAGTATGCATCAAGCTTTTGCCAAATGCTGCGTTTCTCCGTTTCCAGGAGTCATCTCAAGAATGCTTTGCACTGGGCCTGGCCCGGTGGCGTAGCGGTTAAGTGTGCGCGCTCCGCTGCTGGTGGCCCGGGTTAAGATCCCAGGTGTGCAACCACGCACCCCTTGTCAGGCCATGCTGTGGTCGCGTCCCATATAAAGTGGAGGAAGATGGGCACGGATGTTAGCTCAGGGCCAGTCTTCCTCAGCAAAAAGAGGAGGATTGGCATGGATGTTAGCTCAGGGCTGCTCTTCCTCACCAAAAAAAAAAAAGAAAAAAAATGCTTTGCACTCCCACTTGTCCTGCTTAAGGAGTAATACACTTTTAACAGAGGCAGGAAGAAAACACAGGCAGCTTTTCACTTTGACATCCAAGACATCACAATCCGTTTAGTTAAAGCTGTCTTTTCTCTTTCAGTGGAAACTATCCAAATAATAAAAATTTATATCTGGAGCAGTTTGACCAAGAGACATGGTCTGTCATCAGGACTGGAACCTCACTTCAAGGTAATAGTAGTGGCTAACATTTCCTGAGAAGTCACTGTATGCTTGGCACCACTGTAAGCACTTTACACGTATTAACTCATTTAATACCCTTTACAGGAAAAATGGAGCCACAGGGGATACAGCAGTTTGCCCAAGCCGTGAAGCAGGTAAGTGGTGAAGCCAGGATTCAAACTCATTAGCTCCAGAGGTCACTCTCAACCTGGATTATGACTTACCACCTCTCTTATCAGTCATCCCAACAAATAAAGCATCCAATTCCAGAAATGAAGACTGACTCTGCACAATCTTAAGTTCTCTCTGCCCAAGTTATTCATCCATTAACACAAATTCAATAGAAACATGAAAACTGCTAATGACACATATAGGTCCATATTAAATTTAGTCATAAAATTACATCACCTGTTGAAAAACTAATTTCCTATTGCACACCAACGATTATATAACACCAAAAGGAAGAGAAATTTGTTTAAATTGGGTACGTTAAAAGGATGTACATAACAAAAACCAATAAATCAAGGAAATATTTAGTATTTTAGTATACACCAAAATGTTTATCGTAAGCAAATTTATTTAAAATTGTGTAGGATTTATTTAAGACTGCACAAAAGATCAATCAAAAGATAGGGAAGTGCAGTATTTTAAATACCCCACTGAAGACCAGGTATACTTGTATGCCAGTTAAACAAGCAAAAACACAGGAGTTATTTTCAAATAAGTTGTACCTCAGTTTTAAGAGTCATAACTCCACTTCTGAGGTTCCTTGATGATATTACAAGTAATATCTAAAACAAAGTATTTCGCTTTCAGCAAAAATCACATTTCATCTCAAACACATATATGAAAAGCTATAGATTCTAAAGCCATTCAATACCATAGACCTTGATACTTTATATTTTTTTTCCCCCAAAGCCCCAGTAGATAGTTGTATGTCAGAGCTGCACATCCTTCTAGTTGCTGTGTGTGGGCCGCGGCCGGAGAAGCGGTGTGTTGGTGCGCGCCCGGGATCAAACCCGGGCCACCAGCAGCAGAGTGCGAGCACTTAACCACTAAGCCACAGGGCCGGCCCAGACCTTGATACTTGAAAGACAGAAACGAAGCAAACTTTGAATCTTACATCTTAAAAACATTTTCTCCTTCATTCTAACCACCCCACAGCCTTACTGTGTAACATTAGCAGACATGTCATTAATACAAATCAGTAGCAGTGGCCATATTTTAAAACAAACATCACTGACTACACAGGTGAATTACCTAATTACCTGAAATCATATCACAAAAACAAAGCCTGCTTTTCAATTAAAACCTAACAAATAGTTAGGTAACTATTTTCTTCTTTATATTTTTCTGTATTTTATAACAATTATTTTTACAAGTCAGGAAAATACATTTAAAGTGTAGCCCTAAACTCCAAGTTCATTTTGCAAAACAAGGCATAAATTAAAAAAAAAAAAATTAAGTGCACAATCAAAATTGATGCATGGACTTAAGTGTCACCTTTGTGGTACGCTGAAGGATAATGAGTAGAAATTCAGCAATTCAATGAAAATAAATGACAAATGTTAAACACACTCATAAAAACAAAAAAAACGAATGCAAGGAGTTACAATAAAAATCTTTATTTAGGTTTGGTCAGTACAGGTAAGATATACTGGAGTCACAGAGCAATATGCATTAACAGGATACAACAGTTCATAAAAACTGAGTAACTATGCACACAAATTTCTTAAACATTCAGTCACCTAAAGAGAAAATGCACAGATGTATGGTGTAAAAAACTGTATCTAACACTGAAACTACTATAGGACTCCATCAACAAGTCCAACTTTTAGTGATAAAACTACTGTACTGGGCAAACTTGGCAGTCATAAACCCACATCTACTCTAACAAGTCTGAATGGTGCATAAGTATAATATAACAGCATGAGTAAGAATGCCCTTACACAGCACAGGTTCTAGGATAGACACAGATTTATACAGACATCATTGTGTTATACTTTAAGGAAAGATCTCCATTTACAACTTCACATTAACTCATATAAAAATAACTTGACCCTACACAAAATGTCCTTTTAGCAACATTCAAAGTAATTAACTGTTAACAATTTCCAAAGTGGCAGAGGTATTGAAGCAAAAGAAAAAAAAAAGAAAAAACACACACACCCACAAAAAAGGCAAATTGTGACAAAAGTATGCGTTAATTTTCTGGACAGTATCCTCTCCCAAATTAAATGACACTGTATAAAAATTTCGCTGGAAAAAATATTACAAAACTGAACCCTGTACATTTACACTTGAGTCCAAGCCATTCTGCACATGGCGGGAACCCGAAGTTCGGTTACCTTTCCCACTCACTGGTTTCTCCTCTTGAGGGTCGTGATTGGAGTCTGTGTCATTTGAGTGGTGTGTGAGAGAGTTTTCACTGCCCGTGGGAGAGTCTACACTTTCATACCCCGCACTGAGTTGGTTTACGTAACTACTACCTCCTCTGCCAGTTCTCTCCTCCGAGGCGCTGGAGGCCTTATTACCATTCCCCGGAGAAGAAGGAAAGTCATCTTCGGTTGTCTCCCCCTCCCTGTGAAATCCAGACCCAGACGTCCTCTGCCGGGAGGAACTGCCATTACTTGGTCCGTTGGCCAGACGACTGCAGTCTTTACCTGTGGGCTCTGCCTGTCCTACGCACTCAGAAGATGTAGTCCTGCTGGTACTTGGGGCTGGGGCTTGAGACTGCTGCTGTTGGTACTGAGCCAACTGCTGGCGTGTCTCCTTCAGTTGCTGCTGAAGAACTAGAATGGTACTCTGCATACCCTCTACTTCTTCGTCAAGTTGAATGATGAAGTCATTCAGCTCTGTGCAAAGGAGAGTCAAACCTACTTTAATATTTCTTATAACATATTTTAAAATATTTCTTACTGCCTGCCACAAAGCCAGGCAATCAATAAATGTTTAAGTGAACAAATATAATTCTAAAATCACAAAAGAATATTTTAAAATTTTGTGTGGAATTTTAAAATAGTCATACAAGAATGAGTTTGCTTTGGGGGGAAGACAGATGCTTAGAATATATTAAAGCAATCAAGTTCAAATTGATTCAAACCATCCAGCCATACAAAGCTGATTACAGCCCACAGAATCTGCTCCACACTTGTTTACCCGGGGGGCCCACACGGCTGGTCCCCTGACTCTTCACCTCCAGCCAGTGTCTATCTCAGCTCCACAGCAGGTCTAGTCTGTGGCCCCCTACTCTAACACCCCAAAGAGGCCTATGCTGTAACCAAGGACTGTTCTACACCCAAGAACGAAAATCAGAGAAAATAACCCTTGAAAATTGATAAAATACACGTCCATTAAGTTCTAAAAAATTTTGTTTTGACGTCACTACCATACAAAATCTATTTGCTATATTTACAAAAAGTAAAATCTAAGAACTATCACTCTGAAAAGGTAAAGATATCACTTGAACACTTATCTTCTTTGCAATTAACTGCCAGATACACTAACTCTCAATTTAATTTTTAGAGTTTGGATATTTTCCTTACTACTACTATTCCTCAAAAAGGAGAGATACAGCACGGATGCAGCTAAATTTGCCAAAAAAAGGGATGGCAGTTGACAGTTACCTTCAGTTTGTCTTAGCAAATTTAAATATTACGTGTTATTCATAAAATAGGATCTTAACGGTACAATCAATTATATATTTTTAGACTACTGGAAGTAGCCAAATACTTCCAAGATTTACACTTAGAGTAATTGGTTAAATGAGGATATTCCCCCTTTTAACCACTGAATATAAATTTGTATATCCATGTAATGCCTTAGTAATATAATAGGCTGTCTTTCACCAAATCCCACCACCGAAAAACAAACTTCTTATGAAATTTGCACAATAAATAATTAGGAGAGTGGGGGGAAAAAACCACTAAATTTAAATGGCTTTGTTTGCTAACTCAACTAGAAATGTTTCATTCATAATTTTATATAACAATTGGCAGAGATGAGCATGTACAGAATCTAATCTACAATATTCATGCCTGGCAGTTTTTTAAAGCCAGTGCAAAATTAACCAAACTTTTCAAAAAACCCCTTACCATCCTGACTGCTTTTAAGCTCCTCACTATATTTCTTCTGTAAAGCCAACTCTGCTTCAAGTTGTGCAATACGTCCCTGGGACAGCTGCCTTCCAAGCTCTTGATTCTCCTGGATAAGCATTCGACACTTCGCCATTAACTTTTTGCCTGTTTGGCTGCAAAGGAAAGAGCCATCCATCACAAAATGAAGACAAAACTCTCCACAATCTTCTTTGTTTGCAATTATTACAGCGATAGATGTAAGACGTATAGAACATAACTATGTCACAGCAGATGCCTCCCTATAATTACCATCTTCTTTTCTGGAACTCGTCCATCTTCTGCATTTCAGTATTTTGCCAATACAGGAGCAAAAATAAACCCTAAACAAAAAGTACCCAAACGGCTACTTTTTGTTTCTATTACATTAATAATCGATTCTGAAATGTACTTTCATCCCAAATTATCATTTGAGGTAGAAAAAAGCCAGTTAACACACGCCTTGGATATACCAAGATTAGTAAAATACTAGGGTACTTGGCTTTATGGAACAGAAAAGTTTTTGAAAAGGTAAATTCAACATCAGTCACAAATGTACACTTCCTTAAAATATCTAACATGAAAATCAGTACCTGTAAATATAAATGAATCAGAGCATATTTATTCTTGCTAGAACAGCATTTAACAAGGATGCCTCTTAACTGACACTTCTCGCAAGAATGTTTATTGCATTGAGGCATGTTAAGTAATTGTTTTTAAACAGCCTTTAAAAAAGAGCTTTAAGGGCCGGCCCGGTAGTGTAGCAGTTAAGTTCACACACTCCGCTTCGGCGGCCTGGGGTTTGCTGGTTCAGATCCTGGGCATGGACCTATGCACTGCTCATCAAGCCATGCTGAGGCCATGTCCCACACACAGCAACTAGAAGGATGTACAACTATGACAGAACTTTCTACTGGGGCTTTGGGGAGAAAAAATGGAAAAAAGGAGGAAGATTGGCAACAGATGTTAGCTCAGGGCCTATCTTCCTCAAAAAAAAAAAAAAAGCTTTAAGACACTTTCTTCATCAATCCCTCATTTAATGTCTTTATGTGATATATATACTTCTGTGCTGTCAAACTGTGATGCAATTTAAAAAAAAATTTAATATTGATATTTGGTTACAATTTTATTCACGATTATCCTTAGGACACAAAAATAAGACGGGTTACTTATCACAAATAATGCAAGTATGTAAATATTTGCCACATTAGGCGTGCCATACTTTCAACAAATTAATTACCAAGTGCTAGTGCAACATATCATAGAACCTACATGCATATACACAGTAATTACAAAAATGCAATCATAAGCCCTAATAATAGTCTCTCAATTAAACTTTACTGCTTTTCTTTAGCCTCAGCAATAACAAAAGAAATGATCACTTTTAAAGGGATCCCATTTAAGTATATAATTGTGATATTACCTTTGAGACTTGGATAGGGACAGTTTGATACTCTTATCATTGAGTCAAGTTCAGAATGACCGTACTAGTTAAAAACATTTTTTTTGCTGACACTTTCTATTCTTTCCTTCTTTTAGTGCAGCTTTCAGTTGCCTAATATATTATTTGAGAATGCATCTGACCCTGTTAAGCCTTAGAACTTTTAAAATGGGAACACTTTATAAATGATTCTCAGTCTTTGATTCAGTGTTGCAAGATTCTTTTACCTATAAGCACATGTGCTAACCTAATATAATTCAAGCAAAAGTCAGTAGTTTACGTTTCCTGACACAAATCTATGGTACAATAAAACCTGGGTTACTACTGCTCAAAGGAGCCTGGGGTGAAAGCCGTGAGTCAGCACATGGTAAGGGTTTTACTCTTTTTATGGCACCTTTCTCAGCTGGTGTCCCTGTTCACTGCTGCTGTAGCTCCAGATATCCCCCATTTCCCATCAGTACTCTCAGACTTTAGCCTCCACCAAACAAGAGTTTAGAACTCAAATGAGGGCCAGCCCCGTGGCTTAGCGGTTAAGTGCGTGCGCTCTGCTGCTGCCGGCCCGGGTTTGGATCCCAGGCGCGCACTGACACACCGCTTCCCTGGCCATGCTGAGGCCGCGTCCCACATACAGCAACTAGAAGAATGTGCAGCTATGACATGCAACTATCTACTGGGGCTTTGGGGGGAGAAAATAAATAAAATAAAATCTTTAAAAAAAAAAAAAAAATCAAATGAGAGGGCCTGGGCTGGCCCCGTGGCCTAATGGTTAAGGGTGGCGCACTCCGCTTCAGAGGCTCAGGTTTGGTTCCCAGGTGCAGACCTGCACCACTTGTCAGCGGCCATGCTGTTGTGGTGACCCACATACAAAATAGAGGAAGAGGGGCACAGATGTTAACTCAAGGTGAATCTTCCTCAAGCAACAAAACAAAACAAATCAAATGAGGAGTTAAAGAAATAGGTACCACTATCAAAGCTAGTGGTGTTCCTCCCACTTTACTGTCTATGCTCCCACAACTTAGTTTTCTTGCAAAATATACAGCATCAGTGGTTTCCAACTAAACTGAAAAATCTATATGAATTTAATAAAGATTAGAAAAAAAGACTGAGAAATCAACACATTAATCTGTGACCTAACGTAACTTCATATAAAGTATCACAAATTCTAAGGCAAAAAACGTTTCATTTATAAAGTCATACCTTTTTATAAATAAATGCTCGTTCTAAGATAATCCTAACATTTCTGAATTTGGTCATCAAATTTAATAAACAAATCTTAATAAAAGTGTTGTTCTTTAAACATTCTGTAATTTTACATCATTTTACTAACTATGTCACGTGAAATTTGTGTTGTGTTCATCGCATCACAAAAAAATGAGAAGAATTCAAGTACAAGTAACTTTCTGGAATAATTTTTTTAAATAAAAAAAAAAAATCCAATCCATTCCTAAAATCAAATAACCCACAAGGAAAATATAATAGGAAATAGCTCAAGAGAAGAATTTATAAAAAAGAATGGACACCGGACATTGCTTTGTTATCAAGGGGAAGGGAAACAGAGTATTTTGGAGAGGTGTACACACAATTACCTAAATGATTACATGCAAACTGAAAACTGTCCAAATTCTAAATATCTAATTCAGGGAATCCTTCTCTCTCTCCAAATTAAAATAGGAAAGTACAAAAAAACAAAAACAAAAACAAAACAGAACCCATTCTATTTGAATTATTCCTGACAGAGTATTGACTGAGCACTTCCTGTTTCAGATTAATGATGTATTTATACTACCTGATATTCTCTGGTTTATAGCCTATTTTTTACAGAACAAAAGTTAATTTGTAGGTGATTAAAATAAATTATGATTCATTAATACAAAGGAAATATTATGTTACCATTAAAAATGAAATAATCTAAATGTACTAAAAAATGGAAAAATGCCCAAGGGGTAAAGTGGGGAGAGGGGGGGAACCAAGCTGCAAATCATCTTTATGTATGTATGTTCACTTCTGTTTAAAATCAGTATATACAAAATGACTGTATATGCATAGAATTATCTTGATGATACCCAAGAAATTTAACAGTGGTTACTGCTGGAGAACAGAATGGGGAAGGGCAAGGTCACATCCAGGAGTCACTCAATTTTTATCTCTAGCTTTCTTCATGCTATTTCCATTTTATACATGAGCATGTATTATCTTATTAATTAAAATAATTTTTTTTTTTTTAACAGCAAGAAGACAAAAACCCCACAGACCTCAAAGTGACTGTTACCTAAGTGGCAAAGAAAGATGCTGGCTAAATTTGAGTATATGTTAATACATTTTATGAATTATTTCTTGACCTACTAAAAATACTCAGGCCATTTCTACTGTGATCTTAAATGGCATAAAATACATACAAAAGCCTTAATGAGAGCACAATAAACTAATTTCAAACAGATTTGGTTACTTACCCTCCAACCCCCACAAATAGTGAGAATTTTAGATTTCTTGCTGTGAAGTCACACAAACCACTTCTTCAACCCACCCTCTGCCCCACAATCAGTTCCCTAAAGCACAAACATACAAGATACTTACAATTGATTTGAATGTTTAAGAGAGAACTTAAGTCACCCTTGTTAAAACTGCACTTAAACCGTTGGGACAATCTGGAACATTTATCTTCCACTCATCTTAGATTCCATTATCACCAAGTGAAAACTCGAATTGGTGACTTATAGAATGATCTGACGAAAAAAATTCACCTCCAGGATTGGATGGAAGCATGAAGAAAATAATGCCTCATTTATCTAAATGATCAAATGAATTTGCTAGAAATGATCACTATACCTTCTTTTCAATTCACAAAAAGTCTCACTTACGCCAGCCCACAGTTCCAATACATATTCCCCAATCTTCTGGCAGGCACCCTGTGAAGCTGTCCCACATTAATTTCTACTGCAAAATCCTGGGACAAGGTGTCAAAAAGTAACAAGTGTCAAGTCTCCTTGTCTTTTATGATACCAGCTGGAAAAAAGTAGGTCTTTTAAAAATGAGACACAGCCTTTTCCTTCACTTTGAAGAGCACAGCAACAATTTTTCCAAAATCAGTCTGCTCTCCACAACCCCCCAAAATCAAAATGTTAAAAGTACAACAAAATCATCATAGTATTCCTTGAACTTTAAAAAAAAAAAAAAAAAAACAACTATTTCAAGGCACATTTAATTTAATATCAAGAGTGCAATACAAAAGGCCCAAATACAATGAAGGAACACATTCCCCCATTAACACCAACGACAATGCTCTTTCAACATGTGCCTGTTAATGGAATGGGGATTTAATAAATTTCACTACTGAAAAAAATATCGCAGTGAGTCTCATCACAGCCAATATCCTTATACAATCTAATTGTGAAATGAATGTTTATAATGCTTCAAACAGTTTAAACCTAAAGTTTGATACCACACCTTCATGTTTGTACAGTCCTCAGTAAGATTATCTACAGTATTAGCAACGATTCAAAGAACAAACCATTGATTAAAACCACAATGATTTAAGGCTCAATCAAGTAATATAGAGCCCCAAACTAAATGGTTAAATATATAAACTACTTGTACTGACATCTATTATTTGATTCTCTCGACTATTAAGTTGGTTCTTACCAAATAAACTCTTTAAAGGCAAAATTCACCTCATTTGAGTTTTGACCCAGAAGTTCAACAACAATCACGAAGTCCACAGTCTTATTGGCAAAACTGATATACAGTGTCTCTAAGTCACTATGCTCAAGGTTAAGAGCGATGCATATTCCATTTTTACATTTTACTGGAATTTTACATGTTCAACTCGTGATTTTAAATCTCTAGGTTTTCATTCCTCCAAACTGTCTGAAGACACAGTGTGCCACAGACTTAAGACTTCTGTTTCTCCCTCTATTTTCTTCAAACAGAAACATTTCTCAAGTGTCTACATGTTCTAGAAGGGGAATTTTTCGGAGGTGGCCACTTCTTCGGAATAGTCCGACGCCATCAGGCCTCTGAAGCAAGGGGAGGGGGAAGAGAAAAAAGCTGAAATACAAGGTTCATCTGGTAAGTTTTACATTAACCATTACAAGCTGGATAGTTTAAGAATGTGGCTTTTTTTGGCTCAAAAAGTCTGAGTCTTGGTGTGGAAACGAGTACTTGGCTGTCCCACCACAGCTTTCTCGTAGTGGGACTGTCAGGGAAGTCTTGACTGGGGAGTATGATTTGTTTACCTATCAGGCGTAAACTTCCAGGCACTCAGTTCATTTTGGGCTTGTTCCAGTTTGTCTTTAGTCTGTTCCAGTTCACCTTTCATTTTTAGGAAAAACAAGTTGATGGCTGGGTCTACCATTGTTGATCTCAGTTGGGCAACGCTAGGCTGCTGGACTTGCTTGAGGTACTGAATTTGAGTCTGTGCAAAGCAAAAGAAATAATTACTACCAAATCAAAGGAAACATACAAAAGAAGGTGGGGCAAAATCCCTTTAATTCATTGTATTTACCAACTTGTTTATTAAGTGCCCCTGCTGCGACCTTAAAATCCTCTAGATAAAGTATAAATTAAAAACAACTATTTAAGGTTATCCACGTGGGAATTAAGGCCATTTGATTGTATTTCCATATTTGGAACCTTTAGAGGCTACATCTTACTCTGCAACCAACAGTACAAAAAAGTCAATGTTATATTTACTAAAAATGCTGACACCAATTGGAAAAAAGCCAAGTTTAAAATATTAATTATCTAAGAGTACAGTAGTTTACTCATTCGAATTTGTGCCTTTGGCAATTATCTATGTATGTACAAGTCCCCTAAAAATACACCAGGTACAGGACTATAATTTAAAAACACATATTTGCATTTCTAAATTTAAAAATATATAGTAGTTATTTACACGAGTTGGCATTACAACTTTATAAATAGCACCTTAAGCCAAAATAAGGTATATATTCATTTTTTTTTCCTTCTGAGTAGATTTCAATCACAGAATTATAAAGCTGGAAGGTGACAAAGTCCAAACTGCTTATTTTTGAGAGATTAAGCCAACTGTCCAAGACTACAGTTAGTTCAGTGCCAGAACTGGGACCAGAATTCTAGTTCTCAAGCCTCCTCACTCCCAGCCTAGGGCTTTTTCCACCATACCAAAAACCCTCTACTTACATATGAAACCTTCAATTTCGACTTCAGTTGTGTACTATTTACTAGCACACTAAAAATACATTTCTAAAATATGAAATACAGTTTATTAACATTAAATGCATCACTTTTTTCACACCCAAAGTAGATCTGGTTCAAGATCCAGATCTACTGTGCCACACTAAGGTTTAAATAGGATTAATGTCAACATTTCATAAGCAGTTAATTTCCAGCATAAATTGAGTAAAAGACACAAACATAGTAAGTGGATTGGGAATATATTTAATTACTATTTCACTGAGTAAACAGAACTAATTTTTATTTAGCTCGGGAGATTTTTTTTTTTTTTTTGGTGAGGAAGATCAGCCCTGAGCTAACATCCATGCAAATCTCCTCTTTTTTTCGCTGAGGAAGACTGGCCCTGGGCTAACACCTGTGCCCATCTTCCTCCACTTTATATTGGACGCCGCCACAGCATGGCCTGACAAGCGGTGCATCGGTGTGCGCCTGGGATCCGAACCCGGGCCGCCAGGAGTGGAGCGTGCGCACTTAACTGCTACGCCATGAGGCTGGCCTCTAGGGAGACTTTTTTTTAAAATAATTTTATTTATTTATTTTTCCCCCAAAGCCCTAGTAGATAGTTGTATGTCATAGCTGCACATTCTTCTAGTTGCTGTATGTGGGACTCGGCCTCAGGATGGCCGGAGAAGCGGTGTGTTGGTGCATGCCCAGGATCCAAACCCGGGCCGCCAGCAGCGGAGCACGCGCACTTAACCGCTAAGCCACGGGGCCGGCCCTCGGGAGACTTTTTAAAGTAACTAATTTTAAACAAAAGTACAACTGTTTATTCCATGTAAGACCAGTTGCTAAGATAATTTAACAGGAATAAAGCATGTCATAGAGCATATGCCATGTACTGCTATCCTTAAAGGAAGCACTACCTCTCCAACAGAGACACGGTTACTACTTAGATTTACAAAGTGAACTGCTCTCATCTGCCACATATAATCTTGCCCTTTCCTTGTGTTTTTGTTCCTGCTGCCCTTTATGCAAAACCTCACACTGTATTCTAGCTGAAAGAAGAGTGAGTTGTTCAGCCGGCCTACGCAGGGGAGAGCTGTAAAAAATGTGGCTGGAAAAAGTTAGGTTCTAGTTGAAATAACCTTAAAATCTAGGTTGAGAAGACAAAAGAGTGATGAGCTATCACCAAAGGCTTTGACCAGGCATGATATGATCCTGCCAGTGTATATAGGGTAGCTAAAGAATCTCAGAGGTCAGTCAATAGCACATACTATCTAGGCAAGTGGTAAGAAGTACCTGAACTGAGGTGTCAAAAGCAGGACCCAAGACGAGAGAATGAGTTCAAGACACGCTGGTGTTATGAGATATTACCATTGGCCCTATCCATTCACACTCCCTCTACCAGATGTTAGCACTGTGAAGGGAAGATTCATCCTGTGCATGTGTAAGCATCTAGCACAGTGCCATGCAAACAGACAGACCTAAAACTATTAAATGAGTAAATAGCAGAATTAGAAGCCTGAATATCAGAAAAAGGAGAGAATTAAATGGTTTTGAGACTGGGCACTTGAGAGGTAGTGCCACTCCATTAGATATGAAAATCATAAAAGAAAAAAAAATTTTTTTGGAGGGGTAGGCTGGGTGTTACATAAAAAGAAAAAAGATTACATTCAAACTACTGGTACGACTTTTTGGAACCAAGTGTCCAGGTAAAAAAAATAGCCAAAGGTGGGAGATGGTCACTTGTTGAAAATAAAGAACGTGACGGCATATGAGTACTGAGAAAAAGAGAAATTTGTTAATATATACATTAGTGACCTCAGAGAAAAAGTATCAGCGGTAGTGAAGATGGAAACTACACTGGTAGGAACGAAAGCAGAGAAAATGGTGAGAAGGTAGAGAAAATGACAGAAGCTACTGCTTTCTTTAGCAAAGTAACTGTGAAGAAGTCATTTTGAAAAAGTGAAGGAAGAGGGACTGGAGACTTTTGTGGAAATGTGGACAATCTCTGCAAAGGAAGTAAAAGGACTGTCATTGAGCCCTAAAGAACATTTTATTGGTAAGAGAAGAAACAGCATTAGGACTATGCCCTATATAGTACTGGAATCTCCAGTAACCAGAATATTGCCTTATACATTAGGTTTTAATAAATATGTATCAAATGAATAAAGATTACACAAAGGAACTGAATAAAATTTCAGATTTTAAAATTAGAAACAATCGAGATAAAGCTACCTCTATTTTATATAACTTATATATATAGACAAACACCAAATAAAAAGGAATGGCTAATACTGTCAAAGACAGCATCAAACTGAATCTAAATTCAACCAGAGCTAAACGATTAAATATGTCACTAGATTTCAGATCTATGTAGACATGGCAAATTGTACAAATGAAAGCTGTAACAATTAAAAAGGAGCCATGGTAGAAGCTGCTGATACTAAGAAAAATAATTTTATGCACAAACGGGAAAAGAGAGCAGAGGAGAAACTAATCAGATGGCTTGCTTAAGTAAAGAGCAAATACTTCTATACCCTCAGATATCAAGCTACTGAAAAATATCTGAATCAACATACTAATTCTCATAAATCATGAAGATTTCAGAGAATAACTTAAATTTAACTTTTGACTTCTTGGCCACAAAAAATATTTTAAATCCGATGATGAGAATGGCTAACAAAACTTTACATTTAGCATACTTACAGCTCAAAGTATATCTACCAAAATGTGCATTTATAATTAGTATTAAGCATATAAAATTAGCTTAATACTAATTCTGTTGTTATTAGTGCTGTCAAGTTGATTCTGACTCCCAGCACCCCTGTGCACAGCAGAGCGGAACCCCGCCCGGTCTTTTTGTGTCATCCTCTCACCTTCCAACGCTCTACCAGACAATGTTCTGCTGCTATTCATAGGATTTTCATGGCCAATTTTTTGGGAAGTGGATGGCCAGGTCCTTCTTCCTAGCCTGTCACAGTCTGGAAGCTCTGCTGAAACCTGTCCACTCTGGGTGACCCTGCTGGTATTTGAAATCCCGGTGGCATAGCTTTCAGCATCACAGCAACACGCAGCTGACACAGTAGGACAACCGACAGATGGTGGTGTGGTTCCCTGACAGGGAAACGAATCCAGGCTGCAATAGTGAGGATGCCAATTCTTAACTACTAAGACCACCAGGGCTGGCTAATTAATACATGTAAATACAATTAATATATGTAATAACATGGACTAAAAACCAATTCCTCAAGAAGACTTAAAACATCTGAAATACTTACAGTACACTCTTGCATCTCTTGCTCCTTGGTTGCTAGTCGCATTACAAGGATGTTTTCCCTGCGTGCAGACTCTTGCTGTTGCTGCTTTAGTTTTTCTTCAGACTCCCTTAAGCCAGTTACATCATTAGCTGATGATTTAAAGAAAAAAATTCCAAAACATGATGAAATATAATTTCAAAATCAAACTGAATTAACCAAAGGCAAGTTCTAATCGCCTTTGTCAAGGATAATAAAAACCAGGGTAAAGAAATTCATCAAGTCTTTAGTTTCTATCTTAACTACTTGTATAACCAGGAAATTTGTTTCTGATCACAAGTGCTCTTTTAGGAGGTAGTGGTGTATACTGGTCCACAACCACCTAATACTAGATGGAATCATCTTGTTATAGTCTAATCTGTTCCCAAAAGAACACAGGAAACTCATTAGTATTTGCATTTGTTTATACTACAGCTGGCCCTCTGTACCCACAGTTCTGCATCCGAGGCTTCAACCACCTCGGATCCAATCACCCTGCAGATATCAAGGGACAATTGTATATATTATTCACAAAGTCCTGACTAATATTGTTTTTAACCTATTCAATATAAATATGCCAATAACTGCATGGACAATTATTACTTTAAGCTTTCATAATGTTCATAACTTCTGGGGATTATAACATAGTTATATAATAGTTGAAATTTCAGGGCAGTAAGCTTTCTGGACTTGGAAAACTATATTGGCTTTTATACTCACAAATAGTATGTTATTCTAACTCAGCAAAAGTGACAAAAAATAAAATGGTCTGAAATTATAAACTGTTGGTATTATTTTTAGCAGATTTAAAAAAATCTGTAAATATACAGCTATAACCTATTGTTACAAGTTAAGCTCTCATAAATTTATTCCTGATTCTTTTATATACCTCCCTTCTAGACTAATTCATGTTTCACTTCAAATTCCACTATGGAAGGGGTTAGGGAGAGATCAAGCAAAGTTTCAAGTAGTTCTGAGTTTCCCTATCAATGCTCTCAGAACCTTTTATATAATTCTGCTAAAACAGTCACACTGTGATTATTGCATGTCAATCTTTCCCAATGACTGGGACTCCTCAAAAAGAGGGATCATGTCTCATTCATCTTTCTATTTCCTAGCCCAATACAGTGCCTGAAACAGTTCTTTAATAAAAATTACACTTGCTTATTAGTAAAATCAACTATCCTGTATCTATGACAACAATCTAAAAAGAGATATTCTCAGTCTTGAAGAAGCTAAAACTCAGACTTACAGTTAAGATCTGTGTACTTGCCCTCCAAAGCTTGCACGTAGGCTTCATACTGTTTCCACCTAGTACAGAAACAAATTCACTTTAGCTGCTACATTGAAGCTTCTTTTATTAAATAAACTAGAAAATCACATCCATAAACTTATAAATTTAAGTAATACTGAGAATTCCACTGCATGATTTTTTTTTTTGAGCAAGATCAGCCCTGAGCTAACATCGATGCTAATCCTCCTCTTTTTGCTGAGGAAGACCAGCTCTGAGCTAACATCTATTGCCAATCCCCCTCCTTTTTTTCCCCCAAAGCCCCAGCAGACAGTTGTATGTCAGAGTTGCACATCCTTCTAGTTGCTGTATGTGGGACGTGGCCTCAGCATGGCTGGAGAAGCGGTGCGTCAGTGCCCGCCCAGGATCCGAACCCGGGCCGCCAGTAGCGGAGTGCGTGCACTTAACCGTTAAGGCACGGGGCAGGCCCTCCGCTGCATGATTTTTAAGGTCTCTTCCATTTTGAGATAATTATAAACATAGTTTAATAATAAATTAGTCACATCATTATTCCTTCTAACTTATAGGAAAGGAAGGTAAGGGGAAATACAGAGAATACTGTTCTCTCCTGAGAAGATACCAAGCGTGTTTCTCTGGGTCAGATCATATACCATATAGGGCTTCGTATCACTGATGCTCAGCACAATGGCTGGATTATAGAGGTTGAGTAAAAAACTTATTACTACTTTCAGATATACTTTCCACCTCAAACAAAAGGCATACAAGAAATGTGCCTAATTATAAGGAACTGAAGGTTCTTTATCTTGGCTTTTTTGTGAAAATACCATGTGACTCTCTCAAAGCAATATTTATTTTTACCTGTAAGAAAAGGGGAGAGAATATACTATTTTTCAAGGCATTAAAAAAAAAATCATATCTAATTAGCGGAAACAACTTGTCTAAAATGCCATATGCTCTCAAGAGTATGAGGGGACCTTTCTTCCTCATTATATTCCTCTATCCTCAAAATATGGGCTATATTAGCTGCTCTTGACAATTACTGCAGATAAACAACAAAAATTCCCCCAGTCTTACGTTGAAGCAACTGCTAATGGAGAGGAACCTGCCCTGAATGTTTGCCATCTTGCTTACTGAAGAGCTATGTCTTTAAGCTGCTCTTCAGTTACAGTTAATCAAAGTTTACTTTAATTTCAGAAAATTTTTTAATAATCTTACAACCTTAAAAATTCTGACAGGTTTGCTATGAGATTTATTAATATTACAACATAATAAACAAAAAATATTTCCTAATACCAAGCTAATCCACCTTCTAAATAAAGACTACTGTTCAGCCAAGGGCATGCTTATTTTTATGGCCCCTACAACCTAGGACACAAACAGGAATTCATTCTATGTTTAGGGATGAATAAAGGTCTTTTGTGGAGGCTATATACGAACTATTATTTTAGAGGAACAGAAAAATATAAAAGCTCAACCAAGAACATCAAGAAAGCAGAAAACAGAGACTAAATAAGTAGCAGTTGATTTAAAATCACCAAGAGAATGAGGGGAAAAACTCACTTAAAAGTCATACATGAGAATTCCCTAAAGAAAGAAGTTAAACTGACCCCAAGAATATAAACTTCGCGAGATTTAAAAACCTTAAAGCTAACTGGATTATAGTACTGACTTTCCCCTCTACGGTTAAATGAAGAAAAAGATTGCACGTACTAACCAGAGGAATTATCTAAGAAAGGATAAAAGGCAGGGAGCGTACCATATCAGAGGCACAAAGAGAACATCAACACGTGAGTGGCAGTATCACAAGCAAGTGTCTAGCTCAGCAGGAGAGGACAAGCGGGTTTTAAAATACTACAGATTTAAATTTTATGAGCAAGAAAATAAAGGTATGCAATGGAAAAACTGTCCTATGCCTGAGATTATGGCAAAGGAAGATAAACAGCATGTCCACAATAGAGTAGCTAAGTAGAGTGATGGTGGGAAATGACCAGTCTCTAGGAAATAATGAACCATCATCTATGTCTCCATATCTTACAAAACACCTTTTCTCTTCCCCACTTCCAGCCTGTTAAATTTACTTAGTTCTTCAAGTAAAAATTCCTTGAAATTTCTAGAGAAAAAAGTTCAATGACCTTGTAAAGGTTGCCCTGAAAAATATTCATTTTTATCTAAAAGTTATCATATAAAAAACACCAACTATAGTAAAATAAAATGCAGAAAGAATAGTGGCTGGCCCGGTGGCATAGCAGTTAAGTTTGCGTGCTCCGCTTCGGTGGCCCAGGGATCGCAGGTTTGGATCCCAGGCACAGACCGATGCACCACTTGTCAAGCCATGCTGTGGGGGTGTCCCAGAGAGTAGAGGAAGATGGGCATGAATGTTAGTCCAGGGCCAATCTTTCGCAGCAAAAAAAGAGGAGGACTGGTGTCAGATGTTAGCTTAGGGCTAATCTTCCTCACGCATACACAAATGCAGAAAGAATATATTTAAATTATAAAACACAAAACGTGTGATCTCATTTTCTGATTTCTTATATTTAAAAACTGAACACTATAATGCTGTACTTGACAATCTGCTTTTGCAAGACATTTATAAGATAACCACAGAAATTCAGTGCTGGAAGTAACCTTTAAAAGTAATTTAATCCAACTCCTTTAACTTGCAGTTGAGAAAATGAAAGATATAAAGTTAAATGAGCTGACCAAGGTCACAGTTATGAGAAAGAGTAACTATGACTCATCAGTAAGTAATGTATTTCTTCCATAACTAGAAGTGTATCCTTTAGGACTACAACTTTTTCACGTTAAACAGAAAAGGAAAAAATAACTACATCAAAACAAGCCTATAGGGGCCAGCCCGGTGGTATAGCAGTTAAGTTTTCGAGTTTCGCTTTGGCAGCCTGGGGTTCGCCAGTTTGGATCCCGGGTGTGGATCTACTCACCACTCATCAAGCCATGCTGAGGCACCGTCCCATACAGAAGAGCTACAACTCTACAACTATGATACACAACTATGTACTAGGGCTTTGGGGAGAGGAAAAAAAAAAAAAAAAGAAGAAGATTGGCAAAAGATGTTAGGGCAGGGCCACTCTTCCACAAAAAAAAAAAACCACACACCACAAACCTATATATCTGTTAAATTGAAAGCTTCCTGAGTGCAGGGTCTTTCTGACAAAAGTTCAGGTTATCTGTTAGTCTAGAAGTTACCCAAGCTAGTGCTTCAGTTCTTTAAAGTGTTATGCTTTCCTCAATGTTCATATAATGAAGAAACAGGCCACAGGAAATAAGTTCAAAAAGTATATTAAATGTTTTGAGGATGTATTAACATTAAAAACAAAACAATATCTGACATAAAGGTAAACATTATAGTATAGAATCACAATATAATGCTCTATAGAAAGATTTTTATATATTTTTTTGTGAGGAAGATTAGCTCTGAGCTAACATCTGCTGCCAATCCTCCTCTTTGCTGAGGAAGATTGGCCCTGAGCTAACATCCATGCCCATCTTCCTCTACTTTTTATGTGATGCCGCCACTGCATCGCTTTACAAGCAGTACGTAGGTGTGCACCTGGGATTTGAACCTGAAAACCCGGGGCCACCGAAGTAGAGGGCGCAAACTTAACCACTACGCCACCGGACCGGCCCCAAGATTTTTATATTTTTGATAAAAGAACATTTTACCTGAGAATTAACTCATCTCGTGCCATAACTTTGAAGTCTGTTTCACTCAGTCGAACCTATAAAGAGAAGAGAATTAAAATATGAACTGAGTGCTCTTTCCAAAAATTTTAAATATTAAATACCCACTGGCACTTATGCTCTTCATCTTTTTATGAACATGGGATCATAAATTTTAATCCTTCAATTGCTGGTTTCTGTTATGAGGAATACCCTTATTACTGGTGACATACAAAGCCTCCCAAAAGGAACTCTGTACTGAGACATATGAAACATCTCCAGTCTGAGACTTAAATGGCTTAGTACATAATTTTTTTTAAAATCTTATTTTATTGGAAAAAAGTTTTAAAAAGCTGAACTATTTGGTATCTTTAAAAGGAACATAATTATTAGGGAAATGCAAATTAACACCCCAATGAACTATCATTACACACCTATTAGAATGAGCCAAATAAAAACTAGTGATAACACCAAATGTTGGGTGAAGATGCAGAGAAAATGAACTTTCATACACTGCTAGTGAGAATGTAAAATGTTACAGCTGCTCTGGAAAAGAATGGCAGTTCCTTTTAATACTAAAAACTGATGTGCCCTACAACCCAGTGGTTGCACTCTTAAGCACACATCCCAAAGAAATGAAAATTTATTTTCACACTTGTACATGAATGTTCACAGCAGCTTTATTTATAAGAGCCCCAAACTGGAAACTACCCAAATGTCCTTCAACAAGTGAATGGTTAAACTATGATACATCCATACCATGGAATACTACTCAGCAATAAAAAGAAACAAGACTAACGATATATGCAACAACTTCGATAAATCTCAAGGAAATTATACTGAGTGAAAAAAAACCAATCTCAAAAGGAAACATATACTGCATGATTTCATTTATGTAACATTTGTGAAATAGCATAATTCTAGAAATGGAGAACCAATTAGTGGTTGCCAGGGGTTAGGGATGAAGAGGGAGGGGATGGATATGGTACAAGGGAGGCTTGTGGTGATGGTGCAGTTAACTATTTTGGTTGTGGTGGTAGTTACACTATGTTACACATGATATAACTGCACCAGCCACACACAGAGAAAGCACACATAACAGGTGAAGTCTGAATAAGCTCTGTGGATTGTACCAAAGTTAAGTTCCTGGTTTTGATACATTTCTCTGCAACTTCCTGTGAATCAATAATTATTTCAAAATAAAAAGTTAAAAACAAAAAACAAACAGGCATAATATTCTAGAGCAAGCTGAAACCGCTTTGTAAATTGAGAAACATTAAATGTCTTCTCTATACCAAATGAATATTGTAAAGGTGAGGGACCTCTCCTACTTGAATATAAAATTAAGGCTTTATTAGTTTCTGTTATAAGATACCTAAAAACTTTTTTCCTTTATAAAAATGTTTCAAATTGTAACATTAATCACTAACATAGTACTATTATAAAATGGAAGAGGGAAAATCATTATACCAGAATATATTAAAAGTCCAACAGAAAGCACACAGTAATTCTCAAGTTATTAAAGCATGGTCTAATTATTTCACGAATAATTTGACATCAAAACTTAAGACAGAAATTTCCATAACACTTATCTAAATTGTTCACTTAAAAATTCACTGGTTAGTAAGCATGTACCTTGCTTTCCCAATTGAATTATAAATTCCTCTTAGAAACTATGTTACTTCTTTAGTAACCTCCTTTGTGTGTGTGCATGTGTGTAAAAATGACTAAACTCAAAGGTAGGGATAAAGAAAGGGAAAAAATGAGACTAGAAAACATAACTTCACAGGAAAAGGTAGAATCTAAAAACTAGCTATAAACTCTTCTTGAAAAATACAGAAGTGGTTTTATATTACAACCAAAGGGCTTTAAATTAGGAAAAAAAGAAAATAAGTAACTTACAGAAACTTGCAAGTAATTTCCTTTTTTGACGTTATTTGTAGTTATGTAGCTGGAAATATTCGTGTAACAAAGGCTAAGAGTAGTAGACCATGGAGATGTCATTATAACAAGTTTTCCAAAAGCTGAAAATATTCTAAAAATACACTGCATATAAGATATGAAGCTCTTAGCACATTATACAACCACAATGCTATTATTGTTATGAGGCAAGAGTGAACAATAAGCAAATACAGATAGTCCCTTCTATTCTATTATCAAAAAAAAAAAAAAAAAAAGGTGCTTAAAAATTGCTGGAAAAAAACAAACCTTTTTGGGAAGAGGTTCCTCGTTGGTCATCTTGAATCCTAGAAAAGGGGGTAGATAAGAGGTTTAATTGATTGCCTTCCAGTTAAGGTAGGAACAAAAAATACTGGCTTTTTTCCAAACCAATTTATTACTGAACTCAGTTATGACCAAATCATTACGTTATCTTTTTTATTTAAATAAGCCTTTTGCTTTAGAACAGTTTTAGATTTACAGAAAAGTTGCAAAGATATGACAGGGTTCCCATTTACTCCACACCCAGTTTCTCTTTTGTTAATATCTATATTACTATTGTTATTAGGTTATTCTTAAGAATTCTTAAAGAATTGAGAGAAATATAATTTTTCATTGCATTCTTACAAGGGCCCTATGAAAGACAAATCTTACAGAAGTGATAGCTTTGTGCTGAAGTCAGATACTGACCTCAAGCAGTATCCCCAGCATCTTGCCGAAAGGATATAGAAGGGGAGTACCAGTTACTTAGCCTTTCCTTTTACACCATTATGTTGTTATATTAAAATAGAACCTATCATTGTCATAATTTACTACTGTGCAATGCTTATATAATATATATTTACACCTTAATAAAATATTCCTGCACTATTTAATTTCATGTCACAGAACGATTTGTATCTCAAAATTAACTTCTTTATATAAATTTATACAAAATTTTCTTAACCTTGTTGTCAGACAGGTTAACGAGAGAACTACTCTCATTAACTTTATTATGCTTACTGAAAACACTTCTGCTTTTTTTTTTTTTTTGCTGAGGAATATTCGCCCTGAGCTAACATCTGTTGCCAATCTTCCTCTTTTTGCATGTGAGCTGCCATCTGTTGCCAATCTTCCTTTTTGTATGTGAGCTGCCGCCACAGCATGGCCATGACAGATGAGTGGTGTAGGTCTGAGCCCAAGAACTGAACCCTGCCTGCTGAAGCGGAGCATGCCAAATTTAATCACTAGGACAGCAGGGTTGGCCCTCACTTATGCTACTTTTTTCCCCCCATTATTCTCCCCAAAGCCGCAGATAGTTGTATGTCATAGCTGCACATCCTTCTAGTTGCTGTATGTGGGACGCAGCCTCAGCATGGCCAGACAAGCGGTGCGTCGGTGCGCGCCAGGATCCGAACCCGGACCGCCAGTAGCGGAGCATGCGCACTTAACCGCTAAGCCACGGGGCCGGCCCCTCTGCTACTTCTTAATGTTCAAATTTAACAAGGAGACAAGCTAATTTAAAGATATTCCTAGGTATCAATTCTAACAGCATAGTCCTGAATGTGCCTTTATATTTTAAACTTTTTTTACAGTTTATTTTACTTAGCCATACTTATTACAAATTCCAAACTATTAAAAATTTAACCAAAGAGAAATAAGTAAGTCATAGAGATGTAATGTACAGCATGGTGACTGTAGTTAATACTGTATTGCATATTTGACAGTTGTTAAGAGAGTAAATCTTAAAAGTCTTCATCACAAGAAGAAAAAAATTTTGTAACTATGCATGGTGACTAGAATTATTGTGGTGATGGTAACTGTGGTGATCATCTTGCAATGTGTACAAATATCAAATCATTATGGTATACACCTGAAACTAATGTTACGTCAATTATATCTCAATTAAAAAAAACTTAACCAGAGGGGCCAGCCCCCGCGGCCTAGTGCTTAAGTTTGGCGTGCTCCATAGGTTTGGATCCAAGGTGTGGACCTACAGCACTCATCAAGCCATGCTGTGGTGGCATCCCACTTTTATGTAGAGGAAGATGGGCACAGATGTTAGCTCAGGGTCAATCTTCTTCAGCAAAAAACAAACAAAACCAAAAAAACCCCCTTAACCAAAGAATTTATAGCGTAAAACTGAGTTTTTAAAAGCTACGTGATTTCTTAGTGAATATTTGACATCCCTCTAAAGGTGATGATCTTCCAATACCATTTTTTATGTTACATAAAATTCCAACTGTATAAGTCAGATATTCTAATCATACTGTCATTAAATCCTAATTTTCTGATTAGGTACATTGTGTTGAAGAACTCAGTATGTTTTAGGAAAAAACCATATGTTGATTGTATCATAAAGTTACTGGCTTAATTATTCCTTATTTAATATTCTTATCATTGGATGTAGTAAGCAAAAACCTGAGTATATCATTTGTTTCTGAGCTGATGGAGTTGATCACGTCTCTCTGACCAACAAATACCTATGAAGACAGGACCATATTTCTGTCATTTTAAAATGCTGTATATTTTTCTATTTTTTTCTTTAAATTGCTGCCTGCCTACTTTAGGCTCCCTGCTGTCCAGTTTATCATCTCTGTTGCAAGTTATAGACACGTGCTTAGTGACTATCCTACCGTGATATCAGTGTTACAATCATTTGGGAAACAAACCCTCACCATGTTTTATCCCCATAGAGATCTGACTACATTACTTCTATTTTAGCATGGTTTTAACGTGCATTCACCCCCACTAGACTGCAACCTCTTGGAACCCAGAAATCAAGTATGGTATTTCCCTGGAATTTCCCATTTGTCCGGAGCTAAATATAATAGGTAAACAATAATTTATGTAATTAAAAAAAAAAACCCTACAAGACAATTTTAGCCATTTGAACTTTTAGCCATATTTAACTGGTATATAAATGTGTATCTATGTATGTCGCTATTCTGGTTAAATTCTTCTAAAGGCTTCCCATCTCACTCAAAATAGTGCATGCCAATCCCTTGCTATTATTCCCTCATATCACGCTTTATTTTTCTTCATAGCTCTTATCACAACCTGATATTTTATATTCTTATCTGTTTCTCCCAGTTGTAAATTAAGCTCCGTGAGAGAACCATTTCATTCACTGCTGATGCCTCAGTACATAGTAGGCACTCAAACATATTCTAAATGAAAAGTATGAACAAATGAATTTGCTTCAGTTACTATTAATACCATAAAAGCAAGCTAAGCCAATCTAATTTTTTCCTAAAACTAACCAAGATGACCATACTGCAAAATTTTGAGAATAAACGTAGAATTTAATATAACAGGTACTGTGATAAGAGATCTATGAGTGAATCTGAAAACAGCTAAATTTACCACCCGGATAGGTAGTCTACCTGTTATCTCGTTACCGGGCGGGCACCATAGCTACTCAGAATTTTAGTTATAAAATTTAAGCATCACGGATGTTATTCCAAGTAGATTAAACTCCAGTTTATAAACTAGTATATGCTTCTACAACCTGACACTTTCCCCAGGTTTGTTCATTCGTTTCTTAATACATAGTTATTCAGATTCTTATTTCATTAAAATTAATTGCAAGCTCAATTAGCAACAATTAAGCTAAATTTAAAGGGCATTTAAAGGACTGGTAAACACATGAAGGAAGTTTTAATAACCCCACTTTTCTAGAAGAGGTTGGCAAGCTTTGACAATAAAGCAGCAGAACCTCTGAGCCTCAGTTTCCCCATTTCAAAAAAAATTACTGCCACCAAAGCTCAAAATTATTCTGCTATTTTTGAAGATAAACATTAGTCTTTAGCATGGTGACTGGCAGAAAATAAGCACTTAATTATCTGTTTCCTTCTCTCCATCAAAAAACAGACTCTCAATCACCACCTTTTGAAGAACCTGAAGGGAGAATTCATACGTTGAGGATAACAATCACAACATGCTCCTGTCTTTGTTTCTAAGCGCCATTGCAGAATTCTTGGTGATCTCCAATTTTTAGAATTCTTAACAGCGAGTTATTTAAATTTTTAACACTGGCTTACGTTCTCTTTCCTTTTAAGAAGTTTAAAGATGTTAATTACACACTGCTTAGAGAATATCCATATTTTCCTTATAAAAATACATTTCTAAATTTGTAACGTAAGTCAGAGACAAATACAGGTTTTGTATAAATGTTTGCATTTCGTATGTTGACTCTCCCAGTCACAGGTCATTCCACATATTATGGCATATGTGACAGGGGAATTCAAAGTATAAGCACTTAGAAAGAAATTCCTTCCTTATCTTTAGCTGATGAAAACTCAGTCTTTGAGAGTCCAAGATATGCCACAATAGTTAAATGGACAGTCAGGCAAAAGGCAAATCAGAAAAGGTTTAAAATTTAAAAGGATCAACATTCAACTATTTAGTCAAAAATAGAACCTGGTTTTCAATTTTGTCTTTCACACTGCATGAATGTGACAAGAAATTTATTATTCCCCAAGGCAATTTTTTCAGCACAACTGACAAGCACAATAACTATCTAATGTCAAGTCTAGATACATAAAGACAATGGATATTCCATGGTCTTGGGATCATCTATTTTCATATCAGAAAAACAGAATGACTGAAATATCCTTTGGAGTTGAACCCTGAATCTTGAAGGAAAAAAAAAATGAATATATACTCAGTACTATGAGTCATTTATAATAACTTTTCAAAGTCAAAATTAGTCTATTTTCCAAAGGTGAAAATGATTAGGAGTCATTGGATGATTAGCTCAGGTTAAAACAGCTGGTAATTAATAAATTGGGGGTTAGGACCCCAAATTCAGTGCCTCTCAAAAGTTGGTAACTGATGAAGATCGATAATTCTCCCATTCCCTCATCCTCATAAGGATTAAGCCTAGCCAAAGTAGAGAATGCAGAAAAGCAAAATAGAAAAAAGTCAAAATTGGCCAATTTGGCTACCTGGTTTAAGATTGGTTAACACATGGTTTTCAACTTATGTAAAGGTTTCAGTTATTCATGTGGATAATTCAGAGATAATATAGCTCTCAAGTTTAGAACATCAGAACCATCATCTACTCTTGATGCCTTAACAATGAGAAACAGTTTATGATGGAGAATTCAGTTTTGGTTGGCTGGGTGCCTAGCACCCCAGATCCCAATACGCCCCTGGCTCTTAGCATTATGATCCTAAGAGGGGCAAGCACCAGCGAACACAACTTCAGTAAGAAAGCACGTACCTCGCCGAAACCAATCATAACTGAACACAAAAAGCTAATAATCTGACACTATGGTAGAAACGGTACCAGTTGGGAATTGGAAGACTACCTTTCCTGACTCTTGTACATCAGTCACGCGGTCTTAAGTCATTTAACTCTGGGCTGCAGTCTCCCAGTCAGCCAAAAGAGGATACCAATTTTGCCTGCCTCACACAGTGCAGTAAATCTCAATGCTTTAAGTGCCATAAAAATGCTATACAAACAAAGGACTTTTCAAATAAAATACTAACATCAACATAAAAGATAATTTTAACGTGCATTTAGGAAAGATTAAATTCCACCCAACATTTTCAAGGAAGAATATTTATTTATGGCACGGAGTTCTAGTCCGATGCATCTTAATACACAATAGCATATACTGTTACTGAAAAGCTTTTCGCTGATAAGCTTAGTAATAGAAAATATTTAGAGGCAGAAAAAGTTGGAGATAATTTGCAAAATAAAAACAAGAATAAAATGAAATACTACCTAGGTCTTGTTTGGCTACAGGTCCTGCCAATAGAAAATTTTTAAGAGCAAGAAAAAAATTTTTTTCAAGAGCCAGATAATATACAGTTCCATGAAAATGATCAAAACAGCTAAGTAAAGAATATTTTCAAGGGGATTCTATACTACAAACATACAAGACTGTAAGGGACTTTGAAAGCTGTAATGTACTGTACAAATATAATTATCACAACTCTCATCTCTACATGACAGGGCTGCTACAGATTTTCTACATCATATATACCAAGTCATTTCTAACAAATAATACACAAAAATATTTTGAGCAAGCTTGACTCAAAATTTAATCAGGAAATCTAGGTATTATGAAGTTCTATAAATTAGTGCCTGGCACACACTTTTATTATTACTTTCGTCCGTTGGGACTTAGAAATTTGGGTAGTTTGCCTAAGTTCCACCAATGAGAAGTGAAAATACCGATCACTTAGCTATAGCTATCTGCTAAGACAATGTAAGACCTAAAAAAAAACGTCTAGAAATACACTCAGCCAAACCCTTAAAATTTAACCTCATCCTCCTTATCACAAGCCACCTCGTGGACTGCAATTTCTTTCCCCAATTTGCCTAAGCACATGCTACTGAATAACGAGTAAATAAATAAAATTTAGCCATCTTGAAAAGATTTTCACACATGGTTTTTTCTGACGGGGTTTTAAACGTCTACAATATATTTATCTATTACAGAAAACTTAATTGTCAAAGTTTAAAAATCATAAAACGGGTAGAACTTGTGGTGATAAGACCTGTGACTTCCATTTACCTTCCTCAGCAATGGAATTAGCTAAATTCTAAGAAATGAAAAACCGTCAGACGGACAACTCACGACCGTAACACGCTCATGAAAATACTTCTCTACCTCGGGCAAAAGAATCGTTTTTTTACTTTATAAGCACTGTTTTTTAAGATTTTAACATAGTCCTTTGGGATCAAATATCCAACTGACTTCATCAAAACAAGAACTTGGACTTTTCCACTGTGTGTTCCCTACTGACTCATGAAACATGGTTTTAAAAAAATCAACTAGTAACAGACTTACAGGGATGCAAGATGAGACTTTAAAATCTCACGAATATCTCGAAGTAATTGAAAAAGAAATTCTTTTTTTACGCAGAACGCATACAACCATTTAAAAATGGAAGTCTCCGGGAGAACGCAGCTGCAGTCATACCCAACTGCGCGACGTGAAATCTGGGCAACTAGCGCCGCTTCCCTTCCCTGGCTCAACTCGTCAGCACCGCCAGTCCCCGGATCCGGCCGCGGGGGTGGGAGGGGGCGACACCGACGCGGGGACAGGACGCCACCGAGGGGGCGGCCTCCCGGGCTCGCCGGCCCGCGGGAGCGCTCACCTCGCCCCCGGCGACGCAGAACGGAGGTAAGACGGGCTCGGGGCGGCGGAAGCGTCCCCGCAAGAGGGCAGGCGGCGCGGCTAACAGGGGGCCAGGGGGCCGGGGGCCCGGGAGCCCCGAGCCGCCCTCGGCGCTCTGTCCACCCCTTCCCGAGCCGGGGCGGCCGCACCTCAGCCCTTGGGACCCGGAGGTCCTCGCGGCCGCTCCACACCTACCTCTCCGGACGGAGGCCGCGCCGGCGCCCCTCAGTCACATAGGCCGAGGCCGCGCTGCCCCTGCCGCCCAGGCCGCCCGACCGCGCTCCGCCGGCCCCCGCGCGCCTCCTCCCGCCGCAGCCCCGACAATCCCCTTTATTTGCGGGTCTCGCTGCCACAAAATGGCGCTCAGGGAGGAAGCGAGGCCCCGCCGCCCCACCCCCTTCCCGCTCCTCCCGCCGCCACGCCCCGCCCCACCCGCCCGCCGTCCGCGTCTCCGCCCCGCCATGTTCGCTCCGGCCCACTCACCGACGAGTCGCCTCCCAGAAGCGGCCGCACTACCCGGCCACCGCAGGGCCCCGCCGCGGGGAGGAAGGCGAAAGGACCGCGCCCGGCCGGCGCCTCGAGGCGCCCAGGGAGGAGCTACGTCTTGGTGGCACGCCCCGCGGCCTCCGGGGCGCCGCAAGCTCGGCAGGGCGGGGAGGGAAGCGGGCCGCCGGGAAGGCTGGGCCGCGAGGTCGGAGGTCAGCTGCGGGGCATCACGGGAAGGGCGGCGGGGGTCGCGATTGGCGGCGCGGAGGGGAAGCGCTCGCCGGGCCACCTGCGGCTGCGGCGCGGCCTCTGGCGGAGGAATCTGGGCGAAGGTGGCGTGTGATTGGCCTCTGCGGTGCAGCGTCCGTCTGTGATGCCTCCGCGCGCCGGTGGGCCAGGTGCAACCCCGGGAGCGGGGCCGTGGGCGGGGACTGGGTCGGTTTAGGCTTCGGTCAGCTTCCCTGTTTAAATTTTCATCTCTTAGAAACCAATGCTCCCTCTTCCGTCGTGAAGTGCAGCCTCCTGGCCGCTTGGTTCGTCCCTGCCTTGACATCTCGAGGCGAAACCGAGGAGCTATTGTCTGGCAGATGGAGGTTGTGCTAGGGGCACCTTGCTAACTCGGAAGCGAGGCGAAGGCGAACCCTGGGAGGTTTTAATGAACCCATTAAAATAAGTTTTGTAATTTGAATATACTGCCCTACACAAGACTTTGTGTCATCCAGACCATTGCATAAGAACGATGGAGTTACCTGGTAAACGTATAACAGCCTCTTTGCACTTGCTACACGGGTCAGGTAATTCTTTTGATTGGCCTGCCTTTATCCGGCTTTACCCAAACTGTTTATCCCCAAAGGAGGTGTCCCGGAATGAGATGATTTATGAGGATAAGATTAAAGTATGCTCCAGATGGTCAGAGGGATCATGGTGTATTCCCAGGAAATCAGATCAGTATGAAGAAAATATTTGCAGCTTACATCACAGGAACTCGTAAAAACTGAAAAGAAAAAGACCCAAATCCGAAGAGAAAAATGGGCAAGGACATGAAGAGACAATTCACAGAAAAGAATAGCAGTGGTCCTTAAAGGTAAAAGGCTGTTCATCCTCCTTACTATGGAAATGCCCATTGAAATTACAAGGCTCCAGAGAGACGGTGTTCATAAGTTTCCTGGTGGGAATCGGAAAATGATTCAAGCCCTATGGGATACTAACATTATATGTGCATTTACTCTTGTATCTTGCAATTCCTTTTCTAACCCCAGCCTTATGTTGAAAATACACCTCCAGAAATAGAAACAACACTTAGGCAAGGTTATTTGTCGCAGTGTTACTTGTCATAACAAAAGTTTGGAAATAACTCAAACGTCCATTAATAGGGAACTGGTTGGACATGATGCATCCTTACAATGGAATATAATGCAGCCATGAAGAAAGAATGAGGACAATATTTATGTGTTGCTTTGGAATGAGTTGTAGGTTATATGGGAAATTGGAAGGATATCCTAGAAACAATAAGAATGTGACCTATAGAGGGTGATGGGGAGGGGTGGAGGGGAAAGAAATGATAGCAAGACTTCTTGTAGCAGGAAAAACCCGGGACCCTGTCACTGCAGCCGACTCAGTGAACACAATGACCAGGGATCGAGGAAAAGAAAAATGGTTTAATTTTGCTGGCAAAATGAGGCTGCCATGGCTCATGCGCCAAAACCCACAGTCCTCCTGAGGCATTAGGAGTTGGGGTTTTTAAAGGAAAGTCTGTGGGAAAGAATGTACTCTTGTGACTGTGATTATTTTCTGGGGGGGAGTATAGTGGGGATCCCAGACCTTCTGGCACTGGGCCAACTGTTATCCCTATCTACAGTAGGAGGTTTAGGGCTCCGTTGATCAGTCTTCCCACTCCACCTCTAATTGGGCCCTGGGGAGAGGAAGGCAACTGCTGCCAACTAACGATTACAAAGTTTACAAGTTTTAGATAGGAGAGGGGGAGCTGTGGCTTTGTAGTTCAGGGTCCTCCCATCAGCCTGCGTGCGTTTGGCGGAGATGAGGGAAGCTGCAGGTGTCCTCTGTCTCCGTGATGAATGGTGGATTCAGCGCCAGGAACAAGGGAGTTGCGGAGCTTCAGCTTCTTGGTAACTTTTGGATGTCAGTTTCCCTACAGCAAACCTCAAGAACTGGTCATTAGCCAGAACTTCAGTGTGAAGCCACCTGGGCTTTTAACAATTTAAGCAGGGAAAGAGAATGAGTGCTTTTTGGTTTTTAACCCCATATATCCTGGGTTCAACTTGGGTAACTGATATCAGGGCCGGCATCATTCTCTGACTTTGAACTTTTAAAGTTTTACATAAAGTAAATAATAAAGGAAACAAAGTAAGCCCCAAGTTGAAAGCAAATTAAAACAAATGAACTTTAAGCAAGTTGGTAACATAACTATGTTGTTACACAGAAAAAAGAGTTCTTCCACCAGGGCTTTTGAACAGAGTACTTTGAGAGAGTATCTGTGATGGGATATATTCTAAGGATAAAAAAGAAATGCAAAGGAATCTTTAGCTTCACTCAGTGGTTTATAAGTAATGGTAATATTGGTGCTGTAGTTTTGAAACTATATTGTAGGATAACACAAGTATTTTAATGTTATAATGTACAAGACTTTCAGTGTAAGAGAAAATGAGATGCAAATATAAGATGAAGGAAGTGCAGAAAGAACCTGTGATACATTTAAATTGGAAATATCAATTTGAGCACAAGATTTTTATAATAAATTACCTAGTTCTGTGCACTGAAAGGAAGCACTAGGGTAACAAATTGTCCCAGTTTGCCAGGAACTGAGGGGATTTCCCGGGATGCTGGACTTGCCCTATTAAAACCGAAAGTGTCTCAGGCAAAGCAGCATGTTTAAATCACGGTACAGTAACACTGAGCAAACTTGCCACCCAGATCAGGGTTTCCAAGTTCCATTTCCTCCTAGATAGATCCAGCGCTGATTCCAGTTCTGCGACAGGGAAATGACAAGATGAGTCTGATATTTTTGTTGTGCCTGAATGCAAAGGAAGGCTTTGACTAATGAAAATATGTCAATAGGACTTAAAAGACCAATGTAACCTATAGTGATAGAAATCAAAACTGTGCTGGCTAGGAGGGGAAAGGAGCAGGAATCGACTGGAAAGGAACATGGGGGAACTTTTTCGGGTGATGAAAATATTCTACATCATGATTAGGGTGGTGGTTACCCCGGTATATACATTTGTCAAAATTCATCAAACTATACCACTAAAGTGGATGCATGTAATGTAAATTATACCTCATATAAATTATTATTATATATTATACCTCAATGTGGGAAAAAAAGAAGACCAACCAGATGAGAAAAGCAAAGGCTATTTATTCAGAGCTTGCTATAGCAAGGGAGTCAGCCACCATCACTTGTGTTGGGCAGAGACTCACAGGCAGGCAGAGGAGTGGGAAAGCTTCATAGTGGAAAAGGAATGGTGTGCCTGATGGAGGCTGTGGGTACCGAGAAGCTGGAGGCAGCTAACTAGAAGTGGGGCATCTGTGTGATTGGTTAGGTGTGTATTTGGTTTTCTCTGGTTGGTTCTAAGTTGGAAGAGGGGACAAACATTAGGGAAGCTGTCACTTTTTAATCAAGTCCTGGCCATTTTCAGCTGATTGTTACAGAAGGTATTGTTTAGTTTCCTGGATTGTTACTTGCGATAGTCTGACTTCCTCCAGGTTTGACTTATAGCAGGCTAACTTCCTGGGCTGGTTATTATAGATGAGGGGGCTGGTTTCCTGGGCAGGTTGCTGCAGGTTGTGGGTCAAAATTCTATTTTTATATGTGGTCTGGCCATGTCCATTTGTATATTCGAAAGTAAATAGTCTTCAAAAGTAAATTTGAAAAAGACACAGGAGCCAGCTTGAGGGATCTCCTATAGGCCAAATTTAGGGCCATTTCAGCATCAAAAAGAAAATGACTACAATTGATTGTAAATACCAAATAGATAAAAATCTATGACTCTAGGGGCTGGCCTGGTGGTATAGTGGTTAAGGTCACGAACTCCACTTCGGTGGTCCAGCGTTCACTGGTTCGGATCCCAGGTGTGGACCTGCACACCGCTTATCAAGCCATGCTGTGACAGGCATCCCACATATAAAGTGGAGGAAGATGGGCATGGATGTTAGCCCAGGGCCAATTTCTCTTAGCAAAAAGAGGAAGATTGGCAACAGATGTTAGCTCAGGGCTAATCTTCCTCATTAAAAAAAAAAAATCTATGACTATAGTTATACTTGATGAGTGAGAAAGGGGGGCAGGGGACTATTTTTCCATCATTGGAAATGACTATTACAAAACTTCTTACTCTGAAAATTAGTTATTAAAGGGAAAAAATAGTATTTGCCCTGCCTTTTTAAAAAAAGAATTGTGGTTCACTCCCAGGTGATGAGGAAAAACTGTTCTTTACAATAGGGTGCTAGCAAATGAATGTAGAATAAATGATATAGTTAGAAAATAACTATTATGCAAATCCTAAAGAAGTAATTCATTCAGGCAAAGATTAGGAAGGGACTTAAAAACCTTTAGATGACAGATTGCTGGGAAATGGGGTTATTCAAGTGGCACCAAAACACCACCTCCCGGGTTATTGATCTGACCTTACAGAGAACACTCTTGTATAGTGGAGCCATCTAGTGGTCACCACCTGAACCAAACGGTCAAATTTAGAATCTGTGATTCTGGGACAACTCCAATTTACAGACAATACAGGAGAAAGAGTAGTAGGCAAATCTAACAATACTAGCAAAATTATTCCCCCCAAAACTTGATGAAACTATAAACAATAAATATTGAGCACCCGAGTTAGGCCTAGCACAGTCCTCAGTATCAATTTCCACCCAGCTTCAAGCTACAATTTCAAAAGAGATATGAAAGTATGATAGAAATTGCTTACATATTACTGTTTTACATAGCATATACTGTTGAGTTAGACTGACGTTAAGTAAATTGGCCACTTCTTTCCCATCAGCCTACTACTTAGCCTATAATTTATATTCCTACTACTTTGATTTAGGAACCACCTAATAAAATATTAATAGGGAGACCAGAGGAGAAAAGAAAAAGGCACTTGCAGTAAGTCTGGCCTTTGTCATTGGCACCCAAGAAGTCCAGGGAGCCTGGAGATGGGCAGATTTGGTGGTTGAAGAAGTTGGTAGTGATTCATGGATGCCCTCCTGAGCTCAGAGCTGGTGTGACCATGACCCTGAGCGTATCAGGCTCTTCATGAGTCAGTGCCTGTGCTCGGTCCATTCTTTCTGCCTGCAGTGCTCTTTCCATTCTTCCTTACCAGGTTAACTCCTATACCTCATTAGCAATTAGTTTTAGAGAGCAATTATTTAGTTATTATGTGTCAAACATAGAGATATGTGGTTTTACAGCTGTGGGAGCTAAACCAAGCTTTCTAGACTGATTTTCTTTTTCTAAGCTAGTGGGTTTTACATTGACTTTCTTGTAATTTTTTTCTGTGAGCAGCAATGCAGTATGCCAACCTAGTGTATCTAATCATTTAGATTTAGTTAACATGTAAATTTTTAAACTATAATTAAAGCTAATGATGTGTAGTCTTAATTTTCTTTGCAGCCCACAAAGAACTCCACTGGCACTCTAAAAAATTAATAATTAGATTTCCATCATAATTTTTACTAGTACTATTTTTATTTATTTATTTTTATTTTTTTTAATTTTATTTATTTTTTTCCCCCAAAGCCCCAGTAGATAGTTGTATGTCTTAGCTGCACATCCTTCTAGTTGCTGTATGTGGGACACGGCCTCAGCATGGCCAGAGAAGTGGTGCGTCGGTGCACGCCCGGGATCCGAACCCGGGCCGCCAGCAGCGGAGCGTGCGCACTTAACTGCTGAGCCACAGGGCCGGCCCTACTAGTACTATTTTTAAAATGCCATGCATAGTACCTGTCTCCTTGAACAAAATGCTGAACAATTTTCCAGGCTTTGTTTCCTTGTATTGTTTTGAATCAATGTATTTGCCCTATTCCCAAGAAACATGTACTAAGTACCTGCCACATTGTACTAAGTACAGGGTCTACAAAGGAGATTTTGTCCCCCAAATAATGACTATACAGTTGGGTTTTAATCATTCTGAATCCTTGGTGGGAGCAGGGAGCAGAGATTAACAGAGGTGTGGGGAACTCAGAGTCACTTGTTCTTGGAAACAGCTTTGTCTAGCTACTGCTAGATCTCTTCATTAAGAAACATAAAGGCAGCCCTTGGAGATAATTTCCCTATCTTGATCTCTGTAATTTTTTTCCTTATCACCCATTCAGTGCAAATAACAGCACTTTTCTGAAAAGAATTCAGTGTGCCAGCATGACTAAGCATCACTGTACTCCTTCTGGCTTCCACCAGGGTACCATGGCACACATTGCTGGGAGCCATCTTCCTTTTCTTGCTCATGGTCCCCTGCTTGTGTCTGAGTCATATCTTCGGCCCAGGGGACGAATTATGGCTGGTACAAACCAATGTTTCCTAACAAGAGTGCTATTGGTATTTTGGGGAGGATGATCATTTTTTGTGTGCAAAAGTGTTCTGTGCATTTTAGGACATTTAGCATCCCTAGACCAACCCACTGAATGCCAATAGCACCTCTCTATTTGTGTGACCACTGAAAGTGCCCCCTCTCTATTTATGGCACCCATGGATGGGCAGGATGCTCCCATGAGAACCCCTGGTCAGTTGTGGGTATCGTGATCTTCTTTACCAAATAGTGATGCCCAGTGTTCTTGCAGGCAGAATTGGCCAGTTGACCATTTCTGGCCAGGACCAGAGGAAATCCCCTGGGGCTGCTGAGAAAGATTTTCCTCCCTAATAAGAGAGATTTGCATGAGGAGAAAGTGCTTTTTCCCCCCTCCCTTCCTCCTTGTTTCTTAACAGGCTGGGAGAGGCTGTGATGCTTGCTCAAGAAAACACCTTATGACCATGAGGCACCAAGTGGGAACTCAGAAGCCAGCCTGCCGAGAAGCCAGCCTTTCCAGAGGGCGGAAAGTCCCTGGATCCTGCATGACGTTGTCAAGCTTCCAAACCAACCAAGGGAGTGGCAGTTGTTGGGCTTTTTATGAAGTAAAATAAAAATGTCCTTATATTTTAAACCACTGCCCATCAGGATTCCTGTTACCCATTGCCAAACACAGTCTGACTTACACAGTTAGAGAAGAAGGGTATTTCCCTGATAAACAACTTAAAGAAAATGGAAAGGTATCAACAAAGCTAAGTTTTTCTCAGGAAAAATAATAAAACAGTTCACCTTCAGAGAGTTGAATATTGAAAATCTCAAGATACAAATTCTGTTTCCTTTACTGAACCCACACATCAAAATAACTTTTCTTCCCGTGGCGTTTTGCTTTATCATTGCTGTTTTTACACTATATTATGATTACAGCACTCATTGTTTAGTGAGCTATGTGATAAAGCAGAAATTTAAATACCATTATTCACTTCCAGAAAACCAAACTTTGTAAGATGCAGACCTAGCTACATTAAAAATGTTAAGGGCCTTGGAGAATCTGATTTTCAGAACTTTTGAAAATACTATTCTGTTTGCCTCTGATGCTGGCTAGTTGTGTTTAACTTCTGGGCACAACGAGTAAGTTCTGTTGTTTGAACAGTCAGTGAAGCCTCTTCTAATTTTTAGAAAGGACAGCTCTTTATACCCCATGAATTAAAGACCCACTAGCTCAGGAGACAGTCCATCCAATCACCATGTGTGTGATTCACGCTGGACAAGTGGCAGATCTGTCCTTCTGCCAGGGAAGAGCACTGGACTTCAGGCAATTGTTCTACCGTTGACCATGCTGACCGCGTGCTACCGACATCAATTAGAAACAACCTAACGCTTATTTTCGTTGCTCTTTCCTGCCTTTATCAACCTCCTAAATATTTTCCCCTATTCCACTCATCTGTGTCCAGTGCTACTGGCCACGTCTGGGTCTTCATCTTTTCTCATGGGTGACTGCAGCAGCCTCCTAGGTGGTCCCTTCCACCCATCCAAACCACCTTCCACACACAAGCAAGCCCTTTCCTAATACAGTTCTGGGAGATTTCCACTTCTGGGGAAATGGAGTGACATACTTTTCCATGTTCCTCTTGCTTAGCGCAACTAAAACCCCCAGACGTTACATATAAAACAAGTACAAAAAGACCGAAAGGTGGGGAGAAGGAGGCCCACAAGCTAGGGACCTCAGGACCCGAGGACCACACAGGGGCAAGTTCCCTGGGCTTTCTTTTTGCCTCATAAACCCCAGAAGCAGGCAATCTGGAAATATCAATAGACGCAGACAAAACATGCCCCCTAACAAAAGCCTGTTGCCTGTAACCAAAGGACGGGGAAAGGGGCAGCCCAGCATGACAGAAGCCTTTAGACAGCAACTGCTCTTTCCAGGCAACACCGTGATCCATGCCAGCACAGGCTTCTGATCAAAGCACCCGTGAGCCGGGATGTGGTTAACTCGGGGAGGAACATCTCACTGGGCCTCCGACTCGGAGTCCTTTGGTACACCTTGTCAACAGATTGCCCAACAGGAAGTGCTTGTCATACTCTGGGGCAGAGCACCACCTAATGATAAAGCGAAAGCAGACAATCTTAATGCTGCGTCAAAGCCCTCGGTCAAAGCCAAGTCAGTGTGGGCTCTTAGAAGATCACTGCCCAGGCCAAGCCTGGGGAGGGAGGCGGGACTATGCAGCCCAAACAGAATGGACTAGCATGTTGCAGATCAAAGCCAGGATTTTCCCTCTTAAGGAGGGAAAAGTCAGTATGAGACGTGTCTCTTGGGGGAGGATCTGGGGAAATCCAGAGTTGCTGGGGTTCTGGAGAGGAAAAAGAATATGGAGAAAGAAATAGAAAGAGAGATGAGAGATGATGGCTAACACTTTGCTGAATGCTTTTCATACCTTGTTTCATTGGTCCTCACAACCAGGCATCCAGGGAAGTGAGGGCTTGTATTCATCCCATTGGACAGATGGGACAGCTGAGACACAGAGGTTAATAGCACAGACAGGAAGGGGTGAAGCCTCACCTTGGGTGAAGTTAAGCTGATTTCAGTCCACTCTCTTAAACATACACAACAGGCTTCCCTTAGGGACATGTGCAAAACCAGAAACGTTTAGCAAAATAATGGTCTAACTACTGCAGGGAATGTGACTTAAAGTATGTTTAATCAAACTGGTTTTGTGATAAAATTAAGTGTCTCCTATTTGGGACATCCTTATTTTATGCCCATAGACCCTTGAGCTGAATAGCAAGTCTCCTCAGTAGGAGAAACCTCAGATACCAGGGAAGAGATTTTATTCTTGTTCCCTAGGAAATAAATAATACAGCCAAACAATCCAGCAAGTGTGAGCGGTCCTTCTGCCCCAGGCAGAGAAATCCCCGAATGGTATGAGGCCAGGTTTGGGTGGAGGCCAGCTAAAAGGGGCTGTGTGGCCGTGCAGTCTTTCATAGTAAGGAAGACCGGCCTGTCCAAGGTCACATCCAGAAGGCATGGAAAACTTTGGTGTGTTTAGGCAAACAAATGTTTTCAGAGGCCCATTCTCCTAGCAGGGCTCGGCAGTGCGGGACCCCTGGCAGTGGAAGGTGAGGCAGAACAGAGGTGGGATTGTGTGGTGGCGCCGGCTGGTTGTATTCAAGTAGGACCCCAGGCAGAAGCCCAGACCCAGAGAAGGGGATCCAGCTCCTAGAATAAGGGACTGGCCAGCGTCAGGAAATGTTTGCAGGCCTCAGACATTGAAAACAGGGAATGAGCAAGGTATACAGGATAAATGCCAGCAGAGAAACGTGCTTGTTCTATGTAGGAATCTTACTAGAAGGCATTACAGAGATATTAAATATTTAATGTTTTTTAAGGATAAACCATGGTATGGCTTTGACCTAGTATTTTTCCAGAATCCACTATGTACGTGACTTCAGCCTTGACTTCTGGGAAGCTGGAGTCAAGTGTTCCCTTCAGTGTCATTTGGACCATCCCTGACCTTGTGCTAGACCAGTGATTGTGTAACAGCTTAAGTTATTATCATATTCAACCAGGGTAGTAACGTCAGTCATAGGAGCAAGGCATGCTGTCCAGATTATTTCCAATATTTAGATAGTCACTAGATGTAGCATGGGGTAAAAATCTTCCTAGGTTCTGTGTTCACTGAAATTCTTTCAGTTAGTGGTATAAATGTATATTCATTATGCAAGAACTTTAAAAGAGCGAAATACATCTCTCATTTTTTTTTCCCTCCCCATAGGCCCACTACATGGTTATATATCCTAGTTGTAAGTTGCTCTAGTTCTTCTATGTGAGTCGCCACCACAGCATGGCAACTGACAGACGGGTAGTGTGGTTCCGTGCTGGGGGAGTGAACCCAGGCCGCTCACATGGTGAGCGCCAAACTTTAACCACTAGACCATTAGGGTTGGCTCTCTCTCTTTCTGTTTAATATCATTATTTAAATTTTTATAAACATTTAGTGACTCAAAAGAATGTAATGGTCTTCCTAAAGTTATCTACCTAATATTTACTATTACCTATTATTAACTTACAAACTATCTTCAAATGTATTTAGCCTTTTAAAAGTTCTTAATAGTTACCTTTGTACATAAAATTCATTATTAAAATGAACTTTCACAATAACCATTAAACATTATGGGATTTGGCTCTTACAATAATAAATACACACTGACACTTCAGCTGACGGTGATAGTTGTCATGAGGTACAGCAATGACCTCAGCAGGAATCTAGCAGCTGACATGCTGAGAAATTATTATAATATCAAGTATTTAGAGATAATTTAAATTTGAACTACTACAACTAAATTTTTTTTTTTTTTTAATTTTAGGGAGTTTATTTATTTTTTTTGTGAGGAAGACCAGCCCTGAGCTAACATCCGATGCCAATCCTCCTCTTTTTTCCTGAGGAAGACTCGCCCTGGGCTAACATCCATGCCCATCTTCCTCTACTTTATGTGGGACGCCACCACAGCATGGCTTGCCAAGCGGTGCGTTGGTGTGCGTCCAGGATCCGAACCGGCGAACCCCGGGCCACCACAGCGGTGCGTGTGCACTTAACTGCTTGTGCCACAGGGTTGGCCCCAACAACTAAATGTTTTAATGAGAGAATAAATTTGTTTATTTTGGATAAAACTTCAGATTTATTCTTGAATTTCAAAGTTCATTCTGTGATGGTGCTATTTATCTTTGACCAATGTTGATCATAACAATTGCATTGGGCATTCAGTTAAAGTGTGCATTTATTGCATTTCTAAATTGTTTAGGAAGTGGCTAATAGAATTAGGTCATCACATTTCTTGGTATCCTGTGAATATTAATTTACATCTTAACATTTATTACAATTACCAATTATAGAATCCTTAATATATATTTTTTATGTGTGACAGAGACTTGTTAAATACTCACCAAGCCCGTTTCCTCTTCTTCCTGGTCACAGAGATCAGTTACATGGTCCTGCTTCTCTTGCAGTCACATATGGCCACTAGGCTGAGTTAAAGATGGTGGTATGGGCAGAGGGGATGTGTGGCATTTCCAGGCTGGGCCTGTAACAACCTGTCTCATTCTCTTTCCCATCTGCCAGCTGGTGGAGAGGAAGGCAGGGAACATGCACTGTGATGGGAACGTCAACCCTGGAGAAGCAGGAGCTTATCTGTCCGAGCAGCCAGTGTTACTCTTAACTAATATTCTTCCAAAGGAATTTCAAGAAACCTTTGAAAACAAATCAGGAAGCCATAAAATGTCTAGAAGAATCTAAGTTATAACTTTGCATCCTGCTTTCTAAATTTAAAGGTCACATTTGGGCTGATTGGGGGTGGGTGCTCCTAGGCAAGATGGTGGTGTGAGCACAGGTTCTCCTCTAAAATCCCCACCGAGAGGACCTGTGGGACAGACTCATGGGGGAAAAAATGCACATTGGTGCTAGAAATCTGGAGTGCCACTCAAATACCAGGAATATGGGAGAATTTCTGGTAGACATAGTGTTGATGTGTACTTATCACATGGAGTAGCAATGACTCATGGGATGTGATCATAAAGTGACTTCCCTTTTGTTGCCCACTGTGTCATTACATTGGCCTGGCGGGCTTGTGGTTTTCTTTGCTCTTGGACCAAAATGCTGGTTCCATGACCTTTCTTTTTCCTTTTTTAATTCTTAGGTAATAAAAAGTCATATAATCACTTTAAGTCAGAACACAGGCTCAATCTTAAATGCCCCATGCTATGTCATAAAACTCTGACACTGATTTACAGTCGAGACTTCTCCTTCAGAGCAGGCCTATAGCAGGCTAGCAATGGGAGGAAGGGGTGGGAAGCTAGTGGCATCTTGGTTTCCTGCCTTCTCCTTCTGCTCCCCCTCTTCTAGCATGCTATGCTAATCATGGTTTCTGACTTCTCCAGGGATGAGCTGCAGGACAGAGGAGGTGATGGGTTACTGTTCATGGTGGTGGTGTGTGGGGGACATCTTACTTCACTACTGTTGTCTCACCTGGCAGTTGTTTGAAGCTGACTCTTTCTCTCGTGGTTTTGGACACCACCCGTCACTGAGGATTTCTCACCTAGAGTTCAGTCTGAAGACTGAGAGACCAGCTTGTGTTCCAGGAAACTTAAGAAAAGAAAACCAGATCTCTGCCTTGCACTTGAAAAGTCTACCCTAAACCTAAAATAAAAGTAGGCCAATGGAAAGTCAAATTTTAACAAAAATAGTATGTATCCAAAGACCAGACATTTACATACAACTTTGAAAGTGTGCTCACGGAAATATCTGTTCTTCATTCAGCACTGAGATATGAAGTCTTTATATTCCATGTGATCAAAAAAGTTGTTGGGCCAGTCCCAGTGGCCTACTCACTAAGTTTGGCGCACTCTGCTTCGGCGGCCTGGGTTCAGTTCCCAGACACAGACCTACACCACTTGTCTGTTAGTGGCCATGCTGTGACAGCGGCTCACAGCAACAGATGTTGCTGAGGAAGACTGGCAACAGATGTTAGCTCAGGATGAATCTTCCTCAGCAAAAAAAAAAAAAAGTTGGAGTCTCCCCATCAACTGATGAGTGGATAAAGATGTAGTATATATATACAATGGAATACTACTCAGCCATAAAAGACAAAATTGTCCCATTTGCACCAACATGAATGGACCTTGAGGGTATGATGTTAAGTGAAATAAGCCAGACAGAGAAAGACAAACACTGTATGATTTCCCTCATATGTGGAAGATAAACAAACACATGGATAAAGAGAACAGATTAGTGGTTACCAGAGGGGAAAGGAGTTGGGGGGTGGGCAAAACGGGTAAAGGGGCACATATGTATGGTGATGGATAAAAATTAGACTATTGGTGGTGATCACTATGCAGTCCATACAGAAACTGATAAATAATAATGTACACCTGAAATTACACAATGTTATAAACTATTATGACCTCAATAAAATAATTGAAGAAAAAAGTTGGAGTCAGACTAGAATGTCACATACTTAGGTTAAACCATGCATTTTAACTTGAAACCTGCAAATACATTTTCATTCAATAATTTTCAGAGGAAGAGCTGGAAAATAGAGCCACCCATCACCACACTAATAATGCATTGTCTATGAGTTCCATTTTCAATTCTCGAAAATGGAGTGGGAACTTAAAGACACCTGCAAAGCTATCTGATCCATTAACTATTTAATGATTTTCCCAATCTTATATATTTGTTTTGCCCATGTCTAACTGAACAGTGATTATTTTTAGTGGCTCATCTTTATTGAGTCTTTATAAAGCATTAGGTCTAGTTTTCATTAAAATAACTTCCTTTCTTTTCACACTCATATTTTGTCAGTTTACATTGTACTTAATTACCTAATTTCAATAACTACTAAAAAAGTAAAAATGGTAAGCATCCAAGTCAACTTTTAGGGGCAGTAGTGAGTGGTCTGGCCCTGATCATTCCTGGGCTATATCTTACTAAGTACTATTTACTGATTTGATAGTTTTGATTTTGCTCCTTCTGGATTTTTGACCCAGAGGACAGTCAGTACATCATTGTTTAATGAATAACAATAGAACACGAAGGTTAAGGCACCAATTGAAATCCTTTCTCGTCCACCCAACTAGTGGAGTCAGCTGCTCCTAAAAGCAAGATTATGAATTCCCCAAAGCCTGGATCAAGTGTGGAGAGCCTCCTGTTCTGGACAGGCTGTGCAGGTTTCGCAGCTTTTCCCATCAGGAAATATAGAAGACGGATTGGGGACAAATAAGAGCTGTTTTAGGCTTTAACAGAGGGTTGGTCTCAATCCTTTCCCGTTTGCTCCCCCCTCATGCCCTTCGAGAAAGGGGTCATGGAACAAATGCACCCTGAACGTTGGGGGTGAACTTGGACACCGGTACCCACTTTCCATCAGGACATTTCTGAAGGTGGTGGCACCAACTCGTCTTAAAGGGAGCATGATGAGGAAGCATGAACCAGGCTACCCTGATGGCCGCACAACCAATCAAAGAAACATTGACACAGAAAAGAGGCAGAGGGCCAAACAGAGGCATGGCCACACCTGAGCAGGGGCGGGGGTCTACGCGACAGAGAGCCAGTTGGGGAGAAGCTGAACTAGACGTGTCACACGTACAAAAACTCCCACTTATGTGAGGGCCATTAAAATGAAGTTGAGCTAGACCAAGATAGAACACACCTCCTCTCTCTCAGCCTTGACTGTTGCTGGACTTGTTGTCACTAGTACTGGGGACCAGATGACACCAAAGCAGGAGCCAGTTGAGAAGGCCCATCCCTCCTGCATGCAGACTCCCCTTCGCTTCCCTGCAGGTGGGTACCAGCAAGCCCTCTGAAGGAGCAGGGCAGGGAGTGGAGGGGAGTGCAAGGGGGTACTCCCAGGTGGGAAGGAGACCTGTGATTGTGATTATGAACTCAACAGTGGCTGACATTTTGGTAACCAGATTGGATTACAGAAATCACTCAACTGCCATATTAGTTGCTAAGGCTGCTATAACAAGATACCACAGATGGGGTGGCTTAAAGAACAGAAATTGATTTTCTCACAGTTCTGGAGGCTGGCAGTCTGAGATCACGGTGTCGACAGGATTGGTTTCTCCTTAGGTCTCTTTCCCTGGCTTGCAGACGCCCACCTTCGTGCTGTGTCTTCCCATGCTCGCCCTTGGCCTGTGTGTGTCTGTATCTCCTCTTCTTATAAGGACACCAGGTACACTGGTTTAGGGTCCACCCTAATGCTCTCTATTTTAACTTAATTACCTTTTAAAGGCTCTATCTTCCAAATACAGTCACATTCTGAGGTATATTGGGGGTTAGGACTTCAACATATGTATTTTGAGGGACATAATACAGCCCATAACAACTAGATTAAGTTTTGAAGTGGTCTGAGACGAAACTAAGATGTCTGCTCAAGGGGGATTGGAATGATCAGGGTCAGTGTTGAGATTAAGAGAGCTTCCAGTCTGTACATCACTGATAGGACACGCTTCAGATCCAATACAAGAGTAATCGATCAGCCTTCTTTCATAATTAACCAGAGTATCTCGTACCAACATACAGCTGATGAGTTCCTTAAACTAAATTAATATTCTTAGGGTAAAAACAGTCATAGGCTTATTTTACACGATTCTATCCAATTTCCCACCAAAGGGCCAATGGAGATGTAAGCCAGCACCAGGGTGATGCAGGCCGGGATGGGTGGTGTTCTGGGACATGCCTGAGATGGGACCCAATGTCCATACTGTTCTCATTGGACCAAGATCTGGCATGAACCTCCGTAGTACATGAGGCCATGCCTCCTGCATGCCTACTCTGGTTCCTCAGAGTGGACCTCATGTTGTGGGGTACAGCGCCTGACATGTGCTGGCCAGAGACGTAGTCAGCCTGGAATCCTTATGCTTGGTCATTCCTCTCAGTGATCTGGGTAAATTCATCTTGGGTAGCTCTTGAGAGTTATTTTTAACTGTGCCCATGAACTCAATCTCACTCCAGGATAAATCCTGGGATATTAATTGGAATTTTGTGGTATAAAGCCTGACAGATCTCCCCACCCTTTACCTAGAACACATTGGCCATGTTGTTTTTTTACCTGGTGTGATATTTAATTTTATGTGTCAACCTGGAGGGTGTTTTAGGATAAGATTAACATTTAAACTGATGGACTTTGGGAAAAGCAGATTGCCCTCCATAATGTGGGTGGGTCTCATCCAATCAGTTGATGGCCTGAAAAGAACAAAAACTGACCTCCCCAGAACAAGAGGGAATTCTCCTTCAGATCTCCCCACCCTTTACCTAGAACACATTGGCCATGTTGTTTTTGGACTGGATTGCTTTTGGACTGGAACCGCACCATCAGCTATCCTGGGTCTCCAGCATGCTGGCTCACACTGCAGATTCTGGACTTACCAGCCTCCATAATCAAGTGAATTAATTCCTTATAATACATCTCTTTATCTATATACACATCTTATTGGTTCTGTTTCTCTGGAGAACCTTGACTAATACACCTGGAGTAGCGATGATGATTGGGTTGTTCATTCTTGTAAAGGGGCAGATGTTGCACAGTCTTTATGGAGGGATCTTATGGAGGGATCTTATGGAGGGATCTGTTGGACTCTAAATATGGGACAACCTTTCTCTTCACCCTCCCTCCATTCTGTTCTGGTTTCCCAGGTTCATGGCCTGCAAGTCTGATTCTCTCCATAGACAAGCGTGGGAAGAGTCAGGTGGGCCAGTGCCAAGGGAAGCTCCAGGAGGGGTCTTCACTGAGGCTAAGAAGCAAATGTGATCAAAGGGGCAAGCGACCCAAGGTAAGCACCAAGGAGCAGTATCAAGCTCCAGGTTCGAGAGTTATGATCTGAGCCACATGCAAGAGATGAGGCCAGAGATCAAACAGGAGTTGAGAAGACAGGGATAAGTTGGGAAGCAGCATAGGAGGCAGAAGGAGGGAGGAAATTTCAAAAGTTGGGCTACACACAAAGAAGATAGGGTGGAGCTCAGTTTTATTAGGTGCAAAGAATGTGGGAGAGGGTGTGGCAGCCGCTAAAGGCACAGAAATCCATCAGGATTAAGAGAGAGCAATACATTCAAAGGCCAGCTCCACTACCTACCAGCTCTGTGTGTGACCTTGGTCAAGTCACTTACTGTCTGTGCAAAAGAGGAATAATAAGCCACTTCACAGAGATGTTGTGTGAATTAAGAGATGATGTAGCACATCTGACCTAGTACCTAGCACACGCTGAGGATTTGCTCAATAATGTTGGTTCCCTTCTCCCTTTATGGATACAATCAACCCATTACACGTCTTGTTCAATAAAATACTTTTGTTCTGAGCCAAAATCCCCCTTTCCTTTCCAGTAGTCAATGTGTTCTTTGAGGATGCAATCAAATTATAATTTACCTAACACTGGGGGGCAAAAAGCTCACCTTGAAACTTTTGTTAATGATGCTATATCTATCATCACTTTTCTTTTAACCTGGATCCTTGATTTCATTTTAGCCATTTAAGTACTACTCTTGGTCCTATTAACAATCCCAATTATGCAAAGGAAACTTGGCACACTCACTTGCAATTCTCACTTTGATTTCTGCCAGGGTAAGATTTGTGATACACAGGGTGGGAAAAAAAGAGTAAAAAGAAAAAAGAGAATGTAGGTCATTCCGTTAACAGAGTTTATGTCCAAGCATGTAGAAATAATGCCTCACAGAAGGATCAGTTGTCTGCTATTTTCTAATTTTCTAATCCACTACTCATTTCCCCTTTAGTTACAGTATTCCATGTTTTTTTCAGACTGGAAATGTGCACAGCTAAATGACTACATTTCCTAGTCTCTTCTGTAGCTACCTGTAGCCTTGCACCTAAATTCTTTGTGGAATTTGTTGGGTGAATCTACCACAAAGGATCCTTCAAAGGGAGACAGCTGGGGCTCAATCTTTTGTCCTTCCCCCTTCATGGAAAGGAGATGAGATGGCTGGTGCTCTAGAAGCTATCATGGATCATGAGGCAACTCTGAGGATAGAGGAGCCTGGGTCCTTGATGACTTTGTGGCACTGTAATCCTGGCCCTGGACTACCTACTCCAGATCTCTTTTACGTGGGAGAATACACTCTTCTGTTTTTAAGACACTATGGCTGGATCTCTGTTACTAGAATATGAATGCAATTAATTAACAACTGGCTCAAAATGATTTCATCTCAACGCACATTTTGCCTCCTCCAGCCAATATGTTGGTCTAGACTGGTGGGTCTGAGGATGGCTGTGAAGTAGCCTTGGGAAGTTTATTCAAGGGAAATTCACAATCACGGTGCCCTGATGTGGCTGATGACATCCTGAGCTGGCTGGCGGAATGTAGACCAGACCCCAGTAAAGTAGAATCTAACTTCTTGGGCCAACTGAATGAGTATTCTTACAGTGGCCACCCGAAAAAGAAAAAGTGGCCTGTTTATTGGATGTGGTAGAGAAAGAAGGTAAGAAACTTCTCATTACCTCCCATCCCCCCCAAATTCTTGGTCTCAATCCTGGATCCTCTCACAGTCGGGGTTGCCTTCTGGAAGGATGTAGCTGATGATAGACAGGACGTTAGAGACACTTCTACTTGACTGTTATTGTCACTGCCCCACTCCCCAATCTTTGTTGCTTGTTCAAAAGGACATGTCCTGGGGGTCAATTTAAGTCTCAAAGTCTCACCACCTGTACAAACAAAAAGTACATCAACGCAGCCTGACGGGGCTCAGTCTCCTAACAGTGATATTTTGTTCTCCCTAGAACAAGCCCTTTTACGAGTGACGGATCTGTCACTGAATTCTGTTGTTTCATCCTTCAAAATGCCCTATTCTTCCAGTTCCCATCGCTGGTACCCAAAACTGGCTCTTAGTACCTCTTGTTGGGATTCATGCAACAGCTTTCTCACCAGCCTGCCCCTCTTGATATCAGTGCAGACTGCCTTGCCTTAAAACTGCCTTCAATGTGCCTCATTTCAGCTAAAATGCTTCTCAACTTCCTGTCACCAACCACATGTTTGAGTTTTAAGGGCATCCATGACCAGCTCCCAACCTGAATTTCCTCCTCTCCCTGGTCATGTACCCTTGGCTACATTCTCCTAACTTCCAGGAAGCCCCAGCCCTCTTATGTGAAACCATGCTGGGTGTTTCCCCTTTGGGTTTGTTATTCTCCCAACCCAAAGCCTAGTCATCCTTGGGGGTGGGGTGGGGAGTTGTGAAGGGGGTGGAAAAAAGTCACTGAAGCTCTGAAAGTCTTTATTCAGCATCTACTGCTTCCTTTTATGTTATTCTACTCAAAAAGGGATCAACTCAGGCCAATAACAGTGTAAAGCTCTCCTAACTTCTATATAGGGAGGATTTACACAATTCAAGATTATTTTTTTTAATTGTTGAGAAAGCATTTGATACTTACAGCTTATTAGACCATAAGACACTGTAGGAAAGAATCTTCTGTTGCACTTTTTATATTCTGCTGAGTGGTTGGTTCATGCAAGTTACCCCAAACACACACCCAAGACTTGCCTGGTAGGGCTTAGTAATCAAAAAAGTATGGAAAAGTGTCTGTTCATTTCCTTTGCCCATTTTTTTTTGGTGATGAAGATCAGCCCTGTGTTAACACCTGCTAATCCTCCTTTTTTTTTGCTGAGGAAGACTGGCCCTGGGCTAACATCCGTGCCCATCTTCCTCCACTTTTTATGGGATGCCGCCACAGCATGGCTTGCCAAGCAGTGCATCGGTGCGCGCCCAGGATCCTAACTGGTGAACCCTGGGCCGCTGCAGCGGAGCGCGTGCACTTAACCACTTGCGCCACTGGGCCGGACCTACCTTTGCTCATTTTTTGATTGTTCATTTTTTTTTGTTGAGTTATATGAGTTCTTATGTATCTGATCCTTGTCAGATATATGATTTGCAAATATTTTCTCCCAGTTAGGGGTTCGCTTTTCATTTTGTTGATGGTTTCCTTTGCCATGCAGAAGCTTTTTAGTCTGATGTAGTCTATGAACAGACATTTTTCCAAAGAAGATATACAGATGGCCAACAGGCACATGAAAAGATGTTCAATACTACTAATTATTAGGGAAATGCAAATCAAAACTACAATGAGATATCACCTCACACCTGTCAGAATGGCTATAATTAACAAGATAACGAAATAACAAGTGTTGGAGAGGATGTGGAGAAAAGGGAACCCTCGTATACTGCTGTGGTGGGAATGCAATCTGGTGCAGTCACTGTGGAAAACAGGATGGAGATTTCCCGAAAAATTAAAAATAGAAAGAAAAAAGAAAAAAAAAACGAAACCAAAATAAAAACTGAATAAAAAATTAAAAATAGATATACCATATGATCCAGCTATTCCACTACTGGGTATTTATCCAAAGAATGTGGAGTCACTAATTCAAAGCGATTTACACACCCCTATGTTCATTGCAGCATTATTCACAACAGCCAAGATGCGGAAGCAACCCAAGTGCTCATCAATGGATGAATGGATAAAGAAGATGTAGTATGTATACACAATGGAATACTACTCAGCCACAAAAAAGACAAAATTCTGCCATTTGTGACAACATGGATGGACCTTGAGGGCATTATGCTAAATGAAATAACTCAGACAGAGAAAGACAAATACCCTATGATTTTGCTCATATGTGGAAGATAAATGAACACATAGATAAGGAGAACAGATTGGTGGTTACCAGAGGGGAAGGGGCTAGGGGGAGAACGAACAGGGTAAAGGGGCACATATGTATGGTGACAGACAAAAACTAGACTGTTGGTGGTGAACACAATGCAGGCTATACAGAAGCTGAAATATAATACGGTACACCTGAAATTTATACAATGTTATAAGCCAATATGATGACCTCAATAAAATAATTGGGAAAAAAAAAGAAAGAAAGAAAGTATGAACTTTGGGTTCTAATCCTGACTCTTTTACTTATTAACTGTGTGACCAGGGCAAACTGGGTTAGCCTCAATGAGCTCATTAACTGTCGCCTGGAGTCAACGATACGGACCCTAGCCGTGAAATAAAGATAAATGTATGTAAACCCTGCAGTGCAGTCCCTAGCACATGGTAGGGGTTCAGTAATACTATTATCAGGCTACCCTTGGCCTGGCTTTGGCTTACCAGAAGTCCGAAGGTCAGTTCACTGAGAAAGAAAGGTCACTCCCGGCAGTGGTCGGAGGGGCACTGGCCCTACACCTCACCAGCACTCATAACCCGCCTTCCCGAAGGACCTCAGCGGTCCGCCAGGGCGCGCCCAGACCGCTCAGGGAAACAAGTGCCTTTCCCCTGGAGAGGTCGCTGGCCCACGCGGCTGCCCAAACACCGCCCCAGAGGGTGGGGAGGAGGCGCCCGGGGCGCCGACCCAGCCCCGCCCCCGCCGGGCAGGACCTCCCCCGGGCCCCGCAGGGCAGCGCTGCCGCGGGGCGGGGCTGCGGACCGTACCATCTCACCCGGGGTGGGGGAGCGCGGCCTCCCCTTTGGCCACACGCCTGAATGCACGGCAGGTGGGTGTCACGGGTCCCGTAGCCTGCTGAGGAAGGTCCTTAGATCCCCTCTTCTCGCGTCCCCGGGGCCCAGGGCATAGGCCGGGCGACGGGAAGGGCAGACGCCGGGACCCCGCGCCCCCCGAGTGGGAGCGGCGGGCGCAGGGGGCGGAGCCCGCGGGGCCGGTGGTGCCCTTGAAGAGCGGCCGGGACGCGCGTCTACTCCGGGCGGTCTGCGCGGCGCGGCGGCTCGTTCTTGGAGCGGTTCGTGGTCGGTGACGCTCACCATGTTGTGCCGGGCGGCGTGCAGGTGAGGCGCCGGGCCGGCGGAGCGGCGGGGACGCGGTCACGGCCCCAAGGGCGAAGGGGCTTGGGCAGCGGGCGGGCCGGGGCCTCCACCGTCTCCGCACTCCGTCCCCGCTCAGCGGCTCCCGGGCGGGGGACGCGCCGGACAGCCCGGCCTGAGGGCGGGTGTCCGCCGAGCGCGTCCAGGTGCGCCTGGGGCGCAGGAGGGCAGCGTTAATTTAGTGCTTCAAAGAACGTGGAAGAGCCAACGCTACAGAAATGTCCGGCTGAGCGGGTTCTTCCGCAGCCTAGTGTGCGTAAACAGGTGCGCGCGGTCAAGGGAACGGCCCGCGTGAGCGGCTCGGTCTGTGCATGCTCTCTTTCCAGCACGAGCAGGAAGCTGGTGCCAGCTCTGGGGTCTCTGGCTTCCCGGCAGAAGCACACCCTCCCCGACTTGCAGTATGATTATGGCGCCCTGGAGCCCTACATCAACGCCCAGATCATGCAGCTGCACCACAGCAAGCACCACGCGGCCTATGTGAACAACCTGAATGTCACCGAGGAGAAGTATCAGGAGGCGCTGGCCAAGGGTAGGTGCCCAGCTGCCGGGCTTTGAGAAACTGGCTAACGGGGAAACGTGACGGGGGGCGTGTCTCCTCAAGGAAATGCGTCTCTAGTCAGTAGAACCATTTCACGTGTTCTTGTTGACTTACCGGCTTCTATTTATTTACTTTTACTTAGAAGTCAGTATAATACAATGCGGAGATACTGTTTGTTTGTTTTTTTAAAGGGCTCAGTTGACAAAACCAGTAGCTGTGGATTTTTTGTGTTTTTTGTCTGGGGGTGTGTGTGGGAGTACCATGTGTTAATGTCTCTATACAAAATAGTATTACACTTTTCAACTATTAGTTAATCAGTGGTTTGCACGAGGAAAATAAGTCGTGTTTCCAGACTACATGTATTGCTTTGTAAGCTACACAGTTAAAAAAAAAGTCTTTCTTAAAAAAATATTTTTATTGAGTCGCAGTCCTATGAAATTTGTTGCATAAATATTAAGACAGTGACATCTTGTTGACTGGGGGCATCTAGTGGAAAAATGTAGAATTTCAGCCTGATTGTGTATAAGGTAATTGGCTCAACAAAGGAAGTGGAAGTTACGACATTCTGGAAGATTTGCTTGTGCAATCAGAGGAACCTTGAGTACGGGAAAAGTTTTGATGATTTAGGAAATAAATCCGAGAAGGATGTGGTAATGAGAGGCTAGGGAATATGCCGGTTGTGAAAGTGTTTCCTACGTGACAGCGTCTGACACCCATGAATTGTTGTTGTCAATATTTTAAAGACAGCTTAACTTGAGTCCTCTTGCACAATCGAAGCTTTGCTTGTTTAATGAAAACCACTGAAAAAAAAAGCTTTACGTGATATTGTACTAAATTGCCTGTAAATTAATAAGCACCTGCAGAGCTTTCTTTTATTTAAAAAATTATATTTAAAAATTATTAAAGAGTTAAATTTTCATGTTTGAGAATTTGGGAGAAAAGAGGTATATAAGTAAAATAACATCAGTCTTATCACTGGTAAGTAACATAAATACTTTTCAAACAAAAGTGTTTAACTTTCATTGTATTTAACAGAGGAAAAAAACTGAAATGAAACCGAATAAAATGTTGAACTTCAGAAAAGTGTCTTCAAAGCAGATATTAAGCCCCCGAAATGTCTATTAAAATTTAAAAATTATTAAGTAAACTTTAAGAGGTTATTAAACTATTTCTCAGTGAGCATGTTTCTTTCCCATCAGAAAAATTTAGTTGCTGTTGATTTATTAGAAAGCAGTATAAAACCTATGTTTATTTTTAGGGTGACTCTCCAGGAAAAATTAATAAGGGAGACACTGATCTGTAAGGAAATTATTTTGTAAACATAACAGAAAGTTGGCATCAGAAAAAACCCTCAAAGATTATCTGTGTATTCAGGTATCACTAGATCTTCTCCTTTCTGAATTGCTGGACAGCTAGAGGTTTGGCCTGGTTGCTTCAGAAAGCAACATTTCTTCCGTGTGTTCTCAGCGTAGGCCCTAAGAACAAAAGTAGAGAACTTTTTCTATCATGTAAGCTCCGTAAGAGCAGACCTCTCAGTGGTTCTTGCTGTTCTTTACTTTGCCTCTTGTATCTTGTCAATAATAAGCACTCAATATTTATTGAACGAGGGAATTCCCATTTTTCCTAATAGTTCAGTTAATTTGTAGCTTCTTAAAGGCATAGAAAAAAATATTTTGCTTTCCTTGCTTGTTTAGTAAGGTAGAAAAAAATTTTTCAAACATAGCATTTTTTTTTTGTTGAGTATAGATACCAGGGAATTAATTTTTTTTGTGTAAAAACTACATTCAATATATTCAATTATCTAGTCAATCAACAGACATTCATTGAATGCCTCCTACGTATGGGGCAATGTATTGGGCCCTGGGGACAGAGGAGTGCACAAAAGTCCTTGTCCTCCCTGGAGGTTTCATTCTAGTGGGAGACAGATGAACAAGTAAAAATGTAGTATGCCAGGGGTTGTAAGTCCTATCAAGAATAACAGAGTAGGGGAAGTGGTCTGGAAGGGATGGGGGGAAATTGCCCATTTTATATTGTGGTTAGAGGAGGCTTCACTGATGAGGTTGACATTTCAGTAGAGACTTGAAGGAGAAATGAGGGAATGAACCATGAGGCCAAATCCGGGAAGAATGTTCCAGCACAGGCCACAGTAGTAGTGGGGGCCCTAAGCTGGGAGCATGCTGAGCTTCTCATGTAAGTGCAGGGAGGCCACCATGGCTGGAGCTGGGCCAGTGAGGGGGTGCAGAGGGTCAGATGATGTGCATCTCTGCAGCCCATTGTAAGGACTTGGGGTTCACTCTGAGTGAGAAGAGCAGCCTCTGGAGGGGCTTGACTAGAGGAGGGCCATGATCAGTTTGGGGTCTAGAGGAGCCGTCTGGCCGCTGTGTTGAGAATAGACTTGGGGGGGCAGGTGTGGAAACAGGAGACCAGTGAGAGACTGGCGCGATGCTGCTGCACCAGAGGGAGGAAGAGGGGATGTGTTTTCAAGGTCGAGCTGGCTTTGCTGGTGGATATGCTGGTGGGTTGGATGTGGGGTGTGAGAGGAAGGGAGTCAAAAATGACCAACTTATCAAAAATGTCCTGAGAAAACAGCTGGCGGTTACTGAGATGGGGAAGGCTAAAGGAGGAGTAAGTTGGGGGTGAACATCAGGAGTTCAATTCTGAATATATTGAGTTTCTTGTTAATGTAACATTGAAATATTTCCCAATGAATAGTTGTCTATCTAGATAACGGGAGTTGAAAATTTTCCATTTAGTCTGTACATGGAACCGTACATTTTAGCATTCTGTTATTTCCTTTGTTCTCTTTCTTATTTCATTTATTAAATCTTTTCTATGCAAGAAAACTCGGAGTTCTTTGACGCTCAGGAGTGAATTTTCTACCAGCATTGCCACCCAGCTGGGCCTCTCACTAGTTGTTGAGCACATTGTTAATTGAACTGAAAATCCACTGGGACAATTAGTTTTGAGAAGGTCTTTTTTTAATAGAATCCTGAAATTGTGGAATTTTAGGACCAATGGGATGTTACAGATAAGCCGGTCCAATTACAGATAAGCCGGTCCAATTATCTAACATTTTACAAAGAAAAAAAATAGTGTATAAAATGGTTGAAAAAGTAAGAATTTAAAAAAACGTGTTTGCATTTTAACATTTCAGGTGATGTTACAGCTCAGATAGCTCTTCAGCCCGCCCTGAAATTCAATGGTGGAGGCCATATCAATCATACCATTTTCTGGACAAACCTGAGCCCTAATGGTGGTGGAGAACCCAAAGGTTGGTATATATTGGTGCAAGCCTAGCTGCATGTTGTGCACGAGAGGAATGACTATTGATTTTCTTAAGTTGCCTTAATTCATCCTGAGGTCTCATAATGGCCTGTTTTTCATAGCAAGGAGTACAGCAAAGTTGTAACTTGCAAAGGGACATAGATAAGAATGGAGAATACATTCAGGGAGTTATGCCATCAGATTTTATACACGCGTGCACGTAATATCACATATGGTGTCACCTTTTGGTTGACGTGTACTGTACATTAGAGAAAGCCTGGGAAACTTAGTTTTCAGAAAGGACGAGCTTTCCCTTACTACCTCTCGGGCCTGGGGAGATACTTAACCATTCTGTACCTCACCTTCTTCACCTCTATGATACGGGGGTAATAATAGGGCTGTTTTGAGAGTTAAATAAGTTATTATATGTAAAGTGCTTGGAATAGTGCCGTTTGCTATTATTTTACTACACTTCCTGATAAAAAGTCAGTTGTCCAGAAAATTAGGTTTTCCAGGACAACTTCGGGTGATGAGGAGGTGTAGAGCCGAAGGTCTTGTTCACCGTCCTTGCTTACTTGACTTCCTGTGTGGTGTGCAGAGGCCCAGGTGGCTTTGATTATCCCCCTCAGCCCGGGGAAGATAGGGGGCATAAATCTAGCTCGCCTCTCTTGGTTCTGGGCTTCTGGCATGTATGAAGTTTCTGTGTTTTGTTTGTTTTTAATCGAGTTGTAGAAGGCATCTTGTGCACTTGAAATGAGCAGTTTCATTTGGGGGTAAAGATGAACGAGGGAGTCAGTATGGGAAGCTGGACAGTTTATTTTTTCTGAGTTAGATCTTCAGACCATGACTTAATACTTTTGAGGTTTTGTGAGTTATCAGAATCTCAGGAGGTACCCGTGTTCAGCCAGCAGGTTTTGGTACTCTCTGCCATTTTATGTTATCTGTCCCACTTTATTCCATTATTTCTGCTCGTAATGGATGATTACTTTAAACCAGTTAGAATCAGAGAAATAGTATTTTTGGCCTAGTTGGTTTAGTTGATGTGCTAATCTAGAATGATATTCTATATTGCTACAGAATAAAAGGGCTTATCTCTTAAAGTGTACCCTTAGTTCAGTAATAGAAATCACTCTTTTAAAAATGATATAATTGAGGTAGGAAAGATTTAGGCTGCCTTAGAGAAAAACCAAATAACAGCCATAACATTTTACTCCCAAATTGAGACAGAGTAGATAAGGCAGAAGTCAAAGTAAATTTTCTATTGAGGGAAAAAGAAAGCTAATGGAAAATATTATTTCTTTCCTGATAGAAATAGCCCAATGAGGGAAGAAAACCCTGTTTACACACTTCAGTAACAAACATGTGAATTAAAATTGTGAGACCTTATGACACTATGTAGCACAGTGTTATGTAGGCACACTGGGTTATCTTATGTCTTCTATGTGACATTGTTTCGTATCTTGGGCCATATGACAAGAATATTTTAATATACGTAATAAAATATTTTATTGTATGGTTGCAGTCTGTTCACTTGTGGGTATTCTTTGGATTTTTTTTTTTAATAGGGGAATTGCTGGAAGCCATCAAACGTGACTTTGGTTCCTTCGAAAAGTTCAAGGAGAAGTTGACCGCTGTATCTGCTGGCGTCCAAGGCTCAGGTTGGGGCTGGCTTGGTTTCAATAAGGAACAGGGACGCCTACAGATTGTTGCTTGTCCTAACCAGGATCCCCTGCAAGGAACAACAGGTGAGATTTGAAAATTGTTACACACTCATTCGGGAGAGATGGTTCACTAGAAAGCATTTAACTTGAAGTGAGAAAAACTAGTGGTGTTTAAACCTATCCTGAGCATGTACTAATTTGAGCAGATCTTACAGATGATACTCAGTCTTGTGAAAGCAAAAAATGCTTTAATAGTCCTTGATATTTTGAAATCTTAAATCTTATCCAAAATAAGCACATGTAATTTTTTTTTTTTTTTTTGTGAGGAAGATCAGCCCTGAGCTAACATCCATGCTAATCCTCCTCTTTTTGCTGAGGAAGACCGGCTCTGAGCTAACATCTATTGCCAGTCCTCCTCCTTTTTTTTTTTTTTTCCTCCAAATCCCCAGTAGATAGTTGTATGTCATAGTTGCACATCCTTCTAGTTGCTGTACGTGGGACGCGGCCTCAGCATGGCCAGAGAAGCGGTGCGTCGGTGCGCGCCCGGGATCTGAACCTGGGCTGTCAGTAGCGGAGCACAAACACTTAACTGCTAAGCCACGGGGCTGGCCCCTAATTTTAAAGATATGTTAACAAAAAATGTTTTAAACAAACTCTGCTTTATCTGACAGAGTTCGTATCAACTTACAGAATTATATGCACTGAAATGAGATAACCTGTAAGAGCGAAGAAAAGACATGTAAGCTGAGTCTGACTTCAGACCTTGATCTCTTGCCCCCTCTGCTGGGCACTTGTGGTCAAATTGGAACTAGAGTTCAGGTTTCCAGACTTCTGCCTTTCCCGGGGTTTTTGGTATATGAAAATACTTGGCATAGAAGCTCCAGGCTGGGTTCACCAAATTCTTTGTTTTTGGTGAGGAAGATTGGCCTTGAGCTAACATCTGTTACCAATCTTCCTCTTTTTGCTTGAGGAGGATTGTTGCTGAGCCAGCATCTGTGCCAGTCTTCCTCTATTTTGTATGTGGGACGCCGCCACAGCATGGCTTGACGAGAGGTGTGTAGGTCCACGCCTAGGATCTGAACCCAAGAACCCCAGGCCACGGAAGTGTAGCGTGTGAACTTAACCACTACACCACCAGGCCAGCCCCCACCAAATCCTTTTTCATGTCGAACCAGATTGAATTAGAAGATCTTTAGGAAATAGAGTCGTGAGTCATCCAGTGGTTAGCTGGAACTCTGGTCTTCAATGTCACAAACCTCTAGTGACACCTTAACATCAAACAACAGTAGTTCTCAGCCACTTTTTCTGCCTCTACACATGTCAGAAGACTGGGTTACAGACCCACTTCCCTGGATATGCTCAGATTTTGCCAGAATCTAAACAGCTTTCTTAGGAAAGTGAGATGCCACAGAATTTGTAAAAGCCACAGAAGATTTGTGAGCCCTGCCTGCTGTAGACAGTCAGGTGTGTCGGTGAAGGCACCTACCTGGAAAGGCTGTGATTTCTAGGTGAGTCCTAGCTATACCTCCTCCTCTCCCACTTGAAGAAAGCCCATTGGAATGAAGATAGTGCCAACTTATTTGTGGGAAAAATTGTTTATAAATTTCACTACCTTAGTTATTAATAATAAGTTATTAGTGGCATACCTCACAGCTGATCAAGACATACTGGTTGAGGCTTGTTTTCCTAGAGGAGAGCTATCATTTAGTTGAGAGTTTTTCTAAATGAACGTTTTATAGATACAACTAATTCTTCATTTACACTGTTTAATTTTTGAAAACTATTTTTTTCTATAGTCCTATTTAGTTTTCCTTGTTAATTTTTTCTTTCTGTTAGTGTTTCATAAGTGCATCGTATTCTCTAAGACTAACATTGGCCTTGGGGAGCAGAGCAGGTTTCTCATAAACCCCTCTGAGTGCTCAGGGCCTGGAAGGTCCTCGACCACCCCCACCAACGTAGCACCCTGTGAGACCCCCAGTGAGGAGGACTGAGAATTGGCTCTTGGATGAATCTGTTGGTGTTTTAAGAACAGCTAGTAAAATACTATAGTTAATTGATTTTCCCAAGTCTGTTTTAATTATTTTTACTACTTATCACATTTTCTTCCAAAGAGTGAAGTTTAAAATCTTTTTATAGGAATACTTACTCTTGTGCCAATTTCCTATTTATATAAGAAACTGAAAAATGGATGAGAATGTTGTAAAGGGTAATTTCGTGTGCATAAAATAAAGTTTAAATTGAGAAGATGCAGTGTTTTAGATTGAAATTCATGGTTTTTGCTTTTTTCCCTTCTTTCCGATAGGTCTTGTACCCCTGCTGGGGATTGATGTGTGGGAGCACGCTTATTACCTTCAGTATAAAAACGTCAGACCTGATTATCTGAAAGCTATTTGGAATGTAATCAACTGGGAGAATGTAACCGAGAGATACGTGGCTTGCAAAAAGTAAAACGTTATCATTACACTCAGCACATTAAGCAATTTACGACTATTTTTGTAGTAGTACGAAGTACCACAGTGTGCCAGTAAGCTGCTCTAGGATAGCATTTCTGATTGTTGCTTATTCAAATATTTGATAAACGTAATGCTATGAATAATTTCTTGTTTTAAAATTTTGTTATTGGGCAACTGTTTGAAAATATTAAATGCTTTGTATGATTCGGTCTTTTCATTGAACATTTTCTTCAGAGAGCTAAAATAGCTAAGAGGTTTTAATTGTCATCATAAAACCATCAAAAGTGTCCCATCCCTATTCTGCGAGGGCCTCTAGGGAAGCGTTTCTAATTCTGTTCTATTGCAGTTATAGAAAATCTAGTCTTTTGCCCCAGTTGTTTAACAACAAAATATTAAATTTATTTCTCAGGGGAAATAGTCAGTTTTCTATTGAAAATTGCTCTTTTTGTAGGTATTCCTCTATCTAGTAGTACTTCTGGCAGGTATCATCCAGTGGTCTTTAATTGTTTGTGGTCACATTTTGTCTTTTTAAAATGTGTAACTTGATTGCTAACTGAGAATGCTTTATTATGAGAAGGAAATAGTTGTGCATCTGAATTTTCCTGTAGGGAGAAATACAAAGACTTTATGTGAAATTTTGTCCTCAAAGAAGTATGTATTGTACAGGTTCTCAGCATGGACAAGTTAGGGCCAAGCTGATAAAATCAATGATGGGGGGAGGTCACGGATCGTTCTGGTTGGGCACTAGGTCAGGTGCTGCCTTCACCGGAAGAGACAAAGTCGTTTCTGGAGGAGGTCAGCAGCGTGCCTGCCTCAGGACGGAAGGAAGAATGCCTGCCTCATTTATTTCCAAAGACTTGTTTTTGAGTTATTCTGTCCTATTTGATGTTTTTCTTTTCTTTTAAAAAATGTACAGTGACTGTAGGAGCTTTATATTTAGTTTTTTCAATAAAGGGGAAACCAGACCCACAATACAGTGACTCAGCACGTCACGTTATGTTCCTGTTTCATTTTTGCAGATGGAGCTGTTTACAGGTGGAGGGATCCTTTCTGTGTTTGGCTTAATGTTGTCATGCATTTCCCAGGTTGCATCATCTTCCTCATTGTCTTTAATGGCTGTATACTATTTTATCAGTTAGACTTTTCCTAATTTACTATTGTATTACTGAATATCTCATTTGTTTCTAATTGTTATTTACTACAAATAACGCTGTGGTCTGCAGCCCACATAGGTTTTCCCTTCTACTGGATTATTTTCTCCATATAGGTTTTTTCTTAAACTTATTTAGTAACAGGATGTTTTCCCAAGTTTATTTTTCTATTTTTTCCCCCAACTTTATTTTTCTATTTTTTTCATGGAAAAATGGAGTAATTTAGCAGTTTCAATATTGAAGACTGAAGTTTTTAAAAAAAATTATATTCAAGGCACTTTTAGAATTCAATTAGGAAAGGATTTAGGTTTTCTGAGTTGTCAGACAGTGTTGATGAGACTAGTGATAACTCTGCATGTGTGTTTATGCTTGTGGATTGAAAACACTTCGGAGACTCTGATTGCCATCCGTGATGTCCCACAGTAAGGTGACTTACAAGGAGTAATGTGGTTACTGCTTACCTACGTAAATAAGGCAGTGACCTCTGTTTACATAGACCATCTAGACAATAGGAACTTTTTGAAAGGTGGGCTTTTGAATACAAGTAGTCTACTAGATCCTGGTTTGTACTGAACTGACAAAGATATACAGGGACTACTGATTTATATAAAGCTTTTAGGCTCTTACTAAGCTTTAAGATTCCAAAAAAATTTAAGGTTGAAATTTCTATGGGGCCCTATTTTTGCTTTGACTTGATGTTGAGGGAATGAGGGAAAGCAGTGTCCTTCACTAAGATTTTGGTTTTTCCTCCCTGTTGGATAGATTTTAAGACACTAAGATAATTTACAGAGTAAAGATTTTAATTTACAGAGTAAAGATTTTAATCATTCAGTGGATAGTGAGAATTTAAGATTCTGTTTAGCCCCGTTTTTCATAATAGAAAAGAAACAGAAAAGGTAAAATAGCCATTTCTTCCAAAAAGAATGAGTATTGTTCATCTGAGAAGGGTTTTTGTGACCGAATCCGCAGTGCCTGCTCTCGTCATAGATGTGCTTCAAAAACCTTACTGTGATTAGTGCTGTGGGAGACAGGACCCCAAACAAATGCTGTCTGGGAAATGGTATCTGTTGCTTCAATTGCTGTGTAATAATTAAACTTTGATGTTGAGAAATTACAACTTTATTGCGCACCTCAAATTCATGATTTTAAAATGAGATTTGAATTTCTGTTGAGTTCCTTTAGAGAAGTAACATCAAAATCACAAAATTAAGATTGCTGTGTGTTGTGAGTCATATCTAAAACTAGATATAAATACAAATTTTACTTCCTGTTTTAATTTCAGGAGAAATTACTGTTTGGGAAAGCTAGTAGGTAACTTTTATAAATTACTGTCTCTGATTTTCAGTCGTACCCTATGATCCCAGCAAGCTAAGGTCCTGTCTTCCAAGATATGCATAGTACATATTAAAAATCCTATAATAGGTCCTGGATAGTTTTCATTTAATTATTCATTGAAGAAACATTTATTTTCCTATTGTAAGTGTGAAGCTTTTTGATTATTAATAAAATAATCTGTCAGCTATCAAAGGAGGTCTGTATTGTGCATGTGTGTCAAAACCAATAATCCTACAATGCTTCATCATTTTTACCGTGAGAAAGGAATAATCAATGATAGGCAGTTGAAATTTTACTCTTAAAACCCAGAAAGCTTATGAACTCGATCTCCAGTCATAGCTGTAGTAACATCATCTGATACTATAATAGCATAGTATTTTATACACTAAATTATAATGTGATAACATCTGAGAACGTTAACCAAACAGAATATCGCCTTAACTCTTTGAGATAAAAGAAGTAATCACACTCTTATCACAAGATGTATTTTACATGAAGTTGTGGACTGGCGATATTTTTCAGTCTGGTATTGGAAAGTGTGAGCTTACCTAGTGCAGCTTTCCCCGGACTGCTGTATGGTGTTCTAGGAAAGTGAAGGGAGGTCCACCCGCGTTTGGGTTTTACTGGTTTGCCACATGCTGGATGTGCCATCCACGTGGCTCTCATCATCTTCATTAAGCGAGTGGAGTGTGAAGGGGCATGAGGATCTCGAGTGTGCAGTTCTGTGGGCCAGGCCTAGAGATGGCGCATGTGCTTCTGCTCACATTTCATTGACAACAACAGTGCACTGAATTGTGAGGAAGGCTGGGAAGGGTAGGTTAGTTCTACTCCCATGCCCAGGCAGAAGGAGAAACAGGCTTTGTGAACAGCCAGTCTCGATACTGCTTTGGGACTTTGATTTATTTGACCTCTCTGTGCCTCAGTTTCCCCAGCTGGTGGTAATAGGTTGCTGTGAGTTTTAGATGCCTTAATATATGTGAGGTGCTTAGGACAGTGTCTGGTATGTAGTAAGCACTATTAAGTGCACCCATAATACCCATTGTTTAACGTGTCTTCTCAGTTTTTACCTTGTCTGACTCAGCCCCCCTGCAAGGCAGGCAGAGCAAACCCAGGCTCGGGGACAGGCTCATACAGCACTGGCCCAGGCTCAGATGGCCTGTTCTCCGATCCTCTGCCTGCTTGGTGTTCTTTCCACAACAGTGCGCAATATTCTGAAAGAATGCTTTTTATTTGTATCTTATAAGTCAGGATGGGGGGGAGCTTCCTCATTTAGGAAAAAGCTGTAATTTCTTGATTTAATAAAGCTATTCCACTGACGTTTTGATTTACTTGTGTCTATATATGTTTTCAATGTATCCTTTCATTTCCTCCCCAGCACCCAAGTATGTAATTGTTTACCAAGCAATTTTTTCCAAAAAGCTGATTTTTATTTGGTTAAGCCTTTCTGTAAGAACGCCTGAGATAAGCCACAAGTGAACGTACCCCTCCCTGCAAAGAGCAGATGGGAAGGGTGTGTGGCTTTGATTTCTATTTTTTTAAACTTAGACACCAAATTGTTAAGGAGTAAGATTCTTTACAGGGTCTTTGTAAGCAAATTGAGATTTTTTTTTTTCGATTTGAAAGGGAGATTTTTCAGACAAACTGGGATATTTTGGGGCACACTATGCACACTAGTGTGTACTCTGATTAATTTTCTCACTCTGGGCCTTCTCAACCTTCTCTCCCATAGTGACACCCCTTCTCCAGGCCTTTCTCCGTCAGCTGTGTCTCCTTTTCCTTGATGCATCAACTTAGATCTCCTAGGAATGCTCTCTATGTTGCATATTCCCTTCCAGGACAAACTCCTCGGAAGAGTACAAGTCACAGTGCTGTCTGCCCTCCCATCTTTTCCTGTCCCGCTGCTGCATTCCAGGTTCTGCTCCATGCCTCTGACGATCCAACGCCACGTCCAGCGTGTTCTGAATGCTGTGGTGAACGTTGGTAGTTGGGCTTGACGTGTTCTTCATGGACTCATCCCTCCAGCGATGCTCCGTCGTCTAGTGATGGCCGCTTGTCCCGAGATGGGCTCCTTGGAGCTCTTCTCTCGAATTTTTAAGACTAGAATTTTAAAAGACGGTTCCTCTCTTGATTGCTTAAAACTATTAAATGTCTTCCCTTTATTTAAACCAAATGGTTCTCAATCCTGGCTGCACATTTGGGTCACCTTCGAGGAACTTCCCACAAATAATGATGCCCAGGCTTCACCCACAGAAGACGCTGATTCTAGTGGTCCAGCATGGGTATATTTTTTAAAAGTTTCCCGGGTGATGCTAATGTGCATCCAGGGTCGAGAACCATGAACAGAGCCCCACTGTGACAGAGAGGGACCAGCCTAGAGAAGCATGGACTAGAGCAGGTGCACGTTTATCCCTTTGCCCCTGAGCAGGACTGTTGCAGGGCTGCTTGAGGTGGTGTCTGCTGCCCTTGCCTCTCAGCACCTGCGGCAGAGATGGCCTCTGCTCACTGAAGACCTAGGCTTCTCTCCCGTAGTGTGGGGTTGTTGCTGTGAACTGGCTGCTCAGGCAGGCACTGCCTTCCTTACATCTAGATGGGGCCACCTGGCTAGTTCTGTACTGTGACCAGAGTTGGTTAAGAAGCGGGTAAACCTTCTTACCCTTCCTGTGTCCCTTCTGCTGGCTTCTGGGCATGAGTGCTGCTATTTTGGAAACCACTTGTTGAACATGGCAGGGATGCAGAAGAAAACTGTATTCTTGAATCACTACTTCAAGGAGAACTGCGTGATCAAGAACACCAGTGAGCGGGGGCCAGCCTGGTGGCGAAAGCGGTTAAGTGCGTGTGCTCTGCTACGGTGGCCCAGGGTTCGCCAGTTCGTATCCCAGGCGCTCACAGATGCACCGCTTGTCGAGCTAGGCTGTGGCGGCATCCTATGTAAAGTAGAGGAAGATGGGCATGGATGTTAGCTCAGGGCCTTTTTTTTCCTCAGAAAAAAAAAGAGGAGGATTGGCATAAGATGTTAGCTCAGGGCTGATCTTCCTCACTAAAAAAAAGAAAAAAGAAGAACACCAGTGAGTGAGTGTTCTCAGATTATGAGATTATGTGAGCAAAAAATAACATTTAATGTGTTAAGGCATAGAAATGTTGGGATTTGTTTGTTACAGCAACTAACATTGCTCTAATTACCTAGCGGCCTTTCTCTTCTGTCTGATATAGTGCCTGTTATTCCTTGGGGGGACAACTTCTTTTCACTCCATCAGGCTTGGTGAGGCTGTCTATTCCTGTGCTCTGCCCGCTCCCCTCCCCAGTCATGAACTAGATTAGTCAAGTTCTCCATTTTTTTTGAATGAGCCATAAGTTCAAGGATGGTCCTATGACTCAAATTAGGTCAATGAGCATCTTCCCTCAGCTTCAGCATATGGGCAATGGGGAAAGGAATTTTCCTCTTCCTTTGGACTCGTGTTTGGGAGGGCCTGCAAGATGATGGCATCTCGTCTGCTGCAGCAGAACAAGCTGGCTGCAGAATTAAGACAGAGAGTGGTGGAAGGACGAGCTGAGTGACGGAGAGAGAGGCAGCCTGATGTCACTGTTCGAGTCTCTGAATCTGGTGGTGCCTGAAGCCAGTGCTGGGGTTTACTGCTTATGTGGCCGAAAATTCTTGAACATCGTTGTGTTTAATTGTCGTTTAGTTACTCACTCTGCTTAGGGGAGTTGAGTTGGATTGTTGTCCCTGGCTAACACTCTGCACCACTAGATGCCCACTTCAGCTCTACCCTCCAGACTTACAGAGCGTGCTCCCATCTCGCTGCTCCATTGGAGTGGCTAAGAGGCAGCTCAAAACTAACTTGCTCCAAAGTGAACTCTGGATTATGCCTACTCCCAAATCCACTCATTTCTGTCTTTTCCGTCTCAGTAAACAGTAACACCTAATGGCTTGAACCCAGAACCTAAGTTACTCTTAAGTCTTCTCTTTCTCTCACTCTCTTTATCCAATTTATCAGCAACTGTTGTCATTTCCACTTCCAAAATACAACCTTTTCGTCCCTATGCTGTCTCACCTGCATCTTCTCCAAAAGCCTCCCAAGTGGCTTTTCAGCTTCCCATCTTGCCTCCCTATAACTTGATTCTTACATAACAAGGAGAATAATCCTAGAAGTGCACATTCTTCTGCTTAAAACTCTCCACTGTCATTCCTTTGCTCTTAGTATAGAGTCCAAAATTCTTTACCAAGACCTGCAGGGCTTTGCATGGTCCGGCTCGTCCCTGCTTTTTCAGTCTCATCTCACCTCACTCCCCCCACTTCTTACACTCCAGGGGGCCTGGACTCGGCATTTCCCAGACCACTGTTGGTTCTTTTGCACCTTCTGTTCCCACTACCGGGGAAGTTATTCCTCTCTTTCTTCACGTGGCCATGCTTGCCCAGAGAAGCTTTCCTGATCATCCTATTTAAACCTATTTATTTCCTGCCTAGAAGAGTCTGTAATTATCTTGGCTATTTATTCCTTTGCTTGTTTATTACTTGCCTCTCTTCATTAGAATGTGAGCTTCAAGGAGACAGGGACCTTATTGTGCCATTCATAGCTGAATCTCCAGGTCCTGTGTCTAGCACATGGTTGGTGCTTAATAAATAACTCTCCTCTCCATGTGGCAGGCCCTGAGGGTGTCCTCACAATGCAGTTTAAAACTCCTTTGACTTCAAATTCTCTATGGTCCCTGTTGGTTCCAGAGTTTGTGATCCTCCTGAACTAAATGCAAATCAAATATAGTATTTTGATTAATATTGATTCAGGTTGGAGTGATACAGGGACATAGAGCCAGGTAATTTAGAGTTGTAGCTCTCTTCATGGAATGTTTTTCACCAGGAAGTCAACACTATGTCTTAGTCTGCTTGGGCTGCCATAACAAAATACTGTAGACTTGGCTTAAACAACAGAAATTTGTTTCTCACAGTTCTGGAGGTTGGGAATCCAAGATCAAAGGGCCAGCTGGTTCATTTCCTGGCTTGCAGAGGGCCACTTCCTTGCTCTGTCCTCACATGGCAGAGAGAGAGATCTTTCTCTCTTCCTCTTCTTTTAAAATCACAGTCTTCTCGAATTAGGGTCCTACTCTTATGACTTCACTTAACCTTAATTACCTCCCAAAGACCCTATCTGCAGATACAGTCACACTGGGGGTTAGGGCTTCAACATATGAATTTTGGGGGAACACAATTCAGTCCACAGCAGTTTCTAATCTCTTTAAGCTCTTTTTTTTTTGCAATACCTCAGGATTCCAGGTGAGTAATGGATCTCTGTATGAATCACAATATTACTGTAAACAGGTCAAGTCCTAATGATGCAAAAAATCTGGCAAAGGGAGTAAATTTACATCTTTACCCTTAAGACAACTGTATAAAACCTTCTCATATACTCAAACACCTGGTCTTTGTTTAAGGAATATCTGCACTTAGAGAATTTTAACATGGAGAATTTCCAGCCTTTTGAGGTTTTAAACTAAGCACAAGCTTTCCTTGTTTTTCTAGATTTTTTTTTTTTTACTGAGTATGAGATTTCTTGCATGTTTCCTGGTTATAGAGGTAGGAAATAGATGAAATCAATACTTCAATTTTGTTTTAATTGAATACTTGTAAGGAGTTCCCTTTTCTTTCCCCAAAGGTTAAGATTTAACCCAAACACATGAATTTGTAACACTTGAAATGTTGGAAAGAAGTGGACAATTATATGCCCAATTCTCTATTATTCTCTCTAGTTTGGCTATATTCAGCTGTCGTGATGGTTATTGGTGAAATAGAGATGGAATTTTTATAAATAGACTCTATTTTTAGAGCAGTTTTAGATTAACAGAGAAATTGAGCAGAAAGTAGAGACTTCCCATTTACCCCCTGCCTGCCCCACAGACCTCACCGCTATCAACATCCCCCCTAGAGTGGGGCATATGTTATAATCAATGAACCTAAACTGACACATCATAACCACCCAAAGTCCACGGTTTCCATGAAAGTTTACTCTTGATGTTGTACATTCTATGTGTTTAGGCAAATGTACAATGACCTGCATCCACCATTGCAGTATCACACAGAGTAGTTTCACTGCCCTTAAAATCCTCTGTGCTCTGCCTGTTCATCCCTCCCCACAAATCTCTGGCAACCACTGATCTTTTTACTGTCTTGGAAGTTTTGCCATTTCCAGAATGTCATAGAGTTGGGATCATACAGTATGTTGTCCTTTCAGATTGTTTTCTTTCACTTACTAATATGTTCCTCCACATCTTTTCATGGCTTGAGAGCTCCTTTATTTTAGCACTGAATAATATTCCATTGTCTGGATGGACTACAGTCTATCCGTTCACCTGCTGAAGGACATCTTGGTTGCTTTGGGCAATTATGAATAAAGCTGCTATAAACAATCATGTGCAGGTTTTTGTGTGGAAATACATTTTCAACTCCTTTGAGTAAATACCAAAGAGAATGATTGCTGGATCATGTGGTAAGAGTATGTTTAGTTTTGTAGAAATGGAGTTTTAACAAATTAACAAATAATTTTTTTTTTTTTGTGAGGAAGATCAGCCCTGAGCTAACATCACTTGCCATTCTTCCACTTTGTGCTGAGGAAGATTAGCCCTGAGCTAACTTCTGTGCCCATCTTCCTTTATTTTGTGTGTGGGACGCCTCCACAGCATGACTTGATGAGGGGTGTAGGTCTGCACCTGGGATCCGAACCCGCGAACCCAGGGCTGCAGAAGTGGAGTGCGCGAACTTAACCGCTATGCTGCCGGGCTGGCCCCTCAGATTTAATTCTTATGCAGCCCTCACAGTTAAGGACCTGTTGCCATTGTTCTCCATCAGCCTTTAAAAGTCAGTCCCCATACAAAGCTCTATTCTTCCCCCAAGGAAACCTGCGAATTGTCTTTTGTTGCTGTTGTTGTTACCCTAAATATATTTGCTCTAAAACCAGTAGGTGGCAGTATTTCCACGCTTTTCTCCCTTCCATGCACTCTGCTGAAAACAGGATTTCTGAAAGGGCAGAGTGGGATCAGGGCATTGGAACAGTATTCAAGGAGGCCTCCAAGGTGCACATTACCTGCACTTTTTTTGTTTTGTTCATTTGAGAACCGATCATCTTTTAGTCTTCTTTTCATTTTAAACTTTTTAATTCTTTTTATTTTGAAACAATCTCAAATTTACATAAAAGTTGCAATCATAGAACAAGAACCTTAGGTTTTTCAGAATCTTTTGAGAGCAAGTTGTCGACGTGATGCCGCACCATCAGTGAGAACTTTCTCTGCGTTTCCTGCGAGCAAGGACGTTCTCCTGTATAGCCACTATACAGCCTTCAAAATCAGGAAATTAACAATTACACATTACTGTTCTCTAATCCTCAGATACCATTCAAGTTTCATCCGTTGTCCCAATGATGCCCTTTCTAGTAAAAGGATCCAGTTCAGAATCACCTTTGTCTTTAGTTATCATGTCTCCTAATATCCTTCAAACTGAGAATGTTCCACAATCTTTTCTTATCTTCCACGACCTTGATACTTTTGTGATTACAGGCGTTCTTTTGTAGAATGTCCCTCAATATGAAACCGACTGTTGCCTTATATTAGATTCGATTTATGCATCTCTGGCAGGAATATCTCGGAAGTGATATGTGTTCTTTTCACTGCATCCCATCAGGTGGCACGGTTTCAATTTGTGCCATTACTGGTTAATTGATGGTAACTTTGACCACTTGAGTACGGTAGTGCCTGCCATCCTTCTCCATCATAAAGATATTCTTCTCTCCTCTGTAACTAATAGGACTTTTGTGAGGAGATACTTTGAGATTATGTATATATCATGTTTATCATCAAATTTTCAAATTATTCGCTCATTGGTTTATATCTGTACGGACTGAAGAATTGCTATTTTATTCAATGGGTTATTTATTTTGATGCTCGGATTGTTGCAGGCTTAGTCAGTGAGAACCACTTCAAGATGCCTCCTGTGTCCTTTTGACACGCCCCATCATTAATTTCTGGCTCAACATGTTCAAAGTTCATATTATACTTTCTCTGCCCCCAAATCGGTTATTTCTCCTAAGAGCCCCGGGTCTTTTTAGTGGAGAATGGTATTTAGAAACCAAGATCTAGGTGCCAGCTGAGCTCATTGCTATTGGGGTGTCATTGCTCCCAGAGTTTCTTGTTTGTTTTTTTTTTTTTTTGGTGAAGAGGATTAGCCCTGAGCTAACATCTGTTGCCCATCCTCCTTTTTTTGCTGAGGAAGATTGGCCCTGGGCTAACATCTGTGCCCATCTTCCTCTATTTTATGTGGGACGCTGCCGCAGCATGGCTTGATAAGCAGTGTGTATGTCCATGCCTGGGATCCGAACCTGTGAACCCTGGGCCACTGAAGCAGAGCACACAAACTTAACCACTATGTCACTAGGCCAGCCCCTCCCAGGGTTTTTTGATGGACAGAGCTAAGGAATATGTGAATATGCATGTAAATATGTATATATTGTATATACACACACATATACATACACACGTACACACGCACACACACATATATATATCTGCGTGTATAGATACACAGATATCAGACAATTACATTTATGTTTATTTCTGAAATAAATATATATACTGAAAACCATGAATTCACACCAAAGCTGACTACATAATTTTTGGGTCCCAGGGCAAAAGGAAAATGTTCAAAAAACAGGAAAAAAGTGCTGTTTAGGGTACTAAAATATAAAGCTATTTCGTATCTTTCACTGTCTCTCTCGACTTATCACGGTGTTTTTTTAATTTGCTATTTAATGTCATTCTAAGGAAAGAATAATTAAAAATTTAAATTCTTAGCATGAATTTTACCATTCATCTTTGTATCTTGCAATGTGAGCTTTCAATGCCAATATAAGAGCATTTAACTTGTATGTGGAATCACCAATAATGACACACTTCATGTTTTGAGTTGTGTATTTTGTTCTTGCCAGAACAGTGTTAACGCTGCACAAAACTAACTCAACTCTTTTTATCCTACCTCCTGCCATGTGCATATTCTACTGATACTCGCTGTAGATTTGGCTCACTGATGAGTAACGGAGGACTTAAAGGGAAAGGAACTACGAGTTCCCATATCTTTCCTTTTCCTTCTATGTCACCATTTTCAGCATATTGGGTTGAAGTATACAAGATAACATGAGTAAGAAAGACTCTGACAGGGTTCCTTGGTCTTTTGTGTTTCTTAGAAAGCCACTGTCTTCTTTATGTTGGAAGCAAGTGCTAGTGTCCACAAACGGAGAGTGGCTCTCAGAGCTGCCAGTGGTCTGTTGCTCAGTGGTGGATGGAACACTGCTACCTTGTGCTGGCTTTCAGGCTTGCTGAGCTCCCACACATTAAGGGCCCATGGAAATTCTATGCTCATGGGGCATGGCGGATGTTACATGTGAATGGGACATCAGGGAATGACAGACGTGTATTGCGTGTGTCTGCTCTGCTTATTCTAGGCTCTATCCTCCTGTTGGACTTCATTTCCACAACACAAGTTCCAAATTATTAAGAATTTTGAGATGCTGACAGCAGAGTATGTCATAAAGCACAGGGTCTTTGGAGCTCAGGTCCCTGTGGATCTGCGTGGATCACATCTCCAGGACGCTGGCCTGGGCTCTGGCATCTCACATCCACAACAAAACCCTCTTAGAAGCTGCCTTCGAGGCTGCCGTGGATTTAGTTAGAAGGTCCTCACATCACGGACCCAGCGCAAATGGTGATCCAGGGAAAAACACTCATTTCTTTGTTTGGTACATCTGCTACGTTTGGATAGAGTATTTAGCCTATATGCATAGCCTTGTAAAGACTCTGAAACAGGAAGCTTCTCAATTTGCCTGAGGTAAGTTTCTACGGAATGCCAATTTCAGTTCACTGTCATCAGTTCTCCTGTTTCTCAACCACCTAAAAGTAAATTCCCTTTAGGCAAGAGCCCATGTTTCATGTTTTTTTTCCACATCCTTTGTTCTGACATATTTAGGTTACTGAGATGCCATACTCAGTTTCAGACATTTTAAGGAGGACCCCACCACAGTTGAGGAAAACTCTGCGCGGGTGTCAGCCATGATGTCGCGTGTTGATTTTATTTCCTCCACTTCCTGCCAAGAGGTTTCTTCCCACGAGAAGGTAATCAGATTTGTGTAGGTTATAATTCTCAATTTCTACTTCTTTAAATATTTTACTTGTTCCTTCCCTCTCTTTCTCTTCCTGGGAAAATCTACTTATTCTCTAAGATTCAGTGTGATGCTGCGTCTTTTGACGCCCCAGGCCAAACTGCTCACTCCTCTGCATTCTGTCTGCTCCTGTCTCTGTCCTGGTACTTACTGGTTTATATGATAATAATTGGCTTCTTGGTCTGTTTTCTCTGCTAAGCTGCCAGTTTCTCCAGGGTGGGGATTGGGTCTTTATTCATTTTGTATCCCTAAAGCTTATCACAGGGCTGGACATCTGGCACATGGTCAATCTAAAAAGGGGATACTTAGGGCCTGCCCCGGTGGCTTAGTGGTTAAGTACGGCACGCTCCATTTCAGTGGCCTGGGCTCAGTTCCTGGGCACAGACCTCTGCTGCTTGTCTGTCAGTGGCTGTGCTCTGGTGGCGTCCCACATACAAAAAGAGGAAGATGTTAGCTCAGGGTGAATCTTCCTCAGCAAAAAATAAAATAAAATAAAATAAAATAAAATAAAATAAAATAAAATAAAATAAGCAAAAAGGGGATACTTAGCTCTTTCCGTTAGATATTTTCCTCTCACATTTTAGTCTAGCACTTTTCTCAGTTTCGATGGCATATGTTTTTAGTTGTGGAAAATGAAATAGAAAGCATTATCCCATATGCTGATGACATGTTTTATTATCAATAACTAGGAGTTGTCTTAATAGACGTTTAATTATTGTCAGAAAGCACAACATAGTCTCTTTGAAAAACCAAACTGTCATTTTAAAGGCTTATTGCTAACCACTCTACATAGTTTAATTTATTCAAGCTTTTTGAAAGTTAAACTGTTAAACATTTCTGGCTCTTTACTAACTAAAATCTTCACTAAGATTTTTTTTAAAAAAATGGCTGCAAATAGCATTTGGTAAGATTAATTTAAAAACTCTTGCCTGGTGAGCATTGTTGTGGGTAGCTGTAATGGCCTACAACTTGAACTTCAAGGGTCCATTTGTCTGTGTGGACCTAGAATTGTCCTCTAGGGAAGATGGTGACCCTGCCTCCTGCTGTCTCCTGAGCTGCCCTCCTGTGGAGTGAACGGCCTTCTGTTTGTGCACATTGTAGTTTATTCTACAAATCCCACCTCAACCCCACTGAGGATGGAGGGGTATGGACCTGCCCATAATTTGCAATATATACTTCACACTTCAGATAGTTGTCAGGGTAAAATCCCAAACTCTCTGCTGACGAATAGTTATAAAAATCAAGAAACAATATTTATAGAAGTTGGTCTGAAGATAATGGCTTGGTACATCACATGGAAGTCCTTCCTACGTGATAAGTTTTGCTCTCATCATCATCATCTGCTTCCTCCTCCTTGTTATTGTTACTATAATTATTACTACGATAAAGGTGATGCAGTCCATCTGTTCTCTAGATCTTTCGAGATCCTCTAAAAATCATTCTTGGACTGGACGGACCGTTGGATTACTGCCCACGTGCACCACATTATTTCGGTTTTTGTAGACCTCCATTTACTGAACAGGGGAGCAGTGTAAGACAGTGGTCGAGAGCTTGGGCTTCGGAGACAGACATTCCTAATTGAATCGTGCTCTAATCCTGGCTCTTTCTCTTGCCACTCATGTACCCCTGGCAGATTCCCTGACCTCTCTAAGTCTCAGTTTCCCCATCTGTAACATAGGGTAAGAATACGCTTGACAGCATTGCAGCTAATGATGAAACAAATAATTCATGTGCAACATTTACCACAGCGCCTGGCCCATAGTAAGTACTCAGTATATATTTAAAAACTATTTAACATTTTTGACGTAATTATTAACTGCATTTTGATGTGCTATCGTTGGCCTGCATGGAGGTGACGGTATAAGATGGAGGTCCCTTGTGGTATTGTGGTGGGGATTTGCCAAGATGCTCATTCCTTCATTTCTTCAACAGGTATTTGTTGACTGACTATTATTGACAGGCACAATTTTAGTCGCTGGTGGTAGAACAATGAGCAAAACGTTAAATATCTCCTGCCCTCAAGGACCTTATATTCTAGTTGCCGGTGGGTGGGGGGAGGCAATAAGCATAAAAAAATAAGTAAATTATTTAATACGTTAGAAGGTGAGAGTGCTATGGAAATAGAGTCAGAGCAAGATAGTGGGGAAGAGGGTGCATTTTAAGAATGTGGTCATGGTGGGCCTCACTGAGAAAGTGTCCTTTGAGTGAACACTTGAAGGAAGCAGGGGTGTGGGGCACAGATATCTAGGGGAAGGGCACCCCACTAAAGCCTTAGTGTGGGGATGAGTTCCTGGTGTTCCGGGAATAGCCAGCAGGACAAGGCGGCTGAGAGCAAGGGGGCTAGCGGTGGACAAGGAGGCTGGGGTGGGCGTGGGGGAGCAGTTCGCTTAGGAGGACAGTGGCTTTTGCTCTGAATGAGATGGGAACCATTGGAGGGTGCGGGTGAAGGATATGTTGTTCAACTCGTACCTCGCAGATTCTTCCTCCCTCCCTCCCTCTCTCTCTCTGTCTCTCTTTTTTTCTTTCTCTTCCTCCTTCTTCTACTCTCTCTCTTCTTTCCTTCCTTTCTTCCTTTCCTCCCTTCCTTCCTCTCTCCCTCCCCGCTCCGTTCTCTCTCTTTCTTCCTTTCTTTCTTTTTCTCTCTCTCTCTCTTTCCTTCTTTCTTTCTTTCTTTTTCTTTCTTTCGTCTCCCTCCCTCCCTCCCTTCCTTTCTTCCTTTCCTCCCTTCCTTCCTTCCTTCTCTTCCTTCTTTCCTTCCTTCCTTCCTCCCTCCCTCCCTTCCTTCTCTTCCTCCCTCCCTTCCTTCTCTTCTTTCCTTCCTTCCTTCTCTCCCTTCCTTCCTTTTCTTTTTCTTTCATCTCTCCTTTTTTCTTCCTTCTCCTTCCTCTTCTCCTTCATCTTCTTCTTCCTCCTCATCCTCCTTCTGGTGGATCAACAGGAAATTTTTCCCTCAAATCACAATATCAGATCAGCTATGTCTCTGAGCAGCGGGTTGTTTTTCAGATATGATTACGAAAAGCGTGACTTGTGTGACTTCCAGGGTTGTGTTCTTTGTGTTGACAGTCAGAAAGCTAGTCTACATCAACTTTCAGATCAGAGCAAGGGCCCCTTTTTGGCAATAGAATGTTGGGTTGACAAAACCTGACTTGGCTATCTGTACAACTTCCTCAGCAGTAGGTGACTTCAGAGAACACGCCACGGCTGGTTATTACTCTTTTGGCTGCATGATTGTTTGGTTAGTAGCAGTTTTCTCTACCAGACCATAAGCTCCATGAAGGCAGAGGCTGTTTTAAAATCCACACTGTATCCCACTACACTGCCCTGTACACTTAATAATATTGGTTGAATGAATGAATACATTGAATCAGTGTGATAACTTCTGTTTTCTTTACTGCCATAATGCTAGAGCCACACATTATGAAACTTGTGTTCAGAGAGCCGTAGGAAATTATATTATTGGACAAAAATCTATTTAAGAATGCATTGCAAGACTGCATTTTATGCCTGCAAGATGTGGGCCATGGGGCCCAGCTCTTATCATGATTTAGTAACTGTCTGAAATGTTCCCTCTCTGCCAATTTGTTGAAAAGTCAGACAAAAATATTTCAGAGGAATGGTAAGATTTGATAAGAAAACCCATTTGATTTGTGTGTATAAATGAAAAAATTCAGGAAACTCAATTAAGTGTTTTTTTAAGTGATTTTTTATTATATTTAATATGAATATGTAAAAACACAAACATATGTAAAAATCTCTTTTTTTATAGCTCTTATATAACTATAAAACCAAATAAATGTATCACTTAATACAAACACAATTATGAAACCAATACAATTTAAATGAATAGCGTCAGGGAAACTAAATCGTGCCTTCCCCTGTGGACATTGCACTGCCTGCTCCCCTCTCCTGTGTTTTCCTTGGCAGGCTTCCACACTGTTGCATGAGGTGATGCAATTCTCCTAACACTCTCCTTTATTCAAAATATTGCAAAATATATATTCCTTCTGTCATCTGCAGTGCAATTTACCTTTTACCTTTACTGGGTTAAAAATGCCTCATTCTATTAAATTCATTTCTGTTTAGCTCACCAAACTTAAAGTGGTATTACCTGATGACCATGTAATCAATCAGTGCAACCACAAATGAAATCATCTCGCCATCTTCCAACATAAGGCAGACAGACATCCAAATAGGCCAGAAAGCGCTTACATTAAAATTGTTTGCATTACTACTAAAATGAAAACAAAAAATTGATAATTTACTACTTTGTAGAAAAACTTGAGAGTATCCAAAAATATATCAGAGGACTGTAGCTTAAAAACATTAGGCTAAATAGTAACTTACTGCCTATTTATTCAGACCCAAATATGTAATCAATTTAGTAATTTTTTCTCTGTGTGTGTGGGTGTGGGGTGTTTGTGTGTGTGTGTGTGAGACAGAGAAAGAAGGAGAGAGAGAGAGGAGAGAGGAGTTATTCTTTAAATATAATTGTTTGTTTAAGCTGGTCCTTAAACTTTGATGAGTTCATAACCTCTTATCGAGATCTTTAAGGAGAATCGGGCAGAATGTTTGCCTCTGGTTATTTTCAAGATTTTTAATGTTAAGTTGAAATGCTTGAGATGAAAAGTACTGTGTAGTTCTGGTAAATAAGTACAAGAATTTGAGAATGCATGTCTTGGGCAAATGCCAAGACTATTGCTTTTTATTTTCCACTTAAGGCAAACATTTTAAAATCTTATTTGAAGATGACATTTACCATTTTGTTATATTCTAGACTCTTTGCTAGATAGTTTATCTAAAACTTACTGGTGTTTATTTAGATTATAAAAAACAGATTAATTATCTGTTTTTAGTCTTCTGTAATTGTCTGAGGCAGACCAATTAAAATGTCAAGTTACTTTTTCTTGACTTTACACAAACTTTTCTGAATTCTTCAAAAATACAGTATATACTTTCCTACTGCCAAAGAATGCGTGTGCCTTAAATTTGAGTTTTTGAACTCTAGCATCTATGAAAATTTGAAATACATTTATGTTTCAAAATCAAATTGTGAAATTAATGTGGAATTTACCTCTTGAAAATGTACGAGAGCCTCAGTATTTAGATGACCACAGTAACAAAAAGTGTAGGGATTTCAAATTCAATTTCATGTTTTATGTCTTAGTTCTAGTTCTAGAGCAATTCTAGTCATTTACACATAAAATATGTTAGCTCTTAATGAGCAAAATACACAAATGTGAAAATTTAATTTTGACTTTGATAAACAGCAAAACTGTATTACAGTTAGACCATAGAATAAAAATTTTAACATGCGAAGTTCTATTTCATATTCTAAATCCATGACTATTTGGAGACACCCATTATTATTTATTTTTAGTTTTCAACCAGGTGTCTGGCATTATGTGGGCCCCACTGTAGTGTCACATAGCTCATGGACATATTCGCTCATGAGAGATGTTTGCCATTGTGACAGCTCAGTGTCACACCTATGTACCATGAGTTTTGTTCACTATTTGTATTAAGATCCTACTGGTTATAGGATGGCTTTTAAAATCCCATCCTAAGACTTTACCCCAAAGCATTTAAGTTTTACTGCCACAGAGAGATAGTACTAAAGTAATTTTGGTAAAGTGTCATTATTCATGACGTAAAACACTGACTTTCTCCGCCCGGTTAAGATCACGCTAAGTAGGCTGTATTTATGTGTGTGTACTTGCAGTTATACAAAGTTTACTGTGTATAGTATCACTATTTAATTTGTTGACATTTGTAGAGTACACAAATCATATGTTAGAAGTTTCAATTTCCATTTTATGTTTTTCAAGGTATTTATGTGGATGTATAGACAAACACGCACACTCAGATGAACATTTAGTGACATGTGTTGAACCATGAAACTGAAGGGTGGTCCAAATTGAGGGTGGATCAGTTAGGATGTTTTAGTTGCAAAGAAAAAGAATCCCAACTCACACTGGCTTAACTAATGAGAACACTGAATGGCTCATATAACAGAAGTCCAATGATATGGTGGACTTCAGGGCTGATTGATCCAGTGGCTCAGCATGGTCGTCAAGGATCCAGGTATTTTCTGTCTGTCTGCTCTGACATCCACAATATCAGCTTCGTGCAAAGGCTGTTTTCTGAGTAGTTGTGGTTTGGCTGCTTCATGCTTCTCTATTCATATCCAGCAGGAGAGAGGTCTTGTGTCCTATGGTTTTTTGAAGAGAGAAAAACCCAGAAACACAAACTTCTTGCATTCCATTGGTTTGAACTGAGCCACATTCCTGTTTTTGAACCAGTGTGTTCACTGATGGGCTTAGGCCTAGCTTCCTAAACCAATCTCTGGTAAGAGGTCTACCCTCCTGGTGTAGACCAGTTAGAGTCCATCCCTGGAGCTGACACCAATCCTTCAAAGCCAACTATTGCAACATCAGAGGGGAGTCAACCACAATATTCATCACAGGATGGAGAGTGAAGGGAGAAAATAGAGGTGAGCCATGAATACTATTCCTTAGCAAAAGGCCCAAACCCAATCGAATATCCAGGTTTTCTCCTGAAAAGGAGAGGCAAGGATTGGGCAGAGTTGTTGAACACCTGATTGCATTGGGCAGGATTTCAGAGACAAGAATCCAATTATTTTGGCTGGGAGAACCAGAGTTCTGGGAGAGGAATTTTGTCCCTGAAGGTGCTGGGGAAAGATGGTAGTGGGGCACAGGACATCTTAGATGGGAAGAGTAGATCTCAATCTCGGGAAGCTGAGGAGACCAAGGATGAGCCAGGAAACTGACCTAACAGGGCGCAGATGGGATGTGATATTAGAGCTCTTCATATCTTCCTGCCTTTCTCTAGAATGGGCTTCAGAGTGGGGCTGAAGATATTGGTGGGGGTTACATAGCCCCAGTTACAAAAGTTAGAAGGCAGGCCAAAGTGTGACACTGTGCAGGAAATATGTGGTAGAGGCGGGGGATTATTCTGACCCGAATCTGCGATTGGATTGAGAGGCAATGAAGAAATTCAGCTCATGGGATAGGCTGAATCGATGACAATATGCAGCAGGATGTTAAAATGAGACTCTTTTAATTTTAGTGTCAGCGGAGGCCGCGAGTCAGGAATGAAACACAGGTGCCAAGTACCTCTATGTTTTGAAGTGAGGTGTAGACCCTCTGTGTGGGACTTGCAGAGTGAATGGCTTCAGATAAGCTGCATTAGTACATCACCTACCTCCAGCCTAGAAGAGAATTGACATGCGAGAGATGACAATGTGGAGGATTTTTCAAGAGAGACTGGTGGGAGTACTGTGGCATGTCCCCTCCTCATGCAGGCAGGGATGGGGTGATGCCCCTCGCCTCAAACAAGGTCATAGAGGAGGAATCTTAGTTTACTGAACTGCTGTAACAAAACACCACAAACTGGGTGGCTTAAAGCAACAGATAGTTATTGTTTGACAGTTCTGGAGGCTAGAAGTCTAAAATCGGTGTTGGCAGGGCCATGCTCTTTCTGAAGACTCTAAGGGAGGATCCTTCCTTGCCTCTTGCAGCTTCTGGTGGTGGCCAGCAATCCTTGACAGTTCCTTGTCTTGTGGCAGCTCACACCAATCTTCCATCTTCTGCCTGTGTGTCTGTGTCTCTCCTTGTCTTATTAGGACACTAGTCAGATTGGATTTAGGGCCTACCCTACTGCAATGTGAGCTCATCTTAACTTGATTACATCTGCAAAGACACTACTTCCAAATAAGGTCACATTCACAGGTACTCAGTGTCAGGACTTCAACATATCTTTTTGGGGGACACAATTCAACCCACAAGAGGGGGCTCCAAGAGAACCCTTGGAGAACTAGATAAGTGTCCTCTGAAGATTTGGGGGCACATGATTAAGTGTCTAATTCTTTATAAGAGAAGTCTAAAGGAGAGAGAATGTGGCTGTTGCTCCCTCAAGTTGGAGAACAGAGTGTGAGGGATTTGGCTGTTCCTCAATCAACAGCAGGACAAAGGTGTGTGATTCCAGGAACAGAAGTGGAACATGCTAAAAAAAAAGCCTGGGGTCTTCTTAAAAGAGATCCCTCCTCAGATGACTCCTGGAGGAGTGCTGTTACCCCCAAGAGGGGATCGCCCACCAAAAAGGGCTGGAAAATGCAGCCAGGACTGTGCCTTTGCCCAACCCAGGCCCCAAGCTGGCCCATAAATATTTCTGTGTATGACCATCTGTATCTGTATTAAGCCAAACACGAGTTCTTACTGATGTCTCCAATTCTAATTCATTAGCACATGAGTCGTTCTAGCCTCCTTGCTTACTTGTAAATTCCCTCTCCAGCAGGGAAGCCTGCTCTCACCATCCACCATCTGTTTACTTAGTTAAGCATAGTATACATGAAGAGCGGCATTGAAATTGTCAACCTGCACCCCAACGGGAAACAATTTTATCGAATAGAGTACCATGCTGATGTGCGGCTGCTTTTACCTTTAATCTTACAGACTCCTCTCATTTCCAGAGTTGTTTAGGTCAGCATCTTTTCCCCTCCCCCCTCAGTGAGACCGTTTCATACATTTGTCATACAGATAGATTCTTTCGTTACAGTCTACATTACTTATGGGACCCTCAACTTCCTAAATGATTTTCACAAATTTGCATTAAGGTTCAATCTCTGTGCTGTAAAGTTTTTTGGGTTTTGACAAAAGCATGATGTCAGACAGCCACTACTATAGTATCACACAGAATAGTTTCATCACCCTAAAAAACGCCTGCTCTTCTCCTAGTCAATTCACACCCCTCCCCACCCCGAACTCCTGGCAACCTGGTCTTTTAACTGTCTCTATATATTTGCCTTTTCCAGAATGTCATATAATTGGAATCATATAATATGTAGCTTTTTCAGACTGGTTTCTTGCACTTTGCAATATGCATTTAAGGTTTCTCCACATCTTTTTGTGGCTTAATAGCTCATTTCTTTAAATTGCTGAATAGTATTCTATTGTATGGATGTGCCGAAGTTTGTTTATCCATTCACTATTGAAGGACATCTTGGTTGCATAAAGCATCTGTAAACAATCATGTGCAGGCTTTTGTCTAAACACAAGTTTTTAAATCAATTGGGGAAACACCTAAGAGTGCAATTGCTGGGTCGTATGGTAAGTCTATGTTTAGCTTTGTAAGAAACTGCCAGACTGTCTTCCAAAGTGGCTGTAACACGTTGCATTCCCACCAGCAATGATTGAGAGTTCATGTTGCTCCGCATCCTCACCAGCATTTGGTGATGTCAGTGTTTTGGATTTCAGCCATTCTAAAAAGCGTGTAGTGGTATCTCATTGTTGTTTTAATTTTTAGTTCTCTAATGACAAATGACATAGAGCATCTTTTCATATGCTTATTTGCCATCTATATTTCTACATTGGTGAAGTGTCTGTTCAGATCTTTTGCACATTTTTTAATTGAATTGTTTGTTTTCTTATTGTTGAGTTTTAAATGTTCCTCAAACATATTGGATTCAAGTCCTTTATCAGATATATGTTTTACAAATATTTTCTCCCAGTCTGTGGTTTATCTTTTCATTCTCCTAACAGTGTCTTTCCAAGAGCAGAAGTTTAAAAAATTTTAATGAAGTTCAACTTATCAATTTTTATTTCTTAGATTGTGCTTTTTGGCGTTGTAACTAAAGAGTCATTGCCAAATCCAAGATCACATAGACTTTGTTCTATATTTTCTTCTAGAAGTCTTGTAGCTTTGCATTTTACATTTAGGTCTGTGATCCATTTTGAGTCAATTTTTGTTAAGAATTTAATTTTAAATAGTTACTTGTTACATTTGTACCATGGTCTGACTAATTTGGGTTAATCTGTGATCTTTTCCTCCACCACTTGGGTCCCTCAACAGTGCATGACACACATATGGTTTGTTATTATCACTGCTCACTCTAAAGCTGTTGCATTTTCCTTCTGGATCTGCTTCAAATTGTGTTCTTTCTCACTACCTCAGTTGGGGTGAATGCTCTTTCCACATGGTTGCACTTATTAAATTAAAATTGATTCCCTTAGTCAATATCTCGTTAATTGGAATCTTATAGAGGCATGCAACTCTAGAATTAGAGAATGTTGGGAAGGGGATCATCTGCCTTTTTTTCGCTGAGGAAGATTTGCCCTGAGCTAATATCTGCACCAATCTTCCTCTATTTTGCACGTGGGTCGCCGCCACAGTGTGGCTGCTGACGAGTGGTGGAGGTCCGCACCTGGGAACTGAACCTGGGCTGCCAAAGTGGAGCACGCCAAACTTAACTGCTAGGCCATGGGGCCTGCCCCTCATCTGCTTTTATTTTTTTATTTTTTATTTTTTTGTGAGGAAGATCAGCCCTGAGCTAACATCCATGCCAATCCTCCTCTTTTTGCTGAGGAAGACTGGCCCTGAGCTAACATCTATTGCCAGTCCTCCTCCTTTTTCTCCCCAAAGCCCCAGTAGATAGTTGTATGTCATAGTTGCACATCCTTCTAGTCGCCGTATGTGGGGCGCCGCCTCAGCATGGCCGGATGAGCGGTGCATCGGTGCGCGTCCGGGGATCTGAATCCGGGCCGCCAGTAGCGGAGCGCACGCACTTAACTGCTAAGCCACAGGGCCGGCCCCTCATCTGCTTTTAAATGGACATGTTCAGGTAAAATTAAAATGGACATGTGCAGGTCAGAGGTTCTGTCTGCACTGATATTTTTCTTTCCTGATACAGTGTTCTGCCCACCTCCCTTCTTAACCTGGGAATCTGCATCCTCTTGGCCCCTAACTTCAGGTTGATCTCTGCCATAGACTCTTGGAAAGTTCTGTCTCTAATGAGGAAGATGCAGGACTCCGTAGGTCAGAAGTGCATGAGTTCATTATCTAGGTATTCTTGCTGCTAGTTCTATTGCAATCTTTTTTTTTTTGTGAGGAAGACCAGCCCTGAGCTAACATCCATGCCAATCCTCCTCTTTTTGCTGAGGAAGGCTGGCACTGAGCTAACAACCGTGTCGATCTTTCTCCACTTTATGTGGGACGCCGCCACAGCATGGCCTGACAAGCGTTGCATCGGTGCGTGCCCGGGATCCGAACCCAGGCCGCCAGCAGCGGAGTGTGCACACTTAACCGCTAGGCCACAGGGCTGGCCCCCTATTGCAATCTTAAGGTTGGATTGTCCATCTGAACTCTGCTGATTTCTTGCACGGTTGCTGCTTAAATACTAGACATCTTAGATTCAAATGAGACCTTCGGCTAGTGGTAGCCATGTCTTCTCTTCTAATTCTTGGTTCATCTTTCAGTTCAAACCTGCATCTGCCTTTATGACTTCTGGAAGTATTAAAATCAGACAGTATGCTTATGCCCAGACCCTTGACCTTCATCCTTCCCATGAGTCTGTATGGATTCTGCTTTTGGTTCTCTCCTTTTCAGCCCATCCTGCTCCATCTAAGCCTGACGGGCCCTCTCTCTCTCTCTCTCTCTGCAGCCTCCAGCAGAGCCCTCCTTAACTCCCGCAGCCCCTCCGTGTGGGCACAGCCTGAGGTGTCACTTCTCTCCAGGAGGCACACACGTCTTTTCTATATGTGTGTAATGCCAGACGCCGACTTGGCCCCTGTCTGCCTCTCCCAGCCCGTTCTCTGCCTTCCTTGCTCACTCTAGTTTCCCTGTCCTCACTCCACACTCCAGCACGCTGAACTCTGGTGCAGTTTCCCAAAACTAGCTATCATGCTCCATCTGTCCTCCCGGTCTTTGCACAGATGTCCAACTATCTAAACTAGGTCATGTTTGTTCCTCAAGACCCGGTCAAGCATCAGCTCTTTCTGGAAGTTGCTCTGCACCCCCGGCTTTCCCCATGTCCTGTGCTTCAGAACTACTACTCCTGCTCACAGAGTCCTCTCCTTATGTTTGTTGATTGATTACCTGAACTGATAAATAGATGAATGAATAAATTTACTAATTTACCAATTTGCCAACTTAAAGAGTTATGATGCTTTGCTTCACAAAGTATTCAAAGATTACGAGATTCCCTTGTGAACTGAATCTTTCTCTCCTGCACACTAGAAAGCAGAATGTGGGAGCAGAAGGAAACCGATGAAGAGTGGAGGTTAGTGAGGGCGGAGGGAGCATGGGAAGTGGACAGGGGCGGGGGTCAGGGGAACAGGCTCAGTGCTCTGTCCAGGGCAGCCTGGCAGGGAGGGTGCTTTGGGACTGGTGTGAGGAACCCATCATTTCTGTGCTATTGATGAGATGGTTCTACCCTCCCTGGGCAGGTAGACTCCTCTTGTGACAGAAGAGAGACTTTACTGCAGAAACAGCTGATATACACATTCTCAATGGGGGTGAGAGCACAAAAACTGGTTCTTGGGAAGCAAAAAATCTTAGATCGTTGCAATGGTTTATGGCCCTCCAAAGGGCCTCAGTCCACGAACAGATATACAGTATATCCATGGTATTTAAATTTTATGGGAGAGGGTGATTAGGAAAAAAGGGCTAAAAAGGCTTCTTGGGAGAAGGGGGGTAATGATAAGAAGGTTGAGAAAAGCTAGGTTGATAGACGATCTCAAAGCTGAAGAAGTGGGATTCTGGCCAGAGACAGCCTGGGAAATGGTGAAGTTCCTGCCCGGCCCAAAGGTGCCCCGTGGAGGGGTCAGCGGGGCTGACATCAGCTACTCTGAGGTCCAGCCCTGAGCCTTGTCCACCCACAGGAGGACGCTTTTCAAGTATGCACACGGCAACCTATGCACTCCTGGAGGCCCTCGTTCTGGCAGTCCTGCCAGCTCCTGCTTGGGTCTGAGACGGCAGTGTGGGAAGATTCAGACTGAAATGAGAGTTGAATCATGGGCAGGTCAGCCTGGCAGGGATCTGGTTCACAGAGCACACTGCCCCACTGCTGGAATAAATCGTTCCAAGGACGTGTGAGTCCTTCTATGGCTGGAGAAATATTGGTCCTGCTCCCCCAGGTGGAAAGTGCCCTGGAATGGGTGCTGGCATGGGAGTGAAGCAACACCCTTCGAGACGCCAACCGTCCCTGTGTTTTTGTGATATCGGGGTGCTCTAGAGGTTCTCGGCTAAAAGGCACGGCCAGCGGAAACTCTGATGCATGCGTTATTCTATTTACTGAGAATAGGTTATGTTATCCTAAATTGAAACCCTTTTGTTTGTCTTCTGGAACCATCTAATTCTGAGGTCCCAAAGGAAAACTTAAGAGAGAAAAAGAACTGCAGAAAAGTGGGACACTTGCCAACTTATTTTTTCCCCAGAATATTGACTTTACATTGGGCTGTGGTAATGAATTAGTAATGCAGCTGTTTATACTCTTTTATTGGTAGAAAATCAATCGATAAATACTGGCCTCAATAAATAAATGTCAAATAAACACTTAAAGACAAAGCGTTTGTTGGTGATGGGGACACGCGGACTTTCATAATTTCGTGTTGTAAATTATAGGATGATGAAAGTGTTGACGTCCCTTTTCTTGAAATAGTGGGCTGTCTGGGGCTGGTTAGCTTCGGCGGCCATGGCAGGGCACGGGCGAGGCCGGGGCTGTGGGCTCTACGTCTGCACGGCCTGTGGGCTCTGCTCCATCCCACAACCACATCAAGCCACACCAAGGGCCATCTGGTGACGAGCGTGCGTATGCTGGCACCGGCCCATCTCCCTGGCTAGGGAACATCAACAACTTTCAGCCGTAAGGAGGGTGGGTCAGTGAGGTAATTTTCGCATGAGACCAGCATGCTTGATACCACAGACCGACAAAGCCGTCTTTGCTGTTTTCTACAAGTGGAAAAAGTTAGATCGTTTATTTTCTTGTGGGAAGGCTGTTTAGTTCCGCTGGTGACGATGAAAACTCTCTCCCCTAGTCTCGCCCCATCAGATGTGATGCCCAGGCCGTTGTTAATATTTTGTGCTAGGACTCGTGATCATCTGCCCAGGGCTGAGCACCAAGGTGGCTGCAGTCACAAACATGGAATGAAGCAAGCCTAGTCACTCATTCACATGGAATGAAGCAGGCCTCCAGAGGGGCAGTGTGGCGGGAAAAGATGGATGCCTGGGTCAAGATTCCAAACAGCAACATAGATAAGCAAATAGCAGAAGTGAAAGCAATAACAAAATGGCCTTTTCATTTTCATCTTCTCCTGTGTAACCCCGTTCTGGCCCCATCTCCTTAGCATGGTGGGAAGATGAATTACCTGTAATTTGGCACTCATGAAGACAGTCTAGATCTTTCTGGGAACACAGCTGGTGCAAAGCCACTGGACTGTCATTACCCACCCCCCTACCTCTGCCAAGTAAAATTGCTGGGGTGGAAGGTAAACATATTTTCAATTTTACCAAATAGTGCCAACTTGCTCTCCAATGCAGTTTTCAAAATTTACCCTCAGGATTGTGTGAGGATTCTTATTTCTCTATATCCTTTCCAACTCTTGATATTTTTGCATCAGTCTTAAATTTTTGCTAGTCTCATCGGTGAAAAGTGCTATCTCCTAATTACCAGTGGACTTGAGCTTTTTAATTTTTTCCATTTGTTTACTGGCTGTTAAGATTGCTTCCTCTGAGGATTGCCTATGCATGTTTTTATTGGCTGCTTGCCTTTTTCTTATTGATTTGTAAGGTTTTTTTTTTTTGGTGAGGAAGATTGTCCCTGAGCTAACATCTGTGCCAATCTTCCTCTGTTTTTTTTTTTTTGTATGTAGGATGCCACCACAGCATGGCTTGACGAGTGGTGTAGTCCTGAGCCCAGGATCCGAACCTGTGAACCCCAGGCCACCGAAGAAGAACATGCCAAACTTAATTGCTATGCCACCTGGCTGGCCCCAATTTTTAAAAAGTAAATATTTTGATACTAATCCTTAGTTTGTTTTATGTAGGACAAAGACCTTTCCTAGTCTGTGACCTCTCTTTTAATTCTGTTTATGGTGTCTTTTGAAAAATTGAAGTTTTACATTTGATGGAGTCAAACATTAATATTCTCCCTTATTGTTTATGCTTTTTGTGTCTTATTTAAGAGATCTTTACCTACCCTGAAGTCATAAATATATTCCCATATACTTTTCACTAATAATTTTAAGTCATTTTTCTTCTTTCCAGGTTTGAGTCTTTGATCAATCTGGTATTGATTTTGGGGATATGCATCTAATTTAACTTTTCCGTACAGAAAGTCAACTGCCCTAATATTATTTACTGGATGGTTCATCAGTTCTCCCCTGGTTGGTAATGCCATCTATATCATATACCAAGTTTCCAAATGTATATATACAGGTCAATTTCTGGGCTTTCTATTCTGATTCTCTTCTGAGCGCTCTATACTGATTTTTTTAATCTATTCTTGCACCAACACCAAACTATTTTTAAACAGGTTTTATTGAGGTATAATTAACATACAACACACTGCATGTACTTAGTTTTTGATTTTATAAGTTTTGACTTATACATCCATGAAATCATCACCATAATCAAGACGATGACCACAGCACCCCCCACAAAGTTTCACTGTGATCCTCGGCAATCCCTTCTCTTTGCCTCTGTTTGATTTTTCAACTACTGATCTTCTTTCCATCACTATAGATTAGTTTGCAATTTCTAGAACTTTCTATCAATGGAATCATACAGTATGTACTTTTTTGGTGTACTTTATTTCTCTTAGGATAATTATCTTGAGATTCCTCCATGTTGTTGCGTGTATCAAGAGTTCATTTCTTTTTATTACTGAGCAGTGTTCCGTTGTATGGATCTGCCACAATTTGATCCATTCACTGATGGCCATGTGGGTTGTTTCCAGGTTTTAGTTATTATAAATAAAGATGCTATCAACATTGGTGTACCGATTTTGCATGGGCATATGTTTTCATTTCTCTTAGGTAAATACATGCCTAGGAGTGGAATGTCTGAGTCCTATGGTACATGTATGTCTACCTTTTAAAGAAACTTCCCACAAGCAGTTGCTCCACATGTCACCTACACTTGGTGTGATCGATCATTTTAACTTAGTATGTAGTGGCATCTCATTTTGGTTCTATTTAGCATTTACCTAGTGACTCAAGATGTTGAGTATCTTTTCATATGCTTATTTGCCATTTGTATACCTTCTTTGGCAAAATATCTGTTCAAAACGTCCCCAAGTGTTTTTTATTGTTTTCTTTTCTTTTTTTTCTTTTTCAATTATTTTACTGAGGTCATAATGGTTTATAACACTGTGTAATTTCAGGTGTACATTATTATTTTTTGGTTTCTGTATAGACTGCATCATGCGCACCGCCATAGTCTAATTTTTTTTTTTTTTTTAGTTTTTGCTTTTTTCTTTTTGAGGAAGATTGGCCCCGAGCTAACATCTGTTGCCAATCTTCCTCCTTTTTTCCATTTTTTCTCCCCAAAGCCCCAGTAGATAGTTGTACGTCATAGTTGTACATCCTTCAAGTTGCTCTACGTGGGATGCTGCCTCAGCATGGCTTGATGATTGGTGTGTAGGTCTGTGCCCAGGATCCGAAAGGGCAAACCCCAGGCCCCTGAAGTGGAGCATGAGAACTTAACTGCTACACCACCGGGCTGGCCCCAACTGTAGTCTAATTTTTATCTGTCACCATATATATGTGCACCTTTACCCCTTTCGCCCATCCCCAATCCCCTTCCCCTCTGGTAACCACTAATCTGTTCTCTTTATCCATGTGTTTGTTTATCTTCCACATGTGAGTGAAGTCATTCGGTGTTTGTCTTTCTCTGTCTGGCTTATTTTGCTTAACATAATACCCTCCAGGTCCATCCATGTTGCTGCAAATGGGATGATTTTCTCTTTTTTATGGTTGAGTAGTATTCCATTGTGCGCGCGCGCGCGCATGTGTGTGTGTGTGTGTTTGTGTGTGTGTGTGTATGTATATATTCCACATCTTCTTTATCCGATCATCCGTTGAAGGGCACTTGGGTTGCCTCCACGTCTTGGCTATTGTGAATAATGCTGCAAAGAACAGGGGGGTGCATAAATCTCTTTGAATGGTTGATTTTAAGTTCCTTGGATAAATAATTGGGTTGTTTTCTTATTACTGAGTGTTAAGAGTCCTATAGATAATCTGGATAGATATCCTTTATCAGATATGTGATTTTGAAATATTTTCCCCAGTTTGTGATTTCTCTAGCTTTTCCAGTTTCCTTGACTTGAATATTTCTTATTAATTTTTGCTTTTTTGTTTTCTAAAATATGCTTCCTGTTTTAGCTGCATCCAGTAAGTATTGATATGTAGTGCTTTTGTTGTTTGTTCTAAATATTTTGTAACTTTCATGTGAGTTCTTCCTGAATGAATTTTTTTAGAAATTCGCCTTTTAATTTCCAAAGATATTTTTATTTTTTCAATTAAGAAAACTATTATTTGTTCTAATTTTATTGCATTGTGATCACAGAACCTGGTTTTCATGACACAAATACTTTGGAGTTGTGTTGAGAATTGCTTTGTTTTCATAAAATGTTATGTATTATCTGTTTACTGGGATGTATATCAAGCTATTTGATTGCACTGTTTGAATCATTTGTGCTCTTATTATGCTTGACACAACAGTTTCTGATGGAGGTGTGTTAAAAGAGCCTCATTGTGATTGTGGATTTGTCAATTTCTCTCTTTTTTTTTTTTAAATTTTTATTTATTTATTTTTTTCCCCCAAAGCCCCAGTAGATAGTTGTATGTCATAGTTGCACAGCCTTCTAGTTGCTGTATGTGGGACGCCGCCTCAGCATGGCCGGAGAAGCAGTGTGTCGGTGCGCGCCCAGGATCCGAACCAGGGCCGCCAGCAGCAGAGCGCAAGCGCTTAACTGCTAAGCCATGGGGCTGGCCCCTCAATTTCTCCTTTTAATTTGGGTAAATTTTGGTATATGTATTTCAAGGATATTTTGTTAGGTGAGGCAAATTCATGATTTTTATATCTGATTGGTTATTTTTTCCTTTTATTAGTAAGTCATCTCCCTCTTTATCTTCATCAATATTTTTTTCTTTACTTCTATTTGACTACATTAATACAGCTAAACTGGCTTTATTTTCAACTTTTTAACATCAATTTTTTAAATGAAAGACTAGATATTCTAAAAATAAATAAATAAATCTGGGACTTTCTGTCTTTTAATTGGTGAATCAAAATACATTTATATTTACTTTAGTTACTATACATTTGGACTTTTTTCTATCATTTTGTTTTGTATCCACTATGTTTTTCTTCTGTTTTTATTTTTTTTTACTGCATTCTGTTGAACTAAAAGAGCTTTTTTTCTTTCTTTTTTTTTAACAGTTTCTCTTTTATTCCTTTACTGATTTGAGAATTATACCATCTATTTCTATTGTTTTATGTATATATTTCTAATTTTAATTTTTCTAACAATGTCTAAGTTAATAAGTATCTTTTTCAAGTACTCTTGAGCAAGACAGTGACCTTAGGATGCTTTAACTTCCCTTCGAATTCACTTCTCATCTTCCACTGTTATCTATTATTTTAGTCCCACCTTTGTAATCTCAAGATGAGTTGTTATCTTTATTTTTGAGATGGGTTCTCCTTTAGATTCTTCAAGTCTTTTGCTGGTATTTGTTTAAACTCCTCATTGCTTCAAGCACTCTTCTCCCTTCTGGGAGAAATTTTCCTCTTGCTGCAGGAACAGCAGTAATTACTCACCGTGGGCCAGGCCCTGCTCTCAGTGTGGTCCCATATTGGCTCTTTTATTTTTATTTTTTAATTTTTCTTTGAGGTCACATTGGCTTATAACGTTATATAAATTTGAGGTGTACATCATTATGTTTCGACGTCTGTGTCGCCTGCACACTGGCTCTTTTCATCCTCACAGCAGCTCCAGGCCCTAGGTACTGGCCAAAGAGTGTCCCTCCTGCGCCCCGGCTTCCTCGTTTACAACGTTGACAATGTCTGGACCATTTCCTGCACTCACTCTGTCTCTGTGCCGGCTCCTTCTCTATCTTTCTCCTAGTACTTTCTTTATCGTGCTTTTGAGCTTGGCTATGTAATAGCGAATAAATAGCATCACCCAGGTTTCTGTGTGTTCGAAGCAGGAAAGGTGAAGGGAGGGGTCTCCAGCAGAAGCCCAGACGTTATTCTCAGAGAGAGCTTTGGCCAAGCAGTCAGACACCGGGGGCTTTGTAGTGTGCAGAGAAAGTTCCATGAAGGGCTGCATTTCCTGTGGCTTTGTTCTGTCTTCCTCATGTGAATACATGAGCTCAATCGTAATGGAAACGAGTAAGCGTATAATGGAATTTAAGACTGAATCAGTGATTCTCACATCGATTCATGCAGTTTTCCTCCTATAATTTTAAGGAATAAGTATCATATTTAATCAGAGGATATCAGTTCTGGTCTTCATCACCCACAAATGGAGTGTGATGATTCAGCTTAATAGTAAGTGCTTCAAAAAACAGAATTCAACTGAATAAACTTTAAAGATCTTATTGACTTTATTCAGCAATTCGTGAATTAGGCAGCATCCAATCTAGCAGAAAGATTTTATAGGCAGAAGGGAGCAGGAACAAGGAAGTGGTACTAGGAAAAAAAGCAGATCGGTTATTGCAAGGTTACTTTCTTTTACGGGATGACAGCGGTCTATCAGGCAGATCACCTAACTAATGCTGATCAGTTGATTCCTGAGGACTAGTTTAAGATTCCATTTCTAAGAGACCCAAAAGTGTAATTAAGTCTTGTTTTGGAGACGTGGGGCTTAGCATAAGTGATTCTATTTTGGGCCTGTTGTCTTTAACAGTGCTTATGAATACTATTACGAAATACAGGAGATGTAGATCCTGGAATACGTTTGTATCCCAGTGCCACCTCGAGGAAGGAATTTGAATCGAGAGCCAGGGTATGTATGTTTATGTCCATCTTAGCCACGGACACACCACTTTTGCCTTTTGCGTGTATTTCTTCATCTGTAACATAGGGCCACCCATGACATTTCTGTGTCACCATAGAGTTACGTAAAAGTTTCTCATGACTGAAGTCACCAGCTAGTAAGAATTTTAAGAAAGGCTTAGCTAACACTTATGCTAACACTTATGCTAACACTTTTTATTAAAAGATTGTAAATAGGCTAAATGCAAACCGACTGATTAAGAATGAACACTGTTTTTACTTTACAACACAGAAAGCCATTGAAAAATAAAAACAGCTGGCCAACTTAGTGGCTGAACTGCCTCTGATGTCAGAATATATCCCATTCTGTACTTGAGACAGTCTGGCTCAAAGCTATTTACCATGTCTTCCTTGTCTTGGAGCTCCCCTTCCTGGTAAGTGCATTGTTTATCTTCTATACTTGAGATATGAATAGTCTCACCATTTAGAATAATGACCAGTTATTGAGCATTGGCTTTGAACCAGGAAAATACACTATTATGCACTAAAGGTTTTTGTCCTTTTTTTCCTTCCCACAACCACCTCCCTGCCTCTCCAGCCCCCAACCCCGCCCCACTCCCTGGCTCCAAAATCATATGTTGAAGCGCTAACCCTCAATGTGATGGTATTTGCAGGTAGGGCCTTTGAGAGGTAATTAGGTTTAGATGAGGTCATGAGAGTGGGGCCCCCAGTGATGGGGTTAGTGCCCTTATCAGAGGAAGAAGAGACCAGAGCTGGCTCCAGCTCCCCATCCCCACCCCCCACCATGTGAGCACACAGCGAGAAGGTGGCTGTCTGCAAACCAGGAACAGGGTCCTCACCAAGAACTGAGTCTACCAGCACCTTGATCTGGGGTTTTCCAGCCTCCAGAGCTGTGGGAAATAGATGTCTGTGTCTACCCAGTCTATGCATTTTGTTATAGCAGCCAGAACTGACTAAGACACATGTGCAAAGTGACAGTAACTATTTCAGCACTGCAGCTTGGGTCAGAGTATTGAAGACCTTGCCTCCTAGTCCTTTATTTTTAATATCAGGCTTCATTAATTGTCAAAACATGTTAAGAACTTACTTGGGTCCAGCACAGAGCCAGGAGGTAGGAATACAAAGATGAACATTATATTGTCTCTGCCTTTGTAAGGCTCATTGTCCAGCCAAAGGATAGACGTGGTAACCCATAATCGTGATATGGTGTGATAAGGGGGATGATGGAAGGATGTGCAAAGGGCTGTGGGAACATGAAAGGAAGGAGTTAATTTATAGGGTGGGAAAATGGAGAGGAAGCCAGGGACAGCTTCACAGAGGAGCAGACATTTGAACTTATCCTTGAGGGATGACTCGGCATTCATGATACCTAAAAACTGACTTCTGGATAAACTTGGTGGGTTGATCTTTGCTTTCTCTGGAATCTCCATTCAAACAACCATGAAGCGATTTACAAAAAAATTTTAAATTGTAAATGTTAAAGAAAACAGGAGTAAAGATGAACTTAATATATTCTGGAAGCCAAAAAACATCTGGATGAGTGACAACTGACCTAGCAGAGCAGATACACCCAAAACCTAAGCAGGCAGAGAAGGAAGGACAGGATGCTGCTGCTCTGTGCAGCACGACCCCAGAACGGCTCAGGATCTAGAGCCGCAGGAGCCTCTGAAGATGCGGGTGGGGCCGAGGTGGAAGGACTGGTGGAAAGGCTGCAGGAGAATTAGGTAGGTCCCTCCCCGACCCACGCTCTCAGGCAGCTACGCTTCCTCTCCTCTACCCCAGCAGAAGACTGTGTGGTTACTCTGTGAAGATACCAAACCACCCATGTTCTGGACCCAAGGACACCGGGCACAGTGAAGGCTGGAGGCTCCATGCTGGATAGTGAGACATTCTAGAACCTTCTCCACTTATGTTTAGGATGCTGGCAGCCAAGCTTATTTACCACAAGCAGGAGTTTGGAGGAGTTCTCTCTGGGGAAACTGAGCAGCCCAAAAGAAAGACGTTCAGATACTGACAACTGTGTGTGTCCCATGAAAACCACACCCCAGTTTCCTTGCAGTGAAGCCCCCTATCCACAAGCCTTGGCCATGCACATAAAAATTCCAACCACTTTATTTGAGATTTACTCTTAAATGTGAATGAGCAAGCAAAGTCAACAAGACTTAAGGAAGAGTTTCCAACATTAAAGACAAAGTAATAAGAAACAAATGACAAAGACACAAACAAATAGGAAAAAAGAACTTGGAGGAAATAGAGACACTATACAAAGTAGCAGAAAATTCCCCCTGCCCCCCAAACCCCAGTAACTGATACCTTTGTAAAGAATAAAGAGGATATAGGCAGAAGTTCCTGCAGAAGATATCCTTTTCAAATAAAAGGCAAAGCCTTACTAGGAAAGATATCTTTATCTTCCACATTTTTTTCCTGGAATGTGGACACGATGTCTGGAGGTACAGCAGCCATATTATGATCATGTGGATGAATGTCACCAATGAATATGGTGGAACAGAAAGGTGGAAGGAGTCTGGTTTTTGAAGACCTTGTTGAGACTCATGCCTGCCTTGGAATGTCTATGTGTGGGCTTTTTTTTGTGTGAAATAATTAAACTCCTTACTTGTTTAAGTCACTGTAGAAAGGTTTTCTGTTATTTGCAAATGAACATAATCCTAATCCATTTAACAAACATTTTTTAGAAATATGGATAAGACACAGTTAAAAGAGTTAAAAGTAATGAAGACTTGGGGGTGGGGAAAGATGGGGTGGGGGACTGCTGTTCTTCTTTATTGCAAGCTTTATAGACTATTTTGCTTTTAAAATTATATACATGTATAACTTTCAGAAAAACAAAAATTCCTTAAAAATGAAAGAGAAGTGGGGGATGAGTAGGGCCTTCTGGGCTGATAAACACAGGTGTGAATAGGAGGCCACAGGAGGTTGGTGACATGGTGGGGGAAAGTTGTGAACAGTTTTGTGTGCCAAGCTATAGAATTTGGACCCAAAAATCTCCTAAATGTTAATGAGTTCAAAAGTAGCCAGTGACCTGGAAAAGCTAATGTATCTGAGTCATTTCTGTACAAGGGAACCACTTGTTCTCTTCAAAGAGCAGAGGTACAACCAGTCCAATTTAATCAGTCAATCCAAAGGGGAGACTGGTCCCATTTTGATTATGTTTATGATTATTTTGGTATGATCTTTTTCTCTTGTTTCAGAAAAGAGATAAATAGGAACCTGATGATAATTAAACATGGACAAAACAATGTGAAATTTCATTGTTGAGTTTGAGTGCTTCAGAACAAATGCATCAGATCTGTTATGGGCTCAGCAGTATTAGCTGTGTGACACTGGGGGAGTTACTTAACTTCTCTGTGCTTCAGTTCCTTCATCTGTAAGATGTTATAAGAATACCTACTTCTTAGGATTGCTGAGGATTTGATGAGTTACTAAATGTCAAGTGCTTAGAACAGTGCCTGGAATATGGTACGTGCTATTTAAGAGTTTGCTGTTATTATTGGGCATTACCTGGGTGGTAAGCGGTAAGAATACCTGAAAAAAAAAAAAACCTATAGAGGATCCAAATAATATGGCAAATAATATTTTAGTATGTAGAAGAGAAATGAAAAAATATTACCTATCTTGACAAGTAGGAGAAAACATCTGAAAGCTATCAAAGGAGAGTTAATAAAGAACAATCGGGTAAATTATCTGTGAACAGTGGTCCAATCAATTATGCCATTATAAAAACTACCTTTGGACCGAGGCTCAGGGAGAGAGAGAAGGGAGAGAGAGACAGTAAGAAGGGAAGTGGGATTAGAGCAGGCTGTAATGTAGAAATCACATTGGTTCTTCTGGAACATGTGTCAGTGGTCTGATCTAAACACCGTGAAAGGCAAAGCCACACTTGGACACAGTAACAGACCGGCTGACTAGCAGAACATGCTTCATTATTCCGTTTCCTTTGGCTCTTGCTGGGCCCCAGCTAAAAAAGCCTGTTCAGACTTTCTTTCTGTTACATTTCCAAAAATCACATGTTGCAGAAAGTTGAGAGGAGTGCAGCCATCTTGACCTGGAGTTTGGAAAAAAAGAGGAATACAGAAAGCTGATGATAAGCACCCAACCAGCCTGACGCTGAATTTACAACCTGTGGCTCGTGTTTGGGAGAGGGAGGCTTCGAGTATTCTAACTAGTCCAGAACAGCGGAGTGAGAAATCTCAGTGTAGAACTGCCAGCAGGAGGACTAGATATTGGACACCAGGAATAACCTAACCACAGGAACGAGTCGGTCATTGGGCCAGTGGCCAATGGAGGCTGGGAATGATGCCGGGAAGATTATGGCTTCAGACAAGGCCTCTCAGGCTGGCTTTAGCAGGAACATGAGCTCAAAGTTGCCCTGAGAAAGTACTGTGGTCAGACAAGTCCAGTGAGCATCTGTCTGTCCTCAGTGTTTCTCTGGGTCAAGACTTCATTTACTGACCCCCAAGGACTGTAGAGGATCATAACCTTGTAATGATTAAAACCACACTCAGGAGCGTCTCATTCCAGGCACAGCATGACCATCTTAAGCTGATTGCTGGTGATAATTCCACTCCTGATGGTTTTCCCGAGCGTGCAATGGAAACCTGTCTTGCTTTTTATCTGTATTCATTCCATTTCATGAGAAAACCATTGAGGGGTCGCTTCCAGTACCATTAACACACGATCAATGCAAACTGGGAGGGAACAGGAAGAGCTGGTGTCAGGCTGGAAACAGAATTAACATTGACCTGGGAAAGGGGCGTGTCACACTGGCCAGTGCCTGTCCTGAAGTCAGATCAGATGTCACCTTCTCAGAGATGTCTCTCCTGACCCCTCCTGCCACCCACAGAGATGATGCCTCCATCAGGAGGTCACACAACCATCTGTTTTCTTATTTATTCATCGTCTGCCTTCCTCACTGAATGTAAGATCCCTGAGCTGAGTGATAGTCCTGTGTTTTAAAAAGCCGTATTACCCAGTACCTAGAATTGTGCCTGGCATTTAATGTGTTTTTTTGAATGAACAAAAGGCAGCTCTCTAAGGTAGGATTTTGAATGGTTAATCACCTGCATCCCTTTTGTTAGGAAAGATGTCTCCCTGAATCTCTGTGAAGTAAGGGTGCAAGTGGGAAAGGTGAAGAATATATGTATATAGGATTATTATTTAGAATTTTCTAGTTTTGGTACATTTCATCGAGATATCTGGGAAAGCCTGGATTTTTGCTTTGGGTGATGGAAGATGTATCTAAAAGAGCAACAGCATGGGATGAGATCAAAAACTGATTAGAACAAAATGTTAACGTTAGAGACACGAGCGTTCTCTCCCACAATTTGTGACTCATTGGGTGATTAGATGTACCAGTTCACCTGAGACAGTCTGGGCTTACACCTGCTGTCCTGGCATAATTCTGAAAGCGCACCTTTCTATCTTCCAAAGTTTCCTCATTTGGGTGATAAATTATATGGTCATCCTGTCTGTAAGGTTCTATCCACCCCCTTTCAATGCCCAGTCATACCAGGGCCACCATGTATATTGAGGTGAGGATGGAATATGTGTGAGAAGGGGTAGGAAGTGATTGTAATTTTGGGGTTCATAAATTTTGTAGGAAAATCTTAGATATTTCTTGACGCTCATAATATGATGCTCCTAAAGTTCTTCAGCCAAATGGTCTTTGTGTTTCTTAATTTTCATTACCCGAGGGTGATTGGGGCCGTACCTATGGGGGCGAAGGGTCTTGGTCTTATTGTGGTCAGGCTACGCCATGCTACGTGATCTCAAGACAGTATGGCTGTGTTGCAATGTCTTCCCAGGATTTTTATAAAAACTTGGCCAATTTTATTCACAGCCCTGCTTTCTCTAGGGCTCAGGAAAAGCTGCTCTTCGGGAGCTCTTTGGGAGATAATCAGAGAGACTGGCTATACTCATAATTATGCCTCCCTTTAACCCTAATGAACTTTTCTTGGACCAAGCTTCTGAAAATTGATTCCTTTCTTCTTGAAGGAGTCTTTTTCCAGGAGGCTCTGTGTCCTTAAAACCAGAGACCCCTGAAGAATGCTCAAACCATGCCAAGATATGTCAGAATCCTTGGTGTCCATAGACTGGGGGCCCACAAAGTCTGGTAACACAGGTAGCCATCTGACATATTTGACCACTTTTAAGTGACCAATGATTAATGCCCGCACTTGAAGGGCTAGGGAAGGTCACTGAGTGGTTCAACAGGAGAGCATGTTACCCCATTATGCCAGAGTGGTTAGATGATTAGTTTCCCAAACCAGAGTGAATGTTTGTGACCGAGGGGAGAGGGCCACATGCTTGCTAGATCTGAATTTGACTACATCATCTGGGATTTGCTAAAAGCACAGGTTTAGTCAATGAAAATCAGAGACACAGATCATCTGAGGCAATGCATCACGGATGAAGGTACAGGGGCTCGAGGAAATGTTGCCCTAATGCACCGTGTCCATTGCAAACAGCCTGTGCATTGATGAAGAGAGGAGACATTAACATAACATGTGATGTCATCTCACAGATCATGTATTGTGCTGTAATATCCATAGTTCATCTCCTATGTCAACTTGCCTATTTCCAGACTTGACGGCCACCCAGTAGCTCAAAGTGTTAGATTCTCTGGTTTGTCCACTTTCCACAGTCTTTATCACCATTTTAAATGTTTTCATAGAACTCTATTGGGTTGATGTGCCATAATTTAACTATTCTTCAACTTTTGTATATTCAGATTGTTTCAATTTTTTTCTATTGTAAGTAACTGTAGAAGCTGGAAGTATCACACATGCACTTTTTTTTTCGTATTTTAGGTTAGTTACTTAAGATGAATGTTCACAAAGGGGAGAAAGATTAAGGACTGTTTGAAGAGGAGCAGGAGGCAGAGGCTCTGAGGAGTGGTGACTTGATGTCTAAGTCGTTTCCTTGTCTATGCAATGCTCTTCATGGTCTTCTGTCATCTGTTTATAAGATGCCCCCAAAGATCTTGGGACTGTATAGTGGTAAACTCCCCATGGCAGGCTGGTGAAGGACTTGACAATCTGATGGTAAATTACTTTGTGGACCTTAAATAGAAAATATTGCCCCCCAAATCTGGTCGGTGGGGAGGAAACAGAATGAAGAAAGACCCTCCATTGATACACAATATTGCTATTTTTGCACAACAGAGTATCAAATTTTTGAATTTCCATGTTATATATTTTGTTTCAACTTATACATTTATTGTTTTCTTTCCTCTGTCATCTTCTCAAAACATGTTAATGGCCTGTTGGGGGGAATATTTCCTCAGGTAAATAGGCAGAAGAAGGGGCCAGCCCCATAGGGTAGTGGTTAAGTTTGCGCACTCTGTTTCGGTGGCCCCGGGCTTGCTGGTTCTGATCCCAGGCATGGACCTACACGTCGCTCATCAAGCCATTCTATGGCGGTGTCCTATATACAAAATAGAGGAAGATGGGCACAGATGTTAGCTCAGGGCTAATCTCCTTCAGCAAATAGAGGAAGATTGGTAATGGATGCTAGCTCATGGTCAATCTTTCTCATCAAAAAAAAAAAAAAAAAAAATAGGCAGAAGAAAATAGTGCAAATGGAAAAGAAATTTCGCTGTATATCTTGCCTTGTTTTATTGAATGACTTTAAAGAAGAGTTTACTGTTTTTTTCTTTATTAGGAATTAAAATCAAACACTTTCGATGGGGGCTTATTTTTTTTAAAAAGCAATTTTCTTTGAGGAAAAAAGGGGGTTTCCCCATTAGATGCTTGAGATAGATGTGATGAAGTTTAGGAAAAATGTATTTGACAGTTGCTTGACCTTTCTTCTGGGTGGTTTATTTAGAGATGTCTGCATTTAAATTGCTTAAAGATCTCCTTTCTATTAGATTTCTGACTTTCATGTGGGATATGGAACATTGTAGAACAATGAGATGTTGCAGCTTCTGATTGCTGGAATCACCCACATTTGTACAAGCATTGGAAAATGCTGAGAATGATCTTTCAGAGTTTTAAAGTTTTGAGTGGCTAGGCACGAGAAGTAAGGTCAGAGCGAACAGGGAGTGAGTGCTACCGTGTGTCAGGGACCGAGCTGTGTGCTTTACAAACGTCAACCTATTCAATTCTCACAATCACCCTAGGAGGTAGGTAGTATTTTTCCCCCGTTTTACTCAGCATCAGTAGAAGAATTTCGACAAAGAAACTTGATTTTCTAGTTAAATGTTTGATCCACTGTATTGTATTCCCCTTCCAGAAGTTGACTGCTCTTGAAGGCTTTTCTGGAGTCAGAAGCGGCTGGTCAACACCACTCTCCCAGGGTTGCATTCTTTTTTATTTTTCTTTTGCGGATTTACCAGGGTTGCATTCTAAGAAAAGAAGAAAATCATTGTCAAGGAGAATGATTATTAGTCCTGGTTTTAACAAAGTCCAATAACAAGTAAATCCCAGAGCAGGAATGTGTTTCAAATCTGAATGTTAACAGCTGTGCTCTTACTTCTTTGCTGAGGATGATTCTACAACGCTAACCCTCTTCTCTGTGTTTACAAAGAACTCTACCTTCACCTTAATGGTCTGGCCACACCAGCCAGCTGTCTATTCCAAATTTACACCCAATTTCTTTCTCTATATATTTATTTCTCTATGAGGAGAGATCTATACAAAGCTACAGTTTTATTTATTTTATTTTATTATTATTATTTTTTTTCCTGAGGAAGACTGACCCTGAGCTAACATCCGTGCCCATCTTCCTCTACTTTACATGGGACGCCGCCACAGCATGGCTCGACAAGCAGTAGGTTGGTGCACGCCCGGGATCCAAACTGGCGATCCCTGGGGCCCCGCAGCAGAGCGCGCACACTTAACCACTTGCGCCGCCGGGCCGGCCCCCAAAGTTTTAAAACAGCAAATTGCTAACTTCGTAATCCTCCTCCAACATCTTATGCTTTTGGAACATATATATATTTTAGTAATGTTTTTTAAGAAGTTTCCCTACCCCTGTCCAAAAAGAAACCCCACAAACCAATTTTTTCTTTATTTTCTTCCTTCCTTTTTTTTTTTTTTTTTTTTTTTTTACAGTACTTCAAGGGAAAATAATCCCTAATGTCTGTGCTAGAAGACTGAGGGATGGCTGGATATTTTGATATTCCCTTCTGGTCTCTGAGTCCTGAGTCACTGAATTTGTTTGTTTGTTTGTTTAAGTCAGCACCTATGGGCAAGGGTGCTCTGTCCAAACTAAACCAGTCTCCATGGTGTAAAATGCCAACCAACCAATGACCCGACAAATCCACTCCTTAAAAAATGAACACACCAACCCCAAACCCCTCAACTCCAACCAAAAACCTTTCCAAATAATTCAGGTCCTCATTTGGGATCAAAGCCAGACAACCCTCTTTCCTAATTTTTCTTGCTCTAAGTAGAGGGCACAGCTCTGAACATGCCAAATGGAAATGCAGATATGAGCAACTTTTAAAAACTTCTTATCCTTTAAATACTTATTATTTTCCAGTTCTTTATTATCACAAAATTCTTCTTATTAGAAAGTTCATCCTGGAAAGAGCATACAGAAGGAGTGAGAATTTGGGAAGTCAGTGCTTTCCTGCCTCCCTGCTCATTCAGAAAGCGTCTAGTAGTGGAGTGGTGGACGTTAGGCTGTAGGCACTTGAGGGTCCTAGTTTGAATCTATGAGGAACGGAGACGTGTCCCTCCAAATCTATCACTGGAGTTGGACAGGCCCTACTGAAGCCTCTCTGGTGGGGGTGAGGGTGGCAATCCTTGGAGGCGGAGATGCCAGAATTTTATAGAGGAAGGGCCTGGGATGGCCATCAAGCTAGAAGAGTGTGCAGCTGGGGGCTTGTCTTACAGATACTTTTGCATGGTACTTCACATGAGATTGAGATGATATATTTTATACTCATCAAAGGATGTGGTAGAGGGCTGCTGGTGGTGATTGAGGGGTAGGGTGGAGGAAGGAATGCCAATCCTTTCAGTCCTTTCTTGGAACCCCCACCCACGAGGAGCCTCCTGGGATAGAATTTGAATTGTGACCACACTGGTGTTTGGACATGTTGGCAAATTGATGACGGGAGAGGCTGAGGCAACTGTGTTTGCCTGAGTCTGCAGAAGGGGCAGGCAGGGTTGGGAAGTCTCCATCACTGGAGGGGAGAGGCACTTCCAGGTTTCATCATGCATGCTGTGATTTGTCTCCCCAGTTAAATGTCCAGGTCCTGGAAGTTGTTTTACTAACAGTCTCTGTAAGTCATGGAGAACCATGGAATCTCTCCAGTAATCTCGCCCACATGCAACTCAAGTGGATGGTGAGGTGTCCTGCTTCATTTTGCCTCAGAACAGCTTGGGCACCGTGAAAGCCCAAATGCAACTGGTTCAGGGCACCACAGAAAATGGTAGTGCTGGAGGAAACACCAAGACTGAGAGTGGGGTGGGGATATCTATTGGGTTGTGGGTGTGGAGCAGGGCTGGAGGAACATGAGGTCTCCAACTGGCAAGCGTAGGCTAGACCCAGTGTGGTTTTGAATTCTTACAATGGATGTGACATCATTTATACCCATAGATGGGTGAAGCTTTGAGGAATCTAGAGTTTTACTTGTGTTCTAACCACGTCCACTGCTACACTCTATGTCTACATGCACTTTTTAGTCTAGGTGGATGAGCATCTCCTGCCTCTTATCCTGCTGCATGTGTGTGCGTGCAGGTTATTGATTAGATGGGCTTTTGACTAGCTTCCATAATGCTCACCAAGGTTGGTTCCCTTCCTAGCTTAGCAAAGATTCTACGTTCCCTCCTCCCCACCATTTCATATACTCTGCCCAGGCAATTGTCCTGGCCTTTCTGGGCTTTGGGGGGACACTCCACTGGATACACCATGCTGAATGTTATGCAAAGGTGCTATTCCAGTCACGTGCCATGAGCAGTTCTCTTTAACCAAAGAAAGCTAGCTGATAACAAAATCACCAAGTATAGAACCTCGTGGAGAAAACAGGGCAGATTTGACATGTAACTGTATTTATTTTCAAATATGATTGGATAAACCAAACTCAGTTTGCCCAAATGTTTTAGATTTTCAATTTCAGTCAATTCAGTCAGTATTTTTGTGAGCCTCCTGCGTGTCAGGCTATCATCTTATTCTTCAGAAAGGTATAGAAATTCTTTATTCTTTATTCCTAAGTACTTACCATTGTTGATACTTTCATAATGGAATGTCTTTTTTCATTATATTATATATATTTTTTGCTGGTATATGGGAAAATTGTTTAAATGTTTTTTTCACTTCTGATCACTTCATTGAAAAACTTTATTAATTCTATTTTTTATCTGAATTTTTACTCTTCATGGTATAAGATTGTGTTGTTTGCAAATAATGATTTTTTCGTGTTATTTATATTTATTTCTCTCAACGAAATTCATAGGCATTTTGTAACTCATTGACTTTTAGTTTCAAATTATAAAAATTGCCAAAATTTACTTTATTTCTGTTAGAACTAATTTGATACATTTGGGTCAGTAGGTGTATAACATATAATAATAAAGTGTGTTCTTTGTGGATGGCTGCAGTGGTTCAACATAAGTCAATTTTATTTCTTGCCAGAGAAACATATATTCCAGCATGTGAGCTAATTTTGGAAGTTACGTTCATATATGCAACTGTACCAAAAAAGAGGTTTAATAAAAATTTCACTGAAAATTTGATTAGGTGATATATGAACTTTGGTAGTCTTTGCCTTTTAGTCCTCAAATGTTCTTTGCAGAAAGTTTAATCTTCACATTGGAGATTTGTTAAATGTATTGTGTTCTTGGGCATCAGATAACAAGGCTGGACTCAGGGGAAAAGGTGAGAGAGAGACTGGGTCCTGGAAAAGAAAAGAAAACAGCAGTCTCTGCTTTAGGTCTTTCTGGGAAGGTGGGGACTGTGGTCCATAGAGATGACATCCACCAGAGATGGAACCCTGGCCTTAGAAATAGGTAACAGGATGGAAGGCAACTGACTATTATTTAATGAATAATGAGTTCCCAAACGTTGTGACTATGAGGGCTTAGTTGTAACATAAAACATTTTTAGGACTCTTTATATGTGTGCCAATTATTTCTTTATTACCTCTCAGCACTAAATCCACCCTTCATTGCCAGTGCCATGAAGCTGGACCTTGTAAGCGTCTCCCCTTCGCAACTGGCGTGTTGTTAAGTTCTGTCAGTAGAGGGTGCTAGACCAACAGTAAAGGAGGATGGGTATCACTTCCTGATTCTCTTGTGATTCTGTTTTCTTTTTTTTTTTTTTTTATCCTATTCTGGTGGCCAGTGGCATGAGTGGGGGACATCCAGTGTTCATCTACATTGAGTTTCAGTGGCATCCCTGCAGGTGGATTCCCAGTGGGTCTAACAGGCACCCTACCCTAGTGGTTGGCTTCTCAGCCTTGAGCCTCCTACACCCTGGTAGGGTGTTTCCTGCTTGTTAGTCCCAGCTTTGGTTCCTAGCCCATAGCTTGGTCCACTAGCACCCCAAAGGGAGGCTTCCAGCTTGCCTGTCCCAGCTCACGTTACCCTGCCTTCCAACATTTGCCTACCCACTGAGACCAGCTCTTGTTCAGGTCAGCCCAGAGAACTTCTCCATCAGCTGGTTGGCTGCACCACACTTTTTCCAATGAGATCTGAATCCCAGCCTTGGGCAAGGGGGGCACGTGGTGCTCTTCTTTTCAAGTTTGTTCTTTCACTGGGCATTCTCCTTCATTCCTTTGGTATTCTTTAGACTTCTCTTTATTCCTCTGTTATAGTTAATCATCTGTTATAGCTAACAATTCTTTACATTAAAGTTTCCTGGTTAAAATTATTGTGTGATTTCTGTCTCCTAATTAGACCTTGATTGATACAAGATGATAGTAAGAGAATTGATAGACACATTGAAGGTATTATTGAACATGCTGAAATATTGGATGCAATATGGAATAGAATATATGTTTGTTCACTTTTGTATTTTACTTCCTTCTTATTTGAAGCCTAGAGTAGAGGGAGTTCTGTGGTCCCGGTTCTGACAGGTGCCAGCCCTCAGAAGCTGTGAGTTGCACCAGCAGGACTGGATCTCAAGCACCTGATACCTAGACTCACTGAAGTGACACATTTGATGGGGAGAATGGATGAGAATTGATGACGTCACACTTGCACCACATGTGGGTGAAGGGAACCTGGAGAAAAGCTTGAATTTCCTGCCTGTCCAGAGGGATGGGAACTCACAACTGGAATTAAGTTGACTGAAAGAAAATAAAGAAATATGACATTTCCAGTTAATCTGCTTTATGGAAGTTATATTTTTTATGTCATATCATTGGAAAAAATATAAACATAAGGCTGATATGAATTTAGTAGTGCTTCTATAAACTTGTATTTTATTATTCATAAAGATTTACAAACATTTGAAAAAGTGGCACATATGTCACTTTATATATATATATATATATATATATATATATATATATATATATATGATTTAGTCTATAGACATGAGGATTTCCTGCCCAAAGATAATAACTCCACGGCCTCACTGGGATCAGAGGCTCACAGGTCTGGAGCTATTGTGATAGTCTAAGAATGGAAATAATGCTGATAGTCAAATGCTCCTTAATACGTAATATTGAGATCATATCATCTTTTGAAAACTCTTAACAAAAGATGCAGAAATCTGGCTTTCATTGCAAAGTCTCCATCCCTACCATGTAATTTTCTTTGTCTGTATTATGAAAGGATAAGTAGTCATTGTTTGTTTGTTTGCACTGAAACATTATTCCTGAGAGAAGATGCTACTCTAGATGGGGTGCACTGGCTCTGCCTGGGCAGATAAAGGGTCCCATTGAATGAGCAGTTGGCTGCTCGCCGCTGGCTGGCATGATGCAGGAGAACAAAACCACCTGGAGCTCATTTCTCTACCCGGCCATCCATTCTCTGCATCCTCATTCTTATTTCCCTGATTTTTTCTCTGGAACCAGGGGAAGCCTCTGATGTGCTCTCAGTCATGTTTTTCCTCTACTTTTCAAATTTGAAAAATAGGATGCTCAAATTTATGAAGAAGTGAACTAATATTTAACCTTTTCTGGCATCCAATATATGTGCTTATTTGGTTTCATAGTACTGTGATTTACCACCATTAAATTAATCCAGAGAATTGAAACATCGTTAGGAAAAAGAGGTTGAAGAAAGCAAATGCAACATTAGCTATAGAAGCGCTTCATTTAACAAAATCTGGAAATAAAGCATATTTTCCTAAGTTTTATGTGATAGAATAAAGTGATAACACACTGGTTTCTTTACTTTCGTTTCCTCTGCTCTGTTTTCCCTTTTACCATTAACAACACTCGCCTGTGTCACCTTTGTGACCTAATGCTTGAGTGCCTGAGAGCCCAGGGCCCATGAGCAGTGGCCCTTCTCACTCTTACCAATTTTCAACTTCTTTTCTTCAGTCCCCTCCAGCCCCTGAGACTCAGCCCTTCACCGCGTGAGCCTAGTGTTTGGCTGAACCGGAGAAGGAACCTAATTATGGTATTGGAAAGACTTTCTTGACAAAATTCAGTTTCTGGATCCGGGAAATAAGGATTCAGCGCTTCTTTTATGTGACTTGTGGGGCAATTAGGCAGCTCTTTTGGGTCCAGTACGGATGTCTGGAAATTATATATCAACTCCCAACTTCACTCTAGAGTCTGAAGTCTTCTGGCTTCCCCACTGGGGGACATGGCAATTAAATAAATGATCATTGAATGAAAGACAAAGGGAGGAACACAAGTGATTTCATAAAATGGGAGAATAGGGGAAAAATGGAATTTTTACATTTTGGTATCTTTTCTCCCTTGGACTTGCACCAAAAGCTTAGTCCTTAGTGCCAAAGTTTTGATAATTCTATGTAATGACTTCAGAGAGTCACACTGCATGGCTGTTCTCTAGTTGAATGCAGATATCTACTCTGCACTCCCAGTAGTGGGTGCTGGGATGTTCGTGTCCACTCCTGGAGGGAGAAACTGTGATCGTAGAGGGTGGATTTAACAGGAGTCAAGGATGTAATCTTTCCTCACTCATCTTTTATGATAATGAGAACATCAATGACCTTAAACACAAGTTGAAACTGGCGACTGGCTGAGATTTGGGGAAGGGACCCACATGGTGCCTTCTTTTGCCTGTAGCCTTTGCCTTCCAGCCACTGTCACCCTGGCAGGGGTCACCCTCTGGGCCTCAGTTTATCCTGTGCTCTTATATAGTAGCTCCTTCTCTCAACCCACCTCATATACATGTTATTACGTCTTCTTGGTGTATGGGAAAGACCTGCTAAAGTTGATCTGAAAATATTTACAGAATTAAGTGGGGTTGTGTCAGATTGAAAATGTTCCAAGGAAACCTATATGTTTGGCAAAAAGGAAAACAAAGTGAGAAATATTGATTTTGTTTCCAATGAAAACCACATAGAGTTTTCTGAGTTATGGAATAGTTTTAGGAACTGGCTCCCAGCACGAGTTCTTGGCTGTGTTCCTGAGCCACCCAGAGCCGTCTCCCAGCCTAGCCCACACATGTCTAGTGACCTCTTGGGCTTCAGTTTCACCACCTGTGAGAAGCAGTTGTGAAGCTCAGGGCTCACGATGCACAAATGGTGAGGCAGGCGAAGTGTGCGCCTGCCCAGCCCCCCAGGCTCCTCCTTCCATCTTTGTTTTCCTTCTTGCTGTCCACACTGCCCATAGGGACCCAGGGCTTTTTTTTTTTTTTTTTTTTTTTTTTTTTGTGAGGAGATCAGCCCTGAGCTAACATCCGCCAATCCTCCTCCTTTTTTGCTGAGGAAGATGGCCCTGGGCTAACATCCGTGCCCGTCTTCCTCCACTTCATATGGGACGCCGCCACAGCATGGCCTACCAAGCAGTGCGTCGGTGCGCGCCCGGGATCCGAACCAGCGAACCCCGGGCCGCCGCAGCGGAGCGCGCGCACTTAACCGCTTGCGCCACCGGGCCGGCCCCGGGACCCAGGGCTTTTTGACTGACACTCCAGGACAGTCCTGATTTTAAATATTCAGTGTAAATCTTCCCCAAAGCATAGTTGAACTTGTTGGTTTGTGAGTTCTAGTTTTAGACTTGTGAAACATGCTTATAGGACTTACAGTGGGGTCCCCTGGCTCAGTGGACCCCTGGGGTCCCCTGAGATGTCCCATTCCCCTAGGTCTCTGAGCTCAGCTTTTTGATTAACCCAATGAACTAAGGTGCTAGTGGTCAAGAACGGCTTATTGGGTCAACTTGCAGGAGGATTCACATTTATAACAGGTAAGTCAATTTCTCAGCTCAGGGGTAACCAAGTATTTTCGTGTTTTCAATTTTGGGTTACATACACGATCAGAAATCCACATGTTTGTGAACTTAGTTAACATTTTCTTTGTTAGAATGATGATTTGAGGGCATTTGAGCATTAGATGTGATGTGAACATGAGTCAAATGTGTAGAGTCTTTGGTCGTATCCTTTTTCTGGAAGCCAGTAACCCTTCCAAAAGTTTCATGATTGAAGTTTAGTGATTAAAATGTGAAAAGCTCAAGGGGCTGGCCCAGTGGCATAGTGGTTAATTTCGTGTGCTCCACTTCAGCAACCTGGGGTTTGTTGGTTTGGATCCTGGGTGCGGATTTACACACTGCTCATCAAGCCATGCTGCGGTGGCATCTCACATACAAAAAATAGAGGAAGATTGGCACAGATGTTAGCTCAGGGACAATCATCCTCAAGCAAAAAAAGAGGAGGGTTGGCAACAGATGTTAGCTCAGGGCCAATCTTCCTCACCAAAAGAAAATGTGAAAAGCTCAAAATGACATGATTAATTGAAGATTCACTATGAACTTGCCAGTGTGAGCCAGTAGCAGTCACTCAGTAGCGGCAGCCTTCATGTCTGTCTGGATTCCTGTTACTAAATTCAGGAAGCAAATAGCTCTGCATAGTGATGGATGGTTATATTAGATCATGTGTACTACTTATTAAAAAAACCTGTTTTTTGGGGATGAGGTGGTATTTAGGTTGCCCAAATGTTATCTATCCTTAAGCAGTGGTTTTCAAACTTTTTATCCATCAGATTTTTCTTTAGATGAAACATCACTCTAAATAGGCTAATATTAAAACAGGTAAAACAGAGCCATCCTAGTTGAAGCCTGTGTTGGGAGCTGAGCCCTCACGCTTGGATTTTCCTGCTCCAAGCAGCCCATGAGCACCTCTGTGGAAGTGCCAGCCTCTTAAGGAACAGTTGGGGAGCCACTTATTGAATGGAATGACTCTACCTGGTTGGAATGGAATCTACTTGGTTCATGCGAACTTGATTCCTACTACGCTATTCAAGAATCCTTTGAGTCTACTGTTGGCCCCTGGAATCCTCCTGCCTATAATACATCCAAAGAAATGCTACATTTGGCCATAAAATAATACTGTGCCATTTTTGACTCAGGAAAGATTCTCTCTCAACTCAGGTGGGTGTTAAAAGCAAACCATCTTCTAAGCCAACACATGGAGAAAAACAAAGCTTTCCCCTGATTGATTTTTCTGTTTCAAATGGAGAATGAAACCTGGAAAATGGTAGAAAGGCAGGCTGGTTCCTCCGAGATGCTACATTCAGCACAAATGAAACAACTGAATCTCATGTTCTGATTTATTCACTGGTCTATGAGCTTGAGGGGTGGATAATACATATTTTCCTCTTTTCGTAAAAAGTCTGGGCTGGGCCAGATGACACTTGGAAGCTGACCTCAGAAGACTCTATTTGGAAGGCTGGTTTGTATCAGACGATGGAAGCTGTGGGGATGGTCACCAGGCCAATTGTTCACTGTGCCAAGCTGAGTCTCCATAGCTTCAAATTCACTCCAGCATAATTGAAAACATGTGCTAAAATCTGTGTTTGCTTAAGGTTCAAAATTTCCTTGTGATGTACTTTCCATACCATTTTGATTTAAAAGCAGAGAATGACAATGCTGTGGCCAAAAACTGGTATGTCAGTATATAAGTTGTTTTTTAAAACAAATATTTAAGAATAAATATCCTGAAGAATGAACAGAAGACTGAATCATAGTTCTGAGAATTGAGGCAGGTGAAGACCCTAAAGGAAAAAGCTTAAAGCACTATTTCTCAATTCCAAATTTTGAGTCTTGTCATTACAGTTTATAATTTAGTACAATTCTGTTATACCCTTGCTTCCTTAACAATGATTCTTACATCTGGACATTATGTTTGTGACATCTACAAAGAGGAAAAAAAGTGTCTGCCCCTATTTATCCTGCACAAGCTCCCACTTGTGACAGATGTAGCAACACCAAATGCCATCGGGGACCAAGCAGTTAAATTACGTGAGTGAAGCCAGCAGGTGCAGACTGTGGCCCCCTGTCACAAGTGCTCATTTAAAGGGAGTCGCCATTGAGAAAGGCAAATCCAGTGTTGCCACAGCTTCTGATTTTTCAAGATAGGCTGGAAACTAATATTTTAATGTAAAAACATCCTGACTTTTAAAGTTTTGGAAATTAAAGATGCAACTACAGTGCGTGGTCCAATAAATAACTCTGAAGGCCAGACCAGGCCTGGGGCTACCTGTTTGCAATCTCCAGTCTGCAGAGTGTGATGTTAGACTGAAAAGTGGTTGGCAGCTGAGTCTTATAAAAGGCCTTACAAAAGGATGGGGCAAGTACTCCTGTTGGGATAGAGAGAGGGGGAGAGTAGGCTTCGTTCCATTTCTATTTACCCTGGTCTAGGTGGGGACAGTGAGAGCGGGAGCCCACTTCGAGATAAAGTCAAAGAAGGTGACATATAGGGAAAAATTCAGTTTTTCCACTGTGTGTTTCTTTCCTGTGAGTCTCCTTTACTACTCACACAGCACAATTTACTTCTGACACTTCTGGTCACCAAACGTGTGGTTTTTCCCCATACCAAGCAATTCTCTGTGACACTAGCTGGGTGTCCTACAGTTTAACTCAATTCTAACACTATCTACCTGGAGATCATGTCAGATGCTATAGGCTAAGGGCTCAGTCCTACAAGGCTGCCCCCCACTTCAGATGCCAAAGCAAGTAGTAGATTCCCCAGATTACCCATAAATTCTGTCTGATTTGGGTTATGAGTTGGAGGTTCCCATGACCCCCCCTCAGGTTCCATTAATTTGTTAGTGTGGGTGATGGGACTCTGGGAAACACTTACTTATGTTCACCAGTTTATTAAAGGATAAGATGAGGGACACAGATGAACAGCCACATGAAGAGATACATAGGGTGAGGTCTGGGAGGGTCCTGAGAGCAGGAGCTTCTTTCCACGAGGAGTTGGAGTGCATCACCTTCCTGATGTGGCTGTGTTCACCAAACTGAAAACTCCCCAAACCCTGTACTATTGGGATTTTATGGACGCTTCCTCAAGTAGGCGTGATTGATCATTAACTCCATTTCTAGCCCCTCTCCCCTCTCTAGAGAAGAGGGTGGGGTGGGGCTGAAAATTTCAAGCTTCTAATCATGGCTTGGTCTTTCTGGCTACCAGTCTCTATCCATGAACCATCCAAGAGCTCACCTAGAGCCACCTCAGTAGAGCAAAAAATGCTCCTCGTGCTCTTATCATTTAGGAATTTATGAGGGTTTTAGGAGTCTTATGTCAAGGTCGCGGTCAAAGACAATATTAGGACAAGAGATGCTCCCAGTGTTCTTATCACTCAGGAAATTACAAGGATTTTAGGAGCTCTGTATTAGGAACTGGAGGAAGAGACCAATATATATATTTTCTGTTATCTTACAGGTAGCAATTGAACGTGGGTAGAAGTAGGTGAGGCAGAAAGTGAGTTTCAGTGAGAAGAGGAAGATCTAGAGCTCTGGCCGCCAGAGCGCTTGTGTCGCCACTGCCGATGAATGGCTGGGAGGGGCCTAGGAGAAGGGTTGGTCAACGGCAGCATCTGAAGGGTGTTTATTTCGGGATGGTACTTTTAGCTTCCTCAAGATTGAAAGATAAATGCCTATTGTTTTTAACTCATTGTCTTCAGGGGCACCTTGGGCCCTTTCTCTTCCTCACCAGCCTCCCTACCTCACTAAACTCCACTCCTTTCTCAAGTTGGATCTGACCCAGTTACTCATTTAGACTTGGCTCCACTCACAGTTGAATTTCTCTCGTGATCGTCAGCCAGCTTCAAATTAGAGGGGCCCCACCCTATTCCCAGCCCTGCCCTCGGATACTGCCCAGTTAAGCACTCCACCGTTATCGCTTGGAAGAGGGAGACCTAACAGGGAACCGAGAGGGGTTTGTCCAGCTGCAGATGAGGACCCAGAAGCAAATAGGATAGCGAGTGGGGTGGGGTTCATAGGTCAAATGTTCTAACTGTGGCAGGGAAAGCTCTGTCTACTTGTGGAATGATACCAGACCCACCAGGCCAACCGATACAGAGCTTCATGTGGCTGGGAAGAGCCTGAGGCGTCTTCCTGCCTTCACAGTATCTCATGTAGCTGAGGCCAGGGATGGGCAATGCCAATTTGTCTCTTAGGATTGGAATCTAAGAAAGGAAAAATAAAGGAGTCCAGAGGACAGGACTTCTAATTCGGGCCAAGTTGGAGTAATAGGGACCAGATTTACTCTCTCACTTGAAACAAGCCAACAAAAAAAACAAACAAAAAGAAACCAGACAAAATACATGAAACAACGGTTTTCAAGCCATTAGACATCAGACAATGAAGTACAATGATCCCTGAGATATGGAAAACAAATGAGGTGAGTCCTATGACTGGCTCGGTTTGCTGTCTTGAGGGAGCTTCCAGGCTGCAGCACAAAGAGGGGAAACCAAGTGGAGTCCAGTGGTTGAGGAGATAGAATCGAGTATGGGAGACCAAAGTGGCTAGAGTTCACAGGATTGAGTTCTGGAGAGGAGAGAGCTACACAGAGAGATAACTTTGGAGATTTGCAGAGGGTACCTCTTGAGTATTCATCAGAGTGCTTATCAGCACATACACGCAGAAAGTACCTGAGACCAGGGAAGAACTAGGATCAGAGGGAACAGTCCCCACTGTCCACATAGAGCCAGGAATAATACCTGGTCCCACCAGCCAGACTGAAAAGCCTCATAATTCATGGGGGATAGGGTAGTGCACACTGAAGAGTCTGGTCACAATAGTGGGGATTAATTAGTTTCAGACTAAACACTGTCTTGATCCTGCCTAACAAAGCTTAAAAGCAAGACTCAAAAAGATCAAACTGATTCTAAGAAACTTAACTGCACCCCAGAACAAAGTTCAAGAATATTTATGGGTATACAAAAATATCTAACACCCAACAAACCAAAATATCTGACACCTGGTAAAGAATTACCAGGCATGCAAAAAACAAACAAACAAACAAACAAACAGGGAAACACAACTCATACTGAGGAGAAAAGCCAATCAATTGAAACCAACCCAGAACTGACAAAGACTAGAATTAGCAGACAAAGACATTAAAAGTTTATTATAACTGTATCCTCTATGTTTGAAAGTTAAGTAGAGACATGGACGTTATAAAAGACCTCAACAGAGCTTCTAGGGATAAAAGCTATAATGTCTCAGATCAAAAATACACTGGATGGGATTGACAGCAGATTAGACAGTACAGAAGAAAAGTTTAGTGAAAAGGTTGAAGACAGAGAAATAGAAACCATGTAAAATTAAACAAGGATAGAAAAAATAATAATACTAACAGGAACAACAATAAAAATATAATAATAAAACAGAGTACCAGTGATCTGTGGGACAACTTTAAGCAGTATGATGTATATGCAATTGGAGTCCCCAGAGGAGGAGGGTAGAAAAAATGTTTGATGAAATAATGACTGAAAGTTTTCCAAATATGATGCAAACTATACATCCACAGATCCAAGAATTTTAATGAACCCCAAGGAGAAGAAACTTGAGAAAAAACTACACAAAGGCACAAATCAGATTACTCAAAATCAGTGATAAAGAGACAATGTTAAAAGCAGCCAGTGGGAGAAAAATATACATTTGTACAGAGGAACATAGATAAGGATGACAGCAGATATCCTAGAATTCTATACTTAGCAAAAATGTCTTTCAAAAATGAAGATGAAATAAAGACTTTTTCAGAAATACAAAAGCTGAAAGAATTCACCAGAGACCTACATTACAAGAAATTTTAAAGAAAGTCTTCCAGGCGAAGGAAAATGATACCAGATAGAAATACAATCTAATCAAGGGAATGAAGAGCACTAGAAACGATACCTATGTGGATAAACATAAAAACATTTTTCTTACTATTTAAATATCCTTGAAACATAATTAAATAAATAAACAAACAAAAGCAAACAATGTGATGTGGAGTGTAAAACATATGTAAAAGTAAAACGTATGACAAAAACAGCGCAAAGGCCAGTAGGGGAGAAACGAGTAGTATTGCGAAGTTCTTACACTATATGTGAAGTGCTCTAATATCACTTGAAATTAGATTGTGATAAGTTACAGATGTATACTGTAAACCCTAAGAAATCATTAAAATAACAAAACAGTTATAGCTAAAAAGCCAAAAAAGGATGAAAATGAAATCATGAAAAATTACTCCAAATTACTCCAAAACAACAGGGAAAAAAAAGGAACAAAGAGCAGGTGGGACAAATAGAAAATAAAGAACAAGGTGATATCCTTAAACCTAACCATATCAATAATCACATTAAATGTAAATGGTGTAAATATCTTGCTATGGGTTGAATTGTATCCCCCTAAAAAGGATATGTTCAAGTCTAACCCCTAATTCCTTAGAATGTGAGCTTTTTGGGAGATAGGGTCTTTATACAGATAACCAAATTAAAATAAGGTCATCAGGGGGGGCCCTAATCCAATATGATTAGTGTCCTTATAAAAAGAGGAAATTGGGATACAGAGATGAACTTGCACAGAGAGAAGATGATGTGAAGAGTCACAAGGAGAAGATGGCCATCTACCAGTCAAGGAGGGAGGCCTGGAACAGATCCTTCCCTTACAGCCTTCAGAAAGAACCAACCTTGCCTGACACCTTGATTTTGGACTTCTTGCCTCCAGAATTGAGAGATGGTAAATTTCTGTTAAGTCACCTAATTTGTGTACCTTGTTAGAGCAGCCCTGGCAATCTAATACATACATCAATTAAATGAAAGAGATTGTTGGATTGGATAAAAAGTGAGACCCAATTTTATGCTGTTTGCAAGAAACACTTTAAATATAAAGATACAAGTAGATAAAGTAAAACTGTGGAAAAAGACATACCAACACTAATCAAAAGAAAGCTCAGACAAAGTAGATTTCAGAACAAAGTAAATTAACAGAAATAAAGATCAGTTCATAATGATAAAGGGGTGAATTCATCAAGAGGCCATAACAATCATAAACATTTGTGCACCTAACAACAGAGGTTCAAAATATATAATGCAAACGCTGGTAGAACTACTAGGGGAAATAACCAAACCACAATCACGTCAGAGATTTCAACATCCTTCTCTCAATAGTGAATAGAATAAGTAGACAGAAAACTTAGCAAGGACATAGAAGAGGATCTGAACACTAATAACCAACTTGACCTAATCAACATTTAGAGAACACTCCAGTTAACAATGGTAGTATACTTATTCTTTTCAAGAGCACATAGAACATTTACTAAGATAGACCGTATATTGGGCCATAAAAGAAGTCTCAATACATTTAAAAGAATTCTAGTTATACAACATATATTATCTGATCATAATGGAATTAAATTAGGTATTAACAACAGAAGGATCTCTGGAAAATTCCCATATCTTTGACAATTAAACAACATACTTCTAAAAAACTCATGGATCAAAGAAGAACACAAAACGTAAATTAGAAAGTGTTTTGAAATGAATTAAAATGAAAATACAGGGGCCAGCCCAGTGGTGTAGTGGTTAAGTTCGCATGCTTTGCTTTGGTGGCCCATGGTTCGCAGGTTCGGATCCCGGGCGCAGACCTGCACACCGTTCATTAGCCATGCTGTGGCGGCATCCCACATACAAAATAGAGGAAGACTGGCACAGATGTTAGCTCAGTGACAATCTTCCTCACCAAAAAAATTTTAAAAATGTAAAAAAAGAAAATGCAACATATAAAAATTTGTGACATGCCACTAAATTAGTACTTAGTGGGAAATTTAGGGCTCTAACTGCCTATATTAGAAAAGAAGAAAGGTCTCAAATCAATGTTTTCAGCTTCTTAAGTAGGAAATAAACAATAAGAAAAGAGCAAATTAAACTCAAAGTAAGCAGAAGGAAATAATAAAGAAATTAATGAAAAATAAACTTGGAAAACAATACAGAATATTAATAAGCCAAAAGCTGCTTCTTTGAGAAAATCAATAAAATTGATAAAACTTACCCACAATGATCAGGAAGAAAAGAGAGAAGACACAAATTGCCAACATAAAAAATGAGAGAAGGGGCCGGCCTGGTGTCGTAGTTCGTGGGTTCAGATTCCGGTCGCAGACCGAGGCACCTCTTGTCAAGCCATGCTCTGGCAGCTTCCCATATAAAGTAGAGGAAGATGGGGGCCGGCCCCGTGGCTTAGCAGTTACGTGCGCTTGTTCCACCGCTGGCGGCCTGGGTTCGGATCCCGGGCGTGCACCGACGCACCGCTTCTCTGGCCATGGTGAGGCTGCGTCCCACATACAGCAACTAGAAGGATGTGCAGCTGTGACATACAACTATATACTGGGGCTTTGGTGGAAAAATAAGTAAATAAAATTATTAAAAAAATAAATAAATAAAAAAAATAAAGTAGAGGAAGATGGGCACGGATGTTAGCCCAGGACCAGTCTTCCTCAGCAAAAAGAGGAGGATTGGCAACAGATGTAAGCTCAGGGCTAATCTTCCTCACACACACACACACACACACACACACACACACATGCAAAATGAGAGAAGAGATATCATTACAGATCCTACAGATATTAAAGGATAATAAAGGACCATTCTGAACAATTTTATTCCAATAAATTTGACAGATGAAAGAGACACATTCCTTAAAAGATACAAGCTAGTGAAATTCACTCAAACAAAGGTAGATGACCTAAACAGCCCTATGTCTATTAAAGAAATTGAATTTGTAGTTATAAATCTTCCCACAAAGAAAACTTCAGTCCTAGATGCCTTCACTGATGAATCATACCAAACATTTAAGGAAAAAATTATATTAATTCTACCCAGACTCTTCTAGACCATTGAAGAAAAGGGAATACTTCGTAAGTCATTCTATGAGGCTAGAATTACCTCTTAATAAACGGTAAATGATAATAAAACCAGACAAAGACATTATAAGGAAAGAAAGCTACAGACTAATATCATTATGAGAATTGTTGTAAAAATTCTTAACAAAGTTTTAGCAAATTGTATCCAATAATACATAAACAGAATAATATATTATGGCCAGGAATATAATATATTTATCCCAGGAATGCAGAGTTGGTTTAAAATTTGAAAATCAATCTATGTAATTCACCACGTTAACAAACTAAAATGAAAAAAAAGCCAAACCAAAAACCAAACCATGTTTTTATCTCAGTAGAACGAGAGAAAGCATTTGCCAAATTCGATATCCACTTACGATAAAATCTCTCAGTTAACTAGAAACAGAAGGAAACTTCTTCAACCTGATAAAGGTATCCATTAAAAAAAACCTCTTCTGTTCTCATTTGCCTCATAGTCAAGTACCACACAGAGTGATGGATATAGAGGAAGTGGCACGAGCGTCTGGGTCAGAAACACTAGAGTTCAAACCATAGCCTTCCCACTGCTGTGGTCATGCACACGTTACATAGCCTCTCTGAGCCTGCATGCTCTCCTTTGCAGCACAGAGATAATAAACAGACAAGTCATGCTTTGTTACTGCCCAGCACTGCTTGCATGCATTAAAATTAGTCCTTTTCTCCTTTTTCTTCGCTAGGTTCTGATGAGGGTGAGAGTGGTCCAGGGTGACAGATTGCAGCATCTTTATTAGCCACAAATATTTAATGTGGACCTGCCATGGGTAAGGCATCAGTGGGCTTGCTCTGGTGGACTGTAAGTGCTTTCATTTCCTCCTTTTTGGAAGGATCTAGTGGAGTGGAATGGGGAAGAGGCTAGGAGACAATCAGAGGAAGATAAGGCATCCCTAAATCTTCAGATGGGCCTTCTCTGGAAAACCCAACCAGGGTTTTGGCAATAGACTCTTGTTCTGTGCTTGTAGGGCAGTGGGTGTCCACATTCAGGTTTCTAGCTGAGATTACATTTCAGTGTGGAACATGTGGGACGTTAATCCACAGTAAGACAAGTGTCTTTATAACTCAACAGTGAGGACAACTTCCAAGTTTTAAAGAGTTCCAGATAGAAAGTACCTTTTGTACTTCAGGGCTCAGCTGCACATGGTCACGGTTACACCGAAATCCACCAGTCATTTACATGTGGTCAGTTTCATGTCTTGCCAGTAGGGCTACTATACGGTCCTTAGTAGTAGGGAACTATTGGGAGTTAGTTTTGCCAGGACTGGTATTTAACCTTTGCTGGGTCTTTATGCGTGGTCTTTAAGGATTCCGAAGGTCGTGTAAGGCCTCTAGGGAGGCTTGTTTGCCATGTTAAAGAAGAGATAAGTTGATGACCAGGTCCAGCAGTGCCCCTGCCAGCCAATGAGCCCCTGTGAAGTGCTAGATTTCGTGATGCACGTCAGAACCTTAAAGACTCTGGAAACTTGGCAGTGGAGGCAGAAGCACATCAACGAGGTGTCAGCATAGCAGCTCTGAGGACCAGAATAGGCCTTCCCATCAACCTAACACACACACGCACATACACACTCTCACACCAACACACGCACTCACACAAAGACACACTCATATACACAAACACACTCACATAAACATACACTCACACAAACACGTCGTCACTCACACACAATTTCTCACACATACACTCACTCACACACACTCTCACATACACAAATATACACACACTCTCACTTTCTTACACGTACACTCACAGAAATACACATGCACTCACACAAACACACACACATACATACAGCCATGATGGCAGGCCTGAGATGCCACTGGGGAGAAGGCGAGGAGAAAGAGAGAGAGGAAAGATTTGCAAAGAGATGGTTATAATGTGCAACAGACCAAGTTTTGCACCGGGAAAGCCTGAAATACCCTATTTCGCGGCTCAAATGTGCACCATCAAGAGCGATGGGCATATATTAGATGAGATCTGATATAAGAAAGAAAAAAACAACTTCTGAAGCATTTTTGTAGGCTTTAACTCTAGTACCATAGCAAAGAACCTAAAAATCGTGTTGGACATATTTACGATTCGAGCTCTCGAGGTTTCTCGCTGCTCTGCTCCACGCCGGCTGCCTCACCCTTTGCCATCTCACTGCCTTCTCGCTTTGCTCCCTCCTCCTCGCTTCCTCTCCTCTTCTTTCCTCTCCTCCCCTGGTCAGGAGCAAAGCTCTCCTGATTGCTCCCACTTCCTCCTGCAGAGCTTCTGTTGGGGGCTTGGGCTGCTCCACACAGCTATTTCACCGGGTTTTCCTGTTCTACTCGAAGCAACTTGCCAGGGTATTTTCCTCCCTAAGGAGAATTCTGGCTCTGGTTGCTCAGAGAATAAAAATTTCCCTTTATTACACTAAAACTCCATCTTCTTAGGAGGTGGGTTAGACAGACAACATGTGATGGATGGTGTCAGCCTCTGTTTGTAGTGTCCCATTTCACAGGGGTAGAATGACTCCAACTCAGTCTTACACTCACACTTGACAAATCTTTGGAGCCATATAAACAGTTACATTCACTATGGCCCCAATGTCTCTATAGGTGGAACGGAGACAGTAGTAGTTATAAGAATTAATTGTTACTATATATTTTGACCTGACTTGAAGACTCTCCAAAAGCTAAGTTTATCAATAATTCACATGTCTAAATGGCATTGTTCATCATTTTTTTTCATTCTTGGGATTTTAGGGGTACATTTTCATATGACCAGTATTTTCCTAGAAAAATAGTTAGCCCAAATATGTGGGACACCCAGTTACACTCTGTCCTTTTTTTTTTTTTTAATTTTTTGTTTATTGCAGTAACATTGTTTATAACATTAGATAAATTTCAGGTGTACATCATTATACTTCTACTTCTGCATAGATTACATCATGTTCACCACCCAAACACCAACCACAACCCATCACCACACACATGTGCCGAATTATCCCTTTCGCCCTCCTCCCTCCCCCCTTCCCCTCTGGTAACCACCAATCCAATCTCTGTCTCTATGTGTTTGTTTGTTGTTGTTATTATCCACTACTTAATGAATGAGATCATGTGGTATTTGATCTTCTCCCTCTGACTTATTTCACTTTGCATAATACCCTTGATGTCCATCCATGTTGTCACAAATCGCTGGATTTCATCGTTTCTTTTGGCTGAGTAGTATTCCATTGTGTGTATATACCACATCTTCTTTATCCATTCGTCCCTTGATGGGCACTTAGGTTGCTTCCAAGTCTTGGCTATTGTGAATAACGCTGCAATAAACACAGGGGTGCATGTATCTTTACACATTGGTGTTTTCACGTTCTTTGGATAAATACCCAGCAGTGGAATAGCTGGATCATATGGTAGTTCTATCCTTAATTTTTTGAGGAATCTCCATACTGTTCTCTGTCCTTTTGAATGGAAATGAGCTGATATCTATCAGAGAGGACCTTTGCATATGGGTCTCAGGGCTTGGGGAAGGACATGCGGAGAGGCAGTAAAGGTGTGGACAAAGGTGAAGAATCTGGGACCAGAGAGGAGAATGACCAACACAACAACCTGGCAACACCCAGGACAAACGGAAGTAGTTACTGCTGTTGGTTGAATGTTCTGATGCTATCATTCATAGACACATCATGGGCTTGTTCTTCTGACTGATGAGAATGAGTGTGAGAGTGAGTGTGTGTGTGTGTGTGTGTGTGTTCGGGGGGACAATCTTACTGGAAAGTGAACTTCTCATCAGAGGTGGCCTGCTAACCGTGGGCTCCTCTTAAGCCAGAGGGATATCTCTTACTCTTCTAGCCTCCCGAAGACTGAATGCCCTTTCTACATTTGATTGCTTCACAGAATTATGTGAATTATGTAAATAACATGAGGGAAATATGAATCCTGTGGGTGTATCTTGCAATTGGAAGTGAAAGTGTTATTTCTCTTTTAGCCAAGCACAATGGTCCATCAGCTTCCCAGGCTTGTCATCCTATGCCATGTGAATGAAGGCCTTCTTAGACAAGAGGAGGGTAAAAGGATTTAAAACTTTGAGGGAAGACCTCTCCATTCATAGAGAAGGGAGAAGCTAATTCCATAGCAATATATCCATTACCGGAGAGAGGATCATGGATCGTGTTCGGGGTGTATGATATTTGGCACAAAGGGGAGAAACACATAACGTCAAGGAGGCCGAGCTTAACTCTATTTTATTTCCTGGTATAATTGAATGCAGCTTAGACGTGAATTAATGGTACCTTTCACAGAGTCTTAAATTTAGTCAACAGAACCAAGCTCGGTTAATCTACACCATGAGGACAGCCACCTTCGGCTTGGTTTTCTTGGGGTCCTGGAGGTGAGGAGGTTGGCCTGAGGGTGAGACAAGAGCTGAGGGGAGAGTGGAGCATTTGCCGGAGTGTTTTCCACAAACAGTTTCATAGCTAGAAACAGATGCTCCAGGTGGCTTGCTAGCCAATAGCATAATGTGAAAAACATTAAAATATATATCCTTCAAAGCATTCTTAGCTTTGCTCCTCAGTTCTCAGTAGCTTCTCTCATGCTTTAAAGATGGAGAGGAAATCAGCCTTTTCCTGGTCCACGTTTTGTGGGCTTAAGTCAGCTTGGAGCCAGTTGCTGCAGCGTGCATTGGGGTTGGTCTCCCTGTATCCCCTTCTCTTGTTCATTCTCCTTTCGTTTTTGTAGCATGAAGCTGCGGAGAGGAGCTTAGTATCTTTGGCAGCTCCCGTGGAGAAATCCTGTATAAGGTCCACAGGAGCTGAAAGGACTGAGTTATTTCCCAGTTGCCTTGAGACTGGTGTGGTTTCAAAAGGGGCGTGTGGCAGAGAAGGAAACTGGCACCCACTGGTGGCCCTGGAACTAGCAGTGGCTGTTGGTCTCCCAGGATTTATTGGGGGATCTTATAGGATCTGAGACTTGGAATCTCATTCAGATGGATTCACAGGTTTGAAAACAGAAGTCATGCTGGAAGAAAGTTGAATTTGGCCATGTCCCCTCCCTGCCCCCTTTCTAATTTTTAAGCCTGATGCCTTTTGCTTAGAGGCTGTGGATTGTGGAACTGTAGTGATTTCAGACCCTTGGAGACCAGCCACTTTAGTCTCATTTTTTACAGAGGAGAAATTGAGGAAGCGAGATGTTGACTGAGTTTCCTAAGGCCAGTCATGGAACTTGGGCTGGAGCCCCACTCTCTTGTCCTTCCTATGATGTCGCTCAAAGTTCCTCTTCTTTCCTGCACCAGCACAAAGGGTGTGTTTTCTCTCGCTCTCTGCTGCTTTTACAGGCTCTGGCCCTGTCTCAGACACGGACCCCAGACCCAAACCCCTCTGTCCTGGCTGAACCTTCCTATAACCTGGTGCACATTTCTTCCGAACAAGTACAAAAGAGGGTGTAGAATCAAGATTTAACCTGTGTTTAGAGGTTACTGACTCTCAGAAGGCTGAACCTGAAAACTGTAAGTGGTTTAGAGAAAACATTCAGACCACAGAGGCATATGCTTTCTGGTAATAAAATCATTTGTTTTATTCCCACAGTGTCATTTTGTTCCTCTCACTCTGGCCAGTGTGTCATAACTCTTTCTTCATCTCTTTGGCCTCCTCTACCCATCTTCTGGCCCCCACACACATGAGGTGAATTTCTATAATTTACTAACATTTCTCCTTCAAGTTGAGTATTTGACTTGTATTGGAAAAGAATTCCCTGAGGAACACGGCCAGCTACCAGCTGGCTCTTGATCCATGCTTTGCTGGCACGGCCTATGAAAAATGACTTCCTCCATTGCTCTCTTTGCAAAGGGGGGACTGGGGTGACTCCTGGCCAGTGGGGTTCCTCTCTCCTGGATCCAGCCATTTATTGGACACCGTTTCATCAGTTCTCCAAACGGCTTTCCATCTTTTCTATTGTAGTGCTAAGCATTTCTTTTCTTTCCTCAACAATACTTTATGATTTATTCCTGGGTTTTGTTTTGGCCACTTTGAAGAAGCAGGTTGGACTTCCATGCCAAATTCCATTTGGATGTCAAGACTGATGATCCACTCACACCAAGAGGGTATATGACAAGTTTATGTGACACACTTAAGAAGGCTTTTGGGGAGAGCAGGGAAGGCTTCCCAAGCTGCTCTGAAAATGTCTTGAAAGAGGAAGGAAGAGAGACTGGCTTGGGGTTTATTATAGTTAAGGGGTGAGGCTGGGATGAGAATTCCACGCATGGGAAGAGGCTCGCATGGTTTGACTGTCTCATGGGGCGAAGGAGGGAGCACTGGGCTCTCTTATCAGCTCATCCAGATGTGGGTGAAGGGAGAGAGGCAGGGGTGAGGTTTAAAGGCTGTCAGCCTTCAATCATCAAAAAATGTAGAAATACCATATGATCCAGCTACCCCACTACCAGGTATTTATCCAAAGAATGTGAAATCAACAATTCAAAGAGATTTATGCATCCCTATGTTCATAGCAGCATTATTCACAATACCCAAGATGTGAAAGCAACCCAAGTGCCCATTGACTGATGAATGGATAAAGAAGATGTGGTATATATATACAATGGAATACTACTCAGCCACGAAAAAGACAAAATTGTGCCATTTGTGACAACATGGATGGACCTTAAGGGTATTATGTTAGGCGAAATAAGTAAGACAGAGAAAGACAAACACCACATGATTTCACTCATGTGGAAAATAAACAAACACACGGATAAGGAGAACAGATTAGTGGTTACCAGAGGAGGAGGGGGTCGGGGGAGTGCAAAAGGGATAAAGGGGCACTTGTGCATGGTGACAGATAAAAACTAGACTATTGGTGGTGAACACGATGCAGTCTATACAGAAACTGAAATATAATAATGTACACCTGAAATTTACACACTGTTATAAGCCAACATGACCTATATAAAAAAAATGGAGCCAGACTTTTTACTGTAGGTTTATTTTGGATTTAAGAACAATTGTTCAAAGTCAGACAAGCTTTACTGGTTCTTGATTGATAAACAAATTCAGGGGTTTGGAAGCCCTAGAGTGCCAAAGTCAGCAGTCCATTGTCCACCTCACTTCCTCAGATATCCAATGTAAACTAAGCCACTCAGCAGATGACCTCATGATGTTCTCTGTTTGGCTGTGAAGCTTCAAGTAATGACTCTGGAAACACAAGATGATTAAAATAGTCTTATTATTTATTTCAAAATTATTTCCTCATTCAAAGTCTCAACTGTCCTACTTACGATAAAATTCAAATTAAAATGAAGATCCATGTGCTGCTAATTTCCACATTTACAAGACCAGTCCTGACCTCTCACTTGAGATCTAGGCATGGAGATCCAAGTGTTTTCTTGACAGTTCTAGGTGCAGGTCTATAAGGCATCACAAATTTAACATGTTCCAAATACAGCTATGGATTTGCCCTCCAAACGTGATCCTTCTCTTAACTTTCCCATCTCAGTAAATGGCACCCCCACCTCCCCAGTTGTGTTGTCCGAAATTCTAGAAGTCACTCTCAATTGCTCTCTTGCCGTCTCTCTTCACAAGTTGTGTGAGTAGACTTACAAAACGTAACCCAAACCTCACCTCTTTCTTCCCTCTTCATTCCTCAAGCCATTGCCAGCGCCATTCTCCTACCTGCACACTGCAGGAGCCCATAACAGCCCCCTGCCTCTGTTCCTGGGCCCCTGCTATGGGTTGAACTGTGTCCCCCCAAAAGATATGTTGAAATCCCAAACTCCAGGAATTTTGAGTGGGACCTATTTAGAAATAGGGTCTTTGTAGGTGCAATCAAGTAAGATGATGTCATTAGAGTGACCCCTAATCCAACGCAACTGGTGTCCTTTTAAGAAGAGGAAAAGAGACAAGGACACACAGGGAAGACGGCCATGTGAAGACAGAGGCAGAGACGAGTGATGCTGCCACAAACCCAGGAATGCCTGGGGCCACCAGAAGCTGGAAGAGGCAGGGAAGGATCCTCTCCTAGAGCCTTCAGAGGGAGCATGGCTCTGCCAACTCCTGGATTTTGGATTTCTCGCATCTAGATCTGTGAGACAATAAATTTTTGTTGTTGGAAGCCCTCCAGTTAGTGGTACTTTGTTATGGCAGCCTTAGGAAATTGACACAGGCCCTATAATCACTTTTTCACACAATGGCCAGAGGGACATTTTAAAGCCTAATTCAGATTGTGCCCGTCCTCTGCATAAAAACCTCTATCGATTTTCCTCTGGACTTAGGATAAAATCCAAACTCTGTGTGGGGGGCTTTTCACTTGCTAGTCCGAAGGAATCAGCAGGAGTCACTAACCTCACCCCGCATGTTACCCTTTCATTTCCTCCAGAGCGCTTAACCGGATCCGGCGTTTCTGTACTAGTGCATCATTTGTCCCCACCCCTCTCTGGCGAAGCTCGCGAGATCTGAGCCCCGTCCGCGCTTGCTGTGTCCCGGATGTCCAGAATAGGACGTGGCGCCAGAGAGCGGGAGCTTCCTATGTGTTTGGTGAGTGGATGTATGATACGTGCAAATGTTAAAAAAAATTGTTTTACTTTTATTCTGGACACCAGAAAATGAAAATAAACTTTATATTTACTGAATTTACTTACAGTTTTTAAAGTATGCTTGCATAAGCGCAATTCATGCTTTTCCTCAATTAATCTCCTCTCTTAATTCAGAAAGAGCAGTCAAGTCTCAGCCAGGGAGAGGCCCACAGACATCTCAACAAACCTAATGACTGAGGAAACACCTGTCTGTCGTGAAACAAGAGTGTCTTGGTCTGAATGAGGCTCAAGTCATCATCTCAAGGTTGACTACAAGGTTAAATACTGCTTGATCAAGCAAATATGACAAACTACTAACAGTTGGTACATCTAGGTGAAGGGTATAAGGGTATTCACTGTACTATTCTATCATCTTACTCTAGGTTTGAAAATTTTCCAAATAAAAAGTTGGAAAAAAATCGGCCAAAAAATAAAATACTATACGATTTCAAATTGCCTTCAGAAAAACTTTCTGTTGTAAGATCGAAGGACCAACAGCAGGTTAGTATCAGAGATTTGACTGTAGGAGATTTGGTTAATTCAGGAATATAAGGCATTTGTTGGCCAATATGTCTATTGTGTATTTTTAAGGTCAGTCAGAGGTCTTTGCCACAAAACAGGGCAAAATTTGTACGCCCCGGGTATGTCTTGTTCCCACTGTGGGAAACCCAAGCTGCTGTTTCTGTGGGTGAGTGGCACTTGGTGTTGCCCCCCCAGGGACCCTCAGCCCTCAGAGCCTTTCACAGAGGAACCAGCCTCTGTGGAACTTCAAGTGTGTTTCCAGATGCTCCTGCTGGAATTGTGTTCGGTGACCCCAGACTCGTGAATCACAGCTTTTCCGTTTGTGTTTAAGATCTGCCCCACTTTCGGGAAGCTACTGGACTTCCGGTCCTCCTCTCTGGACAACTGAAACAAAGAGTGAAATTCTAGAATTCTCTCAGGGGTGGTGAATAAAAGTTAACAAAATTTCTCTTGGAAGATATGAAATGGTCTAAAAATTAAGCAATGCACCAAGGATGGAAGGATACGAAAGAAGTAGCTTGAAAAGATCAATACTCATTTTTCTTAAGGACTTTTTGTTCTAAATATAATATTTGGCCTTTTGTCCTGGTAGTCTAAATAAGAGAGAGGCGCAAAAATGGGAAAATTCTTGAAGTTACTAAACTACGACAGAGAGAGTCGAGGTTTGAAATAATCATTGTAGGTTTTGTACATTGAATCACTTCACGATGCATGAAAAGGATCTGATTTTGCCCATTATCGCTTAACTAGTAGATGGTTTTTTCTTACAGAGTGACAGGATGTGGCCAGCCAGGCTGAGAGATGTGCTGTTCTGGTGGTCTTTGGAGTGGAGAGAAACAACCAGAACCCATTGTGTTGTGTTTCTTCTTCTGTGTCTGAGAGAGAAATTTTACTTGGGTTATGATGTGTCTCTGTGTCACAGAGCATCAATATTTCTGTAACTGGAAGCCACCTCTGCTATAATAGAAGAAGTATGAAGGTTTACTTAAAAAATGATCCTTCTTAGCAAAATACAGTAATGCGTCTAGTTCCCACAAATGCTCACCCCTCTCTGCTAGGAAACTTTTGCCTCCAGAAGGCCCTTATTAAATGGTGAATGGGTTGGCTGCAATTCCAGAATCTCCTGGACCCATGAACCAAAAAGGTGAGAGTAAGGTCATTGTTTCCCCACCAATTGTATTTCTCTGATTCTGGTAACCACCGGTGAACTTGTTGCAACTTCAGCTCCTTTCAAAGGGTCCCCCAACTGCTTCTTGGAATCTTCAAGTGTGATTCAAGTTCATGCAAAAACAAATCATCTCAGCCTTCACCTATCATTGCAGACGCTGTAGGCAAACCGTTTGCCACAGATGGCAGAGATTCCTAGGATCCCTCTTCCCCGGACTTGGTGCCTTGCTGCTGGACCACTCAGTTCCTCTGGAAGAGTTCCTTCCTAGCAGGTTCTTCATTCTCTCCAGAAAATACTCTTGGCTGATTTGCTCCTGGGTCTGCAGACACACTTGGACAGGTCTGAGTCACAGAGTGAACGTAGCTTAAACACAAGTGGGGACCCCGGCTCATAAAGGATTAGCAGGATGAGCTTTTCAGACCAGTTTTTTTTTTTTAATATCTCACCTGTTTATTTTAAGAATGCACAGAATTTCTTTGATTCTCTGGAAAAATTCATTGCCTGGGGGTAGAGATGTTGGATTAAGCAATGTTTGTGAAGTGTGAAATCTTAAGCATAAACACGAGTCCCATTTGGCTGGAAAATTGTATCCTCAAAGAATCCAAGGTGAATGGGCATTCATCAGAGGGAGTGAAATGCCTCACCAAAATAGATGACATGACCACAGCTTCTGACATAAAAAACAAAAAGAAAGGCACGTAACCCATACCAAGGATGGACTTTCCTTTCCACAATGGTAACAGCGATTCCATCTCTGTGCATCAAGGCGTGTCCCTTCCTGGGTCTGGGAAATCAGGTGGGCAAACTGGCCAAGTGACATTCACATCCAAATAAGGAAATGGGAACTGAGCCAGGTGACTGCACAGCAAGGACGGCAGGGCCTCAGTGGTAGTTAGAATAATGAGGGCTGGTGGGTGCCAGCCTGCAGAGACCTCCTGTTGGTGTTGTGGCCTTGGACAAGGAAGAGTGCTCACTGACAATGAATGACAGGTGATTAATACCAGAGGGAAAGTTAAGCGCAAAGGTTAAAGCCCTCCAGTGTCACTGGATGACAGTGGAAGTTCAGGTGCACACAACAAAGTGCCCCTCCATCATTGCCTCCTAAGATTGTTGGACTGCATAATTCATTTGGGTTTGCCAAGCACTTTGGGGTTTACATATGTGAATTGCTAATTTGCTGAAACCTGCATCCTATGGCAGGTCAGACCAGTTTTGAATGTGATTGTAACGTAAATTTGGGTGGGATAAGACAGAAACTTCTGCAGGATGGGGCGAGGTCTAAGGACGGCAGGCCCTTGTGGGATGCCAGCAGGGCTGGCTTCATGGACCGGAGACCTGTGTAGTCACACAGGGCCCGGCTCTCAGAGGTCCTTGCTCTGTCGTTGCCATCTTGAAATTCTTCATAATTTTATCTGAGTTTGTGTTTTGTAACTGAGGTCCGATGGGACAATGCAGCATGTGCAGGAGCCTCCCACCGCCTCCCTGGGACACGCTTAATTGCCTGCACCCTGCCTTATGGAGCCTAGATCCTGCCCAGCTGTTTCTCCTCATCCCTGCCCTGGACCCCTGCCACCCTCAGTCTTGGGGCGTTGGTGGGGGAGGCCCACGTTCCCATGCTGTGCTGCCACCCTCCACCAGTGGAGGGGCCCTTCGGCATCTCAGATTGATCAAGGCAGTGGCTGTTCTGCCCTGGGTTGGCCGTGCCCAACTTTGGTGGGGCCTCTCGCCTGCTCCTGGTCCAGGCACTCTACAGAAAGGTTGCATTCCCTTGGGGTCACGCATTCCCTGTGGGTTGGCGTGATGGGCCCAAGCCAAGAGGAGGCTCATTTCTCCACCCCACTGGGGCTCTGCATTTTCATTTTTCATTGGGTTCTGAAAATTCTGTAGCTGGCCCTGCATGTTGGGAACCTGGGGCAGCGAAGTAACAGAGGAGAGGAGGTAAGGCAGCCGATAAACTCTTCCTACTTATTAATTTCATAGCTGGTTGACTCTGGTATCAATCAATGAACCTTTCCTTTGAGAAGCTTTATTGACACTGTTCAGATTTTTTGCCTTAATTCACATCATTTTTCTACCCTGGAATGTCTTCTCCTAGCCTCTCTGATTTTCCAACTTCTCCTTATTATTTTTTTTTTTGTGTGAGGAAGATCAGCCCTGAGCTAACATCCATGCCAATCCCCCTCTTTTTTTTTTTTTTTTAGCTGAGGAAGACTGGCCCTGGGCTAACATCCATGCTCATTTTCCTCTACTTTATATGGGACGCCACCACAGCATGGCCTGACTAGCGGTGCATTGGTGCGCGCCCAGGATCCGGACTCCGGCTGCCAGCAGCGGAGTGCGTGCACTTAACCGCTATGCCATGGGGCCGGCCCCAACTTCTCCTTATTTTAAGGCTCAAATCAAGACTCATCTCTCCCACAAGACTTCCGGTTCACTCCAGGCAACATTGCTGATTCTCTGTGCTGAACCCAGGACTGTATCTTTCCGAGTACTATTTGTGAATTAAACATAGATTTCTTATTGTACCTCCACTGTTCATTGTTTGGCCTTGTTATTGAACTTTTTATGTGTTTATTTATGTTTTGTTTACATTACTCTGTTCTTGGCTCAGTCTCCTAGAGATAGTAGACGCGTGCAAAAATAGTTGTTGATTGAATGACATGTTGTGTGTGTCTTGGCATTTTTGGAAAATAAGAGAAAGATTAAGGCTGTACTTTCTTTAGAAGTTACCAGTTGGTGGAAATCAAACTTCCAATTTAAGTGATTTTGGGAAGTAATGATAAATTAGAAATTGAAAAATAAAAAGGGAATATTTCAGGCAGAAGATAGCGGTTTCTACAGCAGTGGGGCCATTTGATTTGAACACTGTTTTTAGCAATGATGAGGTTATTAGAGCTCTGAATGATTAAACATAATTCTTACTGTGTCATGAGCATGTGTCTCCTTCTGGACCCACAAATTATGTTTTGTACCCCGAGCCATGAGGGTGAGAAAGATTCTGGGAATTCAAGCAATACTGCCTCAGTCACTGCTTAGCTTTTGAACATCCCTCCAGCCTGGTGCAAATGTACTGGGGCAGCTCTTCACCCTCCTTTATGCTGGATTGTCCTCCTGACTTTAGCGATTTCCTGCATCTCTTGAGTTACTGCAGCTCCCACTGCACTATCTACCACTGGAGGGCTCCCCAGTGCTGTGAAGCACCCAGGATTCAAGGGGTTTCGTTTTATCAAAAGGTGCTCCTTTTCTGTTTTCTTCCAATGACCAAGGTGAACAGACGAGCCATTAGCTCCATTTTCTGAGCAGTTTTCAGATCATGCTTTAAAAATCACGAATGCGGTCAACGTCTCCATTTTGCATGGAAGCTTGTGTCTAGCAGCATTCTTGTTTTCTTGCTTGGGTGGGAAAGAGAGCTGCGGAGGGAGATGCTTTCCTCCCGGGAGGTCCTGAGGAGTTTAAAAACAGAGGCTTTGCCTTGTATGAAAAGGTCTCTATTCTTTCTTAAAATACTCACAGAATCCCATGCCGGAAAACAAAACAGGATTGCTCTATTAGTCATCCAACAATGAAAGAAGAAAGCCACCCACTTCTCCAGTGCTTCCGTTCAACGTGACCTCAACAACCTTGAAGGATTCATGGAATTAATTAGAAACAATAGTGAGGACTCTGTGGGATGATTGCTCCTGAAGATCCTCTGCTGCCTCAGACCCACCTCACTGCCACCCTGCATGCAGACCTCATCCCTCCTGAGAGGGGCTCAGACGCCCCTTCCCTCCATGCTGCCAGCGTCATCTTGGGCCTTCCCAGGTCCCACAAACCCACGCGAGAGGCTGCCACGTGAGCTCAGTCACACCCTGCAGCCCCTAGGCTCTTGCCCTGGACCGCAGCCCCTGCTGGGTTAAGAATGGTCGACCATCTCAAGGCCCACTCCCCGGCAGAGGCCACGTCCCTTTAGCAAAGGAAAGAGATGGAAAGCTTAGTTCTCAAGTGTCTGCTCTGGGCCAGACACTGTGCGAGGAGGAATCTTACTCATGTGTAAATCTCATTTCATCACCTAAGTGAGGCAGAGATGATTGTTTCAATTACATAAAAGGAGAAACAGAGTTGGAAAGATTTAAAAACTTGTTGAGGATTGTACTGCCTTCCAGGAATCTCCAAAGTGGGTGGGTTCACTCTAGTGCAGGTCCCCAGTTAAATCTTGTTGATTAACCACTAACCACACGAGAGCTGTCCAACTGGCCAGTTTCTAGATGAAACTGTGGCAGGTAAATTATTTGGAGAAAACAAATGGAGTCGATTTCCACATGACCGCATTAGGTCTCTGTTGGTTAATGACTAAAAGCAATTCTGTTTGCTCACATAGGATTCCAAGTTGATTTCAATAATTATTCAAATATGGGAATAGTTTCAGCTACAGAACACAAACTCTCAGTATTTGGAATATGGACATCTTATTTGTCCTACCAAAAACTCCATCGAAAACACAAATATTATTCAGGTTCCCACCTCAATTCCTGGTTTTTTTTCCCATGGGAAAGAACTTCCAAAATATCCAGTATTTTTGGACATGTATTTTATTTGTCGGCCCAGTTTCTCTTCTGTTGGGAAATAACCATAATGGTAGCTAGTATTTACATAGCCTTTACACTACCTTAAGTGCTTTACATATATTCACTCATTTAATCATCACGACAATCCTCTGAGGTGGCTACCATTATCATCTACATCTTACATGCAAGAAAATTGAGGCCCAGAGAGGTTAAAGTACTTTCTCAAGGACACACAGCTGGTAGATAGTAAAGCCAAGGCTTGCAGCCAGGCAGTCTGGCTCAGGAGTATACTTAGTCCCTGGATTTTTAGACAGATGGTGGGATGGTTGGGTTGTAATTGGTATTATCGCATACCAAATGAAATGCAACTGCACCATTATTTAAAAATAATAGTTTATTGAGAACTGACTATATACCAGCCTCTATGGTAAAAATCTCAGATCTTTCTGACTACTAAATCTGTAATTTTGACCACTATCCTACACTATACAGCATTGGCTCAGAGTTGCTTTATTTTGAGTTTCTTAGCTATCTGTGAGGCTTATTATTTCTACCTAGGTTGGTTTAATATCTGTTAGGGGAAGTTTATAGTCAATAACAGATAAGCAATATGAACAAGTCTAACCAAATGAGGTGAAATAATTTCATTTGCTTTGAGCACTTGTGAAATCCATAGCCAGAAGGGATCTTAGAGACCGTCTATCAGAAAAATAGTCTCCCTGGTTGAAATAGTACTCTTTTTTTCTCAGTTCTTTCCAACTACAGAACCCACCATATTTCCTTTTTTGCCAAAGTTACCAGAAAGCTCATAGTGAATTTGAATGCTCACTTAAAGTAAGTGTATTAAGTTTTTAGTATACTGATTTTTCTCCTTTCATATACTTTCTGTTCCTGTCTTAATGATATTTTTATATCTATACCATATTATGTTTATCCTGGTCGTATATATTGCAATATAATTTTCATTTCTCTTGGGTAAATACCTAGGAGTAGAATTGCTAGGTCATAGGGCAGATTTGTGTTTAACTTTATAAGACAGTGCCAAATATTTTTCCAACATGACTGTATCATTTTGTACTGCAACCAGTAATGCAAGAGTATGAGGTTCCAGTTGTTCCACATCCTCGCCAGCACGGTCATGCGTCGCTGAACAGCAGGGACACGTTCCGAGAAATGCGTCGGTAGATGATTTTGTCATTGTGCGAACGTCATAGAGTGTACCCGCACAAACCTAGATTGCATAGCCTACTGCACACCTAGGCTATATGGTTCTATTTTTATGGGACTGCTGTCGTATATGCGCTCCATCGTTGACCAAAACATCGTTATGTGGCGTAGGACTGTACATGCAACCCTGGGGTGGGTACATTTTAAAACAGAGAGGATGCATTTTACTGCTCTGGTAGCCCTGGTGGGGAAGAGCCCTCCTTGCTCATGAAGGTGAAGGGAGTGGCCAGGGATAGTGTCGGGTAGCTCCAGGCCTGGAGCTCCAAGGCCAGCTGCCCTCATCCCAATCTCAACCAGCTGCCCTCATCCCAATACCCACACTGCTGCTGATTTTGGTGAGAAATTGAAATTTGATTTAATCCCAACTGAAAATAATTAGGAGAAAATAACTTGCTGTTGTACAACCAATTAGGGGAAAACAGACCCCGCTGGAGTCACGTGTATCTTTTTTCTAAGCTGTCCATAGTCTAAGGGGCCCAGAGTCCTTTAGTTGGAGGGGAAGGATTACCTACTTCCCAAGGCTCAAGCCCCAGCTGGACCTGGCAGACTTTTGAGTTGTATGAACCCACGTGAAAACCAGCTCTACCACAGAGTTGCCTGGGGAGTTGATGCACCTCCCTAAGCCACGTACGCTCATCTCTGAAACGGGAAAGCTAATAAATTCTGCTCTCTAAAGGTATTGTAAAAATTAAGATTGTGTTTGTAAAACCATTAATTAACACAGAGGATGGTACAAATGTATTAACATCAGCAGTAGATATTGCGTTTTATTACAGTGTTGTTAGAAAGAAAGCAAAAAAAAGACTTTATAAACCCATATTTTTCAACAGAAATGGTCAGTCTAAGCCCCACAGCCTCCCACCCGAGTGGGCCATCCAATGGAACTTCCAGGCTCCAAGCATTCATGGGACATTTAAAAATAATTGGTCACATACTTGACCATAAAGGAAATCTCAACAAAACCAAAGAATTGATATCATCAATAATGAAAAGTCTGAAAAAAATACAACAAAATTTGAGAACAAGAACTAAAAAGATATTCCCCAAAGTTCATGTGTTAAGTATTTAAAAAATTAAACAAACACTTTTGAATGATTGATAAGTCAAAGACAATATTATAATGGGGAATTTAAATATTTTGAACTGAGTAGCAATAAAAACATTATAAAAAATTGTGGGATGTAGCTAAGGCAATATATAGAGGGAAGTTTTTGGCTTTAAATGTATATAAAGAAAGTTTAATAAATCGGTGAACTGAATTTCAATTTAAAAAGTAAGGAAAAGAGCAATAGAGCAAATCCAAAAAAGATAAGGATAGAAATAATAAAGATAAGAGCAGGAATAATGAAATGACATTAAAAAAAAAAAACACAGGGGAGTAAAACAAAACTAAATTTGAGGAAACTAAATTTTCTCATTTATAGAAAGGAGGTGCTATTTTGGACTTTAAAGTGAAGTTGTGAAGGTCACGTGTCATATTCTGTGCAAAAGCAAAGAACTATTCCTATGCACTTCCATCTTTATTTCATTTATTCACCACATATTTACTGATTATCTATTCAGCGCCAGGCAATGTCTGGCATTGGGGGTATGATGCCTTCTTGGAACTTACTCTCTAGAAGGGTGGTAGACATTAATAATTAATTAATTTGGGTCTACCCAATATGACCAAAATTAAGACGTGAAGCAGAGGAGACATGCGTTGTGTAATGAGAGCATGTGATGGGGGCATAACCTACTCAAAGACGTTAGGGAGGGTCTGCTGGAAAATGAGGCTCAAGCAGACATCAGGAGGTGGGATGGAGGGGGAAGTGTGCCAAGTGAAGAGAAGCACATGTGGTGTCTACAAGGGACAGAAAAAGGGCCAGTGTGGCTGAAGCCCAGTGGGCTGTGGAGGGAGATGGGGCTATGGTGTAGGAAGGAGCCACACAGGACCGGGTAGGCCATGTCTGGAGTTTTACTTTCTAAGAGCAATGGGAAACTATTGCAGTGTTTTAATCAGGGGACAGAATGGATTGGAAGAAGACAGAATGAATGTAGGGGACCAATTAGAGGCCAGTGCATGGTCTAGGTGAGAGATGCGATGACGGTGGCTTGAATTAAGATGACAGAGGCAGAGATGGGGAAAAGTGGGTGGATTTGAGGGATGTTTTGAAGATAAAATCTAAGTGCATATCTTAGAGTTGAGGGCTATGGATTTGGATACTCTACTGGCTCCCATAGAAAAGAATGATCTGAGGGTACCTCCCTGGTGTGCAGTCTTTAGATGTGGACCTACTGGCTTAGCTACCAGAAAAGGGCCATGAAATGCTACCCTTATGCACCTGGGGTCTAAAGATGACAAGGCTGCTGACCCCCTGGCCATGACATAAGCCTGTGCCTTTGGTCTGGTGTATTCCGGCGAGGAGTGTCCTGCCACACTTTTTTGGAAAAGTTGGCTGCTTTAACTGCTGCTGTGTTTGATTTAAGTTTCCTTCTTTTTATAGTGATGCAATATACCTGGAAGCCCATTTTCTGAAGCTGCCTGCTGCCTGGACTTGTATTTGAAGTCATGATTTGTCTGAGGTTCATGCTGGGACTCGGGGAAGCCCCCCTACCCTCTGCTCCCCTCTAGTCTCTCTTCACTTCTTCTGAGGCAAATGACTGCTGGGCTCAATGGGGAGCTGGGTACAGGGGAATTTTGTCTGTGAGGGAATCCCCGGGGGGAAGGTTGACATAGTTCTATGTTTGCGTGCCTGAGCTCCCCGGGGCCTACAGAGGCCAAGAGGCAACTAAATGAATGGGCTGGGTCTTTCCTACCCCTCAAGCTTGGACGTGGAGTCTTTGTTCAGGGACCTCAGAGGAGACTGAAAGTCTCTGCTTTTGTCACCTGGACCACACAGGCAAGAGTGCTCTGCCTTTGAGACAGCTGCCATCAGGGTACATGAAACCAGGAGCCATCAAAGAAAAATAAGAGCTCCTCTAAGGGCCTTGCACTAGAGATGGGAAGATGATAGACCTGTTGGAGGAGACACAAGACAATTTGAATTTAAAAGAAAAATTGGAGCATTGGAAGAGATTTGAATATAACAAAAAAAGATTTTCTGGAGCTAAAATGATGATTTCCTAACTAAATATAATTCAGTAGATTGATTGAAGGAGAAGAAGATTGCCCTGGAGATCTGAATTAGCATCCCGGAAAATCAAAGGGAAGAAATATCTTGGCATAGAGCAAAGATGAAAAGAGACGGAAAGCAAGTAGAAAAGGAGAAGAACCTTGGAGAACAGATCCTAAAACCTTGGACTGTGAATCGTAGGAGAAGAAAGAGAAAAAGGAGGCAACAGAGAAGATGCTACTATTCTACTAACAATGAAAGAAAACTTCCCTGAACGGAAGCAAACTTGAGTTTTTCTTTTTCTTTTTTTTTTAATTTAATAGACTTTATTTTTTAGAGTAGTTATAGGTTCACAGCAAAATTGAGCAGGAAGCGCAGAGAGTTACCATATACCACTCTCCCCACGCACAACCCCCCCCACGATCAACATGGTACCAGAGTGGGACATTTGTTACAATCAATGAACCTACATTGGCACCTCATTATCAACCTAAGTCCATAGTTGGCGTTACGGTTCACTCTTGGTGCTGTACATTCTGTGGGTTTGGAGAAATATATAATGACGTGCATCCACCATAATAGTATCATACAGAGTAGTTTTATCGCCCTAAAAATCCTCTGTGCTCCGCCTATTCATCCCTGCCTCCCCTCTAACCCCTGGCAACCACTGGTCTTTTCACTGTTTAACCTTTTCCAGAATGTCACATAGTTGGAGTCATATAGTATTTTGCCTTTTCAGATTAGCTTCTTTCACTTAGTAATATGCATTTAGGTTTTTTCCATGTCTTTTCATGGCTTGATAGTTCATTTCTTTTTAGCACTGAATAATATTCTGTTGTCTGGATGTTGTTGTTAGTGCCATCGAGTCAATTCTGACTCCTAGCGACCCTGTGCACAGCAGAGTGGACCCCTGCCTGGTCTTTCTGTGCCATCCTCTCACCTTCCAGCGCTGTATCAGACAGTGCTCTGCTGCTATTCACAGGGTTTTCATGGCCAATTTTTTTGGAAGTGGGTGGCCAGGTCTTTCGTCCTAGTCTGTCTTAGTCTGTAAGCTCTGTTGAAACCTGTCCACCATGGGTGACCCTGCTGGCATTTGAAACACCAGTGGCATAGCTTTCAGCATCACAGCCACACGCAGCCGGCACAGTACAATACCTGACAGATGGTTGGTATGGTTCTTATCCTCATTTCTCAAGCCTTGGCTGGCCCACTGCTGGGCAGAGTGTCCTTGGCTGACATTCCCAGGTGCTGCTGGTATGTTCTGAAGTCCCACTTTTCTGAACCTCATTGTTGGAAGCACTTGCTCATCATGGAAACTCATTTCTGGCTTATTGAAATATCAGCTGAGTAGATGTGAGGTATGTTTTTCCCAGGATTCAGAATTTACCAAAATTATAGGCTTATGGAGTGATGCTGTTTTAGCAGAGGGATCCTTTGCACTACAACAGGGTATCCCGGTGTGTAGTTGGAGAGATTCATTCAACAGGTAATTTTGCCAGATACTAAATACCAGACTCTGAGCGTCTCAATTGTCAATAAGCACACTCTCACCTGCCCTCCAGGGGTTTCAGATCCTGTCCAGCTTTCTCAGGTTTAAGGACGCCCTTAGGACCAAAGCTCCTTGTCAAAACTCTATGAACTGATACTCGGGGGGGACCCTGCCTCCGGGAACCATATCACGCTGAAGCTGACAGCTTCACCTCCGTGGAAGGGAGATTTCTGTACCACATTGGTGAGACGTGCCCAAAGTGGGGCTCTGCCACGCTGTCTCCACTCACCACACTCACAACGGACTTAGGATTCTGCTGGTGTCATGAAACATACTTTTTGGAGAAGCAACGACTGGTCAGGACTTGCTCTTGCTTCACTTACTGGCCCAACAGGGGCTGGTGGGGTGATCACATACAGCCGATTGCCAGGGTGAATGGAGCAGACTGTCACTGTGAAATCATGATGGTAATCAATAGTTAAACAGGACCTGAATCATGGAGTGTCATAGAAATTCTCAGAAACACACCTATTGCATAAAGCGGTGATTTCCAATATTTGGAGAAATGGAAGACATCCCTTGTGTGATTTGCCATTATAGATCTCCACCTTTCTTTCATAGGTGTATTTCATTGAAAGGAAATACACCTTTCCATCTACTTTGGGGATATAAGTTAATATTTTAAAAAAGCAATTGAAACTTAGTGCTGGTTTTCAGTTTTAAATTCAATATGTAGTTTCAGAATTTTGTGACTCCACTCGTACTTCCATCTGACTCCCCCTCCCTTGAAAATAATGGGAAACACATTGATGTATAAAATAAGACCAAACTCTGTTCCTGTGTTTCTCCTGCTCTTAGACATGTTTCATAGTGACTTTGTCCTGTCATTTCAGGCGCTGGCATATTGTTGAATAAAGTGAGAACTAGAATAAATGTAAGTGTCATCGCTCTTGAAACTTCCTTGGGAAGAATAGCTCAGTCTTTCCCTTTTGGTACTTACTCATAAATGGATGTGAGATTATTCTTAAATTATTGCCTGGAAATTGTCATTTAATTTTTCACTTGTATATATCATCCCTCAATCAAATAATATGCTCTTGAAGGGCAGGGATATTAGTTTCTTTGGGTTTCAAGTGACGGGAATTCAACTCCATGTAGCTTAAGCAAGAGTTGGGATTTACTAACTCCTATAACGAGGAAGGCAGGGCTGCATCAAAGAAATCAAACTATATGTCAGGGCTTGTTCTCACTCTCCATCTCTCATCTCATTTTCTCTCTTTGTGTTGGTTTTATTCTCTCTTAGTACAGGAGTTTTCCTCTACATGGTAGGTGATGTGGGTGGGCAGAGGGAATGAGTAGAGAGCAGGTGACTTGGTAGCAACAGCTAAAAATTTTTGCCATCCCAGCTGTTGTATGATGAATTTGGCTGCCCTTTGTCCCTGGTTCCTGGGAGAAAGCCTGTAAACTGTTGGAATTTCCCTAGCGATAGAAATGTCTTTGTAATTCATCGTGGGTTGCTTGGACCACACCTGAGTTTATAATAATGAGGTGACTCATGGTCTGCCCCTAGAGAGTTTCAGGATGGGGGCTGGCCATGCCAGAGAGACCAACCATGTGCTTACAGGGTTGGGGCTGTGAACCAGGTGATATTAGCTTGACCTCCTTTGAAGAGAAGGAAGGTGGAGATTGAGTTTAATCCCATGGTGAATGATCCCATCAATCATACCTATGGAATGAAATCATGATAAAAATTCTGGTAATCCTATATCAATGTGCTGGGAGGGTGACACATCCTGAGGACATGGGAGCTTTGCATTTGGAACCCTCCCAGATATCACCCTAAGTGTCTTCATTTGGCTGGTCCTGTTTGGTATGCTTTTGCTATAATAAAGCTGTGTAGTGTTTTCCTGAGTTCTGTGAGTCATTCTAGTGAATTATTGAACCTGAGGAGGTGGTGGGAACTCTTGAATTTGTAACAGTGGGTCAGAAGTATGGGTGTCTTGTGGCTGGTATCTGAAGTGAGGGGGATCTGTAGAGGACTGTGTCCTTAACCTGTGAAATTTGACCAAACTCTGGGTAGTCAGTGTCAGAATTGCATTGCACCAACTTGGCCAAGGATGAGATATCTTTTCCTCTTAACATCGAAATGGAAAATTCCACACTAAGGCTTTGATTGGACAGACTGAGTAATGCTGCCACCTTTGAGACTGGAATGACGTGGCATGGGGAGGAGCAGTTCTGCAAAAGAGGGAGATGCTGTAGTGGAGGAAGTGGGGAACAGCATTGGGTGACAGAGCAGGAGTTGTCTTCCGTGGCACAGATCCTGTATAATTGTATGACCTCTCTCAGCATGTTGCAAACTCAGTTAGTGCCCACCAAATATCCATTTGCCTCCTTACATATGTCAGCCTTTTTTACAGTTAGGTTGGGACCATGTGACTAGTTCTGGCCAATGGACTGTGAACAGAATTAATATGAGTCGATTTCAGGCTAAAGTAATTAAGAGCCTGGAATCCTTTCCCATTTCTATTCTTTTTTTTTTTTTTTGAGGAAGATCAGCCCTGAGCTAACATCCATGCTAATCCTCCTCTTTTTGCTGAGGAAGACCAGCTCTGAGTTAACATCCATTGCCAATCCTCCTCCTTTTTTTTTTCCCCCCCAAATCCCCAGTAGATAGTTGTATGTCATAGTTGCACATCCTTCTAGTTGCTGTATGTGGGACACGGCCTCAGCATGGCCGGAGAAGCGGTGCGTCGGTGCGCGCCCGGATCCGAACCCGAGCCGCCAGCAGTGGAGCGCGCGCACTTAACTGCTAAGCCATGGGCCGGCCTCTCCCATTTCTATTCTTTCTTTGCTGCCATGACCTTGGCAGCCAAGTGTTCCAGATGGCGTAAAAGATGGAGGAAGGCCACCCGTCCCTGTTGGTCTTTATTGTGTTAAGCCAATGAAATTTGGGGGCTGTAGTAGGCAGATTAATTCCCTCCCTCCCCCAAGATATTAGGTTCTAATCTCTGGAAGCTCTAAATGGAAAAAGGGTCTTTGTAGGTGTGATTAAGTTGAGAATCTTGAGATGAGGAGATTAATCTGGATTATCTGGGTGAGTCCTAAACGCCGTCATGTGTCCTTATAAGAGGAAGGCAGAGGAAGATTAGATAGACACGCAAAGGAGATGATGTGACCATAGAGGCAGAGATTGGAGGGATGTGGCCACAAGCCAGAAGTCTGAAATCAATATCCCTGGGACAAAATCAAGATGCCTGCAGGGCCACATTCCCTTTGAGCTCTAGTGGGGAATTCTTCTTTGCCTATTTTAACTTCTTGGTGGTTCCAAGCATTCCTTAACTTGTGGCAGCATGACTCCAGTCTCCACCTTCGTGTCCACGTGAGCTTCTCTTCTGTATCTTTCTCTCTCATGTCTGTGTCTTCTTCTCTTCTCATAGGGACACATCATTGGAGGTGGGGCCCACCCAGATGATCAAGGATTGTCTCTTCATCTCGAGATCCTAATTTGATCACGTCTGCAAAGACCCTTTTTCCAAATAAGGTCGCATTCACAGGCTCTGTGTGGACATATCTTTTGGGGGCCATCATTTAAGCCACTACAGATACCAATGTCTCGGATACAAGTCTAGAATAGGTAGTGTAACCAAAATACAGATTCTGTGAAAGATTTTATTCAACAAGCAGTTGGACTTTATCTAAAGAACATATTCTTTAAGAAATATGAAAGCTATCTTCCTGTTAGTATAGGTGTTGACCAATTATTGCTTTATGAAAAACATACAAGATCTAGGACTGCTGTGCATTGTTTAAGAATGTTCTATATTAGGTTGAATGTGTGTCCTATCTAGGAACTGCTTTCTTGGCTTTGTGTTATTGGTCTAGGATGTCATCAGTATATTTGACATACCAATCCCATCTTTACCTTGATGATTTGATTGATTCCTATTATGAAGATGACGTGCTGGGTGAATAGTTTCTGACTAAATCTCAGGCTCCAAATATATCAAAGTAGATAACAGAAATGACATACTTCCTTATGATGCTAAACTCAAACCAGATGTTGACTTGAGATACCATCCTAAATATCTCAAAGTTCGAAATCCTTTGGTTCAGTTGAGTAGGGTTATGTTAGGCTTTCTTCAAATTTTGAAAGCTTAAATTCTAAAAGAGTATATTATTTCCTCAGAAGAAGTAGAGAAATTTAGAAAAGTACCCACAGGTTTGAATTGTTTTTGGGTATCTCATTGAAAATGAAAATATTTGGAATCAATTTTGAAATCAGGCTCAACTGAAAACTGTATAGAGTCGAGGGATTTACCATGTTGACATAGAAAGGATCCTGCACCTTCTGGAGACGATGCGCCACTCCTGGCTGAGCAACTGGATTACTGTGTAAGCTTGGGTGAATTACTTAACTTCTCTGGGCCTCATCTTTTGATCAATAAAAGTAGAGTGTTAGAGTAGTTGATCTCTAAGATTCCTTCCAGCCTTAACATCCTATGATTCTCTAAAAGGAACCTATTTTATAACAGACCACCCAGGTGAAAAGTTAACTCTCTAGAGTGCACCTCATCATTTGACCTAAGGGAACATACGGCAGTAGGTCATCGCAACAGAGTCATGAACAAGGGCAGACCATGAAGCAAAACAGGAAAAAGAAACTTGAAACTGATGCTGATTTATCTCCAAGATGTGTTTTTCCATTTTCTCTGGCAAGGTTGCTCTCAAGCAGAATCAGCTGAAAAAGTATGAGCTGGCAGGATGCACACAGGCTCTCCTGCTTGGGGAAGGTTGCAGAGCCTTGGGATCCTCTGGAGAGCACCTCATATTCATCACTTTGACCATCAGCTCCTCTGAAGGATGCCAGCCGGGGCTGTAGTCCCTACTGCACTCCCTGCACAGACGGAGACTTCTTCACGGGGGGTCAAGTCACCTTGACACCTTTCTGCTCCAGCAGGAGGTACTGCGATCCTTCCTCTCCTAGCAGGAGAAGAATGTGTCTGAAGACAATGTCCAGGGCACGGGGAGTGGGGCTAAGGTGATGCCGTGCTTATGATGAACTGGATGAGAGGAGAGGTGTTGGATGGTTTCCTAGGGGTGAGAGCATACAGCCCGTTGCTTTTTGCCAAAACAATATTCCATAACTCAAGGAATGACATAGCCTTCCAAGCCAGGCGTCTAACGTGCTCAGGCCCCGAGGACTTCATGTGGACAGTGACAACTGGCTTTGTCGTAATAAATAGCTTTTAGCAAAGGCCTGGCAGACTCTGTGTTTTCTCTGCTTTATAGGTCGGAGGTGTGGAAACAAGGAACAAGAGGCCTTCCTTTGAGGAATGTGTGTTTCAGACTTGAGAAGCTTGGGGGAATTTAAAGTTATTTTTTCTTATATTTTTCCGTATGATATTTAACACTCATTGGAGGGGAAGAACAAATTATCCTTATCTTGTGACCTTCCCACTTTGAAGATCTCATGAGAAGATTGATATGTCTGTCCCTGGGAGAGCTACGGTAAATTAATGACAGATCTGAAAGCAGTCTTCCATGTGGAGTGTGGCATGGGCACTTGCTTCCAAGACCACATATTCTTGGAAACCTAATACCCAAAGTCTCCAGGATGCGATCAAAAATCACTCATCATACAAAGAAACAGGAAAATCTCTTCTTGAATGAGAAGAGACAATCAACAGGTGCCAACATCAAGATGACACAGATGTTGAAACTATCTCAGGCCGAGGGCAGTGAGTGACCTCCATCCCAATTCTGCACAGATCCATCTCTCAGGCATCAACTGGGAAGGGGCAAGTGAAATGGGGCCAAGGCAATACTCAGGGAAGGCACACACCAGGCAGCTACCTGGAGAAGAGAGTTCAGTTAAAGAAGAGGAGAGATCAGGAACACAACCCACACCCGGGAGGTGACTCTCTTGGAGCACAAGAGCAACTTGACAGTCAGGTATTTTGAGAGGTTTTCCTATAAGCTAAAATACAAAAATCTTTGTCCTCAGGAAGACCCAACCTGACGCGTGTGTTTGTATTCAGGTTTTATAATATATTAAATGAAAGTCATCCTTCCTAGCACCAGGATTGCTATATTTGGTTTCACTGACCTCTTTGCTTTGCTTCCAGGGTCTTTAGCATATACTACAAAATCTATAAGATCTGTGGGTTGCATGACCCACTGATCTCTACCTGGTCAATGGAGGGGTCTCAGTTCTGTCCCAATTGTTGCTTTTTGCTTCCTCCCTTCCCCGTCAACTTCACTCTGATTCCAGAAAACTCTAAGGCTGATACTGTTACCTCTTAAAAATCACTCCTCACAACTATCTTATTTCCAAAATTGAACTTTTCTCCAGTAGGATGCTGATCTGCATTATGTTTATCATTAGGATGACCATACACTTTAAAGTCCTTCCCACATCTGTGTTATCTTAGTGTTCATTTCTGTGAATTGTCTTTTCTCACTCAAGTGGAGATTTTCCTGGTTCTTAGTATAATGAGTAATTTTTTATTGTATCCTGGACACTTTGGGTATTATGTTGTGAGACTCTGGATCCTATTTAATCTTCTTTTTTGCAGGCAGTCACCCTGTTGAAGTGTATATGCAGGTCCAGATGGGAGTGGACATTCAGCTCCCAGCTGGGCTCGCTGACATCACTCCGGCAAAAGTGGAGTGCCAGTGGGCCTCACCTTGCTGGCCTCACCCTGCCTTGTAGCTGATGGGTGGGGGTGGAAATTCAGCTCCTTGCTTGGCCTATGATATCAGGAGTGCAATGAGGGCAGAGGGAGGGTGTTGTATATTAGATAATTTGTCTGGCCTTTGTCCCTGGTTCCTGGAAGAAAACTCTAAATCCTTGGAAATTCTCCAGTAATAGGAATATCTTTGTTTATGATGAGCCCCCGAGGTCTCACCTGAGTTTATGCTGCAAAATGAAATGACTCAGGATGGTGACTGTTCACCAGAAAGACCAACCATATGATTAGAAGTGTGGGGCTTTGAGCCAGCCTGACCTCTGGGAGTGGAGAGGGGCTGGAGATTGAATTGAGTCACGCGGCCAATAATTCAATCAATCATGCTGATGTGACGAAACCCCAATAAAAACTCTGGACACCAAACCTAGTGGAACTTCTCGGTTGGTGAACATGTTGATGTGCTGGAGGGTGACGTGTCCCGACTCCATGGAGAGAGGGCATAGAAGCTCTGCATCAGGACTCTCCCAGACCTCGCCCTATGTGTCCCTTCATTTGGCTGGTCCTGATTTGTATCCTTTAAAATAAAAACTCTAATCATATGTGTGGTGCTTTCCTGAGTTCTGTGAATCATTCTAGTGAATTATCAGGGTTGTGAGACCCCTCCAATTTGTAGCCAATTGGTCATAAGTGTGAATGACTTGGGGACCCATGAAGTGTAGTTGGCATCTGAAGTCAGGGCAGTCTTGTTGGGGAGCGGGCCCTTTAGCTTATGGGGTCTGTGCTAACTCAGGGTGGTTAGAGTCAGAATCGAATTGCAGTACTCCGATTGCTGTCAGAACAGAGGGGAAGCGAATGTTGACTAGCACTGCTTTGCACTGCCTCATTCGACCTTGTTGCTGCTGTGTGATGGTGAATGTTCAGTCCCCTGATGGACCCTGTGACACCACCCCTGCAAAAGCAGAGCACCAACTCACACCCTCCACTCTGGCTTGTTGGCACCACATGTGGGTGGAATTTTTCAGCTCCCTATTCAGCCTCGATGACATCTGGTTGGGGGTGGGGGGCAGCTTTTCCTTTGGTGTTTGGGTGGTTGGGTATTACCAAAAAGATTTTTGTTGTGCCCTTTTCTTGGTACTTTGGTTAGAGGGGCAAACTCCTTTGTCTGTGGCAAAGACACAAACAAAGAGAGCAAACTCCTCTGTCCAGATCTATTGGTGGATCTGGGTTGCAGGCTTCTCTAGCGTTCATCCAGGATATATGGGAGGCTAAAAGAAACCCAGGGGATTCACCTCTGTGCTGTTCCTCAAGTCCTGAGGTCCTTAGCCAGCTCTCCTTCTTTCCACCATTCAACAAGAACACCTATGTTTGTTTGAGGTATTATGTCCAGGGGTTTTCAGCTGTGAGAGAGAAGACTAGCAAGGAATGGGGCCACTCGATCTTGACTGGAACACAAGTCTGATAGTACGATTTATCCAAACTGGGACACTTTTGAGAGTGAAAGAGGGTGCTGTCAAGATGCCTAGGCAACTGGCACAAAACAGAATGTATGATCTATAGTCCTTGCTCCTGGCTAATCTCAATAGGAATCACTTGTCACTTTCACTCAAGTTCCACCCACAACTTCAGGGGCCCATCTCTGCCAGATGGTGTTAAGGGTTAGTTTCTTCTCTTGGCTTCTACTGTGGAATGTCCATTCCACACTTACCCTTCTCCCTTCTGGTTATAGCACCCAAGCAGGGCCAGGGAAGAGAACATCGGAAGTGGGGACAGATGCTACCCAGGCTTGAGCTTCTTTCATCGCTTCTGAGGGATGGTTAGTTGACTTTCTGGGAAGGCCAATAGCTCCTGTTAGGATTTGTGCATCAGCGTCTCCAAGATTCTCTGCCCTTGGTGCTCATTTTTAGAAGCAAAGGATGCTTCTGGCCACAGATCTCTTGTCTCTCCAGGGCTTAAAACTTTCCCTTAGTTATTTGGTGCTTATTGCAGAACATGTTCGTTTCTTTGAGTCTTCTCCACGTCAGAGGTTTTGAGGGTTGCCCCAGGATGAATCCTGCCTAACAGTTACCTACCAGATCCTCCAAACCCACTGGGTCCTGATCAATGTGTCTTTATTCCATGGTAATTATCTATACTTTCTCTGAAATAAATACCATAGAAAAAGACCCCCTGCCTGCTCCAGATGCAGTTTTGTCTCTGATACAGGGGAATGCCCTCCATGGATAAAATAAGAACTAGGCCAATGATGCTCTAGAACAAGTTGAGGTTACCCTTTGCCTTCCTTACCTTAGCCAGTATATACTAACCACGTTGGAAACCGTTGCTGGCACATGTAGGGCAAGGATAAGACCTCATAGAGTTACCTGAGGTTTAGAGCCATCTGGATGGAGTATACATTTAAATCAAAGTTTAAGATTTAGAGCAATAAACTTCAATCTGGACAGATGTAGCCAGTGAGTACATTGGTGGGAAGAACATTGTGGGCTGGAATATCTGGATGTCATATTAATATTTCTCTTTTGGATAAATTTTTGTGCCTTTGATGTTTAGGAAATAGTAATTCAAAAACTCATCTACAAGATGAGTTTATAGTTAATTATGATATCAGAGAGGGAGTATAACATAGTGGTTAGACTCTGGACTGTGGAGCCAGAATGCTTGGGTTTTAATCTCAGCTCAGCCATTTAACCTCTTTGTGTCTCAGATTCCTAACCCTGTAAAAAATAACAGCACCTACTCTAGCGAGTTGTGAAGATTTGTGTATACACATACATAGCGCTTAGAATGAGGCCTAGTATGAAGTTGTTTTTTTTTTTTTTGTGAGGAAGATCAGCCCTGTGCTAACATCCATGCTAATCCTCCTCTTTTTGCTGAGGAAGACTGGCTCTGAGCTAACACCTATTGCCCATCCTCCTCCTTTGTTTTCCCCCAAAGCCCCAGCAGATAGTTGTATGTCATAGTTGCACATCCTTCTAGTTGCTGTATGTGGGACCCGGCCTCAGCATGGCTGGAGAAGCAGGGCGTCGGTGCGCGCCGGCGATCCGAACCCGGGCTGCCAGTAGCGGAGTGCAAGCACGTAACTGCTAAGCCACGAGGCCGGCCCTAGTATGAAGTATTTGACACTTACAGGTTAGCTTTTATTATTCATTGTTCACAAGCACAAAGACATCGTCTTTTGAGGATTACAGTCTAGCAGTCTCTATTCATAGTGGGAATGTAAATTGGCACAAACCTTTTAGAGGGCATTTTGGTAATGTTTATCAGTTTTTAAAAGAAAATGCTTACATTCTTTGGCCCAGCAATTTTACTTCTAGGAATACATCCAAATGAGATATCAAGATGCAAGTGATATTTATTTACAAGGATGGTCATTGAAGCATTACATATAATAGCCAGAAATAAGAAACAGCAAAAATTTCTAACAATAAGGAATTGGTAAAAAACTAAGTTATGTACATATATGGATTACTAAGCAGCCATTAAGAGTAATGTTGAAGATTATTTAATGATGAGAAAATGTCAACATGTCATTTTAAGTGGAAAAAAGTTTACAAAACTCTGTTGAGTAGGATTTTTGTAGACTCTATCCTTGCCCACTTGCCTTCCCAGGCTTCCTTAGCAGCACGAGCCACAGGATGGAGGCTTTCCTGCTTCAAGCATTCGGTCACCACACCCTCCCTCAGTCACCCCATCACAAACTGCAGGAGGGCACAGTTGCACCGTGGCTCCCACACTGCTGATTTCAATAAATGTTTATGACCCTAGTGTGATAACAAATGAATGCTTGCGCTGTTTTTACAGGAAGCGAAACTGTTTTGTTTTTCTGTTCATTCTTCAATGCACTAGAAGGATGGAACGCAAATATTTCTCTCTACCTCCTAGGAGGTTTTAAAAATTAAATTCTCTTTGCCTTTGAGGATAAGGCAGCTTGTTTTTTTTGGTATATAATGGTTATGACTCTGGATTTAATAGGCCATTAATGTCTACCGTGGCAAGAGCAAGAGAGAGGAAAAGGGTTGAGGGAAGAAGGAGTTATTTTGGAGAAACAAGAGTAGGCATTATCCTAGAATAAAAGCAGGGAGAAATCTTTGAGTTCCTGACAGCATCCTAGGAAGATGGCAAGACCCTAGAAAGGCATGGTCTTGGGATGTGACTGGACAGGTATTCCAAGCCTTGTTAGAAAATTACTGGGTCCCATATGGAGATTTCTCAAAAAATTAAAAATAGAAATACCATACAACCCAGTTATCCCACTACTGGGTATTTATCCAAAGAACTTGAAATCAACAGTTCAAAGAGACTTATGCACCCCTATGTTCATTGTAGCATTATTCACTATAGCTAAGAAGTGGAAGCAATCCAAGTGCCCATGGACTGATGATTGGATAAAGAAGACGTGGTGTGTATATATATATACATACACACACACACACACACACACACACACACACAATGGAATACTACTCAGCCATAAAAAAGACACAATAGTTCCATTTGCAACGACATGATGGACCTTGAAGATATTATGTTAAGCGAAAAAAGCCAGACAGAGAAAGACAAACACTACATGATTTCACTCATATGTGGAAGATAAACAAACACATGGACAAAAAGAACAGTTTAGTGATTACCAGAGGGAAAGACGGTTGGGGGGAGGGCACAAGGGGTGAAGGGGCACATTTATATGGTGACAAAGAAAAAAAATTACTATGTCCCAAATGTGACACTCAAGAGCAGAGGGGCCATGTGTAGAGGGAAAACAGACATCTCAGTGATAACTTGTGTGGAGCAGAGGACCCCTCCAACTTTCCACTCCCTCTCACATTCAGGTTTAGGATTTGAAACTGTCAGAAGCAGGCTTACTGAAATCATTGCTGGGGGGTGAGGTACAACAGAACTGGCTACAGTTTCAAATACTCTTTCAGATTGTTCAACAAGCACAGTTTATAAATGATCTCTGTATCCTACACTATTTCTGACTTCACATATTTATTTAAAATAAGCTTCTCTATCTAGCCGGCATGTCCATTCAAATATGAGTAGTTTATATTTCAGATGAGTGAACACAGTATCTTATAGTAGAACAATTTAACAGGGGAAAATACAATAGAGAAAAAAACAAACCCCATCCACTTGTGATGGAGACCAGGACACAGACAAGTTTTCTCTTACTGGGGACCTTCCTCCAGTTGAGTCAGCTCTCCAAGACTCTTTGTTTACTTCCTTAGTTGTAAACATTCAAGTTTCTTTTCAACAAAGACTAAGTCATTTTACATCCCGGCATCTGAATAAAGTACTTTTGGGTCCTGGTGATTTGCTGTCACATTTCCCTTAAATTAAAGCTAATGCTCACCTGGGGTTGACGGACTGCAAAGGCAGCAGAGAACAAGAGCAATCTTCCCAGGCTTTCCTGTCTGCAGAGGAGCCCAGCTGTAGCTAATCCTGTCTATTTGGGGGTGCAGAGACAATCAGGCGCTCCAAGAAGCCCCTGTTCCACTCACACCAGGGTTTTTATACCCTCTAGTCTTGTCCAGGCTGTTCTAGAGTCTGGCTCCATGCCTGCCTACCCAGCAGGGGCAAAGTGACTGACAACCACTGTGGCTCATTTCTGAGAGTTAACTGAATCACGGGGTGAAAACAGTCGTCAATTTTCCAGAAGTGCTGCTTTCCCCGTTGACCTAAGATTTAGATCTCATTTTTGATCTTAAAGAAATTCCAGTGTTTCACCATTAAAAATGAGGCTTCCATTGGTTTTGTTTTAGATACTCTTCAGAAGAATAAGGAATTACTTTGTTCCAAGTTTGCCGAGAAATTTTTTAAATCATGAAAGATGTTGATTATTGGCAGAAGGTTTTTGGACATTTATTAAGATAAATGTATGATTTTCTCCTTTAAGCTGTTAATGTGGTGAGTTACATTAATTGATGTGCTAATATTAAATCAACCGTGAATTTCTAGGATAAGTCCTATTAGATCATGATATTATTTACACATATCTGTTTTTCTTTTGCTAATATCTTGTTTAGGTTATTTGTATCAATTTTCATGATTGAGATTAACCTGTAATTTTCCTTTCTCATACAGTCTGTGTGAAGTTTTGATATCAAACAACAATATGTCGTTGGATGCTTCTTTTTCTAAGTCCTTTTGACAACTCATTTAATCCTCTCAAAATATCTATGATGTATGCTGATTTCGGATAGTTATTTTACACATAAGAAAACTGAAGTTAAGTAACTTACTTTATTATTAGCTTGTAAATGACCAGAGCTAGGATTCAAATTCAGTTGGTTTAACACCAAACTCCTCATTATTAACCATATGCTATACTATCTTCTTTCTTTCTCCCTCTCCCTTTCAACTACCTATGTCATACTGACCTCAAGTTGGGAGGCATTCCCTTATTTTCTGTATTCTAGAGTAGTTCAAGCAAGAAATGTAATTATCTGTTCCTTGAATGAGCTAGTGATTCAATTTCTTTAATGCTTATTGGACTATTAAGGTTTTCCGTTTTTTTCAACTCAGTTTTTATAAATCATATTCTTCTAGGAATTTGACTATTTCATTTATGTTACAAATTTTATTTGTACAACTTTGTTCCTAAATATTGCTCCTAATATTCTCTTATGTTTTTTAGTTGTGGCAATACATGAAGCTATGCCCCTAGTTGTGTTTGTGATATCTCTTTTTTTCTTTATCAATCTTATTCAAAGTTTGTCATTTTCTTTGTCTTTTCAAAGGACTTACTTTGTTCCTCTCTTGCATCTTCTTTTTAGTTTTGTTAACTTTTTCTTCTTATTCTACTTGTTTTCTTCTTTCTATTGAATTCGAATTTATTTTGCAGTTCTTTTTCTAGCTTCTAAAGATATCTGCTTTAATCATTAATTTTTGGCCTTTCTTTTAACAAGACATTAAGAAATGTCTTTCTTAAACATTTAATATAAATGTTTAAGGTCATTAATATGAATCTAAGCTCTGCTTTAGCTGCATCCTGAAAGTTTTGATATGTAGTATTTTCGTTATCATTCAGTTAAGATACTTCCAATTTTCATTTTGATTTTATTGATCTATAAATCATTTAGAAGTGTTTCTTAATTTCAAACATATGGCAATTTTAGTGATCTCTTGGCTATTGATTTTTACTGATAGCATTGTTATAAAATGTGTTCTGTATGATACCAATTCTTTTAAATTTGTTGAAACTTGCTTTATGGCACAGTATATGGTCACTTATTATAAATATTCTTGAGTAGCTCTTGGGGACAATATTCTATCTGCCCTTTAGGTCAAGCTTTTTAATTGTTTTATTTTCAAATATTTTATGTCTTTATTGATTTTCTGAATGCTTGGGCTCATAACTTCTGAGAGTGTTATATGAAAATCTATTGCAATTGTGGTAGATTTATCTATTTTTACATGCTCTTTCCATTTTTGCTTTATGTATTTTGAGGCCTTGTGTTTAGGTGCATAATAGTTTAGAATTATTTTAACTTACTAGCAAATTAAATCATTTTTGTTGTTGTTGTTTTTGTGAGGAAGATCGGCCCTGAGCTAACATCTGCCAATCCTCCTCTTTTTTGCTGAGGAAGACTGGCCCGGGGCTAACATCCATGCCCATCTTCCTCTACTTTATATGGGATGCCACCACAGCATGGCTTGACAAGTGGTGCGTCAGTGCGTGCCCGGGATCTGACCTGGGGAACCCTGGGCCACCGCAGCGAAGCACGCGCACTTAACTGCTTGCGCCACCAGGCCGGCCCCCTGCAAATTAAATCTTCTATCATTATGTAATGACCCTCTTTACCTCTAGCAATGCTTTTTACTTTAAAGTCCATTTTTTTCCTAAAATTACTATAACTACTATATTTGCTTTTGACTAGTATTCACCTGCATATATATTTTTGCCCTTTTTACTGTTTCTGTATCCATATATTTGTGATGTGTTTCTTTAAAAAATGTCTGTTAATTATTGTCTTTTAACTGGAGAAATTAATCTGTTTACATTTATTGTAATTACTGAAATGTTTGTGTTTATATCTCCCATATTATTATATTATTTTGTGATTTCTACTTGTTTTACCATTTCCATGTTCCTTTCTCTCCTTTCTTATCTTGTTTTGGATTTATTGATTAGTTTTTCTCATTTCACTTTTTTTCTATGTTAGTTTAAAAGTTATGCATTCTATTTCTATTCTTTTCATGGCTACTACAGAAGTTTAATATGCATAATTTATCAAAATATAAAGTTAATCAATACTAAACCCTCTTTTCAAATAACCTGAAATCCTTAAAATGCTCAGTTTCAATCACGCTTTCTAATGTTGTGCTATTGTTATTGTGTATTTTTTTTTTTTTTTTTAGGTTTTATTTATTTTATTTTTTCCCCCCAAAGCCCCAGTGGATAGTTGTATGTCATAGCTGCACATCCTTCTAGTTGCTGTATGTGGGACTCGGCCTCAGGATGAACGGAGAAGTGGTGCCTCGATGTGCACCCGGGATCCGAACCCGGGCCACCAGCATCACAGCGCGCGCACTTAACCACCAAGCCACAGGGCCGGCCCTGTTATTGTGTATTTTAATTCTATTTTTAAAATTACTCTCCAAGAGCATTATTATTATCTCATTCTTCTCCTTCTTATTTTATATATCAATGTTTTTCTAGATTTACTCACATATTTTCCCCTTTCTTTGTTTTTAATTTCTTCCTGCATCTCATTCTTTCCATCTGGAATAATATCCTTTTTTCCTGAAATAAATGCTTAAGGATTTCCTTTAGTGAGGGTCTGCTGCTAGCAAACTCTCTCAGTTTTTGTTTTTCTTAAAAGATATTTATTTTACCCTGGTCCTTGAAAGACCTATTTGATGAATACAATCTTCTTTTCTCATGCCATCATTTATCCTTCTGCTAGCTAAAATTGTCTATAACAGATGAGTATTTAGAATCCACCTATCAGTGTGGCTGTCCTCACATGGAGACAACTGCACCTTTACCTAGATGGTGGGTTTAAAGAAAACTGGAACAACCTTCCCCCTTCCATGGCAAAAAAATGGTCTCTTGCTCAAGTGCCACAGAACTGGAAATGCCTACCTTTTGATTGAAGCACATAGCTCTAAATCTTCTATTAAAATGCAGCTTCTCAGCAGTAGTTGAGAACATTAGTTAATGAACAATTAATTAACATTAGTTAATTAGTTCATTGTTAATGAACAATTAGTCATTATTCACTGTCAGCTTCATATGGTGAGTTAATCAGAGTGCTTTCCACTGCTGGGCCAGGTAACGATGTCAGCTTGGAGTGGGGTCACGTAGGGATGAACAGGAAAATTATTTTTTGATAGAAGGAAGAGAGAAGAACAGATTCTGAGCAAGGAGCACTGCCCAGGAAGTCTGTCCAGGCTGAGGAAACAAGGTGGGACAATCTAGGCAAGAAGCTGCCGGCAAGAGAGCACTGGCTTCTGGTGGTGGTGGTGGGTGGTGGAGTGCTGACCATGTGTTTCAGCGTTCTTGTCAACTCCCAACTCTGAACTCCTCAGCCACGCCTCCTGTCTCTTCCTCAGCTGTGGCCTTGAGAAAATAAAGTATCAGATGAGAACTTTCTCCACTAACCTGAGTCCCTGCACTCCCACTTCCCTCAGAACTTTGCTTCACAAACTGCTCCTTCTCCTTCCTCTTACCACTTACTTTTTTTGTCTTTTGTTTATAAACACACTTGAGTCTCTTCCACTAAAAAACAAAACCAAAACTCCTTTACATATTTATATTTACATACATTTACATACGTATATTACAAATGTAATACAGTATTCACTGTAGAAAGTACAGAAAATTACAAAGAAGAAAAATAAAACCCACATATATACTTATCACCACAAGATCATCATCTTTAACATTTTAGTATACTATTTTTTGGATTTTTTTTGTATGTGTGTTCTCTCTTTACATATCCACCCCCTTTCCCACATACAAAATTTGGATGATAATGCAGACCTATCTTCTAATTTACTTTGTCTTCTCATTAAAATACCTTTCCCTATTGCCATGTTTCTTCTGTCTTGTTGCTGTGTTTTCTTCTGTCTTCCTTTCCCTCATAAACATTGAGAGTCTACACTCCCTTGTCTACAATTCTGCTCTCATATTCAGTCCTCAAACTCTTGAAGACTGTATCCTATACCCCAAACTCCCCAATCCCATCCTCCACCAGAAGCTGGTAAATGCTATCAAAGACCTTAGAACTGGCAAATCTGACAGACATTTTTCTTTCCTCATTTTATTGAACTTGCAGTGACACTAGTTGCTATTACTTACTGCCTGCTGGAAACTCTCTCCTTCTTTAATTTTCATGAAAATTTCACCCTGCTTTTCTCTTTATCTTTCCTCCTCAAACTAGATCTCCAGCTTCTTGGAGTAGTTTTACTTATTAAGTGCTGGTGGTCTTCATGAATCTTCATGGTCCTTGGTCCTTCCTCACTCTCCAGTCTCTGAGCAATCACATCTCTCTCAATGATTCTATTTCAAGTTCAGACATCTGTTGTGAGCTCCAAACCCACAGATCTGGATGTCTCATTGGCATCTCAAACTCAACATGGCTGAAGCAGAACTCACCACTGCGTGTGAGGGGGATTTATGGGCTAGCCTGAAAATGGCATACATCATTCTGCCCACATTCTTCACCCAGAACTCAGCCACGTGGGTGCCCCAACAGCAAGGGAGGCTGGGAAATAGAGTAGCTGGGTGCCCAAGAGGAAAAGGGACATAACTGGGAGAACAACCAGCCAGTCTCCATCCCAGCTACCTATGAGGAATATTACACAGCAAAACTCACCAAAGGAGTGACTTCTGCAGTCTACTGATAAACAATCAGAAGGGCAAAATGGGAGTGCCCTGGAAATAGTCTGTCAGCGAAGTTTGGAACTGAAACCACTCTAGAGGTTATGCTAAGAGAAGTCAGAAAACAAGGAGAGATGTTAAAAGCAGCACATCAAATGTGATTTGCTTATCCATGAAGCTGTCCAAGATGAGCTCAGAGAAAGAGCATGAGGTCAGTGAGGAACGTCTCCAAAGCATCCAGATGGGGCTTTTCTCTCGGCACAGTGACTTCCAGTATTCTTTCAGGAGGACACCCAGGACAGCTTAGGCAATGCTTTGGGCATTCTTTCATTTATTACTATCTTTTTTTTCCATTTCAGTTGCAAGTTTGAAAATGTTTTATGCTTTTAGATTTCTGGTCATTTTCAGAGATAGCTGAAGAGTTTCAGTTCTGTTTTTCCCCTTGATCCCTCTCCTCAATGCTTCCAATCTTTACATTCTTCTATCTTTTATTGCCAAGTATCTTCTAGAAAGCATGGCCTCAGAAGATGAAGGATCTCAGAGCAAACATGGCCTGGGTGTCTGTCCTTCCTGAGTTCTCTTTGCTGGAGCCATTACTTATTTGGTGTCTGTGACAAGGCTTCAGTCCCATCAGACCAAATAATGGGCTCAATAGATAGAAGGAAAATTTTTATAACATCTGTGAATATTTCCTTACCTACAAAACAGGGATGAAGATGAGAATGAGTCATTCTTACCAACCAACCTTTTACTTATAAAGACGATGAATGAAAGATGTCTTTGATCTACCTGGCAAGTAGATTTCTACAAATACTAAATCATAATCTTTAAAAGTCTACATTTGTTTGTTCTTAATCAAGCCTTCTTTCCCTTCCTTTTCATTCCCACTGCTACCATCTCTTAACTGCTCTGCCTGCTTTTTGGTTCTTGAGAGGTACCAGTTGAGAGGTAATTAAGAGCTTTGCTCCTTAAGCCCGACCACCAGCAGATCCCAGCTCTACTGCTTTCCAGCAATGTGATCCTGGCAAGTTCTTTAACATCATTTTGCCCCAGTTTCCTCATCTATAAAATGAAGAAAATGATAGAACCTGCCCAACGGGTGAGTATGAGGATTAAATGAGTTAATTCTTTTTTTTAATTGAGGTATAATTGACATATAACATTAAATTAGTTTCAGATGTACAACATATGATTCGCTATTTATATGTATTGTGAAATGATCACCACTGTAAGTTTAGTTAACATCCATCATTATACATAGTTAACAAAATTTTTTTTTCTTATGATGAGAACTTTTAAGATTTACTCTCTTAGCAACTTTCAAATATACAGTACGGTACTATACTAACTATAGTCACCATTACATCCCATGACTTATTTATTTTATAACTGGAGGTTTGTATCTTGTGGCTATCTTCACCCATTTCTCCCACTCCTCACCCTCACCTCTGGCAACCACCTGTCTGTTCTATCTTTGAGCTCCTTTTTTTTTTTTTTTTTATGAGTTAATTCTTGTAAAGCATTTAGGGCAGTGCCTACTAGGTATTTTTCTTTTATTATTATTATTACTATTATTATTATTATTATCCCCATTTTAATCCATTCAGAAAGCCAGGGACAGAGTATTGAAAATATCCTTTCCTGCTAACAATCTTCAGTGAATCTGCATTGCCAAAGAAATAAAGTGCAAATGTCCATCAGGGCCCTTCATGATCTGGCTGGAGTGCTTCCTTGCAGCATATTCTCTTACTCATCAGAATCAACCACGAGCTTATTCTTCAGACACGCCTGTCTCTTTCCTGCCTCTGCATCTTAGCACACGGCATTCTCTTTGCCAGAATTTTATCTTTCTTAGATAGAAGTTCTACTTCTGGCACACTGTTTTCCTCTTATCCTGAGCAGGTTATGGCTTAATTAATGGATGTTTACCTGGGGCTTCTTCCCATCTCCCTGTGCATCTGTATGACTACCTGCGGAGAGGGCAGATGTGCTCTGATGAGTTGGTGTCCAAAGTGAGAAGAGCAAGAAGGCATTTGTTCTGGCTTGGGCATTCGGATGTACTCAAGGCTAATCTTTACACTTCCATGCAATGTAATTCCGTCATCTACAAAGGGAATAAACATGACATTCTCTGCCTCCTTTTTTAGAGTTATTAAGAGATTTAAATGATGTCAACAATGTGAAAGTTTATGGGAAGAAAAATAAGCTTTGCAAATATACAAAAGATCATCATTATTGTAGTAGACAGGTTGGAATGGAAAAAGTATGCCCAAGGCTTTGATTCATTACCAGACATAATCAGCACCAGCATGAATGTCTACCATGTACTATGCATAGTCCCATTTAATTTTTACAACCACCCTCTGAGTCAAGGCTCAGAGAAGTGTAGGAACTTTCCCAAGTACCCATGGCTGGTTGGCAATAGACACATAGACTAGGGCTGTGAATTGAATCCAGATCCATCTGGCTCTGGAACCTGGGTTCTTCACAGTGACCTCCTGCTTCCAAATCCCATGAATGATGTTGGTAGCGTGAGTGCATAAAATTTGGAGCAGTATCTCCAGGGCTGAGGCTTTCAACCATGGGCAGTACCTGAGTCATCTGAGGAGGCATCTCCAGAATACATTTGCCCAAATGCAGCCCCAGAGATTGAATCCATTAGGTCTTGGGAAGGGCCAAGGATTCTGCATTTTGAAAAGTCCCTCTAAAAGATTCAACTGTTCATCTTTGTAGAAAAACCTCTACTCTTAAATATTAATTAGTTGAGCACAAACAATGTGCTAGTTTTTGTGCTAGGCACTGGGATACCAACATGAGTAAATCTGACTCTTTGTCCTTAAGGATCTTGTACTTTTTTTTTGTGAGGAAGATCAGCCCTGAGCTAACATCGGTGCTAATCCTCCTCTTTTTGCTGAGGAAGACCGGCTCTGAGCTAACGTCTATTGCCAATCCTCCTCCTTTTTTTCCTTCCCCAAAGCCCCAGTGGATAGTTATATGTCATAGTTGCACATCCTTCTAGTTGTTGTATGTGGGATGCGGCCTCAGCATGGCCGGAGAAGCGGTGCCTCAGTGCGCGCCCGGATCCGAACCCGGGCCGCCAGTAGTGGAGCGCGTGCACTTAACCACTAAGCCACCAGGCCGGCCCAAGTATCTTATACTTTAGAAGAGAATTCATTATGTGGAATTTGCAACACAGAGCAATAAACGCTAATGACACTTACGTACAGTGCTATGGGATTGTGGAGAAGGGAATGCCAGACTTTGCCTAAGAGTCCAGGAAGGCTCCTCAAAGGAGGTTAACCCTTGAGCAGAAGCTTGAAGGATGAGCAAGCATTTATTAGTTGGAATAAGTGGCTCAGATGGCATTTATTAGACATGCAACACTTCAGTTCAGATTTTGCTATTGGAAAGATCATTCTGGTAATTTTAGGAAGAATAGGCTGGAGAAGGAATACTAGACCCACAGCAATTCAACCTTCTGGTCCCAAATGACCTTCATGTCCAGTCCAGGTCAGCTATCTCATTTACACTTGGACCTATTAGGATCCACGCTACATGTGAACTTGGGCCTTCCTTTCCAGAACATTCTCTTGGACACTTCTTACTTCTTGCATCCTCCCCTGATTCTTCACTCCCACAGGAATTGCTCCTCCTTCTCAGCACCCTCACCATCTCTTCCCAGGCTTCAGATGATCCCAATCCTTACAGTTCTCAGTTCCTTTTCTGACCTCCCCTCACCACACAGCCTGCAACCCTTTGATAGCCATTTCAACGACATGTTGGCTAACATGTCGCCTTTGCCCAAGTACAGAGAAGTTTATTTTGAATATATAAGCGAATCATTTTAATAGCATTATTTTTGGGAACCGCAAATGTTTTATGCAAGAAATATGGTCCAAGGAAGATAAAACACTAACATTAAATGAATAGACAATATTCTGTCAATACTGATACATTTCGAAATATAGAGCTTGGGTGTACATATTTGTATTGGGTTGTATAAGAGGTGTGCTTTGGTGAAACCCAAAGTGAGTTATTTAGAGTGAACTTGTCAATTGCTATACTTTATGGAGATATTGTTTACATGCTTGTGTTTATATTTTCTTCAGAACTATGCAATTTGATTTTGTTCCTGCTTAGCTGATTATGAATAAGGAAGTTGAGACTTAAATGTTCTTGCACAATTGACAAAATAATATATTAATTACTCTAAAGATTCTTTGAATAGCAAATAGATAAAATTTCTGTCATTCTATTTTATGGTCTTGGAGGTCCTGGGCCAAACTAAATTAGGTGTGCCAGTGCCAAAATCCTAAAACAGATTCTGAAACCATTCCAGCCAGATTTGAATTATTTTCCTCATGCTTTCATCTGTTTGCTAAAGATACTGCATGATTTTTTTTTTTTTGTGAGGAAGATTGGCCCTGAGCTAGCATCTGCCAATCCTCCTCTTTTTTTGCTGAGGAAGACTGGCCCTGAGCTAACATCCGTGCCCATTTTCCTCCACTTTATACGGGACGCTGCCACAGCATGGCTCGCCAAGTGGTGCGTCTGTGCGTGCCCGGGATCCAAACTGGTGAAACCTGGGCCGCCACAGCGGAACGTGCGCACTTAACGCTTGCGCCACCTGGCCGGCCGTACTGTATGATTTTTAATGCAGACACTACTGAAGCTAACGGTCCTGTTGAATGGCCCTTGTGGCCCATGAGCTGTGAGGTAGCCCACTGACACCTTGCTTTATTCTTTCACTGTCCACACTCCTGGTCCTCTTGCCTTTGATCCTTCTGCCTTGTCCCAGGTGGCTGAGTATCTTGGGGAAAGTCCTGAACAAGGCTTCTTGGTTCTAATTGCTGATACTCCGTGTTCCTTTTTGTTTCTTTATTTGACTCATAAGCACGTTTCTCAGTGTGCTTATTCTAAGTCTTTTCTGGCCTGCCAATCCTTAACCCTCATCTCTACTTGCTCATTCCTGGCAAATATCCTTGCTGCCTACTTTTCAAAGGAAATTGATGTGGGCATCTGAGTCCCCTTCCTCTTCTCCATCTCAACCCTCTCTGAGTGCTTACTTTGGGTCTGCTTCGCAGGCATCTCAGAGAAAGAACTGTGCCTTGCCTCCAGGATCAACATTTCCATTTGTTCTCTCCTCCTTCACTTCCCCAGGGGCCCGTTTGTTGCATCATCTATAGTTGCTTTGTCTCTGTTGACTGTTACAATGCTCTTCTCCCACCTCCTCCAGCCTTCACACATGTTCAGCTCTTCCCAATGTTATACCATCTGCTTTTCTAATAGTAACCCTGTCACACCAGCCTGTTATTGCTCTCCTCCCCTCCTCATCAAGCTTCTAGTATAGATAATTACCCTTTTCTCACCACCCCATCTTCATTCTGGGACCCACCAAAGCTATTTGCCTATATGTATCTCATTAGAGTTAGCATGTTCTTTCTTTCACTGCTATTTATGTACATCTTTTCTTCAGTCTTTAATGACTTCAGTCTGTTGTGTGTCTCCTGGAAAATTTTCCATCATTAGATGACAAACTCCTTAAGCTCAGATACTATGTCTGATTCGTCACGGTGTCTTACAACATTTTCTACAGTGAAGTACAGTCTTTACTCAAATGTTACCTTCTCATAAGATCTACACTGATTGTCCTACTTAAAATTCCAGCTTGTGTCCCACCTCTAGCATTTCCGATTCCCTTTGCCCCTTATCAACCATAATGCATTTAATTGCAATTGCAAATAACATTATTTTCTAAGAATGCTTTCCCAATAATTTAAAATGTGTGAGAGATTTGGGATCACACAGTGTGATCAAGGTGACTCAGGTGCATATGAGAGCACTAAAGCTGTAATTAATATCTTTGTTCACCATGGCAAGGCCTGAGAGCCCGCTTTCCCAATGTTGACAAAATCCTCCTGAAATCCACCAGCTCATGCTAGTGGGAGGCCTCAAGTTATCTCAGTAAATAGTAATGTAAATAACAGCAGAGCGCTTTCATCCTAATGGAAGATGTCTTGAGGCACGTGGTTCCCAGGGCAGAAGATCAGAAAGAGTGCTGTAAATTACCCAGAAATAAGAACAATAATTTCCTTGGGCTGTTTCTAATTGACAGGGCAGATGTCGACCCTCACTGTCACAATTCGGTGTCACCACGTGAGATCGTCACCCCAGAGACACAATCAGCCCTCCGTGCAGACATCCTGGAGGAATGGAGGGATTTGTGTGTGGCCTGCGTTCAGCCATGTTTAACATTCACTCCAAGAAGACCCCTTCCTGGGTCCTGCTGTGTCTTGGTCACACTGAACAGACTATTAAAATCTGAAAATATCGGGTGAATCACAGTAACCCTCTGAGTTTCTACCACCCACCTTGCTTCTTAAAGGGTAATGTATATAAAAATAGTAACTAAAGTTTATCATAAATTTGTCTGCTCAGAATAAAATCACGTTAATCAACCCTCCTTACATAAAACCACATGGAATATTAGTTCCACTAATGGAATGTTTATTCTATAGATCATAAAAGTAAAGAAATGCATAAATACTATACTGAATTGATGACAAAGGTATTTCTTTTTTTGCCTCTAACTCTGGGCTGTACCACTGTTCACTTTTGTCTTCCTGAGATACTTACTGAAGCAGAACAAAATCTACTCACTGGGGGGTTGTGAGGATTAAACAAAATGTGTTAATGAAAACACGTAGCTTGAGCCCTACACACGGAAGGTACTTTATAATATGTATTGAGTTGAAATGACTTTGAAAATAGAATTTCTATTTTATAAACTGTAGCACTGCTTCTAAGTACATTTTTCACCCAAGAATTCAGCAAACTTATTTCGGGATTCTTTGAATTTGACTGACTCAGGATCAAAGGATACTGAAAATGTGTCTTATGACAAGGAGAGTCAGGAGAGCTGGGTGAGAATCCAAGTAAGAAAACCTTCTTATCAAGTTCATTTCCAGAGCAGAAACCACATTTCTGCAGCTCAGCTGTAAAATGTTCCTCGTGTGAGTTGTTCCCCTGTAACTTGGGCCCTGGCGTAGGGTCTGTACCTGAGATGACTTACATGGGCCGGGCCCACGCCTCTCGCCGACAGACGAGTTGTCAGCAGGGCGGCCGTGATTCATGAGAGAAGGTGAGGGGAAAGCTCTTTGACATGAGTCATTACAAGCGTTTGGATTGCCAAAGTAAGTTTTAGATGAAGCTCTGTTGAGTGTCCAAAGGGCTGGAGAAAGAAAAAAAAAGAAAGAAAGGATGTTTTGTGCCAAGCTTATGGAATACTGTGTGAAATGCAACGCAAGTCAGACAGCTTGCTCTGGAAAGTGAATCAGGTTTAATAGGCACTCAAGAGTGTGCTGTTTTTAGTTTAATGAAGAAAAACAGCAAGCAAACATTCAAGATGGCTTTGTGGCCCTCTTCTTAGAAGAGGGATAAACTGAGAAAGAAAACTGCCTTCGGGCTGTGAGGGCCGCAGAGCATGCTGGATGCAGGCTGGCAGGCACAAATTCTGATCTGTACTCTGCAGGTGGCACGAACGTGGGAGATTAATTTATCTTTCTAGGTCTCTGTTTTCTCCCGTATTAGATGGGACCTCGGACCGTACAATTCCCGATGTTATTCTAGTCCTCAGCTTCCGTGAGACCCACTGGTGAAGAATAACAGCATGCATTAATTGCTTACTATGTACCGGGCACTGTGCTAAGAGAGTTACATATATTTTCTCACTTACTCTTTGCAAACATCCCTATGAGGTAAGTAAAACTATTTTCCTTGTTTTAGAGGAGGAAATTGAGTCTTGAAGAGGTTAAGCAACTCGCCAGGCTGCAAAGGCTTAGAAGGTTCCAGAGGCAGTGTTAACTCTGGATCTGCCTCTCTGAAGAGGACTGAGTGAGTGATTAGGGGCTCTGGGCTTCTGTCTCCAGGGCATTCAGAGAGGAGCTAGAGACCAGCCTGGTGCCAAGTCTATTCTAGTCCAGTGGAAATGAGCTGTTGATTTCATGGGGTCCTCTCACAAACACGTGTATGCTTTTTTCTCTCACGTCCAACTACCAGGACTTAGGAACTAAGGTGAGGTGAAGAAAGGAGGATTTCCTTGGGAGCCAGTGAGGAATTTTCTAGGGCTCATTGGCCTCAATTCAGGGAAACCTCTCTGGAAATGTCAGTGGTCTCAGCTCTGCAGAAAAGTAACCTTGAAATCATAGAGTCTTAAGATTTTAAAGTTTAAAAGGGATTTTTGCATTCAGCTGCTCTGATATACGAGTCCAACTGAAACCAGTAGCCAGCTGCCTGAAGCCAGATTCCCAGATGGCAGGAGATTCAGGTCTCCCTGGGGCAGGCGGATACAGAAGCTCTGAGTGCCATGTGCAGAGCTCCTTCGAAACCAAGACTCTCTGGCTCCTTTACATCTTCCAGGCTACGCGGAGTCCAGGCATTGACACCATTCTCAGGTGGGACTATGCGCTGAAAGCAGAGCCTGGGGCCTGTCAGGGGGGCATCTGGGAAATGTGATTTGGATTCATGTTGAGCATTGAGACAGCAGGTGACTAGAAGTCCAGATGCCTCTTTTTGCCTGACATAAACATGTGGGCGTCAAAGCCTGCTTAGTATTGCTGGAATTGATTTCACTGCATTGACTGAATGTTTGGGAGATTTAGTCACTTGAGAATGTGTTCAACAGAAGAATGATTATTGTAGCCTATTCTTTGTTTTTCAGTGTTAGATTATTCTGTTAGTGGATGATCCAGGTCCTTTCCTTCTTTATTCTCTTATTTTATCTTTATGTTTTGCATTTTGGATAGTGCACTTACATTATTTGATAGTAGAGGGAAGGAGAATGAGAGAAGGCCCAATCAACTGATCCTGGTCCGTGATGGCATGGAGGGGATTGGTGTCAAGTGTTAGGGATTCTGTTAATACAGTGGGATTTGGGGACCTCCAGTGGGCCACTAGCTAAGCAGTGCAATATCGTTAGTGAAAGCTCCTTGCTCAGACTAGCCAGGCACAGACAAAGGCAGAGGGAATGAGACCCAGTATGGTGTTTAAGGGGTAAATGGGGCAAACCCAAGGAAGAAACCACAAAGGGTGGGGTACTGGGCGATGAGGAGAGAGCTAGGGTCCTTGGAACCTGGTCAAAAGGAAGTAAACATAAGGAGAGGCAGGGCCTCAAATGCCACCTTTGTCCCCTGAATCAGCCTTGCCAGTGGTTAAAGCTAGTACACATGACTTTCACTTTATTTTTCATGAAAGCAATATGGTGTAATGATGGAAAAAACATTAGACTGAGCGGTGCTAGAGAATGAGGTTCTAGCCTTGATTCCATTAAGTATTTGTGTGACCCTGGATGCACCACTTAACCCCTTTGAGATCAACTTTTGCCATTTGTAAAATGAGGGGGTTGAATTGGATGGGCCTCAGGATTTCTTTCAGCTCTAAATTGGAATACTTATGACCACTGAACTCAACAAAATTTATGAAACATCTTCTGTAGAGGAGCTACTTCCTAGGACATGCAGCCCGTGATGCTCCGTGTATATTCTGGGCATGAAAAGCAGGAGTGGGCGCTGTTTCAGGAGAGCATGCCATCATTACACAGCACCTCAAATAATTCTATGTGCTGTTCACACATCTTAGCTGTTGCAAACCCCTGAGTGTTACCACACAGACACTGAAGTGAATCGGGGACATGGTTGACTTGCAGGGCTGATCTGGAATGTCCACCAGCCCAGATGTTTTTGTGTCCTGAAAATATCTGGGCCATGCGTACATGGGTGTTTGTTATATTATTCTTTCTATTTTTCTGTACATGATGAAAGTGTCTTTTATTTACTTGTTTAGGGAAGAATGTAGGGAATGAGCACCCTGGTGCGGTTCAACAGCTGACAGCATTCTGGAATCTGGCAGGAAGGCTGAACCAAGTTAAGAGTTTTTGGAGCCTCAGGACTAACGGTAGCACTGCCCTACCCACTCCAAATAAAGACCTCCCTAACTTTCTTTCTCTCCCTTCTCTCCTCCCATGTGACACCTGCGAGCCGTAGTCCAAGGAGGTGAGGAGAAAGCATGAGCACATGGTGCTGCCCTGTCTGAATCCCATTTCCATGATTTGGGTTGGGACAACTTGAATGTTCCTTGGTACGTAGAAGTATGCTCACTTATGGATTTCCTGCGGTCCTAAAGCTTCTCAGAAGGGAAGGGAATGGAGGCGATAATACAAATGGGAAGAGAGAGGGCCATGGATCCCTCGTGCCTCCTAAGGAGCTGTAAGTGGTTACTTTTCCAGAACACAAATATTTACAGCAGACACAATAGCGTGATGACAATCAGCATTCCAGTCCACATACGGAAATGGAATTTATGTATTTTCCGTGTCTGTTGAAGGCCTTGGGGGTTACGGGCGGGAGCAGGGGGGATTACTTTCAGACAACAGAGAGGCCCGTTGCCCCCAGTAACATATCTTTGAGCATCTTCTCATGGAAATTGGCAACAGTGCTGAAAGATGAAGGTGAAAAATTAATAGAAAAAGATAAACCAGTGACTTCAACTGCTAAGAATAAATTCATAATCACGCCTGCCTGTAGACCTCCCAGTTTTATATAAACCAGTTTCTCGACAATTTTGGTCCATTTTCCACATAATAAGAATCTTAGCAATGTCCACCTAGGTTAACCCTCCTTCTTTCATTTCCTTTAAACAAAGAAGGCACATATTAGGAAGCAAATGTTGCTTTCCTTTCTCTTAAGTATTGGTATTAGAGAAAGTTGGCAGTTCTAGAAACTAAAGGATGAGTTTAAACAGATGTAGCTAAGGCTCTACTGGCATAATAAATATGAAGTGGGGACTTTATAAAGCCAAACTTTATTTTCTATATTAAACTTACAAAATGTCTCAGCAAATTTTCTATGTTATTACTTAAATTCTTTTTTGTTGTATTATTCTTGCCTAAAATTCAGGAGAGCTAAGCTTTGGACTCTTTGTCTTAAGCTCTATTTTTGACCTTAATGAAACTCTTAATTCTTTTAAAATGAAATTAGGATTTAAATGCTTCTTTCTTAGCTTGGTCCTGAAAACTGGCACGCTACTCTCTTAAGGAACTGTAGGTAAAAAAAAAAAAACCAAACTAACTCTCTATCCTTTCCAAATTAGACAAACTACTTTCCTCACTGCCTTCATTCCATGGATCCAGAGTAAAATAAATTGAATTGCCTTTTTAGGTAACCATTATAGATTTCTAATGTATTTGTCAGAAATGTACTATGGACTTTGAAATCATGCAAACCTGGATTTGAATGCTCACTTCAGCATATGCTATGATCTGGGGCAGGTTTCCTATCCACTCAAAGCCTCAATTTTTTCACCTCTAAAATGGGAGTATCAATACAAGCCACTCTGATGAGCTCTGAGTATTAAATGAGAAAATGTACATAAAATGTACTATGTGCAGGTAGGAAATGCCCAATGGGGTCTTCCCATTTCCTTGACCCAGTCTACCTCATACAACCGTGTCTTCTTATAGAGATGTTCCAGTGATGCTCAGTGGAGGGAGAGGTGGCAAAAGCAGGCAGCTCCTGGACCAGACAGGTGGAGACCTGTCACAGGAAAGTGAAATGGAAGCACAAAGGAGCCAGGGCTGAAGAAGAGCCAGTTCCAAAGGTACAGAAGGGAGGGCAAGGCTGAGAAGTTCTCTGAAAGGGGAATATCGGGTGAGAGAGGAAGGCGGTGGTTAGAAAAGGAGGTATCATTTCAGCAGCAGAGTGATGGGAGCCCCCGGCTCCACCCAAGCTGGCCCATCTCCGTGGGCATCAGGCCCTGAGTGGGAACTTTAGGAGGAAGGTGAAGAAAATGTCAATCACGTATCCGTGGGCCCTGCTTTTGGAAAGAGGTGAAGGGGGATTGCTTAGGAGGTTTTGAAGCATGCAAGGACTCAGGGCAGATACTCTGTCTAGGAGTAAAGTCTGTCTATTGGTTAGAGTTTTCTGATTTCTGGAGTCCTGGGAAAGAGGTCAGGGGCTGCAGTGTGTTCTCAAGCACCCTAGTAACTAGAGTATTCTAAACACGTTTTGTATGTGAATGATCAAATGGTGGCATTGGTAATCTGGAGGGCACTTGGTTGACTCAAAAGTTGGTTGGCTAGTGCCTGGGTGGCTTGATAAATGTGAAAAATCATACAGAATGGAATTCTTGATTTTTTTTTGTATTTAAAGAAGAAATTAGGAGCTCTGCTGCAGCTAATAAATGAATCTGAAGCTTGGGTAGCCCCTTCTTACTAAAATCACCTTCTGGGAGCCACATAAAACATTTCTCCTCATATCTCGTTGGCTAGAACTTAGTTGCATGCCCACCTTCCACCGCAAGAGAGGCTGGAGAATCAGTGATCCCAACTGAAAACTGGGGTTCTTACTTCTCAAGAAGATGAGGCTAATGGCCACTGGGAGGCACCTCCCAATCTCTGTTGGAATTTATGTGTATGATCATGTTCTAGCTAGTGTTGGCGTTAGGTCAAGTTCATAAAACTAATGAAAGAATTTTCTGAGAATGTTGTAAGTATCTTCTGGCTAGAGATTAGAAGCTCCCATATGCAGAAGACACAACTACCAGCAAATTGGTGAAATGCAGGTCTGTTTTAGTGCCATCGTAAATTGTTGGCTTAAGGTGAAATGTATATCTCTGTTGCAAGTATAATTTTATAAAATTGCTATTCCCAAAAGAACCTCACTTATGATTTATTAATGTGTTTGCTAAATTCATTAACTTTATTCTATTCAAATTTATTCATATGTGATAGGCAGTCTGGAGAATAGAAAACTTCCTTGGAGGAGTTTATAGTACAGTAGAATAATAAAGATTATTTCATGCAAACCTGAAAAGTGGACAGTAGGAGTGTAGTGGGAATCTAATGATCAAATCACTAATTGATCACACTAGACAGAGATATCCTGTGCTTCACCTTTAATTGGCATATGCTGTGCACACAAAGATTTCTTAGCTCTGACTGTGCTCAAGGCGTTGAGGAAGATTTGGTTATTGTCCATATTTCTTCAGAGAAGAAGAGAATAACTTGCACTATTTTCTATCAACAAAAAGTTGATTCAGGATCAAGCCTAAGAATTACTTTTTATAATAAGTTTCAGGGGTAGAGTTTTCTGTTGGAGTCTGACCATCTTCATGAAATCACCCCATTTGCTCAGGGCTTACAGGAAGAGGGGCCTGAGTATAGCGAGGGAGAATTCTGTTGGGCATTAGGGTCTGATTCTTCCAGTTCACATGAAAGAGTGGAGAATTCCATCCTCTGAAGGGCAAGAGCAAGTCAAAAGTGGCTTAGAACAGATTTACATGACCAAGAAGACCAAAGGGGATGGGGTGGGTGGGCAATTGAAGGGCGAATGAAGAAATAAGATGAATTGGAATACAAACAGCTAAATGCAGCCAGTGGCAGGCACTGGGAAGGAATTATATGATAGCCATAATGTCCCCGTATCCGTACTCGCAGAGTTTACCTGAAATCTACGTGTCAGGATGCTAAGTTTGCCCCATCTAATCGTATTTCCTTTATCCCATCCATGGGATTTGCTCAAACAAATCAATATGTGAAATCGTAACTTTGAAAAAGTGACATCTGTAAGGCTGTGCCCTTTTATGGGGGCTAAAGTGGAATCCAAGGACATTTCGGTTAGGGCCATGGTTTGTCATTTTCCTTGATAATGTGCATGGTCCTGACGTTAGGACAAGCTAGGTATGGCTGCATGAGTCATGGTAGTATTATCTTTTTTACTCATTATTATTTCTGAGCTTTTCATCACAATTTACTTTCTACAAAGCAACATCAGCCCTTTTTGTCTAAAAACAGAAACAGCAATGAGGCTGGTAAGGTGATAACAACCTTCTTTTGTAAATAGAGAAATGGAGGCACCAGGTTATTTGCTTAACAAGCGCACACACCTGGCACTCCTGGATGTTCAGTCCTCTACGTGTTTTGTTGCTGAATTTTCCCATAGAGAAGATTCATCCCTATATTGGATATACCATAGAAAGTTCCATTTTTAAAGAAACACAAATTTCTTAGTGCTTGTCAAGTACCATGGAACCATTTAAAACATGAAAGTAGTTCCACGATAAACAGGGAGTTTTCTGAAAGGAGTGTCCTGTTCTTCTGGACTTATTGGTTGGGAAACCTACATTTCCAATTGGGTTTTTGGCTCATTGTCAACAAAGTAAGGAATGAAAGTCCAGGAGCTATAATAAGATTAGAGATGATGGTTCCCAGCAAGGGCTCCTTAAACTGCCTCATCCTTGTCTGGCAGATGGCAGGCCTGGGCAATTATTGCCTTTTGCTGAAGAAGACGACTACACACTTGAGTGAATGCTCTGACATGAACGAGTGCTTGGTACAGTGGAAGCTGTCTGGAGTGAGTTGTGTTTTCAAGCTTGCAGAGCCCATGGTAGGGTTATTTCTACTGGCTTGGATGTGGAGTTTGGTCCAAGACTGAATGCCAAGGATGGTCTATTTCTTCTGGGAATAATGGGGCTCACGTGCTGCTGATAAGGCAGAGTAGGTACCACAGCCATGGCAGGTATTTTGGATTTTGTTTCTCCTGATACTTGGCTGGACTGGCAATACACACCCACACGAAAATTACTCACCAATCCCTTCTTCAAAGCCTCCTTTCTGCATCTCCCTGCAACAGTCATAACAAATATGCGGGCCCGTTACTACAGATCAATGCCCACTGCAAATTTCCGTTTCTTTGCCTCTTCTGCAGTCCTATTTTCTCTACGTCTGCCCTGAGAGGCTTTGCCTCATTTACTTCTGTTTGAGTGAATCAGGAGAGGATTTTGTTACTTTAATTATTGTCATTCATTTTTGTTCATCAGAGAAGTTTACAGCTACTTTTACAGTCTCCTCCATCGCAACCTGAATCTGCAGAGTGGTCCAGTTAGAACAAGGTGTCTTCAGAGGGAGGCAAATACAACCCGAAAGTTGTATGAGTCTGAGCCATCGAGCAAGCTAAGGAGTGGATGGTTCTGATGTCGTTTTGAAATGATCTTGGTAACAGAACTACAAATGGTGGAACTGGTCACTCAGTTATTTTAATAGTTGGCTGAAGCAAGTAGCCCAGGGGTCTTTCTTTAGCTTATTGGATAATCCTTATGACAGAGAAAACCACCAGGATAACCAATATTGTACCATTGTAAAGTGCTGCACTGTAGTTAAGTTGAAGATTGTTCGGTTTGCACATATTCAGCTATCATTTTATCTCCGTTATGCAGCATTCAATCTGCTCTTCTTTTTAAAAACAAAAAATGAGCTTGAGTCTAATCCTACTCTTCTTTTCATATCTGTCATAACGTGTGGCTTACCTTTTCCTCAACCCTCTGAGCAAGACCGCATGCAGCTCCCAGGAGGCAGGATGTACCCAGTGTCAGGGTTCAGAGAGAGCTGGAGGAGACGGGGGGCGGGGGAAACAAGCCAGATTTCACCATTTAGCTGAAAACTGCTTCTCCAAAGCACGCAGCCCTTGGACTCACTTTCGAAGTGATTGAAATGGAGAGGAGGTGGTGGGGAGGACCCTTGAAGCGGATGGTAGAGTGGAGTTATTAAAAGCGTGGAACTTTCAGTTACAAGATGAGTAAGTTCTGGAGTTCCAAGGGACGGCATGGTGACTGTACTTAATAATACTGTATTGGACACTTGGAAGTTGCTAAGAGAGTAGATCTTAAGTGTTCTCATTACACACACAAGATGGTAACTATGTGAGGTGATGGATGTGTGAATCAACTTGATTGTGGTAATCACTTCACAAGGTATATTAAATCATCACATTGTACACCTTAAATATATACAATTTTGTCAATTATACCTCCATAAAGCTGGAAAATAAAATAAAATAAGCATCAAGCTCTAAAGTCAGGTTTCCCTCATTTGAATCTCGATTCCACCTCTTATTCGTGAAGTCACCGCAGACTACTCTCTGAGGCTGAACTTCCTCATCTATAAAATGGGAATCCCAATAGACTTTGCTTCTTGTGGGGAGGATGAGATTGTCAATGTCAAGCCCACAGAGTAAACTCTCAATACTCGTAAATGATTAGTGTTATTGTCAAAGGATTAGGATTGGGCAATGACTCCCCAGAGCCCCAAGGTTTCCATTCCTGTCTTGCAGTCTTTGTCATGAGTCATCCTACTTCTATTGGAATCCTGGGGACTATTTTCATATTTAATTCCAATTCCAGATCATCCTAGCTTGGTGATTTATTCCTCTTTGTCTAGCAGGCTTGGTAGTCTGCCCAGCCATTTCACCTTGAGTCCTGGATTGATTTACAGCCACCCATGCAATCTGCCAGTGTCCTCTGAAGGTACTATGCTGCTGCTATTATTACTGCCCCTATTATAAACCACATAAAGAGAATTGCTTCCTGATGATGGCTCGTCCTCACCAGCCTGTGTTCCAGCCCTAAGCTATATGAATTCTGATCCTGAGCAGAACCGTTGGACTTCCTCTGTTCCTATGGGTTAGCCCCCTGTCCTCCCCAGTCTCTGCTGTCCCACTGAACTTCTCTCAGGCCTCTTGTTCACTTGCGGTCATGGTCCTGATCACTTACCTTAGTCACTCCACTGCATAGATCAGGCTCAGAATGGACCCTCCAGTGCCCTTTGATCAACTCCCTTGACCCATAGGAGGCCAGTCACCTTGCTCATGTGTCATTGGGGTGAGCAACGTGTGGAGTGATATTATTACTTCAGGTCACAATGCCTTCAAGTGGGCCAATTGTGAGAGTCTGGAGCCGTGGAGAGGGAGAGGTCAAATGGGGGGCTGGAGAATAAGGGAAGATTTAGAACTGCTGCAGCAGATCGTTAACTGTCCACATTTTGTCTCTTCTGTCTTTATCTTGTGTTTCACTATTTCTTTGGCAACAAACACAAAAAATGTGACAATTTTTTGCTATGTTTCTTGGAAGTGTCTCTCTTCTCTTTCACAGAAATACCCAGAGGTCTCTGCCAATTGGCTGCTCACCAGCCTCACGCCAGACTGCAGGCACAAATACAGCATCCAACTCACCCCTCACAAAGCGAAGAGACACGGATACGTGAACACAGTCGCAAATGTGGAAGGATCATAGCAAAGTCTCATAAAGACAAGTGTCTAAATCAACTTGGGACGGTTGCCGTCACTTCACTCTGAATCTGCAGTTTCTAAACTTGAAGCTACATCTGTCACCTGTGTCCCTGAGACAGATGCTGTCTCTATGGTGCTGTAACTTTGCCACCAGGGGGCAGCAGCCATCAGAGCCCCCTTCTTGCATCCTCAACTGGAAGATGTATGCGTATTCCGAGATCCAGAAATACCCACGAATTTTCCAAACCATGCTTATAAAATGAAAGCTATATTAAAGAATCCAAACATTAAAGAGTAGAGTAGATAATCTTGTGGAGTAAGCTTTTAAAAGAAATAAACTCCTAACCCTATTAGCTTCTATATTGCTCTCACTAAAAAACAATAATTATCTAGAACAACTGAATCCAAAACTGGTCTAACATTTGATCTCAGGGAAAAAATTCAACTGGTCCTAGTCTATAGATGTGGGACCTACAAGTACCAGTGAATTCTGCCCCCCAACTCAGTTATAGGAGGTTTGTTCACTATGCTCAGATTATTCAAACAAATTTTCATCTGCGTCTTTAACATAACAGGTCACCAGTGAGGTCCAGCCCATTTTATGACTCTCATTTGTTCTTCCTCTCATGCAAATGAAAAGGAAGAGATGGGGCTGGCCATTCAGCTACTTCTCTATGCCGAGTTCCCGGCTTATTCTCCGGAATAGGAAGAAAGTGATTTTCCACTTCATGCTTAAATTGGAGGGAAGCATCTCTCTTTCATAGGCATTTCCCTAATAGCTACTGGTGGAGGTCTTAATGGCAGGGAGTCATTACGTCCTCTGAAACAGAACCCCAAACCCCAAGTGTATATGGGAATGTGTATTTTCCTGGAAAGAGGGTCCAGAGATTTCATGAGGAATTCCGAGAAGTCTATAACCTCCTTTCCCCTCCAAAGGTTAAGTTTCTGGGAAGTGCAGCTGTGACATACATATGTAAACTATTGTTATCAGTTTTCCAGCAGCTGATAGAGCTCATTTGCAAGCTTTATCAACTTGTAACCTCTTCCAGAATTATTTCTGAAGGTAACTTGGACTTCTTCCCAGGGATTATTTTGAGTAATATTTAGGGAATTTTTAAACAGAGTTAGGCTAGTTTAACATTACCATGCAAGCCAGATGATTCTCTAAACCTAAATTTTAAATAGAACATTCAATTTGTAAGCTTAGATTACAAAAGTAACACGTGTTCATTGTAGATAATTCAGAAACTTGCACCATGCAGACATAACCTATGAGAAAATTTTGTTGTATTGTCTTGAGATAGATTTATAAATTTACATACATGTTGGAATTGTACCAGAAAGCGCAGATAAATATATCATGAACTTTTTCTACTTTTTAAATCTTTTATGATGTTATTTTAGTAGTTGAACAGTCATTATGGTATAGCTATAACAATGTATATTTAACTAAGTACTTATTATATAATATTATTTTCTAGTTTTGCATAATTAAATGGACACTTACAAGAAGCAAAAGTTACTTATAGATTTGTAAGCAACTATCATTTATTAAACACTTATTGTTTAGTGACTATGCTCAACATAAGACACACATTATTTTGACTATTTCTTAATATAATTTATGACTTGATACTATTAGCCCTTTTAATGGAGCAGAAAGATCCATTAGGCTCACAGATATTCAATGTCACAGAACCATTAAATAAAGGGGTGGGGGGCCAGTGGTTTAGTGGTTAAGTGCGCCCTCCGCCGCTGGCTGCCCGGGCTCGGATCCCGGGCACGCACCGACGCACCGCTTCTCCGGCCATGCTGAGGCTATGGCCCACATACAGCAACTAGAAGGATGTGCAACTACGACATACAACTATCTACTGGGGCTTTGGGGAAAAAAAACAAGGAGGAGGATTGGCAATAGATGTTAGCTCAGAGCCAGTCTTCCTCAGCAAAAAGAGGAGGATTAGCATGGATGTTAGCTCAGGGTTGATCTCCCTCACAAAAAAAAAATAAATAAATAAAAATAAAAATAAAAAAATAAAGGAGTGGGAATTAAAAGTTAGGCTTGTGAAAAAGTCCTACAAATGGAATTATTAGATCAAGGATATGAATATTTTTAAGCCTTTTGGACATATTATCAAATTGCTCTCCAGATGTGAACTTACAGCAGCAGTGAACCAAGTGCCTTCATTTATTTTTTGTGAGGAAGATCAGCCCTGAGCTAACATCCATGCCAATCCTCCCCTTTTTGCTGAGGGAGACAGGTCCTGAGCTAACATCTATTGTCAATCCTCCTCCTTTTTTTCCCTTTTTCTCCCCAAAGCCCCAGTAGATAGTTGTATGTCATAGTTGCACATCCTTCTAGTTGCTGTATGTGGGACGCGGCCTCAGCATGGCCCGACAAGCCGTGCGTCGGTGCACGCCCGGGATCCAAACCCGGGCCGCCAGCAGCGGAGCGTGTGCACTTAACCCCTAAGCCACGGGCCGGCCCCCAAGTGCCTTTATTTTTAACAGTTTCCAGGGAGGGAGGTCCTACAGCATCTCTGGATAGTACATTTTAGGTTTCGAGAATACTTTACAGGCAACAGACTCTTTTTTGTAGATCAGCTGAGCTCCACGTGGCTGCCGGCATCATTAATTCTTTTAAAAAGTGAAGAACAGGTCAGTATCCTTAGTACTTCTTCTTTTAATTCTATAAAACAGTACTTTCTTAAAAAATTGTGGGGTAGTCATAATAGTTCTCAAACTTTTTGTCCTTGTAGTATTTATCTTTCCTATGTAGGGTATATTTTCCATCTCCTTTCATTTTTTTCTCTTTGCTGACTCTTTTTAGCTCAGTTTTTTAAAAATGCAAAGACTCAAGATAGATCTAATAGTATAGAAATTATGAGACCAAAACTGATGGTAATGGAAACATGATTTTCTGGCTTTTGAAAGCAGCCTCCATCTCTAAGCTGCATTTCTTCCTGCTGAGCTATACCTGTTGAGTATTTTTCCTTTGGGCGTATGTGGTGCCATTTTTTAACTTCATTTTTGGCCAACTTAATTTTTTCCCCCTCTTTGAACCTTTTGTCTAACTCATCCAAATGATTGAATTCTGCATCTCTTTTCCAAGATGTTAGCTCCCCTGCCTCACTGGGCAGCATCCACCAAGCTAGATGGGTGTATTCTCCATTTCTTCTTCCAGGCCAATGACAAAGAAGTGAAACCACACTAACTGTGGGGCTGACCCCTGGCACACATAGCTGGCCATGTTCTCCGGGGGGTGATCATGAGCCATGCGTGGATAACTCAGCTTTGGATGCAGAGGTGTATGGTCATCAGCCAACTGAAGCCCCATGAAACTTGCCGTCAGCAAATCAGATGCCTATTTGCAGGAGCACAAGAACCAGAATTGGAACAGCAATTCTTTCCTGGAGGAAAAAGAGCTTTTCCTGAAAACAATGTCTTAGTTCGTTTGGGCAGCCCAGATCCTTACTATGCCTTAGCTGCACCCATCAATTGAAGGGCTTGGACAGCTTTACTCTGAAGTTCTCCCTGGTTCTAAAACTCCCCAGTTCCCATTGACCTGTTTTTCCGAAGAAGACATACAATGGCCAACATGTACATGAAAAGGTGATTAACATCACTAATCATCAGGGAAATGCAAATCAAAACCACAATGAGATATCACCTCACTCCTGTTAGGATGGATATTATTAAAAAAATAAAAGATAACAAGTGTTGGCAAGGATGTAGAGAAACTGGAACTCTTGCACAACTGTTGGTGGGAATGTACGTTGGTGCAGCCATTATGGAAAACCTTATGAAGGTTTACTGCTGGTGTAAATTCACATATGGAGAGCAATTTGGTAATATGTCTCAAAAGCCTTAAAAATATTCATATCCTGGATCCAAAAATTCCATTTGTAGGATTTTATCACCAGGCTGACTTTTAATTCCCACTCCTTTATTTAATGGTTCTGTGACACTGGATATCTGTGAGCCTAATGGATCTTCCTGATCCATAGAAAATAGAACCATATGATCCAGCAATCCTACTTTTCAGTATTTATTTAAAAGAATTGATAAGGATCTTGAAGAGATAGCTGCACTCCCCTGTTCATTGCAAGAGTATTCCCATTGGCCAAGATTTGGAAACAACCCAAGTGTCCATTGACAGATGAATGGATAAAGAAAGAAAATGTACATACAAGGGAATATTAGCTTAAAAAAAGAAGGAACTCTTGCTATTTGTGACAACATGGATAGACCCAGAGGATATTATGCTAAGTGAAATAAATCAGACACAGATAGTCAAATACTGTGTGATCTCACTTACATGTGGAATCTAAAAAGGGTTAGAGAGTAGAATGGTGGTTACCAGGACTGCGAGGAGGGGGAAATGGAAGATATTGGTCAAGGAGTACAAAGTTTCAGTTACGCAGAATGAATACACTCTGGAGATTTAATGGACGGCATGGTGACTATAGTTTACAATAGTGTCCTGTATACTTGAAATTTGCTAAGAGGGTAGATCCTAAGTGCTCTTGCCGCACACACACACACACTCACACAGTAACTGTGTGAGGTGATGATGTGTTACTTAGCTTGATTGTGATGATTATTTCACAATGTATATGGATATCAAATCCATACAACTGTATCAAATTGTACACTTTCAATATCTACAAAACAAAAAAGGAAAAGAAAACTGACCTACATGACAAACATAACTGTCTCCTCAGAGGCTTTGTGTCTTCAGGCTTCACCCTCTTTCCCTAATTTGCACCCTTTCTCTCTCTTCTCACCATCCCCTCTCAGGTATGAACATGCTCCAGTCTCCATGTGAAAAGCAAACCCAAAGATGTCTCCCTTGATTCTGCCTGATCTCTAGCTACCACTCTCTCTCTCTTTTTACCTCACATTCTCCACATGGTAACTTACACTCGCTGCTATGGTCTGAATAATTGTGTCCCTTCAAATTCATATGTTGAAACACAATCCTAATGTGATGGTGTTAGGAGGTGGAGCCTTTGGGAGGTGATTAGGCTATGAGGGTGGAGCCCTCAGAAATGAGATTAGTGCCCTTTTAAAAGAGACCCCAGAGAGCTCCCGCACCCCTTCCACCATGTAAAGACATTGAGAAGTTGGCAGTCTGCAATCTGGAAGACATCAGACTCCGAATCTGCTGGCATCTTGATCTTGGACTTCCAACCTCCAGAACTGTGAGAAAGAAATTTCTGTTGTTTATAAGCTACCCAGTCTGTGGTATTTTGTTACAGTAGCCTGAATGGACCAAGACACTCAGTGTTTCTTCTTCATTACCTTCCAAACATTTTAAACCCCATAACTGTTTTTCTTCCATCTGAATCAAGATAGTGGTATTGTTCCGGCTAAGGTAACCTGTAACTTTTCGGTTGTAAAATCCAATGATAGTTTCTAGGCCTTGTCTTACTTGACCAACTTCTTTTGCACCCTCTTGATCTTCCTTCAACCTCTTGGATCTCTTTCTCTTTCACCTCCTTTGTGACCTCCTCTTCCCTCCACTCCTTAAATGTTGGTCTATCACAGGCTTTGTCTCCTACCTGTCTCTACTCTCCTGCTACATTTTCTCCCTAGATGACCTTATTTACTGTCATCACTTTAACTGGTATCTAAATAAATGTTATTGGTGTTTTCTATCTATATCCCTGATTACCCCACAAGCGTTGGATGCATGTTAACCATCTCTGAGCATATTTCCTCATAGGAAATTTAAGTACAAAGTGTCTAAAGCTGAATTCATCATCTTCCCTTCAAAATGGTTTCTCCACCTCCTGTAATCCCTACTTATTTGGTGACGCCGTCATGTGCTTTACTCTAGCTAGAAATTTAGGGGATCATGCCAGATTCTTCTCTTTCTCCCACTTTTATACATCCAGTCAATTTCTAAACTCTTCTACCGTAGCCTCCTAATGTTCCAATCCATTCCCCTGTTCTCCACCCTCCAGGCTGTGTCTGGCTCAGTGCTTGCCCTTTAGCCCCTGGATTCCCTTCTTACTCTTCTCACAAGTCTCCTGCTGCCAGCCTTTCTCCCCTGGGGTGGGGTCTGTTCTTCACACCGTCACTAGAGAGATCTGAAAAAGGTTGCTGTCGTCCTTAAAAATCCTCCAATGGCTTCTCATTTTCTCCAGCAGTTGATTTAAAAACATTTGAGGGTCATGTGTGTCTTTGTTAAGTTTATGAAAAATATACAGACATAAACATTTTGAAGACAATTGCAAGACTCCAAAGAATTCTCTTTCTGGACCCCGGGTTAAGATGTCCTGGTCTACAGGCCCAAGTGCCTTCACTTGGTAGGGAAAGACGGTTACAATCCAGCCTGTGCCTGCCAACCTGTCTCCTCTCCCTCATTCCCAGCCTCATGCATCATGCTCCAGCCCTACCAAACCTAGGAAGTCCCCTAACACCCTGCTGTTTCATGCTCCACAGCTGCCCAGTGGGTTTCTGCTTAGAACACCCCATTCCCCCGCTCTTTGCCTATTGAATGCTGACGCATTCTTCAAGATCCTGCTACCTCTGGAAGCCTTCCAGAGTCCTCTCTTTTCTCTCTGCCTAGAATACTCTTTCACTGTCTTGGCCAAGTTCATTGTAACTTCTCTAGGTCTTTCAAACAAACAAAATGATGCAGCTGTTGAATACTTAGGAACCATTCAAGGTAATGACAAGCTAGCTCTTATATTACTGCTTACAAAGGAAGAAGTATTCTTTCTGCCCTTCTTAAAGAAGGAGTCGCAGTGACTGCACCAACTTTCTTTGGATTTGCCGGCAATGGGGTCAAATAAGAGAAGACTTTAGATCTTCAGGTCCTCAGATCTCTCTTTAGTTGGACTGTATTTGCTTTACCATATTATTCCTGATTGGTCACTGAGGTAGAAAATTGCATGCATCTGTGCATGCTGGGAAAGGAACCTTTGAAAGGATGAAGCCAAGTGTTCATTCACAAGCAACTTCCTAACCTAGAAGATTTTAGTTCAACATTATTCTTAGAAAACTAACAAAGAAGGGTAATAAAGAACATGTAATCATGATTATTTTCCTCTCAATTCAGCTCCTCCTTCAGAGCACTATAAAGTTGATGCCACCTGCCCTCTTGACACAGCCTGCAGTCCAGAGGTGGCACTGTGGACCATCCAGTCATGGGATGGTTGGCAATAGATGCTGTCAAAGACAGAAGGCACATTTAGAAATAAATGGAATTCTTTTATGATGGAATGAGAATAAAAGGCAGTAAAAAATACCCAAGGGTGAAGCAGTCACAGAAGCAAATAGAGAAACCATTATGAGAAAGGCAGAAGAGAATGGGAGGTTTTGATGAAAACTACTGAACTAAGTGTAGAATTTTCAGAAATTTGTCTCTGGGCACATTTTGTCTAGTACGGAAATAGCCATGACATTAGGTAATAGATTCCTGAGTGTTGGGAAGTAGAAGGTACTTCCCAAAGTACAAGTTTAGACTGCAAGGCAGCAGAGGTATTTTAATTCCTGCTCTACATTGGTTGAAGAGTGACCTTGAATTTGTCCCCAAACCTCCTTGGGCCTCAGTGTCATCTGTAAAATGGGAGAGTTGGCCTGAGTGATCTCAAACATCCTTTCTAACTTGGAAATTCTGCAATTCCTGACTCTATAGATAGAATTGCATAGCCCCAGGCAAACAGTCTGAAAATAAACTAAAAATGAGATTGAAACAAGACAAGCCACAAAATTAGAAGAGTCTCAGTTGACTGCAGATGGAGTTGACCTTTAGCTAAATTAGGAAAGTGGTTGTTTTATTTTTATTTTATTTTGCTTGCTCTCCACCCTTTTTATTAGAACCCTGCTACCCTTAGCACCCCCATCAGACACTCCACACTCTGGCTCCCAAGACCCCACAGAGCCATCCAACAGGGACCCAGACCCTGAGGCTCCACCTTTTTCCCGCCCAGTCTTCTCCGATTCTGGGAGGCCCAATACTTATGTCTCTGTCCGTTCCCAGGAGGTAACAGGTGGTAGATTGACAATCAGAGAACCATCCCTTCTCACGGTGAGCTCACGTCTTGCCTGAGCAGGAACAACACAAAAGCAAGCCCCGTGTTTGGCAGATGGTCAATTATCCTTGGGTGCCCTCAAATAAATCCCATCTTATGGCCTTGATTTCCCAATTCCGTCACTGACTAGCTAAGTCGCTTCCCTTCTCTGCATTTCAGCCATCTTTATATGCAAATAGGATAGACAGGGTCATCCCCTACCAATCTTAGAAGGTTGCTGGGATGTCCCAATGAGGCAGCAGGTATGACATTGCTTAGTGGGCTGCAAATCCTTCTCCTGGTGGTAGGTGATGTCCTTCGTTATTATTACCCCCAGGTAGTAGGTGTGCCCAGGTGTATAACAGAATAAAGAGGGAAGCTAGGTACTTCTAGAGTCCTGCTTCTAAATTGTCGCTGCACCCCGAAAATGGTACACTAGAATAAAGGGCGATTCTCCTTTCCCCTGAATCACATACTTAACTACCATTGATTTCGCTCCAACTCCGTACTGTTGACTTCGTATATTACAGCTTCCCATCTGGCAGACTGGGAAAGGACTCAGAAAGATTAAGGAATCTGTTCAAGTTTACATGGCTGGCGTGAGGAAGAGAAAGACTTCAGACCCCGCTCTGTTTGACTGCAAAGCCCTCTTGCTGCCTGCTGTTCAAATTCCCGGATGCTGTGCTCACAGGGGAAAGTCGTATGGTCCTCCAGAGCCTTGGAACATTTGGCATGTCAGACACACGCCTGCCTCAGGACCTTTACACTTGTGGTTCTCTCTGCCTAGAATACTCTTCCTGCAGTTCTTTACATGGCTCCCTCCAGCCTTTCCTCAAGGGTCCTCTTCTCAGGGAAGCCTTTCCAGACCATTTATCATTGCAGCCCCACCCTACCCGGTATACCCCTCACCATTCTCTGCTTCACATCTCTGCGTAGCGTTTATCATCAGCAATACTCTGCTGACAGGCATTCCTCAGAATCTGACTCTCACTCTCTGAACTTAGGAACTGGGTACTGATTTGGACAGCAAGAGGTGAATTTGGCTTATTTATTTTGTTTGTTATCTGCCTTCCACGATCGCCATGGAGCAGATTTTCTTTCGTGTTTTGTTTGCTGCAGTGTTTCCAGCGCCTGGACCTGTGCCTGGTTGATAAATATCTGCTGAGCGAATGCTGTGTGTCCAGAGCAGCAGGTGCTGTAGTTGAGAGGGCAGGTGTAGAGCAAGAGCAGGACCTAGGGCAGGACTCAGCAACAGGGTGAGCTGAGCAAGTTCTAGCTTGAAGGGAGCCAGGCCTGCAAGCTCCTTGGGGACAATGGGGTGTCCAGGGCTGTGGCCTTAAATGGCATTTCTCCTAGATGGAGTGTCCCCTGCAGCAAGAAGGGAGCTGTGAAGGCATTGAGCTAACCCCCAAAGCAGCAGCCAAATCAATGCTTCTGTCCACACAGCATGCAGAGTGGAGGCCGTTTATCATTCACTCACAACTTTATCCCATAAGTTGGCCTGGGCAACGTCTGAGACACTGCCACGATGGTCCTGGGACTCAATGGCCAGCAAGAGAAATTGGGGGCATCATTTCTTCAACACAGAGGACCCCACGTAAGGTCGCCCCCCAGTGCCCCTCATTTCCTTAGGTCCATGTCTAGGATATTACCTGGCATGCTGCGTGCACTGGCAGTCTTCAGGCTGTTCTACTCCTGGGTTGTGAGATCTTATTACAGTGCAGTGGTTGAGGGCATGGGCCCTATGATCAGAATTCCTGGGTCAAATCTTGGCTCCAACACTTAGGAACAGTGTGACATTGGTCACATGACTTAAAGTGCTCTGTGCCTCCATTTACTCTTCTGTAAAATGGGAGCATTAATATCTTCTCTGTGGAGTTATTGTGAGGATTAAGTAAATTAAGAGGTGTCAAGTCACTGGAGCCAAGCCTCGTGTATAGTAATAGCTTACACCACACTGTTTACGTATCCCCAAATGCATAGCAGAGCGTCTGGTACACAGTAGGTGCTCAATGTAAGTGTACTGGAGAGATCGAGGGAGTGAGGAGATGGAAGTACAGCCTGAAATAAGTGAACTTGGCTACTGAAGGAGACAATGTACCGTAATAGAGGAACAGCCCTCACGGTGCGGCTCTTAGACAAGAGCATCCCTGGCAGCCTGGTCTCGAAGCCACCCCAGGGGGTAAACCAGCAGGGTTTCTGGTGATTAAAACAGGGAAGGGAGGGACTGAGTTTGTAAATATAACTGCAAACACACACTTGGTAACTAAGCAATCTGGCAAAGATCCCCACTCTAGAGAGGGAATTTTCCCTTTGAAAACTAGAATAACAGTGATGATTTCATGGAGGGCTTTGGGGCGAGTGTCCGAGAGTGGCCATCTTTTCACTGATGTCTGCAAGGCCCCGAAAGTCAGGTCAAGTGTAAAGGCAGGGTCCCCAGTCCTCAGTGGGCACAGTGGAAGGTCACTCCAGACTGGGGTATTTTCACTCGGCCCTTCCGTGGCAATTGCTGTGTTTGCCTGTCGACTCTTGTTAAGGCCTTAGTCCTTGCATTTTCTGCAATATATGCAACACCAGCTGAGGTTTTTCTAGATTAAATTCATAACCCCGGCATTTAAGCAAGGCTTCGTGCTTGTTTCTTTGCTCTTTGCCTACCTCGGATGTTATTTGGATCAGAGGAGGCGTAATCGGAAGGAGCTGGAAGAAACACACTGGTGGTTTCCCTATCTTCTTCCTTCACCAGAAGCACAATGCTTGTTTCTTGACCTCCCAGACCAACGGCAGGTGCCCCACGTCTCCCACCCATTCTCACAGACCAGGGTGGTGCGACATGCTCTTCTGATTCCTCTGGTCTCCGAAAGGAAAGTGCCTGCTCATGAGGAAATAACAACGCCTCACCATGTCACCTTGCCCTCTTACCCTCGGGGGAAATCACTTGTTTTTTCTATTTTTTATGCAAACAACCATTGTGTTCTTCTTCACTTGTCATCACCAGCCGTAAATCGACTTCACAGAACTTGAATCACTCACCCTGGACTGGTTAGGACACCCAAGTTCAAAAACAGTCATATTCCTCTTATTTTAGGATGAGGAAAATATCCTATTAGTTTGTCAATGACTAGTTTGTGTTTTTTTCTAGCAAGTTGCATTTGAGATCATATCGGGCAGGGTTGATATGAGAACATTCATCTTCTACTCAACCTCATGACTGAGAAATTGATCGATTCCCGGAATGGCTCTGTTTATAAAAATTGGTGAGGTTTGGGGCTAGGTTCTTTCAGCAAGAGCCTCCAATTCTAAGAATTGAAGATTCTAATGATCTTTGAGTCATATCTAATAGAGATGGAGCCAGAGTCCTCGTGGGGTTGATGAGACTCCAGTCTTTTCTTTTTTTTAGTGAATTGTGAACCCCAGAGTTTGGGGCCCAAGGCAACATGGTGGTAGGCTGGCTGCTCTGTCTTTGTACAGGCCAAGTGCATAGTGATGTTTCTGGATCCAAAGATTCCTGGTGTGTACACACACACACACATAACCAGTTTACCCTACAGATCATTGGAAAAATAATTGTCACAGAACAAATGTGACCTCATAGGCATATGTGTGTGTGGGTACCGTGACCCCTGGCTTGGTGTCTGTTGTTCATTGCAGTCACTAGGCCTGGCCATCCATATGGTATGAGCTCTGATCTCCATGCACTCTGAAGAGCACAGTGAGCTCTTATCTGTGAGCCATCAGAAATAGAATACATAACCCTGCAGCCTAACTCTTGAGCTTTGCATGTCCACATTGCAAGGAGCTAGCTTATCCAGGATCATCCCCGCCGTTGGAGGGAGTTGGACATTGCTTTGTGTAGGGATTTGACAGGTAACACAAGGTTCCATCTGCACAGAAATTTTCCTGAGCATTTTTATACCAAGTGCTTGGGGAAAGAACCACGAAAGGAGCAAGAGGAAAAATTGCCAGAGCTCACACAGGGGCAGAAATAATTTGTGTTCCCTCCAGCCAGAGAAGAAGAGCTTTGGAATTCGTGGGACATTGGGTAAACTATACAGAAGAGTTCTGACTCAGTGGTGGGGGGAAAACTAGCACGAGACTAAAGGTTGCTCTGGTTTCTCTTAACAAGGCTTAAGACAAAGCCTCAAATGATCAAACTACTTCAAAGTGGTTTAACTGCATCCCGGGACAAAGCTCTAGAATGTTTATAGAAATTCAAAAACATCCAGCACTCAACAAAATAAAATTCACATGATTTGTTATTTAATGAAAAACTTTCAAGCCACAAAAAGCAGAAAAGTACAACCCATAATAAGAAGAAAGTTAATTAATGGAAGCAAATCTGAAAATGATACAGATTATACATTTCAAGTAGTAGACAAGGATATTAAAATAGTTACTGTAACTGTATTCCTTATATTTAAGAATCTAGAATACTTGAGCATGCTTGGTAGAGACATAGAAGATATATAAAAAACCCAAACTGAACTTCTAAAGATGAAAAACACATTATCTCAGATGAAAAATTTGCTGGACGGGATTAGCAGCAGATTTAGACACCACAGGAGGAAAGATTAATGAACTTGACATAGCAAAATGAAACACACAAGAGGAAGTCTGGCAAAAAAATGAACAGAGCGTCAGCGAGCTGTGGGGCAACTTTATGCGGCCTCCTATATGTGCAATTGGAGTTCCTCAAGGAGAGGAGAGAGAAGGAAGACAAAAAAGTAGTTAAAGAAACAATGGCCAAAACTTTCCCAGATTTGATGAAAACTATAAACGTACAGATCCAAGAAGCTCAAGGAACCTCAAGCATTCAAGTGGAGGGGAAGCTTCTGGGGAAACTGCTGGTGAACAAAGTTAGTAAGACATTCTCACAACTTCTTCCTGGGCAGTAGGAGCAATAATTCTATGGAAGAATATGTTTGTTTTAATAAGAACAGAATTAGTCCTCCTTTGTAGGGTGGGAAAATGACAGCCAGGATGGATCCCATTTTTGAGGAGAACTTGGCTCCATAAACCTGAATCTCTGAAATGTTCTGAAGATATTGGTGAAATTGTGGATTGTTGAAGAATAACTAGAATCATAGAATAAAGAAAAATATGAGCAGAGAAGCCAATAGATGAAGGTTATGGGTTATTAGCCTTAGGCTTTGTCTGAAATGTTGGTTGTCTTTTAGATTCCTTGAGTTTTAGATTCACATTAAACTTTGGAATGCAAAGACAATCAAAGTTTCCTCAAAATTGGATTATAGGTGCTTATTGATTGATGAGAGAATATGGCCTAGTGATAAATTCAAGATTTGCAAATTCCTTTCCTCTAAAACAAACCAATAAAGCAAACCAAACCACAAAAATAACAGCAACAAGAAAAAAAGTCAAACACTCAGAATAGGTATTTTTGACATTTTGCTATATGCAAGACAAAACTTCAACTTTGTAGCAATGTAGAATTTCAAGAACAACATGGACTTAGAATAAAAGCTAAAGAGTGAAATCTAGGATCAAAATAAGGGAGAGGCTTCCAAATGGCTTCCTCTTTTTCTCTCTCAACAAATGTTCTTCCAGGTGGCTTGGAAATCTTGAAATAAGAGATACCTTCGACATAATGGGGAGAGGGAACAAACAAGAAAATGCAAACCAGAAGAGTGCATCCATGTTTCTCAGTTGCTTTTCTCATTAGCCATAGAAGTTTCATCAGGCTGCAGTGAATGGTGTGTGTGGATTAGTAGGGGAAGAAGAAGGTAGAGAGAGGGTCAAGAGTCCAAACAGGAAGGCTATGTGGACTAGAGTTTCAATCTGTTCTGAAATTGTTACAAGGGACCATTGGCAGATGTCAGTGGCCAGCGGCCTGGTCACACTTGCATTTGATATTCTGTTGGTCTTTTTTTAGTCTTTTTTAATTTGCTTTTCAATTTTGAAATATTCTATTGAGATATTCTCCAGTTCACTCATTCTTTCCTCAGCCATATCCAGTCTACTAACGAGCCGGTCAAAGGCATTCTTCATTTCTGTTACACTGTTTTTGATTTCTAGCATTTCTTTTTGATTCTGTCTTAGAATTTCTGTTTCTCTGCTTACATTACCCATCTGTTCTTGCATGTTGTCTGTTTTTTCCAGTAGAGCCCTAACTATACTATTCATAGTTATTTTAAATTCCCAGTCTGATAATTCCAACATCCCTGCCATTTCTGAGTTGGTTCTGATGCTTGCTTTGTCTCTTCAAACTGTGGTTTTTGCCTTTTAGTGTGCCTTGTAATTTTTGTTGAAAGCCAGACATCATGTATCCAGTACTGATTCCCACAGAGGTTTCTGTTTCTGGGTTTCTGCTCTGGTAAGTTGCACTTTTCTGGATCTGCTTGCCTGTCTCTCCGATGTTTGGGGCAGCAGTTTTCCCTGTGACCTCAATTCTCTGATGGATCTAAGAAGAGTTGTTGATTTCAGTCTGTTCAGTTCTTTACTTCGTGTTAGGACGGACTGATGACTTCCAGGCTCCTTACCTGCCAGACTGGCCAGACTTACATTTGAGAAGCTTGTTTTGTCAGTAAATGGAGGATGGGGGACGGGGGAGAGTGGAGGTAGGGAGACAAGTCGGGAGGTTTTGCGGTTGTCCTGATGAGACACAAAACCATCCCTGAAGTCAGGGGGTGCGGTTAGGTGGGGAGAGAAGACAGAGTGTGAGCTCTCAGCGTGGGAGCGTTTGGAGGTTGACCAAGAAGTAGGAGGCTCAGGTTTCTCCCAGGTTTCTAGCCCAGCTGAGTGAGTGGATGATGGTGTTGATGACTCAGCAGGAAGTACAGGAGATTTGGGCAGGTTTTCTGGGGTTAGTAGAGGAAGAAAAGTTAAATTTTGGCACTATCATAGAGTGGATTTGACCTGAATGGGGTCGTTTCTTCTTTTTTTTTCTAGTTTTGAAATTTTGATGTCTATTGGCTGCATTTTAATCTTAAAAATGTGCTTAATTTTACTTTAATAAAGTATGTGATATGGAGGGAGGAGCCCTGGATGGGAGAGGAAGAGAAGTTCTGGTCTTGCCTTGGTCCCTGATGAGCTGTGTGATCGTAGGCAAATCTCAGTACATACTGTTTCCCAAATCCTTTTCTGTAGGACAGCTGCATCAGAATTACCTGGGTGCTTATTAAAAAAAAAAAAGCACCTACTCCTCACAGGTCTACTGAATCAAAATTTCCCAGAGGAGAACCCAAGTATCTCTATTTAAATTTTTAAAAATTTTGACATAATTTAAAAGTTATGGAAAAGATGCGAGAATCATGCAAAGAATTCCTGAATAACCTCACCTGGATGAACTAAACGTTAACATTTTACTGTATTTGCACCTTTATCTCCCCCTCTCTCTCCACACACACACACACACATGTATATGTCTATGTTTATGGTTATCTGTGTGTTAAGTTTTTTTCTAAACCATTTAAAGAGAAAGTTATAGACACGTAATGTGATGCCCCTTTACCCTTAAATATCCTTGTTTCTTAAAAACCAGGACTTACCTTATAATACATAATATAATTATCAAAATCAGGAAAGGAGCATTAAAACAGTACTGTTATTTAATTGAAAAGCTTTATCAGATTTTGCCAATGGTCCAACAATGTCCTTTTTAGAAAAAATAAAGCCAAGTCCTTACATTCCATTGCCATGTCTTGTTAGCTCCTTTTAATCTGGAACAGTTCCTGAGGGTTTGTTTATTTTTTATGACATTGGCACTTTTGAAGAGTACAGGTCAGTGATTTTGCAACATGTCCCTCAGTTTGGGTGTGTCTGATGATTCCATGATTGGATTCGGGTTAAGCCCTTGGGGACATCTGTCACACGGCAGGAGTGATGATGTGTCTGTACGTGTCAAGTCCGGAGGCCCCTGCAGTTGATTAGTTCCATTCTTGGCAATGGTAATTTTGGTCATTGGTTAAGGTGGTCCCTGCCAGATTTCTCCACTGTAAAGGGATTTTCCCCTTGTAATTAATAAATATCTTGTGGAGAGAGAATTGGAGACAATATTAGTGCCTGTAATCTTGACCACCTGTACTCACTGGCTTTGTAATTCATTGATGGAGACTTTCTACTTTTAATAAGGCTTCCAGTGGATTCCGGTGTTTTCTACGTGGCCTGGTCTGAGGACCAGTGCTTGGGAACCTCTGCACTCACTGGACAGTGAGCTCTGTGAGGGCAAAGCCTTGTCTGTCCCCCTGCCCAGTCCCAGCATTGGGCCTAGTGTCTGGTTCACAGAAGGTGTTCCATGAATGGGGAAAAAGAAAGCCAAAGGCAACCGTGTCTTCTCTCTGGGGTTGTGTGTCACCATCAGTGAAATGAGGGAGATCACTAGTTATATCTGTGATATTTTACGACTGTATAAGTTTCTACTTCCCCCAGTGAGATGGTAATTCCATTGTACAATGCTTTCTTCAACATGGTAGGCTGGGGTTGTGTGTGTCATGGAAAAAAAAAAAGAGCCATATTCCACAGCTCAGTACATGCCACAGGAAATGAAGTTTATTCTATCAAGTTCACACATACAACAAATATTTATTGCACACTTTGTGCCAGGCACTCCGACAGGTGTTGGGAATACCCAGGTAACAAGACGAGCACGGTTCCTGCCCACAGAGCATGTTGCTTTGAGAGTCTAAGAACTACCATTTTTAAAGAAAAAAAATGGTAGTTTTTTAGCTCTAGTTGAACAGTTGGTGATGGGCAAGGGCAGACCTTTAGAAACAACCTCCTCTCCCTTCTCAGGTTGACCAGATGTTTGGGCAGATAATGCTCGAGCAAGCACCTCTCAGGAGTATTGGACAAAGTTGTACAATGTATAAAAGAGAGGTCTCAGTTAGGAAGAAACCTATGCAATTCAGAGTTGCTTGTGAAATTTGTCTATAGTATTACTCATCTGAATTTTTTATGTATTTGTATTATGGAAAACCCACTTTGCATTGTTTTTAAAGGAAAGAATCTGATCAGAGTCCAGTTTATTTCTCAAACCAGCCTGTAGGGCGAAAGCCAAGATAAATTCTTGATACTTTCTGATTCATAACTAAAGTCAAGCCACTTATATACAGATGAATTTTCCAGAATAAAGTTAGTGAAGTCATGACAGTAAGTTAATTACCACAGTGCTGATGTGTACATTATAATTTAGATGAGTAAACTAATGTCCTGCAATAAATATCTTAATAAATACAATTTCCTAAAACACACAAAACAGCAAGGAAATGCAATTCTCCATAACAACCGTACAAAGCAAGTATAGCCTAGAGATTAAGGGTTAAGTTCCAGAAGAGATGATAATAAGGCTTTTAGAATTTAAAAATGAAATGTCACAGGAGAATTTCTTACAAACAAATTAGCCTAGAGTCAGTTCGACAAGATACAGAATGAGAATTTGTCAAACTGGTTAGTGTTTATATCCTTGAGTGTCTTTGAGGAGTTTGACTTATAAATTTTCTCCATCTTCTGCCGCAAGTTTGTAATAAGATGTAACAGCGAGCTCAGTGTACGGTAGCCCCCCTCATCTGCGGAGGATATTTTCCAAGACCCCCAGTGGATGCCTGAAACTGGACAGTACCGAGTCCTATCTATACTATGTTTTCTCCTATACATACACATCTTTGATAAAGTTTAATTTATAAAATAGGCACAGTAAGAGATTAACAACAGTAACTAATAATAAAATAGAACAACTATAACAATATACTGCAATAAAAGTTATGGTAGATCTTAGCAACCTCAGCATATGACTTTTTTCTTTCCTTATTAAGTTGAGAACTTTCACCTTTTCACTTAAAGGAAACACCTCACGGCTTCTCTTTGGCATATCCGAATTGCCAGCATCACTACTCTTGTGCTTTGGGGCCATTATTAAGTAAAATAAGGGTGACTTGAACACAAGCACTGTGATACCAAGACAGTCGATCTGATGACCAAGATGGCTTCTAAGTGACTACAAAGCAGGTAGTGCATACAGTGTGGATACATTGGATAAAGGGATGATTTACTTCCTGGATGGGATGGAATGGGATTGCATGAGATTTTATCACACTACTCAGAACAACCCACAATTTAAAACTTATGAATTGTTTATTTCTGGAATTTTTCATTTAATATTTTTGGACTGCGTTTGACTACAGGTGACTAAAACCACAAAAAGCAAAACCACTGATACAGGGGGACTAGTGTATTCTCATAATACTTGTATTAACTCCTTTCTCATTCTCTATTGAAACTTGTGGCCTCTGCCTTCAACTATATTCTTAACCAAAGCTGAATACAAGAATGCAATGCTTTTTGTTTTCTATTTTTACACATCATATTTATTGATATGTAGATATTCTACATCTTAAGCCTCTTACTGGATCTAACCTATTAACCTATTCATCATAATTCCCACCAAGGTGACTTAATATAGGGCGCTTCTCTCAGGAGTCCCTGCTTTTTTCTACCCCCTGCCTCTGCCCACTATTCCTTTGCCTTCTTTGTCTGATTCAGTCTGACTCCTTTTTTTTTTTAAGATTTTATTTATTTTTATTTTTCCCCCCAAAGCCCCAGTAGATAGTTCTATGTCATAGCTGCACATCCTTCTAGTTGCTGTATGTGGGACGCGGCCTCAGCATGGCCGGAGAAGAGGTGTGTCGGTGCTCGCCCGGGATCCGAACCCGGGCCGCCAGCAGCGGAGCGCACGCACTTAACCACTACTCATGGTTCCGCCCATGACTCATTCTTCAAGGACATTTCTCTTTGAAGCCTTCCTCAGCCACTCCAGGTAGAACTAACCTTTCCAGCCACTATGCTCCCACAAGGACAAATTATGCGCTGACATGTCTGTCTCTCCAGCTACAATGTTTATTCCATGGTAGCCAATATCCTGTCTTACTCATTTTTGTGTCCATAGTCCACAGCACAATTCATGCCACATAGGAAGTACTTGGTAAAAGTTAATTGAATAAATGAAATCCTTTCAATGAATGAGGAAAAGGGATTCTGGAAACAAAAGCTTGTCTGAATCAGTGATGATGAAGTAAATGCTCAGGCATGAATAACTGGTTGGGAGATATTTTGCTGAGTGGTGGAGGTTAGTGGGAATGGAAAGGTCCCCAAGTCCCCCGTCTCCCCTGCTGCAGCACTGTCCTCTTGCCTTAGAGGTAAGGACGTCTTGACTGTGTTGCCTGAAACAGGAGTTTTCTTGTTCCTTCTCCTGGGTGAAAGAATGCAGATGATTCCTCAAAATTTCCTGAGATGACACTTAACTTCCACGAGCAGAAATTCCCTGAAAATTCACGGAATAATCAAACCTACACCATGGAATCAGAAATCAGGTGTAACAGACCAATATGATATTTACTCAAATATGGCAGGTGAGCTACATGAAGATACCCCTCTTCCTACTGAAACTCTTCTAAAAGGATAGGAAAAAACTACAAACCTTTAAGTACAAAGAAGGCCAGAGAGGAGAAAACGGTAGGCAAGAGATTTAAACACATCTTCAGAAAAGGTGGTTGAAGAAGTGAGGTAGCTGGTCTAGCAGAGCAGAGGAATTTATAAAATAGGCCTACAGAGCGCGAGCCAAGGAGGAGCTAGTCAGTTGCATTGGAGACTCCTGGTTAATGGCACTGAGACTGTATGTAATACGTGCAAATGTGAGCCCAGATAGCTTTTGTGTTCTAAATGATTGTCTCCATTGGTTTTTGTTTTTAGGGAACAAATTATCCAGCTGCCCTAAGCCTACCGTGTCTAGTTAAGATGATAATTCATTGATAGCCTGCCTTGCCTGCATTACATTTCGGAGTTTTCCCACACGCATTATAGTCTTCCCAACATCACTTCCTAGCAGTTTTTGTCTGACTCTCCAGACCTCACTCCGAGGTAGGCAGGTAGGTGAGGACACAGGCTCAGAAAAGTTGACGTCTTTGGTTAACCTGGTCCAAGAGCTCTTATTTTCGACTCTTTGAAGGCCAGGCAATGTTGGCTCTTACCCTGCCGGAATTCTTTGAACACTCGTGATTTGCATCCTCTGGCTGTCGGTGGGGATCTGCACTCAGAGCAGGCCCAGCATGCACCCCAGTGAGACAGGAGCATTAAGCAGTGTGTCCGCTCAACAAGACCCCTTCATGTCCAAAGAGCTGTCCTCTGATGGAATGTCCTCCAGGGACCACCAAGTGGAGGCTTCCTCTTTGAGCGGACATTAGCCTGCTTGAGGCTGAGTGGGCAGCCTCAGTGGCAGAACCTTTCATTAGTTTTGATCCCCTGAGAACAATCTCTCTCTGGACACTTGTCTTTGCTCATTCCCTTGTTCATTTATGGATGGCCCTATAGACAGAGATGCCCCTTCTTGGCTGAGTGTCCTCAGAATGTTTGGACACTGATGGCCTCCTAAATCCCACCTAGCCCTCAGGCCATGGTCCAGCAACTCCTGATCACTCATCATTCTTCAAGGGCATAGTACAAAGAACGTCATAATAAAATGACTTAATCTTATTTCTCCATGCTTCAAGCTTGATTTTCTGTCTGGCCTCTGTAGAATCGCAGCTCACAGTGGGCACCAAAAGGGAGGGACCTTCTCTGTCCTTCTTGACCCGTGCTGAGAGTTCCAGGACCAAGTGCTCGTTGGGAATGACCACGTCCTCTCAGTGTCTCCTGGCCCTGTGACACTAGGATTGACCCCTATCTCTCTTCCCTCCTCAGGGTGAGGGCACTTCAGTTCTTCAGGGTCTGGTCTGAGAAGAGGTTCTGGTATTGAATCAACTGGTGGAAGAGGACAGAGCTCTGACTGGTTGCTGCAAGGAGTGTCCACAATAATGTATACAGGCAAGTGTGCTTCTGCATCAAGCGAGCAGGTTCTTAAACTGGAGTGCTGCATCCTCTACCCTCAAATTCCCACCCACATGCGGTGTGGTGCTGCAGGCCACCTAACGGGGCAAAGTTCTTTTTTCCAGAGGTAGCCAAGAAGGGCACAAAAGAGTCCACCCATCAGCCCGGCAGTCAGATGGCAACGTTCTGGTGTGCATCTCTTTAAGAGCATTTGAAGTGCAAACATTTTCCAAACATACCCTTTTCCCATCTTCTTGTTTGTTTAGGAAAGTAGTTGCAATGGTTAAATTTTATGTATCAACTTAGCTAGACTATGCTGCCAAATTGTTTTGCCAAACATTAGTCTAGATGTTGCTGTGAAGGTATTTTGAAGATGTGATTAGTATCTACGGTACTGTTGACTGTAAGTAAAGGAGATTACTCATAATGTGGGTGGACCTCATCCAATCAACTGGATGCCTTAAGAGTTTAAGAGCAAAAACTGAGGTTTTGCTAAGATGAAGGAATTCTGCCTCAAGATTGTAACATGGGAACCCTGCCTGAGTTTCCAGCCCACTGGTCTGCCCTACAAATTTCAGGCTTGTCAGACCCCACGATTGCATGGGCCAGTTCCTTAAAATAAATCTCTTAACACATATATCCTATTGGTTCTGTATTGCTGGAGAACCCTGATAAAGACAGTATCTTGTGAAAACACAAGGATATACAGCCAGAGGAGGGTGTTTCAGTGAGGACAGTGGTGCAGTGACTGAGCAAATCCTCTCTATACCTAGGGCTCAGATGTCACCCACTCACTGGGCAGTTTGGTGAATACTTAGCAATTTCATAAATTTGTCTGCCATGGACACATAATTTCAGCAGTCTCTAAAGGGCGGGCTGCCCTTGAGGACAGTGGACTCAAGGACATATCTTTATTGGCTATAAAGTCTGTTTGGGGCTGTTCTGCTTCACCTGGGTTCCGTGCGGGAAAACTCATTCAAATCCCCGGCTCTAGGCAAAACGGTAATAGCTATAGCTGCTAATATGTCAGGCATTTTGCAAATGCTTTAGGCACATTATCTCAGTTAATTTTTTAAAAAAACATATTTTATTTTTTAGAGCAGTTGTAGGTTTACTGAAAAATTGAGTATAAAGTACAGAGTTCCCGTATACCACCCCTCCCCCACAGTTCCCTATGACTGACATCTTGCATTAGTGTGGTACATTTGTTGCAATTGATGAGCCCATATGGATACATTATTATTAACTAAAGTCCAGAGTTTACATTAGGGTTCGCTCTCTGTGTTGTACATTTCCATGGATTTGGACAAACCTATAACACAGTATGGCAAAGAATAGTTTCTCTGCTCTAAAAATCCCCTGTGCTCCACCTGTTCATCCTTCTTTCCATCTCCTCTAATTTTCTAAACAATATTATGAGGCAGGATTTTATAGGCCTTGTGATAACTGAGACTCTGACCCTTCATCTCCTTCTCTGTGAAACAGCAGCGGTTGCGTCTACCTTGAGTCTCCACGGGGTCAGCACACGCCAAGGCCTGAAAATAGTAGCGATGATTCGAGTGTAGATGGGATCCAGTGCAAACTCTGAACTATCAGACTTGTCTGCTTATGTGGTCAGAATAAAACTCTCTCTTCTTAGGACCCTGATTGGTTTTACCTCTCAGCCCGGGGGAGGAGGATCAGTTCTGGGAGAAGCAGAAGATTTAGGATTAGTCTGTTAATAATGACTAGAAGGAGCAGAAAGAGGGCTCTAGGGAAAGGCAGGTCCCCAGCAGCTCCTTCTCTCCTCTTAGCCCCTATGACCTCTAGCAACTGAGATGGAGTGGGGCCAAGTGAAGAGCAACATGGCTGCAGTCAACAGTGACCACAGTGCCCGGTCCTGGTGGTGGTGGTCAGGGCGGGTGAGGGGGCAGAGGCAGGTCTGAGCTGGGCCAAGCGGGTGAACCTTGAGACTCCAAGGCCCCATTGCCACGTGCCTAGGAAGTGTATCACACTGGCTCCCTGCTTCCCTCACTGAAAACAGAGTCTGGTCCTACCTGTCGACTGCCAGGATGGCCCCTGACATCTGTCTAGCTATTGTCTTTCTCCTAGAGAGCAGATGCCCGAACCCTCAGAGGCTTCCTGAGTCCCTTGTCCAACCTGAAAGAAGCCTCGTCTCCCATGGCGACCCTGGCCTCATGGCTCCACCTCCTTGGCCATAGCCTCCAGACCACGCTCAGCAGTGCTATCCGTTGGCCCACAGCTGCGCTAAGTCCCAGCCCCACCTTTCTCATACTTCCAGAAGCCTTCTGAGGAGGCCTCGTTATGTGTGAGGTGGTGCAGACAGGAGTCACGAGAGGGGTTGGGAGTTCTGTGAGGGCAGAGGTGTGTTTGTTCACATTCCACAGAATTCATACACCACAGCACAGAGGCCCTTCACTAGGAATATGTGGGAGCGTCTAAAGTCACCTGAGGGGCTTCCAAAAAAGGTGCATGCCTTCTCCTCCACCCTCCACCCCCAACTGGAGGTTAGGATTCAGTAGGGCGGGCAGCGGGCGGTCTGGGCTATGAAAATCTTCCTAGGCCACTCTGGTGCACCTGGGCTGGAGCTCACTGTTGTGGCAAGTCAGTACAGCTGTGCTGCTGTCCAGGCCAGGACTCAAAGGTGCTCAACCCTGGAAAGCCTCTCCCTGAGGAAGGTGACAGGGCAGGACGTCCTGGAGGGCCCCACAGGGGAGGCCAGTGCCCTTATACTTGAACTGGGACCCACGTGAACTCTTTCCAGAAAGGTTGCTTCTCCTTTCCATGCCTGCTGTGCTCGCTGGGGGAGGCCCAGCCCACAGTGTTTGGGGATGAGGTAATGGTCAAGGAGAGTGCTGTGAGCCATGGCCTCGAGCTGCCTGGCCAGACTCGAGAGTGTGGAGCAGGAACTCACGTTGGCTTAGTTATTCCAGGAGAGTCTGTTTTCCTAGAGGAAAAAGAACCACGCAAATAGGTCTGACATCCTCCTGAAAGTCTTTAGCAGGCCTTGCTTTGACTGGGAACACTGACTCTCGCCTGAGGCCAAGATTCTCCAGCAGGAACAGGAATCTAAGCTCTGTGAGGCGTGTCTTTGCCCTAATACTCTCAAATGAGCACCCAGTGTCGATACTCCTGTGGCTTGAGCCAGGCCCTCCATGGTTTCTAGTTCAGGGCTTGGGAATGAACCATTGCCAATGCCTGCAACTCTTGGGTTCCTTTGGAGTCTTTGCTGTTTTCACTCAGAAGTCAGTGCCTGGATGGGTCTGGAGTCCAGCAAGGCAAGCTCACTGAGGGACCAAGAAAAGTCCTCAGCAAAGACTCTGTCTAAGAAAGGAAGGAATGGTTGGTGACAAGGCCCTCCGGAAGGATGGGCTGTAGTGACCACAGCTTGGTGTGTGTTACTCGCCCTGTGTGTGTTGCAAACCCTGTGGTCCTGCCCCGCGTCCAGGCTTGAGGATGTGTCCTGAGCCCACACCCAGCCCATTCCACAATGGGCATTAGAAGCCTTGGCAGGGCTGCAGCCCTGGGCGGCTGAGGAAGCACAGCCCCACAGGGATGGTGTGAGCATGCGCGGGGCCTCCCACACGCTGTGGGCTTCAGTGCGTACTGTGGACTTTGTGCTAACAGTGAGCTGGGTGTCCGGCTCGCTTTGAGTAGGTCCAGCACAGCACTCCGCGTGCTTGGGAGGAAGGTGTAGTAGGTAGTTACCTGTGTGCTATGATTTGCAGAGCATGGGGAAATTCGGCTTGGAAACCTTTCTCGTGTTGGTGTGACAGCGTCTGGAATTCCGCCAACAGAGGTGCCTTGCCTTCACAGCCTGCTTCTTTCAAAGAAGTGATTGCTCCTGGATCACAGACTTCCATAAATTGTTACTTTTTCACACATTTATATCTTATCGCCTCTAAGAGAATTTAAACTCTCCGACTCCTGTAGTTAAGGAAGTATAGCCCTCATCTTTAGTACAATGACCTTTACTTTGTAGGTGTTCATTAAATTTTTGTTGATTTTTTAAAAAAGCTGCCTGGTGCTCTGTTGGCTAGAGGGTTAATTAATGTTATTTGAACTGATACTTATCATAGGCTAATACATGATATGCTACCAAAGGCTGGTACCTGAAGCGCCGACTTCTGAGGCCAGATGTGCTGTATGTCAGCAAGAACTAATCTTGTTCATGGTTGGCCCTTGCATTTCAACCCCAGTGCCAGCTCTGTGGCAGAGAATTGACACATTTTACTGAATGACTGTAACCCACATGTATGAATAAATAAAACGTGAAATCTCAAAAGCCCAACAAGGCAAATATTTAGCAAGTGGATGGGTTTTAACCACAGCCATAGGGAAGACAGGAGGCAAATACAGAAGGAAAGAAATGTGAGAAATAGGGCATAATCATCCAGATAGCCCTCAGCCTAGAGGACATGGTTTTTCCTGCCTCAACCCGGGAAGGTCTATAACTCCCCGGCCACACTCAGGAGGGCTTAGCAAGCATCTGGCATTTTGCTGAGTGTCTTTGACTTGGAGAGTGTTCCACCTCCACCATTCTTGCTGTTAATGACTTTGTGCGGTAGAAAGAACTGGAGCAAAAGAAAGTTTATGATGTCTGTGCAGTGAGGCTGGGAGATTTTTGTGCATTAAAAGACTGAAGTGTGAGAATTTGCAGAGAAGGAAACTGAGGTCTCTCTGCGGTTAGGATGAGTGCTCTGAAGCTCCCATGGCCTGAAAGGAGCAGACCAGCATGGCCCTGATGTGGCTGCAGAACAGAGCAGAATCAGGTTGCAGAGCTCAGCTGAAGATTCCAACCTCGAGCAAGACCAGGCCAGAGGGGACAGCATCCAAGCCACAACGGGGGAGACATTGGTATGCTTTGTGAAATTTGGGGTATATATTTATGTTTCATTCTTTTTTTCATCTCTTGACGTGTATCCACTAAACATTAATGAGAGGCTAATATATACTGTCTTCTAGAGAGCTATCGGTCAATTTGGTTTCTCTTTTCAACATAACTTTGTTAGAGGCCGGCCCGGTGGCTTAATGGTTAAGTTCACGTGCTCTGCTTTGGTGGCCTGGGGTTCGCAGGTTCCGATCCCAGGCACGGACCTATGCACTGCTTATCAAGCCATGCTGTGGTGGCATCCCACATATAAAGATAAGGAAGACGGGCACGAATGTTCGCCCAGGACTGATCTTCTTCAGCAAAAAGAGGAGGGTTGGCAACAGATGTTAGCTCAGGGCTAATCTTCCTCACCAAAATAAATAAATAAATAAAATTAACTTTGTTAATTCTCAAATTTTTTTTCCTTTTGATTGGGAGCAGCTGCAGAAACTCCCTACCTAAAGAGACGATTTGTTAACCTCTCACTGACAGAGACGTGGAAAACACCCAGTTTAACCATAGCAACAAGATAAGTCTTCAGGAAGGACAATTGACAATGACGACATAAAAGAAGCTCGTAACACAGGTGATTGTCTTGTAATTTGCCCATAGGATGTGATATTTCTTGTGTGACTTATTTAAAAAGGAGCTAGAGGGTAGAGATTTATGTTTATTCAGCTCATGATTTGAGAGTGAAGCCCCAGAAGTTGTTGTTGTTGCTTTTGGTTTTATTTTATTTTTACTCTCTTTCTTGAAAGGATTTCTGATTTATAGAAGAGTTGCAAGAATAATACAAAGAATTTCCATACATCCTTCACCAGATTCCCCTCATATTAACAGTTTACCACATTTGCTTTATTGCTCTCCCGCTCATCTCTTTCTCTGTCTCTATCCATCTCTCTATCTTTACGCGTATACATTTCCACAACAAACAGCTAGTTTTACTTAGATTGTATATTGACGGGGGGGGGGGGGGGGGGGGGGGAGATGCGAGGTGCAGGGGGGGCATTGAGGGGAATGCTGGTGGAAACTACGGGGGGTTGTGAATGCCCCTGGCAATTCACCGCTTTCCCTCATTACGTACAAGCACGTGTTTCTATTGAGGGAAGTTACCGGACTTATTGTTTGCAAGGACTTTAAGATTTCTCAGTTAAAGTGTATGTGTTTTCATTGGAATGCAAATACTGTGGTAGTTTGTGGGATTGAGGGCTGTTGGTTCTTTTGGAGATATCTAAAAAGGGAGGAAGGTAGGGATTTTATTTCGGGTTTTGCTTTAACAAGCTCAATCTTGTGGGTTTTGCAGCTCCTGAGGATGGAGTTTACAGATGTTCCTGTGGAAGCGAGGCTGAGCGTGTGAGGAGGTGAGGAGTAGAGGTGTTTACAATGCAGTGCCACCTCTTTTACAACAGGGCTGGTCCTGGTTATAGAATCAAAAATAAAGACAAAGTTGAGACATGATGGTTTTCTGAATATATTTCTGTGCTGAGTGTAAAGCTTAGTTAATTTTAGCCTGGCACTTTAAGCCTCAACAAAGAGTCCACAGGTAACATGCTGATTATGATTTTAAACATGAAAAATCTTCGTAAGTGGTATTTACTCTTCTGTGTGCTTGGAGGCCCTCCCAGTTAATGTCAGCATGATGAATCGCTCATTTAACATTGTTTCTCAAAGTTGCTCTTAGCTTAATGCAATTGGACCTTTCTTTTTTAGAAAAAGACATTGAGAGCCATTTGAACCCATACAGGAAAAGAACAACTTTTGATTTTCTGGGTTGGAAACCATGAAAAAATGAGAATGGATTCAAAAGCCATTTATAGGATGAATTGGTTTATGAGGGTGCAGGTAAACAGAGGAGCATTAGAGAGAGAAGGGAGCAGAGAGAAAGTGAGGGGTGACGTGTGTTACTGACGAGGGACTAAGTGGTACAGAAATGGAGTAAGGCCCAGGGGAGGGGGACACAAGTTGGCTGGCAGAAGCTGAATGCTTCTTCTTTGCTAGCCTTTTATCCAATATTGAACAAATTACTGCATTTAGCGCTCTGGGTAACCACAGTCTCACAGTACACCAGACCAGCACAGCATTATTACCTGATACTCACTTCATAACAATGACGTAAAAATGAATAACATTGCTTGAAAGTGTCAAAAGAGGTTTTTTCTTTGGTAATAGTGGTGGGGTAATTCAGACCAATCATCTCACTGAAAATAACCATCCCCAAATTAAATGACATTTAAAATTCCTCAAAAGCATCAAAGAGATAATGAGGAATTACTGGGTCAAGATTCAGGAGACTGTGAAAGTCCAGAGAGGTGAGGGTGGCATTTGGGACTGCTTTTGACCGAGGGGCAATTGAAAATCTGAAATACATGGCTAAGAGAGTAAGCAGCACTTTTTCAGTCCTGTGAGATTAGAGGGACCTGAAGTGGAGCCCAGGGCCCATAAGATAAATTCTATGCTTTGGTCTCAGATTCAGCAGAGCCACTTATCCTAGAGATAAAGGTGAAATGGAAGTAATACAGCTCATGGGTCACCTTGGTGACCAAGAAAATCTTATGTCCTGAAGATGGAATAAATGATAATGAATTAATAGTGCCCCAGGACTTGGCAGAAGCAGGTGAATATTAAATCTAAAAAAAAAGTAACATCATCTTAGGCTTCAAAATATTTCTACAAATAATTTTAAAAGTGCAATGTCAAGCACATGTTAAAAACACCCAAAACAAAACAAATAACTAGACACATGGAGGTACACACTCACCTGAGAAAAAAGGCAGTGAAAACAAGAAATAACACACACACACCCATAAGAATACCAGATATGAGAATTATCAGTGAGAGAAACAGAGACTGTATAGCAACTATATGTACTATTTTCAAGGCGAGAAAGGTTAAGCTTGAAAATCTTGGCAGAATATTGAAAATCCTAAGAAGTGACATAGCAGACTTAAATAAGAATGAAATAAACTTTAGAACTTAAAAATAAATTAAATTAATAACTAAATTAAAAGCTCAATGTATAGATTTAATAGCAAATTAGATATAGTTGAAGAGAAAATTAGTAACCTGTAAGATTGGTTAGAGGAAAATACACAAAATGAAGCATGTAAAGGTGAAAAGTAATAAGAAAACATGACATATACAGGATATAATTAGAAGGTCCAACATATGTCTAATTGGATACTCAGGAGGAGCAGAGTCTAAGACACTTAAGCATAAGCAATATATGATAAAATATTGGCTGATAATTTTCCTCAAAGACATTAATCTATAGATTTAAAAAAATCCCAAGGAATCCTAGTCAGAATAAATATAAAGAATATGTTGAAGTGAAATTGTAGACAATCAAATCCTTAAAACTGCCAGAGAGGAAAAGAAAGATTACTTTTAAAAGGTACAATAGTTAGACTGATAATTGAGTTATCAAGAGCAGCAATGGAAGTCAGAAGATAGTGGAATATCTTCAATATACTGAAGAAACAAAAACAAACTACCAACATAGGCTGTCAGTGAAATATCTTTCCAGTAAGAAGGTGACATAAAGACATTTTCAGACAAACAAAAACAGAGAGAGCTGTAATCAGCAGACCATCAGTAAAAGAAACATTAAAGAGAGTTCTTTAGGGGCCAGCCCCATGGCTTAGCGGTTAAGTGCGCATGCTCTGCTACTGGTGGCCCGGGTTTGGATCCTGGGAGTGCACCAATGCACTGCTTCTCTGGCCGTGCTGAGGCCACGTCCCACATACAGCAACTAGAAGGATGTGCAACTGTGACATACAACTATCTACTGGGGCTTTGGGGGGAAAAAAAAAAAGAGGAGGATTGGCAATAGATGTTAGCTCAGAGCTGGTCTTCCTCAGCAAAAAGAGGATAGGCACGGATGTTAGCTCAGGGCTGATCTTCCTCACAAAAATAAATAAATAAATAAATAAATAAATAAATAAAACTGTTTAAAAAAACAATAAAGAGAGTTCTTTAGGCAGACAGAAAGTGGTCCTAGATGGAAGGTTAGGGATACAGGGGAAATCAAGAGTAAAGGAAGTATAAATATATGAGGATATGAGGAAATCCAAATAACATTGATTTTATAAAACAATAATAATATTTGTGGGATACATACATGTGCATGTTATCTGTCTATCTGGCTATCTACCTATCTAAAGACAAAGGACAACAAAAATCTTTAAGTTGGGAGGAGGATAAAAGGATTTTAATTGTTCTAAGGTCCTTATATTGTCCAAGAGAAGATAAAAGTACCAGTTATCATTAGACTTTGATAAATCAAGGATTTATGTTGTAATTTACAAGGTAACCATTAAAAGCATAATAGAAAGCATGAAACTTACAAATAAAGAGAGTGATAAAAGGGAATATAAAGCATAAAATGATAAAAAATAGTCAATCCAAAAGAAGACAAAAAAAGACAGAAAAAGAACACAGTGAGTGGGACAAATAAAAAGCATATTGTAAGACAAATGATTTAAAGTCAAATGCATAAATAATTATATTAAATGTAAATAGACTAAATACTTCAGTTGAAAGACAAAGATTTTCTGACCTTATTACAAATCAAAGACAATTTATGTTCTGTTTTCAAGGCACAAATTAAAATATAAGGATAAAAAAGTTTGAAAATAGAAGAGTGGAAAAAATTATACTCTGCAAACAATAGCCAAGGGAAAGCTGCTAAATCTATATTAACGTCAGACAAACTTGACCTTAAAGTGAAAAAAAAAAATACTGCAGATTAAGAGTCACTTCCTGCTGATCAGAGATTCAACCCACGAGAAAGATAGAATAATTTAAAATTTATATATGTCTAATTATATGGCCTTGAAATATTTGAAGCAAAACAAGACTGGAAGAACTGGAAGGAGATATGGATAAATCCACAGTCATACTGGAATTTCGTAACAGATCTCTCTTAGAAATTGATAGAACAAGCAGGCAAAAAATCTGTAAGACTATACAAGATTTCAAAAACATGATGAAAAACCTGACACACCAAGAGACTACATGAGAATATACCTAGTTTTCAAATATACATTGAACAGTTACAAAGCCTGAGCATAGGCCACAAAGCAAGTATTAACAACTTCAAAGAATGAAAGTGACAGAGTAGGTAATATGACTACAGTTCAAAAGCAAAAGATAATTGGAAAATCACATGTGTTGAAAAATTAAGAAAAATATTTAAATAACCCATGGGTCAAAAAAAAAAATCTCAACAAAAATACCATTTTTCAAAACATGTGGGATATAGTGAAAGCAAGGCTTCAAGGGAAATCTTCACCTTCAAATGTTACATTAGGAAAGGAGATAGGCAGGAAAAACTCAATAAGCTAAGTGTGCATCTCAAGAAATTAGAAAGTTAAAAGCAAAATAAATGCAAAGAAAGTAGAAGAAAGGAAATAATAAAAACAAGAGCAGAAAATACTGAAATAAAAAACAGAATAGAGAAGATCAGCAAAGCCAAAAGTTCTGTTATTTGAAAAGATGAATAGAACTGATAAACCTGGGTGAGACCGATAATAAAAAACTAAAAGATGACAGAAATAGCCAATTTTGGAGATGAAAAAGGGGATATGTAGGCTGAGGTTTAAAGGATGAGAGTGAGTTAGGAGCTCATGAAGGGGAAGGGGCCTCCCAGGCAGCAAGGAGAGCCTGTACCAAGGATAGGGGCTGAGGCCAGGCTGCTCACTGCCAGGAGCAGCTGGGTTGTAGAGGATGGCAGGATGGGAGGCAGGATAGGTCAGGAGGGTCCAGATTGGAAAGGGTAAGCTGTGATGTTTGGGCTTTATCTTGAGAGCCGAGGGGGGCCTTGGAAGATTTTAAGAGCAGGAAGAAGTGATAGAACAGATTTGCCCTTTAGGCTGATGATCCTTGCTGCAGTTTGGAGAATGATTAGGAGATGGGGTGGGATGGGACACAGTCTGGAGCTGGGGAGGCTGGTGAGGAGCTGGATGCAGCCACTTGGGGGGAGGATGAAGGCCCGAACCAAGGTGGTGATGGTGATGTTAGGAACAGAGCAGGAGGGGCATGATCAGACACACCCCAGGGGTGGAGGCTCAGGACAATGGACAAAACTCTGGGAAACGTCAATATTTAAGGGGTGAAGGGCTAATGACAAATGTGCAAATGAGGTGGAGAAGACCAACAGCTGCCAGGGAGGGAAAGCCCTAGTGTTATGTGCTATATGCATCGTATTTGGCCATCAAGACATCGTTGGTGACTTTAGGAAGACTTTAGGGAAGAGTCTAGCTTCTGTGGATTGTTAGTAAATGGAGCCAAGTGCGTAGAATCAGGGTGAGAATGTGGCTGGGAGCTTAGTTAGCTGTGACGGGAAGAAGGAGAGAGCACAGCATCAGAAGGCAGTATGGGATCACAGATTTTTTAAAAAGTTGAAAGATATAGCTTTTTCCCCCTTCCCTCTTTGCATCCCCCACCTGAAAAATTAAAATCAGTGACTCACATTATATGACTAAGATTTTCCAACTCTGTCAATCAGGTTGTTCATTTCCTCCTTCTTATTACATATTAATAGGGAAATATCTTTGAACCTGGCCTCACAATTATTCTTTGTTTATATGTCTGGTTACTTTACTTACCACATAAGAAGATGGAGAGACAAATGTTTTTAAGAATTGCAAAAGGCAAAGAGATAAATTTAAAGGATCATCATAGCTATTTCTGCCAAGGAAGTCTATGAAATGTTTAAATCAGAAATGGCAGTTTACATGTCAGACTGGTATTTCTAAGTCCCAGTTTTTTTCCCCCTCTGTAACATATTGTAACTGAAAGATGCCCAAACAGATGTTTTCTGTTATATGGTTTTGGTTCCAAGGGTTTCTTCATAAGCTGCTCACAGACAAATAATCCCTAAGGAGATATAGGGGCCAATAATCTTCATTTTTGTTATTGCATACAAAAACATTTCAGGCTGCTTATGTTAGATTAATTTTGTTTCTAAATAACATTATTATTACAATAGATTCTATCACCTTTCCATGCACATTTTTAACAATTAATTCTTTTGCCCTATGGTGGCTGAAAATTTTATTCATTCCTGTCCTGGCCATCAAGTCATTTATTCATTTTCTCTGGTCATTGAAAATCCCTTTTCCTCATCCAAATTACATCCCGTTGACCTGTGGAGTCCTGCAGAAAAGAATATTCAGATTGCTCAAGTGTGTGTTTAGGCACACCTATTAACACAACAAGTCTAATATGTTCTTATTGGACTGGTGTTCCAAAAATGAAATATTTAGAGTGGAAATGGTGGAAGCATTGTTTCCACAAAGAGAGCTGAAAAAAGCACTGTCTAGTTAGCTTCTATCAATATTGCTTTAAATCTGAAATTGTTATATCTCAAAGTCATATTGAAGTCAGAGCATACTGTGAATAATGGCTTGGAAAATAAGAATAGCCCTCTCCCGGGATCCAAAGCACTGACTGAAGAACAAGAAGGAGATGGTGCTGGTCACGTGAGAGGGACTGACGGCTCGTCCACAGTACAAACTTCCTGGGGTCTGACCCCAGGATGCTAGAATGGACCATCCAATAACCTCCTTTGTGGCCAACAGGGGTCTTTTTGCTCATCAACAAACGAGGGCAGGAGACATGGGGAGAGGGCTGCCAGTGTGCCTTCCAGATCTAATGCTGATGATGTTAACTGTGGAACATGGGGATTGGATCAAGAAAGTGGAGTTCCTTGATCCAAAGAGATTTCTTGCACTTTTTGCTGCAGGTGGAGGTGAGGGGCATATTTCCTGGCTGAATGGACAGAGCTGACATAACCACAAACACCAGTCCTGAGGATGGGAAGGAGAGGCCAGGCGTGGTGCCTCAAAGGGCACCCAGTGGCACTGGTGGAGCAGGATGCTGAAATCCAGGCTGCACTATTTGTCCATTCATTTGTTTATTCACTCAGCAAATAATTACTGAGTCCTTTCAATGCGGTGGGCATTGTACAAGGCACGAGGTAAACCATGGTGAACAAAATAGACACAATCTCGGCCACCTAAAGCTTCCATTCTACTGGGAGAGACGGACGTTGGATAACTAGGCAAATGAAGAGCTATGTCATCAAACGTTGTCATAAATTCAGACACAAAATCCTATGGGAGAGAATAGCAAGGGAACCATTGGTGATGGCAGGGGGCAGGGGTTAGACGTCAACAAAGACCTCCCCAGGCAGAGGCATTGGACAGAACGACAGGAGAAGACAGAATAGGGACCAGCCCAGCAGGGAGGGTAGCATGTGTGAAGCCCAGAGTGGAGAAACACCAAGACAGGAGGGAAGAACCAAAGGAAGTTCAGGTGGTAGGTGGCAGGTGAGGCTGGGTGTGGTGGCTGAGGGCCTCAGAAAAAACTTTTCTGGTTTCAGTGGAAACCAGAGAGTGGTTTTAAACCAAAGAGTAACATAATCCCACCTGCATTTAAAACATATAATCCTGGCAGCTTAGAGAATGGATGGGGACTGGTTGGGCATACTGGATACAGAGGACACAATGAAGCTAACCAGGGCAGGGCCAGTGTGAGGCTGCCCTTTCAGGTGGTCAAGACCTCCACCTGCGATGGCCTTGGCTTCCCCATCTCCATCGTTTCCCTCCCTCAGCAACCCTCATTCTCCTCCCGAAGCCTCTCGCCTTGAGGGGGAGAGCTCCTCATTGGTACAGTGAAAACTTTGGGCAAATGACTTATCCAAGAAGTGCTTTTGTTCACTTCAATGGCGGGTGAAGGAACGAACTCACTGAGCAAATGTAAACTGAGAAAATGTAAATTGGCGCCTTCTCATGCCTCCAAAAATCAAATTATGTTGCTTTCCCCGTGTGGGCTCCTCCTGTGTGCAAAGTGAGGCCTGAGCACAGCAGGGGCTGCAGGCCAAGGGTGGTCCCATGCGCAGACATGGATGTGCTGCTCATCAGGGCCCATGGAGACACACTCTTGAACTGAAACAGGACCTGATCTTGGAGATTTGAGTCTGCGATGCTCTCACACGGGCCGCTGAGTAATCTCCAGAAATGATCCATGGGAATTTGGACATCAAAGCCTTTTGGCTAATAGGAAAAAAAGTATCTTCCTGTCAGCAACATTCAGTACTCCCAATGGCAAGGCACAGAACTCTGTGGGGTCAGCTATCTCGCAGGATGGGGAAATCAAGTGTGTCTCAGAAGACCTGTGTGCCAGCCAGTCTGGGGGAATCAGGCGTGTCTCAGAAGACCTGTGTGCCAGCCAGTCTGGGGGAATCAGGTGTGTCTCAGAAGACCTGTGTGCCAGGCAGTCTGGGCATCCCTTTACCCTGCTTATTTAAAATGAAATGGGAGAAACATTTTATGAAAACCCAATTTTTCTTAAAAAGCAAGAAAAGGAAAAAGCTGGTCCAATATCCTTGACATAGGGAGGAAAGATAGATTATCCAAGTCTGTCACTGGAGTGAGGCCCTTTGTGAAGTGGAAATGGATCAGATCTTAGTGGCCTAAAGGGACAGAAAACACCTAAATATTCTTTGGTGCTATTTACAAAGCATGTTAACATTAATTTTCCCAGTTAGCAATCTAGCACCCAAATTAAAAGAGTCTGTCATGCACACAGTAAATATGCATGTTGGGTGGGCAAGGTAAAAAGTCTTCTCTCAGTTTTGTGTCCCACAGCTGAAGCAAGCTACTGAAACATCGAAGAACTAAAGGAGAGGATCTAGAAGGAATGAAATGATAGCTTCAAAGTAATCTTGTGATGTTTCTGTGCAAGCCCGTGGGAAAACGCTTCCTTTCAATCTTCACATGAATGAAGAGATACAGTTTAGAGGATGTCAGGAACAAGAGGAGTCCTTCTATACTCCTCTGCTACGTGTAAGATATCTGAGAGCACTTCTTACCCGGAAGGCTCCTGAGGTTTTGGGATACATTGCAACAGGGATGACATTGTTTGTTGAGGGTTGGTGTGCATCTTTGGGGAGGCCATTTCTTCATGGGCTGCCACCTCCTGCTTTTCTGAAGTCCTTTCTTTCTGAGCACCAAGCATTTTTTATGCAACCCTTCCCTCCATGAGACACCTGGGCCACCACGGCAGCCCCTGATCCTGGTGGAACCCCTGGGTGATAGCCCCTTTTCCTCCCACCGCAGCAGAAGCTCACAGTTCTTCCTCCTTTCCCTGCAGTGCTCTCTCTGTGCCAGGTGCCAATAGCTCATCAGACCTATAAGCCAGGCTACTGTGCACTGGTGCCAACAGGCATCTCGTTGAGGTCAGTGGAGAATAAAACTCTATTTGTTTCCAAAGCTGTCTTTATTTTAAAATTTGCCTTTAAAAAGCAACCAGACAGAATTCATCCTTCTCAAAGCAGGCTTCTGTTCTTGAGTAGGCAAGCCAAATGGTCTCTGAGGAGACACGGAAACAGTGGGATGCAAAGCCGAGGCCATTGTACAGACCCGTCACTCCGCTTGGGGCAAGTCGATGGGTCTGGGCAGCAGGACCCTGTCTCAGTCCCTCCCAAGGACAGAGTCAAACTTAGGATGAGGCTCTTCATCTGTCTGTCTGTCCCCATGCCACATCCCAGCACCAAGGTCCCCTGGTACCTGTCAGTGTTCTGGGAAAGATGTGTACACTCTGGACCAACACTGAAATAAAGGAAGCAGCCACATTTAACCAGGAAATATTTGCTCATTCTCTCCTTTCCCCATGTTCTAAATCATATCCTGCATTTGAGCCTCAATGAATGCTGCACCTCTTCCGTGAAGCTTTCCATGAACTCTGTCTGCTCTCTCTCCTCTCTGTCTTCTTCAAGCCATGCTCTTCACTCAGGAACTGTTCTCCATTGCCAGCTCTGCTAGATTGTTCTGGGCCAACTTGGTCAAGCAGAGAGTTACAGTTCCTTGAATCCCCTTTCCTGGGTTAGAGTTGGCCAAAAGAGATTTGCATGAGATTTGGAAGGTAGGAGTGAAGCTGGGGCCATTACTCTCAGAAGTTTGTTGTGGGCATGTCTGGCGACAGACAGGTGCACAGCTGCCCAGCAGCTCCCAGCCTGTGCTGGGTCTCCTTTGCTCTGTGTCCAGCTCATCTTCCCAGCTGCTGGCTTGGCTGAGCAATAGCGATTCCAAGCCCAGCGCCAAGCTGTGGACCCACAGAGGTGGAAGCCACTGGGCACAGCTTCCCAGACACCTCTCCATGAGCCCCCTTTGCAGTCTCACTTGGGGGCTGCCCGTCCTTGGCTTCTCAGATTTCCCTGCAAGCTCTGACTTTTCTACCAAAGCTAGCGCTTAAAGTGGTCTAGTTGGTGACTCTCCTTTGATCCTCCAACTTTGCCTTCCAAGCCTTCGCCTCTTTAGCGTCTCCAACATCTATATAAGGTCTAATTCCCATTAAATCCCTTATCCCTGAAACATAGGTTTGCTTTCCTGATGGAACCTTGACTGATACATCAACCAACCCTCCCAGATAGGCTTTGAGCTTGCTGAGCAAAGGCCATGTCTTATACCAAGCTGAGCAAAGGCCATGTCTTATACTTCTTTGAACTTCTTTATGGTACCCAGGGCAATGCTAGAGATAAGTAGATATCCAATGGTGTTTGTTGATTGACAGATTGGAAAAAAAGTCCCTACAAATGCTTTTGGATATATGACCCTCCCACTGCTTCCCCTTTCCTGGAATTAGAAGATGGAGACCCAGACAATATAGGAACCTGCTGCTAGATTCCTGGGCATGAAGTCATTGAGGCTTCAGCTTTTCTGTGTGAAGATCCACCATCATTTCTCAGGGCTCTGTCGCAGGAAAATGGAGTGTAAAGTGATGATTGAGCCCATTTGCTTTTTCCCTCTCCACCCAGCTGACCAGCTGTCGGAAGGTAGCCTTTTTTCAGATGAGAGACCAAGGAAGGGAGACTCAAGGGAAACCAATGTCCAATATTGCTCAAGGCTCTTGTTTTGCAGATGGGTAGTCAGAAATATTAACTGCATATGAGGAACAGTACTTAGGCTCCTGGAATTTCTAGTAATCCATGTGTTCATGGAATGTGCAAGTCTTTCTAAGAGGTAAGACCAGACCTGATAGCCCAACGAATAAAGAAGTCATACAAGTTGTATGCAGTCTTCACTCCTCGCCTCCCTCCCTTTCTCCCTTTCTTCTTTCCTTTCTGTCATAAACATGTTTTGCAGCCTTATCATCTTCAAAGTTATGTGGTAGGTACTGAGAAAATAGAGAGGGCAATCTGGTGATAATGTTGAAAGTCCTGCGAAAGAGTTATTTTTAAAGTACTGTAGGGACACAGAAGAGAGATGTAAGGATGGAAACCTTCCCCAACAGGAGGCATGTTAGAGTTGCCAAGAACCAGCTCTATCACCATGACTTTCTCTGGAAAAGTGAGAATACAGCATGCTCCACTAAACTTTCTGGGAAAAACCTTCTCTGTGCTCCTCACCAACTGAAAGTGACTGCCACTTGACCCCTTTACCCAATCTTTACTTGTCACCTGCTTTTGAAAGCCCTCCCCCAAATCACGTGAATTCTAGCCCTACACACGGGCCCAGTCCTCTGTGACTTCATGTCTCAAGATGTTGTTAAGACCGTGATCTTATCAACCTCTCCTGTGCTCACAAGAACATGAGTGAACCCAGTTTGCTTACTTGACACAGGCTTTCCTGGTTATCTTTGTGAGGACTACCGCAATTTCTTTTTTACAACAACTGTATTTTACATTTCTAAAGTATCTCAAATTTATGTCTGGTCATTTTTAATAGTCTTTTGCTGCTTTTTCATTTTTGTGATTCTATATTTCATTCCTTCAAGCATTTCATACAGAGTTGATCTATGTCTGATGATTTTAATAGCTGAAATTTTTGAGTGGGGCCGAAATATGTTGTTTTTGTTTCTTTTAACTCACGTTCATAGTAATTTTTTCTTTGTGAATTTGGTCTCTGGTTGTGAGCTCAAATTTGGTTATCTTCATATCTGGGCATCCTAAGAGTCCAAAGTGGGGATGTTCCCCCAGAGAAGATTTGCATTTTCTTCTGCCAGGATCCACGGTACTGTAGCATCTCCAGGTTGCTAGACTTAAAGCAGGAATCTCAAGTTCATCTTTCCACCTAGTTACAGATGCCAGGCTCAGTTTTTTATTGCAGACTTGTGTCACTACTTACTCTCCTGTCAACCCTACCTGATGCCTTTGTTTGAAGCTCATGGCTCTCTGCTCTGATCAGCTCAAAGACTTAAAAAAAATTTGTCCTTGGAGATTTCCCTTGCTTCCTAGAGTGCTGCCATATAAAAAAAAATAGTGCAAAGTCCAGGGGCTGGCCCGGTGGCATAGTGGTTAAGTTCGTGCGCTCTGCTTCAGCTGCCCGGGGTTCGAGGATTTGGATCCCAGGTGTGGACCTAGGCACCGCTTATCAAGCCACACTGCTGCAAGCGTCACACATAAAATAGAGGAAGATGGGCACAGATGTTAGCCCAGGGCCAATCTTCCTCGGCAGAAAGAGGAGGATTGGCAACGGATGTTAGCTCAGGGCTAATTTTCCTCACACACATGCACGCACACACACACACACGCACAAAAATAGTACAAAGTCCATTGTATCCAGGATCCAGCTTTGTAGAGGGAGGGGTCTGAGCACTGTTGGTGGAGTCCCATCTCTTACTCTCTCTGGACCGTTTCCTTGGATAACTCAGCTGGACTGAGCCCATAGAGTAAGTGCACCTCCTCTGCCATATTTTGAGCGTCAGTACTGAACTATAATTATACACTGATGATGTATAAATGGATACTGTAGATGAAGAAAGACACTTTCAAAGCCTGTTCTGTTAAGTATTCTTGAAACTGCTCTGTAAATGTCACAGAGTAAGTCTTGAAAAATTTTCAATGAGCTGAACCCAGAAATAGTATGTACTGCCTGGTTCATTTTGTGCCTGCTTCCTTATAGGGCAAATTTTAGACTGTCCTGAGGCCACATTTTTTTTTAACTCTAAAGTGTTCCATGTTGGAACTAACTATAGAAAGTTACATTGAGAATTAGATTTCCAACCCACTAGTCTAGCAAGAGAAGTCCTGTTTAAGTAAAAAGGCAGTAAGTAAGATGTGACCAGTCTATTCTTTAAAGATATTGCAATAAAGTACAGTAGTCCTCCCTTATCTGCAGGGTACGTTCTAAGACCCCCCCGTGGGTGCCTGAAACTGTGGATGGTGCCAAACCCTATATGTACTATGTTTTTTCCTATACATACATACATATCTGTGATAAAGTTTAATTTATAAGTTGGGCACAGTAAGAGGTTAACAATAATAATTTCTCTTTGGCATATCCGAATTGCCAGCATCACTACTCTTGCACTTTGGGGCCAGTAGTAAGTAAAATAAGGGTTACTTGAACACAAGTGCTGTGATACCACGACAGTCATCTGATAACCGAGATGACTGCTACGTGACTAGCAGGTAGCTAGCGTATACAGTGTGGATACGTTGGACAAAGGGATAATTCACATCTCGGGCAGGATGGAGTGGGACGGCACGGGTTTTCATCACCCTACTCAGAACTGTGCACAATTTAAAACTTATGAGTTGTTTATTTCTGGACTTTTCCATTTAGTATTTTCCTCGGTTGACCTAGGTAATTGAAACCATGGAAAGGGAAACTTCGGATGAGGGGGAACTGCTGTAGTTAATCTCTTCCTAAATCTTTTGTTTGACACTCTGAAGTGTTAACGATGGGCAAGGTGGAGCAGGTTATCAAGTTGCAATGCCTGGTGTTAATAAAGACCAGTGAAAAAGAGAAAGCAAAGCAAGCAGAGGTGACATGTGGAGGGGATGTGATTTTTAGCACTACCATAGCATTTTTCCTGTTGGTAGAGGGTCTTCTTTTATGTAGTGATAGTTCTCAGCTTGAAAATTTGGTACACACAAGTCTCAGTAACACAAATATTGCCTGGAACAAGGAATATCAAAGGTGCCATCCTTAGATCTGGAAGACTCTAAAGATAATTAGATAATTAGATAACATTGGTCTCAATAGTCTCCTTGTATAACTATCTGATGTCTTCCAAAATAAGAATTCTTTTGCTGTTTTTTTTTTATTGATGTTTTAATGGTTTCTAACATTGTGAAATTTTGGGTGGTACATTTTTGTTTGTCCATCACCATGTATATGACTCCCTTCACCCCTTGTGCCCACCCCCCACCCCCACTGCCCCTGGTAACCACAGTCCAGTTTTCTCTGTCCATGTGTTGGTTTATATTCCACATATGAGTGAGATCATGCAGTATTTGTCTTTCTCTTTCTGGCTTATTTCACTTAACATAATACGCTCCAGGCCCATCCATGTTGTTGCAAATGGGACGATTTTGTCTTTTTTTATGGCTGAGTAGTAGTCCATTGTATATATATACCACATTTTCTTAATCCAATCGTCAGTCAAGGGACACTTAGGTTGCTTCCACTTCTTGACTATGGTGAATAATGCTGCAATGAACATAGGGGTGCATAAGCCTCTTTGGATTGTTGATTTCAGGTGCGTTGGATAGATTCCCAGTAGTGGGATGGCTGGATCATAGGGCATCTCTATTTTTAATTCTTTGAGGAATCTCCATACCGTTATCCATAGAGGCTGCACCAGTTTGCATTCCCACCAGCTGTGTATGAGGGTTCCTGTTTCTCCACATCCTCTCCAACATTTGTTGTTTTTTGTCTTGGTGATTATAGCCATTCTAACGGGCGTGAGGTGGTATCTCAGTGTTGTTTTGATTTGCATTTCCCTGATGATTAGTGATGTTGAGCATCTTTTCATGTGCCTATTGGCCATCTGTATATCTTCCTTGGAGAAGTGTCTGTTCATTTCCTCTGCCCATTTTTTGATCGGGTTGTTTGTTTTTTTGTTGTTCAGTTGTGTGAGTTCTTTATATATTATGGAGATCAACCCCTTGTTAGATGTATGTTTTGCAAATATTCTCTCCCAGCTGGTTGGTTGTCTGTTCATCTTGATTCTGGTTTCATTTGTCTTATAAAAGCTCTTTAATCTGATAAAGTCCCACTTGTTTATTTTTTCTTTAGTTTCTCTAGTCTGGGTAGGCATGTCATCCGAAAAGATTCCTTTAAAACCAATGTCAAATAGTGTGTTGCCTATATTTTCTTCTATGAGTTTTATAGTTTCAGGTCTCACCTTCAGGTCTTTGATCCATTTTGAGTTAATTTTTGTGAATGGCGATAGCACATGGTCCACTTTCATTCTTTTGCATGTGGCTGTCCAGTTTTCCCAACACCATTTATTGAAGAGACTTTCCTTTCTCCATTGCATGTTCTTAGCACCTTTGTCGAAAATTAGCTGTCCGTATATGTGTGGTTTTATTTCTGGGCTCTCAGTTCTGTTCCATTGATCTGTGTGTCTGTTTTTGTACCAGTACCATGCGGTTTTGATTACTATTGCTTTGTAGTATGTTTTGAAGTCAGGGATTGTGATGCCTCCTGCTTTGTTCTTTTTCTTTAGGATTTCTTTAGCTATTCAGTGTCTTTTGTTGCCCCATATAAATTTTAGTATTCTTTTTTCTATTTCTGTGAAGAATGTCATTGGGATTCTGATTGGGATTGCATTGAATCTGTAGATTGCTTTAGGTAATATAGACATTTTAACTATGTTTATTCTTCCAATCCACGTGCATGGGATATCTTTCCATTTCTTTATGTCATCATTGATTTCTTTCAATAATGTCTTGTAGTTCTCATTGTATAGGTCCTTCACCTCCTTGGTAAGATTTATTCCTAGGTATTTTATTCTTTTTGATGCAATTGTAAATGGTATTATCTTTTTGAGCTCTCTTTCTGTTAGTTCATTATTAGCATATAGAAATGCAACTGATTTTTGTAGATTGATTTTGTACCCTGCAACATTGCTGTAGTTGTTGATTGTTTCTAATAGTTTTCCAACAGATTCTTTAGGGTTTTCTAGATATACAATCATGTCATCTGCAAATAGTGAGAGTTTCACTTCTTCGTTACCTATTTGGATTCCTTTTATTCCTTTTTCTTGCCTAATTGCTCTGGCCAAAACCTCCAGTACTATGTTGAACAGGAGTGGTGAGAGTGGGCAGCCCTGCCTCGTTCCTGTTCTCAGAGAAATGGCTTTCAGTCTTTCCCCGTTGAGTATGATGTTGGCTGTGGGTTTGTCATATATGGCCTTTATTATGTTGAGGTACTTTCCTTCTATTCCCATTTTATTGAGAGTTTTTATCATAAATGGATGTTGTATCTTGTCAAATGCCTTCTCTGCGTCTATTGAGATGATCATGCGGTTTTTATTCTTTGTTTTGTTGATGTGATGTATCACGTTGATTGATTTGCGGATGTTGAACCATCTCTGCGTCCCTGGTATAAATCCCACTTGATCATGGTGTATGATCTTTTAAATGTATTGTTGTATTCGGTTTGCCAATATTGTGTTGAGGATTTTTGCATCAATGTTCATCAGCGATATTGGCCTGTAATTTTCTTTCTTTGTATTGTCTTTGTCTGGTTTTGGTATCAGGGTGATGTTGGCCTCGTAGAATGATTTAGGAAGTGTTCCATCTTCCTCTATTTTTTGGAATAGTTTGAGAAGGATGGGTATTAAATCTTCTTTGAATGTTTGGTAAAATTCATTGGAGAAGCCATCTGGTCCTGGACTTTTATTTTTTGGGAGGTTTTTGATTACTATTTCAATCTCTTTACTTGTTATTGGTCAATTCAGATTCTCCATTTCTTCTTGGTTCAATTTTGGGAGGTTGTATAAGTCTAAGAATTTATCCATTTCTTCTAGATTGTCCAATTTATTGGCATATAATTTCTCATAGTATTCTCTTATAATCCTCTGTATTTCCATGGTATCCGTTGTAATTTCTCCTCTTTCATTTCTAATTTTATTTACTTGAGCCTTTTCTCTTTTTTTCTTAGTAAGCCTGGCTAAGGGTTTGTCGATTTTGTTTATCTTCTCAAAGAAGCAACTCTTTGTTTCATTAATCCTTTCTGCTGTTTTATTGGTCTCAATTTCATTTATTTCTGCTCTGATTTTTATTATTTCTCTCCTTCTGCTGGCTTTGGGCTTTGTTTGTTCTTCTTTTTCTAGTTCTGTTAGGTGTAATTTAAGGTTGCCTATTAGGGCTTTTTATTGTTTGTTAAGGTGGGCTTGTATCGCTATGAGTTTCCCTCTCAGGACTGCTTTTGCTGCATCCCATATGGTTTGATATGGCATATTATCATCTTCGTTTGTTTCCAGATAGTTTTTGATTTCTCCTTTAATTTCATCAATGATCCATTGGTTGTTCAGTAGCATGTTGTTTAATCTGCACATTTTTGTCACTTTCCCAGTTTTTTTTTCATGGTTCATTTCCAGTTTCATAGCCTTATGGTCTGAAAAGATGCTTGTTATGATTTCAATCTTCTTAAATTTATTGAGGCTTGCTTTGTTTCCCAACATATGGTCTATCCTAGAGAATGTTCCCTGTGCGCTTGAGAAGAATGTGTAGTCAGCTGTTTTTGGATGGAGTGCTCTGTATATGTCTACTAGGTCCATCTCGTCCAGTTTTTCATTTAAGTCTACTATTTCTTTATTGACTTTTTGTCTGGATGATCTATCCATTGCTGTAAGTGGGGTGTTAAGATCCCCTACTATTATTGTGTTGTTGTTGATTTCTCCTTTTAGGTTTGTTAATAGTTGCTTTATGTACATTGGTGCTCCTATGTTGGGTGCATACATATTTATAAGTGATATGTCTTCTTGATGGAGTGTCCCTTTTATCATTATATATTTCCCTTCTTTGTCTTTCTTCACCTGTTTTATCTTGAAGTCTACTTTGTCTGATATGAGTATGGCAACACCTGCTTTCTTTTGTTTGCCATTAGCTTGGAGTATTTTCTTCCATCCTTTCACTCTGAGCCTGTGCTTGTCTTTAGTGCTAAGATGTGTTTCCTGAAGGCAGCATATTGTTGGGTCTTGCTTTTTAATCCATCCTGCCACTCTGTATCTTTTGATTGGAGAGTTCAATCCATTTACATTTAGGGTAGTTATTGATATATGAGGGCTTAATGTTGCTGTTTTGTCACTTATTTTCTGGTTCTTTTGCATTTCCTTTGTTTCTTGTCCCATTTGTTTTGGACTGCCAATTCAGTTTCGTTGTTCTGTCTTATGACTCTTCTAGTTTTCTCTTTGTTTATCATATGTGGTTTTGCTTTGATTATTTGTCTAGTGGTTACCTTGAGGTTTGGGCAAAAAATCTTGTGTGTGAGATAGTCCCTTATCTGATGGCCTCCTATTTCCTTATACTAAGTCAATTCAGTCACTTTCCTCTTCCCCTTCTAAGTTGTTCTTGTTATACCTTACTCTATCTTGTGTTGTGGCTGTGTGTTTACAGTGATGAGGTTAAATTTATTTTTGGTGAATTTCTTCCTTTGATCTTTGAATTTAGTATTTAAGTGGTTGCTAACCTATTCCGGTAAAGATCTACTATTTTTCTGAGTTTGTCTACCTACTTTTCTCCTTGCTCCAAGCTTTGTGTTCCCTTTCTCTTCTTTTTTTCAGGCCTGAGGGCCTTCTTGAGTATTTCTTGTAGTGGGGGTCTCGTGGCCATGAACTCCCTTAGCTTTTGTTTATCTGGGAGAGTTACTATTTCTCCATCATATTTGAAGGATATTTTTGCTGGATAGAGTATTCTTGGCTGACAGTTTTTGTCTTTCAGTATTTTGAATATATCTTTCCAGTATCTTCTAGCCTGTAAAGTTTCTGTTGAGAAATCCGCTGAGAGCCTGATGGGAGTTCCTTTGTACGTTATTTTTTGTTTTTGTCTAGCTGCCCTTAATATTGTTTCTTTGTCGTTGACCCTGGCTAGCCTTACCACTAGGTGTCGTGGTGAAGGCCTTTGTCTGTTAATATATATAGGTGTCCTGTTGGCTTCGCTTACTGGTATTTCCTACTCCTTCCCCAGATTTGGGAAATTCTCAGCTATTATTTCCTTGAATAGGTTCTCTGTTCCTCTTTCCCTCTCCTCTCCCTCAGGAATACCTATAATTCTTATGTTACATTTTCTAATAGAGTCAGATATTTCTCGGAGTCTTTCTTCATTTCTTTTTAATCTTAGTTCTCTCTCCTCTTCCATCTGGAGTATATCTGTATTCCTATCCTCTAAAGTACTAATTCTTTCCTCCATATTGTCAGCTCTGCTCTTTAAAGATTCCAGATTCTCCTTTATCTCCTCCATTGTGTTCTTCATCTCCATCAGCACTGATTGGTTTTTCTTTATGATTTCAATCTCTTTTGTGAAGAAACTCCTAATCTCATTGAATTGTTTGTCTGTGTTGTCTCGTATTTCGTTGAGTGTTTTTATGATAGCTATTTTGAAATCTCTGTCAATTAGTTTATGGATTTCTGTGTCTTCGGGGTTGATTTCTGGGTGCTTGTCATTTTGTTTCTGGTCTAGTGATTTCATATATTTTTGCATTGTGGTTCCTGTATTGGTTTTATTTTTCCTCATCCTGGAAATCTCTGGTTGCAATTTCCACCTGCCGCCACTGTCTGGTGGTAAAGGGCTGTGTAGTCTAAGCCCCTTGTGCTCTGCCCCGGTTTTTCTGCTGCGATCCGCAGTTTTGTTTTTTTTGTTTTTTTTTTTCCCTCTGCGATCCACGGGTCCAGTCATTTGATCAGGTCTGCCGCGGATCGCTTGGTCTGGTCTGCCGCGGATCACTTGGTCTGGTCTGCCGCAGATCGCTAGGTCTGGTCTGGTCGGTTGAGCTGTAGAGTCCAACGGTTTGCGGGGAGCGGGGAGCTCTCTCTTTTGCCCTCTGGGTCCCTGACGTGGGAGGCTTCTCGTTTGCCCCTCTTTATCCCCTCTCTGGGGTGCTCAGATGTTGATGGTAGCCCTGTGGCTCCTCTGAGTCCTCTGTGCGGGAGTTTCCCACTGACTGAGAGAGTCCGAAGAGCCACGGTTTCCCCTTCGAGGGCCACCCCTCCCCCCTTTCTGGGAGCCGTGCAGACCGGGATCGCTGATCTGATGGGGAGGGAGCAGAGTTCTCCTTACCTCTCCCCACTTCCTCCGGGGGCCCAGCACGTTCCGCTCTCAGATGTGTGGCAGTGTGGATCCCTCCGCTCTAGCTTTTCACTGTCTGGGATTCCGTTGTTGGTCTGTGACTGTTGCTTTTGTTGTATCTTGTCGGGGGAAGAGTTCACGGGAAAGCTCACTCCGCCATGATGCTCTCTTTTGCTGTTTTATCCAACAAAAAATGTTCACTGGCTCCTTAGTTGGTCCCTACAGTGACAATTCTGAAATGGTATTATTGAACGTTCTTTCACTGGATCAAGGGAATCATGATGAGACATTTAATGCTGGACTGCAGTCACATCTATTTTTCCTTCCAAGTCCTGCTCAAAAATGACCTTCCTTCTTGATGCCTTCCTCAGTTTCCCCAGGCCAAACCAAGCACTGGATTTTGTTCTTTCCTTTTTCAGCCTGCCTATCTGCATACCGTGCATCACATCGCAGCTATTTGCCTGTCTTCCTCGCCCACTGGACCCTGAACCGATTAACGCAGGGACCAGGAAGTCTGCATCTTTATATCTCCTGTGCCGCAGGGGGTGGAGCACAGAGTGGAGCTCAGCAAGCACTGCTGGGTGCATTCACGTCCACCGACGCCTTCCAATGCATTGTAGGTCATTATCAAAAGAATATTATTAATGGCGATAAGCAACTCCCACAGGCCTCGGTCCACGTTCTGTCTACTGGACTTCCTGGTACAGCCTCTGATTTAGTTTTCAGGGGGAACGGCTAAAAGTGTGCCTCTGTATTACTACTTCTCAAAGATGCCTCAGATAATAATAGTTTAATAACTAAGAAAAGTTTGCCCTTAAATATTTTTCTATGACATAAAGTAAGTATTCTAAATTATAAGAATATATATTTATAGACATTTATAACTGGACTCAAGATATTTTCATTTTGTAAAAAATGTGTAAACACAACGTGTAAACACTTTTATTTTTGTAAATGTGTAAAAGCACAATGTGTAAACACTTTTATTTTTTTCTGAGTGGCCTGCCAGCAAAAATGATTCCTTACCCCTGGCATACACTGTTTCTGCGAGAATATCTTCACTGTCGTCTAGGACTAGAAGTGCCAGCCCTTGCCTCCTCCAGATCTTCTCATGGTTGAGAACTTGCAGATCAGTTTTATACAGTTTTTTGCGCCATTTGGGGTAAAAATCAGCACAAAATTATTAGGTTCTGACCTATCTGAAGGGGAGGGGTTAGGGTGTAGAGGGACATAGAATTAATCTTTCTGCCCTCACATGGTGTCAGGTGTGGCCGTCATGAGCTACACGCACCTGTGTGTCCACCCACCAGGTCCTAACACTCACCAGGGGCCTACCATGCTGTCCAAATCTGTAAGACTGAGCTTCTCTTCCAAGTTCCTGTTCAGTCCTTAGAATTACAAGAACTAGCATTGGTCACACCCCCTAAAGCAAATTCCGTTCCATAAAGCGTTTGTGAGTGGTGTAAGTTATTTTACTACACTGGAGCGTTCTAGGTGTTATGTTGAAAGTGTTGTTCAAACCAGAAGTCCAAGGTTGCAGACTTGACCGAGACTTCGCAGAAGACGAGAGAGGATATATTGCTCGTAACGCTGTAAAGCAGTCAAAGCCCGGCTCCCGTCTTTGTTTCCCACCTCATTCCCCATTTTCTCTTTGGCTTCCCACGGCCTTGACTTCCTTTCTGTCCTGTGCCCGCCTGCCTGTGCAACCTCTCTAGGCTGGACCTGTGCCACCTCCTGGAGGTTCCTCCTTCTTTTCTGCACGTTTCTCCCTTTTATGACTCAGAGCAACCGGGATGTCTTGACTTCTTCAATCTTGAGTCCTCGCACCCGTCACTCTGCCTGTGAAAGATCCTCCTTGGATCTGCCCTTCTTACCAGGCAATGGGGTCATCAGCAACAGACACTACGTTTTCTCTCATATCTGGAATGTACCTAACACAAGTCCTGGCACCCGGGCAGTGCTAATAAACGGTGGCCACTATTGTAATGATGATGGCCATGTGGTTTTCCTGGCTGGACCCTTGCATCCCAGCCTTCCTACCTGGCCCCTGTGGTGGCCATGAGAATACTCCTGGCAGATGCACTACCACAGAGAGCGTAAGGTGGAGGGCCCAGCTACCGCATTTGGAATGCATCACAGTGGTTGTGCCAAGGCCTCTCCTCCCCTAGGCTGCCCACAATGACTGAATGTGGTGGGGATACTAGAGCAGACCCTTTTCTGGGAGACAAGGACTCCTTTGTCACCTGCCTTTGACTCAAGGACTCCTCAATGACTTTACAAAGTGTCCTTAGACACTTGTACCCAAACTTCTCTCCCTCTGTCCTTCACTTGGGGTGAGGCTTGCACTGTGGTCTGGTGGCTCTCCCAGCCTTCCCAATGGCCTCCCTGTTTCTTTTCACACAGTCCCTTAGTAAAATTCTTGCAAGTTTAGTCTTATCTTGGCATATGCTTCTCAAAGAACCCAGACTAACACAGCACCTAATTCTGGGCCTGGCTACTTTCACTCCTTATCTCTATACCACTGGGGGCCAGTTGAACGTCTACTCTGGACCAAACTCCCTTCTTAGACCCATGATGCCTCCTCCCACCTGAGTGACCCTGAGCATCTCTTTCTGTGAGGTTGCAACGCCAATGCAGCCTGGATCAAACCTGCATCCATTTCTGTCTCTATTTTCCGTCTTTCCCTCTTATGTCCCTTTTTCTCCTCTTTTCTCTCTTCCTTTGTCACTCTATTGCCTTTTCCCCTCTCACTTTGCTCTAGATATAATTGAAGTTACATGATATCCAGTAATCTAACATATATTAAATGTAGGTGATAACAGAAAACAAGGAGGTTTGAACATATTGTTCATCTCTCTCCCTTCTGACATCTCATGAAATGATCTCAGGCAGACAACAGGTCATAAATCCACAAGAATTAAAAGAAAAAGAGGGGAGATGTCTAGAAGCTAGTACTTTGGAAACTGGAAAGAAGAGTGAAGAAAAATAAATGGTTTGAATCCCATGGATGCTGCCACCTGAGCCTCTGGATGGAAAATGGGAAAAAAAGCAAGCTCTTTCTTGTTGCAGAATTCTGGAAAAACTCAGGCATTAGAGCATTAGCTTGGGATGCAGCTGGGGGTAAAACAGGAATATTGATGGAAAATCTTTAAATGGAGAATTAGGGCTTCAGATTGTTTCTTTCACCCCGTATAACCAGGTAATCATGCTTTTCTTATTCCCGGAGAAGGTGGGAGGTTTACTTTCTGGGGATATTGAACTAGACAGGCTTTGGATTTGGGATGTTGAGTACAGCTGAGGGATGGGGGTATGAAATTATACTGAAATGAAAAAAAAAGGGATAAAGTGAAAATCAACATACTGAGTTTACAGAACCCCCAGCCCCTTCAGCCCCCAGAACCAGCAGTCAGGCTCATACACCCCAGGAAGGAGATTCAAAGACCCTCTATGAGGACACTTCCCCAGTATCAACTATTTTAAATACTGGCATTTAGGGCCCCAGTGAAACAGCCAGTCCTTTTACAATGAAGCCATGTCTCGAAGCTCTGCTCTCACTTATACTGATTCCAATTCTCTTTTAGAGTCTCATCTGTAAATATGAACAGATAATGAAGAATAACCAGGAATTTATATAAAACTTTTAGCTGAGTGACAGATAATCACAGAAAGAAAGGACAGTGGAGGAAACAGACAACATGCGTACAAAATAAAACAAAAAAGATTGTAATGAATGACTTCAGAGAGATAAGAGTGGAAATTGCATAAGTAGAGCAAGTGTAAATTGCTATAGAAAAGACTCGAGCAGAATAAGAAAATAGAGTTAGACATTTCAGTATATGGTAGCAGAAAATAAAAAGTTAGATGATGAAGTTGACAGATATCCAAAAAGTAAAACAGAAAGACAAGGAGAGGAAAAGTGAGAGATGAAAAAGAGAAAAAAGTAGAGGGTCAGGGCAGAAGATCCAAATCATGGCCATTTCAGAAAGGGAGAACCGATTAAACGGGAGGAAGAAGTAAAGAGTCAAATAAATTTTAAAAAATCAAAAAAAAATATTCCAGAACTGAAGAACATGATGTCCAGATTAAGAGTGTATACTGAGTGCCCAACATGACGAATGAGAAAAGGCCCACACCTAGACACATGTTTGTGAAACTCTCTGTTTGTGAAAACAGATAATCTTTTAGAAAGAAAGAAAAAAAAAACTCAGTGGAACGTTGCCTTTGATAGTTAGGTGGAAAAAAAACTTGTACTACCCTTTAAAAAGACAGGAGACAATGAAGGAAGCAAAACCAGAGAGGGTAAGCTCGCATTCACCACGGCCCCTGGGACACAATAGTGTGGGCTGCCTTCTCCACTCTGCCCCTGTGGGGACATGATGAGGGGATTAGCTCCTGACCTCAGAGCTGCCCCTCTCTGCTTCCTCTTGGTCCACTCCATGGTAACAAGTGTTGGAGCATCATAGTTACAACCGTGGTTGGACTCTCAGCCAATGCCCGTCTTGGTGTCCCAAATACACGGTGGTATAAAGCTTCCCAGAGTGACTACTTGGAGTCGTTTGGGTGTATGAGTTCTGTTCTTTTTTTGTTTTATTACTTTATAGGCACATTATGTAGTAAATCAGCTGCAGAGTGGATTCAGAACTGAACACTCTTGACAAGAAGATGGATTTACATGAGGCTGGAGATGAATAGATAGACGGCTGCGTCTGACGACTACGGAGAGTGGGTGTTGTGGTAAATGTTCTCTGTGTCACATCTGATACTCTGCGACTTTTCTCCCTGCTGGTCTGTAGAATCCTCGAGCGTGTGGACGATGTGTTCTGTGCAGTGTGTAAACCTAGGTAATTAGTTTGAGGCTGTGCCTCCTGGGGCAGCTCAGGAAATGCTCACGGCTGGTTTGGTATCATGGTTTGAGATGAACAGTCTCTCAGAGTTAAGGTCTAAAGGGAGGGGTCCTCTTCTGTCCCCATGTGCTGAAGCTCCATTCCACTCTGCATCGCTCTATTTTGGTCTTCACATTCCATAAATGTAACTGATTTGCTCAAGAAAGAATTCAAAGTATTAGTCATAATTTCCTTTTCCCAAGGGATAGGTGAAGTAATTCATTTTCTGGAAAAAAGACATGCTGTGATGAACTGTGTTGAATTCTATTGAAAACATGGAATACTTGGAAATGGTACTCTCTGAATGTTCCCCTTTGGGAGAAAAAGGAAAGAGTTAAGTTATAAAGTTCTGTTTTTCTCTAAAATTGAAAGAGTCTTGAGATTTATTTGGCAACCATATAATGCAAACTGGCCCATTCTTTGGAGAAGAAGAAAACATTGATTTCTATTAATTTTCTTAAGAAAAACACACAAATTTTGTGACAAAACTGTCACATTACTAAAAATGGTGTGTGTACACACCTTCATGGCAGTCTTCTCTAAGACATGATGTTCTTCTAAATTACTCATCTGACATAATGAGAGGACTAACCCTAGTGCTTTTGCAAACCTATAATATCTTGTTGGCTTTCAGTCTTACATTTGTTTATAATCTTCAGTTGAAAGAAATAAAAGTGAAAGGCTGTATTGAAATTGGAGAGGAGGACCAGTGTCCTTTTTTGAAAATCTAAATTAGACGTGGAAACACCAAATGTCCATCGACAGATGAGTGGTTAGAGAAAATGTGGCGTATACATACGATGGAATATTATTCAGCCTTAAAATAGAAGGAAATCCTGCCATTTGTGACAACATGGATAAACCTGGAGGACATTATGCTAAGTGAAATAAGCCAGCCACAGGACAGATACTGCATGATGCCACTTCTATGAGGAATCTAATACAGTCAAACCCATAGAAGCAGAGAGTAGAATGGGGGTTGCCAGGGGCTGGGGGGAGGGAGAAACGGAGAGGTGTAGTTCAATGGATCTAAAGTTTCAGTTACGCTACATGAAACAGTTCTAGAGATCTACTGTATGACATAGTGCCTGTAGTTAACAATACAGTATTGTGCACTTCAAAATTTGTTATGGGGGTAAATTTCATGTTAAGAGTTCTTACCCCAAACAAAAAGAAAAACCACAAAAGGATGTAAGGAAACTTTTGGAGGTGATGGGTATGTTTATTATAACCTTGATTGTGGTGATTGTTTCACGGGTGTGTGAGTATGTCAAACTCATCAAACTGTGTACATTAAACGTGCAGTTTTTAATTGGGTATCAATTATATCTTAATAAAGCTGTAAAAAAAGAGAAAAATTAAATTATAGGTGCCCTAGAGAAGAAATAATTCAGCTCTTATGATTAATTGCTTTGTGAGATTTAAATAATGGGATAATAATTGATTAGATTTGTTTAAAGTGGAAATAATTTTCTGCATTTTGTTTAAAGCCATGTGACATCACATGATTTATATGAAATAATTTACAAATCTGCATTTACTTTTGTTTCCAGAGCTAATGCTCCTGGAACTACATTATTATTGTTATTATTACTATTTTAATTTTTATTGTATGTATATGTTCCATTTTTATATTTATCCTATGTATAACCTGTATATAGTCTGAGACAAAACTTTTGACTTTCTCTGAGCCATTTCATTTTCTTGTACAGACAAGTGTATCTCACATTGTTGGGTCAATCTGTTAGGGAATGTTCAAGGCATCTTTAGAAAATCAGCCTATGTTTTTATTTTTGTTTAAATTATGTTCACTTAGCAACTGTGTGCGCTGCTGAATATTTTACAGACCTTCTGTTACTGCAGAGATCTAAACGGGAGAGATTGAGCATGAATAATAAGTAAAGCTGGCTGTGATCCATGTGCTTAAAACATGCTCTGATGTAACAAAAAATTTTGACATGTTTTTTAGGAGCAAATTTGAAAAATTTTAGTCAGTCATACTGAGACTTTTCATCAGTTTTGGAAAATTCTTTGCCATTATATCTTCAGATATTGCTTCAGCCTGATTGTTTTTTCTCTTTTCCTTTTAGGACTCCAAACACCTGTATATTGGACATTTTCACCATGTTCCATATAATTTGTGCTTTTCCCTGTATTTTCCATTCTTTTTTTCTTTCTGATTCAGACTGGATATTTTCTATTGAGCTGTCTTCCAGTTCACTAATCCTCTCTTATTCTGGGTCTAATCTGCCATTAAAACTATCTATTGCTCTCTTAATTTCAGTTATTATATTTCAATTTTAGAATATCCATTTGATTTTTTAATATAGATTCCACTTCTCTGCTGAAATTTTTCATCTTGTCATCTATTTTCTGAACATATTAATCACAATTATCTTAAATTTCATATCTGATAACTCCAATATCTGGATCTCCTGTGGGTCTTTTTCTGTAATATCTCTCTCTCTCTCTCTCTTTTTTTTTTTTTGGTATTGGTTTTTAGTCGCTTGATCTTCTTTCCTAGTATGCCTGGTAATTTTTTAATGAATGCCAGGCATTTTACATGAAAAATTACACAGACTCTGGATAATTTTGTCTTTCTCCAGAGAGGTATTATTTTTGCACCAGGCAAGCAGCTAGAGTAGGGGCAGGTCACCCAAACCCAGTCTTGGTTTGAGCTGATTAGAAGCTGGTTTCAGTTCTTGCTAAGGTTGGTCTGCTTGTGGTTCACCTATATCCCAAGGTAGCTGTTCAGGAGTCCCAATTGAAAGCCCGAGTGAGTCTTGACCTCCAACTTTTACCTCCACAGCACCATGAGAGTACTGAGAGCTCTGGTGTAACTTCTCAGTCTCTTAGGCATTGCTTACAAATCAGTAAATGACTTAGGGGGAAAGCATAGCAAATGCTATGTAAGGCTCATGTCTCTGTACATCCTTTTTCTCTGAGATATTGGCCCCTGAAGTGCGAGGTGCCTTGGTGACCCTGGGTTCTAATTTTTAGCTCTCCAGTTTTTTTGAGACTGTCATAGGTCTGTTTAGCTTCTCATTCCCTTAGCTGCCACTTTATCCTGGGTTTTTCAGACGTTTGGACAACACTTTATAAATTAGCAATTTCTTCAAAAGAAAAGTGGTGTGTATAACGTCAGGCTCATCAATATGTTTCTTTCTCTCCAGGGTCTTAGCCCCTCAGGTTCTGGCCACCTTAGTGGCTCCCCATTGCCTTCAAACATATGCTTTTTGTATTCTATTCAGCTTTATAGTCATAATTGGTGGAAAATTTTGTCTGTTATAAGTTAGTTCATCAAAACCAGCATCAGGAATTTTGTCAACTCAGTCTTCATTCTTTCACATTTGTGATTACTATGTGACTTTACTTCTATTATGGATATAAAGATAGTAAAAAAAAAATCTTTGGCTATTAAGAACTACCATCTACTTCAGACCACTAAACAAATAAGAACAATAAAATAGGAAAAGTAATTATTACAGAATAGAAATGAATTAAGTACATAGTGTGCAATGGAAGCACAGACGAAAGAGTGCGTAATTCTAAGACTTAGGTCAGAGATGCTTCATGGAAGAACTGATGCTGGAATTGAGTCTTGAATAATTAGGATATTACTAGATGAAGCGAGTATCTCCGAGGTTCTGCTACAAATTATGACTGGATTGAATTTGAGAATTGCCTGAGTGCTCTGCTTAGCTAGTGTGTCTTCTTGGCTGAAATGCTCATTTTCTGCTCTAGTGTGAACATCCCAGCACAAGAGAATTACAGAAATATGCTTTTGATCAATGATGGATTAATCTCTTTATTCATTGCCATATGCTGTTCTGGATTAAGAACATACACACTCCCCACAAATCTCAGGGCCACTGAAGACGTAAATCTGAGTCTTGACCTTAGATCTTCTCCTACTTGAATTATTCCCTTTCCTAGGTGCCTGTTTCTGTCAATGCCAATTTCTCAAGTTGGAAAGCCTTGAGAATCTTTCACTTGCCTTCATTCTCTAAATCTGTTATTTTACCAAGATTTCTTTCCATAAGCTTCTCTGATGTCTTCTCTTGGGCTCCAGTTATCACTCATGTGTAAATGAACATGATATCTTTCTATGAAGTCCCTCTGACTCCAGTTTCTCCAGTCTACTTGCATAGAGCTTTCAGATGAATCTTCCCAAAATGAGACTTCCATTACATCATTTTTCTGACCCAAAATCTATATTGGCTCCCTATTCCCTGTCGTGTAAAGTCTACTCCTTTGTTGGATGTTGAGGAATTGCCATAATCTGGTCCATTCTATTTATCTAATCTTATTTTCTATTATTCTTAAACCTGGACTTTCCATACTAAGCTGGGAAGACCAAAATGTGGACATTCAAACAGGATTTGGATGAGCTGTACTAAGCAGCCAGCTTAAGAGGCAAAGCATCTAAAAAAAAATCCTAATTTGCCTCTTTATGTTTTCCTACAAGTTTTAAAGCCTTAATGATTTAAAAGAGCTTCTTCAACAGACTGCAGAACTGTCTAGAGCCAGGGATTTCTGGCGGTTTTCTGCGTTTCCTGTTAGTAGCTTCATCTTGTGATTTGTGAGATAACTATGGATGTGATTCTTTGCCTTTCTTCTATTTGCTACTAAGAGTTTATTTGATGAATATATGCTGGGTTTTGGTAAGGGAACAGATTTAGGGGCCATACTTATTTCCAAGAGTTTGTGTGTACAAAGGATTGTCAGACTGCAAACTGGTAGATGCTAGCCTTCTCAAGACCTGTAAGAAGAGACGAGTATTTGAAGAAAAACAGAAAACTATTCTTTTACCTGTCTTGATAAATGCTCTAACTATTATGGGTCCTAACAACTTATAATATGTTGCTGTGTTGATTGGAGCAGTGCAGAATTGAGAGGAGGATGGAACATACGGTCAGATTTCCATATATGTTGGAAGTCATGTTCCCCACTTTTATTATGTAAATAAGCATGATGACATGTTTACAATTGGTCCTTCCTTGTTTAGTGTTTAGATTATCTCCAAAGATGGATACTGTGGTAGCCATTAGTGCTTTTCACCAAGTATTTCTGGTTCTCTCCCATTCTGAGCACATGGTAGGATTTCACTTTCCTGTCCACTTAGAGTGAGGTGTGGCCATGTGACTTACTATGACTGATGAAATGTGAGTAGAATTGACATGTGTAATTTCTAGTTGGAAGCACTAAGAGACTGAGATAATCTCCACCTGTCTCCTTCCCTCTGGAACTACAATCGGCAACTGGAAATGGTGGCTGCTCTGTTAGCCTAGGCTTCTGAGTTGACTGTAGTGGGTGGAGCCCCCTGCTGGTCTGTGTTACACATGGAACATGAACAAGAAATGAACCTTTGTTTAAGCTCCTAAGGTTTTGGGGTCTTTTGTTATTGCAACATAACATATAACCTATCCAGACTGATTCAGGTTACTCTCCAGCCCTCACAGTACAGTAAGTAAAATGTCTATACTTTGAAATTGATTGCTGGGAGGCCAAAAAACTACTTTACTTCTGCTGTAGATTGAATTCTTTTTGTTAGGTACTCATATTTTCTTTGGAGGTCCTGGAGTTACTGGTGGACAATGAGATTATATGCTATGGAATGATAGGATTCTGTATAAACTTTCCTTTACTCCAAAAAAGGCCTTTGAGGGAATCATTGCTCCAGGAGACAACCTCTTACATTTCTAGAGATTAGTATCAGAGATCTTAGTTAAAAGAAAGATCTGTACAAGGAAAGTTTGTGAGATCACTACTTTATAAATTTCCCAAAATCTTATCATCAGCCTAGATCACAGGGGAAGGATCCACAAATATTTGTATAGGTGGTTAGAAAACACAGGCTGTAGTCTAATGAGCTGTGATGTTTCCCTGGACTTGGACACATTTTTGGCTCCTATTGTCATGGCGCCCCTCCAGGGCTTAACTCTGAGTTGATCAGCTTTCCCCGGATACCAGATGCTTTAGCTCCAGGCCAGGGCCTCTGGGGGAAAGACCCTGGTGCTTCCCGTGGAGTTGCAGCTGCCCTTTCATTTGGAGAGAGTTAGACTTGCTGGTGAATTGGTAACTGAACTTCTTAATTTCCTTTTTGGAAAGGTTGGGGTAAAGTCTTTTCTTTGGGTTAAGTTATAGCTCCCCTGAGTCTCAATTAATGCCCTTGGCTTTCTGACGTGCTTTGTGGTTGAGTCCTGTCTAGGAGCTACTGGGTTAGTACTGAGGCTGTTATACTCGTCATTGCTATAAAAGCACTGCAGCCAATAAAGGTGTCACAGGAAAATGTTACTATGATGAGCACTCCAAATACTAGGAAACTGTCTACTCTATCATCACTTCCTACAGCTTGGTCCCCTCCAATGCCATTTGAATCTGCTCATTCCCATTGTCACAGCCATGGTCAAGATTTCTGTCTCATCAAGCCTGGACTACTTGTACAAGCTTTCCGGCTAGCCTTCCTACCAACACTGGGCTCCATCCTCTTCCTTCTCCAGGGGATCATATGGACTGTGCTAGATAGAACTCCTTTGGCTGCAAATAATGACTACTTAACTTAGGAAGGTGGTATGTCCAAAACCTAAGGACAGGGAAATGGCTGGGTCTCAGGATTAACTGGAACCCAGAGACAAGAATCTCTCATCCCACTTCCTGCTTATCACGCAACATTCTCCTCTGCTCAGCAAGCCAGAGCATCGGCATCCACATTGTAGTAACCATGGCTACCTAAAGAAGAGCTCCACACCCCAGCTGCAGTACCAGGAGAGGGGTAGGTCATAGAAACCATGTAGATGGAGATGGGGTGGTGGGAAACAGTTTCCAGAAGAAGGGTGGTGCTTGTCTGACAAACAATAGATGACTGTTACCCAAAGCCTCAAGAAGAATCTTCCTTCAGTGCCTTCCACGCCTGCTACACATGAGTCACCAGCCCTCACACAACCTGCCTGTTTCCATCTCTGAGTTTTATAGATACCATTTATTCACCATCTTGAAATACCCCTGCTCTTTGGAGAGAAGTCTTCCTTTTGTCCTACAAAACTCCCCTTCTACATAAATATTTTCAACCAACCCTACTATAGCCAGAAACTCTTTCAGTTCTTGCTTGTTGTAGAGTGGGTTGAGTAAATTAAGATGTATATACAAATATAAATGTCAGTTGCAGTCTCCCGTCTCCTGGAGATCTTGGTACAAACAATTGGAACCCCCAATTCCCCTGCTTTGGGAAGCCCACAGCCCTCCCAAGCTTGTTACAAATCCCTGAGGGGGCTCAGGTGCCTCTTACACAATCTCTATTCTATACAGAATTTATTCTGGCATAAAAACCACCCCCTTTGTGTTCTAACAAACCAAACCAATACACAACCACTCGCACAAAGTGTATGTGGGCCCAGCAGACTTTACCAACACTGTCAATATGGAGACCAAAGAGGGAGGGGCTGCCTCTGAAACATGCACAAGTCAAAAGGCAAAGAAAGCTCGGCCATTAACCAGCCTCTGCTGCTCCGCCACTGACCCTGGCCCAGCGAGGCTGGCGCTCTGCTATTCCTCTTACCCTCTTGTCCTCTTCATCCCTCCCCCTTCTCTGAAGCAAAACTGATAGATTGCCCCTCTTTCAAGCCATCTTGCTGCTTACAGTGTGGAACTGAAGTTGAGGCAGAAAGCTGGGTCCAAGCCACTTCAGGGATGCTTGGCTGCCCACGAGCCCAGCCCACGTGAGTTACTTTTTGCTCAGATACTAATTCCTGGTCCAATATGCTGTGACCGGAGAGCAGAGCTGGTTTTCTGCATAAAACACAGAGCGTGGGGCACTGCTGCTTACTTGGGAGAGGGTGGGTTGGGGCTGCACTCCCAGAACCGAGCTGCTTCCTGGTGGAGATGCATCCTCGTTCACTCATTTGGTCTGTATTTGGAGTGCCAGTGATAGAAGTGGGGGAATATAACCCTCAAGTCTTAGATGAGTAGCTTCAACATAGCAATAGATTGAATCATAACAAAAACGAACACTAAGACAATCTAATTAAATTCCAAAGTAGAAAATCTACATCAGTGATTTTTAAACTTGATTGTTTAAGAATCGCTAGGGAAGTTTTAAAAAAATATATGTTCCTGAGTTCCATGCCCTAATCAGAATCTCTGATTTTTAACTTTTAAAATTGTAAGGGCTTCCCAGGAAGTTCTTCCCAGGAAGTTCCCAGGAGACCTGTTTCCATGCCCTGAAAGTTGAGACCCACACACTGCATTTCTGCTCTAAATACCTTGAAGTGGTGAAGGTAGGCTGTTGAACTTTATTTGGAAGCTACTATGAAGCTTCAGTTTCCATACTTGCCTGTTAAAGTTCCATCTGCGTCCTTTTTCACCCAAATTCACCTGTGTGGGCAATGATATTAAAGACCTTCCTCCAAACTGTGATGGATCATTGAAAATTATTTGGAAAATAACACAATAATAAGAGTCCTACTTCAAACCCTATGTTCCCTAAGCGTGCTTGTTATGCCCAAAGTGTTTTCAGAGCATCTGTCGCTGCTTTGGGGCAGGTTTTTATCATTAGCATCCTCATAACTGACACTTCATTTGGGACCTCGTTTACTTTTTTATGCATTTAGTCGTACATAGAGCGCCCACAACTATAGCAACTCACTCAAAATAACTCATTTGGGTTGACTACATAAAGAGAGTCTATATCAGCTATTTGGATAATAAACAACCCACGTTAAACAGTTCAGTTGGGCCCCTTAGATATTCCTTCTCAAATCATGTAACACAAGTTTTGGAAACTATGTTAAAATACAACATATCCTTGCCTCCCTCAAGCTTTCAGTCTTTATTTATTGCTTGTGATCGCTCCTGGATTTTTCTCCTTAAGCTGTGGGTAAGGAGAGCCACGGATAAGTTCATCCTTTGCTTTAAAGTTACAGAACTAGAAATGTCTACTTTCGCTCTGTGTTCAGAAAAATTGAGTAGCCACAGAAAAGCTTTACGACAGTGTTTACACAAGTAAGACCTAAAGGGAGCTTCCTCCTGCCCTCCTTCTTCCCTCCCTCCCTTTCTCCTTTCCTTCTTTCCTACCTGCCATCCTTCCACATTTACTAAACATCTGTAATATGCCAGCCATTGTTCTAGATTCTGAGTCAAACACAAAGATGAACAAAATACAGTCACTGCTCTCAAATGTCTCACAGTCTTCTGAATCTTTTCCAGAGGACAACCTGAGAAGTATATAAAATCGCTTTCGTCAGCATAAAATTATCTGAAGACGTCACAGCATGCTTTGAGGGATGCCTTCCTGGTACATAGTTCCTTTTTCTGCAGGATCCTCGTTCAACGTACAGGCCTAGAAAGACATGAGACTCCTGGGTCAGAGACATAGGACGTTATTAGTTGCAGCCACGGCAGTAGCCAGACTACCAGCATTTTTTTGTATTAATCCTGAGCCCCAATTTCCACAGGGCAATGTGAAGAGGGCCAGATGATTCCCATGCACCCATGCAGTGACTCGCATCATAGGAGAGGATTCCTGAGTTTAGAGCACCCAAATCTGTTATGATGGGCATCAAGCATGTCTGCCCTTTTCTCTAAAAGAAGATCTTTTCTTCTGAGGCTGTTTGATATACATGGAGAATTTTCCTCAACATACTTTCCTCTTGCACTTTTCTAAGTCCAAATAAAAATAGAGCAGCTGACAAATCTAAATTGAGGTGAAAGTGGATTCCCCCTCTAGGTTATGGACCCAGATACTGTCCCTGCTACTTGTGCTTCCCTGACTACCTTCTCCTTCTTGCTCTCCATCCAGTTCCATATTCCGCTCAGCCTGGGAATACAAACCTTAACACTGACTGAGTCCTGGGCACCAGTTTTAGATCCATGTAGCAAGATCAGAGGGTCAGCAAACTATGGTCCACAAGCCAAATCTAGCTTGCGGTTTGTTTTTATGTATCTCTGGAGCTAGGAATGATTTTTTTTTTAATTTTTAAAAGATTGTACAAAAGAAAAAAAAAGAAAAGGAAGAATATGAGACAGAGACAGCCCACAAAGCCTAAAATATTTACTATCCTGACCTTTATAGGAACACTTTGCCAACTCCTATCATAAAAGAAATTGAGTTACAATATGGGGGAAAGGTGACCATATGGAAAAGGAGCAGCTAAACCATCCCCAGAATGGATGGTGTGCTGGAGGACTGGGGTAGTGTGCTATCTTTTCGTTCTTTGAGGGGTCTTCCTTACCTCCCTGGTAGAAAGCAGTCTGTATGACCCTCCTCATGTCTTAGAAGGTACAGATCTCTCAGGTTATAAAATTGTATATACACACATACACACTATATATATACACACACACTATATATGTGTACACACATATTGTTGTAAATTGAATCAGAAAAACTGAAGAAGAGATTGCAAATTATTGTTCCAATTATGATATGTGATTTAAACACGTGAGGAGCCTCGGCTCATCTTCCTCTCCTGGTCAACTGTAGCTGCAGCATCAATTAGGATTTAGATGATGTTCTCAGATCTGGGGAATGAGTTGCTGAGTGCCAGGAAAATAATACTAAAGTGTCTGTGCACGCATAGAGCTAGCTGGACAGCTGCTCAAACGGATTTCCTTTGTGCTGTCAACCATCTGAGCTCTGTAGAAATTCTCTCCTCTCAAACTCATCCTGGAGTCCCTGAGTCCTCGGATTCCTGCAGTATCTTATTTTTTTTAACCTCCCTATGATAAAAAGTTCTAAGATTTTTGATCGTGCCTCATATACATTGAAACATGCTCTCAAAAATATTGAAAACTGAAAAATATGCTTGAGAATATTGATGCTGACTTTAAAATGGCTGTGGGATGCTTTCTTCTTCTAGGCTCTTTCTGGGGTTGACTCCAGCCTTTAACCTTGGCCTTGGAATGTGGAACACATGAGACTTGACTTACCTAGGTCTGATTTTGACTAAATCAGGAGTGCTACTAAAGGAAGTGGAAATTTGAATGATGGTCGTTTACCACCTTGAAGCAAAATGGCAGTTTTAAATCAGAATATTCTCTCAAATTAGAAACAGATGTTAATAAGATGTGACATTTGAATGACATTTCAGTATAAAGGGAATATATTGAATCTTTTTCCAATATTTCTCTAATTCTCACTAGGTGATGGTGGACAAAAGAAAGACAACTGGCACCATTCGAAGGGCTATATATGTATTAACTCGTTTAATTTCCACATTCCATAAGGTAGATGCTATTGTGATCCTCATTTGACAGAGCAGGAAACTGAGGCACGGAGAGGTAAATAATGGTGTAGCTCAGATACAAAGTCTGATGATCTAGTTCCAGAGTTCGTAGCCTTTCTAGACCAACACCTCACATTCTCAGAACTCCTAGTTATGTACTGGAAGAGTGGTTCTCAGCACTGGTCATAAATTAGAATCATGTGGGAAATGTTAAGAAAAAATAATGTGGCCTGGGTCTCACTTGGACTTTCTTACTGGGGTTGCTGCTATGTTTGGAGGTACCTCCTAACATGTGATCAGATTGGAAAATCCTCTAAGGGACTGTCTTAAGGTTCGAGTACATGCAATTGATACTTGGATTTTGATTTCATTCGTCAAGGTAGGGGACCGGATATTGGTAATTTTTAAAAGCTCCCACGTTATCTTCATGCATATCTATGGTTGAATATTAGAAACTCATAATCCCATTGCTCTTTGTAGGGCAACATTGAATAGAAATAGTTAATTTTGCATTTCAGTCTAAAAAAAAACCATTTAATTAGGTAGCCCTTAACCTAAAGGAGTTTTCATGGTTCACACCAGTGTTTAAATTTGATACAAACCAACAACCGTTTTTAAAAGCAAATATTTTGTTTTACCATATTCATAGGTAATATCACTCACCTACACAGATTAATAGGTTCTTTTTCCTAATTGAATTTATTTTTATTATTATTTTTAAATTATTCTATTGAGGTCACATTGGTTTATATACACAGGTTAATTTAAGAAATCAATATAATGCCCTGGGCTGTTAAGTAAGGGAGAAATAAAAAGAAAATAATTTTTTTTTTTGGTGAGGAAGATGGTCCCTGAGCAAATATTTGTGCCCATCTTCCTCTACTTTGTATATGGGATGCCACCACAGCACGGCTTGATGAGGGGTGTATAGGTCCATGCCTAGGATCTGAACCTGCGAATCCTGGGCTGCCGAACCGGAGCACGTGAACTTAACCACTACGCCACTGGGCCAGCCCCAAAATAAAAGAATTTATCATAAAATAATATAGCTTTCATTTTCAATATACAAGTGCTTAAGCACAACCACTTAAAAAGACTTACTAGGGCTTGCACTAACACCATCTTGAATATGGCCACTACGAATGCACACTGACACACAAGTGTTAGATTAGCAACTGCTGTGTTGTAACGAGCTGTGTTGCAGTTGATGCCGTGACTTTTTGAAATGTCTACTAAAACTGTGCAAAAACACTTTCTAGTTATATGTAAAAGTGGAATTGGGTTCCAGGCTCAGAAAACTATAAGCAAGTTTTTTACCTGCGTAACTGTCTGGTGGGACATTGAAAAGTTGTACAAAATTGTTTCGTGCCTTCCTGGTCTCCACCCACTAAGTGCGGTAGCACGCAATATTCATAATTATAAAAAAAAAAAAAAGCCCTACAAAGTTCCCAAATGCTCCCTAGGGGGCATTGAGAACTATTGATTAGACTTCCAATGATGACTTAGAAATGACGTTTCTCCAGAGTAAATCGAATGGGTAAGAGTGGTCATTGGCAAGCAAATGTCTATAGTCCTATGTGTGTGTGAAGACGCAAGTGTGCTAGGGAGGGGGGCCTGCTAAGGGCAGCCAGCCTTCGCCTGGGCTCCTGTGAGGCTGTCCCCACACTCTGACACAGTAAGAGGAGACTTGAGAGCATGCTTTGCCACTTTGGCAGCTTTGATGTTGGTGACTCAGTTATAAGGACACACACTGATATTCGACCTGAGTGTGCTCCATAACATCCAATAACTTAGAAGTGGATCTGCCAGAAAATACACAAGATAGATTTTTGGAAGCTATGTTGGAAACTGTGATTGGCTGAGGTAGAGTGAGCTATGCTTTCCAATATCTCCAGCGAGACAGACTTCTCTGGAGCCTGGTATACTGGGACGTTCTTTGACTTTCATAGTGAGCCAAACTTTCCCACTTCCTTTCATCCTCTTGCTAAATGAGAACGTCACTGCTGCTGGGGATTAAATGCTTCCCAACTACTTGGAAATTGTGATGGTGACTTGTAGTTCATGAATCATTAGGGATTACTATGGGGCCTCGCAAAGACCCATAGATGCACACCAAAAAACATGTCAGTAGTATTAAGAGAAGTAATTTATTTTCCTATTTTGAACGCTCTCTGTTTTAAAGCTATAAATAATGTCTCCTCTCCTTCCCAAATAATTTTCTTCTATGGAAACTTCATATCATGACACACATGTGTGGCTGTATATTTTCTTTAAATGCCGTTTGCTATCGAGGAGAGTTAGGCCCTAATTCTTGTGGCTTCCACACATCCTGGTGAGAGGTTGGTGGTAAGGCTGGCATTTTGTGAAGGAGGTAACAGGCAGTTCCACCACCTTCCTAGTTCTCTTGGTAAAGCTGTTGGCAGAGCAGAGCTTGCCATTCTGGACTCAGAGAAGTTCTCATGTGTACGTTAGGCTGCTTCATTCGGCTCCAAAGGTAAGATCTGGAGGAAGTTCTGAATTGGGTTACAGCAGCATTTTAGACTGCCACTGACTCATTATTCAGAACCAAAGTTGGAGAAAATACATTATAGTGACTTTTACCATGTCAGAATTACCAATATTTAAAAATCTTTCATGAATACAGTTGGTAAATATAATTGCTGGTATAAAATATTCTAGTTTAACCACCCACCATTAAAGGAAAAACTTGAACCTAAAATCCTGATTTCAGAAAACAGAATATGAATTTCAAAAGATAGTGGTTTGCCTTGTTGGAAAACCCACAAGCTTCAGGATCCAGTAGGCCTGTGTTAAAATCGTGACCCCTCTATCTACCAGCTGAGGGACCTAAAAAGCTACTTAACTCTCTGAGTCTTAGGATCTTTATTGAAAAATGTGGTTCAAAGTATCTACTTTGTAAAGTGGTGTTTTGCACAAAGCTAACTGTGAGAGAGAGGCAGAGACAGACGTGGTTACAGACCAAGCTTGTGATCTTATCACCAGCAATGAATAACAATTGGGAAATTAATTTATTATGCTTTGTTTACAGTTACCCAAACTAAATGTTTATTTAACTAGGATATTGTGTCTTGATAATGGCACCTCCAAAAGAGAAAGTACTCATGTTGTATATAAAATTAATTATCACAAATTTTGCATTGCACCCTATGAAGTTAAGTTTGATTGTCACCTATTCAGGTTTTAACTTTTGACTGTGTCAAAAATCAATAGTGCTCAGTAATTTTTTGGGAAACATCCCTTTGAGAATCTTATGAGAGCTCACCAAAAAAATGCTTGTATCTTCATGTAGCCACAGAAGTTTGTATACAATTTTAGGGGCTCACAGACCACTGAATTCCATGCAAAAATCTCTCTCAAGTCTGTGGACCTTGTATTTGAAATCCCAGAATACACGCTTATTAAGAGATAGCTTTTACATTTGGGATTCTTGATTTTGATAATCACTGCCAGGATTTGATTTAATTTAAGCTAACATACACAGAAAATTGCTTGTTAAAAGAGAGCAGAGATCATGGAAAAAATAAATCTGCTCCAAAATTATGTATTGTCTGTGTTTGTTCTCTGCAAATGCTTGGTAAGGAAAGAGGGAAATTTTTCAGAGAGGTGTTTATGACATTGGGCATTTGTGATGAGCTGTGGTTTGAACATCCCTGGAGCAGCTCATGTTGTGTCATTGCTTGACATGATTTCTTCCAGTGTTCAGCCACTTGCAAAGGAGAAGAGGAGATGGATCAGGACGGATTTGGGCTATTAAACAAGGTGGATTCTGGGACTTGGCTCCTGGTAGCTTTGTTGTTGTTGATAGTTGCTCTTGGGAGGGTAGGAAAGGAGAAGGTATGTAATCTACTTGCTACTCAGAAAAGAATTTTCCCTCAGCTGGAGATTTATCTGAAGCTTACTCTCTGGAAGGGCGATGCTTAGTCATCATTCACACCTTTTGTCAATTGCTTTGACCAGATCTGGACCTCTTTGGGATTGGCCTCACTGGGGGAGAGTTTTGTTTGGGCTGAGCTGGAGGATCTCAAGGCCAGTTATGGAAGTTAGGGCACCCAGGGGAAAGAAGACGTGCGAGTGATCTCGGATAAAGTCACTTTACCTCTCAGGCTTTTAGTTTTGTCACTGTAAAAATATCCAAAGCAAGACTTAATCATCTCCATAGTTTACCCATTTAGTGATTTCATTCAATTAAACAAATATTTATTGAGAGCTGTTTGTGGGGAATGTTGGCGCTTGGAATAGATCAGTAAACAAAACAAGCGAAAATCACTGTCCCCCTTGGAGGGCATTGGGTGGGGGATTGGGGGGATTGGGAATTGTAATTGTTCATAGGGTGGTCATTGAGAAGGAGACATTTGGGGAAAGGCATGAGGAGGGAGATGGGGCAGAGCTTTCTAGGCAGAGAGAACAGCAAGAGCAAAGGCCTTGAGGCTGCAGTGGCCAGCTCCTTGGAGGAGCAGCAAGGGGACTAGTGTTGACAGAGCTGCAGGAGCAGGTGGGGAGGGGTAGTAGGATATGAGGTCAGAGACTTAATGGGAGGTGGATACAGCTCCTAGATGCCCAGCTTGGCAAATGGAGCTTGGGCTGGGTTTTGGGCCCCATATACACCCTGGTCCATGAATGACACTCTTAGCATTGAACAGCCTGCAAAATGTGCAGAGTAGGGGTGCCCTGAGGAGCCCCCATGTCAATTCACCTAAAAAGAAAAGGTGAAAGTCACCTTTCTCTAGGCCATGAGGGCGTTTGGTTCAACAGGATTGCAATGACCTCAGCACCCACTAGTAAATCTTCTGAAGCCGCAGTTGCTCTCCTTCCATGAAATCCTATGCTTCTGCACGAGGGGCTCCTGGAGTCTCATACGTATTTGAAAATGACCATGTCAGTCCTTCTGACTCACCACAGTGTCCTTTTTCTTTGCCATTCTCAAGCTCACCAGTATTGCTGAGAGCATGGCATTGCCCAGGGGCGTCCTTGGCGTTGTGGCACAGAGATCTTAGCCGAGGGTCAGCTGTCTGTGCTAGGGCTCACTAGGCAGCATAGGCTCCCTCTTGAAGGTTATTGATCCTCTTACAGACTCTCAGCTGGAGCTCTTGCTGCGGAAGCCTCCAGAGTGGCACAATCGTTGGGGTCAGAAAGAAAGCACTCTACATTGAGTTCATTTCACCATTAACTTTTAGCTTTACAACCAGTTGGCTGTATAACTTGGGCTGTCATCCAAGTTGTCTGCGTGTGTAAAATGGAAATCATAATAGCATCTTGTTTGCTCATGGCACTTTTTAAAGCAGCAAGCGACACAGTACATAAAAAGCCCCTAGCACAGTGTCTGGTGCATAACAAGTGCTTGATAAATATATTTTTAAAACCTTCCGAATTTTCTGGAATTGATTTCAGATATTTTCCCATGGGTACCTTCAGAAACAGGTGTTAAGTATAAGTTGGTATGATGTTTCCATTAAAAAAGGTGATGATGTATATGGAGAGATTTAGAAAGTTTTTATCCCATTATGCAGCGTTTCTGCTTCTTGGCAATGCTATTGAAATTCTCAGAAGTGTGAACAAAGATATATGTATAAGAATGTTTATCACAGTACTTTTAATAATAGCAAAAAAGTTGATGGCAATCTAAATATTCAATGATATGTGTAGTGGGTAAAAATAATTATGGTATATGCAAAGATAGACTATTATACAGCCATTCAAAACAAGGTTTAGGGCCGGCCCGTGGCATAGCGGTTAAGTGCGCGTGCTCCGCTGCTGGCGGCCCGGGTTCGGATCCTGGGCGCGCACTGATGCGCCGCTTGCCAGGCCACGCTGTGACGGCGTCCCACATAAAGTAGAGGAAGATAGGCACAGGTGTTAGCCCAGGGCCGGTCTTCCTCAGCAAAAAAAGAGGAGGATTGTCATGGATGTTAGCTCAGGGCTGATCTTCCTCACACACACACACGCAAAAAATGTTTACACAAAATCTTCAGTGACGTGAGAAAATCCTTGTGACATAGCTTTAATTGGAAAATTCAGGATGCAAAATTATATATACTGTGTATTACTCAACTTGATAAAAAATTATCTTCTGTTATACAGAAACATGAGAAGAAATATGGATCAAAATGTTAATAGTGATTATTTCTGGGTGGTGGGATTGCAGATGTTTCGTTTCTTCTTTAAACTTTCCTTAGTCTCTGAAAAGAACACGGATTACCTTTTTAAGCAGAGGAAAAAGCAATGCAGTCTATTTTTAAAGAGTGTGGTAAGTACACACATACTTATCAGACCATGTGTCTGGAATTTTATTTGGAAAATATGGTTACAGTAAATATAGGTCAACTACTTTCCAAGATTTTTTAATTGGAAACTTTAAAAAAACTTCAAAATAAATTATTTCCTGGGTTAGATTTGGATGTGAAAGGAAAATAAAATTTTAAAGGAGATGGAATAATGCCTTCAACATCCCCACGCACACATAACCATAACTCTCCCCTCTTGGCCTTGGGATGGTGTCGGGGTAGGGATGTTTCCTTTCGAGAAATTGCTCAGAGGCCCAGAAGATCATCTGAGCCAAGGGACAAATGTTCAGCGTCAGAGAAAACAGCTTTCCTCGACTTGATCGCTGTTATGTCAGTGTGACAACAGGAAACGCAAAGAGAATTTGCTTTATCTGGGAGTGGCAGCCCTTGGTGGGCACATCTAAAACAGGTAACCATACTTCAAATGGTGTCCTTTATTTTTAGAGAGCCTCCAATAGAAGAATTCGCGATATAAAAATGGCATTATTAAATGGCACGATACAGGGCTTTTCAAACCTTCGTGTACATAAGAATCCCTTGGGGATCTTCTTAAGTGCAACTATTCCTTCAGTGGGTGTGGGTGGGGACCAAGATTCTACATTTCTCTCCAGCTCCCAGGTGATGCAAATGCTGCTGGATGAGGACCACACTTCGCATAGCAAAGGTGTAGGACACCAAAAGGCTTTGTATCTCCTAGGAAGAGAGGAGGTGGGAGCTGGGATGTTGGCTTACCACTTCATGAAGAGCATCACAGAGCACTGCAGACATGGTTCTAGTCCGGTGGCTCTTACCCTCACTGTGAGTCAGAATCACCTCATATGCTTTAAAACAGAATGAGATGCCTGGGCTCCACCTTACAGAGATTCTGACTCAGTCGGTCTTGGATGTCCCTTTTTCAATTGCTCTCCAGGTGACTTTGATGGACAGTGAGAGTCAAGAAGTCTCACCTGGCTCCTTCTTGACCCCAATTGGCTGGTCCGCCTCCACTAAGGGATGTTTCTGCCCCTCTTGGCAACCCCTCTGCCCCTCCCCTTTGCTCAGGAGACCCACTTGCTTGAAGCAAATTCTCAGCCTGGTGTGTCTTGATTCCAGAAGAATCTTCAATGTGAGACAGAGAGTCCTGCCCGAGCTTTCCCGCCCCACTGCTGAGTGGGCATTTCCTACACTCACCTCCTGACAGACCCAAGGAGCAGCCATTTGGAGAAGGTTTGTAGATTAACATGGAATCGGGCCTTTTGTGACACCCAGTTAACACTCAGGAAGCTCGTGGAAGATTTGGATCAGATTTCTGGCTTGGGACTTTGTGACTGTGTCTATGAGAAACTCCCTAAGATTCCAAAACTGGATTTTCTTTTAGAGAAAGAAGTTGATAAATGTTAAAAATTGAACTCCTTTCTCTCTTCATTAGTAAAATAAAAATACCTTGGAAAGAATAATTAATGAGTACGTACAAGAGAGTGGTTTAGATTCCAAGGTAACCTTTTTTACCTTCTCTGAGCTTCGGTGAACTATAGATTTAAATAACCCAACAATACCAAAAATCGTCAACTATCTTTGGTGGCATAGAAACTCAGAAAAGAGAAATATTCAGCTTCCTCATTTGCAAAATAAGGTAGAGTAGTGTAAAAATGAGAACTGCAAAATTGTAGAAGGTATTTATTTTTAGATCAAGGCTAAATCAGAGTAAGATTGCTTGAAATGAGTTCTTATTTATTTATCTACCTACCTATCTATTTATGTTGTGGTAAAAAACATGTAACATTCAATTTAACATCTTAACCAATTTTAAGTGTACCGTTCAGTAGTGTATATTCACATTGTTGTACAATAGATATCTAGAACTTTTTCCCCTTACAGAACTGAAACTCCATCCCCACTAAATATGAATTACCTCTCTTCCAGCCCCTGGCAATCACCATTCTACTTTCTGTTTCTATGACTTTGACTACTTTACCTACTTCATATAAGTGAAATCATACAGTATTTGTCCTTTTGTGACTGGCTTATTTTGAAATAAGTTCATTTTTAAAGGGCACTTTCAGAAATAGACTCTAGACCAGCATGAATTAGTTAACAAATAACTGAAAAGGTCTTGTGATTGTGTCTTTCGTCACATGCTGGCTGTGTAGGAGGGAAGGAGAGTGTTTGAAACAAGGGAAAGCCTGGTCACTGGGCTCGGCATGGGGCCGGCGCTGCGATGAGAGGACCATACACGACGGGTCACAGCAGCAGGTGGTGGAGGCCATGAATCCTCCGGGCGTTTGTAGAAGGAAGAGACCAGATGGAAATGTGGTAAAACACTTCTTTTAAAGAAAAACAAATGAACAAATAAAAACCAGACACTGGGATTATTTTAATAATTGCGCCAAGTGAGCCCTAATCGGAGTGATTCTTTTCCATTTGATGCCTCAGCCACTTGAAGGCCACTTCAAGGCTTTCTGGAAGAGCATGGTCTTTTCTCAGTGAAATTTTTCTTGCTGTGATTTGTTAAGTCACAACAGAACCATATATAACTTCGTAATAAGTCCCCTTGGCAAAGAACGGCAGAGTTTGCCCTCCTTGCTTTGAATGTGAAGGTGCCATTTTTAAGCTCCATGATATTGAGCTCCATGGAGGTGGGGCTTGGCTCTGCCGTGCAGCCAGAGGCACAGGCCATGGGACAGTGATGCAGGTGGGGAACAGGCTTGGGTTTAGGCCGCATTGCTACTTTAGATCAGGACAGAAGACCCTGCCAAGGGCCCATCCCCAGTCAACAAACAGCAGATCTTTAAGGACAAATGGCCTCCCTGCTTCTTGTGATCTTTGGCAAAGGGCAGAGATTCCAGAAGCTGCGTTCTTGGTATAAACATGAGGAAAACATTTCCTGGCCAAGCCCACCAGCCCTGACTTGACCAGAGCAGATGGCCTACGTGTCGGGGCCCATCTCTTTCAGAACTTGGTGTGTGAAGCCACAAGGAAGAGATGTTGCACAAAGAAAGGAAATATGAAAAACTTTACAGGTCACTAGAAATCAGAGACTGGAAGTTGAAAGGAATAAATGAAGGGAGAGAAAAGCAAAGGTCCTCTCAAATTTCATTCAAACTGTGGTAATTTTCCACATGATTCTCCGTCATGAGGGGCACATGAATTGAGTTCAGCTTTGAACAGTTTAAAGGATCACCAGCCCATAATAAATAAACACTCTATGCTGCTCGCCCTCGTGTTTGACACTGGGACTTGAAGAAGTCAAAGAGAAAGAATTACTTTCAGGAGTTACTGGATTAGACGCGGAGACCATAGCAACACGGGGCTTAGTTTGGATCCTGATTCCAACATTTTCACTGTAAGGAAACATCTGTGAGACAACTGGGGAAATCTGAGTATAAAGTGGCTGCTAACTGGTAATAAGGAATGCTTGTTAATTTTGTTAGGTGTGGTACTGTTGTGGTGGTCATGTGAAAAAAAGTGCTTTCAGAGATGCCTTCTGAGGTATTTACAGCAAAATGACATGATATCTGAGATACGCTTTCAAGTAGCCCAGAAAAAAGTGTGTGTGTGTGTGTGTGTGTCTGTGTGTGTGAGAGAGAGAGAGAAACCAAAAGAGAGAGAGAGGTGCATGGAGAAAACAAAGAATGATCAGCAAAATATTGAGATATTTGTTAAAACCAGATAGTGGGTAAATGAGGGCTCACCATCATATTTTCTCCACTCTGTGTTCGAAATATTCCATAATAAAAATATTTTTTCTCCTCTAAAATGTCTGTATTGATTTAATTACACAACAGCATCAACATATTAACTCCACGAACCTCTAGACAACACATCACACTTGGGAACTCTGAGCAACACATTCCATTTACTTGACTCATCAGAATGCACAGCACACTGTAAACAGATCTGCAATTTACAGTACTGAGAGAAATTGCCATAGGCACAAGTCTATTCAGTCAGCCTAGGAAGGTAGAGCCCTCTTCTCTCTGCTGGAAATCTGTTTGCTTTTGTGCAGTTAACGTATTTTTAAAGATAATGTATGGTACGGTTTGCCCAGAGGTCTACGTTTACAAGCAGCATAAACATGCACCATTGGTGGCCCAGGGTGCTTGCCTATCTTGAGTCAGTTATGTGAGATTCATAGACACGCTCAGTGGGAGCAAATGGAGGAGGTGGGCAGGTCCATCATGTGCCTGGGCAAGACTTCCTGGCAAGAGAATATCTCCTCCAGCAGAGGAGCAGTCTTCCCTCGTGGGTACAACCTCGCTGCTCAGGCAGAAGCCCCCTAAAGCCTTCTGGTTTTCATCCTCTTTCCTTGTCTCCACCGCCTTCTGAGCCAGTAGAAAAATCCACCTGGTTCTCTCTAACCCTTAGAATTTATTCTTTAAGCCTGCTTAAAAGTCTCCCTTCTGTCTTTTTGCTCTCCCTGCTGTGGAAACTGTGGTCCCTCTTCCTCCCTTTAGAGTTTTATCTGAATTATTGGCATTTCTCTGGTTGTAGGGCCCAGACCAGACAGGACCAACTAACACTGAGATGAGTGCTATGCTCTGGCGTCTAGTAATTTATTTCTGTGAATAATGTATCCAGGAGTACCATGCTTCTAGACAAGCATATGGTATTAACATCAAAACCTGCTTCAAGAGCTCCAGCTCACTAACAAGGCCTAGATTCGTATTTTGTTCTTGTTTGCAGGCTGAGGAGTTATCGATAGATAAATCACAGCACTTCCAAGTTAGTAGGAACCTTAGAGAATATTTATTCCAGTACTCTAGCCAGTGCCCCAATCTATCCATGCATCAGATAGAATCAAGCAATTAAGTCACGAACAGTTTCATGATTTGAGCATCTTTTAGGGGTGAAAAGGTGATGCTTGCCTGAAGGTACCCACAGTGGGCTCAAATGGATACTGACTTAGATTAAGGTGGCAGGTGTACGGGTCAAGCTGCCTGGATTTAGCATAGATCACAGCATCAAGGGAAGGATTCAATATTTTTACCATTATGTTTGCATTCTAATATGTCTTCGTGATAAATCACTGTATGCATGGAACCATTCAGTTCTTTCTTACAACATTTACTTCGTTATCTCACTACATAGACAATAGCCTTTAAAGTTCTGCTGTTTGTGTATATAAAAAGCAATGGCTTCTGTCACTTCGTTGAACAAATTAGAAACTTTTACAAAATTCTTGGCAATAGCAATACAATATGCTTAAAAGCTGGTGGGAAAGATAGATTTTTAAGCATATGTTTTATAAACATTATTGAATCATTTCTCTGTAAGTTAATCCAGTAAAATAAACCACATTTTTAAAAGTATGTTTTAGAACACCAAGAGGGAAAAAATGCATACAAGTCCTAAATTATTGAATAACCATTTTTTTTCCTGTTTTGCATTGGTTGAGAAATTATTCCGCTGTTTTGAAATAGACATTTGTCTGAAAAAGTATATCAAAACTGGCTAAGTTAAAGCTTTTCTTCACATTTATTTTGATATTAATTTTTCTTTGTATTTTCTGGCCTTGACTTTGTTTCTCATGCATTCTTTGATAGCAGGTTTGTGTAACTAAACCAGATATAACTGAAACCAGTAAATTATCTTCTGTAAAGATTCATATATGAAGAAAGAAACTAGTATTCAGTTGGAGATGGAAGTGTCTGTAGATTAGTAAGTTGATATACACATACAGTTGTCTGGATATGAGTTTAATCTTTGGGTCAAGTTTAAAGGAGGTGAAATTTATCCCTATTATTGTCTTTCTTATCACCAGATGACAGTGAATGTTAAAGACATCAAATAAGTCCTGCCTATGTGTTAGTTAACCAACAGTATCACCCTCCATATGTAACACCTTTTGTCAGTTAAAGTGCACTGGTCTGTGGGACAATGGCTCCTAACCATTTCTTTCTCATGTCCTTCAAATCATATTATGTTGGCGAATGCCTGCGTAACCTGCATATACAAGTTTCTATGCTTCTGCTTGAGCATAATAATGTTGGGGTTCTTTGTGCATAAGGAAAACAAGGGGGACAGAGGAAAACAAGAAGGGGATGTAGAGGGATGAGTGTGGATCGTAAACTTAAACAGCCTGAATTTGAATCCCAACTCCACGTTGGGCAGGATTTTTAAATTCTCAGAGTCTCAGTTTCCACAACTGTAAAATGGAGAGTGACACCTAACTCTCCAGGGGCTGTGAGGATCAGTGGGCAGCTTGTCCATGGAGTGTTGTATGTAATAGGCACATGACAAACAGTAGCTGTAATTATCGCTATGATTATTAGCTCAGGTGCTAGATGCAGGTGATAAAAAGATGAATAAGACAGAACCACCCAACTCTAGAAGCTTCTAATCAATTGGAAAAGACAAACAAACAAATTATGCAATGTGGTAAGTGGTCTAGTAAAGGACACACCCTGAGGAATGTGACAATTGGGATGTTTGTATTCATAAGATATTAACCAATGAAAGACAAGATGCCAATGACCACGGTTGGCGCCAGCATCTCAGAGGAGATAATACTTAATCTAGGATGACCAGCCAATACCATCGCAGAGACCACAAAGGACCAAAGGCTCAAAGAGGAGGCAGAGCATAAGACTGCATGATGAGAGCACCACAACCATGCTGAGAGGGGGAGATATTTTGGGGTCGAATTCCTTATAGGATTGGTCCCTTCCAGTGCAGTAGTCCCAAGAGTCTCCCTAAGGGAGGCAGGGATTGACCTGAGGTTTGAGGTATGGATTTCATTTCAAGAGACAGGGAAGGGAAAGTGTGCCTTTTACAAGTGAGATTGGTAGAATGGACAAATTTACAAGGACAGGATAAGGACAAATACGTTGATCAGAAAGGTAAGTTGGCACAAGAATTTTAAGATTAAATTTTAAATTTAATCGAATGTCTCGCTGGGGTGTTAGGCTTTTATTCCGCGGGTAAAGAACAGGAGTGGGGGACAGTGTATGTGTGATCCCAGTAGAGCAGAGCAGTAATGCATGTGTCTGGCATTAATGCCAGATAGGATTGTGACAGAGGTATGAAAAGGAAGGGACAGAATAGGAGATATTTTGAAAAAATAATCAAGAGACCTGGGCATCTAACTAGATGTGGAGGTTCAGGGGAAGTAGGAGGTAAAGGGGACTCTAAGATCTTTCACTGGGCAATTACTAAAAGGCTGATGCCTTCAACAGAAAATAGTGACATTGTGGGGCTGGGGAGCTGGATTTGGTGATGAGATATTGATGAACTTAGTTTTAGTGTTAGTTTTAAAGTAATGCCAGATCATTGATGAGCTATGACCAGAGAGTATTTAGAGATGCAGGAATGAAGATTAGAAAAGAGGACTAGGCTTGAAATTCAGATCCTTGCTAGAGAGAAGTTTCTGTCAAGGGCCATCTCATCTATGCATGCACGTATGTATGCATGAATGTACTCGTTTACTCATTCATTCATTTGTTTGCTCTTCATTCACTCATTAATCCATTTACTTTTCTTTATCCATCCATTAGTTAATTAATTCATTCATCATATTCTTATTGGAATCCCTGCTCGGTGCTAGGTATCATAATCCCACTGATAAAAGAGACAGGACACAATCCTGCCCCCAAGGAGCTCACTGCTGAATGTCTCAATCTTTGCTTGGAAGCATCTTGACTTTCACCATCTTGTCCCCTAATTGCTGCCTCGGTTTCTTTTTCTGTGGATATCAGCTGCCAATGCAAGATGTAGAATCAAAATGTTTCAGACTTGCTGAAGCAATGGCCCATGGAAGGGAATATGGAGTTATATTTTCTGCACATTCTGGGACATTTGTTCCTTTTAAATTTAAAACAGATAGAAAGGACATTTGCCAGGGCAGAATAAGCTAGTTTTCCAGACAATGATCATATTTGAGTTGGATTTCCAACTAAGCGGAGCCCAAAGGTATTACCTTCCTGGAAGTTATCTGCTGAGGACACACTGTTTTTGGGGTTGAATCCAAAGCCCCCTCCTCATCAGGCAGGTGCAGTCCTGCCCTTCCTCAGGCTTTGGGGGAATGGGGCTGAGTCCCACAGGATGGATTTGTCTGTGAAAGATTTTCTGGGTTCGAAATCCTATCTTTTCCCTGTGCTTGTTTTTGCACATGGATCTTCTCTTCGTGCATCTGTTCAATAGTTTATTCCCAAGAATGTGAAGTCATTGTTGGCCAGAGAACTTCAGTCCTTGGAATTTGGTCTTTAACTCCTGCGTGAGTATCTGGTTTTCTAGATGCCTTGTGTCCTCAGTGCCCGCAAGATTCGCCTCCAAGCAGGCAGGTGCTGGGAGACAGGACCATGGGTAGACCAGGGGACATGAGGAAGAACTCTTCCAGGGTTGTCTGCCCTGGTGTCGTGACTCATAAATGTGATCTTCATTTGTTTCATGTGCTGCCAGGGGTGCCTGCAGTGTTGTTTTTCCTGCCTCTTTCAAGCCCTTCTTCTCCCCATTCCCCAAGATTAGTCAGTCTCTGCCACCTGGGAAGGCACTATGTGCTTTCCACTGAGCGGTCACAATAATCTCCTGAAGAGATTTTGGAAGACCCCAGGGCCTTTGTGGCACTTGCCAAGGGTAGAGCTTTCAAGCTCCAGGGGACACAAGTCACACTGTATTCCAGGTGAAGTTTCCCCCTTGTAGTGCAACTCCCTGGAATGTGAGGCGATTTTAGTGCCCCCTGCTGTTGTGGGATCTGGAGCTGGTGGGAAGATCTCCCCGCACAGCACAGGCTGCATGACCTGCCCCTTAAACATAGCCTCCACTTGTTCACCTCCAGGAGGGAGCACCTGGCTGTGGACGAGTGTCTCTCTAACTCAATGGAAGCTCCTTGGAGGCTGAACGGGGACTTTCACCTCCTCTTTACCAATCCCTCACACCACGGCACCCAGCACACAAAAGACGCATGCTGTTGCTTGCTGTTGATTGAACCACAGAAGTCTATGGGTTCTCTACGAGGACTGGGATGAGAAAGCAGCTTAGATTATGCTCTGGTTATCTAGTGCTGTGTAGCAAACCACCCTACAGTCTGGTGACATAAAACAAGAAGCATTTATTATGCTTATGGATTCTGTGGGACAGAAATTTAAGTATGGCACACTCAGGATGGCTTGTCTCTGCTCCACAGTGTCAGAGGCCTCAGCTGGGAAGTCTAGAGTGTCTTCCATTCCAAGACTAGAATGAGGGGGACTTGAGTAACTGGAGCTGGAGTCATCTTGAGGCTTCGTCACACATATGTCTGGTGCCTGGGCTGGTGCTGGGATGCCACGGTAACTGGGCTCAGGGGGTTCCCCACCAGAGTGCCTATGTGTGGCCTCTTCATGTGACTTGGGTTTCCTTCAAGCATGGCGGCCTCAGGGTATTCAGACTTGTGACCTGGAGGCTCAGAGCCCTAAGAGCAAGTGTTCTGGTAAACATGTCCTTTTATACCCAGCCTCGGAGGCCACTTCCACCATCTTCTATCAGTCAGAGTGGTCACAGAATCCTCCACAGTCAAGGGGAGAGAGGCCTCACCTTTGGTGGACAGAATGTCAAAGCATTTGAGGCCATGCTTTGAAACTGCCACAGATCTCAACTGAATAAAGAATCTCCCTCAATATCAGAGACAGGGCGGGTACATAGGTGGGAAAAAATGAGAAAGTCCTATGGCCGTAGAAGGCAGATGGAGATTTTTTTAAAAAAATTATTTACTTCTGGGGCATCAACCCTGAGTTGTGAGAGCATCTTTGTCCCTTCCACTTCCAGGTAGAAGTAGCAGCAAGGGCCCAGGTCAGTCAGGCAGCAGTGTCCCCCTGGGGGCTGCTTCAGGTCTGGGCACAGATGCTTACATCGTCCTCTGAGCACAAGGCTCAGACCTCCAGTCACATCAACCTGAGAACTGTGAAGAACTCTCATTCAAAACTTCCTACAAGAAGCTCTTTCTGGTCCCCAAGGGTCAATATCTCCCATGACTTCGCACGGCCTCTCCTGGGGCAGCATTTAAGCAGACTCAATACGCTACTGCAGTCAAGAGGGTCTAGCTCAGATGCTTCTCCTTTGGGACTTGTCCTCAAAGTCCTGCACCCAGCCTGTGGCCTTGGAGGAAGCTTATCTTTGTTTGACCTTTTATCCGAACAATCGTGGAGACTTTCAGTTTCCAGTTTGGGATTCTGGCATGTGTCTTGCAGTATATCAACTGACTTCACCCCCATGAGCATTGCTTTAAATGCATTAGAGATAAACTTCATCATCTGTGCATCATCATGACAGCTAAGCAACTAGAGAAGAAAATACTGAGGCTATTTTGGGTAGCATTTATTTTTTCAATTCAAATAAATTTTAGTTCCTTAAGATTTACCATCTCCGTTTGGCCCTCTAGTTGGATTCGTTTGCCACTGGAAAAGCATTTTACCGTTAGAAAGTTGGGTCCAGGAATGTCCTCAATGGGAGCAGCATGACTTAGAATGGAATCTTTGCTTATGACTCAGACTTGCAACTTGAATCTCCCAGGAGAGGCTGCTGATTTTGGTGCTGGAAGATATCCTACAAAGACTACTCTGAGTTATGTCTCAAGCTGCTTTCAGAACTAAGGATGTTCTTCTCAGTTTCTGGAACTTTAAGGAAGAGGCCTACTGGTCACAAGGCTTGAAGTTTCATGAAGAAATACTTTCCTATATATCCTTAAAAGAGTTCATTTCTATTTTGAGGGTAATCCAAGATAAAAAGGGGGCAATGAGATCTAGAGAGTGAGTGAAGCAAAGGGAGATGGGAGAAGGAGATAGGACCAGGAGAAGACACGAGGGAGTGAAAGATGCCTGGATGGAAATGCATCTTCTCAGGTCAGTAACACGCAAAACAATGCCAACTCTTCGTTAATTCTATTATGAATAAAATACTCCATTCTGATCCATTCAGGTGAAAGAAATCATTGTACAGTCATCTCTGTAGCAAGCAGCCCTTACAGAAATCCTATTCAGAGTCTAAAATAACTCACGCTATGCCTCACTTCATTCCCAGACTCCACCCGCAAGCATGTCCAGCGTTGGATAATTAGACCCGTGAGGCTTTGGCAAAACCAACTTCCTAATAAAAAGTACTCCAGCTGCAAATGATGAAGGCTTTTGGTAAAAGCCATCAGCATCAGATAAGATCTTCAAATCCCAGTTGCTGTGAGATCTCCTCTTCACTCCTCACAGGCTGGTTTCCACACATCTGGAGGTGCGAGTTATTTATTTACTGTATTTCTTGGCTGCAGCACAGATATCAACCCCTCAGGCACCTTTGCAAGTAACAGGCAGCTAAAGCTTGAACCTCTGGGTGTGATTTACCATCTACACAAACCTCTGAAAACATAGTGTGTTGGCACACATAGCCGAAAAACAGCGAGTTCCAAAATTTAAAAGAAACTAGAAACCACTGGTTGATAAAAGGTGAACTTCTAGATATTCTTTGGTTTCCACACAGAAATTTATATTTCTGTCCTCTCTGCTAGGCTGTGAGCTTCTGGAGTGAAATAACCGTATTTCTGTGTTTCGGGGATAGCTCTGTGCCTGGCACATGGGAGGACCTCAGGAATGTATGGGCGGGTCAATGGCAACCTGGAGGATGAGTCTCAGGCGGTGTTCACCCTGGCAAAATAACATGCGTGGTGAAGAAAGCAACTAGGCTTTCATGGACAATTAGGCTTGTACCAGTGGCAGAAAAGGGTTATGTGCTGGCAGCCCCATGGTCTGTCCTGGAGTCTGAGGGCTGCAGGGAAGACTAGCTCCTCTGACTGTCTTAGACCAGAGATGGAGGATGGGAGTGAGCGCCTTGCCCTGCAGAGATGCATGAGCATGAATGTTTCAGTGCTGTCATCAGTGCTGGATTTAGGTCCAGCAGGATGAGAGCCCTGGGGAATTTGTAATCCCTGGACTGGCTCCTACCACCTGACCCTCTCAAGGTGGCTGGATTCCTTCGAGTTTCTTTGTGTTTGGGTTTTTGCGTCTGCCATCGATAAATGGAACCCACCCTCCAGTCTCCTGCTGCGGCTGGTCCTGGCTCCTCGTCTCTGTTTCTGGCTGTTTCCAACTTGAGAGATGGAGAGGATGTTTTTTTTTTCTTTTTAAAATCACTTCACATTTAAAAAAAAGTTATGAATTTAATAACTTCCCAGTTTAAAGTTTATTTTCTAAGGCCTCTGGGTAGCCCGGTCTGACAGAATGCCTAGAAAAATAAGGTACTTAATACACCCAGATTAGTTGGCAGCCCACGTGCTTCCTGCTTTCAGAAGTTCTCATTATTCTCCAGGGGGGACTGGACATTACTCAGTTCCTCTGAGCACAAGTCCTTCTCCTCTCAGGAGATGACAGTCTATGGGAAGACAGGGGCCAGGTCTGACTCACTTGTGCCTTCTCATTGTCTACCTTAGCACCAGGCCCACAGACGACACCAAGCTCATTAAATAACTGAAGGAGAGGTGTCACCTTCAGCCCTGTGTCATAGCTTGGATGCAGGCCATCTTTGGAAGATGTTCTGATGAGATCAGAAGGGGCTTGGCAGCCATAAAGACACTGAGGTGTTTGGCATTGTACAAAGTACTTGGGTTTTGGGTTCTGTGGAAGGTTGTTTCCAAAGATGGCCACCAAAGTCCCAGCCAGCCCTGATGCCCTTTTGAGATGTGACTTTGTCTATCCTCTTATCCAGCAGTGGAGTCCATTGCCCCTCCCCTTGAGTCTGGGATGGCCCTTTGACCTGCTTTGATCAACAGAAGTAGAAGAAGCCATGTTATTTCATGCGCAAAGCTAGGCTTTAGTCTACCTTGTGGTTTTCATTTTTGCTCTCTTGGAGTCCTGAGCACCACAAAAGGAAGTCCCTCTATCCTGCTGGAGAAACCATGTAAAGAAGGAGAGTCCCTGGAGAGTGAGACTCCGTGAGAAAAGAGAGGCTTTGGAGGGGGAAAGACCATGAGCAGGGAGGCCCCGCTGAGGGGCAGAGTCATGAGTGGGGCCATCTTGGATCTTCCAGCCTCCTGAGAGAAGCCAGACAACACCTTGTGGAGCAGAGACAAGCATTCCGGCTGAGCCCTGCCCAGCCAACGCACAGAACTGTGGGCAAATAAAATGGTTCTTCTTTTAAGCCACCAAGTTTTGGGCTAATTTGTTCCATAACAAGAGATAACAGATATAAACTGACCTAGGTTCTAATTCACAGAGTTCACACTTGCTAATTGTGTGACTGTGGGCAAATTTTTTTAGCCTCTTCCTTCATATACAAAACGAAAATAATAATACTTACCTCTTAAAACAGTAGTAACATGTTCTAGAGTGCCTTGCCAGCCACACCCCCTTATTTGGAATTGCCCACAAGCCAGATGCAGGGTTGGTCCTGGGTGGCCATGAATACACCATGTAGTCTTATCGCCATCCTCTTCCATAGCGATTGGACGAGAGGCAGGCACCTGACTAATGGCCTAATCGCCATCCTCTTCCATAGCGATTGGACCAGAGGCAGGCACCTGACTAATGGCCTAATTAGTCAGACTCAGGTGAGCCTGTTCCATTCTTTCCTGAGATTAGGAATGAAGAAGCCCAGGACTTGAAGTCAGAGAGTTGAGCCCTGGAGGTTGAAGGTGATGGAAAGTCAAGGCGGGGATCAGCGTCACAAGGAGCCAAAGGCACACATGAGCTGAAGCTCAGAGGGAGCTGGCACTCTGAGCAGCCCAAGGAAGCTGGCCCACAGGGCAGGTGTGCAGAGAGAAGCGCAGAGCAGAGGCCTCATGGCTGCGGCGGCCAATTTGCCCGCTCCCCTCGGCAGCTGGATTTCCCGTCTTCAGTGCTCTGACCTCCCTTGCAGCCTCATCCCCCAGGCTTGTGTGCGCAGGCGTCTGTGGCTTCCCACCATGCCATCCCTGATCAAATCTGAAAATGTCTGTAAACACCAGACACACAGTGAGTGTTAAGTACACGGTAATTATTGATAATGTTCCAATCTTAAATGTAGAATAGTGTTTCTATTTTTTTTAAGTCATGGAAGAAGGGAGAGTTTATCTACTTTTTTAAATCAAAATCTGTATTCACCCTTCTCATTAGGTTTGATTGCATTAATAGCATGCCTTGAGTCCCAGGGCAGAAGCTAACCTCTTTCTAAACTTCACGTAGAAGCACAAGAGGGTTTTTCCCTTGAGGTCACAGCTCTGGTGAGCGGGTTGAGTTGTGGCCACCTCTGCCGTAGAATATGCCTCCCCAGGCTGCCCTCTGAAAAAGGGCCAAACTAAGTCCAATGTAAGCAGCTCTGGTTCCTAGGTGCTTCCTGTGAATGGATCACTCAGAATAGGATTTTTCCAGATTTTCAGGCCCAAATGGGATGCTTTACAGGTTGGCTCCAGAGCAAGAATTCTCAATCTCTGGAAAAGAAGGAATCATAGTCCTTTGATGTATTTTCCGAAGAGTAATAAATCGTGTGTCCTCATTTGTGCAAAAGCTTTCTCTCCTAGTCTGGAGTAATAGCTCAGCTTTTCACCGTCTAGCAATGGGGCCTTGGGCAAATCCTTTACGCTCTCAGCCTTAGCTTTCTTACCTGTAAGATCAGGATGGCAGTGGTCTACGCCTCAAGAATTGAGATCAACAACACACCTGAAGCACTTGGCTGGTGCCTGGCACTAGCAGCTGCCCTGGGGGCTTCATGAAGGGCTGATTCCACTTCTCCTGGGACCACCCGGGTTGACCTGCCTTTCTTCCCATTGCTTGCTCCATTTTCTGGACCCAACATCCAAATATGCCTTGGACTGAAATTTACTTTTAGCTACTTCAAAATTCAATTCTGCTTTTGCGTTCCTCTATGGCTCCTGGGTTGTGTGACCTGCCTTCCGGGCAGTGCCCCTGCAGGCTCCTTTCCCCTTCTGCCCACCCCAGGGGATCTGGGGCAGCCCCTGTCATTTAGTTCATCTTTGAAGTTGAGACCCAGACAACTCTCAGCAGGCACCGTCCTCTGACTTCTTTCTAGGGAGAGGATTGACTACACAGGGTCATTCATTTCTTGCCAAAAGCTTCTTTCTGTGTGATTCTGGCCAGGGTTAAGAAAAAAAGTGAATGTCCTGGAAAAGAACCCTTCTCTATGTTCTGTATGAGCATGAGCACATTACTTCTGTCCTTAAATCAAGTGAGATGTTCAATAAGAGGAACTTAGATAGAGCATTGAGGCCGGTGAATCCTATCTCCCAGGCCCTGAGCCCTCCCCAGACTCTGTAGCACATCAGCCAATTGGCTCCACACCAGGTTCCCAATCTGCTGATGCTTTTTACTTCTTCCCCTCTATCCAAATGTGTTCTCAGGAAAGGCTCTTGAAAAATCTATATCTACTCAACTGTAAACTAACGTTACCAATGTTATAATAATGAGTATTACAGTAGGGGATAAAGCTTGAAGTCAAAGGAATAAATCTCTAACTGTGGAATATTGACCATTGGTGGCAAACTGTTGATGCTGTTGGATTGAAGAGGGGGTGGGGTGAGGGTGACAGTCTCACAACTAGAGAGACTAGTAGAGTCTCTTCTCTTGTCACACGCATTGATCACTAACTCTTCCTTCTGGGGAAGTGTGCTACAGAACTAACCAGTAAACACTGAGGGCCTGCATTGTGTTCAACCAGCTGAAACATAGTGGGAGGTGCAGTTTGTGACATCGTGTTCCCTTGACCATGCTCCTGCCTGGACCTCTGGGAGCTCCTGTTCCTACCACATGGCACGTTCTATCGCCAGGTACAGAGGATCCTGTCCCATTTGCCTGCTTCTCCTTCTCATCTCCTCTCTCCCACCTGGCTGTCTTAATTCTAAGCCCAGACACCCCTGCAGTGGCTTATGTCAAGGTGAAAATTGAGACTGGAACCTGTATCTGGCGGGTCCTGTGCACCTGGCTGGGAAGAGCCTGTGTGTCTTCTGTTGATACCACCCCACCCCAGGGATCTCTGATGGGATTTGCAAAGTAAGAAAGGGCCAACTGTTGGGAAGTTGAGGAGACCTATTGCAAGTTAGCAGAATCAAGGTAATTAAGGTATTAGTATCTTGTCCAGGATGAATGTAAAGAAATTAGTCTTCCATGTATTTGCCTCTAATTTTTATATGTCAATCAGTCATGCATTTTTTCATGCTGATTTTATTTATTTTATTTTTTATTTTTTTAATTTTTTGTTTATTCCAGTAACATTGGTTTATAACATTGTAAAAATTTCAGGTGTACATCATTGTACTTCTATTTCTGCATAGATTACATCATGTTCACCACCAAAATACTAATTACAACCCATCACCACACACATGTGCCGAATTATCCCTTTCACCCTCCTCCCTCCCCCCTTCCCCTCTGGTAACCACCAATCCAATCTCTGTCCCTATGTGTTTGTTTATTGTTGTTATTATCTACTACTTAATGAAGGAAATCATACGGTATTTGACCTTCTCCCTCTGACTTATTTCACCTTGCATTATACCCTCAATGTCCATCCATGTTGTCACAAATGGCTGGATTTCATCGTTTCTTATGGCTGAGTAGTATTCCATGGTGTATATATACCACATCTTCTTTATCCATTTGTCCCTTGATGGGCACTTAGGTTGCTTCCAAGTCTTGGCTATTGTGAATAACCCTGCAATGAACACATGGGTGCATGTACCTTTACAAATTGGTGTTTTCAAGTTCTTTGGATAAATACCCAACAGTGGAATAGCTGGATCATATGGTAGTTCTATCCTTGAATTTTGAGGAATCTCCATACTGTTTTCCATAGTGACTGCACCAGTTTACACTCCCACCAGCAGTGTATGAGAGTTCCCTTCTCTCCACATCCTCTCCAACCCATGTTGTTTCCTGTCTTGTTAATTATAGTCATTCTGACGGGCGTGAGGTGATATCTCATTGTAGTTTTGATCTGTTTTCATGCTGATTTTAAAGCTTGGTTCCATGTGGGGATGATTCAATTAATGTTTCTGAGTCATTCATGCTTGGATTTGAAAAAAGAAGTTGGAAGAATACTTAATGTCTGGAAAATATTCTGATGGTTCCATAAGCCTTCAGAGCTGTTTTGCTCATGGATTTGGAGCAGAATGAATGGTTGTCTCGGGGTCCACTTCACATTACTTGGTTTCTGCTGGTAGAGAAAATGGACTTACGTGACAGTTATTTGGCAAAACACACCTCTTCATTCTCATTTCCATATTTAAAACATGGCTTCTTGGTTGTGCAGGGACTAATACCCAGGTCTGGGGAGTTTAATGGATCGAGGAGCTTCCTTGGATAGGAATCATCTCATCAGGGAAAAGAAGGAGGAAGGATATTATGGCTATGGACCAGAGAGAGAACTTTGATAACATCTAATTTGGAATGTTTTCAGTCTTTGCTAAACTTTCGTTAAACAGTGTGAACCCTGCTGTCTCAGAGAAAGCAATATTTTACAAAAGGGAGATTCATCTTGAAAAATTGCAAGTGTAATTATAGCTCAGGATTTGAAATTACCCGATCAAAACAAATCTGTATAGGATTTAAAAAATTATATGCATTTTCAGCTATAACTGGTATTCCATTGGCCCGCGTAGTGCAGGATTCAGGACATCTGCAAAGTCCCCCAAATGAGTCCTGGGGGTGGGTCTCCAGGGAGCTCATGAGCAGATCCACCCAATACTGCTTGGCCCCACCATTTTCTCCCTGTCTTTCCGTCTACCCATCCATCGGTCCATCTTCTTGTTCATATGCAAGAAGTGAGCTGCAGACATCAGTGCTCTTCACCCCAGTGCAGACTGTGAACTGGAGTTCAATGTTTGTTCATGTTCTTTTGTACACTGTCAGTTGTACTGCCCTGAATGTTGATGTTGTAAGGAGTTGCAAGAGAAAGCATCTCATTTTGGTTTTACCCACAGCCCTCTCTCCTCAGGAATCAGATATCCATGGGGTGCTGGACCAGAGATGAATCAAAGTGAAAGAATTGCCTTTCCTTTGCAGCAATCAAGACGCTGCTACCAGACAATCTTGTCTTTCTGTCCCCTTTCTAGGTAGGATAAGTCCTCTCTCCTGAGGCTCCCTGATCTCTCAGAAAACTAGACCTCAGACACCCCTTCCTCACCCGCCTTGGGACCTGAGGATTCCCAGCGGCAGCTGCGGTGGCTGCTCCTGCTGGAATCGCTGTCACATGTTGAGGAGTAGAGAGAAGATTTTGAAAGGCCTCTTGTTCCCAGAGCTTGAGTTTATTAGGTAGATGAGTATTGCTCAAAGAAATTGTAGAAAGTTTAGTGGAAGTTGGAATGAGAAGTGGCCTGGTCATTCAGAGGTGAGCTGGACACACTCAGAAGCATCATTTGTCATAATCATAGTCAGAGCTAAGATGTGCCGAGCACACAACGCATGCTGAACCCTGGACTCAGAGCTTGCCATGTGTGTCTATGTAACTTCACCATGTTCTAACTAGGCACGGTCTATTACTATGACCTTTATGCTGACAAGATGAGTAGATGACCATGATTTTGACAGCTATAATAAGGATACACATAACCCAGCCAGGGGAGCTGGTCAGGAAAGGTTTGCCTGGCAGAGATTATCCATGAAAAAGGGGTGCGGGGGTGTTTTAAAATGTAGGTTTTATTATTATTCAGATATAGTGAAGCCAACAGTTCAGGAGACAATGGCCATTGAAAAGATAGTTATAGTCACAGATCCCAAAGGCAGGGGACAGGTGACACCAGGCAGGGCCACATAGGGAAGCACCAGGGTTGGTCAATGGCCAAAGGGTGGGAGGGAAAACATAGGCAAGGTCCTTTACTGTGGTTTCCTGGGAAGGAATGGGTGAGGCAGGGTAAGTAGACTTAGGGTTGGCTAGTTTAAATAATTCCAGTAGGCTCTGGAGTGAAGGAACTGTCCCTGGTTGTCTGGTACCTGGCCCTGGTGTGACTAGGACAGGGGAATAGTGGCCCTCAGTGTGACACCCCAACAGAGGAGGTGGTGGCGGCGGGGTGTGCATTCTGGATTGGTTAGTTTGCGTTTGAAAATTGCACTCACAGGCTACACACAGGAGTTTACTATGTCTAGGAAAAGGTGATTCCTGGGAGGGGCAGACTTTCCAGCGTCAGCAAGGCCCCAGATGTCAAAATGTCAGAAACACATGGTTAATACGGTGGGGTGGGCTGGGCAGCACCTATCAGGTGAATGTGAGTGTCTTCTCCCAGCAATGTAACCCCCAGCTCCCTGTGGAACACAAGTGGTTCCTTGTGAACTGTCAGTCAGCAAATTCCAGGCCATTTGGGGAATCTAGACTTGGAGGCCTTGAACCAAGCTCCAAAGCCTCATGGGACCTAAGTGAGACTGTCAAACTCCCTCTTATGGATCACAGAGAAATGGCCACTGGCTGTTGCCCTTGGGTTACCAGCAGCTCCAGCTCCTGCCCCACTCACTGTCTGCCGGTCCTCAGAGGGGTGCTATGGAATGAGAGCAGCAAACATGGTCCCCCAGTTAGGACCCCCCTTGGCAGCCCTGCTTCCCAGCACAAACCCCCTTCTGCTCTCTGGCTTCTTGATACCTCCCAGCCCTCTCCACTGAATGTCAAGGTTTAGGGACAAATGGAGTCAGGTCCTATGTTGGTGATTCCTTTCAACTTGTTGGTGTGTATGCATGTGTGGGTACGAGGTTGGATTTAGAGGCTATCCATAAATTATGATTCTTTCTTTCCAGGGAGGTGCAGCAGAGAAACGAAGATGTGGCCAACACCAGGGCAGCGAGGGGAGAGCGTGGTTAGGAGACGACCCTGAGCCCAAGGGCAGTTGCTGTCCAGTCGCAAGTTCCCAAGCCTTAAAGACCATGCTTGCAACTTGCCATTTGAGCCCGAAGTGGCTTCTAGTTTCCCTTCTGTCACCTGACTTTGACCCCTTTTCCTGTCCTTTGTCCGCCATCTTCATAGTATGGGAAAGGGTGATAAAAGATGAAATGTAAATTGCTCAATCCTGAGAAGCTTAAGAGAAAGATCTGGATTTTTTGTGAAGTTCAATTTTCTGTGTTAATCATCCCCATAGAATCCTGAAAGTTTTGCTAGGCTGGATGATTGCAGAACTGAAGAATGATGGAGCCAGAAAGAGGCCTTGGAGATAATCTAATCCAGTTTCTTCATTTGAAAAAAGTTAGCAATCTTCTTGGAATGCTCTTGCCACATTGCATTGTATCTGTCGACCCTCACACTAGACTGTGAGCCCCCTGATCATGTGTGATGCATCCTGTTTCCTCAGAGTTCCACTGTGCCTGGCACATGGAATGTATTAAAAAAATGTTTGTTGAGTGAATGAACGAATGAATGAATGAATCATTGGTGAAGCTCACACATCTAATCCATGGCAGAAAACAGAGTGGAGGCCAGATCATCCCATTCCATGCACAGCGTTCCATCCACTATGCTTACGGCATCAGTAATATTTCATTTGATTAAACTTTGAAATTGCTCTGGGGTTAAGGTTTGTGAGGCCCCATCTCTGACCACTTTCCTGACGAGCAAAGATGGCCCTCAGAATAGGGTTAGTGAAACACTCGGACCCTCGGAATTGCTCTGGCATAATGGAAAGACCTGGGTTTGACACCCCTATCTACCATTTTCTAGCTGGTTTCCTTGGGGCAAATCACTTAACCTCTCTGAGCTTCAATTTTTTCACCTGTAAAATGGAAGAGTAGTTCTGATCCTGCCGGTCTCCCAGGGTGGCTGTGAAGTCCAAGCACGACCTCGAGCATGATAGCCTTTTGTAACCAGAGGTACCTGGGCTGCACGAAAGTTAAGAGCCTCAAGTGGGCAGATACAGGGAAGGGAGCTCAGGGCTGAGCCACCCTCAACATGACAGTCACTGAGCTCTGCACCTGTCCTGCCTTGAAAGGCTCTCCTGTGCGCAGGTGAAGGTGGAATCTAGGTGGTCACTGTGATGTATGCGCGTTATTTGGGGGAGGTGGAGGAACCAGGAACCCCAAAGTGGCTGGGGAGGTAAGTTGTGGGGAGAGAAGGGAAACTCACCTGGTGGAGGGGGTCCCTGTTGACAGCCTGAGTGTTCTGTGCACATCCCAGGGTGATGGAGCATGTGGGAGGGCACAGAGGACAAAGCCAGCCTCTCTCATGACATTGGACAGCAGGAGAGCATGGGCCAGCCCTCAAGGCCTGTGTGTTTCCTCATTCTTTGCAGGTAGGGCACAGCTCTGTTGGCAAAAGCTAGTGAAATACTGCTCATAGGCAAAGAAGTCACATGTTCAAGAATAAGTGTATCTAGAAAGAAATTAAAAATGGGGATTAGGTTTTTGTGATCCCCCAAATTCTACATAGTGTTAAAACAATAGGCCAATTAGTCAGTATGGTTAAAAAAAAAAAAAATCAGGCAAGCCTACTGTTGGAATTCATACAGACCAAACAACGGGCCATTGTCTGAACAGTGAACTTTTTAGCTGGTTCCTTGGTTGGGTTGTTGGCACAACGTGTGTCTGAGTGAAGAACGCTGTTCAGAGATCTCACAGAGCCATAACCAAATAGTAGAGCTGGGGAGCAGATTCTTCAGATGGTTGAGCATCATGCTGTTGAAAGCGGGCTGTGGCTGTTAGGGAGTGGGGACAGGGAGGCATGAGCATCTTTCCATGCACTTAACAGCCCCCATCGCCAGTCTTGGCAGGCTAAACACCGATTTACAATCTGCAGCCATCAACTGTGATTATCTGAAGTTGGCCATCCCTCAGAGAAAGAGGGTGGAGAAATTCCATTGTAATAAGCTCTCCAATTCTTTTGTTTAGAAAGAGAAGAAAGGTCACAGCAGGAATGCTCTAATTAAGCTATCAGCCAATCTGGGTGGAATGGAAGGAAATCTTTAAAACAACAGTTGTACATACACACAGTAGCTTTTTACCTTTGAGTTGTGAATTTATAATAAATTTCATATATCTTTGGTAGACATTTCCCCCAATCGGAAAACAATATGAAGCCTGACTCTAATTAGGAAAAGGTCAATACCACTTTTGGCAAAAGCATAAAAATACTGAGTTATTGACTATTTTAAAAGAAATAAAGCTAATTTGGTCTGTATTTATGAAATTCTTACTTGAATTTAATGCTACTATAACAGGATGAGGATAGGAAAGAAATTTTGTAATCTCAAAAGTGCTTAATGAGCAGATCCTCAGAAATAGTTATAATTAGCACCTTGCCCTTCAACAACATTTAAAACTATTTGCCCATGCCCCTAAAAATAGTTTATTGGCTCTCACCTTTGTCAATACCATAATCTGTTTATAATCAACACAAAGAAATTCAGCCTAACATGTCAGATTGCTTCTAAATTGGTGGATCTAGTTAATGAAGTATAACTTAATAATATCTTTTAAAATTTTTAAAAGTAAACTTTTGTGTTTAGTTTTGACTGAAAATACATTTTCTGCAAAATTTAAGCCATATGATAAAGTAATTATAGAAATGTATATTAAAACAGCAAAGTAGGAAGAAAACAATGACCTCTGTTACCAGACCAAAGTGAGTCCACTCCTTGGTGAGTTAAAATCAAAACCTAGACCAGAAGTAGTTGTCACACAAAGCAAAATTTTATTCACAGTATGCAGCAAATAAAAGGAGATCATAGAGAATAATTTCACAAGGTGTGGCTCCCTGAGCAAGGGGAGGTATGTACCTTTACTTGGGGTTGGGAATAAACATTCAAAAGCAGAAGTTTCATCATCACATGTAGAGGTGGGTGCAAGCTTGAGCATGAATAGTTTGGCAACATGCTTTCACATACATCACGTGTTATGTTAATAAGGCTCCTCCTGGGGTGGTGATTCTAGCATTATAATGAGGCAAACGTTACTTTGGTACAATTCTCTGCCCATCTGCACAGGTGTCACTCCTGTGGCTGTGGTCTAGACCAGTCTGGTCCAGTTCAGAGCAGTTGGGTGCAGGGTGGTTGGTGTTTAGATCTTCTTCCTGGAACATAGCTGAAACCAACAACCTCAAGACCCCATAGATGTTAGAGAAAGGAACATCTGCACCTTTTAACAAGACAAGAGAATTAGGTAAGACAATACAAGAAAACAAAAGGTTAGCATCTGTGGCTGGTGACACCTCCTCTCTTCCTCACCTGTCCTTAGCGCTCATGTCACTCAGAAGCGAGGGACTGTTCTGTCCCTCACTCTGTCTGTGTCACTCTTCTCCATCAATAACACCCAGGTTTACTTTGGGGACTGTCAACCATGGGGTTCTCAGCTCAGAACTGGGTTTTTATTGAATTAAACTCATCAGTATATGTGGCAGATTGTATTTTCCAAAGATGGCTGTTCTTCTAGATGTTCTTCTAGAACCATGCCACTGTTCCATCAGGAGGTAGAGTTTATGTACTCTCCTCATAAAGCTGGCTGGATTTTTGCGTTTCAACCAATAGCATAGGGTGAAGTGACACTATGTGATTTCTGAGGCTAGACCATAAAAATACCAAACACACTTTGTTCTCCTGGGATGCTGCCGTGTAAGCTCTCTGACTGTCCTGAGACCTCCATGGTGTGGGGAAGACAAACTGGCCCAACTGAAGAGACCACATGGAGAGGCCACAAGACTACATGAAGACAGAGATATGTCCAGGCAGCTCCCAGCACCACCTCCCCCTCCCCCACTGCTCCAGCTCCCAGCACTATCTGACTGCAAATGCACCAGAGTCCCCAAGCCGAAGTCACCCAGCTGAGCTTACTCAAATTCCTAACCCACAGAAACCATAAGAATAATGAGATGATTGTTGTTTTAGTCCCTAAATTTTGGAGTGACTTGCTCTGCAGCAATAGATAACCAGAACAGTATGTCTCATCTCTTCGGCCACAGTGATTGTTGTAGGATGCACATGGGGCCCCATCCAGTCTAACCAGTGCAAGCCTTAGCTAAGAATGCTAGAACACAGATAGTCTCTTCTCTGGGCTTTGTGGCACGAGCCACAGGCTCAGTTGGATGCTGTAGCCATCTGATTATAGCAAGGGGAGACAGGCTAGACACACAAAGGAAGCAGAGCAGGGAGAGAGATAATAATGACATCATTGGGCCCTGACTCAAGCTGCACCTGAAGCTACCATTTTATTTATTCATTACCTACTGGAAGTCATCTACAGTCAAAAAATTTCAAAATTGCAAGTCACCGTACAAATCACAGAATTCAATCCCATTTATGATACCTGAATCTTTCCTATTTTATTCCAGATCCATGACCAGTCAGACATTAGAAAACCTTTGATGACAGGGAGATCACCACCGTCTGGAGCAGCCATTCCATTCCCAAGCAGCTTTAATTGTTGAGCCAAATCTGTCTCTCTATAATAATTTCCATGAGGTCAACTGGAATATCTAAGAATGCTATGTATAAGAAGAGTATCTAAGTTTCATCAAGTCCCTTTTTTTATTTTTCCAGTTTTATTGAGATGTAACTGACATACATCACTGTATAAGTTCAAGGTATACAGCATAATGGCTTGACTTACACATATTGTGAAATGATTATCACAGTAAATTTAGTTAACATCCATCATCTCATACAGATACAATAAAAAAAAAAAAAGGAAAAAAATTTTCCTTGTGATGAGAACTCTTAGGATTTACTCTCTTAACAACTTTCCTATCCATCATACAGCAGTGTTAGCTATAGTCATCAGGTTGTACATTACATCCCTAGCACTTATTTATCTTATGGTTGGAAGTTTGTACCTTTTGACTCCCTTCTTTCAATACCTCCTCCCCTCACCCAGCAAGTTCCTTAAGAAAAAGTTTTATATTTTTCAAATTGCCAAGATGGAGGAATGTGGGCTGGGTACTGTAACAGTCAGCTGGATTGACAACTGGTTAAACACTTTCTACCTAAAGAGCATTGATTCATTAATCAGTCTAAATCAGCATCAGATAGTAGGAGCTGCTAGTTCTTGATCTCCTTCTCCTGGTCAATATGAAACCTGTGGCTTGGATGGGCCTGAGATCATGATAAATATGCCCATGAGTGGCTTGAATCTGGGAGGGACAACTGTTGTGTGGGTGAGAAATCAGGATCCAAAAATATAGTGATAAGCTAAACGACTGAATCTAACAAGATCAGATTTAGAAGAGATAAACATAACCTTCTGCCTTTTCGTCTTCTCAAAATCAACTGTATAAGAGAAACGAAGTGACTCAGTTGAGAGGTAATACATTTTTAGAAATTTTACTTGTCAAAAAGACTTGATGCAAGACAAAAGGGTTATGTATCTATCAAGAAAGTTCATGTGATCTTAGGTGGTATCAGCAGAGGCACAGTGTCCAAAATAAGGCTGATAATTGTCTTTTATCCAAGCTGGTCCGACTTAGCCTGGAGTACAATGCTCACTCTGTGGACGCCATGTGTTATGAGAGACATTGACAGACCAGCACATACTTAGAAGCAGCCAGGGTATGGTGAGAAAACTTGAAACCTTATCGTAAGAGCCGTGGTTAACGGTTATGAATGTTTGCCCGGAAAGGACTCTATGCGCTATCTGGGCTTCTGGAAAGTCTGATAAAGTCACTACTTTATCCTTTGGGGGAAAGCACCCTTGGGAAACATTCACAATTGGCTGCCAAGTGAGAACTTTAAAGCTAGAGCTACTAAAATATATCTGCCCTGATCTGCAGTTCTTAATCTGCCTTCATCTGCAGGATTGGGAAATCTCTCGAGGCGCTGATGGGAGCTCCAGATCCATTCTGCAGAAAAACCACAGAAACTTAATAATATGCAAAGTTTTCAGGTTTATGGATCCCTCTGAGGTCCGTGCATCTCATGTTGAGAATTCTTGTTGGGAATAATAGGATTAATGGATTAAATGGATTAAATGGATTAATCCTGCAAATCATCATATCATCAGAAAGCACACAAGCCCTCTTTATATTAGGTCACTATATAACACTCCTTAATATCCATTCATTTCATTTCTTTTCATCTTCTCTTCTCCATAGAAGCAAATATTATAAAGCCTTTGCTTGAAATGTCTAACAGTGAAGGAGTTTCTTTTCGTGATTTTATTTCACTTTCTCACCTTCAGGGCAATGCGAAGATCATCGATCATTTAAAGCCTTTTCTTTTCCTGGCAGTTTTCTTTCATCCTTTCCTTAATATTCTTCATTTTCTTCTCTCTTTCCGTTCTCTTCTCTCCCATTTCTCCTTCCTCAAAAAGAAAAGATAGCAGGGACGTGGCGGCAAAGGCATTCAATGGTGGGGGGCATGATCAGAGAGAAGCTGGGACTGGCCAAGGACTCTTCATGTTTCTTCCCTGACCTCTGACCCCTCCTTCCCCTCTCCATGTGCCCTCTGCCCTCTGCTAGTCTCTGTCTTCACCCTAGAATTCTGAAGATTCTGAGATGTTCAAATAGAAGCTTCTATGCAGTAGCCACACTGACTTCATTGTGGAGGAGATTTGGGTGTTGCAAGGTGGTGGTTACTTATGCTGGTCTTTTTATGACAAAATTCTGAGCTTTGATAAAATATGCTATGATTTCAATGAAGATTATACATTAACTTGAATTGTAACTTAATTGTTAGTCGTGTCTCTACAAATGGATTATAAATTTCTGATAGGCAGAGGCCTCATCTACATTACCTTTGTGCCTTTCATAGGAAAGTAACATGGCTGATTTTACTGTCTCGGCTTTGTGCAAACTATTGGCATGTGCTACTCCCATAATAAAAGATAATACCAGGCATACATCCAAAGGAAATGAAACCAGGATCTTGAAGAGATATCTGTAACCTCATGTTGATTGCAGCATTATTCACAATAGCCAAGACTTGGAAACAACCTAAGTGTCCATCAGTAGATGAATGGATAAGAAGATGTTTATTGTATACATACAATGGTATATTATTCATCCATGAGAAAGAAGGAAATCCTGCCATTTGCAACAACATGAATGGACCTTGAGGGCACTATGCTAAGTGAAATAAGTCAGACAGAGAAAGACAAATATTGTATGATATCACTTATATGTGGAATCTAAAAAAGCTGAACTCATAGAAACAGAGAGTAGAGTGCTGGTTTCCAGAAGTATGGAGGTGGGGGAAATGAGATGTTGGCCAAAGGGTGCAAACTTCCAGTTATGAGATGCATAAGTTCTGGAGATCTAACATACAGCGTGGTGGTTGTAGTTATATTGTATTGTATTATATTGTATTGTATTGTGTTCTACTGTATATATATTGTATAATATACTTGAAAGTTGTTAGAGTAGATCTTAAATGTTCTCATCACACAAAAGAAATTGTAATTATGTGATGTGATGCAAGTGTTAGTTAATGCTATTGTGGTAATCATGTTGCAACATATAAGTGTATCAAATCAACACGATCTACACCTGAAATGTACACAATGTTATATGTCAATTATATCTCAATAAACTGGAACAAAAAAAAAGATAACACCAGATGATCAGCTCCTGGATAACTGAGTTTTAGTTAATAATCTAGGTAATAATTTAGGTTATAGAGTCAGCTTCCAGACTGGAGTTGAATTCTTGTGTCACCAGCTACTAGGTATGTAACCTTGGGTAAGTTCCTGGGCCTCTCCAGGTCTCAGTTTCCCCATCCGTAAAATGGAACTCATAATATATAAAGAGGCTTAGTGAGAGTTAAGTGAGATAATTTATGTAAACCACTTAGCCCAGTACCTGGCCCATACTACAAAAATGTTAGTTATTGTTATTTTAGTGAATGTGATCTTTACATACATTTTCTATAGTCTCAAAAATTTTTAGCAGGAAGCAAAATTTGCATTAGACCTGGATGTGTTTGAGATGCCAGTCCCTTCTTCTGATCAAAGCTGCAATGCAAAAGGGAATCCAAATTCAACACAAGAAATAAAAACTCATGGAGATCTTCCAAAAATCCAATTCCTATGAATATCTTACAAAAAGAAAGTTGAAATGACTGACTGAGTTTATTCAGTTTATTTATTGCCGATTTCTGGATTTTCTTTGTGTTCTGTTGACTAGATGAGCGTGTTCCAATTTGTATGGTTGTTTGAAATACTGTTCAGCCTTCATTTCATTTATTAATATCAGGTACAAGAAAGCAGCCTTCAGCAAATAAAGGGCTCATTCCTTCCAGTCTCCCATCTGAAGCTTAACACATTCCGTATTCCAGGTTCATTTTCTTGCCTACATGAACGTGCCCAGTTCTTCTGCTGGACAAGAACTTAAGTGAGAGAAGTCAGTGGCCAGTGGCTGATACGCGGTGGCCGTGCTCCACGGGGTCCAGCGCTTTATCTGATTATAATGCATGGTGTGTGCAGAGCTTTCCAGATCTGCAGCAAAGAATCCAAAACAACCTTTCACATGAAAGGGAACCTGTAAAAACATCATTTGTCTGAAAAAGGAGAGAGCTTTGGCAAGGGTTTGGGTGGGGAAAGTGCTTTCTCTCTGTGTAACCTGTAGAAACACCCCAGTCTCTAGGACGGGCTCAGAAAGGGCCCTGTCTGGGATGTGGCAACACTGGCTCCATTTGGAATAAAACCCACATGGAGAAACGTACAGAGGAAACTATTTGAGAGTGGGAACTGGGTGTGTTTCAGACGTTAAGTCTGCAGAGAAAAATCTGTACACTTTTTTTTTTAAAGAAAAACAAGCCCCTGAAAATGAACTTTTAGAGAGATCGTTTATGCAGGAAATCTTCCCAGAAGGGAAAAAAGAAATGGAGTTAAGAAGAAATTCAAATTGTACTCCCCGTATACTAGGAACAAAAACGAAGACAGCAGTTGAAAAACTGAAGAGTCCACTGAAGCTCAAATGGAGGCCATGGGTGTGCTGAGCAGAAACCAAAAGATCTTTCTTCTTCATGCTGAGAAATGATTTCGGTTTGTCTCTGTACGTGTAAATAACTGCTCTGGGTAAGTGGTCCCCCCTTATCCACAGGGGATGTGTTCCAAGACCCCCAGGATGCCTGAAACCATGGACAGTACCAAACTCTATCTATACTATGTTTTTTCCCAATACATACATACCTATGATAAAGTTTAATTTATAAATTAGGCACAGTGAGAGATTAGCAATAATTAATAGAATTATTATAACAAGATACTGTAATAAAGATTACCATATATCTTAACAACCTCAGCATACGATTTTTTTTCTTTCCTTATTAAGTCAAGGACTTTCACCTTTTCCCTTAAAGGATGCCCTTCACGGCTTCTCTTCGGCATATCCGAATTGCCAGCATCACTACCGTTATGCTCTGGGGCTGTTATTAAGTAAAATAAGGGTCACTTGAACAAAAGCACTGCGATACCATGAGGGTGGATCTGATAACTGAGATGGCTACCAAGTGACTAATGGGCAGGTAGTGTCTACAGCATGGATCCACCGGACGAAGAGACAATTCACGTCCCGGGCAGGATGCAGCAAGATTTCATCATGCTACTCAGAATGGCAGGCAATTTAAAACTTATGAATCGTTTATTTCTGGAATTTTTCATTTAATATTTTCGGACCGCAGTTGTCCGTGGGTAAGGGGGGACTGCTGTATTCATGTCTCCTTGTGACTGAGGAAATGACGTGAGTGAAGACAGTGACCACCGTGCTGTTTATCTTCCCGCTCACTGGCTCTCTCCTCTTTTCTTTCACTACACAGACACCCACATCTTCTAAGTGTAAGAGTGAAGGATAAATAAAATTGAAAAGGTGAAATAGGAGGGTGAGCTCAGGGAACATGCAGGCCTCAGATCCTGGAGCAGCGCATAGAGTGTTCCTGCTGTCCTTGCTGTTCCCTGCGCTGCTCACCACCCTGCCCATGAGAGGCAGAGAGGCCCAGAGGCTGAGGGCCTGGACCAGCGGCTGTGAGTCTGGGGTGTTTTGCTCACTACACGCAGGACCCTGGATGACTGTCTTAACTCCTAGTGCTGATGTTTTCTCATTTACCAAATGAAGGTTCAAGTGCTACCTCCTTCACAGGGATGGCGTGAGAATTGGCTGGATTAATAAAATCAGTATTTCCAGCCTTACTTTCATTATCACCCCTACTCCTCACCCGAGGAAATGTTTTAGATCTTTTTTTCCTCATCGCTCCCCTTATGAAAATTTCATCCCACAGATTTGCTGCTTACCTGTGCATGCACTGTTTCCATCCCTGGGTAAGATTTTTTTTGCCATTCTTCCCACCCTGCCCATTCCCCCGAGAATCAGGGGGACTCACTGCAGGGAGGAGAGAGGGCTCTTGAATACTTTTTTACCGCAAAGTGACACACACCAAGCAGAGCTAGTCCCGAGGCCTGGCCAGTGTGAGGAACTAGGGAATGAGGGGAGCACGTGGGTCTTTGAGGGATGGTAAATGTCTTGCCCCAGGTTCCATTCAAATGGACTGTGGTGGGAACTGTGCCTCCTGCAGTGGTCGACCTGGTGACCCCATGGTGCTGCCTAGCACACGATAGCTGCTGCTGCTGGAGCTTCCTCTAGTCACGATCCACTCTTGCATGTCAGGTAAATTGGCATCAAGCTGGCGTCCCCACTGGCCTCTGGACACTCTGCACGGGAGGCTGGGCTCTCCCTCTGGAGCCAGATCACCAAGTGGTCATCCTCTCTAGCGCCTTTTCCTTCACATTCTGGTTAACTCTCCTTGCTACTCATCCAAGCAATTGAGTTCCCTGTGGTCTTAGACAAAGCCTCCAGAATTAGAATAGTGACGATGATGTCATGTTAAAATCTGTGCTGGAAACAAAGCACCCAACACATTTGTTTGGATGCAGGGACAAAAATAACCAATTATCATAACATATGCCACAACATTTTAAAAGCAGAAGTGGCCAACCAACTTGGTCAAAACTGATTGAAGAGGTATGTATGTGTGTGTGGTGTGTGTGTATGTGTGGGGTGTATGTGTATATGTGAATGTGTGTGTGTATGTGTGTGGTGTATGTGTGTGTATGTGTGCTGTGTGTATGTGAATGTGTGTGAATGTGTGTGGTGTGTGTATGGTGTGTGTGGTGTGTAAAGTCACAAATTCACAATACGCTCACTTTCACCCTAGGCTGCACTTATGTCTCTTCCTCTCAGAGTGTTTGGAAGACCCCACATCAGTCACTGGGAGGAGGGACTTGTTGAAAGGCAATTTCCTAGGCTCCCCCCGTCCCTACTGCACTGGAATCTCTAAAATGGGGCCCAGAAATCTGAAGTTTCATGTAGATCATGAGGGAATCCTTTTGCAAACTGAAGTTTAGAACTATTGGCTCTAAGATGCCCAAATAGTTTGGTCAATTCAGTGACAGCATTGAATCAAATTATTTGATACATCACACAGAGAAAACAATTCATTTGTTCTAGAAATACTTCAAAGCCTGCACATACAATTGTGCACCTTCTGAGAGGTTACAAAGCATCATGTATCCTTAATGTACTTAACATTTCAGAAGCAAGATAAGAGAGAAAATTGTCGAGCCAGTGACAGGGGAGGAGTCCACTCCACCAGGAGCAGCAGTCCCAGATGTCAACCCCCTCATGGCTCAGGGTCGCCAAGAAAGACACAACCTACACAGATAGACAGCACTTTACTCACATGAAAGAGACACAACAACACTGGCCTCAGTAGTGGGCCTTGGTCTCCACAGCCAACAGCCGATGCAGCCCTGAGGGATTTCCAGAATCCCTGCTGGCGTTAGCTCAGGAAGGTGGCATTTGAGTAGGGCCTTGGAGGCTGGTAGGTAGAGCCTGAGACCACGGGCACTAACTGGCTAAGCCCAGAGTGTGCGTGGGGAGCTGGGAAAGCCCCATCTGGAGGGTTAGCGGGAATGGAACAGCGATGGCCTTGGGATCCCACTAAGAGTCAGGGGCAAGGCATGGGAAAGATGAGGGCTGTTTGGACATTTTTATGAGCTGAATTGTGTCCTCCCAAAAGATACTCTGAAGTGCTAATCCCCTGTACCTGTGAGGTGAGCTGACTTGGAAATAGGGTCTTTGCAGATGAAATCAAGTTAAGATGAGTGGGCTCTAATCCACGTGACTGATGTCCTTAGAAGAAGAGGAGGAGACACAGAGACAGACACACCCAGAGGGAAAGACATAATGTGAAGACACGAGGGAGAACGCCATGTGACGTTGGAGGTCTGAGCGATGCCTCTGCAAGCCAAGGACACCAAGGATTGCCAGGAACACCAGAAGTAAGAGGAAGGCATGAGCAGATCTTCCCCTAGAGCCTTCAAGAGAGTGTGGCCTTGCTGACACCTTGAGTTTGGACTTCTGGCTTCCAGAACTGGGAGAGGATACATTTCTGTTGTTTCAGCCACCCAGTCCTTTGTAAAGGCGGCCATGGGAGATGAATACAGGGATGTTGGTTGAGTTCATCCCTTTGAAATGGGACTATTCCAATGCTATGTGTGTGTCAAGTGACCTGGGAGATACTGTGTTCTGCAGCTGCAGGAGCAGATGTTGTCAAACACTTTGGTACCTTTCGTAGCACCAGCAAACTTGCTCATGAGGCAATTATGGCTGTGACATTTACTGCTCTCTTCTCTAAATATCTGTGAGAAATCATATGTATGTGCATATACAGTGAAACCTATTGATCCTCCAGTAGCAAATGGTGTTCTGAAGGCGTGGCCTAGTCCTCAGTACATAGTGCTCCCTGTTTATAGTGTTTTCCTATTTACATTCTCTTTCTCAGTCTTTAGGAAGATATAATTAAAAACTCTCATTGAATACATCTCAAGGAAAACACATTTGAAAAGACCTAGTTCAACTGAAAACAACAAGAGTCACAGTAACGGGTCAAAATACAGCCTAAAAGTCCTTTGCACTTCATTGCAAATGTTGTTGTGTTTGCAGGGAGCTCGGCAGGGGGCCTAATCTACTGCAAATTCAGATAGAGCTGAGCAGCTCCCTCAGGTTCAGCACAAGGAGCAGAAGCCAATATGGGCTTCCTCCAGTGAAAAAGGGGAATTTATTATAAATATGCAGGCAGCACTAGACTGCGCAAAGGGCAGACCAAGAAGGTGTTTGAGCACCAGCAAAGCAGAAGCAGAAATTAAAAAAAAAAAATCCGATACGTGATTTTTGAAAAGTAAAGTAGTTCGCAGGCACAAATCATAATTTACAGGACCTCCTTAGGCTTATAGTTGAGCGCTATTTTGTTTTTAATGACTGATGCAGGGATAGGGAAGACTCAATCGTCTCTGGTTTGGGGCCTCTCAAGGGGTTAATGTAGTCTAGATTCTGGGATGTTCCGTGGAATTGAGGCTGGCAGTGCAGCTGGGGCAGGGAGGGCTGGCAGCCGGCACCGTACGCCTTCCTAGGAAGGCCCTTTCCCCCTGGTGTTTGCATGTTTTCGTACTGTCCTGGTAGGTAGGCGTCCTCAGCTGCTCCGGGCAGGAGTGAGGGAAGATGCTCATCCTCGTCCACGCAGCATGGTTCTGCCGCATGGCTTCTCTCTCCCTCTCACACACGTAGTTCTAGTCTTCATTCTAAATACACAGACAAAGGACTCTTTCCCTGCTGGGTCAGGCCCACCACTGGTTTAGTGAACCTCAGCCAGAGAGGTCAGGATGTGCAATACACAGTAGGAAAGACAGCGTGGCAGATAAGAGTACAGATCCGGGAGTCGGATTTTGTGGGGTCTGATCCCAACTCCACTGCGTCCTGATTATATATTAGCCACGTTATTAAACCCTCCTGCCTCAGGTTCTTCCTGCCTGACAGGGCAAAGAATAGCACCTACCTCACAGAGTTTCTGTGAGGATCATATGAGCTGCTGAATACTGTGCCTGGCACATCGTAAGTGCTCAGTAAATATTAGCTAAAATTATTATTAGGTCTCTTAGGAGACCCCTGTCACCATCTGGATCAAGGAAGGAGGGAAGTTCCTAGAAAAGCATGTTAATGGCTCAAGAGCTGGGCAAGGCATCCTTTACAGAGGGGTCCCCTACGGGTCAAGGGCATCCCCGACAGAGGGCCAAGGACCGGGCAACAGTGTGAACCATGTCAGGGGAGTGGAACTGCTTATGTTTAGTCTGCAAGCCATGGTCAAAAGGGAGGGAAACAGAATGCAGGACGCTGTCATGAAAGACTCAATGGTCAATGCAGATGGGGAGAATCGCTTCCTGCTCACAATGCAGCTGCACCGTCCCCGGACAACAGAATTGATGTGGAGGGTATGAGAAGGTTACTGTAAAAATGTCTGCCAGCTTTTTGACCCATGGCCTGAGTCATTTGAAGATAGGGCTGTGTGGGGGTGGATCATGTGGGAAATGGGTTAGGAGACATTTACGTCAAGAATGAACTTGACTCCAGAGAATTGAAGAAATCCTCCTCCTCGTTGTTGGCATCTTCTGCTTGTCTTTTTTGAGAAAGTGAGTCATGTATGAGAGGCAACTCTGGTGACCAGACAGCTGTGTCACCTGACCCCTCGGCGCAGACGTCCTTGCTTTGCCGGAATGCTTCAAAGCTTGCAGACGCTAAAAGAAAGCAGAGCTTCCCGTCTTGGACACGGAGTAAATCCAGACTGCTGAACTTGGCCCCGGTAGTGAGAGGTGAAAGATCGACTTGGAGTTCAGCCTTGTTCTAAGAACTTTAAGTGCATTATCTCATTAATTTTCAAGTCCATCCATTTACATATAAGGAAAATGAGGCTCAGAGCAGTTAAATTGGTTTGCCAAGGTCGCGTGGTAAATGGCAGAGCTGGGTGTGGCTGGCAGACGATGCTAATGCCTTGCCTCTGCCTCCTTGACTCACTTTTGTGTGCTGGGTGCACATTGTGAATGCTGACACTTCCCACCTCCTGCCTGAGTCTTTTTGCTTCCACGCCTGGAAGCTTCCTCCAGTCCCACTGGGCGCTTGCTCAGCCCATAGTTCAGCCAGACTGGGATGGTGGAGGAGCCCCTCTCTGGGGATGTCACCAGGCTGGAGTGACATGCCACCAGGAACACAGGGGTCAATCACCCCCTCTTATAAAGTCCAGTGACAGGTTCATTAACAGGGTTACCAAAGAGTCTTGTCTCCAGGGCTCAGGCTTAGGAGGAGGCCACCAACTTTTGCTGCATGAGTGCCCTCGTCAGTTTGCTGTAGTTCAAAGCCCCAAAGGCCACAGAGGGTTGCCAGTGAGACTGCATCCCAGTTGTCCATGGTGACAACCTGCTCATGAGCACACTCCCTATTGGCTTTTCTCCCTTCCCTGAATAACCTTCCCCCTCCCTCTCAAACAAGCCAACCACACCACGAGACATGAGTGCCTCCTCTGAGAAAGCTTCCCTGACTGCGGATGTTAATTGTACATGTCAACTTGGCTGGGCTGTGGTGCCCCCATGTTGGTCAAACACCAGTCTAGATGCTACTATGAAGGTATTTCTTAGACGTGACTAATATTTTACAATCAGTAGACTTTGAGTAAAGCAAAGGACCCTCCATAATGTGGGTGGGCCTCATCCGACAAGCTGAAAGCCTTAAGAGCACAGACCCAGGTTCCAGGAGAAGAAGCAACTCTGCCTCAAGACTGTAACGTAGAAATCTTGTCTGATCTTCTGGCCTGCTGCCTGTTGAACATGAACTCAAGACTCCAACATCAACTCTTACCTGAGTTTCCTGCTTGCCAGTCTGCCTACTAATTTCAGACTTGCCAACCCCACAATCACGTGAGCCAATTCCTTAAAATGAATCTCTCTCGCTCTGTCTCTCTCCACATATACACACACATATCCTATTGGTTTTGTTTCTAGAGAGCATTGACTCTTCCAAACTCCTAATTGCTACTTTCTCTGTGCTCCCGCCACACTCACACATACCTCTGTTTTATTTCTGATTAACTTGTTTTTTTTTTTACTTTATTATAATATTTAATTTCAGTTTTTCTCTTTTCTGTTATTTAAATAATCTGTTGACAAGTGTGCTTGCCCCACAAAGCTGAGCCCCTTGAAGGCAGAGATTGTCATGGTCAGCTTTGTATCTTTGCCCTAACGTAGGACCTGACCTGCAGGAGGCACTCTGTAAACACCCTCATGAGTGGATGAATGACTGGAACATTACTTGTTGTACGAGGAGAGAAGGATTGGAATACTGGACAAGGAATGGAATGATCTCAAAGTGACTGCTGCCTTGTGTCTGATTTTGAATCCCTGTTGATGGTCTGAATGGCGTCAGGCAGCTTTATTCATGGTCAATGCTGCTACTTTTATTCATTTATTCATTCACACTTATGTGCTAGTCCCAGCTTTAAGACATCGTTGAAGGTCAACAAAGCACATATTTATGATGAAAGCCCAAGTTCAATAATTAAGTGGTTGTGTTATCCATCAGCTTAGCCAGGAGCTCCCTACGCGGAGGGTGGTCTGATCGACAGGTGGGCAGAAAGGCTGATTAACACGATCGGGATTTTGTTTGGCGTCGGCTTAAACTATTTAAGAATGGCTGGAGACGTGAGTGGGCCCCTACTCCTCTCATCTGACATATCCTAATTGAGAAGAACAAAACAAGGAAAGCAGACTTCATTCTGGTTCTTGATGTGTGAGGCATTTTCTGGTCCCAACTTGACTGTGTCAGAATTTCTTGTCTCAGGTTCCTGAATGAACTGTTTTGAAAGCCTCAAGGGAGGTTAACATCTCCACCTGATCTTCACCCACAATGCCTTAAAAACAAAAGAAGACTTTCCTCCAGTAGAGAAAGTATTGTGAGATTTTTTTTCCTACTGAGTATGTCTTGGATCCTGAAACCAGAGCAACAGCATACTTTATTCACATTGCCCTTTCATAGGCAGAGCCGAGCTTTTGCGACATGGTAGATTTCTCTTCATAGATGGACAACTATTTGCAGAAGAGAAAAACCAAAGTACAAAGTGAGTGTGACTGAAAACTAATTTATGTTCAGTTCCTGGGCCGTCTTGCTGTTGGAAATTCTCTTCTCCAAAGATGTTAATTAATAATAGCCATTCATGAGTATTTACTACATGCCAGGTCCTTTTGTAGGTATCCTACATGATAGCTAATTTACATGCTCAACAAATCCGTTGTGTTCAGACTGGGAAACTGAGGCACAGGGAAGTAACTTTCATGGAGCCGCCTGGCTGTAGCCTGCATTCTTGCCCTCTGTGCCTTCCTGCCTAAATGCCACTGACTGCAAAATCTATAGCTCCAGCTATCGATTCTCCCTCCAGAATTCCTGACTTACATCTCCAGCTGCCTACGAGGTGCCTCCACCTAGATGTGCAAAGGCATCTTTAAACTGACCTTCCCCAGACTGAGCTCATCAGCTCACCTCCATTCCTGCTGCTTTGCCAGTGAGTGGTTTCTCTGCCCACCAGGATGCTCAAACCAGAAACCAGAGCATCACCTCTGCCTCCTTTCCCACCTCACTCCTCACATGCAAGCAATTCACCACTTGGTTTGCCCTTCCTCCTAAGTATCCCTAAGTATCCCTAAGGATCCCTAAGTATCCTTCTTACTAGGCTGACCATCGCTAGTCTAATCGAGGCCAACATCTCCACAGTTTCCGTTCTCCACAATGTGCCAGGGCCACTTTTTTTTAACATACAAATAATAGACCACATGTATTTGTTATCTATTAATGTGTAACAAATTACCCCAAAATCTAGCAGTTGAAAACAACAAACATTTATTATCTCACAGCTTCTGAGGGTTAGCAATCCTGGACCGGCTTTGCTGGGTGGTTCTGGTTCTGGGTGTCTCTCAAGGCTGCAGTCATCTCAGGAGAAGGTCAGCTCCCAGCTCACTCACGTGGCTGAAGACATCAGTCCCTTGCCATACGCGTCTCTCCGTACGGCTACTCAGCGTGGCAGCTTATTTCTCTTTTCTCAGTGAGAGAGAGAGAGACACCCACACACAGCATAACAGAGAGAGAGAAAACAAGATGGAAGCCACAGTCTTTTTATAAGCTACTCTCAGAAACGACATCCTATCAATTTTGCTGTGTTCTAGTCATTAGAACTAACTCACTAAATCCAGCCCACACTCAAAGAGAGTGGATCACACGAGGTTGTGAATGTCATGGGAGGTGGAGATCGCTGGCGGCCATCTTGGAGCCTGCCTGCCACACCACACCTATGCTCACTACAGTGAGCATCCATTGATTTTAGGACATGGTCCTAATGTGACTTACAAGGCCCTGAGATGGGACCCTGCTCACGTTTCCACATGCACTCTGCTTTTCTGTGCATACACACCAGCGATGCTGACTCACCAAGCTCTGTGCAGGGATGCTTCCGTGGACTCAGCGCCATGGAAACCATCCAAAGAGTTGAGATGAAGAAGAATATTCTTCTTCCTCCTTAGGGCCAAGTGGCCATTTATGTGATTACTTTAATCCAACTTTGCTCAGTGATGGCAAAAGTTCTTGCTCTTACAAAAAATAAATATAATGTATTTTACATGCCTTCCTAATCTTAAGAGATGTATGAAATTTTCTTCTTCTTCTTTTTTTTTGGTGAGGAAGATTGGCCTTGAGCTAACATCTCTTGCCAATCTTCCTCTTTTTGCTTGAGGAAGATTGTCCCTGAGCTAACATCTGTGCCCATCTTCCTCTATTTTCTATGTGGGATGCCACCACAGCATGGCTTGACAAGCAGTGCGTCAGTCCGTGCCCAGGATCCCAACTTGCAAACCCTGGGCTGCCAAAGCAGAGCATGTGAACCTAACCACCACACCGCTGGGCCAGCCCCTGAAATTTTCTTTGTAATAACTTTTACACTTGATCTCAGTTGCTAAAGAGTCACGTTCAGGAGAAGCCATTATAGAACATGTGTGTGTTTATCTGGATAGCTTCACATATTGAAATAGCACTGTTATTTTCTCAATGTTTAAAACACTTTCCCCAAAGATCTAGGGGGTATTCACTTACGTCTCTCTATCCTTTCTGACTTTTTCTCAGTCACAAAAATGAATATCATCATAGGAGTTCAGTGTTCGCATTCCAGGCACATTGCACTATCCTCCTTCCACAGGCAACAGAGAACAGGGTGAGGAGGCAGTGTGCAGAGAACAAAGTGTACTACTTTAAGCTTCCATTCCTTGTGACTTTTCATTTCGCAATAAATTGAGCAGGAAATAAAGTGAAGTAAAGAGCGGAAATCGTCCCTTTTCTCGTGGGGATCCACAGAAGTTCCCCAGGCAGCAGGACTCAGAGACATGGCTTGCGTGGGGGGTGCTGGCCAGGATGGTGGCCACACAAAGTCACTGGGAGATGTACCAGTCAGCACAAGTTGCCTGTCGGCTTCTGTGTCTGAATTTGCGGAAGCTGGCCCCTGAATCCAATCTGCACTCCCTACCTTGCTGAACTGGGCTTATGTTCCTTGAGGCTCTGAGATGAGACACGTTACTGAGACCCCACATTGTGTTAGGTACACTGTTAGGAGGTGAAATAAAAGTGATGATTAAGGCCCAGTTCCTACCCTCAAGGAACACAGAGACGACTGGGGAGACTGAGAGGGAAGGGACCACCTGTATCCCTTGGCATTTGCAGCCCTTAAACAATACAAGCAGGTCCTCAAGTGAAATTTCTGAGGTCATCTTTTCCTCTTTCTTAAAGTTCCTTTAGAATTCCCAGTGCTTCTCCAACCCCTGATGAGTTCCTTAAAGCAGTGTCTTGTGGCTTCTACCATTCCTTCCACCCCCAGCTTCTAAAACCTCGGAGCCAGCACATTAGGGTATGTCTGCTTTGGTTTAAATAGAGCATTACAAATCTTTTCCTTAATCTCTCTTGGCTTCTTGCCTTCTTTCCCCTATGTACTGTTTGTTCCAGCATTCAGAAAACGGCTTGTCCCTTTACAAATATCATAGTTTATAATTTCCCAAGTCTTCATTTTTGGAGCAATCAGATGCTTCCATTTGTTGAACAACTTTCTTGGGAAAAACTATCCAGCTCACATCATGTGCTGTGCTGTGCTGGGGTCCCTCAAGAGTTTGGTTCACTTTTATCTATGGGAATGGAGTCCTAAAATCTATTTTATCTGGTCTGAAACAAAACTGGGCAGCCCCTCCTCCAAACACACCCAATTCAGTTCTTAGACTAAAGTGGATTTAAGTCAAATTCAACGGGGCAATAGAAGTTTTATAGTGAAATGACTGATTTGAGACTCAGGGGAGCTCAAAGAGATTGCAAGCATTACCTCCACTTACCCCAGACGTGGCTGAAGCTAAACTGTGAAATAGATGGTTTATGGGTCTTTCTTCTGTACTTTCTCTCCATGAGACCCCTGACCCAACTGTGTAGTGTAGCCGCTAAGACCTTGGCTCGGGAACTATGAAGATCAGAGTTTAAAGTCTGCCTCTGCCACTTGTAAACTGAGAGATCTTGAGTGAGTTATTTATTTAGGATGCATTTTCTTCATCTGTAGTACAAGGGGGATGGTACTAGAGTCTACTCCAAGAGTTGTGAGGACTAAGCGACACAATGCAAGCAGAGTACTAAGAATAGCGCCTGGCGTGCCTAAGTGCTCAATAAGTGGTAGTGATTATCCCTTCCTCCCCGGGGATCCCGCCATCAGGCTTTCCTTCCGTGGGCAAGGACACACTCAGCACCTCTCTATCTTTCATGGATCCCATCAGCATATTCATTTCCCCAATATCCAGCTCAACTTACTGGCAGGGAGAACAGAGCTAATAATAACCAAAGGTGTGAATAACGAGAGGCTGGACTCAAAGATGTCAACCCAAGGACATTTTAGGCTACAAAGCATGCTTTTAACTAAAGCATTACGTTCTCTCAGTGGAAATTCAAGCAATGAGGCAATGACAGTGGGAACTCACACCTCTCTTCTGCAGATACCTGCTGTTGACTGAGGGTGGCTTGCTGAGTTGGGGTCTCCTCTTTAAGAATGTGTCCTTTGTAGGGTTGTGGTAAGAATTAATGTAGAGAAGGGGGCTTGCCAACTAGGAGGTGCTCATGAATGTTCTTCTTTGTTAATCCCTGAACTGGTGGCATAAATGATAGGCATGCTGCAGTACTTGGGGGCAGAGTACACATGTGTGCAATTCACTTTGAATTGCATCAAAATAAGCTGGATAGGTAGGTGGATAAAGGATTGTTGATCAATATATTTTGATAAAACAAGTATAATAAAATTTTAATGATAGAACCTAGATGATGAATATACAGGTGTTTACCATCAAGTTTTTTCAACTTTGCTAAATGTTTGAAAATTTTCATAGTAAATTTTTTTTTAAAAAATGAGAACAAAATGGGACAATTTCATACACAAACAGAGAGTTTTGCAGTCTTTCCCTAAAAGAATGACTGAAGGAGACAATTCAGGAAAAAAGAAAGTGACCACAGAAGGAAAAATGATCACTGAAATACAGAAAAAATAGTCTATAAATTGGGAGGAGATTGATTAAAGTTAATTTTTTTAGGTCTTGATTATTGTTCAGAGGGAGTTAAGCTATTAACCTTAGACTTTGTTAATACTTCTTATCTCACAGAGATGCTGTGGGGATTAAAAAAGTTAATACATTTAAAACTCTTAGAACACTCTTAGAACACATGGCATTGGTTTACCATGTATATATTTATTTATTTACGTATGTGTTTTCCCCATTATTATTATTAATATTGTTTTCACTATGCAACCATTAAAAGAAAGAAAATAAAGTGCTTGACTTTTCAGCCTTGTAAAGGGAGAAAAAGGGATTAGGAGAAACAAGATAGAAAAAAATCTCTATTCCAAAATGGTAAAAATATTAAAAAAAAAATGCATAGCAAAAGTGAAACAAGCAGAAAGCACAAAGTAAGGAGGTAGAGACTAACTCTAAATATATATCAGTAATCACAATGAACATAAATGGACTAAAACCTCCAGTTAAAAAGCAAAGAGAAATAGATAGGATTACAGCTGCAATCCCCAAACCAAATTGGCTATTTGCTATTTATAAATAGGAAATTTATAAACAATTAAAAACTTTTAATTAAAAGCCATTAAAACTTAAAAACATGGAAAGTTGGAAAAACAAAATGGAAAAATATATACCAGGCAAATATGAACAAAACAAAACAAAAAACCTAGTAGCTACATTAACATCTAACACACAGACTTTAAGACAAAGAAATTATTAGTGATAGAAAGGGTCACTACATTAAAAAGGTTAAACTCATTAGAAATATACAACTCTAAATTTTAGGCATTTAATAGAATCATCTCAAAATGTGATAAGTTCACAGACATAAATAAACAAATTCACCATCATAGTGTGAGAATTTAACAGACTTCTTTCAATTATTAATAGGTAAAACAGACCAAAATATATACAAAATTATAGAAAAAAAAGAGCAAAACAACTGACTTGCTAAATTTAATGGACACTTGTAGAATCAGAAGCTGGGGAATATACCTTCATCTCTAAATTCTACACATGAGACATTTACAAAAATTAGACCTCATGCTAAGCATAAAGCAAATCTCAATAAGAACTGGAATCATACACAGCATATTCTTTGACCGCTATGCAAGTAAGTTGAAATTAATAACAAAAATATAAATTTAAAAACCTATACATTTGAAAATTTAAGAAGTATACTTCTGAATAATGTGTAAAAGAAGAAATCACATTTAATTTAAAAGAGATTTAAAATATTTATGCCTGAATGATAACAAAAATAATATATATTAAAACTCATGGGATATGGCCAAAACAATATTTTGAGGTACAATTATGCCTTAAAGTTTGTATTAGAAAAGAAGAAAGGCATAAACTTGAGGAGCTGAGTACCCAACTTAAGAAGTAAGAAAAATAACTCCAGAAAATTTTTAAAAAGGGGGAAGAAGGAATGAGCAAAACTAAATGAAGTAGGAAGTAAAGACATAATAGAATCAACAACATCAAAAGGGATTTCTTAAAGAGATTAATAAATAGATAAACCTTTGCTGGTATTGATCAATAAAAATATAGATGTCACAAATAAAAAATATTGAGAATGAAAAGGTGTCACAAATACAGGTACAACAGAGATATTAAAAAAGAAACAATGCTGTGAAAATATAGATAAAATGAACAAATTCTAGGAAAGGATAACTTATCAAAATGTTATAAAAAAGAAATAGAAAGGATAACTTACCAACTGTGCTTAGGAAGAATTAGAAAGCCTTGATAATTCTACTATCATTAAAGAACTTAAATCAAAGGCTATAACTTTTTCTCAGAGATCCAGATGGTTTTACAGGTGAGTTTTTAACAAACTTATAAATAATTGTTCATCCAATCTTATATAAACCATTCATAGAATACACAAAAGAGGAAACACTCTCGATGTATTGTAAGAGGCCACTATAACCTTAATACCAAAGCTAGACAGGGACTTTATAAAGGAAAGTTTTAAGACAATGTCACTCATGAACGTGAATGCAAAAATCCTAAATAAAATATTAGCAAACCACATATAGTATTGTAATGAAAGATAAAATACACCAAGATCAAGTTGAGTTTATCTCAATAATGCAAGAGTAGTTTATAAATTAAAAAAAAAATCTATCCATAGATGTAACATAGTACCTTCCGCAACTCAATAGATGAAGACAAAGCATTTGATAAAAGTAAAAAAAACCTTACAGTAAAGTAGGAATGGGAGGGAACTTCCTTAATGATTGATAAATGGTGTCAACCAAAATGACAGTTAATATGATTCTCAATGGGGAAATGCTAGAAGCATTAATTTTAAATTCAGGAACAAGGAAAGTAACATGATCGCCATTTCCATGATAGTAGAAATCCTAACTAGCACAATAAGAAAATAAAAAAGTACTGAGGATAGGAAAGAAAAAAACAAATCTATCATTACAGTTAGGTGATATAGTTCAGTCAAAAACCTCAAAAAATTACAGAAAATTCATTAAAATTAAGAGTGTTTTTGCAAGATGATTGGATTTATGATCAATATAAAAATATTCAATTGCATTTATTTATGTCAGCAACAGTTTATAAAATATAATAAAAATAAGCTAGCTACTATTTGCAGTAGCAATGCATGCCCCAAAAATGAGGCACCAGAACTATATCTAATAAAAGGTGTGCAAGACCTGTATGAAGAAACATTTTAAATGCTATTAAAAGACATCAAATATCTAAATAGAGAGATAACGTGTCTTTGGTTTAAAAGATTATCCAGTAAAGAAGTCAATTGCCTTAAATTCCCAACAGTTTTTCAAGGAAAATAATAGTGTCTTTCTACAATTTAAATGGAAGACAAAGGCTCCAGAATAGTCAGTACACAAACAAAGAGGAAAAATAGGGTAAAAGAACCTGTCCAAACAGGTGTCTATATTTATTTTAAAGTTAGAGTAACTAAAACAGTATGATATTGGCTCGATGGAGACATATTGACCCATGGAACAGAATAGAGAAATAACAGTTCCACACCTTTTTTGAAGTTGCTATATGATAGAGGTGGCAGTGCAGATTACTAGAAAAGGATGAACCATACCATAAATGCTATTGGGACCATTTGTTATCTATACTGGAAAAAATGAAATTGGATCCCAACCTCACACCACACAAAAGTCAATTCCAGATGGATTTAAAGATTTCAATATGGAAGGCAAAATACTCAAACCTTAAGAAGAAAACACAGGAGAATATCTTTAAGACTTGGGAGCTAGTGAAGTTTTATTTAAACAAAGTACATTAAGCATTATATATAAAAGAAAAGATTGATGTAATCAACTGCACTGAGATGAAGGATTTCTGGACATCAAAAGATAGCAAAAAGAAAATGAACATGCTCCAATCTAGAAGATATTTTTAGTACGTATAAGCAATGAATGATTATTACTGGTTGTTTATTAAAAATTCCTCCAAGTTGACAAGAAAAAGACAAATAATGCAATAAAAAATAGAGATAGGCTGTGAAGGGACCTTTCATAGAAGAGGAAATATGAATGGTAAATAAGCACATAAAATATGGTCAATATCTTTTATAATTAGGGAAATGTAAACTAAGAACATATGAGATATACTTTGACTGAACTGTATTAACAAAAATCAGTACATCTGAAAATACCAAGTGTTGGAGAAGATTTAGGTACTGTATGGTTAAAAGTGTAAATTGGTACAATCATTTCGGAGAACAATTTGGCATTATCTTGTAAAGTTGAAGACATGACAAATATACTCTCCAACCCAGCAATTCCACTCCTAGGGGAGTGTGTGTACCCTAGAGAAACTTTTGCATACGTGCTTTGGAAAATAGGTACAACTGTGTCCTTAATAGTGTTATTCATAAAAGCAGAAAACTAGAAATAGCCCAAATGTTCATTTTCAGGACTGGAAAAGTAAATGTGTTATACACACACACACACACACACACACACACACACACACAATGGAATATTAAATACCAAGGAATCTCAACAAACTTTAGCAAAATGTAACAAACTAGATCAATCTCGGAAAAAATTCTGAGTGCAAAAAACAAGAGGAAGAAGGTTGCGTATTCACTCTGCTACCATTTTTACAAGGCTTAAAAACAAGTAAAACTAAACAATGTATTGCTTAAAGATATATACATAAACCATTTTTAAAAAGTGCAATGATAAACACAAGTTTCAGGATTTTGCTTATTATAGGCCAACCAATGAGAAGGAAATGTCTAGGTCATTTCAAGAGTATTGAGCTGGTTCTTAAGTTGAGTGATGGTTCTCAGATGTTCCTTTTATAGTTATGTTTTACAACCAACATAGATATTGGAGATATTATTTTGTATTAATGAAGTATTTCATTAAATATTTTAGGCACAAACCAAATCATCCAGTGACTTGTTGGTCGCATTACAAGATTTAGACTTCATTTTCTACTCTTATTTATCTTCATTTTTCCATTCTTATTTCCTCCGGGACTTCTCATACTTTGGACAATCCCCAGCCAGTTCATGAGTCAGGCCATCGTGACTTCGTGAACTCTTTTGCCTTAAAAATAACCTCTCCTTCTCTTTCATCAGAACCTCTTGACCCTACCCAGCTCCCTACGAATTGGAGACCTAAAGCTCCAGCTGACTGGAGAAACATCCTCTGAGCAGACCTCTTGTTAGATGCTCAGGTTAACACCCATGACATCACCTCTCCACTTCTCAGGATGACTGACTGTTACAAGGCTTATGGCTTATGGCTTATGGCTCTCATCCTCAGAGCCTTTTTATAGGAGGGTGGGCTTCTCAGGGCTTGTCTGAACCCAAAGTCCTGGACAGGCAGGTCTGTGCGGCCTGCCTGTCCCTTTGCCTCTGCCCCTGGTCAGCTTTGTGGACTCTCTGACATTCTGTTTCCATTTTTTTTCCTTAAGTGAGTTGTGATCACGTTAGCTGACTGTGGAGGCTTTGGGATTCATACTTAATAAAACCCATTGGAAATGTAAACCAGAAATGTCCACAGATGCCCATGGAGATGGACAGTGGAAGATTTCACATTCAGTTCCCCTGACCTGCCCCCACCCTGGGTTTAGGTTAGTTGGCATCTGCCACTGAGAGAGAGCCATGATTCATCGCAGGCACTTGCGAAAATAGGATCGGCATTTTTCCCAACTGCTGGCCAGGGCAGAAGTTAATAACACTTTTCAAACAAAGCGAGTGGGACCCAGAACTCCTTCAAACGCTGCTGTTACACATATGCACGGGCCAACTTTCAACTGTGAATAACTCAGCAATTGGCAAATGCAGAAACTCATGACTGAGTTCATGGGAACAACAAATTATGAATATGATTTAATTAAAAGCACCCTCTCTGTCCAAAGAGCCATCAAAAAAACTCGAACCGGGAAAGTTGAGTTCAATGCACTGAGAAGACAGTTGAGGTTGATGATATAGATGGAGAAAGGGGGCCTGACAAGCAGTCCATGGCCAAGTCTAGGCCAGAGGTGGGGAATGGAGCAGGGTAGCCAACAGCATGGCGGTGGGAGGGCCCTCGCTGGGCTGTGGCTAGATCCTCCTCGCTCAGCTTCTCATGCTAATGTCTGGGTCCATCTCTATTCCACTTGTGGACTTTGTGTATCAAGCGATATGGTTAGGCACACGGGCTGTGGTCAGCCAGGCACATCTTTCTGGGTTCCCAGCAGAAGCTGAGTTCGGAAAAGGTACTTAATCTTTCTGGCCTCCCACCTCACCTGTAAAATGAGGATAGTAATAGCGCTGGCCTCCTGGGGAGTTGTGAGGATTCACTGTTTTTCTTCATGAGAAAACGCTCAGTACACATTAGGGGTTTAACATGGGTCAGCCAATGTTTGTGGTTGCTGGACTAGGAAGCAACTCTTTGGGGATACCCCATAGGCCACCCCACGCAATGCTGCTGGGAGCCAGTTCTGGTTCTGTCTTGGGTCACTTCTGTGTTTCCAGGTTCCCAGCTCCTCTCACAAAGCAGGGGGCACTCGAACAGGCATGTGGACTGGGGAAGGTTGATGGTTAGACTCAGGCCAGCTATAAGTCTCGTTATTTTAGCGGATAGATGGTCATAAATAGCAGCTTATGAGATTATTTTATTTTACAATTGTTGCTTTGACAGTTTGTCACTATAACTTAAAAACATTAAATAAGTTCCTCCATGAAACTTATGAAAAAACTGTCTTCAAGGAATTAGTTGTTACAAAGACTTAAAAAAGTATCCCAACATTGTTTGGTGAGATATTGATTTTTAAAAATGCTCTCACTGTGACTTCGCACATTTTTAGAGAACTGTATCTGTGCATAGTTTCTGCCGGGTTAGGTAGTGCTCTGAGGTCCATGCAGCAAGGAGACAGATCCAGTGTTTAAACCATATGCCCTACCTCACGCTGCGCTCTCCAGTCCTGTACCTATCAGGCTGCCCCAATGGGCCTTGCTGACTACTAATTCTGAGCTCTTACCTCCCCCTGCGTTTCTTCTCCTGGATACTTCACAGATTTGTCTTAATCAGGAATTCAAGGGTCAGTTGATTGCATAAACTCTCAAGAATTTCCACTTGAATCCCATAAACAGTATGAGAGCAGGGCATGCGGGGTTCCAGGTTGTTTTTAGTTGGGCCTGGGTTGACAAGATTCAGCGCCTGTCTTTGTAATATCTCAGCCCTGTCAGTTGAAAGGCTGTGTTCTTTATTCTAAGTTTAACTCTCTTGATTTGTGCAGGAGAAGTTAATGAAGGTCTGCCCTTTGTCATAAGCTGTGAGCATCTTGTCTGGTCATTGATCAGGGGGCAAGAATTCTTTAACCAGGAAAAGTACAACCCCAAGAACACATCTGCATGAATTAATTACACTGAAATTCAAAACAGGAGCAATTCTACAAAATGCTAGAGACGTACTTTTGAACATATATTCTGCTTCCTAAACACTGGTATTTCTAAGTTGGAATTTCTTCTCACAGACTCAACGATCATTTATTTTAGCACATTAACAGGTCTCGCTACGCAGCTTCAAGGAACAGATGGGGACTGGTGGGTAATGTGTGCTAAAGTCCATTTGCCAGAAGGCGTCATCCATAAAACTTCTCCAATGACCTTGCACCACATCTGCAGATGAATACAGAGCTAACTGGCCCAGTCTTCTCTCAATTAGCTGCTGGTCTGCAGAGGCCAAGCGGTCCCTGGATGTCTGCTCCAAATGGTGATGGTGATAGAATCCAGCTGGCGTTTGTCACTTTCATGTGGCCAAAGGGACAAAGAGGCAATCAGGAAATTGGGCTCTGTTGGAACCACAGAGCTCTAGCTTCCCTCTTCTCTGTCTGATATGTGTAGTCACAGTCCCAATCTTGTGCGTTAAGCCTCCTCACCATCCCCTCTCCTCGTGAGCGCTCCTTTGTTTCCATGGCCTCGCTGATGATACCACTCATTTGAGCCCTTCCTCTCCATCTTGTATGGCTATTTGATCTCTCATGACGGTATGTCTATCTTGTCTTCTTGTATGGCTATCTGATCTCTCGTGACTGATACACATCTTGTCTTCCTGTGTGGCCATCCGATCTCTCATGACTATATATCCATCTTGTCTTCTTGTGTGGCTATTCGATCTCTCATGGGTGTATGTCCATCTTGTCTTTCCAAGAGAACTGTGATTAGTAGAGGGTGGTTAAGAGCAGGCCTTTGGAGTTAGACAGACATAGGTTAGAAGGCCAGCTTAGTCACTGCATTTATCAGGATAAGTTAGGGTATGCCGTTGTAACAAACAAACCCTAATATTTTAACAGATGAACACAATAAACGTTTATCTCTTATTCATACAGTGCATGCTGAGAAGCCCTCCTTCTTGTAATCTACACCCTACAGACCTCCTTCTCCTACAGACCTCCTTCTGAGGTCATTGCAGCAGCAGAAGAGGGAAAAGAATGAGGCACACCAGCTCTTAACTGCCTCTACCCAGATGTGACACATATCTCTTCTACACATGATCCATTGACCGGAACTAGTCACATGGCCCTAATCTTATTGCAAAGGAGTCTGGGAAATGCACAGAAGCATGGCTATTTGGTGAGCCCTAATTGCCTGTTACAGTCACTTACTAGCTGTGTGACTATGGGTATTCAACTTCTCTGAACCTCAGATCCCTTGATTGTAAAGTAAAATGCCTTGTCGGTGTGCCGTAGGATCAAAATGATGTAATGTCATGTTCCTAGCCTAGCATCTGCCTTAGAGTAAGTGCTTAGTACATTAGTGTACGTAGCTGTAAAGGTCATGATGATTTAAGGCTAAGGGTCAGATTTTCTACTTCTTCATCAGTAATCCTCCCCTGTCATATTAATCAGTAAGATAGAAAGAACTAAAAATGAAATTGATCATTATTTAATTTGGGAGAATTAGAGAACATACACACACACACACACACACACACAACACACATACCTGCCTGAAAATAGATATATACATTGTAAACTTTTTACTTATTCATCCATTCATCACATTTTTTGAATATGTGCAGTATGTTAGACCTTCTGTTAGGTGTAGGGAGTACAGGTGTGAATGTGATATTCTATCATCTCCAGGATTGTATGGACTAGTGGAGGAGAAAGAGAGCTATTACATGATCCACTGTAAATAATAAATAACATGATATAATGTAAAAGTCCACTACAAAAGGTACGGGCAAAATGTGGTGGAAACCTAGATGAAGGAGTTATAAGTAAGCCTGCAAAAGTCAGGGAAGCTTTCATAGAAAAGAGAACTGGGTGTTAAAGGACAATAGAAATTCACCTAAAGAAGAAAGTAGGAATGATGTTCCAGGCACATCCTAGTTACTACAGATGGTTAATTTAGTATCTACATTGAATAACCATGGCTAGAAGATCATACCTGTATCTATCAGGGTTAAGTTGCTGAAAATAGAACCCTCCCTAGTTAGTTTACACAGGAATGAACTTACTACAGATATATAATCGGCTTAGAGAATCACTGGGAGTGCAGATTCTATGTTGAGTTTTCAGGAATGTGTCCCAGAGGCTCATTGCAGCACTGAGCCACCAAGGGAGCGGCTGACTTTTCAATGATTAGGAAGCCGCTGGTTCCAGAACCACACTCCCACAATGAAGGGCCACTGTGACGAGGAGCCAGCCACAATTGGAAAAGCTGATGTGTCTGCTGGCTCCAATATTTGCTATGATCCTCGGGGATGCCCTATTCCTTGTCAGTTGACACCCAAGGTAATCGCTAGCCACCGAGACCTCCACTAACACTGTGTAAAAAAACCCAAGCACATCTTCCACTGTGCTTACCAGCAAAAGCAGCAGACACAGAGCTTCTGCCTCACTTCTGCCTTCCAAATCTCATTCAAGAACATCCTGTTGTTCTAATCCTTGGTTACATAGTGGACCCTAGATGCAAGAAAGTCTGAGAAATGTGGATTGTAGTTCTCCAGACTCTGGAGCACAGAAAAGTGTTCTGAAGCAGGGTGGAGTGGAGAAAGAATCGAGAGTTAAAAGAGAAAAACACTAATGTATACATACAAATAGCTTGTGTGTATATTTGACTCTTTTATTTTTATGAAATATCCCTCTTTATCTTTGGTAATGCTCCTTGCTTTAAAGTCTACTTTGTCTAATATTAATACCGCCATACGAGATTTTGTGTGCTTACCATTTGCCTGGTCCATCTTTCCATCCTTTTGCTTTTGACCTATTTATGCCTTTATATTTAAAATGTGTCTCTTACAGACAGAAGATAGTTGGGATTTGCTTTATAATCTCTGCCTTTCCTTAGACAATTTCTGCCTTTTAATTGGAGTGCCTAGTGCCTTTATACTCAATGTAATTATTGATATGGTTGGGTTTAAGTCATATTTTTTACTTTACGTATGTCATGAACCTCATCTTGCAATGCCAGTATTTTTACTTTAAAAGTTACTTTTCTGTTACAGAACTTAAGAGAAGAAAAAACCTGTCTTTGGTGTTTATCCGTGTATTTAACTTTCTTGTGGTCTTCAATCAGTATGCATCTGAGTTTCCCTTCATACTAAATAACCTCCTTTAATATTTCTCGTAATGAAGTTGTGCTGGCAATGAATTTCCTTAGCTTTCATTTATCTGAAAATGTCTTCTTTTTTTTTTTTTCTGATGAGAAAGATTAGCCCTGAGCTAACATCTGTGCCAGTCTTCCTCTACTTTGTAGGTGGGACGCCTCCACAGCATGGCTGATGAGCGGAGTAGGTCCACGCCTGAGATCCAAACCTGCGAACCCAGGCTGCCGAAGCGGAGCGTGTGGAACTTTAAGCACTCTGCCATGGGGCCGGCCCCCTCTTCTTCTTTATTTAAATCCCAGCTTTAAAGATTTCACCACATTGTCTTCTGGCCTCCATCGTTTCTGATGAGAAGTCAGCCATCATTTGAATTGTTGTTCCTCTGAATGTAATAGATCATTTATTTCCACCCCACCTTTATTTTTTCCCTCATTTTAAGATTTTCTCTTTATCTTTGATTTTCAGAATTTTCACTATGATCTGCCTTGGCTCAGTTTTCTGGACTTGTTGGCAATGTAGGTTGGTGTATTTTTACCAAATCTGGGGAAATTTTGACCATACTTTCTTCAAATATGTTTTCGTGCTCCCGTTCTTATTGTCTTCTTTTTCAGGGATTTTAGTACATGTGTGTTAGACCACTTGATATCCCATGGGTCACTGAGGCTCTGTGTGTTTTGGTTTGATCTTATTTCTCTCTGTTTTCCTGATTGTATAATTTGTATGGATCTGTCTTTGAGTTCACTGACCATTTCTTCTGCCATATCTAATCTGATCATCAAATTAATTGTTTTTATTTTAGATTTTGCATTTTTTATTTCTGGAATTTCCATTTGTTTCTTTTTTATAGCTTCAATTTCTCTGCTGAGATTTGCTATCTGCTTACTCATTAAGCCCACATTGTACTTGAAGACTTCAAACATATTTATAATACCTGTTTTAAAGTTCTTGCACACTAATTTTAACATCTGGGTTGCTTCAGGGTCTGTTTCTATTTACAATTTTTGTCCTTGATTAGGGGTCAAAATTTTCTGCTTTTCATATTTATAAAAATTTTTGTAAATATGCTGGACATTTTAGATGATATAGCATAAGGGGCCTTTAAATTCTGAAGTTGTACTTACACCTAAGGAGCAACATTTCTGGTGCCCCAGCTGAATACCTGGAATGTTAATGAGGTCTCTTCACTCTGGCTGGGCTAGAATTCCACTGTCTTCCAGCATTATGCATCTTTAGCACCTCTGTTTCTCTTTCAACTCTGTAGCAGCTCTCTCTGCTAGGCCTCTTGGAGCAAAGTGCAGCCAGCTTTTGACCAAGGACCCAGAGAGAAGCATCACACAGATTTCTGCCCCTTCCCACTTCTATCAACCCCCTTTCCCAGTGCAACTCCCTTTTATCTGGTATCCTGAGTCCTGAAACCCAAGCTATGCTTTCCCAGCTCAGCAGGACTGCCCTACTCTGAGTTCTACCTCCTGAAGCTGAAGTCAAGAATTTCCCCCAATCAGAAAGCCAGGGTGAATGTGGGGAAATACATCATGTATTTCCCTTCTCTCAGGGATCCCCATCCTGCAGTGCTTCTTGTTCAGTGCCTGAGAACAACATCCTCATATATTTGTCCAGCTTTATAATTGTTTCTGGTGTAAGGCTAAGTCTGGCACCAGTTACTGCAGTCTGGCCAGAAACAGTTCCTCTCTTTGTACATTTGAAATGCATACAATAGAGAGAAAAATCAAAAAGTAATAATCTTTAGGCAACTCTATTAATTTTAAGTCAATTTGAATTGAAAATTCTTTGTAAGTCAGTACAGATGATATGTAAATGCTATAATTTGAAAAATTATCTAAATATAAGATGTATCTATTATGGTTTTTCCACTTGGGTGTGGCAGACAGGAAAATTCTTGTGTTGCTAACCGCCCCTGGAGATTTTAGCATCAGTTGAAGGGCCTTATTTTCCCACTGAGATAGTTTCCAAGGATGAGGTGGATGTTTCCTTTTGCCCTAACACTAGATCATAGGTTGGCCAGACCTGAAAATCTTGGACTATCATAAAATTAATGACTTTAAGAGAAACGATTTAAATAGAATGAGAGTTTCAGGTGCAGATATAGAACGAAATTGCTGTTCCATTTCAGATGCTAAAGGAAGTGTGACTCAAAGAGGAGACAGCAGTTAATTTTAGCTGCTTGAACGGTATGGGGTGAGAGTGTGATTGACACCCTAGAATAATATACAACCATCATCCAACCTCTGTGAGTCACACGTGAGCCCTCCAGGAAGCTCTTTACTGAACGTTCTCTTTGCTTCTGTGGTCAAACCTGGGCTCTCCAGGGACAGCCTAATGGGCCAGCCGCATTTCAAGCTGAAACCTAATAAATCCAATGAAATTTTAAATGAGTTCATGTTTAAAGGACTCATAAAAAAGATCCTATGAAAAAAGATGTGCTTATGCCACCAAGTACATTTGAGAAAGTCTACATCCTCCCTTAACATAAATGAAAGGAAATCTCAGTTCTCTGGGATTAATTCAATTGCAGGTAATTTTTCAGTGTCCAATTTAAATTACTGTTTCCTATTAAAATAAGCGAAGACTTTTGGTCTAGGCAGGACATGTTAGAGCACCTGACCCTGAGGGGTATTTGGTAAGTAAGCAAAGGCAGACCCCTACCTGGGCTGTGGAGACTTATTAGGGATAGTCTGAGGCCAAGGTTGAGGTGGGAGAGGGCACGACTGACAAAGATCATCAAAGGCTGTGTGTGTGCTGGTTAAAGCTCAGGCTTTGGAATCAGACCCACCCAGATGATAGTCCTGACTCTCACTTTGGGCAAATTAACTTGGCTTCTCTGAAAGTAGCTTCCTCATCTACAGAATGTTGATCACAATTGCATCGACTTCTCAGAATCCATGTGATGCCTCAATGGGATTATATTTGTAAGATCTTGAGCACAGATCTTGAAGGTCATGATGCTTGGTAAATGGTAGAGGTTATTATGAAACATGCATGTCCCATGACTTCTCTGTAAGTCTGCACATTACTAACAAAATAAAGCCAAGCTTTGTGGTTTCTGCGGTGTTAAGATGCTAACGGATCATAGGTTACGTATAAACAGGTGTTCTTTCTCTCTCTCTCCCCACCACACATCTCCATTGCCTCCAGAAGATCCTTTCTCTCTGCAGAGCCTGGGGCAGCCTCACGTTCATCCAGTGATTAGTTAGGATCTGTCAATGTCATTGCAAAATGCTTGTGTTGTGATGTAAACCACACATTTGCACACACTGTTTAGGATAAAGGGCAAGGAACAGTTGATTCATCCTGGAATTTGTATTGGGTGGACAAAGCTTTGTTAGGCTGGAGAAGGGGCATATCTTCCACTGGGCAGCCCCAGGAAGGCAGGAACTTTCAGGGAGAAGGGGACAACCTTGGTTAGTTGTTTCAGCAGACTGCTGCTCGAAGGCTGCTTTCAGGAAAGTGGGATACTGGGCAAGGTTGATTTTAATGCTTGGAATTTGTTTCCATAAGTAAACATGAAATCCAAGGACACTGACTTTTATTACCCATTGATAAAGTGTCTGTTTAATTAATTCATTTAGTTCATGTAAAATCGACAAAAGTTGTATCCACTGGCAGGCTTGGCAGGGCTGTGAAGAATGAAGGACTTCGGGGGGGATTGATTCAAAGTTCATTAAAGGTGACGCCAGGGAAGTGAGACTGGTCAGAGCAGTTTTTGTCTGTTGAGTTTTCCTAGGAGGTCTGCACTGGTCAAGTGTGTTGGAGGTGTTTGTCCTGGCTTCTTCCGTGCTCCCTCCTTCCTTTCAGGACATTCGCTCCTCCTCCTTCGTCCTCCCTCCCTCCAGGTGACCGATAATCTCACTGCCCTGGAACTCTCTGGTTTTGGGGTTCCCTGCCACGGCACCCGGATTGTGTCACCCTGCTTCCATCCCCCATATTGTGGACTACCCTGCCTTCATCCCCTTATCAAAATTCTGGCCTTTGGCTCCTTCCAGGCATTTTGCAAAATGTCTAACCAGCTAATCTGTGATAAATGAGGTATAAGTGATGCAGTGAATGCCCTGCCTTGCCAAAATGTATTTTAAGAGAGTATTCTTAGAGAAGCCTTACTCCAGAGTAATGACCATCCTCCCTCAGATGGGCGCAGAAGAATTTTTAGTGGGAGTACGGGTGGTGGTGGTAACTTTTTGGTGTCCGTCAAATCACACCACATATTCAGCCACATGTGGGGGATGACAAGGGAGCAGAGTCTCTGGAGATGGGTTCACACAGCCAAGAGGGCCTCGTGGTTTTAGGCCCTGGAATTTAGCACCGGTCCTCTTCACCATGCACTTCAGCAGGGGGGTGACCCCCATGGGGGCTGCATCCATGGGCTCTGAGGCATGAGCCAGGAAGTGTCCACTCGGGGTCCAGGAGAGCCAGAGAGGAGAAGTCTCAGTGTTACTGGCACATTGGGTTCTTGTCATCCCCCAGGAGGGAAATCAAGAGAGACAACAAACAGGAGTAGGAAAGTAAAAGTTTATTAGCTTGTGCACAGGAGAGGCACAAGGCAGCTGGTGCGGAAAGGAAAGGGGCAGGTGGCCCGCTCATTAGGGAACAGGATTGTAGGGCTTTTTATTAAGCAAAGGCTGGGGAGGGGTGCCTTGTCATGTAGAAGTGGGTCTGTGCTTGTGCCTGCGCTGTCTCGTAGCATGCTAATGATACATGCGTCGCCCCTGAGTGTCATTTTTCCTATGCTAATGGGGCTAGGGTCACCCTCAGCAGACTCCTGAGTGCTAGGGCACATGCGTAAACCTGGCAGAGTGCCGAGGCTGCGGAATGGGGAGCTAGGTGGCCTCTATTTGATTCTCCTAGCTTGCGGATTGGTTAGGGGCCTTATCTGCTTAGGCCAGGGGCCTTGCAGATGGCCCTGTCTCCTTAGGCTGGTTCCTGTCTCACCAGAAGAGATGCCATACCCTCACCCGTCTCCCCTGGGCTCAGGCTCCTGGCCACGTGGCTGCTGGAGGAGGACAGCACTGATGTCCCTGAGTGTGACATCGCTGCGGAAGTGGTGGGGTCGACAACAGAAAGCCACTAAAATGATTGCCACTGCAGCTGCCTGGACTCCTCTGTCAGCCATTCCCACCCAGGGTGAGGGGAGCGGCACGTTCACCAGTCACCTGAGGGACAGATGGAGTGAGGCCTCTCCCCTGCTTCCCACCCTTCCGAATCTCAGCGGGTGTGTGAGTGCAGTCACCTGGTTCTCAAAGGGTCTGTCCCAGGGTCTCCAGCCCGGGGCACCCAGGAACCCCATCAGGGGGGCACAAAAGGCCCACAAAAGGGCCGCTAAGTGTGGCCACACGCTGGCTGTCCAGGCCTGGAAGAACCAGGTCCTTCCTTCTCACCGGCCTCTGGAAAAAAAAATTATTAGAATACTGAGGTACCACATAAACCCAACAGGGTTTTATTTCCAAATTTGGTGTTTCTATGAAAAAACAACACTGTGGTTACTCCTTGGTGGAATTGCCATTAAATTTGGACAAGTTCTAAATGCTCTTAGTCATCTCTTCCTTGAAGTGTCCTGTTATTTCCTCGGGTTGGGTCCTCAGATCCTCAGGTCATGAGCTCTCTTGACCCTGGCCCGGTTCTTCCCTTGGGTGGGAGGACACATTTCATCACCTTATGATGTCATGATGCCCTTTGACTTTGCTGTTTAACACTACTCCTCAGTCACCAAGAAGCTACGAAGACTCTCTGAATATCCACCGTGCTCCTCACTCTGCTTGAGCTCCCTTTATTCATCACCATTTCACGCTCTGAATCTTGCCTGTAAGATGAGAAAATTTTAAAATATCATATGGCCTCATATATACAAAATTACGCCCTTCGTAGAATATTTTGGAAACCAGAAAGAAGGACATTTCAAAACGACTTTTTATACTTCCCCATTCACCTGGAGATCTGGTGAAAGGTGAGCTTGGAGGCAGCAACAACACCTGCTAAATCAAACTCGATTTGTAACAGGTTCCAAACGATTACATCAGCTCTTTGAGCGAAAGGTACTTGAGTAATCGAGTCATGACAATAAGAGCCGGTCAGCTTGTTGAAGAAAATCTAATTCAGAGACTGGAGGAAAGACAGCGCTGACCCCGGCATCCTCTCACTGTTCACCTCGAGGGCCTACACATGGGGAGTCCCTGAACCTGGGCGGTTTAGTGCAAATACCCTGGGACATTTCCAATTCTGTTTAAGAGGACAAGCCATAAATCTCTTTGTGATGTCACAAATTTCCAAAGTGAAGGACCTCTCTCAAACGCCTCGATCAGAACATGTTTTTGTTGGGGCCAGAAAAACCAAGGAAAATGCATAACCATCCCCGCCTGGGCTGTGTGTGAGGCTCCGTTGCCAGCCCCAATTGACATGCAGGAGCCGTGAGCAGAGAGGCCAACAGTGACCTCAGCTCCGCTCCCCCTGCTCCCAGCCTGGGTCGTGGGGCCTCAGGGCCTTGACTTTGACAAGACCGTGCACTGTGAGCCCCCCAAACCCAGGCCCTAGACCACAACGCTCCCCATCCCAGCCTCTGAGGAGATCAGAGGCAGAAACTTGATGGACTCACTGTGGGGCTTGCCAATTGGGAAGCCAGGATCTTCTTCCCATATATTACAATAATAAAAAATAATTACTGCTGCAATCGAATTTTTATACTAACCACATCGGGACAAGACATCTGCATTAAGCTAAGCTGCAGAAACTTCAGTGAAGATTTTTCCATGGCTGCAAAGCTCTGCAAAAACTAGAAAATGTCCAACAGCTGCTGTAGCCACGAAAGTATTACAAGAATGAAGACATTTCAAATATAAGAGCAATGGCTGATTTATGCTTATCAAAATGGCCTTAACCAATAGTGGTTTCTTTTGGCTATTGCTACAGAAATGAGCAATGGACTATTGGTTACAACTATGAAGACAAAGACCTTGCATTAATCATGTAGGAAATTAGAGGAAGGGGAGAAAGGGTTGATCCAGTGTTGCATTTAGGAGATTACATTCAAATTGAGAGGCAGCCTGAAAAGCACAGGATGGATTAGCAACCTAGGTTCTGTCCAAGGGGAAGAATCAGCTGCAAGAACTTTCGAAGGGATCTATTTCCATGCTGTTTTGAGTATCCAGTTTACTATTACGGAAACTAAGAAACTTGATCGTTATGTAACACTCGTTGTTGCAATAAATAGACAAGGCGGTCCTATCTTAGAGTAGAATATTTAATTAAATGGAAAATCAATGACCTTTTTAAACAAGAGCACAGACTTGTAGCATTTGTAGAAGCGTTTCTGCCTCTCTTGTTCTGTGCACTCAGAGATCATCAGGCCCATGTGTCCTGGGCAGAACAGAAAGTCTCTTAGCTGACTCAGCCACCCCTCCCCCACCACGGACTCTTTTCATCTTTTTGGGTCCTGTGAGATTAAGAGGTCACAAGTCAGAGTTCTCTGGAGAAACAGAACCAATGGGGTATATATATGTATGAGACAGAGAGAGTTTAAGGAATGGACTCGTGATTTTGGGGCTGGCAAGTCCCACATCTGTAGGGTACACCAGCAGGCTGGAAATTCAGGCAGAGTTTTTACATTGCAGCTTTGAGACAGAATTCTTTCATTGTAGAGAAACCTCAGTTTTTGCTCTTAAGGCCTTCAGTTGATTGGATGAGGCCCACACATTATGGAGGGTAATCTTTATTTAAAGTCAACTAATCATAGATGTTGATCATATCTACAAAGTACCTTCACAGCAACATCTAGTGTTTGGCCAAACAACTGGGCACCATAGACCAGCCACATTGACACGTAAAATTAACCACCACACTTTGTATCTGTTTTAAAAACATTCCAGAATTGTTTTGAATTCCCAAAGAAATCAGGTCCCCACAGCCACACTTGGCTGAGTTTTGTGTGGCACCAGTGAGGGACTGTTGAAAAATGTGGGCGTGTGGGATAATGTTGTTAATACTATTTCCCAGAGGTGGACTAAATGTCATTTTCCTGTGTTCAAAGTTTAATAAAATTTCCAAATTCTACAGCACTAAAAGGATACAGTAAGGATTATTGAGGGCCAAAAGGATAATTTAAAATTCACCAACAGGTTGCTACCGCTGTGAAACCAGACTGTAAAAGTGTGAAAGTCTGCCTCATTTGCTCACACAGACATACCACTCACACTGGGTGGCACGAGGAGCCCGGATGGAGAGGCAGGCTGGTGGAATTCCCAGAGCGCTCTTCCTGCTAAAGGCCTTGGCCTGTGGAAGCCAGGGTGCCGTCTGTGGTGTAGCTATCTATTTGTGGAAGGGGAGCTGTTTAAAGCTTCCCAGGACTCCGTGCTTTGCAAAGTGCCTGCTGGTCATCAAGAGACAGGATCACTGGCCCCAGAGACACAGCCAACCTGGTGCCTCTGCCTGCAGAGCCCCCACCTTTGTCCCAGCTGCATGCCACTCTCCATCCTCCTCTTGCCTGTGCTGCAGAGCCACCAGCAGAGAGTGGAGCGGACAGAGGCCCCGGAGCTGTCTGATAGGGATGTTCATTACTTCTCCATTTCTGGATTATTGATTGCCAAATTCAGGGGGAGAGAGGATTTCTGGGATTCCTTTTCTCTGTTTTGGAAACAGCGTGATTGTGACTCCCTGCCCCGTCTCTGCCCATTGAATCTGCCTCTTCCTTCCACGGTAGGCGCAAACCACACATCTTCAGTTAAGCTCTCCTGGGCACCTCCATCCAGAGCCGACCTTCCCCTCCTCTTGGCTCCTGGAGGCTTATTCTTTCTATCATTCATTTAAAAAACATCTGATCTGGTTGCTGTTAATTTTTAGATCCAGATTTTATCTCTTCAACAAGGTTGGAAACTCCTCGAAAGCTTAGCCCAAGTGTCACATTTATTTAAAACTTGCCCTATACTGCGTGCCCCTCTGCTGCAAACACGTCCCCACATCCACACACATCCACACACACCCAGTCGTGTGCACACACACACACACAGCCCCAGACAGAGTAGAGGTTTAATAAATACTTAGGAGTGGTGCTGATGACTCAGACTGCTTCATAAACTAGCATACAATAATTTGACATATAATGACAACTTTTACAGAAAAGTTTATCCTTGGAGGGTTATTTTATGTAGATTTACTACCTTAAAATTGCATTTATTGAGCAATCACAATGTGCCAAAGACTACCCATACCTCTTTATATATGTTCTCTTATTAAATCTCACAACAGTCCTGCAAAGTAATGCATATTTTTAAATGGCCAGTGGTGGCTCAGAGTGATTAAATAATTTGCTCAAATTCATGTAGCTACTAAATAGTAGGATTGGGGTTTGTGCTTATTTGCATCTACCACATTATACCAGTCTGCAAAGTACAGTGCTGGTGAGGGAAGGAAACCGGGGGAAATTCCTCATCACTGTCATACCCTTCCATGTGGGACAGTAGGAAAAGCATAGATCTGGGACCAAATGGTTTGGCCCAGGTATCGATTGGAAGTTACGTGAGCTTAGGCAAAATCTTAAAGTCATCTGAGTCTAGATGTCTAGATTTCTTAGTCTGAAAAATGGGGGTGAAAATAATTTTCCTACCCTATATATAGTATCAACACTGCAAAAACAACTGCCTATAATTCCAGGGTTTATTTAGAATCATCTTCTATTGCCTTCATGGAGCATTCTTGATTTTGCAATCTACTCAAGATGCTAAAATATATGTGAGGTTTGATATTTGTTTCTGAATATTTTTTGCATCAAACAAATGAACATCCTGCCTTGCAGGGGCTGAAACCCCAAGACAGATGAATCACAAGGAAAGTCAATCCCTCTGCTTTGCTGTTTTCTCCTCAATTCTTATTGCAACCACCTCTACACCATATGGAGATCACTATGGGCCTATCGTTTCCATTTTAGATTTTAGTATATGATTTTGGTTTTCGTTCATATTTTTATTAGAAAATAATTTTTCTTCATGCAGTGCCACTCTGAGGCAGCACACATTTGAACTGGAAAGGTCTGTCATACAGACATTGACATAATAAGTAGAAAAAGTCACTCCCATTTCATCCGCTGATTTGTCAGCGATAAATTGACATACCAATGCAAATGGAGAATGAAGAAGAGGGCCCAGAGAGAGGCATTTTGGAGTTTATCAAGATACGAGTGCTAGAGTCTCTCTCTCTCTCTTTTGGTAATGTAAGGGAGGAAGACAATTCCTTTACCCTAGGTCCTTCTGGCTGGTCAAAGAACTAAATTGACATGAGACAGAATAACAGGAGAAAAATCAAACAAAGTTTAATAACATGTGTACATAGGAGAAACCCAGGAAAACTGAGTAACTCCCCAAAATGGCCGAAGCCACCACCTTAATGCCATCTTCAGCTAAAGACAAAGGAGGATGTTGGGGGTAGTGGTTTGGGGCTTCACAAGAGAGGAAGGCAATTTACATGGAGATGGAAATGTAAATGTTTGTTAAACCAATGTTTGTTGGGCCCTCTTTAGTTAATATGACCCAAGAGACACATTTTACATTATGGTATTAATGCTATCTTATGGTATTAGTTCCTTCCTAAAACAGGACTTCTATCTTAAATTCTTTTAGGCAGTTAGGGGGAAGGTCAAAGATTCTTTCCGAGTCTTTTGTTAAAAATAATCAAACCAAAGAGACATATTTGGGGGTGGCCAATTCTGATCCTCCACAGTAACAACAGAAAAAAGCAGGGTTTTTTGGTAGAATTCTAAGGTATACTGCACATACAAGAGACTTAACATTTATTTTTTTCTCTGAAAATGGACCACTGAAATCATCATAAAATGGGGTAGATGGTAGACTATTGCTGAGCCAGGCTGTTGAAGTGTCTGCCAACCCTGATCCCACCCACCCCACCCTGGTTAATTCCATACCCCAACCACCATGATCAGATCATCCCCAGCCCGCCCCCGCACTCCCCTCTCCCCCCCTTGGCTCCCATCTGTCTGTCCATCCTGCCATCCTGTCCCTGACCTGGCAGGATGTCACAGGCGAGCCTCAGAGGGGCCTCCTGGCAGCCACGGAAACTGAGGTTATTTTAGGAAGGATTGTGTCATCACAGGAGAAATGTGGCTCCTGATTGCCAACTCGTCCTGGTTTGCCCGAAATGTTCCCAGCTGTAGCACTGAAAGCCCTATGTCCAGGGAAACCTCCCTCAGTCCTGGACAAACTGGGACAGCTGGTCACCCTGCATCATAATCTCTGTCCACTGAAACAGGCCCTACCCATAACCAAGAGATGTACATTTTTAACTAGAATGGATTCCAAATTTGACTGTGTAGTTTCTCAGATGAAATTATGAGCTTAAAGATTTTCAGAAGTTGCTATCTATTTTTAGTCTTAAAAATCTTTTATGGTCTTATTAAAGCAAGATAACATAAGAAAGTAATGTTTTGAATTGTGCTCCACCCCCATCCCCACAGCTGTGCTTGGCTTTTCCTTAACAACCTTCTTCAACTCTAATTGATGCTTCCTCTTTCCTTCCCTTATGCATTTTGAAAGACAGGAAATTTTATGTCTCTAGTGCCTCTGCTCAAAGACATTTCTTGTATTTATTTCATGGATAACATTTTAAAATAAAGTTTACCGTTTCTTTAGAGCATTTCTGGTAGAACCTGATTCACATTTGTATGGGCCAATGGCTGTTTTAGAGTAACGGTGAAACCCCATTCTGGAACCTTCCATTGTTTTGTTTCTTTAGTCTTCCAGTGGAGTGATTTTCTGGTGCCATCAGATTAGCGCCCAGTCAGGGCCACTCAAGATGCTTTTCTGTACTTACAGCTCATACTATGAACTATATCACATTATTTTGTCCCATGTTACTTTGCCTCCAAGACTTATCCTGACCCCTCGATGCCCAGCCTCTTGCCCTGTCCCTTTGCCATCATACACTTGCTCTGGAGACCCAGGATTCAATGCTGCTCCTTCTTGGCTGTTTGCCTCTGATCATTCAGAACAGCCCCCTCTCTGATTTCACTCACTCAGCCTCCCTGGAGAACGAGGACACATGTGGAACATTTCACTGTGAGTCACTGCACGATCCTAGGCAAGTCACTTAAACTCTCTGGATCTCAACTTCTCTGTTCTCAAACAGAGGAATAAAATACCCAACACATAAAGTTGCTAGGGCATTAAATGACAAAATGTTTATTATAAAAGTGCCCTGTAAACTCTAAATCATATACCAATATAATTCATGACTATGCTTATTAAATTTAGTTGCCATATAGGATAAAAAGAGACAACCATCTGTTTTAGTAAGGGTTTGGCGTTGACCTGATGGGAGGCAGGAGCCCAATAACTTCTGTAGGACTCCACTCTTACATTTTGAAATAAGAGTAGAAGAGTGAGTCCATGCATTTAGGAAAAGGAAATGGGAAACAGACACACTACTTTATAAATAGTAACAAAGATGCATTGAGTTAGCCTCCCATGGTGGGTTGTTAAGTTAGAAACAAAAGTGAATGGTGTAACTCAACCGTGGTGGTGCAAAGACCCACTAAAAAGTCCACACACAGGTTCTTGCTTACTTTAGCATGCATGCACTTAGCCCATGGCACAGTAAAGGTGGGAATGGAGGGTGAGGGGATGCAGTGGGATACAAGGCAGCCCTCCCCTTTCAAAGGAAACCTGAGACGAGAAGGAGCTCAAAAACCCTTCACAATGAGCTCTAAATAGGAATTTGCAGGCCGTCTAAAAGCAATAAATACAGGCCGGCCCCATGGCTGAGTGGTTAAAGTTTCATGTGCTCTGCTGCAGTGGCCCAGGGTTCATGGGTTCGGATCCCAGGCACGGACCTACTCCACTCATCAGTCATGCTGTGGAGGTGTCCCACACACAAAATAGAAGAAGACTTGCACAGATGTTAGCTCAGGGCTAATCTTCCTCAAGCAAAAGACAGAGAGGAAGATTGCCAACTGCGAAGATTGCCAAGGGAGGTGTTAGCTCGGAGTGAATCTTCCTCACCAAAAATAAAAAAAAAGATAAATGCAATAAATGTTTGTTGAGATCCACTCAGAATGGGGGTTCTTGCAGATGTCTTGCAAATCAGACAGGGGTCTCTTGCAGAGTCTAAACACATTTATTCAGATGCAAACAGAGAAAAAAACCCAATTAGCACTGCTCAGTTTGGGTTTTCAATTAACTACTAAATACAGGATCTGGCAGTGACACAACTATCTGAGTAAATCACTCAAGTACTATCCCACATTGGGGTTAGGTTCTAATTCCTCTGCCCTCATTGTAAAATTCTCTGTATACCATCCAACTTTAACTAACAACTTAGTAGGGCTATTGTATTTATTAGGAATGCTTTAAGCTCCAAGCAAGCAAGCTCCTTGTCAGTAGGGAAGAAAGATGGAAATAAATATTGGTAGACAGAAGATTTTATCACAAGTGAATCACACAACTGTAAGGTTTTAAATTCCAGTGGAAATGTAATCACTTTTACTTGGCTATAAGTAAACTGTCCCAAAGAGCTGATCTTTCAGCCAATGACAATTGTGATGGAACTGAATATTTATGACTTAGTAGAATGTGAAACAAGAGTAATGGACATTAGATTGGTATTATGAACCAACAATAATTAGAGTGATGGGGAATTTAGGAGTCTACGAATAAAGTAACTCTATATATTCAGAGCTGTGAACAAGATATTCCAAATTAATCCAAATGAATTACTCATATACATTTCAACTTCAGTTATTTATTCATACAAGACAATGCAATGGTCAACTTTAGTGGAATATTTCTGAGGAACAGGATAGGGTGTGAATTCATAAGTGTGGAGATTTATAAATATTGGCACAAGACCGTTACTGAACCAGGTTTGTTTTGTCCGCTGCACGATTAGGCCAATCACCACAGCGACTTACAAAGAGAAAGGATTTAATTACAAGGCAGCCAAGTGAGAAGATGGGAGAATCAATCTCAGACCCACGTCCCTGAAAATGGGGCCTCAGGGATATTTATGGGGTAGGGGGCAAGGTCGTCTGAAGTGTGGGAATAGATGATTGGAGGTAAGGGGAAGTGAGGTAATTGATGATCTGTGCAAGCGTAGTCAAGCTTCATGGCTCTTCATAGGATGAATGCTCACAAAATGGCGGCATTACCATGATCTGAGGGTGGAGTTTTTAGCCTCGTGACGTCAAAAAGTTCACTTGTTGAGCATTTGCTCAGGCCCAGTTGATGGGTTGGTGGTCTCAACCTGCCTGAACTGGACAAGGGGTCCCAACTGCTGAAAAACAGCTCAAACATCCATTACCATGGTGACCCAGGCACCAGGAAGCTGTTATCTATAGGAACCTAGTGGGAGTCCGAATGCATACTGCATAAGCAGCACAGTTAACAATGGGTGGGTGAAAATCTAAAAGCTATAATTAGTAATTGCAAAAAAACACTTTATAATTTTATTTATTTTTTCCCCCAAAGCCCCAGTAGATAGCTGTATGTCATAGCTGCACATCCTTCTAGTTGCTGTATGTGGGACGCGACCTCAGCATGGCGGGAGAAGCAGTGCGACGGTGCACGCCCGGATCCGAACCTGGGCCACCGGCAGCGGAGCGTGCACACTCAACCGCTAAGCCATGGGGCTGGCCCAAAGCACTTTAGCTTCTGGCTACCTAATCATCAATGGCTAACTGTTTACCGGTTTCAAGACAGAAGGAACATTTGCATAAAAACAAATGGCTTGTAAAACTGTGCTAATGAGCAGCTGATCCAATAGGTTAGGTGCTGTAGGGAAATGCAGGCTGAAGAACCCAGGGGCTCACTCAGGTTGTAAGTCTCAGTCATGGGATAAGGTCTCCAGTTTAGACCCTGTGTGGAGACCAGGCACCCTGAAAAATTGTGTCTGCTTCTGGTTACACTGGCAAGCAGTCAAGAAAGTGAAAACCCTTAGCAAAATGCATCACCATTATTGGAAATATCTCTGAGCAATTCTTACTTTCCCTTTGTCTTACTTTCCTTGATTAATTTCTTGCTATAGTGTATGCAGCTGTTAAACCATCTCCAATCCTGTCTGATGCAGGTAGTATCAACAAACATTTATCCAACCAACCAGACTCGAAATGTATATTCCACATACGTTCAGCGACATTGCGAATATAAAGAAAAGACTTTTTCTCCCTTGTACAGGCCATTTAAAGCATTGTGAAAGCTGTTCTTTGCGTATATGAAGCATTCCTAAAAAAGGAATGAGAAATAAAAGCATATGTATGTCCAAATTCCACTTCCAGACTGACAATATGAGGGGCTTTATGGGCCCGTTCCTCTGCAAAACGAGCCTCACTGGTGAAAATGATAAACAACAAAAATCATTTAAAGTCTCTGGAAATTCTTCCAAGGGCATACAGCAAATGAAGAAAATTACTCAAGAATCTGTAAGAACAGCGAGAGCCTGCTTCTTCTATGTGTCCCCAGCGGCTTGCACAGAGCCTGGCACACACCAGAGAGGTTTGTCGGTGTGAGAATAATAACCGATTTTTGAGTGCCTATAGCTGCCAGCCACCTGTCATGCATCTAGGACTCCTCCAGAGCCAGCTTCTGCTCCTGGGGAATGTGTCTTCATGATCTTCATCTTCTTATCATTGTTATCACCATACACAAAAGGCTGGCTGCTTGGTGTAATCCTGGCACACGCTCTCCTTGAAGTATAGCAAGGTGGTTAAAAGATTGCCTGGGATGATTCTGGGCTTGGCCACGTTCTTGCTGTGTAACCTTGGGCAGGGTACTTAACCTCTCTGTGCCTCAGTTTCTTCTTCTGTAAAATAGGGTGAATGATAATACTTCCCTCCAGGTTTATTAAAAGATTTCATGAACTGCTACTTGCAAAGCACTTAGAGCAATGCTGGCAGACAGTAACACTATGTGTTTCTTAAATAAAACTAGTTAAATCTCCCTTTCACTATGTGAAAAAAAAAATTAGTTTGCTTCAAACTTCACAGGCTTTTCTGCCTAGAAAGAAAAGAAGAACGGACCTCAGATTTCCTGATATTCCCATTTAGGCCAAAGCCTTCTGCTGATGACCCTGTGTTCATCTTCACTTAGGATTTTATTCCCCCCCAACACTGGCTTGGGGGCACCCCCAAAACTTCCTTCCCCCAAGAGCTGTGCTTTTTGCTGACTCAGATTTTTTCTTTTTTTAATTGATGTTTTAATGGTTTCTAACATTGTGAAATTTTGGGTTGTACATTTTTGTTTGTCCATCACCATATATATGACTCCCTTCACCCCTTGTGCCCACCCCCCACCCCCCACCCCCACTGCCCTGGTAACCACAGTCCAGTTTTCTCTGTCCATGTGTTGGTTTATATTCCACATATGAGTGAGATCATACAGTGTTTGTCTTTCTCTTTCTGGCTTATTTCACTTAACATAATACGCTCCAGGCCCATCCATGTTGTTGCAAATGGGACGATTTTGTCTTTTTTTTATGGCTGAGTAGTATTCCATTGTATATATATACCACATTTTCTTAATCCAATCGTCTGTCGAGGGACACTTAGGTTGCTTCCACTTCTTGGCTATGGTGAATAATGCTGCAATGAACATAGGGGTGCATAAGCCTCTTTGGATTGTTGATTTCAGGTGCGTTGGATAGATTCCCAGTAGTGGGATGGCTGGATCCTAGGGCATCTCTATTTTTAATTCTTTGAGGAATCTCCATACCGTTTTCCATAGAGGCTGCACCAGTTTGCATTCCCACCAGCTGTGTATGAGGGTTCCTGTTTCTCCATATCCTCTCCAACATTTGTTGTTTTTTGTCTTGGTGATTATAGCCATTCTAACGGGCATGAGGTGATATCTTAGTGTTGTTTTGATTTGCATTTCCCTGATGATTAGTGATGTTGAGCATCTTTTCATGAGCCTATTGGCCATCTGTATATCTTCCTTGGAGAAGTGTCTGTTCATTTCCTCTGCCCATTTTTTGATCGGGTTGTTTGTTTTTTTGTTGTTCAGTTGTGTGAGTTCTTTACATATTATGGAGATCAACCCCTTGTCAGATGTATGTTTTACAAATATTCTCTCCCAGCTGGTTGGTTGTCTGTTCGTCTTGATTCTGGTTTCATTTGTCTTATAAAAGCTCTTTAATCTGATAAAGTCCCACTTGTTTATTTTTTCTTTAGTTTCCCTAGTCTGGGTAGGCATGTCATCCGAAAAGATTCCTTTAAAACCAATGTCAAATAGTGTGTTGCCTATATTTTCTTCTATGAGTTTTATAGTTTCAGGTCTCACCTTCAGGTCTTTGATCCATTTTGAGTTAATTTTTGTGAATGGCGATAGCACATGGTCCACTTTCATTCTTTTGCATGTGGCTGTCCAGTTTTCCCAACACCATTTATTGAAGAGACTTTCCTTTCTCCATTGCATGTTCTTAGCACCTTTGTCGAAAATTAGCTGTCCGTATATGTGTGGTTTTATTTCTGGGCTTTCAATTCTGTTCCATTGATCTGTGTGTCTGTTTTTGTACCAGTACCATGCAGTTTTGATTACTATTGCTTTGTAGTATGTTTTGAAGTCAGGGATTGTGATGCCTCCTGCTTTGTTCTTTTTCTTTAGGATGTCTTTAGCTATTCGGGGTCTTTTGTTGCCCCATATAAATTTTAGTATTCTTTTTTCTATTTCTGTGAAGAATGTCATTGGGATTCTGATTGGGATTGCATTGAATCTGTAGATTGCTTTAGGTAATATAGACATTTTAACTATGTTTATTCTTCCAATCCACGTGCATGGGATATCTTTCCATTTCTTTATGTCATCATGGATTTCTTTCAATAATGTCTTGTAGTTCTCATTGTATAGGTCCTTCACCTCCTTGGTAAGATTTATTCCTAGGTATTTTATTCTTTTTGATGCAATTGTAAATGGTATTATCTTTTTGAGCTCTCTTTCTGTTAGTTCATTATTAGCATATAGAAATGCAATTGATTTTTGTAGATTGATTTTGTACCTTGCAACTTTGCTGTAGTTGTTGATTGTTTCTAATAGTTTTCCAACAGATTCTTTAGGGTTTTCTATATATACAATCACGTCATCTGCAAATAGTGAGAGTTTCACTTCTTCGTTACCTATTTGGATTCCTTTTATTCCTTTTTCTTGCCTAATTGCTCTGGCCAAAACCTCCAATACTATGTTGAACAGGAGTGGTGAGAGTGGGCAGCCCTGCCTCGTTCCTGTTCTCAGAGGAATGGCTTTCAGTCTTTCCCTGTTGAGTATGATGTTGGCTGTGGGTTTGTCATATATGGCCTTTATTATGTTGAGGTACTTTCCTTCTATTCCCATTTTATTGAGAGTTTTTATCATAAATGGATGTTGTATCTTATCAAATGCCTTCTCTGCCTCTATTGAGATGATCATGTGGTTTTTATTCTTTGTTTTGTTGATGTGATGTATCACGTTGATTGATTTGCGGATGTTGAACCATCCCTGCATCTCTGGTATAAATCCCACTTGATCATGGTGTATGATCTTTTAAATGTATTGTTGTATTCAGTTTGCCAATATTGTGTTGAGGATTTTTGCATCAATGTTCATCAGCGATATTGGCCTGTAATTTTCTTTCTTTGTATTGTCTTTGTCTGGTTTTTGTATCAGGGTGATGTTGGCCTCATGGAATGATTTAGGAAGTATTCCATCTCCCTCTATTTTTTGGAATAGTTTGAGAAGGATGGGTATTAAATCTTCTTTGAATGTTTGGTAAAATTCACTGGAGAAGCCATCTGGTCCTGGACTTTTATTTTTTGGGAGGTTTTTCATTACTATTTCAATCTCTTTACTTGTTATTGGTCTATTCAGATTCTCCATTTCTTCTTGGTTCAATTTTGGGAGGTTGTATAAGTCTAAGAATTTATCCATTTCTTCTAGATTGTCCAATTTGTTGGCATATAATTTCTCATAGTATTCTCTTATAATCCTCTGTATTTCCATGGTATCCGTTGTAATTTCTCCTCTTTCATTTCTAATTTTATTTACTTGAGCCTTTTCTCTTTTTTTCTTAGTAAGCCTGGCTAAGGGTTTGTCGATTTTGTTTATCTTCTCGAAGAACCAACTCTTTGTTTCATTAATCCTTTCTACTCTTTCTTTGGTCTCAATTTCATTTATTTCTGCTCTGATTTTTATTATTTCTCTCCTTCTGCTGGCTTTGGGCTTTGTTTGTTCTTCTTTTTCTAGTTCTGTTAGGTGTAATTTAAGGTTGCCTATTAGGGCTTTTTCTTGTTTGTTAAGGTGGGCTTGTATCGCTATGAGTTTCCCTCTCAGGACCGCTTTTGCTGCATCCCATATGGTTTGATATGGCATGTTATCATTTTCGTTTGTTTCCAGATAGTTTTTGATTTCTCCTTTAATTTCATCAATGATCCATTGGTTGTTCAGTAGCATGTTGTTTAATCTCCACATTTTTGTCACTTTCCCAGTTTTTTTTCATGGTTCATTTCCAGTTTCATAGCCTTATGGTCTGAAAAGATGCTTGTTATGATTTCAATCTTCTTAAATTTATTGAGGCTTGCTTTGTTTCCCAACATATGGTCTATCCTAGAGAATGTTCCATGCGCGCTTGAGAAGAATGTGTAGTCAGCTGTTTTTGGATGGAGTGCTCTGTATATGTCTACTAGGTCCATCTCGTCCAGTTTTTCATTTAAGTCTACTATTTCTTTATTGACTTTTTGTCTGGATGATCTATCCATTGCTGTAAGTGGGGTGTTAAGATCCCCTACTCTTATTGTGTTGTTGTTGATTTCTCCTTTTAGGTTTGTTAATAGTTGCTTTATGTACATTGGTGCTCCTATGTTGGGTGCATATATATTTATAAGTGATATGTCTTCTTGATGGAGTGTCCCTTTTATCATTATATATTTCCCTTCTTTGTCTTTCTTCACCTGTTTTATCTTGAAGTCTACTTTGTCTGATATGAGTATGGCAACACCTGCTTTCTTTTGTTTGCCATTAGCTTGGAGTATTGTCTTCCATCCTTTCACTCTGAGCCTGTGCTTGTCTCTAGTGCTAAGATGTGTTTCCTGAAGGCAGCATATTGTTCGGTCTTGCTTTTTAATCCATCCTGCCAGTCTGTATCTTTTGATTGGAGAGTTCAATCCATTTACATTTAAGGTAATTATTGATATATGAGGGCTTAATGTTGCTGTTTTGTCACTTATTTTCTGGTTCTTTTGCATTTCCTTTGTTTCTTGTCCCATTTGTTTTGGACTGCCAATTCAGTTTGGTTGTTCTGTCTTATGATTCTTCTAGTTTTCTCTTTGTTTATCATATGTGGTTTTGCTTTGATTATTTGTTTAGTGGTTACCTTGAGGTTTGGGCAAAAAATCTTGTGTATGAGATAGTCCATTGTCCGATAGCCTCCTATTTCCTTATACTAAGTCAATTCAGTCACTTTCCTCTTCCCCTTCTAAATTCTTCTTGTTATACCTTATTCTATCTTGTGTTGTGGCTGTGTGTTTACAGTGATGAGGTTAAATTTATTTTTGGTGAATTTCTTCCTTTGATCTTTGAGTTTAGTATTTAAGTGGTTGCTAACCTATTCTGGTAAAGATCTACTATTTTTCTGAGTTTGTCTACCTACTTTTCTCCTTGCTCCAAGCTTTGTGTTCGCTTTCTCTTCTTTTTTTCAGGCCTGAGGGCCTTCTTGAGTATTTCTTGTAGTGGGGGTCTCGTGGCCATGAACTCCCTTAGCTTTTGTTTATCTGGGAAAGTTACTATTTCTCCATCATATTTGAAGGATATTTTTGCTGGATAGAGTATTCTTGGCTGAAAGTTTTTGTCTTTCAGTATTTTGAATATATCATTCCAGTATCTTCTAGCCTGAAAAGTTTCTGTTGAGAAATCCGCTGAGAGCCTGATGGGAGTTCCTTTGTATGTTATTTTTTGTTTTTGTCTAGCTGCCCTTAATATTGTTTCTTTGTCGTTGACCCTGGCTAGCCTTACCACTAGGTGTCGTGGTGAAGGCCTTTGTCTGTTAATATATATAGGTGTCCTGTTGGCTTCGCTTACTGGTATTTCCTGCTCCTTCCCCAGATTTGGGAAATTCTCAGCTATTATTTCCTTGAATAGGCTCTCTGTTCCTCTTTCCCTCTCCTCTCCCTCAGGAATACCTATAATTCTTATGTTACATTTTCTAATAGAGTCAGATATTTCTCGGAGTCTTTCTTCATTTCCTTTTAGTCTTAGTTCTCTCTCCTCTTCCATCTGGAGTATATCTGTATTCCTATCCTCTAAAGCACTAATTCTTTCCTCCATATGGTCAGCTCTGTTCTTTAAAGATTCCAGATTCTCCTTTATCTCCTCCATTGTGTTCTTCATCTCCATCAGCGCTGATTGGTTTTTCTTTATGATTTCAATCTCTTTTGTGAAGAAACTCCTAATCTCATTGAATTGTTTGTCTGTGTTGTCTCGTATTTCGTTGAGTGTTTTTATGATAGCTATTTTGAAATCTCTGTCATTTAGTTTATGGATTTCTGTGTCTTCGGGGTTGATTTCTGGGTGCTTGTCATTTTGTTTCTGGTCTGGTGATTTCATATATTTTTGCGTTGTGGTTCCTGTGTTGGTTTTGTTTTTCCTCATCCTGGAAGTCTCTGGTTGCAATTTCCACCTGCCGCCACTGTCTGGTGGTAAAGGGCTGTATAGTCTAAGCCCCCTGCGGTCTGCCCCGGTTTTTCTGCTGCGATCCGCAGTTTTTTTTTTTTTTTTTCCCCAATGCGATCCACGGGTCCAGTTGTTTTATCAGGTCTGCCTCAGATCGCTAGGTCTGGTTGGTTGAGCTGCTGAGTCCAGGTTGCGGGGAGGGGGCCTCTCTCTTTTGCCCCCTGAGTCCCTGACGTGGGAGGCTTCTCGTCTGCCCCTCTTTATCCGCTCTCTGGGGTGCTCAGATGTTGATGGTAGCCCTGTGGCTCCTCTGAGTCCTCTGTGCGGGAGTTTCCCACTGGCTGAGAGAGTCCGAAGAGCCATGGTTTCCCTGCCAAGGGCCGCCCCTCCCCCCTCTCTGGGAGCCGCGTGGACCGGGATCGCTGATCTGATGGGGAGGGAGCGGAGTTCTCTTTACCTCTCCCCACTTCCTCCGGGGGCCCAGCACGTTCCGCTCTCAGATGTGCGGCAGTGTGGATCCCTCTGCTCTAGGTTTTCACTGTCTGGGATTCCATTGTTGGTCTGTGACTGTTGCTTTTGTTGTATCTTGTCGGGGGAAGAATTCACGGGGAAGCTCACTCCGCCGTGATGCTGACGTCACTCTGACTCATATTTTTTTTTTTTTTTTTTTGCGAGGAGATCAGCCGTGTGCTAACATCCGCCAATCCTCCTCTTTTTTTGCCGAGAAAGATGGCCCTGGGCTAACATCCGTGCCCATCCTCCTCCACTTTATATGGGACACCGCCACAGCATGGCTTGCCAAAGCAGTGTGCCGGTGCGCGCCCGGGATCCGAACCAGCGAACCTCGGGCCGCCGCAGCGGAGCACGCGCACCCAACCGCTTGCGCCACCGGGCCGGCCCCCTGACTCAGATTTTTGATGAGTATTTTGCCAAAGCAGAAATATCCCAATGAAAACCGACAACAAGACATTTCTGCCAGCATCCTGTTGCCTGCTCTAAGAGGAGACCACAAGCAGGACACACAGTGTCCAGCTCAAGCCCTCCCATGTCCCTGCTTCCATGGAGCATCCTACAGTGTCTGCATTTCCCAGGACACATCCGTCTGCCAGGACCCTCCAGACCCACACTCTCCTCTCAGTGCTGCACCACTTTCATTTCTTCCAGACAGTGTTATTGCCTCAATTACCTTGGTGGCATGTGACAAAGCTTTTACATTTACATCCTGTATACTCTGGGGTAAGTTTGCTGTAGAAACGTGAATGGAAGGGCAGTAAAGCCCGAATAAAACCCAAAGTGCGTTCTGCTAAATGCCATGCTCCTCAGAATGCCAGATTTAGCAAGAAAAAAACACACAAAAGGATGCCCAGTTAAATCTTAATTTCAGATAATCAGAAAATAATTTTTTAGTATAAGTATATCCCATAAAATATTTGGAAGATACTTATACTAAAAAATTATTTGTTGTTTATTTGAAACTCAGCTTGTATTTTATTTGGCAATCCTACATGTTTGGGAATGGAAAAAAATCCAGGAGAAGCCTTACAAAGTTAGTTGATATTTGGTGAGTGGACAACCTCTCTCTACAAATGATTTTTTACCGATAGTGTTACCAAACCAAGTGGGCTTGATTCCTGGTGAGTTAAATAAGATTCTACACCAGTGGAAGTTGTCTCACAAAATAAAGTGTACTTGCAGCAAATAGGAGACCATGGGGAATCATTTCCAAAGTCATGGCGTCCTGGAACAAAGGGAAGCAGGAACTTTTATTTGGTTGGGAATGAGTATTCAAAAGGGAGAGGCGGGCATTCACTTGCACAGGCTCAGTTGGAGAACATGCTTCCACATAATGAGGCCTAAGCTCCTCCTGGAGAGATCTTTGCGTTAAAAATAAGGCAAAGGTCATGGGCATATAGCTCTTGTGGTGAGGCTTCCTGAGTTTCAGGGTGGCTGGTGGTTACATCTCCTTAACACACAAAAAGAAAAGAAACAACTTGGAAAAACAGTTAATTGTTTCCAAACCCACCTTTGAGTTTTTCGAGGCACCTAGTCGGTGATGATAGGACCACGTTCTGTCTCCCAGGGACAAAAGGGACCAGAGGTAGGAGTGTGGATTTGGTGGCTCAGAGGCAACAGGAGGGGGTGACAGGGCTTCTGGGCAAGGCAGTTTGCTCTTGTGCAACCCTGAGATTGGACCAAAATCCCACCTACAAGACAGCATTGAGTTCTTCTGCTTATTTAACTCCCCCGAAGAACTGTCTAATATTTCAGAGGTACTTTAATTCATCACGAATCCTCCACTTTGGCAACACTATGACCACTCTGAAAATACAGCATACACGCTCTCAGGGGGAAAACCAGAGGATGGAGATTTCTTTGACTCCAAGTCACCTGGATTGAACTAAAATAAAGTGATATTTGCGAAAGCACACTTATCTATTCACGCATATGCGTTTACATATTATCTTTTATGCTCAGTCTGGCTAAGGCCAGTGTGTGTTACTTACGTAATATCAATATCAGACTATTGTAATCTCTCTGGAGAAATGGAGACAGTATCCTGAACAATTGAGTGTGATCATATATTATGTCACATCAGATGGCCCATGAAGGCTGTAGTTAGAATCAACGTTTAGCTATATCATGCAGACAGGAAAAGACATATGGCTTATGTGCAGAGTAGGAGGAGGAGAGAAAAAGGGAAAAAAGAAGAAAAAGGAAGGAAAAGGAGATACAGAGGCAAAAAGAAACCAAGAGAAACAAGGAAAAAGATGCCTGAAACCAAATCTCCCATTAGGTTTGATGAACTTTTCTCTAACAATTAAGTTTTTAGTCTTTTTAGACTGAACTTAGAAAATCTTTGAAAAAATAAAATCAACTTAATCCAATAATCAGTTGTTTGAGAATGTAAGTAGATAAGAAGTCCTAACACCGTTGAATTCAAATGGCCAACCTGGAGTGGTTTTGGTACAGTGATTCTCTCTATAGAGCTGATATATGTTCCATGTGTAAATATACATAAGTAAATATATTGATCTATAATTAAATATAATGAATGAGGTTTTGTCCCCAAAAGGCTTTAAGGATATTCTATTTTTTGTAACATAAATTTGTGCATCCTTGAAGATGATTGTGAAAATAATAAAAAATCCTGAGGCAAGGGGTTTTCTTTTCTGTTTTTTCCTTACTCCTCAGCACACTCTGATTGTTATAACACTAGTAGAACAGTGAACCAAATCAGAGATACCCCTGCCCTTGTGGGGGTGATACGCACTCTCTCAACACTGCCCGTGCTCTAATGCAATCAGCTGTATATTTCACTGCAAGCATCAGAAATAGTTTATTCCCTTTTGGCTGTGGCTTATGTAGGACTGGCTTCATGGGAGTGTGGTCTGTGCCATCACACACGCCCCCGCTTGGAGGGGCCTTGAGCTTAGAATAATGTTCTGCTGTTCCCAGCTTGAAATTCTTAATAATTTTTCTATGAGGGTTCCCCCTATTCATTTTGCACTGGATCCTGCAAAGTATGTAGCTGGTCTCAGGTTTAGCGTTGCAATATAACAAAAATATCAAAAATCATAATTATGGTTTCATAGAGAACTTAGAACTTATCTCTTAAATTGTTTAAATCTTTTGATATTTGTAACCTCTGAATCCCTAGGAAGTCAGAAGAGGATTTTTTTAATGGGGAAAGTGAGACCTCAAGTGATTAGGTCTATGTCTAGCTAAAATCCACATTTCCTAAACTTCACACTGTATTTCTCAAGTTTAATCACTCCACCTTGTGCTTCCAAGATCTTGCCCTTTTTTCTTCCTCATCACAGCTGAGAATGTAACCAAAGAAAGTGGGACTCTGAGCTCTGTCCTTGCCACTCTTCTGTGTGTAAAATCTAAATTTTTATAACTTTTGGGTCCTAAATAGCACTTCACAGCCAAGAACTTCCCAACCATCAAATTTCATGGTGGTTCAGGGGATTGTGGGCACACTTCTACCTTATTTCTCCAGTTCGTAGAGAACAGGAAGGAGAACAGGATGCACAGGTTAGAGATGAAGCTGGCAGGAGAAATCAAGTCTTCCTAACTCTGGCCTCCACTCCAACAAGGCAGACCAACGGTGGAGTGGTCAGGAGCTGCCGATGAGCAAAGTCCCGGCTGCAGGAAGCTCCGGCTGTCTGGCCACCGCAGACCGGCAGTTTCTCAGAGTGTTAGTGCTCGAGGAGGCCGCGAATGGTTTGGTCTGGCTGCCTCTGGTTATGATTTTATTTCTCGGTGCTCCCGTACTTTGCACTTATTGCAAATTTGTCCTCTCAATAAATGATCCTTGTGGAGTAAAACAAATCACAGCTTTACTTTCCTAGGGTCAGTTAAATCCACAGCTGGGGCTGTGTTTTTCAAGGCATGGCAATCTTCCACCTCTAAGATAATTATCAGATCTCCAGAAGTTCATGGGAAATAAGGAGTTCCCTTAGCCATGGAACTTAATCCATTCTATCTTGTTATTAAGCTTTCATAACCTCAATCATGTTTTCCTGCCTATTTCTGTTGTATTTATGTATGTGTCTGGTATATACATATATATGTGTGTATATATACACAAAGCATATATATATAAATCATATATATAAATTATATATATAAATCATATATATGTATAAATTATATATATATATATATATATATATATGGTTCTGGCACAGAAGAGCTCTCAAAAATGTTTTCTGGATTCGAATTCAAATTTTGATTAATCAGAAATACATATCTACATTAACACTCTTCTTTGAAAAGTTTAAAAAGAATTTGGCCATCTTGTTCCTGGTTTGCCAATCTGACTTTGTCTTTTGTGGTTCCACTGAAGAGGTGTCATTCCCCTCCCTTGGCAATGGTTTTGCAGAGTTTTATTTTCTGAGTGGGGAAAAGATCTTGGTTCTCAAGTTAGCGATCAGGTCAGGCTCACGTGAGATGTAACACAGGTATAGGATAATTATCCATTTTCTACTCTGTAGTCCTTAATGTACATTTTTAGGTAAATCACAAGGATTCTTATAATAAAGGCTATTCCTCTAACAAAAATAGAGATGGAGTGATCTTCTTCTTTTTTTGTTTTAATACAAAACCCACAACTTTCTCATAGAGAAAAAAGTCTGGTGCACACGATCACAATAGTCATTTAAATATACAAAGGCAAAGTCTCCCCCAGCCCGAAACTCCCCCCCTTTCCCTTTTAGGAGCTCTAAACTTTGTCTTCATTCTCCAACTTTCAAAGCAGCTCATAGATTTTCAGGAAAAATGGCAAATGTTCAAACATTCTCTGGAAAAGGTGTAGCCCGGCATTTCCCATTTATCTGCTCTCCTTACCTCAGTCCATCAGGGTGACACTTGCAGCCCTGGGTTTTCTTTTCACCGCAGTTCATTCCAGCCTGAACCAGAGAAGACAGCTCTCCTGGGCTCTGGAGGGGAAATCTGTGAGGATCACAAAACAAGCAAGATGTGGTCAAGAAAGAAAGTTTGATAAACAAGACACTGCTCTGTTCTTTCTATCCCTTCCCTGAAGCTGGTTTTTTTTTTTTAAGTCCATTTTCTTCTATGTTTTGACTCCTTTGGAAAAGTCTTGCTCCTTTCCTAGGAAATGTCACCAGGGAGCAAGCTTTCAAAGCCCACTGCTGAATGTGTGCCATGCCAACATGTGGCAAGCCATCTGTTTACAAAAATGGGGTAAACGCATAGATTGCTTTTCACTGGGCCCTATACCCCCACAGCGACTTAATTAGCACTGAGACTTGCAGGCGTCTAGAGAACATACTTTTTTGAAGCCATTTCTTCTCTGGGATTCTTGACTGCTATGACATCATGCATGCTCCTTTTGTTTTATTCCAGATACATAACATTAACACAAAATGTTGGAGGTCCTGAGAGTGTTGGGCTCCAAAACCGGTATCGCTTGTCTTTTCATAGCCAGTTCCCAAAATGGCTTGAACTTCTAAGGAAGGATCTGGCACCATTTCTAGCATTTACACAATTGGAGGTCCAGTGTGTGTGGGTTGGGAGTGGGGATAGGGTAGGTCCAATTCTATTCATTGAGACTCCAATAATATTATAGATCCAATAACATATCTGGTTCTCAAGATAGTAGCTTATTTAACTATTATGATGGATCAATCGAAAGAGCTTTGGATTGCCTTAGCAAAGTTATGGAAGAGCTATTAAATACACTGATAGGGTTAGTAAATTTCAGAGATGCTTGCACAGGCATAGTGATGCCAAGTAGTAGCATCTCCATCATGTCCTACCTCCACTCACCCCAAGTGAAAATAGTGTGCTCAGTATGCAAGTAGAGCTTCAATACAAATCCCCTAGACCCTTCTTCTAACCAGATGGCCAACCTCCCATCCCCAGTATTTCTTATATTGAGACTCATGTGCTGGGAGTAAAAACAGAGTGATCCTGAGATGTCTGTGTATTAGTTATCTGTAGCTGCATAACTAATGACCCCAAATCTTAGTGGTTTAAACAACAATCATCCTTTATTATTTTTCACGGTGTCTGTGCATCAGGAATTCAGTTAGGGCACAGCAAGGATGGCTTGTCTGTGCTCCGTGACTTCTGGGGCCTCAGATGGCAGACTCAAAGGCTGGGGGTTGAAATCATCTCAAGACTTATCAGTCTCATGCCTGGTAGTTGATGCTGACTGTTAGCTAGGGGCTTAGCTGAGACTATGGGCCAGAACATCCACATGAGACCTCTCCATGTGGCCTGGGCTCCCTCACAACATGGTGACTGGCTTCTAAGTGTGACCATCTCGAGAAAGAGAGAGTCAGGCAGAGTTGTACGCCTTTTATGACCCAGCCTCCGCGAGCATGCAGCGTCACTTCCACCACATTCTATCGACCGAGGCAGTTACACAGGCCTGCCCAGGTTCAAGGAGAGGGGACATACACTCCAGCTCTCATTGCAGTTGTATTGAATCACACTGTAAGAGTGCGTGGGATGGGAAGTATATTGGTTCAGCCACCTTTGAAAAATACAATCTGCCATAGGTCCCGCCTCCACATACACTGGCTTTCCTGCAGAAGTGGTGGATTCATCATCAACATTAAATAGCAAAGATGCCTCCTGAATAAATACTAATGGAACTCTGTGAGACCTGCAGTGACTCCAGGTCTCCTGTGGGATACAACAGCGGTCAGTGAAAGCCCTAGAAGAACTTGCCAACTGGAGAGGGAGGACAGCTGATTGCTGGATAAACGTCTGGAGGGCACAGGGCTCAGCAAGTCAAGAGCCAGCTAAGGCAACACCATAAAAACAACACCCTACATTTTACTGCGCTTGATGTTTTCATAAGCGCCATCCCATCTGATTCACCAGACAGCAAGCCAGTTGAGGTGTGGATGGTCCTTCACAGAGATTAAATGGTAAATGAGAAGGACAATTCTCCAGTGTCCAAGGAATTTACCTTCTGGTTGGAGCAGAGGGACAATAGACAAAAGAGAATAAACAAAGTGACAAATGAATATGAAAATGCTAGCTGGTGGTGGGCATTTTGGTTACACTAACACAGTATGATGGTGGAGATGCACACAGTGCCATACCTGCACAGCGGTGCATTCAGAGTGTTCAATGATGGCCTCTCCAAGACTCCTGGGTATGTGTCAGACACAGTTACATTCTGTGGATGGAGGAACTAAAGTCACTGAGGAGATCCTGGGGCTTCGTGACACCAATGGCCAGCAGAAATCACACAGGTTGGCTTAGCAGCAAGGCCAAGGTGAGAACTCCAAATTCCTGGCTGTAGCCCCTTGCTCCACCCAGGCTGCACAGCTCCAGGCAGTGGTGGTGGATCCAGTGTCTCAGGTCAGCCAGCAGAGGTCTCTAGGCTGGGTTGGGTGCTCTCTCCACCTGGGGCCTGGAGGCTGTGCTCAGAAGCCCTTTGAGAATGAAGAAATCAATGAGTAACCAACTGAGAAATATAATCTTCCCCGTCCGTTCAGATCAGGAAGTGCATTAAAACTTATCTTTCTTTACATAGTAGATTTGGTTACGAAAAGCTGGATGGAAATACAATCCTTGTGGATTAAATTGTATTTTGAAAGCTCTCTGACGTCAGGATGGGCAAAATGTTGATAATCTTGAAGTCGAACAAAGAGTACGTGGGGCTCATTATACTATTCTCTCTATTTTGGTGTATGCTTGAAAGTTTCTCAAATAGCAAGTAAGTAAATAAGTGAATAAATAGCTGGCTTTCTGGCAGTGGATCACTCTAAGTCCCTCTCTCCTCCTCTTAAAATGTCAACTCTTACTTCTAACCAGTCTCTTTTGTAAAATCAAATTTTATTTTTTTTGAGGAAGATTAACCCTAAGCTAACATCCATTGCCAATCCTCCTTTTTTTTGCTGAGGCAGGTGGGCCCTGGGCTAACATCCATGTGTATCTTTCTCTACTTTATATGGGACACCACCACAGCATGGCTTGACAAGTGGTTGCGTCAGTCCACGCCCGGGATCCGAACTGACAAACCGTGAGCCGCCAAAGCAGAGTACATGCACTTTACTGCTGCACCCCTGGGCCGGCCCCGTAAAATTAAATTTTGCAAAAAAAAAAAAAAATACTTATAGCTGTTCCTGCAGATTGGATTTTTCTGAAGCCAAGCATAGCATATTGAAATGATTTGCAGTACTAGCCCCACCTTTAATTTCTGTGATATTTAAATAATATGAATAGGCATGTTTCTACCTATTGGGGAATATATTTATGAAGCATCAAAAGGAAACAGTGTGGTTGGAATGGTTACTAGAGAGAAGAGAGATGAACCCAGAAGTTAGGAGACCCAGGTCTGGCCCCATCTCTCCTCCAGCCAGGTCTATGACTCTGGGCACATCTCCTTGCACCTCAGGCTTTCAGTTTTCTGATAAGTAAAGGAAGAGTTTGCCCTGGATCACTTCAAGGATCCTTCCTTTCAACAATGGAAAGAGAATTCTGGGGGTCAAAACGGGTCGTAACCAAAAGTACTAAGGTCACTTGAGACCAAGGACAGGGAAGAGAGATGAGAATTTCCATCTCCTGGGACAAGAAGTCAATACAATCCCTCAAGGCCTTTGAGAATTTTCCTATCACCCATAGGGTCCTCACTTGTTAGTTCTCTCCTCTCCCTTCCTTAGGCTAACATTTTAGACACTATGAAAAGGAAACCCATGAAAAGATGAGTAACAGCTCTGGCTGTTGAGGATATTTTCACAATATTTTTGAATTTCTCAGATAACACCGCATATAAATGTCATTCTCTTCATCTGGAAGAAGGTAAACAGACCTTCAGACAAACTATGACGACTTGGTAACCTTGTTGAAAGACTGGGCTTGAACTCCAACTCTAGTGTCACCTTTTTCTTTCCTTTCACCTTGACTGGTGAGGTGACCTCTCAGGGGTCTCTCCTCTTCATTCTCCACCAGCAACCCCACCCGCAGTATCTATAAAAGACAGCAAGAAAAACACCAAATGCTCATGGTCTGATGTGCTTATAATTCTTTCTAGGTGGTGGGGTTGTGGTTTCTAATTTTTCCTAAAGTTTATTCATTTTAACTTTCTTAGTTTTTCTGCACTCTCCAAGTTTTCTTCAGTGAGTATGCATTACTTTGTACTCAAAAAAAGGACAATGCACACTATTTTTTTAGACGCAAATATTGTTACTCCCCAGCTTAAAATCCATCATTGGACCTTCATTGGCTCTCTGACGCCCAAAGCAGAAAATCACTGGCTTGATGCCTCCACCTCCAGAACCTGGTCCCTACTCATCTTACCTTTTCCATCTTCCCTGACCACTCGCTCTCCCCTCCTCAGGGTCCTTCCCACCCACACCCCACTCCTGGTAGCCACACACCTCACCCAGCCATCCTAAGACCAGCCACAGCCCTGCCACCAATGTGCCCTCCGTCTGAATCTCCCCCTTTCTTCCTGGCCACCCTTCTACTGTTTGCCTGGCTTGCTCTCCACCTTCTTTAGGAGACATTTCCAGCTTTGCATCTGCTGACTCTCCCTTCAGGCACTGTCTCTCACCCAGCCTCTTACTAAAGCAATCCACATCCCGCATCATGGAGTGTGTTCCAGGGTTGTTTCTTCACCAGACTGGAAACGCCCTGAGGACAGGCTCACTGCCTTTACTTCTCCAGTTTGTTTGTTTTTTTGTCTTTTTGGTGTTCTTAGCGCCCAGCACAATGTCAAACACACAGCAAGCGACCCATGAAATTACTCATTGAAAGTTTGCTTGAGTTTCAAGATGCCTACACACCAATTACAGATCATTAGAATCTTTTTTCCCCCAATAAAGGCCGCTTAGGAATAAAACCATGAAGGGTGTTACGTGCAAAGGACCATTCTAAACACAAACGACTTTCTTGTGATGTCACCTGGAGCGAGGTTCCCCGCTCTACCTGTATTGCATTCGGGTTCCCCCTGGAGCGCCTTTCCCGCCCTTGGCTCCCTGAAGCCCAGGGAGTGGGGGATGTACCGGTAGAGTTGTTTATGCATCCGTTTCTCCCAGTAGTTCCCTGGGAACTCGCTGACTGGTATACTAAAGGTGCTCATTTAATGCTTGTGGAGGGAATGAATTTCACATTTAAGTGGTCCATGTGCCAGGAAGTGTTCAGTCAACATGAAAGGAGGGCATTAATGATGGATGAATGTGGGGGCCCTCGGAGAGTTTTGCAGTTTGGTTCCTGCACAAAGACATCTGACCGGTGGGGTGCACGGGGCTTCAAACCCACGCCCAGCTCCCCCAGGCCCTCTGCCCCGGTACGGGGCTGCCCACCTGGAGCCAGGGGCGTTCTGAATCACTCCAGTGTCCTGTGGGCTAACCAAGGAAGCCAAGTATTTAAAAAGTGTTTGCCTTTCTTCCCTCCCACATTAAACTCCAGATTCTCCGTTATTTTAAAATTTTCCTTCTCTGTCATTTCTCCAGAGCTTTGCCAGTCCTGAGACCAAAGAGTCGCAGAGCATCACCCTTTAGGAATGTAAAATGATTCTTGTCCCAACACAGCTTTGCTTAATAATATGCTCGACAAATTCAGGGAGCTCATTTGGGTAAAATACAGTTTTTCCTTTTCATACATTTGCTGCTTTCTCCAAACAAATTCTAAAGAAGACTGCCTCATCAGCAATTTGATAATTTGGAACTGAAATAGAGAGTCTAGAGTCTGGAATTTCATGTTCCTTCTGATTGAAAAAATAAAAATTCTTTGAAGTATATAAATTTGTGCTTGGCAATGCTCTCCTCTGGCATTGGTTCATTTTTCACAGACCAAGCTAAAGCAGGAAATATTCCTCAGCCCATCAGCACTAAGATTCTCTGCCCTCTGAAACTTTCACACAACCGGGGCAAGAGTCCTCCTGAAGCAGGTGGAGGCCCCCCTCCAGCACATCTGACCACAGAGAGGAACCCCCCCAACTGCCTCCTCTTCGTCTTCCTAACCATCATCTCCCCACCCAAAGTGACACACACCACACAATGCAACACTCAACACCAGGCAATCAGTTAATGCCTTCTAAGTATCGAAGGACGGAAAATGGGGGCAACATCCATTATGCAAGTCTCCTCTCTTTCCTGGGCTGCTGAAGCTTGGGGCTGGAGGTGTTTGACATTTCAGGGGAGAAGACAGCTCCACAAAATGGGGAGACATGTTTGCCTTGCTTCTTCCATGGATTCTGGCTTCATGTCATGGTGGTGATGACGATGGCTAGTTGACATGTTGGCTCCCCATAGAACTGGGTGCCCAATGACAGCTAGATTCCTTTAGTATATCCTGGAACAGTAGAATAAAGTACCACTTGATGTTTGGAAGAAGTAGGGTCAACTGAGTATGTGGAAGAGCTGCCTTATCCTACAGAAAACAAACTTGCACCACTTGATATCACAAGAGAATAACATGGCCAGGCCACCTGGTGTCCCCTCACCCAACACTCTGGGGACTGGGAGAGAATGCCTGGTGGGGACTGGACTTTGCATTATCTTGAAGCTGGAAAGACAGATATTTTGGTGGCCAAAAAGTTTTTTTTGCCTTCTGAGGTAGAGATTAGAAACTCCCTTTGGTCCCAGAAGGACTGCCTACCCATTGAGCTGAGGAAACCTGGAATGCAGCAAAGTAACCCAAATAGAGATGCTCCCGGCTGAGATGCTGTGTTCAATAATGTAAACTGGGCATTTTACTGGCACTGTTCTGCCTCAGAGCTAGGCTGCCCTATGCCTGAACATTATTGTTCTTAAGAGTGTGTATGTGTCCAAGAACTTTCTTCCAGGAGTTTGGGAACTAAAGACGAGGGCAGCAGGGACGTCTGGCTGATCTTCTCTTCCTCTGACCCTGGAGGGAAGAATAAAATAAGGAATGCAAATGGTGTGGCACCCACCATCGCCTGGACACTGATGTCCTCTGGGTGGTGTTTTCTAAGACTGAATAAGTAGGATGATGGGAATGGATGATGTGTGATTTTGGACTTTCTTGCTTTGGAATGTTGAGGGACTGTGATTGTCCTGTTCAGGTCCTGGAGCCAGACCACACACTCTGGGTGAGGGTGGGCTTTCCCCAAGCTCAGTCGTTGGAGGAAAGGTTAATCCTGGGGTGGGATATCTAGGAAAGGAAAATTTTCCTTTCCCGGGAGCTGAGGGGAGAAGGGGACGGGGTTGGGAGAGTTGCAGTGTTTCTGGTGGTGGGTGTGATCTAAGCTGTACCACGTGGATGTAGGCTGGGATCCAGATGGGGAGCTCACTGGGAGAGCACCCCCGAAGTCAGGCTGAGAGCTGTGTGTGGATCCTAAGAGCAGACTCTTCAGGAACAGCTGTGGGTTACTCTGTGAGCTTTGCTTTCCTAATCCCAAGGGCTCCTGGTCAAGTGTCATTTGAGGCAAAGCCCCATCTCACTCATGCTATAAGGAGCTATGAACATCAGTGTGGTGATCTCCCTGGGGCCCCTGGTAGCCAAGGCAGCCATCCCAGCAGCAATGGGAGCCAGGCAATAAGCCAGGGAATTTTAGCAACTCATTCTGGCAGTGTGGTGTAGAAGGCAGCTTCTAAATGGCCCCAGGTGACCCCACCCTGGCACTCATGCTCTTATGTCATCCCTCCCCTGTGACTTGCTTCTAACCAAGAGAATATGGCAAAGGTGATGGGATGTCAATTCTCTGATTAGGTTATATAAGATGTGACTTCTGTCTTGAGAGCAGACTCTATTGCCTTCTTGACCTGCCCTCAAGAAGCCATGCTGCAGAGGCCCATGTGCAAGGAACTGAGGGTGGCCTCTGGCCAACACCCTGCAAGGGACTGAATCCTGCCTACAACCACTTGAACTAGGGTGTGGATCTCTCCCCAGTGGAGCCTTCAGATGAGACCCCAGCCCTGGCTGACAATTTGCTTGCAGCCTGTGAGAGACCGTGAAGCAGAGGACCCAGCTAAGCCATGCTAGGATTCCTGACTCACAGAAACTGTGAAATAATAATTGTGTGTGGTTTTAAACTGCTTGCTTTGGATTATTTGTCATATAGCAACAGATAACCATTACAAGTAGGATCTTAAAAACATGCTAAAAAGATCTGGGGAGATGTAACCAGGGGTATTATTGCCTGCAATTAGGGCATTAGGGAACTCTCGCTGTAAAAATACGATATTAAAAGGAAGTGCAATTTATTTTGAGTCACAGGTTGATGAGGCTAGAAAAGACTGGTTATTTGAGAAATTGCTTGTGAATTATTTATTTCTCAAAACTGTGTCTCTTATCCTTTGCTTAGAACCCCCCATTCTTCCTTAGTTGTGTTCCCACTGCCTGATTTTGTGCCTTCCTCATTGGATCAGTGACTCAGTTGGACCATTTGCCTGTCTTTGATTTTAGTTTATCCAAAAGGAGTTGACTCTCATTGGCTCCTTTCATTGCATCTAGTGATCAAATGTCGCCCCTCGACCCCCACAACCACCGCCATATTCACATCTGGGTTTGAGGACATCATATCCCAAGTGGAACCAGAACCTCAGAGGCTTCATATGTCTAAAAGCGGGATTGGACATGGTATACATCTGTTCAGGAAGGACTTAGAGCAACTAATGTATTATCAATCCAAAATGAGTTAGTGACAGGAGCAATATTTAAGGTAAGATCATACAACTTTTAAATCTGAAGCCTTTGGAGGACAGCCATGCCCCCCACAGCCTGCTTGTTGGGATCACTGTTTCACGGAATTCAGGATAGAACATGGGACAGAATCCAGGCCAATCCATTCTGGCAATGTCACTTTGGCCTGTGGTCTTTTTACCAGATGTGATCTTTGGTATCCGTTCATGAACAGTGGCAATTCCAGGCGAGACCCACCACCACAAGAGTCTGGAGGAAGCCCAGGGGAACTTTGTCATCCAGGAAGTTGCTACCTCCTACCACTCCATACTTCTCAGCTTTACTCTCTGATTAAGACCAAGACCTAACTTCTCAAAGTTCCACTTGGTTGGAATCCAGTCGAAGTGGAGAATTTGGATATTTCACCATTTGAAGTTGGAATCACGGTATCCTGAATTCTTGGTCGGCCTTTCAACTTCAGTTCTCAGATGTGTGGCCTGATGGGCACTCCCTTTTATTTAAGCTGCCTTCAGGATGTTACAAGTTCTGCTGACATGCCTTCAAGGTTTGATGAAACACTGGAAAACATTTATGCAATGAACAAAATGCTGTTTTGGGAAATTATACACATTTTATTACCAAAAATATTTTTCTGCTTAATTTGCTTTATATCAATGTGTTTGGATTAAGTTTACTTTAAACATAAACTATTTGGAAGGTTTTCTTCAACACACCAGCGATTTGTACCTCCTCATTCTGAAAGACCAAAAGAAAATAATACATCACCACCTGGACATGAAGAGAGATAAAAGGATCTATGTGTACGACCACTTTCTCCTGCCTGACCTTCGTAAAGATGCTTCTACACAAAGATGAAATCAGATAACGAGGGCTGCAGAGTAAATAATTTCTTGCAAGTTTTTGCACATGGCATTCTTGGCCTTGGGAAGCTGGTTATTTCTATACCAGGAGTGGGGGATAACCCTAGGTTAACCCAGGGATAACAAAGCCGGGTACTATAGGATGCTGGGGATGCCATAGCCTCAGGCTGAGTGTTGGGCCAGATAACTCCCAATTCTTCTATCCGGATAAACTTAGTTGCCAACCCTGTCCTCATACCACCATTGGAGTGGGTGAGCCAGGGAAATTCTGTACAGTGGAGGCTAGAGTATGGGTGGGCTCATCAGGGGCAACATGAAAGTTCAGACCAAAGAAAAAAGCAAAACTGAGCTGTGTGTGCCCAGATTTCTTTCCTTGGCAGTGGATCTCCAGGGACCTGGCCTCAGCCTGGGTTCTGGGAGCTGGCCTAGAGTGGAGGAGGGATGGGGCTGCATACCCAGAGCCAAAAATCAACATTCAGAATCAAGCAGGCAGAGTAGTAAGATTAGGAAGGGACTGGGCAGAAAGGTGGCAGCAATGAGACTGCAACCAGGGACTCCAACGTGAGCTGGGACAAGGACGTGCAAACGAGGAAGAGATCCAGGAGATGCTGTGAGGTGCAGGGACCTCTGCAGGGCCCTGTGTTCTTGTCTCTGGGTGGAAAGGGAGCATGAAGACAGACTCAGCACAGCAAAACCAGGGTTCCCAAGCCAGGAATGGAGTTTAGAAAGTTGCCAAGATGGAAGGGAGGCCAGAAGCTTGTGTCAGAGCCGTAGTCTAGAGTTAGTAAGACAAAACCAAGTTCAAATAAGGACCAGTAGTGGGTGAGATGGATGGGGTTGGAGGAAAGCTTTGTCTTGCCCAGAAGATATGTTTTAGTTTCTCTTTGCATTAATAAATCAACTAATGCATGATTTATGGGTGGATCAGGTGAATTACAGATATGGCCAAGGCTCGAAGGGATACTTTATGCTTAACATGGACAGCCCTCGTGCAACCAGCAATGGAAAAGAACATTGATGGCTCAGGACAATTTCATCCCTGTGGCAGGAAAAAGAAACACAAACCACAAGTCCTTCAGACACTAGGTCTGTTGCTCTCCATCCATTTACGGGGAACAGCATCTGCCTGTGGGAGACGAGCCATCTTCAAGGACTACAAGGCAGAGGTTGGATTTCATTATCTGGCCTGGACTCCAGGCTGAGGTCTTGCAGGGGGGAGAAGCCAGATTCTGAATTCGGACATTTTCTGGAAGCCTGTTTTTAGTGCCTGTCATCCAGGCTGACCCCGGGGGATGCTATTGATGCTAGAAGGAAAATTGCTGGAGTGAGGATGCAAACCTATGGTCCAGAGTATTCATTTCCCTTTGCTGAATTTTAGCCATTTCCACATTTTCCTGCTTTGAGTTATTTTGTTAGGATTTTTTTTTACCTTGTATTTTTTTCCCCTTTGCCAGCAGGAAAATGTGGGTTTCATGTTTCTCTTGAATGTCATTCTCCAATTTCACCCTAGGGCAGGGGTGGATCTGGTTTTGTGAGGCCTGAAGCTTACACAATTTGGGAGTGGTCCTCTTTCAGAAAAACAGTATAAAAATTTTAACATAAAATTAGGTACAAAAGTAAAAGCATTAATTTGGAATGAGAAAAGAAGCCACAATATATTACAAATTTTAAAAAGCTATCCAATATAAAACATCAGATATAGAAGAATATCACAATTTTTTTTTTTTTTTGCTGAGGAAGATTTGTCCTGAGCTAACTTCTGTGCCAATCTTCCTCTATTTTGTATGTGGGTTGCAACCACAACACAGCCACCCATGAGTGGTGAGGGTCCGCACACGGGGACTGAACCCAGGCCACTGAAGTGGAGTGCCCCGAACTTAACCACTAGGCCAGCCCCTCACACTATTTTTATAATTAGCTGCCTGACTCTAATACTCTTTGTCCTACATTTTTGGCTGCACACTCTGATCACCTCTTCATATAGCAACTATTTTTATAACATTTTCAATAGAGAAAATTAAAAACTACTTCAGTCCTTCCTTGAGCATGGTTGCTTTCCTATTGATCATTTATAAAAGTTTCTTTTAGCTTTTCAACTCATTTTTGATGATTCTGTGTAAAGTTTTGGAATCACTATCAAACTTGAGAAAATCTCCACCAATTTTCCTTCCTGTAGGAGCTGTTATGGACACATGCAACTTTTTGGAACATAGATGCAAGTTTGTGCCTTCCAAACACAGGAGTTCTGATAAATTCTATTTTGCATGATTCCCATCAAAGAAGAACAAAGCTGTACAACACATTTATAATTCCATACATTGCACTGTGGAGTATGTTCTGTAGGAGAGAAATTTAATTTTGAATAGGCATCAAGGAGAACTAAATCCTCTGCTTACAATTTTCATGCATGATGTTGGAAGAAGTTTCTATGAAGTAACTTCTGATTCTATACATTTCAAACCTTGTTTCTCCTCCACTGCCCACACGCGTCCAGGGTCAGGCACTGGAGGACACATTCATGCTGCAATAATTCCTGTGTCCTTGTACCTCTGGGTCTGACCTGGGTGAGTCAACAGCTGGGTGGGAGGAAAATTTCTGGAAGCCATTCTTATATCGGGACAGCTGGCAATGACTTAACTGTATATGAGAGTGACTGTGAGATATATATATATATCTAAGCCCAACTCAACTTCTCTTTAGATCCCAAAAATACCCTCGGACTCTCCAGTGCCACCTGACGTCAAGGGAAGTGTGACAGAGGGGCAGTTGGAGTGCAGAGATACAATAGTCTTGACCATGAGCAGCCAAAATATCCTACTTGCACACACTTGACCAAAAACATGGTCCTGTGAACTCGTTGCTGGGGTCCACCCAAAGTTTCAGAAGGAGCTGAGCAAATGCAAAGCCCGAGGTTGATGCACCGGTGGCTGGAAAATCACATCTTTTCTCAAATATACTAGTTTCTCACAAGTCATGTTTTTGAGCCCCTAGATTTCATTTTCTCTTAGAGAGAGCTGTTTTTAACTCCTTCTCTTTTTTGCACATTTTATTTTCCTGCTGGTTTTCATGCTGGGCGCTTTAGCTGGCTTCCCACATGCTGACATAAAGTACTTAGGATTCTTTTTGTGTGTGTGTGTGAGGAAGATCAGCTCTGAGCTAACATCCATGGCAATCTTCCTCTTTTTGCTGAGGAAGACTGGCCCTGAGCTAACATCTGTGCCCATCTTCCTCTGCCTTGTATGGGTCACCGCCACACCATGGCCTGACAAGCGGTGCCTCGGTGCGCGCCCAGGATCCGAACCCGGGCCGCCAGGAGCGGAGCGTGCGCACTTAACCACTATGCCACAGGGCCGGCCCCAGACATAAAGTACTTAGGATTCTTGATTTATGTTTATTGATGTTATTTGAAAAGTGCAAACTTTTCAGATGTAAAAATTGTTTAGGTTAGTACAGTACAGAAACACAGGGGTGAGCAGCTCTCCTGTCAGCCCACGTGGCAGGTGTCTTTGCTTCTGTATCAGCTCCTCCTGTTGTGGAGTCAGGGCAGTTTGTAAAGCGATGGTGCTGCAGGGATCAGAAAAGAAAGTTTAACTCCCAGGATTAAAACTTAGCTGTTACATTTTAAATCACCAGATTTAAAAAAACTGTCTGAAGAATTTAAACCTTCAGTACTTCTAAAATGTTGAATACATTAAAAAAATAGGATGTTGGCAAGCGTGTGGTCTCCCAACCCCACCCATTCTCATTTGTATCTAATGACTCAGTGTGACAGCTTAGGCAGAAAATTCAGCTCTGTTTGGGATCCTGAGGAGCCTGTATTCAGACCCAGCCCACGTAAAACCTCGTCCCAGCCTGGCCACTTGCAGACCCTGACACTGTCACTTCCCCCACGGATGCAGTTTGCAACCTGGGCAACGAGGAGCATGGAGGGGAAGAGTCCCAAAGGCCCTCCTGGTTCTGTGGCTCCGGGTAAAATAGGCTGCATTTTAAAATTATATCCCAGTATTTCAGTTTCAAGTTTGTTTGTTTGTTTTAACTTTCAGCACTAAGACAAAGAGAACCTTCAATAACTCCCTTTGCCAGCAAGAAACACATGTTCTGCAGAAGTGTTTGTTCGAAAGAGAAGGATCTTGGGAGGTAAAGGAGCTGGTTCCTCTTTCTCCCTTCAGGGCAGGACAACAACTCAGACCCTGGAAAAAGAGGGAAATATTTCCCGTTTAAGAACCTCCAAACAAGAAGATTCCAGATGAGGTGCTGGGGTTGGGAAGATCTGAGACAGCCTGTCTGGGAGGCCCTCACAGCTAGTGGTGCGGAAAGCGGCTTCAGGCACAGTCCTCGAGAAGATGGAGAGAGTGAAGAGTGTCGCACACACTGGCAGTCTGTGGGCCAGATCTGGCTCCCGATATGTTGTTTTTTTTTTTTTTGGCTTGAACAGTATTGTGCTACATTAGTTTTTTAAATTACGAAATAGTTGCCAACATTTCAAAATTTGGAAAATTCATGCACACCCATGGACACATTTACAACCCAGATTTCCAAGTCTTCTCTTGAAAAACTTAGGCAATCTAGGGACAATCAGACCCACATTCTGCCCAGCTATGGGCACATACTTTGGTTCTCCATGGTCCCCACCACTGTCCATGGATGCCCCAGAGGGGCCACTTGTGTTGCCAGCCAGCCCCTGTGGTTCTTTGACTTGGCAACCATGGGCTAGAGCCCCACTATCCAGTAGAAATATAATGCCATCCACAGATGTAAGCAACACATGTAATGTACATTTTCTAGCAGCCGCATTTTAAAAAAGGAGAAAGAAACAGGTAAAGTTAATTTCAAAAATATATGTTATTTAACCCAGTATGTCAAAAATGTGATGCAATCAATATAAAAATTATTAATGAGATATTTACATTCTTTTTTCATACTAAATCTTCAAAATCCAATTTTACTCTTATAGCACATCTCAATTCAGGCTTGCTCAATTTCAGATGTGGCAGGTGGGTGCAGACTGGCCAGGGCGGGGTCATAGCTTGGTACATGGTGGAGATGGATGAATGGTGGAAAGCTAGGTAGGAGAGAGAGATTGAGGCCAGATTATGGGTGGCTTAAAGAGGTGTTTTTTGGACTTCCTTTTATCAATAACTAGAAGCCACTGGAATTTGTTTGTGGGTTTCAGTCCAATGTTTTTAAAGTCCTTTATTGTATCCACCGTTCCTTCTCCCACATTTTAAAGTCGTTTACTCTTGGACTGTCTTGAATGTATATCAAGAACAGTGGAGCAGGAGCTTCTAGAAGTTTCCAAACTGTTTCCTTTAGAGTGCCAGGGGTTCTAAGTAGGGACCTCAGAGGAATGGTGATGGGAAAGCTGGACCTGGGGCCCCATCCCAGTGTCAACAGGAGCAGCTTCTTCAGTTTTATGCATTGCCTGGATGTGCAAGATTTTATTTATAGAAAGAGTTCTACTGTTTCTGTTTGTTTGTTTTTTAGTGTTTGAAAAACCCTCCTTTATGATACAATCCTCCAGAATATACGAAATAGTCTCTTCCACATTAGCTGTTTAAGTACTTGGCGTGTTTCCAGTTCCTTTCATATGTCTTTTATGAGTCCTTTATTCACTTTAAATCCTTTTATCCTGGGTGACCCAATAAGGTGGGTACCAGACATCGTCATACTATGCCAAAAGAGGCCTTTTAAAAAAATAGTCATATATAATGCCTTAAAAACCTAAAAGGGTTATTTAGTTACCCTGTATCTTCACAAATCTCATGTTAATGAGTAATTGTGGATCTGATTGTATAATTACGAGCTTTTAAAATAACTGTTAAACTCCATTTTTTAGTAAATAAATCAGAACAGCAGTCTTTTGTAGAAACAGAGCTTCTACAAAGAGGAAATGGGCTATGAAGAGAGAATTGGCTCCTAAATCTTCCAACCAAACTGACCAAGCTTACCCACTCCCTTCCCCAAACCCACTTGTAAGTTAATCTCGTAGCAAAGGAAAAAAAGGCTTTCCATTTTTATGACTTATATGGAATAAAGAACAATGTCTCCGCCTCCAAACTGTGACCATCTCTGACTTTATTGTGATCTGTGGCTCGTTTGCACTGTGTGGTAAGAGAGTGGAATTCACAGAAGAATGTTCTTCTGGACTGCCATAGATGGGCTTCTTGAGAGAGTTTATCCGCCTACATTACTGAGTTGTCTGGTCTCCCTTCTTCTTCCTCTTCTCCTCCCATGTGTTCTTTTTATTTTAGTTGATAATTGATCATTCCTTACCTGTCAATCAGCTGAAACATTTTATGATGGCTCCAAGCACAACTTCACAACACCAGGCCATTCCTTTTAGCAAATTCCTTCAATGTGAACCTGATATGTCTAGGCAAAGTGTGCAACAGAAACCCACCCAACCCAGAAGTATTTTTAAAGGAATTCCCCATGGTGTGTTCAGTTAAAGGGCTTCTATAAACTTCCTTAGTATCCATCACTGTCTTCAAAAAGGCAAAAAGAGAAGCCAGATGTGTCTGTGAAGTAACAACGGCTAACGTAGCAAGGGCTGGGATGGAGAAGGCATGCTTGAGGGTGGGACAGAGGCTGTGCCCCAATACAGATGTTCTGGCATTCAGTCATTGAGTACTGACTGTGTTGGTTAATTAATTAATGTACGAATGCATTAATGTATTGAGCAAAGAACTCATTAATCCAAGGATAAGCACATAAGGCATCCTCCAGAAAAGGCATCCAAGGCCAGGGAATCCATTCTAGGGAGAGATATGGGGAGGACATGAGATGGTGCTCCCATGCGTGTCACACCCCTGAGCAAGTCCCAAGTAGACTGCTCTGATTTCATCCCTTCGCTCTTGCACAGGAAAGTGTAGAATAATGCAGGGGAGACTGATGCTATTAAAGGCATATATTTGAATCAGTTCTAACTTACATAAAAAAGTAAATCACTTGCAAACTTTGGTACTTGAATATCACCTATCATGTTCCTTAGAAATGATCCCAACACAACTCATGTCTTTCAGCAACAAGTTCAAGGGCAAAGCAGACTCCAAGCATCCCAGCAGGAAAAGATAGCACATTAAATGGAGATAATTAAAGAAAGTTTAATATTGTGATTATTTGAAAAATATGGATAAGCTTAAAGGAAACCAACATGGAACTCTGGAGCGTAACAGGGCTGGCAACAGCAAGGAGACTTTATCCCCTAAAGCTGAGGGCAGAAGTGCTCACCAGATTCCTGAGAGAGAAAGAGGATCACCTGGCAGAAGCTGCAGCCTTTGGGGAAGCCACTGACACCCTGTCACTCAGGTCCTTCTGCCTTCTGAGTTTCTGCTTGTAAATGTCATTGGAAGCCAGAGGCCAAAGGATGATATTCAAGCAGCCCATAGAACCCAGCCTCCCTGGGCACAGAGCAAGATGGACGGTAGGTCAGAGGATCAAAGGGAAAATGTCCAGCCCAGGTATCAATTCCAACAGGTTGGGGCTGTTCATCAGCCAGAGGACCAGGGAACCAGGGCAATCTGGTTCACAGTTTGAGTTATCAGAATCTGAAGCATAAGAGCACATTTTCTCCCAGTCATTTCCATAAAACAATTGCTACTCAAATGAATGACTCACTCTGTGTTCTTTCTCACATGCCGAACTGTGAGCTCCTTGAGGTAAGCACCTGCCTTTTCGTCTGTACACAGTTTACTGAAGAGTGTCTGACATAGAATAAATACTCAACAAATGGTGGTGGGTTGAATAAATGAATGTTCCAGGCCACTACTGAATTGAAGTTCTGTTCCTTTTAATTCTCTTCCTTGGCCAGAATCAGTCTTTAAGAATGGTGCAGATCAATGAAACTAAGAATTAGTTTTTTTGAAAAAGATAAACAAAATTGGCAAACCTTTAGCTAGACTTACCAAGAAAAAAAGAGAATATTTGAAAAAATAAAATTTTAGATGAAAGAGGAGATATTACAACTGATATCACAGAAGTACAAAAGATCATAAGAGGCTACTATGAATAACTACACTGCAATAAATTGGACAGCCTACAGAAATGGGTAAATTCCTAGAAGCATACAACCTACCGAGACTGAACCATGAAATAGAAAATCTGAACAGACCAATAACGAGTAAGGAGATTGAAGCAGTAATCAAAAACCTCCCAACAAAGAAAATACCAGGAACAGACGGCTTCATGGGTGAAGCCTGCCAAACATTTAAAGAAGAATTAACTCCAATCCTTCTCAAACTCTTCCAAAAAATGAAAGAGAAGGGAACACTCTCACACTCCTTTTACAATGCTAACATTACCTTGATAGCAAAGCCAGATAAGGACACCACAAGAAAAGAAAACTACAGGCCAACATCCCTGATGAATATAGATGCAAAAGTCCTCAACAAAATACTAGCAAACCGAATTCAACAACACATTAAAAGGTTCATATATCATGGTCAAGGGGGCTTTATCCCTGGGATGTGACACATGCAAATCAATAAATGTGATACACAACATTCATATAATGAGAGATAAAAATCATATGGTTATCTCAATAGGTTCAGAAAAAGGGTTTGAAAAAAATTCAATATCCTTTCATGATAAAAACTCTCAACAGAGGGGCCGGCCCGGTGGCGCAAGCGGTTAAGTGCGCGCGCTCCGCTGCGGCGGCCCGGGGTTCGCTGGTTCGGATCCCGGGCGCGCACCGACGCACTGCTTGGTGGGCCATGCTGTGGCGGCGTCCCATATAAAGTGGAGGAAGATGGGCACAGATGTTAGCCCAGGGCCGTCTTCCTCAGCAAAAAAAGAGGAGGATTGGCGGGTGTTAGCTCAGGGCTGATCTCCTCACAAAAAAAAAAAAAAAAAAAAAAAAAAAAAAAAAAAAAAAACTCTCAACAGAGTATAGAAAGTACATACCTCAACACAATAAAGGCCATATACGACAAGTCTGCAGCTAACATCATACTCAACGATGAAAGGTTGGAAGCTTTTCCTCTAAGATCTGGAACAAGATAAGAATGCCCACTCTCACCACTCCTACTCAACATAGTACTGGAAGTCCTAGCCAGAGCAATTAGGCAAGAAAAATAAATGACATGATCTTATATATAGAAAATCCTAAAGACTCCACCAAAAAATCTGTTATAATAAAGAAACTCAATAAAGTTGCAGGATGTAAAATCAATATAAAAAGTCAGTTGCATTTCTATACACTAACAATGAACTACCAGAAAGAGAAATTAAGAAAACAATCCCACTTACAATTGCATCAAAAGAATAAAATAGGGGGCTAGCCTGGTGGCATAGTGGTTAAATTTGCGAGTTCCACTTCCATGGCCCAGGGTTCATAGTTTCAGATCCTGGGCACAGACCTGCACACTGCTCATCAAGCCATGCTGTGGCGGTGTCCTGCATCCAAAGTAGAGGAAGAGTGGCACAGATGTTAGCTTGGGGACAATCTTTCTCAAGCAAAAAGAGGAGGATTGGCAACAGATGTTAGCTCAGGGCCAATCTTCCTCACACACACACAAAAAGAATAAAATACTTACCAAAGAGGTGAAAGAGCTATAAACTGAAAACTATAAGACGTTGATGAAAGAAATTGAGGAAGACACAAGTAAATAGAAAGATGTTCCATAGTCATGGATAGGAAGAGTTAATATTGTTAAAATGTCCATACTACCCAAAGCCATCTATAGATTCAAGCAATCCCTACCAAAATTCCAATGGCATTTTTCATAGAAACAGAAAAAATAATCCACAATTCTTATGGAACCACAAATGACCCCAAATAGCCAAACCAACTCTGAGAACGAAGGACAAAGCAGGAGGCATCACACTGCCTGATTTCAAACTATGTTACAAAGCTATAGCAATCAAAACATGATGGTACTGGCATAAAAACAGACACATAGATCAATGGAACAGAATAAAGAGCCCATAAATAAACCCATGCGTGTATGGCCAACTAATATTTGACAAGGGAGCAAAGAATACTTAATGGGGAAAGGATAGTCTCTTTAATATATGATGTTGGGAAAACTGGATATTCACATGGAAAAGAATGAAATTGGACTTCTATCTTACATCACTCACAAAAATTAACTCAAAATGGAATAAAGACTTAAACATAAGACCCAAAACTATAAAACTCTTAGAAGTCAACACAGAGAAAAACTCCCTGACATTGGTGATGGCAATCGTTTTTTGGATATCACACCAAAAGCGCAAGCAGCAAGAGCAAAAATCAACAGGTGAGACCAAATCAAATTAAAAAGTTTCTGAACAGAAAAGAAATCATCCACAAAATGAAAAGGCAACTTACACAATGGGAGAAAATATTTGCAAACCATATATCTGATAAGGAATTAACATCTAAAGTGTATATGGAACTCATACAGCTGAATAACAAAAAAACAAATAATCTGGTTTAAAAATGGGCAGATCTGAACAGACATTTTTCTAAAGAAGACATAAAAGGGGCCAACAAGTACATGAAAAGGTGCTCAACGTCACTAATTACCGGGCAAATGTAAATCAAAACCATAGTGAGATATCACCTCATACCTGTTAGAATGGTATTATCAAAAAGACAAGAGATAACAAGTGCCGACGAGGATGTGGAGAAAAGGGAACCCTTGTGCACTGTTGATGGAAATGTAAATTTGTTCAGCCACTATGGAAAACAGCATGGAGTTTCCTCAAAAAATTAAAAATGGAACTGCCATATTATCCAGCAATCCCACTTCTGGGTTTATATCTGATGGAAATGAAATCACTATCGGAAGAGATATCTGCACCCACATATTCATCTTGTGGCATTATTCACAATAGCCAAAATATGGAAACAACCCAAGAGTCTACTGATGGATGAATGGATAAATAAAATGTGATATATATATTTTATGTATGTATATATATGTGTGTGTATATACACACACACACACATATACACATACATACAAAGGAATATTATTCAAGAGAACAAAGGAAATCCTGCCATTTGCAACGACATGGATGGACCTTGAAGACATTATGCTAAGTGAAATAAGTCAGATGGAGAAAGACAAATACTGCATAATCTCACTTATATATGGAACCTAAAAAAGCCAAACTCATAGAAACAGGAAGTAGAATGGTGGTTCCCAGGGGCTGAGGGGTGGGGGAAAAGGGGAAGTGTTGGTCAAAAGGGACAAATTTCCAATGTTAAACTGAATGAGTTCTGGGGATCTAATGTACAGCATGGTGACTATAGTTAACAATACTGTATTGTGCACTTAAAAGTTGCTAAGAGTAGATCTTAAATGTTCTCACCATCACCACTATCACGACCACCACAAAAAAATGGTAATTATGTGAGGTGATGGTTGTGTTAACGAACCGTATTGTGGTAATCATTTTGTAATATATACATGTATCAAATCATCACCTTATACACTATAACTTACACAATGTTATATGCCAAAGAGATCTCAATAAAGCTGAAAAAAAAAGAACTGTGGCGAGCTGTCCTGTAGGTTTAGTTATCAGAGTTAGAGGCATTTAAGGAATTTGAGATTAAGATGCCTATTGCCATAACTGAAATAAGGAGCAATACGCAAGATCCTGAGACTTCAGGGGACCCAGAGGTATGAGTAGGAGGCCAAAAAATCCCAAATGCTAGGAGGTAGGGATCTCAGTGATGCGTAGAGAGCTTACTTACCACAGCCAGTAGGAGCATGAACAGGTCTCTCTGCAGGCTGAACTGTAATCTATACATCTTGGTAGAGGGCAAGTTGAAAGCCCATTGATCTAAGCCCGGCAGCAGTGTAGACTATGATAAATGGGGCAGGCCAAGTAACAAGGGCAAATTAGTCTGTGCCTGAGCTTGAAAAGCGTATTCTGGGTACAGAAACATACAAAACACACATGTTTATAGGATGGGGAAAATTACAGTAATTTATCCATTTTTCCTGAGGACTGAGGAAAGCAAATTGGGTCATTTTTCAGGCTTATTGTTTTTGGTGAAGTAACACACATGCACACAGATAAATACATGTGTATTTGCAGCAGTTTGAGGTTTGCCACAATATGTTAACTCTGTAAAACTTACAGTGGTTTTGCCTTGAGGGCACCATATTTACAATGGGGTGGTGTCTTTACAGAAATGCATTTGGGGGGGCGTATTCTTCAATGGGAGAACCGCCACAAATTTGGCATGGCTTAGGTGTGTAAATTCTTCTATAAGTGGGAGAATTGGACCAGTAAAGCCCCCTTTCAGGGCAATAAGACCCCTCACACACATGATATTTTTAAGACTTCTACAGCTATCATCTTTGGAGACTGCGTTTAACATAGTTGTGATCTTTTGCCATATTTCCTTGGGGAAAAAGTAAAAGTCAACAATGAAATTAACCATAGAACACTTCAACCCAAAAACTTTTCAGGAAAACAAGAAATGCCGTTAATAATAGAGAAACCAGTAAGCTATCAGATGGATTCCATCAATTCTGAACTCCTTTGTACGGCTGTTGAAATTGGCCATGCTATATAGGTTGGAATACAATAATGAGGACAACCAAGGCGTTCAGAGAAAATATCAACATATTTTATGTTTATGTACAACATCAACAACCACAGCAGAATATTATTCTAAGATGTAGTGGGTTAAATTGTGTTCCCCCAAAAGATATACAAAATCCTGATCCCTAGTACCTGTGAATGTGACCTTATTTGGCAAGAGTATCTGCAACTATAATCAAGTTAACATGAGGCCATACTGGATTAGGGTGGACCGCAATCCAGTGACTGGTGTCCTAATAAGAAGAGGAGAGAGAGATTTAATACAGAGACTGGACACATGCAGAAGGAGGAAGCTCACATGAAGACAGAGGAGAGAGTGAGGTGAGGGAGCTATAAGCCAAGGAAGGCCAAGGGTTGCCGGCAACACCAGAAACAAGAAGAGGCAGGGAAGCATCCTCCCCTACAGCCTTCAGAGAGATCCCGGCCTTGCCAACACCTTCATTCAGACTTCTGGTCTCCAGAACCAGGAGAGAATCAATTTCTGTTCTTTCAAGCCACCTCGTTTGTGGTAATATTGTTACGGCAGCTCTAGGAAACTGATACAAATGTAAACAAAAGTAATTGAAAAAAACTAATATTTTCTGTTATGTGCACAGGAAAAAGCTGGAAGTCACCCTGGCACCTCCCTCCAGCACTCCCCATATCCAATCCCTGACTGAGTCCTTCAGGTTTCACCCCCTATATCTCTTGGCTGGTTCATTTCTCCTTCTCCCCAGTCACCCCCAGCCCAGACCCGGGGCCCTGGCAACCCCACACTGCAGTGGCCTCCATCCAAGCCTCTGGGCTTTCTCCTGCAGCCAGGGTGTCCTTAGAATGTAAATCCAATTACCCCCTCCCCACTGTCCTCTCAACCTCCCCATGTGCTTTTATATAGTTTTAACCATTTTGCATGTTTCACTTCCCATAGAATAAAAACCAAAACTCACACTGTGGCCTCTAGTACCCTACGTGGTACAGTTACTTCCTGCCTCTCCAGTTCCAGTTCATCCCTCTCTTCGCCTTGCTCCCTGCTCTCAAGATGCTCTAGCCTCTTTCTGCTCCTGGATTCCACCGAGATCTATCCACTCCCAGGACCTTTGCATATGCCCTTCCCTATGCCTGGAGCACTCACCCCTCCTCTGCTAACTTTACTCCACATCCCTCCCATAGGGTTGATCAATATTGCATCCTAGGTGCTCACAGCTTCCTGAACTCTCTAACACTCGGCATGATTTATAATTACACATTTGCTTGAGTGATTATTTGATAAACGTCTCTCTCCCACACTATACTATAACTCTGGAACGCTGCGACCCACTCCAGTTCTATTCCCAGAGCCTAACACAGGGCGTGCACAGAGGAGGAAATCGATAAGCTATTATTGAGGGCCTGAGTCTTCTTATAAATCCATTCAAATGCTCCTTCCATATAACAACTACCTTTTTTAAGAGGAAAAAATCCCACAGAAGATGTACATTTAAGCAATCTTGATCCTTTTTGCCGTTCCTTCATCTCACTCTTCTTCCATTGAACTTGAAAGAATTTGTATATGACTGACCAAAAAAAAAAAAAAAATTAATCTGGCTATAGATTTCAGCACCAGGCTTGTGGGGTTACTAAATGATGAGAGCATTTATTGCAAGAAACATTTTCTCATTAAAAAAGGGAAAGAGATCATGAAAGAGATCTTATCTTGTCTCTAAAGCTCTTTGTAAACACTCAGTGTCAAAGCAGCAGCTTTCTACCAATGTCTGGCCCGCCCCCACACGGGCAGCTTTCCTGACTACTCTGCTAGGAAGACTGGCTCTGATTAAAAGTGAACTGTTGGTGAGACCCAGTCAACAAAAGAAAAATAGAAAACGCTGCTTGAGAACAGGAACAAGGGCAGAGTTTCTAACACACACTCATCTCCCGTTAAATGAACCGTCCTCCTTGGGCAGTGCCAGGCCGGGCTGTCCTCTCTCTGCTCAGTACCCACGCTTCATCTCCAAACCTGGGTGGCTTTGCCTCCTCCATGCCCAAAACTCTTTCCCCTCTGGGCAGCTCTTGGGGTGTTTTCCTATCGAGAAAAGTGGCCCCCAAGACATTCACTTCTTCTCCTCCCCCTAAGGCCAACTTACAATTATTTGCAGGTGATCAAACCCACTTCAACGGTTGTGCATGTGTGTTGGGTGTTGCCATTTCCTTGCAGCAGAGGGAGATGCTACACAGAGCAGCACTGGCCTCTTCTTCAAGCAGGGCCTCCAGCTCTGGGAGAAAAGACAGCAGCTGAGGGGCCCTGCTCCTTCCATCCTGGGCCTCCGAGGCAGCTCCTTCAGTCCTCAGATGTGTGCTCAGACCTGGCGACTCTCCCCCAGCAAAGGCCCCTTGGGAGATCAGGACACCCATGTCCACGATGAAGAGAAGGTGCAGGCCCTGTACTCAGAAGGGAATGCAACTTTGCTGTGGGCACCGGGCCCTCCATGAGTCCCTGACCAAGACGTCTGCTTCCTGTTCTGAGGAGAGAGGGCTTCCTGGAAGGGGCTTGCTGAGGGGTGCATGAGGTGGACAATGGATTCATGTCCCCCTGGTGTGTTATAAAGTACAGTATCTAACAAGCAACACAACACGCATAGCTACAAAGCACCCCCTTAATCAACCAAAATGACCTATTGCTTTGGTGACAGACTGCCAAAGAACTGCTTTGTATATTATTTGTAGGTTTACTTGTATTTTGTTTGTTGGCTTACATATTATATTTATTTGATTTATATGATGCAAATGTATATTCATATGCTCTTTGAGGTTGTATAAAAGATACAGGCCTAAAGGAGGGTTTATTGCAAGAACCCAAAGGCAACAAGGAGCCACATGGGATGTTGGCTCCTTCTGAGCTGTACAGTCACTCCGAGTCCCAGGGCTTCCCAGATAAGGTGTACTATAGGGGGCTTCATGGAGAATCGGAATGGCAGCTCAGCTTGTTGAGAAATAGGTCAAGCATCTTGCGTGTGCATCTGGCCTCAGCCATACCAAGGAAGAGGATCTGAATGGGTTACTTTGTCACTGCCCAGCTCCATCCACAGCCACCTCATGTCCTGCTGGATCCTCATTATCCTCAGCTTGGTCCTTATAAGTCCACATGGCACTGTGTGACTAGGGCCACCAGGAGCAAAAAAACTCTGCTTAGAGAAGCTTTCCCCAGAAGGGAAATATGGCCCGACAGGTGCCAACATTTAACAGACGTTTCCATTCTAGCGCTTTACATACTTTCAAATACCTTAATTCTCACAGCAAACATAAGAGCCGAATATCATTATGGTAGTTTTAAATATGAGGGAGTAGAAACCTGCGGGGTATTTGGTCAGTTGTGGGGAATTTGGGATTTGAACCAGGGAGGGGGCTTGTTCCAAAGGCCACACTTTCAATCACAGCACAGAGCTTCAGGAGAGCTTCGCAGACTGGCCGACGGCGTCCTTGTCATTCACACATAAGTAACTCGAATGCCCACGGAATTGATGGATTCAGTTTTGTGTAGCAGGAACTAATTTTCACAGTTGCCAACTGGAATGGGCAAAATTTTATTTTATTTTTCATAATTAGAATAATTAGATAAATTTCAACTCTTTCACTTAAGTTGGGTTTACAATAAAGATCCAGTGTTAGTCTTACAAAATTACTCTGTTAGAGATGTGCTGTCTACACATGTCATTGCCCCCAAATCCACCAGCACGTGAGCAGTACAACGTGAGGTCTTGACAGTTAAAGGAGGTAAGAGTTTCCTTTCTCTTCTCATCATGGCCCATGAGCCTTCAGGGCCATCTTGACCTCTCCACCACACTGCAGTGAAAGAAACCAATAGATAAACGCAGTCATGGTCTCCATTTTGCCATAGTCTTGCAGTATCTGAAGGATTTGACTACAGAGGAAGTGGCAGAAATAAAAAATTAGGATGAAGCATAGAAGACTCCTAGGCGGTGGTATAGATTGTTAGAAATCTAGTTGGAAATTTGAACTAGGAGTGCAAGGTCATCATTTACCATTTGTTAGCCAAATATCCTTTCCCATGCTAGAAACATTTCCAAGCCAGTATTGGTGTCAATAGGTTATCCAAGGGTTATCTATCCATCCATTTCCATGGTAAATACTGTAAATATGGAAAAATAAAGCATTTCAATTTGAATACTATGATTAATTTCTCTCTGTTGATAATATTTTGCATAGTTTTAAAGATAATGGAACAACAACTATGCAAAAAAATGCAAACATTATATAACCATAGTTGCCAAAGATCCAATAGTTCAGACACACAAACACTAAGGAGTAGCTAAGTATAAATGGCAGTATTCGAAAACATCAAGAAGAGTTCTTACCAAGGACACTCTCTCTGCTGGACTTTCGTTGAGCTGCACAGATTTCTTGATACTTCCTTCGATCCTTCCAGTTTTTAGCCTAGCTAAATTCCCAAACTGGATCCTAATATTTTCTGGGCTACTGGCTTTTAACACCCTGTCAGTCAGCGACTCTGGCTTGTCCCCTTGACTCTGCTCTTGTAGTCAATTCTGCCTTTGACTTTCTACTGCTGCTTCTCTGAATTGAGTTTCATGATGCTGCATAATCTAGTTGTGTATACTAACTAGTATGGTCTAGCGAGGGGTCATTCATGCTCCACTTAACTCCAGTTTTTTAAAGTGTTCTAAGCACATATAAACTCTGTTGTTGGCCAATACTTCTTTTGGGTGGTGTGGGAATAGCCATATAATATGAGTAGCAAACTGAATACTCAGCATCCTTTAAGAGTTTCACTTTCAACCAAGTAAAATTGAGACCAAAGATAACATGACGTATTTGGAGATATGCATGATTGTTCCCATGATATCTATGCTTTTGACATTAATGTTAACTCAAACCTGGCAGAAAAATATTAATAATATCTTTACATCATCAGCTGGCAGAAAGAGTGAATCTGGAACAGAGGAGGTAATTCCAGCCTCCAGCAAACATGAGTTCCCTAAACAATGGGGGTGCCTGTTCAGCAGGAGGGAGGAGGGGAAAGAGGAGGGAAGGCAGGGAAGGGGTAGAACCCACAGGCACAAGGACCAGAGCCCTTGGACGTGAGTCCCTGTAGCTCCTCAGTAACCAAGTGTGTTGAGAAGTCCCTGAACACACTTGCCACTGTGTCTGTGCGACAGACACATTTTCAGGGGGTGAGATGGAAGGGGCTTAAAATTGTGCAGTATTTTAAAATAATGACTCCAACTCTCTGTCTTCTAGAATTTGGCACCCTGGGTCAAACCCGATTTTCCACCCTCCAATATGATTCTGGAGGAAAGATGGAACACATGTTCCATCAGTGGAGGGAAGAGACATTCATGTCCCCTTTCTGCTGTTAGAAGTTGTTACTCCATCTAAGACGAGACAAGCCCTGATATCATCATCTGACCCAGTGAATACTCAGTGCTGGAAGGATAGTGAACAACAAGAACACAGATGTCTTAGAAATACTGATTCATTAATTTATTAGTGCCTGAGCCCTCAGACTCAGACCTCACAATACACATGGCTTGTCTACAATTTCAAGAGAAGAAATAAAAATGTTACCTAATTAGCTAGCTCCGTGACTTTGTAGGCATCTGCTCACCCATGCAAGCTTACTGACTGCTGCCAGATGTTATGTCAAAGTCTTGGCTTAATTAGCCATGGTATTGCAGTGGAATATAATTAGTAATTTGATTTTGAGCTAAACTAAATGAGTGCATGACGTTGAGATTACTAACAAAAGCTAAAAATTATTGATAAAAGAAAACTAAGTGTGAGTAAGAGCCTTCATGGGCACTGGAATGAAATGAAATTAATTTTGAATTGAACACCAGTACAGACCTGCTCCACTCGCTCTTCTTCACCTTATAATCATCAGTCATACATCATGTTGACTTCTCAAGTAAGGATTTCTGAGTCCAGGTGCCACTGGGTAAAAAGCATGGCTCCCCTGCATGAAGAGGCTGAGACAGAGGGGATGTGTCTCTCTAATGGGATAATTAGCAAAAGATAAGCTGGATCAGAAGTCTTTTGATTCTCAGAAACTGTTCAGAGCAGCTGGAGGAAGAGAAAGGTGCCTGTTATGGATAGAATTATGTCCCCCACAAAGTCATATGTTGAAGTCCTAACCCCCGGTACCTCAGAATGTGACCTTATTTGGAAATAGGGTCATTGCAGATGTAATTAAGTTAAGATGAGGTCTTACTGGAGTAGAGTGGGCTCCTAATCTAATATGACTGGGATCTTTACAAAAAGAATATCATGTAAAGAGAATGAGGAACATACAGAGGGAAGATGACGTGAAGACAGAGGGAGAATACGATCTATAAACCATGGAATCCCAAAGATTGCCTGCAAACCACCAGAAGCTAGGAGAAAGGACAGAATGAAATTTTCCTCACAGCCCTCAGAAGGAATCAACACTGTTGACACTTTGATCTCAGACTTATGGCCACCAGAACTGTGAGAAATGAATTTCTGTTGTTAAAACCACTCAGTCTGTGGTACTTTGTTATGGCAGCTTTAGCAAACTAACACCGGGCCAATGTGAAAAGGCAGAAAAGCAGCCATATCCTTGGTAGGCTGTAACTTAACCAGATTCCTTTCCTGACATACAGCATTCAGCCTGGGTTAGTGTTTGAGTTAGTGCTGAAAAGGGGAATACGTAATTTGGAAATGAGCATATTTGAGGTATTACCTGAGATTCTCTTGTGATTCCTCGTACCCGTTACTTTCCCTATTGATGGTGTCCTTTATGCAGAAACCTCAGGGGAAAGGATGATTAGCCAAGAGCAGAGTCAAATTCTTGGCTCTGAGTGTCTGTAGCAGTGACAACAGTATTGAAAGCCACGGCTTTGAATTACAAGAGCTGGGAGGGTTGGGGGAGAATATTCTTTGGGGGTTCATAAGCTTGACTTTGACTATAAGGATGAAAAAGATCTATAAAACTTAGGGCACATGATCTATGTAAACGGAGAGGGGAAGAGTGCGTGATGATGTAAGGATGGTTTTCCCACATGATAGAAGATAAGAATCTTTGCCAGTGATTGGAATAAAAGCACCAGACGTGATTTGGTTTGAACTTGGATGCTAGTGAGTTCCTGAGCAGGGAATTCTATGCTGCTTTGGGTCAAACCTGAGAATAAAAGACTTCTCAGAAAAATGCTTGTGTGGAGTACTGGGGCAGAAGGAGCCTGTGGTAGTCCCCCACAAGTCTCCCAAGCACCCTAGTTCCCCTGAGAGTGGTGCAGAGATGCCAAGGCATGGGCAGCTGCACACCTGCAGGGGTGGATCTAGTGTCATGTCCATGACCTAGGGAGGTCGGAAGGGGAGTTATGTGCAGATGCTTTAATCAGGATGTGGCAAGGAAAGGTGACAATGGCAGAAGTCTATCAGTTGGAGGCTAGAGTGAAGGGGTGGGCTGAGGTTACCTTGTAATGCTTAAATCCATTCTATAGCGAATATGTCCAGTCAACATCTGATATGTGAAGGAGGTCCATATATGTGTAGGGGAAAGAGGTAAGAAACAAAATGGAGACCCACAGAGGGAAAGTACAAAAGACCACCCTTCTTCTCGGGGATGGGTACCACATTGTCTTACTCCTCTTCCATGTCCTTGCCTGTCCTCCTGCACATGTACTTCGTTCTGCTGGCCTGTGTAGAGCAGTGAGGTGAGCAGGGCTGGGAAACCACCTTATCTGAGTTGGTTCTGTTGTGGTACTTATGAAGAGCCAGGACCCAGGCTCCAGCAGAAGCTATGCTTTGAGCCATAATGGACACATGCATGAACAGTCTTTCTCTTTCTCTCTCTTGTTCTCAACACATTTCGGCAGGCATGAGGAAGAACTCCATGAATCATCATGTGTAGCTAACTGGGGTCTGTGCTTTGCTAACCTAAAAATAGGTCTTAGGAGAAAAAGGCATCTATTTATACGTTCCCAAATTGTGAAGGATCATTGTTTATGAGCCTCTTAGTCTGCAATGGATCCATATGACCCTAATAAATGGTGAAGCGTCCTTGAAATTTTTTAAAAAATCTTTCTAATCTGCATCTTGTGTACCTATCTTTTGCTTAAGTTTCATTTTCTCTTCTTACCACACTGAACCATAGTGAGATGTGCGTGCTTTTAACATGAGATATAGATCTGACATAGTTAAGTAAGCTTTGAAGATGTAGTTCACATAAATTGGACTGGAAACCAAATAAAATTTGCAGCAAATGATTATGGATGATCTCACCAGGTTGCTCCTATAGGTGTGCTGTCAGCTCAACCTCAGCATAGTTAGAGAAGGTTTTGTGGCTCACAAGAATTATTTCAGGCTTTATCTATCAGTTGCAAAGCCCATACCTTAGATAAAGTATATCAGTAAATGTGAACCCATAAATATGGCTTGCCAGATATATGTACCTCTTAATGTTAATGCATTTTGAGTGATTTAGCAATAAGAGGTGGATAAAATTGCCATATTATGCTGATTAGTGCAATACCTGGGAAATAACATTTGCAACTGAATTATTAATAGAGTTGCAGTTGTCTTTTATCTCAAATATGGTTTTGGCCAGTGCTATTAAATGTATGGTATGCAAAGTCCTCCAGTTGAGAAAAATAGATGGTATCTATTTCTTCCACTCAAATGGACCCCCAAATCTGTTTCACTTCCCCCTGGGGAAGTGGTTTCTTTGGACCCCAAGACTTTGGGGAGTATTCTCAAGAATGGTCATCTTTTGAGTAAAACTTTAAAAGAGCTATGCTCTCTTTCTTAAGTCTAACTATTCAACAACTACAAATTATGGCACATCTATGGTATTTGATAAATATACATAAAATTCCCCAAATTTTACAACAAAATGTATGGTAAGTATTATTTTCATCATTTTACAGATAATAAAACTGAGGTTCATAGAGGTAAAGTAACCTGCTGCAAGAAATTACTCGTGGAGGCATGATTCAGACTTAGGTCAGTCTAACTCCACTAGACTTTGTTATTTCTACAGAGCTATCCTATTCCCAAATTTAAAATTAAGCAGATCTTGGGGATAAATCTGCCTCTGGTATTTAGCGAAGAAAACTCTAACACAAGTCCTGAGTGCTTATTAATTCAATTCAATTAAGCAGATGTGTGCCAAGCATTTGCTGAGTACAGTGGGAATTACACTGATGATATGATATAGGTCCTACCCTGTAGAATCTTATATTTTAGGGAAGAAGTGGAAGGGAGATAGATGTATGAGATTGTACAGCAATAATTCAAATAAAGTTCAGATTATAAGTGTAAAAAAGGAATATAAGTGAAATGCCTTGAGGGCTAGTTTGGTTACGTGTTAGTAATTGTTGAAGATGAGTGATGGGTATGTGGCTGAAGGTGTTCATTATGCAATTCTCTTTACTTTTGAATATGGTTAATAATTTCCATAAGGAAAAGTTTAAAAAAATCCTATGGGGGTGTATGGAAGAAAGACTTTGCATCTCTGTGCAAGATTGGGAAAATGCTTTCAAAGGAGAAGTGATAATTATGGCAAAGATTTAAATGATAGGAAGGACCTCAACAGGTGGAGATGGAGACAAGAAGAAGTTAGTTTCTACCATTTCCTCAGGAATTTCCTGTTTCCTAATCTCCTAAACTGGACTGTGTCTTTATTGTTGGTGTCTATGGTGGTCCTGGAGTACTTAGTTTTATCTGGTGCACTTAGCCCCACTGATATCAGTAGCCACGAATCCACCAGGGGAATCCAAGTGGTGACAGGTCTGGTCTTGTGGTTCTGCCAGAAGCTTCCCCAGATTTTGCAGAAGCTGCATCTCCCAGTGCTGCTGAATGGAAGTGGAACAAGTGTCCTGTTTCAATTCAGCCCATCAGGCTATATATTAGGAACAATTCCAACTCAACTCACATTTTCAGTAGTCATTTTTCCTGAGCAAAGTTACAGTTGAGACCATGTGTTCCAGCTTGACAGAAGAGGAAGCCCTCCTTACTCTGCTTAGGTGGCAAAATCCCATGCCATGAAAGCATTCCCCACCCCTCTGGACTCTGATACCCCATGACAGGCTGCACCCCCTGCATGGATGCCCTCTCTAACCCACTTAAGTTCCAATGCCCCACGCTGGGCCATCCTCTGCTTGGACATCCTCCTTACCCTCTTTAGGCTCTGACCCTCACTCCAGGCCACCACGATGCTGGACCACCCCATACCCCATGTGGATACCCTCCTTCCCCTGTTGTGGATCCTAATCTCCATGCTGGATCACTCCCACCTTGCCTGTATGCTCTCTTCATCCTGCTTAGGTTCCAACACCCATGCAGGGCCTTCCTCACATATGGACACACTCTTCATCCTGCTCAGGTTGTGACATCCCATGCTGGGCCACCATCACCTGTGAATGCTTTACTTACTAGGATCTGCTTCCCCACCATTCAGCCACTTGTGTGGATGACCTCCTTGATCTCTTTGGGCTCTGTTTCTCTACACCAGGCTACTCCTACATAGTGACATCCTTGTCATCCTGCTTGACCTGTGCTATCTCACAAATGGCCACAACTTGTGGGGATACCCCCTACACTCTTCACAGACTCTGACACTCCACATGGACCCACAGTAGCTCCTCCACTCACAGCATGCATGCCTACCTAGTTAAGCCAACAAAAATGGCTCTACAACTTAATATTTTAGCAAAGGAGGGAAGGGAAAGGAAGGAGGAGAGGCACAACCTTGAGAGTTTTTCTGTTGTTCTTTTTTTGAGGGGTTCAAAGTTACTGAAGAGCAATTTGCATACAGTAAAATTCACCCTTTTAGGTGTATAGTTCTGTACATTTTTACAAATGCTACGACAAACAAGTAAATATATCACCCACAAGAGTTTCCTCATGAACCTTTATATTCAATGCTTATTAGCAATGTTTTCTTTTCCAAAAGTTTTTTAGTGGCTGCCTTCGGAGTTACAATATACATCTTTATCACATTTACCTTCAAATGATATTATACTGCTTCATATATGTTGTAAGAACCCTACCACAATACTTCTAATCCTTCTCTTTCCTCTTTTGTACAGTTGTTGTCATATATTTTACTTTTATGCATGATATAAACCCAGCAATACATTGTTACAATTTTGATTTAGGAAATCAACTATCTTTTAAAGTTATTAAAAATAAGGGGTAATATTTTTTATATTTACCTATGTTATTACTATGTTGAGGGTTTTTTCTTTCTTTGGGTAGATCCAAGTTTCTGTCTACTATCATATTGCTTTTGCCTGAAGAACTTTCTTAACATTTATTGTAGTGCAGGTCCACTAGAAATAAATTCAGCTTTTCTTTACTGAAAAGCCTTTATTTTACCTTAATTTTTGAAAGAAATATTCTCTGGGTAGAGAATTCTGATTTGATATTTTCTTTCAGTACTTTAAAAGTTGTCAGTCCATTGTCTTCTAGCTTGCATAGTTTCTGAAGGTAAGTCTGCTGTAACTCTTATCTTTGCTATTCCTCTGTATTGTCTTTTTCCTCTGGCTGCCCTCAATGTTTTTTTCTTTATCTTTGATTTCCTGAAGTTTGAATATAAATGTCCAGGTGTGTTTATTTTGTTTTGTTTTTTACTTTTTATTTCTTATTTATCCCAGGGTTCTCTGAGCTTCTTGAATCTATGACTTAATATCTTTCATTGTTTTTGAAAAATTCTTAGCCATTATCTCTTCAAATATTTATTCTGCCCGTTTATCTATATTTTCCCTATCTGGAACTCCAATTAGCTATATTGCCCTGCAACACCTTGGTACCCCATTCTCTCTCTCTTCTCTTTATGTCTCAATTTGGATAATGTGAAAACTGCTATTTTCCTGATACTCAAAGACTTATCTTGAAGTTTTCTGATTCTTCAGTTGGGTCTAGCCAATGAGTCCATCAAAGGAGCTTTTCCTCTCTGATATCATTTTATTATTATTACTCCTTACATTTACATTTGACTCTTATAGTTTATGTCTCTCCACTGAAAGATCCCCTGTATTCATGAACGTTGTCCACCTTTCCCACTGGATCCTTTACTATAATTATCATAGTTATTTTAAAGTTTATTTCTAATTGTTCCAATGTTGGGTCATCTGAGTCTCATTCTGTTGATTGTTTTATCAGTTAGTGATGAGTTAGTTTACTTTTCTCCCATTTATGTCTTGTAATTTTCTACTGAATGCTGGATATTATGTGCATAACAGTAAAGACTAAAGTAAATATTTATGTCTGGAAATGTGTGTACTTCTTCTTCTGTAAGACCATTTGCATATGAGTCAATCTGGTCAGAGATTGAGCTGGGTTTGGATTTTTTTTTCTTGTTACCTTCAGTGCACCACAGGGTTCAAATTCCTCTAATGATGTCTTGTTCTTAGAGTTCAACGTTGAGGTTCTGTATGGTTTTTCTTAGTGTTTGTCTCATTAGCTTTAAAAGCCATTCCTGTGTACTTGCATCACAGAGAGTGTCTCTCTATGCTCTTATGCCATCCCCAGAAATTGACTGCTCTTGCTTGTTATTCTGTGCTTGTTATGCTGGTGAAGGCAAGAAGTGTTCTCTGTTGCCTTGATCAACCTCAGCCTTAAGAAGATTCTGTGTTCCTGGACCTTGCAGTGAAACTTTCTCAGTATTCCTATCCTTCATCCACCCGTCTTTGCAGCCAAATTTTACCCTGTTTCTATGACAGATATTGATCATAAGAGAGTCTCCCTAAACAGGAGTAAGAAATTTCTAGTTATATTGGTACACGATCCTGGGCCCTGGATTGTTTCTCCCCCATCCCCACGGATAAAGGTATTTTTGTTCTTGTTCTATTTTTCCCAGAGCAACAATGGATCTTTACCTGTGCTCTCGGAATGACAAGGCTTGCTTTCCTTCCCTGAGAAGCTCAAGATGTCCGTTCTGCTAGAGAAGATCCCTAGGCAAGGGGCAAGGCTTCAAGACCTTTTTCATAGTGGCAGCTGCTCTACTTCCCAACATATGCACCACTAAGAGGGGTTCTCTCTTCTCCTACCTTGCCCTTAAACTTTCTTGTGTGCTCCTAGTTGAAGTCTGTGGAAAAGACCCTGTGAGTTATTGCAAACTCCCCTATGTCTGGACTTCCATGGATTCTATACTGTCATGTTAGCCCAGTGGTGTCTTTCAGAAAATCTTTAAGATTTTAGCTGATTTCTTCTTACATACTTATGTGGCATTACCTACTTCCTCCCATGTTCTTTCACAGGTGAGCCAATTTGTGCATCTTGACTCTTCTGGGGGAACCTATCCCTCCTTGAATTTTGGGCTACTTGATTGCCCTGTGAAGCCAGCTCTCTGATGGGTTCAAGAAATGTTGCGATATTATTTTTATTCTGGATTTTTCTCATCATTACAGTGGAACAATACTCTTCCACCCTTATACTTCCTAGGTGGAAGTAGAACTCCAAGGAAGATTTTTCAAACTTGAAATGTTCTCATCAGAACTGTATTTTTGAAGGCATAGTGTAAAGTTAAAATTAATTATATAACTATGTGGAAGGAATTTTTTAAACCTGTAACAAAGAGAATTACAAGATAGAAAGAAGAAATAAGCCTGTATACTCTAGAATGAATTTTCTGATATGGACCAGTTGTGTAAAATTACATACATATATACACACACATATGTGTGTATAAACAATGAATGGTTGATGATCTTTGGAAAGCAAGACTTTATTGTTAATGTTATTTTTAATTGATGTATAATATATATTTAGAAATGCAAGTAAGTGTAAACTCAACAAAACTATTTTAAGACACATCTAATGTCTAAATATATCCTTGTGTTATTAGAAATTGATTGTTGTTTTCCATGTGAAGTACTCAGTTCCCATAATAATAAATAACAAAGGAGAATGGAAGTAATTATGTTGTGAATTGAGCTGAATCTGTAATTTTGCATCTTCTATTTCTCAACATATTTTCATAAGTCCTAAAGCCTTCTTGGATAAAGCTTGAGTATCTTTTGCCAAAAAATTGAATAAGAACAAGAGCTGCTATATTTGGAAGCAAAGGCTTGAATGAACCTCTCGCATCCTTGCTGAGACAAAATTGTCCCTTTGGTTGAAACTGGGGAACATCAACTCCTGTCTCCTGTCACTTGGCTGGTGAGTGGGTTATGGAAAATTAGGATTTCCACTCTAAATCAGAGAAAAAAAAACTTCTTTTGATTTGCCCATCTACTTCCTCACAGAACCAATTTATTCTGGGAAGCCTCTACTTCAGACAAAGGATATAGGTTCTCCTAATGATATTGTTCCTTGAGAGAGGACTAGTTCTCTTTATGGAACCTGAGCTTCTATGGATGACTTTGTCCCTTTGAATGTGTGGCTGACTCTGGCTGAAATTAGAGACCTCAGTCCATATTCTTCATTGAGCAATTGCTCTCCTTAAACATTTCCTAGGAATCAATGTCCTCTGGAAACACATGACTTCCTGTTTGTCAGGTTTCATTTTTTGGATCTCTGAGCCTGCTCTCTGCTTTGTGATGTAATTCCCATCAGAACACCAAGAAAACGTTAGCATGAGGTTTAATAGACCTGGTTTGACCCTATTGTCTCATGGCAGAAGAGTTTCTTGGGATTCATGTGGTCCTTCTGAGAATTAGTCTATCTCTCTGTTAATTCACTTTTTGTGGACCCATCCAGTATTTCACCTCTAACACCTTAAAGGAAGTTGTCCTTGATTTTCATCCTCCATCAGTGCATTCATTCCCAAATTAAGTAAACCAAAATAAAGAATTTGAGGTCAACTTAATTCTGGACTCTAGGATCTGGTTGTATCAGAGACAGAAAGGCCCAGGATCTATGGAGAAGGTTTTATTTAACTGTGGATTCTTCTGCTAGAAGCATCAATCCAAACCAGGCCTTGCCTCCCCACTGAAGTGGGTCTAGAAGGCCTTGGACTCCTACCATTGTCTCAGGGTAGAGTCAAGAAGATGAGGTTTCCTGAATGCAGAGGTGATGAACAACTCGTAATGCACCTGGCTTTCTCCAAACCTAGAACCCAAACTCTCCAGAGACAAGGAAACCCAGGAATCTGGGCAGGTCCTTAGTCAGTTTTAGGGTGTGGTACTCTATGCACAGAAATTGAAGGTCTGATAAAGAGCCCTCACTTCTCTTGGGAGACCCAGAATTGCCTTGTTTGATTTCAGCCCTTTAAAAGTGTAATGCCTACAGGGATGATTGAATAGCCCTGATCTGACAAAAGTCTCCAGAACAAAGCTGACCTTAGTTAGGGATCTCTCTTAAGGCAGTTTTTCTCCCTGGCCCACTTATTTTTGGAAGATTTACTTTCCTCCCTGATTCTGCTCCTACTGATCAACCAGTCTGACATCTCTATCCCTGGTCTGTCATTCTCTCCAGGACACATGCCCTCTGTGGACTAGCTTACCCAGGGATGGCTCCGGCTAGTCTGACCAGACCTTCCAGACACTTTCAACCTAATAGCTTCCAAGAAGGTCTGAGTACCCCCTCAACTGGCAAAGTATCATTGAATCAACCAAAATGAAGAGCTAAAAATTCATCTCCCTTTTCTATAAGATCACTCTCAAGATTGTGAACACTGGTTTCTCTATTAGTTAAAGTATAATTTTTTTGTTATTACAAAGCAATTATTGCTTATTGCCCTACAAAGACAAAATTGTAGATAGTTCACACTGCAGAAAATTATTGGGTAAAGATATGCAAAATTGTAAGGCTTTCAATAAGGTCCTCTTAATTACTTCTCTGGGCTCCTTCAGACTCATTCTGCTGAAACTCTGACAGCTCATTCCCAGGAAAATGCTTGTGCAGTGGATGTTAATGTCTTTTAAGACTAAATTTACCTTGAGATTGTTCTTCTACATCCATACAGTCACCCATGGAGTAAAGAACCTTCTTCTAAGAAGTTTCTGCCGAGTGAGTGAGAAAAAATAATTTGGCATTTGATAATTTCTAGTCTGATTCCCATGTGGTCTAAACCCATGAACTCAAATGTCCTTCTAATTTCACCTGGTCTTTTTGTTCTGTATCTTTATAAAATGGAGATTTGTGTTAATTAACTTCTAATTATGGGAAACTTCCATGAATGTAGGAATACAGATATGGCTTTGGTTCACATGTTCTTCAGTAACCCATAAGAGCTCTTATTTATGAAGGCCTGGCACAGTGCTGAAAAATATGGTCCTCTCCACAACTCTATGTGGAGGTATTATTACCTCTGTTCTACAGGTGCTCTACAGAGAGACTCAGAGAAGATCCATAAAGCCTCAAAGGTGGGATAGCTGGTACATGGCAGCCACTGGGTTTGATTCCTAGTCGATATCAGACCCCAAAGCTTGTGTCGTTATCCCTTTTCTTCCCGGTTTCAGCCATCATTCCCACAAGTAAACAAGAAGCAACCTCTCCAAACCTCACAGCCTGCAATGTCTTTTGCCATTAGAATGGGGATTAATGTGGCTAATCTGGAGTTTGCCAGTCCCAAAGACGCCTACAGCACAACTCACAAGAATAAATAACTGCCCTAAACTAGAGGGAGAAGGTGTTAAAGGGAAACCCAACTGCCTGACTCCTAACAGAACTTCTCTCCCCAAGGGAGCAAGGTTTTAATAGTGACTATTAAGATTCCTGTTTGAAACTCAATATGCTTGACAAATGGTCCTGGCTTCAGGCCACTCCTGAGTTTCCACATGGCTGGGGTTGCTTAAACTGAGTGACAATTTCGGGGTTTGTCTTGTTCCAAGCATGTTGTAAAGTGGAAAGTTTGTCGTCCCCTCCCACCCCCATGCCCGCTGCCTCCTTTGCTTACTCAATCCCTGGTCGAAGACACAGCTGCAGGAATCCACTGCCACCCGAACAAAGCAAGGCATCTTGTTTGTGTTTGGCTGTGGGGCGAGGCCCAGGACTGTATGAGAGCCAGAGTGGGGTCACGTAAATTCACTTCGCTGAGTCTAGGGGCTCTGCTGTTTTTCTCCATACTCTGTTTCAGACCCCTAGACTCTCTTTCCTGGGGAATTTGGTTTACACAGGACTGCCCATTGTTTAGCTTGGATGCAAAGATAAAAACAAAGCTTCATTGTGCCAACCCGGGGTCTGCTTTATAGCTCTCTATGAAGAGAAACATCTATTTACCAAAGTTTGAGGCAAGAATGTGCCTTGAGGCTAAAGTGTAAATTCCCCAGGAGATGTTATAAGGATTTGCTTTTATTGCTAAACTTGTCTTTGCTTTAAGAATCAGGCACTTTTTTGAAATTTCAGTTTTTAACATATATATATACATATATAGATATATGTGTGTGTGTGTGTATATATATCCCACCTCACCTTTTTTCAAGACTTAAATATAGCTTCCCCAAAGTCTTGATTCCCATACACTCTTCAGTCAAACCTCTGTTTTCTGTAGTGTGGGTGAAGTACACACTTTCTTATGGACTCCTTTCCAAACTGCTGTTTTCCTGTTTGTAGTGCCCAAAGGCTAAAAACATAATGGCAGAGAGAGAAGTACGTGCATTAAAATTTTTAAAACGAAAGAGAATCTGACATTTTCCGTCTTAAATACAGCTTTGAGTTTTTTTAAATGAATATTCTATTCTTGTTATTGTTGTCAACTGAAGGTAAAAATCGAGATTCATCCACTTCCTTATCCACTAGTTCAATCAATATATATTAAGCATGTCAGTCCGTGTGCTATGCCCCAAGGATACCCGGCTAACAAGCCATGTTGCTGGCTTTGAGAAGGGAGCACATATGCACTGAGAGGAGAGAGACATGCAAAATAAACAATTGTAATAACTGTGGCAAAATGGCAAAAAAGAGCTCCATGGTAAATTGCACGATGGACATCACCACTGATGGGTGCCAACAGCGCCCCGGCCCTGTGTCCATGTGCAGCCCCTCCCATCAAGAGGTGGAACTAATTTTCCTCCCCTGAATCTGGGCTGCCCGGAGACTTGTCTGACCAGCAGGATGCGACAGACGTGATGACTTGCTACCTCTGAATCCGGACCCAGCTTCCGTTTGCGCCCTCTTCGAAGCCAGCCGCCATTCAGGCAAGACCCCTGAATGGGAAAGACCACGGCGCAGGAGAGGCCGCGTGGATGAGAACTGAGCCACCCCACCGACACCATGTAGGGGAAGATGAACCGTCTCTTCTAGGTCCTGCCCGATTCCTGTGGCACAGGATCACAGGCTGTGGTTTTGAGCCCCTGAGTTCCGGCTGGTTTGTCATAGAGCAACAGATAACTAAAGCAACAGTGATAGTAACCTATACAATATGGAGTCAAGAGAAAATACCATTCCTTCCACATGCATCATCTGGAATGCTTCCAAGAGGCCGCGGTGTCGGTTGTGATAAACACTTTATCAGAAGTTACTATTACCAAGCTTCCAGCTCAGGAAGCTGATTCTCATGAGCAATTGTGGACACTGAGGGGATCCTTAGTCCATGCCAGGTGCTGTTCTCAGTCCTTCACTCCCATTAACTCAGGCCTCACAACAACCTTCTGAAGCAGGTGTGCTGTATCATCACCCCCATTTTACCAGCGGGAAAACTGAGGCTCAGAGTGGTGAAGGAACTTGTCTAAAGTCACACGGCTAGTAAGTGGTGTACCAAGGAGTCATCTCCAGGCCCTCAGCACCAGGCTGGGCTTTTAGTCTCCATGTGTCTCTCTGCGTAAAGCCAGAGTTCAGGAAGGAGTCCTGGCTTTGTCACTTAACCGTTAGCGTTCCATTGGGGGAGGATTCTGCTGATGAAGACACATTTGAGAACCACTGGGAGTAGATAGTCACCAAGGTTGTGGGATTCTGCAAGTTGATTGGCTGCCCCTTCAGTCTCCAGCACCATGCCCTCTGCTCACCTCACTGACTGCTGGGCGCCTGGCCTCCGTTCTCCACCCCATTTCTAACCATCCAGCATCAGTCTGACCATTTCTAAAACTACAGGGCCCAGTGACGCAGTCTGAGCACCAGGGTTTTCTGCGACCTTTGTGTAGGGCAGGAGTTAAGGGGAGACAAGGGTATTTTCCAGTAATTTGATCTTTACGTTATGGTATCAAACCAGAAAACAACCTTAACTAGAGTGCAGTCTATTATTTAGTATTTTGAAATATTGTTGAGATTTTTCTAGGAAAAGCTTGTTTTTATTTAAAATGTCATTTTAAAGTTGTATTACTTGCTTAAAAGTTTAACTTTTAGTATTTGGGGACCATATTAATAATGGTTTGTAAAATTTGATAAAACTCACTTCTGAGCATGATACTGATTCTGTGGAATGAGGCACACCCACCCACACGTGTGTTTTCTGTATTTTATACCCAGTGGAGGCCCCGACTTAGCTTAGGTACAATAGGCTTCTAAAGCTTTTCTTTCCTCCTGTCGGCAATTGAAGCAATTCATCTCCCCCAGAGGAGGGTCCAGTGGGGCACTGCAGTAATGCCTCACAGTAACCAAGGATTCAGAGGCTCGGTCTTGTCTGAAGCTGATCAGGAATCCCACAGTGTCTAGGCTGGTGGAATCAGTTCCTCCGGCTGCCCAGGGGTCAATTTCAGGCCTCTTTGTGCAAACACCTGCAAACCTCCTTTTTGTGCAAACACCTGCAAACCTCCCCCCTTCTCTCTTGGATCCTGTCTCCTTCCTTTTCTACCCCTTTTCCCACTGTGTTCCTGCTGTAATGTGATGTCGGTTCTGTTGTCCATTACGCTAAGGAGCGTTTGCCTTGCACCTTCCCAACCATCCATGTTGGGAACCAAGAAAAACAAACTCTTGATTGGTGCTGGCATCACTCACTTCTCACAGCTTAGCTCCGATGCACTGTTGGCTAAAAGGTTGCCTTCCCTGGGGGTGGAGGGGTGAGGATGAAGAAGATCAAGGGCCCCTCTGTCAGGCTGGCAAGAATGGGCCAGATGCGGGGCTGATGGAAGCCTCTCTGGCCCCAAATGGAACCCCATCCTGGACCAGGACAAGCAGAACCACAATTCTGGTTCTTTTGGCTCTGACGCCACATCATCATGTGGCTGTGTACAAGTTACCATTACAAGGTAAATATAATCAGATCTGTTCTCCCAACTTCATAGAATAATTATAAATATTAAATGAGAAAAGGCAAAAGTAAATATTGTAAATGTTGTCTACAATGTCATTATCCTCTCTTAAATGATAATTGCATATTACGTAGGGAGAGTTCATTTCTCTCACGAAGCTATGGGCTTTTTTGTTTTTTGTTATTGTTAGATTTTTGGTCAGAGATGAAGTTGGGTAAGTTTAAAAATACTACTCTCATTCCAGCCTATTTTTTTCTAATACACTACTCATAAAAGCCAGTTCGAAATTGCTGCACAGAGAGAAGCAATAAATTTGATGTCATAATCTTAAAACAAAAGGTCAGTATCTGTTGATTCTTCTCTCCTTTTAAGTCAACTGCTCATTGCCAGGAGCAATCAGCACGTCAGCGTCCCCAGATGACGAGAAGGGCATCTGCACGGATCCCGGAGAAAGCCTCCAACCCAGCAACGGTGGCTGAGAGAGTGGCTGCCGTAGAAGTGGACTGTGTTTTATGGGGAAGAAGGTGGTCACCAGCCCCATGGAAGGGACACTATGGCCCTGACTTAACCGGCAAGTCAGAAAGCATCCGCTCCTCGTGTTGTCTGAGTGAGTTCGCTGGAGGGAAGGCCCAGGACCACAAAGCCTGCATCTGCAGAGGCAAGAATGCTGGTCTGGGAGAAGACGAAGCTAAGGAAGTTTGTGTTGGAAGCTGAACTGGGACACGTGTTTCTTGGCTCAGAAGGGTGGTTACACTAACCAAACTCCTTTTGGAACAGCTAAAGCTGGAAGCAAAGCCATTGCTTTGAGGTTCACCTCCCACCGAAACATGTTTTCCTACGGAGCAGAAACTTCATGTGTCCTGGAAGGAAGGTTGTTTAACTGCACCCATCACAATTGACTTAAGGGGCCAGTGGCAGAGGAGGACTGACCCTCTCCCCTGGACCCAGAGCAAGTTTCAGGAAAGGTTGGCCAGTAGCTGGTGCCCCAGCGGTGGATACCTAAGCCACATGGCTTCCTGCAAAGGTAGAAGTCTGTTCTTCTCACCTGCAGAGCTGATTTGCAGTGCCTGAGACATTGTTCTTCCAGAACATTTTAAATCTTTTTTCAGTACCAAAAAGCTTTTCTTTTTCTAGTTTGTGCTCTGAAATGCATTGCCATTTTTTTAAGTGATGTCTAGATATGGAAAGTTCAAAATGGCCCTGCCCTGTTCACTTTGCTGTCTCTCCACCCCCATACTTGTCCTGACTGCTGCCCAGAGGGAGCTGCTGTCACAGGGAGAAATGTCCCCAGCGTGGCGGGAAATGGAGAAACACAGTGTGGGGTCAGCAAATAATAATAAAGAGTGGTGACGTTTTCTCTTACTTCCTGTATTTTTGCCCATTTCCTCAACACATCTTCAAATCTGGGAACTTTGTAAACATTGGCACAGACTGCACAACCCCCTTAATTAAAAGTTTTAACGTTGGGCTGTAGATTAATTTAGAGACTCTTCTCTCTGAAAATGAAGCAGATGCCATTCACACGGCTAAATGCCATTCCCCGCTCAAAGCTGCCAGGTGTTTGGCTTTGTGGCCATGGGGGCAGTTTCCATAACACATCGTGAGTTTCTGTAAGATGCATCAGCTCCCTGGAGCTTTGGAAGAGAGCGAGCAGCTGCAAGGTACCGGAGCAAGTAGGATGAAGAAGAGTGCTTCTGCTGGGTGTTTCCCTCAAGGCAGCTGTGAAAAATTATGTGTGGTATTCAACACACACCTCAGTGCTTATTCTGTGCCAGGCACTCATCTAAACGCTTTACAAATATTAACTCAATTCTAGTAACAACCCACAGAGCGGGTACTATTACTATCCCGTTTTAGAAGCAGAAACTCAGGCAGGGAGAGGCTGGAAACCTTGCCCATGAATATAGAGCTCCTGAGTGGTTGGGCCAGCAGTGTGCCCAGTGTGCCCTACTTGCCACACCAGGATGTCTACGAGCAAAGCCCCTAAGAGGGACACTCACTTCCTCCGAACACAAACTTGTGTGAAAGGCTCCTAAGAGAATGAAAGTCAATGTTGAGCAGAGATAAACCATGTTAGATTTTTTTATTATGTATTCTTAACTATGGCTTTCCAATCACTGTCACAGGAGCTACATCTGAAAAGCGGTGTCAGGAGACCACTGATGCCAGCAGTACGGAGAGTAATCTCTTGGAGAGAGAAACGGCAAGTCTGTATCTCTGTTTGGAGTAAAAGAAGGAAGAATTGGCAAAGTAGGGCCGGTGGAGGTTTGGTTTTGTTACATTCTGAGTTCTCAGGTGAAAGGGTTTCCACTGTCAGATTGGATGTTATTTCTTTTTTATTTAACATTGTTCTTCCGTGGGGAACTAGCGTCTATACCGGAGTCCTAGGTTCGAGCTCAAACCACATCTTTATTATCTGGTGCACATTCCTCCTCACCTTGTAGTGCTGCTAATCCCAGATGGTAATGCTTCCTGGGCTTTTCTGAAGCAGAGAGAGCCATATAAAACAGACTGCTCTGGAGTGAGCAATGTGCAGGCTTGTCAGAGACTGGGGGCTTCTGGGAACAAGACATCTTCAGTGCTAAAACTACAAAAGTTCTGGGCAAACTGGGTGAGCCCTAGACTGTGCTCATATCCGCTTCTTTCTTTGTTCTTGGAGGATTTCTAGCCATTAATCTCTATCCTCTAATCTTAGCCCACTTGCTTGGGACAAGCGCTGTCTGTTTGTGAGCCACCTGGTTGACACAAAGGAAAGCCCTATTGGAGGGAACCCACAGCCAACCCCAGCATCAGGCCAGACCCAACCAGGCTCTTGTTGACTTCCATGTTGACCTCCGTGAAAGTTCCCTGTTGACGTCCACGGAAGTTCCTTTGTTGAAATGGGAACAGATGGGGGTTTCTGCTGGGAATGCTCTAGTCCATACCCCCCTTATGGCACACAGCCCTCTGAGCTGACCATGAAGCACTGATGGTATGCTATGAAAAGAACACCCTCACCTTTGGCTTCTGACCTCTCACATCAACCTTTCCTGACTCACGTCTCAGCCCAGTCATTCGCTCTGCACTCTTTGAATAGGGCAAAGTGCACACTCACTGCTCTGTGACTCCTGTGTGATGAGAATGCTAGAAGAGAATCACAGGGTATTTGGACTAATATTTATAAAATCACAGAATAGTTCAGTGGCTTATCATCACAAATGCTTGGGGGCATTTTCTTTCTGAAGTGGTTGCAAAGAGTTAGGAGATTTGGAGCATTGTCTTAGTACCAGTCTTTGAGCTTCAGCACTGTATTCAATTTTTTGTGTGTGTGTGTGAGGAAGATCAGCCCTGAGCTAACATCCGTGCTAATCCTCCTCATTTTGCTGAGGAAGACCAGCTCTCAGCTAACATCTATTGTCAATCCTCTTCTTTTTTTTTTTTTGCCCCCAAAGCTCCAGTAGATAGTTGTATGTCATAGTTGCACATCCTTCTAGTTCTGTATGTGGGACGCAGCCTCAGCATGGCCAGAGAAGCTGTATGTTTGTGTGCGCCCGGGATCCGAACCCAGGCTGCCAGTAGTGGAGGGCGCGCACTTAACTGCTAAGCCATGGTGCCGGCCCTGTATGCAATTTCTTAAACAGTTGAATTGAGATGTAATTGACATGCTATTAACTGTACATATTTGAAGGATATAACCTGACAAGTTTTGACATATGTATACCCATGAAACCATCATTGTGATTATGATAATAAAAATAGCCATCACCCCAAAAGTGTCCCCATGGCCCTTTTGAAGTCCTCCTCATTCCCCTTCCCCAGGCCACTACTGATCTGCTTTCTGTCATTTGGGTTTTTCCAGTTTGGGACTGTTACAAATAAAGCTGCTGTGAACATTTGTGTACAAGTCTGTGTAAGGACATATGCTTTTATTTCTCTTGGGTAAATGCCTAAGAGTGACATTACTGGATCAAATTGTAGATATATGTTTAACTACAACTTCTAAAGAGGTTATAACAATTTACATTCCCACCAGCAGTGGATGAGCATTCCAGTTCCTCCGTATACTTGCCTATACTTGGTATGGTCAGTGTTTTGAATTTTTGCCATTCTAATAGACGTGTAGTGGCATCTCGTGTGGTTTTATTTCCCATGTCCTTGCTGATGGATGATGTTGAGCATCTTTTCATGTGCCATTCATATATCTTCTTTAGCGAAGTGTCTTTTCAAATCTTTTGCCCATTTTTATTGGGTTGTTTGTTTTCTTATTTTTGACTTTTGAGGGTTCTTTATATATTTTTGGATACAAATATTTTATCAAATATAAGCTTTGCAAAGATTTTCTCTCAGTACGTGGTTTATTTTTTTATTTTTTAAACACTGTCTGTTGAAACACAAAAGTTTTAAATTTTGATGAAGTCTAATCTATTAATTTGTTCTTTTATGTATTGTTCTTTAGGTGTTGTAAATGAGAAGTCATTGCCTAACCCACAAAGATTTGTCTTCTATGTTCCTTCTACTAGTTTTATAGTTTTTAGGTTTTACATTTAGGTTTGTAATCCAATTTGAGTTAATTTTTTTGTGTGGTGTGAAGCATGAATTGAAGTTTATTTATTTTTTTTTTCCATATGGATATCCAGTTGTTCCAGCACCAATTGTAGAAAAGACTATCCTTTCTCCACTGAAATTGTCATTGCACCTTTATCAAAACCAGTTGTCCCTGTATGTGTGAGTCTATTTCTGGATTGTCTATTCTCTGTTCCACTACTCTATATGTCTATCTTTTCACCAATACTACAGTCTTAATTATTGTTCTTTTATAAGTCTTGAAGTTAGATAGTATAAGTCCTCAGCTTTGCCCTTGTTTTTCAAAGTATTTTAGCTATTCCAGGTCTTTTGATTTCCCATATGAATTTTAGAGTCAGCTTGTGAATTTCTATTTTAAAATCCCTATGAGATTTCATTGGAATTGCATTGATCAAATTGGGGAGAATTGGTATCTTAATTATGTTGTGTCTTCTGACCCACGAACACAATATAGCTCTCCCTTTATTGAGGTCTTTTAAAATTTCTCTCAACAACGTTTTGTAGTTTTTAGTGTATAGGTCTTGCACATCATTTTTAAAATTTATCCTAAATATTTAATATTTGGATGTGATTGTAAGTGATTTTTTAAAGTAATTTCAATTTCTCATCATTTATTTCTAGTATATAGAAATACAATTGACTTTTGTATACATTCATTTGTATCTTTGCAGCTTTGCTAAACTCACTTATTATTTCTAGTGTCTTTTTTGTGGATCTTGTCTTATTTTCTACATACATGATCATCTTTCTTTCCAACCTGGATGCTTTTCGTTTCTTTTTCTTGACTTATTACACTGGCTACAACAATGTTGAGTAGAAGTGGTGTCAGTGGACATCCTTGTCTTGTTCTTGATCTTAGGGAGAAAGCATTTGGTCTCTCACCATTAAGTGTGATGTTAGCTGTACATTTATCCTAGATGCTCTTTGTCAAGTTGAAAGAGTTCTTTTCTATTCCTAAGTTTGTTGAGAGTTTTTATCAGGAATAGATGTGAGATTTTTTCTAATGTATTTTTTTCTGAATTCATTCATATTATTAAATGGGCTTTTCATTATTAGTTTGTTAATATGGTGAAATGATTAGAAAGATTTTTGCGTGTCAAGCCAATCTTGCATTCCTGGGGTAAAACACACTTGATCATAATGGTCATGGTTCTTTTTATATATTGTTTCTGTATTACCAGGTTTGATTTGCTAAAATTTTGTTAAACATTTATGCATCTATGTTCATGAGGGATATTTGTCTATGGTTTTCTTTTGTAATGTCTTTGTCTGATTTTATTATCAGGGTAGTGTTAGCATCATCATAGTTAGAATGAGTTTAAAATTACTTTCTTCTCAACAACTTTCTAGAAGAGTTTGTGAGGAGCTAGTATTATTTCTTCCTTAAGTCTTTGGTATAATTTACCAGTGAAGACATCAAGGTATGGAGTTTTCTTTGTGAGAAGATTTTTAACCAAAAATTTGAATTATTTAAAAGGTATAGGGCTTTTCAGGTTATCTATTTTTCTTGAGTGAGCTTTAGTAAGTTGTGTCTTTCAAGGAATTCTTCCACTTCATCTAAATTGTCAAATGCATTGGCATAAAGTTGTTCATAATATTCTCTAATAATCCTTTTAATATCTGTAGATTCTGTAGTCATGTCACCTCTCTAATTCCTGGTATTAGTATTTATCTGTCTCCTTTCTCTCTTTCATTTCTTACCATGCTACCCAGAATATTATCAATTTTATTGATCTTGTCAAAGAACTAGCTTTTAATTTCACTGATTTTCTATAATGTTTTTCTCTTTTCTGTTTCATTGATTTCTGCTCTGATCTTAACTATTCCTGATTTCTGCTTACTTTGGGTTTAATTTGCTCTTCTATCTTTAGTTTCTTAAGGTAGAAGCTGAGAAAATTGGTTTGAGACCATTTTTATTTTCTAATATAGGTGTTTAGTGCTATAACTTTTCCTCCAAATACTGTTTTACGTGCATTCCCCAAATTTTGATATGCTACATTTTGTTTTGATTCAATTAAAAGTACTTTCTAATATTTTTATATTTCTTCTTGACCAATTGGTTATTTAGAAATGTGTTATTTACTTTCCAAATGGGAACTTATTTTCCAGATGAGTTTCTTTATTGATTCCTACTTTAATTCCATGTGGTAAGAGAACATACTTTCTATGACCTAAATTCTTTTTAATTTATTTACATTTGTTTTATGGATGAAAAAATGGTCTATCTTGGTAAATGTTCTGTATGTTCTTGAAAAAAATCTGTATTCTGCTGTTTTGGGGTGTCACATTCTATAACTGTCAAGTAGGTCAATTTGCTTGATGATGTTGTTCAAATCTTCTAGACCCTTCCTGTTTTCTCTCTACTTGTTCTATATTGTCTATTTTTTCTTACAGTTCTATTAATTTTTGCTTTGTGTATGTTTAAGCTCTGTTATTAAATGTATAAACATTTAGGATATCACCTTGATCATTTGACCCTTTACCATTATGAAATTACCTTCTTATCTCTGATATTTTTTCTTTAAGAATGGACTTTGTTTGATATTAATATAGCCACCTCAGCTTTCTTCTAGTGTCAGCCTGGTCTATCTTCTTCTAGCCTTTTATTCATAATTTATTTGTGTCTTTGTATTTAAAGTGTATTTCTTGTAGGCAACATATAGTTTGGCCTTGCTATTTTATCAATTCTGACAGCCTCTGCCTTTTAATTGAGGAAAGACCCTTCCAAGTACTCTACCCATTGCCCCAGAATTATGAACATTTCTAGTCTGGCTGGTGGAACAGCACCATTACTCATCCTGTGTCAATTCCAGCTACTGTTTCCTTTAACTTTTTTGGATGTTTCTTTTTCTTGCTTCCTGTATTTTTTTACAAGCATGAGTTGATCATTTGTCTGCTGAACAATCGAGTGGGCTCTCTGCAGATCTCTAGGTTTCTCTCTCTGTGAAGTCCTTGCCTCTCTAGCACTCTTCACTGTGAGCTCTTACTGCCTTGATCTCCCTGGGCTTTAGCTCCAACCTCTTTACTCAGGCTGTTCAGCAGACTCCACCTAAGTTCCCCCTCCCTGTCCTATGTCCTGAAAACTATCTCAGGGCAGTAAGCTGGGGCAATTATGGGCCTTACTTCATTTGTTTTCTCTTTCTCAGGAATACTGTCTTTCATCTCCTGATGCCCAGTGCCTTGAAAACAATTGTTTCATATATTTTGTCCTTTATTTTAGTTATTTGAGCTGGGAAGGTAAATCCTGTCCCTGTTACTCTATCTTGGTTGGAAGCAGAAGTCCCCAAGCCTTCACTCTGAAGTGAGCAGAGGCTGAGCCCAGAGGGCAGAGGTTGAAACTGTAAGGAGTTTGATGAGTTTCCCACCATGCAATTTTGAAGAATAATATGTTACTATTTTTAAAGAAAGTCCAAAGCATTTATTAATTAAATTAGGCCACTTAGTTATTAGCTATTTCCATCTCTTCTTAGACTTTGCACTCTCTGTGATGGCCCTTTTCTGTGGAACTTAAAGAAGATCTAAGATCATGGGAAAATAAATTATTCTTTATACAACCCCCATCAAACAAACAAGCTAACTAATAAACAAACCCCTAGGGTATTTGACAAGCATTTGGACCAATTCTGGATGTATCCTTTTCACCTTATAATTGTGAATCAAACCCATTATGCATAGATCTGCAGTCACATCTCATAACAGAACAAATTGCATCATATAATTCTGAAGTGAGGGAACATAACTTTGTTGGCAATTTTCTTTATGTATAAGGATTTTCTCCAAGTAGGAAAAATAGAAAGTTAAATCTTGCCCATACAGGAATAGTGAAAACTAGATTTGCTACAGGTTCTCTCCTATCACTGTTGAAAGGAATGAATATACTTCATGATTTTGTAAGGACCCCAGTGATAAGCGCTGTACTGCAGAAGGTAGCATGGTTCCCCTCTGAGATAAACTAGGGAGGTGTTAGGTTGCGGTCACTCAGGGAACCTCGCTGGAGAGGCCAGGGTACTTCCAATGGGAGTAAATGGTCTGCCAATAGGAAGATCTGGGAAGGGGAGTCCAGAAAACTGGAAATGAGGAGGGTCTGTATTGGGAGAAGTGACAGGCAACTCAGAAAATCAACGACTCTGAACTGTTGGAGAATGCCCGAGTGTGTTGCTGGCAGCGAGGCCCAGACCTCCAATCTAACTCGCTCCGATTTCCTTTGTTGTTAGAAGTTAGACATGTAAACATAGTGTCTCCAAGGGTGTTTTAACTTCTCAGAACATTTGTTTGATTTTACGAGGCACCAGGACCCAACCATCTTCCAACTCAGCCTTCTGCAGAGAATGATTTTCATTCCACTAATCTGGATCATTCATTTCAAATCTAGACAAGAAAAAAGATCAAACAGTGGGTGGGACCTCACAGAGGTCTTCATCTGAGAGGTGAAGAACATTATTTCAGCGGGAAAACGCTTCCTGTTATTCTGGTGTTTAACTATATCCAAGACAACCTTCCTTCACTAACCCACAAAATGCCTCTAGGACTAGACATTTGTAGAGGCCAGTTCTAGACAGATATGGAGCAGAGTTCTGGAAGGATGCTTTACCTTTAACCCTAAGAAGAAAGCATGAGTGGCTGGAACATTAAAGTAATCACAAGGAATAAAAAAGAATCTGTTTGGGGTAGATTTCCGATTGCATGAGACTCCTGTCTTTATCTTCATGTCTCCTGGCAGATCTGCGGGTGATATCACTGAGAGTTTCTATTTCCTCTGCAGTTGCAGCTGGTTATGTTGGGCTGTTCTATGCTGGGACCTTCTGAAACTGTTCCAGAAACACCTTGACATGGCTCAGCTCACACCTTGTCTCCTCCATCCTGCTTTGGCTCCTGAATGTCTGTGTTTGCAGAAGTGGTTCAATCCACAGGTGACCACCTATGTGAAGATCATGCAATGGCATCATCAAAGGCTCTCAGCAGAAGTGGCACTCCAGTAACTCACGCTGAACTTGGGGCCAGAGTCATGCCCATCAGTTTAAATAATTCAGCTCATTTAACTGAGCGAAGCTGAATGGATGTCATTAGGTGGAACTATACTCTGACTGCTTATAACGAATTTTTTTCCTCGATACCAGTTGATAATCCTCATTGCTACCAACTCAGTACTCATTTCTTTGTATAGTCCAGAGATGAAGTGGTTGGCAGGAGAAAGTGTAAATTGGCATCCAGTAAAATCAGACCTAGTGGGAATCTCACTAAAAAGTCATCCTTGGGGTGAAACCGAGACGTATTGAAGTTTTGAGAATTTTCAAAAATACTCTGACAACGAGTAGGACGCAAGTGGGAATAATTTCTCTCTATGTGAATAATGCTGAAGGAAAGACTCCAAAAGTTCTAAAATTAGTAATAAACACCTAAAAGAATGAAAATTTGATTTAAATACCTACAGTAAAAGCTTTACTGATGTGATACCCAACTTTACAACATAAAACACATTCTAGGAAATCACTGCTTCCTCTTCCCCCAACATGTCCTCTGATGTATTCTTAGTGTCCATTGAATCAGAAATGGGGCAATGTTAAAAAGCAACACTTTTAAGCCAGTTTATATTTGACTCATCCTAACAGCATCTACAGACATTTGGAACATATTATATGCAGTGTTCATTGCCCACATGGCTTTGTGGACCCCTTACTGTCAAGGAGCCATTCCCCGGATTTGGAGACCACTGCTCTATTTGGTGCAATATCGATGACACTACAAGGTTAATTCTGGGAAGAAGTGAGATTCACTTAGCTCTTATTTCTGTAATGGTCCTCTTACTTAGGTTAATCTCAAGAGAAAATGATTCCTAGAGATGTATGCTCTCATCTTTGTCAGATTATCTTGGTTGATGTTGACTTGATAGTCCTAAAAATGTCCTCTTGAATTAAAGATAGCAAGAGAATCATGCTTTTTTTAGGCTGTTAATAAGTAACAACTTGGTTTCTGGACAAGATATGAATGGGGATTACATTTCCAGAAAGAATCCACTTATTATAAATCTGAGTACTTCCAAGTTTGTGTTTGTCTAGACAATGTTGGGCCCTTTTACAAGTACTGTCAGCAATATTTTTGCATGTGAATTGCTCTTGTGAAATGGGTGTTGCCAATTATTTAAATGTTTTTTAAAAGTTGAGACATTTGTTTTACTTTTTAAATTCCAATGTCTCATATTTCAATAAGAAAACATATTTCACATAAAGCACCATTATTCAAAGGCCTGAACATATATATTTATGAAAAAGTCACAGTACAGCTTTTTGTTGGTTTGTTTTATGGGTCTTAATAAGCTGAACAAAAATGGTCAGTATATGCAACAAACATTCCTAGCTACTATGGACAGATAAGGTATTGGCAGCAGGAAACCTTCCTGCAGAGCCCAGGACAAGAGCCAGGGCTACCTGTCTGCATTTGATGGTAAAGCTACCCACACTGCCAGGCCACTTGGCCCCACTTCCCCTGAGGTCAGGGAGGTCACCAAGATGGTGTTGGACCATTTCACGGGGTACAGCACCCTGACCTGGCCTCCGGGTGAGGTGAGGCTGGCTCAAGCAGCTGCATTCAGAGGGTGTGGGGGCTCTCAGTGGGTAGTAAATGGTCCCTTGTAGACACAATGTCTTTGGGAGCACAATGAAGAAGATCCATTGGGGAGAAAAAACATGTTTTTTCTCTTTCTAGTCATTGTTTGAGAGGAGTGGGGGAGACGTTGTAGATGATTGAAGGGGAAGAACAGAGAGCTATCTAGAATGGAAGGGGCTGAGAGCAGAATCAAAGAAAGCTAGGCAGAGAGGAGGGGAAGGGAGTGAGGAGAGGACAGACGATGCCCGTTTGTGATTGCCCAGTGCAGCCCCACCTACCCGCGGGGAGAGGAGAATGCCTGGGTCTGTCTGAGTTCCGCTGAGAGGGAGAGATGGGAACCTGGTGATGACAGGATGGCACTCAGACCCTGGCCCACTGAGACTGGGCCTGAGCAGATAGAATGGGCCAGCCACAAGCAGAGCAGCCCCCTCTGTCCATGCCGGCCTTCCATGCTACACACCCTGTGGTGGAGATTCCCTGGACCACCACCAAGGAGAGCTGCCATGCCCGACAGAGATGTGCCTGCAAAGTCACGTCAGCAGAGGCGGCCGTGCTGTTTCTCCCGGACTAAAAGGCTGGGAAGTTGAACACAATCGCATTGTCCCTAAAGAGCTGTCGGCTGTCTCTTCACTTCCCCCCACCCCGCTTAGAGGGCACTGAGGTCCTATATGCCAAGAGGGAGCTAAAAACTGCTGTCACTAGATTAGGAGTTGAATAGGATGCTCTTTCCCAACAGGCCGTAAAAACCTAGGATGCTCTGTTTGACATCACAAACATATTCCTGTGGCTCTGGTTTTATTGTGGCCTGTTCCATCCTACTTCTCTAGGGAGCATCAGGGAGAAAGTAGCTCAGCTGAAAGGAAAGTGGAACCTATTTTCGTTATTTCTGTACTGAAATGTTTCATTGTTTCTACCCTTTCTTGCTGCTGTGGCCCCGTGGGCCCAGTGCTGCATGGAGCGCCCCTCTGAGCCAGGAGCGCTCGTGACGCTGCCACCTGACTCCGTCCCCTCCACAGCCCCATGAGGCCGGGTGTCTTAGCTCACACAGGACAGCAGGGTTCTTCAGCACATACTGGAAAAACCCTCTGAGCTCAGCATGTGGCTGGTCCTGACAGCAGCGAGGCAGTGAGTTCCCTTCCAGCTTGTGGAAACAGGAACAGGCGAGAAGCAAGTCTTGGGCTTGGGCAGTGGTACCTGAGGTGGAGGAAGTTTCCAGGGGGCTAGGCTCTTTCTTTATGTTAGGCCAATTTATAGCTGTATGATTCCATCCATTCTTCTTCTAAACCCGCAGCATTTTAGGACGTCAAGAAACCTTAAAGCCCAGAGAGGGTGGCTGACTTCCACAGGGTCACACAGCTGTTTAGGGGCAGACCTGTGTTAGAACCCGAATCTCTTGTCTAGTTGAAGGGCTTTTTCCAGCCTATCCTGCTTTCTAAGCCTCTGTTTTTCCAGACTAGGTCAGAGTCTTGAGGGGACAGCTTCCTACCCTGCTTATGGCCTCTGCATGGCCCGTGGGGCAGACCATGAACACACAGGAGTCTCGCCTTCACTGCATCTTTATTCCATTTACAGAATTCAACATCTCTGCCTGCTTCCAAGCACACAGTTCCCTGGTCCATCCTGGTTGTTCCTCTTCCATTCCTCCCAATTCTGGGATGATTCACAATAACACAATCCTCAGCTGCCGTATTCAGGATGCAAGAGTCTGCAGCCCCACACAAACTCTGCATAGACTCCTGCATCCAACCACAAGCACGCACACAGCTGACGCCACAGCCTCATCAGTCAACCTTGGACCTACTCAGCTATTCCAACAGGAACAATTCACTTGGCGAATCCGAGATGGACTGTCCCCACCATATCTCTGCATTCTAGGTCCGGTAGCTGGAGTATCTTCAGGATCCTGCAGCTCAGGCTATAGCATTAGGGGGAGGGGGCAGGTAGGGGGAAGGGAGAGGACATGCATGTAGACTGGTCTGAAAAAGAAATCAATGAAAAGATGGGCTGCAGACCAGGGCCACCCCCAGCACATCCAGCATCTTCGTGGGAATGAGGAGAAGGTGCCCCCTCCAGGTGGGTGGATTGTGCCTGTGGGGGCACACGAGAAAGAGACTGCCCAGCAGCTCCATGCCAGGGATCAGGGCTTGGCAGAGCTGGGCTGGGCTGCAGCCCACAGGTGCCCCTGATCAGGTGCTCTCGTGCGAGGTGGAATTTGCCCAAAAGCGTGCAGACTCCGTCTCTCTCTTCCTCCCTCCTTCCCAGAACATGGGGGAAGAGAAGAAAATCGTGATTAATTTGTGAAGGAAGAATCTGGCAAAACAAGAGGGATACAGAAGCAGTGATTTAAAAGATAACAACCCAAATTTTCCAAATCGTGGGACACGGTTTCCACCTCTTTTACGTAAGCATCCCCTAATCTGGTGGTCTAGCAGTTAAGATTCGCGCTCTCACTGCTGCAGCCTCGGTTCGTTTCTGGTGAGGGAACCACACCACCCATCTGTCAATTGTCATACTGTGGCAGCTGCACGTTGCTGTGATGCTGAAAGCTACACCACCAATATTTCAAATACCAGCAGGGTCACCCATGGTGGACAGGTTTCAGCGGAGCTTCCAGACTAAGACAGACTAGGAAGAAGGACCTGGCCATCTACTTCCAAAAATTTGGCTGTGCAAACCCTGTGAATCCCAGCGGAGCATCGTCTGGTATAACGGCAAGAAGGTGAGAGGATGGTGCAAAAAAGATCCAGCAGAGTTCCGCTCTGCTACGCACAGGGTTTCTAGGAGTCAGAATCAACTTGACAGCACTAACAACAAAATCCGGCGGTTGTGACAGGGCACCAGGAATCGGCCCAGCTCAGATGCACCACATCTGTGGACAAGGGAACACAGGGCCCTGTGTTTTCTCCTTCCAGAGAGGACGTTGGGAGCTGCTTTACACATATTTTGAGCTGCCTGCAGTCCTGGGATCACCATCCTTTCACCCAGGAAAGCCATTAGGCAAATTTGTTTTCTTCTCTACTATCTGACCAGGAAGGAGATTGCCTCCGCTCACAAAGCTGTCTGAAACCTCTGCTGCTGAAGTTCACTCAGCAATGAGAGCCTTCTTTCCTTTAGAAACTGGACCCCACCCTTCCCGTCCCCCGATGGCACACGGTCTTCACCTCTCCTGGCCTGGTGGATGTCCTCTTCTGGTTAATTACGCAACAGTCAACCAAGGCGCAGCCTCCTGTGTTTGGACACGAGCTCTGGGCTTTCCTTCCCCATGTCACAGTCAGCCAGCAGACAGCCAGGCCGTCTAGTGAACGAGGCAATGGAAATTCAGCTGACGAGTGGAGGAGTTCCAATGTAAATTTCCCTTTTCTCACCACAATTTTATAGAACTTTGCAAAGAAGCACATCAGCACTTTTACAAGTCAGGCTTTCTTCCGAAAAGAATCAAGCCTGTCAAAGCTCTAAAGCTTTATGCTGTTATTTTTAATGGTTTGATCAATTACCCAGCACATTATGTTCCTGTAACCCTATCCTGTGCCATAAGAAAAGAGTTAGAACACCAGGGTTTCAGAAAAGTCTATTTACCACGTCAGCCAGAGTTTTATGTAACCCACCTCCTGTTCAGGGATCCACTGGGTACATTTTCTCCTGCGTTCTTGGATATTGACCTCTTTATTTTATCCAACATCTCATTACTGTTTTTTAGTATATTGGAGTATATTTAAGTTCTGACTATACAAGGCAACATTTCCATAAAACATCTTTCTAGCCTCTGTTCACACTTGAATCTCCAGAAGAGAGGTCTGGCTGCTTAGGCTGACTTTAATCTTACAGGATAGGACTCAAGTGAGAAAGTGTTATGAACAAAGTGACAGCTCTTGGTAAGTTCCAGCAAATTCCAAAAATATTTCATATGCTCTTGATCTCATGATGCCCTCTCTGGCCAAGGAAACTTACTGTGCAGTTGCTTAACTTTTTTGTACTTCTCAGATTAAAACTCAGAGCTCTCAGGTGGGAAAATCAATTTCATTGGCCTGACCATAACTTTTGAAAGTGGATCAGGTAATAGTGAATGGCTAGAACATGCTTCCAAATCAATATTGGAAATTTGCTTAATTTGTAGTGTTTTCTCATTTATGTGCCAAAACTAAAACTTGACAAGAGGAATTATTTTGATTTAGAGTTATGATTGGTTTTATACAGTATGAGTTCTTTGAGGGCAAAACTGATGCATAATTATCTTTTTATCTCCACATCTCAAAATGTAGCTTTTGTACCTGAATGGAACCCAACACCAAGGACTTGACAATCTCCCAGATCCTAAGAGGTCACAGCATTCCTTGCCCCTGGTCTTGGTTTAGCCAGCTTCCCAGCCCCACACCCCATCTGCCAGGGCAACACCTGCTCATTCTTCAAGACCCACCTTTTCCAGGAAGTTTTCCCTGAGTCCCTTCTATTTCCTGCATCCTCCCTGCCCACACCACAATAGATCTGATCCTCCTGTCCATTGACTCCCCACTGCATCCTGGACAATCCTGATACCATCACACACCTAACACTTTATTGCACTTACAGCTTTACCTGTGGGTCCCACTTTTTCAACCAGGGTTTCTCTGTCTCTGCGCTATTGACATTGTGAGCCAGGTAATTCTTTGCTGTGGGGGCTGGCCTATGTATTGTAGGACATTTGGCATCACCCCTGGCCTCCACACACTAGATGCTACTAGCACACCCCTTCCAGTAGTGACAACCCTAACTGTTGTCAAACAAATGTCTTTTGGGAGGCAAAATTGCCCCAGTTGAGAACCACTGTTCTAGACGCTAAGGTCAGGAAAATGATGACAATGTTTTATTTATCCGTAAATTCCTAGAACTTAGCATAATCCCTATTCTATAGTGGGCATTTAGTAAATATTTGTTGAATTTTGAGAATCAATACCTGTTAATACAGTATTAATGCTCAATAAATGTTAACTGCTTTACTACTGCTATCTAGAACTATCCCCCAATCTCAGCTATAGGTAGTGATGGCAATACCTACTTTATAGCTTTGTGGTGAGGACTACCTGTGTGGTATTGGTGTCTAGCACCTGTGCTGTGCAGTATTGGTTGACTCTGATCTTGGGCTGATTTCTGAGATGGGTCATGATCATTGAAACTCTGGCTGAAACTCTGGACTCTTGCCCACGGGTTTGACCCAGACCTCTGGTAATCCTGGCTTCTGGACTCTGTCTTAGTTATTGACTTCAGTTACTAGCACTTGCTTCTGACTTCTGACTGCAGGCCTGGCCTGGGTCTCCAGCCTCCAGACCTCTCACCTCTCCTGACTTCTGGAAAGGATGATCTCCTTACCCGTTGTAAACCTGAACCACCACCTGTTCCTTCTTGTCTCAGTCACACCTGTTGAGTTAGCCCATGTCCCAGAGTGACTTGTTTTACCATTTTCTGGGCCTTGTAATTAGGTTATTTGCAAACTGTACAAAACCGGCAAGATCTCGTACACTGACCCTGGCCCTGTGTATATCATACTAAAGAGACCCAGTTGAAAAGTAACCAATTCTGTTCAATAATTGAGTCTAGAGCTGTAGACTGCGTAAAATAACCAGGTTGACTGATATTTTTCCTATCTGACTGCTTTGGTGCTGCAGGGACACAGCCCATGCCAGAATTCAGTAAGTAATATGTAATTAAAAGTGATAACTTAATTGACGATTGTCGTGTTATAAAATTGTTATCACCAGAGGAACTCCTCAGTAACTCTGGTCTTCTTTGAGACCCAGGGTCATAGAAGAAAGACAACAAGCCTGGCTTGCAGCTTGGCACATGTCAGTCTCCTTATGACACTGTCACCTCCATTGAGCTGGCAATGTGACAACGTCATCTTTACTCAGAGGAGTAAACTTTCACAAAAGCTTGTGTAGTTTATGCCTTTCTCCATCTTGTAAATTCCTCTACTAATTCTCTTTCCTGCTTCCCCTAATAATCATAACAGTATACATCCCATAATGAGGAGTGTGATATTAGAAGAGATCAGAAAAGCTAACCGGTAAATGGGACTCTAACCCCCAATAGAATTTCCCAAACTTGGCTGCTCATTCATTCATTTCCTTGACCATTTATTCATTCATTCACTTGTCTACCCACTCATTTATTTGTTCTTTCAACAGCTATTTGTTCAATAACTCTGATGTGCCTGGTGTGTGCTAAGACCTGGCATTCCATTGTGAGTGAGAATGACACAGTCCCTGTTCTTGTGGAGTTTTGATCGAGTAGGGAAGCCAGATAATAACAATCATGCAAATAAATGTACAATCAGCACTGCAGCCAATGCTTTACAAAGTCGGGGAAGGCTTCCTTGAGGAAGCAATGCTTAAGCTACACTCCGAAGGACAAGTAGGAGCTCACTAGGCAAAGTGTCAGAACAGCATAGGCAGCTTTAAAAACATACTTATTTCTAGAAGCTGACTTCAGAAATTCTAGTTCAGAAAGTTTGAGGTGGGCCTGGAAGGTGTATTTCCTGAAAGCCTGCTTGAGAACTGGCTTAGACTATGCAACCCTTAAAGAAGGGAAGACCCATGACCACTGAAGGCTCAACCCATGGAGAAGGCAATACATACTGAGGAGAGCTGTAAGCACATCGCTCTGGAGACCAGATGAAGAAAATGCAGGTTAGAGTAAGTCTGATATATCCTCCAGCTTCAAAACCCCTCTTCCTAAGCTGGGAGCCCAACATATTCTGATTCTCTTTAACTCTTCCTCTTTTATTTTTTAATTTTTTTGCAGGGAAAGAGTCACCCTGAGCTAACATCTGCTGCCAATCTTCCTCTTTTTTTTTTCCTCCCCAAATTCCCAGTGCATGGTTGTAAGTCCTTCTAGTTCTCCTTTGTGAGCTGCTGCCACAGCACGGCAACTGACAGATGGGTGGTGTGGTTCCATGTCCAGGAAATGAACCCAGGTCACTGAAGCGGTGAGAGTGCCAAACTTTAACCACTAGGCCATCAGGGCTGGCTCAACTCTTCCCCTTATAAAGATAATTCCCATTAAAAACAAATTCTAAAGGTCATCACCTCCAGCTCAGGTGAGCATTGCTGACACTGGCTTCCAGTTCTGTTGGATGTTGGACAAGTATATTTATCCTTATGTTCTTTTTGCTACTTACTGGTGTCTGTGTGAGACCCTGGATTCCCTATGAGAGATCCGAGTTCTTCAGAACTCTAGGTCTTGGAAAATTTGTTGTGAAGGTTTACTCCAGGAGGGATGTTCCAGAGTTCTCCTTAGTTATTCATGGGTGAGCAATCAAAAAGCAGGATTTTGTTCAAAGATTTAATTTGTCTTTCTTTCTTGTGTGATTCCAACTTCAAATCCAGCCGGACTGAATTCATAAATGGTATGATGTTAGGAACCTGGAAATGCTATCCAGCACTCCCCCAGCCAGGTCAAGGTCTAAGCAACTCCAGACCTCGGAATGCAAGAACCAAATAGGCAGATACCTGTTCTGCTACCATTAGAGCACAAAGATTCTGCTTCTCATCTACAATTTATTTTTTACTGTTACATATACCAGATTTAAAGAATGGTGGCCAAACAGTAAGTTTCAGAGGCCCTCACTATGACCTTGATGGCTCAATGAAATGCAGGATCCAATGAGTCTGTTTTAGGGCATTATGATAAATACAGCTTTTGGAAAGGCTTTAATGTGTTATTGAACTGATGTCAAGAAGAAAATGTCAAAATACTAAAAACAGACTGAAGTTTAAAATCTGGCCTCGAAGTCCATCAGAAGTTTATTCATTCCTCTCATTTTATATACACAGAGGTGATCTTACACCATCATATGGTAGTGGGAGCAAAGTAGAACGAAAACAGTCAGATGGGCTGCACAGAAGTTCCAACCCCAGGACCTCATGAGCTAGTGAGGAAGTGAGTGGTCCTAAACAGAGCACAGGACTGACGATCTGCTGCATCTGCTAGAATTTCCTCCCAATATAAATGATTTCCAGAGTGCGTTATTCTTATCAGTGCCCAGCACAACTGTATTGAATCAGATCTAGCTGATTTACATTCATTAACAATGTGTAGAGCCAAAAGACTATCTAAAGAGTCTTTTGTCTGGGCGTTTTCAAAATTTGTTCCTCAACTTGCCAACATTCCTTGCAGATATTCTAGGGGCTTCCATAAGATTGAAGTCGAGGCTGACAGGAAGATACTGAGGGTCAGAGCCCAGGCTCCAAGCCTCAGTATCAACCAGAAATGTTGCATTTTTATCTGTTATTTATGTTAGAGTGCTAAATTCAGATCATTTTGAAAAGAATGCTTAAAAATGTTACACTCTCCAACCCAATCATGTGGCTCAAATGCTCTTCTGAGTCTCAATACAGTTTTCAGATTTTGAAATTTCAATCTCAATTTCATATTTCAAAACTCTGATTAATCTCTCCAATGCTTCTTTGCAGTAGTGTATAAATTCATGCTGTGAGTCGACTGGAAAAAATGCAGTAAAGATTCATGTTGTTTTAATTCATTCTTGCCCAAGAAATCCTTGTAATTACCAAGCTACTTTATTTTCTTAAGCATGAAGCCTATAGGCACAGACTCAAATGAAATTCTCCAATTTGGACTCCATCTGAGCATTTATGTAATTTATGCCAGGGATGGATAAGAGGCTTAGTTAACATACCAATACTGATCGATTGGTAGTGATTGAGTGAGAAAGATCCTGAGGGCCCCACTGGCCACCAAGACAATGCAGCATTGATTAGCAATGTCTGCCATGGACTGTGAAGGGAGTGTGGTATAACTGCTTCACCTTTGACATGGCTGGCCTCTCCTAAGTACTATGCTTTGGCTTACAATTTATCTTGGAATTGTTCTCTTTCCCAATTAGATGATGAGTTTTCAAATTTAGGAACTGTGACTGAAGTGTCCAGCAAATTGCTATATATAAATGTAGGTGCTAAGAAATGTTAATAAACATGATGGAATTGAGTTGAGTTGAACTGAATCAAATCAAATTAAATTAGACAATTTATCTCCAAGGGAACATCAAAGTAAATACTCAGCGGGAGTGCACATCTACTTAGAGGCCAAAAATATTTTCAGCAATACTTAAAAACATTCTAGATTTCATTTGTGAATGTTAATTGAAATTGGCACATGGTTTCCAAAAATTTTTTGTCTCTGGGGTATCAAAGCATAGGGTCTTGGAAAAAATTAAATCTAAACAAAATTAAATATATTTTGTTCTTGTGCTCTCATTGGTTGCCAAGTTATCAGTAGTCATGAAAAATGGGAATGTAGATAATGGACATTGACTCTTGAACATTTCTGAAAGAATTGTTAGAAACAGGAATGAATTAGATCCCAGAAGGGAGCCAACTCCACAGAGATTTGCTGGAATCATGAGGATTGGCTGCCATCTTTCCATGATGTTGTTTTTTGAGTTAACTATCCTTTCCCAGCTTTGCTGTCTTCTCCCAATAGCTTCCTATTCTCAGTGCAAGGCTGAAAATAGAGTAGAATGTGGCTGAGTCCGTTCAGGCTGCTATAACAAAATACCACAGCCTGGGGGCTTAAATGACAAACATTTATTTCTCACAGTTCTGGAGGTGGAAGTCTGAGATCAGGGTGCCAGCACAGTGGGGTTTTGGTGAGAGATCTCTTCCTGGCTTGCAGACAGCCGTCTTCTGGCTGTGTCCTCACATGGCAGGGGTAGGGAGAGAGCAAGCTCTCTGGTGTCTCTTCCTATGAGGGCTCCACTCTCATGACCTAGTCACCTCCCAAAGCCCCCACCTCCTGATACTTTCACATGGGGATTAGGGTTTCAACATACGAACACTGGAGTGACACAAACATTCAATCCATTGCAGAGTGTGAGAAGAGAGGTGGGTCTAGGGCTGACCTTGGGGGCAGTCTAGCCTTTCCTGACTCATTTGAAGAGGGGACATCAGCAGAGGGGCAGAAGAGGTGAGGCTACAGAGCTGGGAGGGAAACCAGAAGGATGTGGTGTCACAGAGCCAATGGAGAAGCACACGTCCTCTTTTTATAGTGGAGCCGACATGCCAAGGCACCTTCCTGTGCCACGTTCTGCCTGATCAGTGACAGGCCAAACATTGCTGGCTTATTTTTACTTGCAGCCATGTTAAATTTCCTTTGCTGGTCTTCAGCATGGGTTTCAAGTGGTACAGAATGTCTCTAGGAAGAAATCTTATTTGTGCCTAATAGATATAAATCTTGGTCCACTATGTGACCAAAAGGTAACTTTGATTTTGAGCCTTGCTGCCCTGACTCCACTGGTGGCAAAAACTGGATCTCAGTTCATTGGATCACCTGTCCCCTTTCTGTGCAGTCATGGCTAAGTTCAACAGGGCATACACTGAACCAAGCCATAGGGAGGGGGCCAGGCGACACGCTAGCCTCCATGTTGTCTGTTCAAGCAGGTGTCTGCTGAGATCTCCCTCTTCTCATCGAGTCTGTGGTTATCAATCTGTATACGTCTCATCAAGCTTGCCCCTTGCAGACCCAGGTGCTCGGCTGTTACTTCTATTGCTCACCCTGGGGTATGAGATAATTCTGCTCCTGGCTTGGGAAACTTGATGAGATCGCCCTGTCTGCCTGGATTGCTGGTCCCTCCCTAAGGTCTAGCCACTTGGGCAGGGCTCTTGTGGGGCCACCACATAGACATCTCTTCATATTCTTCCTATCTATCCCAGGTTTTTCTGCCTTGCCAGGAGGCGGGGTGCAGGGCCACTGTCCAGATGTAGGAGGAGGAAGAAGACCAGACATACTGTTCTTAAAAGTCCTGTCATCCAACGTCTTGCTGATGCTTGAACTCCCTGGTTCTCTATAGAGATGCTGGAAATACAAGGCCAGAAGAGAGTATGGGCTCCATTATTCACAACTTGACCTTCAGAACTGAGGCCTGTGTCAGGCACATAGCTCAATAAGCATTTATGAAATGAATTAATACCTGAATAAATGAGTGGACATCTGCTTTTCACACTACTAGTGAGACAAGGAGCACAGAAGCACTAACCACAACAGTAGAGAGGGGAAAACGGGAAGAAAGAAATCTTGGAGATGAGGTGGAGGGCATAGATTAATATTTCCAAAGTATTATCCCACCACATGTACTTTGGCCTAAAATTTGTATGGAATCCAAAGACAAGTTTCTGCAATTTAAACTCTACACTTTTAAAAGAAATTAGACTTCACCTAGAAAATAGTTCCTTGTTGACTAGGATCTATCGCTGGTTGAATTGGATGCTAATCCTCTATGAATTAAATATGGGAGACTGGCTGAAAAGGCCTTTACTCCTAAGCAGCTGTGTGGGCAACTTAGGCCTCAGATTTCTCATTTGTAAGTAAGAGAGTTGAACTCTTCCTTTATTCATTCAAAAAATGTTGGTTGACTGCTTAGAGATCCAGGCACTGGGCTAGATACAGGGATACTGCTTCCAATCTAGTGAGGACGTCAGAAGGTAAACATCTAACTACAAAACTTGCTGAGCGTGATGAAGAAGTCCAAAGGACTCTGAGGAAACCAAGGTCCCTCCTGGCTCCAACATTCCGGGGTTGCATAATGGTCTCCATTGTTCCCCATCCTGAGGTCTCCACATTCTCACAGGGGGCTCTTTTTAGGGAGTTGTAGGTAATTAAATGCATGAAAAGATACTGTGGCCCAGTGGCCTGCCGGGATTCCATGAAAGGCACGTCTCATACAGTCATCCCGTCCAGTGCTTTTCCTCAAAGCCTTACAAGGAAGAAGAAAGTCAGCTGTATTTAAAATATTTTCTTGGATGAGAATGCAGCATTTCTTAGAAGAACATTTCACCATGAAATTCATCCTTTATTCTAATCTAAATCTTTCTAGTCACATCATAAACCTGTCCGTCTCTGCTTGTCCCTCTCAAGGTAGAGAACACCTGCCCAACAGCCTCTTATTATCACCCACAAGATTCTCAAGGCCAGTCACCCCTCCGCCTTCTCCTCCGCAGAGAGATACTCTCATTTTTGTGAAACTCACTTCACAGGTGTTCTTGCCTCTTTCTTTAGGCACTTCTTGCCTCCCCCCGCCATTCTTTCCAAGTCTTCTCCAAAGGGACAAGAGCAAAACTAGACCTAATCCTTTGGAAAGGCTCTCACCAAGAATAAAAAGAACGTTAACTCTTAACTGTCTTTTGACCTTTTTTCTTTTTCAACTTTGGACACCAAGCATTTTTTGATATTACTAGATCTCAGATAACATTTATACTAGTTGGATTATCATTCATTTATTCATATTTCACCTCCTAAACACTAGAATTCTAAGTTCAGGGCTTCAAAATAACAAGAAAAAGCAATAATAATCATAATCCCATCAACCATAATGGTATTGGCTTGGTGAGTGGAAGGTGTTCTGGCCAGATCTATGCTAAATTTCTGAGGTAATTAGTGCATGAGGAAGGCGTCATCTGTCTGTTAACTAAAATTTGGCCTTCAGAAATTTATCGAAATCAATTAAGACAACAAAAACAAGGGACCTTGTTCAGCATAGACTACATTATGAAGTGCGACACATAATTTCTAAGTCTCTGGATAAAACAGAATCTTTTTCTTCATGTGTTTTTTTTTTAACAAAATTATACTCAAAATTTGGACATTTCTATAGCCTCATAATAGTTCTTTCCTAACACTACTTTTTCATTTTTCTAAGAATCTTAATACCTGGCAAAAATAAAGTTTAGAGATTTTTGAAGATTTCTCAAGTCAAAACAAAAGTTATAAACAGAGGAATTAAAATTGAGGAGAGAAAATATTGCACTCTAAGCAGTGCACAAACTGTGCTGCACAAATAGATGTACAAGATTTGTGAACCTGGAGTCATATCTGGTCCAGAAACAGACTTATAGCAGGTTTAAGGAACTTGGTTTAAAAGTCAAATGCAATTAAGAAGGACTTCCATCACTGTCTGACATCTCTTGAAGGACATTAAAGAAGATCTAAATACATGCTCTTAGACTCTAGAATCATTCACTAAAATCCTCTGCCCTCTCCCACTCACCTCCCTCACCCCTCAGCTGCCCCAGCACCTCTCCCTTAACTCAGCCCATAAGACTTTTGATCCATCCCATTCCTATGTCACTCAGCACTTACTGTGGAAACCTACTTAACATCTCAATTCTTAAGAATTGTCTTAGGAAGAGTCCAACAGATGAGGAAGTCTGTGAATTAACCGATTATTCACGTTTTTCCTAAGTGTATTAGGGTTGTTTTAGTTTCAAGTCTCAAAAACCCAACTCAAATTGACATACGCACAAAAGCTAAGCTATTGACTTGTTTGTGACATTACAGAGTGAGTTCTTTCAGGCAAGTGCTCAAATCATGTCTCCAGGAATCCATTTCTCTTCATCTCTTGGCTCTATTTTCTTTTGTGTAGGCTTCACAGTCTCCAAAGCAGGAAAAAAGAGTGCTGGTGTGCCCCACACAGGCCATTAAATGCTTCTGCCTGGAGGCAATACACGTCACTTTCGCTGGAAAGACAGAGAATTGCAATCCTACCAAATGCTTGGAAAGAGGAGAACTAGAATTTTCGGGAAGAGCCACAATGATAACCACTGTCCATTTAAACAAAGACAATAATAGGGAAGAGCTCTGGGTACTATGGACACCTTTCTGCAATGGTCACACAAGCCTTACACTTTGCTGACAGATCCAGGCCAGCTTCTACAGCCATAGACCCAACTCAGAGGGAATGAAAACATCTCAGCGGCCAGGACCCTCCCATCTCCCCTCTTTCCTCACCTGTATTTCATCAGCGGCCTCCCATGTCTCTATGAAGATTATCAATGCTTTATTATATCTGAATTTTCTCCTCCTCCAAAAGAGAAAAGAACCTTTGGAGTTGATGAGATTTAAGATTCTCCTTGCAATGCCTCTGTTTGGAAGGGCTTCTTGTTCTGCTTAGCTCCATGGCTGAGAGGCCCTGGCCTCTGGTCAGCAGAGAAGACAAAAGGAGTCAGTGGTTCTGGGGCGTTTGCGGAACTTGGTACAGTTAATAAGCAAAGTACTTTGTGTCTTCCAGGATAAGTAAAAGTTAACAGTTCAATTTTATTTCAAATTTGGCAAGAGGTTTTGATTATTTGAAATATGAGGAAATTTTAATATAAAGCAGAGACTGAGTTCTTAAAAATCCTCTTTTTAAATTGGTCTTTCTACATCCTTGCCTAATGTCCAGCCTATACACTGTTACATGCATGATTATAGCAGCACAGGCCACATGTTCTGCAACGGTGTTTACAGATACCCTTAATCAGGCATCATTAACTCTAAGTACCTAGAAAATTCTCCCAGTGCTCAGGCCTGGCTGCGTGCCGGATTTACAATGCTGCAAAAAGTTATACAAACAATATTCACTCAGGGAGGGTTTTCCTCCAAAAAATATTACAATTAACTTGATTTTTCTGTAGAAACAGACATACATAACTTCATAATTCCTATCTTATACACATATATTTTATTTCCATATTTAAGAAATCATTTTATGATGGTGGTAAAATTCAGGTGGTTTTCTGTAAGGAGGTTCTATCAACAATATTTGATAAGACATTTAGAAAGGTCTTAGAGGACCTTGGTGGCTTTTGGGGGAGGAATGAATCTAGAGATGTTTGCTCTGCACTGATTATCATAGCAAAACCAAGGAAGATGAACTCTAAATATGAATCTTTTGTAAATTTAGGGCTGCCTGTATTGGCCCAGATTAGAAGCCACTGAAAATTAGTGAGGTTAGGATTTCAGACTGAATTAAAATTTTTATTATTTCCCCGCTGCAAAAATGTGACTTTTGTTTTTTTCACAAGGAAAAGACAGACTTCTTGGCTCCAACTGAATAGAATTTTAGTCAGTGAGATATAGATGGATCATCAACATAGGGATCAAATGTCTATTAATAAGTGGATGGCATTCAAAATCACAGAAAGAGGCTGTGCAAATGCATTTGGGGTTTTAATCAAACCCAAAGCATATGAACAATGATTCTGAGTGATTAATGAGCCCATAACAACATCAGGGTTTCATCCACCATAACATGGCAAGAGACACAGGAAACAGCATGCATTTACAAACACGTGGTTGACTCTCATAGACCAGAGGACTGAGGGCAGACTGTTCATAGACAAGAATAGTGCAATTTATTGACTGTTAACCACAGGCAAGAGGCTGTCTCAGCACTTTAAACAGATTATCTCACTAATCCTCACAATGGTCTGCTGGGTAATTATCCCAATTTCACTCCTTCCTACTGTGTAATTTTGGGAAAGTTGTTTAACTTCTTCTGCCTTGGTTTTAGTGCAAGCAAATGGCCTAAAACAGAGTCTGGCGTTCATTTATTCACAAGGTGCTAGACACTGTTCCAGGCATTTGGGATACCACAGATCCCTTCCCTCTTGGAGTTCCCATTTATGAGGGTTAATTTTATGTGTCAACTTGACTGGGCTAAGGGTCCAGATAGCTGGTAAAACATTATTTCTGGATGTGTCTGTGAGAGTGTTTCTGGAAAAGATTAACATTTGAACAGGTAGACTGAGTAAAGAAGATTGCCCTCACAATGCCATTGGGCATCATCAAATCCATTGGCCTGAATAGAACAAAAAGGCTGAGGAAGGGTGAGTTTGCTCTCTGCTTGATCTGAGACATCCACCTTCTCCTGTCCTCAGACATTGGCACCCCTGGTTCTTGGGCCCTTGAACTCAGACTGAGTTGCACCACCAGCTTTCCTGGTTTTCTAGCTTGCAGACTGCAGATCATGGGACTTCTCGGCCTCCATAATCTTGTGAACAAATTCCTATAATAAATCTATCTGTCTATCTACCTATCTATCTATCTATCTATCTACCTACCTACCTCTCTCCTATTGGCTCTGTTTCTTTGGAGAACCCTGACTAATACACCATTCCAGTGGGTAGAGACTGACAGTTAACAATAAACAGAGTAAGTCAACTGCATGGTGTGTTACAAGGTGGTAGATGCTGTGGAAAAGAGAAAAAGGAGAGCAAGGTAAGGGGTCTATACAGTACCAAGGTGGGGTTACAGGTGAAGGTTGCAATTTTAAATAGAGTGGTAGATACAGGCCTCACTGAGAAGGAACATTTGAGCGAGGACTTGAAGGAGGGGAGGGAGTTAGTCTCATAGATATCTGGAAGAAGATTGTTCTAGAAAAAGGGACTAGCCAGTGCAAGGCAAGACTGACCTGCCAAGGCTCATGCTCTAGAAAATCTATTGAAACAACTCATGGGCACATGGGTTCTTGGGAATCTGGTGCTCAGAGCTGGCACAGCGCTACCCATATTCCTAAATATCTACTCTTACAACTAGCACCATTTAGACCCCAGTGAAATTCTTCTCCATAGCTCTTGTCCTGCATCCTTGAAATGTGAGGCTGTGTTCCAAAGCCCAAATATTGGTGGGCTGAGCTTCGGCCAGCATCAGAGTGCAGAGAAGGTTGAGCAGCAGAAGCATGTGGGTAAGAGAAAAGACAGATTAGTTAACTTGTCAAATTCTCAGCACAAATACAGTAGATGGTTGTGTAATAATTTTTTTATCTTTTCCCAGTGGTGTCAAATATCCATTGTCTTCCTTCTCTTCATCTTCTAATTCTTGATCTGGAGGTTTTCACAAACTAGTGTGGTATTTACACATGGAAGATGAAGCATATTTTGCAATATTAGACAATTCATGTGACTCTTAAGTTTGCATATATATAGGTGTAAACAAAACATGCATGAAGCATTTTACCAATTATTTCCATTGGCAACTAGATGACTTTTGAATCTTAAGTTGCAAAATAGTTGAATTTTTATTAAAATACTCAAGATTCTGTCATTAAAAGTCCCAAACATTTTGGCTTTACTAAATTGATATTCATTTTAAATTGTGATATTAATAATTATGTTTTATATTTTGCCATATAATTTTAATAGATAAGTCTGAATAATTTAAAAGAAAAATAACTCTTGAAAACATGTGAAAAACTTTTCTTTTTTTTTTGTGAGGAAGATCAGCCCTGACCTAACATCCATGCCAATCCTCCTCTTTTTGCTGAGGAAGACCGGCTCTGAGCTAACATCTATTGCCAATCCTCCTCCTTTTATTCCCCAAAGCCCCAGTAGCTAGTTGTATGTCATAGTTGCACATCCTTCTAGTTGCTGTATGTGGGATGCTGCCTCAGCACGGCTGGAGAAGCGGTGCGTCGGTGCATGCCCAGTATCCAAACCCGGGCTGCCAGCAGCAGAGCGTGTGCACTTAACCGCTAAGCCACAGGGCCGGCCCCCTGAAAAACTTTTAATTTTCAATTATTTACATTTAATTTACATTTTGATGAACATATCTTAAAATTTTTTGTACTTTGACTGTAACTACATTTTAATTTTTAATTCTTAGATCATTACTGTCAATGTAATTCAAATTATGTAAAAATTTTACAACATAATGATTTTACTGAAATGTAGGCAAGGAAAATAAACATTATGGAATAATTGTGAAATAATTTATGAGTGTCTTTATTTTATTACTCATCTAAACATCTCCAGTCCACCAACAGGACACAAAAACGTCACAATATTTATGAAATGCAGTCTTCTTTGATATTTTCCAGACTTTCGCTCACATAAAACACATAGCTTTATTCCTAGTTTTTATTTATACATATTTATTTTTTATGTTTGTTTTATTCATTTTTACATGTTATTTTTAGTTATGAAGGTCTATCTGTCAAGGCGGGAGAAGAGAGTAGATTTTATTTAGAGTTAGTTATCTTGATTTGGAACTTCAAATTTAGACACATGGTATGTAGGCCTTCATTTGCTCTTGCTCCCCGGATCCCACAGGACTTAGAGGAGAGTCTGGTTTGAGACAGGAGGCTGTGCAATACGGCCTGACCATAAGCAATTGCAAAAGCCTTACCTGGCAGGCTTCATGGGGAAAATCTGCCCTCCGCACACCAGACTTGGGGCAAAGCCAATGCATTGCAGTCTCTGAAGAGAGTTGTAGTCAAGGACTCAGGCCCCCTGCAAGACGTGCTTTTATGCATATCTGCATTCCCAGCCCAGGCATCTTCATTCAGAGGCCTCTTGATTGGGGGCCCTTGGCCGAGGCCCTCCCCAGGCACCTCTGCCAAATCCTCCTTATCAGGGGAGAGAGGGAGACTTGAAGATACTTTTCTTCACTCTGAGTCAGTATTCAGTACTTCTCCACTCCCAGCCCTTCCCTCTCCCCTTCTCCCCACAAAATGGCAGGTCCATAAAATTGCAAGAGCCTTTTGTTTGAAGCTCCCCAGGCACTGAGGTGATCTCATGTTTTGCTGATCCAACTGACACAGACTGTTCCATGAGGAAAAATGGAACAGGAGAGAGTCAGCACTTTCTCCTGCTTAGCCTCTTGTTTATAGTATGGCATAAATGACCAAAGTCTTGACTGTTGCTTTCATTTTGGTTTGTTGTCTTAATCAACTACTTCAACACCTATCAGCTCAGCTTTCTCAGGCATGAGGTCACAGAGGTCTTGTAGCTCACTGAGAGAACTTCAATCTCTGAATGAAATGGGAAGCCAGTGAGCAAAGAAGTGACATCATCTGACTTGTGTTATAAAAGGATTTTTCTGGGTGCCACATTGAGAAGAGAACACAGGGAATATGGAAGGAGAGAAGCGGGGAAACAGGCTCACATATTCTCCGGATTGTGAGGCCCATATAGTATTCTATAATTCCACTTTTTAAGGAAATATTCACAATTTAAACTACACACTTCTCAATAATCCTTACATCAAAGAGAAAGTCAGAAGGAAAATTTGAAAATATTCTGAATTAAATGAAAATGAAAACACAACATAGTAAAATTTGTGAGATGCAGCTAAAGCAGTGCTTAGAGGGAAATTTATAGCATTAAAAGGTTTATATTGAGAAGGAGAAATTTCTCAAGTCAGTGATTTAAGATTTCACCTTAAGATGTTAGAATAAGAATAAATTAAATCTAAAGCAAGAAGAAGAAATAAAATAATAAAGATAAGAGCAGAAATCATTGTAGTGGAAAACATAAAATAATACAGAAAATAAAAACAAAAGCTACTCCTTTAGAAAAATCAATCAAATTGATAAGCATCTGGACAGACTAACCAAGAAAAAGAGTAGAAAAAAATTACCCATGTTGGTAATGAATGAGAGGACATCACTACAGACCATACAGATATTAAAGCAATACGAGAACGTTACAAAAACTTTATGCCATAAATTCCACAACTGAGATGAAATGGACCAATTTTTGAAAGACATAAACCACCAAGGTTTATGAAAAAAGAAAGAGATAGACTGGAATAGCCTTATATCTATTAAAGAAATTGAATATATAGTTAAAAGCCTCCCAACAAAGATAACTCCAGATCCAAATGACTTCACTGGGGAATTCTACCAAACATTGAAGGAAGAAATAATAATTCTATGCAAATTCTTCAAGAAAATAGAAGAGGAGGCAACATTAGCAACTCATTTTATGAGGCCAAAATTATCCTGGTACCAAAAGAAAACCAGAGTTCATTATCTCTCATGAACATAGATGCAAGAATGTTCAACAAAAGTAGTAAGAAATTTAAATTAATAATATATTAAAATAATAAATCATGGCCAAATGAGGTTTATCCTGGGAATGCAAGATTGATTGTATATTTGAATATCCTAATGATATAGCAACAGACCACCATATCAATAAATTAACTAAATAAAAACTATTTAACTGTCTTAATAGATGCAGAAAAAGCTTTTGACAAAATTCAATATCCATTCATGAAAATAACTCAAAGGAAACTAAGAATAGAAGAGAGTATCTACAAAATAAAGGGAAACTACAAGAAAATCTTATAGCTAACATCATACTTAGTGGTGAAAGACCAAATACTTTCCCCCTAAAATCAGAAACAAGGCAAGATGTCTTCTTTCACTATTCCTAGTCAACACCATACTGGAGGTCCTTTCTTGCCTTTCAGTGATAGGCAAGAAAAAGCATATAGATTAGAAAGGAAGAAATAGAGCTGTCTCTATTCACAGATGATAGATTGTCTATGTGGAAAGTCCCAAGGTGTCAACAAAAAAATCTCCTAAAACTGACAAGTGAATTTAGCAAGGTTGAGGACACAAGGTCAACACACAAAATGAATGTTAATTCTATATACTAACAATATATCTTTGGAAATAAAAATTTTTTAAAGTATCATTTATAATAGTGCCAAAAAAAAAACCTGCTGTGAAATACTTAGGCATTAGTCCAACAAAATATATGCAGGATTTGTATCCTGGAAACTAAAAACACTGAGGAAATAAAGCAAACAAGATCTAAATAAATCAAAACATATACCAAATTGATGGATTGGGAGACTCAATATTATTAAGATATGAATTCTTCCCACACTTTTCATAGATTCAATGCAATGCCAAACAAAATCCTACAAGAAATTTTTTTTGTAGAAATTGACAAGCTGATTCTAAAATTTATATGGAAAGGCAAAGAAATTTGAATAGCCAAAATAATTTTACAAAATAAGAACAAAGTTGGATAGCTCATATTACATGATTTAAAGACTTACTATAAAGCTACCAAAAAAAGACTGAGGCATTGAATAAAGATAAACCAATGGACCAATGGAACAGAATATAGAATCCATAAATAGACCCACACATATATGGTCAAGTGATTTCCAACAAAGGCACAAAGGCAATTGTATGGAGAGAGGCTAGTCTTTTCAACAAATAGTGTTGGAACATCACTGTATATGCAGAAAAAAGAACCTCAACCTATACCTCACACTTACACAAAAATTAACTCAAAATGGATTATAGACCTAAAATTAAGAGCTAAAATTATAAAACTTCTAGAAGAAAACATTAGTGAAAATCTTTGTAATTTCTTAAATATTTCACTAGAATTAAAATCCATAAAAGAACAAACGATAAATTAGACTTTAGCAAAATTTACAACTTCTGCTATATACAAGACGCTGTGAAGAGAATTAAAAAGTCAAGCCACACACTGGAAGAAAATATATACTAATCATATGTCTGACAAAAGACTTGCTTCCAGACTACATAAAACACTTTTATAACTCAATAATAAGAAAATAACAACCAATTAAAAGAAATGGACAGGGCCGGCCCGTGGCTTAGCTGTTGGGTGCGCGCGCTCTGCTGCTGGCGGCCCGGGTTCGGAACCCCGGGCGCGCACCAATGCACCGCTTCTCTGGCCACGCTGAGGTGGCGTCCCACATACAGCAACTGGAAGGCTGTGCAACTATGACATACAACTATCTGCTGGGGCTTTGGGGGGAAAAAAAATTAAAAATAAATAAATAAATAAAAAATAAAGAAATGGACAAAATATTTTAAAAGACACTTCACCAAAGACGATATCTGGATGGCAAACGAGCATACAAAAAGATGGTCAACACGATTAGTCATTAGGGAAACGCAAATTAAAACCACCAGATACCATTCCACACCTGTTAGAATGGCTAAAATTTTAAAAACAAAGTGACAGACCCAGGTGCTGGCAATGATGTAGAGAAACTGAAACTCTCATACATTTCTGGTAAGAATGCAAATAGTACCACCACTTTGGAACACAGCTGGACTGTTTCTTACAAACACACATACACTTGCCATATGACTAAGGAAGTCTACTCCTCGAGAAAAAAAAAACTCATGTTCACGCAAAGTCCTGGACATGAAGGTTTATAGCAGCTTTATTTATAATTACACAGAACTGGAAACTACTCAAATGTCCTTCACCTGGTAAGTGCATCATCCAGCTGTGGCACATTTATACCAGGGAATAGTACTCAGGAATTGCAAGGAATCAACTCTTGATGTATGCAACAATGTCTGAATCTAAATGCGTTACGCTTAGTCAGAATGAAGGTAATGTCGAAGTCTGTTTGAGCCTTTTACATGACATTCTGGACAAGATGAAATTATAGGGACAGAAAACAGATCACTAAGTTGGTGACAGGGCTGGGAGTGGGGGAAAAGGAATTTTTGGGGTTATGGAAGCGTTCTTTAATTATAGTGGTGGTTACATGACTGTATGAATTTGTCAAAACTCATGGAAATATATGCTAAAAAGAGGGAATTCTACTGTACATAAATTTTTAAAAAGTGAATAAAAATGTATGGCATATATGTGATGGTTTACTACTCAGCCTTAAAAAAGAAGGAAATCCTGCCATTTGTGACGACATGGATGAACCTGGAGGACATTATGCTAAGGGAAATAAGCCAGTTATCAGAAGGACAAATACTACATGATTCCACTTGTATGAGGAATAGTCAGACTCATAGAAGCAGAGCGTGGGATGGTGGTTGCCAGGGGTTGGGGAAGGGGGAAATGGAGAAATATTAGTCAAAGGGTACAAAGTCTCAATTATGCAAGAGGAACAAGTCCTAGAGATCTACTGAACAGCATAGTGCCTATAGTTAATAATACTGTATTGTACACTTAAAATTTTTCTAAGAGGGTAAATCTTATGTTAAGTGTTAATGTCACACACAAAAAATAATAATAACTAAAGGAAGTGGGGGGGCAGCCCAGTGGTGTAGGGGTTAAGTGCACGAGCTCTGCTGCGGTGGCCGGTGGTTCGGATCCAGGGCACACACGGACACACCGCTTGTCAAGCCATGCTGTGGCAGCGTCCCATATAGAGTGGAGGAAGATGGGCATGGATGTTAGCCCAGAGCCAGTCTTCCTCAGCAAAAAGAGGAGGATTGCCAGGTGTTAGCTCAGGGCCAATCTTCCTCACAAAAAAAAATAATAATAAAAAAAATAAAGCCAGTGGGAGTAAATTTTTGAAGGTGATGGCTATGTTTATGGCATAGATTGTGGTGTTGCTTTCACAGGTGTATACTTATCTCCAAACTCATCAAGTTGTATATGTTAATTATATAAGCTTTTTGTATGCCAGTCATATCTCAATAAAATAGTTTAAAATTTTTTTAAAAAAACACAAAAAATGAATCTGTACTTGGAAGGGTCGCTGGCACTTGATAAGGACATACTAAAATGGCTGTTATGGATGTACGTATGGATGCCTCAGTAACATTTACCTTGTATTTGAGCGGTGAATGGGATTGCAAGCTATTTTCCAACTCAATAATTACTAATTACCTCAGAAATATCCTGACTGCAGATAAAGCCCTGAATTTATACCAAGGAAATCTGGACTGGTCAACAAGTTTTGTACCTCCCAGACCACCATTTGTTTCTCGTTAACCAGATCATTTCCAAAGGAGAAACAGCATTCTTCGATTCAGCATCAAAACGAGAATGGAGCAGTGGTCACCAAATAAATATTTCCTATACAGCAAAGCAATGAAGAAATGTCGTGTATGGAATTTAGAGAGTCTCAAAACAGCTGTACTTCACGTGGAACTAGAACAATAGAGATGACAACGCCCAGAGAAACAAACACAAAATATCCATCATTTAGGTATGATTTTCTCAATCTTTTAAAAAGTCCAGCTTTTTGAGTATTGTTTTAGGGTAGAATCTGAACTCTGAGATGGGCATGGACTATATACATATTTTTCATTCATTCATACTCCCTAGCACATATTGCCATTGAAAGTTTGCTAAATTAAAGAAAAGATGGATAAATGCTGAACAGTGAAGAAAACCCATCATTGTTTCTAAACATCAGCACGTGCTGAGGGCTCAGGTTGGGTTGTGTCCACTCTCCCAGCATGGCCCTAACTCTGATGTTGGGGCCCACGAAGTCTTGGGCCAGACTGAGTTTGTAGGGCCTGGGAGCATCTCTCCACACACATTCATTCCTGAATGAATTTCAGACCTTTAGAAGAGCAGGACTAGCTTCCACATAGAACTTTCAAGATCCATCTTTTGATTCCCCCACCGAATTCCCCTATTGTTTTTCATCCTGAGGCAAATCCATAAATTTCCAAGCCTTCCAAGAAGGTGGTAGTGGGGTGGGGCTCATTAACATCTTGTTAGGATGAGTGGATGGTCTGTGAGCCATGCCTGTATAGGGCCACGTGGGAGGGCTGTGGAAAGAGTGTGCGTGGCTCCACACTGAGGCGGGAACAGAGGTGAATGCTAAGCTCTTCTGAATCAGAAGTCCCGGGAGGGGGCCGCAGAAGGCAGCTAGTTGTAACCCCATGGTCAGCCCTGGCCTGGGAGGAGCCGAATGGATGCTTTTCCCCTAAATTTGACTAAACTTTTGAGGACAACAAGCCCACCTTCTCTCCCTTTGGCCTCAGCAGCAGCCAACACAGTGCTAAGTGCATAGCAGAGGCTTAACAAATCCCTGATAAATTGAACCAAATGAGAACGTCATGTTGAAGGTGGTCAAATTTGTCAACTGAACCAAAACTGGACCCCATTGTGTGGAAAGCCCTAGTTTAATTCAAACTATCATTTCTCCCCTCCTCTGACCACATCTCAGGGGGCCCTGAGAGTAGAAGGTTAGTTCTTATCAGGAATCAAAATGAAGACACCTTTATGGTGAGAAGGTAGTATAGTGCAGAGATGACAAATTAAATTTGAACTTGACTATTGGTGCTGTTTGACTAAGACTGCCGAGAGAGGTCAGTGCTGACGGTGATGCTGTAGTCAAATGCAGATGCCACGGGCAAAAAAACCTCCCTGATTGATTAGCAATGTCTGTCACCAGTCAGGGCAAGAGGAGTGGTGGTCTGCATGCTCATACTCTCATTCCTGATGGTGGGAAGAGCAGGGCCTGTAACTGGATATGTGGCTTAGGCAGGTTATTTCAGCTTTCAGGGTCTCAACTATATAATGATTTCAACTAAATGCCCTTTAAAGTCTCTACCAGCTCCAGGAAGAGAAGGGAGTCTGAGGCCCTTTCTATTTAAATGAGCTCTCCAAAAATTTCCTGAGCTCATTTTTGCTAATGATATGATAATGTGCTAAAAGTAGCGAATGATTGTGAACAGTGCATTATCAATTTCCTGGGTGTGGTGGATGCGTCTAATTTTGTCTCTCCAGATCTGCTCTCTCCCTTTTTTTCACCCTGCTCTCTGCTGTGGGGGCTGATCTGTTTTACTTCATCAACTAGCCTCCTTGCCACCTGGCTTCCAGATGAGTTTGGGCAATGGGGACCTTGGCAGGAAATAGGAGAGGAGGCAGGGGAAGGGAAAAGGAAGGGAGGAGAGTGAGAAGGAGAAAGCCAAGCTCCCTCCCTGCAGGGTTGCCTTGGTCCCTTGAGTGAAGTCGTTGCTTCTCTAAAACTGGACTGCTCTATGAGACTCTTCTTCTGGATTCTGCTAACCACTCCTCCCTCTGGCCCTCCAGGCTCTTGGTTAGTAACTGTCCACTGATGCAGTATTCCTGTGGTCCCCACCTGCACCTACATAAATAGTCCCTTTCTCAAACCCCCTTAAATTATCCTAATTTGAAAGTGACATCTGTTTACTGTTGGGATGCTGATCCACCATTGCAATGCCTTGTACAAGTTAGTAAATAATAAATGTTTACTTAATTAATGAAGTATGTATAAGGTCTATATCTACTCAGATGGCTGTATCATCTGTGAAGAAGTCTGACAAGTGTTGTGGATAGCAAGGATAGAGAAGAATTATGTGGCAGAAATCAAGATTTCTGAATGAGTGTAGTCATCCTGACCAAACAGAAGGATGCAGTGCGTTGGACCACCTTGTCTCTTCCCACGTGTCTCTTGCTCTCGAAGCCTCTCTCTCGGTATTACTGTTGAAATCTTGGCAGATTTTACTCTCCCTGATCTATCTATCTATCTATCTATCATCATCATCATCATCTTTATCTACCAGTCATTTCCCTAAAGGGATGTTCTGATGGATGCATCTGGAGTGTCCCTACAGTCACCCTCCAGTTCCAGCATCATTCTTATCCAGTGAGTCTTGGATAGGGTAGCCAACTTTTCCTCCTTCAAAAAGCTGCTTTTCGAAGGGAGTCAAGATGGCAGCGTAGGCAGACTCTGAACTCACCTCCTCCCGCAGACACAGCCAATTTACAACTACTCTTGGAAAAATTACCCCTGAGACAGAACTGAAAACTGGATAAGAGGAACTCCTGCAACAAGGGACAATCCTGATTGAGGTGGAAGAGGCAGAGGCTCCCTTCTGGAGAGGAAAAACGCCGCCTTCACAAGCCATCAGCTTCACAGCCACCGGGAAGCAGCCCACAGGTCCGCAGCCTCCCTGGAGGAGCAGGGCCCTGAGCCGGGGAGCCCCCCTGCTGTGGGCATTTTCTGGACCCAGCACAATCGAGACCAGTGGCATAATATCTGACTTTGCCTGCCACTAAAACATTGGGGAGTTCTCCCAGAAAACCTGGTTCACAAAGAAACTAAAACCGGCTCTTAAAGGGCCGGCGCGCAAACTCACCCATTTCAGAAAGCATCCTAAAATCACCAGAAAGAAAGGTGCATAGTGCTTTGGTGAAAAGAGACTCACCTGATAGGCCCTGAGTGCATCTCGGTGAGAGGTGAGCCCTCTCCAGGGACTGGGACATTGGCGGCGGCCATTGTTGTGGCCTGGTGTGGGCATGCTGACACAGACGCCATTGGAGTTCTCCCTGGGGCCTGCTAGCCCAGGTCTGCCCCACCCACTGGAGCACCGATTTAATCCAGCTCAGCCAGGGCGGGCAGCCCACCCTAGAGACTGGTCCTACCCAGCAACTAGCCCTCAGGCAACTTGTGGGCCTGCATAGATTGGTGACTGGATTCTCTGCAGCCTGGCAACTGAGCCGACTTCAGTGGGGCAGGGCGTGCACAAGCAGTGGGTGGAGAGCGTGGGGCAGTGGTGGAGTGTGTGGGGCTCTCGCCTTGGAGAGACTGGGTCGTCGTCGGGAGGTCAGGGCGCACACACGGGGCAGGACTATGTTGACTATGTGTGTGGACCTGTGGGCGGCAGGGCTTGTCAGCTGCAGAAGACTTGTGCTTCTCAAAGACCCACATAGGGGGTTTGCCCCACCTTCCCAAGTCTGAAACAATTGGGTGCTCCTGTGCCTGAGGCCAGCCCCACCCAGCTGCAATCCTCAGAGAGCTGACAAGAGACCTAAAGCCTGGAGGCTTATAGCAATTGTAAGGCCCTGAGCCTAACAACCTGCCACTCTGGGGGCCTACTCACTTAAAAGAAATACTGCAACACAAATGTGGTATTAGAACTTGCAGCCAACTGTGCTGGGGCTCCTCACACCTGATAAAGAGACTGAAGGGCCCACAACAACTACAAACAACTGAGCATTACAACAGCTGTCTAGGAGCATAACTTGGCCTACCTGGGCACATACAGGGAGAGCAAACAGGCCACAACAGAAAGACACACGTAGCCCACATAGGGGTCACCCCTGGAACATTGAGAACTGAGGGAAGCACACTGCAGGCCTCCTAAGGCATCACCTATATAAGGTCACCTATCCAAGAGCAGGAGATGTAGCTGACCTACCTAATACGTAGTCACAAGCACAGGGAAAGAGGCAAAATGAGGTGGCAAAGGAAAACATTCCAAGTAAGGGAACAGGATAAAACTCCAGAAAAGGAACTAAATGAAACAGAAATGAGCAACCTACCTGACAGAGAGTTCAAACTAAGAGTGTTAAGGATGCTCACTGATGTGGGGAGAAGAATAGATGAACTCAGTGAGAATGTCAACAAAGAAATGGAAGATATAAAAAAGAACCAATCAGAAATGAAGAATATGATACTGGAAATGAAAAATTCACTAGAGGGACTCAAAAGCAGAGTAGAGGATACAGAAGAACGGATCTGTGAGCTGGATGAAAGACTAGAAGAAATTACCCAAGCTGAACAGGTAAAAGAGAAAAGAATTAAAAAGAGTGAGGACAGTCTAAGGGACCTCTGGGACAACATCAAGCACACTAACATCCGTGTTGTAGGTGTCCTGGAAGGAGAAGAATGAGACAAAGGGGCAGAGAATCTATTTCAAGAAATAATAGCTGAAAACTTCCCTAACCTAAGGAAGGAAGCAGACATCCAGGTACAGGAATCACAGAGAGCCCCAAACAAGATAAACCCAAAGAGGCCCACACCAAGACACATCATAATCAAAATGTCTAGAATTAAAGATAAAGAGAGAATCCTAAAAGCTGCCAGAGAAAGACAAGTTACATACAAAGGAAACCGCATAAGGCTATCAGCTGACTTCTCAGCAGAAACCTTACAGGCTAGAAGAGAGTGGCATGATATATTTAAAGTGCTAAAAGGAAAAAACTTACAGCCAAGAATACTCTACCCAGCAAGATTATCATTAAAAATGGAAGGAGAGATCAAAAATTTCCTAGACAAGCAAAAATTAAAGGAGTTTGTCGCCAAGAAACCAGTGCTACAAGAAATGTTAAAGGGACTGATTTAAGGGGAAATAGAAGACCACAAATAGGAAAAATTATCTATTTCCATGATAAGAGGGCAATGGATACAAATGCCCAAAAAAGAGGTTAGATATGATATCAAAAACATAAAAGGAGGGAGGAGGGGAGTTAAAGAATACAGCTTTCAGACAGAGGTCAAACTAAAGAGACCATCAATTCTGTGTAGAAGGAGAAAGGAACAGAGAAGGACTACTAAAACACTGAGAAAAAAAGTTTAAAAATGGCGGTAAGTACGTACTTATCAATAGCTACTTTAACTTCAATGGACTAAATGCCCCAATTAAAAGGCATAGGGTGGCTGATTGGATAAAACACCAAGACCCATATATATGCTGCATACAAGAGACACACTTCAGACCTAAAGACACTCACAAACTGAAAGTGAAGGGATGGAAAAAGATACTCCACGCAAATGGCAATGAAAAGAAAGCTGGGGTAGCAGTACTCATATCAGATAAAATAGACTTTAAAACAAAAACAGTAAAAAGAAACAAAGAAGGGCATTACATAATGATCAAGGGAACAATCCAACAAGAGGATATAACACTTGTAAATATCTACGCACCCAATGTAGGTGCACCAAAATATATAAAGCAATTATTAACAGACATAAAAACAGAAATAGACAGTAACACAATAATAGTAGGGGACTTTAACACTCCACTTACACCAATGGATAGATCATCCAAACAGAAGATCAATAAGGAAACATTGGCCTTAAATGACACACTAGAACAGATGGACCTAGTAGATATGTACAGAGCATTCCATCCAAGAACCGAAGAATACACGTGCTTTTCAAATGCACGTGGAACATTTTCCAAGATTGATCACATATTAGGCCACAAAACGAGTCTCCATAAATTTAAGAAGATTGAAATAATACCAAGCATCTTTTCTGACCACAACAGTATGAAACTGGAAATCAACTATAGGAAGAAAATCAGAAAGGCCACAAATACGTGGAGATTAAACAAAATGCTACTGAACAACGACTGGGTCAACGAAGAAATCAAAGAAGAAATCAAAAAATACTTGGAGACAAATGAAAATGAAAATACGACATGCCAGAATTTATGGGATACAGCAAAAGCGGTTCTAAGAGGGAAGTTTATAGCAATACAGGCCTATCTCAACAAACAAGAAAAATCTCAAATAAACAATCCAGCCATGCACCTAAAGAAACTGGAAAAAGAAGACCAAACAAAGCCCAAAATCAGTAGAAGAAGGGAAATAATAAAAATCAGAGCAGAAATAAATGAAATAGAGACTAAAAAAACAATAGAAAAAATTAATAAAACCAAGAGCTGGTTCTTTGAAAAGATGAACAAAATTGACAAACTTTTAGCTAGACTCACCAAGAAAAAAAGAGAGAAGGCACAAATAAGTAAAATCAGAAATGAAAGAGGAGAAATTACAACAGACACCTCAGAAATACAAAAGATTATAAGAGAATACTATGAAAAGCTATATGCCAACCAATTGGACAATCTGGAAGAAATGGATAAATTCTTAGAATCATACAACCTTCCAAAACTGGATCAAGAAGAAGTAGAGAATTTGAATAGACCAATCACCAGTAAGGAGATCGAAACAGTAATCAAAAACCTCCCAAAAATAAAAGTCCAGGACCAGACAGCTTCCCTGGTGAATTCTACCAAACATTCAAAGAAGACTTAATACATATCCTTCTCAAACTCTTCCAAAAAATTGAGGCGGCAGGGAAGCTCCCTAACTCATTCTACGAAGCCAACATTACCCTGATACCAAAACCAGACAAGGACAACACAAAAAAAAGAAAATTACAGGCCAATATCACTGATGAACATCGATGCAAAAATCCTCAACAAAATACTAGCAAATCACATACAACAATACATTAAAAAGATTATACACCATGATCAAGTGGGATTTATTCCAGGTATGCAGGGATGGTTCAACATTCGCAAATCAATCAACATAATACACCACATTAATAAAATGAAGAATAAAAATCACATGATCATCTCAATAGATGCAGAGAAAGCATTTGACAAGATACAGCATCCATTTATGATAAAAACTCTGAATAAAATGGGTATAGAAGGAAAGTACCTCAACATAATAAAGGCCATATATGACAAACCCACAGCTAATATCATCCCCAGTGGTGAAAAACTGAAACCTATCCCTCTAAGAACAGGAACCAGACAAGGATGCCCACTGTCACCACTCCTATTTAACATAGTACTGGAAGTCCTAGCCAGAGCAATCAGGCAAGAAAAAGAAATAAAATGGATCCAAATTGGAAAGGAAGAAGTGAAACTGTCACTATTTGCAGATGACATGATTTTATATATAGAAAACCCTAAAGAATCCACCAGAAAACTTTTAGAAGTAATAAACGAATACGGTAAAGTTGCAGGATACAAAATCAACATACAAAAATCAGTTGCATTTCTATACATTAACGACGAAGTAGCAGAAAGAGAAATTAAGAATACCATCTCATTTACAATTGCAGCAAAAAGAATAAAATATCTAGGAATAAACTTAACCAAAGAGGTGAAAGATCTGTACACCGAAAACTATAAAACATTGCTGAAAGAAATTGAAGAAGACAAAGAAATGGAAAGATATTCCGTGCTCTTGATTGGAAGAATTAACATGGTTAAGATGTCCATAGTTCCTAAAGCCATCTATAGATTCAATGCAATCCCTATCAAAGTTCCAACAACATTTTTCACAGAAATAGAACAAAGAATCCTAAAATTTATATGGAACAACAAAAGACCCCAAATAGCTAAAGGAATCCTGAGAAAAAAGAACAAAGCTGGTGGTATCACACTCCCTGATTTCAAAATATACTACCTATATAAATAAATATTAGTATTTAGCTTAGTAAATATACTAAGCTATAGTAACCAAAACAGCATGGTACTGGCACAAAAACAGACACAGATCAATGGAATAGAATCGAAAGCCCAGAAATAAACCCACACATCTATGGACAGCTAATCTTTGACAAAGGAGCCAAGAACATACAATGGAGAAAAGAAAGTCTCTTCAACAAATGGTGTTGGGAAAACCGGATAGCCACATGCAAAAAAATGAAAGTAGACCCTTACCTTACACCATACACAAAAATTAACTCCAAATGGATTAAAGACTTGAATGTAAGACCTGAAACTATGAAACTTCTAGAAGAAAACATAGACAGTACGCTCTTTGACATCGGTCTTAGCAACATATTTTCAAGCACCATGTCTGACCGGGCAAGAGAAACAATAGAAAAAATAAACAAATGGGACTACATCAAACTAAAAAGCTTCTGCACAGCAAAGGAAACCATCAACAAAACAAAAACACAACCTAACAACTGGGAGAAGATATTTGCAAACTGTACATCTGATAAGGGGTTAATCTACAAAATATATAAAGAACACATGCATCTCAACAACAAAAAAACTAAGAACCCAATTAAAAAATGGGCAAAAGACCTGAACAGACATTTCTTCAAAGAAGATATACAGATGGCCAACACACACATGAAAAGATGTTCAAAATCATTAACTATCAGGGAAATGCAAATCAAAACTACAATGAGATATCACCTCACGCCCGTCAGAATGGCTATAATTAACAAGACAGGAAACAACAAGTGTTGGAGAGGATGTGGAGAGAAGGGACCTGTCATACACTGCTGGTGGGAGTGCAAACTGGTGCAGCCACTATGGAAAACAGTATGGAGATTCCTCAAAAAATCAAGGATAGAACTACCATATGATCCAGCTATTCCACTGCTGGTATTTACCCAAAGAACATGAAAACACCAATGCATAAAGATACATGCACCCCTGTGTTCATTGCAGCTTTATTCACAATAGCCAAGACTTGGAAGAAACCTAAGTGCCCATCAAGGGATGAATGGATAAAGAAGCTGTGGTATATATACACAATGGAATACTACTCAGCCACAAGAAACGATGAAATCCAGCCATTTGTGACAACATGGATGGACATTGAGGGTATTATGCAAAGTGAAATAAGTCAGAGGGAGAAGGTCAAATACCATATGATCTCACTTATTAAGTAGTAGATAATAAGAACAACAAACAAACACATAGAGACAGAGATTGGATTGATGGTTACCAGAGGGGAAGGGGGGGAGGGAGGAGGGCGAAAGGGATAATTCGGGACATGTGTGTGGTGATGGGTTGTACTTAGTATTTGAGTGGTGAACATGATGTAATCTATGCAGAAACAGAAGTATAATGATGTACACCTGAAATTTATACAATGTTATAAACCAATGTTACTGCAATAAACAAAACAAAACAGAACAAAAACAAAAACAAAAAGCTGCTTTTCTCAGAAAGGGACAGCAGATGGAAGCGTAACTTGCAGGTGTTTTGAGGAGTCCTGAACTGTCCAGTCCAAGCAGATGAAATACAGGAAGAATAGGCCAGGGGAGGGGTGGGAAGGCAAGCAGTCAATACAGAGATCCACCCTTACAATGCTTTCCACCACCCCTTCCCTAGCCTAAGACACAGGCTCCCACCCACGCCCTTCCACTACCTCATGTCAACTGGCCTTCTGGAAGACCAGGGGAAGGAGACTTCTTGGAGCTCCTATTTGCATGGGTTTTTCCTCCCTTGCTCAATTTTTTGCCCCTAATTTCAAGTTCTCTTACTTTTCAACAAAAAGGAAAAAAAGGGTAATATCCTTGAGTTACCAAAATTTTATATTCTAGGTTCTATGTTACAATGGCATACAACGTATCTCAGGTATCAGGTCTCCAATTTCTACATGGAAAAAATCACAAAAACGAAGAACTTTGTCACAGAACTGGAAATAAGCTAACCGAAGACCATTATCAGACACTGGAGGAATTTCTCCATGCCAATGGGACTTCCTTGAGAAAATGATCCTGGCCTCAAATGCTCTGTCCTTTGAAACAAAGTGAACAGGGCCAGCAGATTGAACCCAGTAGGATACCTAGAAGAAATGCCATCAAGGAGACTAGCAGAGTATTCATTCAGTTATTCATTTACTCGTTCATTCTTGCATTCAAGAGTTGTTTATTGAACATCTGCTTTGGGCCAGGTTCTGTGTTAGATGCCAGGATATGATGGTAAACAAAATAACAAATGTGGCCTCTGCCTTCATGACATTTATGATACAGTGGGCAGTGGAAATTGGTATGGCAAGTTTCCAAAAACAATGGACATCAATTAATTTTTCTGCTGGAAGGAAGATTTCAGCTCATCTTGGGTTAGATACTCTTTGTTCTGGGAAAATCACAAAAAAGGCACTTTTTTTACTCAAACATAAAGTAAGTGCACATCACTGTTTGGGAGGAAGGACGAGGTCTGGTTGAGTGACTCTGGGTAGAAGAGTCTTGCTGTCCCTCTCCTCTCCCCTGTTGATGTCTGGAGCTTGAAGATGGGTGACTAGTTGGACGGTGGACTTGGATTGGGGTCAGCAGTCCCTTGTGGGACAGGACGAAGACGCTCTCCTTTATGTGGTCACAGCAACATAATGGGTCAACTACGTTAGTCCTACTGAGTTCAAAAATCAGGAAATGAGCATTCTTTTATTATTGCTTTTAAAAGTCAAGTCTGAGATCCCATATGTCAAAGTAGAAACCCTTCAGGGTCTGGCATTATTGGCTCCCTCCATCCCTTCTCTCCGGCCATATGGTGTCCAGGTCTTTCTGAGAACCGAGCATTTGAGGGGCCTCTTCGCTGTCTTCAGTCCCCACTTGCCCATGACACGATCATCTGCTCCTTTTGTGTCCAATCACTTTCATCAGCTAAAATCTGGTGGACTTGTTTGCGTGTTTTCTGTCTGCTCCGCTAGGATACCATCTCCACGAGGGCAGTGACCATGTGTACTTTGGTCCCCCTTTAGCCACCATATCTAGAAGAGTGTCCAGCACATGTTTTGGATTCAATTGACTTTTCTTGAGTAAATAACAGAAAGAGTGACTTGTCACTAACCCTGTGTTCACTGCCCAGGCCTCCATGGCCCCTGAAGGTGATCACCCTCCTTCTCCGTGCTGTGCGAGGGTGGGATCAGGCTCAGGATGGAGTGAGCTGGAAGCCTCCATGTGCCCAGGTCCAGCCTCATCTGTTCACCACAGTCATCCTCACTCCACCACAACTCTGAGGTGACAGGGAAGGAGTGGACTACAGGGCTCTGCTCCTCACAGACCCCCAACTAGCATCCACTCCACTATCTTGGGGGAAATGTCTCCTCCACTGCTCTTTGCACGTCTTCCCTCAACTCCACAATAACCCCAAAAGCACTCACGTCCCCCCACCCCACACCACCCTCGCATAATCGCTTTAGTGTGTTTAAGCGTTTGAAAGAAATGCCAGGGGAGAAAGTTGCCTTCACGTCTGTCTTTGTTCACCATGAAACACCAAACCCTCTTAACCAGGGAACTAGAAGACCTGACTGCCATTTTGGAGCTCGGAAGGGAAAAATCATGGAGGGGAATGGCTCAAGGAGGACAAGCTGGTAAAGACTGTCAAGTAGTGGCAGAAGATCAAAACGGAAAAAGACTGACCAGTGTCCACTGGACTGAGCCACCAGGAGAGATTGGGACCTGGGAGAGCTGCGTGTGTGAGATAGTAGTCACAGAAGCTGGGTTACGGAGGCATGAGGAATGCATGGGTATGAGGAGGAGGGCAAGGACATGGAATAGGGGTGATTAATTCAGGAACTCAGCTCAAAGTGTAGCAAAGTGTGATGGGAATGGCTGAAGAGGGACCTGAGGTGATGGAAAAAATATTTTTTAATTTAAATTAAAAAAAATTTTTTTCAAGATGAGGACAGACCAGAGCATGTCTAAATGTTGGAGAAGAATCTTTCAAGAGGCAGACACCGCGGTCACAGGAGATGAGAGTCGAGCACTGGTCTTGAGCCTGAGGGGGCAGTTCTTCGTAAGGGTAACAGGATGGGAGTCGATGCAGGTGTGTGGGTAGATATGCCATCTGATGGCTCCATCTGCCCTGTAAAATGAGGTGTCATCTCCTGAAGGGAGAGGGGAAGTGGAGGATGGTGGTGAGAGTCCATGGAGAGTAGAGTGTGAGGACCAACCGTGGGGACAGTTTGACAAACCATTGTGGAAAACCTCAGAGAGTTGAGAGGGAATCATACATGGGCTGGTAGGCTGGAGGGGCACCTTTTGCTCATTGATAATCTGGGATTTAAAAACTTTGCCTTTTTAATTCCTATCTATATTCTTAGCCATACATTTACCCATTTGACGAATATTTACTGTGGACCTACTCTGTGCAGGGTCTGTGACAGGCAGGAGCAGAAGAGGAGGGAGGGTGGTGGGGAGACAGTAGGCCAGCATGGTGGTGGGGTTGTTGGTGTGAACTGGGGCAGGAGGGTGACCAGATCATGGAGGACCTTGGAGGCTGTGGGAAAGACTTAGGATTTTACTCTGAGGGAGCTGGATATCTGAGAGCTCCCAAGGAAGTGCATCCCCAGGTTCCTCCAAAGACACTCCACTTCCCACCATGAGTGTTCAGGGTCAGTTACTTGCCATGGCGTTCAAGAATTTTCCGTCTCTAGCTAATCTATTGTATCTTGTTATTCATTTCATAGTTGGCCAGATAACAAAAAGCTGCAGAAAGACTTTGTATATTTGATTGCTTTCTTATTTCTGTTCAAAATTAAGAATTTTCCTAGAGCATCTCAGACAGTAAAAGGAATGCACTTATTTTTTCTTTAAAAACATAGGTGTGGTAGAGTGAATCTAGCCCATGACTTAATTGTAAATATTTGAAATAGTTCTCAAACTTCTTTTAGTTTCAGAAGGAAAGCCACTCTGGTGGTAGCTAGAAAGGCTGGAGCACAGAAAATATAAAGTCTTGTAGTGAACAAACATGAAACTTTCAGTATATCCTAAGTGAAGTTATCTAAAAATTATCAGTCACCTTATAAAATGACTTATTGTTCATATTATTTTCTTTCTCACTCACCTATGGGTATTTGTCCTAGAGATGTCGCTCATTATCTCTTTCCACATACAAACAGCCCTTGCTCACAGGGCAGGTGTAGGGAGCCGTGTTTCTACCAAGTGACACCCCCACATGGAATAGCTGATTGGACCAAAGTGTAGACACTTGCCCCAAGATAGCCAATCAGAGCCTGGTCCCAGACCTTTGGATCTGGGCACTGAGAGCCTTGGAGAGTTGGTTGAGTTACAAGGTCTTGTAGACAGATAGCTGCATATAGTTATGGCAGCTGGACATGGCACAGTTGTATACAGCAGCCCTGCATGAAGTCTAGGGGTTGGTGGTCATTTAGGCCATGTGTGCCCAGAGAAAGCCAATCTACAAGGAGGAGAATGGAGCCATGCATGGAGAACAGGAGAGAGAGAGAATAGACTAGAGGGAAAAGGAGGCAACCTTGCTAACATGTCGTTCTCCATCACCCAGCACCACCGCCCACACATTATTTCCTGTCCTAAGATTGCATGACCTTACGTAAATCATTTACTTAACACTCGAGGCATTTCTGTTCTTGGCCATTAAATAATCTCTGCCTGAGAGATTATTGCTTTCCTGATTTGGAGCAAGAATTTTTTTTGTGCTAAATATATAGGCTTCTAATTCTACATCAATTTTATTTCAGTTTCATCATAAACCCTTATGTGCTTAGCTCTCATTATGATTTTTAAATTTTGTACATTAATAATCTTACAACTAAGATTGAAAACCACACCTCCATTCATAACCCTTCACTCTGTGTTTCCATATAATTTTACTGAGAATTGGGACAAGGGATGGTTGGGAAGATATTTTACTTTTTAAACTCACTTCTTATCTGCACTTGCAAGATAGTTACATCTCAAGGAGATGATTTTAAGGCACCTACAACATGTAAGATGTTATACAAACATGGGCTGATTCTACCAGTGGAATCATTTTATAATTATGCATAGTGACTAAGACCTATGTTCATGCCAAGAGAGGCAAACCCACCCTAACCCCATTCATCATCACCTTCTCAAATTCCCCATCCTCCTGAGCTGACCCAGATATGCGGCTTGAATAGGTCGAAGGGGAAAAAAGAAGTCAAAACTCGTCTGGTAAAATCTGGAAATTATTTTAACCAAATGGTAATATTAAATATGCATGGAGCCTCCTAAAGAGCATAATACTTCATGAGCACAGCACAAACAGAAGGCTTGCCAAACGGGAAACTTGGGAACTGGGGATCCAACCACTGAACAGAGTTCAGGTTGTAGGCACTGGAGATGGTCAGGAAATAAATATAACTCAAGTAAGAGAAAAGTAATATGTGCTAGTTTTTAAATTAGGACTTTGCTTAAACTTTCCTTAAACCTCAAGTGAAAACTAATCCTTGGGTAAGCAAACTTTTTCTTACAAGATGAGATGGTAAATATTTTAGGCCTTGTGAACCACATATGGTCTCTCTTGCACGTTATTGGTTTTTTGCTTGTGTCTTTATTTACAACCGTTAACACATAGAAACTATTCTGAGCTCACAGGCCATGTAAAAACAGGCTGGAGCCTCCAATTGCAAGTTTAGACATTTCCAGTTATTTAAGATTTTTCAGTGATGGACCTCTCACTGTTGTCCAATAAGGCTCATTTGATAGTTGGACTCTTCTAAAACTCTTTGTCGTATTGAGCCAAATTTTCCTTTCCTTTAATTCCCACCTGGGTCTACTTCTGACCTCAAGAGTTGGCCAACTCTCTTCTTCCTCAGAGCCCTTGAAATAGATGAAGTCTTCTTAGGAAAACAGTCCCAGTGATTTCCTCCTAACTTGATATGAAGTGGTTTTCACACCCATGGGGTTTGTAAAACTTGACATCCAGAATTTATACAGTTCTAGAAACTTAATGTGACCACTGTGGACTCATTTGAACTATTATGTAACCTAATTTGGACAGAATATTGGTAATAATACCACCTATGTTTAGAGTCAGTGTTGTTTTTGTTTTGGCTGCTCTGTCATCTGGGGTTTGTAGTAATTTCCATCAAAATTGCAAACATTTATTTTTAATGAAAGTTCAGGTTTCTATAATCAAATACAGTCTAAGGTTCCAGGCAGGGCTTGAAAATCATTGCATCAGTGAATTCTTTGTATTTCTGTGAAGTGAGCATAAAATTGTTCTGAGGGAAATAAGCCCTTTAGTATTTTAAAGGAGCATAAAACCCTTCGAGGGGTGAGGCAGGAAACATGCCGTATAGTGTATGAAGAGTGTGAGTTGTGAAGAGGAGGTTGCCTGCATCTCTGTTGACCTGGATCTCCAGCTCTTCCAAAAGAGGCCCCATAACCAAGACAGGTTTGTGGAACAGACCAAATGGTTCTTCTCTTGTACACGCTAATGAATTATTTATACCGAGGAAAGACTTGCAGGAAATGTGAGTTTGCTGGTGCTTTCCCCCGCAAGGGTCTCATTTTGGCCTCTTTCTCTGGTCTCCAATTGCAGGCCAGTGGATGCTGAAACCAGAAAGAAATTTGGAGGGGAGGTGGGAGAAATAAAGGAAGCAAATTATGTGCTTATTAGGAAAATTCACTTATATTTAAACATCTTATCTTTGGCTTGGCATCGTGAAGCACATTTAAATGTTAGTGTGAAAAATAAGGTGTTTTTTAAACATCCCTTTTTAAATAATCCCTCTTTCATGTACCAGAGCCCTAAAAGCTACTTAAAGAGTCCTATCCTATTTTGCAAACTAAAATGTGAATAACATATGAACTGGGTATCTGATCTGTTCTCCTAAGAAATTCTAAGATTTTTCCCAGGCTGTCAGAACACTTGCATTTTCTTCACTTTTGTTTACTGTAGAAAGGGAATTGTAGAATTTGAGGAAAATGTCAGATATCACAGCACCATCACAAGGACCCTGCAAAGTTACTTGTTTCCTTGTAAGTTTCAACTTTAAACCCATCAGATACATCAGGTTTCACCTGGACATAGTACTGACATGAAAATAATTGATTCCAGGAGCCTGGACTGCATTCTGCCATTAAATCATTTACACAGAGGTACAGCCTGTGGGCCCCAGAAAAGCTTTTGTCTCTACCTCATTCCCACCACTGCTTCTCTTAGGCTGGAACCTTTATGAGAGAAGACAAACCCTTCATTCCAGAGAGCTGCCTGAGGGCACAGAGGAGCCAAGTACATGGAAAGGACATCATGTCTTAAAAGTAACTAGAATTAAAGTGTCTTTAAATAAACCTTCTTGTGCTACACTCAAGAGAGGTAAGATGCTTATATTTTGAGGAGTAAATACTGAGATAGGCAGGAAAGGGCAAAGGAGATTTTTTTAAAAAGAACTAGATTTTAAAATCATTTGGGACTTAAAATCTTAATTAATCTGGCAATATACTGGATACATCCCCAGAGAGGCAAACAGTCCGTTTTTCCCACGGGTATGGAAAGATGGTCTCCTTTGGTAGAAAGCACTCAGTTTGCAACTAGTTCATTGCTAGTTTCACAGCATCCCAATCATTTCCATAGTTCAGTAGCATTCACAGGAAGAACACCTTTCCATTGTTGTCATATTATGTAGAGTACGTATTCTCTGGACACTTCTAAAATGTGTTAACAAACAGCACCTTTGCCCCAAAAAAGTCCCATACACATTTATGGAGTGAAAAAGTACAAATTTAGCAATTTTAATCAATGTTCTTGCAGAAAAGTGTGGATATGTATATGCATATATACATATATATATCAAAATTGAGAATTTACAAATAAGATTTGGTACATTTGGTCTAGCAGTGGGTAAGTCCATGGAATAAATCTTGAGTAGGATATATTTCCTTTGATGGTGTTCTTAGTAATTCAGTTCTACTGCACAGAAAAAGATCTGACGCCTAAACACAGCTAGTTTTGGAGGAGTCCAATGAAAAAAAAGAAAGCGTGTAGCGTTCCATGAAGCAAGCACAGCATATTTATGCTGTCCCCTGGAATCAGTGGGCAGCCCCTGTAGCTGTGTGTTTCTGCTGTCTCTGGGATGTGCTACTACAAGCAAAAGGTGTGGAGAAGCAAAGTTAACAGCAACATTGATCCTGTGTGTAGTCCAGACCAAGAAGTAGGACTGAGTTCCAGACTGAAGATGCTCAAAATGTCCAGTGTCCATCATGTAGCCTTGCTGACATCCAGGGACAGTAGGGCTTGGGACACCATCTTCCTTTTCCTGCTCACACCCCTAGTGCAAGTTAGTCAAGGGGGCCAGGCAGGGCGAGCTTTCAGCATGATCCTCCTGTGGTTACCACTTCCCTGGAATGGAGACGCCACATTCGTACCAGCCCACATAGTAGTAGGGTGTTCCATAACCAATGTTGCCAAAGCTGACTGGCTCCTGGCGATACTGGCGATGGTAGCCTGGAAGGGTAGAAGGAAAGAGAGGGGAAGAAAATGCATCTGTGATATTGCGATTTATAATGAGAAATATATATATGGTCTTCATCCCCATTCTTGGCACAGAATTCCTAAAGCCTTGGAATTTCTTAAGTGATAAGAACCATAAAGGTGTCTTGACATTCATAACAAACCTCTTTTGACTACATTTGAGTCTATGTTAATAAGGTGACTTTTGGAAAGCACCTAAGGGTGGGGGCTGGTTACCAGAAGAACCAACCATAGGAGTAGAGGGTTGAGACTTTTGGTCCCACCTCCTGACCTCTGGGGAGGGGAGAGAGGCTAGAGATTGAATTCAATCACCAACGGCCAATGATTTAATCAATCATGCCTATGTAATGAAGCCCCCATAAAAACCCAAAAGGAGGTGGTTTAGAAAGTTCTGGGTTGATGAATACGTGAAGATGCTGGGAGAATGGCATGCCCAGAGAGGGCATGGAAGCTCTGCACCCTTTCCCCATACTTTGCCCTAGGCTTCTCTTCCCTCTGGCTGTTCCTGAGTTATATCCTTTCACAACAAACCAGTAATCTACTAAGTAAAATGTCTCTCTGAGTTCTGTGAGCCACTCTAGCAAATTAATCCAACCCAAGGAGCGGGTAGTTGGAACCTCCAATCTGTAGCCAATAGGCCAGAAGCACAGGCAACAACCTGGACTTGTGATTGGTGTGTAAAGTGGAGGGGAGGGGGTGCAGTCTTGTGGGTTTGTTCCCTTACCCTCTGGGATCTGATGTTATCTCTGGGTAGACAGTGTCAGAATTGATTTGAATCGTAGCTGACACCAACTGGTGTCAGAAAATTGCTTGTTGGTGTGGGGGAAAAAACCCACACTCGGAACTGGTGTAGAATCGTAGCATCCAAAGTGCCTGAACCAACAGGAAAATTCTCATCCTTACAACCTCCATTCAGACAGAAGACCTCTGAGAATTTGTTCTTATGACAAATGTTACTTCCAAATAAACACAACCATTTTTGTGTGGGGTCACAACAGCCTCTGAGGTTTATACCAGGCATGAATTGTGGGGATAACCCAGTCCCCACACAAGTGTGTGACACAGGTAGAAGAGAGTGTTCATTAGTCCCTTCTATTTCTCTCTCTCCACAAAAGAAGATCATTTTAGCCAATCGCTATGGAGCCCTCACGGTGCGCAGGCCCTGAGCTGGGCAAATAACTGTAAGCAAGATTCCCACCTGGTCCTCACCGAACTTAAGGCCTCCAGACTTGCCTAGAACTCCAGCCTCCAAGGTTTAATTCTTGGAATCTGTGGTAGACTTTTAGATCTTTCAAGTAAATGTCTCCAAGGGAAGAATGCTGCAGCATTTCTGACCACTTCTCTCTTGAAATAGAAGTGATGCCCCAAACTCAAAAAAATTTTTCTGGCAACTCAACAGCTACTCTCATCCCTTTGTCCCTTTCACTCTTGTCAGATGAAAGGCTACCTGTCATTCTACCAGTGAGTGTACTGATTAACCAGCACCTCTGTTCAGAGCCAAAACCATGACCACAGCTGCAGAAACACAGTGAAATACAAATAATGCATAGTAACCCTGGGGCAATGCAAGATCCTGAAAAAATGAAGAAATGTGATATATTTTGTACATTTATTGTGATGGTTAATTTTATATGTCAACTTGGCTAGGCCACGGTACCCAGATAGTTGGTCAAATATTATTCTAGATGTTTCTGTGAAAGTATTTTTTCGATGAGATTAACGTTTAAATCCGCGTACTTTCAGTAAAGAAGATTACTCTCTATAATGTGAGTGGGCCTCATCCCATCAGTTGAAGGCCCTAATAGTAAAAGACTGACTTCCCTTGAAAATGGGGGTATTCTGCCAGCAGACTGCTTTCAGACTCAAACTGCAACATGGACTCTTCGCTAGGTCTCCGGCCTGCTGGTCTACCCTGCTGGACTTGCCAGCCTCTACAATCGTATGAGCCAATTCCTTAAAATCTCTCTCCTCTTTCTTTTTCTCTTATTGGTTCTGTTTCTCTGGAGAATTCTGACTAATATACTTATTTTACTGTATTGTGTATTTTACTGTATCTTAATTCTTTGAAAACGGGTAACTTGTATACCAGCCTATGGTATTTTTTTTCCAAACTAAAAAACTTGATAGATCAGAACATTTCATGTCTTGAGAATGCCAGATCACTAAGAGTTGAGTGCATAAAGGAAAAAGTGATGGACTTCATTCAGCTGTTCTATTTGTTTGTTTGTTTGTTTGTTTGTGGGATTGGGAGAGTTAGTAACAAGTTGTTAACCTTTGAGATTAATATACTTGTTCTCAGCTTACGATGACATAATCAAATAGTTGATACATTATCTCTTGAAGTATATGAAGTAGGTATATGGTTGGTTTGCATGTTTATTTTTTTCTTCTCTGTACTTTTGTCTATGCCACTCTCCACTTGGCAGGCTTTCCAATCTTTGCATATCTAGGTATCTTTATGACTCTTCTGAAAACCTCCCCTGACAGCCTGCCTCCGTTGAACTCAGTGACTATAATCTGCACAATTACCTGACAATAGGACAATCATGTGACCTAACTCTTGTCATTATCTTGTCATAATGTACTTAAAGTACATTATCCTGTACTTGAAGTTGTTCATTCTCAGTTACCTTTCACATATTTATTTTCTGTTCCAAGTTATGGAGCATGTTCCTGAGAGCAGGGATAAGGTCTTATATTCCTTTGTATCCCTACCTCCCCTAGGTTCACCCCAACTCCAGCACATGGTAGAGGTATTTTGCTGATTCCTTATTTTTATGATCCAAAATACTGCCAACATCCATCTTCAAATGGTAAACCAAAGGCAGAGGTATGGTGAATTTCTCCTTATATTAGCCATCCTCTCCCACCCCTCATTTTAATATAATCAAGCCTTTGCTCACATTACCTTGAATGGTAGGGAGGGCTTCTACGTACGACTGAGGCCCTGTTCTTCCATCAAGGTGTGAATCCACAAATTGACAATGGTCTTCGCCTCTTCCCCAGCTGTCCCCAATGCTGTAGAATGTATCTGCATAAAGGAATATAATGGGTCAGTGACTGGTCAAAAATGCCACCACTGGTTTAGGAGTTTACACAAGCTTTGGAGACCATTTGAATTGGGTACTTCACTTAAACTCTGTGTCATACTTTCCATATTTAAAAAATTGTGATAATGGCACAGACTTCATAAGTGTTGTAAGAATTCAGCAAGATCATGTGTGCTAAATACTTCACAAGTGTTCAATAAATGGAAACTATTAATATCATAGGCAGTTTCAGCCAGTAAATTGTAAGCCTTTTTTACTCCTTGATTTAAAGAAAGGAATAGAGGAAACTAAGATATTCATAGAATATATTATGAAACAATTATGAAAGGTATAAAGATCTATCAAAACAGAAGAACCTATTTTCACACATAACTAGAAGTAGGGTGTGCGTCTGTGGCATGAGACGCTGTCCGTGGTGCTGAAACACAGCTGCACAGTAGGGCAAAGTTGTTCTCTCAACCCTGGGATACTGGAGACAGCTGTGCAACCTCTCCCAGGAATTCTAAAGAAGCAGAGGAAAAGTGTGGTGGCAGAAGAGAAAAGAAAGAGCAGAAAGAAACAAATAGACGGTGAATGTTGGGAGAGGCATATACACTGAGAGACTGCCAGAGTGGGGGATGGTAGGGAACACTTAGTTTTGACATCGTCTTTAAATGATCACCACTAGCAAGAAAAAAAAAAAAAATGACCCATGACAAAATATAGACCAGCTGAGGGAAAGTTAAAAAAATGTGTGTACTAAAAGTTAAAAGTTGTGCAAGTTTTGAAATGAAAAACAAGTTTCTGTAGATGGGTGAGTCAGAGCCAGCTGGGTAGAAATGACATTTTGAAATGTTAGTAGTTCAAGGTACTTATGGTATTTTTTGTTTTAATCCCCTACCCTGATGGAAACAATGTAATTTTTATTCAGACACAGAACAAATAATACTGGTGATATATGTTTCACCATCTACATTTTTTCCTTTGTAAGGTTGTAGCAACGGCAGGGACTGGAGGGGGCAGTTTCCTCAATACTTCCAGCTTACACTCACACCTATTATTATCGAATTAATGGCAAAGAAAATTGGCCTTTAAATTTCTAACAGGATTTTGGACTTAATTCCTAAAATGTAGTAGATTTGAAATGTATATATATATACATATTTCTGGATGCCGATGTAAAAACTAGTAACTCCAAAGGAGAACCTGCAGAACTGGTTTGTATCTGAGCCAGAGTGAGACATAATGGGTCCACACCTCAAATACATTCTGATGCACTTGGATGTCAAGTTAGTACCTGATAAAATAAAAACTTTGCATACCTTCCCAAAGCACACCATCCTCAGAGACCTACCTTTCAGGTTGTCACTGAGGTAGATCTTATACCGCAGTGAATTACAAAGAACGACTCCCACAAACTTTCTATACCAGGTCCGCTTCACATATTGCCGACCGTGGCAGTCCGTGTAGCCAGGATCATGTTTGAAAGTAAACGGGATCCAGATGGGCTCACCGCCTTGACAACACAAAACACACCCTCTAAGTCATGATGTTCCACAATGTCTATTCTTGCACAAGGTATCAGAAAATTTGACTTGTCCACTGGGCCTTCCCCTCCTCTCAGGCTTTTCTAAGCAAAGTTTTCCCACTTCCTCAGAGGGCACCCTCTTTCTCTTTCCTCTTCTTTCTTAGCACTAAAGTACAGTTGGGGAGTTCCTTTTACCTGGACATATTTAAGGTATTTGCATTTCTTTAAGGGATTCTTTTCTGTAAGGGATTCTTGGAGTAAGAAAAAATCTTTAAGCCTCAAGGAAAATAAGCTATAATGACATATTTGATCTTTTGGGGCACACCAAAAGCACAGACTCCTACTGTTCTTGTCACTCATAAGACCTGTCTTAAGCTTAAGCAATAGAGCTTTCACAGTTTGTTTGAAAAACAAAGTAAAAATCTGTTGGACACTTAATGCTTTTTTGCTATCTTTTCAGCAATTTAAAATATTCAAAGGGGTTATGTAAATAAAGTTATCTATTTCATAACCATCCCATAATGGGTTTTTTATAAATATTGGCTGCTATGGCCCTATTAAAAACTTCCCAGGCTGGCCCCGTGGCTTAGTGGTTAAGTGTGCGTGCTCGGCTGCTGGCGGCCCCGGTTCGGATCCTGGGCGCGCACCGATGCACCGCTTCTCCAGCCATGCTGAGGCCGCCTCCCACATACAGCAACTAGAAGGATGTGCAACTATGACATACAACTATCTACTGGGGCTTTGGGGGCGAAAAATAAATAAATAAAATCTTTAAAAACTTCCCAGATCATTCTTTTCCTAGATCGGGATGAAGGGTGCAAGGAAATCATAGAAGTTGTCAGAAAATTATGAAAATGCAAACATGGTCCAGCATTTCTTCTTGTGATTAATCGTAGCAATTGCATATTCAATATTCAACTTGATTACTAGAATGTCACATTTATCAAGAAGAGAAACTTACCTGGCGGCCTCACAACAAGCAGAGGATTGTCTGTAGAATGAAAAAAAAAATAGATTTCACTATCATATTTCACTATCATATTTTGAGGAGTAAATCACATATGTGATTTCAAAGTTTCTGAATTGCAAAGTTGCATGAAAGATTTCATGCAACTGTTAAAATGTTTATTTTAATTGAAAGAGCTAACCAAAGATCTATCTGGAATAGATAAGGAAAAATGTAAGGTTTATTTGATAGATGCCAATGTTTTTCCTCAGTTTTTCCTTTCTAAGCATTTCCTTTTAAGAAATACTCTTTTCTAGTTATATTGCCATGTTATTTATACAGAAGCTGTGGGTCCCTGAATATAGTAAGATTTTGACTTTGGGTACTACAAAATAATTCAATTATTTTTAAAAATGTGCTTATCTTGGGAAAACAGTTTGGAGGTTTCTTTAAAAGGTAAACATACACCTATTATATGACCTATCCATTTCACTCTTAAGTATTTACCCAAAAGAAATTAAAACATATGTCCATACAAACACTTGTCCATGAATGTTCATAGCAGCTTTATTTGTAATAGCCAAAAAGTAGAAACAACCCATGTCTATTAACAGATGAATGGATAAACAAATTGTGGTACAGCCATACAATGGAATATTGCTAAGTAATAAAAGAGAATGAACTATTGATACATACAACAATATGGATGGATCTCAAAATGATTATGCTGAGTGAAAGAAGCCAGACAAAAGAGTTCATACTGTATGATTCCATTTATATAAAATTCTAGAAAGTGAAAACTAATCTATAGTGACAGAAAGCAGATGAGTGGTTGCCTGGAAACTGGGGAGAAGATGAGCACGTGGTGAGGGGCAGGAGAAGTAAATATATTTATAAATGTATATAATCCAGATATAAATATATCTGGACTGCAGAGCAGCAGGAGGTATGTGTTGGGGTGATAGCGATGTTCACTAGCCTGACTGTGGTGATGGCTTCAAGGGTATAAAAACACCTCAACACTTATTCAGTTGTACACTTTAATTACGTGCAGTTTATTGTATGCCATTTATACCTCAATAAAGCTGTTTTTAAAACATGTCTATATCTTAGTCCAAATAATGCCACTTAAGAACATATGAACCTAGCTTTTTAAGGAATTCTGCTTTTAAAAAAGTTCATTTTTATAAAATTTCATGGGCTAGGTAAACACAGGCCATTCTCTCTTTTTTTTATTTTTAAAAAATTATCATAAAGTTGCTCTTTTAGGGTAAACATCGTACGAATTTCAACACGTGTAGATTCCTGGAACCCTATCACAATCACAATCAGGATATTTCCATCACCCCAAATCTCCTTCGTATTGACCCTTTGTACATACCATTCATTTTAACCTCATCCACCATCCACAAAATAAAGGGACATACCATTAGTTGTAAGTGTAAATGCTTGTTTTGCTCTCCTGTTCTTAAGTGTCAATAGTCTGATGAAAAAAGTCTCAAACACTCCAGGGCGGGATGGAGCAGAACAATACAAAACAAGAGAGCTTTCCCTCACGGTGCAGCCTGTGTTACACAGGTATATTTAGTTCATATATTAGTTTTTACATTTGGCAAGTGTCATAATTCAATTACTTGATAATTTGTTGTTAATCTAACCGCTTTCAGCAGGTCATACAAAATGAAGGAGAGATTTGAATAAACTGACTGAATAAAGTGAAGATGGCCAGAGCAAATAATTGTCAAATTTCCATGTGCGTGAGGATCTCCTGGAAGCCTACTGAAAGTGAGCTTCCGTGGTGTCACCCAAGAGAGTCTTACTTAGAAGTCTCGGTGGGCCCTGGATTTTCATCACTCACTCCCTGGAGGCCACAAAGGATAGGGTGAGAGCACGGTAGGACTTTTCTTGGGAAGAGGGTAGCAGAGAGCTGTCTTTTCCAAACTGTACACTGCAGCCTCAGAAATTACATTTATATCACTTTCTCTTCTCAGATAGATTTCAGACCTGAATTTCTTGATAGCTTTTTAGATTTGAATTATTTTGGTTTTTTTCCTACAACCTCTATCATGTTAATTCTGATAGTTGCCAAAGGTCCATTCTATTTTTAGCAAATGCAGCCATAAGTATAGACAAATTCTTTACTTTAGCAAATTAACTACTAATAATGGTTTTCTCTTACTCTTTCTTAATTACCAATGAAAAACACACTCCTTAGATGAAATAGGGGAAAACACTTTTGAGGTCCTTTGCCCACATTTCCTGCAAAAGCATATTCTCATAAAAGATTTATTTTTTCCACATATTTTGTTTCAGTAGATTTCAAATCATTACACTTAAAAATATCTTCCAATGATAAACGCTCTGGGATCCAGCTACGTGTAGGAAATAATCTAACCAAATAGAAGCTAGAGCTATTTTAGCACAGAGCTGGGCTTCTGAAGGTGGCCTGGCTTGGAGCTGCAGGTACCAACCCTCCAGTGTGCCTTCCTATATGGAAAGGTTGCTCACCGAGGAACTGTCACCGTTCACACAGTTCACACACACCATTCACACAACTCTGTGTGTACTGCTTCAGACCATGACCACAGGAATATTCTTCTGAAGGGCCTGAGAGCTCTGCATGCCAGCGTTTGCAAATGTAGGGACATCCTCTGAGTGATATTGCTTGCAAGATTGAATAGTATTTTAATTAAACTCCTCATATTAAGTAAAGACATCTTCGTCTCCTAGTAAAGGAAGCCTCTTAGAGATGTGACTAATTAGAAGAAGAAACGGCCTCTCAGGCCCAGGAAACTGATGCTTTTCAGCTGTTTGCAATAAAAACAAAAATTATTTCTGCAACTAAATCTTTTACGGATAGATTCAAACTTAACTTTCTTACACGGTTGAAAATTAGACTTTTTCCCTTTCATTGGAATTTGACCTTTCCACCTTCTAGGTAGTTCCAAGGAAGACTACTTTTAATTTTATTATGCAAGTTTTAAGCTAGCAGACAGAAACTGTTTATTATAAAGTGATAGCCAAGGTGAATTCATTAAATAGAAAAGTAAAGATTTTACTTCTTCAGTTTTTATTTTATAATAGTCACTATTCCAAATTATTTGTTTTTGAGAAAAGGAAAGAAATGAGAATGTGAAGTCGCCCATACCTGATTCTGTAACAAATGAGACTGAAGGGCTGGTAGGTCCAGGGCCATGAGGATTTTGGGCTTGAACTTTAAAATAATACCTGAAATTGGAAGCAAATATTTTTTGAAAGGGAAGCTTGTTTAATTTCTATGTCATAAGACAGATTCCCAAACTGTTGAGCACCTACTCTGTGGCAGGGTCTGAGTCCTAACTTTTACAAATGCATACATCACAGCTATGTCTTCATATTTTTTCTGAATTTTCTCAATTTCAAATAACCTTTCAAAATAATACAATTAACAGCAAAGACGTGTGGTTAATGGGAAGAGAAGCGGCATATTGGGCAAATAAGTCACCTAGAGAGTGTGTGTCTCTTAGTGCATAAGGGTTGTACAGCCCCGTGCAGGCTGGTCCCTGGATGAAATGCTCCTCTCTTGTCCTGCTCTCGTCGCAGCTTGAGTTTCACAACTTGAGAGGGAGAAGTCGGAGCAGCAGAACACTCACAGAGCAGAATTCAAGTTTCAACCTAATTCTTATCACTGGACTCCCCGTGAAAAAGCAGGATATTTGACCCAATAATGACGCGACTCGTTGTTGGCAGAGCGAAGCTGAACCAGACCAGAGGCTGGCCTCCTCAGTGGAACTAACATGACAACGATGTTTTGGGCGCATGACAAGTGCTGTGGTTGGCTCTGAAGCTTCAAAAGTCACTGAGTTTCAAATTTCTGTGCCTCAAGAAAAGAGAAGGAAATCTTGGAACAGAGAATGTGCTAGAAAGCACATTGTCTGAATCAGCTACTTCGTCTAGAGGGAGACTGATAAGCCAAGTAGGTTGGGAGTTCCAAAACATCTCGCTTTGCACTCTCATAAGCTACAAGACAAAAAGTGGTGGCTAGAAAATACTACAGCTCAATACCAGAGTTATGAGCCGCTATACCTATTGTTAATCTCTGTGTTCTCCTTATCTTTGAAATTCCAGATATTACCTGCGCTCTCTTAGTCCTTAGCTACTAACAGGTGAAGAAGGGGAGTAAAAAATCCCTCTGCCATTTTACAGAGTTTGTAAAGAGCTTTTTCTCATGGCTTCTGGCCAACAGGAGCTACATTTCAATGTTACAAAATTCTTTATTTGATTAAGTTAGGCACACAGATTATATGCACTAATAAAAATGCACTGATTTTTTTGTTTGTTTGGTGAGGAAGATTCGCCCTGGGCTAACATCTGTTGCCAATCATCCTCTTTTTGCTTGAGGAAAATTGGTCCTGAGCTCACATCTGAGCCCATCTTCCTCTATTTTGTATGTGGGACGCTGCTACAGCATGGCTTGATGAGCTGTATGTAGGTCCGCACCCGGATCCAAACCTGTGAATCCTGGGCAGCAGAAGCAGAGCACATGAACTTGACCACTCCATCACCAGGCTGGGCCCTGACTGATTTTTAAGAGGTGAATTATTTACATTCAGAGAGCGAAGGCCTATTGTTGCACCACTGTCCTGGCACCAAGGCTTCTGAGCTTCTGAGATCACCAAGGGAGCCTCTAGCCTCACAGTTACACAGAGATATGTGTCTTTGGGTTTGATTAAACAGAGAACAAACAAAAGCCCATTCGGTAAATTAGTTTTCTTTTAAATCTTCCAATTCACATCTCATTTAGCAGAGAATCCTTTTTTAATTTCTTTTTTAAAAAAAGATATGCACAATTAAGAACATATGAGTTTCTAAATCTCAATTCATTCAGCAGTTCGTGTTTTCCCAAGATGCATACTTTTATTTGGTGGTTGTGGAGTTATTTAAGGCAAAACTCTGCAGGCAGTTCAAGCAGTGGGTTTGGCATCTGTCAATGATACTGGTCAAACTTTACAGATGCTTTTTTTTCCCTTAAGAAAAGGCAAGCAAAACCTAAGGAATGACACTTACGTACAGAGGCTACATGGGACATTTCTGCTGAATGTTTCTCAAGCCATCACTGGAGCCACCCTGATGCCACTTCCCAAGCTTCAGAGGGAAGCACAGCCATGCAGCTCAGGAGATGGCAAAAGGGATGGCCAGGTGGCTAAGACAGACCATTCCAATGTCTTTGTTCTATTTATCTTACCACCAAAATCGAAGGATTCTCCAAATCTACCTTCCCTGTCCACACAATGATTCTATCCTCTCCACAAAGCCCATATGGCCCAATTCCAAGGAGATAATTCCATTTGAACTTCACCTAATGTGTCAAAGTAAATTTAAATATGCTGAGCTAAAAAATACAGAATTATGAAAAAAGTAAAGTTCCTATTTTCAAAAACCACGTTAAACTTTTTCTGTGAACTAAATATATATTTCATATTCTGAATAGTCTCTGCCTCACCCAAGTAATCAGAGCAAGCCATGCCTTGCCTTCGTACATAAGTTTTTGGCACCTTCCTCTGAATAGCCTCCACAGTGACAAATCTGTGTATTTTAAGTATGGATTAAAATACGCAGACACCAGAGAGTGACTGGGCGCTGAGTTGGGTGAATCAGGTGGACAATGTCCACATGATGTCAAAAACAAGATTCAGCTGGGGCTGGGCCAGTGGCGTAGTGGTTAAGTTCACATGATCTGCTTCAGCAGCCCATGGTTCACGGGTTTGGATCCCAGGCATGGACCTACACGCTGCTCGTCAAGCCATGTTGTGGCAGCGTCCCATATACAAAATTGAGGAAGATGGGCACAGATGTTAGCTCAGTGACAACCTTCCTCACCAAAACAAAAAATTGAGGAAGGTGGGCACAGATGTTAGCTCAGCGACAACCTTCCTTGCCAAAACAAAAAATTGAGGAAGATGGGCACAGATGTTAGCTCAGCGACAACCTTCCTCACCAAAACAAAAAGAAAGAAATACAAGATTCAGTTATAAAGAACCAAAGCTGGATTTTACTCCGTGGCTCCTCTTGAGTTGACTGATTCTTGTGTCTCGGACATGCACTCTGAGGATGGTTCCTGAGAAGCCCTGAGGACTGTGACGAGGATGGGAAATGCACCCTCTGGGAAACAAGCACGAGGACTCCTCAAGTGAGTCCACCAGAGATGCAGGGAAACAATGAGCGTCCTCACATCACAGTCACACTTTTCCAGCTGTAGAAATTTAGCAACTGTTCAGAGGGGTTTTGAGGAAATCTGCGTAGAAGGAGGCACACATGCTGTGCGTCCTAGCCAGCACTCCATCAGAAGAATCATCCTGGGGGCATCCTGGGGAGAAGGCTCCAATAGCAGCTGCTGCTCCCAGCCTGTCTATCAGGGGGCTGAATGTGAGTGAAGGGGAGGACAGAAGCCACAAGGGATCTCCAAGGCCCTCTGGGACCGGTCTGTCCAGCATCCAGCCTCCTCACCCCCTCCCGCCCTATTGGTCTTCTCTCCTTCTTCAAATGCAGCCCACGTTTGAACATGCTTTCTGCCTGGAACAACTTGGCCTCGCCCCACCCACCTTCTCCAGGTTAAATGCTGCTTATCTTCCTTCCCCAGAGAAGCTTACTTGACTGCCCCTCTACCCCCAGGCTCAGGAAAAAGTCCCCTGTTATACACTCATAGCACGGCATACTTCTCCCGCAGGATTCTGACCGGTGAAAGTTTATATTTATGTTGTTTATGAGCAATCTGTTTCCTTGACCAGACTGTGAGCCCCACGAGGACAGGGCCATGGTGTATTTTATGCCCCTCCCCCACTCCTAGCCCACCCTGCCCCCACCCTGCCCTCCACTTCTACCCTTAGTGCACCACATGGGCCTGGCCTTGAGCAAACACTCAGTAAGCACTTACTGAATGAACCGTGGGCACACCTTCATACCTGTTTAAAGAATGAATAAACCTTCATCCTACATAACCATCTCCTGATATTATTCAAAACTCAACATCAGCCTGGCTGCAAAAGTTCTGGAAAGAATATTGGACTTGAGGTGGGGGTGGCGCACGAGAGACTGAGATTCAAACTCGACTGCAAGTGGCTATGTGAAAACATCCCTAAGGGCTCTTTCAGCTTTCTGACACTGTGGCTGTGCTATAAAAGCATTGGCACTCTGCACACAATACGAACATTGGATGTGGATCACGTTACCTTTAGTTTGGTTATTTTTGTTTTAATTAATCAATTTTTCATTACTATTAGGGAAAAATAAAGTGCTTTCTCAGTTTCCTGTTTTGCTACTTGTTTCTTATCTGTCAAATCCTGAAACTCATAATAGTTTATGAAAAGCTCAGTTCAGGGGAGCCCAAATGGCACCTTAAAATGCCCTGAGGAAAGTTCTCAGCTAGTTCAGAAGTTTCTCAATACCCATGGCTGATACCGGCTCAAGACAAGGTTGACATAAGGGAAGCCATATCATAGAAAAGAAACCCTATTGTAACTTTGAATGACCTCTGACTAACTAACCCAGCTGGATATGCACCCTCCAGGAGATCTAACTGCTCTGTAGATTTTACAACCCCTTGTTTGTGCACATACCTCCCAGCTGCAATAAGATAACTTTGTTCTTTTGAGTTCCTTAGGAATGTGATGACCCTTGAACAGAGAGTCTATGCTGATAACCATCATCAGTGAAAACTGAAAGATCTGGTGTGGCACTCCCAGTCTGTAACAGCAGAGGGTCAACATTCCTGACCCCCTCCCCTATAACCCACTGGCCTATATAACTGCTGTAAGCTTTTGTGTCCCCTTAAGATGGTTCTCTGAGACATGAGTTGGCCATCTTCCCCCTTGCTAGCAAGATGTAATAAACCACTCTTTCTCTTCCACTATCTTGCCGCTTGATGATTAGCTTTTGTCTCATGGTGAGCAGATGGTGCACTTTGTGCGGTAACCCAGTTATTGTCCAGTTTCTATCCCCTCAGCACATATCTGTTTATGGAGAGTATTTTGTTCCAGCCTTCTCCGTGTTCCTCTGGCTGCAGAAAATGGGGCCCACCGTCACATCACTTAGGGCTCTTTGCTACGTAAATACAGTGGCTTGACATGACAACGGTGTGCTGGAGCCATTTGCATGGGGTTGAGAGAGCTGATTGTTAAACATTCAGGAATTCTGCAGGCCCACTGGTAGCTTGAAATTGGCCACGGTGGGAGTATTTACACTACAGAAATTGGCGAACACTATAAACCAGGGATTTTTTTTTTCCCCCAGAGAGCCAGTTTATAAGCACACCACTGCTCCGCCATCACATGCTTGTTTTCCCCATGTTTACCCACCAGGGAAGCCTTTCTGATGATCGTTACCATCAAAACCAGATAGTATAAAAGAGGAAATGCCCACTCATCCTCTTTGTACCCTTGAGAAGAAGTTTTGCATATTTCACACTGAGGACTATAAACTCTGGGTCCCAGATGGCCCTCTGGCCAGCCAGCCACTGCCCAGTTTGCAAACACATGCTTGTAACCTGTATTAATGTGTAAAATGCATCTTTTTGAATAGTCTTCACTTCTACATCATAGAGCCTGAGTCCCAGTTCATGTACGAAGGTTGTGCTGCCTAATGCCACCACATGGGTTACTACAAACAGATTGATTCCCTTTCAACACACAGAACAACCTTTCTTTACCCAGTGGCAGGTAGTGTTTAGTCTGGAAAATAGAGAACAAAATATAAACAAAATAGAGACAATTACAATCCTTACAGTGATTTCTTCTAAGAAAAATACATGACATATGGTAAGTGTTCATTGAAATTCTATGAGAACCAAACAGAGAATGCAAAAAATAAAAAGAAAGAAATCATAAAAACATTTCGATTAATCCTTTCATTTTCAACCTAAAGATATCTGTGACCATGCACACAGGTTTCATTTTTTTGTTTTTAAATGACTGACACATCATACCTTGTGTTTGGCTTCAGATTCTCAATGGGCAAATGAGTTACTGATGAAGACTGAGTGGACCACTTGTTCCTGATGAAGTCTTCATAGGATGCACTGTAAACCAAGTAACCTACAAGTGGAAATAAGGAAGAATCCAATGAGCATCAAGGAACCACATCACACAAGAGGCACAACCCAGTGGAAGAGGATGGAGATGAGGCAATGGCATAGAGGCAGCCCAGTGGGAGAGGTCTAAGAGTGGGAGCCAGCTGCGTGCTGGGTCAGGATGGGGTATGATGTTGGGACCTTCTGGTGAATCCAGATGTGGATAATAAAATTAAAGACACTTCTTGATGACTGCTGCTTCCCTACTTCTCTTCCTGCTCCTTATCCCCCACATTCCCTGGCCTTCCCTATCTTCTCAGAACCAATCACATCTAACCTTGACTGCACAGAGAAAAAGGCAGCAGAAGAAAAGAGCAGTGACCTCCACACAAGTATTTAAGAATTTCCTGGCAGACATATACAACTGTCCTTCACATGAAATGAAGAAACTGCTGGTGGTGATGTGTGTGTGAGTGTGTGCGCACGTGTGTGGCTGAAAGACCCTGGACTCACAGTGATCTCCTCACCCGCTGGGTGAAGGCTCTCCTTTGGTTTCTAGTTGCTGCATAGGTGTGCCTGCCCTTGACCTTGATGTCTAATGACGGCAGTCAGGCAGCTCTTCTTTCTGCCTTAGCTGCTGTTAACAGACGTCAGCGGGCGGGCCCTCAGCCCTGACACCTGCCCAGCCTTCCAGCCTGCCTCAGAAGGCCCAGTGAAGTTCATGTCACAGCTCAGCACATCCTTTACACTAGGTCTCTCATGTCATACACAAAGGAAGAAAACATTTGTCCAGCACTTCCTATGTGCCAAACATTATGCAAAACACTTTCTTTTTTTGTTTGTTTATCAAGATTTCTCTTTTTTTAAATTTTTAAAATTTTTTTTGTTTATTGTGGCAACATTGCTTTATAACATTGTATAAATTTCAGGTGTACATCATTACTTCTATTTCTGCATGCACTACATCATGTTCTCATGTGCACCACCCAAATACTAATTACAATCCATCTCCACACACATGTGCCTAATCATCCCTTTTGCCCTCCTCCCCCCGACCCCCTCTGGTGACCACCAATCCAAGCTCTGTCTCTATGTGTTTGTTTGTTGTTCTTATTATCTACTACTTAATAAGTGAGATCATATGGTATTTGACCTTCTCCCTCTGACTTATTTCACTTTGCATAATACTCTCAATGTCCATCCATGTTGTCACAAATGGCTGGATTTCATCGTTTCTTACGGCTGAGTAGTATTCCATTGTGTATATATACCACATCTTCTTTATCCATTCATTCCTTGATGGGCACTTAGGTTTCTTCCAAGTCTTGGCTATTGTGAATAAAGCTGCAATGAACACAGGGGTGCATGTATCTTTACGCATTGGTGTTTTCATGTTCTTTGGGTAAATACCCAGCAGTGGAATAGCTGGATCGTATGGTAGTTCTATCCTTGATTTTTTGAGGAATCTCCATACTGTTTTCCATAATGGCTGCACCAGTTTGCACTCCCACCAGCAGTGTATGAGAGTTCCCTTCTCTCCACATCCTCTCCAACGCTTGTTGTTTCCTGTCTTGTTAATTATAGCCATTCTGACGGGCGTGAGGTGATATCTCATTGTAGTTTTGATTTGCATTTCCCTGATAGTTAGTGATTTTGAACATCTTTTCATGTGTCTGTTGGCCATCTGTTCATCTTCTTTGGAGAAATGTCTGTTCAGGTCTGTTGCCCATTTTTTAATTGGGTTGTTAGTTTTTTTGTTGTTGAGATGCATGAGTTCTTTACATATTTTGGAGATTAACCCCTTATCAGATATATGGTTTGCAAATATCTTCTCCCGATTGTTAGGTTGTGTTTTTGTTTTGTTGATGGTTTCCTTTGCTGTGCAGAAGCTTTTTAGTTTGATGTAGTCCCATTTGTTTATTTTTTATATTGTTTCTCTTGCTCGGTCAGACATGGTGCTTGAAAACATGTTGCTAAGACCAATGTCGAAGAGCATACTTCCTATGTTTTCTTCTAGAAGTTTCATGGTTTCAGGTCTTACATTCAAGTCTTTAATCCATTTTGAGTTAATTTTTGTGTATGGTGTAGGGTAAGGGTCTACTTTCATTCTTTTGCATGTGGCTGTCCAGTTTTCCCAACACCATTTGTTGAAGAGACTTTCCATTCTCCATTGTATGTTCTTGGCTCCTTTGTCGAAGATTAGCTGTCCATAGATGTGTGGGTTTATTTCTGGGCTTTCGTTTCTATTCCACTGATCTGTGTGTCTGTTTTTGTGCCAGCACCATGCAGTTTTGGTTACTATAGCTTCGTAGTATATTTTAAAGTCAAGGAGTGTGATACCTCCAGCTTTGTTCTTTTTTCTCAGGATCCCTTTAGCTTTTCGGAGTCTTTTGTTGTTCCAGCAAAACACTTTCAATTGTTTTAATTTGATTAATTCTCCTGATACTAGTACGTAGGCTTTGCCACCCCCATTTTGACACATGAGGAAACTGAGTCTTAGACTGGGGTTAAATATCTTGTCCAAGTTCACATTCATTAATTCATTCAACAGATATTCATTGTGTGCCTACTATTTGTCAGACACTGTACTAAGTGCTGGAGATAAAATGGTGACTCATTTTATCTACAACTCAAGAAGCGGTAAGGCAGACAGACAAACAGAATTACCCAGCTGTGACTGGAACTATGAAGAAGCAGCCCAGGTGCTTGGAGGGAGTGTGTAGGGAGAGCTTCCCTGGGGTCAGGAAAATGGGATGGATAAGTGAAGGATGGGAAGTTAAGGTGCATGGTAGGAGGTGGGAAGGACTCCAGGTAGAGAGGATACCTGAGCAAAGACACTCAAGAGGGAGGGACCAGGAGAAGGAGGAGCCTTGGAGTGGCAGGGTGGGGGACAGCATGAGATGAGACTAAAGAAGCACAGAATGGAACAAATGTGCAGTGCCTTTAGGTCATACAGTCTTTTGCTTTTCAGACTGCCTTCCGTGCCTCTCTCTGGTACAGGGTGGAGAAAAGATCGGGTTTGGGCTATGGGTGGGGTGGTCTAGCTACATGGCTAGTGCAATATCTAGGTGGGAGGTGGCAACAACTCAGGTTAATGTGGTCGTTAATGGAGAGAAATGGATGGGTTCAAGAGAAACCTGGAAGGTAAAATTCACAGGATTTCATGATGAACTGAATATGGAGGGAAAATAATAGAAGATCTGAAGATGACCCCAAAGCTTCGGGCTTTCAAAAATGGGTGGGAAGTGGGATCACTCTTTGAGATAGGAAACACAGATGAGCAGGTTTGGGGATCTGTGTCCTGAGTCTGATTTTGGATACGCTGAGTCTGAGATGCTTTGGAAACATGCTGGTGGCAATACCCAATGGACATCTGATTTTACTGTTTGAGGCTCAGAGGAAAGGCAGGCTTGGCCTTGAGCTACAAATCAATGACTCACCTCCAAGATGAATTAAAACCATGTGCCTGGGTGAGGGCCTGAAGGGAGAGATGATAAAGCAAGAAGAAAAAAGGACTTGAGACCAAGCCTTGAGAAATCTCAACACTCAATGTTGGGATGAAGAGGGTGAGCCTGTAAGAGAGACTCAGGGGTTGAGAGAATCAGATCACAAGTCAAGGAAGAGGAGATCAACAGCATCTAAGAGGCAAAGTACTTCATTTAGCAACCTCTGATGGCTGATTACCTTCACAAGAGCTATTTAGGTGACACAGAAAGAGTGGATTAGAGGCACACAGCTAGCCAATGGGCACGCTGGAACTAGAAGCAGGTGCACTGGGCTCTGAAGCCCTCTCCACACTGCTCCCTGGACGAATTCATTCTTCTCTGTTTTCTACAAATATTGTGTGAGAACCTGTGAAGTGTTGCTGCTCTCTCCATAGGATTCCCTCCTCCTCTGACGACAGTGATGTCAAGCCATATGTGCTTACAGTGATGCTGTATGTAACAATGGCCCACCCAGTGATGGATCTGGCTCACATGTGTGCTCTAGGAACCCTGGCTTTGACGGGCTCGGCATGGCTCTTTGATCCTCTTTGATCTCCGACTTTCACCAGAACCCTGTGCTTCTTCCCAGGTGGTGCGGTTTCTCTGCTCATCCTCGTGTCTGGATTGTGAGGGCTTCAGGGTTTTGATATGTACTTGCTGAGCACATGTAACTCCTGACTTCTCTGTTGTTCTTCTCAAAACCAGTCCTGAAAGACTGATGAGCTAGTCCTGAAAAACTAAGGGGCCATCAAATTGGTGATTTCCCATGGCAACACTCCTAATGGTGTCACCACTTCTTTTACTAGGAGTGATTAGGGAAAGCAACTGGTCGCAGGCCTATTTACTCTGCAGGAGTTTCATATTGTTGGATACCACCTTGTTACACGTTGACTTGACTGCTGGTGAAAGAAAGAACAGCTGGTAAGAATCAGCAGAGTACTCAACATCTCACACAGCTAAGAATCCAGATGCTGTGCAGTGGGTCCAAAAGTGTGATGTTCTGTTTAGGTTTAGGATGTATCCATGTATCCACTTCGCTTCATTTTCATGTGGGTATCAAGCACCAGCTGATTCACTGGCTGATGAAGAGCTCCCACTATTTTCACTTTCAGTCTTTTGGGGTCTGCTGCTTTTCCATGCAAGGCTGTCATGTGCTGAAATGTTCTACGGTAATCAGCTTGGCAGGAGTTGGCACAACTTTATATTGGGAGTATCCAAGTCCCTATAAATAGCTCATCCACGTTATTTACACTAGTGGCCTGAGTGCTTGTGATTAGGGCACTGAGGTTTGGTTTTGGGTTAGGTGTAGGGTATGTGATGATGTGATGACATCAAAGGCTCCGGAGATCCTTGGACAACTTGGGACGCAAAGTTAACAAAAGCACGTGTTTCAGAAGCACGCCCTCTACAGGATAACACAGGGATCGCGTCTGAGTTAAGTCACTTACTGGGAATTCTCCAAAGGCTCCTTACTACACCAGGCCTTGAGGCACGTTTAGTGTGGCCAGGGCTCTCATGCTGCAGCCAATGCTTCTCAGATGCCCCAAGGCTCAGGGCGCAGCGGTATATTTATGTTAAGTAACATTTATTACATAAGAGATCAAAAGCTAAATAGCTTAAAATAAGGTTTTCAATTATTTTTTCTGTATGCTTGCTTGCTTTTAAAAATTGCCATTCATAAAATCATATTCAATTAATAAAAGGATTTTGTGGCTGTTTTGACTACAAGCTTTCCTCCTTCCACTGATGTATTTGCTTTCTATTAGGAACTTACTGGACTTCACAGAAACTGGTCTCAGCAGCCAGTGCAGCACACACACTGGAGGGACCAGTCCTTTTAGTTACACCAAAGACTCAGACTCCTCCATCCCACCAGCACCCCACCAGCTCTCTGGGCCCTTCAACCTCACCTGGCGCAATACCCAGGGGCATTCTTTCCTGTGTCCCTTATTCTGGCTTTTGGGCCACTGTGCAAACTCCATAAGAAAAGTCAATCTTTGAATGTTCTTGGACATTTTTTCTCATTTTAAGAGATAATATTGGACATAAAGCAAAAGCCTAGACATTTTCAATTCTATGAACTATACTAACTTAATAGTAACAGATAATATGTCAAAATCCAACCTATACCACCAACCTCCCCCAGCCCCAAGACACACACACAGACACAGACACACATATGCCTTCCTGTTACACAACTTGCAGGCCCAGAAGGAATCATTTGCAAAGGAAGGATCTATTCAAAGAAAACACCAATTCTTTTCTGTAAGAACTCATTTCAACATATTTAGCCTCAAATATATCCTTGGCAGAGTCAAATGAACTCATGAACATCTCACAGGCCAAGACCTAGGAGGCTCAAGAATCCTGGGCATTTTTCCATCACATCCAATTCCCACATAAGGAATTCAGAAGCACCCAGACTGGTTTGGAAGCACTCAGCAGGCATGGAAAGAAGGGAAGAGGCAGAGTCATGATCTCAGGGTTGACTCTGACATGGGGCAGCACACAGTAGGAGCTCTTTCATCACCTGTGCTGCAGGATCTGATCTTAAAAGTGGCTATGGTGGACTCTCTGGCCATTTGCAGGATCATAGAATGTTAGAGATGTAATGATATTTTGCATATGAGGAAACCAAGGTCCAGGAAGATAAAGTAGCTAGCTCAAGGTCATACAAACCCATCTAGGACTAGGATTCAAGACTTCTAACTTCCACCCAGTGCTCTTCATACTACCCCACAAGGCTTCCCTTGTTGCCTATATTTCATCGTTTTGAAAGAAGACATCTTATTCATCCATCCAAGCTATTCATGCATCCATCTATCCATCCATCCATCCATCCATCAATGCATTCATCCATCAACCATCCATCTGATCCATCCATCCATCTATCCATCCATCATCCATTCATCCATCCATTCACCCACTCATCTATCCATCCATCCTTCATCCAACCATCCATCATTCATCCATCTATCCATCCACCTGATCCATCCATCCATCTATCCATCCATCATCCATTCATCCACCCATTCACCCACTCATCTATCCATCCATCCTTCATCCAACCATCCATCATTCATCCATCTATCCATCCACTCATCCATCACCCATCCATCCTTATTGTCTGTATTTCCCACCTCCAGGTCGATGGGAACTCTGAGCATATGCCTTGAACACACCTGTTACCACATCTCCTGGGGATGCTTTGTCCCAATCCACAATGACAAATGAGTGGCAGCCTTCCACAGCGACCACAGTGATGTTGCGGGGGGCATGCTGAGGAGGCAGGTCACTCTTCTTCAGCTCATTTGGGATGATTTCATCCAGGCTTTCCACTTGGAAATGGTCCAGAGCATCAGTCAGAGAGCACGGGGCTGATGGGTCTTTATTTAGGTACGTCACATAAGGAGCTGGAAAAGAACAGAGACACCCAATGGGACTGCTGAAAGCTTTCTCTGGAGACATAATGTCTGCCCCATGGAGTAGACTCACCATTCAGTCTCTCCCTGCTAGACAGAGGTTCCAGGGCCATGAGCCCTGACGCCAAACTCAGAAGCACATTCCTACCTCTCCTTAATGGATCCACGCATTTACATCTTTCAATCTGCTGGTTTCAAAAGATCGTATTGCCCCATCAACATCAACGATTATGCCCTCAAAGTAATTTTGAAAGATCCCCGGACTATAATTCAATGTAGTATAAGTCTGCAGCATTCTGCCATTCCTACACCCCAACATTTGGAAAAGTGTGAATCAGGCCCAGCTGACACTTAAGTAGAGCTCTCTCAACACAGTTCATTCCCTAGACTGCCTTGGGACCAGAAAAAAATATACACTGCTCGAGATGGACAGCCTCTAGCCTTCAAGCCTGGGTGGCCTTCCCTAGGGCTTCAGGGAGCCCCATAACCATCCGGAATATCTGCACAAGGCCAGGCCTGAACAGCCTTCTACAACATTACTGCTCAGTACAATAATAGCTATTCACATTTATGGACAGGTTCAAGGTTTCTACACACATTATCTCAGTGGATATGGGGCCTGGGAATAAGGCAGGACATGGACTGATACCCCATCTTCCAGCAGAGCCTACTGACCCTAAGGGGGGCCCACAAAGCAAGGGTCAAACAGGAGACTACCTCCAGCCCACAGCCCTTTCTATTATCTACACTCTATAAGAAGTCAGACAAGCCAAGGAATTGCAGTTGGAGCTTTATACACACAAGACTTCCCTGTGCTCTAAAGTAACAATTTCTGGTACTTAATAAATGTTCCCTTGCATCTTTTGGCACTAGGTTCTCGTTCTCAGTGGCCGTTACGACTAACAGCAATTTTTAGCTCCTCTATTTTCCAATAATTGTATAAATTTAGGCCTTTAGAGTTTGTCCATGGATCTCATCAGGAAGTTTTGGGGAGTAATCCACTATACTTTATAGAGCATTAGACTACGAAAATAGCCAGGCAACAGTAAGCCTTTCAGTCTTCAGAAGAGTTCTTTGGAACAGCTAATAATAAAAAGCATTTCAATTTCTGCCATGGAACCATAGAGAGAAAAGTCAGAACATTCAGTGAATTCAGCCAGGCTGCTGCGTGCCATGGGCCAGCATCAGCATTTGCCTCAGGAATGCTACATCAAGCTAATATCCTTGTTCTTCAAGTATGTGTGGTTTAGACACTCCACACTACGTCTTGACTGGCAAGAGTTGTTCTCTGCTTATGGCAGAACATTTATTTTGGAAGCAGAAAAGTGTGATATTAGTTTAAGCTGTTGCCTGTCTCCACTTCGTAATATATTATCTTTTTTCCACTTAGTAATATGTTAATCTAACTGTCTCATTAGTGAAGTTCATTAGGGGCATGGGAAAAGAAGACTCGCAGAGGGAATGAAACACAGTTTAGTGAAATCAAATTTCCTCTTGAAATTGTTTTAGTAAGTGAGAAAAACATCCTTGAGGCTAATGAAAATTATAGGGGATAACTGAAGAAAAACAGCTTTGGCTCTGTGATACTAGTAGTTCAGTTCAGTAAACTGCTCATCTTGTAGGAAGAAATTAACAAGCAATGTGCAGGCAAGGCCTGGTGGTAAGTCTCACCTTAGAAGAGTGGGATACAATAAAAACACTCATGTTCCCTGGTCCTGATGATTTTTAAGTGTTTCTTCTTCTTAATTTACACAAAGCAGCCTCTCTAAACTCTACTCTGTCAGATACCAAATGTTCTCCGGCACACTCTCCTCTCCCGACTTCTGCAGAAAGCAAGTTAATCTGCATCTCAACAGGACTGACTCACTGAATCACACCAGATGGAAACTTCACTCTGGGAAAGTTTCTGCCCCAATTGTACCGCCTTGGCCAGGCCAAGAGATTAGTTATGCTCTTCTTCAAAGAACAAAAGTTAAAAACCCATGTTTCTCTGATTAAGCAAGTTCTATTTACCAACAAATCGTTTCTTTCCAGCCAGATCAAATTCTTCTTCAGGAAAGGAACTAATGGAGCCTTCTGGTGAGATGACCTTGGGTGTGGCAGCCGTAGTGGAGGGCGTGGTGGTGGTTGGTGGCCTCGAGGTCTCAAATTCATAATCTGAAATGATAGGAAGGCTGTGTAATTGGGCACTTCCAGAAAAGGGGCACTGTCTGCAGTCAAAAGGTACCTTCTTAAGATTCAACTCGACTACAGCGTGCGTACACACACATCCTAAAATAAGTGCTATGCCTAAACATACTTTGTTTCTAATAAAACAGTATTTCCCCGCATTTCAGTCCCCCCTGAAAAGCAGCTGAGGAGAAAAGAAAGGAATGGTAAAAAGAAACACATATGACCAGAAAAATGAGATTTCAGAATCAAAGCTGGACAGAACCTTACAACTCATCCAGTTTACCACATTCTTTTTACTGGTCCAAGGCCGTTCTCTGCCTAAATAATTTTGCCTTTTAGAGCCATAAAAGATTCACATCAGAAAATAAACTTAATTTAAAAAAAATATATCTTCTGTGCATGAGCTTTTTTCTGGGGAGGAGGTGAGTTTAATCCTATTAAGAGAACTAATCCTTTAACATGTAAAAAAGAAAATAAAACTGCTCCCTTTTCAACAGCTCAAAGACAATAAGAAAGGTGCTTAGTATTTTCAAAGGAGCTAAGAAACCTTCCTTTGCTTTCTGACATCTGCTGTTCTTCTTCTAAGTCAGTTTTTGTTTGAAAACTGTGGGATTAAACCACTACATCAAACTTTATTACGATCGCATCAAACGTGACATTATTCCCACATTCGGCATTTAAGGCCATTGGAGCTACAGATAATAGCAAGCAAGGTGAAGCACAAAAGTGAGGCCACCCCGAGCGTCAAAGGGACTCTGGGGTGGGGACAAGATGCCCACGTGAAGTTCTTCAACTGCAGAGGCAACTTATAAGACACCCAGAGCAGCCACAGGGTGGTAAGTGCAGTAACAGCATTAGTTACCATTTATCAACTGCTGCTCCAGATTCTATCCAAGGCATTTTGTATTCTTAATCTTCTAAACTCACCCTTACTTGAAAAGAGTCTATGATAAAAAAATCAACACACTTATAGCATTGCATTTTTTATGTAACTAGAAAAGGAGAGAAAAGGGAAGAACAAAAATGAGAGCAGCCAAGAAAAGAAGCTGAGACATTGGTACAAACAGTGGTGGAAGGCAGAGGCCCAGGCGGAAGCAGCTCCAGAATTTCTAGAGGAGGGAGGGCTTGGGAGGGAGAGAATGGGGAGCACAGGGGATTCATCTGGAAGTTGCCTTTGCATCTCAAGCACACTGTTTATCTCTGGATCAAACATGTATTGGGGGGTAACTTGGAGGGGTGGGGTACAAGCACCCTTCCCTACGCATTGCCACCCAGCTCAGAGTTCTGAAGGAAAATGCAATTGAGATCATTCACTTAGTAATTAAAATAAGACTCTCCGATGGGGAAAGAAATTGTTCAAATAATGTGTTTAAAATCAGTTAGTACCTTCATCATAGATCACGTACGCCTCTTCCGTGGGTATGGCTGTGTCGGTCTCCAATCCTGAGAACTCATCTAGTGGAGGAGGGGAGAAAGGGTCATCAAATGCCACAGGGTTGCTTCTCAGTCCCTCTCTCAGAATGGTGCCATGATTCATTCCGCATGACCCTTTCATGGGAATAAGTCGCCAATGCCAGGCCTCCTCAGCTTTCTCAGAAGGAGGAGCGTGAGAACACTGAGGTGGAACCCGGATTTCCTCTCCTTTGTGCTCAGAAAATGGCACTCAAGATGCCCTCCAGGGATCAAAGGAAAGACACCTCCGCATCATGCGGACTCTCCAGCACAGCGAGTTTCTGACATCACCCTCCCCACCACCACCACCCCCACCCCGCCACCTCGGTGCCCACGCACCCTGCCTGCCCAGGCAGCTCTCGAGATGCTGAGGGCAGGTGCCCTGGCCATCATGTCACAGGCCTGAGAACAGGTATTCTCAGAAAGCAGCAAGCAGAGTGGGCAGTTGGTGCTCAGGACGGTGCAAAAATCCCTCCATCTGTGAGCTCCTTTATTCATCCCACCCCCTCCACCTTGCTGCTCGCATGTTCTAGAAGCAGGGTGACTTCCTGCCCCTCCTACTTCTAACTTGGCAAACCACACTGCCGTGAGTTGCCTGTGCTTCACTCTCCCTGCTAGCCTCCCACCCTCTCTAGTGAAGAGCTCGCAAGCCACCAGAGGCCTGTGAGATGCCCCGGTACCCACTTCGCCATTGATGTGGTGACCCTGAGTGCATTCTGAGGGGGCCATGAATGTCAACAAGAGAGAAGCTGTAAATTATTATCCACCCTACAGCGGTCAGGATGGTCATTTCAAGAAAAACTATTCGACATAATTTTTCCTTAGGTCATTCCAATGTCAATATGCCTGGATCCAGGAGGAATTACTTCTGGGCTGGTTCAAATCAGACAGTTTTCAAGTTCACACCACCCAAAGTTTGAGGCTAGCTTGCCGTTTCTTCCCAGACTACCATTTTCTTTCCCTTGCCAACGTAGCCTTGTTTTTCCTCATTATTGGTTCAGATTCATTTCTTTTCATCATTATTTTTAGCCAGGTCAAAAATGAATCAATTCTACAACTTTTGCATCCCAGAGGGAACAAGAAAAGGGAAACGTATAGCATTTCCTTTATGGATTCTTGGTGTTGAGTGTAATTCCTTGAGGTGCTGAAATACTCCGTCACGTGTAGCAGGCCACAGAAATGATGGCTTTTACCTGCAAACTGGAATCACTTCTTGAATGACAGTTAAGCCTTCTGGCAAAAGTAAACATCCTACTGAGTGATTTAGTGTTCTTTTTTCTTTTAAGACCAAATAAATTCAGGCACAGTTTTTTTAATATGGCATCATAGCACCATCTTGACTCCAAGTAAAAGTAACTTCCAGATGTAATGTAGTATATTTACAATTTTTTTAAAAAGCTGACAATGGGAATCTGTCCCACTTGAACACCATTTTGAAGCATTTGGAACTATGTAAAACTGAATGTTTTATAAGTCAGGTCAGCATCAATGTCAAAAGCTTCCAACTCTTCATAAAAAGTAGTTACCAACCACCAACCATCGTGGTATGGTTTATTCTCTTGATTGGTTTATCCAAATGGTCATGAAAAAATGAGTGCAAAATATCACCAAAGAATTAAAGCCTTAGCTCTTGAGATATTTAAAAAACTATAAAAAATATTCTCAGGAGAAGTGTAGAGAGAAGGTAAATGACAGCCATTTGAAACCCAACAACATTTGCAAATCATACAGTTCGTCCAGCTCAAGTGAATTTTCAATTATTCTCCTTGTATCTTCTGTCTTGAGAGCGAGCTGTGGCAGGGTGGAACCGTTTTCCATAATAACTGATGTTTTTCTGAGACATGCCCCAGGATCAGGTTACAAATCGTTAAAGATGTTCAGCTGGCTCGTAATTTTCCAAATACACACCACAGCATCAGATTCGCTATAGAAACGGAACCTGAAAAAGAAGGATCACTGGCTTTTACTTCTCAGTTAGAAAAAAGAGAATGCCTATAGCTTAAGGTATTTTGATATTCAAAGATGCATATTTAGGCACCATGAGGAATTTGACATAAAGCAGAAGACACTGTCTCTACTGCAAGGAGTTTATTATTTAATGGGGAAGTCAGATCAAGCAAAAAAATATGTGTGTGTCTGTGTGTATGTGTCTGTGTGTGTGTGGAAAGAGACAGAGAGGAGTAAAGGAAACAATACACAAAATAAGCATATAATATGCATCTATGCTTACAGGAATGTACATACAAGTATGGCATCCATAACAAATGAGGAAGTGCCTCAATACTGCCTGAATTAGTGGAATGATTGAATGATACAAGGTTATTCCTAGAAGATTATTTTAAAACTGTGTTTTAATGAAGGGGGGGCAGTATTTAACCAGGGGAGCCAAGATTTTGGGATTTGAAAAGGTGATTTTAAAATTGGAGGGCTAGAAACAAAATTATAGGACTTTGCCAATGGAATGTAATGACAAATGGTTGACTGGATGGGGGTTGCAGAGAGGGGAGTCTTGGAAGGGCAGGTATTCATTGAGTGACCACTAATGCAGGTTCTAAATCATAATCACTACAGCAACAAACATTTCAGGCCACTAGGCTGCAAAGTGCCATGGCCAAAATGTCACTTTGTCAATACTGGTTGTATACGCATGGAGCCCCAGCACGTGTGAGTGTACATTACGGACTGAACTACACTTAATACAACAAAAGAGAAGGTGCATGAGAGAAAACACAAACTCGAGAGCAGAGCAAGAGGCAGGGAAACACGGTACAGGTAGTTCTGTGGATGACGTGTGAGGGGGAGATGTGGGACGGTCTCTCAGCTGACATCAGAGTCTCTTATTGAAAGCATCTCTCTGACCTGAGTGTTATTACAGCACTTACAGAATGCATTTTTGCACATCAAGACTACTACAAGGTGTTCAACCAAGAAATGGCAAACTCTGTTATAGACAGAGTTTTTTAGACAGTGCGTAGGATTTTCAAGAGTAATTTTGACTCTGATTTTCAAATTACAAGCCATCTTTAGAAGCTAATGCCCACCCACAATGCTCACTTCTATGCCTCTGTCCATCACTAGGCCTGACGTGTTCCATTCCAATGATGGACGAAGCAGGGGCTATGCTTTGTATTCCCAAGGCAAGCACAGTGCCGGGCTCACAGTAACATTCAATAAATGTGTGTTGAAGTGGACATCTGGAGAGGAGGTAAGTAGAAGCTGGGTAAGGAAGTCCAATAAGGAATAGTAATTTGACTGTTGGGCCAGTAGGGCCAGCCAAGAGATGGAGAGAATGAAGCAAATCTAATAAATATGATGGAGGAAGAATCAGTGAGAATTGATGAGACCTGACAATGGAGATGAGAGAGCAAAAGAAGCCAAAAGGGACACTAAGGCTTCAGGCCTGGAGAACTCTGTGCGTTATTGTGAAATCATCCTTATCCTGTCTTGCCCTGTTTTAAAGATGAACATTTTGGTTTTCTGATAAGAGAGTGAGCTGTTTCTATCTACTGGGATTTCAGTTTGATTGTAAGCCCTTCAGAGGCAGAGCCATGCCATCTACTTTTCTGTATCTCCCATAGAACCCGATCCATGCAGAGTAGATGATTAATGATCATTTGCTGGTTTTATTTTATTTTAAAAAATTATTAATAAAGCCAGAAAAACAAAAACAAGAGCTACTCCATCCTCTTTAAATTACAACATGGGTTTTCTCATAATGAAATCATTGTCCCAAGGATAAAGATAAAAAAACGTTCATCAAATGAATTTACTCAGTTCTAAATCAGGGCTTATCTTAGACACAGAACTTAATCACACTCACTTTCACTTTCAGAAACTGTAAACTGAAAGTATAAAAAATACCTATGTCAATATCATCAGTTATTAGGGAACTGTAAATCAAAACCTCAATGAGATACCACTTCACACCCACTAGGATGGCTAGAACTAAAAAGACAGATAATAACAAGTGTTGGTGAAGATGCAGAGAAATCGGAAGCCTTGTACCTTACTGGTAGGAACGTAAGATGGTACAGTCACTATGGAAAACAGTTTGGCAGTTCCTCAAAAAGTTAACATAGAGTTACTATTGGACACAGCAACTCTACTACCAAGTATATACCTGAGAGAACTGAAAATAGGTGTTAAAAAATACTTGTATACAAATGTTCATAGCAGCATTATTCATCAGAGCCAAAAGGCGGAAACAACCCAAATGTCCAACAACTGATGAATGGATAAAATGTGGCATAGCCACACAATGGAATATTAATCAGCAATAAAAGGAATGAAGTACAGATATACTCCACAATGTGGATAAACTTAAAAACAAATTACGCCAAGTGAAAGAAGCCACTTATTTCTGAAGAATGAAATGTCCAGAATAGATAAATATAAAGAGGCAGAAAGTAGATTAGTGGTTTCCAGGGGTTGGGAGGAGTGGTGAATGGGGACTGACTGCTTATGGGTATGGAGTTTCTTTTGGGGGCTGTGAGAATGTTCTGGAATTTGATAGTGATGATGCTTGCACAACTCTGTGAATACACTAAAAATCATTAAACTGTACACTTTAAAAGGGTGAACTTCATGGTATGTGAATTATATCTCAATAAATTAAAAATTTAAAAATAAAAACTACAATTAGAATTAATACGAGGAAGAAAATGTTTAATAAAGTTATTAGTGGAGCACTAGAAATAAAAAAGAAAGATAGGCCACACAGAAGTACTTTTAAAATAATAAATTATAGTACATTAAATATTGTTTAAGGATGATATGCTGTTCTCCCCAAATTTAATGTTTTCCTAAGACTTTGTATTGATTTGTATTGATTTCAAAATGCTGCCTAGAGGCCAATTATTAGTAACACTTGGATACTAGGAAATCAGAAGAATGGACATGAGCGATGCAAAAGACATATATATAATACATATATATGTTATGATTCACAAAGAAAAGAAGAAACAAACAAGCCAAGAAAAATATTGACTTTCATGCCAAATAAAAGTCCAAAAAGAAAAAGAAAAGAACAAGCTATCAAGCCTATATAAAAGCAGACAAAAGAAAATGCAAAATATTAATAATAGTAATTAAAACCAAATCTAAAATAGTCACTCTTCTGTTAATTATTCTGTAACCAATTATTAAGTAAATATCTATTCTAATAATATTTCAATTTTTTTAAATAAACACATTAATGTATGCAGAAGTAAGAGGTCAAGGAAAGAACATAATATTTTCATTCCAGAAATCCAAACATAAATTCCTATTTGTACTCACTGGGTACATTGATCTTGTGAGAATTTTCTTCTCAGTGGTCCTCTTCCTCAGTAGGTTTCCTTATTTTTTGGTGTGAATTTGTCAGATGTGTCAAATGTTCCTGTTTATTTGGAATTTTTCCATGGAAAGACTGACTTCAAACAGAATTCCTATTTTGGATACAGCATTCAAGTTCAAATCAATTAGGCTTATCATGGTCAACAATGCTGTGTACAAACTCAGGGCATGCAGATAATTCCTGAAATGAAGGGTCTCCACTCTGCATTAGCTTAAAAAGACATAAGCTTTACAGTCGACATGGCAATTCATTTCAACCTGGGGAAAGAAGATGAATTTGCCTCTTCCGAGCCTGATGCAAATACAGGATGACCTCTTCCAAAGCAGCTTGACAGGGACTGAGTAGAAAAGATGATGAGATCTCAGCTCCACCGGGACCTGACCGGAAGTGACCTAGCTGCCATTCTTTAGGGACAATGGGCCGTTCCCAGTAGGAAGACATGGCAGGGGAAGAGGCTAGCCCTGATGGGGTATCCCAAAGCAGGGAAATGGCCCCGTCCCACCCAATGGAAGGCCCCTGCTGCCATGAGAGCCCAGCCAAGCAAGGATTAGCCTTTTCCAAAGGAAGAGGTGATCAAAAAAGCATTCAGCTGCCCAACGTGCTCAGGAAACTCTACTTTTCTTGGAAATTCGCAACGAGACTATTCAATGATCTGAAGGATCCAACAGTAAGAAATTCATTCAACTGTGTTTAAATCACATAGCTAATCACAGAATCTTTTTTTAAAAATATATACATATATAATAAGTACCAATCTACTAATACCCAGTGGAACACACTTTGGGAAACACTAGTCCAAGCTAATAATGTCCCTTGCTTCAACTACATTTTTGACTTGGGTTGTGACAAAGTTGCTAGATAAAACACAGGACACCTACTTAGATCTGAATTTTAGATAAACAGCAAATAATTTTTCATATAAGCATATCCCATGCAAAATTTTTATTTCCTAAATCTGACAACCCTAGTTGTGACTCAGTACTGTCGAACAAGCCTTGTGGGATTAGGAATGCCTCTAGTTACTGGTCTGCTGTGCACCCTACTTACCCCTCCCTGCTGCCTCTGGGACTCTACTCAGAAATGCAGCATGCTAGTTACGTGTGCCTCCGTTAGAACAAAGACAGTTACCTTCTTCAGGATAGCACTCCGGGACCCCACTGGAGCCCATTATGAGGTTGCCAGCTTCGTCATGCCGCTCCAGGGTCCCAGGGGGACAGGTGGGGATGGGGGTGGTGGGTTGAGGGGTGGTGGTGGTGGTTGTCTGCGTAGTGGTTCGGATGGTGGTCGTTGGGCGTTTGGTGGTGGTCGTGGGCCTCGGGGTCGTCGTGGTGGGCCTCGGGGTCGTGGTAGTGGTGGGTCGTGGGGTTGTGATGGGGGAAAGAGTGGTTGTTCTGATGACCTCCAAGCCCACCAGGGGCTTCCCTCCAAGACTCAAAATGGGCTTATCCTGGGCAATGGCCAGAGGTTTGCCTTGCCGCCCCTGCCCGAAGAGGGGGAGGCCATCAGGGCTCACCACGGGGGTCCCTCCCAGATCTGAAACAAAATCAAACACAAGCTGTGCAACAAGGTGAAACATTCCAGAGAAAGTAAAAAGCAAGTGAAAAGTGTCTTCTCAAAGCTTATGTATTCCTACATTTTAATCAGTAAAGGGCAAAGAAATAATTAAAAGGATACCAGCTGAGTTAGCAATATCTGCTGCTTTCCAGAAATTTCTGGACTTATTATATAGTCCATTACTCTGTATTACCTTACATAAATATATAAATGTTTCATCAATATGTCCCATTACCCTGAAATAACTCTTAGTCTCTAGTAAGGAAAGTAATTCTTTCCTCTTCCTCATTCCTACATTTAAAGAGGAAAATGTTACTTTGGACCAGGTGTGGCAAACTTTTTCTGTAAAGGGCCAGAGTAGATATTTTAAACTTCATGGGTCACACAGTCTCTGTTGCAACCACTCAACTCTGCCATTATAGGGCAAAAAAGCCATAGACGGGACACAAATGAGTGTTTCTATGTTCCACTAAAACTTTGTGGATGGACACTGAAATGTGAATTCCATACAATTTTCACATCACAAATATTATTATTCTTTGATTTTTTTTTTTTTGCAATCATTTAAAAATGTAAAAAACTATTCTGAGCTCACAGGCTGTACAAAAACAGGCAGCAGACAGGGTCTGGCCCGAGGGCTGTAGTTTGCTGATCTCTGCTCCTGGTTGCCCAATGTCAAGAATGAAGCAGAAGTCGAGCGCCATCTTTCCTAGAGGGTGGAGTATGTAGGAAAATTATAACTACAGTTGTATCAGGGGAAAAGCTAAATTCTGCCTCTTTTGAGGCATCTTCTTCCGTATGGTTAAAAGTAATTGGAGCAAGGGCCCCCATAAAAATCAGGCAGAGGAGGAAGAGAGAAGGTGTTATTCTAGACTAATCCAAGACACTTCCGTTCCTTAAAAACCATCCTCACTTACCCACAATGGTTCGACCATCTCCTCCTAGCTTAACCCGAAGAGGATTTCCGTGAGAATCTTGGAGGTGCCTTCCTTCTGCATTCAATACTAACCCACGGTCAAGATCCACAACCTAAATCCACAACATAGATTAAAGAACATATTGGACATTTCAAAATGTTCACATTATTTGAACTACATGAATATATGAATGAAGCCTCCACAGGAAACCATCATGTGAGTAGGAAACATTATTTTTGTCAGCATCACTCATAAGATTTAATAATAAAGTACAAATCAATCATTTTTTTTTTTTGAGGAAGCTGGGCCCTGACCTAACATCTGTTACCAATCATCCTCTTTTACTTTTTTCTCCCCAAAGCCCCAGGACATAGCTGTATATCCTAGTTGTAGGTCTTTCTAGTTCTTCTACGTGGGACGCCTGCTCAGCATGGCTTGATGAGCGGTGTAAGCAGGTCCGCGCCCAGGATCCGAACTGGTGAACCCCGGGCCACCAAAGCAGAACGCATGCACTTAACCACTATGCCACCAGGCCTGCCCCAAAACAGTCATATTTTATATTATAATTGCTTACCCATACAATATGTAAATTGTTGTAAGTTCCTCAAGTATACAAAAGATGCTCAAAATATTTTTATCATTTAGTTTGTTGTGTATAATGCTGAAAAGTAGGAAATAATCTAAGTGTACATCCATGGAGGGAAGAGATTTAAAAAACTATGGCCCATTCAGACAGTGGAATACTATGCAGCCAATGAAAAGGATTTGGAAATGCTACATATATTGACATATACCAATGTGAACTCAGATTACAGAACTGATTATTTTGCAAAAATAAAAATATATTCATTTTTGTCTATAAGCTTAAAACTGCAGAGAAAAACATCTGGACAAATATATCCCAAACTATTAACAGTGGTTGTCTCTGAGAAGTAGTTTGAGATGCTTACTATCTTTTTCATTTCTATCTGAACTGTTTCAGCTTCTTGCAATGAACATGTATTGCTAGTATATTAAAAATGCAAAATGTTTCCATTTTGCTGTTAATGTTAAAAATCAAAGTTGCTATAACAAAAATGATTTAATTTGTAATTAAATTGTCTAATATAGTATACATGCAAAAAGTTCATATTCTGAGGAATTATAAAACTTGAAAAAAGCTGTTATTATCTCTGTTAAGGAACAAGCTCATGCTCTACACTGGTGTTTCTCAAAGTGTGGCCCTGGACCAGCAGCCTCAGCATCACCTGGGCATCATATATTGTCAGATATGCAAATTACCTGGCCTTACCCCACACCGCATTTGACAAGCCCCTCCCACCCCCTGATTCTGATGCTCACTAAAGTTGAGAACCACCACTCTGCACGATCAGGCCACTGGATGAACCCCTGCAAGCAGGCGACTTTGTTAGATGCTGTCTCAGTAATTTAAATAAAACTTATTTATATAAACCCTAGTTTTGAAATCTACTCCATATAGTTTCAATTCAAAATTGTTTACAGTGATATTTTGCTTTAATATGCATTCCTCCTATTATAAATTTCTGTTGCTTCTAGAAATGATGAAACGTATCTTTAGATCACCTGTGTCTGAAAATTTCATGAAATTTCCTTCAGTATGTTTTCCTGAACTTTATTGTTATAAATGGGAAGTTTTGACTGGGAAGTCCACTATAAATGTGTTGATTCTTGGAAGAAATATTTCAAAGCTTGAACATTGTCAAGTGTTCTGCCCATTACCCTCAACCCACCAAAAACGCCTAAACTTTTATCTTAACCCCTGAAGGTTAAAGTCATTTAGCTTAAACATTCATAAAGTACCAATACTTACTTTTTATTTTGGACAAACAACTTCCAACGATTGTTGGAGGATTCAAAAGGTGATCTGATAAAAACTGCCAATTTGATTCAGGGTTTTTTATTTGTTTGTTTTCACCCCGCTTCCTTTGACAAAGGATTTGTGACAATTTACAGAAAATACTTGTACTATTTAACCAAACCATAAATAAAAAATAAAAAATAAAGCTCCCAGGACTGGGAAAATAGAAGTTCATTTGAGAGGCCATCCATCAGGTTGTACGTCATTGCTGTGGTTGGGCCATACCCTTTGTGTGAGCTTTCTAACCAGTCAAGGCAAATGGGAAACAAGGGCCCATGCCTTATCTGATTAGCTATTAGAAGAAAACAAACTACCTACTCAGGAGAATCAAAGATTTTTCTGAGCACTGAAGGAAACAATATACAAGTATATTGCCATCTGAGTGGTTAAAAATAGAGAAGAAAGAAAAAAAGACTGCTTCATGTATTATCACACAACGCCCATCATTTTTCTCTTCCCAACAGCATGAAAACAACTGGTATGTGTAAAGAGGTTTACCCTACCCACTTTGTTCCTTGAGGGCCATTGATAATTCTTTGTCCATTGAGTTTTCCATTACCACCAGGAAGTACTTTCCCTTCTACGTTTGGTCTGCCGTTATAACCTGCACAGTACAAAATAAATCAATAAAAACAGAACCTGGCAAATTCAACATTCCTGGAAAGTTGGCTTCATACCAGTCTATAAGTAGTAACATATCACTTCAGGCAGAAACATTAAACAGAATTTTAAACCAATAGCTCATATATATTAGATAATGATAGTCTTGACTTGTGACTTCTACATGACAAATCTGTTAAGAACACGGTAAGGTCTGTTTTCTGACAATATTGGGGGGATGAGAGTCTTCAGCATGAAGTAAATTTTCCAGATAAATCTTAAGACCTTAGTAGTTGTAGCTTTATTTTAGCCAGTTGGAAGGTGGAGGGAGGGAGGGAGGGTTGGGAGCATGGAGAAAATTATCTCTAAAACGTGGTAGCTGCTGTCCTGCTCGTCTCAGCGGACTATTTCTATTTCTAGCTGACTCAGGTCCCGATCCTCAATTGCCAAGTAGAACCGCACAGTGCTGACTCAAGCTTGCTGAACTCTGTGGGGCCGCTTGAGAAGAATTTGCTCAGAGAGGAAGTAGAGGATCCAGCTGGTCTCCCTTCCAGTTTCTGTTTCTGCCTCTTCCTTTCACCTGCCCTTTCTCTTCACCTCATGCCATCTCTGATCAGCTACACTTCGTATGAGGCCTCTACTGGGCATGCTCTGTGGTCTGGCCTTACCCAGCGGTAAAGTGTTTGGGTTTTCTGACAACTATTTGGAGGTCAGAGACTTAATTCTCTCACTCAAATAGCTAATGGGAATTAAATATTTATTGAGTTTCTACTATGTACAAGGGAATGTGGGTTTTATATCTATTATCAGGGTCTTAGGTTTGCTTAAAATAGTCAATTTTAAGGGAAAACTGAGCTCAATGTGGGGTGTTATTTTATGTCTTTACATTGGGCTAAACTGATAACACACCGTACAGATTAAGAAATACTAGATACATTCATTTAAGAATGTTCATTACCAATTCCATGCAAGCAGAGTGCAAGGCACCACTTAACCAAATGCAGAGTTAGGATAAATATCTTAGATCCTGCCCTGGAGTCCATGTAGACTCCAGTTCATAGCGTAGACTCCATTTCATAGCTTAGACTCCATTCATAGCTATGTCCCATCCTAAGTGTAAGTCACACATCTGCCTGTTACTCCTCTGTGTGACAAGCATCTTTAACATGCATTTTCTGGAGTTTTTAAATAACATTCACTGATTGCAATGTCTAAGCAATTCACACCCAAGACATTTGAGTTTGTCCCGGGGTATGTTCAGTTGAGAGTTCCATATGCAGAATCAACAAGAACAAGATCCAGCCTACATAGGTATTGTATTTCTTACTGTGGATTCCTTAAATATACCCTGGCATATGAACAACTAAACATAACCTAAAATACAGGAAGCTGAGTTTGGCATCATGGTGGTGACACATGTTCACAGATTAAGAGCATATGTTAAGGATTCAAAGAGGCAGTATGGGATGGTGGAATGACAGAGGGCTGTGGAATTAGTGTCTGAGATTGGAATGGCAGCTCAGTCACTTCATAGCTGTCTGACCTCGGCCAAACGACTCAGATCCCTAAGCCCCAGCTTCCTCATCTGAAAACCAGGAGAAACAATGCAAACCCTATGAGATGGTAAAAGGATGAAATCATGTTCCATCTGCACAGCTCTTAACACAGTGCTTAGACATAGCAGATGCTCAATAAAATAAAATGTGATCCTTCCAGGAATTGCTATGAACACTACTGAGAACAGTCAAGAAAATGTTAAGTGACTATTTGTAAAAACAAATTACCTTGTCTGAAAGGGGGTCTCACAGGTTGGCGTGAGAGAGGGTTCCGGAATCTGGAGTTCATCATGCGCTGGCGCAAGGAGAGCATCGGGGTGGTGGAGGAATAGATAAGAGGGGCGCGGGTGGTGGACCGCGGCCAGGCGGGGGGGCCCACGGTGGGACTTGGGGTGGCAGGGCTGCCAGGGGGCTGTCTGGGCGGGAGGTGCGAAGCTCTCGGAGAGCTGCCTGGAGGAGGAGGAGGTGGAGGAGGAGGAGGGCGCTTCACTGGGGTGTCGTTCTCGTCCTGGAAGGAGCCCACTTTGGGAGGCGCAAGCACGATGGTTGGCTCCTTCTCCTCTTTAGCAATGTTCCCATCGGCATATTTGCTGCTCCTGGGGATGGAGGAGGAGGGCCACTTTGGAACAGAGGAAGACAGAGGGTCCTCGTCCTTCCCTCCTTTAAAAAACCCCGCGTTTTCATCATCCTCGGCCGAGACCGACTGCTGAGATTTAGACGTCAGCGGCTCCTTTTTGGATGGCGTGGCCTGGGACGCGCCGTCCTTCTTCCCCACCGCCTGGGGCCCTGCTCTGCCCGGGGCCCTGGGGCGGGCGTAGGGGTGGGGGCTGCTGGGCCTGCTGGGCCTCGGGGATGAGCCTGGGGCTCTGCGGAGATGACTGTCGCCCGCGCTTCCTGTCTGAGCCTCCACCTGGCGGTGCTTGGGAAGGGACGGGGTGGCGTCCTTGGCTCGGGCCGAGTGTGCGGGCGCCCGGACACCTCTGGCCTCTGCTTCTGTGCTGTCAGAATCCCCATTCTGATTCTGGGGAGTCGTGGGGAGCACTCCTCGGGAGCTTGCTGTGAGTGGCGACTGACTGTCTCTGGACGTATAAGGGTCCGAGAAGGAGGCGCTTTCCTGCAACGTGGGGTGGGGACGCCCAGCCTGGGGGAGAGCAGGCTTGGAAGGCGGACGCCCCACTTCTTTGCTCTGGGGGCCGCGGGGCTGCTGCTGGGACACGGAGATGGCTGAAGAAGGCTGCTTTTCCGGAGCGGCAGCCCCAGCACCCATCCTTTTGGGCACGCTGGACCCGGGGTGTTGCTGTGACCGTGCCGTGGACGGCCGAGCAGGGGACGATTGTGTTTTGGGGGAACCGCCCTCCACGCCCACGTCGGTGCTCTGTTGAACCTCCTGCGCCTTTGACACAGATTTGCCCTGAGGATGCGCATCCGCCCAAGTCCCGGCGGATTTGGGGATCTCTGCCAGGGACTCCTTCCGCTGAAGGCTCGCCCCTCTCTGGGGGCCTCTTCTTAGGTGGTCCACGCCCCGGAAGGCAGGCTGCCTGGAGGAGGAAGGCACGTGGTCATTCACCACGGTGGCAGGAAGTGGCGTTTCGTCTTCTGCCTCCCTCTCCTTACTGTCTTCATGGATATCGGAGCCACGCCTATGGTCAGAAGCTGGGTGAGAACTCACCTTCGAATGAACTCGGGGGGACACCGTGGATGGCGGGGAGCTGGAGGGCTGCAACCGGAGTCCTCGGCCATTGCCAAACCTGTTTGGGTATCTGCCATGGGCGGCAAAGGGCTTGTTTCTGAGCAAACTGAAATGTCCAGAGACAGGCGGACCTGCGGGCAGCCGGGCCCGAAACGTCGGGGCCGTAGCCTCGGCCTGCCTCCTTTTATCTTCTGCATCATTGTCATCGCCATTGTCATCGCCATCAGACGCATCCGCTCCCTCAGAGACCTGTGCCCTGGAGGAGAGATGAGAAGAGACCGAGGAAAACTTGGAAGACTGCGATGGCGCACTGAACTTGGTAGCTTGCCCATCCTTCCAGCCCCTGGAGAGCGGAGACCCTGGGTGTGGTTCGGTGGGCAGCAGCCGAGAGGACCCCCCATAGGGTGGAGAAAGTCTCAAGGGTGGGGCTGGAGCACTCAAATTTTCCTCCCCATCCTCAGAAGAGGGTGCCCTCCGAGCTGGCAAGGCTGGTTTTGCGCTGTGGGGCGCGGAGCCCCTGTCCCGCATGGCGTTCCAGGCCGACTGGCGGCTGGACGACAGGGCTGGTCTCGAGTGCGCTGCGCTCTTGGGAGGCAGCTGCTGGGAGACCGCGTCCTTGGGGTGCCGGGAGCCTGCGGCTGGCTCTTCCTCCTCTGGGCCCAGGGAGTCATTGTCAATAGAGCTGGAAGGCGGGTTGGTAGAGGGCCCCCCAGAAGGGCGGCGAGGACTGCCCTCAGTGGGTGTGTGGGGGACAGAAGAGGCCGAGGCCGAGGGGGACGCCCCTGGACGAGGGTGGGAGGCCACCAAGGAGCCACGCTTATCTACGCCTTCCTTTCGGGGCAGTACTGGCGTTCGGGCTCTCATTGGAGTCCTTCCAGGGGCAAAGACTGGGTGGACAGATCTACTTGGTGTCCTCTGCTGTGGCTTCTGGTCCTGGGTCTCCGAGGGCGATGGCGGTGGGTCCCCTGGGGAATCCAGCTCCTCCTCATCGGTGAGTTCTGTCGACTGAAGATCCAACCTTTCAGTTTTCCTGGGGGGAAGCTGGGGCAGCCCACCGTTAGCCAATATTTTGTTCTTCAAGTCAAGAAGCTGATTGTTGACATTTCTGCCCCGGGGAGAAACAGGCAAATGCATGTGTTTTGAGGAACTTGGAGCTTTCTGAGAGGGTGAAGAAGGCTTGGGTTTTTCAGGTTTGGAATCATCCTCCACGTCTGCTTTCTGCTCAATGTCAGACCCACTGGTCCCGGCTGTAACAGATTTTAGAGAATTTGCCGTCAAAGAAGAAATTGGAAAGCTGTGCAACAGAAAGTAAGGATTTAAATGGCAGTATGGAGGCATTTAAAATTAGTAATTATAATTGATAATTTCTCATTCTTTAGATATTGGACATTTATTTTCCCAATTATAGCAGTCTCCTTTAACGTTCTGTTTTGCTTTAAGTAATAGATATAGTCATTCTTAACAATGTCCGCAAGAAATACATATAAGACTGGTACAAAATGCTGAATGATCTATATTCAAAACTATATGGAGATGTGTTGTGTGTGACTTGCAAGTGACTGGGGCGAGTAACAAATTTGTAATTTTTGAGCCATTCCAAAGAGTTCTCTATCGCCCCAGTATGTCCTTACTTGCTTCCCCCTTATTCCTGAAATCCCTTTAATAATGGAGACATTTGTAATTCCAAAATAAGGCCTAAAATAAAAAGACTCCCAGGGTAGGTAAAGCATTGTATCACTTGTACCCTACAATTTACCCATTCTTGAGAGCAAGAGTGAATGCAGGAAGGATGCTGTAAGGGGAGGGGAATTTATATAGCAATGGGGAATCCAGAGGGAGCAAACTTCATCGATTTCAGTTTCTTCAGGACAGAACTGTTTCATATTGCAGTATACTCTGGATCCTCATGGTACATAATGAAGGAGAGAGCTACCAGTATCTGCTGGAAATGTGGGGAAGCAGAAAAGAAAACACAGTCCAAAAACATCCCACTCCAGTTTTGCATTTTATTAATCTGCTTGGTTTTGATACTGATCAGATAAACAAGGTAATTGAAATTCCTCTGAGTAAAGCTGCCCTCCAAAATCATGGAATACAAACTAAACATTTTTAATGCTATTTAGAAATTGAAGAGCTAACAATTAAAAATGTCACATTACACGTGTAAAAATGTTCTTTCCCTGTCATCATAAACCCAAATTACACAGGGACATAAGATTAATCACATAATGAATACATATCATGTTATTGTAATTTGTCATAGTAATTAATGTTATTAGCATCAATATCATTTTAGTCTTTGGGGAGACTAATTTCTAAATGGACCCCCAAAATATTTTAGAAATCAATATGCAAACTTATCCCAAAAATCATTTAGCAGTTCTAAACTCAAAAGCATGATTCAAAGTAACACACCACAATTAGCAATAATGAAGAGAGAGAGAAAAAGAGCCACAAATATACAACGCTTACTTGTTGGCATAGCGACAATGAAGGCTTTGGAGTGAGGCCCCATTCCTCTCCTGTTAGCGGCCCGGATTTTGAAAAGATAGCGTTCCCCAGGCTGCAGACCGTCCACTAGGGCAGAAGTAGTGTCGCCAGGATAGGTGAGGGACTTTGCTCCAAATGGTTTGAGAGCCGGGGCGTATGAAAGAATGTATTCTGAAATGATTTGGCAGACGGTTGGAAGGAGGAAACTGAAAACAGTCCTGTGTCCAGCAGACAGACTGTATGGGCAGGATGAATTAGAACGTGCATTACTAAAATTAATACTCAGCAATGCACGCCAAGTCAGCAGCTGGAGCGTAAAGACGCAATAGAAGGTGAACCAGGATTCATTCAGGCCACCAGACAGGGCTACAGAGTTCATCAGCTGGCAAGTTTCTATTTCAGCAAATGAAACATATGGAACCTGGGAGCCCAATCTTCCTACAATTTACCAAAAATATTTACACTGCGTTTGGGTTTTTTCTTCATTGTATTTATTTACCAATTTACTATGACAGAATTAAAACATCCTGAGTAGAAGAAACCATGGAAAAAGAAATGACAGCTGCTAGGAATTAATTCTGAAGAGCTGCTGACACCTTCAAGAGTTTCAATTTATTAATCTGGGCTATTTTTATTTGCATATTAAGCCAGATAAATTCCATCTTTTGAATATAATTTCACTTTTGTAGGAATTATAAAAGTTCTTACTGAATATAAGCATATAGGAAAGTTCACAGTATTTAAAACTGAGAGGAAAAATTGCTAAGTAATAGATTTATGCGTTGTCTAATGTTTCCATCTTTAATTGGCTATATCTGTAGACATATAATACCCTTCAACTTTGAAAATCATAGCAAATTCAGTCCAAGGAGCTAATATATGTCTATGCTTATATGGAAATACTGTAACATAAGGAAGCCATGTTTCAAGGCATAATTTTCAGCCTCAACTAAAAACTGTCATGCCTATCTTCCTCCCAATGAGCTCAAGATTTACAAAACTTATCAAGAAAAATAATTTGAGTTACAGTAAAGCCAAACAATTATCATACTTCCTAGGGGAGCATGGAAGATCTTTTCTTTTCTCTAAGATCTAATCTTTAAAAAGGACATTAATTTTAAAACTTTCAACCAAAAATGCTTTTGCAGCATTTGTCCGAAAAAAAACACAGTATTCTTTTCCCTTTGAAAATGAACAAACTAGTCATTTGTGGTGGTCAAAAGTAAGAATTAGGAGAGCCCACTGTCTATAAAATTTTGTAATTCAGATTTTTTTATGGATTCAATTCATCTGGAAAAAATTTAACCATGTCAAAGGATATTTTTCTATTATGTTTTATATTTCTCATACATAAAAAATGCCCTAGTATAATTATAAATTTTCAATCCCACCACTTACTACCCAAGCAGGATTAAGACATGTGAGTTCTTTTGGACATAAAAATTCGGTAGCTATTATTATATCTGGCAATATTTAATTGACTACCAGGGAGCTCCTTTCATGAAACAGCTATAAATATAAACTAAGATGTGAGAGAAGGAAAGAAAAAAAATAAGTAGCATGGTAATAAAGTCACTAAAGGAGCAATAACTGACTTTTTTTTTTTTTTTTTTTTTGGTGAGGAAGATTGTCCCTGAGCTAACATCTATGCCAATCTTCCTCTATTTTGTATGTGGGACACTGCCACAGCATGGCTTGATGAGTGGTACGTAGGTCTAAGCCCAGGATCTGAACCCACGAGCCCCAGGCCACTGAAGCTGAGCACGGGGATTTAACCACTATGCCACCAGGCCAGCCTCTAACTGACTTTTTTATAACTAAAAAAAGTCGTCAGCCAAAAAATGTCTTCATTCAATTTTCAGAAGGCTTTTCAGAATCACAACAATAATACAGAAGGAGCCAATGTTCAAATCGTCATAAAAAGAATGACTAAAGGGGCCAACTAAATATTTCTTCTCTTCGTTTGTTTCTCATTTATTTCACTGAAAAAATGAGCAAGAATAGTACAATATATTCCCAAAAATCTTGAAAATGAGAAAGCATTGTTTAGAAAATACTATTTCACATCTACCTTCCTTAACTTCTATTGTTCCGTCAAAAGACATTCTTACAGTCCAGCAAAGATGACTTACAGTTGAATACAAAAGAGAATGATTCAATTTTTTCAATTAAGAAATTCTCAAAGGAGACTAGTGATAATCTTCTGGATTTCATTAAGCTTACACAAACTGTTCACAGTTTCTGGACATATTAAAATTGTCTTCCAAAATCGAGTAACAATAATACCCTTAGGGTACATTTGTATAGACAATGTCAGGGGAAAACCTCAATATGGCCCTTTAAAATATCTCCAAACAGACTTCTGAAAGGTTCTTGAATGTTTTCACATTAAAAAGAAATGATTTGTGCTTTTATTTAATATTCTCAGCAGACTATTTTTAAATTTAACTAGTGATTATTTTATTCTATTTTCCGTTTTTAAATCTACAATATTTTTTTCTATTTTGTCATATTTTCCTCAACCAAAAAAATAATTAATTAAAAAGGCTGACGAATAGGGGAAAAAATCCATTTTCCATTTTATTTTATTACAGGACTTGATTTTCAAACCCATTAAATATTTATGGCCCCGTTTAAGACATTTATGGTTCCACGGGGTTCCTGCTCACTCCTACTTTCCATCATCTTACTAGCACAATGAAATGACCCATAGCATAATAACAAGGTGTCATTTGTATGGGTAAAGGGTAAGATGTCACACCCATACAATTAAAAACACCCCTTCTGATAGCAGCACCAAAATCCCTGTGTACAGGGAAGATGAAAAGTCATCTTCAAGACAACCTGGATCTTCCTGACAATGAAAACTCTGCATGAAATCTCCTTGTCCGTTGAGTTAGCACCCCATATACATATGTTGTTTCTTTATTGCTTCTGCAGTCACTAAACCTGCCATTAGAACCAGCGTTTATCAGAGTCAAGGTACCATCTCTCTTTGGGCCATTTCACTCCCGTGTGCACCTTCTACTTTAAGGAAGGAGGTTCTTACCTTTCACTTTCCCCTCGGTCTCAGGCAGCGCATCCCAAGCTACGGTGACAGCCGTGGCTTTGCCATTGACTGGCCAGACGTTCAAGTTTTCAGGAGCTGTGGTAGGAGCTACAAAAGGACCAGGATCCAAGGTTTAAAAATGCCCTTGTGGATACTCTAAAAGTATATGACCTATGGTCCCTCCATACACATTTTTTATTAAAGAGCTACTGTGTTAAGTTTTATTATACATGACAGAAAATTCTTCACTTGCTCTTTGTGCAATATAGTGATTTATGACAGTTCTACCAACTCATATAGTGAGTTTAGACATATCTAGGGAAATGCTTTTAGGAATTCAGAATTTCTTTCATTGCTGAATATTGAAATATACAAAGAACATTCAAATCCAGCTCCCACTTCTTTTTAATAAAGCTTTTAAAGACATAGTTTAAAAGAAAATAATTGTAGCCTTGAATAGAGTCAAATTCTCGCCAAGAATCAAACACAACCTCAGCCTTAGGAAAGAAGGGTTTCTCCTCCACTCCAGAGCTGTGCATTACTCAGGGGCATCCACACACATGGGTGATTTATGAATACTCCACGCTGCGATTTAATGTGCTCCGCATGTCAGAATAACATGCTAATGAAAACGGCCAGTGAAGGATAAAACATGGGCCCAAGGAAGGTTCTTTGCGTTCATATAAACACTTCCAAGATTTAGGGTTAACGTTGCTTTAAAAAATGCCTCTATCACTATTGGCTTATTAAACTGTCTTTAAATCTTATTTCAGGGGTAATTCCCAAGTTGAAAAACCAAAGCCCATTTTAAATACAGACCAGATTCTGGCGTTCTCTGGAAGACAGAGGTACTCCACTTGCCATCTCTTTCACCCTGTGAAATACGGACTGCAAATTCATACATGGTGTCTGGAATCAGGTTCTCGATCAACACGCGTCTGTTGGAGATCTGCTTGTAATCCCACCTTGCTGACTCCCCCTTTTCTCGATAGCGCACAGTGTACTGTCTAGAAGAAAAGGCAAGGCAACAGTGCACCCAGTTGACCAATTCTCCGCAATTGAACACTAGATTCCTTGCTGTTTTTCCTTCCCCATAAGTGATGACTTCTGGAGGTAAGTAGAGAAATCAAAGAGGAGAAAAATCTAAATTTCTGCCTATGTTATGGGCTCAAAGAATCGACTTAAGTTCCAGGGAAAGGCATCTGAAGTAGGCTAGGAAAGATGGAGCTTAGTGTCTTTTCAAGACCAAAAAGTCTTACTGCTCAAAAGCTCAAGCAGAGACTAAGAAGGGAAGGGAGAGAAGGCAAGTACCTTATCAGGGATGTGTGCGTGTATGTTTGTGTATGCATGTGGTGTGGAAAGGGCAGTATTACGAACCAGAATTGGCCCAAAGTATCTTGGCTTTCTAGAATAGAAAGACAAGAAGACTCATTTCATGGCAAAGCAGGCTTGTTTTCCATAGGTTCTAGAGGAAAGGCGACGTGTGGTTTTGAGTAGCCTTACTACCTTATAAGAAGGAACAAAAATGAGTAACAAAGAGAGCAGGACAGAGTTGCTTATAAAAGGAACTCGTGTGTGTGATTATCAGGGAGAGAAACATGGTGTGCCCTAACATGGTAATATTCAACAATCGCAGACAGGAGACATCCTCAACACTCTACGACTTGCAAATGCCATTTACTGCATTTCTTTTCCAAGAAATTTTCTTTGAGACCGCCTTTCAATAGAAAGCATTGGATGCAATAAAAATGTGCTATTCATTATGATGTTTAATAAGTCAGGATAAGACTTCAGTTGCAGGCATGGCACACCAATTAACACAAGAGTTGTGCTAAGAAAACTCAAACCCTCTTTTGTTTTCTTCAAGAGGTTGGAAATCAAAGTCCAATGGTAATCAGGAACACTTCATGTTGGGGGAGACCATCTGGCCAGGGAGAGAATCACTATGAACCTTCCAAAGTCTTTCAAAAGAAGCAGATGTCTTTTTTTCACTAGCAGACAGTGACAGAAACTATATCTAATCCAAATAACAGCATATATATATATAAAATCTCAGCATTATATTTCCTTCGTTTTTTTAAAGTATATTCACTTTTCCTGGTTGCAGATAGGTTCAAAAATTAAGACGTAGTGACTAGGCCACCAAACCTTTGGCTTTCTCTTGGCTATATAAACTATTCAGTCATTTAACACAAAAAATTTTGATGACTATATTAGTCTGCCACTAACTGGAAATGGTATTCGCCAGTGGCCTCTTTAACACAAAAATTATTTTAACCTCATGATTGGTTTTTCATCTATTGCTCTTGCAAATCAATGTAAAAAACGGAATAATATAACGTCATGGCTTAAGAGAAAATACGGTGCATTTTGTTATGCACAAATGAGCTGGACATGAAGCAAGTCAGTGTTTGAAGAATGTCTAAAAGAGGAATTCCATGTGCAAGGCATTAGACAAACGTTCACCACTCTACATAAAAATCCTTCCTACTGCCACTCTTCCCCGATAACAGGAGGAACGGTAAGACTCCTCCCAGGATGGACTCACATCCTCTGCATGGGAACAGATCATGAATGAGACAAAGCAAAACACAAATAGCAACAAAGAAAGAAACAATATCTAGGAAATTTCCAGACACAAGATTTGAGCAAGTGAGATGTGCAGGCCTGCTGTGTGCATCACACGAGGCCCTGGTAACACCTGATCTGCGGGAGATGAGTGGCCACACTCGGGATCAGCTAGATTGTCATGGAGTAGTCTGCCGTTCAGCTACAGAAGAGGCCAGGTTTCATATATGCCAGAAGATACGATCATTCAAATAAATACATGTCTCTCCAGGGCCAGAAAAAACACGTCTCACACATAAAGACAAAGAAACAAGGAAAAGTACCTTGACGCAACAGCTTTCTTCTGTTTTTCCAAAACAGGATCCAGCCAGGCTACAAGCACAGATTGGGATGACATAACCCGGACGTTGATGTCTTCAGGCATGTCCATTTCATCCTCTTCTGAAACGACAATGGGACACATGGAAAGGCTGTCTCTAACAACAGGCTCTGCCCTGAGTTCCTTGGGCCCCCAGAGTTTATTATTCACCCTGTATAATTTTTTAATTGCTTATGCTTAATGTAGATAACATGAAAAGAACAGAAAGTGAAGCAATTATTTGATTGGTCGATGTAGAAAATCCTAGTCTCTCCTCTTGCTCTTCTCACACAGTCTGAGAAATTGGCAGGAGATTTAAAAGCTGCCCAACTCAACTGACATAAAGAACAGTCCCAGAGGTATACTTAGCCTTGGCCAAAGATACTCCAAGTAACTCAGTGTTTTGCCAGTATGCACTGTAATTTCCTGGGAAATAATGCAATTTTTACAGGAAGCAGAAGTTTAGGGGAAGAAAAGCTCAAATCAGAGCATTTCCTTGGCCCTTGTGGCATGAAACGAAAATTCTGATTCAAACAACTGCACAAATCACATTGAGTTCAATGTCCTCACATTTTAGAACATGTGATTCTGAGGCAGATTACACGTTATATTCAGATATAAAATAGAATTCAGTTTGCCGACTTCCAACAGGATACATCATTGTCATTAAGCTTATAGTTTTTGTTCAATCTCTAACTTAAATACTCACAAGATGTCTTTAATTTTGCTTTTTAGTCTCTTGGGTTTTCTGTTTTGTTTTTTGTGTGTTTCGTTTTTTCTTTTCACCTTTCAGGGACCATGTTTCAAAAAGATGTGGCTTTTACTACAGGAAGGGGAGGGTGGAATTATTTAGCCTGTTAGAAAAGTGATATGGACTTCTTCGATAGCAGCAATTAATGAATAATAAAAGTGAAACAACATGTATGTGAGACTTCTGTTATACAATGTAAAAAATTATAAGAATTAAAAATATAAAATTATAATATACAAATATATGTAATAATATAATAACACATATTATATAAAATTATAATCCACAAATAAATTGTGAATTCGTGAAAATAATTATGCTATAGGTTGCCTCTTTAAATTAAGGCACATGATCCAGAAAAGGCATATGTAATTTGTTAAAATATAAGTAATACAAAAAATATCTGTGAACGGATGTGGAAAAAAGTATCCCTTAGTAAGTGACCGATGATCAGGCTATCAGCAAGCCACTGCCACCTTCTGCTCTCTCTTCTCAATGCCATTTTTACACAATTTTAGCTGAAATAAAGTTTGAGTGCATATCTTGCATGCCACCTCTTCTACACCCACTGTTGTTTCTCTTTGTTCACAGTCTGTTACCGAGGCCAATTTATGCATGGATCAGACTGTGCCTAAATGGAATAAGTACTTGGCTGCTCCTATCTTGGCAAACCTACAGCACAGTAAAGCCATTCAAAACATACAGAGAAATACATTTCATCACAAGAACACTCTAGCCTCTGAACATAAAAGAAACACGCTTGCGTCCAAAATGACCAAGTCGGCCCCATTGTTTCCTTTATACTCAATAAAATCCATGTAATTCATCACCCCGTCAGCATCACTTGGAAACAACACTGCATTCACACCTAGACCACGGCTTGACCAGAAGCATCCTCAGAAACATACCTGAAATCTTCCGCTTCGTTAGGGCAGCCCTGTAGACTGGCTGACTCCGCCCCTGGGAGTTCATGGACTGCAGGGAGACCACATACACTGACTCGGAGGCTGTGGACCAACGAGCAAGGGATGAGGCTCTGCGGTTGGTGTTCCCTGAACACACATCCCTAGTTGTCTGCGTTCCTCCCACCTTCCCTCCTTCCCATCTCATCTTTCTGGGGCATTCCCACTTCCTCAGGACAACTCAAGATGAGACCAAGCACTACAGGAACTAAACTCAAGAACAGTATTATGTTAGAAAATGTGGAAGTGATTTTTACCTATAGTCTTGAAAATGAAATGGATTTCTAGCTCATCAGCAACAAAGAAAGATAATAATGTTTAAGAAATAAAAGAATAGCATGTTTACCCACATAACTCCCCCAATTTCTTTTTATTTCCAAAATAAAAAAGGGGTGACTCTGGTTATATCTTTCATCAAAAAGAAGAGAGAGAGACAAGAACAGCCAGTGGGCCAGGTTAGCAGCCCAGATGTGATGCTGTGCCCTTCGAAACTAAAATCCTCGGAATGGAAGAGTTTAAACATATCCTTTATTTCTGGATTGTTCTTTCAGTTAGTTCCCCCCACAGCCCCCTAAAATGCACTTTGGGCCCACTAGTATTCAACTTAACCTAAACTTGAACACTTTATTTGAAAAAAAATTTACAATGATGAAATAAAACTTGTAATTCCTGAGTACTATGGAATCATAGAGTCTGAGACCCAGGTGAAACCTTGGTTATCTTCCAATTTGACCTTCTTATTTTACAAATAAGGACATAAAGTCATAAAAATTGATTGACTTGCCCAAGGTCATGCCCCTAAGAGGGACTCATGATCTTCCCTTTACCCAAGGTTGTTGATGCCTAACTCTAGTCTCTATTGACTGAGCTTCCTGTAGCAGTCTTAATCAATTCCAGAATAAAAATGAGGCAACCTGATATATTTCTAATGCACATAGTTATATCATCAGGTAATACCTAAGAAAATTAATAGAGGTGACGCTAAGATCCTAAAGGAAAGTTATAACACTGGAATCCTTCCTTCAGGAATTGCAAAGTTTCATGTGGCAGTGGGAAAATAAACATTTTGTTTTTACAAACAGCATGTTGAATTAAACATAAAAGGAGACCCGTGTTCAAAAACCCCACACAGAGAGCCCTATTTATGTAAAGTAAACTGCTGTAGACTAATCAGATTTCAAGGGAAAGAGATAATATTTGACAACCTGCTCTCTCTCTATATACAGGGCAGGTGAAACTCACGCTGTGCCATGAGTAAATTATTTAGGCTCAGGCTCTCACATCTTATCCTACCAGAGACTCATGAAATGCAGGTTTTGTAAAAGGGAGGAATCAAGTTTGTAACACTTGGACTCATAGAACATCAAATAAGCTTCTAAACAGAGGAGTTACTTCAGATCTGTTCACTTCTCAGTGCTGTTGACAATCGACACACGCCAGAAGACAAGAAAGAAAAAACTCTGCCATTCAACTTCACCATCCAGAAACATGAATAAATACCCAACGTGAAAAGCAGTGGCCCATCATTTATCAAGAACCACCCAGAAATGAATAATTTCCCACAATTGACATTTTTACATATTTACAATGGAATTCTTAAAGTTCTTTGATTTTGTTTATGCCCAGATTCTTGATTTGCTGAGTTCTCCAAATTAAACTTGGCCCAAGATTATCGTGAAGCAAGAGCTTTGTACTGCAGTGAACTAGAATAACAGCTCACATATATGGAGTCAAGTCTCTTCGCTGTGTTAAGCATTGCACATCAATTCTTCATTTAGTCCCAACAAAGCTCATGAGGAAGTTACTCTCATTGTCTCCATTTCAGATGAGGAAGCAGGCTCAGAGGGGTGAGATGACCCACTCAAGGTCATGGTCTGAGTGGCAGGGCCAAGTCTCACACTCAGTTCTGTGTGGCTCCAAGCCCCAGGCTCTTATGATGCAGGTGAGGAGGGAGCAGGGTCCAGAAATAAAGGAGCACCAGTGATACTGGCTCAACATAAGGTTGACATAAGGGATGCCATGTTGTAGGAAAGAAACCATATCGTAACTTTGAATGATTTCTGACTAACTAACCCGGACATGCTCTGTGGATTTTATGGCCCCTCCCAGCTGCTATAAGTTGATAACTTTGTTCTTTTGAGTTCCTTAAGAATGTGATGACACCCAGGCAGAGAGCCTATGCTGAGAGCCATCATCAATGACAACTGAAAGATCTGGGTATAGGGCATTGCTCTGGTCTCTGATGCATATCCAGTAAAACAAAAGACTATAGTTCCTGATAGGATAGATGTCTGCCCCCACCCGGAGACCACCCCTCTATATACCTGGCCTGTGGTCTTTGTTCTGTAAGCTAGTTCTTTCAGACATTAGTCGGCCATCTTCCCCCTTGCTAGCAAGCTGTAATAAAGTCCTTTCTCTCCTATCGCCTTGCCTCTTGACTGTTGGCATGTCTTGCGTCAGGCAGACGACCCCCACCTTGGGCAGTAACACCAGCCCCCAGGGCCCAGAAAGTGCCTGACACCTGGATAGGCCGCAGTCCACCTCTTCTTCATAGAGAGATAATGTAGCACATACAATGGTATAAAAACACACTTCTTTCTGTGCTCCTGATTATTGAATAAAAAGTGGAAATAAAATTACCGAAATGACCCCAGCATCACCAGCCCAGTGACCCCAGGCACCCCCCCATTGTCAGAGCCAACACTTTTGCTCACTTCCCTGACCTCAAGTGGACCTCGAGTGTGTGATGTGCGAGAAACTCCGAGTGTCTCGACTTCTGAAGGACTGTCGTAGCTTTCTGAAGGAGTCCAAACTGAAACGCCCTCATTCTTCATTACCATCCCGCTCCCACTTCATGTCCTGGGGCTTGCTAGCTCCTGTCCCCTCCACATTCCCAGGGTCCCCTCACACTCCCTGTGGGCCTCCTTTGACCTTGGGACTCAACACTGGCGCTCAGCACTTCCTGCCTCCTGGGCCTGCTTTATTGACTCCAGGCCACTTTCACCATAGGGAGCTCTATTCACTCTGTTGATTGTCTTCATGAGCAACTGCTGGGGTCCCAGTACCTGGGGTGGTGACTGACATAGAAGATGCCCAATAAGACGTGGTTAATGAATGACTCGGAGGGTGGGGTTTCCTGGACCTCAGGCCCTCTTTTCTCCAAGTTCCTTTAATGTCTGACCATTCTCTGCAGTGCCACACTTTCAATGGCATCTTGGTTATAAACAGAATTAAACTCCTATGCAGGATAAAACCCGGAGAAAGGCGTCCCATAACACAGCAGGCCCACTCCGACATCTCCAGGGAATTCACTTCATCCCGTCCTCCCCGCCACGATGGAGCAAGTGTCCAGTGAGACGTCCTCCTCCTCATGGTAGCCTCTCAGATCATTCACGATGGCAAGTCCAACGCTTTTTACGTGGTGGAAATTCAAAAGCTAGCACGTTGTAGCAGAATCCCAAGAGGCCTGCGCTGTTCATTCAGGCTGGGACTGGAGCTCCCCCCCAACCCCACCTCAGTTCCAACAGCAAAAAAAATCCTTCTGCTATCCTCAGGTGAGCCAGCGGTTCACTACTGAGGAAATGAAAAGATAGCACCAGTCAGATGAGAAACTTATCACTACTAAATAACATTTTAATGTGAGGTGTCTATGAAAGACTCAGAACAATGAAAACTTTCCACCTAAAAAATGCTCTCCTGCAGTATCAAAAATGCAAAAATAGTGGTTCTTCTCCTCTGCTGATATTGTGGGTAGCATTTGGCCCACATCACCACAACAGAGCCATTTAACCTGCATGGTACAACTATTCGGGAATGAATGACTGAAGAGTTTCCAAATGATTCGGTGGCTTCATTGACTGAGCCTCTAGCTCCAGGTCTCACTGCTAAGACGGAAACCAGGCTTCACAAAGCACTGACAGCTCAGATTTCTCCATTTTCTTCTGCCATCCCTCGTGGTTTCATGTGGCATTGGAGCAGAGAGGCAGCTAGTCTATTTCGGCTGGAAAAGGTCTGCAATCTGTATTTTGAAATGGCTTCAATGCTATGCCTGGCTCACTGCTGCCTGGGCCACCACAGGGAGACCAAGTAAAGCCCACAGAATGCCACAGCTGACTCTGTGCCATGAACACCCAACAGACTTTTCCAAAAGAGTCTTCAGCAGGTGGCTGAACAGAGTAGCAAATAGAACGGTGACTTCCGAGTGTATTTCAGGGAGGAAATCCAGCCTGGCCTTCCACTCAGTGTCTCTACCAGATCAATACGGCCTAGTCAGTGCCTGTCATGCAGCCCAGGGAGCCAGCCTTGGGAGTCCTGAGGAACTTGGAGCTGCTTGTCCAGACTTCAAAATGTTGTGTGGTCATGCCTTTAGCAAAGCAGATCTTGTTCTCAGAGCACCTGAGGAGCGTGGGCCCACCAGGCCTTCTTCCCACAAGCAGACCTGTTTGTACCACCACCATTCTTGCCTTGGGCTGAGCTCCAAACCACTGTTAATTGCTGCTGCGGCCCTGGCAGCTCTCGCTCCTGGGTTCTCTTCTCCCCCTTCCTTCTACCATTCCTCCGTCTTGTCTCTAGCCAGTCTCAGTTCCTGCCGTTTGCTCATCCCTCACTGGGTCTGAGAGAAGATCTTATTTTTTATACTTACATAGGTGCCAATGGGTGCCATTCTGCCTTCTCATTAGTGACTCCACTCACATCACACAGACCTTCTCTGTCTGCCCTTCTCCGCTATTTTGCCTCGAGCCATTCCTCTTTCCATCTCCAGTCCATCATCACGTGTGCTGGAAGCTGAACAACACCTGACTACCATGTGAGGGAGGGACCACTGGATCCTACTGGAGGCTTCCAGAAGGGCCCAATAAGCCACACCCTCTTCCTTGCCTGAGTACTGATCCAATTAGGAAATGAAGGAAGAGTAAGCAGTGGGGGCCAAAATATTTATTGCTGGGGCCGGCCCGGTGGCGCAAGCAGTTAAGTGCGCGCACTCCACTTCTGCGGCCCAGGGTTCACAGGTTCAGATCCCGGGCGCGCACTGACGCGCTGATTGCCAGGTCATGCTGTGGCGGCGTCCCATATAAAGTAGAGGAAGATGGCCCCGGATGTTAGCTCAGGGCCAGTCTTCCTCAGCAAAAAGAGGAGGATTGGCATGGATGTTAGCTCAGGGCTGATCTTCCTCACAAAAAAAAAAAAAGAAAGAAAGAAAATATTCATTGCTGGTACACACTAAGTTGCAGAACATGGGGACACACGTACTTTCTAATACTGAACCTCAGAAGTAGACAGACTTCACTGCTCAGCAGCCCTGGGCCCTCCAGGACTGGGGCACAGAGGCGCTGAGCAGAACGTGTGCCTTCTACAGCCCAGCTTCCTCCCAGGAAGAGGAGATACGAAGGGACCGAGCCACGGTGAGCCAGTGTCTCCTGCCAAACTCATCAAGTAGATAAGAGGGTGTGAGGGAAGGCGGAGAAAAGCAGGAGAGTTGCAGCCACTGGCACTGACTCCACACCAAGGAAGTGCCAGGCGTGAGGGACAGGCATTGCCCCTCGAGGAACATGGCCAGTGTCCACTGTCCAGGCCTGCCAATGAATAGGGCCAACAAAGGTCAGGCCTCCATCTAGGCTAGAACGATGCACATACTCTCTCCCAGTCACAGCAAATGTGCCCTTCAGCCTTCCACGGCCAATGCTTCCTTCACCCAGTAAGGGTTTGGAAAGAGGAAGGAGGGCAGGGCCGATTTGCAGGCTTCACTTGGCTGCCACTACATTTCATCTCGATAAGACTCAAGGTCCAGTGTCCTAGGATCTAAGACAAAGCTTAAAGAACAAAATGAAAGCAGAGCTGAGATGGGAAAAGCATTAGCCCTCCATTCCTGCCACGTCCAGAAATATGGCCCAATTCAAGGAATCGGTGTTGTCGGGGCAGGAAGCAGCTGATGGGCACCTGAAGGGCAGTCTTGTCCTGCCACTAACTGAAGGTTAAAAAGATGGAGGCACAGAGGGAGGATAGAACAAAGAGCAAAATTTCAAATAATTGTAAAACCTGGAAAAAGAATATTACAACTAAAATACTATTTTCTGTCATGAACGAGCTTCTAAATATTGAACTGATGGGAAAGATCACCAAACATTGAATACCAAATAACACTGAACTTACCTAGCTTTTTAATTTCGTGTGTTCGTTCATCTCTTGTCAGTGGAACATAATTCATCTTCCGGCCACTTTCCCCGTAGCCCAGAAGAAAACCCCGCGATCTGCGTGGACTCTTGGCTCCAGACAGACGTGGTGCCTTCCACGCAACAGACAGCCGGTCATCTGAGGATCGGACGCGGACACGCAAGGGCTTGTTTGGCACTTCCTTTTCTTAAAGAGGACACGACACAGAAACCATTAAACAGTACACCCCTTAGAGTTTACTGTTGGGTGTATAAAGTCTTTCCAAAGACTGAGCCGCAACAATTAGCAGCTGGGCTTAAAACATCCATTTTTGGTAATCAATTCCAGTAAGAGCGTTTTTTCCCCAAGGGTATCGACACTCCGTGCACATGTTCTTCCCCATATTTCAGACCAAGAGGTCTTAAGAACTTAAAATGAAAACATACCGTGTGTGAGATGCCAGCCAGAAATCTTGGATGTTTTACAACGTTCTTTTTCATCTATTTCCTTTTGCCCTCTTAAAGACAAAACTATATATTCTCAGGTGAGACGTAAAGGTCGGTGTAAAAATATAGCAAACACTCTTATATGCTATTTATAACTGTCCTCCAGGAAGCTTTTTCACTGTCAGGTTGAAAAGATGGGCTTTCCTGGCATTTATGGTGAATCACTAAGAGCTAAATATAAACTGATTTCTGGTTTTGATCTTAATTTTCCTTACATGTCTGTCTTGCCCCTCCAGACAAATCCTGTTGCTCTCCTCAGTCTCTGTTGTTTCCTTGCTGCTAAATCAGTTTCAAGAAATCTTCTTGCTCAACTGATCAATCTCAAGAAATGCTCCATTGTTAGCTTTTTCAAAGCAGTGCATTCTGGTGGCCAATACTTAGTGTTCAAAGTTTTGCTTTGACATCAATTAAGAGCTGATAAACTTGGGAACAAGGGACCGTGTGACAACTACCTTGCCCATTTCTAATAGTGGGCCACATTCTAGCACTCATTTTGGGATCCAGTTAGGGTAATGAGTGTCTCTGTGGTTACATGCTGGTTACTTCCCAGACATTCTTCCTCCACTATCTACATTAACTCCATCATCAATTCTGACTAAGTTTATTAGACTGGAAAATTCCCAGCTAAGCTAAGACATAAAAACAAAGACTAATGTCATGAGTTAGTGTGATCTTCAATAACACAATAAATACAGCCATGCGTCGCTTAACAACAAGGATACGGTCTGAGAAATGTGTCATTAGGTGATTTTGTCATTGTGCAAACATCATAGAGTGTACTTACACGAACCTAGATGGTACAGCCTACTACACACCCAGGCTACAGGGTACTAACGTTATGGGACCACCATCCTATATGAGGTTCGTTGTTGATGGAAACGTCATTATCAGCGCATGACTATAAACAGCCATTGGAGATGGTTATTCTGAAAAGCAGACACTTGGCTCCAATGTTCTAAATCTAACCAAAAGGAATATCTATTTGTACATTAGCTGGAGTTACCTATCAGTTACTGGGCACCCCATTTCTAAAGGCTACTAAGAGAATACTATGTAATGGTTCAACAAATATTTTCCCCAATATATAAAGTACTAATTATTAAGATTTTTTGTTTTTAATCCAATAGCATAGCGAATGGACTAACTACATACAACATCACCTTGCATCCTGGTGGTAAGAGTGTAACCACTTCCACTGGGTCATACTGAACTGATCTCAGTTTTGTTCCAAGTTATGAGATGAGCTCTCAATTTCAAGGCCTAGCTTCTGTAAAAGTCAGGGACCACCAAGTGATTATGGAAATGACAAATATGTTCATTTATATAGTTCAAAAGAAAGTAATTTTCTGAAAGCGTTCAGTACTAATAGTCCAATGTATTAATGGCACAGCATTGACTAATCTTATGAGTTCCTATATCAATCCTATGAGTTGATCATTCTGATGAGTTCCCATTGGGGATCTGTTGCTTGATACTCATAACATTTTGACGTCCAATGTTTCCAGAAAGATCCAGGCTGCCAAATCTTGTTAAGTGTGAGTTGTCCGTGGGTGACTGTGTCACAGAATTGGACATGAATTCCCTTCATCAGTGTGTGTGGCTGCTGAATAGACCTTGTATGGAGCTAGGGTAAGAATAATTTTTTTGAAAATACTGGGGAAAAAAATCTTATAAAAACTACTTAGGAAAAGCAAAATCTGGACTGGGAGCAGCATGTTTAGTCTCATTTATCAACAAGGAAGCTTTGGTTTGTTTTTTAAAGTTTTAGCAGATTTTTGGAGGACATTCATTAGAGCAAAATACATAACCAAGTTTAATTTTTCAAGAACAGTGTTTGTGTTATTTTCAGATTTATGCAAAGTTAGGAAATAAACTTTCCATGAGCCATGAGCATGGAAATAGAGATTGAGAGAGAAAATGTTAAAGGAAGCAAAAAACTTTGCTTCATTTTCTCTTTACATCTTCTAAGTCATTTTTTTCCTCCATTAGCCTCCAATACAAACTATCACTACACAAAAAAATTCAGTTTTGGGGCCAGCCCCATGGACTAGTGGTTAAGCTCACATGCTCTGCTTTGGTGGCCCAGATTCACGGGTCTTGATCCCAGGCTCAGACCTATACCACTCATCAGCCACACTGTGGCAGTGACCCACATATAAAAAATAGAAGAGGACTGGCATGGATGTTAGCTCAGGCCAAATCTTCCTCAGAAAAAAAATTCAGTTTTAACAGAAGACCCTCTCATGAGTGATGTCACAGACTCTGGGGGTGAACCATCTGAGATCCGGGTTTGATTTCATGGCATGCCCACCTTAGGGCAGGGGTCAGGTCTGTCATTAAAAAAAAGTCTATAAGATGAAAATAATCTCTGCCAACAACATATGATGTTTATTTTACTTTTATAAAAAGTGTATACTTCCTCCAGGGAACCTCAGTGATGTGAGGTTGAGGAATGACTCCTACTCAAGCAGCCACAGGCCATTTGCATAGCTTGTTTCTCAGGTCACGCTGGCAGGGTGACCACCCAACCGACATGGCCACCACAGTCTATTTCCCGATGGGCAGCAGTAAATGGGACAATGTCCCTGGTGCTGTCATCAACTTGACTGGCCTCAGTGCTACCCTCCACAGCTCTTGTTCTAAAGCCATTTGTGGCCCACAACAACTCTCCCCTCCACTACAGAAAGCAACACTCAGCATGGGAGTTCTGGGGTGATCGCCAGCAAAACAGGTAAATCTACTGAAAACAACACACAAGTCTTATAGGAGTCAGCTAAAAATAAATGATGGAACAGAAATGGTGTTCTCTGCCCCATGGTTCTGGGAGAGTCCTGGGACCCTTCCAGCCATGCATCGTACAGGGGAAACAGTGTTGGTGGAAAGCGCACGGTCACCGCTGGGCAGTGGGGAGTGCTCCAGGTCTCTGCTCCAGGACAAACAACCCCGACACTCAATAGCAAAGATACTGAAAAAACAGTAACGAGGAAAAAGACCACTGGAATTTCCTAAAGTGGTGGGGTCCCTGACGGGGAGGAAGGAGTGAAGTTCTGAGGACAAGGAGCTCGGTCTCAGCAGCACAAGTTTGCAGTCCGAGGTGCCCACATCGTGGCCCTGTCCTGACCCATGCCAGGCCCACTAAACATCAGCCACACCGCCCAGTGGCAGGGACAGTAGCTGCACCCTTGGACTGTCCAGGCTTTCACCCCAGGCTCTGACCCGCTGCCTAACCACTCCACACCAGGGTGCAAGAATGAGGCCAGGCCTGCTGAGCAAGCTGTGGAAACAGGGCTGAGGCGAACCCTTACAACCAACCATGTTGCCCACTTTATATAGAACTTTACAGTTTGTCACAAGCTGTCATATGGTTTATTTTAATTGTCCTTACAACAGCTCCCAGGTAAGTAGGATAGATGAGGTAATCCCCACGAAAAAACGAGGTTCAAAGAGGTCAAGTAACTGACCCCAGCTCACACAGCTGCTAAGTGCCAAGCAGGGACCTGAATTCCACCGTTCTGACACCAAGTTCTGTTCTCATCCAACTAGGGCCCTTCCACTTACGCTCTCCCCTCATCCCATGTGCTGTCCCACCAACCACCTAACCCTTCTGCTAATGAACGCAGAACAAGCATTCTGAGCCGGACAGGCCCTCGTCAGAGTGTGAGCATAATGTCTTGCACAGCAGGCATTACATTTATATGTGTGTGTATCTTTTTTCAAATGGACCAGACAGTACACTCAGCAAGTAGCAAATGAACAAGAGAAGGCCTCTCCCCAAAGACTGCACCAGAGAACAGTTTCCAGACTGCACAGAGGTTACTGACTCTGAAAACCACAGAGTGAAGGGAGAATGCCAATCCTCTCAACACAGCCCTCTATTTTTCCAATCTCTGGGTTTAGAAAAGCCAACCACAATTTTTTTCAAGTATTTTGAAAATTTCTTTTCTTTAATATTCTGGGTTATACATACCATCAAGCATCTTTTATAGATCTTTTATAGATCCTCTGGTAATCCTCTTTTAAGATGATGTGCACATTAAGAGAAACTATCCATATGGTTCAAATTCACTTGCAGTGAAATTAAGTGTTTTCTTTATGCTGTTCGTGATAGCCTCCCAGAAGTCCTCTGAACATTTTCTAATAAATCTCTGTAAGTCTTTTATCTTGAAAACAAGAAGTCACAGTTGCCAAGAGTAATCACGTACACTTCCACCAGTGCCAAGTGTATTTTAAACTTGGCTGGACACATTCCCCCCATTGCTCTTGGTACAACACAATCAGGTAGATCTTACTCAGGACTAGTCAATAACAGAAGACCTACCGCAATTAATTACACACCATCCACATGGCAGGTCAGCAGGGTGAAATAATTACCATCTAGACTATAGCAGACACCAGAGAACCAGACAGGATGAGAACATCTCTCCTGATTTGTATCACCAGCCATGCAAATTGGCAAATATTCTGAAATTGTGTGGAGTCAAAATCTGTTCTTCTCACAAAAAAAAGTCCAAAACTCAACAAGACACGTTGCCCATTTGGAATTTGATGCTGGTTAAACATGGTAGCTTCTGAATTGGGCTTCCACAGGCTCTAGGGTCAGGATCTGAATCTAATACTCACTATCTACGTGACTTTGAGAATCTTCGCTGAACCTCAGTTTCCTTTTCTGTAAAGTAGTGCATACGTATCGGGTTTTGTAATATAATCCAGGTAATGCGTTTGCTACAGTAACTGGCATATGTTAAGCATGCATTAATTGCCAACTGTATTTGTGGTCCTGATAAAAATGAAATCTTCCATTTATCAGATTTATTGGATGGGTGGGCATTTCCCTCCAGAACATGAGCCAGGATTGCATCCCAGAGCCTACCATGGTGACTTGCACATACCAGGGGCACTGAAAAAATGTGTTTCAAAGAACCGGACATGAGCAAAGGAGATGGACTTGTTGTCAAAGACTCTTTACATGGAAATTCTTCTCAAATACGAGGCTGTCTCTATCCAGATGACTCTTTTGGCACCATAAACTGAAAGCACTATTCATTGTCTTCATCAACATCTAACAGTTTTCAATCACTCTGAGTGGATCCCTACTCTTCGTTGGCATAAAAACATACAGCCACTGATGTCTAGTGACCACTTTCTTTGGCCCCATCTCAGCTAGCAGGTCATTTTCATTTTCCAGCACAATGTGAGGTATCACTCAGTCTACAGCTTTGAAGAGTAAGTGGTTTGTTTCACTGACCAACCTGATGCCCCACTGCACTGACCTCCAGGCTTCACAAGATGGCCCTTCCCCTAGTCCCCATGGCCTGAAAGAGCAGGGATGTGGGCTCACTGGCCTTCTGCTTGCCCATCCTCTGCCCCAGGCAGCCTCCCCACCATCCCCAAACATCAGCCCTCAAGGCAACCAGGGACAGTGGTCTGTAGGACTAGAGGGAGTCCAGCCATGAGGCTAGAGCGGTGGTCCTCAGAATCACCTGGAGGGCTCATGAAAACGTGCCCTGGTCTCCTTCCTCTATGGGGCCATGTGCACTTTTGATGAATAAGCCTGATAAAGAAGTGGAGGGGGGGACAGGAAAGGGAGGGAAGATGCATTAGAGAGGGGTGAAGGTGAATGTGGGCAGCCAAATAGAGACAGGACATGTGCTTTGCTGTCCCCATTCTGCTTCTGACACAGGTCCAGGCCCAGTGCTGACTGACGTCTGCCAAGGTAGGCTAGCAAGCGCCTCTATCTGCCAAGGGCTCTTTTCTGGGAGAGCTCTGACACATAATCCTACTGAAACACCTCTGAATGATGCATACAACTCTTCTTCCACACACTCAGTATTTGCAATACTTACTCTAAAGTCTCTGTTTAATGCCCCATTTTCCTCTCCAATAAACGATCTTAATGCTTTCAATCATTTACTGAGTTTTTGTATGATATTTGGGTCAGTTTCTTCATTTTGGAACAGTGTCTGTCAGTGTCACCAACCTTCACAATTTATTGGAGCCCTACTAGGGTAAGGCATTTGACAAATATCCTCACAATAACCCAATAACACCCCGTTCACAGACAAGGAAAGGGAGGCTCAGAAAGGTTAAGGGAGAATTTCAAAGACAGACAACAGTAGGCACTAAGCTGTGTGGGGGATCAGAATTTGTCACCCCAAAATGTGTCTCTTTGGCTTGATAATTTTTAAGAACAAAAGACTCAGAAAGAAACTTTGACCTTCTCCCTAACTGCTTAAAAATTTAAGATAGAAGGCCTGTTCCAGGAAGGAACTCTCACCATAGATAACTACAGTATAATATGAACTAGGTGTGGTAGACAGGGAGCAACCTAGCAAGGCCCGTTTGATCAAAGTCCTCTCCATGTCTCATTGTCTCTGCAAGGCATGGCAAACATTTGTTTACCAAACATTTGCTTTTCCATCTCCATGTGAATTGCCTTCCTCCCCTTTGAATTTCAAAACCATTACCCCCGTTACTCAGTTTTCCTGGGTTTCTCCCATGTATACATGTTATTAAATTTGTTTGATTTTCTCCTGTTATTCTGTCTCATGTCAATTTAATTCTTAGATGAGCCAGAAGAACCTAGAGGATAGAGGCAGATTTCTTCCTCCCCTACTGCTGGAAGTGGAACCCAGGTCTATGGAATCTGCAGCCCTTTTCTTTCCACTTCACTCTTGTTCGGAAGTGGCAGCATGGTGGCTGCAGAGTTGGTGTCGTCAGCAGCCATGTGGTGGCATCAGCCCTGTGCCTCCTCTGGGAAAAGGTCCCCTTGGTGCCTCACAGACACCTCTGGTGAAGGATCTGGTCTGCAGCATCTGGTTTCACTGTCCAAGACATTCATGCCATGAGTACACCCACTCACATAAAATGTCAGCTAAGTTCCTAAGGGCCTCGTTGCTCTTCAGGGGAAGTCAGTCCATTTGTCCCATCAGGATCCACTCATCACACTATTCCCCTCACATTCACAGATGTTTCAGTGCTCCAAGGAAAAACCATCTAATAAAGAGCCAAGTACCTGGTTAGCCACACCAATGGCCTGGTTGCCTGACTGGGAAGCAGGTGGGACACTGAGGAGAGAATTAACATGACATGCACACATCTCACCATCTTTCAGAGATACTAGAACAGCAGTCTTAAGCTAGTGCCCGGAGCCAGTAAATCCTTGCTGCTTTTCAGGGGTTGGGAGAAGAGAGAAGGTCTTAAAAGAAAAAACAACAATGAAATAGAACCTTGATCTCTCCAAAGCTAATCAATGCCAATGACTAATAATGTTACAGATTGTGGAAGCCTGTATAAAGCATTTAAAGCTAACCTTTAAAACAAACAAACCTAAGTGCCTTCAGTTCAAGACTTCTGCTGCCCACTGGACCTGTCCAGTTCTCCACAGAGACTCCGCTTTCCTGCTTTCTAAGATCATGAGGTCACATCGGGCTGTCACCAGATGAGGAAGCCACGGGGTATCCTACTCGAATGGAGTATAGAAAGGGACGGTGTGGTCAGAGGCCAATCCTACGGGCTGGCATAAGGCTGCTAGCATTTGTGCCCCAAAATATGGTTCTCAAATCCAGTAGGACTGTCTCAGAAACAAAGCAAATACCTCTAGCCATCCTGGGACCACTTGGTTTCAACCCTTTTGTTTTGTTTGTTTCACAAAAGTGCTGGATCGCTTTATCATCTAATGGAGCTCCTCAAACTTTTCACCAAAGTTTACCTAACAGCAGAGAAAATGAACTCAGTGCTGAAAAGCCTGGAGCATGGTAATTTATTCACAATCTTGGTTTTATCTCAAAATCGCATTTGAATTTGTAGATGACTCCATAAAATTTTGGTGCTTGTTTTCAAGTAAAAAGTCACATTTTAAATGACTGTCAAGACAATGCTTCCTGTTGGATGTGGCCAGTTTATCTTACACCTTCATGAACTTCTGGCAGTGCCATGTTCTCCCAAGTTCTGAAAACCCCAGTTCGAGAAGCCCTGAGAATCACTGGTTTGTCAGCAGCTTCAGGATGCCATCTAAAATGTCAGTCGGTGGCTGACTTTGACCCCAGTGTGCTAAGAATATCAGTGAAAACTACTTCATGCCATCGGTTTCACCACACAGCACTGAGGCTGCAAAATGTCAAGTCACCCCAAGATGGCGGTCAGCACTACATTAATGACACTAGAGAAGTCTGCATAAGTTGGCAATGAAGCCCTGCTACCAGCTCAAGAATGAAAAGGTTCTACAATGGCTTGCACGGACATATCCCTCAGTTTTTACAGATCATAACCCTTTTTGAGGGGAATCTCTCCCTACATTAAGCCAATAGTCTTACTCCACGACTGTGTAGGCAGAGTAAGGGTCTCTGTGTCCTACTCATGGCAGTGGCTTATCAATAAGCCTGGAAGACAATACCAGTCACCAATGTCCTCAGCCACCTGCAACAGGAGATTGGGGTGAGCCCTTCCTTGGTCCAGCCCCAACTGACACAGCGTGGAAGGATCAGGGAGCTTCTCCAGGGGACCACCTGTGAAGATTTCCTCCACTAGTGATGTGAAGGTGCAGTTGTTAGAAGCATCTGCTCTAGATTCATCTGGTGATGCGGTAGTTTTCCGTTGAACTTCCCAAGGACTCATGAGGGCCATAGAAAGCAAGGAAGCAATAATCTTTCTCTAATCTCGTTAGTGGTTGACATGCAGACATCTGCATTTCCTTATTCCACAATGTAACATAGACTATGGAAGCTAAGAGGAAGGAGGGTTAAATATTCTAAGGAAAATTATGGCTTGATTCAAAGGTTTTTTTGGTTTGGTTTATTTGTTTTAATCTAAAGCTCTTCTGCATTTGTTTCATTTGGGAGTAGAATAGTAAGTAATGCTCCTGTTTTCTGGCAATGAAAGACTTTGTTTTGTTGAATGGCTATTGATTATTTCAATTTTTTACTCTTGTCCAATATACCACTTGCAAATGAAAGATCCAATTACAATATATGAATAGCTTGATAACTTTAAAAAGAAAGTGTTTTCTTTCAGGCCTAATATCTGCATTTGCAGGGATCCTGTTTAAGAAGGTGCATTCCTGTTGAGTGATATCACAGCCCCAGGCCTGCCCTCTTCTTCACTCAGACCTCAAAAGGAAAGCCTGTGATGGATATGCAGTGAGAAAGTGACATCCAGCCCCCAAGACGCTGACCTCATCGGAAGCATCAGGTTTATTAACTACTGCAGGATCGTCCAGGACACGAAGGCAAAGTCAGCAAACATTCCATTCAAGGCCACACACGTGGGGACAGCTCATCTCTCCAGCTTTCAACAGCCCCTCGCCCTCCCACTGGGGACAGCCACTCATCAGCCTCTGAAAGAAGCGCCCACCCTGACAGCCGAGGAAAGGGCCTCACCTCCAGTCGCTTGCTTCCTAAGAATTCACTGAAGGGAAAATCGAAGAGCAGAGAGTTACATTCATCAATGTAGATGAAACAACACAAAATGTTGGTTTAGGTCCTGGTGCCTGAGAAGGCTGCCCTCAACTGTTGCCTCTTCTAGTTGGCTGATGGTTCCTGAGTCCCTTCCGTGGCATTTCTGCATGGGCTGGAACTCCCGAATTGTTTGCTCCTACCTAAGAACATTTGGCTAAATGAAGTTCAACAGCTCCACACACAAGCCTCTATGGCCTACTTTTTATTATTAAAGAATGGGCTTTCAGACTGGTGAAGTCTAACTATATTCTAATATGAGAGGTGGCTTTGAAATAGGCACTCAGGTAAAGAGATCTGAGCCCCCAGGATGAAGGTGCTTGTTAGGGCCTGCATGGGAGGTAGGCAACCTCACAGCAGATGGATCTGACTGCATAAATGCCTCCTCGTTACAGAGCAGCTAGCCTTGAAGAATTCCAATCTACAAATGCATTCAATGCCATTCTTCACCCAGGCCCCTCCAAGAAACAGGAGGCAAGAATTAGGATCTCTGATTAATGACAGCACCACTCTGTGGCCGACAAACTGGCCTGCCCAGGACCATCCTCAGAATGAGCGGCTGACCTAGACAGAGGCGACCTTGACCTGCTGACAGACAGCTCTGCAGCACCCAGAGCCCAGCTCTTGTCAAAGCTCATTTCCTCCCAGGGCACAGACGTGGAGCAGAAGCAGCCTCCCAATGCATCTCCCTCAACAAACATTTATTGAGGACCTACTGTGTGCTTGGCCCAGGCTCTGGAAATACAAAGACAAGCAAATCATGGTGCCCTGACCTTGAGGAGCTCATCATCCAGGCCATGAACCAGAAACTGAATTTTGCCCTGCAAATTGCACACTTAAAAAAGCTAACAATTGTGTGAGAAAGCTACTGAGAAAATAATGCCACAGACTTTATTAATTCCCCATTGGCCAAAGACTTTAATTGAAACTGGTAAGTAAAAAGAGGACAGTCTTTGATTCATAATTGATTTAAGATTTTTGAATTGGGGTAGACTTTACGCACAAGTCTGGCACGCAGCAGCCCGATGATGGGGCTCTAGTACTATCTGATGGCGTGCCTGAGGCAGCAGTACTGTACTATGTGATTTGCGCTGGCTGGCACCATTTACCCAGAGTGACATTGACACTATCAGCAAGTTAACACAGCTGTTTCCTTGGCTCATTTGGCAGAATTCTTGCCACTGCACATAGAGAAGGGGAGGGCAGCACCAACTAAGTGGCCGTTGGGAGAGGTACTTCCAGTGCATCAGTGGAGACAATTCTTTATTCTGTGCACTCTGTGTGTTCAGTCACAAACACATCACCCGGAAACTATAATTCAGTGTTTCTTCTTTCTCTAATAAGATTTTTGGATATGCTGACCTAAAACACTCACATTAGAATGGAGAAAAAGGCAAATAGCCATTTTTCAGGAATACAAATGGTTCCCAATACTTGCAAAGCTTAGGATGACTCACTAAAAGTGGTGGAATTGGCCCACTTAGTGTCATAAATTCATGACATTTCAAAGCTGAAAGGAACCCTAGAACCTTAGAATGAATCTTAGAACCTGTGAAGTCTACAACCTTCTTGTCAAGTCCCACCCAGCATGTTACAGCTGAGAAACCTAAGGCGCTGAGAAGACTGGCTCTTCCTGATGCTGAGTGCCTGTCAAGGCCTGAGGCTGGAGCCCAAGCCAGGCATGCAGAAGCGAACAGTGAGGATGATATGGTTTGATGGGTTAATTATGCTCTTCAATCAACAGAATAGGGAAGGAGCCCATCTCAAGACACTAGGGTTAGAGTTTTCAAATTCCACATCAGTCACGTTTAAATAAACAAACTGGCAAGAAAATATACCTGAAGATCAGTGCTCATTTTGATGAACTATTCATAGAAAAGGATGAATTGCATGCTTGGGGCATCCATTTCTCATATCCATAGATATTGCCTATGAAAGGAGTGCCAGGTAAGAAAGTAAAAGCGCCAAACTTTGTTGTCATGGTTTCCTAGTGTCACTGTTTCAGTGTCAAATAATTCGACACCTGTTCAACAGCAGGTATCAGCTTTTTGAGCCAGGTACTATGGGGGAGGGGGCTCCCGAGATGAATCCAACCCAGACCTGCCCTGGGGTCTAACCCTGCTTGCAAAGGAGCTTTCTGTATATGGAGTCAGCCTTCAAGAGAAGTGGTGACAACAACCTCTCCTTACAGTCAGGAGGAGGGACGGGAGAGATAGAGGTTAGAAGCCAAGAAAGGGAAGATGAGAAATGTCACCCTGATGACCTTCATTTCCCAGGGAGGCAGGAAGCAAGGTCACCTGCTAGAGATGAGAGGAAGCAGGCAGAGGAAGAAGCCTGAGCAAAGTGGCAAAATTCTGGACTAGCCATTGTGGAAGAAGCGAAGGAAACTGAGCAAGGACAAATAGAATCATTGCCAAGCAGTGCCAAGGACCCAGATGAAGTGAGAAAACCAGCTATAAGGAGTTATAACGATGCAGATCAGCTCAGCTCTTTATTTCTCCCACAAGGCTCAGCAATCAGCATGTAGAAGGGAAAACACGAGTGTGGTTGACATGCTGGGACCCGGATAAAGTCAGGAAGAAAAGAGCCAGGAGACAGCTTCTGGACTCCGGAAATGATTAAGTCTGAAAGCAAGCTTATGACAATGAGGGCATTGAAGAAATGAGATGATTGGAAATTTCATAACTCTAGATTTCCGAGGGGAACAATTCTATCATAAGTGACAGGAGGCGGCAGTTAGAAACCACGAGATGGGACTATCAGATGGGTCTTCATCCTGGAGGCTGACATAGTCCAGAACGCCGGGGTGGAGAGGCACATTATGAGCCGAGGCCCTGCACGCTATTTGGATTGAGGGAGAAACTTGGAGGTCAGGGAGTGACCTTGACAAAGAAGGGAATGGCTGGACCGCAGGTATCATGCCAGTATTGGTTGAAAATGGCCTGGGAGAATTGTGAACTCTATGCTGAACTTGAGTCTGGGCTATAATTTAACTGTCAAAAAATGAGCAAGCTTCATGAACTAAAACATAATGTAAAGAAAATATGAGGCATAAATCAGACTTTTATTTCATTACTATGTCTAGTTTGGGCTCCATGGCTTAAGAAATGCAGATAGGAGTACATTTTTAGAAAATCATAACATTATTAAAAATACATACGATCCTATTGAAAGCTAAAATGAAGAGCTGGGCAGAAGCAGATTAACTGCCTGCTGAGTCCCTGGGCTGGTTGGAAGCAGAGTTGGGCCGTGGTCCTTGTCCTGATCCCCAGTGCCTGGCTCTGCGCATGCCAGATTACCCCAGATCCAGTCACAGAAAAAGCTACAACAATTTGAGAATGGAAGTCTGCAGGAAAGCTAAATAATAGAATGCCAATATGTGAAGGGACTTGTGACATCTCTTCCCTGGGGACAAAACAAAAGGATATGGTTTACATCTCAACAGGAGGAATTTTAAATTTAAATACAAAGAACACTTTCTAACCAAAAGATGTGAGATGAGCTACCCAAAGAGGAAGCCAAAACTTCTGCCCCAAAATTGCATTTTTGCTTAGTCCTGTCATTTTCTGAGTCCTAAGAGTTTTCATATTTGGATGAATGACAGGTCTGAGAATCACTCAAGTCCTGCCCGCCTCTAGGACTCCCTGGCACATCCTTCCTCCTCCTCACATGGCTTCACCCATACGGTCCCCATATGGGCTCAGCCTGGTGCCGCCATCTTATCAGCATCTCCCAGGCTCCCCCATCCTGCCTGTTGTATGTCACAGTGCTGCTTATTTTTCAGAGAATTTATGATTATGTTACAGGCTGAATTTATCCCCCCAAAATTCATATGTTAAAGTCCTAACCCCAAGTTACCAAAGAATGTGACTGTATTTGGAGATTGGGCCTTTTCAGATGTGATTAAGTTAATGAGGCCCTTAGGGCAGGCCCTAATCTAAATATGACTGGTGTCCTTATAAGGAGGGGAAATTTGGACACACAAAGAGACACTAAGGATGTGTGCCCACAGAGGGGGGAAAAGCGAAAGAGAGAGGCCTCAGGAGAAATCAAACTTGCCGACACCTTGATCTTGGAATCCCAGCCTCCAGAACTGTGAGAAAATAAATTTCTATAATTTAAGACACAGCAGCCCTAGCAAACTAATACAGATTACCTATATGCATTATTTTTCGCTTGCTTGTTTATTGTCTTTCCTTCCCACTAGAATATAATCTTCATGAAGGCAAGCCCTTGTGTGTTTTATTCTACATTGTATCTTAAGCACGTAGACCTGTGCCTGGAAAACCACAGGCCCTGAATGAATTAACTGAATAATTAAAGTCCGATTTAAGTAAAGACAATGAGGTCCAGACAGGTCCTAGCCAGCAAAAGGAGGCCTTCTGGACTTTGAACTGAAACTACTGTTTCTAGCAGAATAAAAGAATGGATTTTCCTCTGGTTTCAAATAAAACACTGGAAGAACATGAGGTGATATCAGTCAAAGCATTAGAGTGAACCCTGGGGGCCTCACACCAGGAGCTGATGCTAATACCCGCATTTTGAGGACAAATTCCTTCCTTCGAATGAAGACACTGGAACTCAGAATACTTCTTTTGTTTGACAGAATTATCTCATATTAACCATTCCTCAGAACAAGAGCATAGCATATTTTCCAAGCCTCATAAAAAGGTATAAATGTTGACTACTTATTGATAATTTCTCATCAATTATTCTCATTATTTTTATTAAGCATGAAATGTAATTTTTTCCCAGAGCACTATAACCAAGTCTATGCATTCTACATATACGTTTTTCTGTTTTTTGTTTTAAGTTCTGCTTTATATTATCTGCTGCAAATGGTTTTCTTTAGCAATTTCGTCCAGTTCTTTTTTATCATAATGTAGACAAATGTAGCATCATGTGTTATGACAGAGGGCTCTCTGGCAACCAGGGCCTACCAAGGGTCCTGCAGGGAGAGGTTCAATGATCTCACAGTACACCACACCAATAATGAGATGGGATGTGATTGTCTCTGATTCCTGATTCCCAGGGTTTCTGTAACCCATGCTTACTCAGAAAGGTCACACACACACATACATTTCTATCAAAGAAGGCATAATAAATTAATTACTTAAGAATAAGCAAGAAAATTACTTGTTCTAAAATTACTGTCATTCAGAAAACCTTATCAGGAAGATTACAAAAATACAATGGTCATTTAAAACACAAAATATAGGACTCAAATGCAAGGCACAGTACATCTGTCAGTAAAAGGTTTATGCATACCTGTGAATGTTGAGATGTGTGTCTTCAGGGGTAGACAACCCCCAAAATAAACATCCTTTCCTATTTTGCACATTCTCTAGGTGTACTACCTTCTTGATTATTTTACTGCCAATGTCTTCCAAGATTCGATCCTTGGCCTTCCACTCTTGTCTTTCCTAATTCTCGCTCACTCATGCTCTCTCTACTTCTGCTCTCACACTACAGCATGACTCCTAAATCCATGTCTACCTCTTACTTCTCTCTTCCAAAGTTCACTCCCTTATCTCCAATCGCCTACAAGATCTCCATGACAATGCCCCATGGTCATTTAAAGTCCAATACATTTGAACAAGAACATATCACCTTTCCTCGAAAGCCAGTTTCTTTTTCTGGTTGTTTTGTTCTTCTATTCCCTTTACACATAAAAGAAAATTTGAAAACTGTCTACACTCATGAAATCTGATCTGAGAAGCAGATTATAATCATTGTTTTCAACATACTCACCTTCCTCTCAACCATACCAGACTGACGTATTTAAAAACATGGTTCAAAAAAAAAAAACAAAACACAGCTCCTCGCCGTATTGCCTTTGGGCTATTACCCAACCACACTCTGAAATAACTGCATTCATTATTTTTTCACCATTAATTTATTATCTTCAAGAAACACACAAGAAATGTCAACACTTCGCTCAACAAGCAAAACAATATGACCAGACAACATTAACATCCAAATGATAAAACATACATACACACAAATATGGAGCAGAGATGGAAGGCAGGTTATCTAACATATCACAAAATATCTCGTGGTTATAAGAAAAGAGAGAAAGACTTGATGCTGCATATTAGCCAATAAAAGCCACTGTTTGGTGGCTCCCCTTCAGTTATGCCATCCACAGGTAAAAGAGCATAAATAACCTCATCAGGCCGGGACTGCCATCTCAACCACCATATTTGCCTGTTAACAGTGCAACAGTATCCCCAGATGTAGACAAAGACACTTCCCCACACCAGAACATGAAAGAACAGTGAGAAATGAAGAACGCTGGCTGTAGTCTGGTCCATCAGGTGGAGAGCAGATTGACCAAAACTGTGGCGTGTGTGTTAGTTTAGCGATGGGAACTAAATGAAGGTTTGTGAGCACATGTGTGTGACAGAAGCACAACCCTCTTGCAAGATGGTGCTTCAGTGAAGACATGAACCGAATGAGCAAATAGTACCTGTGACGGTTTCATTAAATGGTCCTGGACCCTTAATGGGAAAACCATCAATCTTGATCCATTCACCTCCTAAATTAGGAAAATGCAACTTGATAGTTAGAAAGGAGGGCTATTGGATTTTCCACATTTCAGTGCATCCCTAACGTATATTTAAATGGTCTTTTCAACAGTCTTCAAAGGGATCTGCTCAGGCCATTTAGCTGACTAGGCACCTAAGCTTTATGGACAATACATATTTTGGGTCTTTTGCACATGGTTTATGCTAATAAGCACTCAAAAATTTAGGGCAAAGTGCTAATAACCTACATTAAAATTACTTTAAAAGAAAGGATAAATCTCTCCTAGTTTTCAATCTTTCAGCTTGCTATACAAGTCTAAAAATTCCTTGTTCACAAACTCTTTAATGATTCTAAATTTGTATTGACCTGAAGAAGCAAGAAGGGATGTTTCCCCTAATCTAAGTAACAAAAATACAGTCTCCAATTCTAGATAAGACTTACCAGGTGGGCTTTCAGCTCTGTAAACTGGACGGCTCACTCCATTGCGGTTTTCTGCAGTAACCAGCACAAAGTACACTACCCCCGGTTCTGAAATATATGGTTTATATCAAGCCACCGTTTCAAAGCTCCAGGAATGACAGTTTGATTCATAAACTGTCTTCCTTATACCAGTTATAACCAAATATGAAAATCTGAATTAAGTGACAAGTCTAACTATAGCTTTCTATTTTTTAAAAATCAAAATCACTAACACTCCTCTCATGCCACTAAAATACACCTGACCAAAAGAACACAGAACTTATTTAGTACAAAGTACATGGCATGTGTAACAAATCTGGATTCATGAGCAGTCAACAAAAAAAAGCTTTTTAATGTGAAATCAATGTAGGAAATAGGAATACATTGCCCACTAAATAGGTGTTTTTTTTAACCTATGGTGTCAGTAACTACGAATAATATTTCCCCATAGAAGCTCCAAATGGAAATCTCCAAAAAATAGTAAGAAAATGTCAATGTAATTCATAAAAGCTGGCACATGGGAAATCTTCATTGCAATACGTAAAGCTTCAGGAAATTTTCTACTTTTCACAATAAAATATTCCCCTTACTATGTCTGCACATTGACTTTGACTAATTCGACAAAAATCTAGAAAAATAGTTCCTGGAATCTTGGAAAAGCTTATCTTGAAATAACTGGGCTTCACTTTTTGACTTGTATCTAGGGGTCAAGGTCAAGTAGCAGAGGTCCCTTTGATTGAGCTCCTGAAGTTGTTGGGATAGAGTAAACCAAGACGCCATGTTACAAAGAGAGTTTACCCTGAACTGGCAGCTTTGAAAAGCAAAACTCTAGTAGTGCTGGTCTTCCTCAAAATGAATTATTATCTTGTGAAAGGTAAGTAAAGGTGCCAACTCCTTGAAGAGATGAAAGTTTGAGGGCATTTCAGGGGACAAAGAGTTGGAGAAGTAAGAGTTAGTTCTGTCAAAGGCAATAATGGTAATTCCATTTCTCAAAGTGAGGAGCATTCCTTTAACAAAACTTCAGTTCTCAAGCCAGAGGCCCAGGAACAGTGACACAGCCCACACCATCTGGGATGCCCGCTGTGCTCAAGACTGGTATGACTTCTGTCTGACAACGGCAGGGCCTGGTGGGATTTATGGTCTGGTACGACCTGCCGACTAACAGGGAAATGCTCTAGGTTCAGACAGAATGCAAAATCATGCTTGGCCGGGCACTTTCTCTCTTCATTCTGAGCTTATTCGTATTTCAAAGAAATTTAATCCACATGTCTCTGATTCCCGCTCAGTTAACTCATCAGAAAGTTGCTTGGGAGACACAATTTGTTTTTCAGTGAGTTCTAGGGCTCTCTTTTTGCATGTTTTTCTTCTCTGCAGTAATCATAACAACCCAAGGTTTCAACAAGCAAATATGACCCTGCTCATGCCTTTGGTCCAACATAATCTCCATTTAACCTCACAGTCAGACTTTGTGGGGCCACGCTGCTGTGGAAAAGATTCAGAGAAATGTATATTTACATGGAACATGAGGAAGGGAATCTGGCCCCCTTTATCGCCCTTCTATACGCTTTCTGCTCTCTTACCTAGAAAGCCTAACATTACAATGCAGGAAATGGGAAAGGAAGAAGCGTGGTAGACCATGGCAAGGACTCTGAGGAGCCACAAGTTGATTTTGATCCACCAAAGGAAGGCAGCAAAATGGCAACCTGGCACAGGGAGACCTGATTGTCATAGACGCCGACTTCTGTTCCTTCCTTAAGACCCATCTTAAGGTTGGAACATGAGATGATTGTAGACTAAATGGAGTTCCAGGCTACTGGGATCAAAAAAGCAGAAGATAGAAGATCCCTAGGAAGCAGCTCAAAGCCTAAATTCAAAACCACCCACATCTGTACTTATAAAACAATATATTAGGAAAAATTTTAAATACTCCAAACTTACAGAGTCAAACTTAATGGAGAGAAATGTTACATCATTGAACCAGATGTGGCTAAGTATGACATATCACACACACCTTTACAGGGACATATTATGAGTAATCTCCAATTATAAAATGGTTTATAAATTAGAAATCTCAAGATTAGGCTAAAAAGTTGTCCAGTAGTCAAGCTTCAGTGAGACATATAAAGGATCAACATATTTTCCCAAAGCACATTCAGAAACTAAAAATTGTTTCCTACATCAATTTGGAGAGATATCCAAGAATACTGGAGCTCCACTGCAGAATGGGGAAGCCCAGGGGCAGGATGAAAGCTGTTAAGCAACAGCTTCATGACCTTGGCTACCCATTCCCAAACAACCACTCGGTACCCTAAGCCTGGCCACACTTTGTCTCACAAATAGTCAACCTAAGAATGAAACTGAGAATGTTGATGTACAGTCAGTGCTGATGGGGAACAAGACCACAGCGTCACTTACCCACATCCTCAATAAGGAAGGAGTGTGTCTCCGCATTCACCTTGATGTATTTAAGACTTTTCAGTGACTTCCCATAGGCAATGTTGTAATACTCCACAGGTCTACTGGTAGCATCTTTGGGTGGGTCCCACATGACTTTCAGGCCCATTTTAGTGGACAGCAGTTTCACGTGCCTTGGCTTCAGTGGGTGGTCAGCCATGCAAACAGCGCAACTATCAACTTACAGGAAGGGCAGGTTGGGAAAATGAATTTTTTTCCATTGTTCTTTGATATTGTTAGCAAAAGAGCAAATGACTTTTAATCTGTCTGATCCCAAAGCCTTTAAGTACAGTCGTGTTTGGACATCTTTACAGTATGACAGCAAAACAAACATACCAAAGCCACAAGCTCTTATGTATCTGGATAACTGTGGTTGATAAATTTAAACCAAAGTGAAACAAATCAAAATAAACTCTAGGCATTCTCTGGCTTGATTATGTTACCTTGCTAGTGCAAGAATAACTTATTAGTAATCTGACATAGTCTCCAAAGGCATTCATGTATTAAACAAGCTCTTAGGATTTTGTGTGGCGCAGTTGGACAATCTTTAAAACACCTCTGAGAAGAATAACATAAAACTCTCATGATCGGGAAGAATATCCATCGTCTCCAAAGTGAGATAACAGAAGCACTCATTTCCACAAAGAAAACAAACCAAGATCATCAACACTTTAAAACGGAGGTAAACCTCTGGTTTATCTACATATAGCTAATTTAAACATTTCCATATTTTGTCCCAGAAGAAGAAAAGTAAGTTATAAAGAAGCACAGTTACATTTTCATCTTCAGTTACGAGGTTCCAAAAAAGTATTCTTGATTTTCAAAAATAACCAAAATGAAACATAACATTTTGTCAAACAAAATCTCTCAGCTCATGATGTAACTAATAATGCATTGTAACATAACATAAATACATGCTAAATATTCACGCAACAGTCAAACACATTTTAGGCAAACTTGGATCTGACACTGATTATTCCATGACGCAAGGTGCTCACAGGAAAGAGAAAAGTAACCTAAAAAAAAACCCAGAAATCTTTAAACTTAGTAACATTATGAAAAATGAATTTGGAATCTCATGGAAGAAGAAAAAGGACAATGTTTTGTGATGACATATAGATTGGTTAGTACGTGATTTTAATACTGAATGAAAATTCTGAACAGAATAAGTACAGATGACTCTAACATACATCACTTATTCCTCCCAAAATTGCCCCACTGCATCTGGAGTAAAATGATTTAGCAAAGGAAAGAACTCCTGAGATTCTGCTTAGAGAAATTCAACAAATGAAATAAAGAGTATGAAGACAATGACTTTCGAAGCGTTAGAGAAGGAATGCCCATTTGGAGACAAAAGCGTGATGTCAGACCATGGGCACAGACTGAAATCCACAAAGCCTTTCCTCCTCAGTCTCATAGGTGAGCCTCCTGTGATCTCGTGATGGGAGAAATCACGGACAAGGAGCCTAAGGCCATCTGGGAAATTGTGAGCTGAGGAGACTATCAAGACAGCAGTGACTTTCTGTACATTTACAACGAGCACTCATGGCTACTTTTCAATAATTCTCATTTGCCCTTCCTCACCTATGAGAAACTTCTCAGAAACTTCTTTGCCAGAGGACTGGGGTTCCCTTCCCTCAGTTGCGTTTATTTCTCCCAAGGCTTCACTACAAAACCTCCCCTCCTTCTCTGCCATCTATTTGACTAGGTTTTGCTAACTGCAATCCCTATTTCCCACAACAGCAGAAATCATGCCCAGAATCTGATATTTCACACTGAGCTAAAGGTCGGCGGATACAAAGCAAGGTCTCCAAATGTGCAAAGGGAAGCTCATGGTTGGGCGATTCTCCCCAGGAAGAAAACGAATGAATGAATGAATGAATATGTGAATAAAGCTTTTCTTCAGTTTGATTCCAAAACTCCCTCAAGAAAAGTTCCATCCTGGACAGTCAGTCTGAAATGAGAGCCTGTGAAACCAAAATACCACCCCATTTTCTGCTGGGCACTGTCAATTCAATTAAGACACAGCGGCCTAGGCCTGAAAATGATTTACTGATATCTAAAAAGTGGAACAGTTTATAAACATACTCACTGTTCTTCCCTGCTTTGCCTTGCATCCACCTTGGACGGAGCATAGAATAATTCCTAATTCACATGAGAATCCACGTTCAAATGGTTGCATCAGCCCAGCATAAAGGGAAACACTCAAAACCTTCAAGGAGAGCCAATCAGATGAACAAAGTAAAGAAAGGCAAGGGGCAAGTACCTCTGGTTGCCAAAACCTAACGAATGTCATTGCATTCTGCTTATGCAATCAGTTTCCAAGTGTGGCCATGCATGGGTTTGTTTGTTCTCCTCTTGCCAATGACTGAGTACCATGAAACATGTGTCTCAACTCAGTAATTGCCTGTGCCAGCGTTTGTATGTTAAGGAAAAGGCCATATCATGTATATCTACTCTCAAGTATAAAAAATGGGAGAGTGAAATAGACAGGAAAAGGGGGCTTACAGAATGCCTACCATCTGCCCACACTGCTCTAAGTACTTAAACTTACATCACATGATGCTCATAACACACCCAACCTGGGAGGTGTTATTCACTCCCTCCCTAATCCAGATGAGGAAAGCAAGGCCTGGAGCAGAGAGGTTAGGAGAGCTGCCCAGAGTCACACAGCTGCACCAGTACTGGAGGCAAATGCAAACCCTGCTTTGTTTAACTCCGAAGCCAGGCTCTTCCCACGGCTCACGGACCCTCAGAATCCATCCCTGCTCATAAATGACCCTTGACCACGTCCATTGAAAATTAATTAATTTAGGAGCCACTACTCTCCTAAGACAATTTATGAGGCCTCCATGGTTGTGTTTACTGCTTCCTCCAGCATCTACACCCCACCCCCATGCCGTTTCCTCTCTGGGGGCCACTTCTGCCCCACCCGCAGTCCCACTTTATCTCCTACTGGCTGTCTTCATCCTCCCACTCTCTGGAAGGAACAAATAAGTGAATGATGTGCTCTCAGGGATATTTGCATTCTGACAACAAAACCTTAAACCAGAAGAATGACTTTCCAACAGCGACATTTTCAGCCTTAGAGTTACCTAATGAAGGTCATTTTTGAACACAAAGTCCCTGAAATCATACCTTCAAGGTAGCCTTAGGGTCAATCTCCTCATAAGATCAGTCCTGAATTCAAGGTTCTCCAAAGTCCTTAGGCCAATATACTACAACCTTCTCCTCCCACCCGACCCCCCAACACGCAAATTGGGCCAATTAAACAGAACACTACAGTGACTTGATTAGGAGATATTCTCATCCTCTGGATTCTCATCAACTTTGATATTTAAAACTGCTGTCGTTTTTGATGCTTCATAGTGAACAGCATCCACGCCTCGCTCAGAAAGAATTGGAACAAAAAGAACACCAGGATGGCTAAAGGAAAGGCAATCTTGTTTGATATTCCAGCCCCACCCCTGACCCCCCATTGTCTGAGCTCTGAGTGAATCCATCAAATCAGCCTCTATCTAAGGAACACCTGCTCCAGGTAGGCACACATCAATGTGTGTGAACTTGGATTCCTTGACAGAAAGCTAGTTCTTGGGGCTAGAAACACACCAGTTTGTTCTATCCCTGATCATCGTTCTGTAGGTCTCATGACTTCATTCCTTAAATGAAAAGTAAAAGCATAAAGAGTATGAAATTCATTTCAGGTTCTGCAGACTGTATTCTGGGTCTTGTGTCGTAGGATCAGCATTCTGATAAAGAAGAACTATGACAAAGTGGTTCCTTATTTATTTTTGTGTTCTTAACTTAGGACAGACCATCCTCTCTGCTAGATAAATGAAAACCTTTTGTAACAGTTTCAGTATTTTCATCTAATAAAGATGATACTGGGTACATTCTTCAAAGCTACATATCCCATGAACTGCCTCTCTAAATAGAAAAAGGACAAACCCAAAGTCAATACAACAGGAATTATACAGCCCAATAGACGGAACATTGGGAGGGAAACTCACAGAGCATGCATGCCAGGTTAGGGCCATGACAAGCTGTTTTCTCATCTGCACAGGATGCAAAATGAGCTTTTAAGTTGCAGCCTAAGGGTTTAGTTTAAGCGAAAAGAATTTCCTGTCTGTGTCCTTCCCCATCACTCCCCATTCAAAGCTGTCTTTTGATGGAGACAGATGGTAAGGTGCTCCAGACAGAGAAGAAAGCCAGTAGAGTCTGCTTTGACTCAAAGTCACTTCCATAGCTCATACCAGCAAACTTTATCCAAATTCAAGAGTGATTTTCCAGGTACTAAGTGGCAAAATATTTTGGTGATCTTTCAGATACCTGGCAACAGCCAGGCTAGGCATTTTCATGCCATGGCTCCCACAAGACCTCTATTGGTCTGTCTGGGAATGGAAAATAAGGGCACAGTCAGCACCTGGAGTTGTTACTTTGGTATAGCTCCAAACTCCAGGTCTTTCTAAGAGAGCCCTAGAAGGCCAAGTTTGGTTCAAGGGTCCAAGTATGGATCCACGTCTGCTCAAGGATAGATACCAAGATTCCAAGGGCTCTGCAATGTCTGTCCTTGGAGGGTCTTCAGCTTCTGCAGAGTGGCCTCAAGGGATTCTCCAGTGCTGACAAACACCATCAGGAAGCCTGGATCCAGAGCCAGGTCCCCAGAGCCAGCCTGGCCTGACCAACATGTGTGCGGCCACTCAGCATCATGGACAAGGGTATAATACCTCACATGCCGCTTCCTGGCAACTCACTTGGCACTGGGTACCAACCACACACTCAGTGCTCACTTAAATGGCTAACAGATTGAAGAAAAAGATGTAAGGAGGGTTTAGACTAATGAGGTCCACCAAGGTCTCCAACCCAAACACTCCGAGGACCAGGAAGATCAAGCAATTATTTGAAGACATATTAAGGAGTGTACATTCCATCTAAAGGCACAATTTAGTTTCAGGCACCTATTGACAAAAAGTAATTCAGGCCCCATACTGTCTGATATTCTGGGGGGTTTTCTACAAAGCTATAAATTCTGATTTTTGTGTGAAATCTCCCAATTTTATACCAGTTGGTAATTCGACTTTTAAAAAACACTATGTGAGGAATCACACACACACACATCAGCTGGCCAGACTCAGTCCATCAGTGGCCAGTCGGTGACCTCTACTTTAACTCCAGGAGAAACCCTTCAGTTGCTGATCCAAACAACTTCCCAATGTCCTATTTCAATTCTAAGACTCCTGTGGGAGTCTGGGTTCATGAGGAAGGTCTACAGGTCTAGATGAATGCCCAAGTCTGAAGAAGAACCAGAATGAGAGCTACCCCAGCCGCTGAAGGCTTTACATACAAATCTGTTGGAGGACTCACATCCCGCCTCCAGACCTCCCTCCCTTCACTGAGAGACCTAAAGGCTCTGAAAAAACTGGCCTGGGCTCCAAAGAAGTAAGGAAGATCCATCCAAGGATGGCTTTGGGGAGGGACATGTGGGATGCTATACAGGCTTCAACTACTAGCAAAACTGACGACTTTCACACATCTCGCTCTGGCCTAACCATTCCAAACCAAGAGTCCCTAGTGACTGTTTGATAGTCCCATGTGAGTTCCAAACGAGCTTACTGCTCACGATCTTGGTTCAGACATCACCACCCCTCCTTAAGTGCACAGGCGTATCCACAATAGACGAAAATAAATATACTCCTAGAAAGGAAATTCTGTCAAGGGCTATGTCTCGGAAGAAAAGTAAGGGAAGTTCAAAATCAGTTAATAAAATGAATCAATGGTAAAAGTAATCCAAAAATGACACACTTCATGGAGAAATTATGCTTAGAACACTGTGATTCAAGATAGTAACTGAATCTTTCTGGATCTAAAGTGTTGTTTTTGCTTGTTTGCTTTGTTTAACTTTTTAAAAATAACCTACAGTTACTTCATTATATTATCCAGATAGGCAAAAATAGAAAGGATGACAGGTGGATGGTTGATGTGAGAGAGAGAGAGAAGTTATGAGAGCACAATTAACCGAGGAAGAAACAAAAAAGGAACCTCCTCCTCCTTGGCATGCTTCCTTTGCCTTTGTTCCATTATAACTCTTGAAGTTGACTGATTTTAGTCAAATATGCTATGTCACTGAAAGTTTTGGCATGTAGTCAGAATTCAATAAATATTAGATGAATGAATGAATGCTCTGTTTGATTTACAGTCAACCTACCATCTAGAAATAAGACATCAGCTCATAAACACACTTAAATCTTTTAATTTCTGTGATTGCACTGAACAGAGTACATAATCATGGCAAACAATGAAGCCAGAACACACAGCTGAGGTCGGAAAATCCGCTAATAAAATGTTGAACAGGCAGAACCAAATATTTTCCGAGGCCATAACGGATGCAATAGGTTCAAGAAAAATAAATATTATTTCTTCTTTGATTTTTCTACTGTGTGCTTACTGAAGAAAATTATCCAAGTAATTAAATATCAGTTTGATTTGATTTGAAAATCAAATTTGAAAAATAGATTTGGATCTCAAAACTCATGATTATACTGTGCTACACAATTCATAGACTCTTAAATTATATCTTAAATAGCAAAGGGGATCTATTTGGACAAGCAATATAAAAGGGCCTACATATTTCTATTGAGCTGATAAATAATAAATTGCATATCAATTTTATTTTATCTTACTAAATATATGAAGCAGCTGTTCCTGAATTTGAAGCATGGGGCACAGAAGTGCTCATTATGAACATCTGAGTTCAAAACTAATTTGAGAAAATAGATAAAGGAGTCAGAAATGGAACTGTCATGTTTATTACTGATAAGGCTGAACTGGAGAAGGTGGATCTCATGGTGATCACCATCATGCTTCCTGTCCCCCCTCCACTCTCCAATCTTGACCCTCGGGTGAACACAGAAGGGAGAGCTGAGCCTGCAGAGCACGCCACCTCAGGACCGCTGCCTCACAGGTGGGGTGCGGAGTGCAAGCGGAGACTCACTGTCTGTGTCTTCTAATTCGTTAACGCCACCAGGTAGAGAAAGTAGACCCATGGAGACTGGGCTCTTCCATTCACCCCTCAGGTACAGCTTGCCTCGTGGAGGGGAGGGAGTATGGGATGAGGCCAGATGCCAGAAGCAAAACATGAGGAGAAGAAAGTGGAAGTCCCTTTAACATGCAGGTTGTTCCCTGACCCCACTGGGCATGACCATCAACCTGAGGTCAAGCTGCGCCTGCCTCTTCAAGGCAAGGATCAGGACCATTTGCCCACCTTCAGGAATCTCCCCCAGTACTACTCACTGTCCAGCCGTGTATCCTCCTGGGGTTACAGGTAGGGATCCCACACCCATCTCCAAAGGGCTCTGAAATGAGGAAGGCTCATTCTTTAGCCAACTCAAAGCCATGTTGACCTCACGGCTGAAAACCCACTCCTGACCTGTCCTATTCCAATCCCAAATTTTGCTCAGCTCATGCTGTCCCAAATAGCCCACCAGTTTAGGTAATGAGACGAAATGACAGCATAAAGATATTCTGATAATACAATGCCAGTAGTATAAAAATGTCCCCATTTCAGTATAAGTCCCTTCTATTACAAAATTCCCAGGGAAAATTTAAAGTCTAAGAGTGAAGCCTTCTAGGTCTTATAACTTAAAATCTAAAGAAATTGAAGCCCACAATTCTTTCCTTTCTTACTTCTTATTCTGTTTAGCTTCAGCCAGAGGAGATTCATTCAAATGCCCAGATGGGGTCAGGATTTCCTCAGCAACGGAAGTCTCTGCCATCTTTCACTAGAATTGGTATAGATTCTTCAGGATTCCCTGAAGTAAAAGTAATTGAATCCAAAGTCTCCCAGACTCTAAATTCTTAAAGAGTTGCAAGACTCTCAAATCTCTATAAGGCAGCGAATCCAAAACGTGCTGTGTAAAGGACACGTATTATTTTGTCTACCCAGTGAGGCCTTCCCCAGTTCTTCTGGTAACCTCTGACCCCAGCCAGTCCAGGAGACTTCATCAGAATTGTTCTAACTGAAGCTGGACACTGGGCACCGCCTTTGCTTTCTGGTCATGAGGCTGTGATGGGAGAATCCTGGAATTGCTGGTCACCGGCTCTCGCTGTCATGTGGTGAAGAGACCACAGATGGAAAGAGAGTCTGGGGGCAGTTAGAGCCCTGGTTCCAGGCATCCCTAAGGCCAGCTCAGTCCCTGCGCTTCCTAGTGTACGGCTCCGCAAGCCAATGAATTCTGGGATTTAAATTAGTTCAAGTTGGGTTTTTGCCATCAGACTCTGATGGATGAAGAGACTATTAATCAAGATCTTCTATGAAAGTCAAAAATAACTTTTGAAGCTACCCCGGCAGCCAGTACATTTGGTCACAACAGGCTGCCAGAGCAGACACACCCAAAGAAATTCAGGCAACTATCAGCCGAGGAATGGCTGCCGTTCCCAGCTGAGTGCTCCGTGCAGCCCACCCAGCCTGGCAGCCAACGCCTGGGAGCAGGAACGGACAACCTTGGTTAAGAAGAAAACCCCCAAAGGAATGTTACAGGCTTTTGAAATAAACCAGTCCCTTAAAACCCCAAAAATGCTAAAATTATTTCTTAAGTATACCAAGGATTGCTCTTTAATACAACAAAACCTTCATGTTTATGTAAGTCTCCCCACTTCATCTTTGTTTGAAATTCAAGTTTTACTTTCCACTGGAAACCGCCAAATATTTCCCAGACTCTGAAATGAAGAAAACACAGATCTCAGTGTAACCACGGGTGTTTGACCAAAAACCCAGTCGATAAGCCAGAAAAGGTTAGGACATACTAAAATCGCAGTATAGCTTGGGAGCAGGAATCAACGTGATATACAATTTTGAGGCTACGATTCCGAGAAAAGGTGGGAAAATGCAGCTATTGTCCATAACACCACACAGTACAGGAATATTCAGAAATGTGGAAACATCCAGATGGTTGGCAACATGCGGGCAAAACACTGAAATGGCTGAGTTGTAAATAATTTTTCAAATGGATGTTGGAATTATATTTGCCAAATAATTATGACCCTTGCCTCCAAAAAAACAACAGAGAAAGTACAGGTTGTTTTGCAACTGTGTGAAGTAAAACTGATACATTCTAGTAAAATTTACAGAAGGTTGGATTGCAGTTTCCACCTGGAAGGCTGGGGTTGGGTGGACACAGTCTGTGTATTAAAATAATGGCCTGGCTGCTCTTCTGACATTTCACAATATGCACGGGGTTCAATAAAAGTGTTTTCCACCGTTGGCATGGTTCTCTAGGAATAACTGTATAAAAAATGAAACCAAACTGTAGGTCTTTGGAGCCTTTAAACTCAAAAAACACTCCAGGGAGCTAAAGAGCTTTGCAAACAGAAACTTTGACCCCACCACAGAGAAGTCACACAGCGCTGTCCTCACATCAGAAACTCTAAGGCAAGCAGATGTCCTGGGTCCCTTGGGAGAGCAAGGCAGCCAGAGCTCCCCAGACTTGATCCCTGGTTGACATGTTCACATGCCTCAAAACCCAATCAACTTCCCAATGTCACAGTGACTTATTGGATTGTACCCCCAAACCCAAAGTGTCCTGTCATATTTACCTGATGAGGGTGTACTCGAGTAGAGTGAGAAGCTAAGAGACTTGAAATGCCCCTGGCTGCTCTCGCATGTGGCTGGAGCACCCGTCACTCTCAGCGATTGAGCCCATCACTCTCAGCATTTCCTAATGAACAGAGGGGCCAGCGGGACCACTGGGCTCCCAGTACGCTCCTGCTCGCCTCTCCCTCGGCCTCCGCTAAACCTGAGTTCCCTGCAGCTGTCCCTGGTCCCTCGGGCATTTTCCAGTATTTTGATAACAACAAAGCATCATTTTATTCAGACAATAAGGCCAAAATCACATGCATACATGCCAATGTGCTGATAAGGGCACTAGATGGTCACTGAATACAATTGTGAATCACATTTTTTCTCCATCAGCTCAAAGAAGCCAAATGGTGAAGCCATCCAAATCTAAAAATTGGAGCCACTGGCTAATCTTTAAGTAGAGTTTGTCTGAGTCCATTTCTATCCTATTCAGATGTCAGCACCACCACCACCCTCATCCGTCCCTGTGCAAGGATTCTCCACGTTGGGCATTTCAGGTGGCCATGTGTCAGGAAAAGAGGTGATCCTCACACTTGGCTTCAGTAAACTGTTCCCCCTGGATGCTGCACATAAGCTGGTCACACCTGAAGCCACCAGCCTCCAGCCAGCACATGGGGACTTCCCAAGGAAAGAGCCCAGATGCTCCACGGACAGTGATTCCTCTCCTTTGCCCCTTCTCCTCAGGAGTTGACCCCCAACCTCCCACCCAAGGCCACTTGCACTCTCAGTGCAGCCACAATCCTGTGATGCTGGTAAACAAAGACTGTCATTCAAATGCTTTCATCAGCCTTTAACCAAAGGGTTAATGGCTCCCTTCAGACAAAGTTTGCCTAGACTGTTCTAGATTCTAGGTTGTTTGTTTATTTATATTTGGGAGGAAACTGGTGAAGAGAGAAAGACAGAATATTTGTTAATATAGTTTACCTCACATTAGTCCCCTTAATTACCTTCTTTCTTTCCTTCCCACCTCCTCTAACTTGGGAAGGATCTACAAAGCATAAAAATACAAAAACGGACAATAAAATGAAGGAGCAAGGAATTCTTTTCAAAACAAAGAGCAAGTGGCAAAACTATAATCAAATTCTCAAGCCCAAAAAGATACTCTTAAAATGAATCTGCCTGCTCTTTCAAGATGTTTTCTGAGACATTTTAAGTTGAATTTTTATTAGTGCCATTCAAGTCAAGTTTCCCAACCAGTTTATAACATTTCAGCAGCTTGCACTGAATTCAGAACTGTTGTGGCAGATACTGTGAGTTGGGTGCCCAAGAATCCTTTCCAGCTTCTTCTTCCTCCCTTGCTTTCTTCTACAATGGAAGCTGGGATACTAAATATTCATGACCCTTCCACTTCTCTTGCAGCTAGGGTGGTCATGTGATCAATTCTAGCCAATGAGACATATGAGGAAGTTACTGCTGCCACTTCCAGGAAAGCACTGTAAAGGGGTCAGGATTTGCTGTCATGTGCTTTTGGCGTTTTGTATCTTCCTCCTTGTTTCCCCCCCGGGATGTCAACATGATACCTAGAGGTTCAGCAGCCATCTTGGAACATGAAGTGACAAGCCAAGAATGAGGACCTGGCTAGGGATGGCAGAATCGAAAAATAAAAAGACCCTGGGTCCCTGATAGCCTCTCTGCTCCCCAGTTTATTGGTTGGTGAGAGAAACAGTTCCTTTACCTGTTCATCAGATATTGTGTTATCAGCAGCCCACTCCATTGCCACCTGATATCATCACTTCTGGATCCATAAAATCAAGTCACTTTTTCTCTTGATTTCTAAATGCGAGTTGCTTTGTTCCAACTTTAATCTCTTTCTGTTTGTTGTTTTTAAGGGATCCATTCTGGGAACTTAATTTTGACAGTGTCAATGCTTTATTTGTCAGGATGTCATGGACTTGAGTACGTACATCTGTCCAGAAAATGATGCAGCCAGAAATTAGAGAGAACTTAACCAGCAGAGCTGGCAGAATTTGATCATTAGGATTTAAAGCTCTTGGCCATTTTATTCAGGAACCTATGTAAGCAAAAGCTACAATTTACTGTTCCAGAGAAAAAACAAGAATTCTTCCCCATCTAAACCACTTTCCAGAATAGTTTAGAGACATGGAATTGAAGGGAGTCCATAGATATATTTACTTATAACAACAATAAGAAAACAAGGAACCCTAAAGAGAAAATGCCTAAGGATGGGAAGGGAATACAGGATTCACGCCTGCTGTTGACCGGCATCAGAGACCCTACTAAAACCCAGTGCTTTCCAGGTTTTTGTGGGATCTTTTGCACATTCTTCAAATTCAATTCGCAACTGAGAAATAGTTTCTTAAAGAATAACCATTGTTAGCTGGTCCAGCTTAAATTCAGCCTACTATAAACTGCTGGATATGCCAGCCAAAAAAAACTCCCTGAAAATTCATTCCTTTTCCCAAAATGTGAAAGTCATTGTCTAGCTATGTTAAATACTTGGGCATTACTGTCGCTGAAATCACCACTCATCTTACTCAGAAAGCTCCCTGAAAAATACCCTTAGAAGTCAGGCCTAGTAAATGTTATGGAGAGGTAGGTAGGAAACAGGGTAAAGGAGGCAGACATGACCAGAAGCCAGCTACCACATGGAACCACTGACAACCCAGATTGCAATTGATAATCACTTTTTAAACTATTTTTTAATATTTAATATTTCAGATAATCACTTAGTGGTTACAAACGGGCATAGGCAAATAATCTATCAATGGAGAGGAAAAAATGCACAACACCTAATGAGCAAAGAATTTAAGTTTTGCAGTGGGGCCATTTGTGATAAAGAAAAATTACATAGAGATGTAAAGGAGAAGAAAGGAAATGAACAATTGTTGTATACCTACCGAGTCTCAGCCATAATTTACTTCTGCAACAGGTATTCATTGAGTACCTACTATGTGTCAGATTCTGACCTAGGCACTGGGGATCCAGAGGTGATTAAAAGAGTTATCTTGTAATTATTATACATTATCATAACTACTAGCTCTTGAGCCTGCATAAAAACCCTGTGAACTGTGCTTTGGTATCCCCATTTTTATAAATGAGGAAACTGAGTCTTAGAAAGTTCAGTGACTGGCCAAGGGCACACAGCTAGTAAATGATGGTGGTCAAACCCAGACCCATCCAAAACCAGAGACCACGCTCTTTCTGCTATGCTTTGTTCCCTCTCAGCTGTAATCATAACTAAAAGGGATAAATGTTGGCAGGAGAGAAATCAGGACCAAAGGTCTAAAACTGAAAGCCATCAGTGGAAGCTGAATTCACAAGGCTACATGAGCTCATTGCACTGAACGAGCTCTTGTCAATGCCACGAGGGCTCCATGTTACCAAATCCTCATCTCTCGGCCCTCGACTTACTTTACTTCCACATCAGCTGAGCGCTGCTCCTCCTGGAAGCACCTCTTCTCCCGTCTTCCCTGACCCCAGAGTCTCCTCCTTCTGGGACACCATACTCCCTGGTTTCTCTTCCACATCACTGGTCTCCCTTGCCAGCTCCCCCCCCTTTGCCAGAACTCAAAGGTTAGAGTGCTTCAGAGCCCAGCCTCTGGCCTCCCTCTTCCCTGCATGCCCTCCCTCTGTCGGTCTCCATAAGTTAGCACATCTACTCCCATGATTGCAGATACTGTCCATATGCTGATGGCCCCCAAATTCATAACTCCAGCCCTGGCTTTTTCTCTGAGCTCCATTGTGCCCAACTGTCTACAGGACATCTCCAGGGGGACCTGAAGACCACAGGTGTCTGAAGGATGGCTGGGAGAAGACCTTTTAAGTCTGAAATACCGGTGATAAAGAGGAGAGCCAGGAAACAAGTTGCCTCAGGGAAGACAGGAATGGAGAGATTTTCAGGTAGAAGGGAATGTCCATCAGTGTCCAGTGAAATAAAGGCTGAGAAGAGTCCATTTTTCTCCCCTTGTAATTAGGACACATCCACTCCCATTCAAGGCCCCCAAACAAAGCAAATAGGCCACTAAAGTCTCTCTCTGCAAATATCGAACTTAATCAGTTCCTTTTCTACAGCTACCCTCAAAGGATTGATGTCAGAATAAAACGTGAAAGAAAATCACAAAGCACTCAACAAATGTGAGAGACGGTAGTAGGAAGAAGAGCATCGGAAGGGCTGATGTCCTTAACACCCAACAGAAGATGACCCCGCAGGATTCCCGGACCCTGGGCTCCCGGCCAGTTCTCCTTCCTCACACAGCAGGACTGGGCTTGGAGTCCTCATTTTCCTCAATCTTGGGAAATACACTTTGACTTAGAATTTTTAAATCTTGAAAGTTGAAAGGAAGCTTGGGTAATCTGATCCAACTTCCCCTCCTCAATCGGCCTATCGACTGTGTGTCTAAAATGGTCTTCAATACTTTCCATGACTAAGTAGTTCTACTCAGATTCCAACACATTTCCCCACCTTCAAAGGTAAATGTCTAGGAAGGGGTTGCTCATTGGGTGACGCAGTTACCAGCAAGGCGCTGCCCGGGGACTATAAGTGAATTAATTCACAGATCCATAAGAAAGGCAATGGTCTCCAGGCTCCCAAGGGAAGCACTATATTGGCACATGAAAAGGAGAGTTAGGATATCAGACATTTAATATCAGCTGAGTGCTATACCAATAACAAACATTATCAGGGCTCAGAAGGGTGAGGAAAAGAAGTCCTCCTCAAGCTAGAGTGAGCAGAGAACAAAGTATGGCATTGGTGGGATTCATGGAGGGCCTTGGCTAGAGATTTCTCACATGTGTGGAAGCACTGGCCACTGCCCTCTACGACTTGAATTCTAAGAGGCCATTTAATCAAGCCCTCTCTGCGACTCTACCCGAGCCTACCCTTCACCCCTCAGAATGCTCTGAATGGCTTCCTGAAATGAAAACTCATTACAATTTCAGAGCATCAGTGGACCCTATGGAACTCATCCCAGAGACCCCAAGTCAAAACTCTCCTGTTGCACAAGAGAGACATGCAATCTGCTCAGACCATAGCCTGTGTCTCCTCTCCCAGACCTCTTCCTCCCTAGGTGTTAGAGTCAAAATCTCATTTACATTTAAATCAGATTAGCCTGTAAAATAAGCAGCCCAGGTCTCAGGGAAGTCAAGGAGCTTGGTGTTCTCTGCCCCTCCTTTCTCTTCCCTTTGGCTGTGGTTTGCTGGGATATCTGTAGGTACACGTGGATTCTGAGAGTTATTCACCACAAGAAGATGCTTCAATTCTCCCAGTCTATCAGAAAACAATAGAGGGAAATTGTTGAGTGGGGTGGAAAATGGTATTAAAAAACAGAGCAGGGCCAGGCCACGTGTTACAGCAGAAAGAGAACATGGCGGCTTTCCATAACACAAACGTCAAAGAGAGTCCGACATCCAGTGGGAGGGCAAGGCCGCTTCATCTCATCACCTGGAAGTCTCAACTAGAGAACACAAACTAGATAAAAGAAAGACAGTGGTGCCTCCCAGATTTTACTGAATAGGGGAAAAATGTAGATTGGATCCACATCAAGGCGCGCTCTCCAGGCAAAATCCGCAGACAAATTTGGTGATTTCTCTTGCTGATCTGACAATTCTATGTGCATCAATGTAGAAACATTCAGAACTTAACACCATATCTGGCAAGTAGACGTTGATTAGAAAGTCCTAGATGATCCTATATTGCTACACTTATCACATTCCATATCATTATTTATTGTTATATCAATCCCAACTTCTTTATTATTAAGTCTTTGTTGCCTCTGCCTCAGAGCCTATAGAAGATCTGAGTTAATTACTTAATTACTTACTTTATGAATGAAAGACCTAGCCAGGCTTGCTCTATGAATCAGGCCCACTGAATGTGCGTAGGTCTTTGGAACTCTGGGTTGACAGTTCAACACACACAATGCAACACAGTGACTCACGTCTTCCCACATCTCAACTATGGCCCAGTGTTGGAAGCTGCATGAATTCTTTCACCTACTGAAAAGGAATCATGTTGGTAGGCATACCATGTGCTGTGGGTTGAATTGTGTCCCTCAAAAAGATATGTTGAGTCCTAACCCCCAGTACCTGTGAATGTGATTTGGAAATAGGGTCTTTGCAGATGTAATCAAGTTAAGATGAGGTCATGCTTGATTAGGGTTGGCCTTAATCAAATATGACCAGTGTCCTTATAAGAGGACACACAGGGAGAATGCCACGTGACAACGGAGACAGAGACTGGAGTGACGCGTCTACAAGCCAAGACACAGCAAGGATTGTCGGAAACCACCAGAAGCTAAGAAGAGACAAGCAAGGAGTCTTCTCTAGAGCCTTCAGATGGAGTATGACTCTGCCCTACAGATTTTGGATTTCTAGTCTCCAGAACTATGAGAGAATAAATTCCTGTTGTTTAAAGCCACCCAGTCTGTGGTCCTTTGTTACAGCAGCACTAGGAAACTCGTACACCATGTAAGCATAACTCTTCACTCCAGCTGAAGACCCGACTTCCAACACAGGCCAATGCTCTTCAAAACTCATGTGTTGACCCCACAGGGTTAGCGTGAGAGGGACGCAGGGGACTGTCCCACACTCACCACGCCCACATATCCTGCTGGTGTCAGGTCAACATAGACAAATGCATTTAATGTCTATCATATGTAATTAATATCAAAGAAAGCACATCCAATCATTCAGCAAATACGTACTTAGCATCTACTATTTGCAGGCAGCATTCTAGGCAATGAGGAGACTTCAGTGAAGAAAACTCACAAAATGCCCCGCCCTCATGGGGCTTACATTCCAGTGGAGGAAGACAAACAATTATCAAACACAAAAGTGAAATACGCAAACTAGCAGGTGGTGATAAAGGTTGTGGGGAAAAATGAAGCCAGGATAAGATGTGCTGGGGGAGGGATAGGATTACACTGTTATAATGGTGGCAAGTGGTCAGCTAAGGCCTCAGGTGAAGGTGATGTTGCATGAAGAACCTAAAGATGGTGAGGGATCAATCCATAGATGTATACAGAAAATTGTTCAGGCAAAGGAAACAGTAAGTGCAAAGGCACTGGGGTGGAAGGTGCCTACCACATTAGAGAACGAGCAAGGAGGCCCGGGGACTGCAGCTGATAGTGAGGGAAGGCATGGTGTTGAAGATGACCATGTGCAGCCTCGAAAACATGTTAGGATTTTGGTTTTTATCTGAGAGAGATGATGAGCTATTGGAAGGTTCTGTGACTTCATGCATCGTGAGAATCACCACGGCTGCTGCTTTGAGAATAGAGTGTAGGTGAGAGGGCAGGAGCAAGGAGACCAGTGAGGTGATTGCAATAATCCAGGTAAGGAGGCTTGGACCAGGGCAGTAGCCATACTTCCCTGCTTTGCCAAATCACACACCTGCACGCTAACTGTAATGATCTCAAGCAGAAATGGCAAAAATAAATACTCTTGAAAAATAGGCTTTTACCAATCTCAAAAGGTTACATATTGTACAACTCCATGTATATAACATTCTTCAATGACAAAATTATAGAGATGGAGAATGGATCAGCGGTTGCCAAGGATTGAGGTGGAGGAGAAGAAGGAAGGTGAATGTTTCTATAAACGAGCAGCACGAGGATCCCTCTGATGGAACATTCTGTATCTCGACTGTGGTGGTCGCACAATCTACACACGTGATAAAATTACATAGAAACACACACACATACACACACACGTTGGATTGTGCCCACGTCAGATTCCGGACTGGGAGCCTGCACCCACAGCTAAGCAAGATGTTACTGTGGGAGAAACTGTGTGAAGGGCACGTGGGATCTCGGCGTTATTTCTTCCAATTGCTTGTGAATCTACTAAAAAACTAAAAACTTTTAAAAACGATTAAAAAATAGTCTTTATGCCAATAGTGAAGTCTAAAACCCCGACCTTTATGCTTGGGAAAAAGTCACATGACAGGAGACTCCTGATAAATGATCACTTAAAGCATTCTTTGAAACTGAGCCGCATGAAACACAACACACCACCCGCCTTCTGTGTGAGAGGCACACCTGACCTCTCCGTTTGCTGAGCGGAAGCATCACAGTGACGGCTACACAGCTGTGCCACCACTGGTCCGGAAAGGCTGGGCCTTCTCTGCAGGGGAACGTTATTCTATAAAACACTGCGAGAAAACAGTACGGAGATTCCTCAAAAGTTAAAAATAGAAATACCATATGATCCAGCTATCCCACTACTGGGTATTTATCCAAAGAACTTGAAATCAACAATTCAAAGAGATCTATGCACCCTTGTGTTCATCGCAGCATTATTTACAATAGCCAAGATGTGGAAGCAAGTGCCCATTGACTGACAAACGGATAAAGAAGATGTGGTATATATATACAATGGAATACTACTCAGCCATAAAAAAAGACAAAATCGTCCCATTTGCAAAAACATGGATGGACCTTAAAGGTATGATGTCAAGCAAAATAAGCCAGACAGAGAAAGACAAACATTGCATGACTTCACTCATATGCTGAAGATAAACTAACACATAGATAAAGGGAACAGATAAGTGGTTACCAGAGGGGAAGGGGGTTTGAGGGTGGGTGAAAGGGGTAAAGGGGCACATATATATGGTGACGGATAAAAATTAGACTATTGGTGGTGAGCACGGGGCAGTCTATACAGAAACTGATAAATAATAATGTACACCTGAAATTTCACAATGTTATAAACCAATATGACCACAATACATTAACTGAAAAAAAAAACCCACTCTGACGATGAGACGGCACTGCCCTCATGAGACTGTGCCACTGAGGCAGCCTTCCCCTCCATGGCAGAGGACCCGACTGCCTTCACTAAAGCCTACCAATCTGCCCACAGGTGAATGCATGAGACTCCGGGTACCCTGGAACCCGTTCCAAAATGACATTGTTCTAGAACCTACGAGTCACGTCAGATAGGACTGAAGGTAAAGACAGTAGTTAGGAGCTGTCAGCTTGGTCTATATTATAATGAAGAAACTCCCAAAGCCCCAGATAAATAAGCAGATGTAAAAGAATGCCCAACCACAATGAATGGAAGCATCAACTGCCCCACCTGGCCCGACTCCAGTGCCGTCCTCCACTCGGCTGCCGGTGCAAGATCCCGCAGACCCAGTGACGTGCTGCACCGTGGACACTCCTTCAATGGCCATAGGTTTTTTGGATTATGGTCAAACTCCAGGACTTTCCTGAGCTGGCTTCTGCTGACCCCTCCAACCCTGCATGCCACCATTCCTCCAGGGAACCATTTTGCAAGAGCCACCCAGAACACTCATGTTTCTGCGCCACAATGCTTCTTGCCTCCACACCTTCTCATGTGCAGCGTGGTCTGTTCCTCCACCTGAAATGTCCTTCCTTGCCTTCCTTCTCTAACTGACGCCCACTCCCTCTTCAGAACCCAGCTCAGATATGGTTGTCCTGGACCTTGCAGGCTGATTATCCCCAGGGACTGTCCTAACATGTACCACACTATCTGTATCCTCGTCCCCCACCCCCGCCCCTGCCTGTGCATTCTCTCACATGGGCACTGTGTTTATGGGACTTTGTATCTCTGCATCTGACACACACTAACATTTGCTGACTGACTGAATGAATGAATGAATGGATGGCCTTCAAATAGAGAGCCACACAAAGTTCGAGCTGGACGGGGCCCACCGCCATGTCTATAGTCCAGTCCCCTCATTCTGCAGATGAGAAAACTCAGGCCTGAAGAGTCTGCCCAAGGTCAGGCAGTGCAAATCAGCAACCGGGTCAGCGCTAGAGAAGTGGAGGAAGAGATGACACTACAAGATAATCCCTAAAGACAAACCCCAGCATTTAAATGACACGTTTCTTCTGAGAAGTTCAAACCACTTTAATGTCATTACTATTCCAGTCTCTCCACCTCGATGAGAGGGAGGGATCTGGCAACCCCACAGGTTAGCAACTAACATTTCTCAGCATCATTCCTTGATTTAAATGGTCCGCTGTAAACAAACTTGAATTGCGGGAGTCTTCTGGTTAAAATACAAGGCTGACAGGTTCGAGGTTGTGAATTCCATTGTAAGGATCAAACATTCACAGGGAACCAACCACTGCATTAAACATTGAAGGGTCTGTGGAACAAACTAGATGCACAGCACTGGCCTCAAGGGCAAGTTTTAACAGGACCCACTCATAAAGGGCACTTCCCACAGAGAGGATCTTGCTGATATCCAAATGCCAAATATATTTGTAACAGGGAACACGATTCGCAGCAACTTCATCTTAAGTTAAACCCTACTCGAGTTCAACACGCTTTGGTGTGTGACAGATCATTTCTCAACAGCCCACAGCGATGGTATCCGAGTGTAGACTGAGACGGGCATCCTAGCAAATCAGAAATGGCGGTGCCGGCTCCCACCCTGACCTAAAGAAGGAAACAAAAGAAATAAAGGAAACCTCCAAACCAACGGGAGCCAGGATATGCTGCAGGCAGAACATGGGATTTGCATCCAGAAGATTGGGGTCCAAATCCCGGGACTACCACCTACTAGCTTACTGACTCTGGGAAAATGAGTTAATCCCTCTGAACCCGGGTCCCTCATAGTAAGATGAGGATTCCACCAACTTCACAAGGTTGCTGTGAAAATTAAAGGAAATGACACACGGGGAAACAGTTAACTCTGTGGCACTTTTAACTACCAGTTATTATTAACAGGAAACGAAAATGCACACCTAAGAACTCATAAAGATGAAAACAGAATGATGTAGATTGTACTTTATAGATTATGATGATAGTGTCACTTAATCATTTCCTCCACATACAAGGACCACAGTAGAAAAATGTGAGTAACCAACACTGACAGCTCTCCAATTATTTTGCTACGTTTATAAATCTGCCTTAGAATTTGCTAAGACTCCAGCTGAGGTTTAGGCTTCAAAGTGCTTTCTCACCAATGATCAGTTGAAAATTACCAACATGGAGTCGCTTCCACTCTTAACGAGTCGTTTGCCTTTCCTGACTTCATATATGAAGGAAGCTCCAAAGAACAGCAAAATTGCAAAAAGGCAAACACTAAGGGAACACCAAAGCAGAAAACTGAACGTTTGTCCTAATTTTCTTATCTCTATGCAGCCACAGCTCCTGGGGCGGGAAGGCAAGCGGCCGGCGGGCGCCGGAAACGCCGCGGGCAGGCCAGGAGCGCCCTCTACGGGCCGCGGAGCGCAAGCGCGGCCGCCCGCGGGGCTGAGAGCGGAAAAGGAACGGGGAGAAAAATGCGTCTTCCACGTGACGTCATCCAATACTCAGTGGCACAAACATTCCTTATTCAGAACTTCTAAATTTTAACCATCTGCTCCATATTGAGGAATATGCCTTAATAAAATAATAATAGTAACACAATTCCCCAGAATTGAATTAAATTCATATTCTTTGTAACTAAGACAAGAATAACTTCTGGAAGGAAGGAAAAGAGGATGTTAGCTCACATGTATAACCAATGCCTCTCTGACTCCAAATGCTCTAATATGTGTCTACTAAAATTGGTAAAAGAACTAATGAAACAATATCCATCCCTGCCCCCAGGTACCCAGTTCTCCCCAAAGGCAGCACCCAAGATTTCAGTTTCGGATGTATCCTAACATAAATAGTCTATATATTAACAAATAAATACACATACATATATATTCTTTTCTCTCCTTTATTATTATACTTTTAAATACTGACCTCTATATTTTCTAACTGAAATAAAAGCTCCTGACAGGAGGTTTAATTATAACCCAAAAAATCCCTAAGTTCCATGGGGAACAATGAAGACAGGCCTGCATCTTAACTGGTGAAGGGTGGTGAGGACCTTCCTGAAATGTTTGCGTCTAGGGTCCCCCCACCCCCACCCTCATCTTTTGCAGTAGCAGCATAGCAGCCCCCAAAGACGTGCACATCCCAATCCCCAGAACCTGTGAGTACGTGACCTCGCACGGCAAAGAAGATTTTGCAGATGTGATTAAGTTAAGGATCTGCAGATGGAGAGATTATCCTGGACTGTGCCAGTGGATCCAATGTAATCACAAGGGTCCTTGTAAGTGAAAGGAGGAGACAGGACGGTCAGAGTCAGCGAAGGTGATGTGAGGAGGAAAGCAGAGTGATGCGATTGCTGGAAGGGTCCACGAACCGAGGAACACAGGCGCCCCTAGAAGCTGAAAAGGGCAGGGACCAGATTCTCCCCTAGAACCTGCAGAAGAAGCACAGCCCTTGATTTTAGCCCAGTGAGACCCACTGCGGACTTCTGGCCTCGAGAACTGTAAGATAATAAATTGGTGTTGTTTTAAGCCACTAAGTTGGTGGTGATTTGTTACAACAGCCACAGGAAACTAATATACCCCTCTACTCCTCAACCCCCCCCCGCCTGTTTTCAGGGAATGGCTTTTATGACTTAAACAGAGATATGAGTGGCCTTGGTAAGACATGTTGATAATGCTCTGGCACTATCCGGTGATAACTTTCCAGGGGCGTGAATTGTCACTCTGCCATTTTATTACAACCTCTAATTCCATAGTAATGAACTGTGTGCTCAGTTGATGAATAAAAGAGTTCTTTCATCTGACTGGGCTCCAATGCACAAGATAAAAGGAAAGGGTATATTCATCTCCTCCTCTCAAAGAGGGCAGAAGTAGGAGGGAAACTCTCAGAGCTGGAGGTGGACTGGGTCACAGGAAAGCTCTTGTGAGATGGAAGGACTCTTTCCATTCGCTTGGTCTAGTGGAGATTGACTAACTGGCCCAAGGCCACACAGCGGGTGAATGACAGCACTGAGACTCAAACCCGGGCATCTTGATGTTGAACCTACTGCCCGTCTACATGCCAGTGGTTATCAAACTTTATGTTCTCTGATTCCTTTCTACTCTTAAGTTGATGAGGATCCACAGAGATTACATTTATGTGGGTTTTTTCTATTGACATCTACTGACCAGAAATTAAAACTAGGAAGAGGTTAAACTATGTATTTATTAATTCATTTTAAAATAGCAGTAGTAAACCATGACACATTGACATAAAAAACTGGAGTTTATGGAAAATAACTTTTCCAAAACAAAAAGCAATAGCGAGAAGAGTGCCATCATTTTGCATTTTGGCAAATCTCTTCAACAGAAGAGAGCGAGATCTCCTCCCCGCTTGTGCCTTCAGTCTATTGCCGTGGGTTGTTTTGGTTGAAGTACCTGAAGAAAATCTGGCCTCACACAGGCACATAGTTGAAAAAGTATTTTAATAGCCTTATGGAGCTTTGATACTACACCAAAACTCATCAAGTAGCAGGTTGATTACAATGTAAAATCTGAAACCACATAAAGAATTTTTCATATTTTGTTACATTAAGGATCCATTGGGCTACCTTGCATTCTGGCTGGATCTTTTAGCCAGGCAAGATTTTGTAACCCTCTGCATCGGTCACTTGGACTTACTGGTTCACTTGGTTATGCAGATTATCTAAATGTTGACACATTTTATAATGCAGTATTTTAAAATCACATTCATTTATATCACCACTGATCTTGTGAGAAAAAATTTTAAGTATTGGGCAACTTTCAAGCTTACGCTGCTGGAGATGACTTGGCACAATTCTAATTTTCACTTGAAATCTCAAATTTTATCACAGCGAGACAGTATACTAGCGTATACTGAAGTTATTTTACAAAGGGTGGGCCCTCTTGGTTCATTTTTGAGAAGATGTCAGCGAAATTCCCAGGTCAGAATAACTAGTTCGTCTATAGTCATTCTTTCTGGTGAAGATGTTCCATGAAAAAAGCAGCTAGTCCACGTCACAGCTCAAACTACCACACAAGTGCTTTTCCCCAGGATTACTGTTGAATGTGGGTAGAAGTTTATGTGCCTTTCTCATGTCTTCACACAGAACATTAAAAAGACACGCATTCAACGGCAGAGATTGGTAAAATATAATAATTTTTACTGTTGAACCAAGGACATTCTTAATTGAAACTGGCATATCTTAACTTCAAAGGCCCAAAAAATTCAATGACCACTAGTTCATTATGGTGCCAGTGCCCTGATTCTTGCTAAAGAACCAGAAGTTTTACCCACCAAGATTTTGCACTCTCGCTGCAAATGTCAACATGGTGACAAAGGCAAACAGTATCTTAGCATTACTTTGAAAATAGTTTTGACCTTGTGGATTCCCTGAAAGGGTCTTTTTTTTTTTTTTTGTGTGAGGAAGATCAGCCCTGAGCTAACATCCATGCTAATCCTCCTCTTTTTGCTGAGGAAGACCGGCTCTGAGCTAACATCTATTGCCAATCCTCCTTCTTTTTTTTTTTTCCCCAAAGCCCCAGTAGATAGTTGTATGTCATAGTTGCACATCCTTCTAGTTGCTGTATGTGGGACGCGGCCTCAGCATGGCCGGAGCAGCGGTGCGTCGGTGCGCGCCCGGGATCCGAACCCGGGCCGCCAGTAGCAGAGGGCGCACACTTAACTGCTAAGCCACGGGGCCGGCCCCCTGAAAGGGTCTTTAAAGAAAAAATTAAAATCACCCACAACCACCCTAAGATTACCGCTATAAATGTATGTGAGTGTGTGTCCCCACATGTTGTTAGAAAAATGTAGCCTATCAGACTGGCACGCGCCATCATAATTTCAATGGTTTCATAGTGGTTTATGGTAGGAATGGATGGGGGGGCATCACTTGTTTATTTTGTTTCATGTTTCAACTTGACCACCAAGTTGAAGGGTTTATTTAAGACCTTCAGCACGCCCTGCAAATTACCTCTGTTTTAAGGAAAGTCCCTCTGAGCTGTGGTGGTCTGCCACTATGAATGTGGTTCTGAGTGACTTCATTACAGCGATTCTGGCTCCAAAGGGTTAGGGGGCAGGGGAGGGCCTGACTCAAGCAGTTTGCTGGCCCATGCATTTATTCAGCCAGAGAGGGAGCAGTGTGCCCACGGCCTTGCCGTCAGACCAAGAATACAATTCCGGAGCGGTGACTGTAGCTATGTACAACAAGACAGACAGGAAGCCTTTGGAGGAACAGATGAAATCAATCATGTGCCCCATGATTTCTTTCACAGCACAGAGAGCTATCTGCAGGTTATGTCTGTTTCTTTCCTTCTATTATTTCGTTTAAATGCAGTAGACATTCATTTCAAAATGTGCTTCACCTCCTTTGTCCATTTCTAGTCTGGTCATCATTTTACTGCAAGTCCCACGTCACCAGAGTAGAGAGAAGTGCCAGCAAGCGTTCCAGCTCCAACATTCCACAGCTCAGTGATTTACAGAGCAGAAGGCAAGACAAGGAGGAGTGCGGAACCCGGCAGGATTCCGGGAGCTATCACAAACATCCCTAAGTCCAGATGTGCTCAAATTAACCCACCGGGCAGGTGGCAGTGGAATCTAACAGAATAAAACTGTAATCGTCACAAAGCCAGCTCAGCATTGCTTCCAGTTTTAGTCCGTTTGGGGAACAAAAACTCTTTCAACAATCAGAAAATTTTAACTTGGAAGGAAAAAAAAAAAGCCACGAGTTGTAGGTGGGGAAATTGAACGGTTTAAAAATAGTTTTATTCTTGTTAAGAACTGTACAAAATATTCCATGAATGCTTTCCTAGAGATCGCTAACAGAGAAGAAAACAAAACCTACAACTGGCACTGCCTTTTGTGAAAAAGTGGCATTCGGCATCTGGGCGCTTAGTGTAAACCTGAGCAAGCATTATGTATGATGTTCCCACAAAAAAGAGCCACATGGCAATGTGACCCCCAACTTTTCCCCCTTTCCCTCATAGTAAGATGGCAATAAAAACACTAAATAGCATCATACAGCAAGTAGCCTTCACTGGAATCTCATTTGAATTTTTATAACCCAGCTGGGAGTTAACAGTATCAACAAAAATGTGGACTTCTTGGATTCCGACAAGTCGATGATATAAATAAAAGCCTCACAGTTTCAAGTGTGAAAATGCCTGCACAGGAGGTGGGAACAAGGGCCGCCAAAGGCTTTGGGATGAAAAACCACCACAAACTTGTCTCCCTGTGCGGGAAGCATACAAGAAATCTGACAACAGCAAGCTGGCATTTTCTGGAAAGCATTGCTCACATTTCAGCCCTCAAAGAAAGTATCCGTCCCCGTCTCCAGCCTCAGCCTAGCTTCTCCCGAGCCGACTCTCCCACTTCCCTCTTGCTCCTCTCAAGACAAAGTTCCCGCCGGGATGCACCGGCCTCCGGGAGAGCACGGCTTCTCCTTGGGCACAGGGGTACCCGACCGCCCCGCGGCAGCTCGCAGCTTTTCCCTGTGCGCTTCTAGAAGAATCCTGCCTCTCTGCCTCCCTTCTGGTCTCCCGAGGGCTGCCCTCCAGCAGGCATCCCTGCTTCGGGGCAGGTGAACTGGAGGAAAGAAGGATGCCCACGGAGAAATTCTGGTCATAGGAAAACATCACCCCCACCCCCGCCGCAACGCCTAGAGGTCGCTTTTCTTTTCCTTTTTTTTTTTTTTTTTCCCTCCTTTGCCTGAATCTCCCCGGGAAGTTAGACTGCTCCAGTATCCCGACTCCGGGGCGTTCGACGGCAAAGTTGAAACCGAGGGCGCTGGGGTTCCCCTGGCACCAACGGTGTCCTCGCGCCCGCCTCCCGCGCGCGGGCGCCAAGTACCCAGACCCTGCGTCCCTAGCTGCCCCTCCGCGCCCCGACCTGCGAGCGATGAGGACGCACAGGTTAGTGACACGACACGCAGCCAACACAGAGCGGGGCGACGGTCCCCGGAGCGACAGGCGGGGTGGGTGGTGCACAGAAGGTGGACAGAGAAGCGGCGCGGAGGGCCGGGCAGCCGAGCCCCGGGCTGCGCGTACCTGGAGCCCCCGCCGAGGAGACGACGGGCAGCAGCGCGGCCAGGAGCAGCAGCGCCGCCCAGGGCAGCGGGCGCCGCGCGCGCGGGGGAGCCCCGGCCTCGGGCGCCATCGGGAGCCCGGGTGCGCGGCGCGCTGGGCGGGGCGGGTGGCCAGTGGGCGCTGGGCCGGAGTCGGGGAGCGCGGAGGCGCCGCCGTCGGATCCCGCCGTCCGTGTGGGTTTGCGCGCTCTGCGCCGTGCCCGCCGCACTCCGGCCCCGCGCCGATAGCTCACGGCCCGCGCACCGGCCGCCGCGCTCCGCACTGAGGCCGCCGGCCGCCGGCCGCGCCTTTTAGCCGAGCATGGGCGCCCCCTGCCGGCGGCGGGGGCATGGAGCGGCGGGGGCGGCGGGGGCAGCGGGGGCCGAGGCGGGCGGGGCGCGGGGCCCCGGCTCAGGGTGCCCCGAGAGCCCCGGAACCCCACTTGGCGGTTCGGAACATTTGGTCACTGCTGTCCGCGGCGAAGTAGCCTGAGAAGTTCCTCCCGTGTCTAACCTCTCTCATTTTCTGGCTCGGGAAATGGCCCATCGCGTCCAATGGTTGCCAAGCCCAGGAATACCCTATGTCCCCTTACATAAATACCTCTGGTTTCAACGTCGGGGACCGGAGCCAGGCCCCTTAACTTCTATCTGCACATCGCGGTGGTTCCTGCGGCTCAGCCCGGCCTTCCCCCACCCGCGCGCCCGGGAGAGGGGTGTTAGTGTCCTTAGACTCCGCTGCTCCTGGCTGTCATTTCTGTGGAGAGCATGGCTAGTTTCAGAGGAAACCGTCGTTAAGTACGCGGAGAGTCCAGGCTAACGACTTGACCGGCCTGGCTTCCTCCAGTTTATGTGATGTTAACACTGCTTAGGGTCTCTCTATTCCGGATTCCCACCTGTTTGCGGTCAGCTCCTGGTCTTGGAAGCCTCGCCGACGCTCCAGGCGGACTGGAAGCGCCCCTGGAGGCGACAAGGACGCCTGCGCCAGGTGCTACTGGCGGCGGAGCAGTTTCTTCGCAGAGCTGATCGGGCTGAAGCTCACAACCTAACGTGAGCTTCCATCTGGCCCAAAAGTTGACCAGATTTGTGTCATTCTGCAGAGAGGAAAGGATTGTTAAATGAATTGTAGACTGATGAAAAAGAGAAATACAGTATCTCTTTTCTGAAATAAAACGACAACACATCTATGCCTTAAACCCTGGCTGGCGCGTCTTGCACAATGAGCGTCCAGGAAAGGCGTAATCCTACAGCCTTCCTTTGGGAAACCTTCCTCCCGGTTCCCAATGAGGGTTCGTTCTTCATGCATCTTGCAAGCTCTGGGAGCTCCCAGAGCGCGTGTCGTTTGCAAGTATTGTAATGTTTAAATACACACTTTCTTACCTCACTCCGAATGTTGCAGTGTTTCCCCACACGCCCTTTAATGGAGCTGTGATTTCGTCTGCCCAGCAGCCTCCCCACCCTGCTCTTCTTTGGGGAATAGTAGCCCCGTCCCTCACTCCAACCAAATGGCTCCAGTGGGGCCTGTCCCCTCCCAACCACCCTCTTCCCTACTCCAGTTGGTCCAAGGATCCCCAGTGGCCCAAGCCCGGTCAGAGTCAGGACTTTTGCAACTGGAGCTGCTGGAAAAGTCTTCTCTTCTTTCTCAGGTCGTTCATGGATGTTGAAAGATGGTAGCTGTGGTAGGCTGAAATATGCCTCCCCAAAAGATGTCCACGTCCTAATCCCTGGAACCTCAGAATGTTACCTTAAATGGGGGGGTGGGGGAGGGGGGGAATCTGTGCAGATGTGATTAAATTAAGCATCTTGAGATGGAGACACTATCCTGGATTATCTGAGTGGGTCCTAACTGCCATCTCCTGCATCCTTATAAGAAGGAGGAAAAGGAGATTTGACATACACAGATAAGAAGACAACGTGTGTGCAGAGGCGGAGATGGAGGTGATGCAGCCACAAGAAGCTAGAAGCAGCAAGGAGCAGATTCTCCCCTAGAGCCAGTGTGGGGTGCACAGCCTGGGGGGCACCTTGATTTCAATCCAGTGGAAGTAATTTCAGGCTTTGGGCCTCCAGAACTGTGAGAAAATAAATTTCTGTGGTTTTAAGCTCCCTAGTTTGTGGTAATTTGTTACGGCAGCCACAGGAAACTGATGTAGTAGCCAAGAGGGCCTGTGTTCTCCGGCTCCAGCCTCAAGGAACACCATCTGGAGAGAATGAAGCCAACACGTGGAGAACAACGGAACAGGGAGAGAGTCGTGCAGGTGTGCACGTCCTGGGCCCCAGCTCCAGCCCTGCCCTTCCCAAAGATTGATCCCAGGAGACAACAAATTCCATTTTGCTAAGTTGGAATGGGATTTCTAGCCCATGTAACCAGAGTCCTGACCAGTGCATTTCCCTGTCCTTAAGAGGAGAATCAAGATTTACCTTTATTTCCAATCTGCCACCCAAAAGACTGTACCAAGCACATAGTAACTTCCAGGAAATGCTGATCGGTTAATTGCCATTCATTCATTCATTCAACAAATATTTCTTGTGTAGCCACTCCATGCCCGACTCTGCTCTGGGCACTGGGGATCAGTGACTAGAAGCAGCTGTGATTGAACTTAGCAGGAGATAAGTGAATAGAAATGAGGAAAGGCGGTGGTGAAGATCTGACAGGCCACAGTAAGGACTTAGCCCTATTCTGAACAGAATGTGGGAGACACTGGAGGATTCTGCTCAGATGAGTGACACGCCAAGATTTGCACGCCGAGCTGCTGGAAGCAGGGAGACTAGTAAGCAGGCTCTTAGGACCCAGGTGAGAGAACACGGTGCGTGAACCACAAGCATAGCCATGGAGGGGATGAGAACTGGTGAGACTCTGGGCACAGTGTGAAGGTACGGGTGGGATGATTTTCTGACTAATTGGATGCGGGGGGGGGGAAGAGAAAGAGACTTGGCAATATACAAAGTCACACTGTTCTTACCCTGGTCATTAACCCTCCATCGGGACTTCTGTAATTTCAGGATTTCCCTCTTCCATTTAATTTTAATACAATTATCCTATGACATAATCTGTAGAAGCTCACAGTGACAGCTCATCAGAGGGAGATTTCCTTCCTTCCTCCTGAAATGCGTGTGCATGCTCCTATCTCCCCAGTATGTTACCTATTAGAGCAACTTTCTTATGTGGACATTTCAGAGTGAAGTACGATGCAAAAGTACCTCTCACTCTAGAGTTTTGATGGCTAGATCAGATAATCAGCCATGGGCCGTTAGATATTAAATGAAATTACTAACATTTATGAGCCCAGATTCTGATTTGATTACAAATTTGAGAGTGTGTTTAATTTAAAAAGTCCTAAAAGAAACCTCAAGGGTCTCATTATTTTTAGATTTTTTTAAATCTAAAAAAACCTCAAAAAACCTGACCTAAGAGTCAAAATCATCTGTCCTGAATGGCATCATCTGAAAATACAAGCACTTGGAAGTTTTCGTCCTTCTAATCAATTTTTAGTCCAGTCTATCGTTACTATTGTCTTAATAGACTTTACTGTTTTTTAACATAATTTTTCAAGCTCCTGGTTGCTGCTTCTATTTTCTTTATCAAAACAAAACAGAGTGGGGGCCGGCCTGGTGGCGCAAGCGGTTAAGTGCGCGCGCGCTCCGCTGCGGCGGCCCGGGGTTCGCTGGTTCGGATCCCGGGCGCGCACCGACGCACTGCTTGGTAAGCCATGCTGTGGCGGCGTCCCATATAAAGTGGAGGAAGATGGGCACCGATGTTAGCCCAGGGCCGTCTTCCTCAGCGGGAAAAAAAAAAAAAAAAAAGAGGAAGATTGGCGGATGTTAGCTCAGGGCTGATCTCCTCACAAAAAAAAAAAAAAAAAAAAAAAAACAGAGTGGATGTCCCTCTTGGGCTAGGCAGACCATCAGCTATTTAAACGTCATCCTTTCCTAGCCTGCCTCCAACTTATTTCTCTGGTTTATTTCTAGCTTTACAAATCCATCTGTGTTCACATCCGCTATCTCTGGTTCTAGTTATTTTTTAAATGCCCATACATTCAAAGAGTTCAACACTCTCCATGCACGTTGTCATGGCATTCCTATGTAGTGGGGTACAGTAAAATGCTACTCTCATGTTTCATGTGGGTAAATGGAAACCAAGTTCAAACAACCATCCAGAACAAACTGCAGTGGAGTTTTGAGGGTGCGTGAATCATACCGTCATCTGACATCAAATCTTGTTCAGGCTTCAGTTTGGCTCACGTGGCTCTTTAATTCCTCTTAAAGCACCACATTTGAATAGATTTCTATACTGTGGCAGCAGCAGGATGTTATACTATACCCATTACACAATGGTGATGTGCACTCAACCTTATAGAAGGAGAATGAAAGCAAGAGAGAGTATCCACCGTGCTTGGAGTGACTGGGGGAGATCATTAATTCAGGCACAACAAATCTGGAGGAAAACATCATTCTCTAGGACTCCATAAAGAGAGGGGAAAGGGAAAAGAAAAAAAAAAATGGAGATGAGCCAGTAGATTTCACCTTGACACGGGAGAAAAAGATAGAGATTGCTTCTAACCGACAATAACATAAAATAATGCTTTACCGAACTTTTTTTTTTTTTTTTGCTGAGGGAGATTCACTCTGTTGCCAATCTTCCCCTGTTTTGTATGTGAGCCCCCACAGCATGGCTGCTGACAAGTGGTGTAGGTCTGCACCCGGGAACCGAACCCGGGCCACTGAATTGGAGTATGCCGAGCTTAACCACTAGGCCACCAGGGTGGCCCCATTACCGAACTTTTCTCAAGCAGTATCCATTTTGTTCTGATTCCCACGACAACCTTAGAAGCACTACTCTGATTCTACAGAGAGCAAACCAAGCCTTCGAGACGTTGTGTGGCTTGTCCAACCCACACCGGTGACCGGTGAGGGTGAGGGTCCAGCCCAAGCCATCTGACTCCAAGTGCACATCTTTTTCCATGGCCCTATGGCACCTCCGAACGTCCTCTATCAGGTTTTCAATAAAGGCCTCAGGGTCCAGGCAGAAAGTAGAAGTAAAAGTCCATTTTACATGTCCCATGGCCAATACAGATTTATCAGAGACTCCTCCTTATCACCAAATGGTGAGCGACCCTTCTTAGCAAGCAGTTACACCAGACCTCAATATTGCATCATTCATCTTCTCGGGGTTTGGAAGGTGCCGGAAAGAAATCAGGCTCCTTAAAAAAACTGCCGTAAATCCATCGTTGCCTGAAACATGCTTCCTCTGCACACAAGTTCTAATTTGTTTCTGCTGCAAGGCAGTGCCAAGGCAAGTTCTCTTCTGTACAAATATCCTGGGGATTAGGAAACATAAAGGATTAAGATGTCAGATACCCAACCTGGCCTAGGAATTGTTAAGGATCCTAATTGAGAATGTTTCTATTGCTGTGATATAAAAGCCCACAGACCTGTGTCCTAAGTGGCCCTAGTGTGTCTAGTGGACCAAGTCAGAAGACACTCATACTGCAAATGGAAGCAGTGCATATGCCAGTTCTAGCATCTACCGCTTGTCAGTGGGCAGAGGGCTTGGGTTATATCGAAAGAAATCATTCATTAATCTATTCCTCCACAGGATCTTTGTTGAACACCTATTTTTGTGTCAAGTAACATGTTAGGATCAAAGGAAGAGAGAAACAAGCCAAGAGAAAATTATAATCCAGAGTGCTGTGATATTTAGGCCATGAAACTTACAGGAATTGTTATAAGTGTTGCCTATCTCTTCCCTTACCTTGTTTTATTTTCTCCCCCAAGGAAGTTTTAACCCTAGGTTTACTATCTGTAGAGAGACATCGGGGTGCATTCACTCTAACCTTGTGGAATTAAAAGAACCCAGTTTAGGGAGAAGACGTTAGTAAGTCGCGGTGGAACAAGACCTCAAAATGCATGGTCTTCGAGCTGCAGTTGGCAGTTTGAGAAGTTGGCCCGGGCATTATGCTAGGAAAACACATGTCTGGAAGCCTTCCAGCCTGCGTTTGCCTGACCCCGCCTCCCATCGAGAGCAGAACACGGCCGCAGGTTGGGGGGTACTACAGAGACACGGGGCACAGGGCTGCTGTGCGTGGAGTGTGCCACTCCAGCCACACACCTCAGACCCCATGCGGGTGGACAGCCACTCATGCTAGAAATGGGGAAACTAATTATTTATTCAGTAAGCCTTTAATGAGCTCCTAGTTCGTAGCTGGCCTATATTAGGGGGCACAGACCTGTGGTCACCTATGAAATGGCATTTGCCACCAGCAGCCAGTGGGCTGCCTGCAGGCAAGCTACAAAAAGGCCCAGCAAGATGCTGGTGCCCAGCAGGATCCTTCTCTCCCAAAGAACACCCACCTCTGGCTGGTAGCAACATGCTGCCCAGCGTGACCAGCCCTGGAGAAGGTGATGAAAAGGACAGTATGTCTCGGTGACCCCCAGCCCCTTCCCTGCTGGTGGCATTCCGCTCTCATACCATTTACCCAGGCACACAGTACCCTTTGACACTCTATCATCCCCACCCATCACGCATCAAACCTTCTTTTGAGGAAGGATCTGATCACCTCCTCCCAGCTGAGATGTGAGCGACTGATGAGGCTTCAGGTACTCTTATGTGTAAGTGTGTGGTGCTTTTCCATTCACAAAGCATGATCTCATTCATCCTCATGAACCACGAAGGAGGAAGACACATTATTATGCCCATTTTACAGAAGTAGAAACTGAGGTTATGTGCCCAGCCCATGTCTGTCCAGTTAGTAAGTGTCAGAGCCAAGAGACAAATCCTGATACTCTGTTTGCAAACTCAGTGCTCTTTGCATTATAGGCCAGTGGAAAGAATAATTCTCCAATGAATTAGCAGCAACAAAATATTGGCAGGGAGGCATTTAGGACTAGGGCCTCTTTCATTTTTGCTTAGAACTTCCTGACTTTAGAAAAGTCACCATTTTCTGCACCAGCATTATAACCAATTCTCTCAGGCCACATCTGAGAAGCAAAGCAAGTCAATTTCCCCACCTCCTTTAGCATCTGCACAAAAACTGGCATCCAGGGAGAAACATTCTATAATTTTGTCCCAGTCAAATCCGTGTGCTTCTCTAATAGAACTCACGAATTATACTTAGTAATTGTTTAGATGATGCTCTTGAAATAAAAAAGTGTACTTAAGCTGTTCTCTAGGCTACCTCCGTTTTGGGAAGTGTTGTTATTTCTCTGTTCCTGCTTCAGCCATACTTCTGTGACCGCTCAGCTGCATTCAGCCCCACGACTTCTTCCTTGTTCTGGAAGCACTCTTCCCTTTGCTCCCGACACCCACTACTGTCCTGGCTCCTCTTCTGTGTCTCCCACCATCCCTCCTCCATCTCCTGTGCAGTCGGAGCCCTTTCTCCTCTCCCTCTCTAATCTCAGTAGATCATCCACAGTCCTAGCAGCAGTAACCGTGTGCTCCAGCACCATCTTTCAGTCAAAGTCACCATGCTGCCTCGTCCCACAGGGCTTTTGCATCAGCTGATCCTCTCCCCTCTTTCTTTCTGCCTTCCTTCCTATCCTTCATAGCTCAGCTCATATAAAGTATCCCCTGACCTCTGAGCTGGTAAAATCCCACCTCTGTCCCCACTCAGAGCACCGTACAACTTTTGTTTGCATCCTTCTCATGGTTGCATTTTTGCATTCACCTGTGTGCTTATTCATTGTGCGTGACCACAGCTGGACTGTAAGCTCCACATGGGCAGAGACCATGTCTGCTTTGCTCACCCTGTAGCCCAGGACCCAGCATAGGACCTGACTCATATAGGCACACAGCAGACATTTGTTGAGTGCACGTAGGCGTGCATGAGTGGCTGAAGGACATTCTGTACTCAGTAATGCAAGCTTGAGAGAATTGGCCTCTGCAAGAAGGAAGTGTCAGCTTGGACCTCTTCCCTGCTGCCACTCCACTCCCACCCAGACCCTGACTGTGTTGAACACCCTCGATGCGTAACCAGTGATTCAATGAACCGCAGAGCAGATATCCTCAGACCAAGAGACACTCCAGCAAACACAATTTAATGGTGATTCTTTTCTTTTTTTTCTTTTTTTTTTTTTTTTGCTGGGAAAGAATCACCCTGAGCTAACATCTGTTGCCAATCTTCCTCTCTCTCTTTTTTTTTTTTCCCTCCCCAAAGCATCAGTACATAGTTGTATATTCTAGTTGTGGGTCCTTCTAATTCTTCTATGTGAGCTGCCACCACAGCATGGCTACCGACAGACGAGTGGTGTGATTCCACACCTGAGAACTCAACTCGGGCCAATGAAGCAGAGCAAGCTGAACTTTAACCACTAGGCCATCAGGGGTGGCTCACAAACACAACTTAAAAATGCTAGATTTCTTATCCCATGCACGTGGATTGGAAGAATAAACATAGTTAAAATGTCTATATTACCTAAAGCAATCTACAGATTCAATGCAATCCCAATCAGAATCCCAATGACATTCTTCACAGAAATAGAAAAAAGAATACTAAAATTTATATGGGGCAACAAAAGACCCCGAATAGCTAAAGAAATCCTAAAGAAAAAGAACAAAGCAGGAGGCATCACAATCCCTGACTTCAAAACATACTACAAAGCAATAGTAATCAAAACAGCATGGTACTGGTACAAAAACAGACACACAGATCAATGGAACAGAATTGAAAGCCCAGAAATAAAACCACACATATACGGACAGCTAATTTTCGACAAAGGTGCTAAGAACATGCAATGGAGAAAGGAAAGTCTCTTCAATAAATGGTGTTGGGAAAACTGGACAGCCACATGCAAAAGAATGAAAGTGGACCATGTGCTATCGCCATTCACAAAAATTAACTCAAAATGGATCAAAGACCTGAAGGTGAGACCTGAAACTATAAAACTCATAGAAGAAAATATAGGCAACACACTATTTGACATTGGTTTTAAAGGAATCTTTTCGGATGACATGCCTTCCCAGACTAGGGAAACTAAAGAAAAAATAAACAAGTGGGACTTTATCAGACTAAATAGCTTTTATAAGACAAATGAAACCAGAATCAAGATGAACAAACAACCAACCAGCTGGGAGAGAATATTTGCAAAACATACATCTGACAAGGGGTTGATCTCCATAATATATAAAGAACTCACACAATTGAACAACAAAAAAACAAACAACCCAATCAAAAAATGGGCAGAGGAAATGAACAGACACTTCTCCAAGGAAGATATACAGATGGCCAATAGGCACATGAAAAGATGCTCAACATCACTAATCATCAGGGAAATGCAAATCAAAACAACACTAAGATACCACCTCACGCCCGTTAGAATGGCTATAATCACCAAGACAAAAAACAACAAATGTTGGAGAGGATGTGGAGAAACAGGAACCCTCATACACAGCTGGTGGGAATGCAAATTGGTGCAGCCTCTATGGAAAACGGTATGGAGATTCCTCAAAGAATTAAAAATAGAGATGCCCTATGATCCAGCCATCCCATTACTGGGAATCTATCCAACGCACCTGAAATCAACAATCCAAAGAGGCTTATGCACCCCTATGTTCATTGCAGCATTATTCACCATAGCCAAGAAGTGGAAGCAACCTAAGTGTCCCTCGACTGACGATTGGATTAAGAAAATGTGGTATATATATACAATGGAATACTACTCAGCCATAAAAAAAGACAAAATCGTCCCATTTGCAACAACATGGATGGGCCTGGAGCGTATTATGTTAAGTGAAATAAGCCAGAAAGAGAAAGACAAACACTGTATGATCTCACTCATATGTGGAATATAAACCAACACATGGACAGAGAAAACTGGACTGTGGTTACCCGGGAAGTGGGGGTGGGGGGTGGGCACAAGGGGTGAAGGGAGTCATATATGGGGTGATGGACAAACAAAAATGTACAACCCAAAATTTCACAATGTTAGAAACCATTAAAACATCAATAAAAAAAAAAATGCTAGATTTCCCATTCTGGACCACCCGGGCAGTGAGTCCAGTAATTTGCAACAATATACTCATTTATTGTTTCCAAGGTGGGGAAGGAATGAGTAGCAGGTAACTTTGTAACAAATTCAGTGTTTTTCACTAATTGGTGGCAAACCCTGTTTGTTGTCTCTTTCGTTCATTCAACAGATAGATATTGAGTGCCCTGGGATTTGCAGACACTAATTTCCCTAATTAGATGGTGCAACTGGTTTGGTAAATGCAACATTAACCACTGCTGCCAGGGAGGAGTCCCCGGACTCACGTGACTCAGTGATGACCTTGACCACCACTGTCATATTAGAAAGGCACAGAATGAGGGACACTTTCCGATGATCTCCTTCTCCTCTAGTGCATGACTGAGTGATTACCCAAGGATGTGACAGGTTTGTTTTTTGTATTTTTTTTTTCCAGAAGGATTGTGTTCCAGTTATTCCAAATGTTAGTGGTTTAAAGCAGTTCTCATAGATTATCCTTCACAGATTCTGTGGGTCAGGCATTCGGAAGCAGCTTGGTTGGACAGTTCTAGCTGGAGGTCTCTTGTGAGTTGCAGTCAGAATGTTGGCTCGGGCTGCTGTCACCTGAAGGTTTGACTGGGGCTGGAGGACCCACTTCCAAGGGGACTCACTCATGTGGCTGGAAGTTCATGCTGGCTATTGGATGGGGGCCTCAGTTCCTCTCCTTCTGGGCCTCCCACAGAGCAGAGTGTCCTCAGAGCATGGCAGTTGGCATTCCATGGAGCAGGCAATGCAGGAGTCCAAGGCAGAAGCAGTAATGCCTTTCACGACCAGCCTCAGAAGTCATCCACAACCACTTCCATCATCTTCTGCTGGTGGCATAGACCAGCCTTGATTCAACATGAGAGGGGACTACACGAAGGCATGAATACCAGGAGGTGCAGATCATTGAATCTTTACTCCAAGCTCACTCACTTTTGGTCCAGCTGAGGCCATGCTGCCCCAGAATGCCTGCTCTACAGGATTATAGAACACGACATCCTACCCCCCACTGCCTTCTCCTCTTATTTATGCCGTTGCCTCTGGTGCCGTCTGTCAGTGGTTCTCACTATCCTGTGTCCCTGAGCATGTTTTAAAACTAGATTATGACCTTCTGGTTTGCTTTTATGGCACGTATACTCCTTGTGTGCTTATAAAATATGACGTATATTGCAGCTCATAAATTCTACGCAGTGGCCCATCCAGGACGGATTCCATTTGCAGCCTCATTGCGTTTAATGGGGCCCCTGTGCAGTATTCTGTGGATGGAAGTGATGCAGGGTTTCCCCCGTCACTGCTTCACTAGGCCACCCCTCCTCTGAGCTCTCTCACACACCTCCCTTAACCTGGAAGGCTCCCACCCATTTTCCCTTCACCTAATCAGTTCACTCCAACAATTGTTTTTGCAGCATGTATTCAAATCTTATGCCACCTCCTCCTGGAAGCCTTTCCCATCTACACCCTCAAAGAATTTTTGCCTGCAAAATTCCTTTAACACTTATGGTCTGCATGAGATGATTTATAATACTTACTAGATGTCAAGCACTATGATAAATACTGAAGGCACAGACATGAGTAAGACACAGTCTGGAATGATCTTTCAGAAGAATGATATTTTGGTAGCAGTAAAGCACAAGTTCCAAACATGTATCATTCACTTTAATGTGTGATTTCTCTGCATGTTTTAATAAACTTTGTATCAAATAGAGGTTCAAATGTAGCAATAAAAATGTGGTCTCTGCGTATTGTGATAGTCAGCAAACTGCTAAACCAGGCTAATTAATCAAGCTGGGTATTCTCTGTAGGCACTTGTTATCTTGGGTTGTAGAACCTAACGTGAAAATGTCATCGTGAAAATGTCATCGGAGTGTATTTTTATAAGCAAGACGTCTTGTTATAACCGTCTGCAAGAAAGAAAATATACAACGTTTCAAATATCACAAGGAAAACTTGAAACTGCTCAGCCACAAAATCAGCTGACTGTTTCAAGTTCTCCAGGAAGAGAGACTTCCAGGGTTCTCACTGGAGGGGGGAGAGTCTCCTTGATAAGCACAATCCTCTGTCAGGTGGACTGAGGGCCCACTCCCCCTCACCATCTACCCCCTGCCTTTGCTCTGATGCCCCTCTGAACGCAGATGCTGCTACCACCCTGGGCTCCATTCATTCATTCAAGATTGAATCATTCATTCACCATTGTATCTCTGGGGTTTTCTTTCCCCTCTTTTCCGTATAAAATACAAGTCCATAGAATGCCTTTTTGGCCTCTTAGCTCTTCAGAGTTAAGTCCCCTGAAATCATTCACTGAGCACATGCCACTTCCAGTCTCAACCTCCCTCGAGAAAGCCTTCATGGAGCCCCTGGGTGTCATCGCGCAGTTATGACCACCACAGTCTTCTCAGGGATGTCTCCACTGTGCTGTCTTTACAGTACGTAGGATCCTGTAAAGACATTTCACCTTTATATTGAAGAATTATTAAAGATGGGGTTGGAGTGGATAAAACAGAGGATTGGCTACAAAGATGAAACAGAACCTGACCTAAAAAAGCAGCTTCAGAGTAGTGGGAAAGAGAGAGAAAGGGACTCTGAGACAAAATACAAAGAGAGTAACTCCTGAGGGAAGGATCTGTGTGTGTCTGTCTGTCTGTCCATGTGTGTGCGTGTGTGTCTGTGTCTGTGTGTGTCTATGTGTGTGTGTGACTGTGTGTTTGTGTGTGTCTATATGTGTGTCTGTGTCTGCAGGTGTGTATGTGTGTGTGTGTGTGTGTCTGTGCCTGTGTGTGTCTGTGCCTGCATGTGTCTGTGTATGTGTCTGTGTTTGTGTGTCTCTGTCTCCATGTATCTGTGTGTGTGTGTTTGTGTGTGTACTCCTTAATGCACAAGAGACAGAGAATGTTCAGCTGAAGAGGCAAAGGAAAGGTGTCTTGGAAGAGTCAGCATTTGAGCCAGACCTTGAAGGAAAGATGTCAGTAGAAACAGATGACAGGACATTCTCACCAGAGGGACCAATGAGAGGAAGGAAAAGGAGAGCTTTGAGAAGCTCGGGTTGGCTGGACTGCAGGATTAGCAGGTGTCACGGTGTTATAGGTAGGATAGAGCTAGTAATAGAAGGACATAAAGGCAGGACTGGGGATTTACTCTGGAGGGAAAAGGAAGCTGTTGATCAGGAAAGCATATCAGCTGTTTTTCACAAAGTTACTGTGAAGTACAAGTGAGATAACCTAGTGACAGTATTTTCAAAAAAGAGACAAGCTATACAAGCCTAAGGGATTAACACTATAAAAATCAGAATTGTGCTCGTGAAAGATTAATCAGGTAGCCAGTTGCAGAGTTGATTGGATGGGGAAGGAATCAAGGCAGAGAGGCGGTTAGGAGGCTACTGAAATAGCCCAGGTGAGAGGCCAGAAGGGCCTGAATGAGTGCTTCAGCAGAGAGATGAATTCATAGACAGAATACCATGAGGTAGAATCCACAGAACGTGGTTTGTGGTATGTGTGGTGGGAATGGGGCTTTTAAGGGGCCCCATGATTAATCTTTGGGCTTACCACAAAGCAGAGATTGAATCTGAGTGCCCCCAACCCTACATCAACTTGGGCTCCTGAAGGTCCTAGGCCAGAGACATTGTCTGTCTCTGGCAGAACAAACACAAAACCTCAGGATTTCCACAGTTTGAGATCAATCAAATATGAGATCATATACCCCCAGAGAAACAAATACTATGAGAAGAGTCAACAGAAATGAAATTTGGGCTCCCAAGTGCTTTAGATATTAGAATTATTAGATTCAAAATATAAAATAATTATACGTGATATGTTTAAAGAAATAAAAATAGAATAAAAACAAATGATGGTTTGAACAACAGCCAAAATAACTTATAAATGAAAAATATTACCATGGATATTAAAAGCCAAGTGAATGGTTAAATTGTAGATTATACATGGCAGAAGAGAAAATGAGAGAATGGGAAGACTGGTCAGAAGAAATTACCAAGACTGTAGCATGGAGATACAAGGAGATGGAAAATATAAAGAAAGAAAAAGACATGAAAAAAAGAGTCCAGAAGAAAAGAATAGACAGAATAGAGAAGAAGTAATCTTCAAAGACATAACGGTTGAGAATTCATGAAAGATATAAATCCACTGATATAGGAAGCACAACAAATAATAAGCTGGATAAGTACAAAGAAATCCACACCTAAGTACACTGTAGTGATATTGAGAACACAGAAGGTAAAGAGATGATTAAAAGCAGCCAGAAATAAGTGAGAGAACACCTCGAAAGCACTAAGTTAAACAGCAGTCTTCTCAACAACAGGAGGTTGAAGATGGTAGAATAATATCTTCAGACTTTGAGAGAAAATAACTGCAAATCTAGAATTGTGTGCCCAGCAAATTTATCTTTCAAGAATTAAATAAAATAAAGACATTTTCAGATAGATAAAATTTGAGAGTATTCACTACCTACAGACCTTTCCTACAGGAACTTTCTAAAAGTACTTTAGGAAGAAAAGAATGACCTCAGAATAATGATCTGAGATGCAAAGAGGAATGATGAGCAAAGAAATTTGGAAATATGTAGGTAAATCTAAACAAACACCAATTGTATAATATAATAAAAATAATGTCTAATCATGGAGTTAAAGGAGAAGACAACTGAAATACTGGATGAGAAAAGAATGAAATCTAATTGCAGTAACCATTGTTAAGATGGTTAAAATGAACTTGTATTGTTCAGGAAGGAGGTTGGAAAATTAAATTTGGATTTTTTTTTAATTACATATGACAAAATTTTAAGAATAACAACTAAAAAATATAGAATGTATAGCTTCTAAAGTAGCAGAAGGGAAGATTTCAACATTCCTTCCTCATTTGTGGGTAGATAAATCAGATAAAGGAGTAAAGCCGTAGAAAATTTGAACCATACAATTATCAAGCTTGATTTAATATATATAATACACATTATTCTTGAGCACACATGGAACATGTTTAAAAATTGGCCATGAATTAGGCTATAAAGAAGTCATATCCAATTTTTAAAAAAATAAATATCATACAGACCACGTTCCCTTACCATAATGCAATGAAGTCAGAACTCAAAATCAAAAATAACTTTTTAAAATATATTTTTGGAAATTAAATATAGACAAAATCATAACTGAAATTTTAAAATGCTCAGAACTGAATAATAATATTCAATAATAATTATTTAACAATAATAAATCATGTACAAATCATACCTTGTATGATGTGGCAAAAGTGGAATATATATAGCCTTAAATATTTATATGTGAGAAAAAAATATATATAGCCTTAAACACTTGTATTTAAAATTATAACATTGAGGGTCTGGCCCCATGGCATAGTGGTTAAGTGCGCATGCTCCACTGCTGGCGGCCCGGGTTCAGATCCCGGGCATGCACTGATGCACCACTTGTCAGGCCATGCTGTGGTGGCATCCCATATAAAGTGGAGAAAGATGGGCACAGATGTTAGCCCAGGGCCAGTCTTCCTCAGCAAAAAGAGGAGGATTGGCATGCATGTTAACTCAGGGCTGATCTTCCTCACAAAAAAAAAAAAAATTATCACATTGAAAATAAGCTGACCGTCTAATTAAGAAATTAGGAGAAAAACACAAGAATAAACTCTTTAAAGGAAAAGGAAGGCGATAATAAAGATATGAACACGCATTAACGAAAAGGCACACAGAGGTACAACAGAGAGTAAATGCAAATAAAAGAAATTGGTTCTTAGAAAACACTAATATAATAATCACATCTTTAGTCAGATTTATCGAGAAAAAAGGAAAGAAGGCACAAATCAAGAGTAATAGAAAATTTTTTAAAAGACACAACTACAAAAAACAGATATTAAAGGGAAAAGAAAATATAAATTATCATAATTGTTTTATATACTCATAATTACTTCATCTGCTCATAAATATTATGTTAACAAATTTGAGAATGCATATGAAATAAATTAATTCAAGAAAAATTATAACTTACTAAACTTGACTCAAGAAGAAAGAGAATGCCTGAATGGTCCTGCAATCATTTAAGAAATTTAATCAGAAGTTAAAAATATTTCCATGGAGAAAACAGCAGGCCCAGCCAATTTTATGAGCAAATTCTACATAACTTTCAAAGAAAAATTGTTCCAATCTCCTAGAAGATAGAAAATGAGGAATTACTCCCTCAGTAGCATTCTACTACCTACCTCATTAGAATAGTATTCTAATACCATACTCTCCCTGGCACACACAATTCTTGGTGATTGAATTCTCGCAATCAGTTATCTTTATTTATGGTTCCCATTTTCCATAAATCACCTGGACATTTCTCTTCACACAAGGCAGTGACCCTACATGTATCCCTTCTAGTGATAGTATTTGCCCAGTTGGAGAATCTGAACTTTTTTTCATATGCCTTTAATTCAAATCACAAATTGTTCTACTTCTACAGCTGGTTTTTCTAATACATATTAAAAGTAAGAATAAAGTAATTGGCAAATAATATAGCCTTGATGCCAAAACTAGACAAAGACAGTATGATGAAAGAAAATTACAGACAATCTAACTGGAAACATGGATACAAAAATCCTCAACAACATTAACAAACTGAATCAAGCCAAGTATAAAAACGAAAATATATCTTGTCCAAATTTGCTCTATCCCAGGAATTCAGAGGAGGTTTAACATTAAATGTAATTTACCACAGTAACAGATTAGAGGAGAAAAACCATATGGTCTTCTCATTTGACTCATAAAAAGTATTAGATACAATTCAACATCACTTTATGTTAAAAAAAAAATTCTTAAGAAACTTAAAACACAAAGGAGATTCCATAAACTGATGAATAGTATCTATAAAGGACCTACATACAGCAAACACCATCCTTAATTGTGAAATATGAGAAGCACAAGACGTCCACTCTCATCAGCCTGCTATACTGCAGGCTCTGGCAACCAGCCTTTATCTATTTCAGGCACTTGGCAATTTCTCCTGCTGTCGGTTGCACTCCTTGGCACGTGAAAGGCAATCTTTTCCAAGTATCTTAGTAACAAAACAACACAACTTTATTTACTTAAGTAATCTTCCTTTCTAAGATCCTATAAAATGCATAGTGGCAATGGATTTAATTTTGCTTTACACATTAGTTTACATTAACATACATTACCATACTGGCTGTCAAGTATTTTGAAGAGCACTCCTGCTCTTATGCAAAACCTTGCGAAGCCCCTGGTCCAGCATTATAATTCTCTCTCCTCTGGACATTTTCTATTCTTCCTTAAGTTGCAACAAAAATAGATGGAGTGAGAAGAGGAGAGAAGAACCAAACGTGTACGTTTTTTCTCTTCTTCGTGCTGTAGGAAATGTTTCAAAAAGTTGGTGGTGAACATGATTTCATTTCTCCATACTCTCCATGGTACACACGATTCTTGGTGATTGAATGCGTATGATCATTTACCTTTGTTTTTGGTTCCCATTTTCCATAAATCTTCTGGACATTTCTCTTCACACAAGGCAGTGACCCTACATGTATTCCTTTTAATAATGGTATTTGCCCAGTGGGAGAATCCAAGCTTTTTTTCATATGTCTTTAATTCAAATCACAAATTGTTCTACTTCTACAGCTGGTTTTTCTAATACCTATTGAAAGTAAGAATAAAGTAATTGGCAAATGAGGTTAATTAAAGGAACTTTTTGTAGCAGACTTGACCGTTCTTCTTGCTGGTATTTGACGATTACATCATTATTTATAGTTGCTAAGGTGATAGTGTGAGAATACTCAGTTTTGAAATACTTAGAGTCCAAGTTCGTGGCTCATATCCCTGTGAATCACTCACTTATAAATAAAATTAATTTGACACTGGGCCATTTCATCAACTATACCTCTGGCAAGTTAATACAAGCCAGTTGTATTCTAGCAATAATAAGGGAGTTATTTGTTGGTCAACCCACTGTGGCAAATATTTCACTCGTTTAGAAATAGAATCACTCCATCAGGAAATCAGAGTGGCATTGTATTAGGAAAATTGAATAAAAGGAGAATCTCTGTGCATAATACCACAGAACTGTTTAAAGCAAACTGAAATAAAATGAAGCCCAGAAGCTTCCAATTGTTGGGGGAAGTTTAAACTGCTACCTCCAATTAGAAGGCAGCCAGAGGTATTTGTCAAAATGTTAAATGCACATATTCTTTGTATCATTGACAAACAATAGAGACACACTCAGGCTAGATTCAATTAAAAAAGAAGAGTTACAGGCCAACGCCATAGCCGAGTGGTTCAAGTTCCACACGCTCCACTTCGGCGGCCCAGGTTTTTGAGTTCAGATCCTAGGCGCAGACCTATACACTCGTCAGCCATGCTGTGGCAGCGACCCACATACAAAGTGGAGGAAGATGGATACAGATGTTAGCTCAGGGCTAATCTTCCTCAAGCAAAAAAAGAGGAAGATTGGCAACAGATGTTAGCTCAGGGCCAATCTTCCTCAAAAAAAAAAAGAAGAGTTAAAAAAAAAAAAAGAAGAATTAGAAGAATAAGTATTTCACTGGATTGAAGAAAAGCCTGACTAACAAGGTCTCAGGAAAAATAGGACTCAGGAGAGCTCTAGAGCAGAAACATTTGGCCAGCGTCTTTAAGCCATCCTTATCAGGACAATTCATCTCCAACCATTTTCCATTTTTGCATCACTCTGTTCAAGATTCAAGTTCTTGGGAGGGAGCATCTGATTGGCTTAGTTGGGTCACCTGACTCCCCTTAGTTGGGTCACATGACCCAACCCTTAGCTGGGATACATGACATCCACACAAGAGGACGTGATGTGCAGCTCTCTTCTCAGGCAGGGCAAGCACCGGCCCCATTGTATTTGTTCTTTAAAATAACAGCACAAGACAACAATTAGAGATGTTTTCTTATTATATCTCCATTTCCCCAAAGGAAAGTGGAGGTGCTATTATCAGAGAGAAAGAGAATGGAGGATACATAGATGAAAGCAACACATAGTCATTCTCTTTGCAACAGCAGTTTCACAACACACAGAGAATCTATTCATCTGTGTCACATAGGTGGTGAACAAGGTTTTTGCAATGTTACTCTTAATGGTAAATAATAAAAATAATAGAAATGCCCATCAATAAGAAAGTAGTTAAATAAAGTATTGTACATCCATACTGCGGAATTCTAGGCAGCCACTAAAATCGATGGAGTGAGGCTGTACCGACATGGGAAGATCTCTGATATCTAGCAGTAGATAACAAAAGGAAGTTTCGGAAGAGTATGTCAAGTACGGTAATGGTCTTGTAAAAGTTTAAAAGATGTTTATGGAACAGGAAAGACTCATTATATCTAATAACAAAACCTCTTTATTTTTGTCTTCCTCTGTTCCTTTAAGTAGGAAATTTCCTCCTCTGCCTCAGGGAGAAAACTTTGGCAGTGTCAAGCCTTCTGTGAACTCATGGGTAATAAACAAATCCTGTGATTGCTTTAGGTCATAAACATGGTGTCAATTCAGTAACTAAAAATGTCTAATGCTGTATAATAATAAAAATTCTAAACTTGATTTTAATTAGTTTAAATCCCCCGCCCCACCTGCCATCTCTGCATGCATGACTAGCTCCAGTGCGTCCAGGTACACTCTACCCAGCTGCCTTGGGCTGAGAGGAAAAGCCTCTTCTTTACGTTCTCAGCTGTGGGTCAGATGCTAGTCCCTGCATTTGGAACAGCCCTATTAATGCTTCTATTGACTTGAGATAAAGGGGGAATCTCCCTATGCTCCCACCCCTAGGAAGCAGGGTTGGTACCCAGAACAAATGGTGTTATACCTTTTCAAAGTAATCCTCCTGATAAATACTCTTTACCTGTAGATAGACGACAGATGATAAATAGACAGACAGGGAGATATATTTATCTCCCCCTAGAGGTTCTGCTTCTCTGATCAAATCCTGACTGATACAAGGGGCTTGTCAACATTATCTATCATAAAAACATTGGTTTTTCTCAGGTCATACTCTGTACAAGCCAAAGTCTTTCAAAGGATTCATGTATTTTCTATTGCCTTGATGATTGGCAAGGCAAATAATCCTCCCCATATTACAAATAGGAAAAGAAACTGATACACGGAAGTCCCTTAAGGAGCAAGGATCTGGCATACCCATCTTTCACTCCAAGAGTTACCATGAAGGAAACAGAAGGAGCAGGAACTAGCCGCAATAAACAACCATCCTTGTTTATCTTGAAGAGGTCAAAGGGCCACCTCAGCTCTGGGCCAGATTAGGGACTCAGTAAATATGATGCATTTGTGTTCACAAAAATGAAATCCCTTGAATGTTTTATTGTTAAAGGGCTAACCTCCATCTGCTTTGTTAAACAAAACTCTTCTGATTAGCTCTAACCAGCCTTGAATTGGGGATTACTTGACCTTGGGCAAGCTTACAAGTAAAGCAAGTCAAAGCAATGCATGAAATGAGGGTGTGATTTTGCAAAAGGATTTTCTTCTTCGTTGGTTTAACCAACTCTTTTACTTCCCTGGAGGTCTAAGATGTTAGAGATTTTATACAAGAAGACACACGCATTGCAGGGCCTCCCTGAACCCATAAAAGTTTTGTATGCTCAATGCCATAGGGCTGCCATCCGCAACCCACACTTGGCGCTCATCCCTGTGTCGGTAGTGGGTATGGATCTCAGTCCTTGTTTTGTGTACCTAACTGGATTTCTCTTTTGACATCCATCCTGCCAAGTTGAGGAGAAACGTAACTCAGTCAACTCAAGGTCTCCCTCTCCTGTCTTAGATGCTTGTTAGTGGTGTCTAACTTCTAGGAAGCTTTGAGGGCGCAGAGCCTTTGGGAAGCTGCCACCTGGCCCCTATTTCATCTGTTCACACGACTCCCCACTGAGACATCTCATGTTCCTGACCACACTATCCTTCACACTGGTGGGTCTTCCTGTGACTTCTGTGTCACACTTAGGACACAAGGACCATTTGGCTGCTCCAGCACCCCTCTGATGGGAGGGAGAGGATGACAAAGAATGACCTGAAGATGAAAATATGGGCTAATACATCTCAAATAATATCCTGCCCCATGTATTATTAAACTTTGTTCCACATGTTTTACATCTCCCAAAGAAGATTTTGATTCCCTCCAGGACATCAACTGTGCCTCATCTCTCTATATGTCCTTACTGGTCAGCAGAGTACCCACTGGTACATTTTTATTGTTGATAATAATCCTGTGTAGATTGCATATATTTAGGTATGTCTGATGGCTTTCACCATACATAGGACCCATGCTTTAAGTCAGAATTCCCCAGTAGCGACCATGTGATGGAGATTCATGTGCAGATGTTGTGTTGATTATGAAAGCAGTGCTCCCAGGGCGAAGAGGGAAGTAAGGAAGGCAAGAACAAGGAGCCCAGCAAGGGCCAGTCTCAAGCCAAAGCCCCACAGAGGGTACCTGCAGCCTGATCCCACGGAGGAAGCTGGAGGATAAATTACATCTCAGGGCTGTCCCCAAGGGAACCGCGGAGCTAGGTGTTTGGGCTATGCTGCTCCCATAGCCCAAGGGCAGTCCATTTAAAAGGGGCAAGGAGCACACAGACATGGTGAGAAAGTGTCCAAGGGAATCTGAGCAGAGGCTGGGCACTGACCAGTACAGCGCCCCCTACTGACCCGACAGGTGAGGCAAGTTCTGAGGGGAATGGACGCTGTTGCAGGCCAAGATTCACTGGCTGTACACGCAAGGCAAACAGAGCAAAGAGAAGAAAATTTTTTAAAAAACTTCAAACAAGTGTCTGCATTCCTCTGGTTCTCTGAGATTCTTTAATGCGTAACGTCAGCAATAGTGTGACCTTTGAGCAATGGCTTCAGGCCAAGAATTTATCAAATAGAGCTGTAAAAATATCACACAGTGCAAATAGCAGTTGTCAACATACACAAAACATCAGTTGGCATGTACTAGAACACACAGTAGAGAATTGGTATTATCTGAAATTCAATTTACTGGTATTTGGAGGTAGTATGTATATAATATTTATTCATACAGATGTGTTATATAGACTCAGGAAAAAATGGTCTCATAAAAATTCAGGAATTCTTTTATAATATTTTGTATATGATATTTTTAAAGGAGCACATTCTAGAAAATTCGGAAAAGTTGGAAAGGAGATCATTACTTCTAACTTGGAAGCGACTTTTTCCTTATTTAGAACAATGGTTCTCAAAAAGTGTAAGCGTGGTTCTGCATCAGCCTAACCTGGGAGCTTGTTGGAAATGCAAGCTCTCGGGCCCCACCCCAGACCAATTGAGGCAGAAACTCTGGGTGTGGCCCAGCAAGTTGCATTCACAAGCCTCCAGGCAATTCTGGTGCGTACTGAAGTTTGAGAACCACTGATTTAGAAAACCAAGTACATGAGTTTAAGCTCATGGTATAGAAAGGGAAAAAGTACACAAGAAAAAGTTCTAATTACTAACTTAAAATTAAGTTTCTCAGAAAACTTAACCTTACTGAGGCAATACACAGGGTGGGTTTTTATTTTCAAAATGACAATACCTTTAACGATTTCCTGACTCCCAAAATTTTCGTGTTCATTACTTTAAAATGTCAGGACATACAGAAAGGAATTAAAGAAGAATGTAGCGTGTCCTCAAATCCTACCACTGAGAAAAAAGTCACAGTTAACATTTTAGTGCATGTCATCCCAGATTTTTTTGGGATGAACATATATGAACATATAATTATGTTCATATACATATAATGATTTTTTTACAAAAAAATCATACTAGACGTGTTGTTCTGTAAAGTTTTGCAAAGTGCTTTTTTAATTTAAAAATACATCATGGATATCTTTAATGTCAATAGGTAGAGGTCTACTGCATTGTTTTAATGTCTGCATAGTATTCTATTGGAAGAAAAACCATAATTTTTAACTACTGCCTTATTATTGAATATATGAGTGTTTCTAACATTTCACTATTATAAACCATGCTGCAATGAACATCCTTGTACTAATGCTTCTGTGTGCTTAGTTGAGTAGATATTTTGCAAATCTCCTTCCCAAATTATATAGCCCTAGTTCCACATGTAAAGTGCCGTGCTGGAGCACATGTCAGAACCCCTTACTCCTATGCCAGCATCTCCCCACACCCTCCCTCCTTCCCTCTGTTCTCCCCCTCATTCTCTTTCTCTCTCTCTGTCTCCTCTTCCCTCTCCTCTTTCTGTCTCCCTCAAACAGAAGCTTTAAGAAGGAGGGAACTGCCTTGCCTCAGGTTTCTTTCTCCCTCTTCCCCTCACTCAGTGCCAAATCCTGGAATAGACGCCTAGATGCCGGGGGCCTCAGGCGGGAGGGGAATGCAACAGTGAAAAAGACTATATTAAAAACTCCCGTTTCTAATCCATCTTCTTTCATTTTCTCTTTGTCTCCTGAGGGGAAATCCTGCCTGCCCCTCTGGAAAAGTAGCCCAAAATTTTTCCTATCCCAGCTGGACCGCAGGGCAGGTCTCATCACGACTCTATTCAGAGTTTACTGACTGGACTCACAAGGATGCAGAAACGGCTACTTCCTCTTTTAGGGTAAAGCAAGAAAGAAGAGAGGGAAAGGAATCCAGAGGGAAATTGAAGAGAGTGGAAGGAAGAGGGAATGAAAGGAAGTGGGAAAGAAGAGGGGAGCTTTTCACAGAGGCTGTGTCACTTAGGAGCAGAGAGCAAAACAGAGCAGCCGCCCGGCACCCCTCATCACCTGGGGCCCCGATTATACTTCACACCGCTTTATGGCGATACCCAGGCAATTTGCACTTCCATAAATCCTCAAGCCTTTTTTCAACCTCAAACGAAATTCCATTTCTGCTACAGTGGCTGCAGGCCACCATAAATACATCTCCAGGAATTTCAGCTCTTTATGTTGCCAGAATCTTTGTGCCAAATTTAACCCAAAAAGCTGAAGTTGCAACCACTACAGCTGCAAATTTTTAAATGTGTTTTCTCTTTGTCCATATAATTGGGATAAGAAAGGTAACGCCCACAGAAATATCAACATGCACCGGAAATTGAAAAAGGATTCAATAAATCATCCTTAGAACAGTAGTATAAATTTATCCACATATTTTACATTCTACTGTGTCACTTGCACAAATAAATGCCAAAAAAAAAGAGTGGTACAAATTTCCTGTAAACTTGCTAGCGCTATTATAAGTAAAATTTCTAGTCACCTGAGCAGGAATGTGAGACTGACTAGAAATAATAGTAATGGGGTCCCATCCTTTCTGTAATATTGTCAAATTCGCTGTAATTGGAGGCCTCATCTGCCACCTCTCCTCCTTGCCCCATGCCAGGCTCCACCTCAGCCCCCTTCCTGCATCCCAGATGCCTCATGCTCTGTGCAGCTGCTGGGGACAGCAGACCTGCCCTGCCTCTGGGGTCATTGGCACGGGCTTGCAGAGTCACCTTCCCTGTGCAGCCCGTCGATGGCCTCCGCCCACCGCGGGGGCCCACTGCAGGCCACTGTTGGCCTTACTCAACTCTGACACTGGCTCATGGGGACTGTATAACCCCTCTGCCTGGGCACGCAGACTCTGAATCCTGTGAGGGTTGGGACAGGGTCTTCATCTTTGCTCTTTGGGTCTGGGGGAGATTCCCCAAAAATCCTCAAACCCTCAGCACACGCCCTTTGAGAGGTGACTTTAAGGCTCCTCCCTGCCCCCCCTGCCCCAGAGATGGAATCTATTCCCCACCCCCCTTGAAGCTAGGCTCGGCCGTGTGACATGTCTTGGCCCATGGGACATCAGCAAAAGTGACAGGTACTGTGTAAAGAAGCCCAGGCCAGCCTGCCAGAGGATGAGAGATGACATCGTCCCACTGTCAACCTCAGCCCAAGTAGCCTAGCCCACCCAGAATGGTAAGAAATAATAAAATGCTCCTGTTTGGGGATGAATTAATAATTTGCATGTGAAAGGAACAGAGACCATCCTAGTTGTCTCAAACTGTAACGTTTACTTACATATTTCCTTCTGTTATAGATACAGAACCTTTATCCGTAGGCTCTAGAGATATAGGGCCACACCTACAAAGGACGCTCACTGGATTTATAGCTAATTAGCCTGGAATTAGGAAAGACCACACCTGTGGGTTTGGGGATTTTGGTTGGAGAGTCCAAACTGAGTCAGGAATACCCCAGACTTGGGCTCCCCCACAGAGCACCACTCACTGTTTTAAAAAGCCAAACTTCACCCAGGGCTTCTCCACTCCCTACAGTGTCTGGAAGCCAGCCACGCCCCCTATGCATCCAAATGCACGTGTGTGCACACGCAGACACACACACACATGCGCACATTGGTGCACACTCGTGCACGCACACACGCATCTGTGGTATCAGTGCTTTTGGCACAGGTAGCCCCACTGGTGACAGGGGCCACTGGCCAACCACAGTGGCAGCTTGCCGCTTTTCCAGCCAGATGAACTGGGCTGTGCCGATGGCAGAGAAACTGCTGACGGAAGGAGACCTTCAACCACAGGGACCTGGATTCTTTCCGAGGAGCCTCTCAGGCGCTAAGACCTCATGAGCAGTGTGTTGGTCAGAGACGGAACTCCTACCGGAGGCCAGTCTGCCACAGTCCCACATGTAGACCTCCCCCCCAGGCCACTGCCGGAAGACGGGGGCGGGGGGGGGGCAGAGCCCTCGGCAGAGGCACCGGAGGTACCAAGGGGGACCGGGCGTCATTCTCGATCTCCGAGGAGACTCTACAGAAAGGTGACTGCTGGGGTGCAGGGAAGGAAAACAGTGGTGAGAAATGCGTGGCAAGTGGACAAAAGGTGACAGTCTACCACTCATTTGATGCCTTACCAAGGTAAGGCACTATCATCAATTATTTAAAAATTCCATGGACATCTTTCCTCCAAGTTTAATTATAAGCTATTCTTGGGCAAGAACCGCATGTTATACTTCTTATGGTGCTAAGAAGAGTGCAATGAACAATGTGAAATACAGTTAGTCTTGAATCAGCATGAAAAGGAGTAACATACTGCAATGTCTATTTTTTTTGAATGATTATAGATCAGGTCTCCACTGACCAAGTGAAGCGAAGAGCAGAGTTTATATCCAAATAGACTTTTCAGATCCAGGTACTTCAGGTGGCACGGTGGCGAGAACACAGGACTGCGAGCCTGGAAGCTTCATCTCTGGTGGGCATTTCTGGTTCTGCCATCAACTAACTGCGTGATGCTGGGAAAATGACATCACTCAGCTGGGCCTCAGTTGCAGCATCTCAGCACGTGCAACATCTGGACCACTTTTAAAGGGAAAATTTGCAGACCTCTACGGTTGGATGACTTCATTGTTACTGTAATAACACATCAATATACACAATTATGAAATAAGGTGTGAACTATTCAGGCTTACAGCGCTTAAGTATCACCAAAACACATTTTAAAAACATTTTAAAAATAAATGATAACACTACAGGTCAATAGAACTCAACTGGAAAAACTAACATGAGAGAGAGAATGTCACGTCTCTGAACTACACCTCCCCTCACCTCCCAGTGTGGTACTGAGACCACAGGCCTTTTGCACAGGGCTTGCTGATACTGTAGTATGCTGCATGCGGTTCTCAAACTGCAAAACCTGTATTGGTACAGGGAGCCTAAACCTCACTGGGCCTCCCTTGGCAACTGAAGTAGTAATACTTGGCACCAGCCTGACCATAAACACAACGTGAATGAGAAAACAGAATTGCAGGTCAGTGCTCAATTAGAAAGTGGACAGCCACCTTACCCAGAATATGCTTATATTTTAGATTATCACCAAAATTCACACTCATTTTTAATCTTGTAGAGAATTCGGAGGCTTTTCAGAATCTGTCACAATACTCCAGCTTCAGAAATACTGGAATCAAAAACCGCTAAAGGACGCTTCAAGCTTCAACAGTCCATTCTGTTCAAATCTAACCTCAACGGAACCTCAGAAACATCAATTGCAGTGCACGGATCTGCCACCAGAGGGAAATAGAGAGCCATCACGGTAAAGATGAGCGACGTGGAAACAGCCGCCTCTTTGCTATCATCAAAGAGCTTGGGACAATAGTGTATGTACCATTGTTTTCTTCCTGTGGGTCCCAAAGATGAAATAGTTCAACCCAGCTACGCATATGATAGGTGTGCAACTAATACAAATTCACTCTTTTACTTAAACAAGAGAGATTTTCTCTTTTTATTATTTTCTCTTCATTTTCATTTATTGAACAAACTTGAATGTTTGTGTACAAGAAACAGATGTGCTCCCAGGACTCAGCTTGTCCACAGAATTTAAAATAGACTTCTGACCAAAGCTGAGTTAACAATCCTCAGAGATTCTCTTTCCAAAATTGACTAGTCAGGATCTTCACAAAAGGTGTAGACTCTACAGTAGAAGGCAAAAAGGATGTGTCGTTTGAAAATAGTGAAAAGGCGTCAGTACCATGGCTGGCTGTCCTGGGATGGAAGGAAAGGCCTCCAGGGGTCATCTCTGTAGAAAATCACTCTGTTTTCTAAGCCATTCATTTAGCTAGCTAACAATTCTTGAATACCAGCTGTGTGCCTAGAATGTGGTAGATTTCCGGTATAAAAAAAAAAAAAGGGAGAGCAGGTCCCCATCCTCAAAGAACTCCCTAGAACCTAGCTGAGCAAGCAAAACTAATATGTGAGAATGTGAGAGAAATAAGTACTAATCTGAGTGGTGGGGGAAATAATGAAATAGGGGCTGGGAGGAAGGGAAAGACAGTGTTGTTAATTATGAGTGAAGGGCACTTGGGGAAGTCTTGGGAGGAAAAGAGAAATGGAGAAAATAACATCTGAAATACATTCACCTCATAATGCTATAATGTGGCTTTATCAGATATACTTCTATGACGACTTGAGTTTCCTGAAAAGTACAATCATATCCTTCATGGAAGGGAAGTGTCCCTGAGAGCTCATTGAGCTAAGGTAAAAGAGCAGAGCTCCTGGGCTTCAAGACCCATGCTTCCAGAGCAATCCCTCTGCCCTGCCTCGCAGCCTCTCCCTGCTGTGGCTGGAACCCCAGGGGTGTCTGTATTGGCTGTGGGTGAACCCACTAATGTTTGTCCTGCCCACAAAGTGCATGATGGTATTATCACCACGGCCACCGCCCTCCCTTGTGCTCCTTTACCACATGCCCTGTGCTCCCTGCTGCTCAGCTGGGCACGGGGTAAGAAGGGAAAAGAATGTCCTCCCCCAATTCTTTGGGGGATCCTGCCATCTGCCCCCAAAGCAGCATCCTCTGGGCCGCAGGTCTCATAAAGCAACTCCTCTGACCCAACAGCTTCAGCCTGAAACATCTCTCTCTAGAGTGGTCCCCAGGCCATCCTGTGCTGCCTGCATCACCCCGCTCCACCCAGGCTCCTCTGCACAAACCTCCTCTCCTCTCCTTCAGCCACAAAATAAAACCTCCTCTCCATTTAGCACAGGGGGAGCCACAAAGTATCTTCTTCCTGGATACTGTAAATGAATTTGACCTTGACAGGATGGGGGTGGGGGTGGGGGGTTGTGCCCTGGGAAAGGAGCCAAGCAGAGAGACTAGGGTGGAAAATCAAAATCAATGTTGCATTCACCAGCGAAGTGTATAGAGTCAGCCTGCTGCAAGAATGACTTCAAATGACCTAGATACTTAACCAAGTTTTTCATCAAGAGATAAGTCCTGCCCTTTGGGTAGGAAAGTTTGGTAGCATTGAAATTATCAGAAATTATGGTTTTGCTTCTATAAACTTGGAATTTTCATTCCCTCATGAGTGTACATCCATCCACCTTTAAAAAAATTAATGATTGGACACCTACTAAGTACCAGGCATCCTGCTAGACCTGGAGCTACAGAGAGAAGTACAACGTGGTCCCCGTCCTAGAAAAACCCCACGTGTCGTGGAGTTGAGGCAGGCACGTCCACACAAATCATAACTGACCCTAATAGCTTTGTGCATGTGTGCTTGTGTGTGTGTGCATGTTTGTATGCATAATATAAACCACAGTTAGAGGCTCTCAGCCCTCTGTTTTCATGGTACTGGATATTTTTATTTCATACCCCAAGATTAAAGAGAGCTAGGGGACCACCAGAGATGGAGATAGCACTCTGTGGGCTCGGATAAGATGCATTTAAAGACAAACAAGAGACCGAAGGACCACACACAAATAAATCATCAATAACCACATATGGTGCCCAAGGAAGGCCTGAGCAGGGTTAAGAGGAAGGGGCGACAGGGGCTGCTTGTTAAACCTGTTGCTTCTTTATTTAGCATTTAGGGGAAGGGGCAAAGGTCATGTTTCTCCAAACAGCAAAGGACGCCAAGGAGGAGCTGCTATAAATACCAAAGAAGACAGGGCTCATAAATCAGACCTGGGCAGAAGCAAAGTACACACGGAAACCGGAAAGGCCGACAGCCGGTTCTCCCGTAGAAAGACGGCCGGGGAGCAGATGGGATTGGGTGGTGGGGTAGTCAGCTCGGGCTACCATAACAAAGTACCACTGACTGGGTGGCTTAAACAACAGACATTTATTTTCTCATGATTCTGGAGGCGGGAAGTCTGAGATTAAGGTGTTGACAGGTTTGGTTTCTCCTGACAACCTCTCTCCTTGGCTTGTAGATGGCCGTCTTCTCCCACGTCTTCACACAGTCTTCCCTCCGTATGTGTCTGTGTCCTCATCTCTTCTTACAAGGACCCCAGTCATATAGAGTTAGAGCCCACTCCAATGACCTCATTTTAACTTAATCACCTCTTGAAAGACCCTTTCTCCAAATACAGCCACTCTGAAGCACTAGAGGTTAGGACTTCAACATAGGAGGGGACACAATTCAGCCTGTAACAGATGGCAAGCCCCTTTTCCTAATAAACAGGTAACTCCCTTGGAAGAGCAAGATGCCACTGACAAGGAGATTCACTTGATAGTTGGAAAAGACTGATAGAGCAGCAATCTGACCAATGGATGATGGCTGCCAGCAAGGCACAGATTGTGGCAGGGAACTCCAGACTTGTCCAGACTAAATAAATGATACCCTTCTTATATCATCTTGTATGTTTTGAATTAATGTAGATGCTGTTATAATTAAGAAAATACAAAGTATAAGGGTTATTTTAATTCATACTAGTTTTTGTTATTATGCAGTTCTTTTTTTTTTTTTTTTCCGAGGAGGACCAGCCCTGAGCTAACATCCAATGCCAATCCTCCTCTTTTTTGCTGAGGAAGACCGGCTCTGAGCTAACATCCGTGCCCGTCTTCCTCTACTTTATATGAGACGCCGCCACAGCATGGCTTAACAAGCGGTGCATTGGTGTGCACCCGGGATCTGAACCGGTGAACCCCAGGCCGCCGCAGCGGAGTGCGCAATTATGTGGTTCTTTTTAACACTTAAACAGCTAAAGGTATTTGAATTATCATTCCTGAATTTATAACTTAGGGTACATAATGAAAAGTTCATCTTTTGTGCTAAAAACTTAATGTATTGTGTTTTTATCAACAGATGTCAAAAGAATTACCATTGCCTCATTAGGGAGCCTTAAAAAATAATTTATTTTTAAAAGGTGTCTGAATCTCCATGACTGGCCTCAACATTATTATGCAAAAGCAGAAAGCCCATCTCAGAAGCAGAGAACATACTCAGTGCTAGGGAGAGAGAGTATGACTCCCGAGCTCTGAGCTCCCTGTTGCAGGGGTAACTGGGGGAGAACGGCCACCGAGAGGATGAAGGTAAGCCGAATGTGCTAGTGTGGGGGGTTGATCTTTTTACGTGGCTATCAACACACTGAGCTTGACTTCTGCTCCTGGGGGGAGATCCTGCCTGAGGAGAGGCTTTTCCAGTTGGCTGCATCCAATTACAGGCACTCCCACTGCGGAGAGAACGATTTGTAATGAATCACCAGCTTTCACTGCTTGTTGTGAGGCCATCGGGAAACGAGGCCCGGCCATCCCAGCGCTAAGGGCTCCGTGGGGCCCCATCAGTTAGGTGTGGATGGCTCACCTGCAGAGACAGCCTCTTCAGGACACCTGTGACGAGGGGGGGCGCTCAGTTCTGCATCTCTGGGACATTTGTCACATGGCAATCACCTTGAAGGCCTGCTGAGACACAGATTGCAGGGCCCACTCCAGTGTCTGATTCAGTCAGTCTGGGTGGGGCCTGAGAACGCCGGCTCCTAGAAAGTTTCCAGGGGATGCTGCAGGTCCAGCGACACACCCTGAGAACCACTGGCCTGTTGGTAGTCCCACGGCCCAATTACATCATCCTTTTTCTATTCTTGGTTCGTCTTCCAGGTGGATGCAGACCATCTTCAAGCAAGTTTTTCAAGAGGAGTGCTGGGAACACCACTGCCCCTAGATCCGGCAAGAGGGGCCTCTGCTCCAGCTTCTGCTTTGGAGGATGACCCTTTGGACTCTCTCTGGCTACACTCTCCCCACAGGCTAAGAGTCCAGAAGGCCAAAGTGATGTGCCCACCCCAAGCTCATGTCCCCCCCTCTACTCTCCTCCAGACACCTGGGGCCTGGAATTCCCGGTCCCAGAGGTTCTGAGTCTGCTTTCAGGGCCTGCGTGGGCCTCCTCCAGGCTCGTCTCTTGGGGCCTAATGAGGACTTGTCCTCCCCAACCACGGTTGGGTCAGTTTCGTCCGAGACACATGTAATGCTTTTGGGGAGGGGCAAAAACTGAGCAGTACTGGTGTTCTGTTAAAAATGGGCTGTTGGTGGGGGTGGGGGGGTGTAGGAAAGCATGGAGGGCAGGCTCGGTGCCCCTCTCTGCATGCAAGCTCCCCAGTGGGTGGGAAGAGCAGGGAGCTGGCTTGGGACAAGTGTCAAAGGCTGGCGCTCTCACCGTGTTGTGGTGCATAGCTCCAACCGGGTCCTCCAAGTCTTTATGAAGGGTTAGGAGGATAGGACATATTTTATTTAAGAGTTTTTTTACCTTGATTTATAATTTTTAAATACCACATAAATAGGGGTAGGTAGACCACTATTTTTTGTCTTGCCCCTGGACCTGAAAATAATAGAGGTGGGCCCCAGGCATTTATTTCTGAATCTTTTTATATTTGAAAAAGTCTTTCTAACATCTTTACCCACGAAAGGCACCTTGGCTGGGCATATAGTTCTTCATTCATAACCTGAAATCTCCTTGGACAAGCATTTCCCGTGATTCAACAGAACCCAAGTACCACAAACGCTCCAAATACAAGAGTTCTACACCAAACGAGTCTGGAAAGTAAAACACCATAACTGAAGTAAGGCACACACTTGGCACCTCAAATAGCAGCACTCATGCAGTGGAACTTTATTCCATGTTTGGCAATAGTTTCTCTCTTAGCACTAATTTTTGGAGGCACTATGAGATTTTGTCATTGTCTGTGACACCATGGGTATTTTCACGTCGCAAAGGGAAGACTGTGTTGGGTGTGATTATCAGACGCCACTTCAGGACCCCTCTCACATACTGTCCTTCCTTTAAACATTTGCAATAGAAATCATTAAAGAGGATATACATTTGGTTAACAAACATTTGAAAAACGTTCCATCTTATAATAATCCTTTAAAAACTAATTACAAGAAAAATTATTCCACCATCAAATTAACAAAGATTTTAAAATATGAACACACTATATGCTAGTGAGAATGGGGGGAAGGGAGTATCCTTGAAAACAATACTAGATTGAGAATAAATTGGTGCAATCATTTTGGAGTGGAATGGTAATGTGCATATAAATAGGTTTAAAATAATCAGAACATTTAATACAGAAATACACTTGTAGGAATTTGTTCTAAACAAATAATCCTAAATACTATATATAGTCTTTATTGTAATCCTAAATACTGTAAAATTAGTACAAAAGTATAGATAAAGGTATTCACCACAGTGTTGTTTATAAAGTTGAAAATTTGAAACCATAATTCCTTAAAATTATGGGACATAGTAAATAAATGACAGTGCATCCATAAGATTAGATAATATATCACCACAAAAACATAAAAAGCTTATAATAAACACAGAAATGTGCATGCTATAATAGTAAATGGAAAAAAATAGAAAACAAAATTGCATCTATAGAAGGATCACTACTATGCAAAAATGCATTGAAAAGAATCAGACAAGAAATATACTAAAGTGTTACCTGCATTTGCCTGTGTCTATTTTTCTATAATTTCTAAAATTTTTAATAATCATATATAATTGTTATAATATAAAAATAAAACATATTCTATTTTAAATATAAATAAATCATGTAGCACGTTCTACTTTAGATTATATAGATAACCATACATCTGATAAGGGCTTAATCTCCAAAACATATAAAGAACTCATGCATCTCAACAACAAAAAAACTACCAACCCAATTAAAAAATGGGCAAAAGACATGAACAGACATTTCTCCAAAGAAGATATACAGATGGCCAACAGACACATGAAAAGATGTTCAAAATCATTAACTTTCAGGGAAATGCAAATCAAAACTACAATGAGATATCACCTCACGCCCGTCAGAATAGCTATAATTAATTATATAATTATATAAGACAGGAAACAACATGTGTTGGAGAGGATGTGGAGAGAAGGGAACTCTCATACACTGCTGGTGGGAGTGCAAACTGGTGCAGCCACTATGGAAAACAGTACGGAGATTCCTCAAAAAATTGAGGATAGAACTACCACATGATCCAGCTATTCCACTGCTGGGTATTTATCCAAAGAACTTGAAAACACCAATGCATAAAGATACATGCACCCCTGTGTTCATTGCAGCATTATTCACAATAGCCAAGACTTGGAAGCAACCTAAGTGCCCATCAAGGGACGAATGGATAAAGAAGCTGTGGTATATATACACAATGGAATACTACTCAGCCATAAGAAACGATGAAATCCAGCCAGTGGTGACAACATGGATGGACCTTGAAGGTATTATGCAAAGTGAAATAAGTCAGAGGGAGAAGGTCAAATACCGTATGATTTCCTTCATTAAGTAGTAGATAATAACAACAATAAACAAACACTTAGAGACAGAGATTGGATTGGTGGTTACCAGAGGGGAAGGGGGGAGGGAGGAGGGCGAAAGGGATAATTCGGCACATGTGTGTGGTGATGGGTTGTAATTAGTATTTGGGTGGTGAACCTGATGTAATCTATGCAGAAATAGAAGTATAATGATGTACACCTGAAATTTATACAATGTTATAAACCAATGTTATGCAATAAACAAAAAATTTTAAAAAATAAAAAAATTAAAAAAAATTATATAGATAAACTTCTGCTTACTGTCTATAATAGTGTTTATTCCAAGTAACAACATATAAGACTAATTTTAGAGTTAAAAATTGAAATATCATAACAAATGAGAATATTCCTCCAGGAAATATGAAACTGAAGAAAAAATCTCCAATAACATAAATTATTTTCAGCTTTAGTGAATATAATTGACATAACGCATAACTTTAAGGTGTACCATGTGATGATATGGTACGCTTATATATTGCAAAATGATTACCACAGTACGATTAGTTAACACCTCCATCATCTCACATAATGACCTGCTTTGTGTGAGTAGTGAGAACATTTAAGATCTACTCCCCTAGCAACTTTCAAGTATACAATACAGTATTGTTAACTATAGTCACCATGCTGTACATTAGATCTCCAGAACTTTACCTTATAACTGGGAGTTTGTATCCTTTGATTGACATTCCCTCATTTCCCCCACCCCCCAGACCCTGGCTGCCATTCCACTCTCTGTCTCTGTGGGCTCAGCTTTTTTAGATTCACATACAGTATTTGTCATTCTCTGTCTGACATATTTCACTTAGCATAATGCCCTCAAGCTTTGTCCATGTTGTCACAAATGGCAGGATTTCCTTCTTTCTCATGGTTGAATAATATTCCACTCTGTGTGTGTGTGTGTGTGTGTGTGTGTGTGTGTATGTATCCATTCATCCACAGATGGACATTTAGCTTGTTTCCACGTCTTGGCTATTGTGAATAATGCTACAGTGAACTTGGGAGTGCAGATACCTCTTCAAGATCTTGTTTTCACTTCCTTTAGATATATACCCAAAAATGGGATTGCTAGATCATATCGTCATTCTATTTTTAGATAATTTCTGCTGAGAAATCTGCTGATAGCCTTGTAAGTGATAAGCTTCTTTTCTCTTGCTGCTAAGATTCCCTCTTTGTCTTTGATTTTTAAAGTTTTATTATAATATGTCTTACAGAAGATCTTTTTGAGTTGAATGTGTTTGGGAATTTATGAGCTTCGTGAACTTGGATGGCCAAATCTCTCTCCAGATTTGGGAAGTTCTCGGCCATTATTTCATCTAATAAACTTTCTGCCTCCTTCTCTGTCGCTTCTCCTTCTGGGACTCCAGTACCTTGCAGATTGCTTCTCTCGATATAGTTCATGTAGACTTTCTTCACTCTTTTTCCTTCTTTTTTCTTTCCTCTCCTCTGACTGGATAATTTCAATGGTCCTATCTTCTACTTCACAAATTCTTTCTTCTGCTTGATCCATTCTGATGTTGATCCTCTCTTTTGTATTTTTCATTTCATTCATTATATTCTTCAGTTCCAGAATTTGTGTTTGGTTCTTTTTTTATGATTTCTATCTCTTCGTTAAACTTCTCATTGTGTTCATGTATTGTTTTCCTGACTTTGTTGAATTGTTTTTCTGTGTTTTCTTGTAGGCTGTGGAGCTTCCTTAAAACAGCAATTTTGAATTGTCTGTTGGGTAAATTGCAAATCTCATGTTTGGGGTCAGTTACAGGAAGATTACTGTGATCCTTTGGTGGTGTTATGTTTCCTTGATTTTTCATGTTCCTTAAAGTCTTGTGTTGCTGTTTTTGCATTTGAAGTAGCAGTCTTGACTGATTAATTTCAGGAGAGAAATAACTTCCACCAGCCCTGCTGGAGATTCTGTGGCTTTCTCAGACCTTCTGTGGATGCACCTGTTCCACACTTCTCCCTTCCTCTTATGGTAGAATGCTTAAGTTTCTCTGCCTTTTCTTTCTTTTTTTTTTTTTTGAGGAAGATCAGTCCTGAGCTAACATCCATGCTAATCCTCCTCTTTGTTTTTTTTGCTGAGGAAGACCGGCTCTGAGCTAACATCTATTGCCAATCCTCCTCCTTTTTTCTCCCCAAAGCCCCAGTAGACAGTTGTATGTCATAGCTGCACATCCTTCTAGTTGCTGTATGTGGGACGCGGCCTCAGCATGGCCGGAGAAGCGGTGCATCGGTGCGCGCCCGGGATCCGAACCCGGGCCTTCAGTAGCGGAGCGCGTGCACTTAACTGCTAAGCCACGGGGCTGGCCCCTCTCTGCCTTTTCTCAATCCTGCAATGCACCAAGCCAAGTGCTGACCACCTCCCTTTTGCTTTCCCAAAGGCAGTAATTTATCAAGTAAGCTTTACTTAGTTTGTGGTCTCTCCTGGCCTGCAGATTCGGGCTGACTTTCTGCTCATGTTCACTAGCCATCTGCCAAAGCTCGCTTTTGCCACCACCAGGATCACACACAGTTGTTGGACACAGGGTAGGGGGTGGGGGGGTGAGACACAGAGAGCTCTAGGGGTGCCCATGGACCAGTTGGGGGCTCCACAGGTGACGTGTCTCCAGCAGCTCGTGGGCAGGCCTCCTGATAGAGTCCATGACACGGTTAGTAGGATCCATGTCCCTTTGGTACATTCCCTTCCGAGCCCTGGCTGCTGTTCTCCCAGTCGCTTATGCCACATCCCCCCCTCGACCCCCCACAATACAGCTCACAACTCAGTACCCTGGATGGGGCGAGAGAGAAACTGGCCTCTTTGGCAGCATCCCCTACAGTTGGGGGAGCCAGGCATTCACCCTCAAGCTCCCACGTTCCCCACAGGGGAAATCACAGGCAGAGAAGTGCTCTCCTGGCACTGAGCTGTGCCGTCTTAAGGGAAGGTGGATGCGGGTAAAGTCAAACTCATCCTCTTAGTCTCTCAAATGGGTGTGATCTCAGGTTTCTTTTGCTCCGGCTATGTGCTAGAACTTCTCTGCAGGACTCCTGGACCTCCACAAAGGCTCTCTTGCCCATGGCTGATTGTCTGATTCAGTCTTCTCCGGGGACTCCTGAACCACAAGAGGGGCTGGAGCCACTTCAGGGGCCACTTAGGGGCCACAGCACGACCCAAGTCTGCATGTCTATTACCCGGCACACGGGTTGGCGAGACTCCTTCTGGGTCCCTGGGTGTGTGGTGCTGGATCCCACAGCTCCTGCAGAGGCACTTTTGTCCATGGATAGATGCCAAATTGTTGTTGTTGAAGGCAGATGTGACAAGGGATGTCTTATTCAGCCATTTACTGATGTCACTTCCAATTACATAATTTTAACTTAATTGTGAACATTCTGCATACTGAGGAGCAGGCAGAAAGGAGAAGATAAGATTTCACTGCTCTATACTACCAAACTCAGCACATTGATTAAAAAGTTACTAAAAGCGATTAATTACCATCTGAGTAAACGCCAACTGTAGGTTTTGCCATTTTTCTGTTTAAACTTAAAAAGAGCGATTTTCGTTTGTTTTGCCTTCCAGACCTCCTTTAGCAGAAAATTAACTACTGAAACCATATGAATCAGTAGGTTTTTGGTCAAATTTTATAGAAATCAGCCTCACTCTGCTCTGTCAGCTTCAGGCTGCTCCTCTCTTTGAAGACGGGCTCTTCTTCTTCCCGAGATGCATAGGGGGTGTATGGCCCCCTGAGGGATCCCTAACTTTTCCTCTCGCAACCCAGTGCCCAAGTGATGGTTTCTTCCCCTCATTTCACTTGCAAAATTCCCTGGAAACAACCTTATCCTAATTTGGGTCTGGTGGTTCTTCCTGGAGCAAGGATTGACTGTAGCCAGGAGCAGTGTGGAAAAACGATTGGCCAGCCAGACCCACCAGCCACGGCCAGTGGTGGCAGCCAGGTTGTAGCATGGCTGCTCCCCACAACCATGAACACAGGCCCTAGAGAAAGGGGTAGAGATGATATAGCAGAATAGACTCCTACACAGACTAACTGGCTAGAGACTACACCTATTTCAGATTGCCTTGTCTTTACATTGATAAACTAGTAAACACTTCAGTGCAGAAAAAGTCTGGACTAGAACTGAGAATCTGTCCCCAGTCCACTTCAGCTTCTGTTTACCTGCATTGAAATCATTCTTCTCCTGCCACATTATGTAAAGAAAGTTAGAATTTAATAAGGCATGATTTTCTCAACATGCAACCTTAAGATGGGCGCTTCATTTTTGCATTTTTAACAGATTCTCCATATTTGGAAACTACTGTCATGAGTTTAAGTCTATACAAAGATCAACAGAGAAAGTCATTCTATTCCTGCTACAGGTCTGTTGCTTATGTGCAGTACACAGACAAACCAAAGGCATCTAGAATGCGCACCTTGTATGGAATGCTATCTTTATACCAAACACAAATAATAAGTCCAGTAGTAGAGACTATATTGTAGTATTCTAGCGAATGATGGAAGCCAAATCAAAATCTGGCTGTTTGGAGATCTTGAAGAAATTACTGATTTTGAATCTTAGTTTCTTTATTTATAAAACTGGGCATTTGGCCCAGATTCTCTTTCAAGTTGCAGCTAAATCTAAAATTCTAAAGGCTCTTGTGAATGACTGTAACAGTTACTAAGAGAAAATTCTTGAGAAATACGTATTTTCTGTTTATTACCAGTTAGAATCAATTCTGTCCAACAGCTGATATTCACTAAGAAAAACTTTGCAAATATCAATGCATTCAAATTCCCACAAGAAAGCAAGTCATTAATTAGAGCTTCTCTTCTCTCTTAAAACATTTCTCTCAGCAAGGGCAGGGAGCAGAGCCCTCTGCCTTCCTGAGAGGGGCTGGTGGTACAACCACCTGTGCATGCTATAAAAAGCAGCCGCTCGTGGAGCCACTTTCCATTCATCACGACGGGGAACAGCGCACAGCTTTTCAATCACCATCCCACATTGAACATTTGGGTAAGAGTGTCCAACAGTTGATGGAAGCTTCTGCAAAGAGAGGTGCTTGACTGACCTGTTTTGTGCAAGGATGACCATAGAAGTCACATTGGCTGAAAATAGACCCTTGTGGCATGAAGTTCTTAAGAATTTGGCAAGTCAATTCAAGTTTAGGATGAGACAGAGAGAAGGAAGGAGAACTCGCTACTTTCTAGCCAGTTGGCAGATGGAGAGAGAGAGACAAGGAGCGACAGAGCTCGAGGGCGCATGCGTGCAGTGCTTGGAGCTACTGCTTGGAATAGCGCCTTCTCATAGCGCCTCTGCCTGGAATGGCCAGCATTTGTTCTGACTGCTCAGGTCCAGTTTGGTCGGGAGACTCTAAGCTCAGCTCTTTGCTGTCCTGGAGCAGCACCGCCATGCCTGGTCCCCAGTCTCCAAGAGCACCTCCAGGGAAAGGCTGTCATGGTGTCCCTCCCACGAAGGGCATGGTGAGTAGGGGAGAGTCCAGTCCGAAGTCGGTTGGGCACCCAAATACCGAGGAGGGTTGAGTATAGCAAATCTCCACCCCAAACAGGACTAAAAATAGTCTCCAACTTAAAGACCATTATTCAAAACAGTATATATTGATTGTGACCCAATTTTGGTGTACATAGATATCTAGAAGAATATATTCAAATGAAGGTCTGAAAAAATCTGTATTGGACTGTTAACCATGATTAGCTTAGATGTAGGAATTTTTGTAGATTTTTCTTTTTGCCTATTTATTTATTATCCATATTTTGTTTTTTTCTACAATGAACATATATTTCTTATTTTATTTTTTAAAGTTTTTAAAGAAATATTTATCTAGAAATCTCAAACTAAAGCTATATGTGAAGAGGGGAACATTTGTTGAGCCTAAGAGTTAGGATCTTATTTTCTAACCAAAAATCTAAACCTCTCCTCCATATGTTGATGTCTTCTATCCTCTTTTAGTTTATATTTTTCACATCTTCCTCTAAGTGCTAGGAGTAGAAAATACAGAATATTTTGATAAAGTGTTCTCAAAGTGATTTTTTAAAGTTTAATTTAAAAGAAACATGAACACAGAAGAGAAATAACAAGTCTTTCTATTTTCAGGAAGATAAGTCTCTGAATTTAGTTTAAGATCCAGAATAATCACAGTTCTGCATACAGAGCAATGGCCCAGACAATACTTGTGGATATTAAATGAATTGGAATTTGTTAATTCATTTACAAATGATGTTAAATTGAAATCAACAGCTCTCATTGATGTTAAGTGAATTTAACACTTGTTAAATGAAATGAAACTTCATTTAAGGAGTGGACTTCTTTCTTAAGAGCTCCCTGTAGTGTCCTATGTGAAATGATACATCTTGGAGCAAAGGGGAAGGAGAAGGAATGAGAGGTTTAAATTTAGACCACCTCAGCCGCATTTAAAGGGGCCACAGGAGCGTTTGATCTTGGCCCTGATACAGGGCAGAAGCTGTTAGAACCCCACCACTCTGCAGGAGTTAAGAAGGCGATGGTTTGTGTAACCACTAGGAATAGCAAATCATAACACTGACCAAAGTCAACACAGTGGAATCTTCCATCTTGACCGTCCTATGTTCTCAGAAATAGACACTTGATGCATTGTTTTTTCTTTGGAGTTATATTCGCAATTGCCCTATCCATTCAGACACTTGTTCATGCGGCAAGCATTGATCAAATATATGCTGCATGTGCGACCCTGGGCTGACCAAACGGAGGATCCCACGGCTGGTAGGAGAGCCCAGAGCAGAACCCATCCCCGGGCAATGGGATCAGCGCCCACATGGAGGGATGCACAGGTGTAAGGGGAGCACAGAGTGGGAGGCCTCCCCCACCGGGGGAACAGGGAAGCTTCTGGAAGACATGACCCTGGCCAGGTCTTATAGGATGCGTAGGAGTTTGCCAGGCAGAGAAGGGACTTGCAGGCAGGGGAACATCCTGCCACAGACCTGGGTCATGACAGGAAGGTGTGCCAGGAATAGCGAGCTGTTGGGATGAAAAGCCTGTGCTCCCAGGAAAGGGACTATCCTGCAGGAAAGGAACATGATGGAATTTGTGTTTTTAATCACAATCTAGCAACAACTGAGAGTGTGGGTTGTGGGGAGTAGAGAGCAAAGGCAAGAACACATACTGGTCTTAATGTCATTGCAATAAGCTGAGCGGGAAAGACCCCGGCCTGGATTAAAACCAAGAGATGGGGAGCTTTGGGAGATATTTTGGAGGTAGAAATCGACAAGGCTTGTGCTCAGTCTAGACAGAGTGTGTGAGAGAAATGGGCTACTACACATGCAGAAGGCTTTTTGGAAAAAAGATACATAAATTGATTAGTAACTAACTGCACATTTGCAAAAAAAATTTTTTGAGTTCAACTTTTTAACTATCTAATAAAAGCAAGGGTAGTGTATGGCATATAATAGTAGCATTCGGTTCAGACAGGCTTCTTTTAAGAATCTTCTAGACTCCGTGTTCCAAATATTTGAGGCAGAAGCAAGAGTGACCTAAATTTTTGCTTTGTTTCTTTAAACAATTTCTATGCTAAGGATAATGACCTCAAAATTGCAACAGTATCAGATTTTGGAAGAAAAGATACAGTGGATGTGAGAGGACGCCTGGGAGCCCATCTAGTCTGAAAGAAAGGAGCTCATTCACCTTCAGCAGTGGCTCCATGAACCCACCCCTCCGCGCACCCTCTTTCACGGGTAGATGGCGGGGTGGGGGGGGGGTGGAGAGCCTTGCTCTTTCTTGCTGTTTCTCTGTAATTATAAACTCTTATCTCCGGCTTCTCCCTTTAGTGGTTAAGTTTCTTTCCATTATGTGTAGCTTATCATAACAAATGGCCACAGCGAAAGCCACTGAAAGCCAAGGAGGAAAACGCCTGGTGTTCCATAATTTCCTGAGCCACAGAAGGCCCGTGGCGGGGCCTCTTCAACACTCGGGAGGAAGACAGGAAGAAACCCAGAGTAATACAGAAGGGAGAAAGTGCTGCAGACTCTAAGAATACAGCCCCAGTCTCTGCTCGGGCCAAAATGCAGAATTATTCTGTAATGAGTACTTTTCTTTTTAATGCTGATGAATGGAAAGTAAGGATTATGCCGGGATCCAGTGGGAGGTAGAGACTCCTAAGGAGGAGGGAAAAACCTGCCTTTCCAAGGGTGCCTCAAGGATGTTTTGTTCATTTATAATGTGGGTGGGATCTGGAGCCTGGGGGGCCTGGAAGATTAGGAATGGGATTTTTCTAGACCCCTCTGTGTATTGTCTCCTCCTGGGAAACCTCCAGAGAAGTGGATGTAGCTCCCTTGGATGAAGGAGCTGAACTGAAATTATGGACGTGACCATAGGGTTTGCTCTCAAGGGTAAACCTACAACAGGGCAAGTGTGGGCTCTCAGGGGACCCAAGGGCACTGGCCGGGCCCCGGAAGAGGTGTGAGGAGCCTAAGGCTGAGCTGCCTGTCCCATGGCTGGGGAAAGGAAGGCCATGATGGAGTGATGACCTCTTGTGACCCATAGCTGAGAAGCTGGCTGCCCTTGCATCTGTCTTGTTACCCCTTGGGCCATGCAACAGTCCTCCACTGACTGCCCTGTGGTCACCCTGGGTGACTGCCTGGACTTGTGCCATTATTCACACGGGAACTGTCCAGGAAGCATAATAAGAATAAAAACAGTAAGATCTCGGATTCACTGAGCACTTGCTGTGTACCAGGACCGGGGCTAACCACTGTGCCCACAGAATCTCATTTAACCTTCACAGTGACCCTGTGATTTAGATCCTAACGTCTCTGTTAGCAAGTGAAGGAGCCCAGATGCAACCCAGGTCTATCAAGTCCACAGCCAGACTCTTCACGTCCGTTGGAGAAGCACCATTGCTGTGCTGCAGGAAGCATCACTCAACGTTGTGGGCCAGGGTCGACAACATTGACTGTCTTTGTGGTTCATGGGAGATGGTGACAGAACTAGGTGAAAAGCCAGAGGCCAGGCAGAGAGCCAAGCCTTTCATACAAAGTGAAGAGGAAATTCCTGAGGGGTGATGACCAGGACAGACTCCGCCTCAGAATGTCCCGGCAGCCACACAGCACCGCCCAGTGCTCCCGATCCCCGGGCTGGACACCGCAGGGAAGAGGGGCCTTTGTGTGTCGGACACCTGAGGTGGGCCATGGACTCCATAACACTCAGGGATGCACTGCAAACTGAGATGGGAACAGGCACTTGGTGTCCTCCAGGCCTATCCCAGCGACAGAGACTTAAGAGATCAGTTCTGTGGAAACTCCCTTGGGAGACCAAAGAGATAATAGAAAAAAGCAGCTCTCATGGGCTAGTAGTCATCGGAGGCACGGATGTTGAGGAAGGATGGAATGAAGCACACGCACACAGAGCCAACAGGGAGAGCATGGTGTCCTCCCAATAAGGCCTGGGGCCCTCCCTTCAACCCCGTGGTTGTAGCTAATCACTCTGGGTTGGATTATGACACACCCATCTGTCTTTATAAGAAGCTGAGGTCACCACCCCAACGCCAGGTCTGGGGTTACACATGCTCCTTGATCCTCTTTCCGGCTTGGCCAGTCAACGCCAAGTGGCCAGTCAACCAGTGAGAGCCTGATATCGACAATACTTTTCTATTTTTCATAGTCACCCGGCTCGCTTGATTCCAGGAATTTACTAGCTTGTGACCTTGATATACAGATAGTCATTTGGGGGACAAAGTCAGCCCACAGTGACACCCTGATCCAGCACATCCATCTCCATCTCTGATATTTTGGGGCACACTGTCAACCCAGTGACCCCTAATTTTATGTGTCAGTGAAGATGGCCTACAGATTTATAGTGGTTGTCCTGCTCTGACCTGACTCATTGTTACCCCACATCATATCTCTGAATTGTAACTATCATATGAGGTAAAGGCCTGAAATCCCGATGAGCATTTGCTAGGAGGTCATCTGAAATCCAGGGATGACTGAAACTCAGAATCAGCCTATGGTACTTCTGAAGGATTTCTCTGCAAATCTGAAAGGGGAAGATCCCTCGGGCTGTGTCTTCGTGAAAAGAAGCCATATTTTGTCAAAGCCTTTCTGACTTGTGATCCCAGTGGATTTCATAGTGATGCCACATGCCGTCAGGGAAGTGGTGCCTAGTGACAGCCCAGGAACATCTCTGCTCCCATCTTATCACCAATTCTCCAGATGTATGGAGCTCCGGAATCCTGTTAGAGGGGACTCCAGGGCACGCGTGAGTCACGGGATATGCTTTTGCACAGCAACAATCCTACAGAGTTGGTGACATACCCGGGCCTGAGGACTCGCCTGGTCCCAGGTTGAAATCTCCCACTCTTACATCTCCTCTGTAGGGAACTGGTCTACATTCATTGATTTTGAATTAGCTGCTCAAATTTAAGGGTCAACCTAGTTCTTATGCCAAAACTGTAACTTAATAGAAACAGACTATGTGTGAGAACCACAGCCTTGTCTGGCAAAATTACCCATCTCTCTACCCTCTACCCATATAACAGATTACCTTAAAATGTGTTTACAATTACAAAAATTTTGCTCATTTGGAAACTTTATTTCCAGTGGGGCACAGAACTAGGATATAATTTAAAGCATAACATTCCTTTTGTTAGTTGTAACAAATTTGCTCAGTCTCTTCCTAACAGATAGACAAATATGCGGAACTGGGAAATGAGAAGCTATCTAAAAGAAAACAGAGAATGTAATTCTTTCCATCAGTAAGCTTTTCAAAAGATAAACCTACAGTTCAGAGTCTTTATAAAATCTCAAGTATGTAGACAGCCTTCACTAAGTGCCCAGCATAGTTCTAACCACTCTAATTAGAGGAAGGCATCCGATACCCATAACAACCCTGTGGGGAAGGTATTATTATTGTTGCCATTGTACAAATAGGAAACTGAGGCACAGAGGTTAAGTAACTTGCCCAAGGTCATGGCTAGTCTGTGGCAGAGCTGGATACAAACCTCTCAAGGCACAGGTTATACTATACTATCCTGGTCCTCTTTTAATGGTAAACAAATAAAGAATTGTCTATTATGAATTACTCTGTGACTTAGCTAAGGAAAAACAGAGGCAGCTCCAAACAGCTAGGCAATGTCCTCTAGAATGACCCCATGACCATTCATTGGTCATGACCCTAACCAATGGCCCCTCTGACTGTTCATTCCACCTCACGGCCCAAACCCCGGCCCCGAGGCCACCAGCCTGCCTCAAGATTTCCACATTAGCCAAATCCATGCCTACCTCCTTCAGAGTTATGCTTCAAGTGCTCTGACTCCTCTTCCAAGTGGCCATCCTCTCGCTGTTGACCCATGTGGAGAGGTTGGGAGGGACAGAACCTCGTTAAACTGAATCTCTCTAAGGGGCAACTGGTGGATGGCATTGGTAAAGTGTTTATCTTCTTAAAAGGTGTTTCTCAACTCAAATCCTTCTCTGATGGGTAGAAATACAACGTGCCAAAGAGAATAAGGAATTCAATGTCATGTGAGAGACATAGTTTTAAAACACACAGATTTTTTTTAATTGAGATAGAATTCACATACCACGTTGTACGACCATCACCACTATCCAATTCCAAAACATTTTCATCACCCTCAAAAGAATCCTCATACCCATTAGCAGTAATTCCCCATTTCCACCCCCTCTCCCCAGCAACCACTAACATACTTTCTGCTTTTGCCTATTCTGGACATTTCATATAATTGGAATCATACAGTGTGTGGTCTTTGGTGTCTGGCTTCTTTCATTCAGCATAATGTTTTCAAGATTCATCCATGTTGTAGCATGTATCAGTACGTCATTCCTTTTTGTGGCTGAACATTATTTCATTGTATGGATATACCACATTTTGTTTATCTGTTCACCTTTTGGTAGACATTTAGGGTGTTTCCATTTTTTGGCTATTGTGAATAACGCTGCTGTGAACATTCATGCACAAGTTTTTGTGTGGACATATATTTTCATTTCTCTTGGGTATGCACCTAGGAGTGGAATTGCTGGGTCATATGGTAATGGGATGTAGAACTTAAAATGGGAAATTTAGAAGAACACATTAGATCATAGGACACAGGAGACTGCCTATGGCCATCCCATTACTTACTTACAGCTGTGAGACCTCAGGCAACCAAGTGACCTCTCTGAATTTCAGGTTGGCTTTTTTATTGTACTGTTGTTTTGTATCTTAAATGAATCCTAGCTAATTTGACCCCCAATATGTTTAATTATAGATCTGCATTTCCATTAACTGAACTAATACAATAAGACCTTTAGAAGGAAAACAATGTGTCCCTGCCAACCAGATTTTTAAAAATACATATAATTTCAGATTGAGCTAGACCAAATAAAATATAACTCCAGGACCTGTCAATCAGAGCAAGGCACTGAGGACGCAGCAGTGACCAACACAGTTGTGGCTCTGCCCTCTGGAGTTCACGGTCCAGGAGGTTCATGACCTTGGCCTAAGCTTACACGCCCACCTGCTGCACACACACTGCACATGATCAGACGGTCCCGGGCTCCCTGCTGCCCTCTGGCACGGCACCTCCAGGACCTTCTCTCCCTTCCAAGAGCCATCCTGTTCTGGACTTTCTATCCGCGTCCTTTTAAAATGTGTTCCTCACCTCAGGGCCTTGCTTCGCTTGCTACTCTGTGGTTATGGCGCAGTATTCCGATAGACTGATAACGGTAATTAAGCCCACAGCACGCAGGAGACAGACTGCCTGGGACTGAACTCCAGCTCGACCACTTACGAGTTGTGTGGACTCTCTGGGCTCGGTTTCCTCCTCGGTAAAACAGGATCAGTATACCTACTGCAAAGGATTATGGCGAAGATGAAATGAGATAGGCTGTGCAGCACACCAAGAGCCGTGCCCCAAGCAGAAGAAGTGATTAAATATCAGCTCATATTATTATCATTATTAATGTGTTCGTGCCTCCTGTCTTCTCTGCCCTCTACATGCAACTATGACAATTTAATTGAGGCTTCTTAATAGTCAAGTCTTTGTCTCGCCGGGTGCTCATGGTTGAAACCCAGCTACGGTGCCAGGTGGGTGGGGGAGATTTGTAGACAGGTCTGCTGTTCAGCACTGGTCAGGCGCAGGTGCGTCTGTGGATGCTCTCTTTATAGCACCCTCTGAGGGTCTTTGCAAATGTTACCTGCTGTTTAGGTACATCCTGCCTTCCGCTAAAGCTGGTCCTGCTCACAATTTTGTTTGCACCAACAAACATATTTATTGCTTTCATCGCTCTCCTGATCCAAAACTTTCCATGTTTGTAATATAACTTGAAATCCTTAACCCGTTAGTGACCTGGCCCATCCTTACTTTCCAATCTCACCTAATTTTTCTCCCTTAGGCTCCAAGCAGCCTCACTCATCCACGGGCCTCCCAAGCACCCTCTGCTTTCCTGCCCCACTGACTTTGCTAGTACAACTCCCCCCACCAACACATGCCTTACCCTCTTACCCCACCATCTCCATCACCTACTCCGTCATCAGCCCAGCTCAGAGGTCACCCTTCCAGAAAGTTCTATCAGATCTGTGTTGCTGCTGCCACCAGTCCTCACTCCATGCCAGAAATCATATCTCCTCTCTGTGTTCCCATAGCATTCATAGCATTCTTCTAGAATAGTCTCACTGTATTATGATTATTTGAATACATATCTTATCATTGATACAATAACACTGTGTGTTATTGTAACTTTGTAATTATAACGTTGTCTTTCATTTTGTAGCATCCTGCCTGGGCCTTGCATAGAGTAGGTATTTAAAGCTTGTTGAGTTGAACAATTTGCACCCTTCAAAACAACTGAGTTTTAACATGAACTCCTTAAATCACTAGCATCACCACAGTACAACTTTCTATCAATAAGAACTTCTGTAAGTCCTGCATTCTGTTGTTAAGAGTCAGCTTCATGTCAGCAGGCACACCTTGGTTGATTCCTGGCTATGGGCACACTCTGAATGTCTCGGTACCTCAGTTTCCTCATGGATAAAATGAGGATAACAATAGTACCGACCTCGTAGGGTTGCTGTGAGGAGATAATGAGCTAGTCCATATACGCCCCTAGGAAAGTGCCTGGCCTGGCACACAGGAAGCACTCAGTACATATTAGCAGTTACTAATCTCAAGGCCAATTTCCACCTGGCTCTTTCCCTGAAGAAGTCTGGAAAATGGCCATTTAGATACTGTAGTTTCCAACTCTCACCAGTAGGAGGCGCCCAGCCTCCAGGGCTGTGATGATTTTCCTCCCAGATGGAGCCCAGGAATAGAGAATTCAGTTTGGGGCTGGAAGCAGAGGTGTGTCTATAAATATCAAGAAACCTCAGGTTTTAAAGGTCACCACAAGGCGCTCTGCAAGAGGTTGCGTGGGAGGACACCGGGCTGTTCCCCTGCACCGCCTTCTCTACCCATCACCTGTGTAGAAAGGGCAGTGGTGCCAAGATGTGGGATGGGAGGGCGGGCCCAGGGACGAGGGAGGAAGGAAGCTGGGTCTGTAGCTGGTGACCTATATATTGATTTTTATTCCAGAATTTCTTCCAGGATTAGCTAAAATGTATCCACGCAGCCTAGCTCGTGTAGTCACGTGGGATATGGTCCGCATGAAATCACCTTCCTATCTATTTGTTCTTCCGTTTCCTCCCCCAGCCAGGTTGTTAATCTAGTCCCTGGACCTGAGCCTATCCAGCCCATTCCCAAGTCACGCTGTGGCCTGCCTGCCCCAATCCTGCTGGTATTCTAGGTCCAGTGCATAACCCACCTCCTCCAGGAAGCCTTCCCTGACCTCTCCAGTCCAATAAGCTCCTCCTCCACTGAGCATCTGCCACTGGCCTTTCCACAGTCGGGCACTTTCCCCAATGCTGCCTGTCGGGTACTTACCTTTCTCTGTAGCTCCCTGAGGACAGGGACGCTCCTCGTGTGTCCCCCATCAGTAGTCAGTGCAGGGTGCTGCAAGGAGCTCCGTAGGTGTTGACTGCAGAATGACTGGAGAAGGGCCAGGAGTTTTGTGGGTGTGCAAGAAGGAGTGGATGGCTCCTTAATCTCCACCCTGGACAGGGAAAAACTCCCACGTGAAATAAGTTAGCTTGCCCGTGGGATGAGCCATTGACTTGATGAGCCATTTTCTCCAATGCTGTAACCAAAATACACTTGGAAGCCTTTATGTCTTACATACACGTTGTACATTACCTGGGTCTGTACTTTATTTAGTGTCTGGTGAGTGAACTCATTAGGAGTTAAATCATTGGCCACCCACTCTGTGGTCGGCCGTGTGCGGGGCACGACAGTGTGGGAGAGCAGATGTGTCCCCTGCCCCCGGGGGACTTACAGTCCTGCCATTCACCTCATCTGTTCATTCAACAACAACTTCTTGCACTTACAAAACACCTGGTCCTGTGCTGGTGGGTTCTAGGGATAGAAAATGGAGTAAGAGGACATGGTCCCTGCCGTGGGGACATGTGATCCAATGGGGGACACAGCTAAGCCACTTCAAGTCAGTCAGGTCAACAGCTTGTCAGAAGATTTGATGAAGGTGTTGGATATACAGACTTACTCAACTGCTATTTCTGAGACAATATTACTTTATGTTTTAAAGAACAAAGTAGTAGGAATATTTTGAGGGCAAAGAAAGCAGTAACTCTTCATCCCACCTCCACAAAAATCTCACCTCCCACCTGGTCTCTGATATTTTCATTTCCTTTCATAAGAAAATGAAGTATTTCATTCCACAAGAGACAAGGCTTAGAAAACTATCTTAAAGTAATAGCACATTCCTGATGAGAGCAAGGAAAAGCAGGAGAAAACAGGGCATGCCCATTTCACAGATGAGGGGACTGAGGCTCCATACAGAAGGTTCAGTAATTGAGCCGGGCTCACAGGGCAAGTTGGAGGAGGTGGCATGGCTCCAGCCCACACCTCCTGGTCCTCAGGCATCCCCTCTCTCCCTACTCTCCTCCATTGCACTCTGCATGCCAGCCCAGGGCACGAGTTAATAGGGTATGGGGGGCCCTCTGATGCCCCGTGGGACACCAGCAGGATTAACTGTCATGAAGCCAGGTAGAGAAAGGCTGAGGTGGAAGACGCATGCGGCTGCCTCCACGTGGGTGCCCAGGGCCCAGCACGGCACGAACCTGCTCCCTGCAAACATGGCTGCTAGAAGCCACACCAACGTGATTTGTCCGAAGCCGGGAAGCTCAGCCCTTGCTGCAGGGGAGCTGTGCCCGTGGAAACAAGAACATGATCTATATCTGGCTGATGACTCAGAAGTCTGACCCACCCACGGAGGGCAGTGGCTGGCACAGCTGTGGCGTGTGTGTGCCCATTATAAGGCAGGCGCCACCAGCCCGGGCTCTGCAGAGATCTTGACAGACCCAGTGGGGGCTGCATTTCTCATGCTCGCAGCTTCCCTAACGAGCCACGTCTCCCTCAGCTACTGCTTGGCCTGTTTGGAAAGGGCAGCAGGAGAAGGATGGATGAGATTTTGGTGAATCTTCCAAAAAGTCTCAACTGAACCCCAGAGCCGGGCTGACTACACGGAGATGTGAAGTCCAACCTTCTCGGCTCTCAGAGCACTTTGCCTGGCATCATCAAACTCACCCTTTTTCCCCTCTTACGATTTTAAGGGGGGAATAATTCAAGTCATCAGCCTGGAGGTATAGATGAGCGAGAGCACCTTGCTATGCTGTCTTTTATGAGGGTCAAGAACCCTTGCGGAAAGGAATGACTCTAAGGGTGGTGTTGAGGCGTAGCTGGGACACAGATGGGACATCTCAGAGAGAGGAGGCTCGCTCTTCACTCCTAAAAACCAGGCTGGTTAGAAGCCGTCTCCTTTGTCCTTTTTCCTGGTTCGGTCACACAGGTTCTCCTGTATCAGGCACATGGTGCTCTAGGGAGAGCCGGCCCGGACGCCCCCCACATCCTCCCCGGGCACCTTTGCTATCAACCCCATTCGCCACCGCTAGATGTTTGCAGCCCAGTTTTGCCATCTGCCTCCTTTTGTTCATATACATCCTGACTCCTCATTTTCCCTGTAAGTTCTCCTGAGGCTGGAAACCACACCCCGTGGGCCGGCCCCGTGGCTTAGCGGTTAAGTGCGCGCGCTCCGCTACTGGCGGCCCGGGTTCGGATCCCGGGCGCGCACCGACGCACCGCTTCTCCGGCCATGCTGAGGCCGCATCCCACATACAGCAACTAGAAGGATGTGCACCTATGACATACAACTATCTACTGGGGCTTTGGGGAAGAAAAAAGGAGGAGGATTGGCAATAGATGTTAGCTCAGGGCCAGTCTTCCTCAGCAAAAAGAGGAGGATTGGCATGGATGTTAGTTCAGGGCTGATCTTCCTCACACACACAAAAAAGAGATAAATGTGTCAGTGAAAAAAAAAAAAGAAACCACACCCCTTACTCATCGTCCTCTATCCTGCCAGGTCAACATGATTGTTGACAATGAACTTTATTTCTGTTTGACCTTGGAATGAGGTTTTGCATTTGATTAGCAGAGGGTCTGATATTTAGGGATTTCTACTTGTGGTGAAATCTAAATTCACACCTAGAAAGAATCAGTCCCTTTTAAGAACCAGATGACTAAATTACAAGGCACCCAAGCTTGAGAAGGCCTGATTCTCTGGGCCCTGGGAGGATGCTCAGTTCTCCCTGCTCCTGCACGTAGCCACCTCCAGTCTAGGAAAAGGCAACTCTCCCATTACCTGTTGGGGATTCCTGATTGCCTAGAAAGTGGGAGTAAATTAAGGCTGGGAGATGTCAACACAGCACAATGGAATGGAATAGATGCCCTTCCATTAAGGCAGAACACACAGCAGAGGTCTGTGGCCTTTCTCACTAAAATTGAAAACAAGACCCATTAGAATAAACACAGCTGGGTACAGTTGAGAAAACACTAGGGATCTGTATTTTGCAGAAATAAAGCCGAACAGCTGCTTACGGGTTGTCAAATTGCCACACATGAGAGGGCCTGAAGATACAGCTGCAGTCCAGTGCGAGGGTCGCTACATTAGAGACCCAGAAGTCAAGGCTCCTGATTACACCCAAGAGGCCAAGACAGGTCTGGAGAGTGAGCTTTCTGCTCTGTCCTCTCCAGCCCCCAGGGCTCCTCAGCCAGTGTGAGTACAATGGTTTGCACAACCCCTGCTTTCACTTAGTGCAAAAACGGGCTTACTTTCTAAGGTAAATGCAGTCCTACCACTGGAGCCTTCATCACATCCATGCCCCACCCCTTCTGACTGGGTCTGTCTGACACATCATCTAACCAGGGCCCCTGCCATTGGTCTAAGTGTTGGCGCCTCAGTGATCATGTATTTACTCTGAATTTAGGTGTAACTCCCTTCCAGGCAGCGTAGCAGTGCAGAAGATAGCAAGGAGACAGCTTGGGTTTGTAGGTTTTGTTTACGAACACGCTTTATATTAACAACCTTGTCCTCGAGGGCTACCTGAACACCTGTAATGGCTCATAAAGGTCTTGGGGCATCCACTCAGGCTTCCCAACACACCTTCTACACTGCAGCCCAAGTGAGGTCACTAGAACATTAAATCTGGCCATGTCACTGTTCTGCTTAAACCTTCCGTTGTTTCCCACTGCTCTTAGGATAAAAATCAGACAACCAACGTGGCCTTCTTGGCTGGCCTCACCTCCTCATTTTGCACCATGTCTCCCCCACCCTCCTTGGGCTCAGCCAAACTGGTCTTCCCTCAGTTCCTCCACCTTGTATACTAGCTCGCACCCCAGGGCCTTTGCCTGTGCTTTTCTGTCTGCACCTGCTTTTCCATTCACCTACTTGACTTCTACTCCTTCTTCAGAGTTCTGCTCCAATGTCACTTCCTCACAGAAGGGCTCCCTGACCTCCCAGACCAGGGCAGGTCCTTCATCTCATGCTGTCCCAGCCCCTTCTCCTTTGCGGCACTTGGCGTCGAGGCGATGAGATCCTGGTGTGGTCAGTTGTTTTTATCTGCACCCCTCACTGGCGTATAAACTCCACAAGGCAAGATGGTGTCTATTTGCTCATCTTGTAAACCTAACTCTTCGTGTTCAGTACCAGGGCGCACAGTTGTATACACATCTGTCGAATGATTGAATGAAAGAGCGGCATATGCCATGTTATGAAGCATCAGTGGATTTCCGGTTAAAACTCACAGGTTACTACAAGAAAGGGAAATGCTCCATGAAGCGCAAAGCATGTTACCTTGGTGCTGAGAAGGGCCTAGCAGTCGCTCATATTGCTGTCACCCTGCAGATGGCCAAGAGGCGAACAACTTGCCCAAAGCCTCACTCCTTCTACTCTGCCCCACTGTCCCCTCCTGGAGAAGTTGTCCATTTATGGATCTTTGAGGGGAGTGGAAGGAGAACTAATAGTTTTCAAATAATAGTGGTCTCTAAGCTTCATATTCAGAGGCGTGTGAGTCATGGAATCATGGAATGAGCCCTAGGCAGGACTCGGACCCTACCCAGCCGCGCCAAGTGGGGGAGGCCACTGGCGAAAAGCCCCCTCTCCCTGCTCTGACAGATGAGAGGGCAGTAGGGCTAGCTCGACCCCTGGGTCTATGCGTGGAGGTGCGTGCCTCCTCGATGCTTTCCCTACTGCAAAGGGGCTCTGTATTTCCTGAGAATAATGTTCCCTAAAATGGGAGAGACCAAGACCAGCCCCGCTCTGCTTTGTTTCCGCAGCTCAGGAGCCTGGCTCAGCATCGCTGCTCAGCGCCAGCGCACGGACTGGGCAAGATGTTAAGCAAGGCGTGGCCGCCCACCAGGTAGGTGAACCCCACCGCGTGAACCCGTGGCCGGGAACCCACAAAGCCAAGGAGCCCCCCCTCAGCGGAGGCCCCGCCAGGTTCCCTTCTGGTTTCCCCACCGCCTGGTGGTCTTGTCTCTCTAAGGCACTTTCCATCATACAGCAGAGCACGATGGTGCTGTGAAGATGGGCTATGCAGAGGAAGCCTCGGCTTATACTCAGGCACACGGCGTCACGGGGACAAAGTGTTGGGTTGCCCACTGGATCACCCAGGTGTTTTGGGCATCATGTGGGTGCACTCCAAAAAGAACCAAAGAGCAGGAAAAAAACTAGTTCACAAAAGCAAAAAGTAGTCAATCTAAGAGTGTTGTTTAAATTTAATCTTTTCATTACTGAATGGTCCAAACAGGATGAGCATCAATATCCCTCCCTAAGGATCTCACTCACCCCAGGAGGTAAGTTGGGCAGAACGAGCTTGGAATGGCTGCCAATTATTGGGCATTTCCATAGGCCAGACGCCGCTCGCCATCACCACATGGCATCATTTACCCTCAAACTCACCTTAAGAAGTGGACACAGTTATTGTCCCAACAAGACTCTGGGAGGTTGGGTGACTTGCCACACAGATGATGAGGACTAGGATCCCAGTTCAGATCTGGTGACACCAAAGTCTCAGGTCTGACCTAAAACTCTACATGCAGTGGGGTTAGAGGAACTTAACACAGCATTGCTGAGGGTCCTGGGAGAACGTGCAAAGAGAGGCCACTCCAGGGAGCAGACAGCAAGTGGCATAGCCCAAAGTGTCCCCTAGAAAAGGAGGACGTCTCCTTGATGACACTGTGGTCTCTCCCATACCCCCAGGCCCCACTCTCAGGCACAAAGCCCCCACTCCAGGCTGCCACAGACGCACGCAACTGGTATCCACTCAGGCACACGCAAGAGGGTCCCCAACTGGTGCTGGAGGCCCCGCTGCCGTGTGCAGAGCCCACGGGCTCCCTGCAGAGTGCTCCATCTCTCCCACGGGGCCGGCAGACTGCCTTCCTGAATGTGAAAGCTCAACGGATGTGGACGAGAAGCTTCTGCTTTTACACATCTGCTGGAAGCATTTCGAAGGAAGCCACAGCAGCTGATGGCAGACAGGGTTTTCCCTTATTATCTCCAGTCATTTGAGAGCGAAGGTTATACACTGTTATCCTAATGGGTGCCTTTGAGTCATAGGTTTGATGTCATGACTTTTATGAAAGGATGGGGGGAGATGGGCAAGCAGGAAAGGCCTGAGGGGACCATTGCAGACACAGCCCGACCTCCCCAGAGTCACCACCACCCAGAGGAGGTGCCGATGCTCAGAAGGTAGCGCCGGCAGCTGAAACGAGTGTGGTGTGATGAGGATCCTACAAGAGCAGAGGGGAGGGCAGAGAAGGGGCCAGGAGCAGAGCAGAGCTGATACGTTTAGGGCGCTCGCTTGAGCATCACTGAGCTGGGACCTTAATTGTGGTCAGCTAACCTCAGTGACATACATGTGGACACATGAAGTGAGGAGTTAAGGGGAGACGGGAAAAGTGATGGCAGAGTCTCTGAAAAGTTATGGAAACTTCTTTTCTTCATCAGGCAGATGAAGAGCACTTTCCCAAGCTCTCCCAACATAAGAGAAACTTGACAAAAAGCCTAGGTGATACCCTTGGCCTACAGGCAGGCGTGCTGGTGGGGACCACGGTGTCCCCACCCAGTGTTCATTACCTGGGAAGGCCACTCCCCACCCTCCACTCTGTACATCACAGGAGGATGGAGGTCAGCAGAAGCCCTTTGAGAGATGTGGTTGGAGATGGTTTAAATTGGCTAGCCGGGAACCAAATATCTGAATCCACATCCCATGATTTTTACAATCATCTTTAGTGGTTAAAACTTCAAGTAAAGGTTTCAAGTATATATGGACACTAATGATCTATCATAAGCTAATATCCACAGTAGGAAAGCATGAGAAAAATCACGAATGGAAATCCGGTTTATAGAAGTCAAATGATGGTCGGTCTTGAGTAAGACTGCTGCCCAAGTTAACGATATTCCAGACGGTAAATGAAATTAAAGTGTGTCTGACGTAGATGGATTTCATGCCTCTGCCTCCATATCAGCGCCCCGATTTACCCAGCGCTTTCAAGCGCTACTATCTGTAATCAATGAACGATCTGACTCATACAGTCAAATTGTTCTCCTTCCAAAGATGCATAAAAGAAACCTGCCAATTTATCTTTGTTACCAGATGTTTCATTTTAGGATATGCATCTGGGAGAGCATCTAAGCACAAAACACGTCAGACCTACACTGGCTGGTCTGGTGGGACCAGGCTCAAGATCTTAAACTTTATATGAGCTTGATCCAATCAAACAGAATTTACAGATCCTCTTAGAAGGGAACCCAGTAGAGTGCTTTGCATGCAGTAGATACGAAATAAGGGGCTGATATTTCTGCCCTGGTTATCATGGTGACCACACCATCCAAATGCAAGTGACAATTTTCATATGACACTTAAAGAGTCTTCTGTGAATCAGGCTAACCACATCTTTTGACCTGATTTAGCTCAGAATTGGCTTCATGTCTGCTCTTAATAGCCTGGCTTCCAGACTGTCAATCAAACACAGATGTACTGAGCACCTTCTGTGCACCTGGCACAGAGCTGGACGCTGAGGGTACAAAGATGGATACAAAAAGGCCCTGCTCTCGAGGTGTCCCTAACGTAGTGACAGGTGGACAAGTAACCACAGGACAGCGAGACAGGTGTTAGAGCCAGAGCAAGGTGCGGGGAGGCTTAGAGGAAGGTGCCCAAGGGTGCCCTGGGACTCCAAGACGGCTTGAGCGAGGAGGGGAAATTGGAGTTGGCTTCTGATGGACAAGTGGGTGCTGGCCGGGCTGGGTGGGGCCGTCGCAATTAGAGGATGGCACGTCCCCATGGGCAGCATTCTAAACGCCACAGCAGCATGTCTGAAGGGCAGCAGGAGACACTTATATATTATCACCACACATTGGGGATGATATAGGATGCCTCCACTTTAGATGTAGGACGTTATTTCTATATTCATAAAGTTCCTATAGAATAGTGAATCTTAAACATTTGGGGGACACAGAGCCCTTTGAGAATCTGGTTAAAAGAAAAACAACTATGTCCCCTCCCCCCACGAAGCCACGCTCAGACCCTGTTTAAGAAATCGTCGTGTAGACTATGACGTGCTTCAAAGCCAGCTTAAACCACGGCAACCACAGCCACAGGTTCCGGGGGGCTAGACTTCCCTGCCTCTGCCTCTTAGGACCACCCAAGCCTCTTTTACACAGCCACCGAGAGAAGTGTTGGGAGTGCGGAACTCCACGGCGCTGAGCCCACGGCCGCCCTGAGGGTGTTCTGGTCCAGAGTGAGGCTGGGCAGCCAGGCACGGGCCAGCTCAGGACGAGCTAGTGTGTGGGCAGCACACTCCTGCTTCCTGCCTCTCACACCCGTGTGGGCATCTGCCAGGCTCTCTCCGGGGGGGTGTTTCCCCTAAGCCCACAGTCAACCCATCAGCTAACAGTGTCTACACACAGAACATTCCATCCACAGCCTTCATGCAAGTGGGAGGCTCTCTAGAAGGTCTACGAAGAGATCAACAAAATAAACAAATATTACTGAAAAAGCCGAAGTTCACAGGTAAGATTTAAAGCCTGGAGACCTGGACTTGCATCCTCCTCCAGCCATTTATCCCTGGTCCTCACCCTCTCTGAGCCCCAGGTTCCCACCTGTAAATAGGGCTCCAGGATTCCTGCCCGATTTACAAGGCAGAGGGAATTCAAATCAAGTGAGATGATGTGGTGAAAGTACTTTGAACTCTAAACCTTCTGAAAAACCATGAATTATTGTTAGAGAAAATAACTGGAGAACTAATGATAACATCACAGGGAAAAAAGATTGGCATTTTACTAAAACCCCAAAACAAAATTTGAACATTAAAAAAAAGAGCGAGACACCCAGTAGAGAGAGAATAAATAGTATCTGTCATTTGGGATAAGGTATCATAAATACTTTTACTTTTATTTGTTTATTATACAATTTTAGGAAGGAAAAGGAAAGAAAAAGACCCTTCATGTGATTCCAGGTGAGAGTTAGGAACTTTCTGCTTTGTTGGAGCAGGTTCTCCTCAAACACTGGCTGGGACACAGGTGTTTAGCCAATGTTTGCTTTTATTAGAAAAGAGGATGCTGAACCTGGAGAGACTCTGCTAGGATGGAGCCTGGCCTGGCTGCTCTGTAACGGGGCCTCTCTCGCTCCATGATTTCTTTCTTCCCCACACTTGTGTCTGTTTGAGAGCAGGGCCTGTGATGGGTTCGGCTCCCTTGTGATTCCACCACCTGCAGCTTTTTCCCATCACTCCACAGCTGTGCCCCCGGCCTCAAACTGGGTATGGGTGATAAGCCAGGAAAGGACAAGATAAACCCAGATGACCTCAGTGGAAAGCAAATGAAGCAAGGCACATAAAAGTTCAAACGTGGTTTGACGCATCTTTGAAGGCTTCGTTCGTTCATTTGTTCATCATGCATTTTCCACATCCAGGCACTATGCTGGGGCATAGAAATGAATCTGCATTACAACAGAGGAGACAGACAGACACACAGGCAATTCGATGACAGAGGTTTGCAGGGAGACACCCAATCCAAACTGTAGGCGGTCACTGCATTGAATGCGGAGTGGGCATCTCAGCAAACAGCAGAGCGGCCGTGGCCAGTCACACAGAGCCCTGAGGATCCCAAAGGCCATGGGACCAGTGCAGGATTTCAAGCCTGGGAGTTCTTCAAGCTTATACGTTTTTTAACATTTCCCAGATAGTTATGTGGAGGATAGAGGGGACAGAGAATTAAGGGTGTTAAGATCTGAAGCAAGAAAACTGTCAGAGGGGCTGGCCCCGTGGCATAGTGGTTAAGTTTGTGTGCTCTGCTTTGGGGCCCAGGTTCACAGGTTCAGATCTTGGGCGTGGACTTACACCACTCATCAGCCATGCTGTGATGGCAACCCACATACAAAATAGAAGAAGACTGGCACAGATGTTAGCTTAGGGCTAATCTTCCTCAGCAAAAAAAAAAAAAGAAGAAGAAGAAGAAGAAAACTGTCAGAAACTATCGAAGCAATACAGGCAAAGTGCTATGAGAGCTTGGAACTTCAGCAATGACACCTAAGATGAAAAGGAAAAGGGTAAATGAGAAATACTCAGGAGGTAGAGTTTGGACACGTGGAGGAGGAAAGTCCTGACTCCAGCTCACAGCTCTGCCACTTGGTAGCTGAGTGATCTGCAGATGACGTCACATCCCTGAGCCTCGGTTTCTTCATCTGTAAAATGGGCCTCACTGTATAGGAGTGTTGTAAGGAGTGAAAAAGAATGGGAGTAAAGAGATTCACCTGGCACATTGAGGCATTCAACAAACGTTAGCCCCATGGAAGGAAATGGTAACTCGTGCCATAGGTCGGAGTCAAGTTTGAAAATAAATAGTAAGAAAAAGGGGATGAGCAGAGAGGACCTGCTGTGGAACCCTAGTGTTGGGCAACCAGCTTGCACAGACTTGAGGAAGAACCACATGAAAACAACGTGACTGTCAAGAGAGGGCTGTGCCCCATGACTTCACTCAGAGCGACTCCTCTAGTCCCAGTCGTGTGGACTAGAGCACCGACATCCATGCTGCCTCTAAACCCAGCCCCTGTGAAAGGATGGTTTCGAGCTCCGCTTCCTACTGAGCTGTAGCAAGTCAGTTGAACAGCACTTTTTTCGTTTTGCAAAGTCACCAGTAACTCAGAGAACCCCCAGACACTTCATCCCTCTCCATTCCTATATGCCAAACCCATGGAAAATGAAAGGACTAGAGTAAAAGATGATTGCTCTGCTCCTTTCCAGAATCGCACATTTGCGCATGTCCGCTACACTTCCATGGTACACCGACCATTCCTTCCCTCCCCCTTCCAAGCGTGCTCCCAAAGCTGATTCAGGCCAGCAGCTGACTCTGAACTCAGGGGGGCCCTCCATACCCTAGAGCATTTCCCAACTCTAGTTCTGGGGGAGCAGATTGGGTCTCAGGGGAGCACGGCCAGCCAGCACTTTCACTGCGAGAAGCCGCCATCCGGCCGCACTCTCCGCTGGAAATTCATCACCACGCGGAAAGACCAAGGGCAAAGTTATTTCCGTTCACCAGGTATTTGCTACATCACTTGTTTCCTATTTCAGTGCCTTTTAAAATTTCCCCTAGGGTGAGAGCCCCGGGGCGCCTTTGTTGTGAAATCTGGTTAACACGAGGTGCTTTTTATATTTTTTGTGACATCACTCAGATTAGGTCCCCGTGTGTGTAGGAAAATGAACCCCAGTGAGTATACAAGTTCTTCTGGGATCACAAAGAAATGCAAAAAAAGGGGTAGAGGGCAGTTAGGGGGCCAGCCATGAAAGGAGAGATGAAAGAAAAGAAACTAAGATTAAAATGCTGAAAAACTCTTGGCAGAGCAGCATTCTTAAAAAAGAAACTTTACCTACTTCCTTTTATTGGTTGTGGGTTATCTGTGTGTTCATACTTTTTAAAGCGCAAAGGAATAATTATCTGACAGATTTAGATCTGTTACTCTCAATATGGTTTATAACATGTTAAAAATATTCAAATATTTTGCCCAAATCACCAGAGGTTCTGTAACATCTGAACATTTTCAAGGGCTCTAAATCTGCAGGCGACTAGGATGAATTGGGCCAGGGGTCAGAGCACTGCCCCTCTGTTGTGTTTAAATAAATGCTTAGAATCAGTTGACATTTAATAGAATTTTGGCCTATTGGCTTTTTAAATAATTGGCAGTAACACTGGGCCCACATTCCTTCCTAGTACCAATGGGCTGGCCCTGTGGACACAGCATGGCTTCTGCCATTTTCCACAGTCCCCACCACTCCCTATCACTCACTTCACCTCTTCATTTTCCCTGCCTGGCCCCTTAGACATTTGAGGGTGTAACCTCTGGGTTAGGCAGCGAGCCAGGCTCTGATGGGTATAACCAGACAGAAAAAGTTGTGCTCCATACTAGTGAGTTATAATCCCTCAAATATATGGAAACCATCAGGCATTTTTCCAAATAAACTCAGAGAAAACCAAAAGACATTTATAAACAGAGCAGGGAGTTCTAGTTTCCAGTTCCTATGGCTTGAGTCCCAACTTCTCTATCCTGCCCCCCCCCTAAATAGTTAATTAATCAGAAAGAGTTGAAAACCACCTACCTCTTAACCCCCAGCCTTTACTTGGGGCTGTATCATTTCTGGACACCACCTTGTGTTGAGAGAGACGAGGTGAAGGCCGTGGGAGGTGTGTGGTGGGTGGGAAGGTCAGAGAGCAGTGTGGTAGTAACGAGTGGGAACCGTTCATCAGGGACTCGTGCCACATCGTTGATTTCTGGAAAATTCTGAGAATTGAAAAATTTCGTGTCTGCTTTAAATAACAGAAATGTGTCCTTAAGCCCCAACACAGCTTTATTCAAAGACCTCATTTGAAATGAACAGAAGGTTCTCTGTATAAAAGCTTTGCTTCCCAGAGTAGGTATCGCTGTCTTTAGAATGGAAGGAGGGGGGTGTGAGCAGAAGCTAAAATAACCAGAAAGCAGGCCACACAGGTAGCCATCTTTATGGCTCCATTTCCGAGCTGCTGAGAAGGGTCACCCACCACTCCTTCCCTCCTTCCACACACACTTGCACACACGCACGCACGCTGCCTGCTGAGGTCATCCGTCTCGGCCAGAAACGGGATAAATGACCAGGAAGTGAGCAAATCGTGATGGCAACAGGAACTGACTGAGTCTAGCATCGTAAGAATCACAAGAAGATACTGGAGTCAAGTCATGAATTACGGCAACTTGAGCCTCACAGATGATGTCCACTCTGCTCTGCTGCTCAGTCCCCATACAGAGAAAACCAGTAATTTAGACTCAATCGTTTAGATTTCCCAGCAGGCTGAACCTGCGATGTCTAACTTTTAGGGAAAACTTTTCCTCATTGCATGAATAAGTCAGAGCTTCCCACCCATGTGGCACAAACGAGTTACAGTGATGCCACCATACTGCTCCCCTCTGCTCTGGGCAGGGCTGCACCAGGCCTGGGGGGGCGAGTCAGCCTTCCCTGCCTCTGTTTACCTCCTAGTGTTATATAAATATGATCGTTTATTGTGTGTGCTATGGAGTGCAGAAGTTCAGGAAGCATTGCCTTAGGTTAAAATTCTCACAGAAATCCTTCATATTTACATGACAAGCGGTGATCAGCTATTCACCGAAGCAAGCAGCAACAATACTCGGTGTCTTGTGCTTTATTACAAACTGATTTTTTAAAGTTCAGGTTTTAGAAAAGCAACTTGCAACGAGCCTCTTTGTTGTTTTCTCTGCTAATTTCTGCCCTAGTTAAGCCAAACTCTTGGTGACTTGCTGTTTGGAGATGCGGCTCATATACTATCTGCCTATCCATCACTCTCCCCTCACCACTGAGTCCTACTCTCCCCCCAGGAAAAGCCTGGCCTCAGCAGCGTCCCTCCAACAGCTGGACCTGCAGCTGGACCTGCCAGACCAGCAGGGCGAGCCCATCCTCCACAGCCCCGTGCTTCTGACCCAGGGCCCCGAGACCAAGGAGAAGCACCTCCTCCTCTTCAGGGACTGGCTGGTCATCGCCAAGCGGAGGTAAGTCACAAGACTGTCACTGCCTTCCTCTCTATTAAAAGGCAATTTCTTTCCAAGTCCCCACCACCTGACAGCACTGCCAGGGGCTCCCCGTCATTTGACAAGCAAGGGGCTGCATTCCTTGGGCAACATCACACATGTAGTGGGTAGAGAACTAGGACAAGGAGAGTATAGGAAGTCCATCATTTACAAGGAAATCCTACGTGACTTGATCTTTTGGGTTGCTAAAAAGTGTTTAATGTATTCACAGCAACAAATTTAAAATCAGAAATTTAGAAACTCAATAATTCATTAATGTTAACTCCCATGATAGTCATTTTTCTCTCTGGGAAAATATGCAATTATACTTCTTCAATATTTGCAAGAGATTAGGGGCGGCGGTGTCAACAGAGTACAAATATTAATTGTCTTGCCTGTCGAACAACTATCTACTTGCAATGCTTCCTCTTGATTTCTTTCCCACTTCCCAGAACATATGTGGGTGCGTGTAAATATGGGTGTAAAATGTACATGTGTTCTGGATACTTCTCTGATCTAATTCATCACAGTTCTCTGAACCGAGTTCCCATTCAGCAGATCTTTACAACTGCGCAAGCAATTACTTCTTAAGTTCACTGATGGGGCCCAAATAAAATCATTAGTTCCAGGAGCTCAGGTTGTTAACCACCCTGGGATAGTGGACCCCGCAGAGCCGATATCCTTCCCCAGAGAGGGAAGGAGAAAGACCAAGTCGCCTCTACCCTACTCCCCACTCTGCGCCCTCTCTGTCCCCCGCTCCCCCCTTACAATTTTTGATACATTAGCTCCACCCAAGGGTCACCCACCAACTAAGTAACTCCCTTCATCGCCTCTGCGAAGATGGGAGGAGGAGGCTGAAGGGGCTGGTAGTGTGTATTGCATATCCTCCATCGTGGAGGCAGCAGAGTGGGGAAAGTGGGCAAATGGCAGGTAAGCCACCCAGTGGGCAGCACCTCCCTGCCCCCCTCTCCTTTCCTCTTAGTTTGGAGGGTTCCTCTCCTCCACGAAGCTTAAGGGGAATGAAAAGCAGCCTCTCCTCAGGAGGGAGCCCCTGGCCCTGCAGTTTCCAAGGTGGCAGCTCAAACAAGGAGTAGTGGCAGGAGCTGCCTGGCTGGCCGCCAGCTGGCTTTGGAAGAAGAGACTGAGCCTGAGTGAGGGACACAGTGGCCCTGAGGACAGGACCTGGGGGACAAAGGGGTGTGACCCCCTGACCACAAACAAACCCAAGCTCCAGTTAGAATCCCAGAGCAATGACCATATGGAAGAAGGTCACCTTGGGGGCTGGTCACCGTTCGTCTTCTGGAAATGAGTCGTGTCTGCTGGCTTCTGAGGCCTTTATTACCACAACAAAATTGGGAGAGCGCTAGACTAGAGGGTATCACCAAGCCTGGGTGCCTGGGGAACACCCACCCCACTCCATGCACTCTCAGAACCGAGCACCTGCCAGGCACATCACACATGTTCGCTTGCTTAATCCTTACAACCCATTTCACAGAGGATGAAGGTAAAGCTCAGAGAGGTTGAGTCCTTGCCCCAAGTCCCACCGAAAGGAAGTGGCAGAAGCAAGCCTTAAACTTGCATCCTCTTTCTCCAAAGGCAGCACTCCACCAGGGCACGGCTCCCGCTGACCCTGGAGGGAAGCTGTCTGACTTGAGCCATGCTCCCCAGGGGCACGTGCACATCTAACGGGATAACTTGTGTTTTTCAGAAAGAAATAGGCACAGGGAATGTGTAACAGTCTTCCAAATGTTCCACACTGGCAAAGAAAAGGGGTAGGGGCTGTAAATATGAACATTAGGCTTGTGGGATTCATCAGGGAAATAGTGGGTCCCTGGGGGAAAGCTCTGATGCCCACGGTCGGCAGTAGGGTCTTCATACAGAGTGTGGCCCAGGGCGTGGAAAAGATTTATGGAAAGACTGGGGTAGCAGCTGTAGCAATAGAGGAAAAGGACCCTATTTTGCATGGATGATGATGACTGGGAGGGGGTGGGGGGCGGGACTGTAATATTGCGCTTCTGTTTTGTAAGAAGAAGAACATTTACAAATTTTTTATACTTTCCTTTAATTTCCCTTGAAAAGTTCTATTTTAAGCTTTGGGGGAAAATGTGCCATATTTTAAAGAACTTCTCACACCTACCCACCATGATTATTTTTTTTAGATGCTTAGAGATTTCAAAGAATTCAAAACATATCTGGCATCCTCCCCTCATATTCCTCCCAGGCAGGGAAGTGTTTTCAGAGCCCTGAGAAATCCCCCGAGACACAAACAGCGGCGGGGAAACCCTGCACAGCACATCCCGAGAAAGTGAAACGGTCCCTTCCTGCCCGGGCTGCACTGAGCGCCCGCAGGCGTGTGCTGAACCACTCCTCTCTTTCATTCAAAGAACGCTCCGAATTCTGCCTCAAAAGAGGCGCAAGCTCACCCGCAGTCAGGGATGAAACCAGAACGATGAGGCGGGGTGTTGGGGCATTAGCTGAGACAGACAGGCAGCTGCGAGCACACCGCCGCACATCCAGGGGGCGCTGTGGGCCGGCTGGAGGCACGTGGTGACCACAGCCGGAGACCTGGCCAGAGCCGGCCACGTGGCCTCCCCCTGGCTGCAGTGCACCAGCAGGGCCACCTCTGGGCTCAGGAGTGAGCCTTCACGCCACTGCTTTAAAAGGATAACAACACAGGAATCCTCTTCCACTTCCGCAAAGGAGAATCAGGGTGACAGCACTTTCTAAGAAGGTTTATTAGATGTCCACACACTCTCCACCGCCAGCAATATGACCCACCTTCATCCCCTCTAATGGGCCTTGCTCCTTCTTGCCTCTGTGCCTCTGTGCCTGCTGCTCCGGCCACCTGGGAGGCTACACTCCTCTTCCTGTGGCCAGCTCTAACCCATACTTGGGGGCATGGCTCAAAGCGCAGTCAGAGCACACACTCTGGAACCGCGCTGCTGGGATTCAGTCTCAGCCCTGCCATTTACCAACTGTGACTGAAGCTCTGTGTGCCTCAGTTTCCCCATCTGTAAAATGGGGATAAAAATCGTACCTCCCTCATAGGATGGCTAGGGGTTAGGATGAGATGAACGGCTACATGTACAGAGCTCAGAACGGGGCTGGCACATATGTTGTGTTTGCTGTGAAGAGGAGTCCCTTTCTGAAGTGCTTTCCAGGAAGGGTTCTGACACCTCACCCTTGGCCCAAAAAGAGAAGAGGAAGACTCTCAGTCTCCTCCACTAGCCTGAAAGTTAATTGTTAGTAATTTATTAGCTAATTGCTACTGGCATGGGTTGAGGGTCTGCTCTGCCCAGGGCATTCTGCTATCCTCTGGGGTTGTAAGACAGAGAGTCCACGCTCTCAAGGAATTTGTAATGTAGTAGGGAAGATTAAAACGCACCAGCCTTGATGGACCAAAGGAAGGATTGATGACTAACTTTTAGTTTTGGGGTTTTTTTTAATTCAAAGAGTGAAACTCCTATGTGCTTGGGAAATGTGTTCAATTTATCTAATTTATTTTGGAGTAGAAACTTCTACTATATGTTTTTAGCGTGTACTTGGTACCATATTCAAATATGTATAATGAGGACTTATTTTAAAGATGTTTTACTGTATTTTGACAGGATTCTATTGATATCTGATTTTTAAAGCATTGTGGAACATGAGCCCCCTGGTTGTTTTCAAATCTGTGTGATAAGCATCAGTGAGTGAAAATCTATGGTGGCTTCAGCAATCTGTTGACAAGAACACAACCTTTGCCTCCACAGCCAAAGGGAAATGTTTTCAGTTGCGTTTTACTATAAATAGGATGAAACACAAAGAAGTTGTATATTTCATAACATGCTCAGATGGTTTTGAAATGTCCTTTTACCCTTGAGGCAACCACAGTTCACAATTGATAATAATCAGCCCCAGGACTGGCTACATAACTTGCAGAACCCAGGCAGAAATGAAAATACAATTTTCATTTGTATTTGTTGAAAGAGCAGAACACGAAACCAAGCACAGGGTCTTCTGAACCTGGGGACCTGTGTGACTGCACAGGTCACATTCCATGAGGCTCACTCTGGCTTATTTAATGTATTTTAACATTAACATTAATGTATTAACGTACTTCAGGAACTACCAAACTTAAGGCCTTGACTTGACATATTTACTAACATTTATCAATATGTAACAACATTCATTTTGTTCTGCAAAAGGTCTTATTTCTTTCCCCAAAATCATGTTTTAGAATAAAAGAGACACAGCCTCAACATTATTTTTTTATATATAAAAGTTATGTAAGAGTGTTTCTCAGATTTCCATGAATTTCGATAGATGGCTTTAATTGTTTTAGGCTGAAAATATGGATTCAGTGTAGATTTCACTACATGCTCTCATTCACAAGTTGACATAGCCTGTCATGGCACTCCTTTTACGAAGACTACACTATCAAACAACAGGATTTGGAAGAATTTAGCTTGCTTATTCCTATTGACTGAAATAACAGATATCTATTTCCCACACCTTGGGAAAACTTCTCATCAAGAGTTATCCAAAGCAGCCTATTTGGAAAGAGAAATTTTAGGGCTGTCCCAAAGAGCAAACCTGTGAATATTGCAAAGACGACAATATGTGCTTACTTTGTGCCACTCACTGTTCTAAGTCCTTCTCTTGTAGTAACTCAGTTCTCGAAAAAATTCCCATCAGGAAGGAAATGACTTCCCATCACTGTGCCATAGTCTGTTCTTAGAAGCGAGTCAACAAGTTCAGCCCACACTCAGAGGAGGATAATTAAGCTTCACCTTTTGGGGGAAGATATACCAAAGGATTCGTGAGCGTATTTTTAAAACCATCACATTGGCATACAGATTATATTTAAAGCCATGAGACTGGATAAGATCACCAAAAGATTGAGTGTGAAGAAAAAAGAGAAGGGGTCCAAGGATTGAGCCCTAGGATGCATCAACATTAAAAAAACATTTTTCTGTTTTATAGATAGGTGACCACAGAAGCCCACGTTCAGCAGATAAGCAGACTAATGGAGGTGTATAAACTGATATTTGCCAATTGGTCTGGTGTGTAAGATCCGTGAAAATTATTATTTCTTCTTGGGTTCTTGGCCTCGATGTTTCTGCCACCAGATGATGGTGCTAGTCATGTAACCATTCGTTCATTTATTCAACAGGTTGTCGTTGAGCATCTCTATATCAGGCACCATTCTAGGCACTTGGGATAAAATAGACAAAGAATCCTGCTGTTACGGAGCTTACAGACTAGCAAGGGGTGAGACAGAAAGTAGACGAGAAATACATGATCTAGTATGTTGGAAAGTTGCACATGCTATTGGGGGAAAGTAGAATTGAGTAAAAGGAATTGACAATTCACAGCAACAGAGGAGTCAGTTACAAAAGTGAATAGAATGGACAATATAGGCCTCATTGCAAAAGGGAGTTTTGAGCAAACATATAAGGAAATGAAAGTTAGCCGAGTGGATATCAGGAAGAAGAGCATTCCCGACAGAGAACACAGCAAAAGCAAAGCCCCGGAGGCTAGAGTGTGCCTGGTGTGTTCGAGGAACAGCGAAGCAGCCAGTGGGGCAGGAGGGGAGAGAGTGAGGGCAGGAGATGGAAGATGCGGTCAGCAGCTAACAGCTGCCAACTCAGCCAGGGCCTTGTGGGCCCTTATGAGGACTCTGGCTTTTCTTCTCTTGCTGAGTGAGATGGGAAGCCATTGAGAGGATTGTAGCAGAGCAGTAATGTGATCTTACTTATGCTGTAAAAGGATCACACTGGCTGCTTTGCTGAGGTCAGGGGAGATGCCAAGGGCAGAAGAAGGAGATGAGTTAGAAGACTCCTGCAGTAATCCAGGTGAGGGATGATGGCGGCTCAGACAAGAGAAGGTACAATCGACATGGTAAGAGGTTATGGGATTCTGAATAAATTTTGAAGATAAGGCCAATCTGCCAAATTCGAGGTGGGGAGTTAGAGAAAGGGAGAAATCAAGGAAGACTAAAATTTCTTGGCCCAAGTAACCGGAAGGATGGAGTGGCCTTCAGCCGAGATGGGAAAGGCTGGGGTGGAGTGGGTTCTGGACCTGTGAGACCAGCAGTTCAGTTTGGGACATGTTGAGTTTGAGATGCTTGTTAGAAACGTAAAAGAAAATGTGGGGAGACAGATGGATATGGGAGTCAACTGTCTTAATTATCTATTGCTAGGTAACAAATTACTCAAAACTTAGCAGCTTACAACAACAATCATTACCCCACGGTGTCTGTGGGTCAGAAATCTGGGAGCTGCTTAGCTGGGTGGTTCTGGCTTAGAGGCTCAAATCAAGGTGTTGGATGGGCTGCAGTCTCATTTGAAGGCTAGTTTGGGGAAAGACCAGCTTCCAAGTTCACTCACATAGCTGTTGGCAGACCTCAGAATATCCACTTCCTTGTTCACTCACGTGGCTGTTGGTAGCCTCGGATCCTCGCCACATGAGTCTCTCCACAGGACTGCCTCACAGTGTGGCATCTGCCTTACTTCAAGATGAGTAAACAAAGAGTGAGTGAGGGATGACTCAAAATGGAAGCCACAGTCTTTTTATAACCTAATCTTGGAAATGACATTTAATTATTTCTGCCATAATCCATTTAGTAGAAGCCAGTCAACAAGTCCAGCTCACACTCAAGGGGGGTGAAATTAAGCTTTACCTCTTGAGGAAAGATATACCAAAGATTCGTGGACACATTTTTAAAACCATCACATCAACATGTGTGTTGGTTGGTTGATCATCTTATCCAGTTATAGAGATAAGATCATCAAAAGATTTAAGTGTGAAGAAAAAAGAGAAGGGGACTGAGGGCTGAGCCCTAAGATGCATCAACATTAAAAGGTTGGGGAGAAGATGAAGAGCCATCAGAGGAGGTCAAGAATGAGAGGCTTGTGAAGTGGGAAGAAAACCAAGAGAGTGTGGTGTTTTGGCACTAAGTGAAGAAAGTGCATCAAAGAGGAGAGAATGGCCAACTCTGTCAAATGTTGCCATTAGGTAGGGTGACCATTTATCCTGGCTGGCCCAGGACAGTCTCAGTTCACTCCTTGTTTTGTTCTGGTGTTATTACTAATAGTGCCCCCTTTTCACTCTTAAAAGCAGCCCAGTTCGACAAAGAATTATACGGACATCGTATACATAAGTCAAGTAACATGAGCACTGAGATCTGAGAGAGGTCGTTGGTAACCAGAATAGATCATCTAATGAGTGATTTACTGTGAGACGTATATCAGCATCATTTTCATTCAAACCATTTTTTTCTTTTAAAAGTTATTAAAGAGCTAAGTAAAATATTAACTAGTATTCGCATAAATATAATATGAAATAACATACCAAATTGAAGTAAGAATTTAAAAATCACAAATACAATTAGTTCTCTAAATTTTAACTCTTCTCAATTGCTATTTGATGTAATCACAGATTACACTGAAGTTTGAGTACAGCTTTAATCCAAACTCACTTTATGAATTAGTGATCTTGAAAAAATTACGACTATTATAATGCTACAGAATTGATAGGCTCTTCTTGTTGTTGAAACCAAATAATTTTACAGACTGGCAAAAAAGAGTGTCTTCAATGTGGTCCAAGTGGATAAATTTATTTCAGGATAAACAAATCCTGAAACAGACATCTCAGGATTCATATTTATTCATAATTACTCATGAACTGCTTTTCATTTGATAAAACATATAGAAGCTCTAGTTATGGCTTGTTCCCCAGGTCCCATGCCTGCCCCTGCTCTGACCTTCCCTGCTGGCTACTTAGGAATGGATGACCCCCATTGCACCCAAGTCCACTTAGCCTATGCCAAGGTTAAATAACATCTGTCATTCACTTGGCCCTTACTATGGCCCAGATGACGTGTTTATCACTTGCACATCTTAATATATTTAGTCACCTATGACACTTTGTGAAGTTGCATGGTCCCTGCACCTTGTGTACTTGCTCAAGTCACAGAGCTACAGTACTGTCTCACAGGGTGTTGCCATTTGTCAAGTGAAAAATTACTTAGGTGAATTATTAGCCTTGGTTAAAAAATAAACTCTGGCTCAGTTTTGGCACTTTGAAGAAATAGAAAGCTGACATTAAGTTTCATTTTACTTATCTGATTTTAAATAATTTTTTTCTTGGGGTCATTGGCTTCATTGAGAAAGGAATCTCCATCCACAGGAATAGGAGATTATCTTGACTGCTCACATGAACACTGGTGAGAGAAAAAGATGGTAGAAATGAGAATGTTTTATAAAATCTCTTTAAGAGTTTCTGATATGACGAGTGTTCTCATTTTAACTGTCAGAAACTATGAAATGATTGTATCCATAGAGGCTCCTACCTTACAAGTATCGGCCCTCTGACTGTGGCGCTCTATCTGAGAAATCGGCCTGCAGTTGTGACCACAATAGGTGCATCTTGGTGCCTTTCACAAGAGAGTCCCAAGCTGGAAAATCAGCTCAGTGGGAGGAGAGAGTTAGGGAGCCAGAGTATGACACAGATGGTTGGAAACAGACGAAAAAACCAACACTCGCTGAGCGGTTACTGTGTGATAAACTCTGAAACCCTTCACCTACAGTGCCTAATTTTATCTTTACAATCACTCTATACATCAGGTACTGTATTAGTCAGCTAATGTCACAAAAATGACATGGAACCTTCTCAAAACACAGTACCTTACAAAAACAAGCACTTGCTTCTTGTTCATGCATCTGCAGATCATTGAGTATTGGGCTGATCTAGCTGGGCTCAGCTGGGGTTGGGTGACCATCACAGGTTAAGTTCACGTTCCCCAATGTCTCATTCTTCTGGGACCTGCAGGACACTCAGGACATGTGCTTCTGATGGTGATGGCAGAAGTTCAAGAGGGCACACCCAACCTCACAAGCATGCTTCCGGCCTTTGCTTGCCTCACATATAAGTCCTAGGGTCCAATGATCCAAACAAGTCCTATGGCCAAGCTCAAAGTCAAGAGTGAGGGACATTCGTTCTGCCCACCAGGAGGCCACATCAGGGGCTCCTTCACTACAGGGAAGTGAAGATTGGGACCAATGACTAAATCCAGCATGTGTGCTATGATTATACTCATCTTAAAGATTAGGATGCCAGGAGAGGTTAGAAGAATTGCCCAGTGTCCCACTAATGTTAAGTGGAGATGCTCACATTTAAACCCAAGCAGACTGGCCCCCAAACCCAAGCTCTTAGGCAGAGCAGCTTGATGGGAACCAGGCAAAAGCTCCTGTGGGCAGGGAAAGACAAATTAAAGGTCAGACATGGAGTGGAGGAAGGCCAGTGGGAAGAGCAGGCTGGTATCAGCCTGAGAGCAATCCTGCCCGTGCTGACCTCACCTCTCTACAGATCCCTTACCTACAGGCTTGTAAGTGTACCTGCTCTAGACCAAGGGTGGAATCATGAATCAGCAAGTTTATACCCCCAAATAGAGAAGTTACTCCCAAAATCTTTTCAAAATTCCACTAGTTATCTGAAAGTTTATTCTCTTTATGTCTTTCTGTAGTTTTGAATTGTCTGCAATGAGTAAAACAAAAGTACCACTTGATAAAGAAATAATAGTTTTAAAATATAACTGTAGAGGGGCTGGCCCAGTGTCGCAGCGGTTAAGTGCACATGCTCCGCTGCGGCGGCCCGGGGTCTGCAGGTTCGGAACCCCGGGCGCTCACCGACGCACCGCTAGTCAAGCCATGCTGTGGCGGCGTCCCATATAAAGTAGAGGAGGATGGGCATGGATGTTAGCCTAGGGCCAATCTTTCTCAAGAAAAAAGGGGAGGATTGGCAGATGTTAGCTCAGGGCTAGTCCTCCTCACAAAAAAAAAAATATATATATAACTGTAGAATTTTCCCACATCTGCAAGTTGGTTCATGGGAAGTTTTTCTGTTATACTTTGAATATATTTAAATATATTTTGGAGTATATATATTTTTTTAATTCATGGAATTCCAAAGATTTTTCCCTTTACAAATATTGAGTTTAAGTTTTGAGAATTATTATCAGACCCTAAAAATCAACTCTATTTGCATGTCTAAGACAGCAATAAATTTCAATTCCTTTTGAAACTGTTTTTTATGTCTTGTAACCAATTTTGTATGCAATGGATAAAAAAATCAATATAACATTTTTTAAATTTTAATAACTATATGTTAAGTAAGTGCTTGTATCAAAAATAAGATGAGTATAATTAAGACTGATGAGAAAAGTTTTTTACAGTTTAAATTTTTAACATTTTGATTTTCTACTAAGCAAAATGGTTCCAATTTGGCCAATATTTCTTAAGATTTCAGTGTAATACAATCAATTGTCTTCTTTTATCCATTGACTTCTTATTCCTGACCAAATCAAATCATAGTAGGCTAAAAAAATATAAAACAGTAATTCAAAGAAAATGACATCAAAGGAGAAATGACAATCTTGTTTTAACCCCAAAATAGATGAAGTTGTAATTACTTAATATGTAGGTGATGCAACATTAGTACTTTCATAGAAACTAAAATGATTCTCATGACTAATGTCATTGCACAATTGATATATACCACCCTGGTTCTTTGTGAAACTTCTACCTTAATTTCTACTCAGCCGCAGATAATTGCAGGTACAAATTTTATCTTTGTTTTCAAAATCTTTAAATAGAACTGTGGTAAAACTTCCAACCATATTATTAAAATAAATTTACTATTTAATAATAGATCCCTCATTTTACTGTTATATATAAAACTTTAAAACTAGCCCATTTTATGTAATAGTCTATATCTTAAATGCAATTATTAGAAAATAGAGTCACAATACATGAATCAATCATTTAACTCAAAAATATAGAAAAGCAAAATAAAATACATCCAAATGAGAAAAAAAGTAAAAAGAAATTTAAAAGTTGGAAATAAACAAAGATTTTAAAATGTAAAAATAAAAGTAAGAAAATATCTAGTTTGCAATAGCAAACAAAATCATTAAAATATAGGAATAAATCTAAGAAAAATGTTCAATACTTTTATAGGTAAAGTTTTAATTCAATATGAAATAAGACTTGAGTACTTGAGAGCTATACCATATTCATGGATCAGAAGACTCAATTGTGAAACTACCATTTCTCCCCCAAATTACTGTATAATTGTTGTGCCAGTCAAAATCCCCAGGGGATTTTTTTTAGCAAAAGTGATTCTTAAATGTGCAAAAACCAACCAAGGCAAGTTTGTAAAGAAAACAAAGAAGGAAGACAGGCTCTACCATCTACCAAAACAAAATACAAAGCCACAGAAATTAGAACAAGTGTATTTGGGCAGCAGCATTATAGATGATTGCTGTTTTCTTGCTTGTATTTTTTTCTGTATTTTAAAAATCATCCCCTCTGAAAAGAAAATATATAAAATAAACTTATCTAGTTACTGCAGGAACAAAGCAGAAGTGGAAGAGAAACCGGAAGACACTTCAAGTGACTTTCAACACACTGAGAAACACCAGCACGGTGGCAGAATGACAGGTGGCCCACATTATGATGGGATTCAGCACCTGAATATGAAGTTCTCCATCTAGTGCTAAGGTTACGTTTCTCAAGTCACCTAGCAGTGGTTTGCGTCATCACAGACTATATTGCCAGAGGTAGATATTTTTGCATAAATTTGCCATCAGTAGATTCCGAATTTATCATTTTCATAGAAATAAAGTTTTACTAAATCGTGTTAGTTAACAGTAAGTCCAAATGAAATCCACTTTATGAAAAATCCTATCCTTTTAAAATTTTGTTTTTTACTGTTAATTGGAATGTCAAAATTCCTTTTGTAAAGCATGTAACTAGTCCAGTGTAAATGAGATGTTTATTTTCTGCCACTTTGCAGTGGCATTCTTTGGTGTATCAACACCTGCAGGAGCTCTGTCACTTTCCAGCCTGGCTCTAGGAGACAACAGGGTCATCATCACAAGCAATTTGCTCTATCCTCGTCTTGTGACATGAGTGCTGACCAAGTGGTGCTGGATTATCTCCCTTACTTGAGACTGTTAGGGGACCAGCGAGGTGGCACAGTGGTTAAGTTTGCGTGCTCTGCTGCCATGGCCTGGGGTTCACGAGTTCCAATCCCAGGCACGGACTGACGCACCACTCATCAAGCCATGCTGTGGTTGCATCCTACATATAAAATAGAGGAAGATTGGCACAGATGTTAGCTCAGGGCCAGTCTCCCTCACCAAACAAGGAGACTATTAGGTTTAGTGGTGGGCAGCGCAGCATTTCAACGTGAATGTAAGCTTTGGAGACAGACAGACAGACAGTTTCAATTCCTCTCTGGTCATTTCTGAGCTCTGTATGCTTGGGCATATGTTCCCTCACCCGTAAAATGGGGTCATTGAGCTCCCTGGGGGGCTGTTGGTAAAGATTAAATGTGAATGTGTCAAGTCCTTGGTGCTCAACAGATACTAGTTATTTTCCTTAAATATTGGTTTAAACACTAAAGTGGAGTGAATTTTTAGGATAGTGTAGTGGTGTAAGTACTTCTAAATTCCTGTAAGTTCTTTTTTCAGTCACGGATTCCCTTTCCAGGTCTGTTTTTTACAGGAACTCCTATAGGGAAGTTTATTGTAGCGTGGCCACCCCAATTGCAGAGTGTGGACCAGGCAAGGGGCCGGGGAGGGGTCAGCGCTGAGGGCATTCCCTCTTCCTCTCCTCTCCGCTCGCTGGGGTTTCCTGGTACTGTTGGTCACATGCTTAGGGAGGACTGACAGGAATGAGGGTTATGTTTTAAAAAAGAAAGGAAAACAAGACCCTTGAGACTATTTCTTCCCTTCAATGGAGATTATCAGACTAACTCGTAGAACAAGACGAGAAGGAAAGACAGGACTTTTCCTTTCTCCGAAGCTCAGTGTGTGCATCCCACAGCCCTCTCTGCAGAGGGGAACCCACCGTGATCCGTCCCCTGCAGGCCACTTTCCCACAATCGGATGTGGGAAGTTACGTAGCCCAGCATCAACACAGGGACTACCTCCTACGTGTGCACAAGGTGGGACAAACCCAGAGTTGAGATGGGGTGGGGGCTGGAGGAGGGTTATGGGTTATTTTAAGCTCTGAAAGGCTCTTGTCATGTACTGTTAAATCATGACCGGAATGGACCCTGCCGGGTGTTCAGTTCTACTGGGAAGACCTATGCTGCACAGGCCGTGGTCTAGTCTCTGTTTCGTTAACACAATGAACACTGGCTTCCCACCTCTGTCTCCAGAGAGAAACTCTGCTGGCCCATGAAACCTCTCGTGTGCCCTCCAGTATGCCCAGATGCCGCCATACTTGAGTTTGGTCACATCGACTGAATGATACCATAAGAACTAACATTTTATTCTGTGTTGATTCTGTGCCAGGCACTGTGCTAACATTTTTACATTATTTATATAACTTGATCCACATAGCAACCCATCATTGGTATTTTTATCCTCAGTTGGAAATGGGGAAACCAGTGCTTGGGTTACTTCCTTGCCTAGAATCAGCACCAGTAAGCAGTGAAGTTGGGATTTGAACCCCGGTTTGCTTTGGACTGCTCCTTGGCGGGGGACCTCATAGCTCTGGGCCCTGATGTGTCAGTAGTTAATTTGGAGTAGACTTTCTTGATATAGCTGGTGAAAAAATTTTGCAAAACAAAATTTAAGGAAAACTTATAAAATAAACAATTGGTCCCAGGAGGCTATAATCCACTTTTACCAAGGGACTCTAACTAAAGAGGTCATCTGCATTTGCTTGCCCCCTCCTCCTTGTTTTATAGTCCATTATGTTCTCTAAAAGCATCATTTCACTCTTGGTGATTCAAATGTCCTAGAAGAGATTTTATCCTTGAGTTGTCCCAGGTTAATATTTCCTCATGGCAGGTCTCTTTATTTTCACTAAGTGCCAAATGTTTTTATTTTCTGCCAAGCTACGAGCCCCAGAATGCCATTCTCTGTAACCAGAGGAGACCAGAGCAAGGCAGGGAGTAGGTGAAAAGGACGCAAAGGAGAGGTCATCCCATCTTTGTCACTTGAATCCCATTGTTTCTCCAACGACTTCCGACTTCCTTCAGCACAGCTTTCACTAGGGCGAGTCCTACTTGCAAATTCATACTAGAGAGACAGATGATAGAAATAGGCAAATGAAATATAGGAACTTAAAACCCATCGCCCTCCACTTAGACACTGCCTATCCCCAAAACTCACTTAGGGGATATAGGTCAAGACAGAGGGTCCCCTTTAGTGAGGGACTGAAATGGTGTGGCCCAGGCAGAAGCCAAAATGTCCTCCTTACCCCCAAATCCATTCAGTGACAGAGACCATGTAACTAACCCAGGCCCTGAGCCCTCATCCTCTCTCATCTTGACGACTGCATTGGTCTCCCTGCCTGTCTCGTCCCATTTCATCTTCCAGACCATCGCTTTAAGGCTCTGATTCCATCAAGTTGCCCCACCTCACCTCTCTCCCATCACTTCCAATTCTCAATGACAGACATCAGCTCAATTAAACTGTCAGTTACTCACACGCCTTCTTCACGAAGCCCAACAACTTTGTATGGCATTGAGAACTCTTGACTCTGGTCTGACGCACATCTCCTGCCCCCCTCCCCGCATTGTGCACAGGAATGCTTACAGTTTCCAAAACACCCTGTGCACTCCATTTCTGGGCCTTCACGCGTGCTGACTCTTCCACCAGGAATTCCCTTGCCTCCTTGTAATTACACTAGTTCACAGGCACCTCCTGGACGGGGTGAGCCTTATTCGCCTTGCACTCCCACAACGCAGGAGCTTGACAAACTTTCACTGGACAAATGGAGAAATGCTGACCGGTAGGAGTATTTTTGTTCCTGTGAAATAGAAAACCTCACAATGGCCATCCAGGGCAGCCCCGTGGTAAAGAGCAGAAGCTGAGGTCTTAGCGGGCCCTGAATTCAGTGCCGGCTCCGCCACGGGGGATGTCAGTTTCCTCCTCAGCAGACTGTGAATCGCAACAGAACTGCCGCATAGTGATGGTGGGAACGTGAGGAGAATGACTGGAAAATGTTTATCACGGTGCCGGGCACAATGAAACTTCCCAATAAATGCCAACTTAAAAAAATGCCTGGATCCATGAAGCTCTAGTTTTATTTATTTATTTTTCCTTAATCTGTCACAAATCAAAATCCAGCTTGAGAAGCGCTTTCCCTTTTCAATGAGAAGGGGCCAAATGCCCACTTCCTCGGTGAAATAGGGTGATGGTAGAGAGATCTGTGTTGGCCCAGGTGGGTTGGAGGGTGGGCGGCCACAGTGAGGTGGGCTCTGAAATCTGAAGGCCGGGAAAACCCATGGTTTACCACGGAAACCGTGACAGGACCTTCACGCTAACACCCAACCTTCTCTTCCTCCCCCGGGCCTCTGAGGCCCCTCGAGTGAAAGGACAGAGGCCACTGTGCTGGCAGCTGAGGAGCCCACTCTGTGGTTTGACTTTTCCTGTCCTCCCACTTGCTACGGAGCAGGCTACGCTGCTATTACTCAGGGGCCGCTTCCCTTGAAGCTCAGAGGCAGCGGAAATCACAGGCCTGAGCCCCTTCTGACTGGTCCTCTGAGGTCCTGGCATTAGCATTAACTGGAGGCCTGTTGGTTTCCCACCAACACCGCTCCCTTCTCTTCTGAACATGGGGATCACTCCCACAATTGCTCTTGAGAAAAAACAGTCCCTGTGGCAGCATTTCCTCCTAACAATCACATCTTTTAAGAAGCTGTTGTTGCTATCCTTTTGAAGAGCTTCAAAAAGTGTTCTAATCTCTGCTGCATGGTGATTCCTGATCCGTTTTTCAGCCTGAGAATCCTATTCATTTACCTGCCTCAGCTCTTCTGGAAATCAGCTCCTCACGCAGCTCTCTGCGCCCCAAGCACTGCCCTAGAAGGGAGCATCTGTGGAGGTCAGAGCTCCTGCCAGACAGGAGATCATTTGACTTAAGCAGGAGTCATAAAGTACTTTCCTCAATTCCCAAAGCAAGAACTGATATTGCATATAAATAAATGAATCATTCACATGGGTGGGCATGAAGGGAGCAGGGATGGATTAAATTTTTTAGTATCAACAAGCTTTTGTTGAACTTACCCTGTTCCAGACACTATGCTTGTCCCTGGGTGGACACTGAGGGCCTTTCAATCTAATTGGAGAAACATGAACAACCATTTATCCATTTGTCTTTGGTTTTGTTGTTGTTGTTGTTTGTTTGTTTTCTTCCTTACCCCCCCCCACCCCACAGCCCCAGTACATAGTTGTGTATAGTTGTAAGTTCTTCTGTTTCTTCTATGTGAGCCGCCACCACAGCACGGCTACTGACAGACAGGTGGTGTGGTTCCACAGCTGGGAACCGCACCTGGGCTGCTGAAGGACAGCGCACCAAAATTTAACAGCTAGGCCGTCAGGGCTGCTCCCATTTGTCTTCTTGGGAACAGCAGTCCAAGTCCCAGCAGCTGCTTCAGTTAAGAGAGCACTGGGCATTAAGACTAGGAAAAGGAGTAGACCTCATCCGCATCTTGGAGAATCACACAGCACAGCAGTCTTGTAGAGGGTCTGAGAAGTCTTGCAATAAAGAATTTGTTTAACTTTCTGTATTAGTCAGGATAGGCTAGGTTATGCTGTGGGAAACAAACAACTCAAATATCTCAGTGGCTTAGGACCACGAAAGTTTATTTCTTGCTCGTGCTACTGCCCACTGTGAGTCAGCTGTGACTTGGCTACAGCTCCTTCATCCCAGGGTGCAGGTTCATGGAATAGGTTCCGTCTCTACATGGCTAGTCGTCATGTTAAGGAATAGGTTCCGTCTCTACATGGCTAGTCATCATGTTAAGGCAGAAGAGATGTGGTGAACACATGCATGGTGTGGCTCTTAAGGCTTGAACTGATGGTGATAGGTGCTTCATGGCAGCCTAAGAGCAAAGGGAATATTTCACCTGGATGCGAACAGCCCACAGGACAGAGCAGATCTGCGATGCCAGACCCGGGACTCCCCCACACAAGAAAGGCCTGGCATCCAGTCCAGTCCACGGGCAGAAGTGCCTCTAGGAAGGGGCAAGTGGGTACTGTTGGTCCAGAGGGGAAAAAAACAAACAAACCCAGAGCTCTTCAAAGGAGGGAGGAGAAGGCAGGTGAAATGGGTCCAGGTCAAATCTAGAGGCACACAAGGTTGACTAAGTCAGAGAGGAAGGAGCTATTCCAACAGATGGTTTCCAGAAGACTCTCTAGCAGGGGTTTGGGAGTCCTGAAGCACAGGGGCTGGGAGACTGTGAAATCAGCAAGGAGCATGGGATTAGGTTTTGTGCTTACAGCAAGCAATAACTTCTCCCAACATCTGCTGAGACAAGCCTATACAAACAGGGAGAGGGATGCCTAGTGCAAATGCTCACTGACCCCAGTGGGATATTTTATAGTTTATAGCGTGGGAGGATAGAAAACCATCCCAATACATCATCCCCAAACAAATGTGGCAGAGCAGGGGCTCTGCAGGGAACCAGAAAGGCAATTCCATAGAAAGGCAGCTTTGGCTTCGCCCCGGGTAGGATCGCTGAGATTGGTTCACAGGCAGCACGGCCAGCTGTCCCTGGAAAATCGAGAAGCCCTGGCTCATCCAGTCGGGGAATCCTGTACTTTTCAGTTCGATGGTCTGAAGGTTATTCTTGTGAACTACATAAAAATGGGGATAGCCAGGCCTGTCATATCAGAAGATCATAGACTTATTTAATCCTGATTTCAAAACAATTAGCAAGTTAAAAATAGTTGAAAACTTCCTTGAATTAAGGGATCTCTACCAGAAGTCTACTATAATCATACTTAGAAGTGAAACATTAGCAGCATTCCTATTAAAGACAAACAAGATAAAGGTGCTCACTATTCAGTATTATATTAGCAACAATACAAATGAAATTCAGCTGCAAAATGAAGTAAGAGGTATGTGGCAGGAACGGATTTTCCCAATATCTGATTTCCCTTTGTGGCACAGTAATAGAATTGCAAGCCAGGCACATGGCTACCCAGAATAAAAATCATATTTCCCAGACTCTCTTGCAGCTTAACCAGTGGCCATGTGACTAAGTCTGGCCAATGGGATGAAAGAGAGAGTGTCAGGTAATAGCTTCTGGGAACTTTCCTTAAGGGTCAGTCTGCTCGTGCCCTTTTCCCACCTCCTCTTTCTTCCATCCTGCTGGAACTGGATGCTGCCACCTCAGACCTAATAATGAAGCCACACCCTAGCGGTGGTGAGTGGTGAACTGAAAGGCCACTGGACCTGTGAGGACTTCCCAGCACAGAGCTGCCATACCAGCCTGGGACTGCCCATCTCTGGGCATTTTATGAGAGAGAAATAAACATCCCTCCTGTTGAGGCCACTGTTATTTGGGGGTCTCTGTTACTCAAAGTTGAGAAAAATCCTAGCTGCTGTGAGGAATAAATATCTAGATCATTTCTCTTAAACAAGGGACAGCAAACTACCATTTGGGCGCCAAATCCAGTCAGCTGCTTATCTTTAAAGTTTTATTAAAACACAATCTCACTCATTGTTTTGCACATTGTCTATGGCGGCTTTCGTGCCACAACGGCAGAGTTGAGAAGTTGCACAAAGCCAAAAATATTTGCTCTCTAGCCCTTTACAGAAAAAGTTTGTTGACCCCTGATCTATAAAAACCAGAGAATCAACTGAACAAAAAGCCATTCGAACAAATAGAAATGACCCTAGTTCTATGGGAGGGGGGATAAAAATGAGGTGTATAATCTGTTCTGTCCATGCCATCTATAAGGGTAATTGATCTAAATTTAAAAAAGAGTTACAATCTCAAAAATCAATTGAGACTCTGAATCCCATTCAATGTAAGCTTTGGGTAAGCTGTCCTGAAGTTAAATTAAAATTAAATCTGCAGTCTTTATTCAGGGCAATGGTATTATCTGTGGAAAAGGCAAAGAAGCGATTTGGAGTTAGAAGACCTAGGTTTCTGTCTCAGTTCTGCTATTTATTAACTTTTAGATTTTAGCAAAGTCCCTCTCACAGCCTTGCTCTCCTCATTAGAACACCTTGATGACAAGTTGGGCTGGGATTAAATGCGATAATATGTGACAGCTCACCAAGCAAACTCTCACAGGATGAACAAATGCTGGTTCTTTCATAGGGTTTACATATGAGATTGTTACAAGTTTACGTTGTGGTGTCTAAAAGTTGCTTTGCAGGAAAGCCAGCAACGATTTCAAGCATATTCACAGACTCAATAGATTTCAAAGTTTAAACAATAATGTTACGGCCAGAAAACAACCAAATTCCAGGCAGACCTAAAGTTCAAGGATAAAATGATAAGAAGATAGAAAACATGTGAGGTGAGGGGACACAAGAAAGGATGTGAGGGAACCAGCCCTGATGGCCTCGTGGTTAAGTTTGACATGCTCTGCTTCGGCAGCCCATGTTCGGTTCCCAGGCATGGAACCACACCACTCGTCTGTCAGTAGCCATGCTGTGGTGATGGCTCACAGAGAAGAACTAGAAGAACTTACAACTATACACAACTATGTACTGGGACTTTGTGGGGAGGGAAAGGAAGAAAAAAGAAGAAGATTGGCAACAGATGTTCGCTTAGGGCGAATCTTCCCCTGCAAAAAAAAAAAAAAGTGGAAAGAAAGGATGTGAGGGGAGAAAGTAATAAAGAGATTGGGCACAAGCAAAAGAAAGACCAAGGAGAAAGCCAACCTCCCCAAATGGAAGATGGGAACGCTAGAGGGAGCTGAGGGACATGGAGGCTGGGGTACACAATGGCTTTCATACAAGAAGGGAATAAGCTCTTTCCCATCTCAGGTTCTTTGCATATGCTGCTCTCTTTCTCTGGAACATTCTTCTTGCCTCAGCCAACCTCTACCCTCACTGCCACCAATACCAGCATTCTTCCACTAAGTCTTTAGGTTTAGGCTGAACAATTAAGGTTCAGCTTAATTGTTGCCTTTGGGGAGAGGTCTTCTCTGCCACCTTATCTAACAGCAGTTGAATAAAAGAATGAGTGAATGGCAGAAAGAAGTTTGCACAAGCAAACAGAGAGTCCAGATATCTAGAATGTTGAATTTGGGATATTTTAGCACCTACCACTGTGGTCAGTATTGCTTTTACTTTACAACAAAGTGGCCAATAGCTCCATGAATAATGAAGAATTCGAGTATCCATAGATTTAAAATGTATGTCAAGTCTGATACAATGTTTTTATCTCCAGTAAGCTCCAATGAAGGGAGACTTTATTTCCTAATATATAAATACCTAGTATAGTTCCTGACACATAGACACTCATCAAATATGGATTGAACACAGGAAAGTAGACCAGTCTTAGCAAAACTTCGTAGAGCCTTGGCCCTCCCGGGTTGCTTCCGTTACTGCCACCCTTGCTTTGCTTGCCAAATCACAGAAGAGCTGACACCAAAGTTGTGTGGCTGGTGACAGTGTTAGAAGCAGGAGCCTGACACTCTGTCCCCTATCATGTTACTTAACTACTATGTGTGTGACCAAGGGCAAAGCATGGCTGTGCATCAATAATGTGGATATAGCCTTTCCTTTCTTCAAATAACTTTGAACCCTTCAAAGGATCATAGTGTTCTCAAAGATTAATTCAAATTATTGTTAATACTAAATTTTTGTTTTATCAGATCTGAAATTTAGAGATCATTTTATTTATATTTTCTTTGTTGAATTGCTTTTATTCTTGGTTTTTTTTCTTTTTTCCTGTAAATAGAAGGGAAAAAGACGAAAGGAAAGCACACAGTGGAGTATATAGTGCTACTCCATACCCAACAACAAAAAACATAGTTGCCTTTCACAAAAATGTATAAGGCATTTCTGGAGAACATCATAAATGATACTCCACCAAAATGTGTCTCACCAAAATTTGCCCCTACTGTGTTTGTTTATATTTTTAATTATTCTTTCTCTCTCTTCCCCTTCCACATGCCTTGAAGAATTTCTCCACTGCATTGTTAACTCTTAAGTGATTCTGTGCAAATTTGAAATCTCTGGGAGTGTTACAGTTTTGAGTGTACATATCTCATTTCTTACTTTCTAATAGAACCCTGATTTTGTTCAAGTATCCCCTCCTCCCCCTCAGCCTGTGTTTCTAAGAGGAAGCTGGACCAGCCTCAGTTTGAGTGGGGTGGGCTTAATTGATCTAAGGATATTCCCTCCTCCTTGCAATTGGTTGGCCCAGGAATAGACATATAGACATGTGACTCCATTCTGGGTAATGAGATGCCAGATGAGGCATCTGGTTAAAGATGCCTCTAGATGGTTTACCAGAAGCTTCTGGGAAATACCAAAACTGCTCCATAGGAATATTCCTGTAAACAATTGCATCCCATGGAAAACAACAACATTCACTTTTTAAAAAATGAATTCAGAATCCAGATCACATTAGGAAACAAGCTATCCAAAAGGTCAGTTAGCAAACATAAATGGGAATATTTTCATGTCAAGAACTGGAGACAATAAGACAATCTGAAGAGATTCTAAATAAATTTGAAACATAAGGAAAGAGTAAGAGGGGAAAAGATAAATTAACCTCTCCCAAAAAACTCAAACAGAAATTATACAAATTAAACAAAAAGCATGGAAGTGAAGTCTCAACAGGTGGATTTAATAAAAAGTTACATACAATTGAAGAGAAGATTAGTGAATTAGAATATAGAACTGAGGAAATCACCTAGAATGTAGATCAGAAAGATAAAGTGTGAAGTATAAAAGACACAGGGTAGAATGAGAAAGGCCAACATGTGTCTAATCAGAGTTCTAGAATAAGAAAATAAAAGAGAAAGATGGAGAGGCAATATTCAAGAGATGATGTCTGAAATTTTTTCAGAAGAGAGGAAAAACATGAGTCTTCAATTGCATAAGTCAACCGAATCTGGGGCAGTATTAATAAGCACCTAGACACATGGTGGTAAAACTTCAGAACATCAAAGGAAAAGATAAAGAGAAAAATCTGAAAGTTATCTAAAAGGAAACAAAACAGACAAGCTACAAAGGAATAATAATTAAACCGACAGTCGATTTCTAAGAATCAATAATACATGCCAGAGACCATGAATAATGCCTTTTAAATACTCAGGGGGGGGCCGGCCCCGTGGCTTAGCGGTTAAGTGCACACGCTCTGCTGCTGGTGGCCCCGGTTCGGATCCCGGGCATGCACCGAGGCACTGCTTCTCCAGCCATGCTGAGGCTACATCCCACATACAGCAACTGGAAGGATGTGCAGCTGTGACATACAACTATCTACTGGGGCTTTGGGGAAAAAAAGGAGGAGGATTGGCAATAGATGTTAGCTCAGAGCCGGTCTTCCTCAGCAAAAAGAGGAGGATTAGCATGGATGTTAGCTCAGGTCTGATCCTCCTCACACACACACACACACACACACAAAAATTACTCAGGGGAAAACAATTGTCATCACCAAAATCTAAATTGTAGCTAAATTATCATTTAAAGTTTAAGCAAAATAAGACAATTTCAGACATATGAAGACTAAGAGAGTTGAATGCCCACAGAATTGTAATGAAAAAAATTACTAAAAGGTGTATTTCAGCAAGAAGGAAGTTGAATCCAGAAGCAAAGATGAAGAACCAAAAACACAATGGTGGCCAAGGATATCAGTAAAATGTTCTGCTGCGTCTAAAGAGTTATTGACTCGTACAGATAATAATAACAGCCAATTGAGTATTGCTTAAAATCAGGATAGAGCTGATATAATAGATGACAATATCACAAAAGATGGAAGAGAAGAGTTCAGAAGGAAGTTACACCATTCTTGACTTGTTCAAGAAGAGAATAGAAATAAATCACCTCTAGATTTTGTTAGAAAAACATAAGGTCAAGTTATATGTGTTAAAAATTAGTGGATGACTTCTAAAATAACAAAAATAGAATGTTTGCTTTCCAATTAGACGAGAAAATAAGGAGGTAAAAGAAAATTTGATCAATTCAACATGAGGCAGGAGGGGAGGAGAAAAAGAAACAAAGCTAAAAGATGTAGACAAGAGACAGGTAATTATTCCTCAAATTCAATTACAGCCTCGCCCAAATATGGTGTTACCTAAAGACTAAATTGTAAGTTAATCAACAATACTTGTTCAAAGTCATAAAGAGAAGGAGGAAAGAGAAGAAGAAATGTGTTAATATATATGCACACACTCATACACACACAAAGAGCATGTGAGAAAATATACACAGCTTCTACAGCCCCTCTATCAAATTGGTTGATATGTATAACCTCCTTCCTCCACAACCCATTCTGTGCTTCCTTTGTCCTCAGCCAAGGCTTCAACTTGTTGAGGTCTCTGTCTGACGTGGTGACTCAACCCTCCATTCCAAAGAGGTCTCAATCCTCAGAGGCCCTCCCTGTTTTTTGGTTGCTGTAGTTTTCCATTGGGCTTGAAAAGTATTAAAGGACAACCCAGAGAATCCTCTGGGTTCCAGACGTAATCCTCCCTGCCCGCAGTGTGTCCAACAACCAGATTTCCTCTTGGTGACTGGATGATCCATCCCACCTGTGGAGTAATGGCAGGGAAAACTCTGTCTCTCCTTTACTCTCACACTGCTACCACACAATACTTCTGACATTAGATGTGTGAATTTTCTCACACACCACGCAATTCTCTGTGACACCCGCTGGGTATCCTACAATTCAATTCAATTCTGACACTAACTGGAGTTAGTGCAGACCCCACAGGTTAAGGGTTCAGTCCCACAAGACTGGCCCCACTTCAGATGCCAATCACAAGTCCCGGATTGTCACCTGTGCTATAAGTCAGAGTTCCAACAATCTCCCTCCTCAGGTTCAATCATTTGCTAGAAGAGCTCACAGAACTCAGGGAAACACTTACATTTACCCGTTCGTTACATAATAAAGGATGTGATAAAGGATACCGATGAACAGCCAGATGAAGAGGCACATAGGGCAAGGTCCTGAAGGGTCCCAAGCACAGGAGCTTCTGTCTCTGTGGTGTTGGGGTGTACCACCCTCCCAGCACATGGATGTGTTCACCAACCTGTAAACTCTCTAAACTCCTTACTTTTGAGATGTTTATGGAGGCTTCATCAAACAGGCATGATCAATCATTAACTCAGTCTCCAGGCCCTCGCCTCTTCCCAGAGGATGAGGGGTGGGCCTGAAAGGTCCATGTTTCTAATCATGGATTGGTCTTTCTGGTGACCAGCCCCCACCCAGGAGCCACCCAGGAGCCCACCAAGAGTCATTTCATTAGAACGAAAGACACTCCTATCACCCAGGAAATTCCAAGGGATTTAGGAGCTCTTGTTGGGAACCAGGATCAGAGACCAAATATTAGAACAAAAGATGCTCCTAGTGCCTTTACCACTTTGGAAATTACAAGGATTTTAGGAGCTCTGTGCCAAGAACTAGGGACAGAGACCAGGATATATATTTTCTCTTATTTCACAGATAATCCCCTTCTTTTCCTTTTGGGTCAGTGGCATGAGGATCCCAAACTGGTCAGATGGCAGTCTCAACTGCCAATTCAATGGAACCACTGCTGGGTCCCCTGGGGAAGCATTCCTCCCATATAAAACAAAATCTCCTGGAAGAGCTTCAATTTGGGGCAACAGGAAGCAAAAATTCTAGAAGAGTGTTATTAGATGTAATCATGAGATTCTTGACCTATGAATACTGGCCTAGGCAGAAACAGCACTATTTGCTGAAACTCAATAAACTAGCATGATCACATCCATTAACTGGGGAAGGTGAATCCAATTCACTTTTATCTATTTTTCTCCCCAGCTACATGGCATCCCGCCAGCCGTTTAGTCACCTCACCTAGTGAAAGCTTGCAAATAATCTACCTTTTTAATTATTTCCCCCTAGCCTGAAAGAGTGCCAGCCTTGGCCTTTCTGAATTTCTTAACCTCTTCCAAGACAGCATAGCCATCCAGTTGCCATCTTCTCTCATCAGAGAAAGGACATCCCCATTGCACAGTCCCCTTTTCCTGGGGATAAGAGTGTTTCCTCAGAATAGCAATGCAGTACTTTCCACGAGCATGTGGAAGCTTCCCTCCTGATGCTCTGAGCTGCCTATTAGTTAAAGATACAACACATCATATTGAGTCAACTCTATATGTTTTCATAACCCTCTGCAAGTGAGGCAAGATGTCAGACATTCAGAGAGCTTCACCACTCCACACATCACATGGGCCCCTCTCTACAGGAAAGGCCTGATCCTGTGCCTTCCCTGCCTTAGCCCATCAGGTTCCTCCCATTTGACTCCATGTTTTTTTTTTTTTTAAAGATTTTATTTATTTATTTTTTCCCCCCAAAGCCCCAGCAGACAGTTGTATGTCACAGCTGCACATCCCTCCAGTTGCTGTATGTGGGACGCGGCCTCAGCATGGCCGGAGAAGCGGTGCGTCGGTGCGCGCCCGGGGTTCCAAACCCCGGCCGCCAGCAGCGGAGCGCGCGCACCCAACCGCCAAGCCACCGGGCCGGCCCTTGACTCCATGTTTTTTTTTTTTTTTTTTTTAAAGATTTTATTTATTTTTTATTTTTTTCCCCCCAAAGCCCCAGTGGATAGTTGTATGTCGTAGCTGCACATCCTTCTCGTTGCTGTATGCGGGACTCGGCCTCAGGATGACTCCATGTTTTAATGACCACATATGAAGTGTAGCTACAGAACATGGAGACAGTTTCCTGTGTCATTTCTGGCACCCATGTCACTACTTTATAATCATATTTCACAGCTTATGTTTTCATCTTCTGTCTTGGTGAAGATCAAAACAGATCAAAACAATGTCCCCAAAAAAAGCCAAGAGCTGATTTGGGGGATAAACACCCGACCCCCTCTCCCAGGAGAGAAAATGTTGAACATTTCTTGATTTTTCTTCTTCCTTCACATGAACAAAAACATGACGTCTTGCTGAGTTGAAGTGCCCTTTTGTCTCGCTGTCAACTGAGTTTGTAGAAAAGAGAAGAATCATGTATTTAGCTTGTAGTTTGCACAGCCACCTAGAGACAAACAAAAATAATACAAACAAACACAAAATAACCCAGGCTGCCCCTCCCTCGAGAAGGTGATGGGTAAAAATCTCATGAAGATCACAAAACGCAGCAGGCTGGTAGGGGCAGGGGGTGGAGGAGGAGAAGGGAGCGCAACTGTTGAGTATCAAGAGCGTATTTTTTAAAATTTCAAATCATAGAAGGATGGGGCTGTCTCTGGAGTTTGAATTAAAAAAAAAAAAAAAAAAAAAACCAGCATCTCTCATTGCTCTTGACAGGCCACACGCGTAAGGGAGAGATGTGTTACCAAAACACATTTCCCTTGGCAACAAAAATGTGCTGGGGGAGAAGGCGCCAAAGACCGTCATTCTAGCAAAGTCTGGGTCCTTGATGCACTCCAGATCTCACAAAAATAAGTTTTGAAGGAAGACTTAGATGTCTGTTTACTTCCAAAGAACAGTCTGTGATCGCACAGTATGGGTGACATCTTTAAGGAGAATGAATTTACACAAAGAGAACCACAAAAAAATGCATGGCAGCTTCCTCACTGGTACCTAACTGAAGATGCCACTGAACACTTGCCCTAAATCTTGGCAGTCTAAGTAACGTGAGGTGCCCTGGTGGCAACATGAGACAGGAAAACTAAATGCCACCATAGATCTTCTTTATTATTTCAAGTAGAAAGTTGTTGTTGCAAACATATATATATTATGACTGGCAGGTCAGCCTGCCCTACAGAGGAACTGGACTTTTTCCAGAGGGCCAGCAGAATCCCCTTTGTTAATCTTTGGGAAAATGAGAGAATTGCTATGCTGACCTAACCCTACCTTCTCTTCTGTCCTCAATTTCTCCCTCCCTACCAGCCAGAAGTCCTCCCCAGGTCCTGGCATCTTCAAAGTTCGCTGTTACGTGTTAGAGCTGCCATGTGCTTCTGGGATGGTTGAAATCTTTTGAAAATATGCTGAGGCTAAATGATATTTATGGGTCCCTTGTTTTGCACTCGCTATTTATTCCATTCCTCTTATTCAGCTCAGATCTACTCGTCAAGATAATGCGATCCTCTCCTCCTAAGTCAGGGGAAGATGAGCACCCCCCACACCCTTGGCTCTCAACTTCTTCACTCTCTGCCAAAGCCACAGTTGTTTTCTTCCCACAGTTTTCATGGTAAATTAAAGTTAGGAGCTTCATAGAAAAAAGAGCTTGATAAGAGTCCAGAAGTCAAGAAATATTTTGCTTCTAGGGTGAATATTTCCTGCATGTTCAGAATTTGTTTTTTCCCTGCCTTACAAGTTATGTTACGGTACACAGTGGTGGCCACTAAGATTGAAAGGACACTTTCAAGTTTGTCCTTGTCAAGAAGGAATGTTTTGTGTGTACTTTTGAGTCTTTATTCATCCTTCAAAGCGCCTGATAATTTCCGATTCTTCCATAAATTTTTCTTTTCGTTATTAAGTGCCTACTGTCTGCCTGGTCTTATGCTTTTCTTTTGATCTATCATATTATGCTTTTTATTTATATCTACAACAAAGCTGGACTCTCCTAAATATGAGGTGGGAGGAAATGTCCTTTTGCTGACTTTTGATGCTTTCCAAAAAAAGTAATGGAGAAGACAATAACCTTCATCTATTATTATTATCTTTTATTATCAAAACACTTGGCCACTGAAGACATCATTGCATAAGATGGAGACTGGGTGGGGATGGTCCCCACTCAGCTCTTTTAAGGATGCCATATCCCTCGTGCTATGCCAAATCTCAAATTTAGGTCTGTTCTCCACTCGGAAATGGGGACCTGGTGGAAATCTCAAGTCATTTGCACCAGTGGCTACCACATCCAATCAAACCCACTGATGGCTCCTTCCTCAAGGACCTCATACTTGCAGATCCAGAAATGTTTGCTGGTGCTTATCCTTTCTTTCCAGACACTCTCTGGATACTGAATAGATGGCTAATCAAATGACAGCTATGGATAGAAAAGAAGACAAGAAGACCAAGCTTCTAAATTGGGGCTGCTCAGGGCTCTCACGAGGTAGCTGGCTTAACTTGGGGCATTTCCATTATGCTTCAGAATTGAACCGAGAATACAAATCAAATTCTCATTTTCTTTTATCCAGGTCTTCCAAGAGCTACCGATTCAAACAGAAGCTGCCTCTCTCTGACTTGAGGGTAGTCTCCTGTGATACAGCGGAAGAGCAGGAGGAGGACGAAGATGGTGATCTCATCATCCGTAGAGGAAATGCTCTCTTTTTCATCATGGCCTCGGATCCATGTGTCACCGAGTTCCCGTGAGTGTTGGCAAGTTCAATTGCAGGTTTACAACACTGAGATCCTCTGGAAGTCCCTGGTCCTTTAATTAACTCACGACTGTTACAACAAACAGAGTGTGAAAATGTCCTCTCAAGAATCAACGAGGGAGGGTCTGCGTTATCGTTAGCGCAGGGCTACCTAAAGCCTATTTTTGCTCTTTCCTGCATTTCAGCAAATTAATTGCTTTCAAAGAAATTTAAAAAGTAGGTTATGGGCAAAGATAAGAAAGAAGAGAAATAGTTGATTTTTGGTAATCACTACTGATTCTAGGACTCAGGCTATTAGTTTTATTTCCCTGTAAAGGGTTTATTACACAAACAATGGCATTTATTTTCCTTAAAGTACATTGTGAGCATGTAACCCAGTGAGTGAGTCCATCACTTAGGGAGTTGAGCACAGGAACAAGAGCTGCTCCCTGTCCTCATCTTTCATGAGAAGGTTCAGAGCAACCTTAGGCTTCTCCTCACAGCAGAGTTGAAATGGGGATGTTTATTTCCTTATTACACGTCGTGTCTCTAGAAGCCCCTTTATGGATCCCAGGATTCTGATGTATGTAGAAGTGCAGTAAGGATGATGACACGCACACATGCATTATTATCATTATTCCTTCTTTGCTTTGGGAACGGTTGTCCATGTCAGCTGTGTCAAAGGGAATAAAACCTCAAAAAAGACAGTGCTTGTTCCTTCAACATGGGACAAGAAGGTAATGTAAATATAGATCCATTGTGTCTTCAACATTCTTTGCCCCATTGACCCTCATTAGCCACACACAGTGTTGGGTCTCTTTCCGTCTTCATCTGCACAGAACCAGGGAGCTCCCACCCGCAACTTGCTGTTGGTCCAGAGCCTGGCACATAATAGTACTCAAAAAAATATGTGTTGAATTGAAGTAAATCTTCCTGCTCTTTTCTGGTGATTTCTCTGAAGCCGTCTTCATCTCCCTTTGCCATCCAAACTCACCTGTGCTCTCGGTTGGCTGGCAGGAGCCATCTGATTTAGCGATCCACGTGAACAGTGCTCCTGTGTTGCCTCCTACATCAGGTACTTAAAGTCTGATGGTCACCCTTTGTAAACATGCCTGAACCGAAAACAGATCCTGACTAAGGAATTCCAGACACTTCTGAAGAGACCTTGTATATGGGATCCTCTCAGTCCTTGTCCTTCCCTGTGTGGACGGTCCACCCTGCCTCAAGTTCTCCCAGGCTGAGAAGCTCTGTGGTGATTTGGAAATGGCCTGAAATCTGAAGTCAAGAAGCCCTACGTTGGCATCCTGGATCTGTCTTTCCTGCCTATTTTCCATGGGCAAATTTCAAACTTCTGAGCCTCAGTTTCCTCATCTGTTAAAGAGATAACTATATCTGCTGCACAGAATTTTGAGGAGGGATAAATGAGTTGCTGCCATGCTTAGTTTTGAGGATTGAGAAATGAGACAGCTTAAATGAAATTCCAAGCACTTACCAGGTGCATGATGCAAAAGCCAGCTGCCAATTGGTTTCTCTTGGAGGGGAAAATCCAGGTCAGTGAAGATGGGCTTCATTCCCAAGATGATTGAGAAGATTAGAATTGTCCCCCAAAGTTTCTGACCTCAATCTTTTAGGGGTGACTTTGGAAGCTTTCCAACAACCTCCCTACTTGCTTCAAATTGTTCTGGCAAACCACTTAATGGCAATTTATGGAGAACAGTTTTGTGGTATAGAGCAGATACACACACCAGCAAACAAAGGCGCCAAGAAGAAGGCTCCCTTGGCAGCCATGAAGAGGTCCCATTTACACCTGCAAAGTTTGGAGTCACACATAAGAACCAAGATGTCACTGAGAATCACTATGGGAGAACTAGGTCTGGCAAAGTTTGTAGCCACAGATATGGGGCTTGGGCAAGAAATGGCTGGTATTGTGTCACCTCCCTTTTCATGCTGCAATATTCTAGCAAAACGGTCTATATTTTATCTTTGCAGTAGATAACTATGATCCCATGAACTTCATAGGATCAGCTCACATACACAAGGTAGGAGCCAAAATTAATGTTTGTGACACACTCCCCTGGCAGAGAAGGCTTAGAAGAATACTAATAATAATAGCCAAGAGTTACGTGGTGCTAACTACGTGCCCAAAACCATTCTAAGCACTTGACATACAATAAATCATCTACTTCCCTCCTGACACAGACGCCCTAGTCTCACGTGAGGTTAGAGTCTTTCAAACTGGGAGTCACAAACAGATTTTCTTTTTCCAGAATGGCTTCCTGTAAGTCACAAAAAAATTATTTCTTTCACTAATGTTGGAAGCCCCACCCCATCCAATATCAGGTGACCAAGAGATCCTCTGTTGTCATGCTGGACCAGGGTCTAGTGCCCGAGGATGGCCATGCCCTTTGACCAGTTCCTTCAGTGTGGTCACTGGGATATCATGAAATCGTGTAACTGCTCCTTTTGGGTCACTCAGACTAATTCCGTTTTTAATGTCAGTACAAACTAACCAGCATATGCAATGCTTCTTTTCATGAAAAGGAACTTCCAGATACCATGTTGTTACGAGAGTTAAATGAGGTAATGCATGTAACCCTCCTGGCACAGAGCCTGCCACATAGCAGGGCTCCAAAAAGTTGAGTTTTTCGCACTAGTAACACACAAAGGACATTCCAGTCAAAGGAAACAGCACGTGCAAAGACTTGAAGGAGAGGCTGAGTGATCTGAGAACTACAAGGGTGTATTAGTCAGTGCAAGCCACCATAACAAAATACCACGGACTGGGTGGCTCAAACAACAGAGATTTATTGTCTCAGTTCTGGAGGCTCAAAGTCTGAGATAAAGCTGTCGGAAGGGTTGGTTTCTTCTGAGGGCTGAGGGAAGACCTGTTCCATACTTTTCTCTTTGGCCTGTAGATGGCCATCTTCCCCCTGTGTCTTCACATCGCCTTTCCTCTATGCATATCTCTGTGTCCAAATTTCCCCTTTATATAAGGATGCTGATCATATTGGATTAGGGCCCACCCTAATGACCTCATTTCAACTTTATTACCCCTGTAAATATATTATCTCCAAAAAAGGCCACAATCTGAGGTACTGGGGGTTAGGACCCCAACATACGAATTTGAGGGGCTGAGGAGGGGGAGCAATTCATCCCATTACCAAGAGGTTGGTATTACTGGATTGCAGTGGGAAAGGTGGGGGGTAAGAGGGCAGGCAGAATGAACAGATGAGACAAAATGATCCTGAAAAGCTAGCTGGAGATCAAATCCTTAAGGGCTTTAAATGGTATTCACTGAACATCAATATGTCATCAGTACCAGGCTTAGGAAATTCATAGATAAATGAGGCATGGCCTCCAACCTTTATGAGCTGCAAGTCAGTGAAGACAGGCCTTGGGTAGATCATTCGAATAGTGGACAATGTGTGCTAATAAGGATGACAGGAAGCACAGAGGAAGGAGCCCCTCACCATGCTGCCTGGAGTGTACCAGAGACATTGGGCGAACACACCACAAACGCCTGAAGCAACAAAGAGACCTCAGGGCTGGGCCAGAATTGGGCTGGCCCCCGCCATGAAGGAAAGAGCGGCCATAGAGGCCAAGCCTTCCTCTGAGCTGTTTCAGTCCCTTCAGGAGCATGAACTGGTCTATGCTCCAGCTCACACATTCAGTGCAAATATTGTCAGAGCGCTAACAATGCAGAAGGCATCACAAGAGACCTGAGGGGTAATTGAGCTGGATCCGGTAGGAGAAGGCGGACATGTATGTGAGAAGTAAAACATGGAGCCAAAATTGATGCGTGTCAAGAGAAAATCAGATGGGATAATAGGAGAGTCCAGAGAAAGGCAGTGTATTCATTTCCCAAGGCTGCAGTAACAAATCACCACAAACTTGGTGGCTTGGAACAACAGATATTTATTCTCTCACCCATCTGGAGGCCGGAAGTCCAGAACTGCAGTGTCAGCAGGGTTGATTCCCCCTGGAGGCTCTGAGGAAGAATCTGTTCCGGGCTGCTCTCCTAACTTCTGGTGAATCAGGCAATCCTTGGCATTTCCCTGCTGGTGGAGGCATTGATTCAGCCTCTGCCTCCATCTTCATGGCCTCCCGTCTGTGTCTCTGTGTGTCTTCTATCTCTTATAAGGACATCCTTCCCTGGATTTAGGGCCTACCTTAATCTGGGATGGTCTCATCTCAAAATCTTTACCTTAATTACATTTACAAAGACTATTTCCAAATAAGGTCACCTTCACAGGTACTGGGGGTTAGAACTTATATCTTTTGGGGGGACACAGTTCAACCCACTACAGGCAGTTAGCCTCTAGTTGGGAGAAACAGGGGAGGATTTGGGGGTGGGAAGTGGGCAGCATCTGAGCTGGGCCTTGCAGGGAGAGGCAGGGTGGGACCTTTGGCGAGGAGTGGATAGGGCATTCCAGTAGAGGGGAAAGAGGACTGAAGGTCCAGAGGCACAAAAGCACCATTCACATACAGAAGACACCAACCATGTCAGGGGGAGGGGGTGAACTAGATTCTGCATCTGACTGTCCATTCATGCCGTTGCATAAGTTACCTCCATCGTGACCACTGTCACCACCATGACCCAACAGTGAGTTCAGCCATGTGACAGAAACATTGAACGCGGAACGCTCCTCTCCTCCATTCCTACAGAGCGATTCCAGCTTGGCCTAGTCCTGAGTTGCTTTGTTCCAATTCCTTACAAACATTTGTGCTCCATCAAAAGTATCCAAAGAAGACACTGGCCCCACAGTGTAGTGGTTAATTTTGGCTCACTCTGCTTCGGTGGCCCGAGTTCCCAGATTTGTGGGTTCAGATCCTGGGCACAGACCTACACCACTCCTCAGCCATGCTGAGGTAACATCCCACATAGAAAGTGGAGGAAGATTGGCACAGATGTTAGCTCAAGGCTAATCTTCCTCAAGGAAAAAACAGAGGAAGACTGGCAGGAGATGTTAGCTCAGGGCGAAACTTCCTCAGCAAAAAAAAATATCCAAAGAAACCATCCTGACCCAGGCAATAGGCATCTCCCTGCACCTCAACTTTACTAGGTACTTTGAGAGAGAAAAGGTATTATTTTTATTAAGAAAATAAACCCTGATAGTTGAAAGAGGAGACTACGGCATTTCCATGACATTTTTAAGGAAAAAAGAGGGTAATAATTCCCACCTGTTAGGTTTGTGGTAAGGAGCTTTATTTGATAAAGCCTGTAAAATGCTTAACAGAGAGCACAGCCTACAGGAAGTACCAGGCAATGGTCGACAAGCAAAATCTGGAAGAGCTTGGGAGACTCTCTTGGATTCCCATTTGTCATTGAGTCTCTTCACTAGGAAAGGTTTAGGAACACTGGCCCAACAACAGGCACAGTGGGGTGCAAGGATGGAAAGGAGGCATGACGTGACTTCGTCATGAATGGGCTTACATGTCAGCCTCAGGGATTCCTACTTTATGCTACAGCTAATGCGAAGCTTTGCCTTCAGAATCAGTGAGGTCAATGTTTTGTGCCAGATTCAAGTTAAGCAAAGGGTCAACAATTCCTTGATGCATTGGGTCAGGGTCAATAAATGATACATTGCAGGCCACGTTTTCTGCTCCTTTCAAAGTAGTTCAGGACTGTGCAGAACGTAGTATTATCTAACCAGTTGGAGACACATATTTCTTTTGAATCTTTGTGTGTGTGTGTGTGTGTGTGTGTGTGTGTGTGTGTGAGGAAGATCAGCCCTGAACAAACATCCATGCTAATCCTCCTCTTTTTGCTGAGGAAGACCGGCTCTGAGCTAACATCTATTGCCAATCCTCCTCCTTTTTTTTCCCCAAAGCCCCAGTAGATAGTTGTATGTCATAGCTGCACATCCTTCTAGTTGCTATATATGGGACGCAGCCTCAGCATGGCCGGAGAAGTGGTGCGTCGGTGTGCGCCTGGGATCCGAACCCGGGCCGCCAGTAGCGGAGCACGCGCACTTAACTGCTAAGCCACGGGGCCGGCCCAAGACACATATTTCTTTTGCCACCAAAAGATAGCATTGATACAGTCTTTAGAAAGTTGTGTTTGCAGTATGAGCCATCAGTCCCAGCTGTCAAGACAATCCCTTTTAACTAGTCATTTAGCTGCTAGTCATTTAGTCACTCACTTGTGCTCTTACTGTTAAAAATTTGTTAATTTCTTCTTTAAAACCCACATTGAGTCAGACTGAGTTAACTCTGCCGTGGGCATTTCCATCACTTGACACCGAGCTGCTTCTTAGCAGCAGCCGGAGGTGGGACTTTTTGGCAAATGCTGTTTATCCATCTTTGAAATGAGACATTCATTGCAAGCAGATTTTAAAGGAAATTCTTGTAAAAGTATTTTTTCGGTGATAGTCTTTGCTTTTTTCTCACTAGCCCATAACTTTCTGGAAAATTCTACTTTGGGCTGAATTTTCTCATTATTGTTTTCAGTATAAATTTGTTTTGTGTTTTATTAATGGAAAGTTCAGGGGGGAAAAATCCCTTTACCAGCTTTTGAGTTATGAGAATATGAAAAAACAGACTTTTTCCAATTGAAGGAAATCTTTGGCCTTTTTTTTTTTTTGTCAAAACCTTTGCTTTTGAGGACTATAGTAGACTCTTAGCAGTGGTTCTCAGCATTGGCTTCACAGTGGAATTCCTTGAAGGGCTTTAAAAAATACTGATGCTTGAGTCCAAAGATTCCAGAGAAATTGGCCTGGGTCCACAAGGGCCCAGGGAGCATTAAAGCTCCCCAGGGAGTTCTAATGTTCAGGCAGCATTGAGCACTACTGTCCTAGGACACAATCATCCTGATCTCCAATCTTGAAAAAGGATGCAGAGGTCTGGAGCTTTCAGAAGGGAAAATCAATTCTTACTGGGGATAGTTTTCCTCCTGTTATGAGAAAAATAGTTATACTGTTACTATGTGAAACATACCAGTCTGAGAAAGACCTGAAGGAACTTTAACTCAAAAACCTTTGTATCCCCCCACACTACTAGTCAAGTATCACTAGTAATCACGGGCACATCACTTACTGTTGCTCGGGAGAGATTGGCTCCTCATTAACACCAGCAGTGAGGAAGCACCCTGTGCGGCTTCAGGGAAGGTATTTCTCTTCATGCTTATGGCCAGCAAAGAACAAGAGAGAGACTCCAGGGGACCAGCCATTCTCTCGGCTCAGTGGCCACCTTCTCCCATGGTTCAGGACATTTTCCTGAGCTCTCATAAAAGTTTTCTAAAGAGTTCCTCTACTGGGGCAGCTGAGATAGACTTCTCTCCTCTGGTCACACTGAGAAGATGGAGCACAGAGAAAACCAGACTCATTACCACATAGGAAATATCTTCTCCTTCACATAAGTCCCCAAACTAGAACATGACCCTGCATCCTCCTCCCTCTGACTCTGGGCTAATACCCGGGTGAGCCCAGCTAGTGAATGCACTGCCATTTGATGACACTCCATCACCATTAGCTGCAAAGTCATGGCCATGCATGCTTTATGCTTACAGATGGTCCCTATGGGAATTCATTTCTTCAACAAGCCTTAACTGGATGCCCTCTACATGCCAGGCAATGTGCAGAGAATATCAATTTTAACAAGACGCAGCCCCTGCCCTCATAGAGAGAGAAGCAAACCACTGCACAAGATATCCTGGGGCCTCATTATCAGCCTTGTCTGAGCATCAGGGCACCTGAAAGTCACAGGAAAGTGCTTTTATCACCATGAAATGTTAATATGTTGACTGTAAAATAACTACGTAACTTTGTACCAAATCAAATTGCATCACAGAGTAGATTCCAACATAGATAAGCATTAGTGGCAAATTCATAATAAATGTGGGGGGACAATTTAAAACTAAGCAAGTTATGTCTCAACATAAATTGGTCTGTGAATCGGGAAAAGACCTTCATTCTTCTGTTTAGCGACAGAACACTGGAGACCAGCTGAGGAACATCAGGCAGCCTCCCTGGGAAGACAGGTAAAGACCCTCTGCTGTTGGACAGCCACACCCACGCCTCGCAGGACCCTTCATTGCCTCAGAAGAGTCTCAGGGCTCCTGTGGGATGGGACATCCCAGATATGGCTCCTTTTTCGGGGGAAAAAGTAGTTTATTGAGAAAAAGCAGTACAGGAAAGATTTACATATTTTACTCATTTAATGAGCTCTGAGTAAAATTTATAAATCTTTATGTCCAGGGTTCATTGCCAAAATATTGTGCAAGCTCTGAGTCCTCCTTCTTTAACCCCATAACTCCTCCTTTTTCAACCCCATCATGACTAAAACAAAACAAACAAGTATGCAGGAAGGCAAACTAACTACAAAATTGAAACCCACAGGAAGAAGATGTCCGCTTTGGGACTCCTGTGGGACTTGGGCAGCATTCACCCAGTGTCCTCGTGTTGACTTCTGCCTGTGGGATTCAGTGTCTGCAGGATTTCATGTTTCCATCTGGCCACTTTGTGGACAATCCCAGTTTTAGGATTGTGATGTAACATTGTCTCACTCTTTGTTCCTGGGTAGGCTCTTCCTCTTTGAAGCCCTGTCTTCTCTCCTTCCATGGCCCACAGGAAGGCGGCGCCTCCCGCAGTGATGGCACCTTCCCTTCTCGGGGAAGGCTATGGCAAGGGTCTCCTCTGGCTGGTTTCAGAAGTGCTTCACCATGGAAGTTGAACAAAGGTCTCATTTGGGCAAAGGCTCCTCAGACATGAGTACTGAATGGATTCTATAACACAGTCTGTTGAGTTAGTAAATTAATACATGTTGTTGGACTTAGGCAAACACCCTCAATTCCTGCTCTCAGATTTCCTAGTTATCTGCAGAATTCCCCTTCAGTTAAGAAATTATCTCTCTCTCTATCTGATGACCTGGCTTTTTATTTGAAGTGCCTCCAATTAGAGAAAACAGGAACTAGATGAATTTCCTTTAAGGAAGTCCTATCTGCCTATCACATTAAGGAGAGTTTAAAAATGAGAAGGAAGAAAAGAGCCGCCAAAAATGTAATTTCCTCTTTGACAACTATTTCTGAAGAGGAACTTGAGCAATCTCACTCAAGAAGGTGGGGTTTTTGTCCCAATTAACTTGCTCAGAAGTGCGTAAACTGATGTCCTTCCTGACAGTATCCAGGCTGGCATGGAAAAGCCCCCGGCTCTGTGTAAAAAGCTTTGAGCTTATCCCACACACGCCTGAGCCTTCCAGAAATTACTACAACTTTCCTGGTCTTGACCTTCACGGATTCAGACTTGAGTATCTGCTGCTTCCAAACCACTTGCTTTCTTCTCCCCTGTGTCTTTGTCTGTAGGTTTTATCATAAGGCAGAGAGCTGATACAAACCCCCTGACAGAGAAACAAATGCAGGCACACTTCCCATCAATGAAAAATATATATATATATTTGTGGCTGTTTTGTGTCCCCCACCAAATTCATATGTTGAAACTCTAACTTGAAGAACCTTAGAATGTGACTGTATTTTGAGAGGCCATGTATGAGGTGATTAAGTTAAAATGAGGCCATTAGGGTGGGCTCTAATCTAATCTGACTGGTGTCCTTATAAGAAGAGGAGATTAGGACACACAGAGAGACACCAGGAATGCACATGCACAGAGGAAAGACCATGTGGGGGCACAATGAGAAGGCGGCCATCTACAAGCCAAGGAGAGAGGCCTCAGGAGAAACCAGACCCACAGATACCTTGATCTTGGACTTCTAGCCTCCAGAACTGTGAAAACTAAATTTCTGTTGTTTAAGCCACCAAGTCTGTGGCGTTTTTTTTGTTATGGTAGCCCTAGAAAACTAATGTACGTGAGTGTGTGTAATATGAGGAGGTGATAAAATTTGAGTGGTTAGTTGCAAGGCAAAGCCGTCTCATTTAATTAATTCTAGATGCTGAATCACATGAATATGTTGCCCAGTAGATGCCCCTTTCCAGGTTGTTGAATGAAAAGTCCCACTCCTCCCAGGTCCATTCTTCCATCCGTAGAACCCTTATGGGAACGCTGGTTCCCCTCTTTTGCACTGAAGAACCATGGGATGTTTCCACAAGAGCTAGATTTGAATTCCAACCATTAGGATTGAGAAATGCATGTTGTCAGCAGCTAATAACTTGGAAAACTGAAATGATGTTACAGGAACAAGATACATGCTCCTTGAGTTTGGAAACCATGTCCTTTTTCCAATTTCCTCGACACCCAGTAAAGCATCTTGCCCATTGTAGAGACTCAAAAAATATTCATTGACTGAGTACAAATAATATCAGAATTAATTTACAGAAGTATCCCAGTTCAACTCCTTGAGCCCTCAGAGAAAATCATTCTTTTCTGGAATTTGTAAACGAAGTACTCAAAGTTTTGGGTACTCTATCCTTCAATTTTGCATCTGAAAATTCCCTTATATATAATTTGTATCCATAGGTATTTATTTTTTTAGCATCTACATTGATTGACTTTTATTTTACATCTCTACGGTCTACTTTAAACTTTATCACCATGAACGCACTGAAAAAACATGCATCAGGTGCTCCCTGTGAGAAATACTGAATCAACAGCTCATGAAGCTGCTTTAAAATAAAGATTCCCACTGAGAAAGAGATTCAATCAGTGCTTTTTAAAATCAGTACTTGCAATGCAATGCAAGGCTGTCCTCGTGGCACATGTGCAAAAATCATGAGACAATTTATGGAGTCACTCTGTGTTTCAAGTATCTATTCCTGAGTCACAACCAGCCCAAAACTCAGTCTCTTAAAACAACGGCAATTTCCGGTTTCCCTGATTCTATTGGCTGGGCAGCTCCTCTGCTGGTTTCACATGGAGTCACCAAGATGACATCATCTCCAGTTGGTTTCACTCAGCTGGAGACTCGCTGAGGTCTGGGAGTAGGCACTGTCTGGGCACGAGTGCCTGGCCTCTCCTCCACGTGGCCTCTCATCCTCCAGGAAGCTTAACTGACTTCCTGCCTGGCCGTCTCAGGGCTGCGCTCAAGAGAGTGAAGCTGGAAGCTCCCAGGCCACCAGAGGCCCAGGCTCTGGAACTCTCACAAGATCCCTTTTGCTAGATTCTACTGGTCAGTGCAAGTCATGAAACCAGCCCTGCTTCCAGGACTGGGGAAGTAGACTTCATCTCTTGATGTGAGAAACTGCAAAGAATTTACAGCCACATTTAATCAACCACAAGATTGCAGCAGACCCAAAGCCACCCCAACTTTCTCACTTCCTGAGCAAAAAGTGGTGAGTCCAGGAAGTGGTTCTCCTGAGCTGGTGCTCCTCTGAGGAGGGAAACTGAGACACAGCCTCCCACCCTGGCGGAGAATCCACCTGCTGCTTCTATGATTGTCCAGTGCCTACGGTTGCAGAATTAACAGATCAGTTTACCGCGAAGGCTGTTGCTAGGATCACTGGTTCTCAAAATTGGCTGCATATTAGAATTCTCCGTAGAGCATTTAAACATACTGATGTCTAGATCCCAGCTCCAGAAATGACAATTTCACTGGTATAGGATGTGGCCTGGGTATGGGGGATTTTTAAAAGCTCCCCGGGGGATTCTAGCATGCAGCAAAGTGTGCAAAGGACTGGGGTTTAAACTTGAAACTGCTTTTTCTCATTTGGCAAGAAAGATTCAACTAACACTTGTTTATCCTATCTACCTGGTCATTTGTGATGTGTAAATGAAAGGACAGTGTTACACACACACATGCACACACTCACAGAATGTTCTGGTAGATGAAAATATAGGAGGCTTGCCTTCAAGTGTTTAGGGATTTGCAGGAGAGTATTTTAGGAGAGTGTTTAGGAGATCTGCAGGAGAGAGGGCTGAGCCCTCTTAATGAGGAATAGACACCCTGTGGGCAAACAGCCGACTCTCAACTTAAGAACAAGCTAGTGTAACTTGTGGTCCATTTGGTTTCCTTAACCCAGGGCCACTGGAAGTGAGTCACCAACAGGGGAATACCACATTTATTTGAAAAAAAATAAAATTAGCAAAGCTTCTGTTTTGTTAGCTCTTGGGACTCTAACTAAATGAGTCAAGTAGAAAACGCCGTCTCTCTCTCTGGCTCCCCAGGAGAGGTTCTTGGGATTATTCTGAACACAAAAGTTTGCACAATTCCCTTGGAGTAGCCCCTAACTTTTTATCTGGGAAAACAGCATTGAGCACTGCAATCAGGAGCAGAGATGCGTCCAAATAGCTGATAAAAGCAGAAGTGTAACTTCTGACTGGAGAACCTGTCATTTTACTCATTCTTAAAAACGAACATTTGTGAACTTCCTACTGGGCTCCTGAGGCTTGTCTCGGGGTCAGAATGAACTTCTCCATTGTAAGGGCCCGCGGGCTAATTTCAGGGGCAAGACATATGCGCAACAGCCGGCAAAGTGCTAGAATTGTGGAATAACCTAGTGATTATAAAAATGCCATTAAGTAAACCACTCCAGTGCCCAGGAAGCAGGAGTAAGATGCATTGACTTTTTACTTTTTCATGACACTTCAGCAGTAGTCTCTCCAAGTGTGGTCCCCAACCAGCTACATCAGCATCAACTGGGAACTTGTTAGGAATGCACTTTTTAAAAAATTATCTTATTGAGGCCATATTGGCTTATAACTTTGTGTAAATTTCAGGTGTATATTATTATATTTCAGTTTCTGTACAGACTGCATCATGTTCACCACCAATAGTCTAGTTTCCATCCATCACCATATGTACGTGCCCCTTTACCCCTTTCACCCTCCCCTCACCTTCTGGTAACCACCAATCTGTTCTCCTTATCTATGTGTTTGTTTGTTTATCTTCTACAAATGAGTGAAATCATATGGTATTTGTCTTTCTCTGTCGACTTACTTTGCTTAGCATAATACCCTCAAGGTCCATCGTGTTGTTGCAAATGGGACAATTTTGTCCTTTTTTATGGCTGAGTAGTATTCCATTGTGTTTGTGTGTGTGTGTGTGTGTATATATATATATACCACATATTCTTTATGCATTCATCTGTTGATGGGCACTTGGGTTGCTTCCAAGTCTTGGCTATTGTGAATAGTGCTGCAATGAACATAGGGGTGCATATATCTTTTGGAATTAGTGATTTCATGTTCTTTAGATAGGAATGCACATTTTAGGCCTCTGCTCAGCCCTGCTGAATCAGAAGCTCAGGGGGTGAGGCCCACAATCTGTGTTTTAATGAGCCCTCTGGGTATGTCTAATATATGCTTAAGTTTGAGTACCACTGTGCTGCAAATTTGAAAAATAGTTGCTCTTTAAGATTTATCGAAGATCCCACAAAGGATACATCTCAGACAAATGGCCTTTGGGCTCAGTTTTGCAGTCAACAGGTGTAAAAATTAGGAAAGATGCAAGAATTTTTTAAAATATGTCTCGTGATTCCAGAATTTTGCATAACGTTTTATGACCCAAAGGCAGGAGGGAAAATCTTGTTCTGTAGGAATTGCCCAGGAGCAGTGGGCTACAAAGACCACCACAGGGGCCTGGTTCCTTCCACCCACCCTGGAAGGGGAAGGCTAAGCAGTTATGACTGTCAACCATGTATAACGATAACACCTTCTTCCATGGCCCAGCATACATTTGTTCTCACTCTCTCAGTCTATTTTCACTCTCTGGGAGGCTATATCAGGCTTACCAGAATCATCCTGGCTTTACCTTGCCCTCTCTGTGCAAAGTCTTTTCACATCGAAGACTACACAAGCTTTACACAGTACCCCGGGATTGGTCCTAGGGTCTAAATCAGAACCAGTCTGGACTAGTGCATCAGAAAAGTTCCCATTCTAAGAGAAGACAGCACTCAACAGTTCTAGCCACTAAGGGGTAAGGCACATGCTAAGTGGCTGGTAGCTGAACCTAAACTACAAAGTGCAAATGAGAAGATCAAGTTGCCCAATGAGCACAGTACCCTAATCACTGACAAGCCTGTTCAGGCCAGGCTGGGGTTTGGATGGAGACCCCCTGGCCCCTTCTCCCCAGGTGGGAGCTGTGTGGATAGTGACCACATTGCCCCGTCTACCCCATACCACCCTAAACGCCCAGCCCCCAGGAGCCCAAGCTGCCTTCAAAGGCCATTCCTAGGAGATTTTCTCAGAAGACACCAAATAAGGCACAGTATCCAAAAAAGGGACCACACACATTCAAAATGACAAATACTTTTCTTTTTTAAAATTTAAACAGGGAGGTAAAAGCCCTGGATAATTTTTTTCATGTGACAAATGAAAAAAGGGCTAAGTAAAAAAAAAAAAAAAAATCAAAGTAAACTAGAGTAAATATCTCTTTAAAAGGCATTTTGAAAGCATGGGGTTAACTAAACATTTTTCCATAGTTTCTACTTTTCTTGTTCAGATTTTTTACAACTGCCACACGTGAATTTTGTAGACTGCTAACAAAGAACACCAGTTTTCATAATTTTCACTTTTTAAAAAAAAATAAAATCTGCTGAATTATGTTGTAGTTAACTGATGTTCAGCGTTGCTAACATACCCTTTTTGATATCGTGTTTCTATCGTGCAATTTTTCGGGCCAAAATATCATCAGAAAGGAAGAATTCTTTAGTTCTTAAAGTGATATATGCAAGTAAGTTGGAGCATTGCCTATGGTGTTGAGGTAGTTATATCATCAGCAATTTACAGATTCTAATCACCTCATTTTAGGATGTTTTATTTCTAATTCTTCATCTTGATCCCAATAAGTGGGGAAGGCAGTTTAAAAAGAACATTTTGTTCTAGCCTCTCTTAATTTCAAGCCAGCTTTCTGAAAACACAGAGTTCCTCAAATATTATTTTATGCAGAGGCTCTTTTGTATCCTAATACAAAGATAAATTCATTATCACAAAGATCTGAGAGGCAAATTTAAATTATGTACATCCACCACAGTAATGCAGGCATTTGTGTACGGTGAATAATTCTGCAAGACACAATGACACTCTGCAGTATTTCAGGGATGCTCTGGTCCCAGCAAACCCTGGAGATGGTCGCGTAGCCCCCATGCAATAGCATGAGTTAAAATTTGGCTGGAGGACAGCCCTTTTCCTGCCAGAAAAAAAAAAAAAATGACCTTAAAGCACATGGACTGGATTTACTCCAGCCCAGACTGAGTCCCCACCTGCCCTCTGCCCTGTGCACCGTCTGCGAGCCCCAGGACTGGGAGAGGCTGGAAAATTCTCTTCCAGCCCTATCCCATACACCCATAGACTTTCCTCAAAATTCCTTAGAGGAGAGGCAGGCAAGGAGTTTCACCGCTAATACACTAAAACCAAAGTCACCGTATAAAAGGAACTTAGCAAAACCGGGGACTTTGCAGATTATGGAATCCCATGACCTTATTTTATGGTGAGAATTAAGGCCCAGTCTGGCTGGAGTACTTGTCAGGACAGCAGCGAGTTCCCAGCAGAGAGAGGCTCAGCCTTGGGCCATGGTTGACTCCACTGCCTCTCGGTCCTTTATTCGGAGCCCTGGTTTCCAGCCTCCTCAGCCTGCACACAAGGGACGTGGCCCTGGGACAGTCAGGCGTCCCAAACGCCAGGGCAGATGAAGCTGGAGGATCCAGGATGGGACCATCAGGGATTTCCTCCTCCATGAAGGTGAGGCTTTGGTCTGTGAAGGGCAGGAGGTGAAGAGACAGTCAGTCGTGGTTGTGCCCTCCAAGTTCTTGACAAAAGTCAGCATTCAGGACTCCTGATGCTGAGACCTGTTGTCTCAAGCCATCTCAGGTGAGGCCTTCTTACCTGGGGCAAAACTGGAAAAGTCCAAGGGCCTAATTCTAAAGCACTGGTATTAACATGAGCCTGCTGATGACGAGGGCCAGGGCAGGGACAGGAGGTCCTCCTCAACATCAGTCACACCCCACAGGGACAGTCACTGTTACATCGTGACAAAGACAAGGTCTTTCTTGACAAAGCAAAGACAGTCAAAAAGGCTAGGGACCACATGGCAATACTAATAAACATACAGTGAGATTTAAATGTTTTCATTTAATAACACAATTTTCATGTGGAAAATAATTAAAGCTCAGTAAATACCTACTCTGTGCAAAGTATTTTGCAAGGCGCTTGTAAGGATAAAAGGTGAAAACTGGCTCCTGCTTTCTGGAGGCGCGGGGCGAGCTGCTATTGCAGAACCAGGGAAGGGAGTTTAATTCAGTCTGGAAGAGTCTGAGGGACGCTCCTTAGAGGAGATGGGACTCGAGCTGGACTCAGAGGGAAGGAAGGCTACGATTCCAAAAGGTAGATGTGGTGAACAGCATTCCAGGAGGAAGGAACAGCTTCATCAAAGGCCTGAGACGCTAGAGTACACTTTAGGGAATGACAACAGACTCTGTGGCTGAAGCATATGACAAGTGGAGGCAGACATAATCAGAGAAAAGGCTGGATTCCTTTCTAATTTTTTTATTTGCAACTTGAAGAACTTTCTAGAAGATCAGTGTATTAATCAATCATTAGGTAGCCAGGAACTGGGGTGATGTAGCAGTCCTCAAAGGAATTGTGACCTCTCTGGGAAAACAATCCTCTATGCAGGAAATAGTTGATAACACTCTAATTAAGGAATGTGGGGCTCTGGGTCACTGGGTGGTCCAAGTGAGAGAAAGGAAAGGTGAGGTCGGAATGAAGAGACTGGTTCTGGGGTTGGTGTTCCCACAGGCAAGCTGGGTAACACTACAGGGTCCACCTGGAAAATATGGGGTGAATGACTTAGAAGTCTTGTTCACAACAGTCAGGACTGAAGTAAGAACTGAGATTTCATGAAGGGGTGCCCTGAGCCAGCCTGGAAGTGGGCGAAGAAACCGAAGTCCTCCTAGTAACACCACAGAAAATGCACACTCAGTATAGAAATCACAGTTTCATCTAATTAAACCTTACCTATTAATTAGCTGATGACTGTCAAATACTCCCAGGGGCACTGAAGAATGGCGCTTCTCTCTTGGTTCTCTCATCAATGTTCTAGTCTATAAGAAGAGCTAAAAGATATTCCTGCTTTAAAAAATGCCAAGGCCCTAAGTTACTCTTTTCTATTGCTGTATTTACTACTAATTTCCAATCCTAGATAGCTCAGCACCTCCCTTCGTCGCTAAAGTTGGGCATGGCAGGTCGATGGAAGAATTACAGACAAGTTGGAAAATGCTAATCTGTCCATGTAACAGTTTCTGCAGGTCACTGAATTTTTGGTGCTATGTATTTTTTAAAGATGATGTAAAATTGTATTCTATTTATTATTAATGAAACTGATAGAAGGAAATTTTGAAGTTTCAGGGCGATGCCCTAAATCTGACTCTCTTCTGGGTAAGGATCCACCTACAAGGATCCACCTGGACTCATCTGGCATGAACTGACACACTAGGTCTAGGCATTTTGTTTCTATTTACAAATGAATCACTTGAAGGATTACCCTTGAGAGAGATCATGGAAAGAGCATGGACTTAATGTCAAAAGACCAAGGTTTCAAACCCAGTGGAGTGACCTTGGGTGAATTAATGAACCGTGGAGCCCCAGCTGTCTCATCTAGAAGACAGGCGAATGACATACTCAGAGTGTTGTTTTAATAATTATGTGAGACGAGGTACTTGCAGTATATGGCACATGGTAGGTGTTAAATAAGTAAGTCTCACCACCCTAGGAATCTCTTTAGCCTTGGAATCTTAGAATACAGAGCTAATGATGGATGCCTAGAAACGAGACGATGCTTAAAAGAACATTACCTACTGGGATGATGAAGGCACGGAAGGCATTTAATTTCAAAAAGAGAAGTGTTTTTGTTTGTTTAGGGCAGGGGAGTGGGGGTGGCAGAGGTTGAGTAGAGGAAGCTGAAAGCTCTATCTCCCATAATAGAATGGGATTTAAGACAGGAGAGTTTTTGGAAGCTGGGCTCCACTTTGACATAACCAGCAGGCTTCTGCCAGACTAGAGAATGGCTTACTCGAGAGTAGCAACACCCTCAGCCCGAGAGGTCTTCAAGAACTATCCAAGACAGACAATTTGGTGGAAGATGCTGCAGAGATAAAAACATCAAAATACAGATAAGATGTTAAATTAGTTGCTGGTTTAAAACCCATTCTGCCCTGAAATTCAATGTCAATGAATGTCCATGTCTAGTGCCGTAATTCAGTCTCAAAAAAAGAAGAAGAGGAAGAAGAAAAAGAAACTAGAGGGAATTTTTCTGTTCAGCATAATTTATAGCATTTGCATTTTAATCATTTTTTCCTTTTATTTATTTGTTTTTTTTAATTGAGGTAACATTGGTTTATAACATTATATAAATTTCATGTGTACATCATTAGATTTCGATTTCTGTATAGACTACGTTGTGTTCACCACCCAAAGACTCATTACCATCCATCACTGTACATATGTGCCCCTTTACCCCTTTCACCCTACCCCCTACCCCCTTCCCCTCTGGTAACCACCAATCTGATCTCTGTATCTATGTGTTTGGTTGTTGTTGTTGTTTTTATCTTCCACATATGAGTGAAATCTCATGTTATTTGGCTTTTTCAGTCTGACTTCTTTCACTTAGCATAATACCCTCAAGGTCCATTTATGTTGTCACAAAAATATATAAAGAACTCATACAACTCAATAACAATAAAACAAACAACCCACTTAAAAAATGGGCAAAGGATCTCAACAGACATTTTTCCAAAGAAGACAAACAGATGGCCAACAGGCACATGAAAAGATGCTCAGCATCACTAAATATCAGGGAAACGCAAACCAAAACTACAATGAGATATCACCTCACACCTGTCAGAATGGCTATAATTGAAAAGGCAAGAAATAACAAGTGTTGAAGAGGATGTGGAGGAAAGGGAACCCTCATACACTGCTGGTGGAAATGCAAACTCGTGCAGACATGATGGAAAACAGAATAGAGATTCCTCAAAAAATTAAGAATGTAACTACCATATGATCCAGCTATTCCACTTCTGGGTATTTATCCAAAGAACATGAAAACACTAATTCAAAAAGATATTTGCACTCCTATGTTCATTGTGGCATCATTCACAATAGCCAACACTTGGAAACAACCTAAGTGCCCATCAATGGATGAATGGATAAAGAAGATGTGGTATATATATACAACGGAATACTACTCAGTTATAAAAAAAAAGATGAAATCTTGCCATCTGTGACAACATGGATGGACCTCAAGAGTATTATGCTAAGCGAAATAAGTCAGAGGGAGAAAACCAAATACCGTATGATTTCACTCATATGTGGAAGATAAAAACAACAACAACAAACACACACATAGATACAGAGATCAGATTGGTGGTTACCAGAGGGGAAGGAGGGAGGGAGAAGGGCAAAAGGGGTGATTAGGCATATGTGTGTGATTAGCCTTTGGGTGGTGAACATGATATATTCTACACAGAAATTGAAATATAATGATGTACACCTGAAATTTATATGTTATAAACCAATGTTACCTCAATAAAAAAATTTTTTTAAAAAGCAAGAAGAAAAAGGAATGAAAAAAATATATAACCCCTAACAACAGTCAAATCTCACTGAAAAATTTTAAAAACTTTATATTTGCATATGCAAAGGGAAATGGCGCTTTTCTTATATCTGACTAACTTCCTCATCTTCCCCATTGCCATATGTGGATGGCTGAGTTTATAGTGAGGGATATTTGTGTCATTAGAGGAAGTGAGAAGAATGAAGTGACCCCATAAAGAACACAGACTCAGAAGGGAGGAAAGGGGTGAGGACCACTCGGGGAGCTGCAGGCACGGGGCCTTCGTGGAAGATGTGGAAAATCACAGGGCAGCAGACTTAAATGAGCAGGAAAGAATCCTTCCTTCACTCTAAGATTTGTCGAAACTACTAATAAACAATACGCAATGTAGAGGGACGGATTGTCAGACAAGACACCTTGAAAATAATTTTCATTGAACATGGCTGTGGCTATGAGGGTGAAAATAATAAGTAAATGGTACACTACAGGTATACAGAATTTGTTCACATACCAAGATATGATGTTGATCAGCAGTTCTCAAACTTTTTGGTTTGAGGAACCCTTTTGACAAAATTATGGACAACTCTAAAGAGCTTTTGTTTATGTAAGTTACATTTACCAATATGTGCTTTAGGAGAAATTAAAACTGAGAAAATTTTAAAACCTAAGAATACCCAAGCCTACATTTCCTTTGTATCAGAACATCCCACATCCTGTAGGCTCTGGACAACTCCACTGTAGGCTCTTGAGAGAACAGGGTTTAAAAAGGCAAATAGCACCTTAGTATTATTACAAAAGTAGTTTTGACCTGGTGGACCCTCCTGAAAGGGTCTGGGGGACCCCCAGGCTCCCTGTACACACTTTAAGAACCGCTAATATAGACCAGACCTATGAGTTTTGGGGGACCCCCAGCTTGGGCTTGTCAGGAGAAGAGGCAAATGGGCAGGTCCATGATTTCCGCATCCTTCTCCCGCTAGACAAACATATTCTTTTAAATATCTTTTTTTACATTTTATTTATCAGGATTCTAGCTAGATTCATCTTCCTTTGAATATAGAATTCCATGGCAAAAAAAAAAAAACATAGTTTTTAAACTACTAGTAGAATGTGTTTTATAAGGCATAGTGCATAAGCGAGAGAAGAAACCCTAAGGATTCGAGAAAATATGGTCTTCATTTTTTAAAAAAAGGGAAATATTTCGATTGGGGATTGACACTTTAGTTGTAAGAACAGTGCAAACATTCTTTCTTAGACGAAGCCAAAAAGTGTGTCAAATGAAAAAAAGTTCATAAAATACATATTATCAAAGAATATATATTATAGTAATATATAGTAATATGTATAAGTAAATGTATTTCTTCAGAAATTATTTATTGAATACTACTGTGTTTCTGGCACTAGGCTAGGTACAGCATAAATGTCCTTTTTAATTAAAAAAAATCAGTGAGTTCATTTTAGAGGTTGTGAAGGCAGGAGAGGGACGATGAAAGGGCAGTAACATCTACAGATGCCGTGGGGACACTGGTGAACTCTGGCATGGTGGCAGTTTTGAGAGATGGAGCCTCCAGCTGGAAGCCTGAAATCCAGGATCTGTCTGTAGGTCACCCACAGAAACACTGAGTTACGGGGCAAATTTTAACTGTTCTGTGCTTCAGTGTCCCGAATCATGCCTCATCATGACCTCCTTTCAGCCTAAAGACAATAGAGCTATCAATATGAAAAAGTCTTAGAATTACAGGAGCCGACAATGAATTAAGTCAGGGTATTTTTAAACTTTTTGTTGAAGAATTACATGCTGACAAAAATGTGCACATCAGACTAGCAGCATCCAGATCAAGAGATGGACCATTACAAAGCTCCTCTCTGACCCCTCGTAGTCACTACCCACTCCCTCAGGGAAACTCCTCTTCTGGCTTCTAATGGCACAGATTGCTTTTGCTGTTTTTGTGCTTTGCATGCAAAATATACTCTTTTGTGTCTGGCTTCTTTCGCCCAACATTATTTTGTGAGATCCAACCATGTTGGTGAACGTAGTTATAGACTGTGCCTTCTCAGTGCTATATACTGTGTGACTATGTCATAAGTGATGCATCCATTCTACTGTTGAGGTATTGGAGTCATTTCATATATTGCCTTTTAACCATAGAAAAGACCAGAGATTCTCTCTTATCCACAAGGTGGTATCCACAGATGAAATTCACCATCTCCTTTCTACTTTAAATTGGTCTGATCAAAGGAATTTTTTGCTTGTTTTCCTTCCATGTCAGGATTAGAGCTGATTTGACTATGAATTAAGTATTAATAATTTTGACTAGGAATTAGGAAAAGGAGAAGAGGTTAATATGTTGACAGCTGGGTCTAGTGGACTCTTCCTAATTCCAAAGGAAACACACCTGACTTTTGATGGTGACCATTTCTCAAAAGAGGCAGTGTCTTGGGTTTCTTGGAGGGATAACATCCCACACCCAGCCGGTGCTAATCAATATATGGTGACTGATGAACAGAGTGGTGGGTGGGTGTGTGGGAGGGGAGACAGCACCCAAACAGGATACTAAAAAAAAAAAAGGGCACCTGAAATTACCAGTTTAGAAAATAAAACGATGTTTACGTAGAGAATAACACAATTTCTTATTCACACATCCCACCTATGACATTAATGAGAGACTTCACCTATGGCCATATGTCATGTTTTCCACCCCTAGTAGTTGGCAGATTTTTTACTTTGAAGTAGAAGAAGAAGAAAAAAAAAAAGAACCAGAGCTGCCCTAAAAGGAATGAGGAAGTGAGGGCTCCCCAGTGTCTGGCTGGGTGTCCGTGTGACAGCCCGTGATGTTCTTTCCGGTCTCAGTAATATTCTGAATTTCCACCTGCCCGCCCCCTCGCCCTTATAATGCAGGACACGTGAAGTTAGAGCAGTTCCGTCTCCTTCTCTCCACCAGTGGATTAGTACGAGCAGAGTGTCATGCTGTTTCTCCCATTTTCCACAGTTCACCGGAGGTAAAAGAACTCTGGCTGGAGGCCCTCAGAGGGTAAGTACCATAAATTAACATGACAAGAAAATAAGCTGCTAGCAGGTCACTGGTCTTTAAGATCATATCCAAAGAAAACAGCTATGCTGTGGATTATGCAACCAATAGTGTTATAAAGACACTGAACACGGAACGCTTTGCTACAACGTGAAGCCTGCACTTTTTGGGTATAGGAATTCTGTAAATGTTATCTTTGTTTTATGTCTGCTATAAGTAGCATCCTGGGAATAAGTTTTTTCTTTTTTGGGGGCAGATGAGAAAAATCCATGCAAAGCACTTAATATAGTACCTAATGCAGAGCTCTCCAAAAACGTGTTAGTTGTTATTGTAATTGTCATTTAGATGATCTCTTGATGGGACTATAATAAATGAATAACAAAGTTTGGCATGGTGAAGATGTCAGGTTTAAATAATTTAGAAATAAGTGTGTTCAGATGCTGTGCTTAACGGCATAAAACAGCTGGTAACATCTAACTGATTTTAAATGAAAACTTTTCTACCTAATAGTTCCAAACTTTGTGTTTTGGCAAAGTGGCACTGAAATTGGCCAACTCATTATATGTGTCCCTCCTAACTCTTTCTCGTGTGACTTCTTGTAGACAGAGCCAAGGCCACACAGGAGCGAAATTCGTCACTGGACAGTCAGCTCGAACTCTAATGAAGTTGATAGGCAGCTGCAATGTTGTAAGTGCCCCTTTCACATTTACTAATTCAAATTTCTAGAGTCAAGAGTCAAAGATGTTTACCGAATTTAACTTTTTCTTTTGTAGTCAAAAACACTAAATGCCAATAATATGGAGACATTAATTGAATGTCAATCAGAGGTAAGAAAGCAATTTTTAAAACTTTTTATCTGCACTGTGAGAATATGGAAAACTTTCTGTTGTAATTGAATATTGTTCGGATTATTTAGTCATCAGAGTAGAAAATTAACATCATAAATGCAGTAAATTAAACACATTAATGGGGATCTTATATGATGATAATCTAGACTTTAATATTGATTCTAGAAGCTAGAAAAAAATCAGTGGACTCTATTAACTAATTTTTAACATAAATAAAGGGCTGTATGTGTATTTTGTGGGGAAAGACTGGATAGGTTTCTTCAGTCATTGTTTTTAACTAAAATAAATATATTTTTAGGGTGATATCAAGGAACATCCTCTGTTGGTATCATGTGAGAGTGAAGATAGTATTTGCCACCTAATTGGTGAGTTTTGAAAACATACTGGTCTTTTATGTAAGTGCTAACAGCACATATTCTTGGTTTGCAAAACCACAGTTCTTTTCTCTACTAGGAATTTTTTTTTTTATAGTGTTCTTCTAAAGACCGCAGAACATTAACACTTAAATGACAGGCATGCTCCAGCTTACTGGAGCATCAGAGTACTCTAACAGAAAGATCCTTTCTATAGCCAACCCCCCAACTCTCCAAAGGGTTTAGTGGGGTTAACAGATCTCCCAGCCATTTATGTTTTGACAAGGAGAGCATGCATACATATGAAAAATACACAGTGCCTTTTCTGTTTTCTTCCTTCCTTAATGGAGAATAAATCTAAGAGCCCATTGTTGCTGATCTCAAATCTCAAAGAACACACCGTTCACTCTTAATTTTTTTCATAATGCCTTTCATTATAACATAACCCTGATTCAGTTCTCCTGAGCCATAAGGACAAGCCACTTCTCTCTCCAGCCTCTTCTACTTGCCAGTGTACAATGTATAGAAACATATGCCAATGCATTTAGAAAATAGAGCTTTTGTAATTAGGAAAAAAACAAGGAAGGAGAGGGAGAGAGAAAGAAGGCAACTTGTGAGATGCAATAGCCATTGCACACACGTCTTCTGGATTTTGCAAGGATCGAATATCTTGGCAAAGTTTTACTGATAATTCCCAAGTGCCAGGTCTAGGGTCAAGCCTTTCGGAAACAATTTGTGCCCGCCCTGTCCTAAAGCAGCCGCCAGCAGACCCTGAAGGTGACTGCAGACAGACTGAATGATGGAGCTCCCTCTGGTGGCTGTTTGGCACTAGCGTGGCTGCAAAGGTTTAATGGCTAGACCCGCCAAGAGCCTTCAAAATGATCTTGAGCAAGTCACTTCCTCTCCTTCTAAGTTTCGTTTTCTCCACTAGTCAAAGAAGGAAATTAAAATAATCTATTTTAAATCAAAAATGTTGACCACAGTTTTTAAGGTCAATATGTTAAGATGGTCGTTTATGACCTTCGCAGTTAGATTTTTGCTAATTTTCTGTAGCAAACAGCTGGTGAAGTTGATAAAAACAGGAAAGGTGGAGCCTTTGAGGAACCTTGGTGTTGATGTTTAGGGACTGGTTGCCCTGGTAACAATGTGGTTGTTTTTCGGATTGACTTTTCTAGATTAAGATCCACGCCCTTCACTTTCTCAGATTTTCAAAATTATTTCCCCCACATGGCATACCATACATGACATTATGTGGATGACTATATCCATCATCTTATATGGATCTTTGCTATTCATATTTTAATCTGTTTTTTCTCTCTGCCTTGTTTTCTTGGTTGTAGAAATTAAGAAGAGCAAGAAGGTGCTGTTCTGGCCCTTTCACATGAGAAGGCTTTCTCCTTCATCAGATTTTTCTGGGGCTTCAGAGCCAGAGTTGAAAGCGTCACTATTTGATCAGCCCTTGTCAATTATATGCAGCGATGATGACACGCTCCCCAGACCCATTCAGGTAAGTGCTTATTTCCTTGTAAATCTACTTCAGTCTTCTGCCAAATGTGAAAAGTCCTTAGGAAATCTGAATGTCATTCTCGTGCTAACCTTGTTGGGGCCAATCTGTAGTTTTTTCCACTTTTGGAAATGGTGTTTCCACATGTGAGTGCAGTCAGGAGTATATCTGGCTGCTTCCATTCTAGAAATTAGTTCTATTTGCCAATGGGCTCAGAGGGATGGTCCCTCCATCCTTCTGACTTCATGGAGATAAGAATGCTAAAAATGTGTAGCTTCTGAAAAATCAACAGACAGAGATGGGGGGTTGAGTAATGATCAGAAATCCAACGTTTATATGGAATGACTTGAAAGAAGGGAGGCCTGAAATAATTTTAGAATGTGCAAAATTAGAGCTTTCACAATTTACCTCCTCTTAGAAAAAAGGCAGGGTTGAGGGAGACAGTTGATAGCAACTGGACTGAAAGGAAAAACTGTCATTAATAGTCTCTTGTTAAGACTATCTTAGTATCATAAAGAACTAGCTTTTATAGAGAGGATATTTTATGACAGGTAAAGTTAGCTACTGTTCACGTGCACAATTTTAATTCTCTTTCTCCCACCTAGACATAGATTTTCCTGTATTGGTAGTGGGAAAATGTGTCTTCAAACCAAGGGTAACCATTTCCTATTCTCATGCCTCTTTCTTATAGGATATTCTTACTATCCTATGCCTTAAAGGCCCTTCCACTGAAGGGATATTCAGGAAAGCAGCCAACGAGAAGGCCCGTAAAGAGCTTAAGGAGGAGCTCAACTCAGGAGGCATGGTGGATCTGAAGAGTCTCCCTGTGCACCTCCTGGCAGTGGTCTTGAAGGTGAGTTCACAGCATTGGTGCCAGAGAACGTGCCGGCAGGCTCTGACATATTAACTCTCAGGAAATAAGAAATGGGCTCTCCTCCCTACAAATCAACATAAACTGATCTTGGAGTTTAATTTTTTTTTGCTAAGCCTTTTATTTATTTATATAAGTATCTTTGTTTCTATGACCCCAGATTCCAACAGAAAGTGATACATTAAGGTCCCCCAAATTTTGATGAGAAAGGGCACTTCGATTGTGGCCACATCCACACCCCTGAATCAGGTGGCCCCTCGGATGATGGCCTTATTGTGCCTGTCATTAGGAAGCTGCTGAGAGAGATTTCCCCAGACTAATCAAATACAGGAAGGAAGGGGGTGCAGCCTGTGGTAGGAGGAGCATAGGGTTCTTGAGATGGAACAAACAAGGTGAAGACGAAGACACCAGCACATTATATAACACAAACAGGCCAAACCGTCCCCCTTTCATCTCCAGGACTTTCTCCGGAGTATCCCACTGAAGCTGCTTTCATGTGACCTGTTTGAGGAGTGGATGGGTGCCCTGGAGAAGCAGAATGAGGAGGACAGGATCGAGGCCCTGAAACAGTAAGTCCCCAGAATCATTCCCAGAGGCCAGGCCTGCAGAGGCTCCATCTTTCCATTCTTTATATAAGTATTTCATGAAAACTGTAAATGTTTAGGAAATCAGAGTGGAATTGTTCTACTCCAGGAATAAAAATCAGGAGGTACCCTGGAAATTTTGAAAAAGTAGTTTTAGCCAAATGAAAGGAAGCACTTCTTCAAAAGGTAGAAAATGAACTTCAATACTCACAAATCTCAAGACGTGAGGGAGCCTAAAAATATAAGTAGTTCAAGAAGGTGTGAGACAAAATCACAGATGGAAACCAGTTAACCAGCCAAGTGTAGGAATTTGGGTTTATCATTAACCTACATAGATTGGTGTTGTGCAAGATAACAATTCTCCCTTAAAACATCCCTTAAAGCGTAGTAGAGAAATCTGGAAGGGATTGTTTTGTTCATAGAATTCTATAACATATTTCATAGTCTTATAATTAACCAAAATGAAACCTATACAAAAACAAATTCCAGTAACAGCAAAATAATCACATATGTAAATGAAAGTGTGACACGTTAGTGACTAGAGAATCTTAAACTTTCAATCTAACTTTAAAATATCATCACTTTTGCCAAATCCTATGAAAGTCTGTCTATATATTATGATTGTCCCACATAGCTAAATATTTTCAATGAAATATTTATTGAAGACATGAGAGGCTCTGTCCCACATTGAAAATCCTACAATTACCACAATAAGTTTCTACTTAAATACATAAAGCTCTTTCGTAACAGTAACTTACGAGAAATGAAAATGATCCCTGTATTTGAGTCACCATTTCATTTTTTGAAAAACTGAAGCTTTATAAATCTAATTTATTATTGTTAGTACCAGTGTTGCCGTTCAAATGCTGCCTTGATCATATTTATGAACATGCCCTTATAAACTGATTTATTCTCCATAAATATTTCTCAGAATGGTATAAAAATGTGTCATCTTCATCTGATGACCACAGTTCAAAAAAAGGCAAATACTTGTATTCCAAAAAACCAGTCTTGCAGTGTTAGAAACAGAAAGACATTCTACATGGCTAAAGGATTACTCAACAAAATGATTTTCGAAGTGTATTAAACTAGGGAGTCTGTTGCAGGAGTTGAGGCTTCATAATTTAAGATCTATGTGAATAACAAAGGGTTATGTTATTGGGGTCCTAATTTTAGAGACTAGTTTCTGAGGTCTTCAAGATCTCGTGGTTAACCAGTTTCATTCCCTGTCAGTTGCCACTGGAAGTGTCTGTATGAACATTGCACAAGTTACTTGTGAAAATGCACCTTCCTCATTTTAAAGGAAGTCTGGGTTAGGCAGAAACTTTCAACTTGCTACACGAAATAGACCATCAGCCGCCTCCTCTAAAACTGGCTTCCCTGAACTGCATTCCAGGGTTGCAGAAAAGCTCCCCCGGCCCAACCTCCTGCTGCTCAAGCACCTGGTGTCCGTGCTCTACCTGATCAGCAAGAACGCCGAGGTCAACAAGATGGATGCCAGCAACCTAGCTATCTGCGTCGGACCCAACATGCTGGCCCGCGAGGACGACCAAAACCTGTCATTCGAAGCCCAGAAAGACTTGAACAACAAGGTTTGTTCCGGTCTATTTCTGAGAAACCCCCCATTTATGATCTCACCATCTGTTTGCAAAAGCCAAGCAATGAAATGCCTCTGAATTTCTCTGACTGACTCGAGATCATGGTGAAAATCTGAAAGGCAGGTTGCTTGTGTGATCGTTCTGCTCCCTGAGATTCATGCATCTGATGAAACGGAATAAACCCAGGACTGTGTCCTTTGTCATCCTACGAGACAGAGAATAAGTGCTGTAGATTTTACATCACTGTCTCCCAGGATAGAAAGGCCTTTTCATTTTTCTTTCTTTTGCGCGTCACACTGTCAGTCCAACTACCAATTTGGTGAACTTCTCACTTAAATGAAAAATGTAGTTACTTTAAAGATTTTTTTTTTAATTCTCAAATCAAAAATACATGTCTCAAAAATAACTTTAATATAGATGATTGTTACCAGTTTTCTGGATGCTCTTTTCAGACACATAAAAATCTCTAACGCTCAGTTTGGTACCTCCCTGACAGCTGACCCCGACTATGTCCCCATTCTTTCCCCACTCCTCTTAAAAAAAATAAGTAAAGATGTCTTTAAGATGACAACCTGCTAATTTTTCCCCACAGGTTAAGGCATTGGTGGAATTCCTCATCGATAACTGCTTCGAAATATTTGGGGAGAACATTCCGGTACATTCCAGCATCGCTTCTGATGACTCCCTGGAACACACTGACAGTTCAGGTATAGAACATACTCCCGAGAGATTATGACTATGGGGAAAAGTTCATGCCAGTCTGCCAGTCCATGCCAGTAACAAAAATATCTCTGGTATTTGAAACAGAAGTTACCTTCACAAATCACCAAATCAGAGTAGACTTGAGCCCATAGGGAAGTCTTTAGACATGAAAACTTTGCTTTCGAATTTTCCTGCAATATCTCCTCAGGCTGCAGACACTAGTTCCACTTCAGCCTGGAACTTTCCCCCTTCAGCCTGGAACTTTCCCCCTTCCTGTTCTAAATCATAAAGAACTGCTACTTTTACTAGGTTAACTTTAGCTAGAGGGTTGGGGTAAGAAATTGTTGTTTCCACATAATGGAATATGGGTCCATTAAAATGGAATGGTTCCAATAAAATAGCTATCCAAAGGATCAATTTTAAAATTGAAGATCAACAAATTTTCAGTGAGATGCTGTTTTCTCTCTTTTCTCTCTCTCTCTCTCTCATTTCCTTTTCCTATTTCTCTTCTCTACCTCAAAATAATAGATTTGGAAAGAGACAAAATTTTAATGTGGCAAATTTCTTTCATATCAAGCCCCAAAGTAGCTTCATCAGATTACCTAGTGCCATACTTGATGTAAGTAGGGTGAACTGTAGTGAAGTTTGTTTCTAAAAGTAATTGAACAAAAAGCTCAACTGTGTCTTACCTTCCCCCAGACATGTCGACCCTGCAGAATGACTCAGCCTATGACAGCAACGATCCTGATGTGGAATCCAACAGTGCCATCAACTCTCCAAGCAGGCAGCCCCAGGTGCCCTCGGAGACGGCCGCTGGCTTGGAGCCCAGAGGCCCGGAGCACACTTGGGAGCTAGGCCGGGAGCCCATTGTTAGCACTGTAGCCAGGCTGAAAAGTTCTCTGAGTCAACCAGACAGGAGGTACTCAGAACCCAACATGTCATCCTCACGCGAGTGCGAGAGCCGGAAAACAACCCAAAAACTGACGCGAAGTGAGGATGACTTCACCATGGCCCAGGCAGGCTCTCATTTTGAAAGTGAGGAAAGTGAGGACCCATTTCCGGAGGAGGTGTTCCCTGCAGTTGAAGGCAAAAAACAGAGGCCACAGGACCTGAAGCTGAAGAACTGGACTCAGGGTCTGGTGTTACCGTGGGGACTGGTCCCCAAAGCCTTCTCCAGTGGCTCTCTGGATGCTTCCTCTGACAGCTCCCCCATCGCTTCCCCTTCCAGTCTCCAAAGAAATTTCTTTACCAGACATCAGTCTTTCACCAAGACTGACAAAAGTAAGCCCAGCAGAGAAATTAAAAAACACTCCATGTCATTCTCCTTTGCCTCTCACAAAAAAGTGCTGACCAAACCCCCCAGCTTTGGGTCTGGGAAATCCAAAGGCCTTCCCAGAAACCACGTAAAGAAAGATTTGAAGAAAGAAAGCCAACTTGCTGGCCGAATCATCCAGGAAGACTTGTCTGAAATCCACAGCCAAACTACTCTAGACTTTAGTTCCAGATCCTACACCCTCTCCGTGGAGGATGTGTTCCAACTAGTTGACCAGAGAAGCCCTGGAAGTCCGCCATCTTACGAAGAGGCCATTCGGTGCCAGGCATTGGAACTCACGGCCTATGGGAGCCAAACAGTTGGCAGCATGAGGGCCAGGATGCTCAGCCAGGACACCGGACTACCCCCTCTTCTGCCTCTTCACCATGGGGGGGATTCCAGAAATATACGCAGTCCAGAGCCGCTTGATGGGCACAGGACTGAGAGTTGGAAACAGAGCAGGACTGTCTGTACTTCTGTGGAAACAGTAGGGCAAGTGACTGTCCCAAGGAGGCCTCAGCTGCACCGGCTAAGAACCGTGTCCGAGTCAAAACAGAAGACCAAGTGGGACTACCTGGTGCGGCGATGTAGTCAGCCGGTCTTTGAGGCTGACCAGCTCCAGTATGCTAGAGAATCCTACATTTAGGAAGGCAGGCCAGACACCATCCCCCAGCTGGTGGTATCTCTGTAAATGCACGACTGTAGAAAGAACTGCTTTGAGACTCTATTTTCAAAAAAGTCAAGAATAAGCTCCTTTAGAAAAGTTGTATAGAGCCCACCTCAAAGAGGATAGTTCCAGGAGGCACTCAGATGGTGTCTGTGTTTACCTGAATTTGGGCGACATGTAGCAAATGTATAAAATGTATTCTAGACAAGGTGTTTGGTGCAAAGATGTCCACATAAGTATGTGTATATATTTGTTTGTGACCTGAGGGTCAACTGCATTGCTGTTCTCTGCCTCCTGGGGTGCTTTTCTACTGCTTAGTGTTTAAAAATAATTGTTTCTTTTTTTATGTTGCCTCAAATGTCATGACAATTTTCACATTTTCCAGAAACTCCATTGAAAGGAAAATGTTTAAATCTCGTTAGAAGTTTACTCGAATTAGCAGCTTTGTGATAACTAATCACCATAGTAAGAAGACAAAGACTGCAAGGAATAGAGTTTGGGGTTTAGAGTTATTAAAGGCATTGCAAACTCCAGTAAAAGAAAAGTATGGAAAATACTTAAATATGTCCTTTTAATCATCTAACTTTAAATTTGGGCAGATTAGTAAAAATGCATTATGTCAATATTGCACTTTGAGTTTCTTTGTAGTTCAATGATGTCTTCTCCAATAGTGTGGAGGAAATTACTTTATATGTGTTGGAGGTTCTATGTAAGACTTCAGTGTAATTTCACTACAATAAATTGCCTTCCTTATTTCAAAGTAAAAAGGTTCATTCTTTACTGACATGTTGCTTCCTCTCCCTCGGTTCACAGAAACCCACCGAGAAAATCATTCACACGTTGGTTCATTCAACAAGTAGTTATTGAATACATATTCATTATTCTAGATTAATAGGCAGGCTGGGGATCTTGTGTTAAGGAAGAAGAGACAATCCCTCTTCTCCAGAAGTTTGCAAAACCATAAAAATGTACCCACTTTAAGCCATTTTTTCAGCAAACAGTCACTCAGAGGCCAGAAAATGTAGTATGCAAACACAGGGTAATATAGCAAATACAATATTTCCTGTTATTAGTAAAGTAAATTTTTCAGTACTTTTACAAATCTTATTTTTATGATGCTCGGTTTGCTTATTAGGAAACCTAATGGTAAAATGTTTGTCCTATGTTAGAACTTTAATGCTCAATGATTAAGATATTTATCCAGTATCTTGGAGAGAATGGACTTCTATTTTCCTTATTTTATCAACTTCTTTCCTAAAATACTGAGCATGTTTTTGATTTACTAAAGAAATATTTTTGTGTTGGCTAGCTACCAGATGGTGAAGACCTATTCTTTTCAGGAGTGATTTATTAATAATGTGGTACAAAGTTAAAAATGTTGTAACCCAGATTACTCAAAGCAGCATGTTCAGACCTGATAACATCATTAATAGTACTTTATTAGGCACACCAATAATGTATAAATTTCAAGGGTCAGACACTGTCCCCCCCCTCTGACTGCTAATTTAAGAAAAGCAATCTTTTTTCCAGAATCGGACACTAATAGTTATAGTTACAAATTTTAGCATCTATGACATGCCAAGCACTGTGCTAAGTATTTCAGGATTGAACAAAAAAATCCTCCATCATGTTTTTAGCAACTTCTTATTGAGAATCAGAGAATTCTCATCAATAGATGCCTAAGACTATAAGCTACAAAGGTTCAAATCTATTCCGCTTGACCACTGACCTGTCTTCCAGTGACCTACCCAGATCACGAAAACCCTACCCCAAATTTCCTTATTTTAAAAAAAGTAGGAGTGAGACTGAGTCTTCTACCTGTCACAGGTAAGTAGGACAGTTTGCTAACAAACATTCAGGAGCTTCTTGCAGTCAAGCAAATGTCATTATTGTTAGTGTCTTTGAACAGCGGAGAAAAAGGTATAGTGACTATTTCAGATATTGCAGTGTGGTGTTCCCACTTCCATCCACGAAGTCCTCTGGCCTTTTAAAATAGGACTGCCCAACCTGGTTGCCAAGGGAATTAGTCAGCTAGGGCTGCCATATCAAAGTACCACCACCAAGTGGCTTACACAGCAGAAACATACTGTCTCACAGTTCGAGAGACTAGAACTGAAATCAAGGTGCAGGCAGAGGGCCCAAGCTTACAGTGAGATCTGGATGATACTAAGATGATACTGTAGTCAAGGTCCCAGGAACACCAGAGTTCTGTCCTCCATGGACCTCCTAAGGGCCACACAATCACAAATGTGCCTGACACCCCAGTGCAAAAAGTATGGTAAAAACAGGTTGAAAGTCAAGGCCTAAGTTGGGGCTTCAACCTATAGGTCTGATCCCCACCCTCTGAGCCACTGGGCCTTCCCAGCACCCATGCATTACCCTGCCTGAGACTAGCGTAGGAAGGACCCTGGCCCCCTTACCAACTGACAGGCTGGAAAGCACACAGTTAATGTGCCCATTGGTGAACATCCAGCATTGACTGTCCTGGGATCCGACTGAACAGACTGGAATTTCTTCCTCTTGCGGAAGGTAGGAAATTTTCTCTCCTTCTATAAAGGGAGGGAGGGGTGGGTTGCCACATGAGCTTGCCAGCATCCACATGATACACTGTGATTACCTGTGAAGACCCACTGTGCCCACCTCACCCCAGCACCACCCAGGACTTGGTCCAGAAATGTTGACTTGTGAAAGTTAACCAAGGCTGGGTGCTCGTGCTGGAACTCAGCAAAACTGCCATCACCCCCCGGCTCCAGCCCAGCAAATACAACACCTGTGTTACACTGGGGTCCGTGAGCAGATGAAGTGGCAACGATGGGCTTATAGTGCTAACAAAACAGATAATAGTTCATGGTCACAGTGCTTCCCATGGCCATAGATGAGAACGTCCAAAGGGCAATAAACACTGTTTGTCCTAACACACTATTAAAAGAATAAATTCTAGCTGAATTTCCGATTGCTATCTCACTGGAAGGACCGCCAGTACATGCCTTTCTCCTGAAGGGTCAAGTAGACGGAAACCCACATCAGATGGGGTCTCACATATTTCGAGTTTCTTTTTTAACTGAATTATCTAAGATCTTAACTCTTTATCTGCAAAGGGAAAATTACTGAGCAATCAGAGTGTAAACATTTTGCTACAGATAGAAGTGAATCACTTTGGGGGCAATATTTTAAATGTCGACTGAGACCTGCGTCTTGTCCACTCCAGAGTACAAATTAAATGTGAAGGAGGAAAAACCAACGGGATGAAGTGCTACCCTCCTCCTATGATAGGCTACAAAGAGAGGACATTGTGAGACAAGCAAATCTGCAGAATGCAAAATCTTGCCAGAAAAAGGAAATGCAATTATAACATCTCCATAGGAAAAGAAAGACAATGTGTTGGCACAAGAAAGAGTACATGACCCAAATTCACAAGGCCTGAGTCCACACCCTAAATGTGCTGCCATGGACCAGGTACTAAACCTGTCTGAGCATCAGTTTCTCCATCTGTGAAATAAGGATAATGGTAACACCACATCAGTTGTGGAATGCATGTAACAGAAAACCCAGATAACAGGCTTAAACAAGAAGGGGATTATGCTCTCTATTAAAAGAAGAGCAGACAGGCAGTTCAGGGCTGGCACGGTGGCTCCATGACACCCTCGGGCTCCAGGGTCCTTCAAGCCCAGGTCCAGCTTCACTGGCATGTGACTCGGTGCAGTCACATAGGGCCGCATGCTGAGAAGGCCCAGCACTGGGGTTGATGCTCTGCTGTTGGCATTTTCATTTTGTGCTGCACCCTGCAAACTATGTAGCTAGTCTTATTCACGTTTTCTAGCTTTCTAGTTCACCATCTTTCCTGTAAGCATGATCCTCCTCCTCCAGCTGGAGGAGGAACTTTCTTGCTCAATAACTTCTACCTACATCCCAGTGGCCACAACTCAGTCATATGGCTACTCTTACCTGCAGAGGAGTCTAAGAAACAGTTTTTCATAGGCACATTGCTTCCTCCTTCTTTCTTTAGTAAGAAAGAAGAGGACGATGGATTATGCATACGAACTATTAGCCCTTGACGCAAAAATGAAATGAAAGAGATAATGGATATGGTACAACATACTAATTTAGTTGTTCTAATAATAGAAAGCAGGATAAAGCACAGATTATCTATTTTGTATATTAAGACAACTGTGAAAATGTTGAATATGACTAGAGATAACATAAAGATAAGGCAGATAATAATCTCAGAGTATTTCAATTATTTACATGCACATTGTGAGAATTTTATGATTACACACGACTTGTTTTAAGTAAAATAAATTAATAACAAACATGAATTGACCTCCTATAATACAAAAGATACTGTACTTGTATAAGGAATTTACAATCTAGTAGAGACATGAGACATCCTTTAAGGAAAAGATAAGTTCCAAATGAGTGATAACAACATAAAGTGCGATGGTAGACATGAATGACTGCTTTATTACCCAATTAATTTTAAGATATACTTCAAATTTAAAGCTTCCTATATGAAATTCCAAAGTCAGTAATGAAAGGTTTCAGCCACATGTATGACATTCCGGAAACAGTCATGAGAGGTTCTGGGTGGGCCTTCATTTATGTGATTGGACCATATCATCTTTGAGAAGAAAATAGATAAGACTCCTTTTTTCCATCTTTGCTGAAAAAGGTGTTTCCTATCCAAAACTGTTTTGGAAAATACCAAGTACTAGATAAGATAACTGCTAATTTGTGGGATATGCTAATATGTTCAACTTTTCAAAACAACACTTATATCTTGTTACTTTCCTAACCAAAGATCCCCAGTGGCTTCTTAATACTATTTTTATCAAGTCTAAAATCCTCTGCCTACCACCTACCATTCAGGGCCCACCTTAATCCAGCTCCACCCTAGGAAACCAAACATTCTTTTTCTTAACTCTCCAGTGGCTTTCTACCATAAATAATAATAATAACAACAGCTAATATGAAATACATTTGTGTACACTATCTTTCAGAACCTGAAACATAGCTAAAGCAATGTTCAGATGAAAATTCATGTCCTTATATATTAATAAACAAAAATAAAAGTGAATGTATTCAGCATACCATTCATGAAGTTAGAAAAGGAATAATAAAAATAAAGTTGAAATTAATAATTTAGAAAACAGAAAATGAGTAGAACTGACAAAACCAAAGCTAGCTCTCTGAAAACAAACTTCTGCCTAATCTAAGCTAGGAAAAGAGAGAAATCACAATTACACAACATAAGAAGTGATAATGGGAAATAACAACAGAGACTGAAAATTAAAAGAATCAAAGAACTCCTTTGCTGAACTCCATGCAAATGCATTTTAAAACGTGAATGAGATAACCATCTTTTTAGAAAAACATAATTTACTAACCTAATTCCAGAAAAGAGAGAAAATCTAAACAGGTATATTTCGTATAAGAAACAGAGAAAATGACAGATCACTCTTATGAATATCAATGCAAAAAATCCTAAATAAAATATGAGCAGACAGAATGCATAAACACCAAGTAGAGTGAGTACAGGAATGCAAGTGTGATTCAATGTAGGAAATTTACTAACATAATGCATCATTTTACTAAGTTTTAGGGAAAACACAATCAGCTCCACAGATACTGATAAGGTGCCTGTCAAAATTTAATCTCCAGGGGCTGGCCCAGTGGCACAAGCAGTTAAGTGCGCAAGCTCCGCTGCGGCAACCCAGGGTTAGCCGGTTTGGATCCTGGGCGTGCACCGACGCACTGCTTGTCGAGCCATGCTGTGGTGGCATCCCATGTAAAGTGGAGGAAGATGGGCACGGATGTTAGCTCAGGGCCAGTCTTCCTCAGCAAAAAAGAGGAGGATTGGCGTCAGATGTTAGCTCAGGGCTGATCTTCCTCACCAAAAATAAAAAAAAAATTAATCTCCATTACTGAATTTTTAAAAAATTCTTAATGAAATAGAAATCAATGAATATGATTTATTTTTTTAAAGATGTCAATCTCAGACCAAAAGGCAGTATTGGGCTTAATGAGGAAACACTAGAAACTCCCACTGAAGTGAAGAAAAAGTCAGGTTGGCACTATTTCCATTTATCTAACACAGTTCTGGAGGTACTAGCCAAAGGAATGAGACAAGAGAAAGAAATCAGAGGAACAAAAATTATAAGGGAGGAGGTTAGCTATTATTATTTATAGATTACATGATTGGATTCCTGGAAAATTCAAGAGAATCAACTAAAAACAAAAACTACTAGAAATAAGAAAACACATTAAGCTAGCAAGGTATAAAATTAATATACAGAAATCAAAAGCCTCTATTCTTACTAACGATAGTTAGAAAATGAAAGAAAAGACTCCATGTACATTAGCAAGAAACAGATAAAATATCTAGGAATAAACTTAACAAAACCAAATTGAGAGAAACTTTAAAATGTTCCTGCAGGACGAGGAAGTAGAATTGAACCAAAATAGAAGAACTTACTATATTCTTAGAGAGTAAGATTCAAAAATCATTAAATATATCAAGTTTTCCTAAGTTAATGTATAAACTTAATGTGATGGTGATAACAGAACCAAAAGGAGATTTCGGGGGGCTTTTTTTGGTTGTTTTGTTGCTTACTGGAACTATACAAACTAAATCTGAAGACCATATTTAAAAAATCCGTAAACACTAATAGGAAAGAGAATTCTAGAAAAGAGGAGCAGTGAGGGAAAACTAGCCCTGGTGATTTTCAGCTGTACTCAATATGTGAAGAGGTAAATCCCGAGCATAAACAGACAGCAAACCAACAGAACAGAATAGCCCCAGAATGGAAGGAAATGCATCAGGCCTTTAGTATATAAAGGTGGCATTTCAAAGCAGTGGGGAATATAAGTCAATAAATGGTATTGGTATAAATGGGTGGCCATCTGGGAAAAAAAAAGGTGGAACCATATCTCACAATATATGCTCAGATAAATTCTAGATGGATCAAAGATTTAAACGTGGGGGATTGAATCAAAGTTCTAGAAGAAATAAGGAAAAATTCATATACAATCTCAGAGTAGGAAAGGCCTTTATAGCATGACTTAAAATCCAGAAGGCACGAAAGAAAATGACAAGTTCCATCAAAATAAAAAACTTCTGAGTGAATAAAACACCATAAACAAAGTCAAAAGACAAATGGCAAACATGGAAAAATATCTGCATCTCATAGAACAGAAAAAAAGCTAATTTCCATAATATGTACAGTTCCTGTAAATTGATTAGGAAAAGAGCAAAACTCCATTTAAAAATGTGCAAAGGATATGAATATCCAATACATAGAAAAACAAATGGCTCTTCAACTTTTGAAAAGATGCTCAAACATTTTTTTTTTAAGGCAAATTATACTAAGACACTAAAGGTACACTAAGACACTATTTCTCCCATCAGACAGGCAAAAATCTAAAAGTTTAATGACACAGTGTGTTGGTGAGGTTGTGGAGAAACTACTGACTCATTCATTTTTGTTGGAAGTGGAAATTGATATGACCCCTATGTTGAACAGTTTGGCAAAATCTATTAAAATTACAAATGCACAAATCATTTTTCTAACCAGTTCTCATTCTAGAAATGTACTTTACAAATAGGTTCTCATGTGTGCAAAATTATATGTGAATGAGGACATTTTCTTTAGCATTGTTTATAATAGAAAAAGACTAGAAGTGGCAAAAATGTATATTGTTGGGGTATAATTAAATTATGGTTAATTAAATTAGGAAGCATCCATACAGTCGTAAAAATTTCTATGCAGCTGTAAAAAAGAAATGAGAAAGCACTTCAGCTATTGATACAAAAAGATCTCCAAGATATATTAAGTGGAAAAAAGCAATGTGTAGGTCAATCTGTAGAGTGCACTATAATTTATCTTTAAAAAAAGAAATTAATAATAGTAGTTTAACATGTTGGAGGTGGGGAATGGGAACTGAGATGATGGGGCCAAGAATAAGTAGAAGACATTTCAACAACACATTTCTATATTTTTGTTGTTTGACCTATGTAGTACCTATTCAAATATTAAATATAAAATGATAATAGCTAACGTTAAGTGCCTGTTATATGCCAAGCACGTTTAAATGACCTGAGAAATACCTGTCTGGGGTTGGTGTTTCAACATCTGGAGAAAGTTGGAGAAGTAGGTCAAAGACATCTTGGAGGACCTTGAATATTCTCCAAACTGGGATTCACAGTAGAGCAGTGGGAGCCACCCTAGGCTTTTGATGAAAGGGTAGTTAAGGTGATTAATTGCCAGGATTAGGATGGTTTGGAGGAAGAACAATTTGAGGCAGAACAGCCAGTTCTGAGGTTATTAGCCAAACATTAGGAAGTGATTACACTTGGTCAATAGGAAATCAAGCAAGGTAGCAGCAGTGGGAATGGGGAAGGACAAAGTGCCCAGACAATGCAGGGTGGACAGTGTATGATCAGCGGCGAGAGGAGAGAGGGCACTCCAGGAGGACAGAACAGGATGAGTGAGGCTGGGAATGAGCGTGGTGTTCACAGGGAACAGTGAGGATCCTCCCCACCCGACACACACACACACCCTGCTCCCGTCCTAGGAGTATGGCCAGGGGTTCAAGGGTTCAAGCTCCACAGACAGGCTGCCTGGGTTAAAATCTTTAATCTACCACTTTCTATCTAACCTTGGACAAATTACTTAATCTCTCTGTGCCTGCATTTTCCCGTCTGCAAAATGAGGATAACAATTCCACCTACTCCAGAGGGCTCATGGGAGGGCTAAATGAGACAAATGCATAAAGTACTTTACAGTATCCAAAACACATCTGGTGTTCAATAAATGCTAATTTTCTCTGTGAATATAAAATTTAGATTATTTCCCATAAACTCAAGTAAAGTACCCTCTGTAAATAGAGATTCAGAGTCACAGAGAAAATTTTTACATTTCTCAAATAATGTGATTTTTTGCTATTTGAACACAACTGCCTTTCAGAAATGTAACCTATGAGGTTCAAACCCTTAATGTACACAGTTAAGTATTAGGAACCTGAAAGATGACATGATTTAACTCCGTTTGGATAACATGGGCTGGTTAAATAAGGGCTCTTTCCTTGAATTATCTTTCACTTTTTCTCACAGTGGAATTTTAACACTAACATCAAATATAATATGACAATTTAGCACATCAGTAATTTCAAGATGATAAAATGCCCTCTTACAGAAAGATATCAAATTTCAATGAATCTATTTTTAAGCCCAAGAAAAATGAGAAAAATAAATGTTATATAGGAAATAAAAATATTTAAAATAAGCTGAAATGTCAACAAATTTACATGTTAATTCTAAAAAACATTAACTCGACCCATTCTCTGCATTTTTTGCTTCTCCCTAAATTCTGTACATACTTTTAATCTATCTACATAATTTAAGTAGTTTCCAAAGAACATTCACTCATGATCTCAGAAACCGACAGGAAGCGATGTGTCCAAAGTTCTTTACTCACATCCCTTAATGGTATGTAATGTAAGTCACCTGAACTTTCTATTTCAATACATATCTATATAATTCTCTGTTTATAATTAGAGAAGAGAAAGGAAAACGAGGAAGCTATTTTAAAAGATTAAAAATTTTCACAGTTAAAAGCAAGACACGTCTTCTGTACTGTGAGAAAGTGTTTTGACGTCACCGGTTGGTACAAGACTAGGGACCGGATTACAACAGGTAGGTTCTCAGGATACTTATTTCCCTTGTTCCTCCTCTCCCTCATTCCTGCATTCTATGCACAGCATGTTAATTTACATGTTAATTCTAAAAAACATTAGCATGATCTAATTGGAAGAGAAAATAGTCTGGGCTGAGAACTGAAGTGTGACCTTAGCTACACTTACTAAGTGAACATAATCTTTAGCAAGTACCCAAGCATCTTTATATTGTTGGTCCTTCATCAGGATAATAAACAATGTTATTCTTCCATTGGCTTACTTTTTTAAATCAACTTCATTGAGGTATAATTTACATACAATAAAATGCATCCATTAAAAACGTACATTTTGATGAATTTTGCTTGATATATATGCCCATGAAAAAACCACCACCGTCGATATGGAACACATTACTGATAATACTTGGTATTGTCAAATTTGTTTGTTTGTTTTGTCTTTTAATCCATTCTAGTGGGTATGTAGTAGTAACTCATTGTGGTTTTTTGTTTTCTTTGTGAGGAAGATTAGCCCTGAGCTAACATCTGTTGCCAATCCTCCTCTTTTTCCTGAGGAAGATTGGCCCAGAGCTAACATCTGTGACCATCTTCCTCCACTTTATATGTGGGACGCCTGCCACAACGCGGCTTGGTGAGCGGTGCATAGGTCCACACCCGGGATCCAAACCCGAGAACCCCGGGCCGCCAAAGCAGAGCATGCAAACTCAACCACTATGCCGCCAGGCCAGCCCCTCATTGTGGTTTTAGTTTGCCTTTTCCATTGACCAGTGATGTTGAGCATCTTTTCACGTGTTTATTGGCCATTTGTAAAATATCCAATCTTATGCCCATTTTTTAAAAATTGAGTTGTCTTTAAGTATTGAGTTTTAAGGGGACTTCATATGTTCTAGATATAAACCCTTTGACAGACAGATGTTTTGCAAATGTTTTCTTCCAATCTCTGGCTTGTCTTTTTGTTTTTGTTTTCTTACCCAGGTCTTTTGGAGAGCAAGCACTTTTTATTTTGATGAAATTCATTCCAATATTTTTCCTTGTGCTTTTCATCTTCTGTTTAATACATCTTTTCCTCACTCAGTGTCACAAAGATTTTTTCCTCTGTTTTCTGCTAGAAGTTTTACAGTTTGAGAGTTTACATTTAGGTTTATGACCCATTACAAGTTAATTTCTGTGTGCGGTATGAAGTAAGAATCAATGTACATTGTTTTCCATATGGAAAGATCACTTTTTTTTTATTGATATACAACTGACATATAACATTATATTAGTTTCAGATGTATAACATAATATTTGTATATATTGCGAAATGATCACCACAATAATTCTAGTTAACATCCTTTACCATACATAGTTACAAAAAAATTTTTTTCTTGTGATGAGAACTTTTAAATCTACTCTCTTAGCAACTTTAGAATAAATGTAAAGACTTTCCTTTCCCCATTGAATTGCCCTGGTGCCTTTATCAAAGATCAGTTGATTGTGCATGTGTAGACCTATTTTTGGACTCTCTATTCTATTTCATTGATCCGTCAATATACCCATCCTTTTGTTAATAGTACACTGTCTTGATTACTGGAACTTTATAGTAAGTTTTGAAATTAGGTAGTATAAGTCCTGCAACTTTGTTCTTTTTAAAAATTACTTGGGCTATTCCAAGTCCTTTGCATCCATATAAATCTTAACACCAGTATGCAAATTTCTAGGGATTTTGACTGGGATTGAATTGAATGTATAGATCAATTTAGGAAGAAATGATAACTTAAAATTATTGAGTCTTCCAAAGCATGAAGATAATATATCTTTCTACTCATTTAGGCCTTTTAAAATTATTCTCATCCATGTCTTGTGGTTTTCAGTGTACACATCTCTTATTAAATTTATTCCTAAATATTTTGATTTGGGGACCTCTTACAAATGGAATTGTTTTTTCATTTCACAATTGTTTGCTGCTGGGATATAATAACAGAATTGATTTCTTTTTTAATTTTAGCCTTACACACTATGACCTTCCATATTCACTTATTACTTCTAGTTGTTTTGTAGATCTCAGGATTTTCTATGTAAACAATCGTATTAGCTGCTGTTTAAGAAAAACCCAGTCTTCCTCCTGTTTTTCCCCATTACTTTCACACTACTACCACACTCACAACACCTCTGACACCAGGTGTGTGGGGGTTTTTCTCGATGACAAGCACCAGCTGGGCGTCCTACATTTTAACTCAGTTCTGACACTAGCTACCTGGAGATAGCATCAGATCCCAGGTTAAGAGTTCAGTCCCACAAGATTGTCCCCTTCCCCACCCCGCCCCCCGCCATTTCAGATGCCAATCGCAAGTAGTAGGTCCCTAGGTTACACACAACTTCTGTCCAACTTAGCTACAAATTGGGGGTTTCCATGACCCCTCCCCATTGGATTCAATTATTTCCTAGAACAGCTCACAGAACTCAGGGAAACACTTATGTCTGCGGTTTATTAAAGAACATGATAAAGGATACAGATGAACAGGCAGATGAAGGGATACATCAGGTGAGATCCGGGAGGGTCCCAAGTACAGGAGATTCTGTCCTTGTGGAGGTGGGATGGGTTACCCTCCCAGGACACGGATGTGTTCACCAACCTGGAAGCTCCCTGAACCCCATATTTTGGGGATGTTTATGGAGGCTTCATCATATATGTATTATCAATCATTAACTCCATTTCTAGCCCTTCTCCCTTCTCAAGAGAATGGGGGACAGGGCTGAAAATTCCAAGTTTCTAATCATGGCTTGGTCTTTCTGGTGACCAGCCCTTATCCAGGAGCCCAGCCAGAGTCGCCTCATTAGAACAAAAGACACTCCTATGACCCAGGAAATTACAAGGGTTTCAGGAGCTCCGTGCCAGGAACCTCAACCTCCTCCTCCTCTCCCTCCCCCTCCTTGAACACCAGAAACTCACACCCTCCCCCAAGATTCAACTTCACTCTTCCTGCTTTTGTTCCCTCTCCGGATCCCTTAGGTAGTTGTGTTTTGGATTTTGTCTAGAGTTTATAGTTGCAATTTGTGGGAGGTTTGGTCTATTAGGAGCCTCCTCCACTGTACCACTGGGTATATATCTTTTTCAACACTGTTTATGCAATACCTAGTAAAGAGCTCTCAGCCATGGACCAGTATCCCTGATCCCCAATAGGTTTATTAAAAGGATAAAATGTGATCTTATCTTGGAAAATTCTTTTGGCATGTTAAATGTGCTGTCAAGTTTAAGGAGGCCGTTAGATATAAGTAGAAACTGACCAATTTCCAAAGACACAAATACAGCCCAAACAAATGTTAAGGAAAATATATTAAAGTCTTAAGAAACCAGAAACACACCAAGTGGGGGGCCCTCACTGTAGGGTCATCTGGTCATTTCATTCATGACCCAATTATTTTTATCTGTGAATCTGTAGCAAAAAGTGATGAGGTTTCATTGTGATTGAAAATGAGAAAAAGCGTAGCTTGGTTTCTGGCAAATCTGTAGGTGGTATGACATTTGAACTGCATGCACTTAGTTCCTAAGAAAAATTTTACATGGCAAGGCTGAGATGTCTAATTCTAAAGCTTTAAGGGATGGCAAACATCCCCAGGCCTCAGAGCACAGTGACATGCAAACAATCTAAATTCATTCCTTTAAGGACTTTTAATTATAAAAAACAGTTCAATAACTCCTTTAAAGACAGGGATTGTCTGCCTATTCGACAAACATTACAGCAGACCCAAGTAGCAAAACAATCTGTAAAATTGGGCATTTAGCCCCAAAAGAGATCCCCTCTCAAATTACTAAACTGGTGTTGCTAAATCTAGCAGCTCTTGCCAAGAATTTTCACAGGTGTTCATTTGCATGTGTAAAATTCCTCCCATTACATCAGCTTTTAAACAAGTTTCAAGTCTAATTTGTGAACACTGGTGTCTGACTATCCATCCCCACAGCAGAGATAGTAATTTTTCATAATTTCCTGCCATTCCTGGAGATTAGAGTTAGAAAATAGAAAGGCAGAATTTAAACTACAATCTACTGGTGCAAGCCCATATCAACAAACGCCCAGGTTTAACAAATGTCTTATTTAATATCTTGGCCTCAATCGTCTTGCCCCTGCAATTTAGACAGCGTACAATAACTGGAAGCCTCATCTTCCATACTCCACTTCATTGTGTTTACCAAAACCTTCAAAACCCACCCTCTTGCCTGGCCCACTAGATGTGTATTTGCTCCTGGAGTCGCCTCCATAGCCACTGTCATTACTTCAGGATGTGGCCCCTGAGAGCCTTGCCTCAGAAGCATGGCAGGCCAGGCCCTCCATCATCTGACCTTGCCTACTTCTCCAGCCCACCAATCCAGGTGCCCCCTGCACCACATGCCCTTACCCTACCTGCAGCTCCACACGCACACAAAGCTGAGCCACACCTGTGCCTTACCTTCATTCCAGCTCCCCTACCTGGACTAGCTGCACAGTCCACGCTCCCCCACCTCCCCTGCCACGCAGCCACCGCACCTCTTCCATGAAGCACTCACCAAGCCCGCCTCCTCTCTGATGTAAAACCAACCCTTCCTCTTCTGTATCCCACATTTTAATGTCCTTATTTTTTTCACGTTTCTCTCCCCCTAGTAGCCTACAACTTCTTCGAGGGCAAAAACGGGTCACATATCTCTTCGTATTCCCAGGCCCTAAAAAACTTCCTGACACGTTAAAAGTTTGTTATGTGTTTGCTGAGTTAATGAAAGAACAATTAAATAAATGAATATGTACTCCGTAGTTCAATCAGGAAAATGTGAGTTGTTCCCTACACGTAATTCATCTGCTTACACTTCAGCTTTACATAGAACTTTCTCCAAACCAGAATCTCTCCAAACTACAATTACTCATCTTTCTACCACTTCCGTCAATATTCATCAACCTCAAAGGCTCCATGATTTAATCCTTTTCCTTTGATCCTTCTTTTTTGCTATATTCTAGACCCCAAACTCCTTGGGAGGAGATTTACGGCATTACGTTTCTTCTGCTTCAAACATTTACTTAGCTCCTTCTTGGCGGTAGGTACTGTAACTCACTGGGAAGTTTCTTAAAAAACTTACTGCTACCTCATTTAATTAACATCCATGTTTTTATAGATTAATAATTAATATCCATGTTTTTATAGATGAGAAAATTAAGTAACTTTCCCAAGGTCACACAGCTAATGAAATGAAGTTAGCATTTGAACACAATCTCCCCTACTCGGAAGACAAGCTCTTTCTCTCCATCCCAGCAAGGGGGATAAGGGGCAAATATTCCAGGCTGGATACTGGTTTTATGTGCTTTCTGTAATAAATCTGTTATATTTTACCAACTTGAAATATTTTCTAAACTACAGAGTAGTTCCATCAAAATGGGTGAAGCTTATCTTTGATCAGACATAAAGGCCAAGAAACTCCTGGCTTTAAATTAAAACCACATACATGTGAAAGTAATTTTATTACTCAAGTCTATTTTTCCCGTGTTTTTAAACTGTAAGACACCCAAGCACAGTGCATGTAAAAGGAGGGAAGCTGAGGGGCTCCCCCAAGGAATGAAATCATAGACTCACGGGCATTACCACAATCTGCCACATTTATTTCCAAAAATATATTCAGGTCTCAGATCCTTTGACAAAAACAACTCATTTTTAGGAATCGGAAGAATTAGGGGGTTTTTATATCTTCTTACAAGAAATTTCCATCCACTGGTTTTAAATTTTACTTTTTATTCAAAAGCACAGCATGTTTTATATTGAAACCTCCTAGGAAGCTGAGAGCCATGCTCTCACATTCTGAGTCATGGTTGTGCTCAGACTAGGTAAACAGCACGCATCCTCAGACTCTTACTAGATAGAGCCTCTGAAACCTTTTAGATCGAAAGGAAGTGATCGGTAAAAACGTCTCCAATTCTGAGATCTTCTGTAGGAAATGGAAAAACAGAGAAGCTATAATTCTAAATATTAGCATCAGATTCAAATAACGTTGCAGAAGAACAAGGATTGATCTGAAACTTGGGCTCCTTCAAGTCAGATTCAGGTTTTTAGGGGCCTGATGCTTATATAATTTTGGAGGTCCTCTGTAAGAAAAAGAATGCAAACTTATAAATACAAATTTAAGAATGAACACAAATATTTATATAGAACGAGAAACAAACTGACAAATTATAAAGTTAATGAAGCTGACATTAAATAAATTATAAATTTAATGAAGCTGTGGTTTGACAACAAAATTCCCCCTCAAAATAACATAATATTTTTATTAATCTTCTGACACATTTCATTCCTGCTCCCTTTTCTACAGTTTTTGGCTGCATACACCTTTTAATCACTTCTTCCTATAAATAAAGATTTTGTAATATTTTCTATAGAGATAATAAAAGTTAATTTTTTCTTAGCTTACTTGATTAAAATTTGGGGTTCTCTTCAACATTCATAGTTTAGAATAATTTATTTCAGCTTATCAACTCATTATTGGTACTGTCATGTGAATTTTTAAGATTGTTGTCAAATTTGGAGAAATTGTTATCAAGTTTCATTCATATAGGAGGTGTAAAATCTGGAAAAATTTTCCAGACTACCTTTGGCTCCACACATTTTGAATCTTTGTTTCTCCTCCACTACCCACATACCCTCAGTGTTAGGCTCTGTAAAAAGTGTTCTTGTATGTGTTCTCGTCCGTGTTGAAAGCTGGGTACGGAGGCACAGGGGCCAGTGGGACTTTCTCTGGAAGCCCCTCCTCCCCAGGACAGCTATTAATAGCCTACCTATTCAAGAAAGTGACTGCAAACCACATAAATAAATCTCACTGAACCCAAATTAAAAGTATCCACAAGTCAAATTTCCCTAAGCCCAGTCCCAAAATCCCCATGGCCACTCCGACATCCAATGGGGGGGTGGGAGTGGTGGATGGGGGGGAAGGAGGCAGGGATCAGAGTGGAAAGAGACAGGAGTCTTAACTAACTGTAGTTAAAATATCTTTTTTTTCTTTTTTTGTGAGGAAGATCAGCCCTGAGCTAACATCCATGCTAATCCTCCTCTTTTTGCTGAGGAAGACCGGCTCTGCGCTAACATCTATTGCCAATCCTCCTCCTTTTTTTCCCCCAAAGCCCCAGTAGATAGTTGTATGTCATAGTTGAACATCCTTCTAGTTGCTGTATGTGGGACGCGGCCTCAGCATGGCTGGAGAAGCGGTGTGTCGGTGCGCGCCCGGGATCCGAACCGGCCGTCAGTACCGGAGCGCGCGCACTCAACCGCTAAGCCCCAGGGCCGGCCCTAGTTAAAATATCTTTTGCGAATTTTACAAAGCCACACAACCACGTGAATTCATGTTTTACCTTGAGCCTTCCCGAAGCCTTAGGAGGAAGCTGGGTAAGTGAGCAGCCCTTAGCTCAAGCTGCCTTCGCTTCACAGTAAAAGCCACCTCTGGGCTCCCTAGTTTTTTATGCCCTTAGTCTCCCGCTAACAACCACTGAAAAATCATGCATGAGCTCTTAAAGTACTTCAGTCTTCCACCCACTCCCCATAATCACGGTCACGGAGATTGTCAAACATACTGTGGAGGATGGAGACAGAGCAGTGTTTATTAGGCACAGGCATCAGGTGCCGGGGTAGGTGGTTTTTGCACCTGTTCGTTCATTTATTTCTCACAGCAACACTGAGAAATATTCCTCCCACGTTCAGATTAGGAAATAGGCTGTTACCAACCCAGGACCCGCTCCCTGAAGCACTTACTCTTTCTACTCTCAGTGGCTGCTTCCTACAGTCTTTTTTCCTACTATAATAAAGTAACACCTACTCATTACAGAAAACATTTTCAGTATAGAGAAGTAGAAGGAATTAAAAAAAAAAGTTACCTATAGTCGCATTATCTAGACACAACCATAGTAAGATTTTGGTATATTTCCATGTTTTATGGAACATAAAAATACTCCTGAAACATCAGGAATTTACTATCTCATAGTTGTGACGGCTAGAAGTCCCAGACCATGGTGTTAGTCAGGTTGGTTCCGAGGCTATGAGGGAGAATGTATTCCAGGCCTCTCTCCTAGCTTCTGGTGGTTTGCTGGTAATCTTGGGCCTAACACCAAATCTCTGTCTTTATTTTCAAAGTGTGTTGTCCCCATCGGTGGGTCTGTGTCCAAACTTCCCCTTCTTAAAAGGACACCAGGGGCCGGCCCAGTGACTTAGCGGTTAAGTGCGCGCCCTCCGCTACTGGAGGCCCGGGTTCGGATCCCGGGCGCACACCGATGCTCTGCTTCTCCGGCCATGCTGAGGCCGCGTCCCACATACAGCAACTAGAAGGATGTACAACTACGACGTACAACTATCTACTGGGGGGCTTTGGGGAAAAAAAGGAGGAGGATTGGCAATAGATGTTAGCTCAGAGCCGGTCTTCCTCAGTGAAAAAAGAGGAGGATTAGCACGGATGTTTGCTCAGGGCTGACCTCCCTCACAAAAAAAAAGAAAAAAAAAAGGACATCAATCATATTGGATTCGGGGCCCACCCGACTCCAGTATCACCTCATTCAGATTTCACTAAATACATGTGCAAAGACCCTATTTCCAAATAAGGTCACATTTTGAGGTACTGAGGGTTAGGACTTCAACATAGAAATTTAGGGGGGACAAAATTCAACCCATAACATCCTCCCAAAACCTATGAGCCAAAGAAAACCAATGTTAGAAATTTATTACTAGGTAGTATTTTAAAATGGCCACAAATTCTTTTGATACTCTTCTCAATGAAAGTGGGGTTTACGGCCCCTTTCCTCGAGCCTGGGCAAGCTGGCAATTGCCCTGCCCAGTGTTCCTACAAGTCATCACAGCCCAGGCACCAGACAGGGGAGTGGAAGAGCTTTCAGATGTTTCAAGCCACCAGCTATCAAGACATTCCCAGTTTGAGTCTCACCAGCTGAGGTCCCAGACCATCCCCACTGTACCCTGTTCTAACTCCTGACCCACAGAACCTGGGAGCATAAGAAAATGGTTATTGTTTAAGCCTCCCAATTCTGGGGGAGCTAGCTACACAGCTATAGTAACTAGAAATGTTATGATTCTTAGTCTTTTTTCTGTGCCTTTAAGATTCTCTCTCTTACTGAAGTGAGTCACTAACTTCTTAGATAAAAAGGAAATGATAAATCATTTATCTAATTCTGAGATTTTCTTTGAGAGACAGAAAAACAGAGAAGCTACATTTCTAAACATTAGCATCATATGTACGTAATGAATATGCTGATTCCAACCATAGGAAACACAGGGACATTCACAAGTCCCAGGTGGAAGAAGAGAGAAAGTGAAGCTTAAGGACTCAACGGCTGCTAATGCACGCTTTACTAGTTGCCCAATTAAAAGTACCACAAATCAGGCAAACATCAGGGTTTTAAAGATGCAGAAAATATGCGAGGCTCTTGGAGATGAAAATGATCAGTTTGCTGCACTCTTCAGCTCTTGCTTTGAGAAAGGGGGAGAGTTTAGTTCTTCTGGGCATTGAATCCCAGCCAGGTAAATAGCCACTATTAACAGACACTGGAACCAAATCAGTTTTAAGTGGTCATCAAACATGACTTTTCCTCTGAAACATGGGGTATAGCACATGGTGCAAGAAATACATTTTCTGGGAAATGGGAGTAGCCTCGGGAGGAACAGTTCAGGGAAGATCTGCAGGCCAAGCTTCATCCCCACGCTGGAGAACTGACCAGACCACACGAAGGCCAATGGAACACCTGCATTTTGGTCCAAAGTGAGTAAGGTTGGTCTTATAAGTCCTTGTGGATCATAATTTTCTCATTACTGAGTTTTTCATTTTGACCCTCTTTCAGGTAGCAGAAGTCTTCGAGTATTTTTTAATGAGGGGCAGGATGGTGCAAGGCCTTGCAAATCTGAAAGGTATGCTATTTTCTTGAAAGACAATGGACTTAGTTGGGTATGAGGTTGTTCCCAACATTTTCCCCAATTAGATGTTGTTTAATTGTCTTCTGATCTTGGGTGTTGCAGAAAAGTCTAAGGTGGTGGGATTTTTATGCTTGCATTTCTTTTTGCCTGAATGTTCATAAGATCTGTTTCTATATCCTTGTTATATAAAAACGTTGCCATTAGTTTTTCTTGGAATGTGGTGAACCCCTTTGATGTTTGTATTCAAGTACTTTTTCAATTCAGGAAAACACTTGTTAAATTCAGTCTTTAGTTGTTGTTTCTATTTCCCCATAGGAACATAAGTCTTAGGTTGAATTGTTATCCCCATCTATCATCTCCCATGCTCGGTCAATATTTTTAATCCTTTCCTCCAGATTCTGGGAACATTTCTCAGGATGGTTCTTTAAATCACGGATCTGACATTCAACAACATTCCCTAGAATGTGGATTTGAATTCTGTTATGCATCTTTAATCTCCTTTTAATCATTTATTTCTTGATACTCCCTGCCTCATACTCTGCTTCAGACACTGAGCTCTCAATGCTTCAAAATTCCAGGACTCGCTCACCTCTAGGGCTTCACACGCAGTATTCTTTCCCCCAGAACACTCTGCCCCCTCACTTCACCTGGCAAACTCTTACAATTTCGTGCGGTCTGAGTGTCAGCACCCTTTCACACAGGAAACTTGCCATGACTCTGCAGTATGGCTCAGGGTCCTTGTGCTCCTCCCGCGCCCTGGCCCCCCCGACTATCACACAGCTCCCACCGGACTGTACGCGCCTGCTCCCATCTGCTACCCCACTACACTTGCGAGGGCAAGACCCATGGTAATTTTATTTATCATTCTATTCTCAGCCCCAGCACAATTCCTGACACTCAGAAAGTATTTTTGCCTAGAATATTACTCCCTTTTTTTACTCTCAAGAACTCTTCTCCTTACGGCTTTCTGCTCTCATTCATGGGTGGTGCGTGTCTTCACGGACGACGAACAGTCTGACTTCTAGAGACGTCTTCCCCTGACTGTTCAAATGCATGCTCCTTTACTCCTATTTGACAGCATTTGTTCATAGACTTCATGTTTCTCCTCTTCCTCCTCATTCTCATCCTCCAATAAAGGAAATAAATCCAAACCTGATGTTTGCCAACAGATACAGCAACATAACTGTCCCTGGCCTCACTCTGTCTACCTGGGTGCATTTTAAATTTCCTTCTCAAGCTAAAACAGACTGCTCTGCACAACCCCTGTCCTCTCTCCTCTTGTTTATATCTACCGTGCTCCTCTAGACAGAAAGGGGAAGACCCTGTCCCTGCTGCCATAGGTATGTAGTTAGAACTTGGAAGAAATTCCCACTTCAGTCAATGCCATTTTAAACCAGGAGTCTCCAATACTGTCTTTTCAAGCAAATGACAGGGGCAAGGATATTATTAGATAATTTCTGGAAGTATCCTTGAACATACTTTAGAAGCCCTAGTTATGTCCTATATATTGTATTAGAGTTTCTTATAGAAGAGATCTAAATATTTAAGAATATTCACAAACAGCTGAAGCATATATGCAATAAAGCACAAGTCTACCAATGTTATCAATGTTTCCAGACACCAGGTAAGCTGTATGGAGAAGAGGGAGACACCAGCCTCCCAGGAAAGGGAATGGTCTCTAGTTTCGAGAGGTTTCCCTATTGGCAGGCAGGGAACTTAACTGCCAGTGTCTCCATCTCCAGGATTTCAATATAATCTCAGGGCTGGGAAGAGACTCCATTCATTCAATATAAGAAAGTTTATAAAAACTTGCTTCTGCTGCCTGGTAAGGGAATTCAGGACAGGAGAATTTATTTTCAGATAAAATCTCACAGATGACTAAAGTGACCTGTGATTGAATAATGCATATGCAGAAAAAAAAAAAACATTCAGTAATGGTTCTATTTAAGATTTTTTGTTAAAAGCAATTAGCATATTTGTTGGAGTTTAAAAGAAGTTAAATATATATAACTAGCAAGTGCCCCTTATAATATTGTGATACATATGTTCCTGAGGAGTTAAGTAAAAATAGGTTTAAAATTAACATATATTCCAAATCAGAATGTCTTTTAAAAGAATACCATTGTGGGGCCGGCCCGGTGGCGCAAGCGGTTAAGTGCGCGCGCTCCGCTGCGGCGGCCCGGGGTTCGCTGGTTCGGATCCCGGGCGCGCACCGACGCACTGCTTGGTAAGCCATGCTGTGGCGGCGTCCCATATAAAGTGGAGGAAGATGGGCACCGATGTTAGCCCAGGGCCGTCTTCCTCAGCAAAAAAAGAGGAGGATTGGCGGATGTTAGCTCAGGGCTGATCTCCTCACAAAAAAAAAAAAAAAAAGAATACCATTGTGAAATGTTTTAAATGAAGATTCCTTTTGTAAAAAAATTATATCTAGCTTTTCTATGGTAAATTTTCATTTTTAAAAAATGTCTCATTTTTTTAAATTAGGTACATCTATCCCTTTATCTTAACCCTCTATCTTAACCCTTTATCACGTCAACTTATTGAGGAAAAAGATAATAATGCAATACTGCGTAATTTAAAAAGACAAAGACATGTAGACTCAAGGATATTAGGCTGTTTCAGAACATCTGGGTTTTACTTTTTAAAATTTGAAGGTTAGTATTAACTGACAACGGCTTTCATAAATTCGAAATTCATATTCTCTTCACCAAAATCAAAGTAATTCTATAGCATTTACATCTCCAGCTCTGGCTTCTCACCTTCTCAACCTCTAGGATGTTGTCACGTGGATGTCCTACAACTTTCACAATATCAAAATGTTCCCTATTAGGTGGAGGAACCAAGTTGGAGTCAAAGAGAATAAAGACATCAGACAGAAGCAAAGAGGAAAGCAAGGGTGTGCACATTGCCGTCATTCAAATCCCTGATTCCAGTGACACCCGAAGCCCCTCTTCCTTCCCTCCCCACAACACCGCCATCCCTAAAGTCATAGGAAGTACCTTATATATGTCAAAACATTCCCTGCTTGCCAAGCAAGTTCAGACTGGGTTTCTACCATCTGCAACCGAGAGTCTTCACTAATACTTAAACTGCTGAATGTAATATCTATATTGCTGTAACATTGGGCATAAATAATTTTTATAAAAATTGGGTTTTTTAAAATTTATTTATTTATTTGCAGGGGAAGATTTACCCTTCGCTAACATCTGTTGCCAATCTTCCTCCTTTTCTCCCCCCGAAAGCCCCAGTACCTAGTTGTGTATTGTTCTAAGTCCTTCTAGTTCTTCTATTTGAGTTGCCACCAGAGCATGGCTACCGACAAATGAGTGGTGTGGTTCTGTGACTGGGAACCGAACCCGGGCTGCCAAAGCAGAGCACGCCAAACTTTAACCACTGGGCCATCAGGGCTGGCTCTAAAAATTGTTTTAAACCTTGCATTTACACAGCACTTCGCAATTTTCTAAACACTGTTATATGCACTATCTCTTTTGATACATAAAAATAATTGGGTGAGATGGGTAAAGAAGCAACTCTCTCTATTTTAAAATAATGACAAAAGACAAAGAATCAATAAGACAAAGAATCATTTAGATTTTTGCCTGAGGTCACACAGCTAGTAAGTGCAAAACTGAAGTTGAACCAAGTCTTCCAACTCCAAATCCAGGGCTCTAAATATAGAATTTGGGTCTTCTGATTCCTAGCCGAGTGTTCAATGTGTCCATTTAAATCTACGCAAGTATGTCAAATATTCTAGAGAGGTTGGCTCTTAAAAGGAAACCTTTCCACAATGTACATAACTACCTTCTAATTGATCTATTTTGAATACGTGATTTTTTTAAAATAGTATTTTCTTAATGCAAAGTATACTTGTGCTGCAATTATTTTACTTACTAAAAGCTAATAAAGAAGTAGTGACACCTTGTGGCAAAAGCTTATTAATTCATGTGCTACTACCACCCATTTTTAGTTGAAAGACTTGTCCAAAGGCCTTATGCACTTGGCTAAGTAGTTAAGACAACAGCAAAACCTCCGCAAAGAATCGTCTATGGTTATAGACTCGACTTCTCATAACCAGATCTCTCCTCAAATTACTCTACTTGGGCGTCAGTCCCCACTGCTCCACAGAAACTGCTGTTATTGTCAGGTTCACAGATGACTTCCATGTTGGTAAACCTGGTGGTTACTTCTCAGTTCTCATCTTACTTAACTTCTCGTTATATTTGACCAGGTTGACCCCACTGCTCCTGAAACCCTTGGTTTCAACAAGACCACATTGTTTCCCTTCGACCTGTCAAGTCTGTAAAGCCCTCTAAACGCTCATGAGTACCAAATTTATATCGCTAGCCCCAACGTTTCCACTGAACTCCAGACTCACATCTCCAACCTACGAACTCAACACATCCATTGTGTCCAATGGTATCTCAAAATTAACATGTCCAAAATAGAACTCTTGATTTTCCACTCCTTCCACTCAGTTGACTGCATCTCACTAAATGGCATGTTATCATGTCATTTTGCTCAAGCCACAAACTTAGTGGTCATCCTTTATTCCTCTATTCCTCCCCCTCCATAATCAATCAATATGTTATCTAAATTCATTCTCCAAAATATCCCAATACACCCCTTCTCTCCATTGTCCCTACTATCATCCTAACTCAAGCCACAAAGTTTCTCTGAGCAGCAACACCTTCCTGATTAGTTTCTTACTCTTTACTTCTTATAAGCCATTCTTCACATAAGAATTGATGATCTTTGTAAAAGATAACTCAGATCAAATCATCCCCCCACCTTAAAACCCTTGAATGGCTCCCCATAATCCAAACTCCTCCCCATCCTACAAGGCTCTACATGATTTAACTCTTAACTACCTCTAAAAACTCACTTCCAACCACTCCCGCTTGCTCTCCATGTCCTAGCCACACTGGCCTTCCTCCCTTTGCTTAAACATGACAACCTTGCCACTGCCTTCGGGACAGTGCCCTAGCTCCTCCCCCTGCCTGTGCTGCTCTCCCCCAGGACCTGATGTGGTGGGCTCCTTATGTCACATAGGTCTCAAGCTAAGCATGACCCTCTCAGGCCTTTTCCATGACGGAATCTAAAGCAGCCACTCAGGCACTCCCTACCAGAACACCCTGCTTTGTTTTCATCGTAGCTTTTATCACGCCCTGACGTTTTCTTCTTTCTTTCTTATTTGCCTATTATCTGCCTCCCTCTGCTATGACGAAAGCTCCATCTCTCCCTAGGTCTTACAACGTGCCTAATACGAGGAAGGTGCTTGATGTTTGTTGAATAATGAACTGTCATAAGTTCTCTCTTGCATTCTCTTATCTACGCTTAGAAATATTTCTGATAAAGGAAAAGCACAAATCATAGACAGAGGTAGACAATACCATAGTTTGTGCAGCGAGACTCCAAGGGGTCAGCTTTGCTGGGAAAAAAAGTACCAGGAGAAACTAACAAGATCTGAGACTAGAAAAACAAGCAGTAACCAGACAGTGAAGGACTTATAGCATATTTAAGGAGCTTGAACTCACAATGCAAAGTGGTTGTAGAAATATTTGAGGGGGGGACTAGCATGATCAGAGTTGCAGTTCAGTTACACCGTTCTGTGGTTGCAAAGAAGATCCAACTGAGGCTGTATGGATCAGGTCCATCACTGGTAAGAACAGTAAGGATGCAAAGAAGAAGACTCAGAATAAAGAAACATTTAGGAGGTAAAATGGGCAGGACTTGGTGATTATTTGGGATATAGAGAATGAGAGAGAGAGAAACACAGCAAAAGAGGTTGAGGGGTGGGAAGATACTCAGCACCATAAGCTGATATTTTAATGCATAGGTTCTAGAATCAGACAGATAGAGGTTTAAATCTTGGTTCTGATATTTAGTTGCTATATAACTTTGATAAGTTACATTCTCTTTAAGCTTCAGTTCCCTTGAAAGTTAAGTAGAAATAATATAAGAACCTACCTCACAGGGTCACTGTAAGAACTAAACGAAACCATGTGTGTAAAGTGCTTAGCATAGCGTCTGCTACATTGGAAATATCCATTTGTTATTAAGGAATTTAAAAATTATTATCAATCTACCTGCATCTGTGGTCATTTGGCTACCTTTTCTCCTATTACTATGGATGAACTGTGCATGCTTCTAGGCAAGGCCAACCCCTCTACTTGTGCACAAGAGCCCATCCCTTCTTGCCTATATCATTCCATCAACTCTTCCGTCTCTCTCTACTGAATCACTCCTGTAAACATATATATATATGTTTATAGTCATTTCTTCCATTAAAAAAATATAAAACCTTCTCTTGACACAACTTCCCTCTAGCTACCACCCTACGCCTTCCTTTTCCTTTGCAGCAAACTTCCCTGAGTCACAAATTTCTCTCCTCCCATTCTCTTCTGAATCCATTATAACTGACCTTTCTCCTCCATAACTCCACTGAAGGTGTCCTTTTCTAGATCACCAATGATCCAGTGTTGCTAGATCCAATGTTCACATCTTGCTTGACCCATGAATAGTATTAGACACTGTTGATTACTTCCTTCTCCTTGAAACGCTTTCAACACTTGACTCCCAGTGACCAGACTTTCTGCATTTTCTCCCATCTCTCTGGCCATTCTTTTTCAGTCTCCTTTGCTGATTATTCCTCATCTTTCCAACCTCTAAATATTACTCTCAAGGGCTCATCTCTCCTCTCTCTACACTCCCTTGGTAATCTCATCAAGTCTCATGGCTTTAAATATCATCTATATGCTGTTGACTCAAAAATCCATCTCTCGATCCCCTAAAATCCAACTGCCTACTCAACATCTCCGCTTGGATGACGAATATGCCTCCCAAGCTTAATGTGCCCCAAACTGAGCTTCTAATGCTCCCCCCAAAATCTGCTCCTCCTCAGCGTTCCTTGTATCAGTAAGTGGAAACTCCATTCTTAACACAGCTTCTAGCTATGACTGAGTAGCCTGAATCAGACCAACTCTCCTACAGGAATAACTATAAAAGCTGAAAAGAAAAATAAAAACAAAACAAAAACCACACAGGCTATTTGAAGGCATTGGAGAGCAACCAAACCAGTGTGGACATGAAGAATTGGGATTCCAAGGAGAAGGAAAATACACAATAATACAGAACTTCTCCATTGCTTTTTCTTCTGGGGCATTTGCCGAGTTTCTGAGCAGGGCATTTAGGGGAAAGCAGAAAGCAGTCATCTAGAAGCGTCAGGAGTCTTTCAGACCTGGGGAGATAAAAATTTGAGTTGAGAACTGCAGGACTTGAAGGGACAAGACCCCAGACAAAGGGGGATCAAAAAGAAGTAAGCCTGACAGTTTTCTTGGCTTTTATCCCTAAAGCATTTGCTGAATTCTAAGCTGCAAGAGCACTAGAAATCAAGAAACTAAGCAGCTGCTAAGGGGCTAAAAAGCTAACAGACCTTTCAACAATCTCACAGAGCTGGGAATACACAAAGTGGAGTTCAAGGTTCCCCAAAGATGGGGACCTGTCAAAAAGCCCAGGCTTTCTGTTGAGATTCATAAAGGCCTATGCTCTGGAATAAGGGCAAACCAGAAAGCGATCAACCTTCCCCAAGTCTTAATGCTTGATTAAAGGTCATCTGCTCCCACTCTAACTGCCAGCTGTCATAAAATTAACCCTCTGGAGAAAAAGAACATCAGCCAGAGCATCTCTGCAATTTTTTCTACACAATGTCCAACATTTAATCAAAAACCTTAGTGTGATCTTTTACACCTTTCTTTCTCTAGTGCCCCACTTCTAATCCATCTGTTTCTACCTTCAAAACAGATCCAGGATCATCTCTCTGACCCCTTCTCACCCCTCGACCACCTCATTCCTGATCCAAGCCACTCTCAGCCAGACTTACCGGGTAAGAGCCTTCTATGTGGTCTTTCTGCTTCTGCTTTTGCCCCACTCCAGTCTATTCTCAACCCAACCAGAATAGAAATGCTTTTTAAAAAATCAAACTATGTCAAGCTTCAAATTCAAAACCCTCAAGGGCTTTTAACCTCAGAGTAAAAGCTAGTGTTTACACTGACCTACAAGGCGCAAGGATCTGAACTCATTACCTCTGTGACTTCATCTCCTAATACTCTCCTCCTTGCTCACGTGGCTCCGCCCACCCTAGCCTCCTTACTCTAATCCTTGAACACCCCTGGCTTATACCTGCCTTAGAACCATGCACCAGCTGTTTCCTGGAATGTTAGTTTCAAATTTCATTTGAGAAAATCCTTCACGTCTTTACTCAAATGTCACCTTCCCTGACCAATCTAAAATTTCTAGGGCCCCCTCCACCTCTGACACCTAGCCTTCTTCCCTGCTTCATTTTTCTCCTTAGCTCTTATAACCATCTAAATATATATTTCACTCACTTACAGTTCTCCAAGTACACCTCGGTTTTTGAGGATTTGATGAAGCCATTCTGAATGCACTTCCTCCAAGATCCTCACCAGTCAAAATACTATCAGGCATCAAATACAATTTAAATGTCATTTTCTCCTCTAGCCCTTTCATAAATTACCTCAAAATTAAGTGATCAGACCTAAAATCTTCATGCAGTGCTTTTACCTCTAGCGTTGACCACACATCTTTATGTTAGTGTCATTTATACAATACCTACACCTGCTTCAGACCACAAGCTTCACTGCACAGGAAGGGTCTACATCTTAATATAATGGCTTATGATAAGCCATTATACGGTTCAAAGTATTTTACATTTATTAGCACTTTTCATCCTCATTACAAACCCTAAGAGAGAAATTTTATTACCCGCTTTTGCAGATTAGGAAAATGAAGCACAAAAGCATTAATTTGCTGGAGGTTACCGGGCTACTGCATTGCAGAATCTGGATTCAAAGCCAGGCAGCACTTAGCTGACTGAAGGAGTAAATGCAAATCCAAATGCAAATAACTGATTACACAGGCATACGCGCACTTCACTCACACAAACTACAATATTTTTTAACATTGCTAATAGTAAAACCAAAGCATCTGCGTTTCTCAGCGCAGACCCACCCCTGATGCTTCATCCTTCAGAGCCTGGGGCCTGACAGATTAAGGTGTAGGGTGCCTAAAAGACTCAACAAAGCGCCCACCCCTTTCCCAAAATGAGACGTCAGTGGGGCGGTCCTTGTCGCTGCGTGCCCCCAAGGGTCCTCCGAGGTGCCAAGCAACACCGCGGTCTGCATAGAAGGCAGGCGGGAAATGCAGACAAGGCTGCGGAGCGCGGCGGCAGCCCGGCCCCGGGGCGGAAGGGGTGGCGCGGCCGCGAGACCCCTGGGGAGCCCTCGCCCGGTCCTGGCACGTAACAGAGCTGGAAGCCCAGGTGCCAGCGTGAGCGACCGCAGGCGGGCAGCCCGGGGCGGCGGCGGGAGGAGAAACAGCCCAGGACACCCCTAATGAGCGGAGCACGTGGGCCTGGGAGAATGGCGCCGACACCTACCCCAGGAAGCCACCGTCCAAAGTGGGGCCGGGGACCGCCGCCGTGCCCCGCAAAGCCCTCCACCAAGGCCACCATACCCGCCTCCCGGGAGGGAGAACTTCAAACGAGCAGGCGCATCTGCAAGGGTGGTGCCGGTGGGCGGAGTCAAGAGCCGGAAGTGCCCTGGCGCGCGGGCCCTCCTCTGAAACTCGCCCGCCGGAACTGCCTAGAGGCCACGCCCGCGGGCGGAACTCGGGGTTGCTGGGCAACCGGCACCGGCGTCGCGGTCTGGCTCTGTGCTGCCTGGACCCAGCCGAGCGTAGCTCCCACCTCCTGCCCTGGCAACCTCCCGTCCCGCCCGCTTCCCTTCTTGCCGCCTCTCCTTGGGTCGCGGAGCCCTTGCCCTTGGCACCACGTGCGCCTCTCCCGCTCCCACGACACCCTAGCGCCCACCTGCTTCAAAGCCAAGCTCCACCGAAAGCGAAGCAGCCTGACCACGGACGGGGCCTCCGCGTTGACCCGCCGCACCTCTCCAGCCATGGGCACCTACACCTACACCTACACCAGCCGGCCCCGGGCCCTGCCCTGCCAGCGCCGCCGTTACCGGGACAACCTGATGGAGCCGTGAGTGAGCAAACCAGCCCCCGTGTGATCTCCACCTGCCCCCGATCCCGGGATCCTGACCCCTTCGCCCGGGCAAGACCTGCCTTGGGGGGCCTCCCTTAGTTAACTGTTAGTGCTAATGAGTTGCTGGTATGATTGATAACATGTACATGGAACTGGCTTATTTCACAAAACTTGAGCCAACTAATGTTTATTGTTGGCCTACTGTGCCAAGCACCTTACTAGGGGCATTCACATGTTTTCTCACTTAGTCCACAGCGCTGTGAAGTTGGTTTTATGACTCCTTTATGCAAATGAGGAAACTGAGGTACAAAGGTATCACACACAATAGCACGTCCAGAATGGGAGCCAAGCGCAGCTCTTTCCACACTAGAAATGGGTTATCCTTGGTCAGGAATCGGGTTATCCTTCCATGCTGGACCCTGAATTGTATTTTTACATTAATGAGTATTTGCAAATATTCAAATATACTTATTTAGAAAGGACCGTAAACGTTATGGTTCTCTTGAAGTTCTTTCCATAAGCCTCCAACTTTGGAATCAGCAGAACTTCCCAAGAATGCAGGCTCCGTGGAACACGAGCCTTTGTGCCTTTTGTCCACCTAGGAGTGTGCCTGACACGTAGTAAGCACTGGACACAAATTGTTGAATTAATTTTTGAACATCAGCAATGTAACTCTTGATGCTTATTTCAGGCACTGAGCCTAAATTCATAATTATCTTATTCTGACAAAAACTTTTTTATAAGATATGTCTATCACTTTAAGAAAACCAAAATAGAAAATTTAAATTTGAAGAAGAATTATATATGTTATAAAAGGATTAATTTACAAAAGGACTCCTTTCAAAAACATTTTCTAGTGCCTTTAAGTGGTTGCTTACAAATCTTACTATTAAATCAGACCAACAGATGAAGTAAGAATCAGTGGTGGTTCGTTAGGAGTGATTTTTTTTTTTTGATAGAGTTAGTTGATTGGTGTATTGAAGTAATAGGTTGATTCAAGCCATTAGAAGGAATGTATGTGTACGTATTTGATTTTTCAGTTTAAAATTATCCTTATTGGTGGTTTTCAGTTTACAGAAGTACTATCTGCTTGTTGAAGCAGATGAAAGATACAAAATAAGGATGAATAAAGGCAAAGTTAATCATCTCCCACCTACCTCTACTCCCACTTCCCTGTTGTAACCAACTTTGACAATCTTACGTTATTCTTCTATTATTCTATACCTCCTTGCGTGGACACACATATATATAGAACGTTTATTTCCAAAATAGAATCATACTGCACATATTAATCTGCAATTGGCTTTTTCCTCTTATTTTGCAAACTCTAATTCCTTTTTTTCCCCTAATTTCTTTATGTATGCATACACATACATATTTAATTTTATATAAATGGACTCATATCATTCATGCTTGGGGGCATTCTTAACGGAGCCTTATTCCCCACCCCCTTCCCTTGCAAACGTGCTCTCCTGCCCCCCAAAGTAACCATGTTAACAACCTTGCATGAATGCTTCTGTACTATTCTGCAAGCTCACATGTTTATGTACAGATGTATGAATATATACATTCACATACACCCATGCAAGGGCTGTGTCTGCTTCATGAGAATGGTAACATATTATGCACAGTTCTCAGTATCTTCCTTTTCTCACTTAATTCTTTGTGGAAATTCCTCCAATAATTTTTAATAGCAGCATGATATCCCTTGGTATGGATGTACCATAAGTTATGAAAATTTTCTGCTATTGATAGATACTCAGTTCGCTTCAAATTTTTACCACAAAGAAGGAGGTTTTAATAAACAACCTTATGTACTGGCTTTTTTATTTCCATGAGGCAGATTCCTAGGGTGGGATTGTTAGGTCATGTGTACTTTTAATACGAACAGATGGAACAATATACCTTTCCTCCAGGAATGTTTAAACATATCCTTTTCACCCCATCCTCACCAGCAATAGATGTTGTGGATTTTTTTTTCTTTTTGGCTTTTGATAGTAGAAAAACAAAACAAAAATTTTTCATCATTATTATTTTAATTAACACTAGGAGGCTTTAATCATGTAAATGGATTTTTCCATTCTGAAAGATCACTGGCTAAAATGTATAGAACAGATTGAGGGAGCAATGTTGTTCCAGACAGTTAAGAGACTAAGAGACTTTTGCAATAGTCCGGGTAAAAGATAGTGGTGGCCATGAGCAATGGATGGATACGAGAAAGATTTAAAGGATAGCATCAATAGGACTTGTTGGCTGTAGGGATTGGGGAAGAGGGAAGAGTCATAGATGACTTCCAGGCTTCTAGATAAAGCCACTTGGGTGGCTTAGTGGTTAGTGTTACCATTTAATGAAACAGGGAACACTAAAGAAGTAACAAGTTGGAGTGGGAGAATGACAGTTCAATTTTGAGGTTGTCATTGAGACATCTTAGTGAGACGTCATTGGGCAAATCAATTTGATATACATGCCTGGAGCTCAGAGGAGTTCTGAGCTAAGCATAAAATTGGGAGTTTTAATATATGGATCATAAGCGAAGCCTTGAGATTGGATGAAGTCAACTAAGGACAAGAGAAGGCTGAGCCCTGAGGAAATGCTCCAAGACAGGAGGAACTGACAAACACAGGCTGAGAACCAGCAGAGAAGCCGCGGAAAAACAATCAGAAGAACGTGGTGGGATCACAGAGGCCTAGAGTGCTCCAGTGAAGGAGTGGCCAGCTGAGCTGAACACTGCCCAGAGGTCAAGTAAGATGAGCAGTGCAGCAGGTCTGGGTTTTAAGTAATATGAAGTCAGGTTATCCAATAGTGGTTTCAGTATATGATAAATAAGCAATTTACCCCTCTGAAAATCATTTCTGATAGAGTACTGTTATTGGTATAGGTCGATGTTTGGTTTCATAGCCATAAATAGGATATCATTTAAAGAACTTTGCAGGGAAATATCAACTGTGTATTTTTCACTATTGGTCATTCACAATATTGATCAGTTTCACAATATTGATCATTCTGATTCCCCAAATTAAAATTTTATTAACATTTGAAACAGTATCACTTAAAAATATCTTTGAGGTTAAAGAACAATGAGAAATTTGACTTATTTTATTTTTTAGGCCTGATTCTATGAATGTAACTTTTCAATCCTTGAATCGAAGTTTTGTCAGTGCTTTAGGGCAGGCCCCTTTTCAAATGGGCCATTTTCACATTTGTTAAGTAATCTAACAGATTCGCACCCAAATCCAACTCTGCCACTTACTCGCTAGGTGACCTTAGGCAGATTCCTTTCTGAGTCTACTTTCTCTTCTCTCAAATGGGAATCATAGTTCCCAACTTAAAGCCTATTGTGAGCAGTAAATAAAATACTATTTGCGAAGGACCTGGCATATAATACGCCTTCAATAAATGGTAGCCATTTGTCTCCTTATTTTATGGACTGTGCTAAAACAAAAATCTGTTGTCTTAAAATATTTTCATCTTAGTCTAAATCCTGTTAAAAATGAGTTGACTTCATAGATACCAATACTCTATTACAGTAGTTAGAATTTGCTGTCTTACAGAACTGAAGAACCTGTGAGTTACGGAAACATAATGTATGACAGAAGGGTGATCCGAGGCAACACTTACGCCCTACAGACAGGGCCGCTGGTATGTATGATTTGAACGGTCTAACACAGAGCTTTTACACTACCTGTGGTGCAGGACTAGTTTGTTTGTTTGTTTCTTTTAATTTCTAATCTGTTGCAGACTAAAACATTTATAAAGTAAAATAAAGATAGATTACTAGAAAAATGAAATAAAAAAAAAAAAGACATGCAAAATACAAGGCTGATGGTGCTTGCCAGTGGCTAGGAGGATAGGGGAATAGGGAGTTATTATTTAATGGGTACAGAGTTTCAGTTTTGCAAGATGAAAAGAGTTCTGGAGATGGATGATGGTGATGGTTGCACAGCACTGTGAATGTACTTCGTGCCACTGAACTGTACATTTAAAAATGGTAAGGATGGTAAATTTTATGTGTATTTTACCACAGTTAAAAATAATAATTAAAAAATACAGGCCCCAGTTTTTCATTAGATTAACAGAACTCTGGAAAACTGCTCTAAAAGTTTCTGAACTTTTACTCTCAATTTCTATAATTAAATTGTTACAGACCAGTTCAAAGAGTTCGTAGACAGCATTAGTCTGAGGACCACACTTTGAGTAGCACTGGTCTAATATATTTAGGTTTTTTAAAATTATCTCATACTCTAATACTATTATCATTATTTAATCAAAAATTCTGAATTATGCTTATTTTCTTTAATTCATTCAACAAATATTTATTGAGTTTTAGGTCCTGTTCTGGGTACCTAGGATACAGAGGTGAGTAAGACGTGGCATGGTATTAAGAGTGATGACTTCTTGGCTCAGCAATGAAATACAGTTATGTTAATCTGTAAACACTGTGTGACAGATAAGTGCCTAACACCACACAGTGATATATGGAATATTAGACATTCTGAAGCAGTGTACATCAAAACCACCTAGAAAGATCATTAAAAATATACATGCTTCAGCCATACCCTGCATCTACTGCATTAGAACCTCCAAGGGTTGGACACAGGAATACACATTATTAATAAACTTCTCTAGGCAATTCTGGTATAGCCAGTTCAGGAACCAGCGTTTGGAAACAACGGCTCACATATGTGATATAGATGTGTTTCAGCACTTCCTTGTGGCAGTAGCAGTGAACACTGGCATACTTAGAACAAAAGTAGAAAGAAGAATCATTGGTTTTTTTAGTTCTATTTTTTTTTTTGAAATTAATATTGTAATGATTTGATACACTTTTTTTTAGTTCTTTAGCCAATTATTCAAGACCTTACCTTAGAAGTCTTCACTGAGACTCCCAGTTCCAGACAAGCAGGAATTTGCCAATTCCTTCCTATTCCTCCTCTGTCAACTAAAAAACTCTGGACATAGCACAACAAACAAACATAGGAAGACTCTGAAAGATGGAAAGAAGAAAGTGCACTGGCTAGGGACCTTAGGACTTGAATGACATGGCAGTGAGTTCCCTGGGTTTTCTTTTGCCTCCCACATATCCCATTCAGAGTACTGCAGAAGCCTGCATCCCGGAACCACCAACAGGCACACCCTAAGAAAAGCCTGCTCCCTCTATCCAAAAGACTAGGAAAAGGGCAGCCTAGCAGAACAGAAACGCTTTTACAATACTACTCCTCTTCCAGCCAAACATCAACGGAAAAACTGCCGTGCCCCTCCGCATGGCATCAGCGAGGCTGAGGTGGGGAGCTGCATTTCCATCCCCATATGGCAGCAACAGTGCAGTACAAACTGGTGCTCTGATTCAGCCACTGAGGTGGTGTCAACAAGGGTGGAGCAGGAAGCCAAACTTCCACCCTCACCCAGGGGCAGTGAGGTGGTAAGAGATGGCACAAGTTAGTACCCTACTTTTGCTGGGGTGGTGTCAGCAGAGCCAGGAGGGAGCTGAAGTTTCACCCCTATCTGGGCGCAATGAAGAGGAACAAGGTGGTATGAGGAGTGTTAGTCAGAGCCCTACTCCCCAGTACCCCAACACTGGTGTCAGGGGATCATAGCAAGGAGCTGAACTACCACCCCACCGGGCACCAATGAGGTAATGTAAGGTGGGGTCACTTTCACTGGGGTGGTGTCTGTGAGGCCCAGCAGGATGCTGAACTTCTCTCTCCACCTGCATCTGCACGCTAAAACAAAAGGGGTGACTTCCTGCTAATAAGATTAGATAAGATCCAGAGTCTCATGACATAATACCCAAAATGTCCAGGATGCAATAAGAAAATCATTCATCATACCAAGAACCAGGACAGTCACAACTTGAATGAGAAAAATCAGTCAAGAGATGACAACACCAAGATGATTCATATGTAGGAATTACCTGACAAGGATTTTAAAGCAGCAATCATAAAAATTTTCAATCAAAAGTGAATAATTATGAACATTCTTGGAACAAATGAAAAAACAGAAAATTTTACTAAAGAAATAGAAGATATAAAAATAAATGGAAAATATAGAACTAAAAAATATAATAACCAAAATAAAAAATTCACAGGACAGACTCATTGGAGATGACACAGGAAACAATCAGTGAATTCAAAGACAAATCAATGGAAATTACCCAGTCTGAATAACAGATAGAAGACAGACCCAAAAAAAAGACTCAGAGAGCTGAGGAACAATAAAAAAATACCTAACATTCATGTTATCCAAGTCCCAGAAGGACAGGAGAAAAAGTGTAGGACTGAAAAAACATTCAAAGAAATAGTGCCTGAAAATTCCACAAATTTGGCAAAAGCATAAACCTACAGATCTGAGAAACTGATCAAATCCCAAGCAGGATAAACCCAAAGAAATTCACACCAAGACACATCAAAATCAAACTTCTGAAAACTAAAAACAAAAAATCTGGAAAGCAGCTATAGCGATATGACACATTACCAGAAGGGGAATAATTATTTGATTAAAAGTGGATTTCTCATCTAACACCATGGAGTCCAGAAAAAAAGTGGCACAATATTTCTCAAGTCCTGAAAAAAAAAAAGGACTATCAAGCCCTGATTTTAATTCAGTGAAAATATTCTTCAGGAATAAAGAGGAAATCAAGTCATTCTCAGATGAAGGAAAACTAAGAAGACTTTTCAACAGCAGGCTTACCCTTAAAGAATAATTAAAGGAAGTTCTCTAAACAGAAAGGAGATGATAACAGAAGGAGGCTTGGGACTTCGGGAAGGAAGATAAAACAATGGAATGAGTGAAAACGGGTAAATATAATAAACTGTCTTTCCCATGGTTTTTAAAAATTATGTTTGATGGTTGAAGCAAAATTATAACATCATCTGATATAGTGCTTAATGTATGGAGATGAAGTATTTAAGATGATTATATTTTGATTATATTTTAAAAGTTGGGAGAATAAGAGGATCTAAATGGAAGTAAGATTTCTACACTTCACTTGAAGTAGTAAAGTGTTGGTACTAAATGTTAGCTGTGATCATAGTATATTATAATACCTGGAGCAACTATTTTTTAAAACTACACAGAGATGTAGTCCAAAATGTTATAGATAAATCAAAAGAGAATTCTAAAAAAATGTTCAAGTAACTCACAGGAAGGCAGGAAAAAGAAAATAGAAAAATGAAAAACAGAACAGGAAACAAAAAGTAAAATAGCAGCCAAAGCCCTAATACAGCAATAATTGCTTTAAATGTAAATGGTCTAACTAAACCAATAAAAGGCAGAGTTTGGCAGAGTAGATAAAAAACATGACCCAACTATATATTGTCTACGAGAAACTCATTTCAATTATAATGATGTGGGTGGGTTGAGAATAAAAGGATAGAAAAGTATATACCATGCAAACTTTAATTTTTAAAGAGTAATTGTGGCTGTATTTCATATCAGATAAAGTAGATTTCAAAGAAAGTAAGATTACCCGGGACAAAGAGGGACATTACATAATGGTAAAAGTATCATAATATGCCAAGAAGACATAGCAAGCTTAAATGTGAGTGCATCAACCAACAGAGCTTCAAAATACGTGAAGCAAAAATTGATAAAACTGAAAGGAGAAATAGACAAATCCACAATTTTAGTTGGGGACTTCAGCATCCTTCTCTGAGACAGAAAGTCAGCAAGGATGTAGAAGATCTAGACAACACCATCAACCAATAGGTTATGATTGACATTTATAGAACAGTCCTTCTGACAACAACAGAATGCATATTGTTTTGAAGCATCTGTGGAATATTCACTAAGATAGACCATATCCTGGGCCATAAAACAACCTCAATATATTTAAAATATTTGAAATCATGCAGAGTGTGGTTCTCTGACTGCAATGGAATCAAGCTAAAAATCAATAATAAAAGATAACAGGAAAAATCTTCAAGCACTGGAAAAGTAAGCAGCACACTTCCAAATAATCCATAGAGGAAATATTAAAGAAAATTTTGAAAGAATACTTAGAATTTAATGAAAATACAACATATCAAAATTTGTGATATGCAGCCAAAGCAGTGCTAAGGGAAAAAAGGAAAGACCTCAAATCAAAAATCTAAGCTTCTACCTCAATAAACTGGAAAAAGATGAGCAAAACAAACCCAAAGCAAGCAAAAGGAAGAAAATAGTAAAGATTAAAGCAGAAATCAATTAAATTGAAAACAAAAACAATAGAGAAAATCAATGAAACCAGAAGTTGGTTCTTTGAAAAGATCAATAAAATTAATAAACCTCTAGGAAGAGAAAAAGAAGACACAAATAACAAATATCTGGAATGACTATCAGGGGATATAACTACAGATCCTAATCCATTAAAAGATTAAAACAATAATAATGGAATGCAAACAAATCTACACACATAAATTCAACAATATATATGAAATGGACTAATTTTTTAAACTACAAACTACCAAAATTCATCTAACATGAAATAGATATTCTGAATAGTCCTATAACTATTAAAGAAATTAAATTTCTAATTTAAAAGCTTCCAAAAAAGAAATCTCCAGGCCCAGATGGTTTCACTGAAGAATTCTACCAAACATTTAAAGAAGAATTAGGATCAATTCTACACAATCTCTTCCAGAAAATAAAAGAGGAGGGAACATTTCTCAACTTATTTTAGAAGGCCAGCATTATTACCCTGATACCAAAATCAGACAAAGAAAGTAAAGCAAAACTATAAGACCAATAGCTATCATGAATGTAAATGCAAAAATCCTCAACAAAATAGTAGCAAATAGAATCAAGCAATATATAAAAAGAGTTATACACCACGACCAAGCAGGATTTATTCCAGGCATGCAAATGTGTTCCAACATTTGTAAATCAATGTAATCTACCATATCAACAGGATAAAAAAGATAAATCCTCTGATCATATTCATTGATGCAGAAAAAGTATTTTATGGAATTCAACACTCATTCATGATAAACACAGCAAATTAAGAATTGAAGGGACTTTCCTCAACTTGATGAAGAACTTCCACAAAATACCTATAGCTAGTATCATATTTAATGGTGAAAGAATGAATGCTTTCCCCCTAAAGCTGGGAATAAGTCGAGGATGTTCACTCTCACCACTTTTATTCAACATAGTACTGGAAGTCCCAGCCAGTGCTAGATCTAGACCAGAAAGGAAGAATTAGAACTGTCCCGAATTGCAGATGACAAAATTGTCTAGATAGAAAATCCCAATGACTCTACCAAAAACTACTAGAACTAGTGAGTTGAGCAACATCGCAGGATACAAAATCAACACACTAAATTCAGTCATATTTCTGTATACTAGAAAGGAATGTAGAGAACAAAATTTAAAACACAATACCATTTACAATCATTCCCAAAAAACCGGAATACCTAGGTATAAATTTAACAAAACATGTACAGGATCTATAAGATAAAAATTACAAAATTCTGATGAAAGAAATCAAAGATTCTGCACGGCGAAGGTAACCATCAACAAAATGAAAAGGCAACCTACTAAATGGGAGAAAATATTTGCAAATCATATATCTGATAACGGGCTAATATCCAAAATATGTAAAGAACTCGTACAACTCAATAGCGGAAAACAAACAATTCAATTAAAAAATGGGCAAAAGATCGGAATAGACATTTTTCCAAAGAAGACACACAGATGGCCAACAGGTACACGAAAAGATGCTCTACATCATTAATCATCAGGGAAATGCAAATCAAAACCACAGTGAGATATCACCTGTTAGAATGGCTATCATCAAAAAAACAAGAAGTAACAAGTGTTGGCAAGGATATGGAGAAAAGGGAACCCTTGTGCACTGTTGGTGGGAATGTAAATTGGTGCAGCCACTATGGAAAACAGTATGGAGTTTCCTCAAAAAATTAAAAATAGAACTACCATATGATCTAGCAATTCCTCTTCTGGGAATTTATCCAAAGAAAATGAAAACACTAATTTAAAAAGATGTATACACTCCCACGTTCATTGCAGCATTATTTACAATAGGCAAAATATGGAAACAATCTATGTGTCCATCAGGGGATGAATGGATAAAGAAATTGCTATATAGATATGATGGAATATTATTCAGCCATAAAAAAAAGAAATCTTGCCATTTGTGACATGGAGGGATCCTGAGGGCATTATGCTAAGTGAAATAAGTCAGATTAAGACAAATACCATATGATCTCTCTTCTCTATGGCATCAAAATATATATATATTTAAAAAACAAGCTCATAGATACAGAGAACAAATTGGTAGTTGCCAGAGGTGAGAGTAGGGAGTGGGAGAAATGAGTGAACTGTTTTTGTTTTTGTTTTTTTAAAAATAAATTGATTTTTTTTAATTATATGATGCCTGTTAAAAAAAAAAAAAAGAAAGAAAGAAATCAAAGACCATATAAAGAAATGGAGAGACATACTATGTGCATGGATTGGAAGACTAACCGTAGTGAAGATGTTAATTCTCCCCAGGTTGACCTAGAAGTATAACACAATCCCTATCAAAATTCCAGCAAGATCTATGTAGATATAGACAAGCTTATTCTAAAATTTACATAGAAAAGCAAAGGAATAAAACAGCTAACACCATTTTGAAAAAGAAGAATAAAATGAGAGGAATTGCTGTACCCAACATTAAAAGACTTACTATGTGTGATAGTAGTAGTTGTATCAAGACGAGGTGGTATTGGTGGAGGAATAGATACATGGACCAATGGAACAGAATAGAGAACTCAGAAATAAACCAACACAAATACACCCAAATAATTTTGACAAAGGGACAAAAGCAGATCAATGAAGGAAAGATAGCCTTTCCAACAAAATGGTGCTGGAGCAATTGGACATCCATAAACAAAAAAATTAAATGAACCATGACCTAAACCTTACACTGTATACGAAAATTAGTTCAAATGGATCATGGATTTAAATATGAAATGTAAAACTATAAACTTTTAGGAGAAAACCTTCAGAATCTAGGGCTAAGCAGAGAGTTGATCCAGAGAAGAAAACGTGATAAAGTGGACTTCATCAAAATTTAAAGCTTTTGTGGTATGAAAAACCCTTATAAGAGGACAAAAAGACAAACTACAAACTGGAAGAAAATATTTGCAAACCACGTATCCAACAAAGGTCATGTATTTGGAATATGTAAAGAACTCTTAAAAGTAAAAAAAAAAAAAAAACCAAAATGGTCAAAAGACATGAGCAGATATTTCACCAAAGAAAAGATAGGGATGACAAATAAGCACATTTAAAAAAATCAACATTATTAGCCATAGGGAAATACGTATTAAAACCACAATGATGTAACCTGTTAGAAAAGCTAAAATTTTTAAATAGTGATAATAACAAATGCTTGTGAGGACGCAGAGCAACTGGAAATCTCTTGTTTTTCTGATGGGAATGTAAAATGGTACATGCACTCTGGAAAATTGTTCAGTAGCTACTTCAAAAAACTAACAAGCATTTACCATTTGACTCTACAATTGCACCCTTAGACATTTATCCCAGAGAAATGAGAACCTATATTCACATATAAACCTGTACACGAATGAACATTCATAGCAGCTTTATTCATAATAGCCCAAAGCTGAAAACACATCCTGTGTGTCTCTCAATAGGTAAATGGTTAAACAAACCTGGTACATCCATACATTTAGGTACTACTCAGTAACGAAAAGGAATGAACTATTGATACGTGTAACAGCCTGGATGGATCTCAAGGGTATTATGCTTAGCGGAAAAACCCAATCTCAAAAGGTTACATACTGTATGATTCCTTGTGTGTAACAGTCTCGAAAAGACAAAACTAGAAATGGAGAACAGATTAGTGGTTGCCAGGGCACAGGGATGAATGTGGGACTTGGGAGAATTATAAAGGGATACCCAAGGAAGCTCCTTTGTGTGTTGAAGACAGGTCTCTATCTTGATTGTAGTGGTGGTTACACAAATCTATATATGGGATAAAATCGCATAGAACTATATACACAGACACAAACAGAAATCAATGCATGTAAAAATTGTGAAAACTGAGTAAGATCTGTTACAGATCACTGTCATATTCTACCTGTGTTAATTTCTTGATTTTGATAGTGTGCCACAATTATATATAATGTCACCATTGGAGGAAGCTGCCTGAAGGGTACACAGGACTCTGTCTACTATTTTTGCAACCTCTTGTTAATTATTTCAAAATAAAACTTTTTTAAAAATAGATTTTAACCAGACCCTGAAACAGTTAAGTTGGGCAATGCATTTCTAAAATGAACCTGTTACATTTATGTTACTCCAAATCTTTCAAGAGCTGAAGAAAATTCTTCACTAAATGATCCCAAAATGATTTCAGTAATTGTATTAGAAAAATGGAATTATAGGTGATTGTTTCTCTTTCTTTCTTTCTTTTTTTTGTTTTTTTTTTTTGTAATGTTATTTTATTTTATAATAAAAGGAAATAACTATGTAGGGGAAGAGCTATTCTGTGTCAGGTATTGTGTTAGGCTCATTACATTATTATCTGATTTGTTCCTTACAACCAAAACCTTAGATAGATGTTGTTAGTATTCCCATTGTACAGATGAGAAAAATGAATATGTGAAAACTTAAGTAATTAGTCCAAGATTTACTAATCCTAGTAATTAATAAATTGAAGAGTTGGAATTGGAGCTTCAGAGCCAACGCTCTTCTTTCCACTATATAATACAAATATGGGGAAAGTTTATGATAGATAATGTTGTTAGAAAAATATATAGATGTATATGTATGAATGAATAAAATCATTCATAAATGTATGAAATCATCACAACTTAAAAAAACTAGACATTTAAATGACAATAGCCATTGTATTAGGGATATGGGATTATAGGTAATTTTCTTTTTAAAAATCTTCAGTGTTATTACATTGTCATTTCAATTAAAATGTTTTTAGAATTCTAATTTTAAATATTAAAATTTTTTTCATACAAAATGCTTTTATGTTTCCCCTTTCTTTTCATATTTACCTTGAGATAAGACAAGTTAGCTATAGATATAGAGAATGACTACAAAGTGAGATACAGATACCAAATCAGGGACCTCCAAATATTGCAGAACTACTGTGAATAATTATATTTTTAATCCCTTAGCTGTCGTTTTGTGCACTTGGACAGGCTTCGTTTTCACTGAGGATGTTTTCTTTGTGAGCTAATATATATTTTTTTTAATATAATTTTATTTATTTTTTCCCCCAAAGCCCCAGTAGATAGTTGTATGTCATAGCTGCACTTCCTTCTAGTTGCTGTATGTGGGACGCGGCCTCAGCATGGTCGGAGAACCAGTGCGTCCGTGCGCGCCCGGGATCCGAACCCAGGCTGCCAGCAGCGGAGCGCGCGCACTTAACCACTAAGCCACGGGCCGGCCCATGAGCTAATATATTTTTTAAGGAAATTCTGTCCAAATAAAATTCAGACTTTAAAAAATCCTAGTGCTTTTCAATTTCTTAACTACACATTAAAATTTATTGTAACTGAATGGTTATATCTGTATACTGGTTACTAGGCACTAGAGGAATTCATGGTAAAAATACTTGGATGAGGAAGAACAATTTATTGGATAGGATTCTGTACCCATTTATTCCAGTTAGTCATACTTTGAAGTTACTTTTATGCTTTGTCAGACACCTTTATAATTATCTGACAAAGTTCAAATGAAATTTTCATCATCAAGTCACTGCTAATCAGGAAGCCTTATATGACATGCTTTTATACTCTCCAGGAATTACTTTTGGAATGGCAGTTATATCTGCTTTGAGAAATATTTTCTAAATTTTAGAAGCCTTTTCTGTCACCCTTAGCCTGGGCAGCCTGATCCTCTAGAGATTCAGAGACAGCAGCAGGCTAGGAGGAGGGCTCTTGCCAGAAAACGAGCCCAAGAACAGCTCCGACCACGAACGCCCGAGCCCGTGGAAGGCAGAAAGCACGTGGATGTGCAGACAGGTACGTGACCATGCCATGGCATCGTGGCTCCTTGGTTTGCTCAGTTTTCTAAGTCAGTTCATTTTTATTTGGCCTTTGTATTATTTATGTATCTGTTATGCTATCCAGGTCTTCCCCAGTCATGTGGTAGGAGAAGTCAATTCATTAAACAAATTCATAGACTGTATATTATTATTGTATTGGGCATGCCTGGAAGTGTGAGATGGGGTTTTAAAAAAACAGAATTTTATGACCATTAATTCTTGCTAAGCCCTTTTCACATATTCTATTCTCAAACTGAGATTATTTCTCCCTTTTTCCTTTCACAGCCCAACATGAATCATGTTGGACTTACAGGACAGGAGAACAATGTAGTTCTATTTGGGCGTTTTGTCTTTTAAGAGGAGTGAACCCATTCAGATCTCCTCTCTCACCACGGCCTCTTCTGTTCTCTCCTTTTGTTCTCCTCTCACTCTGCGTATTCGCCATGGCCACATGGGCTCTCCTGAGGCCAGTGCCAGGCTTTTCCTACCTGTCCTCAGCTATAGAGGCTCACCTGGACCTGTGGGGTCTAGCTGTGTTGTTGACAGGATCTTGCTAATCAGATAGTACTTGGTGTTTTCCTTGGACCAATGTCACTACTCAAGATTCACCGTACACCCTGCCAACATGGTGAGTGGAGTCATGAGAGTTATTTCTGGGTAGTAAGGGTGAGAGGAAGAGAACCATTCCATGCCTTTTTCCCCTACCTTGAGGCCAAGTCTAGAAGGAGTATATGTCTGTGATTAGCCAATATAGTTATAATTCTGTGAGAGCTAAATTTTAGTATTTGTTTATACCATCAGAATATTACATGATACAATAGCAGCCACCTTTTGTTGAGTATTTCCTATATCTCAGAGACTATACCAAGTCCTTTACCTGTGTATCTCCTTTATTATTACAAAGACTCCAGTGACATAATTATGATCCCTTTTACAGATAAAGAAACTGAGGCCCAAAGAGGGTATAACTTGGCTAGGTTCTGTGTTCAACTTCTGACTCCAGTTCTCATGTTCTTTGCATGATACCACACTGCCCTTGCTTCATATAAATTGTTCCTAAGATGAAATTTGTTTTCATATATCCGTTTATAATCTGTGGGTTAGAGGGAACATCAAATGACATAGTGACATGGTGCATAATTTTTTTTAATATCCAGGAATTTTCAAATCTTTATAAGTTTACTATCTTAGGACTCAATTATACAGATGGATTATTAACTTTCCATCCCCTATTATACTTTGAGTCTTATATACATCTGTGGTTTCATGTTCTTCTTTAGTTCCATTTTCAGATACAACGCTCAGTGCTTTCTCGACATTCAATAAACGCTCTAGCCTGGCTGACTCTGTGTTCTTCCAAATACATAAAAACACTTAGTTCAGAATGTGAGTTGAACTCACATTTGAGCACATTCACTCTAAGACTTATTTTCTGATCCATTTAATTCTATTTTGAAGGAGTTGAAGTTTCAAATACACATATATGCTTGAAATAGACCAGAATTTCAAACTCAGTGTATATGATATTCTCTTAGAATTATACCTTGAAGAAATTGCTGACCGCATCATAGAAGTCGATATGGAATGCCAAACAGATGCGTTTTTGGACAGACCACCAACACCACTCTTTATTCCTGCCAAAACTGGCAAAGATGTGGCCACCCAAATACTAGAAGGAGAGGTATGGTACATCGTTTGGACTTCCCTCTATCTTCTTTATAAATAGGTAAAGTTAGGTTTAGTTAAAATATGCATACAATATGCGTACAATAATATGTGTACAAACCACAATCAGAAAGATTCCACTTACTGGATTTCTTTCCAGATTTGTCTATAATAGTAGTTTTATCCTGATGTACCCAGAAATGTTTTTTTTGTTTGCTTGTTTTGTTTTGTGTTTTTTGTGAGGAAGATTAGCTCTGAGCTAACATCCGATGCCAATCTTCCTCTGTTTTGCTGAAGAAGATTGGCCCTGGGCTAACATCTGTGCCCATCTTCCTCTACTTTATATGGGATGCTGCCACAGCATGGCTTGACAAGCAGTGCGTTGGTGCGCACTCGGGATCCGAACCTGCGAACCCTGGGCCGCCGCAGTGGAGCACGCGCACTTAACTGCTGTGCCACCGGGCCGGCCCCCCAAAAATGTTTTTAAATACCATGTTCTGATTTCTCCTCTTCGCTGATCAGAAATGAGGATCATTAGAAATGTTTTTAGAATATTTACATGTTTGATTTTTGTGTGTTTGCATACTTGCTTAATATATGAATATACGGTAGATTTGTATCAAATAAGAGAAAATAATATCTCTGGTATAAAAGATTCCACTATTAGGGGCTGGCCTGGTGGCGTAGCACTTAAGTTCACACGTTCTGCTTCAGTAGCCCAGGGTTTGCCAGTTCAGATCCTGAGTGTGGACCTACTCACCGCTCATCAAGCCATGCTGAGGCGGCATGCCACACACAAGAACTAGAAGGACCTACAACTAGGATATACAACTATATGCTGGGGCTTTGGGGAGAAAAAAGAAAAAGAGGAAGATTGGCAACAAATGTTAGCTCAGGGCCAATCTTCCTCAAAAAGAAAAAAAGATTCCACTATTAGTTGCTTATAGATTACATAACTTTTATGAAGATAATCTCTCTCTTTAAAAAAATCCTAAAATAATTAAATTTTTCTATCAATGTAGAATGCATAAGTAGTCCCGTTTATGAAATTGAAGAGGAGAAGGCAATTCTTATGTGCATAATGACTTAAATGAGATTTAAGACTTGAAGGAACTTGAAAGAACCGTCACTAAACTTGGGAAATAGGTCTTCATAAGCTACATAGAATATATTTGTCTCTAAATCCTGGAGATGAATCACCAAAATATCCATTATTCTTGTTCCATAGTTCTTTATCAAAAATAACCAGTAAAAATCAAGCAGAAAAGGCAGAGAATAAGAAAGATAAGGATGTTTACCTTGGGTTTCAGAATTTGATCTTAAAGTTGTTGAATATCAGCGTTCATTTTTATGATGCTTAGGTCTTTGTATAACTTTGACTTAACCCATTTTTGCCTGTAAACAAAATGCCATTCTGTGTGCCTTGCGGGGCTGTTTTGAGGATTGGAAACGTACATCAAGCACCCACACAGTGACAGAGGTCGATGAATAGTGTCTCGTTATTGCTGTCCTTCTGCATATTGTTCCACTGAGCATTTGGTTCGTGATTAAAATTTTAAATTTGCTTTGTTGTGTGTGTTTAAGCTCTTTGACTTTGATCTGGAAGTTACACCAATGTTGGAAGTCTTGGTGGGAAAGACCATCGAGCAGGCTCTTCTGGAAGTGATGGAAGAGGAAGAGCTGGCTAACCTGCGAGCCGGTCAGCGTGCGTACGAGGAGTTACGCAACGCTGAACTGGCTGAGGTTCAAAGACTTGAAGAGCAAGAGAGACGACACCGAGAGGAAAAGGTATAGAATTCTGTTTTTCTTTCTGAGACAGTCTTTTGGCTATTTAACATATTATGTTCAAAATTACATGTGGTATGTCCTAGGAGCTAAAGATCTTTGGAAATATGTTAGAAAAGACCTGTAGTATTTATTGTTCGGGTCTCTCCTGTTCTCTAGATCACAGATCTTTCATGGACTGAATTACACTTTTTTACATTCCAACATACATAAATGTACCTAAACAGAGTTCCCAAAAGTTCTTAAATGGAATAAATTACATATGTCCCAACTGAAAGCCACTCTTAACTATCAAGAGGCTTAGAGAGAAAAACACATTGATTTGCCGTAAGTCAGTGGCAGAAAAGGTGGAAAGAAAACGTGGAGTATATTGAGGATGGATGGGGGATAAGAAGCAGAGGGTATGCATAGGATTCTGGGTCTTTCTCAGTGACCAGGTCCTTCTCTGCATCCTTAGGGGTCTAGCAAAACTACTTGGGTCCTTACAGAATATTTTTTAGATTATAGGTCTTTAGAACCTTTAATAAGCAAAGTTTTAGAATCCAGTCTTTAAAATATGCCAGTAACCTCCAGTTAGGAAACACTAGGCTCAGTACTCTTGAGGATCTTTCTGCATCTGGCAGTAACTGTCACCCTATGTTGTACATTGAATGAATAAATTATAATGGAATGCCTGAATACCTAAAAGAGTTAAAATAATTTCCCAAAGAGTCCAACTTACTACACAGAATAGCTTAGTTGGTGGGATATTCTACTCAATACCTAATCAAATGGACTTTCAGTTTTCCTCCAAAATGAAGAATTAGTTGTGTAAAGAGCATAGGGCTTATGGTAAAGACTGTGCAAATGCAAGACTGTTTATTTACAAATATAAAACAAACACGAAATTAGCTTTGTTGAAATAATCAGTGAAATCTTTATCAAAGAATACTTATTTATTTATTGACTATTAGGAAATACATTATGAAAAAGATGAAGAATACAAATCCTCTAGATTTATATGTGCTTAAAACTTTGAGATGCCAGCCCGGTGGCGTAGCAGTTAAGTGTGCGTGCTCCACTTCAGTGGCCCAGGGTTCTCAGGTTCGGATCCCGGGCATGCGCCAATGCACTGCTTGTCAGGCCATGCTGTGGCAGTGTCCCATATAAAGTAGAGGAAGATGGGCACGGATGTTAGCCCAGGGCCAATCTTCCTCAGCAAAAAAAGAGAGGGGCATTGGCATCGTATGTTAGCTCAGGGCTTATCTTCCTCACAAAAAAAAAAAAAACTTTGAAAACAGACTTAAACAGAAAATATATTAATGCTCCCGCTTCTACATGGGAGTAGAGAACACACTTCGTTAGCTTTATTGATATCATATGGTCCAGAAGAAGCCACAACAAGAAGAGAGAGGTTTTATCGTTTTCAAAACTTTATGAATTCAAAGAATCATTATAAGTGAGATAATTCATTGGCTCAAGTTCTTTATTTGGAGATATCTAAGCACTATAATTTTCATATTAGCAATACTTTATGATAATACTAATTAAAAATACATGTACCTATTATTATCCTTTGATATCATCGACATAGTCAAGCATGCATATCTTGAAATTATTTTACTTGAAATATTTTACTTTCAGGAGATGAATTTTACCTTAAGCTCCACCTCTTTTCTCAGTTCAGTACCTACTAACTGTTGAAATTCATTAAAGTCTTGATGAAAAATATGAACCTTTAATAGACACCTTGCAGTCCATCTTTGGATACAAATATAAGTCCCAATTCTTCCATTCACTGGATTCAGTCTGTGAGGAGGACATAATAGGTAAATAACCATCGATGGTGGTGTCTCTGTCTGGGCAGGAACGTCGGAAGAAACAGCAGTGGGAAGTGGTCCACAAGCATAATGAGACCGCAGAGAAAATCGCCGCCTGGGCGTTTGCGCAGCGATACCTGGCCGACCTTCTCCCTTCTGTGTTTGACAGTCTCAGGGATGGCGGCTACTTTTACGATCCCATTGAAAGAGGTCTGTGAAGGGTTTTGTTAGCTTAACTCTGTTACAATAAGCGTCCTCTTAATGCTTCACGTTTATCTCATGCCCATTTTTATTTTGAACTAGAATCTTTCTCTGAAGCAAATAAAAAAGTCAATTATAGTTGTTTTAAGTAAGTACTGTTACTCATAAGAGGTGTATTACAAAGATCTTGATTTTAGGATGTTACTTTGTCTTTATTAAGAAGTAGTAGAAAGAATATGGACTTGATGGACTTGATGTCAGAAACTTGAGGTTGGATCCCAGCTTCATCATTAACTTGCTTTATGACGTCCAGTTTCCTTACAAGTGAGATGGCGATTGCTTAGGAGTTAAATGTCATAATATATATGAAACTTTTGTAAGCTATAAAGCACTTGTGCTTGTATGTATAAATAGTTGTTATCAACTTTTTCTCCGCTGACTTCCTATTTCAATCAAAAACCCTTTGGAGGGCCGCTATTGAGGTCATTTATTCATTTAATTAGGTGTTTATACTCTGCCAGGCGCCGTATTAGGTGTTGGAGATAAAAAAGAAGGGACCTGATCTCTGCCTTCATAGAACCTGTACCTGTAGCTCTCTGTTAGCATCCCCTCAGAGCCACCTGTCCTTCTCTAGTCTGGCCAATGAAGGGTAAGAGTTGCCGTGTTCTCACTGCGACCCTCCTTCCTAGGGTTCAAAAGCACTGAAATCCACAGAGCTTTGTATACAGGTCCTATTTCAAATGGCTGATAATATTTTGGGGCAGATGTTAGTAATGTTAATTTTCATTGTTTACATATTCAATTCAATACATAGAGGTCAGACTACAGACAGATATTAGTAGTTTACATTTATATTGTACTTTCCAATGGATATAGTGTTTTTCCTACATGATACCGTTTGACCCTCCTACCAACCTCGTGTGGTAGATTGGGCAGATTAATTCCCATTCTTCAGAAGTAGAAACTGAAGCTCAGAGACGTTAAATGCCTTGCTCCCCAGCACTCAGGCAGGGAAGCATTTAGGCCTCGGACTCCAGGTCCAGTGTTCTTTCCATGCTGCCTTGCTGCCTTCCTGGGGTCTAGCTAGGCCTCTTGGTGTCAGTCACAGAGACCGCAACCTTTTTTCTCTCATGAATTGCTGAACAAGTCAGTTATAGATCATTTAAAAGCTTGCAAAGGAGATTGATGCCTCAGATTAAAATTATTTATGGCAATGAATATAATATTCTATCACATTCTCTATTGTCACCCCATTGAAAAATAACAATTAGATGCCTGCCTCCCAAAAAAAGCCGTTTTAAAACATTAAAATGTATTTTGTAATGGACCATATTTTTTAAATGCTTACACAGATTTCCATTTCAGTTTGAACAAATTTATCACTAATGGAAACACCTAGTTTCTGACCCATTTCTAGATGGCCTTCTCAGATGTCCTCTGACCTTTATCCTCTGAGTCTTGATCAGCTTCTGTTAGGCCCCAGGTGTCAGGTGGGGGCATTGCTCAATGCCAGATTTGCATTGCATTTGAATTGGAGTTCTGCTCCCAGATCCACACCCCCCCTTGATCCATCTCAGACTACACCTATAAAGTCAGTTCTGAAGGCTTTGACTCCAAGGAAGTCCTCATGGTTTTGAAAATACTGTTTCTACTGCAGTAGAAAGGAAATGAACCAGAACATATATAGAAAATATGGCAAAAGTAATGCTGTATGAGTCTGTTTAACATTTTGTATTAAGAAAACAGTGTTGATGAATCTGTAACATTAGGGGAAAAGCACAGATTCTTCCTATGTGTAATGATTCATAAAAATCACTGAAGGGGGGACTGGCCCAGTGGTGTAGTGGTTAAGTTCAGTGTACTCTGCTTCTGCGGCCTGGGTTTGCGGGTTCAGATCCTGGGCGCGGACCTGCACCACTCCTCAGCCATCCTGTGGCTGCGACCCGCATACAAAATAGAGGAAGATTGGCACAAGTGTTAGCTCAGGGCTAATCTTCCTCAAGCAAAAAAAGAGGAAAATTGACAACGGATGTTAGCTCAGGGGGAAGCTTCCTCAGCAAAGAAAATAAACAAATCACTTAATGAAGTTAACTTTTTTTTTTATGACAGATATTGAGATAGGATTCCTTCCATGGCTCATGAATGAAGTTGATAAAACCATGGAATACAGCATGGTGGGAAGAACAGTTCTTGACAGTAAGTTCTTTTATTGTATTTAAAAGTCATCTCTGAAATTTTTCAGTAAAAAGAATAAATAGAAGAAAGCCGTTAATTTTACAGTTTTAGTTCTTAAATTTTCAGTATGTCAATTATATTAACAAAGGTGCAAATTTTTACCCTCAATATTATTTCTATATTCTTCTATAATTTGACCAAAATTAACATCTTTTGTCATTACTTTATGAATGTAACATCTTTTGTCATTACTTTATGAATGATATTGTGTTAAAGCAAGCATTGAATATAATTCATATTCCATACATTACGTGGCACAGAAGTTAAGTGTACTAACTCCATATAAAAAGTTGTGATACAGAGAAGGGATGAGGCCTGATGAATGTTTTATACTCATCTGTAAATGAGCATTATAACTACTGAAACATGAAAAATCACAGTGATTTCTGTGCACGTAATTTTTCAGTGTTGATCCGTGAGGTGGTTGAGAGGAGACTGATGATGTATGAGCGTAAGGAGGACGAGCACCCGTCTCGGGAACCTGAGGATGGGCTCGGTGGTCCTGGAGCAATGAGGGATCTGCTGGTGGGTCCTGAATTCCAGGAGCAAAACGCATCACAGTCACAGAGGCCACCTCCAGACAGAGACTTCCTGCAGAGAACACCATATGATGGAAGGTATTTGGAGAAAGTGTCATCCCAAGAGAGGAACCTTATGGAAGAAGGAGACGATGAGCAGACAGAAATGAGGAAATTCTTAGGGAAGGAAGAACTGTGACAATAGAGGGAAGCTTTGGAGCCATGAAACCAATCAACAGGCCATCAGCATCACAAGCAATCAGGTAATGATGTGTGAGTCCCCTCAGCTTATGTATTTAGTCAACATGTCTTTTTGTATAGTGATCCAGGCAAATCATATATGTTGAAATAATAAAACTAATTAAAAAATGAAACAAATACTTAATTCATTTATTTAATAGTAATATCCAGAAGCTATATCGTAACTCTCATGAGAATTATGCTTAATTACGAGCTTCCCATTATCACTATATATAACTAACAAATATATTTTCCTTAATCTTTGTAATTTTGTGAGTTAATTCTTTTTTTGGTAAGTATGATATTTAATATCAGATATCAGTGCTGTCAGCCATTGAGCTTTTCTTCTCCGTAGGAAAACCATTTAACCTACTCTGCTCAAGAATACCTAAATGTTGTGTTACTTGAAGCTATAGTGCTCCCTTCTTGCAAGGACCAAGAAGTATACCCTTATTTGTATAAAATTAAACAGATAGTTACTCCTTCCATCTTCCATATTCAAGTAAGGCTCAACGGATTCTATGAATTAGTTATATGCGCTTATCTATTTTTTCACATTCCTGCTATTAAAAAATGTCAGGCAATGCCAATGAAGCTCAAGTCTCTACTTGCCCTTATGCAGTTCCACTCCCCTTCTCAAAGATAACCACTGTTATCAGTTAGGTGTGTCCCTTTCAGGCCTTTTTCAAGCTATTTATATACGTATATATTTGAACACCTAGAAATGTATGGGTTGATTTTCTTTCTGTAAATATAAATGTATTGTTTGCATTTTTCACCTAACAGTATATCTTGGACCTTTCAACTTTAGTTCATATAAATCTCTTATCTTTTTAAATAGGGTAAGATATTACATAGTATGACTATGTTATAGTATGGGGAATTCACATTTGACTTTTTAATCTGAACTTGTTTGGAGAATTTACCAGAACTAGTGAAAATCACAGATATTTTGTCTCTAAAATCATGTTAATCTTAAGGAATCACTGAAATGTGAGGCTTTAGGTAGATATAGCCTATTTTTCTCAGAATATTTATAGATATATGAGCTATAGTGATTTGAAATAACTTGCGGTTATTAATACTTTTACCTTAATTTCTTTTTTCTTTTTTTTTTTTTAATGAGGAAGATCAGCCCTGAGCTAACATCCATTGCCAATCCTCCTCTTTTTGCTGAGGAAGCTTGGCCCTGGGCTAACATCTGTGCCCATCTTCCTCTACTGTATATGTGGGATGCCGCCACAGCGTGGCTTGATAAGCGGTGCGTAGGTCCGCGCCTGGGATCCGAACCTGCAAATCCTGGGCCACCAAAGTGGAGTGCACGAAGTTAACCGCTATGCAGTCGGACCGGCCCCCTTAATTTCTTTTTAAGTACCAAAAATGTATCCACATTTGAAAAATGGAGAAAGAACATCTCTCTCCATTTGTGTAAAGAACTGTACTGTATGTCTATATAGCCTTATATGGTTCTCAAACCATTTTCCCATATATTTTATCACTATATCATTTTAACCTCATAGCAACCCTTCTGAAGTATGCATGGGAATATTTTTATTTTCATTTTCAATTAATCTTTAGTTCGATCAGCCAGCAAACACTGAGTGCCTGCTGTGCGTTGGGTATCATGCAGGAGGCTGCAGACACAGCCTAGCAGTGGAGCTAAATGAAGCAGAAGTGGAAATGAGGAAACCACAGCTCAGATTTTAAGTGATTTGCCATAGGTGACAAGCCTAGTAAGTAATGGGACAAAAGCTAGAACCCAAATCTTCTTACTTCTGATCTACTCTACTTTGTTGTAAACAACGTTGAGCTCTTGTGAGGTACAAAGAATAACTTTAAATAAATTATTGCATTACCAGTATTTTAAAGATTAGAATCACACCTGTTATCCATTGCTAGGTTAGTTCCATCTTAGTTAAACTTACTTAGTTAAAGTCTTTATGATCATCCTAAAATTTATAAGTTATTAATTTTGGTAAGAAGACCAAAAACTTTTTGAATTGTGGTTCCTGTAGATCATTATTGTTGATTGTAAAATGCCTAGAATTTTAAGAATGCTCTCAAAATGAATTTGAGGTTGATTATCTTCAATTCTAATCCTCCTTTACAATAATTCAATCCATTAAACACTTTGCAGTTGCTTGGCTAAACACCCGGACCTATGTTCTATAATTCCATAAATTAATTCAATTTATTAAAATATATGGAAATCTGTAGACCCCACACTGAAATTGGTTAAGCTTTACTCCCATCCTATTCCATCCTAGAGAGAAACAAAGATAATTGAGAGTTGGGCATTGTTCCTGTGAGAAAACTTAAAGAAACAGGTTATGCATTAACTTGAAAAAAATATATTGAATGGAAACTTTAAATTTTCTTAAAGTTTATGAAGAATTTCTTTAAGCACATAAAGGATTTTATGGTACATCATAAGACAATATGCTTAGGTTCATATGTCTAGAAGATTTTTTACAACTGTCAGCAACTTTGCAAATGGGTTGGATGCATAAAAATCTTCAAATTTGCCTTGGTTTTGCCCACTTTTGCTAATACTCTTCTTAGGAGTTCTATTCCTTTCTATTATTTCAACTAACAGTAAGCTAACAGAAGCTAAATAGTAATAAAATGGATAGTATGTAATAGATTTATAGATTGTCATCTCTGACATGAATTCCCGTATCACCAAAATAGATCAGAGAGGTAGAAGTAGTTTTCTCCAGTGTAGGCATCATGGTGTTGAAGCCGTCCTGGCTTCTGTTGGGCTGAGGGATATTGGCCTGGGAAGTCACTCGGAGCCGCACAGGCTGGTGATTGAAAGCACAGACACGAGAGCCAGACTGCCTGGGCTCGAGTCCTCATCTGCAAGGGTATAGTCTGCACCACACATAAGGTAGGAAAAAGAGCTGGTTTATCACTCTATGTGTTTTCTTTTAAAAACATGTGAGGGCCGGCCCCATGGCTTAGCGGTTAAGTGCGCGCGCTCCGCTGCTGGCGGCCCGGGTTCGGATCCCGGGCGCGCACCGATGCACTGCTTCTCCGGCCATGATGAGGCTGCATCCCACATACAGCAACTAGAAGGATGTGCAACTATGACATACAACTATCTACTGGGGCTTTGGGGGAAAAAAATAAATAAATAAAAAATTTAAAAAAATAAAAAACAAAACAAAACAAAAAATGTGAGAGGGTGGAGGACCTGCTAAAGGAAAAAGTATTTGGAGATTATAATTCCTTTAAAAGTCATAATAGGGATGGGAGAAGTGGCATTTTGCATTCCTATCCAAATGTTATGGTCCCCTAGCCATCAAAATGTACCCATTTCTTCTATTATATAAAAGTTTCATTTTCTTATCATGTTAAAACATAACCACATCAGCTAAATTTTTTATCTATAATCTTAATTTTCATGTGCTTTACTTACTATGGAAAATTTGATACATTCTGCTTTTTTGTCTTTTGTTTTTAAGTGAATCACAGAAAGTTTTTATACATATTCTGTAGCGCCATAGCCATTTATCTCTATTATTTTATTTAGCATAAAGGCATTCCAAAGAGGCCCAAGTATGGGTTTAGTTTCCCCATAGGCCAATTAGCACCTGTTGTTTCTTAGCCATGGTTCCTAGGTTTAACCAGAACCAGGCTTCTCCAAGCTTGTACACGGTCAGCGACCGGAACAAGAATGTTACAAATAGGGTGTCACTATTGTGAAGAAGTACTGTTAATGGTATTAGATTGGTGTCTATAATTCTCCCTTTGAATCAGAGCATATTTACCGTTGTGTTTTAGTGATATCAAGTTACAAATTAAAATTTAATAAATTGATAGTTTAGGTGATATTTTTCTGTTTTTCATAAACCATGAAAATAGCATAACTGAAATATATGAGTTAAAAGATACAGTAAAGGCATTCTAAGTTTGCTTATAAATACAACCAATCAAGATATTGAAGAGTTTGAAATTTCAGGATAAAAACATCTTAAAGATAACATTTAAGCAATTTTAAATCTTTTTTTGAAAATAGAGTTCAAAACATGAATAAATTGTATCACTATATGCATTTATTTGTGATAATTTTGTATATTGTCTTCTAACATTTTAGATTATATTGCTATCCACATTTACCACTAGGTGTCAGTAAAACCCTCAAGTAAAGTTAACTTGCCTCCAACTTCATAGATCATTTAATGATCACAGAGAGACCTTGGTAGACAAAGAGTTCAAAATTATATTGTACTCCTTGGGGACTCCAGACTCACACTGAATATTTTATCTTGCCCTAAAGTCATCTGCCAGCTCAGTAGGGGTGCCAGTGGACACCAACCTCTAGGTCCAACCTCAGAGCCTTAAAATGGTAGTTTTAGAGTGGACCTTAGCTGTCATATTCTCCAGTTTTCTATCCAATATGGTATCCGTAACAGTTGATTATTTAGTCTTTGATTAATCACTTTAAGGACGGGCTTTCACTTTTTGAGCTGCTCTAGAGTAGCGATTCTATCTTGCTTAGTTTTGTCTCCACAGGCCCTGGGCTATGGTAAATGCTTAGTCAATTACATTGTTGGACAGTTCTTGTTATTAGAAATTTCTTTTATACTGAGTCAAAATCTGTCCCACTTTAACTTATGCCTTTTAGTCATAATCACGCCACTTGGCATGATTATGGTGGAGGGAGACAGAATAATTTTATTATCATATCAGCCCTATCCTATACTACAATAAGTTTTTCCTTTTTTCTAAGTTTTTCTTTCTCCCAATGAAATATCACCACTCTTCCCAATTATTCCTTATCTGGCATAGTTGCAGAACTTCCTCACTCTCCATTCTGGTTACTGTTACCTTGAAACTCGTATTTGGTCAAAGTCATCTTAAAACATGTTTCCCAGAATTAGCTATACTACAATAGATGTACTGTGACTCAGCAAGGAGTATTGTGGGACTGTTATCTCCCGCAATGTGGACATCACCAACTCACTTCATCTAAATTCAGATATCCAGAAATCTCATTTTTAGATCATAGGAGAGAAAAAGCCAAAATGCCTTCTGAGCGATCACAAAGTCCACACACTTTGAGTGGACTATCCACACCTATTCTAACATTGCCAACCAATTTGGCTATTTGGTTATTAACCTCACAGCATATTAGAAGTAGCACATTAACACGGAGAGAAGGACCATTCTGAGAAGACCCACAGGCAAACATTTATAAGAGAAAAGGCAGAAAACAAGCAGGAAAAATAGGTAAGTCAAAAAGCACAGCAGTCTGGGGACAAACTTGGCTTTCCTCAGCAGGCCCTGAGTACATCATTGTACTGCAGCACGCTACAGAAATTTATGGAGAAAGCATTTCTGGAATGGTGCACTAAGGACCTCTGAAAATCTGCTCCTCCATAAAAGCAATGAGAACACAGGCAAACATTGTCCAAAAATCAACATTTTTAGAACTCTGGAAATTAACCAAAGGCTTGCAATAATGAAGAGCATTTATTCAAGAGAAGTGGCTGAATCTCAGTGAGAACAGTAAGTTTCATGGCATTTTAACTTGCCCTATCTCATCTCATTCTTCCCAGCTCCACGAGAGCTTTGAAAATCAACAGACTCAGAGGCACAGTGACTGAGAAGACCAGCAGCGTAGCAGCCACTGGAGGAAGCAAAACAGGCTTAGAGCTCCCAAAAAGCCACATCCCCGGAAAATTTCACTCCTGGACCTGTCCAACTGTTCCCTGGAAATGTCCGTTTACAGGGCTTATCTTTATTTGACCTGACTCAGAGTTTGCTCAGTGAGGAAAGTCCTAACACCAGGGCATTTGTAAGAAAGAAAGAAAACAAGAAATTAGCAGCAACTGTTTAACATCTCAACTGCCTAAGGTGGAACTACTAGTTGGAGCAAACAGAGGCTGGCCAAAAAACTTGAAGTCAAGGAAATCTGGGGAATGAGATGTCCATACGGGGCTTTGAAAAGCTTCAACATATTCCTGGGAATCTGTATGTAGGGTGATCCATAGGACTGTGTGCGAACCCAGGAAAGACCTGAGAAGGCCCCAATCCCTCATCTCTGGCTGACCTTGAGGATCTGCACAAGCAGGAATTGAAAGCTAGGTCAGGGTTGTAAACTGCCAAAGTATTGAAGGCATGTCCCAACACGCAAAAAACCCCTCAGCAGAGAGGTTCAGGGCATTTAAGGAAATCTCTCTCTAATCATTAGCTGACCACTAAGCTAACTGAGTAGAGACTTCAGTGGCAGTACACAGCAAAGAATATAGACTTGACAGAATTTGTTCAGGAAGACCATTAAACAGACAAATGGCAATAAAAAATCCAGGTTGGAGGAGTGGAGCAAGACTCTGATGTGCATGTCCAAATTTCAACCAAAAAAGTACAAGACATGCCAAAAAATAGGGAAGTATGGCCCATGCAGAAGAAAAAAAGCAGTCAATAGAAACAGTTCCTGAGAAAGTCCAGATTTCAAACTTACTAGACTAGACAAAGACATTAGTCAGCTATTATAAATATGTTCAAAGAACTAAAGGAAACTATGTCTAAAGAATTAAAGTATGAGAATCATGTCTCACCAACTAGAGAATATCAAGAGATAGAAATCATAAAAAAGAACAAAATAAGAAATTATGGTATTGAAAAGTACAACTGAAATGAAAAATTTACTATAGGGCATCAATAGCAGATTTGAGGTGGTAGAAGAAAGAATCCATGAAATTGAAGTTAATTGCAATTATCCACTCTGAGGAACAGAAAGAAAAATGAATGAAGAAAAACAAACAGAACTCCAGAGACATGTGGGACACCATAAGTATGCCAACAGACACATAATGGGAATCCCAGAAGGAGAGGAAAAAGAGAAAGGGGCAGAAAGAACACTTGAAGCAACCATGGCTGAAAACTTCCTCAATTTGATGAAAAATGTTAATATTTACATCCAAGAAGTTCAATGAACTCCTTGGAGGAGGAACTGAAGAGATCCACAACTACACACATCACAGTCAAACTGTTGAGAGACAGAGACAAAGAGAATTTTGAGAGCAGCAAGACAAAAATGATTCATCAAGTACAAGGAGTCCTCAATAAGATTAATAGCTCACTTCTCATCAGACACCATAGAGGCCAGAAGGAAATGGGATGATATATTCAAAGTGCTTAAAGAAAAAGGCTGCCATTTGAGAATTCTATATCCATCAAAACTGTTATTAAAAATGAAGGAGGAAATAGACAATCTGAATAGGCCTACATCTATCAAAGAAATTGAATCAATAATTACTAACCATTCAAAACAGAAAGCACCAGGCCCAGATGGGTTCACTTATACCAAACATTTAATAAAGAAATTATACCCATTCTCTACAATTTCTTTCAGATGAAACAGAGGGAATACTTCCTACCTCATTCTATGAGACCAGCACTACCCTAATACCAAAATCAGACACAGACATTACAAGCAAAGAAGACTACAGACTGACTAATATCTCTTATGAACATAGTTGCAAAACTCTGCAACAAAATATTAGCAAATTGAATCCAACAATATATAAAAATCATGACTGAGTGGGATTTATCCCAGGTATGCAAGGCTGGTTTAACATTTGAAAATCAATTAATGTATCCATTCACATCAACAGGTGAAAAAAGAAAAATCAAACGATCATATCAATAGATGCAGGAAAAGCATTTGAAAAAATGCAACACCCATTCATGATTAAAAAAGAAAAACAACCTCCTAGTAAATTAGTTATAGAGGGGAATTCCTCAACTTAGTAAAGAATATCTACAAAAAAGCCTACCGCTAACATGATGGTGAGAAACTAGAAGCTTTACCACTAACATCAGGCACAAAGCAAGGCTGTCCCCTCTCACCATTCCTTTTCAACGTCATACTGGAAGTCCTAGCTAATGCAATAAGACAAGAAAAGGAAATAAAAAGTATACAAATTGGGAAAGAAGAAATAAAACTGTCTTTGTTTGCAGATGACATGATTGTCTGTAGAAAATCTGAAAGAATTGACAAAAAAAACTCCTGGAACTAATAAGTGATTATAGCAAGGTTGCATGATACAAGGTTAATGCACAAAAATCAGTCACTTTCCTGTATATCAGCAATTAACAAGTGGAATTTGAAATTAAAAACACAATAATGTTTACGTTAGCACCCCCAAAGATGAAATACTTAGGCATAAATCTAACAAAATAAGTACAAGATCTATATCAGGAAAACTACAAAACTCTGATTAATAAAATCCAAGAGCTAAATAAATGGAGAGGCATTCCATGGTGATGGATACAAAGACTCAATATTATCAAGGCGTCAGTTCTTCCCAACTTGATCTATAGATTCAATGCAATCCCCAATCAAAATCTCAGCAAATTATTTTGAAAATATCAGCAAACTCATTCTGAAGTTTATATGGAGAGGCAAAAGGCCCAGAAGAGCCAACACAATAATGAAGGATGAGAACAAAGTTGGCACCACCCCACTTCAAGACTTACTATAGAGCTACAGTAGTGTGGTATTGGCAAGAGAATAGACAAATAAATCAGTGGAGCAGAATAGAGAGCCCAGAAATAAAACCACATAAATATAGTCAACTGATCCTGACAAAGAGCAAAGGCAACACAATGGAGAAAGGATAGCCTTTTCAGCAAACGGTGCTGGAACAACTGGACATCCCCATGCAAAAAAATGAATCTAGACACAGACCTTATACCCTCCACAAAAAATTAACTCAAAATGGATCGCAGACCCAAATGTAAAGAGCAAAACTATAACACTTTTCCTATTTCATTGGAGAAAATCTAGTTGACCTTGGGTTTGGCGATGACTTTTTAATACAACACCAAAGGCACAATCCGTGAAAGAAAGAGTTGATAAGATGGACTTCATTAAAGTTAAATATTTCTGCTCTGCAAAAGACACTGTGAAGAGAATGAAAGAACAAGCCACAGGCTGGGAGAAAATGTTTGCAAAAGACATGTCTGATAAAGGACTGTTATCCAAAAATATACAAAGAACTCTTAAAACTCAACAATAAGAAAACAAACAACCCAATTAATTGAAAAATGGGCCAAAGAAGCATATGAAAAGATGTTCCACATCATATGTCACCAGGGAAATGCAAATTAAAACAACAATGAGATACCCCTACACACCTATTAGAATGGCCAAAATCCAAAACACTCACACCAGCAAATGCTGATGAGGATGTGGAACAACAAGTACTCTCATTCATTGCTGGTGCGAATGCAAATGGTACAGCCACTTTGGAAGACAGTTTGGCAGTTTCTTACAAAATTAAACATCCTCTTACCATGTGATCCAGCAATCGTGCTCCTTGGTATTTACCCAAAGGAGTTAAACACTTATGTCCACACAAAAACCTGTATGTGGATATGTATAGCAGCTTTATCCATGATTGCCAAAAATGAAAGCAACCAAGATGTCTTTCAGTAGGTGAATAGCTAAATAAGCTGTGGTATATCCAGACAATGGAACATTAATCAATGCTAAAAAGAAATGAGCTATAAAGCCATGAAAAGACGTGGAGGAAACTTAAATGCATATTACTAAGTGAAAGAAGCCAATCTGAAAAGGCTACATAATATGTGCTTCTAACTATATGACATTCTGGAAAAGACGGAACTATGAAGACTTAAGTAAAAAAAACATCCGTAGTTGTTAGGCGTTAGAGGGGAGGGAAGGATGAAGAGGAAGCACAGTGGATTTTTAGGGCAGTGAAAATATATGATACCATAGTGATGGATACATCTCATTATGCATTTGTCCAAACCCATGAAATGTACAACACCAAGAGTGAACCGTTATGTAAACTGTGGACTTTGGAGGATGATGTTTTAGTGTATGTTCATCAGTTGTAACAGATGTAACACTCTGGTGGGGGAAGTGGAAATGGGGAAGGTTATACATGTGTTGGGGCAGGGGAAATCTCTTCCTTCACCTCAGTTTTGCTGTGAACCTAAAACTACTCTAAAAAATAAAATCTATTTAAAAAAATTTATTGGCATCAAAAAAATGAAGGAAAAATTAAGACATTCCAAGATGAACAAAAACTGAGAGAATATCTCACTAGCAGACCTACCCTACAAGAAATATTAAAGAGGGTCCTTCAGGCTGAAATGATAGGGCACTAGACAGGAACTCAAAGCCACATGAAGAAATAATGAGCAGCAATAAAGATAGCATATATGTATAAAAGGACAATACAAATGTATTTGTCTTGGTCACTCTCTTCTCCTGTCGTTTAAAAGACAACTGCATAAAGCAATAATTATAAAACCTTGTTGATGGGCTTCTAATGTATAAAGATGCAGTTTATAGGACAATAATAAGAAAAAGGAGCGGGAGGGAAAATTATTGGAGAAAAAATTTTGTATACTATTGAACTTGAATTGCTATTAATCTGAACTAGATTATGTTAAATTAAGATGTTAATTTAACCCCCAGAACAACCACTAAGGAAATAACTTTAAAAAAATAGTAAAAGAAACAAGAAGAAATTAAAATGATACACTAAAAGATATCCATTCAATGCAAAAGAAGGCAGTAATGGAAGAATAGAGGCACAAAAAAGGCATAAAACATATAAAGAACAAATAGTAAAATGGTGTATGGAAATACTAATAGATAATTTCATCCAAATACAATTAAAAGGCGAAGATGGCAAAATGGATTGAAAAAAACACATAATACAACTATTCTATCTACAAGAAATATAATTTAGATTCAGAGACACAAATGGGTTGAAAGTAAAAGGATAGAAAAAGATATGACACACGAACAGAAACCAAAAGAAAACTGTATCGGCTCTCCTTATATAAGACAGAAATAGTTACGAGAGATAAAGAAGTGTATTTTATGATGATAAAAGGATCAATCATCAGGAAGACGTGAACACATATGAATTTAATTACAAACACATATGAACTTAACAACAGAGCCCCAAAATATAAGAAACTAAAACTGGCAGAACTGAAGGGAGAAATAGACAGTTCAAAACAATAAAGTCAAAGACTTCAAAGCTTCACTTTCAATAATGAATAGAACAGCCAAGCAGAAGATCAGAACAACCAAGCAGAAGATCAACAAAAAAATAGGAGATGTGAACTACATTCTGAACTAACCAGCCTTGCACACCTATAGAACACTCCACCCAGCAACAGAATGCACATTCTTCTCAAGTGTACATGGAACATTCTCCAGGACAGATGATGTTAAATAAGCCTTAATAAATTTAGAATATTGAAGTCATACAAAGTATGTTCTCCAACTACAATACATTTAACTTAGAAATCAGTAACAGAAGGAAATTTGGGAAATTCACAAATTTGTGCAAATTAAACACACTCCTAAATAAATAGGTCAAAGAAGAAATCACAAATTAGAAAGTAATTTGACATGATTGAAAACAAAAATAAGTACCAAAACTTATGGGAGGCACCTATATTTAAGAAGAAGAAAGATCTTAAATCAATAATCTAACCTTCTACCTTAAGAAACTAGAAGATGAAGAGTGAAATAAAGCAAGCAGAAAGAAGAAAATAATAAAAGTTAGAGCAGGAATAAATGAAATAGAGAATAGAAAAACAATAGGAGAATCAATAAAACCACAAGTTGGTTTTTTGCGAAGATCAACAAAATTAGCAAATTAACTAGACTGACCAAGAAAAAATAAAAAACACCCGAATTACTAAAATTAGGGGAAAAGAGGATATCACTACCAACTTTACAGTAATAAAAAGGATTATTATAGGAATCTTATAAACAACTGTATGCCACCAAATTCAGTAACCTAGGTAAACTGGAAAAATTCCTAGAAAGACACAAATTACTAAAACTGCCTCAAGAAGAAATAGAAAATCTGAATAGACCTGTAACAAATAAAGAGACTGAAATATTAATTTTAAAAACTTCCCATAAAGGAAACCCCAGACCCACATAGCTTCTCTGGTGAATTCTAACAAACACTTAAAGAAAAATTGTTACCAATCCTTCACAAACTCTTCAAAACATAAAAAAGGGAACACTCCCCAACTCATTGTGTTAGGCTGGTTTACCTTGATACCAAACCAAAGACATCAAAAAAAAAAAAAAAAAAAAAACTACAGACCAACATCCTTTAAAAACATAGATACAAAAATCCTCAACAGAGTACTAACAAAATTGAATCCAACAATATATAAAAAGGATTATATATCATGACCAAGTGGGATTTATCCCAGGGATGCAAGGTTGTGAAATCTGAAAATCAACCAATGTAATGTACTATATTAATAGAATAAAGAACAAAACCACGTGATCATCTCAATAGATGCAGAATTTGATAAAATTCAATACACTTTCATAATTAAAACAGCGAACAATACTAGGAATAGACGGGAAATTCCTCAGTCCTATAAAAGGCAGTTAGGAAAACCCCACAGCTAACATCATACTTCATGTGAAAGATTGAATGCTTTCCCCCTAAGATCAGGAACAAGACAAAGATGTCTACTCTTGCCACTTCTATTCAACATTGTACTGGAAGTTCTAGCCATGGCAGTTAGGCAGGAAAAAGAAATAAAAGGCATCCAGCATCCAGATTGGAAAGGAAAAGCAAAACTATCTCAAATTGCAAAAGACATGGTCTTGTATAAAGAAATTTTAAGGAATCTACAAAAAGACTATTAGAACTAATAAATGAGTTCAGCAAGTTTGTAGGCTACAAAATCAGTTGTATACAAAAATCAATTATATTTTTATATACTAGCAATGAACAATTTGAAAGGAAATTAAGAAAACAATTCAATTTATAATAGCATCAAAAGGAATAAAATACTTCAGTATAATTTGACCAAAGGGGTGCAAAACTTACACACAGAAAACTACAAAACTCTGATGAAAGAAATTAAAGACCTAAATAAATAGAAAGACACTGCATGTTCATGTTGGAAGACTTAATATTGGAAAGACAGCAATACTCCCCAAAGTGATCTAGAAATTCAAAGCAATACCAATCAAAATCTCAAATCTTTTTTGCAGAAATGGAAAAGCCAGTCCTACAATTCATATGGAATTGCAGGAGAACCCAAAAAGCTAAACAATCTTGAAAAAGAACAAAGCTGTAGGACTTACACTTCCCAGTTTCAAAACTTACTACAAAGCTATAGTAATCAAAACAGTGTGGTATGGAATAAGGATAGATATATAGATCAGTGGAGTAGAACTGAGAGTCTGGAAATAAACCCATACATCTATGGTCAGTCAATTTTTGACAAGAGTTCAAGACCATTCAATAGGGAAAGAATAGTCTTTTCAACAAATAGTGCTGGGACAACTGGATATCTACATGCAAAAGAATGACGTTGGACCCCTACTTCACACCATATACAAAAATTTGCTCAAAATGGATGAATTCATTTGGATATAGGTCAGAGACCTAAATGTAAGAGTTAAAACTTTGAAACTCTCAGAAGAAAACATAGGAGTAGAACTGTGTGACCATAGGTTAGAAAATATTTTCTTAAATATGACATCAAAAACACAAATGACAAAAGAAAAAAATAGATAAATTGCATTTCATCAAAATTTAAAAGGTTTGTGCTTCAAGGGACACTATCAAGAAAATGAAAAGATGGGGCCGGCCCGGTGGTGTAGTGATTAAGTTCTCGTGCTCCACTTCGGCAACCCAGGGTTCGCAGGTTCAGATCCGAGGTGTGGACCTAGGCACCACTCATCAAGCCATGCTGTGACAGCATCCCATATAAAGTAGAGGAAGATGGGCATGATGTTAACCCAAGGACAATCTTCTTCAGCAAAAAGAGGAGGATTGGCAACAGATGTTAGCTCAGGGCTAATCTTCCTCACCAAAAAAAAAAAGGAAAGAAAGAAAATGAGAAGACAAACCACAGAATGGGAGAAAATATTTTCAAGCCATATGTCTAAGAAGAGACTTACATCCAGAATATACAAAGAAGTCTTACAACTCAACAGTAAAATGACAACCCAATTTAAAAATGGGCAAAGGATTTGAATAAACATTTCTCCAAAGAATTTAAGCAAATGGCGGATAAGCATATGGAAAGTGTTCAACATCATTAGTCATCAAGGAAATGCAAATCAAAATCACATTATTATACTACTTCATACCCACTAAGATGGCTGAAAGCGACGACAGACAACAGCCAGAGTTGGTGAGGAGAAGGAGCAATTGGAAATCTCACCCATTGCTGACCGGCTTGTAAAGTGGTACAGCCACTTTGGAAAACAGATGGTAGTTTCTTAAAATGTTAAACATACGGTTACACATGACCCCACAATTCCACTCCTAGGTACATTCCCAGGAGAAATCTAAACATGTCCACGCAAAAACTTGTACATGAATGTCCATAGCAGCATTAATTATAAAAGCCAAAAAATGGAAACAACCTAACTATCCATCACCTGATGAATGGATAAACAAAATGTAGTGTATCCAAACAATGCAATATTATTTGGCAATAAAAAGAATAAAGTACTATATGCTATAATATGGATGAACCTTGAAAACGATACTACGTGAAAGAAGCCAGTTGTAAAGATTATATTGTATCATTCTATTTACATGAAATGTCCGGAATAGGCAAATCCTAGAGACAGAAATTAAATTAGTGGTTTCCAGAGGCTGTGGAGTGGGTAATGGGGAATGCCTGCTAATGGGTACAGAACTAATTTTTTGAGGAATGAAAATGTTCTAAAATTAAATAGTGGTGATAATTGCACAATATTGTGAATATACTAAAAACCACTGAATTGTACACTTTCAAAGGGTGAGTTTTATTATGTGTAAATTATGTCTCTGTAAAGCTGTCACAAAAAAAGTTGATGTTTACAAAAATGACCTTGAATTATCAAAAAATGAGTGAAATTTTGTTCAGTGCATTCCATTTAAGACTCTTACCATGTAATGCTTTATAGAAAATAAAAATTTAAAGGAGCTCAGACAACTGCACAACTTTGCTATCAATAATTCATTCTTCAGTCTTCCTGGATAGATGAAAAGTTTCTCTCTTTTTCTGTCTAAAATATGTTAGTCCAATGTTCAATAATTGAAGCTTTCTATAGATAAACTAGTTTTTGCTATCTCATAAAGAAAGAGCATCATATTCTCAGTCTTTTGAGTTACTCCTTCTTAAAATATTTCTAATTCAGGATAAGGAGTGCCATGAAATGATTTCAAAAAAAGCAGATTTCCACCACCTAATAAGTAACCAATAATTAATAAGCTCTCTCCTTTAAAACAACAAAATATTCATGGGAAAAAATAAACAGCAAACAGACTCCTTTTAGTTGTTCTTCAAGTAGAACTATTTTTTGCAAATATTCTTTCCTGCCTCAGGGTATATAACTATATCTTAGTCATTTAGGAAATATTTCAATCCATTAGAAAATTCCAACAATGAGAATAGTATTATTAAAATTCCAAAAGAATAATGAAAAACTTACATTAAAGTTTTAAGTACTAAGCGGTGACTGAGATACAATAATAGCTTCTTTACAAATCAATCCTTCTTACCATACGATGATTTCTAACCCATTCCACTAGGAGTTCACTGTCAGTTTACCAGCAGAATCTCTGCATTTCAAGTTGGAAGAATTATAGGGGTCACCAAAATTCAGCAAACAAATAAAGTTAATGATTTATGACAGGACGTTGATCATGTCCAGATCCCAGGCTCTCAAAGAGTTGAAGACCGTGTAATTGCAGCACAGAAAGAGACTTGAGAAACTATCTAATCCCATAGATCTCAAAATTTGATTCAGTCCACAAAAACTCTTCATCAGTCATGGCAAAAATAGAAAAATAAAGACAATGCTGCAAGTTTTCCCATTTAAAGAACTTCCCTTTATTCTGAGATTACCTTTGGGAAGAGGGTGATGTAAGAAATTGAAATGAAGGTAATAAAGAGTAGTTGTTCAGGATTTTTCCCTCTACTTTTCCATCTTAAACTTGTTTTTGAAAAGTTGTGGGTCTGTGGAATCCAAAAATGTAGGAATATTTGTCTATACCTCCCTCATATCTTGAGTAGGGTACATACATTAATAATTCCTGTCCTATAAAATGAAGCTAGCAAAAATTCTTTCTAATGGGGTTGAGTGGGGGGGTGGAAAATCTACTTTCTAGTATCTAGATCACTTTTAAGATGTATAGACTTTTTAAAAATAATTTTTATTGTTGTTTATTCCATTTTTATTTCATTGAGAAAATTCGGACGTTATTAAAAATTATTAAAAAGGAAAAAGATCACCTATAATCTCACCATCAAAAGTTAATAAGGGTTGTCACCTGTAATATTTTCTTCCAGTCCATTTTTATGTGATTGTTTATGTTTATAACTCCACCAAACTGGGATCATGTTGAATATAGTTTTATTTTCTGCTTTTATCATCTAATCTATTTTGCATTTTCCCATATTATTCAGTATACTTTAAAACAGTACCTAAAGTGCAATTATTGGTTTAACCATGCCCTACTGTTAGTCATTGAAGAATTTTAGGCTTTCAATACAGATTGATGTTAACTGCTTTCCAGAAAGATTGTACCAGCTTTTTACCCTCCCATCAAGGTCAGTGGAATTTGGACGTTATATTTTTGCCTTCTTGTAATAAATCATCTTTTATGCTAAAAGATAAATAGGAATTTCCACCTCCAGTAATAACAGAATAAGACCTAACTGGAGGACTCCCCATTGAAAACAACTATAAACCCTGCACATAATACAAAAGACGACTAACTCAATAAACTAGAAAGTGAAGAGAGCAAACAGAATCTGGTGGAGAAGACAAGCTCAGAGGAGGGGAGCTGTACAAAGTTAAGTTCACTGTTTTCATGGCTTCCATCCCGGGGCTAAATGTAGTCCATGCAGAGTGCATGGTCTTGGAAGGGGTGCTAATTGGAAGCAGCAGTCTCTTTGGCCAGAGAAACCCCCAAACTAGGGAATCATGGCCACTGAAGACAGCGGATAAATCTTGGAAGGGAAAGATCAAGAGAAGGTTTCACCAAATATGTCTATCCACATTCCTGAGTGACCCCTGAACCATGTACGTGTGAACCAAACTTAGCAGTGCATCTAAAGACAAAATATCTGAACTGAGACCAGGGCTGCCACCCAAAAAATAGAGTTTGCAATTCAAGCACAGACAAGGTAATTGCCTGCTTTAACAAAAGAAACAGTAATCGTGGGAGAAAAAATAACAGAATCCAGAATTTACCCAATTTAACATTCATAATGTCCAGGATATAATAAAAATCTACCCATCATATAAAGAACCAAGAAAATGGATAACATTCTTAAGAGAAAAGAAAATCAACTGAGTCCAATGCCAAGATGTTCCAGATACTGGGACTAGCGGACAATGATTTTAAACAGCTATTAGAACTCTCCTCAGTGAAGTGAAATAAAATGTGCTTTCAATGAGTAAAAATAAGAAATCTCAGGAGAGAAATAGAAATGATTAAAGAAAAAGCCAAAAGAAATTCTAGAACTGAAAAATACAATATCTGAAATTTTAAAATTTGTTGATAGACATCAAACAAATGGAGATGACAGAGGAAAGAGTAAGTATACTTGCAGAGAGATCAATAAAGATTATTCAGTGTGAAGAACAGAGAAAAAATGAAAAATATGAGATGGTCAATGAACACCAAGCAGAAAAACAGGAAAAATCTCACACCGGGACACATCATAGTCAAGCTGTTGAAAGCCAAAAATAAATAGCAAATCTTGAAAGCACTAAGAGGAAAATGACACATTACATCCTGTGGAACAATGATTTAATTAACAAATTAGTTCAGATGAGAAACTATCCAGGCCAGAAGAGAATGGACCAACTTCTTTAAAGTGTGAAAGAAACAATCAACCTGGAATTCTGTATCCTTCAAGAATGAAGGTGAAATAAAGACATTTTCAGATCAAAGAAGACAACAGGAGTTTGTCACCAAGAAAACCACACTTCAAGAAATGCTAAGGAAGTTATTTAGGCTGAAGGGAAATGATGCCAGATAGCAAGTTGGATCCTCAAAAAATAATAAAGAGTGAGAAAGGATAAATATCTAGAGACATGCAAAAGATGATTTTCTTCTTTCTGCTTTTTCCCCTTTTAAATTCTTTGTAAGCTGTTTAAAGAAAAAATTATAAAAATTGTCCTTGATAACTGAAAACAAAATGTTTACTCAGCAAATATTTATGAGTGCCAATGTGGACAAAATTGCATACTTACTTTATGCCAGGCACCTTATCAAGCCTTTTGTATAAATCAGTTTAATTATCACAATAGTCTTGTAAGATAAGAATCCCCATTTTACATTAGAGGAAATTGAGTCTGTGAGAACTTAGGGGAATTATCTGTGGCTGCCCTGTTTGTGCAGAGCAGAGCCAGTACCTGATTCCAATTCTGTCTGATCCTCAAGCCTAGGCTCCCAACTACTTATACCATGCTGCCTCTGGATGAACCAATCTATTTGGGCTATAAGATTTGAGACACACTGGGAAACATCTCATGAAGTGCCAGAAGAGAGATACAAACGAGAGCCTGCAGTGTTAGTGGGAGGAGAGATCAGTGTGGACTGCAGAGAAACAGGGAAACTCTTCATGAAGAAGGGGAGATTTTAATAGGGCCTTGAACAATGATTAGGGTTTGTATTGGCAATAAGGTAGGAATAAGCAAAATGTTTGGGGAGGGAGTATGGAGTTGGTAGACCTATTAGACTTATGCTAACATTTCATGCTGGAAACGAGTGTGAAATTGATTTAGGAAAGTAAATTGGAGCCAGATTGGAAAACCTCGGATACAAGGATAAGGTATAGCTATGTGTGTGTGTATATATATATGTATATATATATCATATTAGAAGCACTTTTCAAAACCCTAGACACCTCATAATTATAATCCTCTCTCCTTTCCTTTACATCCACTTCTTGAAACATGGACTGCACTTGTCCTCCCATTCTCACCCCCTACTGGTGTTTCAGGCCGAGGCAGTCTGGATTTTGTCATCATCACTCCCCTGAAACTGGTCCTACTAAAATCTCCAGTGACTTCTCAAGTTTCAAATCCAGAGTGCTTATCGTATTGACTTCCACGGTAATTAACATTCCTAAGGTCTCCTGTTTGAAGCTGAAGTTCTGGTTTCTCAGATCTCTCCTTGGTGTGTTCATGTGTTCCTCTTCCTTTCTCTCTCTCTCAACAGTCAGCGTTCTTCAAGGTTCCTTTCTTTCTCATCTCTCACAGAGCGTTACTACTCCCCAACCATAGAAAATCTCATTAGCGCCCATGACTTCACCTGCCTATACTCTGATGAGGCCTCGATCCTTAGCTCCAAACCTATATCTCTAACCATCTCTGGACAGCTCTCTCCAGAACTGTGAAGAATCTGAGATTTTATCTACTTCCCAGATATCAAGTTAGCCTGCCAGAATTTCATGGATGCTGGTAAAAGACACAAGACTTCTGGGTCAGAGATAAAGGGAGATGTATTGCTCACAGCAATAGCAGTACCCAGAATGTCAGCATTTTTGTGCTGGTTCCGGAGCCCTAGTTCCCACAAGGCAAAATGAAGAAGGCCAGATGAAACTTGCAGAGGGAGTGGGTTGCCTCTAACCCTGAGCTTAGAGAACTCAAATCTTTTTAGCAGGCAGCAAGCACACCTGCTCTTTGCTCCAGAGGGAGAGATTACTTTTTTCTTCAAAAGTTGTTCAAGTTTTCTCCAAAGGTTGTTTGCTATACATATATCCCTGAAAACATAGTCTGAAACGAAGGGCAATCAGTGCCTTGCTCTCAAGATGTGCAGAAACACAAGAGACTCATGGAGAATCGTTTCTCTACAAGTTCCATTTTGCTATCCCGCTGGCCTCTTAAATTCAATGCGTAGTTAAACCAAATTCATCATCATCTTCTGAATCTGTTCCTTTCTGTCTTCACTATACTGAAGTAATGGTACTACCTACCATTAATTTCCTTACTTCTATACATCAGAATAGGCTAAAAGCTGAATAAATATTTATAAAATAAATCCAAAAATCTCAATAGCTTAAACACAATAAGATTTTATATTACTCTTATGCAAAACCCGGTTTAGACATTCCTGGGAGGGTGACTCTCCTGAGCAGCTCCCTTCTAAAAAATAAATCAAATATCCAGGCTGCGTCTGTCTTGTTGTTCCACCATCCTGTGGCTTCAGGGTCTTTGGCATAATCCCGTGTGCAGCTGTTCAGCTCAGCAGGGTTCCCTCTCATCATTTTCCTCTACACCATTGCAACTGCCTGCCTCTAGTCTTACTGTCCTCTCATCCCGGCTCTAGCAATCCATCGAGACTTTAAATATGATTGAGTCACTCTACCCCTGAAAATCCTTCACTGTCTTACCATTATGTACAAAGTAGAAAGTCCAAACTCCTCCATAGGACATGAAGACCCTCTATGATCTGGTCCCTTCCTGACTTTCCAGGCTCATTTCCCGTGACTCACCCACATGCACCCTTTGTTCTTACCAAATCGAATTACTAATGGTTTCCTGATTTTTGTTTCCTCAGGTTTATTTCACTGCTTTTGCACCTGTCATTCCTCTTGCCTATAATCCTCCCCCACCCACTGCCACACACACACACACGCACACACACACACACACCATTTGCCTGCTTAGCAAACTTCCCATCCTTAAATACTCAAGTGTCCCCACTTTACAGACCCTCCCCAGGGCTCCAAGATTCTGACAGCACACATATCAGACCTGAATAGTAACTATGGGAGGAAGACAGGAGTAGTAACAACGCAGAGTTTCTCCATTCCCCTCACAGTCTGGGGCGGCTCAGAGGCACTGAGCAGAGCTGACATTAGACTCCAGGAGAGGAACCTCAGCCCTGCATTATTACATGCATCTGATCAGCTGCATAATAGGGTAGGTACCAGGCCCTGCCCTGGCATGATCAGGGTCTGGCACCTCGGCCTTGTAGCTGCAGCTATACAACGGGGTGAGCAGTGACTCCCAGCCCTGACCTGCCACTCAGCATTCTGTCAGGACTGACTGCACTGCCTTAAGCGCTCAGCTGTAGCCACTTTCCGTAGAGCAGCCTGCAGATCCCAGTGGTCCTGTTCCACAGGAGGCCAACTCCATCTCTGGAAGGCCAGTCTGCGAGGATGAGTCCGGGACAAGTTGACCTTGACCTCTCAGTTCACCTCCCTAAATTCAAAGGGTGCCTCATTCCTTGTTCCATCAGCATCTCAGACCACTTCCATCACAAGGACTAAGAGGCCAGCCCTTGACATAGCTTTAAAGAGGCATTGCAGAACAGACTAGAGGCCATAGGATCCAGATCCAGCCAAGAAAAGAGGTTACCAGGTCAGAGCCAGCTTCATGGGTGTGGGACCTGTGCAACCACCCAGGACCCACTGCTTAAAGGGGCTCCGAGCTTGATTTACAATGCTCTGCTGTCACTGTCTTGAAATTTTTAATAATTTTTGAACAAGGGCCCTACCTTTTCATTTTGCACTGGGCCCACAAATTAACGTAGCCAGGCCTGTCCAGGGTGTTCACTGGGACATCATAAACAAACAACCATCCTTCTCGTTCTTGTATGGGGGGACTGCTTTTTCTTCTACCTTACCACGTGTTGATCCATGTTCAACATGATGTGTTGGCCAGTGAGCAGACAGGCGCGCCCTTGGCTGGCAACAGAAAGTCAGAAGTGATCCTGTTGTCTGGAACCACCCCGGCCAAGGAGGCAGGCCAATCTGTTGGATCTCTATGGCTTAAGAAGTCTCCCTGGCCCTTTGGTCAAGCATAGCTAACAGATTGGTATCATTGTTGTCAGCTCAGTTAGCCCCATCCAAGAATGAAGCCACTTGAGAAATTGTGGTGTCTCCTATATTCCACCAGAATTTTCCACCGTCGCAGGAAGGTTCACTCACACTGGGGGTGAGAGGAAGGCTGTCTAGACAGTGCCCTGTGTAGTCACAGGGATCAGTCGGTCAGTGGCTGTTCTCCCAAGAAGTGGGCACAACAGTGCCGTGAGAACAGGCTCACCGTGGTCTGCAGCATTGCTCTCAAGCATCCTCCGATGGCATCCCTTGGCATCCTGGTAAGATGAGCGTGGTCTGGCCTGCTCAGCTCCAGGGCCGAAGGTCATTGCTGGCAGTTGGTCTGACCTCAGTTCCAGCCCCCATTACATGATGTTATCACTGTTAATCGGCCAGATTCTCCACTCATCTGTGAGCTCCTTGAGGACCAAGATGTGCTTTGCCTTTGAATTCCACGTATCCACACAGCAGGCATCAACAAATGCCCACTGCATGAATAAACTAAGGAGGGATTAGCCGACATTACTTTGGCTTACACTTTAACAGCTATTACATCAAGCTCACTTCACTTCATTGTTTTCTGTATTTTTCTGATCCCTTGATTTGCAGGTACCCATGCTTACAACTCACATGTCACATTTTTAGTTTATGAACAATGGTGCCCAAACGACCCACGCCTTGTTTATTTTTTCATATAACTAGTAACATTTTTGTGCCAACCTAGTTTTCATGCCTTTCCCATGACTTTGGTTTTTCCTGAATTTCTAGTATTCAGTCACTTATTTTTATAAGATGAATCAATAACATACATTATTTCAGATGCTGTTACTAACATCACCTAAAAAATTTTTTTTCAAAAGTAAATCTACCAATTAAGTTAACCAGTGCCTCATTTTTGTCAGTTACTGTGTTGGATAAAGCTAAGTTGTTCAGGGCTTTAAAGGTAAACTTATAAACGGTTACTTGGTTTAGTTTCTTTGTTCTCAGTAACACAGTCATGCAGCAGGATGGTAAACAGGACTCCGTTCTCCAAGGTTGGGTCCAGGCCACAAGGCTGACAACACAGTAGGTGCGGGACTGCCACCTTGGGAGGAGGGTGCCCATGTGCAGGCCCGCGGGAGCTGCAGTCTCGCCCTCAGAGGCTGGCAGGAAGGGCAGTATTCTGGTGGGGGGCTCGTTTGGCAGTCACTGGTGTGCTGTGCAGTGTCTAGGCAGGAAAGAGGCTTCCAGGAGACCACTCAGGAGTTTGACCTTTGTTCCATGGAGCTGGAGTTGATTGCCATCAAAGGGTTTGTTGCAAACTTTGAAGAACTATCACCAAATAAAGAATGGATTTATACACCATGTCCTAAGTGACAAGCCGCTGTTACAAGAGCATTCAGGTTGCCCTCAGGACATTCTAGGGCAGGTCCTACCATTTCCCCGTTCCCACCAACTGGCAGCCTGGTGACTTGGGGCATCTCGCAGGCAAAAGTGCCAGCCATGGTGCAGCCGGCTGGTGCACTAGAAGGCTGCCAGCGGCACAGCATCAAGTACTTCTCCCACCAGCCCTGAGAGCCGCCCTGGCTGCTAATGTCAGAGCACACTTCCTTTAATCAGCTTCAAAGGAGCCGCAGCCAGCTCCCTCACAGGATCTTTGAGGAACTCGCAAGAGTTCTCCTTGAAAGGAAGAGCCAAAATCTCACACTCACCATCCAGAGGGCCCTAACGGCAGACCACAGCTGCACGCCTTGGCGGATTTGTCCTGGCCTCCAAGGAGCCAGAAATAGGCACTCACACAAGTTGGGGAGTTTGGGAGAAAAGAGGAAGAGCCCTCTGCCACCCCACTGCAGACCACCAAACCCAAAGCTGGCTGACTCACGGAAGGGGAGAAGCTTCCAGTTGGATGAGAGTCTGGGGTTTTGACTATTGCACTGCATAGGCTCACTTAATTATTAGACTGGAAGTTGAAGGACCTTAAGAGTGACCGGAAAAGCTATAGAATCTGCCCCAGATTTCATCTGCAAAGCAAAGAGAAACAAGTGCACAGAGTGGGCTGAACGAGCCAGGGGGGTAGGACTAAAACGGTGTTCTGTCTGCTCCTCTCAAGTCCAGCTTGCTCCATGGTTACACCGTGGAGGAGTAGAATATAATTCGTTAAATGCTGTGAAGGTAAACTTTGCAGACACTGCCACCCTGTATAGTTTCTTTTGTTTTGTTTCACAATTGTTTATCTTTCTCTAAACATAACACAAAGAGAACACAAACATTCATACAGTGTTGAGTTTCTAAACAGACATGACCAGGTTGCCATCTTGCTGTGGTAAATTTTAGTACTTTAACAGCCAGCAGGGTCTCAGCAGGTCCCTGAATTTTAAGTGAAGCTACTGTCATCAATAGAAAATATAAGGTAGTGACTTCACATCTTTTATTCTGATTCCTTTTAGGAAGAGTCTTTAGAAGTTTAAAAGCTTCCCGAAATAGCAGGAATCCATAGCATTTTGCACAGTGCAGAAGAATCAATTTAGTTGAGAGAGTTCTCATGACTTGTGTTCAAAGAGCTATTCTAGTTATCTTTGTTTTTTAAAATCTATCAGAAAATGAGAATGGAGTTTTTAAACATAAAGTAGTAGAACTAAAAGGCTTCCCCACAAAGCTTGAGTTCCTCGACAGCTGAACCTACAGGATCGCATTAAAAACATTCAGAGGCGTTCAGAGGGGGTGCAGGACAGGCCACCACCAGGCTGGCTTTGGCAGTAACATCATGAGAACTCAGCATCGGTGTGGTGACATTGCATCAAGCCATGTTATGACGCTGGCCTACTAAAGTAATAAAACATTAGAGTTTTATTTCCACAAGGTCTAGGAACTAGGCAATGTTATTTAGTAGACCGGCTCAGCCTGATGGGTCATCCCAGACCATCCTAGCACGTGGTGCGTGTCTGGTGAATGTTAATATTTAATATAAGAACAATACTGAATAAGAACTACGCCTCTAGCTAGACGCACCAGAACTGAGTTAACTGTATCTTAGGGATAGATGTATTTGCTGTTGCTACATTAATACCTCTATACACATAGAAAGGAATGCTATTTGAAGTGTGCCTTTGTAAAAATAATCATGCAGAGAAATAACTCAGTACTTCCAAAGACATCGAAACGCTGTTTCCCGCTCCACGAAGGCTAATTGAATGTCGTGTATTCCAAATTATTTCTCCTTTGCTCCTTCCATCTGGGTTGTAGAAATTGTTTCATTCTGGCTTCTGTATTATCATGTCTGGGCAAGGATGAAATCCTCTGGGAGGTGCAGGAGAGAGCAACAGTAGTTTTTAAGAAAGGAATGACATCAGATTTGAATTTTTTGAGATAATTCTAGCAGAACTTTAAAATAGATGTTCAGTGAGATTGGAAACACAAATGTTCATTAGTACACTATTCCAGTTGTCTAGACGAGACAGTAAGGCATTGAGAGGGTGGGAGTTGAAAGTAAGGGACAGTCATGAGAGACAAAGCCAAGAGACTACAGATACAGCAAAGTCTGTAAGAAGTTAAGAGAAGAAAAAATCAAATTCAGGTGAAGAAATTCGACTAATTAATTGCTCACAGAGTCTCAGTTTTCACATTTCTAAAATGGAGATTTAATAATTTATATATTCCCTCAGCCTCATCACGAGGTTTTTATGAGAAGTAAAATAGATAAGTGTAAAATGGCTTTGTAGTTTCAAAAGCGATCCACAAATATTGGTTATTATCTCCTGTAATAAATTTTTAAAAATCCATGTGCCAAAGCAAAGGTGTGTCACCCACAGACGGAGCTGACAGTCATGTGTGCAATAAATATACACCACATGCTTGCTATGTGCTAGGCACTGCTGTTCCAGACGCCGAGGTTACAGCAGTGATCAAAGCAGACCAGAGCCCTGCCCTCATGAAGCTCCATCTCGAGTATCAAGAGACATAGGAACGAGATAGGAATGTATCAAGAGACATGGGGACCTGTCCCGCCTCTGAGTAGAGAGGTGGAAGACTAGAAGAATGGTGGCGCTCGAGACAGAAACAGAGCAGACAGAGGAGCTGCTGGTTTGCAGGGGAAGAACATGGTGGCTATGACTGGGGCCCTTCAGTTTGAGCTCTGGGGGAGCATCCTCGTGGAGGTATGCAAATAAGCTATTAGGGTGAAAAAGAAGAGTTTACGCCAGAGAAACTGGATTGGTTTGGGGACACCAGCCCAAAGAGGTGAGAACTGAAAACAAAAAAATGAATGAGACTTTGGAGTTTGAAAGAGGAGAAATTCACAGATCGATAGTTGTACAATGCAACTCAAGGAGGAGGAAGGAAGAGGAGACAGTGAAGGTCAACAGATCATATGATCCAAAAAATTGGAGGAAAACCGAAGAATAGGGGGGTAGAATAGAAGGTCAGGTTTATTTTTTAAGAAATCATTGTAGGATTCCTTTAAGCAGCTTTTCGTCATAATTTAAAATTAATTAAACTTGTAAAAATCAAATTTTATACAGACTCTAGATATACATAAACTTCATATAAGAAAGCTGTATCTGAATTTTTCACATTTTTGGACCAAAAAATAATAGTCATAGTAGAATGTTAAAAGAATATCAGGTTCTCTAAAACAAATACCAAAACCTGAATAATTGGTTTCTGAAAAAAGTTGTCAGCAGTTCTTTCTATGATTTATTTAACATAGTGCTATATTTCATCATTCAGGACATATTTGTCTATTAGAATTTTACCAACACATCTGCCCGCCACAAAACAAACGCTCAGAGTGGTAGGCTGAAGAATGGTTCCCCAAAGATGTCCACATCCTAATCCCTGGACCCCATAAAGATGTTACCTTTTATGGCAAAAGGAACTGTGTAGACGTGATTAAGATAAGGATCTTGAGATGGGGAGGTTATCCTGGATTATCTAGGTGGGCCCAGTACAATCACAAGGGTCCTCATAAGATAGAAGCAGGAGGGTGACAGTCAGAGGAGGTGATGTGACAATGGAAGCAGAGGTTGTAGTGCTATGGAGCCACAAGCCAAGGAATGTGGGCAGCCTCTAGAAGTTGACATAAGTAAGGAAAGATATTCTCCCCTAGAACATCCAGAAGGCACACAGCCCTGATGACACTTTGATTTTAGCCAACTGAGATGAATTTTGGCCTTCCAAACTCCAGAACTATAAGATAATAAATTTGTGTTGTTCCAAAGTCACTAAGTTTGTGGTAATTTGTTACAGCAGCAATAAGAAACTAATACAATCAATAAACATTTTTAGGGGAGGAGAGACCTTAAAGTCAGACGAGGAAATTGTCAAAATTCCCAACATTTCAGGAGTTACTTGCATAGACTGTTCAAAAACAAATAAAAAAACAAACGTGTGCTCTAGAGTTGACACTAACAATTGACGAGTTGATACTAATAATTGACATGCCTGCTGTTATGTTGTTATTGATGGCATAGTGATTGCCACTATCAGTCTTCTCCAGGGGAATTTGGTGCATGTGTGGCCTTAGAAACCTTTGAGTGTTGGCATTTGTTTTACTTTTCATACTTCTTCAGATTCTTACAATGCCTTCTCTCCTTCCAAGTTCAAGTATTATGTGAGAACTTGACCCATTATCATATAGAAAACACTGGATGTAAGCACCATGTCAATTATTGCTCACTGTGCTGTCCCAAGTTGTCAGCACAGCCTTGCACGCAATGGGTGCTCAATAAATGGTTGAATAAAGGGAGCAGTGTGAGGCCCAGCTGGGAGCACTGGGCTCTTGTCCTAGCCCCTGCTCGGTGGCCATGGAAGGGGGAATCCCTTCAATTCTCCCATTTCACTTCCTTCATTATTTCACTTCCTTCATTTCGCAAATGAGGGCCTTGACCAGATGATCTCTTAAAATCTCTTCTGAATTTCTGATTGCTGTGAATGATGGCATCATGCTCACTCTTGTTTTCTTCTCACAGTCGGTGATGGATGTACGGGATAGTGTCAAAAATCCTCCACCATCCTCCTCTGTGACCCTCCCTCAAATGCCCACTTTTTAAGTCAACACAAATGTCATCTGCCTCGGGCCTCCTCAACATCCTCCAAGGAACCTTCTTTCTAGGGGTGAGACAGGCAGTGCAGTGCGACTCCAGCCACAGCGCCAAACATGACGAGACCCTTGGCTGCTACAGTCGTGGACATCAATAACAGACACTGAGGGATGCCAAGCGCCCGGAAAAATATAAAGCAAAAGCCTGTGAGCCTTTGCCGAGGGTGGAGAGAAATAGCTCAGTGGGGAAGACTTAGAGCCATGCTCAGCTCGCCATGCTCAGCTCGCCATGCTCAGCTCGCCATGCTCAGCATGGCATTGCAGCCTCCCAAGAGCCCCAGATCTAGTGAGCACTGTCATCATCCCCCTTTCTGCAGGGGGAACTAGGACCACTGAGGCTGAATAATTCATCCCAAGGTCGCGTAACTATCAGAGGTAGGGCCAGGATTCACACCCAGCAGCCTGGCTCCAGAAACCACACACCCCATGCTGCTGTCACAGTCAGCTCCACATACCATCTAAGTGAACTAGGAAACAGGAAGCTTACTTCCAGAAATTATGTTATATGCTGATTTTCAAGAGACCTACCCCTGCATAAAGATCTATCAGCAGTTGGTTGTCAGATTAACACTGGTGCTACTTTTCTGGTCATATTTAGGCCATACAGAACCTCAGAAAGTGTGCATCACTTTAAAATAAAAAGTGTCTCCATTCACATATTTCACACAGGATTTAATTCGTTACAGAGCTAGTTCCACGTAAATAAAGAAAATGGAATAACAGTTTACATCATACCAGAATAGTGTAGTCTTCCCAGAATGTCAAGAGGAAACAGTTTGGTTTATATGTATGAAATATGTGGCTCCTTTTTTTTTTTATTTTGCTGAGGAAGATTTGCCCTGAGCTAACTTCCGCTGCCAATCTTCCTCTTCTTTTTTTTTTTCTTTTTTTTTGTTTGAGGAAGATTAGCCCTGAGCTAACGTCTGTGCCAGTATGCCTCTTTTGTATGTGGGTCCCCACAACAGCATGGCTGGCAAGTGGTATAGGTCTACGCCGGGGATCTGAACCCGAGAACCTGGGCCGCCAAAGCGGAGCACACAGAACTTTAACCACGAGGACACAGGGCCGGCTCCCCTTTTTTTTGTGTGGTATCCAATAAGTTGCTATGCTTGGATGTTTCCCGAGAGGCATTTATAAACAAACAAATACAACCCTAATTCTATTGAAAATTTATCATTTAAAATTTTCTTAAGGTTCAGGTTCCCATTCTTCAATTAACATAGGCAACAAAATATCTCTGAAATGGCTAATCCACTTCTGATCATTTAAAAAAATCTTATTTCTTCTATTTAGGAAAATAAAAAAGAATTTAATGGTTAATAAAGCTATCTATAGCACCTTAAGAACAAACTATACAAAGAACTCATAAATATGCAAATTTATTTCTAATACTTTCACTTCTTGCGTAGTACCTGCTACAATTATCCCTAACAAAATCACAGATCAATGAAATATGTTTATATGCCATATCTATTATAAATAATAAAATAATTTTAGTAGATCTAGAGATTACAGTGTCATAACTGCTTCAATATTATTCGGGTATAAAGTATTAGTGATTACTTTAATAATGTTTGCGTAAGTTTTTAAAGAAAGCAGAATGCATTTTTTTCTATTGGGGGTGTGTCAGCTAACACGTTTCCATTGGACGCCTTCAGCTGGGTCATCCTTCCTGTGCCTGCAAAGTGGACCCTGTGGAAAATCACACTGTTTGGTCATTGTTCTAGATTTCTTCCTTGAGATAACTGCCCTATATTAAATGCGATTTTTGTATATTGTGTATATGTATCTTCACAGGGGACCTACTTTATTCAAGATCATTCTTTATCCTTTGCATCAAGAAGATTTTGGCCACAACGTTTTGAATCATCTGTTCGTTGTTCGGATGGGGGAAAAAGGGATAAACGAAAATGTGAAGATTTCTATTTTGTTGTTGATTTGTCTATTCAATCTATAGATTATTCATAAAATCCTTTTATAACACTGTCATTTTCATTTGTGAGTTAGGAAAAAAACCCATAAACCACTATCTACTCCTTCTAAAGTAAAGAAAAAGCAACATAAAAAGCTCGCATTCGGTAAGAAAAGGCTGACAATCTCTCCTGTCAATCAGGACAATTTGTTAGGAGCCTGGCTGGGGAGAATGCGCTGCGCATTTGAAGGAAGAACCTGGAGTGGACATCTACGCCATGCGGAGAAAACATAGTTTGGTCTTTCTACTTTGCCATTTATTTGCTCAACAAATATTCATTTAGTAGCTACTGTGTATCAGGCTCTGTTCTTGTGGCTGTGAACACAATGGCGAGTAAACAGATAAAGTTGCTGCCCTGACTTTTGCATCTCCTGGAAACCAATAAATAAAATCCTGCTCTCCTCCATAAGCAAACTCCGTCAGCCCCACTATGATCATTATGAGATACACCCAAAAGTCCTTTTTTCAGAGAATACAAATTGTGATTCAGCTGGTCTGGGGTGGGGCCTGGGTATCACTTTTTTTTAAAGCTCCCCATGTTAGTGGAATGCGCAGCCCCACACACATAGTTGAAAACTTCTGAGCATTATTTCTTCTCTGGGTTCTTCCATAAAATGGTGGTTTCTTATTCTCATTTGACCCAGAATATACTTCCCAATGTTACAGAAAAAGTGGAATTGGGCCCAGTGAAGTAGGAGCTGCCACCAGACCCTAGCAATCCCTGCCAATCTCTCAACCCCCAGAGAACAGAGGCTGGAGGGGTATGGACCGTATACTCGATACTCGGGGGAACATGGTTACCACTAACCCCATCCGCCTTTTCCAGCCACCTGCTACATAAAGTGTTCAGTTAGAGGCATGGATGAGAGTCCATGCCCATTGGGAAAAAGGCTTATTTATAATTAAAATTATTTATAATTAAAATGACTACAACCAAATTATATCTTATTTAGTTTGGTATATGGTAAAAAATAATTTTATAAAATTACATAAAACAATGTTCTATCTCTTTTTATTCAGAAGTTTAAGAGCTATCTAGATTTTAAGAATACAGTCATGGATTTATTTTCAGGTAACATTGGCCAAAGCAAATACTGCAATGTTAAAAAAGTATTATATAATAAAAGTCAATGAAATACTAAAGCTTCGAGTTTAAAGGAGTTATCTGTTTTAACTGATCAGGTTTTTTTCTGTGATAAAAATATATATATCATTCCTACAATGCTTTTTATGTCCAATACCTTGCTTTGGTTGAAAATGTAATTTTAATAAAAGGTAGTTAATGAGCTTCTAAGTTGATAATGCACCATAAATTGTAATGAATGACAGGGTGGAAAAGCCACACAGCATGTACAGAATGGTCTGACCAATCCCGACATTTGGATTATGGACTGAAAACCTCATATCATGTTCTTTAAAATTATTTCATAAGTACCAAGAGGTACTCAAGGCAGAATTTAGTACTTTGAAAGATAGAATCTCTATTCCTTAAGAGCTTCCAAATTAAGCAAAAAATGAGTATACATTTTAAATTACTGTCTGGGAGAAGAAAGGGGAGGATATAAGTCTTAATAAAAGCCGTTTGTGCCTCTATAACCCGTTTGGAATTTGTCAGAGACCGATAATAAATTCCTTTTCTCCCCTCATTCATTCCTTCAGCGAAGCTTTATCGGGCTCCTAGGCTTTCAAGACACGAGGATGAACAAGACAGACAGGGTCCCTGCCTTTCCAGAGCTTAGACTACTGGACCCGGAAGTTGTACCTCCAACTTCAGTTTGTTTTCCTGAAAAACAAGACAAGCTCAGGGCGTGCCCACCACCATAGTCAGGGGCACAGACGGGGATTTCGCCGATATTCAGCACTGAGACCTGAATTAACTGTGGTGGAGAGTTTTAATTTGGTAATGATCTTCAAAGTATGTCCATCTGGAGGCAAAAAATGGAAAGACGTTTTGTAAAACTCAAATTATACTGTTTAAATATCTAAAACTAGCATTTACAAATAACTACACTTAGGAAGGAGGATTCGCTCTTTGAAGCCTGGTACTGTTCGTACATAAGTAGGTTTAGGAGCATGTTCTTTGTGGTGTTTAGAAGTATCGTGGATGTTAATTGCACTACCCACAAACCTGATTTTCCCCTGAGCCAAGCATGAGGAGGCATTGTATTTCACCAGCTTTCTTTCGTCAGCTTCAGTTAGTGTACTGACTGAAGAATCAATGTTAAGAGACACTGTAAACCACTTGCTGAAATATTCTGAGACTTACTTCAGACTGCACCCAACACTCTCTGGGAACAGGACAATTAAGTCAGCCCCTTAACTCTTTCAGACCTAAAAGGCTGCATCAGGCCAATGCAGCCGTGTTGGAGGCAGAGCAGTCAGGCTGACCCCGGAGGCAAGTCAACCCTGAACCCCTTTTCAGAGCCTCTGAGATTCTGGGAAAGAGGCCGCAGACAGTTTATTCAATTGAATTCAATTTCATCTATAGAGCAAGGCTAACAAAAGAACCAGTGTAAGTTACCTGCTTCCTCACAGAGAACATAGGACCTAGGAAGTTAGCCAAAGGGTCCCGGTGCACAGAGATGCAGGAAACACAGATAACTGAGCCACTGCTGTGCCATTTCAATCTCTGGGGGGACCAGAGTTTAGGAAATTATGCAATAATGCTCTGGTAAATACTTGAGTCTCTACAGATTCAAAATTAATAGAATCAATTTTACTGACTTACCAACAAGACAATCTAATCTGTAACTTCATTTTAGAGCAATTTCGTATATGTACCATAAAAAAAAGAGTTTGAGTTCTTACTGTTTCCGGTACTGAATAAAAATAGCAGATTTTGGTAAAGAAAGTTGTTGGTCTAGCATTCTTAACTGAAACCAAAAGTAAACTGTAAAAACATAAATGAGGTTTTCAGTCAGTTCTTTAGACTTGAGGTTTGAACACACTCAACCCCAGTCCTTCTCCTGTCATTAGCAGCGATGGACATTCTTGGGGAATGATGGAGGGGAGCGCTAGAGGACTCTGAATGCTTAATGGGAAATTTCATTTTGTCATTCTGAATTATTAATGCAAAACATTATTGACTATATAATCAGCTATAACAGATGAAGGAAAACTAAAAAGAACATTATGTGCATTCCCTGACCACATTATCCATTGTATGATCAGACAATATGACAAAGTATTTTAAACCAGAATTTTCCTGGAAAATCCAACAGCGTTATGAAACTTACGAATTAAACTTTTATGCCCTTTATACTGTAGAGACATTGTACTTCTAAAAGAACACACAAAACTATTTGAGTATTTTTTTCTCTCCTGGCCGCTAAAGTTCTAGAAGAAGAAAAGGGTCTTATCTGATACAAAGTCATTGTGGGCTTTCTGCTTTTGAGAAAAGTAAAAGAACAGTCCACACTTTTAAACGCAATTCCAGTGTGCAAACAAAACCATTGATGTATACACATTTATCAGTTAGGTGGTAGTAGTCAAATAAAATGAGCTTGCTACGCCTGAGAAAGATTTCACTTGAATTTTAAGTTTCAGAAGCTCAGTTTTCAGAATATATGTCAGTTTTTCATTGTTTTTGCATGCACTATTTCTTTTCTAATTGCATTTGTTATATAAGGCAAACTTACCTTGGATTTCCCATGCAGCCTAACTTACTGTAAATAAGCAGTTTAGGTGAGATCAATAATCATTAAAAAATAATCATAAAGGTTCCACTTGTGGCAAAACTGAGTTATTTTTGGACCAAGACTACTACCAAGAACAATTAGAAAACCTGGACAGAATATAACAAACATCGCTTTGAGGGTATGGGAGATTTCCCAAGGCAGTAAGTATCTTCAGAGCTAAAACACGAAAGAGGTGGGAAGCCAAGAGAGATAAGCCCAACCTCTGGGGCCAATTCTCCCCTGGAGGCAACTGTCAATTCAGAAAGCAAAAGCAGTAGCTGACAGGTTAAGAAGCTGAGCAGAGCTTTTGATCATTTCAAAAGATCGGGGAATAACACTTGGACTAATGGGTCTACCAAGGAGGAAGGGCCCACGCAAACACCTTAGGCTTTTGGTTGGGACCCTTAAGGGTGAACCAGAAATAGACCAGCTCTAACAAGACTGGAGCCCAGCTATGAATCATCTCAATCTCTGACAAAAATCAGGTGATCTGTTCTGATCTGTACCAACTGTCTGCCAGAAGTAAAAGTAAATCTTTTCAGGAGGAGGAGAACATCATGCAGAGCCTCAAATTATCACTAAGAATTTTGTATATAACATCTGGCACTCACTCAAAAATAACCAGGGCATAGGCGATATCTGGCAAATTCCACTTTAGCCACGTGACCAAAATAAACATCATTAAAAATGGGACTATCTGGGGGCCGGTCTGGTGGCATGGTGGTTAATTTCGTGCGCTCTGCTTCAGTGGCCCAGGGTTCTCGAGTTCGGATCCTCAGCGCACACCCACACACTGCTCATCAAACCATGCTGTGTAGGTGTCCCACATACAAAATAGAGGAAGATTGGCACAGATGTTAGCTCAGTGACAATCTTCCTCAAGCAAAAAGAGGAAGACTGGCACAGATGTTAGCTCAGGGCGAAGCTTCGTCACTAAAAAAAAAAACAATGGGACTATCTGATATAATGTGCCTCCTTAGTAATGTGCCTCCTTAGTGATGCACCAAAATGGACACAACATCAGTTAGTTAGACAGTATTTCTGCCAAATAAGCATAACCTGATTCTAATCAAACAAATCCAAATTGAGAAACCTTCTTTAAAACAACTGACCATGTTATGAAACTGTCAATGTTATGAAAACAAAGAAAGGCTTTGTTTTCCAACAAAAGGAATATTTCCAATAAAAGAAAACTAAAGAGATATGACAACTAAATGTAAGATGTGACCCCGGATGGATCTGGATAAGGAAAAAATATAAAAGATTGCAACAAAGGACATTAATGGAAAAATTGGTGAAATTTGAATATAGATTGTATTTTAGATAAAAGTATATCAGTATTAAATTTCTTGAATTTGATTAATTGTGTTGGAGTTATGTAAGAGAAGGTCTTTGTTCTAAAGACACATATGCTGAATTATTTAGGGGTAAAAGGTTACGATGTCAACAATATATTCTCAAATCTACTAATAATATGGGCGTAACAAAAGCAACACTAACAACACTATGGAAAGCAAGAGAAAGAAGCGGTAAAATGTTAACAGCAAAAGTAGGTGAAAGCTTATTCTCTGTGTTATTCTTGCAACTTTCCTACAGTCTCGAAGTTTTTCAACATAAAATTTAAAAATATATAAGCTACCCGAATCAAACAGTACAAATTAAATGACACTTTTAAATAATCCATGGATCAAAGAATAAATCACAAGGGAACTTAGAAAATATCTTGAACTAAACTAAAATGAAAAAACAACATATCAAAATTTGTACACTCTACCTAAATCTCATAGGAACTTTTAAGGCCTAAAACCAACCATCTAAGCTTCTACCTTAAGAAACTAGAAAAAGAACAACAAATTAAACTCAAAGTAAAAGAAAAGAAATAATAAAGATCATAGCCAAAATTAATGAAAAATAAAACAGAAAAATAACAGAAGATAGTAAGGAGAAAAGTCAATAAAACCAAAAGTTGATTCTTTGAACAGAAAAATAAAATTGATAGATCTTTAGCAACTTGGTCAAGAAAAAAGAAGACGAAACAGCTAAAAAAAAGAGAAGACATCACTAAAAGGATAATTAAAGAAGAATGTTAATGAACAGCTTACAGGTATAATAAGGGAATGTTATAAAGAATTTATGTCAACAAATTTAACAAATTAAATGGAATGAACAAATTCTTTGAAAGATACAACTTACCAAAACTCAAGAAGAACTTTAAAAATCTGAATAGACCTATATCAAGTAAAGAATTTAGCATTCAAGGACGAGCAAGGCCAGTGAGACTGAAATGAAGGGAGAAAGAAGAAAAGAAAGAGAGGTCAGAGAGGTAACAGGACCCAATCATCCTCAGCCTTGAGAGCCATTTGAAGGACTCCATTGGCTTTCCTCCAGGTGAAATGCAGAGTTGTTGCAAGATTTTGAGCAGAGCCATGACTTACTATTAGTTTATTTCAATGGGATGTCAGCATTACCCACTCCTCCATGAAGACATTGTCCATAGGACAAAATTCCTACCAGGTGTCAAGGCAGAAAACAGTAAGAACAGTTTGTAGAAGTGGAGACTTTCCATCCGTGTGCTCCTCTTCCTGCCACATGAGCCTACTTGGGGGCTTGAGCAGGAAGCAAAGATGGGGTGCCCTCGACAACCATGTCGCCACGGTGTGATCCTGGGCACCCCCCACCCCCTGCTGGCTGGTCTATAAGAAGACAAGTGACCAAAGATAGATATTCACACACTCTCATACAACAAGCTAGAATATTGAAGATAGAGATAAAAAGCAACAGACTGGCAATTGCTAGTGTAAGTGACGTTAAAGGCAGGACACTAAAGTGAGATCCCAGTTATTCAGGTCTCTGGAGCCTCCCTTGGTTTTGCCCTTTTCAAAGTACACTTGTGCAAACTCCGTAAAATCCCCTGGCTTCCTCCTAATAAATTCCCTTTTCATTCAGAATACTTACAGAGTTGGTTTCTGATACTTGAAACCCAAACAACCTTAGCAATTACAGGCAGACTACTCCAAAGCTAAAAAACATGAAATGCAACAAATGCAGGAATTACTGGAGGTGAGTGATGTCGTGGTTGGTTGTAATAATAGTTTAAGTAGTCGTTTAACGATCATCTCTTTACCTCCTGCCATTATCTTTTCAAACAGAAATGGTCCACTAATCCCCTTTGGAGGGTTGAAAGAGTACTCTAGACCTAGCTCAAATGTATTCTCCCATACTGGTGGTACTCTCATTGTTTGTATGTTAACACAATCTGATTATATTTGTAAAGGAATTGTTTCTAGTAACAATAATCTGGCTTCTACACTTCACATAAATAACAACAGGAAGATACAGTCCTTGTTATGTTGTTCATCTGGTCACAAAATCACAATGCTGTGTGCTTCTCTCCACTTCTGACAAAAGGAAGAGTTTACACACTATTAAAATGCTTGGCTGTCTTTACTGGATAAGAAGCATGAATCAGAACATTCCATCCAAAATGTACTAATTTTAGCATATTGGATTTTCATAAATTACAGCTAAATGATTATCACTTTATGTATCGCCACCTACTAAATAAAATTTGTGCCAGGTCAATCCTTTGCCTAATTCAGCCACATCAAGTTCTAAAACATTAAAAAATAAAATAAATACCGTTTCTCTTAACAGAATATTTAAAAATTTGTCACACTGAGAAAACACTACCTCTCTTATTGTCCAAGACAATCACAGGCGGGCCACTCCTCAGTGAAGAGAATTCCAGCACTTGCCTAACTTCCCCATAGCAAGAATTATCTGGTTGCTTGTTAACCAGACAGCTCCCCAGGTGATTCTGATTTAGTGGATCTGGGGTGGAGCCCAGGGACTTGAACAACTACCTGGTGGTTGTTACCATCAGAAAAGCTGGATTTGACCATGGTTGTGTTCCTTTTCTATTGCTGCTGAAGCTGCTGATGTTGACAATTGTGATTCTGCAGCAGTTGGATGTTGTGTTCTATAAGTATCAGGTCAAGATGGTTAACAGTGTTGGTCAAATCTATAACATACTGATTGTCTACTTGTTCTATCAATTACTGAAAAATGGGTGTTGGAAATCTCCAATTATAACTGTGGATTTTCTGTTTCTTTCTAGTTTTGTCAGTTTTTGCTTCATGCATTTTAAAACTTTTTCATTAGGCATATACACATTTAGGATTCTTAGGTCTCCTTTGATTAATTGATCCTTTATCATTATAAAATTTCCATCTTTTTCTTTGGTAGCATTACCCTTGCATTGACATCCTCTTTGTGTGATATTAGTATAATTGCACAAGCTTTCTTACACTTACTGATTGTATGGTATAACTTTTCCATCCTTTACTTTCAATCTGTCTCTTTCTATTTAAAGTATGTCTCATATACAGCATATAGTTGAGTCTTCCTTTTTTTCCATTCTGACAATCTGGCAATTTTAATTGAAGTTTTTAATCCATTTATATTTAATGTAGTTGTCGTGTAGTTGGCTGTAAGTCTATGTAACTATTGATATGATTGGATTTAAGACTACCATCTTCCTCTTTGTTTTCTTGTCATGCCATCTGTTTTTTTGTTCCTCTGTTCCTCCTTTCCAGCTTTCTTTTGGGCTAATCAAATATTTTTTAGTATTCCATTGTAATTCCTTTCCTGTCTTTTTAGCTATATCTCTTTATTTATTTAGAGGTTACTCTGAGAGTACAATATGTATACTTAACTTATCACAGTCCACTTAGAGTTAATTCCATTTCCTTCCTCATTTTTGGTGCTATTACTGTCATATATATTTTACACCTACATATGTATACCCCACAATACCATGTTACCCTTTTTGCTTTAACCAGAGATCAGCACACCACGGCCCATGAGCTAGCATTCATTTTTGTAAATAAATTTTATGTATTATCTATACTTGCTTTCTTGCTACAATGGCAGAGTTGAGTAGTTGTGTCAGAGACTGTATGGCCTGCAAGCCTAAAATATTTACTATCTGGCCCTTTAAGGAAAAGTTTGCTGACTGCTGCTTAAACAGTAATTGTTTCTCAATGATTAAGGGAAGCAAAAAATTTAGAGTGTTTTATATTGACCTACATATTTCCTATTTCCAGAGCTTTTCATTCCCTTCCATAGATCTGAGTTTTTATCTGATATCTTTCCCTTCAGCCTAAAGAACCTTTTACCATTTCTCATAGTGCGGGCCTGAGATGACAAATTATCTCATCTTTCATTTATCTGAAAATGCCCTTTTTTATTCCACTTTCATTTTTGAATAGTGTTTTTACTGGATATGAGATTCTGGGTTAACAGGTTTTTCTTTCATGTAAGCCCATTATCTTTTGTTTCTATTGTTTCTCAGGAGAAGTCAACCATCATTTGCATTGTTATTTCTCTATACGTAATACAGCTTTTTTCCTCTGGCTACTTTAAAATTTTTCTCTTTATCTCTGGTTTTCAACAATTTGACTATGATAGACCTAGGTCTTGTTCTCTTTTATTCATCCTGTTTGGGGTTCCCTGAAATTCCTGGATCTGTAGATAGATGTTTTATTATCAAATTTGGAAGATTGGGCCCATTATTTCTTTGAGTAATTTTTCTTCTATTTTCTCTCTCCTCTTCCATGGCATTCTAATTATAGTCATGAGCCACATATTGATGTTTTGGTTACCAACAGACCACATACACGACAGTGGTCCCATAATATTAGTACCATATAGCCTAGGTATGTAATTGGGTATACCATCTAGGTTTCTGTAAGTACACTCCATGATGTTTGCACAATGACAAAATTGCCTAATGATGCATCAGGACATATCCCTGTCATTAGGTGACACATGACAGTACTTGTATTTTATTTTATATTTTATTTTATTTTATTTTAATTTTTTTTTTTTGTGAGGAAGATCAGCCCTGAGCTAACATCGGTGCTAATCCTCCTCTTTCTGCTGAGAAAGACCAGCTCTGAGCTAACATCTATTGCCAATCCTCCTCCTTTATTTTTTCCCCCCAAAGCCCCAGGAGATAGTTGTATGTCACAGTTGCACATCCTTCTAGTTGCTGTATGTAGGACGCGGCCTCAGCATGGCCGGAGAAGCGTTGCGTCGGCGCGCGCCCGGGATCCGAACCCGGGCCGCCAGTAGCGGAGTGCGCGCACTTAACCGCTAAGCCACGGGGCCAGCCCAGTACTTGTATTTTAGACTACTTGAAATTGCACTACAGGTTACTAAGTCTCTGCTCATTTTTCTTAAATCTTTTTTCTGTTTATTCTTCAGATTTGATCATTTCTATTGATCTATTTTCAGATTTACTAAGCTTTCCTTCTGCAGGCTCTGTTAAGTAGTGAAATTTTCATTTCATATGTTGTATCTTTTAGTTCTGTGATTTCCATTTGGTTCTTTTTTATCATCCAATTTTCCTGCTGAGATTCCTTTATGTTCCCTCATTAGGAGCATCTTTTCCTTTAAATCTTTGGATATTTTTATATTAGCTACTCAAAGTCCTTGTCTGCAAATCTAATGTCAATGTCCAGTGTCAACATCTACATCAATTTTGAGTCTGCTTTTATTGACTGGGTTTCTTTTTTCTTAATTGTGGATCATGTGTTTCTACTTCTTCACATATCTACTAATTTTTTATTGTATGGTGCACTTTGTGAATGACATGTTGTAGACAGTTTGTTTACAGAATGTTGAGGTTTTTTGTTTGTTGTTTTTCCTGTACACAATTGTTCCTAGCAGCTTTATTCATAACAGCCCAAACTGGAAACAACCCAGGTGTCCCTCAAAGGATGAATAAGCAATATAAGATGTTGAGTTGTCTTCTGGCAGGCATTTAAATTACTATAATATCTTTTTGATCAGGACAAGCTAGTTTTTGTTAGAGAGGAATCTATTTTGGTTTTGAACTTAGTCCTGAGGTATCACCCTTACTCTATGGCATAGTCCTTACTCCCTAGGCATATCCTTTCTAGATCTCACCTGAATGGCCAAGGTATTCAGCAAGTTTTCTCTATTCCGGCCAGGCCAGAACTCCAATACCTCCCATAATGTACAACTCCTAGTATTACTATTCTTCTCTCAGCTCCACAACAGGCAATCTCTCCTAGGCTTTGTGGAGTCTTGCCTTGGACAAACACAGTCTAGTCTTTGGTTAAGGATTCACACAATGAATCTCCACACAAACTTCTGTCTCCAGTATCCTGCACAGCTCCCTTCTTCTCTGGTACCCTGTTCTGTAAACTTCAGCTGCTTCAGAAGCCCAAAACCCCAGTCTCTGCCTCCTCATCTCAGTAAGGTCACTGCTTAGCTTGAGTTCCACCTCCCTCTGCAGCAGCAGGCAGAAAGCCAGGGTCATCGTGGGATTCATCTTGTGTGTTTCCCATATCTCAAGATCACAGTCCTGCACTGCCTGTATTTCAATGTCTCAAACAGTTGACTCATATATTCCATCCATTTTTATAGTTGTTTTCAGCAGAAGGTCAAGTCTAGTGCCAGTTTATCTATAACGGCGAGAAGGAGAAGTCAAGCAGATGCAATGATGATTATAGTTCTAAAACAGTGGTTCCTAACCATGGGTGCACACTGGAATACACTGAGGATTTTTTTTTGAATACTAGTGCCCCCAAGTATTTTTTACAAGCTCTTCAGGTAACCTGAAGGTGAAACTAAGGTTGAGAAGCAGTCTAAAGCACCTCACGGTGTTTCTATTCTGACTTCTCACTTTCATAAATTTTAAGCTTCTTGTTCTTATTTGATGCAAAGTAATCCCCTCAATCACTCTGACATCCTTGAATCAGCCCATGAAGAGGGCTTTGATAGCTTCTTTTACGGCACAAGGACATCTAGGTTACTATCCTCTGTAATAAGACTTGCTTGGTCAGCTGCTTCTGGGACCTATGCTTCCTAGTCCACATTGACTTGGTTAATAATTTACAGTCATCCTAAGTGTTACTCTGTTTTTGAAGGTCATTTTTTAGAACTATAGCATAACCACATGTTCTAGGACAACATCAACCTGTGATTACTGATTGCTTTGGAGATTCTTTAGACCTGAGACTGTTCCAATAGAATCAAGATGCAACATTGAATTTGTTTATTTGAAAGTACACAACTGTCTTTAGAAGAAAACTGGGTTCAATCAGTAATCCAGGCCAATTCCCATGAATCCTGGTCACTAGTCACTAGTGGGAGGAAGGTAGCAGCTGGGGGAGGGGAAAGTGTCTGGTGACTTAGAGCATCTTCAGAAACGTCTCTAGAGTAGAGGTCACCATATTTTTTATCTTGTATCCCTATTAGTGGGTTTTCTAAAATAATATTTTATTTATTAGTAACATTTAAAATGTTTTATCCTCATTAAGAATATTAATACTAAGAATATTATATACAGTACTAATAATATTTTAGAGAGTGCAATGTGATTTAAAATATTGCATAATTTTTTAAAATATTAATTTAATACTTTATGATACAGCAATTTGAAGGTTTGGTTTTAAATTCGTTTTATTTCATCACTTAGTTTTGATGGGTGCCTTTAGCTGAAAAAGGTGTCTCACAAAGATAAGTAGAGCCAAGTGGAAGAAAAGTATCATTAACTATATTTATTAAATTACAATACTCATTTATCAGTCCCATTCACCAATTACACAAAAGTTTTTTGTTGAAAGTCAACTAGCAAATTTAAATCATCTGTGATACCCGTCAGTTGTTCTTGCCAACTAATCAGAAGGTGTTCCATTTTTATAATTTTAATCAATGGTTTGAAAGGCTGAAAATTTAATTTGGAACATTTTAAGCAGGTTAGAGATTTCCGTTTCCAACTTTTGAAGTGGGAAAATATGAAAATTTTGAAAAGTGACACACATCATTTTCAGTAACAAAATCACATAATGATAGAAATAGTTCCAAACACCTGTTTTTAAAATGCTCTATCTAATGTTTCATTTAAAAAGTAATTAGTGACATACCCAATGTTAAAATATCTCCTTTAACCATGAAGGGTCAGATTATACTTTTTGTTTTGTTTTGGTTTGGTTTTCAAAAATAGCCACCAGGAACTGTATCTCTGAGAACAACTTACCATGTCAGAAAACATTAGCAAATTTGGAACACTGTCCTTTTACATAAGAAAATTGTGTAACTTATTTCCATAACTCTTCTTAAAGACTTTTCTATGAAAACTAGTGAGTATCTATGTGCTACAAAAGGTTTTCATCGTCATTTCCTATCTCATTAAACCTTATTGCAGATTACTCTAGTTTACATATTTTTTCACTTATACATCTTTACTGAGGTATAATTGACATACAATAAACAATACACATTTAAAGTATACAACCTGATGAGTTTGGATGTATGTACATGCCTATGTAGTCATCACCACAATCAAGATAATGAAGACATCCCTCACCCTCGAAAGTTTTCTCATGTCCCTTTGTAATTCACATGCACCCCCACCCCTCCATTCCCAGGCAACCATTGATCTGCTTTCTGTTTGCATTGTCTAAAATTTTATAGAAATCGAATCATACAGTATATACTCTTTTTTTGTCTAGCTTCTTTTACTCGACGTAACTATTTGGGGATTCATCCATGTTGTTGCATGTACAATAGTTCATTCTTTTATTGGTGCGCTCTATTCCATCATATGGCTACACCTCAATTCATTTATCTGTTCATCAGCTGATGGACTATGGCCTCACGGTCCAGTCCTTACTTGAGACATGAGGCCATAGTCCTTATTCTTGTTAAATGAGTCAGTCAAGATGGGAATGATAACTTATTCCCTCTAAGGCGTGGGAGGAATGCCCACATCTGAGATGTGAGGTGACAGATGTACCAAATCTTATAGCTTATGTCAAGTGTGGCATAATACTACAGACTCTCCACTTCAGCAAGAACACCACTGAGCAGCCTGGAGGTTCCCATGTGAAGAAGAACGTTCTCTGGCAAGAGAAAGGCCATTTTGTGTTTGTCACTGATCCCCAAGCCCAGACGTGAATTTCTCTGGTCCTCTGTGAAGCTGAGCTATTATTTCTCCTAAAATATCTTTATATCTTGAATGGAAAAGAAAGCGTGTGTGTCTCACAAAAACGTGAGATCTTGCTTTATGAGATTCTTATCAAGAAATGGCTGGCAAAGTTCACATGAAAATGCACTTTCTTGATTTTGCATGACCCATCATGCAGTAACCCCTGGCCCCACATCATGAACACAGCATCAGTTCATGATTCAGGTGGGTAGTTGGATGCTGCTGTTTAATGGTCTACCACAATAAAAGAGCAATCATAACAGCTGTAAAGTGATTGCCAGCACTGATCCTTATCTCGGCAGTCACAGCCAACCACGCCCACGTGTTTCCTAAGGGAAAAGCAATATTAGAAGAGGGTTGTCTCTCCATTTGTTTTAACCTCTCTGACCTAAGATGAATCTTCTTGTGGAAGTCTGGTGGGCAAGCTGCAGAGTTCTCCTTTCCCCCGGTGATAATACAGATTCTTAAGTAACGTGCACTCTCACGACCCAGACCTCCTGGCCATGCTCTGCCCTGGAAAGGAGAGAAAGAAGAAGGGGCGAGGGAGGGAGAAGGGAGAAAAAAGGAGAGGGGGCGAGGAAGGAGAAGGGAGAGAGAAGGGGGAGGGAAAGGGGCTTCAAATGACCTTCAATGCACACCAAATTGTCCTCTGCCCCTGTCTCTTTCTTTGGACCAAGAATTTAATTTAAAAAGTATTTTAAGGCTAATTAAGTATATATTTCAGAGCTCCTACTATTTTGCCTACATTGAAGTGATTGGGGTGGGATGGAGAATGACTGGTTAGAGATGATGGACTTTTAGACACGGACTTGGGCAACAACAACAAGCCTTCTGCCTGTGTGCACAGATTGTGTCTCTGAACCATCTAAGGAGAGGTTCACAAGCTGAGACCATCCTCATGTCTCTGTGAAACAACCAGCGGGCGGGCTGGATGCTCTCACAAATCCCCTTTCTGCTCTGACATTCTGCCATCCAAAGGGAGGAGACTTGGAGCAACCAGAAACAATTCTGCAAGGACATTCTTCATAAGGGTGTTTTTCAACATTTGTTCAATTTCTTTCTTTAAATCCAAGTACAGAATATGCCATCAGGCCTTCTTCACTGCTTCATGCATACACTGTGTTACATCTGAATGTGCTGCAGCCGGCTCACGGAGGGCCGTGGGCTGTCCTGTTCACCCATATGTCTCTAGAACCCAGGGCAGCACCTGGTACCAGGCAGGAACTCAGTAAAAGGTTACTGCATGAGCAATTGAAGAAATTCACTGGATGGATGGATGGATGGATGGACAGTGTCTGGGGCTAGGGTCAGGAGTGGGAGTAACTCAGGCAGACAGTGTGGCCCATTGGGAGGCAGGAGAAGAGATCTGCTGGAATCAAATGAAAAGTAAAGAGAGTTTGGTAGAGGGACCATTGCAATTACACGGGGGTCTGCCCTGGGTAGGCCCCTCTAAAGCCCTTGGTTCCTTATACAGTGGCCTCCTCATGGCCTAGTCTAAGCAATTTCCTCTGTGCTTGCATCTTTCAGCTCTCAGGTAAATTGCCCTGCAGGACGTCACCTCCAGAGGGCAGGAATCTTTGTGTTTTCAGTAGCTACTATGCATTGTCTACATATCTATTATGAATACCAACATATTTCAAGAGTCTAGAACAGTGCCTGGCACATAATGGATACCCACTGTATATTTGTTGAATAAATGAATAAATTCAGGATCAGAAGTTCCACTCTTTGAGTCTGAGGTAGGAGCCATTACTTTCTGACCAGCCCAATATTTTTTGTGATGCAGAAGGGTTGCAGATTTTGAAAACACGGGGCTTTAGTGTGACTTAGGTGAATTAATGACCACTAACAGGCTCTACAAAGAAAAGCAGGGGAGCAGTTGGACCAGCTTTGCCCCTTAGAGCCGTGTGCTCATGGGCCTCTGGGTGCCTATGTTCCCCACAGCCACGTGGGCTTAATGACAGCACTTTCTTCTCAGGGTTTGTAGGAAGATTAAATCAATAGGCAAAAAGCACTTAGGAAAGCCTGTGCATTTTACTAAGTACTATATATGCCATGTTTATTAGTGTTTTTCTGGATCCCTTAAATTTGCTGAAATTGTGTATAATTATTAGGTGAAAGAAGATTGTTGAAGTTTACCAGCAATATGGCCCAGGTAGGCTGGCTACCATCCCATGTAATCATCCAGATGGCTTCACTCCTTCATAGCCCATAAGGGTCAGCAGGGTAGCAGCTCTAATAACTTGCAACAATTACGGCCGTTTCTACAGAAGCCCAGCCCTGTGGAGATGAATCAAATGCACGCATCAAATTATAATCCTGTCTTAATTAAAGCTAACATATAGCCTGGAAGTCTCCCAAAGAAATCCTCACTGAAAAGGTAAACTGAGGTCAAATATTTAATCTCCATGAGAGGGCCGGCCCCGTGGCGTAGCAGTTAAGTGCGCGCTCCGCTGCTGGCGGCCCGGGTTCGGAACCCCAGGCGCGCACAAATGCACTGCTTGTCAGGCCATGCTGTGGTGGCATCCCACATAAAGTGGAGGAAGATGGGCACGGATGTTAGCCCAGGGCCAGTCTTCCTCAGCAAAAAGAAAAAGAAAAAAGTAATCTCCATGAGGTAAGAAGATTTTCCCAGCCCCATTTCACGCCATCACTGCCCCAGGCTGCGGCTCCCGTGGATTCAGGGGTTGAGTCCCTGTTGAAGGAACCGAAGTTCTGCGTGTTTGTTAAATTCCATTTTGGTTCCATGGCCACTTCTCGGATAACTATCCCATGAGGGCAGGAACCGTGTCCTCCAGAATGCATCTGTCCTCCATCTCGCCCAGTGCAATCACTAAACGGGGCTCCTCGTCCCACGCAGGCCCAACTTTCCTACACAGGAAACTGTGCTCAAAATCAAGGGCTGCCTTAAAAAGGACACAGAGGGACAGACACAAAAGCACAACAGTCCTCCTGCCAGTGGGTGTTGGTGGGGGGGCGGGTCTCACGTACTAATCCCATTAGCAGGGGGGCTTTGGTCTGGTTTTAGCCCCGTGGGCTACAGAAAAGGCCATCAGCGGTCACCAGACCTTTGAGTACATGGGTTTGGTGTTTGACCCTCCAAGAATACTCAGCATATTCTAAAAGAAAGAAGTAAGGCAATAGAAAAAGATTTATATATCTAAACCTTATAACACTTATATAGGCTATATAAAAAGATGTTCACCCAACATAAAGCTGGGAACTCTCTAGACAACTTCTTTACTTAAATACATTTGACAGACCCAAATAATGATGATATAGATTGACATTTATTGAAAAAGTGTTCACTTTATGATAAATTTTTTCAAAGTAGGGAAGATGTGTGTATTGTATGATACCATTTTTAAAAAACGAGTAAAAGAATAAAACTCTCCTCTCTCGCCTGCTCTTTCTCTCTCTCTCTCTCTCTATATATATATATATTTGACCTCTGTTACAAATACTAATTCTATGTAGGTAGTACTTTATTAATTATTTTAGTAGTTTATTGTCTCTATGAATTTTTAAATTTTTTTGCATTGAATGTGTAACACTCTTAAAGAAAGAAAAAATTGTTTAAAAAAAAAATACACTCACACACAAACTTCCAAAGAGAGGAAACCAAGCCAAAGGAATCAGTTTCTAATAGAGGAATTTCAAAACAGAAACCTTTTATTTTTGGGGGGGTTGTCTTCTCTGACTCCCTCCCCATCATGTCTCATCTCCCTCCCATTCCCCACTCACATGGTCGGAGCCCCAGGTGACATCTTGGTGAGACATGTTGCTGCCATGTCCCAGCCTGGAGTCCTAGGGTCACCCCTGTGGACTATGCGAGAGAATTGGGACATTAGTCCATCACCTCTGTATTCAGTACCCAGCCTGATGCTTGGACCGCTAAGAGGTAAAACTCTATAAAAAATAAACACAAAGGAGAAAGAAGCAATTTACTTGTACAACATGTGTACAAATGTCTCAATATAGACATTGAGAAAGAGGCCAGGTTGTTCCCAAAAGGCAAGAGAGAATGCCTGGAAAAGCAGCCTCCACTGGTGGACGATGCTAACCTTGATCTGTTGCAAGCATTACTGAAGAAAGGAGCTCCAAGGGCAGGTGCCAGCTTTAATTAATAGCTAACGGCTCCATGTTAGACATGGTTTTTCCTCCTTTAGTGGAATTTTCCATTAGACTCACTGACAATATTTTGTGTCAAATAAGTTATAAATTGAGCTAAAAAGTCAAGGCTACAATGAGGCGATCAAGAAAGGAAGGAAGGCCAAATGGAAGGGCCGAGGGCTCAGTTTAATACGCTATTACATCCCTGGCATAACGATTACTAAAATGCAGCAGCAAACATAAGAACACTAAAGTAACCTTTGAAACTCAGAATTCAAGAAAAGTGGAGCACTGTTGGCCTTTATTTAATGGCTACATCTGAGGAGAGCAAACCCAACCGCTAAGAGGCAACGCCTGAGAATTCCTTTCCAATGAAACCTTCCAGGGCCCTGCATTCAAACAGCTGGAATTATCATTCAAGAACCAGCCAGGCAGCCTTTGGAAATGAGAGATCTGCTTCCTGATGGGAAATATGCATTTTGTTTCACAGACAGGACACACTGTTCTGGGCTTCGTTTATTCTCCTTATAAACAGCCTTTTTTGAGAATCCTGTGTTAAGCTTTCATTACTGACACAGGGTATAGCAAATTCATTTCCATCATGAAAGGTCCCAAGTGTGCAGAGGAGGTTAAGAAGAATAAAAACCTTATAACAAAACAACCTTGGCTTCCAAAGTTCTAAATTCCAGATGACAAAACAGGTGGTGTGAAAACATCACTAAATTCCGCTTTAAACATCCGAAGTTCATAAGGAGAAATTCAGTCAAGGGAAGAGGAAGTATTAAATGACAGGGCAATAAAAACTTAGTGGCTCAGATAATAGAGGGTAAATCAGTCAGCAACACATGTGTCCAGGGAAACAAGGCACCTGCACGATTCCTAAATTCTGCCTCAAGTGGAGAAAGCGATATGCAACTCAAGTCCCTAGAATTTGTACCAACTACAGGTGGTTTAAGAGGAGAAAATCTTTGCACAGTAAAACCCCGACTCTCAGGCATCCACGTCTTCAGACTCTCAGGCTTCCAAACTGGGTCCCATCCAGGAGATATGAAGCACACACATATGTACTGACATACAAAGATGCCCAGAATACCTTTGCATCTCTCTATTTTCTAATTCAATTAGATATGGCTTGGCCCTGGGCCACCAACCTGGCAGAAAATTCCGTCTGAGTCATGCTTTGGGAATTGCCCTCCCTATGAGGCCCTGGGCCTCAGCAGTCCAGAGAACTGGAGGAAGGGCCTGCGGACCGTGATCCATGTGGTCCTCAGGCAGGTGGGTTGCACACTTCTTCCCGGCTGACCCTCAGCGTGAAGATTGGAGCCAAGGCTTCCGGGCCGGGCTGGCTACTCTCTGAGGGCACAGAACTCAGACGCCCCATCCAAAACACTGCAGGTACACGAGGCACAGATCTGCACCCCCACCCCGTGGAAACCCCCAAAGGCCTAACCTCCAGCAGTCCACTCCCTCTCCAGGTTGTAATCCTCCCTCTTCCTGTCTAAGCAGCAGCCTCCTTCCTCTCCACAGTGGTGGAGGGGGTGTGCGGGCAATTTCAGCCTCATAACTGCCCTCCCCCAACTAGAAATGTAGTAAGACTCTAGCCCAGATGTTAAACTGGACGCCTGAAGGCAAAATTCTGAGTTGTTTTGGCCACAACTCTTTTTATTACTTGCCAACACTTTAAAAAACCTAGAATTTTCACCTAAAAACCCAGCTTCCTATCTTCTATTAAAAAATCAGGTGCTCTGACAATCCCAGGCCCTCATTCCCACATGCCGTAACCTGTTGGAGCTGACAGCAGAGGGGACATGTGTTCTCTGCTTTGCCACAGTCTCTACTACTCCCTATTTTTGCACTAGGGCCACTCACAAACTTAAAGACTTGTGAGAACTGGATTTCTCAACCCTTAATCTTGGCCTTAGGACATAAAGCTTTGGCTGCCTTTCTGGGAATAGGAAAAGGAACAATTACCTTTTCATTCTTTCAGATAACTCAAAGAACAAAACAAAACCTAACATTTCAGTAGCTTATCCTCTTATTTACCTACATACATAACACCTCTGATGGCAAAGCACGAGAGACACTAACACCAGCAACCACAAGCTCTCCATCGCACTTGACACACAGCAACTAATCCATCCACATGCTAAAGAAAAATCATTCTGATACTTGTTAAAATGGTAAGGCAGACTTTATCCAGGACTGTGGCGACGTGCGCAGGGACCACTGTGATGGGGTTTTGCAGCAGGGGAGAGAGGTCGGGCTCCAGTCCAGACACGAAGAAAGGTGGGAATTTATAGCCAAGTTGCAGGGTGGGGGTCAGAGGATGGAAAATTACTAAGAGGAAATCTCAGAGGAGGGGATTCCAGCTAAACCGACCTAACAAGATGCTTGCTGAAGACACGTCAGGGGGATCGGATATCAGCCACCCTGGTGCTGGGGTTTGGGGGCTGGGGGGGATTAAGGGATCTGGTCAGCTATGAGGGTGATCAGATGTTGAGGGTGGGGGATTCTGGCTAAGCTGACTTAAGGTCATGCCAAGGACAAGGCCTGTGAAAAAGAGCTCAGAGGAGCCTGACTAGAGCTTGGTCAGAGAGAGAATCCTGTGACACACGTCTCCCCTCACAGAGGACCCTCTCCCTGAAACACCAGAAGAATTGTCACTGGCTGGCAATGTGTATAGAACGCCTGCCTTTTCTCCCACAATTCCAGGAGCTGTGACCCAAGAGAAGAGAGGACAACGTGAAAAGCAGGGCAAATCGCAAGAACATTGGGGAGTGGGGTTTGCAAAAGGCAGCACTAGATGTGACCTACAGCATTAATGGTCCATCCTAACAGCAGAAAGAAGTGACAGGGGACAGGAGATCAGCACCGCCTCTGTCCACCGAGGGCACGCAACCTGCACAGGTGTTATATCACAACACAACAATCGCAGGTAGGAGGTTGTATCACACACTATAGAAAATTATGAGAAGGCATGCAATCAAAATGTTGCGAAACCTCCCAATATCCATCGCGTTCCCTTGATCAGAATGACGCAGTCCTAGAAGGTACTAGGAAGTTAGTTTTCCAATGTATCTGCATTTCAAGAAAAAGTTGAAATAGGAACAGGTCCCCTTTCCTGGGCACCAGATGCACACCCAGCACGGAAGTTCACCCCAGTGCCTCTGTACAGCGAAGAAAGGGCAGGATCATAACCAGCGCTGTTCCTTTGATTGAACGGTGTTGAATCTCTATCTATGTTCACAAACCTGCTCTGGAACATTCACGGTGCCGCAGGCACGCTGCAGGCTGCGGTGGGAGTCAAGAGAAAGGGCTGGAGGTCAATCTTTCAGAGCAGGGAGGTGGTTAAGGCATTGGTTGTAGTGGATGGAGGAGTGGGTAGAATAAGAAAGAAATAACGATAAGACTAACTAGCATTTATTAAGTTCTTACTCTGTAAAAGACTCTGTGTAAGGCACTTTATAAGTGTTGTCTCCTTTAATCCTCTCCAAAATGAAGTAGGTGCTATATTACCCCACTTCGCAGGAAGGGACCTGAGCTTATCTGACAAGTTCCATGACTTGCCCCAGGCTCCAACGGTAGTGAATGGAGAACTGGGATCTGAACCCACGTCATGTGACTCTGGAGCCCAGGAGTCTGGGAATGCCAACCCATGAGGAAAGGACAAAGGAGACGGAGAAATTAGAAGCCAGGGAGGTGAAAAGCAAAGCCCCAAGTGAGTGTATTCCTACAGCGAAGGAACAGAGTTTGAGGAAGGGAGTGAGCAGACGCCCAAACCTGCTGAGGGCTCTGGCCAGAGAAGACCTTGGAATCAATCAGCCATGACGACGGCAGCGGAGGGGGAGATATTTCAGTGGAGCAGTCAGCGCAGAGCTCAGACTGCAGGGTGATGAGGAATGAATGAATGGATGAGGAAGAGTAGACAGAGAGAGCAGACCCCTTTTCCAGGAAGCTGGGCTGTGAAGTAAAGATCAACATAACAAACCCCTTCAATATGTAATTTCGTCATTAGGCCAAAGTAGAAGAGAGTCGAAAGCCACCAGGAGCCCAGTCCAAAGGTCACCTGCCCACAACATGCAGCAGGCTTCCTGTGGCTTGGACCATCCCACCCCAACTCTGCCCCATTCTCCTGAGCATCAACCACATTGCCAGAATGAACACCTACCCGATCATACATTTGAGGTCCCTTTCCAGGCTGCCAATGTGCTGGAAATACATTTGCAAGCATAATCTGGTCAGGCGTCTGTGGCAACCCTCTACACGAACAAAGAATGTCCTGTGACCATCATCAGGTTTGCTGATGTTCCACTAACTGCAGTAACCAGTGCTCTGTATTGCTCCTAAGACTTCCATCTGTCCACAAGATATTCTCCACAAATGCACAATGTGAGCAATGCATTTTTGCCTTTGAAACATCTTTCATATTTACAAATCCCATCTCCCAGACCCTTGACCTGAAATGTGTTTGTCTTTAGAAAGCAGCCATTCTTAACAAAATGCATACACAAAGATGGACAGCTATTTACCTTCTAGACCCCTCACAAGAGGCTAGCTCCTCTCTCTCCAACTCCTGCACTTCTAAAGGAAACCGCAATTTGGGGCATTAGTGTTATAGAGACCAGGATACATAAGAAAGTCAGGGAAAGGAGAAACACCATTTATTCTCTTTTCTTCCCACCATCGTGCTATCTGAATTTCTAAGGGTAGAGACATGCTCAGATTTTTCCTGAGGGGTTAAATATGCAAGAAACTCAATTATCAGAAGTCATGATAAGGATAAATCAGTGGAGATTTTTTTTCTTTTTTCAATCCTCATAGCCCTCTTCTCCTCAAAGAAGTCCACAGAGCTGGAAAGATATAGGAGACAAAAGAGGTAAAGAAAAATCTAGGACGAAAACAAAAAAACAAGTGGAAAACCTCCCAGCAGTGTTCTTGAATACTAATCAAAGCTCTGATCAATCAAATACTTTGAATATGAATCCTAACGTCGATCTTTTCTTTTTCATTAAAAAGAAAACGTTTACAGTCTAACATTTTACGGAACGAGCATGAAATAGAATTGAAAATGAAAATTCAAAAGTATTTTACACCTAACTGAAGCAATCAAAAATTTGGAGAAGTGAAAGAACCTAAAATAGGCTTCCTTCATTCTTTTTCTTAAACATCTGCTGATGTCTGCTTAGCTGCTGAGCTGGAAAAAGGATTAAACACAAAGAAGTAGGGAGGGTTGTTCTCTAAGCTGTCCGTGAGAATAATGGGGGAAGGTTGGGGACCAAGAGGGAGGAGGTGGAAGTTTGGGGTTGAGGCCAGGGGTACTACTGCCCCCTGCCTGGGTACCTCCACCTCTCAGCAAAGCCCCTTCGCAAGGCAAGCTGCTCTTAGGAAGGTCAGTTCTGGCTGGCGTGGTTGGTCAAACGCCTCCCAGCCTTCCTGGGCTCTGTGGCTGCTAAGTCTTTTTAGATGTTAATTTTATAATTCACTCAAAGGCTTTCAAAAGAAAGAGGCTTTTAAGTAATGAGAGAATCAAACGAATTTTAAAGTCCTGGCAAGCTGATTCAGATCAGTCTCTGGAAAGGGACAAAAGCATGCTGCAGAACTGGTTTGGCTCGGAACTGAAACCACACAGAGGAGAAAATGTTTGCAATACAGGGAGGTGTCACTTCCAGAAGGGAACTGAGCAAGGGGCCCATTTCCCAGTGTGGTTTATTTATCTCCAGAGATTTCTTCTCTGTCCACGTATCAGTATCACAGGAGACTGGAAAAAATCGCCACGTGAAAGCTCCTACATCTAAATATTTAAGATTTCTATCAAAGCAATGAAAGTTTCCTATGATTGAATTTGGTAGATTAAGTTTCAATGAGGAACTATTTTTCACCAGTCTTGTCCAAGACTCAGAATTTTGGATGACTTTTGCGCTCAACTGTACTGTGGAATTTTCTTTCCATTTGCAAGATTTAAATGTTTAACAAGCATTTGCCAGGGAAGGGACTAACAAAAGCACTGATGAATCACACAGGAATCTGTTTACACACTAAACTGCTGAGATGGAGGGAAAATGCAGGGGAGGGGGGATCTTCTCAGGGGAGAGGGTAGACTCCAACAACATCCCCAGCCCAGTCACCACTGAAGCTCAGCCACCCCACTCAGCAGGGTAAGACGGGGAGAGGCCCAAATGGCTTCTTTTCTTTCTTCCTTTTTTTCAAATGAAATATTTCAAACATACCCAGAGGCATAAAAGTTAATACAATCAACACCTTTTGCTCCTCACCTCCCAGTTTAAGAAATAAACCATTTCACAAATAGTTCCCAAGGTAACCCTAACCCTAATCTAATTCTTCTCCCTCCCTTTCAAGAAGCAACTCCTATCTTGAGTTGAGTGCCCTCATGTCCATGGGCTTCTTTTACTGTGTGTGTATTACTAGACACTACTTAGGTATTATTTTGTACATTTCAAAGCTTCATATGGTTGTAATACTGCAGGGCTGCCCAAAGGTGTGTGGGCTCCTGGACAGGTATTTTTTGTGGGGTCTCTGTCTATATAAACAATTTGAGTTGCCCAAAATAGTGTGTCAGCAGCAGCTGGCAGCCCAATCTTATTCTACGCCATGAAAGAAAAACCGCACCAGCCAACAGGAGCAATGGGCTCCCAGTCCTTCCTGGAACCTAGGCTTGGCACATGAAGGTGCGGGAGATCAAAATTGGCCACCTCAAAATATGTCTCTTTATCTTTTTTTTTTTTTAATTTTATTTATTTATTTACTTTTCCCCCAAAGCCCCAGTAGATAGTTGTATGTCATAGCTGCACGTCCTTCTAGTTGCTGTATGTGGGATGTGGCCTCAGCACAGCCAGAGAAGCAGTGCGTCGGTGTGAGCCCAGGATCCGAACCCGGGCTGCCAGCAGCGGAGCGCGCGCACTTAACCACTAAGCCACGGGGCCGGCCCTGTCTCTTTATCTTGATTATTTTCTCTGAAAGACATTTGAGCTTCCCCTCCCAAACTGCCTAAAGAATTTAACATAGAAGGCCTGTTCCAGGAAGGAGCCACTACCATATGACAGCTGTAGTATAATGTAAAAAAGATGCAATAAGAAAGGCACCAACAAGCCTATCTTATCAAAAATTCTGTCTCCAGCCACATTCTCTATAGGGGGCCTGTAAAGAGTTGTCTGACAAACACTTGCATTTCCATCTCCATGTGAATTGTCTTATTCCCCTCTGAAATTCCAAACCACTACCCCAACATCCTCCTTTGTTTATCTGAATATGCTATTTAAGGTGAAAACCTCCATCATTTGTCGAGAAACTCAGTTTCCCTGGTTTCTCCCATGTATACATGTTATTAAACTTTGATTTTCTCATGCTATCACATGTGTCACTTTAATTGGCAGCCCAGCCAGAAAGGACTGGCTGGTCACCCTCCACTTCAAAGGCACACTCCAGAGCTCCTCAGGGCTTCTGGTCAACCCAATGTGCTGTGCAGGGGTAGGGGCAGGGCAGGTCCACCCAGATGTCTGTCCAAGCTCAGAACACCCTGCCCAGAGCGCAGCCAGCCCCAGCTGGTCCCAGGCAGTGGAGGGGGAGTCAGACAATTTCAAGGAAGGTGCTCCAAAGTGCAGGGACTCCTAGACAGGGGGACCCAGGACAGGGGCCCCACTTGCCCCAGTCTAAGACTGGTACCGGTATGCTATATGTATCACATTTTCCACTCAACGCTGTGAGATCTATCCATGTTGACCACCATAGCTTTAGCTCATTCATTTTCATTGCTATTTAGTATTCCATTATAGGAATAGGCAACAATTTATTTACGTTCTCCTGATGATGGACATTTCATTTGTTTGCATTCCACTATAAAAGAATGACACTTTAGATATTCCTGTACATGTCTCCTTGTCACGTGCAAGGGTGTGTCCAGGATACATACCTGAAAGGAGAATTATTGGATTTTATCATATGTATATTTTCAATTTTCAATTTTATGTTTCCAAATTGTTCTACCAAATGATTACCAATTTACACTCTCAGTGGTGTAAATTGCTTCATATCCACACCAACCGCTGGTATCATCAGATTTTGAATGTTCACCAATCTGAAGGGTATGAAATGTTTCATTGTGGTTTTAATGTTCATTTTTCTGATTACTAGTGACTTTTTAATGTTAATTTACCATTTTGTTTTCTCTTGCAGTGAATTGTCTGTCTTTTCTATTGGGTTTTTTGTCTTTTCTACTAATATTAGTTGTTCGTATATTTTGTATATTAATCTTCATGCAATCTGCCACTAATATTTGTGGGGAAATATGTTGCACATACCTTCTCAGAGTCAATGGCTTATCTTTCCACTCTTTTTGTCTTTTGACTTTGTTTTTTGCTGAGGAAGATTCACCCTGAGCTAACATCTGTTGCCAATCTTCCTCTTTTCTTTTTTTTTCCTGTGAGCTGCTGCCACAGCATGGCCACTGACAGATGAGTGGTGTGTTTCCTTGCCTGGGAACTGAACCTGGGCTGCTGAAGCAGAGTGTGCCAAACTTTAACCACTAGGCCATCGGGGCTGGCCCTAATTTTGTCTTTTGATGCACAGGTTTTAAATTAAATATCGGTGAACTTATCCATCTTATTCTTGTTATTTATGCTTTTTGTGACTTGTAAGAAATCTTTCCCTAAACTAAGGTCATAATCATTTTCTTCTTAAAGCTGGACATTTTTATCTTTCCTGTTTAGATCTTTAACCCACCCTGGAAGTGGTTTTTGTTTACAGTCTGAAGATTCAATCTTACTTTTTCCCATCTGAATAAGCAATTGACTGGACACCATTCTTTCCCCACTGATTTCCCATGCCCTCTGATGTTTATCAGATTTCCATGTACTCATGGGTATTTTTCCGTGCTTTCTACCCTAAACCATTCGTCTATTTGTCTGTCTTCACCAATACCACTCTGAATTATTAGGCCTTTATAATAAATAGTTATACCTAGCAGAGTAATCTCAAACCTTGTGCTTCTCCAAACCTAGTTTTTCTGACTATTTGCTTTCCTACCGAAACATAGAATCAGCTTGTCAAGATCCAAGAAAACCTGGTTTGGACTTCGATTAGAATTGAGTTGGAATTGAATTTATAGATTAATTTGGAGAGAATGGACATCTTTATGAAATTGTGTCTTCCTATTTGCCTGGTATTTATTTGTTCATTCTTTTACTTTCAACTTTTTGTTGTCTCTTGTAAATAGCATATAGGTAGATTTGTTAAAAATCAATCTGAAAATCTGTCTTAAGAGGCAAGTTTGGTCTATCAACGTTCATTATTATTGTTTTTGATGTATTTGGAATTATTTCCTATTTTGTTCTTCCTTTTACCCTGCTTAGTCTATGCTATTACTTTTTTCTTTCTTTGCCTTATTGATTGAGAGGTTTTATTTAGTTGTTTTTCCTCCCTTTGAATTCAAATGTGCATACTTTATTTCCGTGGTTCTCAAATGTTAGTGGCATCAGAAACCCCTGGAGGGCTTGTTAAAACACAGATTGCTGATCTCCATACCACTTTCTGATTTAGATTTCTGGAATATCCAAGAATTTGCATTTCTAAAAAATTCCCAGATGATGCTGATAATGCTGGTCCAGGGAGCACACCTTGAGAAACACTGCGCTAATTCTACTCTTTCAGTGGTTAGCCTTTGATTTTTAACATTCATAATTAACAAAGTATAAAATTAATAATTATCTTTACTATTCTTCCTAAAAATATGAAGACTTTAAAATATTTTAACTCTAATTTTCCCTTTCCCATCTTACCTGTTTATGTGATTCAGGATTTTAATTTTACCTTGTTTTTTAATCCCCAAATCAGATATTATTATTATTATTTTTAGATTGAGGTTGGTGAAGATTTTGGTAAAATGGTAAACATATGTTTACCAATTTCTTTACTCGGTTTCCCTTCTTGCATTTCTGAATTTCCTTCTGGAACTATTTTCCTTCTGTATGAAGTACATCCTTCAGAAGTTCTTTCAGTGAGCATCTGTTGGTAGTAATTGCTTAAGATTTTTTGTTGTTTCTTTTTGTATTTGTCCATTTTGTTTGTGTTTTGGAGGGATCTGAAAATACCTTTTTCACCCACATTCTTGAATGATAACTCAGCTAGACATATTCTCCTACATTAACAGTTACTTTGTCTCAGCATTTTGAAGATATTACTCCTCTACTGACTTCTGGCTTCCATTGTTACCTTTGAGGAATCTGCTGTAGATCTTACTGTTGTACCTTCATAAGGCACCTGCCTTTTCCCTGTGGCAGCACACAGTTCTTTTTTCCTCAGTGATCTCAATATCACTATGCTGAGTCAAGGTGTTTGTTTTACTTATTCTGCTTGGGATTCACTTTTCTCCCTGAATCTAAGGATCCATAACTTTCAGCAATTCTGAAAAATTCTCAGACATTATCTTGAAACTCACCTTTCACCTGTTCTCTCAATTCTCTTCTGATGGAAGTTTTATTAGAAGCATGTTAGATCCCCTCATTCTATCCTCCACATCTAACTCCTGCCTTTTCTCCATCATTTTGTGTCTCTGTGCTGTGTTCTGGGAAATTTCTTCAGCTCTAATCCGATTAATTCCCTATCTAATTCTTTCTTTAGATATGTCAGATCTACTATTTAACCCATTTGGTGGTTTGTTTGTTTTTTAAATTTCATTGACTATACTTTTAACTTCTTATATGTTCTATTCAGTGCTTTTTCAAATCTGCCTAAAACGAATCTGTGCCATTAGAAGTTAGGGTAGTAATTACCCTTGGGAGAGGTATGGGTAATGACTAGAAGGAAACATGAGGAATGGAGGATTTGGGGTGTTGGTAACGTTCTGTTTCTTGTTATGAGTGCTGGTTACACAGATGTGTTCACAGATGTGAAAATCCATTAAGCTATACACTTATAATTTGTGTACTTGTTGGTATGTATATGATTATATTATGTAATATCTTTTGTTCCTTCCTTAGGTGTGTTTTTAAATTTAACCAAACAGGGGCTGGGCCTGTGGCTTAGCAGTTAAGCGCGCGCTCCAATACTGGTGACCCGGGTTCAGATCCTGGCGTGCACCGACCCACTGCTTGCTGGGCCATGCTGAGGCCGCGTCCCACATACAGCAACTAGCAGGATGTGCAACTATAACATACAACTATCTACTGGGGCTTTGGGGAGTAAAAGGGGAAAAAAAAAAGAGGAGGATTGGCAATAGATGTTAGCTCAGGGCCAGTCTTCCTCAGCAAAAAGAGGGGGATTGGCATGGATGTTAGCTCAGGGCTGATCTTCCTCACAAACAACAAAAATAAATAAATAAAATAATTTAACCAAACATTTTAGGCATACCTGTTTTATAGTCTGCATTTGATAAATCTAATATCTTTGGTTCTTAGGAATTTTTGCTAACTCTAATTTCTGGTGGCTTATTTCTTCACGTTTTCTAATTTTGGAGTGACAGCTTATGTTCAGCTGGGGCTCATCTGTGGAAATCCTCTAAGGCCTAGGTTGAAACTACATCCCTCCAGAAAGATCTGATTGCTTCTGTCAGATGTCCAAAATTGTTGCCAATTCAGGATCGTAAAATTAACTTCTCAAATCACTCAGTGTAGATTCAAATCTCAAACTACAAACCCACACAAGTGAAGATGTGTGGTTACAGATTCTTAGAAGCTACTTTTTTCCCAACTCAGAACATGGGCAAAGACAAACTGTCTTGCTATTTCTCTTTGCTAAAGGTCAGATTTTTTTTGTTTTATTCAGTCCATTCTTTCCTGGAGGACATAGCCCTTTGAGGGTCTTAGAACTATGCGGAGTTCTCAGTTTCATCTCCCTAACTTGCCTGGGCCCCACAAGGCATTGTCTACCAAGCCCACATCGCCATCCAAGCATGTAGGTTACCAGATTGGCAAATGCCTCAGCATGGCGGTAGCTTCAGCATTTGCTTACAACTCCAATTTCCAGCTCTCTTTCCACTTGTGACCTCTGGGAATTTCCTTGACCTTCTGACCTCAAATAAGTATTTAAAAGGATGTTTGTTACATTTAACCTAGCATTTCTAGATATTTTGTATTTGGGTTGTTTTCACTTTGTTGTTGTTTGTTCCAGTGGCAGAATCAGCAGAGGTTCCAATCTAGTTAATCGCATGGTGTGTCTTGGGAGCAGGGCCCAGGGCGTTCGTTTTTGCTGGGGAGGCTCTAGCAGACCCAGCACAGCTCAAGGGTCAGCAGCTGCGGCAGCAGTTGCCCAATATCCCGAGTGAAGCCAATTGTGGCAAAAGTGGCAGCTCTCCTGAATGCCAGTTCCCAGTGTTGTTCTCAGAGTCATTCTTGGAAGCCCAACAGAGGTCCTGCTCCTCCAGCTCTTCTAGTGATTTTGTAAGAAGCTAATTCCCTTTGTCAAAGCTCTTTCTCCTTAAAATAGGAAGAGTAATTTCTGTTATCTACAACTGAACCCTGCCTAACACAGACATCAAGAGTCTAAACAAAAGAAGTGATGAATAAACATATGTAAAAGGGTTTGACCATATTTGTAATTGAAGAAATGCAAATTAAAATAACTTTTTAAAAAATTTTATTATTTTTTTAAAACATAGATTTCATCTATTACCTTGGCAAATATTCAAAATATAATGCCCAGTAATGGTAAAGATTTAAGGAAGCAGAGACACTCTCATTCACTGCTGTTGCTAATGTAAAATTAGTATGACCTGATCCTGGGCATGCACCAACACACTGCTTGTAGAGCCATGCTGTGGCGGTGTCCCACATAAAGGAGAGGAAGATGGGCACGGATGTTAGCTCAGGGCCAATCTTCCTCAGCAAAAAGAGGAGGATTGGCATCAGATGTTAGCTAATCTTCCTCACCAAAAAAAAAAAAAAAATTAGTATGACCTTTCTGGAAAACAAAGCTTTAAAAACGTGTATGACCTTTGACCTGGTGATTCTACCCCTGACAGTTTACCCTAAAGGAATAGTTAAGGTGTGCACAAAGATTTAACTGCAAGAATGTTCAATGAATTACTGTCTTTAATTTTTTAAAATGAAATTATCTCATGTTGAACAATTGAGGGCTGGTCACATAAATTATGGCACGTAGGGCCAGCCCGGTGGCACAGTGGTTAAGTTTGTGTGTTCCGCTTTGGCGGCCCAGGGTTCACAGGTTCGAATCCCAAGTGCAGACCAATGTACCACTCATCAAGCCATGCTGTGGCGGCATCTCACATACAAAATAGAGGAAGAAGGGCACAGATGTTAGCTCAGAGCCAATTTTCCTCAGCAAAAAAAAAGAAGATTGGCAACAGATGTTAGCTCCGGGCCAATCTTTGCCACCAAAAAAAAAAAAAAATTACAGCACATACATAAGATAGAATATTATCCAGACTTTTAAAAATCTATAGTAGAATGCTAATGACAAGGGAAACCATTGCCAACATATTGAAGGAAAGACCAGTTATAAGCAATGTGCACAAGATTCCATTTTTGATAAATTAAGAAGTTGATAAAATAATATTTTCAAAATATCAACAATATGGATGAATCTCGCAGACATCATTTTGAGCAAAAGAAGCCAGATATATAAAACCGCATGTTCAAAGAAGCCAAAACAGTGTTTACCTTATGTGTATGGGAGAGGGGAGGATGCAGGGAGAATGGATATTGACTGGGAAGGAACATAAAGAGAACTTCTAGGGTGCTGGAAATGTTTTATATCCTGAGCTGGGATGTAGTCATATAGGTGCCCACAAATGTAAAACTTTATTGAGCTGTGCACTTAAGATGAGTGTTCTTTATGCACTTTATTGTCTGTATATTAAACCTCAATAAAAAAGTAAAATCTTTCTGCCAATGTGTCCCATTCCTTGCCCCCCAACACCACTACCATCATACTGGAGCAGATGGTCAGTCACGTGTTGGTTGTCTGGAGAGAGGTGTGACAAAGGGGTAGTCGGAGTGGTAGCAGAGTTAACACTCAGGAGTCTCCAGCTTCTTTCAGTCCACATTCCTGCCTGAGCTGAGCCCAGGGCTGTGCCAGCTTCCCTGCCCTTAAGAGTCCAGTGAGGGCTTTCCTTAGGCCATTGGCAATGTCCGTCTTCACACTGAGGTGTGGCTTGGTCTCTGTCCCTACTCATGTGGATGACCTCATCTTAAATCATCCTAGGGCATGAAAAAGGCAGAGAGGAGGATATGCTCTAGTAGAGTAGGAGGATGGAGGTGAGAGGTGGGGAGCACAGATACTGAAAGGATCTAGTTCAAGGCATTCCTAAGCAGAGACAGTGGTTAAATATCTCCCATTGCAAAAGTATAAAGGAGGGAAGGCAGGAAGAAGGAAGGATGGAAAGAAGGAAGGGAGGGAGCAAGGGAGGAACATAAACGACAAAGATGCACAATAAAATATGTAAGTTATGGATGAATTTTATTTTTTGCTTGTCTGTATATTCTAAATTTTTTTTTTTTTACAACAAATGTGTACTATTTTTGCAATAAGAAAAAGAGGGTGTTTTGTTTGTGCTTTACAGTACTTAAACTACATGCCATAGTAGGAAGAACACACTACACATCAGTTCCCAATAGGTCCTGTTCGATTTTGATCTTAGGTCAACCCACCCTGGTCTATGATCCTCTTGGATAATTTATCACCTTTACGATTGTGCAAGAAACATGATTTTGTCAGGAGTCTTTTTCCTTGATAACAAATTACTAAAGAGGTAGCCAAGAAAGAAAATGTGCCCTGGCACACCTATGAGCAGAGTGTGCTGGATTCTCTCGAGCACCACACACAAGGTGGGTCCTGGGAACAGAGCTGTGAAGGAAAGAGTGGGTCACCTCAGACCACCAGGGCCTTGGCTTTCCATGCTCCTTCTCCCTTTCCACACTTGTTCCCAGGAAAGGCTCTGTGGACTCTTTCAGATTGAGCTTAAAAGCACTTAGAAATCAGAGCCCTCTGGAGGCTCAGAATCTAAGGAGAGATTCTCTGGTCCTAGATTTCTGCAAAAAGGATCAAGTGGTGTACAGGCATGTTAAGGGTACGCTGGGACACCTGTGCAATGCCTTCACCGTCAGTCCACTCCCCACTCATTGTTCTAAGACCCTGACCCGACCCCACTCCCCACTCCAGCCACTGCTCTTGTTTCCCTGTTTCTGCTTGGAATGGCCTGTGGTTGCTGCCATGATTTAAAATCACGTCAACACTGATTGGACCCCACTCGACACTCAGACTGGTGACCAAGTACTGCTGAAGACAAAGTCTGGGGTGGCCTGGGATGCCCAAGGGGCTTCTCTGGGGGAGGCGGGCTTCCTAAGTTCTGGAAAGATGCAAGTAGTTGGGACAGGCAGGGAGACAGTTTGCAAGGGCTCAGAGGCAGGACCATGATAAAACCCATCTGGCTGGAGCAGAGAATCTAGGTGGAGCTCCTTTTCCCCAGAGACTAGGTAGAAGCTCAAAACACATTTATTGATAGGGTTGATGGGATGGTAGGATACGAAAGAGCAAGCTGACTAATTTGGATTTTATCTTGTAAGTGATAGGGAGTCAAATAAATGCTCTGAGCAGCCCAGTGATAAGTGGAAAATGTACTTTAGGAAGATGGATCTGTGCAGGATGGATAAAGAAGGGAGAACTGGTGATGAGGAAGCTAGACTGTAGGCTACTTCCCAGGAGAGAAAGGACTTAGGGAGGCAGCCACAAAAACAGCCACCATGAAATAAGACCCACTGGCTTTTAGTGCCTAGTTGGATGTGAAGGGTTCAAATGAGGAAAGAATCAAAGTCAGTGCTAATGTATAAACCTGGGGAATTTTGATTCACTCCCTTGCCCCTTCCCATTCATTTATTCACTGAACATCTACTGAGCACTTACTATGTGGCAGTCCTTGTGCAAAGAGCTAGAGATGGAAAAGATGGGTAAGAGAGAGAGTGTCTGCTGAAGAAGCTCACAGCCTATTGCAAGAGAAGATAGAATCAACAGTTACAAAAATGATGTGGAGATGCAGGACTGGCAGTTGGCCCAGGGTATTAGAAAAGTCTTTAATCTCTTATGACAGGCACTGCCATCAACATTAACACCTCTCCCACATGCCGGCTCACTCTGCCATGGCTTCAGATAGACGCAGCAGACTAGAAAATTCCCATTGGGCTGGGGGTGGAATCTTTGGGACCTGTGAGAAGAAGAGCACTGTAGATGGGAAGGTCTCCCTTTCCTGAGCACAAGGTGTGGTGGGTGGACCCCAACAGTACCAAGTTACATCCCTGCTTAGCTTCTCACCTACCTTCCTCCCACTGTTCTGCAGATAACGCTGAGAATCCTGGATGTTGGAGTTGGAAAAGAAAATTTCGCATACACAGCTTCATTTTGTAGACGAAGAAACTCCCCTGGCAATGTTCCTTGTTCTTCATACCTCTCTACTTGCTCTCACCAACAAAACTTAACTATGCTGGGTCATTAGAAAGCTAAGTGATAAATACACAATAACGTGTTAATGAAGTCACAGAATGGTGTTAAGAGCTGGTAATGACTTAATGTGTTTTTCCTTCTAGTGTCATTTACATTTTACAACAGAATGTTCTTAAACACCCTTAATGCATGCCCCCAGGTGAACTGTATCAGATAAGAGCAGAAGTGGGTAAATGGGCCATCAGAAGAGGGAAACAAGAGCTCCAATTATACCCTCCAATCCCAGGTTGCTGCCTCCTTGGCCTTCTATGAATTCAAATTCTCCTCACATGGACCAAGCTGATGGATGTGTGATCTAATTAGGAGAAAGGGGCAGGTGGGAGATAACAGTGAAGAAGGCAAGAGGACACCAAAGAAACAAAGATAGGAGTGATGATAATACTCCACTCCTCTTTCTTAATACTGGGATTTGAAATTATTTCACAAGCAATATAAGGCATGTAATGTCAGTTATATATCAGAGATTTAGGTCAGTGATTTGGAGTCAGAAACCCTGGGAAGCATCAAAAGATGGGCCCCTTGCTCCCTGTGCTGACACTGATGAGCTGGGACCTTCCTCCCCATGGCAGGTTGATGGTGTTCTCCAGTTCTCTAGTCTGACTTCCTCTCCAAACAGTGTACAATGTGTGCACAAAGGCCCAGCCAAGGGGACAGAGGCTGAAATCCAGCTCACGCTCAGCTCACCAAACTCTGAGTCATGGTCAGGTCTACACCAGTCCACAGAAAAGAGCACCTTTATTTTAGTAGTCCGACCAAAGAAGTGTCTGCTTCTTTTTTTTTTTTTTTTTTAAAGATTTTATTTATTCATTTTTTCCCCCCCTAAAGCCCCAGTAGATAGTTGTATGTCATAGGTTCACATCCTTCTAGTTGCTGTACGTGGGACTCGGCCTCGCGTTGGATGGAGAAGTGGTGCCTTGGGGCGTGCCCGGGATCTGAACCCGGGCTGCCAGCATCAGAGCGCGCGCACTTAACCGCTAAGCCACGGAGCCGGCCACAAGTGTCTGCTTCTAATTTGAACAAATGCATATATAAGTTAGGGGCATCTACCTACCTCTGGCCTCTGAAGCCTACAAAAGACTAAATTATGTCTTTAGAAACAAGCAAGGTACCCTCAGTCCCTCCAAGGGCCCATGTTGGACCATGCCAAAAAAATACAGTAGTGAATTAAAAAGAACACAGTGGAGAGGAATCTCCCTCATCCTTCCAAGTCCTTTAAAGAGTGCCCACTATCACTACTTCTATTCAACATTGTACTGGACATCCTAAACAATGCAGTTAGGCCAGAAAAAAAATAAAAGGTATAAAGATTGGACAGGGAGAAGTAAAACTATATTTGTGGATGACATGATTATAAACATAGAAAAAATAAACAACAAATTATTAGAATTAACAAATGCATCCAAGTCACTGGCTATAAGGTCAATATACAAAAATCAATATTTCCATATATCAACAACAAAAAATTTGAAAATGAAAAAATATAATTCATTACATTACCATTTGTAATAGCATCAAAAATATAAAAACCTAGGAATAAACAACAACAAAAAGCACCCAATCTCTATGCTTATAACTGCAAAACATTTCTGAGAGAAATTAAAGAAGATCTAAATAAATAGATATTCCAACATAAAAGAGGAAAAGTAAAGGGATCTATATGGTGGTAACATCTCTACATTTCACTTGAAGTGATAAAATATTAGTTCTAATTAGACTGTGAAATGCTAAGTACGCACATTATTATAATCCCTGGAGCAACCACTAAAAATATATACAAAGAGATATAGTTAAAAAACACAATAGAAAATTAAAATGGAATACTAACAATATTCAAATAATTCAAAACAAAGCCGAAAAGCAGAAATAAAGGAACGAAAAACAGAGGGAACAGAAATCATAGAATAAAAAATAACCTAAATCTAGATATAGCAATAACTACATTAAATGTAAATGATCTAAACCAGGAGTCAGCAAATTTTTTCTATAAAGTCCCAGACAGTAAATATTTGGGGATTTCTCAGCCATACCGTCTCTGTTGCAACTACTCAACTCCGATTTTGTAGGAGAAAAGCAGCCACAGAAAAGACATAAATGAATGAGCATGGCTGTGTTTCAATAAAACTTTATTTACAAAAATATGCAGCTGGCCAGATTTGACCCACAGACATAGTTTGCTAAACACACCAATTAAAAGATAAGAGATTTTCAGAGTGGATAAGAAAACAAGACCAGACTGCATGCTGTCTACAAAACAAAACACACACACACAAACACACAACCCATCTTAAATATAACGATATAAGTAGGTTAACAATAAAAGGATGGAAACAAATGTGTCATGCAAACACTAACCAAGAGAAAGCTGAAGTAGCTAGGTTAATATGTACCAAAGTACAGTTCAGGTGAAGAAAAATTACCAGGGATAAAGAGGGATATTACTGTTGAAAGACAATTCTCCAAAGGCTCTCTCATTTCTGAACATCTTCTGAGCAGTGGCAATGACTGTCTTGGATCTGGAGTATCTTTTCAAGGATGTTTGTATAGTCAACAGCACTGGAAAAAGAAACAGTGCTTCCCTCTCGAGCAACAGGCTGGTCTGTTTTCAGTCTAGTGTAATAACAATAACGTCTCCCTTTGGAGCAAAGGTCAGGAAGGTTTGCTACCCATTATCAAAGATTTGGGTTCTCTAATCTCAAAGATCGTCTGCTGTAATGCAGTCCTCTGCATATGCAGGCGCTATCTTTGTATCATCCTGTGGGAAATGGGGCTCAAGAATCTGGTGCAAATGCTGATACTGTGGCTACTGCTCTTGTAGCTAACAAAGTCCTGTGTCATTGACTCAGGAGCCTGTGTCTTCTGCCAGCATCCATGAAACTGTGGCACGCTAACTTGTTGGCTTGCAAGTAGGGTAAAACCTTAGACCTTTCACTGTCCTTGCAAATGATAAAAGGGTCACCAAGATAGATAATAATACAGCCATTCTAAATACGTATGCACCTAACAATAGAGTTCAAAATACCTGCAGCAAAAGATAGTAAAACTGAAAGGAGAATAGACACATCCACAATTATAGGTGGTGAGTTCACCACTCCTCTCTCAGTAATCAACAGAACAAATAGACAGAAAATCAGCAAGGATACAGAACTGAAAAACACTGACTCAACTACCCTGATCGATATTTGTAGACTATTTCACCTAATACATTCTTCCTAGGAACATTCATCAAAATACCCACCAATATCCAGTATCATAAAACAAACTTAATAAATTTAAAAGAATTGAAATCATACAAATTATGTTCTATGACCATAATGGAAATCAGAAACAAGTAAGAAAAAAATAGCTGGAAAATCTCCAAACTTAAAATTAATCAACAGAACTACTGGTTTCAGCTCTCCTGGAAGCCCAGTCTTAGAGGGGCCCTGAGACCAGAAACCAGGCAAGGAAAGGGTTACTGAGACCCTGATCCATAATTAAACAAAGTCTGTCAAATGTTTTCCAGACAAGGAGGAAACTGAACTTGCCTTAGTAGTGGATGTCCTCCTGTTTGTGGATGTTGCCATCCTACAGTGCAACTTACACGGTTGCAGCAGGACCCTGCAAACTGCTCCAGCTCTAAGTGTCCAAAAGTTACCATGGACCTGTAATGTAATGGCATGTTGCGCTGACCCTGTAATGTAATGATACCTTGACCTTGTTATGCAATGGCATGTTACATTGAACTTATTATGTAATGGCCTGCACATGGGCCCTGATTAGGCCCAGTTGTTACACAGTTGTACCATATGCTCTGGAATATAAAGTCTCCACTGGCACTAAGCCCGCTGGAGGGTGGGGGGTGGCAGCACTGCTTATCCCCAGTGTTCTCCATTGCTTGTGCAACCAATAAACCTTCTTATTCATCTACTTCAGGCTTGGTTGTGCTTTTCAGTTCCGAACTCACCAAAAGACAGACCCACTGAGTTTGGTTATGGCCCCACATTTTCGTGGGTTTTATCTCCAGGAGCCTCACCATGGTTTCATGCAGGTGAAGGGGGAAAGTAACTATTTTGAAAAACACCTTGAGAAGTCTCCAGAGCAAAGGCCTGCCTTCTAAGGGAAACTACTGACTTGGAGGAATGGCACTTAGCCAACTCCAGCCCCCTCTAATCTTCTTGTCTCGGGTAAGGGAAGGGAAAAAAAAAAGCTAAAGCTGAGAACTGCTTCTGAACATCACAGCCCAAGGACTCAGATCCACTAAAAAACTGAGATTTAATTATATGATTAGAGAACACCTTTCTTCTCTTGCATCTTACCACCACATCAACAAGGCTCCAGTATATAATAACAGGATTATAACAGAAAGAGCTAGCTGCAAAACACGGACTCTATTTAAGAAGGAATTCCTAGGGAAACCCAGAGGCAAGAGGAAAGCATAAAAAAAAACAAGGAACCAGAGGAAGCCTTTGGTACCTCCAGTTACAGCAAACATAAAACACAGGCCAACTCCTGGCCAGATTGACATTAAACTTCACCCTAAAAACCTAATCGCCCCAGTTCCTATTACCTGATACATCATGTCTGGCTTTCAAAAGCCAAAAAATTACAAAGCATGTTAAAAGGCAAGAAAAAATAGTCTGAAGAGACAGAGCAAGCATCAGAACCTGACTCAGATATGACACTGGGTTTGGAATTGTCAGACAGGGAATAAAATAACTATGATTAATAAGTTAAGGGTTACTAAGGGCTAAGTTAAGGAAAAAGGAGACATGCAGGAACAGATGGGTAATAAGGGCACAACATGGCCAACTGATTTTTCACAAAGATACAAAGTCAATTCAATGGAAGAAAGACAGACTTTTTAATAAAGAACTTGTATCCAGAATACATAAAGAACACTCAAAATTCAACAGTAAGAAAACAACCTGATTTTTTTTTAACGGGCAAAAGGCTTGAACAGAGCTTTCACTAATGAGAATAAACGTATGACAAATAAGCCCAGAAAGTGATGCTCAACATCATTAGCCTTTAGGGAAATGCACATTAAAACCATGATGGGATAGAACCTAGCAGAACCACTAAAATAAAAACAGTGATAATATCAAGTGCTGGCAAGGATACAGAGCCACTGAAACTCACACACTGCTGCGAGCAACACAAAATGGTCCTCAATGGGAAACAGTTGGCAGATTTGTATAAAGCTAAACATACATTTACTAAATGACCCAGCAACCCCCTCCTGGGTATTTAATCTGGAGAAATGGAAATGTATGTTTACACAAAGACCTCTAGACAAATGTTTAGAAGAGCGCTAGCTATAATCGTCAAAAAGTGGAAACAACCCAAATTTCCTTCAACAAGTGAATAAACAGTAGTACATCCATACAGTGGAATACTACTGAGTGATAAAAAGGAATGGCTATTAATACGTGTAACTACACGGATGACACTCACAAGCATTATGTGGAGTGAAAGGCGGCAGACTCAAAAGGCTACCCACTATATGATTCATTTATATAACATTCTAGAAAAGGGAAAACTACAGCAGCAATGAATAGATTAGTGGTTCTGAGAGGTTACAGAACGGGGAAAGATATGATTACAAAGCGGCAGACCAAGGGAGATTTTTGGGGTGATGGAACTGTTCTGGATCCTGATTACAGTTGTGGCTGCACTATTTATAAATGTGTCAAATCTCATAGAACTGTAAATTTTTTAAAAACTCAATGTCATTGTATGTCCACTTTAAAAACAAAATAAAGACATCAAAAGAAACTGCATAGGCAAAGCACACACAGGGAGAATATATTCCTGATACATATGCCCAACAAAAGACTCAGATCCAGACGATAAAAAGCATTCCTAGAAATTGTAGGGAAAAGACAGGCCCATTAAAAAACAGAAGACCTGAACAATTGTTTCACAAAAAAAGGTTACCCAAATAGCTCATCAGTTATGAAAGAGGCTCAACATCATTATTCATTAGGGAAATACAAACGAAAACCACAAGAAAATACCGATACATATTCACCAAGAATTAAAAAGACTGTTAAAGGGGCCTGCCCCGTGGCTTAGCGGTTAAATGCGCGCACGCCGCAGCCCGGGTTCAGATCCCGGGCTCGCACCGATGCACCGCTTGCCCAGCCATGCTGAGGCAGCATCCCACATACAGCAACTAGAAGGATGTGCAACTATGACATACAACTATCTACTGTGGCTTTGGGGAGAAAAAGGGGAAAAAGAAAAAGGGAGGAGAATTGGCAATAGATGTTAGCTCAGGGCCGGTCTTCCTCACTAAAAAAAAAAAAAGAGGAGGATTGGCATGGATGTTAGCTCAGGGCTCCTCTTCCACACAAAAAAACAAAAAAAAAAGACTGTTAACGCCAATTGTTGGCAAGGATGTGAAGTAACTAACTTTCATAAGTTTGATTCAACCTTTTTTGGAAACTGCTAGGCAGTATCTATTAAAACTAAACATACACCTATTCTATGACAAAAATTCTGCTCATAGGTATATACCCAACAAAATTGAATGCATTTATTCACCAAAAGATCATATGAATGTTCACAGCAGCTTCATTCATAATAGCCAAAAACTGAAAACAACCAAAATGTTCATCAATGGCAGAATTGATAAATTAATTGTAGTATATTCACACAACAGAATACTATCCAGCAATAAAAAAACTACTGATATATGCAATACCATGCATGAATCTTACAGACATTATTTTGGGTGAAAGAAACCAGGCAGAAAAAAGCACACTGCTTGATTGCAATTATATGAAGTTTAAGAACAGGCAAAATTAATATATACTAATAGAAGTCAGAACAGTGGTTACCTCTGGGGTGATAGGTATGAACTGGGAAGCAGCACGTGGAAATCTGGGGTGATGGAAATGTTCTGTATCTTGGTCTGGGGGCTAATCACATGTGTATACATACATACAAGTTCACCCAGCTGTCCTCTTAAGATCTGTGCAAGTTATACCTCAATTAGAAAAGAAGTAATAAAGATGAAAGAGTGAAGGAGAAAGGAAAGAAAATGAAGGAGAGAATGGGAGGGAGGGAAATGAGGGAGAAATGAACATGATCACCCACGGGGGCTCCTCAAAAACATGTTATCAGGCATGTCCTGTTTTCTACATCCTAAAGACGGGAACACTCTGAGGTCTGCTGATGGGTTCAGTGTCACAGAGCGGGTGCGTGACCAGAGCAGAGGCTAGAACTCAGGTGTGTACGACGCCAAAGCCTTTGTTTTTCCACCTCCTCCTAGAAAGGTGACCCCGAGGAACGCCTTCCACCCTGAATTGATCTCTTCGTCCTGGGAAGGACGTCTATCTTATCACCATCAGCCTCAGCTGGGCGTGGACGGTCTGTCTCCCACCCACAATTGTGAGCCTGCTCCCAGAGGGTAGAGACGTGTCCATTCATCTGACACTTCCTCCAGGGCTTATCGCTGGCTAAATTAACACTGCTCGAGCGGGACAGGAGTCACCATGGAAACTCGGTTGCACCCTGCTCTTTGAACGTGCCCTTTGATTACGCCAGCCGCAGGTTGCGGTCGGCGCTTCTCTCCGAAGAGGAAACCACTTAGGAGGAGGGTAGCGATGACTTCTGTTGAGCCGGAGCCCAGCCGCCTCGGCGTTACTCACACAGAAACCCAGCTTCTGCGAGCGCTTTGGAGCAGCCGCTGCACACCTTCCCGGCCCACGTCAGGCGGAAGCAGGTGCGCGGGGGCGCGCCCCGCCCCGCTCACCTGCGCGGGAACGCCGCCCCAGCGCGCGGTTCTGCGCCAGCGGTGCCGGCGCGCACGAATTTATACGGCGCTATTTTGGTCGTGCGCTCTGATTGGCCGGCTTCGGGTGACGACACGCTCGCGCGCCGCGGGGAGGGGCCGAGATCCGGGGGACGGGCGCATCCGGTGGCCAGCAGGGCAGTGGAGCGTGAGCGCAGCCCAGTAGGCTGGTGGTACTGGCGTCCTGGGGCCCCGAGCGTCTTTAGGGGTCTTGCGTGCCACTCGGCAATCGGTCAGTTGGCTTATATTTTAATGAAAGAGCCTGTGTGGCCGAAAGGGGCCTCTCAGAACCGAACTAATTCAGGCTTCCGGGAGGGAGTTGCCAGATGGCGTTACACTGCTTACAAGCCACGTGGTGGAAGCAGCGCGAACCTTACCGGATGCTAGCTCCGAGCTGCCTGAGTGTCGTTTCCTAGCTAGAAGCGCTGTCAGCCCCCTCTGCAGACCTGTCTTTCTGCCGTCCCTACCTCGCCCTTTGCTAAACCAGCCCGCTGAGGCCTTCTCCGTGCTTCCCGTCCCACTGTCATCGGGCCTCCCTTTCTCTCTTCCCTCAGTCCTGTCATCTACCCTCCTCTGAAGCCAGAGAAACAAAACACTCCCTAGACATTTCAGAAGGATCTCGTTTCCACCACATTCCCGTATCGTGATCAGAGCCGCGTCCGGCGTTCCCTGGCTTCTGGCTGTCCAGCAATCAGGCGGCATTACTTATCTGAGTCTCAAGGTTCTTAAACTTATTTTGGTGACCCACTGGTTTTGAGCTTCTTTGGTGCAAGTTACTGAATAAATGCCAAGTGTGATTCACCGAAAATCCTTATTCGTAAAAAGATAAGCAAAAAGGACCATCTGAAGTCGTCACTCCCTGTTGGATGGGAAGTTAGCTTGAAAGGGGTTCTGTTAGTGAGTTGTGTTTCCTCCTTAGAAGGACAGATACCACCTGTGGTTGCCAAGCCCATAAAGGCCTCTGAGAGTTCCTAAACTCACAGCCTTGAATATTATTTGCAGTTGGATGTAGAAGGAACATAACTTATTAAATATTGAATGTGAACCACATCAATAAAAACTGTCATTCATTAAGTACTTTCAATGTACTGGGCATTGTAAATGTTTCAGAAGTGTTTCACTTGATCCTTACAAAATCCCCATGACTTAAATACTGTTATTATACCCATTTTACAGAAAAGGAAACTAAGGGCCAGAGAGATTAAATAACTTGACTGAAGTCTGATGGCAGTGCCAGAATTTGTACCCAAGGCTGTCTCTGACATTTGTGCCCTTAGCTATTAAGCTCTGTAGTTTCTTTTCTCCTTGTCTTAACTAATTGGAAATTCAGTCTTAGGCTGGCACAAAAGGAGTTGAGATCAGTCAGTAAGTGTTATAAATTCTCAGGAAGATGTTTGTCCTGCTGCTGGCTTAAGAAAAGGATTGCTACTAAAAGAAAATAATGGTGCCAGAAGCCTTAACAGTCTCCACTTCCCCTGAACAACAGACGGTGTTAAACCTGCAGTACAAAGTTTTCGAAAAGATTTTGAATTCTGCTGTGCTCGTTGATATGGAGATTGGACTGTTTACAAAGTGGCCTCACTTAGATCCACTTGGTTGGTTAGGAACCAGGAAACAAACTGGTCAGAAGAATGACTTTCAAACATTTTTCTACACTTTCCCATCAGAGAACTACCTGATGGAAGTTCCAGATACAATAGACACTGCAGTGGGGCCTGCCTTGGAGCCAGGTAGACCTGTGTGCTGTCCCCAGCCTACCATCTCCCTGTCTTTAATCTCCAGCCTACCACCCTCCCTTTCTGCTGTGTGAGTTTCCAAACTTTTCTGGATTTCATTTTCCTTATCTGTAACCTACTTTGCTGCAAGGATTAAGTGAGATATATGAAGTTCCTGGATTAGTTTGTGGTGTACATAAATATTCAAAAATGTGAGTTCTCTTTCTTGCCCTTTCTCCTGACTGTTTAAGAAGAAAAGCGCATAGCTGTGACGATTATACCTTTATTGTTCCTTTTAGCGAGCTACATTCATGGTGCTGAATTTCAGAGTCAGGTAGCAATTTACATTAAGACCGTTTATTACCATCCGTAATTTTAAACATCCTTATTGAAACTTCAGCAACATGATTTTCAAGTATCAGCTTCAGATTTGTGTCTGTCATTCATTTAACAAATAGTTACTGAAAACCTATTCGGTATAAGACGTCAGTTATACTTTAATAGAGCTTTCTGAAAACATTTCAGCAAAATAGCCTGGTTCACAAATAGGCATTAGGGAAACAGATTGTACTTTTATGTACAATAATAACCTGTTCTTTCTTACTTCCAGGCTCCTACTCTGACCATAATTCTTAATAAATATGATTTGGTCTGGCAAGACAAGAAAAAAAAAAGGAAAACAAACACAAAAAGCTAAGAACAGAGCTAGGCATTAACAAAAATTAAAGATGTTTCTTTTAAAATATAATTTAGAGGATGTTGTTCCCTGTTAATTGATCTTGCATAATCAATTAATAGATTGTTTTCATCACTGCTAGTCAGTCAAAGGGAGACTTTTAAGTCCTCTTTTCAAGTATAAAGTTATAAAATGTGCTGTGTGTATGTGTGGCACAGTGAGGTAGTAGGGGATATTACTAATAAAAATGCAAACTTTGCAAACCATGACACATCTGAATATGTTTTAAGTGAACTGAGTTTCCAGAAACTTGCAAAGCCTTGAGTTTAACTAAATGGTTTGAATTTAAGTGGAGCTATATTTTCCTAATTCAAAAACATGTGACTTAGGCAACATTTACTTGACACCCAAATACCTATTTGGGTTATTTGATTCAGTCAAATGAGCAGTCAATTCAACAGAAAAGAAATTAGACAAACCCACCTTTTTAGAGCACATTAACCTATAGTTTTAGACTTAGCAGTCTTTAATAGAATTTATATTTTAGGGATGAGAAATTAACATACAATTATATATAATATATGAGAAATTAATATATAACATAATATACAACATCAGTTATTGCAAATAACTGATAACTTATTAGCTACAAAAAATAGTAGTATGAACTGAGCCTGTAGTGTAATAGATGTTGGATGCCAATGTGGTTCAATATAATGGTTTTGGTTCATTCTTTTAACTCGTTTCATTGCCAGCAAGTATGATTTAGGATATGATTGCCTCAGATTATTTTTGCTCCAATAAAGGGCTGCTTTTGAAAACCTGCCTGTCCCCTAACTCCTTACTGTTGCCCCAATACAGCATCTCCTGTAGACAAAACTGAGGAGCCAACAGTGGCAGGTAATAAAAGTGCTCTGTGCTATTGCTAAGCAAGTGAACACCACCTCCACCCTGGAACCTGAGCCAATGAGAACCTGCATTTTAAATGGCCCCTTTGAAGCATGCATGCATTCATTCATTCATCCACTCATTCATTCAACAAATAATTCTTGATCTCTTTCTATGTCCCAAGCATACAAATAAATATGAGTAGGTCATGGTACCTGCTACCACCGGCTTGCAGTCTAGAGGGAGTAAGAGATGAATAAGCGAATAATGCAGCTGAGAACTAATTGCTACAATGGAGGAGTTTAAGTATGTTTGCAAGGGCAGAGAGATGGGGAAGGTTATAGAGATTGTAGGCAGCACCAAGCACAGGGGCGCAGGATGTGGGGGTGTTGGGAGATGAAGGCAGTCTGAACACAACAGCCTGAAAGCCACGCTAAAGCATCTGACCAGCATCCTGCAGGTAGTGTGAAGCCTAAACGAAGTTAAGAGGATATAAAAAAAGCCACTTCCTGGAGTCTGCAGATTGGCTTTCTATGCTATACTAAAGGAAGAAAAATGGAGGATTCGGTTCTTCTGTACAATTCTCCCAAGTGGTGGTATTGCTCCTGATCCTTGCCATGGTAAAGTATTTTACTGTCTCTGCTTTACCCAGGATCAGAACTTCAGGTGAACTGGTGGAGTTTTTAGGGAAATTATTTGCCAGACATCATCAGTTATTGTTCTCTGATAGTAAACAAATGTTTCCAGCAGCCTGGGGGATAATTACCACATTTAATACATACAGTATTATAATATATTAAGACTTGGCCTTTTGTCTAAAAACTGCAAGTTTGAGGATTTCTTACTGACGTTGCTCACTTTACTGTGCAACACATGATGAGGCTTTCTGCTGGCACCTACTTGGGAGTTTATGATGGCTATTTCAAGGCCCTAGCCATCGAGTCTGCATTACAGAATGCCATAGTCACTAAAGGGGCACATTCTGACATAAACACTACTGGTAAGATGAAGGCTGAGTGTTCCTGCCGAAAGAATCAGTAGAGCACAAGAAATGTACAATGTGGAATAAACAGCTGAAGATCAGTTCAGGGGTACCTCTGAGCTAGGAGTGATGCTGGATACTGATTCTACAAGAATGGCTGTGTCCAAAGACTATCTAACTCAAAATCCATCAGAATGAAATACAGAAATGTTCCTGGCCATTCGCTATGCCTTGCATTGGGGAATCTTGATTATTCCCTTGACGGTAAAACTAAGGAATTATACCACATCGAGTGGATCTGGGCATGATGGTTCATGCAGGACAGTAGCATTTTACAGCAGAAATCTTAAAAATGCCTGGAATGCAAGACAAACCCTTCTCTGGCTAAAATCAGCAATCATTAGATACATTCACATAGTCCTTGGTCACAAGTCCCTTCAAAGCTCACTTCAGATGACAGAGATCAGTGGCTGAAACATCGTGGTGATTGCCATGGGACTCTTGGCTAAAGAGAAAGAAAGGAAGGAAGGAAGGAGGGAGGGAGGGAGGGAGGGAGGGAGGGAAGGAAGGAAGGAAGGAAGGAAGGAAGGAAGGAAGGAAGGAAGGAAGGAAGGAAGGAAGATAGATAGATAGATAGATAGATAGATAGATAGATATGGATAGACGGATAGATGATAGATAGGTCAGATTCTTCAGGCTCATGAAAAGCCTTTTAGGAAGGAGCTGGTTCACACCACTAGAAATAGGTTGTCAAGATGGGCAGACCTTGAAAAAGCTTGATGTTGGGCTGTTATCTAGAGGTTTCCTGGGTATTCTCCAAGGACTAGAAATTTCCAGGGGGGAGCCAGTGGCATTCTAGACCTGGCCACATAACAACTCACTTGCCAGTAGAAGTGTACCTTTCTGAGTAATTACTCAATTAAGGTGATTTCAAACTAGGTGTTCAGAACTGAAATTTCTGGTAATACAGTGGACAGTCTAAGTTGAAAACACTCTCACTACAAAACACCTAAAAATACTGAATAAAATATAACAAACTTCTCTTTAAATGCACATCTAAACTGGTAAGACCTGATGGTCTCAGTAACCTAGGGGCTTGGGGTTTTAGGAAGTCCTACTTCATCCCTAGAGATAAAGTTTGTCAGTGAAAAGTGAAAGACATAAAATCGGAATTTCTGAAGCCACCTTCTTAAGCTGATCCTTGTTGCTGATGATGCTGATGTTGCTGATCCCCAAATACAAAGTATATACAACCTGTTGTATTCCCATTCTAAAAACAAAGAAAGGCCTTCCTTCCTTAATAATTCAGTTTCAAAGCCCTCAGGATCAGTGGCTCACACAAAGGTGTGCTGAGCAGGGCAGTGGCCTGGCAGAGTCAGGAGACTGGTTTCATACAAAGTGACTGAGCAAATAAGTAAATATACTGAGGATAATGGGAGTCAGGTTTCTCACTGTTGAAAAGAGGAGTTACAAATATGGAAAAGGGAGAAGCTAGAATGAACTGTGTAGTATTGCACTGAAATTGGAGCTATTAACATGTACTGATGGTTTTCAATATATGTGTGTGTGTGTGTGTATGTATACATATATTTTCTACTTGTTACTATTGAAAGAGCCTAAAGCAGTGAGACTCCAATAGCAATGAGCAGACCTAGCAACAAAATTTTGGTTTCTAAAGACCATTCTCTGCTAAAAGCAACCAGAGCTCCCTGATTCCAGGGCTGAGTCAGGGAAAGTATAAGATGAACCTGGAACATCTTGTTGACCTAGAAACTAAGGAAGCAGTCAAAGTATGATGGAGATAAGTCAAAAAGACACAGAAGCTAACTTGAGTGGGCCCCCACTAGCCAAATCTGGGACAATTCAATCATCAAAATATGTAATGGTAGTAAGAGATTATAAACCTGTTGAATAAAATAGGAAACCATGAATCCATACTGAAATAGATAGATAGATAGATAAACAGACAGACAGACAGACAGACAGAAGAGACAGCTCAAATTGATAGTAGCACGGCAACCAATAAATGTAGATGGAATGATAGAACTAGAAAATCACCTTTTGGTAACCATCATAGTAATAATTAATTTCAGCAAGAAACTTCAAAGGATGTTAAACCAAGTGAATGAAGGTTCGCTGAGGAATGAGTTATTTGCATAGTCTTAAATAAGTCCTTATTAAAAACAAAGAGAAAATAAGTAAGTTAATGGTGGAAAAACCTGACAGATGCCACATGAATCAAGTGATCAAAGTTAACATCATTGGTGGGCTACAGTGCAGACATGCCAAGTCCAAAAGCCACGTCATGCCCAACCGGTCCTGAAAACGGCACGGAAATGGCATCAAGAAACTATGAAGATATGAATCTCTTGATGGGGTGGACCCCAAATTCGTGAGGAACAATGCTTTGCCAGGAAGCACAAGAAGCGTCTGAAGAAGATGGAGGCCAACAAGGCCCAGGCCGTGAGTGTGCATGCTGAGGCCATCAAGGTCCTTGTCAAGCCCGAGGACGTCAAGCCCAAGATCCCAAAGGGCATCAGGGGCAAGTTCAGTTAATTCGCCTACATTGGCCGCCCCAGGCTCAGGAAGCATGCCTGTGCCTGCAGCACCAAGTGTCTCAGGCTCTGCTTGCCAAAGGCCAAGGCCAAGTCTCAGCCAGACTCCAGCTCCAGTTCTGGCTCCAGTTCAGGCCTCCTAAAGGCGCCTAAGCCCCACGAAGGCCCTGGAGTAGAGGCCTCCATGTGCCAGTGTGAGGAAGGAAGGATGGGTGTCTTCCTGGGCTGCAGTCTGCATGAGGCTGGTGTCCTCCTGTGCTATTTGTACAAATAAACCTGAGGCAGGAGCTGTCAAAAAAATTTTATTATCATTGATAATGGGACAAATAAAATCATGCCACCTGATAGGATGCAGTGAGAACATGAATCACTTCTGTGAAATTCCTACCAAAAATGCCTAACCTGAATCTAATTATGAGAAAACCTCAGACACACTCAAATTAAGGAATATTCTGCAAATGAACTGGCCTGTAATCTTCAAAATGTCAGTGTTTTGAGAGACAAGGAAAGACAGAACAACCATTCCAGATGGAAAGAGATTAAAGAAACTTGACAACTAAATGAAATGCCCAATCCTGGATTGGATCATACGGCTATAAAGAACATTATTTGGACAATTGGTGAAACTTGAATGGGGTTGGTGGTGGTTGTAATGTTCCAATGTTGATTTCCTGGTCTTGGTGGTTATATTGTGGTTGTATAGAAGACTGTCCTTGTTTGTAGGCCACATACACTAGGGTTTTTAGGAGTAAGGGAAAATCATGCCTGCAACTTACTCTCAAATTGTTCAAGAACTAAAAAGTTCTTTGAATCATTCTTGCAACTTTTTTGCAATTTTGAAATTATTTTAAAAAAACACAAAAACCCAAGAATTTTAAGCATGCTGGGGCTAATAAGTTTTTACCACAATTGCTACCATTCATTCATTATACATGTGGTAGGCACCCAATTGGAGTAATGCCCTGTGTCTAGTCACCCTTACTAAGCCAGTCTCTGGCCCACTAAAAAAAAAAGGATTCTGAAAAGTTGAGCCTGGCAGTAAAAATTTACTTTTGAGATCAAGTGTCTGTTGAAGTCAGAATCTGCAGCACAGTGAACCCAAACCACTCATTCTTTCTGCTGAAGCATCCTTACAGTTAGGAGCCATGTTGAATCATAAAATGCTTAAATATTGCCAAGGCCCGAATTGCTTACTGCTCGAGATTAATTTCATCTTCAGTTTGGAAATATACCCAGGGGAAGAACTATGTTTTATTTATGCCGCCCTAAGAAAAATAATATAAAATTATGAATTAAAAAATTGGCACAGGACTTGGAAGGGGGCCGTGCAAGTGAGGGGCCGTGAAGCTCAAGCCCTATTTTCTTGTCAGCAAATCAGCATCTGACTCGACACAAATCAGACAGATCTACCTTGTTCTTGGTCAAGAAGTCCAGTAACTTCCTCTGTGGTGGTGTCTTTTAAATCTGTGTCAATCAAGATTCTTCTAGGACTTTTTTCTCAAGATAAACTTAAGCCTTTATTTGGGCTTTCCCTTTAGGTACCCTCTTGATATCAACAGAATGACTGTACCCGCTTTTGAAAGAGAACATGTTCAATGGAACACCAGAGTTCTAAAGGGTTTGTTAACCAGGCAAACCCATTTATTTTGGAGTTGTGCTACATATAGAGATCATATAATAAGGCCAAAGAGAACAACTGTGGACTTTACAGTGCAATTTGTATAGCCAGTCTGGAGAATGTTACAAGGTTGTTAAGCCTAGTAACCACTTACTGCAATATTTTCGTCACCTATACCATGTCTTTGGGAAAGACAATAATGCTGGGAAAACTAGAAGGCGGCGGGAAAAGAGGAAGATCAAATGAGTTGACTCCATAAAGACAGCCATAGGCATGAATCTACAGAAGCCGAGTAGGGCTGTTGAGGACAGGACATTGTGGACATCACTCATTCATAGGGTCCCAGGAGTTGAAGCGGACTTGACGGCATGTAACACACATACCACATAGGGAGCGTCACTTACATGGCAAAATCTAAAAAGTGTCTAGGTGTGTGTGGTACTACACTAGATACTACAGACCTTCCCCAACAGGGAACCCCTAAGCTTCTTCATCTGATCCTCCTCAATCCCACCCCACCTCCTATCAAGTCTCAGGGGCCCATCATTAGAGCCACCATGGTCTCCAAATGGTCACTCTCCCACTTAGCTCCAGACTGCCCACAGGACAAGGTTCTGACTCCTTTGATGCACATAGGCCCCTCACGAGCCACCTCCATGGTACCTTTCCCACCTCACCTCCTTTCAGTCCCTTTCCCCCCTCCACTCCAGCCAAACCAGACTACTCCCCTCCCTGAAGAGGCCACATCCTTTCATGCCCACCTCTTTGCCTTCACATCCTTCTCTCACCTCCTGACTCGTCCTTTCTCCTCTTCTCTCTCTGGCAAACTTCTACTCAGCCTTGGAGAAACAGCCTGTCTTAGTCCATTTGGGCTGCTATAACAAAATATCACAAACTGGGTGGCTTATAAATGACAGGAATTTATTTCTCACAGTTCTGGAGGCTGGGAGTCCAAGGTCAACGTGTCAGTATGGTCTCATTCTGGTGAGAGCCCTCTTCTTCACAGCAGGCGCCTTCTCGCTATGTCCTCACATGGTGGAAGGAGTGAGGGAGCTCTCTGGAGCCTCTTTTATAAGGCACTAATCCCATTCATGGGGGCTCTATCCTCATGACCTAAGCACCTCCCAAAGGTCCCACCCTCTAATACCATCATCTTTGGGGGTTAGGATTTCAACATATGAATTCGGGGGGGACACATTCAGACCTTAGCACAGCCCAAACTTCACCTCCTCTGTGAGGTCTTCTCCCCCTCTCTGAGGTAGAGTCAGCCATTCCCTCAAGTACATCTGGGACACGGAGCACGCTATTCTCCTTCCTACCTTCACCACCTTCAGTTTAATAACATATTCCCTCTTAATCATCCTCAGTGGCCTGGAAACAGCCAGAGGCAGGCACCACATCTTCATATCTCTGCAGACCCAAAACCCTTGCACTGTGCATGGCATATGGTTGGCACTCAATTGTTTCAATAAGCTTCAGCTATTAATAATAATAATATCAATAAGTATTCTATTTACTGACTGCTTATCCTCTGCCAGGTTATTGGCTAAATGAACCAATGAATGCAGCTGCTAATATGCATATACTCTACAGTAGTCCTGTCTTATCCACAGTTTCGCTTTCCTCAGTTTCAGTTACCGCGGTTGACCACAGTCTGAAAATATTAAATGGAAAATTCCAGAAATAAACAATTCATAAGTTTTAAATTGTGCACTGTTCTGAGTAGCATGATAAAATCTTTTGCCCTCTGGCTCCGTCCCACTTGGGATGTGAATCATCCCTTTGTCCAGTGGGTCCAAGCTGTAGATGTCACCCACCCATTAGTCACTTAGTAGCTGTCTTGGTTATCAGATCAACTGTTGTGGTATCGCAGTGTTTGTGTTCAAATCACCGTTATTTTACTTAATAATGGCCCCAAAGCACAAGAGTACTGATGCTGGCAATTCGGATATGCCAAAGAGAAGCTGTAAAGGGGTTATTTTAAGTGAAAAGGTGAAAGTTCTCAACTTAAGAAAAAAAAATCATATGCTGAGGTTCCTAAGATCTATGGTAATTTTTATTACCGTATATTGCTATAAATGTTCTATTTTATTATTAGTTATTGTTGTTAATCTCTTACTGTGCCTAATTTATAAATTAAACTTTATCATAGATATGTATGTAGAGGAGAAAACAGTCTACGTAGGGTTGATATGATTGGCAGTTTCAGGCATCCACTGACGGTCTTGGAACACATCACCCGCAGATAAGGGAGGACTACTATATGACACAAGGAGAGGGTGGGGGGCCCCTGGGAGGCCTCCTCCCTTCAGTAAACGAGAGTGAGATGACTTAATTGTCATCTTGGACTGAGACCTGGGAAGGGGAAGTCCATGGTGGGAGGGACTTCTGGCTGGTAAACTTTGGTCAGCCAAAGGCCACTGTGGGAGCCTCCTGGGATAGGGTGGGGGGACTCTCTGAAGTGGGGCTCCTCAGGAGGGTGGGGTAAGTTGGGGCAAGGAGAACAGGCCATAGGTGGTGGGGGTCTCCAGCCAGTGCCAGGGAGGAGAGGGGACACACAACTCAGTGAGGACAGGTGGCCTTGTGTCTCTCTACCTCTAAAACTGGGAAACCTCTTTGCATGTTGGTTAGATCCTTGAAAGAGCAGATAAAGAACGGGAGTAGTATTGATGCACTAACAATGGCCATGTAAAAACTTCGTCATTTCCTGGACAAATCCATCAGAGGAAAATGCAAAGCACAGCCAATTGGCCTTAAGATTGTTTGCTCTGCCCTGTTAAAGAGAAGGGGAGGAGAAGAAAAATAAGGATTAAAAATTGCCAGAGACTTTGGAAAATAAATCATTGGTGTTTAGATTCTGCCCATTTCCTCACCATTCCCAGCTGCTCTTCCAGAGGTCTGGCCTAGCTGGAGCTTGGCATTGCCTGATACCTTCCGTTTCTCTCTTGGTTTATCTCTCACAGGGAAATATATGAGGGAAGTGAACTTCACACCCTCTGCTGAAAGTGCCTGAGTGACTATATTCAGCAGAGCTCTTGGCTGTTGTGGAGGCCGGGTGTGTGGCTTCGCGAGCCCTTGGGAGACCCAACATCAGAAAAACCTGACACTAGTAATCTCCATCCTGAATCTGATTGCGCCTCAGATTAGAACACGTCCTGGTATACTGTGGCTAAGATACAGAAAGTCTGCCATATGGTGCCATTTCAATGTCATGATGGGCTTGTCTAGAATTTTATTTTTTATTTTGGTGAGGAAGATTGTCCCTGAGCTAACATTTGTTGCCAATCTTCCTCTTTTTGCTTGAGGAGGATTAGCCCTGAGCTAACATCTGTGCTCATCTTCCTCTATTTTGTATGTGGGATGCCGCCACAGCATGGCTTGATGAATGGTGTGTAGGTCTGCGCCCAGGATCCGAACCTGTGAACCCCGGGCTGCTGAAGCAGAGTGCATGAACTTAACCACTATGCCACCAGGCCGGCCCCTAGAATATTTTTAAATAACTTTTTCCACCAATAAATTAGTCCTGAGTACCCTGAATCCTTTCCCTTGTTTATGCCCAGGAGCAGGCACAATCTCAGTGTTTCCTAGGCCCCGGGAATGAGGTCCTCTGCCCTCTTGTCAAGGCCACCCAGTTCTCCTTTCCACTGCAGCATCAGCGGCCACCCTGCACGCCAAGGGCCACAAGTAGGGAGAACAGAGCTCCTGCCTCAACCAGGAGCCACCCGTTTTGGGATATGTTGGCCCAGGGCTCAGAAGTAAACAGGAGACACACCACTCTTTTGCTTCAGGTATTAATAATAATAATAATGTCAACAAGTGTTCTATTTACTGACTGCATATGCTGTGCCAGACCCTATACTAAGCACTTTATATACCATCTCATTTCATCCTCACACCATTCCTATGAGATTGGCATTATTTTCAGACCTGCCTAGTCTCCCAGCTACTAAATGGCAGAGTCTAGTTTCCAAGCTCCCAACCTCTCCAGCCCTTCAACTCCCCCAAGGGCACCTGGACGGCTGATCCTGTACCTTGAACAGGGGCCAACTGCCATACACCATGGGGATTTATCACCCACTACCTTACAAGGTGGGTCTGGGGTATCTTTACTCTCCTCTCCATCCAATCTCACCACCAGGCCCCATCACAAACCACCCCACCCCTCACCCCAGGAAGCTTCCCCTGACTCTACCAGGGTCCACTAACCAATCCCCCCCTCCCAGTGTTCTCTCATACCCCCAATATTTGAGGTGTGATCCATAGACCAGCCTACCTTGGCACAGACTGGGAGAAATGTGGAATCTCAGACCCTACCCCAAATCCGCATTTTACCAAGACCCCAGGTGACTCCAATGCACTGACGCTCTCTGTAATCTGTGTCTTCCTCACTTATCTGTGGTTTTGAATGGGTCTAGAGCTGTTTGTTAGGTGGCCCCTTGGTCTCTTTGGAGGGATTATAAGGGAATGCTGGTTTGCCCCAAATACTGGAGACTGTCTAAAGAGAATATTTGGAATAGAATTGGTAATTTGGGGTCCTTGCCCCCAGAGTGATCACATCATAAGCCCTGTTGAGTGGCAGCCTGCCCATGAGTATTATCCCAAGGACTCAAGTGGCCCCTCTGTCACCACCTCCCCCTCGCCTTGGTTTGGGTCCTGGAGGTGCAGAAACAAACACCTGTTCACAGAGGGGCTTTTAGGGCCCTGCCGGGAGGTTCCTAGAAGAAATGATGCTTTGATTTTTTTAATCCTAAGAGAACCCAGCCCCAACTCTGGAATTCTCCCCCAGGGCTGCCTCTCTGACCCCACATCTCAGGCGTCCCAGTGCCCCAGTCCTCAGTGCATTCTTGGAAGCACAGCAGTGCTGAATCAAAGAGGCAGCCACCTCCTGCGGGCTCTGGAATTTCAACACCCTGTTCATAAAAGAGTTTATAGGAATCCTGTGGCCTCTGCCAGGCTACTGCCACCTCCCCTGACTCTTTGTGCTTCAGAAACGTCACCACCTCTTAAACAGCTCTCGCTTTAAAAAATCACCTGTTTAACATGTGCACCAGCCCTTAGAGAAAAACTGTATTTACTCTTTCTCACTTCCTGTGGGAAGGGTGGGGCCCACCACGGGCTGCTCTTCAGCAGTTGCTATGATTCAGTCTGGGGGTGAGGGCCTTTCAGCAGGGAGGGAAGTGATTTGTGTGGTCTTTGGAATGCAGGTATGAGCTGTACCTTCAGAAGTGTTTGCTGATAAAGGAGAGTTGTGGGAGGGCAAACCTGCGTGTGTGTGTGTGTGTGTGTGTGTGTGTGTGCGCGCGCGTGCGTGTGTGGTGTGTGACTGCCCCTCACCCCCACCCCTTGGAGGAGAGGGCAGTCTGCGTTCTGGCAGCCTTTGGCAGGGCCAGAGCACCAGAATGTTCTCTCTGTAGTGAACATCAGCACCTCTCCATGGGTGCAGCCCAGGCTTGCCCTTGCAGGCAGTGCATCTCCTCTTGGTGGATGCAGTTGGCATCAGAGAGCCTTGCCTGGCTCCCTACAAAGGCCAGTCCCAGGATTTCAGAGTGCAGGTCTGGAGGAGTGAGCTCAAGTCAAGCCCAGGGAAGCCGGGCTCAGCCGCAGCATAGGCCCAGCTCAGGGACAAGGGAGCTCTGGAGCTGAGCCAGCACTGACATTCACTCACATTCACAAGACCCTTGAGCCTTGGTGCAAGTGAGCCATCAGCCCCAGCACTGCCCAGAACAAGGCTAAGGAGAGTGCAGATGTGGAAGGCAGCAGTTGGGTGGGGAGTCCACACCAGGTGTGGTGACGGTTCCTGTGTTAGGACTTCCTCTTTCCCTTCTCTATTTCAGAGATGGTGTCAGAGAAGGGTTAGCAGCGTGGAGTCTGGTGCTAGCCTGTCTGGGTTCCAAACTCAATTCTGCCACATACTAGATGCAGAGTCCTCAGGCAAGTTACTTAACTGCTCTGTGCCTCAGTTTCTTCCTCTATAAAAGGGACAATAACAGCACCCACCTCGTAGGACTGTTATGAGGATTAAAAGAAATAATTCATGTAAAGAGCTTAAGACAGTAGCTGGTGTATAGTAAGCACTCAAAGAATATTAACCATTGTTCTTTGGGAACAAAATGTCAGTGTCCTAGAAAGTGGCAGGGATGGAGTTGGGGAAGCATTGTAATATTCAGAAACCCAAGAGACAAAGTTCATCCAAAGATTTTTCTACATTATCAAAAAGAAAAGGAAGACCAGCACACATGTCACTTCCTATTGTCGGGGATGCAATTTCAGATTATGTTGTAGTGTGGTGGCAAAGCCCTAACTCTGCTTTAGGAGAATGCATTCACTCAGGAAAAAATATTAAACCTATGGGCTGGTTCTCAAGCTTACGTACTTTCCATTTTTAGAATTAACTCAATGGTCTCCTAAAATTAAAAGAATATCAGTGTTCTGATTCAATACTCGAGAGTTTTCGATTGATATTTCTATGTAAAACACATGGTTTTATGGAGGAACGACAGGTCTCTAAATTAAGTGTATTTATATTTCTGTCTCTTTTAACAATACAGTCATGAGGATATGTTCTGCGAAAGGTGTCGTTAGGCAATTTCATCATTGTATGAACATCACAGAGTGTACTTACACAAACCTAGATGGTATAGCCTACTACACCTAGGCTATATGGTACTAATCTTATGGGACCACCAACTTACATGTGGTCCATCATTGACCAAAATGTCGTTATGTGGCACATGACTGTACTTGTAATACCAATCACTGCTCCAGTATTTTCAGAGCCTACCTTGAATCTATTTTAAATCCATGTAAAAACGCAGCACTATATTAATCTTGTTCATCCACTCATTCGTCTATTCAACAAGCATTTATCAAGCATCTACTACACACCAAGTTCTATGTCAGATGCTATTAAGGCTCTAAGGATGCAAGAGATCTAGGGCCCTATCTTGGGGACACTATACCCAGTACGCAACACAACTATACCATATAAGGATAGAATCAATAAAAGAAGAAGAAATATAGAGATACCATAACATATTCACATCAAGATTAGCTAACTAGTTTGGAATTATAAAACCAAATCCAATAACATTTCCGAACGTAGACATGTTCTCTGTTGAGAAGCTCAGAGGCATATTTACTACTCAACTGGGGGAGTTTAGAGGCTTGAAGAGAATCGCAATCACACACACAACAGCCAGACGAGCCAAACATTGGTAATCAACTGAGAAAAGGAAAAAACCATGTCTCCTTAAGCAAGAGATTTCTCAGGTGGCAATGGAAAGCAAACAAAAGAATTCAAATATAATAGCATTCCCTTTCATAAACGCTGTTTACTACAATATCATGAATTAGCGTAAACTACAGTGTACTTCTTGTACCGAGAAAATGCACTGCTTTCATGAAACAAAAGGAGATTTCTGGTTCTTAGAGAAAAGGAATTGTTGTCACATAAAACCTATCGCCTAGCAACAAAACAGCAACTCATCACACCTTTCTCCCAGCCATAGACACACAGCCGCACCCTCTTGCCTGCTCATTCCTCCCAACTTAAAAATACAGAGTTCTTTTAATAGGATCTGTGGTTGGGATAACTGGGTTTTAAGGCTCTAGTTTAAAAACACCAATCAGCACAAAGTCCTGCCAATTGCTAAGAATTTAATCATATAGTCAGAGCCTGTGAAAAAGCCACAACATAATAAAAAAGGAAGGCCATTGAGCTGAGTTCCTTTTCTTTCCTTTGTTTTTTTTCCTATACTGAAAATTTCTCAAGAGTGTCGCTCTTTTGCCCCTTAGCCAGGGGCACTAGGGTGGTTCTTCTCTGGCTTTCATGCTTAGTGTGAAAATGAAATCATGCAACACAGCACTTCTTTTCAGACTCTAAAGCCATTGGTGAAAACCCAAGCCCATTTCAATGCCAGATTCATTTCATTGCCTAACGCTAAGTCAAAATGAGCAGGAACTCATCTCACTTTCAAATGTTATGTATAACAGAACCATTGGACACAGTGTTTGGAAGCGAGTTGCTAACAGACATTCTATAGAACAGAGTGTATTCAGTGATATGACTCACAGATAAATTACTTCACCCTCTTGGACCTCAAACTGGGTGTGCCATTTGCTTTAGATTGACTCAGTGCTTAACCCTTCCAAGTATGGGGAAATTCCACTCACCTTCTTTCTCCACAACGTCTCAAATGTTTCTGAGTGGCCGCAAGGGTGTCTGTGGGAGGCAGAAACTGCTGGTGAGGGAAGATGGCGGTACGTGGGGCCACCTCGTCCCAGAGCTGGATTACTTGTTTCTCAGTATGTATTTCAGCCATCAACAGGGGCGCTGATTATGGGAAGATGCAAATTTCGGTAGTTTGACAATTAGACATAAAAACAGGAATAACTCTTTCACCTCTCCTAGGCAGTTTTACATTCAAGAAAGGTTTAATAATCCACAAGATTAAATGTGTTATTCCACCTCATTCATTACCCTTTTTGAAACAGACATTTAAAGTATGTTTTTCTTGTCAGCATTCCAAGGGCTTAAACGCTTCGTACTAGCCGAAGGCCTGAATAGGAGGGAGAGGTCTGTATACTCTTCTCTGGGTATGCTCCACCTAAATGTTTGTAAACGTTGTCTTGTGCAAATAAACAGGGATGCCACTGTGGCATCAATACAAATACATTGAGCTTCAATCATTAAGGACATTTTCCTCCAATTTCTTTGTGATTTGATGATTTGTCATTTTAATTTGATGATTTTGTCATTTGTCTCCCGATCTTCTTTTTTCTGTGCTTAAGATCAGTTTTAATAGGAGTCCAATGACTTGTGATAATAGCAAAGGCAAAAATATTTAATCCAGGCTCTGAAATGTTGGTATAATCTTAATATTGCTAATGAAGGACTAATGATTTCTGCAAGAATTAAGAAGAATCTGGAATCACAAGCTGACCCAAGAGACTGAGAAAGTAGTTTGCTTTTTTTTTAAGACATTATTTTTTAGCATTTTTAGGTTCACAGAAAAATTGAAGTGAAGGTGCAGAAATTTCCCTTATACCTCTGTCCCACACACGCACAGCCTCTCCCATTATCAGCATCCCCCTTCAGAGTAGTGTATTTGTTACAACTGATGAACGTACACTGACACATCATCATCACCCAAAGTCCATAGTTTACATTAGGGTTCACTCCTGGTGTTGAACATTTTATGGGTTTGGACAAATGCACGATGACATGTATCTATCATTGTGTATTATATTTCAAGGTCCTAAAAATCTTCTGTGCTCCTCTTATTCGTCTGTCTCCTCCCAATCCCTAGAAACCACTGATCTTTTTACTGTCCACACAGTTTTGCCTTTTCCAGAATGTCATACAGTTGGGATCATTCAGTATGTAGCCATCTCAGATTGGCTTCTTTCATTTAGTAATGTGCATTTAAGTTTCCTCAATGTCTGTTCATGGCTTGATAGCTCATTTCTTTTTAGCACTGAATAATATTCCATTGTCTGGATGTACCACAGTTTATTTATCCATTCATCTACTGATGGACATCTTGGTTGCTTCCAAGTTTTGGCAATTATGATTGCCATAAACACTGCTATAAACATCCGTGTGCCGGTTTTTGTGTGGACGTACGTTTTTAACTTCAGGTAAATACCAAGGAGCACGGTTTCTGGATCATATGGTAAGAGCATGTTTAGTTTTATAAGAAGCTTCCAAAGTGACTGCACCATTTTGCATTTTCACCAGCAATGAATGAGAGTTCCTGTTGTTCCATACCCTCGCGAGCATTTGATGTTATCAGTGTTTTGGATTTTGGCCATTCTAATAGGTGTGTAGTGGTATCTCATTGTTGTTTTAATTTGGATTTTCCTAATGACATATGATGTGGAGCATCTTTTCATGTGCTTACTTGCCATCTGTATATCTTCTTTGGTGAGGTGTCTGTTAAGGTTTCGGCCTAAGTCATGTTGTTTGTTTTCTTGTTGTTGAGGGAAAGTAGTTGTAAAGGGTAGGTTAATCTTGTCATCACCTAAACACCCAGGTGTGTTAGCTGTGTCTCTGGACCCCACGGTGCAGTGAAGCTCTACGTTCCAGAACATTCTTCAGGCTGGCTGGCACAGAGGGTCTCAGAGGCTCAGGGCACAGTCTTGGAGACCCCTGATTCTGTACCTTTCCTACTGTGTGACCTCAGGCAAGTTACTTCACATCTCTCACTCTCAAGTCTCTTTTCCATAAAAATTAAGATCACAACAGTGTTTACGTCTAGGGGTTTGTGTGGATTAAATTTGATAACGCTCTAGCATAGTGCCTGACACAGAAGGTTAGTGCTCAGAAAACATTACTTGTAGTTGATAAAATGTGAACCATGGTATAGAATTATCAAGAGAAAGTGGATTTTAAGCATAGGAGTGTTGGCCAGTTTGGTTTGTGTATTAGTTTGCTAGGAATTCCAAAACAAAATACCGCAGATTGGGGGCTTAAGTAACAGAATTTTCTCACCATTCTAGGGGATAGGAGTCTGAGATCAAAGTGTTGGCAGGGTTGGTTTCTTCTGAGGCTTCTCTCCCTGCCTTGCAGATGGCTGCCTTCTCTCTGTGTCTTCCTTCTATTTATATCTGTGTCCAAATTTCCTCTTCTTCTGAAGTTGCCGGTCATATTGGATTAGGGCCCATTATAATGACCTCATTTTAACCTAATTACCTCTTTAAAGGTCCTTTCTCCAAACGATCACATTCTGAGGTACTAGGGGTTCACACTTCAACATAGGCATTTAGGGGTGGAGGAGACAGACACAATTCAACCCATAACAGTTCGGAAAGTCTTTCCACTTGGCACTTTTTCAGGGAAATGAGAGAAGCTTTGAAGAGACCAGGAAAAAGAATTCTCTCTACTCTGCTCTACTCACTCTGAATGTCACTTTCCGGGGCTTGGCACAGGAGGGAGCTGGCACTGTTCAATGGAACAAGCAAAAGCCGCTTTGTTGAATGGAATCCTCTGACACTGACCAGCTACCAAAATACACAGCCCCATGTGTTAAGGGTTGAATTGTATTTCCCCAAAACTCATATGTTGGAGTCCTAACCCCTAGTACCTCAGAATGTGACCTTTGTTGGAGATAGGGTCCTTATAGACAGAATCAAGTGTAAAATGAGGTCATTGGGGTGGGCTCTAATCCAATATGACTGATGTCATAAAAGGGAGAAATTTAGACCCAGAACCACACATAAAGAAGACAATGTAAAGACACATCTGCAAGCCAAGAGGGAGGCCTGGAACAGATCCTTCCGTCAGCACTCAGAAGGAACCAACCCTGCTGACACCTTGATCTAGGACTTCTATCCTCCAGAATTGTAAGAAAATAAATTTCTGTTGCTTAAGCCCCCAGTCTGTGGTACTTTGTTATGGAGGCCCTAGCAAACTAATACACCGTGCTTCCTTCATTTACTTGACAATCATTTAATCAGTTTCTGTGGTATGCTAGGCCTGAAGATATAATGATGAATAACATACATTTCCTACCCTTGAGAAGCTTGTAGGCTTTTGGGGGGAACAATTACATTAAAAAATCATCTGGGGGGTGCTGGCCTGGTGGCGCAAGTGGTTAAGCGCACGCACTCCGCTGCGGTGGCCTGGGGTTCGCCAGTTTGGATCCTGGGCGTGCACCCACGCACCACTTGGCAAGCCATGTTGTGGTGGCGTCCCTATAAAGTGGAGGAAGATGGGCATGGATGTTAGCCCATGGCCAGTCTTCCTCAGCAAAAAGAGGAGGATTGGCAGATGTTCGCTCAGGGCTGATCTTCTTCACACACACACACAAAAAATCATCTGGGGGGCCGGCCCAGTGGCCTAATGGTTACCTTTGCGCACTCTGCTTGGGTGGCCCGGGGTTTGCAGATTCGGCTATGCTCTGCTTAGCAAGCCATGCTGTGGCGGCGTCCCATGTATAAAATAGAGGAAGATGGGCACAGATGTTAGCCCAGGGCCAATCTTTCTCAGCAAAAAGAGGAGGATTGGCAACAGATGTTAGCTCAGGGCTAATCTTCCTCAGCAAAAATTCATTTGGGTTCAATGTGACTGGTATTCCATTTCCTTGTTAGTCAGGAAATACATTTTCAGCTTTTATTTTAATTTGGTGGCAAAACACTGACTTTCACTAAGAAGGAGTCATTCTCTGTGGAGTGGGGAGAAAGTTGGGACTCCCTCAAATCTCCTGCCTACTACCCTAGTTGCCTACCACCCCATCCAGTCTAGCCACCCCCCAATCCTTCCTTCACACAGAGTCGGAGTCTTTGGGAAGGCAAATCACTTCTTGCTACGGCTCAATCCACCCCACCCTTCTCTGACTGAAATCATTTCAGTGACTTCCCATTTTCCAAAGAGACGTCTAACTCCCTAAAATTGCGCACGTCCTGGCATGGTCTCCTGCATCAGCGACGCTGGCCTTACTCCCTCCACAAGAACCTGAGATTGCTGTTCCTTCTGCCTGAATCCCTTTTCCCTCTTCGCTTGACCTGGTCAACCTACCTCCCTTCAGATCTTGTTTATTCACCATTTCTCTAGAGAGCTTTCCTTAGGCGCCCAACTTACGGCAAATCTCCCTTATAACTCTAGCACTGTGTACATCTATCTCCTTATCACAGTTGAAAACTTTCATTTATTTGTGCAATTGTTTGGGAACACTGAGCTCTCATGAAGGCATGTCTATATCCATTCACTCTAACATCTTTGGTAGGAGCCAGCCCGGTGGCATAGCGGTTAAGTGTGCACACTCCACAGCGGCGGCCCAGGGTTCACATCCCAGGCACACACAGACGCACCACTTGTCAAGCCATGCTGTGGCAGCGTCCCATATAAAGTGGAGGAAGATGGGCACAGATGTTAGCCCAGGGTCAGTCTTCCTCAGCAAAAAGAGGAGGATTGGGGACAGATGTTAGCTCAGGGCTGATCTTCCTCACACACAAAAAACAAACAAGAGAAACATCCTCAGTATTTGAACACAGAGTTGGGGTTCAATAAATATCGGTTGAATGAATCAATGAGTGAGTGGGTTAATACTGATCCCTAGAATTTCCAATGTGGGAAGCAAGCTATAGTATTTGAAAAATAGTCAAGTATTAGTGAATATGGGCAAAGTCAGTAAAAATTTGAGTATTGTTGTGGAAACAAACTTTCTGCAAAGTTGTTTATTGTTAAGAAGCTCTTCTTACCTGTGAATGAAAATTAATTTCCTCCTACCACACTTTAAAAATATTTCCTGGGCTGACCCCGGTGGCTTAGCAGTTAAGTGCGCACGCTCCACGACTGGCGGCCAGAGATCGGATCCCGGGCGTGCACCGACGCACCACTTCTCCGGCCATGCTGAGGCCGCATCTCACGTACAGCAACTAGAAGGATGTGCAACTATGGACACACAACTATCTACTGGGGTTGGGGAAAAAAAAAAAAGGAGGAGGATTGGCAATAGATGTTAGCTCAGAGCTGGTCTTCCTCAGCAAAAAGAGGAGGATTAGCATGGATGTTAGCTCAGGGCTGATCTTCCTCACAAAAAAAAATTTCCTGAATGTTCTATTCACTTCAAAATCTCTCATACACATTTAGAGAATTTTTCAGTAATTCTAATATTCCCTTCTTTAAACAGTTGGACACTTGTTGACTAGCGACAAGTCACTAGATTTCATTGCTAGACTAAGAATTTTCTAGGCCTTCCAAATTTAATTTTAATTAGTTGAATATTGAACGAATCTGAAGGACTGTAGAGCAAAGGTTCATCTGGTCCATAACTGATCTACCAAACATTGATTGGCTAGTGCTGGTGTAAAGAAGATTAGGAGTCCAGAGGCCCAGCCCTGGAGGAGTTGGTGATCTATCACAGGACACATAAAATGTAAACAAATATTGCAGGGCAGCAAGATAAGTACTAGAAGAATGTACAACATGCTATCAACCTCACACAGCAAATGGAAAATACAAGACTTGCACAACTACCCCAACATTCCATGTTTTAAAAAGTATCACAATTGGAGAAGAAAATATGCTGAATAAGACAAGACGTAATTATACCATTTGCCCATTAGCAAAACAATAATTTGATATTCGTTCTTCCTTACCTTTTAGAAAAAGTAAACTAATGTTTTCTTATTTTGTCAGCTTTCATGAGAAAAATCACTTCCTCTCTTCTTGTCATTTCTTTGTACTCCTCCCCTTTCCTCTGCGCCCCAGTGCCTTTTCCCCAGCGTATAAGTAATTTTTCAGTTTGTGGTTGCTCTTCTGGCACTGAGCTCCCTGAGGGAGATGAATTAATATTCTCTAAATCACCTGACTTTTCAGTGTATCCTCCTTGATTTCTGGCTTTCTTAAAAATAACTAATTCCCTCTCTAGATATTTAAGAATTTGGAGTGAATGGGGAAGTCAGAATCCTAAAATGCAGGTTCAATCTTTCAATCAGATTTGAGGTATATATCACGCAGCTATCTAAACAGCATGGAAATTGGGATAGTAAATAAAAATGTTAACCCATTCAACACAAATGCTCTTTTAGCTACAAGCATAATTTACAACTAGCAGCTTCTATTCTGACCCCATTGGGTAAAATTGTTTAGATGAGTTCAAATGTTTTCTCAGAAACATTTTGATATATTTTTTAATTTGATATATTTTTTAATCTGTCAGGTCCAATTAAGATCTGAGAATATTTGCAAGTAAAGCTATTACAAAGTATCTGCATTCATAATTTACAGATAATAGAGTTTTTTGTTAGATAATTAGTTAACAAAAGACACCCCTTTCTGAGAGTACAGGCAGCTATGCAGGTGACATCTGGGGGATGATAATCTCTTTTGCCCACTAGGTCATTGTTTCCTTGGACCCCAGCAATGACTCTGTGGCCAATCATACAGAGAGAGTTATATGATAACCAAATGGTCATTCATTCACTCAGTCACTCATCCAACTAATCTTTAGTGAGTGCCCTCTGTGGACCAGGCAATGTTTTAGGCCCTAGGGAAACAGCAGAGAACACAGCAGGCAAAGTGCCTGCCATCGTGGAGTTTACATTCTAGCAAGGGAAACAGACCATAAACATATAAACAAATAACCGTATACTTAATGTCCAGGGGTGTTAAGTGTTATGAAGAAACTAAAGCAGAGGAAGAGGTCAGAGCTGATAAGAGGTGATGTTTTCAGTAGGGTGAGCAAGGAGGGCTCTCTGAGGAAGTGACATTTAAGCAGAGACTTGAAGGAAGTGAGAGCCTTTAAATATCACAGGAAGAGCATCCTACACAGGGGACAGAGCAAATGCAAAGACACAGAGGCAAGAGTATGCCCAAGATCCGCTGTGCAGAAACCTTTTCTTTTCTTTTCTACTCAAACGAGGAGCAACACACTCTAAGTTTCTTTTAAATGACATCAAACATTTCTTTTTTTTTTTAATTATTTTCTTTTCCCCCCAAAGCCCCAGTAGATAGTTGTATGTCATAGATGCACATCCTTCTAGTTGCTGCACGTGGAACGCGGCCACAGCATGGCCGGAGAAGCGGTGCATCGGTGCACGCCCGGGATCTGAACCCGGGCCACCAGCAGCGGAGCACACGCACTTAACTGCTATGCCACAGGGCCGGCCCGACATCAAACATTTCTTAGCTTAGGAGTTACTCAGTGATTCATTACAGTTATGAGAGGAGCTCAATATGGACTTGTCAATCTGGAAAGATTGAAAATATTTATTTTCTACTAACTTATACCTTCCAGCAGCTGGTATGTATGTTTGGAGGAAGATAGGGAATTGGGAGAAATTCAGGCCAATGAGAGGGAACAGAATTTTCTGGGTGGAGCTTCCGGGAAAACTCTTTAAAAAGGGACAGATTCACCTGGCATGTGCCTTTTCTCCTTCTCCCCTTCATCACTTCCTGTCCTGAAATCAGATATGATGCTAGCGGCAGAGCATTCAACTTGCAACCACCTGACTACAAGGCTAGGGACAAAAGCCACATGCAGAGGATTGCTAAACAGAAAGCTAGAAGAAGCCCATGGTCCTGATGGCCCTGTGGGCTGCCCTCGCCGGCCAGAACCATCTTCCCACAGGCTTCTTGTGTGTAGAAAAGAAACCAAAAGAGCCCCTGGCGTGGCTAAGCCAGTCTGTCTGGTGTTCTGTTACTTTCAACCAAGTGAGATCCTAACGGATACACTATTACACAGGAATGTATTCTTCCAGATTTGATGATGGACTTGATTATTAATAAAATGTGCAGGAAGATCACTGAAAAAAGTTAGCCCCTGGATCGAAACTTGTTTACTACACTTATCAGAAAGGAAAAAGTCATTGAAAGAGAATCTAGCTCTGCTGTTTCATTTCCACAAGGTCCAAGGAATGGTCATTTGTGTTGGGAGGAGGGGGCTCTGGGGCCTGACAACATTGACCTGGACTCTAGACTTCACTTTTACCCTCTGCAGATGAAAATGACTCAGGCCCAACTCTCCCACTATTTTTCAGGTATCCAAGTGTAGCTCAGTGGCTTAACATGATTCATGTGTTATAAAAACGAATGTATATTTGTAGGTACTTATAGCTCTTTTGTCAGATTTAATTCTTAAAGCTGCTTTTGCACAACCTTCCACGTATGAAAAGATTAGGAATTAAAGCCTGTTCTCCCAAGTGTGTAAGATGAAAGACACACTGTAAAACCCAGCAAAGCCCTTGTAGAAAATTCTGGACAATATTCTAGAAAATTCTAGATAATATATCATCAACACTCAATGAGTTGTACCCTCTGTAAAAAGTTTCTCCTACTGCTCGGTCATTGTTTGCCCAGAGAATTCAAACTAATTGAAATCTGAGCCCAGTCATAAATTAGGAAGCTTATTTGCCAAAATAAAAAAATAATCAGGATTAAATCTGCAGTACATCACAGAGGATCCTAGGCTTTGGACATTTAAATAATATGTGTAAAGTATGCAAAAAAGTTCAAAGTACCATGAAAACAGGTTTATTTTTATTGTTGGTGTGGCAAATTCAAGGTCTAGAATATCTTTTAAAGGATTGGCTTGCTTTCATCCTTCAAATATCCTAGTAATGGAAGAAGTATTGACAAAATAGAATTCTTTTAAAATTACTAATTTATATGTCTAAACTATCTTCTTTCAATAATATCAAATGTTTTTTGGTTATAAAAGCACTGATATGCATCCTATAGGATATATTACTTACATATCACAGTTTAGAATTTAAAAAGAGGGTTACAGAAATGCTCTGTATGTCCTGATGTTTGAGTGGTTGTATGATAATCCCAATTTACATCAAGTTGAGATAGGTAACAATGACCTATAATTGGCTAAATTGTAAAGGCATTGTACCACTCAGGATTCTTGGTTGTAGGTGAGGAAAAACACAATTCAAATAGTCAGAGAAAAGAAAAGGGAATTTTTTACGTCACTTAACTGAAAGATTCAGGGGTGTTGGCCAAGCTGTATTCAGGAACTCAAACAATATCGTTGGACCCAACCTCTCTTCTCTTGGTTGTGTTTTCTTTCATTTTACTTAATTTTCAGCTGGCAAAGCTAATATCCTAATAGTTGAAAGTCCATTTCTAAGTCTCCCAAGAGTTAAAAAAATAAAATAAAATAACCCAGAATCAAGTCCCCACTGGAGAAATTGAAGAGCACTGTTGAAACCAATCACCGTGGACAGGGAGATTCCACCTTCTCATTGACCATGTCTGGGTCACATGCCTGAACTTAGAGCTAGATTTTGAGTCAGCTCACCAGACCACACGGACCAAGAATGGGGAGTGAACAGATCTCCAAGGCAAGTATTGGTTTTGCTACTGGACGTTGGGTAACTAAAATCAAGAAATGCCCATGATAGGCTCAAATAGCACTTTGTGGATCCAATACCTATAATTGTAGTGTTCTGTCCTTTTTTTTTTCACTATTCCCTATTAGATTGTAAATCCCTTGAAAGAAGGGAACATGATTATTTGATTATGGCCACTTCTTCCTTTCTGATTCTCTGCTTTGGACAATACCTAGCATTTAGCTGGCACTCATCGAATGATTTTTGAATGAATGAATAGAAGTTGATACTAGCAAGAACTGTTCAACTTATCACTGCAAGTAACAGTGAGATGAGTGCTATTAACAGGCTTGCTTACTTTCAATTCATACTACTTCCTGGTACTCTTTAAGGCAGACTGAGTATCTTAAGTTTTATCTGAAATTATCAACATTTATAAGTTATAGGATTCCTTTAAATAGATTTGGGGACAGTGAACTTTCCCCAAACATAGGACAGAAGTATATACACCCGTATTTGCAGTTAATGACAGAACAAAAATAGACAAGGACAAGAAATATAACCATTAATATTAGGGAATAACTTTACAAATTATTTATTTTATTTTTCGAATTGTAGCAAAAAACACATACTGTAAAATTTACCATCTTGACCATTTTTAAGAGTATAGTACAGTAGCGTTAACTATATCACATTACTGCGCAACAGAGCTCTAGAACTTTTCATCTTGCAAAACTGAAACTCTGTATTCATTGAACAACAACACCCCTATCCCCCCTCCCCCCAGCCCCTGGCAACCAACATTCTACTTTCTGTTTCTAGGAGTTTGACTAAGTTTAACTAAGTGGAAACGTTTGTAAGCAGTTGTCTTTTTGTGACTGGCTTATTTCACTTAGCATATTACGTCCTCAAGGTTTATCCATGTTGTAGCATATGACAGAATTTCCTTCTTTTTTTTAAGGCTGAATAATATTCCATTGTACGTATATACCACATGTTCTTTATCCGTTCATCTGTTGATGGACATTCAGGTTGCTTCCACCTCTTAGCTACTGTGAATAATGCTGCAATCAACATCAGTGTGCAAATATCTCTTCAAGATCCTGTTTTCAATTCTTTTAGATGTATACACTGAAGTGGGATTGCTGGATCATGCAATAATTATGTTTTTAATTTTTTGAGGAACCACTCTACTGTTTTCCATAGTGGCTGCTCCATTTTACATTCCCACCAACATTGCACAAAGGTTCCAGTTCCTCTATATCCTCACCAACACTGGTTGTTTTCTGTTTTGTTTTTGGGTAGAGGCCATCCTAATAGGTGTGAGGTGATATCTCATTGTAGTTTTGATTTGCATTCCTCTGATGATTAGTGATGTTGAGCATCTTTTCATATGCTCGTTGGCCATTTGTATGTCTTCTTTAGAGAAATGTCTATTCAAGTCCTTTGCCCATTTTTGAATCAAGTTGTTCATCTTTTTGTTGTTGAGTTATAGGAGTTCTTTATAAATTCTGGATATCAACTCCTTGTCAGATACAGTCAGGTGCCACATAATGACATTTTAGTCACCGATGGACTGCATAGGTGACAGTGGTCCCATAAGATTAGTACCGTATAGCCTAGTGTAGTAGGCTATACCATCCAGGTTTGTGTAAGTACACTCCACGATGTTCACACCATGACAAAATCGCCTAACAGATGCATTTCTCAGAACATATCCCCATCATTAAGCGACACATGACTATATATGGTTTGCAAATATTTTCTCCCATTCCATAGGTTGTGTTTTTGCTCTGTTGATTGTGCTTTGCTGTGCAGAAGTTTTTAAGTTTGACATAGTCTCATTTGTCTATTTTTGCTTTTGGTGCCATATCCAAGAAATTATTGCCAAATTCGACGTCGTGAAGCATCACTCTATGTTTTCTTCTAAGAGTTTTATAGTTTTAGGCCTTATGTTTAGGTCTTTAATGAGTTAATTTTTTGGTTAATTTTTGTATATGGTGTAAAGTAAGGGTCTAACTTCATTCTTTTGCATGTGGACATCCAGTTTTCCCAACACCATTCCCAACAAACAACACCATTTGTTGAAGAGACTATCCTTTTCCCATTGTGTAGCCTCGACACCCTTTAGAAGATCGTTTGATCGTATACACACGGGTTTATTTACGCATATACATGTGTTTATTTCTGGGCTATCTATTATGTACTATTGGTCTATGCGTCTATCCTTATGCCAGTAACATACTGTTTTGATTACTGTAGCTTTGTAATATGTTTCGAAATTAGGAAGTGTGAGGCGTCCTGCTTTGTTTTTCTTTCTCAAGATTGGGTTATTCGAGATCCTCTGAGATTTCATACGAATTTTAGGATGGTTTTTTCTATTTCTGCACAAAATGCCCTTGGGATTTTGATAACAATTGCATTGAATCTGTAGACCGCTTTGGGTAATATGGAAATTTTCACAATATTTAGTCTTCCAATCCATTAGCACAGAATGTCTTTCCATTTATTTGTGTCTTCTTTAATTTCTTTTAGCAACGTGTTAGTGTACAAGTCTTTCACCTCCTTGGTTAAGTTTATTCCTATGTATTTTATTCTTTTTTTTCCCCAAGTATTTTTATTATTTTTGACACTATTGTAAATGGAATTGTTTTCTTAACTTCCCTTTTGGATTGTTCATTGTTTTTTGGTGTAGAAATGAAACTGAGTTTTGCATGTCAATTTTGTATCCTGCAACTTTGTTGAACTTGTTTATTAGTTCTAACAGCTTTTTTTGTGGGATCTTTAGGGTTTTCTACATATAAAATCATGTCATCTGCAAATAGAGATAATTTTACATGTTCATTTCCAATTTGCATGTCTTTTATTTCTTTTCCTTGCCAAATTGCTCTGGCTATAACTTCCAGTACTATATTGAACACAAGTGACAAGAGTGGTCATCCTTTCCTTGCTCCTGATCTTAGTGGGAAAGATTTCAGTTTTTCACTGTTGCATATGCTGTTAGCTATGGGCTTTTCATATATGGCCTTTATTATGTTGAGGTAATTTCATTCTATTCATAGTTTGTTGAATGTTTTTATCATGAAAGGATGCTGAATTTTGTCAAATGTTTTTTCTGCATCCATTTGAGATGATCATCTGGTGGTTTTCTCTTCATTCTATTAATGTGGTGTATTACATTAATTGATTTTATTATGTTGAACTATCCTTGCATTCCATAAATAAATCTCACTTGGTCATGATGTATAATCCTTTTAATTTGCTGTTGAATTTTTGTGTCAATATTCATCAGGGATATTGGTCTGCAGTTTTTGTGGGGTTTTTTGTAAATACTTCTTCTTTTTTTTGTTTTGGTGAGGAAGATTGGCCCTAAGCTAACATCTGTTGCCAATCTTCCTTTTTTTGCTGAGGAAGATTAGCCTTGAGCTAACATCTGTGCCCATCTTCCTCTATTTTGTATATAGGATGCTGCCACAGAATGGCTTGATGAGCGGTGGGTAGGTCCACACCCAGGATCCAAACCTGTGAACCCCAGGGTGCTGAAGCAGAATGCGCCAACTTAACCAGTACACCACCAGGCTGGACCCTAGTCTGCAGTTTTCTTTGCTTGTAGTACCTTTGTAGAGTTTTGGATTTCAGGGTAATGCTGGCCTCATAAAATCAGTTTGCATGTGGTCCCTCCTTTTCAATTTTTTGGAAGAGTTTGAAAAAGATTGGTGTTAACTCTTCTTTAAATGTTAGGTAGAATTCTCCAGTGAAGCCATTTATTCCTGGGCTTTTCTTTTTGGGGATTGTTTTGATTACTGATTCAATCTCCTTACTAGTTATAGATCTGTTCAGATTTTTTTATTTCCTCATGATTCAGTCTTGTTGCATATTTCTAGGAGTTTATCCATTTCTTCTAGGTTACCTAATTTGTTGGCATATAGTTTCTAATGATCATAATGATAATAGTCTCTAATCTTTTTTCTTTTTGTGGCATCAGTTATAAGGTCTCGTCTTTCACTTATGATTTTTGTTATTTGAATCGTCTCTCTTTTTTTCTTAGTTAGGCTAGCTAAAGTTTTTTCAATTTAGTTTACTTTTTCAAAAAGCCAACTCAGTTTTGTTAATTTTTTTCTATTGTTTTTCTATTCTCTACTTTGTTTATTTATGCTAATCTTTGTTATTTTCTTCTTTTTGCTAACTTTGGGTTTAGTTTGTTCTTCTTTTTATAGTTCCTTGAGGTGTAAAGTTAGGTTGTTGATTTGAGATCTGTCTTGTTTTTTTAATGAAGGCATTTACTGCAACAAACCTCCCTCTTAGTATTGCTTTTGCTGCATCCCATCAGTTTTGGCATGTTGTGTTTTCATTTTCATTTGTCTCAAGATACTTTCTAACTTCCCTCATGATTTCTTCTTTGACCCATTGAATGTTCAAAAATGTGTTATTTAATTTCCTTATATTTGTGAATTTTCAGTTTTCCTTTTGCTCTTGATTTCTAGTTTCATTTCATGGTGGTCAGAGAACGTACGTGGTATGATTTCATTCTGGTTAAATATGTTAAGATTTGTTTTGTGGCCTAATATGTGATCTATGTTGAAGAATGTTCCTTGTGCACTTGAGAAGAACGTATATTTGACTTCTGTTGGGTGGAGTGTTCTGTATCTGTCTGTTCAATCTAATTGATCTATAATATTGTTCAAGTCCTCTCTTTCCTTATTGATCTTCTGTCTGGATGTTCTACCTGTTATTGAAAGTGGGGTATTGAAATCTCCTACTATTATTGTGTTACTGTTTATTTCTCCCTTCAGTTCTGTCAGAAATTCTGTTTGCTTCATATATTTTGGGTGCTCTTATATTAGGCGCATGTATATTTATAATTGTTATATCTTCCTGGTGAATTGACCCTTTTATCCTTATACAGTGTCCTTTGTCTCTTACAACAATTTTTGTCTTAAAGTCTATTTTGTCTGATATAAATATAGCCACCCTTGCTCTCTTTTGAGAGCATTTATACCATTTATATGGAATATTTCTTTCCATCCTATGTGTGTCTTTAAAGCTTAAGCGAGTCTCTTATAGATAGCGCAAAGTTGGATCTTGTTTTTGTTTGTGTGTGTGTGTGAGGAAGACCAGCTCTGAGCTAACATCCATTGCCAGTTCTCCTCTTTTTGCTGAGGAACACTGGCCCTGGGCTAACATCTGTGCCCATCTTCCTCTGCTTTATACGGGACACCGCCACAGCATGGCCTGACAAGCAGTGCATCAGTATGCGCCGAACCTGCGAACCCCAGGCCACCGAAGCGGAGTGTGTGCACTTAACCGCTTTGCTACCAGGACGGCCCCTGGATCTTGCTTTTTATCCACTCAGCCACTCCACGTCTTTCAATTGGGGAGTTCAATCCATTTACATTTAAAGTAATTACTGATAGGAAAAGACTTACTATTGCCATTTGTTAATCGTTTTCCATGTGTTTTTTAGTTATTTTGTCCCTCTTTTCCTCTATTGATGCCTTTTTTTGTATTTTGCTGATTTTTTTGAAGTGATATGCTTTGATTCCTTTCTCATTTTCTTTTGTGTATCTTCTGTAGACATTTTCCTTGTGATTACCAAGGGGGTTACAAAAAATATCTTTTTGTTATAACAATCTATTTTAAACTGATAACAACTTAATTTCAATCACACACAAAAACTAAACTCTACTTTTTTTTTTTTTTGAATTTTATTTATTTTTTCCCCCACAACCCCAGTAGATAATTGTATGTCATAGCTGCACATCCTTCTAGTTGCTGTATGTGGGACGCGGCCTCAGCGTGGCCAAAGAAGCAGTGCATCGGTGCGCGCCCGGGATCCGAACCCAGGCCGCCAGCAGCGGAGCACGTGCACCCAACCGCTAAGCCACGGGGCCGGCCCTAAACTCTACTCTTTTATATCTCCTCCCCAATTTAGTTACTGATGTCACAAATTATATCTTTTTATATTTTGTATCAATTAACATAGTTTTATAGCTATTTTTTATGCTTTTAACTTTTAAATTCTACACCAGAATTCAAAGTGATTTATACACCACCATTATAGTAGTACAGGCTTCTGTATTTGTCTATGTATTTACCTTTACTAGAGAGCTTTATATTTTTATATTTTCATATGCTTTTGTCTTGCTGTACAAGTTATTAATTTCAAGGGAAAGTATGTATGTATATATACACACACACACATATATTTCATTTTGGCAGTACTCAAGTTCTAGTACTTCAGTAACCTCGGGGTTTGTTTTTATTCTTTCCTATTGCTCTTATCTTTTTTTTTTTTTTTAATAATTATGATCTTTTCCTTGAAGCTTGAATCATTTTTAAGGTGCTTTCGTCTCTTGCTGGATTTTTTCCAGAACTTCAATTCACTCAAATCTAGTCTCTGAACTTAGTAGAGATAAATCTCAATCTTCATGTCTTAAAAAGACCTAACAAGTAAGGATCTCAAATAAGTTGTTTTCTCCTTAGCCCATTTTTCTTTTTGATCACACAGCTCAGAACCCCATCCAAGATCCATTTATAGTGAGCACTTGGCTGGACCATGCCTGGTGTGGTCCTCTGTGGTGCTATGTCCTCTTTCGGAAAGCCGAGGTCCCGGAAGCTTGGAAATATTCTGCAAGAGGAGCTTTATGACATCACTTCCTAGAAAGATCTCAGGCTGGACAGTCCCTTATCTAATGACCTTGTGGAACTCAAATGGGAAGCTCAACTTTCTCAAAGCCTAAAGCAACTACATTACGCAGATAATGAGAAATTTAAACAGTTTGGGTTATTTTTTAGTTTATTTCAGACCACAAAGTTATAAGTAACAAACATAAAAGTTCAACGCTGAAAATATATTGAAATGGTTTTCTAAAAGGAGATGCCGTGTTCACCTAAAATGTCAGCATCGTGTTATGAATTTTATAGGCAGGGGCCTGCCAACAGTAGTATCCATTTCCTGGCTGCCATCCAAGCTACAGGTGAAATTTTAGATACTTTCTACTGCAAATTAAATGCTCTCCAATAATCTCTGCATTTGTCATATGGTTTATTGGTGAAATTATTGGGCAGCTTTTGCTAAAAATTATCTAGGCTTTTGAACTTAGAATTCAGCACTTTTACAACATTCTGTTAAGATTGCCTAGTTCAGGGGGCCGGCCCTGTGGCTTAGCGGTTAAGTGCGTGCGCTCCGCTACTGGCGGCCCCGGTTCCAATCCTGGGCGCGCACAGACGCACCGCTTGTCCGGCCAGGCTGAGGCGGCATCCCATATACAGCAACTAGAAGGATGTGCAACTATGACATACAACTACCTACTGGGGCTTTGGGGAGAAAAGGGGGAAAAAAAAGGAGAAGGATTGGCATGGATGTTAGCTCAGGGCTCATCTTCCTCACAAAAAAAAAAAAAAAAAACATTGCCTAGTTCACTAGACAAGATAATTGCATGCCCTGTATTGTAGAGTTGCCTTCCCTAGGTAAATGCAAATGCAATAAATAAATACAGAACCAGAATGGAAACTTGAATGGGGCAATCCACATATGAATTAGGATCTAGGCCATACTAGTTGGGGCTTGCTTTTCCACCCCAATCACCGGCTTACTGCAGCTCTCTTCCTTCTCTTTATTCAGCCCTAATCTCTGCCACATTAGAAAAAGGACATCAGGTACTCTTCTTACTGCCCCAAAAGGATGTGAGCTCTTTATTCTTTGACCTCATCACACTTTGTACCTCTCACAGAAGTCCCCCTCAATCTGTGCTGTGTTCTGGTTATCCATGTGCATCTTATCCTTGTCCTCACCAGCTCTGCTGGAAGATGTAAATTGAGTAACAAAACTTCCCGTGTTTTGCAGCATGTCTCAGGGTTGATCACCACCCTCGTTGCCTGGTGCAATGATGCCTGACTCTTAAATGTGTGGTTCCTGGATGAAATTCCATCATTATCTTCTTTCCCAAAACTCTGCATCCCACTTTGGTATATCTCCTTGAAACGACTTCCCTATAAACTTCAAGGTGTTGGTGATTAGTTTCTACGGTGGAAGTATTTGCTTTGTTTAAAGTCTAAGGAGGCCATATGCCAAGTCAGAGTTTGTTCTCAAGAAAGGCAACCTCCTGGAACAGAAGCATACAATTTTGGGTGATCATGAAATATAGAGAGGATAAGGGATGCCAAATCTGATCCTGGACAAATTGCAGATGGACACTGAGCCTTCGACATATGCTCTTAATTCTCATAGTAATTCATAGATTTTTCACTTCTTGTTATAAAAATGAAAATCAAAACAAAGCAAAGCTACAACAGTACCCTATAAACTTTGATGAACTCTGGAAATGTATCTTCAAGGGTTGGCACCAACAGGATGTAACTATTAACAGCTGGCATTTGAAGCATGTTCTTATTTGATAGGGCAGATTTTATCAGCCCCACTTGACAGAAGAGAAAACTTCAGGCGTTGAGGTCACCCCAGCTGCTCCAAGGTAGAGTTCTATTTCGGACCCGGGTCTCTGATTCCGTCTCCTTTGCTGTGCCCACTCCCCACCCTCTTTCTGGAGGAGAATCTGGTTGTCACAGAAATCAGGAAGGTCCCCAAAGCTAGGGGTCAAGCTCTGGTTGCTGTCTTTCATTCCAGCCTGAATATGTCCTTTTAGAAAGATGGTTGGCTCCTCCGGCCCCTGTCTCCCAGGCCCTTCCCCGGTGCATGCACACACACAGGCACACACACGCACGCGCGCGCACACACACACACACACACACACACAGAGCCTAGAGAACAAAGAACAGGGTGTGGAGTCCCTGCCTGCTCCACCTCCCATTCCCACAGAGGCAGCCAGGATGCTGTGCTGTGGGGGTGGGAGCCAGAATCTCCCTGCCATCCAAGCAGGGATGGGCAGCTGCCATATCGTCACCTCAGCAATTCCCACGATGCCAGGGGACAGGGTAGAGTCTCCAGGGCTGTTGGCTACTGCTTCTCCCTCCCTCTGGAAAAGCTCATCAGTTCAGGTACTCTGCAGGCCTGCCAATTTAGTAAATATTTATCAGAGGAAGTGGTGACTAATATTTATTTATTATCTGCTCTGTTCAACACACATTATTCACAATAATAATTACAATGTCCTGGGAACTTGCTGTGTGCATGAACTGACTCTAATAAATATCACAATAACTCTGGGTATTGTGCTTATTTCACAGATGAGAAAGGACAGATGGCTTAAGGATCTTGCTCAGGTTTCTACAAGAGGATGAGTAACAAACCCAGGTCTGTTTAACTCCAGAACCACCCAGCCGTAGGCAAGGAGCTTGGGATTTTGTGAAGGATATTGGCCTGTATACAACTAACTCTCATACCAGGTGTGATGGGTTGAATTGTGTTCCCCTAAAAGATATGTTGAAGTCCTAATCCCCAGCACCTCAGAATATGACCTTGTTTGGAAATGGAGTCATTGCAGATATAATTAGTTAAGGTAAGATGAGGTCAGATCAAAGTAGGGTGAGCTCTTCATCCAATATGACTGGTGTTCTAATAAGAAGCAAAGAGACAGAGAGAGAAGGTGGACATATGTTGACGAGGCAGAGACTGGAGTGATGCAGCCACAAGCCAAGGAACGCCTGGGGCTACCGGAAGCTGGAAGAGGCAGGGCAGGATCCTACCCTACAGGTTTCTAAGGGAGCAGGGCCCTGCTGACGTCTTGATTTCAGCCTTCTGGCCTCCAGAACTGTGAGACAATAAATTTCTGTTATTTAAGCCACCAACTTTGTCATACTTTGTTAGGACAGCCCCAGGAAACATAACCAGGCCAAAAGAAGAGCGTTGTAATAGAAGTACACAGTAAATTTTATGGAGTTTGTCTGTTAGAGAGGAAAATAGACTGGGAAGGCCTGGAAAAGGAAAAAGGAAAGCTTGCTGCCTCTGCACTAGTCTTAAAGGAGAAGTGGGCTACAGGAGGGAAGAGGTGGGAGTCAGAGGGCTGAAGAGCACACCTGGGCAGTGGAAAAGTTCAGACTCAGGCACGGAGGCAGGAGCATCTGGGATGGGCCTGCATGAGTGAAGCAAGGGTGTGGGGAGAAACGAGTGGGGTGACGCTGGGGCTGCAGCCAGTCGGGGGGCGGTTGTCAGGCTGTGTCGACCGCCAGCATTGCCTGGCACCCCCTCCTCCATGAGAGGCCCAAATTGTCTTCTCTGGGCCCAGGACCCACCTTTACCCAAAGCAGGCATTCCTCTGCTGGACACGACACCAAACTCGCCATGATCCACCCCTTTGCTGCCTGTTTTTATAACTGTGCAGCCCTGCTCGCCAGTCTCTGTTATGTTGCTCGGTCTAGTAGCTGAGTCTTCTGGGGCAGGGACCTCTGTTCATTCGCTGATCCCCTCACAGGGACTCGAGTCCTTCCTCTGACCTGGAGTCTGGGCCCCGGACCTTCCCTGAGTCTGGTCGGCTCCTGCGCCCTCCCATCCGTGATCACCCCCTGCTGAGCCTCCCCGACACCAGTCTGTCTGGCTGTGCCAATGCCCTGCCGGCCCAGCCTCTCTGGCCCCATAGATGGCCTGGTTCCAGGTTTCAGCTCTTCCCGGCCGCTCCAGCAGGCCCTGCCCTGCGCTAGGGCACACCTAAAGGTTTGCAAGCAGGACGGTTAACATGATCCAAGCTGTAGCTCTGGCTGCTGCATCAATGCCGAACTGAAAAATAGATCCTGTGGAAGCTGTGTCTGGCAGGAACAGGGTGCTTAATGAATATTTGTTGATTACATGAACAGGAAAAAGGGCCACAATGGGAATATTATTGTGATTGTCCAGGACAGAGGTACCGAGCACCTCAGTGTGGCCTTGTCCCATTTCAGACACAGATGGCAGCAGGACAGGGGCGTGAGGCGGCACCTGGGGCCCACGGGCTCTATGATGCAGAGGGGAGAGTGACAGCTTTGCTGTTCCACAGTCTGGCTTCAATCCGGGCTCTGCCGTCTTCTCGCCGTATGCCTCAGGTAAGCGACTTCACCTCTGGGCCTCAGCTTTCTCCCCCACGGCATGGAGATATCCACATCCACCTTTCAGAATAATCTGGAAGCGTAAATGTGGAACAGGTGATTTTTAAAGTTTGTGGTGATCTGCGTCCAGGAAATGGGTCAACGGGTGGTAGGACCCTCACCTCAGATTCTAATTCCTTGGAGGAGGAATCAAAAGAATAAGGTATCACCCAGGTTCTCAAGTGTCTGGGACACCTGGAGAAGGGCGTTATCTGGCAGGCAGGCAGGCTCAGGAAATAAAACGAGGCTCCAATAATCGGGACCAGCCCAGTGCCTTGCATAGAATTGGCACTTACTAAGTAAGGATGGATAACAGATGGTTGAGAAAACAGAAGCCAATTACATGAATGACCAGATCTGGGGAGCAACGTGAGACTAAAAAGTAGAAGCCCAAAGCCAGCTGGACTACCCTGACGCATGTTGTGGTGCCAAAGCCCAAGGTGTTAGATCTACACTGGCCCTTGGGGCTAGCAGAAGGCCAGTGTGGACCGAGTGGCTCTAGCTAGGGGAGAAAAGAGCTGTGGAGGCTGAAAACCAGGCTGGGAAAATAGCAGTGGGAATCAGGCAGGAAAAGAAGAGATGGGTACTCGTGGAATTGTCAGGGATTAGACTAGAGGCTATGGGTGGGAAGGAGGGAAGGAGCTGAGAATGACTCAGACATTTATAACCAGTGTGAGTGCTAAGCAGGCACTGAGTGCCTTCAGGGGGAATCTGACCTGTGGCCTGCCTGGCAGAGGCCTTGGAGAGGAAGCAGTGATTCTTGTACCACTCCCAAGTGATGGGTTGCGGAGAAGGCTAAGCTCCTCTCCCAGGTATCCACACGACGGGCAAGCCAGGCATAGTCCTGGCCGTGTGCCCAGGCCCCTCAGCAGCAAAGGAGCCTTTCTCAGATGACACAGCAGGCTGCATTCACGTTTTAGAGGTTTATGCTAAAAATGTTGACAATTATAACTGAGCAGAAATGCAATACCAATCTGAATTCTATAACGAAAATATAAAATTTGTAAAGCATCCTTCACATTTAATGATCAAACAATGAGCATGATAGTAGGAGACACAAGTTAAGACAAAATATCCAAGTGGGGGCCGGCCTGGTGGTGTAGCGGTTAAGTGCGCGCACTCCACTTCGGTGGCCCAGGGTTTGCGGGTTCAGATCCCAGGCGCGCACCGATGCACCACTTGTCGAACCATGCTGTGGCGGTGTCCCATATAAACTAGAGCAAGATGGGCACGGATAATAGCCCAGGGCCAATCTTCCTCAGCAAAAAAGAGGAAGATTGGCATCAGATGTTAGCTCAGGGCTAATCTTCCTCACCAAAAAAAAAAAAAAAAAAAGAAAAATCCAAGTGGAGCAGCTCGGCCTATTCTGGACGTATCCCAGCAGAGATATTATGAGATGCATTTGTTTATAGTGGAATCTCACAAAGATCCATGTTGAAGAAAGAGGAATAATGAGGGGATATTTGCCCTATCGGATATTAAGATATGCTTACTACAAAGCTATAGTGCAGTAAGCTGCAAGAACGCACAGACCAATGGAGGCGAACAGAGGACTAGTAGACAGACCCAGGTACGCTTGGGAACTTCATACATGATAAAGGTGACACCACAAATCAATGGGAAGAGGATGGATTGTGAAGTGCATGAGCTGGGAAAACTGCCTCTCTGTATGAAGAAAAATAAAACTATGTCCCTACTTAATTCCACTTAAGGGTGGACTACATTCCCAGGGGGATTAAAGACCTACATGCAGACAGTAAAACTAAAAAGTTAATGGGAGAAAATGAAGGAGAATGTTTTCCCAAACTAGGGGAAAGAGAACATTTCTAAAATTGAATGTTAAGAATACAAAACTATAAGGCAAAAAAACTGATGAATTTGATTAGAAAGAACACTATGCACAACATTAATTTAGCTGATGGAGAGCATATTTGCAATGTCCAAAACTGGCAGGGAATTAACAGCTAGAAAACATAGGAAACTCTTGCAAACAAGGAAATCCCAACAAAAATAGGCAAAGGAAAGGCACAACTCCCAAATAAGGAAATCTAAAAGGCCAACAAGCATAGTTGTTGTTGTTAGTGCTGTGAAGTGGATGCCAATTCCTAGCGCCCCTGTGCACAGCAGAGTGGAACCCTGCCCGGTCTTTCTGCGCCATCCTCTTGGCTTCCGGTGCTGTATCAGACAATGGTCCACTGCTATTCACAGGGTTTTCATGGCCAATTTTTTGGAAGTGGGTGGCCAGGTCGTTCTTCCTAGTCTGTCTTAGTCTGGAAGCTCTGCTGCAACCTGTCCACCATGGGTGACCCTGCTGGTATTTGAAATCCTGGTGGCATAGCTTTCAGCATCACAGCAACACACAGCTACCACTGTATGACAACTGACGGATGGGTGGTGTGGTTCCCTGACTGGGACACAAACCCTGGGCCATGGCAGAGAGAGCACCAGATCTTAACCATTAGACCACCAAACAAGTGTAGTAGAGATACTCGGACAAGTTAGTGATAGAGGAATGCAGACTAAAACAATAATGATGTGTTTTGTAGTTATCATCGTGGCACCAATCAAGTGTGGTGGGCTGTGGAGATGTGGGACCCCCATGTCCTGCTGGGGGATGCAGGTGCAGGAGCCGTTCTGGTACTCCTGAGTCAATTTATACCTACGCAGACCTTTTGACTGAGGTCACCACACATCTCGGTTTGCCCAGGACAGTCCAGTTTATGCCTCTTGTCTTGGTGTAATTATTAATAGTGCCCCCTTTCATTCTATGAGTTGTCCTTGTTTGGATGATAAGTTATATGGCCACCTTCCTAGGACCCAACAATTTCACTCATGGTTATATGTCCCAGTGAAATCCTCAGGTCCATAGGGACCTGCAAGCAAAATTCATGGTAACTTGAAAAATCCATCCTCAGAGGGAAGACATCTCAGAGGGAATTAAGTAGGGAGGGTGACAGGTGTTAGAAACACACACAGAGGATTATGCAGGTGCGAGGAACAAGGGATTAGATGAGCCTGAAGCAACATGGGTAGATGATAAAAGCAGTGCTGAGTGGGAAAAGAAAAGAATCAGAAGGAGATACACAACCTTATATCATTTATATAAATTAAAAACACATGGGGGCCAGCCCGGAGGTGTAGTGGTTAAGTTTGCACGCTCCGCTTCGGCGGTCTGGGGTTCGGTGTGGGTTCAGATCCCAGGCGAGGACCTGCACGCCACTCATCAAGCTATGCTGTGCCATGCTGTGGTGGTGACCCACATACAAAATGGAGGAAGACTGGTGTGGATGTTAGCTCAGGGACAATCTTCCTCAAGCAAAAAGAGGAAGATTGGCAACAGATGTTAGCTCGGCCACTCTTCCTCACCAAAAAAAAGTACATGTACGTAAAACAATATACATTTTGCAGAAAGCACCTATAAACAAAGAGAGATGCATTAAACACATTAGGATGATGAGGAAATGGGAAATGGGAATAAAAAGGAGTAATTTAAACATAAAGAATTGGATTCAATGTTAACAGGTAGATCTTCTGTGAAAAGTCTCTGGGATAAACATTCAGTGAGTCACCCATTGCCACATCTCAATTGCTACTGTTTGCTAAGAACTCCCACTGCTATGTGGAGTTGAAAAGGAGAACAGCTCGGTTGGTTAAAGCACATTGATGGAATAAAAATGTTGATTGAGGGGCCGGCCCGGTGGCATAGTGGTTAAGTTTTCACACTCTGCTTTAGCAGCCTGGGGCTCTCGAGTTCGGATCCCGGGTGTGGACCTACACATCACTCATCAAGCCATTCTGTGGCAGCGTCCCATATACAAGATGGAGGAAGACTGGCACAGATGTTAGCTCATGGCCAATCTTCCTCACCAAAAAGAAAAAAAGAAAAGCAATGTTGATTGAGCCCTGCTGTGTATCAGACACTGAGGTAGACACCAGGGAATAAGGACAAATGTCTTCAAGAAGCTGTAACCAAGTTCCCGCCTTAAACTAAAACACTTTTCCTAATGAAACGTTCTCTTTGATGTAATTAGCCATAACATAAATATCCGGACCCAGCAAGTCTGGTCTCAAACGTTTTGCCAGTTGGTACAGTATTTCGAGAGAATGGAGTCCATTCATTATGTAGGGGAAGCTTGATTCCTGAGGAGTGTTTTAAAAGACGGGAAAGACATAGTTGCTGAAGACAGATATTCCTGATTGAGAAAATGAGAGAAGCCAGGACAGAACGGAGGTGTTTTGCAGGGCACTGGGAGAGATGGGTGTGAAGGGTAACAGAGGGCATGCTTGGACAGAACCGAGGCCAGGCTCTCTCTCAGATACTGCAGGCACCAACAACATAGATAAAAAGCCTTCCCGGTTGAGAGCACCTTGAAATCTGTAAAAAAAGGAAGTTTCCATCTGTTTCAGGAGGCATTCAGAGAACAGGAGCAGGAAATTTATGGCACCGAAAGGACACTTGAGGAATGATCATTCTTTTTAGCTTGCGGGGAATAGCCTGGGGGAGAGAGATTAGAGGCACTTGTTGAAGGAGCCTAATAAATAATGCTTTTCTTCCCCATCCCAGTTCTGAGACAACTGAGAAAAAATCTTTAAGTTTTATTGCTGATAAAGCCGCTATTGGGTGTTGTGGCCTAGATCTGTGGGCAAGTGGACATCCTAAAACCACACCACAGAATTAGACGAACGTGCCCCCTAGCCGGAGGCAGCCCTACCCCACACAGGTCTCGCAGATGGGGCCAGGTCCTCTAACATGTATGGCTTGAAGAGGCAGAGCAGTCCTCTTTGCCAGCAGGCTGGCTCCCAAGGGAAAGAGAGAGAACAGGCCAGGCTGCATGTGACCAGGTCCTCCTTCCAAACGCACCAGTCAGAGGATGTGAGGCCTTCTCCACATAGGGGACAGGGGAGGCCCGACGTGTTACCCTCGTGGAGCTCCCTCAGAAGAAAGGAAATAGCCTGTCTTCCATGTGGATGTGGAGTCTTCCTCCTTATGGGGTCTTCTCAGCTGCAAGTTCTAGAAGGCTTTGGGCAGGCCTCGAGACAAAGGGAAGAGAACAGACAACACCAGAGTTCTGAGCTTCGGGAGATTCACAAAACCCAGTGAGTCAGCGTTCCTCTCTGTTTCATCCCCACCTGCCAGTTAGCACACGCCCTAACATCTAGGAAATGGAGGATGACAACCCTGGTAAACTCTACTCTGAGACTTAAAACAGCTTTTTGATGGTGGGTGGGCTTTTTGCTTTTTCTTCCTTCAAAGTAATTTCAGAATGAAAGCAAGTCTCAGGAAATACGTGCCTGATGTTACAGATTTGCTGTAGATGGGCCCAGGAAGAGAAACGTGTTCTAAGATGGTCAGGCACCTTTAGAAGAAGGAAGCTGCCTGGAATGGCGGTGACACCGTGCTCAATACCCACATGGTATTGTAGGTCACTTCTGTGGACCCGCAGACAGGTTTTTCAGCGACAGTGATGAGCAGTCAGAGGAACTGTCCAGTGACCAAGGTGGTGGGACATGGCCAGTCTAGATGCAAAACACAACTGAGCTGGCGAGGAAATGCATAGAAAACTGGAAGCCACTCTTTCTCGTCGAGTGAGCATGCGTGAGGAAGAAAGGGCAGGACAAGGGGTTGTGCAGACAGCTCTGGATGGTGCCAGGGTGGACGGCACGGAGAGGGCCTGCCAGAGAGGATGAGCTGTGGCCAATCGTACAGGTCATAGTGTCCACCACAAACGAGGGGACCCCTTCCTCGAACATCCCTTAAGCCTAAGACATTGAGTTACCAACTATGTCAATACCCAAAATAGAAAGCATGACCGCAAAGACTGACCTTTATCTTTATCTTTGATAAAAGTCTGTATGTGCAGAACGGAGAGACTGTGTGGCAAGGCCTAGGGCCAGCCTGTGTGTTTTCTACCACCTCCAGACACATGGAGAGCAGCCCCTGCAGCCATGTCGCCTGCCGTGCCAGGCCCTGCCTGCTATGACAGCACTTGGGAGCCGAGTGGGGTGTCACACGGCACCGGGTTGAACCCATGTGTACGACAGACAATAAAGCAGCTCTAAATAAATAGATATGCAGATATGCAGTCTGCAGATATGTTTTGTCTGGTTTGCAGAGTGTTATGAAAATTTTTTTAACTCATTGCTCATGTTTAAGAATTGGGAAATTTCATATTAAAATCAGGATTTCAAGCTTTTCTTGAAAGTTAGGTGTGTGGCAAGACAGGGCCCACATTCCAGCATGGGAACAGCCATCAGCAGAAGCCGAGGGGCGGCTGGACCGTCCTGCCTCTCCAGTGACCACCGTCCTTCAGTCTGGCTGCTTCCCTCCTGTGACAGAACCGCCGGCTGCTCTGGCATTTGTGTCTGCCAGTGTGGTCTGTAGTGATGTGCCGACAGTCGTGGTTAACGGCAGAGCTGGGACCAGCCCCAGATCTCACAGTCGTCTTTAGATTCCAGCACCCAGCCATCCATGCGTTCCTGATCAAATTGTTGGGGGTCACTTGATGACCCAGTCTGAGGAGGTGGCTTGCCATCGCAGATTGGCCAAGTGACAATACCGATTTCATGGAAATTCATTGGAAATCCGGTAAACCCCCAACAGCCAAAGTCCAAGTTTTATGAAGTGTAAACTTTAGGGTTTCATCTGTCTTGCTCCCCTCTATAGCTCATTGCCTGACAAGGGGTCGGAGCACAATAAATATTTGTCTAGTGAAGAATGTGGTCCATGTTTCAGCCTAAAGCATTGCTCAAGATGTTATAAAGCTGAGCTCATTCTGGAGTGAGTCTTTTTGCTATTTGGTAAGACCCAGCTGGGTCAGGTAACATTCATCACCTGCCACAGAAATTTGTTTGCCCGATTCGCAAAGGGCTTTTTAAAAAATTTTAAGCCCAAATTCTCTAGTTTATATGTCAAATCCCTAGGATCCAGACACCTAAAGCTCAATGAGATATTGTAGTCACTCCAGAGAACACACAGGGCTCTGTGTTCCATTTAGTTCAATAAATACTTACTGAGTTCCTATCACGTGCAAGGTTCTGTTCTAGGAACTCGAGATACCAAAGCAACAGACACTGGTCTCACCTTCAAGGAGCTCACAGTTTGAGTGGAGGGCAATCCAAATAGATGCTAAAACCAACTGTGTCACCCTGGGCATTTCCAGCACATTAACCGCTTTATTAAGTTAGCTTTTGACCATCCAAAAAACAAAGAAAGAGAAAAGAAGAAAAAAAAAGAAAAAAGAAAAAGAAAGAAATTCATGATGATTTTTTTTTTTGGCTGAGGAAGATTCGCCCTGAGCTAACATCTGCTGCCAATCTTCCTCTTTTCGTATGTGAGCTGCCGCCACAGCATGGCCACTGACAGATGTAGGTCCACACCCGGGAACCCAACCCGGGCCGCGGAAGCTGAGCGAGCCAAACTTAACCACTAGGCCACCAGGGCCGGCCTTCGTGATGATTTTTAAATGTTTTTGTTTACATCCTGCAACCAAACACTTAATTAATACATCTAATTTATTAGGGAGATAAGTGGATCCACATAAGTGGATTTTTTTTTTTTCATATAAAACATTACACCATGCATAGAGGAGACAGCAGCTGTAGGAGGAGGGCTCCTCCTTGGCAGGGCTAGGTGGGCTTTAGCGCCTTTTTTCTTTAAAAAAAAAACAATCTGAAGATAATGTGATAAAATATTACCATTTGTTAAATCTGGATAGTGGGTCCGTAGTTATCTATTGAAGTATTTTCTGAAGATTTAAAACATTTTATGATTTTAAAAAATTACAACATAACATGTTTTCTGATAGTACAGAGCAGACGTAAATAAACTCCTTTCCTGAGAAAACTATCCTTATGAACATCGATCAATGCCCTGGGCTCTACTCCTTGACCTCTGGGCTCCCAAGCAACACAGAGCTGTCTGTCTGGGCTACGTGACTCTAGTCGGCTGTACTTTGAGTTCTTGTCTGTTCTGTGTAATTTTTCTGCCTCTTTGCTGTCAAGCGTTGCTTCCTACTGCTGTCAGGGTGTCTGCCTGTACCTTGCACCCTCCCTCCTATCTGCTGTGCCTGGAAAAAAGCTAATCAAACCTGTTAGAACCCCAACTAAAACTGGAATTAATAAACTTTAAAAGAAACCTAGGATGATTCCACAGAGATGAATTTTTTTAAACATATTTTTTCACCATCATGTGGTTTTCGGTGGTGTTTTGAACAGCTAGGATCTAGGTAAGTAAAGTATTCGCCTGGTTAGCAATCCAGCAGACAGCAGTACGGTATACTGGAAAGAAAACTAACCCGGGTACTGTACGCTGGCTTTAGTCCTAACTAGCAGTGTTCATTCATTCGTTTATTCAACAAATATTTATTGAATATCTGCTAGGGCACCAGGCACTGTTCTAGCTGCTGAGGGCATAGAAGTGAACAAGACAGACAGGAGCTTCAATTCTTGTGGGGGAGGTGGAAAATAAAATCGCAAACAGCAAGACTATAGCAGGCAGTGCTAAGAGCTCCACCACAGTAAAATCATGTGACCTGGCCAGGAGTAACCTGGGAGGCAGGAAGTGCTCTCAGAGGAGGTGGTATTTGGGCAAAAACCTGGAAGACTAGAAAAGGCCAGGTAGCAGAGATGGGGGAAGTGCATTCCAGGCAGAGGGAACATCCAGTATGAGATCCCTGAGGCACAGAACAAAAACTCAGACCTGCTGGCGGGAGGGGGGGTGGGGCAGACATAGTCTGATATATTCCGAACTGGGCCTGTTAGGTCTGCTGGATTGGACGCACAAGGGTTGGAGGATGGAGTGCGGTCAAGGGAAAGAGGGGAATTCAGGTTGACTTCTAGGTTTGGGGCCAAGCAACAGGGTGAATGGTGGTTCTGTTTTCTGAGAAGGGGAAGGCTGGGAGGGGAGCAGTTTTCGAAACATCAAGAATCCTGGAGACAACATGTATGCACTTGTTGCTCAAGAGAGGTCACGGCTGGAGATGTTATTTAAGACTTGGGATTGGATGAGATGACCTAGGAAGAGAGTGTACACAGATAAGCACCCAGGAATGAGCTCTGAGCTAAGCCTGCAGTGAGGGTTGGGGGAGGAGAGCTAGCCTCGGAGGAGGAAGCAGGATTGGGGGAGAGGGGAGAAAACAGAAACTCTAAGAACAGAATGTTCCCAGGGAGTGTTACATGTGTCCAAGGCTGCTTAGGAGAAGGGTAAGATGAGGCAGAGAAGGTCAGCTTCCGGATTTAGCAAGATGGAAGTCTCCACTATCTTGACAAGAGAAGTCTGGGTGCAGGGGTGCCGACAACTAATTTAATCTCTGTGGAGCTGTTTCCTCTGCAAAAGGAGGGTATGGGAAAAGATGATGTTTAAGGCCCCATCCTCTACTTCATCATACCACATGCTTTTAAGCCGGCAAAAAAATTTTCAAAAAAACTCCTAAAACGATTAGGGATAAGAAAAATTCTAATAAAAGAAGCTATGCTATTTGGGAGTTTATTAATCAAACAAGTTCTGCGGTCATTAGTACTCTTTTACACAAAAACTATTACGGCTATTTATACAAATTATTAGATAAGCCAAGGAAACAATGAAAATAGAACACCTAGTGGCCGGAATTCTTCTCAGAGGACCAAAGGTATATAAGATGTACCATCAAAATAGTATCAGAATGCTTTTCTACCTTATCGTCCTGTGAAGACCCTTAAAAGTTAATTCTGGACACAAGACAGAGTGGCTGCCGGTCAGGCTGTGCGAGTCCTTATTCATTCCCGTGCTCTGTCACCCACACTGCAGGGACTGGTCACCCCCCCAGAGGTCAGAAAGGAATGTTAAATCATACCAGAGATTTCCAGATTGAGTTCATGGAACTTTATAAGATTACACTAAATGCTTAGTTCTCTTTAACAATCATCTCTGCCAGTGAAAAGCTTACCCAGTGTTACCTCTAAAATACGTATTATAAAATATTTCAGACCCACAAAAACGTACAAAGGATGCTATAAAGGGCACCGTGGGCCACCACTCAGCTTAATAAAACATTACTACCGCTGACGAGGCCCCCATGGAGGCATCATTCTCCCCGTCCTCCAGATAGTCACTGTCCTGAATTTCCACCCAAAGTTAGTGAGTCCTGAAAAATAACCCAAATTCTTGTTTTGCCGAGAGTGTTCTATATTTTTCCCTATTGCCTACTGACTGTACTTTTGAAGTGACTGAGGCTAGAGCTTGTCATACTCTTTGTGAACTTTTATTTATTGGTTGAGATTAACCTGGCACCAGCGTGGAGACAGGCTCCAGCTGATCTGATAGGAAGCGGATGTTCTGTGCGACAGCTCTGGTCCTTGCCGCCGTATCTAAAGGGACTGTGAGGGCTGCCTCACTTTAGTGTACCCTTGCCTGAAAAACTTCAAGCAATTTCCCAACAGCCTTTGCCAGGCTCATGGCAGACATACAATTTCCCTCCTCTAGCTGAAAAACTGAAACCCTGCAGGGGAATAACTTCACACATAAGAAGTGAAGGGAGAGGCAAATTAAGTCATATTTGTCAGGATCCTGCCACACCCTAAGTCAGTGGTTCTCAGATTTTGGTGTAAGTCAGACTCACCTGGGGATTTGTTAAAGACGCAGATCCCAGGGTTAACCTGAGACTTAAGGACCCATGATTCCTAGAGCGGGCTCCATGAGTGAGTCTAATGCACACCAAGGCTTCAGTACCACTGTCCTAAGCAATTCTCATAGGTTCCTTGGAGTTCAGTCTTCTGTGTGTGTGCTGGGGGTGGGGAGGGCTGGGGAGAAGTTTAGGTTCTCAAGTCAGGTGAAAATAAATTACCCTTGGAAAATGCCCTGAAAACACTCCTAAGATACAGTACAAAGGTTTTATTTTTGGGTTGGGGAACCCTGTACAGTAACATGTAAATATAATGCATAAGGCTTACAGTAATGTAAAGCAAATGGGGAAGGCTTATGACTTTATGCTATTTTAACTTAAACAACAAAAGTATACCTATAAATCAAATTTGAGTAAGTTAAACGCTCCCATTATATGACTCAGTGACACAAGAACTCCATACATTATTATCTCCAGTCTACGGCTGAAGAGGCAGGAGCTCAGATGAAGAGACTGGCCCAAAGTGAGGGGCTTGTAGATGCTGGAACCAGAATTCAGACTCAGCTCTGTTCGTTTCTGAAACTTGTGGTCTTTTCATTTTACCACACTGCCGCAGGCCAATTCCTTTTCACCATTCCCCTGAAGGGTAAAGTTCACAAATGCTCCAGGTCTTGGGCCACTGCTATTTCAAAACACCCAATTTAGAAGACAATATACCGTAAAGTGGGTGAGATAAACAATTATGTTAGAGGCACATCCTATCAGCAGAGTTGGGGACCAGAAATGACTAACAAGTCTCCAGGCAGTGATAAGAGGCGGAGATAGAGCAGGCTGGGGTAACATGTCCAGTCTGAACCATTATCACTGCAGGTTATTTAAATATCTTTCATAGTTTCCTTCCTCCTGCAGTTAACTTTACATCTTCATTTTAATAGAAAAGAAAGTCTTTCAGAGGGAACAGACTTGCTGTTGGAATACAGGACAAAATCTCAGAAAAGGCCTCCCTCTTCACCTGGACCTCTAAAATGCCCTGGTCCTGCAGCTGGGAGAGGGTGACAGGTACAAGCTGACAAGGGGTACCCCAGAAGCAGTCTGCCCCCGTGACAGGTTAGGCATTAGTGGGAGGCCCACATTCTGCTAAGCACTTTGCACACATTATCTCACTTAATCCATACAAGTCCATGTCGGGGGGCTACTAGTATCTCCAGTCTACGAATTGGGAAGGTGAGTCTTGGAGAGTTTGGGTCTTTGCCCAAAGTCACTGGTTACTGTCTGTACCAGGAGAGATTCAAGTGCTTACTGTGTGCCAGGCTCTGCTCTAGGCATCTCACATGCATTAATTCCTCTAATCCTCATAACAACCCTAGGAAATAGGTGCCATAATTATGCCATTTTACAGATGTGAAAACGAAAGCACAAAGGAGTTAATAACGCGCTCAACTCACATGGGGAGTTAGTGGCCAGCCCAGGAAAGGAATTCCGGAGAAGCTCTGGTCTCAACCCTTAGCCTACATCACAATCCCCTGGAGGGCTTGAAGATAGACTGCTGGGCCCCAGCCCTACAGATTCTGAGCCCTAGGTTTGGGGCGGTCCCCTTGAATTTCCATTTCCGCCAGTTCTCAGGTGATGCTCACGATGCTAGTGTGCGAAGCACGCTTAGAGAACCACCGCTCTGGAGCTGGCTCACCGAATCACTGCGCCACAAATGCGCCTGGCCACCAAAGTCCATGTGTTTTGTGTGTTTTTTAAAATTCCTCTTGAGATCCATTTGCAAAAAATATTAAAAACAATTCCTAGAATTTCTCCCTATGGCGATTTCTGCTATAGCTTTGTGCTAGTCAAGTCAAAGGAGGCCACAGCTGTGTCCTTTAACCAGAGCGTTCGGCGATGGAGCGTCTTCTAGGCTTGTGTCCTTCTCGACCCAATCCGAACGCGGAGGCCGGCCGGCCACGTGCGCCGAGACGCAGAGGCCAGGTACGGCCGCCCCAGGCCCGGGGTTCTCAGAACCCGCCCCGGTCGCGGCGCAAGGACAAGCAAATGACCTGACCACGGGGAGCAGCCCCACCCCAAAATGGCCCAGCATCTCCCCTCTGGCCGCCTGCTCCTCCAGGTTTATTTACATTTTCTTGCTTTCTCTCTGTCCACTGTGGGGCAAATAATCTGACGTCTTACATCTGCAATCAGGAGTTGAACCAAATTCGGCAAAGTTTTTCTCCAAGGGCAAGGGAACAGGCAGAGAAGAGGGAAGGGTCTTCACGATGGAGAGAGACGGCGGGGCGGGAGGGAGGCGGAGGACGCCCCCGCCCGGGTCTCCAAGGCCCTCAGGGGCGCCCTCCTGGGCGGGGCGGGGGGCGCCCGGCGGGGCGGGTGGGAGGCGGGAGAGCCCCTGGGCGGCCAGCGGCCGCAGCCATTTTGCGCGCCGGGCGCACCTCGCAGGTCGGGCGGGGCGGTTAGGGGCGCGGCCCCGGGACCCCGCCCCGCCGGGGACTCTTGGGAGCGCGGGCCGCGGGCGCACTGCGCGGACACGCCGACAGCGGGAGAGCAGCCGTCCTCTGCAGGCGCCGCCGGTGAGCCCGGCGCGTGGCCGGGGTTGGCGGGCGGAGGGGTCGGGCCGGGGTTGGGGGGGCGCGCCCCGCAGAGGGGACAGTGGCCGGGACTCGACGACAGGTGTGGCGGGGCCGGTCTGGCGGAGGGGCGGCCCGCGCGCAAGCCCCGGGCCGGCGGTCCCCGAGGGGAATCGGGCTCGCCCCTCCGCCGGCCGCGTTCGGGGTCTCGGGCCGGTGGGGTCCTCGCCTGGCCCTCCGGGCATGGCTCTCCCGTTCGGCCCAAAGAAACAGCAGGTGAAGCTGAACCTGCTGGTGTGGCCGCCCCCGCTGCTCCGCGACCTTCCTCTTTCCACTCTGTGCCCTGGAGTCCCCCTTCCAAAGTGCCAGCGGAGCCTGGGCTGCGTGGCCGCGCCCCTGCCCGCGCCCTCGTGCTTCGCTTGGCCCCGCGGTCCTCGGCCCTTCCCGGGCGGGGCCGGTTTTCTTCAAGTGTTTCTCAAAGGCTTGACGGTTGCGGTTTCAGCCCTGGGGCAAACGGTTGCTTCACAAAGTGAAACTTGCTGTTTGCTGGGCTCCCCGCTGGCTTCCGGGAAGCCCCGAGAAGTACCTCTGGGGACCCCCGCCCCGCCGCTTCCCAGTCCGGGAGCCGGCCCCCGCCCCGGCGCCCGGGTCCCCCGACCCCTCCCCGCCGGGATCCGCGCCGCCCGCCCCGGCACCCTCCCCGCCAAGCCCCCTTCCTGGCGCCGAGGCCCCCCGCCCGGGCCCTACATCCCTATGCGCGCGCGCGCGCGCAACCCTCCCCACCGGCTCCCTCCCCCCAGGTCCCCTCCGGCTGGGTCCATCCCCCCGGGTTCCCGGGCCCCCTCCGGCCGGCCCCCTCCCCCCGGGACCCCGGGACCCCGCGCCCCCTCCGGCTGGGTCCCTCCCCCCGGGACCCCGAGCCCCGTGCTGGCCAGGTCCAGCCCCCTCCTCACCGGGTCTCTCCCCGCCGCCCCCTCCCCCTCCCCCCCTCCCCCCCCGGGCCCCCGCCCCCGCCCCCTCCCCGCAGGGCCCGCCCGCCCGGCCTGCGGTAATTGCAGGTTGGGCGGTGACTCATCCCGGCGCCCGCCCGGCGGGTTCTTAAGCAGCGGCGCGGGGCGGGCGGCGAGTCTCGGGGCGCGGCGGCGGGCGCGGGAGGAGGGCTGCTGCGCGCTCTAAAGGGCTTCCCTCTGCCTCCAGGTCGGGAGAACCGTCTCAGCTGCTGCTCGAGAGTAGTGTTTCCAGGGGATTGAGGAAAACCCATCAGGAACCGAAAATGCCGAAACCAGTAAGTAACCCAGTTTCTGGGCTGGGGCGGAGGCTTCGAGCTGTATTTTCAATTGGAGGCACCTGGGCGAGGTGTTGGGGCAGGGTTTTTTAAACGGATAAGAGGGCAGGAGTAGGGAATTGTCTCTCCTCTTTGTTGTGTGTTGGTCCTTTTAGGGACCTCCTGAAGAAAACACGATTTTGATGCTTTTCTCTACAGTCTTTTTGTTTGCGAGCTCCGCCCCCCAGGAGTTACGGTCTTTTATACAAGTTAGAATCCCCTTTTACACCGCTTCAGTCTGTTTCAAAGTGTATTCTAATGCAACTTGGAAGTTGCTTAGAAAGAAAAGTTGTCTAAATCGCAGGAGAGTTGAGTGACGTCCGACGGCGCACACCAACTCCGAGTCCCTCCGAGTCCGGAGCCAGATGCACCCCAAATCTTCTTTTGGCGCCCCCAAGGGCATCTGGCAGAGGAGACGCTGTCTTTCTGGCGGGCAGCCCCGTTCCAGTGCATTGCACGCCGGCGCAGCCTGTGGAGCTGTGCTCTGTTCGCCCGGAATTTGCTGGTGGCAGCAGGATTCCTATCTGAAAGAGTTTAGTAATGGACTTGAATTGCAGATGAGGGCAGGCAGCCCCGGAGTTTGATAAGGAGGCTCCCTGGGCCCTCTCTGGTCTTGCACTCCTGGTAAATGTCATAAACATCAGCTGATGTCAGGGCTGCCGTGCCCGCACCTCTGTGCCCCGGAATCTGATTTTGTTGCGTTCTCTGCGAGTTGGCTAGCCAGGCCTGGGGTGTTAGGCTTTCGCTTAAGTTATGGGACCGAGGCAGGTTCTTTGTGACGGGCGTTTCTTAGGAAGTAGTATATATTCTGCCTGCTTTAACGCAGGTAAACTGGTGACCAGATACTGGGGAGGAGGGTTTAAATTTTAATCGAGTTTTGAATCACGGTGGAGAAAATGTCTGGGTTCATTAAAAATTGCAATAAAAGATACATATGGAATAGTTTTTGAAACAGATTGGTTCTGTAGTGGATGCTGTATGTGCTTTTCTACCGTTAAATGTTAGATTCTCTAAAATGAGTTCTTTATTAATAAAGTCTTATTTTGTTGTTTAAGTAAGTAAATTACTATGTTAATATACTAAAAGATTGAGAAGCTAGTATAGTTTTTGCCTAAATTATTTCATCAAGATGATTCATTCGTGATGCAGAAAATTTTTTTTCCTACACAAAATTCTTTTAGTTTCGAACTTGCAATCGGTCCGTGACATCCGGGCTTTACAATCCCTATGATATAAAACTGACCTAAATACAGCCGCTTACTTGGGGCACAGCCCTGAGCAGTTATGCAGAGCAGTGGTCAAGAGATTACCATTTCCTGGTGTGGTTTTCTTTATTTCACGAAAAGATGCAGAGTTCAGATTTTAGCGTATCACTTAGAAGAAAAGAGTTAATAAACCAGTTTCCAGTCAGTACTTTTCTCTCTCATTTCTCATGATGAACTGTAATTTCTTTTCTTTTTCTGGTTTCCTTTTTTTATTGTAGTAAAATATACGTAACATTCAATTTGCCATCTTAACTATTTTTAACTGTACAGTTCAGTGGCACTAAGTACATTCACATTGTTGTGCAAGTGTCACCACCATCCATCTCCAGAACTTACCCAAACTGAAACTCTGTCCACATTAAACACTAACTCCTCATTTCTCCTTCCCCCTAACCCCTGGCCACCACCCTTCTACTTTCTGTCTCTATGAATTTGACTACTCTAGTTATCTCATATGAGTGGAGTCACACAGTATGTGTTCTTTTGTGACTGGTGCATTTAGCTTAGCCTGATGTCCTCAAGGTTCATCCATGTTGTACGTAGTGTGTCAGAATTTCCTTCCTTGAGTAAAGCTCCCTTTCTATTTCTTATAGCCGTTATATTTTGATTTCATTTGGCTTTAAAGGTCTTTTTGATGGATAAAAACTTACAAACTGTTCTTCTGACAGAGTGAAAATATTGTTAAGGAAGGATAATAGCCATCACCTTGTATGTTAAGTTTCCAGTAACCAGAGGAACATTTCAAAAGACTAAATTTTGTATAATATCTAAAGTTATAATTTCCAAACGGTGTTGCGAAGTCTCCTTTTAGGTGAGCCACAGCTGTTTGCCATGGAAAATTCCTACCTGCCCCCTTTGTGGTGGGGGAGGGTCTTGTAAAATAAATACCCTTAAGTCTTTCTTGAGAATTGTATTAGGGCCACCCCACAGACAACTGGGAAGAGTTTAAGGGCCTGCGCACATTTGGATATGGTACTTCCAAGGCTGTTACAGAGTATCTGATTTTTATTATTGTTTTTTGCTGCCTCAGTAGACCTTAAGCCGAAGGATCCAGCCACAAGCTCTATAGATGTGTCCTTTAAACAAAACGTTGTTGAGTCTTACTATTCAAGCCTAAACTAAGAATTTTGTTAGGTGGCTTCCTGTGATTTGATGTTTAACAACAGGATTAAGGGCAAACACACTTAACCTCTAAAGATGGTACATCTGAATAGTTGGAGTTTGGGGCTTCTACCTGATTCCTCGAATTGGGCAGGCACAGTATGTTTAATTGATTTGTCTAAGCTGAGTCAGTGGGTGACTTTATTCATCAGGCGGTTTAAATGAAATAATATTTATTTGCTGCCTTTTTTCTTAATACTGCTTTCTCAACTCACCACTTGTTAAAAAGATTGTTCACTCATTCCGCAAGCAGAGGTCGTGCAGACTCCACACGCAGGCACAGGGAACCAACACAGATGGGTGGGACAGGTCCTGTCCTCCGGGAGCTTACAGTCTGGGACCCGAGCCCAGACTCACCTGGATGCTGAAATAGGAGCTGGAAAACTCACTGAGTGCCATCAAAGAGGGAAAGAGGCCTCGGTAAAGCGGGGCACAATTAAGACAAAATCCTGACGGCAAACGGGAGAACTAACGCTCAGCTGCCTCTTGCTCGAGGCCCATGGTGGGAGGATTTGATCCAACCGGGCCCTCCCAGGGAGGGGCTGCTGGGGCCCATTGTCTGGTTTTGCTTTTGCCCCAGCTGCTTTGGGGCTCCACTCATGTGGGACTGGTACACTTCCAAGGAGGATGAGTTGAGGTCCAGAAGGCACCACACCCTCTGTTCCACTGGTCTGTGTGGCCTTCTGGGTCCCTTTGGTCTGGGAGAGGCGTGGGGGTTGTGCTCAGAGAGCTGGCTCAGGAAGCAGTGTTTGTGCCCACGGCGCAGTGGAGGGTGACTGTGACGCTCCTTCCTCCTTCCTTTCTCTCCCGCACACCTGCTCTCTTCATGGTGAGAGAAAGGAGGCGTGGGGTGTTAGAAAGAAAAGCCAGGGCAGTCAAGCTCGGGAGTGAGTAGGGTGTTGCCTTCAAGGCCTGGCTCTCCTCAAGCTGTTTTTTGAGAAGTTTAGAGCTGAACTGCCTGTTGAGTGGCACCAGCCAGTGCCTTAGCCTTTCATTCCTAAAGTGTTGCTGTGGAAGTGTCTAGTATAAAAGTAGATTTTCCCTTCAGTAGGAAAACTCTGAAAGTGTGTTCAAAATTCTGCCCTGTGCCCAAATCTTAAAATAATTTCTGAGATTACCTTGCATCTCTGGAAATACGTAGCCTTTCCCACTAAATATTTTAACAGGGGCAGAATTTACTGACTATGCTGATACGTTTTCCATCCCCCCACCAATTGAGAAGGACACATGGGATCTATTTTCTGTACACCCTCCGTCATCGCCATGGGCAGATGGTGAATTAGGTAGCTAAGATTTTCCCATATGGCCGTGAGAAGTGCTGGCTGGGATTAGTCATTTGTCATTATCACACTCAGAGGCACAATGAATCCATTTGTACATTCATCCTTTAGTCCAGCAGACGTTACTGCATGACTGTGCTAGATGCTGAGGCTGCCGAGATGAGCAGACACAGAAATAGTCCCTGTCGTCATGGATTTCCAGTCTGAGAAGGAAGACAGACAATAATCACAGAGTGACTTGAGTGTATATAATGACATGTGAGTGATGGTGGTGGTTAGAGGGAATGTGAATTAGGGAGGTCAGGAGGGCACCCCTGAGGAGGGTGATGACTGCTGAAGTAATGTAGAGAACAAAGGAGTGTTCACTAGTAAAGGAGGGAGGCAAGGAACATACCAGGCAGAGGGAACAACTTGTGCAAAGGCCCTGTGGTAGGAGGGAGTAGGATGAGTTTAGGGTTCCAGACGAAGATCAGTATGGCTAGAGAGGAAAACAGAGGCCAGCTGTGCAGAGCCTTGTAGGCCATACTCGGGCATTTCTGAGCTTAACTCAGGGGAAGCACTGAGGGTTTTCACCAGAAGGAGGTGACCTGATCAGATTTGCCTTTTGAAAGGTCATTGCAGTTACAATATGAGAATCATTAGGAGGTGATGGAGATGATAGACTGTTGGAGTAGCCCAGGTAAGAGGTGGTGATATCTTGGACCAAGGTGGTGGCAGTGCAAATGGAGAGAAGTCGATGTACTTGCAAGCTCTTTGGGAGGTACCCTTGATAGGGCTTGGTGATGGATGGGATGTGCGAGGGCAGAGGGCAGTGTCAAGGCTGTCTTCTGTCTGGCTTGCATAACTGGATGCATGGTGGTACCATTCACTGAGATAAGGAGCCTGGAAAAGGACCAGGTGTGGGAGGGCAGGTTGAGAGTTTGGGTGGTACATGTTGTTAATAAATTTGTGACTGTGATTGATGAAGCAAGTCCTTGCCTTCTTTCATTATTATCACTGCTGCCCTCCTCAAATATATACAAATACCAGACTTCTTACAGTTTTTTTAAATCCACATAAATTAAAAGTAAGCTAGCAGCTTCTGATGTTTCTCTTGAGTGTATGTACACACTATACACACATGAAGTTAAACGTTAGGATTCGTTCAGTGCAGTGGTCTCAAACGCTGGTGTATGTGCTTGTCTGGAGATGTCAAGATTCCTGGGCCCCTCGCAGTACTACTGAGTCCCCATCTCTAGGGGCTGTGCCTTGAATAAGCTCCCCCGATGATTCTGATGTACCCCCCAGTTTGGGAACTGCCGATTTCATGTGAAAAGGGCAGTTTTTGTATATTCCTTTTGCTTGAAATGCAACAATGCAAACAGGCCCTCTTGATGGGGTGATACTGGTGGTTGTGTGTGAGCAGAGACCGGAGCCCGTGGTGTATTTGGGGAGCATCGAAGCCCAGTGTCATTCTAGAGCGTCCATTCAGGCCAAGGTTCTCACGAGTGTGGGAGTGGATACACAGCTGCCTTAAAGTTCCAGCTTAAACGCTGTGGGGCCATCACTGGCATTTGGAACATGGCTGGAGTGGGAAAAATCAGATAGCTGGATGGGGGTCAAGCTCCAGAAAGGCAAGGCCAGCAAAGATGTACGATCGAATCTCTCTGATTTGAACTGCTCTCTGCAGGGAGTCCAGTTACACAGCTTAATTTGGCAGTGACCAGCGGTCTCTCAAATTTTGGTTCTCTTTGTTTTTAAAGGAGAAAAAGAGGCTAGACATTTTCTATTAAATGATAGGGAAAGAAGAGATCCCATTCCTCTTTCCTCTTTTCTCTCGGTCCTTCCACACTGGCCTGTCTTGTTGCTCACTGTCCTAAATAATAGTATCGTGATTTCTAATAAAATTTTGAGTAATTTTGTTAGTACTTATAGTTTGGGAAAAGAAAACAGTATCACAATTTCTAGTGATTTATCATAATTCTTTAATTTTTTTTTTTAACTTACACAACTTTTTTGTGTATCTTTGACAATTTGGAGATTTTTAGGATGACTCAACATGCCTGCTTTCTTATACTATTTTGACATTTCAACTCGAATATGAAGCAATAAAATTCAGTCTGCTTTCAAAATCAGTGAACACATTTTGAGTTATCCCTTATATTTTATTTCATTTCAGGAGTAACTTCACTTGGGATTCCCCAGGTAGTCCAATTCATTTTTAATTTAAAGCACTAAATGTGTTTGCCACTACTGATTAAATATGGAATATTTATTGAAGAGACCACAGAGTTGCATTATTTTCCTTCTGACATACTTACCATCCATGCCTGTTGACGTAAAGAATAAAGATTTTATTCCAGACTTCTGGAAATAGTCTTTTTAAAGAAAAAGAAAACCATCATGCTAGAATATGACTTACAGACTTGTGACTAAAATAAAATACTTAATATATAGTTAATGTACATTCTTTTTCCAAATAAAATAAAAATGCAAAGAGGCATAAAAAGAACAGTTTCATAATCAATTTACTACTTCCTTGTACTTCGGCAAGCCGTTTGGCTTCTGTGACCCTCAATTTTGTTGTCTGTGAAATGGGAGCAAAAAGTTTTTAAATGAAAACAATGTTACATAAAATAAACCGAGACAAAGCTTATAGCTGTGAAATCCAAACAGTTTATCTTCAGCTGCTGTAAGCTTTATGTATTTCTTGTGTGCTGTTTTCCTTGGAAAGATGTTTTACAAACTTTTCAGTGTAAACTGTAGCTAAAACGAAGAGTTTAGTTCTCGAGTTGTTGTAAACCAGGTAAAGATTGTTGATAACATCTTTGATGGGAAAGAGCAACGTGAAATGTTTGGGTTATTTACTAAAAGAGAACACTGGAACTTTATCTCCTTTTCATCTTCTGTGTCTTCTGGTTGTCAGAGTTCCCTCGTAGGTCACGTGGGTTCCTTCCTCATTCACGGAAGCCCTGTTATGTGCCATTACGTGCTAGGTGCTGGGACTGTAAAAATAAGTCAGATAGAGTTTTGACTTTCAGAGATTCTCAGTCTAATAGGGAAGTCAGATATGTAAACAAAGAATTGAAGTGCAGTATAAAAAGTGTGGTAATAAAGGTGCCTACAGAAGACGATTAAGTGTGCCCTGGAGAGCCAGGGAGGCCTCCTAGCTAGTGAGATGCTTTGGGTGGGTGTTGCAGGATGCACAGGAGCTCACTACGGCTCACAAGGGCAGAACACAACAATTTTCTCTTCTGTTTTTGCCTGAGAGAAGATCAGTTTAAAACTGTATGAAAAATTGTCATATCAGATATTGTAAATAATTGTGTTTACTTTAGGATGGGGTAGGGAAAGGCCAGATCTGGTTGTGGCCTGTTTTTGTATGGCCTACCGGCCGGGAGTGGTTTTTACTTTTTAAAGAGTTGTTTAAAAGCAACGAGCAGTTTTGTGCAACAGACGCCAAATATGGCTCGCAAAGCCTAAAATATTTACTCGTTGGCTCTTTACAAAAAAATTTGCCAACCCCTGCTTTGGGATAAAAATAATTATTGTTAAGCATTTGTTATAACCTTGTATATATTTTATGACTAAGCTAATAATGTTTGCAAGCAGATCCACTGCATTGGTTTCAATTTTTAAAAAATTCAAAGAACAAAGAATCTGTTTTGTTAGCTAGTGTGAAGCGCATCCCAGGCTCTGAGTGGGGACGTGTATTGTGAAAGCTGTCACCGAAGAACAGGCGTGGTTGGTGCTGAGGTAATATTTTAAACAAGGCTGGTGTTCTGGCGGGGTCTTTGTTTCTACAGAGAAAGTGGTAGTATCTTGTGTCACACTTGCTAAGCCATTGTATAATGACAGATTTCTGGCATATGCTAAAAGAAAGCAATTTGTGCGTGATATTTGAGTTGGAAGGAGAATGTTACATAAATGAGAGGCTTTTTTATCACTGATAATTTTAAATGAACTTTGACCTACTATAGTCTGTATGAATTTCTGACTGTAGATGGTTTTTATAATTGCATCCCTAACTTAGACCACTCTATCCAAAATAGAGCCAGCCCTGGTGGTCTAGTGGTTAAGATTCCATGCTCTCACCACCACGGCCAGGTTCATGTCCTGATCAGGGAACCACACCACCCGTCTGTCGGTTGTCATACTGTGGTGTGATGCTGAAAGCTATGCCACTAGGATTTCAAATACCAGCAGGGTCACTCAGGGTGGACAGGTTTCAGTGGAGCTTCCAGACTAAGACAGAGTAGGAAAAAGGACCTGGCCACGTACTTATGAAAAAATTGGCCATGAAAACCCTGTGAATAGCAGTAGAGCATTGTCTGATGTCGCCCCAGAAGGTGAGAGGATGGTGCGGAAAGACGGGGCAGGGTTCCACTCTGCTGTGCACAGGGGCGCTAGGAGTGGAATCCACTGGACAGCACTAATAACAAATCTGAAACAGCGCCCCCTTCAGTGACCACCTTGCTTTATTTTGCTTCATAGAACTTATTTCTACCTATGACAGTGTTAGATGCTTGTTTCTTTAGGTTCTGTCTTTCCTGGCCACAAAGCCAGAGGCATAGTGGTTTGGGGGGCGGGGGGGAAGCATTGTTATCTGCTTCTAGAACAAACTTTAAATTCTCGTTTTATTGGCAGATAAAGAGAGAGGAGGAGGACCAAGCAGGTAAACGAGCCTGCCTCTCAGGGGGTCAGCTTTGGGCGAGCTGCTCAGCCTCCCTGTGGCCGCTTCCTCACCTGGGAAAGAGGATCCCGGGGACCCACCTTGGAGGGGGGACAGCCCCGGGAAGCTCCTGCCCTGTCCCTGGCACTGTGTCTTGTCTCTGTCGCCACAGAGGACAGAGTCAATGTAGAACAACTCTGCTTGTAACTACTAAATTCTAGCCTGATTAAAAGCTTTCGCATCTCATGATGGGTATTGTTTTTTTTTCTGACTCAGTAGATTTTTACCTTCCTTTTTGTCCTTTTGTTACAACGATGAACACCACCCACATCCCTCCATAAAATTCATTCGTTCCTTCAACAAATAGAGTACCTACTGCGTGCCAGGTGTTTAAGTTCTGGAGATACATTGGTAAACACAAAGATGGAAATACTGCTTTCAGACAGCTAATAGGATGTCGGGGTGAGGGTCATGCTGCTGTCAGTGTCATCCGGGCTCTGCCAAGAGGTGCAGGTGCTCTGACTCTTTCATTGACTCTGTTGGGTGAAGAGTTAAAACCACTGAGCAGAGTGACTTATGAATGGGCAGAGCGTGACATGTTTTTGTTTATTTTTTGCTTTTCTGTAAATCACTCTTGCATTGGACGATGAGCCAAGATGATATTTCTCCAAGAACTTGTTTTCAGATAGGTTTGGTGATAAGCACGTCCTCCTTTGCCCTACCCACTTAGATTCTCCCATCGTTTCTCAGGCATTGAGGTTCAGGGAAATTTATCCTTTTTGAATAATATTTTGCCGCTGCACTATTACTGCATCCGTAGATTTCTTCTAAAACATGTCTTAGAACGATATCCAGCCTTGTTCCTTTTGTTTTTAAAGAGGAAATTGAACCACAAATCACTTGGTAAAAGCCTAGAACATAAATACTAGATTGGAACCACCTCTTTATTTATGAAAACATATTATGTATATTAGTATAGTATTCTGCTTAAGGTGTTTCATGGCCTCAGTTGAATAATTATGGATGTTGCTTATTGTTGTTCAAGTATCTGCTTACATAATATGTTGCTATTTGGGTGAGCCTCTTAGGTGGGACTTCACTGGGTCGAGATAGGGTGGGGAAGACTTGATGTTTATTAAGAAACTGGCCAAGCGGGGTAGTTTGGAAATACAGTGATGACAAGGCTGCAAAGTGCCTTACATGATTTGAACAAATCAACTGTAAAAAGATATTTTCAAGGCAATGGGGGAAAACTGAATATTGACTGAATTTTAAATACTAAGGAATAGTTTTTAATTATGTTGGAAATGATAGTGGAATTGTGTGTGTGTGTGTGTGTGTGTGTGTGTGTGTATATATATTTATTTAAAGTCCGTTAGGGCTACATACTGAAGGTTTTACAAGTGAAATGATATATGATGGCCTTAAAATATGCCAGCAAAAAAAAAAAATTCTTTTTTTACGTAATGGAAAGAGTAGATGAATTAAGAATGCTAGAAAGTTAATGGTGTCAGAGTTGGATGAAAAGTACATGGGAGCTAATTGTACTGCTGACTCTACTTTTGTGAGTGTTTCAAATTTTCCAATATAAAAAGTTTATTTTTTAAAAGCACATTATAGGGGTGAAAGGGAAAGACACTGTCACTTTTCCAAGTCACCAAATGCTTGAGTCTGTGAGAGACACAGTGGGAAGGGCCGGCTCCTTCCCCTGGGATCTCGAGTCTCGAGTCCTGGACGTGAGGGCTGACAACCACGCTTGGGAGCCTGCCCTCCCCAGCCCTGCCCGCCGGCAGGTCCTGGTGACGGTTCTCTGGGGATCCCTAGAGTAGAACCACAGTTTCTTGGGAGACCTTTTGTGTTCTGAGCAGACGGATGCCTGGTTGAATCCTACCTGGGCCATCTCGCCTGCTACACGTGTTTTATTGAAGGAGCTCTCTAGTCAAAAGTGCAGTTGACTTGGAAACACACACAACTATTTGTTCCCAGCTAGTTTCACTATTACTCTGTATTCCCACGATTTTTTTTTTTTTGGTGGAGGAGGGAGAGAGTACTGTGACCCGATGGAAATAGGTCATCGTCTCAATAGTAGCTTTCTCCAAGCTGAAACTTGGAAGTGAGCATAATGAAGTGTGGGGCCTTACCTAGTGGAATTTTATGCAGCCATTTTTTATTTTATTTAATTAATTTATTTATTGGTGAGGAGGATTAGCCCTGAGCTAACATCTGTTGCCAATCCTCCTCTTTTTGCTGAGGAAGATTGGCTCTAAGCTAACATCTGTGCCCATCTTCCTCCATTTTTATATGTGGGACGCCTGCCACAGCATGGCTTGATAAGTGGTGCATAGTCCATGCCCCGGATCTGAACCTGTGAACCCCCGGCCGCCGAAGCAGAGCGCCTGAACTTAACCACTACGCCACCGGGCCTGCCCCTTTGCAGCCATTTTAAGAGATCAGTGTGCAATCTGTGCGCCAGGGCTGCGGGTGGGGTGGGCGGAGGTGGGACCTGAAAGAAATACAACAGACCAGGAGCTGCAGGAGTTGGGTGGGTAGTAGGGTGATAGGGATAGTTGGGTGCACTCCGGGTCTTCTTGCTCCCATTGGGTAGTTATGTACATAATTATAATCCCATTCCGGATGTAGCATACTTGATTGTTACAAAGTATAAACTGAAGAGGTTTTTTTTAGTATAATTTCAGAAACACAGGGTGGTTTAAAGCATAAAGTTTTGTTGACGTTTGCTTATTCAAGCAAATTTTGTAAGCTTACTGATTTAGTTTGGATTTTAAAAGCTATTGGGGTCTTACTCTCTAATTATTTTTGAGAGGAAAGACTTCTTGGTCAAGTTCTTCAAACACATCTTGTCTAAGCTTCTTATAGGAGAAATGTTCTTTAACATTGCAAAATATTACTGCACATATGATCTTAACTAGGGGCAAAGATTTATATCAGAAATGGCACAAGATTTAAGTATGGTTTATTTTATATGTCTTTCCCTCAAACAGCGGGTTAGCAAAGGAATTATGTTGTTTTGACATTTTCGTTCTTTCTTAGGCTTTTCCCCTCACTAGATTAGAAAGAAAAAACTCTTCACAGACTTCTAAATTTACAAAGAAAATAGTGCATTCCAGGTGGGTCGTGAAATTTAGTCTATAGGTCTTTAATTTCCTCTGTTTTATGAACCTAGAATTAAAAACCACAGTTTTTCATTCAGCGTGTGATAGCTGTCTTGGCCCTGTCTCTTACTTTTGTTTTTTATGGGATCGTAAATTTGTGGATATAATTAACTTCACTTTTCAGTGAACTAAAGTGGTGCTGAAGTATGTATGACACATTTTGTAAAACTGAAATTACATGTCACAGAATCAAGACTTCACAAGCTTATTAGATAAAGGATCATTCAAGGTCACTTTCTCTTTATTTTGCCTGCCCTGGGGTGGGGAGAGAAGGATGTGTAGATTATTGGGGTTTCTGGAAAGGAATAGTTTCTTTTGCAGAAAGTGACATTCTTTGCTTCTCTTTCCCCTTTCCTGTGTAAAGTGGTGTCTAAGCATTCCAATTTAGTTTCCATATTAAATTTACACACACAATGTATGTCATTCCCGGTGTAGAAGAAGTTGGTTCCTACTCACAAAACACGGATCTTAAAAATAGACAGCTGACAGGTATCAGGAATATTACTGTTACGTGCTGTTAGCAGATCAGAAAATGCCCACCAGCATTGCTCTGCAGCACACACAGACTTGGAGCTTGAGTGAGAGTGAGGATCCTCAGCCATCTGGAAGCATTTTCTTACTGCCTCAGTGTCCTTCCAGAAGCTGTACCTTCAGCCCATGATCAGTGGGGAGGGCTCAGCACAAAAGGGTCCCAACTCAGTTTTATAGTGAGGCAGCTCTCTTTTTAATGAGACCGTTCAGAAAGTTCCCTTCTAGCTCTAAGATCATGATTTTCTCTGGTTATAATCAGCACGAACAAGACTGGTTTGTCGCTTCTGTATTGTTAAGCAGCCTCGGCTGACAGGAGGTGGGTCTGAGAGCAGGAAGTGGCTTATTTTCAGAGGCAAAAGGAGCTATTTAAAAAGACTAGGGATTTCATGACATGTTCTTGAAATTATGGGATGGATATTAGATGATCTGGGCGCTTCCTTCATATATACTTTTACATAATTTTTACTCTGGAATTTGGAAATACAAACTTTTCAAAAGTTTAAGACCATTGACTTTTATCGAAAGTACAACTTTAGGAATAACATTTAAGAGCTGTACAAATATAAATATTTTTAGGGGCTGATTACCAGAAGTTGAGGAAGTTGTGTAAACCTCTCTGGGCCTCTGTTTCCTCAGCGTTTGAAAAGAAAGTGGTCAGACTAGAATAACTGGACACCTCACCGAGCGGTACCCCCTCACAGTCCCCTACAAGAGTGACACCTGGTCACTATTTCAGTTGTTCTACTCATAACATATACACGTGTATACCATAGAAATACGGTATAAGATATAATGTAATGTAGATACCCAAACATTAAAGTTTTTGGAAATTCTAAGACCCAGCTCTCATGTTACTACCACACCCTGCTGCTGTCTGCATATTAAGAGTTGAGCTTTTACATTGCCAACTTAGCCTAGGGGTGGTGGAGGAGTATGCGGTGTTAATTTTCATGATTAACTTTGTTACCCTCAAAATTCCTTAAAGTGACATTGAATTCTCTGTGAAATGAGGGCAGTGCCCACCCCATGGTGTCGTGACGCTGTCAGGGTCGGGGCCGGGGTCCTGGCACAGACACCGCCGTTCCTCCAAGTTAAAATTTATACGTTGCCTAAAACTAGATAGGTAGGACTGTGCCTAACCTGAACTGAGAAACTTTCCTTATAGCTTCTTGGTTTATAATAGAGTTAAGTTGGCTCATTTGACTTTGAACTCTGTCCTTATGACCTTGCCTTTCCTTAGTAATTAGCACGTGGGCAAACACTAACCAGTGACCTCTGTTTTACACCTCCATCAAGAAGGAATTGGAGGGGAGGGCAGGATTGTTTCAATCCAGAAGGATGACTTAGCCTGAGGCACTAGATGGTGGAAAATTAATTTAGTTTCTTGATACATACAAGGGAATTTAGAGTCATTCCATTGACGGACGGTCAGCATCCATCCTCATGTAGCCTAAGTTGAATTTTCCTGCTGGGCAGATGACCACCCTCACAAGGGATGGAGTGTCTAGAGCTCCATGACGGGCACAGGAGACTGGAGAGCAGTCAACACCAGCATCACCCAGTCGTTCTCAGTACTTCATACTCCCAGGAGTAGCGGGACTGCCCCTTCGTGATTCCTAGGAAAGTTGTAGAAATAACAAAACTCTGGGCCACCACTTTGACCTCCGTGGGAGTTGTCTCAGGTGGACTCTTGTCAGCTCTAACATTTGATAGTTTTATTGTCCCTATTACTAGGCAATAAAAGACTAGACTATTATTAGTATTGTATAATCCTATGAAACTGTGAAAACTTTATCAGAATATTTATTTTGTGTCCATCCCACCCATCTGTCTTGGTCGGTTTGTTGTGCTATAGACAAAATGATGATGCACAGAATTTTTACTGACTTGCCTGCCGATTTTTGTTATAATTAATTCCACAGATTTTTTAGAAGATTGTGGACCTAAATGACCAGTTTTTTTTGGCGTCTGAAAATTTTCCTAAGCCTTAACAAGCAAGTCAATTTCTTCACCTTCGTTCTCAGTTTCTTCTTTTACCTTGAAAGAGAAGACAACATAAAATGATGTGATTGGGTATAATTTGAACTTAAAATGATGTGATTGGGTATAATTTGAACTTAAGATACAGAGGAGCTTGAAAGAAAGGAATAGTGGTATTAGAAGTCTTTATCCATCGGTTTACAGGTTTGCGGTAGGGTTATGTTATTAGTAAGATGTATTTGTACTGTTATTTCCACCTTCCCTAAAGGTCAGTAAACCTCAGGAAGTCTGTCAAGAGCCAGAGCTTAAACATGCGTCCCTGGAATTTCTAGCTTTGAGCACAGCTTGCCTTCGGGCGCGTGGTGACATGTTGCTGCTGCTATTGGTGGGAACCCTGTGGAGAGGGGCCACTGCCTCCTGACTCTTGACTGACAAGTGGGGTTGTTGATGCCTTTGCCAGTGCAGTATCAGGTTAATATGGCCTTTACTCCCTTTAATGAAAAGTTGTGTTTTAAGGATCACATTTCTATTTTACTTGTCTTCTCTGTACAATAACGTTTTGGTATTTTGCTGAATACCTTCTAATAGCAACATATCGGTTTTTATTTTGGCCTCTCTGTCCTTAAAAGAAAGGTGTGCAACAGGGTGCTTTCTGGACTGCCTATCTTGAATAAAAGTTGGACACTTCTGGCTCTATGCTTGTTAGAAACATTATAACAATGTAAAATATAGTCATTGGTTTTTTTTTTTTTTAAGATGCTATATGGAATTAAATAAGACATCTTCTTCCCCTTGCCCCCCCCCACCCCCCCCCCCAGTACATAGTTGTAAGTTCTTCTAGTTCTTCTGTATGAGCTGCCGCCACAGCATGGCTACTGACAGACGAGTGGTGTGGTTCTGCATCTGGGAACAGAACCCAGGCCGCCGAAGCAGAGCACACCGAACTGTAACCACTAGGCCATCAGGGCTGGTTCTGGATTTTCGATGGCAACTGCTTTTATATAATTTTGTTGTTTATTTTGTGGTACTGGGAGCAGCACTGCACATTTAACTAAGATAAACATTCATTTTATATAATACAGTCATGCATTGCTTAACGACGGGGACACGTTCTAAGAAATGCGTTGTTAGGTGAGTTCATCATTGTGAACATCATGGAGTGCACTTATACAAACCTAGATGGTACAGCCTACTACACACCTAGGCTCTATGGTACTAATCTTATGGGACCACTGTCGTATATGTGATGTGGTCCCTCGATGACTGAGACATCGTTATGCGCTGAGTGACTGTAGATAAGAAACAAAGTTGCCTTTTAAATAGTAGCCATTACTGTGGCACTCCAAAAAGGTTTGGTGATAGAGAGGGAGAGCTAAAAACAAAAAACCCCTTGGCCTTTGGGGCTTTCCAACTTTGCCATCCTTGGCTGAATTCACGTGTCTGCATTTCTACACTAAGCTGATTAAGGTTCGCTAAGTTAGTGGTAATGTTTTACAGAGGTTGGTTATTTGTTAGCCAGCATTTGTGAAAAATGACCCCAGCTTGTCATAGCTAATGCTGTGATTTATTGAGTTGGAGTATTGTTCATTGGGACTGATTTTTACCTTTCTCAAAACCAAGGAGATCAGGATCCAGAGAGACTAAAATAGGGATCCATGTGTTGGGATACAGAGTTTCAATAAGAAAAACCTGTCTCTGCAACTGTACTCTAGTACTGGTGAACAAAAATTTAGTATAGATGTTTTCACATAATGGAATATAAATAGTAGCAGTAAATACAGTCATCTTGCCGAAAGGAGTTGTGTCGAAAGGAGTTGTGTCGTTTTGCGTGCTTAGGATGCTAGCCTCTTTCCCTGAGGGCAGAGGCTGGCTGGGTTGGCCTCACCCCGGAGCTGGGTAGAGCTGTAGATTTATGGGCCCATTCTGCCCTCCTGAGTCAGAATCTCTGGGCCTGCAGCCCAGGAAGCTGTTTCAACAAGCTCTCCAGGTAATTCTCTTGCATGTTCCAGTTTGAAAACCACTGCCTTAGTTAGGAGCCTGAAGGTCCCAGGGAACAGCATCTAAGGTGTGGCCATCCGTATTTCCTAAGCAGTTACTAAGGGACACCAGACTCCATAAAACATGTCTGGTGTTGCCACGTTTCCTTGTGCAGCAGTGGACGGGGCTCTGCAGGGGTTTATGTTAATCCAAGAAAGTCTGAAATATAAAGATAGTGTTCAGTTTTTTAAAAAAAAAATTGGGGGTACTTAAATTGAGTGCTAGCTGTGGCATGCTCAGTAGCATTAGAGTTAAATGTGGAACAGAAGGTTCAGTCTCTGCTTAAAATTTTGGGGAAGAACATGATTTGCCTGGGAGGACCCTGAACAACAGCCTAGGTTCTCACCTCTGCTCCGTGGTGGGTCAGCTGCCCAGTGCCACGGCCTCTTTGTGAAGTGAGAGAGTAGGCCGGGATCCCTGATGGCTAAAATTACTGCTGGCCGCAGGAGAGAGTGGGTGTGGGAGTGGAAGATTCAGTATTTCCTACTGTGTTCTCATCAGTTTGTTTGGCAGCTGGTACCTTCTTCCTGAGAACAGAATATTTTCATTTACTACAACAAGCAAAAACGGTAAACTTAAATTGAATTTTAGTTTCTAAACATTGATTTTCTTTCATCTTTGTTTCCCCCTAAGATTTTTTTATTCTTATCAATTGGAATACCAAATTGACTGTAGATAATCTAGTTCAGTGACATTGTTTTCCAGCTGTTTCATATTTACAGTCACTAAAGTAACATATCAAGTAGTAAGATATCCAACCCCAATGTCCATCAACTGATGCATGGATAGACAAAAGTGATAGACCCAGACAGTGGAATATTGTTCAGCAATAAAAAAGGAATGAAGCACTGATCCTTGCTACAACATGGATGAGGTTTGAAAACATTACGCTAAGTGACCGAAGCAAGTCACAAAAGACCACGTGTTATATGATTTCTGTTTGTAAGAAACGTCCAGAATAGGGAAGTCTATGGAAACAGAAAGTAGATTTGTGGTTGCTGGGGCTGGGGGAAGGAGTGATGGGGAATGACTGCTAATGGATATGGGGTTTCTTTTTGGAGTGATGAACTGTTCTAAAATTAGGTAGTGGTGTTGGTTGCATAACTCTGAATACGTTAATAATCACTGAAATGCACATTTTAAATGGGTGAATTCTATAGTATGTAAATTTCAACAAAGCTGTTATAAAAAAGTGCACAATGACTCAATGTGAAAATCAAAATACAATATTGGCTCTATGATTATTTAAGTGAACCAAAATAGCATCTGAAAAGGCTTTTCTAATTCATTTATTATCAGTTGTGCGAATTTTTCCTTGTCATACGCGTCTGCTTTTCTTCACCCATTTGTGGGAGAAAGTTTACTGTACCTACTTCCTATCAGAGCCTTTCTAAGTATTTGAAAGGTCTTATCCAAATATTTGAAAGCCATTAGAAGTTGCTGAAGTGGCACCTTCGGAAGAGGGCTGGAATGTTGGAAAACAGCACTGACATTCTCAGTGATTATGAAAGGTCATGCTGTCAATGTAATCTTGGTGGCGCTCACATAGTTGTACTCAGACTAATTTTTGAGTAAATGCAGGTGTGATAATATAGGGAGTAATCTGTTATCGCTGAATCCACTGCCTGAATTTCAAACATTCGTTCAAATGTTACCATTTGAATTTCCCTGTCCATTTTACATGGTTTTCCTGATTCTTGAGTACGTAGGAAAAGCATGGCCAACTTTTGTTCCACCTGCATTATTCTAACTACGAAAATTAAACTTGGTGGCTTTGTCTAAGAAGATGTAAACGGTTGCTTTTCTGTGAAGTTTGTGGAGGAATCAGTCTTGAACTTTTCCCTCCTGTCTTGGTCTTTAATGCATTTTGAATTTATTCTGTAAAAGACTTGATCGGAGAGGTAATCTTAAACCAAGTTTAAAGTATTTCAGGAGGAAATGAACACTTCCCAAAGGAAAAACTGCATAACTAGATTTATTTACCAAAATGAGGAAAAGAATGAGGGAGATAATTTGACAGCCAAAGATTCGGCAATGTGGGTTAGAAGTAAAATACAGTATTTCATTGTCAACTCTATATCTTTTTTTACACCTCTCAGACTCTTAGAAGGCATTTTAGATACCATTTTGATAAAATTAATCTAGGAAGACTCAAAACTCCTGTTTTCCAAAGTATATTCTGAAAAATACTGGTCCTTTGGGATATTCCAGGGAAAAACCTCTGTGGGCAGAACAGTCTGGCGCCCTCCTGGGATTTCACAATTTGCATTAACACAGCAAAGACACTCAAAAGCCCTTCAGTTAGAGAGAGAAAGAAAAAAGAAACAAAGAACCTTAATTTATGTGACCTCAAAATATGCCCCCCCTTCACCGCCTTGTTGCTCTCCCCTTAAATTCGGATAATTTGCAGAAAACTGCACAGCCACTGACTTGGTGTCAGAAGCCACTCAGATAATTTTTACGTTGCAGAATGTTAGAGCTGGAAGATCCCTGACAGAGAAAATCGTTTCCAATTCCTTCATTTGACAAACGAGCGGAGAAGTGGCCTCCTTCAGACTGCGGCCCGCCGGGTAGAGGTGGCCTGGCTGCCTGGGCCAGCGAGGCGGGTGTCCGCCGCCCTGCTGTCCGGCCTGTCTGGTCATGACTGCTCGGCTGCGTGAGGGAATGAGCAAAGGGGTCAGTGGATTTGTTTTAATACGGTGAATTTTTATTGAGTTTATTTTTTAAAAAAACAGATTGGGGTTGAACACCTGTAATTCTCTTTTATGTTGGAAGAAGAGACGGCAGTTGCATTGGAGCAGTAAAACCTGTGCTGCTGTGTGTCCGGCTGGAGAGTTACATTCCCCCTCCTGGAAGTGTGAAAACAGGTGTGAGCTTTTCATTCGTCCATGAAAACAGTCTCCGGGCCAGCTGGTCACAGTATTGGCATTTTCTCAGGAATCTTCCCGTTCCGTCTGCCTGCATCCCCTAAGGAGTCCACCTCCCCGGATTCCTCACAGCTCTGGCGCTAATCGCGCTCCCGGCATCTCACCTTGTGCCTTTGGACTTGAGACCCAGCATTTCAGAGCTGGAAGGGACTTCCAGTCGTCTAGTCCAAACCCTCTTTTTGCAGATAAAGGGGCTGAGGCCCAGTGGGAGGGAGTCATCTGCCTGAGGTCCTCAGGAGGTCACAGCACCAGGTCTCAGGCCTCCCTGTTCCAGTGATCCGTGAATTCCGCTGGTCCTCAGAATCACTTGAGTGGCTTAAAAAAATACAGATTCTTGGGCTGTGGCCCAGAAACTCGGGTGTTTGAAAAGCTGCTCTGGGGATTCTAATAGTTAGTCCTGTTTGGGAACGACTATGGTGTATGACAGCTATTGGAGGTCCATCCTATTTTTAAGTCTAAGCGGCTCAGGGGCAGGCAGTCTGACTCCCCTCCATGTCCTCAGTGGCCCACGTGGCATCAGTGCACCCAGTAGGATTTGGTTGGTGTTTGTAGAGTACGCAAGCCCCAAAGGCATGCAAGGTGTTCACTAGCTGGGGTGGGCCGGGAATGTAAGAATACAGCTATTGTGTTCATCAGCGTGCAGTTTGGTTATTTTGAGTGGAGCTAACCCATAATAAAAACAGCAAATAGAATTTTTTAAAGAATAGATTATTAAGCAGAGGGAGGATAGAGAATATTAGAATTAGCTTTCCATTATCTTCATTAAGACCCAGGTTTGTGTGTTGGATCCTGATATTAAATAATATGTGTGTTATATAGTCAAATGGCCGGGTGCAAATACCTGTGAAACTCTGGTCATTATTCATGGGGAAAAAAGGTGCACAGTGTGTCGCTTAAATTTAAGAGGAAGTTGCTTAAATTTAAAAAATTTAAGAAGTTTTAAATTTAGCCAGTTTTGTTAGTTCCTGTTTTAGAAATAAAAGGTCATTCAATCCGATTTTTGTTTTTAGGCATTTGTCTCGCAAATACTGATATTCTAGTAATAGATCAGAAACTTACCTCTCCTCCTGAAGTGAAAACACAACTCACCTACTAAGCTAGGCTCTATCGGGGGCAACAAAGAAGATTTTTCTGCTAAATAACAGTCTGTGAAAAATATACATATACTCGTGAGAACCTCATTTTCCTTGAGGGGTTCAGGCATCTTCGATACCAAGTTTTCCTGACTTGTGTCTAAGATAAGTCATCGTATTCTAAAATTCTGACATAGTATGCAGCTGTAGAAAGACCTCATTATTTTTAATCTGTAGAGGGCTAACTTAACTCCCATATCTAAACTTATTTGTGAATTCCCTTTATAAATACTGGAGTAGAATTATATCTGGTTCCTCATATGTTCTAACATTTTAGAATTCTAAATATGGCTTTGTGTCTTAGCTTCAAGTGGAATAGCATTTGAAGGGGAGACATGAATTATTAAATTATCGTCTACACCATCAACCACGTGGTTCTTTGTGCCTATGTGTGGGGCGGGGGGTACATGAGCAAAATTAAACCTTAATCACTGCCATCGCCTCCAAACAAAGAATGTTAGAAAGGTTTTTAGTGTTTTGGCAAGCCTGGAATAAGCACTGCCTTTTGGGGGTAGACTTTAAATGACTAGCTGCATACTCTGTATACACACCTGTATCATACATTACTGTGTGACTTTGCTGTCTTCAGCAAATATTGCCTTTGATAAAAGTGTGCGATCTAGGGGGACACACCCAGACAATAAAAATTGGAGAGCATGCGCTCTTTTCCCAATCTTTGCACATGATTTGGGTTTGTGTGGTGGTATGTTTAAGCCCATGGACCTCTGGCTTTTTGTGGGACCGCTCTCGCATTTATGGAGCATAACCACACAATCTCACTTTATTTCTATGGCACCATTGCAAATACGAGTGCCAGCTTTTATCCAAGTACGTTGAGTTCACTAAAAACAATTGCTTACCGTGGAAAATGTAACACAAAGGTAATAAAAAGAAGAGTTGGGATTTAGATATGTTTCTTTAATTGCCAAAGCCTGATTTCTTTTAAAGCCCCTGGATAAGTGGACCAAAATATGTATATAAATGGTCCTGTCATCTGAGTAATCGTTTCATTTTAAACTTTGGTAACAGTTGATGCTATATTTCAGGACATTATTAAAGATCTGTACAATTGAAAGCAATCTTAGTAGTCTTTCTAAACATCTGTAACACTCTATTGATTAAGGCGTTGCCATGCTGTGGTCCTTAATCTAGGTAGGAGCCTCCCCTTTGCCCCAGAGAGCCTTTGGAAATGTGTGTGAGAGGGTACTTTTAGAAGCCCCAGTGACTGGGGACACCTGTGTTTAGTGGGTGGGCTCAGGGATGGGAAACACTCTGCAGTACTTGAGATAGTTTTATAGGGTGACTGTGCTGCCCAGAATACCAGTAGCAGCCCCCGAGAGAAACACTCGGAGGGCGTTGACCACTCCAGTGATACACAAGCCCATTAAGGCAGAACAGCTCGGCCATTGATCATCAACATACTGTTCATGCACGGGTTGTTTAGATTTCGTGAGTTCTCCCATCTCAAGCTCTATATCAAGATTGTAGGGCATACACTGTATATGATATACACATCTGTTGACTAAAATTAACTTGAAAATAAGGCAACAAAGCACTAAGATAAGGATATTTAAAAGTTAATTTGAGTTTTCTGGGATCAAGCCTGGTACCAAATAGATCCTCCATAGCCAAATAGATACTTCATATTTGACCAGAATAATGCAGTTGAGCTTCTTGATATAGAAAATCACTAAGAACCCTAGATGTGCAGAAATAAATACAAAAATATATAAATGATAGAGAATTTAAAGCATGTGGAAAATGAGATGCAAAAACAAGGGTTATTTTCCATGGAATGAGATGACTTTATATACATTAAACAAACGTCTTATAAAAGTAGAAATATATTAAGGTTTAAAAAAAAAAGGATTGTCAAAAATTCAGTTTCAAGAATAATATGTTGTACATTTGACAAATAATTTAAGATCAGAGAAAAGACTGTACAGCATGATGAAAATACACATATGTTGATTAACATTGATTTTGTAATTTTAGGGGAGTTTCTGAAAATAAAACTTGTGGCGCATCCCTGAATCAGAACTGGGAATTACTCCTTTTGACAGGGCCGGTGCACCAAACAATGGAGGAAAAGCCTGTTTGCTTCCTGTTGCTTGTCCTGATTTTATTCGTTACTGCCGAGCCGGAGGACAATTTTATTTGTCACTGCCACCTGTGTTTGAGGTCCTATACCAGACTTCATGATTGCCCCTGAGTGTGAGAGCACAAGGAAAGAAGTCTGTGGAAAGACCAGACCAACTAAGACAGCAAAATGGCTTGTGTTGGAGCTGCCAGGGCTCAGATTAAGTCCTCGTCATGGGAGGTGTGGTTTATACAGAGCTTCTCAATGAGCTTCATTTTGAAGAAGTTCCCTTCCTACCTACTACCGGCTTGTTACATCCAACCTCAGTAAAAGGATTCATTTAACTGGTTATTTGCTTTTTCAGGGAGTTGTGTGAACTTTGAGTCAAATATGAACCTGATTCAGAACTTCAAAGTAGTTTTTTCTAAATCCCCATTAATCAGTTTGCAAAATGGTTAATAATGGTGTGATGGTCACCTTTTTATGTTAATAGCTTTGGTCTCAGGAGGTGACATTTTCTTGCTGTTGTCAAATTTAGAAGTGATCGAGATTTAGAATTGACAGTCTGAAATCTCCTATGCACGGACTCTGCTCTTTTATATTTGTCTAAACCAAGGTAGTGGCATTCGGTACAAATTACTGGGTGGTTCAGATTCTGAATCGGAAAATAAAAGAGAAAGAAAAGCATATCTAAGGCCCTGCATTTGTCAGCCACCCCCCCACCCCCACTTTAGTTTTGAGTGTGATATGTCATCGTGGGCTTATGAGTGTGTAATTTGGAGCTGTGCTTGTTCTGGAGTATTCAACTATGGGGCTGCTTTTCCCATATCTAATATGTGCCCTTGGAATCATAATTGAGAGAGATACCTGCTTTATTGTATGCTTCTTAACAACTCTTTTGTGATTTTTCCAAAATAAATTATTGCCAGCAGGAAAAGAAAGAAACTTATTAGGTTTTTATATTTTAATATAATTGAAGAATTTAAAATATGCCTAATCTTGCTTCTCAAACTTCAGTTCTTTAATTTGTGGACCTGAGATTGGAGGGGAAACTTTTTTTGAGACTCTGGAAAATGAAGACTGGCTTCTCTTTTTTTTTTTTTTGTGAGGAAGATCAGCCCTGAGCTAACATCCATGCTAATCCTCCTCTTTTTGCTGAGGAAGACCGGCTCTGAACTAGCATCTATCGCCAATCCTCCTCCTTTTTTTTTTTTTTTCCCCCAAAGCCCCAGTAGATAGTTGTATGTCATAGTTGCACATCCTTCTAGTTGCTGTATGTGGGACGCGGCCTCAGTATGGCCGGAGAAGCGGTACATCAGTGAGCGCCCGGGATGCGAACCCCAGGCCGCCAGCAGCGGAGCGCGCGCACTTAACCGCTAAGCCACGGGGCCAGCCCCCAAGGCTCGCTTCTCTATACTGGTAGTTGCAGTCAGAGAACCTTTATACATACTGGGTGTGGAGCACAGTTTGTCTCAATTATCACAGTCTTGAGTGTTAGGAAAAAAAAAATTGTAGCAACTGGTTTTGTTCCTAGAGTAAGAAGTAATGTGGTGAGTCCTGAATGTGTGTCATGCTGGGTACTTAGACCTCCATCAGCTAAGTGTCAGTACAGTTCATCTGTGTCTTCATCACGTTTATGTCAGGTGAGGAAGAATTCAGGACATATGTCTATCCCGCCATTTGTATATTTCACTTGAAAAATGGTGAGAAGCAAGCATTTTTTACTATTATTAAGCGTTCCAGTTGCTCTGTGGCCATGGAATTTTCCTTTGGGACAGTGACATAAAGTAGATTTGTCCCTTTTTCATATGCTAGTAAATCTGGGTTTTCAGAAGTGATAAATTTGAAAACTACCTTGAAATAAACTTTTTCTAAAGAAACAACTATGTGGCAACATTAGAGACCATTTTAAGGCCCTCCCATCACCACTCCCTCAATTTCCTGTGGTGTTATCATCCAAATAATACTTCCATTTTTGCATTTTACTTTCATCTTTTGTCTAGATAGAGCTCACACATTTGCATTGATAGGGTACATACCATTTTGCCTGTCATAGTTTTAATTTTTGAACCAATTTTCCCTGTTTCTACTATCTTCATAATTACCATTTCAAATTACTACGTAATAGTCTATCCTCTTTGTGTCTGTAGTCATTTAAGCATTTCTCTCTTCACCATTTAGATGGTTTCGAATGTTGCTGTGATCATTCTGGTATATGGATCCTTCTCTCTCTGATTCACTGCCTTGGTCTGAACTCTCAGGGGAGGCTCGCCGCCCTCGCTGGTGCCTCACTCGACTGTTTTAAGGGTCAACAGAGGATGGTGTATGGGAAAATACGTTAACAGTTATCAAAGTATTTTTGTAGAAAAACAGCTCAGATCTAAGAGCAAATGTGCTTTATTAAAGCATAAAGGGCGTACATTTGAATCCAAACTGTGCACATGCTGAGCCTCATCAGCTGTCTCACAATCAGCTGGTGTGTGTGTGTGTGCATGCGTGTGTGTGTGTGTTGTGACTAGCATGAGAATGGATGTTGAAGAGGAACAGGCTCTTGCCGTACTGCTAAGTGGCTTTGAGTTGATGTGGAAGGCTCAGGAGATTATTAAGAGAAAAGAACACTCAGTCAAGGGTAATTTGTTTTGTTCTGTTTTCTAGATCAATGTCCGAGTTACCACCATGGATGCAGAGCTGGAGTTCGCCATCCAGCCAAATACTACAGGAAAACAGCTTTTTGATCAGGTTGGTCTCTGTGAACTTGAGAGAGAATTCCCATTGAGAAAAAATTTTTGACAATATTTGAATAATTTGGTTTGCTAAGCGCATTCCTTGGTTTGCTGCTGGCTTCTCTTTGTGGAGTAGACCATTTTTCCCCTCTTACCCGGGGGATTCACACTGCTCTGAACCCTCTCCAGGGGTGGCCCCTGTTCACAGCCCCCCAAGAGGAAATTTAGAGGACGCTGTGAAGTCTTCATCAGCACAGCACCGCTTCCAGAAGCTCTGGCTGCCATCCCCCTGGGGACCTCATGGTCACCCCAGCTGTTTCTTGCCATCTGGTCTGCAGGCCAGGGTGCCTTGGGGTCAGATGCCTGAGGGCCAGACTGGAACCAAGCAGGCCACAGTTTCCAGGGTCAGCCCCTCCCTGGCTCTTTCTCCCACCACAGCATCCGTGGGCTCACTCGGATGTCAGCAGACACTTCCCTTGAGCTGGGCACAGGGAGCACATCCACCGTCCAGCGTATTTCTTCTTGAAACCCGAAGGTGAAGGCAGAGTTTTAATTAAAACAGTGAAGGCACTGTTTTAATAAGAACAGTGAGCCACCGTGAAGGCTGTGATCACCCTTCCATGGAACAATTCCAAGCTTTTGAGAGAGAGATCTACTTTTCTGGGCTGAGTAAATTCTGCTCTGGGGCCAAGGATCCAGTAGGGCAGCAGGACCGGATGTGGATTTATAAGTCACTTGAACCGTCCCCTGCCTTCCTGAGGGGCTCCCCTGGTAGGAGAAGCAACGTTCAGCATCCACACACCAAACCCAGGAATTGGAGTGGGTGCTGCTGGGGAAACCTGGGATGTAGAATTTTAGCAAATCTAGAAGCTATGGGTGACCCCACCCCCACCGCCCCGTGCTTGATCAGATCTCCCTCTCATCCCCAAAAGTGAGTGCCCAGTAGATCAGTTCCCCCACGTGCTGCATTCCGTGAGCAGCCCCGCGAGCCCACACTGGTGAGAGGCGCATGGATGTCAGGACGTAGGTGCTGAGTTCTCCGAGGGGGGGTGCGAATGACTCCTCTGCTCTCCCTGCCTCTCCCTGCACTGTTATGTTGAGATTGTCCCCTGGCTCTTCTCACCCAGTAAGGATAAAGACATTTACTGCTCTGAGTGGGGCTGGACTTAGGTTGAACATCTAAAGGTTCCTCCTAAAAGATCATCCTAAAGGAATTGAAATGGAGCCAGCTGAGCCGTGTGGTATAGTGGTTAGCACACAGGCCAGGTAGGAGGTGCTCGTGTTAGCTCTGCCTGCAGCCATGTGTCCCTCGGTCACATCAGAGTCCTTGTCTATAAATGAGTGGTGGGCTGTCCTCAAGCAAATTTATTTGTAAAGCAGAGATGGCAGCTCTCATTAGGCTCCTTATAAAGTTTTGGTGTGTCAGTCACTTAGCTTCCCTTACCTCCATCTTCCACGTTGTCTGTGACTAGATTCTAGTCCAGGGCTCTGACTGGATGGAGGGCATCACAGAGCCCAGGCGCCACATGGCGAGGCGGGTGTCCTGACGGGGCCAAGTGGTGAGAAAGGAGTCCCTGTGAGGTGACTCTGGGTGCCCATTGTTTCCTTCATCAAAGGGTATTTTCCAGCTATTGCTTGAGACTGAGTTAAGTAGACACATCCCTGCGTTTTCCTTTCCAAAAACCTGGTATTTAAAACTCTACTGAGGCAGAGATGAAAGAATAGACCCCACGCCTGTTCAGATCCCACTCCTGTGCTGTGTATCAGCTTTGGGTTAAGCTAAGGACATTGGAGGGAATAGTGAGGGGCATTTTCTAGGAATGTTGGATTGCCCTTGTTGGGAGGATGTCCGGGTTGGCTTTTAGAATGGACTGGAGAAAGGAAGGCTGTTTAATTCTGTTGTGTCATCTTGGGGAAGGCACAGGGATAGAAGAAGTAGGGCTTTGAAGCGCAGAGGACAGTCATCCTGGACATAGACGGAAGATTCATACTCTAAAGCCAAAAGGCAGGTCAGGGCACCCAGGGACAGGCTCGCACCGAGAGAGCGAGGGTCCTGGGGTATGTCCATGGCGTGCTTCCAGAGTCTGTGATCTGCTCTGTGAAGGGTGCTGGCCACATTGTGGCAGATGGAGAAGGTGAATCTGAGCTGTGGCCCCGAAAATCAGCGAGGGTTGAGGGTCTGACAGGGACGGGGAGGGAAGTCAACTCTACAAGAAATCATTTCAAACTGGTGAGACCCAGACTCAGGCTGCAGTTGGGTAGATAAAGCAGAAAGGCTAGATTGGAGAGAGAGTGATTGCTGAGGTTGTGGGGTTTTCTTGTGCGACTTTGAAACAACCCAAAGAGGAAGGCAAGGTGGGTTTTCTATGCAAGTGATGAGACGGAGGTTTGTGGGACTGGGTATAAAAAAACCTGGTCTTCAAGTTCAGCCTTTTCTACAGTTAACTACCATAAAAATAAGACACAGGGTCTCCCAGAAGACTTGGAGTAAAGCACCGTGTAAAAGTCTAAATTTTTTTCATATCACCCATGATGAAGGGTCTTGGTTATAGGCCCCCCTGCCCTTCTTTGGGTGAGTGGAGGGATTGGATGAACAGGTCAGTCCTGTTCATAATAAACAGACTCCTAGAGCTTTAGTGAGCGTCTGGTCCCCACCGACGAAGAAGCAGGCCCAGAGCAGGAGTTTCTTTGGAATCTCAGACTTTATTTTAAGCAAGCGCTCCAGTTACCTGACTTGTCATTTCTAGTATATTCAGTCCTCTTTCCCTTTAAATATGATGGAAGCCATGTATTTGAAGAATGGTAACCTTTTTTAAAAAAGTTTAACATTAGATGTCATGGAATTTAAAACTATACAGCAAAGCCCTGGGACCCAGTTTTGATGGTGTTCAGCAAGTGTCCACAGCGAGATGCTTTTCTCTTTCCAAGACAAGCATAATGGACCACAGGAGACTTTTTTCCCAGGACTGTGGAGAATTTTTAAATGTGAAATCCTCACTGTGACCTGGGGTTGAATTCTGCCTTCCTATATCAGAATTCCAAATTTCTGGAGGTTGGAAGAACACAGGTCACCCCTTGGCATGTGTGAGCATGAGCACCTGGCTCCCCACCCCTCACTTCCCTGGAAGTTTGCCACCATCTGCCTCCTGCCTTTCTGGGGACTGCTGTGTCCCTGTTCCTAGTTAAACAGAGTCCTGGGCCAACTGGCTGAGACGCAGAGATGGGCAGCCAGAGGACACTTGAGTGTTCTTTGGCTTCACATTGGCAACTTTCAACCCCTTTTCATGTGGGCACACCTGACAGGTGACTTCACACCTGTGACACACACTTTTCACTGGTATATCTGGGTCATGCCCAATTCTTGTGGGCTTGGTGTAACTCACCTGGCTGTCTATACTCAGGAAAGCTTAATGGAGTACCAAGGAGTAGGAATGAAATTTTATAAGATCTTAAGATTTTTTAAGATTTAAAGCTAACCCTGAATCTACTCAAGTTTATATTAAAAATAAATCGTTCATGGCTTTGGGGTGATAGCCTCTGTTGGGAAGAAGTTACCTGAGACAGTGTAGGAGAGGCATGTCAGTGTGACTAAGCAGCTGGCCCCTGGCTCTCTTGGCAAGTCCGCTGTCCCATGCGACCGTGGCTGGTAATAGCCACTGCCCATTCAGAGAGTTTCTCAGGACTGTTTCTGTGCCCCCTCTCCCTGTCTCTCACACAGGTGGTGAAGACTATCGGCCTTCGGGAAGTGTGGTACTTTGGCCTCCAGTATGTGGATAATAAAGGATTTCCTACCTGGTTGAAACTTGATAAAAAGGTAGGTCAGAGTTAACTATTTACAGGCTATTAATTGGGTGTTGGTCTGCTCCGTTGACATTGAAACCAGAGCACCTTACTCTGTCTTTTGTTTTTTGTTCCTTTTTATTTGTGTAAAAGTTTTTATAGATGAAAAGGTTGCAGGTTTCCAGTAAAGGGGGATATTGGTTGGAAATCAGATCCTGGCAAATATTTCTCCTTACTGCTAACTCACTGGAGCATATGATGGTTAATTGCTTAGCTTTTAGTTGACCTTAGGTATTTTTTCAATGAGATTGTTAATCTTATAAACCATGAATCATCCACTATTTTGTAAGAACCTGTTATTGCTTTGTTTGAACCTGTGGTAGATTGTCTTCCAACTCGAAAGACTGGATAATTCCATTAACAGTTATAAAGAAAAGCAGTAAGCTAAACATGTTTTCTCCAAACAATTTGAAAATACCTCTTCTCCTAAATCCCTGCTTTCCTGCTATATTACAAGTCAGGAGGACCGTTGGGGATGTGAAAGAGGGGAGGAGCACGAGGAATTATTAAAACTATGATCTGTGGTCCTGGGCTTGACTGGCCGTGTGGACGGGTGCTGGGTTCACAGGTCATTAGGGAAGGTTGTTTCCAAATTCGAGTTCTGGAATTGGTAGCATCATCCCTCAAAAATCAGAGCTCGTAAGCTTTGTGGGTCAGTAACTGGCTGTTGCTAGACTTCCAGCTAAGTGTGGGAGTGTAATAGGACTTTAACTGGCCTTTTTTTCCTTACAAAAGGTGACTTTCAGAAAACTGGCTGCAGGACCCTCTTGCATCAGTGGTTAGACCTGTGTTTGAGAAGGCAGGTCTTGTCTTCTGAATTTGTTGTGAGAGTTTGGCTTCTGTTATCCAGGTCTCTGCCCAGGAGGTCAGAAAGGAGAATCCTCTCCAGTTCAAGTTCCGGGCCAAGTTCTACCCCGAAGATGTGTCTGAGGAGCTCATCCAGGACATCACGCAGAAGCTCTTCTTCCTCCAAGTGAAGGACGGAATTCTCAGCGATGAGATTTACTGCCCTCCCGAGACCGCAGTGCTCCTCGGCTCCTACGCCGTGCAGGCCAAGTTTGGAGACTACAACAAAGAGACGCACAAGTCTGGGTACCTCAGCTCTGAGCGGCTGATCCCCCAAAGGTGAGCAGGAGGTGGCCTGGCTTGGGTAAGGGCAGTGGTTAGCATCCTCGAAAGGCGTAGGTGGTGCGTTAGAAGAAGCAGTCAGAAGCACAAGGACTTTGTCAAGGGTAAGTGCTCCCTGAGGCTGGGACTGTGGTCACTCCCTAATCGGTCTGTTTGCAGTCATGTGCTCTGGCCTTCAGCAGGCATAACCCAGCACACTGTGTCCCCTACGGCACTGACGGTCCACCTGAACACGGTCTGTGATGAAGACACATAGCAGGGCGGGGCCCCTTCCTCACAGGAACTGAAGAGCCCCCATATCATTTGGGGATACTGTAACATACTCAAACGTCTTAGCTCTCCCTGGTTGTAATAATTTGGCCTCTGTTAAATCTGTTTGTATTCACTACTGGTCACATAAATTTTACCCCTTTGGGAAGCAGAGGCTTCTTAAAGTAAAATACCTTTTTAAAGTTTTTCCCACAGGACTGGGTTTGTCTCACTCCAGGTTCTTAAATCTTCCAGGTTGTTAATTGTCATAAATAGAAAACCCGCACATTAGGAAGTAGAAACAAATGCTTTTTCGTTGTTTTATGTGAAAGGAGAGTCCAGGCTCACGTGAGGGTGGGCAGTGGCCAGTCACTCACCTCTCACAGCCTTTGGGGTGATGGTCCTGTGCCCTCTCCCTTTCCAATCCAGAGTCATGGACCAGCACAAGCTCAGCAGGGACCAGTGGGAGGACCGGATCCAGGTGTGGCACGCGGAGCACCGTGGGATGCTCAAGTGAGTGCTGGGCCGGGCTGTCTGGCGTGTCCTCTCGTCTTCTGTGTCAGTCCAGTTAGGGTCCCAAGGTGATCAGCCTCGGGAGCCGCTGGCCCGGGCTCCAGTCCCCACGCCTGGCAGAGCAGTCAACAGAGCTGCAAGTGAGGTTTCCTCCTTAGACAAAGCCAGGTGTTCTTGCCTGGGGCACGAAGCAGTTTAATTTACACCTTCAGGCCCTAAAGCCTTCTTTCTGTCTTCCCTGTTTTAGAGGAGAGAAAGTCTTGTGTCTAAAATTCGTCGGGTGGCGGGGGGGGGGGCGGCGCAGGAGCATTGTTCACAAGCCCTCAGAGTTACTTTTCGTTTCTCTGTCGTAGAGGAGCTGGTTTGTTCATTGTCTGTAAGGTGGTTACCTTCAAAAGTGTGCAAAAGCAAAAAAATTGATCGCAAGTGAGAAACATGTGCTAAATAGCACAGGCGTGAAGGAGGGACATGCTGTGACAGGCGGCAGTCACGTGGAAGACGTGGCCAGATTCTCTGCTGTCCTGGAATCCTCCTCTCGGGCAGAGGCAGCAATCCCGTGGGTTGTCCCAGCTCAGAAGTTCATTTGCACTGGGGCCTCAGAGACGTGGTGTCCCCAGTGTCCTGTCTGACCCCAGCATCTTCTGTGGAAGGAAATAAGCCTAAGCGATGACTGCTGGTGTGGCGGATTGTGGGAGTCCCTGAAGCACCGTGTAGGCAAGAGAAAAAGAAAGCTTGTGCCTCACAGTAAAATTTAAAGGGAAGCACGTCTGTGTCCAAAGAAACCAGCGTGAGTCAGTTCAGTTCTTGGTGAATGTGTGAAGTCCGTGAGTGGTCAGCCCGGGGCGCACTCAGGGCACAGGTGTGGATGGCCAGCAGAGGGACAGCACATAGCTGTCAGCCCATCCTACATGATCTGCCTTACATTGAAGATGCTGGTAGCGGTTTTACTGGTCCGGATGTAACGCACTAATGACTATGCCACTAATGACTATGCCAATGTTTATTCCCCCCAACTAGGGATAACGCCATGCTAGAGTATCTGAAGATTGCCCAGGACCTGGAAATGTATGGAATCAACTACTTTGAGATAAAAAATAAGAAAGGAACAGACCTTTGGCTTGGAGTTGATGCCCTTGGACTGAATATTTATGAGAAAGATGATAAGTGAGTTGAACTTTATAATTATCTTTAGTTGGTGGGGTATCAGGCCTGGAAACAGTGGAGAAAGTGGCAGTTATGCATGTGGGTTACTGTTGAAGCAGCTTACTGACCACATGTGTGAATCTTCAGGGGCTTTTTGATTATGATGTGGTGATATCAGAAGTTGGCTCAGAGGTGTGCGTTATTTCTCTCCTGTCACCATAGCTTGTTTACTAGCACATGTCGCATGTGCTGAGGGGCCTAGCGAGGGGACTACAAGGGTCTGTGACCTCACAGTCTCTGTAGCGTGTGCAAACAGGGCAGAATGGGAGCTGCAGGAAGGTGTCCCCCTCCCCTTCCACTGAGGCCTGGCGGCCAGCTGCCTGTGGGCACCAGCACACCTATAGCTACCACCCAGGCAGCCTGGCAGTGCTGGGCGGCTTGTGGTTTGTGCTAATCCAACCAGGAATATTTCCAGTGCTGTCAGAGACCTTAGGATTCTGCAAACAATAGCCTTTATGTACAGACAATTTAACGAAATCCTCTGAACCTCCGGGAGGTATCCAGCTGCCTCACATTCCTTACGTTTGTTGAGTAGGGTCTGCGAGTGCAGAGGCAGGATCAAGCAGGGTGGGCCCCCCCATTCCCATTGGCTTCCTTTGCCCATCCCTGTGGTAACAAACATGGCGTGTAGGCCTTTTTTCTGCCAAGGAGCTAGATACGCAGAAAAAAATCATTCTAATTCAGCGAGGGCACATTTTCCGCAGTGGTTCCCTATTCTTTGAGTGATGGTTCCTCCCGCATTTCCTGCTTGTGCCTTACCCATCTCACCTGTTCTCAGGTGTTAATGTTCTCAGACCCCACACCCCAGATACCCCAAAACCCTCTCTCTGGCGTTCATGAGGGGAGTGACATTCCTTTTGACAAATAGTATCACATAAAGCATCTATCTATAATCCCAGCCATGTGTACTCTAGTCCAGAAACCAAAGTACAGGTACAGTTCATGTGGGCAGGGCAGGGACCCGGCTCACTCTACTTAGGGTCTGAATTGGATGGAGGCACCCATGCTTAGGAGCCTACAAGGAGAGTCACTCTCTACTAGAAGGCATGCTGCCAGTCGGGAATGACTCTGGTTACACGATAGGACACGATGTGCGGATCAGAGTCACAGGAACTCTTTCGAGAACCTACAAGTGAGTTAGTGAGGACTCTTGGTTTTGCTCCTTCCCCAACTGTGCGAGATCCAGTGTTGTCGAGAAACGTGAACAGTCTGGGGAAGCAAGGGGACTCGGGAGACCCGGCCTTCTGGAGGCCCCTGAGCTGGAGGATGGTGGCTGGTCACGCCAAGGGGCAGCCCACGAAGAAGACACGGCGGCCTCGTGGGAATCTATGTGGGGAACGGCCTCTGTCTTTGAACTCATTTCTTGAATGACCAGATTTTGTAACAGCCACGACCAGGCTGTCCAAACAGGTTTTTCAAGCTGCAGAAACAGTCATAGGCAGGAATTTGCATGTCAGCTTGGAACTACCCCCAGTCCACATAAATGTTCATTTCTTCCAAGTAAAAATTTGAGCTGCGTGGCTCATTCAGTCCTATTTCTGCTCTTCTTCTCCCATCCCCCAATTTAGCAGTCCTCTCAAAGGGGTCTTCTCCCCAGAGAAAACGCTGGGGCATGGGGCAAACCTCACTTCCTCCCTCTTCCTCCTGCTCCTGAAGGCACCCTTCTTTTCATTGATGAAAAAATACTTAACTAGACAGTCCATCAGTCAATAGGCCCAGGTTCTTCTTCTTAAAACAAATATTGACAACCCGGTCACCAGGATAGGCTGGTGACTGTGGCTTGAGTCTGAGGGATGCTGTGACAACTAACTGTCCCGTGTTGACGTACTGCCCTTGGCAGCGGCGCTAACAGGGCATGTTCTTCGAGCCTTGTTCAAGTGAGAGAGCGGATACACAGTATTGAGTGTGTAAGTGGGGTGATCAGAGGCTTAGGGCACCCTGCAAATAAACACATATGTCTTTATTTTACTAAAATGTTTATCCTTGTTAGTATTAAGTATGCTCTGATTGGGAAATGTCTCTTGAGGGCCCTTTTCCATTGTGTACATAACCGTTAAGTGGGAGCATGTAGAACTGAAAGAATTTGTCTTTCTTTTCTGTTTCTCTCTATAAACCCTCAACTCCGAAGAGGAGGGAGCAGAGAGAGGGAAGAAATAGGCAGACCCCTTCTCTGCAAGGCGCTTTTCAGCTTGGGAACAGAGAAAGTTCAGATTAGCTGTGTTATAATCCCCCCTGGCATCCTCAGACCAAAAACAAAACAGAAATGAAAGGAACCTGATCCTGCCCCAAGTTCTTTAGTCCTTTGAAAGCACTTTTCCCGCTTCATCTCATCCCTCCGATGGCTCACTTCTCTGATACTTCTGTAGGGAGGAGTTTCTGAATGTGCTGTGAGCTCCGGGCTTTAGCAGGCAACTTGATGAACCCTTTCAGGAACAGAATGCTGGAAAGGGCTGTAGACAGGTTGGAGGCCGAAACAGGCGCCAAGTGTCTGTTCCCTTAAATTCCTTACTCAGGGTTGTAGATCAGATATTCTGATTTACATTTCCATTTTATTCGCTTTAGAAATGATGTTTCAAACATATTATAATAAACAGCCATTTAAATAAACTGTTTCCAGTTCCTCATATTATGCTCACAGGCAGAATATGTTAATTTTGACTCTTTTTTTTTGGTTAGTGTTACATCTTTGTGCCCTGTTGTTAATGGCTTACCTATGTAAGAGAGGAGAGCGAAAAGGATTCTGTTGATTTGTATGAGTCTTGTTTTTACGAGCTGTGCCGGGATCACATTTGTCAGATCACCCTCTCCTTTCTGGTCTTTGGAACCCTAACTTGAATGTGGAACAGACAGAATTTTCCAAATAACCTGGTTTCGTACAGAACTTTGCTATTGCAAGGACTCCAGTTAGACACCTATAGCAACAAGTTTCAAGTTCACATCAGATCGCCAGAGAGGAGAGTTTGGTCTGGAACATGTTCAGACACGGGCCAGGGGCCGAGGAGAAGCCGGGCTGCCTTTTAAGAATGGCCCGGGAGCAGGCGGTAGAGAAGAGAAGTGTGGGGAGAGTCCCCTGATGGGCCTGCCCTGCAGAGAGGCAGGAGTGCCCCCTGGACTGGCCCCTCCTGATGCGGGGAGGGCAGGGCAGGGCAGATCAGTGAGTCTTGAGTCTTTTCTTCGAGTCTTTTCTTTCATTGTAAAAAGGTAGGCAGAGCTTCACTGCCCGTCTCTGCCTCCAAGCCATGGCTCGATGACTCAGCTCCTCTTCCCCATCTGTGTGGCACATAGTGATCTCCAGCCCATCCACCAGCCCAGACCTTTTCTAAACTTACTTAATGAAAAATTTCCAGCAAACTGAAAAATGGAAAGGATTTTACAGTGAACGCTCATGTGCCTACAACCAAGAGTCTACCATTAGCATTTCACTACTTGCTTTGTCACGTCTCTCCTCATCCACACGTCACTGGACCCTCTGGCCCTCTCTTTTTTGGACACATTTCAAAGTAAATTGCAGGCAGCTGTATGCTTTCCCCAAGACGCATATTATTTACTAGAGCTCGGTATGTTTTGTTTTATTTCTGATGTAAAATTTAAATACAATGACATGCACAGTTCTTAAGTGTTCATTTGCTGAGTTTACACAAACACATACACCTGTGAAATCCAAACTCCTACCAGATGTAGAACATTTTCATCACCCCCAGTGGCATATTTTGAATTAAAATTTTTTAATCGTTTGTTTTTTTCTTTTGAAATCATTTCATACTTTTAAAAGGTTCTAAAAATAGTAAGTACAAAGAATTCCCATATGCCCTTCACCCAGCTTCCCCAAATGTTAACATCTGACATAACCATAGTCCAGGTATCAAAATCAGGAAGTTAACATTGATAACGATGCTATTGATGATCTCTAGACCATATTCCCATTTTAATCAGTTGTCCCACTAATGTCCCTTTTCTGCGCCAGGGTCCCACCTGGAATCACACCTGCATTTAGTTGTCATGCCCCCCGCCCCAGTCTCCTTCAGTCTGGGATGGTCCCACAGCCTGTCTTTGTCATGACCTTGACATTTTTGAGGAGTCTTGGCCGTTGACTCTTTAGAAAGTCCCTCAACTTGGATCTGTGTGCTGTTTTCTCATGATTAGATTGGAGTTTTGCACTTCTGGCAAGCATCCCTCAGAAGTGCTGTAGCGCCCACCCGTCCAGGGCCTCTCGTGCGGTGGCATGTGTTGTCAGAATCTCTTGTTACTGATGGTGTTGACTTTGCTCTCTGGTCAAGGTGGTGTCTGCCAGGCTTCGCCTCTGCAAAGTTGCTGTCCTTCCCTTTGTAATCGATACGTGTATCTCAGGGAAACACTTTGAAACTCTGTAAATATCTTGTTTCCTATCACACTTTCATCTGTTAATTCTAGCATCCATTAATACCATTGAAAATTACCATTGATGTCTTGCATGAAAACAGTTATTACTGTGGTATTTAAGCAATGGTGATTTTTTTAAAAAATCATTCTTTTTACATGTATTAATTGGAATTCTACTGTAAAGATCCAATTTCTCTTCTCTATGTATTCATTTAGTTATTTATATTACTATGGACTCATGGATATTTGTTTTATTCTATGGGCTATAATCTATTACTATTATTATTTTGTTGCTCAAAAATAATAATAAAATTGTTTGAGATTTGCCTTTAGGAGCCCTTTCGAGTTGGTTCCTGTGCCCTTTTGATAGGACCCCATTATTTTTTGAGCACTTCTTTACTTTCTGGTTCCTCAAGACGTCCCAGGATCATCTTGTACTTTCCCTGCTCCAACCCTGGAATCAGCTATTTCTCCAAAGATCTCTGGTCCCCATTATTTGGGAATCCCACTTTTTTTTAAAAAAATGTGTGGCCTAAGCAAGGACAGACTTAGGTTATAAATCCTTTAGAAATTTTCTCTGTGGGTCCTTCTCTGTTCTTGTCCTATATGTGAACTCTTAAAAAGAAAAAGAGAAAGAAATCCTTGTAGACTTTAATTTCCCAACTATGATCAAGAATTAAAGGCGGTCCTTTAACTCAGAAGTGAGTCAGAATGTTTGCGTTTAGTCATCACCTTTTGGTCCTGCAGTCATACTTATGAATGGCTATAAATTGTTACATGAGGTTTTAGAGTCTTAAAAAGACAGACTTTCCAGACACACCAGAAAGCAGAGGGCCAGAGGCCATGGTGACAGGGTACCTAACTCTTGAAAGAAAGATGCCTGTCTAGCCTGAAGATCCAGGTTTTCTAGGATCAGAACTGTTTGCTAGGAGACAGACTAGAACCTTGCCTCTCTGGAGTTTGGGAGCTCCAGAGCTCCCAAATCTGGCCCACGGTGTTGACTGTATGGCTGAGCATTGACAACAGTCGCCTGGTTCTTAGCTCCGCTGTTGCTCCCAGCATATTGCTGTTGTGTTTTGGAGGAAAGGAGTCCAAAGCTCAGATGCCTACTTGGTGTCACTCTTACAGCCTTCCCATGTAAGGACGGAGGTTGACGCCAGCAGCAGGACCAGGTGATCTCTTGAGCTCCTTTCTAGAGCTCAGAGACCTGCAAACAAAATTACCTCTTTAAAAATCCTGTAACCCACATATGAAAATAAAATAACACAACGAACTCCCTGCGTGTTTGTTCAAGTGCTATAAAGCATGTTGGCTAGAGGTGTTTCAATGGGTGTTGGCGATCCTGTAGGACAGACCTGTTAAAAAGGATGTATACCAAAAGATCTGACACTGAAAACCACAGCCTGGCCAGTGCCCTGACACCATTCCTCCAGGTGTGCTGCGACCACGGCGTCCCAGGAGAGCCATCTGTTGGGCCTCTCTTGGCCTTCAGAGGCCACCCCCACTGCCTTGACCTGGCCTATGGCGTCATAGCAAGGCCTGCATTGCCCATTAGTTTTTGTGTAAACATGTTGGTAGGCAGTAGAGTCCTCTCCACCCTGCTGTTTTCTAAATTGAAAGTTTTATGGCTTGTGGGAAAGGACTGTTTTTCATGGCAGTGTCTTTGAATGGTGGTTTGAGGATCTGTTGTTACTTCTAGAATGGTATCCATGGTAAAATGTGTTGAAAGAATAGGGTGGAGGAGATGAAGGAACAGGGTGGGAGGCGTGAGGTAAGGAGAACAATGTGGTCTTGAAATCATGTGAACTTTCCTGGGAAGGCTAATTAAAAGCCAGAGTTTCAGTCAGTAGTGGACTCGTAGTGGCTAAGGAGGACAGTATTGGGGCTTTCAATAGGGATGTGTTGTCAGAGTGCTGTCTTAGAAGGTGGAGGATGACATGGGAAGGCATCTGGCCTGCCAGGAGAACAGGCGTCACTAAGATGAGAACCAGAAGAACAGAATCCATACCCAGCTCTGAGGGTAGCGTGTACAGAAACGTAAGATGTGATCTTTGCCATCAGAAAGCTCACCTGCCTGGTTTTCAAAGAGCTAAATGGTAATGCAGTCATTTAAGTAACACGAAGAGAATAGTAGATGTAGAATAGTAGATGTAGCGTAAGAGACTGCAGGTTGAGAGGGGAAAGACTGTTGAGGGAGGGAGAGTGAGCTGGCCTAATGTGCAGGTCCTGGGATGGCGAGGGAGGAGGAGGCCCTTCCAGGCAAGGCGCGGTGGGTGAAACCTGTGTTGAAAGGATGGGTTGAGCCAGGAAGCCGGCGCTGGGTTAGAAGGCTCTTGAGGGCTAAGTTAAGGACTGTGGGTTTCTTGTAGAAACTGGGGAGGGGGTGTTTGCATTTTTGAAGAGTGGAATGGATGGACTGAAAGGGACATTAATCAGACAAGCAAAGGGGCATGTGAGAGGTAGGATAGGGTGGTGATGTGAGAATGGATTGCAAAAGATGGCTGTGGGAGACATTTCAAACAGTGGATGAAAGGATGTGCCTGGTTAGGAATCAACGTTGACCTCAAAACAGATTGGTGGTTCCCAGAGGGGAAGGGGCGGAGGGAGGGCAAAAGGGGTAAAGGGCACATGTGTAACTGACGCATGGCAGCTAGATTTTGGTGGTGAACGCAAGGCAGTCTATACAGAAGTTGAAATATAATGATGTATACCTGAAATTTATATAATGTCATAAACCAATGTGACCTCAATTAAAAAATTAATAATAAATATATATATATTGTGGAAATCACTCTAAAAAAGTTGACCTTGAGGTTACAAGCCAGGGTGGCAGGACGCAGTAAGATGCCCAAAACCGAGAAAGACTAATGTGAATAGGAACATGTCAAGGTTTCCTAGAGTGTGAACCTTACAACCACCTGACTTAACCCAGGACAGGTAAGAACTATTTGGTAATGACATACATTATATATTATGCTTCCTAAGCTAGCTGTATATTTCTTAAATTTGAATTAAGACTAGATTTGCAAACCTCTCAGCCAATCCAAGCACACATCTAACCATCCCACTTTTTTTTTTTTATTAACCTCAGGTTGACCCCAAAGATTGGCTTCCCATGGAGTGAAATCAGGAACATCTCTTTCAATGACAAAAAGTTTGTCATTAAGCCCATCGACAAGAAGGCGCCTGTAAGTTCACATGGATTCTACGCAGGGGTCGCTGTTTTTCATTTACAGCCAAATGCATTTTCAGGATAACAGTCAGATTTCTCTGTCGGTGTGGCAGGGAGTTGCTGATACTCAGAATTGCCTATGAGGTAGGGGGAAAGAATTGGGAGTAGGTTACGTTGAGGATCAAGGACCCCGTGGGCCGTGGGACCAACCACTGCAGTGGGAGGTTATAGTGGAGCCCAGGTGTCCGTCAAAAGCTAGCTGACGGTCACTGAGGTTTTCAAATGGGTCTTCATTCCTTATGAAGAGAAGGGCAGTTCTGAGTCATTGACCTTTGCCACATGATAAGCATTTCACCAATTGCTGCTTTTCTGGGCTGGTAACTGTCCATCAAGCTCACATGGGAAACCAGCCTGGTGTGCCTGGGGTGTGGGGGCTCATGGCAGCATCTCCCTGGTACCTGGCTGGAGCACGGATGATGATTGCTGCAATCCTCAAGGGCAGAATTTGACTTTCAGAGTTTTCCTTGCAACTTACCTGTGTTAGGAAACATCAGACCTGCATCCAGACCACTGCTGGTCCCCACAGTTCATCTGTGCCTCACCTACTTCTGGACAGATGCATGCCTCTGCTTTTCTCTGACTGCCCTCTGCCTTCCCAGGTGATCTTTACGCAGGCATCTTCACGTTGGTGCTGATGTGGGAAATGTTCCCACACAAAGATGACTGGCGGGAAGCCATCCTGGGAGGACTTAGCTAGAAAAGGGTCTTCATATCCAGGAATTTGAAGAATATTGATTGGTAGCTCATAGCTGCAAAGACTGGGGTATTATGGAAATTCTTTTTGGTATTACTGTTTATTCTGTGAACATGTAAACTTTCAGTTGTTGTTTGCTCAGAAGATTTAAGACATACGTGTTTACTGTAGTGCAGTGGAATGGGTGAGCAGTTTGTTCTCTAATCAGAAATTTGCTTCTTAAAAAAAAAAACACCACTTGAAGAAATTCCCTTATCCTCCTTGGAGACTGTTCTGAATTTTACCAAAATTATAGATTGGGCAGGACTCTGTGTCGCCTGTACTTTCTGTTCCTTAGTTACAGTGGGCTTAGAGAGGCAAACATGGGCTGTGGTCCAGGCCTTGGACCAGGAGCCCTCTTGGGCTCGGGCACTTCTGGGCAATGGTTAACCCCCATGGAACCGCGTGTGGCGTTATAGTCCAGCTGCTGCTCCTCACGTAAGGATTAGTCTCGCATAAGTGAAAACCAGAGGTCTTCACACCGTGAAAGTATTTTCTTCTTTACTGGAAAACGTTTCCTGCTGTTGCAAACTCTTGATTCCTGCTTCACGGGTAGTTGCCCAGTCATTTACGATTAAACCAGCATTTAGTACAGACTTGCCAGGCAAGTAGCCCTGTGAGGGGCCGAGACAAGCTGTCTCCCCCTTGAGAAAAGGGCCTTTTGTTCCTGTGGCCTCATGGAAAAGGCAGAAGGCTCTCAGGCACCTAACTGTGGAACAGCTTTTGAAATGTTGGAGAAATGGAAACTTACATTTGACTGACCAGCTCTGTGACCTTCTGACTTGGCTCTCACAGCCCCCGCGGCCCCCCCCCCCCCCCCGCCGGCTCCCTGGGCTGAGGGGAGCCCCGGATTGGGCCTGGTGGGGCAGTGTCCTAGATGCTCCTGTTGTCAGCTCCTTGACAAGATTGCTCTTTCACCTCCTTTCCTCTCCTGTATTCTTAGGGTCTTGGATTTATTTCCTGGAGCTTTCCTCGTGCCTCGAGTTGCAGTTTTTAGGACGTCCGTGCTCTGCCAGAGTTTAGAAAGCCCGCCCGGCTCTTGTCAGTGTTGTGGTTTCACATTAGGAGGCTGGGGACTTGCATTTAGAAATCTTTAAATAAATATTAGTTTTTAGTTTTTATTTTTAACTTGAAGTCAGAAACTGGCCTCCTTCAAAGGCAGCAGGAGGAATTTCCTCTGCGTCCCCGAAAAGTGGCTGGCTTGCTGGATGCTCTCACTGGCTCTGGGCGACTGGACGCTGTGGGGGCCGTTACCTGCCATTCCTGTCCTTGGCTCTTTTCTAAAGCAGAGTTGGTGCTAATCAGAGTTTCTCTGCCGATACTTGGGAGCCACAGTCAAGACCTATTTGGGTAGCGTGCCTGTGCACATAACACAAAGTCGTTTTCTCTTGTGTAATAAGAGATAGGTGGGTAATAAAAATACCTGTTTCTCCCAGCCCCAAGGACACCTCCCTGGGAAACTCAATGACTTAATAACAAGTGTGTGAAACCCCAGGGAGAGCCCCACCCAGGAAGTCCATGGGCTCCGGGCTTGGCTTTACTCTCTCCCCAGCATTTCTGGGACAGATGAAAAGACCAAGAAGCTACATAGGTCCTTCTCAGACACGTTGATCAGCTGGCCCAGCACGTTCCTTGAGGTTCCAGAAGTTGCTGTGGCAATGGTAGCACTGTTGCTTTGTTTCAACAACCCTTTCCCTGTTCCAGTGGTTGGAACCTGGATGCTGAGGGCCCCGTGGTTGAGAAGAGAAAGGAAGAGGAAGCAGACAGGCATTTTAAAGTAACTTTTAGCAAAAGTTTCTAAACCATATTCCCCCTTCTGTCACCTACATTAATTACAGTGGTAGCAGGGAGCCAGGAAATAAGATGGCATGTCATCTGTGTCCCAAACTTTGCAGTCTCTAGTCATACAGTTCTTAGATGCTGCGATCTGTTCTCCTTTCTAGAAGGCTTCTCTGCTAGTGGTCTCATAAGGCAGCCAGCGGTCTGTGAGTGAGCATTTCTGTACCAGCCAGCTTTTATTGTGCCAGACGCTATTCTAAGTCCTTGTAAACATTATCTGATTTAATCCTCATAATAATCCTGTTAGATTACTGTCATCCCCAGTATGCAGTTGAAGACGCCGGGACTCATGTGAGGAAGTGACTTGTCAATATCATTGGGCTCGGATGTTGCAGCACTGGATAAACTGTCAGTCACCCAGCAGATATTTATTGAGCACCAGTACATACTGAGCGTTGGTTTGGTTCATGAACATACATGGCCCAGTTCTCGGCAGCTGATCATCTAGTCAGAGAGAGAGATCAAAACAAGTCAGCAGAGTAAAGTGCCAGCAACACCGTGGCTGCCATATCCATCAAGTGCAAGGGGCACGGAAGAAGGGCTGGTTAATCACGGGAGGAGAGGTCACAAAGAGATGTGAGATGGTGCCTTAACATCATCTCATAGAAGGGCCAGTGTCCTTGGGTAGATGGGATGGGACGTGACATTCCAAGTAGGAGGGACTGTTTGAGGAAATGCTCACAGGTGTGAAAGAGCTCCGTTTAGGTGAACAAGGGGTTGGTCGGCGCCAGAGCCGGAGGCCTTCCCACTTGCCAGGCCAAGGCGTTTGTACCTTGTCGTGGGGCTAACAGGTAACACTGAAGGTCTGGCAGTGACCCAGTTGATGTGCTGGTAGAGGTATGGGAGGTGAAGGCTGAGGCAGAGGAGATGGGAACCTCAAATAGGAGAAGTTGTGGTGGTCCAGGCAAGAATCGGGGACCGGGTGGGGCTGGAGAGGATGGACAAAGGATTGGTAACCTCAGGCTGTGCTGGTACTTGGAGATACTGGGATTCCAAGGCCACGAGACCCTTGCCTTGGACAGGCTTTACGTCCAGCTGTGGGGTTGCGTTGTGTCTGTACACAGGCACGCACGTACCGACCACACACACTCCCTCTGCTGGTCCCAGAGAACATGCGTCCACGGCACCGAGGGCTTGTGTGTCTGGCATCTCGTTGTCACGTGGGGTTAGTGGCTTTACCTTGAAGCCTATTTCTGGCCCCTACTCTCTGCTCTGCTTGATCTGTTAGAAAAGGTATCTAGAACTTGGTGAAGCAGAGTTTGGAAGAAGAAAGCTGGACGGAGACGTCCGCGAGTCCGAGTGCCCTGTTCTGTCCCACAGGACTTCGTTTTCTATGCCCCCCGCCTGCGCATCAACAAGCGGATCCTGCAGCTGTGCATGGGGAACCACGAGCTGTACATGCGCCGCAGGAAGCCCGACACCATCGAGGTGCAGCAGATGAAGGCCCAGGCCCGGGAGGAGAAGCACCAGAAGCAGCTGGAGCGGTGAGCGGGGTGGACGCGTCCTCCTGGGCTCACCCCCAGGACACTGGGCCCCTGTCAGGTGGCCTCGGAGCGCCTGAGCTGTTCCCTGTCGGAAGAGCCAGTGGGATGTAACCTAGTAGACGCGTGCGGGTCTTCTGAGGCCACGGGGCCCTCGGATCGGCCCTCAGAGCTGCCTCACTGTGGGCTGGGCAGTGGCAGAGCCTGGGAGGGGGAGCGCTCGAGGGAGTGGGGGTCACTGCTGTCACTTCCTTAGTCCAGACCAACCAGAGGACGGGCCTGTGGCCCTTCGTTCAGCCCGCAGATACAGGCCTGAGGTCTGGACTAGGTGCTGGGGACACAAGGTGACTCAGACGCAGCGGCTCCTTCAGATTGCTGGGGCTGGTGACGTGCTGGCTTTGGGGCTGGTGGCGGCCAGGGCGTCGCGCTCAGATGACTGACTGTTGAAGCGTGTTGACATCACACTAGCCTGCCAGAGTCTAAACATTCCTGTGCCGCTTCCCCCCGACCCCGTAACAGGCAGCAGCTGGAAACTGAGAAGAAAAGGAGAGAAACCGTTGAGAGAGAAAAAGAGCAGATGTTGCGGGAGAAGGAGGAGCTGATGCTCAGGCTCCAGGACTATGAAGAGAAGACCAAGAAGGCAGAGAAGGGTGCGATCTGTGCTCTCCTGGGGTAGACGCTGGTTCCAGGTCCAGTTCTAATATGTCCACAGAGAGGTCAGGACACGCACACACAACAGGAAGGAAATCTAAAAATATGCGTCTGTTTAACACAACACCCAAAACAGAGACTTGTAGAAGAGAGAGAACACAACAGTTATTTGGATTAGAAAATAATTCTGTACTTTATTAATACCTGTGCTTGTTCTGTGCTAAATGCTTCATGTATGTTATCTTTTTGAATGTTCCCTCAATCCTGAGAAAGGTACTGAGTTATCCCCATTTTCCTGATGAGGATGTTAAGGTTGAGCAGGAGGAATAATTTGCCTGAGATCACACCGCTAGTGAGTGCCCAGGGCGTGCTGCGTTGCCCCCACCTAGTGAGTGCCCCCCCACCTATGAACTAGAAGTGGGGGTTAGCAGTGCACTTTTTGAGGCTCCCAGGAGAGCAGTACACAGGGATGTGGGAGCCAGGCCCTGGCCAGCTGTTGCACATCTCGGTACAGGGTTCTAACCATCATGAGGATGTTGTCCTATAAACACAACAGGGACACTTGGTAGAGCACTTTCCTTTTGGTGTCACTGGAAGAAGAGGCCCGTCAGCCTGTAACGGGGTCCAGTGCTTTGCAGCTTTGGGTGGGATTCCCATCCATGACCCATCTGATCCCACCGGGCTGGGGGTTTCGGGCAGGACTCTCGGTCCCCAAGCCTTTGAGCAGCGCTGGTCCTGTGCTCCCTTCAGAGCTCTCGGACCAGATTCAGAGGGCCCTGCAGCTGGAGGAGGAGAGGAAGCGGGCGCAGGAGGAGGCCGAGCGCCTGGAGGCTGACCGTGTGGCCGCACTGCGCGCCAAGGAGGAGCTGGAGAGGCAGGCGGTGGATCAGATAAAGAGCCAGGAGCAGCTGGTAGGAGTCCCCGAGTTTCACGATGCTGAATTATGGAGTGGCTGCCTCTGGGGATTGAAAAAGTGACACCCGCCTCGTAATAATTTGTATCTGGGGCTGTAAAATGATCCGCCTGATGGTGTAAAGTGGCTGGTGGGGAGGGGGCTGTGCTGCTTGTTGTTGAGTCAGGGAGGGGGACGTGACAGTCTCGGCGAGGCGTGTTCTCCCAGGCACGGCAGGCGGCGACGGACCCTGTAGGCCAGAGAGGAGGGAGGGACTGGGCCGTGTTATAAGGGAAGCTGTTCACCAAAATGTGTGACCGTTCACTCACAAATGGACTCGGTTGAAAGGATCCCAGAAATAATTTCGTCTTTGCGCTTCTTTCCCAGGCTGCGGAACTCGCCGAGTACACCGCCAAGATCGCCCTCTTGGAAGAGGCTAGGAGGCGCAAGGAGACCGAGGTGGAGGAATGGCAGCACAGGGTGAGTCTGTGGCTGAGGCCTCGCCTCCGCAGCCCGCCTGCCGTGGGCCCTTCCGTGGTGGGCAGGGGCTGGCCTGGGCCAGGCTTGCATGTCGCATCAAGAGCCTCGGGGACGTTTTGTAATCCCTGCTGACACCAGCTGTACTTAAGCAGAAATCCCCATGGGAATGGGCTCGCCCTTGTGCCCCAGCAAGCATGTTGTCGGATTAGGGAACAAAGAGCCCCTTGTTCATTCCCACCCACTCTGCTCTGGCCACCCCAGTCCGTTCAGCCCCATCATGCAGCCCCCATCAGGAACCAGCTTTAAATCGGATTATGTTGGTGCCCCCAGCAATGGCCCGCAGTGCCTGAAACAAGCCCTCCTGCCCCTCCTGACTGTTGGTATATGCAGCGTGGCACCATGGAAAGATCCGGACCTTGGAGGTTTCCAGACCGGAACGAGAGTCCAGGCTCTGCCACTTATTCGCTGTGTGACCGGGGCAAGCAGCCTCGCCTCTCTGAGCCCCGGTTTCCTTGTTGCAGATTGGGAGTGGTAGCCAACTTGTCAGGTTGCTCAGAGAGGTTTAATAAATTGTAACAGTGAGAGCCATGTTCAGCTGCAGCATCTGGAGAGTGCATCCCTCCATGATGGGCCTTCACGCCCACCAGCAAAGCGTGGTCCCTGGGAGCTTTGGGTGTGGTGTGGTTCAGAGTATAGGCCTCAGCCAGACTGGGGGGGGCTCCTCCCCCCTTCCTACCCCTCTGCCTGTCCTTTTTCACACTTCCCCATCTGCGGTGGCCCCTTCCGGTGCCTCCCCTCACTGTCTTCACCCCTGTCCCCACCCCCAACCCAAGCTGTGTGCAGAAGACTTCGGTGCTTAAGATTTTGGTGAAAGTACTCATTATAAGGTGTTAAGTGAGAAAAGCTGGTTACAAAACAGGTACAAAGCTCATCTCCAGGGTCAGGGTGGTGATGAGGTGGGCAGGACTAAGTGTGTGTGCTCGTGAGAAGTTGCTGGAAGGATTAGGAGTGATGGGTAAGAAAGTGCTGAGCACGGAGCCGGCAGGCGGTGAGGAGCTTGAGGAGCAGCAGCCGCACAAGGAAGGAGAATAAACTGCACACCAACATGTTATTGTGGCGCTGTCCAGTGGACGGAGGATTTCTCTTTCTTTAATAATTCTCTTTTTTTCAAAAATGTATGCACATATAGTAGGATTATAGACAGAAAAAAAGAGGTTATGGTACTGGGAAGTATCAAGCCCCTGGCATCAGTTTCTCTCTTCGTGCTGTGGACACAATTGATAACTGCTCAGAGGGTCTGGAGCCCAGACCCTTCTGATGAGCCATAGTCCACATCCTCGGTCCCTGCTGCTTCAGGGCACGTGCATCAGCCGCCAGGAGAGAGCGAGGGGGAGAGAGGGTGTGGAATCCTTGTTCTCTTAGCAGGGAGAATGGGCCTCCTGGGAGAAAAGGTGATTCTGTGGAAAATGGCCCAAACACAAGGCTCTGCGTTTAAGTTCTCACTTGTCTGTTGACTTGCTTTCAAAGGCCAGAGAGGCTCAAGATGACCTGGTGAAGACCAAGGAGGAGCTGCACCTGGTGATGACCGCCCCCCCGCCCCCGCCGCCCCCCGTGTATGAGCCGGTGAGCTACCACGTCCAGGAGAACCCACAGGAGGAGGGCACAGAGGACTCGGGCTACAGCGCCGAGCTGTCCAGCGAGGGCATCCTGGACCACCGCAATGAGGAAAGGCGCATCACCGAGGCCGAGAAGAATGAGCGCGTGCAGCGGCAGCTGCTGGTGAGTGCACTGGGGCCAACGGGCGGTGGGGCGCCCGCTCCTTAGGTCCCCGGGGCTTCCTTGGCATCTAGCTGGAGGAGGCGGGCCTTAGGCAGAGCCACAGAACGAGCCGTCCCACCTAGCACCCACTTTTCCTAGGGAGGGGAGGGGTCGCTGTGACACGTGCAGAAGGGATCGTGCCTGACCGGTGCTTCTTATGTTGCAGACTCTGACCAGTGAGCTGTCCCAGGCCAGAGACGAGAACAAGAGGACCCACAACGACATCATCCACAACGAGAACATGAGGCAGGGCCGAGACAAGTACAAGACACTGCGGCAGATCCGGCAGGGCAACACCAAGCAGAGGATCGATGAGTTCGAGGCCCTGTGAAGCCCAGCCTGGACTGTGGGCAGCAGGGCCTCACACTGGGCTCTGCGGAGGGTCACTGTCGGGCTCTAACACCTGTCTTCGTAGTTCTCTAAGTCTAGACCCCTCATTGTATTCCAGTTCCTTTAAAGAGAGAGTAGTTATTTCATGGGAACAATCTGGGGCTGGGACCAGTGGAAGCTTCCCTGGGTTATTTTTCCCAGTTGTATCCGAGTGCCAAACAGGCCTGACTTTTATTAATATTATTATTATTGAATCACTTCCTGTTTTCTGCTTGGAGCAGGACCAATTGGATTAAGGAAAGATGCCTGTAAAGTCTGAATAACATACTCCATGCTGGCATGTATGAAACAAGATTCAGCATAATTAAAACCACATTGTGGCTTATATTCTGTGCCATACTTTTTCCTGTATTTGAAATTAGCTCCAATTGATTGATTTGTTCTTGATTTCTATGAAGGATTCATCTTTGTATATTTATGTATTTTGAGGGGTGAAAATTACTTTCAAAACTGAGTCTAGCGCACTCTTAGACACACGTGCACACACAATGCTTTCTTTCCTCCTTCAGTGCAGTTGACAGAGTCCTGGCATCATCCAGGATAAAGGATCCAGGAGGACGCTCCACTCTCTGATAAACTTCTTGTTTGGTTGGTTTTTTTTTTTTGCCTAACAGTTAGAGGGCTACATTGTCGGACTTATCCACCTAATGAATCATCAGCTCTAGAGCATACTATTTATATATAAGTGATAATATGGGTTTGTAACTTTAGTTTAAAAAAGGGAAAGTTTCATTCTGTATATTTTGTTACCTTTTACAGAATAATAAAAGAATTACATGTAAAAAACCATGTAACCATGGGACTTGATCCGATGTGACGTGAGGGCAGTAACGAAGCTGATTAACTGCTATAATCACCTCTGTAAAAATGCCTTTTTGTACTTTCCGTGTTCTTTGTGCCTGTAATTGACTATGCACGTTCCAGTTTTCTATCAGAGCTCTTGTTTGAAAAATACACAAGCTATCTTGATAATTCAGACTGCAGCCATAAAGGGACTCTTGTGACCTGACCTGGTTATGGTCTCTTGTTTCCACAAGAAGAACCTGTTCCAAACTATTTCCATTCTCTACCACATCCTTGAAAAGCCCTTAAAACATCAGCTGTCACACACTGCCCGTCCTGCTCACTTCATAGCCTTCCTTCTCATGCTCTGCTTTGTCCTTTTCCCTTCGGTTGGGACGTCCTGTGCCGAGGAACCCCACACTGCAGACTTCTGAAATAAAAGACGTGCAAGGCAAGATGCCCCACTGGATGTCGACTCATGTGTGAGGGGGAGAGGGAGGGCCCATCTCTGCTCGACTGTCCGTGCAGACCTGTCGGCGGTGCTTTGTGGGGCCAGGCGTCCCTCAGCGGGACCTTACTGCTCACAACCCGCAGTGGGAGTCCCCACACAGCTCCATGGGCTTGGTTGACCTGCCTCCAGAAACACCTTTCCGCAGTAGAATGGGAGGGATCGAATACTTACCAGGCTCCTTTTTTCTCTCAGAAATGCACATAATGTGCAATGTAATTTGCACTATTTGATAAGCACTGGGCCACAGAGGTAACTTGAACATTTATTGAAATTGGGCTGTTTTCCACATCTCTCAAATCACAGATAACCAACCTGAGACTTATAAAATTAATTGCTCTGTTTAACTTAAATATACACAGAGGGATATGGAAGATTTTAGGTACACGACAGAGCTGTAGATGGAGGTGAACACTCCAGAGGGCCTCTTCCAGCTGTGTATCCACAGCCTGTTCTTCAGCGACCTTTAGGCACGTGACCCTTGAAACACCTGCTGCAAACGAACCTTCGCTTCAGTGCAGGATGAGAGTCATGTCTGTCCATAAATTGGGGCTGGAAAGAACTTTCTGCCATTGAAGCTTTGATTGCGAGCATGAGTCGGTGCCACCAGCTGGATCTTCCTCTGTGACGTGAGTGAAGTGACAAATTAGGAATGGTGGGCCCACTTTCCCATCCCCCTTCTCAGCTTTTTAAAAATAAGGACCAGCAAGAAAAGTATAAAGTAATTTTTCATCTCAACATAGATCATATTAAAATATCAACCACTGGCGAGTAAGAGAGAGACCCCCCCACCCCCAACAGAACTGGTGTTCAGAACGGGAGGTGCTCGGGAATTCCTCTCGGGTCCTGTGAGGCCTCAAAACTCTGAAGCTGTTTTCTTTCCTGTAGGAGGGGACAGGTTTGGTGCGTTGATTTTTTGAGAAGGGGAGTCGACTGTCTTAATACATCACCATGGCTATGGACAGGTGGGGGCATCTCAGACCAGGGGCCAGGTTTGTTCATGGAAAGGAGATCCTTAGAGGAAAGGGGTGTGCTTTGGACAATGTTCCTTTTAAAACAAATTGTCATTTAATAGTGAGTCTTGTTTATACTCACTGGTCCTCGCTCGGAGGCCTTGGAAACGTGTGTAGGTGTTCGGGTTGTCACAGTGCATGGCATTGCTGGCAACCAGCGGGGAGGGCCAGGGCGTGCAAGCCCTCTCTGAAAAAGGACTGTCCCCTACAGAATGCCAGGAACATCCCTGTTGAGCAACACTGAAAGCATCACCCTTTTGTCCCTCTCTTAATGAAATACTTGCTGAATTGCCATTTCTTTGGGTTAAGAAGGTATTTTCCTTTAAGAAAATAATTCTTTTATGATTGACACCAGAAACAAAAGCAGATACTGTACCCAGCCCATTTGGAGGCCTGCAATTTTTGTTTCTTTAGCAGATCTAAATCTGATTTACATTGTTGAAATACTTTGCTGTATTATTGCTCTAGACTTAGTAATCTCCATTTATGGCGGGCTAGGCAAGTTCAGAGCCGGTTAAATCACCTGCCCGGATGGAAGCATGATTTTTCTTTTAATGGTGTCCATGCAAGACAGTGACTAAGGGTAAACTTTGCTTCTGGGGCCCAATAAAAATCTCAGACTTACTGGAACTGAGCCTGGCTCCTCCCAGCAAGCGGTCGCTCACACCAAAGATGGCCTGGTCCCAAACGGTTAATTCGAGGCTGGCTTGCCTCAGCTGAGAGGGGGTTACATCCTTGAAAACAAAGGAGTGTTTCCACTGGGGACAAGCTTGCTTCTTCAGGACCGGGGACTTGAGTCTTAGTTTCTGCTGGTCTGGCAGCGTGAGACAGCTGCAGAAGGGAAACCAACACAGACCCTGTAATACCGCCCTCGACACGCCCCCTTCCCTACTGGTACTTGCTCATCAAAGACTCTCTGTGCTAAGAAAAGAGCTAAACCCATTACAAAATAAAAATCCTAAGCAAGGGGCCGGCCCCGTGGCTTAGCGGTTAAGTGCACGCACTCCGCTACTGGCGGCCAGGGTTCAGATCCCGGGCGGGCACCGACGCACTGCTTGTCTGGCCATGCTGAGGCCGCGTCCCACATACAGCAACTAGAAGGATGTGCAACTATGACATACAACTATCTACTGGGGCTTTGGGGAGAAAAAGAGGGAAAAAAGAGGAGGATTGGCAATAGATGTTAGCTCAGGGCTGATCTTCCTCAGCAAAAAAAAAAAGGAGGATTGGCATGGATGTTAGCTCAGGGCTGATTTTCCTCACACACACAAAAAAATCCTAAGCAAGAAACGAGATGGGAATCGCAAGATTAGCTGTGTGACCTCTCACTAGGAAGTTCCGAATTTACAGCTGAATTCTACACCAGGAACTGAGTGTAATTTGGGATTCTGAGGCCACACGGCCCCTTGTCTTCATCCCCCTCCTTGGTGTGCTTACACCAGGCGACAGCACTACTCATTAGACCTGCTATCCAGGGCTACCCAGGGCCCAGGACAGCACACACGGGTTAGCTCTTTTTAACCCCGTTCTCCTCGGGAGAATGAATTCAGAAGGGCCAAGTAACTTGCCCAAGGCCATGCAGATACGTGACAGAGTGGGGACATGAACTCAGTTCTATCTTGACACAGTAAGCCATCATTTTTCCATTATGTCACTGACTGGGGATTTAGCAACACTACATAATAATTAATGGCGTTTGCTTTACTTTTGGAGATACCAACACACCCGTAATGAATAAGAGTGAAATAATGCAGAGTCACCCATCTTACTCTGAATCCCAGCAGAGATGTTAAGCTAAGGGAATATTTACCAAATACACCAATTTTTCCATGCTCCGTGTCAGTCAGTGAATGCTGATTTACTGATAAAACAAGGACTGATAAGATTGGGGTTTCAGGTTAAATTGTCGTGTTCCAAATCTAGCCTCAGCATGTCCAAATCCCATGAATTCTTGGAAATCAGAGTCTTTGACACACCTTATGCTGAATTTTCATAGGACAGCTAAAATAAGACAAGTTTAAAATGACATACTTTTTGGTGTTCCCTCACAGGGGCCATGCCACACGTATATTAGATCATTGATAAGTAATATTTGATTAAATCTAATACCTACCCCTTAACAAATGAGTTTAAGGTACCGTCTGAGCGCACACGTAAATTCTTGGCTCCCAGGACTACCAAACAGAGTTGACCGTTAGATGATGTCCCTGGAAGGAAAGCCGGCATATACTGTCAATCCTACTGCACATTGGCATGCAATGCCACCACCCCAAAACTGATAGATGAATGCAAGGATGTGTTAGGGCCCTCAGACCCCAAGAGAGCAGACGGAGAGGAGCGCGCCCACCATGGAAGACTCTGCTGTCCCTCCTCACACGCTGTTCTACTGAACGGTCAACATGATGACAGCAAGGAAGGATGGCTAAATCCTAGGGACACAGAAGCTGCAGAAAGAGCGAAGAAGAACCCAAGGAGAGGAACGATGCAGAAGTTTCAGTCTAATTGTAGCCAGTGGTTTTGGGGAAAGTGAGGGCCCCAAGACCTCTGCTCTAGGGAGTTGGTGATGACCACAGAGGCTGCCGCTCTGCTGGTGGCCCTATGAGCTCGGCAGAATTTCCTCTTCCAGTCTATAGGAAATCACTAAACTACACCAGGGAATTGCACGTTCTCCCTGTCTTCACTCCCCACCCTCATCTTTTCCATATGCCCCGCGTTATTTAAGATAGTTAAATCTCCTGTAAGCTCCTGTCCTTGATCCATTCTCTTGCTGGGCAGCAGCTGCTCACGTGGCCCAGGAGTAGGCAGTTACTCACTCGGAGGCTTGCGGGCCCTGCCGCCTTGAGACATACTCTTGGTTCCTAAAGAGCCGAACTCCCAACCATAATGCAGGGGGTTATTCTTCAAGAGGCGCCACTGCAGGACTGTTTTCACCAGGGGACCATCCGAGCCAGCCCCTTGGGAGGAAAGCCCCGGGGTTGGTGTCCTAAGAGCCTTGTAAAGCAGGCATCAAAGGCCTGGCCTGGTTTGGGGTCATTCAGTTCCCTTCCAAGCCATGCACTCCAAAGACCCCGTCTCCCAGGCTGGGCTTCAGAGTTCTTGGTAAGAGTTAGCAGAGTGTGCGGGATCAGTGGGCAGCAGAGAGGAAATGCTCTAAAACATCGTCCCACCTCTCAGCCCTCCTGCGGCTCCGGGCTTTGGGGATGCTGACACAGTGATAGACGAACATTCACAAGGCTGGAGGCCACCTACCTTCTTGAGCCTCCTGGAGCTTTCTGGGCCCTCCAGGGAGGACCAGCTTGGCCCGGACTGCGAGTTCTCCATAATTTGGAGGAACACCATCTTCGTATTTCTCTGCCTGAGGGCAAGAGGCAGAACTCAGCAGCAGGATCCCCCAGCCCCCAGAACCTTCTGGGTTCCTCTGTCCATAAATATCCCCTTCCCACCTCCGCACCCTTGCAAAGCCTCTGCAGGCCTTGGAGAGCCTGGAGGTGGAGTGGACATGCCCATGCAGGGCTCGTCTTCCATTTGTGGTGACTCTTTACTCCCATCCTCACCACCCTCAGCTCAGCTACCCAGGCAAACAGCCCACCCGAGGCAGATGGGCTGAGGAAGCAGAGGGGCTCAAAGGCCCTCGCACATTCCCACAGGGTGGTCCTAAGAAAATCTGCACACAACCTGAGTTTAAAAAAGTAAATAAAATCAAGGCCCCATCGACACTATCCAGGTCAGTAAAGATTGAAGCTACCCTTCTGTGCCAGGGACTGCCCCAAGCACGGGAGACAGCAGGGTCCCAGGCTCTGTGCCCTGGGCCCAGGAGTCACCCTCCAGTCGGCGTGAGTTGGCCCCCTCTTTGTCCCCAGCTCCCCGGCAAATCAGGAAAGCCTTAGTGGAGGAGGTGGGATTTAAGCCAAGTCTCCGGCAGACCTTGGGTAGCAGAAAGCATTGCAAGTGGATATTCCCTGTTCCCAAGGCTCAGGATGGACTGAGGCTCTGAGAAGAGAAGGCACAGGTCACTGGGATGGTGACGCAGGGGCTGCACAGACCACACAGAGAGAAGACAATGGAGAGGTGGGGCTGGACAGCTCCCAGGCTGAGGACCCTCGGCCTGACCCCGGAGTGTCCAGAAACCAGACACATTTCCGAGCAGAGGCGTTGTGAATTAGAGCCTCCCTGGCTTCAGAGAGGAAAAGAGGTGGAAGGGCACGTGGGACCTGGGCCAGGCCTGGTGACAACTTGGCACATCCTACTGTCATTTCGTAGAAGATGATGGAGCCCACTTTTTCTCACCCTAAGAAATGCTAACCTTTCTCCCCAGCCCCTCCTCTTACCTGCACAGCCTGTGAGCAGACCCCAAATCAGCCAGCTCCTCTCCTGGCCTATCCGACCCCCACCCTGAGGTGAGCTGCACTGCCAGAGCGGGGACAGGAGATCCCACTGGTCAGGGCAGCCTCTGCCTGCCCCATAGCATTTGGTCCAGTCACTCTCCCCTGTCATGGTTTTGGGAGTCCCGGGGCGGGGAGCTTAGAAACAATGCATTAGAGCCGCGTGACTGAGCTGTGTGGCACACCTGTGGGCAGCCTCACTGGATGCAGGTTGTGGACTTCAGCCAGCAGCAGCTGTCAGACAGCTGAGACCACGTGATCCTGAAGCACGTGGACCCACAAGGCCATCACAGGAGGGCTGAACACCCACCCTGATCCAGGCTGGTGTTGGGGCTACACTGCAGGTTGGGCTATTCGGGTACAAACTAAAAGTCCCTCAGCCTAATCCCATCAGGCGAGCCCGACATTGAGCCTTTTCCCCCAAGGAAGTGTCTGTTTAAAGTCACAGCCCAACAAGTGCGCCATATTCTTGGGTCCAAGGCTTCCCAGGTAGGTTTCTCTTCTTGGATGCCTTTGGGAAGTTCCCACGGTGCGGGGGTGGGGTCGCTCAGTCCCAAACCAGACATTACCTTGGCCCCGAGTGGATACCAGCAGAACGACTGCATCGTGCTGTCTTCAAAGTCCCACGTGGCCAGAGGAATGATCACTTCCCCAAGAAACACCCTCCGGGTGAGCATGCCCACGTGCCACACAGAGACCTGCAGCTGCCGGGTCACCAGCTGGGCGGGCTCCACCTGGTACTGCAGAGGCAGAACAGAGATGTCACCTGGGCTCCCAGGGCCACAGCTCCAGGCCACCAGGGCCTCCCTCCAGCAGACTGCAGCCAGCGTCCTGGTGTGGGCAGAGTGGGCCACGCTGCTTAGAGCTGGGGGGTTTCTCCCTTCTCGAGCACGGAACCTCCCCAACTCTGCAAGCGCCTAGCGCTCTGCCTGGGGCAAACTGTGGGCAGCCACTGAGCCCCCTCCCACGGTCAAGGTCTCTCCCCAAGACAAGGATGAAGGTTCTTGTTCAACTCAAGGCGCTCTGGAAATCTCGCCAAGATCTGTACTGCTTGGGATCTGAATTTGCATCTGGCCGTAACTGTCCCAGCCAGGGTGTCCAAAAATACTGAAAACAAGAATTCTGTTTTAAAAAATGCAAAGCATGAGCTTTTAGTGCCGGCATTTGCCCTGATGTGGAGGGCGTGCTGGACCTGAGCTGATGCTCCAGGGTCCCACAGAGCTATTCCTTTAACGTCCTCCCAGGAGCTCTCAGCACACTCTGGAGGACGAGAAAGCCTCCTCTCCCTTCCCCACAGCCGAGGGCGGGCTTCTGCCCCGAGGGAGACTGGAGGCCAAAGGCCCTGTGTGAGGTGACCCACCGCCCTTCTGAGAGGCGAGGCGACACAGCCAGGCTCTCCAAGGGCGCCGGGAGCCCCACCTCAGCCGCTGAGAGCCTCCTCCTTAGCCTATTAATTCGCTTTTCTCAATAATGAACAAAAGTACAAGTTATTGAACCCTTGTTTCGTATCAGACCCATAGAGTGGTCAAGTGGGGTGCCAGCATCCCTGGAAGGCAGGAGGTCTTCCCAAGGGGTGCTCTGCTTAGAAAACTTGGAGGATCAATTTCTAGATCTTCAACTTTCACATGCACTTTTCTCAAAACTGGAAGAGAGTTCTCACAGCCCGAATCTTACGCTGGTGCCTGCCCCAGGCTGCACAAACCTCCCTGTGCTAAGCAAAGGGGTAATGGGAAATACTGGTTTCTGCAAATCTCTTAACGATTGCTCAGCCTCTCCATCTTCCCACCTTTTCCATCCTAGACGCATTTCTATGAAGATAAGGCTTAGCCTGTGTGGGGACACTGATTCTTTTTTTTTTTTTTTTTTGTGAGGAAGATCAGCCCTGAACTAACATCCAGGTTATCAATCCTCCTCTTTTTGCTGAGGAAGACTGGCCCTGAGCTAACATCCGTGCCCATCTTCCTCTACTTTATGTGAGACGCCACCACAGCATGGCCCAACAAGCAGTGTGTCAGTGCGCGCCGCCCAGGATCCGAACCCGGGCCACCAGCAGCAGAGTGCGCGCACTTAACCACTACGCCATGGGGCCGGCCCTGGGACACTGATTCTTTTCAATCTATCTGGACGCTTTTCCAGGACAACCAAAATATTCAAAATATCCTGGATAAAACCAATGGATAAAAATTTTCAGTGATTTCTTTGAGATTCTATGTACATTTTTAAAAAGGTAGTTAAAACTTTAAAAATCAAACTGTATAATTATTTATCTACAACATAGTCAATCCTTATCTTTGTCTCATTTCATAAAATGTGAAATATTTGTCCACCACTATTTAGCACAAAATACTTAATTAAACGTCCAATGAGTAATTTTAGATATCCACTTAAAATGTATGAGGAGGTACACAGCTTTTCAAAATTCTTTTAGCAGGTCTGTGAGCAAAACCATCTGAAGACCAAACTCCAGTGACTTGCTACTAGAATGGTCTCAGACCAACAGCATCTCAGGCCCCGCCCACACCTGCTGAATCACAATCTACTTTTTAAAACATATCCCTTGGGGAGGCCAGCCCCGTGGCATAGTGGTGAGGTCCAGCACACTCTGCTTTGTTGGCCTGGGTTTGTGAGTTCAGATCCCAGGCATGGACCTACACCACTCGTCAGTGGCCATGCTGTGGCGGCATCCCATATACAAAATAGAGGAAGACTGGCACAGATGTTAGCTCAGAGCGAATCTTCCTCACCACAAAAAGTATATATATATATATTCCTTGGGGATTCCAATGAACATAAATTTTGTAAAGAATTGTTGGTCTATCGTAGATTAGAGCTATACTTCTAAGTACTCTCCAAGCCTCAGTTTCCCCATTGGTAAATGAGGATTCTAATACCTAGGTCAGTGGGTATATAGAGCAATTGGCCACAGCAGGCACACAGAAAACAATGGCTATTATTATTTAACGAATGAGACTGTGTGCCAGCTGCCCCGATCGTCCCTGGCTGGGAGTTCATAAATACCCCTACTTGCCAAGGAAGGCAAAGCTCTCTCCTTCGCAGGCTTGACACATGGGATCCTTGGGCTGCCCAGCCTTGACTGGGTACATCTCCACACATCTGGACTGCTCTCCCTAGCTATCTGCATACACCAGACATCAAGTCCGACTCTCCTCCCTAAATCCTAGCAAGAGGGAGTCCCTCCCCATCTCTGCCCTAAACCACAAATCACATTTCCTAGCACCAAAGAAAGTGAAAACCCAAACAATTCTTCTACAAAATGTTTTTCATAAAATGACTATTTTTTTCATAAAATAAGAAGAAACCTGGATTTGCCAGATATTACAGTAAAGGAGCACCTTTACAAAGATAGTAACTCAGTAGTTCAATGTGCTTGGAATACCTCTCCAATAGTCATAAAAATTCAACAGGACAAACCTGTTTTAGAAATTGAGAGGCAGCCAGGTTCTTTTTCACCATTTTCTTGGAAATCATTAATCAAAAGCATTCTCCAGTCCAGCCAACTCTGCACTTTTCCTGTACAAAGGCTGAAATTTATTTTCTACGAACTTGCCACTGATTGACAGCGCCCGCAGAAATGTATAGGTGTCTGCACTTATATTTAACTGATTCAAGGGTTTGGAAGAAACATCCGCTGGACTCTGGCCCCTTGTGCTCAGCCCAGGGTGGGGGACTCAGCACATGAATGTTTGTCCAGCAAGTACCTTCAAGGTCTCCTGAAAGGTTGGGTCCACAGTGTTCCTTTGGACTCCAGTCTTGCGTTTTCCCTGAGAGGATTTGTCAGGCAGCAGATAGATTTTAACGTACCTAGAGGCCAAACACACACAGGACAGTTGGGGGTGGGGGGGAGCTCAGCGGGGGGCAGACAAAGCCTTCAGGAGGGGAATCACACATCAGCATTTTCTTTATCCTGCTTCCTGCTGAATTTGGGGTTGATAGCAAGGGCTTAGTGGCCACCACTGACAGTGAACAATGCTAGTGCTGGCTAGGCAGCTTCTGGTTTACAAGGTCTTTGGCCATAATCCTCTGGAATGTTCCTGGGGGAGTGAAGCTCCCCTGCTTTCCTCATGCCCTACTCCTGGAATCTACATTACTCGTCACCTGGCATTTGGTGAAGACCATGGAACCCAGAGGCCCTCAGGGCTCCATGGGTCGCAGATTCTCTAATCTACCTGGGCGTAGAGGCCATGTGCCAGCTTGTCCTCCCTCTACCTATCACTTCCCCTCAACCTGCAAAAAAAAAAACAAAACAGTGGAAATGGAAAGTGTATGCCTCACATTTTGCTTTTCCCTTGTGGGGCCTCAAAGAATGTCCTCCTGACTGCTGAGGACCGGCGTTCATCACTGAGAACTGGCAGGAGCCCTCTCCACTGAGGGTGGAGGCCGCTGCTGTCAGCGGAAGCCTGACCGTCTATCTCTCCACCTGCACTCTGCCCACCCCCTGAAATCCTGTTCGAGGCTGTTCTTCCACTCAGGTCTGGAGAATGCCCTTCCTGGCTCCTCTGGCAGCTTTATTGATGGCAATGACCCCACTTGCCCAAGCCCTATCCCCACAGGTTAGAAACAGTCTCGACTAATCCAAAGCAAAAAAACAACAGTAACCCTCTCTTGGTCTGGGTCCCTCCTGGAGCCCAGTCTCAGGCCTCTTCTTCCCTTTTATTCAAATTTCTTGGAAAAGTACTCAAGGCTCACTGTCACCAATTCCTTACTGTTCATTTACTCTTAAATTGTTGATCATTAGAAGATCTCACATATGTAAAACAGGATATATGAAACATACCTATACAGCTTAAAGCTTTATAATAAAATACACACCCATGTACCTAGTTGTTTATTGTGTTAAGTCCTCTGTTTCCTTACTTATCTTCTATCTGGTTGCTCTATCCATGATTGAGAGTGGAGTATTGACATCTCCAACTATTATTGTAGAACTATCCATTTCTCCCTTCAATTCTGTCAGTAATTGCTTTATATGTCTTAATGGTCTGTTATTAGGCGCATAGACATTTATCATTGTTATATCTTCTTGCTGCATTGAAACTTTTATTAATATATAATGTCCTTCTTTATCTTTTATAACCTTTTTTGATTTAAAATCTATTTTGTCTGACACTAGGATAGCCACTGCTGTTCTCTTTTGGTTACTATTCGCAGGGAATATCTTCTATGTGTGTCTTTGGGTCTAAAATGGGTCTCTCGTAGATGGCGTATAGTTGGATCCTATGTTTTTATCCATTCTGCCAATTTCTGTCTTTTGGGTGGAGAGTCTGAATCACTTACATTTAAAATAATTACTGATAAGGAGGGAATTACTTGCTATTTGTTTCTATATCTTTTTTTTTTTAAGCACTTGTTCTTTTTTTTTTTTATAATTTTATTTTATATTTATTTATTTTTTCCCCCAAAGCCCCAGTAGATCGTTGCATGTCATAGCTGCACATCCTTCTAGTTGCTGTATGTGGGACGCGGCCTCAGCATGGCTGGACAAGCAGTGCGTCGGTGCGTGCCCGAGATCCAAACCCAGGCCGCCAGCAGCGGAGCGCACGCACTTAACCGCTAAGCCATGGGGCCGGCCCCGTTTCTATACCTTATAGCTTTGTGTCTCTCATTTCCTGCATTTATGTATTCTTTTGCGTTAAGTTGGTTTTTGCGATGAAATGTTTAAATTTCTTTCTCATTTCCTTTTGTGTATGCTCTATCGCTATTTTCTCTGTGGTTACCAAGGGTATTACATTTACTATCCTGAAGTTATAACACTCTAATTTGAATTTACACTCTCTTAACTTCAATAACATACAAACACTCTGCTCCTTTTCAGTTCCATCCTCACCTCTCTCCATTGCTGATGTCACAAAATTACATCTTTATACACTGGGTGACCAAAAACACAAATAATATATTTCTAAATGCATTAGTCTCTTAAATTATGTCAAAAACAAAGTGTGGAAACCAAAGTTACAATAATAATAAAAGACTAATTAATTTTTAAGGTGTATTAGTCTCTTAATTTATTGATGAAAATAATAAGAATAATAAGAAGTTTTCACATGTTGAGGTACATGGGGAAGACACTCTGGCTTAAACCTGATTCGGCCTCGGCCCAGGTTTGGATCCCAGGCTCGTACTGACACATCACTTGTCTGGCCATGCTGAGGTGGTGTCCCACATACAGCAACTAGAAGGATGTGCAACTATGACATACAACTATCTACTGGGGCTTTGGGGAGAAAAAGGGAAAAAAAGGAGGATGATTGGCAATAGATGTTAGCTCAGGGCCAGTCTTCCTCAGCAAAGAGAGGAGGACTGGCGTGGATGTTAGCCCAGGGCTGATCTTCCTCAAAAAAAAAAAAATTAAATCTGATTCGGCCTAAAACTTGTTTTTCCCAGAGTAGCCTGACTTATGGCCAACCACACATGCATTGTATGTCTGCTTCAAACATTTTCCCAAAGCAAAGAATGTACTCTTTAAAGATATGGATGAATGTCTCCCTTTCTCGGACACCAATACCAATACTTCTTTGAAGATAAGCTTTTCTTCCCAGAGAACCAAGGTCCAGTTGACCTGCTGTGTGTGTGCTAAACTGAAGCAAAACATCTCCTTGTGACTTTGGGGAAAAAACTGTATTCTGGTCACGCTTGATGTATGTTTTCTGATCTGAGACAGTATCTAACCCTGGTGTAAACCACGCTTCTCCAGAGTGCTTTCTTCTCTGAGGAAGAAAACACTTCCAGGCCAGTCCTCAACACTTGCTCATTAAATATTTTTCTTATCCATAGATTGGTTATTGATATTTGCATTGACATCACGTAGAAAACAAAAAGTGGAATTACATACCATTGTTACAATAATACTAGCTTTTGTAATTGCCTGTGTATTTACCTTTATAGAGAGCTATATTTCTTCATACATCTTTGAGTTACTGTCTAGTATCCTTTCACTTCACTCTGCAGGACTCCCTTGAGCATTTCTTGCAGGGACAGGTCTATTGGTGACAAACTCCCTCAGCTTTTGTTTATTTGAAGACATCTTAATTTCTCCTTCAGTTTTGAAGAACAGTTTTGCTGGATGTAGTATTCTTAACTGACAGTTTTTTTCTTTTAGCACTCTGAATACATGGACCCACTGCCTTCTGGCCTCTAAAGATTCTGATGAGAAATCTGATAATCTTATCGAGGATCCCTTGTATGTGACAATTCACTTCTTTCTTACTGCTTTCAAGACTCTTTCTTTGTCTTTGTCTTTCAAAAGTTTGTTTATAATGTCTCTCAATGTGGGTCTTTTTGAGTTCATCTTATTTGGAGTTAGTGGGCTTCTTTGATGTTTATATTCATGTCTTTCACCAAATTTGGAAAGTTTTCAGCTACTATTCTGTCAGCTCCTTGCTCTCCCTCTTCTCCTTCTGGGACTCCCACAGTGCATATGTTGGTCCACTTGATGGTGTCCCACAGGTCTCTGAGGTTCTGTTCACTCTTCTTCAATCTTTTTTCTTTCTGTTCCTCAGGCTCAATAATTTCCATTGTTGTGTCTTCAAGTTCACTGATTCTTTATTCCACCTGCTCATATCTGCCTTTGAATCCCTCTAGTGAATTTTTCATTTCAATTATTGCAGTTTTCAGCTCCAGAATTTCTTTTTGGTTTCTCTTGGGTTTTCTATCTCTTTGTTGATATTTCCATTTTGTTCATACATCATTTTCTTGACTTTCTCCGCATCTTCCTCTAGTTCTTTGAGCATCTTTAAGACAGTTGTTTTAAAGCCTTTGTCTAGTAAACCTGCCACTGGATCTTTTTTTTTTTTGCGAGGAAGATCAGCCCTGAGCTAACATCTGCCAATCCTCCTCTTTTTGCTGAGGAAGACTGGCCGTGGGCTAACATCCATGTCCATCTTCCTCCACTTTATATGGGACGCTGCCACAGCATGGCTTGACAAGCAGTGTGTCAGTGCGCACCCGGGATCCAAACCGGCGAACCCCGGGCCGCTGCAGCAGGGTGTGCACACTTAACCACTTGTGCCACCAGGCCGGCCCCACCACTAGATATTTTTAAGGGACAAATCTGTTGATTTATTTTTCCCTTTGAATGGGCAGACTTTCCTGTTTCTTTATCTGCTTTGTGATTTTTTTGTTGAACACTGGACATTTGCATCTAATAATGTGTTAACTCTGGAAATCAGATTCTCTTCCTTCCCCAGGGTTTGTTGTTTTTTGTTATTGTTTTTGTTTATTGTATTTTTTTTTAATTTATTATTGCAGACTGTCTCTATGCCAAGGATCAGCCTGAGGTGTAAATTAAGGTCTTCTCAGATCTTGTCTGAGCCTGTACCTGGGCATGCATGGTCACTTTCTAATTTTCCTTGTATATGCAGTTACTTTTTAATGTCCTAGTCTTTAGTATCTGGCTCCCAAGAGGGAAAAAAGAGAAAAACGAAGAGGGGCAACAAATGAGGGCACTGGCCCTTTAAATCCGTTGAAAATCATTTCAGCCAGAGGGGGAGGAGATTGCAACAATGTGGGGAGATGCAACAGCAATGGCTGCCTGCCTCTTTGTACCTCTGTGATCAGAAGCAGCAATCAGAGAAGAGACCCCTTGTATTTGGAGGACAAGATCCTTTTTGCTCCCTGTGTGCCTACAAGCCGTGTGCGAGCTGCTCCAGGAACACACGCACAGCTGCCTGCCAAAAGGTTGGGGTGGGGAATGGGCAGCTGCTACTCTGCTAAGAGCTGAAATTGACTGACATTAACCCCAATTTACCATCCAAGCCTTCCCCTGGAGGTTGCAAGCCTTCAAAAGACTCCAGAATTCCAAAATAGTTACATCAGATGGAGTCTGCCAGTGCAGTTGTTGTCTACATGGGGAGATGGATTCCTGATGCTTCCAAATCTGCCATCTTCCAGAATCCTCTTTGGACTATGTTTTTCCTTTGAAAAGTGTTGAGTTTTGTTCTAGCAGGCATTTCACTTCCTGGCAACTTAGTTTGATCCTATCAAGGCTTGATTTTGCCTAGTTAGGGTGGGTTGGCGTAGCCCTTACCCTGGGACTAGGGAAGCCTTACTACTAAGGTATGTCTTTTCTAGTGTCCACTGAATGCCCCAGGTGTCCAGCAAAGTCTCCACTCTTGCTGGTCAGAACTCCAATCTTTTCCAGCACCACGTAACTCCCAGATTTTTTGTTTAACTCACCACCCCCTGGTAGCTATCCTCTGACAGACCTCATGAAATCTTGTCCTGAATACGAGCAGCTGAGTATTTGACCAAAGCCTCAACAAGATCCCTATATGGATTTTGAGGCCTACTTCTCTGCGCACTTCCCACCTCACTTGCTTAAGAATAATATTTGTTGAATGTTTATGATGTTCTAGACATTGTTCTGAAGGCTTAATATGGGCTATTTCAGGGAAGCACTACAGCAGTCCTTTGAAGCAGGTGCTATTATTAGCCCCATATTACTGTTAGGAAACTGAGATATGGAAAAGTTGAGTAACTTGCCCAAGGTCAAAATGTGTAAATGGTGGAGCCAGGGCTCATATGTCCACACTCTCAACCACATCACTATATCCTATTGAGAATTATAGGAGACGCCCAATGTGCTTGGAAGGTCAAGGCTTGAATAAATGTATCTGATGGGATTGGAGAAGAGTCTGAAGAATGGACAGGATTGGGATTTCTATTTATGGGAATAGTGTAGGGAAAGTAGTCTCAAATATGAGAAAAGGCTCATATAGTCATGTGCTGCATAACAATGTTTTGGTCAATGATGGACCCCATATATGACCGTGGTCCCATAAGATTAGTACCATCGAGCCTAGATGTGTAGTAGGCTGCACCATGTAGGTTTGTGTAAGTACACTCTGTGATGTTTGTACATGACAAAATCGCCTAACGACGCGTTTCTCAGAATGTATACCTGCTGTTAAGCGACACATAACTGTATTTGGAAAAAGTTTTGAACAATAGCTATTCCATTTTCTCTGGAGCATATAGCACAGGTAGGGCAACAGAAGTTAAGACTAGAAAGATAGGAGTGATCCTGTTACAGAGGACCACAAGTGCTATAGCAATGCACTTAACTTGTCTGGCATTGAGGAGCTACTGAAGGTTTCAGAGAAGAGGAAAGTCTGATTGGACCAACAATTCATTCTTTTTCCCCAGCTGGTAATTAAAACAGTGTGCTAAAAGTTTTCCGTGTGGGGGAAAGAAAGGCAAAAATGTGGTCTTTTTCTTAAACCATACACAGAAAATCAATTCCAGTTTTAATGTGAAAGGATCTAAGTGTGAAAAAACTCTAATAGAAGAAAATAGAGAAGAATGTATTTATACCCTTCAGGTGGAGTTCTTCTATAGACTCAAAAAGCAGACATTCTAAAGGAAAAAGTTAATAAGTTTGACATTATCAAGTTCTCTACAAGAAAAGTCATCATAAACAATGTCAGAAAACAAACATAAGCCGGGAGAAGATGTGTAAAATACACATAACCAATGAAGAACTGTATTCAAAATGGATTTAAAAAAAACAAACTCCTGTAAATAAATTAGAAAATGACAATCCAATAGAAAAATGGGCAAAACATATGAAAGGAAGTTCACAGAAAGGGAACCCTAAGTAGCTAACACATATATTTTTGTTAGTAATCAGGAAATGCATGCTAAGATTATGATGCGATACCACTTCATATCTATCAATTGGGAAAAAAATGTTAATCTCCTTATGGATTGTGTGACACAGGATTTTAATTTTATTTTTCCTACAGGAAAGTCAAATTTTCCAACACCATTTATTGAAGTTCATCTTTTCCACTTTGATTATTAACAGCCTCTTGATGATATAAGTTCCCATATATGCTAAGGTCTGTATCTGGACTTTGATTCTGCTCTGTTGACCTACTTGTCTATCCTTGCATCTATAACACATTGTTTGAATTACTATAGCTTTATAATAATTCTTGATGTAAGTCTTTTTATTTTTGTTCTTTTTCACAATTGTCTTGGTTATTCTTGGACTTGTACTTTTCCATATAAACTTTAGAATCAATATATCTATCATCTTATGTCAAAACTTAGAAAAAGAAACTTACGGATTGCACTTTTTCTTCTTTTCCTCTCCATAGGCAAGGTTCTTACAGGCCTTGATGCATATTTCTAAAGAATGGGTCTTGAAGCAATAACGAATGGCAAATTCTATTTCTCCAGTGACATTAGCGTTATCAAAATTGCCCATCTCTGTACAAGTGCTGTTAATGCTAATTAAACTTCCCTGAAATCAAGAATGACAGATACAATAAATTACTTCATAGTTAATCAATTTTTTTGCAGTTCTGGTTTTAAGATATCAAATAAATAAAAAATTCACACAGAGCATGCATCCTGACTCACGTTAAGTTAATAATGCACCAGCTTGTACTTTGCCAAAATAAGTTGCCTCATATTCTGCCCTAAGGAGATGGAGAAATCCTCAGAAAGTCCTGTCTTGCCCAGATATGATCTTTGCTTAGCAATAAAGGTTACACAATCTCATGCTTTAACACAAATTACTCGAGATGAAGTGGACTATCTCTTGTGCAATTCTGCAAAGATAACTCTCAGAGGGCAGATAATATATACGGCAGGAATAGCCATGTGGAAAGCAGCAGTGTATGGGGGCTAGGTGCCCGTGATTGGCAATCAGATAAAGCTGGATTCAAATGCTGGTTCTGCTACTCATTAGCTGTGTCAAAGTCTAAAGGGAAGAACTAACACTGGCCTCATCGGAGGCCAGCCTGGTGGCTTAGTGGTTAAGTTTGTGGCCTCTCTTTCAGCGGCCTGGGGTTCACAGGTTTGGATCCCGGGTGCGCACTGATACACCGCTTGTCAAGCCATGCTGTGGCGGCGTCCCATATAAACTAGAGCAAGATGGGCACAGATGTTAGCCCAGGGCCAATCTTCTTCAGCAAAAAGAGGAGGATTGGCATCAGATGTTAGCTCAGGGCTGATCTTCCTCACAAAACAAAAACAAAAACAAAACACACTGGCCTCATAGGGTTATGGTGAGGAGTAAATGGAATAAAGTAGGTAAAATACACAAAGACAACAATAAATTGTGGTTAAATTTTTATGGGTACCTAAAATGAAAAACAAAACCACCATCGTAAGATAGGGCACTGTAAGCTTAGGTGACGTAGATAAGTAGCATGGAATGCCTGTGCCTAAAACACAAAACAAACCAACTTATCACTATTAAATTTGCTTAAATATTTACCCCCATTTGCATGCAACCAATCTCAGTGCTGACTCTACAGAAACAGGGAACCCTAAGTGATTTCCACTTCTAATTCCCAATGACTTCCTCCACTCTGCAAAACATCCTGAAAAGAAACTAAGAAGAAAGCCTGGGGCTCTCTCTCACTAGAGACAGAGAAAAACAAAACACCAACAACTCATCAGAGGGACCCGAACCTGAATTAACCAACGCCAAGAACACAACCAACTCCACCACACCCAGTCACTGGCTCTGAAAAATGTCATCTGTCAACACCCACGCAACTGTTAGAATGGAAAACAACTTAAAAATTTTTCACCCCCAAAAAGGCATAGAGTGGTGAGAGAGTGTGAATAAGTGAGTTACAAAAGAGCGAAGATAGAAGATAATGCGTGGGGAAGCTTGGCAAAGGGTGTGAGCTGCTTGAGGGAAGAACAAGGTAGATGAACAGAGGTGCTAAAAGTTCTCATAATTAAACTGACATTCATCATGGGACGTCAGACTAAATTGTATTACACCAACTCTTCTGCCAAGAACAAATAGAAAATTGAATTAAAGAACAAACAACTGGGCCGGCCCTGTGGCTTAGCAGTTAGGTGCACGCGCTCCGCTGCTGGCGGCCCGGGTTCGGATCCCAGGCGCGCACCGACGCACCGCTTCTCCGGCCATGCTGAGGCCGCGTCCCACATACAGCGGCTGGAAGGATGTGCAACTATGACATAGAACTATCTACTGGGGCTTTGGGGAAAAAAATAAAATTAAAAAAAAAAAAAAGAACAAACAACTGTTTCAAGGCATTATAGAGCTACCAAGACAGCCAGGACACAAGGGTCCAAGAAACTAAAAAGAGAAGCACAGTGAGGTTGGGTGAGCCTGATGTTCCGAGCAGCATTTCCCTTTGATGTATGTGTCCATATGTAAGCAGCACAGGGCTAGAAGACAGAAGTCAAGCTAAATTCAACAGCTATGAGACTCAGAAGCCGAGCAAGGTTTTTAGCAACCTGACAGGGCTTGAAGGCAAGGCTATGAAGGCAAGCAGAACTTGAGGAGCTAAGTTCTCAGAGAAAAGGGAAATGCACTGAAATGAGAGTGCCACTAGATGCTGCTTTTCCCCTCAAGGTGTTTGCTGAAGTAGAAACTATCCCTGAGAGGCTAGGAAGCTTAAAAATGCCTCAGAAGTTTAATCTTACCAGAGAGAAAAAGTTGGAGTTCAACCCCACCAGAGAGAAGGGGCTTGGTAAACCTTCAGACTTCCAGTTGGGACCCCTCAAAGGCTTTCTTCCTAGGAGTAAGATCAACTGGAAATGGACCAGTCCTCACAAAGCCTGAAACACAGCTTTGAATGAGCCCAATCCCAGACGGGTGAAGACTATTTGCCTCCACTCTAGTCATCTGCCGAAGCAAAAGTAAATTCTCTCTGAAGGAAGATAACATCCATCTCTTCCATTCAACTGGAAACTCGTGAGGGCAGGGACCCTGCATGTGTCTGCCCTCGTTGTCTCTCCAGCACCCAGCTCAGTGCCTGGCCCATGGTAAACCCTCAATAAATATTTATGAAGTGGCTCAAGAAAGCACTTGAAGTCCTCTGATTTTAAAAGTTCTCTCTGTAAATATTATGGCATGACGGGCTGTGCTGCCTTGTGCCTGAAGGAGCAATAGAATTGCAGTGAGAAGATTCAGGTGGAAGTCCTAAATGGTATAACTTCCGTTAAGTCACTTAAGCACAGATTCCAGAGGAAAAATATTTTAAAATAAAACTACATGTAGGCACATCATAATAAAACTGTTGAAAGACAAAGAGAAAAATCTTAAAGGCAGAGGAAACAAAGATATGTTACCTTCAGTGGAGGGAACAATAAAGGCAGGCAAGGATGGAATCAAAGCATTGCTGGGGCGCCTGGCTCCCTCTGCTTGGGTGGGGAAAGGAGGGTAGGCTGGGTGCAGACTCTGGGAGGTTAATTTTGGTGTTAGGCGGATTAGGGAATTCCAAGCTGATTCCACTTTTTTTGTAAAGTAGGAAGGGAGGTTTATTTGTTGAGAATGAGGAAGAGTAGGGGAGAATTTTGAAAAGACTGGAGAAGGTATGATGTGGTTGTCATGGAGAGCAGGACATTGAGTTCCCCAGAGAAACACATCAGGATCAGGACTGCTGGCTCTGTAGGGGCGCATCTGGAGTTGGTGACACAATAGGGCAGACCTAATCCCCATACATTCATCCTGGGCATTATGTCTGCCCTACTGTGTGCACAGGTGTTCAGGTGCAGGTACGGAGAAGGTTACACCCGGCTCATCCAGCTTGACGCTCAGAATTACAAAGCATCCAGGAAGGACAGGAATTACTCATCCTTCATTTTATAAGTAAATAAGGGGAGGTCAAGACAGGTTGAGACCCACCCAAAAATTGCATAGCAAATCAGAAATAGAGTTGGAAGTGGACCTGGGCTCCTGATTTTGGGGGGCCATCAACTGATGGTAGTGTCTCAGTAATTCACCCGCTGTGCCTGCTTAGCAGGGGGAAAGGACAGCCTCAGGTAATGAAAGGACAGCAGAGACGGCCCTTTGGTCAGCCACATTCCTTCTGGGACAACTATGACTCTACCACCATTGCCCTGGGAGGGTTTTCTGGTTCTATTTTCCCTGTAGCCAGAACAGAATCTTTGAGCAAGTTGAAACTTTGAACAGCAAATAGAGTCAACCAAGAGGTCCTGGCCCAGAAGAGCAACTAACAACTCAGCCTGACTTTTACTAGAGCCATTGGTGGTGTCTGAATGTGAAAGAAAAATAAACCCGAGCAAAGTAGAACTAACTACGTAAGGCAGGGAGCATTCGGCGACTTTCTCTGAAGGTCACAGCTTATCTACTCTAACTGCAAGCAAAGCCCGATGCCCTTTTATTTTATAAAGGCAGAAAGCAAGGAGTCAACTGAAACCACAGCTATACTAAAAATAAATAAATAAATCCTGATCGCCAAGAGCACAGCCAGAGCCTTATGGCAGAGTGGTCCAGACGGCGGCAATGGAGTCAGACAGCCTCTCAGCTCTGGGCCCTGACACTAAGTGGCTGTGTGATCTTGAGCAATTTTCTTCCCCTCCATAGCCTAATTTCCTCATCTGTAAAATGGGGATCTCTTCACAGGATTGGCATGAGGCTCAATTCGTTAATGTCTATAAAAAGACTGAGAGGCCCCACTGCCTAGTGGTTAAGTCTGGTGCACTCCACTTCGGCGGCCCAGGTTCATGGGTTGGGATCCCGGGCACAGACCTACACCACTCATCAGCCATGCTGTGGCAGTGACCCACATACAAAATAGAAGAAGATGGGCATAGATGTTAGCTCAGGGTGAATCTTCCTCAAGCAAAAAAATAAATAAATGAGAACCATGCCTTACATAGTCGATTTATTAACCTTTTGGAAATGCCACTCAATGGGGCCACCCTTTGTAAGCTGAGCAAATCATTCCCTTTGCTTTGCTTTTCTTTCTCCTTTTTTTCCTTTTTTACTGTGAAATATATATTTAAAAGTACATATAATGGATAGATATGGTTAAATAATAATTATAAAATGAACATCCGTGTACCCACCACTCTTGGAAAATAACAAAAAACCAGGACCTCGGAAGTGCCAGGTGGTCCCTCCCTTATGCAATCCACTCTATTGTTGTCCCTGAGTAAATGCTGTTTCAGAATTTTCTGTTAATCATCTTTGCTTTTCTTTATGGTTTTATTACATATATATATATCCCCTAAATAGTATATTGGTTAGTTTTGCCTGATTTTGGAATTTATATAATTAGAATCATACTGTGTATACATTCTGCTGTAACTTAATTTCTCTTGAAATTATGATTTTTTTTTTTTTTTTTTGGCTGAGAAAGATTCCCCCTGAGCTAACATCTGTGCCAATCTTTCTTTATTTTGTATGTGAGCCGCCACAGCATGGATGACAAGTGGTGCAGGTCCATGCCCGGGATCCGAACTCGTGAACCCGGGCCGCCAAAATGGAGCACATGGAACTTTAACCACTCCACCATGGGGCTGGCCCCATATTATGATTTTTTTTAATTCATCAATGCAGTCAGGTGTAGTTTTAGTTCCTTCATTGTCACTCCCATCTGTATTCCACTAGATGAGCAGGCCATAATATTTTCTTCCTTGTTTTTTCTACTGTTTTTTAATAAAAATACACTAATATGGGTGGACATCAGCTAAATACAACACTCTTTAAAAATATCAGGCAGCCAGAGAAATTCTGAAAAACTGAAGGAAGACGGAGGCTTCCAAAACCTCAATGAGCTATGTAGGATGGATGGGCAAACGTTTTGAGCCAGTCCTTATTTAGAAGTGACCCAAAAAAACCCACGCCAATGTCCCACGCATCAAATTTATGCTTAAAGGAAACAACTGGGGAGTTGAATTTTTACTTCGATGATTAAAAATCTGCTCTCCCTCAAACTTATGCCAACCTCCTGCCCACCCCTGTTTAAGGAGCTCGACTATGTAATTCACGTGGTCACTCTGCCAATCACAACATCTTCACTGGCAGGGAAAATGTCACTGCCTGTAAACATTGATATACATGCATTCCTTTTTAGTTTTTTAAAAAACAGAAGTGGAAACAAAATTGAAAATCAGACAAGAACTCTGATATGATTTTTTTCTCCCACAGAAATGCTAAAAAGTGAACCATGGGGTTCTTTACTCCACCATGTTCGAACTCCTTCTGATGATTGGAGTTTTCCCTTTTTCTGTTTTTTTTTTTTAACAAATTGGGTTTTTTCTTCTCACAAAACATTACATGTTTATAAAGAAAATACAGGAAACACAGATGAGCCAAAAAAATATTTGAGAAAAAAACATAATCCCACAATGCAGCATCAACATTTTGGTATAATCCTTCCAGTTGTTTTGTAATATCTATAACATAATCAATTTATTTTTCTAAACATGAGCTACTATAATACTGTTTTGGAACCTTATATTTTCATTTATCGATAATATATTTTCTATGCCATTAATATTCTTCGACCACATTATTTTTAATAGCTGCAAAGTATTCCTCTGAATAAATGTACCATAATTTATTTAACACTACTTTGGACATTTTGGTCGTTTCCAATTTTTCAAAATTAAAACAATTACAAACAATGCTGCCTGGTCATCTATGTACACACATTTTGAGCAACATTCACGATCATTCTTAAAGACTATTTCCTGTAACTTAAATTGGATTAAAGAGAACACGCATCTTAAAGGCTTTTGATATATGTTGCTAACTGCCCTCCAGTTCACCCCAGCAGTTTACAAGAATGCCTGCTGCTCCACAGTCTTGCCAACAGTGAGCTGTATCACATTTAAAATTTGCTAAAATGGTCCCAAAATAGCGCTTGCTTTAATTTTGCACTGATTTAACTATGTGGGAGGTTGAGTGTTTCCCCTATTAATTGCTCATTTGTATTTCTACCTTGGTAATAAGTCAAGATTTAATAAGCTTTTTCTAGCCGCAACTTCCTGTTTCTTGGAAACTGTAAATGTCTCTCAAGGGTAGGCAACATCTTTGGGCAAGAAGCATAATCAGTTATTTGCTTTGTGGGAGTTTAGTTTCCTCAAACAAACACTGCTTCAGTCTAAAGGGAACAGGTTAGGACTAAACCCATAATAATTCAATCTCATGATGATAAATGTTAAGGGCATAAATCAGAGACCTTAGAAGAGGGGAGAATGGAGAGCCCTGTTGAACTCGCCTTGTGGTTTGGAGGAACTCTCCTAAGACAGAGAGTCTGAATAAGATGAATACAGCCACCGCACCCCCTTACCCCAGCCTCATCCCCCCTAACTTGTGAAGGTTAGCTTCTAGGCGGATCAGCCCCAAGTGAGTGAGGCTGGACCAGGGGTGGCGTCGGGAAAACCACTCGGTTTCAGAGTTCAACAAATCCCGTGGGATAGTACAAAAAGCCTGGGCTTTGACTCCCGTGGCCCCTGGGGGTTGAACCAGTTCTACAGTTACCCTATGAACTTAGGAAGTCGCTTAACCTCTGTGAACCTCAGGCTTTCCTGTTTGTGAAATGGGATAATAGCATCCACTGGACAAGATCCACAAGATGGTTGTAAGAATGATTGAGAGGTAAAGCACCTAGCTCAGGAGTTAGCGCACAGTAGGTTTTCAATAAACATAGTTATGATAAGGGTTAAGCCAATCATTCCACAAATATTTATTGAGTGCCATGTAAGTATCAGGCACTGCCCCAGGCACTTGAGAATTACAACAGACAATAAACAACAGATAAGCCAATTATATAGCTATAGAAGGTGATAAGAATATGGATAAATGTAGAGCAGGTAAGGGCGATGGGAGTGCAGAACAGTGACCTTGGAGCAAATACTTGAAGGAAGAGAGTGAATAAGCTTGGTGTCTGGGAGAGGGAACAGCCGCAGAAATGCCCCAAGGTAGGCCTGAGTCTGGCCAGTGTGGTTGAGCAGAGTGAGCAAGGGGGGAGTGAGTTGGGGGGAGCACAGCGGTATAGGGCCCCGTGGACCATTGTGGGGTGGATCCTAGCCCCTGTCCTTGCCTACATGTTGGTTTCTGGGCATAAATAGACACAACTTTGGCCCTTGAAGAAGCCTAGAGTCCAGTCTAGAGGGACGCTGGGCAGTTCAGGGAAAACCGCCCCTTGGGCTCTCCCAGAAGGTTTAGCCTCATCCTCCCGGGTCAGCCTAATAAAGGCTCAAGCTGGCTGGAGTCTTTGGAGTCCTTCTGTCACCTGCGGAAGAGGCAAACCTTCTGGTGAGTCTTGGAAAAGCCTCCCAGAGGCCACCCCTCTGCTCTCCCTGCCTCATATCTGCAACAGGGTTCAACCCTAGGAGAGAATGTTCTGGAGCCACCCTTGCTTATCTTGCTCTCAGGGAAGTGTTTCCTCAGTGCTTTCACCTTCCTGAACTACCCTCAAGTATAAACAACACCTAGTTGCGAAGAAAGGTGCTGAGACATCCTCTGACACATGCTCTCTGAGATATCCTGGCAGGCCCATCCCAGACTCTCACAACCTTAAAGCATCCGAGAAGCAGAGGGCCTGGGTCTTAGCAGTCAGAAATTCATTCGGTTCTGCTACAACCATCTGTGTGACCCAGGGCAGGTGGCGGCACTCAGCAGGGAGTTGGGAGGGTCCCACGAGAGGACTTGTATGAACTGCATTTGCATTTGAGAGCCGAATCCTGGCCCTTGACCAATGTGGACACACAGACCTGTTTGAGAACTGGATGAAAACATGAACCTTCTTCCCAGGAACGTGCACGGAGGCACATGACACAACATTTTGGATACCGTTCCAGAGAACTCCAGGGGCTACTTAATGCACAATCATGGTATTCAGACCAGTGCTGTCCAACAGAGAGATAACATGAGCCAAAGATGTAATTTAGAATTCTCCAGTAGCCACATCAAAAAAAAAGAAATAGGTGAAATTAATTTTAATAGTGTTTGTTTTTTATTAATGTAATATATCCAAAATAATATCATTTCAAGATATATCAATATAAAAATTATTAATGAGACATTTTACATTTTTTTCATACTTAAGTCTTCAAAATCTAGTGTGTATTTTGTCATTCCAGAACATCTCAATTCAGACTAGCCATATTTCAGGTGCTCAGTAGCCACATGCGAATGATGACTACTATATTGGACAGCACTGGACAGCACAGCCCAGACTGTTAAAAACTCCTTAACAGATGACACACTTGACTCAAGTTTGAAATTGCCAGGGCTCAACCAGTGTTTCTCAAACTTCACTGTGCATATGAATCTCCTGGGACTCCTGTTAAATTGCAAATTCTGACCCAGTAGGTCTGGGATGGGACCAGAGATTCTGCATTTCTGACAAGCTCCCAGAGGATGTCAATGCTCCTGGGCCCCACATTTTGAGTAGTGAGGGTGTACAGCAGTGGTTTTGATGGAGGCAGGACCACCCACGGGAGCCAGTGAAGGGATGGAGGGGAACTGCTACATTTAGTGGATTGAGTCAAGGATATTAGCTAACCTTCAACGCATGGATCTGGCTGCTTCCGCCACAACTTTTGAATGTTCCACTGGGCATTCATGTAAATGAGGGGGAAATTTATCATTTTCTGAAGTAAGCACCATTTACCATAAAAACACAACCACCCCAAGGCACAGAGAGGATAAAGGACTTGCTCTGGGTCTTACTCCTTGCCACTAAAGGAGCTGAAATGTGAACCAAGAAGTTGGTTTCTAGAGGCTGAGTTCTTAACCACTATATTACACCACAGAATGTGTGCATTCATTTGATTCTCAAAGTAATTCAGCGAAATAAAAATAACTTTGATACTTATTTTCTTGATGAGGACTCCAAAGTTTAGAGAGTTTTTGTGATGGTTTAAGATCATTTAATTAGTTAAAGAGCCATGACTGTAATTGAGGCCTCATGACCCCTCATCCAAGGCTCTATCTATTATACAATATATCACAACTTTAGGCATGAAGTATTCATTTAATGTTTTTGAATAAACAAATGCATGAACAAAAATGTCTGCCTATAAACAGGGACTACACTAAAAACATCACAAAGTCATCTTGAGAAAGAGGAGCAAAGTCGGAGGCCTTAAACTACCCAACTTCAAGACTTCCCACAAAGCTACAGTAACCAAGACAGTGTGCTTTTGGCATAAGGATGGACAAAGAGATCAGCGGAGCAGAATAGAGAACCCAGGAAAAAATCCACTTATACAGTCATTTGATTTTCAACAAAAGACACTAAAGTCAATAGAAAAATGAGTGGTTTTTTTTAACAAATGGTACTGGAATAACTGTGTATCTGTAGGGGAAAAAAATGCACCTCAACCTCTACCTTACACCATTCACAAAAATTAATGAGCTGGAGCATAGACCTACCTATAAAAGTTAAACTTTTTTAAGCTTCTGGAAAGAAACATAGAATATCTTCATGACTTGTGGGTAGACAGAGAAATAAGCATGAAAGAAAAATTTGATAAATGAGACTTCATCAAAACTTCTCATCCAAAGACACCATTATTTATTATCAATTACTCTCTGTATGTATGGAAATGTTCACAACAACACGTTGTAAAAAAGAAAAACCACCATCAAAGAATAGCAAGGCTTTACCAGCTCCCAACCTAAGTAAAATATTACCTCCAAGCTCTACTGTCATGCTCCCACAAGTCAAGAGTTCACTCCTACCTTTGCCTACCAATCCAATTGGACATCATGATAACAACCCCCCATCATGTGTCAAGGGTATTACACAAGACTCACATGTCTCAAGCCTCCTGAAAATAAAGTGTTGGGTGGTGGACTGGACGAGAGATCCTCTTGCTTCAAAACAGGGTTAGGAGGGCGTTTGGGACTCTCTTGATTGAGAGGTTTCAGAATATCTGGTGCACTGACCTTCTGAAAAAAGAAACACAGAATTAATATTATAGTCTGCAGCCCAAATGTGATGACTTCAGTAAGCACAGCCTACATCTACTACCTGATGTCACTAATATGCAAACTTCCGGGGGCTAAAAAGACACACTTCCGTTTGGATAAATGCATACACACACACCCGCGGGGCCCCAAGGCAGACATCATCGACCTTTGGGGTATTTATGAACAGTGATGGGTGGGTTACTTATGGATTAGTACAAATCTTAAAGAAATTTAAGTCCACATTTTGGCCTTAATAATGATCCTGGCATTTAATCACATGAAATATAGTATTCACTCTGATAGGCAGAGTTTTAGCTCTAATGTGCTTATAAAAAAGATGAAAATCAAAATATGTCTTTAAATTTTATAAAAATATTTTGTTAATAGTTGGCACTTCTTCTATAATGTACATAGCTGTGTGTTCCAAAATGGTAGCCGTTAGCCACATATGGCTATTTAAATTCCAATTAATTAAAATCAAATAAAATTAATAAATTCAGTTCCTCAGTTGTACTAGACACATTCCAAGTGCTCAGTAGCCAAACGTGGCAGTGGCTAGAAAGTTCTATTGGACAGTGCTAGTACAGAGCAATAAACACCTTGAGCAAGCTGGGAAAACCTCTTCCTGGTGGAAAATACAAAGTTTCTGAATTGAGACTTTAGGTCTTGATGCTAGGTTGGAAGCAGAACTTGGAAACAGAAGAGTTGCACCATAGTCATAATTTTCACAAGTGAGAATATTAGAGTACAAATGAAACAAACGATTATCTCCAAAGTATTGTTTATGCTCAATCCCCAGAATGTCAACTCAATTCCACTAGACATTTGTTAAGCAACACTGTATTCAATCCACCACTCCTAAGTCCTAAGGAAGAGGAGGGGAAGAGAGAGGGAGAGGGAAGGGAAAGGAGGAGAAGATACAAAGTCTGTTCTCCAAGGGCTCACTAGCTGGCAGGAAATAGACACACCATTAAAATGGAGCCATGAGCCAAGTCAATGGGAAAGAGGAGAGGGAGGGCTTGTGTAGGAGGGGGCTTCTGGGATGATCCTCAGTGGAAGTATGACCTGAGCGGAGTGTTGAAGGCTGGCTGGGGAAAGACCCAAGGTAAGGCATCCCAAGTACAGAGTATTTTCCCAGACTTGCTAGAGACCGACGCAACCTCAGAGACTCAGAGGCCAGGCAGGGAGCTGACACAAGATCATGTGCACACAGAGATGAGTGAGGTTGTCCAGGGAACGAGTGGCTTGGGGATGAGACCGAAGGCTGGAGGAGCCAGAGATCCAAGGGGGGGATTTCAGGAATGAAGGGTGTTCAAAAAGGAGAAGAGAGTATGAGAAAAGGCTCACCTGAAATTAAAGAAATGCCAATTTTTTAAATTGCCAATCAAATTAGCAAATATTCGAATAAGAGGTATGAATTTTAGTGTTGGCTGGAGTGCCAGAAAAAGGGCTACTCCCCTTCCAGCGGTCGTGTAAACTGAGTCAGCCTCAGAGGAGGGCAATTTGACAGCATGAATTAAAAGCCCTAAAAAGTACCTCTTAAAAATGACAATACGTATTTATTGACATGGAAAGAATTAAAACATAATGTTAGATTATCTTTAAAAAGCAAATTATGAGACTCAATGTTGTTTTTTGTAAAATGTACACGTGTAGTCCAACTGGCTGTCTCCAGGGTCGGTGTTTTCTAAATTTTATTTAGCGAACAGGCATGGATTTTATTATATAGAAAAGCAATAAAAGTCATTCTTTTTAATTAAAGAAAAGAATGGAATTCTGGTCAACTGAGTCAAATGCGACAAAATGGGTGAAGAGGATGACGATTGCAAATCAGCCACCTGGCTCATCCATCGGGGGGTTCCTGGGGGCTTCACCCAGGTAGGGGGGGGACTGCAGGCTGCAAGGAAGTTAGGAAGGAACAGGAGGGAGGGCAGAGGGGAGGAAAAGAACAGCGACGGCGAGAGCTGGTGACGTTTTCGTGAACTTTGCTCGTGATGAAGAAATGGAAGAGAAGCTTGATGGGGAACCCTTCAAAAGATGTGGCTGTTTTATGTTTTAAGGTGTGGAAGAGCGGGGCATGTTTGTAGGTTGAGAAGAAATGGGCAGAGAGGGGAAAAGCTGCCAGCTGATGGAGCAAGTTCCCAGAGGAGGGTGAAGAGGAAGGAGACCCACTGCCCAGAGGAGGGCACCGCCTTGGGAAGGAACGTCCCTTTCTGAGGCAGGAGGAAAGGACGGCTAAGAATCCAGAGAAACTCAGGTGGGAGGAAGATGTCAGAGGGCTCTCCTTCCGCAAGGCCTCCATCTTCTGAGCAGGTCGGGGAGAGGCCTTGGGGAATATGGAAGATTCCATTTGGAACAGCGTATAAGGAAATTGATAAGTAGTCAGACTGGGATAGAAAGAATAAAACAGAGCTAAATATTAATATAAAGCTTTGTACCGCCTAAGTCTTCGATACATAACCATTTAATTCGGTCTTCTTTAAAGGAACATAGTTTTTGAATCATAAAAAAAACTGATGACAGAAAATTCTGAAAAGGAACAAACAACTATCTTTATAATAGCAATCACGTGGCAGGTAGAATTCAAAGCCAGGAAAGACTATGCTTCTAAATACATCAGGATACTGGAAAACCTTTAATGAAGCTTAAAGCAAATACAAATATTTTGAAATTATTAGAAAAGTCGATACTCTTCTGAAGAACATGCCTATTTTGACTGACTAAGGAATCTAACTTGAAATCTTGTGTTCAGCTCTTCCCCAGTAGTTTCTGAAGGACTAGATGACTGTCCGATTCAGTGCCCTATTAAAGGGCCTCAAGATCTAAATAGCAGCTTACTGACGTCATTGAGATAGGCTTTTATTTCCCTGTGATTTTTAATGTATTTCAATAACTATCTAGTTTGGGCCAGATTATAGAGAAAAATGAATTCCCTGAATGAAGTCTACTCTGCAGAGAGTTGTTAAGTTTAATATTATATAAGTTTAATAATATTTGATCAAATCATGGACTCTCTCGATCCACGCAACATGTGGGTTTGAGATTTTTCTGATCTTAGATAAGAGAAGGAAAGGCCATCGTTGCCGCCTCTGAGACTGCATCTGAGGGTTGCCTTTTAACATAAACACTCACTTGGGTATCAGAAAAATACCCAGGCTGGGCTTGGCCAGTAATACATGCTCTGAGCCATGTTAGATCCCACCTGAAGAGTAGACCACCTCTCCTGGGACCACCGGAAGGATCAACTGCCCTTGTATCCGAGGATCAAGTGTTTTAACAGTTGAAACCCAGTGCTGCTGCCTCTCTTCTCTTGCTGCTCAGACTTTGAGGTGTGGCCAGCAGGTGGGGAAAGAGAAGATGGGCAGGGAGCACCAGGCCCGGAGGTGGGTTGTTTCTTTAGATTTCAGGTCTACATGGGAAAACTCGACATAATACAAAAGGGTATATGATAAAGTCTTCTTCTCCACCTCTGTCCTCGGTCCCTCTCCTCAGACATAGCCCCTCCTAATAGCTTTTGTTTTTTTGAAAGATTTTTTTTTTTAATCTTTTTTTTTTTTTTTTTTGTGAGGAAGATCAGCCCTGAGCTAACATCTGCCAATCCTCCTCTTTTTGCTGAGGAAGACTGGCCTTGGGCTAACATCCATGCCCATCTTCCTCTATTTTATATGGGATGCCGCCACAGCATGGCTTGACAAGCAGTGCGTCAGTGCACGCCTGGGATCAGTGCGCGCCCGGGATCCGAACTGGCAAACCCCGGGCCGCCGCAGCGGAGGGCGCGCACTTAACCACTTGCACCACCGGGCTCGCCACCCCCTCCTAACAACTTTTTATGCCTCCTTCCTGGTTAACAGGTGCATGTCTTTATGGCCAATATGGATCAACCACACACTAATAAGATGTACAACAAAATCCCACTGGAGTGCACATGAAATCTCAAAGGAGAAGAAGAATTCACTTCTTGAAGAATCCTGGCTCAGATGCTTAAGTGACAGTCTTTGCAGAAGCATTTTCAGAATATGTAACTCCAACTTAACGGAGGAGTGACATGGACGCAATCCTGAACTGTCTTCTCAGTTAACATCCTGGAGTCACCATATGGCTTTAAGAAACTTATCTACTATTCTGTGCCTCAGTGTAGCCACCCGCAAAGTGGGCACCGACATCCCCTCCTTCCAAGGGGCACCATGTTGTGTGCTTAATATTGGCAAACGCTCTAAGTGTTCCAATGAAAATGCGAGTGTGATTTTTGTGAGCTCACCAGCTAAGGCAAGTGTAACTGCAGTCTGCAAATGTCCTGTTTAAAGATGTACTCTTTATATTTCAACCCATAATTATTCAGCATTTATAGATCATCCCATGATTGCTGAGTACTTTATAAACATTTGTCCTTAAGACAGCCACGTCCTCAAGTAAGGTGGGGAGAGAGGAGAAAGAATGCCTGCAAAAAGTTGTAAGCATGTCCTGACAAGAGCGTGGCAGTGAAGTGGACGCACAGGTGATAGAGTGTCTACACGATGGGGACGCTCTAGCCGTGGCCTCCCCTGCTCCTCCTCACTTCTACCCTGGAGCTCCCTTGTCCCATAAGACAACCTTGCGATCGTCCGGCAGGCTCGTTGCATGTGGGCATGCAGCAGGGGCAGGTAAGTGCCATGGATGCCGCGTTATGTCAGCTTCTGAACGCCAAAAGCTAAGCCTGCGGATATTTGGGATGCCCCAGCACAGGGCACATGACATCAGAAGTGGGAAATGTGCCAGTCTCTAACTTTGCTGGCACATCTCCTAGTATCATTACAGGTGTGGTCTCTGGAGCAGGTTCTACCTATCTGGCCCTGCCACTTCTGACCACATTACCCCCTCGGTCGTCTCTTTGCTGCAGTGTCCTCTTTAATGGAGACAGTAATAGTATAGACCTCACAGGGCTGTTCTGAGGATGAAAAAGTTAAATGCCTCTAAGTGCTTTACACCAAGAACAGTGCCTGGCACGCTGTTAACCCTTAGCCAGTGTTAGCGTCAGAGTGGCTTCATCCCACCCATGTGAGGAAGAGAATTATTTGAGCTTCCAGAACCCCTGTCCTGAACCCTCTTTCTTCAGTGGTCCCCATTTTTCCTCTTTATGTGGGGCATAAAATGAAGAGATTAAAAGTTTAGAATTTACAGAGCCGGCCCCATGGCGTAGTAGTTATAGTTGGCGTGCTCTGCTTCAGGAGCCTGGGTTCGCAGGTTTGGATCCCGGGCACAGACTTACACCACTCATCAGCCATGCTGTAGCAGCGACCCACATACAAAATAGAGGAAGACTGGCACAGATGTTAGCTCAGGGCTAATATTCCTCAAGCAAAAAGAGAGGAAGATTAGCAACAGATGTTAGCTCAGAGCGAACCTTCCTCACCAAAAAAAAAAAAATGTTTAGAATTTAGAATCACAGAAACCTGGTTTCTGCCCCTGGCTCCACCTTTTATGAGCCATGTGATATTAGACAAATCGGGTAACCTCTCACTAGAACACAGGTTCTAGATCTTTACTATGGGGATAACAATATCTTTCTCAGAATTTTTGTAGGAATTAAATGTGATAAAGTACATAACAAACTGTGCCATCATGCCCAGAGCATATTGTTTCCTAAATGCACGCTAACCCTCTCCTCCATCTGTCGACTCAGGGATGGCGGTTGGGATGGGGTTTACGTGGACCCTGGGGAGCTGACGGGAACTAACGCTTGCTTGCACTTTAGAGTTTCAAAGACCTTGCAAATACAGTTCACGTTCTCTAGACACCTTGCTCCTCAAGTGAGGTCTGAGGGCCAGCAACATGAGCATCACCTGCTCACCCATGAGCTCCTTAGAAACACATCTGAGATTCTGCATCTCATGCTTGCCCCAGATAGACTGGTTCAGAATTGGCATTTCACCAGCATCCCGAGGGGACTCATGCACATGTTAAAGTGGAGAATTGCTGCTCCAGAGCTCAGCCTCCAAGCCAGACTGCCCACCACTTTCTGGTTATGTAACCCGGGGCATGTGACTTAATCTCTCTTAGCCTCAGTTTCCCTAAATGTAAAATAGGGCCAAATGCAATATCTACTTCATGGGATGGTGTGAGGGTAAAATGAAATAGCCCAGGTAAAGCTTTTAGTACAAAGTCGGGTACACAAAAAGAAATGTTGGCAATTTAGATACCATATTTAGATAACTTAAATAGCAATTTAGATACTGTATTATCTCAAGGGATCTTTACAAGCAGCCTGCGCTCTGGACAGAACAGGTATTATTATCTTCATTTCACGGGGGCACACTGATGCTCAGTGCGTTCACGTGATGTGCCCAGGGTGGCAGGTAGCGGATGGAGGCAGGATTGGAAGTCCCAGCAGGGGAGTGAGGCTAAAGCGTAGTCTGTTTGGGGACATCTTGAATAGAGCCCACGGTTGCAGAGAAGGGGCACCTGTCCTGTCCAGCGAACCAGAGCAGTCACATCAGCCCTGTAAACAGCCCGTGGTGGCACATGCCATAGCCAGGTCACCTCAGCTGAACTTGAACCCAGGTTTTCTGATCCTGAAGCCGGCTTTCTCTATACCCCAGTGCATCTGCTTCAGGCTTGCTTAATTCTGCTGGAGAGCCAGAGGAATTATTTCCCTAAAAGCTTCAGTTAGGTGAGATCTCTCTCGTGGCTTAGATACCTGGAGAGGGTCTCCCTCGTGACTGCCCACGATCATGCTGCATTTCTGTCTCAGCAGTTCCCCTCAGAGACCAGGACAGGTTTTAAGCAGTGGTCGTTGGAAGTTAGAAGTTGGAGATAGGGAGTAGGAAGGCCTCTCGACTCTCAGCAAGGGTATTCGAAGACCCCAGGAATAACCTGGCGTGTCTGGACCCTGCAGGCGAGCCTTTGCCTTTGCTGTGGCCTTGAAGCCGCAGCGAACTCCTGTGGACACGTGGAAGTCCCACAGCCTCGGAATTAGGCTGAAGCCTTTCCCTGTTCTGAACCGTTTTCCAAATCGACCTTGAATTTTGACCTTCATTTGGCCAGACCTCTCCATATAAAGGGGTTTATAATTACGCTTTCAGACTGCTTAATGTTTTGCTATAAAGTAAAAGGAAAAATAAATCTATAGAGAAAATGGGCTGGAAGGCAATCTTGTGGCGGCCTGGCGGCCTCGGGGAATACCCTGGTGGTGACGTTGATGGCAGTGTCAGACTGGCTCCTTCTCTCCGACTGGCCCGTGCACTGCCTGGGACCCGTGGCTAGCAGTTGCTTGTCAGAAGTCATGTCATTCTGGGACTTGGAGAGCTCTAGAAAACAAATACAAGGGATGACAGGTGGAAGCACACAGCTTTGTGACACTTGGGGGAGCCCTGCTCCAGGATTCCTGCAACCACACGAGCAGGAGCCCCAAGGTCCCACAAGGACAAGACCACACAGGGCAGAGCACCCAACGCCGAACTCTAGGGCCTGAGGGAGCAGGGACACGCCAGGAGACTGTGTCCACACCACCGGCTGGACGCAGGGCACACTGCGCTGTGCACGGGGCAGGAGAGCTGGATTCCTAAAAGGCACCTGCGTGGCCACCAACAGGGCAGGAGACCTCACCCAGGTCACTCTGCATTCCAGGCCACATGTCACGAGTGCACAGTTGTCCAAACAAAGAAGGCGGCCTAACAAACCAGCCAGCTCTTCTGGGTTCCTTACAAAGATTTTATAACTAAACACCATTTCTTGAGGTGAAAGCAAGATTTGGGATATCCTTGTAACTATCTTAGTTAGCAAACCCTGAGAAGCTGACTTTAAATTTTTTCGTTTTTGCAGTATAACTGTGGTCTATAAAAAAGACAAAGAAGGTGAGAAGGAAGCCACCCACACACAGAAATGAGAGAACCAGCTCAAAGACGATTTTGTCCTCCAAAAACGCCTGCCTTTTCCCAGGAGATCCTTGTCTGTTTCAAGTGTGGACCTCAACACTATCTTTAGATCAGAGCTGTCCAGTAGAGACATGGGAGGATGCAGCTTAGGGGTTTCAGACGACCTTAGTGGCTGAGAAGGCATGCCGCTTTGCTCTTGAAGTCCCCTCCAGGGTCAGCTCTGGCTGTCCACCTGGGTCTGGGGCTCTATCATGACATCACGATCATAGCACTCGGGTATTAAATTGGCAAGTCTCAAACGTGTGAGCATATGTACAGGGAGGCTATGGGCTGTAAATATGCCCAAGTGTACCAGGTGGGCATGTAAGCAGGTGAGTGTGAGGTGGGACAAGACGAAACGTGCGTCCTGCCTCTCTGGGAGCCTGGCTGAGGGATTATAAGGTCAGAGTTAACTCCGAGCCGTGATTCCAGGGTGGCAGTGGTGGGAGGGAATTCACATAAGCCACATGAATCTGGATGGAGGCTGTGCATCTAGAAAGAGACGCAGAGAAGCTCCCACAAGAAGCATCAGTGGGAAAGAGCCAGCCACTCAGAGCGCAGGTAGCGCCACAGTTGGAAACTGTGTCCAAGGCTGATGCGCACACAGGGTGGAATGATGTTGTCCGAGAGCCCGGGGGAGTGACGGGGGTGGTTTTAAACCTCCAAGCTCTATTAGCAAAGAGGCCATGAAATTCGGCTGCTCCCCGCTTCTGAAGCAGAAGGGGGCAGACTGTGGCATGAGACAGTCACTTCTCTGCCTATCTGAAAAGCGGCACTTTGATTTCAACTGTCATTATGGGACAGCTTAGATGGGGCTCGTGGGGAATACAGAGGACTAATTAAAATCAAACACTAAGATTATCTCAGAGCCAAGGCACAGCATGGAGACCATCCACCTGCAACTGCAGAACGAGGGATGATGGATGGGGTGATGAATGAAACAAGCACAGTGGAGGGGAATGGATGCCTACGACCCCCATCACACTGAGGACCAGACCCACTCTGGGCACCTTAGGAGGCCTGACACGGGGGCTATTCTCTAGGACTTGCATTTTAACATAAACAGGAAAAAATATCTGAGTAGAAAGACCTTTGAAATAGACAAGATTCTAAGCAGTGGTAGTTCCGGGTTCCTTGCATCTGCAGATTGCATGATTACTGCTAATCGAAGAAAATAAATTCACCCAGGAGAAAAGGAGAATGGACAAGGAATTCCGTCCAAACGACGGATATTGGGCCCCGCCTGGCCTGAAAGGTTTTGGTTTTCGATTTACTGGAATTGGATCACTCTGTTTTCTTTTCTTGGTTGCTCCTTGGGAGAGGCTCCAATGGGTGCCAGTGCTAGCTCAAGGTTGGCATCAAGCTCCTCTCCCCATGGCGCTGAGCTACGGCAGGTCAGGGCACCTCCTTTTTCCCCAGGGAGCCAGAGCCCTGCTCTGTGGGTAGACGGGAGAAGGGCGGGGGCTGCGGCTTTCCCCAGGAGCCGGAGACAGAGGTCGCCAGCCAGGCCTTGGCCAAGTGGTGGGGAAGAACACATGGAGAAACATCCACTTACTTTTCATGTGGGTGGCAACAGACAGAAACAAATTTTCCATGGACTTATTAAATCCTTTAAACTGACCAAGTTCTTGTAACTAAAACAGAGACAGAAGGAAAGAGAATGAGCGTTATGTTTGATGACTCGTGTTTGCCCCAGCAGCCTCCAGGCTGCCAACCCCCCACACTGGCCAGTGTGTGCGGGCATGCGGGGATGCATGCGTCTGGGCCGGGGCTCTGGGGCGCCAGCGGGTGTGTGTGCATGCATATCTGCAGTGGAGAGGGCACCGTACTCTCACCAGTCCTCTGAGTTTTGACACCGCATTAAAGGAAGGGGCACCATCAAGGGGATGTTGACAAGATAACAAGGTCTTAGAAATAATGACCCTCATTTCCTGGCTCAAAGATGGCACCCAAGTAAATTCCTGCTTCTCTAATCACCTTTCTCTTATGACTCCACCCCAACTCCACATAGAGGGGATGCCAACACAGGGAGGATGCTGGTGACACAGGGGCTGATGGTGTGACCAGGCACAGGTGACCAGTCTGGAGCCAAGAGATAGTTCCACCTCCCAAAGCAGCAGAGAGAAGAAAAACGAAGAGAGCAACAGAAATGAGATCACTTCCCTCTGCAAGTCTCATCCATCCATCTATCCGTTCATCCATCCATCTATCTATCCATTCATCCATCCGTCCATCCATCCATCCATCCATCCAGTAAATATGTCTTGAGCACATCGGTGCTCAAACAACTTTGGGGAACTTAAAATCTCAAGGGGAAAGTAGAGTAGGACTTTGAAAGTCACTCCTGGGGCTCACTTTGAAATTGGAAAAAGAATGTATGTATTTCCTCCCTCTCACCAGCAGATGCGTAGAGCTTCCTTCATACAGATATGGTTACTCTCCTTCATTCACAGAATAATAATAATGAAAATAATCAAGACTGTAAGTTTTCACGGCACTTCACAGTTTTCAAGTACCAGCATAGACATTATTTCATTAATTTCTCACACCAGCCAAGAGAGGCAAACCAGACAAGCAAACTTATTTCCACCCCTCAGGTGGAAACCCAGGTGACTCCCCCAAGATCACACGGCTAATTTCTTCAGACAGAAATGGCCCTGGTCTACTTTACATGAGTGCCTACAAACACTCAGAGATACACACATTTCCACAGGCACTCCCACTCTCACACACCTGTGAATCAACCTGCCCCCGGACACACTGCAGCCTATGCAGACCCCCGCATTCAAGGGCACAGAGCACAGTCAGGAAAGAGAGCCAGTGAAATGACAGGAGTAAAGAGATGAGGATGTGGGCACAGGCGAGGACGTGGGGTGCAGAAGGTGAGTCGGTTGACAGTACAGATGGTCCTATGGCCCCCAAAGCATGGTGGAAGCACAGACAGTGGGCAGGGCCCAGCACTTCCCAAGCCGCAATGGGGCCTTCATTCCCTGCCTCGCTTCATGACCCACTCCAGCCACAGTCGGACCCCTTTGCCAGGAGGTTCTTGGGCCAACCTCTCGGGCCCCTTCTTCCTCTCTCTTTCTCCCACTCCCCCTTCCCTAGGGAAGCACACAGAACAGACACATTACCCTGCCAGGGCTGCCGCTGCACTGGCTTTCGCTGAGAGGAGGTGGGGTAGGAGGAACCACGGAAATTTTGCTGTGAGGAAGAATACAAGAATAAGAAGCAGGTTATGAACTGTGCAAGTGTTAGTCTTACAAATACACACGATTCGTCATCACCCTATAATTCAAGCTCTCTGCCCTTTTTTTTTTTTACTTCCTCACTTTTTAGCAGAGGGTCCAGCAGCCCCGTTCAGATCTGCTCCTCCGCACGGGGCGTTATTTCCTGGTATCTGAATGTGGGAAATGAGCGTCACGCAGTCTAATGTCTGCGCATCTCACTCCATCCATGTGTCCTAAAATAGCTGGGGTGCTGGGGACCCAGACTTCACGCATGTGTTCTACACGGACTTGCGTGTTCTCTCGGTGGAAACCACACTAGCAGAAGTGCCACAAATGTTGTGGATATAAAAATCGACCATGAGAGGAATTCAAAGTTTGTGCTAAAAGAAGTGGGAAAAAATGAGGGAGTAAAAAATGAAAAAGCCCTGAGACTGGAAAAAAATCTCATCATGGGCCAAAAAAATAGCTGCTGGTGGGGGGCTTTTGGTAAAACTTGAATAAATTCAGTATAATCAGGTGTGTGAATTATTGCCAGCTTCAAGACTGCTGGGTGTTTAGAATTTTGTGTAAAGTGAACATCTCTCAGGCTCTTATTCAATTCCACCAATGTTTAATCCACAAATGTCTCTAAGGTGTCAGGCACTGGGCAAGACGTTGGAGAGATGAATGATTCATAAAAGCAAATGTGTGGTTTAGAATTTCCTTTAACGTGCCCTCAAAAAGAATATTTAGTTTCCTGACAATATTTCAGGAGAATTTTAGAAACAAAACAGGGGCCAGCCTGGCGGCATCGTGGTTAAGTTTGCACACTCCACTTCAGTGGCCCAGGGTTCACGGGTTTGGATCCCGGGCATGGACCTACACATTGCTCATCAAGCCATGCTGTAGCAGCGTCCCACATACAAAATAGAGGAAGATTGGCACAGACGCTAGCTCAGGGACAGTCTTCCTCACCAAAAAAAAAAAAGAAACAAAACAAAACTTTTAGTGAGAAAATATTATGCCAGCTCCTAGGAGGCTTTTCATAAGAATCTGGAAACATCTCTGTTTCAATCTTTTCCAGGCACTTTATCATTAAAAAAAAAAAATGACATTCCAAAGCAGCAATGTCTGAAAGTCAGAGATCTATAAGCTCTTTTCAGCATGTCCTTTGTGCTCCAGTGCCCAAGAGCCCAGGACGATCCGTCCTTTCACAACGCTCACCTCAGTTTCTGATAAGATTGCAAGAGCTTTGTTCCAGCTGTCTCGCGTTTGCCTGGAAGAGATATCAATAAAGGTCACTTATTAGCAAGAATATAACTTAGATGATGCGAATACAGGAAGTAATAGATTATCATTTTTCTAATTTCTTGCGATTTAAAAATAAGAGACCATTTTGGGGTGCTAGAAATGCTCTTAAGTTAGACTGTGGTGATGGTTGCACAAGTCTGTAAATTTACTCAAAATCATTAAATTGTACATTTAAAATAGGTGAATTTTATGTTCTATAAATTATATTCCAGTGAAGCTATTGTTAAATACACACACACACAGTAAGAGACCATAATTGCTGGAAATGACTGTTTTTATTAAAAGTCGATGTTGGATTAGATTTTTAAAATCTAGATAATTTGAAAAATAGTTCAAGTTTTTAAGCTTCCATTTGTCCTTTGGAAATATTTCATAATTAGATGACTATATTTTGTTAAATGTTCCTTGTTATGGAGATTAAAGTAATCTTTAAAAAAAATGTAATCTACTTATTTCTCGTTGTAGAAGCTAATAATTTCCTAAATAAGACTGCATCTGAGATAGTACTCTTTTTGTTTCAAGGAAAGGGGATTTTATGATGCATTAAGATCCCAAAATAGAACTCAACTTGTCCATAGTTCTGTGAACACAATGTTTCCTGGCCCAGTGCACAGGGAGAGGTCAGCCTGCCCAGCCCAGAGGCTGGAAGGCCACTCTCCTGCTCAGGGGGGTTCCCCAGAGGGCCCCACGCTGTCCATCACGCAGGGAGAACCACAGACCTGCCATCCTAGGAGGCCCATCTAGTTCCTGTCTTGTGTGTTCATGCCAAAGACAGACCTGTGTATTTGCATCATCTCCATAAAACCCAAGGAAGGCAGAGAGAGTAAGAAAATCGGGATGGGCAGGGAGGCCTTTGGGAGGAGGGTGAATGACTCTGATTATCTAGCCCCAAACCTTAAAGCCGAAAGCAGCTAACCCTTCTGTGACCCCGAGCTGTGCAGCCCCAGGGCAGTTCCTTACCCAGGGCCGGCCTCAGGGAGCCAGAGCCCTGACATCACATCTCCAATTCTGAGTCTACCTCCCGTGTGCATTTTTCTGGGGTTCCTGACGGTGTTTACCGGATTATAAAAGGAGTCAGGGAGCCCTCCCCCTCCCCCATTAAGAAAGAATTCTCTAAGACAGAACAGAAAGGCCTCCCGCAAAGACTGATAGAACCCGCCGGTGATGGTGAAATCCCCCATCTGCAGGAACCACCGGAAAGAAGCGGGGTCTAGGCCCGCGGCAAAAAGAGCACCACCCCACTGCATCACGGTCCTCGGGAAAGCAGAGGAAAACAAGGGAAAGAGAAAGAAAAAATAGCCACACTGTTCATCCAGCCCGTCCCGGGCGGAAACGCAGAGCCCAAGGGACCGTGCATTCCGAGCCCTCTGGTGGGTTGGGCTGTTTCACAGGGACCGTGGCCGCTCCAGCCCCTCCCCGCTGCCCCGCCTTCTTCTGCCCCTCATCCCCTTGCCCCCCGGATCATTGCAACACTGTCCCCAAGGCACAGCCACCAGAGTTACACTCCCTCCCCCAAATGTGATGCTACCCCTCCACCGCCTGAAGCCCTCAGTGACTCCCTGTTGCCTTCGCCTCAAGTCCAAGCCCCACGCGGCATCCCTGGGCCTCCACACCCCGCCTGGGCTCACCTCTCCAGCCCCTTTCCCACGACCTGCGGGCCTCGACCTTTCCGCTCCAGCGACACCCAGTAGCTTCCTATTGCTCTGCTTACCCTGGGCGTTGTCTCCTTACTCCCGCTTACCCCCCACCCCACCTCCTCGTGCTAAGTGCCCAGGCATTTCTACCTCAGACCCCACATCTCCATCCTAAAACCTCAGCCAGTCCCCGTCCGTCGCATTTCACTTTTCTAAATACCCCTCCTGAGGTCCCGGGACCGCCCGGCCCGCAAACGGCTCTCTGCTGCCCCCTGCTGGCTGTCGCAACACGCGGCCCGGCCGGCAGCTCTACGGGGTCAAAAGACCCTTTCTGTAAAGGTCAAATAGCAAACATTTTGGCTCCATACGGTCTCTGTCCCAAGTACTCAACTCTGCCCTTGTGACAGCACCCACAGACAATGTTGAAGAGTGGGCGTGTCCGTGTTCCGATAAAACTTGATGGACACGGAAATTCGAATTTCGTATCCTTTTTATGTGTCACAAATATTATTCTTTTGACTTTTTTGACCACTTAAAAATGTAAGACCCATTCTTAGCTCATGGAACATACAAAAACACGCAGAGGGACAGGATTGGCCCCAGGGTCCTAGGTGGCCTCATGTCCGTGCTACTCCAGGGGTGGGCAGTGACTCTCAGCAGTGGCACCAGCTGGGGGCTTGTCAGCAATGCAGAGTCCCAGGCCCAACCCCAGCCCTGCAGACTCGCCACCTGCTCACTGAAGTCTGAGAAGCCCTGCCCTGGGAGTCTGTCCAATGCCTTGTTTATTTCCATTTTCCTTTCCTTTCCTTTTCCATTTCATCAGGTGTCATCCCAATTTCATAAATGAAAACCGAGGCTCAGAGATATTGCATAACCGGCCCCAAGTCACAAAGTTCACAAGTGACAAAGCTGGCTTTTGCACCACAACTTGCTCCAAAGTCGTGCACAAATAAGGTAGGCCAGGATCGGTGAAAAGAGAAAATGGGGGTAACCGATGGGTGACAGGTACGTGGGGGAGGGGGGTACTGTTCTCTCTGCTTTTGCTCATGTTTGAAAATTTTCATAATTAAAAGCAAGGAGGAAAAACAACCATGTATACACCAAGAACTAGGTTCTTGAAAGCCCTGTAAAGATTTCTTAATTTTATAAATTTTTTTTCCTGTTTGTCGTGTGTATCTTATTCCACTTAAATCTTCCAGAAATAAGGCCTGTGCATGTGTGTTTGAGGCACCCAGCCTTGGGCGTGAGGGCCTCAGGGAGAGAGGGGCAGGCAGTGAGTGGGCTGACAGCCCCTCCATCCCCTCCATCCCCCTGCCTGGGCTCAGCTCCCCTCCCTGCTCCAAGCCCCGCCTCATCTCCCTCCTCCAGACACCCTCCAGAGCAGCTCAGCTCCCCTCCCTCCTTTGCTTGCAACTCGCTGCCTATGTGGATGCAAATGACACTCCCTCGATGCCGCCCCTGAAAAGATATGCTGGAGTCCTAACCCCCAGCACATGCGAATGTGACCTTACGTGGAGATAGAGTCTTTGCAGATCAAGTCCAGGCAAGGTCATTAGGGTGAGTCCTAATCCAATGTGACTGATGTCCTTATAAAAAGGGAAAATTTGGACGCAGAGGCAAGAGGATGTGAAGATGAACATGTGACAACAGAGGCAGAGACGGGAGTGACGTGTCAACAAGCCACGGACCACCAAGAATTGCCGAGAACACCAGAAGCTGGAAGAGGCAGGGAAAGATTCTCCTAGAAGCGTGGCCCCTCTGACACCTTGATTTTGGACTTCCAGCCTCCAGAACTGTGAGACACACGTTTCTGCTGTGTGAAGCCACCCAGTTTGCAGGACGTTGTCACAGCAGCCCAAGGAAACTATTACAGGGGCTACAGGGGTCCACTGTGGTTTAGTCCCCACCTACTGCTCCAGTGTCATCTTCTTCTTTTTTTTTTTTTCCTGAGGAAGATCAGCCCTGAGCTAACATCCATGCTAATCCTCCTCTTTTTTTTTTTTTTTTGCTGAGGAAGACCGGCTCTGAGCTAACATCTATTGCCAATCCTCCTCCTTTTTATCCCCAAAGCCCCAGTAGATAGTTGTATGTCATAGCTGCACATCCTTCTAGTTGCTGTATGTGGGACTTGGCCTCAGCACGGCTGGAGAAGCGGTGCGTCGGTGCCCGCCCAGGATCCGAACCCGGGCTGCCAGCAGCGGAGCGCACGCACTTAACCGCTAAGCCACAGGGCCGGCCCCATCCAGTGTCATCTTCTGCCACCCCCGTCCTATTCGTATGTCATGGTCGAGCTGAACTTCCCAGATACCCACGCCCACTAGACTCTGCTTCTTCCGTATTCCTTGGTCACGTGCCTTCATGGCCCTTCTAGTGGTTCATTCTCGGGGATTCTGCGCCCATCCTCACCAGGCTGGTGTCTGTGTGGAAGCCTGACTGCTCTGTAATCACCTGCATACATGTCTGTCTCTCCCTCTAGACGGCGAACCTTTGAGGACACTGGCCTCATCTTACGCATCTCAGTGTCTCCAGCACCCAGCAGAGGGCTTGCCATGCAGAGGTGGTGGTTATCAATACAACAACAATAGCAACCAACGCTATTTTAACAATAACAATAAGCATTACCTCATTTGAGCCACACAACCAAGTATGTCAGAAAATAAGGTCATCGTTTTTTCACGCTTAGCTTACATGTAATTTCATCCATTCATTCACATTAATTGTTATAATACACACGGCACTTCACAGAGCTAAGAATAAGAGGACACAACCTCTGCTCATAAGCAGGAGCTTATGGTGCTGTAAGGATTCACACAAACTACAGAACAGAGCTGTGGTTTCTAGATCAAAAACCAATCCTGTGATTGGCACACAGGTCTGTGGCAAGTCATTATATATCTGCCTATCTACTTCTCAATCTGAAAAAAACACGCATAAGACAGCTTACTTTAGGTGCTCATAAAAATTCCTGTAGAGTGGAAGCCCATCTTGAGTGGGGCTCCACTGTGACGCCAACCTACCAACGCCCTGGACCACAGGTCCTGCAGCAGATGCCACGCCCTGCTCCCCCAGCTGCTCTCTGGGGTGACACAGTTCACGGAAGGAGGGCACAGGGCAGACTCCTTGGAATGCCCCACTGCAAGTCAGTCAACCAGCCAAACCACGTTATAGGTGGCTGAAGGGCCTCCCGTCCTGGACTGTGGGTTCTGTGTGGGCTAGTGTTCTTCCAAGATGTGATCATTGACTTCCCCTCCTACACTGTGAGGCCCCACAGCAGCCTTTCGTCAGGAAAGTCACACATCCCCTACAGCCGTGTGGGTCCAGCTATGGAGCTGACAGGGCCGTCAAGTGGAAGGCTGGCCTGGCCCACAGCCATCTCTCTGCTTGTGCCCGTGGAGCGGAGCATCCTATTGAGGAAACCATACCCAGGAGTTCCAGGTGTGACCCAAAGCAAAGCACGGGTAGAGCTACCCACAAGGAGCCTCCCTGGGAACTCTGCAAATGTGCCCCTTCCCCAAGAGGCTTTTGTCCACCCCTGCGAGTGGGTTGTAATATATGGATTTTGTTAGAACAACACATTTTGCTTCATCTTCCAGAAAAATCATCACAATAAACACACAAATCTAGGATGTCTATGATGTGAACAGTATCTCTTCCTCTTAGATGTGGCTCTTTTGTGTAGTGCCCAACCTGCACAACTGTATGAGACAGTCCTGAGGGTTGGCCCACGCTGGAGCTTGAGTGTGAGATGCTAGAAGAAGGTGAATAAAACTAGGCATTGGAGGGGGTGATGGACAATTACAGTGTGTTTTAGGACTTTTTTCTTTCATAGGAAAGAAAAAGTCCCTAGAATAATAAAGCTTTAAACCAATCTTTGGCTCACATATGCAAAAGGGAAAATCTCACAAAAAATTTGACCTAAAAATCCCTCAGCATGTAAAGAATCACGATATCCTGTCATAAATGGTTTCAGAGCTGGATTCCAGAGCCATTTTAGGTATATTTTGGTCCTTAGAGGAGTTTTGAGCTTAGATATACAGGGTCCAAGAACGTACCACAAGATGAAAATAGATAAAGTGCCTGACTGTGAATCAGCAACAACACCTTCCAGGAGGACAAAAATTAATGATAGCAGATTTATAATCTTGTTGGCAGGAAGTATCTTATCCAGTGTCCTTCTGCCACCAGACATTACTCTTCTGCTCAGCTGCAAGAGAGAAAAATAAATTTTCCTCTTAATTAAGCTCCCTATACTCTATCAGCAGGAATTCTGGATGATTTCCATGTTCATAATCATCATCAAGGGCTGGGCAGTGGTTCTTCCACTTGAAGTTGATGGTAACTGGTCCAGGTTTATTGAGGACGTGGGGACAATAGCATATAAACTGCTTATCAGCATCCTTTCATTTTCTCTAAAAACCGAATGTGGGTTTTAGGAGTTTTCTATCCTAAAGATTCTGGATATTAATCCCTGATCAGATATGTGATTCACAGATACTTTCTCCCATTCCATGGGTTGTCGTTTTACTCGGTTGATAGTGCCCTTTGACGCACTAAAGTTTTTTTCTTTTTTTTTTTTTTGCTGAGGAAGATTCCCCCTGAGCTACTATCCATTGCCAATCTTCCTCTCTTTTTACTTGAGGAAGATTCACCCTGAGCTAACATCTGTGCCAATCTTCCTCTATTTTGTATGTTGGTCACCGCCACAGCATGGCCGCCAAGCAGTGGTGTAGGTCCATGCCTGAGAACTGAACCTGGGCCGCCGAAGCAGAGCGCACTGAACTTAACCACTAGGCCACGGGGCTGGCCCCAAGTTTTTCATTTTGATGAAGTCCAATTTGTCTATTTTTTCTTTTGTTGCCTGTGCCTTTGGTGTCATAGCTGAGAAATCATTGTCAAAGCCAATGTCACTTTTCGTCCTAGGTTTTCTTCTAAGAGTTTTATAGTTTTAGGTCTTATTTTTGGATCTTTGGTCCATTTTGAGTTAATTTTTGTAAATGGTATTAGATAAGGATCCAACTTCATTCTTTTACATGTGGATATCCAGTTTTCCCAGCACTTTTCATTGAAAAGACTGTCCTTCCCCATTGAAGGACATTGGCACCCTTGTCAAAAATCATCTGACCATACATGCATGAGTGTTTTTCTGTCTATTCTATTCCTCTGGTCCAAGTGTCTGTCCTTGCGCCAGTGCCATGCTGTTTGGATTACTGTAGCTTTGTAGTAAGTTTTGAAATTGGGAAGTGTGAGTCCTCCAGCTGTCTTCTCTTTTTCAAGAAACAAGAAACAACTCAGTTCAAAAATGGGCAAAGGACTGTTTTTTTGTGTGTGTGAGGAAGATCAGCCTGGAGCTAACATCCATGCCAATCCTCCTCTTTTTGCTGAGGAAGACTGGCCCTGGGCTAACATCTGTGCCCATCTTCCTCTACTTTGTATGGGACACAGCCACAGTGGCTTGACAAGCGGTACATCACTGTGCACCCAGGATCCAAACCTGCGAACCCTGGGCCAGCGAAGCGGAGTGTGCACACTTAACTGCTATGCCACCAGGCCGGCCCCTGGGCAAGGGACTTGAATAGACATTTCTCCAAAGAAGATATATAAATAGCCAATAAGCAGATGAAAAGATATTCAACACCACTAATCATTAGAGAAATGCAAATCAAAACCACAATCACACAGCCACTATGGAAAACAGTATGGAGGTTCCTCAAAAAACTAAAAATAGAACTATTATATGATTCAGCAGTCCCAGGGAGGCTCCTTTCATATCCAAAGGAGATGAAATTACTATCTCAGAGATACGTCTGCACCCCATGTTCATTGTAGCATTATTCACAATAGCCAAGACATGGAAATAACCTAAGTGTCCATTGACAGATGAATGGATAAAGAAAATGTGGTATATACATAAAATAGAATATTAGTCAGCCATAAAAAAGAAGGAAATCCTGCCATTGCAACAACATGGATGGATCTTGAAGGCATTAGGCTAAGTGAAATAAGTCAGACAGAGAAAGACAAATACTGTCTGATCACATTTATGTGTGGAATCTAAAAACATCAAACTCATGGAAGTAGAGAGTAGAATGTGGTGGTTGCAGGGGCTAAGGGGTGGGAAAAAGGAGGAGATGTTGGTCAAAGGGTACAAACTTTCAATTATAAGATGAATAAGTTCTGGGGATCTAATGTATAGTCACCATGGTGACTATAGTCAACAATACTATATTGTATACTTGAAAGTTGCTATGAGTAAAGCATTAATGTTCTCACCATAACCACAACAAAATGGTAAATACATAAGGGAAAGGATGTGTTAATAAAGCTTATTGTAATTGTAAACATTTCGCAAGATATATGTGTATCAAAACATCAAAAAAAATCCATACACAGAATTGAATAAATATCAGGCTTGTAGACACCCAATAAATGCTGACTGAATGACTAAAAAAAAAACCCACAATGAGATACCACTTCACACCCATTAGGATGGCTATTATCAAAAAGACAGAAAACAAGTGTTAGCATGGATGTGGAGAAATTGGAACCCTCGTGCATTGCTAGTGGGAACATAACATGGGGCAGCTGCTATGGAAAAATGGTATGGCAATTCCTCAAAAATTTAAACATAGAACTACTATTTGATCGAGCAATTCCACTTCTGGGTATAAATACAAAAGAATTGAAAGTGGGGACTTGAACAGATATTTGTACATCAATGTTCATATTAGCAGCATTATTCACAATAGTGGAAAGGTGGAAGCAACCCAAGTGTCCATTGATGGATGAACGGATAAACAAAATGTGGTATATATATACATACAATGCAATATCATTCAGTCTTAAAAAGGAATGAAATTCTAACACATGCTACAACTTAGATGAACCTTGAAGACATGCTAAGTGAAATAAGGAAAACACAAGAGGACAAATATTTTATGATTCCACTCATATGAGGTACTCAGAGTCATCAAATTCATAGAGACACAAGTAGAAGGGTGGTTGTCAGAGGCTGGGAGTGGGAAGGGGAATGAGGAGTTATTATTTAATGGGTACAGAGTTTCAGTTTAGCAAGATGAAAAAGTCCTGGAAATGGATGGTGGTGATGATTGCAGAATGATGTGAATTTACTTAACGCTACTAAACTGTATACTTAAAAATGGTTAAAATGGTAAATTTATATTAGGTACATTTTACCACAAAAAAAAAAATGCACATAGAGTTCTTAAATTCAAAATGATTTCTTATTTAAGTATACGTGTCTTATCTTTTAACAAATTTATTCATATGAAGAGCTAGTTTAACATCCAATTGTTAAGATATCCCTGGAAACTACCCTAATCAGTAATTTGGTCTAAACAGATGAACACATGAATTTTAATTCAGAAATCCTATTCAGTTCAATTATTTTACCTTGGTTTCCAAATCTGTTCATTTAAATAGGAAAAATAATGATGGTCATCAAAACATTGTTGTATTTTATCTGCTGATCATCTAGAGAAGCAGGCAGCAAAGGGTCAGGTAGAAAATTTTAGACTTTGCCAGCCATACAATCTCTGTTGCAGCTATGCATTCAACCACTGTATTGCAAAAGTGACCACGGACAGAAGTGAGCATGACTGTGTTCCAATAAAACTTTATTTACAAAAACAGGTGGTGGGCCAGAATCAGCCTGTGTACTATAGTTTGCCAACTCCCAGTAGAGCAAGGGGTATTAAGTAAAATGAAATATAGACTGTCCTAGTAACTAGCCTACTTAATCATGGTTCCCCCTCTAGGCTAAAAGTGATGGATCAAAACCCAAAAGAAGCAAGTGGATAGTGAGGTGGTCATAACAATTCAGGACCAAAGATGTTGGTTGCCTAAGACAACCTCACCATCAAGGGGTGTTGGACAGGGCACAGAGGACGGTGGGAGAGGTAGGGACACAGAAATGGTCCTGGTCGGAATGCTGTGGCTCAGAAAGCAGCAGGGAACCTCTAGTCTCCCGGTGAGATAGTTGAGAGAAAAAAATATATATCTGGGTTGAATTGATATCTTCATAGCACCCTGGCCAGTCTAAGCAATTCAATTTTTGAGTTGCTACTAGGAACAAAGCCAAACGTATCATGAAATCAAAGATGACTAAACTCAAGAACCTGCCTCCGGAAGAGTATTACCTAGAAACACGGTGTGAAGAGAAAAAGTTTGAAGGTCAAAGTCTTCCTTCACCGCAGTCATAAACTCTTGACTTGATAGTCTCTGTTCTAACCAGTTTGAATGGACTGGTCTAAAAATCTCTCAGGGACACGACAAGCCAGGAACTGACTTCTTGGGCACACACTCCCTTCTGTGGGTTTGTGTTTATTTTGTCTTTCCTCTTAAGGAGCGTAGCATGGAGAAAATATTCAGCAGAGTAAAATGCCATATTTTCTTTAAAATAAGACAAAAGCATATATAAAATTTTATATCTGGGAAATAAACATGATTTTCATAAAGACACTCTCTTGTGCAAGTCAGCACTAGGCACTCGATTCATAACTTACAGACAGCGTTACTGATTTGTAATTTACAGAAAGCTTTGCTGCATCTTCCTTGTAGACTCCATCTGTTGAACTGCAGGGTGAGAGATCTTTACTGAGCTGACAAGAAGAGAGGCAATAAAGCCCCTACATATTTACTGGCTACCTACTTCTTTTAATTCACAAGGCTGAGTCTTTTGAGGCCACACAGCCCGTTGGATGCTGCCCTGATATCCTTGTGATCAGATGGACCACAGAACAAAACACTGAAAAAGTCACATGAAGAACTAAATCACATTTACTACTGGGAGAGGGAGATAAAAGTTATTTTTCTTCATAATTATTAGACATAGTATCGTCCTGGTTAGTTATATAATGGATTATTGAGACTATTATCAGCAGCTATGTCAAGGTGGTGCCTTCCAAAATTATTTTATTTCCCCAATTAATAACAACAGATGACAATCACAGTCGATTGTTTATATATTACACTTAACCATTTTTAAACTTGAAAAAGTATTAGTATTAAAAGTATTAGTACTGTCATCTTTCTGATTTTAATCTTGAATATCAAGCAATAAAATGCTATGGTTGTGGGGGGAAAAAAAAGTAAAATATGTGCATTTACAACAAGGAACCAGGAGAGGGCACTATCTTTATATGTTTAGCAGATGCCAAAAGAATAAGTGAAGATCAAGTTTTCAGTTTCAGTTTTCTAGTTATTAATGATCTAGAAAATTTCCATCATAACTGTTTATTACATTTTCTGCTTTACCAGTGACTGTCAAACCTAAAGTGCATAAAAAGAATTATTTGGGAACTTGTTACATATATACTCTCGGGCTCCACCTGGTCCCACTGAATCAGGAATGTTGAATTTGAAATAGTTCACAGCTGATCCTGGAGCAGGGTTCTCAAAAGCCATAGGAAAAACCCTCTGCACAGAGAGTACCAACTTCCTGAGGGTGGAGGGGCGGGAGGCGACAACCAGAATGGCTGGGAGCTCTCTAAAGACAGCTGGACGCCTACGGAGGTCTGCACGTTTTGATCATTCTAAGGCACCACAGATGAACCTCGACTACGGCACATAAGGAAGTATTTTAAGACAACAACACTAAATAGTGAATTATAAAATCTTAGAGGAAAAAAAGTAGAATCAGAAAAAAAAACTTTTAAGGAAAGCAAAATATTTAAAATATTTTTTTGTACCATCTCCCTGAAAAAGGAAAACTTGGGGTTCACTTTTTCTTGTTTTTAAATCCTTTTAATGGTTGGAAAATTAGCACAACAAACTGTCACAATTAATGTCTATTATTCTTCATTGGATTATTACTTATATCTTGTCTACTTTCAAGGAAATTTGGAGAGCATTTATCTTAAATGGCATGTATCCAATAGGACCATTAAAATAGAGATAAGTAAAAGCAATAGAAAGGAAATTGGTGACAGAGGGGATAATGATTCCCGGAATTCCTTCAAATGGACATCACATTTAGCTCTAGGTTTCTGGATGCCAAAAAGGAAAAGATCTCTAACTTTTCATTTTTAGGTGCCTACTCGGTGCTGAGCTCTGACAACAGGCACTACTATATATAACTTCGCCTTTTGTCTCCAACCAGCTCTTTCCTTACTTCATTCATTCACTTACTCATTCATTTACTCATAGCTCCTACCCTCAAAGAATTCAAAATCTGGTTAGGACAGAACCACCAAGAGTTGCAGGTGAAGGGGCAGCATTCATGTGGGGTCTCTGTGGGTGAACCCCGTGGAGCTCAGGGCTGGGGGACCAGGCGAGCGGTGCCCCGAAGCTGTGCAAATCAATGGCCCTGGATTACAAACCAATGGGAAAGGGACAGGTTAGGTAACAGATGGTACTGGGAAAATTGATGATCAGGAGAAAAAGATAAAATTAGATCTGGCCTCCTGACACATTGTGAAGAGTTAAATGTAAATAAAACCATAAAAATTAGAAGAAAATAAATGTGGATGTCTAACTGATTGCAGGATAAGGAAGGAGTTAAAGAGGGTTGAGAAACACTGGCCTGGATGAAATCGTATACACTGGCTACACTCTTCTTGAGCACTCCCATTATTTATTTTTTTTAATTTTTATTTATTTATTTTTTTCCCCCAAAGCCCCAGTAGATAGTGGTATGTCATAGTTGCACAGCCTTCTAGTTGCTGTATGTGGGACGCGGCCTCAGCATGGCCGGAGAAGCGGTGCGTCGGTGCGCCCCCGGGATCCGAACCCTGGTCGCCAGCAGCCGAGCACGCGCGCTTAACCACTAATGGGAGGCCGGCCCTCCCATTAGTATGATATTTCCCTCCAGATTTCTAATGAACTTGGCAGAAACATCACTTCTTCTTGTGTAAGAAGGGTCAGGAGTATAATCCAGGGGAGGCTCTAATGCCGACTGAATAGGGACCTCGGTTGACAGTGCCTTTTATAAAAGCTGAGTGGCAACCCTTAAACCAATGGCTTCCTTTACTTGCCAACACATTTTTGGTTGAGGCCAAAAAGCTTATTTCTTTACCTCAAACTGTGACTTTTACCAGAAAAGGAAAATGTTTCCAGCCACCCTATTCCCTCTGGGTCAGTCTAGGCTCCCTTGCGTGCGGTGCCCGCTGTCACACGTCACAGAGGAGGGTGCCACCCGTATCACCACTGTGGAAAGATGTGATTCACAGAGCGTGCTAGCTCCACTTTATTTTGATGACACATGCGTGTGTCTTTGTCTGATAAGTTATTCTCTTATCCGTACGGCTCCCATCCTCTGACATGGCCCCTCTGTAACCAAAGCACAATCAGTTCTCTCCATGGTTTCGAGTCCTAGCTACCGACTACATTGTTACATCAACTTGGCAAATACTTCATAAGACATTCGTGTACATAGACCACATACACACCTCCACGCATGTAATCAGACGTGTGCTCACTTCATAATCATCAACATCTGCTAAATTCCAACGGTATCCTCACACTGTGCTTGTCAGTCCTCCATTCAATCATTTTCATCAAGTATCATGAACAAGGTTTTGTGCTTGGTGCTGCAAGGGACTAACAAGACTTTAAAAGCCCAGTTGCTGCTTGTGGAGAGAAAGAGAAGTGCAGAAATGATGATACAATAGAAGGCACTTTCAACAATTCTAGAAGAGATGTACAAGCCAGAGCTGCTGGTGTCTTGGAGGAGGAGAACATCACTGCCAGAGCAGGAAGTCAGGGAAACTTCAAAGCCAACAAGCAGATTTCAGCAGGTAGAAGTGGGCATAGAGAGGGAGGCACTCCGAACAAAGATTGTGAACGGCTTGAGTCGAGGGGCAGAGGCAGGAAAGCATAAACAAATGGAACAAGGGGATGGGAGCTATAGTCCTGTCTACCACGCCCTGCACAGTTTTTTATATTCAAAAGACTTAACACCAAATATTTTAAAACTGGGAATATATTATTTTACTTTAGTAAAAAATTTAAGAGGACTTACCTTCAGTTGGAAATTTCTTGGCTCGTTCCTCAAAGAACCACTCTCCAGTTTTTATTTTCACATTTCTGAAAAACAAGCAGAAAGGAAGCCTCAGATAGAGATGTGGATGGTGTTATATGTGGCTCATGAGAAGTAGGTAGATAGTATTGCAAAATATTAGCCTTGCAAGGGACCTCAGAGGTCACATTTGACTAGTTAGCAGCAATGTGGAGAGTCTCTGCTTGGGTCTAGTTCACCCTATAGCTAATGTACATGTAATATATACATATTAACATATGCGTGTGCCCAATATATATTAAGTACTTAATGTTTTCTGAATAAATATACAAGGAGAATCAAAATTGCCATCAAAATGATCAATTTATCATGTTTACAGTAGGAAGCAATGGCATGAAGGATAATGGACAAAAAAATTCAATGCCATCTATTTGGCTAAGCAGGAGATCATCCTTAGGTTGGGTTAAGGTTAGTTGGTGTTAACCACAACATTTACCAAGAGCCAATGGAAAAGATTCACCTGAGAAGTTGCTAGGAGGACCTAAAGTCTGGGATATGGGATCAATGTGCTTCAGTGGAACTTTGGGGACCTGGCTCCGAGTGGACCACTTGAGAAACAGGGGAAATGACCCCTTCTTGGCCAGCTAGTCTTGTAACCACAGGATGAGTTTAAACTGACCCCATCTTATCAAGAACAGAATGTTAAAGTTGATTTTCAGGGGCAGCGAGCCAAAACTGCAAGTCACATAGCTGGAGCGTGCGCAGAGGAGAAAATTTTGACCTGAAATAACACCTGGAACCAAAGATTCCCCACCCCACCCCCAACAGGACCAAAAGGACCAGGACATGACTGGAACTCAAAAGACAGACCCTTTCCAGAAGTGAAGGGTCTGTTGTCCAGGAAGATCTGGTGTTAGAGCCCCTTTCCATACCTTACCATAAATGGTCTTGTTTGGAGTCCTGCCAATTAAAACTCATCCTGCCAGCACTTCTGCATACCAGTCTGCCCTCCCTAACCTCTTAAAGTTTTACCCCAAACCCTGGACCAAGGAGACAGATTTGAGAGCCTTGCCTCCTGTCTCCTTCCCAGTCAACCTCGCAATAAAGCCTTTTCTTTTCACAAAAGCTGGTGCCATAGTGTTGGCTGCTATGCAAGTCAGGCAGCGGGCCCTTACCCGGTAATAGTCTGACAGTGGCTCCTAGGGCATCTCTACAGCCCTACATCTCCTCCCATCTTAGTCACATGCTGAACAGCACGTAGAGCTCTTTACATGCTCACTGCTTGAAACTGAAGCCCTAAAATGTGCCTTACTCTTGACATTTTCCAAATTTCTGGAGAACTCACCCTCAATCTCAAAGGACCTTGAAAAGGTAGAATTGTTAATATCCTTTTAGGACATAAAAAGGTAAACACACAGATATTATAAATTGTCCACACCCTTAAAATAACGTGCCACAAAACTTGTCAATTCCTGGATTATGCAAGTTTAAAAAAAATTAGAACTTCAATTTATGCAAATTCTCTTTTTTAAAGTATTTACCAAAAGAAGTTTTCCATTAGGTTCTTTTAGGCTATATATGAACTCAAATGGGTTTTTTTAAGTTAATGCTTACCAATGCTGTAAATGTAAGTAAATTCACAAATATATGCCAAGCCCCAAGTTTTTTTAAGAAATATCCTATCTTTTTCTGTGGAGTTCTAGTTGTCAGAAGGCATCAACCAACTTCCTCCCCTAGCTAGAAACTGTTACATTCTCTGATTAGTATGTAAATGCTTATTCCCAACACTTAGTGACTAGAACAAGGAAAACACACACAGAGCATTTATAAATTTTGATAACCAGTCACTACCATTCAGAGCCAAAAACATGTAAAATGTTCAACTGTGATATGCATCTAGAGAGACAGGGAAAAGTTTGCAGCCATAAAATCAGAAACTCAAAGATCTAACCTACTAAATTGAGCACTTTAAGGAGCACAACAACAGCATCTCAACAGAAGTTTTCCCCTCCAGCACTTGAAGGCAAGCAGAGGATCTAACACCAGGGGAAGTTTGGAGAGATTAACAACAGGGTGGTGGCTTCACGCTCCCTTGAAGTGCCATACCTACCAGTTGGTCTGTTTCTGAGGATGCCTCTTCCTCCTTATAAGGTGCAACCATTAGATGAGGAGAGTACAAGAGTGCAATCAAATGTGGAAACATGAAAGCCTCCATCTGATAAGTGAACTTCACTTCCTGGGTTTTCTTTCTGGTGGTGGTGACCCCTCCCAGCTAATCTACTCTCTCACACTCTCCAGCCTGTTACTCTTGTGACCAAAAGCATTCCTAACCAAGACAGGCACTGGGGGTGGGGCAAGCCTCAGACTGGAAAAGAGATCAGAGCTAAGATTCAGCAGCCAATCAAACCATGACCCTCCCCTGGGTCAGCAGAGCTAGCCCAACACAGGCCACCACCGAGAAGTAAACACACACACACAGCTACACAATCATGGAAAATGAAAAACCACCAAGAGACAGGAGGAGAGGAAAGTGGAAACAACCGTGTAAATCAACATTTTATTACCAAGTCCTCCTCGAGCCCCGGTTTCAGAACCTACACAAGAAGCAGATAAATTTAAATACTAGTCACTTAATGCTAATCATCTACTATCACCATCTAATCATCTAATTAAATCCCAACTGATTATAGTAGTTCTCCCCTTATCCAAGGTTTTGCTTTCCAGTTTCAGTTACCCAGAGTCGACCATGGCCAAAAATATTAAATGGAAAATTCTAGAAATAAATAATTCATAAGTTTTGAATTGTGAGCCATTCTGAGTGTGATGAAATCTCCGTGGTTCTGCCTGGGACATGAATCATCCCTTGGTCCGGTATATCCACGCTGCATACGCTACCCGCCTGTTAGTCATTTAGCAGCCTTCTGGGTTATCAGATCGACTGTCACAGTACTGCAGTGCTTAACTCTTATTTTACTTAATAATGGCCCCAGGTCAACTTTATTATTAGTTATTATCGTTAATCTCTTACTGTGCTTAGATTATAAATTAAACTTTATCATAGGTACGTATGTATAGGAAAAAACAGACTATATAGGGTTTGGCACTATCCGTGGTTTCAGGCAACCCCTGGGGGTCTTGGATCGTATCCCCCATGGATAAGGGGGGACTACTGTGCTTGTGAAGTTCAAACAGGAGCTTATTTGGCACAGACAGATTTGGACACAAACTTGCAGGTCCCTTGGGCTTATCTGTGATTAAAGAATGGAAGGATAAAAACGCAACAGTCCTAAACGCCATGAGGACCAGCACTTTTTGCATTTAAGGCTGCTTCCTTTGAGAAGAAGATTTGAGCTGGACCTCCATAAACACTTTTTGCAGAATCAGACATTTCATAAGCGATCATTCTGTAACACCTTTCCTAAGGGTTCCCTGTCTACACCAATCCCAAGTTTTCAAAGAGGACCATTTATTGCTCTTGCTGTTGTCGGGGGAAGAGAATCTCCCTCTGCCCTTTTCTTTAAGGTTCGTATGGCTGGCCAAATAATTAACAAGACAGGTTAGCAGGAGAAAATAATACCAAGTTTAATAACATGTATACATGGGAGAAACTCAGAAATGAGCAACTCGTCCCTCTGTCTAAGCTGCTTGCTTAAGTATTGCACCTAAAGGCGAGGAACGTGTTGGGGGTGGGTAGTGGCCTGGGACTTCAGAGTGCAGGAGGACAATTCTTTTCAGGGTCATCTATAGATAATTTGGTCAGGGAGAGACAGAGTTTTTGATAAAAGAGGCTTGGTGCCTTTGCTATTGTAACCTCTATCCTATATTATCTTTATAGCCATCATGATAGAAGATCTGTTCCAGGAAGGAGCCACCATGTCAAATTCTTTAGGCAGTTAGTGGGGGAGGTCAAATGTCCCTCAGAGAAAACAATCAAGGTAAAGAGATATATTTCAGGGTGGTCAAATCTTGATCTCCCACACTGTCTAAGAGAGAGGTGGGCAGATCTTGCAGTGGCCTCACCTGCAGTGTCTCTGTCCTCATTAGGGCCAACACAGGGTAGCCTGATTCACAGGAACCAAAGGAAGCATTTATTATTTCTTCCCAGATGACTGAATCAGACTTTGGCTATGGAACATTTTCTGAGCTCAGCAATAGGTTAATGCTTTTACATTTCTCAGATAGAAAATCACGACTTGCCTCTTTAAAACCTTTTTGATTAATTGATGAATACATCTTGAAAAGCAAAAGCCAAGAGTGGTGGAGAGAGCAGAAGATACAAAGTCAGGAGACCCGAGTTCGGTGTCTGACTTTTCACTAACTCTGCATGAGGATCAGTATAATTATAAACGCCAAGCACGCGGTGCATAGACAGCACTTAATAAACTTCTGGAGGCTCCAGGATCCATTTTCATAGCCTTGAACTCTGCTAATGCTGTCGTTTCATTAGCAAATGAGACATAACTGTTGAAAAGCACTTTGCAAATTCTAGCATACAAATGTTTGATAATACGATGGAGGGAGGATCCTAATAGAAAGATACTCTGACCTTGTTACTATCAACAAACAGTGAGCCAAATAGGCCTTTTGGAATGTAGTTTTACTTTGCATTCAAATTACTCACACCTGCAGGTGGTTAAATTGTCGCATCCATGTTTTACGCTCCAAGAAAAGTCAGCAGGATGTCCCTAGAGTTGCTTAATGTGTTTGCACCATTCAACAGACAAGAGGTAGAAAATGGGTCTGCAGAGCCAGATTCTTTGTTTTTGTTTTTTGTTTGTGAGCCAGATCAGCCCCTGAGCTAACATCTGATGCCAATCCTCCTCTTTTTTTCTGAGGAAGATTGGCCCTGGGCTAACATCCTTGCCCATCTTCCTCTACTTTATATGGGACGCCGCCACAGCATGGCTCGACAAGCAGTGTATTGGTGTGCACCCGGGATCCGAACCTGCGAACCCCGGGCCGCTGCAGCGGAGTGAGCACACTTAACTGCTTGCACCACCAGACCGGCCCCAGTCAGATTCTTTGAATGCCTAAAAACGCACATTTTCTGTGAAGATTCGCTCTCCAACCAGAGCCGTGATGGTAAGGAAGATGCTCGAGAGAGCATTAGTGGCTTATCAGACAAGACAAACAAGCTGCAAAAACTCCAAATGAAGAAGCCAAATATTGCAAAACTGAGATCACCCTAACTTTGTGCTAGCCTGTCCAACCACTTGGTAATTCCCAGCTAAAACGGTCCCACACAGGCAGACAGTTGAAATTTTTTTTTACATCAAATAATCTTGTATCTAAGATGGTTTTTAGTTACAAAGCAAAATAGTGAGTTTTTTTCCATCAGCTCCGTTGATCTGATTTCAACGTTCTTACAGGAAAAAAGACTGATGGTTATGATTAAATTCTAGGTAACTAGGAGAGGAGTCAGACAATCAAGATGAAGATAAAGAAATGGTTTTATCAAGCGGCTACCACCACTTCTTGCAAAACATTAATAACTCTCCCTTATTTAACCTCAGAGAGAAGACGGGTCTCCTCTGTGTCATACTCAGTGCTGTATTCACAGCCCTACACACAACCGAGGTGCATAGTGGGGCTGGTGAATATGTGTGGGTTGGTGAATGAATGAATATTCCCACTTCTGCAGGGAGCACCCTGAGAATTGAAGGTGGGATCCAACACAGGTGAGCCCTGGTGGCGACGTGCACTGAGGTCTAATGTGTGTCGTGCCCTCTAAATGTGTAGGGCAGGGGTCACAAACTCAGGCACCAAGCAGAAACTGTAAATGAGGAGAGTGGGCTGGGTGTGAGACAATAGGGAGGGGTGGGCACTGTGGCGAACTGGAGAACTCATGCCCCCTTTTAACACATTAAAATGATAAAAGACTTTTTGCAGGCCCAAAAAAACAAGGCCTGTGGGCTATCTGCAGCCTGTTGGGCATGGGTTTGTGATTCTTGGTTTGTTATATCAGATAGCTAGTCAACAAAAGTAAGAAAAATTCTAGGGCAGCCGGGCAGCTGCACTTGTTAAGGCCTTGAAAGTAAAAATCAAGTGAGATGCTGTGCATCACCCTATCTCCCTCTAGATCTAAGAAGGGGTCCGCCACTACTGAAGGACCAATGAGAAGGATAGAAGACAAGGAGCACCTACTCTCTGTTGGCAAAACCCTCAACCTGGATGTCTGAAGAGACAACCAAGAGCCTCTGACACAATGCCGCACGCAGGAGAATGGAGTCCTGCAGACCAGAGAAAAGGCCTGCTCTACATATGCATCACTGAGGGGGCCAGGGAAAGTTCCAGAAACAGCTAGTCTTCAAAGGCATTTAAGCTCACCTCTATGAAAAGGAAACAGAAAGACATAAGGAAAAACCAGGCTGATGTGAAGAGACAACAGACTAGAATGAAGGAAGATTTAGGAAACTAACAATGTAAAAGCTTTACCAACAGGAAAGAGCAGAATGGAGAGTCTGGAAAGTTGAATCAATGATGCTCACTCAGTAGAGATTCTTTCCCAACATGAATGAAAAAGCAAAAGACATAAAATATTGAAGGAGAAGATAATACAGATGGAGGACAGAGAACAGGCAAACCCTTATATAAAAGTTATTCCCTAGGGGCTGGCCCCGTGGCATAGCGGTTAAGTGCGCGTGCTCCGCTGCTGGCGGCCCGGGTTCGGATCCCAGGCACGCACCGATGCACCACTTGTCAGGCCATGCTGTGGTGGCGTCCCATATAAAGTGGAGGAAGATGGGCATGGATGTTACCCCAGGGCCAGTCTTCCTCAGCAAAAAGAGGAGGATTGGCATGGATGTTAGCTCAGGGCTGATCTTCCTCACACACACACAAAAAAGTTATTCCCTAAGAAGCCAGGGCAAGTGGCATAAAAGAATAATCAGAATAATCAGACCTGACTGAAAAAAATGTTACTGAGTCAAAAAAACAAGCAAACTCCCACCTCACACCCATTAGGATGGCTGCTACCAAAAAACAGAAAATAAGTATTGACAAAGACGTGGAGAAACGGGAACACTTGTGCACTGTTGGTGGGATTATAAAATGGCACAGCTGGTACAGGAAACAATATGATGGTTCTTCAGAAAATTACACATAGAAATACCACACGATCCAGCAATTCCACTTCTGGGTGTATACCCAAAAGAATTGAAAGTAGGCTCTCAAAGAGATATTTGTACCCCCATATTCACAGCAGCTTTATTCACAATAGCCAAAAGGTAGAAGCAACCCAAAGGTTCATTGTCAGATGAATGGGTAAACAAAATGTGATATATACACACTATGGAATATTATGTAGCCTTAAAAAGGAAGGAAATTCTGCAATATGCTACAGCATGGATGAACCTTGAGAACATTATGCTAAGGGAAATAAGCCAGTCACAAAAAGAAAAATACGATATGATTCCATTTATATGGGGTACCTAGAGTAGTCAAATTCATAGAGACAGAAAGTAGGACGGTTTCCAGGGGCTGGAGAAAGACAAGAATGGGGCATTATTGTTTAATGGGTACAGAGCTTCAATTGTACAAGATGAAAAAAGCTATGGAGATGGATGGTGGTGCTGGTTGCACAATGCATCAGTGTACTTAATGTCACTAAACTGTACACTTAAAAATGGCTAAGATGGTAAATTTTGTGTTATGTGTATTTTACCACAATTAAAAATATTTTTTTAAAAAAAGCAAGCAAATCCAAGGGATAGGCAGCTCAAAGGAACTTTCTTTATTCCATAAAAATCAACATGGAGAAACTCATACCCAGATATGTACTAGAAATTGTTTTTAATTACAAGGATACAGAAAAACCAATGTTTCTAGTACATAAAAAGCAGATAATCAATAAAGAAATAAAAAAAAAATAAAACTAGTCTCAGATGTCTGTGTCATATTAAATTCCAAAAGACAACAAGAACACATTTACTGAACTTTGGGATTAAAAGGCTGGAACCTAAGATTTTTAAAAACAGTGAAGTCATTACTCATGAGGGAAGGCTATACTAAGGCATCTTCAAGTATGCAATGGCTTAGAACATAAGCTGCTCACATGCTCTTCTGGGGGAAAAAAGTCCTTGAAGAGGCACTTCAGTTGATTGGAAAAATGAATCAAAATTAAAAACTTGCACATTGGGAAATCATGGTCTCAAAAGATTGGCAACAAGCACTTGAACTGGTTAAAATTTAGAGTTGGTTTAAGACAAAAAACAACAAATGCTGGAGAGGCTGTGGAGAAATGGGAGCCCTAATTCCCTGCTGGTGGGAATGCAAACTGGTGCAGCCTCTATAGAAAACAGTATGGAGATTCCTCAAAAAATTAAAAATAGACATACCTTATGATCCAGCTATCCCACTACTGGGTATCTACCCAATGAACCTGAAATCAACAATCCAAAGAGGCTTATGCACCCCTATGTTCATTGTAACATTATTCACTATAGCCAAGACATGGAAGCAACCCAAGTCTCCCTCAACTGATGAATGGATAAAGAAGATGCGGTATATATATACAATGGAATACTACCCAGCCATAAAAAAAGACAAAATTGTCCTATTTGCAACAACATGGATGCACCTGGAGGGTATTATGTTAAGCCAAAGAAGCCAGAAAGAGAAAGACAAACAGCGCATGATTTCACTCATAAGTGGAAGATAAACCAACACACGGACAGAGAGAACTGTATGGTGGTTACCAGGGGCAAGGGGGGTGGGGGGTGGGCACAAGGGGTGAAGGTATGCATTTATATGGTGACTGACAAACAATAATGTACAACAAAAATTTCACGATAAAGAAAAAAAGAAATAAAAACATACAGATTGTTAAGGAAAAAAAATTTAGAGTTGGTTTAATAATTGTTAATATAATTAAAAAACTATGCAAGTGATAAAAATAATTATTGAGGGAGATATTATAAAACATAAAAAGTAATAATTTATAAGAATATAAATATTTCAAAATGATTGGCTAAATGAATAAAATTATTTATAAAGCATTCCTGTCTCTACGAATTTGCCTACTCCAGGTACCTCATATAAGTGGAATCATACAATATTTTTACTTCTTTGTCTGGCTTATTTCACTTAGCATAATGTTTGCAAGGTTCATCCATGTTTTAGCATGTATTACAATTTCATTCTTTTTTTAGGGCTGAATAATATTCCATAGTATGGACCACATATGTACCACATACCACATTTTGTTTATTTGTCTGCTGATGGACACTGGGTTGTTTCTACCTTGTGACTATTGTGAATAGCACTGCTATGAACATTGGCTTATTGTTTGAATATTTGAAGTACAGTTTGAAAGCTACAAGGTTGTTGTTAAAACCAACATTAATATTTTCATTTTGTTAATTCACATAGCAGAAGATTTTGCAATACACTAGCTCTTAGGGTCTGATAGCATTTATAATAAAATTCAAATTTTAAATACTTGTGGTTCCTAAATAGAGCTCAAAATTAACTCAGATGCCTTTAACACACAAGATTATATGTTACATAGGATGTTGTACACATTTTACTATCTTTTTCCCAAGCAGAAAGGTAACAAATTTACCACCCCTAGATTATGGAGCCTGAGAACTCTTTTCAAATTAAACACAAAGTAATCATTTCAGACATGGCAAAAACTAGCCTAGGCTTTGAGGTCTGTGTTCACGGTAACAGTTTCACTGCCTTGTTAGCAAGTTTTTACAATTTTAAAAGGGAGAAAGAATAACTGATTTCTTATCTGTTGACTTCATTACAGTAGTTATAAAAGTACTATTCATATGAGTAGCAAAGCACATAGCAGATTTAGTCAGACTTTTTCCCTTTTAAAGAAGCAGTTTTGTTAATTTCTAAAAAATTAAGTGCAAGTTTGAATCTGAGAAAGATATCACAAAAGCTAATCCCATCACCACCAAAGTTCCCAAAGCTAGAAGGGATTTCAGAGGGGGAAAACCGACTGAGATCAGATTTAACATTAGGCAGAAATCCATGGGCAACTTTCTTTCAACAAAAAGGAAAATTTATTAATGTTGATTCTTAAATATCTGCATTAACAGAACAGTATAGGAGTTGAATCATGTAAAATCATTAAATCCACATATGACTTCTATTTGGCATTGGAATCCACTTGGGTCTGATCTGTAGATATGGGTATATTACTGTGGAAATTCCTATGAAAATGTGACTTAAAAAGAACGACAAGTCTGTCCAGCATCCCTACATCCACCAGTACCTTAACTCCAGCCTACACTCTGGCCCAAAGTTTAACCAAGGCAAGACTTCACCACCATGGAAAGTACCAGCCTAGGAAAACAGCCTGCTGGTGTGGAACTTCCTTGTGGGGTGGGCGAGAGGTTTCAGTGGAACTGAGTAAGGTCACAACCTCGAGTATGAACAAAAGACTTAATGCTACAGAAAGCTTACTAATCTCAAAAAAGTTTTAAGATCCAGACCTCCCATGACTAATCGAGTGCAGATCACAGAAGAAATTTCAACTTCCACAAAAGGAATGATACTCAAACTGTTGTGAAAGCATTCCCTTTAGTACATGCGATAAACTTTACAAAAATAAATTTTTTCAAAAAATGTCCCATAAGTTTTCCCTTTTTTTACTATATGTTTTGATAACATAAGGCTTCAAAGAATATGAAATAATCATTACTCCCATTTGGCCAATGGATAAAAAGAATATCATGATCCTATATACAATTATCACCTATCACATTCCTATAGAAAGCAGTGTACACATACCGTGTAAAACAGCCAAGCTATATTGTGAGGACTAAAACAGATGCCATTTCCAATTCAGAACTAAAAAGAAAAATTTGTATTTCAAAGAACAAAAGGCTTTTCTCTTGTAAAATTAGTCTTAGTGGCTAATCTCTTAAAAATTCGTAAATGTACAACTGTGAAATATTTTACTCAATATATTTAACTTGTCTATATACACTTTTTCATGTGAAACACATGACCATAGTTTCTATCAGCAACGCTAAAAATCAGATTAGAAAAAAAGAGAAATCAAGTTTTGAAACAGAAGATAGACAGTAAAGAAATGTCATTTTAACCTTGGCACTGAACTAAAATGCTTCCTTGGCCAACCCTCCTGAGCCATATCTGGCATTCAATTTCCTTTCAATCTTTCATAGAGTTAGACCTTTTACCCACTTGAAGAGTAGAAGTATTTACAATAATGACTGCAGATTATTCCATTCTCATACATTAGTTATTTGCCTTTGTGGATATAAAGTAGCCATTCAGTATTTTATCAAACCACGAGATTGTGAAAATACTGGGAGTATCAGTCTGAAATTTAAAAGATTACATTTTCCAAACTCTGGGAAGTTTTAGTTTAAATAGGAAACATAATTCCTATAGAACTTCCTTGGAAATGTCACTTTATTTTTAATAAAAATTATTTCACACATGCAGAAAATACAACACATCATCCTATAATGTTATCTTTACAGCTAAGTCCTAATCTAAAAGGTATTTGAACAACAACAAAAAATCGCCTTGAATAAATTCCAAAATCTTATTTTAGCCATTACTGCTCTGCAGCAATAACTCAAATCCCAGCAATAATTCAAATCCCTGAGAACTAAGAATGTGATAATAAATGCCAAGTCTGTATCAGTCTGGAACTGAACACACTTAAGTTTCTCTCCATTAGCATCAGGCAAAGTACAACAGAGAACTTCAAGCAGTCCCACAAAGCACTCTGAAATCAACAGCACGACCTGCCACACCCTGAAAGCCTAAGTCTAAAATCTCTGTTCTAATTATTTTATAAATAGCAAAACGTTCCTAATGAAACAGAGAAATTACACCCACGAACATCTGAAGCTGAAGAATAAATGATTTCTTATGGTCACAGCCAATTACTAAGCAAGAGAAAAAGATCACCATTTCAAGGAAAAAAGTCTTGAGCGAGTGTAATTCCTCAGCAATCTACTTCAGGGAGGTGAGCAGGTTTCCTTTCAGTGGACTTTGATGTTTCTGCATACTAAATAATTTTGAAGGGAGAAAAATCAATACAAACCTAAGTCATCAAGTTCAATCTTTTTTTTTTAATGAAGTTGAAACAAGCAAGCAAATATAAAGCTTAGTCTCCTCCTTGATATTTCAACATGGTTGTCACTTTGTGCTATTTCACTGCAGAAATTGACAATAAATTCCAAGGGGGAAAATACCAACCAAAGGAGCAAGGATAAGTTTACGCATCTGTCTCTCTCTTCTTTCCATCCGACTCTCTCTTCTTTCCTTCTTCTCCCAAATCACCCTCTTCTGATGGCTCTCCCAAAGGGCAACACAGGGCCCCTCACAACTGGAAGCAACCTTCAACCAACTTTCTTCTTCTAAGTCCTTTCCAACTTGTCTTCCTTTTTGGAGTTCTTTCTGTTGCTTCTCTTTTACGCTATTTCTTTGTGTTTTTCTGATACCCTACGAGCCAGTAAAGCATCAAAAGCTATCCATTTTGCCAGTCTCAGAACCGCTTTTCACTTTTCCCTCTCTTACATCCCCCTTCATCATCATCTCTTTGTTGAACCGCCGCTCACACTCTCCGTCTCTGTTGCCACCAGCCTCATCACTTTATGCCTCATTCACCGCAAGGACTTTGACATGGCTCGTTCACCTGCATCTTCCCCGTCCTGAGTCCGCCCTGCAGATCACTGGCCGACTTTTGTATCACTTTCTTCTGGCAAAGCACATATGCTCACACCCCATTTCCTACTGCCCCAGATCCAAACTCTTCTGAGTGGCTTTAAGAAAAAAAAAAGACTCTCTTCCCGGGTGAGTCTCCCAGCAAGCAGGAGAGGGCAGAGATCAAGAAGGGATGGTATTTAGGAGACCCGGGTTCTAGTCTTACTGACTACACAGCGTTAGGCAAACTATCTTATGTCTCTAAGCCTCTGTTTCCTCATATGTAAAATGAAGAGAATAGTAGTAGCCGCCCCGTAGGATTGTTTTAAGGTTTAAATAAAACATTAGCTGTACAGAAATGGTTAGCCCGGCACCTCGCACATGGCGAGTCGTCAAGCTTATCTCCACACTGTTCCCTCTCCCTGAACAATGTCCGTCTCCCTCTCCAATCCTGACCCCGGTCCAGAAACGCTCCAGCCATGGACGTTCTGGAAAGTCACCTGGAGCCAGCTTGGCCCTCCCTCCTCTGAGCTCACCACTCAGTAGTTATCTAAGAGAAGACTTGCCCTGAAGGCAGAAACCTCAGATGTCTCCTGGAACCTCAACCAGAACCCAATGCCAGCACATTCCACAGGGCTTTTGCACTGACTGCAGCAATCTATAAATTGGTTTTTTTTTTTTAATTGTCTTCCTAGAGCTTTTCCTTTCTTGATTTTAAAAATCTATTTCCTCCCTCCTGTTCCCACAATGGATTCACTTCATGAGGAATGAGCCTCAAGCTGAGGAAGAAGCAGGCAGAGGAAAATGGTGGAGGTCAAACACCTTTCCCAGGTCCCAGTTCAGTCATGACTGTCAAATGTTCTCAAGTTTGACCAAGCCTTATCTTTGTTTTGGCCCTCAAATCAGATGGCAGCCCAGAGTGGACACAACTAAAGAGAGAACAGAGGGCTGCTGAGAAAGGAAGCAAAGAGAAAGGAGAGGGGAAAGGATGTGTCGTTATAAATTATTTAGCACTCTCCCCATACGACTTCCTGTGTTAATTCACTCAGAGTAATGCAATTATCATAGGTATGTTGAAAAACATCCTTATTTCAAAATAAGGAAGCTGGGGTTTTAGAAATCACACTTCGTCTGCTTAGAGGGTAACGTTACAATACCCAGTGCACGATGCTCTGCAGGGCGGAGATTTCAACAGGGCTGGCTTCCCGGGACATTGCCTCAGCCCTGCCCTCCTGTTTTGATTTTTAGCTTATAGTTAACTATTAGAAGAAGAAAAAATGCTTAAGAATTTAATAGCTTACCTAGCAACGTTTGTCAGTAGACTTCAAATATATATGGTTGATTGAAATGGGAGAAGAAGACCTTAAGACCGTTCTATAGATTATTTGGAATTGTTACCTACTGCCTCAAGAGCCGAGACCTGTCTGAGCACAAGTGTGGCCAGGGAGGGTTAAAAGTAATTCTTGGGGGCCGATCCTGTGGCTTAGCGGTTGAGTGCTCGCGCTCTTCTGCTGGCGGCCCGGGTTCGGATCCCAGGCGCACACCGATGCACCGCTTCTCCGGCCATGCTGAGGCCACGTCCCACATACAGCAGCTAGAAGGATGTGCAACTATGACGTACCACTATCTACTGGGGCTTTGGGGGGAAAAAAAGGAGGAGGATTGGCAATAGATGTTAGCTCAAAGCCGGTCTTCCTCAGCAAAAAGAGGAGGATTAGCATGGATGTTAGCTCAGGGCTGATCTTCCTCACAAAAAACAAACAAAAAAAAGTAATTCTTGGCCTTGCCTTCTCAAGCTAAGCAAAGCCTGAAGGGCACTGGCTTCAACAAACCAAAGAAACATGAGATGCACAGAGGTAACTGATATAAGTGGGTGTGACTTGGCATGCTGTTATAGAAATGGGAGGTACGCAGTTCACGAGCAAAGAAATCTGGTTGAACAACTTCACCTTTCTTAGCATGAGTGATTGAAATACATCAGGCCTTGCAAAGGGACAGGAAACTTAAGGAGATTAATGTCAGGGTGCGCAATAAACACAATCCTCCTGATCTGGGGGGAGAGAAAACCCAGCTGCCATGGCCACACTGTGTAAGCACCTCTCACAAGCTTTGTCCCTGGGAACTCACACACCTACAGCAATATTTAGAAGTTGTTTTCAAATCTCAAAGTCTCTAATTGCTCTCCTAGCTTCACACCCAACAAACGTTTCTCCCTTCTCGTAAGTTCTGTAAAGTCCTTGTGCTCATTCTCCCCCAACAAACAGAAGCTCTCTCCTTTGTGTTTTCAAGGAATTGATGACCAGCCCATTCTTGCTTTGAAAAGTGGGAGTCCAAGCCAAATGTTCTTTATCATTTTCAAAATGGGTAGTTCAAAAATACCAGTTTCATGTTTAAAATTTTTTTTAAAACCTCACAACACCAAAAGATTAAAATAGATGTAGATTCGGTCTATCACCAATAGAAAGCATAGCCACTCCTTCATTCGAGTACCAACATAGGTCAGCTTGCCTCCTTCAAAAAGGCCTCCTTTAAAACTGCACAGGCTCACTCTATATTCCCTGTGTTACAATCCACTCCACTTTCCCCGAAAGAGATAACTTAAGCTCTAAGAAAACTAAGACACCTAGTTAAGAAATCCGAATGAATCTTAACTCCTGGGTTAGCCCATCCCTAGCCATCGCAAACAAACTTTTGTAAACTAAGAAAAAACTGTTTTATATAATAAAATTTATTTTTAAATGACAATAACGTCCAAGTCTAGAAAGGCAGCTCCATGTTCAGCACTCTGTAAACATTTACTGATTGAATTTGAGGAGTGACGGCTCTCTTTATCAAGGGTTTGTCTGGGACCATCTCCGAGGCCCGAGTCCGTGGGAGGGACAGGACTCCTTGGACCCTCACCTGTCCTCGAAGCACACGGTGCACTTCCAGGCCTGGGTCCTCCTCAGGAACACTCGGCACTCGGAGCACACGCGGTGGCTGCAGCCCTGGCACACGGCCCCCCGGTTCAACAGAAGCCCCAGGATGCGCTGGCAGCGGGCACACGACTTCTCTTTGTACTCCTGGCTCACTCTCTTCGCGCCCTTCCAGCGGAGATGCTGCAGGTGCATCTTCAGTTTCCTGTGGCCCAGAGAGTTAAACGATAAGATAAGGCTGAATGGAAGGACAGACACCAGACATATGCCTACACGGCAAGGACCTCAACAGTACCGCCCAATAGTGGCGAGAGAGAAGGGGCTTGTCATCCAACACCCTCGGGTTCCAACACGGCTGTGTGAACCAGGGGTCTCACTCAACCTCTTGGAGCAGCGGTTCAGAGGTTTTCTCAATTGTGAAATGGGAGAAAACCTTACCTCCCAGGGTTGCTGCAAGGATTAAACGGCAAAGCATAAACATTACACCTGGCACAAAGGCTTTAGCTGCTCATTTTGTTCTAGGTTCATCCCTTTGGGCCCAAAGGGCATTATAATGATAAGCAAGAACAGTGAGAGAAGAGGAAAAACCACAGAAAATGGCATCAATTTTAGTATACAAGGCATGGAAAGATCTACAAACATATAGCATACACGCCTGCTATTGTCATAAGTTTCCCAATAAAACTATTTATCTGGTGCTATGCTTTTGCTACTGTTTTTTACGGGTGGTCCATGCACTTCCCGCCCCTAGTTTCCCCCAGACAACAGCCCTAGTGCAAAGTGACATTACATTGGACCCCAAAAAGATGTTATTAACCAGAACACTCATTTATGAAATGTCTGTTACCTACTTTTAGAAGAGAGGAGCCACTACCAAGAAACACACTTACATCCAACTTTCTGGATTTGCCCCAGAATCGGTACCCTTTGGAACAAAACTTCCTTCCCACAGTATCCATGTTATTTGTTGATATTTGGAATGATGTTTCTAAATCACCAAAAGATCTTTAATCATCAAAGAAAATTCCATTTTGTTCAGTGAATTATATTTTTTAGCGGAAGAAAGTATAAGTACATTTAGAGAGTTTTGGGATAACAGGAGAGGATAGAAAAAGGAGAGACAACAGGGGAGGATACAATTGTATCCTTCCAGTTAACCAGAAAGTTTCTCTCTTTGCTCAAGTATTTGGTAGTCCAAAGTTTTCTTTTATATGTGTATTTTTCTTGGCAGACTCTGAAAGAGTTCTACCATCAAAAACAAAACAAAATCAAAAAGCCGATTCCATTTACTTCTTTTCTAGACCTCACATCCTCCATAAACATTGATAAACAGAGCATCACCATATTTAAAGATGGATCTTGACAGCCAACAACAGACACTGTATTGATAGTCTAGCACTGCTTTATTAAGTCAAACAGCCTATGCAGCTCAGAGACAGACAAGGAAAGAAGCTCCCTGTTGACAAATCAGCCAGGGAACAGGCTGAGCAGGTTCATATTTTATGCTCCTCTTTCCTCAAAGCCAACTAGGAAGCAAAAGCATGCCAAGAAAAAGACAGGAATGGATTCCAGCAGGTTTGCTGTTTCTAGGCTGTTTCTTTGTGCCCTCAGTTACAACCAAAAATAATTTAGGAAAACCCTTAACTGGAGGCCGTTCCCTTGAGAAGTATGCCGGCAACCTGAAAAGCTTCCTTTGAACTATTCCCACAAAGCAGGCAAGTGAACACACAGACAGACAGCAAACTTATCACAAAAAGGCATTATTTTAAATGAATAATGAAAGTAGCCTCCCTTTTCCCTTATCATCTTCAAAGCTGAGTTACACAGCAAAGATCATCTCCGGCCCTTCATTTGGACTCTTGTCAGACAAGAGGCTGAGCAGAAAATCAAGCAGCAATAAGTGCAAACAAGCAGCAACGTGCCAAGCAGTGGCAGGCTCCAAGCTGAAAAAGCCAAAAACCCAAAGAATTCCACCCATTCGAATGACAGCGTACCGTATCCTTTCCTCCTCGATGTTTCGAACCGTCTGGTCGCGGTACAGGACCTGGAGGATCTCCTCACGTTCTAACTCCCGGAGGGAATGCAGATTGGCTTCTTCGGCCATGTCCTCTGCCTTCTCTGAGACCCAAGCTGAGGGTTCACTCCATGGCCGAGCGCCCCTGTCCTGTGGGTGAGCTCCGAGTCCAGGAGCAGCCCCACGCTCTTGACAGAGCTCCCTCTCCAGTTTCAGCGGCAACTGTCTTGCCCGTAGCTCTTTTTCTCCTTTTTGACTGTGTCACACTCCTGGGGAGAAGAAAGCCCCACGAGGCTGTCCCTCTGTTGGAGTCGCCACTCCCAGAGCCTCACGCCCCCTGGGGAGCCTTTTCACAGGGCCCTGCCACAGCCTCTGACATCTGTCTAAGACAAAAGCGTGCGGATCTTTTTTCTGAGGTTTTGCCAGAGATTGTTATAAACCATGTGTGGCTCCAAGCAGATAATTTCTGCAAAGCAGAAGTAATCCCCAATCTGAGGGAATTTACAAACAGCAGTAAAAAGAGTATCAATGACTTCTAGAAGCTAACCTTCCCCTTCAAATGTTTTCAGGCCAGCAGTAATGATAAGTGAAAGCCCAGGCAGTTGAATACCTGTAGAAAAGACAATAAAAACGGCCTCATTTTTCCTGGCTTGTGTATCCCTGCAGCATTACTTCAGAAAGACCAAATGTTCTACACAGACAGAACTTTGCATTTTCTGCCATGGTGATAATATAATATTTTAAATTTTATTAAATTGGCTTTCTCAGGTTTCTGAAAGCCTCAAACTTCCAAACTTGGATTTTTCTAATATGAATTCTGTATCTCCGGTGATTAGAGGTATAAGGGTCTATGTCTAATGTATGTTGTCGTAGCTGAAAATACATTAGAAGAACGGTGTTCTCAACTGTTAGCTATTATTTTTACCATGAACTTCAAAACTCAAAAAAAAAATTTTAATCAATTAGGGATGTCTGAAGGGACATCACCACAACCTCAGTCTATCCATTATTTGTGGTTTTTAACGGTTTCTGCTGGCTGCCTTACACATGGTGTCTTGTCTCTGTTTAATGCTCATTGAAGGATTCTGCATACATTCTCCCTACTTTCTTTTTGCATCAGTGATGTTGACACACATCACCTTTAATCTGTTCCTCCCTCCAACTAAGAAAATGGCTGTAAACTGATAAAACACTGGAAAGATGCATATCAATGAAATGCAGAAAACGTAGAAGATGGAATCAACATAATTTCTATACTGCCATTTTGTTATCAAATCTACATGAATCCCTTAGTAATAAGACTTACTTTCAAGGCTTTAGAACACTCCTTTTGTTGGGCTTCAACAGAAATTCACATTATATTAATTTATGATCCATGGCAAATCAGTGAATGAGAGGTTAATAGAGCCCTAAAGGATTATTCTTTAAGCAGAGATTCCTAGCCTTTTTTTCTTAATCTTTAGTAGTCTGGTGAAGCCTCTGTATTTAAATGCATAAAATAAAATACATCGGGTTACAAAGGAAATCGATTATAGTGAGATATTTTTAAATTATAATATAGGAATACATGTGTTCAGTGATGCATGAAATAATAAACCTAGCAGTGATACTACCATAATTTCAAAGTAGTGATGATTATAAACAATATTTTGAGATATCTGCAACATACAATGTGGCCTGAAAATATCTGTAATTTCTCTTGGTGACAGTGACAAGTCCAGCTGGTTCTACTGTGGTTTGATGCCTATATTCATAATTGAAGGAAATGCTAAATTTGAGTTAGAGAGTAAAGAAAAAAAAGAGGTCATTTTTTTTCACATCCCAGTTCATAGACCTACAGGCTAAGAACCCCTGGCATAAGGGATTCTATATTTGTCAGTTTCTCTATTGTAAGATAAAGTTAAAATACACTGCTCACCTAAATTGCAGAGGTTGCATGAGAAGTAGGTAAACGTAGAGCTGAAAGGGGATGGATACTCTTGGCCTCTAGTCTTCAGAAAAGTGCTCATAAATTTCTGCTCTCAAAAAACTTCCCATGCAGATGGTGGGAAAACAACAACGGACAAGGACTTGGGGCTCTAGCCCAGCCTGGCTGGTAACTCACTGCGCCACCAGGGCCAAAGCCTTGTCCCTCCTCGGTCCCCAGTTTCCGGATGAACAGATGGAACTAGCAGATCTTAGTTCCCCGAGCCTCTGAGTCTCTGGAAAAGAGGAAAGCAATATGAAACAGCGTGTAATCAAAGTGCTAAGTGGTAAGGTGCAAATTGTCCATCATGTCACCAACATTATGAGCCTATTTCTTCTAAACTTGCCCCCCTGTTCTTCTTTCTTTCTTCTTCTTTCTAATCTGTTAACTACACTACTGGGCCAAGAACTATCCGTCTGTCTGATTCTCAAGTATTTTAAATGAAGATTTTTGCACTTGGCTCAAAACACACGACCTGTGCACTGAGCATTCTTTTCATGTGGGTTTCCGGCTCGACTCTCTGGCTCTGGTCTTCACCTCCTGGGTTAAGCAGCACCAGAGGGGTCCTGGGCTGGAAATGACACCACCCAGTGGACTCACTGGGGGAATCCCGGAGCCCTCGAATGTTCTCTCCGTCAGGTGGCTAGGTCTTACACGTTTCAGAAATACAGGATTCAATTATCATTTAAAAACACTACTGTACTCTATCAACTTCGTGCCTGCGGGCCCCAGAGTGTCCTTTTCCTGGGTAAGTGGGAGCTCATCCGCCCCCTAGTGGCCATTCACTCCTAGTTACAGAAAAGTGAAATTCAGTTCTTTCTGGATCCATCCATCCATTCATTCAGTAAATAATTTATTGAGCACTTTCCAAGTGCCAGGCACTCTTCAGGTGCTTAGGGATCGTGACTTAATTGACTGGTAATTTACACCCTATCCTACGTCCAACACAAATATGATGCTGCTTACAACACAAGCACATCGAGGACAATTAAAATCGGAGAGACATCAGCAGCCAGAGTGAAAAGGGGAGGTCCTTCAACCAGGAACCTGCAGTGCAAGAGTCACTATCCTTGGGCATTAGATGTGTTTCTGACCCTCCTGGTAGCCCAGGCAAAACAAAACAGAACGAAACAAAAGAAGAATTCAAGGTGGTGTATACAGTTCCGATAAACCAAAAGAAAACAAGACGGACATTCTCAAGGTGGAAAGGGCATAGACTGCCAAGATGATCAATTATTTGAGCAGTGGTTTGGCAGAAGATGCAAAACTGTGCTTCATGTGCCATTATTATATTGAACTCAAATTAAAGCTAAGGATATAACACCAAATTATAATTCATTGAAAATCTTTCAAATATAGACCAAAACAAGGTGCCTTCTGGTATTGCACATTGATACAGGGATAAAGCTTAGAAAACAAGAGGTATGGGTGGGTGTTCAGCATCCATCCCACTGTGTTTTTATTCTTGACTCTCAGAGACTTTGATTCTAGCTTCTATAAACCTTCATTCATTCAAGCACTTGGTTAACATCTCCCGTGAGTAAAGCCTTCTATTGTTGGATTGAAATGTACTTTTTTCTTTAACTTGGAGGATCTGTCTCCTGATCTTCTCTAAACAAGGGGTGACTTTTTGAGATGATGCAATTGGTACTGCACAGAGCATCACCCCGGGATCGTTCACAACAAGATTGAACAGAAACCTAGGAAGATGTTTTCTTTGGTTGCAGTGTCCTTAGTGTCCCAACTGGTGTGGTAGTTTGGACACCCCACTTAACACATTTGAGCCGCAGTTGATTCATCTCACTGGGACTCGTTCAGGGTTTTCAATGGGGGCAGCACCACACTTTCATCTTTAGAAATTTGTGGTGTGTTTTTGGTTGTCACAGTGACAATGAATTATCCTGCATTCCCATACAAATGTTGACTATCTTACCAGATAATTAGAAAAAAATTATAATTATTTGATAACAGAATTTAACTCTTATATAAACACAAAGTGTTTTTTGCAGAGTTTTTATATAGTCTAAGTTTTTTAGAATGCAACTATTGTGTAAATTAAAGGAAAACTGTATTTTGTTTCATTTAGAACTTTAATAAGAATTGTTTATCATTTCAGAAAGTTGTAGTATTTGAATCACTAATACCATACACGGTAAAAGCCTGGATTTGTAGACATCATATTCAACATGTATACAAACATCTGACGGCCTCCCTGTGTCTTCTAGTGTAGTTTACATAAATGAGTACATATTAGATTATTATAATTTACTGCCATTTTATTTCTCCTTTTATCACATTGTACTATTATCATTATCAGTGAAGGTAGGTTATATTGTACATGAATTCTATTTCCAGACAGTAAAAGGTGAACTACAAAATATTTCCCACAAGGAGTGAGCATTAGGGGGCTAGTCCCATGGTGTAGTGATTAAGTTTGGCACGCTCTGCTTTGGCAGCCCAGGTTCACGGCTTTGGATCTCAGGCACGGACCTCCACCACTGGTCAGCCATGCTGTGGTGGCATCCCACATACAAAATAGAGGAAGACTGGCACAGATGTTAGCTCAGAGCTAATCTTCCTTAAGCAACAAAAGAGACAAAAAAAAAAAAAGAGTGAGCATTGGGTCTCATAGGTTTAAGAACCACTGAATTGGAGGATCCAATCATTTCTAAGGTCATTTACAAATTAAATTATATAATGCTCTTGTTCATTTCTCAACATATTATTGGGTTTGTAGGAGAATGGGGGGAGGGAAATAGAGAATTGGTTGGTTGTTGTTGTTCTAAGTGGTGTGGGTTTGGTTTGGGGGCTTCGGTTTGTGAGTTTGTTTGCTTATGCAATTTCAGGTCTGATTTCCAGGTTATAATTGAGGGCTCAGAGTACCTCTTTCCATAGAAATTATTTAAATTATTTCAGCTGCATCTTTTCAGTCATCTTGAACAGAATCTGGAGCTCTTTGTGCACCTTATCCCTGTGAGGCTGGCATTTGAATTCTTACAAGTTGTTATCAACTGTCAGCTTGGAGTTTTCACTCTGTATTCCATCTTCCAAATCACTCAAAATTGATTCACCAAAACTCTTCTTAGCTCATAGGCTATTTATCCAGACAAGGCGCCCCAGACCCATGGCAACAATTTACTTATTTTTAATTCTTTAAAAGTTTTTTTGGGGGAGGAGGGGACTTCCTAGTCAAGAGGTTTCTAGGGTGGCAGATGGAGGTAGTAAGCAGCACCGGCCCATGGTAAATATCAAGAAAGTCAGAGATAATTCCATCCACCTCACGGCATGAGCAAGATAAGGTACACTTTTACACATTCCATTTCTGGTCACCTATACTGGCTGGAAATTAGAAACCATGCTGGAATATTTTCATATTCTTCAAAACATGGATAAAACAAATATATCTTCTCTCTTCGATGCTTCTATTTTTGTGATGTTTTGGAGTAGAAAATGGAGATAATAAAAAAATGATATGAAATCTACTCAAATGAGTTTGCATGTTCCTTTCACTACTCTACGTGTTACTGTCTGGGGTGAGAGTAAGGTGAAAGAATGGCATTTGTAACGCTCGCAAGCTGGGTAACAGGGATAGCTGATGGGATCCAGAGCGGGCTGTACCCATTAGCTTGCATGCAAATGGCTTCGGGCACCAACGGGGGCAGGAGTGACAGTACTGAAAGTACTCAATGGATGGGGAGTAAGAGGAAGACAGGGGACAGGAGAGGACAGGAAAATCTTCATGGCAAAGGTGACTCCCGCTGAGCCTGGGAGTAGAGGAGTATTGGTCTGAGGAATGGGAAGAAGGTGAAGCTGTCTCTAGGGTGAGGGGCAGTATGTGTAACAATACTGAGGTAAGAATGTGTCATTCTTCCTCAGCAAAGGGGCCCAGGTTCTCCACCACCTATAAACAAATTCTAAAGTCATACGAACATGGCACTCCTGACCCTCCCTGATCCATTCTCTTCCTACATCTCCATCCTCAATTCCCACGAAACGCTCCGACGGTCCCGTGCTGAACTCATTCGAGACTATTCCCTGAGCATGTCATGCACTTTTCCTTTTCCATGCTCTGCTCCTGCCCTTCCTTTTGCCCAGCAACACCTGATGTACTTGGAGGCAGTGGAGGGAACAGTCAGGGGAACACGGTTTGGAGTCTGACTGTCTGGGTGAACAGCTCCGCTCTGCCCCTTCCTAACTATTGAGACATGGGACAAGTTACTTAAGCCCTCTGGGACTTAGTTTCTTGTCTATAAAGTGGAGAGAATTACAGCACCTCCCTCATAGAGTTGTTGTGAGGATTAAATGTGTTGATACATAGAATGTACTTAGATCAGAGTGGCGAACATATAATAAGCAATCGACAGATGTTAGCTGTAATTATTTATCATTCTTAGTAGTAATAGATCATCATTATTATTGTTAATCTTTCAAGGTCCAGATTAATTGCTACCTAATTCAGGAACTTTCTCCTTATTTACAATCAAAATTAATTGCTCCTTCATTGATAACCCCTTTCTACTTTGTACATTTCTCTCTTGTGACACTGACTCCGTTCTATCTTGCATTTGAGTGTCCCTTTGAGTGGTGACATGGGGTTTCAGTGATCCCTCATCACCCAAGGTCCTGATGTTTGGCTTGAGTTGTGAAACCCAGTGAATATTGTGACATGCCAGTTTGCTTGCCAAAGCAGGAAGCATGAATTCAGTAGAGTGGGAAGTAAGGATAGTCAGGGGAGCGAGCACTCACTTAGAGAGCTTCAGTCTTCAGAAATCTGAAAAGCACAGGAAAATCTGAGTCATTTCAGAATTTGAGAAGCATACTAAAAAGTATTTTCTTTTAATGATCTCACACAAAAATTCACCTCAGAGCTTGAATAATGAAATCTCCCAGATCCATTTTTCCTGATGATATTGAGTCACTCTCTCACTCAGCAAATTCTCACATTGTGTTCATTTTGTCCCAAACACTGGAGTCAGGCTCTGTCCTCGCCCACATGGAGCTGAGTCCCGCCCTTACCTCCTTTTTCTACTGCATTTTTGTAATTTTGTAATAGTAACTGCTTTTGTTTGACAATGCTCCACTCCCAGCCTAATTTTATGTAACAGTTAAAAGATAAATAAAACCTACACCACAGCACCACTCTGAAGGAAAAAATCTCCCACTGCCACTGAGAGAAGCACTCCACACCAAACCAGCCCATCTTAGCATCAGTCTGTGAGTCAGACAATCTGGGATCAAACCCAGATTCTAGAATCATCTGGATATAGCCCTACATCAACAGCTGGAACAAAACAAGTAGGACTCAGAAGTATTCCTCTCCGCTCTCCATCTTCCCCTTCAGGAAGACCCTAAAGCAGGAAACCAAGCCATTTCTCTGGGATTGTTAGGGACGCAGGCAGCAGGGGCAGGGGTGGGTGGGTCCCCTCCTAAACCCAGCACAGTACTTCAATCCATGTATTTCCACTTTGTCTGTACCCAGTTATGCTGTATCCCAGTGGAAATTTGGCATCCAGACAAACACAACTAGATTATGGTATTTGGTGCATTGATTCGAAAAACCAATTTTATTGGCCTTCTGTGTGCCACATACCTGCCAGGTATTGAGGATCTAAAATAAGTAAGACCCAGTCTCTGCATTCAAGCAGTTCACATTCTAGCCAGAAAATGGACATGCGAACAGATAAGTGATAACATGGTAGGATGAGTATAAAAACCAAGGATCTACAGAGAAGGGGGATGCTCAGAGAAAGTCACCCTGTATGGGAAGAGCAGAAATGGTTGGGGCATCAGGTAACGTTTTCCAGGGGGGAAACGTGCGGGACCACTTTGCAGGGGAATGAAATATCTGACCATATGCTGGAATTTTGAAACAATGCTTGCTTGCTTTCCTCAGCCTAACAGCAAAGCTTGACTTTGGCTTTTCAAAATGACAAGTGGGAAAAGTACAAGAAACGTGAGACTGAGAGTGAGAAGACAAAAGGAGGCCAGGTAAGGGAACGTTCTTTGCCTGCAGGCAGCGGCCCCCTGTTCCTTTCATCCAATTATCCATCCTCTCTGAGCGGGTCATCAGATCAAAGGAAATGAAGCTTCACCACCTCCCTGTGATGGAGGGGAAATGACACCAGAGTGGAAATGTGGCGAATTGCAGGGGCGTGCATGCGTGTGAACGTGACTTCATTGCTACCCTAACTTTCAAGGGAAACTAGAGAACATTCTGAAAGCCACAGCCTTGCCACGGCGCACAGCACAGTCACTTCAGGGCCCAGCAGCCTCGCTGCTGTACTGTTTTACCACAACCGTTTCCTTGAGAGGCCGCACCGTTTTAGAACACAGCCACAATCCTTTCTGCCTAGTAGGCAGGGGAAAAGTTGAGTGGCTCAACTGACCTTGAAGTGTTATCTGAAAATGTCATCCCTCTTTTGCTGTGTGTATTCTTTATGGAAGCCTGTAGCAGCCACAAAGAACACTAGTCCACCCAAGGAAGGAGATGGATACAGAACAGCTCCTGTCTCTAGTTCCAACCCACTCTGGGCTCAGACTTGCAGGCTTGACAGGTTTATTTTCGCAAACGTGAGACGACATGCATGTGTGTTTGTCACAAAGTATGACATCAAAATGGAGATGTGCTTTTATAAATTCCTTTTTTCTCGTTACTTAATTAGAGGTGGATTTTTCAGGAAGCCAGTGAAGCTTAAGCTTTGCATCCCTCACCTGCATGGCCCCATCCAAAGCCCTGTATCTAGTGTTGTATTCTTTTTTTTAAAGAAGTCTCCACAAATTATATAAGCTTCGGGTCCCTCAAAACTCTGTCCTTTATGTATGAAGTTGCATGTATGTGGCTTAAATCTAGAAAACTGGAAGCCCACATGAGACAGGAGAAAAGTGGGACGAGCATTTCATCCCGAAAGGTCACTGTGACTCACTGTTGATTCTATTTATTCTTTCTCGTTCAGGTAGATATCTGGCCACCAAAAACCCAAAAAATGCTATTTGAGAATGAGAGTAAAACACTGAACTAGAAATCCATGATTTTCATGGCTTAAACTTGACCTCTTCTTATAGAAGGGTAAAGAAATGAGAATTCATATTACTATATTATTATAGGCACTACTCATAAGTATTGTTATACTGTTTGTTGTACCAACAGCTACTATTTATTTAGCACTCACTCGGGGCCAGTTTCACAAGTACTCTGCATACCGTATCTCAATCCTCTTTACCACGTCCAACACAATGAAGTAAGTACACCCATTCTACAGGTGGAGAGAGCAAGGCTTGATCAATTAAGTAATTTACCTAAAGTCACACTCTAATCTGGGTCTGTTTAATTCCAAAGCCTTATGCTTTGTTTAGGCAGAAAAGTTTAAAAGTTAGACTCTCCCATTGTCTTCTTGGCTGAATAATCTTTTTCTACACCAGTTCTAACTTCTTAATAGATCCATAATATCTAAAGTGCGTTTTCCTCTCATAGTCTCTCCTCTTGCCAAGAAATTTGTTTGGAGTGAAGGAAGCTTAATTGAAAGAAATTTCAATTAGGCCCTAGCTAACTTAATTTTTTTATTTTAAAATTATATTTATGTTCCACCTCCAAATTGGAGATTATGGGTAATCAAAACAAGATTCAGAGCAAAACAGTAATAAACTGTATGTATAAGAATTTACAAGCCAAAGAAGAAAGCAAACAACACTCTATGCCACCTTAGAAAAATTCCCGCCTTATGGCTTTTGGAGAGTGTTTTTTGGTTTGGTTCGTTTTTTTAACTACCTCTAAAGTACTTCCTCCATTCCATTTAAATCATTATTACCCTACATTTTAAATGTATGCTACTCAATAAAATTACATGTCATCCTTTATCTGATTTACCATTGTTTTTGTTTCCCACCTTTTCAATGTCATCAGTTTAAGAAAAGTTACAATAACTGTAATCTCTACCCATTCCACCCCAAAACAAGCTGCCAAAATGGCTAGACTTGAAAGTTCAGCCTACCTTTGCATCAGCTTCAAGAGAAGAGCCCAGGGACTGTTCTAGAGAGAAGGAAGTCAATTTTTCTTCTCATTAGAACAGCTGACGTATTTCTCTTTCCTTCCTGTCAGGCGTTGGGCTAAAGCAGTGCGCCCTCGGGGCTGGCCCTGAGTGCCTCTCAGGCTACCCCCACATCACCAAGGACCTCGGGAACAAAGCCACCCCAAAACCACGCCCGGGAGCTCTTGTATGCTAACAGTTTACATTTCTAGCTGGAGGAAAGACTAAGCTGATGCTGCTGAAATGTTTCACCCCTAACAAGAAAACCCCCGATAGAAACTAAAGGCTCCAAATAGTCAAATGTTTCTGCACTTGTAAGGGGCTTCACATTAACCTCAAGTGTAATGACTCACCATGTCTCAAAGAGCAGCTGCTACTCAAGGATCAATTTATAACAAGCCTGGTGTGGACTTGCTTTCGGATAAACTTCATTGAAGTGTAGCATACATATGAAATATGATACAATTCTTAAGCACAGCTTGACACATTTTCCCAAAAGTGAACCCACCCCTGTCAAGAAACGGAAATTTAACAGCATCCTGGAAGCCCTTTCAGTTACCCATATGCCCTTCCAGTTACCAACACCCCCCCGCCCCCCACAAAGGTAGTTATTATCCTGACCTCTAACACCATTGATTAGTTTTCCTGGTTTTGCCCTTTATGTGAGTGGAATTATACAATATTAACTCTGACCTCTTTGGTTCAGCATGTTTGTGAGATTCATCCATACTATTGCATGTAGTTATAGTTTCTTCATGCAGGATTATATTTCATTGTATTATATAAAAAATGTATTTATCTATTTTACTATTGATGGGCATTTGTGGTATTTATAATTTTGGCTATTATGCATAGTGTTGCTACAAACATTCTTGTATAGTCTCTTGGGTGAATACTTGTATGTGTTTCTGTTGGTTATGTGCCTAGGAGCAGAATTGCTGCATCGTAGATCAGTGTATGTTCAACGCTAGTAGATGCTGCCAGTTTTCCAAAGTGGTTGTACCAACTTACACTCCCACCAGCAGCAAATTCCAGTTGCTCCACATCCTCACCAACACTTGTTTCTATCTGCCTTTCTTATTTTATCCATTCTGGTGGGTGTGTGGTAGTATCACATTATGGTTTTAATTTTCGCTTCCCTCATGTTTTGTGTAGCTGAGTAATTTGAGCATAATTTGATATGTTTATTGGTCATTTGGATATCTACTTTGATGTAGGGCTTGTTCAAGTCTTTTGCCTGTTTTTCTATTGGGTTTTCTGTCTTTCTGTTATTGATTTGTAGAAATTCTTTATATATTGAGGATATATATGTATATATTTCTTTCTCAGATATTTATATTATAGATATCTTCTCCCACTCTGTGGACTTGTTTTCTCATTCCTTTAATGGGCCCTTTTGAGGGTCTCGGACTCACTCTTGTGGGTGAACTAGTGTGAACTGTAATTGACAGACTATGATTCAGGCAAGTCAGCTGATGATCAGGAATAAGGTGTGTTGTGTGGCCATGGGAGTCACTAGATCTTTCTGAACACTTCTGGGCCTTGGTTTCCTCATCTGTAAATGAGATTTGCTTTGATCATCCCTTGGGCTCTTCAGTTCTCAAATCTCACTCTTCTGAGGCCTGAGGATGACAACTTGAAATGGTGAATTCCATCAGGTGAGGAGCAGGGGTGGGCGGGAGGTGGTGGTGGGCCGTGAGGGGTTAGAATGACAAGAGGGAAGAGTGAATTAAGAGGACAAGATTTGGGGTGAGACAGATCTGCGTGACCTTGAGCAAACCACTTGGCCTCTCTGAGCCTGTTTCCTGGTGAGGGTCACAAGTCTTCTCTCTTAGTTCACAGTTCATTCAATCCATTTGCAAATATTTATTGTGCATCTACATGTCAGGCACTGCCATAGTGATCATGGTTGAGGACTCTTGGCCTAAGAAGATTTTTAATAAATAGTAACCACTATTTATTTACTAATAGTATTACTATTTTGTAGCATAGGATACTGAGTGAATCCATTTAGGAATGTTTGGAAGAAAATGTTTCAGGAATGAGGGTAACCTGGAATAATTATTTCCAGAGCAGGTATATTACTTTGCTAGGGTGGCTGTAATAAATACCATAGACTGGGAGGCTTAAACAACACAAATTTATTTTCTCACAGTTCTTAAGTCTAGAAGTTCAAGATCAAGGTGTTGGCAGGGTTGGTTTCTTCTGAAGGCCTCTCTCCTTGGCCTGTGGATGGTCATCTTCTGTGTCTTCACATGGTCTCCCTTCTGTATGCATCTGTGTCCTAATCTCTTTTTCTTATAAGGACCCCAGTCATATTGGATTAGGACCCATTCTAATGACCTCATTTTAATTACCTCAATTTAACTGCCTCTTTAAAGACCCCATCTCTAAATACAGAATGTCACTTTCTGAGGTACTGGTGGTTAGGACTTCAACATATTAATTTTGGGAGGGACATTATTCAGCCCATACCAGTAGAATATACTAAGAAAATTTAGAACTTCTCTATTTATTTTTTAAAAAGCTAAAACCTAAACTTTATTAATGTTCAATAAATGGATTCATAGTTTAATACATCATAGTTGAAATAAACATACCTTAGGGACACATGCTCAAAAATTGTTTCTGCTAGAGGACATAATTAAAGAAGTCTGAAGACCACTGATCTAAGGCCTCAGGCTACAGCGGACAGCAGAGAAGAGCTGGCAAAGATAGAATGTACACAGGGGTTGAAATTGAGCAGGTATAAATTAAGATGATATCTGAAACTACAATGAAGTGACACAGGCTGGCCTGGGCATTAGACCAGAGGAGCAGTGGCAGTGCGGGAGCAGCCAAGTGGATAAAAGGGCAGAAGTCAGGCAAAGAGAGCATGAACATGATAAATCACCAAGGGAAAACTTCAGAACGCTGTGTGTGGCAGGTTGTAACTCTTCTCCCATAAGCTTCCCTGCCCTGTAACTCAGGCTGGCCAAGAGACTTGCTCTGGACGACAAAATGTGCACAGAGGTGATGCCTGCCACTTACGAGCAGCATCTTCCTAGCCAACACTCGGACCACGATTCCCTCTCCCTCGATGATTCCAGAGTCAGGCTGCTCCATCAGCCTGGTCCCAGTGTGGAGAAGACACGGGGCAGAGCAGACCCTTAATTGTCATGTAGTGTGAGTGACAAATACGTCTCTATTGTGGTCTACCGCCAAGAGTCTAGGGTCATTGGTTTCTGCAGCTAACCTAGCCTAAGCTGACTGATGTGGTGTGTGTTTTTTCCTCATATACACAGAACTGATAGACTATTTAATAACCACTATAGTATGAAAATCAACCAGTCAGAAGAAATGCCAGCTGGAGGCCCCTGCTGGGCCACGAGTTACCGTTTAGTTGTTGGATTTGGAGAATGGGGTCCCAGGGAAGAGGCAGGGATGCCAGGATCGGGAGGAAGAGGAACCCAAGGGGCTCAGAGCACCAGCTACTTCTAGATGGTACAGAGGTATTCAGTCCCACCGCGCCCGTGCGTCCCTGCTGACAGGGGATCTAAGTATAGGCGTTTCTTAGCTAATCTCGCTAGCATGTAATTTCTCAACAGAGGACTCTCACTTCAGATACGTGTCAGCCACAAGTTTATTTTCTTTTTCATGGCAACGTTAAATTCCTCAGACTTGAGTGTTGTGGCATTGCCATCTTCATCATCATCATATTATTATTAATGACTTAGCATGACTCCGTGGTACATCTCAGTAACACACCCCTAGGCAGGGAAAGGAAGGAAAAATCGAACATCCCAGGATTAGACTGGGATTGTGAAGGGCGACACTGGGAGACCCAACTGTGGCTGCTGCTATTATCTGTTGAGGCAACATTGCTATGATTATTAGGCCCACACTTGCTAAATGAAGGCACTGGCGACATCAATCTCTATTTCTAAAGAGTGTATTTAAGAGACTTGACTAAAAGGAAGAAAGCATGCAACATCTGCCAACATGGCTAACTCCCAAATTGAAAAACAAACCCAAGGGGCTGGCCCCGTGGCTTAGCGGTTAAGTGCGCGCGCTCCGCTACTGGCAGCCCGAGTTCGGATCCCCGGCACACACCGACGCACAGCTTCTCCGGCCATGCTGAGGCCATGTCCCACATACAGCAACTAGCAGGATGTGCAACAATAACATACAACTATCTACTGGGGCTTTGAGGGGAAAAAATAAAAGGAGGAGGATTGGCAATAGATGTTAGCTCAGAGCCAGTCTTCCTCAGCAAAAAGAGGAGGATTAGCATGGATGTTAGCTCAGGGCTGATCTTACACACACACACACACACACACAAAAAACAACAACAACCCAAGATTCACTCCACTGGCTTACTGCACAGAAAATAAACATTATTCTAAAATATGGCTGAATACCAGAGATTTATGGGCAGCTATGAGTCTGTGTGTTTATACCCCAGTGCTTCTGATGGACATTCATTCTTGGCAGATCGAGGGTGCTGGAAATGGCAGCTAGTGAACTGCCCAATGCCATAGTGATTTTAAGTTCCTTAGCCCTTCAGAGTGTACATCAGTTGGGCAGAATACAATACCACATCACTGTATTTTTCCAAGCACTACGACATCACATGAACCTAGACAATTCAAATCCTCCTATTTACAGAAAATTAGTTTCTAAAAATTTCCATAGAGATCATATCTTAGTCAACTTTGTAGCCTCACCTCCAGCTCAGAAGCTGACACAAAGTGAGAGCTCAAAGTACGCGTGTTGAAAAAGTAACCAAATAATTCTGAAGATAACAGACCAATTTATCCATTTCTGGAACAGACTTAATATGTCATATACCAGCCATATACCATGATCATTTAATGAAGGTTCTTTGACAGTTAAAACTGGAGAGTGGAGCCCAATGCATATAAACTAAAGTCACGTAAAATTTTTCAAAATTCACATTTACATGTTTTCTGTTGGATTATGCACGTGCTGGTGATTTTGAGTTACCAAACAATTGAAGATCTATGCATTACTAAGGCACTATCCCGGCAGCCATTCAGGACACTCATTTGAATTAGGAAGTTCCTAAAAGGCTGGAGCAATTTAAAAAGATGCCCCAGGGGCTGGCCCAGTGGCATAGTGGTTAAGTTCAAGCACTCTGCTTTGCGGCCGAGGGTTCACGGGTTCAGATCCTGGGCGTGGACCTACACACTGCTCATCAAGCCATGCTGTGGTGGCGTCCCACATACAGAGTGGAGGAAGACTGGCACAGATGTTAGTTCAGAGCCAATGTTCCTCACCAAAAAAAAAAAAGAGAGAGAGAGAGAAGATGTCCCAAAACTTACACTCTTCAATTGCAGATGTTCACTCAGAATCGATTTACTTTTGCTTTGCACATAATTCTAAGACACTTAGCTAGTTGCCCTGCAGGTCAACAGCAGAAGAAAATTAAAAGAGAGTGAAAAAGCCCCTGTTTGGCTCAGGAGTGTGGTGCAGCTAAGGTGTAGCTAAGGGCCTGGAACCAGGCAGGCAGGGTCAAGTGACAGGAGGACACCTAAATGGGATCTTAGGTGAAGATGGGAATGTCGGGAAAACAAAATAAGAAATATCAGAATCAGAATCACAAGTAGACTGAGGTACAGGACTGAAACACCGAAGCCAGATAAGAGGAATGGTACAAAACTCACAAGGTAAATAAAGTTCAGAATCCAAGGAGCAGAGACCAGGTGCGGGAGAGCAACCAGTCCCCACCCAGCAGGTCTCCTTGCTCATGTCAGGTGCTCAGGGCAGAGCAGCCTTGGGTCTTTCACCACCCTGCCCTCTTCTAGCCAGCCCTGTTTCCCACAAGGAGGCAGGCGACTGCATTTTCCTCCACTCCCTGGTTCTCTGCAGCTGGGTATGAGGCAGAACTTACACCTGTGGGGAAATCATTCATTCATTCACTAAATTTTCATTGTGCACCTGCTCCGTGCAGGGACGATTGAAGGCAGGGGATATATCAGTGAATAAACGGATTCTGCCTGCACGGAGCTTAGATTTTACGGAGTAGAAACAACGAGGGCTGCCGATGGAGTGAATGTGGGCTCTGCAGCTTCAGTCTACCAAGTCCCTGGGGTCCTGTGGTCAGCTCCTCTCAGGGGATGGGAAGTGGGTTTTAGCAATTGGGGCTTGGAGAGGTAAGAAATGACACTCTGACTTCAAGGGTGTGGTAAAACCAGAAAAAGCAGCCCCCGAAGTCAAAGATCTTAGCCTCAGAGTACATACAAGCAGGTGCGTAGACCTCAGCCCTTCTTGGAGAGCATGGTCCCAGAGCCCACTGCAATTACTTATTTCCATAAAGACTCTTGTATACAAGTCAAGTGTAGGTCATTCTGGTTAAGGCAGCCGGGAAGTGTGCAGCATTTTAGAAAATTTTCCACCCAAAATGGCTTTTTTTTAATGGTGCTAAAGGAAAAATTCTCACTTATATGGAAGATTTACCTCCCCAAAGGAAGGTTTCGTTCAGATAGCTATAGTTTCCTCATCCTAGACCCCCAGGGGGACTGTCACCAGTATCTCAAACCCACCATCACGTTCAGAAATCACTTTACAATTTGTTACCAGGTGTCCGAGCCCGCTCGAACGTTCAAATTAATCCACACAGCCCAAGGTGGAGGGAGGGGCCAGAAGGACACTTCCTCTCGTGGACTGGTTTTTGTACAGTTGTTTCGTTTTAGTTGCGGCGATTCAGTGAGCTACCAGACTACCCAAGCAGCTTCCCAGGGAAACTACCACCTCCAGGAAGACGGGAGGAGAGGCTCATTCCGAGTCCCCGCCGGGCCAGCCTCGGCCACCGGGACACCAGCGGAAGGGCGGGGCCTACAGTGGGCGTGGCAGATCGGGGGCGGGGCGAGCCGAGGGGCGGGGCCTGAGCGCGCCTGCGCAGTGCGCTCTACTCAGGGAGGCGGCGGCGACGCGCAGGAGGAAAGATGGAAGACTACCAGGCTGCTGAGGAGGTAACCGCCCGGGCGGCGGCAGGAAGGGTGGAGGCCGGGGGCCCCGGGTGCAGGTGGGCGGCGGCAGCCAAGGGGGTGTGTGAGCGCCCGGGCCGCGTCTGGACGAGGGCGGCGGCCGTTCCCGGCGCCGGCTGACGGCACCGGCGCCCTGCCGAGCGCTTCGTGGTGACCCCGGGCCTGCCCGGGCGCCGTCTCCCTGCCCGGGGCGGGGCGCGGGGCGGGGCGTGAAGTCCGCCGTTCCTCCGGGAGGGGCTCCGCCGCCCCGGACGTCGTCCTGCGGCCGGGCCGGGAGCACCCCCGGCGCGCCAGGCGCCCGTCCCTTGCCCCCTGCACGCCGGCGGGGGCGCCGGGAGGGACATCACCCGCCCCGTTTCTTCCGTTTCTTCCGTGATGCAGCCCCCACCCCGGAGAAGGTGCTCGGCGTCCAGGGGTGGGGAACCCGAAGGCCGCTTGGGCGTCTGCTGCCTGATATTTTAACGCAGGACCCCGAGCGACATGCACGCGAAACACGCATGTACGGTCACATCTCTCAGGTCCCTTCCTTCCCGGATTTGATGCTCGGGCTGTCTGCAAAATGCAGAAGTGCACACCAGGAGACACCGCCTTTGTCTTCCGTGCCGCACCGTGTTCTCCAGGGCCGATGCACCGTGGCCACCATCACATTTCATTTCAGTTTGAGTTTGAGATGTCAGTAAGACAGCTCCTATTCGTGGGAAAAAATAATCTCTCATTGCTTCCACGAAGAAGCAGGGTAAAGCATACAGCGATTTGCCGAGCAGGAGACATTCATTGTAACGGTGTGCTGTTAAAATGGCTTTCCTTGAAGCTAACAAGCATTCAGGGACTGTAGTTGATGGATGCTGCTACTGTAGAAGAATAGTTGTCCACTTTCTTCTTGCTAAATAATTATTCTTGTTGCAATTCAGATAAACTGAGTCTTGTGTATTATGCAGCCCGTCAAAAATAAAAACTAGATAAATTTGGTAAGATTTGATATTTTACTATTTTTAAAATTTAGTTTAAGCAGGAATTATTTGAGGGGAAAAATATCTAAAGCTTAAGGACTGATTTTAGAGTTTCAGTTTTGATCTAATTTCCTAACCAGCACAAACTTTCTATGGCTATGTCATCAGTATTTGAATGCTGGTAGCAACCAAGTGAATAATTATGAAAAGACATGGTTCAGGAGCAGCTACTGTCAACTGTTTTCTTTTTAGCTACTGAAAGTATACAGGAGCTTTTCCCTGTAAACTATTAACTAGTATAATATGGAAAATGGCTTGTATTATAGGAATATTGAGTACAATTTTAAAAAAGGAACTGACAGTGTAAGAGCAAGCCTTAACACTAGCATTCTGATACTCTGCATTCTAATTGTGGCTCTCACCAATGAGGTGGCTAAGTGACTTCATTATTCCAGATCTCCGTTGCATATCTGTAAGGGAAGGGGGTGAAGTGACCTGTGTTTTACTTGAGATAAAGCCCTGGGTGGATGAGACCATGACTGTCTTCTTTCTAGTCAGCGTGCCTTAGGTCTTTACTAAATCGTCCCTGCCAGTCCTCCAACAGCATCTGAACCAAGCCTTTTCTGCATGTCCTCTAACTTCAAGTAGATTTTAACCCCATGGAAAGTTATACAGGCACTTTCCTGTATGGTTTAGGATTCCTGGAGTCCCTTGGAAGGATCCTTTGAACTTCCAGAAATGATTTAATCTCTATAAGATACTGCAAACGTTCATGAACAGAGTGAGTTGGCTTTGTCTCCAAGTATGACTTCTTCTGAGTACAAGTGAGAGGGCTTCAGGCAGTCAGCTCTTGATCCTCCTGGAAAGAAAGGGGCATTGCCAGAACAGGGCCGCAGTAGTCAACAGCCCAGCAGGGCTCTCTGCCTTTATTCTCCCAGGATGCACACTGACTGAGGGCCTGGGGTAGTGGTGGGGATGTCCAGAGCTAAGGACTGTTCCCAGGACTCAGACGGAACCTTGTACCCATTCAAATGTACCAGATGTCAAAAGAAAAAAAAACATTTATAAACTCCTGGCACTAGATTACTGCTAGCAGCCCACCTCCCAGCTCATCCTGACACACTGGTGGAGAACGGCTGTGCTAGCGGCTGGTTGTGTAGTCGTGATGTAGGGTTAAAATATGAATAGAGTGAGGGGCATTTGAATGGACTTTTAGTGGAAAGTAGAGAAGTTGTACAGAATCCAGAGAGCAGTTTCAACTTCTACAGAAAAGATGAACAAGGAGTTGAGAGTTATAAAGGCCCAGGTATCTACATGAAGTTAGGGGACATGCAGAAAACGCTTGGTTCAGAGGCTGTTGGAGGACTGGCAGGGACAATTTAGTAAAGACCTAAGGCAAGCCCTACTAGAAAGAAGAGAGTCATGGTCTCATTGAGAAAGAAAAATAATTATCAGAAAATAGTGTAGTCATTGTAAATTTTACCACCAATGGTGGTAAAAAACACTCCCAAAACATTTTAAGTTTCAGCCTTCCTAATCAGTTTCCATCAGGGAAAGTGTCAGTTAATTTATACAAAAGTCAAGTAACTCATTAAACTTCTACATTTGTTAATAATCCTAGTGGCCAGTTGAAAGATTGAATTCTGGTTTAAAGTGAAGTCAGTCTTTTGGATCATGGCATGATTAAAACAACAAAAACACACCAAAAAACCTTTCAAGTATATACAGATATCCGAGTCTCCTGATTGCCACTCACTAGGTCTGTGATCCTCAGAGCGCCACTGAATGTTTCTGAGTCTCTCTGTAATGTTTCCTCAGTAAAATGCAGTCTAGTTAGATTATTTCTAAGGTCTTCATTTCTAAATTACGTTCATTACCCAAATTTGCCTTAATCAGTGCATGCAGACGGAGCTTTTAAATCCATCAAACTTAACTGATTTTCTTCCTACAGACTGCTTTTGTTGTTGATGAAGTGAGCAACATTGTAAAAGAGGTAAGAGGAGAAATGCTTACTTTTAAAATGTTTGATTAATGGCTTATATGAGTCAAAATAATGTGTTTTAAATACTGTCTTGGAATTGTTTCAACTGAGCCTGTGTGTTTTGGCATTTCAAATAACAGTTTTTACTTCAATGAATATCTAGATAAGGATTACTCCCATATTATGTAAATTATAGATTTTAAATCAGACAGGAAATTTTATATACTAGCCTTATTATTGAGTGTTACTAAGGCTTGATTCTATAACCTTTTAGCATAAAAGACTCATAGTATACAAATAAATATTTCCAGTGTTTAATAAAGAATGAATATTAAAAAATTGAGCAACTTCTAGTTACTCAAGACCTGGTGATCCAGTTGGGGCTTCTTTCTTCATTTTTCTTGCATTCCTAAACTACCGACTTTATCGTTATTGAACATGGTACCTCCCTTAGATGATGAGAATGGGAGACAAAGGATATCTGTCCTTCATTCTTTCAGAAAATACACATTGGCGGGGCATGCAGGGAACTGACCCTCAAGGAGTTTACAGTATGGGGGAGGGGCCAGCAGACATTTATCAAATCGTCACCCTGGACAGTGTGAACTTGTTCCCTGTGTGGTAACTGCCAGAGTGTGTGCTGTGAGAGATTCGACCTACCTCGTCAGTGTGAGGACTGTTCAGAGCTGGAGTCTGGAGAATGAGTAGGAGTAGGGTTAACTCAGCGAAAAGGGGGGCACACGTTCCAGGCCGTGGACAACGTGCGCAGGCCCTGTGGTGGGCGTGTGCAGGTGGGTTTGAGGGACTGAAAGGGGGTGGTGTGGCTGGACTAGTGCAGAGAGCTGAGGGAGCCTGGGGTGGAAATGAGGCCAGAAAGGTGTCCTAGTCAGCTTCCCTTCCCACGGAAATTGAGCATGGATAGTGAAGCCACTGGCTAAGAGAAAGTCGTTAGATGATGTAAGTTTAATGGTACCATTTGAGGTTATGTATGTGATTTAGAATTGACTCTAATGCAAAAAGTATTATTAATGCAAATTATTATTAACGCAAATTATTGACTAATGCCAGAGTGATAAAGAACCACGACCTATTTTTGTTAACATCAAAAAGCATGATGATTTTGTTCTACCATATACATTATTCAGCATCAGGCAGGATCTGTAACAGGTTGCTTTTCACTGTTTTCTGAATACGAGGTTTCCTGCGGAAGCCAGTGGGGAGCAGGAAGGTGGGGAATTACACCGGAACTGGGAGAAGTGGGGTTGTTTGTTAGGAAGTGCCCTCCGGCCTTGCTTGTTCTCTGCGTTGTCTGTGACTGTGTTACCAGGCAGCAAGTACAATTGAATTTCCAGTCCCCGTGGACGCAGGAAGTAGTATCGCAGGTGGTGAGGTGTTCCTTTCACATGTCTCACAGCCTCAACAGCTTTTTGTCCCTGGCAGAAAGTGAATTCTGTACTGAGCTATTTTAAGTACTGGGTACTGGCAAAGTTAGGCGGGTCCAAAACTGGAGGAGGGTTTTCCTCCCTTCCTGAGAGAGTGCATTTCAGAGTGTGTGCAGAGAGCTGCCAGTTAGAGGCTGTCGAGCGGAGCTCCCCCTTCTTTGATGATGCCCAGATCTAGTAATAACCTGGTCCCTTATACTATGAGCTCCTGTGGCCCAGCCCCATTTTATGCTCTGAGCTGGGGAGGGGAGCAGGACATGGCAGAGGATGAGAAGGAGCTGTGATAATGGGGGGGGAGGGGGACACAGGATGCCAAGTGGCACGTGTTTAACGTGACTATTCAGAGTCCTGGGATAAAGAGCAACGTGCGTAGACTTCTGCCTATAACAGGGTGTGACTCTAGGTAGCTTTTTGTTGCTCAGAGTCAAGGTCACTGGGCTTAAGCCTCAGGCAGTAGACCCCAGTCTACCACCAAGGTGCCCAGCTCAGATCCCAGGACTATTTTTCTCTACGTGTCTGAGGACAGGACTTGGCCCTCACTGAATGTTTTTATGTTAGGTCAGAACTGTCATAAAAACTCAGTTTTCTGGTTCCCAGCACAGCAAGTTAGAAAGAGGTAAAGAAGAACGCTGGTTAGAAGCAGGCACACTGGCATCAGCATAAAAAACCCAGAAAACCGTAAAATGGGACTGTCCTAACTATAAACTTGAACAAGAGTAGGGGCAAGGAGCATTGTATTCTTGAATAACACTTGAGGTGTACGGTGGGAACCCTCCGCAGCATACAGCACAGAAAAAGACGACCAGGAATTTCATAATAGAGAAAAAAGTCCATCACCAACTTAAAAATAAGTTTTGGAATACACAGTGTTGTTTACTTATCTGAAAAATGCACTTACATGGTAACAGTCCCAAGAAATGCTGGATAAAGGGAGTATTTTTGAATACATGATGATTTGCAGTTTTGTACATTGTCAATTGTACAAAACCAATAAAGATTCCTACATCTACTATACTTTTAAGAAAGGAACAGGCCAAGTGAAGTATCTTCTAGTCTCAATAGGAAAAAAATGTGTTGCTTATCTCCAGTACTAATAGCAACAGTGGGCATGGAATCCAGTCAAAATGTTTAGGAAATTTGACAGAGCCTATGTAATTATGGATTTTTAAAAACGAGTATAAAACTTACTTGAATGAAATATAACACTGTTAAACAAAAGGTGTATTTGCAGTTGTTGTCCTGGTGACAGAGAAGCTTACGTTTTATGTCAATTACATGTCAGCAGTTGTTGGGTGATGCCTGTCAGTACTGACTGCAAGGTGCTGGGTGTGTTCTGCTAACAGCGACCACTCTGCTCTGCTTCTAGGCCATTGAGAGTGCAATTGGTGGCAACGCCTATCAGCACAGCAAGGTGAACCAGTGGACCACAAACGTGGTCGAACAGACTTTAAGCCAACTCACCAAGCTGGGAAAACCGTTTAAATACATCGGTAATGGATTTTTGTTTCTCGTGTATAGTGGTGGTGGTTCTTTAAATAGTCATCAGAGACATGTCCAGTGTCAGGAGAGAGCAAGTGTGGCAGTGTGCCTAACCTCAAAGAAAGTTCCGGGAGGGGTGGGTCACTTGTGTACGTGACCACCCCCGTGGCCTGTTTGGCTGCTGGCACAGCTGCAGGGCATGTCACAGATTTCACACCCTTTCAGATCAGCTGCTTTCCGAACAAGTGTGTGGTGAAGGGAAGGGAAGTGTGGATTTGTCAGTGTTGGAGGACCAGGCAGTCTACCCCTGTCATTATCATCATGAACATCAACCACGTGATCTTCATACATATACTACAAGCACGCAAAAAGAAATTTGTGTTGCCAAGTAGATTTCTCTAATAAAAGTTTGTTTTCATTGAAGTGACCTGTGTAATTATGCAGAAGAATGGAGCGGGGTTGCACACAGCAAGTTCTTGCTTCTGGGACAGCTCTACTGACGGTAGGTTTCTGTTGTTTTGTGAAGCCTTGTCATGGGCATTTCCCTGAAGGCCATGCTGAGACCTAGACTATTGAGAGCAGTGTTTATGAACTATGCGCTTGGATGTTGCGTGTCTTTGAATGCATGTTTATTCGAGTCACCTTTTAATACACTTTATAGAAGAGAGACTTGCCAACCTTCTTCATTCGTGTGCCGTAGAGGCAGGTACTTGAGTGTTTTGACCTTCATATGAAAAACGGGAATCTCGTTTTCCTGATTTCCAATGCCTGTCTGCCCCTTCCACAGGCAGCTGCACCGTGCGATGGGAGAACAAGACCATGTACTGCATCGTCAGCACCTTCGGGCTCTCTATCTAACCCCCGCATCCAGTGTGATCTCACTCCTTTTGTCTCTGCTTCTCTCTTCCATCTTCTGACCACCGGCCATGAATTCAGTGAACACCTTTCTCCTTCTCTTTAAGTGTGTTTCTTGTGGCATCTCAAAATGTAGAGAAAAACCCAGTGAGTGCACTGTTCTGTGAACTGCACTGTTCTGTGAACTGCACACCCTGACTCAGAGGACTCGTCACCACAGGCAGGCAGAGCCTGCACGCTGCCTGTCTTAACTCTGAATCTTTCTTTCCAAAGGTGCTCCACACTGAAATCTGTTGGTGTGAAACTTTCTCTACTCTCTGAAATGATTCAAATACACTAATTTTCCATACTTTGTACTTTTGTTAGAATAATAAATTATTCCAATTTAAAGTTTGTGTTTTTCTTCAAAGTCTAAATAGTATCACAAATGAATTCTTCATATTTAGTTAGTGGCTTTGGAATCTATAAAACTGTAAAAAAGAAAAGGTTTTGGTCCTCTTCAGTACAATGATTTGCTAATTTCATTCATGGGCCCAGGATCCTGACAGCTTTGCTGTTTTCTGATTAGATTTATAATCAGAAAGGGCATCCCATCCTTCATTCTTAGGTTCTTCTCTTCTAGAGCTTAGAGGGTGGGACATGGGCAAGCTGATTTCTATTTCTTTAGCTGGAAAGCTCTGACTCTCACACTTGGCCCAAATCTGCAACACTACAACTACTCCCATGTTCTCTATTTTTCAGGAGCAATCACAAAAAAATGTTTTAGTACTTTAGGGCTTACAAGATGCTTTCACAGTCATTCATTTTGTGTTCACAATTATTTATTTATAAATCAGAAAATGTGTTTGGAGCTTGGCTGACTGATTAAAAGTCACATCCAAGATCCACGTAAGTGAGGATGTGGGCCCCAAACCCTGGTGTTGTGACCCCATCTTTGGTGCTCATCCACAGGGCACGTTAACATCGTGATAAAGAGACACCTGAGGGTCCACTTGCTGGAATGAAAAGAGCTCTGCTCTTGTCCCTAAAGCCCTTTATGAAAGCATTCCTGTCTGAACAGCCAAATTAATTCCATGTGCAGAGAGCAAACAAGTCAGATACATGTATAAGGATCGAATATGAAATATTTATTAACATGTACCAGAAAGGCAGTTTTCGAATGAAGCCATTCCCAAAGTGTAAGTTTGCCATAAGTAAACATTTATTCACTTGTGATTATGACGATCATTCTGTGATCTGCGCTACTGTGCTCACTGACACAGCTCCAAGATCTAATACATAGCTACAGCTTTCCTTCTGAGCTTAAAGTTTAGAGGTGTTTCATTTTACAAATATTTACAGACGTTTTGTAAAAAGGCAGTTTTCAGTAGCAGAAAATCCTTCTGTTTCATAACATGGTATTATAGTTACCAGTATATCTAAAACAAGTCAAATCAAGACAAACAGGATAACAAGATGTCACAGACTAAAGCCACTTCCCTTTGGCCTGGGGAAAAGACTTGCATCTTCTTTTTCAAAAGTCTAACCTCTAAGGCAACTGGTTTCTAAAACCCTCAAAATACATAAATATACTTTAGTGTTTTAAAGTCTAGTATTCACTAGATGTCCCTTTGAAGCATCCCTTCTCCAAGCTTCTGTGTTTTTCTCTGTGAAAAGCATTCAAGAAATAAGTTACCACATTATGACCTATTTAACATAACTGTACCTTCAGTAAACAGTTCATGAAATACTTGAGGCCAGTAACATTTGTCTTGTAACCTGCCCATTTAGTGGGTTGGGTCTGAATAATATGCCTAAGCTTTCATTGCAATCTGTAATTATGTACAGTAATTAAACAACCTTACAAACCTTGAATATAGTTTATATCTCCCCTTCTCCAGCCTGTCAAATGGGGCTGAAGAGAGAAAAAACTACATCACTTCACTGCTGTAATGATTTAATAATAAATCAAGCGGCCCTGTTATCCACATGGATAATGAAGCTCTCCCTAGGGAAACTGGGAAATCCCTATGGTCATCTTCCAGGTTCCCCTAGACTGGACCAGTATAAAAATTATCCCAAGATGATGTTATTCAAGCCATTACCATGGAAGAACTAAAGTCAGCCCTTTGAGTTTATAATTTGTTTGCAAAACTTGAATACCCTCAAAGAAAAAAAAACAATTTTCCTGCTACTGTCTAAAGTTTCCGCAGACTTTAGTGTCTTAACTAATACCTATGGCACGTATAATACATGCTAAATGCTATATACTTTAAGCAAAATTTTACATTGAGTATGTAATAAGTTGATATACCAGAGAAGAAAAACTGAAAATGCATGATTTAATAAAAAACCGTTTTCCCCTAAAGTGTGTACTTTTGTAATTTTTTTCTAATCTCCAACTTAGTCACAAGAAGCAAATAAATACTCCCATATTTTTCATTTCATTGACTTGATGCCATGAAGAATCAATGTATGAAGATATCAGTCATCAGTTTATAATTACATTATAGGACAAAGACAAGTATTAAAAAGTTCTAATGTGTACAGCTAAATGCTTCAAATATTTTACATTTACTGATAAATAATAGCATTCCAAATCATGGAAATTATAATGATTAAAACTTGTAAACTATATCACATACTAGAGTACATTAATCAACACAAGTACATTTTCATCAGTTTACATAAAATTATTTATAGTTAGGCTTAATAGAAGTTGAAAATTCGGTAAGAAAATTTTTTTCAATACCTCTGAGTACACAGAATCAAAAAAAGTAATCACACCATTGCAAATGTAAAAACCATGTAAACTTGAATTACCCTTACAACAATACAGTTTTAATTCAAACATTCATATTTACAAGGTTTTAAAAACAAATATAAATGGAATTCATATTAAAGGTACGTTATCATTAAAGTTTAAATCAAAAAGATACGAAGTCATAATGAGTAGTGTCTCATGAACCTCTAGAAGGTCCCAGCACTACCCAAAGTGGAATATAATTTTTAGCCATGAATGGTAATTTGAGAGTTAATGCATAGATGAAGAAAATGTAGGTACAATTTGCAGAGTGGAACAATCATGTCCTATACCTCTGCATCTGCCAAGATGGCATCAATCAGAACAGAAATGTCAACCATACAGTGCCAGTTCAACAAAGATGATATTGTGCAGTCAAAGGAAAAGCAAAGGAACCATCTCTACCAGACTTCTATACTTCGTCTTCGACAAAATGGAACCGGAAACTCTCCAGGGCCTTCCAGGATGCCACAGATTCAGCAGCTCCAGACAACTTCCCTTTTCCACAGAGCAATTCGTCTGCTTACCTGACCACTGTGTGCGACACGGAGGGCAGGGATGATTCCCAACACGTTACCTTCTACCCAAAGAGGTTCTCCCCTAGGCCATCTAAAATGTTTTACTTTCTCTTCATCTAGTTTCCAAATGTGAAACTGAAAAACTTTTTGGCAATAAAGAATCTATAATGTTATATCAATCATTTGTGTAGCTTTTATTTAAAAAAATAATAAAGGTCTACAGGGTGTCATCTTTAACAGAGTCGCAGAAACTACTATTTATTGGAATTGTAATGGATACCGTCTTCCCCACCCCAACCACAGGGACATCCAATCATATTCGTGGATGTACACACGCATGCACACAGGCCCTTGGAAAACTGTATGGCAGCAAGGCCTTCCCACTGGAGCAGGCAACTTGTTGATTACCTTACCCTTTCCTTATGAACCTTACCAAACCTCCTCAGGATCCCACAACACTAGTTCTGCTGTGGTGTCAGAGAAGGGCTATAACCTGCCCACCCACCATTTCCCTAGAGCCATCACTTAAGTATTTCACACACAGTCACTTAAGATGCTTGGTTGTCCGGAGCTCGGGCCACTCAATGGGGAAGAACCGCCCTTGTGAGGCAGCCACAGAAATAGGCTTCCCTTTGAGTTTAAAAGGTCAAAAAACGGTCCCATGGAGCAGGGAAGAAAGGAAGAAAGAGGAGGAATACTACCACGCTGCGGGCCCATTCCTAAGGGCTTTCCGTAAACTTGGAATTAGGAAATGACTTTTCTTTAAAGTACCTAATTCTCTTCACTAAAAACAGGAATCAATTCCTCCTCCCACTGAAAACAAGCTCGCTCTCATCTGAAATCTTTGAAAAAGGATTTGGCTGTGTAAACTTTTTATCAGCATCTCTTCTCAAATAAATACAGCCACTCTAACAACAAATTTGGCCCAATGTTTAACTTTGTCCTCACTTCTGGTTTTCCTTTCAAAAATATGTAAACAAATAAGGACCAGGAAATCTCTGCTTATAAGACAAGTCTGATCACAGGCAGGTCGAGGGAAGGCCAGGGAGTGGCCGCTGCAGGGGAACCTCAGGCTCCCTGACGACATCTCGCCGACCCGCCAGGAGCTCAGTCGCTCTCGGACCCCTCCTTGTACTGGGCCCGAATGGCCTGGCCGTTCTGCAGGGGCATTTCTTCATAGTCACTCCTGTTATAAAAGAGACCTTTGATACCATTCAGCTTTTGACGGCTCTTGATTTATTCTTCTCTTCCACACGCCATCCTAACATGAACACATTTCATAGCTTCACTCTCAATTTCTATCACCACTGATACTGCCCACTGCTTCACCCCCCACCAATCAGTAGGGTCCATCATCCCAAAAGAACTGTTCTTCCTGTGGTCACCACTCACTGTGGGTGTTCAGCAAAAAGGAACACCACTCAACTGAGCCTGAATAATGGGAAAACAGAAAAGCAGGGAATCATGTGACACTCCCAGGTAAGAGACATACTATAATACCTTGAAAATGATTTTAGAATGACTAACAGCCTGTTCAGTAAACATGCAAAACCAGCCTGAATGCTCACCACGGGACAGCCTTCAGAAGGGACAGTGACTTACCCATAGATCACGTCATCGTCAGAGTCATTCAGCATGGAGAACGCAGGATTGTCTTTCAGCTGGGACTCTGAAAACCAACAAAAGCATTTTTTTATGTTATTAGCCTGGGGAGGCAGGATGCTGCCCTAGAGAAAGGACAGGAGTCAGAAAGAGCTGGACTCTAATCACCACTTCCACCATTTGTTATCTGTGTGACCTGAACAAGTATTTTGTCTCCTGAGTGTTTTCTCATCTACAAGCTGGGGGCGGCATCTCCACTTGGCAGGCTGCTGTGAAAATGGAGAGGGAGCATGTGGAGGAAAGAGCAGGCATGTGGCAGGAGCCCACGCATGGGAGCTGCCTGCCGAGTACTTTCTCCTGAGTCCACACAGGGAGCAGAGACAGAAAACAACCCTGGAGACCTGGCTCTGCCTGCCCACCCCCTCCATCCTTGGGCCTGCAGCAAGCCACTTCATCTCAGTTTCTTCGTAGCTGGGAGTGACTTTATCCTAAAGTTGCTGTGAAGCTCAGATGAGACACTGTTCATGAAGGTGCTCGAGAACTCACACGATATAAAAGTCAGGTAGTGGTCCTGAAAGGCTACACCCCCTGCCGAGATTCCAGGAGGTCCTCATCCTTTGCATTCTCTGTGCCAAGGGCTGTTTTGTTTTGTTTGGGGGCGGGGGTGGGGCAGGATTGTACATTTTGGCTTTCTTTTGAGTGGCCATGGCACTAGTACTCAACAGACTTGTTTCATATGGCTGACAGGCATGATGCTTGTGCTAGGACCACTAACAAAATAAACTGTTCCATCTTGTGCTGCGATGACACACAACACATGCTGTGTTCTGACTCACACTCCGAGCTCACCATTTAAACCTACCCCGTCTCTCTGCTAAAGAGACGGCACTGGGAATGATGGCGCCCAGCACCAACGGGAACCCTGGCGGACAGGTCCTGGACTTCTGGTGGAGCTGTGTGGCCAGCAACCCAGGCCCCAGGGTGGCTTACCATACAGGGCGTTCTTCGATGGAGAATACACAAAGGCCAGAGTGTAGAGGTAGAAGTTCAACAAGCCATAGAAAGATAAGAATTCAGCTGGTGGTCCTGGTCAAGGGCAATAACCTGTCCCGGACGCTACATATTGGGACTTGTCAGTCAATGTCTTCGCCTCCAGTCTGGCCGCTCCTTCTAACCACCACTAGTTCTTTGTACTGCTCACCACCAACTAGTAGCTCGGGGTTCCCTAACTCAGGCGTTAGGAGGCACAGGACAAGCCCACAGCCATTCAGGGTCACCTGTGAATATCAGGTGAACTGTGCTCCCTCCTATGCATGGAAACCTCTGGAGGGGGCAGGACCTGATGGGATCAAGTTATATGCAAAGGGCAGGAAGGCCATGCACATAGAGGAGAATCAAGAATGGAATGAAGGATTGGAAACAACCTCAAACCAGCTGTTCTTAACTTTTCTCGATTACAGACCCCTTTGAGAATCTGATGAATCTTAATGTGAAATTGAGTCACAAAGATTTGAAAAATCATGCATTAATACAAAGGATGTAAGGGCGCCCAGGAAAGAGGCGAAGATGTAAAGGATTAACCTCAAAGTGTCCCCTGATGGATGCCATCGCCGAGAGGGGCGTGGGAAGCACACCCCTATCCTATCACGCATCTGAAAGAGAAGCCGGCCGTGTCCAGCCTGCCCCACCGCCTCAGGCACACACAGGAATGGAAGGAGGTGCTGCTGCTTTACGAGCCCTTCCGCAGACACAGGCTTCAACCGCCCTCATTACCACAGCCCTGTGGACACTGCAGCTGGATACATCTCAGTGATGGTAAGAGCCGCCACTGGGGAGAGAGGACCCTCAGATCAGGCCTCGGCCTCTCCTCAGTGCTCTGCAGGGGGACACGGCCAACGCCGGACCCACATGAGGTCCAGAAGCAAGACTGGACTCCTTTACAGTCCCTGCTCCCCAAAGAGGAGAATGGGGGGTGGAGAGCAGCTCCCGACGCTGGGGTCCCTGGGCCTGAATCCCCCTGTAACTGACCTCGGGGGACTGCTGCCCCCTGTGATGCTGAGCCGCTGCCTATGGAGGAACAATGCTTCCTGGGGCCGCACAGCTCTATAAACATGCGTGGGGTCCCCCAGGGGCTCCGCAGTACAGGCCATGAGCAGGTGACTGCCTCTTCTTGATGTTCAAGACCTAAAATGCCACCCACTCCATGAAGAGTGCACGCCTGAAGGCTGACACCTTCTGATTGAAAGGATATAATTCTGGTAGTGAGTTGACAGTTCAGCTACAAAATTGTCCTGTAATACTTGTGCTCCGAATCTTAAATAAAGGATGACAATGCTGGAAAAAAAAGAGAGGAGAAATATGTAAAAAATATAGGAAGAAATAGCACTAGCTTCATATAACTTGTTATATTCACCCATTAACAGTTACAGTCTATTCACTATTATCTCTGCATGGAAACTTGTACACACACACACACACACACACTCACACACGCATGCACACACAACCCCCGCTGCTGGGTTTTTGGTCTCAGATCCAGGAGGACCAGCTGCTGGGGTGGAACCCGCTAACCCTGGCATAGACCATGTCACAGTCTCGACTCGGGGGCCGGGAAGCACCCCCTCGGCACATGCCCCTCCCCCTCTCACTCCCTTCGTTCACGTTTTCAGGAGCATCTCTACAACAGGTTACCAACTCCCCTGAGCAAAGTGTGCGTCTCCTCAATCACATTTCCCCTCCTCGGCACAGCGATTCACACGTGAAGAAGCAAGTCCCCCTGTTCAGACACCTGCCTGCTGATACACATGAGAACAGAGGGTTCTGATAACACGGCGCTCCCCTGAACCACCCACAGCCTCCGAACGGCACCCCGGCTTTCATCTCCCCTCTCTGTGGTCCATTCTCCAGGCGCAGCCCGACTGACTGACTAATAAAATTGTAAATCAGATCCCTTCACCTCTCAGCTTAGACACAGGGTTCCCATCACTGAGAATAAAGCCTGGACTCCTCACGGTGGCCTGAGGGGCCCGACCTGACCTCTCCAGAGGCCGCCCTCCCTCACAGCCTCTTCTCCTGTGATGCCACCGTTCCTCCTACTCGCCAAGCCACCTGCTGTCCCCACGGCCGAGGAGGCCAGCCCCACATATTTTCAGGGCTTCTCCTTCAGGCCCCAGACCAAACGTCACCTCTTCAGAGAGACGTCCCCTACCCACCTCATCTAAAGTGGCCACTTCCCTCCTGCCATTGTCACATCTATTTTATTTTCATTATGGCACTATGCTATTTATTTGCTTGTCTGTCATCGCCTCCCTCCACTGAAATATAAATGCCAGGATGGCAAGGAACCTGTCTGCCTGCTTACCTATGTAGGCACTCAGTAAACATCCGTCGGATAAAGAAACGAATCCCCTTGAAACTTATATAAAGAAAGATCACAAAAGCACAACAACTTCTAAGACAGACTATATAGAGGTCACTGCAGGTAGACGGTAGCTCCCAACCTGTGGATTGGGGTAGCGTGAGGATGAGGATTTGTGAGGGGATGTGAGGGGGTATGTGCATGTGTGTGCGTGTATGTGAGAGAGAGAGGGTGTGTGTGTGTGGGGGGGGTGTGAGAGGTAGGGTGTATGGGGGGGACGTGAAGGGGTATATGCATGTGTGGGTGTGTGTGAAGGTGTGGGGGGGTGTGAGGTATGACAGGGTGTGGGTGTATGTGAGAGAGAGGGTATGAGAGTGTGTGAGAGGGAGTGTGGGAGAAGTTACAGAGACAACGTGTGTGCCAAGACACACATGCGCTGCTATTTTCAGGTGAATTTAGATGAATAAAACTCAAGCTCATTCCCAGGTCCATGCTGAGTTCACAGACTTTGGTAAGCACTGCACACGACTCCTGGAGGGGTGGGGAATGAGCCAGGACGCTGCCTACAGGAGTCCTCCCACTCGACAAGGCTGCAACCCCGAGCAGACTTGGAAAGCCAGCCTCTGGAGTCCCCGCATGGCTCCCACCAAGGAAAGGGGCTGACAGCCATTTATTTGCCATCCAAACAAGCAAAAAAGAAATGCACATAACTAGGTTTTTTTCCTTCTGGATTTTGATTTTAAGAGAAAGAGACAAACAAACTATAAACAACCAATTATCTGGAATTCATTCAAAGAAACAACTTCCTGGGCGCACTCAGCTCCATCACCAGTCCAGCACACCTCAGCTGTCCTCCGAGTCTGTGGCTGTCGCAGCCCCGGCCCCGGCCTGCCCAGGGAGAGGCCTTCAGGCACGGCCTTCCGGGCTGCACAGCATCTCCTGCCCTCCTCGCCTCGCACCTTCCCCACGGGGCCACCAGCGTGTGCTGTTCAATGACACCGGCTGTACTGAGTTTAAACAAAACAACTCCTGCTTAGTCCTGTCCTTGGAGCACCACAAGGATCCCGGGTGCCCAGGACATGGCACGGTATTCTAATTCTTTGACGTGTCTGACTGTCTGCTACACCCACGTGGCACGCGGCAGAGTGAGTAGGCAGCTCAACCAGCACCGGGCGAGTGTGCTTTACTCATTCTCATCCCCCAGGCATTTACACAAGATGTGTGCTCTCTCGGCCACGTACACACTTAGTGCCCCACCCTGCGTAAGAGGCCCTCTGACCTCATAACGTATCTGGCTAGAAGGATCCTCAAATTCACTCCATAAAAGGGGAGAAAAGATATTCACGATAGTAAATAAAAATTCACAGTTTTGTTTCTTTCAAGAAATAAAGTCTTCTTACCTAATGACAAGCACTACAAAAGTCAACGCAGTCAAAAATTTTAACCTGAGATCTGAAAAAGAAATGAATACTCCCATTAAACCACCTTGGAGGTAAATTCCACTCTCATCTCAGAGATCTTAAAAATAAAGACAAAAATAAAGCAAAACTCCCTCAACGAAAACACTCTTCCCTCTGGACTTTAAACCTGTTTCTGCCTGAAGCCCAGGGGAAATGCTGTCCCACCTCCCAGAGCTCAGGAGGGTCCCCAGCAAGGCCATGGCCATTATTATTTGGTTGTGACAGACTGGAGGAAAGGATCCTACAAGATCGGGTGACTTGCCCTGACTCAAGGACTAGGAAAACCACTCCGGCCGGCTCCTCTGCAAGGTGTGATTCTGGAAGGATCCAGACAGCTCCAACAGCCACACTGGCACCCTGGGCCCCTGCTGGCTTCTAGCCCACAGGCCTCCCTCCAGCACTGGCCTGAGGCACTGTCCAAATGGCCCAGAGTTATCCATTCACACCTGTCGTGGCTCCCCAGGGACTGAAGGCGCTGGTCCCCAGCCTGTGGGAACGGGACAAGTCCCTGCGTCTTCCCCGTCCGGGTCAGGCCACTTGCTTGGTGGACTCCAGCCATCCTCCCCCTCGCCCCGTGTGACGTCAACTCCTGACCACCACACACCGGGCGGTCTGTGAAGTGGCGCTTACCTACATAAGGCGTGTGACGTAGCTCAGAGCAGGCCCGCACTATCAGGAACAAAAGGTACAAAATATACACAGCTGCCACCACCATGAAGAAAATCTTCATTCCCTGGAATGAAACACAACAGGCACTGGAATAAGAACCGGCTCTCAGTGCCGCTTCTCCTTCCAACACCACCATCAGCAGGAAAGCCAAACTTTTTTTTTTTTTTTTGTGAGGAAGATCAGCCCTGAGCTAACATCCGCCAATCCTCCTCTTTTTTTGCTGAGGAAGACTGGCCCTGGGCTAACATCCATGCCCATCTTCCTCCACTTTATGTGAGACACCGCCACAGCGTGGCTTGCCAAGCAATGCGTCGGTGTGCGCCCAGGATCCGAACCGGCGAACCCCAGGCTGCCGCAGCGGAGCGCGTGTACTTAACTGCTGTGCCACCGGGCCGGCCCCGGAAACCCAAATGTTTTTAAAAGGGACCCAGAGCCCTGAAGGTCACCCCATAAAGCAACAGGAACATGCTCCACTGCTCCGACTCTCCTCGTCCAGGCTCAGCCGCTCAGCCCGGCTGCGAGCACAGGCGGCTCACCCCAGGGGACGCCCCAGCGCCTGCTCCTCAGGTGAGCGAGGACCCGACCTCCTTCCACGACACACGTACAGCTCCCGGCACACGGCGCAGGTGCTCAATAACGGCAGTGGCTCCTGCCTGTCTCTCTCCTGGGGGAGGGCCTGCCTCCCTGCCCTGCCTCAGAAGATGGTGGCACGTGTCAAAGAGAGAAGCCAGGACTGGAGCCTGAGCAATCCTTGGGGAGGCTCAACTTTTCTGGATCTTGGTTTCCTTATCTGTGGAATGAGCGGATTGAACCAGGTCATCTAGAAGACATCGGGTCTAAAATGACACGATTCTGTTATTTGTTACAGGAGAAACAAGAACACTTTCTCCTGAGGCTAGAAGCTGTGATGGGGAGGACAGGCTGATGAAAACCAGGCTCCACAGGGTGAATGACGTGCCCTCTCTTGCTAGAACCTTCCACTCGAGTTCCAAGCTCCTCTCTGTGGAGTGCCCCTACCCCATTCCATCTTCCCATCCCTGCCCTTTCTTCTCAGAGCCAGAATCCCCCTCTACGGACAAAGGATGGAGTGCTGGACTGCTAGTCAGGAAACCAGGAGTCATAATTTTAGTCTGGGCTTTATTTTCTCTTCTGTAAAATGAAGGGATTTCACTAGATCACTCGTGGGTCTGTTTTAGGTTTTTTCAGCTTCCTGGAAGTCTCTGATTTCCAGTGTCTCCTTTAGTAACAGACGTAGGCCACTCTGTCTGTTCTTCCCAGAGAGGCTGCGACCATTCCTGAGCCCCTAGCGGCTGGCTTCCCCGACGGCCTGACTGAAGGGACAGAGGGGACCATAACAGTGGTGATGGCTGCCTTACCTGAGTCCTTCTCAGTGCTGGCCCTGTGCCGAGTGCTCCACATTACTTGTCTAACTCAGTCCTCACAACAACTCTTTAGGGAAGACTCCATGATTACCTCCATTTTATAGATGAAAAAGAGAGGACTAGGGAGGGAGGAGGCTGCCGCCCAGGACCACTGGTTTCACCCTCGGGCCATCTGGGGAGGCTGGAGCACTAGCACCCCTGCTGGCCCTGAGGGCCCAGCTCTGCTGCTCCTTGCGCATGACCCAGGGGCCTTTGCCGCCCCTCAGTTTCCTCAGGTGAACACTAAGGGGACCGTACCAGACAAAAGCTCCAGTAACGGGAGATGAGCACGACTCTATACTATTTTATCTAAACCTGGGTTACCCTCACCCAATAGACTCATATGTGGTCTGTCACCAGGGTCTGCAGAACCTTCCCTGGAAGTGTGTCGGACCAGTCCTTCCTCTCTCTTCCCTTACCGTCCCCGCCCCCAAGTAGACAAGTCCCCTCTGAGGCCCTGCCCCTCACACAGCGTGGCCTGGGGCCTGCCCAGGGCGTCCAGATTCCCTTCTCGAATGCAGCCCCCGTGAAGTGCCCTCACTCGGTCTCCCTGCTCGGCAGAGGCTTATCGCCCTCCTCCTCGCAGCCATCCCCACACAACTCTGGGACAGCGTCTCTCTTCCTGGCCCAGAATGCCTCCCCCTCCTCTCTAGCTCAAGGTGTAGCCCCTCCCCCAAAAACTTATTAAAGCATTATAAGGCTAATAAAAAGACAAAGAAAAATGACAAAATGCAAATAAAGATGCCACCTCCCCAAGTAGCTGGGGCCCGCTGTCCATAAGGACACATCTGGCAGGACACTGCACACTCAGCGATACTGTCTGTATTTTCTAAGCCTCTGCTCCCTCACAAGGTCATACATTCTTAGAGGACAAAGGTAATGGAGTGGAGAGGCCACCGGCACCCCCTGACCAGATTACAGAGAAGAATCAGGCGCTCCCACTGCTTCCTATGACACACACAGTCTCAACACAAGATAAACATCTTTGCAACATGTCATCATTCACTCAACTTCCCTCTTCCTCAGAGGCCATTCCCACAGAGAACCACAGATTTTATTACTTCACAGGAAGCTCTGCAAAGCCACAGGGAGAAATGCTGCCTGTCACCAAGGTCAGGATTCAACTTGGTGCCTCTGAGACTGCCTGGCACTGGGAACTTGACTCCTGCACTCCTAGACTCCCAGCAGGGCTCCCTCTGCTCTTGGCACCAAGCATATCCACGCCAGGCCCAGCAGCAAAAGCTGCACCCAGGAGGCGCTGCCTATGCGGGGCAGGGACATGCCGACCCCACCGAGAGAGCTGAGACAAAGCCACACTCAGGACCGACCATCATTGTGGGACTCTGTGTAAAATAAAAATGCTGGACCCCTGGGGCTGGCCCAGTGGCACAGTGGTTAAGTTCGCGCGCTCCACTTTGGCGGCCCGGGGTTAGCAGGTTCGGATCCCGGGCACGGACCTGTGCACCGTTCATCAAGCCATGATGTGGCGGCGTCCCATATATAAAGTAGAGGAAGATGGGCACATGCTCAGGGCTAATCTTCCTCAGCAAAAAGAGGAAGATTAGCAATGGTTGTTTAGCTCAGGGCTGATCTTGCTCAAAAAAAAAAAAAAAAAAATGCTGGACCTCTTGTTCAGAAAGTACAAAGAACTTGAGGACGGTGACAGCAGAGCATCACCCCAAGCCCCAGGCCCTGTGTCTATGGGCTCGCTGGCCCATGAAGCCAGCCCTGGCCACACCATTCACTCGCTGGAAACCTCCCTGCTACTTCAGAGAATAAAAGCAACGAAAATGTTTTCTTAATCGTTCTACAATGTTTCTCAAATGACACACCCTCTGTACCCTTCAACCACAAACCAAGGACTGGGAGCAACAACAGAATTTTTAAAAGTTTATTTTTCATACCACTCAAATACATTTTTCCAAATTTTCTACCCATGAACTTTCTATAGTCTTCCCAAATAGCCAGTTAGCAAGCTCGTATCAATAGCACAAGTTACAAAATTCAGTAATTTTTTTTAAACAACATAAAAAAAATCCTCTGGCTTCATTAATAATCCTTACCTGAAAATTTCCTGTGTCAACTCGATACTGGTACATTGGGTCGTGTAATTCATTAACTCTACAACACGATGTTATAAAAATCAAAAGATTAGTAACAAGGTTACTTTTTTTTTATACTTTCTCCCATTTGGCTTTTTAAAAAACTTATTAACATAAACTACTTGCTAACTAACAGTAATGGATTTTTAAAAAGTAATCCTAAATTAGGGGCCGGCCCGGTGGCGCAAGCGGTTAAGTGCGCGCGCTCCACTGCGGCGGCCCGGGGTTCGCTGGTTCGGATCCCGGGCGCGCACCGACGCACTGCTTGGTAAGCCATGCTGTGGCGGCGTCCCATATAAAGTGGAGGAAGACGGGCACGGATGTTAGCCCAGGGCCGTCTTCCTCAGCAAAAAAAAGAGGAGGATTGGCGGATGTTAGCTCAGGGCTGATCTCCTCACAAAAAAAAAAAAAAAAAAAAAAAAAAAAGTAATCCTAAATTTATGAGAAATCCTACATCACAATGAAATGCATACAATGCTACTAACTCAACTGTTTGTAGAGTCATCGGTATTGTGAAGTTGCAGTATTTTTCATTATGAAAATCCCTATACCATTTTACTTGCAATTTTAATAGCTGTTTTCCGGGCACCTTTTCAACGGCATATATGGGCACTAGGAAATACAGGAGTACACAAAGAAAGCAATGAAAGTAAATATAAACTTCCATGAAACATTTAAAAATCCAACTGGGTAGGGGAGATGACAGGAAGGCAGGGAGAGGGAAGTGGAGAAGATGTGAGCTACGTCTGATCACTATTGTGCCATGAAATTAGATGTGCCAGCTGCCAAAATCATAGCCCTGAAATGGAACTAGTTTCTGCAGAAAATCCTATTTGGGTGAATCAGGCTGTTACTACATCAGGCTTCTGCAATGGTAACATTTTACAGAAGGACAAAAATATGAATACAGATAAACCTTGGGAGCTGGTGTGGGGATGGGAAAGTTTATAGACGTGAGCCAAAGGAGAAAATAAAACATCGGGCGGCAGTGGCGAGCCAGGAGCTGACCCGAGCATCATTTGTACAAATGAAGTCTTTGCCTCTCAGAAGGAGGTATCTAAAACAACGTGGTCTTTTCATCTTCCATTTTAGACTAGAAGAATCAGGCATATCTCTACATGCCACTCAAGCAAACATGAATCCTCAGTTCAGGCCACACTACCGAGTCTTGAAACACTGGGCGACAGATTCCCTTCCAGATGAGGTCACAAAATACAGTTAACTCTGGATCTGTCCCCCTTGGTCAAATGCTGTCCATGACCGAAGGCTCACATGTAATAAAATTACTCACGTCTGCCATATTCCTAGTGTAACAGAAGCCAACCACAATAGTCCAACAATGAAGAATTTAGGCAAATAAAAAGTCAAACACTTCCTTTCTCCCTAAAAAGCAAAGAAAAAAAGTTAAGATATACAGAAGTCAGTAATTCTAGCAAACCATTAAGCCCTAATAGACCACACTGGATCACAGATAGTCGAATCATTTCTACATAGCGTGCATTCTTCTGTTGACTCTGAGGCTGAAGACAGGTTCTCAAGGCCAAGTGCATGGTAAGTGTCACCACCAGAGTATGGAATGGAAGGACTGAGTCTCTGACTCCCTCCAGCAGTGCCCAGGGCTGACGGCTCACCTGAACCCGTATCCCGTGGTACACACACAGCCAGAAGAGCAGCAGGGCACACAGGAACACCGACTGAAAGAGATCGTCCAGCATCCCTGGGAGCCAGCTGTTCACCAGAAAGGAGAGGGGGAAGAACGGATCTGGAATGCAAAAGGCAGAAAGGCCTGATGGAGGCAGGCTCGCCAGCACCCGGCACAGGGCACCGTCCCCTGTGTGCGGGCAGAGCTCACGATCGCTCTCTCCCCGGCCAGAGCCAAAGGGAAGGTGGTGAACTAAAGGCTGTTTTGTTTTTCAAAAAACCTAAAAGCCAGTGAACAGATTGCTCCAGTGATCATCACAGAGTGCCGTCTGCTCCTGCCATCCGCTTCTCCCCGCAGGCCTGGGGATCCACGCGGCCGCTCTGGAAGCAAACACTCTCTGGAGCAAGAGAGGAACAGACAGCAGTGTTTGCCACCTTCAGCCAAGTTCCAAGCCGGCTGTGTCTGTAGCCCTTCCAGGTTTAACTACCCAAGCAATCACTTGCTTATCGTGAAAGCTGCCAGGCCCCCGCCCTGCTGCATCCTGCTGCAGCATCACTCACGCCGCACTGGGGGGCGCCACCACCTGTTCCTTCAGGGGCCCCCAGGCTCCTCTGGAGACTCTGAGGCCAGGCCACCTCTAGGATGCCCTCCAGCTTTAAATTTTAGAGGGGAAAGCTCCAAAATAACAATGGCACCTACCGTTGTAAAGTAGCAGCAGCGGCAAAAGAATGGACATCCACTTCTGCTCGATCCCCCAGTCTCTCATGGAAAACTTCCGGAGGGAGTGTGCGAACAGGCACTGCAACCAGATCAGGCCCCAGTTACTGGCCTGGCTCACACCTAGCTTAGCGTCGTGCTAAGTCTTCCTCCATCGACGGTCTAGCTGCCAAGACCTGTGAGTTAAGCCTTTGCTGAACTGACTCCTGAGACCATAGTGACAACTGAGGTAAGAGGGTGCACTGCTGCAAAGAGGCCATGGATAGGGTGGTCACAAGCTGCTCGCACAGGGGCAGGAGGGGACAAGGAACACGACGGCCATAAACCCTCTGCCGAAGGAAAGAGCACCCACTCCTCCCACCTCCTCCTGGGCGGGCTGCTCCTTAGTAAGTTCACTTGGGGAAGCCCCGGGTGTGGCCTGAGACAGCAACCCTGAGCCCCTGTGTACTCCAGTGGCCACGTCCCGCCCTCCACCGCACCAGGTCCGGGTCACGGCTGTCCAGCACCTTCCTCACACGCTCCCACGAGCCTGTGTCCTTCTGTATATGGTTAGTCTGCAAAGCACCAAGTGTTCCCTGGGTGGAAACTGGAGTGGCCACCACTGCAAAGAGCGGACACATCTCCTAAAAGTCACCCGCTCCACATCGGCACGAGGCAAGCCGCTGATGCAGGCAGCATACCACCCTTCAGATGGCAGTAAGTCACTAAGGGGGGGGCACACTGCCTCTTCCTCCAATTTATCAATTCCCAGATTTACTCACGGGGACTCTGTGGGGTCACTTGTGCTCTAAGGGTACCCCAAAGCCACCGCGTACTTGTGGACATGGAACTCGGATCCCAAATGAGCCAGAAGCCTGCACTTCCAAACCTACTTCTCTGTGGCCCTACTCCTGAAAAAGCCCAAAGACTGGAAGGTCTGGCACGTAAAAACCGGAGAATGTGCTCCCTCTGCACTCAAAGAAGGGCATGCACACAAGCAGAATCCCTTCCACACAGGTTGAATGGCATCTGTCGTTGCTCACTGATGAGAATTTACTAAAAAGCCAGTGATTGGTAATTACTACTACACTACACAGAGGTCCTTACTAAAAGATACCATACCACTCCTATGCACAGCAGCATCCTAGCAGACACACAGAATATTTAGTCATATCGGGTTGGTCCACTGGAAGGGGCATCTCAGAGTTCTGATAAATCTCCCATGCAGTCTGCACTTTGATAATCATGATTCATAACATAGCTTCGCTCCTGTCCGTAGCCTGACACAGTCTGTCTGGTGAACGGTACTCACAGTGACGATGAAGGTGAGCACCACAAAGACAAATCGGAACCAAACTTCCAGCTGGGAAAACGCAGGGTTGTAAGTCTTCCACTAAAATGGAAAAGCAGGACAACAATTTGAAAAAAAAATGCATCTAAGAGGAAGTACACCCGATTATTAATAATAGTTACCTCTAGATGTTAGACTACAAGTAATTTAAAATGTTCTTTTTCCTTATATGTTTTACATGTTCTGAAATTTTAACACTTAGTATATTTTATTTTTATATTGAAGAACACAGACTTTGGAAATCTTAATTACCAAGAGTTGAAAACAGTTTTAAATAGTGTTACACTAATGATGAATCTGGCATATAAATTATTCTATAATCATAACAAGCACATGTGGCTTTTAAATCTCATAGAAAAAATATCAACACTTTATTAGGAAAAGCTATGCTTTCTACTAAAAGACAGGATTTTTAAAAGATGCAAAAATGTGAGTGGGTAGAATGTTCTAAAAAAAGATTAAGTGAGACATATAAATATTAATTTGAAACCAAAAAAGTACAATGGAATTACAGTTGTCAGTTCTCACGCTGACTGAGTAGTTTCACTCACATCAAGTGTACACCTAACAGCCAAGGATGCAGGCACCACGTCCTGACGGAGGCAGAAGGCAGCCCTTCCAACCTCGGTCACAAGCCAGGTTCAATACCAGACCAGAACACTGCACTGCACTGGGCCAGTGAGCCCCATCACTTTAGTGCACTGAATTTAAATCATCTGAGCAACTTAAAAAATGCACTTCAGAACACACAGAGTTACAGACACTGGATTTACCTTACTTGCCAGAAACATTAAAAAAAAAATACACACACACACACACACACGCAGTTTAAGATGCTGGACATGAGGCGATGAGAGACAACAACCTCTGGCTGATGGGGAAGAGGGGCACCCTCTGGTTGCCCCACCCTCTAGTAAGCCACGGGAAGAACCCAAGTGGAGCCCGGGGTCTCCCTGAGCCGTGCACTGGGGCCCGGGGTCTCCCTGAGCCATGAATGCACCCCTGCGAGTCCAGGGAGACAATTCCCCTGCCACGATTCACAGGACAGAGTGCTGAGAGCCGTACAGAGAGAGCTCCGGACACCTGCCTAGGTCATCTCCTCCCGTCCTCACCCGAGCACTGCCCAGCGCGTGCGTGTGAGTAAACCACCCAAGGCCGGGGAAAGTCCCCAAAAGGATCACTGGCACTCACAGGGGCCAGCTGTAGTGCCTGCTCCCACAAGCAGAGAGAAAAAACACACAATCAAAGGGGTACTGGGTAGCATACTCCCACCGCTTTTACCTCAGTGGTGGGAGAAAATTAGCCTTTGACTTAATGCTGCTCCTTTGGTCCACCTAGCAAAGTTTAAAAGCAAGGCCTAAGAAGATCAACCCGTTCCCAAGTAACTTTACAACATCCCAGAATAAAGCACAAGAATATTCATAAGAATACAAAATCTAACACTCAATATTGTCTGGCATTGAATCAAAGACATCAGACATGTAAAAACGCAAGAAAATACGAACCACAATGAGGAAAAAACTAATCAATCGAAACTGACCCAGAAATCACAGATGACAGAATTAGCAGATAAACACATCAAGAAGCTAGAGGAAAGACTGAATATGTGAAGCAGAGACCTAGAAAACGATCAACGGCAGAGCAGACGTTACAGAGATCAGAGAATGTGAAGACATAGCAATAGAAACCACCTAAAATGAAACAGAGAGAAAAAACGAACAGCATCAGTTAAGTGGTGACACAGCTTCAAGTGGCCTAACAGATGTGTATTTGGAGTCCTCGAATTTCCTTGGGGGGGGGGGGAGGGGACAGGAGGATAGAAAAAATATTTGAAGAAATAATGACCAAAATTTTTCCAAATTTGATGAAAACTATAAATTCACAAATCCCAGAAGCTCAAATGAACCCTAAGCACAAGAAATACAAAGAAAAATACAAGGAAGACCATACTTAAATTGTTTAAATAAGTAAAAGAGAAAAATCTTAAAGGTGAGGATAAGGGGGTTGGAGGGGAGGAGCATTATTACAGAGGACAAAGATAAGGATGATAGCAGATTTCTTGTCAGAAAAATGCCAGCCAGAAGACATTTTCAAAGTTTTATAAATTAAAAACATAATGCAAGGGCCAGCCCAGTGGCGCAGCGGTGAAGTTCCTGCCCTCCACTTCAGTGGCCCGGGGTTCGCAGGTGTGGATCCCAGGTGTGCACCGATGCACCACTTGTCAAGCCATGCTGTGGCAGGCGTCCCACATACAAAGTAGAGGAAGATGGGCACGGATGTTAGCCCAGGGCCAATATCCCTCAGCAAAAAGAGGACGATTGGCAACAGATGTTAGCTCAGGGCTAATCTTCCTCACCAAAACAAACAAACAAACAAACAAACAAACCCATAATGCAATACCACTACACCGCTACTAAAATGGCCAAAACTAAAAACACTGACCAACCAAGTGTTGACAAGGATGCGAAGCAAGTGTAACTCTCAAACACTGCTGATGGGAATGTAAAACAAAATTACCACCTTAGAAAACAGTCTGTCAGTTTCTTGAACAGTTAAACATATCCCTACCATATGATTTAGCCATTCCATTCCTAGGTATTTACTCAGGAGAAACGTAAGCACATGTCCATGCAAAGATGTGTACACAGATGTTCACAGCAGCTTTATTTATAACAGCCCTAAACTGGAAACAATCCAAATGTCCACCAACAGGTGAGTGGATAAACAATTTCTGCTATATCCACACAGTGGAATATTAGCCACAAAAAGGAAAGAACTATCGATACACCCAACATCATCAATCAATCTCAAAATAATTATCCTGAGTGAAACAATTCAAACATATTGTATGATTCCATTTATATAAAATTCTAAAAAATACAAAGGAATCTGTAATGAAAGCAGATCAGTGGTGGCCTGGGGATGAGAAGGTAACAAGAGAAGGGGCGCAAGGAAACTTTTAGGGGTGATGGGTATGCTTATTATCCTGATTATGGGGATAGTTTCCCAGGTATACACATGTCAAAATGGATAAAATTTTATATTTTAAATACGTGCACTTCACTATATGTCAATTATACCTTAATAAAACTTTCAAACAAAAACCAACAACTAACAATCGATGCAAATGGGAAAGTAGAGATCATAGTGATTAAGGGTATATGAATTTTGAAGTCAGAGACGGGTTCAAATCCCAGCTCTTCCATTTCCTAGTTGGGCATCTTACTTAATCTCACTAAGCCTCGGATTTCTCCTCCATGAAATGGGGATACTGTTACCTACTTTGTAGAATTACCATGACATTTAACTAAGCTGATGCATATAACAAGTTTAGCACAGTGCTGGCAAATAGCAAAAGTTCAGTAAAGAAGAGCTGCTATTATAAATCCAAAACAATTCAACTATGATGATTACTGCTACAGTGTTTAAATTTCACAACTGCATCATTTACAAAATGATCGTGGCAGTGATCATGAGCACTGATGGGGGAGAGTTGATGTGAACAGAATATTCAAATAGAAAAAAGTATAATACATACCTTAGTTGAAAAAACAGATTCTAAGGCATAATCAAGAAGAGAAAAAAGTGTTCCCATCAGGAAAAAACTCACAAAATGTGTTTAAAGTAACAGTGAAGAAAGCATACATTTTTGATCCTCAAGGGACTGTAACTCTTAAAAAAGAAAAGAACCACGGACTTCCCCGAAGGAAGGCGGATTCTGCCTTAAGATCCGGTCAGAGCTGTACAAAACAAGCAACTCACTCACTTTAAAAATTAGCACCAGAAGACAGTGCTTTATTCATAAATATAACTAAACTTAAAGCAGGCATTTTAGTTCTAAAATATGATTAACAGGAGGGAGACGGAGAAAGATGAGGAGCTGAGACGGAGAAGAGACAACGCTACACGCTGGCTTTCAGAACTGGATCCCAGCGCCCGACTGCCCTCCGACGCGAGGTGGGCACTCCGTGTCAGCACAACACTCTGTCCAGCCTCACTTTCCTCCTGTCACGCCTTTCCCTGTCCTTCCTGATCCGGGGAAACCCTTCCCCATAGGATTCCCCTCTGGGGCTGCCTCTGTTGGCAGCAGCTGAGAAGAATCACCTTTGGGTTCCTCTGCGGCCAGACCGGCCTCACAGCTCCATCTGGCTTTCGTCTGTGCCAATGGCTTAAAAACTCTCTTTTCCCTTGAGGGAGGCCGAGAAGAATGTAAGAAGCTCAGAGAACAGGGCCCTGGCCCCCCCACTGCAGACAGCGGCCTCCAGTCGCCGTGGACCCAGCGACGCCAGGGCTAGGAGGAGAAAGGTCACGGGGATTCCAACAAATAGCTGGCCGGTGCCTGTGCCAGCGCCATAATTAGGTAGCAGCCATTGTATGGACCTAATTCTATAGAATTAGGGGTTTTTGTTTTTGCATTATTTTTAAGCAACAAAATGTATATTTGAAATTAAAAAATAAAAGAAAATTAACAGAGTAAAATCCCAGAAAACCGTCTGGCTCTAGACATTTACTTTGAAATCTTAAGAGCTATCAATCCATCCACTGGCTTCTGCGTCAAGGTCCTTGGGCGCTCACAAAGCCGCCTTTGTCCTTTCAGAGACGGGGCTTACCCTGTCACACCGTGAACTGGCATTTGGAACAAGTGTGCATTTCATACTCTAGATCTTGTCTCCCTAATTAAAATCTACAGGTTTTTGGTCCAGTTCCTCCATTCATCCATTCAACATTTGTTGAGCACCAACTTTGACTATATGCAAGAAAATATGTCAAATCCTGTGCAGATATACAACAACTGAACTTAAAGAAAATAAAATCAGTAAAAATGCTCCCAGAAACTAATTTGGGGGCAGAGAACAAATACTTTAGGACATCCTCAGAGAGTGCTCTGAAAAGGAAAGCCACAGGAACACAGGGGGTGGGGGATTTTTCAGGGTACAGGCTGCTCAGATGGGTGTCACCGCTGGCAACCTGGGCAGCACCAGGCAACCCCCTGGAATCGGGTCCCCACGCTTGGATTCACAGCCTGGTCTCCAAGACTTGAAAAACATTGACAGAAATTATACAGAAATATCTGGGAGGGGGAGCCTAACATACGCTTTTGTAATTTGCCCCATGAGAACGACGTACCAAGTGTGATCCAAGAAGCCCGTCAGGACTTATCAGAGTCGCACCTGCTGCCACTCATCTCGGTTCACAGAAGGTGTCCACCGGGTAGAAAACGCAGGGACTCGGGGACATGGGCTGTTGTTTTAATCTCATCCCCCAGAGAAAGGTCATGGCTTAGGAAGGAAAGGGAGGAAAGGAGACAGGAACAGCTGGCTACAGAGTGTCACTCAAGAATCTACCCGAAGAGCATGTAATTAGAGGGAAAAATGCCCAGATTGGCCCTGAGGACACAGGGAGCTGATGTGATGTGCAGAGAAGGTGCTCGCAAAGCTCAGGAGAAAATGACAGAAAAATGAGAGAAAGCAATCTGCCTGGTGTCTAAAGTCTATGCCCCATTGCATATGCAGAGTACAGCCAATGAAACAAACTTTTTTAAAAACAAAGGAGATGAGCAATATCTCATAAGTACCTGCAAGACCTGGAGGGTGGTCTTGACTGGAACACGGCAATGGGATGCAGGTAAGGTGCATTCAAAAGAATAAGAGGTGAGGGGGCAGGCCCGGCGGCACAAGCGGTTAAGGGCACGCACACCGCTGCTGCGGTGACCCAGGGTTCGCCAGTTCGGATCCCGGGCGTGCACTGACGCACCGCTTGTCAAGCCATGCTGTGGCGGCGTCCCATATAAAGTGGAGGAAGATGAGCACGGATGTTATCCCAGGGCCAGTCTTCCTCAGCAAAAAAAAAAAAAAAAGAGGAGGATTGGCAGATGTTAGCACAGGGCTGATCTCCTCACCAAAAAAAAAAAAAAAAAAAAAGAATAAGAGGTGATAAAAGAGGCAGAGAGAGAAGGATTGCCACTTTACTTCAAAAAGACATATATGTAAGCAGAAATCAATGAACCAAATGTTCATAGAATATGGGATTGAGGACAAGAGGAGAGAAATCACGCTTCTCAAATTAAAGGGAGGTGGCATCAACAATGCCAGACAGAAGATAAAGCCTACACGAAGGCCGAGACAGGACAAGGAGCATCAACTGTCTAGAAGTCTGCTAAGGACAGACACATTCTGCTAAAAATAGACCATCTGGGGGCCGGCCCGGTGGCGCAAGCGGTTAAGTGCGCGCGCTCCGCTGCGGCGGCCCGGGGTTCGCTGGTTTGGATCCCGGGCGTGCACCGACGCACTGCTTGGCAAGCCATGCTGTGGCGGTGTCCCATATAAAGTGGAGGAAGATGGGCACGGATGTTAGCCCAGGGCCGTCTTCCTCAGCAAAAAAAGGGGAGGATTGGCAGATGTTAGCACAGGGCTGATCTCCTCACAAAAAAAAAAAAAAAAAAAAATAGACCATCTGAATGCTCTGGGCCTGCGCTGGTGACAATTCTGTCTCTCAGTAGGTTGGGGAAGCAAGTAGGGTAATTTTCACCCTGAACTTGATTTTCAACCACAAGGAAGAACTGACTAGTGAAAGAAATGGTGAAGCCCAGGGGAAGGTGACCACGTGGTCCTGGAGCTCTCATATAAGAGCCAAGGGCACCACCACACACAGTAAGCACCGACACTAGATTTTGAGAACCCAGAACTCAAAACTCCAAAGACCAAAGATTTCCAAGGAAATGCCAACCAAGAGGAATAGAAACTCTCAAGTCAAATTCTGTCAGAGAAGCAATAACTGTCTAAAGAAATGTATGTGGTTACACAAGCAGCATTCTGATGAGCCCTGATTTTTAAAGTGCACTATATATTTTAAGTTTTTACTGAAAGATAATAAACCTATAAAAAATTGTATACATATCCCAGGTACACAGCTTAATGAACTGTCACAAATTGAGCAAACTGGTGTAAACTGTATTCGGATCCAGAAATAACATCACAGCACCCTAGAAGCCCCTCCCTTTATGCCCCCTCGAGTCCCTAACCTACCCAAGAGAAACACTAATCCTGACTGAATAGCACAGATTCATTTTGGCTGTTTTTGTAATTTATATAAACGGAATCATACACTATGTACTATTTTGTATTTGGCTTCTTTCACTCAATATTACGCTTGTGAAATCATCCATAATGTTGCACGTAGCTGTAATCATAATATTCCATTCTAGGCACATCCCACAATCGGTGTATTTATTCTACTGCTGACAGGGGGTGCACAGTTTGGAGCTATTAAGAATTGTGCTGCTATGACATGAACATTTAAATGCATATCTGTCAGTCAATATACACGCACTTCTGTTGCACCAATTCACACTTTCCGCAGCAGGTGCCAGAACTCTGGTTCTTCCACATCCCTGCCAACTTGGGCATGTTTGTGTCTTTTTCATTCTAGCCATTCTGGTGGTGGTGTTACAGTAACACTAACATACTTTTAAGATATATTTTATTCTTTATACTTTGTTTACAAAAGAGGATGAAGGTAGTTTATAATAAAAAGCCAGATTAGATAGAAACAATTTTTAAAGTTTTTTAAATGGTAAAATTATAAAGAAAGAGGGTAAACAATTGTGCCAAAAACCTATACCAGGATATTAGTAATTACTACAATTCAATATAAAACTTATTTCTGAAATTTCTAGCAGCTAATACCAAAAGAGAAATTTGAGTTATATAGCTTTCATCTTCTAATAAAAGGTATTATAACAAATGGTCAAAATAAATTCTGCTTGGAGGTTCAGATCAGAGTTCACAACGTAATTGATACTGTCTTCAACAGCAATTTTATAAAAGATATAGAAACACTTTGCATACAGTGCTCTAACTTCTTACTCATCTTTATACAGCTGTCGACATAACATCAAATTGCAACCTTTCTGAGGTAACTTTGCCATAACCGAGCTTCTCAGAGTGAACGGCTAGAGTGTATTTTGGACCTTCTCTTTCAAATATCAGTTATCTTAGCATTTTTTTTTTAATAACTTTCTCTTCTGATTATAAAGGTAATAAAAGCTCATTATGAAAAATAGAGGGAAAAAAAGAAGAAATTAAACATTAAGCCCACCACCCAGAGGCAGCCTTCTAGACAGTTTTCTATAATATAAAATTTTAATTAAGACTTTTAATTCATGCACTTAAAAAATTTTTATTTTTATTTTTTATTTTATTGAAGTCACATTGGTTGATAACATTATATAATTCCAGGTGTACATCATATTTCAACTTCTATATAGACTGCATTGTGTTCACCGCCAAAAGTCTAGTTGCCATCCGTCACCATATTTATGTCATGCATTTTTTTTCAATAGGTAGTGTGTGCTATCTATCCTATTTTGTGACCAGTTTATTATTTTAACAGCTACAGAAGAATTTATTCATTTAACTAGAACTCCACTGCTGACACACAGATTGCTCCCAATTTTCTGCTCTGAGGAACATGTTTTAACATAAACCTTTACGTGCATTTCTAATTATTTCTCTAGAATAAATTCCTAGAAGTAGAATTACCAGGTCAAAAAAGAATATGCAGATAGAGGCTTTGATCCACTGCCAAACTGCCCCCAAAAGTTCCATCAATTTGAACCCCCATCAACCTGTATGAGAGAACTTGCATTTCAACAACACTACAGGTTATTTTTCTTATTGGTGTTTTTACTATTTGCCAGTGATAGGTTTTAAAAAAAATACATTCCTTCTTGTATTCTCTAATTCTTCAGTTTACAGCAAGGATAAACATCATTTCATAAGTCTGTTGGCCATCCGAATTTCTTAATTTGTGAAGTGCTATGGTGTTATTCTTCAATGCAAACAATAAATACATATTATAAGCCTAACTGCTGTCAGGCACTCTGCTGGGTAAATATAAGAATGCACCAGGGGCCGGCCCCATGGCTTAGCGGTTAAGTGCGCGCGCTCCGCTGCTGGTGGCCCGGGTTCGGATCCAGGCGCGCACCGACGCACCGTTTCTCCAGCCATGCTGAGGCCGCGTCCCACATACAGCAACTAGAAGGATGTGCAGCCATGACATACAACTATCTACTGGGGCTTTGGGGGAAAAAATAAATAAATAAAATTAAAAAAAAAAAAAAAGACTCTAATAGCTCTTCCCTTAAAAAAAAAAAAGAATGCACCAAAAACGTAGAAAACTCTTAGGTGACATCCCTTGCAGGTCCCAAGGGTCTTATGTGTTAGCTTTCTGGACGCTGAAGAGTGCTAGAAAAATGAATCCCCGGCTACTGGCATAACTCCAAGTGAGCTGTTCTGACGGTAACTTCCTTGTTGAGCCCTCGAGTAAGATCATACCACATCACCTGCCTTCCATTAGCAATGGAGGAATGACACGTACCAAGTTAATCTGAAATACGTATCAAATTATCTAGGAATAAGCTTAAGAGGAAATGTAAAATAGATACAAAAGATGGAAGGAGAAAACGACAATCGAAACAAATGAAACAGTGACCTAAACTGTTGTAACAGGGCCGGGTGAGGCAAAGCCTGTGAGGAAAACTGCGGAGAACTCTGATAAATGGCTTTTAGGGGACGGTGTTCTGATAAAGACAACGGAAAGGAGAGGTCCCTTGTCTGAGAAACATGGTGCTCTTTTCTTTGTGCATTCTCGAATCAGAATGATTCTGAAATAGCCAAGTCTAAGGCACAGACGGTCTGCGCAGGACGAGATCAAAGTGCGCCTAAGCTTGGGGCATCTGTCTCAGACCCCATCGGGTTCATCCTCCGAATCATGAACTTGAGGACAAAGGCACACTGCTCATCAGATTTGCTGAGGGCGAAGCGCTACGAAACCATTCACACGACAAAGAACAGAATCCAGGTTCAAACTCAAAAGATCAGGAGAAGCTTGAGCAAGCAGCCAAAACCACTGAGAAGAAATTCAAGAGCAAAGTGTAACGTCTGAGCAATGGGTGAGAATGGTTAGGAACCAACCACAGAAGCAAAGAATGAAAAAGACCAGAATGAATAGCAGTTACAGAGAGTAAGTCCAAGGGGTCTTGACCAGCTGGCAGACCACAAGCCGATGGGAGATGAGGCCTCCAGAGGAGCCAGCAACGCCTGGAGGGCCGCCTGCTCCTCCCACACGGGGAGCCCCCGCCCCTCGGCCAGCCTGACTGGGTTGGCTGAGGGAAGGAAACCTGGAGCCTGAGGGGGTACAGAAGTCACCCCCACAAGGCTATGTGGAGAAAAGGAAAAACCTCAGAGGGAATGAGACAGCCATCTACACATATCTGTAGTTATCACGTAGATAAAGAATAAAACACATTTGGGGGAGTCTAGAGACAGACCATGAAGAAAAAATCACATGAATGTAACAACAGCCGCCATCTGCTGAGAGTCCACAATGAGTAGGCACTGTGCACGACCCCAGCCCCCGCCCACCAGAGGCCTCCCCGGGAGAAGGGAGACGGCAGGCGCCACCGCAAAGGCGAGTGATGAGGCAGCGCGCGGGAAGCAGGGGAGAGTCCACACACCACGACCTCTCCGTAAAGGGCACCCATTAGTCCAAATAAAATGCTGTGCACGAATGTTCACAGCAGCATTATTCAGAATAGCCAAAAAACAGAAACAACCCACAGGCCCATCAAGTGATGCAAACAACCCAAATGGCCATCGACTGATGAATAGATATGCAAAATGTAGTAGACCCGTGCAACGAAATATTATTAGACAAAAAGAGGAATGAAGAAGTGATAGCTGCACAGCGTAGAGGAGCTCTGAGAATACTATGCTCAGTGAAAGCAGTCATTCACAAAAGACCACATACTGTATTATCCCATTCATATCAAATGCCCAGAACAGGCAAATCCATAGAGACAGAAAGCAGATTAGTGGTTGCCAGGGGCCGGGGGAGGGAGAAATGGGAAAAGACTACTAACAGGCTTCTTTTATGGGATGGGAACTATATCTCAATAAAGCGATATTCGAAAAAGGACCCCAGCAGCACCTTCACTTAATGGTCACAGCTTTATGAGGTAGCCACTTTACGATACAGAAACTGAGTCAATAGTGTCCAACTATAAAGGACGGCACCAGGATCTGAACCCAGCTCCTCTGTCCAACCTGAAACCTGTCTTCCTAGTCACTGTGCTGATTATTCTGACTCCCAACGAGTGGAAGGAGCAAGGAGGTTGACTCCAGCTGGACATGAGACAGGAAAATCGAACAATTAGAGCTGTGCAACTGGGGGCAGCCCACCTAAGAGTGGTGCCCACCCCTCACCAGAGGTTCTGGCAGGGTCTGAAAAGCACGCACAGGGGCTGGAGAAGGGAGTCCTGCCTTCCTAGGAGGGTGCACCTGGTAACTTCTGAACTACCTTCCAACTGGAAGGCGACTCTACCTTCTCTGTTCTCAATCTCAGAACATCGCTAAAGTTTTCCAATCTCATGCTGTCTCTTTAAGCTATTCTTGGTTCCATACACTTAAGAAACTGGTTTTCCTATAGTTTTTTAAAACTGTACATGCCTTCCACTGTCCAAAATGACATGATTCCGACGCTGTGATTTATTTCAACCATTTGACAAAAGAATGGGAGCTAAACAAACGAGCCATGGAAACACCTGAGGTCAGTGGGTATACTTACTGTGAAGTTCATTTCCTTGACGGCTCGCTGCAGGTGTTCAAGTCCCACAGTCACTGTATACTGAGTGTAGTTCAAGTAGCCAAGGTGAGCCACGATAATTTCTGCACATTTCTGTAAACACACAAGGAAGATCTGTAACTTTAAAGAAAGCAAGACTCACCCTCCCACCAACTGACCCATGAAGTAACACATTTCAAGAACAGATGATCAGAACCGATCATCCCCAGGGAACTCGCCAGAAGCCCAGAAAAATTCAGATGTCAGCCAAAAAACAGTTCTTAGAAAGAAAGAACCAAATGGATATTTCTAGAAACAAATAATATGTGATTTACAGTCACTAGAATCTTTCTACTTCGTTTTTTTTTCTTTTTTTTGTGAGGAGATCAGCCCTGTGCTAACATCCGCCAATCCTCCTCTTTTCTTGCTGAGGAAGACTGGCCCTGGGCTAACATCCGTGCCCATCTTCCTCCACTCTATATGGGACGCCGCCACAGCATGGCTTGCCAAGCAGTGCATCGGTGCGTGCCTGGGATCCGAACTGGCGAACCCCAGGCCACCGCAGCGGAGCACGCGCACTTAACCGCTTGCGCCACGGGGCGAACCCGAATCTTTCTACTTTGGATGATTCAAATCATATGTCACCTATATAAAAGAGGTGACAATGTGACGCACAGCTGACATTTCCACGAACACACGAGTGCACGGGGGAATGTAAGCTAAGACGACAGATCTGACCCTCAGCCTGACTCCTCCTGGACCCACTCCTGCCACTGCTGTAACATTCAGAGGGAGTACATATTTTCTTTCTCTCCTATTAGCCTGTCCCTCCCCACACAGACCCCTCCGCTGCTATCTCTGTTAGAACGGAGGTCAGGACCCCTCCAAAGCAAAGGCTGGGCGGACAACAGCTAGTGTGATTATGCAGGTGTGTATGCTCATTTGTCTGCCCAGAGCCTCTTTCTTTTGTCCTTTAGAATCAAGAATCAGGTCTCTTCAGGTCACCTCCATTCAGAGTCATGAGGGAGATGAAGACTGCCCCCTACACCTCTCCCCAGCCACGCCAGCCGGGCCAGCACACCCATCCGGAACTTCCCAGCATCTGCTCGAATGCACTCTCCCTGTGCCAGAGAACGTCCGGCCACCGCCCAGAACAAACAGGCACCTCTATGGCTTTCCAGTGGCACTTGATAGAGCTGTGGCTCTGAACAGGGCAGAGTTACCCCTACCGCTGATCAAAGGCTTCCCAAGCCAGGAATGTCTGAGGTCAGGGAGGAAAATAGATCTGGGTGTTACATAAGAAGCCTTAAAAGGATAAGGCACTGGGCGGGGAGGGTGGTGCTGATCTGGGGGCAGGAAAGAAGGCAGAGGAGAGGCGAGTGTGCATGGCAACATTAAGGTACAAGTCAAAATCTCTCAAACCCTCAGGCCAACCGGCACCCCCGGGCCTGCACCGAAGCCCGTGGCGAGGGGCCTGGAGGAGGACGTGAGCTCCCGATGACCACAGGCCCGACCCTCCCACATCTGCAGCACAAGCCAGTGGCTATTTCATCACATCTGAGCTGCGGCTTCTCTTCCACCGGATCAGCTTCCCCCATTTCTCCTGGCCACCTGCCCTCAGGGCACGAGAGTGTGGGGCCCCCGGTCTCAACCAAACCAAACGCCCCTTCTGTCTCCAACAGTCAGGTCATAGGACGACGCTTGGAGAGACGGGCAGCTAAGGCCTCGGCAGGATCAGGAATGAACAGGTTTACATTAGTAAATACATCTGTGCTGCAAAAAGAAGCACTTCTTACAAGTTAAGAATTTGGATTTTCAGGGGATGTTTTAATTAACAAAAGAGTTATCTCTCACGCTGTATATATCTTCAAGTTTAAAAAAACTACAGTGAAACCAACAATTCAGAGACTTATGCACCCTTATGTTCATTGCAGCATTATTCACAATAGCCAAGACTTGGAAGCAACCTAAGTGTCCATCAACTGACAAACGGATAAAGAAGATGTGGTATATATACACAATGGAATACTACTCAGCCATAAAAAAAGACAAAATCGTCCCATTCACAACAACATGGATGGACTTTGAGGGTTTTATGTTAAGCGAAATAAGTCAGACAAAGGAAGACAAACGTGATTTCCTTCATACGTGGAAGATAAACAAACCCATGGAGAAAGAGAACAAATCAGTGGCTACTAGAGTGGAAGGGGAATGAGGGTGGGCATAAGGGGTAAAGGGGCACATACATATGGTGACTGACAAATAATGAACAACTGAAATTTCACAATGTTATAAATTATTATGACCTCAATAAAATAAAAATTTTAAAAAAATTAATTCACATACACACACAAAGAAACTACAGTGAAACCACCTGAGGATCTAGGGGGCCCAAGTTCAGGCCACGCTTCTAATACTGGTTACAATGCCCCTCTGAACATCATTGTGAGAGAGGACCAAAGCTTTCTCACCTGCAGGTGCAGACAACCTTGCTGCCTAACATACTGTTTTCTTTACATCACAGAAAAAGGTAATGGGGCCAGCCCAGTGGCATAGCGGTTACGTTCGCACACTCCGCTTTGGTAGCCCAGGGTTCGCGGGTTCAGATCCCGGGCACCGACCTACACACTGCTCACCATGCCATGCTGTGGCAGCACCCCATATATAAAAAACAGAGGAGGATTGGCACAGATGTCAGCTCAGCAACAATCTTCCTCTGGCAAAAAGAGGAAGACTGGCAACAGATGTTAGCTCAGAGCCAGTCTTCCTCACCAAAAAAAAAAAAAAAAGGTAACATAAAAGGATGGTCAGCATCTCTGTAACATAAAAATTCCGTGTTTTTTTACATCAGGGCAACGCTCCTTTCAAGGTTTGGGAGAGACCTGAGCAGAAAGAGAACAGAAGAGAGAAGTCCCCAAAAGTGACACAGTGTCAACTGAAGCAGGGCCACCAACAGGACAGGGGAGAAAGCGCAGCGATGCACAAAGAGCCACCGATGCGCAGCATGGCGGGCGCTTCCAAGAAGCCCCAGTGCAGACAAGCAGCCTCCCAGGCAGCCTGGCTCTGTTCTCTGCACAGGCTTCAGGTAGGGCCACCAACTTGTCGCAGTCGGCCCTAGACGTTCCCCGTTCTGAAACGGAAAGTCTCTTGTCCTGGGAAACCCGTCGGCCGCGGAGAAACCAGAGAGATCAGTCACACCAGCCTTAGGATAAAGTCACTGACCACCTGTTTGTCACCTGCTCAGTCCGAGAAAGAGCAATGCCAGGTGCTTGACTACCAGCTGAGCCTGGACTCCAGGACCAGTCTGCCCGGGGATGGAGGAGAGGCTGCTGCTTATACAGTGGTCCTTTCAGACCCCCGCACCTGTCGTCACTCCAGTTTATTCAGCAGCACCAATGGAGCACCTACTGTAGCAGGCACAGTGGGGCTTACGCACAAACACCGCACACTCTCACGTCCGTTATTCAACTTGATCCTGGCCATTTTCCACAGACAGGCAGGGAAGGCGTAACCCCCACCTTACGGACGAGGGAAACACATTTCAGAAACCAGCCCAGGCTGTTCACACAGGTGATAAGAGGAGGAGGCAGAATGAGAGTCCAGTTACTTCACGTGCTTCCCTAAGGCACCACCTGCCCAGGTCCACCTGACGGACCCGGCCGGGCAGAGCTGCTGCTGAGCTGGGGGAGCAGACGCTGCGATGATTCCGCTGGAAGAGAGCAGCAGTGTCTGCACACCTTCCCAACAACCCAGTACCCTTCAGGCTAGGGTTCTGACCCTTTCCAGAATCTTCTAGTAGCCGTCAACTGAGAGGGAGCACAGCCAGGGGCCCGCCACTGAACAGGAATCGTTCCCTATCTGAATTCTTTCTTGCCAGGATAAACAGGCCTAGTATGTCACTGTTATTAAGTAGGTAGTATGTGTGGGTATTAAGGCCACAAATTTACGAATAAGACATGGGCTGAAATGCCAGCCCTTTCATTCACCACCTGTGTCACCTCAGGCAAGTGTTTTTTTTTTAATTGATATCATAATAGTTTATAACACCGTGAGATTCCCGTTGTACACTGTTATTTGTCAGTCACAATATAAATGTGCCCCTTCAACCTTGTGCCCAACCCCAACTCCCTTCCCCCTGGTAACCACCAAACCGTTCTGTCTGTGTGTTAGTTTATATTCCACATATGAGAGAAGTCATACGGTGTTTGTCTTTCTCTGTCTGGCTTATTTCACTTAACATAATACCCTCCAGGTCCATACATGTTGTTGCAAATGGGACAATTTTGTCTTTTTTATGGCTGAGTAGTATTCCATTGTGTATACATACCACATCTTCTTTATCCAACCATCTGTTGATGGACACTTGGGTTGCTTCCACTTCTTAGCTATAGTGAATAATGCTGCAATGAAGACAGGGGTGCATAAGCCTCTTCGGATTGTTGATTTCAAGTTCTTTGGATAAATACCCAGAAGTGGGATAGCTGGATCATAAGGTATTTCTATTTTTAATTTTTTGAGGTATCTCCATACTGTTTTCCAGAGAGGCTGCACCAGTTTGCATTCTCACCAGCAGTGAGTGAGGGTTCCTGTTTCTCCACATCTTCTCCAACATTTGTTATTTTTTGTCTTGGTGATAATAGCCGTTCTCATGGGTGTAAGGTGATATCTTAGTGTAGTTTTGATTTGCATTTCTCTGATGACTAGTGATGTTGAACATCTTTTATATGCCTATTGGCCATCTGTATTTCTTCCTTGGAAAAATGTCTGTTCATATCCTCTGCCCATTTTTTGACCGGGTTATTTGGGTTTTTTTGTTGTTCAGATGTGTGAGTTCTTTATATATTATGGAGATTAACCCTTTTTCAGATATATGATTTGCAAATATTTTCGCCCAGCTGGTGGGTTGTCTTTTCATTCTGATCTCGGGCAAGTGTTTTGACCTCTCTCAGCCTCAGTTTCTTCTTGTATAAAACAGCCTCTAATAACAGTTCCCCCTCCCTGGTCCTGCTGTGAGGACTGAACGAGACACAGTATGGAAAGTACCCAGCACGAGGCCTTGGAGGGAAACCACTTTCCTAATCCCATAACCAAATGCATGCTCTTCTTTGACGCTCCCCACGTTCTCCATGCCACCAGGGAGTCCTGACCCGGCCTTCTCGCTGTAGCAGGGAGCTGGTTCTGACTCTCTGGATTCTGACACAATCAACAGTGAGGGCTCCTTTCCCACTCGGGACCATCAGGTTTCCTACCCCACAGCCACACACGGCACCCTGAGGCAGATGCTCAACAAAGGAGGCCAGTCCTCCTAATAGGCCTGGGTCTCAGCCCCCACTGATGGATTAGAGTGTTCGTCACATGCATGGCAACAACACAAAGCCCCAGCGATCAAGAATGACCATGGAACAGTGGCAGAGCTTCATATGTGACAGGCAGCCCATCAACAGTCATCTGTGGACATGCCATGCAGGAAGTTACACAAACAGGAAAACAGGTATCATGGTGTGTGTGTGTGTGCATGTATTATATGTGTATGTGTGAGTGTGTACACGTGTATGCATGTGCATGTACGCGTGTAAGTTTATAAGCATTTATAAGGCCATCGGTGTGTAAAGTTAGATGAGTTTTCCATGCCATCATTGGTACAACAATTTTTTGTGTGTGTGAGGAAGACCGGCCCTGAGCTAACATCTGCCAATCCTCCTCTTTTTGCTGAGGAAGATTGGCCCTGAGCCAACACTCGTGCCCATCTTCCTCCACTTTATACGGGACGCCACCACAGCATGGCTTGCCAAGCGGTGCGTCAGTGCGCGCCCCGGATCCGAACCGGCGAACCCCGGGCCACCGCAGCAGAGTGCGCGAACTTAACCACTTGTGCCACCAGGCCGGCCCTGGTACAACAATTTTTTTACTTAACAAAGCAAACCTGTAATAGTGCAGCATGACGAGCAATCATGGACCACTCAAACATACTCACCTCTGCACATGTGAGGGTCCTCGTCCGGTTGTGAACTTTGTTATGAATGAACATGGTGGTTCCGCCTGCAGCTACGCCATCGACTTTAACAGTCATGGTAAAGCTGGTCTGAATAGACGTTTCTACAAAAGAAAGAAATTCGGCGTCAGGGACCACGTCAGGCACATCACACCTACAAAGGTGCCTGCCTGGCTCAGAGGCGGCCCGGGAGGGTCTTCCATCACATCGGCCTCAGCATATTTGAAAACCCACGCTTGCCAGCAAAGCAAAGCTTTTCCATGAGATTCTACGTCCAACCCATTACTCAGGGGGCATGTAAAAACCTGCGTTTCAGGTCCACCAGTTTCATTCACAAACGGACAACTACTTCATGGCTAACGAAATTGTATTTTTAAATTTCCCACATAAATTTTTAATTTAACTTTATACCAAAATAGATTTCTTATTTTTTCTGATTGTATAATTTATTATTTTTCTGTTATATGCTCATTGTTAAAAAAATCAGAGAACAAAAAATATAAAGATGGCATTAAACACTTATAATCCCACCACCTACAGAAAACCATAATTAACGTTTGTGTCCACCCTTCCAAACCATTTTCTAGACATACAAATACACAGTGATATCAAATTTGCTTATGCTTTTAAAAATATTATAAAAGGGGTTAATTTTTTTGTAATATGCGTTTTTTTCACGTAATTTATTACAGTCATAGGGTTATCTTTTCAAATTCCTTCTCAACCAAAGCGCCTCATCTGAATCACAGAACATAGAAAATAATGTGAGTGAACAGAGCTAATTCATTATAAACTGTGCATGCTTTAGGTAAGGTTTCTCAGCTTCGCATCATTGATATTTTGAGGCCAGGTAATTCTTTGTTGAGGAGTCTGTCCTGTGCTTTATAGGGTGTTTAGCAGCGTCCCTGGCCTCCACCCACGAGATGCTAGCAGTAGAGTCATTGCCTTAGGGCACCAGGCCTTAATTCTCTCCCAGAACCCCACTGAAAAGGCTAGAGCAGCAGCGTCTACAGGGTGCAGCCACTGAGCTGACCAGTACTCCCTGGCAGTGACCAGTCCGCCCTGAGGCCTGCATCATAACTTACTCCGGAGGATGCTGGAGGACGTTTAAGGGGCTTCCGATTTGTTGCTATTAGAAAGAACAATGAACAGTCTTGTACATCCACCTTTGAGCACTTGTTCAAAGATGTTAAACCCCTTTTAACCTTTAAAATACAGTGCTTTGCACAAAGAAAAATCACTCCAAAATGTCAGGCTTCATACCTTTTGATTCATCCAACTCAACGACACATGTCAGCCAGAGTTGCTGATTATATGTAGACAGCGGATTTGAAAGTATTTGAATTGGCTTTAGCTGAGGCAAAAGAAAAAAAAGTTAAGTAATCCGTGTGACCTTTTCATTGAGTCTACCAAGTATCTCACCTTAACACACAAAATGTACATTTAGCAAAATAGGTTTGAGCGTTATCACTAAAATAGAAACGTGTAGTTTTCCTTTCAACGATATAAGGGAAATTCTGCCTTCTGGAAAAACAAAGGACTAGCTTTCTGCTGCAATTCACTTCTGTCTCTCAGGAAAACCTCTAGAGCAGGTGGTTTGCGTCACCTGGAGCCATGGGACAACACAGCTACTCAAACACCAAGAAAAAGCCATCTTGGAGAAAAAATTAAAAGCACATATGATGACACATTTAATAAGATAATAAAGACCACCAAGGAAACATTCTCATATTCACAAGACAATGTGTCTCAAGAATCATTTCTTTAGTACCGACACGCCAGACACATCGCTGTTTGGCGTCTGTTATTTTCAGCTTTAGGAAAGTCTTAACATCCCTGGAGAGAAAAATTAGAGAGGACCATGTTGCCAATGATACTTCTGCAGTGTCTGTTGACAAACGTAATACCGGTGTCTAACAGCAGTGGGAGAACAGCAGAGAAAGTTGTTGAAGGAGCCCACCCATGGTTCCGAAGAAAAGCGTTATTTGAATGCATAGTCTCAGAACGTAAATGGGTGGTTTTGCGTTTTAATACTCCGGCAGGCCTCGATGAAACTCCTGTGACCAAAGACTTGCCTCAAAGCCACCCAGGAATGAAGCCTGTCAGAGGATGATCTGTAATCTTTCAGAAATGAGGCTGATCTTTCAGAATTAAGTCAGTTCTGTGGGACAGCTGCTAATTTCAGTGTCAAAGAAAGACATATCCTCAGAGACAGAAGTTTTTAAAAACCAAACTGCGGTCAGGAAACCTGATGATGGCACCCATCAGATCCTCAGTGCAAGAGTTAAAGAAAATAAATAAATGCAAAGAAAATGTGCAGAGAGGCTAAACAGAGGCCCCTTCAAAGTAGCAGGAGCAAAAGAAGAATTGAAAGGTGTAAGTTTTAGGACACTATTCTCCTTTTGCCTTTTTGAAAACTGTGAGGGTGGGAACCTTGCAGGGAGCTGAGAGAACGGAGACAACGGCAAGATATTTGGGGTCGAAGGATCAGATTTAAAGCATACATGTTCCGCATTCACGAGAATGTAGGACAACTGTGTTCAGTTTATAGATAAAGACATTATGTTTGATGTGCAGGAAAATAAAAGGGCTTAGTTGTTTGGGTTCTCACAAGTTGGTATTTATTAAAGAATACCAAGATGCTCCAATTGGAAGGACCTTTGTTTCTCTCTAAAGATGGTGAAGAATCAAGGCACATTAAAAAAAAAGGAAAAGAAAAAACGTTTCTCATTCAAACTGAGTTCATGCAAGGAATACCAAACAATCATTAGAAAGAATTATTCCTGTTAGAAACCCGACACGGAGACCACGTCTCAACTTGGGCAAATATAACAAGAAGGGTCAGATACCTAGGTGATTGTTCTTAGAATCTATAATCTAGTAAGGCTTGCAGACGTGACGAATCAGGATGGGATAACCGCCCTTTGGAAATGAACTGCTGCTTCCTAAGAGGTAACCCCACTATCCTTTCTCAGTACTGAGGTATTTATTACAGCAGAAAAGGTCACTTTAGCAAACAAGAACCCAGAAGCCAGCAGCCGACAGAGGAATAAGAAATGTGTGTTGCCTAAAGCACACTGCAAGGCAAGGTGGTCCACCTTAAGGACCCTCTGAGTGGGACCATTTCTTAGTCACCCGGAAGTTTCTAAGCCCCACCAGCTGCCACTCAGACCCAGTCTTACCTTTTTGCTATTATTTAGTGAAAAATTAGCTGCAGAGGTCTGGATCACTCTGGGCCCTAAAGTGTAACAGAGAAGGAGAAAAAGCAGGTTATATCTATATTGATAATGAATTTACTGATTTTTTTTTTCAAATGCCAAGAAAGACTCATACATTTCATGGAGGTGGTCTTATTTTCCTGTCTGTCTTTAGAGGTTTTGTGTGTTGAGGTCAAACATATAAACATACAAACACAGGCATACAATATCCACTCTGCTGCACTTCACGACTTCCCAATGGAGGGGAACCCAACATGACTGCCACACAACACACAGGATTTCCATGGGATTTGTATGTCCAGAAAACTCTCCTCTGCTCCCATTGAGGGCTCCCTCTGTAGTGCTCGGATCCAAGAAAACATTAATGATGCAGACACTGTCTATATATTCTGTAAAGTACAAAGATTTCTGCTAAAAAACAAGACATTTATCTATTCATCCAATTAATCCAATCTTCCAAAAATATTAAGTAAGGGGGATACAGAAGCACAATATATACTAATACATACTCAAGGCTTTTCCTGAAATAACAGATATACAACCTTAGATGCTCACAGTGTAATTCTTCAGAGCTTTGTCCTTAAAAGAATTAGTCAAAGGAAACACTGTGACTGATTTTAATCTAATGTAGAACTGAATTTGTTCTAAAACATAGCACTTTCAGCTTGTGACGTCAGTTTTCTGGGCTGCCTCAGTGGCACTCCCAAGCCCACCACCAAAACCCTCCATCTAAGGAGGAGATACACGAGTATGTTCATCAACCAAGGCAGTGACACGCCTCGGGACGCGTTCATGAATGCTGAGAGGGGGATGTCTCTATGTAGGAAGGAGGCTCGTCCCCGCAGGGGGCTTATTTTAAAGAGAGCCACAATCTGAGTGCACTCCTATCCCAGGGAGTAACGCAGTCTGGTTTCTCAGAAAGAATTAACAACTAGGAGTCAGCAAAATCTAGACTCTAGCCTCAGCTAACTTGGCTTTCTGGATCTCAATTTCCTCATTTGCAAAACGAGGGTGATGAACCTGATGGTCCCTAAGGCACTCCAAACCCTGAAATCCTAATAGTCTTACCACATACAGTAAGTGGGAGCCGAGGACCCATGATGGTGATTTTGTGTGTCAAATCAACTGGGCCACAGGGTGCCTAGATATTTGGATGAACATTATTCTGGGTGTGTCTGTGAGGGTATTTCCGGATGAGATTAATATCTAAATCAATAGGCTGAGTAAACAGACTGCCCTCCCCTATGTGGGTCGGCCTCATCCAAATCACTGGAGGCCTGAACAGGGCAAAAAGCACTGAGTAAGGGAGAATGCGCTCGGTGCCTGAGCTCGCTGTCTTCAGACTGGGACGTCAGTCTTCACCTGTCTTCAGACATGAACCGGACCTTACACATCGGCTCTCCCGTGTCTCCAGCTTGCCAAATGCAGAGCATGGGGCTTCTCGGCTTCCGTAATCACATGAGCGAATTCCTCATAATAAATAAATCTCTCTCTCTATAGACAGACAGACAGGCAGGTAGGTAGGTAGATACACAGATAGATATAGATAGATATAGATATAGATATAGATAAATATCTCTTGTTGGTTCCATTTCTTTGGAGACCCCTGACTAATACAGATTTTGGTACCAAGAGTGGTTCTAGAGGAACAGAGTGTTTAGGAGGAGTTTTCTGAATAGGTTCTGGGGTTTCTGGAATTGTCTCTCTAATCTGATTCGATTTACAGATGCTAATGACTCTATGTCCAGTAGTAAAGAGAGTACTGACAGTCCACGAAAATATGCAAAATATCTCCACTGGGTACTCCTTATCAACCACTCATAGGAAGCAAGGAGCTACGTGACTCTGGTTATGATACTTTAGAACATTTTTGGAAAACTAACGAATACAATGAGCTTGGCTGGTTACTCCTAATGTCACTGGACAAAGTGGTGAAAGAAACGGATGAGCTCCGGGATTTGAATTCCCAGCTCAAGAGCTGCGTAAATGACCTGAAAGCTTCTCTGTATGCCCTGACAAGACCTTGATCTCCTAGAGCCAGAGGGCTGGGATTGCTGAAAATCAAACCCACAATCTCATCCGGCGACTGGCTGAATTACAAGGCAAGCTGAACTCCCAGCTTCGCAGGGTGTCTCCTGTTAAAGTGAGGATGTTGACTGGGAAAGAATGGGACCCTGTAAGTCGAGGCGAGGGTGTGTGGGAAGATCCTGATGAAGCTGAGGACACCGAGCCCCTACATTCTAATGAGCCTTCCTCGCCAGTGGAAGAGGGCTCCCTATTCCCAGTGGAAGAGGCCTCTCCACCTCTGTCTGAGGGATTAACCCTGCATTGCCTAAGGAACCAGTAATGGCCTCCCCTGAGGCAGTTGCCAAACAAGATGATGCTGATTCTGCTCAGGACCCACTCTCATCACCCCTCTTTGCTTCTAGAACTGTAAATAGACTTAAGTCCCAGCAGGTCCCTGGAGGTGAGGTACGAAGAATGACCCATGAGGAGATGCACGACACTGCTGAAGAACTACTTGAGTTTTCTGATTTATACAGACAGAAATCCAGGGAACACACATGGGAATGGATACTAAGGGTGTGAGATAATGGTGGAAGGAACATAAAGTTGGATTAGGCTGAATTCATGGATCTGGGCTCACTAAGCAGAGATTCTGCATTGAACGTTGTAGCTCGGGGAGTTAGGAAGGATTCCAACAGTTTGGAATCCTAAAACATGGACCAAAAGGTGGTCCCCAGTGAGCAAATCAGAAATGCTGCACCTGCCTCAGTTTAATGTAGAGGAAGGGACTCAGGCTCAGGGAGACTGGGATGTTAGGGTGGATTTGTCATTTAAGACCTCTGGGAGAGGCCGTAAGACATACCTTCACTACTACTGTGAGAAATAAATTTGTGAGGGGAGCCCCAGCATCCTTAAAGAGCTCTACAGTGGCCCTTCTTTGTAGGCCAGATCTTACAGTGGAAACTGAGGTCAATGAATTGGGAAGCCAAAATGCAATAGGAGTAACTGGAACCCAGGGACGGCAGAGCCAAGTGGTAGCATTCAACCGTGGAAGACAAGGTGGGTGTGGTTACCATAGGAATAGCACAGTCAAAGCAGCAACCAGAACAGTCTGACACGCAGACCTAGGGCATTGGCTAGTTGGTCATGGTGCTCCTAGAAGTGAAATATACAGGAAGCCTACTAAATTCTTACTTGATCTGTATAAGCAGAAAAGTTCTAGGTCATGTGGACAAAAGTCTAACCTGAATCATAAACATAGAGAGTCACAGCCCCTCCATCCATTTTCAGATGTGAGCCAGTTTACAGACCCAAAACTCCTTGAAGGAAGGAGAGGTTGGGTCCCTTTAAGAAAGCACCCTGGTATATTGCCAAAAATTTATACGGTTAATCCTTCTCCCAGCCTTCCCCAAAGAGACCTACAGCCTTTTATCAGGGTAACTATACACTGAGGAAAGGAAATAATCAGACATTTCGGGGACTACTGGACACTGGCTCTACTGACACTTATTTCAGGAAACCCAAAACATCGTTGTGGTGCACCAGTCAGAGCAGGTGCTCGTGGAGGTCAGGCGATCAATGGAGTTTTAGCTCAGGTTCTTCTCACAGTGAACCCAGTGGGTCCCCAAATCCATCTTATGACTAATTCCCCAGTTCCAGAACACATAACTGGAATAGATATACTCAGCAGCTGGCAGAATCCTCACATTGGTTCCCTGACTTGTGGAGTGAGGGCTATTATGGTGGGAAAGGCCAAGTGGAAGCCACTAGAACTGCTTCTGCCTAGGAAAATAGTAAACCAAAAGCAATAGTGCATTCCTGGAGGGATTGCAAACATTAGTGTCACAGTAAGGAACTGAAGATTCCCACCACATCCCCATTCAACTTGCCTATTTGGCCTATGCAGAAGACAGATGCATCTTAGAGAACGACAGTGTATTATGATAAGTTTAACCAAGTAAGTGGTGACTCCAACTACAGCTGCTGTACCAGATGGGGTTTCACTGCTTGAGCAAATTCACACATCCTCTGGTACCCGACACGCAGCTACTGGTCTGGCAAATGCCTTTGTCTCCATCCTTATCAATCAGGCCCCCCAGAAGAAGCGTGCTTTCAGCCAGCAAGGTCAGCAATACACCTTCACTGTCCTACCACAGGGGTATATCAACTCTCCAGCACTATATCGTAACTTAGTCTACAGAGAGCTTGATCACTTTTCCCTTCCACACGCAAATCACACCAGTCCATTACACTGATGACATTACACTGACTGGACCTACTGAGCCGGAACTAGCAATGACCCTAGACTTATTGGTAAGAATTTGCAGGCCAGAGGGTAGAAAATAAATCTGACTAAAATTCAGGGGCCTTCTACCTAGTGAAATTTCTAGGGGTCCAGTAGTGTGGGCCACGTAAAGATATCCCCTCTAAGGTGAAAGGCAAGTTGTTGCATCTGGCCCTTTCTACAATCAAAACAGAGGCATGATGCCTAATGGGCCCCTCTGGATTTTGGAGGCAACATATTCCTCATTTGAATGTGATACTCTGGCCCATTTACCTAGTGACCCAAAAAGCTGCTAGTTCTGAGTGGGGCCCAGAACAAGACAAGGCTCCAGGCTGCCGTGCAAGCTGCTCTGCCACCTGGACCACAGGATCCGGCAGATCCACTGGTGCTGAAGTGTCCATGCAGACAGGGATGCTGTGTGGAGCCTCTGCCAGGGCCCTACAGGTGAATCACAGCACAGGCCCCTAGGATTCTGGAGCAAGGCCTGCCATCCTCCACAGATAACTACTCTCCTTTTGAGAAACAGCTCTTGGCCTGCTCCTGGGCCCCAGTGGAGACTGAACACTTAACCCTGGGCCACCAAGTTACCGTGCAACCTGGGCTGCCCATCATGAACTGGGTGTTATCTGACCCATCAAGCCAGAAAGCTGGGCGTGCACAGCAGCACTCCATCATCAAATGGAAGTGGGAGATACAGGATCTGGCCCAAGAAGGCCCGAAGGCACAAGTCAGTCACATGAAGAAGCAGCCCAAATGCCCCTGGTCCCCCCTCCTGCTCCACTATCTTCCCCTCCCAGCCTGTATCTGTGACCTCATGGGCCATAGATCATCCACGATCATCTGACAGAGGAAGAGCTGACCCCCCGAAAGTGGACAGCTGCAGCACCACAGCCCCTCCCTGGGACATCCCTGAAGGACAGGGTGAAGGGAAATCTTCCCAGGGGGCCGTACTTCGAGCACTGCACCTGGTTGTTCACTTTGCTTTGCAGGAGAAATGGCAAGATGTGCGATTATACACCAATTCTTGGGCTGCGGCCAATGGTTTGGCTGGATGGTCAGAGACAAGGAAGGAACGTGATTGGAAAATTGGTGACAAGGAAACTTGAGGAAGAAGTATGTGGATAGACCTCTCTGAACAGGCAAAAAATGTGAAGTTATTTGTTTCCCACATGAATGCTCACCAAAGGGTGACCTCAGCAAAGGAGAATTTTAATAACCAAGTAATAGGATGACCTGTTCTGTGGATACCAGCCAGCCTCTCTCCTCAGCCACCCCCAGTCATTGCCCAATGGGCTCATGAACAAAGTGACCATGGTGGCAGGGATGGAGGTTATGCGTGGGCTCAGCACCATGGACTCCACTTACCAAGGCTCATCTGGCTACAGCCACCACTGAGCGACCAATCTGCCAGCAGCAGAGACCAATACTGAGCCCCCATATGGCACCGTTCCCCAGGGTGATCAGCTAGCAACCTGGTGGCAGGTCGATTACACTGGACCACTTCCAACAAGGAAGGGGCAGTGTTTCATTCTTACTGGAGTAGACACTCTGGATACAGATTTGCCTTTTCTTTACCCAATGCTTTTGTCAAAACTACCATCCATGAACCTACAGAATGCCTTATCTATCATCATGGTATTCCACACAGCATTGTTTCTGATCAAGGAACTCATTTCACAGCAAAAGAAGTACAGCAATGGGCCCACGCTCACGGAATTCACTGGTCTGACCATGTTCCCCACCATCTAGAAGCAGCCGGTTGACAGAATGGTGAAATGGCCTTTTGAAGACTCAGTTACAGGGCCAGCTAGGTGGCAATTCCTTTCAGGACTGGGGCAGGGTTTTCTAGGAAGCTGTATATACTCTGAATCAGTGTCCAATGTATGGTGCTGTTTCTCTCATAGCCAGGATTCATAGGTCCAAGAATCATGGGGTAGAAATGGGAGTGGCACCACACACTACTACCCCATTGACTCAGTAGCAAAATTTGTGATTCCCGTGCCTGCAACCCTGTGCTCTGCTGGCCTAGAGTTCTTGATTCCAAAGAGAGGAACGCTTCCACCAGAAGACACAACAATGATTCCACTGAACCCGAAGTTAAGACTGTCACTCGGTCACCTTGAGCTCCTCATGCCTCTGACTCAACAGGCAAAGAAGGGAGTTACTGTGCTGGCTGGGGTGACTGATCCTGACTACCAGGGGAAATTGGACTGCTACCCCACAATGGAGGTAAGGAAGAACACGTCCGGATTACAGGGGATCCCTTAGGGCGTCCCTTAGTATTACTACATCCCGAGATTACAGTCAATGGAAAATTACAACCCAATCCAGGCAGGACTACAAATGGCCCGACTCTTCAGGAATGAAGGTTTGGGTCACCCCACCAGGTAAAGAGCCATGAGCAGCTGAGGTGCTTGCTGAAGGCAAAGGGAATACAGGATGGGCAGTGGAAGGAGGCAGTTACAAATACCAGCTACGACCATATGACCAGTTATAGAAAGGAGGACTATAATTGTAATGAGCATTTCCTCCTTATTTTGTGATGAATATGGTTGCATGTGTGTGTGTACATACATACATATAAAAATATATTATTCTAAGCAAATATCTTTGTTTTCTTCCTTCTTATTCCCTTATCAAGTAATATAAGAAGTATTGACTTTATACCATAGTTTTTAAGTATTGTTAATTTTATATCATATTATTTAAATTATGGGATATCAAAGAGAACAGTAAATATCACTCAAGGACTTTATCTCCTCTTCTGGGGATGGAGTAGTGAGTTTTCGGCCACGTGGTGCCCAGACATTTGACCATTATTATTAAATATTATTCTAAGTGTGTGTGAGGGTGTTTCTGGATGAGATTAACATTTGAATGGGCAGAAGTGGAAAGCAGATTGCCCTCCCCAACGTGGGTGGGCCTCATCCAATTCAATGAAGGCCTGAATACACCAAAAAAGGCTGAGTAAGGGAGAATTTACTCTCTCTGCCTGACCATCTTTGAGCTGTAAGATCAGTCTTCTCCTGCCTTCAGACTTGGATTCAGACTGGAACTTAAACCACCAGCTCTCCTGCTTCTCAGGCCTTGGGAATCGGCGTGGGAACTACCCCATCGGCTCTCCTAGGTGTCCAGCTAGCCAAATGCAGATCCTGGGACGTCCCAGCCTCCGTAACTGCGTGAGCGAATTCCTTAACATAAATCAATATATCTATATCTGTATGTGTCCTATCGGTTCTCTTTCATATACATCTACACACACATCCTGTTGGTCTGTTTCTCTGACGAACCCTGACTAACACCAGTACTCTACAGGAAGAAGGAAAGGGATGTGGAAATCCTGACACTGTTTCTCTTATCTTAGCTTTGGTGCATCACTTTTCATTTCTGCAAGAGTGGAGAAGGTTGAAGGTAATCATAGGTGTTTGAGACAGTGGCTGAAGGAAACAAGAGTTGGCTACGGTCCCGTTGCCACTGGAGATCAGGAGAATATTAATGTCCTTCACACCAATCTTAAAGGACAGCTGTAAAACTCAAGTAAGATAATGGACATGCTTGCGACTTCCCAAGGAAGGAAAAGAGGAGGCTGGCTACAGTTGCTATTGTCACCATCCTCATCTCCATCATCAGCAGGCAAAGAGCACCTGAATAGCCGCCCTCTCCCATAGCTTGCTCAGTCCATTGGCCAACCAAAGTTTCAGCGTAGGTTAAGAAACGAGCCTTTTGAGGCACAAGTCCCTCTGGGACAGGCTAAGCCTAACTGTCATTCACACTGTAATGTTAAGTGCCTCAATTAGATAAACACCTATTAGGAACCCTCACTGAGAAAGATCTTTACAAGGGAAAAAAGAAACAGCCTCCATCAGGCTCCTGGTCTCCCATCCCTTGGATAGGACAGGAAAGACCGGGGTTTCTGGGAATCTTATAAAAACCAGTTGATTCCTCTGGTTCTCAGTTTTCTGTCTGTGAGAAAGGGGGTTGGACGGGATGATTTCAAAGGCATTTTCGAAGCTAAAATCATTATGGTGTGGCTTCTCCCCTCAAACAGTGTGCTGTGGGGCCGCAGGGCACCTGGGGCCCTGAAGACAAGGCAGAAGTCGACCTGCAGGCTCCCTCCTGCCAAGAGTTCGGGGTGTCACCAGAGCCGCCTCCCCGCTCCTCTGCGGCACCCCGGCCCCATGCTCACAGCTATCTTGCGCCCTCCCCACCTTTCGCTGCACTGAACCATTTAGACGGCCTGTCTCCCCCGTCAGCCAGCAACTTCTGGATTCCCCAGCGCCCAGACTCTCCTGGCGCACAACAGACTCTCCAGAAATGTTTGACTGCCCAACATAAGGTTTGTGGTCAAGGCGCCTGGTGCTGCCAAGCTGAACTCAGGCCCTGGCTGCCGTGTGGGGCAGGACCAGGGTGACCCCTCTGCCTAGCAGGTTCAGAGAGAAGCAGGGCTTCACCCTCCACAATGGGGCCCTTGGCGGGTGAGAGCAAGTGCGTACAGCTGGGTTTGACTGAGAAGCCCTGCACCAAGACAACCATAAATGATAAAATGATCAAAGAGTGCACCTCACCTCTGATCCCGACGAAGACGGTCAGGCCAAAACAGATGAAGAAGACGACGAACACGAGGACGAAGTGGCGCTTGGAGAGCGTGTACAGCCGCATGGGCGCCAGCCTGCGGAGCAGAAGCCAGTGGGTGAGGGGCAGGCAGGGAGGGCTCCGTCCCCAAACCAGCACCACACACAGGCCGCACTGGGCCTCCCCCTCCCCACCTGCAAGCCCTCACCTCTGAAGCCGACCTACTCTGAAACCAGGCGACCCGCCTGACAAAACAGCCTCAATGACCTCAGGGACCACTGCAGGGGTGGGTGACATTCTGGAATGTTCTGGGTCAAGCGCTTGGTGGAGAAGGCCCCTGTCACCCTGGTCTGCATAGAGCCAGCCAAACCCACTCCTGAGGGCAGGAGAACATGCTGTGGCTTCCATACCCCTCAGCGCATGTTTCACCATACACATCAGTGGTGGCCAGACCCCCTCCACACCCATCCCACCTCCAGCCGCCAAAGCAGAGCCCAGGTGGGTGGAGGACCCTACTTCACTCACACACGCAGCTTTAACTGTTAGCTGTCACGATCAAGCCCAGACTGGGAATTCCAAGTGCCACCAGCATCACATTTTTCTATCTGGTCTTCTCCCAGCCCACAGTTTTATTTTTCCTATCCAGGGACCCTCACAATCTAAGACCCCTCCCTTGTGTCACCCCATCATAGTGAAGCCCAGCCTGGCTTTCACCGTGGGAGTCTGATGCAACTAGGCAAGCTGCCTGCAGTTTCCCGTGACTTACATCAACATGGAAACCTATTCAAGGATCCATCCTACACTCACCTATCAGGTCCCCTCCTGGTCATCCCTACTTTCTCCTCTGGTCAGAACAAAATGGAAGTGGGGTTGGGATCATTTCTCCTTTAGAACTCCCTACATCAGGGGCTGGCAAACAAAAGACAAATCTGTAAAGGACCAGATGATATGTGTTTGAGGCTCACGGGCCACAGAGTCTGTCACAAGTCCTCGAAGCTGCCTCTGTAAGCAGCCCCAGATGTGACACAAACGCACATGCGTGGCTGTGTTCCAATTCAACCCTACTACAGAGAGGGGGCCGGCCAGGTTTGGCCCGTGGGTGGCTGAAGCCTACCCTGTAACCTAAAGAGGAGAATCACAAACCCAGAAATGGGGGCTGGGGGGTGTTTTGCTTTGCTTTTCACGTTCTTTTTATTCCCCTAGCATTTCCTGGTCTTGGAGCTGAGACAGCAGGAAGGAATTTCTCACGCCTCACGAACAGAAGGCAACACACACACTCACTCACACACTCACTCTCCCCCCCCCCCCCCCAAAGAAGGAGAAACAGGCTCTGAACAGGAAACACAGGGAAAGGTTATTTGCTCTGTGGTAGAAGCTCACACGGGATGTGCACACGCACAAGCTCCCTTACATGGCGGAAGATTCCAGCTGCTGAGCAGGAAAGCAGCTGGCGGTATCTCAGGGCAAGGGTGGGGCCCATCAGCCACCTCGCCCTGACGTGGCTTTGCTGATACTCAGTCAGCTATCGCCAGCAGGGCCTGGCAGGCCTTTGGGCGGGCACACTTCCAGATCAGTGTCACTGTGTTCCCTGAACGATGGAACCAGTGAGGAGACGAGGGAATGAGTGCCTCCATCTTTCCCTTTGCGACTCGGCTCCAAACACTGAACCATGAACAACCCTGCTGTGCATGAGAAGCGAGAGCTAGCGGAGTAAGTGGGCTGATTCCAACTTGGGTTTTAGACCCGAAAGATTATAGAGGCCTGAGAGCCTTAAAAAGATAGAGCCAGAAATTACCTCAGGGAGGAAGTCCCACCCCTTCGATGTGCCCAAGGGGAATCTTAGGTCCAGAGACAGCAGGACACTTGCCAGAGATGTCACAGCTCTGCCCGTTGGCGGCAGCTGCCGCTCCCCAGGAAGGAGGCTCTGGGAAGCAGGACAGAGCTGAGGGACTCACCTCCAGGAATGCCCTCCTGGGGGAAGCCCTGTGGAAGGTAGGGCTGGCACAGGACAAGGCCTCCTTGGTCATTTCTCTGTTATCCTCAGGTGTGGAGGCTGCTACGTGGTTGCTTAGCATGGTCTGCTTAATACAGTTCTGTTTTACCACTCTGCAGCAGGGAAGATTTCTACACAGCTGCATAGAGCTTTGTCACTCTGAAAAAACATTACACAAGCTAAACGGACTAGATGCTGGGGGAGGCAAACAAAGCCTGCAGTTAACAGCAGCGCACCAACGCTGACCTCTCAGCTCTGATAAACGTGCCATGGTTCCAAGAGGCGAACACGAGGGGAAACTGGGCAAAGGGTGTGCAGAAACCCTCTGCACTGTCTTAGCCACTCCTCTGTAAATCTGAAGTTGTTTAAAAACATTGCACAAAGTCATCCACGGCACCCCATTCCGCTGTTCTCGGGGCCAGCTGCCCCAGGAGTGGGCCTGGGGCCGAGGCTCTGGAGCACCAAGGGCTCCCCAGCAGAGGCAAGAGTACAGAAAAGCTTCTTGGAAGCAGAGAAAAACAGAATAAGAACAATTATATTTCAATTTTCTATTTTTAAAACACATTATTGATAAAACACATTACCTACAATTTACTGTAAAAGCACGGTTATTTAGCAGGTGAGAAGGAATGCTGAAAAAGAGGCTTAAGAAAGGGAACAACGGCACAAGACCAAATTTCTGCAGCATACAACCCAACAGGGTAGTTCCCAATTCTCCTCAGAGGGCTCAGTAACATCTATTGTTTCCCCTTCCTCAAAACTTCCACCTAGGTGCCAGCCTGGTGGCGTGGTGGTTAAGTTCACATGCTCCACTTCGGCGGCCTGGGGTTCGTGGGTTAGGATCCCGGGTGTGGACCTACACACCACTTGTCAAGCCATGCTGTGGCGGCAACCCAATACAAAACAGAGGAAGATTTGCACAGATGTTAGTTCAGAGCCAATCTTCCTCACAAAAAAAAAAAAAAAACCTTCCACCTAAATCCTATTTATTAGAAAATTTCCTGGTTCAACAATCAAGCCTCATCCACCTCAATGGAAAAAAGACACAGAGAAAGGAAAATCAGTCCCCTGCTTGAAAAAAGGCCATCCCCACTGACCTGGGCCTGCAGGCGACAGGGTGGGCAAGAAGCCTCCCTTTCTGCTCTGTCTCGAGTCTCCTGGCAGACAGTAAACCTCTTCAGGCATCCTCACTCTGGGAGTCTGGGGTCCAGAGACCCTCGCCACCCACAGGGTGTCATGGGCAGCAGGACAGCACCAAAACATGAGGACACCCTCCTCGCCATGGTTCTTTCTGCCCTCAGTGTCTAAGAGCTTTGAAGCAGTTCACCAACAAAGCAGAGACTTCTGAAACCTCAGGAATGTCACCCTACTCCACACAAACCACAGGTCTAGGCTCAAAACAACAAAACTTTGAGATGCCGACATAAAAAAGGAAGAGGCAGCGGCCAGGAGACAAGGCTGTGGTGTGAGAAGAGCTTGGGACGTGCTCTCCTCAGCTGGTTTCACTTCACACCTCGCACTCCCAGCCGCCTCCCAGCCCACTTCCTGCCCTGAGCCAGGCACCCAGTGACTTCTCTGCCTACTTTCCATTTCACCTCCCTGCTGAAATGCCAACGTGTTTCTAACAACCAAGAGAACCTAAACTAACCAACACCTGGGTAAGTCCTGGTGAGCAGACAGCCTTGGTCACCAACAGGAGGAACAGTTCTGTAAATGCTCAGAGGCAAAACTGGGATACAGAAAATACACACAGCCAGAAAAGACACACAGCCGGCCACCAAGAGGCCTTGGACCCTGAGGCCTGAACCCACCCTCAATCTCCTCGTTCACTCTCACCCACCCTCCTCGGGCAACTCTCCACCCACATTCGGGACCCCACACTGTGCAGGCTCTCCAACGCGGGCTGGCCTGCTCCTCTTCACCAGTCCTTCCCACCTCCAGGAACCAACCCAACCTCCTGCCCACCGCTGACCCCACTCTGAAATAGTGTCTCCCAAGGCACTTTCACTTAGAAGTCCTACATCACTTTACAGTCAATGGGTTTAAAACTGAACCCATTAAAAAACAAAGTAACATAAATGAAATACCTGCTTCCACTGCCCCCTTCCTGCCTCCACCCTTTCTCCAGCCCTACATCCTGAAACCTTGGGGTCACCTCCGATGCCCGTCTCTCATTCATCCCACACATCTGGCCAGCCAGGAAGAGGTGACGCCCTGCTTCCCAACTTCTCTTCATCCCAGAACACTAGTCTTGGGGTCCAGGCCCTCAACGACTCCCACCACAAGTACGGGAATAGCCTCCCAGACACGTCTTCCTCTGTGGGTGGTACAGCACGTTTAACATGCCACCCCTGCACAGAAAGTCTATGTGGCCCCCACAGCAAACTCAATCGAGTTTAAACTCCTCCTCCTTCATAGCTTTCAAGGTCCCCCCAAATCCTACCCTGCATGTATCCTACGAGTTACTAGCTCCCTTAGTCATCATAACTATCTTCTGAGGTGGGTAGTAGTGCCCTCATTTCACAGACGAGAAAGCTCAGGCTGAGACAGGTAGGTAACTTGCCCCAGATCACAAAGTACTAAGTGGCAGAGGCAGCACTGAAACCCCAGCACCAGACTCCAGAGCTTGAATTCTATGACGCTTCCCAAAGTGGTCGAGCCAGACTCCAGACCAGCCCACTCACACACTGCTCTCCTGATATGAAATGCTCTCTCCTCTCCCCACCAAATCATCTAAATCTGACCCAGACTTCAGGGCTCACCTGTATGTCCCATCGTCTCCACGAAGCTTTCCCTCACTTCTCCATCACAGCTGCCCACGTTTCCGAACCACGACAACAGATGTGGTCTGCACTACACACGTGAGCGCCTGAAGACCAAGTACCCATCCATCTGCGGGGACACCCGGCTCGGCACGTGGAAGGCACTCAGAAAACACCTGCTCAACTCGACTTGCATTAGTTGTCTCAAAAGTGTTCATGCAGTTCCCTCAAGCTTGTGGTGAGGTGTTAGGGGGCAGGACAGGGCTCCCCATCGCCCCCTACCCCCTGGCCAGGTCAAGCACAGCGGCTGATGAGACCTCTCTAAACACCCAGGACGGCTGTGTCCCCACAGCATCTCACCAGCTCATGACGGCTGTCTCCTTTGGCTTTTCTTGAAGGGCCCATGCATCAGCCTTCCTCTCCAGGTCCACGTATTTTTTCACACTTAGGCATCTAATACACACACTCTAAACTTCCGGCCTAGTTGGAGCCCCCAGGTCCCTGGAAGACCTTTCAAATGCAATGGAACAGACTGTCCCCTTAGCATCACCTCGATTCTCTAGGTTCCTTCTAAATTAATTTCCATTTCATGGGTGATTTAAAATACCACAGTAAGATGTCCTAGAGACATCTTTCCTTTACCGGAAAGCCAACACAAAATATTGCAGCCATAATCCAAATCACCGTAAACTCTGCCTTCCCTTCATGAAGCATATTCATAATCATTTCCCAAGGGAACTCCAACCTTCTGGGTGCTCAGGCCAACAACCAGGGAGTCATCTTTGACATCTGTCTTTTTCTCACTCCTCACATCAATCCATCAAAAAGGCCTTCAAAATATGTGGAGACTCAACCCTTCTCCCTTCTCCGGAGGAGCCTGTGCCTTCTTTCCTGGACTGCAGTAGCCTCCCTGGTCCTCCAGCTGCTCTGTCCCCACAGTCTGCTCTCCCCCCAGGCACTCCCATGAAAGGCAGTGTGTTCGTTCTCAGTTCAAAACTCCCCAGTGACCTCACTGTTACTCAGAGTGATAGCTCAACACTTCACAACCAACCGTCACTGGCATGCCTGTTACTTGTATATGGGTGTTTGTGTATTTGTTTTAACACAACCCTCCCACTATCACCCCCACTTCATTCTAAAGAAGGCACAGGAGCCACAGGAGATGAAGGGATTTTCTTTGGGGCAGGGCAGAAGCACACCTGCTGTCTGTCCAGGGCCATTCCTGGCCCCTCCCACCCTGATCCCCTGCCCACGAGACCAGCCTCCGTAAGATGCTGGAAACGCCAGACCCTCGCCTTCCCAGCATTCCTCCCTGCTAGGGCGCAGAACCTGAGGGAAATCGGTCAGGCACTGCTAGAAAAGGCTTTCCTGCCTAATGAAGAGATGGAAGAGAAGAAAACCTCCTCTGACTTCAATGGACATAACTGTGTGCATGTGCTGCCTAAGTGTGTGCAGCCACACCACACCTAGGACGGGGGACACCACCAAAAGGCCCAGGACAGAGAGCCGAGACATGGAAACCACCTAGGTCACAGGGACATGGAGCTGCCGAATAACCCTGGACACGACCACCTCATCTTCTGGACACTTCTGTTCTTTAAGTCACTTCTCACGAGATACTCTGTTAGAACCAAAAGCTTCCCATCGATACTCATACCCAAAAAGTAAACCAAAATTAAAAATTAAACTCAAGATACAAAGTCACGCAGGCAGGGAAACCTCCTAGCTCAAGGCACCTGCAACTGTCCTCTCAGAATGTGAGACAGTCACCAACCATCCCTGTCACTTAAGCACTGCCTTTCCTACTTCCATCGATGAGTCCCTCCATCCTTGCCCTCCCTCCTCTCCTGAAGCCACCCTGAGAAAGCAACTGTCTCCTCGACTACAGGACAGGAGGCGCATGCCTGTTTCTCATCATAGGTGACAACTGTTCACACATTTCCATGGCTCCCTCCAACCGGGAGCTCCCCTCCGGCCCCTCGGTGCCCGAGATTCCTTCCATTTCTACACACTCTTCCCTGGTTTTATGCTGGATTCCTCCATGTTCTCCAATCTTCCCTGCCATGATAAGTTCTCGACCACCGAAACGCAAAATTTAACTTTTTTCTCCCAATGTTGCCTTTTAATGTTTTCTGTGGCTCTGGCCTTTGTCCTCTATGTCTGCGAACCAGCCAAAGCCGCTCCCAGCAGGCGCCTTCCCCCAGTAGAGCCGTCTTCCAGGCCACACACTGCAGCCAGACGCCCCTTCCTCCTGGATCAGCCAGCTGGAAAGCCAGTGCAGTGTCCCCAACAGGGCCGCTGAGTGCTTCGGAACTGCCAGGGCCAACGCTACTTTTCCCACTAAGCACTTCTCCCTCCCCTGCAGGCCTCGTGAGAGTTCCTAAAACAGCCCTAGAAAGAGAAGTGGGGGAGGCCAGCACTCCGTGAGGCTGCCTCTTCAGGGGCCTGAAGGAGAGGGACCGGGAAATGGACAGAAGGCGAGCAAGCAAAGGATGCGAGAAAACACCGCAAAGTGCCGTCTTTAAGCACCAGCCAGACAGAGAAAGAGGAAAACCCAGCACCGACAGTCTCTGCCCTTCCCAGGACCCCAATGACACCAGCACACGCAGCGGGGCAGGAGAGAACGGCGTCCAGGAAGCCGACGGGTTTCTACTGACACACATTTATCTCGTCTCATCAAGTCACTAATACAGGAGGCAGATAACCCTGAAAACACTTCAGAATTACAAATTTTGCCCCCTGTTCAACTCATACCTAGATTTCCCACTTTAGAATGAAAAAATGAGAATCTGGCTAGCGGAAAGAAACCTTCAGTCTCTCAGTCCATTCTCACATTTTAGTTAAGATTTTATTTTTCTCATAATCTGTATAAAAATAATCTCTTCTCCCGTGGTCCAGGGCACTGGCCTGGTGCCTGTCGGGCTGGATCAAATCCCGGCTCCCCCACTTCCTAGGCGGACGACTGCGGGCAAGCTAAACACCACTCGGGGCCTCCGTGTCCTCATCTGTAAGTCAGACACACACACAATACCTGCAGGGTTGCGGAGAGGCGTAAATGAAATAATGAGATGCTCAGAACAGTGTGGTAAGCACACAGGAAGAGCTCAACCATGTGAGTTCTTAGAAGAAAGTTGTGTTTTTCTCTCCCTCTACTTTTTCTTTTTAAAAAAATCTCAGTTTTCATCCCACCAATATCTCTGAAGACCGGCTGTGTGAAATCTCCCCTCCTCCAGTTCAGAACCCAAGCAACTACAGGAAAGTAGAGGAGGAGCTGGTCTTCCCTAAACATCTACTTGGTACCAGGCTGGGAGCCTCCCTGTGAGGCCAGTGTCATCAGCCCATTTCACATATGGGAAAATAGAGGCTGGGGTAGTATACACCTACTGAGGTCCCAGTCAGCAGGAGGCGGAGATGGGATCTGAACCCACAAGGTCAGGGGTGGAAAGGAGGCCCACTGCTTCCTTACATTCACTCTTTGGCCCCCTCACCAAAATCTTTCCTTTTTAAACAACCTACCAGCTAATGAGTTTCAGGAAGAAGAAACTCCGAGGGAAGAACAGAATAAGAACTCTGAAATTTCAATCAGCCAACTTGAATATATTACAAATAATTTATCTTTAGCTCTTCAAAAAAGCCAATACGCAAACATTCAAAGCCCAACAAACTCAAAACGTATTTTAACGAACAATGTTCTAAGCTCCTCAAGGAAACATGAATGCATGTGTATCCTTGCCAGGCCACCAAGCCCAGTGACTCACACCCAGGAGCGTGTTGCTTAGGTCTTCAAACACCCTTCCCAGGGCAAACAGAACAGCGAAGCAGGCCACACTGGTCAGCTCAGGCAGTGTGCTCACTGAGGGGCAGCGCCCCCGCCCAGCTCCAGGCTGTGCAGCCCAGTGGTTAAGAACTGGGGCTCTGGAAGCTAACTGCCTGGGCTAGAAGGCCCCTCCACCACTGACCAGCAGGGTGACCTGGGGTGAGCCACTTTACCTCTCGGGACCTCTGATTTCTGTAAAATTCAGGAAACTGAGGGACTCCACCACCTACTCTTGCTGTGACAGTTGAGTGATTACGCGAAAGCCCTTGCTAAGCTCTGAGTCACTGCCAGCTGTTATCGAGAGGCAGCAGAATATAGAGTAGTTCCCCCTTATCCAAGGTTTCATTTTCCACGGTTTCAGTTACTCACGGTCAACCGTGGTCTGAAAATATGAAATGGAAAATTCCAGAAACAATCCATAAGTGTTAAATTGCATGCTGTTCTGAGCAGCGTGATGAAATCTCACACGATCCTGCTCCATCCCTTTGTCCAGAGGACCCACGCCGTACATGTTACCCACCCTGAGCTACTTGGTACTCATCTCCATTATCAGATCAACTGTCGCACTGTTACAGTGCTTGTGTTCAAGTAACCCTCATTTTACTTAATAATGGCCCCAAAGCCCAGTTTATTAGTTATTGCTGTTAATCTCTTACTGTGCCTAATTTATAAATTAAACTCTATCATAGGTATGTACGCATAGGAAAAAACAAAGTATATATAGGGTTCAGTACTATCCACGGGTTCAGGCTTTCCCCTGGGGGGTTTTGGAACGTATCCTCCTTGGATAAGGGGGGACTATTGTACATCAAGAGTGTGGGCTCTGGAGCTGACTCCCTGGGCTTCAGTCTCAGCTCTGCCACTTACTAGCTGTGACCTTGAGAAACTCACTTGACTTCTCTGCACCTCAGTTTCCTCACCTGTAAAATGGGGATGATAAGAGAAACTTCCTTATGGGGAGAGTGGCTGTGAAGGTTACATGAAATCACACATATAAAGTGTTTGCAACCATACCTGGTACATAGTAAACACTCTGTTATCTTTTATTAGTTCTAGAGATCATTTTGGTTCAGAAAAAAAAATTATTCTAAGAGGCACAATCGTAAACAACTCTATGGTTGCAGGAATAGGATACTGACCCAGGCCTGGTATCCCCTCAAGCACCAGGACACAAACACCACAGCAGGGCTCCACCGTGCTGATTTGTCTATCCCACCCCTTCACTGCTGGCAGAAGAGGAGTTGAATTAATACAATTCTACACTTACATGCCCCCTGATGAAAGAGACATGTAAAATACACTCTTTAAAAAAACGGTAGTACCAAGCAAGACACACACAAAGGCCGACCTGATTTAAGTTTGCAGACAAATGCTACAATAAGAGCAAAGCAAGAAATGAACCTGAGAAATCTCAACTATGTAGCCCTGTAGCTCCAACAGGAAGTCGAGTTAGCAACTGTTTGAGATACGCCCTGCACCGGCCTCTCCTCCTGAACTCCCGGCTTCTCTCATTTCCCCAGCATTATCAGAAAGGAATGGAGTTTGCATCAAATTGGGGCATAAAGCTTTAAGAACTGGGAACTCTGTGGGGGCTGGCCTGGTGGCATAGCAGTTAAGTGCACGCTCCACTTTGGCGGTCCGGGGTTCACAGGTTCGGATCCCGGGCGCGCATCAACACACCACTTATCAAGCCACGCTATGGCGGCGTCCCATATAAAGCAGAGGAAGATGGGCACGGATGTTAGCCCAGGGCCAATCTTCCTCAGCAAAAAGAGGATTGGCATCGGCTGTTAGCTCAAGGCTTATCTTTCTCACAGAAAAAAAGAAAAAAAAAGAACTGGGAACTCTGTATTCTGACTGGTTTTGATGGCAGTTTTAAAATGGCCCTTTTAAAAAGAGGAGCCTGGGCCGCATGTGAGCAGGGAGGTCACAGGGCCAGGATCTGCATGGGACAGAGCCAGCACTGACCGCTACCCCTAACCAGTGCCACTGCTCCCCCAGACCCCCTCTATTCTCTCCCAGTCTTCCCCACCCCATTCTTTCTCTGGCTTCCCTTCCTGCTCCTGTCACTGCTCAGCTTCCTTCCCTTGGGGCTCTCTGTCACACCCGCCAACAACAGCACTTTGACCCTACCAAACACCTAAGTCCCATGTGCGCTTTAGATTTTCAGGCTTGTTTTCTCGTAGGATTTCTATGTGCTGCCAAAGACTTTCTCCGATTTCCAGGTCCACACCATCCTGAATGCTGGACAATGGGGGGGAGGGGGGTGAGTGCTGACCTCCAGAAAACCACAACCTACCACCCCAGCCCCTTGCTCAGCAGAGCCTGCAGCACACCTTCCAGGAGAGCATCCACACTGCCTACCTCTCCGCCGCTGGACTGTGGTTTTGCAAATCCTCCTTTAGTTAACAGCTTCCACCTGGTCTAGTTCCCTGTCAGGTAACAGACAGCACAGGACTCCTGCAGGAGACCTGGACTGCAGTCCTGGCTAATGCCCACACCACTTGAAACTCTCTGCCTGTCTCTGTCCTAGTAAAAGTGCTAACGCACCACCCAGGGCCGCCGTGCTGTGCAGACTGAAGGAACCTCCTAAACCTGCTGGTTGTCACTCTGCTACAGGGTCACAACTTTGCACAACTTCCAGAAGGTGTCCCCTGGAGTTGTGCAGAGGCAGAACTGCTCACCCACCTCCACCCGGGCTTAAAAGAAAGACCTTTAAGACATCCATCTCGGACTCCTAACAGGACTGACATTTTACGCTATTCTGGTTTCCTATGCTGAGCTCAAGTAATCAACCAAAGTCAGAAACTTCTGAGGAAGCAAGAGAAAAAAAACTCTCCTTCCATCACCCGTGTTTGCTTTCAGGCCACACCCCCGGATCTTACCTCTCTATGTCCACAGAGAAATCAACAGAGGTCCAACGAAAATCCTTTCAGCATCTAAAACCCCAAATACACAGAGAAACTCACAAAGTCCTGTCTCAAGCTGCCTTCAATCGCGGGAACCTGTGCTCCTGTCACAGACGCTGCTCCACGCAGCAGAGACTCCAGGCATTCCTTCTCTGTGACTGCAACTCAAGTGCTCAACTTTTCACTTCGCTTTCCTTCTTTTCCGGATGCCCCCTGGGGGAAACCCAGCTGACTCTGTTGTGTCAAAAGCAAGCTTTAGGGACAGCGTCTACGGGGCCCTGGACAGGTTTTCCCTCATTAAAACCGCTGAACTTCACACAGGTAGTAAGGTCCAAAGTCAGCAGGTTGTAACTCATAAACTCGGTCTCTCAGAGATCTGAAGAGGCTGTCGCGGGCTCCCAACGTGGCAACATCATAAAAAAGCCATAAGAAAGCATCTCTCTTTACCCTGAGATGCGGCAGGTCATAGAAAGCGCAGTAGGGCGCTGTGGGTGCTTTTAATAGACAGCTGGTGAACCGGGCCACTGCCCGGGACAGGGGCTACCGCCTTTCCAGGGCAGGCTGGGCCGCCCCAGGGAAGGCGCTGAGGGAGCTCCGGGAGGGACAGGCCATCCCAGTAGCTGCCCTGGGGTGGGACGCGGGTCACCCGGTTCCCCTGAGCGAGCAGGGCCAGAGCTGGTCTCGAAGGGCCCTCCCGGGGTGCGCTCTGGCCGAGGCCGGTCCCGGAACGCCGACCCCGCCTCCACTGCTCCCTCCAACCGGGCGGGCAGGCCGATGGGGGCTCCCGCGCCGAGCCACCCCCACGAACCCCGACGGCGCTCGTCCCCGAGCTCCACGTGGGCGGCCCCGCGGCGGGGTTCCGGGGAGCCGGACGTCGAAGCCCCACTCCGGCCCGCGCGCCCGGGGCCCCTCGCCCCGCCCGCCCTCCCGGGCCGGCACTCACGGTTCCATCGCGGCGCCCCGGGCCTCGGCCCCGCACTGCGCCCCGAGCCCGGCCGGTGCCGCACAGCCGCCGCGGCAGCCACCGCCGCAGCCGGAGCCGGAGCCGGAGCCGGAGCCGGAGCGACAGCTGCCCGAGCGGCCGGCTCCGCGGGACTCGTCGGAGCACGCGCGACCCGCGTCACGTGCGCGGAAGCGGCCGCGCGGCGGAGGGGCCCCGGGCGGGGGGCGCGCGACGGCGGGGAGCGGGCGCGGCGGGGGAGGGGCCGAGGTGGCGCGCGCGCGCGCGGGCGGGCTGGGAGGGGGACGCGCGGCACGGGTGAAGCTGGGACAGGCGGCCTGGGGAGGGGCCGGAGCGGCGCGCACGGGCGAAGTGGGGAGGCGCGCGGGCGGGCTGCGGAGGCGGCGCGCGGGCTGGGGCGGAGGCGCGCGGGCGGGCTGGGGAGGGGACGCGCGGCCGGGGTTGGGGGACAGGCTGGCTGGGGTTAAGGTGAAGGCGGCCGGGGGAGGTGGGGGGAGCGCAGCCGGGGAGCGACGGGGGCCCACGGCGGGGGCGGGTGTTGGGGCGCGGGCGATGGGGGCGCAGGAGACCGGCGCGCAGCCGATCCCGGTGGGAGAAGGCCCTGCGGCGCGTCTACTTCCCCTGAGCCCAGCGTGCACAGAGGCCGGCCCTGAGCTGGGGCTAAGCCAAGAGTTCACAACAGAATGGATGGATGAATGCATGAATGAATGAATGAGGTGACTCTTACTCCTTGTCCCTAGCCAAGGGAACAGCACATTAATTCATTCACCCTCCTGCTTCCAGGGAGTCTTAACCAGGGCATAAGAATGGGCGTGGGAGTCTATGAATGCCCTGCAGTTTTCTGAAAGACAGGACGGGTGTCTGCATTTTTCTGGGGAGAGAATCTATAACTTTCCATATTCCCGAAGAGGTTTGTGACCCAAAGAGATTAAAAGCCGGGGAAACCTCTCGCACCCCTGAGTGATGACAGGAGACCCTTCCTGGCTTTTTCTGGTGGATTCTCCCACAAACGTTTTCAAGACTACAGCTATCATAGTGTGCAGATTTTCCATCCTGGCCCTCAGGGAGGATGCGGTTGTGGACCCCGCATCCCATATCCCACAGACCGGAAGATGTAACTGATGATGCCTCCTGGCTCTGCTAAGGCGCTGCTGCGACAGGAGCAAGTGTCAGGGGCCCATGGCTGTTGAAGTTGTTCCTACACAGTGTGAAAGAGATCAGCTGACCAAAAAGCACTCTCTCGATTTAGGATCTCGGCTCACAGGTCTACGTTTCTGTAATTAAGAACAGATGAGAGCCGTGGTTTGGATATCTCAGAGATTCTCTTTGGAGCATTGGTCCAGAGGTCCCCTGTCCCCACGTGGTTTAAAGTCCATCTGAATGAGGAAAATAAGAGACTCAAGCTTCCTTCCTAATGTATCCTCATTCATCACCAAGCCACAACAAGCCTGGTATTGACCAAGATGGATAAGATAACAGTTTCTGCCCTCAGCAAACTTACAGGCAAAGTAAGTTACCAAAACTAAGTGTGACAAGCACAGATCGCTACGGTGGCACTGAGGAAGGGCACCTAACTCACCTGGGGTGGGGGTGGGGGGTGTAGGAGAGAGAATGCGTGATGTTTGGGCTGATCCCCGGGGTAGGGGGAGGTTAGGAAGCTGGAGGGAAGAGGGGGTGCCTGGCAAAGCAACAGCCTGAATCCCGAGTAATTAGGACAAGAAATTCCATGAGCACTCTGAATCCTAAACCGCAGCTCCTAAAGGAATGATAACAAAAGATTATGTCTCCAATTCTTTTCAGAGACACTTGGAGGGAAAGGGCTCTTCATGACCACAAGTCCAGGGAACATAAGTGCCAGTGCCTGCAGGGACAGGCGGATGACAGGGACGCAGGTCGAGTGGGTGCTGTGAACTAGAGAGTGTGCATCGTCTAAATGAGCAGCTGTCACTCAACGCTTTGAAAGAGTCTGACTTCAAATAGGACTTTTCATGGGATACCTTCTGATTCTAAAATGTTGGAAACTAATTCAAAAAATATTTTGAACTCTGAGAGGACTAAATGAAACACATTTGCTGGCTGCATTTGCCCGGAGGCAGCCAGTTTTTACCTCCTATCTGAAGTGGCCTTATCTGCTGTATAAATCCCTTCTCCAGGGACTGTGCCAGCTGCCTGGCCTCTCCTGAGACACCCCATGGACCCCTTGCTGTTTTCATATGACTCCAGGTTTTAAAGAGTTGACATCTTTGAGGCCCAAACTGCCTCCTGGTAACTTCTCCCCTTTGGTCCTCCCTTGAGCTGCTGTCCAGTGTCACTTAAATCACTTTTTCTCATTTATTTGTTCTTCCAACATTAACTGAGTGCTCAGTATATGCTAAGCGCTCCTCTCAACTCTGGAAACACAACATGAATTCACGGACAAGTCCCTGTCCTCCTGGGACTGACCTTCCAGTGAAGGACACAGTCAGCAAACAAATAATAACCAAATAATGACATAGTTACACCTGTGACAGAAAAGGAAATGGAAGGTGCTGTGACCATGTATATGATGAAGAGAGAGGGACCCCACATATTCTGTGGTTCCGAGAATGCTTGTCTGATCTATCAACCATCCCTCACGTGAAATTCCTCCAGTTCACCTCCCAGCTCCCCTCCTCTGAGCATGCTTCTATTCGGCACGCTTCCTCTAATCTCAGAATGGAACACATTTCAGGCGAGGTCTGTATGAGCCCGAGAATGAGTTCATATTTTGGCAGCATCAGCCCATTATTCCACTCGCATGACACCTCCTCGGCTCTCTGCTCAGAGTCATGCCATCCAATAAGAATAACCAGCACTTACTGGGCATCTGCCAAGTCTAAGGCCTGAGCCAATGAACTCCCTAACAACTTGATGACTTATCAATGGTCACAATCCTCATTTTATAGATAGGAAACGGAGGCCTAAGGAGGTGAAGTGATTTTCTCAGGGACGACTGGTAAGAACTCAGGACGACCTGACGCAAGCCCTGGCTCTTCCATTGGGTGTCCCAAGCATTGATGAATGGGACAGGGACATGGTGACCAGCAGAGGCCGGGTGCAAATGGGCCACCAGCTATAGTCTCTCTAACCTCAAGGCACTCAGCCCACATTTATCAACTTTGTTCTTATTAAAAAGACTTCTAAATCAATCAACGTGATACATCACATCAACAAAACAAAGAATAAAAACCACATGATCGTCTCAATAGACGCAGAGAAGGCATTTGACAAGATACAACATCCATTTATGATAAAAACTCTCAATAAAATGGGAATAGAAGGAAAGTACCTCAACATAATAAAGGCCATATATGACAAACCCACAGCTAACATCATACTCAATGGGGAAAGACTGAAAGCCATTCCTCTGAGAACAGGAACGAGGCAGGGCTGCCCACTCTCACCACTCCTGTTCAACATAGTACTGGAGGTTTTGGCCAGAGCAATTAGGCAAGAAAAAGGAATAAAAGGAATCCAAATAGGTAACGAAGAAGTGAAACTCTCACTATTTGCAGATGACATGATTGTATATATAGAAAACCCTAAAGAATCTGTTGGAAAACTGTTAGAAACAATCAACAACTACAGCAAAGTTGCAGGGTACAAAATCAATCTACAAAAATCAGTTGCATTTCTATATGCTAATAATGAACTAACAGAAAGAGAGCTCAAAAAGATAATACCATTTACAATTGCATCAAAAAGAATAAAATACCTAGGAATAAATCTTACCAAGGAGGTGAAGGACCTATACAATGAGAACTACAAGACATTATTGAGGGAAATCCACGATGACATAAAGAAATGGAAAGATATCCCATGCACGTGGATTGGAAGAATAAACATAGTTAAAATGTCTATATTACCTAAAGCAATCTACAGATTCAATGCAATCCCAATCAGAATCCCAATGACATTCTTCACAGAAATAGAAAAAAGAATACTAAAATTTATATGGGGCAACAAAAGACCCCGAATAGCTAAAGAAATCCTAAAGAAAAAGAACAAAGCAGGAGGCATCACAATTCCTGACTTCAAAACATACTACAAAGCAATAGTAATCAAAACAGCATGGTACTGGTACAAAAACAGACACACAGATCAATGGAACAGAATTGAAAGCCCAGAAATAAAACCACACATATACGGACAGCTAATTTTCGACAAAGGTGCTAAGAACATGCAATGGAGAAAGGAAAGTCTCTTCAATAAATGGTGTTGGGAAAACTGGACAGCCACATGCAAAAGAATGAAAGTGGACCATGTGCTATCGCCATTCACAAAAATTAACTCAAAATGGATCAAAGACCTGAAGGTGAGACCTGAAACTATAAAACTCATAGAAGAAAATATAGGCAACACACTATTTGACATTGGTTTTAAAGGAATCTTTTCGGATGACATGCCTACCCAGACTAGGGAAACTGAAGAAAAAATAAACAAGTGGGACTTTATCAGATTAAAGAGCTTTTATAAGACAAATGAAACCAGAATCAAGATGAACAACCAACCAACCAGCTGGGAGAGAATATTTGCAAAACATACATCTGACAAGGGGTTGATCTCCATAATATATAAAGAACTCACACAATTGAACAACAAAAAAACAAACAACCCGATCAAAAAATGGGCAGAGGAAATGAACAGACACTTCTCCAAGGAAGATATACAGATGGCCAATAGGCACATGAAAAGATGCTCAACATCACTAATCATCAGGGAAATGCAAATCAAAACAACACTAAGATACCACCTCACGCCTGTTAGAATGGCTATAATCACCAAGACAAAAAACAACAAATGTTGGAGAGGATGTGGAGAAACAGGAACCCTCATACACAGCTGGTGGGAATGCAAATTGGTGCAGCCTCTATGGAAAACGGTATGGAGATTCCTCAAAGAATTAAAAATAGAGATGCCCTATGATCCAGCCATCCCACTACTGGGAATCTATCCAACGCACCTGAAATCAACAATCCAAAGAGGCTTATGCACCCCTATGTTCATTGCAGCATTATTCACCATAGCCAAGAAGTGGAAGCAACCTAAGTGTCCCTCGACTGACGATTGGATTAAGAAATTGTGGTATATATATACAATGGAATACTACTCAGCCATAAAAAAAGACAAAATCGTCCCATTTGCAACAACATGGATGGGCCTGGAGCATATTATGTTAAGTGAAATAAGCCAGAAAGAGAAAGACAAACACTGTATGATCTCACTCATATGTGGAATATAAACCAACACATGGACAGAGAAAACTGGACTGTGGTTACCAGGGCAGTGGGGGTGGGGGGTGGGCACAAGGGGTGAAGGGAGTCATATATGTGGTGATGGACAAACAAAAATGTACAACCCAAAATTTCACAATGTTAGAAACCATTAAAACATCAATAAAAAAAAAAAAAAAGACTTCTAACATCCTGATACTATGTCCACAGCATTCCCCAGTAATCCCATTTGATTGGAAATATGACCCGTGCGTGAGTGAGTGTGTGTGTATTGTTTCTAAAAGGATCAAGGTGTCAGGAATAAGGTTGGTCTGACATCACCTACTCTCAGAGAAACTCCTATTCATACCTAATGTTCATTTCATTTTCTAAGGGCCAACAAACCATCCTTTTAAATAATCTTCTAGAATAGGACCAACGTCAAGTCCACCAGTCTGTAGTTTGCTCACTCCCACTCACCACTATTTTTCAGTTGACAGCAACAACTCAAGAGGCTCGTCTGCAAGTGTTCTTGATACCCTAGGAAATCAGTGGTCTGTTCCAAGGGACTCAAACTCACTTCCTAATTTAACAACTGACATTTGTCTAGGGTTTTGTAGATATACTCTTGTGATCTCCAGTAGCTAACATTGAGTACTCATGCTCTAGTTGGGCACTGAGTTAAATAGGAATGAACCAGAAGCAGCTTCTTCCAGTTCTCTCTAACCCATGGCCTTAGTCGGCTCAGGCTGCCATACCAAATACCACCGACGGAGTAGCTTACACAACAGAAATCTATTTTCTCACAGTCCTAGAGGCTAGAAGTCCAAGACCAAAGCTCTAGCTGATTTGGTTTCTGGTGAGGGCTCTCTTCCTGGCTTGCAGACAGCCACCTTCTTGCTGTGTTCTCACATGGCCTTTCCTTGGTGGGTGCATGAGGGAAGAGAGAGGGAGAACATGAACTCTCTGGTGTCTCTTCTTATAAGGACACTAATCCTATCAGATCAGGGCCCCACCCTTATGACCTCATTTCTTACTCCAAATACAGCCACACTGGGGGTTAGGGCTTCAACGTATGAATTTGGGGAGGACACAAGCATTCTGTCCATAACAGCCCCAAATGGAAGATTTCTTTAAAAGGAAAATTGACCTATATATTCAATGCAGAGACTGTAGAAGAATTCAATACCAACAACTCTAATTGCCTATTCTTTGTTCCAAGGCAGGAAAATCTCACAGTCTGGACTTCCCCTTAAGCATGATTATAGTTGATGACAGCTGATATTAGCAATATCTCTTGGCCTGGGTTTTTTTTTTTTTTGCAAGGAGGACCAGCCCTGAGCTAACATCCAATGCCAATCCTCCTCTTTTTTGCTGAGGAAGACTGGCCCTGGGCTAACATCCGTGCCCATCCTCCTCCACTTTATATGGGATGCTGCCATATAAAGCCATGGCTTAACAAGCGGTGCGTTGGTGCACGCCCGAGATCCGAACCGGTGAACCCCGGGCCACAGCAGTGGAGTGTGCACACTTAACCGCTTGTGCCACAGGGCTGGCCCCGTTTGGCCTGGGTTTTGACAGTTCTTGGACACCCATCTTCAGCTGACTCATTCTCTCTCCAATAAGCAGAGCAGGAACTCAGGGACTTCCATCCGTGGCTCAGTTCTCTCAACATTCTGCCTTCCCTCCTCCAGTCATTTGAAGGAAGGCTCACACCTTTCTGGCCCATTTGTTGCATCAAACATGGCAGGTTATTTCTCATTGTCTTCTTTACTCCTAAGAACTGATCATTAGCAGCAAGGGTCTAACTCTTATTGGTTCAAATGCTTCATCTTGCTTACCAGTTTAGTAATACCAGGAACACAGACATTCAGCTCCATAATTATTGACAATATAAGGCTGTTGTTTTTGCTTCTTATCATTGTACTTGTTCCCATTATTTATGCTGCATAAGAAACTACTCTAACATGTAGTAGCTATTTTAGTTATCTATTGCTACATAACAAATTACCCCAGAACTTTGTGACTTGAAACAACAACGTTTATTATCTTGCAGTTTCTGTGGGTCGGGAATCCAGCCACAGTTAACTGGTGCTTTGGCTCAGGGTCTCTCACAGGCTGCAGTCAAGGTGTCAGCTGGGGCCGAAGTTATCTCAAGGCTCAACTGGGGTAAGATCTGCCTCCAAGCTCATGCATTTGGTTGTTGGCAGGATCCACTTCCTCATGGGCTGTTGGCCAGAGGCCACTCTCAGTTCCTTGCCACGTGGGGCTCTCCATAGGGCAGCTTACAACATGGTAGCATTGCTTCATTCGAGTGAGCAAGTGAGAAGAACCAGAGAGTGAGAGCAAGATAGAAGTCACAGTCTTTTATAACCAAGGTCACAAGCAACATCGTATCACTTTTGCTCTATTCTGTTCTTTAGAAGCAAGTCACAGGTCCATCCAACACTCATGGGGTGGGGATCATGCAAGGGTGTGAATACCAGGAGGTGGGCATTGTTGGGAGCCATTGATGGCACCTACTACAATGGCTTGAAACAACAGTTTATTATCTCTCATGGTTCTGTGTGTTGACTGAGCTCAGGTGGGCACTTCTTGCTGGAGTCTCCTTTGCCAATGCAGTGAGATGACATCTGGGGCTTCCGTCATCTGAAGGCTTGTCTGCGCTGGACATCCAGAACAATGTCTTCACTTGCATGTCTGGCTCCTGAGCTGTGATGGCTGGAAAGCTGGGGCTGGCCAGGCAGTCTTTCTCCACGTGGCTTCTCCACGTGGCTAGCTTGGGCTTCCTCATTGGTCTCAGGGAAGTCAGATTTCAAACATGGTAGCTGGTTTTCCTAGAACGGATGCTCTAAGACACCAAAGCAGAAGCTGCAGGGCTTCTTATGACCCAGCCCCAGGTGTCATTCACTGTCACTATCACCACATTCCGTTTGCAAAAAAAGCCAGAGCCAGCCCAGATCCAAAGGCGAGGGACAGGAAAAGAGCACGAATCCTGAGAGGAGTGGTTCCCTGGGTACCATCTTTGGAGACTAGCTACCGTAGTCTTGCTACATAATATTTGCTTCCTCTTTTTCCTTCATTCCCAAGGGGAAGATAACTAGGCACAGAACTTTCAGCATCACTGTCAGTTTACTACAGTTACTGTCAGTTTACTATGCTAAGGAGTTTACATGTATTATCTCAGTCTATCCTCTTAGCACCATTAAAACAAATGCCCTCTTTTTCCTTGGTACCTGTTGGTATTTGCAATAATGAAGCCCAGTGCATGGAAGCAGGAACACCCTGCTGGTGCCCATCCCTGGCTCTTGCACACACTCGCAGAGCACGGCCCTCACTCACGGGCTCCGGTGTTTCCACTCCCCAGGAATCAGTGTCCGGCATACCAAAACCCTTCACTTTCTCTGCCTTTGGTAGTGTAGGAGTTTTTAAGTATCAGTCCCAATTTATTAGACTGAAACATGTCTTTTGTTTTATTCCCGGTGTTTGAGCAGTGCCATTCCACCACCACCCTCTGTGATTCGCCATGCTGGCCTTTGTCCTCAGCTTTCCAGGGCCTGGCACCCAGGCTGCTTCAGAAGGACACCCAACACACGTGTGCTGAACGAAGGACAGCTGGCTTTGTTAGATGACTGTAACATACGGTGCGTTTTCCCCTAGTTTAGAGAATGGGGTACACATTCCCATGGCAGGAAAGGGAAGGAGGTGTCGGGGGCAGCGAGTGTATCATTTGGAGGTGGGAAGCTGGGTGTGCTCCTGCCTTCTGGCAAGGGCGATCAGCTGGTCCAGTTTTCCTGAGATTTTCCTGGATTTAGTACTGAAAGTCCTGCATCCCAGGACCCCTGAGTCCCAGGCAAACCAGGACAGTTGGTCACCTGACTTCTGGCCCCTAGTTTTTCTGAGTCACTGGGCAAAATTGTCTTGACATTTAAAGAATGTCTTAGCTTGGGTCCCTCAAAAACAGAATCTGAGGTGAAAGTTTCCATGTTAACTTTATGGGAAGTAGGAAGAATCTCTGGGAAACAAGAAGGCAAGAGAACAAAGTGAGGCAAGGACTCGGGAGAGTAAATTCCAGAAAGTGCACACTGCCCGCAGCTTCACGACCAACACAGCTGGTTGCTGGGTCTTGCAGGATAGCTCCAGAAAGACGGATGGAAACAACAGTGTCTGGAAACAATCTGCTGGCTCTGTGCTGCCATCTGTCTCCCACAGGTCAGAGTCTGACCTGCACATCCAGGTTATGGTCCCCGGCCCCTGCAAGCAGCCACTGGGGAGCTAGGGCCTGTGGGCGCCAGTCCAGTGGGTGTGGGGCAAACTAGCTGCCCTTGTCAGTCAGCACCAGGGCCTCCTTGGTCTGTGGGTGGAGGCAGCAGAGGCTGGGAACTATGTGAACCTTCACCAGGATGGCTCAGGTGGGGAAGCAAGGCCCGGGCCACAGAGGGGGTGGGGGTGGGTGGATATGGGCAGGGCCCAGTTGATCTGAGGGACTGTCAACTGGATCCACTACAAAGAGATGGAGAAGATTTGAAATCATTGTTGCAAAGACTGGGGAAATGAGCAGCCTGGGAAAACCTATTAAGGCCCCAGCTGAGGTCCATGATCTCGTATTCTGGTGACTCCCAATAATGCCTGCTTGGTGATGGTTTTCTCCTGCAAATGAGCAGCGTAAGCACAGAGAAGAGAATATTGGTATTGATCAAAGATTGGGAGCTCCCTGAAGCTGAGACAAAAGGTCACAGGAGCAACTTAGTTTAGGACAATGGGTCTCAAAATTTGCTGAAGTTAGAATCACTTGGGGAGCTTTAAAAAGTCCCAATGCCCAGGCTGAACCCCAACCAGTTAAATCAGAATCTTCAGTAGGGCTTAGGCATCAGTTATTTTTAAAGCTCCCTAAAGGATTCCAATGTGCAGCAAATTTGATAACCAGTGGTTTGGGACATTGGTAAGAGAGGTTAAAAAGACAGATCCGTGGAATCTAGACTGAATCGGTTACAGCTCCTTCCTGAGGTCTGCTTGCATTTTTGCCCTTTGGTTCTATAAATTATGTCTGTGTCTTTGTAATAAACTCCCTCTTTTAGGTTGAAATTAATACTTGCAACCAATAGTCTTAAATGCTGTCCTACTATTTCTCTATACAGTGACAATTAATGCCCCTAAGTGTCCCTGACATCGCTCTCAACAATGAGAACTACAGCAAAGTCATCATTCCTATTCCAACCTGAAGGAATGGTGTTTGATTTTGCATTTTGCCCCACAGGAAGCTAAGGATGGGCTGCTGTTAGAAGAATACCAGGTCTGGAGCTTCTAGATCATTCACCACTGGGCAGTAGGCATCCTTGCCCTTTCCAAATTAACTTTTAAGTAATCTTTGTTGGCCTGGATCCAAAACTGAGTGCTCTCTTCACCCAAGAGTATGGGGTTACATGTGAGAAATACTAGACAGATAAATGGGGGGACAGTGGTAATCATCTCCACATGGGAACATAACCCCATCTTCAAGTGCTCCCCAGGCTTGATGATTGGACACGAACGTGACTTGTTAGGCGTGCTGCCCCATGAACAAATACAGCAGAAGGGCAATTTCCCAGCCATGTGGGTATATTAAAAAGAACTGAAAGAGCACAGCTGTCCCCGGGTGATGACATTTTGTCCAGGTTCAGTTTGGTTCCCTCATTCCCTGGGAGACAGAGCAGGCAGGACAGAGCCCCCACCCGCCCAAACACACACAATGCCGTGTGCAGCGCACGCGGGGACATGGCTTACCACAGGGCCTGCCTGTCACCTTCAGAGCTCTGCTTCGGCAGGGGACCAGCCCTCCACCCAAGCCACTTCCTACATAACAAACCAAGCTGCTCAAATTAGGTCCCCAGTTTGCCATAAATTGCCAAGTTAGGGTAAATGCCGAAGTGGCCAGTTCTGGGCACACGACAGGGCTGTCCAGTAATGGGGGGGGGGTTCACTGGGTGAAAGAAATCCTTTGCTTCAGCTTTCAGCATACAGAACAAGGGGCTTTATCCTGATTTCTTAGATGTGCCCCAAGCTGCACAATGCAAGGAAATATGGGGCAGGGGAGGAAGAGGGATGTGGCAGGAATACTGGGAGACAGAGAAGATGGATGGCCATGTACAAGGCAAGGAACATCTGAGTCCACCAGCAGCTAGGAGAGAGGCCTGGAACAGATCCTTCCCTCACAGCCTCAGAAGAAACTAACCTGCCGACACCTTGATCTCAGAATTCTGGCTTCCAGAACTGAGACAATAAATGTCTGTTGTTGAAGTCCCCCAGTTTGTGGCACTATGTTGTGGTGGAACTCGAGGAAACTCATCCAGAGCCCCAGCTTGCACATTTCAGGGATGAGGCATGCTTCAAGCTTTGGACATCCTGCCCCAGCTTGGACGCCTGTTCTCATCCAGCAGATGATGCTCTTTCCGCTGCAGGAGCTGAGTCATTGCTGCAGCCCAATGATGACCGGGGCCCTGGAGAACAGACGGGGTGCTTACACATGCTCTGCTCTCCAGGAAATGAATATCTTTATCTTTTCCTCTTGATCCAGAGCAAGATATAGCTTTAAAGAAAAAAGAACAAAACAACTCTGCTGTATGGGCCATAGCTGTGCTTACATTAAGGGGCACATAAAAAGAATTAAGCCCAGGTGATCCACCAGGAAGAGCTCTGATAAGCGTATAGCAGCTCTGTTGTTTGAATTCCAGATAGAATACAGATACCAGAGGCCAGCAAAAGGCATTTTGGACGTCCTGTAAGCAAAGAGTTGTGCAACCTGGAAACACCAAATGATGAATGAAACAAAGCACGGTGAAATGGGTCTGGTAGGTGTTTTGCATCCAAGGAGGCTACTTCTCCCCTGGGGAGGTGAGTTTCAAGCCTGGGCCTAATTACACCTTCATCATGCCTCAGTGATGAGCACAGAGTAGACAGCTGTTCAGCTAAGAAAGTGACATGGTGCATAGATGCACACAGGCCAGCGATAAAGTTTCACACCACCCAGCAAGCTGCCGCTCTCTCAGGCCTCTTGGGATTGTACTCAAAGCACCTGATGGAAACCTGTACTCTGTAGAAAGGAATCATTTGTCCAATATTTTAAAAATGGGGCTTAGCTCTGCAGCTAAGAAGGTACCTCTCTTTGTTTGGAAATCCATAACCAAGGTGCAGAGCACCAGAGTGAGAAGAACAAAATGGGGGTACTATGACAGTGGGAGGACATCACCCAAGGCTGGCCAAGGAGAGACTGGGGTTGGTGCTGCTGGGTCACCGATTCTCACTCCAGGACACAGCCCCAGGGCCTTCATGCATCAGGTATCAGCCAGAATCCTGGTGATGCTTAATAGCAAAGCATCCAATGCAATGTTTACCAGACCGATGGCCAATCCCACCTCTTAGTTTTGATTTTTTCATTAGCGTTTCCCTGTTTCCTGAATTGGAGCATCTCCTTATACGCCTTTAGGGTTTCCTAATCTGTAAACTTTCTGTTCTGATGTTTTGCCCATTTTGGGGTATTTTGCCATGTTGTGGTGGTGATGGTGCAGGATTTCTTTATATATTCTAAATAGAAATTCCTTATAAAGTATAGACATTGAAAATCCCCTCTACCTTGCGTATTCTCAGATCCCACGATCCCCCCAAAATAAATCAGACTCATACCCAAAGAATGCAGGGCAGACGTTTATTTTGTATAAACCATAGATCCCCTCTTTAGTGTCACTCATAACTCAATGTGTAGTCCTTGCCCTGTATCAAGAAATCTCCCTAAAACCCCTTCTTTAGACCCTCCGTAGTCACCAGGCCATCCCCTGGAATATGGCTGTGGCAGCCCAATGCCAGAGAAAGAGAAACAAAGTCCAAGTCTTTTGTTTTTTTATGGTGAGGAAGATTCGCCCTGAGCTAACATCCGTTTCCACTCTTCCTCTTTTTTCTTGGCTTGAGGAAGATTAGCCTTGAGCTAACATCTGTGCCAATCTTCCTCTATTTTGTATGTGGGAAGCCACCATAGCATGGCTGTTGAGTGGAGTAGGTCCACGCCTGGGATTCAAACCCCCGAACCCCGGGCTGCTGACGTGGAGCACACAGAACTTTAACCACCCAACCTCAGGGCTGGCCCCAACAAAGCTCAAGTCTTAACTGCAGAAATTGAAACATTGAAAACTGGAAGGCATACACAGACCCTCACCAGTGATGGCTCGCAGGCAGAGGCAGGGGAAGGTGACTCAGTCTGTTGGCAACCGACACACACCTCCATTCCCAACCAGGGTGCTCATCCCAGAGAAGCAGAACATTCATGTCCTTCCAGGGCCAGGCAAGGATGTCAGAAGACTCCCCCCAGCTGCAGATCTTCCTCCTGACTCGCTGTGAAATTCTGAGAGCAGGCACCACACAGTCTTACCCTCATAGTGACCAATCCAATAGAGAGGTTAAAAGATTTGGCCCAGGACTTCAATTTTGAATCTCACCAGAGTATTCTATTTTCTGGACCATATAGATTGAGAAACGCCCCCAAATGTCCCTGAATCTGAGCTGACATCAAGACACAATCCCGAGGCCAAAAGAACAGGAATTCTCAGAAGTTGTAGAAAGACAAGGAGCAGGTCCTGATGCCCCAACTGGGTGTTCCAGGGGTGACAAAGATCTGACTCCATCTCCGGCCTCTGGGAGCCTATACTCACCTTCTCCTTTGGACCTGGAAGGCCACCAGACAGGTCACGAGAGCTGCTAGTGTCTGGTTCATATGATACAACTTTTCTCAATGCACACACCAATACTGCATGGAGGAAAGAAAGGGTCATTCTGCAGGAGGTGTAACCCCCACGATAGGTGGTTTGAAACACTAAACAGCAGTATCCCCAAGGACTGCTGCGGGGGACGTTTACTAGTGTCCATCATGGCGCTGTGACTTTGGGAAAATGTAGGGTTCGTGTTAAGTTCAAACAATAAACAGGAAGAGGCTTTGAAACCGTGTAGAGGACAAGGAGCTAAGAGGAGAACCAGAGAGAAGGGCATCACTGGAGCCCCGGGAGGGACAAAAGAGCTCCAAGAGAGAGTCCCAGCTCCAGGGCCAAATCCTTCAGGACCACTCAGTGCGGGGGCCTGGAAGGGGCCACTGGATTTGATGCTTAGAGGTCGCCAGTGACCTGGGCAAGAGCAGCTCCAGGACGTGCGCAGCAAGTTCGAGGGTTCTGAGGCTGATCAAAGACAAGACAGGACCATGAGGTGGCAGTGTTGCACAACAAGCTTTTGCATACGGGGGGTGGGGGTTCCTAGAGCAGGAGGACCCTTTAGACACAGTGGTCAGCGCCACCACCCAGAAGGGGAAGAGGACAAGGGAAGTCCGGGGGGAGAGGGGAACAGGAGAAGGGGCTTACGTGTCCAGGTGATGTCGCTCAGCAGCAGCGTGGGCAGTCTCTGGGGCAGAGAGCTCCCAAGGGCAGCAGCAGTTGGGGTCTTTTATAGCCACAGGGTTTGTCTTACCTAAGGCTAGCAGAGGGTGGATGCAGTTTCATGGGTATGCAAAGCAGGCTGAAATTATTTGGGCTATATTTAAAGCAACTGGATGCGTAAGAATTTGAGTTTGGCGCCAGTGGGCTTTGAGCTAATGGTCCTCGCCTCCTGTGAAGAAGTAAACAACCTACCTGGAAGCCAAAATGCAGAGACCACCTTTAACTCATTTATATGACAACACGGTCGGGGCAGAAGCCAGACCAACATATATTGAAGACGATGATGTGGTTGCTCCCAAAGGAGGCTGGGCTGGGGGAAGTTTCTTTGGACAAAGAGTTGTAAGTGGATGGGAAGGAGTCAGAGTCAAGGAAAAGACTGAGACATGAGAACGAAAGGGGATAGTTGATGGAGGAAAATTCCAGAGCGCGGGAGAGGTGAGCAGTCAGGAGTCAGGGAGAGGGGGGCTGCCCTGGGGGGATTGTATGAGGACATGGATCCATCTGGGGTAACTGACCTGTCCTGGCATCCACCACTGGCCCCTCACACATGTGTTTGCTCAGGCCCTTGGTCCATGGCCCATCTGGGGCCTGTATCTTGTCCCAAATAGAAAACCAGCCTCCCCCACTGAGCCAGATTTGTACCTAAATCTACATTCTCAAGCATTTAAGCTTCATGAAATTATTTTTCTACCTTTGAAATGATAAAAGAGAGAGAAGCTGGTTCTAAAATCACAGTCTCATCAGGGATACTCATTGTTTCCTCCCACCAAAAAAGAAACAAAAGACAGACAGAGATGTTAGTACTCGATACAGTCATGTGTGCCGCATAATGACGGTTTGATTAATGACGGAGCACATACTTGATGGTGGTCGCATAAGATTAGTACCATAGAGCCTAGGTGTGTAGTAGGCTATACCATCTAGGTTTGTGGAAGTACACTCTATGATGTTTGCACAACAACGAAATCACCTAACAACACATTTCTCAGAACGTATCCTCGTCATTAAGAAACATACGACTGTAGTTACAGCAATTTGTCTCCAATAACTTGAAAACAAGGAGAAAAGTTAGCCCTCTGAAACATTAACATTAAAATTAGTATAGATGGGTCAGGCTAGAGACATGCAGGTTTGCCTTAGATAGAAAACATGTTTCTCAGACCTTTAAACCTGACCATAACCTGACCAGATGTATTAATCCAAAAAGGGAGCTTGGTTAGCCTAGAAGTGCAGAAAAGGGAGAACCAGCCAAGGTGACTGTTGACAGCTGTCACTCAGCTTTGTGTGGTGCGGAGGAAGCCTCGACAAATGATTTCCAATATTGTCCCAATGGTAAGTCCGTCCCATTGAGGAGATGGATGCACCAGGATCTCTCAGCCTGATGCTCTTATACATTCTGCTAGCCCCTCATGAGTTCTCCATCCTGGCTGAGAATCAGCCCAGGCCAATTAAATCATCATCCTTGAGGGTGGGGCCTGGGCATCTGTATTTTTAAAAGCTCCCCCAGGTAATTCCGATGTGTGGCCAGCATTGAGAATCCCTGATCTAATTCCCCTGGCTCTGCTGCCAGGCCCACCATTATCTGTGTTCTCATGGGTCTGCATCGGCCAATTAAATAAACTAGAATTCTGACTCTGTACATTAGTCCAGAGCTTGGTAAATGTGGAGACTTCACTGAACACGTTCTTCTCTCAATGTGCTGGCTAAAATAAGCCAGGAAGACTGGGGGCCAGCCCCCGGGGCCCTGATGAATTCACCGAGGTGATAAAATGTTACTTCTGGAAGCCTCTTGGGTGAGGACACCCCTGGACATCACTTCACTGTCCATGAAAACTCAAGCCCAACTTGATTGCTTCTATATTTTACAGAGGTCAAGTAATAACACGAGCAACAAAGTATGGATCAGCAAAATGGCCAACCACACATTCTCCACGAGCTGAGCTCTAAAGGAACATATCTATTGTCCGTCACATTTCTTTAGCTGTTTACCGTTGATGCCATGGACATAGTTAATTGCCCACCGGGCATCCATTCTCCACATCTTCTTCCTAACAGAACTCCAATTTGGTTCGGCTATTTACCCCTCCTCCCTTGAAGACCTATGCCTTAGGGGACATTGGCTCCACCCTCAGCTCCTGGGGCGCTCTGATTTGCCCAAATCTGATTCCATCCTCTTGCCAGTCTGCGCTCAAAAAAGGGCAAGGGCCCGGATCTCATCAATGAGACACAGGAGTTGGTTTTCTTTTCAGCTTTCTATTGAAGCATAATACACCCACAGAGAAGTGCCCACATTGTGGGCACAGTTTGATAAATGTTCACAAACTGAATATACCTGCGTAACCAGCACCCAGATCAAGAAGCAAAATATTACCAGTACCCAGAAAACCCTCTTCTCCTCCCTTCCAGTCACTGTCCTCTCAAGGGTAACCATATCCTGACTTCTAACAATGTAGAGGCATCTTGTCTGTTTTAGACTTTTCTATATAAGTGGAATCAAAGAGGATGGACTCCTTGTGTCTGGCTTCTTTTGTTCACATTATGTGTGTGTGAGACTCATCTTTCCTGTTGTGTGTAATTTACTTTTATTGTTGTACAATATTCCATTATGGAATAAGCCAAATTTATCCATTCTACTGCTGATGAGTATTTGTATTTGGCTGGTTTCCAGTTTAGGAGTATTACAAATTGTGCTGCTATGAACACAATTTAGTCCCTGTCTTTTGATGGACATATGTCTACATTTCTATAGGGTGTATACCGAAGAAGAATTGCTGGGCCACAGAAAATGTGTATGTTCACCTCTAGTAGATACTGCCAAACAGCTTTGCACAGGGATTGCACCAATTTACCCTCCCATCTGCAGTGGATGAAAGTTCCATGTCCTTGTCAACACATGTCTCTCTTCTTCATGGTTACCATTTTGTTCGGGGTATAGAGGAGATTCGAGGAGTTTTGCTGTGGACTTCAAGTTATTCCTTTTCCTTTAGAGAGAGCTATATAAAGGCAGCCAGTTCTCCCCATGAATGCAAATGAGAAGCAATAGCCCAAATGATTATTAGCAGCCAAGCGCCACCCAGTTAAAGAGAAAGAACTTGATGACATCATTAAGCTTCTGGATCAACAACTCAATCCATTACCTTATTGTTTAGGCTGGTTGCTTTGGTTTTTCTGTATCTGTATTGGAAAGCGTCTTTGTTATCTTCATACAGCACGTGAGCCTTGCAACAACCTCGCCTCATTTTTCTGATGTGGAAACTGATTACCATAAAATTTGATGATTTCTCCAAGGCAAGGCAGTTAGCAAAGCGTAGAGATGGGACTAGAACCCAGGATTTCAGATGCCCAGCCTACTGCTTTTCCATCCACCCCATGCTGGCTCCCCCTTTCCTAGAAGGCAGCATGACTGTCATCTCTCATTTTGTGACAATGACTGTGAGTCCTTTGATCACATAGCTGCCATTTTTCCTTGATGCCAAATTACGTAGCTAATATGCAAATAGCCATGCCAGCTAACGAAAGGGCCAACCATCTTCGGAAAATGCAGCATTAACAGCTGTCTCCTTGCTGGGCCTGTTATAAGGAAACTGTTAGCCACATGAGGTGAGTCCCCAGTCCTCCAGGGAAAAAGGATTGGTGTCTTTTAGTCATAAATCGCTAATGAGGAAACGAAGATGGTGAGAAGAGTAGCAGCAAAAATTATAGTAGCAAGTTTATCTCCCAGCTAGACAGATGCAGGAGCTGTAACTATCAGCTTTCTGACTTAGAAATCCAAGAGTATTTCACTCTTGGGTTTTGTAAAGGTATAATTTTGTAAAGGTACAACTCATTGATATAGAAATTCAGTGGAGCAGTAGAAGATAGTTCAGTGACCTAAAACATCTCCTCACCAGAAAATAGTCTTTGTGATTCAGCCTAAGTGCTCTGCCAACACACAATATTGTAAAGCATTCTGCGGTCAACTTGTTCTCATGGCAGAGGGCTAGAATTCATCACCGTCCCCTTCCAACCATGGTGAATTTGTCTTCAGGATCTAACTCAACTAATGAAGTTGCTCCTGCAGCAAAGATTCAAATGCTTACTGTGGACAGGCAGCCAAACTGCTCATGTCACTTCCCCCACTTAAAACCCTCCAATGGCTTCACGTTGGAATTCTAATGAAATCTATATTCCTTTTTTTTGTATGTGAGGAAGATCAGCCCTGAGCTAACATCTGCCAATCCTCCTCTTTTTTTTTTTTTTTTTTTTGCTGAGGAAGACTCGCCCTGGGCTAATATCTGTGCCCATCTTCCTCCACTTTATATGGGACATCGCCACAGCATGGCTTGACAAGAGGTGCGTCACTGCATGCCCGGGATCCAAACCGGCGAAACCCGGGCTGCCACAGCAGAGCACGCGCGCTTAACCGCTTGCACCACCAGGCCGGTCCCCTGAAATCCATATTCCTCAGTGTGGCCTTCAAGGCCCTATATAACTTCACCCTATCTCTGACCACTCTGCTCCAGACATGCTGGTCTTGTGTCTGTTCCTTGAACATACTATGTTTTTATGGCCTCTAGGACTTTGCGCTTGTCCTTCCTCTTCTGGAACTTTCCTCCCCAGCTCATTGTCTAGTGAACGAGACATTCTTTAGTTCTCAGTCAAATGTCACCTTTTGAGGCTTCCCTGACCACCACCTCTGTGGTCAGGGAAGTAGCACCCCCGTGACTCTTTATCATGTCACTTGGTTTATTATTGTCCTACACTCACTGCACTATGCAACCACTTCTTTATTACCTACAAGCACCATGACAGCAGGGGGTCTGTCTGTCTTGCTCATCGCTGGATCCTCAACACCTAGAACAGCAGCAGGAACATAGCAGATGCTCAATTAACTATCAGTTGAATAAATGAATGAGTAAAGGATGATCCAATTGTTGATTGCCCAGCGATGTGGCTTTGTTCTCTTCTCTGCTACCTGAATTAAGACCATTTCACTATTCACTAGCTCTTTTGCCAAAGAAACGTCCCCAAGAAAATAAAATATAGAGGGGAAAAAAAAAGAAAACAGAGCGGGGGAAATTAGTGGGAAATGAGATCTATAAACGTAATTGGAACAAATAAAATAAGACTTGAAACTATCTGTGGGTTTGCTTTTTACCATACTGTCAAGTGGCTGCATTAGACAGAGTGTGAGGCTCATCCAAAACCAACATCATATGATCTTGGGATTACTTTTTTTTTTTTTAATGGGCTTTTCAACTCAGTAATTGTGACCAACATATTGTTCAGCAATACACTGCTGATTAGCCCCTGAGAAGCCACCGGGCTTTTGAAAAGAACTGATGATAAATGCAATACATGTTCTTCTGAGCATGTATATAAGACTATTAGCACAGGTGGGTTACACAAAAATGACTACCACCCCTTCAAAGATAGCCACGCAATACACCTGCCATCCTTAAGCACAGAGTGGGTAAATCATTATCAGAGTCCTTGACTTTCAGAAACCTTCTGGTCCAAGGTTCCCATTTTACAGATGAGGAAGCCTGAAGTGCAGAGTGAGCAGGTAACTTTCTCAGAGTCACAGAGCTGGTTAGTAACAAAATCAATCCAGGCTCCAGTCTCCAGCCACCGATAGGGCCCTTTCATTACATCACAACACGCCAGGTAAGTCCAGCCATTGGCAAGGGACATACTTTCCCATTAGAACAGCAAAGCACAGGGAGGAAGCGGCGGATGCCCAGAGGCAGGGCTCTGCAGGTCCCCACGGCTCTCACCTTGGCCACAGGAGAGGGAGACAGAGGTGAACACAGACAAGCCCAAACCAACAGCTCCTTGGGGATGCTGATACATGGCTTCGCACAGCATCTTCCCGGAGGTGCCGCTCAGCCCTGAGGCCGTCTGCCCCAACCCTCAGCAGCATCCCAGACTCAGAGATTTCCACCGAAGCCCAGGGGCCTGAGGACCTCAGAGGAGAGGCCAAGGCCCTCCCTACCGGCGCTGGGGGGGAGTGATCGTCTCCCCAAACCAGGACTCAGCCAGGCCTGAGCCAAGCCTGTTGGAGCGGTAGGCATACGGAGGAGGGGGGCGGGGAGAATGACAGAAAGAGAAGGGAGAGAGGGAGGAGCAAAGCAGGGACAGTGCCCGTGGGTCCCTTGCTCGAGTTTGAGAATCTCGGCTCAGGTTTCTAGGGAACGGAAAACGGCTCTTCACCCCGGCTCCCGCATCTGCCCTTGATCCCCGGGATGCGAGCGCCGCAGCCAGAACCCGCGGATCCGCTCCCCCTCCCCACCCTCCCCGCCCCTCCCGGGGCTCCGCGCTCGCCAGGAGCAGGGGGCGGCCGAGGGGCGGGAGCCCGCCAGGCCGGGGAGCGCAGCCCGGGTCCGGGACGAGGGCGGCGGGGGCAGCCCGAAGCCGGGTCTGCGCCCCCCCCGCGCGGCCCGCGCGGCCCTACCGGTAGTAGCGGTCATCCTTGAAAGGCGTGAGGTCCTCCCTCAGCTCCCGGTACGCCTCCTGCAGCCGCTTGCACAGGTGCTTGAGCTCGCTGCAGAGCGGGGGCTCGAAGGCAGGGTACTCGGCGTCCATGCCCGCGCCCGCCCGCCCTCCGGAGCCGAGCCCGCGTCCCCTCCTCCCGCCGCTCCGCCCTTTGTGCTGCTGCCTTCGCCGCGCTCTCCTCCCAGCTCCGGATCGGGGGCTGCCGGCGCGCGGGGCGGGACCGCGGAGGAGGAGGAGCGGGCGGCTGGGAGCTGGGGAGGGGCGCGGAGGGAGGCGGGGCCGGCGGGCGCGCTCAGGGCGCCGCCGTGGCGACGCGGGGACGCGGGGAGCCGGCCCGGGAGTGGGTGATGGGGTCCCGGCCCCGCCGCCTGACCCCCCGTCCCCTCCCCGCGCCGAGGGGGCCCCGCCCATCAGCCACCGCCCAGGGAGAGGGAGAAGGAGCGGGGCAGTCCAACACAAGGTCATCTGCCGCCCAGGACAAAAGTGTAGAGGGCCGCTCTCGATACTGCTCCTACTGGGAAACAGAAGAAACTGGAGGTGAGAGCAGAAAGGAAAATGGGGGACGGACTGAGAGCCCCATCTTGCTCGCAAGGTCAAAGTCTGCAGCCGGCTCCCGCGTTCAGCACCACGGACAGCTACCGGAATGCTTCCTTACCACCACCACCCCCAACATTTTGGGGGTCCACTTGGCCTAAAGCAAAAACATTTAAAACCAAGCCCATTGTGGTTATGTCATAATAAATATTATTTTTTTTACGATAACGGAATGTGTCCAAATAAGATATCTCTTCCCACACGTTCTATAGCCCTCCCCCCTCAAAAAAGAAAGAAATTCTGGGCAAGGGAGTTACTCATCCTCTACAAAGCTCATCACTAGTGTGTAAAATAAAAACTCCCAAATCAACACGTCCCCCATGGGACTACTCATCAAAAGATGGTGTCATCTCCTCTTGAGAATTTTTCCAACAATAAGTGGAGAAACAGTTGTTCCAGGCGATGTTGTGCGTTTCCACCCTTGCCAATGGCTGGACTTACCATGACACAACTCCATGCAAGGCTGCTCTTGTATGCACTGCAGGAACCTTTTACAAATGTACATTTTGGGGGCTCAACTTACACTATTGAATCTAAATTATAGAATATGGGTCCCAGGAGTCTGTATTTTTCAAAGCTCCCAGGCGAATCTAATGATCACTTACATTTATATGTTCTCAGAAGTCCCACGTTTTGCCTACATTCTAATTCCACCAACTTTTCTTTGTTCTTTATTTTTATGGTCATATTTTACTTATTTTCTTATATTTACATATTTTACTTACTTTACTTTACATATTTTCCTTACATTTTGAAACAACTTTTTGTCTGCTAGCCAAGCTCTCCTGTCAGGTATTGCAAATATTTCCATAACTTCTGATCACCCTGCACTGTGCACAGTTAGGTTTTAATTCATTAACATGAGCATTTGTATTCAATCATCTCAGGAAGACAAAGATTGGAGCTTGGGACTGGCTATACCCAAAATACAGTGCAGAGAGAGGCATGCTGAGAAGAGATCCTTCAGAAAACACACATGCAGATTTGTTTTCTGAAGTGAGATAGCGACTGTGAGGCCAGCCTGTGTCATTTTTCAAATATTTTATGATTGGCTACAGAGAGCTTATCATTAGGGAAAATATTAACCAATCTCAAAGATACCCCAGAACACTTAAAAATCCTCTGGGAAGGCTTCCCTAGCTTCTCCAGCCTAGACTTTTTTCCCTTTGAACTATAGTAGCCCCTAGAGGACACATCTTCTAGCTCCAGCATTGTAAGGTACTATCTACTTTGTTACCTCTTTCACCACAAAGAGCTAGAAACACTAGATAAAATATTATGTGTACACATATGCATATAGATATACAATGACTGTGTAAATGTTATGCACAGCTGAGCCATATAGTATACTATAATTACTTTTTCTTTTTGTTTCCTCTACAATTAATGTCTCTTTTATTGCTTAGTGTTCTGTGTACTGATCATTAATTCAACCTCTGGTCCCTCATCAATTGTGTAATTCCCCTCTTAAGATATTCAGGCACATGATGCATTCTATCAATTTTGTCTTTGTGAAACCTCTTCTTGGCCTTCTGACCAGCTGTGGACTGGTTGCTCTATGCCTGGTGCATGGCTGTCTGAGAGATCTAAGTAATCTCTCCACCATCATTTGGGGGATTCTCTCCCCTCTGTTCTGTTTGGATCCCATGTCTCTTTCTTTATTGGTGGAACACAACTTCTAGGAGCCTTCTGAGAAAGGGTGCATGCGATACAATTTTTTGAGGTCTTAAATGTAGGAAAATGTAATTCTTTTACCCTTACACTTTCTTGATAGTATGGCTAGAGATAGAACCCTATGTTGGAAATAATTTTCCCTTTAAATTTTTTTTTTTTTTTTTGTGAGGAAGATCAGCCCTGAGCTAACATCTGCCAATCCTCCTCTTTTTTTGCTGAGGAAGACTGGCTGTGGGCTAACATCCATGCCCATCTACCTCCACTTTATATGGGACGCCGCCACAGCATGGCTCGCCAAGCGGTGCGTCGGTACGCGCCCGGGACCCGAACCAGCGAACCCTGGGCGGGCACAGCGGAGCGCGTGCACTTCACCACTTGCGCCACCGGGCCGGCCCCCTCCCTTTAAATTTTGAAGGCATTTCTCTACTGTCTCTTAGATTCTAGTATTGCTGTTGAGAAGTCTGAAGCCATTATAAATCCTGACTTTTTTAATATATATCCATTTTTTTCTCTCTGGAAGCATGTCGGAGCTTCGTTTTGTGCATGGTGTGATGAAATTTCAAGATGATGTGGAATTGTTCTTATCCATTGAAGTGGACTTTAAGAGCAATTTTTTTTCTGGCAATTCGAGTACATCAGTTTGGGGAAGTTTTCTTGAATTGTTTCCTGGATAATGTCCTCCTCTCTGTTTTCTCTATTATTTCTTCCTGGAAATCCTGTTAGTTGGAAGTTGGTCATCCTGAACTGGTCCTCTAATTTCATTCTTAGTTTTCATTTCTTTGTCTACTTTTATTCAACATTATCTTCCAATGCTTCTATTAGGATTTTTGTTTCTACTAGGATATTTTCTTAGTTTTCAAGAGTTTTGAGTAGTTCACTGAATGTTCCTTCTTAGAGAACATCCTGTTCTTCTTTCGTGAATGCAATATCTTCTCTCTCTCTCTCTGAATATTTCCTTCTCCCTCTATAATCTATTTTCTCCAAGTTGCTTTTTACTGTTTGTTTGCATCCCTCTTCTATATTAGAAGCTTTCTTCATATGTCCTATGATTTAGTTGAATGCTCCTATTTAAGAGGGGAACACTGAAATGCTCAAAAGCTGTGTGCGTGTATTTGTGTAGGAAGGGGACTCTGTTGTACATAATATGGCTGACCTACTTCTTGAAGAACTCCCAATGTCAGTATCGTTAGCTCTTTCCTCTTAGATTGGTGTCCAAAGGGCACCCTGCTGTAATGTGACTGCGCCACTGCTGCCATCAAGGAGTGGAATCCCTTTCTCCTTAACTTGAATCCAGACTGGTTTTGGAGTTACACTGTACATCTTCTGGTCCAGGCTTAAGAGGAGTTGCACCTTCTGTTTTCAGCCTCTTGAAAGCCAGTCTTTGCATAAGGAAGTCTGGGCTTTGCTGCTGGAGAGATGGTGTGCCCTAGAGGATGAGAGGCTGTGTGAGAAGAACTGGGGTGCCCCCTGTAAACAGCCAGCACCAACTGCCAAACATGTGAGCAAGGGGATCTTAATGTTCCAGCCCCAGCCAAGCTCTCAACTGAAGGCAGCCACATGAGTAACACTAAGGAAGAACATACGGAGGAAGAAATGCCCACCTCAGCCCAATGTACAGACAGAATCATGATATGTTGATGTTTTAAGCTAATAAGTTCTGAGACGGTTTGTTTTGCCACAATTAGAAAACTGATACAACTAGTCCAATTGCGTAGAGAAGGACTCTTTCGTTTCTTACTAGAAGGTGAAAGACTGGCTACCAGCATTCTGGAAGCAGAATGGAGGAAGAAGGATGGGAGGGGTCCTTATGCATTTAGTATTCATAGTCACTTCCCCTTTGTTTCGGCTATCTATTGCTGTGCTGCAAAACTTAGTGGCTTAAAATAACAATCATATATTTACTCACAATGTTGCAGTTTGAGCTAGGCTTAGAAAGACAGCTTGTGTTTGTTCTATATGACATCAGCTGGGGAGGCCCACCCAGCTGGAGGATCCAGTTCCATGATGGCTCACTCACACGGCTGGCAATTGGGTGCTGGGAGCTCAGCTGGGCTGTTGGGCAAAGGGCCTAACTCTGTTCCATGTTGGCCTCTCCGTGTGGCTACTTGGGCTTTCTCACAGCATGGCAATAAGTTCTCGGAAGGAGATAGTGAAGGCTGACAGGGCTTCTCAATGCCAGTGCTTGGAAGGCCCAGGATGTCACTATCTGCATCCTATAGGTTGAAGATAGGCCCAGTGCAGATTCAATGGAGTCAACATGACTCGACCTCTTGATGGGAGCACCAGCATGCCCGTACGGGGAGGAGTGCAATTGTTTGGGGTTATTTTCAGAGATGGTCTTCTATACCCCTGTTTTCAGCACAGCTTCCCTGCCCAAAATTGTGGCCAGTATGTCCCAGTCCAGATTCCCTCTATTTTATAGTCTCTACAGGATCAACCTCTAGTTTCCTGCCGGTGTTAGGGAATGGAAGTTGCCTGGTTGCAAAGTGGGAAAAGATTTGGAAATGTAACTGCTTCTCAAACTTTTAATCAATCCTCTTTTTTTTTTTTTAAGATTGAGGTATAACATACACAAAGTGAACAATTTTAAATGTATAGATTATCCAAATTTTATATATATATTCATCTATGTAACCACCACCAACATGAAAATATAGGTCATTTCCAACACCCCAGAAGGCTCTGTCTTGTCCTTTCCCAGCCACTCTCCTCTCAGTGGTAACCACTATTCTGGCTTCTATCACTGTAAATATATTTTGCCTGTTTTTGAATCTTATATAAATAGAATCATACAGTATGCATTTTTCTGTGTTTGGCTTTGCTGAATATTATGTTTGTAAAATTTTTTATGTTGTTTCATGGAGCAGTAGTTTTTGGGGTGTTTTGCTATATAGCATGCCACTTTATGGACATAGTACAGTTTGTGTGTTCTACTCTTGCCAATTTTGGGTTATTATGAATATGAACAATCTTGTACATGTTTTTTTGGGGGGGCATATGCATTCATTTTACTTGGGTTTATACTTAGTAGAGGAATCGCTGGGTTATACATTAGGCATATATTTGGCTTTAATAACTATGGCCAAACTATTTTCCAAAGTTGTCCCATTTTACACTCCCCCCGGCAATGCGTGAGAATTCCAGCTGCTGCTGTGCTTACTAACCTTGATTTCATCAGTCTCTCACTTGTAGCCTTTCTGGTGGTCTGTAGTGGTCCAGCCTCCTGATTTTTGCAGCATCTTCACTCTCGCTTCCAAAGAGGATGCCGGTGCTGCTGGTTCCTGAAATGTTTGAGAAATCCGTGGTGCAGATTGGGCTGGTTTTGGTTTTTCTTGCTGCCGGCTAAGGGTCTAGGTTTCACATATTTGTTCATTTGCTTTATGATTTGCAAAATTTGGTTGTTGTTGTCTCTTTCCCCATTCTCTCTGTCCTTATTGTGTTTAAAAAAATTCCCTTTACTGGGGTTTCACTGGGGTTTCAGCAAAAGTAATGTGTGTTCAACCCTCCACCTTCATTTTGGCCGTGTCCTATGGTACTTAATACACGTTGGTTGAACGCCCTCAAATTACCCTTTCTACTTTTTCACCCATCAAAAGGACCACTATCTTACGGTGATGCTCTCACAGAACCACGAGAAAGAGAGCATGTTCGTTCAGTCGTGGCTAAGAGCACAGGTTCTAATCAGAAAGATTTGTCTCTACCGCTTTGTTAGAAATGTGAGCTAATGCTGAATACTTAATATCTCTAAATTTTGGCTCCTTTCATGTGTAAAATGAGAATGATAATGTTGGCTGCCTCATGAGTTTGTAGAGAGGATTCTGTAGAGCACTTAATACAATGCCTGGTCCATAGTAAGTGCTCACTAATGGGTTGACTCCCCCAGGACATTTACATATTTCCTCCCCGCAAGATTACTGATATCCATGTTTTCTCATTATAGAAACTTATATAACACACAAGAGCTTAGGCAAGAGAATGAAAATCATCCATCCATCCATCACTGAGAGAGAATCACTGCTAACATTTTGAAACATTTTTCTTATCACATGTGTGATACATTAAATTACTGCCCAAGTCCCTTTAGTGACTGGCTGGGTTCTCTCCATATCTTAGACAATAATTGGAAAGGCACAAACTCAAACCACACTAACTGGTTTATCAGAGACACTCTCCCTGCCAACATTAATACCCAGCCGCTCACTGCTAATGTGACAGCAGAAACCATTTCTCTACAGCCGGGACATGGCAGGTTCAGGATTGGTCATTTCCATTCAAATAATTCATTAGTCCCACCCCTATCCAGTCTCCTTATAATTGATGCAGATGTCACCAGGCTGGCCAACTCTCACTTGCCACGCTGCTAATTCAACTCCTCATTCAAGGATAAGACAGAACAGGGGCCAGCCTGGTTGCATAATAGTTAAGTTCACACACTCTGCTTCGGCGGCCTGGGGTTCATGGGTTCAGATCCCAGGCATGGACCGACACACTGCTCCTCAAGCCACACCGTGGCGGTATCCCACATACAAAATAGAGGAAGATTGGCACAGATGTTAGCTCAGGGACTGTTTTCCTCAAGCAAAAAGAGTAAGATTGGCAACAGATGTTAGCTCAGGGACAGTCTTCCTCACAAAAAAAAAAAAAAAGAAGAAGAAGACAAAACAAAAAAAAAACTCTAGGGCAGTGTGTGTGTATAAATGTCCTCATTCATTCTGTGCCTGGTCCTTGTACATCTTTCGTTACAGTCGAGCACAGAAACAGCATACATATTACTTTCCAAATGTCACACCCAGGGCTTTCTGTTGTCTCCTAGAACTCTGTTTTCCTCAGTCCTTAACATTCTACAGAGCTGGAACTGTATCATATCAACTATTTGGGATCCTGCTTTTTCACTTATGAATATAAGTGACACATCATTATACAAACCCTTCTTAAATATCACTTTTAATGTTGCACAGTGTTCTAGCTCAGGGATGGACTATAATTGACTTAATCATTCCCCTATTCTTGGCCACTTAGTTGTTTTGATGTTTTTGCTATGAATAGTGCTGCAACGAATATCTTCATGCACAAATCTCTGAATTTCAGATTATACCCTTAGGATCAGAAATGAAATTGCTAGGTCAAAAAGAGTGTAAACATGAAAAAAAAATGTTTATCGTGGAAAATTTCAAACATATAGAGAGGAGAGTTAATGAACCTCATGTGCTTATCAACCAGATTTAACCTGGAATTGACATTTAAAAGAGGATGCCTGTTAAATCAAAATAATGAATCTCTAGTGGTGGAATTTAGGGCAACAGCTGCTAGTTTAATATGTGTTGGAAAGGAGGCTCTTTTTTGTGGCAGAGGGACCTTCCTGTTAATGCCTCTCAGGTCACACAAAGCAGGTAACCACTTGTTCTACCAACAAGGCTGCCTCTTCCTCCTTGGACCCCAAAACAGGTCTTCAGTAAACACTGCTGATTGACTGAAAAACTAACACTCTGTGAACTTTACCTGCAAGCAGACACCCAGCCAGGAATAAGAGATACTAAAAGGGATTATGCAAACACCAATGAAAATTAGTCTGTAGGCATAAAGTCAAATGGATAAGCATTTTATTAATATCTACCTTTTAAGATAATCACAGTGAGCTCGAGGCCACTCCAGGAAGCTGAGGGAGCACAGAGGCATGTAAGGGTATGTCCATGCTTCCTTTCCACCTGGACAACACTCAAGCCTCATGTTTGGGATGGGGAACTCAAACAATAGGTCTCACTCAGACTAAAAAGTTAACCTAATACCATCAACCTGCCATCAATAAAACCATAAATGCTGCCTTGAAGACTCTTAGAAAGTTAGTGGGCTCCTTTTCTGATTTGGTTAAACCTGGTGAAAATATCCTAGTATACTGATAGGGTAGACTTCCAGAATTAATCACATTCTTGGGATCTGTTTACACATGTGTCTTTCCCACTAGACTATAAACTCCTAAGGCAGGAACTGATTCTTACTCAATTTTGAATTTTCCATATCTAATATTGTCTGGGACATAACAGATATTTCATGTTTCTAAAAATTAAAATAAAATTCAAGTGCCCCACTTCTGCCTCAATGTTCAATTAAAAATCAAGATCACGTTAATGGGGTTTTCAAAAATATTTGAGACCAGCAACCTTTATACATTGTCTAAATGAAAATGAACTGAATACATAGTTTGTAAATCTGTATATTTTTGATGCATCTTTAAAAGGTGTTGGTAGCAATAAATAAATAAATATCCCTTAAAAATAAACCTTTGCATCTCTGTCTTTTTAAAATATGAAATCATAAGAGACCTCCAAGTGACACACATTTCCATTCTGTGCAGGCTTCCCTGTGGTCACTGGCTTGTTTATTTGTTGATTAGATTTTAAAGGGCATTGCTCTTTCTGAGAACATAAGGGATTTTGCAAAGAATCATCAAATCAAAAATACTCTTCAGATCATTTTCATCCTCTGAGAGGGATAAAATAAAGGAAAGTCATGAGGAAATCTAACTAGAAGATGAGATGGGAAGGGCAATGAATATGGTTGGTGTAATTTACTATTGCTGAATTACAAACAGCCAAATGTGCACTTCTTTCTCTGCTCTTCAAAGAAATCACACAATAAGTTTTCTGGTTCTTAACTGAGACACTCCCTGGATATATTATTAACGGTAGTTTTATTACCAATAACTACAATAATAGACCTATTTTATTGAGCACATACTGTGTGCCAGGCACTGTGATAAGCACCTCATGGTAGTGTTTTGCTCAGTAATCTCAACAGTTTTATAAGGTGGTGTAACAGTCAGGTTCTCCAGAGAAACAGAACTAATAGGAACCAATAGGATATATAAATATATAAAGAGATTTATTACGAGGAATTCGCTCACACGATTAAGGAGACTGAGAAGTCCCACGATCTGCCTTCTGCAAACTGGAGACCCAAGAAAGCTGGTGGCATAGTTCCACTCTGAGTCTGAAGGTTAAGAACCAGGAAGGCCAACCGTGTAAGTTCTAGACTGCGGTCCAGAGAAGATAAGATGTGCCAGCTCAATCAGTGAGGCAGAAAAAAGGGGCGAATTCCTTCTTCCTCCAACTTTTGTTCTCTTCGGGCCTTCAACAGATGAAATGATGCCCACCCACACTGGGGAGGGTGATCTACTTTACTGAGTCCACCGATTTAAATAATCTCATCCAGAAACACCCTCACAGAGACACCCAGAAATAATGTTTAATCTGGGCACCCCGTGGCAGTCAAGTTGACACATAAAATTAACCATCACAGGTGGCTACTATTCTTATTGCCATTTTGATATAATTGAAGCTTAGAGGGGTTGAGTATCTGCTCATAATTCCACAGCAAGTAACAGGAGTGATATTTGATCCCAGAAGTGTCTGACTTCAGAGAATTCACTTTCACCCAGCATAGGGTACAGCCTCTACAGAGGCGCCCCATCAAAGAACAATGGTGTTTGGAGATTGAGGTATCGTAGCTCCATTAAGAAACAGCTCCATTTCCCTGATTTCATGTAGCATCACACAACCCATTGAAGATACACCCTATCTCTAAGGACAAGTAAGGCCAAAACTTCTAGAATCTAGTTACAGTTGTAATAGATAGTGATATTCATGCATATATATTCATGAACAGCAGTATTCATGTCCTCTGTCCTGCCAATCTCATGCCAATGCCTCCCACTGACCAAACCTGAAGGGAACCCAGGGATCAAGGGGGGCGTGTGATGCAATTCATAGACGCTAGGCTTCTGAGACACAGAACTAGATGGAGAAGGGAGGCACGTGGATCTGGGAAGGGGACCAAAGAGAATATTCAGCACACCCTGCTCACAGAATGAACCTCTGAACCCATGAGGTTTGCTGCGTGATGGTAGAGAGTAAATAAGACTTAAGAGAATAAAATCCTACCCCCTTTCTCAGCCCCAGGAGTAGCTTCGGCTCAGAGCGAAGGGTGCTAGCTGAGCCAGGACAACACTGGGGCCACAGGGAGAGCTATTGTCCCCTTTCATGGATCCGCACTAGAGCATTTGAAGAAAAGGCTTACAAGCCATCGAACAGAATATGAGACCAACACTGTGCAGGATGAGGAAGTTGAGGCCCAACAGGATTAAGTGGCTAATACAATACAGCACAGTTGGTGGCAGAGCAGGGACTAGACCCTGTCTTCCTGACCCCTGGTGCAGGGTCTTTAACATGTTACTAATACTCCATCTTTTTCTAAAGAGGGCTCAAGGCATATCTAGTCCCTGTAAGCCTTCACTTTCTTCTTCTCCATCACCAGACGCTTCTGGAAATCTCACACAAAGCCACAGTTTTTCCTAAACTTTCCATCACATTTAATTTTAGCACGGTTTCAGCCACAAGCAACACAAAAATGGCACCACATGTCTTTTAATGAAATTAACAGTGGTGCTTTGTGATGACTTAAACGCGTCAGGGAAATTTTATCTAATCGTGTTTGATAGAAGGACCAGCTCTCTGGTTTGTGGATGCAATCACTGAGGGACACTGGTGGGCAAGGGGGTGGCGAGGGACTTGCCATCACCTGCTCAGCTCTCAGGGCAGCTCTGTGGTTGCCTTGTTGCAGGAAAGGGCAGCGTTCTGAGGGAAGTGTGTAGTCCTGAGATGACCTGTCACTGACAGCATGCAAAGATGACAGAAAATAGCCTTTGTCTAGCTATGCTTTGACTGGTCGTTTGTAAGTAACAATTGTGAAAGATCTAGAGCAATAAAAATGTCCTTCCACCGGAGTTTAATTTAAGTGTTGTCTAGCCAACCTGTCCTTTAAGCTGAGACTCAAAAGAGATTGATTTACGGGCACCAGCAGCTGAGATGTCGGTCAGCAGGATCAGACACTCTGACTTCACCACTTTCGTCAAGTGAGATTCTGGGCTCAGAGCTGAGTCACACTGTATACATGAAGCTTCCTGGCTTCACGGTTTGCTGATCATTTCTCATCAACCATCATCACAAATGCCATCTCTCACACTGAGATGCCCAGGCCACTCATCAGAATCCACAGGCGGCTGGGCCAATGACACTGGATAATAGATAGATCTTGATTTTTCAATTGAACATTGGGGCAGAATTGAGCACTTTAATTTCATTTTGATCTTAATAAACATTAAATACCTATTTGTCCCAGACAATATGAGGTACTAGAAATTCAAAATCGAGTAAGAATCAGTTCCAGCCCACTAGGGATTCACAGTCTGGTGGGGGAGACTCGTGTAAACGGAGCCAGGCGATGTGATTGAGTCTATAGTGGAGGTAAGTCCAGGGTACGTGAATCTAGAAAGACTTCATAGAGGAGGTGATGCCTGTGTTGAGAAACCAGGAATGAAGAGTTCGCTGAGTGGATAAGGGGAGGAGAAATTCCAAGTGGGAGAACAGTATGTACAAACACAGCTCATGTGAGAGTGGTGTGTTCAGAAATCAGTAATAATTCAGCACGGGTGGACACAGGGTCTGCTTCAGCATGGCAAGGGATGAGTGTAGTCAAGTAGGCAGAGGACCCATGGGGGACCTGGACCATGATAAGGAGTTTGGGCTTTGTCCTGAATGCAGTGGGAGCCATTTAAGGACTTTGGGCAGAGAGTGGCTGGATTAAATGAGTTTTAGAAGGAAGGTTCCTGGGGAATAGGAGGGCAGAACAGAGGCAAGGAGGTGAGTTAGGAGGTTGTTAGAGTTGTCCAGGCAAAAAGTCTTGATGGAACGCAAGGGATAGTGGTATGGAGAACATTTAGAAGGTGGAATTTACAAGCCTGGAACTGGGTGGGAAAGGAGGAGATATCTCGGGTGATTCAGTTGTCTGGCTCTGGTGACTGAAGGTGCAGTGCTGATTGTTGGGGATGATGGTGATTTCGCTTCGGACACCCCAGGTGGGCAGCACCCATGGGCTGCACCATAGAGACAGAACTGTGTTTCTGATCCTCTTAGGAGACTCCCTGTCAGGCTCTAGTCCCATCTGCTGTCATGGGGAGGCAGGGATCTATGCCTTTGGTAGACTCAATCTAAAGACGACTTGATATTTTTCTTTGTGATACATAATATGATTGAGTAGATGATGTATTGAGAGATGTGTTCGTGTTCTCATCATTTTCAAGGACTGGAGAGAGGTCCATTTTCTCCTGTAGGGTTGGCAGCGTTCTTCTGCTTCTGCCCTTTGCTTTCCCCGAAGTGGGAGTGGAAGCTATGCCTGGCCACCTAGAGCTCTGCCCTCTGCCAGGTCTGGGTCATCTCAGCCTCATTTTAGCCCCTAGTTGTTACAATGGGGCATTGTGAAACACATCCTGCCCCCAGAGGCCACTGAAGGGACAGGCTTAACTTATCTACTCACCCAATGTCCCCACAGACCTATAAGCACCTATGAGACCCTAAGGGGATATGTCGACCACTTGCCCTGGCCCCCAGTGTTGTTGGAGTTGGCCTCTCGTGTCCACCTCAGCTATTTCTTCTCATCCCTGTAGTGGGTCTTCTGCTCTCCATCCTCCATGGCACGCCTCCATCTGCCCTTCCTTCCCGTTCATTAAAAAAACAATCATTTTTTTCCCTACTCTCTTTATCTCTTTTCGCTTCTTTCTCTTCTAATTATCTTGTACATCTTGGCTTTTGAACCAGTGTGTTTGGTCTTTCTAGCCGTTACTAACTAGGTCTTTGTGGTCATTAAGTCACATCCTGCTCCGTGTTGTCTGGTTCTTCGGCTGCTTTCTGCTGCTGCCTCCTCGCCCACAGCTCAATGGTCTTCTAGACATGAAGATAGCTAAATGCCACTTTCAGATAAGCCACACACAACGCCACATGGATCAAATTCAGATCAATAGCTCAGGGATGTATTATGTTGAACCAGACAGAATTGCCAACAGTCAATCATTTTGACCCTCAGTAATGACTTTCATTCACATCAACCTAATAGAACGGGTTCGTTTCCAATGATTAGCTCTACGCCCAATCTGTACTGCACACTCACTCACGAGGGGCCAATTATTTCATCACAGGAAACAAGACTCAGGAGAAAATGTTCTTTTCCTTTCTCCTAGTCATACATATTCTAGCTCACTGATTACTTTGTGTTATATCTCTACTGGCATTGACACATCAAAATTGAATTGAAGATATACATTTTATCTTAGCTGCTCATTCCCACCCACCTATCTTGATATTATGGATGGAGAGTCAGTTCATAAATGTCATCCATAGCATTTGTACTGGGGGCTTACCTACCTCCTTGATACTTTTTCATTCATATAAAATTCTACCTATGCAACTCAACACTGATCATTCATTTAATTTAGAGTAGTCAATGTATAGCTGTTTAATTTGATGTTATTGGACACTGGTCTTTTAAGCAAGAATGCTTACTATCCTGTGGCTTTTGTTTCTGATGTAATAGAAAATGGATTTCTAGATTATACCTAGAAAACAATAAGAAGCATTATCATTTAGCAGGTTTAAATTTCCCTTCTCCCTCTCTTTTTTGGCTTTTATTAAGTTATGAGTTTATCAAGGTATCTTATTATATAATGTAGCTAAGCATTTTTCCCTAGAAATGTATATTATCTGATTATTTTACAGAAATATAAACTTTACCTGTGACTCCATTTTCCCCAGAGGAGAGAATAAATAAGAAATAAATCTGCCTTTATTGCATTTATTCAACAAATATTTATGGAGACTTATGGGCCTGGCACTTCCTAATCGTAGGGAACCGTTCTGGGAGTTGGTATTTGGGCTTTGAAAGCAGCTATGCCCTTTTTACTTAATTCAGAGGCACTCAACTTGGGTTGAGCCCGGGCCCCTCCAAGCCACTCCCCCTCCCGGAAGGGACCCTAGCCCATCCTGACAGCCCAGGCAGGATTGAAGAGGATAATTGACAACCAAAATTGGTAACTTGTTTCTATCTCCATAAAAACTTAGGTTAATTTAGGGGCTGGCCCGGTGGCGTAGCGGTCAAGTTCACGCCTTCAGCTTCGGCAGCCCGGGGTTCGCAGGTTCGGATCCCAGGCACGCACCAACTCACCGCTTGTCAAACCATGCTGTGGCGGTGTCCCATATAAAGTAGAGGAAGATGGGTACGGATGTTAGCCCAGGGCTGATCTTCCTCAGCAAAAAAGAGGAGGATTGGCATTGGATGTTAGCTCAGGGCTGATCTTCCTCACACACACACACACAAAAAAACTTAGGTTAATTTAACTTGTTTTTCTTTTTGCTTGAAACTAAGAACAGTGTGAAAAATGTCAAACCAAGAATAATTTCTTTAAGTAGGTGAAATAAATGGGACCCTGAGAGCAATTCTAAGCATTAGACTGGTCTGCCCAAGTTTTTCTGAGTTAACCCAAAAAAGGAAATTTGCACTTAAGTGATTAAATGTTGGCTGATATGATATTTGTCTATTGATATACCAATTTCTAGAGGGAATGAGAAAGAAAAATGAAATGCAAATGTGCCAGGCATTTCTTAAGTGAGGTGGCCTGGAATTTTCCTTTTTGATTTGGTCCTTGTGTTGTTTGGGTATCAATGTATTAGCCTCATGGTGGGGGTGGGGGAGAAGTGTTTCCTCTTGTTTTTTAAAAAATTTCTAGAACTGTTTGTATAAGAGTGGAGGGATAAGTTACTTGAGAGTTGATGGCACTTACCACGGCAACCATTTGGCTGGGTATTTTTTTGCAGGAAGATTTTCTACTAATGATTACATTTCTAAGTTTTCAAATCTAACGTCATACAATTGTTCATAGTATTCTTGCTCTCTTAACTTTTAAAAACCTCTATCTGGGGCTAGCCCCGGTGGCCTAGTGGTTAAGTTCAGTGCCCTCTGCTTTGGCAGCCCGGGTTCAGTTCCTGGGCACAGACCCACACCACTTGTCTATCAGTGGCCATGCTGTGACGGCAGCTCACATACAAAGTAGAGGAAGATTGACAACATATGCTAGTTCAGGGCAAGTCTTCCTCAACAACAACAAAAAAACTCTATCTGAAGTTACGTCCCATTTTCATTCTTAATACCATCGATTTGTCCTTTCTATTTTTTCTTCATATATCATGCCAGATATTTTGTCAAATTCATCAACATTTTCCAAGAATTAATTTTGACATCATAAATCTTCTTGAACGTATTTTTGGTTTTCATGTTCATAAAATTCTGTTCTTTTTCTTTATCTGTTTCCCTCATTTTTTAAAAAGTTTTTCTGCTGTTATTTTTCTAATGTCTGAAGATGTGTACTTTGTTCACTAATTTTCAGGTAAAAATAAGCATTTAAAGCTAAAGCTATTGGGCCGGCCCCGTGGCTTAGTGGTTAAGTGCGCGCGCTCCGCTACTGGCGGCCCGGGTTCGGATCCCAGGCGCACACTGACGCACAGCTTCTCCAGCCATGCTGAGGCCGTGTCCCACATACAGCAACTAGAAGGATGTGCAACTATGACATACAACTATCTACTGGGGCTTTGGGGGAAAAAAAAAAGGAGGAGGATTAGCAATAGATGTTAGCTCAGAGCCGGTCTTCCTCAGCAAAAAGAGGAGGATTAGCATGGATGTTAGCTCAGGGCTGATCTTCCTCACACACACACACACACACACACAAAAAATAAATAAATAAATAAAATAAAGCTAAAGCTATAAATATATCTCCAAGTACTGTTTTCATGGCATTTCACAAGTTTTGATTCATTATCAGACAGTTCTTCTTGGACCTATGGGTTACTTAGAACGCATTTCAAACTTTCAAATATTTAGACAGTTTTATTTGTCTTTTTATTATTGATTTATATCATAATTGCATTGTGTTCCAAGAACATAGTCTATATGGTACAGATTCTTTGAATTTTGTTGATATTTGCTTTATGGCTTAGTATATGATCAATTTCTATAAATGTTCCATGTGTGTTTCTAAAGATTTTGTATGCTCTAGTTGTTGGGTGCTAAGTTTTGTGCCCATGAAATTAAGCTTTTGATTGTTAGATCCACGTGTAATTGAAAGAAGTATGTTGTAAGTTCCCACCACAACGGTGGATTTGTCAATGAATTCCTACAGTTCTATCAATTTTAGCTATTTTGCTATTTTGAGGCTATTTAAAAACTTTGTTATGGAAATTTTCACACACACTCAAAAATAGAGTCTAGTCTAATGAATCTCTTCACCCACTCTCTGTCCATGTATCAATCACCCCTCACCCAGCTTCAGTTACCAACATTTTGTCATTCTTGTCTCATCTGTTCTCCTTACCATTTTTGTTGTTGGGGTTTAAAGCAAATCCCAGATATGACATTTCACTCCAATACTTTAATATGTTTCCTTAATAGATAAAGACTTAAAACACATAACAAAATCTGTTGGAGCCACTGTGTCAGGTGCCCACAAGGGAAGAATTGCTCGATCCTAGTGAGGTGAACCTCCATGGTTTTCAGGATCTCCTTTGAAAAGCTGACCCCCTCTCCAGTTTAGTTGCATGTAGGAAACAGCTGCTATGATGTCTTGTATCCAGTGAGTGCTCAATGAGTGTTTGTGACAACTACTTACTCACTGGAATCTCTAGGAATGGCCTTGGGAAGTGGAGATTGGTCACAGCTAGCAACTCTATAGGGTCAAATACTTTGGCAAGGCCCCAAAGTCTTGATATTATCCTTGCTCTTTTCCTGCCATGCCGAGCACTTGGTAGAGGCTAAGCAGGGCCCTTGGAAGTTTTGGGAAATGGGAGTAACAGGGTGAAGAGTTGATGTCAAATACCACCATTAATCAAATCCATGCATACAGCCAAACCTTCTAATTCATACCGGAATTTTGCTGAATGAGACATGGCTTTTTGAGAGAGAGAGAGAACAAGTGTTCTCTCAGATGGGTCTTAGATAAGCCCTATTTACTACAAAAGTTTTATATATATGGAGCACCTACCATGTTACAGGCACTGTACATGGCACTGGGAATGCTCATGGAGCCCACAGTGTAGACGGGACATGACTGTTATATATGCATCCTAATTGAGTTCAATGGGACACATGCTCTGAAGGAACATAATAAGACTTGATCTAGACTGGGGTGAGGGAAGGCTTCACTGCAGACATGGTCTTGAAGAAGCTCTGAGGGATGAGTTGAGTTAAAGGCAAAGCTGGCAGTCACGGCAACGGCGAGATGAGCTCGGGCAAGGGCAAGTGTGGTGAGGACCTTGCAGAGAGGGACTGGGTTCTGGAACACAGAGCAGCAGGGCAAGTGTTGACAGCCAAGACTGGAAGATTGGGGACAGGGGTTTGGTCTTTATCCTAACGACGATGACATGATAAGGATGATGCACTGTTCTGAGCACTTCACATATGCTGACTCATTTAACCCTCAAAACTACCATGTTCAGTGGATATTATATCATCTTCCCTCTGCAGGTGGGGAAACAGATACAGAGCTGCTATATAATCGTGCCCCAGGTCACCCAGCTGGTGAGCCACACACCCACGTGGGCTGGATCCAGAGGTGAGGCCTTGCACCACCATGCTGGACTGTCTTTACAGGGTTTTAAGCTGAAGAATGACACAAAAACAGGCTTTGGGGGCTGGCCCGGTGGCTTAGTGGTTAAGTTCGCGTGCTCCACTTCAGTGGCCCAGGGTTCATGGGGTCGGATCTTGGGTGTGGACCCACGCACTACTCATCAAGCCATGCCGTGGCAGCATTCCACATACAAAAAATAGAGGCAGATTGCCACAGATGTTAGCTCAGCAACAATCTTCCTCAACAAAAAAGAGGAAGATTGGCAGCAGATGTTAGCTCAGGGCCAGTCTTCCTCACCAAAAAAACAAAAAATGAAAAACAGGATTTTTTATTTTTTAAAAACCTCCCTGGTTGCTGAGTGGAGAGCGGACTAAGGGAAGATGGAGCAGGAAGTTAGGAGGCGTCTGAAGAAGTCAAGGCGAGAGATGATGAGGGCTTGTGCCAGGGTCGTGGCAGCAGAGGTGGAGAGTAGTGGGAGGGCTTGGCAGCTCCGGCAGGAAGGGAAATGGCCAGGATTGGTGAATTGCTGTGGAAAAGGAAGGCGAGGGAGTGGTCAAGGCTGGCTCCTGGCTGTCTGGCACAACTGTGAGCCCTTCCACCGGGCTCCAGAACACGAGGCGCTGAGCAGAGAGCATGAGCCGACCTGGGAGAGAAGGGATTCAGCCGAGTCTGGTAGACAGAGAGCTAGTGGGGAACATACGTGCCGTGAGGCAGGGCTGTGTCTGTTTTATTCACCATGGGTTTACCGTCTCAACAGGCATCCTACTGATTAGTATGTAGCAGGTGCTTCATAAATATTGGCTGAATTAATGGAAGAACAACAAAAAATCTGTGTCCTGAACCCACCAGCTAAGTAACTGGTGAAGCACTTCGCCTCTGTAGATGAAACAATCCCTGCACTGCCGTCCAGTCTGAGGCCAGGCTTGTTCTGCATTCTGAAAACAGCACACACAGCCTGTGATGTCCTGGAGTCGGCTGGTACTGCCTCATGACAGCTGATGGTTAAATTTTCAGGAATCTTGAGAGCCGATTGTTAAACACAGTCATTATTAAACATTAAATTGCTACTTGCTGCCCATCTCTTTCCAACTCCTCATTCGGTGACATTATGTTGGTTGCTCTGCTGGGAATATTTACACCATGGAAATCAGTCAAAGCCAAAAATCAGGGGTTGATTTGGTTTTGTTTACTGTTTTGAGTCCAGGCTCTAGACTTAAGAAAGTGCTGGAGACAATGTTAATAATGCAATTTAAATGGAAAAGTGTATCATGTCCGTAGCCATTATATCGTGAATAGCATAAAAAATCGAGGAAATTTTCTTCCAGTATTCGAAAACTATTATCCAAATTAGCAAAGAAAAAAAAAGATATGAAATTACTTATATCATTAATGTACAAGTAAAGTTCTGACATTTCACTGAACATACATCTTGGTTGTTTCGCTACTGTCTCGCTCATAAATGTAAATGAAAATATCAATCAACATTCGTGTTGGAATTACATTTGTTTGTCAGTTGCAACTATAGATTGGCTACGGACACAAACATTTGGTGAAAATCAACAAAGGCATTCTGTGAGAATCAATTGGCTCTCTGGACTCATAATGAAGAGTATTGCATATTTTATTATTTGTAATGGTGTGCTTCACATCCTTTATATCGTTACAATTTATAATGCTTATATGTATATTTACGCATTCAGGGTTTTGTGTTTTTTTTGGAGAGCTGGTTGTTAAGCATTTACCAGCAGACCACTGCATTCAACCCTTGCTGCAAGAATTCTTTTTATAAAGAGGGTAGCACGAAGGGGACAATGCCAAACAACAGAGAACACACACGGGCAGAGGTGGAGAGGATCATGTTTATCCAGCAGCGGGACACGGGCAGGCTGAATTACTGAAATGAGAGTACCGAGAAGTCAGAGCTCTGATAAAGTAGACATTTACATTTCCTACTTACCACCCTTTCTACTGAGAGACTTGCAGGTACGGCGACTGGATCGGTAGGGAATTAGATGCTCTGTGAATTTCTGAGAACACACTGGCTTCAATATTCATTTGCTGCTAAGCTCTCTCAAAGTTGCTACACCACCTCCCCACCCTCCCCGCGGTGGGACTCAGAATCCATTTTCCTCTTCAGGATGGTATTACTATTTAGAGGTGGGAGAATTCTTATTTAAACATTTCCAAAGCAAGCAACCTGGTAACTAACGGCACAGCCCTGTGACAGGGTGAGCAAGATTTCCCTGAATTAATCACTATTAGTGAAGAGAAGCATCGTTCCAACTCTGCCCTGGAAAATTTGAAGCTTTTGAGAACTCACCACGAGCACTGCAGGGACTGTTTCCGTGTTCCTTGGGGGCAAACTAAGGCAATAAAATGAAAATGAGGTTTGTGATAAAATGTTATTGTACCTAGAATATGATCTACAGAGTATTTCGTAACTATCTTTCTCACGTTACTTCTAGCGGCTCCTAAAATGTTTTTCCCTTACAATTGTTTCTGCATGTGCCCACGGTTCAGCACACCCTTCCTATTTTTGCAAGGTCTAATTAGACACTGGCGCAAGATGCATGTTGTCTGGAGGGCATTTATAACTTCTTGTGTATTTAAGAGTGTAATTATGCAATTGTAAGATATTCTTATTAATGTCAATTAATCTGTTGTTCATTGGGGTTCATTCTTATGATGATAAAATTCAGGAAAATTGGAAATTTGCTTATTTAAACTGAGAGATTGCATATACAAATGGACAATGGCCAGACCATATATGAAAACTCTGACCTACAATCTACAGTAACCATCCCAGGAAGTCAGACTGCTATCTCTGGCAACAATCCAGGAAGCCAAATAATGACCTCTGTAACAGTTGGCCCCAAATGGCGAGGACTTGGTTAATGACTGACAGCTTCCCTCGTTTTTGTCCCTGCTTCCAACTTAGGACCAACCAGAGAAAGCAAAACATGCACCCCTAAGCGATCACACGGATGCCCTGCTTCTAGTTAGCTGCCTCCCGCATCTCCGTGCCCACAGTCTCCATCAGGACACGCCTAAAGCCGTCCCTCTTCTCCACTATGAAGCCTTCCCACTCTTCTCTCTGCCTTGAGTCTCTGCCGAACACAAGTGACGGTGGCTGACTCCCTTAGCAAGCTCTGAATAAACAGCCTTTGCTTATCCTCATTTGGTTGGTCTTTATTTTTCCACAAAAGTAAAAGAAAAAATCCCTCCAGATCATCTTGAGGCAACCCTGAACCCTAGGCTGTCTCCCCAGAACCAATGGACACAATTCAGCATCTTTCTAGTGGCGCCTTCAGGGCCCTCAGCACCCGGCCTCTCCCAGGGAGGTCGTCACCAGGGGCTTGGGGACCTCCCGGGAACACACAGTGAGGCCCCGTCCCCCTTCCCTTTAGGCAGTCCCCAGGTGGACACCAGCTGTTCCCCTTCCCTTTAGGCAGTCCCCAGGTGGCTGCCAGCCTTTAGGGGCTCCCAGGGGACATTATTTGCTGACTTTCAGGTCCGATGAATATTCTCAGTCCTTGGCTCTTTACTTTTGGCAAGTGAAATAACAGAAAGACTTTTGCAAGAGTTCAGAAGAGACACTCACTTTTGTAAATCACCTACCCAGCCAGCTGGAGTTCTATTTCTGACCCCATTTCTGGATATGAACTCCCAGCCCCTGGAGAGCACAGACCTCAGCATGACGCCCGGTTTAATCCACTGGCTTCGACCCAGGTGAATGCTTGGTTGACCCTAAGTGGTTCTCTTCTCTAAACTGAGTGAAAGATGATGTCCAGGGCCCTCAATTAAGTGGGAGGCAGAAGTCTCAAAGTATTAATTAGGAACAGAAGATGACCTAGGTCAGAATGAGTCTGGCGTCCTCGATCTCAGTTGTCTTAGGAAAGACAGTATTTGCATGAGTTAGAATTGCAAATGAAACAAGCTAAATATTTGCATCTTGGTAGGTTGTAACGGACAAGAGCTCATTTCTGCTTCAATCAGCTCGGCTTTGTGAGAAAGTACACTGTAGAAGTAAAACAACTTCACAGCTCCGCAAACTACTTCACACTCCAGCAAAGGTCTCTTGCCTGCTTGAGCGGAAGCAAAGTAGACCTTTTATTCTAGCAGAAGAGGGAGAAAAGAAACCTGCTTTAGGTTTTCAATAAAATGCAGAGAAGCACAGAATTAGAGCATCCAGTCCTATTTCCCAAAGCCTAGTTATGCCTTGGGTCACTGGTCCTACAAGACGCTCCTTTAAAGTAGGATTCTGAGGGCAAAAAAGTTTGGGTAACACTCTACCAAGTTTCTTCCCCTTGGTGGTCACCATGCACAACATATTAGCATATTGAAGTTTCTGGAAAATTCTACAGTAAAGGAAGCCTGTTTTACTCTAATCAGTGTGCACAATTACTGAGGAAGCATGGAATATGCCTTGGGAAATACTGATTTAGGCCAATCTCCTCATCTTTTAGTTGAGCAAAATGAAGCCCAGGGTTGAGTGGCCTACCAAAGTTACAGTTTTGGTGAGAGATCCAGGATACGCTCCCTGCCCTCCTGGCTTTCAGAGTAGCGCTCTTCATACTGCACTAGGCTGCCTCTCCGTGATCCCCTGGCCAGTGACTTGCCCAACCAGGTATTCTCACTGACCTAGAGTCCTCTCCACACAGTTATTGGTTTTGTCATTACTCGTGGAAAGAGAATGCCTGTGACCCACCCAGCCTCCCAGTGGCTTTCCATTCAGTCTGGTCTCAATTATAACTCTGTCTTCCAATGGTGCTCATAGGTAGATTAAGTGTGTATAGCATCATTTTTCTCAAGGAGACACATACTTCAGAGGTTTTTTATAAAATCTACACTGCTTCCAAGAAAAACGCCTGGTATGAATGCCCAAATCCTGCTGATTTGCCCCCATCCCTTACCTGTGACCTTGGAGCTCCAAAGATGCACAGCACGAGCGCCTCCCGCGGGGACGGCCAGGCACACGGCAGATGGAGGCCGAAGCATTTAGGAGCCCAGGCCCCTGGCAGAGCACTTGAGTGCTTCTGTGAGAAGAGGGGAGGGAGTCTGGAACATTTCACAGCATAACGCAGCCTAAAGGAGAGCTCTGTGCAGGCGAGTTTGGGTCAGGCCTCAGTCTCTTCTGTCTCATGCAGCTCTTTGCGCATGTGGGAGGTTTGAAGACCCACTCTTTCCTTCCCTGAGGAGGGTGGCTGGTGTGGAAAATTCTGGGGATACTGTCCTCTCCAGTTCTTCTCTTTGACCAGAGCCCTTTTCAACCACTCTGTCTGATCTCCCTGCCCCATCTCCCCGGCCCCCTTGTCCAGGCAGGTCTTTCTTGTGGGCAGCTTAGGCTCTCAGATAAAAAGTCAGCTGCCCTGGAGAGTGGCCTCTCTTCTCTTAATTCTTGACTCACTGAGTTTCTTTTCACTTCTGAGATGTCCAGGTCAGGGGTCTGGATGAGATGAACTCATGTCTTTGGAGCCGCATATCCCTCACAGGAGGCTGAAAGCCAACGTCCAGGACAGCTTGTGGCCTCGCCCTGGGCTCTGGTCTGGGCAGGGCAGGTTTCCACTCACCAGGGACTCGCTGCTTGTTCTGTCATTTAGGAAGCTTCCAGGAGCCCTTGTCAAAGAGGAGCTGTGGTTGGGCTGCTCCGAGATTTGTTCCTGGCTCTCGTTCGGCACTTCCTGGCTTTGAGCAAACCACTGAAGATTTTCTACATTAGATTTCCCCTTCTCTAAACTGGGACCAATCCTGCCCACAGAGGGTTCATGAAGAGGGATTTATGACATCACGAGGGCATACCTTCCCACTGGGGTTTGCAGAACTTGCTGTTATTATGGGGCTGGGTTGTTGGTGTCATTTCCATCTTTGCTTTATTTTGAACACTACACATAAGCCATACATTCCTGTGTGGTGCCATTTAGAGGGGACAAGACCTTAGCAAATTAAATTATTTTTAGCTATGTCTCTGTGGTGTACTGAGGGGGAAAAAGGCACCAGTTTCCATATAAGAGTCTCTGGGTACAGATGCACTCATATCTGGCTGGTTTTTGAAAATTTTATGTTTTCGAATACAAGTGTACCAGTTCTTTATTGCAGAAAGAGAAATCAGGTTTTTCAAGCACAATCTCGAGAGACGCACAGCATGAAAACACAACATTAAGAAGCGAGACAGGCTGGGTTAGCAGAGCCAGCGCCCTGTGCCGCTGTCAGAATCTGCATGGAGGGCAGAGCTGCCACAGGGATCTCACCGGGAACAGAGGAGGAGGTCCACCTTCACCGCATCTGGCTCCCAGTGGGTGGAACCCACCCAGTAAGTTACACGCCAGGAACCGAGTGGGTCTTTGGAACGTGACGTTCTCCAGAGGCTGGTATGGTCTAGTCTGAGGGTTTCCTGGGGACATCGTTCTTTCTGGGAGCTGTTTGTGGAGAAACTGGCTGATCCCCTCAAAAGTTTGTCACACACACTCTCTCTCAGCCTCCCAGGAGTTCAGCACCTGTCAGGAAGTGTGGGTGCTGGAAAAGAGAATGTTGATCAGCTGACCCCATGGGAGGGAGGCCCTGGAAGTGAAGGTGAGACCCACTGGTGTGTGACCGATGGGAACAGAAAGGCTGGAGAGGGAGGCTAACTCCACCTGGCCAAGAAGGGGCAGAGATCCTGAGAGTTCAGTAGATGGGATGCTCTGCACCTTTTAGAGCAACTTCCTGTCCCAACTGGCCTGGGATCCAGGGTCATCAGATGAACTGTCTGGTGCTGAAGAGACTTCCTTCCACTGCTGGACACGAAGCCTCGGCTGGGGCGGGTATTCCAATGGAATGAATCGAGACAGCCTCTTCCTGTCAGAGGAATGTCTCTTCTCAGGATTTAAAACAAAGGAGTCAGGCTGGAGCCCTGGTGAGAAACCGTAACCCCGGGACATAACGGCCTCCTGCAGTCAGCACAGGTACTGAGGACAGCAGGAAGCGGGCCGCAGGGGATCCGTGGGGCTCAAGCACAGAAAGAAGGGAATTACTGGAGGACGATCCTTCTCCTTACAGTAGGAGTCCACTGCATGTTTGCTTCTCAAGTACTGTGGGGTCTGGGCTGCTCGCCTTTTTCCAGGGAGAAAAAGAAAATGTAACACTGGCAAAGCCCAGGTTTCCATGACACCAGACATCAGAAGAAGAGGGATTTAAGGATTCAAGGATTCCTCTCTTTAGTAACAGGGATTGCACCCAGCACTGCGTGAAAGTGCAGGATTTTGATAGGTAGTTCAGAGAAGGCCCACAAGGCCACACCTGGGGAGTTCAGTTCATGAGAAAGGAGAAACCACAATTTGCATGAGCTGCAGGCTAAACTGAAGAGAGACTTCTCCTGCACACCCGGGGAACGGTGTCAGGGCTGGCCATTTTTTCTACTTTGAAGAGTGGGAAGAGTAAGCTCGGGTTCTCCAGACTCTCCGGCTGACGATGGGAGACCGGCTGTTGTGACTGAGAAGGCAACTGGATCAGCAGTTTGAGATGCTGCCACGTGGCCAGCCTCTATCCGCCAAGCTCGCCATCTTTGGGGAGGGCGTGAGGGAGCTATAGCTGTGGATGCAGTGCAAATGCTGCCTCATCACTGGCTCAGAAAGTGTCTGGAAGAGGGCAAGTGCTCTACGGCAAACTGGAGCTCTGGATTTCTGATGACACCAACTTGGGAAAAGGACAGACGTTTCAACCGGCAGAGAGGAAAATGCTTTGCAAGGTATTTGGACAGTGCTGAGAGGTGGCTGAAGTTTCATAAATCCCTCAGACCAATTTCTCCTTAAGATAAACTCATAATTTCACTCCTATAGTTTTATAATTTCCCAAAGAACGTTTACTTTGCCTCAATACAAGGTTTCAAGGATCAAGTCTTGAAACTGCATTGAAGGCTCCCATCCCCATTCGAGAGAAGCGTCAAGAGAGGTGGCTTTAACATCATCTGAAGCACGGGGAACCCATTCCCTGTAGAGAGAGGTGACATGGAGAGCAAAAGGAGAGCAGAAGGGATGAGGTATGACAATTTTACACACCTGACACCCAGTTTCCCACTGGGGTCCATGCTGGTGCACCTTCTGTTATCTGAAGCTATCATTCTAACAAGAACTTGAAGCAGATTTAAGAAATGAGCCTGTTCTTCAGATGGATGGCTTCACGTCCTTTGGCACATGGAGCAACTGTTTCTAAGATACGCAGAGACACAAGTCCACACGACACCTGCTCCTTTGTGACGCCTGGTGAGTAATGTAGCCTGTGAGCTACATATGCCATCTTCTGACAAGTCGAGAAGGAGCACTCTCTCTCAGCTGTCTTGCATGAGCTCACCTGCTGCCCGCCAGGGTGGCCCTCCTGTAATGCCTCTTTTTTCGAGAGATGACTAAGTGTAAGTAGCTCAGAGCTCATTGCAGGCAAATCATTACAAGCTTCTCACAAGCAGAGTGAGAAGCTGGGGATAAACGAGGTCTATTCATTAATGTGACCCAGAAATCTTGGGTTTTATTTCAGCATCGGTGTTTGCTGTGGAATCCAGAAATCATTTCAACCTCTCAGTGCTTCAATTTTGTTCTGAAAGGAAAGGAAGGCAAAAGGTATCCACTTGATAACGAGGTTTGGAGGTTCAGCTGTGCATTCCTGGACCATGGCAACTCAATCTCCATGGGGCAGTCATTTCTCTTCTACAATGAGTTTTGGGGCTACAGTATGAGAGCTAAATGGATTCCAGATTCTCTTACCACCACCAGGAAAAGAATACTCAATGCTAGAATAAAAATAGAAAGCTTCCTTTTCAAAATAAGTTTGTAGAAGAAAAGGGATTTGCTAAGTTTTCTTAGCAGGGCTTTAAAAATAAATCACTTCTGGGCCGGCCCGGTGGCTTGGCAGTTGGGTGTGCGCTCCGCTACTGACGGCCCGGGTTCGGATCCCAGGCACGCACCGATGCACTGCTTCTCCGGCCATGCTGAGGCCGCGTCCCACATGCAGCAACTAGAAGGATGTGCAACTATGACATACAACTATCTACTGGGGCTTTGGGGAAGAAAAAAAGGAGGAGGATTGGCAATAGATGTTAGCTCACAGCTGGTCTTCCTCAGCAAAAAGAGGAGGATTAGCACAGATGTTAGCTCAGGGCTGATCTCCCTCACAAAATAATAAATAAATAAATAAATAAACAAACAAACAAATAAATAAATAAATAAATCACTTCTGGAGACACCGGCTCACACCGAAAGGCCCCAAAAGCTGACTAGGGGGCTGGTGGAGACGGCACTCCTACACACTCTTCCGCCACACAGACCCAGGTACGGCCTGGCTGCTCTGGTTGGGGTCTCTTCTATTTTTGGGGGGAGGGAGAGAAGGCATTTTTGTTCGACCACGTCTCCTTGCTACCTGGTTTAAGTGATGAAGATACAATGAATGTTAACTTGAAGTTCACAAACTTTCCTAACAAAATAAGATTTTGATTCTTATACAAAATTCAGGTCAGTTAGCTTTGTATGGCTACTACTATTTAAAGCACAGATTTATAGTCCTATGATTATTTTAAAACAATGCATAATTAGAATTTGTTAGAGTCAACAGCGGTTTTTGGTTCTTCTGTCTCTAAAGCCTGAGTGATCACATGTTTATTTTTATCTCTGAAAAAACCAAAAGGGCAGTTCTGCACATGTGCATGTGAACTACTGTGTTTACAGATGAGCCTCCTATGACCCCTGTCCCTGCCTCCCTCCCATGGTCAGAGGGAACTCTAGGGCAGAGCAAGGAGGTGCCCTAAGACTCGTTAGTAATAACAATGAACAGTTCTATTAGCACTTATAGTGGAATTGCTCAAAACCTGGTTTTATTAACTTTCCTGCAAAGTAACAACGAAGGTGTCAATGTATTTAGCACCTCTGGTCTTGTAGGTACTGTGATAGGTGCATCCTGAATGGGCCCCCTTTGAAAAAACACGAAAAAACAAACACAAACTCAAACCAACTTGTCAAGACAACAGCACAGCCTCTGACCTCTCGAAAAGAGCAATGATGATAAGGATCTCAGGGTGTCCAGTAACCATCAGCAGTAACTCACGGAGCTGGCAGTAACCCAGGGATTGGAGGGGCAAGTGGAGGATGGGCCATGCCAACAGAGCGAGGTCATTTCTTCTCACAGGACTCAAGACTCACATCTGAATTTTGCATACCAGTAATTGATTTTTTTTTTGATTTGCAAAATTTTATTAAGCAATAGCTGGACAACTCTTACAACTTCAAATCATCAAGAAAAAAAAACATAAGGAGATTAATCCATCTCAATAATAAAGACAAAATAATTTGGACAAACCACACCATTTTGAATGCAAACCATTAATGCCTTCTAGAATACCTCCTGCACAATCTGATACACAAAATACATGAGAGAGGCAAACGAGGGTGAGCTCGTTAGAATGCAACCGGGAATCTCAACAGATCTTGCTTGGAAAGTAAGACAAAGCAGGATGCTGGAATTGAAAACAAACAAACCAACGGTGGAGGAACTGAGGCGCCCACAGCAGCGTGCGCCATCCCCAAAGTTTGGACGAGAACATGCTGGTGGTCTGGTTTGGTCTGGGACCTGTGCACCTGCATTGCGCACTTACAGTTTAAAAAAAAAAAAAGGGAAAAGAAAACCAGTAGTAATAAACTCAGAAATTATGTCCAAATTTACAGTACCAAAATAATGCATTTATAAACAAATGCGAAAACAATACCCCTTTGGTAAATAACACAGTGCCTTTTTCATCAAACGCATAACCCATGCTTTTCTACAACACGAAAAGAAATTTTTTTATCTACAGTAAACAACGAGATCTTAGAACCCTATCCCTTCCCTTTAAAAGAAATTGTAAACAGAAAATATAGGTACAAGTAAAGTTACAAGAAAATTGCACGAAGCCAAAGAAACGAAAACAAAATAAGCCACAACCCTTCAGAGTTTTATCAGCTGGGGAGAAGGAAATAAAAGAATGGTGAAGAGTTTTGAGTTGTGTGCTATTATAAAATCCCAGGATCTTAAACAACATTTTTGACGCATTTTGTCTCAACTAACTTGGTTCACAACCAATGACTTGGCCAAGTGATGGATGGCCCACACAGGGACACAATGGTTTCCTTTTCAAGAAACCTTTGAACCTGACGATAGCGCAACACTGCAGAGGACACTAGAATTCAAGCCAGCCGGGGCATACACTCCTTTGCTCTTTTTTCAACCCACTCTCTGGTCTTTGGGGCAAGCGATGACTTCTTTTAGGGCTGTTCTCAAGGGCGTCCAACAAGCAGGGCACACTCATGGGGAGGCTCCTCTGTCTCAGCTCGAATTGGTGCTTTTGTGTAATTTTTGAAAACAATCGCAATTCCAAATGCATTTGTTTCTAGAGGTGAGCCTGCTCGAGACAGTATTTTAAATGCACTGATTTACACTCAGTAGATAGCTCACTAATACAGGAGAAATCTCTACAAAAAGGCAATGTTTGGGAACACAGCTTCCGAGTTTGTACAGCGGAAGGATGAGGCGCCATGTTTTGCGCCTTCGGGCTGTTAGAGTGGAGGGGAGTTCAGAAGACGGTCCCGGTCGTCCTTTCATTTTAGAGATGGACAAATGGAGGCCCATGGTCACCCTCCAACTTTCAGCACAGAGACCCTGGGGTCTCCTGACGTTCTGCTATGCTAACAAGAGGAAGGTGCACGTTCCTGTGTGTCCTCGTGGGACACTCGACAAGGGAGCAGTGGCCATGGATGAAAAACACTAACCTACAAAATCCTGACTTACGCTGCCATGAGAGCTTTGACATTTTCCTGCTCCTTGGTGCCAATTTTTCTTGGGATATACATTCAATGGGTACACCGTACACACATCTGTGCCTTTGGTTGATGAGGTTAGAGTTAAAACTAATTTAAAATTGGTTTTTATGTTTGTTAATTTATCACTTCCCTCAAAAAGGCATGGATTCTTTATGTAGTTGACTATTGACTGGGCTAATGTTTTTAAATTTAGGGATCCAATGAGGTATCTTAATAGTCATAAATTGCTATTAATAAACATGAAGGATGTACAATTCTGCTGTTTAAAGTACTGACTTTAGTAGTATTTAATAAATTGGGACTGACTGAATGAAAACAATTTTTAAAACAAGGAAAAGCATCACCATGAAGACACCACACAGCAGCTGCTGCAGACACCTGGGCCGTCTGCCGTGGCCTTCGAGAGTCTCTGCTCCTTTGGCCGGAGCAAGGGGAGCTGGGCAGCTGCTCATCCACAGGCGGACGCGCATGTACGCAAAACATCCCAGCCCGAGGTCTCTGTCTCTACCAGGGGAAAAGGCCTTTTGGGGAGCGATCTAAGAATTTAATAAGTTAATTATTTGCTACACATACTCACTTGCTCTTCAAACACGTATTTGTAGTTTTTATTCCAAGAATTTCCCCCTATATTTACTCTGATTAAGAAAAGTTCTAAAATGTACCCTTTCGTGGTCTTTACATCTTAAAGACCAGGCAGAACTTTAAAAACGGAAACTTATTCCTAATAATTCCTTCCTCTGCTACTCTCTTCCTAATAAGTCTCCTCTCATTTCATATCACCTTTTATTTTTAATTAAAAATAAAATTTCCAAGAGAAGGGGAAATATTATCTTAGGCTATGTTATCTCAAAGAAATCTTCTCCTTTGTATATGATCAATACCACAAAATGCAAAAAAAAGAGTTACTTTTAAAGGATTAATAGGATTTTTTTCCCAATTAGAAAAAGTTATAAATTGTCCAGCAAAAAAACCTTCTACCATATCCTCTTTATTTCTTGCAGCAAAATATACTGCTACCAAATAAGTCATTACAAACATACTATTTTTCTAAATAAATAATAAAATGGGCATAACTCACCAGTACATAGTAACAAACTAATTCCTAAGAACACTATTAAAGCAAGATAAATAATTATCTTTTGGACAATAAAACAGGGGAATTGCATTTAAATTATTTTAGAAATAGGCTATAACCATTATTGCACAACTAATAATAAGCAATGAAACATCGGAACAAGCTACAGAAACTCATAAAAGAATTATATAATTCTGAATACACTGCTAAATTCTTTCCGGCAGAATTTACCCACCAAAGAATCAGGTTCAATATTTTAAAATATAAAATGGGAAACTCTGGTATTAGCTGGAAGATGGTCTTCACCGTATTTAAAACCTCACCTGTTTTTTCGCAGTCTGGAGAGAACGGTGAGTGATACCATCTTGCTCTGGGAAAGGAACGGGCCAGTGTCTTTTAAACCCAAACAGGGAATTAAAAAAAAATTATTTTGAAAATACTTTTCTGCAGTATCTTCCACTTGTCTGTTTCCAAACAAAATCCAAATTTAGGACCCTAAGCTAGTAGACAGTTCTTGTGCTCCTGCCCTACCTAAACAACATTACAGATGTGAATAACTGAAAAAGAGGAACTGGGGCTTGTTCTCAGAGCTGAATGCCGCCCAAGGCGTCCCCTGAGGAGGGGGAGGTGGGTGAAGATCATCTCAGTGGACTTTTTTGGCGCAATTAACAAAGAGTAGTCAACCAACTACCTAAAGTCCCATAATTTAACCACTTTCTCCCAGTGGTTTATTTCCTCAGTAAACAGTCTGTACAGTTACTAAACAACTTTTTTTTCCCCTAGAGATTTTTTTTTCCCTAGAGAAGATTGTGAGACTTCTGTCAAAGAGTTGACTATAACTCTCTTAATACCCTGGCAAATGCTTAAAATTTTTTTGTTACATTTCTAATCTAGTGGAAACCATTTCTAGTCAATAGCATTTCAATGTAGCCAAGAAGAGGAAAGGAGGGCTTTCAATTGGTATTGTCAGCCTTTTTAGAAAGGGTACAACAGAGTCATCTCACGGGAGAGAAAATGTCCACTGCTGCATTTTCCAGATTAAACAATAAAAGGGGTGGGGGAATAAAGGCTGCTTCTCAGCTGGTGGGCATCCAGTGACTAACCACCGCGGCAGCTGAGAAAATCGCTACCCCACCGCACGCCGGGATCTCTCCACTTCTGTCTCCTACTTTCTCCCGAAGTCAATCATACTGAGTCACTGAGCCTACGGAATTGTGACATATTATAAAACTAGTGGAGTCTTCACTGTAAACATCCTCCGAAGAGGAGCGTAGCCCTTGTACGATTTCAAGTCACGCTGCGTGAACCGCCCGTGCGTACATGTGCAGGAGTTCCCTCCTCACCTGCCGTCCCTTCCCCTACATCTTCATGAGCGACGCCTATTTATACCAGGTAATAGCACCCCCATACAAAGCCTACTTTTATTAGTCAAACACAGTGCATTTGCCAAAACACCCTTCATTAATCAAGTCACCTCTGGGGGAGTAACAGAATATGTGTGAACTAAATGTTGTTCCCCCAAGAGAACCTGTACCTTCAGGATTTTTGGTTGTGTCTTTTAAAAAAGTTTTTTGTTTTTACACTAGTGGTGATGTTGGAGGAGTAATAAAAGCTAGACATTGTGGAGAATGAAAAGCACGCATACTCCTTAGTCTAAAAGAATAGCAGGCCAGAAGGTAGTCCATGTTTCTGCTGAAGGGCCCCTTGTCCCGCAGCTCACACAGGCACACCAGGAGGACATTACCACAGCAACCACGTTTCCTGAAAGAACACCAGGTGCCTCGCACCCTTTGCTTCCAAATACCTCTCTCCTGTGTTTTGTTTTTGTTTAAAAAGAAAGAAGAAAGAAAGACAATAAAGGAGAATAAAAGCCCAAACAAACGACAGCAACTGAAGGTCAGTGCCTGCCCCGGGCCTGACAGACGTTTCCAGTTCTGCTCCTGTCTTCTGGTCCCCAGACCCTGGGGCCCGGGCGGGCTCCTCGAGCATCTCCCATCAGGCCCCTCTGAAAAGGCTCCTCTATCTCTCCTCCTCCACACAGCAGTCTCTTCATTTCAGGCGCTGAGTCACGTTGGCCAGGGCGACGGCGAAGGCCTGCACAGCGGAGAAGGGGTACTGGAAGTCCAGGATGTACGCATTGCCGTCGATCCTTCCAAACTGCATCACCTGGGGGGCGAGGGAGGGAAGCAAAGACATTAAAGCACAAACAAGGCGGGACACAGGGCAGCCGGGTCTGGGCAGCACCTGTTGGAAGCAGACAGCACGGCCTACGAGATGCCAACAAAAGTGACTCTGATCAAGCTTCTCAATCTAACTACGAGTTTGGTGGAAATAAAGGAGCGGAGGAACATGTTAAACAACGCAGTGGGGAGACAATGAGCAGACTTCAGGGCATGGAAAGCTCCACAGGTCAAATGAAGGGGCTTCCTCATCCAGGAAACAGAAAAAGGAAGAACAAATAGGAAGAAGAATCTACAGGCTAAAAGGGGCTGACAAGAAGCATTAACTGCAACTGTCAATGTCACTACTCAGAGAGGGGCAGAATGCCACCGCCTCTTTCCCGAGCCTGCTTGCCCTTGTCATTTCAGTACTCATGGGGACCACGTGACACTATTATTATACAACATGTTATGTATACTTATTTGTTTATTGTCTTTCTTCCATTTTGTAAACTCCATCAGGATAGGGATTTTCTGTTTTCCTCATCGATCTAATTTCAGCACTTAGAGTAGGGGCTGGCAAACTCTCTGTAAAGGGCCAATAATATTTTAGCCTTTGTAGGTCATACGGTCTTTGTCACAACTACTTAACTCTGCTGCTGTAGGGCGAAAGCAGCCGTAAACTATACTTAGTGGATGGGCGTGGCTGTGTCCCAATAAAACTTTATTCATAAAAAGCAGCAGCAGACGGACTGGCCTGTGGGCCATACTCCTGGCTCAGAGGATTGCCAGGCACACAGCAGGTGCTCAATCAACATTTGTTGAGTGAAGTAATGAAAATGAGATTTAAACAGAAGTGAAGGGAATTCCAGGATGGTGGAGGAGGGTAGTTCCAGAACAGTAGCTACACAGCAGGGCTGGGGCAACCGTTCCAGGTTGGAGCAGGAAGAACCGACAAATTACCCAATGTGTTTGCACCAAGAGGGGATTTGCATTCTGCCAGGGGATCAGTGAATGACTTAATAATAAATACACAGAGAAATTAGCAAATAAGCAAGCAAACAAAAACTGGGTAATTATTATGTCTGGGGGAAAAAAACCACGATCCAATAAAAAAAGAAATGTGATTAAACCATATCACATAGCTCAGCTCTGAACAGTACTTACTGGCATAAGGAGGTGACCAATGACTACTGATTCAACTGGGAAGGGGGGTAGGGAAAGTTCTCCTGTGTGTAGTCACAGGGTGGGGGTGAAGAAAACAAACCCTCACGTTCCTCAGGAAGAAGTCAATACACCATGCTGAAAACTGAAAAATCAACAAATAGTAGACACCCTGTTCTTTACAAATATGGTGGCAAATGCCAGAAAAAAGCCAACAGAGGTGGAAGCACTCTGGGGGAGGCTGAGGTTTGGGAGCGCCCAGGGGCCTGTTAGTGGTCCTCTCGGGTCTTGTAGAAGCATTTGACTTGAAAAAATCAGTACATGTGTTACTCTGATGAGAAATAAAGACAAGACAGCAAGGGGTACACTGAAAATCACAACTCCAGTGGGCCCCGAGAGACACCAGCTGTTTTCCACATTTCCCCTGCGGCCTTTTGAGACGCGCCCCTCCAAGGCCAAGGCACTGATACCTTGCCCCCCCTTAAAGGCCCCCGAGGCCCGTCAGGATAAGACAGCCGCACCGTGGCCCCGGGCCAGGCTCTCACCTGCCGCCCCTCCAGCTCGATCTGGAAGTTCTTGGCCGACTCCTGGGTCACCCGCCCCCCGAAGTCCAGCTGGTACACCTGCGTGGCCTCGTTCCACAGCGGCTGCTTGTTGGCCATGACGTACACGAAGCCCTGGCTGCCCAGCCGGCCGTCCTCCCGCTCGCTGGCCCTGCGGCACTTGGCCTCCTCCGGCTCGCCGGCCGCGCGCAGGCTGCGCTTGCCCTTCCAGCCCTTCCTGCCGCCCTGGCTCTGGTTCATCAGCTCGTCCCCGCTGACGAACAGCTCGGGCTCGCTCTCCGAGCTGTCCTGGAACTCGTTCGTCTTGTTCAACTTCTTCGACTTCAGCTGGTCTTTCTGACTCTTCACTTTCTTCTTCTCCCTCCCCAGGCGGGGGCTGGAGATCAGGGAATTAAAGTCGCTCAGAGTCCGAGCCTCCTTCTTCATCTTGCCCTCTGTGATGGCCTGAACGTTCCCCTCCTCGGCTCGGCTGTCCAGGCGCTTCCGGTTCTTCTTCCCGAATTTCTCCGTCCGCTGGGGGACTGGGCTTTCCGTCAGGGAGAGGACTTCCTGGAAGTTGTCAGCGGTCTCTACCATCACCTCTGTGCCCAGGTGGCTCTGGAGGTCGGCAGGCGGTGGGGACACAAGGGGCTTCTCCACCACCAAGTGTGCCTTGGGGGGGAGCGTGCCCTGGGGGTTCTGCACAGGCGGGCACGCGCTGTAGGAACTCCAGGGGTGCAAGGCGATAGGTGGCGGCTGTAAACTCGAGCACGTGCTGCTTCCTGGATACATGGGGGGCAGGGGGCAGTAGGAGAGGGGGGACGGGTAGGCGGGCTGCAGGACCACTGCGGGCTCCTGTTGTGCAAACTGTGTCGGGGACAGGGCGTCTTTCGGGGAGCAGGGAGCCTGCACTCCCGGCAAAGGGGGTGTGTTATAGCTTCCTGGGTAGGGCACTCCCATCCCATAGCCCGTCTGGAAAGTGGCAGTCGGGCTGGCGGGCGACTTGGGGGAGACGAAGGGCACTCGGGACACGTCCAGGTGCTGGCTCTGACCTGCCATCAGAGGGGACAGTTTCAGGGGGTTGGGCACTGCAGTCTGTGCTGTCCTGTCCTGGGGAACCCAGATGTCCTCCCCCAGCACGGGGTCCCACTGGTAAGGGGGCGGCCGCTTCCCGGCCACCGCAGCCTCGGGCAGCGCGGGGTGCCGCAGGGGCTTCTCGACCGGACAGTGCTGGCCCAGCGCCTCGTCCTCGGTGAAGGCCGAGTTGACATAGTCGGCGCGCTCGCGGGCGCCGTCGGGCGGGCTCAGGAGGCTGTAGGAGGACTGCGAGGACAGCGGGGACGTGCCGGCCGCATGCGCCCCCGCCCCCCGCGCCCTGCTCGGCGCGCCCGGCCGCGCCCCCCGCTGCACTGGCTGCAAGTGTAGAGGGCGGGCGGCGGCCGCGCGGGGAAAGGCGCCGCGCCCTTGGGCTTGGCCGGCGGCTGCGGCGGGGCGCGCGGGGGCTCGGCCAGCTGCGCCGCCCGCAGCGCCGCCTCGCGGTTGTTCCTGCGCAGCGTGGCGTGGATGAGGCTGCTGTCCGGCCTCTGCGCCGCGGCCCGGGCCGGGCCCAGCGTCCCGGCGAGGTCGGGATACGGGGGCGGGTCCCCCGGTGGGATGGAGTAGCGCGGCACCGTCAGGCGGTTCAGGGTCGCGCTGGTGCAGGGCTGGGGGACCTTCTTCTCGGTGGCCGTGAGCCTCAGGGTGGCCGAGCTGCCTGGGCCGGGGAGGGTGTAGGTGTTCTGGGCGCAGAGCATCCGCGTCCGGGGCCGGCACACCTCCTCCACGTTGCCGCTGCTGTCGAAGGTGGTGATCCTCTCGTAGCCCAGGGGCGTCTGATAGTGCGCCGCCGTGGGGTACAGCGAGAAGTCACCCTTCTTCAAGCACACGTCCACTGGGGGCTGTGGGGGCGGCAGCGGGGGCGGCGGCGCTGCCGTGGTGGGGGCGGCGGGGATGGTTCCTGGGTAGGGCGGTGGGGGGTTCATCTTCGCCACCTGGACCTCCTGGAGGGCACTGAACACCACGGCATCCCCCTCGGCAGCCAGCTGCGGCACCGGCCGCAGGGCCTTGGCTGGCTTCTGCAGGTGCTCGTGGTCTTGGTCTCCGTGGTCCACCACCGACAGCTGGATGGCCCCCTGTGCTGGCGGCGGCAGGGACAGCTGAGGGGGGTTCGGAATGATGCGGCCCATCTCCACACCTCCGAAGATCACCTGTCCGGGGTTTGAGTAGCGGCTGGAGATTGCGTATGGGTTGGCACTGTCACTTGCATGCTCAGCTGCCCCCACGGCCGTGGTCTGGTTGGTCAGGACGTCCAGCTGCACGTTCTGATTGGCCAGCAGGGACTGCACCAGTCCTATGCTCTGCGTGGGGGACATAGCTTGAGCTGAGCTGTGGATGGGCGCGATGGGGATGTTCACGGTACACGGTGGGTTGTTCTCAGGCACGCCAGATGCTCCCGTCACTGGAAGAGTAGAAAAACCAACTGCTTACAAAACAGTGCCATGAAACTGGGTCAGAATAAGCAACTCATCTAGGCCTTTTACATATAAACTGTAATTCCTACAGACAGATGCCTTTGCCTGGGGAAAGCTGGACCCTTCCTTCAAGTTACACAAAGCTTCTCTGATGTTTCTGTAAGGACACTGGCAATCGGTGGGCTCTGGAGCTAAGGGCATTGTCAGAGCATTTCAATGAATACTTCTGAACCTTCTGAGTGTGGTGCCACGTGTCTGAATGGTACCATGGCAAATAAATGTTTAAGGACACTTTTTACTCATGATGGTCATAAAACGGCCCATTCTTATGCAAGAGGAGGGCAGTGGTACAGTATGAAACTCCACTGAGGACTCAATGCCTAGGCTTCTGAGTAGGTTTATCCAGGGTTTTGGATTGGTTAGTGTGGGAAGTGTTGTGGTGCAGATGTGTATCTGAAATTTGTACGTAAATTAATTTTCTGTAAATAGAACCATGTAAAATGCAGTAGAGAAACCCATGATAAGAATCCTCTGGCAGATCTGCATATGAGGGGAAGGATCATTTCCTAATTTAACTGCTTTTTAGCATTTCAAACAGTATATAAGTTAGAGCCACACTGATTAAAACTCTGTAAATCCACCCTATTTGCACACAGGAGGAGTTTAATGGACTGTGCGTTTGAGCAATCATCTGCAGACCACACGCAGGGGCTCAGCGCCACTGTTCAGTACTGCCCTTTCTAAAGAGCCCACAGAGCACTGGAGGTCTGCTCATCTGGGCCTAAGTGCCACGTGACTATGAGCACGTGCGCAGGAAACAGGCATTAACAGGAAATTGCACAGGCTGGCTGACCTTTCACCAGAACTAGAGAGAGAAGCCAGTAGTCCATCAAAAGCTAAGCCCACCCTTCGTGCCTGTGACAGACTCATCCCCCTTCCCTGGGGTCCTCCACTGAGATGTGACTGTCTCCTGGCTGCAAGAATCTAGGTCCTGTCTCAAGTTTTCTACGATTCCTGTTCAGATCCCTCTTCCAGATGCTCTCTCCTCTGTATGGAGTACTGAGGGCAGGCGTCTTCCTGCTGAAGGAGAGTCTCTCTGTTGCGTCACCAGCAGTAAGTGTAAGCCCTGAGACAAATCATTCCTCCTTTCTCTGGGAACCACAGACAGTGACGACAACAGCAGCAACAGCTGAGCACGAGAGAGCTAGATTAGCCACATTCCGGGAGAACGGAGGGCGCTAAGGGGAAAGTGTGAAAGCCACTTCTAAATCCAAGGTTCTGAAATAGCAGGAGAGCTGCTATAAAGCTCGTGTGTGAGGCTTCACCAAACTGCAGGTTTATGTGGTTGCAAAACCTCGCCCATTAGTCCAGAACATCTGCTCCACCCATGAGGAGAAGGTATACCTATCAGAGAACCAAAGATGGCTACTGTCAGAAAGTACAGTAGAATAATTTTACAGGCAGAAATCTGGCTGAGGGAAGGTCAACAACGCCCCCAAGTTCAGAGCCCGAGTTGGGACGCGTGTCCCTCCCTGTCCCACGGTGAGGTCCAGAGCCCCCCGTTTGAGAACGACAAGAAACAGGAGGAGTCAGTGGCCATGTACGGTTCCTCTGGCTCAGAAGCCAGAGGCTTTCAGAACCTTGCTTGGTTCTAAGTAGAGGAGCCTCTATATTTATAAAATTGCAGGTGGACTTTTTTGAGAATAGTTACATATATATAATTGGTGGACTACTTAGAAATCATTCTAATAATCAAAATAGGATCCCCCTGGTAGAAAAGACTTAAATTAAGATGCTATAGATCTGAAAGTTCGTAAGTTGAGATTTTAAAAACTTATACCAGCTTTGACCTTGAACTCAGACCTGGCCTCTATGCACTGAGACACGCTCTGCACATTAGGAGGGAGACGTTCCGCCCCGGAGGTGGGGCAGGTTTGAGAAACTGGGCTCTGTGGCACCACAGGGAGATCCCATTCTCTAAGCAGGGATTGAAAGGATGAGGGCTAGCCTGGGGTCGGTGAGACTGGGTTTCAGTCCTGACTTTACTGAGTCCGGATGAGTCCTGTTAACTTCCCTATCTGGGCATATGACTAAGAGGACTACCGAGAGGATAAAGTGAGATGGTAGAAGTGCTCTATGATCATGAGCCATCATGGCCACCTCATCGTCCTTGCTCTGGTAGCTCCCCTCCTCCCCAAACCAGTGACAGTAGGTGACCTTTCTCCAGTGACTCGCCACCACACCCACCAACCTTACTGAGGAAGTTGTACCTTTTCCAAACCGAGGCTGCAGGCACGGACTGACATGCTGGCATTCTTGACTACTTACCACTCTGTCCCCGTCACGACCCACTAACAGAGGGCTCGTGACAAACCAGTTGATGTGTGAACACACCTGGTAAATCATCCTCATCTTCACTGAAAACATTCGGGTTGAAGACAGGTAAATTAACATACTCCATGGAAATCTTCCGGACCTCTGGGAGATAGATGGTCATCTGCCGCGGCTGGAGATGCAGGAGGCTGGTTTTATAGATTACTGGTGGGAGGAGGAAAGCACGGTTAATAGAGACAAGCCAGAGGAGAGCCAAGGCATCAACAGTCACGGGAAGAGACGTGGGGTGACCTGCGTGGGCAAGGCCGGAGACTCTGAGAGCAGCTCTCCACCTCCCCTGGCGCACGACTGGCCACCCCAGCCACGGACTGGATTCGGGAAGAACAAATTCTCAGTCTAGCCCAGAATTAAAAACTTATCTTAGACAAATTCTTTTTTAGAATGAGCTGGGGTATGACAAATGTATTTTTTAAAAATCCCATCTGCAATCACAAGGATAACTTGGTGGAAACGGTTGTGATAACCAGAGAGCCAAGCTCAGGGGGATCTCGGGCAGTCAAGCAGCTACTGGAGGGCAGCTACGCGGTGAGCAGGAATGACACTCGGGCTGTATTCGGGACTGGATTCTGGGCTTCCTGACTTCCAGTTTCATGCTCAGGATAGAGAATCACGGAGAACTTCCACACAGTTTCTTTAAACGCTAAGATTTAATTTCATTAACAGGGACATTTAAGAGAAGGCCTAGACTGCAACTAAAATATTCAGAGAAGACAAAACAAGTTAAAAAATAATGAATCTGAATTTAAGTTTCACACTAGGTTAAAATCAGGATGAAATTGTCCCGTCAACTTTCTCTTATGTTTAATAGTCTTTCCTACGAGATATGTAGAGGTTCTTTAATTATTCTTATTCTTATTTTTTATTAAGATGAGCCAAGTTCTACCTGCGAGACTGCCACCTCGCAGCCTGGTGGCTGACTGGCCAGCACTCCCACAGCTCCAGGCCTTCTGCTCTGAAGCACCGTCGTAAGGCTGCTCCTTGGGCTTGAGTGGGCTGAGACGCATTTTCCACGCCAGGGGTCGTTACAGGTCTTATTCATGTTTTCCTCTCTCTTGCCCACAAAAGAGAGTTTGAATTTTGTCTCAAAAATTCTGGATGGTTCCATATAGCTTAAGAATTAATGCATTAAAGTGCTATTCTTTGTTGTTCAGATTGACAAAAGGAAGTAAAATTAAAAATCTCAGGAGGGATTTAAAAAATAATATCAGTTGCCTCCAGGGAAAAAAACTAGGTGGTTGGGGGTGAGGATAAGAAAGATTTTTACTGTATATTCTTTTAAATCTTTTGAATTTTGAATTTATTCCACATTTTTAAAATTAAGAAATGCAAAAAATTAAAAACAAAAATTTCATGAGCCTGATCATTCTAATTGAAGGAAACAAATTTCAATGTAATTATCCAATTATTCAATATAAAATATCCAACAGCACTCACTTTTTGAATCTAACAGAGTGTCAAAGATTATTTAATAGGGCGCCATATGTAACAAACCCTCTAGAATCCAAGAGTTAATTTCTTCTCTCTAGTAGAATCACGTGGAAAATTCTTTTAGCTTGACAAATGAAAACGCTCTTTTTAAAAAGGTCAACGATTAGGACAATGATTTCACCGCAGTCACACACCAAGCTTTTGTCTTGGGCACTGAGATTCCTAATACAGACCCTCCCATCTTAAGGTCCTCCTTGACTTCTTTATGGATCTACTCAACATCCAAGAACTAAGGGCAGAATGAGAAGACCCACTGAGCAAATGCGCACGTCCATTCCTTTTTTCAACGTTTGCTGTAGGCAGATGGCTAAATTCTCAGATTACAAGTGTGGGGTAACCATGCCTCTCACACAGTGGTTATTAGAATCACCATACATGTCATGAGGGTGCTGCTGAATTACTGAAGAGCAGGCTTTTGTGGTCATGAGAGGGTTTCCCGGCTGTTGAAAACATAAGAGATTTCTCTCCATTATGTGAATGGATTGTCTATTGTTATTTCCTAAGTCAGTTTTATGTTTTACTTTTATTCTTTTTTTCCTTTGAGCTGAGAAACCTCAAAATGAAAAATCCAAATGCAGCACCATTTAATGTCTCTGAAGATGCATACACAGCAACAGGTCTTTTTAACATCTGCTTTTCAAGAATTATTTGTTTTAAAGGATCTGTGTCTGAAACAACTCTAATGGGCAGATCCAGAATTTTTCAAAAACTATTTTTAGTAGGTTACACAGACCACATTCAAGATGGGGCCACTAGCCATCGGTGAATCCCACTGGCTAAGCTGGCCTTCTAGAGAGATGCGTGCGTGTTACATGATCAGGCAACGTAGCAAGGTGGGGGACAACACAGGCCCTTAGCCCACACAGGGATGTGGCCATTAGGATGAAGCTGCTTTGAAAAGGACCTTCTGTCATTTCACTCCTTCACAGTCCCCTAGTAAATATGACACGTCAGTCATTCAAGCAGATACAGAAGAGAAGGCAAATTCTGGGTTCTGCCCAGCCTGGTTCTCCCTGGGTTCCATTTTCCTCGATGTCTCAAACTTCTCATGGAGAGGATATTTATCTGGTACTTAGAAATGAAATCCAAAAAGATTTACCACTAAGAACTGTACTAACAGTCAGCCAACTTCTCCTTAAGGTCTTGAACACTTTCTTCTTGACTTTCTTCAGGAGTTTCTTTTGACTCAAGAACCTAAAGACACTGGTACCAAAATCTGTCCACAGTAAAAGGCCAGAAATCAAAGTAACCAGAAGCCTATAAGAGCTTTGATAGAGATTTCGGCTATTTTGTCATTTTTGTAAGTCAGGGCTTGTATAAAAAAACGAAAACACCACTGGCAAAAAAACAATTTGAGTGATAATTCTAATTTTTGTGAAATCAGAGTGGCTAGAGTCAAACTTCGGAGGTAAAATACATGCTCATCTTTTGGTGTCATAAGAGCTCATTTTCTACATTAGGCCACCAAAGGTTGAAATTGCTTATTCAGCCTGAGTTCCAACCAGGACAGCGGGCAGAGAACAGGACGCAGTTTTTACCTGCACCGAGGTTGGTTGGCAGGAAAGCAGCCAAGCCCACAATCTTAAATTTGGTTCCCCAGATATTAGACGTGACCTGAGCAAGATAGTTGTGCTGTGGGAAAAAAAAGGAGAAAAATCACAATCTATTTCCATATTTTCTATTGATCACTCAAGAAGTGAGGATGTTAACACGTTTTGCTTAAAAAGCCACACGTGGGCACTGCCAGAAATATTCGCTCTCTGTCATTCCACTGTTTTTAAGACCAGAAGCTGCCTACAGCATGTCAGGCGCCCATTTGCAAGTGGTGGCTCAGCGAGCTGTCATTCTCAGGTTGGGAGTGGGGGCGGGTGTGTCCCGGTGTGTCCACATGTGTGTAGGTTAAAAAAGGCACAAAAGTGATTTGGGCACTTGTTTCTTTACCTCTCCTTCCTCCCAGTCACTGAACCAGAGAGAGCACCTGGCTCTGAACCCATTTTCATCCTTGATATTTCTCCTGGAAACATCAGCTGCACTGATACCAGTATATCCCAAAACTACCCAATTATCTGTTTCTTATTCAATCAAATTTTTAAAAATTTAAGAAGTTATCACTATGCCCAAACCATGCATGAGTGTGTGTGTGTGTGTGTGTGTGTGTGTGTGTGTGTGTGTGTGTGCAAGGGCAATAATAAAGATGAATAAAATACAGCTCCTCAAAGAGCTTAGAACCTAATGGAGGAGAGAAGGCCTGTAATTATTTATATACAAGGAAGTGACTGAGAAATGTCCTAAGGGAGTTACAAACAAGATGCTCTGGGATTACTGTGGCTGAGCCAGGGGAGGAAGCCTTCACGACAGAGGGGAAGTTCTATCTGGAAGCACGTGGGCAGAAAGGAGGGTGAGGAGATGGAGCAGGTTACCCAGGCAGGGCAAAGGCACAAAGAGGGGAAGAGATGAGTCAACAGTGTGGCTCTGGCACCTGGAGAGGAGGGGGCGTCGAGGAGGACAGGAGGGAAAGACAGGCCAGGCCAGGCAGTGGGGCTGTGACCAGGGATTGGCTCCTGCCGACACTGGAGTCACTGAAGGCTCAGAAGCGGCTTGAGGGAGCAGAGGTGAGAAGTGTGGCTGTGTCTCAACCAGAGCTACCTGTGATGAGATTCCTGTGGCAACAGGGGGATGCCTGAGGTGGGAAGGAGGTCCCTCGGGATGTGGAGGTGACGGGGCATGGAGGAGGGCAGACAGGCTCTAGTTCTCTACACCCGTGTCTGCCACTGTAGTGACAGGCACGGAGAGGGGGGACCGAGGGTTCAGCGGCCATCAAGCACACACTGAGGAGGGGAGCGGAGCGTTGGATCGGGGGACCACCCGAAAGCCGACACTACCTGAGTGATGTCTTCAAAGGGAAACTCTCTTCGCGTCAGGCTGGGCGAGCCAATAGAGGGCTTGCGCATCGGCAACCGTGGAGACCTGGAGATCTCCTGCGCCGCCCGGGACAGCTTGGGGGACTTCCGAGCCTCAATGTTGATCCTGCGGAGGCAAGGCCCCGAGGGTCAGGCGCCCCAGTGGGGACGGTGCCTGCACTCCCAGCACTCCCTTCACTGTCGACCCGTCACCGTGGATGTGCCACTCCCAGGGGCCAGGTCCCTTAATTTACCCAGGCCCCGTCCGCCTGCTTCTGCCTTATGAACACAAGGAAAGAAGGACAGAACTGCATATCAAATAATATATATTCAAAAACATAGTGAGGTTCAATCGAGCGATTCATTTGTAAAGAACCTCAGAGAATTAACTTTCTACTGAAAACTTTCTACTGACTAATAGTAAGTTTGGAATTGTGCACATGTCTTCTGCCAGGGGTCTGCAAAATTTGTCCTGCGGAAAGTGGCGGGTGGAAGAGGCGTTTCTCACCTAAGTCCACAATGGCTTTATAGTTCCTAACACAGTGCTGGGATGTCAACAGACTTACCTAGCATCTCCCCCCTGCAATATTGACATCAAATCAGTGGATCTAAGTTTTTCTGCTGCCTTTTGATCCTATGTTATATCTCTGGTCCTCAGTTCCTTTGTTTATAACATGAGGACACACGTGTTTAATGCCAGTCTACCCCAAAGAGAGTGTTATAAAAGTGAATATGGTAAGGTTGATGACATTCCCTGAAAGAAAAGCATTAAGCCTCACAGATACTGCTTGAGAGCTTGACAAGACACCTAGGGCTCCCAAAGTGTGGGAGGACAGGGGGACCGAGCTGGTTAAAGCTCTGAGCGAGGACAACTGGCCTGGCTGCTGCGTAGGGGCACTCAACACTGAGAAAGACGGAAGGAAAGAGGACCAGCTCCAGAGGCTGCAACATCCGGGAGCTTTCCAGGGACATTTACAGGTGAAAAATTTGGTTGCTTATGTATTAAATGTCCTCTTCTCCTTAAGCAATGGGAAAAGCCAAAACACTGTAGAAGTGTAGAAAAGTTCATAATTTTATTTGCAATTTTAACAAGCCTAGAATAAAGATGAAAAAAATAAATCGTACAGATTGCTGGATATCTGGATATCTATATGGGAAAAAAATGAACGTTTACCCCTAACTCACACTATACACAAAAATTAATCTGAGGTGTAAAATTAATCCGAGATTTAAGTGTGAAGGCTAAAACTATAAAGCTTGTAGAATAGAGCAGAAGAATGTCTCATGATCTTAGGGTAGACAAAACAGCACAAAAGCATTTCCTAAACAGCACACGAAAAGTGCTAATCATAAAAGAAGAAATTCACGTTAGACTATACAGCAATCCATATATCTGCTAAAGGACTCATAGCCAGAATACATGAAAACTCCTACAACTCTAAATAAGAGAAAAACAACTCAATAAAAAATGGGCAAGGGGCTGGCCCAGTGCTGTAGTGGTTAAGTTCGCGCGCTCCGCTTTGGTGGCCCGGGGTTCAAAGGTTTGGATCCCAGGTGTGGACCCACGCATTGTTTATCAAGCCATGCCGTGGCGGTGTCCCATATGAAGTAGAGGAAGATGGGCATGGATGTTAGCCCAGGCCCAGTCTTCCTCAGCAAAAAGAGGAGGACTGGCATCGGATGTTAGCTCAGGGCTGGTCTTCCTCACAAAAAAAAAAAAGGTGCAAAAGACTTGAACAGACACTTCACAAAAGAAGATATCCAAATGGCCAATAAACATAAAAAGCTGCTTAGCATCATCAATCATTGACGATATTAGGATTAAACTACCATGAGATACCACTATACACCCACCAGAATGGATAAAATTATTTTTTAAAAATGACAATACTCCGTAGGTGAGGATGGAAGTAGCTAGAACTCTCATATACTGCTGGTGGGAATTTAATGGTACAACAGGCGCCTTGGAATACTGTTTGGCAGTTTCCAATAAAGTTAAACATACGTCTACCCCGTGGCCCTACAATGCACTCCTAAGCATATACCTGAGATAAATGAGTGCATACACCCGTAGAAAGTCTTGTAGAAGAATGTCTACAATGGTTTTATTCATGATAGCCCCAAACTGGAAACTACCAAATATTCAATTGGTAAACGGAATAAACAAATTGTAGTATATTCATTACAATGGAATTCCACACAGCAAAAAAGAAAAACTGTTGATACACGCAACAACATGAATGAGTCTCACAATCATTATGTTGATTAAAAAAAGCCAAATAAGGAAATAGGACACATGGTTTGACACCATTTATATGAAGCTCAAGAGGAAGCAAAGCTAATCTATGCTGACAGAAGTGAGAGCAGTGGTTACTCTCAGGAGCGGGTGTCGAATGGGAAAGAGTACAAGGGAACTTTCAGGGATGATGGAAATATTCTTTATCTTCAACTGGGTGGTGAATACACTGGTTTACCAACTGCACAATGCACTACGTGTTTACAATCTGGGCAGGTACGTATCTGCACGTACATTAGACCTTCATTTCACACAGCATCAAGAATTTCAGAGCTAGAAGGATCTTAGTGAAGATCTGCTCCACCCTTTAACGTCATAGACAAGGAAACTGGTCTCCAGGTCATGGATCAACGTTACATTCTGAGGTTACAGAGCCCTCGGTGGCAGGGTCAGGACGAGCAAGGCAGGGTTTCTTATCTATGACACTGCAGGCCCTTCCATCTGCTTTTAGCTTTTTGCCACTCTTTAGGACAAACCCTTAGGATAGAAATTTTTTTTTTTTTTTGTGAAGAAGATCAGCCCTGAGCTAACATCTGATGCCAATCCTCCTCTTTATTTTTTTGCTGAGGAAAATATACCCTGGGCTAACATCTGTGCCCATCTTCCTCTACTTTATATGGGACGCCACCACAGCATGGCTTGACAAGCGGCACATTGGTCTGTGCCCGGGATCCGAACCTGTGAACCCCGGGCCGCCGAAGCAGAGCACATGAACTTAACTGCTATGCCACTGGGCCGGCCCCCCAAACATTTTTTTTAGAATACTATTTTTTCCAATTACAGCATCAAAGGCATTTAATTCGGCATTCCTTTCAACACATTACATACACTGTAAAACCTCTGTCTTACTTTTCTCAAACCAGAAATAAAAACAAGTAAGCCAGAAAGCTACGGCCACCCCTGCCACCCACCACCAATGCTGACCCCTAGAAGTTCTGAGGATTCAGCAAACTTCTTCCTGGGGATCTTTTGCTATCCTGAGGGGAAGAGTAAAGGAAAGCTATAATTATCACAGGCAGATGTTCCAGACGACAGATGTGGATTGCCTCTTGCTATGCTCCTCTGGTGTGGGTTAATGGGATTCTGCTGCAGACACAACACAGACACACCTCCAGAGGCTCAAAAAGGGAGGACACCCCTACAGACCAAGATTACCTTGGGAGTTTGGGTGATTTGCTAGCTCGGGAGATTTTGGGAGATTTCTTGGCAGCCCAGTCGTCACTCAGTTCGATGTCACTGGAGTCTGAGCAGTTGCAGCTGTCGATCATGGTAGAAATCAAGCTGTTTCCATAGATTTCATCTGGTAAGATACCAAGCAGTAGATTTTAGGGAAGTGACATCAGTTAGACCCTCACGATGATCATTACTAGGAACTAATGACAGCCTGACCCTATAGGCCACCATTTGAAGTCCACAGGTTGAAACAGAAAGGAGCAGAGCATTGTCTTTCTTTTACATTTTTATGCTATTATATTTTCTAAGCTAAAGTAGGCCATTACTTCTACGGTTAGCAAATGGGCGTGGAATTTTAATGCCTCTGGAATGTACAACAGTCTGGCACCGTTTACTGTGCCAAACCTGGAAACAAAACGGCCGCGCTATTGTGCCTCACCACACACCAGGCTCCATCTGAGTTCACACGGGCAGCCTGGGAACCCAGGCCAGGTAAGGGGCTTGCTAGTCAGCTAGTCTGACTCCCCCAGAACCTGCTTCTGCCCTGGGACCGGGGAAGGCCCTTGTTGGTTCTGGGCCTGCTCTGGACTCAAGACCTGGCAGAGTCAGGTCTATTTCAGGGACTCCGAGAAGTTTATGTCTGGCGTGTCAGAACCGTCTCCTGGAACCGCCAAAAGGATGCTTGTGGGTGGGGAGGGGGTGGCTATCCCACCTGCTAGAGGTGCCTGCCTGCTTCGAGCAACGGCTGGAAGAAGACCTGTGAGGCAGGGCTTTCAGTGGGAGCTTTGGGTTCTCCTGAGGGTGCCTGCGTGGAAGCCACTCAAAACAACCTTGTCAATTGGCCATTAGGTAGAAGATTAGAGGCCCCAAGGCAGAAGACGACAGACACAGCAACGGGGCCATCACAAAACTGCAGAGTAGATGAAGTCCATGTTTAACATCCTCCTCAAAACCCCTTCTCCTTTGCTGCCTTCCTCACACAGCCTCACATCCCCTCACATCCCTTCACCACCCAAACCCTGCTCTGCCCTACCTCAGGTCTGCCCTCACTGGAAGTACCTCATTCTTCAAAATCACTTTGTTTTGCTGACAAAAGCCTCATTCCCTCAAGGCACCAAGAGCCTTGCCAAGCAATAAAAAAGCTGCATCATTCAATCACAATGAAATAATTTATAGACTATGAGCGATTTTACCATTCAAAAGGGCTGTTTACATTTGAAAGGATGAGTTTGTAATCCAAACTAATCTCTGTTTCTGAACACGTGGAGGTGACATCTGTGTGGAGGTGACATCTGTGAATGGGGCCTCTCTGAGGGCCCTGGAGGCAGGTCAGAACAACTTGGCGTGCTACTTGGAAGGAGACTAGCTGACGCCCGATCGGTGTTACTACATCAGCCTCTCCAACTACTTCCTGAATCAGAAGGCACGACTCGTGAATCCAGCAAGCTGGAGTGGTGTGCATCTGAGTTCCATCAAATAAAAAGGCTTAATTCACACGCCCCAAGCAGTGCTTTACATTATTTAACTTAGGAGCCCTAGATCAAAGGAAGCTTGGCCACGATTCCAAAACGCATGTAAGCCCACAGAACGCTTCCCCTGTGTTCACGAGCACAGAGCCAGTTCACCGACCTGAGGAAATTCAGTAACGTATTGTCCACTCAACTCCTGATCGACTTGCTGATGCCGGGGTTTTGTAATTGCTGGATGTCATACCCTTTGCTTTTTTCCTTTACTCACGTCTTAGTCTGTGTGGGCTGCTATACCAAAATACCACAGACTGGACGGCTTATAAACAAGAGAAATTTACGTCTCACAGTGGGGAGGCTGGAATTCCGGGATCAGGGTGCCCGCATGGTGGGGTTCTGGTCACGGCCCTCTTTGGGGTTGCAGACGGCTGACTTCTTGCTGTGTCCTCACATGGCAGAAGGGGCTACTTTCTGGAGCCACTTTTATAAGGCAATAATCTCATGATTATAAAGGCTCCGTCCTCATAACCTAATCACCTCCAAAGGCCCCACCTCCTAATTCCATCACACTGGGCATCAGGATTACAACATATGAATTTGGGGGGCATAAGCATTCATAACCACTTTTATTTTATTGTCTGTCTCCCCAACTAGTGGAAGGAGAGTTGCCTGTCTCGCCTCCTGCTGTAACTCTAGAGACCAGAACAACGCAGAGACTCGATAAATACTTTCTGAAAGAAAAACGAGGTCTCTCCCTGACGCCTGGCTGCACCCCAGACTAACTGCAGCAGGATCCTGGGAGTGGACGCGGGCACTGTCGATTTTTAAGGCTCCCCAGTGATTCCCATGAGCAGCCAGGGCTGAGAACCACTCGCCCAGGAGCAGAAGGACTTCCCCATAGAACGGACTTAAAGGGGGCGGCGTGAGAAGAAGGGAGTTGCTTTCTGAGACAAGCCCCAAGTCCTGCTTGTTCAGTGTTACAGTTACACACTTGGAGGCTCATCACTCTGCTCCCTGTCGTCAACAACTAGAAATTCAGTGCAGCACGTCAGAGTAAGACCCAGGGAGCCTGGGGGTGATGGACATCTGTACCTCTTATTTCTAGAGATTCTGCATCATTAATTTATCATGAAAATTCTGGAAGAAACATCCAAGTTGTAGAAAAATGTAAGTTGGGATTCCTCTTTGAGAACAGAAGGCTGAACTGTAATGTTTGGGGCTTCACATCCCAGTTTTGTCAGTTTGCAAGAATATGCTTATTTCATCTGGGTTGAGGCCTTTTCAAAACACACAACCCAAATCAGGTATCTTTTTAGAATTTGAAAAAAATCTTTAAGCACAGTTTCAAAGCTTTTAAATAAAAGTTCTGTCTTAGTCTGCTTGGGCTGCCATAACAAAATACCACAGACCAGGTGGCTTAAACAAGAGAAATTTATTTCTCACAGTTTGGGAGGCTGGAAGTCCGAGATCAGGGTGCCAGCATGCCAGATTCTGGTGAGGGCTGTCCTCCTGGCCTGCAGACGGCCACCCTCTCACTGTGTCCTCACGTGGGCTTTCCTCAGCGTATGTGTGTGTGTGTGTGCAGAGAGATCTCTCTTCCTCTTCTTACAAAGCCACCAATCCTACTGGATTAGGAGCCCACCCTTACAGCCTCATTTAACCACAATCACCCCCTAAAAGCCCTGTCTCCAAATACAGTCACATGGGGGTTAGAGCTTCACCATATGAACTTGTGGGGTAGACACAATTCAGTCCACACATTCCGCCCCTGGTTGCCCCCTCATTCACATCCTTCTCCCACGCAAAATACATTCATTCCATCCCAACACTCCCAAAAGTCTTAACTCACTCCAGCATTAACGCTAATGTCTAAAATCCAGAGTCTCATCTAAATATCACCTCAATCAGAAATGAGTGAGAGCCGAGATACGACTCACACTGTGGCAAAACTCCCTTCCAGCCGTGAACCTGTGAAACCAGACAAGTTACGTGCTTCCAAAACACACAAGACGGCGGCGGGCCAGGCACAGGGTGACATTCTCATCCCAAAGGGAGACACAGGAGAGAAGGAAGGGCCCCAGGCAAGTCCAAAGCCTAGTAAGGCGAATTTCTAGACCTTAAGGCTTGAGAATAACCCTCTTTGGTTCAATACTCTGCCCTCCAGGCCCACTGGGGTGGCAGTGTCACCCCACAGCTCGAGGTGGGGGTCCCCACGGCTCTGCGGGGCTGGGGTCTTGTCCTCAACGCTCCGGGCAGAGGCTGTCTAGCCTGCTGAAACTGAGGCAGTGGCCCTGATGACCTCTGAATCGCTTTTGGGGTCATTTTTCCCTCTTGAAGAATAGTGCATGTTCCTAGCTGACCAGCTCCATCATCCCGTCCTGTCAAATCCAGGAAGTCAACAGCCTTCCTTCGTCTCGGCCCGTATGGACAGGCTGAGAACTTTCCAAATCTCCAAGTTCTGGTTCCTTTTTGCTTAACAATTCCTTCTTCAGTCTGTCTCTCTCCTCTCTCATTTTACTATAAGCAGTTAGGAGGAACCAAGCCAATCCTCCAAAACTACTTAGAAATTTCTCAAATATCCAATTTCATTTGCTTGCAAGTTTTTTTTTTTTTTTTTGTGAGGAGGACCAGCCCTGAGCTAACATCCAATGCCAATCCTCCTCTTTTTCTGCTGAGGAAGACTGGCGCTGGGCCAACATCCATGCCCATCTTCCTCCACCCTACATGGGACGCCGCCACAGCATGGCCCAACAAGCGGCGCATCGGTGCACACCCGGGATCCCAACCGGCGAACCCCCGGGCCGCCGCAGCGGAACGTGTGTACCTAACCACTTGCGCCACCGGGCCGGCCCCTGCTTGCAAGTTTTATCTTCCACAAAACACTAGAACACAGTTCAGCCAAGGTCTGTGCCACTTTACAACAAGGCTCGCCTTCCTCCAGTTTTCAATAACATGTTCCTCATTTCTGTCTGAGACCTCACCAGATATGGCCCTAATATCCATATTTCTAACGTGTACCTCAAAACCCTTCCAGCCTCGACCCACGACCCAGTTCCAAAGCTGCTTCTACATTATAGGTATTTGTTACAGCAGTTCCCCACTTCTTAGTACTAAAATCTGTGTTAGGGTTCTCCAGAGAAACAGAACCAATAGGAGGCAAATATATATACACACACATACAGAAAAAGAGAGAGCGATCATAAGGAGTTGGCTCACGCGATAATAGAGGCTGAGAGGCCCCAAGGTCAGAGTGCCAGCCTGTCTGGGGTCTCGGCTTGTGGATGCACACCTTGCTGTGTGCTCACGTGGCCTTTCCTCAGTGTACGCGTGCGTGTCGAGAGAGAGCTCTCCCTCTTCCTTTTCTTATAAGGCCATCAATCCTATCCAATTGGGACCCCACCTTCCTTAAAAGCTCTATCTCCAAATACAGTCACATTGCGGATTGGCATTTTAACACGTGAATTTTGGGGGGACACAATTCAGTCCATAGCAAGCTCTGACTAAAGATTTCCTTTGGAAAATTTGTGAACTTTTGCTAAAAAAAAATTATTGGGATTCATGCTATCTATTATAAAAACACACAGTGGTAATACTGAGAAACACATTTGTTAAGTTACTTGGGGGACATTTACAACAGGGGATCAAAAACTTCAGAGCATAGCAATCCCCTGGGGCCCCCACTAAGTTGCAGATTTCTAGGCGTCGCCCCCAACGTGCTGAACCAATCTAAGGGGCAGGCCTAGGAACCTGGATTCAAGTAAGTATCCCAGGCGATCTGCAGGAAGGTGGCCCGGGGACCACATCTAAGAAACGACGACATGGAGGACTGAGAGAGTTCATCAGCTTCTCACGATGAGCAAGTCCTGGCTTCTCAAAGTCAGGAATCCTCTCCTCTCTGAACCAGGTTACATCTACCACTTGGTTGGCAATTAGTCATGTTCTGCCTTGTGACACATCTTCTGTTTTTGTCTCGAGTTATTTAAATCTTGACTTTTTTATTGAACTTTTCAAGTGTTAAGTTGTCTTTCACCCAAAAGGGATCATGAACTCCCTGAAAGCAGAGATGCCCCGGCACTGCTTCACAACCACAGGAGACTCGAGGACCGTGTGCAAGGCAGGCACTCAATAAGTCCCGCCTATCTGCTTTGCTTTACAACTTTTTCATTATAAAAACACAACACCTCCTTCCCCACAGGCCTGTTAGCAACCGGGCCAGCCTGTGTTGGGAGGAGCTGACAAATGTGACCACTACGGAGAAGCAGGCCCTGGGATGCTCAGGTCAGGTCCACGCAAGCAAGGTCTTAGGAGGCTGCAGCCTTGTCCCTACAGCACAGCCCCCACTGCTTCTGTCCTGTTCTTCAGTGGGAAATTGATGCACCGGAGCGGGGGAACAGAAGCAAGCTCTTCACGTAAGTTCCCGTCAACACGGAATCCGAGCATAGGTTTTATAAAACTGCATACACGGGAGGAACCTTAGAGACAACGACCCCGCTGAGAACCGGCGATGCGCCCTCGGGTTCAGGACCTTTCCCAAGTCCCACCATCAGTCATCTCTAACCGCCATGGCTCCTGTCTTCTCTCTTCCCCTGAAACTGCAACTTCCTTCTAAGTTCATGTGCACTGCTCTCTGGCTTCTCTCACTTTGCCTTCCTTCCTTCTGAATCTTCCCTCTCCCTCCTTTCCACCTGCCTCCCTACCAGCCTCCAATTCTTCTCGCTCTCCCTGCTCTTGGTACTAGGTCATCACATGACTCAAAAGACGAAATAACTGACTAATATCCAATTTTTAAAGTATAGTTTCACTGCTTTCAATTTTACGCGCTAACACTGACAGCAGAATGTTGCTACAGATGCGGAGCATTCCAATAAAGAAAAGCAGACAGCAAGTGGATCGACTGTAAAATACTGAGGTGGGCAAGTGAGGCCAAGGTTGAAAAAGCCCATTGCACGTGACACTCGGATAACTGGTGATGCTACACGGCGCAGCGGCTTCAGGGACAGAATGGGGGCAGAGGCCAGTCTAACGGGCGGGAGAGGGAACAGGAGCTGTGAAGTGGAGAGAAGAAGTACGCACTAATGAAAACAAATCTAATTCAACCCACGTTGTCCCATGGTCAGGCGCTTGCCAGGCACTGGGGGTACAAAGATGACTCAGTTCCCTCCCTCCGGGGCCCTCATGATTCAGGGACTGTGTGCCCCGAGGGATACCAGCAGCTCAACTGACTGACGGGCAACGGGCACAGAGGGGAGAGCTGCTCACTCCACTCTAGGTGATGGGCAAGATTTCACAGGGAGGCGGCGGAACGTTTGAGCCAGCAGGTACTGTTGACAGAGGCCACAGGCCTCGACAGTGACTACAAACAAAAAGAGCAAAGTCCCTTCCCTGGAGGCTCACACTCTAGGGTCCCAGAGAGAGGTGTGCAGTGAGCACCCTGAATACGGCAACGGAGTCATGAAGATTGGTATAAGAGAGTCTTTAGAAGGAGGGAGTGACTGTCATGCGAAAATCTTCACGGACCAGCAAGAAAGTCTCCTTGGTCATCAGCTAAAAAGCAGCTAAGGGTGGCTTAGCGAGAGCAGAAGCAGGATCCCAGCAGGAGGCTGAGGAGCAGGCTGAAGGTCTGAAGCGTTTAATCCTGTCACTCGCTCTGGGGGGCAGCGACGGCACCTCACTGCTGTTTTGACTGTCTCAATAGCACATTAAGGCCCTCAGTGGATACCTGACAAATAACTGAAAGAGGAGGCTGCCATTCCCAAAAGGCCCGTGCCAGCCTCCCCTTGATGACAGCCGATGTCTCCTCCCCCCACAGCCCCAGCCACACGGAGCCTCACGGAACGCTCTTAAAAACCCGTCGGACAGTCCACTTAGGGAATCGGTAACTTCAGTAGGATTTTGGAAACGGAGTAGCTTCAAGGATGTTCCACGCTAGCCAAACTTTCACAGATAGGCGTTACCTTTGCGTGGGCAGTCAGGAATACTAGTCCGCACCCCCCGAGAGGGGTCTGCAGTCCCTCGGCGAGGGGCCCACCTGCTTTGCTGTCTGACCGCGGGTCCATGATGACGAACTCCGGCCGCAGCTTGCTGACGCGCCGCCCCTTGAGGACGGGCACGAGCCCGCCCAGGTACTCCAGGTAGAGCGTGTAGCACGGGCCGCCCACCTCCGGGTCGTCCTCTGTGCGCTTCATGGTGCAGTGCAGACGCTCGTTGCCGGCCGAGGGGTAGCTGACAAAGTCGCGCATGTTGTTGGGGTCCGGAATCGGGGGCTGGAGGCAGGACGTGGAGAGAAAAGAGTGTGCACGTCACTGATTACCCTGGTGGAGCACTGGCTGGCAGCTCGGGGAGGATTAACTGTGCGGTGCGGAACAATGACTCCCAACTCTGGGCGCACGTCACAACCTCCTAGCAGCTTTCAGAGACCTCAGCCCGGATGCCACCACAGACGATGGAACTGGAATCTTGTGGGGGTGAGCCTGGGCATGTGTATGTTCTAAAAACTCCCCAGGAGATTTTAACGAGCAGCCAGGGTCCAGAATCACTGGTGTGGAACCAAGAGTGTAAAGCAACTTGAAGAAAATATCACAACAGATTCTAAAACTCGGATGTTTTAGGAAAAAAGTAACCAAGAAGTCAATCTGATACTTAGAAGCAGAGACAGAAAACAAAAAAGAGAACACAGGAAGCAACCTACGTGCCGAGGGCCAGAGGGAACGGGGAACCCACACTGGAACAGCCACAGGCAGGTCCAGTCCACATACTACCATAGCGACAGACCAGTTCTCAAGCTCCAGTCAGCATAGAGGACGCTGACAACGAGGGCTGGGTGAGGGTCGCCCCTCCGCACAGTGATGAGGAGAGCAGGCCCCAGGATTGACAGGGTCCCATCCTGACCGTTCCCCTAACGAGCCACAGAGCAAGTCCCTCACTTCTAAGAACGCGTTTCCTGCTTTCTCAAGAGGGGATAACGGCAGCATCTGCCAGGGAGTCAGGACTGAACAAGGCAGACTGATCATCAGGACGACAACGGCAGCCATGCTCAGGATACTGCCTCTGCCATGAGAAAGCTAATGCCTATCACACAAGGTGACTCTCTTGTGGACACTAAGGGTGATGCTAGGGACAGACTGCATGTGTGGGAGACCAAGGTGGGACTTTGCGGAGCTGCACACCTTCATCTTGCAGAGGAGCAGACGTGACTTCTATGCTCCTGCTCTGGGATTCTCGCCTGTGTTCCCTGTCTCTGCCCTGCTCTTGGCGAGCCTTCGGGAACAGGCAGCCAGCACGAGTGAGGAAGGAGGAGAAGGTGAGTGGAAGCGTTTTACCTTGATGGTGGGGATGAAGGCAGTGGAGAGGTAGGAGCAGAGGCGGGGGGGCAGGGTCAGCTTGCTGACATCCTTGTCCTCTCGCAGGGCGCTGGCGATGGCCTGCTGGCACAGCAGCTGCAAGCTGGACACGCGGTGCTCCACACGGACCACGTACAGGGCTGGTCCTGATGCCATCAGCAGCCGCGAGTCCCGGTGTCCCCAGCAGATGGAGATGATGGGGCGCTGCCAAGAAGTGAAGGGAGACTACACTTAAGCTGTCGCTCTTGTAAGCAAAGATCATGCATGCTTGTGTCAAGCCAAATCAAGTGACCTGATAGTTCTTGAGGATACTGGTTTTAAAAAGCACAAGAGAGGATGTTAAATACCATATTACAAAAATTCAGTATTTCCATTGAAAAGCAGTTAGATCCCCAGGCCACAGCACAAAGCACTGGAATAGTTTTATAAAGTTCTTTTACACGTATTATCTCATTTAATTTGGTGCCATAAAACCTAACTTAGCTCTTATGACGTTTCTCCCAGGAGATGCAATCAGCCTGGGGGACTGTACTGCATATTCCTTACTGAAGCTCTGCTATCTGGAACCCCAAGTAACTGGTGGTAGGTATTCCCATGGCTTGGGAAGGTGGTGAGGAGGCAGACCAGACGGCTCTTCCCTTTTGTCCCGACAGGGAGCATTTTAGAGTCAAACCATCATTGGATTTGGGGTCACAAGCTATGTGACCTGGGAACTATGATGTAACCCTTGGAAGTCTCCTACTTTCTCATGAGCAAAATGGGAGCTGTGAGGACTAAAGGAGATGAAAGACGTCAAGTGCTTTGGGACCTATCACCAGTTATAACCCATAGATATTAAGTCACTGTTATTCTCAGCCATTCTCGAGCTGATGGGGCAGAAAGAAAGTAGAAAGCTATCTGGAAAGGGGAGAGAGGGGAACACAGCTCCTGTGGCAGCTGCTCGAGGGGTCTGTGGCCATCATTTGCTTTGAAAAGGCAGGCTGAAATCCAAATGTGCAAGTTAGAAACTAGTTGTACTGAAAAAAATCCAAAGCTTTAGGGGTGCCATCTATGTAAGATGAGCCAAGGAAGAAAGAGGGAGGTGGAGGGAGTGATGGAGAAGCAGCGAGGGAATTTCTTCACTCCGATCTGGACAGATGGAGTTCTAATTTAATGAGGTCTTGAGGGGTTTCAATGATCAGAAGTGGGGCTATCAGATCTTTTATACGAATGACAGATAGGAACAGAGTTTTCACAACACTTTAGTGACAAACATCAAGATAAAAGGAACACATGAAGACGCTTGCTTAAAATAGCCTCCAGGGTCGGCTAATCCTGGTTTGAACTTCAAAACACAATGCCGGGCTGAAGATAATTCATCTTCCATTTCCATCACAGTGAGGCCAGGCAGCCACAGCCTCCTGGAGGAGGACCACGGAGCCTAGAACTCAAGTCTGGGGGCTTCCGGCGTACTTCCAAGATGGGCCTCCTTCTAAGAGGATCCCACGCGGAGGGTAGACCCCAGAGAGGGGCCTGTTAATTTAGAGCAAGGCAGAATCTCTGCTGAAGACAGGGCAGACAGCACATTAAAAATACACACCAAATTTATTTGGTATCATCAACCCCCTTACGTGCAGGTTAGGACTAAAGTTCTATTCGTACCAAAGTCATGCTTAATCTTAAAGATACACACCACCCGCCACCCCTGAGCCTCCTAAGATAATATGTACAACTTAGAGCTCAAGTCACGAAGGACAGTTTTCACTTAGCACAATCTGACCGGTTGGAACTGGCTGCAGAAATCTCAGACACTGCTTTCTCCCAATTTCCCATTACTTTTGAGCCCATTTATCTGACATGCCAAGGGTTATGATGTATGAATTACATATATATATATATTTTTATCCTCCTGTGTCCTTCCTCCGTCTGGTTCTGTTTTTCATAGTAACTATCTCTATGTAACAGTTGATTACAAGTTTGGGGAGGATCTTACATACTTATCATAATGACAGTTTTATATATCTCTTACGTCTTTGTACAAAGGAACTTAAACCACTTACAGTTTCAAACTGGATAAAAATCCTCTCTGTTACATTTACATGTACAATCACTAAGCATCATAACAAAAATAACAATTATGTCTTAAAAACTTAACTACGTTCCAATAGCACATTGAGTTATCTTGATAAGCACATATATTATCTCATTTAATCTTAACTCTACCACGTAGGCATCACTATTCCTATTTAACATATGAGGAAACTGAGCTAAGAGAAGCTAAGTAACTTGGTTACAGCCAATAAACAGGAGAGCTGCAATTCTCACCCATTTCCCTCTCAACCCCACAGCTTATGCTCATCTTACTACAAGGTGCCACCACTCTCTTTTTTTTTTTTTTTTTTTGTGAGGGAGATCAGCCCTGAGCTAACATCCGTGCTAATCCTCCTCTTTTTGCTGAGGAAGACTGGCTCTGAGCTAACATCTAGTGCCAATCCTCCTCCTTTTTGTTTTCTTCCCCAAAGCCCCAGTAGATAGTTGTATGTCATAGTTGCACATCCTTCTAGTTGCTGTATGTGGGACGCGGCCTCAGCATGGCCGGAGAAGCAGTGAGTCGGTGCACGCCTGGATCCGAACCCGGGCCGCCAGTAGCAGAGCGTGCGCACTTAACCGCTAAGCTACGGGGCCGGCCCAGTGCCGCCTCTCTTAAGTGTCAGTATAGCGATACAACCACCTAAGAACGCGTAATGGCCCACTACCAAACTTAACTATCTGCCCATCACAGATAATAACGAACCCAAATTCTCCCCTCTGGTCTCCCCTTAGTTCATTTGCTCAAGGCCATTTTACCCAGAAACAAACCAAACAACATGTCTGTAGAAGAGACAAATAGACAAGAGGAGAAACTAGCTGCATACACAGCCAGCCAATGGACAACGACTGGAATGATTCATTACAGCAGAAAAGGATCCAGAGGTCACGTGGGCCCACAAGCAGGGATAAAGCAGCCAAGGAGTCCTGGTAGAGGAGCACGAAGCAGCAGTGGGGCAGCCTGTCTCCGAGGCGAGCAAGGGCCGTGCTACTTCATGCTGGGCCTTGCAGCAACGAGGAAACTGAGAATTCTCAGCACGAAGTGAAAGGACCGGACGCCTGGAAGCTAGAGCCCAGGAGAAGAGAGCTGGAAGCGTGCAGCCTGGAGAGGCGGCGCTGCAGGGGCTCAAGGAGCAGCCGTTCTCTGCAGCCAGGTCACCAGGAAACCGCCCCTTCTCCCCGCAGGACGAGACCACCAAGGGCACTGACGGCTCAGTAACCTGGGCTGTGGCCTTCACCCGCTCAGGTCAGTGACAGTTTATCCATTTCAGCAAAGGGGGGAACACATCCTCATCTAATAAAAATAAGTTAAAATAACTAAATAATTAAAAATAATTACAGCATACACTCCACGTGAGACAATGAAGTAGCAAAATACATACTGTACCCTTGCCGTAATAAATTTGAAGGCTGTCTTAGGAAAATAAGGAAGAATTTATAAACAGTGAGAGGTGACCCTCTTGTCTGAAGGTTTTCGAGGTATCGCTGACGTGGGGAAATCGATTACTGTAATTAACGTCGAGTGTGAGGCTGGGCGGCAGGGCTGTGACCTCTCAGGATCCCCTCTGGTCCTGTGAGCCCGCAGAAGATCCTTTATGTGGGATCTAACACACCACACGGTGCTTATAGTTAACAATACTGTACTGTATACTTGAAAGTTGCTAAGAGAGTAGATCCTAAATGTTCTCACCACAGAAAAGAAACGGTAATTAATTGTACACCTTAAACTTACACGATATTCATGTCAATTATATCTCAATACAGCTGGAAACGAACACAAACAAGAAAATTAACACACACAATATCCTTTTATACCTTTATACTTTTTTAATACGTCATCTTGCTTTTTTAAAGTCTCACTTCCTGTTGGTGCTCATTTCTCTGTGCTGTTTACTGGTACTCTAGCCTACAGAGCCCTCACTACAGATGTTCTGCCGTTTTCAGAAAGAACAAGAGTCGAAGTGGAGGAAAGTGCACATGCCTGCAGGCATGGGGTGTAGGGCATCTTGATTTAGCAGTCTCACAACCAGCAATTTCTGCCACTCCTTCCTCTAGGATCTGCCACGCTGGCAGAACACGAGTCCGCCCCATTTGCCGGCCCTCAGCCCTCGCCCACAGCGCGCCGTCCTCCCCAGGAACTGCTCACCTATGGGGACCAGCTGCGGCAGAAGAGAAACATACAAAAGATCAATTCCCATAAACCCGGGAACACACAAGGGTGCACACAGACGCAACTCCCACAGATTAATGTTTGTGTTTGAACAGCTGCCATCTGCTAGGGAAAAACTCAGTTGTAAATCTGTGGACTTAATCTCTTTCCCAAATCACACAAAATGACTATTTTTAGAACCGTGAAGTTGATAACATTCAAATCTTCATTTGCGTAGGGAAGTTCATATATTTTGCACGTCTAAATTCGAGGCAGAAGGGCAAGAAAATGAGCTGTGTTTTCGGGAGCATTAGTGTGGCGGAATCTAGGGCTTTGGTGAGTTTGATGGAACAACGAGAGGTGTTACTCAGCTGGAGAGGCCCATGCGCTGTTCATGGGGAGGTTAGGTGAGTGGTTAATGCATAGTCAAGTTGTCCCCAAGTGTCTCCCTCTTGCCACGTCTGATGCTGAGCCATTTCACAGAAGTGCAGTTACCTGGTTCACCTTCCTTCCCCTGCTAGAGCATCACGGGATGTGTTAGTAAATGCCAGTTTCGACCCCTTATGGCACATGAGGAAGACACACTATATACCCCCAACCTTATCTCCTGCCGCTATATAATATACGCCATGCACCCATGCGATCATTTATTCATCTACTGAGTTGGCAATGAGTCATTCAGTAATATCTGTTAAATGTGTCCAATGGGCCAGCACATTCCAGGTGTTGGGGGTTGACACTGAATCAAACAAATTGCTGGCCCTCATGGACCTGACACTCTGAGGCTGGACGGAGACAGGTAAATACCCAAGTCTCTCTGGCAGGGGCCACCTGATACTGTCAGGCAGTGAAAAGCCTATGAAGTGAAAAGAGAGACAAGTGGCCAGAGAAGGTGCAAGGGGGGTGGCTTCAGCCCAAGGCAGGAAGAGAAGGCTGCTCCAACGAGGGAGTCTCACACGAGGCCTGACTGAGAGGAGGGAGTTTCCTTATTGTTTTAATTGGAATTGGAAGCTTCCTCACTACATCACTATGTTTGTATACAGCAGTGAGTTGTATGGAGTCTTCTAAAAACTTCAGAGATGAAAGATAATTTCCAGATTAAAGACAAGCTGCTCAAGCAGGATTAGAGTCAACAGACAACACAAGGGTCAACAGCAGCCACGCTGGCCCGAGAGGGAAGGCGAGGCCGCCCGAGTGCACGGTTTCCAGCGGGTGCGCCCAGCGGAGGACTGACTCCCGGGCCCATGGAGCAGTCCAATCCCTGGGAAGGTCCCCACAGCCCTTTCCCACACTCTGGCCCTCTTTCTCAGCTCCCCCTAAGAAGAAGGTGGGCATCTCTGTCTTAGAGGAAACGTACTTCAGAAGCTGAACAGCCCCTGGCAGAAGGGGACGTTTAATGTTTGTGCAATTGTGTACAAAGAAGGAAAGCTTTCTAGAATAGTTCACTCTTAAACAGACCAAGCTGGTGACTGGTCACCATCAAATTGTGTTGGTTGGAGCCATGGACAGTTTTGAATACTAAGCTACAATGGTGTGGCCACCACCGAAGTTGCAGTAATAAAAGCCAACTCAGGATTCAGTCACTGAAATCTCCATTTTAAAAGCATACACTCTTCTCGGGGCCGGCCCGGTGGTGCAGCGGTTAAGTGCGCGCACTCCGCTGTGGCGGCCCGGGTTTCGGATCCTGGGTGCGCATCAACGCACCGCTTGTCAAGCCATGCTGTGGTGGCGTCCCGTATAAAGTGGAGGAAGATGGCACAGATGTTAGCCCAGGGCCAGTCTTCCTCAGCAAAAACAGGAGGATTGGCAGATATTAGCTCAGGGCTGATCTTCCTCACACGCACACACAAAAAAGCATACACCCTTCTTGTGTTTTGTAAGCAGACAACCCCAGGAAGGACTTTCTCATCTGTTGACAGCAAACAACAGGAAAAGCGCACCTATGGCAGCTTCGTGAGAACAGTGGAGTCAATCCTCAACAGAAGGAGGCCAAGACATTTTTGCCAGAGGATTCTCCTTCAAGAGCACAGACGTCTATACCCACAGATGCCATCTCTGATTTAATTTTTCAGTTCCTACACCTACATCTTCTTCCTTTTCTTTCTCTCTTAATTTTTTTACCCAAATATATTACATCAACAACTGAACATTATAGAATATAAGGTGACTCCTTCCAACTTGCCTTTAATGCAAAAAAAAGTTCATAAAGCTAAAAAAAAAAAACCAACCAACCAACGAAAACCCAGACCCAAATTACTGAAGCCTGCAAACTTCAGTCAGTAGTGCTAATTCTAAATATCTGTTGTCTGATTATCAGATATGCAATTATATATATATATATATATATATATAGACGGTCACAGATAACAGCTAACGAGATGAATTATAGAATTTCAAATTACAACAAGTAGGAAGGAAAGGAAAATAAATTGTAGCGTATTTCCCTATAAGAGCTTCTGCCATTTACACGTAAGGCATTGCTGTTATGTGTAAATCAGGAGAATCAATTTTAAAGCCGAGGCTGCAGAAGGTTTGTGTTGGGCAATGGCTTTGTACGCAATAACCTACAATGTAATTAACTTGGAAATAAATTATCCAATCTAAACTGCATTTAGTTCTTTTCATAAACAGTCCAATAAATTGCCTAACTTCCTTCCTGCTATACAAATGTCCCTGCCTTTGGACAACTTGAATAGCATAGTACAGATAACATGTGATTTTAGAATCATTACAGACAAGAATTAAGTTGGTGCTACATATAATTTACATTGTACTTGATTTTTAATCTCATCATTATTTAACTTTCTATTATTGAGGCAATTTTTTCAATGATTGAAGCAGACCCTCAAATGAAAAGAAGAATCAATAATTTAAAATGCTGAGACACTATATGGACATTTTTCCCCAAAGGAAGATCAGCCCCTCTCTTGTCCCTGAGCCCCAAATAGTTTAAATTCAGGACTTACGTTAGTTTCATGAGACAGTTGATGAGGCCGTTTGCAGTGGGTAAAGCCTTCGAACTTCTACTACATTCTAGGCACACTGAAGATCAGGAAAATAAAGAAAATGTGGTCTCTGACTTCAAGAAAACAAGACAAATAGACAGAAAAGTCTAATATATGCCTGAGGTATTAAGCGCCCTGAGGGTACATTAGAGAAGAGGGGTGGCATTTGCTGGGAAGATTTACCAAAGGACCTGACTGTGCTGGTATTAAGGAGGATGGATTTCCCCAAGCTGAGATGGCAGGAAGAACATTCCCCGAAGAGGGAACAGAACGCCGGCAAGAAAGGTGTCCTGCATCAGACAGAAGAGTGGACAACGTTGAACGTACTTGGAGTGTGTTTCAGCACTTTGAGCCACACATATTCTAATAAATATGCAAGTCTTAATTCAAAATGGATCAAAGACCTGAAGGTGAGACCTGAAACTATAAAACTCATAGAAGAAAATATAGGCAACACACTATTCGACATTGGTCATAAAGGAATCTTTTCAGATGACATGCCTACCCAGACTAGGGAAACTAAAGAAAAAATAAACAAGTGGGACTTCATCAGATTAAAGAGCTTCTACAAGACAAATGAAACCAGAATCAAGATGAACAGACAACCCACCAACTGGGAGAGAGTATTTGCAAAACATACATCCGACAAGGGGTTGATCTCCATAATATATAAAGAACTTACACAACTGAACAACCAAAAAACAAACAACCCTGGGTCAAAAAATGGGCAGAGGAAATGAACAGACGCTTCACCAAAGAAGATATACAGATGGCCAATAGGCACATGAAAAGATGTTCAACATCACTAATCATCAGGGAAATGCAAATCAAAACAACACTAAGATATCACCTCACGCCTGTTAGAATGGCTATAATCACCAAGACAAAAAACAACAAATGTTGGAGAGGATATGGAGAAACAGGAACCCTCATACACAGCTGGTGGGAATGCAAACTGGTGCAGCCTCTATGGAAAAAAGGTATGGAGATTCCTCAAAGAATTAAAAATAGAGATGCCCTATGATCCAGCTATCCCATTACTGGGAATCTATTCAACGAATCTGAAATCAACAAACCAAAGAGGCTTATGCACCTATGCACCCCTATGTTCACTGCAGCATTATTCACTATAGCCAAGAAGTGGAAGCAACCTAAGTGTCCCTCGACTGACGACTGGATCAAGAAAATGTGGTATATATATACAATGGAATACATAAAAAAAGACAAAATTGTCCCATCTGCAACAACATGGATGGGCCTGGAGGGTATTATGTTAAGTGAGATAAGCCAGAAAGAGAAAGACAAACACTGTATGATCTCACTCATATGTGGAATATAAACCAATGCATGGACAGAGAAAACCGTACTGTGGTTACCAGGGGCAGTGGGGGTGGGAGGTCGGCACAAGGGGTGAAGGGAGACATATATATGGTGATGGACAAACAAAAATGTACAACCCAAAATTTCACAATGTTATAAACTATGAAAACATCAATAAAAAAAAAATGAAAGCCTTATTAACTCAGAGAGAGCTGAAAATTCCCATCCTCGCCTACTTGTCTTTCAGTTAGGCTAGGGATAGAAAGCTAGCATGAGATTTGACTGGGAAGGGCACAGAGCTCACGGGTTCAAACAGTCAACACAAAAAAGTGAAGAAAGCATATGTTGACAACTGTCCATCCACCAGTCCACTGAGCAGATATTTACTGAGCACCACTGTGTTCCAGACAACGCACTGGCAGTAGGGTCACAATTGTAAACAAGGTAGTCTCTCCGTCAATCCCAAATCTGTGGGACTCCAGTATCTGTGCTTATTTTGCCCCATTCCTTGGCCTCACGTTGATGGCCTCCGCTCTCCTCCACTTCAGCTATTCCCCGGGTTTGCCTCCCCACTTAGAATTACTTCACTTCTAACACAGGAAGCTGGATTTCCTATCCAACCACAACTTCCCAGCCTCTACTGATCAATTCTTGAAAATGCCTTATTATGACCTCACATTCCCCAGTCTCAGGTCATAAGGCATCTACCCACCCAGATTCCATGGCTGCCCATTTTTATAACATCCTTAGTGGTTCCCTAAATTTCTTTCTCTTTTTTGTCTTTCTGTTATAGTAATCTTTCCAATTCCTAATTTTAGGCAATCTGGACCACTTCTGCCTCTAGGGATTGTAGAGAAGGCATGGACAGCACTAACTCTCACTTTCAATGAACACTATCCAGCTTTGGCTGGGGCTTAATTTCAGCTTATTATCTTGAATGGTTCCTGCATCATATTCCTGTACACTAGCACTCAGAGCTTAGGGCTCAGTGCCAGCTGCACAGGAGCCCCTGAAAATACGTTTGCTGGATGCTTGAACAAATGAGCAAACAAATATGCTTGTGTGCCTATAGAAGATATTACATTGTCAAAAGATATGTTTAAATCCTACAACTCAACAACAAAATCCAAATAAACCAATTAAAAAATGGGCAAGGGTCTTGAATAGACACTTCTCCAAAGAAGACATACAAATGGCCAAAAGCACATGCAAAGATGCTCAACGTAACCAATCATCAGGGAAATACAAATCAAAGCCACAATGAGATACTACCTCACACCCATTAGAATGGCTACTATCAAAAGAATAGAAAATAAGTGTTGGTCAGGATGTAGAGAAGCTGGAATCCTTGTGCATGGTTGGTGTGAATGTAAAATGGTGCAGCCACCGTGGAAGATAGACGGCAGTTCTTTGAAAAACTAGAAATAGAATTACCATATGACCTAGCAATTCTACTTCCGGGTATTTATCTGAAAGAACTGAAAGCAGCATCTCAAAGAGATATCTGTACACCTCTGTGCACAGCAGCATTATTCCTAATAGCCAAAAGGTGGAAGGAACTCAAATGTCCATTGATAGATGGATAGATAAACAAAATGTGGTATATACATACAATGGCATATTATTTAGTCTTAAAAAGGAAGGAAATTCTGATAGTGCTACAACACACACTTGGAGTGTGTTTCAGCACTTTGATTCACACATATTCTAATAAATATGAATATGTGTGAATCAAACTTTGGATGGATGAACTTTGAGGACTTTGAGGATGGATGAACTTTGAGGACATTATGCTAAGTGAAGTAAGCCAGTTACAAAAAGACAAACATTGTATGATTCCACTTATATGAGGTACCTAGAGTAGTCAAATTCATAGAGACAGAAAGGTATAGAGTTTCAGTTTTACAAGATGAAAAGGTTTTGGGGATTGGTTACACAACAATATAATACACTTAATACTACTGAACTGTACACTTAAAAATGGCTAAGATGGTAAATTTTATGTTATGTGTATTTTACCACAATTAAAAAAAAAGACATATTTAAATAATTAATGCATCTAATTACAAATTTCGCCAGATCTGCTGTACCTGCCTCTCTGATGAGCTGGGTAAGGTTAGGACAGAGGCCCCTCATTGTGCATCAATCACCAATGACCTCCCAGACCCGTCTCCACTACACCCTACTAAGCACTTCATCTTCCACCATAACAGATGCAGACCAGAAACAAACTGGTCTAAAGATTTCTGGGAAATGAAAACAGATAGAAAGGGCCCACTTGTGCATACTTTTTTAAAGACCTTGAAGCTTTTTTACTTGTTGTTTAACAATAATTTAGCTGAAATGTACAAGTACATTACTGGCATAGCAAACATAAAGTCAGAGTGAATAAACGAAGGTTCAGCATTTACTTCTGCAAGTTTCTGATGTCTTTTTCAGACTGAAGACAAACACCAGCTCCTCTGCTCACTCACTGTCCACTCATCCGACTGGGGAGTGGAATAAAGTATTCTGGCTAAAAGGCACAAACTTCTTTTTCCCTTATTTCTTCTAGTTTATACCCCAACAAAAGATTAAAATCTGTCAAAGATAATTACAATGAGCATAAGCGACTCGTGAGTATTTAACAGAGATCGGGGCCTCTAACACAGTGGCGTCACAGTGAGTGTCTGACACAAGTCCTTACTTGCACAAGCGTGTCCAGTGTGAAGATGTGTTCCCCGCGAACATTGTAGAACTTGACCATGGCACTCTTCAGAAGAGGGCCGTTGGGAAGGTCACCAAGCTGGGTTTGCCGTTCCATACCAGCGACTGCCAGGAGGTCTCCCTGTGTGCACCACTGGGCCACCACCTCTGAAACACAAAGAAGAAACGGTCAGCATGAGGATGGGACCCTCTCTGAACCTTTCACTTAAGCAGTTTAAAAACAGAGCTGCTGAGCAAACACAACGGTGGCTCTTCCCCTTTCTCTCATGAAGACAACAGCTACCCGTCTCTGAAGACAATATAGACTCTATTTAAAAACAGGTGTTTATTACATGGATGGGGATTGCAGGTCCCCTGAAACATAACTAAATCCATCAAAAATCATATATGATAAAGCTGGCATGTTAAACATCTAACTCCAATACCTGCATTTCCATAAAGGCACCTGCAGAACTGAGACAGCAGGTAAGATAATAAAACCTATGACTGTACATCCTAGGTGGCTGCCTTTCCCACTGCTGTGCCCCCACTCCCAGAGATGGCTCAGAGGGTTTACAAATGCTCAGAGCCAACCAAGAGCAAAGCCTACATTTATATTCATTTCACTTCTGTGCACCACTGGGCAAAGTTCAGATAAAGGATATATCTGCATATGAAGGCCTTGACTTTTAGTCAACATTTGGATGTCGTGGGGGCTTAGGAAAGAAGATAAATACTTCTCGTGGGTGGTAGTGTTGTTAGAGAAACTTCCCCACTGGAGGTGTGATGCCCACCTACAAGGCATTCAGTACCTATAAGAAATGGCTATTAAATGGTTTGTCTAATCCCAATGTGAGCAATTTACTTATTCTTGCTGGTAAAACACGTTATTTGTACTAATAAGATTTATAGCATAGTTTTCTCCCTCAAGACTCTAAACCCATCTCTGATCCTTGAAATCTGGAACCCAGCGCCCTGTTCTGCAGAGAGGCTGGATGGAATTTAAGGGTGCTCCGCCACGACAGTGAAGTATTTCAGAGCCGAGCCTAGAATTCAGAAGCTCCTGAGCTCTATCAGATCACAGCACCCTTCTCTTATTCACGTGCGGTACTGATTCTGATGTTAATACCAGCCAGCGCATTCTGAGGTCACTGATGTTCCTTAACTTCCCCTTGAAGATGGGACAGTGGTTCCTGGGAAAAGATGGCTCTCAAGACCCAGAGAACCGAGAGCTTGCTCGTCAAGTTAGCCACAGACAGAAACTGGAGAGGAAGAGGTAGCAGAAAGCTGAGCAGAAGCAGCAATAGACAAACACAAAATGAAAACTTCTATAATCTGAGACAGTGAAAGCAGCAATAAGGAGTTTTTTCCTTTTTCTTATAAAAGGATACAACTAAGCTTACGTACAAACCAAAAAGAATCAAGTGAATATGCTAGTGAATGAGATTTTAAACAGATGAGAGGGGAAGCTAGGACTCCTGCATTTACTAAATGTGCTCTGGACATCCAACTGGCCCAGTCGCTCCAGTGAAAAGCCTGGTCGGGACAATGAAGCTGAAATGACCTCTGGATGGCAGCTTTGGACACACAAGGAAGTCAAAGGGAGGAGCAACTGACACCAACAAGTAAAGATAACGAAAGACGGAGTCTACCGTTGTTTAGGAGGGAAATGTCCCTGCGATACTGCAGAGATAAAGACGACAGCACCCAATTCCCGAGGGCCCTCAGCTGACCCACTCTGCTCAGTGGGCGAGTGAATGCTGCACCATTTTTTTTTATTTATTTTAAATTTCAATCATTTATTTGAATTCTGTCACATGGTGGTTTTTACCAACAGAGAAGTGTTTTGTTGCCCCTGCAGGGCTGACCTAGACACACAAGCCATTCAGAGACGGCTCGAAGACTAACACAGTGAACCTGAGCACTATGAGCCCAACGGGTACAGATCTCCGCCAGCCCAACTGTGGGAGGAGACAGCACCACGGACCAACACTGCTCTACTCAAACCCACTCCTGACCCCCTCAGTGTGCCCAGTCAAGTGACACAAAGGAAATTCTGCAAAGCAAAGAAACAAAGCCCAGGGGTTTGAAAATTCTTTTATTTTAAGACAAATGTGGGGTGAAACGAGAAGTCCCTTCGAAAGCATGCTTTACAGCAAGAGACGCACTGGCTTGGTCAGAGAATTTCTGAACTCATGACTGAATCATTTTTCCTTGAAGGGCAGCAGAATGTGCCACCCCAAAATGTGCCACTTTGGCATAAAGATTATTTTGAGCTGAAGGCAATTGAGAGGAAGCATGTACAAGAAAAGCTCTGTGCCCTCCCTTATTTGCCTAAAAGCGGGACATACATTTTCAAAGGGGTCCCCTCCCCCCTTTCTACCAGGAAGGACAGAAGTTAATCACTGGAGACAACTCTAGACCCTGATCAGCCAAGAGGACACCAGAGGAATTCAAGTAACAAACTTTAGGAACCAGCCCTTATCTTCCATTAGTTCCTCCATACATTTACCTTCCCACAATGTGCGGCCCTAGAAGTTCAAAGCCCTTTCCTCCGTCTCGTCACTTCTCTACAAATGTATTGCTCTTTGGTTAACATGCTATATAAGCCACCCCTTGGAGTTACTCATCTCTGCGTGCTTCCAAGAGCAAGTGCAATGCACGTGTTAATATACTTCTGTCTGTTTTTCTCTCCTCAATCTGTCTTTTGTCAGTCCAACTTACAGGGCCCCAGTCAGAGAGCCTAAGATGGGTAGAGGGAAAACAGTCTTTCCTCCCCTACATCCTCAAGAAAGAGTAAAGTTACAACAAAGAGTAAAAACCCCCAATAAGGCGAACCAATTTACAGTTCATTTTTTGATAGACAGAAGCCCCCAAAGCTGGGATACTCAGAAGGCAGAACTTCCTCAGCAAACATCTCCAAAGCAAAATCCCCCCTCCCGCCATGGGATTCTGCAAAGATGAAGTCTGACAGGTGGTGGGGAAGAGGGCTGCTCACGGGGAATACGAGCTCTCTGGCATTCTAAGTTCTTTTGCACTTGACGTAAATGACAGTACTGATGGTAAACTAGAGAATATCATGAGTCACCTTTCTTCACTGGATAAGTTCTCTGAGGATAGTTCTTAGACAGACAGAGCAAGATGAGACCCTTTCAGTCCACTTTAGGAGACAAGTGGCTGACCTGTCTAGGACAGGACAGATTCCAGTGGATGGAAAAAGATGCCGTGCGCCATCTTTGACAGCATTCTGACTACCTCTTCCCAGTATTTACTAACATATCCCACAAAGCAGTGGACAAAAAATAAATTAATTAAAAAAAAACTACTGCTGTTCAAACCACATGTATGATTGAGTCCTTAAAATATTCTGCAACCAAGACAGAAAAGGAAATTGCCTCCATTCACGCAGCACCCAGTGGATAACAGCAGTTCACTGAAACTTCATCTGACTTTCAGAAATTAGGAAGACTCAGTGCAAATGCATCCCCCCCTCCATGAAACTGTAAATGATTGAAAACATTTTTAGATTAGATTTAGATTTCTAGTCAGGCAATGAAAACAGCACTAAATTTGCCTGTATTTTTAGGATAAAACTCAACTCAAAAACTTTCACATTTGGGAGGGCTACTTTGGGTCACCTCCCCACGTCACCTCATATGTGTCCTTAATCCTTTACTGCAAAGTTGCTGGGAATGTGCTAGAAGTGCTGCTCCAACACAGTCTAGTCTGATAGACAGAGAACAAAATAATACATCTGAGGAATAAAAAAATAAAGTTTCCATAGGTAGGCAAGATGGTAAAAAACTAGAAAAATTCACCTTATAAAGAATGCAAAGGAACTGAGTGGTAATTACGTTATTTTCAGTGCAGAATTAGACATAGGTTCTGATGAAATTAAGAAACTTGGTTAAAAGGTTCAAAAGTAGAATTTTTGAAGAAAAAAGTAATGCTTGAATTTACGAAACATATGGGAGAATTTATGATGACCATCTCTATATATTAGCTCCATGAAAGACAAAAAATTCATAAAAGGAACTTAGGAAAAGCCCAAGGAATTTAAGTCGAACATCATCAGAAAAAAATACTTACTCGGCTCTTACTGGGCCCTTTTGTGGTATAAAGAAGGACTTCTACATAGTTCACGTCCCTCAGGAGTTTATAGGCTAAATAATTCCTTACAGTTAAGAGTTCTGAAACAGCAAAATGGGACACTCAAAAGAGTAAGTATAACTTGCTTCTAAAAATATTCCATAGTTTTAAAACAGAATTACTAAGTGCTTGGGAGTGTGCAGGCAGGTAGGATGTGTTCCAGCCAATCAACAGTTAAGTATATGGATTTAATTCTCTACAGCCCTGTGATTCCTGAATAATGCAGACAAGAAGCACAGGGCCACGATCTGGTCTGATGCCCAGTTTTGAATGACAGCAGCAATTTGAACTGAAGGTTCTGGAATGGCCCCCACCTCCCATTCAGAGTACAGCAGGTCCCTTCAACATCGAGGACCAGAGGCAGCCCAGGAATTTCCACACTGCACCATTCAACCCTGAAGAGACAGAACTGTTTCTTCATTGGGGTCACATCAGTAGTATTCTCGAATTGCAAAATTCAGAACACTCTGAATGCCGATGGACACCGATTTTCTATTGAGATAACAGCATTTCACAATGTCTATCAAGAAGGCATCAGCACCTGACTGCTGACCTTCACATCAATGCCTCAGCAGGGCAACTGTGGATCCTCCACAAGTCTGTCAAGGTAACTTTATTGCACAACCATCAGTTCCTTACTAAGCCTTAAAATTACAGGGGCTTCTGAGTAAACCGTCTCGTGCACTGTCTGCTGTCTCAGGAACGGCAGGTGCCACCGTCCAACACCATGCAGACATGGCGTTGGCCAGAGGCACACACTGTACACCCGAGAGGGATCATTCTTGTCAGAGCAGGAAAAGAGCAGGTGAAGACGCAGACTGACTGTCAGGAATCCCTCGTCAAGATAAGACTGGGTACTGACTTGTCAGACAAGCAGAGGAGTGAAAGGGAATGACCTTTATTAACAGACTCCATTAAGCCCAGAAGAGGTCACTGCAGAGGACAGGAATCAGTAAGTACTGGGTGGACGACACCCAGCCTGGAAGGCAAATGTGCACAGGGCTGGTGTGTGGGTCTGGGGTCACGTGCAGCCTTCTGTACCTTTCAGCCCTGAGCGGATGACAGTAGGAGACAAGTCGTCGTAGCTGTTCATTAAGCTGATGTCTCCCGAGGTGAAGCTGACAGTGAGCAGGGGCTTGATGTTCTGCATGGGGATGGGATACGCTGCTGGACCATCTGCGGGAACAAGAAGTGCTGAGTGAAAGGGAGGCAACGAGCATGCGACCCAAATCCAGGTCTGCAAGGCTGCCATCTTGCAGAGGGCCTTAAAAATCGCCAGACGATGCAGATCAGACCCTGGATGAGGCAACATCCTACACCACTTGGGAACTATACAAGGCCATCAGAGGAGTGCTACTAGAGAACCCTGGAGATGCAGGATGGGAGAGGCAGCCCTGGAGTGGGGTTCCTTGGACTCTGTTGTGTGGTAGTGAGAACACGTGTGACAAGTTTATTAACTGGTATGTTAATATGTTGTATGTTTCTAATGACATGTAAACATAAATCATTTTAATGTCATATAATGCATAAGGATGGTGAGAAGAGGGATGAAAACGTTTTCTTAATCCTGATCCAACATACAAAGAAAAGCTGCTTTTCAACACTGACTGCTCTTTCATTGAATGTTATAGGAAATGAGCAGCCACAGCAGCCACCATGAGTTCTTTGCTAAGTTTTTACCAAAAGAGACCCCAAATCTGGAGAGAAGGCTGAGGTTGGACGTCACTCATAAAGAATTTTGCTACATCTGCAGTGCACATAAAGAAAATCCTACTTCGTAAGTTCAAGGTGTACTCGTGGATGTTAAGGAAGGAGCCATGGTGGACCATGTTCTGGATTCTTTCATGTGTTGTTTCAAAAAGTGAAAGTCAGTCCCTCCCACAGGCCAGGGTGAATCAGGGCTCTGTCAGAAGACTCCTGCAGGCTTCACACCCACGCTGCTCGTCTCTGGCAGCCACACTGGCAGCTATCCAGGGCGGGCCAGCTGACATCCGCTCGCTCACTCTTGACTCAGCCCCGCCTGCCGAGCATCCCGTTATTGCTTTCCTTTGCTTCACTTTAAGATGCTATAGGTACCTACCTCTGTGCTCACATTCCCTAGGCCACCAGGAGAAAACATGCTCTATCTGAAAGGCAGATCCCAGTCATCTTCCAAATTACCCCATTTCTTCTGAGAAGGGTAACTGGTTAGACAGCAAACAGGGACTAAATTCTACTCTTAGACTTACTCTGGACTTGCTTTATAAACTTGGTCTCTGGATTTCATTTCTTCCAATAATAAATGGGGATAAGTAAATCGCCATTAAAACTAGTAAAGTTCTGTTTTAAGAGAATGCTGAATCCACTGTTGGAAGACACTGACTGTATCACTGAGGCTGGAGAAATGATGACCACTTCACTCAAGGCTGCAGTCCTACTAGGAAAGGGCATGGTTACCTCCCAGATAGATTTATGGATGCTAAGAACACTCTCCCTCCCAAGACCCACTGATCCTGAAACACTACCACTGATCTGAATTGTTTTCTATGTGTGACTGTCATCTTCTCCTTAAATGAATGAATGAGTATGTATATGTCTCTGGGAAGTATAATGTATCATCATGTCTGGGACAGGAGGGAGAAGACAAAACAAGAGCACTCCAAGTGCCAATGGAGGCAGATGCTGATGGGAAGAGAATTAAAATATTTTCCCTGGAACAGCCCTTCATAGGACGAACATGCCTACAGTCAGAGGGAAGGGTAGAAATTGTCCAGTGTTTGTCCTTAGCCCCTTAAGGGCACTTAGCAAGCAGTATGACCATGTCTCATCAGGGAGTCATTCCTTTCCACTATTTCACAATATATTTTCTTTTAAATAAAGAGGTTGGTGCAGGGGACGGGATGTTGGGGAAGAGCCAGAGCTTGAGCAGGCCAGAGCTGAATGCTGACATTGGTGATGGCTCGCATCAAGATCAAAGGCTTCTGCTTTTTATGGGGAGGGAGAAGGGTGTCTCTGACACATTTGAGGGATGAACCAACCGCAAGAGAAGGAGGCTGGAGTCTGAAATCATCCCCACCAAGAGTCTGAAACGATCTTTCATTATTGGTCCAAATGCTAAAAAACTGGAATGTCAACTAATCTAATCTAACATCACTGTGAGGCTTACGGTGGGGGGAGGAGGGAAGGGCGGGAGGGCGGGAGGCAGACTCTTCTGAACTGGGAAAGGGAAGAGGTTCTGCCTGAAATAAAGACAGCAACACGGATATCAGCCCAATGTACTGGCCTTCATTACGGGCAGAACTAATCCTTTCTCACACAACTAAAGCTACAGGCTTTAATAACATCAGGGAGCTGGAACACCACACATTAACTTATAGTAACAGCACAGCTTATTCCATCTTCAGCTCTCTTTATTCTCACTAAGCAGCTAAGCCCCCAACACCCCAGGGGACACAGGAAGGGTCGTGAGTCTCACTTTATATCTACGGAAACCTAAGCCAATGGAGCTTCATCAACCTGCCCAGTGATTCTGAGAAAAGGGATGGCAGAGAGAAGAGTCAAATTAGACCAGAGATTAGCCCTGTCCTGCCTTGCATTTCAGTTCGAGAACTCTTCCCAGTAAGTTAGGGTGCAGGGCATATGGTGGACCTCTCCCTTCCTCCTCTGAATGAGTTCACTCTCCTTTGATATTATTCTGTCCCCCAGAGCCAGCGAGCTACCTTGGGGTGGGGAGTAGTCATCTGAGTCAGTGTCGCTCTCGCTGCTGTCCTCCACCAGGAAGGCAGGGTAGTTCCAGGACATGCTGAGGATGCCATCTGACTCGTGCAGCAGGACGTGGGCCAGCATCCTGCCATGACAGTCCATGACGATCACCTGCCCGTCAGCCGTGCCGAACAGCACCTACAAGCAAGGAGCAGGACCCTTGACGGACGGGGAGAAAGGGCTGCGTTCTTAGCAATGCTCGTCCTCTTCCCTTGTTTAGAAGGACAAAACATAGTTAGAACTAAAAAAACAGGCCAGTTAGGTAACTGAGGATACACAGAGCGTTAAGTAGTAGAAACTTAGCTGCTTATTACTGCAAGAATTTTAGTCCTCTAAGACTGAAATGTGAGTAACAGCATAATAAATATATCGTTATGTTGCATGGACATTTTTAAATAATACTGGCAAAATCATCATTTCACTTTTTGTAGGTGGTTTTTGTTTGCTTGTTTTGTTTTTTTGGTTGGAGGAGGAGAGTTAAGAGGACGACAATATTCACTTATTTTGCTTGAAAAAAAAAAGGAGCAGCAGAGGTTCACTGTTAAGAATTTCTCAAATTTAGAAGAAAAACTTTAGGTGTATGTTTGACCAAAGAGAAAATACATTTGGTTATGTCAGCATGTTATCTAACCATAATTGGAAAATAAAATACTCCTGAAATAGTCTGTCTAATGTTTTATTTCACTGAGAAAAATGCTATTAATGTATTATGTCATAACGTATCAATGGTATTAATATATTCATTGAGTGCTTACTGTGTGCTAAGCACTATACTAACAGCTTTACCTTATTAACTGTCAAAATAATCCTGGAGCTAAGTCCCAGCATCACTGGTATGGAGCTCAGAGGGGCCTGACGCCTTGGTGTGCTGAGGGCTCTCCTAGGGAACTGCCCCCCTTCACCGGCCCGAGCACACTCTCAGGAATGTGGTGGCGGGCAGGCAGGCCCACGGCCGGAGCCACAGCACAGGCAGGCAGGGCGAGGCTGGACAGGGGCTCACCCCCCGCCATCAGAGTGGCAGAGGGCAGCCCCCAGCAGTGGGAGGCCTCCCTGCCATGGGTGGAGTCATCCAGCTGGATGTCCCTGACAGGGACCTCCACAGGGAGACGCCATGTTATCTTCTGCATTGTGTGTGGGCTCTGTAGTTTCTGCATCCATTGCCATTAAAAACTGCATCTCTTGTGTCTAATGAGATTTGTCTGTCCATCAGCAACTCATCGTGAGAACCACGTGAATTATTTCCATTTTACAGACGCGGAAACAACTTGAGAGGTCAAGTAAGTTGACAAAGCCATTCACTAAGTGGCGAAGCCAGGGCTATCTAACTAGAAAGACCAGGATTTAGACAAAGGGAAAGTTATTTAAAGCTTTTTAGATCCTTGCCTCTTTCTGCTTCTAAGATTTTGATGTTAAGCTCCTTGGGGCAAAGACTGTCCACGGTGTACCTCCGGCACCTAACAGAGCTGTGGGTACACAGTGGACACTCAATATTTACTGTTAAATGGATAAATTAAAGCCAGTGACAATCAAAAGGCAATTTTAGGACATCAATGCTGATGATTAAGACAGATTAATTGCAAGGGAAGATATATACCATTTAAGTAGTAATATGCTCACAGAATTTACAGAGCTGTTTTATCTATTTTTTGTGTGTGTGTGAAGAAGATCAGCCCTGTGCTACCATCTGCCAATCCTTTTTTTTTTTTTTTTTTTTTGCTGAGGAAGACTGGCCCTGGGCTAACATCTGTGCCCGTCTTCCTCCACTTTGTATGGGACGCCACCACAGCATGGCCTGCCAAGTGGTGCGTTAGTGCATGCCCAGGATCCGAACCCGCAAACCCTGGGCCGCCGCAGCAGAGTGCGCGCACTTAACCACCTGCGCCACCGGGCCGGCCCCAGAGCTGTTTTAAATATAAATAAATCAATTGTCTATAAATATTGCTTTAAACATGATCTACATTTTAATGACTGAAAACCAAAAAAAAGGCTAAAACAATTTTCCCCAGAACAGTGATGAATCCATTACCGCATGTCACTTAAAGGAAAAACAGACAAACTACTAGGAACAAAGTGAAAATCGTTTTAGAAAAGTTAAATATTTGGCTGCCAACAGAAGAAATAAGTATCCACTGGTAAGCGTGCAAAGACCTCAGGCGACCCAGGCACAGGGATGGAGACACTGGGGCACCGGGTCAGACCCGCGGAAGCCCTGGACGAGGCAGGTGCCCAACGAGCTTGGTAGGCAGTTTTCAATACAATAAATACGGAACATGACTTCTTGTAACTTGAACTGAAATGTATAATTTACATATTTCAAAAGAATAAGATGTGTGGGAACCACACTGTAAGGTGAACGTCGTGGGGGAGGTCCCCGGGAAGCGGGCTTTTCTTCTCTTCTCACTCGTTTGCTCAAGCGTGTTTTGAAGATCAGCTATGTGCCTTGGTGCCAGGTGAAAGGGGTATCTTATCACTTACGACCTTTGTTTTCAAAAGAGACAGCTCATGAGCAGGCAACAGCAAACTATTATTCTTCACGAGCACTCGGGGTTACTATCCATCAGTCCCAGACCAGTTCCCTGACGGCCCCACTATGGGTTCTCACATGACCCTACAGTCCTCCATTGGCATAACCAACATTACTCTCCTGTCTTTACTGTGGGATTATTTGATGGCCGTCTGACTCCCATGCTCGCCTGTGAGCTTCTGAGGACGTGGACCATGTCTGCTCTGCTCTCTGCTACCTCCCCAGGGCCTGCATGTTAGATGACATGTGGCAGTAAGTACTTGTAACGCCTCTGCAGTGAAGCATCTTTTTTTTTTTTTAAAGATTTTATTTATTTATTTTTTTCCCCCCAAAGCCCCAGTAGATAGTTGTATGTCATAGCTGCACATCCTTCTAGTTGCTGTATGTGGGACTCGGCCTCAGGATGGACAGAGAAGTGGTGCCTCGGTGCGCGCCCGGGATCTGAACCCGGGCCACCAGCATCAGAGTGCGTGCACTTAACCACCAAGCTTGTAACGCCTCTGCAGTGAAGCATCTTTTGAGTAATACAATTTTCCATTTTAGAGAAGAAGAAATACCAGACAACAGCAGACACCTAATTCCTGAATAAAGGACTGGTAATTTAAGGCGTTATCACTGTTCAACATCACACCAAAGCAAAACAGAATAAAAAAATCAGCCCCCAAATTCCCCACCATTAATCAACTCCAACTATAGCTCTCTTGGGAAGATAATGCACTGTTAAGGTTGGGGAGAAGGAAAAAAGCAGCACGAACAGTCTAGTTGTCAAGCAATGACAGAGGAAGTTACTTACTTGGTTTCGGAACAAGTATGTCACAGATAACTGAAGAACACTGATACAGCATGCAATCAGATTTTTAAAAATCTCCTCCATTACAAGTTCTTTTCATGCCTAATCACTTCCGAGAGAAAGCTTATGTGAGCCACGGAGTTCAAGAGGGCAAGACAGAAAAGTCTAACAATAGTGAACAGACACACGGGCAAGTGCATCAGTCTTTGCTGCTTGCTCCCCTAACTCTGGTGCTCCACATAGATTCGTGCCGACTCCTCCTTCCCGGGCCCTGTCTCCTCTTCTCTCTCTACAAGATCCGGTCACGTCCAGGGCCTCAAAGACCCCATTCACGCTGGCTCCCTGGCCAGGCCTCTCCCCTAGGCTCCAGACTCACACACGCAACTGCCTAGCTGCCACTCACCCCTGGACGTGTCGCAGGCCCTCTGCGTCCACGTGTCCCAGAGGAAACGCACGATCTCGTCCTTCCCCAACCAACACACACACAACCTGGTCTTCTTCCAGCAAAGACTGTGGCTTGTGTTTTATCTCTGACGTCCAGAACAGTGTCTGGCACATAACAGGTGCTCAGACATCACATGTGAAAGCTTTTGGGACGCACCACACAGAACTGATCTCACTCTAATCGTGACCTCCACAGCACTCTAAATTCGCTGCTTTTGTATGTCTGTCTTTCCCACTAAATCACGAGCTTCTCAAGAGCAGGTCCTCACGCCCAGTTCTCACATGCTGCTTGTCATGCGTGGATGCTCAGAGACTACTAGTAAATGAATTTCTGCCCAAAGCTTTGGCTTTTTCCCAAATTTTCCTACAATGAAGCAACAACTTCTTTCCTTTCTTCTTTAAACTATAAACCAAGGCTTAGCTCCTCCCATACAACTGGTCTCCAAGACACTTTCAACTATGGAGGATGTAAATTTCTGTCTCATATTTTTCTTGCTGTTTTCTCTGGTGGATTGCAGGCTTCACGTATGGGCAGGGATGATGCTCCCTCTGTAACGTGTATACCAAGAAGCAAACAAGCTGGTGAAGCCTGCGGGTCCTCAGGCCATACCAGTCAATGGCTGTCTCTTGATTCAATTTATTTTCCAACCTTGAAAATACTTATTGCAGGGCAGTGTTTAATAGTAACACAATTTTTAAATAATTATAGTATCCACATATAATCTCTTCATTTCAATGTACTCCATTCTAAACTACTTTAGATGCAATTATTTTAAAATATAATTATTACCAGTAATTTGACTGAACCAAGCCATAAGCCAAAGGGGGCAGGAAGAGGATACAAAATCATTCAAAAGATTTATGTTTTGCAAACAGTGATGATATCTCATTAGTAACTTTATCTTTGGAGACTGGTACTCATCAATATTCTTGAATAAAGACCATATTAGGAAATTTCAACTATAAAAATACATGCTTCTATAAATGGTCACTTCTTTCGTAGTACAGTTTAGTAGTATTGGAACTAGTTCCAGAAGGAGTTGACTTTTTTCCCATTTATTTGCTTTTGTGATTTTAAAGCTGGGGGAGTAGGTAACAAAGTGATGACAAATTCCTACTAGTAACCTCAGCCTCGCTGGTGGCAAACAGTTAAATGTGCCACTATGGAGAGAGGAATGAAGGGACAAGCTGTGATGTCCCCTTACTCTTTGGAAGGAACCTTCTGTTCTGAGGTGCCACTGAAGTACAATTTTATTTTATGAAGATTTCCCTGTTGGGTTTCAGAACTCTAGCCTTCTAATGTGCTTCAAGGCCAGATTTGAATATCTTGCAACTAAAGAACAGAGTCACTGAAATCAGACAGTTGTAAATGACAGAACTGCTCGATTAACAGAATATTTCCTGGTTTAAAAAACAAGATGAAATGTAATTTCACAGTTGACTATAATAATTATTTCTAAAATAGGTATTTTCAAACTTATTCTGATAAATATGAGGAAGTAATCTCACCCAGAGTATCTACAATAAAAAATTTGCATCTTGGACTAAATATGTAATTTTGAAGTCACTTCATCTCTTCACTGCAGAAAAGATCACTTATAAACTAACCCAGAAAGATGAGAGACTATCCTATGTTTAAAGATTTTCAGAGAAAGAGATATTCTATCTGCCTCAGGCATCGAATTTAATGTTAAATAATTCCCATTGCTAGAACATTCTTCCCCAAATCTTTCAGGTTCCATTTTAAAGTTCACTTACCCTTCTAAGACACCTACACAGTGATTTCTGGGGGTGGAGGGAAATAGTTTGACTACACGGCTAATTAAAAAATGCATTTAACTAGGGTATCTCCAGAACGCTACACAAGTAGCTGGAAACACCACTGAGCTCTAGAGAACAGAACTGGGTGGCTTGGGACAGTGGAAGAAAGGGGCCTTTGTATCACATAGCCTTTTGAACATTTAGAATTTATATCATGTGAAGATACTATTAAAAATATACTTTAGTATACACTGAATGAGGTTGAAAGAAATGTTTCAGGAACACAGCCCTCTATCAGGCCTTTGGAGCATGGCGAAATGCCCAGGGTAGCCACTCATCATGCGATCCTTGGGGGTGAATGAGCACCTTTAATTTGGGTGGGAGATGCTGAGTGATGCTGGAATCTGCTTAGCCTGGTTGGTGTAGACAGTCTAAACCTGTTGCAGAAACATCCTTTCCTTTGCAAAGGAGTCGGGACTGGTAGTCAGCTGGCTGGGGGTTTGGTTCTTTTTTGATTCCTAACTAATTATGTAACTTTGAATTGGTCATTTACCTCCCTGAGAGCTGGTCTCCTCTGTCAGCTAAAAGAGTTTTGTGAGACGAGCTCTCAAATCCTTTCCTGTTTCAAAATGCTCCAAATCTTTAAAATATATCTAAATATATTTCTCTGACAATAGTAACTTCTCCCTGTGGCTACTAAGAAACTTCTTCAACAAAAGGGCTAAGAGGAAACGATTTCGTGGTCTGAGGTGAGAAAAAGCCTCTGACTCTGTAGGGGCTGTCGGGGCTCAGTGACGGGAGCAGACGCAACAGCACCTGCGGCTGGAGTCAAAGATAAACACAGCTGGACACTAGTTAAAGAAGAAGGGATGGTTTTTAACCAATAATGACTACAGCATGAACTGAACTCAACTTCCATGTGTGCAGAGGTGACCGAGCATTTTACAGGGAGAATGGGAGAGTAGGGAAGGAGGCGGGGGGGCGGGGATCCAGCACAGTCAGGGAAGTGGAAACCTACAAAAAGCAGGAAGCAGGGTTTGTCAATGTGACTAGGTCATCTGGGTTTGCCAACTGGTGCTTACCCAAGTTAGGGTCCTACCAACGCACAGAGATTGGGAGATAGGAGCCCTACTGTCAGGTGTTATCTGGAAAAAACAGTAAATTCTTTTGGCAGCCTTGAGGCTTCCCAGGCAAGAACGTAAGGGGGCTGGAGTTATTCTCAGGGACACAGCTTGAGTTGAGAGTAACTATGCTCGTGCTTGTGCAAATCTCTTAGAGCATCTGTGTGTGTGTGTGTGTGTGAGAGAGAGAGAGAGAGAATGAAATCATTTGTGATAAGAATCTAGTTTTATAGGCCAAGGTTGAGGCCTAGTGGAGAAGAGGGTTCAGCAGGGCCTGCCTAGAATTTCATCAGGAGAGTGTCTGTCACTGGTAGTGGCACACATATCACCTCCCCCTAACGTGACACAAAGATGTACTCATTGTCAAGCGTAGGGCTGTCAGAGCAGCAACACATTCGCAGTTCAGGAATGCCACAGGGAACCCCAAGAAGTTCAGTTTTGTAGTTCAGCCATCTAGACAAACACGCGTGCATGCAAGCACTCTGCATCAAAACCAAGGCCATTATCACGCTGCAGCATTAACACAGACATAGTAATATAGTATGGACAATACAACACTAAATTAACAAGAAACTGACTTTAAAATAAATTTAGACCCCCAATATATAATTTTTGTGTTGTGGTAAGAACATTTACCATGAGATCTACACTCTTAGCAAACTTTTAGGTGAACAATATAGTATTGTTAACTACAGACACACTGTTGTACAGCAGATCTGCAGAACTTACTCATCTCACATAACTGACACTTCATACACATTGACCAGCAACTCCCCGTTTTCCTCTCCCCCCATCCCAGGGCAACCACTATTGTACTCTCTGCTTCTATGAGTTTGATTATATTAGATACCTCGTATAAGTGAGATCATGCAGTATTTGGCCTTCAGCAATTGGATTATTTCACTTAGCATAATGTCCTCAAAGTTCATTCATGTATGACTCAGCCTTCTTTTTGAAGGCTGGATAGTATTTCGTTGTATGTATACAGCACATTTTCTCTATCCATTCATCCATTGACGGACATTTAGGTTGTTTCCACATCTCGGCTATTGTCAATAACGCTGCAATGAACATGGTTGTGCAAATATCTCTTTAACACCCTGCTTTCAACTCTTCTGGGTAATTACCCAAGAGTGGGATTGCTGGATCATATGGTATTTCTATTTCTAATTTTTTGAGAAACCTCCATATTATTTTCCATAATGGTTGGAATATTTTACATTCTATCAAGAATGTACAAGGGTTCCAATTTCTCCACATCCTCACCAAGCCAAGTTATCTTTTGTGTTTTTGATAATAGCCATCTTGACAGATTTGAGGTGATATCTGATTGTGACTTTGATTTGCATTTCTCTGATGATTCGTGATGTTGAGCATCTTTCATGTACTTGATGGTCACTGTACGTCTTCTTTGGAGAACTGTCTATTCGAATCCTTTGCCCATTTTTAAATCCGGTTATTTGCGTTTTTTGTTTTTTGCTATTGAGTTGAAGCAGCTCCTTATTTATTTTGGATATTAACTGCTTATCAGATATATGGTTTGCAAATATTTCCATAGGTTGACTTTTCACTGTTAATTGTTTTCTGTGCTGTGCAGAAACTTTTTAGTTTGATATACTCCTACTTGTCTAGTTTTGCTTTTGTCGCCTATGCCTTTGGTGTCATATCCAAGAAATCATTGCCAAGACAAATGTCATGAAGTTTTCCCCTATGTTTCCCTCCAGGAGTTTTATTGTGTTTAAATCTTTAATCCATTTTAAGTTGATTTTTGTATACGGTGTAAGAGACAAAGGTCCAATTTCATCCTTTTGCATGTGGATATCAGTTTTCCTGGCACCATTTGTTGAAGAGACTATTGTTTCCTCATTGAGTATTCTTGGCACCGTTGTTGAAGACCATTTGACTGTATATGCATGGGTTAATTTCTGGCTTCTCTATTCTGTTCCACTGGTTTCTATGTCTGTATTTATGCCAATACCACACTGTTTTATTTAGTGCAGCTTTGTAATATATTTTGAAATCAGGACATGTGATTCTTCCAGCTTTATTCTTTCTCAAGATTGTTTTGGCTATTCCAGGTCCTTTGTGGTTTCATTTAAATTTTAGGATTGTTTTCTTCTATTTCTTTAAAAAAGCTATTGGGATTTTAATATGGATTGCACTGAATCTGTAGATCACTTTGAGTAATATGGACATTTTAATAATATTAAGTCTTCCTTTTTTGTGTGTGTGTGAGGAAGATCAGCCCTGAGCTAACATCCACGCCAATCCTCCTCTTGTTGCTGAGGAAGACCGGCTCTGAGCTAATATTGTCAAGCCTCCTCCTTTTTCTCCCCAGAGCCCCAGTGGATAGTTATATGTCATAGTTGCACTTCCTTCCAGCTGCTGTATGTGGGACACGGCCTCAGCATGGATGGAGAAGTGGTGTGTTGGTGCGTGCCTGGGATCCGAACCCGGGCTGCCAGTAGCGGAGCGTGCACACTTAACCGCTAAGCCATGGGGCTGGTCCTAAGTCTTCCAATCCATGAACATGGGATGTTTTTCCATTTATTTGTGTCTTCTTCAATTTCTTTCATCAACGTTTTCTAGTTTTCAGTGTAAAAGTCTTTCATCTCCTTGTTAAGTTTATTCCTAATTATTTTATTCTTTTTGATGCTATTATAAGTGGGATTTTCTTACTTTCCTTTTCAGACAGTTCATTGCTAGTGTATAGAAACACAAGTGATTTTTGTATATTGATTTTGTATCCTGCAACTCTACTGAATTCATTTATTTTAACTGCATGTGTGTGTAGTTTTGAAGGTTTTCTAAGATCATGTCATTTGTAAACCGAGATAATTTTATTTCTTCCTTTCCTATTTGAATGTCTTTTATTTCTTTTTCTTGCCTTATTGCTCTAAGAATTCCAGTACTATGTTGAATAAAAGTGGAGAGAGCAGGCATCCTCATCTTGTTCCTAATCACACAGGAAAAGTTTTTAGTTTTTCACCATTGAGTATATTAGCTGTGGGATTTTTATATATTGCCTTTACTATGTTGAAGCAATTTCCTTCTATTTCTAGTTTGTTGAGAGTTTTTATCATGAAGGAGTGTTGAATTTTGTCTAATGCTTTTTCTGCTTCTATTGAGATCATCATGTCACTATTATTCAATAGTCTGTTAACATAGTGTATCACAATAATTGATTTTCCTACACTGTTCAACATTCTTGCATCCTACAGATAAATCCCACTTGATTATTGTGTATGATCCTTTTAAAGTGCTGTTGAACTTGGTTTACTAGTACGGTCGTGTGTCGCTTAACAATGGGGATACATTCTGAGAAATGCATTGTTAGGTGATTTCTTTATTGTGCAAATATCACAGCATGTATTTACACAAACCTAGATCGTACAGCCTACTACACACGTAGGCTATATGGTATAGCCTATTGCTCCTAACTACAAACCTGTACAGCATGATACTATACTGAATACCATAGGAAACTGTAACACAACGCTAAGTACTTGTATATCTAAACACAGAAAAAGTACAGTAAAAAAATACAATATAAAAGATTAAAAAATGGTACACCTGTATAGGGCACTTACCATGAATGGAGGCTGCAGGACTGGAAGCTGCTCTGGGTGAGTCAGTGAGTGAGTGGTGAGTGAATGTGAAGGCCTAGGACATTAGTGTACACGCCTGTAGACTTTATAAACATTGTACTTAGGCTCAATTTATAAAAAATATTTTTCTTTCTTCAATAATAAATTAACCTTAGCTTACTGCAACTTTTTTACATCATAAACTTTTTATTTTGAACTTTTTGACTCTTTTGTAGTAACACTTAGCTTAAAATACAAACACATTATGCAGCTGTACAAAGATATTTTCTTTCATGTCCTTATTTTATAGGCCTTTTCCTATTTTTAAAAATTTTTATTTTTTTACTTTTTAAACTTTTTTTTTTAAAAACTGAGACACAAATATATACATTAGCACACGCCCACACAGGGTCAGGATCATCAGTATCACTGTCTTCCACCTCCACATCTTGTCCCACTGGAAGGTCTTCAGAGGCAATAACACACATGGGGCTGTCATCTCCTATGCTAAAAATACCTTCTTCTGGAATACCTCTGGAAGAACCTGAGGTCTGTTTACACCCACATCACCACAAACGCATGAGAAATGCATTGCACTATGACGTTATGACAGCAACGACGTCACTAGGCAATAGGAATTTTTCACCTCCATCATCTTAATGGGATAATAACTTTATGGGATCATTGTCATATACGCAGTCTGTCACTGACCAAAACATTATGTGGCATGACTGTAGTTATTTGAGGATTTTTGTACCTATGTTCATCAGGGACACTGGACTATAATTTTTTTCTTATATTGTCTTTGCCTGACTGTGGTATCAGATTAATGCTGGCCTCACAAAATGAATTTGGAAGTGTTCCCTCCTCTTCAAGCTTTTGGAAGAGACTGAGAAGGAATGGTCTTAATTCTTTAAATGTTTGGCAGAATTCACTAGTGAAGCCATCTGGTCCTGACATTTTCTTCGTTGGGAGGTTTTTGATTACTGATTCAATCTCCTTACTGGTTATGATCTGTTCAGATTTTCTATTTCTTCGTGATTCAGTCTTAGTAGGTTGTATGTTGCTAGGAATTTATCCATTTCTTCTAGGTTATCCAATTTGTTGGCATATTATTGTTTATAGTGGTCTCTAATCATCCTTTTTATTTCTGTGACATCAGTTACAATGTCTCCTCTTTCATTCCTGATTTTATTTATTTGCTTCATCTCTCTTTTTTTGGTCACTCTAGCTAAAGGTTTGTCAATTTTGTTGATCTTTTCAAAAAACTAACTCTTAGTTTGGTTTAATTTTCCATTTTGTTTTCTTATTGCTCTAATCTTTACTATTTCCTTCCTTCTGCTAACTTTGGGCTAAGTTTGTTCTTCTTTTTATGGTTCCTTGAGGTGTATAGGTAGATTATTTATTTGAGATCCTTTTTCTTTTTTTTATTATAGGTATTTATTGCTATACACTCCTCTTAGTCCTGCTTTTGCTGCAACCCATATGTTTTGGTATGTTATGTTTTAGTTTTCATTTGTCTCAAGGTATCTTCTAATTTCCCTCTTGATTTCTTCTTTTACCCTTTGGTTAATCAAGAATGTGTTCTTTAATTTCCACATATTTGTGGATTTTCCAGTATTCCTTCTGCTATTCATTTCTACTTTCATTCCACTGTGATTGAAAAAGATGATTCAATCTTCTTAAAGTTGTTAAGACTTGCTTTGTAACCCAACATGAGATCCATCCTGGAGAATTTTCTTTGTGCACTTGAGAAGAATGTATATTCTGCCTCTGTTGGGTGGAATGTTCTATATAGACCTGTTAGGTTCATTTGGTTTATAGTGCTGTTCAAGTCCACTATTTCCTTATGGATTTTCTGTCTGGATGTTCTATTCATTATTGAAAGGCGGGTATTGAAGTCTCCTACCATTACTGTATTGCTGTCTATTTCTCCCTTCAGTTCTGTCAATGTTTGCTTTATATATTAGTGTTTTATATATTTAGGTGCTCTGATGCATGCATACATATTTATAATTGTTACATATATATCTTCCTGGTGAATTGACCATTTGACTGGTATATAATGTCTTTGTTTCTTCTGACAGTTTTTGACTTAAAGTGTCTTTTGCCTGATATAAATATAGTCAGCCTTGTTCTCTTTTGGCTATCATTTGCATTCAATATCTTTTTCCATCCTTTCATTTTCAGCCTTTATATGATCTTAAAGCTAAAGTGAGTCTCTTGTAGGCAACATATAGTTGGATCTTGTTTTTTTAACCCATTCAGCTACTCTGTGTCTTTTGACTGGAGAGTTTAATTCATTTACATTTAAAGTATTATTGATAGGAAAGGACTTACTACTGCTATTTTGTTAATTGTTTTCTGTCAGTCTTGTAGTTCTTTTGTCCCTCTTTTCCTTTCCTGCCGTCTTCCTTTGTGTTTCACTGATTTTTGGTATTCATATGCTTTGATTCCTTTCTCTCTTGTGTATCTTAGGTATTTTGATTCCTTTCTCTCGTCTATCTTCCATAAGTATTTTCTTGTGGTTACCATGGGGCTCACATAAAACAACTTTTAGCTATAGCAGTCTATTTTAAACTCATAACAACATAACTTCAGTTGCATACAAAACCTACTCTTTTACTTTTCCCCACTGAAATTTTATGTTACTGATGTCACAATTTATATGTTTTTATATTGTGCATCCATTCACGTTTTTATACTTATTTTTAATATTCTTGATTTTGACTTTTATACTAAAATTAAAAGTGACTTACCCATCACTATTACAATAACAAAGTATTCTGCATTTGTCTATATATTTACTTTATCAGTGAGTTTTGTATTTTCATATCATGGCTTAGCATCTCTTCATTTCTTTTTTCCCTCCCATTTTATTGAGAAATAATTGACATATATCACTGCATAAGTTTAAGGTGTACAGCATGATAGTTTGATTTACATATATTGTGAAATGATTACCACCATAGGTTCAGCTAACATCGATCATCTTATATAGATACAATAAAAAGAAAAGGAAAAAGGAAACATTTTCTCCTTGTGATGAGAACTCCTAGAATTAACTCTCTTAACAACTTTCCCTATACATCATACAGGAGAGTTAACTATAGTCATCATGTTGTACATTACTTTCCTAGCTCTTATTTATCTATAACTGGAGGTTTGTATCTTTTGACCACTTTCCTCCAATTTTCCCTCATCCCACCCTCCACCTCTGGTAACCACAAGACTGATCTCTTTTTCTATGAGTTGGTTTTTTGTTTAGATTCCATATATAAGTGAGATCATACAATGTTTGTCTTTCTCTGTCTGATATTTCACTTAGCATAATGCCTTCGAGGTCCATTCATGTTGTTGCAAATAGTAGGTTTTCCTCATTTTTAATGGCTAAATAATATTCCTTTGTATATATACACCACAACTTCTTCATCCATCCATCCATTGATGAACACTTAGGTTGTTTCCATGTCTTGGCTATTATAAATAGCATCCTTTCATTTCAACTTAAAGAACTCCTTCTAGCACTTTTTTTTTAAGGCAGGTCTAGTGGTGATGAACTACCTCAACTTTTGTGTGTCTGGGAAAGTCTTTCTGTCTCCTTTATTTTTGAAGGACAGTTTTCCTGGGTACAAAATTCTTGGTTGGCAGTTTTTTCATTCAGCACTTTGAATAAATCATCACACCCCTTTCTGCGCTGCAAGGTTTCTGCCAAAAAAATCTGCTGATAGTCTTACAGGGGTTCCTTAGTATGAGATAAGTCACTTTTTTCTTGCTGCTTTTAAAATTCTCTTTGATTTTGACTTTTAACAGTTAGATTATTATGTATCTCAGTGTGGATTTCTTTAAGTTCACCTTATTTGGGCTCCATTGGGATTTCTGGATCTGGATGTCCATTTCCTTCCCCAAATTTGGGAAGTTTTTGGCCATTCTTTCTTTGAGTAAGCTTTCTGCTCCTTTCTCTCTCTTCTCCTTCTGGGATTCCCATAATGCATATACTGGTCCACTTGAGGGTGTTCCACAAGTCCCTGAAGCTTTCTTCACTCTGTCTCACTTTTTTCTTTTTTCTCCTCTGACTGGATAATTTCCAGTGGCCTGTCTTCCAGTTCACTGATTCTTTCTTCTGCTTGATCTAATCTGATGCTGAAATCCTCTAGTGAATTTTTTCATTTTGTATTCTTCAGCTCCATAATTTCTGATTTTTAAAAAAATTTTCTATCTCTATGTTGAAATTCTCACATTGTTCATGCATTGTTCCCCTGACATGGTATAGCATCTTTATGATTGCTATTTTGAATTCTCTGTCAGGCAAATCTTATAATCTCCATTTCATTGGGGTCAGTTTCTGGAGACTTATCTTGTCCCTTGTTTGGGACATATTTTCTTGTTTCTTCATTTTCCTTGACTCTCTGTGTTGCTGTCTGTGCCTTAGACAAAACAGTCACCTCTCCCAGTCCTCATGGACTGACCTTGTATAAAAGAAGACCCTCGTTAATCAGCCTGTTCAGAGATTCTGGAGGCCTCTCAAATCATTGTGCTAATCCAAACCACTGTCTTTGTTCTTAGTAACCCCCAGGTGTCTAGAGTATGCCGGGTCCTGTCAGTGCTCTGAGACAAAAGCCAGTCCCTCAGGCAGCCCCCATAAAATTGGGAACATTGGATATGGTCGAACTCCTTCCCTCCCCAGGTAGAAGCTGGGATCTGGGGTTTTTCACCAGCTCACTCTGCTTTGGGCTGGGGAGAAGGGCTGTGTTAAGTGCTACCATGCTAGTTCAAACCACCATCTTTGTTCTTAGTGACCCTCAGGCATCCCACCACTCCTTTGAGACAGGAGAGACAGAAGAGACAGAAACCAGTGCCTAAGGCCAAATCCAGAAAAACATGAGGATGTTGGATGTACTGTCCAGTTCTTTCCTTCCATTCCCAGGGAGAGGCTGGGAGCCGGAAGTTTTCTCCCAATCATATGGTGCTTTGCCAGGGGTACTGATTATGGCAAGAGGATATCTCAAATTTTCCTACCAGCTTTGATGTGGCTGGTTTCACATTTGCCTGGAGTGCAGGAGCCTCTCAACTAGTTTCTGGATTTCTCACAAAGGGAACTGGTCTGTGTACTGTTGACTTGGTGTGTCTGTTAGGGAAAGGAGGGTCCATGGCTTGCTATTTCACCATCTGGCTGATGTTACTCCTGTTCAACATATTCTTCAGAAGGTGTATGTTATAACAGCCAGTGTGTATGAATAACTGTCTCCCATCTTTCATTCTTAAACTATATTGTTAAATGTAAACTTTAAGAAAGATTTTTATTTATCATATTTTATAATTTATCTATACTGAGTGTTTGATACAGCAATTCATCAATGATCTGAGTCCAGAGATAACAAAGAGCAATTTAATTTTTAAACGTCTTAATTGCCACTCTCAGTCAACCAAAACATCAACAAAAGAAAATAAAAGAAAGTACAAACACAGCAGCTGCACCTGTTTTTGCTAAAGAAATCTGTTCTCTTCTATGAAGAGCTCAACAGAATTTCCAGAATGCAAATAAAAGAAAAATCTAAAAAAAAACTGAACAATATCAATAGTTGTATAAAGATAGCTAGGAATGGTGGGAGGCCATCTCCTGCCTTCCTTTCCTGAGTATGTTTCCATTAATTTCCTTAATTGTTACTTACATCCTCCTTGCCTACTGTGGCAAGAATCATTCCTATATACGTTCAGTTAAGGGCTTTAAATAAAGATGGGCTTCCCTTTTGCATTACATGCACTACTAAAAAGTCATGGGAAAATCTAATGGGGATGGAGGGAAGATAATCACTCTTTCTGTTGGTTTAGATTAAATCTAATTTCAAAACTGTGTTCCCATAAGTCACTAGGCAGGAGCTCTACTCCACAGGTCCTTTAACCTACTGACAGTTCACTCATCATTGAGGGTCTCCACCATAAGAATGGATCAGTGAGGTGTTACTCTAGTGAGTTTGTGGATTAAAAAATAATAATAATAAACAGTGAGTACAAGAACTTGTGTGAGAGAGATTTCCATGTTATTTTCTTGTTGTATTGAGCACAATGGCTTTCAAGTCCTTCCAGGGAAGCTAAAACCTACACAATAATTACTACCTTAAAGGACGAGGTGCAGGCTCACTGAGGGAGGTGAGAGCAGCACTGTGGGGGCAGTTGGCTGAGTCATCCCATAACCCAGCACTTAAAGGGCCAACAGAGGGAAATGTGTTCTTATAGCGAATAAAAAAACTCCATGCAAATAATAAATTGTGACTCTTTTTATCTTGGTTTTGTAAAGCCTGACTTTTTTCTATCAGACAGTATGTCCATCAATGTGGTAGTCATTACCTGTATGTCAAATATCAGTAAATTACTTTTCACTTATAAAACTGTGGTGGCAACATCACATTTTTAGCTGAGCAAGCAAAGAGTTACATCACTTTTTAAAAGTTTCCTATATAAATCATTTCCTATCTTACAGCACAAGACCAAAAAAAAACCTGGGAATGAATACCCATCTCCTCTGATCCAACAGACATCCTCCTTGAAAGCCCTCTGCTAATCCGAGTCTCAGACAAATTATTTACTTTTATCTGACAAGAACCTCCTTCAAAGAAGAAAAGAAGTGGTGTGATAATGGCACTGTGGTTATGGAAGCAAATGCCACATTTTCAAGAGTTATATTGAAGTACGTCTGGGTGCAAGGACACACTATCTGGCATTTGCCTTAAATACAGCAAAGAAAAAAAACATAAAGAGATAAAAAAGCAAATGTGGCAAAATGTATGGGTTCTTTATTCTACTGATTTTTGCTATGTTACTCAATTTTTTTTATAATCAAAGTTTAAAAAATTATATAATTAAAAAAAACCCTACAGAATCATTTATTACTTGGAATACTTTTAAGGAGTTAGCAAATCTCCTTGAGTTCTATGTTGGTACTTCAATCATAACCCTATATTTAAAAAGTAAATAATTATTCTTTTCAACTAATGTGTTAAAACTTTAAGTGTATATGAGTATCTACGATAGTTCATTTTTCATCAATTCATATCGATGAAAAGATATTGTACAGTAATGATTTTTAAAAATATTTTTAATTATTTTAACTAAATGAACTAAAAATCCTGCACTGAAACATCCCCATTAATAATCCTGCTATACTAACTACTCAAGCCCTGACACAACTCCACTCCAAATGGGAAATTAAGGACATAGTTTTTGCAAAGTATGGACATAAAAACAGCTTTCATTTCATAGAAGTCACAGAGGTACAATAGGCACTTTTAGTGATTTTTCTTGTTGTTGTCCCCATCATGGCACCAACAGGATTTAAAGCTGTTGTACAAACCCCACCGATTGTATCAGCAGACACCAGACATCAGACCAGGCAGGAAAAAATCAGATCACATTTTGTAAAAAACCTCCTTTCAGCTGATGAGAAGAAGCTTGGGACCTACCTTTTGTATCCAAAAGTAAAAAGAATAAACTTCCCTCTTTTTTTTTTTTGAGGAAGCGTGGCCCTAAGCTAACATCTGTTGCCAATCTTCCTCCTTTTTTCCTGTATTTTCTCCCCAAAGCCCCAGTAGATAGTTGTATGTCATAGCTGTACATCCTTCTAGTTGCTCTATGTGGGACACCACCCCAGCATGGCCTGCTGAGTGGTGCGTAGGTCCACACTCAGGATCCGAACCAGCAAACCCCGGGCCGCTGAAGCGGAGCATGCTGGGCCGGCCCCAAACTTTCCCTCTTTCTGTGTTAAAAAACACAAAACAAGAAAACAATAAAACACAAGAATGGAGGCTATGGAAAGAGATGCCACCCCCACTTACACCTGCATGTGCCAAGACCTGAAAAACAGAAATGGTTATTTAATATGTACCCATCTAGACTCTTCCTATCTTATTTGAAGTCATGGTTTAAGGCGCCTAAGAAAATATTAGGCCTATTTAAGTATTTAAGACCTCCTCTATTTAAAAAATGTTTTAGTTTTTGTAAACAGACATTATCTCTACTCACGGAAAAATAAAGTGTGGACTTTTAGCAAAAAGATATATTAGGTGAAGAATTCTCATTTCATACCAAACAACTATCTTCTAAACAAGGGTAATTTCTACAGAATATTCTTTTAAATACTCTCATGTGGATATTTAAAATATAATCACGATTACAAAAACTCAATTCACCTACATTTTTAATCTACTATATAAAGTGAAGTATACCTGTATTCCATGAGGACTACTAACTTCTGTAGCAAATGCTTAAATATTCCAACTATGTGACAAATATTTTTTTCTTAACAGAACATTCCAAAGGAGAAACCACTGGTTATTTATTATAACTGAAGGTCAAGCATAATATATATCTACTGAAATCATGGTTTTCACTTGTAGGATGGCACCTATAAATACTTTTGAGAAGAAAATTTGTTTTTACAGCTCTGCTTCTCTCTCCTCTACTGTATAGGATTGTGCTCCTGATACATCTTCTAAGTTCGTCACCATCACACGATACCCTCTACTGTATAATTTAATCATGGTTTGCATCTTTAATAGCCTGGATAAACTCTATGGAGTAGTTAATTATCAGTACTTCCAAAATTTATGAAGAACAAGCATTTGTCTTTACGATTTTTTTTAAATACTGACTTGTGTCCTCATTAAAGGAAATGAGCCTTAAAGTCTCCTTCTTGTGGCTATAAACTTCCTAAATGTAATTATAGACGTTCATCATGAATACAAGTCATAGGCACACTGGGTAAAGAGGAAAATTTCAGCATATTAACACAGAAAAGTCTGCTGGCTCATGATGCATAAAGATTCTCATTACTGTAGAGAAGAGATGGAGAGAGGGAAAGAGAGGGGCCAGATACGACATAGGAAGAAAAGATGAAATAAGTCCTAGGGTGGGTGGTCTGTGAAGATGTCATCAATCCTATCCTGCTGTCCTCCGGCAGCACCACAGGGACACACGACAGGAAACAGGAACATGTAATCTTTCAAAGACTTTCATCCAAGGAAATCACGTAGATTTTCTTGGTAGGGTATCCTAAAATCTAATAATTTCCACTAAGTTGGATTTTCTACGTCACGGATTAAGATGAAACCGACAATGATTCACATTCAGAAACCATTCTTGGATTTGAGTGTAAAGAAGAATTCAGATATTACGATCCCCATTCGAACTGCTTTCCAAAGGAGGGATAACCACACAGCCCAAAAAATGAAAAAACAAAAAAACACCTAAATCAAACAAGCCCTAATGAAAGACTCCACACCAGTACTGGCAGATGTGAAAAACCAAAAATTAAATAGCAAAGGAAGTTAGGAACCAGACTATGTAAGGCCTCACGTGTTAAGAGTTTATCCTGTAGATTTTCCCTCAAAACAAAATCTAAGACACAATCCCAGTATTATATCTAAAAGAGACAGAGGTGGAGCTGTCCTGGGATCGGGTCTAGGTGTTCTTGGCCCCATCCTCCCTGAACCCCACTCCATCCCCTGCCGCAGGAAGGCAGTGCTACTAAACTCCCTGAGGAACACAGTTTGCAAGCCACTGCTGTTGGCAAAGGGAAATCTCTGAATAACTTCCAAGATGTGAAGAGCCACTCATTCCCTCACTGGACATGAACCAAGAAAGAGGGAGCCCAGTGTGGCAGAAGCAGTCACTGAACACGACAGAAGGAACCAGCCAGGGAACAGAGTTGAAGAAGAGGAGAGATGGGAAAAACTTGAGAGTCACCAAATCAACCAGCCCTACTCCAGAATTCTAGGTAGATGAAACCTTAAATACTTTCATTTAAGCTAGTCTGAGCACAACCATCTTTAACTTTTCAATATAAATAAACACTCCCTGATACAAAAATATTTAGGAAGCAGAATCAATAGGACTTGGTGACTAAGTGGAGGGTGAAGATAAGGAAGAGGGAAAGTCAAGCATAATTCCCAGTTTTTGGCATAAGTGATCCGCAACAGAGGAGGAAGGCAAGGATGAAGACCGACAAGGGACATTTGGACCAGGTGGGATTTGAGCAGGTCTAGGCTGATGGTCTCCAGGCAGCCAGTACTGGTGTGAAGGACAAGAGGCAGAGATGAGCACAGCCCAGATCCTGGAGAGTCCGCAATGCACAGGTGGGAGCTGACAAGCTGTGGCAGTGGGAGAAATCACCCCAAGGATAGAAAAAAGGGGATAAGGCCCCAGGTTGGACCCCTATAAACAGTGGAACCAGAAGAAGGAAGGAGTGCAGGGGCCCGAGGCGGAGGTGTCAGCAAAGACAGCAGCTGGGCAAGGTTCCCAGGAGCAGGGCGTGAAGGATGGTGCTGGGAAGAGGCAAGACAAGGCTGGACAGGGACTGGGTTTGGCAATCGAGGCCTCCCTGGTGGCTGGGGACAGCAGTCCAGAAAGCACGAAGCCTGGTGTGGGGACTGGGATCGGAGACGCAGTCCGCAGGGGCCAAGCAGTGTGAGTGGGGCAGAGGCAAAGTGAAGCTGCTTCGAGAACAGGCTTCACCTGCAGCCAGAACCAGAGAGAAGATGCTCCATGGCTCCGGGGACCCGGGGAGAGAGACAAGTCAGCCTGAGCAGAAACCAGGGTGAACTGGAAAGAAAGGCCAAACAGCAAGGACTGAGGTCAGTGGAAAGGACTGCTGACTCGGAGGGGAACCTGCAAACCTCTGGACGAAACGTATCGATATTTGATCCAGGGCCGCACAGTGTGTGAACATGGGTGTCGCTAACTTCCCTCAGCGTACACAGCTTTAATGCCTTGAGATCGCCTCAAAATGAATCCAAAATTGTTCATAAACCCAACTCTGTATGTGCCATGTTGCAGGAGCTATGGTAGAGAAGGGGCACTGGGGAGGAGGAAGAACACAGCCACCAGCCTGAGAAGCAGCTCTTTGCAGAGCTCCTGTCCCCCTGGCAGAGGAATGCTCCTGGGAGCCTTCTGGGTCTCTCTCAGGAAGGGCGGGAACTAGGGAGAGTTTTCTCCCTGTGTTGGTTTAGGGATGCTGTTTCCCTCAGAACAGTAACCACAGAAGTCTTCCTCCTTTACCCTAACTTCTTCAGACATGAGTTTGCGGCTTTTTCCTTGTGTCCAGTCCTCTGTGGACACACACGCACCAGCTGCTCATCATCCTCCTAGGAGAGCCGCGCTCACGCCCAGACACACCAGAGCATGTGCCAGCACCTCCACCTTTCCTGATGGAAATGCATCTCAAGTTCTCAACAGCCTTTTCCAGTGGAAAGGCTCTCAAAGTGAACTGATGTCGTGCTCACTCAAAGCTTGCTGGATGGATATTTGTGAACGTATATGTCTCAACGTGCTTTCCTCTATCAAGAGGCCCGGTATTCTCCCACACCTCCGGAGAACATAGAAGGAACTAAGCATTCTCTTCCTACACATGGTGCTGTGATGCTGGGCATTTCCTAGTGCAGGGGATCAGAATTGGTCACTTCAAAATATGTGTCTTTGTCTTGATTATTTTCTCTGAAAGGAACTTTGTCCCCCACCCCCATTAACTGCCTAAAAGAATTTAACTCTGGGTATGGATAGACTGGGAGGGTCCTTGCTAAGCCCATTCCAAGTAAAAGTTGAAGTTATCCTTTGTAAGAGACATTTACCTTTACAAGGGAAATCTCCATTTGCAAAGGTATCTCCCTCTCTGAACCAGGAAGAAGGGGGGATGACCTTATCTCTAGAAACTCTTATCAGTGCAGAAGGTGAGGGCTTAAATCTGCATATTAACCTTACTCTTGTTTACTGTGCTTTTCTGGTAATCTCCCACAACTGACTCCCCCCACCCCCAACATCCTCCTTTGGTTACCTGAATATGCTATTTAAGGTAAAAATCGCTGTCATTTGGAGAGACACTCAGTTTTCCCGGGCCTCTCCGATGTACACGTTATAAAGCTTTATTTGATTTTCTCCTGCTATTTGGTCTCATGTCAATTTAATTTGTAGCCCAGCCAGAAAGGACTCAGAGCGGGTAGAGGATGGTCTTCCTCCCCTTCACTAGTAATCACAAAAGCCTCATGGCTGCATTACCTTTGATCAACTTTGGATCCACAGACATTTTTTTCCAGCCATATTTATATTTTTTCTTTGACATTTTCTATTTACACAATTTTATATAATTTGTTTTGTCTCCCAAGCCTTACAAATATTGTTCTATTTATAAACACATGCCAAGTTTATCAAGCCAAGTTTATATCATTGTCTCTTCAGTGAATTTTCTATTCTTCAAAATATTTAAAACAATTTTTTTGGTGAAGAAGATCGGCCCTGAGCTAACACCTGTTGCCAACCCTCCTCTTTTCCACTCGAGGAAGACTGGCCCTGAGCTAAGATCTGTGCCAATTTTCCCCTATTTTGTATGTGGGTCACCGCCACAGCATAGCTTGATGAGTGGTGTAGGTCTGCACCAAGGATCCTAACCCAGAAACCTGGGCCGCCAAAGCAGATTGCACTGAACTTAACCACTACGCTACCAGGCCAACCCCTACAAAGTACTTTTTATGAGTCTATTATGGACTTAATGTTTGTGCCCCCTTAAAATTCATGTGTTAAAGCCGTAACCCGTAATGTGACTATATTTGGAGACAGGGCCTGTAGAGAGGTAATAAAGGTTAAGTAAGAACATAAGGGTATGGCTGTAATCCAATAGGACTTGTGTCCTCATATGAAGGGGAAGAGACACCCAGGATGAGAGCACAGAGAAAAGGTGATGTGAGGACAGCAAGAAGATGGCCTCAAGAGAAACCAAACCTGCCAACACCTGACCTTGAACTTCCAGCCTCCAGAACTGGGAGTAATAAATGTCTGTTGTTTAAGCCCCCTCTACTTATTTAAGAATTAAGTAGAATTCTATTATGGCAGCCCGAGCAGACCAAGTCAGAGTCCTCACCAACTCTGCAAACTCCAGGTAGGATCACATTCCCTTAATGCAATTTAATGGGAGACAAATTTCAGCCTGAAATGAAACACATCACTTGATAAAATTAGCTATAGGTGTAGATGAAATTAAAAACATGCTATGAAAAACAATTTTGTTTTTACAAAGTTTCCATCAAACTCAGCAACTCTCATAGTGGGATAACATGACATCATATACCTTTTAACGTGGTTCAGTAAGAATAATATGATGTCGCCTATAAAGCATTCTTACCAAAATGGTTTAATCCAACTCTAATCTAGACCTAACTTCCAGTGCATAAGAAACACAGGAGCTAGTGGAAGAAGTTAAATGATACTATGAGTAAACAATCCGACAGATCCAGAATGGGGAACATTCTACAAGGCAACCACACCAAGCTCATCAGAAAGGCAAGGTCATAAAAAAAAAAAAATGAAACTGTTCTAGACTAAAGATATAACAACCAACTTCTATACATGAACTAAACTGGATCTTGGTTCCAAATATCAAAAAAAGAAAAAAAAAAGTCTATAAAACACATTCCTGTAACAATCAGGGAAATACGAAGATAGCCTGGATACCAGATAACACCATTGCTCATTTCCTAGGTGAGACAATGTAGGAGAGAATGACCTTATTCTTAGGACACGGATCTTGAAATATCTAGGAGTGATGTGCCATGATGTGTACAACTTACTTTCAAAAACAAGACTACCAAAAATGTGTGCATGTGTGAAGAGAGAGGGAGGGAGGGAGGCAGGGAAAGAGGAAGAGAGAGCACACAAATATGGTAAAATGTCAGCTGCTGAATTTAAGGAGGGTTTATTCTTTCAACTTTTCTGTAACATTTGAATACATGCATAACGGAAAGTTGGGGAAGATTACACCAAACATATCTAGATCAGGATTTGAAGGAGCAGACTCTATGGACAGAATCCTATGAGCTCCCAAAATTCTCTGCAAAGTGATATATATAACTATGTATGTATACGTGCACATTTTTCCAGGGAAATGGTTCCCAATTTCCACCTGATACTCAAACTACTTTATAATCCCCCAAGGGGTATATAAATCACCACTCTAGAATGAAGAAAATATATGACAAATAGAAAAATAGCTAGACTTCAAACTCACTGCTTATATTTTTAAAAGTTCACAGGAAGCAGCCTAAAACCCCATCATGATCAGAACTATCTCAAGAGGTGGGGAGGCTGTTTTACTGTACATTAAGGGTAGGAGGTTCTCGGGAGCCGGGAAGAGATACAGCCGGCCTCCTGCAGTCCACACCCCGAGATGGAGGAGGTGCCGCTTCAAACACTGACTCCCAACGTTAAGAGCTTGGGACACTGCATTACAAACATTAGGTTGTCTTCATACTCTTTTCTCGTTAATAATTTTCAAACCAAGCAAGAGACAGGAAAGAGGGACAGAGATGCAGGAAGCGATGTTATTTTTCCACGCCTCAGTTGAAACGTGACCAACTGAGTCTCCCACACGTCTCTTCTCTGTGTTAAATTCTTCCAAGGACTCTCACTGCTTCACTGGTCTGCAACCTTTTTTTAAAGGCAGTGGAGCACTTTCCTTGAACAAAATCCTACCCATTAGCCCTAAAGACAGAACCAGTAAAAGCAGTCATCGGGAGGGAGGCCATGGGCCAGGAGCCCAACCACCTGCCAAAGCCGCTCTCCGTCCTGCCAACAGGTCTAAGGAGCCGAGTCCAAGATCCCCAGGCCGGCTTCGAAGCTGCAGCCCATCTCCGCTCCATTGTGCCCACGACGCCATGCTGTCTGCTACCTCGGCAACTCTGCCGGGATACAGTACAGGATGCTTGTGGGTCTGTCTCCTCCACCGGCCCCAAGCAACTCAGGCAGGCGCTGCATTTTACTCACTGTGTCCCTAGCATCTCTGGGTCCCGAGCCTGTCACACTCCAGGTGTGCTGTCTGCTGGGGACACTGGCTGGCAAAGCTCATCAGGGGGCCAGTGACATGAGCCTACGGGTTCCATCACTCCAGGCAAGGGAAGAATGTGAAGCCCAGACTTCCACTTACGTGTTTTTAAGTGCTTTCACATCTGTTCCCTCATTTGATCATCACAAAAGCCCTGGGAATCAGGCAGGAAATAATTCACACCCCTTGTCACAGAGGAGGAAACTGACGCAGGGGGAGGTTAAATGCTAGTGCAAGGTCACTTATGGGGCCGCAGCACACTTCTCTGAGCAGGCTCTAGGGGCAGTAAAAACCTACAAAAATAAAACATTCTCATAAATAAATCCAAATCTTTCATATAGACACACACATATGCTACGGGATAATTAGAAGCCTTTGGGGGAGGTGGAGGGAAGAAACTTGGAGTTGAGAATATCTTTTTGTAATTCTCATAATACTAATTTTGAGAAGAAAGAAAAAATATTGGCCATTTATACTTGAAAAAAATGGAAACGTGAAACAGTGACTAAGAAGAAAGCAATTCAGTAAAAAAAAAGGTTCAAAAATAAAAGAGTTTTGTATTATACTACTTGCTTTTACCAGTATTAACCTGAAATCTCTGGTATAAAGTGTTCTGGCATTCTACAGATTCTGCTGTACTTGAAAAACACTAGCTTTACATTTACAAAGGTTTTAACTAGTCAACCCTTATATTTAAAACATGAATTACTGATATATGATTTTATTAGGTTATTACATATTATTTTATTATGAAAGTAAAACAGACACATTAAAGAAAGTTTTGAAATTAGGTTTTAGAAAATGACCCAGAGGCTCAACACCATAAAATAACAACCTACTCGTGGTATTTTGATTCATTTCCTTCCAGTTCTTTTTACTATGTGGACGGGTTTCTTTTGGGTGTTTTATGATGTGGTAATCACACCACAAATGCCATTTCTTATCCTAATTTTTTTTCTCAATGTTATACCATAAGAGCTCTGCCAGATTATTCCATCATCTTCGTAACCACCATCTATAATTTACCGAATGACTATATAATCCTTTAAGTGGTTATACCACAGTTTACTTAACCATTCTCCTATTTTTAGACAAGTAGGCTGTTGCCAAATTTTTACTATCATAAATAATGCTTTAATGACTACAACTTTTATTTTCTTCTGTTTCTTTTAGATAAATTCCTCAAGTACATTACCAGGTTAAAGTGGATGATAATTTCTAAGACTTTTGACATACACTGCCAAATTGCTTCGCCAAAGGTCTAATACACATTATCACCAGCAATGAAGGAGAACGCTTATTTGACTGAACTCTTATCAATAATCAGTAAATCATCTGTATCATTTTACTGCTATTTTTTGCTAATAAGTGAAAATACACCCTCACTATGCTACTGTGCATTTTTTCCCTAAGAATGTATACTTTTCCACCCTATGATTACTGACTAGTTGAATTTCTTTTGTGAATTATTTATGACCATTATCCATTTATCAATTGGCTATTTATGCAGATTTGAAAGTAAATTTGTATGAATATTTTCTATAATTAAAATGTTAATTCAATGTTTACCATATTGCTGGGAAATATCATTTCTCCAATCTATGGGTCATTTAAAATTTTTGTTTTGATTTTTACCCGGACATGTTCACTGTTCTTTTCCTTTCTGATTCTTTCAGAGGCTTTTGAGCAGCTCCCCTTCCCCTGACCCCCGTCTCTGTGACAGTATGGAACTCACTTCCTCCTCAGCCCACGTGGCTTTAACACTGCACATGCACATTCAAGAGGCTTTACCTGCTGGTCATCAGGCGTCCATATGCCACATGTGATCTGACTTTCCAAGTTGATCTCAGATGACCAATGTCTTTGTCCACTGACAGAACCAACCAGGACAAACCCATCTCGATATGAAATAAGTGCTTGAGTTCCATCGTGGCTCCACGTGAAGTCACTCACCTTTGAGACACACACAGACAAAAGGAGTCAATCTGTAATCTGAAAGGGAAAGCACTTTTATCAAAGACTAGATATAGTCACCAACTTAGCTAAGACCTGGTAATGTACTTAACTTTGGCTAAGATCAAGATGGCCTTAAAGAAAACAATATAATATATATAAAAAATATATATTATAAAATATGTATGTATTATAACAATAATATATAATATAAAAGACGTTATTTGAAAAGCATGTGTCAGCGTGGTGCTAAGTGCCTTGCACACGTTAATTCATTAAGCCTCGCCTGGGGGAGGTATCATCATGCCCACTTTACAGGGGAAACAGACACAGGGGACAAGTAACTTATCCTGGGTCACACACAGCAGGTGAGCGGCAGAGCCAATGATCTAGGCTGTGTGGCTCCAGAGTCCTTGCTTTTAGCCACTGTTCTACAGCCTCCCACTGACGGTGAGCAGCAGATCCTCCATCAGTGTCTCCTAGTCACTTATCAAAACAGTAAAGGTCTCAGGTTCTGATTACACACCTGTCTCAGTCTTGTTAGCAACATTCCCTCAATCAAAATGAAATAAAACTTAACTGGAAAACATTACTTATACTTGGGTGGTGAGTTTTATCAAATGCATTTATTCAAATGATCACATATTTTTTCTCTTTTAATCTATGATTGCAGTGAATTACTTCTATAGATTTCCCAATATTTTACTATCCTTGCACACCTAGAAGAAGCCCAACCTAGAGGTGAAGTACTGTATTTTATACACAGAGTTGAAGTTGATTTGCTAATGAATTTCTATATCTGTATTTATGAATGAAACAAACTTGTGATTTCCTCTTTTGGAATGTCTTTGCCTGGATTTATCAGGGTTTTATGTTGACCTCTCAGAATGAGTTGGAGAGTGGTCCCTCTTTTTCCACTGCCTGGAAGAAATCTGCATAAACTGGGATGACCTGTTGCTTGAAAGTTTGGTACAACATGCCTGTAAGACCGTCTGGCTCTGTATTTTTTTGTGTGAAGATTTTTAACCATTGCTTCAATTTATTTAACAGTTTTAGTACCAGTCCAGCTTTCAAGTTTTTTATTTCTTCTTGAGTCAGTTCTATTAAATTATTTCTTTTTTAGGAATTTGTCCATATCATGTAAGTTTTCAAAATTGTTGGCAAGTAGTTGTTGCTAGTTTATTATCCTTTAAAAACCAACTTTATTGAGGTATAATTTACATACAATAAAATAAAGTTGCCCTTGGCAGTCAACCCCTACCATCACCCTTGGTCTGAGGCAACCAGTGGTCTAATTTCTGTCGCTAGTTGGTTATTCAAGAATTTTGCAAGAATGGAACTACATAGTATGTTCATTTTTGTGTATGGCTGCTTTTACTCAGTATAATGGTTTTGAGAGTATTCCGAATTCTTGGATGCAGCAGTTCATTCCTTTTTATACATGAGTAATATTCCATTGTATACATAGAGCACTATGTATTTGTCCACCCAATTTCGGGGCATTTGAGTTGCTTCCAGTATTTGGCTATTATAAAAGTGCTATGAAGATTCATGTGCAAGACTTTTTGTAGACACAGGGTTTCATTTCTCTTGAGTAAATGCTTAGGAGCAGAATTAATTGCTGGGTCACACGGTAACCGTATGTTTAACTGCATAAGAAATTACCAAACTCTCTTCCAGAGTGGTTATGCCATTTTATACTCCCAGCAGCAGCATATGAGGTATAGTAGGGCCACACCTCACCAACACTTGGTGTTGTCGGTCTTTTTTACTTTAGCTATTCTAGCAGGTATATAGCAGTACGACATTGTGCTTTTAATTTGCATTTCCCCAATGACTAATACGTTGAGCACCATTTCATGTGCTTATCGATCATTTGCACATCATCTTTTGGGATATGTCTGTTCAAATCCCTTGCCATATATATCTACTCATATATCTATTCATATTCACCTATTCATATATATATATACACACACACATAATATATATGTGTGTATGTGTATATATAAATGAATAGATATATATGAATTTTCGACCTTTGTATTGTGTTGTAAAAATTCTAGATACAATCCTTTACCAGATATGTGTGCTGCAAATAATTTCCCCCACTCTGTGGCTTGCCTTTTCATTTTCTTAATGGTATCTTTCAAAGAGGAAAAGTTTTAAATTTTGAACAAGTCCAATATCAATTTTTTTCTTTTATGGTTCATACTTTTTGTGTCTAATCCAAGGAATCTTTACCTCACCCAAGGTTGCAAACCCAAAGTTTCCAGAAGACGTTTGGCTTTTATATTTTTGTCTATGATTCATTTACAGTTAACTTTTATGCAGGGTATGAGGTAAGAATCAAGGTTCTTTTTATTTTTTTTTTAATACAGATATTCAGTTGTTTCAGCACCATTTGTCAAAAAGACTACTCCTTGGATGTTAACTAGATTTAGCGTGGGTGATCATTTCATAATATATACAAATATCGAATCGTTATGCGGTACACCTGAAATTAATTAATATGTCAATTATATCTCAATAAAAGACTATTTTTCCCATTGAATTACCTAGGCATCTTTTAATAACCTTTCATGACCTTGTAATTTCTACTTATCTATAGTCCAACTTTTCATTCATAAAATTGTTTTAGGTTGCTTACACTTGGAAATGTTCAACTTTCTTTAAAATCTGTGAGATTACTGGATATATCACATTTCAGATAACAATAAAACGAAAGAACAAACACCAAAAGGACATGAACTTTTTGCTGTTTTCCCAGCAGGCATTACGGGTTTATGCCGAGTGGTCAGCGTGTCTCTGTCATGACAATGGCAGGGTTTGTGAGACGGCTTTGCACAGCGGGTCTGAGGTTACTGAGACGAGCGGTCTGCTTAGGTAAACTCGGAACTTTGGTTGCACTGACCTTATGTTTCAACCAATGACACTATCTAGTTTTTCTTAAGAACTCAAAACATTTTTTAGAGACAACACATTAATTCTGCAATAAAATTTAAAAGTGCTTTCATTTTGCAAAGATAATGCTACTTATTTCCATGTATTTTAATTCATTTATCTTGGAAAAGATTTGTACCAAAAGGAAAATCATCTTACTAGAGAGCTAAAATGTATAGCCAGTGAAGAGAAGCTTCTCTGAGCCTCCACCAAACTTACAGCCACAAAAAATGATAATATGGGATGTTTACAGGAACTACTTGGGTTTATTAAACTAGGTCAGCATAGAGGGATAAGAATATATCACAATTGGAAACACAAAAACAGGGGAACTGACCGCGCAAGGTTGTAAAGGAAATGAGCAGAAGGCCCCCTCTGGCTGTCCTCCTCTGCGGAGGGCTGCAGTGCTCTGCTGCACTGAGCGCGTGCACTCACATGGGTAACCTAAGCTGGGCAGCGGCACGCCGGCCCGCTGCCCGAGGCAGCCTTTCACCAGGCTGCCCAACGCCTGTGCCCGCACAGCCGCCCTGGGTGACTAGGACTGTAAACCATGGACGCACTGTTCCAGACCCATTCCGGAAATAAAAGACCCATAATCATTTCCTGAAAAAGAAACTGTTAAAGCATCACTTGGCTTTTGTCAAATGTTTGATTACTTTGTGACAATGAAAGGCATGCTATATCACAAGGATTACTCTCACTTCTTCTAAAAAGTATTATTTTTCTCTGAGCAGATTTCAAAGATGCTCCTCCTCCAAGCCACAAAACTGTCCCTCCTCCCACCAGATACTGTTTCAAGTGCACAGAGCCCCCACTCCTTGGACCACTGATTCATCATCACCAGCACGTGATGTTTTTTTACTCAATAAGATCTGACTCCAACACAATTAAAAGCAAACAAATCTCCCCAAAATGCAAGCATTTAATGATGACAACTGCTCAGTGGGTCCTGAGGTTTGCAGAATGAGAGTTCCAAAGAGCAAAATTATACAAAAATCTGGATCAGATCACAAGACACAGCAATTACTTTGGTTGAACCTGGCAGGCACAGGCATTTGTGAGATTCTAGGTGCTTCCAAATGTTCTATGGTCCATGTAAGCTCATTCACCTCCAGGTCTGAATTCATCTTCCCTTTCTGGTTTCTAACATGCTTTTTTGTGCCAACTCTCAGTGAAAAGCTCAGGGATGTGGCAGTGGTGGAGACCACACAGTTGTTACATGGAGATGACAGAAGGTTCCCTCCTCAGAGAGGCTGCGTCAGGGGAAAATGGTGTGGTGGCAGCTCCACTTGGCTGTGGGGCTGGGCCCTCTAACAGTAGTGAAGTCTGAGCTCTTCTGGATATACTACGAGTACATGCATTTCTGATAAAAGAGAAAACACTGTCTTGTCTGGGAACAAGACAGTGTGGCAGAGCGTTTTGGACTCAAACCTAGGTTCAGATTCTGGCTTTACCACCCCTGAACTTCCTCGGGCAAGTTACTCAACCTCCTGACCTGGGTTTTTTCTTCCATTAACCGGGAATAACGATATCTTTCGAACAGGGTTCCTGTTGAGACGGGAGATAATACATAAAAAAGCCGAGCACTGAGTGGGCATCTGTCCTAGCTCCCTTCACCGTCTTTCTCTGAGTAATGTGCTTGCAAGACCTCTTGCTGCCCAAAGTCTAAAGACACGTTTCACCGGGTCCCTGGGCCTTTCTAGGGAAAAGAGTTCACACTTTGGTGGATGGGAAATTACGGCATTTTAGAGACCCTTATCGGCAAATTCAGAGGAGTCTCCACTTTACAGAAAGCCATGAAAAGTTGCTGCCTCAAAGCCTGAAACTGGTCTTTGGCAATGACATTATGGCTACAACTTAAGGGCAGGTACCCTCTGTGGTCGGGGGATAGGAGGTGGCAGTACCTCATAATACTACAGGCACTAAAACAATACGTGGTGACAACTATCATGTGCACTTTGCACATTTAATCTAATTTAATCCTCCTAGTGACCCGCAGAGGCAGGTACCATTGGAGTTCCTATGTTACAGATGAGGAAGCGGAGGCACAGAGAAGCTAAGGATCTCTTAGTAAGAAGCCACGGAATGAGGGGCCGGCCTGGTGGTGCAGTGGTTAAGTACATGCGCTCCGCTGCTGGTGGCCTGGATTCGGATCCTGGGCGCGTACCGACGCACTGCTTGTTAAGCCATGCTGTGGTGGCGTTCCATATAAAGTGGAGGAAGATGGGCACGGATGTTAGCCCAGGGCCAGTCTTCCTCAGCAAAAAGAGGAGGAGTGGCAATGGATGTTAGCTCAGGGCTGATCTTCCTCACAAAAAAAAAAAAAAAAAGAAGAAGCCATGGAGTGAGATTCCTGGCTTGTGCGGTCCAACTCCAGAGTTCATGCTCTTGACCACAACATCCACCCTCTGGGTGACATGAACTTCTCAGGGGCATGGAGACTTCCACATCTGCGGCTGTGTTTCCAGAAGGCTGGTTAGTAGTCATGGAGTAGGCTCTTCCTCTCCCTTTGTCACTCCATGGAGGTACACAGGAAACCAATAAGGTCTTTTCAGAGTCAATCAAAATTACTACATTTACCCTACCAAATAAATAAACTCATAGAAAAAGAATGTTCTGTTTCTAACCAGAAGTAGGTTTGTCTGCTGTGATGATGTCTTACAAAGACGATCAGCCTAACAGTAACTGCTAATGATGGTTCAGTCATCAATTTAGATGGAGACCGCTGCCAAGAAATCATGAGAAGACTGAGACTGGGAAGGGCAGCAATGAAAGAATTAGGAAAGATCATCAAGCGTAAGGAAGTGTCTTAGAGACTAAGGCCAAGATTATCCACACCCTCATATTCCCAATTACTATGTATGGGTGAGAAAGCCAGATAGTGAAGAAGGCTGACAGGAAAATAACGGATTCATTTGAAACATGGGGTTGGAGGAGAGCTCTGTGGATACCGTGGACTGCCAGAAAGATGAACAAGTAGGTCCTAGAGCAAATTAGGCCTGAACTATCACTGGAGGCAAAAGTGATAAAACTGAAGCTGTCCTACTTTGGGCATATCATGAGAAGGCAGGATTCTTTGCAAAAGACAATAATGCTGGGAAAAGCAGAAGGCAGCAGGAAAAGAGGAAGATCAAATAGAAGATGAATTGACTCCATAAAGGAAGCCACAGGCACAAGTCTACAGGAACCGAGGAAGACTGTTGAGGAGGGGACACTGTGGACGTCGCTCATTCATAGGGTCACCAGGAGTCAGAGCTGACTTGACGGCAGGTAACAACATCTTCATTCCTTGTAATTTTTGTCACTTCACTGGTCTGTATCTTTCAAATTTGGAGAGCTTATAACTTATTGAAGAAACAGATGGGAGAAAAGAGGGTGAGAATCCATTTTCTTAGAAATGTATAGAAAGGCAGTCACATGGAAACCAGCCCTGGAGAGTTAAAACAGTCTAAGAAATCTCTCATCAACAGAGGTCCCCTGAGGACTCAGTTTTGAAGCCAAAACTCCGTCAACCCCCCGGGATGGGACATATGTCCTTAAACGCATGAGAAGAGGAGCCCATGCAGCCCACCGTCACCTGGGAGGAAGGGCTAGAGCAGTACCATGAGCCAGAAGAATCCGTGGAGCAGTTTAAAAACAGCACAGCTCAGCAGGGAGTCCCTGGAGCAACTGTTTTCCTCAGAGCGAAGACAAATTGGTATCAGAAAGGAAGAGCTGAGGGATGACAACAGGTGGCCACGCTAATTGAAACCTGATGGGAGAGAGTGTTAAAAACTCAGCTTGCTGGGTAGGTTGTGTGAAACAGTCATGTGGAGCTCCCTGTGAGAGAACTATGAAGATCACAGCACAGGGAAAACACCTTTTAAAAGGGAGCAAAAAAGTGATATTCCAGAAGCACTTCAGAGGATCCAAATTTAACATGTAATCACAACACTGAATGGTAAAAAAATGATTTCACAGATTTAATTAAAGCTTAAAACTTGGAGAGTTCACACAACAGTAGCAGAGTTGAAGAGAGGGAAATATGATCTTTCTCTTTTTATCAAGTGATATACTGAAGAGGAATGAAAAGCAGGATTCCAGTTTTGTTTGTTTCGACTCCACCTATCTCTGGAAAGTGTTCATTTGCCCTGGAGGGGGTGGTCTGCACTGTCTCTCCAGCAGTCCTTCACTGGGAGAGGTTCCGGCCCACTCACCTGAGCCCCTCGGTCGTTGACCAGCTCCACAGACCACCTCCCTTCGTACTGAATCCACACAAATATCCCTCCATCTGCGTCACACGTGGCCAGCTTCTGGTATGGCTCATTCCACCTCACCAGCACAACCTGGAAAACAACCGAGGAGAGATTCACCACAGGGAATGAACCAGGGGGCCAGGAGTATGTCTACGAAGAGAGCAGAATTCAGAACTAATCAGAATGCGTGATCAAAGGAAACAACTGGGGGAGGATGTGGGGATTAGCGGAGGGGAGAGGGCACACCCACACGTGGCAGCGTCACAGGGAACCAGGGCCCCCATGACATGGCTTCCTGACAAACAGCAGACACCTGAGCAAACGATATATCACGGTATGAAAATGCCCATCGCTACTGAAACAGAGAGACCATCTGGACCCAGCCCTGCCTCAAGCAAGTGCAAGGACCTGTCATCTGACAGTCCTGTGTGGCGGGAAAGCAACTTCCCAAAATCCATTATGTATTTGAATCAGGGTATTATTTATTTAGTAAAGAAAGAGGAAAAGGTAGGAACTACTCATCTTCATTTCCCTCCTGAAGTGAAATTTTCTCGACTATCTTATGTCTGAATAGTTCAGCATCTAAATATGGCTAACTTGGAAAAAATACACAATTGAAATATCTAAGTTGTTTAGGATTTATTACAGAGGAAATATGAAGAAATTATAAGCTTCAAAATTTGTGAGTGTAAGAACTTAAACTTGAAAAATTCTGAACCTGGACAAATCATTTTCATCTTTCTCAACTATCACTCCTTCATCTAAAAGATGGACCTTCCGGTAGGTGGTTTGTGGAATTACGTAAACGCCCGAGGAGCCTGAGGCTATGAAGTGGTCCTGGGAGCCCATGAGCCACAAAACCAACATCCCACATTCGCTGTGGTGAATGTTCCCCGAGTGTCGCCTGACTGGCGACATGCTGGTGATCACGACGAATGAATTCGTTTGGTCAGACGTTTAGCTCATACTTACTAGGTTCATGTCGTGTGATCCTACGTGACCAATAGGGAGTTGGAGAAGATGGGGCCCTGCCCTCGGGAAGCTGAAAGTCCAGCTGGGAGTCAGAACATCCACAGATACCTGGACATATGCTGATGTGTGTCAGTCAAACGAGGACTGTCATTAACCACAAGAGCATGCCTGCTATTCATAAGAAAGATTTGAAACCCTTTCTCCTCCCAAGACTTCGTGCCTAATAAACTAAACACGTGACAGCGGTGTAAACTGTCTCCAAATTCTAACTTATATTCCAAAATAGCAAAGGAGGCCGAGGACGAATTGCCAAGGACCTCTGCAATGCCCACAGCTCTCCTCACGCCCATCTGTGCCCAAACCACAGACCACCACAGAAGCCCCGTCCCCTCCCAAAGTTGTACCATGGGCACACCTGATTTTAGGTTGTTAAGTTTGTTTTTAGGGCACTGGAGAGCTAGGAGAGGCCGCCAGCCTTGGTCTGCCACACTTGACGCTATCAGCACTCGTTGCGAGATGCGTAATAAAATCCTCAAATTTTCCAAGAGGAACTTATTACCCACTTAAAATGTAAGGATACTGTAGCTCTGTTTTAAAACTCCGCAAAAATCAAAGAGAGCTGTGAAGTGGCAAATGTTTTGAGATCTGGCAACCACTAGACAAATCTAACCCAGTTGATGGCTCCCATACCAAAGTCAAATTCCCTGGAGGTGGCGCCTCAACTCCCGGCAGCCCCATCGAGCTCCATCCCTCTGCCGAGACTGCCTGCCTCACTCTGGTCCCAGCTCTGCACGTGCGGCACTTACGCCATCCACTCTAACTATGGGTTTACGTGCACGCCTCCCCGCTGAGCTGTGCCGCAGGAGGAGAGGCACAAGGGCATGCTTGTCTCTGAATACCGACACACAGTAATTTTGAACGTACTGTGCCAAACAGGAATACCTAATTAGAAGTTATGATCCCTATTCAATTATATCTTTGAACTATAAAAGGTTATCGGAAACTATTTCCAGTAGGTTATTTTCAACTCCCAAAGGCATTTTAACAACAGCAATACTGCCTGCCTGCCTATTATAAACTGTTAGGTGCCGGGGACAGAGATTAAGACATTGTTGTCCCCGTGGGGTTTGGTTCACCAAACAGACACAAGGTAGTGCTCTCTACGCAATTATCGAGTTGCGAACATACACACGAGAGGCCTCAATACAGACAACAAATCCAGATTCATTTTTTCAAGTCTAGTTTCTAAAATTCTCTATTTAAATTACTGATCTAATTTTTAAAAATAGTCAAGCCAATGACAAAAGTCTTTAAATGACACTGAATGTGTCATAAGATTTAGAATTTCCAAATGGTGAACCAAAGCCAACTTCATAAACTACTTTCAGATCCAACGATGATAGGGGCTGAGCACTGCAACCCACGAACGTGCCCACGGTTACAATTTGGTCCCTAAAGACACATCAATCATTTAACCCCACAATCAGTAACGGATCTCAGAATGGCTACCAGAGGAAAGAAAATGACAAATAAGAACACGATATTCATGACTGATCAGTTTTTAAATTATTTCCTTACGTTAACACGGTGAACATTATCTACTGTGACCTCCATTATAAAATGGTATTTGATGACAAGGTGTCATATTTCAGAGAAGAAAGGTTAGTCACATTTTCTGTACTTTTGACTTTTTGCCTTTAACATCCACTGCCATGTGTGGCCGCATATTTAGTTAACATCAATAACAAACCTCTCTTCTTCATGAAAACAGCCTGCCTAGTCATAGCATGACACAAACACAAAAGAGCAGAGACAAAACATATTTTATAATGTTAAAGATTTCTTGGTCTTATGACCACACAGTAGTAGTTGTTGGATAAACAAAAAGTTTCCAGACTCAATTTCATCTTTTTGTAATTCTTGACCAGTTGAGATGCAGCAGTAAAGAGAAAGGGAGTCCCTGTTCACAGACTTTGCTGTGACTTCTAACCGGCATAACTAAATAGGTAGGTAAATTAGAGAAAGAAATCTCTCCAGTGATTCTTGGCTTCAAAATAAAGTCAAACTGCTAACGCTGTTTCCCTGGGTTAGAATTCTCATTTCCTCTCTTGTCTACAATTCGTAGCTGCCTGCCTTATCTCCTAAGCAGCTTATTTCCTGTTCTCCAAATCTTTCCAGTTATTTGGCAACGTTAGGACATACCAGAGCGTTGAGGAATTACCAACCAGGGGGCCAGCTGGGTTCCCAGTCGCCCAAATAGTGTGGCAGGGTGCTAAGCATCTGCCCAGGATTCTAAGGCAGAGCTTTCTTTCCCTTTTAAAGGAAAATGGGGCTCCCGTTTAATCTGGGTACCAAAGACCTTCAGCGTTTGGGTGTTAGCTGAAGGGTGTGTTCTTTTACTAACAAGACAGAGGATAAGCTAAGTTTTGACCTAGGTCTTTGATTATCCAAAAAAATGCTAGCCTGTCACCCTCTCCAATATAAGACATTCTATCATTTTATAGTTATTGTTATCAATAAGTATTTATTGAGGACTATTAAAGGTAGAGAAATCTACACTACAAATATAGGGCAGGTCTGAAAGCCTATTTGTTTTTTTTTAATTAATTAATTTATTTTTTCCCCCAAAGCCCCAGTAGATAGCTGTATGTCATAGCTGCACATCCTTCCAGTTGCTGTATGTGGGACGCGGCCTCAGCATGGCCGGAGAAGCGGTGCGTTGGTGCGTGCCCGGGATCTGAACCCGGGCTGCCAGCAGCGGAGCGCGCGCACTTAACTGCCAAGCCATGGGGCCAGCCCTGAAAGCCTATTTGGATTGTAGTCTAATGCTCTAAATAAGTCACTTCCCTTCCTACACTCAGCGCTATTTTTAGGCAGAACAAAACAAGTGTCAGTCAACCCATCTCAAGGATGTTCATCTTTGGGGGCAGGAATCCTTCAAATGGTGTTGACAGATATAAGTACAATTTATATTTTATAGAAATATACAGGAAACCACCTCAGTGAACAATCAGTATTACCAATGTTCTGAAATTTCCCTCAACCTAAAAAGAATGTAATTTGGGGCCGGCCCCGTGGCTTAGCGGTTAAGTGCGCGCACTCCACTACTGGCGGCCCGGGTTCGGATCCTGGGCGTGCACCGATGCACCGCTTCTCCGGCCATGCTGAGGCCACGTCCCACATACAGCAACTAGAAGGATGTGCAACTATGACATACAACTATCTACTGGGGCTTTGGGGAGAAAAAGGAGGAGGACTGGCAATAGATGTTAGCTCAGGGCCGGTCTTCCTCAGCAAAAAGAAGAGGATTGTCATGGATGTTAGCTCAGGGCTGATCTTCCTCACAAAAAAAAAAAAATGTAATTTGAATGAACGCTAAATACAAACAGCTCAAGTAATAAATCCCTATAAATGATTAGCACTCAGTTCTTATTCTGTAATTCATTAAATGAAACAGCAATAACTTCAATTGTACAAGAAAAACAAAGCGAGTGCCAGTTTAATTTCAGATACATTTAGTCATTTTCACAAAGAACCAAAAGCATCTTGGAATAGAGGCTGGAAGAAATTCAGTGTGAACAACGGTTTCCGGACTGACGCCCACCAGCACGAAGGTTCTGTGAAGTGCTACAGCGGCGAGCGTGGGCTCCAGACCTGAGCCCTGGCCTCACCACGCACCAGCTGTGTGGCCGCGGGCAACCTGCTGACGGGCTGACTGCCCCTTTCCCATGGGGGTAACAGCAGCACACCCTCCTCGAGTTGTTGTGCAAGTACAATGAGAAAGGACCTTAGCACAGTGCCAGGTGCATGGCAGACGTTAGAGCAATGAGAGCTCTGTGTTATTAATGTGTGGACTAAAACTTCCAGAACATGAAGATGGTTCAGCAGTGTATGTCTGTGTATGGTTCTCTCTTCTTTAACAGAAGTCGATCAGTTTGACAATTAGTCCCTCTTTCCAGACCCACCTCCTGCCACATGCATTCCCCACCCAACTCTGTACCTTAAAAATCAATACCACCACACACTTCCTGCCACCTTTGGCCTGGAAGAAACTTCTGCCTTTGACACCTGACGGTGACACATTCCCTGACATTCCAAACACTCTTGCTTGCCATTACCATGGCATCTTCTAGACAGTTCTGGTGTGTGCTTCACAGACTGCACTTGCTTCCTCAAACGTCTCCGTTCCTCACCAGACTGACAACTTCTCTGATTTTCTGTTCCTGGAGCCCGGCACTGGGCCAGGCACATAGCAGCATTCCACAGATCTTTCTAAACTGAACTATTCCTGAAGAACGATTAGCCGTATTTCTGTAGAATTTTATACTATTCTCTCTCTCTCAACAGTAACATGCCAAAACTGGTTCAAATGAGGTTTTTTTTTTTTTTTTGTAACAGCTTTATTGAGACAAAATTCATATACCATACAATTCACCCATTTAAAATGTACAATTCAATGGTTTTTAGTGTATTTACAGAGCTGTGCAACCATCACAATAAATTTTAGAACATCTTCATCAACCCACAAATACTCCCTCCAGCCCTAGGCAATCACTAATGTTCTTTCTGTCTCTATAGATTTGCCTATTCTGGACATTTCATATAAATGAAATCATACAATATGTGGCCTTTTGAGCCTGGGCTTCTTTCACTCAGCATAACGTTTTCAAGGTTCATCCATGTTGTAGCATATGTCAGTACTTACTTCCTTTACACAGCCAAATAATACTCCACGGTATGGATACACTACATTTTGTTTATCCACTCAGTTGATAAAAATTTGGCTTGTTTCCATCTTTTGGCTATTGTGAATAATACTGCTATGAACATTGGTGTACAAGTTTTTGTATGGACATATGTTTTCCTTTTCTTGGGTATATGCCTAGGAGTTGCTGGGTCAAATGATAATTCTGTTTAATTTTTTGAGGAACTGCCAGATTGTTTTCCAAAGCGGCTGCACCAATTTACATTTCCAGCAGCAATGTATGAGGGTCCCAACTTCTCCCCATTCTCCCCAACACTTGCTATTATGTCTTCTTGATTACAGCCATCCTAGCGGGTATGAAGTGGTTCTGATTTGCATTTCCCTGATGGCTAATGCTGTTGAGCATCTTTTCAAGTGCTTACTGGGCGTTTGCACATCTTTTTTGGAGAAATGTCTATTCAGATTCTTTGCCCCTTTTTAATTGAGTTATTCGTCTTTTCTATTACTGAGTTGTAAGAGCTTCTCTTCTTAAGCCGCCAAAACACTGACTACATTTAAGGAAAACTTTAGCTTTTATTTCCACGTACCCCAATTTATTTCTCTCATTTAAGTGTTCACAAATCCAGTCCTCATTCATTCCTTCAATTCAACTTGTTGATAAGAACTCCAAGAAGGAAACGGTCCGGAGACAACACAGGAATTCAGAAAAACAGGTCTAGAGTTTTCTGAGCCCTGGAATCCAGGACCACGCTGTCTCTAAACTGTTCTGAACCTGAACACGTTGGGCACGACCTCCTCAGTCCCAGCTTCTCTAGGACTCCTCTTCCCAGGAAACTCACAGCTACACTTGCCTTCCCGATATTTTCCAAACCTTCTGATGGGACAGAGTTTAAATTATCAGGTGGGGCTGAGTTAGGAGAAAAAAGAACTCTACCAAGTCTGCTGATATGAATGCAAAATTACCACTCCTGGCCCTCTCATCTACTGAGCGGCAGCGAGAGGCTTCCCCTAAAGCAGTCCATACAATGCTCTGAAGAGCTACATTAAAAATCCAGTCTGTAGGCAACCCAATAGTTAACACCGTCGTCTTTTGAGCATCTTCAGCCACTGACTGGCACACACCTCACAATCCAGTGAAATGACACTCCCTGTGACTCTAACTTCCATCCTTTTCCGTTCAGTCTCAGTTGCCATCTCCTGAGTAGAAATTTTACTGGGAAGTATGTTCAATCACAAACACTGTTCTCTGAGGTTACAAAGCACCTCACCATTAGAAAGCGTGTTTCTTCCATCGTCACTTCCCACTTACTCCCACAGAAACACTCTTGGTGTAGACAGTAGTTATCAGCTTAGCCAATTCAGAGCTGACAGGACCATTCAGACTCACAGATGAGGACAAGGAGGCTAATGTGGTGAAGTGGCCAGCCTGAGGTCGCACAGCAGGTTCGAGGTGGGTCAGGGTCCAGGCCAGAGCCCCAGTCTCCTTGCCCCTGCTCAGGGCACTTGTCTCCATTAGCAAGGTCAACCAAACCGGCCTGTGGCCATCAATCACTCAGCACCACTTGGGTGCTGCTCACAGGGATGCACACAGATGGAAGACACGCCCTGCCCTCAATGAGAAGCCACCTCACTTTTCTTTCTTAAAAAGTACGTATTCTTGCTGTCATACTTCTGTAATGCAGAAAGGTTCTGAAAAAGAACTGTAGCAACAAGTTCTAGTTCTGATAGAAGATGATAAAAATTATACGAAAAAGAAACTAAAACATTAGCTATTTTTATTACAGTGCTTTTTATTACGATTTTTCTACACTTTCTGATTTTTCCCACAATGGACATATTCCATCTTCTCATACTTCTTTGACAGGGAATTTGAATAATTTCTTTTGGCAATAATAATAATTAATAGTTTGCAAGTCATTTTCACATACATTAGCTTATTTTATCTCCACAAATATCTTAGAAGGAGGTATTACCATTAGTATAACTTTTCCATTTTACAAATTAAAAATTGGAGCTGAGAAGGTCAAATCTCTCCATAGACAAAAGCCTATGCTTTTAAACTTACAAAAAAAAAAGTTTTTAAACTTCAAAAAATGTTTTAGCAATATTTATGACATATACGAAAGTTTAAAGAAAAATTCACCCCAAAGTATTCTCCTCATTCAGCTTAAGAAAATATCACCAGGACTTTCGAAAGCCCCTGCGTGTTCCTCCCACACCTCAATCCTCCCTCCTCTGAGAAAAAACACTTTCGTGGGCATTTCATGATTTTAATTCACATGCATTTTAAACCTATATATTATATGTTTGTATCCTCACTTCATTATCTTGTGTTTCTTTTTTCATTTTAAATATTATAGAAAAATTTTAATGTACACCAAAGAAGAGCAGCTGAGACAATAACCTTCCATGCCCCCCTCATCCACTTTAAAAATTAACATTTCTGCATGTTTTTAAGCTTTAAAAAAAACTCTACATATTCTTCCTCTCAGCATTCTGTTGTGAAATTCATCTGTGTGGACAGATGTGGCTCTAACTCATTTGTTTTCACTGATGCATAGTAGTCACTGTGTGGACAACCACAATTTATTCACTCATTCTCTCACTGATCAACATTTAGGTTGCCTTCCTTTTTTCTTCCTGCTTTTCCTAATGCTGCTGCTTACGAGGATTCTGCTACAAGCCCCCTGTGAACTAGCACAGGAGTCCCTCTGGAGCATATACGTAAGCGGGACTAACCGGATTAAAGGTACGTGCAGCTCTGCCTATACTAGACTTTGCAGGTTATTGTCCAAAGTGACCGGGACAGTTTACATGCCATCAGCAGTGTACCTCGGCCTTATATCCCAAGTATACTCGACACTACCAGACTTTCAAATTTTTGCCAATCTGACAGGCGAAAAATTATTTCATATTTTACTTCTAATTTTTATTTATCTCCATAGACTTTTATATTCTATTTGGTTTGAAACATCTTAGTTACATGCTCTGGTTTGAAAAAAACACCAAGGTTTTTTTTCCTTCTCTCTGCTCTCCTCTACTGCACTTAAGGAAAAGGATTACTCAGTTCCTGGCTACGTGTCCACCGACTATGCCTCCCTTTGTGCTTTCCTCTAAGAAGAAATCAGAGTCTTGTGTATCCAACAGTCATTACCAGACACCTGCAACATGAGCAACACGAGGCCTTGTGAGGGCTGAAAACATAGAAGGCACAAGCCGTGCCCTTGAGAAGCCTGTGCTGTGGTCTGGAGTCCCAGAGGAATGGAACAGGTCAGGAGGTGGCTGGCCAAGAGATCTGACCAACTTAGGGTAAATTCACGTAATTCCTGATGTCTCCTCTTCATTCTTTTTTGCCGACTTACTATGGCTTGAAAAGTGAGTTCTGCAGGGCCGGCGTTCCTGGAGAGCTCCCGGAATGGGAGGCAACACTGAGGCCACAGAGAGGCAGCTACAGCTTAACATCAGTCTGAAAAGAGGCTGTAAAATCAGACAGCTGAACCCGACAGAGCTGAAAAAGGGCCTGAGGCGGCTCCAATCTGCATCTCGAGCGAAGCCTCGAAGTCAGTACAAGATTTCCTTCAATGCGCAGTTCAAATGTCACTTCCTCTGGGAAAATGTCTCCAACTCTCATAGGCAGAACTAACTGCTTCCAAAGCCCAGCCCTCAGCCAGCTCCAGTCTCATCACTTCAGGGAGCCTCTGCAGAGGAGGTGGCCTCCTCCTGGGGACACAGCCAACAGGCTCAGCAGACTAGGGAATGAGCAGGGGCTAAGAAGGGTGTTCCGGGCAGGGAAGAGCCCACAGTAAGGGAGCGCGATGCACCTGGGAGGGGAGGTCTTGTTCTGAGAAAACAAAGACTAGCTAACACTCACTAAGGCACTGTCCCCACTCCTCCAGAAACCCTCTTTACTTGGTGTCTTGGGTTAGGTTCAGTAAAAGAGCTGAGATGGGATTCTTGTGCACTTACGTGGTTTGTTGTGGCTTCTCTGGAGTGCTCTCAGGAGAAGGGAAGTAGGACAAGGCTGAGGATAGAGGAAGGAAGGAGTTGTGTGGTGGAGACCAGCTGGCTCAGCCTGATCCAACGGAGAGCTCTGGTGTGTGCACTGCTCTGGGGGCCGGCCTCTTGCACTCCCCTGTGTGTCAGTCACGACCTGCTGGCTGCTTGCTGCGTGGCGGGAGGGGGGTAGGGGTGGGAGAGGGGACCGGGTGGCACTGTGAGACTTGGCAGCCAACACACAGCGTCCACTGCACGTGGCTTCCAATACTCCCTGTCAGTCTTGCCTTGGCTACATCTCCTCTTCTATCCCCTAAGTGCTGCAGGGATCCAGGTCTCAGTCATGACCCTCACCTCTTCAGTCTCCACTGACTTTCTAGTGATCTGATCTAGTCTCATCTTTAAAGCCAGTTTAACCATCTAAACGTTGATGACTTCCAAATTCTCATCTTCAATCTCTCACTCTGTATCCTTTCCAGCATCTGCACTTGGATGCCTAATAGACAACACAAACTTAGCACATCCCTAACAGTGCTCCAGATCTATTTTCCCCTCAGGCTGCTCCTCCCCAACGCTCTCCACCCAAGTTAATGACACCATCTGTCAATGAGTCAAGGAAAGCAAAACAGACTCCCCTCCCTGCCCCTCAGGCCTATCAGCTGTGGAGAAGGCCTGTCCTGGCAGAGACGAGGTGCTGCCTCCAGGCTACGGCCAGGCTTCATGCAGTGCTGGTAGGTACCCCCTCTGTGGTCTTTAAGTAATAAACAGATGAAAAACTCAGCCAGGGCAAAAGAGAGTACTCTTTGCTGGATCTTTACCACCCCAATCCTTTGTTTCACAACAGTGACGCTAGCTACCACGTTTTTTAGATATGAGCTTAATGCTCATAAAAAAATAATTCCCTTGCCTAACTAGAAACTAGAGGAGAAACTCAAAGGAAGGAATTGTGAAAGTGTTTGAAGACACTGATGCACTATATAAATATTAGCTCTTGAGGTTACTGCCAAAGGGTAAACAACTTTTTAAATTTCTAATAAACTTTAAATTTTAGAATAGTTTTAGATACAGAGAAAATCACTAAGCTAAAACAGAGGTGCTGTATGTCCCACACCTAGTTTCCCCTGTTATTAACATCTTACATTAGTATGGTACATTGTCACAATTAATAAATCAATATGTATATACTATTATTGACCAAAGTCTATACTTTATAGAAACTTCCTTGGTTTTAATGCAGTGTCCTTTGTCTGTTCTGGATCCCATCTAGAACACCACATTTAGTCGTGATGTGTCCTTAGGCATCTCTTGACTATGACAGTTTCCCAAACGTTCCTTGTTTTTGGTGACCTTGACAGTTTTGAGGACTCATGAGCTATTTCGTTGAATATCCCTCAGTTGGGATTTGTCTGGTGTTTTTCTCATGATGGGCTAGAGTTAGGTTTTGGGAGGACGACCACAGAGGTGAAGTGCCCTTCTCATCACATCACATCAGTGGTACATACTCTCAACATGACTTCTCACTGTTGATAGTTTTGCTCACCTGGCTGAAGTAGCATTTGTCACTTTTCTTCACTGTAAAGTTACTCTTTCTTCCCCCTTTCCACATTGTTCTCTTTGGAAGCCAGTGACTACAGGCAGCCCTCACTCAAGGAGTGGTGAACTGTGCTCCACTTCCTTGAGGGTGGAGTATCTACACAAATTATTTATAGCTCTTCTGCCCGGAAGATTCGTCTATTCTCCTCCATTTATTTACTTATTTTATCAGTAAGAACACGTGGATATTTACTTTATAGTTTGGGCTATAATCCAACACTATCTCATTTATTTTGTCACTTAGATTGTTCCAGCTTTGGCATTGGGAGCTCTTTCAGTTGGCTCCTCTGTCCCCTTTGACTACTCTCATCATTGTTTGTATTTTGTTTTTTGAGACTACCTTACTTTCTGACATCACAAGGCTCACACTGTATATCTCCTGCTCCAGTCCTTGAAGTAGACACTTCTCCATGGAGCCCTGGTTCCTGAGTGCTAGATCCAAGAAACCAAGATCTAGGTGTGCTCATTGCTACTGGGGTGGCTAAATGGTTTTTGACATAAAAAATCAACATATTATAAGATGAACCTGAGACATCTTGTTATACCAGAAGGTAAGACAGACATCAAAAGGCCTCTAGAACCAAAGGGCTACCACTGACCAAGGATGAGAGAACTTGAGCTTCAAAAAGTATCAGTGGAGGGGCCGACCCGGTGGCGCAAGCAGTTAAGTGTGCACGCTCCGCTGTGGCAGCCCAGGGTTCGCCGGTTCGGGTCCCAGGCGTGCACCACTTCCTCCATATAAAGTGGAGGAAGACGGGCACGGATGTTAGCCTAGTCTTCCTCAGCAAAAAAAAGAGGATGATTGGCAGATGTTAGCACAGGGCTGATCTCCTTACAGAAAAAAAAAAAAGAAGAAAGAATCAGTGGAAGGCACAGAGACAAGTATGCTAAAATCCGTGAGTCCATGACGATCCTAAAAATATATAAAATCCTGATTGTTAACCTTTGAGGAATGGAATACAATTTATTACTCTGAAAACTGGTAAGCAAAGGGAAAAAACAAACTCCACATTTATCCTGCCATTACTTACAAACAATACCCCACAACAACCGAAGAGTTGATGAGGTCAAGTTTTTCTTGGAATAAGCATTCCAGTTAATAAATAAAGAGGGAATGATGAAATTAGGATATCACCATGTTGCAACTACTAATGAAACAACAGCTCTAGGCAAAGATCCACAACGGCAGCTATACTCAATAGGTGAAAAGTTGATGGGAATGTAGTATGAATGGATCAAACTGATAAGCCCTAAGTACCTGATCAATTTTAACAACACAAAAAAGGCAGGCAATCATATATTATATACTTCCTGATGGAAGTGCATGATGCCACCCATGAAGTAGCACCAAAACAAAACCCACGTGACAAAAATCAAATTTGAAGTCTCTAGACCTGAACAACTAGTTTACAAAAAATACAGAAGACAGAAAAACTTATAAAACAACATCCTGGGGATGTAATTAGGAAAATCCACCTATCCTATAGAGTTTCTCATGTTCCAGGTTTTCCTAATGCAAGGAAAACAAAGAGATGATGAACCTATAGTTTAAAAGATTTAAAAGACACATCAACCTAACGCAATGCATGTAATGCACCTTGTTTGGATCTGACTCTTACAACTCAAAAATAAGAACCACCCAATTTTTTCTAAAAGATAGAAGACTGAACAGATCCTTTGCCAAAGAAGATCTACAGATGGCAGTTAAGTACATGCAAAGATGCTCAACATCACTACTCATTAGGAAACGGTAACTAAAAGCACAGTGAGACAACACTACACTACTAGAATGGATAAAATTAACTTCTGAGAATACTCAGCACTTGTGTGTTCAAGTCCCAGCTTTTCTTAGTTGATCCTCGCACTCCCCTGATATAAACAAAGGAAATATAATACTGTCCCCCTGGTGTGAATTTCATAAGCATTAAGTCAGGTCCAACAGTGTCTTCCAACAGAAAGGCTAAAGGTCTTGGACTTTATCCTGTTGGTAATGGAAAGCCACTTAAGCCTGTTACTCTTTTCAAAATATGTATATTTATATAGATATGAGGAAATTGTGATACATATTATACACAGAGTATTCAGAGCATTCTTTTTGAGACTTAAGGTTATATTTTAGTTAGTATCCATTCAGTCATAAGACAATGTGCCAGGAAGTGCATCTCAAACAGGGACAGGAGAACATATCAGAATAATAAGATGTGGGGGCACGGTAGGGGGAATGTGTGGGACTAGAAAAGCATATTAAGTATAATTGCTCTGAAAAACTTGTTATTGAAGTATAATACACATGCTTTGATTTTTTAGTCACTTCCTTTGAAATTTCAAATAATATTAAAGGAAGATATGAGTCTTATCAAAAAATACATGAATTTTAAGAAACACTGGCTACCACATAGAACCAAACATTTCTTATAAAACATGATTCACACACATACAAAAAAAGTTCAAAACCAGTGTCACATGCACAAATTGCAATTAAAATATCGTATCACTGTTTCCTTTTACTCATATTTATTTCTTCCCCAAAACCTGATAATTGTGAAACAATCCCATTGCATACCTTGGAATTAATTTCTCAATAAGTAATACTTTTCCAGTTGGCGAGACAGACAAAGAGTGTGTTAAAAAATGGACTCATTGCTTGATTTGAAAAGTAAAGGGAAAGGAGAAGAAAGAAAAAGGCAACACGTCTACCATTTCTACAGTCTACAGTCGTTAGAGCACTTCTATTCTCAGTGCTCCCACCTAGTACCGCTCCCCTAGGTGGGCAGACCCTGCCTCCACCTGGTCTGCCAGGATGCAGTGCCTGCCTCCCTCTCCGTTTAGTCTTCCCTGAACACTGCTCTGGGCTGAGATGTCGTTCGAACACCCACTTCAGCCCACCTGCTGTTGAAGGGTTCCAGGATCAGGAAGGATATTTCCCAGTTTAGAAAGGGATTCTTGGAAAACAAAGCAAAAAAGAGAATTTAGGTGCCAGTACAGCTGCAAATAAAGCAGATCACTGAAAGTACCAAAAGAGTGGAATAAGGGAACCTCAAATTACAAAATAAAGTATTCTGAATAAAAAGCAGTAACTCCATAAATAATTAGCAAAGGTCATGAATTTCTTAAGGTCATTATTGTCTATTAGCAAATGGTACTTTTTTCCTCCTTGCAATGAGGTTTGATTCTAATTTGTACCAGGGACCCCAACTCATTTAAGATTTTCACACGGACCCACACTAGAGGTATGTTCATTTCAGCCAACAAATCTGTTAGCTTCCACAATATAACTCATAGAGTTATTTATTCTTGAATTTCTTAAAATCTCTTCCCAGTCTCTATAATAAATACAGAAAAGCATAAACTAAATTGCCGACCCACCATATTCACAGGGTTTCAAGACCTGCCAAAAAATATCATCTGTTTTTATCATCATACTTTGTTATTATCTAAGCCCCTGCTAAATCACCATATTTATGATTCAAAATGTTCCATTCTAAAACAAGGGAGTTAACCTTATATACCTGTAAGGAAATGGATAGACTACAAAAGGATCTGATTCTCAAAAGAAGCCCATGACCTGGTACCTGGAGCAGGCATTATCATCTTTACTTTACAGAAAAGAAAACTGAGGTTCAGAGAGGTTAATTGGCCCCAAGCACCCAATTGGTGAAAGGCAGAGCAGGGCCAGGAACCATGTCCTTCCACTCTTAGTCCAGTGTGTTTTCCCACTTAAACAATAAAGCAGGGCAGAATCATTTGATGATCCTATTGTTTGGGAACACCTACTCATCTGGGAAAACTATTGTTAGTTGTGAAAGATGCTCCAATTTTTTAAATAAGAAAGCTGAAATTTCTAGTTGAAAACTTCTGACTATCTAGAATGAACTACGAAAAATGTTCTGAGAAAACCAGAAAAAAATCTTGGGGCAGAACTAGAAGACATAAGGACAAATTATAAGAAGCCCGACATTCATTATGAAAGAGAACTTCCTAATGGGGAGAGCTGTCTATCAAGGGAAGGCGCTGCCTTCAAAGGAACCTGGAACCCCGGAAAGGGTTTAAGCAGAGGCCTGACAGCCAATTGCCAGGGGTGCCTGGAAGCAACAGATCTAACTAGGGGTCTGCTGGATTAGAACTGGAGGACCTCCATACGACCATCCAACTCCAAGACTACTCCTAACATCAGGGACGTTACGGCCTCAAAAAAAAAAAAAAAAAAAAGCTGATCTTAAGCTCTTAAGCATCTACCTACTGCTAAACCTCCACTAAACTTGCTAAAGGGAAACTCAATTATTAAAGCAGTTAACTTGGCTATTTCAATTAAAAATTTATATTTTAAATATTATAATCATCTTGTCGACCAGGTGTGTACTTTAGTCATCATTTACATCCAATCTATTATATTAATTTTCAAGCTGTTCATCTTCAGTTCTCAGAGCAGTTAGGACACTAGGATTCTCAACATCCTGCTCTTTCAAATCCCCACCTCTTAGCCCAGCACATCCAGCATTTGGTCAGGAAATGGCACTGCTCCAAACACACAGCCGCCACCTTTGATCTATAGCCCAGTTTGCTTGGCTACCAACGAAGAGAGAACCTTAGCTCATCCTCCCACAGCCCAACTGTCAAGCTGGCCCAAAGCACGCCTCTCACCCTGAGGGCACAGAGCAGAGAACAAGAACAGGAAAACCGTTCTCAGCTGACAACAGAAAATCTGAGCTCGTCTGGGCTTTAGGACTCTCCGTCTTCATTTTGTCTGAAAAATCAAGTTGGCCTAGATAATTTTTAAGGACCATTCTAGCTCTAATATTTTTATACACTGGATTCTATTTGGTCAAGTACTAAGCAAATACAACATGCCCATTCCTAAGTGCAATATCCTGCAAAACTTAAATATCTGTCACCCGAGAAAAAATCTAACACATGGATCATGACATACCACCCGGTGAGAGGGTGGGGAGATGATGGGGAAGGGGAGGTTCAGTGAATACAGAGTAATATTTCCACTCGAAGTTAGGAGCTGAATATACAAGCTTCCTCCTAAGCATTTATAATCTTAAAAAGACGAGAGATGTTACCTCTTAAATAATTAGTTCAAGAGTTACATATAAATCGAGTTTCCATGCATTGTATCACATTGCCCATGATAGTTAATTTTATGTGTCAAATTGATTGGGCCCCTTTGGATTTTGGAGGCAACTGTTCCTCATTTGGGTGTGATACTCTGGCCCATTTACCTAGTGACCCAAAAAGCTGCTAGTTCTGAGTGGGGCCCAGAACAAGAGAAGGCTCCAGGCTGCCGTGCAAGCTGCTCTGCCACCTGGGCCACAGGATCCGGCAGATCCACTGGTGCTGAAGTGTCCATGCAGACAGGGATGCTGTGTGGAGCCTCTGCCAGGGCCCTACAGGTGAATCACAGCACAGGCCCCTAGGATTCTGGAGCAAGGCCTGCCATCCTCCACAGATAACTACTCTCCTTTTGAGAAACAGCTCTTGGCCTGCTCCTGGGCCCCAGTGGAGACTGAACACTTAACCCTGGGCCACCAAGTTACCATGCAACCTGGGCTGCCCATCATGAACTGGGTGTTATCTGACCCATCAAGCCAGAAAGCTGGGCGTGCACAGCAGCACTCCATCATCAAATGGAAGTGGGAGATACAGGATCTGGCCCAAGAAGGCCCGAAGGCACAAGTCAGTCACATGAAGAAGCAGCCCAAATGCCCCTGGTCCCCCCTCCTGCTCCACTATCTTCTCCTCCCAGCCTGTATCTGTGACCTCATGGGCCATAGATCATCCACGATCATCTGACAGAGGAAGAGCTGACCACCCGAAAGTAGACAGCTGCAGCACCACAGCCCCTCCCTGGGACATCCCTGAAGGACATGGTGAAGGGAAACCCTTCAGGGGGCAGAACTTCGAGCACTGCACCTGGTTGTTCACTTTGCTTGGAAAGAGAAATGACCTGACGTGATTATATACGAATTCTTGGGCTGTGGGCAATGGTTTGGCTGGATGGTGATATACTTGGAAGAAACATGACTAAAAAACTGGTGACAAAGAAATCTGGGAAAGAGGTATGTGGCTAGACCTCTCTGAACGGGCAAAACCTGTGAAGATATTTGTGTCCCATGTGAGTGCTCACCAAAGGGTGACCTCAGCAGAAGAGGATTTTAATAATCAAGTTGATAGGCTGACCTGTTCTGTGGATATTAGTCAGCCTCTTTCTCCAGCCAACCCTGTTATCACCAATGGGCTCAAGAACAAAGTGGTTCTGGTGGCAGAGATGGAGGTTATGTCTGGGCTCAACAACATGGACTTCACTCACCAAGGCTGACCTGGCTACAGCCACCACTGAGTGCCCAATCTGCCAGCAGCAGAGACCAGCACTGAGCTCTGATATTCACCACTACCGGGGGGGTGATCAGTCACTTACCTGGTAGCAGGTTGATACACAGGACCACTTCCATCGTGGAAGGGACAGCATTTTGTTCTTACTGGAACAGACACTCTGGATATGGATTTCCCTTCCCTGCACACAATGTTTCTGCCAAAACTACCATCCCTGGATTTATAGAATGCCTTATCCACCATAACGGTATTCCACACAGCATTGTTTCTGATCAAGGAACTCACTTCAGGGCAAAAAGAGTGTGGCAATGGGCCCATGCTCACAGAATTCACTGGTCTTACCATGTTCCCCATCAACCTGAAGCAACTGGTTGACAGAATGGTGAAACGGCCTTGTGAAGACTCGGTTATAGCGCCAGCTGGGTGGCAATACCTTGCAGGTCTGGGGCAGGGTTTTCTAGCAAGCTGTACATGCTCTGAATCAGTGCCCAATGTATGATGGTGTTTCTCCCACAGCCAGGATTCATGGGTCCAAGAATCAAGGGGTAGAAATGGGAGTGGCACCACACACAATTACCCCTAGTGACCCACTAGCAAAATATTGCTTCCTGTCCCTGTGACCTTATGTTCTGGTGGCCTAGAGGTCTTAGTTCCAAAGGGAGAAATGCTTCCAGCAGGAGACCCAACAATGATTCCACTGAACCGGAAGTTAAGACTGTCACCGGGCCACCTTGGGCTCCTCATGCCTCTGAATCAACAAGCTTTACAAAAGGGAATTATAAGGTTGGCTGGGGTGACTCATCATGACTACAAGGGGAAATTGGACTGCTACCCCACAATGGAGGTAAGGAAGAGCATGTCCTGTTGGTTCTGCTTCTCTGGAGAACCCTGCCCCGTACATTGCCTAACATTAGAATTACAAAGATACTTTGTTTTAAACTTCTGATTGCTCTGCACTTGGCTCAACATTTAAGCTTTAAGTTAGAATATCTTAAAATTTTTGTCAAATACTGATATATAATTTTTCCCTTTTAATCTTTTTTCTAATCATGAAAGTAGTAAATATTTCAGACATTACAGAAATACATAAATAGAAAATGAGCATTCCTTTAAATTTTGTACTTTCAAAACAACTATCTTAACTATTTGGTGTACACTCTTCCAGATTCATATTTTCTGTTCCCTGTCAAACGGACCTACATGACATCTTAATCCAAATAAACGTGTACTCATCATCCTCTCTCTAACAGCTAAATTCCTCACATCTTCTCCTAACAATTTCATTTCCTGTGATCATCTTTGCACACACTAGTATTTTGTTTTCAAATGATTTTATATTTCCGTATTTTGTCTTTAAACTAAACCACAAGCTCAGGGGCAGAGGGAACACCCTTCTTCTCCCTCCTCTCCCCACATCACAAGAGTCTGGTGCTAGGGAAGACTAGCTCCTTAATAAAGCTCTTATTAACCAACTAGGACTTCCTCAAGAAATTGATAGGAGCCCTCCATCGATGACACCACTGATTGATCTTCAATAGAGTCCTTGGATAGTTTTCCTAAAGGGCTGTCTCCACCACAGAGCTCCTCAGGGGTCCTAGGATTGGCACACCTTTCAGTTAGATGAGGGATGATAAGGGAGCTTCCCAACTTTCTCAACTGGCAGCAGCATGAAGGCATGAGCCAGCTGTTGCTGACTGCTCAGTCTGGTGGCACAGAGGTAACAGAGCAAAAACACAGTTACAGCTGAGCTGACCTCCCATACGAAGCTTTTCCCGCCCGGCACCTCCAGGGCCTGGCACAGTCCCTACCGACCCCATGGGTAATGCGCGGTCGTTGTGTGAACTGACCAAAGTGGAAAATACAGAGTACACGATAGAGTACACGACGGACTCACAGATTGGTTTTTCTTTCATCCAGTTGGCAAATAGCCGTTGACTGTGGTTACCGTTTCAAAACATATCACAAAAATTGAGGAAAGTAAATAATGGATGTCTGCGAGAAAAAAGAAATGAAGATGGTGTAGCTCTGTACAGAAGATCATAGTCGCGTTAAAGTTAACTAAACTTTCTTTCATATCCAGTTAAGGGCGGGGGTGGGGGAGAGACTTCAGCATTTTAAAAATTATTGTTGGAGTATCCTTGATACCTTATAACACTGCCCATGTGGTTGCATTTCAGTTTTTTACAGATGTGGTCATTAGGAAGATAATACCATATGGAAAGTATGAATCATCTGTGCGAAGTCAACTCAGAATTAGGTTTCAGGTGACGTTTGCACTTCTGAAGCTCGAAGCTGCTCAACAGAATTATATTTAACTTGTCCTCATAGTATCCATGGGAACCTTCATAACTTTCTCATAAGTCAGGGAGCATTTTGCACATAAGACAACATACACAAAAGTTATATCTAAAAGTTATAGAGCTGGCACTAAGATTCAGGCTCCTAAGATGCAGGCCAGAAAACCACACTGCTTTTGAGTGATTAATTTCAACCACACTGAGATACAGATTGAGGTACTTTTACAAAAACCAGATGGTCATTCAGAATTATAAAAAGTCACATAAATCTAAAAAAAGGAAACTAAGTAACAGAGTGAGGAGGCACGGTCTCCATCTATGCCGGCGATTCCAACATACAGTGCGAGTTAGAAGACACACACCTGGAATGAGATGAATGAGAAGGGCCGGCTCAGGTGAGCTGCAGCACAGCTCCGTCCTGTCCCTCACTGCCGTCCAACGTTTACTCTTGACTTCCTGGGTTGTGGGACACTTTACACTACGACCCAGAGCACGTTCAACAGACAGCAGTAATCAGCGCAGACGCACACCGCCACCATGCTTCATGCAGTTCTTGTTTGTTTCCGGGGAAAAACTGATCAGCCTGGAACTACCTGCGGGTTTTCTCTTCTCCATCGAAGGCCTTACTGAGACCTCCTTGTCTGCTTACTTCAGTACATAGCTAGAACACCACACTATCCCATCAACGGTTTTGGGTTAAGAGCTGAAGCGTCTTTTCTTTTCTTTAAGTTACATAATACCTAGAAATACACAAAATCAATACAAACTACCAGGGGAAAAAACGCAGCTGTCTTTCTTATCAAACTCAATTATGATTCTTTCACACTTTGAAAGGCTAGGAATGAAATTCTGCATTACCAAAACCATTACCAGGATGACTTAACTCATTTCCAACAACGCAATTATTTACAAAAAGTCCTGGGTTGGCTAGACTATAGAATTAATAGGCAAATGACACGGGGCTACACCCCAATTAACATGGATAAGAGATACTGGAGGAGCTGCAGTACTTCTTACATCTACTGAGCATTTACCCTACGCCAGGCACCATGCTGGAGCCAGAGAGACGCTGAGGGGTGGCACTTGGCTCGAACACCCAAGCAGCACTCAGGACAGGGAGATAGGAAGGTAAGTGATTATACAACAGTGAGCTCAGCCGACGCTGGGAACACACGCAGAGAGACAGTGTGGGGAGGCTTCCTTAGTCACATGTCTCCGCAAGAAGGGAATCCCCACGTCTCCCACACCCAGAACCAGGGAACCTGAGCGCTCCTTGCTAAAACACTAACTATCTAGAATTCCTTAAGCAGGCAAGAGACTTCCCTTCTACCCAGCACTCCCTTTTACAGTGAAAACTGAGGTGGGCTTATTAACAGCTGCAAACAGAAAATTATAATTACACATTCTCTAACATATTTAACACTCAGGAACCTCCTCAAAATATTTCTTAGTGTTTCACTTTCTGTGCATATGTGCTTCTGCAGTATAACTTAACATTGGCTCCCAGTCAATAACTTGAATTACCTGAAATATACTTTGAATTCTTTTTTTAACCTAAACTCCATTGAGCAACTCTGTATTTGCATTAATTATATGTTACTATTTATTAAAGCTCAACTTTTTTCCACTTTCCTGAAGGATCCATTTTTCCACACATATCTGCAGCCTGCAGACAGATGCAAACAGAACATTCTTTTTGAAGAGAATTATCAAAGGCAGCTTGGATGGTCCAAGAATTCAGCCACTTCTAACTTGTAAAAACAAGAGTCATTTCCATTCCATCATGGGTACTGTTAATAAAAATGGGACACATGACTTGCCAGCCATGTGACTCTGGGTGAGTCACATAACCTCCCTGAGCCTCAGTTTCCCCATCCGTAAAACAGGTGACCAGCACCTAACTGACATGACTACTGCAAAGAGTAAACCTGCAAAAGAGAATAACAATTACCGTTCATTCGGGACTTACCATGCTGGGTTCTTCACACATATTACCTCATTTGATCCTCATGCAAACCCTCTATGGGGTAAGTAGGACCACCCTCATTGTAAAAATGAGGAAAATACGGTTCAGATGTGTTCATCAATATGCCTCAAATCCCTCAGCAAGTGGGGACAGAGCCAGGGACGACCCTGGTTGGTCAGATCCCAAAGCCTGTCTTACACCATACACAAAAACCAACTCCAAATGAATTAAAGACTTGAGATGTTAAGACCTGAAACCATAAAACTCCTAAAAGAAAACATAGGCAGTAAGCTTCTTGACATCAGTCTTGGATCTAGTCTTGGATGTTTTGGGAGCTGACTCCAAAAGCAAAAATAAACAAGTGGAATTACATCAAATTAAAAAGCTTCTGTACAGCAAAGAAAATCATCAACAAAATGAAAAGGCAACCTACAGAATGGGAGAAAGTACTTGCAAATCATATGTCTGATAAGGGGTTAATACCCAAAATATATAAATATTATATATAAATATAAATATCATACAACTCAACTGCAAAAGAACAAATAGTCCGATTAAAAAGTGGGCAGAGGAACTGAATAAACATTTTCCCAAAGAAGAGATACAAATGGCCAACAGGTATATAAAAAGGTGCTCAACATCACTAATCATCAGGGAAATGCAAATCAAAACCACAGTGAGATATCACTTCACACCTGTTAGGATGGCTATCATCAAAAAGATGGCTATCATCAAAAAGACAAGAGATAATGAGCATTTGCAAGGATATGGAGAAAAGGGAATCCTTGTACATTGTTGGCGGGAATGTAAATTGGCATAGCCACTATGGAAAACAATATGGAGGTTCCTCAAAAAATTAAAAACAGAACTACCATATGATGCAGCAATTCCACATCTGGGTATTTATCCAGAGAAAAAGAAAACACATATATAAACAAAACATATAAGAAATATATAACTTGAAAAGATATCTGCACTCCTATGTTCACTGCCGCATTGTTTACAACAGCCAAGACATGGAAACAACCTAAGTGTCCACTGATGGATGAATGGATAAAGAAGATGTGAAATACACACACACACACACACACACACACACACACACACAATGGAATACTATTCAGCCACAAAAAAAGAAAGAAATCCTGCCACTTGCAACGATATGGATAGACCTTGAGGACATTATGCTAAGTGAAATATGTCAGACAGAGAAAGACAAATACTGTATAAGCTCACTCATATTTGGAATTTTAAGAACAACAACAAAAACCAAGCTCTACAGATACAGAGAACAGACTGGTGGTTTACAGGGCTGGGGGATAAGGGGTTGGTGAAATGGGTGAAAGGGGTCAAAAGGTACAAACTTCCAGTTATAAAATAAATAAGTCCTGGGGATGTAATGTACAGCACGGTCACTATAGTTAATAATCCTGTACTGCATATTGGAAAGTTGATAAGAGATATCTTAAAAGTCCTCATCACATGAAAAAAAATTTGTTTTGTAACCATGTATGGTGATGGATGTTAACTAGACTTATTGTGGTGCTCATTCACAATATATACAAATACCGAATCATTATGTTCTATACTTGAAACTGATAGAATGTTATAAGTCAATTATACCTCAATAAAAAAAACCTTTACATTAATTCATTTCAGTAAATTTAAAAAGATTTATAGATAAAATTCTTTAATTTGATAAATTTTATGAAAATGATAATTCTCAGTAAATTGATAACATAGTTAAATTTAATGTTTGTTAGCAAACATTATATCTTTTTAAATGTGGCTTGTAATATACAATTCTGAGGCCACCAGACTGTTAAGCAACAGCTATAAGATGCTAGCACCTTCTCTTGCTTGAGTATTGGAATCTGAATAGCCCGAGTAGAATTACCCCAAGCGTCGTGAGTGACTAGCAAGCCCAGAGACAGAGCGAGGATAAAACTCTCACCCCCGTTTGGAGTGTCCCGTCCTTTCACCAACATCCACATGAATGCTTAAGAGCTCTAAGTACAGTGCAAGGGTGCCGGGCTCGGGCTCTGAAGTCAGACAAACGCGTATAAATGCTGGCTGCAGAATACAGTAACTTGTGGCTTTGACTAAGTCGCATCCACAGATGGAGAGGTTGTGAGGAATAAATTAAAAAAAAAAAAAAACTGGCACACTGAAAGATCTGAACAAATCTTACTCTTACTTAAAGATTATCTCTTACTTAGAGGAGCATTCAGGAAGCGCTGACCTCCCCAGAGCGGGACGTGAAACCCGCTCTCAGGCAGTGTGCTTTGGGGCAGCATTCACCACCACCCAAGCGCACAGCAGTGCACTTTACTGACTCGAGCCGACTAAGTGTGGTCCTTTTCCAGGGCTGTGGGCATCACCTGAGAGCTCATACAATGCAGAGTATCAGCCAACCCCAGACCCAGTGAATTAGAATCTGCAAGTCAACAGGTATTCCACATGCACATGTTTAAGTCTGGAGGCAATGTGCCACAGAACTCAAAGTCCACATCACTGGCTCTGATGTCAGGCAAAACTCTGAGCTGGAGGAACCGCTCAGCTGAGGAGGGAAGGCGGTGCTTCCTTCCATGGGTCGCTGTATGACCTACTCAGCATCTGACCAGACGAAAGCTCCTAAGGGAGCACCCCGAAGCCCACAGGGTCCTTCCTTGCCAAGCGTCAGCCCTTCATGTCCTTTGCCCTTTCTCCTGTTACTCCGAAAGTCCTAGGACAGACTGCCAACCTCTCAGGTTCCCAACAAATTAGGGATTACTCTGCACAGCTGCAGAACAGAGGCTGAGGAAAACATCTATTTCAACAGTGAACATCAAAGCCTGTGAGAGGAAGGTGCTGGCAATGGTACACACCTTTGTGTGCACACCTACACACACACTTACGCACACACATCGATGGTGTTTTCTGCTTAGAAAACGCCTGACTGACAACTGAAAGGTAGAAACTGCCTGAGCCTCAGACTAATACACTGGCCTGCCCCTTAGGGAGTGGCCACGTCAACAACGGATTTGTTACCAACACAAAACAAATGTCAGTTCACTGAGACGTCGCACTGGCTTTGTAGTTTTGTTAAGCCATTTAAAAATAAGAAAACTCAGTATTAGGCGTGTACTAGTGGAAAATGGTTTTGTTGAGTCTACACAGGTGACTTCATAAACGACAACTGTTTTGTTTTGGGGGGAAGGTAGCATCAGCTGACTGTCCATATTAAGTCGCTGCCGGCTACGACTGCCCCTCGGTGAAGGCACTCTTTTATGTAAGGAGAAGCAGCAATGCAAGTCAGTGTTAAACAAAGGCTCCCTCTAGCCTCATCATGAAGGGTGGCCCTCACAATCCTCACTGGCCAGGCACTAAGCCAATGACCGCTGGGAGCTGGGCGAGGCCTGCGCTCTACCCCAGCCGTCACACTGGTGGCTGGGGGGGGGGGGTCACGTGGCCAGCTTGCCAACAAGAAGCCTGCTTGCTATGAGCTTGGTTTGGAGAAACGGTGAAACCTTTCCCACACATGGTATTTACCAGGGGTAATCTGCCGACTTTGCACAGGCTGACTAAAGAATGGAGGCTCCAAAACTATCAGCCCCTGTACCCGCTGAAGAAGGCAGGAGGCCTCTGGCTAGTGTGTCAGGGGCTCTAGGTACCCTGATGGGGTTCAGGACACTTCCCCAAAATATAACGCACATTGGCACACCGAATATTTTAAACTCAAAGAAGGTGAGAAATGGCAGGTGCAGGAAGGACTCTGTAACCTGCCCCCCAACCTTCTCCCCTGAATCAGGTCATAAGACCCTCACATGAGAGGTGCCCTCCCTGTACCCAGAGGAAAGGAGCTTCCTTATCTCTGAGGATGGAGGGATGTGAGAGGGATCTGAATAGATAGGTCTTCTAAGTCTCCCCAGGTAACCACACTTAGCCCATGGCCCCTGTGTCCTGTCACATTTTCCACCACACTCCACTCTTCACCAAACCTAGCATAAAACACTCGGGTTTAACCGCCTCTTCAGGTCTCACTTCCTTATGAAGGCTCTCGTGTCATGTAAAACTTACATTAAATAAAATTTGTTTGCTTTTCTCTTGTTATTCTGTTTTTTGTTAAAAGACCCAGCAGAGAACGACTGAACTACCCACTGGACTAGTGGAGCTGGAGGGAGGAAGGCCCAGCACAAACCTAACACTTGATAGTTTTCTGGGATTGGATCTGTCCTCACTTGCCCTGCTGAACATCTATATCTATATTTCCGACTTTTAGAATCTTGACTTCCAAATTTTCATGATATATGAAAAAAGAGGAGGCCATCAGTATATTTTATACACCAAGATGAACCTATTTTTGATGAGGTAGGAGGACAGGATTGCCAACCTAACACAAGAGATATTCTAGTTCCCCTTGCCCCAGGAACAGGTGACTTGGTTCTGCAGGTGAGGACCAGGGCTGATACCACTAATCAATCAGGAGGGGCTACATTCTACTGCAATAACAACGCCCCAAATCAAACAGGCTTAGAATAGCACAGGTTTACTTCTTGATCATGCTTCATCCCCGTGGGGGTGAGCCTGGCCTGTGTGCCATACTATCTTCACGCAGGGACATGGGCCGATGGAGCCTCTAGGACCTGCACCATCATCAACTGCAGTGCAGGGAGAAGGGGCGTGGAGAACCAGGCAGAGCTCCTCAAGGTTCTGCCTGTATTTCATGGGATGAGGCGAGTTAACTGAAGACATCTAACCTGAAGGGAAAGGAGAAGGGCGATCCCTCCAGGTCCTTGGAAGGAGGAGATCTGGAAAAGTCAGTACACGGGTGGTGCAGTGACCACACCCCTCCTGCCCAGACTCCAGTGGGCGCCTCTGACTCCACCTGGGCTGATCGCACCCCTCAGGGTTACCGGGGAACACAAGCCCCCACACTCAAGGCGGTTTCCATCAAGTCCGCCACGTGAACAGCCCCCTGGCCCCTGGGGTTCTTCACGCCATTCTCGGCTTCTCCACCGGGTTGTGAGGTTCCACCTAAAACTCATCTTACTGTTGAAAACCTCTCTCCTGCTGAGGAGCCACATTCTCCTTTTCATAACTGCAGCAGCTGCTCAATCCCATCATGATCCACATCCCTCAAGCCATAGTCAATGTAACGTAAAAAGAACGCAGGCTGGAGCCCTACCGCCCCCAGCTGCGCTCCTGTCAGACTACAGACAAAAAGCAGGCTGCACCCATTTCTCCAGGATTCTGAACGTCTGTGCTTAAGAAAAATGCATGTACATTTCCTGTAGGGAAGCTAAAACAAATAAGTTTAAAAAAAAACACCTCACTTCCTTGTGACTATTTAAGTGAAACATCTTAAGTTATATTACAGTGTATGTGTATGTGTCTACAGAAAACAATCTGCCAGGAGACATCCCAATATAAACAACGGTTATCTCCAGAAGATGGGACTGTAACAGATTTTTATATTCTTCCTATTGTACATTTTTTACAAAATATTTTATATAATTTCATATAAATATATTACATAAAAATTAGAAAAGCTATATTAAATTTGGTCCCGTTAGTATATTTTCAAAGGATCCAGTTCATAATAATGAATTGCTTTTGTGTATATTATCTCTTCAACTCTACCTTTGTAAAGTATTGCACATGATGTAAAGAAAGTAAAAATTGATTATCATAGTACTTACCTGATTTGTAAACATGGACCTCTGTCTCAAAGAAAGCATGCAGAGTTAAGCTTTCTATAAATGTTTCTTAATCATCTGAGTGAATTGCCTAAAAGCAAGGATGACTCCTGCCAAGAACATGCAAGTGATGACATCAGCATGACAGCAGGACAAAAGAGAAGAGAGAACCAGGGCTCCACTCTGCACACGACAGATGTGACAGGATGAGCTGAAGAGAGAGGAGGTACCAATAAGAGTAATAATAACAGCAGCAGCTAACCCTCACTGGGGGCCAACACTCTGCTCAGCTCTCTGCTAACAGTATTGCACGCATGTTCTCACTTAACTCAAGAACTACTATTATCCCTACTTTTAGCAATGAGAAAACGGAGGCACGGGAAGACTTCATAATTTGCTCACGGTCTCAGGTGCCTTGGGCCGGAGGCGTGATGTGAAGTCTGCAACCTGAAACAGGAGCCAGCGCTGTACACCTCACCCACATCCCATTTCAGACCAACTCCAGGAGGACTGAATCAAGAACAGAAACATCAAATCACAGCACACCCAGCGTAAAACAGAACTGTACAGGTATGATATCTTTGAAAACTGACAATTTTCTAAGCTTTGAGGCAACAGGAGAAAATCAAAGAAAAAACAGGAGACAACTATAGAAACATGCACACACTCCTGTTCAGGCCTATGGTGTACATCCTGTTTCTCTGTGCCCACTACTCTTGGTTTCCACAAGGGAGGGAGCAACTCCTCGTCCACCCCATGTGGTTGTGCCAACACTGCCTATCACTGTGCACCCCAGCCAGCGGGCTGCACAGAGGACCAGGACTCAGGCTGGCCAACCAGGCCTTCCACACGGCTGTTGATGTGACTACTCGTAGGGGAATCTGCCATGTTGCCCTGGGGACAGAGGGTCTACTCAGAGTCAGGAAGTCTGGGGCTATCAAAACCACCTCCTGTGGAAGAGGCTGACTGGAGAACACAGCCAACACGTGGAGAGAGCAGAGCTGAAGACATCACCTAAGTGTGTGCATCAGAATGCACCGAAGCCAGACCAACCCAGGGCATTTCAGCTACAAGAGGCAATCAATTCCCTATTTTTAAGTTAAAGTCAGATTTATGCAACTGGAAACCAAAAGAGACATACCTAATGCTAATTGAAATTGCTAAATTAGTAAATTTAAAAAGTCAAAACAAACTAGGTAGATGTGTCTATCAAATACAATAAAGGATCAAGATGAGAAAATGCTATTATTTATTTATTAAATAAATAAGGAGAAAGGCTCGGTTTCTCTAGCGAGCAAAGAAATAGGTCCAGTGGCAATATAGGATGCCAGTACAGGATGGTAGATGGCTTACCCATCACCCAACGCCAACACGTTCCCTCCTTGACTGCCTCTGCTGATTTCCAAGCACCCCCCAACCATTGCAGTCAGGACTGGTCACATGACATAGTTCTGGCCAATGAGATGTGAGCAGAAACCTGATGAAGCCACCCTATCCTTCTTTCTCCTGCCTTAAAAACTCTACTGTGATAGAGACAGCTGCAGCAGCCATCTTGTGACCATGAGGAAAAGGCCAAGAGAATCGCAGAGATGTTGCCTCAGTCTTCTGAAAAATGGCAGAGCCACTGCTTCTGAGCTTCCTATCATGTGATGCAAATTCCTATTTGTATAAGCTGCAGTTAGGTGGATGTTGCTACTTTGTTCAACAGATATTTACTGAGTGCCTGCCACATTCCAGGCACTGTTCTAGGCTCTAGGAATACAGAGCGAGGAAAACAGAAAAAGCCTGCTCCTGTGGCGCTCCCTTACACGGCAGAGGAAAGCCTGCCTAGCCACTACAGATAACATTAACTGTCTATTCACAACCAAAACTAACAACAGTAACAAAGGTCACCGTAAAACATAACAGCCAGTGCTGGCACCCACATGATAACACTGCTATCCTCAGACACAGTAGGTATATGGCAAAGCGATCAGGCCACAGGATCCAAGCAGCCCACTCCCACTCCTAATTCTTTCTCCTTAATCCACGAATCCCATGTCTTTTACACCAGGTGTGGAAACACATTTGGATGTCCCTGCCATCCAGTATTTCTGGTCTATTTTAAATTTTATCTTAAAGAAAAACACGTTGCTAAGAGAAAAGTACTTTAAGAAATATTCACCAAATTTGCCTTTGTATGTTTAAATTTCCTGAGAACTCTCATCAATTACAGCTGATTCTAAACTATTGCTAATGATTATTTGGCTTAAGACACAGCTCCTTATTATCCTCTCCTGTGGCCATGACTCACTTTATACATGCAATTATTAAAAGGAAACAGAGAATAACAGCTAACAACCTTGCTGTGTACAAGGGCTATACTTGTTATTCAATTTTTCAAGATAGATCCATATTATGCAATTTCATAAGATACTTCCTTATTTTTATTTTTAATTTTAAAAAAGGAAATAAACGGCAATACTCTCATCCCCCACCAGCCCCCCAAACATACACACACAAACACTACAATAAGAAAGAAATTCTTACGACATCAAAGTTGCATCCACACTGCTGTTTATTATTTCAAATGTTTTCATTTTATTCCTACTTTAAAATAAACATAGCACTCATGCAAAATAAAATAAAATAAATGTGGGCCAGCCCCAGTGGCCTAGTGGTTGAGTTCAGCGTGCTCCGCTTCAGCGGCCCAGGTTCGGTTCCTGGGCATGGACCTACACCACTTGTCTGTCAGTGGCTGTGTTGTGGCAGCGGTTCACATACAAAAAGAGGAAGATTGGCAGCAGATGTTAGCTGAGGGCAAATATTCCTCAGCAAAAAATAAATAAAATAATTGTGTTAGCTGAATGAAATTCTTTACTCTTGAGTTTTCAATTTCCAGGAAAACACTCCATAAACGGTGTGCTCTTCTCCTCTCTATCTTCTGACTTTCCAATCACTTGGTACACAGGCTGTGATCTTCTGAGCCTCCTGTTTGTTCCTCTTCCTGCTGTGGTTTGGTTTTCCATCTCTTGGGCATAGTAATGACTCGTCCTTATCTAGGAAACTGTCACTTAGTAAACCCCACCCTATATCTATGGATATAGATACAGTTATAGGGGTCTCTGGAAACACTTCTGGTTACAAATGTATTTGATGAAACGAGTATGCAGGCTGACAGGCCCAACTTCCCCTGGGGTCAACCTTCTGTTCACATGAGGTATGAACGTTTGCTGCATAGGGAAACTCGAGGAAGAAGTCAACAGTGCAATGATGGAGCTCTCCGCAGACCCCACTCCCCAGCTAGGAGCACACTCTCACAGTAGAGAAACTGGCAAAGCTAATTGCAGCTCAGGTTGTTCTTCTTTTAAGTTGAAGATGCTAACAAATCAGTAAGGACAAAACAACTCAAATATCCACCAACACGCAGCTGAATAATTACATAAATAATGGGACATCCATTCATTGGAATAACAATCTTTTTTTCCTTTCTTTTTTTTAGTGTACTGACAAGAAAAGAAGTTCACATATAGTTACGTACAGAAAAAAGCAAGCTGCTGATCAGGTGTGCCACGATTCAATTTTGTTTTATGAAAAGCTGTGTACATATACATGCATGTCATGTGTCTTTCTGCCTCTGCTGGTGTGCACAGAAAAGTTCATGAAGAATTCCAAACTGGTATCAACGGCTGCTTCTCCAGATGCAGGAGAGGATGCTTCCCCTCACATGCTTCTTTATTTCTCACTAGGAATGACTTATGTAATTAAACACCTTTTGACACTCTTAAACCAAATAAAACCACCTAGCCTAGTTGCTGGTTCACGTGCACATCAATTTTTGTTCAATGGACCTGAGCCGGCTCTTCTCTCCAACAGATACTCTGACCTTAAACCAGAGAGTCCTTCTGGTGTGAGGGGGCACCACTGGGCTCTGGCCATCTTCTGGCCAAATCCATATGACAAACAGAAATCTCGTCACAAGCACTGTTTGCCAACTCCAAGGAAAGAGGCACGCCATATGATTCAAATGCCCCTTTACAGCGTTTGCAATTAATTGTATTAATTAAAACCCAAACAATCCCCAAATCCACCTCTATTGACCACATCAAAATATATTTTTTATGTATATGATAAGAAGTACAAGAAAAAAAAATACTGTCTCACTTTTATCTCAGGGAAAGTTACCTTTTATCGATTTTAGTTATAGGATTTAGTGAGAAAATTAAATCCTTTACCTATTAAGTCAGATACTTTCAGCAAAAACGTACCATAGCTGGCAAAATTATGAAATTGTTTATTTTCTTCATCTATCTCTTTGAAACTACAAATCAGCAAACCACATCACCTTGAGTTGGTACATTCCTTTTCAAACCCCAGATGAGGAATCGAAGATACTGGACACTGGGCAGACTGACAACAGGCCTGTGTTCTCCGCAGGAAATACTGGCGTCCACCATGGCTACTGCCCTGTAGCAGAAGTGTCACCTCTGCTTGTCATCATAGAATTCAGATAAACTGTGATCCAATCTAGTCTGTGCTACATAGCTTTTAGTAAGATTTCAATTATGATACTAATTGACCATAATTTACAGAGTTAATTTACCTCGATGACTTCACAAAGCCATCTTTTTAAACAGGAAATTTTATTTTTCAGGTGACTGTTTTGTTAAACAATACTGTAACTACACTTGTGCAGAAAAACTATACCTGTGATGAAGGCTTTGTTTGATTCATTAGAAAATGAGTATATTTTTCTCTAAGCATCTTAAATATAGATAAGACCAATTTTATTACCAGCTTCCTATATAAACAAAATTTCAAAGCTAATTATTTGCTAGTTAAGCATAGAAATTACTAAGTCCTGTACTGTATGAATTAAATGGAATTTGGCAATTTGCTATAATAGAAAACAGAAAAGATGTGATTATTTATATTTATTCTAGCTAAACTATTTTAGATACTTGAATCTCTTAAAGCAGCAATTCTCTCCCAGTAACTATGTTGATATGGACTAAATGAGACAGCAGAACCGATTAACTACAGAATTCATTTGCTGGGGGAATGAGGATGAGTCGTTCACATGCCACATGCATGAATATGAATTTAACTATAAAACCTACGTTAAATTTGCAAAGATTCAATAAAGGCGGGTCACTAGAAAAGATTTCAGTTGAAGTAAGTGAGGGTGACACACCTGTCAAAAATTAGAGAGACTACGGGGCCGGCCTGGTGGCGTAGTGGTTAAGTTTGCACTCCCTGCTTTGGCAGGCTGGGGTTCGCGGGTTCGGATCCTGGGCATGGACCTACACAGTGCTCATCAAGCCATGCTGTGGTGGTGACCCACATATAAAATAGAGGAAGATTGGCACGGATGTTAGCTCACGGTCAATCTTCCTCACAAAAGGAAAAAAAAAATTAGAGCTAGTAGTCTAGAGAGAGCGCACACAGTTAGCTCTCCTCTCCAAGAGACTTTAGAGTCTTTCTCCTACTACATGGTTGTAACCACCACACTGTACACGCAAACTTTAAATAGATGGATTGTATGGTATATGAATTATATCTCAGTAAAACTATTTTAAAAAGAAAGAAACTGTTGGGGCGGGGGGCGCGCAGGAGTAAGAATGACAACCTAAAATCCCATCAGCACCTTTCCTGAGTAAAACGCTGGCAGGGCTGTTTCACAGCAAGCAGCACATGCCTTGGACAATGGAAAAAACATCTCGGTATCCATGTAGTGAACATACGGAGAAACAATTTACCGGTTAATCTGCTACTCAGGAATTATGCTTTAAATTAAAGTAAAATCTTTAAGGTGTTCAAGCATCATTTTTTTAATGATCCCCTATTTTAACCAACTTTTCTCTCTTTTTTTTGGATTAATCAACCACCTGCCAGTCTCAATCCCCTCAAATAAGGACATCTATTACGGTATATTGTGCTGGAGAACTCCACGAAGCTTTAAGATATATATGTGAGTGACAGAGGGTCATTCAGTCTATAAGGTATACAGCAATTTTGATGTTCTAGACGAGAAGTGGTCTTCAACTCTTGATTTGCACTTCGGGGTAACACAAAGACCTTGCACTGAAAGCTTTAATTGACAGGACTATAAAAAGAGCTCCAGAGGGTTCTGCAGCAGCACGATTCCCTCTGCTTCAGCCCCTACATGCTCGACCCACTCTCCCAACTGCACTGATGGCAGTTTGTTCCTGACTTGATCCCCTACTTTTATAGCATTTTCCCATTTTGACTCTTCTAATTTTTTCTCACCTGTTTATTTCTGTCATCACTTTGAGATGAGAGAAATACACAGAAAATAAACCAATTCTCCAATTTTCAAAGTTTTAAAAACAGCTAACACGGTGTGCTAGATACAATTCTAAGTACTTCCCAGGCATTAACTCATTTAGTCCTCTCAACAACCCTATGAGACAGGAACTATTATTGACCTGATTTTGAAAATAAGGATATATAAGAAAAAAGTAATACAGAGAAGAAGAAAAAAAAAAGAAAGGAAAAGAAGGATATAGAAAACAGAGAGGCTTAGGAACTTGCCCAAGGTCACTCAGCTAATAAATGGTGAAGTGAGCTTTCTAACCCAGGCAGTCTGGCTTATGTTTGTGTGCTTAACCACTATGGTACACTGCCTTTCTGAATAAGGAATGTCTTATCTGAACTCTGCAGCTGTATTAAACTATAGTCAAGGTATTAAGAGTTCCTTCTTATACATGAAATAAGTTACGCTTTTAATACATTATTTTGTTAAAAAAAGAAATTTTTAAAATATGAAAAAGAAAACTTACTACATTGTCTGATTAGCACACCTATGAACACCTTATGCAAGTGTTACTCTCTTGAGATAGGGCTTGAGTAAACATCGGTTAGTAATCTGCAAATTTCATTTTGTCATCACGTAAGATTGGATGTCCTCCAAATTATTTCTAATTAATAGAGTTTTACTTGGTTAAATTTTGATAAGTCACCATTTTATTAAGGTTTGAGCAGTGAAATTCCAAATTTATTACTCTAATTCCAAAACCAACCTTACCTAAATTTGTAATACAACTTACCATTAATAAGGGTAGTTATCTATCTGATAGTTGTGGCTAGGCTTAAATAAAATAATGTTTGGGGTGAATATTTCAGCTAGCCAATTGCAATCTTTAAAATCCAGATATTATACAATGTATTTGTGAGCTTTTCCTGACTGAGGTGTATGCCACCATATTTGATGGCAAGATTATTGTGGGAAAGAAGGGAGAAGAGAAATTAACATTAAGGAAGGAACTTTATATACCAAGCACTATACTAAATGATATATAAAATGTATAAATTATAATGTATATTTATATATTGTGTGTATATAACTATACGTGTATACATAGGTATAAGTTATATGTGTGTGTGTATATATTATAAATATATTAGTTTAATCCTCAGAACTCTTTGAAGCAAGTGGCATCACCATTTCACAGAAGAATCTGAGGTTCAAAGAGTAGCTTGCTCAAGGTGACACTTTTACTAAACTGAAAGGCAAGATTTGAAGCCAGAGTCTGTTAACTCCAGAACCTACGCTCTTTCTGCACAATGTGGTTCTTGTTTTGAACAAAACCATCGCCTGTGGCTATCATCTACGGGGCAACCTGATTAAAGGGGCACCAAGCTGGACGCCCTGACTGCAGAGGGGTGATACATAATGGTAACCAGATGCAACAGAAAGTCAGTAAGAATAGCCTTAGAATGTTTTGCCTGTAATGAACTGTCATCATAAGCCCCTGATTTTTTTTTTACCAAGATGATAATTTCAGTGGGACCAGGTGGAGGTGGAAGGCCAGTAGGTGATCATGTTCTTTTTCTATTTTTCTTGGTAATTCCTGAGTGGTACACTCAGAATGTACATTTACAACAGCAACCCACCAAGGCAGGTGAGGGCAACTGCTTTCCAGATGAAAGCATCCATGTACTGCACTCAATCAACTCTTAACCCAATTAAAAGCCTGACTTTGGGGCTGTGTACTGGGAGACAGAATCTGGAATTAATTTCAGAACTTCTAAAGCTACCTCTGGGAAGTTCTCCAAGCAGGTCATTTGATTCTGCCGTCCCTTCGTGTTAACACTCTCCAAACAGTTACGAGATGAGCCCCGGACTATGCTCTGAACCAACAAGCCCCCTGGTCCCAGCCACCCCGGAATGTCTTGCTGCCAGAGTCCGTGAGCCACAACCAACAAGGGCGCGTTCAGGTCCTCAGATGGACATGGAGTCAACTGCTCATCGTGGTCGGGGTGATAATGTCGCCTCAACCCAATTCAGACAGCTGGCTAATAACCTGTCAAACAAATTAAAATACGTGGCCTGAAGAAAGGGTCAACCACTGCCAACTAATAAGAAGACATAAAAGTAAATGCTAAACAAGCGTACAGTTTTTACACTAAAAGTCAAATTTTCAAAATTAAATTACCTCGTCATAATGTGTACTGCACTCAGGGAATAAAAGATTTGGCTTTATATGCTAGAAAAAATTTGCATTCAGATTATTTGCGATGATTATTTTAAAGAAACGGAATCTTACTTTAATTCAGAGGGCCAAGACAGAGCTCACGGAACTTCACCAGTCTCCCCCATCCTGCCCCCTAGACCCCGCAGTCACTGCTGGACCCACCTCCTCCAGCCACGTCTCGGGATAACATTTGGTCCTGCGGCATGAATCCTCATCCACTCACTCCCTGCCAAATCCAGCCATTTCTTTTACTCTCACTTTCTTCCAAAGCCTTATCCAGGCCACATTCAACTCCTAGAGGACAGTCAACCCCCCCGGAACTCTTTAAAAGGTGGTTCACCACATGTGCCTATCTAATCATCATTTAATCCTGGAGACCAAATACAAATTCCCTTTAGTGGTCCGCAGTCACCATGCCACTCCCCTACTACATCCATGTGCCACGTGCCCAGGTTTTTACTCAGGTGCCACCTGCACCCTCAATGGCCTGACCGTGTTCCCCCATGTCCCTTGGGCCTTTAAGTCCAGCTCAAAGCACAGCTCCCAGCTGCTGTGGACTCACCCGTCATCCCCATCCCGGGTGTGGGTTAATTATCCGTCCATCCTATAATCCTAATGGCACATTTCTATTCACCTTTAATAGATTCCTCTCCAGATTAATTATGCATGACCTTGAAAACGGCACTACCCAACCCAAACAATGTAAATCCACACCTTGACAATAATAAATTACGTATAAAATTGTTGTATGTGCCACTTTTACTTGCATCATTCCATTATAAGCCTCACAACAGCACCATGAAGTACATGTAACCATTCCCATGTTCCAGGCAGGGAAACAGGATATAAGATTTCACAGAATTCACAAAGCAATGTTTTCATCATCATTGACTCCTATCGAACCTATACTGGTAGGTGGTGTCATTCCAAGTAAGGGTAAGGTAGCAGGGAGCAGCAAGAAGCACCCCAGGTCTGAAGTCACAAGACTGAGCTTGAGTCTAATTTCTACACCTTAACGGCCATGTGACTTGGAAGTAGGTGCTGAGCATAACGGTCCAGGGCAAGAAGGGTTGAATTTAGTCCCTGATTCAACAAAATCTGCCACCTGCTCCAGCAAATGCTTCTTATGACCTACTGGTGGCTAAACCGGCTGTGACCTTGATGCCTGAACCCAAGTTCTTGTTCCATGTTCAGCACAGCCCCCTTCATCTCTCAGGATCTCCTTCTTGACTTCCCAAGATTAACAGTATTTATTATGGCATTTGACTCACTTACATGAAAAGGACATTGCTCTAATTAATATGTCAACCCTTGCTGTAGTGACAGCTCAACTTCTCAAATGAATGCTTGAGTTAACCATTCGCAAGTCGCATGGCACAGAAAGGGACTGTCGGTGATGAAAGGGAACGGCCATGCATCCAGGCTCAGTAAGTGGCATGCCCTGTACGTTACTGAAAGATCTCATTTCATCCTTACTGCAGGCCTGCGAGGTAGAGCTATCTATTATTCATCATCGTTTCAGAGGTGAGAACCCGACTCAAAGATTTAAGGTAATTTCACCAAAAAGAAACTAGTAAGGAATGGCAGACCAAAGGATCCAATGCACGGTCTGCAGGGCTCCCAGCTCCTTCTTGCCCACTCTACTGCCTGGAGGAACAGGGCAAATGAAGAAGAGAGGAGGGATCCCGCCACCCTCTTTAGGGAGAGAGGTACAGTGTTGGAAGGTTTGTTTCCCATTCAAGCACAAGGGAGAGTCCCCACGACTTCACAGGCACTGAAACCAATTCCTTGCCCTCCACTCCTCAAGGATCCTCAAGGGGCCCTGGATAGAGCCCAAAACTAAATAGACAGATATAGGCATAGACAAGTTTCCCCCGACCCCAGAGCAGTCAGCCAGCCAGATGAATTCCCAGAAATCTGTTTCTTCAAGTTTTGTTCATGACGGTTTAATACACGAGACACAATGACGCCTCTGGAGGTTCTGAAGGACGTGGGAGACTGTGACGCCTGAGCATCAAGCCACAGAGACGTCCCCACCTCCTCCTCAGACCCCTGCTTTTCCTACAGATGTGAGTGTCTACTGTGCAGAGGCCCGGGATAAAAAGAAAATAGCAGGCTCGCTCCCTGAACAGCGCTTAGGGTCTAGTAGGGAAGACGTACGTGGAAATGAATAATTAAATGAGGCAGCGCCGAATCCAAGCAAGCACAAATTATTAAGAGAGAATTCATTCTACTTGGAGTTTCAGAAAGAAAAGTTAAATATTCATAATTTGAGCTTTTAGAAAGATAAATGAAACTATACTATTATCCTTATTAAAGAACACATATACCTGAATTGGTCTTCTTGGATAGGTAGCAATTTACTTCTACGGCTCAGAATGTAAAATTCATCCTACACAGCAAGTCACAAATTCAGCCATTTCACCTCCACATTCTATAATATGCCACACGACCCTCATGAACATCAAGTCCACAAAAGGAGAAGAAAATAAAAAGCAGAGCCCTGTGTTTAGAATATGGGTCCACAATCAATTATCCACAACTCCGAACTCCTAAAACTCTCTGAAAATCTAATGTTTTTCACTAACTCATCTGATGACAAACCTGACCTGACTAATTTGACTATAAAATCTGTCCTGAACTGGCACACAGCTCAATTAGGTTTTTATTCATCCCGTTTAGTGAACTCTGCTGAAATATTACATTTGATTACAGAATGATGCCCCAGCCCCGCAAGGAATCTTTCACATTCTATGGTATGTGCATCATATACCTTCCAAAATCCAAAATATTCAGAATTCGTGAAGAGTCTCAGATAAAATTATGGTGCTGTATTTGCTTTTTGGATGCTTAGAGGAAGTCAGAAATCAAAGAAACACTACTTTGAGAGAAAACTCACTGTCAAGTAAAAAAATGAAGTACTTATCTTTCTGCCTACTGTCATTCCCCCAAATCACCAAGAATCAGAGCACAATGTTCAAATGAGTTACAGTGCGCCACCTCTGGGAAGCCCTCTCTGACTGGCCCCCTGGTGCCATCACAGGGCTCTGAACGGCCCTCCACCGGCCACCTCCAACATGCCGCCGCCCCTGCCTCAAGAGTCTCAAGGACAAGCACAGCTGTCGTCTCTGTCTTTCTGGCTGGAGCCTGGCACAGCGCCTGGGCTCTTACCAGACAGAAAATCATCTGTGTAGCCCCCAAGCTCTACCTGGTCATCATACCTTTAGACACAAACAGCCCTACCGAACCGTCCTGCCCTTCAGGGCAACAGTGAACAAAACCTGGGTCAGGTGCATTTCTTCTGGCCATTCTATTCTGCTTCAAAGTTGTGAGCTAGAACCAGGGGGCTATTTAAGGCATGGCTGCTAAACACAGAAAGGCCATTTAAGGGCTGAGAAACATTTGTTCGGCATAATTGTTTCCTAACTCCTTGTTACTGCCAAGGCAAAGGGGACTGCGTGGTTCAGATGCTGGCGAGGGGCCGTGCAAAGGCTTGCTGAACCTCTGGGGAGGGCCTCAAATCTCCACTGGTCACAGTTTTACTGTATAATGAAGATTAAAATAATCAAGTAAATGAAACCAGGAAGCTTGTCCATTTTTATCTTCAAACTCCCCTTAAGATCTAGGAGGTCTCGTTAAATCCTTGTCTTCCTTAAGGTCTTAAATCATATCTATGAGCAAGTCCTGTTCATTTTTCTTTAAAATAACTGTTGAATTTCCTGCTCTCTATTCCTACTGTCACCACCCTGTCCCAGCCGCTAAGCATCTATGACAGCACCCCTAAGTGAGCTCATTCAGTCCAGTGCCCTTTCTTTAAGTGGTTTTAAATACCAGTTATATATAGACGACCCCAAATTTTTATCTCTGGCCTGAATCTCCTCCCTGATCTCTGGACTCCTTTATGAACCTACCCATGTGACATCTCGCCTTGGACCGACATCCAAGGCATCTCAAACCTAAGTTCAAAGCAGAGGTCCTGAATTCCTGCCCCAAACGTGGTACTCAATCTTTACCACCTCAGCAAGTGGCAACTCCATCCTTCCAGCTGATCAGGCCAGAAAGCTGGGAGCCCTCTCTTTCTCTCACACCTCAGATGTGATTCGTTGGTAAATCCTGTTACTCTACCTTGAAAACATATCCAGAATCCAGTCAGTCTCACCATCATCACACATGCCACCAGGCTGGCCTCTCCTAGATAACTGTAGGAGCCCCGAACTGTCTCCCTGTGCCACCCTGGTCCTCCGAAGGCCATTCTACTGCCTGGACAGCACTCCAATCTCTGCCCTCCTCCCTCTAAAAATGAAATCATCCTCATGGCTCTTTCTATTACCCTGGAGAGATGATTCCAAATAGCTCTCTTTGGAGCCCTGACTTCTCCGGGTCTAAATTTCCAATTAAATACAGGTTTGCTTCAACTTGGATAATCTACTGTCACCTCTAATTCCACAATTCCAAATTGAACTTATCTTTCCCCCCAAAACTGGCTCCTCCCATCCCAATCACTCAATTTTTATATGTGATATCACCATACTCCCAAGACAGAAACCCCAGAATTACTCCTTTTAAGTCTCAATGCACTGGTGTATATTTCGAACACTTGGGGCAGATTAGAAAAATGGCCACGATTCATTCTCTTCCCCCTCTGCAGCTACTCCCATGAAGAGGGAGGGCCTGTTTCTCTCTCCCCTGAATCTGGGCTTGCCCTGTGACTGGCCACCAGAACGCTGCAGAAGGGAGAGAGTGCCAGTCCCGAGCTGAGGCCTCAAGAGAACTTGCACACTCCTGCTCTCTCTTTCTTGGAATCCTGCCCAGCTGTCACGAAAATGAGCCCAGGCTAGCCAGCTGGATGAAGAAGGACATGTGGCCCGGTTGCCCCAGTCATTCCAACTGACAGCCTGCCAACACTCAGCAGAGCCGCCTCGTGGACTGGCAGCTACCACAGATACACGACTGCGTCTAGTCAAGACGAGAAGAACCACCTTGCCCAGCCCAGCCCAGCCCAGCCCAGCTGCTCACCCACAGAATCCTGAGCGAAATAAACAGTTGTGTCACATCCTTAGCGTAATACCTGGCACATAAAAAGCCATGTAAATGTGTTATCATTATTACTCATTTGCTTTTCTCTTTTCAAATAAAGTTACTTAGCAACAGTGATGTTCTCTTGTGCTTTTTTTATCCCCCATTGTGCATAAGGTGGTGCTGGGCCATTAACAGACTGACTTCAAACTCTGCACAGGAAGCTCAAATGGCTTCCCACTGCCCGTTAAAATTTCAACTACTCTGATGTGGTAGTAATAAAAGAATCTTCTTCCTCACCTATCCCACATTACGTAATCTAAGACTATCTCAACTAGGAGGGCATTCAGGTTCAAGCAACAGAACCCTGAGTAACAGTGCGTCACACAAACAGGAGTTTTTCTTTTCCATGAAACAAGCAGCCTGGAGACAAGCAGGCGCTGTCATTCATCCAGGGGCTGGAAAAGTTCCTACAATGGACTGAGTGTGTCCCCCCACAATTCATATGCTGAAATCTTAACCCCTAATGTGATGGTATTAGGAGGTGAGGCCTTTGACAGGTAATTAGGCCATGAGGGTGGAGCCCTCATCAATGGGATTAGAGCCCTTATAAAAAGGACCCCAAAGAGCTCTCTTGCCCTCTTTCCACCACATGAGTTATAACGAGAAGTTGGCAGTCTGCAAGCTGGAAGAAGATCATGACCAGAACCCGACCATGCTGGCACCCTAAGCTCAGACTTACAGCTTTCGGAACTATGAGAAATAAATTTCTGTTCTTTAAAAGCCACCCAACCTATGATACTTTGTGGTAGCAGCCTGAACTTAGTGCCAAAGCCAACCACTATGATTCCCTTGGCCTTTCCTTTGTGGCCACAAGATGGCTGCCACAGCTCCTGGCATCACAGCCATGTTCAGTAGGGTAGGCATGAGATGGTGACAGCCATGACTGCTCCTGTTACATGGAAAACAAAACTTTTCCCAGGGCTGCCAGCCAACTCCTCCTTACGTCTCACTGACATCCTCTAAGAGATGCTGAGAACGTAAGCAGTTAGCTCTTCCAGGCTCTGTGGTAGTGGCAGGTTGTATTTCCCAAAGATGGCCACACTAATTTATCTCATTCCACGTGCTGTTCTTACAGAGTGACACTGAACCTCCCCCATTGAGGGGTGAGATCTAAGTTCCTTTCCCTTGAACCTGGGTAGGCTTCTGACAACAGCAGAGACGATGCCATTTGAGCACAGGGGAGGTGATGCCGTGTGACTCTCAAGGCCAGGTCAGAAAAGGTGAGAGAGCTTCCACCTGCATTTCCCTTGGACACAGGCTTTTGGAGTCCTGAGGCTCCGCATGACGAGTCTGGCTGTGCTGAAGAGACCATGAAGGCAGATCACAGAGAGAGGGGCCTGAGGAGGGCTTTTCCAGCCCAGGCACAGGGCTTGTGAGTGAAGAGCCTTCCAGATGACCGTCCCTCACCATGTGCCTGCGGCCTCATGTCAGACCCTGAGCCAGAACTGCCCGATGGGGTTGCTCCTGAGTTGCTGATTCACAGAAACTGTGAGAAATTATAAATGATTACTGTTGTTTTAAGCCACTGAGTTCACGAGTGACTAGTTATGGAGCAAGAGAGAACTAAGACGGTGGTGGGCGGGCAAGAGAGAGGGGGCCTGGGAGAGGGGCGGTGCGCCCAGCTGCTGTCCTCACCTCTACAGACACTGCACGCTGCCCTGGCCTTCATGCCTTTGCACTTCCCTTACCTGGATGCAGCCTCGGCCAGCACAGTCAGAGGCGTCCTCCAGGACGCAGCCTAGCCTCATCACTTCCATTGAGCCACAACCATCTCTCTCATCACAACCCACAACAGACACTTTAAAATTTAACTACATTCAGGCACACTGTTCTTTTCCCCCATGATTCTGGCTTCTTAGATCTAGATGAGTTCTTGTTCACAGAGACCTCCACACACCTGCATTATATACCAGGTAAGGAACGGAAGCTTAATGAGTACTTGCTGAATGAAATTGAACATCCTGTGTTTTGTGCTATAGTCAGTGTCTCTTAAAACTCCTTCTTCACCAGAAAGCTAGCCTTCTCTTTACCACTTAGTCACGGTCTGTGGCTTTTTCTTCTTCAAAACTTGGATCAAATCTAACCTCTGTCAATCTTCCCTGATGAGCCCCTCCCATCCCCAGAGAGAATCAGACTCTTTCTTCTCCACGCTCCTCAGCCCCTTCACACCCTCCCTTTCAGCTGTCCCATCACGCTGGATCGTGTGGGCCCATCTCCTCACCAGACCACTTTGTTACTGAGGTAAGAAGTAAAAAGCACCCTCTTTGTCAGCTTTTTATTCCCAGCACCAAATGCTGACACATGGTAGGTATTTAACAAACGATCAGCGGAGGAAAACGGAACACATCCTGAATTGCCAACAACTAACAAAAAAGAAAACCCTAAATTAAAAAAGCTCCCACTTAATTAATTATGATTGAGGAACTGACTTCTTCAACACTTAGTTTAGGTAAGCATAGCAGGACTGCAATTTTAAAGACAGAAATCACCCTGATAACTATATAAACGTACCCCAAAATATCCTTAATAAGCTACTTTGGGAAACTGTTACATTTCAGACCTGTTTTAAAACAAAAATATAATGAGTCCTAGGAGGTAACATTCATGAATAAATTCACTGCCGAGAAGCTGAAACCAGGAGCTCTTACATAATGATAGTTGGTGCAGAATGAGATTTCCTACGCTCACTGAATTCGTGTTGTTGGAAAGGACAATGCACTTATAAACAACGCTGAACTCTTCTAAGATATTCAAAGTAAAACAGTGAATATCTGGAATTACATGGAGAACTTCAGGGATAAACTGTTGCCTAAGTCAGTAGCAGCTGAAAGCAAGACTCCCAACCTGCTCCGTGGTCCATGCAACAACTTTCCTCTTCCATCCGGCAGAGCTCCCAAGAATGAAACCAAAACTGGGGAGCTGGTCCTAGAAGACTGATGTTGTAGTTATCTTCTTTGAATTTCAAAACTCCTCCCCAAGTGATTTCCATTTTTGGAAAATCAATGTAACCCACAAAATACCACTCATATTTGCAATACATCCACACTTCTACTTCACTCCTGGAAAACGTCTGCTATTTCTAATCAAGCATTTGCATCTAAGCAGGCCTCTGCATTGTGATGTTAGTATCCTAACATAGTATCCTAATGGCACTAATAAAACAAGTCCAGAAACAGTCTGTGCAATCAAGGTTCCCAAATAGCAAGACATGTCAACACAGAGATTCACAGTTTCCTAGTCTGATTATCTTACAAAATAAAGGAAAATAAGCCTTCCTCGTGCTCATCTCTGAACAACTGCACACGCTGTTCTCATCTAGTAAGATCTCTAGCTTCTCTGCCCCCACAGGCCCTACCCTGTCTTCAAGGACCAGTGTGGTCCTAAATCCCTGTCTCCAATGACTGGGACACAGTGGGGCTCAAGAAACATCTGAATGTATCAATACGAAAGATAACTAAAAACACGCCACATCACAAGGCAGCGAGTAAATAAGTATAATGAATAGATCCACGTGGACTGAGGAGGTTAAATGCAGCTTCTTGGAGGAGCTAACCATTCAGATACCTGAGGCTGCCGTAACCTGTTTAATCCAAATGTCCTTTCCGTGAAAAGCATTCATTTCCTGAAGACACTATTACCATGTGGAGATAAACTCCATAACTGTAAAGGGAACTGAACAAATTGTTTTTCAAGAATCTCCCATATGGTCAAGCCTGGTGCTGTATTCAGGTCTGGACCAAGCGCAAAGCCAGCCGGGATGATGAAGATGAAGGGGGGTGCTGTGCTCTGTTTATTCAGAGTCTTCATGGCAGCAGCTCACTTGGCTTTCTCACCCTGTGGCTCATGAAAGGAACGCTCCGCTCGGGAGGCAGGTCAGGGGGAAGTGAAGTGCGGTAGACCCCTCGTTCCACACTTTCTAACTGGATGCCCAGAGCAGGTCACCCCAGCATCCTGTGCCTGGGCTCCCTGCACGATGGGGGTGCTCACTGCACCTGCCTTGCAGGAGGCTGCTAGAGGATTCAGTGGGTAGTACCTGTAGAGTGCTTAGCGCAGCGCCCGGATCACAGCGAGAGCTCTGTAAGTGTCAACTACCATTGCTGTGAGTCCTTTACCACCATTATTAGACTCTACACTTCCTACTGAAAAACTTTCTCTGTAAGAAACATTTATTTACCACTTATTTACAGTTAAGCTTCTGCCCTCCTCTACTCATGACCTATTTTAGTCTTCAGGTTCTTTCTCTCTGAGTGTGTCAAGCTGGTCAGACCCTGTTCAATATTAGTAGTGCACACTGATGCAGAATGCTATCAACAGTTCCCATTATTACTGCATGAAAATAATCTAAATATCAGCTTGATTTCCTAGTTCTTTATATTTATGCCTAATGTTTTCTGACTAATCTGCTATAGTGTGTACCACTTTTTTAGAAGGTGAAAGTAATGAAGCAGCAAAAACAAATACAAAACCATATATTGTGTATTACACTTGTTAGTAATAAAAAAGACAACACTTTAGAAATATGGTGGCTGGGATGAGATAATCATATAAAAATTCCAAGGGAAAAAATGTCGAAATTATTGCAGATATGGGCCATGAGCTCCATATACATTAGAAACATTTTTATTTTAAAAATCAGGTTAGCTAGTGTATAAAATGCTTGTCATTTCAGAGTTCATTTCTATTATTAAGAAGAATGATTCTGAACCATTACTGAAGCACTCTGGGGCCTTTCCAATTATCTCACACTACTCCAATTCTCAAAATAGAAATTGATTTTTAATTCAATTTAATCTTTAAAAAATATGCCACACTGCACTTTCAGGAGAGCGTTGAGATGTCAGACAACCAACAACGATATTTCCGCTGTTATGTAATCCAATGGGTTCTGTGGTTCAATGTTAACAACTTAAAAAAAAATTTTCCATCTCTACAGGTGCTTGTTGTTCTGATTTTTCTGCCTTGGAGGAACCAGAGAAGAAGTAAGCGTGGTCAAAACCATCAGGCATTCATGAGGTGTCGTCTTCCGAAGGCTTGATCAGTCCTTGCCTGTTTTGTTACTGCTGAGTTCCTGTTTTTGTTTTTTTTTTTAAGTCACCCAAGATAGCTTTCTTTTTCTTTTAATTAGCAGATAGAATATAATTGTATTTCCTTTGAAATCAGAAAACAATAGGAGACTCAAATCACCTCCGGAACCTGAGCAGAGCTAGTGCTTCTTGGCTATAATATACCAAAGAGACTTCTATTTTATTTTAACAGAGTATTTGGCCTTGAACAGAAGTAGAGTTTATTTGTGCCAGGCTAAAGAACTAAATACCCTGTTATAATCTCGCTCGCAGCGTCTACTTCACCTTAGAGCAAGTGACTAGTAAAATGTGAGGTGGACTTCTGACTAAATATTCTGAAAACTACCATTGAGTGCTTTCTCTATGCCAAGTGCCACCCCTTATAGATACATGTCATTTCATCATCCAGTAACACTAAAATTCAAGTACTATCACCCTGTACCAGTTGGGATTTTGTTTTCTGACATACACGACAAGAAACTAACTAACGCCAAAAAGTGAGTTTATCGGCTCACATAAGTGAGGAGTCTAGTCACGGGCCAGGGGCAGAATGAGCTTCAGCTGTAGCCAGAGCCCAGGTCCCTCACTATCCAGGCTCCATGCTTTCCTCCATGCTGGCTTTTTCTCCAGTTCCTAGGGATAGGATGTGGATGGCTACTGCTCCAAACCTCACGTCCTCTTCTGCTTTAAGTCCAGTGGGAAAGAACAAGAATTTCGTTCTTAGATGTGCTAACAAGTCATGACCCCATTCCTGAGCCAATGGCTATTGGCCAGGGACCCATACAGCCTAGGCCAAAATCATCAGACCATTGTGGCTGCACTGGAACCCCAGCAGGAGCCCCAGTGGGAAGGCAGGGCTGGCATGAAGGGTGGATGGCTCCTGGATGTCCCCATTTAACATTCCTCATTTTCTAGAAGAGAAAACCGAGACTCAGAGACTTTAAATAAATTGTCTAAGGTCAGCACTACTACGTGACTCCACCAACATCTTGTTACTGCAATGTACCACAACCAGAGGCAACCGCAGTTACCAGCTTCTTGTATATGCTTCCAGAGACAGTCTATGCATATAGGAGCACACATGCGCAATTTCCCAAATCAAATGACAGCATCATCTGTTCTGTATCTTGCTTTTAAAAACATACTAGCAATTCACTCAGCTCCCACCTTCGCAAGTTCAGGTGAAGATGTCCCGGTCAAGATATAACCAAGTTATCCAACCAGACAGACGTCCTAAGCCTCAGGGTCCCTTCCCGCCCTGGCCTCCTCCTACGGCAGAGGCCAACCCAAAGGCTCTTACGACTCGACTCTCCTCCATTGTAAAACGACATTCATCACAAGCCATTACAACAGTACGAAAGCGGCACAAAATACGGGTTATCCTGAGGTTAAAATCATGGCCTTTCAATGAAAATCTATTTGTATTTTTTTTATTGATTTAAATAAGATATAAAGGAAGACATTTCTTGCAATTTGGCACCATATTTCCTACAATGACTCTGCAGAACTATAAAATAAAATAAGTCTAACAAGTATCTTCAAAACAGATAAAACTACCTCATGGCACATTTTTCTGTAAGGTTATGGTCACACAGAGACCTAGAACCACATGATGGGACTCTTTGTACCATATTGAATGAATAAATAATATGCTAAATACTGTACAAATACTGCAAAGATTAAAAATTTGTTTAAAATTTAACTCTTTGCCTATGCCCCAGGGGAACTATATAATTTTTATGTACTGAAAAAAAAGAGTGTGTGTGTGTGTGTGTGTGTATTTTAATGAAAATGTCCTGACAGACACACCATGCCCAAGTCATCCACCCTGGAGTTGTTTTTGTAACAGCAATGTGAGGATCCATTCCTCTTTCGGGAGCAAGGCTCTGTGCTCAGAAAACTGAAAGAAATTAACTGGCCGACCCAGGGCCTGAAGCAAGACTCTGCTCTCTCCAACAGAGTGTTTTAACCAACTGAGCTAATTAGCCCAATTCACAAACGCCATCAAAGACCATTAGGGATGGGTTCCTGATACGCTTTAAACATAAGACAAAGGGCATATCAGATGCTGTTCAAAACAGCTAAGAACATTACACTGAATCAAGCAATTACATGGAAGAGAACAACTCAATTCTGTTATAAATCATTTTAGCATTAACAATCATAATTTTTCATGCAAAAAATTCTAATCATTTTATAGTCTTTTATTTTACAGACAAACCAATCAAGAGGCAACATAATCATCAAGAAGAAATTCATGGAAAGCTCAAACTTCCACCTGAGATCCGCTATGTTATTTTTTACGTCGGTTTTGAGGGCCCGATGTTCTGAAGATCAGGTAGCACCTGTGTGTGCCAGCAAGTTCAGGGGCCAGAGCAGAGGCACTCGGGCCACAGCAGCACCATCTTCTCCCCAGCTCCACTGAGGAGCCGTCTCCCTTTGTGATCACCTACTTCCTGCCTTCCTTCCTAATGCCAGCCTCTCACCTCCTCTTCTCTGGTTCCCTGAAAACTGCAGTCATCTACAACACCTTCTGCTCAGAAGCTTAACAATAAGAGAATCACTGAGAACCACCAGACTGGAATCGAATTCATAGTTCCTCAGAACTTCTGCTTGCCAAATTTAATATGCTATTTGTAAAAGTTTTAAATTCTAAAGTCTTATTTCAAATTTAACTATGAATGGTTAAATATTATTTTTATTAAAGTGGAGGGAATGTTTCGGTTTGTGTTCAGCCTTTTTGTAGGTCTGTTTTTTAAAACAGACTATGTACCTCCAGTTTTAACAGATACCATATGGCTTCTTCCCTGCTAAGTTATTTATTTTTCAAAAAATGTTAACGGCAATTTTGGCAGTTCTTCATTAAACACTATTCATAAAACATAAACAAACAGCTCTAGCGATCATCCACGAAGAGACTTCAGAAGCTTGTAAAAAAAGTAAATTCCACCTCCTTCTGAATGACAATGACCCCTTCTCCATCCCTTCTCGAGTCTCCTTTGGGCCATGCTGGAATAGTCAGATTGCTGGAAAACCTATTAAACTTCCTAGTAGAAAATGGAAACGAGTACTCAGTTCTTAAGAAGCTGTTTCTGGAAGCATCCAGGTCTCTGAAGTCATGCCAGACGAAAGGAGATGTATGTAGGGGGGAGAGACAGGAGATGGTGGCCAGCTCCATTCCCACAGCTATGTGGTCTTTGGGCCAATAAGAACCAAGGCATTACTCCTATGCTTTAGAGAGGTTTTACTTTTGTTTTTTCCTACAAAAGCCAAGTCCAGCGTGGAAAATAGTAACTGGGAAGGCAAATGGTAACTGGAAACGCTTCTGTAGAGACCACAACACTTTGGATGGCTTTTGAGATCAATAATTCATGAGCTTGTCTGGCCCAGATCCATAAGGACTGGAAAGTGACTGGGTTGACTGTAATGTACCAAACACCTGACTCCACAGACAGCTCTTGTTGCCCGTGCATACAGGGAAGTTAGAATTTTGGGAGCTGGAAGGGACCTTCGAGATTATTTAGTAAAGACGAAGAAACTAAGACAATTTCTGGGCAGGATGCCTTGTGAGTTCAGGTTTTAAATACTACTCAACTACTCCAAATGATAGCAATGATAGATAAAACAATTTTAGGAAGAAACGAAGGGAGGGAGGGAGGGAGGGAGGGAGGGAGGGGAAGGAGAGAGGAAGTCATGTTTACAAACAAGAGAAACAAGATAGACGGAACCAAAACAGGCTGGCAATTAGGGCTGAAGCCAAAGCTCTACTGTTCAGAAACAGGCAGAGGCCTGGAGTGGACCCAGCAGCCAAAGGCACACACTTGTGGTTGGGAGGGTGGGATGGAGACCAATGGTTCAGAGCAACACTCACTGCATTAGACCACACGGCTGGATGAAGCACATCGTGCCTAGGGAAAGAGACCGAGAAGGCTTCTGTGACCACTGCCGGGGACTATGGCTCAGATAAGACCAACAGCTGGAGCAGTAGGAGGGCGCAGAGAGCTTGCAGCAAAACCCAGCCAGAAGAACAGACCTGCCTTCTCCTCCATACCACGAAGGACGGGAGCTGAACCTCCAATGAAGATCCATTCTAAGCGAGGGGCCTGGGGTGGGGTCAAGACAACGGCGAAACCACTGCCTAGGGACAGGTAAGGGCAGAGGGAGGGACAAAGATGCCCCCTTCAGACAGGCTTCTAAACTAAAAGCCCAAGGCAAGGGAGAAAAACTAACTTCAAGAAAGACTGACAAATACTCAACAATCAGATGAATGAAAACATGGCAAATGGAAAATGACTTTAATGTAAATGTGTTAAAACCTTTAAAGAGATATGAAAGAAAAATAACCTCCCCCCAAATTTCTTGAAACAAAATCAGTCAGATAATGAATGAAGAGGCAGATTTTAAAACAAGAATCTATTTGAAATTGCAGAAATGAAAAATACAGTCACAGATTAAAAACTCAATGGGAGAAACTCAACACCATGCATAGAGAGAAAATGAGTAAACTGAAGCTCGCTCAGAGTATAGAAAAAAGAGATGAAATATATGCAGAGAAGTTAAGTAACATAACAGGTAGACTGAGAAGAAACATACATCTAATAGCATTTCCAGAAATGAAGCTAGAAGGAATGGTGGGAAGCAACATTAGAACTAATGCTAAAAATTTTCCAGAATTGAAGACATGAATCTTGATACTGAAAGCTCACAGTGAGTGCCAAGCAGACTGGATAAAAATAAATCTCCTCCTAGACAGACTGTAGGGAGGCTGAAAAACATCAAGGATAAAGAGAAAATCATGGAAAAAAAAGAGTTAAAAAGGGAATGATAATTAGACTAGCAGCAGACCTCTCAACAGCAACAGTGAATACCAAAATAAAATAATATTTTCAAAGTTTTGAGGGAAAACCACTGATAACCTAGAATTCCATACCCAGGAATAGTGAGGATGAAATAAAGATATTGTCTGATATACAGACTGGGTTGACCTTCTACAGACATTTACTACAAGAACTTGTAAAGGATATACACGTCAACAAAAATAATTTTAAAAACCCAAAGGGAAGGAGGGTGATACAAGAAGCTCAGAAAGATAATAAAGGATTTATTTTAGGTTACATGAGTAATTAACGGCTGAGACAAATAAGAAGCCTGGTACGCTGACTCTCAATTTAGTATTGTTTCCTCTAAACTAACTCCTAACTGCCTCTTAATTTTTCAATTTTACATTTTTATATTTTAACTTCCAGTTAGATATAAAACCACAAGTTGACAGCTCCTAAATATTATCAAAATATTTTTCACAACATTCAGATTCTTATCTCTTCTTTCTAAATATAAAAATTTCCCTAGAGTGTGATTATAATGAGGAAGAATTCCAAGAAAAGTTATTTATTAGTCAGTTCACTTACTGTGCATTTCCTTGGTCAAATTACCTGGCGCTCAGAAGTTTGTTCCATTTCCTCCATATTTAAGAAAAAAATCATGATTTTTTTTCACCTATTTTAAAAACGTGAAGTTTTGATAAGTAATTCATAATTATCTTTGATTTGCACCTAAATGAACAGAAACTCTGTCAGTGCAACTCTAAACAAAGCTGTATTTTTCTTTTAATATGACATTAATTATTTCACTATTTTAATATGCATTCATTAAAGTAACATTTTGCAAACACCAATTGTGTACTGACTTAAAAACAAAACACATGTGACTCTCATATCTTTAACTCAAACAGAAATAGCGGAAATAACAACACATAAAAATCCAGCTGGCATTCTAAGTGAATAAAAAAATAGATGCCCTCAAAGATGATTCATATACAAAATATTGGTTCCTTTGCACAATCTGCGATACTTTGACACATTCTCTACTTAATAAAGTCAGCTCAGAGTCTCCACATCTGGATCCCAGAGCAATTACCCACCTAGTTTTAGGCCTTGTAAATTCTCTGTAACCTTGTACATACACCCAACACAAGGGTCTACAGTTTCTCATGTGATAGAACAGGCACCAAAGGAGCATGAATTTCAAACAGCGTGTAGCTGGAAAGCACCCGCTGACCCTAATCCAGAGACTGCGACTTTGCATCTGATTTTCTTCAAGTCAGACTCACTACACAACACTTTTTATGTACGAGTTAAGTACAGATATAGACAATCTACAACCCTAGGCACCAGAGCCCTCAGAGAAGCATAAATACAATTATGAAAATCCCTCAGTGTTGGCAAGTCAGACCTGGACAGACACCAGGCGCAGTCTGTCTGCTGTGCTGTGAGGGACTACAACAGTATCAGACTTCACTGGAACAAGCTTGGTGTTTTCTATAAAGGGTCACTTGGCAGGACATGCTGGAAGCCGGTCTGTGGTCAGAGTCAGTACAAATAACCAGAAGAGTGCGGGTTCATATCCCTGGGCAAGAGCTGATGCTACTCAACTGGTATTTTTAGACACAGAACAGTTATGCAACAGAGCTATTTCAGTGATGCTATGGGACCTTCCACGTAGAATCCAATAAAAGGGATCTCAAACCAATCTTGCAACTACTAGAGAAATTTTCAAAGCTGTGGAGCTTGAATATTCTTGAAACAAAATGAATAAGCCCCCTAAAATTTTTATGTTGATGACTGGAAAATGTTCTAAGCCATAAGGAGAAGCAGACGGAACAGAAGGACTCATCTATAAGTTAACCTGTAAAATCAGGAGGAAGTTGGTACAATTTGGAAGCATACATACTCTTTATTAGAAAGAAAAGACGCAAATAAATGTGAAAGTGGTAACAGATCGCCAGCTTCTCACGTGCCAAGAGACCTCCCTAACACACTCCCCTCCAGGAGGAAAACTCGCATCTTACTCCATGCATTTCTACAGAGGTCAAGTCTTTACAAGGAGAAGGTACGTGTATCAATTTTAAAAAGAAAATAAGTGGCTTGCACCTCTAAAAGAGGAAAATACTAAAATGCTAACTGATTTGAGGAACAAGCTATAAGCTAGGGATTCACTTTTGATTACATGAAATATAATACTAATCCACCAATTAAGGAAAAACTAATGAAAAGCCAGACAACCTGGAACACTGATTAAATGAGATTTTCAGGTTCTCTGTCCGGGATCTAAGGCTCATCTCTTTCAACGATAAGGGGCAACACACTGCTATTTTTAAACGGTGAAAAACACTCTACTCATAAATTTTTAAAAAATCTTATGAGAACTATAATTAAATACTCCTCTATTCAAATACTCACCGGGTCTGGGTGTACTGTTAACAGCAAGGCTGCTCCTAATACTCCTCTGCTCAAAACCTTCCAACGGTGCCAACCTCACTCAGAGTAAAGGCAAGACCCCACAACAACAGCACCAAGGACAAGGAGAGGGATAAATGGACCATGCTGTGGCAGGGCTCCTGTATTTTACCAGAATTAATTCAGTATTAACTTTAAGTATGTTGTGATAAATCCAAGAATGTTATAATCCTTAGAGCAATCACTAAAAAAAATACAGCAAAGAAAGAGAACTGAAAACCAACAGAAAAGTTAAAAAGACATATGAAAAAAAGTTTGGTTAACACAAAAGAAGGCAGAAAAGGAGACTGAGAAGAACCAAAAGAAGGGAGGGTAACAAATAGAAAACAGCAAAATGGCAGACCTAGGTCCAACCATATCAATAATTACATCAAATGCAATTCTGCTAACAGCAATATAAATGCAGGAACGCACTAACTTCTGGTGGAGGAATGACACTGCGGGCGGCACTTTTTGCTAGACTTCTTTATTGAGCAGGGTTTCACTTGCTCAAAGCCTGTTTCACCTGCTCAGAGCCTGTGAGATACTAATCTTATAATCTTCCATCTCTTCCAGCATTCAGTACATGTATGAGCAACAAATATCTGCCAAATAAATATTAATGGATTTCTTTCTTCCCCTTCCACCCAATTTTCTGGTTATTGCTACCTACTCTTTTTCTAACAGAAATCAATCCTTCATAAATGACACATCCTAGTTGCTGCCACTGCATGCCAACAATATTCTTTTAATTTATTTATTTAGTGTGCGTACGCGTGCACACGTGTGTGTGTGTGTGTGTGTGTGTGTGTGTGTGTGTGTGAGGTAGATGAGCCCTGAGCTAACATCTGTTGCCAATTCTCTTCCTTTTGCTGAGGAAGACTGGCCCTGGGCTAACATCTGTGCCCATCTTCCTCCACTTTATATGGGACGCTGCCACAGCATGACTTGATAAGTGGTGCGTAGGTCCACCTCCGGGATCCGAACCTGCGAACCCTGAGCTGCCTGAAGCAGAGCACGAGAACTTAACCACTACACGACCAACGGGGCCAGGCCCAACGATATTCTTTTTAATTCAATCTTCTACATCACTTAGAAAGATAGTGTCAGCTTGGAAGAACAATTTGTAAGGCACACGATACATAAGAATACACCCTCCTGGGCAGATACTGATATCTCATCAGAGACTACAAACCAGAGGAAGGTGAGTTGAGGGTCTGTCAGTTCTTGTGGGTTTCCGTGTCCGTTTGACCCTGCCAAATGCTCCTGGATGGGCGGACGGACACCATGAATGCAGAGTGTGACAAGAGGAGCAAAGCTGTACAGAAGTGCCCAGCAGCGCTGCTCCTCAGCAGACAGGCACCTTGTGCCACGTGAAACCTGTATTTCCAGTTGTGTATGGTGGCGCTAGCCTCATATTTTCGGAGGGATACAGGGAGGGGGCAGGGCACAAAGGCTTCAACTGCTCTAGTTTAACAAAATCAAAAACTTAATTTTGACTCTTAGTCCCGCCGAGTCCCCAAGGCCAGATGAAGTAAACAAGCCGACACAAGGGCTGAACGACAAACCAAAAGGCAATCCGTAGGGGCCAGGCCCCCAGAGACGCTCATCACACAGTCAGACAAAAACGTAGACCTTTCGTGCCAACGTCCATTTAATTGAGAGGAGAGGACATGGTCTAGGCATTAGAAAAATTTTAATTTACAAGTTAGAGATCATATTATCTGCCTTTGATATACCTAGGAAGGAACAGAGCAATCAGTACCAAAGATTTTCCTCTTTAAAGAAGAAGGAATGTCTCCCCCATGTTCTGCCAGCATGCATCGCCATACCCAGTGAGATGCCCATCTCCTCTCAGATTAGCTCCAGGGACATGGGGAGGGGTGTGTGGCACAGAAATCCACACAAATAAAAACAATAAAGTAGGTGTAGAATCATCCTATGGAAAGCCGTCTTATGAGAGAAGCTTATCACATCTTAGTCCTATTTAATACCAGAGAATCTGTTCTGAAGAAAAATGTGCTGACCGTGGCCCACCACACAGAGCTCCAACAGCTTAGGCCAGCATCCGCTTCTGGACCCGGCCCAGCCTGCCTCCCACCCGGCCCACTGCTCGTCTCCTCACATCCCCAACAGGTGCCCAGGTGGCATCTCCTGTTTTCCATTGTTCTGTCCTCTTCGCCCATCAAGACCCAACTCAATGTGCTGCTTTTGAAAAGTGTTCTCTGACACCATCAGAGAGGATATCTAAGTCATCACCCTGCTTTAGTTGTTCATTTACTCTGGAATTCTCCACAATTTATATATTACTGGCCTACAAATGTGTCTCCCGTCCTTGACTAAGAGCCCTGTGAGTGCAGGACCATTTCTCATGGGTCTTTTCACACCCAGTGCTAAGGAGATGTGACCAGCCTACAGAGGACGCTTCTTTTACTGCAAGAACCAATACATTCGTTGGTTATGTCTTCTGACTCAGAACGACACTGAGAAACGCTTCACCCTGAAGTTCTCCTTGCAAAACAGATGCTAACTGAGTAAGCAAGGCATAAATCCACGTGAGCAGTGCGTTTTTCCCAAATGGACCAGTTCAATTAAATAAAGTGCTATCTATCCATCCACACACACAGACACACACATATATTACCATGAGGATTGACAGGTTTGTTTAAATAAATAAAATACCTCAGTAGGCTGAGGGTAGAGCATTCTGAGCACAATTCTGACACAATAATTACAAAGCACACTTAAAATATACAGAGAATCACTTTGCCTCTACGAAGAGTTCACATAGCTGTATCATTATCTCAATTTAACAAAGTTTTTAGTTAAAAAAATTACCAGTTTCTTGGGCCCACTCGCTCTCCCCACCCCCACCCCACGGTTTTACAAAGAAGATTCTGAGAAATAGATCTTTGGGTGGCATGGGAGGGGCTGAAAAGACTGAAAATCAGAGTCTTCTCTGGACTTATGACAACACTAAAAACAACTAACATTTGTGTGGTGCTTTAAAATCTTCATAGCGTTTTGCTTAAACCCTCTCATTTAACGCCCAGGGGGTTCCAGTGTGGTGGGCAGGACAGACATCATCATAATCCAGCCCCCCGAGTGAACTCTAGGTGCAGGAGGTTAGTGACATGCCCAACCTCACCTCCTTACTTACTAAGTGGTGTAACTGGGACTCCAACCCCGACGGATCTTCAGAAACCCATGCTTTCTACACACAACGTGTAACTGAGGTCCTCAGTTTTACCAAGAAACAAATGAAGAGAGTTCAGCAGGCAGCAAAGACGGACGTGAAAGCTCTCCGCCTTGCTTCGCCCAACAGCCCAGCCACTGGCAAAGGCCAGGCATGCAGGAGTTCCTGGTGGAACCGGGCCACGCAGCGCTCACTGCAGGGTCGGGCCAGGCCTGGAACAGAGGAACAGTTTAGGCGCCAGGAGACATGTCCTTTTCTGGGCACAGGATCACAGCAAAAGGTGTAGCTCTCCTGGCCAGTAAAAATAACAGCAGAAACCACAGCTCCTTCTCCACTAATCTGACGGAACTGCTGGCACCTGGGGTCCCGTGAGCTTACTGTGGCCATCGTCATGCAGGATCTCAGACGTGCTTTACACGCCAGTACAGATTCCTGGGGGAGAGAACATTCTCAGGGTGCTCCTCCAACCAGAAGCTAATGCCTATTAGAAGACAGACTACAAACAAATGGCTCTGTCCTGATAGCTCAGATGTAGTCTGACATAAGCCCTCTGCCGAGCTCTGCTGGGTCACACCAACTGTTAATCCTTTCCCGTATTTTCATTAAAGACAGAGTATTCGTGTGTGTGTGTGGAGGGGGGAGGTGAAGGTGATCAAAAGGGATGAACTTCCAGCTGTAAGATGCATAAGTTCTGGGGATGTCACGTCCAGCATGGTGACTATAGTTTATACTATATTGCATATTTGAAAGTTGCTAAGAGAGTAGATCTTAAAAGTTCTTACATGGGGCCAGTCCAGCGGCATAGTGGTTAAGTTCTCACACTCTGCTGTGGTGGCCTGAGGTTCAGAGGTTTGGATCCCAGGCACAGACCTACACACTGCTTATCAAGCCATGCTGTGGCAGGCATCCCACATATAGAGTAGAGGAAGATGGGCACACACATTAGCCCAGGGCCAATCTTCCTCAGCAAAAAGAGGACTGGCAGCAGATTCCTCCTAGAAGACTAGCTCAGGGGCTAGTCTTCCTCACCAAAAAAATAAAATAAAATAAAAGTTCTTACCACCAAAAAAAAAGTAACTATGTGAAGTGATGGATGAGTTCACTAAACCTACTGCGGCAATCATTTCCCAATAATATACATATATAGAATCATTACATTGTACACCTTAAACTTACACAATGTTATATGTCAGTTATAGCTCAATAAAGCAGGGGGGAGGGGGAAGCGTATTCTCCTCAGGGAAAGGGCTCTAATTTCTAGCCAAACAAAACCTTTATTCGGAGAGTCACAAAGTCAATCAAAGTGCACTCTTACCTCCAGTGCGTGTGGGTCACAGATGTGGAGGTGGCAAAGGGCCCAGGACCCCCACCCTCCTGGATGATGCTCTGCACTCCCTGGGAGCTGGGGGCTGCAGACGGACCCAAAGTAATGCCTCTTAGTAACCATATTAAAGAAAATGTTAATCTGGTTATCTAGTTACCTTGCATATTAGTGACAGAAACCTGATTTTCCTGAAATGCTGGGCACAGCTGGAGAAATGACAGCCTCTCCAGGTAGAACCACTGTGTGGTTTCCAGTCTCAACGGTTAACTCTTCTCAGCAGTCTCTTATTCCTCTTTGGCCAGGTCCCTTTCCATTTCCTAGGAGCTAGTTCAAGGCTTCCCCACGCTCCTGAAGCCAGCTCCTCCACCCTCTTCCCTTTCCTCCTCAAGTAAACGTATCCACAGGTGCGCCAACCTTACAGCTCTGTCCCTCCGCTTTCAGAGAGGGGGGCATCTCCTCTGTCAAAGTCTGACCCACCCATCTCCTCCAAGCCCTTGCCCATCAAGTATCTCTACCTAAAACCTGGCCTTTTCCACCAGAGCCCCTCAACCTATAAAAGGGACCTTGAAGTTGTTAAGAATTGGACCCTGACTCCCCTGACCACCTACCTGCCCTGCTTTTCTGGTCCCATTCATAGCCAAAGCTTCGTGAAAGAATGGCCTGCATTTGTCTTCTCCACCCTGTCAGGGGTCTCACGCTGCTCTCACACTGCTCTCAACATCTGCAATCAACCATGATACCACTGAAAAACAATGACGAAACTGCTAAATCCTATAGTCCCCATCTTGACACCTTTGCAGAGATGGAAACTTCTGGCCCCCTCTATCCATGGAATTCTTCTCCTGGATTCATGGCGCTGTCCTCTGGTTCATCTGCACCCCTAACCACTAGCCATTTCTCCCAAGGCTCCTCTTCCTTCCCCTGTCCTGCAAGCCTGGTGTCCCCTAGGTTGCCTTCTTTGGCCCTCTTCTCATCCTCATACTTCACTTCGATCTCATCTCATCTCCTAGAATTTCAACTGCAACCTAAACCCTATTAACTCCAAACGTTACTTAGCTCTGGCCCAGACCTCCCTCTTGAACCTGAACTTTTAAAAAATCAACTTTATTGAGGTATAATGTACATACAACAAAATGGACATATTAAAGTGTACCTTTCAGTGAACTCTGACCACAATGAAGATTCCATCACCCCAAACATCCTACTGCACTCCCACCCACTCAATCCCGCCAGACAACCAACTGATCTGCTTCCTGACACTACAGATCAGATTTGTCTTTTCTATAGTTTCATATGGCATCATGCCCTCTGTATGGAGTCATTTGTGTCTGGCTTCTTTCACTCAGTATAATGTTCATGAGATTCATCCACGTTGTTGGATGTATAAATTTGGACCTCAATTTTTAATAGATCTCCCACCTGATCCTCAAATGTAACACGTCCCAAAATGAAGTCTACAGTGTTTATCTTAGTCAATCACATCCATTCATAAATTTGCAGGTCATTCTGAGTTCCTCCTTACTTGCCATCCACATCAAACCTGTCAGCAACCCCATAATTTGACCTCCTCTGTATCTTTCAAATTTGCCCTCTTCATTCCCATTGCCAAGGCCTGAGCACACCCTTTGTGCCTAGATTCCTGCAGAAGCCCAAAGTCCCAGCTCCCAGGCTCTCCTCTCCTTCAATTCAGAACCTGCACTACACAACAGAGCTTTTGTAAAAGCAAATACACTCAGGCGATCCCCCACTTTCACTCCTCCAGATGCTTCCCATTGTCAACGGGCTAACATTATCTCTTACTTGGTACACAAGGTCCCACCTAATTCGGCAGCCTCCTCCCCCACTACACTGACTCTAGACAAATAAGTCTCCTCACGAACTTGTATTTACCCTTCAAAACTGCTTATGATTCAGCTGGTCTGAACCATCCCCTAAAGAGTTCCCTCATGTTCTCCTCATGGCTTCCAAAACACCTTGTACACACCTCTCCCCAACTACTATTCACTATATGGCAATTTTACTTATATTTGACCATGAGCATCTTGGGGACACACGCTTTATCCTTTGTTCACATTCGTCGACAAGTCACCTCAACAAGTATTTTGGGTATTTTTTTAAGTGATGAAACGAGAAAACTGACACTCTGCTAAGTGTGCCTGTTACACACGTTCCAAGTCTATCAGAAGACAGAGTGTTGTATTTGTTCACAAATGTGGTAACACAGAAGGGACAATGTCAGCCTGTTAGTACACAGAATGTGCACCACACTCTCGTCTGCTTAGTAACAACGTCACGCAGTTGGACACTCCCCAAATGCCTTAGAGATGAACCAAAAGTAGTTAAAACACATGCAAGTTACTCCCACCTTGGCTTCTATCCTCACTAGCTCACTCATTCTTTCTGTCAACTAACAATTATTAAATACTTTTCTGCAAGAAGAAGTGCAAATACTGGGGAAGATAAAGACATAATCCTCTAGTAAAATCCCTAAGGTACAGTGATTTTATAATTACCCAAAAAACCCTAGTGGTGCTCTTTAGCAAACAACGGCGGTGGAGAACCCGGAAGGGCCTCCAGGGTAAGGATGCAAGAGCTCCCAGGTCAACAGAAGAGCTCCCTGAAGATTCTGGAGCCAATTTCCACAGCAACCACTGCAGCTAACTCAGAGAGCATGTTGTTCTCTGACATTCTTACCAAGTGCCCACATAAAACCACTTCAGAGAATCTCAAAGTCACAGGCTTTATTTAGAAGAGTTTTATTGTTAGAGAATTTGCATTGTTTCAATCTCCGGAAAAAAAGAAATGTTAGTGCTTACAGGGACTTTAAGAATGATCTATTCTCAGGGATCTAATATAAAACCAGAAAACACAAGGACCAGTGTATTTGAACATGTCCACTAACGAGCAATTCAGCACTTTAACACTCCGGTTATCCATCTCTCCACAAACGGCACTCAATAAAGAGATGTCTGAACTAATTAAAGAAGCTGTGAACTTACAGCCAGAAGTTGGAAAGGTATTTTCAGGTAGAGCAGAAAAGAGAACAAGCTGCAAATTTTACTAAGCACACTGCTTTCAATTTACAGAGTACTAAACTATGTATACATATAGAATATGTTTTCTGTTCTATGGCTTCAAAATTTCAAGAAATTTTACATAGCTATAGGACCTGGAAACGAAATTGTAAAGCAACCACATTTGCAATAAGAGTAATTTTGGGGAATTAACTTGAAGTAGGATATAAGCAATCTATTTAAAGAAAATTATAAAACCCTAATGGAAGATAAAGAAAGACAAATGGAGAGATACACAAGGATTCTATCTGGAATTCTAAATATAGCAATGGAGACACGTGCCCAGTTAATATGCAGGTTTGAAGCATTATCAAACCCTCGAGGGAAACTACTGGCAGCGCCACAGGCGGTGGGGACAGGAGAAGCAGACGCATTACCAGAGCAAGGCGGTCTGAGCCAGACGGACCACGCGCTGCAAATCAATATCAACCCCACGTAAAGATTTCTAGCCGGCTCACCCTTATTTGGGAAACAAACTTTTTTTTCATAGCTAGAACCTGCTGTCTGCAGCCCTGGCTATTAGGAGTGAAAAAATGATAGTAAAATTTATCAGAAAAATTAAGTAGGCACAAATACCAAAGAATATTTTGAAAGGAAAAAAATCTTATTTGCCTTTCCTTTGTTATTTAAATTATAACAAAAATTTATAATAAAGGGGTTTGTGTATTTATTTTAACTGTAAAATAAAGCTAAATGTGATTCTTAGAGATATGCAGGGTGTGATTAAAGATAAAATAGGATTTTTTTTTATTTAAAAAATCAATATTTTAATGGGTGGAGAAAACATGATAAATACAACTTACAAAAATTTACCATATCCCAAAAGTTAAATAATCAACATCAGTCCATGCAGATAACAAATTGATATTATTTTAAAATTTCAACCTAATTAATAAATGAAGAAATAAAAACTAAAACCATAATATATGACTTTACACCCCTTCATCAGCCAAAAAAAAAAGACTCCATATGATCTAGAACTTCTAGACTCCAGAAGTCTTCAAAAAAATCTGGTCTTCATCATTTTGCCAATCTTTCTGGAAAAAAATCTGGAAATATACAACAAAAATTTTAAATTACTCAAGTCATTAATTCTATTTATCCCACTTTTGAGAATGTAGCTCCAAAAAATAATCCCAAAGGAATTTATACAGAGAACACACTGTTTAAGGAAAACTTGAAAATATTTTGTGTGTGTGTGAGGAAGATCAGCCCTGAGCTAACATCCATGCCAATCCTCCTCTTTTTTGCTGAAGAAGACTAGCCCTGGGCTAACATCCGTGCCCATCTTCCTCCACTTTATATGGGACGCCGCCACAGCATGGCCTGACAAGCGGTGCCTCAGTGCGCAACCGGGATCCTAACCCGGGCCGCCAGCAGCGGAGCTCGAGCACTCAACTGCTACGCCACGGGGCCGGCCCCTGAAAATATTTTTTAAACGCCCCCAGTGAGCAAATGCCTAAACAAATAATGGTACAGCTGTATGAAGAGATGCTACTTAATCATTACAAATGAGAAATTCCGCTTTGTCAGTGCAGACAATCCCTGAGTTACACAGAGTAGCTCAATTGATGAGTCTATAAACACCACAGGAGGTCACAGTTATAAAAGGGAGCACATTTACCAGGAGTTCTTCCCGGGAAAGCTCACCAGTGTTTCTTCATCTCTTAAGAACACAACACGTGTAACCATGAACTGTAAAAGAGATAACATCGTTAAGTTAGTAGCAGCCTTAAGGATCACTGTTACTGATCTGCATAAGCAGGTTGCTGAGCCTCCTCCACTCGGAGCTGAAACCCACTAGGTCCTGCTCAGCCTCAGCCTCAAGAACAGACCTTGACAGGGCTGGAGAAGCAAAACACACATGCCAGTGTGAGGGCCATGCTCATCTTGGTCCACAGGGCTGAGCGAGGGGGAGCAGGAGGCCTGACGCTGAGAGAGCGGCTGACCAAGCATCCATTCTTCATCCACTCTGGTTTCTCCTGGAGGAGCCTACGTAAGTGTGAGCATGTGTGCTCAGTACCACACTGTGCAGGACCATCTGCACGTGAAAATACAAGTCCAAAGTACCAAAGGACAAGTTCACACCCACCTGAGCTCTGTAAAAGCACACACAAACACGGAGAAAGACCACAACACAAAACCATGCATCTGTCAACATTTGGGATTTATGACAGTTATTTATTTAGGGTGACATTGTTGAAGTGACCAACTGTTAGAAACGCAGCATCTCAGCAAGAGAAGGGACTCTAAGGATAACGTACAAACATAAACGTTCAGAGAGAGAGGAAATCAAGAAAAAATCCAGGCAGCAGAGTTTGCATTTGATGAGAGAAACAATTTAGAAAACTCTTTAGATTCTTAATCAGAGAGAGAATCTAATCCAAACATTATTTCAGAAAAAAAATCTAATTGTGATAGGCAAGAAAGCTAGAGGAGGAGTTACTAGTGACTTGGTCAAAGAAGGCTTCTCTGAGGGAACAACCTTAAATAAGGCAGCATCTAAGTGTGACAAGGCACCAGCCGGGCAGGGGCCCGCTGGGTCAGGCCCTTAGGCCTATAAGGAGGTCGGCGCACAGTACTGCGCCTCGGGAGGGCAGGAGGAAGTCAGGGGCACGGGCAAGTCAGGAGCTAATCAAGTCAGAGGGGTGAGGGGATCTCCTAAAACTCAGCAATGTTACTCTGGCCACTGTGTGGACTAAAGGGACGTCCAGAGGGGAAGGAGGTGACCAGCTAGGTCAGTGCAGTACCCCAAACCAGAGACGACGGTGGTCAGACCAGGGCTGGCAAAACGGGAGGAAATGATTGGATTAGCAATGTATGCGTATATTTTATATTTCTCTATTTATAGGTTTATATATATGTGTATGTTAACATACATGTGTATTACTTTTTAAATGAGAAAGTTCTCTTATATATGAAATATGCAGATCTCTACTTTTCAATTAGTTATGAGGCAATAAAATGCAATGAGCTAAAAAACTATGCTTAAAATAATCTTTCTCTAATGATTCAGAAGACACTCTGGAATACTGTAATGCCTGAGGATCGTTTTATTAATGTCAATTACCCTTGCCGTGCAGGAAAATAAGGATTTCCAATTCATTGAAAGCTATATAAACCACACTTATTGTAATGGCTTATTTCAGACAAAAGTCCAACAAAAAGTTATTTGCCAAAATAAAAAGCCCTACCTGACATTTCTACATTCTGGAATTTCATAATGAACTTTACTTGGCATGTCTGCTACGGCTGTGGTCATATTTTACATCCAAATTTTGGCAAAAAATATGCACACACATTAAAGTCCAATGCCAAATTAACATGGAGCAAAGATCAGAGAATTATGGAATCATAATTATTCCAGTCGTGAGGACAGGATAGAAATGTTTTAGGAAGCAAACAACTGGCTGAAGGGGCTTTGCTTCAGCAAAAGCTGCAAGTCTAGACCAGTCTTAAATCATTAATTAAATACTCTGCCAAAATGAATCTTTAGAACCCAAAATACTGGACCTTTTAGTACTAAAAGAAGCCGACACAGATCCTTTTTATATTTGAGGAGCTAGATAGAGTGATAGAAACAATTCACATACTTAGTTTTCTTAGTGTTTTCATTTTAAGTCAAACCATTTGTCCTGACAGGTTAAAACACAAAGCCAGTGAAGAGCCTTGTCTTTTCCTCGTCCCACGCCTCCCAGCACTAACCTGAGCCCACGCCTCCCGGCACTCACCTGAGCCCACGCCTCCCGGCACTCACCTGAGCCCACGCACTCACCTGAGCCCACGCCTCCCGGCACTCACCTGAGCCCACGCCTCCCGGCACTCACCTGAGCCCACGCACTCACCTGAGCCCACGCCTCCCGGCACTCACCTGAGCCCACGCCTCCCGGCACTCACCTGAGTTGTGTTTCGTTTGGTTAGAAACATGCACACACAAAAAGCATACCAACAATGATTTAACCGCCATAGTCTGGAGAAGCGAAATCACAACACCGTTTTCAACCAGTTTCAACCAGAACCTGAGTTCTAATTTAGCTCAGCCCTTTGACCGGAAGCAGGGCAAACCTCACCTTTGGAGCTGGAGCTCCGCCCCTTTGTAGACAAGGCCCGAGCGGGCTCACAAGCAGCTCCAAGTTAAGTGCGCCTACGTGAGCGTGATTTATGCACAACTCCCAGCCCTCCTGGAGTCACTGTCTGTGAGCCCGGGGCCACCTGAACACACCGTCACTCAGAGACCCCTTTCCCTCTGCTCCCCTGCTGCTCTAGCTCCCTCCTGGCTGGTCTGGTGGAGCAGTCCTGGAGGAAGCGGGCCTGGCAGCAGACACAGAGTTCTATGTATATGTGCAGCAAACCATGATTTTGATGATTTTATTGGATTGTAATTGTGAAAAAGCATCCCCAAATTAAAACGTTTTGGCCCCAAGACATTGTTTATTTTGAATCCCATTGTTCACTACGGGAAGCCTAGCGGTTACCATTTATTGAGCATTTTTTCAGGGTCAAACGCTGTACCAGATATTTCATATATGAGATAAATATACATTACCCTCCTCAATCCTCATGACAGCCCGGTATGATTTTAAAATCCCTGCTTCATGGCTAAAGAACCATGTTGAAGATTATATAGCTGGTAAGTGACAGAACCAAGAGCTGATGCAGGGTCCCTCTGACTCCATGTCCTACGATCTTCACACCACGGTGTCTCTAATCCACCCTTCCCAAAGGTCAGTAATATGGGCAGCCGAGCACACGGGCCTGCACATTCACTGGAAGTACTACACATAAAACCTAGAACAAACATTCCATCATTAGTTGTTTCACTATTCCAGGAACCCTACATGCTTAAGACACCAAGATGGCTATGCAATCACTTCTCTGAATGAATCAGCCATGTTGGAGACATTTTCCCTCCACAGACAATCCACGCTATGTAGACAAAACACCAGTTTTCAGGATTCAGATCAAGTGTGAGCAAATGAACGAGAAAGTTAAGATGTGACTCATGTTAATAATACAAGCCTATGTAAATTCATCTTTTGAACGTGCAGCAGTTTCCTAAGCACGGTTTCAAAAAAAAGAGAGCCTTAAAATTGGTTAACTCTTTGGTCTTCCTTCACCTCTGCCACCTTTAGTGGCCCAGCAGCCCCTCAAAGGCTCTAACTCAAACAACATAAACCAGAGGAGCATGATGTGCATACCTCCTAAAAATAACAGAAGGCAATGAGTTCCATGCCCAGTAAGTGGTACAAACCATAAGCGATGAGTGACTGCAGAGTCACTAAGTACTAAAGGAGGAGGGCCCTCCACAACCAGCGGGGCCAAACGTCTGGTGCTTCAGGGAAAAGAGAGGACTAAACCGACACCACTTACCCTGGTGGTGTAAGAGAGAAGGCACCGCCTGAGGAGGGGACCCCCCACTCCCCGTGGAAGGTCGGAGGAGGGAACAGACAGCACGCTCACAAAAGGTATGGGGCCATGCGGTGGTGGTGGTGGATGGTCTGGGAGTGAGCCCAGGCTACTGCGTGGAACCACCTCCTTCCTCCACGACGGATAACACCAGCAAAGCTGTTCCCACCTGATACAGTGTGTGTGTTTACACGTGTGTGTGTGTGTGCGCGCGCGCACACGCGCGCGCCCTACCCTGCCCTCCTCTGCCCACCCCCACCCCCACATGCATACACACGGGAGGGGTGCACACACGGTAGAGGGTGGAGGGAAGGACATTCACTCAGTGACTCAGGGACAAACTTAAGAAAACAAAACTACATTAACGGAGACTTAATTCAGTAAACATGATTAGTACTCAACAGTTAACAAGCAGCCCTATAAACTGAATGTCTACACTACTGTTTGAAGTTTGTTGAACCTAGTGGCTAAATAAATACACAATTCTGATAAACTCCTTTCTCAGAAAATGTATTTTCACTAGTCACCAAATTACCAAGGTTATAATACACTACATCAAATGAAATTACAGATCTCTGAATATGCCTACTTAGTGGCTGCTATAGTTTTAAGAGCGTATTGGGGGGCCTACCCCAGAGGACAAGCCGATGCCCCTGAGGTCCAGGTCAGACCACACTCCTGCTTCTGTCCTCACAGTGAGCTCTTCCATTCAGTGCTCAGGGGGAGATTCACCTCAACTATGCTCACTTAGCCACTGGATCAATGTTCTCTGAGCTCCGTGACGCCTCTCAGGACAGTCCTGACAGGTGAGCATGGAGACGTGACGTTCTCCCCTCCCACCTGAGCCCCTGACACCTCTCAGAAAGTCCTCACAGGTAAGCGTGGAGACACTCACTCACCTGAGCCTGTGACACCTCTCAGGACAGTCCTCACAGGTGAGCATAGGGAACCGTTGCCCACCCAGAGTGCTTATACCTGCCTGCATGAGAAAGGCAGCCCTTGGGGACTCCCCCTAGGACTCCCCCTAGGATCTCAGACGAAATGGGACAGTGCTCCCACAATCAGGAGAAACCTTTGTCACAATCAAGGCCTACCTCAAAAGCCATGTTTGGGCCGGCCCCGTGGCTTAGCGGTTAAGTGCGTGAGCTCCGCTACTGGCGGCCCAGGTTCGGATCCCGGGCGCGCACTGACGCACCACTTCTCCGGCCACTCTGAGGCCGCGCCCCACATACAGCAACTAGAAGGATGTGCAGCTATGACATACAACTATCTACTGGGCTTTGGGGGGAAAAGTAAATAAATAAAATAAAATTATAAAAGCCATGTTTGTCCCGGAAATGTTCTATGATCATCCCTCCACCTCCAAAGTCCCCTCTTCCACCTCTGGTCCCTCCATGGTCCTCCAGGTAGTGATCGGGTCCCTGTGCAGACCTCACCTTGCAGCACCCTCACCTCTCTCTTCCTCACGGGAGGAGGCTGACTCAATGTCACCATATTGAACCAGCCCCTGTGGTAGGGAAATGTAGGATGGTCCATGCCCCGGGGATACAGAGACAGCCATCACTGCCCCTCTGCCCTCGGAGCAGTTCACAGTTCCACCACTTCTCTTCTGGCATGGATCTCGCCCAGAAAGAGTGGACAGGCACTGACTCAACAGATCTGCTGCCAAAGAATGTCCAAAATAAGGTTAATTGCCCTGCTCCTTCACCAAATTATGTTTCCTTTAAAGATGTAATTTTAAGTGCTCATTTTTTATTGTTGTCATTCGTTACACTTTAAAGTAAGATTTGTACTGAAGTGTTCCTGCTGGGTGCCCCCACAGCAGCCGATGTTTTCTCTATCACAGCAGCACCACCCTTTATTGTTACTGCTGTTGAAATTCCTCCTTCCTCCACTAGGCTGTGTGCTACTGAGGGCAGAGGCTGTACGGTAGACATTGGTTATTGCTGCCTCCACTCACTCCCTGCTTGTAGGGCACAGGCTTGATTTTCCCCTGGAACCACCACTCCCTACTCTCAACCTACATGCTAGAAAAGGGATGGCTCCATCCACCTCCGGCTCAGGCCTGGCCAATCAGAGCTTTGCCTCCCTTTGGCCACGGTGATTGGTTCAGGTTTGGGCACACGACTGATTCCACATAATAAAAGTCAAGTCCAGCACTTTTATTGGGGAAGAGCAGTCTCTCCTTTTCTTTGGCGTGAGAACTGGGAGACTATTAGCCTCAGGTTGCCAAGGGCAACCATGTTGGAGGAGCCTGCCTGTGACGCCAACACAGACAAAAGCAGAGATGGAAAGACACCAGCCCCAATGGGTCACGCCATGACTCAAATCTGATGGTTCTGGGATATTTCTAATTCCATGAGCCAATATACTCCTTTTATTAACTGCTTACGCTAATACGAGTCAATTATCTGTACCTGGAACCAAACATATCATAATTAATAAAATCTGTGTTCATCTCGTTCACCCCTGTAACCATAGCACCTACCATGGTAGCTAGCACATAGACGATGCTTTAATATTTTTTCAAACGAGTTGAATGAAAACTTAGGGTCAAAATAGTTTACATAGGTAGTTTTATTTTTAAAAATGTCAACAGCAAAACAATTGCCACAATTCATCTTCATTACGAAAAAATACAAAAAGTTGACTTTCCAGGCATAATAAATCTATTCTAGAAAAGAAGCTTTCCATTTATAGCAGTTATTATAAATCCACGGAACTTAAATGAATTTTATACTACATGGAAGTCTTGGCATTTCCTTCCAGATTAAGCTAAATCTATAGTAACCACTGACTGTTATGTGGCAACATGAATTGTTCTGTACTTGTGATCATTACAAAAGGGACACGGGCAACCTTAAGAGAACATCTGGCTCTGGGTCACACCTTTGAGATTTTAATTGGCTCTTTTTTCCACATAAGAAAACTATGATAGCTGCTCAACAACAGGGCCAAACGTTCCTAATAAATGTCATACCAGCTGAGAATGGATTTTCTTTTTAATAATTAAATTCTCCATTCCTCAGACATGAAGGAAATCTCATTATAGAAGTGAACCAGCAGAAGATAAGCTGGGGGGTTGGCGGTACTAATACTGAACGTGGCTTCAATATGAATTCATTATCATATTTTGAGTTGTTTTTCAAGTTGCTGGGATGGATCTGTAACGAGCAAGCCACACTTTCACCCAATCCTTTCTGCATCCAACAATGACCTCTGGCCATAGTTGCAAAAGGGTACAATTTAGGGCCATGAAACAAAGTCACATTGTGGTCTCTATGGTAATAAACCTGAAACATTAAGGCCTACCTCAATGTCACTGAGCCCCTAGAATTGATTTCCCCTTCCAGAACTAAGCCACACCAAGAAGAAATACACTACTTACTTTTTATTTTAAGGTGCCAAAGCCAAGTCCCTGCTCCCACAGAGTTTACATTCAAACAGAAAGGACAAAATGTCAAGGACAATCAACTTATCTGACCAATACTCTTAAGACCAATAATGTTCAAAAAGAAATTTTTAGAAGGAAGTGAATGTTTGGTTAAAAAAAAAAGACTCAAAAGTATTTAGTAGTTTTGGGGATATAACAACTAAATATATTAAAAGTAGGAAATAAAAGAAACTAGAATAATTTAGAACTTTCAAGCTGGAAAAGTTCTTAGAGACCACCTGGTTTTTAAGATAACAACAATTAAAGGTCAGAAAGGAGCTGGCCGACGGTCACCGATCCAGTGGCTACTGGAGCTGGAACAAACCCACGGCCCCCTCCTGCTGGTTCCAGTCCATCATCGAGGGCACGGGGAGTTCTAAAGAGACGATGGCTCGGATGCTCCCTGGCCCCCACTGTCATCTTTCACTGTATGAAATCATTACAACATTATCTTCAATTACTCAGTAACAGAGGGAACCTGCTCTCTTCCAGCCTCTGGAAGGCCATAAGCTCATTAGCAGAGGAGGCCTTCCACAGAAATCTCTACAGAGAAAGGGACCTGAGTCCCCTGCCTGCCTACACACAGAGTTCATCACTATCCCAAGTCTCTCATTGGTCAGGGTCATGGAGAATAGGCTAAGAAATGTCCCGACATATAACCTCTCTCCAGATAATCTCAGCCCTGCGGTAAAACAGGTCTCTTTTGATGGACTGAGACTTGGCAAGATGCTCTATGAAATCAGAAAGAAACAACCTTAAACAACATGACCCAGTTAACAGACAAGAATCTCAGGAAGACTGGATTGATCTTCGGGACTAACTCGAAATAGACGAATAAATCAAAGAGTTAAAAAAAAAAAAAAGAAAAAAGAGTTATATTCCAAATTCTGTCACTGACTGAAATTCTAACTTTACCTGAAGGGTAATCTCTCTGTTTTTTAGTCTATTTGCAGAAGGAGTTTAAAACCAGACGGCCTGGTAGACCTAGAGTGCTCAATTACCATTTGTCCTGCGGTGAGGAGGCCATGGATCAAAGACGCCATAACAAGTACAAAGTATATGGAGTTTTTCTTACTAGCAGTATTCTGTTATGAGTCTTTTCCGGAAACTAAAGAAAATATGTGTGAATTGCTCTATAACCGATGTGTAGGAAAAAGCTTTCAAATTATGATTCAAACTCCAGATGCAATAAAAGACTAATAAATTTGACTAGATAAAATTTTTTTTAAACTTTTGCATGGCAAAAAATAAGCAAAGTCAAAAGATAAATAACTAGGAGAAAATATTTGCAATAAATATCACAAATAAAAAAGACTAATATCCCCAATAAACAAAGAACTTTTCAAATTTGAAGAAGGCAAAGTGGCTAAAAATCCTAGAGAAAAATGGACAAAAGATGTGACTAGACAACTCATAAAATGGCCCTTAAATATTTGAAAACATGTTCAACTTCACTTATAAAAGATATCCAAATTGAAACTATACCGAGGTGCCATTTCTCATCTAGCAGATTGGCAAAAGTTCAAAGGCTTGATAATACACTCTGTTGGTGAAGCTGTGGGAGGAAAAGGTATTTTCATAGATTGCTGGTGGGAATGCAAAATGGCTCAATCATTACAGAAGGGAGTTTGGCAATATCTAACAAAACCACATATGTTTCCACATTCACACCTCAATGCAGCAATCCCACTTCTAAGAACTCACCCTGAGGAGATACCACCACCAATACGAATCTACACATGCACAAGCTTGCACTGCAGCATTATTTATAATTCCAAACTACAGGGAACTCCCTAAATACTCAAACTTGGAGACTGTCTGAATAAACTCTGGCACACACACAATGGAGCACCATAGATTGTAGAAAAGGAAGAGGATGATCTTCATGAGATGACGTGGAGTCACTGCCAGATGTAAAGTGGACAAGCAAAGGACAAACAAGTACAGATATAGAGATAGACAGATAGATAGATAGACAGACCTAACACAAATACAATGTTATAGGTCAATTATATCTCAATAAAACGGAGGGAAAAAAGCATATATAATATGCTCTCTTTTGTCACAGGAAGAAGAGGCAATAAGAAAACATAAATATATAGAGACACGCATACATATGTGCTTATTTTTACAGAAGATAATAGAAAAAATAAATCAGAAGGTAATGAGGTCTCTATAAGGTGGGTGGTGGGGATGGAAGGGATAAGGGAAGGAATGTCAGTCCTCTGGGTATACCTCTCTATGTGGTTTTTACTTTTGAATGCATGTTAATGTTCTACATATTCAAAACATTAAAAAATCAACAAGAATGGAAAGAGAAAAAATCCAAAAATGAAAACAAAACTAAAACAAATAAACCCAACCATATTTCAAATGAATTATTTAACCACACTGAAGGAGGAGTAGAGGGGAATCAATCCGAGCAACTTAAGAACATCAAGACTTGACTATGTGCACCTGTGAGGGCCAGACGGCATGGCAGGAAGAGCTGCAAGCAGCTTCGGAACTCTTGTCTGAAGTCAGCCGAGGCTGCCACAGCAACATACCATGGACTGGGAGGCTGAAACAACAGAAATTTTATTTCTCACAGTTCTGGAGGCTGGAAGTCCAAGATGAAGGTCCAGCAAGGTAAATTTCACACTGAGGCCTCCTCTGTTGGCTTACAGATGGCCAACACCTTGCTATGTGCTCTCATGACCTCCTCTTTGTGCTCTGTGGGGAGAAGCAAGCTCTGTGGCGTCTCTTCTTACAAGAGCACTAATCCCATCCTGAGGGCTCCACCTCATGACCTCATCTAAACATAATCACCTCCCACACACCCCGTCTCCAAATACCATCACACTGGAGGTTAGGGCTTCAACACATGAATTTGGGGGAGACACAAACATTCAGTCCATAATATCTTTTTAGTAGGTTGGCTTTTTGTATTAGTATGGGTGAAGAAATTCTGAAATTATTTTAGATTTATTATGTGATAGAGCCAATTATGGAAGAAAAAATACAAATATGAAATGAGAGAAGTCATGGGGGTGGTCTGGAACTGGAAATATTGATGTAAACTCATGATTTCTAAAATACACGTATATGCATATATGTGTGCATGTATGTATATATGCACGTATATATACATGTCTTTATCACCTCTCAGCTCCAAACACACGCTTCAATATCTGTTCTGTAATGAAGAATGGAATTCCCTTAAGCATTTCTCCTTTAATGTGAGCACCATGTTAAGATTTCTCAGTAGAGGGCACTGGAGGGACACTGTAGGAGGAAGAGGCTTCCTGCAACTCCCAGGGGTGGGGGATGCTGTGTGGGTGCGAGGAAATCCAGTAGAACCTGCCCCTGCCACTGGCCCAGAGTGTTCACACAGTCCCTCTTGTGACCTCGTAGCCTTGGCCTAGTGACAATCTTTCTGCAGTCCCCTCAACACATAAACCAGAGCCCCTGCCACCTCTCTGTACCCCCAGCTGCCCATGGCCCAGAGTGTAACACACGGAGTAGTCATTCCTTCTGCAAGTCCCCCTTCTCCCAGCCCCCACATGACCCATTCACCTTGAAAGCCTTCTGCCTCTAGAGCCCCCCTGCATACCACACCCAGTAGGTGGTGCTCACCTGCTCCCCTGCCTGCACTCCAGAGGGTTGTTTATGACTTGACTCCAGACCAGCTCAAGTCTAGCTAAGCCAACAAACTTCTCTGCTATCTGCTGGGATGGACCACACCTCCTCCATTGAGATCTGAACCCTTTCCAAGCCTGTCCTTCCTCGGGTCCTCTCCCTCAGCCCTAGGGGACCATATAGAGTTTCCTCATATCTTAGAGCTACTCTTTTGTCAGTTAATAATTCTTTATATTAAACTTTCCCTGTTTAACCTACTATGTGGTCTCTGTCTCCTGACTGGGCCCAGACTTCTACAGCACGTGTGTATGTATATTTGTACGTATGTAAGTATGTCCACTGAAAGGGCCTGGTAGCAAAGACACCCCAGGAGCAATGAGCACATCTAGAGGCCAGATCTTGGTTTCTAATACCATACCCTTCCCTGGCCCCCACCCCCCCTTAAAGCACACAGCACTCCTCAGAGACATGACTGTTTCCAGACCTGGAGCAGCATGAGTACAAGATGAGGCTGGAAGATCTTGCTATGTCTATGAGGGTGTCCAGAGGCACCTTCAATGATTGGGGTGCATCAGAAGGACACATCAACCTGAAGGGGCTCCCAATGGCCAAATCTGGAACAAGGTGAGCAAAACTGGGTATAAATAATGAAGTTCAATAAGCACTGAAGGAAAAAACTGCAATCCATGCGTTCATATGGGTAACAGACAGGTAAGTGGATGGAAGGATGGATGAACAGAGGAGAACGCGGAGTTCTTGCTTACACAGAAATGTCCACTGGCAACATTCTATGAAGGGAGTACTGGAATTGAAAATCACCATTTTGCAACCATCATAGTAAAGACTGGTTCAAACAATCATCAACAGATGAGAAATCTAGGGAGAAAATTTTGATAAGGAACAGGATATTTGCATGGTTTTAAAGTGGCCTCCCACAAACTGCTTATCAAATGCAAGGGAAAAACACAGAAACTATACAGCTAGGAAATGGGACAACACTTTGGCCAGGTGATCAAAATTAACACCCGCAATGAGGGGCAGACAGATACTGTGGGCTCACATTGACACCCTGAGAAGGAGACAACATCCAGCATTGCTTAGGGAGTATTTGGCTGGGGATGATTAACCTGAATTTAATAATAATAATAACAACAACAATCAGACAAACTACAAATGCAGAACCTTCTATTAAAGAGGGAGAGGGGTATACTTCTAAAATGTCAATGTCATGAAAGACAAAGAAAAACTGAAGAACTGTTCCAGATTAAAGAGATCTAAACACACATAACAACTAAATGCAATTTGTGATCCTAAACTGGATCCTGAGGAAAAAAACTGACAAAAGTGGAATATGGACAGTACATTAAGTATTGAACCAATGTTAAATTTCCTGACATTGATAACTGTACCACTGTGGTTAAATGAGAGAATGTCCTTATTCTTAGCAAATAAACACTGAAGTATTTCAGGGTAAAAAACCAAGATATATATTCTCAAATGGTTCAGGAGGGGAATATATATATACATATACACAGAGAGAGAGAGAGAGAGAGAGAGAGAGAGGGCGCGCACAAGCAAGCACAGGTTAACAATAGGTGAATTGAAGAAAAGACTGAGCATTGTTTTTACTTTCTTGGAACTTTGATGTAAGATGGAAATTTTTTCCAAATAAAAAGGTTTTAAAATGCCTTTTATCCAAGGTTCTAAGACATACATTAATAAGTTCTCTGGGGTAAGCATGCAACTCTGCCACAATCCTCAAAAAAAAAAAAAGAATTGTCCAAAACTATGCAGTCTAATATAGTAGCCACTAGCCATACGGCAACTGAGCACTCGAGAGGGCAGCTAATTCGAATTGAGATGTGCCGGATTTCATAGACTTAATACGAAAAAAAGAATATAAATTATCTCATTAACAGTTTTTTTATTGATTACATATTGAAATGATATTTTAGATATATTGGGTTATATAAAATATATTATTAAAATTCACCTTTTTTTTTACTTTTTAATGTAGCTACTAAAAAATTTAAAAGTACATATGTGGCTCATATTACATTTCTATTGCACAGTGTTGACCTAAAATATAATAGTGATTTTTTTAAGAGATGCTGATCTCTTAACAAGTATTCCGTTACTAGGAAAAAATGTCAATTTATATTACAGATCCTGACTCCCCCAAGGTGATTTCAATCTTGGAAATGAAGTAGTTAATTAGGGTTTTTAAGGCATAATTAAGAGGAAAGAAAATTTTAAGGCCTAGGAGACAAGAACTTGGTCATGTTGCTTAAGTAATTCCCTAATTAGCCACAAATGCCATCTGTAGTAAATTTCCTGAAAACGGGAAAGAATAAAATCTGAAATCGTGAAACTATCAAGCAAATGGAGAGACAACAGGTGGTTTTCACACTTTTATTTTCAAACTATTTGAACAAAATGAATAAAATCAACTTCCCAACCCCTAAACATTAACTTATAGAATCTTATAAACAAAGCCAATCCACACTTATTTCTGCTACCAAGGAGTTTACAAAATAGACCTTACTGACAATGATGTTATTTCCAAGGCTATTTATTTTTCTATTTTAAGGCTCTAATTAACAAACACTTCCTTAAACCCAAAAAATTTAAGAAGCAAAGAAAGAGAAGAACAGAGCTAAGACAGACAAAATTGGTTTTTGCTTTGAACACTGTTCCAGGGATTATATAGAGGGAGCAGAAGAAAGGCTGGAAGTGAGCTTGAACAGGAGGATTACTTCAGGATAAAGAAAGGTCCCGAGGGCGGAGACAATTTCCTCTGCATTTCAGTAGACCAAATCTAACTAGGCCAAGCAGAAAAAACAACAAATGCAGTATGAATTCCATAAAACAGCAACAACGAGGACGAGAAACCAAATGTAGGTTGCCAGAAGGTACAATAAAAATACCCAGCAGTAGAATCTTGGGCAAAATGCACAGGCACGTTTGTTTTGGAAGTTCAGAGTCAAGCACGTGGGTGGACCCAATTAGAAATACCAAACGGTTGCACAGCATAGACTCCCCTGTTCTCTCTCCCCTCGCACCCCAGCCCCATTCCATCCCAGACCATGCCCCAGAGAGATGACTTTAATCGACTTCAGATAAAAACTTCCTATACGATTATGATACCCACTGCCCAGTGCACCATGGATCCACTTCCGCGTTATGCCCAACAGCCTCCCTGTTGAGAGATCAAGAGACGGCTCCAAGTACACCTGAGGCCACAAGTTGGGTTCTGTGGGCTTGGGTAGAAACAGGCAGGATGAATGAGCTCTGCTCAAGACTAAGTCAAGGATGCTCTGCAGTTAAGGAACTGACACAGATGAGGGGCCCAACGTCCCAGAATCTCAAGTCTATAATAAAACCAGTGGCACAAGCCTAGCTTTCCTCCCAGCTGGGACACCTCCCACCTTGCTCCTAACCCCTCATCTGCCTCCCGCCTCACATTTCATTCCCAGATTTTGCAATCATGAGGCCACTTCTCAGCTGAGAGGCCGTGGCTCCTCTGTTTTAGCCTTGGAAGGAAATGCAGATGGGTAAAACACCCCAGGATGGCAGTCTAATCATAATTAAACAAGAACTCAGACTAAACGAGCTCTTTGAGGGACACCGTCTGCAGATTACATCTTCCAGTCACCACAACCACTTCAGAGGGCAGGTGCTACTGTTCCCTTACAGACAATGCAACCGGGGCAGAGAGAAATAAGTAACTTGTCCCAAATCACACAGAAAGGAGCTCAGCTCAAACCCAAGCAGTCTGGCTCAAGAACTGACAGGTTCACCTATTAATAAATCATGAACACAGATTCTATACTTAGGGAAATATTTATTTGCCAGGACTTCAGTAATAATCTCATTCTCTCTCTTTTTGACATAATGCAGCTTGAAGCCGCCTCCCTAGGAGGCTATTACCAAAAAAATTATTGCCTTGTACCCACATCCCTCTCTCATTCTGTCTAGCAAAAATACACCCCAAAGACAGTGTTTTCCATATGTCTAAGTTACTTTCAGACATGACCATTTATTTCTATTATGAGAAAAAAAAATTAAACAAAACAAACTGCTAAAGGAAAAAAATGAACAATGGTGATATTTTGACAAATTCTATTTTCTTATTAAAATATAATTCTGGGGCCGGCGCAGTGGCGCAAGCGGTTAAGTGCACATGTTCTGCTGCGGTGGCCCAGGGTTCACCAGTTTGGATCCCGGGCATGCGCTGACACACTGCTTGGCAAGCCATGCTGTGGCCGCATCCCATATAAAGTGGAGGAAGAGGGGCACGGATGTTAGCCCAGGGCCAGTCTTCCTCAGCAAAAAAAACGGGAGGATTGGCAGATGTCAGCACAGGGGCTGATCTCCTCACACACAAAAAAAAAGTTAAAAAAAAAAAATATATATATAATTCTATTATACTCTTTGTTTAGGGAAAATAAATCTATATTTAATGACTTTAAGAACTTTTAAAAATATCTTAACAGGAGACTTCTGATTTAAGATGTCAAAACAAAGATGAACCTAATCCTTCTCTTAGAAATCACCTCATGACAGGGAGCACGAAAACAAACACAAAGGCCATCTTCCAGGGTGCCCAAACTACAGCGCACGAAGACAGAAAATGAGTGAGGAGTGGCACTGGCTTCAGAGAACACAGCAAGGCCAAACTGGGTGCCTGCAGAAAGGTGCCCAGGAAAAGACAGCCTGGGAAGCTCAGGCATGAGGCTGGGGTACTGGGAGAGGTGCAGGCTGGGCTGAAACCAGAGGGCTTGGGTGAAAAGCCACACATGGAACACATTAGCTGTGGGAACCCACACCACCAGATGAGGCTCCCTCCCTCGGAGCCATCAGAGACGGAACCAGGCAATTCTCCCCACCAGCTTCGGACACTGAAGGCTCATTCCCCGGGCAGAGAGAACCACAGGAACCAGTCTTGAGGATACCAGGCACAGCGAGGACAATGACAAGGACTGAAAACAGGGGTGACTTTCTGAGAGGTTAAGAGTGTGGAATCTTGAGGGGTTCCAGAGTCCAGTCTCAGCTCTGTCAATCAGGAGAGATGCGTTACCTTGGTCAAGCTGTTCCTGTTAACATCTCTGTTCCTGTTTCCTCATCTATAGAATAACGGTGATAATGGGTTCAAAGTCAAGGAGTAGATGTCAGGATTAAATGAGTCAGAGCTCTGAGAATGTTGCCTAACGCACTGTAAGGATCAACAGACAGAGGCTCCTCCTCCTGCTCCTTCCACTGTCACTACCTCTCCCTCAGCACACACACACGCACACACACACACACACACACACACATGCACCTGGGCTCTCAGAACGCTGGCAGCTGGAGTAAATTCATGGGTGTGTGATCCAAAGGGCCTTATCTAGAGAAACTGAACAACCCCAGAGAAACATGCCTGGATGCTGACTTTGGGAGGTTGGCCACAAAGCAGTTGGCTCCCCCCCATTACTCCATAGGAAAGCCCATCAGCTGAAACATCCCCCCCACACACATACACAGCAGTGCCAAACAGCTTTATAGTACCTTACTTTTAAACATCACCACAAAATTTCAGAATATCTAGGATAAAGAGCAGATGCCAAAACTTCCAAACTATTTTTAAAAGGTCACATATAAGGGATTTAGAATAATAATAATAGTAGTCAATTTTACCAAGCCCTCATGATGTACCAGGCACTGTTGTAAATGCTTTACATATACAGTCAGGTGCCACATAACGACATTTCAGTCAATGACAAATGGCACATATGATTAGTGGGCCCATAGGATTAGTACGACAGAGCCTAGGTGTGTAGTAGGCTATATCATCTAGGTTTGTGTAAATACACTCTATGATGTTCGCACAATGATGAAATCACCTAACAATGCATTTCTCAGAATGCGTCCCTGTTGTTAATTGACATATGACTGTAGTAACTCATTTAATCCTTACAACAAATCCTATATGAGGAAAGTACTATTTATAAACCCATTTCACAAATGAGAAGATTACAGCACAGGGAAGTTAACACAGTTAAAGCTAGGATTCAAATGGAGTCCAACGTCAGAGCCTGGACTCTTAACTACTATGCTTCTCAATAATAATTCTGCGAGTTTGAAGACTATAGAAAAATGCCTTCAAAATTCTGAAAGCACCACCTCTAAATCTATACCTAGCCAAACTATCAACCCAAAGTGAAGGCAGAAGGAAGACATTTTTAGGCATACAAGTCTTAAAATTCACAACTTAGAAATTCTCTCTTAGGAAGATACTGGAGATTATGCTCCAACAAAAACAAGGAGTTAAACCAAGAAAGACAATATCCAAGAAACAAAGGACCCAAGGGGCAAAGGGAATTCCCACAATGATGAAAGAAGGAAGGACAGGAAAAGTGCTGGGTGGCAGGCCACTGAGCAACCAACCCAGAGAGCAGGAGGACCAAGGACCCAGATGGAGGCCTCCAGGAAGAAAACACAAACAAAAAGAACCAATAAATCATCTTATTGGTGTGAATGTGTAGAAATGTATTGAAGATGTAGGAAGATTCACAATAGGTAAAGAAACCACATCACTGGAAAAAATAAGACAATTTTTATCATGAGGGAAGAAAAGTTGAACAATAAAGGAAATATAATCATAGAACTCTACATGGCTCATTTGGGCACAATAGTGTCACAGTTTACATAACGTAAATGATGAATATTGAGTTAACCAATTATTATGACAGAGCAATATTGGGATGATTAGGTAATGGAGCCAAGCTGGGTTGTATGATTAAGAAAGAAAGAGAGAGAAGACAGCTAGATCACCTACCAAGATGGGAAAGTCAAGAGACAAAATCCCAAAACTGATTAATCAAAAAGATAATAACGTAAGCCTCTGGTGAACAGCCAGAACAGGAGGCAGGTGGGAAGGAGAAGGAGACAGGAGTTGGAACACTGCTATTTTTCTTTATCAGCATTTTCCCATGTGTAAGTATTACTGTGATAAAAATTAACTCACATTACTGAGCTCTGGTATAAAAATAGATAAGCCAACCTAGGTGAAATGAAATTCTGACCTTAATATACAGAAATACTTCTACTTCTGCCTCTTTGTGAGAACAGTTTCCTGTTCAAAATAAGAATTCATAAGACACAAGTAAAAGAGCTGTTTCTCAGATACCTTCTGTCTACAATAACTGGTTACACTCTTCTCTCAAGAGTCCAACTAGGCCCATCCATACACTATCGTAGTATCATGGTGACTGACATTTAGATGCTACTTCTTGAAGACTATTATTTCCATAATACATTAAACATAGCCAATGCTGTCAACTCTTAGTTATCCACATTGGTGGACGAATACGCTGAACTGAATCATAATTTTTATACTCACATCTGATTTTTCCAACACTTCTATTTCCAACACTTCTATTTGAATACAACAGTCTTCTAATGGTCTTGGAACACAACCCAAACCAAAAGCATTGCTTCTTTCACCTCACAATCATTTATCACTGTTGCTTTTATCACGACTATTCAGGGTTTGGTCCCTCAGCCCCAGCAGCTTTGCCTGGCACTGCTCTCCAACACCTCAGCAAACTTCTCACTGGCCAAAACACACGCCACAGTCACTCACAACTCTGTTTCTCTGCTCATTACGGTTCATCTTGTTTGAAGCAGTGTCTTCTTACAGAAGGAAAAACACGGACATGAATCCAAGTCCCAGGTCTGCCATCATCACTATCTAGCTCTGTATCTTAGACAACTTCCATAACGTCTCTGAACCTCAGATTCTTCAACCAGATTGCAGGGATAATAAAACAAAGCTGGAGAGACTTGTTACACGAGAGTTAAACAAAATAACAGACATAAAGTACATAGAAAATTGTGGCCAAATAATATATGGCAACTGTCACCAGCAGTAGCAACATTATTTCCATGGAAACCATATCCATCCTCTGACAAGCAGGTCATCTGGGCAGGAACAGCTCCTCCTTTGTCATTGCGGAGCCAGAGCCCAGCAGCATCAGCCTAGGTGGGCTCTCAAGTGTTTACAGAGCCCAAAGGGGCTTTGAGAGCCAGCTCATGCCACCCCCACCCCGGCCAGAAGCTTTACCCACACTTCTGGCCCTCTGCTCATCCTCTGCTTTACTGTAGCATTCAGTGCCCCCAGCAATCCTCCACCCAGGTTTTCATGCCTCGTAAAAAACAAGACACTCTCACCAGGAAAATTAAGTTAACTACAGCTGTATTGAGGAAATTAAAAAAATATATTTTTAAAATAACACATTTATTTCATTCACATACTGCTCCATCCTCCCAGTCTCACTATGAAGATCCTTTTATTCCGTTTTCCCACTCAGGAAATCATTAATACTAAAAAGCTGGCAGATAAAAATGGAGCATCCACCAGACTCTAGACGGTACATTTTATTATTTTAAATTCCTTCCCAGGATATAAAATTAGATAAGTTTCCATTATTTGTTTCACTTTTAATACAGCAAAATTTATCTGCAAAAAGTACAGGAAAGATTGAGGAGTTGTGGTTTTGCAATGCATATCTTTATATGTTATACAGCTTTGAAATCTGCTGTGCACACCACCAAAGCCGCAAACATTCCACAGGGCAGCCCCAAGCTTGTTCTGCCCCTATTACACTTGCACAGGCATCCTAAGAAGGGCTTTCCTCCACTGACTGCAGTCACAGAACAGTAGCCCCGGGTTCGCACTCTCTGGATGCAACATGCCTACGTGATGGAACACCTACAGGGCCTACCTGGGAAGGACACAAGACAGACACGGCCACCTAGCATGCTAAAATATGCCCAAGAGGTGGTTGCTTTACTAGAAGAGCCACCTTAAGTGAGTCCTTAATGCTAAGTCACTAACAAACAATCTTTAACTCAGATAGGTCATGAACGTGAATATGAAACTTTTCAAACTTGACTACAAGCGCATGCTGATAAATAAGCACAAAAACAACCTTATCTGAGCACTTCCATAAGCCAGATTATTAAGGTAGCACTTTGATTAAACCTTCTGCCACTGAAATTAATCAAAGTACAGAATGCTCCAATGGATAAAATCCCTGTTACAAATCACAAACATTTCAGACCATGATGGAAAGGAGCAAAGAACAACAACTCGTCTGTCCAACGGGGATTTTGTCCCAGGGCAGGAAAAAATGTATAGGTCCTTGTCCAGCCAGATTCCGAGAGCACCTTCCTGGTACGTATGTACGTGATGTGATGAGTTGAAAAGTCATGTGCTTAGGCTGGAGCCAAAGGGAAACATGACACCTTCATGTCGCACAGAAGAGAGAAACTACTTCTCTGAAGCTAGAACGTGGCTTACTCTTCCTGCATCACTCAGAAAAAGACTATCAAATTTTAACTGTTCCTCAAGGCCCCACTCAAAGGTCACCTTTGCCACAAAATCTCTGGTAAACCTCACCCTTAATTCCTTCAATGACCCAGGCTTTCTTCCCGCACTGAACTGAAACGCAAATGGAGAAAGAGATGCAGGTACACACCTCACCTTCACTGCTCGACTGGGGACCCCATGAGGTGGAATCGTGATCTACACTGCCCCACAGCAGCAAGCACACACAGTGCCCGGCACATGACAGATGCAATAAATATATGCTGACTGCATATGCGCTTCCAAATCTTAAACGTGAAACAAAAATCAAAAAACGCTGTCTCTGGCCTCATGTGTCAGACTAGTAACCGAATTTAAGGGTAGTAAGTGGTATCATAAGGACTGGAAAGTAAGAATATAGTTAAGTCAATAGGATAGCAGGTAACATCACCATTTATATACATGGCATTCACCCTTTCCAAAAATGTATTCTCATAACAACTCTGAAAGAACGGAATCATCATTTCAAGTTAACCATGAGTAAACTAACGACTTGAACGACGAGGACAGGACCGTACAAGGCAGTTAAGTGGTAGAGCCAGAACTTCTTGAAATGGAGATGCGACAAAACAGGATCAGAGGGGGAAAAGAACAGGCATTGCCACAGAAAATAAAATACAGTCCTCCCTCCGGTCCATCACTATGACACCATGGTAGGTGATCACAAATCTAGCAGAAGTCATGTTTTATGAAAAATTTATAAGGAAGATAAAAAGTTTGCAGTGACTTTTCACTGGCTTTAACCCAAAATTAGCCAAATTTTCTCACTAGAATTAGTGTCTAGATCCTTAAATATGTTAAATCTTGTATAAATGTTTTAAAATCCCAAGTGGTTTTCAAATCTCTCCTAAGTTTAAGGAAGTTGATCACCACCACACACGGTGATACAAAAACAGGACCAGGCTTGGCGGTCCACCAGCAGCTCTAGGTCTTCTAGAAAGGAGAGTGAACCAGAGAAAGGAGGTTTTCAGACTCACTATGAAGCACAATAGAAAACAAATATTCAAATGCAAGGGAGATCATTCTTATAACCTAGAAATTTCCATTCTTTTTGGAATTGTGACGTATGTCATATCATGGTTTTAGGAAGAAAAAGATAATTAAAGTACATTAGATATAAACTTTTTAGAATATTTTAACAACACTTGAGAAATTAAATATACACTCTTAAGCAAAGCCCTCCACAATGGGTTTAACAGCAGAGTTTAAGTCAAAAGACGGGTGAGGCGGCTGGTACCAGCGTGGTAGGAAAGAAGAAGGAGAGAAGCAGGCGTGTCTGGTGCCAGCGTGATGGTGAAGAAGAAGGAGAGAAGCAGGCATGTTTAGATATCATTTAGAAGTCCAATACAGTGGGAGGTCTTGCTAATAACTGGATTCGGGAACAAGGAAAGGGTAGGGAGATTTCTCCATTGTAAGTGTGAGTGACTGGCTGGTCTTAGGGCCATCTACTGAGATGGAGACGACAGAGGGTGGAACAGGTTTGGAGGCTGAAGGGCAGTGGGAAAACGAGTTTTCTCTGGGTGACTTGCAGTTTGAGATGCCTAGTGACTGCTGCTCAATTCTGTATCTCATGTATCAAGTCAAAGAATGGAGTCTGGAACCAGAGGGTGATGGCAGGCGGGAGATATAAATTTGGTAGTCATCAGCATCTAGGTGGATTTAAAGCCAATTTAGAGATCATCTAGAAAAAGATGCATGCCTGGGGCCCTCGAATATTTAAGGATGAGGTGGAAACAGGCAGAGCCAGCAAAGAAAAATGGAAAGCAGAGGTCAGAAAGGTAAGAGAAAACCAGGAGAGTGTGGTGTCCTGGAAAGCAAGAGAAAATAACATCTCAACTCCACTGAATGCTACCAAGACAGCAAGTGCAGTAAAGGGACCCACGAGTTTAGCCATGTGAAGTCACTGGGAACGTGACCACTTCAGTAGAGTGGCAGGGAAAGAAGCCACACTGAAGTGGGCTAACGAGTTAAAGGAAATTAAAATAAATAAGCTACATTTTAAACAATGGGAAGGTGAGGAAGTTAAAACCACAAGAATAGACAACCTCTCAGGAAGTTTTACCAACCCACACAAGCAGATAACTATAATAAAGCCTTACCAGTGCAACCACAGAAGTCTGTTCAGTGCACAGTAGGGGCAAGCGGCGGGTGGGAGGACAGAGGTCAGAAAAAGCTTCTCAGAGAACGAAGTAACCAAATCTAAGAATCCAGGTGAGACCATTCCTATGGTGGACGTGTCCCTATAATGAAACAAATTCCACCACACATGCAGGACCGCCTGTCTGCTCTTAAGTGAAGAAAATCTCGTTAAATGAAGAATCAGTACTAAAACTTGCATGACATCAATAATATCTGCAAGAAACTGTTTTCTAGAAGAAAAACATTCCCAAGTTTCTCAGCTGTGAAAGCAGCAGAATACTGGATCTGACGTCTGTAATTTGGTTATGTCCTATGAACAGAAAGAGACGCATGATCTTGCCACAGTTCTGACTAGGGTTTATAGGGCACGTCGGGATGGGGGCAAGGGGTTTTCTGCTCATTGTGGTGGAAGGGGCGTGAAGAGACGGTAACTACGCAACGGACAGAGATGAGTTAAATGTCATTCTTCCCGGAAATGAAAAAAAGATAAAACTCTTCAGAGGCTGCTTTCCATGATTCCCTTAAAAGAAGATACAGGTTCACAATCTCTTCCTCAAAATCCTCGCGGCCAGATAAGTTTTGAAATTTGGAGTTTTTGAAATTTTAGAAAAGTAACACGAGGCAGATACCATCAATTATATAACAGCCCAGCAGGGGCTGGGCAACTCCCCTAAATAAAACACATGGATACTTCTGGGGCTGCAGTGACAGGACGATGACAGACAACAGCCTCACATCAGCGCAGGGCCTGCCATTAAATTAGTTACACAAAAACTTTCCATTTTCAGAGCGCTTAGATTTCACAACTATGGATAAGGGACTGTGGACTTACATGGAACACAAGTTTTAAGAAAGTAAAGATAAGCTGAAGGAGAACGATAGGGCCCGGGGTTCAAATTCCAGCTCTCCTCCATACGAACTGCATGAAAGCAGACAAGGTATTTAACACTTGTAAGCCTTAGTTTTCTGACCTGTAAAATGGGAGCAATGATATCTATCCCTAAGTATGCTGCAAAAACCACACCAGGCAATTAGGTTGCGAGGTGCCTGGTGCCATGTCCGGCACACGGCAGTAGGATGACCAGCCATCCCAGTTTGCCGATGACTTTCCCAGTCTTAGCCCTGACAGTTCCACAGCCTGGGAAACCAGGACGGCCGGTCACCCTACTTGGCAGGCACTCAGTAAATAGGAACTATTTTAATATTAAGAATAGATATTAACAAAAGTAAAAATGCAAAATGGAAAGATCACATGAAATAGTTTCAATGGTGAAACGTCCATGCCACTGGGAATTATAATCACCTCTTTTGTGGTAGGCAGAATTCTAAAATAGCACCCCTGGTGTGCACATCCTGGATAATCCCCTCCCCTGGAGGATGAGTGGGCCTGATCTAGTCAGGTAAGCCCTTTCTCAGAGATGGAAAGTCAGAGAAATTCAAAGTTACAGCAGATGCTCTCCTGCTGGCCTTGAAGAGGCAAACGGCCCTGTTGTGGAGAGGGCCACGTGGCAGGGAATGGGGGCCTGCCACTGGGAGCTGAGGGCCTCGGTCCTACACCTGCAAGGAACTGATTTCTGCCAACAATCTGAACAAGCCTGGAGGAGGACCCTGAGCCTCAGATGAGATCACGGTCCCTGCTGACACCACATTTCCCAGCCTTGTGAGGCACCAAGCAGAGGACCAGCTACACCAGGCCAGGACTTCAGACCTACAGAACTGTGAGATACCAAGTGGGTATTGTAAGCCACTAGGTTTGCGTTAATTTGTCACAAAGAATTAGAAAAATACATCTTTTAAGAGGTTATCCACTTCAAAATTAGAGATATATACATGCATATGTATATATGTGTATGTGTGTATAGTAACTATAAAGTATTTGTAAAACATAATTCCTTGCATAAACTACTTTTTTTAATATGAAAAATTCAAATTCGAAAGAAGCTTCTAACACAACTGAAACTTTCATACATTGATGGTGAGGGTATAAAAATGGTAAAATCACTTTAGAAAACTGGCAATTTCTACTAAACCTAATGTACACCTACTCTACAACTCAGAAACTCCATTCTGAGTGCAGAGACCCACAAAAAGACACACACAAGAATGTTCACGGCAGGTTTAGCCAAAACCTGGAAGCAATCCAAATTCCCATCAACAGGAGAATGGAAAAACTGTGGTTTCTTCCTTCGATGGAAAACTAACATCAATTAAAAAGAACTAATAGCAGACACAACATGGACGAATCTCACAGATATCACGTTGAGCAAAAGAAGCCAGACACAAAGAGGATATAATGAATGACTCCACTGACATGAAGTTCAAGCACAGGCACAACATGTCTGTGGGGACAGAAGTCAGAGTCTGGGTCACCTCTCAGCAGGGTGCAGAGCCTGGGAAGGGGCCGCAGGTACCTGTGACAGGCAGTGGAAACGTCCTACATCTATATCTGGTTGGAGGTTACCCAGGTGACCGTGCAGGTAAATAATCGTTGAGACATACGCTGAAGATTAATGACTTTACTGTATGCCACACTTCAGAAATAGTCTTCCTCCTTTACAGCAACTAATCAATAACCATCTAATGACATTTTAAGATGGATTCCTCATAAGAAAACACACAAATAAGCCAGTGAACAGTGCAGCACGAATAGTGTTACCATGCTATGCAAGTACATCTCTTCTTTAAGCACAGCACCTAACACTTAAGCATTCTCAATAAATGTTGGTTGAACCAATGTCACAGATAACGACACTGTTCATGTTTTAGAAGCCCAGAGAAATCTATAGGTGCATAATATCCTCAATATAATATACCCAATAGATGTGAAAAACTATGACTCTTATCCAATTAATTACTTCTTTCATTGCTGACCAATTAATTCCTTTGTTCACTTCCAAGTACAGGAAATATAAGCTAGGTGTTTAACCTTCACCAAAGCAATGCCGATGGTAACTGTGTAGTGTGAAGACAGCACCGCCTTCACTGTTTACACTGCTTGTCTGACACTGGGGCAGGGACTCTTTGCCATGGATACAGGGTGACCATAAAGGCTCAGAGCATGACGAGTTGGTTAGGACTATCTAATCCAACCTCCCACCCTGGTCAGAAAACCATCCCAGTGTCCCTGCCAGTGGGCAGCCCACTGCTGGGAAAGGAGAGCGAGGGATGTCAGAGAGAGCTGACACTCAGAGAGGGACAATGGCTACCGGGAACCGTGTCCCCCTGAACACTCTCCCACCGGAACGCAGCAGACAGAATTCATGGTCTGAAAAGTCTCACTTGGCAGTCAGTCTGAGAAACAGAAGCAAAGTAAGTTTTGAGTCCACGGGAGGTGAAGGAGACTCAAATATACCAGGAGCAGGGATCAGACAAAAAGTGAAACAAAACCGCAGCTCACCTCGCTGTTGTGGCCCCGCAGGTTGAAGTTGATTCTCTGGGGGGTGCTCCTGTCCCGGCGGCAGTGGCTCGAGGTGAAAGTCACCCCGACGACGCCCCGGCCATTGCCCGTGGCCAGCCAGCCCTCCTCGTAGTAGCGCCTCCTGCACACCGGCTTCTCCTTCTCGCTCTTGGGGACGCGCCCCTTCCAGGACAGGCAGAGGATGTTGGAGTCGCTGCAAAGGACAGGCCCATGCTCCACCGCTGCATACATACTTTTTCTGGATGAACTGCTTGACTTAAAAAGTAATCCTGAATGCCGGAAAATTTAAACCAATTCCTTTCATGGACTGATTTATTTTATTTCTGTGGCTGGCTTGCGTTGTCTCCCTCAACCCCCTTTAACAAAGACTGACCTGCACCTACCTAATCAGACGCTCAGTATTTTATAAAGATCCACCAAATGCATAGTGAAAAAATTTCTCTATAAAAGATGATGGCAGTCTGCTAAGAAAAGGTAATGCTTAAAGAAAACGTGGGGTCCATTTTTATTTTCAAGGGGCTTAGAGGAAGAGTGGGCTGACCCTTTGGAGAAAGAGCATTGTTAACACGTGGTATCAAGAAACTGAGTTTTCTTCTTTTTACTCAACTTGGTTATTCTCATTCAGCCTGAGATTCCAGTTTAGTGTAATATGATTCTAGAGACAAAGGGTTGCAAATACATAGATTTCAAGTAACTTAAGGCTTTAAGAATCCCTCGAGCTGGAATTTTCTCTTCAAAAGTTCAGACGCAGAGACAGAACACACGGGATCATCTTCCTTCTGAGGCCACCCTCTGGCATGTTTTCTCAACTAGACAAATTTCTGCTGCTAAAGCTGAAAAAGATTGCATAAAGGGAAAAAAAGGCACACAAACTGTGCAAAACAGACCAGAGTTTGTGCAGACAGCAGTCCAAGTTTAGGAAGAAAAAAAGACTCTTTCTTCACTGTTCAGAGCCAGAAACTTCCCCCCTCAGAGCTCGGTCCAGTTTCCCGGCAGGCCACTATGTCCCCAGGGAGAGCTGGGCACCATCTGACGGCCCCTCCGCAGGCCCATGCACCCCTCAGTGCCATAGGGGCATAGAGAGAAAGCCTCTCCAATGGGCAGAGTCAGAATGTTCTAAAGCTCTTAAAGTGGCCCACGCGTTGTTGCCTTGGGTGAATCCTAAATCCTCCTGCTGACAAAACGGCGCCTGCCTGCAGGATCTCGTCTCCTTTGTCCCTGTCTCCTTCCTCCCTCCCCTAGTCACTTCTCCCCTTTCTGCTCCTAAACATCACATATTTTTCCATCTTGAAGGAAAAAAACTAATCTCAGAATTAAGTCCATTAAGTAATCCTCCTCTTACATGCAATGCAGGTCTTCTTGGACTCAACAAGAAAGAGAATCCCTTGAAACGAAAACACAGGTGAGAATCAGGGTCCTCCCCACTGTTTCCCTTCAGAGACTGTCTCCCAACACCACACGGAGAGCCCAAGGAAAAGAAGCTTTGCTTGGATGTTCCTCAATATTCACCTTGTAATTAGCGGTTTCAATCACTACCTTAGGATGTTATCCTACAGATACAGGAAAGGAAAAAGGAAACAATAAACCAAAATTTCTCGAATACAGTTAACGGAAAGTGGCAAAAGAATTGGTTCATGTTCAAACCTGTCCCATCACATCCCAACTCGCTTTCCCCCAGTCATAACCCACAGTAAGAGTTACTCTCAGTCCAGAATTTTAAAGTCTGTCCAATTCACCAAAACCACTGGAAAAAAAGTGCAAAAAACACTTCATGGTCCCACCTGCAGTGCCTGAAATCAACTTCTCCTCAGTCACCTTCTCACTTAGCTCCTTCTTTCAACTGGAGAGGTATTTTTGAGGCTTGATCTGTGCAAATTTTTTTTTTTTCTTTTTGCAAACTTTCTTTACCCGTGAAGACCACATGGAAAACTGGCCATTAGTGATGTATTTTTCTCCCTGGGCTCCTGAGCCCAGTGGTGTCAAGTTGCTCCATCTGATTCTTAAATTAATTTTCATCAGTTGTGAAACTCTTCAAGTGGCCACAAGAATGAGCCTGTCTCCTTGTGTACAAGGCGTGTGTATAGGAAGAAGGTTTAAATGCACAGAGACATACACTCCACAGGTGCGCACAACGCGTCTGTTCTCCCCGTCACTTCAGGAACCATCCGATTAATCACAGCTTGGAGGCCCTGGAGTCTTACAAATCTGTAAAACAAAATAAAATATAAAGAAAAAAGACTTTAAAATTCTGAAGAATAAAGGTTCTGAATAATCGCTGTAATTGAAATTGGAGACCAATCTTTACACTACATTTATCAAATGGAGCTATTGACTGCATTGACTGGTAAAATTCCAACAGTAAAAAGTGTACACCTCGCCAGCTTACAGACAACATACAACATGAGGAGTTCGAATGCCATGTACCGTCTACCAAACCTGCGAGTGGCCGGGCGCACCTGAGGGAAATCCTTGCCTCCACTCTCCTCCACCACGCTGTCCTTTCTAAGGCTCTGGGCCCTGAATGTGCAACTTTACCCCTGTGGAGGCCGTCATCCTGGTTACGCAGGCATCCTCAAAAAGGAGACCAAAGAGGCTCAGAAAAGTTATCTAAATTGATTTTTTTCACTATCAGTAAAAGATATTCCCTGAAGACACAAGGCAGCAAGGGCCTTTAAAACCCCTCCATCCCTGATTGCTGGCAGTTTGCAGAGCAAAGCACAGCTATTTTCTCAGCCTTTAAGTTGTCTACCAGCAATAAAGTCCTAGAGAATCTTATCCAGCAATCCATCCTCTTGTCCTTCCTACTGCCTTCAGTCCAGGCCCGTATCACATCCACAAAAGCACTGGACAAATCGGTCCCTAACTTCCCAACACCATCCCACCTTCCAGAGGGCCCTCAGACTGATCTTTCTAAAATTCAAGGCTGCTTGAAGAGCCTGGACTGTTCTCCCCGCCCAGGCAGCCCCCTGGAGGGCTAGTGAAACCAACAGCCTAGCCCCACCCAAAACATCTGACACTGAAAGTCTAGGGCTGGGCCTAGGTATGTACATGTCTAACAAGTTCCAAAGAGATGCTAATGCTGTGGGTCTGGCGACCAGGCCTTGAGAACCACTGGTCTATGGGATTAAGTTCCAGGAGGACCCTTTGCGATCTGATTTCAACTTCTCCTCCTCTCCTGCGATAGCCTCCATGTCCAGCCTGTGTTACCACCGTTGCATCTAGCCACTCCCTGTCCCCGAAGTACTGTGTTCTTCCTCTCCTTCATGTCTCCACGCCTCCCACTCCCTTCCCAAGTCAGGCCTCAACACTTCTTTTAAAATCCACCTAAAACAGCATCTCTCCCATGAAGCCTCCCAGGGCACCTCGTACTAACTTCTGCAATAGCGTTCATCACGCTGCATCCTAAGGCTCTTCTCTACGCTCCTAGAGGCCGGAAACCCATCTTTCTCACCACTGGCGTGGAGGTTGGCATAAACTAGGTACTCAACAGAAGTGTGGAGGAGGAGGCAGGCAGGAGCAAGGCAGCAGCCACACGTAATTTCCTTGGGATACCTAATTCAGATGAGACACAGTATATATATTTTGTATGTGCCCATAAATCATAACAACTAAATTCTCTCAGGAAGCACTTGTACCTGAGGGAAAAAAGTGAAAACAAATGCTATAAAATTCAAATTAACGCCATGTTCTTCCTCCTAAAATGCTAATGCCACTACCTTCTTCCCTATCCTGGCCTGGGGGCAGCGTCACAGATGGGAAAAGCAGAAGCAACCTCTCAAGAATCAGCTATACATACACAGGTTTTCAACTATGTAAGAGCATGATCCATGATTATTCAACCATCCACACAAAATACAATGTAAACGATCAGTTCCCCAAAACTCTCCCAGGGTACCATAAGGTCAGCATTATTTTCATAATAATACTAAGTCATTTGCCTTCTTCACTGTGTTGACAATTGTATCAACGGTGCAAAAGCAACAGTGGATCAATTTGCCTGCTGGATAACCCCAATCAAGGCTCTGGTACCGAAATGCACCAGTCCTCATCAGGTTTTTAAAAAACGCCAGCTTCACTTAAGAATGTTCCTTGGATAAAGATGTGGTATACACATGCACACACGTGCGCATGCACAATGGAATACTACTCAGCCGTAAAAAAGATGAAATCGTGCCATTTGTGAAAACATGGATGGACCCTGAAGGTACTATGCTAAGTGAAATAAATAAGTCAGACAGAGAAAGACAAACGCCGTACCATTTCACTCATATGTGGAAGATAAACAAACACACATAGATAAGGAGAACAGATTGGTGGTTACCAGAGGGGAAGAGGGTGGGCAAAAAGGGTAAAGATGCACATGTGTACAGTGACAGATGGCAACTAGACTTCTGGTGGTGAACACAATGCAGGCTATACAGAAACCAAAGTACAATGATGTACACCTGAAATTTATATAATGTTATAAACCACGTGACCTCAATAAAATAATTTTAAAAAAATAATGTTCTTAATGCAGCAGTAAAAACTATTAATTTTATTAAATATCAACCATTGAATACATGGCTGTTTCATATTCCGTATTTCAGAAGAGCAAGCACACACAACGCATTTCTGCTGACTACTGAGGTACAGTGGTAACCCTGAGAAAAAGCACTTGTGCTATAGTTTAAGTTGCAAGCTGCACAAGTTGCTTTTTTCATGGAATACCCTGTTTACTGGAAAGAATGAAGGACAAATTATGGTAATTCGGGCCTGGGTCTTTGGCCGACATCTTCTCGAGTTAAAATCAGAATTTTGGGAAAACCAGCATCTATCACATGAGCTTGATAGCTCCCCAATATTTAAAGACATTCCTCATGTGACTGGAGGTAATATTCATAAATGTGAATTTTTTTATACTGTATTTCATACTTCACCACATGTCAATATTTGGAAGATTCACATAACTTGGTCAACCAATATTTTCCAAACGACCAATGCATGATGACACAAATTATGCTTCAGTAAAACAGCCATTCGAGGTGCAAGAAAGACAAATAGATTTTACTATAACCAAGTATGAAAAATTCACTGATATATTTAAAGCTCTATATTGCTACTAACTTTTAAGAAACTACCACTTGTTGAGTTTTGATATAGTATCAAGGAAAAATATCCATGATTATCTGAAAAGACTATTGAAATACTCCTCCCTTTTCCAACTACATATCTGTGTGTGGTCAGATCTTCATACGTTTCAACAAAAACAGCACATTGCAACAGACAGAATGCAGAAGCAGATGTGAGAATCCAGCTATCTTTCACTGAGTGGGACAATAAAGATATTTTGCCAAAATGTAAAATAATGCCACTCTTCTCAGTAAATTTTTTAGTTAGAAAATAGTTATTTTTCATAAAAATTACATTGTTTCTAACATTTAGTAGGTTTATTATTTTTAAATGAATTAGTAATTTTTTTTAATTTCTCAGTTTTAATTTCTAATATGGTAAATGAATAGCTAACACCCACATAAACAAAAGCTCTTTTGGGTCTTCAATAATTTTTAAGAATATAAAGGGGCCCTGAGACCAAAAAGTTTGAAAACCACTGGTTTATGCTAACTCTCCAAAATGTAAGCCTTAAATAACTATTATACTAAAGTGTGTAGGATAAATTTCCATAGTAAAAGCACAGATAAAAGTTTTACATATGTTGCTATGGTTTTTAACCAAACTTTAAAAATTATAAAACACCATATATGCTAAACAAATAAGGCAGATATTTATGACATGCTACTTTATTATTACTCAAATGGATAATGGATACAAAAATCTAACAACAAGAAACCACTATCATAGTATCCTAATTCCTGAGAGTCTGGCACCTATTTTAGTGCTGCCATAAACAGAAACGGGTGATGTTACACACTTCCCTTCCTTCTGTCTTATTTTCTCCTGAGGATGAGAAAATGAGGATATAACTGATTACTAAGGATATAACTAGCTTCTAAGGGAAGTACACTGTCAAATCAACACTAAGAAAGGAGTTTGGTATAGAAAGATTACAAAGTAACTATTCAATTAAAAGCAGGAACAGATACTTGTACACCCTGTTCACAGCAGCATTATTCACAACAGCAAAAAGGTGGAAGGAACCCAAACATCCATAAACAGATGAACAGATAAACAAAATGTGGTATAAACAGACAATGGAATATTATTCAGCCTTAAAAAGAAATAAAATTCTGTCTGATACATACTACAACGTGGATAAACCTTGAAGACATCATGCTAAGTGAAATAAGCTGGATAAACAAGGACAAAGATTGTATGACTCCATTTATATAAAGTACCTAGAATAGTCAAATTCATAGAGAAAGAAAGTAGAATGGTGGTTACCAGGGCTGGGACTAGGGCACCTGGGGAGTTATTTAATGGGTAAGGAGTTTCAGTTTGGGATGATGAAAAAATTTCAGAGATGGACAGTGGTGATAGCTGCATAATAATGTAAATGTACTTAAGGCCACTGAATTGTACACTTAAAAATGATAAAAATGGTAAATTTTATGTATATTTCACCTCAATTTAAAAAATCAGGTAAATTAAGAAAAGCAACTATTCATACAAAGTCTTTCAATAACAGACTGAAAGTAAATACTCGTTACTTCAGCATTATGATGTTTTTACTCTGAACACTGTAATACAGGCCCAGGAGCAATCCCAGAGCTTTCTTTACGAATAAACAATGCCAACCTTTGAATTCTGGCCCAAACCAGCTTCTGGTAATTACAGCTTATTTTCAGACTATTCCTATAAATCACTGAAAAATCCATTCCTGCTTTTATGAGATTACAATCTTAAAGCAAATACTAATAGATGTGCCTGACTGAATTAATTACGTGAGCATGCCCTGGGAGTCAGTAAACTTACAAGATGCTTCCCACTCTAACTGTCCACACTACCCAGTTCTAATGGCAAACCAGGAGCCCCAGAACTCAGGAAGTACAACTTAGGGGCAGAACGGTACAATGTTAAGAAAAGAAAATGCCATAGTATTATAGACACCCCTGGATTCATCAACCAGCAAATCTTCCCGGAACATCTGTTATGCAAGAGGCCCCTGTGCTGCATTCTCTGGCTCTCTTGTCCCCAGTGAGATATTCTATTTTCTAATCAGAGTTATTTTCCCTACAGTTTATTTTGTATAATCTGATGTCTATTTTCCACCGACATGGATAAAATCTACTAGTGGGGGGAATAAAATTGCGTTTTTGGTTTGTTTTACTTTTTAATTCATTTGAATTAATGTTAGAGATCAGAGATAAAATAAATAAGGAAAGATATTTTCCATTCACAAAATTTTGATAGAAATATAGTCATTAAAAGTTGTAAGAGGGGCCGGCCCAGTGGTGTAGTGGTTAAGTTCACATGCTCCCCTTCGGCGGCCCGGGGTACACGGGTTCAGATCCCGGGTGCAGCGTCCCACATACAAAGTAGAGGAAGATGGGCACACGTGTAGGCCCAGGTACAAAGTGGAGGAAGATGGGCACGCGGGTTGGCCCAGGGCCAATCTTCCTAAGCAAAAAGAGGAGGACTGGCAACAGATGTTAGCTCAGGGCTAATCCTCCTCCTCAAAAAAAAAAACGTTGTAAGAATGCAACCACTGGAAAACAGTTTAGAATTAGCTAGTACAATTGAAGATGTGAATACTCTGTAAACAGCAATTCCACTCCTAAATATGTGAACTAGACACGTTCTTCAAAAGTAGTCCAGGGAACAGATACACAGATTCGCAGCAGCAGCATCGCTTACATTAGCCAAAAACTGAACCCAACGTGAACAGATAAAGTGTAGTCTATTCAAAGAGCAGAATTCTATACGGCAACGTAAATGAACACTACACAGAACAAGATGGATGAATTTAATAAACATAACATCGAGCAAAGGCATCTTATGAAAGAATACCTATAATATGAATCATTTACGTAAGTTCAAAAACAGGCCAAACTAATTTTATCAGTTAAGACTGCATACATAGTACAACTAAAATTTAAAAAGCAAGGAAAATATACCATAGAGCAGTATAGTGGTTACCTGGGGGTGGGTGGGGTGGGGATTGTGAATGAGGAAGGGCACACACGGGGGTGTTGCTGGGCTGCCAGCGATGCTCCATGTCTTGATCAGGGTGGTGGTTACAGGGGTTCCCTCTGTAATTATTCTTTACAACCCATTTGTCTGACATAGTCTTCCACGTGTATGATATATCTCATAGTAAACAGGTTTAACAAGCTGTGAACTATATTAGACACCAGTCCTCTGGGATTTTTAGAGAATTTAAATCAATTATTAAGAAGGAATTTTTAAAATTACTTATCCAACCTTAATGAGTGCTCTCCAAATCCAGAAAATCCCAATAAAGTACCAAAGATGCTATTTTAGTTCTCAAGCTAAGAAGGTATCCACAAAGAAAATGCATATTAACAGTAATGATTGGAGATAAGAGAAAACTTCAGGATAAAGTTCTATTTCTTTCTAAAGGATAAAAATTTAAGACAGTGGTTAAGCAGAAGATTGAGATGAGAAGCAAAAAGTAGATTTAGGGAAAAAATATACAGATGTTCTTAGATGAATGCAAAGCAGGAAGAAAAATACAGTAGAAAATTCTGAATATAATATTCCAAACAGCCTAAAGATTAAGCTTTTAATTAGAGACTTGTTTGGGGGCTGGAGAGAAGAAAGGAGAGGGAAATGAGTTTTCCTGATTGATGATGTAAATTAAACACATCCCAATTTCTCTTCTCTCCTCAGAGGGCAACTCTGCTGCCTTGGCTGTCTATTGTGTCAGATCCAGCTCTACCCACGCTAGAGGGAGGGTGGCTCTCTCCACACCCAGGCCTCCCCTCACTGCCCCTGTCCACAGATGGCAACAGGTCCTGATCTCTGTTCAGCTTCTTTTTAACTAAAGTAACTACCATGACCTGCCTCTAATTACAGTCACTCCTTTCCCTGGGGAATTTTCCACAACCCACAAATATCCACGGAGCCCCAGGCGGTTCTAACTGGTTCCTAATTAGTTTCAATAGCTGCCTAGAGGCTAGTTCAAATCTGCCTTCCACGACTGCCTTTTAAGGTAGGGATACTCTCAGCAACCACTTGTCAAGTGGCTACCTACATAAGAAGGGAAACATCTGCATACAGGAAACACCACTGCAAAGAGAATGGGGTTTAACAATGATTTAACATATTTACTGTATTCATTCTCCAGCTCTTAATTCTCAAAACGTGCTAGTGAGATGCTAATAACTAAAGATATGCATGCACGGTCATGCCCAGGCATATTCAAAAGATGCACTCTTACCACAACTGTGTTACTATCAAATCATTTTCCCATTGACTTGCACCGTGAATTTTAGAGACGCATTCCACAGAAAAGTTCTGTCTTCTTCAGAACAGCACCAACTCCTTGAGATGCAGCACACTGAGGCACTGCACAGACTCACGTGGCAGGGGTCTTCTCTGCCTGCTGTAGAGCTATTTTTCTTTGTAATTCATCATACCTACTAAACCACAAACTCCTAAACTCCAATTTTCACCTCACCGCCAGTGCCCACCAGTACTGCATTTAATTAAGTGTTCGATAAGGTAGGAAGTATGGTACAGAGCCCCAGACAGTCTTCTAAGGACAAGGAAAACAATCAATGAACGAGGTTCTCTACCCAAACCCTGGGTCAACCACCCACAGGCCCTGCAGACCAGGGGAGTAAAAGAATTCTAGGGAGAAAGCTGGGAGTCCACTGCTGTGTTCAGAGAACAGCATAAAGGTACATTTTCAGGGAAAGTTTCTCCCTATTTACTTCTGTGCCTGATTTCAACAGCCAGTTCTAAGAACAGGAACATCTAATTATCCACACAGAGAGAGGAGGGCATGGAGGTTGCAAGACAAACAGCTTGATTACTAGTTGAAAAGAGAGTAGGTTGAAAAGAGAGTGGGAGCTAGATACTTCTAAGAGAGGATCTAGACCTGATACGTAGATGTTGAAATGCTGTGGTACCATCTATGAGGCTCACTGGTCATGTGCCTTAATTAAAAAGGGAGAGCATTTCATTTATCAAATTGACGAAGACTGAAAAAAATGACAATTCCCAGCGTCGTGTAGAGTGTAGAGAAATGAGAGGCCAATTTGGTGATATAATTCAGAAGACTTAAAATGTTGCAAACCTTTGATTCAGCAATTCTACTTCTGGAAATTTACCATAAGGAAATAATGTTGGATTGTGCAAAGATTCAGCTGTAAGGATTTTCACCATGCATTTTTATAAGGGAAAAATCTGAAATAATCTTTATGTCCAAAATGGGATACCGGTTCAGTAAATGTTGGTATAGACATAAAACAGAATACTGTGCAACCACTAGTAATTATATTATAGAAGACTACAGAGGGACATGGTAACACTTTCTCAATAACTTAAGTAAAAAGTGAAATTACAGGTTACATTTCCAGGATGCTCTGGAGGGCCTACCCACTACTATATAACAAGACAGTGGGTAAATTACAACAAACATAATTTTTGCTGGACTTACAGGAAAGTATGATAAATCTCCAAGGAAGGCATACACACAAATAAACACATGAGGAAGCCAGAGTTATCCAGCAAATGCAAATATAAGATACATACTCATCCAGAATTGTCTGGACAAGTGCTGATATAAGCACTGGAATCAGAATCAGGGTACCTAACTGTCCCAGTTTGCCCAGAACTATCCCAGTTTTAGCACTGAAAGACCCAGATCCCAGGAAACCCCTCAGTCCTGGGCAAACCAGACAGCTGGTTCCGCTATCAGAATTCCAAACTTTGGTCCCACCTCAAGGTGGAGAGACTGAGCCTGAGTCGCGTGCCTTCACTGGGCCATCACGGAGGCTGACGCTGTCTCCGACCGTTAGCGCTCCGTGGTTTGAGGCTGGAGCATGTGTAAATCTTGTCTGCATGAAAACATTCCCAATTTAGAACCTAAGGATTCCCACAGATGCAATTCAACGGAAAATCAGTTACCAATCAAAAATTACCAAACGTACAAAGAAAATAAGTCATCACAAGCTCTCAGTAGAAACAACAAATGTAGATCCCCAGGCCTTCAGAAACTGAAATGAACATAAACAGAATTTAAAATAATTAGGTTTGAATTTCTGGGTTCCCGTCTGGCATACAAAAAGCCCGGAAATTGCCACTCTGTCCTAACAACAAGTAAAAAGCTGAGCAAAACAGAAAAATCTATTCTTCTTAGATCCGTAAGAGAAGTGAGTCACAGGGCAAACCACTGCCCCCAAAATTGGATAGAACAAAAGGCTAAAACAAAGAATTACACTCACGGGAGCAGAAGCCAATGAGCTGAAACCTCCATGGGAACCAGTCCCAGGGTGGGGAAACCCCAGCTGTAATTGATGAATTATTGGAGGCTCAGGGTGGGCAAGTCTGAGAGAGAAACTTCAGGGGGACCCACCCATCGGGGCCCCCCAGACCTTTGTGAGTTATTACCTCCAGGAGCTCACTAGATCCTCACAGTAAATATAGAAGAAAAATCCACTCATGCTCTGGCAGGGGAAGGGGAAAAGGAACCATTTCGAAACACACCAGAGCAGACTCTGTTCTTCTGAACAAAGTCTGCCCTCAGGAAAAACTATTTAACCAGGCCTAACCAATTGGGATTTTATCAGAGCCTAACTGACCAGAGGGAAGAGAAATACCCAACTCCAGCCCACACTAGCCATCCTGTCCCATCTGAGAGGGGGAGGGGGAAACTGAGAAAAACATGTAAAGACAGTCCACAGGCAAAGGCCCACTATACGACTGAGATCCAAGTTCTGGGGATGTAATGTACATGGTGATGGTAGTTAACAATACTGTACTATATACTTGACAGTTGCCAAGAAAGTAAATCTTAAATGTTTTCATCACACAAAAGAAATGGTAATTATGTGAGGTGATGGAGATGATAACTAACATTATAGTAATCATTTTGCAACATATAAGTGTATCAAATTATCACGTGTACAACTTAAACTTACACAATATATGTTAATTATATCTCAATAACTAGATATTAAAAAAAGAAACACAGGAAAAAAAGGGAGACGGGGCACAGAGAAATTTTGGGGGGTGATGGAACTGTTCCATATTTTGATATGTAAACACAACCGTTTACATCTGTCAAAATGCATAGAACTGTACACTAAGAAGGGTGCATTTACTGTATGTAAATTATATCTTAATTTTTAAAAACAGTGTCTGGCACATGTAAATGCTATACAGTATTAGTGATTATTATCAATTTTGCTATTATGCACCAGGCACTAGGCTGGGCGCTGAAAAGACAATGTCGAGCAAATACAGATACAGTCCTACCTTCAAGGAACCTGTAGTCAAGTGGTGAAGACTAGACATTAATCAAATAATTACGGCTATGACAAATGCCACAAAGGAGAGGTACATGGTGTTCTGAGAGCTGCAATCTGAAGGAAGAGGAGATGTTAAATATGAGAACGACGGGGTGGTGGAGGCAAGAGGAGGCATTCCAAGCAAATGGAATAGCATGGACAAAGACCACGGAGAAGAAAACACAGTGATTTGGAAAAACTCAGAAGAATGCTGGTAGGAGAATTGAGAACGTATGTCCACACACACAGCCACAATGAGATATCACCTCACACTCACTAGATGGTTAGAACAAAAAAAACAAGTGCTGGCAAGGATGTGAAGAAACTGGTATCCCTATGTACTGTTGGTAGGATTGCAAAATGGCATAGCCGCTATGGAAAACAGTTCAGAAGTTCCTCAGAAAAATAAAAATAGAACTACCACACAATCCAGCAATTCCACAAATCCAAAAGAATTGAAAGCAGGACCTTCTAGAGATATCTGCACACCCATGTTCATAGCAGCATTATTTACAATAGCCGAGAGGTGGAAGCAACCCAAGTGTCCACGTCAGATGAATGGATAAACAAAATGTGGTATGTACATACAAAGGCATATTATTTGTTCTTAAAAAGGAAGGAAATTCTGACACATACGACAACGGGGACGCACCTTGAGGCCATTATGCTAAGTGAAATAAGCCAGTCACAAAAAGACAAATACTGTATGATTCCACTTACATGAGGTACCTCAAGCAGATAAGTTCATAGAAACAGAAAGTAGAATGGTGATTGCCAAGAGCAACGGGGAGGGAGGAAAGAGGAGCTGTTATTTAACGGGTACAGAGTTTCAGTTTTACAAGATGAAAAAGTTCTAGAAACTAGTTGCACAACAATGTGAATACAATTAACAGTACTGAACTGTACACTTAGAAATGGTTAAGATGGTAAGTTTTATGTTATGCATTTTTCACCAGAATAAAAAAAACATACGTAGGGCCGGCCCGGTGGCGCAGTGGTTAAGTGCACGTGCTCCGCTTCAGCGGCTCAGGGTTCGCAGGTTCGGATCCCGGGCGCACACCGACGCAGTACCTGGTAAGCCATGCTGTGGCAGCGTCCCATATAAAGTAGAGGAAGATGGGCACAGATGTTAGCCCAGGGCCAGTCTTCCTCAGCAAAAGGAGGAGGATTGGCATGGATGTTAGCTCAGGGCTAGTCTTCTTCACAAAAAAAAAAAAAACATACGTTCACATATACAAAGACTGAGACGTAATCATAGGACTTTAGAACTCTTCCCCTCCCCCATACCTTACCACCACATTACTGAAGGCCTATTTACAGCACCTCCTTTTAACCAGGACATCACGTCCAGTTATCAAGAAAATGTTACAAGACATAGTAAAAGGCAGAAAACACAGTTTGAAGAGACAGGGGCAAGCATCATAACGAGACTCAGAAATGGCAGGGTTGTTGGAATTATCAGACCAGGAATTTAAAACAACTATGATTAATATGCTAAGGGCTCTAATGGATAAATTAGATGGCATGAAAGAACATATGGGCAATGTAAGCAGAGAGATGGAAATTCTAAGAAAGAACCAAAAAATAAATGCTAGAGATCAAAAATACTATAATAGAAATGAAGAGTGGCTTTGATAGGCTCATTAGTAGACTGGACACAGCAGAGGAAAGAATCTCTGAGCTTGAGGATATCTCAATAGAAACCTCCAAAACTGAAAAGCAAACAGAAAAAAGACTGAAAAAAACAAAATATCTGAGAACTGTGGGACAACTACAAAAGATACACATATAACAAGAATACTAGAAGAAGAAAGAGAAAAAGGAACAAAAGAAATATTTGAAACAATAATGACTGGATTTTCCCGCAAATTAATGTCAGACACCAAAGCACAGATCCAGGAAGCTCGAAGAATACCAAGGATGATAAATGCCCAAAAACCACATGTAGGCATCATTTTCAAACTACAGAAAATCAAATATAAGGAAAAAATCCTGAAAGAAGCCAGAGGGAAAAAAACACCTTACCTACACAGAAAGAAAGGTAAGAATTACATTTGACTTCTCAGAAACCATGCAATAAAGAAGAGAGTGGAGTGAAATATTTAAAGTGTTGAGGAAAAACCACCAACCTAGAATTCTGAACCTGAGAAATTACCCTTCAAAAGTGAAAGACAAAGACTTTCTCAGACAAATAAAAATTGAGGAAATTTGTTGCCTGTAGACACACCTTACAAGAAATGTTAAAAGAAGTTCTTTACAGAAGGAAAATGATATAGGTCAGAAACTCAGATCTACATAAAGAAAGGAAGAGCACCGAAAAAGGAATAAGTGAAGGTAAAATCAAAACTTCTATTTTTCTTATTCTTAATTGATCTAACAGATAACAGTCTGTTCAAAATAATAATACCAACAGTGTATTCAATTATGTAGCGCTAACATCATACTTAATGGTGAGAACCTCAAAGCTTTCCCAATAAGATCAACAACAAGGCAGGGATGTCCCCTCTCACCAATGCTTTTCAACATTGTACTGGAAGTCCTAGCTAATGTAATAAGACAAGAAAAGGAAATAACAGGTATACAGATTGGCAAGAAATAAATAATTAGGTTTAAAATGTTGAAAGGAATGAAAAAGCAAGCACTAAGACACTATCTAAAACGACCACAGAGGACCAAATAAAACTTTCAGCAGAGGAAAATCTGATTACTAAAATAGCATGCAATATATGAGTAGAAACACCAGCCAAAAAAGGAATTAATGAACTGGCTACAACAGCTCAAGAAATTTCCCATGAAATCCTTTGTAGCAGAGAGGGACAAGGAGATACAAATATAAAGGCAAGATTAAGAGAAATGGAGGAGTGATTGAGGGGGACAGATCTAATTGGAGTTCTGAAAGGACAGAACAGAGAAAACAGAAACTATCTGAAGATATAATGATAGAATTTGATACAAGAAGCACAATATACACCAAGCAGGATAAATAAAAAAGAAATCCAGGGGCCAGCCCTGCGGCCTAGTTGTTAAGTTTGGCGTGCTCCGCTTCAGCGGCCCGGGGTTCACAGGCTGGGATCCTGGGCATGGACCTACACCACTTGTCAGCCATGCTGTAGCGGTGTCCCACATACAAAATAGAGGAAGATTAGCACAGATGTTAGCTCAGGGCTAATCTTCCTCAACCAAAAAAAGAGGAAGATAGGCAACAGATGTTAGCTCAGGGTGAATCTTCCTCAGCAAAATTAAAAAAAGAAATCCACACCTGGGCACATTTTAGCAAAACACAGAGAGAAGAGCTGAACAGCAGCCAAAAGTAAAAGACAGGTACTTTCAAAGTCACGACAATTAGACTAACAGCAGACATCTCAACAGCACTCAGAAATCAACGAACTAATATCGTCAAAGTACTGAGAGAAAATATGGAATTATATTCTGGATATATAACATAGAATTATACACTCAGAAAAAATTGTCTTTTAAGCATTAGAGTTAAATAATACGACACTTTAAAAAGAATAAAATGGGGCCGGCCGCGTAGTGTAACGGTTAAGTCTGACACGCTCTGCTTTTGCGGCCCGGGGTTCACAGGTTCAGATCCCAGGTGCAGACCAACACCACTCATCAAGCTATGCTGTGGCGGCATCCCACATGCAAAATAGAGGAAGACTGGCACAGATGTTAGCTCAGGGCCAATCTTCCTCAGCAAAAAGAAGGCAGATTGGCAGCAGATGTTAGCTCAGAGCAACTCTTCCTCACCCAAAAAAAAAAGAAAAAAGAATAAAAGGTAAATTTTAAAACTGACCTCACAAAATAACTTCTAAAGAATATCTCAGGTAGGAGGAGAATGACTCAGAAGGAAGGCCTAAGATAGAAGAAGAAACAACAAAAAAAAGAAATTGTTAAACACGTAGGTAAAATTAAACGATGTCTTTTCAAAAAAGAACAACAATAACAGCAAACACCTATACAGCACTTGTTAACTGCCAAGTACAGTTCCAAATGCTTTATAGGTACTGCATTTGACATTTAAAAGCTCTGGCCTTCTGAGAAAGGTCCTTTCATTGTCCATACTTTACAGATGAGGAAACCGAGGCACAGAGAGGTTTAAGCACTGCCCAATGTTAGTCACCTGGTAGGTGGCAGAGCTGGGATTCAAACCAGGCTGCCAGAGTCTAGTCCACATGCTCAACCACTAAGCTGTGTCTATTTGAGGGGGAAAATAGAAAATCTGGTGAAAGAAGGATGATCAGAAAGCTAAAGTACTCTAAGGCCCTTATACTCTTCAGGACGGTGGTCAAAATGCTGATTAACTTGACCCTTGACTAGCTTAGGCAAGCACAGCGAAATTCACAGGGCAATCACTAAAAGACCAGAAACAAAGGACACAACTTCCAAATCAGAGGACAGAAAAAATGTGGGGGACTCAAATCAGTCTCCTGAAGAGAGGAAAAAGAAACAAAAGGCAGAATAAAATAAAAGAGACGGCAGAAGTACAAATACATCAGTAATCACAACACATCAAGGATTAAAGGACCTACACCTGCCAGTTAAGAGCGTACCAGATTACATTAAAGAAGACAACAGTGTTACATGCCCTCACATACCTAAAACCTAAGATTGCGTTAAGAATGAAAATAAAAGGAGAAGAAGAGATATGCCATGTATACAGAAACCAAAAAAGAAAGCTGGGGTAGCTATATTAATATTTTACACAATACATTTTAAGGCAAAAGCAGTTGACACAGAATAAAGAAGGGAGCAGCCACATAGTGATCAACAGTCCTCTTCACCTGGAGCGGATCACAACTCTAACTGATAAACACCTAATGAAATAACCTGGAAATATACAAAGCAAAAACCAAAGGGGAGAAATAAGCTATCTACAGTCAAAGTAGGAGATTTCAACCAGCTCTCTCAATTACTTATAGATCAAGCTAAAAGAAAAAAGCAAATAATTAAAAGATGTGACTGTCACAATTAACAAACTTGGTCTTAATGAACATACATAGAATCTTGTATCCAATTCAGAGTGTACATTCTTCTCAAGGACACAAGAACATTTACAAAAATTCACCACGGAAAGTGAGTCTCAACATATTTCAAAAAGTAAGTGTCATAGAGGCCTTATCTCATGACTACAAAGCTATTAAGTTAAAAGCAATTACAAAAATATAAATTATAAAACTATATGTTGGAAATTTGTAAACAAAGACATTTCTAAATAACTTAAGAAACAAGGAAGAAATCATAACAGAAAGTTCAAAATACTGAATATTAATTAAAATATTACATACCAAAACTTATCAGCTACAGAAAAAGCAGTACTTTGTGGGAAATTTATTTCCTTAAATGCTTATAATAGGAAAGAATAAATGTTATAAATTAAGGAGCTAAATGTTCAATTAGAAAGTATAGCATAAACCAAAAGACAGTGAAGGAAGGAGATAAAAAAGATAAAACAGAAATTCATAAAAAAGAAAAAGTAACATTAGAGAGGCTAAACAAAGCCAGAAGTTGACTCAAAAACAAGTAATCAGAGGGGCTGGCCCCGTGGCGTAGCAGTTAAGTGTGCGCGCTCCACTGCTGGCGGCCTGGGTCCGGATCCCCGGCACACATTGACGCACCACTTGTCAGGCCATGCTGTGGCGGCATCCCATATAAAGTAGAGGAAGATGGGCACAGATGTTAGCCCAGGGCCAGTCTTCCTCAGCAAAAAGAGGAGGATTGGCATGGATGTTAGCTCAGGGCTGATCTTCCTCACAAAAAAAAAAAAAAAAAAAGTAATCAGGGACCAGCCCAGTGGCCTAGTGCTTAAGTATGAGTCCTCCTCTTGGGCGGCCCAGGGTTCACAAGTTTGGATCCCAGGTGCAGACCTACACCACTCATCAAGCCATGCTGTGGCAGCATCCCACATACAAAATAGAGGGAGATGGGCACAGATGTTAGCTCAGGACTAATCTTCCCCAGCAAAAAGACGAAGACTGGCAACAGATGTTAGCTTAGGGCCAATCTTCCTCACCGAAAAACAAGAAAAATAAAGACACAAACATCTGGCAAGATAGATGAAGAAAAGAAAAGCACAAATAAACAATACAGAGAATGAAAAAGGGAGTGTAACTATAGATACAGTGAAGATTAAAAAGATAAAAGAATACCATGAAAAACTTAATGCTAAAAAACTTGATAACATGCAACGGACAAATTCCTAGGAAACATAATTTAACAAAACTAACTCGAGAAGAAAGATAAAGTCTAAATTGTGCCATAACCATTAAAGAAAATGACTCAGTACTTTAAAATCTTCCCACAAAGAAAACATCGAGTCCAGATATTTTACAGTTAAGTTCTACCAACATTCAAGGAACAGACCCTTCCAGTATTACACAAACTCGTCCAGAGAAAAGAAAAAGTGCTAACACCCACAACTAATTCTGTGAGGCTATTATACCTTGATACCAAAACCAGATATGGAGAGTACAAGAATGGAAAATTAAAGGCAATATCACTCATAAATAAGACACAAAAATCTTAAAAAAGAGCATTAGCCAATCCAATAGCATATAAAGAAAATACTAGATTGTGACCAAACTGGGTTCTCCCCAAGAATAATATTTGCCACAGTCACTTGACCTCATTCACTGCCCGAGGACACCCTGAGCCTGACGTCCAGGGCCGTTCACAGAACGCCCCACACTCGTCTTCGTAGCCTATCTTCCACCTCTGTCCTCTGTAAAAATTATGCTCCTTTCAAAGTGTACTTTCTGCTTGTACACCAAGCCCCAAGCTTATCCCACTGATTACAAAGCGCATCCCAAATCTCTCCAATTTTAGCCATCTTTCCTGATGCATTTTCAAAACCACCCACCCCATCCATCCTTGCCAGCTTTTCCCTACTGGGTGTGGACTTCTTTTCTTTAATCTGCACAGTATACTCTTCTATCGTTCTTAAGTTGGTCATTCAATTCTTCACCATATTACAAAGTATTGGAGCCCCTATATTCCCTGCTAGCTTGGGAGTTACTTAAGGGTAAGGACTTGAAACGCCTGTTCAGCAAGACATCTTGCACAGAGTATACATTAAGTATTCAATAAAGTATGTTCAATCGAATAGAAGTGCTTTTATTTGTACGCAGCGTTAAAAATCCTTTCCCCCAGGAACAAAAGATCCTGTGTAGGAACAATAATGCTTTCCCAATGATGTTATAAATTGTATTCTTTTATAGGCCAGTAAACTACAGGATGTCTTCCCACTGCCACAAGCAGAGATAAACACACTCACGCACGCATAACTCTGGTCACACAAATGCTGGACAGAATTTAATACAACTTCATTCACCCTGTAATTTGAATTGAGATCTGTCTGGATCCCAAACCTGTATACCCCCAGGCTGCCTTCTACTTTTTGTCCCGGTCTCTTTCCTATTACGTTGCGAACCTTCTGAGAGCAGGAAATACGCCTCCATCATTGAATCTCCAGACCTAGGAAAGAACTCAATATTTGCTGCATGAATGATGATTAAATGTAGGAAGAAGCCCAACACACAAACGCCTCCCAAAAGCATCAATGTGTGTCCTCACAGAAGAATAAAGAGAAGACTCCGAATGGTAAATTACAGGTTCTATTATATTCACTGCCCTCTCATTAACAAGGGAATTATTTATTTTGGAAATTTTTCCATTAAAAGAGCTGAAAATTTGAGGCTCTTAAAAAGCTAAGTTCCAGTCATCTAAAACAGTGTCATCTAAAACACTGTCATCTTGGATGACAGTCAATACATCAAATATAATTACATAATAAAATTTGTCTTGAAACACTAACAAACACCATTTCAATACAGAGTTACAAGTAGCTAAAAATGTCCCCACACTCCTGCCAATGTCGCTTTCACAGAGTTCAGGTGATACCACCACACTGAAGTTTACCAAGAACACTGGTAACAGGATCTTTTCACAGATGCACAGCAATGCAGAAAATTCAAACCAGTTATGGTCCAGCACATATACAAGAATAAACAAGTTTAGGTGTGGTGAAGAAATTACCCTCTTGGTCATGACCACAGAGGAAATACAAAATATAAACAGTTTGCTTTACAAAAAAGAAGAAACATAGAAATAACTGTCATGGAAAAATAAAGGATGTGGCAAAACAGCTGTGCATTAGTTCCACTATCACATTCCATATATCCTGAAAATTATTAGCTCTGTAGAAAACAGGTATAAGTGATCACAGTAAATCAGAATTTAATATGACTTTCAGATTATTACTTAAAACTTAAGCTTATTTTAACACTAACATAAATTTCAGTAAATTTTTCACTTACAACTTGAAGTTCTTTCCAAAGAAACTAAATTGAATTGGATTGTAATAGATAATGGCAGTTTGTTATTTTTCTTAATTTTTTATAGTCAAATATTTTCATGAATACCTATATATTGTTAAACTAAAATGAAAATAAAATATCAATTTACATCATGATGAGTAAATCTGTTTTCACATCTGCTGCCATCTTTTTTACTTGCAAAAATAATCCCCTGGCATTTTTGTGGTTTTTATATAGAAAGGGCTCAAATGGATGGGTGAAATGCAGCCAGCAAATGAAGAGAGAACAGAGGCCTGGCAGTGGCCCAGCCTCAGCTGGGTTCTATGCAAGGGATAACTTCCAGGTGATTCCTTCCCAGTTCCGACAGCAAGCAGGAGGGCCTGAGCAGCAGCCGACAACAGACAGGGCCAGCACAGAGAGCGTGCCCGACTGTCCATCGGGCCGTGCACCGGGGCAGAGCCCAGGCCGGGGACCAGAGCTAACCGATGGCCCAGGGCCCATACAAATGGACATATTTCCAATTCTTAACACGTGCTGGGGGCTACAGAGAAGTGGTGGAGGGGTCTTCAATAACTTCCAGCACACAGGAGAGTCGCAGTGTGGCACGCAGCACTCACAAATGTGCCTGGCACTGACAAATGACTAGCCCTGGACCACGCAGGAAACAGCAGCCGGAGATAGGGGGGAATCAGCTTGTCAATCAGGGGCGGAGAGAGCAGAATGCAGACATCTACATCATACACAGCCAGCAAAAGTATTTTCTCACTTGGCCAAAAGTCTCACACAACAACCATAAAGATTTTTTTGGACAGAAATATTTTCATTTCCTAATTACAACAACGTCACAGGCTTAATCAACAACAATAAATGAACATTATAAAACATTTACCAAGCAACCAGCCCAAGACTAGATAAAATAAAGTTAATATAAAGATACAAGATCTGGTCCCTGAACTTAATCAGCTCACCATCTAGCTATGGAAGCAAAACTCACAAACATGAAATATCAGAGCACATAAGAGTGAGAGAGGGGGGCTCTATACGGGCTTGAACACTTAGATCTCAGAGTCGACAGCAACAGAAAAGCATTTAGCCCGAAGATCAGGAGACCTGAGTCCCCGCACTCTACAGGGGGGTGGAGAAGGAAGAACAGGCACATGTGGCAGATGAGGCGCTGGCTGACCTCTCACTGTCACAGCACCACTGTGAGGTCGATATTCCCCCCATTCTACAGACAAGGAAACTGAGGCTCATACCTTGGGCAGGTGACCTAACCACTGTGGTCTGTTTTTTCATTTGTAAAATAAAGGAACTGACATAAATCAGTGGTTTTCAAACTGGGACCAGCAAAGCACCAGAGCTTTCTGGCAGTGACTCAGAGCCCTGAAGTGGGCAGCACCCTCGGCCAAATGCACCAAACCTCTGGTCGACAGCCCGATACCTATTGCCCCATGGAATATTTTGCTAATATAACCCCAGCATGGAGAATATACCTAGAATATAATGAGTGATCCATAAAACTGAGGAACGAACAGATGAACGAATGGAACAAATGGCTCATCACGATCCACTTGAAGGTGACTCTCGTTTGTGGTGGCTCACTTCCTTATATGTCTAGCGATGTTCTTGTTGTTTGCTCTTAATCAGTGGGTTGAGGGGGGCTCTCTTCCAGAGGGCATTTGTGTTTACTTCTGCCAAGCCCTTGGGTGCTTCCGACCCAGAAGCACTGGGATGAGTCTCTCAGCTTGGAGTTTTCCAGACCACACAGGTAGCATAAATTCAAACCCCAAATGCAAGAGATTCAAGAGACTTTTTGTAAAGCTAAGAAGCCTCCTCCCTTTGCTGACGGATGTTCTCTCCCTACCCTCAGCCTAGCCCTTCAAAGAGGTTCAGATGAAACTCCGCCTCCCTCAAATCTGGTCCCTGGTATCACAGAGGTCCCCGTGGTGTCACCTCCCACTCTGGTTTTAGACCCTCTCTCTCTCCCTCAGGAACACTCACTCCTCTGTCTCTTTTTACCCACCCACGAGTTTCTCACTTTCTTGTAGTAAAGATTATAAAAGGGTGCTGGTTTTATCTTCTCCAGTATTTCCACAGGAAATGGAAGGTTTTCCAGAATATCTGCTCAGGATATTCCAGGAGGGGTTGAGACTCTACACCTATCACCTTCAGATGTGCGTTTAGAAATCATCCCCAAGGTGAGCGAGAGCTGACACCAGGTGAGCAGTCAACACAGGAGATGGCCAGAGCAGGTAAGGGAAATACAAGAAGCCAACAGGAGAGGGGCTAAGACTGGCCGGAGAGCAGGATACCCTGGGTGTGCTGAGGAAAGACCTGCAGGGGCAGAAGACAAAGGGTAGGAGTTCACCTCATGATGGTAAGGAGACCAATGTGAACTTGAGAAATTAGTTCTGAAGGGTGACTGGAAGGTGAAGAACACAATGCTTATCTTTATTGGTACTTCCATCAACTGAAGAGGATAGTTTAGGAATAGAGTACTATCACTTGTGTACATAACTTACCAAAAAATTCACGATAAGCACACAGACCCAAAGTTAAATCAAATTCAAGCAGGAGATAGGGCATAGGGAAAGTGGGAGATATGACAGAGGAAACCCCATGTACAGGAAATGAAGTGAATGAAGTGCATGTTCCATTACTGGAAACAAATTTTCAGCTGTGTTATGCTGCTGTGAAATCATACCATTCAGAGTACAAGCCAAATCCTGTCACATTCTACATCAAGGAGCTGGTTCACACGGGAATTTGGTTATACAGAATGAGGAATAAGTGGACCATCACCAAGGGCTTGGACACACTTATTCTGATTCGATTATTATTGAATGTAACCAGGCATAATGCTTCAAGTTTTTTTTATTATGTCCTTTTATTTTAACAACAACCAAATATGGAAGATAGTTACAGGTTAGCAAAATGAGGCTCAAAGAAGCTGGCTGAGGACCCTGAGTCACTACATCTCGGCACTTACAAATGCACGTCTCTGTAGATTTTCACGTAATACTATGTTCTGTATATGAAATAGTTAAAAGAATTCAAACTGAGAAAGGGCAGACATGAACTGGGGTTCATCAGGGAAGCCATCTGGGTCCCTTCCCACAGGTGTCATGACAATAACACTAACATTAATGAAATCTGCCAGGGAAAATTCAGTTAATTCATAATACTGAAGAGCAGGTGCACAAACGGAACACGAGAAAATGAACTGCAGGACTTAAATCTCCACTGTGATTCTCCCTGATCAGTGGAGGAACCCTTCTTCCCAGAAAACAGTCTTACCTCAAATAAAAGAGTAGACACTGGGTAGCAGGAAAAAGGATAATGATCCAGATCTTCCCTTAAACCACATTTCAACTGAGGGCTGTAATCACAGCTGGAGATAACGAACATGCACCTTGGGTTCAGGCAATGATGTATATCACCCAGGTTCTCAGAAGGGATTCATAGTCATTTATCAAAAGCTTAGCTTTTGGAAGAAATAGATCAGTTCTATTTCCTTCAAGTTCTTACACCACAATCTTAAGATCTTAAATAAAATAGTATTTGTACACCTACATTTGGAGATACTCCGTGTGGCCCAGGACTAAACAAGAAAGAAAAATCGACTGGAGATAGTGGGAAAAGAAGGCTGCAGAACCAACAAGCATAAACGAAAAGCAAATTCTTAATGAGTAACGAATATGTACTGTTGTTTTAATGAATCTATTAAAAACATGACGCTCTCCAGAAAGAATCTGAAGCACTTTTTATAAAGTGCATACAAAATAAGATTACTTATCATCTTATAAAACAGAGTTTTAAAAGGAAAAACAGTTAAGGAAAAGGAGAGAGAAAAACGTTAACACTAAAAGCATGGAAAGCCTGGCCTTAAGTATGCTCGCAGTGAGGGCAAGGGCCGCAGGATGGCTTACGTAAACCTTATGGTCAGAAATGAGGAGACTGTCTAGTTACCCGGGAAAGACACCATTTTCCTATCATTGAATTCTGAAAAAATCTCAACATTGAAGCACCAGTAAGGAGATCGAAACAGTAATCAAAAACCTCCCCAAAAATAAAAGTCCAGGACCAGACGGCTTTCCTGGGGAATTCTACCAAACATTCAAAGAAGACTTAATACCTATCCTTCTCAAACTCTTCCAAAAAATTGAGGAGGGGGGGAAGCTCCCTAACTCATTCTACGAAGCTGACATTACCCTGATACCAAAACCAGACAAGGACAACACAAAAAAAGAAAATTACAGGCCAATATCACTGATGAACATCGATGCGAAAATCCTCAACAAAATACTAGCAAATCGCATACAACAATACGTTAAAAAGATTATACACCATGATCAAGTGGGATTTATTCCAGGTATGCAGGGATGGTTTAACATTCGCAAATCAATCAACGTAATACACCACATTAATAAAATGAAGAACAAAAATCACATGATCATCTCAATAGATGCAGAGAAAGCATTTGACAAGATACAGCATCCATTTATGATAAAAACTCTGAATAAAATGGGTATAGAAGGAAAGTACCTCAACATAATAAAGACCATATATGAGAAACCCACAGCTAATATCATCCTCAATGGTGAAAAACTGAAAGCTATCCCTCTAAGAACAGGAACCAGACAAGGATGCCCACTGTCACCACTCCTATTTAACATAGTATTAGAAGTCCTAGCCAGAGCAATCAGGCAAGAGAAAGAAATAAAAGGGATCCAAATTGGAAAGGAAGAAGTGAAACTGTCACTATTTGCAGATGACATGATTTTATATATAGAAAACCCTAAAGAATCCACCAGAAAACTTTTAGAAGTAATAAACGAATATGGTAAAGTTGCAGGATACAAAATCAACACACAAAAATCAGTTGCATTTCTGTACACTAACAACGAAGTAGCAGAAAGAGAAATTAAGAATACCATCCCATTTACAATTGCAAAAAAAAGAATAAAATACCTAGGAATAAACTTAACCAAAGAGGTGAAAGATCTGTACACCGAAAACTATAAAACATTTCTGAAAGAAATTGAAGAAGACACAAAGAAATGGAAAGATATTCCGTGCTCTTGGATTGGAAGAATTAACATAGTTAAGATGTCCATACTTCCTAAAGCCATCTATAGATTCAATGCAATCCCTATCAAAGTTCCAACAACATTTTTCACAGAAATAGAACAAAGAATCCTAAAATTTATATGGAACAACAAAAGACCCTGAATAGCTAAAGGAATCCTGAGAAAAAAGAACAAAGCTGGAGGTATCACACTCCCTGATTTCAAAATATACTACAAAGCTATAGTAACCAAAACAGCATGGTACTGGCACAAAAACAGACACACAGATCAATGGAATAGAATCGAAAGCCCAGAAATAAACCCACACATCTATGGACAGCTAATCTTTGACAAAGGAGCCAAGAACATACAATGGGGAAAAGAAAGTCTCTTCAACAAATGGTGTTGGGAAAACTGGATAGCCACATGCAAAAAAATGAAAGTAGACCCTTACCTTACACCATGCACAAAAATTAACTCCAAATGGATTAAAGACTTGAATGTAAGACCTGACACTATGAAACTTCTAGAAGAAAACATAGGCAGTTCGCTCTTCCACATCGGTCTTAGCAACATCTTTTCAAACACCACATCTGACCGGGCAAGAGAAACAATAGAAAAAATAAACAAATGGGACTACATCAAACTAAAAAGCTTCTGCACAGCAAAGGAAACCATCAACAAAACGAAAAGACAACCTAACAATTGGGAGAAGATATTTGCAAACCATACATCTGATAAGGGCTTAATCTCCAAAATATATAAAGAACTCATGCATCTCAACAACAAAAAACTACCAACCCAATTAAAAAATGGGCAAAAGACCTGAACAGACATTTCTCCAAAGAAGATATACAGATAGCCAACAGACACATGAAAAGATGTTCAAAATCACTATCAGGGAAATGCAAATCAAAACTACAATGAGATATCACCTCACGCCCGTCAGAATGGCTATAATTAACAAGACAGGAAACAATATGTGTTGGAGAGGATGTGGAGAGAAGGGAACTCTCATACACTGCTGGTGGGAGTGCAAACTGGTGCAGCCACTATGGAAAACAGTATGGAGATTCCTCAAAAAATCAAGGATAGAACTACCATATGATCCAGCTATTCCACTGCTGGGTTTTTATCCAAAGAACTTGAAAACACCAATTTGCAAAGGTACGTGCACCCCTGTGTTCATTGCAGCGTTATTCACAATAGCCAAGACTTGGAAGCAACCTAAGTGCCCATCAAGGGACGAATGGATAAAGAAGCTGTGGTATATATACACAATGGAATACTACTCAGCCATAAGAAACGATGAAATCCAGCCACTTGTGACAACATGGATGGACATTGAGGGTATAATGCAAAGTGAAATAAGTCAGAGGGAGAAGGTCAAATACCGTATGATTTCCTCCATTAAGTAGTAGATAATAACAACAATAAACAAACACATAGGGACAGAGAGTGGATTGGTGGTTACCAGAGGGGAAGGGGGGAGGGAGGAGGGTGAAAGGGATAATTCGGCACATGTGTGTGGTGATGGGTTGTAATTAGTATTTTGGTGGTGAACATGATGTAGTCCATGCAGAAATAGAAGTACAATGATGTACACCTGAAATTTTTACAATGTTATAAACCAATGTTACTGCAATAAACAAAAAATTAAAAAAAAAAAAAAAATCTCAACATTGAAGCACCAAGAAGGGCCATCAGATGATGGAAAGAATAATGTCTATGACAAACTCACACAAACGTAGAACAGGATTCACAATTATTTCCTATGACAAACATGAATAAAAGTTGAACATTAATAGGTAATTGGGTAAAAGCGATTTTTTGAGGGCTAGGGTAATGCAGCCCAAAATGTGCCATGGGTGGAAGAGACAGAGAACACGTCCCTCCCGCTCTTCCTAAAAAGCATGACTCTCAATCAGACCAGTTAACAAACAAGACAAGGCCCTCAGGCAGGCACTCCGTCCCCCTGCCTTCCTCTGTTCACCTGTGAACTGTGGCCACCTCGTCCTGTCATCCCTTTGGGCTGATGGAAGGATAAAAACCAGGCTGGGAAAAAAGACCTCATTATTTAGGCCGGTTCTATAAAGAAGGAAATTAAGGCAGGGACTTCAGCCTGGGAGTCCAACGTCTGAATTACCTCTCTCAGATACCATTAAAATGCTTGGAAACAAATGAGATTTCGTTTCTTTCTCCTTTTGCCTTTTTGAATATCCTTCCCAGAACATTCCCAAGCTGAGGCAGCTCAACCTGGCCCTGTAGATAACCCATTTCCCTCCCAGTCATTTACCCAAAGAGGTGCGAGCACAAAGGATTCAAAGGGGCTATTTTTCCTCATATATAACATAAGATACCTGCTACTGTTTTTTTCTAAATAAAATATTTTTTTAAAAAAACAACTAAATTCATTTATCCATACATCTGTCCTTCTATTCGTTCACTGAACAAACACTTGAGTGCCTTACATCCTAGCCTCCGAGCTAAGCAGTGCAGAAACTATGAATAAAACATACTCTTGACTTTCTAATTTAGATGACAAATGAGTGTTTCCTTTCCCAATTTAAACAGTTAAAATGTGTACAGCACGATAGGAGTGCACCTTTCAAATACCATTAGAACATAAGATTGTCCCCTGCAAACTTGAAGATGGCTGGGAGCCTCAAATACAACATTGTATCTTCAATTAATCACCCGGCTATGGCCACCTTCCAAAGGACCGCTGGGCTTTCCGCTCTGTCCCCGCAGCCAGCTGTTTTCTCTCCAGAGGCACTGAGGCAGCCATCTAAGGGGGAAATCAAACTCTGCAGGGACTCCTCCTGACCACGGTTTTCTCCTTTGGCGTGAAGACTTTCCTTTCACTGAAGACTTTCTATAAGAAACTAATCTTCATAATAAAAATAAAATCCACATTCAGGCAGCCACTTCTTCTAAAAAGCCAAGAAAATAGATTCCTGGTGAAGAAAAATGAAGAAAAGATGATTTTCAACAACCAGGGAGGAAAAGGTAATAAATGATCAGCAGAAAGCATCAAAAATGAAAAAGCGATACCAAAAAAAAAAGATACAATGGCATGAAAGCATAGTGCCGTGCACTTGGCAAAGTCTCAATTATTCATTTTATAATGTATGATGTTTCCTTGCTTTCAATGCATTCACATTACATTGGGCTTGCTGCCACAAGATTAATGTTGTACTACAGTTCTAATTAAAATTCACACCGAGGCCTACCTCTCAACAACAAACATTCAAGTTGATAAATAAAAAGAAATGAAGAGTGAATATATAAGAAAAATATGCCATTTTCTCACGTACTGAATTGTCAATTTTTTCGTGTGCGTGAGGAAGATCGGCCCTGAGCTAACATCTGCCAATCCTCCTCTTTTTTTTTTTGCTGAGGAAGACTGGCCCTGGGCTAACATCCGTGCCCATCTTCCTCCACTTGATATGGGACGCTGCCACAGCATAGCTTAACAAGCGGTGCGTCGGTGCACGCCCGGGATCTGAACCGGCGAACCCTGGGCCGCCGCAGCGGAGCATGCGCACTTAACTGCTTGCACCACCGGGCCAGCCCCCTGAATTGTCAATTTTGACTCGCCAGTTATTGAGAGAGCCAAACCTGCCCAGCCGACGCCATGCATCATCTCCTGTCTGTCCATGTGGTTAATGCCGCCCATTTAGCCTGGTCACAGAGAAGCATCACTTAATTCACACACCACTCTGAAATAACAGTCCTGTGGCCTTGGGAACGACTTTCTAGGCAGAGAGGTTCACAAGCTAAATTCCAAGCCAAACAAGCGTCAAGTGCTCATGGCTGTGGCTGCATCTGAAAGCCTGGTGGACGAGAGTGAACAGGTCTGCTGCATGTCTCAGTGAGAATGTGGGGGGACCCATGCTGTTCCAGGGGTGAGACAGGAGATGGGCCCACGATACTGGCCCGGTTTGCTAATGTCAAATGACTGCACTGGGAGAGGGAGATTCTCCGTTTTTCTTTTCTTTTTTAACAAAATTATCTGAAGGTAAACACTAATGCAGTCATTTGAAACTGATTTTTGCACAGTTTAAGCCATGTGTTAAAGACTCTCCTCATGGATGCATATAGAATATCATATACTCAGGCTAGGAAGTATTTTCTACATATATTAGTGCCAAACTATATTATTATCTTCCTACGACATTAAGATCCGACTATAACAGAGAAGGGACAAGAACGCATTTTCTATCATACCTGAGCTAAATCATGGATAAATACTAAAGCAGGTTATGGGTAAACTTAACGGTATCTTTAAAAAGCTTCAACTAGATGGCAGAAAACACATACAAGATTTAAATTCCGAACAATTATTAACTGTTCTACATTATCAAAAAACACGCACAGTCTTCTGGACCCCCAGAGTCTGTGTAAAGGAAGGGGAACCTCACCCACGAGACTCCCTAATACAGACTGAGACGTATGTCCATATCTCCATGCTTTCACAGGTCCTCACACAGTGCCCTGCAGAGAGCAGGCCCTCCAGAAGCATTTGTTCAATTAGATGTTTATAGGAGAAAAAAATCAGGATCAAATAAATAGTTGCTGGCATCTATGAAAAACCAAAATAAAATAATAAAACAGGTAAAATGAGCAAGAAGAAAAAACTCACTATTGTCAGAGCAACTGTTCTTCCAAACCCATGATATAAAAATTTTCTCAAATTAAATCAGACAAAAAGTGATGTCAAAGTAACATCCTAGGAAAGAGCTAAGCATATGTCTTTAAAATTAAGCATTTCAATCAATTCAATCAACACGAGCATAAACACCATCTTTTAGTTCTAATAATAAAAACATCTTCTGGAAAGTGCTGGATCACTTTACATTTAAAGCAAGGGGCCAAAAACACACTATTTTATTCTACAGTTCCCCGCTAAACGCTCCAGAATATATGATACCAAAACAGCTGCAGGGAAAGCTCAGGTGCTAGACTTGGTTCTTTCTTTATGAAGCCGTAGTGTTAATACAGCTCAGTGTACTATACACTAAGACTGGACACCTTACAGAGTCTCAAAGGAGCTGCGAAAACAGACCCCACCCTTCCCCCAATACGCCTCTAAGGCACACACAGTGCAGTCCACTGACAGACAATCAACAGATTTAAGATCCCATGACCCTCTGTCACTCCACGCCTGTGATGATGAACGCAGCACGAGAGGTAGGGAGCCCACACCTCTTGCCAAGAAGGCCCCCCACAAACCACGACCCCAGTATGAAAGGAAGTGGAGAGAGTTCCAGGAATTAGGTGACGGGGCTGAAAGGATGGTCTTCTGAGTGAAGAAAGCAGAGCTGCCTCAAGCCAAGATCGAGATGGCCCAGAAGGACCACAAACACTACTGCTGCCAGAAGAAGACCAGAAGGCATGTTTCTGGTACCCACATGAAACATGTGGGTACCACATGTTTTTCCTGAGGAAGACTGGCCGTGGGCTAACATCCGTGCCCATCTTCCTCCACTTTATATGGGACGCCGCCACAGCATGGCTTAACAAGCGGGATCCGAACCGGCGAACCCTGGGACTGCTGCAGCAAGGAGTGAGTGGATTCAGGGTGTCTGCATCGTTGAAGTGAACTCTCCACTCCTGAGAATCATCCTGAGGAGCCCTGGAATAAGATCTGACATTCAAAGTACAGAGCAGGGCCGGCCCCGTGGCTTAGTGGTTAAGTGCGTGCGCTCCGCTGCTGGCGACCCGGGTTCAGATCCCCGGCACGCACCGAGGCACCGCTTCTCCGGCCATGCTGAGGCCGCGTCCCACATACAGCAACTAGAAGGATGTGCAACTATGACATACAACTATCTACTGGGGCTTTGGGGAAAAATAAATAAATAAAAATTATTTTAAAAAAAACAATAACTTTTAAAAAAAAAAAAAAAGTGCAGAGCAGTAGCTTCCACGAAGAGCCCAAGTTACTCTCCAGGCCACCAGAAAGTCAGAGTCCTCAGCCTCGTGCAACACGAGAAACAAGATCCTACACGACCCACACTGAGCTCCCCCACAGCCGGAAAAGCAACAGAGGACGGGGGAGGAGTTGTTCCCGCCACTGCGGCCAAGGCAAAGAGCTGCTTCTGGTGGTCCTCGTACAAACTGTCCCAGTTAACCAACACACTACGTGGTTCAAGTCTCTTTGTTCAGAACTCTGAATAAATAATTCTAACAAAGTAACGTCAGAGCATTATCACCGCTACACAGGCTAGTCCATAAAAGTCATCCTACCCTACGACGTCCTTGGGCTCTAACACCAACACACTGTCACCAATACTCAAGTCTACGAAGAAATCTCATCTCCCGGACCTCCCTGACCGAGGGGCTGTTAAAGGTGACATTCAGGAAAAGAACATTTGTAGATTCTAATATAATATAGGCCCTCTCTATTTGCACAACACAAACACCTCTGTACATGCACCAAGAAAGTGCTGCTTATACCCATCACTTCTCAGTTATTCCAAATTTAAAAAGAAAAAGTGCTGTGGGAAGGAGATCCTCCAGCACGAGTGTTGCAAGTTGGGACCATCTATATTGATTTACTGTTACTTGTCTGAATTATGAGCTTAGGACCAGAGAACAGTGGACGCCATTATTAATGAAGGTCACGTTTACCCTTCCATTCCCAACTAAGAACACACTGTTTGTGCTGCTTCAGAAGAAAGGTCTCCCTAGTTCACAACAGTCATGACTCCCCCTCAGTAAGAGATGCTGTGCTCCAATCTGGGACGTCCATGTGAAAGGCACACTCCCACGTCTCCTAGCAGGGGCCCACCCTCATGCAGTACTGTCACAGAATGACAGCTCTTTGGAAGTCACGAGGTCTTAAATACGCTGATAATTTATTGCCCTCCACAACAGAACTACAAACAAGTTCTTAATTAATTCGCTAACAGTTATTGCCTATTTACTAAAATTAGCCCAAATTCCATCTTTTTGCTTACTAGATGAATTCTTCTAAGGCACATTTCCTTGGACCCCACCCTGAGAGAATTAGTTACTGAAGAAAGTAAAAGAACTTGCCATTAAAGTGGCTGTACATCTAAGGTGGTTCCAGAAGAATCCCTAGGAACACCGAGGCAGAGCTGCAGAGGGATGGGACAGGCACTAAGAGAGAGCTAAAGAAAGGCGTCACTGTGACTGTCCAGATGTCTCAACTTGGTGCTCAATTTGTAAATCGGTGCCAGGAGAATGTGAGCTGGCGAGAGCCAGATTGGGGCCTTAAAGGTCACCTTATCCAATGGCCTTTCACAGGCAGGGCCATGGCCACACATTCTCGGGCTCAGCTCCTCACCAGGGCTGAGAGCTCCCCTGCCTGGCTTCCTGCCACCATCCACAAAATCGCGAGCATCAGCATGGTTTCGGCAGCAGTGGTCTCACAAGAGTCAAGTTCCGTGGTGTGTGAGGAAGACGGGCAGGACTAAGAGCGAAGGAACAAAAACTGCAGGTGTCAGTGTCCCGGGACTCTTGCAGTCTGTGTTCCAGAAGCGGCAGAACTTCACACGCCTTCTACAACTAGTGGTGGGCGGTGTTCCAGCCTACCTAAGATCCAGCTCTTCTGGAACTCAGAATACATTTTTCAACTGGAAAAAGCTGGGTTTCTAATGCAGCCTAAAATTTAAGCTGTATTTATTTCTTTCAACAAATATTTACTGAGCTCTAGGCCTCAGGGAGCTTACATTTTAATGGAGGGAATGACACCAAAGGGGAAGAGAGAAATAATAAAGTTACTGCCATTGGTGGAAAGTGCTGTGCGGAGGAGGAGGAGGAACTCCACAAGAGGTGGTACGGGTGCTCCGAGAAGTGACTGCAGTGGAGACCAAAGAAGAGACAGAGAGCCGGGCTGGGAACCTCACAGCCAGGGGGATGACTGCGCCAGGGCTAAGAGGCAGGAAAGACTTTAGCACATGTGAGGATATGAAAAAAGACCAGGGCCCGCAGAGTGGAAAACAAGGGCATAATATAAGGTTTAGGAGGGGCCTTGCACGCCACAGAAGGAGCTCATATCTAATTCTGAATGCAGTGGGAAGCAGTGGACTGAAATTTTCTGGTTTTCATTTCAGACCAGTACTGCTGCTCTGTGGAAGGGATCTGCAAGGAGACAGAGTGAAGGCAGAAAGGACAGGTAGCAGGCTGTTGCAGAGATCCAGGGCGAGCCAATGGTGGCCTGAACTAAGGTGCTCACTCAACAGAAGGAGAGAACAGCCGGGAGATGTGTTTTGGAGTTAGAATCAACAACACTTCTGAGGCACTAGATGTGAGAGGAAATGGAGGAATTGCCGCCTTGTCTGTGAAATGGGGGTTACCCCAGTAAAACGCAGTGCTGGCGCGGTGCACACACTCGGTCTCTGCTGGGACTGCATTCCCAGCTCCACCACTTACTCGCCAAGGGATAGTAATAGTATCCACCTCACGGACTTGTTGTTAGAATTCAATGAGTCAGTATTATAACACGCTTAAAACAGTGCCTGGTATATACTAGAGCTACATAATCTATTCTTATCACCATTATCATCACCTACCTCATGGTACTGTTGTTAGGACTAAATAGATTGAGTTAATTCATGTAATGCCTTTAAGGAAGTGCCTGAGACATAATAAACTCTCAATATATGTCAGCTCTTGCTGGCATCATCATGAATGGTTCCCAGTTGGTGGTGGCAATAACTGAAGTCAAGAAGAGGATGGGGGCAGGGGATGCTATCAATGGGTCCAGAGGGCCTATGGAAGAGGTTCCATTTTGCATGTTAAGTTTGCAGTGTCTGTGTGCAGTGTTTGTGTGAGACATCCAAATGTCAAGGTCAAGTAAGTAGCTAGACACGTGAATCTGAATCTCAGAGGAGAAGTCTGGACTTACAGCTATTAACTTAAGAGTCATCCACATAAGGATGACTTAACTACAAAAAACGGTGAGTCAGTGAGGGAGAAGGTGAAGAAGGAGGAGAAAAGAGGGTCTCGTGGTGAACCCCATGGAACCCCAACATTCCAGGTCAGGCCAGCGAAGGAGACTGAGAAAGAAGAGTCAAGAGGAGGAGGAATGCCAACAGGGAATGGAGTCCTAAGAGCCGAGCAAGGACAGGGTCTGCCGAGAGGTCAAGCTGGATGAAGACACTGGCTGTGGCTCCACAGAGGTTATCAGTGATCTTGACGAGGGCATTTTGAGCACCTTATATATTCACTTCAACTCAACCTAACTGTCATTTACAACACTGTCTGTAAAAGAACATGCGTTCCAAGGGCAACGTGCAGTGGGAAAAGCTCTCACCTTGGAGTCAAGAGACGGAAGCCCAAGCTCCAGTGAGGTCTTGGGTAAGTCCCTCAACAACAAGGCCGTCCGTTCTCTCCACCGGTAAATGACAAGGTTGGACCAGATTCCCAAACACAGGTCACGAGTTCCCTAGGCATCTAAAACCCACTAAGGAAAGTCCATAAGCTATCTTTCGATATTTAAAACACGTACTGATGGCTTCTCAGTCTTTTGGCGAAGGTGAGTGTAAAACTTCCACCTAACAACTATGCAGCTACCTGAGATAATGTCTCACAAAGCAAACTGGCACATCTCTTTATTTTTGCCCAAAATTATAACCAGGTGCAGTAGCACTCGTAGACTCAGGAAGCAGCAGTTACAAAGGGGGACCCTGGAGTCTGAATCGTGACTTCAAATCCTGGCTCCATCACTTACTACCCACTGCGTGGCTAGCGCTACGTTAGTTAACCACTCACGGTCTGTTTCCCCATCTGTAACATGCGGATCATGACAGCACCTACTTCTAGAGCAGTTGAAGGTTTTAAATGAGTTAATCCTTGTAAGATCTTAGCAGGAACTCCCTGTTGGCCTTCCTCCTCCATCCCGACTGTTCTTTTTCTGTCTCCTCTGCTGGTTCCTCCCCCTTGGCCTGACCTGGAATGTTAGGGTTCCACAGGGCTCACCATCAGATCCCCTTCTTCCCCATCTCCATCCTCTCCCTCACTGAGCTCATCAGGAAGCATATACCTAAGTACTAAACAAACAGGAACTATTAATACCATCTTAGACTGAACAAAAGTTCTTAGCTATTAATAAGATCTCAGTCATTTCTGAGGCAACAAAGAGGGAAAATATTGAAAAGAAAAATATGATGGTGAAAACGTTGCTAACCACTGATGACTCCCAACTCAAAAATTCTTCTTCTGGATGCCTGAAACACATCTGCTGTCTCATCACATGAGACTCAGCAGCTTAATGAAAATCCAGTGGATAAGGCTTTGCTCCCCCACCAGACTGGAACCTCCCTGAGGGCAGCGTCCACATCTAACTTAGTGACATCACGTGATCAGCAACTGTTGAACTAATCTCTTAGTACTTAACCCCTAACTCCTAAATTCTACTCCTAAATTTCTAATTTAGAAATTAAAGATTCCAGGGGCTGGCCCCATGGCATAGTAGCTAAGACTGGCATGCTCCACTTCGGTGGCCTGGGTTCGTGGGTTCAGATCCCAAGCGTGGACCTACACTACTTATCAAGCCATGCTGTGGCAGCGACCCGCATACAAAACAGAGGAAGACTGGCACAGATGTTAGCCCAGGGCCAATCTTCCTCACCAAAAAAAAAAAAAAAAGAAGAAGAAGAAGAAGAAGAAATGAAAGATTCTAACATTTTTTTCTCCAAATAATTTTAAAGTCTCCACAGCACAGGTGCCTCAATAAATCCTTCCAAAGACCTACCTACCCGCCCCACCCTTTGCACACACCCTTTGTCTTGCCTTAAGCACAATCCTACAGATCCTCAAGTGTAGCCTTCCAGTTAAGTTTTCCCCAGCACAGACTCATTCTCAGTGCTAACTTTAAAATCCAACCTTTCAGGACATTTTATTTTATTTTGGGAGGAGAGTTATACCTGAATCAAAGCTACTCTTTCAAAATTTCCAAAGGGCAAAAAAATTTAAAAATCTCTCTGAGCTACAAGAGACAAAGCATATGTGAGTTAGATGTTTCTCTGCCCTCCCTCCTCAGTGACTCGTGACACAACCCTGAGGAAGCTGGACCAAAATAGCTCCCCACCTGACTAGGATTCAAATGTTTTCTTGATTACCACATGATGAACAACAATTAAATACAAAATAAACAAAATTGGACAGAGCAGAGACTACATCAAAATTGCTTATATTAAATAAACCAATTACAGTTTATGTTTACAACAGGCTGGTAAACAAACTCTGAGACAAATGTGAAGGCAGCCTCGAAAGTTGCCACATTTAAGCACAATGGAAGGTGGGGTAAATTACCTCTAATTCAGGAGATATGTCATCAGTGAAGGATCTAGAATTTCAAGATGAAATTGTGAAAGCTTAAGAACCCTTAAAAAAAAAAGGCAAGCATCGATCAGTAGCTGACACGTGTTAATTTTAGCTGCAAGAGTCCAAAGCGAGGTATGAAATAAGGGAAGCAGACAAGGGACGCTCCAGCTAGAAATGATCACTGCGCGCCCATTACAGGCCCAGGCCCAGGGCTGGGGACCAGCACTGAGAAGAGTAGTGCTGTCCAGTCTCTGCCCTGAGGGGCTCCCTGCAGAGAGGGAAAAGATGGGGTAAGTCAATAAACTTCACTACAGATAAATGCTGTAACCAATGGCCAACCAAGTGCTCTGGGGCAGAGCTGAGAGAATCTTGACCGAATGACTGGTTCTCTGGCAACATAAAGCCAGCATAGGATATTAAAAAGATAGAGCAATAGCAAAGCGAAAAGAGAGAGCTGGAAGTTGGGCCAAGCAAGGAGAATTTACTAACGAGAACTATGCTGACAAGAATACCCATATAATGACATGGAAGCAACCTAAGTGTCCATCAACAGATGAATGGATAAGCTAAATGTGGTCTATGCATACAATGGAATATTAGCCTTAAAAAAGAAGGAAATTCTGATGCATGCTACAACATGGATGAATCTTGAGGACACTGTGCTACCTGAAATAAGCCAGTCACACAAAGACAAATACTGTATGACTCCGCTTATATGAGGTACCAAGAGTAGTCAAATTCACAGAGACAGAAAGCAGAATGCTGGCTGACAGAGGCTTGGGGGAGGGTACACTTTAATGGGCACAGAGTTTCAGTTTTACAAAACGTAAAAAGTTATAAAGATGGGTGATGGTGATAGTTGCACATTATAAATGTATTTAATAGCACTAAGCATACACTTAAAAACGGTTAAGATGGGGGGCCAGCCCCGTGGTGTAGTGGTTAAGTCCAGCGCGCTCCACCTCAGCAGTCCAGGTTCACGGGTTCGGCTCTAGGGCACAGACCTACACCATTGGTCAGCCATGCTGTGGTGGCAACCCACATACAAAATAGAAGAATGTTGGCAACAGATGTTATCTCGGGGCTAATCTTCCTCAAGCAAAAAAAAAAAAAAAAGGCTAATATGGTAAATTTTATGTTATGTATATTTTACAATTAAAAAACTTTAAAAAAAGAATATCCCAATAATGAAGACTTTATAATAATCTAGGACAAAGTTAAACCAGGCTTCTACAGATGTAGTAGAAGCTTCAGATCTGGGTGCCAATTTCAGGGGAGATAAATCAAATTGTACTGCCCAGGTGAGGAAAAAGTCTTAAATGCTACAGAATAGAAGTAACACATTCAATAGATATGAATGCTCTATATTTGACACTTGCTATCTAACTTCATAATAATTAGCCTTTTCAAACACTCAGATTTTTTTTTCTACCTCCATCTATACATACACACACACAATAGAATGGGCTTCACAAATAAAAAAGAAAGGGAACAAACCCTTCAAGACCATGACAGCAGTCTGGGGCAGCAGTGGTAGAGCTACGGAGTCAGGCTGCCAGGGTGTGCTGCCTCGGTCACACTCCCAAGCTGGGTGACTTCTCTGTGCCTCAGCTTCCCATGAAGTAAGACTGTCAGGTAGATTAAATAAATATATGCAAATTACCTTAAATATCTGCCTGCCACATAGTTATAATTGCTCAATAAATGTTAGACACTGCTGTTGTAATTTTATCTATATTCTACCCATTAAGCAATAAAAAAAAATTTAGAATAAAGTAAATTATTGAGGGCTGGCCCCATGGCTTAGCGGTTAAGTGCATGCGCTCCGCTGCTGGCGGCCCGGGTTCAGATGCCCGGCGTGCACCGACGCACCGCTTCTCCAGCCATGCTGAGGCCGTGTCCCACATACAGCAACTAGAAGGATGTGCAACTATCACATACAACTATCTACTGGGGCTTTGGGGAAAAAAAAGGAGGAGGATTGGCAATAGATGTTAGCTCAGAGCCGGTCTTCCTCAGCAAAAAGAGGAGGATTAGCATGGATGTTAGCTCAGGGCTGATCTTCCTCACAAAAAAAAAAAAAAAAAAAAAGAGTAAATTATTGAAAAGATATGTAGGGCCGGCCCCGTGGCTTAGCGGTTAAGTGCGCGCGCTCTGCTGCTGGCAGCCCGGGGTTCGGATCCCGGGCGTGCACCGAGGAACCACTTCTCCGGCCATGCTGAGGCCGTATCCCACATACAGCAACTAGAAGGATGTGCACCTATGACATACAACTATCTGCTGGGGCTTTGGGGGAAAAAATAAATAAATATAAATGAAATGTGGAAATTCCATTAAATTTAAAAAAAAAAAAAAAAGAAAAGCTATGTAAAAACAATTATCATTCACCCTGATTTCAACTTGAAAATTAGGGACAAAGAATGGGGGCGGGGAGGTTAAACTTATCTCTGATTAAAATTAAAGTCTACCGGGGCCGGCCCAGTGGCACAAGTGGTTAAGTGTGCACGCTCCCCTGCGGCGGCCTGGGGTTCGCAAGTTCGGATCCCGGGCGTGCACGGACGCACCGCTTGTTAAGTCATGCTGTGGCGGCGTCCCGTATAAAGTAGAGGAAGATGGGCATGGATGTTAGCTCAGGGCCAGTCTTCCTCAAGAAAAAAGGGGAGAATTGGCATCAGATGTTAGCTCAGGGCTAGTCCTCCTCACAAAAAAAAAAAAAATTAAAGTCTACCAAAATCTTCAACAATTCTTGCCGAACGGCCTTAGAATGTTAATGAACCACTGGGGAGAGAAGAAGCAGAGCAAGAACTAATGATTTCTGCATTCTAAGGGCCCACTTTGCATCTTACTCCACATTCACAGCTCCCTGTGAGATAGTAAAACCCCTAATTTACAAATGATTAAACCAAGGCTCAAAGAGTTTAAGTTGAGCTTATCAAAAATCACCAGGCCATTAGTGACAGAGCTAAGATTTGATTTCCGACTCCCAGGCCCATATTTTTTCCACCAAACTATTGCCAGGATGAACAACAGTGATTTCCACTCCACGCCCGTGTTGCTTTGGAATAGGGAGGAAAAGTTGTGTATAATTGTTCGATGAGAACAAAACGGTGTATGAATCCAGGCCAACTCTGACTGTTCTCACAGACTCCAGAATTTCTAGAGGAAATAACAAATGACCAAACCCAAATTCAACGTGAAAATGACAGAACCATAGACTAAGGAAGAGCCTTTGCAGTACTGTGGTCACTCAGCACTGGTGAGGATGTACGTGACACGCAGGATCCAATACCAGCCCACCTTTCCAGAAAGCAATCTGGTAATACACAGAAGGTAACTTAAAACCAACAGTGCTAAAGGCAGTCTGGCTAAGGTGAGGATTAAGCCAAAGATGTCCATCCATAGTGTTATTAAACATCACTCTAGAAATTCCAGGAAATGCACTATGACAGGAAAAAAAAGTCATATAAATAGAAAGAGCCAAAAATCTTCTTTATTTATAAATAATCTAATTTCCCAACTGGAAAACTCAACATAATTGAATGAAATTAGTACTATTAAGGGAGTTCAGTAAAACGGGAAAACACAATACACACGAATAAATTCAAGATGATGAATGAGCTTATGTGTTTACACATTCCCTCTCCCAAATTACCTTAAAAATGATCAAACAAATATAAAAGTACAAAAAAAATCTGCGGAAAACAGAGACAGGTACCACTGACGGGCCCTTGAGGAATTTCTGACAGACATGGAGCAGATGGGATCAGACAGACAGACAAGTGCCAAAGAGCCTTAAATCAGCCAGACAGAGGCAAGCACACCACGCCACGCCACGCTCAAGTGAGCGGCGTAGGCAGCAGCTGGCCAAAGACGGGCCGGCCGTCTACACTGGGCCAGTGAGGAAAACAGGGAGCTGACCTGGCATGCCTTCTTGTGCGATCCCAGGGCAGGGCAGCAACCCTCCAGTTAACACTGGGCTGCCACAGCATGAGCTGACTGGGAAGGGGTGCGGATCAGCCTGGCAAAGTGGTGAAGTTCCCTAACAATATCTGGACGACTAACTGTCCAATGGTCAGGAACTGTACACAGAGGCCTAAGAGAACAGTAGCAGAAGTGGGAGGGTGAGGGGTGAGGCGGAAATCAAACTAAGACCCTCTTCTAGAACCCTCTTGGGGCCTATCTTCCTCTCAGTCCAACAGTTCTCTAAATATTGAGTGAGCCTGCCTCTGATTTCTCTGCAGGAACCCGTGCCGGCTTCTCTCATCACTCCATGGCTCTGGTTTTGTAGCTGTCTGACACGTTGGCACACCAACCTGGACGTAAGATCTTTGAGGGCAAGAATCACATCTTTAACTCTAGCTCTGTCATCACAGACGTGCCTACGATCGGTAACAATGAAAACAGGAACAGATACCAATTTTTCCCCAGCGCAACCACTAGGTCTTGTAAAAATAATAGTTTCAGCGTTGGACTCATTCTCAAAGATCTGCATAATCTTTTAATCAGCCCACAGACTCTTTTTGAATACTGTCTTCACATTAGCTCTTCAACTACCGAAATGTCGGTCATTCCTGACATCTGTAAAGCATTGCACTATGCTCTGGCACTGAGGAGCCACGATGCTAACTGAGGTAATAAGAATTCTTTAGATGGCCCTTCCGAATTAAACTAGGGCATATTCAATAAAATGCAGAGTAGTACATTTTATTTAGCACACATCTAAATTATCTTCATCCAAAAGTTGAGCCCCAACTCTAATGCAAATAAATCACCATTTGCATAATCCACTCAAAAGGAACAACCCAGAAGGATAAAAAAAGTAGGATGATATTTATTACATCTTTATTTTAAAACAGCCCCAAATTGGAAGAAACCCAAAAACCCAATAATAGTCAAACACTGAAGTATATTATGATTTATCCACTTGGTGGAATACTACACGGTCTTCAAAAAAGCATAATTAACCAAGTGTCCATCAATAGATAAAGGGATACACAAAATGTGGTATATACAGGGGCCGGCCCAGTGGCGCAAGCTGTTAAGTGTGCACGCTCTGCTGCAGCAGCCTGGGGTTCACCGGCTCGGATCCCGGCACGCACTGACGCACCGCTTGCCAAGCCATGCTGTGGCGACGTCCCATAGAGGAAGATGGGCATGGCTGTTAGCCCAGGGTCAGTCTTCCTCAACAAAAAAAGAGGAGGACTGGCAGATGTTAGCGCAGGGCTGATCTTCCTCACACACACAAAAAAAATGTGGTATATACATACAATGGAGTATTATTCAGTCCTTAAAAATAAGGAAATTCTGACACATGCTATAACATGGATGAATCTTGAAGACATCATGCTAAATGAATAAGCCAGTCACAAAAGAACAAATACTGTGTGATTCCACCTAAATGAGGTACCTAGACTAGTCAAACTCACAGAGACAAAAAGTAGAATGGTGGTTGCCAGGGCCCGGAGGAAGAGGGAAATGAGGAGTTGGTGTTTAACAAGTACAGAGTTTCAGTTTGGGAAGACAAAAAAATTTCTGGAGATGGATGGTAGTGCGGCTGCACAACCTGATTATCCTCAGTGCCAATGAACTGTACACTTTAAACTGGTTAAAATGGTAATTTTAGGTTTATATACTTCACAACAACAAAAAAAGTAAAATTATGAAGACCACACAGAAACATAAAAATGCTTGCGCTACGTTAAATTTTGAAAAGCATATGAGGGTGTTTGTAGTCTTGATTATAATGATGAAAAAACGTATATGAGAAAAGAATTCAAAAGAATGTTGTGCTTAAGAGTTATAAAGGTGGAGACTACAGGTGATTTTCCACTGTTTTACAAAAGTACTGTAATATTTTGCTGCTTTTTATGTTTAAACTTAGAAAGTCATCAAAAATTGCCGCAGTAAGTAAAATACCAAAAGAGCAAAGCTAAGACTTCTGTGACCACAGAGCTCCCTCATTCGTTACTCCTTCCTCCATTCTCACGATCCTCTTGGATTCTGAGAATTCTCTTGGGAGAAGAGAAAAAGATTTTATATATGCGTAATATTTGGGAGCTGCACAACGACCTAAGAAGCTCTGGGCACACCGAGAGGGTTTAATTTTATTCAAATAAACAGTTTTCCTCTTATCCTCATTTTCGAAGTTTAAGAAGAAAACAAGTATTTGCCTTACTTGAGCCAAAATTTTCTATCAACATAACTTCCTTGTTAGTCATTACTTTTAAGTTACCTCGACTCTTTTTGGGAGAAGGCTGGGCTCTAAATAAGTAAGTAAAGAAAGTTATCAACAAATAAAATTTCTTTTAAAAAGGAGAGGTGGGGAAAGTGAAATGGGAAAAGAATCCGCCCAGGAATCAGAAGCCGGGCTCTAGCGGGCTCCGCGAGTTATCGGCTGTGCCCAGCCTCTCCCAGACGCGGTTTTTCCGTCTGTAAACTTTCCCCTCTGTAAACGGAGAGGCGGTCTGCCCCCCCCATCACCTTCATCAGCAACACTCTACAGACCAAAGGGGACCACGTTCGTTACAACGCTCTGAAGAATGGAATGTGCTTTATAAACTAAAAGGTGGTACCTTGTCAAATGCACAATATTCATTTGATTATTTCTGTGTTGTCATAAGGCACCACGTGAAATCAGGCCCCTCGTATATGCTTTTCTGTTTTTACCTTATGACTTCTAGCTTGTCATTCTGAAGGCACCGAGTCTCCCCAGTCCTCAGAGCTGCCCAGTTCTGCATTTTTGACGAGAGAGGCATGGTTCAAGGCACTCTATTTAAGACACAACATTTCAGGGCGTCCCCCTCAGTATGCAGAAAGAGGCCCAGAGAAGAGAAAGGTCAGATGGGATGAAGGGCTTCCCACAACCTACAGGCAGTACTCCCAATTTTCATTCATCGGCACAGCTCTCTCAGCACTATTTTAGAACACCACTTGGCTTTTAAATCCTCTAAAGCAGTAATAAATGTTTCCTCCCCTTTTGAAGGCAGGAAATTTAGTAGAGAGAGGGGCATGCAGAGCAGCCTTCCAGAGGGTGTCTTCACTGCAGCAATGTTTACTCAGGTGCTAACCACGCCCTTCCCCTCTGCTCCAGGAATATGTCACACTTCCACACTACCCACACATTCTGAGGAGGGAAAACTGTTCGAGTTTGCATTTTAAAAATGCTAATAAGTCAAGTGGATAATAAACCACCTTTATGACTGATGTGCAAAGAACTCAGGCATTTGAGGAGACAATAAACCAACACATTTATAAATTCCCAAACTCTCAAAAGGCACTAATTCCCAGAATTATCAGACAGCTCTTTCTTCACCTTGAGATCACTAAGTGATACTTTCAGATCTCCTGAGATTATTCCATATAGGTTCACAATTCACACAGAACATTCAATTCCAACGTAATTACAATTCACAGAGGTTTCTCAAATTCATACAGGGGATCTGTGTGTGTAACCAAATAACTAAAAGAGGAACAGCTATTTTTCATCACCTCAGAAATCAGTGGAGTGTGTGAGCTGCCAATGAACCAATGACCCTGACAAGACAGTGACAGCAAGAAAGGACACTCCAGTGGTACACCTTGATTTAAGTGAATGTGATGTAGGAAGATTCAAATTTACAAAGTTAAATTAGTGGATTTTAGAAAAAAATTCACAAAAGGATTCCTTCTGATGGCAAGCTCTCTCTATGCATTTAAAATATAATTTAATTTAAAATTTTCTATTTATACCCAGGTTTTCAGGAATATATCTCCCACATCAAGCTACTCTGCTTAATTAAACTGTGGCCACAATTTCTGAGTTCAAATAATTCTGATATGAAAATTGGCTATAATTTATTTTATTAAAAAAGAAATTTAATTTTAAGAAAAGTAATTCCAGAATTTGTCTAGCAGGTTCATCTCCTCAACTTACTGGAAATTTTGTTGGTAGTGGTGGTGGTAGCATTTTGTTTTGGTTTAGTTTTTGGTTTTAATGTTTTGTTTTGCTTCAATTTTTTTTTTTAATTTTATTTTATTTTTTTCCCCAAAGCCCCAGTAGATAGTTGTATGTCACAGATGCACATCCCTCTAGTTGCTGTACGTGGGACGCGGCCTCAGCATGGCCGGAGAAGCGGTGCGTCGGTGCGCGCCTGGGATCTGAACCCAGGCCACCAGCAGCGGAGCGCGCGCACTTAACCGCTAAGCCACGGGGCCGGCCCTGTTTTGCTTCAATTTTTAATGCAAAGCTTAGGTACTTTCACAGCCTGGGTCCTTCCACAACTGTCAGCAATTAGGGGGTCTCCCTACACTTTCATCAAGTGGAGCAGGGACGTCCTTTCTGCTCAGCCTCGACGACCTCTTTAGCCTCTCCCATCCTCCACACAGTTACCCACGGGAGTCACTCTTTTCTAGAACCACTTACCAGTTCTTCCCAGGAAATTCTGAAACACAGAGAAAATAGTCTCTCTCTGGACACTTGGGTCACAGTATGAAAAACATGGGTGTTGGCAGCCATGTTCTGCCATAAGGACAGAAGAGTAGAGGATGCTAGTCTGTAACAGAAAAAAGTAACTCAGAAGAACTGAGGGAAGCAAAGAGATGGGGAGAGAGAGAGACAGAAAGAGCTTCCCAGGCTCATCCATATAGCGTTCCACTCTCTGGGTCCTGGCCTGAGGCCCAGCTGTATCTCTGCCGAGATTCCGGTAGACAACCTAGAATCCTGAAAATCAATTCCCTGTTTTGTGTAAGTGAGTCCAGTTAGGTTTCTTTTACTTGTAACCAAGAATCCCCTAACTAGTAGAGGGCTCTACAGTCCTTTCTGTGGATTGTTTTGAAAGAGGCAAGACAGAGACCTACAGATGGTAGATGGAACCCAGCAGGGTCTGCAGGCCAGAAAGAGGCAGGCGGCACCTTGGAACCTGCTTCTGTGACAGGGGCTAAACAGGGTAACTCCAACCACACGCATCCTCACCAGGGCCCCAGAGGTCAACTCCTCTGATTAACCTACCAAGTGATGCTGGGTTAAAGGGGAAGTGAGCCATTCTCTATTCCACACCCTTGTTTCAAAGTACAGCACAGGACAACAGACAAAGCAGTCTTCAGGACAACATCAAAAGTCCCTGGGCCTGGCGAGCAGGGCTTCCCGAGTGCAAGAACAGCAAACCAAACCCAGAGAAATGGGGCACAGCGCCCCCATTCCACCTCGTCAACTCCCAGCTGGAAAGGAAGTAAATTCCTGCTTAAAGACCAAAGGACATCAACTACACAGAGAACGCTGATGATTTTTTATACATATGTGGTACACAGAGAAGAAGCACCCGCTATTTTTTAAATATGTCAAAATATTTGGTTAAAACATGACCCATCATGTGTGTGTACTGGTCGCACAACAGTACGAATGCACTTAATGCCATTAAACTGTATACTTTATAAATGGTTAAAATGTAAATTTTGTTATGTATATTTTACCACAATTTAAAGCAACAACAAAAAACATGACACATCAAAAGAATTACAGAGACAGACCGAACCCCCTAGTGACAAACACTGTGCACAGTGTTATGTATGACAGTCACATAAATAACGGGTTCCCTTGCCAGGGCAACTCAGTACAGAACTGGGGCTGACTTGAGTGGTCAGGTGGGTGGGCAGAAAAGAGCTGTGGTTTTTTGGGGCATGGGAGTGGGGACCGTTGAACCCAAGCAACCGTCTCCTGAAATTCATAATAATGGAAACTCACTCCACACAGTCTATTTCCCCCCACCTCCTCCTACCTGATCAGCACGGTCTTAACATTACTGATTCAACATGAACTCCTCAGAAGTCACTGCTGGTTTCCCATCAGCCACAAACAGATGGCAACCCAGAAGAGTCCTGTTCCCATTATGCCAACGAGGCGGGAGGCTCACCTGCCGCCACCTGAAACACCAATCCCTCCCACCTGTACGCAGAAGGCTCCCAAACGCAACTAAAACCCTGCCCGGACGCCCACTGATCAGCATCCTTCAAAGCATGGAGGGGAAGTCTCATTACAACTCCACTAATTAATAAACATAGGGAGGGACCACATCACATCCTAATATAATTACAGGAACACCGCCACTTCCATCGCAGCTCCACTCTATGGTTTGGGCAGCTCCCCCGCCTGACTGCACTGGGATGTACTCCAGTTTTGCTAATATATCCATATGCATGAGAATCAGAGCAGATCTTAATATACCAAACCTGGAGAAAAACCTTTGGAGCTGCTAAAAGTCCAATTTCAGACACCTTAATATATCTTTAAAATTTTATTTACAATGAAACCATCTATCCTGTTTTCATAACCCCAACATAGATTTCTTGGCTGCAATTTTTTAACTTAAAAGATCAAACACTACGAGAATGACAGACTGTTCACAAATTACGCCTAAATTAGAAAACATGAAAGCTGCCTGTGTGTGTGTGTGTGTGTGTGTGTGTGTGTGTGTGTGTTTGTTCACACAGGAGGAAGAGAAGAAGCTCGACTGTTTACTTCATAAGATTTCAAGCAGAGACGCTCTTCTGTGCTTTCTGGACACACCTGCTAATCACCAGGGCCTTAACCACTGACGGCTCCTTTCCTGCTCAGCAAATCAAACTTGACTCTAGAACGTTAAGCCAAGGTTTTCTTTAGCAGGGGCAGCTTAAATTAACTGTAGCTCACTGTACTCCTGCTATAACCCCAGTACCTAAACCATTCAATGGCTCATTCAATGGCCATAAAGACCAAGATCCTTCAACATGGGATACAAGGCCCAGCATGAAGAGGGCTCTCCCTCCCCAACGCCTCTGCATTTCTTCAGGGAAGTCACCTCTGACCTTCTGACCAGATCAAATTCCACCTTTATACCTTGCACTTCTCCTTCATGGTATGAAAGAATGAATGAATCAATGAATCAATCAATCTAATAGCCACTGCATCAGTTAGCATGTCTTCGGGCGCATGTAACAGATAATCCCAACTCAAGCTGCCTTAAACAATAAGGAAACTTATTTCACGGAACAAGTCCAAAGGCAGGTGGATGCGAGGCTCTGAGGAGTCTTCTCTGCTGTTTGCTTGGCTCTGGCCTCTCCCCTGCTCTGGCTTCATGTTCAGACTGCAGCAAGATGGTCAAAACAGTTCCGGACACCACATCCAGACAGGACGATTCTCAGAGGAAAAAGACTATCTTTCCTAGTGTTGTCATTTTAAGGTTGAGAAATTTTCCAGAACCTTCTGGCAGACCTCCCTCACATCTCATCGGCCAGACCCAGGTCTCTGCTTACCCCTATAGCAGTCAGCAATGGTGAATGGGATCAGCATGATTGGCTGAAACAAATCAGGATAGATCATCTTCCCCACAGCCACATGGGGATGCAGAAGATATCTGAACAAAAACTCAGTTCCCTTAAGAAGGGAAGAAAGGATGTTAGATCTGCACTTAATAGGGTCTGCTAGTTATCAATCTGGGACATACATACACTCTGGTTGCCAATGCTGTCTAAGGCTGCCGAGAGCAAACTTCCACCACCCTCAGCCGCCGTGCACTTATAAAACTGGCAGCACCAGCTTGGAGGGGAGGCCACAGGGTGAGCGAGGGGGTGAGAGAAGGCATGCAGGGCTTTTAATCAAGTCCCAAGACTTCTGCTCAACGGTTACGTGACCACGGGCAAACCCCTTGGCCTCGATTTTCTCATTAATAAGAAAATACATGCCTGACATAATGGTCAAGGTTACCGTGAAGACCAAATGAAACGGCATACGTGAAAAAAGGCTTCGTAAACCAAGTGTCATGCATATGAAAGCAATGATCTTAACTCCCAATGGGAAAAGTCACAAGCCACAAAGAAAAACTCCGAAAAACAAAAAAGGCTGACTCTTATCTGGCCAAACTGAAGCAGGTACAATCTACTAATGGACATGTGCTTTAAAAATTGTATTTCAATTGATTTACTTGTGACTTGGTTGGAGGCCTCCCAAAATGATCTACCGATTCTCTCTAACAGTTGAGATGGAATATAACGACTCTACAGAAACCGTCTTCCAGGTCTGTCGAAAACCAAAGCCAGCACCCTCCTCTCTGCTCTTTCATTGATCTCCTCCTCAGGCAGGCACAGCAATCATAGTCTCAATACTTTCTAAACGGAAAGATGTCTTACAAGTCAGAAAAGGTTAAGAACATTTAAAAGTGTTTTCAGTTAGAAGAGGGGAGACCGATTTGAACACACAAGCAGAAGCTACTGGTAACCTATGAGAACGCTCAGCCCAACTCACATGAATGCATGTGAGTCAAGAAGCCTAGACAGTAAATGCAGAGGCATCGAAGGGCTCCCTGCTAACGCTAATTGTATCAGGCAGTGTAGGCATGAAGCCACCCAACATGGCTCTGTTCTACCTACTTTCCTGTCTGCCCTCCTGACCTCCTACTTCCATCTGTCTGTCTCCACATAAGGCAGGGGCACAGTGGGGCAAGGAAGTCACAGAGATTTTCAAACCTTTCTAAAGAATGAGACACATTTATCTATGCCAACCACATTTTTCCCCATTAGATACAACAAGCTTCATCTAGGCAATAAAGTTAGAAAGAAGACTGGTCATGCCCAGCACCAAGATTCTGGAGGGTAGTGACATTCTGGGTTTACTTTGATGTCCAGGAACATAAAAAGCTTCCTCACAGTGAGGGTGCCTTTCTCTCTGAGACTCAAAAATCACAACATAGCATGATTTTCCACTCCGGTCCAGGCAAAAGAAGAACGAGGTGACTGCGAGAGCGAAGACATCGTAGGGAACCACAACGAGTGGAAGATGCGAGCAGCAACCGGCAGGGTGGACAACGTGAGAGGCATTTCTATGCCCAAGTTCCGTGTCCCACACATGCAGAACAGCGCCACTGCCAACACATATGCTCCTGGGGACAGACTGTCTAATAAGACCAATGATCAAGGACACTGTCCATCTGAATCACACATGTGTGTGTGAAAGGACTCTGTAAACTATGAGACTGCCACAATTCTACACAAACGCAGGGTTTTGAGCATAGCTACTCTACAGAGCATGCTGCCAAGCATGGTCCTGCCTCTTCAAACTCCATCCCATTTAATGCAATGTGGCAGCCTAGAAAAATGACATTAGTGAAAAAACTGGTGAAATCTGAATGAAGTCCAGAGTTTAGTTAATAACAGTGCACCAGTGTTAATTTCTCAGTCTGGACAAAGGTTCTACAGTTAGGTAGGATGTTAACATTAGAAAAAGCTGGGTGAGGGGTATACGGGAACTCTCTGTACTACCTTCACACTTTTTATGTACATCTTAAATTATTCCAAAATAAAAAGCTTATTTTAAGAAGTTTAGGGGCTGGCTCAGTGGCGTAGTGCTTAAGTTTGCGTGCTCCACTTTGGCAGCCTGGGATTTGCGGGTTCGGATCCTAGGCGCAGACCTACACACCGCTTATCAAGCCATGCTGTAGCAGGAGTCCCAGATAAAATAGAGGATGGGCACAGAGGTTAGCTCAAGGCCAACCTTCCTCAGCAAAAAGAGGAGGACTGGCAACAGAGGTTAGCTCAGGGCTAATCTTCCTCACACACAAAAAAAAGTTTAAAACATCTGGCTGCTTAAAAAAAGAGAGAAACAAAGAAAGAAAAAAAAAACACTCCATGGGAAAAGCTTTCTAAACAAACCATCAAAGTAGAAACTGTGGCACTGATACGCTTGACCCCATAGAAAATTTAAACTTTTATACATCAATATATGTAAACTTTTATACACCAATATATGAACAGAGTTAGAGTTGAAAGGCAACCGACAAACTGCGAAATATTTATAACATACACACAAGAAAAGGGGGTCAATATCCATAACACAGTAAGCTTCTTATTTTTTTTGGAGGCTACATGCCTAGGTGCTCTATCTGCTACAACTGCTTTCACACATTTCGAATCTATGACATGACCAAACTCAAGTTCAGAGTCTCCTTAAACCACAGGTTTTTTCCCATTCCACCCCCTGCCTCGATTCCCCCCAGCCTGGGAGTTCTCCTAGAGAAAGCAGAGCTTCCGTGCAGCTTTCCCCAGAAGCAGCTCACTTCTGTGTAATTCGTTTGACCACTCCTAACTAAAGTCTCCTTCCAGAAGCCAAAACTTTTTTCCTCTTTAAGAGCCCAGTATACCAAGCTTAACTACTTGGTACCCACAGAAGTGAAAACGGGTCAAACCACAACCAGAAGTGGGAGTCCTGAGAGGAGACTAAGGTGTGCAAAGAGCTTGCATGTCAAAACTAGACGCAAATTTCAGCACCAGCCAATCAGGTGGACAGAAAAAGCAACCAGAAAAGCATTCACCACAGGTGGGCGGTCACCTCCCACCTGGAGGCCCATTTACCTGGGTTTCTAGAGACTCACATATTCAAAGAAAAAGCATCTTTTTAAATAAAATACAGTTACATCTAACTCAGCAGTTTATATTAGAACCAACCTATCTTGGTAATTTTTTGGTTTGTTGTTATTTCTGAGTTTTTAAATTTAGAAGGGGCCCAGAGAATCTGAAGAGAGAATATACTTCTTTCAAGACGTCCCCATCCACATGTATTTTATATTAAGTCAGAGTTAGAATCATATGAAGAATTAATACTAGTCATATTATCATATTAAAAATTAAGAAGCAGAGAGCTATAAATCTCATGCAACATTGAAGTTCCACACATCAGACAATATAGAGGCCAAGAAACAAAATATTTTTCACTCAGAATAGTGTGGCCACGATTAAAACCACTGGACTAAAAATTCAATAGCTAAGAGTTTGCATCCCAGTTGATTAACTACCTTCTTCCAATAACCTTCAGCAGATTTCTATTGCCCTACTTACCTGGAGCGGCCTATGCTATAAGATAGTTCACTTCTCAAAATAACATTATGGGGTAACAGACAGTCCCTAAGGCCAGGTGGACACAAACGAAGAGAAAGCAGTTAACCCGGATCTTAACTTCTGGAAGCTCATTCATGATCTAATTTGTGAATGAGTCCAGACTCCCCAGCATGCCTCCTTCTTCCACATCTCATCTTGGGTCCACTTCACCACTCATGAGCACCAAAGGAGGTTCCAACTCAAACCAACTTTGCTAGTCATCAACAATCGAGTAAAAGGTTTGATAATAACTAACTGAAATTAAAAGCTTGAAGTAATTGGCTTAAATGGACCTCCAGAGATTACTGGTATCTTTCACTGACAGTCTTACCCTATCTCCCACAAAGAGTTTTGGCTGTCTCGTATACACCAGAGCAATGGACCAATTCCCCAAAGCCAAGCACATGCACATCTTTCTGTGTCATGAGAAAAAGAACTTCACCAGCTGAACATGGGCGAAGGACGGCCAAGGAGATTCCACTTCTATGACCATTAGTCAGCCAAGGAGACCACAGTTATTTGCAAAACCCAGAAAGCTAAGAAAGGGACGACACTGTGACATCCCAAGGCTCCCTGAGTCAAAAACGATACTCACACCATTTCTGAGCCATCAGTCAACCTTGAGACTTCTCTACTTATTTTTTTTTTAATTTTTTTTTTTCCCCCCAAAGCCCCAGCAGATAGTTGTATGTCATAGTTGCACATCCTTCTAGCTGCTGTATGTGGGACGCGGCCTCAGCATGGCCGGAGAAGCGGTGCATCGGTGCGCGCCCAGGATCAGAACCCGGGCCGCCAGCAGCGGAGCACGCGCACTTAACCACTAAGCCACCGGGCCGGCCCGAGACTTCTCTACTTATTTACAATAAACTTATTACATTAAATTTACAGAAGGCTGATTTCAAAGCACTTTATAAACATTATTGCTTCTATAGATACCTCTGCAAAGAAAAGCATTTTCAGCATAGGAGGGACCTACAACAACAATGTAATCGTGCAGCTTGTTAATGGTCCAGAAACGGTTTGGCAGTGATTAGTCAAAATTAAAGGTTGACGTAATTAGATAAATCTGAATTACAGTGATAATTTGTGGACTTCATACATCAGCACTTTGCTCTCCACTGATAACAGAGACCTGGCTGTCATAGTCATTAGAATGGTGAGGAGGGAGATGCAAAATGAAACACAAAAAGGATGCCATAAATCCAAAAGGGTTGGGGATTGATGCTCTAGCAAGCTATAATGGATAGATTCTGGGCAGCACCCCAATCCTACACTACTCAATTTACCCCCAAGTCCCTCAGAACCAAAGCCTGGTAAGGAAACAAAACAATATTTGTGCCACTTGTCTTCTCACTTGTGTCACAGTATTAAAAATTATTACTATTGGAATAAGATAAGCAAACTGTGAGCTTTCTATCTTTTACTAAGAGTTGTTGGGTTTTATTCTGAGCATTTCAAATCTTACAGAATTTATTTCATTATTCAGACATAGGAAATTAATTCAGAAAAGTTAATTTCCTACATAGGAAACACAAGACTGGGGGCCTCATTTCATGGGAAAAGATGACAAGAATGAAAACAGAAAAGGTTCAAACTACCTGGAAGCGCTGCAAATGTGACCTGAGTTTGACCCACATCCATCCACCTGGCTGTCCCCATGACCCAACCGCCGTGCACTTCTTTCTCTAAGGTAAATCCAGGTCTGACTTTTTGAAGGCATTCTTCTCTAACTTGACAAATGTTAGCACATAAACTTTCTGATTATTTAACAATTCTAAACAGTAACTCTGGCCACCCAAAACCTCAGCTTTGGCTGACCAGGGTTTTCATACACAGCATAGGTCTAACTTCTTCATGTTTTGATAATCTAACCATTGGAGCTGAATTTGTCCATCTGGTTTTGTGCCTAAGAGGGTTGTCTGAAGCTTAAGAAACTGATTACGCGCAAACATCATCCTGTATGTTCTCAGCATACGGTAACATCACTACTGATCAACATTTTACGAATAGTAAAATTGTCCCAGTACGAGCAGCCTGTCGCTCATCGAGGACCCCTGACACTACTATTTTCTCACAGCAATCAATAGGAATGCCATATAGTTTCCCTAGGGATGTAACATACACTCTTAACAGCCAAAGATGAAGGAAAGCTACATGGAGGAACAATAACATGGCACTGAAAGGGTCTTCTACACAAGATTCCCCATTTCCCTTGCCAGAGAGAGAAAATTATACACACACACAAATCAGGAGTAACTGCCTCAGAAGTTCAAACTAGTCTTCCTTTTGTCGTGTGCAAGAAAAACTGGTGAAAGAAACATTCAGTAGAATGAAAAATTTCTAACCCAGTGACATCTGTCTATAACATTCAAGTGGAATTGGAAAACACTGAGCAACAGTTTTTCAAAGTAGATCCAACAGAGCCTTTAGAACCTGGGGCTCCAACCAGTAACTAGCTGGACCAACTAGTTGGTGAACCTGCGACTTCAAAGTAAAGGTTGAGACTCTTGTCACAAAAATTATTCAGCGAAAAGACCAACTTCTTAGCCTTAACCAGACACGAATAGATCTGACACAACAAGAACTTTAACCCAGTGGTTCTACTATGCCCATTCCAAACTAGGAGAAGATGCCCAAGCATTAAGACTACCAAAAGAAGGAACAGCAGAAATAATTGTTAACAACGTAATACCTCATATTAAGCGTTAACAAATCCTTTCACATCCATTAAGGTCTAAACTGAGTCTTTAATTTTTAAAAAGGGAGACACTAATATCTTAAACTGTAATGTGTTATCTTAAAGCTCTTTCACACCCATTTTGACCTAAATGTGCTTTGGATTAAAAATAATAACAGTGATGAAGATGTTCAAATAGGTCTATATTATCTGCACAGCACCTCTGCACACCTACAGAATAATTTTCTACACTCAACAACCTACTACACCATTACTACTGGAGACTTTCCAGAAACACTACCTTTCAACTCTATTCTTTTTTTTTTTAGGAAGATTGGCCCTGCGCTAACATCTGTTGCCAATCTTCCTCTTTTTCTTTTTTCTCCCCAAAGCCCCAGTACATAGTTGTATATCACAGTTGTAGGTCCTTCTAGTTCTCCTATGTGGGACGCTACCTCAGCACGGCTTGATGAGCAGTGAGCAAGTCCGCGCCCAGGATCCAAACCGGAGAACCCCGGCCGCCAAAGTGGAACGTGCCACCAGGCCAGCCCCTCAACTCTATCCTTAAAATACTCTTCTCTCAAGGGTGGGCATCCTTGACACCATACAAGTACAAACACTTCTATTCCTACTTACTGACATCAAAGAAATATAACTGATTCTGAATTAACCACATTTAAAGGGAAAAACAGCATAATTTTTTAAATCTATGAATAATCCAAAATTTTATTTTGACCCTTCATTTTCCATGAAAGCAAAAAACCAAACAGTGTTGACCCACTGGTATAGGTCCTAACATGCCAAAAAGGGATGTTAAAGGGAAAAAAAAGCCCAAGTTTATCAGTGCTTGCAGTAATTTATGGAGATGCAGTAATTAATTCAATTTTCTGAGCAAAGAATTTATTTAATTTTAACTGAACATGTAGCGAGCATCTATCTCCTTGTCTTCCTGGAATGTCTTCCCCTTTCTTTGGTTAAAACCACCTTTCCTTGTGGCTCCTCCTCCATTCCATACAGTACTTGTGGGACTGTCGGTTGAGAGCAACACTAGACAGACACACACACACACAAACACACATACACACACACAACCAAAGGGTGGGCTAATTACCCAAACTAGGCCAATCATATTCTCTCTCCAGGAAAACTGAACCTTACGACACGAGAATAAAACCAGCTGGTACAGTCTTTGAGACCATGGTGACCGAAACAGACTCTCCATTAGGTGGTTCCTGAGGCCTAAATCCTCAGAGGTCAGTTCTTAACCTCCAGAGCTTAGCTGTTGAGCATTTTCTATGTCTATGTTACATGCAAGTGCTATGCCTACAGTTCTGGAACCTCCCTTTTTCACTCAATAATATATCATGGGCATCTTTCCAGACTGGTTAATATAGGAGATCCATATCATTATTTTCAATGGCTGTATACAATGAAGGTACCATAATCTATTGAATCAAGACCTTACTTAAGGTTATTTACTATATAACTGTACACAGTAAATACTTCTGTACTATATACATATATCTTTGCTATAATTTCCATTATTTCTTTAGGCTAAATTCCTAAATGTGCACTTGCTGGGTTAAAGGCTATGCAAATTTTACATTTCGATAGATAACAGCAGCTATTAAGAATGAGTGCATCAATTTACTCCTCTGCTGAGACTGAGAGCACACATTTCCCTTTATCTTCACCAGCACTGGGAATTACTATCATCCTGATCCCCATTCCAAACTGAGAAATGCCCAAATATTAAGACTACCAAGTAGAAGGAACAACAGAAGTAATCATAACGATATAATACTTTATATTAAGCTTTACCAAATTGTTTCACAACCAGTAAGGTCTAAATTGAGCCTAAATTATACTGCCAATATAATAATTGAGAAATGGCATCTTAATTGGCCCCGGCTGCCATAACAAAATACCATAGCCTGGGGTGGCTTAATCAACAGAAACTTATTTCTCACAATTCTGGAGGCTGAGAAGTCCAAGATTAAGAAGCCAGCAAGGTAGGCTTCATTCCGAGGTCTCTCCTCTTGGCGTGTAGGCAGCTGCCAATCTGGCTGTGTGCTCACAGGACCTCTTCTTTGTTCATGACTTGGGGCAGGAGGGGGAGCACCAAGGTTTCTGGCGTCTCCTCATATAAGGGCACTAATCCCATCATGCAGGCTCCACCCCCATGACCTCACTTAACCCTAATCACCTCTCAAAGGCCCCATCTCCAAATACCATCACATTGGGGGTTGGGGCTTCAACATACGAATTTTGGGAAGATACACTAAGTCCATAACAAATGGTATCTTATTTTTGTTTTTAATTTTATTTCCTTAATTACTAGTGAAATTGAGTACTTTAATATGTTTACTGGTCATTTCTTTTTCCTTTTTTTCTTTTAAATGTGGTCTATTCTGATTCCAAATCTGGAACAGGAAGGTTACAGGACAAGCCTGGAACACCTCATCATACCAGAAAGCAAGAAAGCTACTAGAGATTACTGGAGGCATGTCATAAGGACTTGGAGCCAACCTAAATACGTCTCTCTGCCCCCAAAAAGGGCAATTTGAGCATAAAAATGACAATAACTGAAATGGACTGAAATACATCATATATACTAAAATAGAGAAGTTCATAAAGATACTCAAAAAAAAAAAAAAAGAGGGGATGGCCGGCCCGGTGGCACGGTGGTTAAGTTTGTGCACTCCGCTTCATCTTCTGTGGCCTGGGTTCATGGGTTTGGATCCCACACATGGATTTACACATCGCTCATCAAGCCATGCTGTGGTGGCGTCCCACGTACAAAATAGAGGAAGACTGTCATAGATGTTAGCTCAGGGACAACCTTCCTCAGGCAAAAAGAGGACGATTAGCAACAGATGTTAGCTCAGGGACAATCTTCCCCACCAAAAAAAAAAGAAGAAAAAGAGAAAAGAAAAAAACCCTTATCCATCACCATTGGAGGATGCTAGGGAACCAACTCATGATTTTGAAAAGTGGTAAATACAGGGAAATAAACATTTTTCCCACCCCTCCTATACAATATATACTTCAGGGTTAGCCCTACAAATTCTTTCATATAGCAAATAATACCATCATTATATAACATAAGCTGGAAAACAAAAACATCTACATCAGCCACAAATGTCAGAAAGATGCACCATATGTCACTACCCACATGGATGGGAAATGACAGGACCCAGCAAGGACATAGCATGCATATTAGTTTTATCCCCCATGGGTCCTACATTTTAAAAAGGTACTGCGCATTAAATAACTAATTCGTTTTCCTGTTTTAATTAAACAAAGGTATCTATAATTTCCAGTGAGAGCTCCTGATCATCATGAGGTTACCATGGTTGCTAACATTTAGTATGTGAGGGCCAGCCCCAATGGCTTAGTGGTTAAAGTTCCACACACTCCACTTTGGCGGCCAGGGTTCGGTTCCCCAGGCACAAACCACACCACTCATCTGTCAGTGGCCATGCTGTGGCAGCAGCTCACATAAAAAAAAAAAAAAAAAGAAGATTGGCAACAGATGTTAGCTCAGGGTGAATTTTCCCCAGCCAAAAAAAAAAAAAAAAAAAATTTAGTACGTTAAAATTTAGAATATTTATAAACAAAATGTAGTATATGGATACAATGGAATACTATTCAGGCTTAAAAAGGAAGGAAATTCTGATACACGCTATAGCATGGATGAACCTTGAAGACATCCTGCTAAATGAAATAAACCAGTCACAAAGGGACAATTACTGTACAATTCCACTTATATGAGGGACCTAAAGCAGTCAAACTCACCGAGATAGAAAGTAGAAGGGGGCCGGCCCCGTGGCTTAGTGGTTAAGTGCGCGCACTCCACTGCTGGCGGCCCAGGTTTAGATCCCGGGCTCGCACCAACACACCGCTTCTCCGGCCATGCTGAAGCTGTGTCCCACATACAGCAACTAGAAGGGTGTGCAACTATGACATACAACTATCTACTGGGGTTTTGGGGAAAAAAAAGGAGAAGGACTGGCAATAGATGTTAGCTCAAAGCCGGTCTTCCTCAGCAAAAAGAGGAGGATTAGCATGGATGTTAGCTCAAGGCTGATCTTCCTCACAAAAAAAACAAAAAAGAAAGTAGAAGGGTGGTTGTCAGGGGCCAAGGGGAAGAGAGAATGGGAAGTTATTGTTTAATTGATACAGAATTTCAGTTTGGGAAAATAAAAATGTTAGGGAAATGGATGGTGGTGATGGCTGCACAACAATGAGAATGTCCTTAATGCCACTAACTGTACACTTAAAAAGGGTTACCTGTACACTTAATTTTATATATATTTTACCATCAACAAATTGAGTATGTTAACATGTAGTAACCAAATTAACATTATCCCAGCCAAATTAAAAGAAATTTGACATTTTCATTACATATTCCCTGCAGTCTCAACAGTCTCCCTAAGGGCAAATGTACCACTTCACTAAGGCTTTTGGTGATATTGAAAATACTTTACAGAATCCTAAATAGGAACCAATGCAATAACTAAGTCAATGCATTTCATACCAGAAGTTTCACTCCAATTTTTAACACATCTGATGAATCACATGCAGTTGGGCCACTCACTGTATCTTCAGTCTTTCTCCATCCACAGAAGAGAACAGGAAAGAGACTGTAATTGATACTGTAAATACAGTGGAACAGATGAAGAACCATGTCCTAGCTTAGCCATGCACATGGTAGGCACTCCATAAAATTCCTGAATTCAGATACTCAGTGAATCTGCAGTAAAACCAAAAGGAAACCCTGGGCTTCACTTTCTGTCCCACACACTATATCTAATGAGAAGGCTGAAATACCGCCTGAAGGAAGGCTGCTGTCTCTTTATTGTTCTTTTATTACTTGGGGTCTCAGCGTCAATGTTAGATGGTGTAAAACAGGTTTCTGGTACCACGTATCCTTTTATGGGTTAAAAACAAATTTTTTTTCTATTCAGAGTTTTGTTGGGAAAAAAAGTGTGAATAACCAAACTGCCACTCTTATAGCTCCACATGAAAACTAGAAAGTTCAATAACAAGCACACATCTTTTCTAAATGAAGAAGTCATTGTTTTAAAATATACAGTAATAAATACATTATATTACTATTTCTCAGGCACAGGAAGCAATCCTGGCTTTCTGCTCTTCCCCCATGTCTGAAAGCTCCATTGTGTTAAAAATGTTTCCCTATATGACCCCTCTAACTCAGAACGACGACGACAGCCTTCTGACTCTAGAGGTCAACATCTCCCCCATTACATGAAAACACTACTTTCACAGCCCTTACTAAAATAGAGCACTGAAAATTCTTAAAGGAAATTCACATCCTCTAACAACGCGTTCATGCAAATTAAGGACTATTCCTTAAATTGAGGAACTAAACACTAGACTTGGCTATTCACGATTTACTCAAATACTCATTTCCACGACAGTAATTATCAAGAAAGAACGGGCGACACCTGAGACCCTCCCAGTCTGAATGCAGCCGTCACTGCATAATGTTGAGATGAGCTTCCCAACTGCCCCGCCAGCCGGCCAGGAGTCTAGGCGATTGCTCTCGGGATTGCGGCGTGGCTACGTGCAAGGTGCCCTGTCACTTCGCATCCATCACAACCTCAAACCCCAGCAATCGGTGCTGCGGGGCCTGGAGACGAGCACGCTCCAGGACCACAGCACCATTCCCACTGGCATCGCCTACAAGAACTAAACTCCAACTACTAAGAAATGGAAACCCCAGACACAGACAAAGAGGCACAAATACAGGGACCACCCCCCCAGATGGATTTTTACATTCTTCAAAACCTTAGAAATAAATGATTTTCCCTGTGCTCTGTAAAAAACCTGACTACTGGGTATCCTTAAGGCACCGCTGAACTACTGCAAAATACACAAGAGGAGGAGAACCCCCAGACAGAGAAATTAAGGAAACAGCTCCCAGCAAGGGGAGCTGATTGTCCCCAAGGGGAGAAGTGTTAGAAGACTTTCTGATCACCATGGCAATTTAGCAGGTAAGTCACATCCATCCCCGACAGGAGTGTGTCACCCTCGTTTCCTCCCAAAGCTAGATGGCCCTCACCTTTCCAACCTTGAAGCGGTGTGACAGGCAGAAGTAGACACCTCTCCCGGCTAATTGCCCGAGCGGGTCCAACTTCCGACCCAGCATCATGCACTTTGTTTTTCAGCGCAGGGAAAAGAGAAAAGGCTGGCACTCGGCGCGGAATCTCCGTGATTTGCCAGAGGAAACGGCACAGACCAGACAGCAGAAGCGCCAGCATTTCCAGGCAGCTGCCACGACAGGTGACCGGACCGCTCTGCAGACACCCCGCTCGCCCGGGGGTTGCACGGAGGTGGGGCGGGCAGGAAGGGGCAGGAGGGAGGGGACAGACTGGGGGACGAGAAGGTGGGCAGGGGCCGGGAGGGAAAGCCACCCCATGCCGACGCCGGGGAGGAAGAGGAGGAGCGCGGCCCCGTCTCCCGGAGGAAACCGTTTTAAGGGATTTTCTGTCTCCACAATTAAGAAAGAAAAAATGGCTCCAAGCCAAACGCCTCCTGATTTACACACACACACACACACACACACACACGCACACCGAGCGCCCCATTTTCTCACACGCTGAAACAAAAGGCGAAAACAGCTCAACAGCACCAGCGCCGCCGGAGCCCGGGTGTCGGCCCCCGCCTGCCCGCCGCGCCCTCCGAGAGCCCACCCAGGCGGCCGCCCGCCGCCCCCGCCCGGCCCGGGAGCCGCCCCGCCGCGCCCCCGCCCGCGCCGCACAGGGGCCTGGCCGGGGCAGGGGGCCCGCTCCCGCCCCGAGGGCACAGGCGCCCGGCCCCGCTCCGAGGCGCCCCGGGCGGCGATCGGGCCCGCCGCCTCCGCGTGCCGGAGGGCGGCGGTGACAGCGGCCCCGCGCCCGCCTTACCTCCGGGCGGCCGAGCGGCGGCCCCGCGCTCCTCCGCGCCTCCCCGCCTCCGCCTCCAGCAGCCCCGCGCCGCCGCCGCCGCCGCCTCCCCCCGCGTCTCGGCCGAGTCTCCGCCTCCCTCGGCCGCCGCCGCCGCCGCCGCCGCTGGGCTCGGCTCGGCGCCACGTGACCACGCCACGTGACCCGGCGCGGCGGGCAGGCGCCTCCCCGGCCGGCCTCGCGCCCTCGCGCCCCGGGACCCGCGCCCCGGCCGTTGACGCCCGCCCGCGCCGCGCGCCCCGCCCCGCCCCGCCCGGGATGCTGTCCGGCCGGACACCTGCTCCCACGCGCGACACCCCCGGCTCAACACACCGTCCAGCGCCTCCACACTCACGAGCACAGCCTGTCAACGCACACACGCGCCCACGAACACACACCCTCAAGGCAGACACACGCGCAAGCACACTCACACCAGCACTCACACACGCGTGCACACACGCACATCCTGCAGTCCTCATCCCTCAGGGCTCCTACACAGCCTGGACAACAATGAAACTCGTCTAGTCTGAACCCCGCTGACTTGAGAAATCCTTCCCACCAGAAAATGTAAAGAAGCGTGTGCGGTCCGAACTTCATTTGAGCTGGGAGTGGACGTCACACTGACCAGAAACCACAGGTTCACTTGTACTATGAACCAACGTGTCTCCCCATGAAGACAGTCATTGCAGAGTCTCTGATGGTAATGTTCTCACATATAGTATCTCTTTTTCAGTTGGTCTTATGGAGAAAAGGCCGGATAACGTCGTTTTAACTCACAAAGGAAAAAAAAATTCATAGCCTTTTCCCCCCTATTAAACTGATATCCTGCTGGAAACGGAAACTTTATGCATCCGTCCTTCATTTTCCATCATGTACAAAGAAATAGCATTGCTGTTTGTGTGACTATTCACATGCATGGTTTTTTAAAAGTAGACAAGATCAGCATCATTTCCTCCTTGATTTGAGGCATAAAATGCCCTATATAGTTAAGTATGGTGGTGCCCTTTGCAAAGGCTCAGCACTCTTTTCTGTTATGTCTATTTGCCAAATTTTTCAAATCAGCTTCAGATTTAAGAATTCCTTCTTCTGTGAATTTCTGGTTGTTAGAAAGAAAATTAAAGAGTTGGACTAAAAGCCCTTAAATTCTGAAACTCCATGCCGATGATTTTACAAATGTTGGAAAATGCTACCTAGACTTTTTTTACCTTTAAAAAAGGTAATTTTTAAAGATATTTGCCTCATGCATGTAGACACATAAATGTAATGCATTTAATAGAATTATTATCAGCTTCATTTGATAACTATTTTATAAGCACTCCTAAAATTAATTTTGAAACCTTAAAATTAAGCTACATTTAGGTATTAGAGTACCTTAAACATAAAAGAATCCTCCTTCAATACAGAGTAAAGAGTGTTATGCTTCAAGTGAGGGCTCAATATTATGCTAAACACTGTAGAGAAATTAAAGGAAGTATACAATATGACCCTTACCCTCAAAATTTACAACCTCCAAACAGAATTACTTTAAAATAGATACAGAACATATTTTTTAAAGTCTCTTTCTGTCTCTGTCTCTGTTTCTGTCTCTGTCTCTCTCTCTCACATACACACACACACACGCACACACACGCACGCACGAACTGTGATCAGTAGTCAAGGGCGTGAAACAAATTATGAAAAATCTGATCCTTACTGTCAGACTTTAAAAAGTAAGTAAAAGGATCAAAGATGAAAATATGCAGTTGAAGAACTTCCTTGACCTAACAAACACAAAGCTATATGATAATATAAAAATGACTTAACAGGGCCGGCCCCATGGTTTAGCGGTTAAGTGTGCGCGCTCCGCTACTGGCGGCCCAGGTTCAGATCCCGGGCGCACACCAATGCACCGCTTCTCAGGCCATGCTGAGGCCGCGTCCCACATGCAGCAAGTAGAAGGATGTGCAACTATGACATACAACTATCTACTGGGGCTTTGGGGAAAGAAAAGGAGGAGGATTGGCAATAGATGTTAGCTCAGAGCTGGTCTTCCTCAGCAAAAAAAGGAGGATTGGCATGGATGTTAGCTCAGGGCTGATCTTCCTCACAAAAAAAAACAAGACTTAACAAATACCATTGAGACTGAACATCATGGGTGTTCTTTCTTCTGTGAAATGAAAAAATAATAACCTTGTGACCACTTCTCTAACATCACAGTTTTCCTTCAGGCCCACATGTGAAAACTCTTTTGTTTATCACTATTGGGCACACACACCTGTAGCCAACTCTCAGCAAAATCATCAAGGCTCTCAAGTTTGTGTTCTGCCTCTGCGGTTTCCACGGTGCTGGTGGTTACGCGAATGGTCTTGGGAGCAAGTGTCTTCATTGAAGTCCTGCTTCTCCCACTTATGAACAAGTGACAACAAGAATGATATTCCTAACACTGTTTCTTTAATCATACATTCAAATAACAATATCTACCTGGCAGGGCTGTTCAAAGAATTAAATGACATAATTTATGTAAAGTACTTAGTATAGTGCCTGATATATAACAGGTACTCTATCAAGAAGAATAGCTCAGGTTTATTAAATGCTTACCACAGGCCGAACACTGTGACTTGTTGGCTCTTATTTTTACTATTCTATCTGTTCCCCCGTTCCTCTTGGTGAGTGCCCTCCATCCCCCACTTTATGCCCCCAACCCCATTAGGGACCTATTATCTCTCTCTGCCATTTCAGGACAAAAATGGTTTTCTTAAGACATTTTAACTTGAAGGCCCATTTACAGTAATCTATTAAATCTGTTGTGAAGCTGTATTTTAAGCTTTTAAAAAAATCTTTCTAATTATGAAATGAAAATGATTGCCTCGTTTAGAAAGCTGAGGCAACTGGAAGCCATTAGGAAGGAGATTTGGCAATGGGGACCCTTTCAATGGCCTTTAAAATCCCACTGGTCCAATAATTCTCATTTTGTTGTTTTTAAAATACTTTGTTTGTTTATTGCTGAGGAAGATTGGTCCTGAGCTAACATCTGTGCCAGTCTTCCTCCATTTTCTATGTGGGTTGCCACCACAGCATGGCTGCCAACAAGTGGTATAGGTCCGCACCCAGGAACTAAACCTGAGCTGCCAAAGTGGAGCACGCTGAACTTAACCACTAGGCCACAGGGCCGGCCCCCTAAAATACTTTTAAATATTAAAAAATTTGGCAACACAGTTGAAGAAATTAAACCAATCCACAATAATTGTTAAATGATAATTACTAGAAGAAAGTGTCTCTCATATGACATTTATGATTGTGGCTCTATTAACGGCTGTCTTAGCTCTAGCTTCAAGTTTGAGAAAAACTTACTACCCTGACCAAGCTCCCAAAAGTTCTGAGAGATATGTGACCTTTCTTTGAAATATAAGGTCTTATATCTCTCTATCCTTACATACTATCCTTACATCTGCCTTGAGCCCCACAGTAAGCTCAAAGTTCAAACTGGATCTGATAGGCATCTTGGGAACAGTATGACAACTCGGTTGTAATATAAGTATTCTACACTCATCAACATTTGGCAGTGCACCTGTGAAGGAGTGGGGGGCTAGCACGACGGCTGAGCATCACTGTACTACTCTAAGCCTGGGCCTGAAGGCACAGGGGATCAGAAATCACAATGGGTTAGTCTCTGTGCCCTCCCTTTTCTCCCCACTTCTCTGCACCCCTCCCTCCCCATCACATTACTCTAAGACAGCCAGATACTGAAGATCCAGAAGCTCTTCTCTCAAGGCCTCTTCTGCCTCCCTATCACACAGCATCCCTGGTCATATTCCCCCTCCCTCCTGGCCACGACGTAGTTCAGATCCCAAAGTTTCTGTGGACTCAAACCCTCTAGTCACCAAGACACTCAGCACAGGAATCAGGAAACTGGACCCTGGATCTAGGGAGACAGAAAGTGTCCATGGCAAAGGAGCTAGAGCTTTTGGAGAGTGAGATGCAAGCTTTCTATCTTTTAATATGTCCTAAGAACAAAAAATGCCAGTGCTAGCTTAGGCTTCATTACGGAAATATAGCATTCAGAATAAAGGAGGAAATGCCCGTGGTCCACTGGATCTGCAGAGCCAGCCACATCCAGACTGTTTCTCTGAGTTCTGGACATAGCACAATCTCATTTTAAGAAGAACATTGATAAGTTGCAGCACAACCTGTGAAGAGTGACCAGGATAGTGAGGACTCTACAAGCCATATTATAATGTTATACAGTTTATGAATAGCTGTTGAAGAAAATAGGAATGGTCAACTTGGAAAGAAACAGTCTTAGACGACTGTGCTGATGAGCTTCGTACATTTGAGAGAGATCATATGGGCGTATTATTCCTTTTTAATTATTTATTGAGCTCCGACTTTGGACCAAGCACTGTCCAAAACAAGAACCAGTGTGTGGGTGTTCATGGGGTGGGGGATTTGGTTCAGGTAAGGAAGAGCCTTCTAATAGGGTGGTCCATTAGGGAAGTGGTAGCCTTGTGAAATAGCCGTGAGCCCACCCACGCCTCTCCTTTCACTCCGGCGAGCTGGGCTGGACACATGGAGAGCAACTGAAGGGTCCTCCTCATCTGTCAGTCTTACAGCCTAGAGCTTCTCCTTAGCTACCTGCTTCCTCCTCCCCATCTTGCTGAGTGCCTCCAGAGCCAAGGGAACACCTGGATGCAGTGTCTAGGGCCAAAAGTACTGCTCAGCTCACTCTGGAAAGGAAAAGGCAGAAAACAGGACAAAATGGCTCTAAAAAAAAGAGAGAGAGAGGGAGAGCTTTTGTCATCATCTCCTTCCCCCCATCCAGGAGAGAGAGTTGGTGAGCAGGCTGCCACACTTTGCCCCAGAGTTGAAGTGTCCTTCTCCTTCTTCCCAATCCTTTCATCGCCGAACTGTCCTTCAGGCAGCCCGGAATTCTGACCAGACCCTGTCTGAGTAGGTAAATGTAGTTGGGTACAATTTTTTCTCTAAGTGGAGTGTCAACGGTCTTCCAAAAGATGCTAAAGTGGCCTTGGTTAAGCAACTGGTAAGTCAGGTAGGCATCGTTGTCTTGGGCAAACTTTTTTTCCTGGCAGTGTCCTAAAACTGCCTCATTTCTTGATATGCAGATTGATCTCTAGGAAGGAGGAGAGGTCCTCTGTAAAATAGATCAGTGAAAGGGGCACAAGAGGACTTTTTAGAATAATTAAAAAAAAAAAAAGAGATCAGTGACCCCCACACCCTCCTCTGCAAGGCTCAGAATTAAGGCGGTGGCAGGCCCGGGGCCGGGAGGCCTCTGAAGTGAAGTCACTGAGAGGGCAGAGCAGATGGAATCCGTGGCCTGCACGCGGGGCTGTGTCAGGGGAAGTTGGCATGGACATCCCAGTGCTGTGCTAGAACCAATTTTGACCCAAATCTCAGGAGGCTGACCGCTCTCTGAGAAGCTGCTGGGAATGAGAGCTAGGTGCTGAGGGCTGTCATGTTTAGGACTGAAGACCGTTAGGGTATAAGGTGTACAGCTATAGCACAATACAGTGGAACTGACTTCACTCAAATATCAAACACCTTGAACACTTTGGTCTTATCTATTATTCTGTCATATACAACCTGTTTGTTATCTCTTGTTTTTGTCTTTGTTTTAGCCACCACATGAAAGAACTAGTCAGAACTTCTGAAGAATAGACAAGGTCACAGGCCTGTGTTATCATTCTTCCACCACTTGGTGACTGAGTGGCACATAACTCATCTATTTGCCTTTATTCCTCAGTCTGTAAGATGGGGAGAGTGTTGGTCCTCGATCCTTTCCAACTCTAAAATTCTATCTATACCTCTTTCAATGAAATTTGTTAATAGGGATAAATAGATAGGGCCCTTTCCTAACCCTTGGCTTCTCTGTAGTTTGGAATATTTATACCAACCTACCACAAGGAATATTTCATGTTAGGAAGCCATGTGAAAGTGAAGAACAAGGTTCACTGCAAGGGGGTATGGGCTTGGCTGCATGCAGTTTTAGCCCTTAGTAGACTTCTTAAAATATGAAGCAGCCAAATGAGTTTGCAAAAGGGTAGACCTCTCAGTCACATTTACTTTCTCCACATCAAATTCATCCAAGTCACGTTTCTTAAGCTAGGAAGGCTGTAGAGAAAGAGAGAAAGACAAATTTTCTTTTTTTGGTGAGGAAGATTGTTCCTGAGCTAACATCTGTACCCATCTTCCTCTATTTTATATGTGGATGCTGCCACAGCATGGCTTGATGAGCAGTGCGTAGCTCCGTGCCCAAGATCTGAACCCACAAACCCTGGGCTGCCTAAGCAGAGCATGTGAACTTAACCACTATGCCACTGGGATGGCCCCAAGACAAGGCATTTTTAAGTTAAAGTTCTATCTCTACCCCATCCTTTCCTTTTCTGTCCCTCCTCCCTCGATAGCCCTTTTCTGCCCTTGACCATGAATCCAAGATATTCTTGGTAACCAGTAAAAAGTCACTAACAGGACCAATGTTCAGATAGTTCTCTATTTTAGAAGAGTCTACCATAAATTTTCTGAGGATATAAGTGTAGCAAACACAGTTGTACCAACAGCCGTTCTCCCCTCTTGCTTGCTCATGAACTCTAATTTATTTATTTATTGACGATTAACCCTGAGCTAACGTCTGTTGCCAATCCTCCTCTTTTTTGCTGAGGAAGATTGGCCCTTGGCTAACATCCTTGCCCACCTTCCTCTACTTTATATGGGACGCTGCCACAGCATGGCTTGATAAGTGGTGCGTAGGTCCGCACCCAGGATCCAAACCTGTGAACCCTGGGCCGCCCAAGTGGAGCACGCTAACTTAATCACTACGCCACCAGGGTGGCTCCATGAACCTTAATTTATTAAGCTATCGTGTCCTCCACATACCAGTGTGCTCCAGGTAGCCTGGCCATATCCTGGCTGGTCTGAGTCAGCAGTTCTCACAGTGGGTCCCACCAGCAGCAGCACCTGGGAATTGTTAGAAATGCACCTTCTCAGGCTCCCCCCCAAACTTTCTGAATCAGAAACCCTGGTGTTGGGGCTGAGCAATCTGTGTTTTAACACATTCTACAGGTGATTCTGATGCATAGGAAAGAACCATTGGTATAAGCCAACCCTGCCAATTCTATTCTCTTGCCTTAGAAATAGGCAAGTGATCCCATCCTGGTCAATTAAACATGAGGGGTGGTCTGCTGGGAAAGCTTCTAGAAACAGCTTCTTAGCTTTTAAAAAGAAATATAGGGACCCCCTTTTCCGGGGATCTGTGGGGTCTGTTTTCATAATAACACTACGATGTCATTTGCATTTTTCACTCTCATTCTCTCATGAATGTAAACCGGTCTTTTCCAGAGGTTACATGATGTGCGATGCCATAACAGATTGAGGACAAAGCAGCAGATATAAGAACCCACCTGTTCTCTATTAAGCCAGACATCACAGAGATTTGTAAAAAATGTGAAACAATGTCCCTCTTCTCACTAGATTTTTTGTTTTGGAAAACATAGCTGTTTTTCATAAAAATGTGTGATTTATGTTAACACATAAAAGTTTATTATTGTAAATGAATTAATAAATATTTTGAAATTTTCTCAGTTTTAATTTATAAAATGGTAAATATTGATAGACATAACACACATTATTTTTAAGAAACCTCTTTGGGGTCCTTAATTTTTAAGAGTATAAAGGGAAGAAGACCTGAGAAAGTCTGAGGGCTGCGCCTCCAGGAGAGGGTGCCGTGGCTGGGGCTGCTGCTGCCATCTTGTGACCATGAGAGGAGCCAGCCCACGCAGCCAGGACAGCGGGGCAGAGAGAACTGATCTGTGAGGCCACACCGACCCTCTGAAGACCCAACTCTGGTATGTAGTCTACACACCTTCACTATCTTGAAACTGCTTGTTCTCTGAGATGATAAATGCCCTTCTTACTTAAGCAAGTTTAGGTTGGGTTTCCTCTTACTAGCCGAAAAATCTTCCCAACTGTTGCTTACATTTAGCTCTGAGGACTTCAATGACCTTTAAATCCGTTTTGTTTATATTTCCATACACAATATTAGTGACACTATTTACCAAATGAAGGCACTGAAGCCCCACGACAAAACTTTAAAAAGGGATACAGAATAAAATGTGATAAAGTTGTCATTCATGAGGTTAACAGAAATCATCAGCACTCTAAAAAGCAGATGTCAAAAAACAGCCAAAACAGTGAAAATATACTAGAACCCACACACACTTAGGAAAGTAAACCTTCTGATTAAGACTATGTGCTTAAACCATCATATGTGCTTAAACCATCATAATTTCTATTTTGTAAAATTGTTAATGTTCATGTAAATACTAGTCATTTTCACTTTAACTCAGTAAAAAGCTTACATTCTGTAACTGCAAATTCTGAGAATCAGACTCTGAAGGTGATGTTTACCAGTAGGACCAATGGATATGAATATCAAGTCATACCTATGTAATTAAGCATCACTCCAAAGAGAATCACTTATTAGATACTCAATAACTTGTTAGACAAAAAACTAGATAGAGGAAGAGAATTTCTGAAAGATTTAAGTACTGTTTAAGTATCAGACTACAGAAGAGATCAGTCCCAGCAATGAAATACCTACATTGTAGTAACCTTACTCACAGCTGCAAAATAATGCACGAGTTTGGGATATTGTAGCAGAGATGGCTAATTGTCCACCAAAAGCCTTTCCATATGATAGAGTTTTAACTAGGAAGTCTCTGCCCAGCCAGGGATGACATTTCCCAGTGCCCTGTCTTGTCCCTCCCACCACCACCACCAGTGAAGGGCCAATGATGCCTTGCCAATGGAAGTGAGAAGAAGTAATGTGTGTCACTTCTGATCAACTAAGGCAGTTAAGAAATGAGTGTGCTTCTCCATCCTTCCTGCCAGCTAGATGCAAAGAACTTGAGGCCCCAGGGAACAAAGCCACCAGATGGACAGGGCCTAGGTTTCTGAATCACTGGTGAGGAAGAGCTGACTGCCAACAAGAGATACTTACATGGGATTGCTAAAGGAGTATAAAATAAATTTCATTTTGTTAAGTCTCTGAAAACTGCAGCTAACGTTAACACAGACGCTAAACTATCTTGAAATGCTAAAGCTCTAAGGAGGCATCATACAAGTTTTTGACCGTAGGAGACAAAAGAGCAGGTCTCCTGTTTGCTAGTGTATCCCCCTCTCCAGTGCCTAGAACAGTGGCAGATAGTGATTCAATATGTGATGAATAACTGAATGGATGAATAAATAAACAAATCGATGGATGGATAGATGGATGGATGGATGGATGGATGAACAGATTATGGATGAATAAATTAGGGGTTCATGTGAAAGCTATAATAGTTTACAATTTTTAACAGTAAACATTTGTGGAAAAGGTTCACATGTTAACTAGTATTTGTTTCTGGATATTTTAAGTAAAGGATTAACTGGAGGTATTAAAGAATAGACTGGACAACTATGTGGCAGGGGTGTGAGATGTGATAGAAAGACTTAGCTGGGAAAGGTGATTAGACTAATTTTGTCTTGATATTCTCTGATCTTTTAAATAAAGTGATTAGATATATTAGTTAAGGATTCCATATTGAGCTATTTTAATAATGAGTACGATTTTTAGGTTTTTAAATTATTATTTAGAGAAGTAAAACTATAGGAGATGAGAAGTCCATCTCTCTAAATGGTTTTCAGATCACCTACCAAAGTAATCATTAAAATTTGAGCACACAGGGGCCGGCCCGGTGGCACAAGTGGTTAAGTGCACGCCTCCACTGTGGTGGCCCGGGGTTCGCCAATTTGGATCCCAGGCGCACATCGACACACCGCTTGTCAAGCCATGTTGTGGCGGCATCCCGTATAAAGGAGAGGAAGATGGGCAGGGATGTTAGCCCAGGGCCAGTCTTCCTCAGCAAAAAAAAAAAAAAAAAAGAGGAGGATTGGCAGATGTTAGCTCAGGGCCAATCTTCCTCTCACACACAAAAAAATTTTGAACACACATAACTATAAGCAAGGTACCCTACAGGAAACCACCAGCTTCCGGAGTTCTACCATGCAACTCTAAACACACACAGTGATAACAATTCGTAAGGCAGTAAGAAAAATATTTGTTTTTGATATTAGTTTTAAGAAAAACTTAGATCGTATATGAAAAATTTCAGGGGATGAGAGGGGGCCGGCCCCGTGGCTTAGCAGTTAAGTGCGCACTCTCCGCTACTGGCGGCCAGGGGTTCGGATCCTGGGCGCCCACTGACACACTGCTTGTCCGGCCATGCTGAGGCGGCATCCCACAGACAGCAACTAGAAGGATGTGTAACTATGACATACAACTATCTACTGGGGCTTTGGGGAGAAAAAGGGAAAAAAAGGAGGAGGATTGGCACTAGATGTTAGCTCAGGGCTGATCTTCCTCACCAAAAAAAAAAAAATTTCAGGGGATGAGAGAAAATATACATTGACATTCATTCCTTTCTTTAAAGTAGAATTCTAAATATTAATTTTATTTGTCATTCTAAGACTGAAAGATGGAATAGAAAGTTCGCTTGGAGAAATAAGACAACACGAAGTCCACAGATTGGATAGTTGTCCTATAAATGATTCTATTTAAAAATATATATGTATGTATGTATATTTGTCTTAAAGATACATACTTTCTGCTAACCTTCCCGTATCTCCTGAGCAAAACAAGAGATGCTTCAGAGAAGTAGACTAGTTGCCTAGCAACCTGAAATTAGTGAGACATGTCTCCTCTCCTTGACTTGATTTTAAATCAAGCTCTACAAGAGCAAGTATGGGATAAATGACAAAAACATAAAAAGAATGCTAGCACCATACATTGAGCTTTAGGGACAAAGCTACATATGTGGTCCACGTGAAGGGATATTGAGGTTGGTTTGGACAATATTAATTTTAGTCTGGAATGTTCTATCTTTTCCCTGTGGTGATTAAATTCATTTAAAATGGCTCTTGCTAAAGTGGTAACTCTCTGAAGAGATGGATATGTTAATTAGCTTGAATGTGGTCATTATTTCACAATGTACATGTATATCAAATCATCAAATTGTATATCTTAAATATATACAATTCTTAATTGTCAAATATACCTCAATGAAAACAAAAACATCATACTTCTAAAGACTACATAGGTAAAGAACAAGTCAAAAAATAGGAAAAATATTTTGAATTTAATAAAAATGAAAACACCACAAAGAACAATGCTCTTGCTGATGAAGACACGGCTCTCCAGAGTATCTGTGTGGGTTTTTTTTTTTTAAAGAATAAAGGGAGTATGAAATCATAAGGGTAAATTTGAAGTCTGAGGCCAAAAAGCCTTGTAAAGCCTTCTAGACGGTCTCAAAAGAAGGAAAAATTATATAAAGATACTGTTTGTAATCCCCAACTGTAGATGTTCATAAAGTAGGAAATTACACTTTTTTTGCCAATACAAGTTAAATGCACGATTTTTCTGTAGAATTAAATCTGAAATCCAAATCAACTTCATTTATTACAATGTACTGCCTCTAAGGAAAAAATATATAGTTTGTAGCAGCATTTTATTTCACTAACATGACACGGGGAGCACAGGAAGGACAAATTCTAGGGCTTGGAAGGTCTGGATCCCCAAAGCAGAGACAATAGCATGTGTCTGTGCTTTTAAAACTCTTGGTCAGAGCTCCTCCTACTGGAATCACTTGTTCAGTACCATGATATAAGACTCCTGGTTAAAATTCAAATTTTTAATAGATCACATATTCAATAAGTCACAAATTCCTTCTCTGTGGCAGGGAGAAAGATTTCACATTAAGTGCTGATTTAAAAAAATCCGTTATCGCATCTTCCATTTACCTTATGGTTGGTGTGTACTTGGAGATTTTGGTTAGCATTTACATATGTTGAAGACTTATGACCTGCCTGGCAGAATTCTAAGTGTTTAAATATAATATTCATTAAGCCCTCACAACTATATGAGGGAGGGACTGCTATCATCTTCCTCTCATGGGTGGGGAAACTGAGACACAGTTTCCTAGGTATCTGATACTTTATGCTATTGTAAATGACATTTCTAAAATTTCATTTTTCAATTTTTCATTGATAATATATAGAAAAATTTGATTTTTATTTATTGATCTAGTATCCTATGGCTTTGCTAAATTCTATTATTAGTTGTCTTTTTTTTCTTTAGATTTCATAAGGTTTGCAACATACACATGTTGTCTGTGAATACAACAGTTTTACTTCTTCCTTTACAGTCTGCATGCCTGTTATTTCCTTTTCTTGACTTGTTGCACTGGTGAGAACTTCCAGTATACTGTTGAATAGAAATGGTAAAAGCAGATAATCTTGCCTTGTTCCCAGTTTCAGAGGGGAAGCATACAGTGTTTTGCTATTATATGTTAACTGTAGTTATTTCAATAGATGCACTTATCAGATTGAGGAAGGTCCCATATTTTCCTATTTTATGGAGAGTTTTCATCATGAATGAGTGTTAAATTTTGTCAAACATTTTTTGGGCATGTTTTGATGATCATGTGGTTTTTCTCCTGTATTCTGTTAATGTATGAGTTATGAGTTACATTGATTGACTTTTGAATGTTGAACTAACCTCAGTCAATTAGTCATGATGTATTATCCTTGTCATATATGGCTGATTTAATATATATACTCTCCTTATTATATATTGCGAGATTCCATTGGGTAATATTTTCTAAGGATTTTTGTGTCTATTCTCATGAGAGATTTTGGTTAATAATTTTTCTTATACTATTTGTCCAGGTCTGGTATCAGGGTTATGTTGGCCTCATAAAACGAACTATTATTTTCTCAAAGTTTGTGTAAGAAGGGTATTATTTCTTCCTTAAATGTCTGATAGAATTTCACCTGGGCCTGGGGTTTTATTTGTGGGAATATTTTTGATTAAACATTCAATTTCTCTAATAGTATAGGGATGTTCAGCTTTCCTATTTTATCTTGTATGGGTTTTGATAAATTGTATTTTTTCAAGGAATTTGTGCATTTCATCTAAATTTTCAAATTGATTGGCATAAAGTTCTTTGTAATTTTCTTTAAGCTTTTAATGTCTGTAGGATCTATAATAATATTCCCTCTTTCTTTCCTGATATTTCTAATTTACGTTTTCTCTCTTTTTTTCTATCCTTTGAAATTTATCAAGACTTTTATGAGACAGCCTATGCTCTATTTTGGTGAATGTTGCACATGCACTTGAAAGAATGTGTATTCTGCTTTTGTTGGGTGAAGTATTCTGTAAATATCAAATAAGTTGCAAGTGTTATCCAAATCTTCTATATCCTTACTCATCTTATACTTTCTGTGCTCCAACTCTGGGATCAGCCATCTCTCCAAGGACCTCTGATTATTTTTTAGTATAGTATAGCATTTAGAAACCAAGATCCAGTGCTTTTGCTCTGTAGGTGTCATTGCTTCTAGGCCTTTTCTGGAGACAGAGATAGGAAATTTTGTACACACACACATCTTAACTATTTCTAGAATTCTCTGGATATATATTATATATATCATGAGTTTATATCATATTTCCAATGCCAATACAACATTCCTGTGTTCTTTCTAGCCTTCCCCCTTTCCATGTTTGTAAATCGCTTCTCAGACAGTGAGAACTCTGGCTCCTATTGTCCTCAATGTATTTACTTATTTGCTCAAACCATTAGCTTATATGCTCAATGTAGCCCATCTCCCAACCACTCTCCTCAATGCTTCCTCCTACCACCTCTGCATCGTCCCTCCACTGCTGTTTTGTCAGCCATCAAAGCCTCTGCATGACATCCTTCCCTCATCCCCCACGTTCTCAGCCACCAGGGCATCCCACTACTGCCTCTGTATGACATCCTGTCCCTCTACCATGCCACATCCTGGAACTCTGGGGCATTCTACACTGTGCAACATTACCTCTCCCTCACTGCCTCACTTCCTCCAATGCCAAAATTTCTGTACCAAGAGGGAAGGGAAAGAGAGGATAGAAAGAGGAAAAAAGAAAAAAAAATATTTTAAGGTCTTTTATATTTGTCCACGTATTTACTCTCTCGGTGCTCTTCATTCTCTCCAGCAGATCTAGGCTTTCTTCTGGTATCGTTTCCCCTTGGCCTGAAGAACACCCCTTAGGATTTCTTATAGCACAGGTCGGCTGATGACAATTCTCCCAGCTTCTGTCTGTCTAAAAATGTCTTTATTTTAGTTTGGAAAAATATATTTAGAATTCTGATTTGACCATTCTTTCACTTTCAGCATTTTAAAGATGTGTTTCCATTGTCTTCTGGCCTCTCCTGTTTCTGATGGTGTATGTCATGAGTATTTTTTTCCTCTGGCTGCTTTTAAAGACTTTTCTTTTTCTTGGTTTCAGCATTTTCAGTTATTGTGCACAAGTGTGGCTTTGCTTTGCATCAGTCCTGCTTGTAGTTCCCTGAACTTCTTGGATCTGTGGCATGATGTTGTTCATCAGTTTTTGAAAATTTTCAGGCATTCTCTTTTCAAATATTTCTTCTGCCCAATTCTCCCCCTCCTCTCCTCACTTCTCCTTTACACATATGTTAAACCATTTGATTGTTTCACAGATCTTAGGGGGTTCTGTTCCTTTTTTAAAAATTCCTTTTCTCTTAGTATTTCAGCCTAGATACAGTCCATTAACCTATATTCAAGTTCACTGATCCTCTTCTCTGTTGTATCCTGTTTTATGTTAATTTCTGATATTATTTTTAAACGTTATTTTTAGGTCCGGCCCGGTGGCACAAGCGGTTAGGTGCGTGTGCTCCACTGTGGCGGCCCGGGGTTTGCCAGTTCGGATCCCGGGCACACACTGACGCACCGCTTGGCAAGCCATGCTGTGGCAGGCGTCCCATATAAAGTGGAGGAAGATGGGCATGGATGTTAGCCCAGGGCCAGTCTTCCTCAGCAAAAAAAAAAAGAGGAGGATTGGCATCGGGTGTTAGCTCAGGGCTGATTTTCCTCACACACACACAAAAAAATTATTTTTAGCATTTACATTTGATTCTTTCTTGTGGTTTTCATCTCTTTGCTGAATGTCCCCATTTGTTTATGCATGTTGTCCACTTTTTCTTCTTGATCTTTTAACATATTTATTATAGTACGTTTCAGTTCTCTATCTGATAACTCTAATGTTCAGGCATCTCTGTGTCTATTTCTATTGATCATTTCCTCTCTTGACTATGAATCACATTTTCTGGCTTCTTTGGGTGTCATAATTTTTATTGTATGATTGATAGTATGAGCAAAAGAGCTATAGAGACTGAAATAAAAAATATTTGGTCCCAGAAAAGGGCATGCCCCTTCTCCTGTCATGCCACTAATGCAGGAGGGGGAGACTGAGTGAAAATAATCTGTAGAATTGCTAGGTCTAGGCTTTGTTTCAGATTTAGTTAGATTTTCCACTATTTTCAATGTTTTAAGATTAGAATTAGGACTTTCCTTTTGATAGGGCTTCGAATCTGAGCACAAGTGTGACTCCAGAGATCTCTTGATGCCTTGCAACCCAGCCACCAGCTCCCTGAACAGCAGATCTGTGTGCTTTATAGTTAATTAATAGCCTGGCTGCCAGCTTTGGGGGGTCACTAGAGGGTTCTCTTTTCTCAAGTCCCGTTCCTGGCTTTCTGTGCTTGGGATGTCTCTTCTCACTCTGCTGCCCTGGCCCCAATTTTCAGGCCACTACAGTGTACTTGGTGAGGGCCAGGAATCTGTTGGAGGGATTTCTTTCTGCTCTCCTGCTCCACCCCCAGCCTTTGGAGGATCACAGAAGTACACTAGGTAAGGCCCAGACAGCTTCAGCGGCACTTTTCTCAGGTCTCCTGCCCTGGCCCCAGCCTCCAGAATACTACCCTTGTGCACTCTGGTGAAGGCCTGTGGAAAAGAGTTGGCAGATGGGTGCAGACTTGCTGGGTGACTGGAGCTCAATCCATCATGCCAGCTCACACATGGCATCAAAAATTTGTTAAAACTTAGGCAGATTTCTCCACATCTCCATCTACGGTGGGTTCCTCCTCCTCTTGTCACTATGCCAAGAATGAAAGTGGTTGTAGATCTCTTTGGCCTAGGAAGAGCTCATTGTTTTCTGGAATTTAGTTTATTTCAGTTTCTTTGGGAACTCAGCTTTCTGATGAGTTTATAAAAAAATGATTTTCTACCATATCTAGCTTATTCTCATTGTTAGAGTGAGAGCGATGTCATGCAACTTTTACTAAATGGAACTAGAAGTTAAAAATTTTTTTAAATCTTGAAATTTTCTTTGATCTGAAAAGATTATGATATATAGAGAGAAATTTTTATTTTTAATTAGTACATATATATGTATATGTATATATATTAAATGTAGCATAAATTCAGATTTAAACTTTGCCTCATGGGAATCTTTTATTAAAATGTAAATGGTCCTTGGTCCTACCTCGTTATTGTCCAAACCTTCCACATCACGACAGCCCACTGGAGGAGCAAAGGGAAGCACCCACTGGAGCAGGAAAATAAAAATGAGGCAAAGGTCCAAGGAGCACAGATGTATGGATACCCTGAGAGAAAGTGTGGGGTCAGGGGAGCAAGTTGTAGATTGTTGTGTTATTGTCTAAGACTCAGACTGCTCAGATCTTCCTCATATGCTCTTGATCGAGAACATGTGATCCAACTTGCTGACAACACCTATGGTTCTGTGTCCTGTCCTGGAGTCATTCTACAGTGCTTTGTTCTCTATTGTGGCTGCATGTAAGATGTGTACTATAAATCTTCCTCTCACCTGCTTTTTTTTGGCTAAAATGTTAGTGGCTATTTCCTATCTCTGTCTCTATATTTGAACCTCACACAGTTTATTGTCCCCGTGGACAACATTATTTATCAAACCTTTATTTCCCTCGACATGAAAGGATTAAAATAAAAACTTAAGGTTTAAAGGGACATCTAGTTTGGAGCTGATATGTCAGACAATAATATAAAATTAGCTCACCCAAATGTATAAGAAAAATATTAAGACCCCAAAAAGATAAATAGGCAAAGATCATGCCCAGATAATAAGAGGGAATAGTCAAAACTATAGCTACCTCCCATACACTAACTTCCAAATATATATTGCTACCCCACTTGTTTTTTCTCCTGAATAGCAAATCATATATCATAGGGCCACTGGATTTCTTCATCTGCATGGACTCAACTTCTACATTCAAAAATCAAACACGTCTTCTTCCCTAATCCTTCTTCTCTTGCTTGTCTTGGTGAATGGGTTAACCAATCCTCTCCCTCCTCCCAAATACAATCACTTACCAACTCCTGTCACCTCAGCTTCCTAAATACCTCTGTTTGACTCTTTCCCATGCCCATTGCAACCTCACTGGTTGAGACCCTCTCATTTTTCACCTGGTATGTTGAGATGACTTCTTACCCAGGTCTTCTGCTTCCAGTCTACCCCCATTCCAGTTCATACTCCTGCAATGGCTCCTTTGCCCCTTCTAAATAGATACCAGAAACAAATCTATATCAGAGTAAATGAAGGAAAATCATGAAATTGTTTTGCTTAAAAATTTTCTGTGGCTTCCCATTGCATACAGGAGGAAGTTCAGACATTCTGTCATAAAAATACAAGGTCCTAGAGAATCACTTCTCCTGCCCCTCTCCCAAGCACACCCTGTCTGTCCTCTGGTCTTCCTAAATAGCATGCAGCTCTTTGAACATGACGGACTGTTGCACACCTCATTGCTCTGCTCGTGTTGTTGTTTCTGCTTGAAATCCCTTTCTTGTCACCTTTAAGTTTCAGTATGAATGTCACCTCCTCTGGGAAGTTTCAGGCAGAATTAGATGTTCCCACTTCTCTCATACAGCATGTTATAAATACAGTACATTTATGGTATTTATCATGTTGTCATCTCTTTCCTGCACTGAAATCTGAGCTCTGTGGCAGCAAAAATTTTGTTTTTATCTCCCCAAACCCTAATCAGTCCCTAATGCAGTACCTGTTCGTTGAATGATGAAATGAAGGCATTCTGGTCGGTATACTGTGCAACTAGTACACTTAGATACTGATTTTGGCACTTTGAGTTGGTATCATCATTTTAGAAAGCAATTTTAGAAACATATATCAAGAACCAAACATATATCATAAAAATATTGATATTCTTTAACCCGGTGATTCCCCATCTAGGAATCTTTCTTAAGGTAATAATCCAAAATTTTTGTACAAGTTGTTCATCATTGTATTACTTAGGTACTAAAAATATTGGAAACCACCTAAATTCCAGCAATAGGGAAATGGCTAAGTAAATTATGACAGGATATTAAGATAGATACACTGCCATCATTAAAATTTGTGATTTTTAAAGAACTATTGTGCCACATGGAAAACTGCTGATATTACAACACCACAGGATGCTCCAATTACAATGGTCTCCCGAGGGTGGCCCCAGGACCTAGCTAAGACTAGGTCTCCTTCTGGGATTGTCTGGGCCAGGCAGAGCCAGCAACTTGAGTAACTTGAGTCCAAACCGAAATCCTTCAAGGGGAGCTGAAAGTCAGAAGACAGAAACCAGGCACAATTGCTAAGTTCAAAAAGCGACGATGCAATGTGAAAAAAGAGAGTAAGTGGATGCAATGAAGGCAGAGTGGGTAAAATCAGAAGGGGAGTTTGGGCACTTTGCAGTGAACAGTGTTGGTCTTCTGAGGCCTCGAAGTTGAAGTGACTTAAGGCACAGGGTCAAGGCACATAGCAGTCAAGTAAGTTGATACGTGCTTAAGAGAAAAAGAACCCAAATTCCACCCTCTGGCTTCAGGGCAGGGAGGGAATGGTTCAGGACCATACCATTTAGTGAAAGTCGAGTTCTTGGTGAGCTGGGTTCTGGATTGAGCCAAGTGGGAGCTCCCTCCAGGTCAACTGTCTGAAGAGGCACTGGGCTATGGGAGAGAAAGCACGTTGGCAACCAGGAGGTGCGGGTGTCACAAGTCGGGACAGGAGCCTGAGTTGTTGACTGCCTGGGGTGTTTCACTGGGCCAGCAGATGTCCACAGAGCTCAGAGCACAGCAAAGATTTGTAGGAAATACAACAAAATGCTAGTTTTGGTTGGGTTAGGGTGGTGAGGTCGTGGCTAACATTTTTATTTTCTTTAATATGATATATTGCTTTCAAAAGGACAAAATTAACATCTGAAAATAAGAAGTGGACATCTAAAGACTCCAGGTGCAATAACAGGAGAAATCCTGTCACAGTGTTGTATAAAAGATTAGCAAGTGAAGCAGTTTACTTGACTGGCGTCATAAGGGAGGGAACTTGAGTGATCTGGTAGGCAGAGTCAGCTGCCCTGTCGTCCTGTCCTGTCACGTGTCATCATTTCTCTTCTGTGCTCAGCGTTTCCAGGTCCCTGCTTATGGTTGTACACAAGGGCATCCTGCTGACGGTGAGTGGGGCCAAAGTCCCGTGGAAGGAGGGGTGGCTTTTTCTTCACCCAAAGGCACTGACCAATAGCAAAGCCAGGTACCGGCCACCTTTTTCTGAGTCACACAAAGGCACTGGAAGGGGCGGATCTGTGCTTCCCAACTGTGAAGTGGCACATCTCAGCGTTTGTATTTCTTTTACTACAGAAATTTGATTCTATTTCTTGTGAAGTAATGAGCCTGGCTTTATTTTGGTAGAGGTTTCTTTGCCCCTCTGGACTGGGTGACATTATAGCGCTGCTTCACAGTAACACCATACCCATATCGCTTGCTTTAATCCCTAGGTTTCTCCTCAGAATTGGGGCGGGAGCAGAAGGGAGAGTTTCAGGTCACATGTTCGAACAGCACTAGGTTGATTAACAGCCACATAATGAGTGCTGGAAGACCCTCATTGACCCCTTAATTTGCTATTCCTGTGGCTCCCCAAATCAGCTTTCAAATCTCTCCCTTGACCCAAAGTGGCTCCTTTATGGCAGTTCTTCTCCAACTTTAATGTGCATGAGAGTCATCTGGGAAACTGATTAAAATGCAATTCTGATTGAGTTTAGAGTGGGTTTCCAGCTGAGGCCCATGCTGCTGGTCTGCACACCACCCTTGGTTTATCAGGGCTCTAAGGCCTCCCAGATGCCTATGGCAGAGGCCAAAAAGGAATCTGGGGTTCCCCAAAGAAATCTGGTTACTGAGGAAAACGGTACTTCCTCCAGTGAGGGCCTCTGCTTCCCAGAGTAGATTGTGGACTCACGTCAGGGCATCCTAGAATACTAGCACAGCTGCCACGAACATTGGCTTTCTAGAGAGGAGGCCTCTGCTGTCTGAATCTGAGGCTCCTGGCTTCACAAGGAGAGAGGAAGGTGCAGAGGGGAAGGGGGAGAGAAAGCATTCTGTTCACCAGATTGAGGGCATGGAGTTTGGGGGCTTTGGGGGGCACTGAGGATTTCCGAGAAGCGGCGCTTGCCTGTTGACGGCGAGAGAGGAAAAGACCAGGCACTCCCTGTCCCTGAGGTATATTATTTTACAATAACCTCAAGTGCTTAACTCCTTGTGCATTAGGAAGCCCTTCCACAGGGCTTTCCCTCCTGGCAGTGTGTGGCTCTCAGGATCAGCTGTTGGAACTGATAGGAAATTTGCTGGAAGAGCTCATGTGTTATGTTGCTTTTGTTCTTCCTCAATAGAAGTGTCCTGTGACTAAATAACACACTATATTGTTTTAGGATGGTGGGATAAAGAATTACCAACCAGACTAAACTTCTGTTCTTCTTATGAGCTTTATTAAGTACCTAATTGGACCTAATCTGGGTTTTATGAAAACAAAGGAGCCATATTTTTCTACATTAGTCCTTCCTTATATTATTCCCTCTGCATTGATCCTTCCTGAGGATACAATTTAGAAAATGTGACCTGTTCACTTCATGAGAATTAGAATCTGAAGTCTGTTTATTTTGCTGTGTTCAGTAATATTTTTGGCTGGACCTGCTTAATTATCATTGAATACTGTTGCTTTCTGGCTTCTGCCGGCCTTGTATTTTCATTTTAGAATTTCCAGTACTGATATATAAACCAAAATATCAATTTAACAGAGAGGAAGAGTGAGTACCCCTCAAAAAATTTTACTACTCGTAAAGTGTTAGAATATTATATGAAATATAAAGTTCTAAAATGTCATGTGAATATTTGTTCTTTATCAAGGTTAACTTTGCCAGAATACTTGGGATTAAATTTGGAGACTAAATTCAAGTTTTTGTGACTTTAAGATTTAATACTGGGCCGGCCCCATGGCTTAGCAGTTAGGTGCGCACGCTCCGCTACTGGCGGCCTGGGTTCGGGTCCCGGGCGTGCACCGACGCACCGCTTCTCCAGCCATGCTGAGGCCACGTCCCACATACAGCAACTAGAAGAATGTGCAACTATGACATACAACTATCTACTGGGGCTTTGGGGAAAAAAAAGGAGGAGGATTGGCAATAGATGTTAGCTCAGAGCTGGTCTTCCTCAGCAAAAAGAGGATTAGCACAGATGTTAGCTCAGGGCTGATCTTCCTCACACACACACACACACAAAAAGATTTACTACTTACTGGACCCTTGCAGGAACAAGCATGCCAAGAGAATTTATTATATATTTTTTTTCCTAACTATACACCAAACAATCAAATGATCAATTGACAGTATTTATGCACAGCTTGTAATACAATTAAAAGAAAAAACTGTTTTAGGCTTGGGTTTAGGCTCTGGGGGGAGGAGAGGGAGTACACATACCATAAAGTAATCAGTTCAAGAAACAGGAGAATCAAATACATGATAATGAGGAGGAAGATGATATTGATAATGAATTTTTATCTTTGAAAGGGAAACTGCAGTTTTGTTCCATTTAAACGTTAGAAGACAAATACATATAATGTATATGATATTTATAACCTATCCACATGGTCATAGTCTCTGCCTGGTTAAAAATTTTTCTTTTACTTTTATTATTTCTCTATTATGCATGTCGTATATATTAATTGTAGGAAATAGAGATAAGAATAAATCACCTGTAATTTCACCCAGGTGGAGTTTTGGTTTTGTTTATAATTCCAGTTTTCTTTGCATAGATATATACATTCAAACATTGGTCTTGGTCAAAAGTTTTTCTTTCAATAAAATGTTAATTACTCTAGTAATCAAGAACTGGGAACATGTAGTTTTCCTTAGATTTAACCTATCAGTCTTGTTATCGAACACAAACACAGGTTTGTTTACCTACCGCACAGTAGGGCCGATAACTGAACCATCAGGTTTGTGGCAAGGAAAGAGGTTTACTATCGAAAGCAGCCAGACAAGGAGATGGGAGTTAGAACCAGATCCACCTCCCTGAAGGGAAAAAGGTAGGGGTTTTAGGTAGGGGAGGGAGAGCATGTGCTGGGGTCTTGGGTAGGGGAGGGGGAGCGCGTGCAGGGGTTTTAGGGAGGGGAAGGGGAACACGTGGCCTTGCTGGTTGGCACCTTCCTGTCAGCCTGTGTTTGGCCCTGAAGACTGAATCTTGATGTCTGGACCTTGAATTTCTGGGCAAGACTGCTCACTCATGTACTAAGGAGGGACAGAAAGACCCAGTTAGTTTTGAACAACAGTTGATTATGTTGAATATGCACAGCTGCAGTTAGCAAAGCTTATCTTAAAGTTTTTCCTCTAGGGAAGACTTTTTATTCCTTAGTTCTCGGTTTCAGTCTGACACTGAAGGGAAATGAGACTTTGAGGGACAGAAGTGGAGATTTCAATATTTTTAAATACAAAATTATATACTAATTAACATTTGGTGTTTTAGTGCAGAGTTTAAGCACTTTCTCTGCTAGGACACTACACAGATGCTGGTGCCATCAGACGCTCCTTGCCCGAGTACCCATGGCTTCTCAGTCACAAAACGAAGGAGGAATAATGTCAGCTGTGATAGGAGGAATAAAACAGGGTGTGACAATGGAATGATAGTTTCCACTTGATTATTTCTCATTCAAAAAGGATGTGAGGCTGTATTACCTACTTTTTCCAGAAATTAGATTCTAAATATTATAAATTATAAATATTATAAATCTACTTACACAGAAATCTTCAAAACTTAAGATTACGAGTTTTATTCATTATGTACCCACAGTGCCCAAGCACATCTTCTCTGGTTCTAGCATGAAGCTGAACAAGAGAACAACTACTAACAATCATGTGCACAGACCACCCTCTCCTGGTGACCACATGCCAGGCCAGAGGGTTGCCTGGTGAGCACAGGATTAAGACAAAGTAAGTGAATGTTCCCAAGGACATCTACAGGAAGACAGCAATATGATGGCCTTCACTGTATTTTTATCTGCGTAACCTGACTCTACGCTTCTGAAATTAGGGTGTGTGCACTTCTGGGAAGTACACTGTAAGGAGGAAGAGGATCCATGGAAGTCACAGGCCGTACACAGCACACCTTCCTTAGAGCATCGGTTTTTCTCACGTTTGGAAGAAAGTTTTGAATGTCTGCACTTTTGTCACAGGCACTTGCAAGTAAATAATTTAATTCTGCTTTTGTATTGCCAGAGGAGGACCAAGTCTGTCTTGTTCTATATATCTTCAGCCAGTTACATAGTGTCTGGCATTTAGTAGGTATGCAATAAATATCTGTTGAATGAATGAATGAAAAAAGCATGGATATTACTAATTTGATTTTATTGCATTCTAATGTTTTTATATAGAGAATCTGGTGAAGACATTCCACTTTTCAAAGCCCATGACTGTAAATGAACTGGTTTTAGTGAATACTCTTCTGTTGGCTGCCCACGTCCATCCACGTGCCTACCCCAGTTATGCTTGTACAAGGTGACTGTTCTCGGCCACATTTGCCTGGGCCAATGGGCCCTTCCTGGGAAATTGGGCATTGGGATCAAGAGATTTTAGTGTCAGTCTGGAAGGAATCTTGAATGGACAGATATGAACCTTAGAGCTGTGGGCCACCACCGTTCCCTCTTGAATTCAAGAGTGAGAAGCAGAAAATGTTGGTCCTTGACCAGAAGAAGGAAGATGTGATTGCAGAGGGGCCGGAAGGTCTCTGGTTTTAGCTCATATGTGAAGCTCAGCTGCATCCTTGTCTTTGGGTTTTATGAGACACACCTTGATACTAAATTCCTCTGCTTTTTTTGCTTAATCTAACTGAAGTGTATTTCTGTTAATTAGAGCTAAAAGAGACTAAATTTACATGCTGGTGAGGATACTTTCAAATTGTTGAGTGCATATTATGTGCCATATACTATAACAATGCATATTACATGCTTTATCTTACTTAATCCTTAAAACAACTCCATGAGGTAGGTATTATCATGATTACCTGCATTTTACAGATAAGGAAACCAAGCTTTAGAAAAGTTTAGTAATTTGCCCCAAATCACCAACTGTTCAATGTAAAACTGAGATTCAAATACAGAATTCTTGATACCAAAATCCATGCTATCAACCATTATACTTTATTATGTATTGAAACAAATGTAGGCATATTATGTACTAAAACAAAATATTCACATTTTAAAACTTTTAATGGAAATCTTCAAGGACATACAAAAGCAGACAGAATAGTGTAATAAGTCCCAGTGACCATCACCCAGCTTCAATATTTATCAACATTTTGCCAATCTCAGTTCATCTAACTCCCCCCAGCCCCCACTATGGTTAACATCTTACAATCTTATGTTAGCTTGGTACATATGTCACAGCTGAAAGACTGAGACTGGTACGTTATTAACTAAACTGCAGACTTGACACAGATTTTCCTAGTTTTCACTCAGTGTCCCTTTCCTGTTCCCAGATCCCATCTGGATACCGCTTCACATCAGTCATCATGTCTCCTTAGTCTCTTCTGGTCTGTGGCAGTTCTTCAGTCTTGCCTTGTTTTTCATGACCTCGCTGGTTTGATGAGTACTGGTCAGCTATTTTGTAGAATTCCCTTAAATTTGTGTTTGCCTGAGGCTTTTCTCATGGTAAGACTGGGGTTCTAGTTTTTTAGGAAGAAAACCACAGAGGCGAAGTGCCCTTCTCACCACATTATACTGGGGTCATGCTCTCAACATGACTCATCTCTGATGTTTATTTTGCTCACTGGGCTAAGGCAGTATTTTCCAGGTTTCTCCACTAGTACAATTACTTTTTCACCATGTCCAAATCTATTCTTTGGAAGCAACTCACTGAGTGTGGCCCACACTCATGGTAGGGGACTAAAGTCCACTTGGACTGGACAGTATCTACATAAATTATTTGGAATTCTTCTGTAAGGAAGACCCCAGGTAATTTTAAAAGTAGAGAATCACTGATCTAAGCCCATTATGATTATTCCATTTATCTTTGTCAATGAGTAATCTAGGGATGGACATGTGGGAAGATTCTGGTAAAGATTTTTCTCCCTGATAGAGTTACACCAGGAGGAAGTTGTTCCTTATTTTCTCTGCTGGCAAGTGGAGCCTTCCTTTCCTTGTCTGGGTTGCTGCTGTGAGCACGTAATCCTTGGAGTGTCAGCGACCACCTTGTGACCATGAGGGAATAAGCCAGGGACAAAAAGCCAACATTATTAGGATGGCAGAGTAGAAGAGGGGTGAAATCTCTGGAACTATCTGCCTCCAGACTTCTTGTTATATGGGACAATTAAACTTCTTTATTGTTTAAATAACTCTTCGCTGGTGTTCTGTTACTTTAAGTTGAAAGCATTCCTGATAACAGGTGCCTCATCTATCTTTTTCACAACTGTCTCTATCTTCCACATCTAGGACATGGTAGGCATTTAATAATTATCTTTTGAATGAATAAATGAACAACTGAATGAACTGAGGAAGCTATTATAATAATCATAGAATATGAATATAACTAATGCCAGTATATTTTGCAACTAGATTCTGTACTTCCATTTTTCTCTTGATAGTGGTAAAATTTTTTGATGTATGTAATCAAGTTCAAATGGAGGTTTAATGCATGTATAGTTATTTATTAAAAATTTTTAGGATTGATTGATTAAGCAAAATATCTCTAGTGTGGTTGAGGCAAACCTACCATACAGCAAAGAGAATGAAAAAATTATTACATCATGCAACAGCATGGATGAATCTCACAAATATAATGCTGAGTAATAGATGCCAGACACAAGAGCGCATGCTGTATGAGTCCATTGATATAACGTTAAAAAATAAGCAAAACAAATCTATGTTGTTCAAAGTCAGGACAGTGTTTACCCTTTGGTGGGTAGTGTCAGGAAGGTGTTTCTGTGAAAGGGCTTCTGGGATGGTGGTAAGTTTGTTTTTCCTGATCTGGGTGCTGGGAGAGGTGTGTTCAGTTTGTGGAAATTCAGAGATTTGTATATTTACGACATGCACTTTTCTGTATGTACACTTCAGTTAGTAAGTTTGCTTAAAAAATTCAGCCTGAAAATTTCCATCTCTAGCATTGTATCAATCAACTTTGGAAGCAGACAAACCTCTTTAAGTTATGCTTATTTACAAACAGCACATAATGGTTTCCTTTTTTTTTTTAATTTGCAAGGAAACATTTGCCCTGAGCTAACATCTGTTACCAGTCTTCCTCTTTTTTTGTTTCTTTCCTCCCCAAAGCCCCAGTATATAGTTGTATATCCTAGTTGTAAGTTGTTCTATTCTTCCATGTGAGCTGCCGCCATAGCATGGCAACTGACAGACAGGTGGTGTGGTTCCACGACTGGGAAGCGAAGCTGGGCCACCAAAGCAGTGAGCCCCGAACTTTAACCACTAGGCCATCAGGGCTGGCTTGGTTTCCTGTTTTTAGTAAAATTTAGACTGAGTGGGGGGGAGACTAGCTTACTGCAGGAAGTCTTTAACTTATGAATATAAACTGTCTTTGTATAATAGTTCATTTCTGTAATTCAGTCAATACAAATAATATTTTCCCATTTCTGGGAAATAACTCAGAGGAACTTGCACAGGTGCAGGAGGACATATATATATATCTATGTTTACTGCAGTATTGTTCCTAACATTTGGAAACCTTCCAAATGTCCATCAAAGGAATCGGCACGTAAACTGTATGTATTCATACGACTGAACAGTAAATAACGGCCATAATGAAAGAAACCACATGTATCAACACGGATAGACCTCAAAAATAGTGTGAAAAGAATTATAGAATGATGGTTTACATCATGATACCGTTTACGTACCATTTATGTTTAAAAATACACAAAACAATAGTATGTAACTTTTCTGGATACATACTAAGTAATAAAAGTAAAAAATGTGGATGATGATACATCAGCTTCATGGTCAGACTTGTATTGGGAGAGTAAAAAAAGAGGAATGTGAGTGAGGAAGAGCACAAAAGGGAATTCAAGTCTGTATCATTTCTTTCCTTAAAAACATCAGAATCAAATATGAATGTTAACATTGAGTGGTACAGATGTTCTGTGATTCAATCTACTTATGCATGTTTGGATGCTTTCATAGCAAGAATAAAAGAAATGAGGAATTTGGAATGAAGGAAAAGTCAGGATATGAAATTAAAAGTCATGGCTAAATTAACATACTGAGATGTGTATTACAGGACCTATATAGTTTCCAGGGGCGGTTAACTAATTAGTTCTTTAGCAGTGTCTGCAAGATCAAAAAACAAAACAAAAAAATAGTTGAGGTGGAATGCACCTCTGCTCTTGCTAAGTATTGAGCGGTTTTTCCCACTTCCAGGTCCTCAACTACTGTGTGACAGAGCTTTGCTACTCAAAGTGCCTGCCACAACAGCATCACTGACATCACCTAGGAGCTCCTTAGAAATGCAGACTGTCAGGCCCCAGCCCAGACCTGCTCAATGAGATTTTGCATTTTAACAAGACTGCCAGATAGCACACTGAAGTCTGAGAAGCCCTAATACTATAGAAGAAGCCCTCAATAGCATATCTGCCTAGATCATGACCAAAATAATTTTATTCTGGAAAATTTTCAGACTAATTGCCCAGTGTAGCCATAGTTAAAGGTTTAAACAGTCATAGAACATTTCCTTTTAGACAACGTAGCTTCAACTAAAATTTCCAAGATATGTTAATTGCAAATTCTAGCTGCAAGTACGATATGATTTAATGAGTTTTATAAGACTGACTTAGGACTAGCTCCTCCATTCCATGTCCCATGGAAAGTTCATCAAGATTTCTGTGAATTCTACAAGTCATTAAATAAATTTTGTTTATACACCACTCACGGTCCTGCCTCTGCTCTCCGTTTTTCTGAATGAGAAACTCAACTTCTCTTCTTAACAAAATCATACACATCCAAAGACCTTGTGTAAGTGCAGATTTACTGAGGATTTGGAGAAGACTGAGGAGTGACTACTCTAACTATGCAGACAAGTTAATAATGAATATTAGACATCCTCCCCAGAAAGACCCTGCCTGAGAACTGATGTACTGACATAGCTTAATAGTTTGTTTCATCAAAAAAGTCGGCCACATGGTAAAAAGTAAAGAAATGACTAAAGTATCTTACAGTGAATTTACGTTTAACCCATTAGGAGGGCTGCAATTACTGTCCTCAATCCAACTGAAGGGTCTAAACCAAGGTAACTGCCGTCACTAAGTAAGATTCTGCAACTACTTGGGGAATCAGTTATCTAATTAGTGGATTTTAACAAAAGCTGGCTCCTTGCTGGACAGGCTCGGCCATTTCCTTGGCAGTAAAAGGAAATAGCTGTGCTGGTAGGTTAGCCTACTGAACACCAAACAAGGCCCCACACCAAAGCCTTACCCCAAGTCCCTACTGCACACACTTAGCCAGGCGCTCGCAGCTCTGACTGCACATTAGAAACACCAGGGAAGCCTTTTAAAAATGTTGACGCTTGGGTCTCGTCCCAGAACAATTAAATCTGAATACTGGGGGCTGGGCATAGGCATCAATATTTTTTAAAAGCTCCCCATGTAATTCTAATGTGCTCAAGAAATCAAAGGAAAAACTTTCCTCTGAAATAGAAATACTGCTCTCATGTTTTTAATACATAAAAGCTGATGAAAGATTAAATGAAAAATCAAGTGTCAAAGCAGTGTGATGTCATGGGACAGGGGAGTGGGGACTGTTTTACACTCTTAGAAAAAGGTTTGAAGACTGTCATCACAATTTTAATTGTGGTAGGATTATGGATGAGTTATATTTTCTTCTTTTGCTTCCCTTTTCCAGTCTACCAGCAATGAACATATACTGCTCATAAAAAAGATAACTTCAATTAAAAATAAAAAAGATACCAGTGGACCTTATCTTCACTAAACAAAAGTAGGCTGTGACAAGGGACAGTTTAAAAAGTCCAATGCGCCCAAAAGCACAGCAGCCAAGATCCACATTGCAAGCAGTGGGAAGCAGGTTTTCATGACAGTAAAATGAAATTTAGTGACAAATTTGAAAGGCATTACTGGAACAGAGAATAAAAAAAGCAATGAAAATGAGGATTATCTAACGGATAGGTGTTTCTAAAGAAAACAAATGGAATATAGGCATGAAACCTGCAACTGAAAATTTTTCATTTCAAAAACAGAATCCTCCTCAAAGCAAAATAAACCACCTGAATTTGGAGAGATCAGGAAGACTCACATATCCTAGGCAAAATTAACAAGGGATATATACTTTGGCTAAGTTTTAAAATTTCAAAGAAATAATAAACAGTACAGAGGAACAAAAAAAGGGAGGGAGAGAAGGATGAAGAATGAGAGCCAGCTAGAAAAGAACAATGGGGTGAGAAAGCGATGAGATGACAGCAACTCCTGCAACCCAAGTAGAAAAAGTGATTCAGAAGAATAAAATCCAAACTGGACTCACTCAATAATGTCTGAGGACAATGAGAAAAAAGGCCCAGATTTGATGGAAATGGATTGTGACCCAGAACTCTCTAGAAGACTAATCACCATTCAAGAGTGAAGGCAAAGAGAAGAATGGTCTCAGAAAAGTTAACTATTCAGATATTTCCTGACAAAGTTGCTCCGAGACAGTTTTGAGATCAATGAAGGGAGTGGGCCCCTGTTGAACTATCCACCCAAGGCTATTTTGCCAGGAATTCCCCTCCTCCCCCATCTGCTGTTGTCTCACTGCATTGTGATTGTGCAGCCAAAACAAAACAAAAAAGAAGTGGTATGTGCTGAAATGTCTTCCTCCCCTTTCTCATTGTGCTCTTCTAGATTCAAGGTAACTCAATTTCAGAACCACCTGCTTTCTATATGTTAACTACAGCGTCCACAAAATTTTTGAGGACAGGTACTCCTGTTTTCACAGTTGAGTGCTCAGAGGCTCAGAGAAATGGGATTGGAAATGACATGTCCAAGATCCCGGAGCAAGCAAGCAGGGAGCTGACGTTTGGATCCAGCCAGTGCTCTTAATCACCTTCCTACAGTGAGAACAGAGTTTTTTTGGTGAGAAAGATCAGCCCTGAGCTAACATCTGTTGCCAATCTTCCTCTTTTTGCTTCAGGAAGATTGTCACTGAGCTAACATCTGTGCCAATCTTCTTCTATTTTTGTATGTGGGTTGCCACCACAGCATGGCCTGACCAGCAGTGTGTAGGTCCACACCTGGCATCTGAACCTGCAAACCCCAGGCCGCCGAAGTGGAGCATGCGAACATAACCACTGCGCCACTGGGCCAGACCTGAGAACAGTGCTTTTATAAAGCTTATTCAATAATCTCACCAAGAGACCTTTCCATGTTACCTTTGCTGCAAATGAAGTAGAGCTATGTACTCCTGAATATTCATTGACTATATCTGCAAAGTGCATCATTTCTTCATCTTTAAAATATACCCTCTTCCTATCTGTTAAGGTTGTTAAGAGATAGATTGATCCCAGTATTCCAGTTAAATCAGAAGGAATTATGTCAGAGCTTTTATTTAGTTTCTTTAGAGCTAAGTGAGGTTTAATGTGTAACTACAGGGCCGGCCCTGTGGCTTAGCGGTTAGGTGCAGGTGCTCCACTGCTGGCAGCCCGGGTTCGGATCCTGGGCGCGCACCAATGCACCGCTTCTCTGGCCATGCTGAGGCCACGTCCCACATACAGCAACTAGAAGGATGTGCAGCTATGACATACAACTATCTACTGGGGCTTTGGGGGAAAAAAAAATGTGTAACTACAAAATAGCGTAAGTACATTATTTACCATCTTTTCAGAAAACTAGTACAATTATGTCAAATCACCTCTGTTACAGCTGATGTTCAGAGCAATAGAATCATTAATAATTTTGACTACCACCTATAGTGTCTATCAGAAATAAAGGATAGTCGTCTTTGATGCCTATTAACGGTAATGGTCAATTACTGTTCACCAAAACTGATTTCTCAATACACATTTTCACATTAACTGTGATGCATACTGAGGAGGCCCAGAGTTTTAAAATAATTACACTAAATTTCATAAGGAAATCAGGGTTCAAGGAATTAAGCATTTTTGACTTGATACAGTATTGAAAAAAACAACAACAACAAAAAACACCTTTATCAAGAAGTTAGTATAGCTCTAAATATCACGATTTTAGTACGTGGATATCTGTGACTGGTCAACTATCTTCCATGAATTAAAATATGATTCTTTTATGTGGCTAAGAAAATTTAATACCTTTTCACAATATGTAGGACTTTGTTAAAAGTAAAAAGACAGTAGTAAATTTCTCCAGTACCAAGCAGCCAACATCTCTTGTTCTAGACATGTGAAATGTGCCAAATTAACAATGTCAATCAGATTCCAAGAAGCAGAGGCTAGGTGAAATGTCATCTGGTTGCTTCCTAGTCTCTAATCGTTGAGGAAGTCAACTAAGCGGCTGCAGGTGGGGTTCCTAGTGTCACACTGTCCCATCTTTCTAATGCGGTGTCCAGAGACAGTTAACATTTGCCCCAATGTGACTTTTTAAAAAATAGGAGCTAATGAAGATTTTCGTTCACTTAACACTCTTTGCAGCCACTCTCCAATATAGTTTTTTCTGTACCTTTTAGACTCTGAGATTCTAAGAAAAACTTTATCTAAGTTTCATGTTAATATAAAAGGTATTAGGTGATAAGTGCCTGAGGCATATTAGAAATTGATTTAGACATGCCTGAAATACCAGATTCAATAACATTTCAGTACAGCTGGAAATTCTAAAGAAATATGTTTTCTATTCAATAAATTTTAGTACCAAATGTACCAATAACTCATCAAAATTGTGTGCATTGTTACATGGGAATCAAAATTGTGTAGACTCATTTATTTGGGTGAGAATCATGGTAAATATACCTAACGCTGGAAATTTCCAGCTTCAGTAATGCATGTATAAGTGAATGAAAGTGGTACACAGGTGCTCTGAATAAACATAACATAAGGAGGAAAGTAAAGTGGGTTTGATACGATTCCATATAACATCATGAAAGTTCTTTTTTCTCTTGGAAAATTCCCATCACAGGAACCCATCTTAGTAACAATATCTTCAGGAGGAGAAGCAAAGCCCCCATCGATGTTATTGTTTCTTCCTCTAATCAATCATAGGACTACACGCAATACACCTTTACCTAGTCACGTCGCTTCCCACAGCACTGACTTCGCTTCCATCTGTTCCTATCTTTCTTGTCTGGATAAATTTAAACAGGGATTCTCATAGGGAATAAGGCACAAGTAAAATTGATTTCTCAACAAAAGAACACTTGCCCTGATGGGAAAATGTGACCAACAAAGTTTGAACAAGGAAAAATGAAAGCTGCAAAGCAGCATGTACCTTTCCCGTTTGGTTGTTTCTAACCCTCTGCACTTTTCAAAAATTGTATTTTTAGGGAAATGGAAAATGCAGTTTACATTGTTACATGGTTCTCTTCCCCATCTTCTTCACCAATAGAACTGGCTGGTATGCAGAGATTATTTCCAAGACATAAATATTACCAAAGATCTCACTTCGGCATATTTATCTAATCTGTGAAGTTTCTAACTGAAACAAAACAAACCACATCCACACTACAAAAACCCACAATTATTAACAGGAACAAACAAAATAATACCTAGGTTAGACTTAAAAGCATATTCCATTATATTCATAATGTATTAAATTGGCATTAAAAACATAGGAAAACCACTTACATTTATATTTTAATAAAGGATAATAAAAGCCAAATCACAGCCAACTGTTAAAGCTTTTTTTTTTTTAATTCTAGGGAACATATACTGAAAAAAACACAACAAGAAAATCAGTTCAGGGGCTTCTTTCTGAACATATGATACCACAGTCTTTCCCATAGCATGCTCCTAAGCAATTCTCTAAGTCTAATCAATCACACAGGATACCGAACAGTGACAATATCTCACATTTGTTACTTATAACTGCTAAGTGGTCGATATCTAATAGTTTCATTTCTGGGTAAGAGAAAAAGCATTCTGGTCCATTAATTCACCTACTCGCTCCTGAAGGACATTAACCAACTCTGCTATTACAAAGACGTGAGTGTCATCAATGTCTTGAATGATGAACTTCTTCCCTAGGGCGTTTGACTCATCCAAGTACAGCAGAAACTGCTTCATGGCAGGGTCACTGCAGAGATAAACACACGATGATGAGACACCCTGTTGTCAAATTATACTGTGAACTATTAGAATTGAGCATGTAGAATTTTTAGAATACTTTTAAAAGCTCTAAACTGTTACTCAATCCCTCACTCCCTCTCTGCCTCAACTGTTAACGATTTATAGACATAGCTTCATTTTAGAACTGTTGGTGCAAGTTTAAGAGAAAGAAGCCAGTAATAAAATTTTAAAAGAATAATTTCTTACTGACAAGTGAAAAAGTAAAGCAATGTTCAAAGCCTAGAATCACAAACCCTTTGATTTTAAAAATGAATTTCCTTACTTGTCCACGATCATTACATTTCAGAATCCAATAGCTTTCACTATCTTACCAGTGAAAGATTCATTTCCAAAACCAGTTAAATAATCCCTGTGATAAAGGAGGCTGTATAGGAAGAGTCAGATCTGGATTCAACCCCAGTTTTACCACTTTCTTATGTGACCTTGATATGTACTTCATCTCCCAAAGCCTCAAAGGGAGCCTACATAACAGAATTGTTATGGAAATTGAAGGAGAAAAATGCCAAGGGTAGTGTTTGGCTTGCAGTAGGTACTCAAGTTTTTTTCCTTCCTTAAAATTCTGAACCTCATAAGTCTGAACTATCACTCAGAATCTTTAAAGGAAATCCTAACAAAGTCTCTTCGAGAATACTGAGCTAAAAGAAGAGATCTAAATTCAATTCCATTTATTTGTGGTTTTTAGTTTGGAATGAATAGGACAGTCATAAGAGAAAGAGGGATACAATTTTGGATTTACAGAAATATGTCTCTTTCATAAAAACCCTGAATCATGACAAAGGACACTCTTTAGATCTAATATATAATAATGTGTTTAGCAAAAGACGAATATAAAAATGTCAAGTTGTATACAGATTTTTTTTAATTCTTGGAGAAAACATAATCTTGCATAATCTTTCGGTTTCCTGAGGACTGTCAACATTAATTACAAAGATAATTTAATTCAAAAGAAGTCAGTGTAATTTACTGAAAACAGTAAGTTTTCTTTCTTTCAAGTACAAACCAGGTGTAAGTGAAGCTAACAAAGTAAAGGATTTAGTTCAATCACTAAATGAGTACAGTTCACGGTATATTAACTATTAATAAAGTCAAGCTTTCCTGAAAAGATGATTTCCTTAATTACTTTCAAAAACTTACCATTAAAATGATTTATTAACAATTTGCTATGCTATAAAATGATGTGAATAAATAAATAGGTCTGCCCAAGTAAGAACTGATAGAGATTTTAAATTTAGTTTCTAGTATGTTTGTTATCTCACACTCAGGTTCAGAACACTTAGGTTACACTTATCCACTTAGGGTTGGCAAAATTCAGTTAAATTCTACGGCTTCCAGAATTAGAATGACCAAACAAATGTGCAGAATTGATTCGTTCAGAAGTAGTAAATTTGCTATTTTACATTTTATTCACTCATTCAATAAATATTTATTGAGCACTTGTCATGTGCTAGGCACTATTCCAGTCCTGGGGATCTAGTGGTGAACAAAACGATTAAGAACCCTCCCTGTTACAGAGCTTACATTCTAGCGGCAGTACTATGATAAACAAAAAAACAGGGAAGTAGGATGAGAAATGGTAGTGACAAAAGTGATCGGATCTTGCAAGCTTAAATAGGGGACTGAGCAGGTGTCATCTGAACCAACACCAGAAGGAAGTAGTGAGCAAGCCATGTAGTGCCACTGGGGAAGAGCATCCTAGGCAGAGTGAACAGCAAGCCCAAGGTGGCTGGAGAAGGGGGAGTAGAGGGAGGTGAGGTCAGAAAGCTATAACTGGTCCAGATCACGTAGGGTCTTAGAGGTGATTTTATGGACTTTGGCTTTTACTGAGTGACAGGGTCTAACTTACAGAGGGACTTATATTTTAAGTGTAACGATCATAGTGCCTGCTGGGTTGAGAAAAGACTGGGAGGTGGCAGAGGCAAGGGTGGAAACCGGGAGACCAATTAGAAGGTGACTGCAGTAATCCAGGCAAGAGACGATGATTTGGACCCAAGAGGTAAACAGTGAACATGATGAGAAGAGGTTGAATTCTAGACATATGTTGAATATAAAGTCAACATAATTTGCTGAGACTGGACTAAAGCTCTGAAAGAGAAGAATTAAGGAGACTCCCAGATTTTTGGTCTGAACAAATGGAAGGATGGAGTTGCCTTTATTGAGATGAGGAGGAATGTGGGAAGAGCAGGTTTGCTGGTAAGATTAAGAATTTGGTTTTAGGCATCTGAGATGCCTACTGGCAACTAAGTGAAGAAGTTGAGTAGGAATTCAGCATTGAAGTCCAAGTCGAAGAGTAAAAGTCGGTCATCAATGTATAGACAGTATTTATTTATTTTTTTATTATTATTTTTTTTGTTTGTTTTTGTTTTTTTAAATTTTTTGTTTATTGCAGTAACATTGGTTTATAACATTGTAAAAATTTCAGGTGTACATCATTGTACTTCTATTTCTGCATGGACTACATCATGTTCACCACCAAAATACTAATTACAACCCATCACCACACACATGTGCCGAATTATCCCTTTCACGCTCCTCCCTCCCCCCTTCCCCTCTGGTAACCACCAATCCACTCTCTGTCCCTATGTGTTTGTTTATTGTTGTTATTATCTACTACTTAATGAAGGAAATCATACGGTATTTGACCTTCTCCCTCTGACTTATTTCACTTTGCATTATACCCTCAATGTCCATCCATGTTGTCACAAGTGGCTGGATTTCATCGTTTCTTATGGCTGAGTAGTATTCCATTGTGTATACATACCACAGCTTCTTTATCCATTCGTCCCTTGATGGGCACTTAGGTTGCTTCCAAGTCTTGGCTATTGTGAATAACGCTGCAATGAACACAGGGGTGCATGTACCTTTGCAAATTGGTGTTTTCAAGTTCTTTGGATAAATACCCAGCAGTGGAATAGCTGGATCATATGGTAGTTCTATCCTTGATTTTTTGAGGAATCTCCATACTGTTTTCCATAGTGGCTGCACCAGTTTGCACTCCCACCAGCAGTGTATGCGAGTTCCCTTTTCTCCACATCCTTTCCAACACATATTGTTTCCTGTCTTGTTAATTATAGCCATTCTGTCGGGCGTGAGGTGATATCTCATTGTAGTTTTGATTTGCATTTCCCTAATAGATAGTGATTTTGAACATCTTTTCATGTGTCTGTTGGCCATCTGTATATCTTCTTTGGAGAAATGTCTGTTCAGGTCTTTTGCCCATTTTTTAATTGGGTTGGTAGTTTTTTTGTTGTTGAGATGCATGAGTTCTTTATATATTTTGGAGATTAAGCCTTTATCAGATGTATGGTTTGCAAATATCTTCTCCCAATTGTTAGGTTGTCTTTTCGTTTTGTTGATGGTTTCCTTTGCTGTGCAGAAGCTTTTTAGTTTGATGTAGTCCCATTTGTTTATTTTTTCTATTGTTTCTCTTGCCCGGTCAGATGTGGTGTTTGAAAAGATGTTGCTAAGACCGATGTGGAAGAGCGTACTGCCTATGTTTTCTTCTAGAAGTTTCATAGTTTCAGGTCTTACATTCAAGTCTTTAACCCATTTGGAGTTAATTTTTGTGCATGGTGTAAGGTAAGGGTCTACTTTCATTTTTTTGCATGTGGCTATCCAGTTTTCCCAACACCATTTGTTGAAGAGACTTTCTTTTCCCCATTGTATGTTCTTGGCTCCTTTGTCAAAGATTAGCTGTCCATAGATGTGTGGGTTTATTTCTGGGCTTTCGATTTATAGACAGTATTTAAAGCCATGAGAATGCAGTGAGCACAGCTACAGAGAAGAGTCCAAGGACCAAGCCCTGGACACTCCAACATCAAAAGGTTAGGAAGAAAAGGATGAATCAGCAAAGGAGATAATAAAGAAGTGACCACTTAGGTAGGAAGAAAGCCTGAAGAGTCCCAAAAGCTAAGTGAACAGAAGACATGGAGAAAAGGGAAGTGATCAACTGTGTCAAATGCTGTGGGTTAATAGGTATAGCAGGATAAGGACTAAGAGCTGACTACTGGATCAGAAAGTTACTGGCCCTTGGCAAGAACATTTTTGGTGGTCACAGGAGAGAAAGCCTGACTGGAGTGGGTTTCAGAATAGGAGGAGAAACTAGAGAAAGTGAATATAGACAAGTCTTCACAGAAATTTTTGCTACAAAGAGCAGGAAACTAGAGTGGGGGCTGGAAAGGGATGTGGGAATCAAGAGTTTTTGCCCCGGGAAGGACGACAGCTTGTTTCTAACGCTGATGAGAATGATCCAGTAGAGAAAGAAAAATTGATAAAGCAGGAGAAAGAGGAAAACCGCTAAAAAGGTGACCTATGATAGGCAAGAGGAGCTGGGCTCCAGCTCCCGAGTAGAGAAGCTGGCTTTAGATGGGAGACTGGACCGTTCACCCGCAGTAACTGGGGGAAGGGAAGGGTACAGGGGCAGACTCAAGTGACAGACTTGGGGGCCTTCTCTTCTGAGTGCTTTTCTTTTTGCATTGAAAACAGGACACAAGGTGAGAATCAGCTGGAAGTCAGGACAGGGAAGTTTTTTGAAGTAAGAGAGTTGAAGGTATGAAATACTGTATTTCATCCATTCTAAGAAGCACATTTCCCCCCACATTTTAACATCTCCCAAACTGGAATGAGTCTTAAGCCAATGGCATGTTATAGTATAATTGGCAGTGATTTTTCTTAGAGGTACATAAAGTATCGGTTAAACATTAAAATTGATGAAATCTTAGATTTGATGAAATATAACTGCTTTACATGGAAAGTGGGAGAATAAATGGACTAGGAAATGTAGTAGGTTTGCTGGCTAGCATTAAGGGCCCACATGAGTTTAGCAGTCATGAATTAAAGCGAGACCAATCAGTATGCTTGTTATGTTTTTCTCCAGCCACTTAGAGCCACGGTGGTAAAGGTTCAGAGCAGGTAGAGAGCTGGATTGAACCAGATTTGGTCAGTGTGACTAAGGGAGGGGCAAGGGAGTTGAGAGTGTCTTTAACACAAGTATAATGAGGGACTGTGGAACCTAAGCTGGGTAAGGAGGAAAGTGAGGATGCTGGGGTGGTGAAGGACAGTGAAAAGGTGGGAAGATCAGCAGACTGCAGGTCTGGTAGAGTGAAAGAAATCAGAGAGTTAGAGCATTAGAGGGGGTGAGCTGGAAAGAGGAAGTGGTGGTCAGAGTGAGACGGCCGAGAGATTTTGAAGAGATGGTGGCATTGGTAGAGACAGGCGTAGTTCTGACTAGGCGAATGAGTGGCTGTGACGGGGTGGAGGAGAAGCTCACTGGAAGAGGAGGTCGAGGAACTGACAGGACAGCACATTGAAAGAACTATCCACATGAAATCACTAAGCATGTGAAGAGAACTGCAGTGTCAGGGAGCCTTTAAGCAAAGACTTGGATGTTGTAGATGATTACAAAGAGCAGGGTTAGTGGGTGGTCTAGTCCGATAGGAGGAGATTCAGAACGGGGGTGGGGGGGTGTCTATGGAAGACGGAGGGAGAATTTCGGTAAGCGGCAATGAGGAGTAAGATGGATACCTATCCCATTTCTTGATGGTACAAGAGGTATTACAACAAAAAGTCACCACTTGATAGGGTTGTGGGCGAAGCAGTGTGCTCAGGAGAAAGCCACCTTTTGTTACAGGAAAAAAAAAAAAAAAAGGGAGGGGGTTGGGGCAAGGAAGAGGAAAAGTTCAGAGAATAGGCTGAGGACACAGGTGACTCTGCTGCTGCTCTCTCACTAGGTTCTAGACGACAAAGTGGAAAGAATGGGGAGGGGCAGTGGGTTGGAGATGAAAATAAAAAAGCAGATGTATAGAGCCATAGATAATTAGTGTCAAAGGGACCAGGGATGGCCTGGAAGTCTGTGGCTTTTTGGGTGACTGAAAACAGGAAATGTCGGGATAAAGGGCAGGAGAATGAGGGTCTCAAGGCAGATAATGATATGAGACTGAAAGGCAACAACAGCCAGTGGAGAACGGGAGGGAAAATTTAAGCAGATACCAATGATGTTGTATTTCACATTTTCAGCAACTCCCTAATTTTGGCAATTACACAATAAAAATATAAATAAGAAATTTTTGTAAAGAAACGACACACTGTACACTGAGGAACCTGAGGTAAACAATTTTATCAGTTATTGACAAGCAGGCCGTGAAACATAAAATTAAAAAGAGCTTAAAGAGGGGCCAGCTCGGTGGCATAGCAGTTAAATTCTCGCGCTCCGCTTCCGCGGCCCCGGGTTCCTAGGTTTGGATCCCTGGCGCTGACCTACACACCACTCATCAGGCCATGCTGTGGCAGTGTCCCACATACAAAATAGAGGAAGACTGGCACAGATGTTAGCTCAGGGCCAACCTTCCTCACCAAAAAAAAAAAACAAAAACAAAAGAGCTTATAGAGCAATTCTAGCAGGAACATGGGGGTAATGAAACAGGCTGAACAGGGTTCTTTCAGATGACATTACAGAAATGGTAATGAGGAGGCCCACAGGACAGGGAACCCAGAGCTTCAGCTTCTCTAAAACTACCGTTTTCATGCGTAGACTTCTTAAAAACTCAGTTGTTTCCCTCAACTTTCCCATGCCTGTACAAATAAAAGGCGGGGGGGTGGGTGGGATGGGGTGGAGAATAAAAGAATAATTTAAGAGTCAACAGGTGTAGGGGGATAGACCAAAACCCTCTGCTCTGGTGCTCTACAACTAGGCTGCTTCCTCCTTTCCCTGCAATCACGGGACCAGGGAGTACACGCCTTTACCTATCATGCAGTGACCGTGCCCACTTCACCCTCCACTATCACCCTTTTGTGATAGACTGCCTCAGGTCCCACAAGAATCTCAGTATTTTCTATAAAAATCATGGACTCAGAGGTTTCTTAGAAAGACATACTTTATGTGACAAGACGAACAATAGTTTTCTGTTAGTCCTTTAAAATAAATTTGGAGTCCAAATGTAACATAGTAATGAGGATAAATACAGACATTGTAAAAATTGCTGTCCAGAAGTGATATATTATCTTGTTACTGTTTGAGCTCAGTGCATTCACAGATGACAAAAATTTACTCTAGTAATTGCTGCTACCAGAGCTATTAGAAATAGCGAGGGTTAAGTGGTGATGAAGACTAATATCGTATCTCCAGAAATTTTCTAAATGCCATAATTTTACATAATTTCAATGAAGAAAAAGCTAAACAACTGAAATGAAGAAGTACCAGGGGACTCCTCTGTGCTTTCAATCATGTCAGTGCTTTCAAAATTTTTGCCATTGCATACTATCCCTGCTATTTTAGCCATCTCTCATAACACCTGCATCACATATTACTTAATAGTTTTCTTTAAATTGCCTTTAAATCAATTAACTCTTAAGCTTAACTTCACCTGGTGGAAAATCACCAGTCATCTTGATGTGTTAATTGTGTTTTTTCCCTAGATAAGTTAAATTGGTCACATGAAAAGTATTTTTGTGTTCTACCCCCCCCAAATTTGTGTTCTACTCCAAATCATCTTGAACATCAGTGGCATTCCCCATACCTGGGGAAAGACTGCTATCCAACAAATGAGAATGTAGAAAATGACTGGTCAGTGAGACTGAAATAACCACTTCTAATGTCAACTGCCTCAAACTTTTTGAAAGGAAATGGAAAGCTGTCAATTTGAGACTGAATTCTCAAGCATGTACCTGAAATATAAACTGTAATGATTCAAAAAGACACTCAAAGTTTAAGGAGAATTTTGTTATGAAATGTGGAGGGCCTGGAATACATTGCCTGAATTCAGGGCTATTCTACTTCTACATGGGGAGAGTCTCTGGGAGAACCTACTGGCAAGAAAAAAACCAAACCAAGTGCCCACAACCATACTTGGTCCAAGTCCTGGGATCAGGGCCAGTGAGCAGGAAGAAATGTCTTTGCCCTGGAAATGTGAAGGGCAGATATCATCAATCAACCTCCTCCTGAAGAACCTTAGTGTTGCTCCTATAAAATATGATTCTAAAACGTATTTCCACCATGAGAGGTCTATTAGGATGCTGCAGTTAGCTGCAGCACAAAATTAACTGGTCAGTTGGATAAAGTTGTCAGCACTGTCCATCCAATTAGAATGATGATCTTGGCTTAGTCAATGGTAAACTATCCTTCTTGATAATAGTCAGCTAATAGATATAATTACTTAAAAATGTTAAAACTATTTCTCCATAAATTCTGTATGTCCTTAGAACAGAATGTTTTAGAAAATTGTTATTGAATGTGAAATGGCTTTGTTAAGTTTATTTCTCTCTTATAAGCATTTTCCAGAGTGTTTTCTGAATCTGGGTTCTGTCCAGCCTGAGATACAGGTGCCTACCCTAGGATCCAGCATATTGGAGGAGCTCAATTTGCTACATGAGTAGGGTCTTAAGAGAAAGAAAGGGCCACCACAGTGGACATTAAGTTAACCAGAATGACAGGTCTCAATTTCCCAATATGACATACAATAGGTTTTATTGCTACAAAGACACAAGACTCTCAAGAGAGTACAGTCATGCATCGCTTAATGATGGGGACACATTCTGACAAATGTGTCATTATGGGATTTCATCGTTGTGCAAACATCACAGAGCGTACTTACACAAACCTAGATGGTCCAGCCTACTACCCACTAGGCTCTATGGTACTAATCTTATGGGACCGTCATATATGGGGTCTGTCATTGACCGAAATGTTGTTACGTGGCACGTGACTGTATGTATCTCAGGCACCGTTCTGGGTGCCCGGGAAACTTCAGTGAATGTGACCCTGCTAAGCAGCAAAGGCTCACAAGGGATATATAAATGCTGTGAAAAAACAGAATAATGGTTAGACTGGTTTTGCCTTAGTTCTTATTTGCTTTTCATATACAATATATGTTTAGAAGCCAAACCCATAAGGATAAGGCTGGTCTAATAATACCTATTTCTCCAGATTCTTTGTTATTGTGCTGTAAACTGGCTGCAATTTGCACCAGTACAACAAATATTCCTTGCAGAAGCATTTGCCAAACCAACTGTGGTAACTGTCACAGCAGCGATCTGCTCGCACCTGGAACTGGACACACCTTTGTTGGGCAGATGCTGCTTGTTTCCATAATTGCTGTGGCTGGCTAGATCTGGGAAAATGCTTGGTGTGAGGCTGGCAGCTGACAGTGGTAGATCCCAACAAAGAGGAAGTTTTCACCAATCTCATTTTGACATAAAAATACAAATTTACAAACAAAAAACTTTAATTTAGCTTTAGATATTGCTATGTGATAAGCCTTGGGAGGAGAGAATCTTATTACATCCAAGTACCTTGATTTTTCAATTCACTGACGGTTAGGCCTAAATGGCCACAATTATACTCCGGTTTCTTGGATTCTTTCTTGTGGACACAAAACCAGTTAAAAGGAACTGATGGACGTGGAATTTAAATACGGCAGTAAGTGAAGCCATTCTAAGATAAGTGTCGCATTAAGACTCCCTTCTTGAACCAGGTCATACATGTCTGAGAAGTATTTTGCTGGCTGCCTGGACTGAATGTGTAGAATAGCACTACCTAGGCTATTACAGATGACCTTGTATGGTAATGCGACTGGAATTCGAAGAGAGGATCATTGGGACAACGGAAGCAGTTTTAGGAGATCTTTGAGTGGTTTGCCTATAAACCCCACACTTACCAATTCTGTACTCCAATACACCTAAATGCTTCCTACAATCTATGGATATTATAAGGTAATAAACAGACTTATGCAGATACCGTATTATTAACCATCTTCTCTTTGACATCAAATATAGACATGAGGGAAACTGAAGGATTTTTCCAATTACCATCCTGTTATTTCTTAGGCCTGGAGCCTTTTTGGAAAATTTGTATCTTTGGGAAGACAGTTATCCTTTTGAAAAATTGTGAAGACTACACTTTCGAGTTCATCTTGAAGGGAAAAATTAGTTTTGCAAGGATACTATCCATCTGCAAAATAAAATGTAAGTGGTCCTGGTGCAAAACAACCCTCCATAGGGGAACTGACTATCAAATGTAAGCTGATTAAGTGCTTCTCAAACTTAAAACTGCACTGTGACAAGACCGTTTGTATGCACAATTCTGATTTAGATTTGGGAAATAAATTTTTCATTCCTAACAAGCTCCAGATGATGCTGTGGCTGCTAGTCTGGGGATGACACGGAAGAGCAAGATGACAGAGGGCCATTAGAGCCCAGGCAGACTCAGAGGCTTGATAACAAGCAGCAAGCTAGCAGAGAGGTTGCCCAATGAGAAAAGAAAACTTACACCTCAGTTCCTCTTACAAACCGGCACTCTTTGTCCTTAAGGCTAAACTGAAAGCCTACCACCAAGATTTTAATGAGTCTCCCAGAGTTTTGCTCTTTAAAATGCAGCCCAGCCATCATTTTTTTCAAATTAAAACACAGATTTAATACAATCTCAACCATCATTCCAAATGCATTATTTTAGAAATAAGCTCAATTATTCAGAGTGAAGATTACATTGAAGAGAATTGAAAGAAACAAAAGGGAAAAAAAAATTGATAGCTCACACTGTGTGTGTGTATCTTCTGCGTCAAAAAATAACATTAACAGACCAACCAGGAAAATGTTTCTATTAATTATGACAAAATAATAAGAAAAATATAAAAATTAGCCTATAAGTCTTTTCCAAAAGATAACAGAACAGTGTGCTTAGAACTTCTAGGATCTAGACCCCTGACCCCTTTGCTTTCTTAAGTGAATATCTCTCTCCTCTCTACCAGTTTATTTTTATCAACATACTTTCTAGTCCTTCAGATTAAAACAACGAAAATAACAAGAACCAGAGTCCGTTAACCATACCCTTCTTCAGCCACCAACCTATTTCTCTATTCCTTTGCTCATTATCACAACAAAACTTCTCCAAATTGTCTCCACTTCCTTGCACACACATAACAAGAACCAGAGTCCGTTAACCATACCCTTCTTCAGCCACCAACCTATTTCTCTATTCCTTTGCTCATTATCACAACAAAACTTCTCCAAATTGTCTCCACTTCCTTGCCTCGCTTTCAAAGCAGTCCAAACTGGCATCTATCCGCCCTCTCCATTAAAACAGCTCTCATAAAAATCAATGACCTCCAGTGTGTCTTCGCCTTATTCCACCTCTCATCGCCACTTGACACAGCCCACTCACCTTCATGAAACATTCTCTCCCTTAGCTTCCCTCCTACTTAACTGGCTGTTTTCTTCTTAACTGCCTTTGCTGGTGTCTCCTCTACCCAAACTCTAAATCTGCACTACTCCTAAGAGAGCCCACTAGTCACATGTCACTACTGAGTACTTGAAATGTGGCCAGTCTGTGCAATGTGCTGTAAAAGTAAAATACACATTGGATTTTGAAGCTTTAGTATGAAAAAAGGCGGTACAAGTCTGAAGTGTTAATACGGACTTTGAAGACTTAGAACATGTTGAAACATTTTGGATATATGAATTAAATAAAACATATTAATTTCACCTGATTCATTTTACTTTTTAATGGGGCTACTAGAAAATTTAAGACTATGTATGTGGCTCACATTATATTTCTATTGGGCAGTGCTGCTCTAAATGCCAGATGTATCTTGGGGTTTGGTCTTGCTCCTTCCTCAGCCTTGCTATCACAGTAAACAGTACCATCATCCATACAATGGCTCATATTAGAGGCACAGAAACTGTGGGAGATCACGATTTGGCCACCCTGAAATATGTCTCTTTACCTTGATTGTTTTCTCTGACCGATATTTGACCTCCCCCACTAACTGCCTAAAGAATTTAACACAGAAGACCTGCTCCAGGAAGGAGTTACTATCTGATGGCTGTAATACAATGTAAAATAGATGTTACAATAGGAAAGGCACCAACAAGCCCATCTTATCAAAAATTCTGTCTCTCCCAGCCCACATTCTCTAGGTGGCCCTGCAAAGAGTTGCCAGACAAACATTTACATTTATAAGGGAAATCCCCATTTGTAAAGGTATCTCCCACTCTGTACTGGGAAGTGTGGGGATAGCCTTGTCTCTGTAGAAACTCTTATCAGTACGGAAGGAAACAACTTAAATCTACATACTTTTGATTCCTGTGATTTCTGTCTCTCCAGACACATTCTCTATAGATGGCCCTGCAAAGAATCATCTGACATTTACATTTCCCTCTCCATGTAAATTGTCTTCTTCCCCTCTGAAATCGCAACCCCCCCTACCCCCAACATCCTCCTTTGTCTTTAGCTGAAGATAGTATTTAAGATGAGAATCACTGCTGGTTTGTTGAGAAACTCAGTTTCCCTGGTTTCTCCCATGTATACATGTTATTAAACTTGCTATTATTTTCTCCTGCTACCCTGTCTTTTAATTATTTGGCCAGCCATAAGAACCTTAAGGGAAAGGGCACAGGGAGATTCTCCCTCTTTCCCGACAAAATGTAGACAGCAGTATTTTCAGACAATGGGAATGTCCACAGGGCAGGATTCCCAGATGAGACAGAACTGTTTGGTGGAGCAAACAAACAAGCAGAGACTGAGCAAGACTGGTCCAGTAGTTCAGGTTTTCAGACTGAGTGATAACTAAGCCCTACATTAGCTTGCTTTGAGGAACTCAACTCGGCCCATTAAAGTTTCTAGTTTTGCCTCTGGAATGTGTGCCTAGTTTAAGAAACCTTCAACTGGCTCTCCTGTTTTTCTTTCTCTTTTTAAAAGACCATAGTCTGTGATGGTGAAGACTCAGGCAGACCCTAAAATTCTAGTCAACCCCTGATGGTTTGAGAACACAAGCACTGTTCCTCTAAAGAGGATTAATTAACAAATATGCTGCCTCTGACCAAAACTTGTTGGAAATAATGCCAGTTACATCAATTCAACAGAGGCACTGAGATCTGGCACCAGGAAGAAACACAGCAACAAAACCTGTCCCACTTGTTATTAAGAAAAATGAAGTTGAGAAAATGGAAAGACTTGGTTCATTCAGATCTTAAAACACAAATGGATTTTAGAAGATGTACACATGTAAATCCAGATTTACTATGTAGATTTAAAACTCCTTAAGTAGCAAAACTACTAACCATTCTATAAGAACTCCTTTCAGGACGTTGACCATCTTCCCAGGCAGAAGGTGCAGACGACCTTAAAAATGCCAACAAAAGGGATAAGGTGACATAAAATTCAAAAGCATCAACTTTAATACACTCTGGTGACCTCTGAAACAAGGAGAAATATTAAATGTCAAGACTAAACATTTAAATTTATGAAAGACACAGGGCTAAGATTAAGAAAACATACAGATATTGTAATCTTTTAACAAAATTAAAATGAGTCTATTTGGAATACTAATAAGCATAAATCTTACTTGCAAACAAATTCTACCCACTGTCAATCCTACCGTGTGCCCAACCTAGGTTTAAAACATGTCCGTTAGTCAAAACATTTCTTTTCCCATCCAAAAGTACGATAAAAGAGAAGATCCTGGAGGCAGGAATCACAGAACGGTAGCTCTGACAGGGGCCTTAAAAATTATATAGTGAGCCGGACCATCTGGTTTTACAGATGAGATCGAGCCAAGAGATTAAGCTGTAGCTCCCGGGAAACAAAACACAGGAGGGTGCAAGCCCAGTCTCCAGATCTTGTGTCCTTTCACCAAATAATCACGTTCCCCGTGACTTGCGCTTGAAGGAAGGGAACCCACCCAGCGCACGCCAGAGTGACCCCTAAACTTCTACACCTGGGCGCGGGCAACGCCTCCCCGTAGGAAACGCACAGCTCAATGGTGCGGGACGGCCGCCCGCCTCGTCAGGAAGGGCCAGGAGAGGGTACAAGACACCACCACGAACCCCACAACCTGGAGGACATGCTTCTGAGTCATTTCTCGCTCTCCACTCTTTCTTCGAGACCCCTCCGCCTTCCAGATACCCCACTTTACCCTCTTACTCCGAGAGCCGACGCCACGCACCTACGCCCAAACACCCAGCAGCGTCTCGGCGTCGCCGACAAAGTGCGCCTGCGTCCTCTACGTCATCGCGTCTGCGTCTCTCTTGTGGGTGGAGCGCGCCGACGGGAGGCGGGGCGCGGGCTGGGCCGAGGGGGCGGGGCGAGGTGGGGGCGGGGTCACGTACCGCCAGCCACCAGGTGGAGGGCGCGGGGTGGGAGCCGCCGAGAGCGGTGGGCTCGCCACCTACGGGATCCGCGGTGAGCGGCGGGGGCGCGCCGAGTCCGCGTGCCGGCAGGTAGGAAGGGGAGGCCGGGCTCGTGGGGGCGGGTGAGGGCGCCGGCGAAGCCGGGCACGGGGGGTAGTGGGGAGGGCGGCGACGGGGCGCGGCCGGGGCGCCCCCGCGAGGACGCGGGGCCCCCGACTGACCCGCTGACCCGCCGCCGGGCGTGAGGGCCGCTCGCTCAGCGTCAGCAGCCGGACTCTTCTTTTCCGGTCACGGCCGTTCTCTAGTTCCTCTCCGAGGCCCAAAGAGCACCTGCCGGTACCGTCAGCCCGGGCGGGGTAGTCACGGAGAGATGAGGACCAGGAGGTGGAAACAGTCTCCCCATTCACATCGGAACCTTCCAGACCGCAGCTGCTAGCTCTGCCCTGGGGGATTGAATAGATTGAATACTGATAGGTCTCTAAGCCCGGTAACGGTTATTCTAAAGTGAAAGACCCCAGGGGGTTCCAAAATTAATCCCTTCCCCAGATTCTGACCTGTAGTCTCATAGAGCTCTCTCTTTCTTTAATTGTTTTTACCAGTGGAGATGTGAGGTTCTTGCTTTCTGTGCCTTGGGTAAATTGTGCTTTCCCAATTGAGCTTACGCTCCTTTTTATTTCTTGTGTTCATGTAATTTACGAACCTAGTTTTTCCATTTATTTCCCTCTTTATCCCTCAAATCGTTTTCCTCCCGTTGGTTTCCATATTGTTGAGCACGCTCTCTCTCTCTCTCTTTGATCTGCCCCAAGTATAGTTCCTGCCAAGTATCTTTTCTTTTTTTTCCTTCTTGAATGTATCCTCCTCCTTGACCATCTCAGCAGTTCCATTGCGTTGAACCTCCCACTTTTGTGCTCCAGGTGCAGGCCTCATGCTTGCACCTTAATAACCTGTGAGTACTCTCAAGTCCACCTCTCAAATTGAAGTAGTTCTCATTTCATCCTCACTTCAAAACCTTCTTTCTTCCTGTGTTTTTCTGAATCACCCAGATTTGAAACCTCCATCCAATTATTCAACAAACATTTTTGTGGGCCTAATATGTGCCAGACACTGTGCTAGACTCTGGAGACACAGTGGTGAACAAGCAACTAATTATGGTGGAAAAGAGAGACACTAAAATGAGTTAACAGGAAGGTATCAGATGGTAATGTGATAAAGAGACTGGAAGGGCTGCTTTGGTTATGGAGGTGTCAGAAATGGCCTTCAGTTCATGCAGATTTCTGAATGAAAAAAAGTGACTTCTGTACACCAGCAGTAACCAGCTAGGAATTTTAATATAAAGATACTATTCATAACTGTATTCAAAACTAAAGGTATCGAGGAATAGATCAAACTAAAACTGTATAGTCTTTTAGGGAGAAAATTATAGTGCTCTATTGAAACAAAAAAGAAGACCCAAGAAATGGAGAGATATACCATATTCATGGATGGGAAGACTCAATATCATAAAGATGTCAGTTTTCCCCAATTTTACAGATTCAGGGCAATTCCAATTGAAATTGGTATATGTTTTTTCATGGAACTTGACATGCTGAGCCAAAAATATATATGGAAAGATAAAGGACCAAGAATAGCTAAGTCAATTTTGAAGAAAAATTTTAAATAAAGTCCCTTCCTCCCAGATAGCAAAACTTAATATAAAGCCATAATAATGAAGACTACTGTCTTAATTACTAGTATTGGTTCAGGGATAGAAAAATAGACTCATGGAACAGAGTAGAGAGCCTAGAACCACACCCATGTACATATGGGAGTTTAGTATACCACTAAGTGGTACTACAAAGCAGGAGGAAAAGCATAGACTGTTCAGTAAATGGTGCTGAGATACGTGATATCCATATAGAATAAAGACAAAATTAGATTCCTGCTTCACACCATTCACAACAGTAATTTCCAAATGGATTAAAGACCTAAGTGTGGAAGACACATCTGTAAAATATTTAGAAAAAAATATAGGAGGCTATATTTAGGAAAGATTTCTTTTGTTTTATTGGAGTTAAATATACATCACATAAAATTTACTACCATTTTAACCACTTTTAGGTATGTAGTTCAGTGGTATTCATGTTATTGTGCAGCCATCACTACTGTCTAACTCCAGAACTTTTTTTCTTTCTGGGAGGGATTTGTTAAGGTACGAAAAGCACCACTGAGGATGCTATTGCCTTACTCCAAATGAGAGATGATGGTGACTTGAGCTAGAGTGGTAATACCGAAAACGGAGAAAAATGGATGGATTTGTGATATGTTTTGATGGCAGAGAACAGGAATTGTGCATGGTTTAGATATGAGGTGAGGAGAAAACAAAGAATCCAGAGCAACATCCAAGTTTTGCTTGAGCTGTGTGGTAGGTTATTTACATTTATCATCAAAGGGTATTTACCGTTTGTTTGGTAGTGATGGGGAGGATGAGTGGAGGAAGAGTTTGGGGAGACAAAGAATTCTGTATTGTCAGTTGAGTTTGAAAGGCCTGTTGGGCATCCAAGTGGAAATATTCCAGTAGCTGTTGGATAGATGAGTCTGGAAAGATTGTGGCTGGAGGTACAACTTTGGAATCTCTGGCATATAGATATTTAAAACCGTGATTTGTTAGAATTAGATTTGGCTGCATTTCTGCACACAGAAAATATAAGGTAATAATGGCTTAAGTATGCATATGATTCCATAGGTAGGCAGGCCATGGCTGGTATGGCAGCAGCTCCATGATCATCAAGGACTTGGATTCTTCTGTCTTGCTATTCTGCCATCCTTAGCGTGCTGCCTCATCTCAATCTGATAGTTGAGGTGGACACTTTAATTCCAACTGCCACCTGCTCCTGGGAAGAGAGAAGAGGGAAGGTTGAAGAAAGACACATACTATTCTCTTTAAGGACACTTCTCAGAAGTTGCACATGACACATCCACTTATGACCCATTAGCCAGTTCTTAGTGACCACACTTAGCTAGAAAGAAAAATAGACAATGTAGTGCTTATTCAGTTATTTGTGTGCCCAGTTACATTTCAGGAGTTTTATTAATAAAAACGAAGGGGAGAATGGGCGTTTAGTTTCAGTCTGGTTTCTTCTCCAACCAGGGCAACGACTCTACCATTATGAAGGCTCCGGTTGTTAAATGTAATGGAATTGTTGAATATTTGTTTCACTTGGTATTCATAATCTCTCCTTTTTTACTTTCTGTGTCCTTCTTCTTAGTCTCTTAGAATTTCTCCTCTGTTTTCTACTTAAAATTAGTGTTTCAGATTTAATGTAGTCACAGTCATAATCCAAAGGCTTTGTAAAAATAGAAATCGACAGGCTGACTTTAAAATTATGTGGAAGTGAGGAGGCTGGCCCAGTGGCGTAACAGTTAAATTTGCCGGTTCGGATCCTGGGCGCGGACCTACGCACTGCTCATCAAGCCATGCTGAGGTGGTGTCCTACATAGAGCAACTAGAAGGATGTACAACTATGACATACAACTATCTACTGGGGCTTTGGGGAAAGAAAAAGGAGGAGGATTGGCAATAGATGTTAGCTCAGAGGCGGTCTTCGTCAGCAAAAAGAGGAGGATTAGCACGGATGTTAGCTCAGGACTGATCTTTCTCACAAAAAAAAAGAAAAAGAATGCTCACAGTGGTCTATGGTAGGCAGAATACTGGCCCCCCAAAGATGTCCATGCCCAAATTCCTGGATTCTGTGAATATGTTACATGACATGGCAAAAGGGACTTTGCAGATGGAATTAAGGTTACATATCTTAAGATAGGGAGATTATTTTAGATTATCCGGGAGAGCCAAATGTATCACATGGATCCTTAAAAGTGGAAGAGGAAAGCAGAAGAGTCAGAGATTTGGCAGTGTGAGAAGGATAAGCTGTTGCTGGGCCTGAGATCTAGGGGACTACCTGTAAAGACCAGAGAGAGGCCTCTGAGAGCTAAGGGTGGCACCCAGACAACAAGTGGCAAGGAAACAGGACCTTAGCCCTACAGTTGCATGGAAGTGAATTCTGCCACTGACCTGAATGAGCCTGAAAGTGGAATCGCCCCCAGAGCTTTCAATAAGGGATGCAGCCCTGCTAACACTTTGGTTTCAGCCTTGTGAGACTTTGAGCAGGGAAATTCAATCTAAAATAGTGCCTAGGGATCTGTATTTTAATAATCTGCAGACAATCCTAGGATGATATTTTGAGAAACACCGTTTTATAAACCATTTTTCAATAACTTCATCCAAAACTATGGTTTCAATTACTAGTACGTGCTAATGACTCATAAATCTATATCTATAGCTTAGACCTCTTTGCTGAGCCCACATAGCTTAATGGACATCTTACAGAATATTTTACAAGAACCTTAATCTCAGCATGTTGAAACTGGGAATTCATCCTTTTCCTCAAATCCATTTCTTTTCCTTTATTTTCCTATTTGGTAAGTATTGTCCCTATATACTCAGTAAAACCAGAAACTGGGAATCATAATTGTCTCCTCCCTCTTAGCCATTCTCCTTATCTCTTATCCAATTGTTTATTAGATTCTATTCTCTTAATACCTCCTTAAGTCTGTTTCTTCTTGATCATTCTCAGAGCCACTTCCTTAATTCAAATACAACTTTCTCTCTGATTATCCTTAAAAGCCTCCCTATTCGTTTTCCCCATGTCTACCTCTAAAAAAATTTTTTTATCGTGTTACTCCATTTCTTAAGGTTAATCTCCCAACAGCTTCCCTTAACTCAGGGTAAGCTTTAGACTGCTTAACTTAGCTAAAAATGATGTTCATGATCTCACTAGCCCCTGCCTTCAACACTCCTCTGTTAGTAATCAACAGCATGAGTCATATTAAAATCAGTGAGGAAGAGAAGACCTGAAAAACACTATCAGACAATGAACAGACATTTGTAGAACTCTCTACCCAACAGCAACAGAATATACATTTTTTTCAAGTGCATCAGGAACATTCACCAAGATAGAGCATAATCCTTGTCATAAAACAAGCCAAGATTTAAAAGAATTGAAAATATACAAAGCCTATTCTCCAGCCACAATGGAATTAAGCTAAAAATCAATAACAAAGATATCTGGAAATTCCTAAATATTTGGAAATTAAGTAACACACTTCTAAATATCCCATTAGGAAGAAGGACCTGGCCACCCACTTCCAAAAAAATTGGCCGTGAAAACCCCATGAATAGCAGCGGAGCATTGTCTGTAGCACTGGAAGATGAGAGGGTGGCACAAAAAAAAGATCAGGCAGGTTCTGCTCTGCTGTACATGGGTTCGCTAGGAGTCATAATCGACTTGACGGCGCTATCAACAACACAGACATCCCACGGATCAAAGAGGAAGCCTCATAGTGAAATTAGAAAATATTTTTAACTGAATGAAAGAAAAAACACTCAGCATATCAAAATTTGAGGGATGCAGCGAAAGCAGTGCTTAGAGGGAAATTTTTAGCATTAAATACTTATATTAGAAAGGAAGAAATCTTAGATCAGTAATCTTAACTTCAATTTTAAGAAGCTTGAGAAAGAATAGCTAGTTGAAATGAAAGCAATAAAGACTAATAAAAGAGCACAAACCGATGAAATTGATAATAGAAAAACAAGAGAGTAATTCAATTAAACTAAAAGCTGGTTCTTTGAAAATATCAATGAAATTGATAAGCCTCTAGCCAGAACAGCTAGGAAAAAGAGAAGACGCAAATTGCCAAAATCTGGAATGAAAAAGAGGACATCACTTTAGACCCAAGACCTTAAAAAGATAATATGGGAGCACTACTTAAAACCTTTTAAGGGAGAAGAATGCCAGTTCTACATAAACTCTTCCAGAATATAGAAGAAGATGGAACACTTAGCAAATTATTTTATAAGACCAGTGTTAACTTGATGTGAAAATCAAAGTAATCACAAGAAAACTATAGATTAATATCTCTCGTGAATAGACAATAAAAACCTCTCTGGGGGCCAGCCCCATGGCCCAGTGGTTCAAGTTCTGCATGCTCCACTTTGGTGGCCCACGTTCCAGGTTTGGATCCCAGGCGTGGACCTACACCACTTGTCAAGCCATGTTGTGGCGGCGACCCACGTATAAAATAGAGGAAAATGGGAACAGATGTTAGCTTGGGACAAATCTTCCTCAAGCAAAAAAATAAAAAGAGGAGGAAGATTGGCCATGGATATTAGCTCAGAGCTAATCTTCCTCAAAAAACAAAAAACACAAAACCTCTCTGAGGTACCTCTATATGAGGTAGATCATGCACACAAAAATTAGTAAGGCTATAGAAACTTAATAACACAATTAACAAGCTTGATATAATAGATATACTAAATTCTACCCATAACAGAATAAGTTTATATGATACATTTATAAATATTGACTGCAACCAGGTAACAAAGCAAGTCTCCACAATTCCAAAGAATCTGTGTTGTATAGCACAATGAAAAGATAATCTTTAGAAATTTCATGTTTGGAAACTAAAAACAATCCTAAACAATCCCTGGATTAGAGGAAATTGCAGTGGAGATATCAGGACTCGTGAAATTGAGGTAAAGCAAAATTTAGAGGGAAATTTATAGTCTTAAATGTGTTTATGAAGGAGCAAGAAATGCTCATAATATATTAGGTAAGCATTATTGAAGAAGTTAGGAAAAGGACTGAGTGAATCCGAAGAAAGAAAGAAGAAAATAATGAAGAGCAGAAATAGAAAACAAAACACAATAAAATAGAGATGATCAGCAAAACCAATAGATGATGAAAAATTAATAAGCAATTTTTTCTATTAATAAACTTCTAGGTGACTGCTTAAAAGTAAAAAAGAAGAGGCCAAATAATGCTAGGAACAAGAAAAGGTAGGCAATTTTAGGGATAAAACATAGGAATAGCATGAACAACTTTATGCTAATGATTCTGGAAACTTAAATGCCTATTTTCTTGAAAAGTAGATATTATCAAGACTAATTCGAGAAGGAAGAAAATTGAATAAACCAGTAATTACAGAAATAAGTGACTCTAAAGGAGAGACACATTAGCAACCAAATGCAGTTTGTGGATCTTGTTTAGATCCAATTCTAAGAAACCAGTAGTGGAAAACAAAAGAAAAGTTTATGAAATGATTGAAACACTCATCATATATTTGATGATACTAGGGAATTATTTTATTTTTGGGCACATAATGGTGGTTAATTTTTCTTTTTGTAGGAGATGCATACTAAAGGGGTATTTACAGGCTAAATGATACCACATTTTGGATTTGCTTCAAAATAATGGAGTGTTATGGTGGTGGAAAGTGATATGGGTTACAGTGTAGATTGCTCTGTTCAGTACAATAGCCACTAGCCGTATGTGGCTATTTAAATTAAAATTAATTAAAATTTAAAAAGATAAAAATTTCAGTTCCTCAGTCACGCTAGCATATTTTCATACTAGTAGTGCAGATATAGGAAATGTCTATCATGCAGAAGCTCTGTTGGATAGAGCAAGAATAGATGACACAAGATTGGCCGATAGTTTTTGAAGCTGAGTGATAGGATTCATTTCATTATTCTCTCTACCTTTGTATACATTTGAAATTTTCCATTAACGGAAGAAACAAAAAACATGCATGATCTTTGTGAAGAAAATTACAAAAGATCTAAAAGAGACGTGAAGATACACTTTTCATGAATGGAGGGACTCCGTATGAGATCAGTTCTCCCCAAATTAATCTGTAAATTCAGTTCAGTTCCAATCAAAATCCCAATAGCCAAGACAATTCTGAAAAGAATGGGGGTGGGCGTGCTCACTCTAGAAGCTATCAAGGCTTATTTTAAAGGTATAGGAATTAAGAAAGATGTGATAGCGTTGTTGCATGGTTAGACAAATAGATTAGTGGAACAGATTTGTCCAGAAATGGACCCTAGCTGGATTAGACCTTGGTGTATGGAGGAGTCGTTTCTAATCAATGGGAAACTATGGTTTTGTAATAAATGGTCTTGGGATATTTGGTTTTAAGAATATGATGATCTGATTTTAGACATTCTAGGTTTTAGGTGTTGGTGGTGCTTCAAAGTAGAAATGTGCATTAGGCAGTTGAATATGTGTTTGAAGCTTAACAGAGAGACCTGGGTTAGTTATAGAGATTTGGGAATCATAAGATATAGGTAAAGCTTTGTGAGGAAAACACTGAAATTACTCAGCCAGAGAGTGTAGCATGAGGAAAAAAGACAACCACAGATGGAACCTACTGGAACACTAATATATAAGGGCTGGGTGGAGGTGGCAGAGCCAGCTGTAAGCTCAGTAAGGGCAAGGGGCTATGCTGCCTTATTCACATCTCAAGTTCCTCTCCCTGACTGGTGATGGGTGCTCAATAAATGTTTGTTGAATGAATAGTGGAATAGAGCAGGCAGAAATGTGAGAATAAAACTAGAAGACAGGGTGTCGTAGCAGCTAGAGAAGGAGAGAGGACGAGAGTAGTCACGTGCTTCAGACAAAACAAGTCAGATGATGATTGGAAAGTGGATTTCGCAACAAACATGTCGCTCACTGGTGACCTTAGGGATTGCTGTTTCAGTGTTGGCAGAAGACAGACTGGGGAGAGAATCTTAGGAAGGGGAAGGGGAGAGAATAGGCTGTAGCTGGAGGTTACTTGATGGAGGGAGGGTTGTTTTTGGTTTTCCCATCGTTGGTTTTTTGTTTTGTTTTTGTGTTTTGATGGGAGAACTTTGGACATCCAGTATTTAGGGGAGAGGAGCAGAAAGAGCTGAAAGACAGAGTCTGAAAGGGGAAGAGAGAAGATCTAAAACATAGGTGGTACATTTCCCTTTGAGAAAGGAGTGAGATCTTTTCCTCAGAAACAGGAAAGAACAATGCAGATAAAGATCCGTGTGGAATCTGGAGTTTACATTGCATTCTGCCCTGGTTTTAGGAGCACCTACTTCACTGCAGCCTTTGTGTAATTTTTACCATTATGCTTATGTCTCCTAGAGAAGTTGCAGCAACCTATTAATCAAGTCAAACAATAAGAAACAATGACCTTTAAAACAGTGACCTTTACAAGTTTACCTGTTGCCTAAACTAGTTTGCTTAGTCATCAGTTGATATACTAGAATCACAAGAAAAAATTTAAAAGGTTTTTATTTTGTTATCACTAACAGATGCTTCTTACACATGTACACCAAGTAATTTCCCCTGATCCCTATAAAGCTGCCAGAGTTTTTTATATGTTGAACCAAAGGACCATTTCTCACATGAGTCCCTCAAGGCACCTTTCTTCTTTTCCCTTATAGCAAAAGAAAAACAGAAAAAGAAAAAAATATCTCATCCAAAGACAATCTGATATGATTCTCATATCAGATCATATTTCATCATCTTTACTCAGTTGATGAGATAGTTGAGCGGTAGTTCTCCTTTGACAGGAGATTTTAAACAGTTAGGTACCATCCTGAAGGAGCTGGAGAAATGCTAGGTACTTCCCTGGGTTCTATGTATATCTTCCATTCAGAGCTGCTTTTAATTTCTGTAGGGCCTTCAGTCATCAAAGATAAATATAAATTTCTATCGATATGCATATATATTTTTAAAAAGACATATAAAATTTTAAATTCCTGTATTGATATTCTGGTCAATGATCTGTGTTTTCCTGTTTCCTACTCATCGTTGTTCACACTTGGGCACAGTTTGAAGAAGAAGAATCAAAGGACTACCAAAATATTGTTCTAAGCCTGTTTTAAGTTTTAAAGGGAGAAATTTTTTTTAATTGAAAAGTTTTTTTCCTGGTCTTGAAAATTTTAACCATGTGGGAAATCCACTGTGATTGTGACATGTTCTTATAGTTAAAGAAATGTTTTTAATTAGATGCTAGAGTAAATTTCTTGTAATTGTTCTAAATATACAGAATGTCCCTGGCTGCTTATTGTGTCGTCTGTTGCAGAAGAATAGGAACTTCAACTCCTCCACCAAAAAGCAACACGTACTGGAGAGATATCAGTAAGTACAGTTTAAACAACTGTTTTCTTAGAGAAACAGGGATAGAATTATGGTTGAATTTCCAGAGTGGTCCACAAAAACTTATTTAACCCGTGACAAATCTCAGATTTGTTTTATGTCTTTTCTGTCTATACTAATGGTCCACCCAAATTTGTAGGCCCAGAGCCATGCCTACTCCTTTTTCTTGGGCATCTTCTCCCTCCCCTCTATTTCCTGTCAGATTCATACTCGTCCTTCTGAACTTAAGTATCACCATATTCTCATTCAGCAGCTGTTTAATAAGCTCCTGCAAAACAAGGTGCCGTGCCCACGTATTTGGTTCAGTGGTGAGCAAGGAAGGGATTGTATTTGTCCTATGGGAGCTTATCACGTAGCACTCATCTGCTCTTTATTTTTAAATATTTACCTCACTTCTTACTGATCTTTATTTGTAAAATGAGAAGATTGGCCTAGATCATCTTTCATTCATTGACAAATATTAATTTACCATCTATAAAAATGTGCCAGGTACTATTCTAGGCCCTGAGGGTAAAATGTTGAATAAGACAAAGTCTCTGTCCTCATGCAACTTCCTTTTGATCTTAGATCTGTTTTCAGGATAGATTCTTTTCATCTAGAAAATTCTATGGTTTTGTATTTTAAACATAAAAAGAGGAGTGAGGACAGAGAAGGGAGCCTTTCTTCTCTTATCATTTCTAGCAGAACTGCTAGAATTTTCTTTTGGGTAGGAGTAGTCAGTTTGCTTTAGGGTAGGAGAAAAGGCTGTGAGACTGTGTTCTGTTCCCAGGGCACGGTGAGAAGAATCATTCTAGTAAGAAGTAAGGGTGGTAGCAGAAGAGAAGGAAACAAACTGGCTGCCCCACGGCCACAAGGTGAGGGCTGGGGAAGGAAGTCCAGGAAGCCATCTCAGAATGAAAAATGTCCCAGAGGACTTGCCCAGTCAGGAAGCTCTGTCTGTCACAACTTCTGATCTCATCCCTGCAGACCTCCTGGAAGTGGCCTCATCCCTGCTCTGGAACGACTGGGTCCTAGAGTTTGGGAGGAATGTCCATCTCCCTTGCCCTGATGTGTAGGGAGGTTGATTGAGGAGAGTTCCTTATCTCTCAGTAGAGAGGGAAAATGTGTTCTTGGCAGCATAAGTTGAACCCAGTGCTTATTGGTTCGTTTTTTTGCATCTGCAGATAGGAAGCCATGTGTTGATAGCAACTGATTATATTAATGGAAAAATGTCAATGACTCTTATCCACTTATATATGATGTAGGTAGAGACTTACACTGTTGCTTATTTCCTGTCACATTAAAAAAACGAAATTCATCACATTGACTTTTTTCCTTTCTTTTTGAAGGAAATATAATAAAGTTTACTGGATCACTGATTTTAGGGTAAGTGTCAACTATGAAATATTAATTGCCTTCATTATACTACTATTGAAATCTCAGTGGAAGTGATTTACAGGTAACATGGGTTGATGAAAACGGGTATAGATTTTGGAATAGACAGGTGGATCATCACTGGTTAATTACTGGATCTACCACTTGTCTTGATTCAGTTACTTTACTTTCTGAGGAGTGTTTTCTGTTGCGTCCAAGTGCATGATGGGGATCCTCCCACCTGGCACTGTTGCTCTGAGGAGAGTACTTGATGACACGCACAGGACAGGCACTCATTACTTAGCTTTCACACACCTAAATCACTTCTTGTGTTAGGTTCTAAAGTGGGTGAAGACGGTAAAAATGGACTAAAGTCAAAATTATTTTTGCAAATCCTGTAAATCACCATAAAACTCTTATGAAAGGAAGTTGAGGCTGATTGAGAAACCCAATAGATTGACATTTCCCATCTCATGCTATTTCAGAGGCACATGCTTAATGAGTGGAGTGACTCTCTTTCCAAAAATTATTATTTTTCATGCTCTTTCCTTTTTGGGGGGAGGGTTATATATGTTAAATGTATGTGTAATACTGCTGTAGTGTTTTTGTTAATAATACTCTTTTTCACTAGTATAAATATAAAGTTGACTATTAGATGCTAAAATGGTAAGGGAGATGTATTTGGCATTTTATCTAAATACGTACTTTTCTCCATGACGTTGTAGGGTAAGGCAAAACATATTTAGATGATTTTTTCCCTCACTTGTTCCGGGCAAAAGATAAATGTATACTCTTTTCTGCAGTTCAGTTTCTTTGTTTATATCACAATTATATTCAGAAATATATTGAAAATTAATCACACATTTCTAGTAAAGAATGTTGTCTTTCATGGAAATTATGATAAAAATACTGAATGCATTTGCTGTCTTCCTCTGTGCTGGCCAGTGTCTGGCTTTCCTGTCTTACCTGCTTTTCTTTAGGATGGGAAGCTCAGGAGAGGCTTAGTATCACTGATGTTGCTCAGCTCTGAATCCAGACAGACTGCAGCCTTTGTGTCTGGATTTAGGGAGTGTGTAGGTCAATCTGATTAGGGAAAAGACCTTCATTTTGGGGTACACAATAAACAACATTGTATTTCACATTTAAAAATTGACTTTAGGTATAAATCTTAGCAGAGGAGAAACTTTCATATGCCGGTGATGGGAGTACAAATTGGCTAATCTTTTTTTAAAAAGTTTGAAAAGGCATTATGTAGTAAAGTTGAACAATATATATACTGCTAGAAAGTCTGTAATTCTACTTTTAGGTACGTGCCCTAGAGGAACATATACACGTGTACAGTGTAGAGGTGTGAGATATGTAACGGTATTGTTTGTGATAGACTCAAACTGGAAATTTCCTAACTGCCCAGTGTGGTAGAATGGATAAATAAGTTGTGGTATGTCCATACAATGGATAAAGATGAAAATGTAAATGCACGAACTCCGGATACATGCAGCAACATGGATGAATCTCACAAATGGAAGACTGAACAAGGAATACATCCAGTGTGGCTCCATTCCTGTGAAGTTCACAGACAGAACTAAGCTCTGTTGTTTAAGGATGCATGTCTAGGTGGTAAAGTATAAAGACAAGCAAAGATATTATAATAAAAGTCAGAATAACAGTTACTATAGAGATGAGAGAGGGGGTCAGGGTCAGGGAGGGACACACTGTGGGCCTCTGGGGTACTGTTACTGTTCTGTTTTTTGCCTGGATATGGTAGCGTAGCTATTTATTATTTGTTAAACTGAAATGTGTGTGTATGCATTTATGCAAATATTATATATATTTATAAACATATGTTATATGCACATTACTGTATATATATTAGGTTTCTCAATAAAAGAGGAAGAAAAAGTTCACTATGAAAAGCTTAGTAAAAAAGAGTGGCTCTTGTGTTACATTTAGATCAAATATTTATGATGAATTTTTTGTTTCTTTTTAAGAGGTTCTTTATTTCTGACATATGAAGTTCTGGCCCTGAAGAAGTCTTTGACATTAGATACTCAAGTGGTAGAAAGAGAAAAAATGAAGTCATACATATATGTGCACACAGTTTCTTTAGATAAAAGAGAAAATCATGGTAAGTTTATGGTAAAGTAATCCCATCTTTGTGAAAAATGGAAGCTAGTTATTGAATTTAAAAATGAGTATTTAAAACACAATATTAATAAGATAGGTTCAACTAACTCTTAAGTATCACCAAACGCTGTGAGAACCAAGTTCCTAAAGAATTAATTGAAGACCAAATTTTGCACTTCCATATTAACCCTGGTTTGCAGTTCTCCTATAACTAAGTGAAGTGAAGACCAGCTGGCTATTTTAGTCTAAACTTGGAGTTCCACACCTTAGCGGGGGCAGTCAGTTCAGAGGCTGGCCCTCAGTTTGGCAAGCATAAAAACATGATTTGTCACTTAGCTCAGAGAGATTTCTGCTTTAAGGGATTTATCTATTCATGCACGCTAAACTCAGGAGATGGATTCATAAATATGAGTACCAACTTACTTATTTACAGAGGGAAAAATCTGTCGTAAAGGCTGGAAAACCTGTCTTGACTAGTCAGAACATTCCCCTTCTCCATATTTAGGTCACATGCAAACCTATGTATTAATCAGGTGATTGCTTGGTGAACATGAAAGTTTAGAGCAGAGGAGTATCTTTTCATCAAGATGTGGGTAGCCTGGTGAGTCACCACACTTGACGTATAGCTGTCTTTTCCTGCATTGTCAGCCAGAACAACCATGCCTGTTATTACATCATGTTCCCTGAGTGCGGCAGGTTCTACGAGGCTGTATATATCACCACTCTGTCCTGTTCGTGTTTATTATTATTTCACCATTCTGTATTTCAACATGCTTTTATGGTGTGTTAAAAACAATTTCAATTACACAGATAATTTTTATAGCTTATAATTTACCTATATAAGGAAGCTTAATCTCATTAGTAAGGTATCTCCAAATTTCAGTTTGAGAGGGACTATTTTTAAGGGACGTTTTGCTGCATATAGCTAATCCTCTGTTGTATGTGAGGATTTTTGTTAGCTTTAGTTAGATAGTGTTTTATTTTGTTTTTACTGTTTCCCTGACTTGGAGAGCAATCTTATTGTGGGATCTAGAGCTCTGTGTTCCTGTAGTGGTTTTGGTTGCTTTGATAGTGACAATAAAAAGAGAAAGATGCTATTTTATATTTTCTTTTTGAAAAGATTTGGAGTTTAGTTTATATTTCTCTTTGAAGTATTGGAGTATAGCGTTAAGAGTACATACTTGATTTTGTTTAAATTTGTAATCATTTTAGGAGTTACCTACCAGGCCAGAAAAGAGCTTCATAAAGCAGTAAGAAGAGTATTGGCAACGTCAGCCAAGATATTAAGGGGTCCATTTGCTGGTAAGTATCAAATACAATCATGGGCTGCATAACAATGTTTCGGTCAACAACAGACTGCATATATGACAGTGGTCCCTTGAGATTAGTACCATATAGCCTTGGTGTGTAGTAGGCTATACCATCTAGGTTTGTGTAAGTGCACTTTATGATGTTTGCACGATGACAAAATCACCTAACAATGCGTTTCTCAGAATATATCCCTGTCGTTAAGTGATGTGTGACTGTATTTAATTTGGAATCCTTGTCAGTAATCAGAAAGTCGTTCAGTGATCACCTGAGATTTTTTTCTCCATCTCTTATACTGACATTTATTATAGCTATTAAAATTGAGTAACATTATTCTCTTGGGCCATATTTAATTTTAAGGGCTTGATGCCTTGAATAGTTTTCTTCCTTCCATTGTTGGGGATGTATTATTAGATAATTGTAAGTAAGTATTGAGACTAAATATACCCTCTTCTCTTGATGAGTGTTTCAAAATTTAAAATTTGTTAGAAAATCACTCCAATGCTTTCTCAAAAATGTAGATTTCACAATCAGGCAAATCTGCAATGTGGAGCTAGCTATAAAAGAGCTGACCTGATCTCTTTAAAAAGTTGGCGTCATGAAAAAGAAAAGATGGGAAAATTTTCTAGAATTAAAAGAGACTATAGAGTTTTAATCACATCCTGGTTTTAAAAAACAGCTCTAAAGATGTTTTTGGGACAATTGGAGAAATTTGAATATGGAGTTAGATTGGATTTTACATGATTTGGGAAGATTTTTGTTAGTGTTCTTGGGTATTACAATGGCATTGTGATTATGTAGGAGAATGCAGGTGTATTCTTAGGAGATGCAGGTTGAACTATGAAAGGGTGAAATGTCGTTTTCTCTACAGCTTCCTTCCACATAGTTTAGGAAAAAAACACATATAGATTAAGCAAATATGGCAAAATAATAACATTTATTAAATCTCGTTTTGGTAAGCATATGGGTGTTAATGCATTATTCTTTTAATTCTTTCATATGTTTGATATTTTTCATAAATTTTTTTAGGGGAAAAAGAGCAAAACAATAAAAAGACCACACTGTGAAAGCAATACAGTGTATAAAACAAAAGCACATACATAATATACATAATAAATATAACAAAATAATGTGACAGAATGGAGAACAAGCCTATCAGTCACTGTCAATACTGGAAATGGATTTAATTCTCCTGCTGTAGATTTCAAATATTCACAAATACCATCTTAAATAAACATGAGGATGAAAGTGTTGTTTTAGCTGTACACAGTGTTCACATTGTCCTGTTTTTTTTTCCTTTTTGCAAAGACCCTTTTAGTACAGTTGATGCAGAAGATCACGAATGTGCTGTGTGGCTGCTCCTGAGGAAGAGTAGGCTGGATGACAGGACAGCGCGATTGCAGGCTGTGCAGGAAATGTCAGAGACCCACCACTGGCATGGTAATGAGACCATCTGAACACATGGCCACCATCAGCTAGCTCTTGATTTCTGATATAAAAGAGAAGGGAACGAGGGGCTGGCCTGATGGCGCAAGCGGTTAAGTGCACGTGCTCCACTCCGGTGGCCCCGGGGTTCGCCGGTCCGGATCCTGGGTGTGCACCAATGCACCGCTTGGCAAGCCATGCTGTGGCGGTGTCCCGTATAAAGTGGAGAAAGATGGGCATGGATGTTAGCCCACGGCCAGTCTTCCTCAGCAAAAAGAGGAGGATTGGCAGATGTTAGCTCAGGGCTGATCTTCCTCACAAAAAAAAAGAGAACAGAATGAGATATTAAGGAAGGAAAATAATTTAGGCCATCTTAAAAATATATAAAAAATATTTTCTAAGATTAAAAGAAATTCCCGTGATCAAGAAAGTGGAAAACCTGCTGGCCCAGTAGCCAGATGTGTTTGGTAAGAACAGTCTCAAAACTGAGGTAGATATATTTGGGTAACTTTCTACCAGAGTGAAGTTTTACTTGATCAGAGAAATGCTTGAGAGAAACTCTTCGTTCTGGTAGTTATGGGCTAATGTTGTATTTCTATTTTCTTTTGGTTCCTTTTTCTTTTTTTTTTGGTGAGGAAGATGTGCCCTGAGCTAACGTCTGTTGGCAGTCCTCCTCTTTTAGCTTGAGGAAGATTTGCCCTGAGCTAACGTCTGTGCCCATGTTCCTCTATTTTGTATGTGGGATGCCTCCACAGCATGGCTGATGAGCGGAGTAGGTCCGCGCCCAGGATCCGAACCTGCAAACCTGGGCCTCCAAAGCAGAGCGCGCGGATCTTTAACCAGTCAGCCATGGGGCTGGCCCCTCTTTTGGTTCCTGTTTAATGAAATACATTTTAATTGCTTGCTGTGCCATATAGTTGACAATCTACTTGGCTCTGATACTAATAATTAGTCAAAGGTACCTGATTTGTGTGTATATTATTTTCTAAAGAAGATTTAAAATATTTAGTTGTATTTAAAAATTGCAAGTTCTGCAGTAAAAGTACATGAGCAAGAGCTCAGATCTGCTCCAATTATAGTGCAGGAACTAAAGTACATTCTCTTAGTAGAGTTGTTTTACAAAAGTAGGTAAACAAAAAATAATGTTTTCAAAGAAAAGTTGTCACAGAATAAGATCTCTGCCTCCATACAAGTTAGTTGATTGATTGGTGGCTTTAATTATAATAATTTATAATATAAATATAAATTTATAATATAATATATGTATTTATAATATAAACATACATAAATATAAGTATAAATAATATAAATAAATATAAATATACGTTTCATTAATGTTAGTGGAGACTTAGAATAAAAATCTTTTTCAAAATCTGCCTTCTAGGACTCCATTTCAGACTTAGTATATCAGAAACATAAGTTGGAGCCTGGCATGTAGGTTTTGAAAAAGCTCGCCATTTGGTCCTGAAGAACTCACTCAGTTTATGAACTGCCTTTATTAAAAATAATATCTGCTTCAGTGGTTACAATTTTGTTTTTGATACATGTCTTAGTCCATTTGGGCTGCTATAACAAAATACCATAGACTGGGTGGCTTATAAATAGCAGAAATGTATTTCTCCCTGTGCTGGAGGCTGGGAAATACAAGATCAGGGTGCTGGCAGGTTTGGTGTCTGGTGAGGACTTGCTTTCTGGTTCACTGATGGCTGTCTTCACTGTGTCCTCACGTGGCAGAGGGACAAGGGATCTCTCTGAGGTCTCTTCTATAAGGGCACTATTCCCATTCATGAGGTCTCCACCATCATGACCTAATCACCTCCCAAAAGTCCCACCTCCGAATATCATGACATTGGGGATTAGGTTTCAACATATGAATTTGGAGGGGACACAAACATTCATTCTACAGCAATACATAAAGAATGGAATGGTTAAACCATGAAGGCTAAAACCGAGTACCACCATCTGGAAGCTCAGATTTATTCATGGACATCATGGGGTGCCAAAGCACTGTACTGTTACCAGGGACAATAGATCTAAATGCAACCTCAGGTTTTTGAGTAGTGATCAAAACAGCTTTTGAATGCTGGAATTATTTAAAAAAAAAAAAAAGTAGAAGATGTTAAATTGATTCTGAACTATCAATTTTCACATTTGTGGTTCATTTTTTCAAAAAGGTTAGTTAGATGGTGATATACCTAGATATATGTTGAGGAGAATTGTGGGACCAGTCATGGAAATGTTGGCTATTTAGCTTATTGGTATTGTAAATGCAGTTGTAGTTGTAAAAAAAAAAAAAAAAACTTAGGAAATTTTGAATTACAAACTTGTGGTTTAAAATTGAATTAAATTGTTCATTTAATCCTTGAAACAACTGTGCTAACGATATACTTTTACAATAGATTACCAGTATAGGATAATTGCTCAAGCCTGTGATCTGAGAACTCTTATTGGTTTGGCACGAAGCAAAGAGAGTGATCTTCGCTTTTTTCTCCCACCACCTCCTTTGCCATCTTTAAAAGAAGTAAGTAAATAAAATAAACTGGTGAGTGAAAAATAGTTTATTATTATCATCTTCACTTTGGGTGCAAAGTAAACATTCAAAAAGCAGTTTGTTGGCTACTTTTCACAAGCAGGTAAACTAGGATGTGAACCTGAAATTGTAGTTTCCATACAAAGATTTCTTGATTCGTCGGGAGATGCTGTTTCTCTTATATTATTTTCCCCTTTTAGGGGTTGGGAGTCTCTATACACCAGAGGGTAACTTCATAGCATATCAACATCTATGAACTGATCCCTTGTTCTAAGGTTACTGTAGATCAGTTTTTCTCAACCTCAACACTATTGACATTTTGGGCCAAATACTTTGTTGTTGGAAGCTAATCTGTATATTGCAGAGTGTTTAGCAGCTTCCCTGGCCTCTACTCACTAGATGCCAGTAGCACCCCCCAATTGTAACAGCCAAAAATGTCTCCAGATATTGCTGAATGTTTCCCGGGGTGCAAAACAGCCCCTGGAGAACCACTACATACAGATGTTAATGTATTATTATACATAGATATTAATTATTAACCGCTAATATAGATATTAAAGCATGTTCCTTGAGCACCTTTCCTAGAAAATGAAAATCTGAAAACTTGCAACCAGTTTTTGAAAAATAGAAAAATGAATATACTAGATGTAAGTTATTAGAGAAAATCAGATAATAATGAGTTCTGGATTCTAAAAGCCAGCTTTAGTTAGAGTGTAATAATCATTTTGAGTCGAGATGTGAAGTCGCCTATGAGGTAAAAATCTAGAGCTATACTTTGCAACAGGTTTTGAGTTTGAGGTAGCAGACATGAAAGTATAAAATTCAAAATTAAATGATTCTCTGTGTACCTGGGTGGGTGACTGTTTTCAAGATTAAAAGCACTAATTTATCTCTACTAGTTTTTGGGGTTTTTTGCTTTGATTCTTTGGGTATGTTTTGTTGTACTCAGTTGTTGAGCTTAATTATGAAGAGTTTCTTTTCCCTGTGTTTCAGGATTCTTCCATTGAAGAAGAGCTCAGACAGTTGCTGGCTTCTTTACCTCAGACAGAGCTAGATGAGTGTATCCAGTATTTTACATCTTTGGCTCTGAGCGAAAGTAGTCAAAGTCTAGCTGCTCAGAAGGTTAGCTCATTTATTTATTCAGTACATATTTTTGAGTGCCCACTCTTTCCAAGATACTGTGCCAAGGGCTAGCACTTAGAACCTTAGAATAGTCATTCATCCAGGAGCTGAATAAGCATATTGACTCCTGTTGTGTGCCACGCTCTGGGAGAGGTATTAGGGATAATGAGGAGGGAGATAAGTTAAGTCACGGAGTGTGTGAGAGAGATACAGGTTCCTCCGAGAGCCCTTCCCTCTGCTTAAGAGTCATTCAAGGCTTCACAGGAGGTAACTTTGAAGTTGCACCTTGAAGAATGAATAGATAGTGATATACAAGGTTTTAAATATCAGCTATATGCTGCTGATGCCCAAATTGATATCTCTAGCCCTATGTTGTAACCTAAGCTCTAGATTTGAATATTTAACTTCCTCTTTGATGTCTCTATTTGGAGGTATAATATGTACCCCAAACTTAACATCTGGAACCAGCCCTCCCTCCACAAAGCTCTTCCTCTAGACTTTTTCATCTTAGTGAATGGCAGAGCATCCACTTAGTGGCTTAAGCTAAAGACTAGGAATTCTTGATTCCTTTCTTCCGTGTCCAGCTAATCAGCAGTTCCTGTGAGCTGTCCCTTCAAATATACCTTGAATCCATTTGCCTCACCGTCTTCGCTGGCCACCATCTCCTGGCCACCGTCACCTCTTTTTCATGGTGTCCTGTTCTTTCATCTTGGCTTCTATTCTTTCATTTTAAAAATAATTTTAGAGTCTCTTTCAGTCTTCTATTATTTCAGTTTACTGGGGTGTTAATTCCTGTTTGTGGTGGTGTTGACTCTCCTTATGTTAGGTTGTGGATTAACATGGGTCATGCATTTTTACTGTGACCTTATCTTTAGCTGAACTGATTGTTTTCTATGGGAGTTCCAAGCATCCTGGATTGTAAATTTGTCCCTACAGAGCAATTTTTGTGTTTTCTTCTGTTGGATACCCCAGGAGTTTCACTGTTATTGGACTAGTTTTTTATATTAATTCCTTAGTTTGGAATTTCTGTAGCACATAGGGAGTGTAAATTCAGATACATCTGTAAATGGCATAGTCATAGGATTGTGATTTCTCATCCAAAGCCCCAAGCAGAGACAGGCTGTCTTGTTGCTTTCATGGGCTGGTGGGCAGAGTTTCTCTAGACCCTCTTATAGAGAGGAGGCAACCTTCACAGGGTGTGAGACCCGAAACCACATCTCCTGCCTGAACGAGTGTTAACATCCCATCCCATGGGGCCGCAGGCATTTTGCACCATCAGCCATGCAGGCATTTCACACCATGCTTACCACTTCTGCCATGTGGTCTGTTTTCAATTCTAGCACCCAAGGGTTCCCCTTTATTTCTTCTTCTTATTTTCTTTAGAGCTTGGCTGTGTTTTAAAATAGCTTTTATTATATTTTATCAAACATTTCTACATGTTTGTCGTGGGAGGGGTTCACTAGAAGTCGAGTTCACCATCTTGCTGGATCCAGAAGTCTTCCTCATCGTGTCTCCCTCACTTCTCCCCTAGACACTGCAGCAAGCTCTAACTTGTCTCTCCAGTCCCATGTCCTCCCAGCAGCCAGAGTGATTTTTTAAAAAACATGAGTTAGATCTGGCCCCACTCCTGCTCAAAGCCCTCCAAATGGCTTCCCATTACATGTTAAATCCAAGCCCTTTATTTTTTGTGATCAAAGCATGGACTGGCCCTTGTTTACTAACGTGGCTGCCCCTAGATCCCTAGTGATGAGATTGACAGGAAGCTGCCAGTAGGCACAGTTACAGATGTAAAGTTTGGGGCAGACAGTACGAAAACTGAAGGAGACCATAGCATAGGTCGGGAGGGCATAGCATGCTCTGGCTGTAGGTGCAGTCTGGTCAGCGCTCTTAAAGTGCTCCACAGGGATGCCTGCCTTTGGACTTGAAAAGTCTTTTTGATACAGGTTTTTATGTTCTGTTCTCCTGCACCCCTACTCCTGCTGTTTAGCTATGGGCCCATTCACTAGATGCAAATAACTGGTATAAAACTACCCCAGTACATAGCAGAGGGCTTCTTCCAGGTGAATCAAAGGGCAGTGTCCTAGGTGTAGCATCCTAAAGAGACTCCAACTCCAGGTCCACCCAAGGGCAATTACTGAATTCTAGTATTCTTGTGGTATCATCTTAGCAAGTTTTTTTGTCTTCGTAAAATGTCTATCTCTGAGAGAAATCAAAAGAAATTACTATCGCTAATACTACAATTAACTATATAATCTACTCAATGAGAAGAAAATATTTTATTAGTAAAATAAATCATAGTATTCTATATTCTTTTACCAACCGAATGATTTGTCTTTTTCTCATTTCCCTTTCTATGAGTAATTAGAGACACATGAGTAGATGTGACTTCTCTGTATACTTTATGTAATTTTCCCTTTGGGCTGCATCTTGGAATTGCTCCAGTGAATTGTAATTATTGTTTTCTTTTTGGTGTTCAGGGTGCCACTGTGTGGCCACTAGAGCCCTTTCTTTAGGCTGACCCCATTGTTCCTTTTAATTCCATCCTCAAGGTGGCTGTGAAAGCACCTTTGTTTTCTGACAATAAGGTGTCCCTGGCTCTTCTTTTTTTGTGTATGAGGAGATCAGCCCTGAGCTAACATCTGCCAATCCTCCTCTTTTTTTTTGCTGAGGAAGACTGGCCCTGGGCTAACATCCGTATCTATCTTCCTCCACTTTACATGGGATGCCGCCACAGCGTGGCTTGCCAAGCAGTGCGTTGGTGTGCGCGCGGGATCCGAACCAGCGAATCCTGGGCCGCCGCAGCAGAGTGCGTGCACTTAACCACTTGCGCCACCGGGCTGGCACTTTTTTTTTTTTTTTTTTTTGGGTCAGGAAGACCAGCCCTGAGCTAACATCGGATGCCAATCCTCCTCTTTTTTGCTGAGGAAGACTGGCGCTGGGCTAACATCCGTGCCCGTCTTCCTCTACTTCATATGAGACGCCGCCACAGCATGGCTTAATGAGCGGTGAGTCAGTGCGCGCCTGGGATCTGAACTGGCGAACCCCCGGGCTGCAGCAGCGGAGGGCGCGCACTAAACCGCTTGTGCCACCGGGCCGGCCCCCCTGGCTCTTCTTGAATCTTCCTGCCCTACAACGTGAATCGGCAGCTCCTTCAAGGAGATCTGGTTCTTCTTAGTGGAGAGTAGTATTAGAGTCCAAAACACAGGCACTAGGGTATATACTGAATTGGCCTACATGAAGGTAGCAGAGGTGGACCCCAGGGCTCCTAGTTATCTCAATGACAGGGCAAAACAATTGCCTTTTTCTTAATAGGACTTAAATTCATGATGATATTTCCAATTCAACTAGTTTTATTTAAAAAAAAATAACAGCTTTATTCAGATATAATTCACATTCCATAAAATTCACCCTTTAAAAATGTATAATTCATTGGGTTTTATTATACTCATAGAGTTGCACAACATCACCACTGTCTAATTCCAGGATATTTTCATCATCCCCAAAAGAAACCTGAACCCGTTAAGCAGCCACTCTGCATTCCCCCCACCCCCCTCCCTCTTCCCAGCCCCTGGCAACCGCTAATCTACTCTGTCTCTCTGTGGATTTGCCTCTTCTGGATATTTCTAGATGTATCATCCAGTGGTATCATGGATATCAATGGTATCATGGAAATGGTGTCATCTAGTCTGTTACAGTTTGTTTCTGACTTCTTTCATTTAGAATAATGTTTTCAAGATTCAGCCACATTGTAGCTTGTATCAGTACTTCATTCCTTTTTATAAAAGGCCAACAATAATGTTCCATTGTAGGGATGTACCATTTTGTTCATACATCCATCAGTTGATGGATATTTAGGTTGTTTCCGCTTTTTAGCTATTATGAATAATGCTGCTATGAATATTTGTGTACAAGTTTTTGTGTGGACGTATGTTTTTAATTCTCTTTGGTATGTACCTAGGAGTGGAATTGCTGGGTCATATGGTAACCTGTTTAATTTTTTGAGGATCTTCCCAACTATTTTCTGCAGTGGCTGCCCCACTTTCATTCCCATCACCACCGTATGAGGGTTTCAGTCTCTCCATGTATTTACCAGCACTTGGTACTGTCCATCTTTTTGTTATAGCCGTCCCATTGTGGTGTCTTCATTCTGGTTTTGATTTGCATTTCCTTAATGATTAATAAAGTTGAGCATCTTTTCATGTGCTGGTTGACCATTTATATATCTTCTTTGGAGAAATACCTGTTCAAATCGTTTGTCCATTTTTTAATTGGGTTACTTGTCTTTTTATTGTCGTGAGAATTGTTTATATATTTTGGATACAAATCCCTTATCAGATATATTGTTTGCAAATATTTCTCCCATTCTGTGGGTTTTTTCACTTTCTTGATAGTATCTTTTGCACACCAACATTTTTAATTTTGATGAAGTCCAATTTATGCATTTTGTGCCTTTGTTGCTTGTGCTGCTGGTGTCATATCTAAGAAACCATGGGCCTATCACTGTGACTAATTTCTTCCCAAATCTATGTCCTTCCCTTTTCTGTTCTCAGGCTCCCCTTTTCATCTGGGAGCCGGGGAACACAGCCTCAACTTCAGCAGATCTTGTCTAACTTCTGATAGTTTCAGCTTGGCCAGGACCAGGCTGTGTGTGGACAGGGTCAGTGGGCACAGTCAGGATGGGAACGAGATGCCTTGCTGCTCTCTGCCGTAGACGTCCCACGGACTTCTGTCTCCCATTGCCACCACTGACTTCTCCCCTCGTTCTCGTGCCAGAGCTCTGGCTGCCTGGCCTGATGTTCTTTTTCAGCATGATAGATTTCCTTCTGCTCATTACTATTTAGTTAACATCCCTCTACCTTCTCTGGTGTTCTATCACCTCTATAGCATTTAATTCCTTTTGCTAAGGGAAGAGAGAGAAAGGGGTTTAATACACTGTGTCACTTCTTTGTCTGCCCAGGAGTCATGGCCTCAGCCAACAGTTTAAAGAGTTCATAGTTTAAACTAACCCTGTGTGTGCGTGTGTGCGTACTTAACATATAATGTGTGTGTGTGTGTTTTAACATTTACCACCTTGGAGAGGATGTGGGTCTCCTGCCACCTTCCCCAGTTCCCCTCTGCCACCCATCTCAGCTGGCTCATTTTCTTCCCCTAAACAAAGTGATGTCTGAGAAGGTAACTCAGATGACTTTTAATTGCATTGTCTTGACACTATTACAATTCAGTATATATAGGAACAGTATATATAGAACAGTGTATGTAGATATATATAGGAACAGTATATATAGATCACAGTGGAAATGATGAAACTGATACTTAAAACATTTCCATTCTACTTGGGTAGATCACATGCACACATAGATCTATCCTTTAAGTAGAAATTTCAAAAAGAAATTGTTTTGGGTACTTTTTTAAAAAACCCAGTGAATGCTTTGTGTTTAATGAAGTACCTTTTTTTCCACTTGGAAGGTGCTGCTTTCACTTTATTTGGATCCCTGTCCTCTGAACACTTTTTTTTTTTTTTAAACAAAAAACAGCACATCTTTAATATTTTAAAAAATATTTAATTTCAGTTCTGAGGTCCCATCTTGTCAGACCCGTAAGCACCTCCATTCAGTTATTCTTATTTTCCCCCATCCCCACCCCAGTTTAGTCAGGCTTTGTGCACTTTTTCCATGTCAAGAAGTTGGGGGTGAAGAGATAGGAGGGGTGTCCTTCTGGTTGTTAGTGATCAGTTTGACCAGTTTATGACAAACCTGCCCCGTGATAGTCCCCAGCACCTTTCAAGTAGCAATATGCTGCTTCTGTACAAAATTACTCACATGCAGAGGTTACGCTAAGCCTCAGCAGAGAACCTACACAGTTCTGTTGGTTTTAGAGCAGGGATTCTTAACCTTTGTACACCACGGATCCTTTTGGTGATTTGGTAAAGTCTGTGAACTCATTTCTAGATGCATAAGATACAATACATAGGATTACGAAGGAAACCAATTACATTGAAATAGTATTACCAAAATAAAAAACAAATTTGTGATATAATTAGTATATGTACTTAATATTAATGCATTAAAAACAATAAAATACATTTAAAACAGGAACGTTGAAGTTTGTTTAAAAATATTTTAACTTTTTATTTTGAAATAATTTCAAACTTAAAGAGTTACAAAAATAATACATTTCACTAAGATTCACATTATTCACATTATTAACATTTTATCCCATTTGTTTTATCATCCCCCATTTACTGCCCCTCTCTCTGTAGATAGATATGTCTCTTCACACACATTTACTATCTTCCTCCCTGAACCATTTGAGGCTTAGTCGCAGAAACGATGCCCCATCACCTCTAAACGCTTAAGCGTGTATTTGCTAACAACGAGGACATTCTCTGAAATAACCACGATGTAGTTATCAAACTGGGAAAGTGAACCTTGGTATAATACTGTTATCCAATATAGATTTCATATTTGAATTTTGCCAATTGTCTCTGTAATTCCTTTATGACAGGTTTTTTTTTTTTTGTAACTCTGATCCAGGATCTAGTCTAGGATTAGCAATTGCATTTGAATTTTTTTTCCCCCCCAAAGCCCCAGTAGATAGGTGTATGTCATAGCTGCACATGCTTCTAGCTGCTGTACGTGGGACACGGTCTCAGCATGGCCGGAGAAGCTGTGCGTTGGTGCGCGCCCGGGATCCGAACCCGGGCCGCCAGTAGCGGAGCATGTGCACTTAACTGCTAAGCCACGGGGCTGGCCCATAGCGATTGCATTTGATGATCATGTCTATTTAGTTTCCTCTTATCTGGAAAAATGCTTCAGCCTTTCTCTGTCTTCATGTCGTTGATATTTTTGAAGAGTATAAAGTAGTGGTTTGGAGAATGCTCTCAATTTAGTTTGTCTCATGGTTCCTCGTGATTAGATTCAGATCATGCATTTATCACAGGAACACAGTACAGGTGATTTTGTGTCCCTCCCGGAGCATCACATCCAGAAGCACATGATGCCAGTTGGTCCTCTTATTGCTGGTGTTAACTTGCTGGGTTTCTCTGCTTTAGTGTTAACATACGTTTTATTTGTAATGAATACAGGATCTGTGGGGAGAGGAGATAATTTTGAGACTATTAGACTATGCAAGTTTCTCTTCAAACTTTCAGCCAATGATTTTAGTATCCTTTGAATGAATCTTGCCTGAATAACAGTTATTGTTGGAACATTGCAAAATGATGATCCCCCCCTCCCCTGCCCCCAACTCCATCATTCTCTCTTTACTTATTAGTAATCTACTGTAGGGAAAAGCTTTCTTTCCTCCTTTCACCCCTCCCTCCTTCCTTCTTTCCTGACCCATGGATCCATGGGCTCATGGATTATTATTTTATTCACTAGATTATAAACCATTACTAGTATTATTCATATTGATGCTCAAATTGCCCCAGATTTGGCTATGGCTCCCGTGTCTTTTGGAAGTGTGTCTTTTATTTTTTGAGCACTTCTGTATTTTCTGGCATTAGAAAATGTTCCAGGCTCATCTTAAACTTTCTCTGTTCCAGCTCTGGAATCAACTGATTCTTGAAGAAGCCCTGGTTTGTTCCGGGGCTGATGGTTTTTAGAAACCAAGTTCTGGGGCTAAGGAAGCTCATTGTTACTGTTTAGACCCTTTCGGTGGAGAGAGTTGGGGAAGATGGAGGTTTCATATGGTTTAATTCAATGTGTAAATTTTATTTTTTAAAGACATATCAGTGTGAATGCTGCTATTGCTTAGCTGAGTAAGAATGTTAAACTGAGGACTAGATCCATGAATGTATCTCAAATAATTTTTTGCTAGGGGGACACTGGATGGCAACGTTGACTCTGGGTTGCCAGTATGAGAAAGTGCAGAACGATGAGCGTAACATTATTTCCAGGTGGCTGCAACAAATGAGATGTGATACAAAGATATCTGCACTTGCTGTTGCTGACAGTCACACAGACTGCAACCATCACTGTGGTTTATGGTCTATGTTTGTGGTTGAATACAATGCAGAATTTCAGTTAGAAGTTAAGAAAATAAAGACATAATTTTTTCCCATACATGTTTACATCCTCCCTACCCTGAATTCTATCTACTCCAGACCCTTAAGGATAACCCTGGGTTAAAAACTCATGCTTTAGAATGAACGTCGTTTTTAAGCCCAGTTAGTTTGTACAAATTTCAGAGCTGTACGGTTGTAACTTTTCATGAAGAAACACCAGAGATTAGCTCTTACACATATTAAAACAAAGGGACCCACAATTAGAAGCACTATCAAAACTCCCTGTCCCCCTGCTCCCCACCCACCCTGGCGGTGATCTCCCTTCCCTCCTTTTGTTCCTCTGTTCGTCGGGAGAACTGGGTCAGTGAGAGCAAAAGCACTTCTCAGTTTTACTGTCACCTGCTCCTGTGGCAGCTATCCAGTATCTGCCTGGGAATTTACTGACCACAGTTCTGGTGGGAGGTTGGGGACAGGGAGGGTTGGTCCTTGGGCCTTCTACCATCCCAGAGGTTACCCTCAAGATCACTCCTTCCATGTCAGGATTCCAGTTTTCCGTCTTGTTTTGTTTTTGTTACCATCTGGACACTTCCAATCAGTCAGCTTGTTCCCAATTTCAACCCCTTTTAGAGGACCTCAGGTGCTTGTGACCTAGAGCCTAAGGAAGCAACCAGGGATGCAGAAGTTTGGCCATTTTGGATCGTGACTTCTTTTTGATCTAATGTGGCAAACTGCCTGGAGTCAAGAGAATAGTGGACGTAGTGCATTGAAGTGATTTCCATTTCAATGGAAAACTTTTGTGGTCTTGGCTTAAGGGCAATCCAACTAAAATCTTGCAATTCTAGTATTATCATCTTCCCCTGTAATTTCCCAAAGTCTCTCTGAAATCATCTGAGCCATTAGGGTCTGAAGTCCTTGCATCAAGACATGTCTGCCATCGATTTGCCTAAGTATAGCAGTGTGTTGTGATTGAGAGAAAGACACCGACAGACATGGTTTAAAGATGGGAGATTTCTTTAATGCCAAGAGGATTTGGAAACCTACAAAGACGCTTACACAAAACAGGAGACTGTGCAGCTTGCTTTCGGATAGATGGACAGCCTTTCTATGTCCTGCGAGTTCCCAGATCAAGGAATCCTTCTGTTGCAAGGAACCCATCGTTGTCATCTGCAAACTCCCTGCACCTTCCCTCCTCCTGACTTTGGTTATGAGTAAATCTGCTCATGAAGTTTAAGTAACAGAGACGAAGCAAACCCAGCTCAGTTCTAAGTGTTTTCCAGGAGAACAGATAATTATTTTCAGATGTCACATCTCTCAGCAGGCCTTGGCTTCAGCTTGCTGAATCTGTTTCTTCCCGACCTTTCTGACTGTTCCCTCTGTCTCCCCTCCCTCCTGCTCACTATGCTCCAACCACAATGGCCTTTGCTCGTCATTCCTTGAACTTGCTAAGTTTGTATCTGCTTGACTTCCCTCTGCCTGGACTGCTCTGCCACCAGCTTGTCACATGGCTGCCTCCTTCTTGTCCTTCAGACCTCAGCTTGTCAGCTCCTCAGAGACCTTCCTCTTTATCTCAAACGTTTATTGCTTTTATTGCCCTTCAGAGCACTTACCCCATTCTGTAATTATTTTATATATTTATTTGCTTATTTATTTTATTCTCTTCCAGTAGTCTATAATCTCCTTAGTGCCGAATAAAGTGCCTCGTACACATTATGCTCTCAGTAAATATTTGTTGAGTAGCAAATGGATGAATCATGACGTTGCTAAAAGAGCTGAGCTTTGCACAAGCTTGTATATACTTGAATAACAACTGGCATATTTCTATTATGAATCAAAGTGTTTTGTATGACAAAGACAAAAATAGAAGTAACTCTAAGGGTTATGTTTAATTGGAAAGTAGATTATATGGTAAGAAAATATCCATTTTGTATTAAATCATTCTGCTGTTATAAACCCCCGCCCCCAAAGCCCCAGTAGATAGTTGTACATCATAGTTGCACATCCTTCTAGTTGCTGTATGTGGGACGCGGCCTCAGGATGGCTGGAGAAATGGTGCGAGTTAGTCCCTTCCCAGTCCTCCTCTTAAATAGCACGAATCTTTGAGATCCAAGCGTGTTTAAACTTGGAAAAACAAAATATGATATCAGAGAAGAGGGCATGAATAAGAATTATAGAGTGGCCAAACATTTTGAATATTTGCTAGGTTTACTGAACCGTGAACTCTGTAACTCAAAATGCAGAAACTTAGGACTTATATTTCCTATAAGAACACGGGGCCTTATATATATACTTTATGAAAGACGTTGCTTTGTACATAGTTGTCCTCTTTTGCCAACAAGTGGTCTGTCTGGGCACAGTTATGTGACGCCTAGTTCAAATACGAAGCACTTCAAAAGGAGATACAGTGGCTGGCCCGGTGGCATAGTGGTTAAGTTCGCACACTCTGCTTCAGTGGCGTGGTGTTTGCAGGTTCGGATCCCAGGCATGGACTGACACACCGCTCATCAAGCCATGCTCTGGTGGTGTCCCACATATAAGATAGAGGAAGATGGCCACAGATACTGGCTCAGGGCCAATTTTCCTCACCAAAAATAAATAGATAGATAAATAAATACATATATATATAGTAATAAGTCTTCCTTTCATCCCTTCTATTCCCCCGCCCCAACGCACACACGTGTAGTTGTACACACTCTTACACAAATGGTAGCGTATGATACATACTCTTCTGCCCCTTCTTTTTCTCACTTAAAGGGCTATCTTGGAGATTGGTACATATCAATCCACGAAGAGACTCAAAATGTTTTATACTCACATGGCATTCCATTGTATGATGATGCTATCATTTATTTAACCAACCCCCTACTGGTGGACAGGAGGTAGTTTGAATCTTTTGTTCTTACAGACAGTGCTGCAGTGAACAAACGCTTGTACCTAATAACTTTGCCTGTGTGTGAGTGTCTCCATAGGATAAATTGTTGAAGGACATGGGCACTTGTACTTTCAACAGCTGTTGCTAAGTTGCATTATATTTCTTTTCCTAAGAGCTTTCTGTTTATGACTGTTGCTCATTTTTCCATAGCATTGTTGGTATTTTTTCCACTGATTTGTAGGAGATTATTGCGTATTAGTGACATTAGCCCTTGATCTGTGTAAGAGTTTTCTTTTCCCAGTTTATTTTTATAATATGTTTTAATATCTATTAGGACTAGTCTCCACTACTCTTCTGTTTCATAATTTTCCTAACTCTTCTTTTATTCTTCCATATGAACTTGATTTTGGATTTAGGAAGAATTAAAAGCTCTATGATCATTGTCATCATTGTATTTATTTTAAATTTTTCCAATAATGCCTTTTCTCTTTTTCATTATTTTGATTAATGGACTTTAAGTAGACTCTACTAGCATATTCTGACACTAGAACATTATGATCAACCCTGGGCTTTTCTTACTTGATAAAGAATTGTGTGTTAGTCTTCGTACTTTCAGAGAAGAGGACACAGAGGAAAGAATGGAGAAAGACTCCAAGACTGCTCTCTTCTAGGAATAATTCCTTATGTTTTCTATGCTAGTAAGTAACAGTTGGCATAATTAAAGTTCCCAAAATATTTTGAGTCCTACATATTAGTTCTTTCTGATACTATATATAGTGCAGAGATTTTTGTCAAATAAAATATATTAGTCACTTTTTTTGGTAAAAATTTAATTATGTTACTTTCAGGGTGGCTTGTGGTGTTTTGGAGGAAATGGACTTCCCTATGCCGAAAGCTTTGGAGAAGTTCCTTCAGCCACAGTGGAAATGTTCTGTTTAGAAGCTTTAGTAAAACATTCTGAGGTAACTTACATTTTCAAAATGTGGTTTACTTTTTATGATTACATTGAAAAAATTATACATGTTGGTTCATTTAAGGGAAATAATCCTCATTTTTGTAAAAGAAAAAAAGCTTTTTGCTTGTTTTTAAATTTCTGCTTTTTTCCCCATTTAGTTGTTAGAATTGATAATCATGAGTAGCACAAATACATGAATTTCATTTTTGCTAAGTATTTCTAAAAATGGATTTAATCTTAATTTCACATAAAGGATGCAACTTGTATAAACATGACATTTACTTTTGAGTTATGCTGTCTTCCACTACCTTTTTCAGAGCTCTATTACAAATAATATTATCAAGTAGTTAATTTCCATTAAAACATCTCCCAAAGATGTGGCAAGATAGACAAAAAGGAAATATTTGGATGACCATACTCTTGAATTTTAACTACAGCATATAACAATGGTTTTTAAACCTTTTGGCCATTATGGCAACTTTTCTATCATGATCATGGTTTGATTATAAAAAGAAAAAAGCAACAAACTTTGTGGTGCTCGAAGATTAGTGCGTAAAAATCACCCAGGAAGCGTGTTAAAAGTGCGCATTTCCTCTCTCCTCTAGCAGTTTTAATTTAGCAGTTGTGGGGTGGAGTCCAGGAATTTGCATTTGTAACAGGCATCCCTGGTGAGGCTGATGCAAGTGATTCATCCCACATTGTGAGAAACCCCATCCTCGAGATTCTAAACTCTGCACTTTAATTTGGGGAACCATTAGACATAGCTCAAAACCATGGTCTTTCTTGTCATCTTTAGTTCCCACTGGGGGAATTAGGACTGGAGCACGGAGCAGAGGTGGTCATGTCGTACGACAAGAGGGCATGTGGGAAGACGACTTAACGACTAGTTTCTGAAGCAAGAGATGCATCTTCAATAGGAAGTACAGTGCATGGAGTATAATAGTTCCCTTTTCAGAAACCTGTCAAGTTATTACATATCTCACGTGATACATGTCTAAAAGGCATACTTTTAATTGCATTTAAAATGAGACAAAATTTAATAAAAACTTAGAGAATAAAAATTGCTGCATATACATGACATGGTGTCCTGTTAGTGAGTAAAACTAGTGATAGGAAGAGGCAAGGCCTGCCTGTGACCTTGGCTGACTGTAATGACTCGGTCAATTCTGTCATCTTATCTTAATATATGTATTTCCTTTGACTTGATCTCTTTTCCCCATTAAAAATTCACATCCCTTTTTCTTAGTATTTTATTTTTACTTGATCTTTCTCTTTAACAAAATGTTCCAACTCCTGAGTTTCAGGCCAGCCCCATGGCTGTGGGCTTGTGTGGGGCAGCGTGTAGGGCACTGATGTTGCTTATGTCTGTCTGGGAGTTGTTGTATGCAGAAGCAGAATCTGCTGTTTGCAGAGAGAATTCTTTCCTGTTATCAGGTGGCAGGTTTCTCAAGGGTAGAGAACCATTTTAAGGTAGTTTCAAGCCAATCAAAGTATCACTGTAAGTTGAAACCATTCTGTAATAATGACATTGTCAGGTTACATCCGACCAAGAGCTAAGCAGAAGAACTTGAAGAACAACAATTTCAGAAGTCTTGGTGAGATATGCCTTGATTTCTTCAGTGATTTTGAAGTGCTCCCCATGTAGACAGGAATTTGTCTATTAAGTAGGCTGAAACAAGAGTTCTGGGTGGTCTCTGTCCTTGAGCAGTAGCCCCCTGTCTGTCCCATCAGCATGCTGTGTCACCTGTTAGTGAATTTGTGCAACATAAAGTGAGCTTTCATTAATTTATTGTGCTAGATATCCACACATTGTGATAAAATTGAAGCAAATGGAGGCTTGCAACTACTTCAGAGGCTGTACCAACTTCACAAGGACTGCCCTAAAGTGCAGAGAAATATAATGCGTATCATTGGAAATATGGCTTTGAATGAACATCTTCATTCTACTATAGTTCGCTCAGGTAACAACTTTCTATACTGAGTATTTTGGATCCAGTCCTTTGTTCTCCCACCTCCACCCCTCATGATACGTTCATTTTTCAATAGACTTAAGCCTTTGCTTAGGGTTAGTTATGGGTCCTTAGAGCATGTCATTTTAGTAGGGGCAAGGAATTGCTTAAGAAGTGGATAATTCACACCTCAGGTAATCAGTGTGTGGACAGTCGCAGGAAAGCAGTTTTTGTCATGATGACCATCTAATTGTTTATATCATCTTTGATATGATTTGGTTAACTAAGAGGCATAGTCAGACTAAAAAGAGGTCCATCATATAATTTGTGATTTTCCTCCTTGCAACTAATAAGCCACCTGTGGGGAGATACTTAAGACCATGCGCGTATCCTGTTCCTCATCTGCTGAAAATGCCTGCCTCATCCAGTCTGTATGATGATGGTTGCAAAATGATGGCTTGCCAACTGCAGCGTGCCCTCCCCACTTTTCAGCATTTGGCATTCTACTGTAAACAAGAGCCCTTCCTTCTCTCTCCTTCTCCTCTTCCTTCCTGCTCTCTTCTCCCTCCCTCCCTCCTCTCTACCTCCCTGCCTTTCTCTCTCCCTTCCTATTAGTATGGGCACATGGATTCCTATTTTTTAATGATTTATCATTTATTGCTGTATTTAATAATTTAGTGCTGTATTGTCCCAGCTTTGGCTAGTGGGAGCCCGACAAACTGGCTCCCGTGTCCTGTGATTTGCCCACATCATTTTGGGGGGCATTCCTTACTTTCCAGTGTAACAAAATGTTCCAGGCTCATTTCTCTAAGGAACCCTATTTCCTTTTAGTGGAGAATGCTTGTTAGAGACTAAGATCTGGGTGCTAGGCATGTTTATTGCTCCTGGGGTGTTTGCTTCTTGGCTCTTTCGGTGGGAAAGCTAGGTAATATATGCAGATGTATGTATACATACATTCATATAAATGTACATACATATGTGCACATATACATGCATATGTTCATACATATACATATATTAGAAGCTATGAATTTACACTTGAGTGTCTTTTGATCAGCAGAAGTTTAGTTCAGGGATTAGTAAACTTTTTCTATAAAGGACCAGGTAGTAACTATGTTAGGCTTTGCAGGCTAAATATGACCTATGTTACATATTCTTCTTTTTTTTTAATTAATTAATTATTATTGGGTTTTTTTTTTGAGGAAGATTGGCCCTGAGCTAATGTCTATTGCCAAACTTCCTCCTTTTTTCCTTTTTTCCTCCCCAAAGCCCTAGTATACAGTTGTGTATCATAGTTGTAGAGTTGTAGCTCTTCTACGTGGGACGCCGCCTCAGCACGGCCTGACGAGCGGTGAGCAGGTCCACGCCCAGGATCCAAACCAGGGAACCCTGGGCCACCAAAGCGGAACGCGCAGACCTAACCGCTACACCACTGGGCTGGCCCCTCTCTTCTTTTTTTTTTTTTTATAATTCTTTGGAAATTTAAAAACTATTCTACTCTTTATTCTTTCTTTCCTTCTAGTTACTGTGGGTTTTATTTGTTCCTCTTTTCATAGCTTCTTAAGGTGGAAGCTTAGATCACTGATTTTAACATTTTGTTTGTTTGTTTCAATTATCTATTGCTGTGTATCAAAGCACCCCAAAACTCATTGGTTAAACCAGCAGTCCTGTATTTTGCTCCTGAATCTGAAATTTGGGCTAGATTCCGTAGGGAAGGCTTATGCATCAACTGGGGCAGCTCAGCTGTGGGATGGAGGATGCACTTTCAAGATTGCTTGCTTGCAAATTGGTAGTGGCTGTCAGCTGGGAGCTCAGCTGGGACTGGGGCATTGCCTCCTTTCTACGTGTGCCTCTCCATGTGTCTTCGGCTTCCTTAAAGCGTGGTGACTGGGTTCCAAGGGCAAATGTCCCAAGAGAGAGCCAGGTATAAGCTCTTTTGCCTTTTATAATCAAGCATTGGAAGTACTGTCTGCCGTAATCTGTTGATTAGAAGCTAGTCCTTAAGGCTAGCTCATATTCAAGGGGAGGGGGTTTAGAAGGGGTTTAGACTCATCACCACTTGATGAGAATAGTTTCAAAGAATTTGAAGACATGTTTTAAAATCACTACAATTATTTTCTAATATAGGTATTTAAAGCTGTAAATTTCCTCTAACGTGCCTTAGATGCATCCCTCAAATTTTGGATATATTGTATTTTCATCATTATTCAGTTTGAAATATTTTCTAATTTCCTTTGTGATTTCTTCTTTGTCTCATGGGTTACTTAAAAGTGTGCTGCGTAATTTACAAATATTAAAGGTTTTCTAGATATCATATGTCTGATTCTAATTTAATATTCCATGTGTCCAGAGGACATACCCTATAGGTATTTAGTTTTTGGAAATTTATTGAGACTTATTTGATAGCCTGTCTTATGGTCTATCTCCGTGAATGTTCTACAGGCAATTGAAAGGAATGAGTGTTTTGTAATTGTTGGGTAAGGTGTTCTATATGTAACAATTAAACCAAGTTGGTTGATAGTACTGCTCAAATTTTCTCTAGATATTTACTGAGTTTTGTCTGGTTCTATGAATTACTGAGATGTGTTAAATTCTTCAACTATGATTGTGGATTTGTCTGTTTCTCTCTTTAGTTCTGTCCGATTTTTCTTCATGGCGAATTGTTCATTTTTTACTATTAAGTAATGTCTCTATCACTGGTAATATTCCTTTTCTTTAAGTCTAGTTTGTCTGGTATTGAAAGAGCCAGACTGGCTTTTTCTGACTTTTGCTGTTTGCATTGCATATCTTTTTCCCTTCTTTTGCTGTCATTTCTTTGTGACTTTAAAAATAAGTACATCTTTTCTCGATAGCATGTAGTTGCATCTTTTTAAAAACTCCAGTTTGATAATCCTTGTTAATTGGAGTGTTCTGTCTCATTGCTTCTCATGTGGTTATTGACATTGTTGGATTGTGTCTGTTGTCTTGTGCTTGCTTTCTGTTTGTCACCTCTGTTGTTTTGTTTCCTTTTTCTCCTCTCTTGACTTTTTTTGGGTGACTCAAGTATTTTTTACTTTCTATCCTTTCTCTTCTTTTAGCTTTTTATACACTATTTCTGTGTATTTTTAATAGTTGTATCCTTAACTTATCACAGTCTATCTTGTATGAGTGCAATACTTCATATATAATGTGAGATCCTTACAACAGTATAATTCAGCTTACACCCCCTGCCAGCCTTTCTGGTGTTGTCATAATATATTTTGAGATACTCCTACATGGTGTAGACTTCGTGATACATTGTTGTTATTTTTGTTTTAACAGTTAAGTCATATTTAAAGAATATAAGAAAAGAAAGTCTGTTAAATTTGTTTACATATTTATAATATCCAGTGCTCTTCCTTCTTTTCTGTATATCTAAATTCACATCTTTATCTTTCCCTTCAGCCTAAAGAGCTCCCTTTAGTATTTCTTATATATCTGGTCTGCTGGCAACAAATTCTCTCACCTCTCATTTTCTGAAAATGCTTTACTTCACCTTTACTTTGTATCCAGGGAAAGATATTTTCCTTGGATAAAATTCTTTGTTGACAGTGTGTGATTTTTTTTCTGTCAGCCCTTTAATTGTGTCCTCCTACCCACTTGTGGCATCTGTTGTCTGATGAGAAGTCTCTGCTTCCCACTTTTTCCCCTCTGGCTTCTTTTAAGATTTTTATATTTGGTGTTCAGCAGTTTGGCTATGAAGTGCCTTGGTGTCTTTTTTTTAATTTATCGTGCTCGGGATCCACTGAGCTGACTGAATCTGTGGGTTGATCAAATTTGGAAACTTTCCAGCCAGTATATCTTCAAATATTTTTTCTGTCGCTTTTTTCTCTTCTCTCATTTTGAGACTTCAGTTATGTATATTAGATTTCTTGATTCTGTTCCCCAGGTTGTTGAGACTGCTTATTTCTTTTCAAATGTTTTTTTCCTCTTTGTGCTTTACTGTGGATGATTTCTGTTGACTTATCTTCAGATTCATTGATGGGGTAGAGAGTAAAGGATTCAAAGCTGAACAGAAACTTGATCAAGTCAATGTTTTATTAAAACAAAAATCACGATTCCCTTAATTGAAACCTAGCTCTACCCCAAGTCCTCAGTCCTCCTGGGTGATAGCCCAGTAAACACCTTGGCTCCTCCCCTCCTTGACCTTCTCATCTTCGTTGACATCCCTCTCTGCTCCTAAGTTGCCTAGTACTCGGCTCCCACACCATAACTTGGACCTAGTCGTTGCCTGAAACCCTTTACCTAAAAATCAGTAATTCACCACTCTGAGCACATCCTCCTCCCATTCAAACTTGTTTTTGCGTCTGCTCCCACAATGACTGGATTTCTTCTCTGTCGGAATCTTCTATCCGCTGACCCCTTCCTTCTCTCCCAGTTCACCAGTCTTCTTTATTCCTCAATTCCTTCCTGATTCAGCGTATATTCCATGGTCCATCATTTCAATAACATTCTTGCCAGGGCCCTAGAACTCTCTTTCCCTTCTCTCCTTTTAGCATACCCTTGTCAAGACCCCCACACTGGATGAAACCTACTCTCTGCTGCTTGTGGCTGAACATAGAATCGTTGTCACTGTGCCTTGAAGATCAACAAATTAAAGGATTGCTCACAATCGTGTTTCTCCACTCAACATGGCTTAACATTCTCAGCGATGATGATTTTAAACCCTCTCCACCTTCCTCCAACCTTCCACGTATTCCCTGCTTTTCAGCAGATGACCTCTCCTCCTACTCCAGTGAGACAACTGAAACCCTAAAAGGAATTTTCCCTCAATTTCCACTACCAAAAAACAAACCTGTCCTCTCCTCTTCTCTTGATAATAGGAAAAGGGGCACCTCTTATGAGACCTCCACCTATGCCTGGGTCTTGTCTGTTTTCACTGTCTCAGGAATTGCCACTCTTTTCTAGTCTGTGTGGTCAGCTGCTCCCTCTCAGCTGGGCCCTTCTGATCCACACACATGAGAGGAAGATGTGGAAAACGAAAACCTAAAGTCTTGACTCCACATCCCCCCAAATTTCCACCCTCTCTTTCTCTCCTCCTTTTATAGCTAAACTTTTGACAGAGTTATTTATACTTTCTTTTTGCTCAGCTCCCATTAATTCTCAGTACTCCAGTTTGAATTCTGCTGCCTTATGTTTTCCTTAGGCATCCTGTATCCTTACCTGCATATACACACACACACACACACACACACACACAATGTATATATATCAATCTTACACACACAATGTATATATATCAATCTTAATAGTATCAGATCTGTAAATTTTTGCCATTCAGATTTACAAAAGCTAAAAAGATATAATATCCACTACTGATGAAGGTGTGTGAAAACTGGCCCTCTCATACACTGTTGGTGGGAATGTAAACTGATTCAGTGTTTTCTTGGGTACTTAGTAGTATCAATTAAAAGAATGTATAACCATTTGACCTAGTATTAATATTTTGGGAATCTCTCCTACCAAATACTCATGGTTGTTCTTAAAGATTTGTGTATAAAAATGTGTACTGGACTATTGTTTACAGATGGAAAAATTGAAAACAACCTAACTGTCTACCAATAGGAATAATAGTTAAATAAACAATGGTATACTCAACCTACATAATGCTATAGTTAAAAAGAATGAAGTTGATAATATATGGAGAGCACTCCAAGACACATTGCTGAAGTACAAAATAAAGTCACAGAACAGTAGGAATAGTATGATTCCATTTAGGTACAAAAAAGTGCATATTGAGCTATCGTGTATAAATTATAGGTATATGACTGAATTTTTGAAAAAGTTTGGAAGAGTGTGCATCAAACTTAACTTTGATTACTTCTGAGGATATAAATGGAATTGGGAAATGATGGGAGTGCTAAAGTAGGACTTTCATTATTAAATGCTATTTTTATTTGTTTTTACAATTAACATATTCAGATGTTATATAATTTAAAAACATTATTTTTATATATATATTTAAAAACACTAAATATTACAGAAAGACAAGTTTTCCAAGGGGCATTTGATGTTTTGTAAAAGGTGAAGCGTCTCATGTATTGTGAAAATACTTTGTCAACTTAAAAAATGCCATAGAAATGGGTTGTGCCATGCTTTCTCTGTGTTTCCTTTTTGCGACTCCAGTAAAAATAAAGCAATATTTTTGTACGTACCAATAATATACTTGCATATCTCTATAGGTAGAATTCTAAAACATTCTTATTTTATGATAAAGCATTCTTAAACAGATTTTGAAGAGGAATTTTCTCATATTACGAATTTGAATATTATTAAAAATTATTGGGTCTGAAACTTCTTTTGTATTATTAAATACTGACCTCCTGTCGTCACAATGATTCTCAACACTTTTGCCGCAAAGAGTGGGAGGAGGACGTGGGGCAGCTGCTATCTACTGAGCACCCGCTGGGCTTGGTAAAAGATAGTTTTGTATAGATCAATTTATTAGAACCTTCCTCCAGGTTGGAGGAGCCAAGTAACTTGACTGAGGTTCCACAGCAAGTAAATGGGGGACAGAAATTTGAGCCCAAGTCTCTCTGACCTCACGGCCCACGTTCTATTTTATTTTAAATTATATAAATATTACATGAATAGATTGTCACTGTAAATACTTCAGAGAACATACATACAGCAAAAAAGTTAAACTCACCTTTTTACAGAGCCCTCCCCAGCCCCAACTCCTTCCTAAGAGGCAATGACTATTTATTAGTTTGGTGTCTCTTCCCAGATCTTGGTGTGTGTGTGCATATGTATTTGTATGCAACAAGTAATACATTGTTTTAAATAACAAAAACATAAAAAATAAATGAAATCATACTGCACATAGTATGGCTTTGTCTCCCTTTTAAAAAGTAGTTTTTCCTTCTTGAACCCCAAGTTTTACAATATTTTTGTCTATCTAGCAAGCCCATTATTAAGAAATAATTTCCTCGTGTATATTAAAGGCTGCCAACATGACTGCCAGTCAGGATGGAATAACTAGTATTAACTCACTGAGTTTAATAATTCTTGCCAAAAGCAAATTATCACTATATTTTCTTACTATTTGTGACCTCATCTCTAGTAACTGCAACTTTTGTTAGATTTTCTAAATAAAGAAAATGGCTTTTGAACCCCTCCTACTGCTTTGAGACCCCTAAGGGGTAGTCTGCTGGGGACATTATGGCATTGTGCCCTGGGATCCAGAGGACCTTAGGGAAGAATGGAATTGGAGCGGTCAGGCTTTTCCGTATAGACAGATGCACAGGTTTGCCTTTCTCCCATCATTTTCAGTCTGAAACCTCTCACCAATCTGAGACGGGTTAGTGTCAGTATCTAAGGGTATGTTCTTTTCACCAGGCTGGGTTTCCCTATTGGCAGAAGCAATGAAGTCTCACCACATCATGGAGGCCTCGCACGCCGCCAGAACGCTGGCTAATCTAGACCGAGAGACTGTGCAAGAAAAGTACCAGGACGGCGTGTATGTGCTCCATCCCCAGTACCGCACAAGGTAAGAACGTGGGGCAGTCGCTTTGTCCCCTGTGGGGACATTTCAGTTTATTTCTGCATAATTTAGATAAGTTAAATACCTTACAAATAAGTCAGATACCTTATTTACTGGAACAGTTTGTCCATAATAAGCTCAGAAGTATCGCAGGCTGTTGTGAAAGTATGAAATTGGCTAAGTTATCAGGGTTATTTTACAAGGGCTTACCTTCAGTAAGGTTGCATTCACCTCGTGTCCCACTTAAACTTTGTAACATATATTTCTTCTTTGTTTCACTACACTTTTCATGTGGATCTGAGCTAATAACTGATTTGGATTATAGAGGTCGGTCTGGATGGGAAGGCCGTAGGACATTATTATATGCAGGCAACCTGATTAGCCTGGGCCTCAAACTCGGGGCTGGCAGGTTTATGCCGGGTGTAAAAGCATGCACTGGAAGGCATACGTTGTAATAAATTTGGCTTGTGCTCCCTCTTCAGGTTATTTTTGGTCACTATTTCCAGTTGTATCATTGCTGAGATAATGAATACAGAAAGGACCACGTGAAAAAATTACATATTTCTTGGATTTTTATCAGGCACTTTAAAATAATACCTCAGAGGAGCCGGCCCCGTGCCTTAGCGGTTAAGTGCACGCGCTCTGCTAGATCGTGGGCGCGCACCGAGGCACCGCTTGTCTGGCCACGCTGAGGTGGCGGCGTCCCACATACAACAACTAGAAGGATGTGCAACTATGACATATGACTATCTACTGGGGCTTTGGGGAGAAAAAGGGAAAAAAAAAAGGAGGAGGATTGGCAATAGATGTTAGCTCAGGGCTGGTCTTCCTCAGCAAAAAGAGGAGGATTGGCATGGATGTTAGCACAGGGCTGATCTTCCTCAAAAAAATAAATAAATAAATAATACCTCAGAAAATAGCAATACTTTTTTTTTTTTTTTTTTTGTGAGGAGGACCAGCCCCTGAGCTAACATCCAATGCCAATCCTCCTCTTTTTTGCTGAGGAAGACTGGCCCTGGGCTAACATCCGTGCCCATCTTCCTCTACTTTATATGGGATGCCGCCACAGCATGGCCTGACAAGCGGTGCGTTGGTGCGCGCCCGGGATCCGAACCGGCGAACCCCAGGCCGCCGCAGCGGAGCGCGCGCACTTAACCTCTTGCGCCACCGGGCCGGCCCCAGCTGGGGCTTCTGAGCTTATTATGGACAAACTGTTCCAGTAAATAAGGTATCTGACTTATTTGTAAGGTATTTTTTTTTAATTTGAAAAAAGGATTGCCTGGTTAATTCCAATTTGTAAATAAAATAATATGATAATGTATTTTATATGTGTTGCATAATCATACTATAAATAGCTTGTAATATACTATCTACAATTTTTTAAAGTATATGATATCCAAAGATATATGCTCTATTTCTGATAAACATTAATTTTACTTGATCAATTTTAAAAAATTTCTGTCATGCATATTGACTTTGAAACTCATATTCTTATTTAATTTCTTACATACTTTTATTGATTTGTGGAATATTCTCATGGAATTCCCTGGAGAGTGATCTTTGACATCTGTCACTTCATTGATCACTACATTCATTACAGGTGATTTGGGTTGGTCCACCCTGCTAGATATGTCTCCATTTTTATAGAAAAAACAGTGGGCACACTCTGTAGATATCTTTCCAAAACTCCTTATAGGGTTCCTCAGTTTATAAAGCTTGCCTGTGCTTATAAAGTTTGCCTTAATTTTTATTTTACGTTGTATAAATGTGCTAAGCACCATCCACAGAGTGCTGTGTAGATTCTTACCAAAGCAATAATGCATTTATTCTGCTTCTTGTTGAAACTCTCTCCCCTCTTAGTCAGCCCATTAAAGCAGATGTCCTTTTTATTCACGGCCTTATGGGAGCAGCATTCAAAACGTGGCGCCAGCAGGACAATGAGCAGCAGGATTTAACTGACAGGGTTTCAGAGGATGAAGCCAGGTACACAACATGTTGGCCCAAGGTAAGGAAGTGGCTAGCTGTGTAGGCCACTTTTATCACAACACTGCAGTATCTCTGGCCATTGGAGCCCTCATTGTGACTTGCTTATTCTTCTCTTTTTACTGGGATTTTTTTTCCATGTGGTTTTTCTGTCCTTACGGACACTTGTAGTATGTTACATGAATAGCTGGGCTTGCCACCCTGTGTTGTGTAATTTCTGGCTGCGTGCAGTCTATAGCTCTAAAAGAATATTCCATTAAGTAAAAAACAGGGGCAAGGACCAGTATTAGTTCATTCCCATTAAAAATATAATACAACAAATAATATATTCATAAGAGTTGGCTAGTTCTATGATTTTAATAATTATAAAAATAGACTTTGAAGAAGTAATTCTACTTTGGATTTCCTTGATATTTCTTCCAAAGAGCCTTCACTCTGGGAGAATTCATTGAATGGAGTTTATCTAAAGCTCAGTGAAAATCAATGCTGCATATGTGTGCACTTTCCAGGGCTCTGTCCCACTCTGGCTTATTCACCTTCACAAAGGCTTATCAAGTAGAAAGAGTGGTTTGCACTTTCTGGTGACACTGAAGTATGGAGGTGATGATAGACCCTGGTCCACAGAGACAGAACTCTGAGTTCTCAGGTTGAATCTCTAACCATCAGACTGTACTTTCTGTCCTGAGATCATAACTTTCTATTAAATGCTTTCAAAAATCCAATTTGATCTAGATTCCAAAAAGAAGCCTGCTTTTGGCTAAAGCAGATTAAAATTGAGAATATTCTCTTGAAACCTACATTGGCCTTATGCTATAAATATTGGTACTGCCTTGTGACCAGAGATATAAAAAGATAAAATGCTGGCATTGTTTTTCTAGTCACCTTTAAACTTTATTCCAAAGTGATCTTGAACTAGTTGTCAGTTATGTTATGAATTTCAATTGTAGGAAATTATTGGGGCAGTGGAAATTCATGTATGTTCTTTTGTACCTGTTATTTTATGTAGACATGGTTAGCAGGAGACTGTCCCGCTCTCCGAATTATATCTGTGGAGTATGACACCAGCCTTAGCGACTGGAGAGCAAGGTGCCCTATGGAAAGGTAACAGAGGGGCACCTTTGGACTGGGAGGAAGGGCGAGGGTCCAGGCCACAAGTGGACCCTCTGGGTTGGAGGGGAGTTTTAGCTTTTGATGCCACAGACAGGATTTTCTTATGAAAAACTAACCTAACCATTTTTCTCTTCCTTCTAGAAGGAGTTAGTGATAAATGAATAATGAAATAGTGTAAGGCTTAGATACAGTGTCAGTGTTGGGCTCCTAACATGGTTCACTCACGACTATTCTAATAGTAAGGACCAGGAGTTCTATAGCAGCCTCCTTCACTCCTGGAAGTAAACGTGAGGCTTTTTGCTTTTGTGTTCACAAGCATACCGGCTAAATGAAACCAAGAAAAAGATGCTGAGGAATGTAGGCTCCCTATTTCACTTACGTCATGTGTGCCAATTGTATACACAGGAAGGAACGCTGGACTTCTGGGCTCCAGGACCTAGACTGTAGCCACTTCCACCTTTGACTCACTGTGCGGTCTTAGACAAGTCATTTAACCTGTGTGGGAGCCTTGGTCTACAGATTGAGAGAGTTGGTCTGAATGAGTGTTATCTCTGAATGGCCCCCACGTGGGTGCCAGAGGAAGGGGGCTGAGGGCCAGTGGGCAGGACCCCGGGGCTCCTTCTCTGTTTCATCCAGAGGAGCTCTGACAAACCTTTATTTCCAGGAAAAGATTCTACAGATAAACCGTTTGAAACTACTAGACCAGATAGTTTTGCAATTCCCTTTTAGTTTGAAAATTACTTATTTTGAATTCTTTGATTCTAATAGTTTTCTGGTATTTCTAAATAAGAGACCAAAGTGATGCAAGCTTAATTTTTGTAGCATAAATACAAGTAGAACTAAATAGCAATGACAGCTGACTTCATGTAGGTGAACTCACAAGAGACAACGTAGTCTTATTGTCAGGCCACATAATGAGCAAGGACACACGTCCTAAGGAGGGTGGGGGGAGCACTTGGTGTGAGACCAAGTGTGACCTGTAAAAATTGCCACACACATAGTGGGTGCTCAAACAGTGCTTGTTTAGTAAATGAATGGCTCGTTCTGGGCTTAGATATTCCCAGTTATGCCAGTATGACTAAGTTATAAATGGGGAATGAGCAGTTGCAGAAATCGAGCAGAGAGAATAGGGATATTCCTGACTCCAAAATGTAGCATGTAGCATTAGTCCAATAAATAAAAGCTCTTGCCTTAAAAAATTGGATAGCAAGCTTTGGAGGGGATTGATAGCCTCCTGTCATGCTTGCTGTTTTCATTTTGTTCAGAAAGTCCATTGCATACAGGAGCAACGAACTTCTTAGGAAGCTCCGAGCTGCTGGTGTTGGGGATAGGCCATTGATTTGGGTATCACACAGCATGGGAGGTAAGTATGTTTCACTTTTCCCAAGCGAGCATTGTGAGGTTATTGTCAGCCATTGGGGCTAACTGAAGTTACTGCAGCTGTCTGTGTTACTTAATAGCAGCCCTTTTTCCCCCAAATTAATGTTTCTGTCTATGGCTAGGAGTTTTAAAATTACTACTCTCCTTCCATGCTATTTGTTTGTCTAGAAGGGGACAGCTAGTAACAAGCCATATGAAAGGATTATGAGTTTGTCACCTTCATGCTTTCATGTAGTGATAATAAACATCAGCGACAGTCTGTGGCTTATCTAAGTCTGACTTGAAACAAATGAGTTTCTAGAATCTTACCTGTTTGTTGGCTTGTACTATATATTCTAGAGGATCAAGAGTATATTCATGTGAATATTTTAAGGCCCTGTTTATTGGACTACAGAGAATTATTGTTTAAACTTTTTTTAAAGAAAGCATCTCTTGGGGGCCGGCCCTGTGGCTTAGTGGTTAAGTGAGTGCGCTCCACTGCTGGCGACCCGGGTTCGGATCCTGGGCTCACACCGACACGCTGCTTCTCTGGCCATGCTGAGGCTGCATCCCACATACAGCAACTAGAAGGATGTGCAGCTATGACACACAGCTGTCTGCTGGGGCTTTGGGGGAAAAAATAAATAAATAAAATCTTTAAAAAAAAAAAAAAAAAAAAAGAAAGCATCTCTTTATGTACTTGTTTTGCCTTTTTAGAGAAAAATAATGGAGAGAAGGAAAATAGCTTATGCATTGTTTTTCTTTCTTTGTGACTAGGTCTTCTTGTCAAAAAGATGCTGTTGGAAGCCTCTAAGAAGCCAGAAATGAGTGCTGTTACAAACAACACCAGAGGAATAATTTTTTATAGCGTCCCTCATCATGGGTCCCATCTGGCTGAATACTCTGTTAATATTCGCTATCTTCTCTTTCCCTCTTTGGAAGTCAAAGAACTCAGCAAGGGTAATACTTTCTGTCATGAAGGGAATTTGGATTGTATTAGCATCAGTTATACAAGAGAAGGAGAAAAAAAGTTTCTAACTTGACTATATTATCTCATATTATTATTTATATACGAATTGTGTTTAGACATAAATTTTTAGTTTGGGCTTGATTTTTCTTTGATATCTTCCCTTTTTGTTTTTCTTTTTCATGAGAAGTTTCACGTGTACATTATAATTTGACTTTTGTGTACACTACTGTGTGCTCACCACCAAAATCTAGTTTCCATCCGTCACCATACAGTTGACTCCCTTTACCCATTTTGCCTTCCCTCTACCCCCCTTTCCCTCTGGTAACCACCAGTCTGTTCTCTGTATCTATGTGTTTGTTTTTATTTCATTTGCTTGTTTTGTTTTTTTAATATTCTACATATGAGGGAAATCATATAGTATTTGTCTTTCTCTGTCTGATTTATTTCACTTAGTGTAACACCCTCAAGATCCGTTCATGTTGTCGCAAATAGCAAGAGTTCATCTTTTTTCATGTCTGACTAGTATTCCATTGTGTATATATACCGCATCGTCTTTATCCATTCATCCGTTGATGGGCATTTAGATTGTTTACAAGTCTTCGCTATTGTGAATAATGCTGCAGTGAACATAGGGGTACATATGTCTTTTCGAATAAGTGTTTTCATATTCTTCAGATAAATACCCAGAAGTGGAATAGCTGGATCATATGGTAGCTCTATTCTTTTTTTTTTTTTTTTTATAATTTTATTTATTTTTTCCCCCCAAAGCCCCAGTAGATAGTTGTATGTCATAGCCGCACATCCTTCTAGTTGCTGTATATGGGACTCGGCCCCAGCATGGCCGGAGAAGCGGTGCGTAGGTGCACGCCCGGGATCTGAACCCAGGCCGCCAGCAGCGGAGTGCGCGCACTTAACTGCCAAGCCACGGGGCCGGCCCGGTAGCTCTATTCTTAATTTTTTGAAGAATCTCCATACTGTTTTGCATTGTGGCTGCACCAATTTACATTCCTACCAACACTGTACAAAGATTCCCTTTTCTCCACATCCTCTCTAACACTTGTTATTTCTTGTCTTTTTTATAATAGCAATAGTGACAGTCGTGAAGTGATATCTGATTGGGGTTTTGATTTGCATTTCTCTGATTAGTGATGTTGAGCATCTTTTCATGTGCTTGTTGGCCATCTGTATGTCTTCTTTGGAAAAATGTCTATTCAGACCCTCTGCCCACTTTTAAATTGGGTTGTTTGTTTTTTTGCTACTGAGTTGTATGAGTTCTTTATATATTTTGGAAATTAACCACTTTTTGGATATATGATTTGCAAATATCTTCTTGAATTCAGCAGGTTGTCTACAATTTTGTTTGGTTGAAGGTTTCCTTTGCCGTGCAGAAGGTTTTTAGTTTGATATAGTCCCATTTGTTTACTTTTTCTTTTGTTTCCCTTGCCTGAGGAGACATATCCAGAAAGATACTGCTAAGACCGATGTCAAAGACTGTGTTTCCTATGTTTTCTTCTAGAAGTTTTACGGTTTAAGGTCTTATATTCAAGTCTTTAATCCATTTTGAGATAATTTTTGTGTATGGTATAAGATAGTTGTCTAGTTTCATTCTTTTGCATGTGGTTGTCCAGTTTTCCCAACACCATTTATTGAAGAGACTTTCCCTTCTCCATTATATGCTCTTGGCTCCTTTGTCATAAATTAGTTGTCCAAATATGTGTAGGTTTATTTCTGGGCTCTCAATTCTGTTCCATTGATCTGTGTGTCTTGTTTTTCTGCCAGTACCATGCTGCTTTGGTTACCAGAACTTTGTGGTATAATTTTTTTTTTTTTTTGGTGAGGAAGATTGGCCCTGAGCTAACATCCACTGCCAATCTTCCTCTTTTTGCTGAGGAAGATTAGCCCTGAGCTAACATCTGTGCCCATCTTCCTCTATTTTTTTTTTGTATGTGGGATGCTGCCACAGCATTGCTTGATGAGTGGTCTGTAGGTCTGCACCTGGGATCTGAACCTGCAAACCCCAGGCCACAGAAGCAGAGCACACAAACTTAACCACTACACCACTGGGCCAGCCCCACTATAGCTTTGTGGTATAATTTGAAGTCAGAGAGTGTGATGCCTCCACCTTTGTTCATTTTTCCCAGGATTGCGTTGGCTATTCAGAACCTTTTGTGGTTCCATACAAATTTAAAAATTTTTTGTTCTATTTCTGTGAAAACTGTTGTTGGAATTTTGATAGGGATTGCGCTGAATCGCTAGATTGCTTTAGGTAACATGGACATTTTAACAATGTTAATTCTTCCAATCCATGAGCTTGGAATATCTTTCCATTTCTTTGTGTCTTCTTCAGTTTGTTTCAACAATGTCTTATAGTTTTCAGTATACAAATCTTTCACCTCCTTGGTTAAATGTATTCCTAGATATTTTATTCTTTTTATTGTGATCATAAATGGGATTGTTTTCTTAATTTATCTCTCTGCTAGTTCATTGTGGATGTATAGAAATGCAACAGATTTTTGTATATTGATTTTGTACCCTGCAACTTTACTGTATTTGTTTATTATTTTAAATAGTGTTTTTGGTGGAGTTTTTAGGGTTTTCTATATATAAAATCATGTCATCTGTAAATAGAGACAATTTTACTTCTTCTTTTACAATTTGGATGCCTTTTCTTTCTTTTTCTTGCCTAATTGCTCTGGCTAGGACTTCTAATACTATGTTGAATAACAGTGGTGAGAATGGGCATCCTTGTCTTGTTCCTGATCTTAGAGGAATAGCTTTCAGTTTTTCACCACTGTGTATGATGGTAGCTGTGGGTTTGTCATATATGGCCTTTATTATGTTGAGCTACATTCCTTCTATACCCATTTTATTGAGAGTTTTTATCATAAATGTATGTTGAATCTTGTCAGATGCTTTTTCTGCGGCTGTTGTGATGATCATATGATTTTTATCCTTCATATAGTTAATGTGGTGTATCACATTGATTAATTTGTGGATGTTGAACCATCCTTGCATCCCTGGAATAAATCCCACTTGATCATGGTGTATGATCATTTTAATGTATTGTTGTATTCAGTTTGCTAATATTTTGTTGAGAATTTTTGCATCTATGTTCATCAGAGATATTTTCCTGTAATTTTCTTTTCTTGTGTTGTCCTTGTCTGGTTTTGGTATCAGGGTAATGTTGGCCTCATAAATGAGTTAGGAAACATTATTCTTCAATTTTTTGGAAGACTTTGAGAGGGATAGGTATTAAATCTTCTTTGAATGTTTGGTAGAATTCACCAGTGAAGCCATCTGGTCCTGGACTTCTGTTTGGGGATGTTTTTGATTACTATTTCAGTCTCCTTACTAATGATTGGTCTATTCAGATTTTTTGTTTCTTCATGATTCAGTATTGGAAGGTTGTATGATTCTAAGAATTTATCCATTTCTTTTAGGTTGTCCAATTTGTTGGCATATAGCTGTTCATAGTAGTCTCTTATAATTCTTTGTATTTTTGTGGTATCCGTTGTAGCCGTTGTAGCTTCTCTTTCATTTCTGATTTTATTTATTTGAGCCTGCTCTCTTTTTTTTTTTTAAGTGAGGCTAGCTAAAGGTTTATCAATTTTATCTTTTCAAAGAACCAGCTCTTAGTTTCATTGATCTTTTCTTTTGTCTCTTCAGTCTCTATTTCGTTTATTTCCATTCTGATTTTTATTATTTCCTTCCTTCTACTGACTTCGGGCTTTTTCTTCTTTTTCTGGTTCCTTTAGGTGTAACGTTAGATGCTTATTTGAGATTTTTCTTGTTTCTTGAGGTAAGCCCATATTGCTGTAAACTTCCCTCTTATTACCACTTTTGCTGCATCCCATAGATTTTAGTATGTCATATTTTCATTTTCATTTGTCTTCAGGTATTTTTTGATTTTCTCTTTTGATTTCTTCATTGAACCAACAGTTGTTCAGTAGTGTGTTGTTTAGTCTTCACATATTTGTGATATTTCCAGCTTTCTTCTTGTAGTTGATTTCTAATACCATTAAGGTTGGAAAAGATGCTTGATATGATTTAAATCTTCTTAAATGTATTGAAACTTGTTTTGTGTCCCAGCATATGGTCTGTTCTTGAGAATGTTACATGTGCATTTGAGAAGAATGTGTACTCTGCTGCTTTTGGATAGAATGTTCTGTATATATCTTTTAAGTCCATTTGGTCTAATGTTTCATTTAAAGCCAATGTTTCCTTGTTGACTTTCTATCTGGATGATCTATCCATTGATGTAAGTGGGGTATTAAAGTCCCCTACTATTATTGTGTTGCTGTCAGTTTCTTCCTTTAGGTCTGTTAATAATTGCTTTATATATTTTGGTGCTCCTATTTTAGGTGCATATAAATTAATAAATGTAATGTCTTCTTGATAGGTTGTCCCCTTTATCATTGTATAATGTCCATCTTTGTCTCTTGTTACCTTTTTTGGCTTCAAGTCTACTTTGTCTGATATAAATATGGCTACACTCACTTTCTTTTGGCTGCCATTTGCTTGGAGTATCATATTCCATTCCTTCACTTTAAGCTTATGTTTGTCTTTAGAGCTGGGTCTCCTGGAGGCAGTATATAGTTGGGTCTTGTTTTGTAATCCATCCAGACTGTCTTTTGGTGAATTCAATACATTTACATTTAGGGTGCTTATTGATATATGAGGACCTAGTATTGCTGTTTTATTTTTTGTTTTATGGTTGCTCTCTATCTCCATTGTTTCTTTTTCCTTGTGTTTCTGTCTGCCATTTTAGTTTGGTGGTTTTCTATGATATTTTTCAGTTTCCTCTTTTTCTGTGTTTCGTTTTTCTGCTCTAGTTTTTTGTTTTGTGGTTGCCATGAGGTTTGTATAAAACATCTCATAGATAAAATAGTGCTTTTTCTGCTGATAGCATCTTCTCTTCATTTGCCTATACATGTTCTATCCTTTTCTTCTTCCCCTTTTATGTTTTTGTTGTCACAAGTTATCCCTTTTTATTTTGTGAGTATGTTACTAAATTGAAGTAGCTAGTTATTTTTAATGCTTTATTCCCCCTTTAACCTTTATGCCATAATTAAGTGTTTAAAAAACTATTCTGATATAGATTTGCAATTTTCTGATTCAATTTATCACCTTACTCAAAGTTTTGTGTACTTTTGCCTTTTCATTTCAGGTAGAAGAGCTCCTTTCAACATTTCTTATAAGGCAGGTCTAGTGGCAATGAACTCCCTCAGCTTTTATTTGTCTGAGAAAGCCTTTATTTCTCCTTCATATCTGAAAGATAGCTTTGCTGGCTAGAGTATTCTTGGCTGACAGTTTTTATCTTTCTATATTTTAAGTATGTTGTTCCACTCTCTCCAGCCTGTAGAGTTTCTGCTGAGAAATCTGCTGATAGTCTAATGGAGGTTCTTTTGTAGGTTACTGCCTTTTTTCCCCTAGCTGCCCCTAAAATTCTTTATCATTGCCTTTTGACAGTTTTACTATAATGTGTCTTGCAGCAAGTCTTTTTGTATTGAGATAATTAGGTGTGCTATTAGTTTCATGGACTTGTATATCCAGTTTGTTCCCCAGGTTTGGGAAGTTCTCAGCTATTATTTTTTTTAAATAAGTTCTCTGCTCCCTTCTCCTTCTCCTCTCTTTCTAGGGTACCCATTATCCTTATGTTGCCTTTTTTCATGAAGTTGGGTAGTTCTCGTAGAATTACTTAATTTTTAAAAAATCTTAGTTCTCTTTCCTCTTCTACCTGAATTATTTCTAAGTTTCTGTCTTCTAGCTTGCTAATTCTCTCTTCCATATGGTCTACTCTATTTCCAATGCATTCTTCATCTCCTTCATTGAGTTCTTCAGGTCCAGAATTTCTGTCTGGTTGTGTTTTAGAGTTTCAAACTCTGGTAAAGTATTCTTTCTGATCATTAATTTTGTTCCTGAGCTCACTGAACTGCCTTCCTGAGTTTTCTTGTAGCTTATTGAGTTTCTTCATGACAACTATTTTGAATTCTCTATCGGTTAGATCACAGTCTTCCATGACTTTAAGCTTGGCTTCTGGATAATTGTCATTTTCTTTTTGTGATACTGTGCTTTTTCATGGTGCTTGCTGAGATATTCCTTTGTTGGCACATTTGAAGTAGCACATTTTTTTTTTTTTTTTTTTTTTTACCGAGATGATTTATTTTTATTTTTATTTATTTATTTATTTTTTTATTTTAATGGTTTCTAACATTGTGAAATTTTGGGTTGTAGATTTTTGTTTGTCCATCACCATATATATGACTCCCTTCACCCCTTGTGCCCACCCCCCACCCCCATTGCCCCTGGTAACCCCAGTCCAGTTTTCTCTGTCCATGTGTTGGTTTATATTCTACATATGAGTGAGATCATACAGTGTTTGTCTTTCTCTTTCTGGCTTATTTCACTTAACATAATACGCTCCAGGCCCATCCATGTTGTTGCAAATGGGACGATTTTGTCTTTTTTTATGGCTGAGTAGTATTCCATTATATACCACATTTTCCTAATCCAATCGTCAGTCGAGGGACACTTAGGTTGCTTCCAATTCTTGGCTATGGTGAATAATGCTGCAATGAACATAGGGGTGCATAAGCCTCTTTGGATTGTTGATTTCAGGTTCGTTGGATAGATTCCCAGTAGTGGGATAGCTGGATCGTAGGGCATCTCTATTTTTAATTCTTTGAGGAATCTCCATACCGTTTTCCATAGAGGCTGCACCAATTTGCATTCCCACGAGCTGTGTATGAGGGTTCCTGTTTCTCCACATCCTCTCTGACATTTGTTGTTTTTTGTCTTGGTGATTATAGCCATTCTAATGGGCGTGAGGTGGTATCTTAGTGTTGTTTTGATTTGCATTTCCCTGATGATTAGTGATGTTGAGCATCTTTTCATGTGCCCATTGGCCATCTGTATATCTTCCTTGGAGAAGTGTCTCTTCATTTCCTCTGCCCATTTTTTGATCGGGTTGTTTGTTTTTTTGTTGTTCAATTGTGTGAGTTCTTTATATATTATGGAGATCAACCCTTTGTCAGATGTATGTTTTGCAAATATTCTCTCCCAGCTGGTTGGTTGTCTGTTCATCTTGATTCTGGTTTCATTTGTCTTATAAAAGCTCTTTAATCTGATAAAGTCCCACTTGTTTATTTTTTCTTTAGTTTCCTTAGTCAGGGTAGGCATGTCATCCGAAAAGATTCCTTTAAAACCAATGTCAGGGCCAGCCCCGTGGCTTAGTGGTTAAGTGCGTGCGCTCCGCTGCTGGCGGCCCGGGTTCGGATCCCGGGCGCGCACCGACGCACCGCTTCTCCGGCCATGCTGAGGCCGCGTCCCACATACAGCAACTAGAAGGATATGCAACTATGACATACAACTATCTACTGGGGCTTTGGGGGAAAAAATAAATAAATAAAATTATAAAACCAATGTCAAATAGTGTGTTGCCTATATTTTCTTCTATGAGTTTTATAGTTTCAGGTCTCACCCTCAGGTCTTTGATCCATTTTGAGTTAATTTTTGTGAATGGCGATAGCACATGGTCCACTTTCATTCTTTTGCATGTGGCTGTCCAGTTTTCCCAACACCATTTATTGAAGAGACTTTCCTGTCTCCATTGCATGTTCTTAGCACCTTTGTCGAAAATTAGCTGTCCGTATATGTGTGGTTTTATTTCTGGGCTTTCAATTCTGTTCCATTGATCTGTGTGTCTGTTTTTGTACCAGTACCATGCTGTTTTGATTACTATTGCTTTGTAGTATGTTTTGAAGTCAGGGATTGTGATGCCTCCTGCTTTGTTCTTTTTTCTTAGGATTTCTTTAGCTATTCGGGGTCTTTTGTTGCCCCATATAAATTTTAGTATTCTTTTTTCTATTTCTGTGAAGAATGTCATTGGGATTCTGATTGGGATTGCATTGAATCTGTAGATTGCTTTAGGTAATATAGACATTTTAACTATGTTTATTCTTCCAATCCACGTGCATGGGATATTTTTCCATTTCTTTATGTCATCATTGATTTCTTTCAATAATGTCTTGTAGTTCTCATTGTATAGGTCCTTCACCTCCTTGGTAAGATTTATTCCTAGGTATTTTATTCTTTTTGATGCAATTGTAAATGGTATTATCTTTTTGAGCTCTCTTTCTGTTAGTTCATTATTAGCATACAGAAATGCAACTGATTTTTGTAGATTGGTTTTGTACCCTGCAACTTTGCTGTAGTTGTTGATTGTTTCTAATAGTTTTCCAACAGATTCTTTAGGGTTTTCTATATATACAATCATGTCATCTGCAAATAGTGAGAGTTTCACTTCTTCATTACCTATTTGGATTCCTTTTATTCCTTTTTCTTGCCTAATTGCTCTGGCCAAAACCTCCAGTACTATGTTGAACAGGAGGGGTGAGAGTGGGCAGCCCTGCCTCATTCCTGTTCTCAAAGGAATGGCTTTCAGTCTTTCCCCGTTGAGTATGATGTTGGCTGTGGGTTTGTCATATATGGCCTTTATTATGTTGAGGTACTTTCCTTCTATTCCCATTTTATTGAGAGTTTTTATCATAAATGGATGTTGTATCTTGTCAAATGCCTTCTCTGCGTCTATTGAGATGATCATGTGGTTTTTATTCTTTGTTTTGTTGATGTGATGTATCACATTGATTGATTTGCGGATGTTGAACCATCCCTGCGTCCCTGGTATAAATCCCACTTGATCATGGTGTATGATCTTTTTAATGTATTGTTGTATTTGGTTTGCCAATATTTTGTTGAGGATTTTTGCATCAATGTTCATCAGCGATATTGGCCTGTAATTTTCTTTCTTTGTATTGTCTTTGTCTGGCTTTGGTATCAGGGTGATGTTGGCCTCGTAGAATGATTTAGGAAGTGTTCCATCTTCCTCTATTTTTTGGAATAGTTTGAGAAGGATGGGTATTAAATCTTCTTTGAATGTTTGGTAAAATTCACTGGAGAAGCCATCTGGTCCTGGACTTTTATTTTTTGGGAGGTTTTTGATTACTATTTCAATCTCTTTACTTGTTATTGGTCTATTCAGATTCTCCATTTCTTCTTGGTTCAATTTTGGGAGGTTGTATAAGTCTAAGAATTTATCCATTTCTTCTAGATTGTCCAATTTGTTGGCATATAATTTCTCATAGTATTCTCTTATAATCCTCTGTATTTCCATGGTATCCATTGTAATTTCTCCTCTTTCATTTCTAATTTTATTTACTTGAGCCTTTTCTCTTTTTTTCTTAGTAAGCCTGGCTAAGGGTTTGTTGATTTTGTTTATCTTCTCGATGAAGCAACTCTTTGTTTCATTAATCCTTTCTGCTGTTTTTTTGGTCTCAATTTCATTTATTTCTGCTCTGATTTTTATTATTTCTCTCCTTCTGCTGGCTTTGGGCTTTGTTTGTTCTTCTTTTTCTAGTTCTGTTAGGTGTAATTTAAGGTTGCCTATTTGGGCTTTTTCTTGTTTGTTAAGGTGGGCTTGTATCGCTATGAGTTTCCCTCTCAGGACCGCTTTTGCTGCATCCCATATGGTTTGATATGGCATATTATCATTTTCGTTTGTTTCCAGATAGTTTTTGATTTCTCCTTTAATTTCATCAGTGATCCATTGGTTGTTCAGTAGCATGTTGTTTAATCTCCACATTTTTGTCACTTTCCCAGTTTTTTTTTCATGGTTCATTTCCAGTTTCATAGCCTTATGGTCTGAAAAGATGCTTGTTATGATTTCAATCTTCTTAAATTTATTGAGGCTTGCTTTGTTTCCCAACATATGGTCTATCCTAGAGAATGTTCCATGCGTGCTTGAGAAGAATGTGTAGTCAGCTGTTTTTGGATGGAGTGCTCTGTATATGTCTTGAAGTAGCACATTTCTTATTTAGGGAAAGCTTTGTTTACTTTGATTCTAATTCAACAGGTTGATAATTATAGGCTTTTCATGTGTTTTCCAGTAGGTGGCACTACAGCATAAATTTTTGTTTTTTTATTTAACCTGAGCGCCTCTGGCTATATTTGAGAATGGGCACTTTCCACCCTCTATCGCCTCTGCCAGAGGTGTTGCCGGTACCCTCCTTGTTGCTGCTTGTGCTTCTGGGATGGCTGGTGCCTCTGCTGATGGTGTCGCTGTGGTTGCTGGCATTGCCACTGGGGCGCCTGGATGGCAGACGCCTGGGTCGTAGGCACCGCTGCTGTGGTGGGGGCAGGGGAGGGTGGGGAGAGCTGGGTTCATGCATGCCACTGCTCTGGGTTGGGGGGCTGGAGTTGCAGGTGCTGCCACGGCTAGAGGGACCAGGTTGCAGGCACCGCTACAGCCCGGTTTCCTGTGGCTGTGGGTGCCACTGTGGCCAGGAGGCCAGAGTTGTGTGCGCTGTTCCCCGTTCCGCCTCCTGTGTGTTCCCATCCACCCACTTTCAGATGCGCAGATGTGTGATCTCTCCAGCGTCCTGGTGTATTGGGCAGACAAACATTTGTTGAGTTATGGATGTTTTACTAGTTGTAGATTGAAGGAGAGAGACAAAGGGAGTGCCTCACACTGCCCTGATGCTGACGTCACTCTCCCCTTTTTTGTACTTAAGCCATTATTTGCTCAAATATGACAATTTTAATACTATCTTAAATATTAAAAAATTTTAAAGTTATGTAATGTTTTGCTTTAAGTATTATTCCAAATTAGCAATGAACTGCTTTTTCCATGAGTTTGGAAAATCATCAACTCTTAAAATATACATGACCTTTTAAGATTTTCATCATGTTAATTACAAAGCACTATATTTGAATTAATAAGCGTCGTCTTTTTCTCTGAAACACCTGTTAATCGGAATTTGGAGACCCTGGCTTGAGCCTTAATGTGCCAGTTGTCTTTTTGCTCATATTTTCTTTGTTCTGCTTTATGGAGAGTTACTTCACTTTATTTTCTAAACCTTCTGTTGAATTTTATGTTTTTGCAGTCAAATTTTATTTTCCACAAGCTCTTTCTTGTTCTCTGATCCATTGACTTTTGAAATCATTCTAAAGGTACTAATTAGAGAGTTTTTTTTTTTTTTTGCTGAGGAAGACTGGCTCTGAGCTAACATCTGTTGCCAATCTTCCTCTTTTTGCTTGAGGAAGATTGTCGCCAAGCTAACATCTCTGCCAATCTTCTTCCCTTTTGTATATGGGACACTGCCACAGCACAGCTTGATAAGTGGTGTGTAGGTCCGCACCTGGGATCCGGACCTGTGAACCCTGGGCCACCAAAGCAGAGAGTGTGAACTCAACTACTATGCCACTGGGCTGGCCCTAGAGGTTTTTGTTTTCAAGTTCCTTTCTGTTTCTTCATTGAGTTCTGTTTCTTTTCTCCTCAGGTTTTCTGTTTGCTCACCGGGTCTCTCTCTAAAGTTGTAGGCTCTTCTCTAAGATCTGGTGCTTCTTGGCTGCCCTTCATATTTGAAGACGGGCCCAGAAGGGACGCGCACTCTGTGGTTAGAGACAGGCTTTGTTGACGGAGGCTGTGCTTTGAGGTGGGGGTGCCAGGCAGCACACGGGGGGCCCCTGAGTCCCACACACCACACTGCCCTGAGGTGCTGCCTCCTGTCAGGCAGTAATGTGAGAAACATCTGCCTTGGATGCTGGCCTCTCAGTTCTGGTTGGTCTTAGCCCTTTACTCTCATCTTAATGGCTTCTGAGGAAGGACAGAAAATAAACAAGCCACATCTTGAATCAGAACCTTCATTTCCTCTCTAAATTTGGAAGGTTAATGCCTTTTATTATGATTTGGGTAAACAGAACTTGTCATAATCTTGTTCTCTATAATTTTACAGATTCTCCTGCACTTAAAACACTACAGGATGACTTTCTGGAATTTGCTAAAGACAAACACTTCCAGGTGCTGAATTTTGTGGAAACATTACCAACCTACATTGGTAGCATGATTAAACTCCATGTGGTGCCCGTGGAATCGGCAGGTATTCACTCATTTGAGACTGATTGGCCATTAGATTCCTAGTCGGTGGTACCCAGCATTTAATCATAAATGTCAACTTGTGTATTCATTTTCTCACTTTTAGGAGACAGTTTTATGAAGATCTAGATTTGAATTCTATTATTCTTTTCAGCCATAGATTAAAATTTCTCTGTCAACATATAACCTTGGCATTACTTCTCCCTCCCTTCATTTAACTGACTAGATGGCAAAGGTTAATTGGGCAACTCTGGGGTAGCCATCAACAGGGAACTCTGTTGCATTAAGAATACAAAGTCCTTCTGTCAGCTAGATTGAAAGGGGCATTTCATTTAACAGATTGACAGCTGCATGCAGAATCCTTAAAAAAATCAACTAAAGGTGTGGAAGCTTTAGTAAATAAATGGAAGATACATGAGGAATGTTCAAGCAACAAAGAGTCCAATGGATAAAACTAGTGTTCAAGTAAACCTCGTAATCATCCTGGGGTTGAGGGAAATGACCAATACCTGCTATAGGGTACTGTGATGTAGTACAGGCTCTTGGAGGGTAGGGCCCCAATCTTAATTCTCCTTACAGCCTCCTTTATTACGCTGCACACAGTAAATAACCCATACATTTCACTCCCTGAAATGCTTTTCCCTCACCTGGCTAACTCCTCCACTTGCTTTTCTGATCTGCTCTGAGGCCGGATTAGGTATGTCCTGGTAGCATTTAGCCACTCGGAGAGCTCCTTGCAGCCAGGGGCAGTGTGTATCTGGAGGGCCTGCCAGATGGTTCTTCAGTCTGTGTGACAAGTTTTGTCCTAACTTCATTATATATTATATAAATAAAAGGAAAAAGACTTAAGACTCTGTAGTGGAACCTAAAGAGGCTGTACCTCAGAGTAACGTGCCCTAGGGTGAGGAGTTACTATTTAGTAGTTGAAGAACTTGAAGCATTCAAAGAACAGCTGCCGGACGTTTTTTATTTTATTTTTTAGAAAGGACTTTGGAAGCTTGAAGCAAAAGCAGAGTTAATTTTGTGGACCAGCTGCTTGTAGTGACAAAGCCTTGTTTTAATTCTGCCATGTCAGCAAGAGGCGTGTCTTCCTCTGTAACCATCACCTGCCTTCCTCACCTCGCTGGCCTCACCAGCATCTCTTGTCACCTCCGTATTGGTGGACTTTGTTAGACTGAAACATCAGAAACTCTTCCAAGTCTCTCAAGCACTAGGTCACCTTCCCCCGCTGCTGGAGTGATCCTGGGGGTTTGGGTGTAGAATGGATCCCATGTGAGACGTTCCCATTCTTTTCGTTGTGAAGTGTAATGACATAAACTCTAGAAAAAGAAGGGGTTAAAAGCAGTGTGTAATAATTTAGTAACCACCTGCAAGTGTATAAAGGCTTTGAAGATGATAGTGCTCAGGCTCTGTTAAATTCAGTATTAAATTAGGAAGTAGTCAGGACACATACGAAGAATTTATGAAAAGCATAAAATTATATCTACTGAGAATCCATTCTCACTTAACTAGTCACTTGTAGTTTAGTTACGGTCAACCTTCAAGTTCCTTTATCTTTTAAGAGTCACTTAAAAGATCACAACCAAATCAACATTTAGAATTACCCATTGGTCTCTTTCAATATTGATGGGGGGAAGCTTATATTTTTGCTTAGATTTTATTGACATTTTTGTTTTCTTCAGATTTAGGCATTGGAGATCTAATTCCTGTGGATGTTAACCACTTGAACATTTGTAAGCCAAAGAAAAAGGATGCTTTTTTGTACCAACGTACCTTACAATTCATCCGTGAAACTTTAGCCAAAGACCTTGAAAACTGACCGTTGTCTTCTTCCGTTTTTCATATGTGAACACAGTGCAAGAAACTTGGTGTTCTCTTTCTCTCTTTAAGCTCTAAGCAATCATGCAAACATAGTCCCTGTGGCATCAACACAGAAGAGTGTTCTCAGTTCATGCGCTGTAAGGCACAAACACAGAAGTGGCAATCAAAGAATGAAGGGCTAGACTGGATTCTTTCAATTGACAAGAAATTCCATGTGTGCCAGTTTATGTTGTGCATTGTTGTCCCTGGTGACGGGGAGCAAGCTGCTATGGATAGAGAATGCCTTTTGTCGTCTGTGGCTGTCTCCAGCTCACGCTACGAGGAGCATTGATGGCTTCTGAAGGGAGAGCCATGGGCAACACCATAAAAATGCCATTTGGAGAGTACCTAGAATGAACTAGAGCGTAAAAGACTCTTTTATTCTGGGTTTCCATGTGCTGTAAATTTTTAAAAACATGTCAGTGTAAACCTTTGTCTAACATGTTGACTTTGTCAGACCTCTTGTCATCCATGGATCAGTTCCTTGTACGTTTTTATTTTCACATTGCTGAGAACAAATATTTCCCTTTTTAAAAAAATTCTATAGTAATTCTTTCCTGACTGTAGTTACCTGTACTTTTATTTGTTCCCAGATAAAGTAGCTAATCCATTATTGATCAGAGTGTGAAATAAAACTGTTCTAAGCCATTATATATATTAGCAAATACTCAGTATCAAGAGTCTCACATTCTTTTTAGCTAAATAAAGTACACCTTTCTTGCTTATTTGGAAGTGGCATTAACTGACCTCTAGCATGTGAGAAATAGGAAATCATGTTGATGACTTTTTCTTTTTTTAAATAACAGCATTATTGAGATATATAAAATTTACCCTTTTAAATATACAGTTCATTGATTTTTAGTATATTTACAGAGTTGTGCAACCATCACCATCTAATTTCAGAACATTTCATCATCCCAAAAAGTAACCCCATACCCATTAGCCATCATGCCTCACCTCCTCTACCCTCAGCCCCTGGCAAACACTAGTCTATGTTCTATCCCTATGGATTTGGTTGTTATGCACATTTCATATAAATGGAATCATACATTATGTGGCCTTCTGTGTCTGGCTTCTTACTCTTAGCATAATGTTTTCAAGGTTCATCCATGATGTAGCATGTATCAGTACTTCATTCCTTTTTATGGCCAAATAATATTTCATGTATAGATATACCATACCACATTTGTTTATGCAGTCATCACTTGGTGGACCTTTAGGTTATTTCCATTTTTTGGCTATTATGAATAGTGCTGCTGTGAACATTCATGTACAAGTTTTTGTGTGGACATATGTTTTCTATACTAGGAATGAAATTGCTGGGTCCTGTTAAGCTTATGTTTACCATTTTGAAGATAATGGACATCTCTTGAATGAGATAGTCAAAGCTAAAACTGGAGTACAGCATCTGAAAGTAAACTGGGGTCTTCAGTAAACCCTATCAACATCTAACTGCTTAATTATGCAACAACCTAACAAGTGACTTAACCACTTATTTTATTGTGTAGATACAGCAAACGTGACTGTTAGCCAACAATAGTAAGTGCTATCTAATAGGATGACATGGGGAGACGGGGTAGATTTGTTTGGTTCATTTTCTTTTACTGTTTTCCGTGAACCATGGCAGATACCACCAGTTGAAACAACTATTCATTAACTTAGAGTAATGGAATGAAACCCCATTCCTTAAAATCTCAATATACCTATCATAGCTGTGCTTTAAAAATAAGGTCAGGGAGAGAGAGCCAGTGTATTACTAAATTGCTGCAGTTTTTCAGGCAAATCACTTAACATTTCTTTTTATTCTGTCTCTGAAATGGATATGATATACACAGATTCACTTCATCAGTTTTGTGAGATTTAAGTCAATATGGTTTAAAAAAATCTGAAAAACACTTGAAGATTACAAAGTATGAAAATATATGTATTTGAAATAGTTTTAAACTTAGACCATCAATAAAATGGTTCTCCTAATTTAATCAATCAGCCTTGTTTAAATATCCTTTCTGGAAAAAAATGTCAAATGAAGCTTCATATTGCCTTTCTTCTCATGTGAAAAGTCACTTTAAATGATCTTAAGAAGGAAGTAAACAGAATATAGGTGTTACAGAGCAAACCACTGAAAGCAAGCTGTAAATAAAACGAGGATGAAAATGAAGTCAGTTATCCTTATTTGTGACCCCTTCACTTCTTATCACATTTCCCCAAAACCTGCCAGATTACACTGTTAACCCTAAAACTCGAGGGCACGAAGTCCCCCTTTACCCTGGGGTTTAAGTTAAATGTCACCACAGAAAGAGTCAGACTACAATACGGAGGATCATGATACCTTTCTTGACACTATATCGACCATTCACCCGAGGCTACACCAACAGCCAGAATGTGGTGGAGGTCGCAGGCCTCTGCTTAGTGAGAGTGCCTGAGGGCAGAGGGCACCAGCATTCATTTCCTGTTGAGAGAAACAGCACAGTAATACAGTCTCTCTCGTGAACTTAGTTCATAATTCGCAGTGCCCCTCAAATTATTTCTAATTCCTAAAACTTGAGTTTTAGGCATACCCTCCTGAATTTTCAATTCCTTTGTAATATTAAATACATTGTATGATTTGGTTTTAATTGACATTTGGTACAAAATTATGCCTATGAAAAAAATTGAAGCATGTTCAATAAATGTCACTTGAAAGTACTTAATACAACTGCTTATGCCCTCATATTGGATGTTGAACAATCCCAAAAGCTAATCACTTAAAATCTATTAAAATTTGCTTTATAGGAGCCGGCCCAGTGGCCTAGTGCTTAAGTTCGTGTGCTCCACTTTGGTGGCCTGGGGTTCTCAGGTTTGGATACTGGTCGCAGACCTACACACCACTCATCAAGCCATGCTGTGGGGGTGACACACATACAAAATAGAGGAATATGGGCACAGATGTTAGCTCAGGGCCATGCTTCCTCAAGCAAAAAGAGGAGGATTGGCAACAGGTGTTAGCTCAGGGCCAATCTTCCTCACAAAAAAAATTTCCTTTATAAAAAGTGGGATTTTATTATAAATTACCTTAATAAAGCAGAAGACATAAACAGTTTAATACCTAAGAAATTTCCAAATTTAGAAAAACCCCTTGTAAAAATTCCAGCTTGGCCTTGGAGTTTAAAAACATTGTCACAGAGTTCAAAATCTGGTTCCAGAGTTTGGCAACACTAAGCTTACTAGAACTTTTGGTTTTTAGTTTGCTTTATCTCAGAATTGTTAAGGCTAATTTATAACGAAAGCCAAATAATGCACTGATTCCTAGGACCAATAGAGAGTGCCTGATGTGAACACAATCTCCAAGCATAAAAGGTTTTTATCGTATATACGTGTATAATTTAGAATTCAGAATATTTTGACATTTGGGATTATTAGATTAAAACATTTTTAAAGCGTTCTGACCCAAATGGTGATATAGGAAGCTCCTGAACTCACCTGTGTCCATGGACACTGAATCTACAGCTACACACGGAGCAATTCCCTCTGAAAGAAATTCAGAAACTAGCTGAGTGACTCCTACATATTGGGCAAACAAGACAATGCCCACATTGAAATGGGTAGGAAAGGCTGAGACACACACTTGCCATAAACCCCACCCCCAGCACAGTGAGATACAATTGGGAGGGAACTCACAACTCCCAGCTTCTCCCTGAGGAGTGAAGGGTTTGGACCCAACATCTAGCACCCCAACTTTTAACAGTGCCCCCGAAGGACGGCCCCAAAGCTCTGAAAGCCAATGGGGCTTATGTCCAAGAGACCCACAAGACTACAGCAAAGAAAGAACAGTTCTTAATGGGTTCATGAGGACTCACTGTGGCTAACCCCCTAGGGGTCAGTGCACAGGCAGCAGACAGAAACACCCATCTGCTAGTCTTTCCCTGAAGGAGGCCTATTAGCCTGTCTTAAAAGCTGAAGCCTGAGGGTTAGTCTTCTAATTCAGCACACATCTAGAGGCTGTAATCCTCCCTGGAGACTGAGGAGGCCAGTGGGTGCCATCTCTGCGTTCTCCCTCTGGCCCACATCAGGTTACTGATGTCTCCCTGGAAGGAGCTTGTGCACATGTCTGGTGCCCGAGCTTTTGTGGCTGCTGCTCAGGGAACGTCCCCTTGATTGCCCAGCTCTGGTGGCCAGCAGGGCTTGTGTTTGCAGGTTCCACAGGACTGTAGTAAACAAAGAAACAGTTCTCAACTTGCTATCCACCCAGGGCTCAGCATAGAGGGAGCAGGCCAAAACACCCATCTCTCAGTCTTTCCTTCAAAGAGGTCTATTTGCATACTTGAAAAGCTGCTGCCTGAGGGTCCAGTTTCCAATCAGCCTGCATCTAGGTACTGACTGAGGTCCTCCTCTTTGGAAGACTGACAGGTCTTGGCAGACCCTCAACTACTGGGAGCCACTAAGAACAATGAAGGTGGCTTGGACAATCACAAAGTTTTGAGAGACAACCAAGAGCTCAGTGGGCTGAATGACAAGGTTCATGTCCAACACAAGACTACTTCATCAAGACTGGGAGAAGTTGTTTTTCTATCTAATGCACAGAAACCAACACAGAGAGCTGAGAAAAATGAAGAAACAAAGGGATATGTTCCAAACAAAAAAGAACAAGACAAAACTCCAGAAACAGACCTTAATGAAATGGAGATAAGTGATTGACCTGATAAAGAGTTCAAAATAATAAAGATGCTCACCAAGGTCAGGAGAATAATGCATGAACAAAGTGAGAATTTTAACAAAAACATAGAAAATATAGCAAAGTACCAAACAGAAATCACAGAGCTGAAGAATACAATAACTGAATTGGAAAATTCAATAGTGGGGTTCAACAACAAACTAGATGATGTGGAAGAAAGGATCACCAGACTCGAAGACAGAGCAGTGAACTTCATCTAATCAAAGGAACAAAAAGAGAAAAGAATGAAAAGGAGTGAAGATAGCTTTAAAAAGGTAACAAGATGGGAACAAACAGCAGAACAAACTCCTTTCCAAAAAAATTTTTGAGATATTGGAACTATCAGATACAGATGATAAAATATGCTTAAAAAATTTTAAAGAATACAAGGTTGAAATATGTTCAGAAACAGAAAACTATATAGTGACTTAGATTTTAGAAAGTACCAAAAATAGCTTCTAGAAAAGAAAGCTGAAATTAGATTAGATACCACTGAAAAAAATTAGTGAACAGGAAGAGAGGTCAGAAAAATTATCCAGAATGCAGCACAGAGAAACAGAAAGATAGAAAATACAGAAGAGAAGCTAAAGATCTAGGCAAGTAAAAAGAAAACAAATTCTATCATATATTTCATTAGAGTACCAAAAGGAGAGAAGAATGTCCAGAGGCAGTATTTGCAAAGATAATGGTTGAACACTTTCCAGAACTGATGAAAGACGACAATCCACAGATTCAAGAAGTTCAATGAATCCAAAGCAGAGCAAAGAAACCCACATCTATACATAGCAGAGTGAAACTGCAGAAAAGCCAAAATAAGAGGAAAGCCTTAAAAGTAGTCAGAAGAAAAAAGCTTAAAGGAACAACAGTTAAGATTGCTGCTGTTGACAAGTCATCAGTCAATGGAAGCCAGAAGACATTGCAATGATATTGTTGATGTGCTGAAAGAAAACCACTCCCAGCCCACAATTATACATTCAGTAAAAATAATAAGACATTTAAAACATTAAGATGAAATAGACATTTTATATAAATTAAAATAGAGCTTACTACCAGCAGACCTTCATTAATGGAAATGTTAAAGGATATACTTCAGGTAGAAGGTAAGTGGTCCATCCAGAGGTGCTGAGATTCAAGAAGAAATGCAGAGTGAAAAAGGAGGCAACTATTTGGATAAACTAAATGAAAATGGATTGTATAAAACATAATAATGTCTTGAGTGGGTGTTAAAATATGTACAATTAAAATACTCAGCAACTATAGTTGGGGTAGTATAAATGGAGATAAAGTGTTCCAAGGTCATTGCATTATTCAAGAAGAAGGTAAAAGTAATGATTAACATTAAACTTTGAGAACTTAATGATACATGTAATTTCTAAGATAACCAATAAAAATGTAACCAACAATAATAGGGTATAATGACTTCCAAATTAGGAGATCATGATAAAAATCCAAAAGAAGGCACAAAAGGAGGGGAAAAGAAGCAAAGAACAGAGAGTACAAAGAGAACGCACAAGATAGCATGGTAAATTTAAACCCAAATATAGCGATTATTACATTAAATGTAAATGGACCAAATACCCCAGTTAAAAGATAAATATGTCAGGGTAGATAAGAAAACAACACTCAATTACCTATTTCTAAGAGACCCATCTGAAGCATGAGAGCACAGAAAAGTTCAAAATAAAAAAGATGGAAAAAGACATGTCATGTGAATACCAAAAGCAAGCTGGTGTAGCTACATCATGTAAAACATACTTTAGGGCAAGAAGAATTGTTAGAGAAATATGGGATCACTTCATAGTGATAAAAGATTAAATTCACCAGGAAAATATTAAATTTTAATTGCATATGAATGTCAGTGTATGGCCAGAAATTATAAATGCAAAAATGGAGAAAACTACAAGAAATAGACACAATGGGAGATTTTTACACATGTATTAATAAAACAAGCTAACCAAAAAAAAAAAAAAAAGAAAAAGAAAAAGAAAAGAAAAAAGGGACAGGGAAGAATATAAGATTTGAACTACATGCTTTCCAGACTTTACCCACTGGAATATTTAGAGCACTGTACCTAAGGAATGGAGAATACACCTTCTTTTCAGATTAGACCAAATGGTCAAATGAGCTAAGCACTGATCTCAAGAAGTTAGAAAAATGAACACTGACATAAAACCAAAGAAAATAGAAGGAAAGAATTTAAAAAGAACACAAGTTGAAATAGAAAACAAACATAAAATAGAGTTTCAACAGAACTAGAAGTTGATTCTTTGAAAAGACTAAAAAAATTGATAAACCTCTAGTGAGACCAATCAAGAGAAAAAGAGAAGGCACAAATTACCAATATTAGGAATGAAAAGGAGATATCACTATAATGTAGACATTAAAAGATAAGAGGATATTATGAATACTTTCAGGCCAATAATATTAAATTTTAGATGAAATAGAAAATTCCAAGTAAACTATAGCTTACTCAACTTGCCCATGAAGTAGAGAACTTGCCCATAAAGTAGATACTAGTCCTATGACTATTAAACAGAATTAGTGACTAAAAAAATCTTCTCACAAAAAAACTATAGACCCCATTGACTTTACTGGTGAACTCTACCAAAAATTTAAGGAGGAAATAATCCCAATATTATCAAAATTCTTTCTGCTAATAGAAAACAGTGTACTCCCCAACTTATGAGGTTAGTGTAACTGATACCAAAACCATACAAGGATAGTACAAAAAAGAGAATCTTACTTATGAACATAGTTGCAAAAATCCTAAACAAAAATATCGACAAACTAAATCCAGTAATATTTTTAAAAGATAATGTGATCTGTCCAAGTTGATTTATACCAAGAATGCAAGGTTGTTTAGCATTGGAAAACTGATCAATGTAATTCACCATATTAACCAACAAAAGGAGGAAAAACATCATAATCATTTAATACACATAGAAAATGTCTTTGATAAAATTCAACAACCATTCATGAAAAAGATAAATTCAGCAATCCAGAAAGAGAATTTCCTCAAGCTAATAAAGGATGTCTAAAGAACAAAAAACAATAGACATCATACTTAATGGCAAAAATATTAACACTTTCCCTTTGAGAGGAATAACACAAGAATGCCTATTATTTAACATTGTACTAAATGTCCTAGCCACCTCTATAAGCCAAGAAAAAGGCATAAAAAGGTACAAGGATGGGAAAAGAAGAAACAAAAGTCATTGTTTGCAGATCATATGATCGTCTACATAGAAAATCCCAAAGAATCTACAGATGATACAATATTTTATCAATTTTAAGACACATTTAGAAATATTTTAACATCTCTGTAACTGGGCTGCATCTCAGAATAGATGAGTCATAAATTAGTTGGAAGCCTTCTCAGTCTGTTCGAGCTGCTATAACAAAATATCACAGACTGGGTGGCTTGTGAACAACAAACGGTTATCTCTCACAGTTCTAGAGGCTGGGAAGTCCAAGATCAAGATGCAATCATGGTTGCGTTCTGGTGAGGGGACTTTTCCTAGTTCATAGCTGGCACCCTCTTGCTGTGTCCTCATGTGGTGGAAGTGGCGAGGGAGCTCTGTGAGGTCTCTTTTATAAGAACCCTAATGCCATTCATGAAGTCTGCATCCTCATGACCTAATTATCTTCCAAAGACTCTATCTCCCAATACCATCATCTTTGGGGGCTAAGATTTCAACATATGAATTTTAGGGGGACACAAACATTCAGACCATAGCATCTTTTTAAGAATAATAGTACATAAATGGTGTATCTTATAATTGATGGTATATTAGATACACTGAAATACACTAAATTGTTAGAATTTTATGAGAGTTTAGCAAGGTTGCTTGATGCAGTCAATACACAAAAAAAACTCCTATTTAAGTACACTAGCAAAAAATAGCAAACGAATTTTAAAGAATTATTGTAAACTGTTAGATATAGTCATGGTATGAAGGTTATAAAAGAAAATGTTATTTAGAGATACACATTAGAAGTATTTAGGAGTCAAATATCAAAGCAAATATAGTAAAATGTTAATTACTATTAAATCCTGGTGATGGGTATATGAGGGTTCAAATTGTTCCCTCTGATTTCATATATGTTTGAAAATTTTTATAACAAAAACTTTGAGATACATTAATGAAATCCTTAACTGGAGAAACATACCATGTTCTTATATTGAAGAGTCAATATTGTAAAGATGTCTATTCCATCCCACGCAGTCCCAGTCAAAAATTCCAATAGGTTTTATTTTTTTAATAGGACTTGATGAATTGATTCTAAAATTTATATGGAATTCCAAAGGGTCAAGAATAGCCAAGACACTCTAAAGAATGAGGTAGGAGGGCTTGTTTTACCAGATATCAAAGTTAAATGAAATAAGACAACGTAGTATTGGCACAGAACAGATTGCCCACGGGGCAGAAATTCTGGAATGGCAATAATGAAGAGCTCAGGGAAACCTCTCCCCCAAAGAGACATCTACTATTAAACTAGTCAAAATTAGCAAAGGCAATCATTCAAAGTGTTTAGAGATTGATCAAAAGACAACAAACTGAGAAGAATTTATTCAACAAAATCTAAGGAATCATGGTGAGAACAATGGGAGGACAGCAATGGAGCTAGACGTAGAGCCTGCCCAGATGCCTCCACAGATCTGCCTTGCAGAAAGACCTGTTCCATTTGGGGCGCAGAGGAACTGACATGCCAAAACACGTGCGCGCACACACACACACTTTTGTACCCTACAACTAAAAAACATTTTTATTTTACACTGAAAAAATCACTTCAAAAATTAGTTCTGCACTTGACCACAGAGCAAACCTTAATAAATTTCAAAAAGTAGATGTTTAGCAAGGCCATATTCTCAGGTCATAATCCATAAAATTAGGAGCAATTTTAAAATGCCAAACAAACCCAAACTATTGGAACATTACACAGTCTCCCCTGGATCAAAGAGGAAATAAAAGCAAATTACAATCTAGAAATTAATGAAAAGGAGAATATTTCACACCAAAATGTGTAGGGTAAAGTTAAAGCTATAATTAGAGGAAAATATATAACTTTAGATGTATTTACTTAAGGAAAACTAAAAATAATGAATCCAGTGCTACCTTTAATTAAGAAATTAGGAAAAGAACAAAATTAAAAAGTAGAAAAAGGGTGCAAATTAAGGATAAGTTGAAGTTAATGAAAAATGTTTAAAAACTGACAGAAAACATTTTTAAAAACAATAGAAAGGATATCTAAATCCCAATGTTATTTGAAAGTGTCAGTAAAAGTGAATAACCCCTTGAGAAACCTAATTAAAGGATGAGAGAGCATTGGTTTGTTATTTACTCAACAGCATGATATAACTATCCCTCAGGAAGATGATGTTGGACCCCCTACCTCACACCATTTATAAACCATCTTCCAGATGCTTTGAAGAGCTGCTGTTAGCCTAGGCAAAGCCTGTAATCTTAACACTCTAACACACAGATTTATTTAGGTATTTCCACTACTCATTACTTCTATTATCTACAGAATAAAATCCTAAACTTTCATTTAGGGTCCTCTGAAATTCTTTCCCATCAGCCAACATGCTTTCCGTGTACATAAATCCATTTTGCTACTTGTCAATTTCTTAATCCTCTTCTCTCAAATCTGCCATGACCTCTCTGTTCACAAATTAATCAATCCCACACTTGGTCTCCTCATGGAGATAGAGGCACAAACAGTTTGCCTTGCATGAGAGTGAGTTTCAAATCTCTCTCCCACTACGTTGGAAAAGGCAGGTACTGTACTTGGCTGTTTCCTTCCTCCCCATCCATTTCCCAGGGCTGTGCACTCAGATTGAATAAATTCAGTACAGTACTTACTGTTCAAGAAGGGCTAGCCATCTTTATTGAGATTGTCAGTATATTCTTATTCCTGAAAGTCACCAGAGAACATTTATGACTTTATTTTGAGTGTTAATTAGCTAAGAACAAACCTAGACAGAACTTGAAGATTGTTTACTCTCTTCTCTCTACACAGCGATGTACTCAAACCACTCTAGCAGTCTAAGATTTTATAAGTTTGCTATAAGAGTCTATGGAAAATGAATTCCAGCATCTCTCACTATTGTAGGTATTGTAGCATCAAGTTATCACACTGTTATGGCAGTGGTCCCAGCTAGGAGCATTCAAGTCATAAATTCTTAACCAAATTTTTACTTTTCTGCTTTTCTTCTGGTTGGAAAAATCCCCTCCCCCAAAAAAACTCAAACAGAGGAATAACTAGTAATCACATTTCATCTAGAATAGAAGGCTAGCCAAAGAAGATACCCCAAGATTCTCCTCACATCTGAAAAGAAAGAAGCCAAATTAAAAAAAAGACAAAACATTTAATAGGTATTTTTTACAATTTCAGTACAAATTACCACTTCAAATAAACATTACAGGGTTTTATTAATTGCTAGTCACCCAATAAATAATTTTTGCAGCTTTTCTTTCTGATGAAATTACTTCATTATAGAGTAAATGTGCTTACATTTATATGCATGTCAGCAGAATTTTATTCAGTGTCCTGAACTTCAACAACTTTAAACGTTTACAGGAATTGCTTGGGCAGATGTCCTAATTTCAATCATTTACTGGATCCAATTTAAAAAATAGGCAAGAAGTCTGAGAAGATTATGTTGTAAAAGGGAATATAATCAGGGTCAGAGAGACAACGTTGAATTGTGAAGTACCGTGCCCCAAACGGTCTGCAGCGAAGTGTAACATCTTACAGAACAGTCATGAAATAAACTGCAAGGTCACACAAAAAAAGGCCTGTGTGGGAACATCAAAGGCAGACTAAAAATAAAAAAACCACAGAAAGAAATCCCCAGGATGGCAGCTGCTCATTATCAAGATTATTCAACCGACTCTGCTGTTAACCTAGGAAACCTACCAATGATTAAGCACTTAAAAAATAAATAAGGCAATTCCAATTGTCCCTTTTTTGTTGTTAAAGAGAACCTTGGTGTGAGAACCTCACATATCAACTCAAAATCCAGTCTATGTTGTTCACTAAATTTGAACACCCATGATCAAATAATATTTGTTCGATTCTTGTTAAACTACTTGTAATTTTTCTTGTGACCTGCCTCCCCAATTTTGTGTATTAATACTGTTGGATTCTTAAAAGCTACTTGAGTGATGAGCACTTATCTTAATTGAAATTCTGTTCTCCGTACCATTTATTTGCTGTCTAGAACAAAGAAGAAACCTGAAAATTAGGCCTAGTCCCAGCATTGCAAGCAACTCTTATGGTACTTATGTTTCTTCTGCTTTTCTGACTGGTTGTTACCTGTATCTGCTTTCAAATTCACCTCCTCTTTGGTGGGAAAAGAGGTTATAGAGAAAAGAGCATTTGAATTCAGAAATCTTTGCTTCCCTTCCCAATCGCACCCTTGGTAGCAATGCAAATCCTGGCAAATCATTTAACTTCTCTGAGCGTATTGCCCACCTTGCTATCTTTCTCCCCCTAACTCTTTCAAGGATCACGTTGTTGACTTCTTGCATTTATTAAACAGGTAAAAATGATATAAAGTACGTAAGTGCTACAGAAGGGGCCTTAATCAGCCAAGGCCAGAAACATCATCTTTTATGACTGGTCAACTACATGTATTATCTGTTTATCTCTCTGGGTCACTAATACCTTTTTCTTTTATCAGTTTTCAGATGAAATGAGATAAACGTTGTAGTTTTGTCTTTGTTTTGAGTGCCAGATTGAAATCATCTGCAGTATATCTTGACAGTGGCAATGACAAATAATTCTGAAATCCCAGAGGTCTGATCAGTAAAAAGAAAGTGGTAATCCCCAGGCAAGACAACTATTGCCATCCTAACCATTAGCATTTAGCACAGGAATTCCCCAGTCACATTAGGGACGACACAGAATCATTGCTGTACGATTCTGACAGGAAAGACTCCTAAATATGGTACGTGGCACACAAGACTTTGCCAGTGAATTTCTTATTCACAAAAATATGATATCTGCTCCAAATGGATTCTAGGCCTTATAACATTATTTTAAAAATGTAAAACAGTATGGTGATGAAATGATTGAATAGGCAAGAGGTACTGTTGGAAATGTATAGGAACAATGCATATGCAAAAAATAAACCTAATAAACATATAGTTAAGCAAACCCCAGCAATGCTGCCCCGGGGTTTCTTATATATAGGGACACGTGGTACCTTCCTTCCTGTAGCTATAGCCAGGCGGACCAGGCTAAACCAAATATTCTTCATACCATAACAACGAGGATCAATATTATGTGCCAGTACGAGTTTTCACATTTTGTGCTTTTACCAGGTATGGAATACAAGGGGAATAAAGAATCCACAAGGTTTCATTTAATAGGGAACAGACAGTGTGTAAAAATTGGTTCAAGTAGCACACCAGGGCTCAGGACTACAGCAATGTATGGGGCATGCCATGTCTAAGTCATGGAACAGGAATCTGTAGCCAGTTTAAGCTCAGGTTAAGCTAATGGGGTATGTGTTTCAGACCCAGAACAGTGTAAGACACCACCTCCCACAGGGCTCACACACAACCAAGGTTAATATACATGTGCGTAAATAAACGAGGGCCCACAGGAATGTACAGTCTAGTCATTTGCTTGATCTGTCCGCTGCTTCCAATTCTGACTTTTTTTTTTTTTTTTTTTGTGAGGACTAGCCCTGAGCTAACATCCAATGCCAATCCTCCCCTTTTTTCTTGAGGAAGGCTGGCCCTGAGCTAACATCCGTGCCCATCTTCCTCCACTTTATATGGGACGCCGCCACAGCATGGCTTACCAAGCGGTGCGTCGGTGTGCGCCCGGGTTCCGAACCTGCAAACCCCGGGCCACCGAAGCGGAGCGCGTGCACTTAACCGCTTGCACCACTGGGCCGGCCCCTAACTCTGACATTTTGTAACCCAGTGTCAGCGGGCCAGGTACAGATCTTAATGGTCCCAACCACCTTCTAGGCTAATCCTTACTTTATGCATCAACCTTCAGGTGATTCACCAAAAAGTTATTCCAACTCTGTAAAATACAAACAAAATTTTAAAAACACCAGATACACACATAAATTGCACAACCATCTACAATTCAATGGGAGAAAACTTCTTGGGTATTACCAGCCAGATTCCCTCTCCTAAAATTCATACACTGAACCTAACCAGAGGTTTCCCATACCCCTGAGAGGAAACTTGAAATGCACAAGTCTGGAATAAAGCATAGCTTGGTGGCTGAATAATAATCTTATTGAATAAGAGACACAATTTTTTGTAAACCACACAAGAGTTACAGAAGTACAAATGTTTTTTCAGTGTGCCTTTAAATAGATGTCTCTTTTGACTGGGGGACTGAGGCCAAGGCTCTGGGCTTTTCCCTGTAAGTGATGTCTAAGGAAAGAAGGCACACGTTCTGCAAGAAAGCGGCTGTCAAGGTTTCCCACTCATGTTTTCGCCAGTGGGTCAAACACTTGCAGCACCGTCCTCTTGTCCTTGTCACTGACTGTCACCCAGTGACTGAAGTCTTTTTGCCTGTGCTCCGGTGGCGGCTCCTCGGCAGCTGAGGTGCGGACTTGCGGTGGGGCTGTGTGTGCCCTTCCAAGGTTCCTGGTCCCCGCGTCCAGGGGGTCAGAGGTCTTGGGAAGCCAGGCATTATTCAGCAGGTTAGGGTGCTGGAGAAGGCTCCAGAAGGGATCCTGAGAATCACCCAGAAGGGAGGCCGCCTCTGACTTCAGCTCCTTGGGGCCATCAGTCTCGGGGCTTGCAGCAGATGAAGTGCCAAGAAAAGCCGGTTGTGGAAGGAGAGCACCCCCATCAGGCTGGGGTGCAGGGGGACAGTCACGGCTGGGGCTGCTGCTGCTGCAGCTGAGGCCCTGGAGAAGCTGGCTGTTGCTCTGCAGAACCTGCAGGTGGAAGGAGGCGGGGGCTGACTTCTTCCTCCTCGGGGGGACCTGGGGCACAAGAGGTGGGACCTCCGGAGGGGGTGGCATGGTGGCTCCAGCCACTGGAGGGGCATCGTCTGGCGCTGGCCTTCCACCACTTGGCTTCCTCTCGGCACCTTTCCCGGGCTGAAGTGTTCTTGGTTTGGGAACAGGCGGGACTGTCGCTAGAGAAGGGGTTTCAAGGCTTGTTTCCGGGGGCCCGATTGTAAAATGGGCAGTCTGTTGCCCAAAGTGCTCTTCCGGTGAAGTGGGCTGAGAAAAAGCACAACCAAGAGCGTAAATAAGAACCCAGCCCGGGGTGGAGGGGGGGTGGTTGGGAATCAGAGAGCACTCAGTGTCAGGAAGGGAGCAGAGATGGCACTAAGCTGACATTCTAGCAAATTCAAGATTTGAGAATGTCTGGGATATGGAAATAAGACCAGGTACGAAAGAGCACAGGACAAACACACACTTTTAGCAGGTCCAACGAAATATGAGTGACAATTTTAAAACCAGGGCCACAGCGAATAATTTGAGACAAGTTTTTCTTTGTTACCTTAGGAAATGGGTTCTGCTCCTCCTTTATTAAAAGTGAACCTCTTTGAAGACTTTGAGGCCACAGCTTTGATAACTCAGTCTGCACTGTGCTAGGCTGAAGTGACTAAGGTCACGGCATTAAGCTAACGGAAGGACTACTGGATATATGTGTTCCTTGAATCTTTGATATTTAAATACAGCCGAAAGGAAAATTTCACACAGGAACTTCCTTAGTTCTGATTCAAAACTATCACAAAGAAAACAACTGCAGAGCACAAGAGGGCGCTCTGTACAGAAATGGCTCTCCGTAGTTCCAGCATCCGCATTTCAGGATTTCCTTTGGTTCTTTAGGAAACAAACTGAAAACAATCCCTTCCCCAACAGCCTTCGACTGTAACTCCTGTGCAGCCAGTCGGGTAAATGAATCCATTTCTGCCCCTGGGTTTTAAAAGAAAAGAGCAAGTAGGCACAGGGAAAGGAGGAGGAAGGCGGCTGTACTTGTAAGGAGCATGGAAAATGGACAGATGCAACGAGCAGAAGTGGCATGAGCAACCCAGAAAACACAAAGCAAGCTCTGGAAGGACAAAGTACCAAAGGCATGGCTCATACACTCTACAGGTGGAAAAACAGCAGGCATTCTGCAATGACCAGCCAGGGATTACCGAGAGTCCCATTACGAGAACACTGAGATCAAACGGAAGATCCAGATGTCTCTATAGGCGCCAGTCTTTGGGCTGCTACTGTCCTGACAAACTCATGTCTTTGAAGCAGCAAGCAAGGCTGAGAAGCTTGAGAGCGAGAGCAGAATACAATCTGCAAGAAAAGTGGCACGAGATGCTGTGGACCCTCCAGAATCCCAGCCACACAAGGGCTTGTCAACATGGCTAATGTTGAAATCTGTTGCTTTTCTAATGCGAACAAAATCTGTACACGTGAAACCATGTGCACATAACATAGACCACACATAAATGGGAAATGGTGGAACATTTGGAATAAAGCATCCCACAGTGGTTCTATTTGGGGACTCCAATAGAACATTCCGGAAGCATGATACCTCTAAGCTGTTACCATCATGGTGAGAAACTCCTGGTTTTTCTGCTCAGCTAGAGCCGAAATGCGGCAGGGATATGAAGGAGAAAGCGATTGCCAAGCATTTTCCTCAACGATGGGGCTGTGTCAGGAACTTAGGAATGTGTATGGAGAGACCAGACTTAACGGAGACGTAATTCTTATCTAACAAGACATTCGAGCAACTTGGGAGTAAGAGATTTATGCTACCAGATTCTTACCTTTCCTGTCCTTCTCAAGGCTGGCTTCTTGATGGCAGGAACTCTGGGTGCCGGCCGACGGGGCAGGAGCGGGGCCACCCCTGCTGTGGGCTCTGGTTTGGAAGACCCTTGGTCCCTCGGGGCTGTGGCATTTTGGGCTTCTCCTGGGGCACCTGAAACATACAATTGCACGGCTGAAGTGTACAGATCAAGGCAATTTGCTGCATGAATTAATCTTCGGGCAGTCTACATTCTAAGGATATTTTATTAACACAGTGTATTTCCTTTCTTCTAAAAAAAAAAAAAATTTTTGAAGGTTGTCAAGACCAACCAGCTAGGTTCGGCCCCCAGCTTCTCATGCTCACCTTCTCACCAGGGATGGTGATCTGGGTCCGTGGATGGTCTTGATGGGGCATCAGTGAGGCCCTGACGTCACATGCAAAGTTTTATGCGCATTTCTCAGGGGAGATGACCCAAAACTCCTCAAAATCTCAGCAGGGCCCACGACCAAGAAAATATTAAGTTGAGACCCTGGGTAGATTTCAAACCTCAAACCTCTCCTAACCTCGACATCTACAGAATTTTTTTAAAAAAATCGCTTTATTGCAATATAATCCACATAGCATCAAATTCACTCTTTTTTAGGATACAATTTGGTGGTTTTTAGTATATTCATAAAGTTGTGTGACCATCACCACTATCTAATTCCAGAACAACTTCATCGCCCCAAAAAGAAACCCCATACATACCCATAGCCATCATTCCCCATTTCCTCCTCTCTCCAGCCCATGGAAACCACTAATAACTGTCTATCTGTATGGATTTGCCAATTCTGGACACTTTGTAAAATGGAATCATACAATGCACGGCCTTTTGTGTTTAGCTTCTTTCACTTAACATACTATTTTTGAGATTCACCCATGATACAGCATGTATTAGTACTCCATTCTTTTTTATGGTTGAATAATATTCCATTGTATGGATACACCACATTTTATCCATTCATCAGTTGATGGACACTTGGGTTGTTACATCCACATAATTTTAGTTATTTTTTTTAAATAAAAAAACACTTGTGATGGTCTTATTCTACAACAGTGTTTCACAACCTCATAATTTATGCCCTCCTTAAATGTTATTCAGGAATTCCAAATAAATTAAATATCCGGAATAAAAGCAAATCAGGCAATCGTAATTACATATGGCTTTTCAGAGGTGTAATCTCCCCTCTCCAAAATCAAAACAAAAAATGTTAGTGACCAGTGATTTTGAAATGCATGGCAGACATTCCAAGTTACAATATGATTAACATGGGTTAGAGTAACAGCAACAAAAATGAACAGGCAGTGCGGGAGAGAAGAGGTCCCCGCCTGGCAGTAAAGAATCTACAGTTGTTGCTGGATTTAAAAAATAGATTTTGTGCTTGAAATAGGATGCATACCTAACTATCTCTTTTTACAGAGCCAGCAGAATGAGTCAGTGCCTGCAGCATCATTCTTTTCTTTTTTTTTTTTTTTGTGAGGAAGATCAGCCCTGAGCTAACATCCATGCTAATCCTCCTCTTTTTGCTGATGAAGACCTGCTCTGCGCTAACATCTATTGCCAATCCTCCTCCTTTTGTTTCCCCAAAGCCCCAGTAGATAGTTGTATGTCATAGTTGCACATCCTTCTAGCTGCTGTATGTGGGACGTGGCCTCAGCATGGCTGGAGAAGCGGTGAGTCGGTGTGCGCCCGGGATCCAAACCCGGGCCACCAGTAGCGGAGCGCGTGCACTTAACCGCTGAGCCACAAGGCTGGCCCAACATCACTCTTTTCTAATATTCATTTTCATTTATTTCAATCTCTCCCTTAAGTGCTTAATAATCCTGGGATTATTTTTATATACTTACTGCATTTTAAATATATAATTTTAAATGGACTTAAATCTTAGCAGTGGAATTTTATAAAATGTTGCTAAAGGGTACTTTCATTTAATACTGGCTCCAGAAAAAAAATGTTATTTTCTCTTCTAGGCGCCTTTCAGTAGGAAGATGAAATGAAAAGAAGAGTGGGTTTTTCTCCTGGCCGGGGAGGAGAGCCCTAGGGGAGCACCTACCTGCTCTCGCCTCCAGGAGACATCGGATTGCTGCTTCTGCCTCCTGAGCATTGGTGGTTTTGATCTGCTTGACGTTGTAAGGTTTACTTATCCCAGTCCTAGCTTTGGGCTTGAGGACAGAATCAGGGAGGAAAGTGTATTAACATGGGCAGGAAGACAGCCTCACCTGGCGCGTTCACTGCCTACTGACCTGTACGCGAGTGTGAGACTTACAAGCTCCATGAGACAGCGATTAATACACAAACTCCAACCTAAACTCCATCCCTCAAGCCTCTTTTTCCCCCAGGGCACTCTCATACCAAGAAGAGGAATGCAATAATATCTAGAGCCGATGACCCTCGTTTCCCAAACTGGGTGGTTATAGGTTTTTGCAATGTGGATAAACCATCCTCTGTCTTTATTTCAATACCCAGGAAAAGCCAGAAATCATAAGCAGAGACCACTCCTTCCACAGCCCAGCTGAGGCATTAAAACACCTTATAGACACACGTTTTCTCAAAGTGCTTTTTCTACCTCTTAACCCAAACCTCTGGACTGCCTTTGATGATCAGCCTTCATTACTAGGAACCACTGACACCCAGTTAACGCCCTACGCCTGCTGTGAACGCGTGAGCATCTGGCCTGGCCCAGCTCTCCGCACCCTCGCGGGACAAGTTAGCTTCCACCCAGCACCCGGGCTTCACCTCCCTCCTCCTCGCCTCTACTCCATTGACCTTCACCTGCAGTCTTCTTCAGCAGCTCGCTGCCATTCTCTGGAACTCTCCATCTCCAAAATCCTACAGGACTGTTGTCACTAGCGTTCCCCTACTACGTTTTTTAGGCCCATTAGATCTCTTTTTAGCCTCTTTGCTTAACTAACTTCATGCCAGAACGATCAGCATTTTGTCAAGACAACTGGTCTGAATGTCTCCTGTACTCCCTCCTACTAACCAGCAATCGTCCACCAAGGCCAAAGCTAAGCATCAGGCGAGCAAGCAGCTGAGCCTGGAAACCAGCAGTCCCGCCACACAGGACACCTGGGATTTCCCATCAAATGTGATTCTCCCTCTAACGCCCTGTACGGCCATTCAAAAGCCCTATAAAGGACCTGCTACTAAGTGATGGGGTTTGGGGACGAGCTGGTGGACAGGCAGAGGGTTAAAGAGATGCAAATCTACATATTCACTGAAAGGAGGTAATCCCGCATGATTGCAGGGGCTGAGGAGGAACCACGGGGCAAACCCCTCGGGTCTGAGATGCTGGCCGGTTTCGCTTTGAGCTGAATACAGAGGAACTCACTGCTTGCTGGGGTGCTCCTGGCAGAAGTTTTGCTGTCTGCAAAATCGAATACTGCCCGTGGGTGCCGGAGGAGATGGACACATCCGAAGCCGACTTTTTCACCATTAAACCAGCTGTGAAAACCAAGGAGGACAGAGTGTCAGTCTCAGTGAAGCCACCGGCTGCTTCAAGGCAGCTGAGAGCAAGGCTGACCACAGAGGCAGTGAGGGTCAGAGTGTGCACACGGCCCTTGGGTATTTACAGAGTTGATGTTAAGTCTCTCTTGATTGTCCATCAGCTTGTGCCTATGAATGTAGGTTTTCTGGAGAAGCATTATTTGAACGCACATTTTAATCTAACATCCTGGGGCGTTCAAATCTGATATAAAAGTCAACTCATTTTTAAGTGGCTTAAAACACACTACTGTTATTAGGACCAAATTTTAAAAAATGGTTAATGGGAAAAATCTAAAAACTCCCACAGCAGGGGAATAAACTATATTAAATTACACTTGCAGCCATTAACAGATCATGTTTTAGAACAACATTTAATGACACATTAAATGACAGACAAATGACCAAACAAAATGGATATCAATTTTGTAAAAAAAAAAAAAAAGAAAAGAAAAAAATTCTTTGTAGATATAGATATATATAATTGGAAAAGGCTGGAAGTCTTTTGGTTAACAATTATTATCTCTAGGTAGTCAAGTGAATTTAAAAATTTTATTCTTCTTTATATTTATCTATTTTTGTAGATTTTCTGCAATAACATACACTTTGGTTTTTATTTAATTTTTATTTTATATTTTATTTTTCAGAGTGTCAACTCAGAAAAGTGAAAAATACACTTAAAAAGTCACGTGCTTCTGGCTTGCCAGAGATGACTATTGTGATGCAAGCCAAGGTGAACCCAATTGTGAAAGTAAAGCATTAGAAAAATCTATATATCTGATTGCCACAATTTTTGGGCGGTGGGGGATGGGAGAAGTCAACAGTAGAGGTAAAATAGAAATTGATCAAAAGTATGTCACAGCTTTATGGGGCCATGGCCTAGTGGTTAAGTCCAGCATGCTCCGCTTTGGTGGCTCTGGTTCAGTTCCCAGGCATGGACCTACACACCACTCATCAAGCCATGCGGGGGCGGTGACCCACGTACAAAATAGAGGAAGATTGGCTCAGATGTTAGCTCAGGGCCAATCTTCCTCAGCAAAAAAAAAAAAAAAAAAAAAGCATGTCACAACCTTATTTGCAAGTAATTAAGGAAAGTTTGATGGGCAAAGCATTGTTTTTTGAGGAGCCAGGAAGAAAAGCACCATCCTATGAGACCCAGGCCAGGACGAGCTGGTCCTCAGGTGGAGGAATGCCAGGGGCCCGCAGGCATGGGCTCACAGCCGGGATGGCGCCTCGTTAGAGGCGGGCATGCAATCACTTGTGTGTTAGGGCTCCCGGGCTTACTGGAGTTCTAATAAGTAGGGAGAGGGCGGTTAGCAGTCAAGGAGAGAAGATTCTGAAAGATGCTGCAGAGGGTCGAGAGGAAGGAGCTAAAAAAGTTGCTGGTTCGGCTGCGGCCCCAATTTTCCATCCTATAAGGTTTCAAAGTGAAAGCATCTTAAAGCCAAAACACAGCTACGGGAGGACGAAGAACAGCTTTACAGAGGACTCGTTTAATCTGCCACGAGATACACAGTTATCTCTGATATCAAACGTGTCACGGATCTAAGACAGAAAGGAGCCCAGGGAGGGAAAAAAGCATTGTGGGGACTCAATGCCTAGAAAGAAGTCGATTGAGAGCCATGTGTCCAGTAGCAGGAGAGACACAATGATTCCCAGCAGGCATTGGGGTAAGCCGAAAGCAAGCAAAGTCTTACTTGGAGGGGGGGGTCTCTGCGGCGGGTGAGGTGGCCGAGGCCTACTGGGAACCGACAGAGACCTACTCGGAGAGCGGTGGCGGAAATCTCCGACTGCTTCCAGCTCCTGCTTTAACTCCACCAGGTCAGCATCATCTGGAGGACACGGCGGAACGTGAGTGAGGCGAGTCGGGGGTCAGACTCGGGTCTGCACAGAGGCAGGACAGTGGAGGTGCATCCCTTTCTGCTGGCATGGGAGGGACGGCGGGGGCACCCAATGCCTGCTTGGAATATTCAATCAACCGTGGACAAGGTTTGCTGTCCAGACACGAGAGACACTGAAATCATATTTTGAAGTGTAGGTGTGTTTCCTGCTGAAATAAGCCACAGATTTCTACACAGAGGAGAGGAGACAGTTGAAAACCAGAGTTCCTCATTTTTAATTCCTCCCTCTAAGACATGACAACTGTTTTGGAAGCTAGACTGTTCTCGCTTCTCTGCCAGCAGGGCAGCCTGTGGTCCAGCGCCAAGCTGCTAGTATGGGGTATCCCTGCTCCCTCATCAAGTCCCAATGCCAGCTACTTCACAAGTGTTCGCCTTCCTGATTTGTCCCATGAAAACCTTCTAAGGCTAAGAGCGGCATGAGGAGGCGACTGTTTCTGTTTTATTACGGAAACATTTATTACATTTAAATTCAGGACAATTTTAGGTCTCCTCTCCCACACTGCAACACAGTCTGATTCATTTCCTTTTGGCTTAGATACTCCAATCCTCAAATCCAAGAGCTCCTTGCCACGTATCTTTGAGGTTGAGCTGGGGAGAAGCAAAATTTCTGCTAATGGGAATGCCTGAACACCCCATAGGGTGTTTTCATCTCCTCGATGCCCACCACGCAGCCAGGCTGCCCACATAGCCCCATGTGGCTCTATTCTTCACTCAAAGAGGCATTTGCTCTCACATCTGCCCTCCCCTTGAGAGGCTGCCTGAATGACAGCCACCCCTGGAGAAGAGGGCTGCCTCTTGTCTCAAGAACACATCCCTTTAGCTGCTTCTACTTCAGGGCAGGAGCCCTCTGGGCAAGCAGCATGCAGAACCACCTTGACATGCTGATGAAGGCTGCCGGTCCTGTATCGGGCAGCAGTCCCCAAACCTGGCTGTGCTCCCAATCGGCTGGGGAGATGCATGAGATGCCAGATTTCCAGGATCCCCTGCCCAATCCACACCTCTATGATGGGGCTCACCAACCTGTAAGTGTAACAGCTCCTGATGGTTCAAGGTAGCTAGGCTATGGACCAGCTCTGGGACAGTATACAGTCAAAGGGGCGTGAGGGTCTCTGACCTCTCCCAGCAAAGAGCCTTCCCTGGGAAGCATCTTACTTCACTTTCACTCCTGTTCTCTGTTTTCAGCCCCAGCTCAAAGGGTCCTGACACATGGCTAAGCTCCTGCACCAGCTGTTTACAGCTTTCCTCCAGCGGGGGAGACACAATGACCAACAGCTGGAAGGCATTCGTGGCTGTGGACGGAACTGTGCCAAAGGAGTCTGATGCTGAAATATGAACTATCCTACGTTCCAGCCCATATAACGCTTCTGGGTTTTAAAACTTATTCAAAAGAGTTACTATACTATTTAACCTAGGGACTTGCAGTTCAATCCACATGACTTTCAGTCCTGCTTTACTTAAGTCTAAAATGATACAATGATGCTAACGTATAATATTATTGTATAATAATATAATGTTATAAGAATGTAAAAATATGCCAACGCAGGCCATAGGTATTGAATATGTCTCTTATGAGATTGAATCAGAAAAGGTTTGGACAGGAAAAAAAAATCACAATTGTAAAACCAGTTCAGAGCTGCGGTTATTTGAATTACAGAGGAAACAGGAATTATCATGAACCTGGTGTGTTACAGGGGTACCAGTTGTTGTAGAAAAATAAACATCACTAGAGAAGATCAGTGTGGTGGTAGCTGGATCCATAGCAGACTTGCTTTAGCTTTTCATGGGATGTGCACACTTGATTGGCAGCACGGACGCAGCCACCACTGAGAGAAAGAGGGAATTCAATCCCAAGTCCATTTAGAAGAGGAAGGTCTAAGCTACCTTTGTAGGTCGGATGCTGCTTCTTTTTGGTGAGTGCAGGTGACTTGCTGGGAGGTGCTGCTGCTGTGGAGCTGGGGGCATCAGAAAGGTCGTCTCCCCCCAGTTCACTGTCTGAGACCACAGGCTGACCCAGCTCCTCCACCAAATAGTCTTCGTCATCTTCGAGAATATCGCCTAGAGAAGGAAATGAGTCACAGCAAACAATCAGGGTGAAACGGCATAGCCTGTCATGGGTGGGTCTGTTCAACATCAAGGCCTGTGGCTCAGGACACCTGTGACACAGCTGCCAGCAGCCCACGGGCACCCACATGTCAGCAGGGACAGGACCCCAATTCCATTCATGCCTGAGACAGGAGACCAAGCCCGCAGCCCTGACATCCTCAAAACCACTTTTCCAATGTAATTTTAGATGTCTCCAGGTCCCATTTACCATTTCATTCCTGCACATGGACAATGCTCAACTTATCGCATGGAATGTAATGCTTGCACTGCAAGTACCCTCTCTAACCTTTACGAGGCAAGGTTCTAGAAGGGATCTTAAAAATCTCATGCCTGCTGTGGGGAGAACTTCTTGCCCACCTGCCCGCCTCACCACACCGACTGAGAAGTCCTCGCAGGGTTACCTACCTTCCGACTCATAGTCCAAACTTGTGAAGTCAAAGTTCTCCTCCAGCAAGCAGGAGTTGGCGGTGGGAGACAGGGAGACCATGCTGTCCCGCTTTCGGGCGATCTCCTCTTGCAAACCTTTCAGCCAGTCCTTGGTCTTCGGTCTGATCTGCACTGCTCTGCCTTTCACCTGTGAGGGCAGAGGGGCCATCCAAGAATGAACGCAGATGTCAGAACAATTCCCTGTGATCCCAAAGTGCATCTCGCTCAAGCTTATGCATTGGGAGTCAGGCCAATCTTTGTGTTTTGCCAAGAAAAATTGAGAGTCTAGACCTCAGGGCAGGCTCAGCACAGCTCACATTTGGTCTAAATAAAGTTGAATTATCATCTCCAGCTTTTCATTCCATGTGAATTTAAAACCAGGATATTATCAACATGGAAACTACCTGTAAACTGCATATTCCAAATTATGTACTCTAAAGAGAATGATGGCAACACTCCCACGTGGATGTGGGAGCAAAGACAGACCCAGTAACTCAGTGGGAACTAAGTTTTAACTTGCCCTTTCTCCCAAATTCTGCAAGTAGCCAGTGCTGGACATTAGATTCCTCATTGAAGATACCAGAATTAGATAGCAGAATGAAGAGTCCTAGCTCCTGCCCTCATGTGGTGCCTACACCTAAAGACATAGGTAAGGAGAGCGGACAACATGACCACGTGAAAAAACCATAGGGATTAAGCAGCGCCCGCTCCACGAGCAACCAAGCATGACTCACCTTCATACCATCTACATCCAGGACACTGAGAGCCGAGTGACTGTCTGCAAAAGTCACCAGCATCTGCCCTTGGTTGATCCTGGAATAGATGAGACACACCCAGTCAACCCCCAGAGTGACTTGGCAGCTCTTACGGATTCCCACTGACGTGCACACCAGAGCCCATGCCAGCCAGGCCAGTAGTTACCTGACAAGAACAATTGTCCCGTAGTTCCCCAAGGTCTCCATGAGTTCCACGCGCACATCCTCAGGAAACTCGTTTTTCTCTTCTAAGGTTGGCGACTGAAGGTTGACCACGACGGTGGCATCCAGGGGCCCCTGGAAAGAGGACACTTCCTGGAACACCCTCTCCCGAGCACCCACGTCAACCTCCTGTACTTCCACCTCCACGATCGCCAGCACGGGTCTGCGTTAGACACGAAGGGAAGATGGGAAACGGTTAACCCAGGACAAGAGCTACCCAGCCCCCAACCCCAGCCCTCAGAGCTCTGCTAAACAGTCCCCATCAACCGCCTACGAGTGTGGCCCCAGCAGGGCCCCTGCAGCCTGGCTGCCCTGTTCTAGGGTTTCAGTCTTTATAGTTCCCCAATCTTAGCGTTATCTTGGCATTTTTATCTAAAGATGATTCGAGAGAAAACAATACCAGCTATCAGCAAAGATTTTTTACATAGTAATCGCCAGTACTGCCAAGGATGTAGAGAAGTGGGAAATCTCCTTTTGTGAGGGGGTCAAGCTTTTCAGAGGGCTATTTGGCAATTTGAGTTAAGAATCTCAAAAACGTTCATCTCTTTTGATCTACTAATCTCAATTCTAGGGCTCTGTTCTAAGAAAATGACCAGAGATTCAGACAAAGATTTACAGACAAGGTTGATCACTACAGCACTGTTGATGGGAGGGAAAAAAGGAGAAACAATCTAACTGTTCCATAATAGGGAGCGAGTTAGGTTAGGGTGCAGTCATATGATAATGCGCTATGCAATCACTGAGAAGAACACTGCAGAAATCTACTTGACATACACAGGAAAACAGATCAGCAGGAAATAATGCAATCATTACTGTAATTTTGATATAGGGATGGGTTTACTCAACAAAAATTTAGAAAATCCTTTATTATGAAGCTTATGTAACCTTATTAAAGACATTTATAATACAATATTAATTGGAAACAAACATAAGACAAAATAGTACATAATATGGTGGCAACCTTTAAAACTAAGGAATGCTACAGAAATTAAGACGTGTGGGCGATAACATCAGTATTATTCCTCCAACAAATTTATATGACTATTTTTTTTGCATCTAAAAGCAAGAACAAAGAAGACTGAGAAAAATCTGACACAGGGATACGCACTAAGCAAGTGTTCTTAAAAACTTGTGGCAGAAAAAGTTTTCAGACAAGCCCCATGTGTTGGAGAGAATTGAAGCATCTCTGATGAAAACAGGAGGAGGCAGCTTTATCCACTCAGCAATAAAAAGGAATGAACTATATAGGGGCTGGCCTAGTGGCGTATTGGTTAAGTTCGTATGCTCCGCTTAGGCGGCCCAGGGTTTGCGGGTTCAGATCCCGGGCATGGACCTACACATCGCTCATCAAGCCATGCTATCATGGTGTCCCACATACAAAAAATAGAGGAAGACTGGCACAGATGTTAGTTCAGGGACAATCTTCCACGTCAAAAAAAAAAAAAGGGAACGAACTATTCATACATGTAACAACTGGATGAATCTCCAGAGAATTATGCTGGCTGAAAAAAGCCAATCCCCCAATTCCGATTCTATTTATGTAACATTCTAAGGAAAGGGAGAAAAGATCAGTGGTTGATAGGAGTTAGGGAGTAAGGGAAATGAGCATGGCTAGAAAAAGGAAACATGAGGCATCCTTGTGATGGAAATGTTCTATATCTTGACCATAACAACATCAATATGCTAATATCTATATCACGTATCTATATGTACCATAGACTTACAGGATCTCACCACTGGGGGCAACTGGGTAAAGGATACACGGGATCTCTATTATTCCTTACAACTGCATGTGAATTTACAATTACCTCAAAATAAAAACTTTAATTTAAAAATTATTAATGTAGTAAATTAAAAAGCAAATGTGATGACAGTTCACATCATTTATCCTAATTTTCTTACACACATTTATATATCTATAAGCACATGTGCACAGGAGTACACACCACACACAGGATAACATTCTGGTGCAAAATCTTCTAATGTACATGGAAAATGCAGTGGAAAGACACATCACACACCATTACTAGTCATTGTCTCAGAGAGTGGGACTATGGATGATTTGTTTGTTTATCTTTCCCTAATTGTCAATAACCAAGAGGTTCTGCTTTTGTAATTAGAAAAATCAATAAATGTCTAAGTGTCAAACCAGTATGTCTGAATCTGCACCTGCCAGTCTTTCCAGCTGAGTAAATGCTACCCCATCCTTCCAGCTGCTCGGGCCCCAAACCGTGGAGTCATCCTCATCTCCTCTGTCTCACACCCCACATCCAATCCATCAGCCAATTCTGTTGGCTCCACTTTCAAAATCTATCTAGAACCCAACCACTTCTCGCCGCAATGACCCACAACCATTCTGGTCCAAAGCCAGCACCATTTCTTCCCTTGCTTCCTGCGCTAGCTTCCACCCTGGCCCCACTGGAGTCCCTTTGGGTGATTCTGTTAACACCTCGTCAGATAGCGCCACTCCTCAGCTCAGAGTAAAATCCACCGTCCTTGTTACGGCCCACAGGGGTCCATCTCGTCTGCGTTCCTTGCTCATCTCACCTCATCACCTTGTAACTCTTCTCCTACTCTTTTCACTCCAGCCTCTCTATTCTCCAGCCTCCTGGATCTTCACTGCCACGCTTCCCACTCTGAACTCTCTCCCCCTGACATCCACATGGCTCACACTCTCATTTCCTTCAGGTCTCGGCTCCAAGGCCATCTTATCTGACAGGCCTTCCCTGAACACTGGGTATAAAATAGCACCGATCCCTTGTCTGACCTCTGCCACTACTTTTTTCTTTTTCACAGCACTTATATCTGTTTACTGGTTGTCTGTCCTCACTAGAAAATTCCATGACAGCATGATCTTGTCTGCTTTGTTTACTGCTCATCCTCAGTGCCCAAAACAGGGCCTAGTCTATAGGGCCCCTCAATAAATAGTGGTTAAATGAAGGCTTCTAAATACATTCACCGAACTAGCAAACCTGCAAGTCACATATCTGAAGATTTCCCATGGTTCATTTCTAGGTATGTATTTGCAACGACAGGTTTCTAAAGAATTTAGAAGTATCTAAAGATTTAGACCTATTGGCTGACCAACTGTTCACCATGAACTCTCTTTCTTCATTTCTTTCCTGGTAAAAGTTGGAACAGACATCTAGTTTTGGTAGCATCCGTGGGAAGATCAGACTCTTCCTATCTACACCCTCCATCACCATCTCTGTTTCCTTAAGGGTGTTCCACAAGATAATCTCCCTCTGAGCCGGGCCTAGCACACACTGAGCTCTGCTGCTTGTGTTCCATCCTTCACACAGGACTCACAAGGCCAAGTCAACCGAGCATTTGAAAATCCAGAATCCAACACTTAAAAACCCTACAGTATTTGTAATAAGAAAATATTAGAAAAAATATTCATCAGTTAGGTGAATGGGAAAATTCCATGCATATATTGAGTGGAATACTGGAATACTATAATATCAACGTGATTGTATCTCAAAAATATTAAATAAAAAAGAAGCAAGTTGCATAATGACATCATTTATGAGAATTTAAATGACACAAAATACTCTAGGTTGTGTCTTTGAAATTCTCATAAATGATGTCATTTATGATATGGAGCAGTGACGAAATGCTAACACTGGTTAATTCTTGGTGGTCTGCACACAGCTATTTGTCATACTATTCTTTGTTCTTCACTGTATTCCACCCACGCATTCTGATGGGGACAGCACGTCTGTTCTCTGTGGGGAGCAGCAGACACTGCCTTCCCCAGCAGGAGAATGTGCCCATGGCAGCGAGGACCATACCTGTGATCAGACGCTTGTAGCTCCGCTCGGCCATAATACTTGAGGACACCAGGAGACCAGGTGTGTCTGACTTGGGTGTTAGCATCTAGATTGTTGTCTAGGAGGTTGAGTTCTCCAGCTACTCGCAGGGATTCCAATCAAGAGACCCACAGACGACACAGAATTGTATCAACATATGAATGCCAGTTATGGAGCTTCTACAACAGGGTCTATGTCACGGCCCACCACATGTCCCAGACGCTCTAACCCTTTGTGTTTGAAACCATGCCATGGCAGCTTTGGGGCTTGGGGTTAAAAGCTCTCCCATATAGATTATACAAAACAGAAAGACCAGAGCTGCCTCACCCTCCCCAGCAGGTAAACTGGGAGAGGACAGAGAAATCGCTGCTGGGGGAACAGGAACACAGGAGATCTGCAGCCCTCTGTCCAGTAGGAGACACAGAGGCTAACAACACAAAGACCCCTGCTGCTCAGCGCACTGGGGCCACGCAGATGTCCACAAACGGATCTGAACGAAAATGTGTCTTTTCAATCTGCAGATGCCATTTCCTGGCTTTGAAACCTCAGCACACATCTTACCAGCAAAGTTTAACTGTTCATGTACTGGCTGATAAGTGTTCTAGTTTTAAATGAACTGCACTTCCTAGCTGGGCATCAATAATCGTTCAAAACATACTTGACAACTAATTGATAAAAAAGCTCTTATCTTTCCTGTGTCTTGCTCACGTTGGATGTGGAATTGGAGCTTTAAGCAGATACGACTTTGGTTGAACAAAATGGACTGGATAAAGGCATGAGTGTTGAGGGCAGAGATGCTGGAGAGAAAGAGCTGTGGCCTCGCTGCTCATTTTTTGCCCAGAACAAACAGTGGAGGAGGTGGTGTCGGGGGACAGCTGTGATGCAGGGATGGGAGAGCCAGGAGCAGGTGCATTTGCAGATAAGTCTCCAGAAGGGGCCAGAGGGGCACTCCCCCAAAGCACAACTTCCAAAGTGTAGGGGCTAACATCTGGGATGACTTTTGTGTAGTTTTGGGTTATCAAGAAAATGTTTTTTATATAGCAAAGAGCGCCGGGCTGAATAAATGTGATCTTCTCTCTCTGGTATCGATCATTCGCCCTCCACCAGCGCTGAAAGCAGACACGTCTCACGCACCTGTTCTGTCAAAAGGATGCCTCTTCCTCCACCACAGGACCCTGTCTGTCCAGGCGGGGGTGCGGCACTTGTCGCTCGTGTCGTAGGCGGCGGAGCCAACATCATACTTGTAGGTCGGTCCAAAATTAATGGCGCCTTCATGAAAGTCTTTAAAAATCTATTGGGAGAAACAGAAGTCACAAGACCACTTTAGTTCTCCTAGATTCTGTGTGTTACATGCAAAAACAAAAAATGAAAAGGCACCTTCCAGAGCGCTCTAATTCTAAAAAGTAACAGAATCTACTTTATATTTGTGAAGATGTCTAAAACTGGACGTATGTGTGCCTTTTAATTAGCAAAAAAGCGATGATTATCTATTTGTTCTGCCAACTTACACACCACCATTGGATCTTCCTCCGACCTCCGGTACCCCAGCTATGACACCGTCTGCTGGTCAGTGCTCCAGAAGACAGAGAAAGGCACGAGGCAAGGATGCACATCCCAGGCCTAGGGCAGCGCCCAGCCCATACCTAGCAAGGCCTTAATCGATATTTGTTAACTAAACAGATGGGGTAAAAAGAAGCCCAGAACTAAAGTCGAGCTCTCCACTGTCGTCATTTACTCTAGATCCAGCCTTGGTGCCGTGGGAAGACCCAGAAACAGATGTTGACTCCGTGGACGAGTGGAAGGGTGTGGAGAATATTGGCAGGAGGAAGAAAGAAAAACCTGTCTCAGGAAGGTATGCTGTGGTGACTTTTCCATCTGGCCACCCCACAGCAATCCATGTCACTCGCAGGGTTGAGCAGGGAGGGCAGAGAAACCCGGAGGAACGTTGGAATCTCGTTGTCAGAGACCTTAACTTTCCTATCTTCACACATTGAACCAGCTGCATTTTCAAAAGGTAAATGGAACTTAGCTGTGCTTCCCTCATCTCAGCTCATCCTGCTGGGAAGCCAACAGGCACCAAAATAAACAACCAGTATTAGCTGGGTGAGAGGATAAGATTCGTGTCATCTGGAGACTGGCCAGTATGACCCTGAAGAACTGAGGACAGATCTTCTACTTGAATCTTTCCTATGATGTCATGACTTACAGAGTCACTGAAAACTGCACAGGGGTCACATAGGGGAGAAACAGCCCTGTAGTTTGACAGCCTTGGCTGTATCATGGCTTTGTGTACTGACTGCGTGGTCTTGGACAAGTTATTTGACCTTGGCCTCAGTTTTCTTATCTAGAAAATGGGTATACTACCTAATTTGTAGGATGGTCTTAAGGATTACCCATACAAATTGGTGTGAAAAGTGTATTGGATATTGTTATAATTCGTTATTGTGTTCAAACAGAGATAGCACCAAAATGAAGTATTTCGAGCAGAGTCTAAAGTGTCACTTGGTGGCTTAGTATACCTGAAATACAGCAGTGCCTACAAGCCTTGCACATGAGGATGAGATGGGGTGGACCTGCGTACATTAGCATTCACATTAGCTCCTATAGCTGGCTTATGTGCTCACCAAGCCCTTTCATACAGTGATGGCCCCTCCGGCCATGAGAAGACACACAGTCCCTGAATGGCCAGTGAAAGCCATGTGAGGAGGAACAGGAAGAGTGCATGAATGGACGCCACGTTTCTCTAACTTCATATGCCACACGTGTTTCTACAATATTGGACTCATCCTTAAATCCACTTGTGGAACTTAATTTGCCAAACACTAGCGTACACATGCAGTAGCTGTTATTTCCTATTGGAGCAGCTGCTAAAAAATATTTTAAAAGTACAACTTACTTTTCCACTTGATTTCTGTAGCTGTAGCTGATCAAATTCCAGCAGTTTCTTCCAGTCTTGGCGTTTAACGAAATAGAAGACTTCTTCGTAAGTGAGATCGATGCGGTAGTTGAAATCACCGCACCAAAACACGTAATCGTGAGAAAAGATGTTTCTTCCCTAAGTTGTAAAGAAAATCATGATCATTCTGGCCCATCTTGCAAGGAAGGGGAGGGGGAGAAAACCCAGCTCACCACGCACATGACAAGCAGATGCGTTTTTCTTAACATGTTACTTAAAAAAAAAAAAAGTCTTCTACTAGACCAACTCAGTTTTCACTAATCCCATAAACCTACTGAGGAACTTCTACGTGGCTTACTTTCTTATTTTAAATAATAGTGTTTTGGGGTAGTTTGGAAAAAACTCCAACACTCACTAGGGAAGCATGACTATCAGTATTTACTCTGCCGCTCCCACCTCGAGGATCAGGCTGTGCTCCTGCTTGTATGTCTATTTCCTAAGTAGAACTGCCAAACAGTCAGTGTTATGACAATGAGGTTTAGGAAAATAAGTATATGGGGCCGGCCCCGTGGCTTAGCAGTTAAGTGCACGCGCTCCGCTACTGGCGGCCCGGGTTCGGATCCCGGGTGTGCACCGACGCACCACTTCTCTGGCCATGCTGAGGTCGCGTCCCACATACAGCAACTAGAAGGATGTGCAACTATGACATACAACTATCTACTGGGGCTTTGGGGAAAAAAAAAAGGAGGAGGATTGGCAATAGATGTTAGCTCAGAGCCGGTCTTCCTCAGCAAAAAGAGGAGGATTGGCATGGATGTTAGCTCAGGGCTGATCTTCCTCCCTGCCCCCAAAAAAACAGAAAAGAAAATAATTATAAATGCTCAGGATATGCAATTTTTTTTTTTTTTGGTGAGGAAGATTGGCCCTGAGCTAACATCTGCCCCAATCTTCCTCTATTCTGTATGTGGGACGCTTCCACAGCATGGGCTGATGAGTGGTGCATAGCTTCACGCCAGGATCTGAACCTGTAAACCCCGGGCCACCAAAGCAGAGCACACGAACCCAACCACTATGTCACCAGGCCAGCCCTGAGGATGTGCAACTTTGTAAAACTTGACGGATTTTATACATTTTCATCCTGTGAGCCTCCGTCTCATTTCTCTTCCCACCTCATCCTGCCCAGCCACTCTGAGCCCGCGGTCCACCAGCGCAGCCCTGGAGGGCTCCGGATCCTCACTCTCTCCCCCACCTAGGAATCACAACCACGACAGCAGCTGATATGAATCAACTGTCTATAAGGGCTAGACTCTGTTCCGGGGGCATGTAGTCCTCAGAGCAACCCTGTGAAGCACACACTATTGGCTCTCTTTTAGATTAAAAGAAAGAAGTTCAGAAAAACTTGCTCAAGGTTCCACAGCTAGTGCAGGATAAAGACAAGATTTGAACTCAGATCTGCCTCACTCCAAAATCTGTTTCTGTTTCACTACACTAGGTGGCATTCCCACTCCCCCAACCCACAACAATAATCTGGACAGAAGACTGAAATTATCTCAACCAAATAAAATGAGCGTGTAGAGCAGCATGTCTAATAGAACTTTCTGCAGTGATGGAAATGTTCTCCATCCACGCCATCTAAACAGGAGCCACCAGCCACAGGTGGCCACTGAGCACTTGAAATGCAGCCAGTGCAACCAAGGATTTTCTGTTCTATTTAATTTTAATTAATTTAAATTTAAATAGCTACTTGTGGCTAGTGGCTACTCTACTGGACAACGCAGGTGTAGAGTACAAACTTGCAGGTACCCTCAATATTTCTGTGGTTGAAAAAAAAAGCTGTATTATAAGCTCACAGCCCTTTAAATATTTTGAATGTGTCCCAAGTTTACTATTTCAAAATAGCACTTTTTTAAGTGAGAAGGGCTGGACATTTTTTTCTTTTTTTTTGTGAGGAAGATCAGCCCTGAGCTAACATCCATGCTAATCCTCCTCTTTTTGCTGAGGAAGACCGGCTCTGAGCTAACATCTATTGCCAATCCTCCTCCTTTTTTTTTCCCCAAAGCCCCAGTAGATAGTTGTATGTCATAGCTGCACATCCTTCTAGTTGCTGTATGTGGGACGCGGCCTCAGCATGGCCGGAGAAGCAGTGCGTCAGTTGGCGCCCAGGATCCGAACCTGGGCCGCCAGCAGCGGAGCGCGTGCACTTAACCGCTAAGCCACCGGGCCGGCCCTGGACATTTTTTTTTTTAACTACATAGACACACAAAGGAAACATGTGTAATGTCCTACATAATCTGGAAAACTACAAATCGCAAATTTCCCAACTCATCTATTTGTTTCTTCTTTAAGACAAGAAATAAACACCACAACAAGGATTACGGCCCTTATTAATGAAAACTACAGAATTTTTGCCTTGAGCGCATGTCCAGCCTAGTATCTGGGATGTCAGTTTTAAGGGACCCGGCTTCATATGGAAGAGCTCCAGGACCCGGCCAACCGTGTCACAGACACTGGCAGAATACGCGGCGAGCAGAGCTGAAGTCTACCCTCGCTGCTGGGAAACAGGTGCTTGCACCAGGCTGAAGGTGTGCGGGCCGTCATCTTTGCACAGGAAGGAGAACATTCAAATCTGAACTTGAAAAGAGAATCTGCCAGCCCCAGAATGGAAACTTCCGACCACCACTAGAGGGCGGTGTGATGCATGTTATTGGCAACCTGGAGACCAGCCAGGAGCATCCAGGGCTCTTGAGTCGCGAATTCACTGATTTCAAAAACGGGCCTTCTTGTCGGAGCCACAACAGAACGCAGGTGTGAAGGCTGTGAATCTCAAGAAAACCGAGCCTTATACTGTTTGGCTTCAAATGTACCACTAACTGGGACAAAGCGTGGACACGTTGGTTTTCTTTCCCCATTTCACTCCCTTGATTAGAAACTTGGAAAATGCACACCATAAGAAAACGTAGGGTTCATAAGGGCGTTCAGGAAGCCTATAGAGATAAGGGGGCTAGAACACTCCAGGGCCAGACTCCCTGGGCTTAACTCTATTTCCCCGTCCCAGGTCATCTCCCCTCTCCCAGTGCTGAGCCCCAAAGGCAGGGAGACCCCTATGGTGCGTCCCCAATGCCTGCCCACATTAGCAGCTCAGGAAACCACGTGTGGGGCCGAACTGAGCAGGAGCCAGCAGACGCGCCCTATCAGCGGTGCTGGCCGCCACGGGCTCACCATCGGGAAACTCAGCTTCTGGGTGATCTCCTTGTAGTCCTCGTTCCTCTCCTTCACCTGGGACTGCCCGGCCGTCAGGTGGCTGCACACGAAGCAGAGGCTGGTGCTGTGGAGCTGGAAGCGGATGCCCACGGCACCTTTGTTCCCTGCCTTCCCTCCCATGCCCGTCTTCACCGTGTCGATCGCCACATCCCTGGAACAGAGAATGTGCACACGCGGTGACTTCTTAGTGGCTCCGAAGGAAAAGCATGAACTGTTTTGCTACAGAGAAGAGCTGGGTAGCAGTGTGAAGCTTGCGGCTCTGAAGACTCCAAAGCCGTCAGCTCAGAGACTGTTTAGTCACGTCCTCAGCAGCCAGGCCACAGCGACCAGCGTGACCGCCATCAACTCTGTCATCACTCCTAACCTCCTTCCTCTCACTGCCGGTAGTTGCCTTGTGGGAGGTTTGGAGGATCGGCTGCAGGGCCCCAACTCTGAAATGCTCTGCACTCACAAAAGCACCCCTGAAAACCCAGCGAGGCTGAATCACCTCCATCCCTGCTTTCCGCTTCCTTTTCTCATTCTGGCTACAGAAGCAGCGTGGACATAACCACCCTCCACCCCACCCCATGCAGCTTTCCTGTACAGCACAGGAGGGACCTTCAGCTAATCCACATTTTAAGACACAGGAAACATCCAGTTATTTATGCTGGGCTGGGTAGGCGGTTTCGAGGCAGACTCCTGCTTGCATTAAAATGCCAACTTATAATGCACACAGGACCATGGGCTGAAGCCCGGACTGAGGCCCACACCTGTTCTTGGGACGACCACCTGGCACATAGGTGAGGGGGTAACTGGCCAACAGGTGTGCGAGCTAGTAAGCTGGAGGCCGAAGGAGCGAGAGTCGAGGACACAGGTGTCCGGGACCTTAGGTGGCGTCTGGGAAATCTGGAACTCCTCAGCATGCCGCCCTTTCTCATGTTCATCCCTAACCTCCGCCCTAACCCTCCCTTTACTCTAACCTTAGCTGACCTTCACTCACTCACTTTGGACACTTCCACACTGCCATGACAAACAGTCAGGGGGACGGGGACGTCAACATTTTCCCAAAGTCACAGAAGATGATCATGAACACGGAGCACAGTCTTGGTCTCCAAGTGCTGCCATGGGCAGACCTGGGGCCCTCTAAACATGTGGAGGAGTTCAACCCGGGAGGACGGAAGGCTGGCTCAACGCCTGGTATCGACAATGAGAAAGACCGGAGGAAATTCTCATGACGTGAATGAGCCCAGGCAGCAATGTGAAGCTATGAGACGGTTGAGGGAAGAGGTGAATTCCTCTCAAACCTTAAAACACAAACGCATGCACACACACACACATGCACGCACAGCTTTTCCTAAAAGAACACTCATTTCCTAAGGTTTCCCCTTTCTGACATTTACAAAGCTGTCACTTTGGTGACACTTTGGGTGACAGTGGTAGAGGCTTTCTGCCCACACATCTTACTTAGAATTCTTTTTAAAAGAGACAAAAGAATTGGCATTTCCTGATGAGGCACTCAGCTCTTAGTCAGAGGTTTCCCGTCTAAAATTTCAGCAAGTAATCCCCTTCCTCATGCAAGACTGAGCTTGGGTGACAATGATCATGAAACATTCCGTCTAAAAGAGTTCAGCTTCCTGAGCTAGAAGGTTTCCATTGTGACTTTCTGATTGCTAGACAATATTCTATTCAGCCTAGTTTTTTCTCGGGGGTTTTGTTACATTTTGCTAGAATAATGGCAGGTTCTGATTCCTGTTGCAGGAGGGGAGGAGGAGGAGGAAGTCAGAACAAAACAGCAAGACAAACAATCCCGTGTTCCCCCCAGATGTTCAGAAACTAAATGTTCTTACCTGATGAATGGGACATGGTACGGACGCACAAAGATATAAAGACAGACGCCCACCAGCTGTGCCGAGGTCAAGAGAATGTACCTATGAGAGCGTGATATGGCTTTCTGAAGCTGCTCACCCCACATCTTCCTGTTGGTGGTACTGGGAAGGAAAAGAAAAGAATGATGCTGTTTACAGTGAGCTGGAAGTGGGCTCTCCCACCCACAAACTCCTGCAGCTCTTGGTTTATTCTTCTTATAGAACTGATTGTGTACTGCCTGCAGTCCCATTTTAGTGTCATGCCCTAATTCCTGCCACGGACTATCCATATATTTCTGGTTGTGTTGTAGGCATCACTGCACATACCCCTCCCCCATCCCCCGCCTGAAACCCACCCAGGACCTTGCTCATAAGAGCTCCAGAGAATCGGGTTTTATTATCGGTTCAGAAAGTTCTTTGAAATAAAGCTGCACCAGTATTATTCACAATAGCCAAGATGTGGAAGCAACTGCCCATCAACGGATGAATGGATAAAGAAGATGTGGTATATATATACATATATATACACACAATGTACATATATACATTGTATACATACACATATATACATATAAATACAATATATGTGTGTGTGTGTGTGCGTGTGTGTGTGTGTGTGTGTATATATATAATATATATACAATGGAATACTACTCAGCCATAAAAAAAGACAAAATCTCCCACTTGCAACAACACGGATGGACCTTGAGGGTATTATGTTAAGTGAAATAAGCCAGACAGATAAAGACAAACACCATATGATTTCACTCACATATGGAAGATAAACAAACACATAGATAAGGAGAACAGATTAGTGGTTACCAGAGGGGAAGGGGGTGGGGGAAGGACGAAATGGGTAAAGGGGCACATATGAATGACGACAGAAAAAAAACTAGACTATTGGTGGTGAACATGATGCAGACTACACAGAAACTGATATACAATAATGTACATCTGAAATTACACAATGTTATAAGCCAATATGACACCAATAAAATAATTTTTTTAAAAAGCTGCACCAGTATAGGGGAAAAAAAGTCCAGTGGCCCTTATACCCAATGCTAATGCAGTGTTTTTCTTTCCTCCACACCTGCTGGAGAGAAGAGGAGTACCTCCTCCCTGCACTCATGCTTTCTCACCTTTGCCCAGGAATCGTGAATCAGCACCCTCCCAGCCCAGCCCTCAGCCCACACCCTCCAGGCTCACACAGGCCAGCTTGCAGCACGAATGAGCCTCCACAAGTGACCGAGGTGGCAGCACCTCATATACAGCGATAACCCGCCCTTCCTTGGATTTCCTTAATTAGCAGAGAAGGAGGAACGGGGAGGTGCGTATCTGTGCCTATGGGGAAGGACCATTCCATCAGTCAGAAGGACCCACCCACCGAGGGGCACAGGTTAGCGTATTCAGACACAGGACTCAGGGGCCCTGCTCCCAGCCAGGCACCCGGCTCAGGAAAACCTGGGTGAGTTTCACGGCACCCTCTTGCACCCCTCGCGCCTGGCCGCCTACCTGGCATTGACAATGTTCCCTGCGCTCAGCTCCACCATCTCCTCAAAGCCCACGGCAAATATGTCAGCCGGGCTGCTGTCATCTGGAGAACAAGGCAGGAGATGAAGGAAATCAGACCCAACAAGGACTGTTACCCGACTTGTGGGGCGCCACATTTGCCTCTGTGAGCCCCACTGTCCCACTGCCCAGTCACTCATCCAGGCCACAAGGGCAGAGTGTGGACCTTCCCTCCGTCTCCCACTGTGCACACGCCTTTCTCTGTCTACATCCCGGGGCACGTTGCTAACCTCTCCATCCCCTGCTTCTGTCTCTGCAAAAGGGCCAGTAACCGGCACCTCCCAGGGTGGTCATGAAGTGTAAATCAGATGGCACGTGTAAGGTAGCTTATACGTGGGCCCCCCATAATCCTGTCGGCCCTTCTTCCTTCCTGAGAACTTCCACATGCATCAGACCCCTGTCCCCGACCAGACCTAAGGTACTTGGGCCAGTGCTGTCTCCTACTTGTCTGTGTCCCTCATGTACTTTTCACAGGGCTGGGCCCAGCCTTGCCTGGTTAATGACTGACTGTGGTCACAGTTGTCCTGGGGGGCAGAGAAGACCCAGCCCTGCTCGGGAACCCCTCTGACGAAATCTGCTACAGAAATGCCTGGTTTCCAGGAAGGACAGCGAGCCAGGAGGTGTTACTCATCCCTTCTCTCTTTGTTCCCTTTCACAGGGAAGGCCAGGGTTTAATATAACCCTGCAGTCATTTGCCACATCTCTCTAGTCGTGTCCTCCTGATGCTCAGAGGCCTGAGCCGTCAAGCCCGGCTGCAGTAGAAAGTGACACCCTCCCTCCCCGACTCCATCGGGAAAGGCCAGGCTGTCCACTCCCTCCCACAAGGCAACCTGGAACTTCAAGCTTAACCGGCTTAGAGTTTCTTTTCTCTTCTTTGTTTAAAGAAAAAATATGTTTTCCTTTGTTTGATCTGCCTGGCAACACAGCACTTCTTCCTTCTCCTGAATCTGGTGAGTTTCTAGTGGGAGCAGGAGTGGGCCCACTGTCACAATAAAATCCCCTGCAAAGGAACAGCCAGCTTGCTATTGCCACCCACTCCGTTCCTGCAGGTGAATGAAGAGGGAGGAGGGAAGTTTCTTCAGGCAAGGCTGCACTAATGTTCTCACATGTACAGAGCCTGCTCCGGTGGGCGTTCAGAACAGTCACCCCCAACACGGAGAGAGAATCTCAGTGACTCCGATCTGTGGACTTAAGCTACCCTGCCCCGCCGAGGCAGCAAGGGGGGTGTGGACAGTGCATGGGACAGCAGGGGACAGGGTGCTGGGCATCGCCTGGGGCAGCTGTTGAGAAGGAGAGGCTCCTGCACATCAACAGGAAGAGAGCTGACTCGCGAGTCTCTGCCAGAATCCAAGGAAGCTGGAAAAAGCCAGGCCCCTGGATAAATGCTACCTGGAGAAAAATCATTTATTCTTCAAATCCCGAGTTCTGAGGCCGTTAAATATTAGCTTGCATGATATAAGATAAAGGGTTGAGGTGTCAAATTTGGAATTATTTTATTCTTAAAAGGTACACAAATTCTTTCATGACTACTTAAAGCAGATGAATATAGTCACATAGTTGGTTTGGGAAAAGGCAGAGACAAGTCATTCTTGGTCAGAAGCAACATGAAAGGAGCACCCAGCTCCTTACGGTGACCCGGCTCTAGAAGCCACACCATCCTTACAACAAAAGGTTCTCATGATCGAAACCTAAAACTGCAAAATCTCTATATGCGAAGAGAAAAGAGAGATTCGCCACTTTGATAACTCTTCTAAACACTTGGAAAACAGAAGGCACCAAGCAGTTAATTCACCAGTGTTCTGGAAAGTCAGACCACGGCGCTTTCTAAACATTCCAAGGAGTGAGAACGCCAAACACCAGATTTCACAAGTGAACGAATCTGGAAGAGGTCAGACCCAAGGGCTCGATGGAATATGTATTTTGTTGTCACCGAAGCCACAGTGCTCACCCTGGGATTCCTCGACTCCGGACAGTGTGGGCGAGTCGAGCAGCCAGTCAGCCAGCTCCCCCGTCCCAAGGAGGTTGCTCCTGAACTGCTTTCCCCCATTCACGTTCCAGGTTCCCATGGCAATACGGAGCCGTTTGAAATTTGTGAATTCCGACTGGCGCTCCGTCATCGCTCTCAGGATCCTGGGAGTCACTGTAAGGACACATAAAAAGGGCATGTTTGCCTGCACTCCAAAACCCCACACATCCCCCAAAACACAGATGGGGCTCCCTGTCAGAGAGAGAGGAATTCACGATCCTATAGATATGAGCCAAACAATGCTCCTTACGCAGATGACAAGAGCTTAGAATCCTGCATAACCAGTACACTTCCCTAGGGCATCTTTGCCACAAAGTCCTGAAAACACGGATGTTCCTCCCTCCACACCCTTCCCCCAACCAGAGCCACAGAGGTTGTGACATCAGATCACAGGGACTCTCATCCTCAGCAATCCCTCCAGGATCCAGCGGGAATTTAGGCAAGGGGACATCGCAACTTACTATAGTTCAAAATATATATAAAACTTTAAATGTCTCACACCCATCTTGGCATTTTCCACCTTCCATCTTGCATGCCTGAAATGTTCTGTTTTACCTCAGACTCAGGGCTTTAAAAAATCACTACTCTGAACCACGTCCATCCTCTAGATTTCCAAAATGTATTCCATTTTTAAACTAGTGACTTAACCCACATCTAAATCCTATCCGCCTTGCTCCTAAATAAGACTCACTGTACTACTCAGAGCTCCTCTCAGCTTTTACTGAGCTGGCCTGATTTCCAGGGCAGACAAATAGCACCTTGGCTATTAGAAGCCAAATAAGAGTTCCCCTAGTGATGGAAGAATGACAGTAGAAAAGGGCTGTGAATTATTTTAAACATGGGCCAATTAATTTTTCAAAAACACCGAAAATTTCTAAAACAAGACTTATACATTCCTATAAGGAAAAATGCTGGGTCTCCCCTTCTTTTCCATTCACCCTATAATGTTTACAGGCTCTATGGGATAAGAAGCCATTAAAATTTTCCCAAAGAAACCACTAGCTCACTTATCTGTGGAATCTAAAAAAAAATCAACAACAAAAAAGCCCCCAAAAAACTGAACTCAGATACAGAGAACAGACTGGGAGTTGCCAGAGGTGGGAGATAGGGGGTGGGTGAAATGGGTGAAGGGGATCAAAAGGTACAAACTTCCAGTCATAAAATAAGTTCTGGGGATGTAATGTACAGCATGGAGGCTATATTTAACAACACTGTACTGTACATTTGGAAGCTGATGAGAGAAGTCTTAAAAGTTCTCGTCACAAGAAAAAAATTGTAACTGTGTGGTGATGGATGTTAACTAGACTTATTGTGGTGACCATTTCCCAATACATACAAATATTGAATCATTATGTTGTACACCTGAAACTCAGAGAATATTATGTCAGTTGTCTCTCAAAAAAAAAAAGGAAACCATTAGCTATTGACGGAATCATGACAGTCTCAGCCCCGAGAGCAGAAGGTGTTCTCATCCCAGGAGATGACTGTGTCCTTCGCCCTCCTGCACTTCTACAGGGTCCCGGGGCCATAACAGACAGGTGGCCGCCCTCACAGGAGACTCCAGGGGACAAATGAGACCGGGCAATGAGACCAAGAACCCATTCGGGCTGAGAGTTTCTAGTGTGAGTTAGCACTCAAAGAAATGGACACTTTTAGAATAGCACACTGACTGCTGTCGAGTCCTCTTGATTTCTCCCCTCCTCTGGGCTTGGAAACATAGTCCAAACTAAGAGAGTACAAGAGCAGGCTCATACTTGAGGCCAGAAAGCACAGGCTCCCAGGAAGTACAGTGACAGCCGGTATTGTACATATCTTTTTATTTTCTGTATATTATAATGTTTGTCATCTTAAAAAACCTTTCTGGCTGGGGAGACATGGCCCCTCCCAGGGCTAGTCAATTCTTAGACTCAGCCAAGAGCGTGGGTGTGATGTGCAAACTAACCAATCCTGAGTCACCTCCTCTGTGGGCCCTCACACCCTAGAGGCAATATTCCTCTGCCTTAATCATCCCAGGAACTGGTACCATCCAAGTAGATCCCACCTCTCTAGCCCAAAGCCCACAGGAAATATTCAAGTTGGCCAACCCTAAGCTGTTCACTCTGCCCCACCTTTCTCTCGGAAGCCCCAATAAAGGAAACTCCCTTAGCTCCTGCCTCCTGCCCACCCTGGGGTTTTCCATGTGGTCCTGCATGCAGTGCCCATGCCCCATCTCTAGGACTTGTGAGTATAATAAACTTTGTTTCTTCCTGAGCCCCTCCTCTGCCTCCTCTTGTGGCCGCACATGACTAACTACCTACCTCATAAAAGAACACAAAACACAGCTGCAAGATGCTCAGGTCAACTGGTCAACCTGAAGTCATGGGCTGGAAGTGCAGAGCCCAGAAGCTCTCTCCCTCTGTCCTACAGCTCAGGGGAGTGTCTGCCACCCGCCACCTGCGATTACATGGGGAGGGGTGGGAAGGGCTGGCTAGCATGCCACCCCCCACGCCCTCCGGGTGGCAGGGCAGCTGGACACCTCCTTGCCGGCAGAGCGGGAGCCCCTTACCCAGCAGGGCCGTGTTGTCCAGGAGCATCCTTCCCTTGTCTGTAGACTCCTCGGCGTAGACGTCCCCAACCAGCAGCAGCCTGATGGCCTCCTGCTTCACCCCATCAAAGAAGTTGGACTGGATGGTTCGAGACACGGACCGGGCCCCGTCCTTCAGCTTCCCCACCTGCCGTGAGCCAGACCACAGGCTGTGAGAGGGATCCATGCAGGGCCCCATCCTCTGCCCAGGCCCCCACCCTCCGCCCACAGCCCGCCCCTACCTTGGCTTTCCCTTCCAGGGCGCGGCTGCCCGTGAACATCTTGCTCAGGCTGTGCCCATTCAGAGACCACATGGCTTTGAAGGACTCCACGAAGCGGTCAGCAATGGGCTTTGAATTCAGCCCTAGGCTCTCGAGTTGCAGATGAAGGACCTGTGGGAGAAGGGACAGTTGTCACTCATTCTCGCCCAGAAGCTCCCCCACAGCTGCCTGGGGGGAACGTCACCAGGCGTCATCCCGGTGAGTTCCTTATTCGGCAGATCGTGGATTACTCTGTGCCCCTCCAGAGGACAAAGAATCCTTGTAGCAGAGAACGGGACCTCCCACCACAACTCACCCCAACTTTATCTAACCTATCATTCCACCTAGCCCTCCTCTGACCCCCTCACTCCTGACCCCTCCACCCCCACTACCAGAGGGCTGGACAGCAAGCAGGGGTAGACGACAGACAGTGCTGACCCCACCCCAGCAGTGCGCTAGGAGAGGTCACCCAGGCAGCGGGTCACTAGACAGACTCAGGTCTCCCTCCCCGGCTTCAAACTCAGCCTCGTCTCAGCCAGCCTGACACTGCCTTTGCCCAACGGTATATTCACAATAATCATTCCACAGAACTACTGTTTCTCAAAGTGGCACCTGGCACCCTTGGGCTACCACGTCTGGGATGCATTCCAAAAAGGGTCTGAAAAAGTGTGCCTATGATGGGTCAAAGGCATATTGGGGCACAGGCAAGCCAGCCACCCAGGAAAACCTCTATCCAGATGCCCGGCACATCCCTGTCCTGTCTCCCCACAGTCAGAAAGTTAGCCCAGTGACACTACCCTTATCTTGCTGATGAAGGCACACAGCCTAGTCCCCACTGAAAGTATAGGACATGACACATATGGCCTGGGGCTGAGGCAGGGACAGACCTCGTGCGCAATGAAGCTCTGCACCGCGTTGGTTCGGTCCAGGCAGTCGAGACAATTCATCCGCAAAGTGCCTTTCTGAAAACTTAGGAAAACAGGAAACTCAAATGGTTACAAGTTACATTTGAAGGAGCAATGGCTGTAGCATGATGGCCTATGTTTGACTGGAGATCCCTGAGGAAACTTGCATCAAAACTCACCTCCTCCCCAGTAGCCCACCAGGACCCCCAGAATACCTCCTGATGGACCCTAGCATCCGAGGGACCCCAGCACTGCTGAAGCAGCAGGCAGACCTCAGAGCACATGCTCAGCGGCCTGCACACCTGGGTCATTATAAACAGAGTCAATTCTCATTATCTGCCACAGTTATGTTCTAGAATGTTGCCATGAACAATTCTCTAGTTGAACCATTAGCAAATTAGCAAATGCTGAACCACTGCTCCTAGGAGAAATAGAGGGTAAGGTTCCTCTGAGCCTCTGGTCACACATTTTCATCAACTAGTCACCACAGAACCTTGTTTTATATGTGTTTCTGTTTAAAGACAGCTGATTCATTAACATTGAACTCATGCCAACAGCACTGTAACTCATTCCTGAAGGAAGATTCTCTAACACACCTATTTTCTCCATCAGGCATGTCACCACCTTCTTGTGCTTAGGAACACCAGATGGCACTTAGCACTATACTTGGGGCCCATTTTAAACAGAGAAATACCCATAAAATGCACATAAATATGACAAACATGGCACTAAATAGACTATGAAAAGGACACTCGTTTACAGCAGGAGAGCTGAAACGGGAAGGCAGAGCATGGCCTTGCTCCGCCCCTGCTGGGAATGTGCACATTAGATGGCTCAAATTTTTCACTGTTCTGAGCAGGTCTGTAAAAGTACCATGAGTATTGATTTTGGGGTTACGAATAAATTTTAGCAAGTGGGCAAATTTGCAAACACAGAATCTCAATAACGAGGCTTGACTGTATTGTGATTTGAGGAAACTGGACCTCCTTTTTCTTCTGAGCAGGGAGTCCACGTCCCGGCTTCCTTGGGCCATCAGGGTTATGCCACCTGTCCCCCTTCACTCTCAGGGGTTCTCATCACGGTTTGGACAATAAGTTGTATGGTCACCATGGATCCACGTTTTAACCTAGTTCCGTTTATTAGTAAATTTATTTTGCCATAGAACCATGCTTTACCATCTACTTGCAAAATTCAAAAGCATGTTCTGATTCCAGAAGGGAAAGGAGAAGGCTGGAACCCAGGATCCCCAACATCGCTGAGCCTGTGGCCAGGAAACTGCAAGGGTAGCTAGTAGTGAGGGAGGGCACACAACCCTCCCGCTGCTAGCTCGCCCAACAGCAAGATGAAGACGCAGGCGGAGACTCACCGTGGACTTACATTCTCGCCCTTGGTGAACACGTCAAAGTCATCCCAGTGGAGTTTCAGCTGGGGCCTCAACAGGTTCTCCAATTTCTCTAGCTTGCCGCCTTTGGCAAACTGATGGAAGTCAAAGTTTATCATAGGCGTGTCAGCAGCATGGCAGGAAGCCCAGAGCAACTTCTGAAAGGGGAAAGGAAGAGGGTGGCAGGGAAGGAGGGAAGGGACGGTGACTGCAAACCTCCTCTCACAGCTGGAATCCCAGTGGCTCACTCACTGGAGTGCACAGTTTAGCTTTAAAGCTTAGAGTGGATCAAGTAGTTATCAGTCCTGACCCTGAAAGGGAAGCACAGAACAAAGACCCCGGGGACAAGACCACGAAGAGCATCTTGCCTGCAGAAGGGAGGAAGGTCCACATGGGGCAAGACAGCCAGAGTGGGTGTGGCTCCCAGGGGCAGCCCACACCCCTGCACCGACACCACCCTTCTGCAGGGCTCTCCGGGGGGCGCCGATGAGGGAAGGGCTGCTCTGTTCTTTGGGCACCCAAGTGCCACGGGCCCATCAGGGACAGGGCAGGGCCGTGGGCTATGGAGCTCATAATCCAGCTCACCGTCGCCCTGGTAACCAGCCCCATCCTGATAAGCGCAAGCCTCTGGGTGGGTGTGCTCCGAAGCAGCCAAGTGTCCTGGCCGGTCCTCGGGGCCCCTTGAGAGGATGTGCAGCCCAGTGAAACTTCAGGATGGGGGAGACGAGTGGCGGGGCCAGTGGGCCCAGCCTGCACACGAACTGGAATGGAGGTGGGGCCGGAGATGGGCAGGCACAGCAGGTAGGCACCAGGCAGAGGCCTCCCTTCCACACGAGAAACCTCAGCTGACAACTCCTCAGCTCTCTCGCCAGACAGTAAAGGGTGAACCGGCTGCCTTCCCAGGGCACCTGGCCTCAGGCCTCCCCCACCCCGCACCCTCCTGCGTGGCTTCAGGTCAGACCTGTCCAGCATTCGCCCATCCAGAGAATCTAATGACCTTGAAGGAAGGACTTCGGGCTGTCTGGTCCCTACAACTCAAAAGTGCCCATCCACCATGAGCCAGAATGCAAATCAGTGCACGCTGCCATCGTTAAGAAAGTCTTGCTATGAAGAAGAAGTCAGCTGAACTGAACAGTGTGCTGCTTAGCTGGCTTTATGTTCTAGAGCAAGTGCCTTGTCCACTTGTGGCCTGACAACAGCTGGTCTCAGGCCGGCCCCCGCTGTGTGGACCTCAGCGTGGCAGAACTGACGAGCTGAGGGAGCCAGAGCCCAGTCAGGTCTCCCCCAAGTGGAGTGTTCACCTCTTACCTCCTACCTGCCCAGGAGCCTGCCCTCCCCCACGTGGGCCATGGGACCACTGCCATCTCCTGCCCCTCTGTGACAAAGAGCCCACCAGCACAGGGGACACTTCCACCAGTTAACACAGGGGCTGAGGACGTCCTCTCTCCATAAGTCAAGACACAAAAGGAGAAGAGGTTCTTGGGGTTTTTTTTTTTCCCTTCTTCCTTAAAATAAGCTGCCAACATTGCTGCCAAGATGGGTGGGAGGGGAGATACTCCCCAGCTTGTTGCCAATAGCAACAAACCAAACAGGAAAAGCAGGTCTGCCCAAATGAAACTGGCCACCAGAAAGTCTGCTCCAAGCACGTGGCTTTTCCGAGCAGAGAAATGAGCAGCAGCTGGATTCAGCCTCCACCAGCCAGGAGTCAGGGGTCGGGACAGCAAGGAACACGCAGAGGTTGGCCCTCCCTTCCCACTGAGATGAAGTCGCACTTCAAACTCTCTCCATAAGGGGCTTCCTTGAGCTTTGAACAACCAGAGGGCTTTTCTCCACTAAGCTGGGGGCGACTGAGAAAGGACTGTGGAGGCACCCACAGCTCACTCTGGAGCTTTTAATGTAGCAGACTGAATACGCATGGGCGCTCTGGAACAGGGAGAGACCTGGGAGAGGCCGGTGGACACTTCGCTCCAACTGCTGCCTCCCCTGTCCAGGGCCTCTCCCTGCACCTCCCCTGAACATGGCCCGGGAAGCCTTGGGGAGCCCACAGGGAGCCGGGCACAGGAAACAGCTTTCTGGGGCAGCCCAAACAAGGATGGAAGGTTTGAAGGCTCCAGGTTAGCAGGAGGAAACCATGTAAGATTCTTTGCTTTAAACCAAGCCAGAGCTCTAACGAGCCACTCCAGGCACAAGTGCCCTACGGGTGTGTCGGGGAGCTCGCCAGGAGGTGCCAGCCAGCAGCTGAGCCAGACCAAGGAAGGAACTCGGGCTCCCCGAGCAGGTCAGGGATGCGTGGGATGAAGCCCAAACGTGTGCGTGTGCACGTGTGCATGCATGTGTGTGTGTGTGGGGGGAGCCAGGAGGAAGTACAGCTGGAGATGGGAGATGCTTTGTTTTGACTTTGAGAAAATTCTCCCAGCCACCAGTTCATAAAAATTAAGCTTCATACGTCAGGAACCCAAATTGCCTAATGCTGGAGAGCTGTGGAAAAAAAACCTCAAACATGGTGAAGGTAGCGAGAGCAGCACAACTGTTTCCAGTGCCCACAGAAGCCTGCCTCTGGGCAGGGCCCTGGGCTCCCTCACTGCCCGCCCCCCGCCCCCAACCCCCGCCCACGTGGAGAAGCTGGCAAGGGACAGGGTTTACCTTGAAGGCTCTGTTGAGTACCTCCTCCCCGCCTCTGCTCCCCAGCAGGTTCACGACCACTTGGTTCCCATACTGCTCCTTCAGAAGCACCATATGCCTGCAAGGCAGCAGGGCAGCACGTGACCCCATGTGGCCAGGCACAGGGGAGAGGGTGTGGAAGGGACCCACGGGGCACTAGAGGTCCAGGATGAGCCATTCCCCAGGACCGGAAGTGTGGGAAAATGAGCCCAAGAGATGGAGAAAACCAACCTCTCCCAGCCCCCTGGCTGCTCACTCAACCCCACTGTCAGAGACAGGCACGCCAACAGTCTGTTTGCATGAAGGCACGACCAAGAGTAACTCACAGCACACCAGACATCTACACAAGCATAACATCAGACGAAGGATATGCTGGACTTTCTTTAAGTACCCCCGGGAAATCCAGAACAGCTAACTTGGCCTTTCATTAACAGAACCTTATAAATGTGACATGCATATCTCTGAAATCAATTTCTGGTTCCACTTGGTACCTTCCTTCTCAAAACTGGAGAAACTGGTAGGAGAGCTGTCAACCTCAGTGTCCAATTTTTTATCTAAGCGCTGCATTTCATTATGTTTAACCCAAACAAGAAGGCACACCAAAATTTCAGGCTTTAGGAAAATATTTGTGCATCAGAGACTATTTTTTAAATACACATGTTGAAAGATTAGGGAGAGACTCTAATATTTATCCTTTATCACCAGCTTTTGAAAAGGAACTTTACAATTTTAATAACGTTAGAAATGTTTACACGTAGTTTTTCTTTTGGTGAGGAAGATTGGCCCTGAGCTAACATCTGTGCCAATCTTCCCCCATTTTGTATGTGGGCCGCCGCCACAGCACAGCCTGATGAGTGGTGTGTAGGTCCGCACCCAGGATCCGAACCCAGGAAACCCAGGCTGCCAAAGCGGAGCGCGCCAACTTAACTGCTACGCCACCGGGCCAGCCCCAACATGTAGTTTTTTTTAAAAAAAAAGAAAAAGATAATATAAAAGGCAAATGCAAAATTGTATTTTAATAGTGTGATCGTATGCCTAAATATAGAAAAAAGACTGGAAGATAACACTCCAAGACGTTAAAAGTGATGAATTTTATGTGATTTTTTTTCTTCTTTATATATTTTTGTATTTTCCAAATTTCTACGATGAAGTGCCTCTTTTATGAATGGATTTTTAAAAGTTTATTACAAAAGAACCATTTTTAGCCCAATAAGAGAAAAACACTCTTACTAACTGTGTGCAGTAGAAGAATATGGATTCTCAAGTGGGTAGTTTAGGTTCCTCTGCTGACGAGTTAAGGGTGAGTCTACCCCCGGCTCCTGTCTCTGTGTGGAGGAATTCTCCTAGAAAGATGCTCCTGGCAGCCTGCCCTCCCTGTAGTCTCTCCTCGGGGAAGAAGAGGGCTTGAGGAGATGGGGTAAAACAGGCTCTGCACACGTGGACAGGCTGTGCACTGTCCCTGGACCTGTGCAATGTGGCAGCCCTGGGTGAGAGAGCCAGAAGAAACGAGGTGTGCGTAGGTCGGCCCCTCTGGGCCCTCTTTTGGATCTGCATGCCCGTAGAAGATGCATCCTGGCCTGAGGGCCACCATGTGGAGCCAAAAGCAGGCTCTGCTCTGGTGGGCAGTCTGGGCTTCTCAGCTCTGCCTGTCATGGAGACCCTTTGATTTGGTGCTGAAACACCAAATTGAAGAAGTGCCATATGGCCACACATCCAAGCCGTGTCCCACAATGCAGCTTATCAGAAATAAGGCTGATGTCTCATCTCCAAGTGCCTGAAGCCTGCACCTAAGTCTCAAGTGGTTCCAAATTCCAGGGTTGGAAGAGAAACATCATCATTCATGTCCCCAGCCCCAAATACCCTCAATCACATTATTCATCCCTTCTGAGCTAGCTCCTTTGTCTGTACCATAAGGCTAATCCTCCTTACGTAAAGAATGGTTCTGAGGACTAAAAAGACGAGGAAAAGTGACAAGTACAGTGCTTGGCATATGGGAGTTGGTTTTTCTTTCCTTCCTTTTAATTTTAAAATAAGATAATACGCTTATTGTTGATAAATTAAAAACTCATTTCACTGGCTCCAACGGGAAGAGTCTCGGAGTCCACACCGAGGTCAGTGAGGTGGCTCTGTGCATGTAGGGTCTTTTTCACTCTCTCTGCGCATATGTGACTGTTATATGGAGTTTCCTGGAAAACCGTGCAGTTTTTCAGGACATTGAGGAGTCAGATTTCCATTTGGCAGCATCCTTCTCACAATTCAGGGCATCACTGAGGGACCAATGGTTAAACACCCCTGATGCCCACACAAAGAATCCGGACATAAGCAGCTCCAGGCAGGTGACAGAGGGAGGAAGGAGCAGAGCTTCAGTGTCCCACAATGGTGAAAGGTTAATTCTTTCATCAACTCACAACCACGCTGCGCAACAAGATCCTCCTCTAGCAGTCACAGCCAGAGGCTGCTTAAAACAGCCCCTTCCTTCAGACAGATGGCAGATAAAAGAACACAATGAGGAACCTGGATAAACAGTACAGCACTGACAGTGGGAAACAAGCATGCTGTGGGTATTAAGACTACCGATGTAAAGGGTATTTGTGGGGGTGGGTGGGGAAGGGATTTACTCCGGACTAAATACATCGAAGAACTCAAACTCTTGAGAGAGAGCCCTGTGATGTCCCAGAGATTTGGGGCATCCTTCTAGGGGGCGATGGCAGCCCCGCTGCTCAGGGGAGCCCCCAGTGCTCCACCATGGTCTATTAGAGAAACACGTGATCTCACTTCCAAACCCCACTCTCAATGAGGACAACACAGTTCACAACCAGCATGAGAACGGGCAGCTCTTTCCACTGGGAATGTAATGCTGCTCAATTCTAGTCAACCTTCATGGTTAGAACGCATGAAAAAAAGAAACTTACTGTAAGCCAAAAGTTTAAGCAGTTGCTGCTTGAAAAAGAACTTACTACAGTTTCAGAAAGTTGTTTGATGATTTGCAAAGAGATTAAGTTTACCAATGGATGTGGGGAAGAGGGGCTTGTGAGAAAAGAGAGAGCTTATTCTCTCGAGTACACACACACACACGCACGCACACACGCACCATATACTAACAGGATTTAAAAAGTTTTAAGTCTATGTAAATGTTCTTAAAATATTTTTTGGGGGGTCAGCCCCGTGGCATAGTGGTTAAGTTCAGCATGTTCCAGTTTGGCAGCCTGGGTTTGCAGGTTCAGATCCCAGGCACAGACCTACACCACTTGTCAGCCATGCCGTGGTGGCAACCCATATATAAAGTAGAGGAAGACTGGTACAGATGTTAGCTCAGGGCTAATCTTTCTCAGAAAAAAAAAAAACAAACTTATAAATACATGAAGCTTTTTGAAACAAGCCCAGCATGCCCCTTCCCTTTTGCTTCTGGTCAGCTCAGGAAGAATTTCATTTTCGGTTATATGTTGACTATTTCCTAAGAACATTTAATATAGCTCAATGTCACCTAAAAGAACTCTATATGCACAATGTGTACAACACAATAATAGTGTTCTGAGGAAAAGGCAAGAGTGTTTTCACTAATAGATTATACATCTCTTTCCAGTAAAAGCTCACCATTGGTAACATGCTAATTAGGGGGCACAGCTGGGCTGGTGTTAGCAGATTTACGGTAAACAAGAAGGCTGCAAGCAAATTTAAGGTCCAAATGAAGCGTCAGGTGGAATGATTAAAACATTTTCAAAATTATGCTTTGAGAATTTTTATTACATTCACTGAGATAACTTTTTAAATTAGTATTTAGATTAAAAAAGCAAATATTTTAAGAAGCTATTAACTATTTCAAGTACAAATGACTAACAGTTCAGGTTAGCGATGAAGAAACCTATGGACAGTTAGCCATTAATGATTAGGTAGCTAGTAACTAAAGTTTTTTTGGCAATTATTAATTGCAGTCTTTAGTTGTTTGCCCACTCATTGTTAGCTATGCTGTTTATTTTTAAAAGACAGGTAGATAGGCAATATATTATCTGACTCCTACTAGGTTCCTCATAGACAACTTCCCCCCAACACTTGGGGCACCATGGTAATAGATGCCTGAGTTGTTTTTCAGGAACTAAGAGTCAACCCCTGGCCGGTTCAGGCTGGTCAAGACCACCAACTGGGCCTGTGCAGGTGTCCCACAGGTGAACTCCAGATGTCAGGGAGCCAAAAACTCCATCCTCAGATCATGGCAATGCCGCCATTTTGTGAACATGCGTCCTATGAAGAGCCATGAAGCTTGACTACGCTTGCACAGATCATCAATTACCTCACTTCTCTTTACCTTCAATCATCTATCCCCACACTTCAGACCACCCTCCCCCCTTTATCCCAGAAATATCCCTGATCCCCATTTTCAGGGAGGCAGATTTGAGATTCATTCTCCTGTCTCCTCGCTCGGCTGCCTTGTGAATAAACCCCTTCTCTGCAGCAAACTCATCGTCTCAGTGATTGGCTTTTTGTGTGACAGGCAAAATGAACCTGGTTCAGCAACAGTGGCTTTTCTTAAGCAAGTTGCAAAACAGTAAGTGTGTTATGATCCAATTTGTGTTTTAAAAAATGAACTATGTATATATCAAAATTTTTTCTGGAATGATACAGAAAAAACTAATCGTAAAATCTCCAGTAGGAATTGGGAGTAAGAATACTTTTATTTCTCACTTTATACCTTTCTATACTGTGACTTTTTACAACCTGGGACTATATTACTTTTAAAACAAAAACAAATAGCTACAAATATCCTATAATTTAGATTACCCCTTATTAACCAGGACAAATGGATAAAGCTTCACTGAAGAAGAAACTGATAAGATAAAATAATTGCAAAGTGTTACCTGAGCATTTATTAATGAACCTTCAGGGAAACCTGAGAGTAAGTAAAAATTCTTACTTATAAGTAAGTAAACTCCCTTCTCGCATAAAGAACCAAAGGAAAAGGCAGATTTAGAGTCCAGATTTGGGGTCCTCCCTTCCCACTGCACCCTGTCCCCTGTGCTGCTGTCTGGGAGGAAGACTCCTAAGGATGACAGGCTTAGGATGGGGTCAGACAACCCTACCTGTCAAAAGCAGGGGCGTTGGCTTCCAGGCCTCTGTTGAGTCTCAGATGATGAGAGCCAACCTAAAGCAAAGAGAAATAACACAAGTGATGTCTCCTGCTCTGTGAACCCAGGAAGCAATTGTTTCCCCCTCCCCCTTCTCACTGCCAGCCAGCACCATCAGCTTCTCACTGCACACAGCAGCCACTCGGCCCCCTCCGTGGCCCATTCACAGCTCAGGAAGGCCAGGCCATGACCTCAGGTCCTGAAGCCGAGTCTGGCTCTGCTGCAGCCCAGTCCCAACTGCAGCATGGACCATGCTGGCTGGAATTCTTCCACAGACAGAAGAGAAACTTTAGGTTAAGACCATGAGGCCCACATCAGATCCGCAAACCCTTCCACAGTGCAGAGGGGCAGCTAAATAAGCCAACCGGGGAGAGACAAACCACATCTCAGCCTTCTCTGCAACTCTAGGGACCTCGACTGCCCCCAAATCTGAGTTATAACTACCTGCAAACTAATTTGCCTTATTATTTAGAACTACCTATTTAACACTGGAAGTTTAAAAAACTAACTTAAAACTATGTATCGTTATTGGAGCCAGCTTGAAGGAGCTCTCTCTGGACAAATCTGGGACAATTTGAGCATTGAACTATATAAGGACAGCAATGGATTATAACCTGATGAATAAAATAGGAATCCATGAATCTATACAGATGAGAGCTGGCTGGACAAGTGGATAGATGGATGGGTGAGTGGGTGGGTGAATGGGTAGATGGGTGGGTGGATGAGTGGGCAGGTGGATGGGGGAGAAGGGAGGGCTCTTCCTTACAGTAGAATACCAACAGATAAATGTGGAGGAAGTGGTGGAAAATTGTCATTTTATAACCATCATACTGAAGAATTGTTTAGCAAAAATCATCCATTGATCATAATGTTAAGGGAAAGTTTGAGGAGGAGCAGGATACTTGCATAATCTCAGAGTCTCCCACAGATGCTTACCAAGTGAAAAGAAAAACATATTAACTATAAGTGAAGAAACAGAACAGCACCTTGCCCAGGTGATCAAAATTAACATCACTACAGAGGGACAGATGGACACTGTGGGCCTCCAGATGGCACACCCTGGAAGGACGTGGTGTCAGGGATCCATACCCTGAACCTGATCATAATGAAACACCGGGAAACCCCCAAACGAGGCACATTCGATTTAAAGAAAAAGGCCTGCACTCTCCCAAAATGTCAATGTCACAAGAGACAGAAAGGCAGAGGAACTGATCCAGACTAAAGGAGCCTAGAGATGTGACAACTAAATGCAGGATGTGATCCTGGCCTGAAGGGGAAGGGGTGTCATGACAGACATTACTACTAAGACAATTGATAAATCTAGAATATGCACTGCAGATTAAAGTATTGTGTCAATGTTAAATTTCCTAAATATGCACTTAAACCGTGGTGATATAAGAGAATATATTTGCTCTCAGGAAAAATATCCCGACATATTAAGAAGATATATGATATATGCAACTTACTCTCAAATGGTTCAAAAAATAATGGCATATGCGTATGTGGCAAGATGCTAACATTTAGTGACTCTGGGTAGAGGACAAATGGGATTTCTCTCTACTGGTCTCACAACTTTTCTGTAGGTCTGAAATTATTTCAAGACAAAACGTTTTTTAAAATGTACTGTTTAGTCTTGCTTGTTATTGAGCGTTGTAAAAGTGGTGTCATTAGATCCATCCACATCAGATGTGATTATTACTGAGTATGAATACATCTGCCCCTCTTCACACTTGAGGAAAGTATCCATCTAGAAAACTGGTTTCTCAGCAATAGATTTAGAAATTACTGGGATTAGGTTTGCACATCTAAATGATTCTACAAATAAAGTCCCAAATCCCTTTTAGTCCTAAGAAACCTTGCGAGTTCCCAAGAAAGGCTCAACCAAAACATCTTCATTTTGTGCTTACTCTGCCCTCCTTTCCCAATGGCCATCAACACCTGCAAGATACTTAATTCCAAAAGCTTTCACAGCCCTGAGTTCTGAGAAGACTGCTCCACCCTACTCTCCAAGGCAAGTCAGCTCTGTCTTTCTTCTGAACTTACAAGGAAGGTGCTGGAGGAAAGTGGGTCTATGTCCCTCTCAGGCACACTCTGATATTCCCGAAGGCTCAAACCCAAAAGAAGGGGCTGCTTGCTCCATGTCAGTCTGTCAGTCATCACAAGAAATCTCCCCTGGCCTCAGGGATAAGCCGCAGCTGTTTCTAGAATCGTTCCCATGGGAACACAGAAAGAGGAGCCTAGAGAAACCAGAGTTCAGGGCTCAGAAGCCTGGCTTTTAGTCATGACAAGTTCTCTTCCTGGACACGTCTGTCTCTCCCTGAGTCATAACCTAAAGTTTCTTCTCCTAAACAGGTAGAAATTTCAGTCACAGATGACGGGACTCAGGAGTGTCCAATCTCTGGGCTCCAAATTCCTCCCATTATAAAAATTACCTCAGTCCCATTCCACACTCCATAACCAGTCCAGGCCTGAGTTAGTGAGCACACCCAGACATCCCGAGTCAACACGGTTCTGGGAAGGAGACGAGGGTCCCTGGATTCCCTGCGTTGGATGATTCCCACCCAACTGGGATCACTCTAGGAAAGACCTAGAAGCACACTTCAAGGTTTCTAACAGGTCTACATAACAGGTGCAAATTAATTAGACAGAAACTGTGCCCCTGTGTACTGAGAACAAGCAGGAATCTGTGTTTTAACAAGCCCTCCAGGTGATTCCTGCACACATGTGCACACACGTGTATGCACGCGCACACACGCTAAACTTTGAGAAGTGCTGGTTCCAACTTCTTCCTCCATCGCCCGTTCGCTCAAGTTGCAAATGCCTGAGGGGATAAGGAAGCGGAGAAACGAGCTCGGGGGGCTGTGTCCACACCTGTCCAGCCACAGGGCACCCTGTGACCAGGCCCAGCCTGCCCAGGGCTGCTTCCTTGGGCATCATTGCCGCAGGTTGTGTCCCCCCACCTCCTGAAGTGGACAGGGCCGGGAGCAGAAGCGGGGCCTTGCACATTCTCTCAGGAGAGGTCACCCTTCCTCCATCATCTCTTTAGTCTGGCTGCTTAGGCCTCGCGTCCCCCCTACCCCTATCCCGCTCTGACACTGACCCGCATCTCTCCTCTCTGGTGTCACCTAGTCCTGAGGCCACCGCGTGTCAGAAGCCTCAAGAAGGAGCTTCAGTCAGGGGCTGGAAAGAAACCACTGCTGGCACCAGCACACTTGGACTGACCGCCACTGCTATTTTTAGTCTCCTCTCCTTCTCCTTCACCCAGCCTCCTCCCCCTGGCCAGGCGGACCCTTGGCCAACCTCTCCTGTCTAGAGTCGAGTTCACTGCTATAGACTACAGACGGAGCCTTGGGAGTTGGCCATGAGAACAATCCAAGTCTAGAGAACTCCTGGCTGCGTTAGTCGAAGGAGAGTCTGCACCAGCACTTGAATGAGTCCCACAATCACAAAGACATCTCTGAATCTCTCGCCTCACATCCAGATGCTGCCAGCATCTCTCATCTGGATCACTGCAACCGTCCCATCTGGTGTCCTTACTTTCCGTCTTCTCCCTCCAAACTAAAACCTGTTACACTTACGTGGAATCATGTCACCCTCCCCTGGAGGTTTCCACCCTTCATGCCGTGGTCCAGTGTGTGCTGGAGGCGGCTCCAACCAGCTCACGAGCTGATTGTGCGTGCATCTCTTCCCAGCTCCAAGTTCATTGGAGTCATCTAGGGGTCTTCAAAAAGTAGATGCCTGGCTCCCACCCCCAGACACTGTGATTTAATTGGGATGGCATGCGACCTGGATGTCAGGAGTTTTGTAAGTTGCCCAGGTGATTCTAATGTGCAGCAAAGTTTGGGTACCACTCCTTTAGCTGGGGTAAAATGTAAATTCCTTAGTATAACATACAAAGCCCGTCTTGATCTGGCCCTTGTCTGCCTCTCTAGCCTCACCTCTTGCCATGTCCCCCACGCCTAGGACTGCAAGCAGCCAAGCCAGTGTGATTCTCTGGATTTGCCATGATCTCAGGGGTTGCAATATCTGCCTCTGTGGCTCTCTCTGCAAAGGCTGCCTTCCTTCCCTGGGTGACTCTGTCCTGTCCCTCCCAAGTCAGCTCAGACACCCACCCCTCAGCCTGGGTGAGCCAGCCCTCTCCAGAGCTGCCACAGGGTCTTGGTCTTCCTCTCTCTTGGGCTCTATTCACACAACACTGTCATGTCCTGTCCCCTCCTCCCTGAAGGCAGGGGCTATATCTGATGTCGTGCCCTCATGTACCCACAGATGCTCAATGAGTATGAGACAAATAAAGGTCTTACTCTGGGGTGTCTCTGAGGGCTGGGAGATGCAACAGCCTAGGAGACCAGTCCTTGTTGATAGGGAGATATGAGGACACCGTCACTACACCTCACAGTGTCCTCATGGGGACTTAGGGGGAAACTCTAAATCCACTCACAAGACGCAAAGAGCCATGAGTCTCCTAATGCAACTTGTGTTCTTGTCTCCTAGATGTTATAATTTATTCATGTTAATAACAATATTAACAGCTACTATTTTTGAGTGCTTTCTAGATACCGTGCTAAATTCTAATATACATTATGATATTTAATTCTCTCCATAACCTTTGAGTTTGGTACTGTTAATCCCATTTTATAGAACAGTAAACTAAGGCTTAGCAAAGATAAACGCTTCTCAGCTTTTTTTTTTGAGATAAGAACATTTTTTTTGAGTTAAGAAGTTTTTCTTTGAGATAAAAACTTCTCAAAAGTATATGGTTCCTGTGGCCGGCCTCGTGGTATAGTGGTTAAGTTCGCATGCTCGGCTTCAGCTGCCTGGGGTTTGCAGGTTCAGATCCCAGGCGCGGACTTAGACCATTCAGCAAGCCATGCTGTGGTGGCATCCCACATACAAAGTAGAGGAAGACGGGCATAGGTCTTAGCTCAGGGACAATCTGCCTCAAGCAAAAAGAGGAAGATTGGCAACAGATGTTGGCTCAGGGCCAATCTTCCTCACCCCAAGGAAAAAAAAAAAGTATATGGTTGCTAACTGGGGGAGCCAGAACCTGAACTGGAACCCAGGTCAGTATAACGTCAAAGTTTATGCTCTGGATCACGTGACAGGCAGCCTTGCAACCTTGTTTTTCTCTGTGATGGTGGCTGATAAGCTCAGGACCTTCATGTAAGCACACAAGACCCACAGCCTGCACTGCGCGTGCAATTTTATCTTGGCTTCAGTTGATTTTCATGATAAGTATTTTTCCTCTCACCCAAACCTCTTCATTCTCTTTGAAACTGTTGTGCTACAAGCCATCCCACATCCACATTCTGGTTGTACATCACACAAATGAGCACACACAGTGCCATGCATCCAAGCGCTTAGTGAACAGCCCTTGACAAGGAGGTGGCGAACGTAGGCAACGTGGGAGCAGCAGAGAGGACTAATTACTTTGCATCCTCCTCCAGCTGGTTGAGTCACAGGAACCTTCAAAACACAGACCTACCTCAACCTTTACAAGACATGAGTCTATATATGCATGTTACGGGGGAGGAAGATTCTAAAGTGACAGGTGGAGTGAAATCTTCAACAGACTAACAGTATATAAAAAATATACTCCATAACTATACCAGGAGAGCAATTAGCTTTAAGGGTAAAATTTCAATGTCGCTATTTATAAACTGCAAACCTATTTACATGGTAAAGATGAAATTGTTAAAGGCATATTGTTGCTAGAAATGGTGTCAGGATCCAGGAGTTTGTCATGAAGGTACCATTCCCATGGAAACGTGCAGACAAACCATCATCCCACAGTCCTCTCTGCGTGCCCCCATCCCTGGCAGGGCTCATGGGTTCCCCGGGGCAGCCTCAAGAGGGTGCAACATTGCAACTTAAAATGCAAGCTGTTCACCCAAAAATCTTTGCATTTTTCATCTCATGTGAGTGCAGAAGGAAAGGGAAAAGCTCAAAATGGAGAAAAACAACCAGAATCAATCCTCAGGCTTGCTATCGATAGTTCAGGTAGGGTGACTGTGGACCACCACTGAAAGCTGCCCTCTTTGATGAAGATGACCTAATCTGTCTTTGCTGATGGATGGTATCTAGAGGATAAACATGAGTATTAGACCCAAAGGTTAGCAAATCCTTAATAAGATTAATGAACACTGAAGCCTTTTGAAACTTATTTTGAAGAACCATGGGGGCCCTGGAGAAGCACAAGTGTTATGAATCTGAAAGAGGCTATAGTTGCTAAAAAGCGAGCCACCAGGTTCCACGGACACCGTCTGTGTCAGATCGGGGGACAGCTGCTCCAGGGCAGGGTCAGGCTACATCTGGAGCATCAGGAGGGTTAAGCTGGGGACCAAAATTAAAAACGAAAATGATGAATGAGTTTTGCTTTGTTTTTAGAAGGGGGAGACCAGAACATGGAGAGTCCTAGAAATATGACAGTAGACGCCCTAAGGAGCTAGAAAGTCCTAGAGAAGACAAAATGGAGAAAGGGAGAGCCATGAGCATCCTCCTCAAAGGTCTGAGGAATCAGACTTACTCTGGAGTGTTCCCAAACACCCTGTGCACAAACAGTGCGCAATGCAAGGAGGAACTGGCTAATAACACAGCCATCCCAAATCGTGGCCTTGAGCTCAGTGTCTGGAGGTCAGCCTCTCACAGATCCTGGAAGAATGACCCCTGAACTGGGTGACTGGGTGAAACGGATGGATTTCAAAGGGTCCTTCCCAAATTCTAAGGCTACCATGATCAGCCCCCAGTTTTTGGCTTTCTTACAAATTTTCACATGAAATATAACATGGGCTCCCTCTTTTCTTTTTGCACTCTACTCATTTGATCTTCACTTTTTATTCTTCTAAATGCAGAGCTCCAGAAATCTCAGAAGGAAAACTCTAAATCTAAAGAAAATCAAATTTCAAGAACCCTGTTGGAATGTCCAAAACAAGTAAATCTATAGAGACAGAAAGTAGACTAATAGTTGCTTAGGGCTCTGGGAGAGCTAGGAGGGAATGGAGAGTGACCACTGATGGCTACAGGGTTTGTTAGCAGGGATAAAAGTGTTCTAAAATTAGATTATGGTGATGGTTACACAACTCTGGAAATGCACTGAAAACCATTGAACTGTATGCTTGAAATGGGTGAAGTTTATGGTATGTAAATTATATCTCAGTACAGCTGTTTAAAAAAAAATAACTCTTTTGGGATGAGCTCCAGAGGAATTTTCCACGTTATAATTATCCTCAGGAGTGCTTCTCTATGCCATCACTTAAAGCCACCAGCCATCCTCATACATCTGAGTTGTTCCTTTCTAATGGAAAGACTGAATGTTAATAAAGCTTTTTTTTTCCCTCTACAGAAGTCAGAGCCTAAATGAGATCCCCATCCATCCATCTCACTCGAAGAACTGACATGGTTCCTTTCCGTGGCTGTCAACTGCAGCACGATGACATGCAGCATGAGGACAAAGTGTCTACTGCTGACACTGGGTCAAGTCAAGGGCAAACACTCCAAGAACCTGGCAGATGGCCCTGAGCCTCTTCAGCCACTGGCTGATGACCCAACCGCCATCACACAGAGCCCTGGGTAAGAAGAGCCAACGCGACAGACGCCACGGCAGAGAGGTCCTCTGAGTGCACCAGCGCTCCCTCCAGCCAGGGAGGAGGATCCAGGACCGGTGTTGAGGAATCTCGAGTTCACTCGCCCGTGACCCCCTGGGTAGGGACTCACTGAATGAGGCAGCGTGTGTTCCATTGACGACAAATGTGTTCTTGGGACATGGCACTACACCCTGAACTTGTCCCAGGAGCCAGAACGCCAAATACCTCTGGCACTGACCAGAGCCCTGTTTGGGATGGCAAGGTGTATTTTTAGAAATCATAAGAAAGCTCTGTGCAATTCTCACGTGGCCCCACAACAGGCACCTCCAGACGCCAGACCTGCTGCACGGCCACCAGGACCCTGAGAACCTCTCACAGCCCTCTAGGACAGTCACGGCTCTCAAAAAAAATCTTTGGCCACGTTTTCAATACACTGAACTTGGCGTCTAACTTAAGGTGATTCTACTCAATTACACTGTGGTTCACTTATCAGCAAAGACCTTCCCACTTCACCTGCATCAACGGCGAGCTCATGATCAGAAAATTACACACAATGTACATGTTTCTGTATAAACACTGCACACACTTGCACACATTTTGACAGCTCAGCTCAATACAACTGGGCCTAGGACTAAGACCAGAAACTGTGCCATGAAAGAAACATGGTTAAAAGAAACAAACCACAGCTGTTTAGAAGCCAAGGCAGGGTGAACAATGACACAAGTGGACATACCTTTTTTTATTACCTACCTGAAGCCCTGGCTGCTCCCAAAACAGTGGAACCGAGCCTCTGATCTGGACAAAAGACGACACTCCATCATCCATGTAAATCGTCTGCACCAGAGGGAAACATAAAAGGGAAAAGTATTCTTCAACGAAATCGAACGTCCTGGGGCTGGGTAATGGGATCCGGCTCCTGAGACCCGACACCAGCAGGAATGAAGGGCAGACGGCGACTCCAGCGCCCTCTGCTCCTGTCCCCAGCGTGGCCGGGCTACTCTGTGACCCACAGGCCAGCCCAGTGCACTCATGGGCATGCTGGCTGCCGACCCGCCTCCGAGGAGTCCAGAGCAGACGCGGGCTCTCCCAGGGTCTGCTGCAGCTGGCAGGGAATTTGCACCACCTTGCCAAGCTCCCTCAAAACCCAGCAATGGCCCCCCACCCCATGTTAGGAACAGAAGCAAATGTGCTCTGGGATTTAACTAAGATCTTTCTTAATCCCTCTGTGTTCACCTGGTCAACAGCCAAGTAGCAGAGAGTGACTAGAAAAGGACTGAATGAAATGAACAAACTACAGCCCAAAGATCTAGTTGTCTGCACTAGTCAGGCCTCTACTTGACAAGGCAAGCCAAGACTTGATTTGAACCTGTAGCCAGTCCTGACCTTATGCCACCGTGTTCTTGAACACGCCACTAAGTCAACACAACACAGCTTCCACAAGCTTCTAGCGTGATAGCACCTGCATAGAAGCAGATGATACTTACACGTTAAAGAATATTTCTCCTCCTCCATCCGCACACACAATTATTTCAGAGTGCACCAACTCCCCATCTGCCTGCTGGCCCCCACTGAAATGTAGTGCAAGGGAGTTTTAAAAAGACAAAAAGTACAGTTCTGAGCATCACGAGGGGGAGGCTGTGGCAGTTATCGGATGCGCTGCCCTTGATCTGAGTAACTCTACCCTGGCCTGCCAAGGCCGGCCTGGGCGATGCTGCTGGTCCTTTCCATTTCTTACCAGCCTGCTCCCTTACAGGGTAGCTTTCCAGGCAGCTAGATCACGCTCAGATCACACATGCATTAGTAATTCTGCAGTGGAGGACTTGAACATCAGACCCGCAGGTTCCCTGGACTACAGGAATTCCATGGGCCTGTGGCTATGTTGTTGAGCTGAAATTCTATCCTTTAATCCCCAAAGGAAAAAAGCACTGGGTTAAGAATTTGTTGTCTGTTTCTAGATATTGACTAGCAGCCAATTTGTTACTCTCCATTATTCAACTGACAAAAAGAGAAGAAAGTAGCAGATTATTTAAACTACTGCAGGCATAGTTGGCTACAATGAGATTAAGTGCATAAGACCCAGTGGCAGGTGTGACTTGCACAGGTCCAGAATGCTGAGAAAGCAACCAACTCAGCCAACATCTTTCTATAAAGGCAACTCTTCAACAGTGCCCAGGATCTGATTTAAGCTAAGGAACTATTACTCTTCACTTTAATTAACACACGTTAATTGCACTACTTCCAGCATGAGACCACAATCCTCTTGAGTTGCAACTTGCACAGGACCAGCTTCAGAAAACACCAAGGGGCAGTCCCAGTGCTCCAGCCCCCACCCCTGGGGCCAGAAGAAAAGATGCCTCCAAATTTCTCCACTCCTCCCTCCCACGTGAAAATATTCTAGTTCGGTGTCCCCATCCTACCATCAGGACCACCTTCCTTGTTCCCAAGGTGATAGGACAAACCTGGTCATCAAACACTAGTGAGGGATTTACGGTGCTTTCCTTTCCGGGCTAAAGAACATAGGTTTTAATGCTAGTGGGAGATGCAGTGCCTCACCTCACATAGGTAATTTTAACAGAGGGCATTTGAGGTCCCCGGGGGAGGAGAGGCAGGATGGAGAGTGAAAGCAGGTGGGCACTGCGCTCTGGGACACCAGCCTGGGTCCAGCTTCCATGTGCCAACTCCCATTACCCAGCAGAATGACCCTGGATACGTTCCTTAGCCACTTTCAGCCTCAGTTTCCCTCTCTCTCGATGGAGTTATGTCACCCAGTCACAGAGGGAGGAGTAAATGAGGCAGGGTGATCCTGGCGAGGGGCAGGCCTCCGTTCTCTTCAGGCTGGGAACTCGCTACCCCTCCGCCCTGCAGAGGACGGAGAAAAGACTGGGCAGGGCTCAGAGCACTGCAGGAAGAGGGTTTAATCCAGGACAGCACAGACAAGAGAGGGGAGGGAGACCAGCAAGGCATTTCGGGAAGGAGGGAGTCCACCAAGGCCACGTGACGGCGAGGCCAGGCCAGGCCTGGGAGCCCCTGCACTTGGCAACCCTGAGCAGCCCCTTTCATGGAGTGGTGGGAGCAGAAACTCTACGACCACAAAGAGAAAGGGACAAAGCAGGAAGCCTCGTGACTGCATAAATACACTTTTATCTAAAAGGCTTTTTGCTGAACTAGGATTTCCGGATGAGGTGTTTGCAAACCAATTCTTTGCAAGCCTGCATTCTTGGGAGGACATGCACAGTCATCCTAACCTCCCTGGACTAATCATTGGCCTTATCTTCAATAGCCAGATATTTATCTTTTGGCAGACCAGGGGACTTTTGAGGTTTTGTTTTTCAGTGTGGTGAGTCACGGCTGCAGAGCCAGCCCCCAGGTGTGACTCAGAGCAGAGCTGAAAGGACTTAAGGCTTCCTCCCGGGGAGACTGAGGTGACTCTGCACCTGCACACACACCCGTGCACACACACACACCACACAAATGCACATGCGACATATACGTGTGTGCACACGACACAATACACACACCTGCATGCACATAACATACCATACACACAAAAGCACACACACACACACAAAACACCCCCACACGTGCGTGCGTTCACACACACAGCCTGCCTTGGAGGAGAAAGACTGTTTGTCCCTCTTAGGAAAAATGTTAAAACCAGGCAGAAGTGGATGGTGCTGAAAGCACCTCCTTTTCTGGCTCCCTGGGCGTTTCACTCAGGAGAAGCCCAGTTGCCAATTTGTTCTTTACTTAGTCCCTTTGTTTGTTTGCAAATGACAACAGCTCGGCAATTCTTCAGCTCCCCCGCATGCATTGACGGCAGGACATCCAACCCCAGGAGGCTAAGGGCTTGGGTCTGAGAGCCTCAGTGCCCTAGCAGGGGGTCCGGGCCAGAGGTGACCTGCGGGTAGCCACCAAGAGGGGCTGAGCTGCCCCAGCAGTCTCTTTCCCACCGCAGGCTCAGTACCAGTTTCCTCCTGCCACTCTCAGGTGAGGAGGCCGAGTTTCAAAGCCTGCCCTTTCTCCAGATGTCAGCTCACGAAGCAGGCAAGATGGGCTACCTGAAAGGACCTACCCGCCCCCCAGCCCCCGTGTCTACTCAATCACTGATTTGAGGGCCACGGGATGCGATGCACCATCTGTTCTTTCACCATAAACAAAGCCACCAAGGCCACACGTTTGAGGGCACGCTCTGCCCCACGACACGACCCTGACCAGGGGCTCACAATCGTGGCTCCACGAGCTCAAGGGAACAGGACATGCAGGGCTCCGTGAGTGACTTCTCCAGGATCCCATCAGATCACCGCAGTCCTAGTTGGGTGAACGTGGACAGGGGCACAGGTAGGTTTCCTTCACGCTTACTGTGCGTCCTCCCTTCCCCGAGCTGCTTCCCCAAGCTCAGCAAAACCCTGCATGCTGAGCATCCTCCCCGTGGCGCCAATCTCCGATGTATCCTTAGAAGTGCCATCACCAGCAGGCAGCTAGGGGGAGGAAGGCATAGCTGCCGCTCGGCAGGAACACTAGTAAGTACATATTCCATTTAGAGAAAGATTTGTGTGTTAAAAAAGAAAACAACTTAGATCAACCTAAGCACCTCTGTTGCTACAAAGCACCACAGATAAAAACATCCCACGATCCCAGAGACAGAAAGCAAGTGGCTCTCTTGCTGTAAGTGGAAGCAATGCAAGTTTCTCGTTCTCTGGGAGCAGCTGCTTCCTTCCAGCCATCTCTGCTCATCCTGCCTCCGTAAGCAGTTTAGAAAAGGGGATGATGCTCCTACAGTATACACTACCTGGAGCTGGCTTCCAGGAAGGGAGGATTCCCCATCGGGACCATGCCCAGTCCCATGGGTATTCTGGGGCGTCCCTCAGCAGGATGCTTTCCAAAGGCAGCATGCGCCTTCACTGCCCTCCTCAATTTCATCTGTGTCTTCCTCCCCCTCTGCTCCTCCCACCTTGCACTGTCTTCCAGCACACAGATCTCTCCTGCCCTCACTTGCTCTGCTGTCTTTCCCGTCTCTCTCCAGGTGGGAGTCTCACAGCTGAGCACTGACTGTGGGAGGCACCCCTGGGAGGGCGAAGCTGCCTGCCTGGGAGGGCCAGCCCATCTGTCTTGTTCCTGCTGCGACCCCACCTGGCAGGCTCACCATCAAACTCGAGGGTCTCAGGATTTGCTTCCATGTTACCAACAAGGACACCCCTGGAATCGGCCCTAGGAACTGACTCCTCCCCTCCCCTGGTGGTCGCCTTCCCCCTGTGCCATCGTGGTCACACTGTCTGGGGGCTGTGATGGCGTGAATCATCCTGGGCTCCTACTTCCCACAGCAGAGAGCATGTGGTCTTTCCAGAGCAGCCTGAAATGTACGCGCCCCACAAAGAACTGCTTTGGGTGCAAGGCCACGACCCTCCTGCCACAGTGTGCGTCTGGTAAAATGAAATCACCGTGGGGTTAAGTTGCAATCTCATGGTCTGGGCGGGGGTTGTGTTCACAGCTGCCTGCCATCTCTGGGTGGACAGCAGATGGGTGTGTCCAGCTGCCCATCAGCTCATCTGCTGCTCCTGGGAGCAAGGTTGGGGTGAGAGCTTCATCGAGAGAGCAGCACTGTCTGATCCAGAGCCCGGAGGAGGAAAGGGAGGAAAAACACAAACCAGGAAGACCACAAAGGCTACGGGAAGAAATACCCCACAAGTCCCGAGAAGGGAGGCCATTTAAATAGCACCAGGCTATAGGACCCAGGAGTGTAGGCGTAGGCTGTTGGTATCTCTAAGGCCTTGCTGGGCTGGCCACAAGGTGTAGGAGGGGACAAGGTCCCTGCCTCTAAGCCTGAGCAAGTAAACTGGGCACACGGAGATGAAACAACCAGAGCAAAGACTCCAACCCTAGTCTGCAGAAAAATGAGAAAAGCAAAGACAAGGAGATTTTTCATAAAGCCAAATGTACTACTTTTAAAGTGTAGTCCTTTAACATCAGATTATGTCCTTGTTACAGGTGGAATTGTGTCCCCCAAAAAGATATGTTGAAGTCCTAACCCCTAGCACCTCGGAATGTGACCTTCTTTGGAGATGGTGTCAGTGAAGATGCAGTTAGTTGCAATGGGGTCATATTGGAGTGGGGTGGGACCTTAATCCAGTATGACTATGCTTATAAAAGGGAGACAGAGACACACAGGGAGGAGATGCCACGTGGAGATGGAGCCAGAGACTGGAGTGATGCTGCCACGAGCTGGACCACCAGGAGCTGGAAGACGCAGGAAAGGATCCTCCCCTACAGCCTTCAGAGAGCACAGCCCGGCCAGCACTGTGATTTCAGACTTCTAGCGTCCGGAACCAAGACAATAAATTTCTCACAGACATTTGTTTTAAGCCACCTCGTTTGTGGTACTTTGTTAGAGCAGCCCGAGGAAACTACTACGGTCCTCTTGCATTTTTAGCGTTAAAATGCCCTCTCTCTTAGGAAAGGATAGTGACATAGAGGGCAGTTGATTTTCCAATGACTTATCAATAAGATACAGTAGGTGAGACCCCAATTTTTTAAAAAGCTGGTTGAAATGCAAAAATCCAGAGAGCACCCAACAAGAGGACCAAGCAAGGTATGATCTGTGCAAGGGCTGGACGCAGAATGAGCTGAGCTGCAGGGACTCGCTCTGGGGCCGTCCGGTGGTGAACTCCTGCATCTGGCTCAGTTACCAGGTTCAGGCTCTCCGGTATTTGATTTGTACAAATATTCTTTGCACCTTTGGCCCCCAGTTTCCAGCACGGCACCCAGTCCATGGCAGGCAATAAAAAATAACGATTTGTTGAATGAATCCAATGGTTCAAAGGCTAATAACACAAGCAGAAACACTGTGTTAATGAAGGTGGGCATGACAACAAAAGGAAGTAATTTCCATCCTGCAGACACCCAGCAAAAAGGAAAATAGTCTCCATTTGAGGGCCACATTTTTTCTCCGTCATTTTTAACCATATATTTACCAGCTTCGTCCATATCCAGGAGAGCAGACAGCGTGAGCAGAAGTCACAGGCAAGCAATGGCCCCTCATCTTAAGGCTCTTGTTCCAAATGCTCCCCCTCGGCGTCTGACCCCAAGAGCACCCTCCTCACCTCTGTGCCTCTGAAAGGCAAGCAGGCAGCAGCTCACACACGGAAGGCGGCTGCTCAAATCTGTGCTGAATTAAATTGGCTAAAGCCCTCGTAGGAAACACCTCTCACAGCTGCACGTCAAGGAGGGGACGCAGAGTGACATCACCACTAAATGAACACAGGCCGTCTGCAGCCTGATGCCCACAGCAATATTGCACCTGTGCCTTTCATGGGGTGGTCCTTTCCTGCCATTTATTATACCTGTTGGTCTACATGGCGGCATTATCCTACAGATTGCAAGTTAGAGAAAAAACAGTTGTAAGACAGCATTTCTGGGAATGAGAACAGAATTTAGAAATAAGAAATCAATGAGAAATTAAGCAGATGGTTATATTCCATGGGAGCTGAAAGCCACTGCTGCTTAACATGCAGATTTCACAACGCCCAGGTGCTAATTCCGGCTACAAGGGTGAAGTTTTGGTTGATTTGAATGAAAAATAATTGTTTCTTCTCTCATCCTTCCAGTATTGATCTACTTATTTTTGTCTTAAAAAGATTTTCAAATCCTACTGGTTCATCCATCAGCTGCTCTCTGAATAACTCCCACCCTTCATGACCACAGCAAAAATTCCTGCTTTCTTTTAGCTGAAAATATCTCAAGTAAACACTTTCCCAGCATGAGAAGTGAATCAAAAAAGATACACCATGCAAACCAGAGGCCACATTTGCAGGCAGAGCCCCAATTACACGTTCTGTTTTACTATTAGAATAATATTAGAATAGTCACGATCATCAGAAACTGCCTCATACCCCCCAAAGGGAAACACGTTTGCCCAGGCTGTGTCTACTCTGAACCACTAGAGGCCACAGCCTGGCCTGGGCACTGACCTGCTCCGTCTCCACGAAGTTGGACACATGGCCATCGTCATTGACGCCACGGGTGTAGAAGCGAGCGCCGGCACGCTCGCAGCTGATGCGAGAGATGAGGCAGGCCTTGGCCTGCTTGTGCGAGGCGTACACCGTGCGGATGGCTACCACCCCGCAAATGACCTTCAGCAGCCAGTCACAGCAGCTCACCTGGTGCTGCCTCAGCGGCACGTGCAGCAGCTGGTTCCTGCAAAATAGAGCCCCACAGAGACTCAGGTCACCTCCCATCCTCCAGGAAACACTCTGCCCAAAGCAGGTAGGGATGAGGCACCTGTGGGGCTGGCAATCCCACTCAGGATGAAGTGGATGCACACAGCTCCCCATGAACCCTGCACGTGGGGCACGCGGCCCGGGGCACTCACGGGCTTCTGAAAGACCCCAGTCAGCAGGGCCACTGAGAGGTGAGCAGCAGGAAAGGGAAGGAGTCCTTTCCCAGAGCTACTTCCAGGCTGTCAGTATCAGTGACTGGAAGCCACGTGTGGAGTGTGAGCTCATCATGGGCCTTTCAGGGAATTTCAGAGATGCCTCCATTTAGACCCGTGGCCTCCACATTTTTAAATTATAAATCCCATCAGTAAAAAAATTAATCATATGCTTCACGATTAAATAATAATAATAAATGATAAAATAACAAAAAAAATAATCATATTAGATATATGCATGCTTATTTAAATTATATACCCATCCCATGAGGGGAATATAATGAGAGCATTACAAAGCAACCCAAAATAAATAAAAAAGGATGAGATGAAAATAAAGCTGAAGGGAAGTTCCAGTATTTCCTCCCCATCGGCGGTGGGTGGATTGTTCTGGGCCTGTGGAGACCCCTGGTGTCCATGATGATAATGGTGGGGAACACAGCCAGCGTGTATCCAGTACACCGAGCACCACTGTAAGTGCTTTGGGGTGGATTAGCTCACTTCATCCTTGAAACAACCCTCTGTGAAAGGTATCATCATTCAGCCCATGTTACAGATACAGAAACTGAGGCACAGAGAAGGGAGGGCTTTGCCCAAGGTCACGGAGGCGCTAAGTGACGGCGTGGAAGCTCAGAGCCCGTGCTCTTCACCCAGCACGTCCAGCCCCGCACCTCTCTTGATGAAGCCCTACACTGACAGCCTCACCTGTGTGCAGCCGCATCGAGACTCTGGAGAGCATGTGGAGACTCTGGACACCCGGAGACCACAAGCTGCTTCTGGGTCCACCCAGCGCCCAGGGGACTGGAGCAGTGCTGTCCTGAGGCCCGGAACATGCTCCCAGGGAGGCAAGAACCCTCAGCTGAGCCTCTCTCTTACAGAGTATTAGGCAAATCTAGATCACAATGCCCTATTTGTTTAACAAAGGCAGCACTATTCCCGCCCTCGAGCCTTCCTCAAGGATGGCAGCATTTTCTCATTGCTGGAGAAGAGGGCTGTGAGCTCTGACATCTCAGGAGTCCCTGCTCTTAGGCCACCCTCCTGGACTGTGACTGTGACCACTTCCACCTGGGCGCTAAGAGACACCCCCTCGGGGAGCACGGCCACGTCTGAGCTCTCATGGCCACAGCGCATGTCTGTCTGAAAGCTGATGATCAGGAAGCCCTACTCTACAAAAAGACATTTCCTTCTCCTGAGTCACTCTCTAAAATTCAGATGATCAACCAGCTCTAGTAACAAACGTATTAAATCTGCATGTGGTGTCAAGGCACAGTCTCCAGAATATTCTAGAATCTTCAGCCACACATCTACAGCTGTTGTCAGTCACTAGGGGTCAGGAGAAGGAGCCTTCTGCCAAATGGTCAACTCTGAATAATCCTTGTTTGTAGTCATGCTGGCCTGACCCCCTGAGGGAGGGCAGCTCATCCCCCGGGAGGAAGAGGCCCAAAACTACACAGGAAAACAGCTTTGACTGTACTGGGAAGCAGTGACCAGTGGGGTCAATAACCAGCCCAGAAAAATGACCTCACCACCCTCACTGCACCCTCTCCCTCGTTCACCGGCCATGTTCAGTGTTGACCCCATCTGACTCCAGATGTAGGTCCAGACCTTGAACGCACCACCCCAAATGGTGGGTTTAGGCAGTCAAGCCCATGACCGCTCTGCTGGGGCTGACTCAACTGTGGTCAGTTCCGTGGGCGCCGCCCTGAGCCCAAACACCACGCCCCAGAGTGTGGCAGAGCTCTGCAGTCTGGCACGCTCCAGGGCCGCCGCCTCCTCTCAACTCAGGACAGAGTCTAGTGTCCACTCGGGGCCTCCCACGCCCCTCTCAGCCTCCACTTTGTGAACCTCCCCTTTGTCTTACTACTTTTTGTGTACCTCGAATCTCCAACCACAGAGCATGAGGCGGCCTGGGAAGGGCAGCTGCAAAGGTGCTGGGGGGATCCAGATGGAGGCATCTCTAACAGCCTTAACCATGTTTCCAAGGAATGTGACAGCCTCTGAGACCCCTCGCCTCTGCTCGCCCGACAGTTGGGGTTGATAATGGCTCCATGGCCTTAGCACGGAGACCCTCATAATCCACAGCCCCTGTGTCCCTAAGCTCGGCTGCCTTCAAGGGGCACATGCACCAGCTGGTCCCTGCAAAATGTAACTAGTGATTCACAGACACTCCATCCCCTGGGCCTGTTACTCAGAGTGTGGTCCTCAAACCAGCAGCAGCTGTGCCACCACCATCGCCTTGCTGGAAATGCTGAGTCTCGGACCCCAGCCTCGACCTGCTGAATGAGAATCTGCATTTTAACAAGATCAGCAGGAGATTCACATGCGTTTTGAAGTTTGAGCATGTTACTGCCCAAAAAACTCAACAAAACTAGAGAACCCAAGAGGATTTGAGGGTGGGGAGCACTGGGACAGATGGAAAGATATGGTGAAGCCGCCGTTTCCCCAGACAGAAGCCAGGAATTCACTTGTGGGGGGTCCGAAGCACCAAGGAAAGAAGATTTATCTGGTGATGGAAACCTATGACTTCTTCTGTTTGGGCAAAGGGAGAGAGGCACAAATAAAGGGCGAAATTAGCCTCGCCAATCCTGTCTTAGGGCCCAAAAGGCCAACACTGGAATTCTGACAACATCTCAGTATATGAGGTACACTGGACAATTTCTAGAGCATGATTTTCATCACTTTTGCTTCTGATTTGCTTCTCCTGGTGAATCTGAGGGGAACAGCACCACTGACAACCCAGGCTTGGGTACCACTGTATGTAAATCACTGCCCCCTTTCACAGGACTCATCAGGGGCGTGAACCCCAGGGCCCAGAGAGGGCAAGAGATAACTTACATATTTATAGGGCCATCCACACCTAGCTATGTCCATGAAGGGGCGCCCAGATGATCCTTTGTGGTTAGTGCCCTCAAGTGGATTCTGACTCCTAGCGCCCCTGTGCACAGCAGAGCGGAACCCTGCCTGGTCTTTCTGTGCCACCCTCTCCTCTTCTGCGCTATATCAGACAGTGTTCCGCTGCTATTCACAGGGTTTTCATGGCCACTTTTTATGGAAGTGGGTGGCCAGGTCCTTCTTAGTCTGTAAGCTCCACTGAAACCCGTCCACCCTGGGTGACCCTGCTGGTATTTGAAATCCTGGTGGCATAGCTTTCAGCATCACGGTAACACACAGCTGCCATGGTACGACAACCGACAGAGGGGTGGTGTGGTTCCCTGACCCAGAAACAAACTCTAGGCAATGAGAGCACTGAATCTTAACTGCCGGACCACCAGGGCTGGCTACAGATGACCCTAAACATACAGAAATCCAGCCACCTTTGTCTGGGCTTCAGGACATGTCTTGCCACACTACAGCACATCACTGTGGCAGGATCACTCAGTTTCCCCACTGATGGAGCTGGCTTGGCTTGGCATGGGATCTTCAGCCAGAAGGCCTGGGTTCAAATTCCCTCACTTGTCCCAGCCTCAGTCTCCTTATCTGTCCAATGGGGATCACAGACTCTACCCCATAGATTTCTATTAGGATTATATGAGTTACTAGCTGCAGAGAACTTAAACTGTGCCTGGATCATGAGTGCTTTATGAACATCAGCAGTAAATACGTGTGCGCTGGAGGATAACCAGGGTACCGAGAAGGCCAAAAGGGCGAATCCCCACAGAAGCGCTGAGCACGGGCCCGGACCCTTAGGAGGCAGCCGGAGATGTGGCTCTTATGCTCATCACTAACGGAGCAGATTCTCTCTCCTGAGTCTACACTAGACCCCTTTGGACACCTCTCCTGACCGGGGGTGGGGAATCCGGGTTAGTTTTCCTCTCACTGTGCTGAGAGCCAGCAGGCACGATCACGGCTCAGAGGTAAGCCAGGATCCTGGGGATGATGCAAAGCTGAGATCAACGACCTGGCGCCAATCAGAGCCCGCCCTCCGTGTGACCCAGGGGCAGGGGACACGGGCCCAGGGCCCTCACCAAAAGAAGGAGTTGCCCCACTCGCAGCTGTCATCGCCCTGCTTCTGCGCCCGGACGGTGAGGTCAAAGCACGACCCGTCGTTGGGCCACGAGAAGTAGAAGACCCCCGAGTTGAGGATCTTCTTCAAGGCTGTGAGGCGGTCCTCCTCCTTGGCCTCTTCCTGAAGAGGGTAAAAGTCGGTGTCAGTGATTTTGTAGATCTCGGCCTCCGGAATTCTGCCCACAGATGTGCAGCCTGTCACCAACACCAGGAAGCTCAGGGAAGTGCCACCTGGAAAGGAAATCAGATGTGTGCACTTAGGATCACAGTGGATGCTGCAGGACAGCTCAGAGTGACAAAGGGGTACAAACTGCCCAGTTTCCTACTGCAACTTCACGACCTCCTGTTCACTCCCTCACATCTGGGGCACCTCGCATCTCGTTCCTAAAGTCAGTGTCTCAGGAATCCGCCCTGTCACCTCAGCCTGATACCTAGAGCGTGGCTCTCAGAGTAACGCCCCTGACCAGCAACAGCTGCCCCTGGGACCTCATTAGAAATGCAGATTCTCGGCCCCTCCCAGACCTCTGCAGTCTGCAGGTGGGCTGGCAGCCCATGCTTTCACAAGCCCCCAGGTGGTTCTGCTGCCCACCAGAGTCTGAGGGCCACTGGCTTGGAGCCTTCCCAGCCCCACACCTCGCCCATATCTGCCACGTCTCCAATGCACCCTCCCCACTAATCCTCAGCCACTGACTGGCTCCGGGCCCCCAGCTGGGGTCAGTCCTCCAAGCTCCGTCACTGGAGTCACCCTTCAAACTCACCTGATCGCAGACCTCTCTCCTCTGCTTAAATCCTTCCACGGCTGCCACGCCCCACAGGACCAAAACGGGAACTCCTCTCGGGCCCTCCCATCCCAACCTTGCCCACCCTGTCCCTCCTCACATACAACACTCAGGGCCCGGCGGCTCTCAAGGGCTGTCCTTTGCAGCTCCTCAAATGTGCCCTACGCCCTTGTACCCCTGGGCCTTTGCACAAGATGCTGCCTCTATCTAGGACGCCCCACCACCACCTGCCCAGCAAGGCCCTCCACGACTCCTTCCCTACTCACCTTCCCCGCCCCTCCACCCTCTAGAACAGCACGAGCCTTCCCAGTGCTTGTCAGGACCATCCTGCCTGACCTCTCCACCCCTTTTCCAGGAGAACTCCTCTCCACCCTTCTGGGGTCAACTCAGCAGCACCTCCTCCAAGGAGGCTTCCTTGCTTTCCCAAGACACTGTTAGGTGCCCCTTCCATGTGCCAACAGCATCCCTGTTAGCCCTCGTCATATGCAAAGCTACAACCTCCTTCCCCATCTGTGTCCCCCAGTAGACTGGGGGTTCCTTAGGAGTAGGGCTCTGTTTCCTTGTTATATCCCAGCACTGCACACAGCAAGTATCTGATGAATGCTTCCTAAATAAGCCAACGAGAGCAGCTCAAGCCTCCCCCACCCCCCATGAAAGGGTTACCCAAACCACAGCTGACCCTGTTGCCAGGAGGAGACACCCCCCTCGGGGGACCCCATGCACTGTCCAGGGTTGTTGCGCATCCCCCACCACACAGCAGGCCCTGGCACACAAAGGCACTTGACACACACACGCTGTGTGAGTGGGGGTGCACAGCAAAGCTCTGCTCTGGGGACAGTGGGGCCAGCGCCCCCACTCTCCTCTATTTCAGGAGAGGGCCCAAGGGATAACTTGGGGGACTAACTGGCCTTCAGGGGCTGGTGTGGTTCTGGTGCAGAGGCCACCCCCCACCCTGCTGAGGTTTAAAGGACCCACTCCTAGCAAGACCTGCTCCAAACGGTCAGTGGTCATGATGCAGAACAACGGCGGCCAATGTTCCCAGATCTCTGGAGGCTCTGATGAAAGACCCCAGGACTGCCAGTTCCCCTGCTCACCACCTCCCCCGACTCCCTCCCCACACTCACGAGGGAGAAGAGCGCTCCGTGGGGTAGGTAATGTCTGGTTTTTATTTAAGACGCCTTCATTCACCAATCCTACCATGTCTATGGCGGGGCGGTGGGGGGCAGGTCCAACACGGGGACCCAGTGGCTCACATTCCACCTCTCCAGGCAGCTTATCAGGAAACCATTTTAAAAGAACAGAGAAAAAGGCAGTTATGCTGCGGACAGTGACAGGTGTCGGGGGCTGAGTTTCTTAAGTAGCACAGGCGTCACTTCTGGAAGACAAGCTGGGGTTTATGTGGGGTTGCCGTCCTCAAATCACAGCCTCACGAATGCAAATATTCCCACAGCCTGTGCTGGAACCAATGCCCGGCCATCCTCTCTGCCTCTTCCGATGGGCTCGGCACAGGGACAAGCAGAGTTCAAGACCAGCCCCCTTGGAGTGGCCAGAGACCATCCCTGGGGTCTAGGCTGCAAGCCCAAGATTAGACTCTGTGGGGACTGGGTTCAAGGACAGGCATGGCAAATTTTACTTTACATCCCTCCATCCAAGCCGTGAGGTTGATGTCTAGCAGCACTTCCTCAACAGCCTCTGCGTGGGGGACCGAGTCCCTGGCAGGAGTCCCAGGTTGCTCTGAAGGCAGTAGGCACTTCCTGTTCAGGGCAGCGGCCGGGGGGAGGCTGGGGATGAGTATGCTGCAGCAGGCACGAAAAGACTCTTAAAATAAATGAGGACAAAGGGAAGGTGCCGCCACCACTGAGAATTCGGGCTCCTGGTCCCGGGAGCAGGGGCTCAGGAGAGGGGGCTGGTGAATGAGAGCCACGTGTGGCTGCAGCCAGGTGCTCTGATGACAGCTAGTTCTCAGGGCGGTGCTTACAGGCGCCAAGCACCAGTCCACAGACCTCCTCCCAGCAACCCACCGGGGAGGGACCATTTTTAGCCCCATTTTACAGGAAGGAAGATGGAGGCACAGAGAGGTTAACTAGTGAAGGTAACACAGTGGGGGAGCTGTTGATTCAAAGCCACTTTCTGGCTACACCAGCTGGGCAAGTTACTCAAGCCAAGTCCAGCTTCAGAGCTGGTGTTCTTGACTATATCCTCGCAGACGTAGGGCCAACATGCCTGACAACGCTGCCACGTCACACATGAGGGGCTGTCCCCCAGGGAGCTGAATAGCCCGCCCAAGGGCACGGCGCGTCTGTGTTGGAACCAAGATGCAAACACGGGTCTCGCCCTGGCCCGGGCTCCATCCAGCCCGAAGATCCAGCAGTCTCCCATCACTTTGGCTTGTTGTCTCCCTAAGAGTGTCGCTGACCCATGTGCCTCTTGTTCATGTTTAAACTGACACCAAAAGTTTTCATTGTTAGTTTACATGGTTGTGAGTAATAGATTTTCAGCATATGCTAAATATTGACATCTGAAAAGGAAACTGTTGTGGGCCTCTTTACCAGTATCCAACGGAATCTAGACAGTGATTTGATTCTCATCATCGCCTGTTATTTAAAGCAATATATGAACAAGTTCTTCTTTAACAGATGGGATTTTCACTCATATCTCCATTCCACTTTCCCCACAGAAAATCACCCTGGTATAACACATCTTGTACTTCCATGTCTTGTGTTGATTATACTGCGCAGGAATCTGATCCTAATGCTCAAAGTGATTCAAAAGAGTTGCTTCTGGTTTGAGTTATCATTGCAATGATTTTCAGCACACGACTGATCAAACAATGTAAACAAAACATTTCGCTAAAAAATCACTTAACATAAAAAGTAAAGAGTTGTTGGAAGGGCATCTCTTACTGAGATGGATGAACTTCTAGTTCACATATTCATGGATAAATATTATTTATTGATGGAATGAAACTAGATTCTATATCAACTCTAGTTCTATTCTCATTTTTATAGATGTGAACACTAAGAAACCTTGTTCACATCAATACATTAATGGGAATACAAAGCGCTTCATTATAGAAATGTCAGTCAATTCTTCAAAGCCCTTCTGAGTTACATGCTAAAAAAAATAACAAGGATCTATCGACAAAATTACTGTTGATGCTGTCGGCTGATACTTCAATTAAGTTCTTCAATTTTGTGGAAAGCAAACAACTGAATATCACCTGACTTGTAAACAAATTTGTCACCTAGTCACTGAGGTGACTTATTTCCTCAACAGGGCTGACAACAATATTTTGAAGTGTCCCTTTGTTTGGTACCCTGGAGGAATTTACTTCCTGGGCCACTGTGAGAAAGGTAAGATGGGAGAAAGGTGGTTGTGGATGGGACAGAGGGAATGAGAAGCTGGCCCTCATCACAAGCACATTCTTAGACAAACCAATAATCGGAAGGAGTCGAGGACCTGGAAATTGTTTTCCTTAGAACTAACCATGTCTGTGTCCTGGGTACAGTCTTGGTGACCCCAGAAGAACTGCCCTAGGCCACAGCCACTCTAGGAGGGGGACGCGCCCAGTAAATGGCTTCCTGTTACTCCAATACTGGCCTGACCGCGTCTCCCCAATCTTGTTTACCAGCCTTGTGTGCTCCCCACACACTACAGGTTTAAGGAAAGGCTCCTGGTTCGAGTCTAGCACCAGACTGTTGGGGGGTCACTGCCCCCCTGACCCACCTGTCAGTGCGGTGTTGGCCTGTGATCCCTACAAAGAAGGTGTCTCTCAGGGGTAGAAGTGAGACTGGTGGTAGTCACCTGCCCCAGGAATGTGGGAAGTCCCCTCTGATGCTCACCTTGAGCACAGGATCCAGGCTCTGGTTTTACTAAGGCAGGATCAGTCTTCTCACAGCCAAGTAGTAAACCGGCTAGGGAGGGTCTCAGAAGTCATTGGTTGAGGCTGAGTCCAGGGACTTGAACCCAGTAAGGATCTTGTAGCAAGGGAAAGACAAAACTCAAACTCGTCTCGGCCTCAGAGATGGGGCTCTCGGCTCTGCACGCCTCCAGTGGCCCGCGGGGCCTCAGGCAAGTGTCCTACCCTCTCTGGGCCTCAGAGGAGGATGCACCAGATGGGTTCCATGTCCCTTCCAGCTCAAACACTCTGGTTCCAGGGCTCTGGCCAAAGCAAGACCAGGCCCGGGTCAGAGGTTGCTGGACAGAGTCAGATGAGGTGGCGGGGAGGGAAAGCAACGGGTCACAAGCCAGAAGACACAGCAGAACCAGATGGGGTCTCACACACACACACACACACACACACACACACACACCCTCCGGAGGGCAGGAAGCTCACAGTCTAGACAATTCTGCCTGCAGCCTGAACAAGCAGGTAGGGAAATGGAATGCAACCACCTCAAATATACTGTTTAATGAGTACAGGAATTCAATTTGGGAAGATGAAGAAAGTTCTGGAGATGGATGGTGGTGATGGTTGCATAATAATGTGAATGTCCTTAATGCCACTGAACCGTACACTTAAAATTGGTTATAATGGTATTTGTAATTTACCTTTTGTATATTTTACCCTAATAAAGAAAAAAACAACTCTGAAACCTCAATATCAACTTAGAAATTCTCTCCCTCAGGGGGCTGCCTTTAAAACCCAGCTCCACGTCAAAGCCACCCAGTACCCCCAACCCCTGCAGTAAGAGGGTCCGTGTCTTGTTTAGCTGTGGCCATTTGTCATCTGGCCGGGAGGGGCTGGCATCGGGATCGCGGTGAGTCATGCGCAGACACAATGCCGTTTATTCGGGGACAATGCTGGGCGTGTTCTCGCTGCTCTCCCTGCGCTGGCATTTCTCTGCGTTGGCTCAGCCTCCGAGTTCTCTCCCCGGCCAGCCTTGTACCCTCTCAAGCCTGGGGTGCCCACAGACCCTCTTATCCACCCTTCTGCTCGTACAGGATACTCTCATACTTAAACCCGCGAACAAAGGACATAGGAACACTAGGCTTCCCACCGCGAAGTGAGGAGCTTTGGCCAGAGGATGCCCGAGGCCCTCCCCCACACCAAGAAGCCCAGAAGTCTCAATTCCTCCTCTCCGCGTGCACAAGGACCTCCTCCACCTTCCTTTCCTAGAACGCGACAGTGGTGTGGGCAGCGGGGTGCCGGCAGTTACACGGGCCCCCGGGAGCCAGCCGCGCGTATCTTTTCCCAGCTCCGCGCCCACAGCCTGCAATCAGCCAGGCTCAGCGCATTTACACCACGGAAACCGGCAAACACTGCGTGTCAGGGCTTTCCCCTCCGGAGAGCTGGATGTCAACTATTCACCAGCACACCACGCGCTACAGGTATTAAAACAAACTATTCTAAGACTGATGAAGGCCATTCCATTTCCAGACTTGCTGGAGAACACGGCATACCCTGAATTTCGTAAGACTAAAGACTCAAATTTCCCTCTCCAGAGACTCCTTATTCTGTAGCGACTACCCCCACGAAGTCAGCCCTTAGCTGGCCTCTGCAGATCCACCATCCCCCCGGAGTCAACGGCCCAAAGGCATGCAGCTGGGGCCTTTACCTCACACCCAGCTCTCCCTGAGGGACCCCTCTGCAGGCCAGCCCCCTCCCACTCAGTACCTATGCTCAGTACCATGTTCATTCTGTCATGTAAATCTCTTAAGAACTGTAAGATAGAGATGAGGCGGTTTTCCTGGTTTCATGGAGGGGAAAACAGCTCTAGAGAGAGTAAATGAACTCAGAAGGTCAGTCTGTTGTGAAGCTAGACTTAGAACCTAGGAGGGCTATCTGGTGGAAAGTTTATAGGGCTGTCATGCACAGCTTCACAGGCTGTGCACTGCACAACTCCAGGAGACACAATTCATTATAGACTTCAATTTATTCAACCCCTGAAGCTAGGAAACAGGCAGGCCTTGAGATCTTAGGTTAAAAGGGAGTTAAATCCCTATAATCATTGGGATAAACTCTTTTTATTGCTATACTCTCACTTTCTGTTTTGTATTGTGTATATATCAGGAAGCCCAACTCCCAGGCTAATCGTGGGGCTCCACCCCCTTCCTGCTGGCATTTCAGGGAGGAAGGAGGAACTTTGGGCTCTCCATGAAAACCTAGGAACCTGAGATAAAGCTTTTATGCAACTTTTGTGCATGTTTCTTAATTTCCTACATAAAAGGCTATTTTCACTTAGGAAGATGGAAATTGAACGACTGCCCCAAGTTAAGAGCCTGAGGAGAAGTCTCTGTCTTTGTACAGAGACCCTCAGCCTAAAAAAGTCAAAAGGGAGCCCATCCTCCGCTGGGGCTGGTCACGTGGGTCGCAACTAGAAGTTGGAATTTCCCTCCTGGCTGCCCGACACCCTCAACAGGTAAGAAAAAAACCAAAACAAAACAGATCATAGTTCAAGGTTGGGGACGTGCAGTGGGAAAAGAAAATCAAGTTAAAGCCAAACGCTTTTCAACGTAAAAAAGGGGGGTCTGGAAAAGTTGATTGTAAGGCCCCATCCTTCCATCCTTCAGATATGCTAGGGCACTTACAGAAATGCGTTGAAAAAGGCCTAATAATCCTGACCTTCCAAAAGTCAAACTCATCCTCACCACACTCAAAGGGCCTTCGCAGCCCACTTGGAGGGCGACTCTGGCAGGCAGGGCTGGGGGTATTGAGAGGACATCAGGAATGGGGGCTGGAGACCTGACGGCCCCCCATGCCGGGGCACGGCCCCACTCGGCTAGTCTCTCATGGCACCAGAGGCTGTGTGCGCTCACTCCTCAGGGGAGGGGCAGGTGGGTGGGCACTGGCTGCCGGAAGCGAGGAGAGCCTCCTCTAGGGCAGCTCGAGGAGTTGCCGCCCTCCCTCCTCCTGCTGAAGCCCGCCCGGACCCCTGGGCCGGCACCTGTAGACACCCTGGCTGCATCTGACAATATATCTCTGGGGGCTGCCGCGCTTCCCGGTTAGGACCAATTCCTGTGGCTGATCTCAGATCATAGCCCAGGAGAAAACGCTCTCCCTGGGATGCGGGACGGTACTGCTCTTCCTGTCCCTCAAGCTCAGCCTTTCTGCCCCTTTCAGGAAAGAACAGCCTGGCAGGTGAAAGCAGCCCCTGGTGCCGGAAGGCACGAGTTTCAAACCCAGGTCTCCACTGGACAGCTGACCTACCCTGGGCAAGTTACGGCCCTGCCCTGAATCCAGGTCCCCACCAGATGCAAAACGGATCATTAACTTCAGTACAAGAAAAACATTGCCAATTATAACGCTAAGATGCCAACAACTGTAACACATCCCGAGTGCCTCGATGTTACAATGTCAAAAAAAGTGTCACAGAAGAGATGAAATACAGCACTTCGGCTACCTGGGCTTCTCCTCCTGTGTCTGTAAAGCAGGACAGCATGAGTACCTACTTCACAGGCTGTTGGGAGAGCTGAGTTAATGCACTAAGACACTTAAAACAGCATCCAGCACAGAGCACGCGCTCTAAGGTCAGCTGTCATCCTTGCACCATCACGATCGAGGCAAGGGCCACGGGAATTTTTCGTAACCTCTGAAAAATCACTGCCGGAGGGAGGGGGGGAATCCCAGAGAAAACCCTTGGCAGGCAGCACATTCTCCTGGAAAAAGCAAGTGTTTGGAGGCAGCTAGATCCGGGTTTGAATCCGAGCTAAGCTTCTTACTTTAGGCAAGTTACTTTAACCCTCTGAGCTAGTTTCCTTTGCTGTAAACAGGGGAAAAGATACCATATCATATTGGCTTATTTTTAGGAGGAAATAAGCTAATGTATAGCTAGCCCTTGGCATAAAACAGACAATTAATAAATGCATTTTGTCATGTGGGGACTGAGGGTTTTATCTAAAAACTGTTTGGAAATGATCAACGTAATCATCATAATTCAGGAAAAACCATCCCATGAAAGAAAAGACCCAGAAAAGTCAGGCCAGACCACAGTTGCTATTCTGTCGGCTTTTAAAATCCTCAGTCCAGGAAAACAGCTGCTGCGTGAGACGTGGAGACGCACAAGCTGGGCTCAGGAAAAGCCACCACCCGAATTTGGTCAACTCACAGCCATCCCCATTTTCACCAAGCAGGACCGAGAATCAGGAATGTTACCTGTGCTCTGGTCTGGTCTCATAAGTCACTGAAGACACTGAGTGGGGCCAACATAAATGAGGTGGCTGAGAGAGGAGGAAGGATGGGGACTGCAGACCCACGACCTCCAGGAGTGCAGAGGTGAGGCTGTGGCCCTGTGGCAAGGCTGTGGCCCCCACGGCAGTGTGGCCGGCCGATGGCTTGGCCCTGCAAGTCTCATACTGAGCAAGGATGCCCACTTGATCCTATAAGTTCTCTGCCTTTTCAAGTCAGATTACATGGCCCATTTTTTGAACGTTCTCGCCCACCCTGGGTGCCTAACGGTCAGGTACTGGTGGCTTTTCTTTCCTTGTCAACATCGCCCAGACCTGGCTACTCTCCCTTAAGACACACCCAGCGAGTCCAGGGGCTACAGACTCCCCGCATCCACCCCTCTAGAGTACAGATCCCTTGTAAGGGACAAACAACCCCTGGGCGGACCCCCAGGCCAGACTTCCGAAAAACTTAGGTCCTGGTGGGCAAACAATGAAAATGACCTCCTTGGCACCAGGGCTGGCCGCACCTCCTCCTCCGCCAGCACAGACAGTGGAGAGAGCCGGGCTAAGCTCACCTTGGTCTCCACCCCAGCGTGGAGGTGCAGGCTCGGCGAAATAAAGAAACATTTAAAAAGATCACAACAGTTAAAATAAAATGCCTAAATCCTGCAGTCTTCCCCAACTAACACAAAGAGGCTCTGCCCAGAGCTTCAGAAGCCTCGCATCACACGTTCTGACAGCTGCTGCTCCGTCTGGATGGTACTCACCGGATTTCAACCTGAGCTCCCCCAGGCAGCCATAAGCATCAGCGAGCTTCCCATACTCTCCCTTAATGACCTCCTTTTCTTCCGGAGCTGGGGGAGAAACACATCACAGACAACATGAGCGTGCATCCCCTGTCAGAGTCCACTCACCGCAGCCTCCCCGTCCCGCTCCCCACCCTCCCCAAACAGAAAACACACAGACAAAACTCAGCCCCAAGTCATGTGTGTGAGGCTTTATGATCAGCCAATCACCGAGCTGCAGAGATTCAGACCTTCCCAGGAAAAGCCTGCTGTCTGATTTTCTGGAAGTGCCGGCAGCTTCCCGGGGGCTGGAGAGGCTGAGGGGAGGCCCCGGCTGGCCAGAGGCACTGGCTTCGAGCCCACAGCAGATGCCATGGGCCAGGCCCTGTCACTTTGCAGTCCACATGCTCAGAAACAGGGGTGAGTCATCGTGACCCGATGGGGAGGACCTTCCTTCCTACGTATTGTCCCCAGGGGCCTGCTAACACACAAGGGAGCCTGAGCAGAAGGCCTGGGTGCCCCCAGTGACTCCCGAGGCAAGCTGCGCGAGCAGAAGCCCCTGGGTCTCCAGCAGTCGCCGACAGCACCCACGGCCAGACACAGCCCAGGGGAAAGCAGAAGGAAAAAGCAAAACTGACAGAGGGAAGGACACTTAGCAGCAGGGAGCCCTTAACCTTTACAACGATGCTGCAGACACCTTTGGCTATCACAGGGGCGGGCCTCGGGACCCCTTCTCAGAAGAATGTTTCTAAATGCACAGAACAAAATACAAACATGGATGAATCCTCAAATAAGGGCCTGGCAAATGCAATTAGGGAGATTTACTAGGAAGGCAGTCATTCAGCCTCAACTGAATTTGATACAACAGCTTTTAACCTGGGGTGGCAGAGGGGCGCCAGGCAGACACTGGAGGAATCTGTATAATCTCTCAAACTGTATGCAAATTTTTTGGACATATATACATATATTTGTGTGTGTGTGTGTGTGTGAGGAAGATTGGCCCTGAGTTAACATCTGTGCCCAGCTTCCTCTATTTTATATGTGGGACGCTGCCGCAGCATGGCTTGAGGAGAGGTGTGTAGGTCTGCGTGCGGGATCCGAACCCTCAAACCCCGGGCTGCCAAAGCATTGCACATGAACTTAACCACTACACCATCGGGCTGGCTCTGGATGTATATTTTTATGGGGCTGGGACCCATAGTTTTCATCAGAATCTCAAAGGAGTGCGACACCAGAAAGGTTAAGAACCAGTTTAACAAATTACATTGTCCCACAACACTCACACGAATTTTTCTGATTGATTAGTGTTTTTTGGGGGACTGGTGGGGGGTGGACAGAGTACCCTGAAGATAATTATGAAAAGGACTGGGAGGCCATAGTCCCACCTACTCCCTCAACCTGTCTCAGACCACAGGGCAGCTGGGAGAGGTGGTGAAATGATTTCTTAGTCTCCTAATAAATGACTGTGGTAACAAATGACCACAGACTCAGTGGCCCCAAACAACACACATTTATGATCTTACAATTCTGCAGGTCAGAAGTCTCTGAAATGGGTTTCACCGGGTTAAAATCAAGGTGTTGGCGGGATTGTGTTCCTTCTGGAAGCTCTAGGAGAGACTTCATTTCCTGGCCTTTTCCAGCTCCTGGAGGTGGCCTGCATCCTTCAGCCCCTGGCCCCTTCCTTCCTCTTCAGAACCTGCAATCACATCACTCTGACCTCTGCTCCCATCTTCACATCTCATTCTCTCTCCCGCTCCTCCCTCCCTCTTCCATCTTTTCAGGATCCTTGTGAGTACACTGGGCGCACCCAGAACACCCAGGACAATCTCCTCATCTCAACGTCCTTAACTCAATCACATCTGTTAAGGGACAGGCACTGTGTCATGTGTCTACAGAGTCCTCCTGGAAATGGGCCTGCTCGCTGCTCTAGGACAGGTAAATCCTGTGAATCCCAACCTCACAGGAAGAAGTGAACGTCCCTCCTGCAGGCCATGGGCCTGGCCAAACGTGGGGTCTCCCTGTCCGCAGGGGCTGCAGGCAGAACCCGGGAGAGGTAAGCCAGGAGCTCCTGGTCCTCACCTCCACAGACAAGTTGATAATCGCAAGTGGATAATTCTGACACAAAAACATATATTTCAACCCTCGGAGCTTTACAAAGCCTTCAAACAGAACGCTTACGCCTCAGTATCATTCGGTTCCCATTTTGTGAACCGTAAAACAAGGAGGTCTTTGTGCATTCATTGACCTCTGCAGATAATCCCAAGCAAATAAAACAAAACATCAGGAAACTGCTAACCAAAGTGATGTGGTCGCATCCACACTTCAGAGGGGGGAATGTAACCACGAGGAGAAGCTGTGGAAACAACACTGACCCCTCGCCCTGCTGGATCACAGACGACAAATGTGCACATCACGTCCCCGGTCACCAGGAAAATTAAACACAAATAAAAGAAGACTTTTCATCCTCATACTTAAATAACAAACAACCCCAACACCACAGGGCCACCTGGTCCCATTCAAATCCTGTAAATTATTGACTCCCTAATATAAACGTCTTTGTCCCTGACTTTTCATGTGACAACTCATAGCAGGTCACGACCTTAGCGGACGTGAGAGTCTTGTAAGGAGATGCTGTTTCTCCACCACAAACAGACTAACTGGAAACAAACCTGGTGGCTTAATTCTCCAGGGGAGGACCCTTCCCTGCCCCCTCCCAGCTTCTGGTGGTGGCCATCAATCCTTGGCCTCCCTTGCCTTGCAGCTGTGTCTCTCCAATCTCTCTGCCTTCAGCGTCACGTGGCCATCCGCTCCGTGTGTCTCCATGTCTCTCCCCAGGGACACCTGTCATATTGGATTGGGGGCCCACCCTGCTCCAGTATGACCTCATCTCAACTGAACTAATTACCTCTTCGATGACCCGGTTTCCAAATAAGGTCACATTCCCAGGTACTGGGAGTTAGGACTTCAACCAATCTTTCAGGGGGACACATCTGAACCCATAACACTTGGTAATCTTTTCATTTGGTGAGCCAGTCCTTTTAAAGCAAACCGTCTCTCCAGTACACTTATTTTCTTTTCTCAATGGCTTCCTTTCCAACGCCCCTTCTGACCCCTCCAGTGTATAAGCAGGGTGGCAGGGTGCGACCCCACTGTGATGCAGGGCCCCCTTGCTGCTCTCACTGCCCCACCTCCACTCTCCCAGAGGCCTGGCCTCCCTGGCAACCTATTCCAAAACCACTCGACACCACCTCTTGCCCCAAACAACTGGTCCTCAGTTAGGTTTGAAGGAAGAAGAAATCCATTTTGCTCTTCAAAGGGGAGCTTACAAATCGAATGACTACAGGTACCAGGCAGGTCATGAATGAAAGAAGCTGCTGGAAGGGGCTGTGGGTGACCAGATGACACACACCGGCCCTCTACTAGGGACACATGGTCAGTTCCAGCCAGTTGCCCCCAGGTAGGCGTGCCAGCCCAGTGCCAGCAAGTCTCCAGTTTTACAAGAGAAATAGGACACTCCTGATTTTCCAGTGTTGGCAACCAACCCAAATTTATTTTAAGCAGCGTGTGGGCTGCACACACACCTCTGCAGGCCGTATTTGGTCGGCCCATTTGCAACTTCTGTCCTTCCTTACTTAATATCTCAAAAATAGAATATTCCTGTCTTCCACATTTCGCTGCATTTCCTGTAGGTTTTTCCATGTGGGAACGATCTTGCTTCCCTTCCCGTCAGCCAGGACTTTCCAGCCTGTTAAGGAAAGTCCTCTCATCTACTCTCCCACCCTCTTCCTCGTCCACCTCTTGCCCTGGGATTCGGCCATTCATTCAGTGAACGTGTGTCTGAGAGCCTTCCGGGGCTGGCACTGTCCTAGGCACCGAGATCTAGCCGGGAACCAAACAGACAAAAGTCTCTTGATGACAGAGTTAGCCGAGGTAGGCACTGGGCAGTGGCAAAGAAGGGACGTGTGTCATGAATGGATGAGTGCTGACAGAGGAGGCCAACCTGGGTGGGGGTGGGAGCCGGGGGCAGTGGCACTACCGAGGCACAGCCATGAAGGCGGTGGAGTGGCAGGGTGCCAGGCAAGCTTCCTGCCAAGAGGGATAGACAAGACCAATAAGCACTATATAGACACTGATATGAGCTAAGGAGGAAAAGTGAGTAGGGAAAGAGGGATATGGGGGTGAGGGGTATGGGGAGTGAAATTTTACACAGTATGGTCTGAGAAGGCCTCTCTGCAAGGGTGACTTTTGAACACAGACCTGAAGGAAATGAGAGAGATGGCTGAGCAGAGCTTGGGGGAGCACTGTAGGCCCAGAGGAGCACGTGCAAAGGTCCTGAGGCAGAAGCGTTCCTGGTATATCCAAGGACCAGCGAGGTCACTGTGTCTGACAGAGGCAACGGAGTGGGGGCCACATTGTAAAGAGCTTTCTAGGTCATAAAAAGTCTTGAGGTTTCACTCTGAGAGAGAGTTTTGAGGATCACCCTGGCTGCTCTGTTGAGAACAGACCATAAGGGGCAAGGGGAAAAGCAAGGACACCATTTAGGAGGCACTACAATGATCCAGGCATGAGATGATGCTAGCCTGGACCAGATGGGAACAGAGGAGGTGCTGAGAAACAGTCAAATTCTGGAGATAAACACACACTGTTTTATTATGGAAATTTCCAAAGAAAAGTACAGTAGTGTCATGAACCCTATGTACACACATTACTATGTACCCCCTACTCCAACCACTATCAACTCATGCCAACCTTGTTTCCTTCAAATCCCCCGACTCTCCTACACCTTAAATCCGTGGGTCTCACAATGTGGTCCTCAGACTTAACATCAATCACCGTTAGAAATACAAATTATGGAGCCCCACTTCGGACCTACTGAATCAGAAACTCTGAGCTTGAGACCCAGAAATCTGTGTTTTAATGAGCCCTCCAAGTAAGAATCACTGCCCCAGATTATTCTGAGTAAATCCCAGATATCATATCATTTCATCTATAAATATTTCAGTAAGAATCTCTAAAAGATAAGGGCTCTTTTTAAAAACATAACCACAATACCACTATCACATCTGAAAAAATTTAACCATAATTCCTTAACATCATCAAATATCTGCATATGTTTTGAAGGTAGTACCAAAAGGATTTGTGGGCAGACTGGATGTGGAATATGAGAGAAAGACAGAGTTCAAGGACGATCCCAAATTTTTTGCCTGAACAACTGAAGGGATGGAGTGGCCATTACCCATGATGGCGAAGACTGACAGGACAGGCCCGGGTGGAGCTTTAGAGCTCAGGTCAGACGAGCTGAGCCTGAAGCACCAGTGGGCGCCCAAAGTCGAGGACAGATCTGTTCCAGCCTGGAGTCCAGCAGAGAAGCCTGGCTAAAGATACAAACGGGGGCGTCCCGAGCAAACAGAGGTATTTAAAATCATGAGATTGGAGGAGATCACCTCGAGAGTGAGTGTAGGGAGCAGTGTGTTCATAGGTCAAGGAGACTGAGGAGAAATGGTCAAAGATACAAGGAAAACCAGAAGAGCATGTGTCCTGGAAGCCCAGAGAAGAAAGCATTTCAAGGAGGCAAGAGTGGTCAGCGAGTCAGACACTGGTCCATAACATGAGGACCGAGCATTCACCATTTTAGTCAGGCATTGCTGAGCCAGAAAAGAGCAGCTTCAGTACAACTGAGGAGCTGAAACCTAAACGGAGAGGGAGAGAGAAAACAGAGACAGTGAGCAGAGAGAATTCTTTGAGGAACTGCGTGTGTGTGCGCACGTGTGTGTGTGTTTGTGTGTGTGTGTGTGTGTGTGTGTGTGTGTGTGTAGAGCAGAGAAGTGGAGGTTGTGGAGAGGGAAGTAGGATCAAAAGATTTCTCCAGGGGCCAGCCTGGTGGTGTAGTGGTTAAGTTTGCAAGCTCTGCTTTGGTGGCCCGGGGTTCACACGTCCGGATCCCAGATGTGCACCGATGCACCACTTATCAAGCCATGCTGTGGTGGCGACCCACATACAAAATAGAGGAAGACTGGCACAGGTGTTAGCTCCGGGATAATCTTCCTCAGCAGAAAATAGGAAGACTGGCAACAGATGTCAGCTCAGGGATAATCTTCCTCACCAAAAAAAAAAAAAAAAAAGATTTTTCCAAGATAAGGGAGTTAACACCAAGTTGTACACTGGTAGAAATGATCCAAGAGAGGTAAAAAGTGATGCAGCAAGAGAGAGAGGGGCTGCTGGGGCGACGCCCTCAGGTAGGCCAGTAGAATCCGATGTATAAGTGGGGACCAGCCTTAAACACAGACAGTCCACCATGGTTAACAGAAGAGAAGGGGAACACATGGGGCAGATGTGGGTGGGCGGGTAGCTGTGCTGCAGGCAGTGTGTGGATATTCTCTCCCAATTGCTTCAATTTTCTCAGCGCTATGAGAAGCGACTCCATCAGCTAAGAGCGAGGAGGAGGAGGAGGAGAGGGTGCGGCAGAGCTGAGAGGAGGGAAGGTGTGAAACAGCCGTCTGGGGAGGTGGGTGAGTGAACGGAATACAGAAACGTAGTTGAAGGGCCCCCCTGGACTCAGGGGTCATGACGTGACAATGAGACCCATCAGTGTAGTAGTGCGTCGTCTCCAGAAACTTCCAGCCGCCCAGAGGCAGATACAGGTGAGGAGAGGAGGATCTGGCCAGTGGTTTCCCCAGGAGAGTAGGACCAAGCAACGGAGGAGCAGGGGAGGGAGGGAGACTGCAAGGCAGGGTCAGTGACTGAGATGGTGAAGAGGGAGGAGAGGTATGGGGGCCAGGGCAGGGACTGTGAAGAGGTCTGGGTTCAAGGGGTCACAGTCCCAGTAGGGTCAAAGGTCACTGGAGTTGGGGAACTGAGGGATGAGCTGGGGAAGGAAGATGGAGGTGGAAGATGCAGAGCGGGATGGCTGACACAGATGGTGGAGGGACAAAGGCATGGCCATGGGAGTGAGTGGCTGAGCCGGGGCAGAGGACACACTCATTGGAGGAGGGAAGGCCAGGGAACTGAATGCCAAGGTCTTCAGAAGGATCAACATGGCGACTGAGGGTACCAAGAACGAAGACAGGACCCAGCATCTGGGAGACTGACAGAGAGGAAGGTAAAATCACCAAGGAACCAGGCAATTTCAAGGAGGGCAGTGGGTGATGTGGTTCCTTGGTGTGTGAGGGCAAAGGGTTAACAGAGCCTGCAGAAGAATTTGACCTTAGGTTAACTTTCTAGTCCTGTTTCCCTGGTAACCTGATAAAAGTTGTCTGTGTTACTAGACAACACAGCTGATGATAAAAATAGTCCCAACTGATAAAAGGCATCTGGATGAGAGGAACCACAGGTGAACTATAAATAGCAATGGGGCCATGTGGAGACTCTTGGAAGGGCCTGTCCTTTGAGAGACCCTGGAAGCTCAGCCACCCAATACTGGATCTTGTCGGGAGTGAGACTTCCCAGCAAGGCGGCCCTGGCATCCACGCCAGGTGAGTGAGTTGTGCCTGGGGGCCTCCGGATGGCTGTGTGGACAGCAAGGGCTGCCATGAGGATGACTCACAGAAGGAGAAAGCCCTGTGCTGCCCTGCCAGCGAGCTGTGGTCCCCGCCCTGGGTCCTGAGTGCGGTGTTGACAGGTTAGATGTTTAGGTGAGCCTAGGAAGACCACCTGGTGGGCAATGCACATGAGATTCAAAGTTAAGCGCTTTGATGGAGGAGGGAAGGCAACCAGTCTGGAGGTGGCAAAGAGGAGCCTAGGGGACTCATGTCCCAACCCTGGGTCCAGTGGGCCAAGGGGACTGGAAGAGAAACAGCCACCACTTGAGAGGCCTGCAGGGGAAACAGTATCTTGCTCCAAAGCAGAGCAAACTTGGCCCATGAATTCCGGTTCCCAGGACAGAGCTGTGTCATCAGACGTCCCCAGGCCGGGGCTGGTCTCAGTGGGAGTGGCCGTGCTCAGGGCTGTAGCCGGAGTCTGCTCTGCTACCTAAAACCCAGGCCAGGCAGGCCATGATCCTGGTCAGCAGACAGCCGGTCTGGATCAATACGCAAACCAACCACACGTGCTTCTTTCTTTCATAATATTTTCCACAATAACATGCCATAAGGAAATTCCAGCGGAGCCCAGCCCACAGGTCAGAAAAATAAGTAGGTCAATTTAACAAAGCAGACTGCCCACGACTAAGGTAGCATTTGTGGCCGCGTCGTTGCGCCTGAAATTAAACCACCTTCTTGTATTTCAGGGTCTCAAGAGGAAAAAATCATCCAGATCAAGGTCAGTGTCTCCTTCATGTGCTAATTCTGAGCTCAGGTCAGATGAGCTCCGAGCTCTTCCCTCCAGAGATATCATTTTGGAGCTAAGGCAGCTCTTGAGAAAGACAATGGTTTTCCCAGGGCTGAGGAGGCTGCAGGAGGGTTGCTAAGCAAAGTGGAAATCAAAACATCAGCCTGAAACAGAAGCTGCAGAGCCAAGACAAAAGCCAACTGGGCAGACACGTCAGCCCTGCTAAGAAACAGTGCTGAGCTCCCCACGGCCTCTCTCCTTCACCAAAAAGTCCAGGCCACACCAAAGAGCCAGCGAGGGCCACTCAGAAACACTACCTAACAAGGCTGCACCAGCGTGCACAGCCCAGCCAGAGGAAATCAGAGGAAAACGTATCAGCTCCTGCAGCCACAGCTGGAAAACATCTGTGGGGCAGGAGCTGGCCCCGCCACACTCCCCTCCCTGTGCCGAGGTCAGCGGTGGCTGAGGTGACCAGGCCAGAGGAGGAGGCCGGCTCCTCGAAAAGAGGGCTTGAGCACAGGGCAGGACACCGAGCTTTTATAGTTGAGACTTTTTTCCCTTAAAAAGACGGAATCCAGGCCTTAAAAAAAATACTGAAGAGTGCTGAATATGCTTCTGGCAGAGCCAGGCAACGGGTCCCAAGCCCTGGTCAGCAGTTCTTACACCTTAGGAGCAGCAGCATGGGAAGGCCTGGGGCAGCCATGCATCCTCCATCCCAACAGGGGACAACAAGGAAGCATAAAAATACCCAAGTGTGTGCATGTTCTCTGTAGACATGGCGGGGGGGGGCAGCGTTCATGGCCTGACCACAGATCTCCCTCCCAGGTCCTCAGTCTCCCCGTTCCCCCCAAGTCCTGATGTGTCACTTCCTCATATAACAAACCCTTCAGTTCGCTTCCTATGACTAACAGATGAGGTCCACGGCCTGGGCCTGGCGCTGGAGAAACCGGAAAAGGAGCCGGATGCTACTTTTTCCAGTTTCTTCACTAACTGATCAGCCAAACCAGTTCCCCAGTACTTCCTCCTCTCTTCTTCCTCACTCAGGTTATCCCTCCCTTCCACCCCCACTACAACCCCACCTCAGTGCCTCCCCCCTCGCAGAGAAGCCCTATTTCCACACATGCGCGCGCGCACACACACACACACACACACACACACACACACACACACACCCCTTTAGAAGCCATGTAGTATGATCCATTTATGTCTTCTTATGCTACATGAGACGCAGGGAGGAGAGAGGCTCTGGGGATGAGGGAGCCTGAGAGTAGGGGAGAGTCACACCTCCCGTCACACTTCAATTCCCTCACTCCACAAGGATTCTAGATATCCCCTGCGTGCCGGGTGCTGCTCTAGGCCCTGGGGCAAACAGCAGTGAGGCGAGAATAGGACCAGGAGAAGAAGCATCCCTTCAAGAAGCAGATGTGATCCGCTGGGTGACACTGCTGGATGGAGGCCTAAGACCCACAAGGTGGAAGCCTCTGGGTACCCTGATGAGGGGCTTCAGGGGAGTGGAGGGGACCAAAGCCTGGCTGGAACTGGGTCATGGGAGAATGGGAGGAGGGAGGTGGGAGGAGGGAGAGAGGAGACAGCATGCATGGGCGACCCCTTCACATGGGGGAAGGGAGAAAGGGGGTGGGGGTTGGGGCCAAGAGAGTTTCTTAACATGAGATATGACAGTCTGTTGACGTAACGGTGGAAATCACCTAGCGAGGAAGGAAAGGGGAAAATTGTGGGAGCAGTCTTCAAAGGCGAGAGGGGACAAGAGCTGGTGGAAATGTGGACAAGCAGGCGCATAGGAGGTCACCCGCTGTAACGCAGGGAAGGCAGCGCCCACCAGCACCGGGCAAGCAGATGAGGTGATGAGTTGTGAAAGTTCTCTTTCTAATTACTTTTATTTTCTCAGTGAAATAGGAAGCAAAATCATTAGCTGAGAGGGCAAGGCATTGAAGGCTTAAGAAGATGTGAAATAGTCATCCTGGAGAGAGGAAGAGAAATCTGACTAGGAAAATGCAGTAAGATTACCAAACAGCACCAAAAATATGTTATAAGGTTACAACAGACACGTCAATGATGTGTTTTTCTCCAGCCACATCCAGCAACAGCATGCGTGAGTGGACTTATTCAGCGTTGGGGATTTTTCCTGCCAAGTACGAAGGAGAGAAAGTGAAGAGTGGAGTGTGTATGCTGGAGAGTAACCATCACCATGGATCAGAATCTAAGCAAGACAAGGAGGGAAGAGAGGATGTGAGGGGAGTGAGGATGGTGGGAAGGTTTAGGAGTCCATAGACTAAAGGTCTTGGTGGGCACGGAGGGAGTTAGGAGGACAGAAGGTAGCAGAGAAGGATGCTTAAAGCTGAACTTCCGAGATGGTATAATAATTGGTGGTGAGAAGGTCTTAGCAGTGTGAAGTGAGATGGAAGGAAAGACTGGGCAGTGAGGAGGGGAGGGCAGCGAGAGGCCAGCAGAGCAGGTGGCTCGTGCGAATGGACATGTGCTCACCTGGGATGGAGACAGGAGCAGCGGTGAGCCAGAAGCCCAGCTCGCCCGTGAATGGACAGCGTGGCCGGCAGGAAGGAAGATTCAATGAGGAGGCATGTGCTTCCACAGGAGCGCCCTTTCCAGAGAGCAAGGAGCCTGGCCTGGGAGTAGCTGTGAGGGGCCCAGGATGCCCATCCCACCTCCCACAAGGCCCAGTTTGAGGGAGTGGTGCAGGTGAAGGCAGTTCAAAGAAGAGGCTGACAATGTGAGGGACTTGAGGACAGGACACAGTTCCTGGAAGCTGGGGGAAGAGTTGATCAACCTACCAAAAGTCGATTCCTACTCTCTCTCTAGTGTTTTTTTTTTTTTTTTTTTTGCTGAGGAAGATTTGTGCTGAGCTAACATCTGTGCCACTCTTCCTCTATTTTGTATGTGGGTCGCCGCCATAGCATGGACACTGACAAGTGGTGTAGGTCCACACCCGGGAACCGAATTCGGGCTGCCGAAGCAGAAGGTGCTGAACTTAACCACTAGGCCACAGGGCCGGCCCCAATCCTACTCTATATTGTAATCCAGAAGACAGGTCATAATTCATTTCTCAGGTTTCTCTGATTTTTGAAAAATTTTTTGTTGTTTGGTGAAAAAACTAGCCTCAGTTAGGGATGTGATTAGACCAGCCTGTTCACCTGTGTTAGATGCCCCACCAAGACTGTCACAGAGCAGCAGCCATGCCCTTTGGGACCCTCCAACCTCTGATACATAGTGGCACCCAGGTCCAGGAACGATGAAGGAATGAACACACTCAGTTCATCTCGGAGCTTTATTATCCACATCCCCACATCAGTAATATTTGGGGGCACATACTGTTGTGACTAGTTTGGCTTCCTTCTCCGTACATGTCTATTAACTAAACATGTCTGCGTATTCACGAGGCCCCGCCCAACATCGGGGGAAAATATTCACACTATTTTTACAAAAGGGCAGAAGAAACCTTCTCAAATGACCCTATTACCGCCGTTTCATTGATTTGGAAACTCCCTCCTCCAACTTCCCACTCAGCCAAAGGCTTTCTGTACCTGGAATCAGCTCCAGCCTGAGAAACAGAAGCCGCTGCGGCTGGGTCCCCACCCGGCCTTAGAACCTTACTCACTTCACAGCAGGGATCCCCGAATGCACCCCAAGGGAGCCTGGGTACCCTAAGGTGTTGATGTGTGGTCTATGAACAAAAGGTCGAACGTGCTTGGGGAACACCGGCGGAGCAGGTGTATTTGCTGCAGGGCCTCAGGTTTTCATATGCTGACTCGAGCTGCACATCTCCACGGTGGGGGGGTGGGGGGGCTGGTGGAGGGGACAACACACCATGTCCAGACTCCCCCAGTCATTTGCCTGTGAAATCCTTTTGTTCCAGGAGCCTCTCTCTGGGGAAAGCTTGCCTTTACAAAATGAACACTTTGCGTCCTCTGAGTGCGTCCCACCCTCCTTCCGGGGAGCCTATTTTCTCCTCCCCACCCCTGGCCTTTTGGAACAAGATGCCATATCTACCGCCTTTCCCCACCTCTGGCCAGTGGCCCCCTCCTGCTTCCCGCCGCTCCTGGTCCTGCCACAGCTGTTCTTCACCCCTCAAGCACCCGAGCCCTGACGTTCCCAGCACTGAGCCTGGCTCGGCCGGGTCCTGAGCAGGTGTGTCCCCGCGAGGACAAGGCAAGTCTGGGCTTGTCTGGAAGCCTGCGGGGCTGACCTGGGGAGCCAGTGCATGGTCTCCTGGGAAAAGGGTCGGCCTAAGGGGAGAGACAGGTGTGAGGGCACAGCTGCAGGGCCAGGAGGGAGGGGCGACGCTGAGTGGAGTGCACTGTCTGTCCGCCGGGGCCTCCACGCCTGCATCACAGGAGGCAGATGGTGAGAAAAACGAAAGGGGACAGAGAATCAACACTCGCCCAACCAACATGGATTACCAAGCCAGGCAGAGCCTGCGGCGCTGGCCCCACCGTCCCGGCCACTTGTTTTTTTCCTTTGAGAATGGCTTAGTCCATTCTTTGCCAATTTTTCTGTTGAACTATTTGTCCTTCTCCTTCATGATCTATAAATGCTCTTTTATATCCGATGATTATCAATCTCTGACCATTTTATATGCTTCAAAGTGTTGTACATGGCTTCCTTCCAGGCTGTTGCTTGTCTTTTAACTACATGTATGGTCTCTTTTGATATCCTAGAGTTTTAAAGTTTTACGGAGTCAAATCTATCTATCTGACACATGGTGAAGGTGGGGCAGGTGGTCCTAGCTTGTCCCCACTGCTCTATTTCCAGATCTCGTGCTGGTTATGTGGGTGCATTGACTTTGTCAAAATTCACAGAGCTGTACACTTAGGATGTGTTCATTTTTCTATATGTTATACTTCAATAAAAAATATTTCTGAGATATGTCAGGGGTTTTTTTTCTTTATGATTTCTGGGTTCCATGTTTTGCTTAGAAAGGCTTTCCAGACGATAAAACAGTGAAAGCTTCTCCTATATTTTCTTCTAATACTTTAAAAGTTGGATTTCTTTACATTTAACTCTTAAATACCTCTGGACTTTATTTTAATGAATGCTTTAATGTAGGGCTGACTCTAACTTACTTAGTCCACACGGTCTTAACAAAACCCTTTTCCCTTCCATATGAGAATCACATTTGTTTAACTCTCCACCTCTGTTCCCTAGGAACCCCATAAAGGTAAAACTATGTCACTAGATAACACTGCTTATGGTACAAACAACCTTCATTTGCAAATTGCTTCTGGACGGGGAAGAGCCATAAATGAATTATAAACCCCTGATGGGACACCAGACTTGGAGCTTCCTTAAGTGTGATAACTCTTGTAACCAGCATGGCCCTTGCGTGAACCTTGGAGTCTATACCTATGGGGGTTTTAAACCCCGTAGCTTTCTGTGGGGCATGAAGCTTTAAGCCAGAGGAGAAGCTAGCTACGGACGGCTGTGCGAGCAGTCACCTGCAGGAACTCAGCAAAGACCACTCACTCCCCCGGCAGAGGGACAGCTGGCCCTGTCCTGCGGGCAAGCCGAGGTTCCACCCTTCTCTTTTCTGACCAGATGAGCCAAGGGGTCCCTGGTCTGAATATCAGGCACAGCATCTGTCAACTGCACCATTTATTGAGTACCCACCCTTTTCCCTGGCTGATTTAAATGCTCACCTTTCTAGTAAACCAAATTACTCTCTTACACGAGTCTGTTCTGAGCCCTCTCCTCTACTGTATTGATTTTTGCCCATTATACCACTGTGATGGCTTTACAGTATGTCTTAGTATCTGGTAGATACAGTGTGTCCTCGCTGATCTTTTCCAAAATCTTCTTGCCTATTTTTGCCATTCCTTCCTCATTCCAGAGTGTCTCCTGAGCCCTCCTCGCACCAGACAGTGCTGAGAAGACAGTACTGAACGAGACAGACAGCGCCCCTCACATCAGTGTCCTGGGGCTGCCGTAACAGAGCACCACTCCAAACAACAGCAATTTATTCTCTCACAGCTCTGGAGGCCAGAAGTCCAAAATCCAGGTGTTGGCAGGGCCACGCTCCCTCTGAAGGCTTTAGGGGAGTGTCCTTCCTTCCCTCTTCCAGCTTCTGGAGTCCCCACGGTTTCCCCGGCTGGCAGCAGCATCACCCCCGTCTCTGCCTCCGTCTTCACGTGACCGTCTTCCCCGTGTCTGTGTCTTCACATGACATTTTCCTCTCTCTGTGTGTCTGTCTCTGTGTCTCCTCTTCTTACAAGGACACCAGTCCTACTGGATTAAGGCCCCCTCTACTCCAGTATGACCTCATCTTAATTTACATCTTCATTTTGGCTGCAAAGACTCTATTTCCAAATAAGGTCACATTCAGTTACCAGGGGTTAGGACTTGAACGTATCTTTTTGGGGGACGATGCAACCCACAACATCCTGCTCCCATGGAGCTCGCCTTCTCACGGCAAACGACAGATGATGCGAGCAAAGAATGAAGGTGATTTCAGTGATAAAGGCTACAAAGACGAGAGGCAGGGGATGGAACAGAGACGGCTGGGGAATGGAGGCCATGGGCTGGCTTGCCTAGGGCAGTCAGGGAGGTCTCGCTGAGTCACTGAGTTAGGCCTGCAGGAGGAGGAGGCGGCTAGGCAGAGGTCTGAGGGGGGAGCACCGTGGGCAGAGGGCACAGCAGGTGCAGAGATGCTGGGCAGGAACCAGTCAGGGTTACTCAGGAGTGAGCCCAGGAAATGGGGGGAGATGAGGCTGGAGAAAGAACCAGGGCAGAGGACAAAGGTGCGGTCTAGGGGGATGCCCGGGGAGTGGCCGCTGGTCCTAGAGAAAGAGAGTAGTGGCTGGATCAGCACTGTAGCAGCCACAACAGGGGAAAGTGGCAGGATTCAGGTATATTGTGGAGGTAAGAGTGGTCTGGACTGCCTGGTGTATGGGATGGGGTTGAGGGAAAGAGCGGGATCAGGATGACTCACAGGTTTTTGTCCTGACCATCGGCCCCATCCACATGGGGCTGCCATTAACCAAAATGGGAGGATTAAGATAAGAAGGAGTTTGGGGGGGGGGGTCCCCAGATATACTTTACAACCAACCCATTACTTTTTATATCAAACTCCTGTTGGAATTGAACTGGATTTTACGCATAGATACTTGCCTATGTATAGATTAACCGGAGAAAAACCAACATCTTGATACTGTTGATGGTCTTATCCCAAGAATCTGGTACACCTTTCTTGTATTTATTTGGTGCCTCAGTAAAGTTTTATTGCTTTCTTCTTTTAGACCTGACATATTATACTATGTTTATTCTCAGAAACTGTTGTCACTGGAGTGGAATCTTTTTTTCCTATCACATACTCTAATGATTGACTCATGACTAATTGATTGACTGATCTGACTAATGACGACTATGATGGTATAGGGGACAGCTGTCAATTTTCATCTGCTGAGCTTGAAAAGCAGCCAACTTATTAATTCACTAAGTCTAATGAACCACCACACACCTACTTGGGAGTGAGCTCAGGAGATGGGGGGAGATGCTCCAACAGCTATCAATGTTTTCCCAATCTTATTTCACCTACTCTCCCCGCCCCGCTGTCTGTGTGTGCTCCAGTGTGTCCATCTGTCTGTCTCCTGTCTCCAAATAAATCCCAGACATGGTATCATTGCCCTCATAGATACTTCACGATCTGTCTCCTGGATTTTCTAAGTGTACCATCTTATCATGCACACCCAAAAGACTCGAGAGTGTTCAGGAGGGGAGAAGACAGATCCCACAGGACTGAAGACCCTCCGTGAGGGCCCAGGAGAAAGGTGGTGATCAAACTAAAGTCACACAGTTCATCCTCTAACGCTCACAAACTTTTCCTATAGGATCACTCCCGAAGTCTTCGCTCTGGGTCTATTTTCTCTTTTAAGACAAAATTCTATTAAGCTCTCAGTAACCCAATTTTCCTAACAGCAAATTGAACCAGAAACCTAAGGGGGAGGGTGCTGCTGAAGTCAGACCCACACCCAAACCCTGGGAGTCTGCAGCCATTCATTGAGGCAATGGTATTTCATTATAATTTCTCACTGCGTATATGTGGTCTCACAGAGTCTGTTCCTATGTCAAAGGGGTCAGCTACAAATACCAGTTCCACAGTCGGATTCAAGTTTTACCCCTACCACACGAGTTAGAAAAAGGCCTTTCTGGTCCACTTTCTCCAGGGCAGTCTGGAGAACACGTGGCGCCTTTTTGTGAATTAGAAAAAGGTACCCCCTCTGGACAGATTCAAACAGTCACAGCCTGGAAAGCATGCGGGACGGGGGAGAGAATGGGAACTCAGCCCCTCCACACCCCCCAGAACCCGGCAAGGAGGCCTGGACCTTCCCCTATGTTCCCATCCCAGGCTTCTGGGGCTTTTGGAATTGTCATTATTTTCAACATTCTAATGGAAATCTTCCCCCGTCAACAAATGGCATAACTTAAATAAAGTTCTGTTACTTTTGGTTAAATCAGTTCATACTACCAGACAAAATCTCTCAGTCCTCAACCTAAAACACTGTTTACATAGTGTATCTAGAGAAAGAGGCAAGTAGCCCTTTGAAATGAGAAATATAAGATTCTGTTTGTGCACTCCAGAGACATAAAATTTCAATATGGAATTCCATTCGTGCAGCTCCACTGCTGGCCCTCCCATGTCACCCATTGCGATGTGTTCTGACCACAGCTCCGGCCTCCGGTCCACAGGCACCCCCTCCTCCGGCCCACGGGCTCCTCCCCTCCGGTCCACAGGCACCCCCCTCTGGCCCACGGACTCCTCCCCTCTGGCCCACGGGCTCCTCCCCTTTGGTCCACCGCCTCTTCTCCTCTGGCCCACGGGCTCCTCCCTTCTGGTGGTCCTGGCTCAGGCCGGGGTAAGTGGCAACTTATTACCAGCCCTCGTTTTTGAATATTATTTTTTTTATCCATACTATTTAAATAAAAACAAACAAGCCCATTGTTGAAACAGGCGCTGACACGAGCGTCACTGTTGTGTTCGGCAGGAGCACGTGGACTGTCACCGCATGGGACAGCATCCTACCACTCCTCTCTGCCAGCAGGATCCAGCCTGGCTCCACCGGCCCTCCGTTTTGCTTAATGGGAAGCAAGAGCTGTGGAGAACTGTCTCCTCTGCTGAAAGAGAGTTTTTCCAACATGCAATATTTATCAGCCATGGAAAGGATTCATGGTGAACCAAAGTTCATGGAACCACAGTCACTTACAGGAGACAGAGGAAACAAGACCACACATTCCCAGACACACAGACTCCCCCCTCCAGTCCAGATTATTAAAAAAAAAGTTATACAATATGATTAAAGATATGATTTTCAGAATGTCAATGGATAGTCATAAGAATCTGCTAAAGGAGCTACTGAATTAGCATAGTTTATGATATTTTAATAAATACCTACTTTGTGTTCCTAATTTAAGCTTAAATTACTATTGCTTTTTAAAAGATTTTTTCCTGGTTACAGGAAAGGGGCAGAATGAAGGAGAGATAATTCCATGCATTTTAATTAATTCATAAGTCTCCAATAAAAAGTGTATACATCAGATTCCTAGGTTTAGCTCAGACTTAGATCTGAGCAATTTTAGATTTTACCTTGCCAGATTATTTCTACTAAGATTCAAATTTCTGGGTAGTTTATAATTTTAACTAGATGTGTGAAGTAGGGGGTGTGCTTGTGTGCTATAGTTAGTGTTTAAGATTTTTCTGTTTATTTTTTTAAGACACATGGAACCTCAGAACAGGAAAGGCAGTATAGGGTGTAATTCACTTGTTTTCAGATGAGCATTCTGAGGCCTGGAGGGATTAACTAAATTCCCCCAAGATCAGGAACAGCCTACGGAGCCAGAGCCAGAATTCGGGGCTTCTCTCTCCAGCAGAGAAGCGGGAGAGGAAACAGGTGAAAGGTTTGGAGGAGGTGTCACTGAACATTCTAGGGTCAGACCTGAAGAAAGGGAAGTAGTTTGCTTTTTCTGAGTAGAGATTACTACCATCCATCAGTAATAAATCAATACAAGTTGAAGATAAAAAGGCAGTGGGCCAGCAGGGATGAGAAGCTGTACATTATGCCATGCTCACCCTAAATCTGGCCCTTTTCCTAGATCTGGATGGGTGGTGGGACCATCCCAGTGCTCTGCTGGGTCTGAGCACCAGCTGGGAACACCCTGCCCTCTCCCCACCCCACCCCCCAAATCCCACCTCAACACGGAAACTAGGAGCACACTTGGTGGCCCAAGTTCTGCTCTGTGAGACCTCACATTGCTTTAAAGAACATGGGGAAAGTTCCTCTTCATTTCTTATCACCTGTTTTTCCCTGAGCATCCCCTCAGACCTTGTCAAGGAGCAGAAGTGGCAGAAGATGAAGCCCTGCTCAATGGTTTCACTGAAACACACAAGAAAGAGTCGAAGGGGAGAACACAGCAGCTTATCCTCAGGCTGGATAAGGGTCCCAGGAGGTCCAGGAGGGATAGCCCCATCACGCCCCAGTCTCAGGGAGGGGAGGAGGCAGGGCAGAAGTGGGCATAGATGCAGGCATAGAATTAAGTACCAGCTCCCATGATGTTACAGAAGCCTCTGTGGGAGAGTCCCATGTCCTCAAAAGAGTGCCTTAAAATTAAGTTCAGACTTTCGCATTTGCACTCTGGAATTGCTCCCGTGAACTGGGCCACCAGAAGGAGCCGCCCGTCCACCAGAGCCGACATGCTCAGAGTGAGTCCTCCGCCTGGAGTCATTTTTCTGAACCAGGAAGCTCTACAAGCAAATGGCAACCCTTCAGCGTCATAGGCCAGGAGTGCAGACTGCCACCTGCCTGGGACCCGGCCAGGTGCACCCAGCATTCTTGGACGGGGCCCTTTGCTAAGGTGCCTGGCCCGCAGCAGTGATCCAGTGCCCGCCTCGGGTGCAAAGCACTGTTCTGTCCACCACTCGGCAGAGCCACCCCCAGCCCCCCAGAACAAGCAGAGGACAGACAGGAAGCTACACTCCTATAGGGCGCCCAGCACACTCCCTCAGGAACCTCTCCCCACTCAAAGGGGAGATTTTCCAGATGACACCAGTCCAACACGTTAGCTGTCTGACAGTCCTCACACTCAGAAGCATGTCCTTGGGGGGCCTTGTGTCTCACTGCTGCCTCTACGCAGAGAAACCTGGTGCTTTCTTCAGTGCCTGGAGACTGCATGGGGCTCTGCTCTAGGTGCTGGGACATCCACACAGATGGCTAAGACCCCGCGCAGACCTGGGCTCTGCTGGAACACAGGACTGAAGCCTACACGCTTCCCTTGAAGATCTCCCCTTCGCAACATCACACTGCTGCTCAGAAAGGGGGCAACTGCTTCCCTAAGCCTGAATGCTCCTCTGTAGAAAACTGTATCAGGGGCTGGCTGGTGGCGTAGTAGTTAAGATCACATGCTCTGCTTCTGCGGCCTAGGGTTCGCCGGCTCAGATCCCGGTGAGGACCTAGGCACCGCTCATCAAGCCATGCTGGGCAGGCGTCCCACATGTAAAGTAGAGGAAGATGGGCACAGCTGTTAGCTCAGGGCCAGTCTTCCTCAGCAAAACAAACAAACAAAAAAACTGTCACATGAAAATCCAGCTGCAATTCAGGAATTGGTAGTCATTGATGCTATGCTCACCAACAACCCTTAACTTCACTGACCACACCTGTGTGTTGAAACCCAAGATAAGCACACAGTGAGACAAAGCTAGTATTTTTCATATACCGCGGAATTTTCTTCTTTTCCTACTCATGAGATTTTACTGAACACTATTCTCTGGAGCCTCCTGATCATGTTCAAATCACGGCTCCGCCACTAACTACAGGTGGAACCCGAAACAACTAAATTTTAGGAGATTAGTTTTTCATAAAAAATATAGGGATGGATGACAGAGAATTGAAATATATTGATAACTGTCAACACTCACTGACAGGTCACGGGGATTCACGTATCCTTCCACTTAGGCATACATTTGAAAATCTTCAAAATTAAAGGTTAAAAGAAAAGTTTTTGAGCCACACAGCCCAAAAATGGGCATGATAAGATGTGAAATCATGGTCTCGCCGGTAAGTTACAGAACAGACAAGCAGAAGCCCACACTAACCCAGTTTGCATTTTTGTAAATGTTGTGCTAAACCAACCTACAACGTGGAAAGGACTGGATAAGACCGTGCACGAGCCACTGTGCTCTGTGGCCCGGGTCACTGCCCAGGTTTCCAAGGTCAGGAGCCTTGAGCCCCCATCTGGCCCCACCTGTGCTTCAATCTTTATTCAGCAGGATTGATAGAATGGCCACTCATTCGACTCTCAGATGCTCTGAAATAGGTCAAACTTCAAACCACTGAGCAAATAAATCCGGGCCACAAAGCCTCAGAAAGTGGCCTCAGACACCGCCTTGCTTGGCTCCACAGCCATCTCTCCAATTCAAACAAAGTGCGACATTGTGGCCTCTGTACAAACACAGTAGCCGGATTTCCCAGGCCCAGTGTTTACACAGAAACTTCTCCTCCAGAAGCTCAAAGTAATTTAGGGACACTCACTAATTAATTAAGTCTCGAGCCTCCTTCCTACCCCGGCTCCTTGCTGCCTGTTTGGCAGCACCGCTGGGGGAGGGAGAGGCAGGGTTCCACCCGCTCACAAACACATGTGCAAACGCAGGGACGCTCGTGGGCTGCCCTTTGGTGGGGGGGGGGTTTCGGAGAACACTGAACTTTGTAGCATCAGTGATCGCTCTGCAAACGAATAAAATCCATGAACAACTGGCACATGTCCCTTCATCTGGTCCACACTAGGTCTCAAAGAGACAAAGAGAAAGACAGCAAGTACTTTTCATCCCAATGTGCAAAGAAGAAAACATCTGTATGCTAATTCTGGATTGTGGACCAAGGGGCATTGTTCCATGCGATGGCTTTTCACCTCTACTTGAGAAGCCTCCTACCGTTGAATCAGGTCATCAAGAAAACTTTATAAAAACCTTTGAAATGGGTGCCAGTGTTTGTTTTTCTGCCTCTGGAATTCCTGTTTCCACTGACCCACATTAAAGATAGATTCTCAACCTAATTCTCTTAGAAGCAGGAATCTGGAAGTCTTGCTAACAGGCTGGATGGCCTGGTGTGGACGCTGGCTACAAAGTCCTGTTGGAACAGAAGGACTGTACCCAGCAATTGACCGACAAGGATCATCAGCTTTTCCTAAACCCAATTCAAGCCCCTGACTGTCTGTGAGCACAGCCTGAAAACGCTAAGCAATTGTGAGCCCCTGCCAGTGAGGCCTTTCCAAGTTAGGATCCTTATGGGGCAAAATGTGCCTTCAAGAGCTGTGCGTACGCACGTAGGACCCACCTAACTCTCCTGCCGCTCCACGTAAAAGCCGCAGCGTGCATCTGCCACAGAGCTGGGCAGAATGTAGGACCACTCAGTGGCCGAGGAGAAACCACGACCTGCAGGGGAATAAACCCTCAACTTAAGTCTCCTTGGCTTCTCATTCCTCACTGGGGAGGAATCCACCACAGGAAACCACAGCTGAAGTGAAAAGGATGCCGCCCCCAACCTTGAACCTCATGGAAAGGGTGAACGGTCAGGATTCTGCCACCAGCCATGCCGGCTGCCACAGGAGTACTGTCCCACCCTAAAGTAGAGACTGCAACCTTCTGGAAAAAAATGAAAGCACTCTTAACCCTGTCAAGGAAAAAAAAGCAAAAAAGCTAGCCCTTTGGAACACAGATGGGAATTTCAAGGTCAGAGCCATTCATCCAGTGGTGACATGTTGAGGATATTTTAAAAGTTTGAGACAACAACTTTCTAGTAACAGAAGGCCCTTACAATCCTTCTCTGGATCAGCGATACCACCAAATGCTACAGCTGCTTTTTAAAAATAGATTCATTCCAGGGCTGGCCCAGTGGCACAGTGGTTAAGCTCAGGCACTCTGCTTCAGGGGCTTGCAGGTTCAGATCCCAGGAGTGGTCCTATACACCACTCATCAAGCCATGCTGTGGCGTTGTCCCACATACAAAATAGAGGAAGACTGGCACAGATGTTAGCTCAGGGACAATCTTCCTCAAGCAAAAAAAATCTTTAAAATTTTTTTAAAAATTAAAAAAAAAAATAGATTCATTTCATTTCATTTGAGAAAAACAGACTTTAAAAATTAAGTATTCAGGGTCCAGCCCTGTGGCCTAGTGGTTAAGTTTGGCCATGCTCCACTTCAGTGGCCTGGGTTCAGTTCCTGGGCGCGGGCCTACACTACTCATGGCGGCCACGCTCTGGTGGCAACCCACATACAAAATAGAGGAAGATTGGCACAGATGTTAGCTCAGGGCAAATCTTCCTCAGCAAAAAAAAAAAAAAAAATTAAGTATTCAACCCAAGGTTTACTGAAAAATGAACACTAGGTTAAGTAACAAATGTGGACTGCACATGAGTTGAAGACCTGCCAATTTCTTTCATTACACCGTCTGTTCTAGTATCCAGTGTACTGTAATCACCAAAATAATGTGCGTGCATCTCAGCCCAAACTTAATTTCCTAATGGAAAATATGCATTCTATTACTTTCATTAATCACTTTTAAATCTTCGCTTTTGAAAAAATAAAGCCTTTTTCTCCAGGTGGCTTCAAAGGAACTCTGAAATGTGTATGAACCCTGCTTAAGGTTGCTATAATCCATCTGAAGGACGTTTTCATCTCTCTGGTGAAGCAGTAGTTGTATACCATGAAATTAACTTCTTGGTTCTGATAAATGTGGTATGAAGTAGACATCTAAAATAGAATGGAAATTTCTGCAGTTTTCTTTCAAGATCTTAGCAAATGACCAAAGTTGGACTTTTCAGGACAGAACACAAATTGGAATAATCTGATAATAATTTAAGCCATGATTCGATGCACACTTGTGGTGCTCAGAATACTGGAAACATTGTTTCAGTAACCAAGTGACTGAAAACAAACCAGATAACTATATGCTAATGAAATGATTAGGGAAGTGGAAATAAAAGAAATTGTCCTTCCAAGACATAGATCAGAATCGAAGAATCGATGCATACCAACAGGAAGAAAGGACTAGAGACATTTATAAAGTGTTGTGGGAGTGAGTGCTCTAGTCGTCCACCACCTAGAGGACAGGGGACCGACCCCCCTCTGCGCTTTGTTTAGCTACAAACAAGGGAAGATGGGACCGCGGGACACCAGTTGTAAGCCTAGCTTCCAGTGCCCAAGTTTAAAGTTCTAACAACCCTACCTGGTTTTGCTCACTTCGGTGTTACCTAGGCCTTCCTCGTAAATATTAGTCACAAAACAAGGGGCAGGGTGGTTGGTGACTCCAGGAAGCCATGCATTATATGACATGACAGAAACAGCCACACAGGAGTCAGGTAGAGCTGGGTCACCTTGGGTAAGCAGATTTCTTAGCCTCTACAATCTACTCATCTGTCATATGAGGATAATAAAAGCTCTTTTTTAGAATTGTAAAAATTAAAAGAGATTGTCTCTAAAGTCTTTGGCACAATGCCAAATGTGCCAAATGTCTGGAGACTTCCCGAAGCCCATATGGGAAATAGACTGGCTTGGTATCTCGCTTCGACCACAAAGGGAGTAAAAAGGGAGAGTCATCCGGTAGGTTATTTGCCTCCAAGTTCTAGACTCTGTAGTACTAACGCTAATCAGCCAAGTATTTACAAGCGGCAGAGGTGCCATCAGCGGTTTCTCCGGAGACTATTTCATGGTGCTTTTCTCCCCGTCCCCTCCGGGAGTGAAGCCAGCCGACATAACCAACGGGCAATCACTGGCTTCATCAACGGGTGCGAAAGGAAACCGGCGCCAGGCACATGGTGGGGCCGGCTCCTAAGTCAACCCCCTCGGATCGTCGCGAATCTGTAACGTGTGCCGGCGGAGCGCGGGGCATGAAAGGCCAGAGCCGGCTCTCCACGGACAGACCCCTCGGCGAACGCGCAGATGGGAGACCCCCGAGGAGGGGCTGCGGGCCGCCGTGCGCACTGGGCCCGGCCAGAAGTGCTCTCTGGCGTCGCCGGCGTCACTTCATTCAAACAAGCCACCCCCCATTCCTCCATCTCCCCGCGCACGACCCCCACGCCCCGGCTGTCCCCGCGCCGCTGGGGACCGGTCACCTCGGGGAAGGGAGGTGCCCATTTTTCTAAGTCTCAGCAGAGGCAGTCGCTCCGTCCTCTGGGCGTCCCTCCCCGCGGGCAGGAGACGAGGGCGCGCTGCGGGGTCGCGGCCCGGGCCCCTGGGCGGCGCCGCACTCACCGAGCGTGGCCACGGTGCCGGCCTCGAAGAGCAGGCAGTCCCCGCGGCCGCGCGCCTCCAGCAGGACGCTGCTGTCCCCCGCCGCCTCCAGCCGCCCGAGCAGCCGCAGCCCCTTGCTCAGAGCCATGGGCGCGGGCCGCGTCCGCCCGAGGGCGCACAGCCCGCCACGGCTCCGCGCGCGCCGCTCCCGCAACTTCCAGGACTTTCACTTTGGCCCCCGCTCCGGGCGGGCGCAGGCTCCTCCCCGGCCGCCTCCCCGCCCTCGCCGCGCCGCCCCGGGCAGGTGAGCGCGCCTCCCGCCTCCCGGCTCCCGGCCCCGCTCCGCGACGGCGCCGCGCTCCCCCCAGCGGCGAGGCGGCTGCAGCCCGGCCGGGGCGCGGCTCCCAGGGCGCACGGGGAGGCCCGGCGTCGGCTCCGCGCGCCCCGGGCTCGCTCGGGGCTCCTCCAGGAAGTCCCCCCGGCGGCGGGCGGCAGCCAGGAGGAGGATTCCACACATTCCTGGGCGCGGAGGAGGATGCCGGCCGCGGGGGGCCCTAATGAGCCTGAAAACGCAACAGGACGCCCGCGGCCTTATATGGGCAGCCCGGGCCTGGCCGGCGGCGGGGCCGGCAACCTCCCTCCCCAGTCCGGCCCGGGGCGCTGCGCCTCCCACCCTCTCTGCTTCTGCGACCCTGGGCAGTCACTTCGACTCTGTGCCTCAGTTGCCCTGCGGGGAAAGCGGGATTAATAACTGGACCAACTTCCTAAGGTTGCGATGAACATCGAGTTAATTCGCGTGAAGGGCTAGTGAGTGCCGGGTGAGTGGAAAGTGTCCCATAAATGTTGCCATTTACTGGCTTTCTGTACGTGAGGGTATCGCCGTCCACTCTCCACACCAGGCAGAATTTTGGTGTGTTTGGTGGCATCAAAGGTGTGTTGTCTCGGAGAGAACTGAGACCATGACCTCTAGACCTGCCACTGACCATGCGACCTTGACATCTCTGAGCCTGCTGTCCTCACCTGTCTAATGGTGACGGACCTGTCTCACCGGCTTACAGGCTGGGTGCGGGGTCAGAGGAGTTAAGGGCTGAAGCTTGGAAATAATGAGCAGGGGCAGCTGTGAGATGCTGGTGGGTGCCGGAGCGAGGGATGCTCTCCCCCTCTCCCTGACTGTGTCTTTCCCCCTCCAACTTGCAATCCGTCCTCCCACTCTGCTGAGTATGGTCCTCGACTTAAGGGCAGATACTACAATAAGCTAGGTCATACTCGAGGTCTAGGGACACCAGCTTATATCCGTCATCGTCCATCGGAGTATGTGGAGTATGTGCCAGGATGACCTCGCAGTAAGGGGAGGCAGGGCCCTTCTTGGCACTGGGCTCTAGCCCGGATGTCAGGACTGGTCTGCAGGGGAGGGAGGAGGGGCATCCAGGCTTACCTGGAATCTCCCTTTGGGTGGGTTTGGAGGTTTCATTTCCTTCTCCTATAATGGGTATGTGTGCATGGCCCCAGAGACCTCCATCAGGGTGTTTCCATCAGGCCCCCAAGCCGACCTGGTTCCCCTCTCTCACCTGGTTCTGCTCACAGTGAGAAGGAGAAGACTATGAGTCAAGGCGTCTGTCTCCTAGGCATGTTCCAGAAGGAGCAGAGCCCCCAGTGCCAAGCAGGACACTGTGATGCCTTTGCACACATTCAGGAATGACCAGAAATGACTTTCCATCCTGTGGACAACCTCCTAAGTGATGATTTGGGGAATAAAGTAAGTGTGAACAACCAGCAGAGATCATCTCATTCTTGAGCCTTCTGCCCCCTGGCTCATAAATTCAACTATGATGTGGGAGATAGCCCAGCTATGATGCTCATAAGCTGTCCAAACAGTTTCTTTCACTGTCAAATGGAGATGTTACCTCCTCATGAGAACAGCATGTGCACTAAATGAGGCAGAGTAGCCTTTAGCCCACTTCTCCTTTCCTTTTTTTTTTTTGGTAAGGAAGACTAGCCCTGAGGTAACATCTGTTGCCAATCCTCCTCTTTTTGTTGAGGAAGATTGGCTCTGGGCTAACATCCGTGCCCATCTTCCTCTACTTTATATGTGGGTTGCCTGCCACAGCCTGGTGTGATAAGCGGTGGGTAGGTCCGTGCCCAGGATCCAGGCCTGCGAACCCCTGGCCACTGAAGCAGAGCACGTGAGCTTAACCACTAGGCCACCGGGCTGGCCCCTCTCCTTTCCTTTTCAACTTGAAGCTCACTTCTTCCAGGAAGCCTTCCTGGAATGCTGAGGTTCCAGATAATAGCGTTTATAGACACTCAGATTCATGGATGTACACTTCAGCTCTCATGTGCTCGTTTGTTGCTTGGGAAGTGGTTTTATATTTCTTCTCTTAGCCCTGTTTCACAAATTAGGTAGTAAGATCTTAGGGAGGGGACCAGGTCCTTTATCTTATCTCTCCCCCTCTTCCCTCACATCGCATAACTTAAAGCTCTGCCCAGTGGCATGCTGTACATATTTTAGAAATTTCCCTACAGTCAAGACCAGCACTTAAGCTTTACAGCTTATAGAATCTATGACACTGTCAACTGTAAGATGAACCACTATTTTATGTAACACCGAGAAAGAAGAAATGCTGCCAATTAAACTATTTAATTAAATTGTGAGCTGTGCCCTAATTTGGCAATGTTATAATGTGCATCTTAGACTCAGTGAACTACGGTGGCTTTTCCCCTGTCTCTGAGAATTGGCTGAATGAGCCAAGAGCCTGCTGGGTTTTCGTCGCTGCCCAGTGGTTTGGAGTGGGACGGTCAACATGGGCAGCAGAGGAAGAACCATCCTTATATACACACTGCCCTGATAGGCAGAGGGTCACCGGGTGCTGGCACGGTTAGCAGATGGAGAAAGTAACAGATCTTGAGACATTCAGGAAGCAAGTTCGGCTCTGCTACCTAAACCATGAGTGGCACCTGGGAAAACAAGTGGACCCCCCCATCTGGGTGGGGCAAGTTAGGGCACATCCCACTCCTGAGACATAGGCCTCCTGGAGGGCCTGTGATGGGAAGGAGGTAAGGGAGGAAGGAAAGACATCTCCATCAGCCTAGAGTAGATCCTGCAAGAAATCCGACTTGGTGTGGGAAGTCAGTCTGGCCCTGGGGAGCCGGGGAGCCCAGCGAGTTGTCAAAGCAGGGAGAGATAGAGGAGAGAGCTTTGGAATAAATGAAAGGCTGTATTCGGTGCCTGACTGCATGAGAGGCAAAAAGGAGGGTGGGGGGTCCAAAAGGAGCCAGCGTTTAGAGAATGGGACAGCGGAGGCACCATCGACAGAGACAGGAGCACTGGGTGTGGGAGCTGGTGTGACCAGAGACAGGAACTGGGTGTGGCCAAGTGGGTCTGGTTCCGGTGGTGCCGAGTTTGAGATGAGGAGGGCAACCCAGAGGGAAAGGCCAGAAATGGAGAGGCGGCTGTGAGGGAGCTGCTCTCTGGAGGAGAGTGGAGCCAGGCCGGAGAAGGCTGCTGTCTGAGCCTGGGAGGGGCAGGAGGAAAAGATGAGAAAGAAGCAGCCTGAGAGACGGGAGAAGCCAAGGGTGTGGCCACCCAGAGCTCTGGGAAGCAGGGAGTGGTCAGTGGTTTGAAAACCTCAGAGAGGTCTCTAAGAACCTTGGTTGGCTGGAGAGAAGGTAGTGGTGACCTTTGAGCGGGCAGTTTTATTAGAGGGTTGGGCAAAGAAGTCGGCTTGCAAAGAATTCAGGAAGAAATGCAGGCAGTAAGTGTCATCTGCCAGCTCTACCGGCCTGGCTGGGAGAAACACAAAATAAAAATGATGGCAGGCAGAGGGGACAGCAGGGACCTTTCCAAGACGGGCCAAGCCTGCACATGTCGGAAGGTGAGCAGCAAAAGAATGGAGAAGGAGAATTAAAGATGCTTCGTGGAAAGAAAGTGTCCTGTCTCTAGAGATGAGAAAGGCCCCCAAACACAGGTGGTAGGATCAGCTCTTCAAAGGGAGGAGACGCTCATGGGAGGGCTGGCGTGGAGACAGCAGTGAGGAGGCAAAGGGTGCCTGCTGAGAAGGGGGAGGAGGAGGTGGTGCCATCTTTCTGGAGGCCTGGCCCTTGGTGAATTCCCAATAAGCAAAAAAGAGTGGGAATGGGAATTGAGGAGAGTGGAAAAGACCCAGAAAATTTGCTGGTGCAGGGTATCTAGAAGTTGTATTCAACATCCCTGGGGCCTGAGAAGGTAATGGAATCCTCGGGCTGGGGGCAGCGTTGGCCTATCGTCTCTCTGGTCTCAATCCTGTGGGCTCTGCCTCAGAAATACACCCAGGGTCTGACCCCTGTTGGCTTCCCATTGTTTTAGGTTTGGTGCCCTGTGACATAGACTCTGAGCAGGGGATTTGCCTGCAGGAGGTATACTGGGTGGGTGGGTGGGGCTCTCAGGCCCAACGCCCCTTGGGAGGGAGAGTGAAGAAGTTGAACTGGGATGCAGGCCCTGCGGGATCCCTTGGTATGTCCAGAGTGAGGTGGCCCCGGAGGTGTTCTGAATACATCGACCAGTCTTTGCCTCCAGGGAAGGTATAACCTTGGTGCAGGCAGCTCCCTTCAGCCAGGAGCAGCGTTCCAGCTCTGGGAGAATGACCGCCTCCTTCCACCGTAGCACCCCTGCACGTGCTGTCCCACCTGCCCCAAAACTGTGAACCTGGAACAAGTCACCCTCCCCGCTGGCCCCGTCAGCAGCCATCCTCAGCAGAAGCCCGTCTCCGCTGTGAGCCACGGCCCTGCGTGCCCTGGCCCCTTCCTCCTGACACCATCTGTGGCTGTGCTCTGCTTTGTTGAGCCCGGGCACATCCCTCTGGCTGCTCTTCCTCACGTGTGCCAGGAGCCCCTCTCCGGCCTTTGCACTTGGAAAGCTGTTCCCCTGCACATCTCTGTGGCTGGTGCTCTCACTCTTTCAGGGGTGTTAAAAAATTGTCTTCCTAGTGAGGCCTTCCTGAGCCTCCCTCCACCCACCTAACCCCCTGTTACAGGCTGAATTGTGTCCCTCCCCCCAACAATTCATATGTTGAAGCCCTAACCCCCAGCACCTCAGCAGGTGACTATAATCAGAGATAGGGCCTTTACAGAGGTGGTTAAGCTAAAATGGGGTCCCATGGGTGGGCCCCCATCCAATATGACTGGTGTCCTTATAAGAAGAGGAGATCAGGGCACAGACACACACAGAGGGTGACCATGTGAGCACACAGGGAGAGGATGGCCATCTGTAAGCCAAGGAGAGAGGCTCAGAAGAAACCAAACTTGCAGACACCTTGATCTTGGACTTCCAGCCTCCAGAACTGTGAGAAAATAAGTGTCTGTTATTTAGGCCCCTGGCTCTCTGGTCCCTTGTTATGGCAGCGGAGCTGACTAATACACTCTGCAACATTCCTATCTCCCTCTCTGCCTTATTTTTCTCCTTAGCACGTCTCCCTCTCTAGTATCTAATAAACAGTTTGCTTATTTATCCTGTCTGTCATCTACCTCCCACTGCAACATAAGCTCCCGGAGCAGGGTTTCTGATTTGTTGTGGGCACATCCCCAGAGCCTGGAATGGTGCCTGACACGTGATGGGCCTCCAGAAGTACATGTCCAGGGAAGAAATGAGTCTCCTTAGTACCATCTAGTCTTGCAGGAGTGGAGGATTCACAGCTTCTTTGGTTGTCCGTTGCAGTGATGCTTACCTGACCGATGGGTTTATTGAACAAATATTTACTGAGCACCTACTGTATACCAAGCATTGTTCTAGATGCAGGAGATATAGCCGCACACAAACCGGACAGAAGTCCCTGACACAGAGGGGACACCAATACACACACAATGCATACCATGCTAGGTGGCGACCGTGCTGTGTGGACAAGAGAGCAGGGAAGACACAGAGGGTGCCAGATGGGGGAGGGAACAGTTTTAAATAGGGGTCAGCAAAGGCCTCGTTGAGAAGTGACGATAGAGTCAGGAATGGAAGAAATCAAGGGAAGGAGCCGCATTGGTATCTAAGGGAAGGGCATTCCTGGCGCCAGGAACAACCAGTGCAAAACCTTAAGGAGAGAGAGGTCCTGGACAAAAGGAGGTGAGGGGACATGGGCCCGATGCTCTGGGCCACAGTGAGGACTTTGGCTTTTGCTCTGAGTGAGGGGGACAGAGCGGTGACATGCTCAGATGAGGTTTTCATCGGATCATCCTAACTGCTGAGTTGAAACTTGAGTGCAGGGACAGAGGGAGGGAGAGAATGAGACGAGAGAGGGCCACCTATGGGGTCACTGGTGGTCTCCGACGAGGGTGATGAGAGTGGGGAGGAGAGAAACGGTTGGATTCTGGGTAGGTTTTGAGGGGTGAACCACAGGATTTGCTGTTAGAGTAGATGTGGGATATGAGAAAAAGACAGGAGTTTGGACGACTCCATGATTTTGGACAACTTCATGATTTTGACCAGAGCAAATGGAAGGATGGAATTGCCATCCGCTGAGATGGACACTGCTGTCAGAGGAGCAGGCGGCTGGGGCGAGGGAGGCAGTTTGGACATGTTAACTTTGAGATGCCTATTAAAAACCCAGGTGGATGGGCCGGCCCGGTGGCGCAGTGGTTAAGGGCACGCGCTCCGCTTTGGCGGCCTGGGGTTTGCAGGTTCGGATCCCAGGAGCGCACTGACACACTGCTTGTCGAGCCATGCTGTGGTGGCGTCCCATATAAAGTGGAGGAAGATGGGCACGGATGTTAGCCCAGGGCCAATCTTCCTCAGCAAAAAAAGAGGAGGATTGGCAACAGATGTTAGCTCAGGGCTGCTCTTCTTCTTCTTCAAAAAAAAGTGCAGGTGGAGGTGTCAAGTGGGCAGTAGGTTACGTGAGTCTGGAGTCCAAGGGTGAGGTTGGGGCAGAGATGTAAATATGGAGGTTATCAGCATGTTGATGGTATTTAAAGCCTTAGGCCTGGAGGGCTAAGTGTTGGTCAGATAGGGAAGCTCCAGTCCTGAGCCCAGGGTGCTCTGACCTGTGGCGCTGAGTGGGAGAAGGAGGCCCACGAGGTGGGTGGACAACCGGCAGTTACAGTGTCCTGGAATCCAAGGGAAGTAGCTCAAGGAGCAGGTGGCACTCAACGATGGCAAAGGCTATGATGGGTACAGTAGGATGAGGACTGGTCCCTTGGATTCAGCCACGTGGAGGTCACGGCTGCTCCTTATGAGAGCAATTTCAGAGGACAGGAAGGGGTACAAGTAGTTCGTTCTTTCTTTCTTTTTTTTTTTTTTGGTGAGGAAGATTGGCCCTGAGCTAACATCTGTGCCCATGTTCCTCTATTTTGTATGTGGGACACTGCCACAGCATGGCTTCATGAGCAATGTGTAGCCCCGGGCCTGGGATCCGAACCTGCAAACCCTGGGCTGCCGAAGCGGAGCGCACGAACTTAACTGCTACACCACCAGGCCAGCACCAAGTAGTTCTTTTTTACTGCCCATTTCTTCTTGCTTGACCCTCTGTATACCCGAGGATTTAGTCATCGACCTCAGATTATTAAAAGCATGCACTGAACTTGGAGACAGTGATTCTCACCCCTTTAGCTTCTCCTGGTGAAACACTCTGGGTTCCTGCGAACACTCCTTGTGCCTCCTCTTCTCCGTCGCTCCAATTACACTTGCCGTTTTTCTTGGACTGGCTTCCCCTTCCCCACTTCTGAAAATGCGGTGGACACACTGGACACAATTCTCTAACGAGGCTCTGACTCATGTGGAGCATAATTAAGGTGATGGTACATAAGATTTTCTGGGTTCATGTCAATTTCATGTACGTTTGTACTTTCCTTAAAAGGGATTCATTAAACGTACAACTAATTATGACTTAAATTTTATACCTTAATAAGAGTTTTCATCTAAATACGAATCAGAAAATATCCTTTTGTCAGACCACATGCCCCTTTTCTGGGGTCAGAAAAATATGATCACAATAAGTATTCTGGCAAACTAAATCAACCCATCAGCAAATAATGTGTTTCTTGAGTCTCTATGTGTACTGACTGGCTGGCTTTCAATGATTTCTAGCCCTAATCTTTAAATAAAGTTTCAGTTTTTCAAAGTACTTTTTATATACAGTTTTCATCAGATATTAACAACACTGTGAATATTTAAGGCAAAAAACCAATATTCTGAACTCATTAATTAATGAATTCATTCATTCACCCAGACTGCGACCTCCCATGAATTTGCTTAGTGGCTTTCCTCTCCCTTCACTCGGAATCCTTAACGTCGCTGGAGAAATTGCATAACCTTGGGGACAGGTGTCATTTTTCTAAACAATAATTATTTAATATTATCAGATATTTGGTTAGTGTTCACGTGTCCAATCGTCTCATAAATGTCGTAAGTCACTTTCCACAATTTGTGTGAATCACACAAATAATGCTTACACGACGTGACTAATGTGTCTCTCAAGCTCCTTTTAATGTATACGTTTCCCTTCCATTTCTTTTTTTCCTTTGCAATTTATTTGTTGAAAAAACTAGGTTGCATGCCCAGCAGGCCTCCACGGACTGGATTTTTCTGAGTGTGTCCCTGTGATGTCCTGTAGCGTGTTCCTTTGGCCTCTCTATTATCTGTAGCTCGGTGGTTGAATACCGAGGCTCCAGAAGATTCTGTTTCATGGCTGGGGGTGTGTTCTTCCCATCAGGAAGCATCTGTCTGATTGTTCCTCTTTGTCATGTAGCAGCCATTGATCATCAATGCCACACTCCCTGCAAAAGCTTTATGTTCTATTCTACCATTTATTCTCCATTTAGTAGCTAAAATTCTTCTCTAAACAGAAAATTCCCATCTACTATTTTTTATTCAATGATAACATAAAATAGGTAGAATAGGATTCTTTTCCTTTACTAACTAGCGTTCAAAATAATGAGTGAACTGGTCCATTAACACCCTCCACCGGTGACCAATTAGTTTAGTTTTTTTTTCACTTTCATTAGGAACTCATATTTGAGTTTAAACATATTTGATGTGTTTCAGTCCACTGCAGCCTTAGCCTTACTGATGCCCCAAATGTTCCCTCTTCAGCCAGTGGGAGCCTTTTCCAGTTGGCTCCTGGGTCCTCTTCACAGGACCCCAGTGGTCTCTGATGGGATCCTTGCCTTCTGGTATGACAGTGTCAGGTTCATCTTGTACATTTTATACTCCTAAGACCTGGGATCAATCATTTCTCCAAGAAGCCCTGGTTCTTTTTGGTAGAAAAAGGAATCTCGAGACCACAGCTGGTGGCTATGACACCTAGAATTCCAACCTCATGATCTCAGGACTCAACTGCCTGTTAATCCGGGACAGTTTTATAGTTCAGCCCGTTTTCTTCAAGACAATTATGTCAACCTTTTCCTCCTTCCTCACACATCCTATCCCCTCCACCCTCACTCGCAGCAGTTTACCTGGCCTCATAGAACTTCCCAGAAAAGAACTCCCTCACCTGCCATCACTGCATCTTGTGCATCGTCTTCTTCCCTGCGGTGATGGGGAGGACCACTCCCTCCCTCCCTCTACGCTTCCCTCCATGTGTCTGACCCCGTCCATCTTCCCTCACCACTTTGCTCCTTCCCTTGTCCCCACTGTCCCTCGTCACGCTCCCTCCACCCCTCATCCCCTCTCCTGTGGCCCTTCTCAGAGATCATGAACTTAAAATAAAGCCAGTCTGCTGGATTGTAGGTTTCTTCCAGCACTGTTCAGGGGTGTTGGAAGCGAGCTGGAGATGTCCATCTCCAGCGCTGACTATCAATTCTACATCAAACTAGGTGAACCTGGCCTGGGCCCCCTCTCTTCTTGTCCGCTGTGACCACCTGTCGCTGGACTCTGGCAGTAACTGGCCTCTTGCGTCCTTTCCTCGCCACATAGCATGCAGGGTGAGTCATGTCACCCCCTCGCCACAGCTTCCAACAGCACTTGGGTGTGGGCCCCCCTCCTGCTCCTGTTGTCTTCCCATCCACCCCCGTCTACTCTCCCCTCACCCCCGAATTCCAGGCATGCCGCCCTCACTTGGTCCCATGAGCCACTTGAGCCCATCTCAAGATGCCAGGATGAACCATCGTCCACCAGTGGGGTCCTTCTCAGTTTTCTTTCTTCAGCCTACATGTGACCCCAAGTATGTGGGATCCGACCACCTGTTTTCCCACCACGTTCCCCTATCTTTTCATTCTTTGAATTCTTCACTCATCTGTGCTTTACCTGGTCACCTTCACTCAGAATCATGTTGGAGGTGAATGCAAGGACTGCAGCCTGGCAGGCTGGGTCTGAGGCCTGGATCTACTCTTCCCACGCTGGGCCACTCTGAGCAATTTACTTAACTTCTCGATGCCTCAGATTCCTCATCTTTCATATGGAGGAGCTGTGGAATTAAGTACATTTGGTGTTTGTAAAGTGGCCCGTGGTGGGCACTGTGTAGGTGTAAGCCGTCACCACGTGTGTCCCCCATGTCCCGCTGGCTCTGTGAAGCCAGCGCCACATGTGTATAGTGACTGTTGGACACTCAGCGCCTGGCATTCAACGAGTCCTCGTTGAGTGAAGGAATGAAGGCCATGTGAACACCGCCTTGGAGCTGGCTGGGAAACTGAGCCTCTGAAGTAGACGCTGGGCCAACGCAGCTCAGATGATTCACGCTGTTGTCTTTCATTCCCAGAGTCTAGAATCCAAACACCGATGCACAAGGAACCAACAACACAAGAGAAAAACTGAGTAGCTCAGTCACTGGAGAAGGAGGAGGCTGGCTCTGCATTCTCTGTTGTAGGCCCACAGCCAGGAACAGAGGGCTGCCCGTCAGTGAGCTGACATTGACCAGTTCCTTTCTGGTCCTCTGGTGTCAGAAACAGCTGTGCGTCTTGGCCACCGTCCACCCACTGTGGGTAGGAAGAGCCACGTGGTGCAGGTGAGGTCTGAAGTCACTGGGCTCAGCGCTCAGGAACAGCTTGCCTGGCTCTGTGGCTTTATGCTGGGGGATGGCTGTTGGGTAGAGTTAATAGGAGGGGGTGTTTGGTAGTTCATTTATTATTTTTTTGTAGAAAAGGAATGTGAGGCACTGATCTATCTGTATTTGTCCACACACACACACACACACACACACACACACACCCTCACACACACACAGACGACTGGACTTATGACCTCGGGTTGAGATAACTGAGTGTAGACTCTTGTTAGCTTTTCAGAATGTACCTCAAACAGCAGAACCTTCAAGACTGGGACCCTCAGAGGACGGCACCAGAGCTGGCCCAAGGGCCGGGGCCTCCCCGACACCAGGTAAACCTCCCCCATCAGCGTGTGCCTGGCAGCCTGGCTGCTCTGGGTCCCACTCAGATGGTGGTGTGCTCAGCAAGCTCCAGAGGCCCAGTGATTCAGAGCCCCATGTGTTTGCGTGGCGCCTGCACTCTCTGCCCGAGGTCCCCAGGTGCCTCCCTTGCCCCTGGTGTATCACTGAAAGTCAACAATTGGTTAGATGGGATGATACAGAGTTTGTGTGGGCACCTGTGGGCCCTGGAGGCCAGGTGAGCTTCATTCACGTCTGTGATCAAGACTGAGGCCCACACACAGCATGCCAGCTGCCAGTTGAGCCTCGGGCCCCCAACCAGCATCACAGCTGGAAAAACAACCCAAGCACACCTCTCACAGGTGGGAGGCCTTTCACTTGCCAAGAACAGCTGGGGTCTGCTTGTCCATTGTTAGTCCAATTCCACACTCAGGGAGAACCCGCTGGGCAGGACGAGTGTTCAGACTGGAATCTGGCTGCTCGGTCATTGCCCACTGAAGCAGCTCCGACAATGAAGGTCTGTCTCCCGCAGCCCTGTGCCCCAGGATGTGAGCTGGGAAAATAGACCTGGGGTCGGGAGAAAGCCCCTCCTCCCTGGCATTCCCTGCACAAGAGGAAGAACAGGCCTCCCGAACATGCTCTCATTTCAGGGGTGGGCAGGCCTGTTTCCTTTCTATCCTTAACCTTTCTCCAGAAATACCCCTTTTCTGATTGGGTTGCAAGATCCATAGACAGAGAAAATGTCGTGAAGTATTTTATAACAAGGCCTGTACATCGTCACTCCAGAGAGCAGAGAAAAAAGTTACAGGGGGTGACCAAAAGACCTTTCTAGCAATTAGAGATGGGCTGTGGTAAATAAAAAGCTGCCTTGTGTAGAAGAAAGCTCCCCATCCCTGGAGGGATGCAGACAGATGCTGAGGACTGGCCCCATCCTGTGGGTATGTGAGAAAGGAGAAACTTTCTTTATGTTTCTATTTTTTTTAAATGTTTTTTACTTATATCAAAGTAACATATGTACACTTTTTTTTTTTTTTGCTGGGAAAGATTTGCCCTGAGCTAACATCTGTTGCCAATCTTTCTCTTTTTCTTTTTCCTCCCCAAAGCCCCAGTACATAGTTGTGTATTCTAGTTGTAAGTCCTTCTAGTTCTTCTATGTGAGCCACCGCCACAGCATGGCTACTGACAGATGAGTGGTGTGGTTCCACACCTGGGGAACTGAACCTGGGCTGCCAAAGTGGAGAGCACCGAATTTTAACCACCAGGCCATCAGGGCTGGCTCTATTTGTTTTTTGTATATTTCAAAACTTTCATAATATAAATTTTTAAAGGAATTAAAAATAAGATATAAATTTAAAATAAAATATAAATTTTATAAATAAAACATAAAATCTAAAATAAACTATGCTTTCTACTTTTCTGTACATTTAAAAATTATTGAAATATAAATTTTTAAAAATTTGCTCTTAAAATTTTCTTCATCATATAGTTAGTTTTGAAAAGTAAAGTGAAACTGTGGATTACTATATGGAGAAGGAATATTTTGATTAATATTAATTTAGTTAAATCTTCCTGTAATAACATAGCCAGTGTACCAGAGGTGTTTTGGAATGCTTTGGCTGTAAGTAATAGAAAACTCAACTATAAAAGTCTTAAATAAACAAGAAGTCTCAAGGTAAGCCACCCACAGATGGGGTAGCAGCTCAGCAAAGTCATCAAAGACCCAGGCAAGCTCTTTCTTTCTGTTGCATCATTCTTAGCATGTTGGCTTGTTGTCTCATGACCACAAAATGGCTGCTTCCGTTCCAGGCATAACACCGATATTTGAGGTAGAAAGAAGAAAGGAATCCATGCCAGCTGTATCTGTCTCTTTTATAAGAAAAAGACAAAAACTTCTCCAGAAGCCCCCAACAAATTTCCACTTAAGACTCGTAGAAAGGACAGGAATTATTTCTGATTTGTTCATGAGAACACTGAAGCCCTGATAGGACTTGTTATTAGACACAGTCCTCCAAACTTCTCACCCAGTGTTTTTTTCTGTTGGCTACACTGCCTCTCTGATTTCATATTTTATCTATTTGAGAGAACTTGTTTTTCCACTGTGTTGCTGACAAATTCAGCAGAGTAAAGTGGTTTTCCCGTTTGCTGACTAATACACAGATCATGGGTATTTTCAGCACAGCTCTAGAAACAGGAGACCAACTTGTCACTGGACCCACGGACATATTTCTACAGCAGTGTGGAATAAAAAGATAGAGTGAAATAAAAACCTGAGAGCAACTGAAAAAATATTACAGCAGTTTTGCAGATCAAGCTATGTGACTTAATCACAAAACAACATGAATCCAAGTAAGACATAAAAAAATGGTAACTACAAAAGGATGTGCCCCAGTTTAGTGAACACAATAAAAAGCAAAAGTGAACTATTAATTCAGGTCACTTGGCTCATATCTGTCTTACGAGTCCTTGCTTCTCTAGCTTCCAAAAGAGGTATTCTGTTTGATTCTCAGTGAGGACGTGGATTTTGTACTATAAAAATGCGCCATAGTTTGTGTTTTTAAGCTTATTTTTACATTAAAAATCTGTGATGACTCCACGCCTGGCTCCATCTAAGCATGGCCACGTGAGCAGAGCATCTTCAGTCGAAGCAGCTGTTTTCAGGCTTGACTCACTCCCTCCCTTCCGACGCCCAGCAGACCACCAGTGGCTTTCACATATTTATTTAGACAATAATATTGATTAGACAGCCAGAATTTTTCACTCTCTTTATATCCAGAAGGATTTGCTCATAATTAGTTAAATAAGCTTTCTCTGGCTCTCAGTGCCAAGATTCATCAGGAGGTGGTGAGTGAGGATGTATATGGAAATCTAAAACTCCACGCCAAGCACACAGGGCAGTCAGCTTCAAAAGAAAACAGAGCTGTTCAGAGGAAAGACTTTCTCTCCCTTCTCCTCAAGCTCCTTTCCATTTCTCCCTTCATTTGGCCAAAGGGTGAGAGTAGATCTTCGCTCAGCCCTCGCTGGCCACAGTTGTTCTGAGCATAAAGAGCCCCGGGCGCTTTCCACAACGACAGCACAGATTGAAATACTGTGTCTCGCTCAGACAGCTGACCTGGGTAATCGGGGGGCAACTTTTGAGGACTCAGTAGAAACTAGCTCCCATGGACTTGTGAAATTATTCATCCTGCCCCCTTCAGGACATTCCTTCAGTTCCAGTGTTATAAGAAAAAAGGACAGAAAAGAAGAAGCAATTACAAGAAAAAGAACAGGATGTGGCTGATGAAATGTGAGATGAAAGTCTGGTTAGGAGAGGAAATTGACTTTGTCTTTGAAGTGACTCTTTACTGAGTCACCTACGCCTTTAAGAATCTGATGAAAGGTACAAACCCTTTCCCGGGAAAAAATGTAAAACATGCATATGAATAATTTGCCTACCATCACATGTGATTCATTGATACACACGCCCCAGTATTATATGGGCCCCAGGCCAAGAATTCCTATTCTAGAAGCAAGTTGGAAGAAGCTGCTAACAGAAGGACCTCTGAAGGTGGTTGGGAAATAAATCTTAGCTGCAAAGAAATTTCCAGCGGCACCAGGAAGTGCAGAGCCAACATCATGCAAAAGAAGAGGATCAAGAACCGAGGGCTCCTGAAAGAAAAAGTTTACTTCACCAGGGGTCAGTTCTTCTCCTGTTGCAGAGATACATATTTCTACCATTTACACGAACTTGTTTTCCATTCTGTTCAGATGTGTGGCAAGGGAATGATAAACCCTTCTGAATCATAAGGGATTGATCCGTCTGGAAGTGATTTAAACACATCAACAAAAGAATTCAATCTCACAGAAATAGTTTGTTTGCTCTCGTAAATTCTCGTTTTGTTCTGCATCCTCCTGCTCTTCATTTTACGGTGGGTTGATAGTTTTCCAAATGGTACATTTTCAAATACTCCTGCTTCATTAAGCCAATGGATGTTCAGACACCCGTTTAGGGTCGAGGTGAACTCAGACTCTGGCTCAATAAAGAGAGACTCTCCCAAGCAGGACAGGCGAGTGCGCTCATGCTGCATAAGAGGCAACTCCAATTCTCAGTGGCTCCACGCGGCAGGAGTTTATTCTTGCTTGTGCAAATTCTGCCGTGGCTCCCAGCAGCTCTCCAGGCCATCTCTCCTCTCTGTGATGGTTCAGCGTTCCAAGCTCCTTGAACCCTTCGGCCCCTTTATGTCAACACTTACTCCCATTGTCACCATGGGACTGGAGAGCTGGAGAGACGAGAGCCAGCGATGACACGCTTCCACCTGCAAGTGCATGCATTGCTCCTAACCACATTTCTTTGGCCAAAGCAATTCACATAGTGATGCCCAATTTTATGGGGTTGGGAAGCCTGGTTCATCAGTGGGCCCAGGGGAAGATGAGAACCAAATGATGGTAAAATTGTCATGTCTACTGCAGGGACTACTAGAACATGCTTGAAAACTAAAATAAATTTTGAGGAATGTGTGTGCCAAGATATTCTCTGTGATTGGGAAAACCACCCCCACCTTAGATTTTAAAAACAAATGATATGGGGCTGGCCCAGTGGCATAGTGGTTAAGTTCACACACTCTGCTTTGGCGGCCTGGGGTTCACGGATTTGGATCCCAGGTGCAGACCTACACACTGCCCATCAAGCCATGCTGTGGTGGTGACCCACGTACAAAATAGAGGAAGATGGGCACAGATGTTAGCTCAGGGCCAATATTCCTCACCAAAAAAAAAAAAAAAAAAGTCTTGTGACCACATTTCCATGAACATAAAACCTAAATAAAATAACCAACTTCAAAAAAAACAAAAAAAAACAAACGAGAGGTTTTCCACTTCCAGCCATGATAGCGTAATAGAGGCCGGTTTATCCCTTCTTAAATAAAGAGAAAAACCGATAGAATATATGAAAAATGGTTTCAGACATTAGACCACAGGCAATGCAGGACTCTGATCACTGAGAGGAGAGAAAAAAACAAGGCGAGTCCCATGATGGCCCCAAATTACTGCCTGAATGCAGATTCCAGGCCCAGCACAGGGAGGGGAAACCACATAGTTCTGTGGTCTCACTGAGCTGAGGAGACAGAGATCCGAGTTCAGGGAGACTAAGGTGGCTAGGATTTGAAGGGCTGAGCATGAGAGAGAGAGGGGCTACAGAGAGAGAGAGAGAGCGAGAGCGCCTATGTGTTCTGGAGACCTGCAGGAGAGTGTTCTAGAAAGACAAGACTTTGGGTGAATATTGTTGGGTGTGTTCATGTGAGGAAAGTTTGTGGGGACAGTGACAGAACCACCAGAAAGCAATAGGCCAAACAATTCCCAGGACTCACATGGGACAGGAAATAGGTCAAAGAGTCACCAGCCAGGGTGTGATGACACGTTACAGGCATCCGGCAGGGTCCTCAGAAGAGCATCACCTTAGCAGGGGGCTCAAGCTTTTCCTCCACAACCCGCTCTCCCCTCTGTAGCCAGAGGAAGCCATTAGAAATGCAAGTCCAGTCGTGGCTCTGGTTACTCCAGGAGAAGGGCTGGGACTGTCAGCCTGGAGCCCAGGCCACGTGTGGTCGCTCCTGCCACACGGCCTTCCTTCAGTTCTTTGCATCCAGCCTGCTTTTCCTGCCTGACGGCCTTTCTGCTTCGCGGTCCCTTCAGCCGACTGTGGTCCTCTGTGGCTCAGACATGGCATCTCCTTGAGGTCCAGGGAACTCAATAACCCTAATAGCCAACATTCAGTAGATGAAGGAGTGAACTGAATTTAGCCTGAGAGTGTTTCCTTATCCATATGGGGAGGAGCTGGTGAGCGAGACATCCTGGGCAGAGCTAGTGTCCTACATCGGATTCTAGGTCCACCTCCTCTCCTAACCTTTCTGCTACTAACCACCCTTTCACCTCTTCATGCGAGAATTAGTTATATCCGATGGCTAAGAAACAAAACAGAAAACCACTGTTAATATCTGACTGCCAAAAATACACAGGTGCTGATCAGAAACAGAATCCATTTAAAGAATAATCTAAATATAGGCAAAGCAGAGTGAGCAGTGGGCGAGTGTGCCAGCTCACCCCAGAAGAGGGAGTGGTGCAGGCACCAGCGTCCTTCTAGAAGGCCCTGCCTCCAGCTCCACTGCTCAACATTAACAAGGCGCCTGGCCTCACTCGGGGCCTGTCACATGCTTTGGGTTAACTTTCCAGCCAAAGCACATCACAAGATCTTGGATTTAATGTTCAAATAATAAGCTCCAAGAGTCTCAGCCGACTTGGACTTGTCTGAGAGTCTGTGCTGTTGAGAAGGAAGCTGGGAAGGCCACAGGAGCTGCCTGCCGAAGTGCTAGCAATAACTTTTAAAAACCTTGGAGATGGCCGTTATCCTTTCCTGTAGCCCAACTAACATCTACATGGGGAAGGAGAAAGATTACAGAACTCCCTCATTATTTTAGAGGCTCATCATTTTGTGAAGGATCAGAGTTTTTCAAGGCAAAGGAAATCAGTGAGTGCTTCCTGATGCTGGGAACTTATGAGGTGCTTGGGAGGCGTGGAGCGGAGGGTGCCACTCCTGGACTTCAATCTCCCCATCTGCGCAAACAGTGACAATGACTCTCATAGAAGGGAGTTGGCAGCCGCACCTCACCCTGTTAATTGCCGTGGGAGTCGGCTGGTGCTTGCTGACCACTTCGAGATCAAGAAGGTTTGTAGGAAAAAGAGGGTGTCCCGGCATTCCCCTGGATCACATCTGTTCTCAAGCTCACCTTTATCTCCTGCCAGGTGAGATGTGCCAGGAGCAGCCGGTGTAACCTGGTGGCCAGGTCCTGCGTTTGAATTGGCAGGGCTGACGGGCGATGAAAGCAGAAAGTTTTGAGACACACTGTGCCCTACGCTTCAACACACTGGGACTGTGTCCCATATGGGTTACTTGGGGGGCAGTCCCAAGGGTGGCTGTCCCAGAAAGGTGCTGCCCCCCAGCTGAAGCCAGGAGGTCGTGGGCCTGAGCCCCCACCTTACTCTTCTGTAAGTGACTCAAGGGCTTTGGGACATGTCTCTTCTCATCCTGGTATTTTATGGATGAGGAGACTGAGGTCCAGAGAGCTCCCAAGACTTGTTCAAGGGGACAGATGTTGGCGTCAGACTTGCAGCCAGAGCCCAGGGCTCCAACTCACAATTCAGATCTCTCTACATTACCTGGAAGGAAGGTCTTCAAACTTTTGATGATTCCTCGTCGCAGGGGTGAACTGAACAGCGCGGATGGAGATTTGCATGTGTAGACGGAATCGGTGCCCGGTTCACAGTTGGTACTAATGTATGTCCCATGAACAGATGATTTGGGAAACTAAACCGTTCTAATAGGGTAAGTTTTTTTAAAATTATAATACAAGCTCATTTTGTTAAAAAAAACTCAGAAAAATGTTATAATAAATACCACTCATAATCATACCCCCAAAGAACCACTGGGGAAACTCAATCTTAGCCCATGTCCTGCGTCCTGGTCCAAGCGCTGCATTTTCAGCCTTACAGCCTCTCCTGCCGCCCTCTATTCCAGCTACTACCCTGGGCTCTTCTGTTAGATTCTATTGACGATAGCTTTCCATCCTCGTCCACATGCATTTATTGAGCACCTTCTGTATGTACCCGAAACACTTATTGATCCCCAGGCAAACAGCAGTTGTCTATTTGCTTTAAAGCAGGGTTTCCCAGTTTGGGAACCTTGACGTTCTAGGTGGAGACTTTTTTTATTGTGGGGGCTGTTCTGTCCATTGGGGGCCGTTCAGCAGCTTCTCCGGTTTCTACCCACCAGCTGGCAGTAACGCCCTCAGCAGGTGTCTCCAGACATCGCCATGTCTCCTCGAGGGCAAGACTACCTCTGGCTGAGAACCGCTGCTCTAGGGACAACTGGTGGGGCTCTGGGTTCCCCAGGGGCCCAGGCATTTGCCGCAGGTGGCCACTGTGTCCACGCTCACCACCAGACGTCATGACACCATTTTATACCCAGAGGAGAAGAGCCTGACTCTGGCTTGCTGGTAAAGCAACATTATTTTCAGCGAAGTCAGTGGCTTTTCTCCAGAATTAGTGACTCACCACCAGCTCACGCCCTGGGCCTCCCCACCCTGCTCCCCACCCCCTCTGCAGGGCAGCTCCCAGAGGTGAGCCAGGTGGGAAGCCCATATCCTTTAAAAAAAATAGTGCTTCAAAACTTAGAAGCAGCTGGTCTTGCGTGGCCCAGGTACCCGGATTCAAGTTATATACATCCTGTTTCTCTCTCTCTCCACTGAGTTCTGCCAACCCTAGACTGATTGCTTGATTGGACTTTATAATTTTTTTTCCCTAAGATATGAACATGTATTCCCACCTAAAGACCTTTGACTGTTGACTCAGAAGTTAAACAGTCTTCTCCACAGAAGGTTAATGGCCTTCAGACAACCTCACTCATTATCCTTTGAATTGTCAACAGCATTCAAATACTCTCCTTGTACAGCATAGTGACTATACTTAACAATACTGTATTATACATTTGAAAGTTGCTAAGAGAGTAGATCTTAAAAGTTCTCACCACACACACACAAAATTATAACTATGTGAGGCGATGGATGTGTTCACTAACCTTATCGTGGTAGTCATTTTGCATCATATACATATATAAAGTCATTATGTTGTACACTTTAAACTTATACAATGTTATGTCAATTCTCTCTCAATAAAGTTGGGGGAAAAAATCTTTTGCTTTGCTAAAAACTTGATCTCTTGGTTCTTTTATATTGTTTGCTGATGGGGTGTGAAAGATTATTCCTCACCCTTTAACCAACTATGCGAGTGTATATATTTTTAATGGCTTTATTAGTTTTCTTTTTATTTTGTTTTTAAAAATGTTTTCTTACAAAAGTAACTGCTGAGTCTGGGATGTGATTTTGCCCTATTGACAAGCAAATACGTTAGTCTGTTGCTGTTTCATGGATGCTGGCAGGAGACACGAGACTCCTGAGTCAGAGACAAAGGACTTCATTATCCACAGCACTGTAGGAAGCATGAGCTTCAGCCTCTGGGCATTGGTTTCCCTCTGCCTTGCAAGTCCCTCAGGGGTGACTCGAGGGCCCTGCAGGAAGCCTGCACATGCAGTGGGTTGTGTTATAGGAAAGGAACCTGGAGCTTGGGAAACCCACATTTTATAGCAAGCAGCAAGCAAGCCTGCTCTTCTTCCAGAAGACATCATCTCATCCATCAATGATGCTTGCTGCCAACAGTCCTGAGAAAAGCAGTCAGAGCTCCAACTTCTTGGCACAGCCGGCAAAGCCAGGTAGAGTGCAAGACCTGTGGAAAATGTCCCCGCAAAAAGGAACTCAAATTCTCCTTACTTTCCTGGAGAAAAGGATTTTAAATCAAACAGGTTGAAAAAATTAAGACACACATAGGAAAAAAGTACCTTCCTCACTCAGTAGTATTGCCATCAGTACCACTCAGCAATCACTCAAATAGCCATAGTTACTTGAGAGCTTTCGCTACTTCAAATAATAGACATGAATAGCTTGGATTCCCAGCCTTTGTTTGGAGTGTTGGGAAAGCCAGTCTCACAGGCACAGTCTTTAGACCCCTGCACAGCCCCCTAAGAGTGGTCTCAAGCCTGGAACAGTTCCTTACACTGAAATCAAGAGCCCTCAGGCCTGTGCGGGGCATAGCTCTTTATCCGGGAATATCTTACCCTGTTCCAGGCTTGATGGGTACTTCTCTGTTCTGCTTAAGTATGTCTGCCATAGGGCACCTGGAAATCCTACTGCTCTATCCGTTCCTGGAGGGGAGGGGTCCAGGTCCTTTGTCTGCCACATGAGAGGGGCATGTGCAAACCATCTCCCTACACTGGCTGGGGGACCAGACCTGCTGGCCATGGGGGACGGATGCTCATTATTGAAGCTGATCTTGCTCTGTCTCTTCTCCATGTGAGTAAAGCGCTGTTCCATCCAGTGCCTGTGAGTCGTGTCTTTCTTGGTGACCCCGACACCTGCACACCCCACAGGGGGTCGACATCCTGGGGCTGCTGCTTCTGGTGGGAGGCAACTGGTGTCACTTGTTGACAAGTAGACCGACCTTTTCTTCCACCATGACTTTACCTCTCCTCTCCAAATACTTCTCTAATTTTTACAGTCAAGATTTGTAAAAATTACAAATTATTCTAAAATTATAGCTCTTCTGTGATATCTAAAGGTTGATACAAATAATTAAAAATCAAAACATCAACATATCACATAAGAACCATGTATGTGTTTGAACCCATAAAGAATGAAATGTACACTGAAAAAAATTTGCCACTTGGACAATCTTCCAAGTATCAACATCCAATGGATAATTTTTCACTTTCTTTCAAATTCCCTTTACTTTTCCTGGCTCACAGAGGCCATTATTTTGAGTATTCCATGTCATCTCCTTTCTTAGATTCCTTTTTCATTTTCCTGGCCCCTTCTTCAGATCAATTTAATCAGAATATATGGGAGGTGGACACTGGGTGTGATGGTTAATTTTAGGTGTTAACTGGATTAGGCCAAAGGATGCCCAGATACTTGGTGGGGGGCCCAGAACAAAAGAACACTCTACAACAGGTCTAGGCTGCCGTACAAGCTGCTCTGCCACCTGGACCACAGAATCCAGCAGCTCCACTGGTGGTTGAAGCATCAACGGCAGAAAGGGATGCTGTTTGGAGCCTTTGGCAGGCCACTATAGGTGAATCACAGCACAGACCTTGAGGATTTTGGAGCAAAGCCCTGCCATCCTCTTCAGATAACTACTCTCTTTTTGAGAAACAGCTTGTGGCCTGCTATTCAGTAGAGACTGGGCAGTTAACCCTGGGCCACCAAGTTACCATGAGACCTGAGCTGCCCATCATGAACTGGGTGTTATCTGACCCATCAAGCCAGAAAGCTGGGCGTGCACAGCAGCACTCCATCATCAAATGGAAGTGGGAGATACCTCTGGCCCGAGCAGGCCGGAAGGCACAAGTCAGTCACATGAAGCAGCAGCCCAAATGCCCCTGGTCCCCCCTCCTGCTCCACTATCTTCTCCTCCCAGCCTGTATATGTGACCTCACGGGCCATAGATCATCCACGATCAGCTGACAGAGGAAGAGCTGACCACCCGAGAGTGGACAGCTGCAGCACCACAGCCCCTCCCTGGGACATCCCTGAAGGACATGGTGAAGGGAAACCCTCCCAGGGGGCAGAACTTCGAGCAGCGCACCTGGTTGTTCACTTTGCTTGGAAAGAGAAATGCCCTGACGTGTTATTATATACCAATTCTTAGGCTGTGGCCAACAGTTTGGCTGGATGGTCACTACTTGGAAAAAACATGACTGGAAAACTGGTGACAAAGAAATTTAGGGAAGAGGTATGTGGACAGACCTCTCTGAATGGGCAAAACCTGTGAAAAGGTTTGTGTCCCATGTGAGTGCTCACCAAAGGGTGACCTCGGCAGAAGAGGATTTTAATAACCCAGTGGGTAGGATGACCTGCTCTGTGGATGCCAGCCAGCCCCTCTCCTCAGCCACCTCTGTCATTGCCCAATGGGCTCATGAACAAAGTGACCATGGTGGCAGGGATGGAGGTTATGCGTGGGCTCAGCACCATGGACTCCACTCAACATGGCTGACCTGGCTGCAGCCTCCACTGAGTGCCCAATCTGCCAGCAGCAGAGACCAGCACTGACCCCCGATATGGCACCGTTCCCCAGGGTGACCAGCCAGCTACCTGGTGGCAGGTCGATTACACTGGACCACTTCCAACATGGAAGGGGCCGTGTTTTGTTCTTATCAGTATAGACATGCTGGATAAGAATTTGCCTTCTCTGCATGCAACGCTTCTGCTGGAACTGCTGCCGGGGACTTACAGAACGCCTTATCCAGTCATGGTATTCCACGCAGCACTGCGTCTGAAGGAGGAACTCACTCCAGGGCAAAAGAAGTGCAGCAATGGGCCCATGTTCACTGAATTCACCGGTCTGACCATGTTCCCCACCATCCTGAAGAAGCTGGTTGACAGAATGGTGAAACGGCTTTTTGAAGACTCAATTACAGGGCTGCCTAGGTGGCAATACCTTGCAGGGCTGGGGCAGGGTTTTCTAGGAAGCTGTATATGCTCTGAATCAGTGTCCAATATGGTGCTATTCTCCCATAGCCAGGATTCATGGGTCCAGGAATCAGGGACCTACGTATACTGGTCCTTGATATTACCTATTACCTCTAACAAATTTGCTTCTCATTCCCATGACCTTATGTTCTGCTGGTCTAGAGGTCTTACTTCCATAGGAAGGAACGCTTCCACCAGGAGAGACAATGATTCCACTGAACCGGAAGTTAAGACTGTCACCGGGCCACCTTGGGCTCCTCATGCCTCTGAATCAACAGGCGAAGAAGGGAGTTACTGGCTGGCTGGGGTGACTGACCCTGACTACCAGGGGAAATTGGACTGCTACCCCACAATGGAGGTAAGGAAGAACACGTCTGGATTACAGGAGATCCCTTAGGGCGTCTCTTGGTATTACCATGTCCTGTGATTATGGTCAATGGAAAACTACAACCCAATCCAGGCAGGACTATGAATGGCTGAGACCCTTCAGGAATGAAGGTTAGGGTCACCCCACCAGGTAAAGAAAGAATCAGGACCAGATGAGATGCTTGCTGAAGGCATAGGAAATATGGGATGGGTAAGGGAAGAAGGTAGTTACAAATACCAGGTACGACGACACAACTAGTTACAGAAATGAGGATTGCCACGAGCATTTCCTCCTTATTTTGAGTACCTGCTTGTGTGTGTAAAGCAAGTCTTTCTTTCCTCTCTTATTCTCTTATCATGTAACGTAAGATTTTTACACCATAGAACACCATAGAACATAAGTTACAGGGCACCAACAAGAGTAAACATAACCCAAGGAAAACACACACACACACACACACACACCTGCAGGTTGTTTCTCTCGACAGCCCTAATACACTGGGCATCAGCGTGTTTGTTTCTTACAGCTCTCCAGGTGATGACGATATGCTTCCAGGATTGATAACTCTGACTTAAGAAATTAGAATTAATTCATGTCAGGAGAAATAAATTTTGGGGAAAAATTCATTACCTGGACTGTTCAGCAGCTGGGAACAAGAAGCAATTATCCAAAAAAGAAAAAAAAAAAAATCACACAAAAACACCAAAAAGTGTTTTGAAAAAGTGCTTTGAGAATTTACTGTACATTTTTTTAACAATTTATTTATATGTTGCCTTCTACATGCTCTTACATTTGTGTAAAACATTTATACATATTCTTTACAATTTGTACATATATTAAATGGCTGTATCATAAACACTGTTCTATGAGATTTTACAAAAGAAAAATCAAGTAGGGAAAACTACTTATAAAACATTAACAAAAACCCGTGATATTAAAGAACAAGAAGTTCTCATATTCATCTTCACTTGATTTCCTCTTCTACTTAATTTTTGGTTTCACTTTATTTATGCTGGCCCAAACTTTCCATTTTCTATAAGATAATTATTAGGTCAGAAAACTGAAAGCAGTTGGAGAACGTCGTAAGGCAGCTGTGGAGGATGGACATCTCGTCTGCAGGAGGGAGGCAGTGCGTGTCTGCGAGTGTTCAGAGTCAAGCTGACGGTTTGCAAAGATTCTCTTTTGCTTTACACCATTAACTGAAGTACTAGTGATCAGAAAAATTCTGCCTGAAGTTTAGGATACAGTCCAGAAGAACGTCACTCTGAACTTTTTCTTGAACACAAATGCTCTGGGATTACTGTGCTTTATTCAAGCTGCCGCCCTAACAGCCCCTAAACTTTTCCATTTTACTCAACTGTGTTCTTCGTCTTTTCAGATTATACCAAGCGGCCCGCTAGTCTACAGTCCACATCAAGGGGCACATCATGCTCTTGCAGGCACTTCTCATTATGTCTGACTGCACGGCTGAGGACTGAAAACAGGGTCGAAAGCTCTGGAGCAGCGTTTGTCCCCCAGAGCACTCCTCCCTGAGCACAGGAGTCAGCACACCGGCTCCACCCCCGGGAGCAGCCAGAGCATTTCAAACACATCCCCAACGCTTTCAAGGTATTCTTTCTAGCGTAAAGCATGCCTTAACCATGCTCAGGAAGGAGGCTCCAGGAGAGAAAGCACTCCTCAGGGAAGACAACACTTCAAGAACATTCCTAAGGAAAGTGAGGGCAGGTGAATCTGATCGTCGGTTTTTGCCAAGCTGTGTCCCCTAAGGGACAGTGAAGCCCACTGAGGTGCACACGAGGGTGCCGGCAGCCCCAGGAGCCCCTCTCTGCTTCCTCTCTTCTGAAAACGTAAGCACTTGAGTCATAAATATGTCAGTGAAAGGCATGTGGATTTTCCTAAATAGACAGGAATCCCAAAAGACTGAAAAGTTATAAAAATATACAAACATATATATTTTTTACTCTGGCATATTTCATATTTTTAAGAAAGCAATTAGTAATTATCTGACATTGGGTAAGAATTGGAAGATCATGGGTGACTTATAAATTATAATTTCATGTAAAATATCAGTGGGGGAAACCTCTCATTTTCCATTCAAAATTCTGATAACTTAAGTACTTGCCAAAAATAGAGACAATTTCCACTGGTTAATGACGGGTGTGGCAATGAACAAAAGAAGCCCGTCCCTAGAGAACGGATGCATTTAGGCTGGTTAATAAAGGCAGTTGTTGCAACTCTACTTCTTTTTGGTTTTCTTTCTTTCCTTTTTTTTTTGTTTTGGATGATAGGGGGAAAAAAATCGAATTGCATTGCCCCAAGTCAGAAAGAAGCACTTCGGAGTTTTCTTCATGTTCGGTTCTGTCCTACATAACCGGGAAGCGGCCGAGGGCCTGCCTCAGCTTTTCTGCAATCTGGTGAAGAAACACAATTTTGAGATATTACTCCCATTATGACTTCATAGTATTCTATTATTTCCACCTCTTATGTGTCAAACATTACAAAAATTTCAAATACTTTCACTGGTCTATGCTTCTCGTCTCTTCCGGCACCAACCCAGCTTCCCCTCTGCTGGAGAGACCTCCTTACACCCCAGGTGGTGTTGCCATCGGCGGTGCCCAGCCTGCAGGAAGCCCCAGCTCCTTCCTAGGCCCAGCCCCTGTCCCTCCACACAGCAGCATTTCCAGACAATTCGCCTTCCCTTCAGTGAGGCTGGAGGGTCGGGTCTCCGTGCTTGCCTCGATTTCCCTGCCATCGTGGACACCTCTGAACTCCTAAGGCCCGGTTGACTAGCACGGAAACCTGATCACACCCACGGCTACTACACAGCGGGCACACAGTATGCACCTTCCGCATAAAGCTAATGCTGTCCTGCAGTTAGGATTACGGGCCTCTGCTGCCCCCATGGAGACCACACGCTCCTGGAAGACACAGTTGTCTTAGTCATCCCTGAAGCCTGAGCACTGGACTAAGTTCTTAATATACAGGCACTCAATAAGTGTTTGCTCCATGAATAAATATGCAGATTTTAATAATTTAAAGATTACCGTCTCACGAAACTATGTTAGCTCTAACAAAGATAGTCATTAAATACCTGGTTTTCTATTTTGAATTATAATGTAATTGATAATTAAACCTCACTCGGCCTTGAGAATTATTTAACAAATCAATATTATCAGAATTTCAAGAGTTGCCCTTCAATTATTTTCTCACACAGAACAATGTAATCTGCTATTCTAATACACAATGAAAGGCAGCCCTACTGGCACAAGTTAATAATAAAAAAGTGTGCAGTTAGAGAGCACAGGAACCACACACTGTGAGGAAGAAGGCTGCTAAAGGGAATTCTTTCTGTGAGCTCGTCTCTGAAACCAACTGTCTCCAACCCACAATTCACAATATGCATTAAGCACTTCAGTCAGAGCTCCCGTTCAAGAATCTGCTACTGGAGACAGACGTTTTCGGCAGTGTCTAGCCCAAAGGTGACCGCATGGATGTGAATTGGGGGCTTGCCTACCATTATCGCTGAACACATGTGAGATGATACCACGGAAACGGTGGAACACTTGAGTAAGACACGCACAGCAGCCAATACATGGTCAGTTATAAAGTCACAGGACCTGTCTTCAGATGCCTGCGTTTCCATTGACATGCTAGATCTGTTTTCTGTACACTCTGGTAAACAACAAAATTACTGTGCAGAGGTATACAAGATTATGTTTTCATTATTGTTTTCTGAATGAAAATATTTAAGGTTTTGCTCTCTCTCTCTTGTTTTCTTCCTGAAATTCCTCTGGGACACTGCGAAACCTCACTGGCGAACAAAGAGGGCCTGTGGTGTCTGTGCGGTGCCAGGCTCCGGCCCCAGCAGAGAGCCTGCTCTCATCCACAGCATCCCTGTGCACACACAGGCTGGGAGGGAGGGCAGGGACCACACAATGAGGGCTTCTTGGGCCTCACAACCAGCACCCAATACCCTTTCTTCTTCAAAAGAAAACCTTTTCTAACCCAGTGTTACTCAAAAAGGAAAAGGCAGATATAATTAAAAGTGATTTAAAAAAAAACCCTGTTCAATATTTAGCCTTCTTTGGTTTATTACTTAGAATTAAAAAAATACAAACAGATGAACCTTATGCGGTCAGAGTAAGGGACCAGGAAGCCCCTCTGCCATGCGCGCACGAGGACCCGGGGGGAAGGCCGACTCACCGTCTCGTAGAACTGCACTTGCTGATCCAGGTACAGGCGGATGACGCTGTTGTAGTCGTAGATCCGGTTACTGTGGAAGTGATTCATCTCAGCTACAACCAAAACCAAGACATCCGTCAGTCCCCCGAGACGCCCAAGGACACCACCTGGTATCTCTGCTTGGTTAGGCTCCACCACCAACTGGACTTAATCTGGTTGTCAGCAGGCACTGCCAGTTCTCGGCAAATCACTTCATAAAGAGGCTAGAAAAACAACTCGAACAGCTGATGGCAAACACCACTTTCCAGTAGATGGATGATTTTTGTTGATCTGCAAATTAAATACTATGAAATCCAATACGGATAATCACCCAGATGGGGACTATTGTTTTAACAGAATTGATTGAGTAGGAAACTGACGTGGTGTATTCTCTACACGTGATAGCAGTTCAGAACGTCAAGTCTGTTTACGTAAAGGTGGACCTGGCAGGGCTGCCTGGTGCTCCACGTCCCCTCTCGCACAGCGACCGCCTAGGCATGTTTCTCGAGGTGCCTCTGAAAGGCTGAGCAGATGAGGACACGCAGTGGAAGACCCTCTTCAGTCATGGAGCTTCGCAGCCCGAGCACCAGGCCTCAGACCTCAACCTCTTATCAGGCAATAGGATCGAAGCCCATTTTTCAACTGTGCTGAACATATCAATTCAGCAAATGAATCCCTTATTGAAATCTGTCTCAGTACCACACCTACCCCATCACCAACTCCAGCGAGGCCTCCCTTATCAGAGCTCCTCATCACCTCTCCACCTGCCTTCTCCCTCATATCCCAGGCCTAGAGAGCCAAATGCTGGCATAAATTCCCACAGAAAGCCTACTGTTCTGAGTTTCATATTCAGTTACCTGAAGTTGTACAAAATTTCTCATTTACCTCAAACCTAAGTTCAAAACCAAATTCCCCATTTCAAACCCTTAAAACTCAAATCTTCAATCAAGTTTCCCCCTTTTCTGTCCCTAGTTGCCTTAGTTCTGGAAATCTTGCACACATTCTTCTCTTTCTCCCCTAATTCCCTAGTCCTCAAGGTTGCTCCTTGGAAAAGCCTGCAAATATGCTTCCTTCTCTTCCCCCCGCACCTCATCTTCTTCAGGTCCTCAAACTCCCAGACTGCAGAAGCGCTGGTCTTCCGCTTGGGCTGTCTGACTAACATCTGCCCCATCCATGTAACTATCAAACCCTTCTCCCTTGAGCACTGCTTTTTCTTAATGGCTTCTTAATGCCCCCATCAAGTCTAGACTCTTCTGCCTGGCTTTAAAGGCCCTCCACAATCACCAAAATTTATTCCCCAATAACCTGCAAGTGTGCTTTATTCCTGAAGGCCAGTGACAGAACTGGACCATTATTTTGTGTGCTTCTGGTCATATTTTAACACCCCTCCCCTTGCTCCTTTGCCCCTGCACATTCTATCCATCCACCAAAGCAGGAAAAATCCATTCACTGCTCCTATCTACCGGAAAACACTCAAAGATATAAAAATTAATTGATATCTTTTTACTAACAGTCAAACTATGCCAAAAATGCTACGTCCAAACTCCCTTTACACCCTGTGGTCCTGGGGCATGGAGGTTACACACTGCTGAAGGCTGGACTCTGGAATCTAACAGAGCATTACGATAGGCACTGATATTAGGGGCTAGAAAAGGCATCTCCAATGTCTCTAAGAAATAAAAATGTACAAGTTTAATCAAGCTGTCATTCACAATTATGTCAGGTAAATGTGTGAGAGTAAATAAACACTGCAGATTTTCATTAACGCTAGGATCCTGCAAACAAGAGGCTTATGAGGATATTTTAAATCAGCTTTTATTTATTTAACTGCTATTCACAGTTGGCTTTCTCTCCAGTGAGGAAAATAGCAACTTTGCTGGGGGGAAAATTCTCCACCAGCTACACACAAACCTCTGGTCTTACCTTGCAACGCGTAGGACATGGTGCCGACGCGTTTCACCATGTTCTGCTTGTCCTGTGGGGTGATCTTGCTAGTGGCAACCAGTTTATCACTTTCTTTCACTTTTTCTATTGCTCCCTGTGAAATACAAAATGCAACGGTATTAAGAAAACAAAGCTAAAAGGATTAGTCATTCGTTTAAAATATAACAGTGCTACCATGTTCTATTACTGACTCGCTTGTTACTTTTATAACCTGAACAGGAAAATGTCCCCACAAAATAAGAACACAGGAAAGCACCTACATGTAACTTCCTGTAAGTCACTTGGAAGCACAAAGGCTGCTATTGAAAAATATAACTAAGCTAAGATTTATAGTTTTACGCTACAACAAAATAGAAAAAACCAAAGAGCACGCTATTTCTGTATATTTACAAGCCATTCCAGCGTGAGAGTAGGACATAAGAGGAAAACAGGCATTGGCAGGTTTGGCAAGTCATCTGAGTAGGGACAGTCTACCGTATGCACAGGGGTCCCCTCTGTCTCTTCTGTTACAGAGTGTTTTATAAGCTGGTGCTTACGCGTGCTGATCGCCAGGCTGGAGCTTTATTATGACGTCTGTAAGAAGCACCAAATCAACTTTAAATTAATACTTGGATGGAAGTAGTTGTAAAAGCTGCCAAACATCTCCCTCTCCAGGATCATCACATCACTCATTACTCAGAGCCGTGTGGAAAGAAAAACTCTCTACTCTTGCATAAATTAGGCTCCATGCCTAGAACTCTAACTCTGCTGGCATAATTTCCTACAACAAGCTAACTGTTCTGAGGGTTTTTTTAACTGAGATTTTTATTTTCCCCCCAGTTTAACTGAGAGACAATTGACATACAACATTATATTAGTTTAAGGTGTACAACATAATGATTTGACAGGTATATATATTGTGAAATGATTACCACAATAAGTTTTGTTAACATCTATCACCTCACACAGTGACAAACTTTTTTTCCCCGTGATGAGAATTTTTTGAGACCTGCTGTCCTAACAATTCCACTTCTGGTAATATATCCAAAGGAAACAAAATCACTATCTCAAAGAGCTTGCTACACCCCCATGGTCACTGCTGCATTATTTACAATAGCCAAGATATGGAAACAACCTAAGTGTCCATTGACAGATGAGTGGATAAAGAAAATGTTCTGAGTTTTCTGTTATCTGAAGCTGCACAGACTTTCTTATTTACCTATGCCACCTCTTCACGATACTTCAATTACAAGCCAAATGCTAAAACAGCCACATGTCAGGATTGTTAGGCTCACAGATCAGTCCTTTATCGAGATTTTCCTAACAAATCCGAATACATCACAACATCCTAGAGTACTACAGTTGATAAAATACCCATGAATCTGAGGTTAATATACAGATTTTGAAACAGGGAGAGAAAAATTAACCAGAATCGAAATGTGAGGACACCCTAAACCAATTTTTTATTTAGTTTAAAAATATATATATACTTTTTTTTTTGGTGATGAAGATTGGCAACCGATGTTAGCTCAGGGCCAATCTTCTTCTTTTTGCCCAAGGAAGACTGTCGCTGAGCTAACATCTGTGCCAATCTTCCTCTATTTTGTACGTGGGATGCTGCCACAGCCTGGCTTGATGAGCAGTGTGTACATCTATGCCTGGGATCTGAACCCGCAAACCCAGGGCCACTGGGCCGGCCCCCTAAAAGTATCTTTCTGATGGGAATTAGATAGTTTCCTTTTTATTAATATAAGCATATAAAATCAATATTGCCCATTTTAATTTTAATTAGGAAACCCTTCGCTAGGCTCAGGAACAGAAAATCTTATTTTGCCTTGACAGGGAAGGATCTTTGAGGACTTGCCCACGCAGCCTACAGGGGTCTCACTGATAAGGGAAAGTATTATTCCTGTTATTGTCTGGAATTTCAAACCCCATGATAATTTTGTTTGATACCTGATCTAATTACATGCATAAAGAAACACTGTTCGTCTTTTTACTTCCCTCAAAACAATCTTTTTATAGAATAACAGAAATTTAAAAACCACCCATGTAGCTAAACGTGTCATGGGACCTCACTGTTGAAACACGTCAGCAGTTCCAGCTGACTTCAGAGGGCCTCCCCTCCTGACTCAGGAGTGGGCTGAACGGCGAGGCCGAGCCGGCAGCCAAGCACGTGGGCCCTGACTGACCAGCGCCGTCCTCCGTAAACTTCCACGATCCAGTTACCTTGTGAGCGCCAATGATATCAGGGAAGCAGCCAAGGAAACCCTTGTATTCATGATTACACTCCATCAGGAAATGGAGATCTTTCTTTGGCTATAACAAGACATAAGTTGGTTGTTATTGGCAGAGGAATTCAGACAATCAAGGAAAAGAAAACTGTTAGATCTGAGGAATATGTTAGCCAAACCCACCTCCGAGGGACTACGTTAAGTTACTGAATGTTAAGCATTCAGCCTCATTTTCCTGTAAGAAAACAGTCCCCAACACTACTATACTCTCGATCACAGGTTGTAAAGAAAATAAAACATCAAATAATTTTTAGGTTGGTTGGTAAAATTAGCTATTTTGAGGTGGCCCAAAATATAACACTGTAAGGAAAAAAGCCTAGTTAATGTAGTGTGTTTACATATAAGCAAATAAGATGTTATAGTTTAATGTCTAAATTTTAGTAAAGAATATAAAAACATTATTAAATCTGGTAATCATTTTAAGTGGTAACTTTAAATTTTTCCATTTTTCCGAGTTATAATTTTTTTTTTTTGGTGAGGAAGATTCACTGAGCTAACATCCATTGCCAATCCTCCTCTTTTTGCTGAGGAAGACTGGCCCTGAGCTAACAGCTGTGCCCACCCTCCCCCACTTTACATGTGGAACGTCTGCCACAGCATGGCTTGATGAGTGGTGCGCAGGTCTGAGCCCAGGGTCGGAACCCGCGAACCCTGGGCCGCCAAAGCGGAGCGCACGAACTTAACCACTACGCCACGGAGCTGGCTCCACTGAATTATAATTTTTAATAGCTATGTCACGCACAGTTCTAAAAATTGATCTTTTTTTTTTTTTATAATTTTATATATTTATTTTTCCCCCAAAGCCCCAGTAGATAGTTGTATGTCATAGTTGCACATCCTTCTAGTTGCTGTATCTGGGACGCGGTGTCAGCATGGCCGGAGAACCGGCACGTCAGTGCACACCTGGGATCCGAACCCGGGCCGCCAGCAGCGGAGTGCGCACACTTAACCACTAAGCCACGGGGGCGGCCCAAAAATTGATCTTTTTTACACGTATCAGGCAGGTGGTTAATGTCCACATGAATGTGCACGCATGTGTGCACATATTTCAAGAAGTCATCTGAAACAATTTTTTTTTCAATTTAGGGATTTGAAACAACTTAGATGGGAACTTACTAATTGTTATTTGTAAAAAGAATTGAAATCGGGCTACTGAAGACTCCAGTAAAAGCTACGTGGCTGTGACAAAAACCCGCTCCATGCCAGGGACCTGAGTGGGGGCTTCCTCCTTATTAGCTGTTGCATCCTGAGATCCTTACGAGGTAGGTGCTACCGTCAAAATTTACCAGATGAGGAAACCAAGGCACAGAGAGGCTACGTAAGAGTCCAGCTGGGGACCTGAGCAATGCCCTTTCCTGTATGTTCTAAGCCCCTGATGGCTAAGAGTGGATCTGAGCCATCAACACTGGAAGGTACTCATTTAGATTTCTTGATGACAAATTTATCCATCACCTTAGCTTAACCTAAGAGACACTATGACCAAATACACTTTACATAGGGAGAGAAAAGAGGAGGATATCCATTTGGAAAGTTTGTCTTAAAACAGGTTTTAAATTAAATATGTGGATTAGCTGCCACAAAATCTTCACTGGAATTGCATGTTTATGTTAATACCTGTTCTGCCACGAGACTGGCAATTTCTTCATAAGTCTTTCCCGCTTCTGTTATTGCATCATTGAGATCTGTTTCACCTGAAAATCATTACACTTATATCAGTGGTTATATTTTCTTTTCATTTATTTAAAAAATTTATTATAGAAAGTTTAAAACTTTTAAAAAGTAGAGAATAGTATAAAGAGCCCCCATCTATCCACCACCTGGTTTCCCTATTAACAGCTCATGGTCAATCTCCTTTCACCTATACTGTCCACTTCCTACCGCCCCCTTTCACCGGTCACATGACATTTCACCCATAGATTTTACCTAAAAGATAACAAGTCTTTTAAAAATAAGGACAATACACCAATATCACACCTCAGAAGACAATTGTTCCTAGTATAAATTATCCAGTCAGGAAGCTGGCATCTCGAATCAAGTTGGCTCATTGAATCAGGACGCCAAGAAGGTCCACCTGGCACGAGCCGACGGGTTTTTTAAATCTACAGGCTCCTTCTCCCCTTTTTTTTCCTGGCAAATTTCTCTTTGGGGGTTGAAGAAGCAGCTCATTTGCCTTCGTACACGCCCCTCCCCCCGCCCCGACTAGGTTCTGCTGACTGCATCTCTGTGGTGATGATTTAACACAGTCCTGTCTCCTATATTTTTTTTACACTACTCATTAGATCTAGAGGCTTGATCAGATTCAGAAGACATGATGTCCAGTTATTTCTATTCTGTGTGATGTTAGAAGCCACAAAGGATCACTGTCAAGATCTTCCATTTTAGTATGGGTTTGCAAAATGCTGCTATTCTACTTCTATCACCCCTCCTTTATTAGCTGAAATACTTCTCTAAAGACAAACTTCCCTTTATCAACTTTTTGGTTACCTTGAGGTATAGTTTGAATAGGAAAAGCAGGTTAAATACTTGATTCCTTCTCTTCACAGTCTTCAGAATGAGTTGATTCCCTACCATCCTCTAAAGGTGACTGAGATTAACGTTGTTTAAGCATCACTGCAAGTCTGGATTGAAACACTGACATGCTTCACTCCACAGCAATGATTATTTTCACTAACGTTCAAATCTTCTCCTCACCGGCCAGTGGAAGGCTCTTCAAATTGGCAGCAGAGTTCTTCTGCTAAGCAGGAGCCCTGGTTCATTTTGGGGTGACATGGTGTTTAGAAATCACCAGGTAGGTGATATTAGGGGTGCCTTTTGCTACTGGATTGGATCATTGTTTCTACGCATCGACCAGGAGAACAAGTGAATTGTTCTTTAAAAATTCTATGATCTAGCTCTGAATGATTTCTAAGTTTTATAAGTGACTTCAAGTGACAAGAGACTCCAAATCTGGGCACATCTGTTATAACCTAGCAATGAACTCTGAAATTACTGGAAGGATCATTGTTAGGCTTAAAAATCTAAACTTGGAGAAGTTCCATTTCTAGTTAGGATGTGGATGACTGCAAAAGACTGCTGCTCTCATCATAATAAGAAAATACCAAATAAACCAAAAAGTCATACTTTTCCTTAAAGTCACTGAAGCGCTGCAGGAATGAAGAAATCCAACGGAATTAATCCAGAAAGAGGGGAGCCCTGCACCCCAGGCAAGCCACTGAGTCTGGGGGCATGGGTGGCTGGGAAAGGGAGCCTTCCATAGGCAGAGGAACTCTGCTGGGACAAGGAGGCACCCACCGAGCTTGTACTAGAAGCATGTGGGCTGGTGTGAGGGACCAGACCTGGAAGGGCTCCAGATGCAGAGCTAGTTCTCCCACAGGGACTTTGCGGACTAAGAGGTATGGTGGGAAGTGAGGGTGGGGGTGAAGAACAGAGAGGGACCTCAGGGAGGTTTAAGGAAGGCGTGGATTCAGGTGAGCTCTGACATGTAAGGATGCCATGGGGACCAACCAAATGTTTTTCCAGACTCTCCAGAACAAATGCTCTCATCCTGTCAAGATACTACAGAACCACAAAGACGAATGGGCTCTTAGAGATCCACCCAGCTCCTAGCAATGGATATGGCTCTAGTCTTGGCTCCTCCATCAAGCACCTGTGGTACCCTGGCCAAGATGCTTATCCTTCCAGGCCTCAGGATCCTCATCTTGAAAATGAGGGAGCCAAACCAATCTTCAAAGTTCCTGTCCAGTCTAAAAGTTCTGATTACAAGACACATTTCAGACAGGCCAATGAGAAATAGTCATATATGGGGGCCCCAAATCTTAAATTTTGGTGAGACTAATTTCTTGTTCCTGAAAATACTCAGACACTGACATCCAAAGACCTATCTTCCCTGGGTATCAGGATAAACATTTTAGTGAAATAAGTGTTTGAGTATTTTCAAATACTTTAAAAATTTAAAATTTAAAATTAAAATTAAATTTGAATTAAATTAAATAAAAAAAAAAAATAAACCAATTCTATTGTTTCGGTAAGTGATGAGACACACTCAAATTTAGTAGGTACCACTCACCTGACAAATACTTTTACTTCCTACCTGCTCCATAAGCTTAGCAAACATAAACCAAAATATAAAGGAAAAACAGCTCAAGTGTTTTCACAAGTGTCGTCAATGTAAACGGACAATGAACTCGAAATACCACAGGTAAGACACAGAATATGAGATAAGCTGAAAATAATGAGTTGCGGAGAGACATAAGGCAACATGGATTTGTTACTCAGTCAAAAATTTTTCCTCCCAATGACCTTGATGGGTTCTGGCCTTTATAACAGGAAGACTTGACTTCAGTTTGGCAGAGAGATGAAAGCAAGGGCAGAGTGTTACGTATCAGAGCCACACGTCTTATTAAAACACAAGGGCTATATCTGAGCACAAAGAAACTAGCAAAAAAATATAAATTACAGCAACCCTCCACTTTTCTCAAAAGTAATAAGGGGAGGTTGCGAAAGTCCCGAGTAGATAGCCTGGCCACTGTGAGCACCAGTGACAAGGGGTCTTAACTGCAGGGTTACTGTTTGTCTGCAAGAGCCTGAAGAGGGCCGTCGGTCTGGATAAGACACTGAAGGCCCAACGAATAAATAAACACAGACGTACCTTGATAACCACTAGAACTAAACACTGTTGCTAAACTCTGCAGGGCCTTTCCTATCTTCTGATATTCCTTGGGTAATGCTGAAAGAGAAAAAGGAACAAATTGTTAACGAGGCCTCCAAGCAAACAGAAATGGGTTTCAACTATTTTCTAAAAGTGATTACTTTTATAATAGAAGAAATTTAAAGTGATTTAAAATAGTCTATGTTCTTCAATAAGATGATTGTTTCTTTCAATAACATTTTTTCAATTTTTCATTAATTGATTGTTCAATGAATGGTGGATGCTATTATTATTCACCACCACCACCACTGCCCACATTCTCATTCACTGAATGAAATCAAAGAGAAGTGGAAGCTCATTTAGAAGGTGATTTCTAGTTGACGGAGTACTTTCATATACACCACCTGACTTGATCTTCACAAGAACTCCCTCAACAGATGCAGATATACCATCGCCATTTTGTGGGTTAGGCACACAAGGCTCAGATAGGTAAACTGACTTGCCCAGCGTCACATGGCTATCAATGGTGGATTTGGCACTTGACATTCAAACTACATTGCTTTCCCCACTCTGTTACGTATGTATGAATGATTACTTACAAAACAAAACAAAACTGGAAGCAACAAAGTGTGGAGAGAAATAGACAATAGACTTCATATGACCAGGGAGCAGGAATTTTAGTTTTCTCGTCTGTATCATAAGATTAATGAAATGATCTCTAAGGTTCCCGCTGGTGCTAAAATTGTAGGAGTCTAGGATCACTGTGGAGAACTTCCTAGAGAAGAGTCTCTGTATCTTAGCCTATTTTCTTTGCATCCGTATATAGTCCTCTTGAACATATCTGTTGCCTTTCAAAAGAAACCATTATTTGCATTTGAAGACTTAGTGCAGTATTAAAGAAGAAAAATAATTCAAATGTTTCTTTAAAAAAATCTAGTCCAGAGAAATGTGAAGTACGGTCTGTAAGCTGCAGTCATTAGGAAACTGTTTTCAAACCATATTAGCTTAGATAATTTTAATAAACTGTTTACCCTTTCGTAACTCAATTTTTGCCTCTATACCAGGATTAAAGACGCTCGCCATGTGCTTCACCACACCCAGTATGTGCTAGACTTCTCACCTTACAGATTAGGAATTTTAAAAAACTTTTTTGTGAGAGAAAAGAAGAAAGAAGATAAGTTTGAATCAAATTCTAAACAAAGCACTTCAAACTCCCCCTCCTCCCAAAAAGAGTAGCCGTAAGCTGATAGTCTGTATTTCAGAGATTTGGTCTTATGGGTTATATAGGACATGGGGTGGATTAGATGTCAGGCATAAGGATTTAATTCTTCAAAAGAAATCATAATCCCAGGTTTCTGTGATATCCCTAAAAGATCTGATTGTTAGATTTACACTCATTTAAAATATTTCTAAAAAAAAGGAAAACAGCTTTCAATGAACATACAGATTTAAATGAGTTGTTAGTCTTGCCTCCTAAGAGTTTACAGTTAAAATTATTTTAAAATTAAATTACTATTTTGGTGATGTCACCCTGCCTTCTGTTCGTGAGTTATTCCCTGCGACCAAAGCCTTGAAATGGAGTTTGTTTTTTAATGCTGCATTTGTATATACTATTTTTTCAGGCTTAGTTCTGCATTTAGGACACAGCATCATATTTCTTTGCCATGAGAAAAGAGTAACTGTGATTATTCCTGGTGTCGGGCCCTCAAGCGTGAGCAGCTGGTACACTACAAGTGACTTTGCTGATATATTATGTGATGGTAGAGGGCCATTCAGCGTAAGGCATGGCCTTTTTTCTGCAAAGGGCCAGACAGCAAATATTTCAGGCTTTGTGGGGCCACAGGTTTCTGCTGAAAGCACTCAACTTTACCACTGTAACAGGAAAGTAGCCACAGACAGTACGTAAATAAATGAGCATGGCTGTGTTCCAATAACACTTTATTTACAAAAATAGGCGGCAAGCCAGATCTGGCCAGTAGGCCATGGTTTGCCAACTCCTGATATAAGGCTTAGATTTTGGGTCTGGATTTAATAGATCTTAATATTGCTATTAACTTGGCTTTGCTATTTTAATAATTCATCTACAACTCACTCCATGATTCAGTTTCTTGTTCATTAAAATTATTTTTTGACTTCAAAATTCCAGTTCTTTTCCCTTATTTAGAAGAAAAATACCACCTTTTAAAAAATCTTTACAAAAACAGATAATTAAGCTCCTTCATATGCTGAGTACCACAGTACTGATATACTTTAAAGGTGGGTATGTATTACTTTTACAATTCAAACTAGAAAGCATTTTTATTTTTAAGAAATAACTGACCACAACCAGTATTCCTGTAGGGTATATGAGTTGAAGGCCAGAAAATTCTTTGTGAGCGACTAGCAGTGCCTCTTTTTCCAGAGACTAATGCGGACGATCCACAGCTAGAGCTCAGTCTTCTCTCTGGGACTCAGAAGGCTGTGCTGGCAGCAAGGGCAGGATGGCTGCATGCACAGGGGAGGAACCTCCTGGACTCTAAGGCAGTCGACGGTATCTGTGTGAATCTACCGCAGCAGTGGTCGGCCTCTAGAGCCTTCTGAGCCTCAGGGGTAAGGGGGCAGCACGCTGTGGCGTGGTCCCCACAGCTGGACCCCGGACTACGTTTCTCTCCTGGGCTACCTGACAACAGAGTTGCACGGTTCCGGGAGCACAGGAAAACATGGTCCAGCAGAATGACAGTCTACAAATGAAGGGGAGGAGGGGACACGAAGTTCTCGAGGACATGGAAACAGCGGGGAAAGCAGGGCTGCCACTGCCTCTTTCCCCTCAGCCCTGCTCCTAGTCTGACCCTCTTATATATTTTCTACTACCAATTGTACTGGGTTTTCCCCAAAATTAGGGCTTTAGTCAAACATACAACATTTTCCCAAATGGATGAAGATTAAAAAGTAAAATTCTAAGATTAAAAATAACCACAAGCACTCTCTAAATATGCAGAAAAGATGAATTTTCCATAGGTTACAAACCCCAAATAACTGGAAATATTTAGGTGAACACGGTGTTTTTTATGAGAGTTCTTGAGCTGGCTTTGTGGAAGCGTTTTCTAGGGTTGAGAAGTGAGGTTCATCACAGAGCTACGGGAGTGACAAGACTCCGGTTCACTACGTGCATTTCTGTCTGAGGGGTGCGGTGCCCCAGTGAGCAAAGGTCATGCAGCTGAGCCTGCACTGCCCCCTCCAAACACCAGAGGACGGCACTTACGTCCTGTGCACCGCTTCCAGTGCTCCTGGCCCACGGTCAGCAGCTCCTTCACACCATCATCCATGGCTTTGGTGAATTTACCTACAGCATCACACTTCTGTTCTCTGTGGGGCAAAAACACAAGAAGACATGTCCTTGACTTTGCTAGCAAACGTCCCAACAGGGGGAGGTGTAAGAGGAGAAAAAATCACTGTGGAGGGGAGACTCACACCAAACATAACCACAGGTGCTTGCTTTCTTGCATTATAACAATGGCCTTTCAACTAATTAGTCATAAAAACAGGCTTGATTCAGGTTTTTAAAGAACTACTTAAAAATCTGCCATTTATATTTTAACTCTGCTTCCTTTCTACCTCAATTCCTTGTGACTTTTAACTAAAATTATTCTACAGTAAACAAAATAATCATTTCTTGAACATCTTATTTAGTGAAATTCGATCACTGAAGGTACCAGTGACTCTATAAAACCACAGTATGAGCTGCTAATGGTAGCTGTTCGTTCATTCCAGCAAGTACTTTAATGAGTCAGAGAAAATAACCCAGATGCACAAGCATCTAAGTGATACTGAATGTACCAGTTCTTTAAGGACGTAAAAAAGTATTTATGAACCTGAAAAAGTCATCACAATATACTCCTAAATGAAAAAAGCAGATTATAAGACAAAATGCATAGTGTGAGGTCATTTTTATTTAAAAAATTTTTCCTTTTGATACATATATACAGAGGAGGGTTTGGAAGACCATAGACCTAGGCCAACATATTAACACTGATTTTCTCTCTGGGTAGCTGGAAGACTGCAGGGTTTTTTCTTGTCTGTATTTTTGGTAACATGTAGGCAATGATTTTATAAGAAAAAAGCTTCTAAAAAAAAAAAAAACACCCAAGATTTCTTACTGGTCCTTACATAGAAAAGGAACTACTCCACATTTTCAGCCAAGCCTACATTACAAAAAAGATTACACAATTAAAAACAACAGATTAAAAAAACACAGAAAAGCAGGCGAGACTGCTTCTTTCAAGGCAATGTTCAAAGAAATTTCTGCTTTGTTGAGTATTATGTGGGTGTTAGCTGGCTCTGGGCCACTTTGTTTCGGCATACTTTATTGGAAATAACTACTAACCACTGTGCCAACTATGAAATCACTGACTTCAAGGTAAAAAGGAAGCAGACTTCAATCTGATGTTATGGTTAGAAAGACAGTGCTTTCATGTACAAATGATGCCTTCCTTTCATCTGACTACAAACCCCACTCATTTCATACGCTCCAATCCGACAATCTGAATTCCAGTTGTAGTTGGCCAAAACCGGTATGCAAAGGAGGTGGACACAGTTTGAGAGAAGGAAAGTTTGCCAAAATCTCTTACATTTCTAGTAAGTCCAAGTCAGGTGCCTCTGGTTCCATGGTGGAAAATATCATAACTCCCACCAGCTCATCTTTCTCAGCCTTCCTCTTCCCAGTTTTCCATTCCTATAAATAGGAACATTATGATATTACAGCGAAGAGCAGAGTCAAACTGGTCTTTCAAAATTCCCCAATAGAATTGGCTCACTGATCATCTTTATTTTTCTCACTTTCAGGAAGCAGCTCCCACGCCATCTCCCTCTGTACCATGGGCCAAATGCCATACATCTCAAACACAATCGCGTACATGAACAGGTCACTGTACAACGGTCCTATGAGCCCAAGTCCTTCAGAGCGAGGTCATTCAGCCACTTTTCTTTTCCCAATGCATACCAATAGAAACACAGTGAATATAAACACACCCTATGAATGTTGACAAAGTGCCTCAAATTTTTAGGTTAACTGCTCTCTAAAAGAAGGTTAAAGCTTTTCTAAAATACAAGATAGGAACCAACATTAGAGCTATTTTTAAAAAACATACTATTGCAAGATACATACGTATACAGAAAAGTGACCAAAGCAAAAACACACAGTGCAATAATGAATTCTCACAAAGTGAATTCCTGTGTAACTACCACCAAGGCCAAGGAAGAGCCAAGAGCTAGCATTCCAGAAGCTCCTCATGCCCCTTCCCAATTGCTACCCCTTCCCTCCCCAACAAAGGTGACCATTATCCTCTCTTCTATGGTTAGCACTTCCTCACCTCTCTTCAGAGTTTGACCGCCTAAGCATGAGTCCCTAAACGATAGGTCTGCTAGTTTTCTGAACTAGCAAAGAACCCTATGCTATGCATTCTTTTGTGTCTGGCTTCTTGTGCTCAACCTGTGCTTAAGAGCTACACCCACATTGTTGTTTTAGCTGTAGTTCACTCATTCCATTGCTGTATAATATTCCACTGTATGACTATTCCCCAATTTACTTATCCATTCTACTACTGGCAGCCACTCCTGGCCCCTGCCAAGTTATGAATAAAGCTGCTCTGTACACGTCTCCTGGTGTAAATGTGTATATATTTCTGTTAGGTATATACCTAGGATGGAAAATTGTACAGCTTTAGTAGGTAATGCCCAACTGTTTTCCCAACTGGTCTTACCAATTTTCACACCCACCAGCAGTGTGTGAGAGTTCCAGCAGCAACTCATCTCAAGCAGACACTTGGTATGGTCAGTCTTTCTAATTTTAGCCATGTTGGTGAGTGTGTAGTGGTATTCACTGTGGTTTTAAGTTGCATTTGCTTGATTACTAATGAGATTAAGTACATTTCTATGCATTTGTTGATGATTCAGATACTTTCTTTTGTGAAGTATTTTTGTACTGGGTTGATTATTTTTCTTATGTATTTGTATGGGTTTTCACATATTCTAAAACCGAGCCCTTTGTTGGTTATATATGTTCACATTTTTAGCTTGTTTTTCACTTTTAATGGCTTCTTTTGATAAACAGAAGTTCTTAATTTTAATGTGGTTCAATTTATCAATCTCTTCCTGTATGGCTAGTCATTTTTGTGTCTTATTTCAGAAATCCTTCCCTACTGTAGGGGTATGAAGATATTCTCCTATGTTACATTCTAAAAGCTTTATTGTGTTGCCTTTCACATTTACACTTTCAAACCATCTGGAATTGATTTTTTTTTTTTTAATTTTACACAATAGAAACTTTCAAACATATACAAAAGTAGAGAGAAAAGTATAATAAACCCCTACAGACTCAGCTTCAACAATTATCAACATTTTGCCAATCTTGTTTTATCTACTCTCCTCCATCCTTTTATTTTTTCTTGCTTATTTTAATAGACATCTCAGACATAATATCATTTCACCTATAATATCTCATTATATCTCTTTAACATAGAAGGCCATGTTTTAAAAACATAACCACAATACCAATATCAACAGTAGATTATTGTGAGGTAGTGACCAAATTTCCTTTTTCCCCAATGGTGCCATCCAATTGACCCAACATCATTTATTGAGAAGACTGTCCTTCCCCCACTGTACTCAGCACCATCTTTGTCATAAACCAAGTGTCCACTGTATTCTGCTCTACTGGTCTGTTTGTCTATCCTTATTGGCAAGACTATGCTTTTAAAATTACTTTAGCTTTATAAAGAATCTTGATATCCAATTAAGTCTTCCTGCCACTTCCTTCTTTTTCAAGAACATCTTGGCTATTCTTAGCACTTTGATTTTCTACATATGACATTTTTTCTGTGCTTCAATCCATGAAGCAGTACTAGAAAATTTATTTAGGTCTTCTTTTATTTCTCTCAACAACGTTTCATAGTTTTTTATGTAGACATTTTAATACATTTTCTTATCCTTATTCCTGGGTATTTGATATTTTTGATGCTATTGTAAATGACAGTTTTTTTAGACTTTCCTTTTTGTTTATTGCTCATATATAAATATGTAAAGTCTTGTATCCAGCTATCTTACTAACCACTTATTTCTAAGCATTTTTCTGTAGATTCTCTGGGATATTCTAGGTCTATCCATCTATATGAGCTCTACTGACCACAGAATCACAGTTTTTAGTGATTATCTAGTTTTACACTGTCATTTAGCAGAAGAGGAAATTGTGGCCAAGAGATTAAATGCTGTGGCTGAGATCACAGAGGTAGTTAGAAGCAGAACCAAGACTAGAACTCAAGTGCCCTGACTCCAAGTTCTTTCTTTTTTCTGTTATATCACAACCACCAAAAAAGCCAATGTCTAGACTTACTATTAAACCCTTGTTCAAGCCCCAGTTAGGCAGTAAACCTTGATTGAGTTCCATGTAATTTTTTACTACAAAGTAACAACACTGATTTAACAGAACTCGAAGAACCTTGTTTCACTACTGTATGGCTACACGACACACTGTGACTGAATATCACATCTCACCAGAAAAACTAGAGTTTTCTAGAGTAGCCTGCAAGGCTAGATCCATGACACACAAATTCACCAGGAGGTGCTGAAACACCTCAGTGTTTTCTAATTCCCGGCCCAGTTACGCACCACACATTCAAACGAGCCCATCAATCCCAGAAATAGACTAATTCAAAATAAGGCCCAAATACTGCAACTATGTTACGTGCATGCATACACCCGTAAACATACACAGAGCCCTAATATTTACAGTTGTTACTGTAAATGTGTTCACTCTACGAAGGGAAAAGTACTAGAAAGAAGTTTACCAAGTAAATTTCTGCAAGTTCCAACAAGGTATAGAATACTCTATTATCTGATCAAACATGAAAAGGACGTCATGACTTTTTTCTAGGATCATAATATATTTCATATCTGCTGGTGGCACCTGAGCTAACTAATGCTTTTATTCTTTGGACTGTTTCCTAAGATACGTAATGCTTGTTGAGAAGAATTACGAAGAAAATATCTTTAGAGAATAAAAAGATAAAATAAAAAGTACAGTAAAAGCTTATTGAGAGAGAAAACTATTTCCAAAGCAGATAATAATCAGATGTCACACAGCCAATTTTTTCTTGATTTTCAAAAGAACAGATGACTATTGGCAGAACGACTGCCCACGGGGGCAGACAGAGATCAGCATTTACTCTGGACTCACAACCACAGTTCTAGAACAACAATTTGGCTTTGGGAAGGACGATTCAATTCCGAATCCACTTTTCCTTTCAAAACTCTATTATACTTTAAGGTTAAAACGTGATCATAAGAAATCATTCGCTCAATTTCCCTCACTTCATGCTGATACCCTGCATGGTTTGGGGTTTATCCTATTTTTAAAAGCGTTTACGAAAACATTCCTCACCCTATCGTATCCTTCAACCACTCCCCACTCTGGGCCAATCCATTCCTCCCAGTTTATGGGAAACATTCTAGCAAGCAGTTCTTTCACAAATCATGACTAATTTCCTACGGTTGGGATTTAGATTTCAGTCTCTTCATTATCTTTGGAGGAAATGAGAAATAATCAACTAATCAACATAATTTTAACTCCTTTCAGACATAAAATTGGTGTGAATGTGACAATTCTCAATATCCTCTAACACTATCATAATAAAAAGTCTTACCTTTTCATCTCGGAAATTTAGAAATTGCTGGAAAACCTCACTTTCTGAGATGACTGGATGACGACACATTCTGGTCATCCACGCCTGCAGTCTCTCCATGCGCATTTTGATAAATTCCTCTTCAAAGCGACCTGCAAGAGACAGGCCCAGAGTGACGTAGAACTTTGTCTAAAATGAATTACTGTTACTACAACTGAAAAGCCGTTTAGATAGCTGCTGCTGGGTACCTGTAGAAAGTTATTTAGTAAAAGGTAAACCATGGTAATTTTTCACTAACCTAAAAACAACCAACACAGGGAATGCTCAAAGACCCAAAGGAAAGATACAATAGACTTTACCTTTTAATTGTGACAGGAATAATCACAGCCTCAAAGTGCTATTTTCTTCAAGTATCTCTAAGGTACTCAACAAACTTAAAACCAAGTTTATCTCAATATGAAACACTCTCTTCCTCATAAACTAACATTATGCCAGTTCCTGTGTGGCCATAGGAAGCACTATGGGCAAGAAAGGGGTGACAGAGGGGAATTTAGTAAGTAATTCTCACAAAGTACATGAAACTTCCATACGTATAAAAATGTGTCCAAACGCAATATAATCTCAGATATACAAATTTAAAATCAGTATCTAGGAAAAGTAACTTAGGGCTATAGTTTTTTCCTCTGTTTTGTTTTTTAAATTACTTGAACTGAAAATAGAAAAAGCAATTTTTCCATGAATGCAATAACGAAAGCAGCTATCCCAGAACTTATGACTACTCTAAAACAGAGCGTAATGGGTGATATTCTGTTTTAAAAGTAGAAAATCAGCTTAGCATACCAAACATCAAAGGAGTACTGAGAATTTTTATAAGGCTATCAAACAAAGTCACTATCAGTTAAAAAAGCCTTCTGGAGATGGATGTCGAGTAAGGCAATCACCTAATTCTATTCCCGAAAAGCAACTATAAAGCTGAGCAAACCCACCAAACCAGCACTCTGGAAATCAACCAAAGGCAAACAGCCATCTGAGAAGTGTTTATGTTTGCAAAACTGCTGAACTTCAGGCAAGAACAGGGGAAAACCGTGGTGTTCTGGCCTGGGGCTGCTCCCGTTTCTCCCTGTGCTCCTGCATCTCCCCACCCTCTGCTTGTAGACATGGAGGTTTTGCCAGGGCGAAGCAGGCTGTGAACATCAGCAGCTGCAGCTTCCCTGGCGAGGTAGGAGGCTCTCTTGATCTGGAGCGGTAGGAGATGCCCATGCCCAGTGGTGGTGGCGGTGACAATCCAGAGGCTGGGGAACAGGGAGGGCTAACAGCTCCACTAGCCAAGCTTGCATGGTTGAGCCAAGCATAATCCAGGCTGAGGCTGAGAGCAGAAACAGTGGAGACTACATGCGTTCCAGCCAGCTACACACTGCTGGCCAAGTCGGAGGCTGCACGCACAGGTAAAGGAGACACAAAAGGGCGCACGAGAAAGTAAAAGCTGCGGCTAACTTGAAAACGACCTGAGCTTTGAATGCACTCCCCTCTCCACACACAGATCCACCAGCAGAGGACAGAAGACCTCCTGGCTTGAGGCAGGCTTACCACCAACCTACAGAGACACAGGGGTGAACCCTGGGAAGCCAAACTTAAAAAGAAAAACAAAAAATAATTGAGCTGCAGGGGAGATAGATTTCAGAGATTTAGCCCAGGCAAGTTACTTACCAAACAAAAACATAAAGCAGAAACAACAATGACCTTCACAGAGGAAAAATCAGAATCCAGAGTTGCTCAAGTATATTCTCTAAAATATCCAGTTTTCAATAAAAAATTAAGAGATATTAAAAGAAACTTCAAGATATGGCCCATACTGAGAGAAAAAAAGCAGTCAATAGAAACTGTCTCTAAGTGTCCCCAGATGTTGAATTTAGCAGACAAAAACAAAACAGCAGACCAAGCAGCTTCTATAGATATGTTCAAAGAACTAAAGGGAGCCATGTTTAAAAACTTAAAGAAAAATATGATAAGGAATCAACAAACAGAGATTCTTAGGAAGGAGACAAATTATAAAAAAAGAATCAGATGGAAATTTTGGAGTTGAAAATACAATAAGTGAAAATAAAAATTCATTGTAGGGGCTCAACTGCAGATTCAAGATGACAGAAGAAAGAATGAGTTAATCTGAAGATAAACCAACAGACGTTATCTAATCTAAAGAACAGAGAGAAAAAAAACTTAAGTAAAATGAACAGAACTTCAGAATACATCAAGCACACCAACATACTTGCAATGGGAAACCCCAAAGGAGAAAAGAGAAAGAAAGAGAAAAAATATTTAAAGAAATAATGAGGAAAAATTTCCCAAATTTGATGGAAGACTTAATCTATACTTCCAAGAAGTTCAATAAATCCCAAGGAGGATAAATATAAAGATATCCACACCAAGATACAGCAGAATCAAACTGCTGAAAGACAAAAAGAAAAAGAAAATCTTGAAAGCAGCAAGTGAAAAACAACTCATAATTTATGCAGGGGTGTGAATGTATGTATTTGTGTGATCAACAGAACAGACTGACTTGTCATCTGACACAACGGAGGTCAGAAGGCAATGGAAAGAAACTCATCATGCTGAAAGAAAACTATCAGCCATGAATTCTACAACCAGTAAACCTATGCTTCAAAGACAGGGGCACAATACAGACATTCCCAGATAAGCAAAGAATGGGAGAATTCACTGATAGCAAGCGTGCATTATAAGAAATATTAAAGACAGTCCTTTGGGCTAAAAGGAAATTACCTGAATCCACAGGGAGAAATGAAGAGCATCAGGAATATGTGGGTTAATATAAAAGACACTATAGATATATTTTTTCTCATTTCTTCTCTAAACTTCTTTAAGAGACATAAGAGTGTAGAAAGCAATAATTATCACACTATATTGCTGGATTTGTAACATATATAGATGTAATATATATGATAATAATAGCATAAAAAGAGAGAAGGCAATGGAGTTACATTGAAGAAAAGTTTCTATTAATTTTACTGGAATTAAGTTAAGATTAATCTAAAGTGCACTGTGATGTTATAAAAAGATGCATATTATACCTACTAAGGCAACTACTAAGAAAATAACTTCTAAAATTTAACTTTAAAAACAAGAGTTAAAATGGCACATTAGAAAATATTTAACACAAAAGAAAGGCAGTAAAGGAGGAACAGAGGAACAAATAAGACACACAGAAAACAAACAGCAAAATGGCAAATGTAAATCTAACTGGGGCAATAATTATATTAAATAAGAATCGCCTAAAAACTTTAATCAAAATGCAGAGATTGTCAGACTTGATAAAAAATCAAGATCCAACCATATTGCCAACAAGAGAGATACCTTAGGTTCAAAGACACTAACAGATTAAAAGTAAAAGGATGGGAAAAGACGTACCATGCAAATAGTAACTATAAGAGAGCTGGAGTGACTATATTAATATCAGACAAAACAGACTTTAACACAGGAAATCTTACTAGAGACAAGGGGGAACATTTCACAATGACAACAGGGTCACTACATCACTATACTTAAGAAGAGAGCCTCAAAATACACGAATCAAAAAGTGACAGAACTGAAAGGAGAAACAGTCCAACAAAAATAGTGAAAGATTTCAATGCCTTATTCTCAATAACTGACAGATCTAGAAAGAAAACTGGCAAGGATATAGAAACCTGAACAACACTATCAACCAATTCAGCTTAACTGACAACATATATAGAGTGCTCCACCCAACTGCTGCAGAATTCATATTTTTTTGAAGCATACATGGACCACTCTCTAAGACAAGCCATATGATAGGCCATAAAAAAGTCTCAATAAATTTAAAAGGATTATAATTATACAGAATATGCTTGTTCTCTGAGCACACCAGAATAAAATTGGAGAACAAACAACAAAAAAATGTGAGAAATGCCCAAATATTTGGAAATTAAACATATTTCCATGGGTGAAAGAACTTACAAGGGAAATCAGAAAATATTTTTAACTGAATGAACACGAAAATGCAACATATCAAAATTTATGAGACAGAGCTAAATCAGTACTTAAGAGGAAATTTCGTAGCATTTAATGCTTGTAATAGAAAAAGAGAAAGGTTTCAAAACAATAATCTAAGTTTCCATGTTAAGAAACTAGAAAAAGAGCAAATTAAATCCAAAGCAAACAGATGGAGAGAAATAATAAAAGAGCAGAAAATAATGAAATAGAAAAGAGAAAAACAAGAGAGAAAATCAAGAAAATAGAGAGGAGACACTAATTATCAAAATCAGGAATGAAGGAGCCAGAATACCACTACAGACCTTAAAAGTATAAAGGAATACTATGAACAATTCTGAACCCACACCCAACAACTTATATGAAATAGATCAATTCCTAGAAAGACCCAAACTCCCAAAGCTCACAGCAGAGGAGAGAGCCTGAGTAGTCGTATATCTATTTAGGAAATTCACACTTAAAGCTTTCCCACAAAGAACACTCGAGGCCCAGATGATTTCAGTGGTGAATTCTATCAAACATTTATGCAAGAAATAATATCAATTCTACATAATCTCTTACAGAACACAGAAAAGGAGGCAATACTTCCAAACTTATTTTATGAAGCCAACATTGCCCTGATGCCAAAAGCAAAGACATTACAAGAAAACTATAGACCAATAACCCTTGTGAACATAGACATAAAAATCATCAACCAAATATCAGCAAACTGAACCCAGTAATACAAAAAAAAGAATAATACATCATGACCAAGAGAGATTTATGTCAGGAATGCAAGGCTGGTTCAGCATATGAAGAAAAACCATGTGATTACTTCAACAGATGCACAAAATACATCTGACAAAATTCAGCATCCACTCATGTAGAAAACTTTCAGCAAACCAGGAATAGAAGGGAAGTCCCTTAACTTGATAAAAGGGCATCTACAAAAAACCGTACAGCTAACATCCTATCTAACATCCTATTTAATGGTGAAAGACAATGTTCCCTTCCTAAGATTAGGAGCAAGGCAAAGATGTCTGCTCTCACCATTTCTATTCAACATCATACTGGAAGTCTTAGCCAGTTCAATAAGGAAAAAACAGAAACAGAAGGCACATAGACTGGAAAGAATGAAATAAAACCATCTCTATTCCAAGATGACATAATTGTCTACCTAAAAAAATCCCAAAGAATTCACAAGAAGTGAGTTTAGCAAAGTTGCAGATACAAGGTCAATACACAAAAATCAACTGTATCTCTAGATGCAACAAACAACGGAAAACAGAAGTTAAACAACAAATAGTACCATTTACAACAGAACTCTGATGAAATTCTTACACTTAAATCTAACAAAATATGTACAGAATCTGTATGCTGAAAACTACAAAATACTAATTAAAATCAAATATGACATATGCATGCTCTTGGATTAGAAAACTACATATTAAGATTTCAATTCTCCCAAATTGATCTATAGAATCAATGCAATTCCAATCAAAATCCCAGCATGATTATTTATAGATATCTACAAATTGACTCAAATTTACATGGAAAGGTAAAAGAAAAAGAATAGCCAAAAACGATTTTGAAAAAGAACCAAGTTCACACTACCTGATTTAAAGACTTACTATAAAGCTACACCAATCAAGACAGTGTGGTACTAGTAAAATGGTGGACACACAAATCAAGAGAACAGAATCTGAGTCCAGAAATAAACCCACACAAACATGTCAATTGATTTTTGACAAACATGCAAAGGAAATTCAACAGAGAAAGGATATTCTCTTTCCAACAGATAGTGCTAGAAACATTGGATACCCAGATGCATAACATAACCTCTGCCTTACCATACCTCACATCTTATACAAACATTACTCAAAATGCATCACAGACCTAAAAGTAAAACCTAAAACTACAAAATTTGTAGAAGAAAATATCAAGGTGAACTTGGGTTAACTTGGGTTAAGTTAAGAGGTCTTAGTCACCATACCTACAGCACAATCCATAAAAGAACAAATTGATACAATGGACTGCATTAAAATTAAAAGCTTTTGTTATGCAAAAGACACTGTTAACAGAAAGACAAGCCACACCTGGGACAAATTATTTGCAAATCACATTATTTAACAGAGGACTAGTTTCCAGAATATATAAAGAATTCTCAAAATTCAACAAGAAAACAATGTAATAAAAAATAGGCAAAAGATTTAAACAGACACTTCACCAAAGAAAATATATGGATGTGAAATAAATACATGAAAAGTGCTCAATACCATTAGTCATTAGGGAAATGCAAATTAAAACCATGATGAGATACCACCACATACCTATTAGATGTGTTAAAATAAAGAAAAACTGACATTATCAAAAGTGCAAGTAGGATGCAAGTAGGATGTAGAGCCCCTGATACGCTCATCCACTGCTGGTGCGGATCTCAAAATGGTACAGACACTCTGGGTAACAGTTTGGCAATTTTTTAAACATTAAACATATACCTACCATATGACCCAGTCATTCCACTTCTGGGTATTTACCAAAGAGAAATGAAATCTTATGCTCATACAAAAACTTGTATGTAAACATCTATAGCAGATTTATAATTGTCAAAACCTGGAAATCCATGTCCTTCAGTGAGTGAATAAACAAACTGTGATATAGCCATACATTGAAATACTTCTCAGCAATAAAAAGAAACTACTGATATACACAACAAGATGGATGAATTCCAAACACATTATGCTAAGTAAAAGAAGCCAGACTCAAAAGACTACACACCATATGCTTCCATTTATAATGATATTCTAGAAAAGGCAAAATTATAGAGACAAAGAACAGACTAGCGTTGCCATGAATTAGGACGAGGGGGAGGGGCTAGGGAATTTTGGGAGGTGATGGAACTTTCTGTATCCTGAATATTGTGGTGGTTACAAGACTGCAATGTAGCTGTCAAAACTCTTAGAAGGAGTGAATTTACTGTATGTAAGTTTAAAAATAAATTTTAAAAAACGCAGCCTGGACTTTCCTTTAGAAATTATGAGTACAAATAAGCACAAGTCTTTTAACAAGAAGAGTCTTATCGACCCACATATCAAAACCTCATAACCTAAAAATGTGGCACTTGAACAGCAAGATGGTCTGGACACCTGCTGTATATTAAAGCACTTCAAATTTTGCGTTTACCAGGAGTAAAGTACTACATAAACTTAAGCTATGCAGAAAAAAAGTCACACCCCTTGGAAAGAAGACGACCCACCTCCTGGACAGAAAAGACCCAGTGAGTCAGCGCGGACCTGGGTTATACTGAATTCCCCATTACAAGCAAGTGAATGAGACCAAGAGTTCACAACCTACTCATTGGTTGAAATTAATTAATTAATGATTCTTATCCCTCCTGAAAATTTTTCTGACATCACTGGTTTATTTCCAAACTATGACTTTAGATGTTATTTTGTGCTTGGTGAGATTTTCATACCAGGTTCCAGAGAATGAGAAAAAAGGGAGAAGGAGAGATTTCCACTTCCTCATTTTCAACGAGCCTTATTCAGGTTTTCACTTTTTTGAAAGTATGTGAATGTACCAGTTTGGCGCCGGAATAAAACCAGATTCATTCGGCGTTATTTCACAAAGAACAAAATCTATGAACAAACGAAAAATGTTAGCTCTAAGTGTTCATGGAGTGATTATCAAGTCCACAGAAACGTCATGACATCACCCACTTGGCATTCCGTTTTCTTTTCTCTGGGATTTCAGTGAGAGGGGAGTTTGTATAATCACGTCTTGTGGGTACCACGGGCAGGAGGCAAACGAGGAGGAGAAATAAAGCGGCTTCTGTGCTTTTTCGTTTCCTCGGCACACGTCCCAGCCAGTGAATCAAAGCCCAACTCTCTTCCGACTGAGGGCTGCTGCTCTCTCGCTTTTCTATGACATCCCCCAGCCTCAGGTCTGAACTTGTTTTTTAAAGAACAAACCTCAGTACGGGAGGAGACCGTGACTCTATGATGCTTTAAAACGGTACTGAGTTATCTGACTCAGACAATGCGTTAAAACCTAAAAGATATGAGAAATCCCCACAACAGCTCATTAATCCATTTATTTGAACACTATGGAGTGCATATTGGGCTAATCAAGGTGATACAGAAGAGTATAAAATTCAGGAAACAGATTGAAATGTGAAAATATGGAGAAGGGCAGAACTGAAGTTTTCATGGAAAGAAAGCTAAAATTTTTAAAAAGAAAGCTGTGATTTAGAGCAACTGCATGACAGAGGGGAAGGATAGTGAGTATCTGGGCCAGGCATGGGGCTGGGGGTACGGTGACACCTCTGAGGGGAAGGAAGCGGCAGTCGACACCGCTGGTGTCGCTTCCACTTACCTGCCCAGCTCCTCGAGGGACTGCTCGGGAGGCCCCCATACAAGGCCAGGATGGGTTCATCTACCTGGCCATGCAGCCCCACTCCCCATTCAGCTATGACAATTTGAAATTTTTGAAAAGTTTTCAAAAAAATCAAAATCAAAACAACTTCTCTAAAAACAAAAGTTTCCATCTCAAAAAATTTTAAGGAAACATAAACATAAAACAAAGTAAAGTACAAAGTGAAGTTTTAAGGAGGGTGACTTTCTTCTCCTAAGGTTACTAATTCTAGCTGAAGATGAGTTGGTCCACATCTCATACTGTAAACGGAGCAAGCTTCAGAATCACATTCACATTCCCCTCTTAGCTGTACTGAGCAGAGCCTGTTTAACGTCTCTGAATAGAGAAGGCACACGTGAACTGTCCAGGCCCATGTGACACCTCGCACGCAGGGACAAACTCAACACTGAAAATGTCTTGCATTAGCTCTGCCATCTGGCTGCTTAAGATTCTCAGTCTCTCCCTCAACTAGTGATCTCACCTCGTGCTGAGTGAGGATTCGACCCTCTCCAGCCTCCCTTGACCTCTGAGGAAAGAACCCTTCCTTCCCGATCCCACGTTTCTTCTCACGGGGGTCAGCCTGTTGATGCCTCTTGCACTTCTCTTAGAGGCCTTTCTAAGAAAGCTCTGAACTTTTAAGACCCACTCTCATCTTTGATCTCTTCCTGTCTATACTCACTAGCTCCATTTATCTGAAATTTTCTAGCTACAAATACTAAAACCCTTTCTAATCTTTAGTAAAGTTCAGCTTCTTTACACACTTTATCCCAAGACAGACAGACTGAGTCTTGAGCACCAATATTCCAGGTTCTACACTAGGCCGGAGACAAAAGACATCAACGGCAGTTCTCACAACTGACGCGGAATCAGATTCTACCTGCGTATTTACAAGGCGCTCCGGTCTCACTGTGGATTAGTTACCAGAAGGTGATTTGGGGCAGCCAGGCGGGGGACACATGACACTTCAAACAAGAAAAGGGAGAGGGTAATGATCAATGATAAATAACAACACTGGAATATCAATAGTCACCCAAATAAGTGAGTAGAAAACTTGGCAGCTGCCTATATTAACCCCCAGAAGCCCTGCGGCGTCTACATCTGATGTTTACACACTTCTAATGAAAATGACACAGCTAGACTGCATACCATGTTTACATCTTTTGGGTCATTTCTGTCTCCATTTTAGCTATTTGCATCATTTCTGTTTTCTTAGGTGTCATTTTTTACATTTAAAATATTCACACATTTCTTCTATAGGAAAGAGAGTAGCAATAAAGACACAATGATTTCGCTAGAATTCAAGATATGTATACAAGAACTCTGATAGAAAATTTTATGCAACATTCTTAGGTGTTTAGGTAATGTCCAAATATATGTACAATAGATATTGCTGTATGTAGCCACGGTTTCCAAACTCATACGTCTTGCTCCTCCAGAGGATGGAAAATGCCATTACTGATTTACATGAGGATACTCTAGTGGAGCCTTCTTCCTTGTCATCCTGAGTTCACTGTCACACACACTCACCTGTGACTTGTTTATCTGGAAGAGAAGGGATTGGAATGGCTGACCCAAACTTGACCAGGAGACGCTCATATAGCCAGTCAAAGTGCTTATACCGGTGGTTTACAGATCGATTAGTGTTCTACAAAATAAGGGAAAGAGAAGAACAAGTTACCAATGTCAACTATAGAAAATGAAGAAAAAATCAAATTGTAACTAATGATGCAAGCATGATTTTTGTTTTTGATAACTCGGATACTTACAGTAGGTGTTAACTGATATTCAATGTAGCTCTTCAGACCATACATTTTGGAGCCCTTCCTGGGATCTGCTACCACACAGTCAAACGTAGAGGTAGGATAAACCCACATTGGGCCATAATCTCCAACCTACAGAACGTTCCAGGAAGAGTTAATTTTGTTACATGGAAAAATAGTAATACAATTGATGTAAGTCATCAAATGATTCTTTTTAGGACTAGAAGTCCTTTGGAGGGTCATTCTTGCTCCTCTTTGAGAAGTTACATAAATGCTCTCCATTCCTGTTGAGGTTTTACTTAAAGAACACACTTGCTGAGATGAACCCTTCTGCTCCCCATGTGGGCATCTCAGGCCATGGAGAAGAGATGCCTATTTCCCTCCCCTGTGGGGAGTGCTAAATGAAACACAATTTCTTTCTCTCTAGTCCAGTCGTCTTAGTTATATGTGATGAAGGGCTAGTTTTAAAATATTTCCAATCTATCCTGGACTGATAGTTTTGTGAAATAAAAAATTACATGCTTGGATGTCTCAAAGTCAAATTGCCATCACACTTTCTCAACAATTACTCTCATTTTCTGTGTCCCCAGTCCTAATTCTTTTTAAAGGTGACAGGAGGAAAAAGCGGGTCGGGTATGAAAGTTCACAGGTTATTAGTTCAGGATGGTGCCGGGGTCCCAGAGAATTTAATAAGGGACGAAAGAGATCTCTGACAACAAGCTACTATGACTCCCCAAGAGGGAGCCGAGATCCAGAAAACTCTCTGAAAGCTGCAGAGCGGGAATGTTTAAGAGGAGCCTCTGGGGAACTTCCCGCAGTGACTGGGACCACGAGAGGCACCTCTGATCAACGAGGACCCAGTATCCACGGGGTCACATTCTATTAGTGGGTAGGGTTACTGTCTCTGCTTTCTCTTGGTTTTCTGAAGACTAGATTGCTTTCTCAGCTTCCTTTTCCACGGAAGAAGCCCACACAGGCAGGCCTGCCTATAGGGTACACGGGCCCAGTTCTACGTAAAGCTTGTGGGACAACTGAAACACTGGGGGGTCCTTTAGCTCTGTTCCAACACTACCACCCTTGTGACAAAGTCCCCTTTGAGAATCTGAAGGGCCAGGCTATGGGCTCTTAATTCTGTGGAGTTTTAAATTTAATGAAAAGAACAACGATACATGTCTAGTATTTACGAAGAAGTCTGAAGAAAAAGAAAAACTTAAAGTAATCTTCAATCTAACCACTCAGAAGATAATCACCCCAAATTTGCTTTGAAGGAAGAAGGATAAAAGGGGCTCTTGGTCACAGCCCTTCTCTCTGGAAGTTTCTAGGATTCCAAGCTTTTCAAAGATATAGGCATAAGTAATAAAAAAAAAATCCAGTATTATTCTTGCAATTTATCAAGTTTCCCAGGACCCAGAGATTATCGAATAAGACCAGATGTTTCCTCCTCCTTGTTTGAATCCATGGCGATTACACTCAAGGCTTCCCTCCCATCTTAGAGCTAGAGGGCTAATTCAGTAGGGTCAGAAGATAGCCACAGTTCTCTTTTCCAGAATTTCATCTGGGAATATAGAGCTAGATAATGCTTAGACAGAAAAATCTATCAGCAATCAACATCTTGGTGAAACCAAAGAGCCTGTGTCATGTTATGTGACGATCAAGTTATTCTAAGACAGATAATGTTAATGGTGTCATTAACCCTCAGCTTTTATTTGCTATCTTCTTATCATGAGCTGACAGCTGGTTTTCTGGAAGAAAGACTATTACCAACCAGTGGAAAAGGCACCTTATTCTGACAATACGCATGTACTTTGCCAATGTAGAAACCTAAATATTTGAATTGGGTTTATCAGCTAAATATATAGGGCTGGTAGAAAAATGGCATGTAAAAAATATTTCAAGACACTTTAGAGAAGGAAAATCATTAAAAGAATATATACTATGGGTGCTGTGGGTTCAACACTCATAGTCTGAAAGGTAAAAATAAAGAATATCTACACAATATAATGACAGGCATTAATTTATGCTAATTACCTTTAGTACTCTTAACATGCTAACACATACTGTCAGTTATTTGGAGCATTAAATGTGTTCAAAAATGCTTTCCAAATGACTAATAGCCCTCTTGGCTTTAAGCTATTATAAAGGAGCTTAATTAGACACAAAGCAAACAGACAAAAATGAACAAACTTACAATGATAGGAATTTTCTCTTTGGGTTTTGCTAGTTGCTTGGCCAACAAATACTGTTCCATTCCAGGTTTTGCAAATCCAGGGAATCTAATCATGAAGATAAATGTTTGTGAGTCTTATGTCTTTCCTTATAAGAACTCTACAGCTCTCGTCTACATTTACTCAATACTACAGTTTTAACCTTGTTCTGTCTTTCAGATGTACTAGAACTAGGAAACTGTGGTAAATGAAACCTAACGTAATCAGATTGTTCAATGGCCAATTAGTCATTTAATTAAGCTTTATCTGGTAAGAGACCAGTGTGACTCCAGAAGGCATGATATTTATGGGTACTCTATTTGCTTAACTGGATCTGAAACACTCTTTCACCCCATGAAGAGTGAAGGGCAGACGAGACAAATGTCCCTCCGGTCACAGGAGGGGAAAGTACCCAGCATACCAATGTGAGCTGACCACATGGGGCAATGGCCACACACCGGCATTTTTATACCCAAGTTAAAGCTGCCCTTTAACATACTCCCTCCGGGAGGCCACAATTAAACCAAGGAAGCTGACACTGCTCATTAGTACTTGTGCCATTTTCTTTTGGAATTGCCTTCAGAACCAGTTTCTGAGACACAAAAGAAAACCAGTCTCCTTAGTAAAAAGACCCAAATTATAATCAACTTGGCTACTTCCAGTAATTAAATCTGTATCTAAAGCAAAGTTCTAAATTTGGAGAAAAGCTAGAATAAATGCATAGCCATCCAAAGTGCCACTTTTAAAGAAGAAAAAATTAATTTTGGTTTTAGAATTTTTTTTTAATAATCAGGAAAAAAAACTTCAGAAAGTAAAATACCTAATATAGCAAAAGAAATCTTATTTCTACAAAAAACCAGCTACATCACTTCCAATTTCATTCATATCCCAAGTTCAAGGCCAACGTGATGCTCTCAGGGGCCAGGATCTTTTCCTTCATTCTCGACTGACTTTCCTCCATTCCCTTTTTCCCAGACATTCTTAAAACACAGCTCACACAGGAGAGAACAAAGAGGAGTCTAGGAGCTGGACAGCCTTGCGTTTGAATTCCAACTGCAACACTTATTGACTATGTGACCTGTAGAGCTTCAGTCTCCTTGTGTAATGAATGGGACCAATATGATCTACCTTTTAAAGTGATAAGCGAATTAAATGAAAAGATTATGTGAAGAGCCTAGTATGTACTCATAAATTAAAATTATTTCTAATTATGCCATTATCTCTTTGAAAGTCTTCCCTATGGCTCAGGTAAAGCTTTCTCAGTGCTTTTTCAACATTCAGAGTATACTTTTGCTGTACAATTTATCACACTTAATCACCATTATCCATTTACACATTACAGCAGACTAGAAGTACCTTAGAGAAAGTATTTATATTTCCAGTACCTAGAGGAGTTATGGGAATATATTAAATGCTTAATGAATTAATGGGCTAACCTGGGATACTTTTATTAAAGAACCTACACTTTCAGTAGGAAGTGCTGATGGAAAAATTTGGGAATTACACACAGTGACAACTCCTTGACTAGACGGTAAGCTTCTGAGTGCAGAAATGATATTTCACACGTCTTTTGGCAATCTTAGGGACCACAGCAAAACTCTAGGGCCAGCTATGCACTCATTTAATACCCACTGACTTGCAATGCAATTTACTAATTGAGTATTACCAAGATGGATTCTTAACAATGCTCAGGTACACTTAAATTTCTAATCTCCTTTACTAGTATAAGGTTTATGGTCCATGACTGGAATACAGTGGTCATATAAAATGGATTAACTGCTGAAAAGTATTAATACTTAAAAAAAAATTTTTACAACCGTTATTAGTGAGTCATTTATACATTAGTCCAGTTAAATAAAAATACCATAGGATTTTAAACGGCTCCCAGCAGCACAGAGAGAGGAACTCCTCAGAGGTACAAATTAAGACTCCTCTGATATGGCTTCATCCTGGACTGAAACGTCAGAGCAGAAAGAATTCTTAATAAAAGCCAACCTCTTCACTTTAGAGATGAGGAAATTGAGGTTCAAAGAGGTCATCTAACTTCTCCAAGATCCTACAGCAACTGAGAGGCAAGGGCAGAGAGGGGCAGCACGGGAAGGCAGAGTCAGAGGCCTGGGCACCAGCTAGAACCTCACTTCCTAGCTATGAAAACTCGCCGGTTATTTGTCTCAGCGGCTCTGCTTCCTCATTTTCAAAACGGATCTGAGAGAGATGTTATAGTAAAATGGGTTTTAAATATACTTTGTATTTAGGTTTAAAGAAGAACTGAGAGTAATGTACAGACACACTGAGAACTTCAAATCACTATAGACATACTGAGAACTTGAAATCTGACTCTAAGAAACAGGATAGAGTCAATAATGAATAATTTCATTATGCATGCAATTGAGCATGAAAATACATAATGGAAGAAACTGGATAGACAGAGGTTGGAAAAGTGGGTAGCTAAAAGATAACTCATTTACTCATCTGATGCTATTTAAATATACTAAGGAGAACTTGCAGGACTCATTAAACTTATATATATGTAGATATAGACCTAGACCTTGATATCTAGATATCTATCACACATTATGTTTATTATTTTTTTCCAGACCCTAGGTTAACATTCCTTGTTATCTGCTTTGAATCATAGACTTGGAACACTGAGAAAAAGTATCAGTAATTTTAGAAAAAGTATTAAACATAACTGCTGTCAGAAGAGTATCTGAAGATTCTTATGGAAGTCATAAATTGTATCTCCCTCAAGCTACACTGGTGTAAACTACAGACTGATCCAGAACTCTCTACAAGGAATCCTACAGAGCTCTGTCCACATCCAGCCTTTCTTTCACGCTCTCCTTGTAAGCAGTGTATCTACAAGTACTGTTCACACTTTTTTTTTTAAATCTAAGAGAAATCTAAGTGAAACAAAGTCTTAAACACATTAGCACAGTAGTTGAGAGCATGTGCTCAGGAGACTGAGGGGCTGGACTGGAATCCTGACCAGATCACTTACCACCTCTGCGAGCTTGGGGAGTTACTTAACCTCCTGGGCTCAGCTTTTCCCATAGTAAAACAGAGATTATATGCACCACAAAGGGATGTGAGGGTCACATGAGAAGGCATAGAACTGTCTTGCACAATGCATGGCACATGGTAAATGATCAACACGGACGTCGATAACAAAATGGACTAACACATCAAGGCTTCTCAAGTGGAGCCTGGAGGCCATTAAGGAAGTGGGGCTTATGCACGCACACCACATCCACCACCAGACGTTAACGGAACATTTGAACTTTACCTGACACCAGAGGTTACGTCTGTAGCACTTCCTCATTCCAAGAATGGCCAGTGTGCCTAGATACAACCCAAGGACCCACTGCGGGCTGGTGAGTCCACTCGCCCCACGCCAGAACCCACCACGAGCTGTGCGATGTTAACTCTGTGGGCCTGTGTCCTTTGTCTTTATAAACCTCTGCCTCCTTTGTCTTCCTCGAGGCACATGTGAGTTTCTACTCACGTCTGTGTCTGCTGAATTGCAATTCTCGAGACCCCAAATAAACTTTTGCCTCTTTTGCAGTTTATGCCTCTTATTCGTTGACATTAATAAATAGTAAAACACGTTAGAAAGTTATTATTATTATTATTATTTTTAGCTTTCCTGCGACATCAGCAATAAAACCTTACTATATCATGGATTTGATAAGGTAAAAACAGTATTTGGAGGATCATTAAATAGAACAGATATTTCACGTTAAGATGACAAAAAATTTTTTTAATAAGCTTCCAAGCTAAGATGCAAAAAAATAAATGACCAAATCACACCCAAAACTTTGAAAAGAGAAAAAGCCTCTTCTGATCTTGTATCTGCCCCTACACTGACTGCACGTTTCCCCACTCCTTGACACCCACTTGTTAAGCGGCAGCTTCATGGAAGAGGAGCCCGCACGGCTGCTGCCTCGCTGAGCACCCCCTGCTTCAGCCGACTCCGAGTCCTTGAAGTAGGGAGACGAGGACTTGGGGTCGTCCCAGTCTTCGTCCCAGTCATCATCGTCACCAGTTGCTAGAGGTGCCACAGAAGATCGCCAGTGAAGAAAAACAAAATGAAAATGGAATGACTTAATTTTCTGACAATAACTACCAACTGGGCTAATCAACTAAAAAAAGGGGAAATGGGTGTGGTATCGGAATATAATGTAGACGTGAAGGGTACAGGCTCTGTAGTCGGATAGTTTTAAGGCTTGAACTGTAGATTCTGCCTTTTAGTGCAAAAGACAAGTTAGAAACAACTTAACGAAGGCTGTCAGCCCAAGTAACTTCAGATAAATGCAGCCTATAAAAATGCTACACAAGGGAAGGCTCCTGGAGGCCTATACACTGACAAATCTAGCTTTATACACTTGCAAATAAGCAGATCAAATACCCTTTACATGGAGAAGACTGGGGAGGACAAACGGGATGAGAGAGCTCTGAAAAGGAATTGTTTAACACTAACAATAATAAAGGTGGGAGAAGGGCAGTGAGGGAAAGATGGAAAGGAACAGGATGAGGGTGGCGGAGAGGGGAAAGAGAAAAAAGAGAAAGACAAGGAGTAATTAACCAGCACCCACAGCCTGATATTCTAACAATAATCTCTGTGCCAGATACGGTGCTGCCAGCTGCCCCCACCTCCTTCCTCTTCCCACTGTTCCGTACCCCCGTCTCCCGCCTCTGGTGGCCTGAGGTGTGCTTTCACTATTAGGCAGGAAATAGTCCTGGGACCTCCGCCCTAAGAGTGCCACCATGAGAAGCGGAGAGACAAATGCCAAAACGAAAAAGAAAATAGAAAGTATTAGAAGGATCTGGGCCAAGTTTCCCAGGGCCACGCCAAGTTACTATGGAGCCAGATGTCAGCAGTCTGGTCTCAACGCTTCTACCCAGGCCATGCCTCCTGGTCCTGCGACAGTCCAGCTCCTGCCTAGAGCGGGAGCTTGGAACCAGGACCTGTGCCCTTATGGTTCCCGTGCGCAAGTCCCTTGTCATTTAGCACATTTAATTCTTGGCACAATGTGCTCACATAGGGAATGTAAAAAAAAAACAATGGGCAGATCTCTATCTTTTTATTTAATTTCAAAACAGACAGAAATACCCTTTCTAATTCCTGAATTGTTTCCCCTTCTATAAACTCCTCTTCTGCCTCAGTATTTCCATTAATAGCCTGGGAGTCAAACAGGTGGTTACAGAAAAGATAAAGCAGCTAAGTCAGAGGCCATCAACTGGCAGGTGATGAACCATATTTGATCTGTATACACATATTTTTGGCCCAAGATTTAAAGACAAATGTGTGTTAGTTGCTAAGATTTTAAAATGGGAAGATGACACAAAAATTGAGATTTCCAGGTTCTCTCTGGAACTGCGGAGGTCCAGGAACACTAGCTCAGTTTTCCCGCAAAGTCTCAATCCACTGGCCAGAGCAGGGCTGCCCTCTTCCATCTTCTGCAGCCCCAGTGGGCCGCTCTGTTCTTTTGCTTCATGAACCCGGCCCCTGCAAGCATTTGCATTTGTCACCCCTTGATAAATAACTGAGATTGGACTAAAGACTACAATTAACAACTACCTACATTTGGATCCAGAAAAGTAAGCTTGCTACTAGTGAACAAGAGCACCTGGGAGCAGCTCCTTTGATTAAAATCTATCTGTAGCTCAGAGGCCCTCCTCAATTTAGGGTGTGCGCCATCTCCAGCAGAGCCCTTTTCCTCACCTGGCCCTTGGTAGGCCTGCGGGTGACCAAAGGCAGTGTCCCAGTTATTGGAAGTGTTTTTCTGGGCTGCAGCCCCCTCTGGCTTGGCTCCCCAGCCATCCGTGCTGTTCCAGTTTCCAGATTTGGAAGCATTCCAGGCTGACCAGGGGTCACCGCCAACCTGTTGTTAGGGGTAAAAAAAGAGAAAGAATATGTGTGACTTCTAGAAAGCATCACTCAATTCAGGAGGAATTGCATAATAATTGAATACAATGGGGGTGCTGAAAAAATTGACAGAAATTTAAAACAATTTTAAATGTAAATAATAAATTTTTTTAAACACGGAGGAAAGCACAGAAAGCAGCATCAACCTGATCCTATTGACGTTAACACTGTGACACACTCACTTAGGAACTTTCCAGCCAGTAACAAAACTATCAGACATGGCTGTCCCATCCATCTTTCTTCCCTCCCCCGAGTAACCACTTTTCTGAACCTGTATTCAGTCCTGTGTATGTTTTTATATTTCCACTGTGTATGTATGCGTTCATAAATAATTGTTTTATATTTTTAAAACTGACCCAAACAACATTATACTGTATCTCTTTGCAAGCTGTCTTTTATTCACTTCACATTATGTTTTTGAGATTATACATGATGATAATGAGGATCTGTTTTATTCAACTTGAATTGCTTTACAGCAATCAGATGTATTTTTGACTTGGTTTTTATTTTTATTTGAAAAAGTAACACGTTTGCAGTTAAAAAGAAAAAAAATTCAAACAGAATAAAAGGATATGCAATTAAAAAAATATGCCTACCACCTTCAGATGCCAGTCACACTTTCAAAGACAACTGCTACTAACCAATTCCTTGTATCCACTTACTCAAACATCCCAGGCAGAGAGGTCCTTTTGGTTTTCAAACATACAAGAGAGCCCAAATTACACTCTCCGCTCTGTACTTCTGTTTTTTCCCCCTTACTAGCCTGAAGCATTCCCCCAGGTACATCAGTCCATGTGGATGCCACCGTTCTCTGACATGGCTCCACAGTGTTCCCCTGTACTCACTTCCCATAACTGAGCCAGCATATGCTGACGCTCATCTGTCTCATTTTCAGTATTCTGCTGTCAATAATGCTGCAGTGCACATCCTTGTACACTACTGACATGCCAAGGGGTTCTGTCTCACATAAAAGGGGGCTACCACACTCCAACATTATTTTAAAATATTTTTCTCCCATTATTCCAGTAATTTTATAGTTTAATTATTAATATTATAAATAAAATTTTGGATCAGGCATTACATGGCGCCCAATTCCAGAAGTGCTGCAGTAACAGTACCTGTAGCCACCTCTCACCCCTACCCCACCCACTGAGGGCACTCACAGTTTTTCATTTTCCTGATTTTTTAAATCTTCGATTTGTCTCGAATTTACGAGACAAATTCAGTATAAGAAATAATATAGGAATCCAGCTTAACCTTTTCCTGTGGTCAGTCTGTTGCCCTAACACCATTTAATGAATAATCCACCTTTCCTCCTCTGATCTGAAATGTCACTTTTATCATGTCCTGGACGTGGCCTATTTCTGGGCTCTCTGTTGTAGCCTAGTAATCTATTTATACAGAGTACGGAGCTCCCCTGGTGCCCACTACACAGAAGACCATCAGTACTTTAGCATAACATCTTCTATCTATTTATTTCTACACATGAACTTTAGCATCAGCTTAATATTTTAAAACCACCCACACTGTCTAATACACCTCTCTAACGTTTTAGAATGCTATGGTCTTTTTTTACTCTTCACTGACAGATTGGGTGGATAACTGCCCACCACACACCAGAAACATCAAAAAAAGAGTCTACATTCTACATGTGGAAGTAGGATTTCATTCTAACATCTCTTATACCGTCAAGGAAAAAAAATGAAGTTATAGTGATTTTGCTCTACGTCAAATATTAACAGCAGAAAGACATTTCACCCACATGACTGAATTTCTCCAACAGACAGCTGACCAGGTGAGACTCTCCAGCCTCTAGTGGATACTGGAAATGAAGTTGCTCACGCCGAGGGCCTGACAATCATACTCCATTTAAGAGAATCCCTTCCTTCCAGTCTTCTTTAAGGGAGAGAGTTTTATTCAGCAATATATACTCTGCGCCCTCTAAACTATGAGTATGAGGTTTTATTTTTAGAATAAAACTCTGAAAAGTACAAAAATTCTGGACAGTAAGATGATGATAAGTACAGTCACCAACTTGTCTAGTGTGATTTCCAGGACTGCTGACTGAGCAGGACCTGTTGTGAAGGGCTGGGCCCTGCCACCTGCCTGGCCCCGAGGAAGGCGTCAAGGATGGCAGGCTGAGGGCGCAGGATGAGCACAGGTGCCTGGTCAGGCTGTCCGCTTGGAATTCTGGCTCCAGCTCTTTCTGGCTGGGTCACCTCAGGTGGGAATTCCAACCCAGGCAGCCTGACTCAATTCAGACAGACTGACAGAAGCTCAATGAAGTCAACTGAAAAGGAACTAGAACAACAGGAAGAGACAAAGTTCAGCATCGCCATGACAGCAAGACTCTAAGTGTTAGCAGACTGGCAAAGAAAGATTTTCATCAATATTGAGGAAAAAATCCAATGTGAACTATTCATAGCAAGTATCCTAAAAAATTAAAACCTATTAGGAAAGAAACACATAACACAAAAGTTCTCTTTAAAACTTCTTTGTTTATAAATTGCTTGTAGTAATTGCTATTTATTTGGTTATGTTATGATCTTAGCTCTCTACTTAGGTTATGAAATCCTTGTAGGCAAATCTAATAATTCTTTGCTTCTCTCTCTCTCTCTTTTTTTTCTGGAACATTCCCTCTACCGTGTTACAGCCTGATTCCTACTGAGAAATCTTTCAAAACCTGACCAACTGGAAATCCTCTCTCCAGCTTCTATCACTGCCTTTTTTCTTTTTTTTGTGTGAGGAAGATCAGCCCTGAGCTAACAACATCCATATCATCCTCCTCTTTTTGCTGAGGAAGACTGGCCCTGAGCTAACATCTATTGCCAATCCTCCTCCTTTTTTTCCCTTTTTCTCCCCAAAGCCCCAGTAGATAGTTGTATGTCATAGCTGCACATCCTTCTAGTTGCTGTATGTGGGACGCCGCCTCATCATGGCCGGAGAAGTGGTGTGTCAGTGCGCGCCCGGGATCCGAACCCCGGGCCGCCAGTAGCGGAGCGCGCGCACTTAACCGCTAAGCCACGGGGCCGGCCTCTATCACTGACTTTTTACTCTCTTTCTCAGATGACCTTTGACTGACCTCCAACATCAGTAACTAATAACCAGCTCACACAGTCTGTCGTGTTCTATCTCTCTCTGAACCCAGCCTTCCCATACTCTGGCCTCTGACTTCTTTGCTTTCAACCCCCAATAACCCTTTTGTCCCTCAACTGCAGACATGTGGTCACACAATAATCCATTCTGCTTCTCCGCTAAGGTTTCAAACTCTGAGGTGCCTCTTCAATACTTTTCTTCCAGTTTTCCCTCCTCTCTCTTTTCTACTGAGCAATGTCTTCATTCTCTTCTTTTCCCTCCCTTTATGGTACCAAACCCCTCCCAACTCTATCAACCACATGTAATTAAAAATCCTTCATTAGATCTCCCACCCAGGGAATAAATTCCAAGCTCCTTAGTCCATCAGTCAAGATCCTAACTTTTCCTTCCATGACATCCCCATTCTCATTACTTGCCTCTAACCCTCACTCTATGCTTCAACCTTCAGTTTCCCAGGCTTTCCCACGTCCTTGCCTGTGCTCACACTACACTCTCTACCAGCACGCAAAGCTTTCCTCCTCATCTTCCTAAATTCTGTCAAAGCCCCACCCCACTAAGGGCTCTGGCCTCAGGGCCTGCGTGCTGCCGTTCAGTCATGTCCTCCTACATTCTCCCAGGTTAGTCTTCTGTTAGAAGTATCTGCATATCCATTGGTCACTCCCACTAGCAAGTCATGAGCAGAAGGCCTGTCTTATTTAAAAAACATTTCCTCTAAAAGATCCTCAAAATGCCTTACATAAAGTGGCAAGGACTCAAATAGTGCTTAAATATGATGTTATTGAGCATTTTATGAAATACGTATTATTCTTTGTCAGACATCTAAACTTCATAACATTATCATTAGTTCAGAAAGAAGGAAATCAGATTTTCCTCATGTATATTGATTTGAGTCTTTTTTGGGAAAATACCCTGCTGCGGTCAATCACAGAATAAGCAATTTTCAGCACATGACAGTACCAGACTCTTAAAACAATAATGCCTTCTAAGTTATATAAAAGCGGTGTCAGCTCACTGTAGAAAAGCTGGAAGATACAGGCAGGCACGGATAGACAGAGAGCTGGACAGATGTGTGATAAGGCAAGAACAGTAAGATGTTGACGGTAGAATCTAGAAGGCAGGTGTACGATTACTCACTACGAAATGCTTGAAGTTTTAACAAATAGTTAAAAAATCCAACAAATAAAATTGTATATACAACCATTCTGTGCTCTGAACTCCATTAGGATGCATGCAGGGGACACAGAGCAGAGCTGTGTCCATCAGGGTCACCAGTGATTTCCCATTGCCTGTGAATCCGGGGCCTGGCACATAGTAATTACTTAGTAAGTTAAGTATTTGCTAAACGAATATGCTCCCAAAGCATGTTTGTCTGTATCTCTATTAATCTGCCTTGCCCTAGAACTGGCTGATTACGTCCAACTCTCTCCCTAACCCCCACTCCCACTAAATTAAACCCTCCTTAAGGCCAGGAGCAATATATTCAAACACATTTGCTGATTTAGCACTCTGGATATACAACCTATCCTATCCTCATAAGACAAATAGAGAAACACATTTACATTAGCTTTATATCATAAGACTTACTTAAATACATCCACTGGAAAGATTTATAGCATAAGGTAAGTTTCTTCAGAAAGCAGACTGGCTTGTACCCGACTGTAGAGCCAGAAAAACCACAGAATGGAGTCAAAATGGCCAGGAGGGGTGGACAGCGCTGAGCCTTCCTGAGACGATAACTGTGGGAAAGCTGTGCGTATTACGTATATGTAACACGGGGGTATAAATATACAAAATGGGCAAGGGTAAGCAAAATGGTCTATGGGGTGAATTTTAAATCCCTTTATGAAACTGGGGGAATTTGCCTCAAGTAAACCTCACGTGGGTACAGTGGTTAAGAACGCAGGCTCTCAAGCCTGTCTATCTGGGCTTGAATCCCAGCTTTACACTTACTAGCTGTGTGAACTTGGGCAATTTACTTCATCTCTCTTAGTTCCCACACTTACAAAATGGGTATAATAACAGCAGCTTCCTCATCGGGGTTCTGTAAGGATTAAATGACATAATGCATATAAAGTAGTTAACACCTGGCACACAGAACCATGGCATTCAGGAGAGGTTATCTTAATATATGGGGACTCATCTAGAATGCAGAATGAAACGAATGAAGACCGGCAGTTCTTTTGAGTAAATCCCCATCTGAGTAGTACACCTGTTAGTTTATGCTACGCAGGAAAAGATCAGACAGTTAAATTCCTAAATGGTTTCAAGGCCAGGTCACATTCATAGAGAAACTTTTAATTGAAGAGGTGATAACAGGCACTTCAGATATTTTCTATTCTAGCCAAAGATCTGTTTCCTTCAGATACCTAAAGAAAAGAGGAAGAAGACAGAAATGGTTCCCCATAAAGTTCAACAGTAACTCCTAATTCTCGGGGCTCAGGGCACAAACATTTTCTGTGTGCCAAATGCTGAGATCTTGCTTTCTTCAAAGCCTAATCCCCAGTGTAACACACTGGCTACAATCATCTGGTTTAATGATCCTTTGGCCGCTGACTTCTTTGCTCTCAATTCCAATAATCCCTTTTGTCCCTCAACTGCAGACATGTGGTCACACAATAACCCATGCTGCTCCTCCGCTAGCGGTCAAACTCTGAGGTGCCTCTTCGATACTTTTCTTCCAGCTCCCTCCTCTCTCCTTTCTACCGAGCAACGTCTTCATCCTCTTCTCCTCCCTCCCTTTATGGTACCAAACCCCTCCTGACTGTCAACCACACGTAACCAAAACCCTTCATTAGACCTCACTGCCCACGGAATAAATTCGTCAATCAAGTCTCAGCTAAAAGGTCTCCAAGGTGTAAATCCCAATTATCCTTCCAATTCCTATGACTCCACGTATTTAATGCCTATGTTAGCACGTCCCATGAAGAGCTCCGGTAAGATACTTTACCTGAAACAGTCACCTCGTTTGGGAAAAAAGAATTACCTCTCAGGGTTTTAAATGTTTATTTCCTCTGGAATTCAACTTTGAATTTTACCTTATTTATGGAAGGAGAAGGAGAAGGAGAAGATGAAGAAGGTGGTGAGTGGCTGAGACTTTCGACACAACCAAACTGAGCCAAAACATCCACCTTAAAATAAAAAAGGTGCTCAGTAAATGGAGGAAAAAAAACGGTATAACAAAGCTTTTAACTAAAAACAGCAAATTCATAGCAGGACTAAGTTCACCAGAAAATTCTAGCATGCCACTCATTCAAAACATTACATGCCACAAAGCTCCCATTGTGTAGTAGTGGGTTATCTCCAATGCATTAATAAATATTCTAAAGACTGTTGTTGTCACAATACAGTATCACTGAAGCACTAAAAATAAGCCTCACAGAAAGAATGGAACAAATATCATGCAAGCCACAAAGCCAATGAAAGAAACTCCAGAGGAAAAACACAGCCAAGCTTTAAAAAACGTTAAGATGTTGAACCTTCTGCTTTCAAAGCCACCAGACATGTGCGAGAGCCCAGCCGAGATGAGCAAAGCCACCTGGTCGATGTGAAGCAACCACGGCGCCGTGATGAGTCCTACCAAGCCCCGCTGACAGCACAGAACAGCCTGGCCAGGCCACGATCTCAGGAGCAAGGTCTCGATGTGTGTCCCTGAGGGTGACTGGCTCACTGAGCAGCATCGCTATGAGAACAGATAACTGACACACTCCCATGAAGCCACTCAACAGCCAAACTGGCATCCCTGTTAAGAGGACAGCTTGGAAGTCCAATCTCCAGGCTTCATATCCCAGCTCCACGGCTATCTAGTAGGGAAGTCATTACTGTTAACATTTATATAGTGCTATGAAAATGCACTTTTCAGGTACAACTGTCCTGTGAAGTAAGTGGTGGTATTATTTCCATTTTATAGATGGAGATAAACCTGGTTTTGGAAATCAACTAATACACAAAGAAGACAATCAAGATGGAGTAATTGGGATCCAGTTTACGCTTCCACTTAAAACCTAAAAAAAAAAAAAGACAAACTGTATTAAACTGTTTTCAAATCACTAGACATCAGGCAATGAAGGACCTGGACCCTGCCTGGAGAGACTTTCCAGGCCACGGTCAGGGATGGGAACCACAGAAAGCCCAGAGGTCTCTGTGATTTGAGGAGACAGAGCTGGGAGTCTGGGGCAGAGCACTGGGGAGGAGAGAAGCTACACAGAGAGCTCCAGAGACCTGCAGAGGGGACCCCAGGGCTGAGCTGAGTACTGACCAGCAGATGCACATGAGGAAACCACCACATGCAAGGATGAAGTAGCAACTCCTCACATAGGGCCGTTCTCACCAGGCAGAACAGAAAACCTCATGATTCCCATGGCACCAGGTACAGTACTAAAAGGGGTTTTGCCTCAATAGTGAGGCAAAAATATCCCTGGACTAAACATTGCTCTGGTCCCACTTTAAAAAGCTTAGAAATAAGACCCCAAAGGATTAAACTGTTTCTAAGCAACTTAACTGCATGCCAGAATAAGACTCAAAAATATTTGTCGGAATACAAAAATATCCAGCATATATCAAGGTAAAAATCACAATGTCTGGCACCCAATAAAAAAATCACCAGGCATGCAAAGAAGCAGGATAATATGACATATAACAAGAGAAAAATCAATCAATCGAAGCTGACTCAGTAATGACATCGATGATAGAATTAGAAACATTCAAGAGCAAGAAAGCTTTCAAATATCGATGAGATAGAGGAAACACTTTGAATGGGCTTCCAAGGGGTGACAATTTTAAACATTAAGAAAAAACAACACTCTAGTAGACTGCAACACACTGAATCAATGTAAATCCATGGGTCTATAATAATACTAAAAAAAAAAGAAAGATAGGAAAGCTCATGTGTCACTATTTGAGGCAGCTATTTAAATAACTTCTTACTTCAAAAACTGGTAATTTCAACCTGGGAAAGAATTAGACATGTATACTGAACTCCAGAAGAAAAAAAGAAAGATAGGAAAACTCATGTGTCACGATTTGAGGCAGCTATTTAAATAACTTCTTACTTCAAAAACTGGTAATTTCAACCTGGGAAAGAATTAGACATGTATACTGAACTCCAGAAGAAACTGTTTTCCAAGGTAGCTACCTAGTTCCAGTTGAGAAGGAAAGTGCTACTTTACAGAAGAAAGCCAACTCAGAAAACGTGGAAGGAATAACATTATTGCTTCAGGCAAGGATTATCAATTGGTGGTAAATCATTAGGTGAACAGTTAACAGAGCTAAATTAACACCAGACAGATTACTTTCTGGTCACAAGGAGAAAATATAACTATACAATGGAAGCACAAGACTTATCAACCTGACTCAAGGTCATTCTGATCAATAATGGTGGGCTGACCAGATATTATGACTTCTGATGTGATGTAGCATAAATCTATAATATCACCTATGATATATTCTTGCCCAAAATGTTCAATTTGAATCCTTCAAGCCTTTGGGTACAATTTCCAACTTATAGGACGTACAGAGGATAGAGGAACAACTAAATAATACCGCAGGGAACAACCAGACAAATCTAAAAGACAGAAATTCTGCAGGACAATTGGCTAGGTCAGAATAAACAAAAAGAGCAGGGACTGTGTTGGAAAGAAAGGAGACTTACAGGGACACAATGGACATAACCAGATGTAATGCTGGGTCCTATAATGGACACTAGTTCACCAACAAGCTGCAAAGGACACTCCAGGGTCAGAAGGGAAAATTAAAATTGGTCTGGATACTAAGTGAGATGAAAATTCACTGAAAAGGAAAGGATCGTCAACCTTTAAAAAGTTAAGAACAGTATATACTACTACATATGTCTCATATGGGTCTACATGTGAATGAATACCCATGTTCACACAGAGAAAGCAAGATATGCACCAAGGTGTAAATAGTAGTGGATGGTGGGATGTGATGCTTTTCTTCTGCTAGTCTGAATTTTCTAATTTCTACAGTGTGTATGTACTGCTTCTATAACAATAAAGGTTATTATTATTATTTTTTTTGGTGAGGAAGGTTAGTCCTGAGCTAACATCTATTGCCAATCCTCCTCTTTTTGCTGAGGAAGATTGGCCCCAGGCTAACATCTACGCCCATCTTCCTCTACTTTATATATGGGATGCCTGCCACAGCATGGCTTGATGAGCAGTGTGTAGATCCATGCCCAGGATCTGAACCTGAGAACCCTGGGCCACTGAAGTGGAGCATGTGAACTTAACCACTATGCCACCAGGCCGGCCCCAATAAAAGGTTATTTTAAAAAGTTCTTTTTAAGAGCTTCTACAAGACAAACGAAACCACAATCAAGATGAACAGACAACCCACCAGCTGGGACAGAATATTTGCAAAACATACATCTGACAAGGGGTTGATGTCCATAATATATAAAGAACTCACACAACTGAACAACAAAAAAACAAACAACCTGATCAAAAAATGGGCACAGGAAATGAATAGACACCTCTCCCAAGAAGATATACAGATCGTCAATAGGCACATGAAAAGATATTCAACATCATTAATCATCAGGGAAATGCAAATCAAAACAACACTAAGATATCACCTCGCGCCCGTTAGAATGGCTATAATCAGCAAGACAAAAAACAACAAATGTTGGAGAGGATGTGGAGAAACAGGAACCCTCATACACAGCTGGTGAGAATGCAAACCGGTGCAGCCTCTATGGAAAACGGTATGGAGATTCCTCAAAGAATCAAAAATAGAGATGCCCTATGATCCAGCCATCCCACTAATGGGAATCTATCCAACGAACCTGAAATCAACAATCCAAAGAGGCTTATGCACCCCTATGTTCACTGCAGCATTATTCACTATAGCCAAGAAGTGGAAGCAACCTAAGTGTCCCTCGACTGACAATTGGATCAAGAAAATGTGGTATATATATATACAATGGAATACTACTCAGCCATAAAAAAGACAAAATCGTCCCATTTGCAACAACATGGATGGGCCTGGAGGGTATTATGTTAAGTGAAGTAAGCCAGAAAAAGAAAGACAAACACTGTATGATCTCACTCACATGTGGAATATAAACCAACACATGGACAGAGAAAACTGTATTGTGATTACCAGGGGCAATGGGGGTGGGGGGGTGGGCACAAGGGGTGAAGGGAGACATATATATGGTGATGGACAAACAAAAATGTACAACCCAAAATTTCACAATGTTAAAAACTATTAAAACATCATTTAAAAAAAAAAAGTTCTTTTTAAAGAAAATAAGAACAGCTGACCGTTCTGCAACGGCTGACCACAAAAATGATAGGTTCTGGTTTTGTTATATTTTGCTATTTTGCTGTATTTTGCTTCTTATATGACACCCTTGGGGGATGTGGACCACTAAGAATCATACTCCTACTTCTGACAACAGGCTTCAACCAAAATGCAGTAAGATGTGGGCAAGGGTAACAGCGCTAAGATCTGACTTAATTCATTGGTTTCTCAGTAGGCAGACAAGACATGGTCTAAGAAGAACAACATTCACTGCACAGACCATGCGAATAACAACCCTGGGAGAGGCGGGGAGGAGATGGAGAGATGGGCAACAGACACCATTACTTCCCTCCGTGTCCACTTGAACTAGGTCACACCTCAAAGGGGGATCTAGGTTTGAGAATTAATGAAAAGATAACATATTTCATTAAGGTTGTTTCCTGTCTGGCTTTCTACCAAACCAGCAAACAAGAGTTCAAGGGATATATGAAGGCTCAAAACAGACTGATGAGTGCTCACAGCCCCCACTGCCTCCTGGTTCCTTACAGAGAACGCCCAAAGTTCAACACAGGTCCATATGCATCATTCAGTTGATCAGTCTACCAGGTAAGAGGAGTCCCTAACCATGGGCTCACTACCCTTTTATATCATTATCTTGGGGGAGGGGCCCTGGAAGCATCCGAGGGTCCACCTTATCACACAAGGAAATTCAGTCATACACTTCTCTACATTCTACATGTTACGTCATCATCTAGCTCATCACATCACACCCCACACTGCCCCCTAATAAATGGTCTCCTGCTTGGAAGGAAAGAAGAAAGGAAAGAATTTTGTAACTAGAAACTTCCAGGGCAAGACTTTGTCCAGGGGTATACAATAAAAATGGCTGGAAAGTTCTTGTTCTGTGAAAGCTGAGGTTACTATGGTTTGGTTTTTTTGCAACTCGTCTGCATGGCTGAGATGTCAAAGCCTTTATCTGACATTTCTTTTCATCAGACATTTAATAACCATGTGCCAGCTGTGTTAGGAAGTGGGAAGAGAAAGCAAATAATGTGATCCTGATGCCCAAGAACACTTTAATCAGTTTCTGACAAAGATTTAACTCTTCTTCTCAAAAAGGCTCATAGCGGGTATAAAATTCTCTTACGTAAAAAGCCTGACCATTTCAGCTCAAAATGCAGAAGCATTTGTAAAATTTCCTATTTTGTTCTTTGCAGATCTTTTGCTCACAGGACATCATCTAATTCTACAGATGGACCTCTAATGACTTCGGAAAACCACTAACAGAAATATAAAACTTGTGCATTCTTTTTAAATGAGGCTAGATCACAAGAACAGATTAAATCCATTTGTAGCCAGTCACGTCAATACCGCCGACCAGGAATTACCCAAATGACTTAAGAAATCCTTTGTTAATTCACATTCTGAACCCAAAGACGTCAATTCCAGGCATTTATTTTTTAAATAAATAAATTTAAAAGAATAAAATTTGCCTTAAAAAATGGGTAATACTTGTGTTAACTTAGAAAGTTTACTTATTTTATTAGCACAAAGTCTTAAAACTGGTAGCTTTATGAACCAAACAGGATGGTGCTACAAGTAGCAGAAGACAGTGTGCTTCCAGATAAATGTGTTAATAAAAGTCCATGAGGAATGGGTTTTTACGGACACTCTCCTGATGATGGGTTGTGTTTAACAATGCTGACTGGCCCTTCATCAGAGCAGTTTCAAGGTGAAAACAAAACAAATCCTTTGCTCTTGTCATTTCTTTCCAGTTAGACAAAAATAAACACCACCACCACCCTAAACAATACATTTCACCAGCACGTATTTTTGAAAGGGTCCCCAGATGCACGCAGCTATCTTACGTAAGGCAAGGCTCTGTGGGCACAAAGCAGAGAAGGTTAGCACGGGCCTAACGCAGTTCTGAAGGCAAATGTGGACACATCCATCCTCTAAACAGACGTATACAACCCTCCTTACAAAGCCCTGTAACCAAGTAAAACGGATTCATGTTGGGGTGGGAATGAGGACAGGGAGACACAGAGAATCTTTTCAGTAAGAATTTTGTAAAGAGGAAATCTCCATAAGCAATTATGAGAAGTCTACAGCATTATAGACCTTATTTGAGATAATGAAATAATAAGCAAACCTAATACCTTTGTGAAGGTGTCTTTTGCTGATTTATTTTTAAATGGCCTAAAAATGGACTTTTTTTTGAGAAATGAGAAAGCAAAATGTAGTTCCAACATAAAATTACTATTGCCTTCCTCATCAATAAAAATTCCTTCATAACAAATATCATTACATTGAAAATCTCTGCAGAAGAAAAACATGTTATATCCCTAAATACCCACCTAACTTCAAGCATTTAACATCTTAACTGTTAAAAAATAAACATCTCAGAGGATGGGGGCTGGCCTGGCGGCAAAGCGGTTGAGTTCGCATGTTCCGCTTTGGCAGCCTGGGGTTCGCTGGTCTGGATCCTGCGCCATGCTGAGGTGGCGTTTCACGCAGAAGAATGAGAAGGACCTACAACTAGGATATACAACTACGTACTGGGGCTTTGGGAAGAAAAAAGAAAAAGAGGAAGATTGGCAATAGATGTTGGCTCAGGGCCAGTCTTCCTCAAAAAATAAAATTAAAAAAAAAAAATCTCGGAGGATTTTCTGTAAGAGAATTTAATATTTTTGGTTGGGTAACCCAGCAGTGGTAGAACGGTGGGCTGGTGACAGCTCCTAGTTCTACAGCCAATGTGGAGAATACACACCTCCTTTTGACAGAGATTCAGGCTGAAATCCATAAACCTCATAACATTTTACATTGTAAAATATCTTTTGGGCCGGCCCCGTGGCTTAGTGGTTAAGTGCGCGCGCTCCGCTACTGGCGGCCTGGGTTCGGATCCCGGGCGCACACCGACGCACCGCTGCTCCGGCCATGCTGAAGCCGCGTCCCACATACAGCAACTAGAAGGATGTGCAGCTATGACATACAACTATCTACTGGGGCTTTGGGGAGAAAAAAGGAGGATTGGCAATAGATGTTAGCTCAGAGCCGGTCTTCCTCAGTAAAAAAAGAGGAGGATTAGCACGGATGTTAGCTCAGGGCTGATCTTCCTCACACAAAAAAAACAAAAAACAAAAAACCTTTTGATGTATTTATGACTAGACAAAAAATTATTCAAACATGTACACAGCATTCTATTATGGTGCAAAGCCTCTTACAGGTTCTGGGAATAGAAAAAATTAAGACAAAATCTCTGCTCCTCACGAAGCCTCTAAGTTTACAAATAAGTAGCATCTGTGATAAGAGTCACACATTGCTAAGAGAATGGAGAGGAAGGAAAAGGGAGAAGGAAAAAAATCAAAAAAGGCTTCAAAAGGACGTAGTATTTGAGCTGAACCTTTGACGATAGGCACGTAAGTGAGCATAAGTGAGGCCATCTTGTTACACTAAATGGCCCCAGCCCCTCCTCTGTGTGACTCACTGCTCTGTACGTACTCTAAAAAATTCACACACTCTCCTTATTTATGGCCTCTGCTCACGTATGTACTCCCCAACAGCTTGATAAATTAAAAAGTTTGTTCTGTGAGTTTCTCTCCAGGGACACGCTGACCACAGGTGGGGAAACACACCTACAAGGTATCCATCACAGCTGATAGAAGAACGGAACAATGTGAGGTCTGGAGCCCGTCGCACCTGGAGACCAACCCCTGGACCCCCTCCTTACTGCCCATTTTCCCCATATAACTGCTTCAAGATTCTGTAATCTTTGAAGATGGTTTTTCGAGACATTAATCTGCCATCTTCCTGATTATGCTGGCTAATCAAATTAAAACTCCCTTTCTCAATCCCTAACTCGTGAATAACTGGCTCAGATCGCAGCAAACAGAGTGAGCCCATTGCTTGGTAACAGGCAGGTTTTCAAAGATGGAAGGAGTCACTCTGTCATCTTGGAAGAGAGAGCAAAAGATACAAAGCGGAGGTAGGACACCATGGGGGATAACTGGAGAACAGCCAGTTTGGCTGCAGCCTAATACATACGCAAGGCAAGGCATGTGGTGAGGAATCACAGAAATATAATCGAGGCCAGAAAAGTAACTGGTCCCACCTCAAATTCAGAAGAATTTCTTCTAAAACTTCCTTACCATGCATTGTTCAGTGTCTGACTGCGTAATTCTAACTGATAGGAGGACGACTACCTCCTTGGACAGCTTTCTCTTGACATTTTCTCTCTTTCTCTCACACAAATGATACTTGTTTCAGGAGGCAATGGGGGAGCCCCTAAAGTCTCTTGAGCAAAGAACTGCCATACTTAGTGTCTTATTTTAGAGGCAGCGGCATAGAAGATACTAAAACATACAATTATTAAACCCCTACTAAGCACCAAGTACTCTTCTAACACTTGAGCACTATTTTTCCATTTACTCTTTCCAACAGTTCTGTGAGGTTTTACAGATGAGGAAACTGAGGCACACAGAAGCTAAGTGGCTTCCTTTGAGTCACATAGAAAGTACGAAGTCTGAGATTCAAACCAAGGGGTCTCCTTACGCATCTAAAGGATGCACAACTCTCTATCAGTAACTACGGCTCACAGTGGCACTCAGGGTTTTAAAGTGGAATGAAAAGAGGGCATAGAAATAAGTAACATTTCAGAGAAAGAGAAACGGGAAGGTTGGGAAGAGAAACGAGCTTTGTGAGGAAATATGAGTGATTCTGCTCATGCTGAGTTTGAGACACAGAGGAGATAGGCAGATAGGGCTGTTTAGCAAGAAGCTGGAAAGTGGGCAAACTGAAGACAAAATTCAAGATTGGAGAGAGGCAGATGAGGGAATCATCTATACGGTTATGGAGGGCAGAAGAGGGAGAGGCTGGAACAAAAAAGCTAAGTGGATGGAGAACATCTTGTGGAGAAAGTAGAGGGGAGAAAAGGAAAGTATTTATTAAATGTCTCCCACGTGTCCAACACCACTTTACACAGGTGGCCTAATCCTCCAACAATTCAGGAAGCAGGTATTATACCAAAGCCACAACTCCTGTGTAGGGGAGCCAGACGGTCAAACTTAGGTCTAACCCCAAAGCTCATACGCTCCACTACACCAAGCTGCCTGGGGGAGGAGGTGGGATGGGATGAGAAATTGTGAAACAGAAAAACAGAGATATTCAAGGGGAACTGGGACACACTGTGATAAAAAGCAACAAGAACTTTAACAAAAAGAGAAGCAGTTTATTTCAAGTATGTACATCTTTCCGGTGTTTAAAGTAGATAGAAAATCAGTCTTTCAAGTCAAAAACCTTCAGATAAAACATCTAATTTTATAGAACTTTTAATGTTTAATCCCCATTATTCTTCTTTAAAAAGTACAACCAAAAATTTCCCATTAATTTCTCAAAAGTTCTCCAAAGAGGCTGTCATTGAAGAGTTTTTTTTTTTACAGATCTATACTGAGAACCTTTCTAGAATGAAGGCAATGATATAATTTAAACACTAATAACTGGGTGAAAAACAAGACTAGGACAACTATTAACAACACATGTCTTTTAATGACTTCTGAGATTCATTTTCATCAGCTGGTTAATTCATTCTAGTGGCACAGCCATGAATATGAAATACTCTTGAAACTGTAAAATACCATGTAAATAAGTAATAATGAAACTAATATTAACCACTAAAAACTACTCGTGTCTTCTAAAAGTACTGCAGTAGCTGTCCTCATCCAACTTAAAATCTATATTAGAACAAGAAGACAATGAGATTTTCATTCAGTTCTTGGGTAGCCTTCAATGAGTATTCTACAAAATTTGAATCTGTCGTGCATGTATACATAAACACAAGAAAGATGACATTACCCATACTGATGTGCCTTAAAAAAAATCATACACTCATAACCGTACATCTAAAGCTGCCCTCATTCTTCTAAAAGAAGCACAGCTTCCCACTGGGTGCCTGGCCTGTAGTCCACCGGGCCAGTCCCCCAGATGACAGACACAGAACAATGCTGCACTAAACCTGCTGCCCCGATGTCTGTGTTCTGAGAGTGGATCCGCAGGATAAACTCAGAAGTGCTGGGTCAGAGAGCAGGTACATTTTAAATATTAACACATATTATCACACTGTCCTCCAAAAGAGCTTCATCAATTTATCCTTTCACCAGCTTTGTATCAGAATGCCCATTTGACCATGTCCTTCCTCACACTAGGTATGAAAACATTTTAATTCTCTGCTAATTTGACAGAAGAATCTCAAAATGAGCATTTTTCCTACGTTTATTGGCTATTTGTACTTCTTTTGCAAGGAAAAATCTGTGCACGCCCTTTAACCATTTCTTTTCCTGAGTTGTTCATCTTTTTCCTATAGATTTGCAAGTTTTTTGTATATTAACAGAATTAGCCTATTATCTGTGGCATGACAGAAATATTTTTCCTAGTTGAATATTATTTTTTGACTTAAATGTATCAATTCTTTCCTTAATGACTGCTGGACATTATGTCATGCTTAGAAAGGCATTCCATATTCCAAAGGTATTAAAAAAAAAGTCTATATTCTCTCCAAGTACTTAAAAAAACAATTTTATAATTTTCCAAATTAAATTGTTCCAATACATTTAAAAAATAATGCATTATATTCCTTTGACATTTACAATTCTAGTCTATAACACAGCCAAGCTACTGGACTATGTTTTTACAGACAAAGGTTCCCTCATATACCATCAAAGGAAGGAAAAGATATAAACGGTCCCTGTAATGACCGTATCAACGTTTATCTACCTCTACAATAGGCAGATAGTGTAGATTACTCAGTCAGAATCTAGAACCAGAAGGCACTCCAAGCAACCTGAAATTACGAGTTTTACGAAAAACAAAAGGAAGTGCTATTTTACATATTAAGTCATAAATTTATGAACTAATTACTCTGAAATGCAGTGCAGATTAAAAATACAAAGTTGAGGAAGGCTCAGATAAATTAAAAAGTAGCAGGCTCAAAATAAATTATTCCAGGAGATCTGCAGATGGATATACCCTTTTAGAGAGATCTTTTTTAAAAGATATGATTTAAAAGAAAGATACAACAGTCAGAAAGTTGGACAACCAGTAGCTGAATGTGGGGCTTTAACTTGCCTGTATAGAAAGAAAGCCGAATTTAAAATTACTGATGCTGAGAAGAGTCGACAGATGCTGGCTTGGAAGTTTGCAGCATACTAAGCTGACAAGAGATGGAAGCCTAAGATGGGTACGCTCTGCAGTGCCTGATGGAGAAGAGACAAGCCAGCTCCTCTGACATACTTGCCCTCAAAACAAAACTGTCCTCTGGGAGAGGACACAATGCCAGGGCCATCAGAAAATCCCAAGAGGTATATCCTTGGAATAAAAATAATATTTTCTGATTGACATTCAGTAAATGAAAGAATGGGCAAACCTCATAGCAAAAATTTTAAAAGCTATCAATAACGGTTGTCTGGTTTCTTATTCCTGACATCTTTCATACTATTTATAAAATAAACCACAATTTTGGCCTATTTAATTTGTTTTCATATCCCAAATAACCAAGAGCATGGATGGCTGTTAGAAATATTTTTACCTGATTTAAATTAAATTCAAATGCTCAAATTCATTAATTATGGTTATACTTTCTGTATTGTGTTACTTCTAGTTTCAGTTCACTTTTTTTTTTTTAATTTTTATTTATTTATTTTTCCCCCAAAGCCCTAGTAGATAGTTGTATGTCATAGTTGCACGTCCTTCTAGTTGCTGTATGTGGGATGTGGCCTCAGCATGGCCGGAGAAGAGATGCATTGGTGCACGGCCGGGATCCGAACCCGGGCCGGCAGCAGTGGAGCGCATGCACTTAACCGCTAAGCCACGGGGCCGGCCCATCAGTTCACTTTTTCTTTGCTTTCAAAATCTGATTAGATTTACTGTTAGATCAGATTACCAACTTAAAAAAAAAAAAGTTGGTTATATTATCTTCCAAATAACGTGAAAGAAAAAAAATTCAGACTTACACTAACCAGTTTATATTACTACACTTAAATACCGAGGAATCTCCTTCATAAGAGAACAAGATTGGAGCCTGATTCTGGACTTGTGTTCACCAGCGACAGCACTTCAGCCTCTCCTGAGATAACGGTTGAAGTAGGTCCCTGAATTAAGATGAATATTTCCATCTTTTGTTTCTTTCACTTATTCTATGATCATCTCATTATAATTCCCTTTTATTAAAATGCTGCCTTTTACCTAATGCAAACCCATTTCGCTATGTTTTTGTATAACTCAGTAAACCTCAGCTGGGTTGACTTAGCCTGCAGGGCACGTCTGGCAATATCTAGAGACTTCTTTGGTCATTACAACTGAAGGAGGTGCTGCTGGCATCGAGTGAACAGAGGCCAGGGATGCTGCTAAACGTCCCAGTGAGGAAGTACCAGTCCCCAAATGCTAACAGTGCTCCGGCTGAGAACCACTGTAAAACTGCAGTAAGGTCTAGCTAGGATTTCTTCACATGCTGTCATGAGTAATCTTTAACTGACCAACGTTTTCAGGTAGTGTAGAGTAACAAAACATAGGAAAATGCGGAAAATGCTCAACCATGGTGATCACTTTGCCTCTGAATCTGAAATATCTGGGCCAGACTAATTTGTAGCTCAGGATGTCTACACAAAGGTATTGTAACACATATAAAACCTGCAGTTAATATATGGTAAACACCACTTTGATAAACTCTCTTGGGAGATTAAGATACAGACATGCTATAGGCAAATAATTATAAGTGATATGATTATTAGATTTCACATAATTTAAAATTTTTTATGTAGTTAAAAAATTATCAAGAAATAACATCCCCTAAAGCCCATTCATTTTTTAAGATGTAGGTAGCAATAACATTTTTTTTTTTTTTGGTGAGGAAGAGTGTCCCTGAGCTAACATTCCTTGCCGATCTTCTTGTTTTTTTTTTTTTTTGTGTGTGAGGAAGATCAGCCCTGAGCTAACATCCATGCCAATCCTCCTCTTTTTTTGCTGAGGAAGACTGGCCCTGGGCTAATATCCGTGCCCATCTTCCTCCACTTTATATGGGACACCACCACAGCATGGCCTGACAAGCGGTGCATTGGTGTGTGCCTGGGATCCGAACCCGGGCCACCAGCAGTGGAGCACGTGCACTTAACCGCTATGCCACGGGGCTGGCCCCCAATCTTCCTCTTTTTGCTGAGGAAGATCAGCCCTGAGCTAACATTTGCCCCCATCTTCCTCTATTTTTTTTTTTTGTATATGGGACACCGCCACAGCATGGTTTGATGAGCAGTGTGCAGGTCTGAGCCTGGGATCTGAACCTGCAAACGCTGGGCCACCGAAGTAGAGCATGTGAACTTAACCACTGTGCCACTAGGCTGGCCCCAGCAATAACATTTTGACATCCATCTTCTCAACCTTCTTGTTGTCGCTCACTTTGGATAATCATCTAGCGATAACTGAACTAGGCAGTCACCTAAACTGGTCAAATTTTCACTAAAATTAATGTAAATTTCAGTGTATTTTTCTCAAACTATCCCACTCTTCTAAGTTTTCTAGAAGCAATACAGTAATACTACCAAGCGCTGAGTGCCAGATTTACAGCCACTTGTACATGCAGTGCATCTGCAAGATGAGGGGGCGATAGCTGAGAACGTAATAACACGCCAAGGTCAGAGAAATCATTTCCTGTTCCAGCCAGAGCTTTGACACTGACCATCGCAGCAATAGGAATTTTCTTTTCTTTCCACACCCTCACTTGAAAGAGTATTTGCAACTTACAGGGTTTGTGTTCATATCACGTCAGACTTTTAAAAGCAACTCTGGACAAATACCCTGCCTTCGCTCTTACAATCAACTTTAAAAACAGTCTTTAGCAGCCTTAACAGGTGAGTTCTTTGTTAATACCCAACAGAAATGCCACACAAACATCTAACAGTTCCTTTGTTTATGCTTTCAGCAAACGGCAACAGCTATAACACATCACAAGCTTCCACAAATGTGCCCTGCTTTCAGTTAAGCCGGCCGTGTATAGCAGGATGATGCAAGACTTACCTGGTTATTGCTGTTGGCAGCTGATGAATTGGCTTGAGCTGTACTTGCTGAGAGAGAATCAAGGAAGGCTTGGTCAGCCACTGAATTTCCACAGGAAAACTGATCTTTTCCATCATTGGGCAAGATCTGAATATTAGAAAGAACCACAGTTATTTTCATATAGAAAGAACCACAGTTATTTTCATAGATTAGAGTTATTACAGAGATCGAGTCCCTGGAGGCAAGCAAGAACTGCCATCTATTACGGAAAAGAGGTTTATATTAAAAGGTAAGTAAGCCCAAGAACATCTGTATTAACTATTCCTTTCTATAAGTATGCAGAATTCTAGACAACACAATTAATGCCAGTGTCCACATAAATCCTCAGATTTTTCTCATTCTTGTCAATGTTTAGAATCCTGAACGCGTAATGCACAGAGGTAAAACACAACATAAACAGAAGACATGTGGACCGAGCTCAGGGGCCTGTGACCCCTCTGAAGTTGTATGGAATCTGCTGGGGTGTGTGCAGGTGCATGTATTCCGAGAGGATGGTCTAAAGAGTTCATCAGATTCTCCAGAGGGTCCAAAACTCCCCACCCCAACTCCCAATCAGGAAGAACAGATAGACAGCCTTCCCATTCTGTAGGCAGTGCCCAGGCATTCCTCTCTACTGGAGGGGAACCCTTATTCTTGATCGCACTCTTATTTTACTCACAGGGCACCACGCAACCTTACTGTCTGTCACTTGAGATGAGAGGCAAGCTCACCAAGTACTCAGTACTCAGTTCTAAGTGGCCCACAGACAACCAGCAGGGGGTGCCAGGAGGTTGACTCAGAAGAGGGTTTGTCAGCTGAGTGGGTGTGACCCAGGCAGGGAGCCTCCTTCCGGGTGTTGTGACACCATCCTTGGCATCTATTTCAATAGAGCTTAAACCAGGCATGGCTCACAGCAGCTCATTCAAGACCCTTCTGTCTATGGGAACAGGAGAAGGAACTGACAGATATGTCCTAAATTAGCACAGGGAGAAGAAAGTCACTTCAAAAAATCTACTATTTAAACTTTGTGAATCAATTCTATAATAAACAGTATTGTAGGCAGCAGCTATTACACAATATAAGCAAAGAAAAATAGATAATTTTATTCAGAATTATTACAAGTTGTTATCCTTGGAAGGAACATAATCTAAATATTTGAAGTCACTCTTTGGAGCTTGGTTCTATAGGTAATATTTTTTCTTTGTTCTACTTCAATTTATTTTCCGCTTTTTAGATAATTAGCGTGTTTTACTTTTAAAATGGAAATTTTTTAAATTAAAAATAAAGTAGCTATCTTCCAATCTGTCCTTTAAGTTGGTAACTCATAAAAAGGTGTTTGACAAAGACCAGGTTTAATTAATAAATGACAGTACGTTCTTACTTCAACATAGTCTGTGGGAACCAGCCCTCGTTCTCCTTTGTTGTTTCTTCCTTCCAACCATCCTCCACCAACATCCTAATAAAGTTAAAAAAAAAAAAAAAAAAAAAGATTACAGTGGGAATTTTCTGTAGAAATTTTGCTTTGGGAACTGTTATACATGAAAAAGTAATTAACATAAATTAGCTTTTTATTCCTACAGAGCTAACACTGATCAAAATTTTAAATTCTTAAGACTCTTCTTTACTCAAGAAGAGGATATAATCTAAAAACAAGAAAAATCAAACTTCAACAAGCAATCAAAGATTGAAGGATAGCCTATTAATATAACACCATCATTTTGTAATTCCTTTCTATTTACTGGTCTGTGGTAGATTACAAAATGGTTTGTGGCTCCAATTGTCAAGAAATAGAATGACACCCCCTACCTCTAGAATCTGCATTGTCCCTTGTGACCTCTGTCCAAAAGAAGGAGGTAAAAATAATATGGGGCGAGTTCAGAGCCCGGCCTCAAGAGGCTTTGCACACTTCAGCTCACTGTTTTTTCCAAAAGAGCTGCTATGTGAATAAATTTAGGTTGCTAGATGATGACAGAGTCGAGGCCCAGCCTCCCTGTGGGCCCATCCAAAGCCAGTCAACCCCTAGGAGGAGAACTGCTAGACGCATGAGCGACCCCAGGTCAGGAGAACCATCCAGCTGACTTGTAGATTGCTGAGCAACAACAAATGGTTGTTTGTTTAAGCCACTAAGCTTTGGGATTGCCTGTTATTCAGGAAAAGCTAACCAATCTATAGATTCCTTAGCTCTTCTGGATAAGTAATATTAATAAACTAAATAGTAAAGTACACTACACCAGGATTCCCATTTTTCAATCAATTATAATTACAGCAAAGTCCAACATTTTCCCCTTAAAATAGTAAGAGTTGTCTTAAGTTCATAAATCATGCCCTAATTAGTTAATAATTACCTGAATCTAGATCACACATTCTTTTTAAAAATCACTTTAAGCCACAACTTTGTCCATTTTTGACTACAACAGCAACTTAAAGACAATACTAGTTTACCAAGAAATGAAGAACACTTCACTAAAAAAAAAATTAGATGGTTAGATAAAAGAATCTTTAATCTCTCCTCTGATTAAAAATAGAACCTAGTTACTTACATACACGTAGCATATTATCTAAAACTATATATACTTTTTCTACCCAGTAATTCTTTTTTGTATCTAAGACATATAAAATAGGTTTTAAAAATACTATCAAGGCGTCGGCCTGGTGGTGCAAGTGGTTAAGTGTGCGAGCTCCGCTGCAGCGGTCCAGGGTTCGCAGGTTCGGATCCCGGGCGTGCACCAATGCACCGCTTGTCAAGCCACGCTATGGCGGCATCCCATATAAAGTAGAGGAAGATGGGCACGGATGTTAGCCCAGGGCCAATCTTCCTCTGCAAAAAATGAGGAGGATTGGCATTGGATGTTAGCTCAGGGCTGATCTTCCTCCCCCCCCCCCAAAAAAAATACTATCAATATTAAGAAACCACCATCTTGGTCATTCCTCCTCCTTCCTTCATCTTTGTGCTGCTACAGTCCTCCTTCCCTCCCACCTGGCAGAACACATTTGCATCTCCTCCTCCTTCTTTTCCCAGAGTTTCCTTGGCCTTCCCAGCACCTTTCTTCATGTGCTTACTCTCAAAGATGTCTAGGGTGTTGGCTTATCTCCAGCCTTCATCTCTAGCTCTGTAGGTAGTTCCATTTTTAAACTCATGCAAAACTATAGGGCAGGGTTATTTACTATTCTTTACATTCAACAATTTATCTAAAAATAAACTCACTTAATCTTTCCGAAGAAGCTCTTCTTCCTGACTTACATACTTTAATAAAGTCACCATTCTCTCAGGTGCAGAGGCCAAAAACCTCAGTGATCCTTGACTCTTCTCGCCACCAGCATCTAATCAAGCACCAAGTCCTCTGGGTCTGACTCGTCAAGCTTCCTGCACCCATCTTCTTTTGACTCCTATTGCTACTATCCAAAGTGATGGCCCTAGACTCCAGCCACACCAATTTATTCTATACACCTCTGCTAGATTAATTTCCTTGAAGTGCAACAATATCAACAATAAACACCAAGCCAAACCCTTAAATGAATCCACTACCAAATGAAGTCCAAAGTCTAGAGCCTGGCCCACAGTCCTGTCTGAGTTGGCTCCAAGAGTCAGTTTTCTTAGCCTGTCTCCTACTGTCTCCTACATGCCCTGTCCCTATGCTCCTGGGACACGTTTACATGAAGTGTTCCCCAGCAGAGCAGAGAAAGCAGAGGCCTAGACGCCAAACAGATGTGGCTGTGAATTCTTGTTTTGCCACCTATAAGCAGAATGATCTTGGGCAAGTTACTCAACCTCTAAGTCTCATTACCTTTCTTTGTAAAACAGAGATTAAAAACACCTACCTCATAGAGTTCATCTCAAGACATTAAAGAATGTATGCACAGTACTGAGCCAGACGCCTGGCTCATAGGCTGTCAATAAACGGCTCCTGGGACTTCTAAGAAACACTGACCACTTTCTAATCTCTACACCTTCGATCCGGCTGGGATCTGTCTGGGATGTCTCTTTCCACTTCCGTCTGATGGAACCCCATCCAGCTATCTGTACGGTACTGAACTTTCCTCAATGTTTATATAATAGATTCTTACTTTACCATCAATACTCCATAAGCAACAGGAAAAAAATTCATGTGGGTTTGAATGATCAACTTACTAAAAATATAAAATCTTAAAAATAAGTCCCGAGGGGACAATCAGATTTCTATGTAATAGTTCTCTTACCGGATTTGTAATTGTGATAATTTCTCCTTCATTAACTGTCAGTTCATTATTTCCAGGTTCAGCAGCAAAATCATACATAACCCGAGCCTATTGGGAGTGGAGAGGAAAAGAGGAAGTTACAAATGTAAACTTAACAATAAAAAACCCAAACAACCTTTACAGTTCACTTTGTGAATGTGCTGGTATGAACAAACACTTCACGACAGTGGCTGTGGTTGTTTTGGAAGAAAGGAAGACATATTACCAAAATGATTCATCAGCCCTGTTGTGAGGAAGAATAACACCAACGGTGAGAGCCCCTGCTCTGTTCTGGAAACAGGGAAGGTTTCTGATAGCTGCCCACATTGCATTTAGAGATTAGCCCCCAAAAAGTACTCAGAACACACCCATTTCATCAAGTTGGGAGAAAAGCATGCCCTTCCTTTTAGGAGGTAAGAAGTGGAAATACAGATACTGTTCATTCTGGGAACACTCACACTTGAGGACTGAAGAGATACACATACAGACATACAAATATGTACACATATATCAGATTCACGTTTTTAGATTAATCTCTTGCAATTAAAATTCTCACTACTCTTTATCTAGAGCCACTAGGATGGAATGTTGATAATGTGGTATCCCTAGGCAACTAAAGTTAGAAATTTAAGATTTGGGTAGCAAGATATATTTACATTCTTCTACCATAAGTCTTCCCACTATGCAATGACTCTCAGAGGGCTGTGCATACTGGTCAGGTAACCTGAACAGCTATGATTTTCAAACTCTTCCTGCAATGAAATCTTAATTTCATATAAAACAGACTAAAGGGAAGCTGTCTGTGATGTGGGGAGGGGCTGTTCTTTCAGCCTCTTCCTCAAGAGGACCCTTGAGGCATCAACCCAGAAATATGGATTCCTTGGAATATTGCCATTTAAAAGTATTCCAAGAGAGAGAACCACTGTTGTAAAAAATATATTTTATACATGCTTTTATAATATATAATAAATATGTAAAAATATGTATGTTTTCAATCCATTTCAAATTCTAAGTAATTGCCTTTCAGGGACTGTCATGTAGAAGGAAGTCCATCTTATAAACTGGGGATCCCACACACCCAGAAAACACACGATTTGTTTTAAAAGGAATTGTTTGTCCTAAGGGGCAAACTCAAGTTCACCTACAGGGCCAAACAAGACTAATGGAATTGCATTCATTTAACAAACATTTACAGAATACCTACCATGTGGCAAGAACTGTGGTAGGCCCTTTCGCTCAACAGTGCTTTCTCCACACGTGCTTAATGATGCCTGAAATCCTTATCACAAGGATTAAGGATTCACATGTAGTGACAAAAGATTAGGAAAAAAAATTTATTTTGAAATACATCAAAAATAAGAAGATGAATTGATGAATGAATATGTGATAAAGCAGGGATAGTAAAATGTTATAGAATCTAGAAGGTGGGTTCATAGTGTTTGGTGGAAAATGATTTCAACTCTGCCACATGTTTGAAATTTTTCATAATAAAATGTTGGAAAGAAACCAACGGTAGTGTGCAGCCTGTCGGTCAAGAAACAGCCTCAGCTCCTTCACTTCTGTCCACTGAGGGGCGGGAAGGGGACTGAAAGCAAGACAGCAGGTGGGGTGAGAAGTCTCCAGGTGTTACAGTTCTCCTCGGGTCATTACAAAGGACAGCGCAACCGTGCTGAGGCCTTTTTCTCATGCCCCTGCAAAAGCAGATAGAATTCTGCTTGTCACGTTGTGGAGTATTTTTTAAAACCACGTCACAGCAACCTCAACCCCTTGCACACTGAGGGCAGACATGAGACAAATGTGTGAGGAGAGTCCCTGAGCCAGGACACAACCGCGGGACGCCAGCTTCCTGGGGAGGGGCCCGGGGTGCTGACAAGAGCTGGAAGAGGAACCTGCTGCTTTGTTACTGTTCCTTAAGAATCCTGGTTAACAGGATTAACAGCTAAATCCAACTAATCCCCAAATATAGAATACCGAAGCTTCTAGTTTACTAAAATTACAACTCGGTGAAACAGCATGTGAAACAAGTCAAAAATAAAAAAATGGAAACTCCCTTACATATTTACATATTACTGAACATTTACTCATGGAAAAATGTACACAAACATCATAGGTTTATTTAAAACGTTGATCTAAGACTTTTTTTAACCTAGAGATGCTTCTTAAAAATTAGAACTGAGAATAATTTTGGAGAACAAAAAGATTTAAAAAGCACATCCCCAAATGAGCATAACATGTTGACAGAAAAAAAAACCAGACCATTTGGCCCAGAGGAGCAATTATTCTTCTAAAGTTTACGTACGACTGGAAACCACTCTCTACTTCTTTTCTCTTCCCCATCCTTGCGTTTGGCTTCCACCTGCCTTCCTACCTTCTCTCCTCATCACTCCCTTTTTTTCTCTTCTCCACCACTGACAGTATCCAAACAGATAAAGATACTGCCCTCGACCCCAAATGCCCATCAGTCTTCTTATTTTTAATGTGGCCTTTGAAAGAAAAGGCCCATTTTTCTACACTGCTTTTTTCCAGTGTTAGCTGTACTTTTAGAAATGACTCAAGTATCTTCAAGAGCTAAATTTCCACACAGTTCCTGGTCAGTAGATAACTTCATACTGTATATTGAATACATACTGTCAACCGCAATCTCTTCAACAGCAATTTCAAAAAGTATTACAGATAAGGTGAAAGGCTAGTAGACAGCAATCTTACACAAAAGTTCCATTATCTAGATACAGTAAAATAAACATTGGCAGATTCAAAGCTCTCCAACTAAATGCTCTAGGCACTGGAGTACTAAGTGTGTCCCCACACACCTGTCTGATGTGTGCATAATCCATCATCTGTAACACAGATTTCCTTTTGGGAGAAGAGAGGAGTATAAAAATATTCATTCTTTCTGACCCATGTGGTAAACATCTGTTATTTTGTCTGCCCCATATCCCTTCCTTCTGGAAACTGTTCCTGCCTGACTCCAAATGACTGGTGAGCATATAACCCAAACAGGGGTAATCAGAACTCTCCCAGGAACTGATATGGATGCTGGGGAGGGTGCGTCTTTTTCTCTGATACTGTTGCCAATGGCTAACTAGCTGAGGCAGGGAGCAAGTCTGAAAAGTGAAGAGGTGTGGAATGACAAAGAGAATTGCATCCTGATGAGATCACCTGAAGGACAAGCCTGAAGCTATTTCTCCCCTTGCAGACTTTTCAGTCACGTGAGCCAATGTCTCTTTTGTGCTTATGCTAATGTGACTTCGGATTCTGTCACTTGCAACCAAGAGAGTACAAGTCAATACAAACCAATAATCTGAAACCAAAGAATTTATTAAGGAAACATTCTAAACAAAGGAAATGCTGGACGTAAGAAGTACATTGCTGTATTTCCTATTTTACAAACAAAACACTAGAACCTTTTAAAAATGAACAATAATAGAGAATTAAACTAAATAGTTCAAAATAGCAAAAAAACCTGACAGCAAAAAAGTTCATATGGGGGTTGGAATGCAGAAGACAAGCTCCCATTCTTAAGCATCTCCTTCTTTAGCTTCACATAAAGCACAATTAAATCTTGGGGAAAAGCAGTAAATCTTCACCAGTGTGGCTCTCTCATCTTTAAAACAGACATGCTCAATTAAAAAGTAAGTAAAATATGTAAACCTTCAGAAATTCAAGGGACTGAAGGATCTCTTATTAATTTGACACCCTTGAGAACTGAAGTTCTGCACGTACGTGATATTTCAATATAACTAGTTTACCTTTTTAAATGGCAAGCTTGTTTTATGTAAGCATACTCATTTGACTTTTTATAAAATCTTACATATTAATTCCTTTCTGGTATCTTGCCTTTACCTAACTAGCAAAATCATCAGAAGAAACAGAACTAACTCTAATAGAACCTGAGAGCATTATTATACTATTACTATATGTAGATGTATTTGTCCTTATTCTAAGTGGTTAAAGCTTAAATGCTTTTCAGTTTATATCAATCTGTGATTTCAACAGCCTTTGTTAACTCCTGGCCTATGCTTGTTCAGTTGTTATTTTGAATAAAATATAGAAACTTAAATCATCCCTGTGAAATTTCATCTTGTTAGAGTCAGCCCATTGCTCCAACTTATTACGAGTTTTCTGAATTCTGAAGCCATCGTCCAATTATCCCTGATCCTTTCCTGCTGAGTCATCAGAAAGCCCAATAAGCATGCTCTCCATAGTTCCACCTGTGTCATTTGTACGCTGTTAAAATATGGCAGGGCCAAGGTCCAAGACAGCTGCACACAATAAGAAACTCTTTCCTGAGCCAGCCCTGACGGCCTAGTGGTTCAAGTTCAGCACTCTCATCACTTTGGCAGCCCAGGTTCAGTTCCCAGGCACAGACCTATACCACTTGTCTGTCAGTAGCCATGCTGTGGCGGTGGCTCACATAGAAGAACCAGAAGAACTTACAACTATACACAACTATGTACTGGGGCTTTGTGGTGGTGGGGGGGGGCAGGGAAGAAGAAAAAAGGAGGCAGACTGGCAACAGATGTTAGCTTAGCATGAATCTTCCTCTGCAAAAAAGAAAAAGAAAGAAAGAAAGAAAGACTCTTTCCAAGGGGTATGGATCAATTAATTATCATGTTTTGGGTATGGTGCTCTTAAAATTCCCAAAGAAGGAAATAAAGTTAGTCTGTTTCCTTAAATGTTAACAAGGAATGTTTAATAATCTATTCAAGAGTATAGTCAAGACAACAGAGTTCTGTCAAGGTTGTATTTTAACAGTTGTTCTAGTAAAAGATCTTTTTCCAATAGAAGAAATTTCTACAAAGAATTGGTAGCAGCCACTGAGAATGGCTGAAAATTTAATTTTTCTTATGCAAAATTTTCAAGAATAAATTACCAGTAATATTGATATGTTCTTTACAAATGTTTTTCCTAAAATGGGTTTATATCTGTTATCCTGAAACATGACATACTTAGAGAAATTTTTTAACTGGTGGTCAATTAGACAAGCAGTTTGAGAAATTTCCAAGACAAACAGAAATTCATTGAGTGTAGGAATATAAATTTCCAAGAAACATTTAGAATAATCTTAAATTTAAGTGCAATGAAGGGCAATTATACAATCCCAAGGGGAGAAAAAGTTCTGAATAGTTAGAATAAATAATCAAACTGTACCATCCACTTCCACATTACTCCTCCCTCCCTCTATTTCACTCATGCAGAACAGTTCTGGAAAGTGCTTGGACCACGGAAATCCTCCTAAGTGAGGCCATGTTATAACCAAACTGCTAGAGATTGGGATGATTTTGAGACTTTCTACCCGAACTCACCCAGATCAAAGCTTCTTTACGTAGTGTATGTAAGAATAATTTGACAAAGACATTTTATTGGTCATTTAATGTGGTGGCATCAAACTGGCCATATCACAAATAATATCACTATTACCAAGTAATGTGCCAAAACAGACAATTCTGACAACCACATGTGACTGCCTGTTCTGCCCATTGCTTCATAATTAAATATACATACAACACACACACATGAAAGTTTAGCTGGATTTTTTATTTCTAAGGCCATGTCAAAATGGCTGCATCATACTAACACTTTGATGTGGATGCTTTAAATTGGGGTTGGTTTTTCTTTCTCTGTAAAGGCCAGATAGTAAGCATTTTAAGGTTTGCAGGCCATAGAATCTATCTCTACTGCTGCAGTACAAAAGCCACCATAGACAATATGTAAACAAATGAGTGTGACTGTGTTCCAGTCAAACTTTACTTACAAAAAACATGTGGCAGGTCAGATTTTGCCCACAGGCCATAATTTGCTGACCCCTATGAGATGGCTGGGAACAAAGTTATTATACAAAAATCATTAATATAACAAAACATGAGTAATAAAGGAAAGAATCTTTGCAATTCATATCACAAAAGATTAATCTTTCTCACACATAAAGAGCTTCTGGAATTGAAGAAAAAGACCAGTAACTCAACAGAAAAATGGCAGAGGAACAAAGAGTTCATTGAAAAATATAAATGGCCCTGAAACACGTGAAAAAAGTTGCTCAATTTGACACATAAAAAAAGACAAACTAATCTGGTAGAAGTTACCAGATTTCCCTCCATCAGGGATTGTCTCATTTAAACCTCTACCAGCAATACATATGAAAGTAATGGTTCTCTACAACTTTACAAACAGAATAAATTACCCAACTTTTGGATTTTTGCCAACCTAGTGAGAAATGCTACCCTACTATGGTTTTAAAGATACATTTACTCTTTGACCCAGAAATCTCATTTTGGGAATCCATTCTCCAGAGGTACCTGTGCACACGTGTACAAGGTTCTTTACTGCAGCACTGTTTGCAATATAAAGACTGTAGACAACCCTAGTGTCTACTAATAGGGAATTGGTTAAATAAACCATGGTATATCATCACATGGGAATATTATGAGACAATAAAAAAAGACAACAGTCTAGATGCACTGCCATGGAACGAATATATCAGCAACTGAGAAAAGCAAGCTGCAAAACAGGGCGTATAGTGTGCAACATTTTCCAAAGGTGGAAGAACATTTATATTTGCCAATATTTCCATGAAAAAGCACTAGATAAATAAATAATTTCTATACTGGTTACCTATAGAGATGGGAGAGGAGGAAAATGAGTGCATAAGAACAGAAGTGAGAGTGAAATTTCTCAGTATATTTCTTTTCATATCATTTTAACTGTGTACATGTATCACTTGCCCAAGAATTCTAAATTAAAAGGAGGAGAGAAAGACGCCATTTACAGCAGCACCAGAAGATAAAATATCTAGGAATAAACTAAAGAGATGTGTAAGACCTGTCTGGGAAAAGATTTACAATGTTCCTGAAAGACACAGAAAATTGGAAAAACTGAGGGTATGGTAGTTTGTTTGCAAAAATGACCACAATAAATCTTCCCATGTCTGTAGGAATTCACCCCTTTGCAGTGCGACTTTGCCACTCCTCTCATTAAGAAGTGAAGGCTGTTTTTCTTCCTCTTGACTCTGGACTTGTTCATGTGCTTGCCTTGGCCAACAGAATAAGAACAAATGTAATACAAGCAAAGACATGAAAAACACTTGCCCATTGGGGCTTGCTGTCTCTCACCACTGAGACCACCTCTGTGACCAGTGAGACCAGCCTGGATTAGCCTCTGCAGATGAGAGACCACCATCCTAGCTGTACAAGGTGAGACCCCAACATGTGAGTGAGGCCACCCAGGGCCATCCAACCTCAGTGGGGCTTTCCAGACCACAAGAACCACCCACAGACAACCCACAGAACTATAAGAAAGAATAGGTATTTGTTGTTTTAAGTCACTCAGTTTGAGGTAGTTTGTTATGCAACAAAAACTAACTCATATCAAGAACCTCCCCATGTTTTTAGATGGAAAGCCCCAATATCATCAAGGTAGCAACTTTCCCTTCTTTGATTCTAATAAAAATATGAACAGGATTATTTTTTCTGAAACAGGACAAACTGATCTTAAAATTCATTTGGACATATAAAGAAACAAGAACAGCTAAAAACATTTTTTTTAACCAAAAACAAGCGAAGATTAGAAAAGTAGCAAGTCCACAACTAGTCTCCAAAACATAGAAACGTAGTAGTATGATAAAGGTGGCATTAGATTGTTTTAGAATAAATAAGTAGCTATCTGGAAAAAAAACAAAGTGAATCCCTACCTCACCCCTTATACCAAAATAAATTCTAAAACAGATCAAAGATTTACATTAAAAACAAAAAGAAACCACATAGCTAGTATCCAGACTAGAATCTCCAAATAGCATTTTTCATTAAAAGGAATGAGATTTATTTAGAGAAACAGTTGATTCCAGCTTTCAGAGAAAAAAACAAGAACAAAACCCATACACAACATACAAGATGGGCCTGGAACATCTTTAAGTACGAGATATCAAAGAAACTAGCAAAATCTTCTATGGCTATGTCAAAAGGACACAGGCTCCAACCTGCAGAGGAGCTTGCTGTCCAAATATGAGCATCAATAAGGATAAGGACTGCAAACATCAAACGTGTTTAAATCCATGAGTTCAAAATGATAAAACTAATTGATCACCATTATATGATACTAGGTAGCCAATTCATTTTGAAAACTGGTAAATAAAGGTGAAAAAAATCAGACATTTATTCTGCCTCTCCTTTACAAACTGTACCACTACTTAATCAAGTAGTAGATAAGAAGTGTCTCTTTCTAAAAACATTCCAGCTAATGCAAAACGGTGCAACTACTATGGAAAATAGTATAGAGATTTCTTAAAATGTTAAAAATAGAACTATCATATGATCCAGTAATTCTACTTCTGGGTATTTATCCAAAAGACTTGAAATCAGGGTCTCAAAAAGATATTAGCACTCCTACGTTCACTGCAGCATTATTCACAATAGCCAATACATGGAAACAACCTAAATGTCCTTTGATAGATGAATGGATAAAGAAAACGTGGTTTATACATACAATGGAATATTATTCAGTCTTAAAGAAGGAAATTCTGAGATATGCAAAAACGTAGATGAATCTTGAGGACAGCTAATAAATGAAAAAGGAATAACAGAATTAGAACATCATTTTTCAATCCCTAATAATTTAATGCATCTAAGCAAAGTGTATCCAAAAGACAACCAGAAATTATTTGCTTTCTGATGGAATACAATGCCAGTTAGGAACTATACTTGAAAAGAAAACAGAATTTGAATCTTATTCACTCTCTAGATCCTAGTACCAATTTACTGGAAATACAGAGGAATACATGAAACCACGCAATGAAGATGCAGTAAGAAAATCCAGATGTAGGAAATTACAGAACCCATTTTCTCTAACAGACAAATCCCAAAGACAAAAAACAAGCCCGGGTGTGGAGGGGAGAAAAAAGGGAACCTATAAATTTAGAGATTTAGAAGATCGATCACGATTGCAATATATAGACTTTATTTGGATTGTGAGTCCAACAAAATGCAAAAAAGATTATGATATTTGAGACAATTGGAAATCTGAATACTTAAGGGCTATGTGATATTTAAAATTGTTCAATTTTTAGGCATCAAAATGATATTATGGTTATATTTTTAAAGGACTCCCCATCTTTAGAAATATACACTAAAATATTTACTGATGAAGTGATAAAATATCTGGCATTTCTTAAAAAATAATGCTAGAGCAGGAGAAGTTGATGAGGTCTAGACAAAACAAGATGAGTCGACAGTTGCTGAATTTGGGTAATGGGTACACAGGCTTCATTATACTATTCTACTTTCGAATATGTTTGACATTCTCCAGAATAAAAAGGTTTTTAAGGAAACTATAAAAAGTACCAAAGGAAATCTTAGGAGAGAATTTTTTAAATAATCTTGCAGTGGAGTAGGACTTCAAATATGAAACAAAATCCTTAAGTCCTTAAAAGGGAGAGATGGTGAAATTTCTCTTCACCCAAAATAAAACATACCTGCCTTGCCTGGCAAAAGCCAATATAAACAAGATAAAAAATAAATGACAAACTGGGAAAAATATTTGCAATTCATATCACACACTAAAGGTTGGTTCTCCTACTCTATATAGGGTCACTACAAATCAGCCAAAAAAAAAAGAAAAGAAAAAATGGCTCTTAAAAATGTAAAACCTCACTTATAAAACTGAACAAATATTATTTTCACCTATCAGGCTGACAAAAAAAACAAAAGCAAAACTCTGATAACAACATTGTGTCGGCAAAGGCGTAGGCTCAGGGAAACAGGTATACTCACATGGCGCCCGTGGAAGTGAGAGGCAATTGGGTAATGCCTATCCACATTACAAACACACATACTCTCTTACTCAGAAATTCCACTTCTAGGAATTCATACTCTAGAAATACTCAGACACTTGCAAAATGACATACATACGTAAGAGGTTATTCATTACAGCAGTTTACAATAGCAGAAGACCAGATAAAGCCTACAAGAACGGACTGCCTATGCATTGTAAAGAAGGGGACCTTCGTAAAATGGAATACCATGCACCCCAGCAAAAGAGTGAGCATTTGCTTATTTTGGGGATGTGGAATTATTTCTAATGTATATGGATTAAACGAGAAAATAACACAAAGTACACCGTTTGTGTACACAACAGGAAAATGCATTTGCTTGTATATGCATAGACTATCTGTGCAAGGATAGAGAAGAACTTGATAACACTGTCTCAGAGGAGAGAAGACAGCTGGCTGAGGGAAGGGAGGGATAGACGGAATTTTCAGTGTTATCCCTTTTGTATCTTTTTAGTGTTGTTTTTCTTTTTAACATGAACCTATTGTCTAGTCAAAACAATTAAAAATTGAAAGCACTGTCCCGTATCTCTACCTAGGAGGCTCAGAATCCTGCTGAAAATAGCACAATCTACTAGACAATACTTCCCTGGTTATAACAAAGCACAAAATGCTCCCAAGTGTAACTCAAAAGATGACGGGAAGGCAAACAGCATCTGTCTTTAAGGCTACACATTCCTGGGGTTCTCATTCTGAGTCCTGTTATTTTCACTGTACATAAATATCTACATAAATGCACTTTCACAGCAACAACAAAAGCAGTATAACGAAGTTAAAAAACGAGAGTTAAAAATGCTGCTCTTCTTCTGCCAAAGGGCACAAGTGCTAACAGATTTGAAAGTACCCTTCAAAACGTTATGTGTTTGCATAAACACAATGAACCAATTTGAACCAGAGTACAAACACTCTTCTAGGTTCATGATTTATTTAATCTTAGGACTCGTCCTATCGGCATATCTACCTTGTTCTTCATCTCAGCTGCAAGGTTACTAATCACTGTTCAACCTCCAGGGCAAAGCACATGAAAATTCACTTAGCTGTAGCTAAGAAAATAACCTCACCTCCACCCCAAATTAAAACAGCTCATCGTTTTTCCTGATTGTAAAACGGCGTGTGCATTGTAGGAAAAAAAATACAGAAAAGTTTAAAAACAAACAGTACCCCAAATCCCAAACCCCAGAGACAACTGATAGAAAATGTATACACTCCCAGTAACAGTGTCCCCTCCCCCAGCACTGTGTATGACAGTTCTTCATCCCTCCTCCTCTGCCCCCCCCCCCCAGGAGGGGGAGGAAATGTCGTTACTGGTAACATAGCGATTATGAGCTGGCTCTGGAGCTGGGCCACATGGGTTCAGGTCCTTACTCTACCGTGTCATTAGCTTTGTAAACTTGGCTGAATTCCTTCAAGTTTCTGTCTCAAATTCGTCAAGAATAAGATAAGGATAACTGCATGTGCCTCGTGACACAAATGATAAATGAAGTAATCATTATAAAGCGCTTAGAACAGTAACTGGCACACGGGACCCAGTCAATGTTAGCTACCACGACCTTCGGGTTTTTTGACCATTATATATACATTCTGCATGTGCTAAAAATTGTTGCACAACTGTCCTCTTTCCAGCCCACTGAAAGTTCTGGAACTAGCCTTGGGGTTCAAGGGAAAGAGCTGAGTGCCATCTTACTTATTCCCACAAAAGGTGGTGAAGCCTGTTATGTCACCAGATCGTGCGAGAACCAGGCCTACCTGAGGGGGGTCAACCACCACCGCCCCACCCCAGCCCCATGTGTTGTATGTGTACTCAGGTAGGGATGATCCAGCAATGCTGATGATGGTCCAACAGGGAATCCCTCAACCCCAATCATTTGAGAAAATATTAGAATAATAATATTCAATGAGACCAATTTGAAAATAAACTGGCAAAATCTCTATAAACAATAACTTGACAAAAAAACATAATTGGGAGGATATTCCCAAAAGCAACAGAAAACAAAATACAAAGCAGAAGAGACAACCAAAAGCAAGAACCTTAGTGAAGAAAGCCGTAACAATATATCACACCCTGTTCCTGCGAACAAAGGTTTAACATCATAAAGATGCCTGTCTTTAAACATAGTGCAGTTTCATCCAAAATCCCAAAGGGCTTTTTGGGGAGAAATGAAGAATGAACTTGTCCCAAAAGCACTCTGCTCATTTAAAAAGGAGCACATATAACATAATTTGAGAAATACAGAATGACAACACTTTATTTTTAGTACTTTAAGGCCACAAACAAAAATCAACAGCCAGGGACCATATGTTAAAGATTTCCAACATTTTCATACAGCTCTTTAATACAAACTCAGCATAGTTTCCAAAATGGCACAAACGACCTTGAAATATTTATTTTCCGCAGGAGACTGAAAACTTTCTTCAGATTAAAGTGCCTCGTAAAATAAATTCCTGTTTTAGCTATTAGTCCCTTTTGTCTTATGCCAATGATCACCAGCAAGTACTATTTAGCCCTTTACCACACTGACTACTTTGTACTGAGTACTCCAACAACTCCGTTTAGAGAAACACACATTATCTCATACAAGTTAAGAGAAATAGTCCTCACAAAGGAAACCTATCAAAATATTCTATTAAACTCAGTGCCTTAAGCTCCTCACATGGACTGAAATTTCCCCTAAATCCACACTTCTCCAACAACACAAAGATTCTCAGAGGGCTCGCTTGTGTGCTGGGGACAGGTACATGAAACGGCATCCAAGCTGTAGTACAGTCTTCATCGCTATTTGGAGACTTTGTGAATAAACTGTGAAACACTGATTATACGCAAAGATGGCAAAAAACAAACTTGTGCCCTAGAACTTCAGTATCATTTTCCTAGTACAAGCTGAATCAACTGAGGGCCTTATAACGAGAAAACTAAAAGGCAGAACTAAAGAGGCTACAGTACAGACCAAATAAAATAAAAAGAGAAGAGAAAAACTAGTACATTAAATAAATAAGTGGGTCCGGCCCCGTGGCGTATCCGTTAAGTGTGCACGCTCTGCTGCAGCAGCCGGGGTTTGGATCCTGGGCGCACACCAACGCACTGCTTGTCAGCCCATGCTGTGGCGGCGTCCCACATAAAGTGGAGGAAGATGGGCCCGGATGTTAGCTCAGGGCCAGTCTTCCTCAGCAAAAAGAGGAGGATTGGCATGGATGTTAGCTCAGGGCTGATCTTCCTCACACCCACAGACACTAAATAAATAAATAAATATATTTAAAAAAATAATAAATAAATGATACATCAAAATCAAGTAGTTAAAACAATTAAATTAATCAAAAGCAAATAGAAAGCCACAATGGAGTACCTGGTATCAGACTTGCCCTCATACCATACACAGCTAGAAAACTGGACAAAATACATGAAACAACCGTTTCCAGACACTGGGCAACAGGGCAGCACAGGAGAGTGAACTCTGAGAGAAGGGACACACATGAGGTGAGCCCTGTGATGGCTCCAGCTTTCTGCCTGGAGGCATTTTCTGACCCAGGTGCTGGGAGAAGAATCCAAGCAGAAAGCCCCAAGCCCAAAGCACAGGTTCTGCTAAGCTGAAGAGACAGAGACCAGAATCCCAGGTGCCTAAGGCAGCTGGAATCCGAGGACAGACTATGGAAAGGAGCTACTCAGAGAAAAAGCTCCAGAAACCTGCACAGAGGTCTCCTTGAGTCTGCAGATGGATACTAAACTTCACACAACAGGGTAAACTCTTTAAGGACAAGCAAAGAAGTGTAGGCTGAAACAATTCTCAGAGGTCAGGCAGAGCTGAGGACATCAGAGTTCTGACTAGCCAGTGCGGAGAAACTTCACTGAACACACCCAAAGCATTCACCGTAGAGATCCCAATAGGGCTGGGCCGGGCTAAATGCGCCTTAGGATAAGGCTACTCTAGACCCACCCTAACACAACTTACAAATAAGCCTTGAAAGAACTGAACTTAATCGCCTACCAAAACAAACTTTAACACCCTTTAAAGGAAGACAACAAAATCCAGGCACTAACAACATGCCAGCACAATGTCTAGTATCCAATAAAAAATTAATAGACAAGCCAAGAAACAGAAAAATGTAACCCAGGACAAAAACATCAGCCAACAGAAACAGACCAAGAAATGACAGACATAATCAAATTGGCAGACACTTTAGAACAGCTAATATAAATATGTTCATGGACTTGAAGGAACATATGATCATAATAAGGAGAAAAAAGGATGTTATAAAAAAGAACCAACTGGGATGACTAGAGCTGTAAAATACAATTTTGGAAATGAAAAAATTTACTGGATGTCGGACTTAGATGATTAGACACTCCAGAAGAAATGGTCAACGAACTTGAAGAAGTAGCAGGAGAAACTATTAGCAGAAATAAAGGAGGCTGAAAAAAATGGGCAGAGCCTTAGTGACCTGTGGGACAGTAACAAGCAGTCTCACACACATGGATTTGGAATCCCAGAAGCGTGGGGAGGTGGAACAGAAAAAAAAATTTTTGAAGAAGTAGTGGCAAAAATTTTCCAATTTCATGAAAACTATAACCACAGATCCAAGCAGCTGAATAAATCTCACAAAGAAAAAACAAAACAAAACACAAAGAGACATCATGATCAAATTGCAGAACATCAGCAACAAAGAGAAAAATCTTAAAAGCAGCCAAAGGGAAAAAATCAGATACATGACATACAAAGAAACAAAGAATGACTGAAGACATCTCATCAGAAACAATACAAGTCAAAAATCCATCTTTAAAGTGCTGAAAAATAACAAAAACTATCAACCTAGAATTCTATATCCAGTAAAAACATCCTTCAAAAATAATGGTGACATAAAGACATTTTCAGACAAACAAAAGCTGAGATAATTTGTCCCCAGCAAACCGACACTACAAGGAATGTTAAAGGAAGCTCTTTAACTAGGAGGAAAATACTAGAGGAAAACTTGAATCTACATGAAAGAAAGAAAAGCATCAGAAATGATAACACGTGGGCCATAAGAAAAAAAAATTCATTGTTTAATTTCCCTAAAAGATAATTGATTTAAAAAGATAATTCACTTTTAAAACAAGAATAACAACAGTATTGTGGGGTTCATAAAATTGAGAAATAAAATGTACAACAAAAATAGCACAAAGGACAGGAAGGAAATATGAAAGTATACTGTTATAGAGTTCTTACACGTGAAGTGCTATAATATTGTTTGAAGTTACAATGTGTTAAGATACCAATGCATACTGTGAACCTTAAGGGTAGGGGAGATGGGGGGATGGGGGGAGGGGGGGAGGAAGGAGAAACATGTATGTATGTACGTACAGTAGTCCCCCCTTATCCATGCCAGATATGTTCCAAGACCCCCAGTGGATGTCTGAAACCATGGACAGTACCGAGTCCTATATATACTATGTTTTTTCCTATACATACATACTTATGATAAAATTTAATTTATAAATTAGGCACAGTAAGAGAGGAACAATAATAATAAAATAGAACAATTATAATAATATACTGTAATAAAAGTTACTGTAGATCTTAGCAACCTCAGCATTTGATTTTTTTCTTAAGTCGAGAACTTTCACCTTTTCATTTAAAGGAAGTATTTTATGGCTTCTCTTTGGCATATCCGGATTGCCAGCATCACTAGTCTTGTGCGTTGTGGCCATTATTAAGTAAAATAAAGGTTACCTGAACACCAGCACTGAGACACCACAACAGTCGATCTGATAATCGAGATGGCTACTAAGTGACTAATGGGCAGGGAGTATATATAGCATGGATACACTGAACAAAGGGATGATTCACTTCCTGGGCAGGATGGAGTAGGACCACAAGAGAGTTCATCATGCTACTCAGAACAGCACACAAGTTAAAACTTATGAATTGTTTATTTCTGGAATTTTCCATTTAATATTTTCAAATCACAGTTGACCACAGGTAACTGAAACCATGGAAAGTGAAACCGACAATAAGGCGGGACTACTGTATGGCTAATAAGCCAATGATGAAGACAAAAAGGAACACTATTAAATAATCTAAAATAAGGCAGGAAAAGAAAAAAATGGGACAAAGGATAAATGGGGCAAATAAAAAACAAACAGCAAGATGGTACACTTGAACCAAATCAAATCAATAATTATATTAATTGTAAATAGTCTAAACATAAAAAAGCAAGACCCTGACTATATGCTATCTATAAGAAATGCACTTTAGGTATAAAGAGACAAAAGTCTTAAAAGTAAAAGAATGAAAAAGCCGGAAAGCCGAAAACAGATGGCAGTACTGCTGCTGGGGCTCTAGCTTACATTAGGATACAGGCTAGGGCAGCAGAAGGAAGTGGATGCAGTTTTTTCATGAGGACTCAATCACTCTGCCAGCTGGCTGGTGACTGCATCAAATAACATGCCTAATAGGACCAAGGTTCAGGATCTCTGAACACCTGTATGACTTGACTCTGGATGTGTATGGAAGAACCAGGAAGGCAGGTAGACGTCACTCCAAAACAGCTACACAAAAGACAGGAAAGAGTGAGCAGTGAGGAGGGAAGGAGGATACCAGGGCCCTTTTTTTCTGAAGATAACTGGTCCTGGAAAAAGGCCAATTTAACAAAACATACTTTAGAAAGTAGACAAAAATTCCATAATAAATAAATAATGAGCCAATTTCAACTTCGGAAAAAAATGGAACATCAGATACTGGATTTACCCTCCAACTTTCAACAACTTAAACACTGAACAAAACCTATGAAACAACAGTTTTCACGCAACAGACAACAGGCAGCACAGGGCATAATCCTTTGGAGAGGGGAAAAACGAGATGAGCCCAAGAATTGCCACAGCTCACTGCAGGCCACAGCGCAGGGAGGGGACACCCAGGCAAAGCCTGTCAATCTCTCTGCACGGAGCACTTGAAGACGGGAGGCTGGGGGAGGCCAGTAAGGCAAGAGTCCCCTGGGTAGGGAGAGGAAAGAGCTGCACAGAGACTCCCCTGGAGATCTGCAGAGGGACCTCCCTCTCGGTCTCCAACTGAGAACTGATCAGCACACCTTGCAGGAAAAGTGCCCAAGGGCAAAGGAAGAACCACCAGAAGGAGTGGGCAGAACAACCTCGGGAGTTCACCCAGAGCGGGTGTTCCCACTAGACACGGTGGAATAACCCTGTGATATACGGGGCCTGAGTAGATTACTGAGCCAGGTACCCCCTCAGGAGTGGCGAGAAAACAGCCTGACACTAAAGGCCAATCGGACCTCACCTTCAAAACTGAAAAGCAACCATCAAAAGGATCAACCTGTTTCCAAGTAACTTAACTGCATCCCAGAAAACAGCTCAAGAATGTTTTGAAAAATACACAACTATCCAGCCCCCAAAAAAGTCAAGTTCACTACGTCTGACATCCAAGCAAAAATTACCAGGCAGGAAAAGAGACCCCCAATGAGGAGAGAAGGAATCAGTGGAAACTGACCCAGAAATGTCTACTAATTCCATCATCTGTGACAAGGTTAACATTAAACATTTAGTTACTTATAACTGGTACAAATTAAAAATTAAATATTAATTTTAAATTAAACATTGATATAGCAATTAAAAAGACAAATGTAAATCTATAGTGATGCACAAAGAACTCTTAAGATATATATTTTGAATGATAAAAGTGTGTCACAGAACAACAGTATGATCCTGTTTATTAAAATTATGTTCACGCGAGCCAGCCCTGATGGCCTAGCAGTTAAAGTTCGGTGTGCTCCACCTTAGCGGCCAGGGTTCAGTTCCCGGGTGCGGAACCACACCGCTCGTCTGTCAGTAGCCATGCTGTGGTGGCGGCTCACAGAGAAGAACCAGAAGAACTCATAACTATACACAACTATGAATTGGGGCTCTGGGGAGCAAAAGAAGGAAAAAACGGGGAAGATTGGCAACAGATGTTAGCTTAGGGCGAATTTTCCCCTGCAAAAAAAAATTATGTGTATGCTTGTGTATAAATATTTTAGAAACATCTGGAAGGATGCATATACAACAATTAAAAATTACCCGATGAGAGTCAAGGAAAGTAAAGAGGGCTTTAATCTTCTACTGTACATACCTCAAAGTTTGTTTTTTTTCCTTTACCCATGAGCCTATGTGAGCATGTGTGCTATTTGGGTCATTTAAAACAAATGTATTCACTCAAAAGATATATACATAATGCATACCAAGGTAACTAAAGCTGGGTGCTAACTCTTAAGCAACCGTGTAGTATTTGTTCAACAAAAATCTACTCAGTAACTATAATATGAAGTACAAGTTACTTAGAAACAATTTTTGCTTAGTAACATTAGGTTGCTTATATATGTTATTTTTCCAAATCATAAAGGGAAATTATTTAATATCTAAATAGTATCATGAATTCATGATTACTGGTAAAATGATGAGATTGAATAATAGAAAATTAATCAAAAATTTTATAAATAGTACTATATCATATTATTATGTGACTCTGGAAGTACACTTGCAGCCCTGGTTAACCAAAAAGCCGTTATGATTGCAAACTCGGGTTTCGTACAGTCTACTATAATGTAATGTTGTGGTAAAGAAATCAGAAGTCAGAGAAATTAGGGCAATATGTGGCAAGAGTCAAAAAGGACTGTGAATTCTGAGAATCATGACCTAATATGCAGCAGTTTTTGATGTTTTGTAATTCAAATATTTCATTAATTCAAACTAAATTCCACTTCAATTAGTTCAAACTATTCTGGTTTTAGAGTATCTGTAAGATTCAGACATAGTTTTTAGAATAGCTGAAATAAAACAAAATGAACGGTTCGCAGGAATGTAAAGCAGTGCAGCCACTGTGGAAAACAGTTTGGCAGTTCCTCAAAAAGTTACACACAGAATTACCATGATGTACAGTGTACCAGCAATTCCACAAGCAGGTATCTATCCAAAAGAATTGAAAACAGGGACTCAAACAGACATTTGTACACCAATGGTCACAGCAGCATTATTCACAATAGCTAAAAGGTGGAATCAGCTCAAGTGGCCATCAACAGATGAACAAACAAAATACATTAGAATATTAGTCAGCCATAAAAAAGAATGAAAGTCTGACACATGCCAAGACACGGATGACCTTAGAAAATATTATGCTAAGTGAAATAGGCCAGATAGAAAAAAGACAAATATTGCCTGATTCCCCTTATATGAGGTACTTAGAATAGGCAAATCCACAGAGACAGAAAGCAGAAGTTACCATGGGCTAGGGGGAGCGAATGCTGAGTTATTGTTTAATAACAATACAGAGTTTCTATTTGGGATGATGAAAAAGTTCTAGAAATAGAGGTGATGATTAGACAACACTGTGAATGTATTTAATATTACTGAATTGTACATTTAAAAAACGGCTAAAATGGTAAATTTTGTGTTATGTATATTTTACCACAATTTTTAAAAGAACATACAAATAAATAAAAATGCACAATTGTGGGGAAGAAAAAAAAGAATGGGGCCCTAATTGCACCTCTTCCTTCTATGGAATTAGCCTTATGTAGCTGACAGCTGACACACTCAAACATGGTCACGGCCACCAGCAGCCAGCAGGCCGGTGGGTTGAAAAGTCCAAGTAACAAGGACACGCTCTCAAAAGTGGTCTGCCAGGGGCCTTAAAAGAAAGGTAGCATACTGTAAATACAGTCACCGAGCATTATAAAACAGATGAGCTTAACACTAAAAAACCACTTTCAAATTTCTGCTTTAGGGCACTTTTGGGGGTTACAGGTAAGCACATGACCTTGGCTCTAACTTCAAAAAAACCAAAAAGGAAAGAAAGCAAGGAGAGGCTGTGAGAAAACTCCCTCAGCAAACCATGAAGATAATCCGCCACCAACCCACCCAGCTCAGCCAGCGAGGCTTTCTAACTACTCCATGATTTTAAACTTTTCTGCTCTCTCCTTCCCATTAGCATTCAAACCACTCATGTCTATCACATCTTTAAAAAGAGAAAGATCCTCCCTCAACCCCAAATATTGCTTTGATCCATGCTCTCTCTTACTCTAAGAAATTTACATTTTAAGAAAAGCTGTCCACACTTGCTGTGCCTGCTTCGTCTGCTACTCTCTCTTGGACCCACGCAGTCGAGCTCTGCCCACGTCACAGCACTGGGATGGCTCTGGCTAGCAACCCCACAGACCCTGCTGGGCCATCAGCTCATTTCACCTCTTGGCACTGCCGTCCACTTCTTGCAACACTCTCTTCCCTTGGCTTGGCCACACCTGCCCTCTTCTGCTTTGCTTCCTCCCTGTCTCCTCTCCTCTCCCAGGCTTCCTTCTGGAGATCAGCCACCCTCTAAATGTTCATATCCCCAGGCTCCTGTCCTCTTCTTACTCGATATGCTCTCCATGGATGATATTCACCCTGACAACCCCACTTGCCATCTTTATACTGATGAGTCCCAAGTCCGTACACCCCTTCCCTCTTTCTTCAGCTGACCAAATCCTCTCCATCCTTCAGTGCCCAGCTTAGATTTCATTTGCAGGAAGCATTCTGTGACCCCCAAATCTGTTCTGTGCCTCCCCTGCGGACTGCCTTTGGGCCTGCACTATACTTTCCCCGTCATTGTATTTACACTGTATTAGTTTTGCTTCTTTGCTTGTGGTGCATTCTCTACTAAACTCTAAGTTCCTTCTCCATCTTGTTCAGCACAGTACCTGACACAACAGTCACTCAAACAGATGTTAAACGAATGAATTATTAATCCATTCACCACACAGCACGGTATCTACTACCTAACAGGTGTTTAGATGTTCAAGCTAACGAAATCCCTGACATTTCCAAATCAATTTTATCTTGCTATTTCAGTTTTGAAATTATAGAAAGTGCTGTTTTCTTAAGATGAAGAACTTCATTTTGTCTAGGTTCACTGCCCCAGCTAAAAAGAACTAAAAACCAATACTTTAACAGGCAATCATAAATCTCTTAGGTTTATAAACTAAACTTTGTTTTGAAAAGGCCAATGCTTATCCCAAACATTTCTTATACTTTTCCTACATCCCCACCATGATTTGAGTAAGAATTTCCCCCCAATATCCTAGGTTTTTCTGCTTAAAGCCATCAGAGGCAATTTTAAAATTCTGCATTCTCACGGGACGCTATGTGGTTGCTGAAGCTGACGCCTGGATACCAGAGTGAAGCTAGCTGGTGGATATGTATTCATTTTCTCAAGAAATATGTAACAGGCAGTCACTACTGACAGGCCCGTTCCAGGTGGACACACTGGCGAAAAGCATAACAAGATGTCTGTTTAATCTTCTCTCAGAAGCGTTTGTTTTAGAGGAGGAAACAGCTGCTCAACACGCAAGGTGATTTCAGGTGGCAGTAGGTGCGATTCAAGAAATTAGTTAGTGATGTGACAGAGTAACAGGCTGGTGGAGGGCTACTTTAAATAAGGTGGCTGGGAAGGTCACTCTGAGGAGGTGTCATTTAGCTGAGACCTGAAGAATGAGGAGCTAGCTTGTGAAGAGCAGGGACTGGGGGAGGATGGAGGCCAGGCATGGCAGGAGGGACAGCAATCGCAAAGGCCCAGATAAAGTGCTGGGAAAAGCTAAGTGTAAAAACACACGTCAGAGGTCAAATAATACCTAGGTACACTTACAAAAAGAGTTTTTTAAATTAACACCTTGTTTTTAGCAGGGCTTCCCTGCTGTCTCTGCCAATAAACTAGCATTCAGGAGAAAAAAGGGGATGTTATTCATTTAACCCATGAATAAAATATACTGAAAAATAAGTCACAGGAATCAAGCACTACTAAAACCAGAAGAGAAGATGTGTAATATATTATGTAGGTTCCCCCAACATTCCTGGGCCCACGGCAGAAATTACTCATCTATCAGCATAGTTTGTACATGGCTTCAGTCCTTCTCAGCAATGCCCTCCTGGCAGCTCCTGCTTGCCATCTCTGTCCTGAAGCTCAATGATCAAAACGGATGAAATTTAAAAAAAAATTTTTTTTAGTTAGAAAACTCCCAAAGAACATACGCCTAACCATTTTTCAAGGTCCTTCGTTTGTAAGTATCACACATTTTCCTGGTTTCATAAAAAGATTACCCTGAAAGTATAATTCTTGAAGAAAGTCTTTTCTTAATGACTCAGGGTCTCCATCATAACATGAGTTATTGTAGAAGGTAAAAGACACTGGATATTTATTTTCTAGGCCTCAGCTTTCACATGCGAAAAATGATGGGGTTAGACTACATGACCTGCAAGTCCCTTTGGGCCTATTTACATTAAGTTAAATATCTTACATTAATGTATTTAAAGAACACTATATACTTCAGTGAAATGTACAGATCTTTAAAATTAAACTACTCAAAATGACGCTTCTCCTTAAGGTCATCTACATAAATACACACACAACTGGGTTACATGAGGAATATGGGTGTCTGCTTTAAACCGATCCTTGGAGGAAGGCCAGCAGTCTTAACTATGATTTATTTTTAACAGCGGCTCCTCTTTAGGGCGATTTCTCTTCTAGATTCATACAGCTGATATAAAACTCACCACAGAACTACAGCTGGATTTAACTTATCACAAGTGTAAGGTTAAAAATACAGTAAAATAAGACTGCCAAAGAGAATTAAGTCACAAAATAAAATACAATTTGAGTAGCTAACAAAGTTTATTGTACCAAAAACGGAAGAATGAATCATACTTGGTCAAATGGAGAGATTTAGACTAAACAGCAACCAAGAGAGGGGAAAAGATTACAGAATGAGGGATTCATCGCATGTGAAGACTGAGAAGACAGAGAAGCTCCTTGGTGCGGGCCTAACTACACACCTTCCACGAGGCAGGAAATGCACCTCTGCCAGATTTTCACCAACATCCTCTCTTCCTCTTCAGTTGATCCTTCCTGCCAACTAAGAAACACTACAAAAAGGGAAAACCAAGCAGATGAGGAAAAGGGAAGTGGGACTAACTAACGTCTCTGGGCATGAGGCACTTCACCTATGTCTGTATTATTTTCAAAACAACCCTGGGATGGTGGAATTACTGTTTTGCAGGAGAAACAGCAGCTCACACCAGTGACATACATCAAGGAACCTGGCTTGAGGCAGAATGACCAACGAATGAAGAACCGAATTTTCACCCAGTTCTTTGCCCTATGCCTTCTGTGATGTCAGTTACCCTGGAGCCGATCATACCCCAGCCCCTTAACTGATCTTCCTGCCACGACCTTTCCTCTCCTCCAGTCAACCCCAGCACACCGCTGCTGGAGGCTCTCTCGACAAAACAGGTATCATGTCCCAGGTCAAAACTTCTAATGATTCCCTCTTACCTAGGATCAGGTTCAGACTGATTTCCATGGCAAGATCCTCCATAATCTAACCCCACCCCAAAAATCTAACCTTATCTCCCACTCCACACCACCAAACCCCCTCCCAGATCACTCTCTTCTCCCACCCAGTAAGACGCCATCGGAAACAACACTGTAGAGTGCTCACAATATTCACGCCCTCCTCTTCTCTCTTTACTGGATCCCCCCCATTCTGTTCAGGTCTCATCCCTCCCTCTTGTGAGTCAGGACAGGCAACCCCATGTCAAGTTCTAGGGACAGATCTAGGCCTGATGAGCCTAGGCCAGAGTTTCTCACAGAGGCACAATTCACATTTGGGCAGGAAGAGGACAATTTTTTTATTCTTTATTTTGAAACTATCCTACACATTATAAGAAGTTTAACATCCCCACAAAGGAAATGATAGGCTCTGGCATAATTACAGATGAGGAACCACAGCCCAGAGTGATTAATTTGCCTACGATCACAGAGCTAGAAAGCAGAGAAGCTGGGATTGCAACCCAGGACAGTCCAATGGTAGAGCCTGGCCCTTTCCAGGACACCAGGTGGCTCCCAGCTCTTACTCAAAAAATCATCTACTGAATATCTACTACTGATCACTCCATGAGGATATGAAAACAGCAAGGAAGAGCCACTGCCCTCAAAGGCTAATAGGAAAAGAGAAAGAGCTACAATAGAATGTGGTGTGATAAAGAGAACTTACCAGGAGAACAGAAGCACAGTGGGCAGGGAAGGTGTTAGCAGAAACGGAACCAACCAGAGAAAGCAGGGGAGAGGGTATTCTGAGCCTTAAGGATTTGGTTATTATCTTTCATTTTCCCATTGAATATGGCCTTGTATAGCCATTTTTTCAAACACTAAAACCACAAGGGCCTCAGGGACAGAGGCTACGTCTGTCTTGACGTCTTTTATATCCTCTATGGTAAACCTAGTTACTTTAGCTGCAAACTATAATAAGCACTGAACATAGGCTAAATTGAAATGCCAAGAAAGATTCTGTCCCATCACCACCAGCAGAATACATATTTTTCATAGGATTAAGTCTCCTCCTACTTCTAGGGTAGAAGGAAAAGACTACCACAGGAACTGTAATTATTCAACTCCTCATCCTTGTAAGATCCTATAAATTTAAAGAGCTATGATACCATTTTCTTTTGTAATATAGAAAATGACACCACATTACTTTAGTAAACTGCATTTTGTTATTTTTTAGATAATTGTCTAAAATCCATTTTCACTGAAAATGTTACAAAAGCACTTCTGATAATTGTTTAAATCACAGTACGGCACGAGGATATCGATTTACTAAAGGCAGCTGATCAAGTTAAAATAGTGAAGAACGAATACTGAATTCATCACCATCATCAACTCTCCTCAAAGCCTGAGGGGCCCACGAGAACCAGACTCTAACCTAAGCAATCCCAGAGAACCAGCCACAAATCTCAGCAATATGACTCATTAATAGGTAAGTACCATACAGCCAGCACTGCACGTGACCCATCTACCTGGTTTATCGACCTCTGTGAGCTCTGTGTAAAACATGTGGCATTCTGAACTCCTCATTTAGCAGGCTCCTCCCTAACATCCAGGGGCAATTCTGATCCCATCAGTTGAATCACACGCTTACCAAGATGGTTCATAAACCTGTTTGTGTCAGCTGTACTTATTGTTGTAGCTAGGCAATTGAATTACTACACAAGCTAACGAAAGGAGTGTGAAAAAAGAGTCATTGTGTCTAAGAAAATTAAGTTGAATGTTTTGAGGAGCCTTGATAAAAAATAAGTTGCTAAAAAGTTTACTGTCAAAGTAAGTGTAGTTGAGACAACAGTTAAGACAAATGGGAAATAATTTTTAAAAATCTAGGATTCTGTATTCACAATGCTTTAAAATTGTTTTTAAATTCTCTCAGCTCTTTAAAAGAAACTAAAAATGGAAACCATAGGCAATGCATTATATTATACAAGATGGATCACGTAGAACTCCAATCAGAGGAACATACTCAAAGACAAGACCTTGGCTTTCTATCAAAGGACTGGTGAATAAATGTATATTTATGTATTTTAAGTTAAAATAAGATGATTAGTATTTCCTTTTCAATCTTCATTTTCATCAACCTTTTAACTAACTACAGTTAATGTATGGAGGGGAAAGGTCAGGCCATGTCTTTGTCACCTCTGATGTAAGAGATGCATACATAATCCCATTCTCCTCAACTCTAGTTCTAAGCATCCTCCCACTGCTGGTGCCATGTAACCTGTGCAGAAAGGCTGAGAAGGGCCTTGTCTGCTAAGGATTTTGTTAAGTGCAGTGGGATGACAAGAGGAAAACAACACACACATCCTAAAACCTTTGCGGATGTCAGCTGTAGCCACACTACCGATGGCAAAATTTGTTTTAAATGACCACCAGCAGACTCATACAAATGCCAATCAATAATAGTTTTAAGTGTCATCATCTGAGCATCTAGCTAAACTAGATGGCACTGTCCTTACCTTAATGCATATCAAGCCACATAAATAGAGCAAACTACTAACTTATGAACATGTTTATAGTGCATACCATCAGACTGGATATTTCAGGATATTAAGGATTTATTCTTAATTTTTAAGTATGATCACAGGAATTATTATGTGTTCTTAAAGAGTCTTATTTTCAGAGGTATATACAGTAATATTTATCATGAAATATGTCGGAAATTTGCTTCAAAATAACAAAGGAAGGGAAAAATGGGGGAGGAAAGTTAAAGGAAATAAACTTGGCCAGGAGTTGTTAATTGCTGGGGCTGGTGAGGGTACATATGGGGTTCACCGTATATTCTACTTTTGTCTATGTATGGAATTTTTATAAATAAAAAGTTAAAATAAAGAATATTGAACCATGCCAAACTGTTTAGATAATATCTTAAAAACTCACAGACATGGAGTTTTTAAGCACAAATAATATGAAATTTCAGTAATATATTTTATACCAAAAAAAACAAATCACTTAATGGAACCAGGAGAAGAAGATGCACTGAATCTCAAAATCTTAAGCCAGGTTGATGCCATTTCTTCTAAGCCCCTGAGAACATTCTGACCCAATTCTCAGTGTTCCAGATGCTTTCTTACACTACTGTTCTCAAAACTGCTGAGGCTTCAGAAAGTCTACACAAGAAACTGCTTTAGCAAGCAGTGATTCCAATAAGAAGAGGAATGTAGTTGGCTGTAATTGGTTATAAATATTTTTATATACACTTAAAATCTGCCAGTCTAGAAACATTTTACTTACTGTCTGGGCGAACATCAGTCAACAGGATGATGACAGCCAAACCCACTATTTTATAGACCAAAGGGGCAAATGGTCTGTGGGTGTATACTCTTATTTTCAGTATATCCAGGAGACATGATCTGAAAATTTCTATCAGGTAGAACCTAGAATTCAGTATGTTAGAGATTTTTAAAATTTCATTTAAAAATTATTTTCAACTGACTTGACTGGGATATTCCTCATATAGAAAAGGATAACCTCTCATCCTTTTTTGGCTCTCACTGACTGGCTTTAATGGAGCACAGGATTCTCCTAGTGTGACTTTAATTAGGTACAATCAATTAAGCTTCAAGAAGGGATGAAATAAGACTCAAGTTCAATATGAAAATGAACCCAGTATTAACTCCCCAAAGTTAGCTTTGTCCAATAAAGGCCAGCTCAATTCTTTAAAAAAAGAAAAGAAAGAAAGAAAAAAGTCAGTCGTTTTAGGTCTGGTGAAACCTAGTGGTTTCGAATCTAATTCAGAACCAACACCAAGCCCTCATCACCCCCCACAACTCTATGACCTGGGGGACCATGCTATTCTTCCTGTGGGCTCCCCTCCAGCTCCGCTCTGCTGCCCACACTGCCATCCAGGCATGCTCCCACCTGAGGGCAACGCTATTTTCTTAGAGATAAAAATGGCAAGCTCCCTCCCTTCCTTCAGGTCTTGAGAGTCACCTTCCCAGCGAAGCTTCCTTGGCCACCCCATCTAACACTGTGTGAGCGCACGCACGCACACACACACACTATCTGTAAACACACACCCACAACTGTGACCTGTTCTCTCCTCCTTCCCAGCTGTATTTTTCTCCTTACCTTATTCTTCTCCTTAAGACCTTGTTTACTGCCATCGCCTCCAGTAGAATGCAAGGTCCATGAAAGCAGGGATTTTCGCCTGAGTACAGGGATTTTTAGATTATTTTCTTTAATGCTGTGTTCCTAATGCTTCAGTAGTTTCTGTCCCATAGTAAAGGCCCAATAATTTACGGAAGGAACAAAATAACATGATGATCTCCTGCTGTGAGGATCCAATGAGATCCACTCTCTGTGAACTTAGTAAACGGATCTGCTAATCACAGGCAGTGGTATCACATCAGAGATTTTCTAGGAATGTCAATGTGCTTTTGAATCTCATTTATTCTTTTCTCGTCTATGCCTCCAACATTCTGCCTTGTTTTTATCTTGTTTTGATGTATGAAAGGTAATTTACCAGAATTAACAAGGCACACTGAAGCAATGGCAAAAGAATCAAACTCAAATGGCCAGATACCCAGATAATGGGAAACTGGGTTCACAAAGTTTTGGATAAATAAGCAGACAGAAAAGTTCATCACCTCCACAAGAGCAACTTGAAATCAGAAAAACTTGTTTCAGCTCCATGAATACAGTTAAGGTAGACCCTAGATCTTGGGGTCTAACAGATCCTAGTTTATAGTTTATTTTTATAATAATATGAATAACACCACCCAACCATAACAACTATCCCTTGCTATAAGCCAGACGCTTTGGTAAGCCCTTTACATAAAGTTTTACTTAATTCTTCAGATAACTTGGTAGAGAGAATATTTTTGAAACGTTGTTTTTTCATCTTTAGGGCTTTTTTCCCCCTTATCTTTTCTCCCATCTCCCCAACCCAAACCACCAGTGCCCAAGTGCCCACGCCTCAGGAGAGGGATATGACGCGGCAGAACAATCCAGTCTTCCTGGCTGTGGGTCTCAAGGCCCTGAGCACAGAGAGAACTCTGGGCTTAGATGGAAAACATCTGTAAGAAACACCGCAAAGGAGAGATAAAGCCAGGCCTGTTTCTCCCACCCCCTCCTCCACCCTCAAAGCCTGGAAAAGATGATCTGGGCTGGGGAAAAGACAGTGGGGAGGACAGAGCAGAGTCTGGAGACAATGGTGAGACCTGGCGAGAAGAACCCTCACCCCTGGAGCCAGAACCCCAATGAAACAACAAATCGACAGCTCTTGTTGCATTAGGACAGAAGGTGTCTAAGTGCTGCAGAGTAGGGTCCCACCAGAGAGAGCACGGCAACAGCAAGGAAGTGGTGGAGGGAACGAGCACACTGAGCGGTGCAGACTACAAGAGCAGGCAACACCTCTGTGCAGAGAGTGACTGACGGCAAGACGGGGTGCGCCTCCAAGGCATGATGGAAACATCCCCGCCCTCAAATTACACCTAACCCTGGGCAAGAGGAGTCCTGTGAAATAGATTATAGTTCCACCTCTCAGTAGGATGGGGACATAATTTGTTGTAAATTATTACAGAGAAATAAAGTTCTATTTTTTTTGCCCACCCGGATTGTGGGATGGAATTCACATCCAAGTTCATATTTACTTGTATTTACAGATGAGGAAACTGAAGCATTAAGTAACTTGCTAAAGTAATGTGGCTAGATTTGATTGGGATTTGAACCCAGACTCCCAATCTCCATGCTATACCACCACTATTACATTGAAATAAACCTCATAATCACATAAAACTGATTTTATTCATTCACTGCATCCCTAATAGAAGACACAACAAAATTTCTCTTCTAAATGTAAAACTCAAGGGAAATCAAACACAAATAAGGGAAACGGGCTTTTGAGTTATAGCTACCTTGAATCATAGAAGAATGCCAACGACCTCAAAATTAATTCATTACACGCATACGTTGCCCCACAAACAACCGTAATTATACAAAAGTACAATTCATTAGAAATACTTAATGCCAAAAAGGTACTATGAAGTCGTTAGTAGTTTTAAATGTATCCATATTTTATTAATAACATAATCTACATACATTTTAAAAATAGTTGCAAATGTGAAGAAGATACACAGTCTGTAACAATGTTTTTGCTCATTTAGATTTAAAGATCTCTGAAGCTCACCAGCTGGGAATCCTTAATCTAGAATAAACTCTGGATGTTTCCAAGCAGGCACATAAAACACTCCAAACATTTTAACTAAACCGCTAACCTGGAAATCAAAAGGAGCAGATCTGTTTTAACTGTTCCAAGACACGATGTCCACGGCCACAGGGATTTAGAACGAGCCACGCCATAGAGACAGACTCTCTGCAGAGCACGTGCTCACTGGTCCCCGAAAGTGGCCTAGTGTGACTAGTCCCAGAAAAAATTTTAGATCACAATAGGGAGACTGGAAATGCACGCCTTCTTTGAAATGTACTTTCTGTCCTGCAAGGGCAGTCAATACAATGAAGAACTCTTTAAAAAGAGACCTCAAACTGCATGTATCCTCACATTTGACACTACTCTCTACTCTACTCAAGTAGAGAAATGAACCTCTTCTACATTATGACTAACGTATGTCAAAGCATTTGACTAATATTTATTTTTATATAAAATTTGCAAACCGTGGCCTCTTTATTGACAAATTCATTTTTACTCTTAAGCTTCCAATGACACTGAATGCAGGAAAATAAATTAGAGGCTCCAAATTTATGTGACTCCAAATCCTGTGCCATCACTGTACACTGAATATACTTCTACCACAGCAGCTAAAACTTAAGACATTAAAGTATCTGCTTCCCCCATTAGATGACAAATTCTTTGAGAGTAGGAAAATGTGCATACATTGTTCTCTTACAGTATTTATAAATTCTGGAGAGAGACTGTTGAATGAAAAAAAACCACGCTTTTAATTTTTTGACTTTTGGTAGCACACTTAACATTTCCTGTAAATATCCCTTGATATTTATGCATGATAATAATCTAATGTTAACCACAGCCAGTGAAAATTAAATGTACTCCTTCTATAACTAATAGCATATGTTGTTTAAGGATCCCACAAAAAGACTCCGAATGGTGTAAATGCAATATTTCACAATATTTTCCTGCACCTTATTTAGACACACGTTAATTCTTACTGATAGTGCAAAGGCAAGTTATGTGAACAGAGACAGTCTCTCAATCACAAGGCTACTTTCTAAAGCGCACCCTTGCCTCCATGCATATACGAGTCCTAAACCAATCAATTTAATTATTCAAAGGGAGGTTTCTCTACTTTGGGACTCTCCTCACTCTTTTCTCCGGCTCTTACCTTCAGGTCACTATTCTTTTTTTTATTTGGGCCTAATCTGCTCTTTTACTATCCCTTTAATTTTCAATTATATTCTATTTTTAGAAATTATATTTGGTCCTATTTTACTCCTTCGAGGCATCTAAGTGGGCAAACAGGAAGGTTCAATCTGATGAAATTCCAAGTCATCAAAATTAAGTATAGGTGCACACCACACAAATAAGATAAAAACTGGATTTATACAAATATCATAGATTATCTGAATTATAATTTAAAAACAAGATTCTTTTACATAGCAATCTCCCCGTAGTGAACTAAAAATTATCATTATACAACCACTTGAGGAACATAGGATACAAAGCAAATAAATCTGGACTGATTACTGTGAATCACGATATACAAAACTGTAGGCACGTTTTCTGGCTAACCAGCCCCAGTCACCTTGCCACCATAATAATCAGAGACCCTAACAGCATTAAGCCATTGTGCACACAATACAAATGACCAACCAATACAACACTGAAAAGTTACTGAAAACCACAAGTTGATGAGAAACTAAACAGCTTTTATTTGAGGATACTTTCCCAGTCTCTTGATTTTCAGCATCACTTGAACCCAGTTAGATAGGAGAGTCCATTAAGCAATGAAGCAACACTGAGTGCCCAGAGCGTACTAGTGCGGCCCACCCATTTTATGGTCCACAGATTTGGCGATGAACCCAGGTTCTCACTTCTTTCCCCATCTTCCCCAACAGCGGTTCTCAAAGCATAGTCCCCAGACCAGCAGCATCGTCTGGGAACTGGCAGAAACACATGTTCTGGGCCCCAACTCCTGAATCAGGAACTCGGGGAGTAGAATCCAGCAATTTGTGATGTAACAAACTTCCCAGATGGGGGCTGTGATGCTGCCAGGGTACCATCGCACTACCATCAATGCCTAAAACTCAGGAAACATGAGCATCACTCATAAAACATTGATGTACTTCAGTAAGAATCCAATTTCTCTTAGCTGGAAGCTTATTACCAATGCCATCATCTTTCTTTACAGCAGAGAGTTCTAAAAAGTCAGAGAAGAGGGGAGTTTGGGGGAAAATATTTAATACCCGCATTTTAGAGAACCACCACCTATCACTTTTATAACACAAACTACAGGAAGAGCATGAGATGTTTTTACTCACCAAAAAGGGAATGGGTTTTAAAATATTATAGACATAGTAGTAAAGACCAGAACCAGAAGTAGCTACAAATACCAGAATTTAAAAAAATCATCGCCATATTTTTTAGTACCATCTTGGCTTTAAATGACTAAGATGGATCAATCTAATCTAACTACAGATCTTAGTCTAAAGGCTACTGACTTTCCAGGTTTTGTGGTTGTAAGGACATTGAATATGCTTTACCTACTGGTAACAGCAGTCACAAGACAAAGTGAGTTTGACACATCAACAAAAGGGCTGTAAAATCTTAAATTCAGCTCTTGACTCTAGAATCTCATGAACGCAGGGAGAGTACAGAAGTGATGAACACTGCTCCCGACCCATAAAGGATTAGCTGCTCTGCTTCCCCTAAGCTCCCGAGGGAATGGGTGCAGAGAGGCAGGTAAAACTACGAATGTATTTATAAAGCAGCAATTTTTAAGAACTTCAGGTCCAGTGCCGGTTGTTCAGTAAGTTCTGATTTAACGTTTAAAAGTTAAAAAACATACTTGTTCTCCTTGGGAAAAAGTAAGAAAATATGGTGCTTAAGGAAGTAAAATAAATTTTTATGTTTCCATTTGTAACCCTGAATGCATTAGCATTTTTCTATTCAAGTCCCACTTATTATTTATAAGCATTAATTAAAAACATGTTTTTTCATCTTAGTATAATTCAAAACAAGTTAACAAAAGGTGGATAAGTTTGGGAATCTGCTTTAGAGGCCTGGTTAATGACAATAAGTTTTTTTTTTTTTTTTTTTGTGAGGAGGACCAGCCCTGAGCTAACATCCAATGCCAATCCTCCTCTTTTTTGCTGAGGAAGACTGGCCCTGGGCTAACATCTGTGCCCATCTTCCTCCACTTTATATGGGACGCCGCCACAGCATGGCCTGACAAGCGGTGCGTCGGTGTGCACCGGGATCCGAACCGGCGAACCCCGGGCCGCCGCAGCGGAATGTGTGCACTTAACCGCCTGCGCCACCGGGCTGGCCCCAATGACAATAAGTTTTTAAATTTAAAAAAAAAGAACTTGTTTTCTTCCTTATTATAAAGGCAGTAAATATTCATTACTCAAAATCTTGAGAATACAAGACAGACTAAAAGACAAAAAAGAAGTTCCTCAGTGCAGCCATCAGAGATAGCCAACTACTATTAACATACACATCTACCTTTTCAAGCCCTCTTCTGTGAATTTGCATTGGAAAAATCCATTTAAACTGGCACTTAACTGGTACACTTTAAAATAGCTCGTTAGTTTTTGAATGTCAACTCTCTCAGGTAAGGATCTAGATCTTACCCTCCTCATTTCTGGCATAAGAGAGGCACACAGGAGCTACTGGAATGTCTGCCGAACTAAATATCTGGATCCTACAAGACAAAGTCTGGACTTGCAGACTGTCAGGATGTACTATGTAAGTATTTTTAAGGTGACTGAAGTGATAGAACAAGAGTTAAAATTCACTCAATGAATTAAAGAAACAAGACATTTCCAGACTCAGCTCCTTTGAAAGCCTTGCTGGCTTGAGAAGCTACAGCAACAGCCCCGACTGTGCCCTACAGAAAGCTTGCACTTCTCTAGGACACTACAACTTTGGTCACGTGCTCTCTGAGGGCAAGGGCAAGGCCTCTCAGACTGACATCCCAGGTGGACCAGAGGCCCTGGCACTGAGCTCATCCAGAGTTCAAATGAAGGAGTCAGTGAGCAATGATGGTAACAGTTCCCAGAATAAAGCTGCATTTTTCACCCTCGTTAATTTATCCCTAAAGATATATATCTCTTTGACCTAATGAACAACCATAAACAGGTGACTTTTGAATCCTGTCTCTGCAGGTAATAATACTATACGATTCCATTTTCAGATACTAAAAATAGCTTAGAAGAACTGAGTCACTGAGTAAAATCCTCAAGCACTGTATTTACAATGCCTAAAAATGAGTAAGATGGGCTAAATCGATCATGTGTTTTTAATGGTTGAGGGGCGGGGCGAAATACCAATTGCAAAGGGAAATACCCAAAGTGTTATTTTGATTGCTTGACTTACGGTTTGGTTCCAGCTAAAACGCTTAACAACTTTGCTTTTCCACCTTTTTCCCGCCCAAAACAGAGTAACACCCTGTGTGCACATATTCCATGCCTTCACTTTACAGGCTGTGAGAAAGACGCTCTGACTTGGATTTAGTTCCAGCAGGCACGGCAGGCTGACACCCTGAACCCCCACCAGACCGATGCTGAATACAATATTAGAAGCAAAAGACACACACGAAAATAAACACATTACTGAGTCAGCACAAAAGGAAAGGATCTAGAGAGGTCACAGAGAAAGTGGAAGCAGAAACCCTGGGAGAAAAGCGTGCTGAGACAGGATTCCACCCCAGGACTCTCCTCCAAACCCTGGAGACCCTGAGTTGGGGTCTGTGCTCTGAAGGCTGTCCTGGGGGAGGGCAGGTGTTAAGGGATAAAGACTCCTGGATTAAGCTAGAAGCTGGAACCCCAAAAGGATCTCAACATAAAGGGTAGAAGCGAAGAACCTGTTGTGCAAAAAGGAACAGCAAGGAAATTTGTCTTATCATCGACCAAGAGCAGGGGAATAAAGGAACTTTTCTGAGATCTGAGATTCATCTTTACGCCAGCCAGTATGGCTGGAAAAACACCGAGTCAGGAATTAAAGTCACAGTGACCCCAAGGACACAGTGTCCCTAGGAGACTGGCACAGCAGAAACAAATTCTCTCTGGAAGAACATAACTTCAATTTAGGTCAAAATTCCCTCAGATGAAGTTCCAAGGAAAATGAGCAACTCACAGAAAAAATAAATAAAATCACAAAACACACAAGAAAACAAGGCACCATGAGTGAGAACAAGCAGAAACAGATAGCTGCCTTAGACTTCAGACATTAGAATCAACAGACACAAATTATAAATGTTTAACAAGCTTAAGAGAAGCTTAAAAATATGAGGAAAGAATGAGAGACTATAAAGAATGACCAAGCAGATTTGAAAGAGAACCAAATATAATTTCTAAAAAACAGAATGTAACTGAAAATTTAAGATATAGTAAAAGAGCAGATTAGGCCCAACTAAAGAAAGAATAGTGAAGGAAAGAGCCAAAGAACTTACCCAGAATGCAGCACAAAGAAACGTGACAGGTGGAGAGTCAGGAGGTGGGAAGTGTATTGGACCTCTTCATGATAAGGAGAGTTCCAGAAAGAGAGGAGGAGGAAGAGGCAACATTCATGAAAGAATAATCGCTGGGAATTTTCTACCACTGCACTCCCCACCACGGAGGCCATTAGCCACATGCAGCTATTTAAATTAAAATTAAAACAGTTCCTCAGTCACACTAACCACACTGCAAGTTCTCATCAGCCACGTGTGGCAGGTGACTGCCATATGGGACTGCACAGATGGAGAACATTTCCATCATCACGGAAAGTTCTAGTGAAGCACACTGTTCTAGAACTACTCAAACATCCATCCTCAGACCCAAAAGACCCAATAAATCCTAAGCTGTGTGAATAAAATCCACACGTGGACACTGCAATGAAACTGCAAAATACTAAAGACACAGAGAAGGTCTTAAAAACAGGGAAGGGGCAGAGTCAGACCATCTATAAAGGACAATGTTAGATGGCTAACTTCTTAGCAGTAACTCTGAAAACCGGTAGAAAACAAGGGAAAAACACCTTCAAATACGCCAAGAGAAAATACCTAGAACTCTGTACCTAGGAAACTTATCTTTTAAGAACAGAGCAAAATACATTTTCACACACAAGAGATTTACCAACAAGTCTTCCCTAATGGAAATTCCAAAGAATTCACTTTAGGCAGAAGAAAAATCATCCCAGAAAGGAGGACTGAAATGTCAGAAGAAATAGTAAGCAAAGATACGGTAAAATGTGATTAAATCTAAATAAACACAAACTGTACAAAAAATTAAAATAATGTCTAATTTGTGGTAGAAAAGATAGAATTAAAATACTAGGCAATAACTGACTATATTGGGAGAGATGACTGGAATTAAGTATCTAAAGGTTTTTGTAATTCAGGAGGAGGGTAATGCTATTGAGTAATTTCAGACTTTAACTTAGAAATGGTAACATACATGCTTATGGTAACCACTGAAAAAAGTGACATATAAGACAAACTTCCCAAAAAGTTGAGAGGGGAAAAAGAAGTAAGAGAAGAGGGGAAAAATCGTCAATCAATCTATAAGATGGTAGCCAGCAATCCAAACACATCAGTAAACACAAATAAAAGCGACACAACTTTCTAGCCACAAAGACTGCCAGACTAGATAAAAAGGTAAAATTCAGCTCCAGGCTTCTATATACCAGGCAAACATTTACCAAAAGAAAGCTAGTGAAACCACATTCACTTTAGACAAAATCTTCTTTGAGAAAAAATGCACTATAAAGAGGGTCCCTTCATAATGATAAAAAGTTCAACTGACCTGGAAGATAATATGAATTCTAAACTTAGAGAGATTTTTAAAATTCACAATTTTAACATCCGCATCAAGTAGACAAAAGATCAGTTAGATACACCAGATCAAGCAGAGTTATAAGGATACAGATATGAACAGCATAATTAATAAGTTCAATGTAGTGGACATATATAGAACACACACACACATCGAATAGGGAACATATATATTCTTTCTCTGCATAGGTGGAACATTTCTGACTATAGCCTAGGTACAAAGTTAGCCTCAACAAATTTTCAGGTATAGTATTAGTTATCAATCAGATTCCTTGATCACAATGCAATTAAGTTAAAAATCATTCACAAAAAGAAATAGGAAAACTCTATACTTTTGGAAGTCAAACACACTTCTAATAACTCATGGGTTAAAGATAACTCTTTTTAAAGTCTCAGAAGTATGAGGTTTGTTCGAATTACCTTAACACATAAGAACCAATTTCTCACGTAATCATTAGTAAAACTGAACTACAATATTTAAAAAACATTGCTAATCCCTAAACTGTAGATGTGTATTTTCCATGGTGCATGTATACTTAAAAAAAAAAAAAAAGTTTACTGAAACTCACAATTGAAAGAAGGAAAGCTTACTGTTGAAGATAAAGTTTTAACAGTCACTTATCTCACTGGAATATCTTTTTGTTCTTTCAAATTGGAGGAGGAACCACGACAAGAAAATTCAACACTCATCTGTGTAATATCAGTTTATCAAGAGCCTTGTCTGTGTCAGTCACCGAGGCTACAAAGGTGAGCAAACACACACAGTCCCAGCCTCCGGGGGTGACAGCACCCTAAAGGAGACAGCCACTGGTCAGAGAAACAAAGGTAAGATGGCAGTCAGGGAGATCAGGAAAGCCTTCCAGAGGAAGTGACGCTTTGAACTTAGACATAATGTGTAAAACAGAGGTACCCGGGGGAAGAGGCCAGCATTCCAGAAAAGAAACGAACAGCACACAAAGTTACAAAGTGTTAGGTGGGCAATCAAAGTAAAGCTATAATTTAATTTTCAGATAGTCAACATAAAAACAGGGCACAATAAAAAACTTCAAAATTTCTGTGCTTCTAATCTATTCTTTCCTTAATAAAAAATTCATTGACCTTTTTACTGCCCGAGAGGTTTTCTATGACTATACAAATACTGCCTAGATATTCTATTTAAGACACTTAAAAAATATTACTGTTATACAAAACTGAATGGTTAGCATTTTCCATTCTGTTTAATAAAAAAAAAACTATCAAAACCAGCTTTAATCCTTAAGGCCCTTTAGAAAGATATTTCTGTTAATTCCTTCAAATAAAGAGGTTTTTGCTCAGGACAGACTATACAAAGCATGCTGTCTAAACTGTTCTCACTAATGTATATCATGCAACAGTATTTTCCTACCAGTATTTTCAACATTCCACACCCACTTAATTCAACCAGACAAGCACTGTAACACAAACATACAACTTCAGATGTTGGAGCTGGAACCAAAAGTTAAAAAAAAAAAAAAAAAGCAACAGTGACTCCTAGAATCCTGTTATAATGATTACACCTAAAAGTGACTATGTAAGCACAAAAGGATCCAAATTAGTTACCAAAGGTCAAGTATGACATGGAAATGACAGCCAAATTATATAGCTATAGATTAACTCCCACTGACTATTTTCTTCATGTACCTTTTGATATATATGGGCAAAAAAAAGAATTTCTTTCCCAAGACTTAATAAAACAATTTACTCCTAAATTCACCATACGACTGTGTTGAAATAACCTTGAGGATTCTAGTAGAAGTCAAGACTTGACACACTCCCATGAGCCTTTTGCTGTATTTGATAAACGAGATAAGACTGGACTCAGAGTGACGAGACACTCACAACTGAATTCAGCACTCTCCTGAGTAACGATTAGAAACAAAGAACAGATAATCCCTTTAAAATGTGCAGTTACTGATTAACCTTCTTTGGCAGTGAAGAATTGCCAATTAAAGTTTTTCTTCTAAAAGATCCTTTCTTTCTGTTGTGAATGTACCAGTGGAGTTTTTAAAAAATCATGATAGTTCAAAGATAACTGCATCTTCAGGAAAATAAGTAAGGACAATAAATAAGAAAATTACATCTCAAGAGAACTGAAGCATTCTCTAGTAAATTCAAAGGGAAACCCAACACCACCTAAAATAACCAGATATTGTATTTATTTCTCATCACTTGAGGCAAGAGCCTGACTGCCATATAAGTCTTCAATTTTATAAAAAGTTAGACTTTATTACTTACTAAAAGTACATTCCCCCCATCTACCTAATTAAAGAAAGGAAAGAAAAATACCCAAACTACTCAGATGTCAGTAAGGGCAGGGGGTAAGGTGGGGGTGGGGACAACTTGACTCTCTGGGAACAATTAAACTGAAACTTTTGGTTTGACACAAGACTCACCAGGAACTAGGAAAACCAGAAAACTGAGGAAGGGTCCTTAAAATGCTTCTTTGCTCTGCCCTTTTTTTTTTTTAAGACTGGAAGTGGTTTGTTATAATGTAAACATGAAAATGAGTACCATGTGGAATAGTGATTAGAAAAGGGAAAGAAACTAAGTCACAATTCCCGGACTTGCCTTCAGAGTAGTGTAGATAACAACGGAGGAAGTGCTGACACACGCTTTTAAAGCTTGTGTTTAGTGAGGACACGTGCAATTCAAGTTCAGTGCAAGAGCCACTATCCTTTTCAATTTTAAGGAAAAATGAAGTTCAGGTTTAATTATCAAATAAAATGTGCATTGTGTACATCCGCAGTACTTGCTAAGCTGGGTCCCACTTACGGGACAGTACATGTAACATGCATGAGTAGATCAGAGTGCAAAATACCACAACAATGACCACCACAGAATAGATATCTACCACAAACAGCTTTTATGGTTGCAAAATGAGTGTAAAACAGCACGTGTAATTGGTCATTTCTGGCATGTTGGGCAACAAACCTCAAAATCAAATTTCCTTAGAAATCCTTGGCTGAAGTTTTGTTTTTCAAAACATCAACACAAAATTATATATGTTAAAAAGGCAGCAAATTCTACCACATCTAATAAAACCAAGGAAGAGCATAGCCAATAACACACTAACAAGGTGATTATTTCAGTAACAGAAAGCAACAGGTTCCCTGGAGAAGAATCTCCCATTTTTTCCAAATCAACACTGCACACCTAGACAGATCCAGAGTACAAAATTTAATAGACTGAAATGGTATCAGATGATCTAATCTTTCAAAGGGATTTCAAATTTATCACTTTCCTAAGTTATCTCTACTAAAAACACAAACCCAACATTCAAAAAAATTTACGATTTTCACTAACCCAAAAGCTTAGAGATTTCAAAAATGAGTATGGAAGAAGGTGATGTTTACAAGGTGACATTACAAAAACTATTTGCAGAAGTCACTCCATGCCTCAAACCACATCCCCAGCTCCCTGGAGGGTCTCCCACTTCTAGTCCTCACTCAGTGACTGTGGCTTTCCCTAACAGTGACTGTTTTACATCAAAAACTAAAGAAAACGCTCGAGGAAAGGGCGAGGGGGCGCGTGGCTCCTGCAGACTCAGGTAGCAAAAGCGACCGCTAACTGCACGCACAATCCCCCGAAAAAAGCAAACCACCACTCCTGGCCAATTACAAGCGCGAGTCAAAGTTCCACCACGTAATTCGGGCCTGCGCCTTTTTTGGGGGGCAAACACGTTACTGAAAGCGCAGTCATTTCCCCCTCTGTGGTTTATTCATGCTGGAAATACCAGTCAAACTGAAAAGGGAGCAAAACAAAAGGAAATAAAACCAGAAAAATGAAGGAAGTGGAAGCGCGGGGCGTTCAACCGGCGTCCGTGCTCCGGGGCCTGCACGGAAAATGCCCAGTCTTCGCGGGCGGGGGTCGCGCCCCCAAACCGGCCCGGGGGGCTGGGGTCCCACCCTCCGGGGGAGGGAGGGGACGCTCCCGTCCGCGGCGGCCGGACGTGCGGGGCGGCGGGGAGCGGACGCCGCTCGGGATGGACCCGGATACTCCGGGGTCAGCGCGGCTCCCTCCCGCCGGGCCGCAGCCCACGCGCCGCCGCAAACTTTGCAGACGGCGCCGCGCGCGCCCGGCTCCCGCCCCGCGCCCCCGCGCGCGGCCCCCCAACGCCCGAGCCGCGCGGGGCCCGAGCCGCCGGGCGCTGCGTGCGCCGCCAGCGGCCCCTCAGCCTCCCCGCCGCGCGCCGGCCCGAGCGGGCCTGCGCCGCGCGCCCCTCACCTTGGTGGCCATGGCGGGCGGCTCCCCGGCCCGGACGGCCGGCTCGTCTCCCGCGCCGCGGCTGCGGCCCGCGGCGGGCGGGCGGGCGCGAGGGCGGCGGCGGCTACGGCTGGGCCCCGGCGCGGCGGCGGCGGCTCCGCCTCGGCCCCGAGTCTCGGCGCTCGGCGACTCGAGCCGCCGCCCGCTCCTCCAGTTCCTGAACCTCCCCGGCTGCGCGGCCCCCGCCCCTGCCGGCCGAGCCGCCCATGGACCGCGGCGTGCGCGGCGCGGCCGGCGGAAGCGCGCCCGGTGCCCTCGGCCGGCCCGGCCTCCTCGCCCGCTTTCCGCCCCCGCCCCGCGCCTCCGCCCCGCGCCGCGCCGCCGCCCTTTGTCCCAGCGCCTCCCCGAGGGGCGGCCGGGCCGGGGTCGGCGCCCGGGGCACGGCTGCCGCGGGGCCCGCCCGGGGGCGTGGGGACACGCTGCGGGGAGCGCCCTGCCGGGGACTCGCCCCCACGGCCGCGCTCGGCGGGAAGCTGGCGTGCGTGACGCACGAGGGTGCGAGCCTAACCAGCGCACGTCCCCCGGCCGGCAGCGGGTCCCCGACGGGGATCTTTGTCCCGGGTCGGGAGCGCTAGATGAACAGCCGGGACGGAGCGGAGCACTGACTTTCCAGTCCGACTGCCCCTTCCAGGAGGTTCTGCCTCCAGCCTGGAGTGACCGCGGCCTGGCATCCCGGCTGGAACGTCTGGGCCCCGACGCCTGGGGATTTCAGTCTGAGATGTCCGCTTAACCTCCCTTCTGGACGCCTGATAAATCTCAAAGCCCCAGGGCCCCAGAGGTTTGGAGGAGACACAACGGGTTTCCAGAAGTGGAAATGAGAGGTCTACCATTTTCCTTTTTTGGTCAAAATGTCTTCAAAGTTGGATATATGCGTTTTATTAGTAACTGAATGACTTAAATGGAGCAGCAAGATTTTCACTCAAGTACAAAAAACATGGCTGGAAGATATATCTTAGTATATGTGCTACCGAGGCGAGCAGAGAGATATGTCGTGTTAGCCTAGTACATTGTTTTTATTACCAGGGATAGATATCTTGCAAATCAAGTCAACTTTATTAGACTAGGAAAGTGGTAACTGTATTTAGAGTTAATGTCAAATTTGTGTCCGCTCGAAAATACTCCATTTGACCTCCAGAGACTTCACTAGTTACATTCAACAATGGGGTTTAAAATGGATATGGTGCCTCAGAATTTTCTGTGAATTTTTGTGTTTGCTGAGCTCATAGCTAAAGCTATAGTCATCATAACATTTATAAATAGCTGTCTTTCTGAGTAAAAGGAGAGTTGGAGACTAATGTTCATTGACAGCCTACTTGCTATATATGAGGCTTTTCCATGCCTTCATCTCATTTAATCCTTTTAAAAAACGTTTGAGAAAGTCATTATTGTCCACTATTTACAGATGTGAAGAAATCAAGGCTCACTTAAATAACTTGGCTGATTCGGTAATACTTCAATACAACATTGAAGATGACCATAACCTTGGACCTAGCAGCTCTTCTAGGAATTTATTCTGCTGTCAGACTTGCATAAGAGAGCAAAGATGTTCAGTAAAGCATTGTTCTGTAATACCCCAAACAGAAAGCAACCACTATGTTTATTAATAGGACTGTTTCAATAAACATGGTACATCCGTACAAATGAAATACTAGGAAGCCCTTTAAAAACTGGTAATATTCTTAAAAGTGTTAACAAAGATAAGAAGAACGTTATGTCTAGTACAATACGTTTGTGTAAAAAATATAAAAATATGCCTGGAAAATTCCTGAAAAGAGTCACCAGATGCTATTGTCAGGATTTTTGAATATGTATTACTTTAACTATTTTAAAAAATGAGTTTACATTTTAACAAACAAATATCTTGACACACACTAGTATGTGGAAAAGCCAGGATGTGAACTCAAGTAATACTATAAGTAGTGGGTTTTCCATATTCTTTTAAGTTGGAAAGCTGGACACAGCTCCCTGCAGCAGGTCAACAATGCATGATTGATAGGAAGGTACAAAGTCAGAGTCACTCCTGTGACCTGTGCCTTTCTGCACGCTCAGTTGACAAGTGCTGGGCAGCCAATCACCCTTTGCCCCTGGCCCCAAGAGAGCAAGAAGACCCGGCCCAAGCTTTTCCTACTTGAACAATTTCTGTAGCCCGGGTTCCATTTTTAGAAGCAACCGTGGAGACACCAAACTCAGGATGACCACTGCAAATCAATATAAATAGTTAAATAGAAGTGAAATCATTACCTATAGTATTGAAGGAGTAAAAACCCCGTGGCATTGTTTATAGAGCCCAGAGAGTAGTCACTGACAATCCTCAGGTGAGCCTAATCCCCAGCTCCATCTCATGCCCTCCTCTCAGCTCTGCTTCCGCCACACTGGCCTTTCACTGCCTCCTGTCTCCTGAACATCACACTCCCTTCCATGCAGAGGACCAAGACTGGCTTGTGGGGTGCGTCACCTGTGCAGTCACGCAAAGCCTCGTTCTTAAGTGGACCCCGCGCTTGCTTTAATGCTCTGCTCTCACCGTCATTAAATTCTTAATGGTTTTGAACCAGGGGCCTCCCATTTTCGTTTTGCACTGGGACTCACAAATTACGTTGCTTATGTTGTTACTTTGTCTGAAATACCCAACACCCACCAACCATCCACTCACCCCCCACCACACCCACACACCAGCTAATCTCCCTCTCATCCTTCAGAGCTCCCGTGAACTGTCACAGAAGTTACAATTCCTCAGGGAAATCTTCCCTGCTCCCAGTCTAAGTCAAGTTTATTGATATAAGGTCTCAGAGTACTGGTTTCCTTGCCTTTGGAAACTTCTCTCAGTTTGTTATTCATTGGAGCAACTGTCTGCCTGCCTGCCCCATCAGACTGTAAGTAAGTTAAGGAGAGGAGGCTCTGAACCCCTGTCTCGCACCTGCTCCTGGCACCACACCTAGCTCAGGGTAAGCCACCACTAATCCTTTGTGAAATGAATGAATAAATGAATGAACAAGAGGAGTTGCAAATCACAAACTAAGCAATATGGCATTTGCCTGAGTCTACTTTTAAGCAACTCATAGGATTCTGTGGAACACATCTGAAAACCACTGTCTATCATTATCTAAGTTAATGTGAAATGCTACAAGTTTTATTACTCAATAATATCCTGTTTTTTAAAAAATATTCTTTGGAAATGTTATTCCCTTATGATAACATTTTATGAAATAATGTTGATTTTGACTGGAAAATTGAAAATAAAATTGCTAAATTTAGCAGTATTTACTGGAGATGTAGTGCCCAATTCATTATTAAAAAAGGCAATATGGGGCCAGCCCAGTGGCGTAGTGGTAAAGTTTGCACACTCTGCTTCGGCAGCCCAGGGTTCTTGAGTTCAGATTCCAGGTGCGGACCTACACACTGCTCATCAAGCCATGCTGTGGCGGCGTCCCACATACAAAATAGAGGAAGATTGGCACAGATGTTAGCTCAGGGACAATCTTCCTCAAGCAAAAAGTGGAAGATTGGCAACATATTTTAGCTCAGGGCCAATCTTCCTCAACAACAACAACAACAAAATTCAATAAGTGAAGATTTTAATTATGTTTAAGATCTCTGTAGCGTGACCACATTGACGTGCACATCTCATATGTACTTTATATTTGTTGGTTGGTGTTTGTTTGTCTTGGAAGTAACTACCAAGTGCATGGGATTATAAAATGCCAGTCCTCTCATTTATAGGGGCAGAAATGAGACCAAGGGAGTTAAATGACTTACCCATGGCCACGAATTAAGCCAGAGCAGGGACAAGAGCCCACTTGTCTTATCACAATTCTCCAAAACATTTCATTTTCAAACTAAAAATATTTTAGGTGAGAAGTTTGAAGGGAGTTTTGTGAAGGTCAAGACAGTCATTGCTAAAACAGGACAAGGACTCCTGTCCTGAACTGTGCTGCGAGCCACCCACCCACACTGAAAGAACAGCAGAAGTGTGACATCCTTTCATCTCATCTCACGAAGTCCACCCGCCCAGAGGAAGAGTGGCTTCTCCCAGTCTAGAAAGTTGACTTCACTCAGATAATCATGAAGGGTCCCGGGCAAAGTTGGGAGTCTGTCTTCTGCTTCCATTTGATCACCCATTCACACCTCTTTCTTCCCTCCCATCCATTGCCCTCCCATCTACCTCCTTCCTCTGATAGGCTTCCTCAGAGGTGGTGCCTAACACAGGCTCCTTCAGAACCCAGAACCCCGGCACTGAGCCCAGCACACGCCACGTTCAGTTACTTCCTCTACGGCCTGAGTTTCCATTACTCCTGTTGGTGAGACCACAATTGATTTGCTCAGAAATTTTTGCATTGGCAGACCAAGATTGCACTTTCAAAAGAAGAAAGAGCTGCAGCCAGGGCAACAGAACTGCTCTGTTTAGGGTTTGCCCTCTTTTCATCAGGCCAAGGGAAATGGAGTGATAAGGATTCCCAGGAAGCCTGTGCTAGTGACACAGCTGGTGGCACAAGGAAAAGAATGTCCATTAACTCTTGCCCTGGGTTTGTTCAGTAACGGTTAGGTGTTATAACTCTACACTTATGAAGTTAAAGCACTTTTGTTTTAACTGCGGAAATTAATAACTTAATGGTCATGACTCAGAAACTCTCTAGTCCAAACATTTTTTCACAGTGAAATGATAGTTTTTAAAATTCGTCTTCTAAAAACTTGAAGTTTCTTAGATACAGCTATAATGGTTCAGCAAAACACAAATACAGACCCTTTCCTTTTTTCTCCCTTCTTCCTTAGGGGCACAGACTTTCCTGTTGACAGATCTGAATTCTGTTACTTACAAACCATGTGATCTTAGTACATTACTTAACTTCTCATCCTCAGTTTCCTGAACTGCAAAATGGGGATGATAATAGTGCCTATCTCATGGGTTTGTTGTGTGGGTTAAACTAGATCATGAGCTCAAAGTACTTAGCATGATGTTTTGTACATAATAGGCACTCAGTGCATATTAGTTATAATTCTTGTTTCTTTCTCTAGTCAAAATTAGATTGTCCTTATGTTCCAATAGCTCAGAGTCCAACTAAATGCTAGGTCAACTAATGTGAAACTAATGTGGGAATATGAAACTATGAGAAGTAATGTAGAGAGCCAGCCCTGATGGCCTAGTGGTTAAAGTTTGGTGCTCTCACTGCTTCGGTGGCCTGGGTTCGTTTCCCGGTCACGGAACCACACCACCTATCTGTCTGTAGCCATGCTGTGGTGGCGGCTCACATAAAAGACCTAGAAGGACTTACAACTAGGATATACAACCGTGCACTGAGGCTTTGGGGAGAAAGGAAAAAATAAAAAAGGAAGATTGGCAACAGATGTTAGCTCAGGGCAACTCTTTCCCTGCAAAAAAAAAAAAAAAAGGTAATGTGGAATGGGATGAAAATATGTGATGGTCACCTACTATATGTGTTGGAGGATGGAAGAGTGGGGAATAGTACAGATCCCCAGAGTCAGCCTGGGTCCGGCACAAGGGTATATCTTCAGCTCTCACTTTATGAGTTAAATGACTTAAAGTGAACCTCAGGGGCAGCCTTGAAAATAAACAGCAGAGAGGGGTGGGACAGGTGCCTTGCCAATCACAATAAATGTATTAAGTCCTCACCTTGTCCCCAGCACAGGTACAGGTGTTGGAGATAAAAGTCCCTGCTCCTTAGAACTTACAATCTGCAGAGGGTGGGGGAAGACAATAAACTACAATTACATGTAGAACATGCCAGGTGCTTCAGCAAGTGCTCTGCGGAAAATCAAGCAGAGCAAAGGGATAAAGAGAAGCAGGAGAGGTTACTCTATAGACGCCTTTCCCTTGGAGTTAGGATAGCCGATAATGTGTATGAAAGTGTATGGTTCTTTGTTTTGGTTAGCTGACTAATCGGTTGGTTTTAAGTTTTGTTCCATTTTGCCTAAGTCACTTCTCCCTCTCCACTGTCTGGGAGACACAAGCCATGAATAGTCATGGGACATAGTGTCCAGACCTGGAGATTTAGCGGGAATCTGATTGCTAGGATCTGAGCAGGCAGGAAGGGACCGTAGGTAACAGCGGGAAGAGGCTGGAGGTTGGTGAGGCTGCACAGATGGCAGAGGTGGCACAGGCAGGCAGGGTTAGGCTGCAACGGAGACTGCTGGCTCTGGGTTCTGTACTAGCCTATTTGCTCAGTTTGGGTAGTCTTGATGTCCCAGGAGGCAGGCTGGGATAGGAGACTGAGATCAGGGCAGTGATGGTAAGATTGGCTAACCAGTTGGCTTCCCAAAGGAGCTTCCAGCCTCCGGGATTGCTGACGTCCCCTAAAACTTGACCCTAGGACATTGCTTTGATTCTCTGACCTGTTAGGGACAGACTCTGGTGCGAGTCCTCAGATACATATCTGCAGTCAGTGACTGGACACAAAGAAGTGAATAATAGTGGCAGTAGGAATAGTTGGGTAGCAAAGGACATTTTGCTGGCTCATGTGTCATGGCTCAAGTCACAGGCTATGGAGAGTTACTTTTAAAGCTGAAGTCCCACCTAATGTGCCAGCACGCACAAACACACACTCCTGTTCCTTCTTCGTGGAAGGCAATTCCAATGACAGCGCTTATTAAACACAAGTGCTGGACATTTATTGCTACTGCCATGGCTTAGAGTGGGCATTGTGAATTACAGCCTCTGTCCCTTGGAGTCCTGCTCTTCCTCAGGCCTTGGATCAGAAAGGCCACCCACTGCTGCGTGCTGAATGGTGAGCAGGTGGCTGTTGAGTTGGGCAGTCCTTGGCTGGAAACTCATTTCTGCTGCTACCACCTGTGTGAATTTGAGCAGGTTCTTTAATTTTGATCCTCAATTTTCTCATTTTTAGTGAGCGTGCCCTGAGGCTTGCTGAGAAGATTCAGCACAACTGCCTTTAACTGGAGTAGCATGCTGTTCTAACAGATCTTAATAGTTATCAATAACTATCTGCTTGGTGGGCTTTACTCTGGGTGCCAGTTTCTTATTGCAGTTTTCAGATTTATAACAAATTTCCTCACATGCTGTCCTGCAATGATTACAGTTTTTTTTTTTTTGGTGAAGAAGATTGTCCCTGAGCTAACATCTGTGTCAACCTTCCTCTATTTTGTATGTGGGTCACCGCCACAGCATGGCTTGATGAATGGTGTAGGTCTGTGCCCAAGATCTGAACCCTCGAACCCGAAGTGGGGTGCGCCAAACTTAACAACTGTGCCACCGGGCTGGCCCAATTACAGTTTTTTCATTGTTCACATGCAGTACCTGTATTTGTTCACTCCTAAAGTATTTCTTACTTCTTTTCCTTTCCAGTCATTCTTCTCTTTCTTCAATATTCTCTTTCTTCATCCTCATTGTGTTTCATTTCAGTCACTTGATATATTTAATCTCTTCTCTGACATGTCCAGCATCTCTAGTTTCTCAGAATTTTCACAGGCACCTCAGCAATTTTTCTGCTTCTTAAGATCATTAAACCTTTGATTAAGTCAGGAAATGTCAAAATGCAAAATATTCTTTTAAGTAAATAAATGCATAGAAACTCACACTTCTTATAAACACAAACTCTGCATTAATTTCAAAATAGGTATCAAGTTTAATGTTATACTTTGTAGAATTAGAGAAATTCTAAGCTTAATTTTTAAAAAGAATTAAATAACTGTTCAGAAACATATATGGTTCTTATAGTCACTATCTACCAGTACCCTGGTCATGTCAATATTTGTAAAGTAAACGTGTAGTTTTCAGGTGGATCGTTCATTGACTGGAGTGATGTACGCAAGAGGCCTGGCCCACTGCTTGGCACACACTGGGTGTTCAAGAAGCAGTGGCTCATATTAGGGCTAGTATGGTCTATTAGCTGCTTTTTATTTCATGCACAAAATATTTGAAAGCCTATTATGTGCAAAGAGCTGTGGTAGATAAGCTCAAAGTCATGAAAAATGCATTTTATGCTCTCCTAGAATTTAAAAGATCATCAGGAAAATAAGACATCGTCCTGCTACCACATGCTGAGGCCTCAAGGACAACAGTCCTGGCTAGCTATTCACTCTTACTAAACAAATGTCTGCTCCTTCCCGGAAACAAAACTCGCATGCTCTTGCCATGAGAACCACTGGGAGAAATGCTTGTGTTTTAGGAACCTGTGGTTTCAGAAGTAAAGAGGGGGAACAGCTGTGACAAGCAGAACAATTTAGGGGAGTCAGTCAACCCACAGTGCCCCGACCCCAAACCCCAACACATTGGCCCCAGGGCTAGCACGCTTTGCAGTCATCCCCTACCTCAAATGTCTCTCATGGGAATGTGATAGTTAGAGACTAATGTAGCACATTCTTTTGAAAATGTAATTGTTTTTTGGAAGGATTAAGGAGCTATTGGTCCCTTGTAAAAAACTAGCCTGATAAATATTCAGTAAATTGAATTTATTGAAATGAAGGAGAAGTGAATAATTTTGCAACATGGTTACTAACTCTGTTTGAAATCAGATACCTATGCTCTGAGCAGACCTGGGTCACGTAAAACAGGGATCCACGTTATTTCCTCGGTGGGAAGTTATCAGGCCTGGCTACATAATTTGCAGGTCCCAGAGCAAAATGAAAATGTGGGAACTCTTGTTCAAAAATGATTAAGAATTTCAAAAAATGAAATTAGATCCTTATCTTACACCATACACAAAAATTAACTGGAAATGGATTAAAGACTTAAATGTAAGACATGAAATCATAAAACTCCTAGAAGAAAACACAGGGGAAAAGCTCCTTGGCGTTGGTCTTGGTAATGATTTTTTGGGATATGACACCAAAAGCACAGGCAACAAAAGCAAAAATAAGCAAGTGGGACTACATCAAACTAAAAAGCTCTGTACAGTAAAGGAAACCATCAAGAAAAATGAAAAGGCAACCCATAGAGTGGGAGAAAATATTTGCAAACCATATATCTAATAAGGGGTTAATAGCCAAAATATATAAGGAACTCAAACAACTCAACAGCAAAAAAACAAATAACCTGATTAAAAAATGGGCAAATGATCAGAATAGACGTTGTCCCAAAAAAGACGTACAAATGGCCAACAGGTATTTGGAAAGTGTTCAATATTCCTAATCATCAGGGAAATTCAAATCAAAACCACAATGAGATATCTCCTCATACCTGTTAGGCTGGCTATTACCAAAAAGACAAGAGATGACAACTGTTGGTGAGGGTGTGGAGAAAAGGGAACCCTTGTATGGTGTTGGTGGGAATGTAAATTGATATAGCCATTATGGAAAACAGTGTGAAGTTTCCTCACAAAATGAAAAATAGAACTATCATATGATCCAGCAGTCCCACTTCTGAGTATATGACCAAAGGAAATGAAATCACGATCTTGAAGAGATATCTGCACATGTTCATTGCAGCATTATTTGAAATAGCCAAGACATGGAAACAACCTAAATGTCCTTTGACAGATTAATGGATAAAGAAAAGGTGATATGACGGAATATTATTCAGCCATTAAAAAGAAGGAATCCTGACATTTGCAACAACATGGATGAACATCGAGGACATTATACTAAGTGAAATAAACCAGACACAGAAAGACAGATACTATATGATCTGACATATATGTGGAGTCTAAAAAAGTCAAGCTCTCAGAACCCTAGATTGGAACCGTGGTTGCCAGGAGCTGGGGGGTGGGGAAAATGGGGAGACATTGGTCAAAGGGCACAAACTTTCAGTTATAAGATGAATAAGTTCTGGGGATATAATGTATAACTTCGTGGCTATAATCAATAATACTGTACTGTATACTTATAATTTGCTAAGAGAATAAATCTTAAATGTTCTCACCACACACAAAGAAGTGGTAACTATGTGAGGTGATGGATGTGTTAATTAACTTGATTAAGGTAATAGCTTCACAACATATACACATATTAAATCATCACATTGTACACCCTAAATATAAATATTTTCTATTTGTCGATTATACCTTAATAAAGCTGGAAAAACAAAGAAATTTAAAAATAAAGCTAAAAAAAAAGAAAAGGCAAATATCCCAACAAAAGCACAAAGTGAACAACATTGGAAAATTCAGGACAGAGTTAAGAGACAAGTGGGATGTGATTGAAAGGGCAGTAGAGAGAATGTGGGGAGGAATTGATATCAGAAGTGAAAATATACAAGCATGTTCCAAATTGAGGAAAGACATCAATCCACAGATTTGATTAACTCAACATCCCCTAAACAAACTAAATACACAGCAAACAGTGATGAACTGCACTATGGTCTAAAAACAAAAGATAATGAGAAATATTTTAGAGAATATAGAGGCCAAATAAGCAAGAAAAAGGCTGACAGCTGAGGTCTCAACATAAATAAAGACAAGCATCAGTGGAACACTAGTTTTAAAGAGGTAAAGAAATCTTCTGTTGGGCTGGCCTCGTGGCTTAGCGGTTAAGTGTGCATGCTCCGCTGCTGGCCCCCGGGGTTCGGATCCTGGGCGCGCACCCACGCACCGCTTCTCTGGCTGTGCTGAGGCTGCGTCCCACATACAGCAACTAGAAGGATGTGCAACTATGACATACAGCTATCTACTGGGGCTTTGGGGGAAAAATAAGTAAATAAAATTATAAAAAAAAAGAGAAATCTTCTGTTAAAACAGAATTCTATACCCAGCAGCAATACTGCCCAAAAAAAAAGATTTAAGAGAAGCTTAAGCTAAAACATTTTGTTGTTAGCAGCCTTGAATTAGAAAAAATACTAGAGTGAGTTCTTAAGTCCAAAGGAAAATAATCCTAGATTGAAAACTGGAAATGCAGAAAGGAATGAATAGTAACAAAAAGGATAATATATAGATAAATATAAATGAATATTGTTTTATGAAGCAATATCAGAAATGTCTCATGGAGATTAAAATATATGTAGAATTAAAATGCATGATAAGAGTAATACAAAAGTCAGTGAGGGTAATAGTAGAATTAAAAGTGTTCTAAGGCGTTAGCATTTGGGGGATGTGGTAAAACTAATTTTTTAAATTAAACTATATTAAGTAAAGTATTCACGATTTAGTCATTAGTGGAACTACACAAAGATTTGTGTGTGATTGCAGTAGCTGTCACTCTCCTGAGCCTGGTTCATGTGAGTCTGCCCCTCTGATGCAGAGGCACAATTAAGGTGGTGACAAGTCTGTTTCTGAGCCTGCCAGGTGTGTGGCCACAAAGGAGTCAGGCAGATGCACTGAGGGAACATGCCACCGTGGCCCTCTTGTGTGACAGGGAACACGCTCCTCAGCATTGCTGCTCATCAAGTAGCTTCCTGCTTCTTCAAATCTCTATACAACGGGATGGAAAGGAAAGAATCACCATGAGGGATAATTTTGTTGTTGTTATTTTAATTTCTATTATGGAGAATTTCAAACATTCAAAAGCAGATAGAATGGTCAAATGAACTTCCATGTACCCCTTATCCAGCCCCAGAAACCATCAACTCATGGCCAGTCCTCTCATTCCTACACCCATCCACCATCTCCCTCCCATATCATGTTGAATAAAATACTAGATGTTGTATCATTTCATCGGTAGATATTTCAGTAAATGAATGTAAGAGACATTTTGAATGAAGAGCATGCAAGACTTGGTGACCAATTATATGCATGTGGAAAGGAAAAAATGAAGGTAACTATGGTTCTAATGCTGGATAATAATAATTGCTAACATTTTCTTAGCACACACTGGGTGCCAGGTACCATTCTTGGCATGTTCTGTATTAACTCTTCTAGGGAAGGGAGAAGCCATTAATAGAAATGAGGTGCTAGGGAGAAGCCCAGGGTCTGACTTCTTCTGTGGCTGGGTGCCAGCACCTCTGGGATTAACATGATCTTTGTTTTTCTTTGTTTTTTGTTTTTGGTGAGGAAGATTAGCCCTGAGCTAACATGTGTTGCCAATCCCCCTCTTTTTGCTGAGGAAGATTGGCCCTGGGCTAACATCTGCCCATCTTCCTCTATTTTATGTGTGAGACGCCTGCCACGGCATGGCTTGATAAGCAGTGCATGTGTCTGTGACGGGGATCTGAACCTGCAAACCCCAGGCCGCCTCCCAAGCAGGGCACAGGAACTTAACCACTACGCCACCGGGCTGGCCCTTAACACGATCTTTGAAAAGAGAAATTTAGTGGCCATGGCCCAGCATCCTTTAAGGAAGAGTTTCAGAATTGGAGGTGGCAAGGGGGTGAGGGGCAATGATGGCAAACATGTATGTGTTAACGATGATCAGAGGGTATGGACTAGACTTGCAACCTCTCTTAGACCCTTTCCTCAAGCCCCTCCTACCCTGATGTGGGATATTTGCTCCAACTGCTGCTGTCTGTAGCTTAGCCCTTAGCCGCTGTGTGTAAGCAGGCTTCCTCCTGGGGTGGGTAGCCCCATCTGTCCTAGCTCCCGTGTCCTCCGCCCTGAGGAGGGGTCAAATTCTAGCCTCCAGCTCCCCGCAGTTGGCCGGGCTGACCCTGACTGAGTCTGAAGAGTGGGTATCTGGACGAAGGCACTCGGCAGATATTTGGAAAGGAGAATAGGGCTCTAGAGAGAGGATAGGCCTGAAAATGAAGATTTAGAGACAATAGAGCAGGATGTGAGACATTCGAGGGAAAAACTGTGGAGGCATTGCAGCCAGGACCGAAGACCAAGCTCATGTGGAATAGACGCTAACAGGGTAATTCCCAACAGGTCGGGAATGATGGAGAGAAAGGATCACGGCCTTTCCCTGTGTCTTATGATATGGGAACAAGAACAGTTAATTAAAAAGATGCAGAATTTCAAACATTTTAATGCCATGGGGAAATCAATTTTTTTAATTATAAATTTTAATTGAAAAAAAAACATTTTATATTTGTAAGGGTCTTTCACAGACCTAAAGTCACTTAATTTGCATTTAATTTGAACATAAAATGATTGTATTTAAGATACCAACCCTGAAAGTATAATTTAATAACACCATGATTAAAAATGTTCAGATCATTTGAACATTATTATAGGGATTTTTTTAGTCATCACCAGCTTCTGAAAAATCACATGAAAACTTGAGAAATGAAAAGTTGTCAACAGAAACACAAAAAGGGTTTTTTTGCCTTAATATTCACCATAATGTCAAGTAGACACAGAAAAAAAAATAATTTCTAGAATCCAAGATGAATAAAAGAAACAAACAGCCCAACCCTCTCTAGCCCTCGTCTTCTCCATCAGGTCCTTTGATATGGCTTCGGCTTCTGGTGTTAGTCTTTGTCATCTTCTCTAAAAGATTCTACTGACTTCTGAAAACTATTTTTATAAGGATGATTATAAGCCTCTCTACGCTTCCACATGTTATTGTCTTTCTTGATAGCATCATGAGGATTTCCAAATAGAGACTAATTTTTTCACATGCTACAGGAAACGGAGTGTGAGGAATGCAAAGTAGATGCCACACAAAGACCCGGCCTCTCTGTCCTGGGAGGGAGAGGCTCCTGTTGCGTTTGGAGGATGTATTAGTCAGCTCGGGCACTGTAACAAAGTACCAGAGACTGTGTGGCTCACACAACAGACATTTATTGTCTCACAATTCTGGAGGCTGGAAGTCTGAGATCAGGGTTGGCTGGTTCCTTCTAAAGGCTATGAGGGATAATCTGTTCCAGGCCTCTCCCCTAGTATATTAGTTAGGGCTCCCCAGAGAAACAGGACCAACAGGATGTGTATATATTTAGAGAGAGAGAGATTTAGTTTAAGGATTTGACTCACGCAATTGTAGGCTTGACGAGTCCAAAATCTGATGGGATGGGCCAGCAGGGTGGAGACCCGGGGAAGAGTTGCAGTTCAAGTCCAAAGGCAGTCTGCTGGCAGAATTCCTTCTTGCTGTGGAAGGTCAGTCTTTGTTCTATTAAGGCCTTCAACTGATTGGACAGGGCCCACCCACATTATGGAGAGTAATCTGCTTTACTCAAAGTAATTTTCAATTTCAGCATTAATCTCATCCAAAAAAACACCTTCACAGAAACATCCAGAATAATGTTTGACCAAATATCTGGGCACTGTGGCCCAGCCAAGTTGACACATAAAATTAATCATCACACCCAGCTTTTGGTGGTTTACTGGCAATCTTTGGTATTCTTTGGCTTATATACGCATTACTCTGATCTCTGCCTTGATGTTCACATGATGTTCTCCCTGTGTGTCTGTCTGCTTCCAAGTTTTCCCTTTTTCCCAGTTTTTCTCCAAGTGTTTCCAGGACACTGGTCAGATTAGGGGCCCACGCTACACCATTATGACCTTGTCTTAACTAATTACATCTACGAAGATCCTATTTCCAAATAAAGTCACATCCTGAGTTACTGGGGTTTAGGACTTCAATATATGACTTTTAGGGGGACACAGTGAAACCCCTAACAGAGAGTGGCCTCCTGGCGGAGCTTCTTCTATTTGCCCCCTCTTCCCTGCGTGGGGTACGTCGACCAGCAGCTCCATCTTGGCCTCCAAGCAGCTGGTTCTCTTCAATGTTCCCCACCTACCTCTTGGACCACTCTTTCTCAGGCTCTTTTTAAAAAATATCCTTTCATTTTTAAGTTTCAAAAGTAATACATAAAAATTGTAAAAGATTAGAATAAATAAATGAAAAAAAACCTACTGTTAGCATTTTGGCATGTGTCCTTCCAGATTTCTTAATCTCTTCTTCTTTCCCCTGTACAAAACATTTATATGCAGTAATTCCTTATTAAAAACTTTTTTATTGTGGTAAAATATATATATATATAACATAATATTTACCATTGTGACTATTTTTAAGTGTACAATTCAGTGGCATTAATTACATTCACAATGTTGTGCACCCATCACCACTATCTATTTACAAAACCCTTTTATTGCCTCAAATAGAAAGTCTATACCCATTAAGCAATATCTCCACATTTCCCTCTCCCCCTCAGTCCCTGATAACCCCTAATCTACTTTCTGTCTCTATAAATTTGCCTATTTTAGACATTCTATATAAATGGAATCATACAATATTTTTCCTTTTGTGTTTAGCTTATTTCACTTAGCATAATGTTTTCAAGGTCCACTCAAGTTATGATATGTCTATATGAGATTATATGTCTAACTTCTGCCAATAGTACATTGTCTTGAATATTGTCAGTTAATGTTAAGTTTTAAAATCAGGAATGTAAGCCTTTTAACTTTCTTCTTTTTAAAAACTGTTTTATCGCGGCCAGCCCCATGGCGTAGTGGTTAAGTGCACGTGCTCCGCTGCTGGCGGCCCCTGTTCAGAGCCCGGGCACGCACCCACACACTGCTTGTCAGGACGTGCTGTGGCAGTGTCCCACATAAAGTGGAGGAAGATGGGCACGGATGTTAGCTCAGGGCCAGTCTTCCTCAGCAAAAAGAGGAGGATTGGCACAGATGTTAGCTCAGGGCTGATCTTCCTCACAAAAAAAATAAATAAATAAAAACTGTTTTGTCTATTCTAAGTGCTTCACATTTTCATGTAAATTTGAGAATCAGCTAGTTGATTTCTACAAAAACAACTTTCTGGGATTGTGATTGAGATTGTTTAAATCTATAGATCAATTTAAGGAGAATTGCCATCTTAATCTCCAGACTTCCTATTAAAGAATTGCTGATCTCTCCATTTATTTAGGTTTTCTTTAATTTCTCTCAGAAGTGTTTCATAATGTTCAATATTTAGGTCTTACACATTGTTCATTAAATTTCCTCCTGTGTTTTTTGATGCTATTGCATCAAAAATTTGATCTTCCAATTATTCAATGCAAGTGTATAGAAACACAACTGATTGCTGTTTATTGACCTTATATCTTACAACCTTGCTAAATTCACTTATTTATTCTAGAATATTTTAAAAGATTACTCAACATTTTCTACATGGACAATCATGTTTGTGAATAAAGACGGTTTTATTTATTCCTTTCTAATCTGTATGTCTTTTGTCTCTTTTTCTTACACTAGCGTACTGATTAGGACTTCCAGAACAGTGATGACTAGAAACGATGACAGTAGAAACACATGCCTTGCTCACCGTCTTTGATAGAAAGCTCTCATTCTTTCACCATGAAGTATGATGTTAGCCAAAGGTTTTTCATAGATGCTCTTTATTAGGTTGAGGAAGTTGCCTTGTATTCCTCATTTGTCAAAAATTCTTTGTCTTTTTAAAATCATGAATACGTATTGAATTATGTCAAATGCTTTTTTTTTGTTTACCTCTATTGACATGATCATATGTCAGTCTGTTGATGTGGTGAATTACATTGATTTTTAAAATTTTAACCAAATTTGCATTCTTTGGATAAACTCCACTTCATTTTGAATATATTATTCTTTCTATATGTTGCTGGATTCTATGTGATCACACTTTGTGAAGATGTTTTGCATCTTGGCTCATGACTGGTATAGACTTTCTTCCCTGTAGCGTCATTGACTGGCTTTTGCAGCAGGGTAGTGCTGCCCTTGTAGGATGAGTTACAAAGTATTCTTGCTCCCTCTACTTTCTGGAAAGTTTATGTCGGCTTGGTATTATTTCTGCCTTAAATGTTTGACAGAATTCATTTGTAAAGTCAAAGTCCTAAGCCTAGGATTTTCTTTGTGGGAAGATTTTAAATTACAAATTCAATTTCTTTAGTTGATATAGGCTTATGTATACTTTTTTCCTTGAATCAGTTTTGATAATATGTGTCTTTAAAAGAATTTTTCCATTTCATCTAAATTGTCAAGTTAATTAGCACAGTTATTAATAATAATGTTTGCATATTATCTCCTTTTATTTATTTATTTTTTTGCTGGGAAGAATTTACCCTGAGCTAACATCTGTTGCCAATCTTCCTCTTTTTTTCCCCTACCCAAAGCCCCAGTGCATGGTTGTATATCCTAGTTGTAAGTCCTTCTAGTTCTTCTATGTGCGCTGCCACCACAGCATGGCTACTGACAGACAAGTGGTGTGGTTCCATGCCCAGAAAACAAACCCAGGCCGCCAAAGCAGTGAGAGCACCGAACTTTAACCACTAGGCCATCAGAGCTGGCTCTATTCCCTTATTATCCTTTCAATGTCTGTAGAATCTTTAGTGATGTCCTCTCTCTCACTCCCATTACTGTCAGCACGTGCATTCTCTATTGTTGTCTGGTGCTGCTGGTCACTGTGCCCTGCAGGAGCCTGGGGCTGGGGGAGCCATGCACACTGCAAGCACAGCAGAGCCAGAAAGAAGAACTCTTCCCCTTTGCAAATGTTTCCCAAGTGCTTTCTACTGACAAAGCTTAACATCAAGCCATCTGGCAAAGGAAAAATATTTAAAGGGCCCAGATCCTTTTTCACAGAGCTGGCAAAAAGGGTGAATTTGGAGCCAAGAGGCCATAAATCATAAACCAGCACAGGATGGTTTGTTAGGGAACAAAAGCTGACTGATGGAGGTGTATATTAGACTTTTTTGGTTTATCTTTGGAGTCTCTTAACCCCCTTTTCACATTTTCCATCTCTTTATCTCTCTATGTTGCAATCTAGGAAATTTCTTGAAGACTCAAGTCTTTCCTCAGCTCTGTCCAATCTGTTGTGAACCTATCCATTGAATTTTAAATTTAAAAATATATTTTTTCATTTCCAGAGGAGGTATTTGGATCTTGTCTTGTTACATGGTCCTATTTTTTTTACAACGATTTCTACACCTTTTTAAATATAATTTATTATTATTATTTTTGTGTGTGTGTGAGGAAGATCTGCTCTGAGCTAACATATGCCGATCCTCTTTTTGCTGAGGAAAACTGGCTCTGGGCTAACATCTGTGCCCATCTTCCTCCACTTTATATGGGATGCCACCACAGCATGGCTTGTCAAGTGGTGCATTGGTGCACACTCGGGATCCCAACTCGGGGCCGCTGCAGCAGAGTGCGCGCACTTAACCACTACACCACTGGGCCGGCCCCCTTCAAATATAATTTTAAAGACTGTTGTTTTATCATCTCTTTCCAATTCTATTATTATCTCAAGTTCTTGCTAATCTTTCTGTTTGCTTTGTCTCTAGTGAGTTGTTTCCTCCTGTGGTTTATAATTTTTGTTTGTGAGCTCATTTCTTTAGGATTTTTTTCTGAGAAAGTCACTTGTATTTTCAACTAAGAAAATATCCATGGAGAGTAGATTATATTCTCTTCTTCTAGGCAACTAGAGATTTCACCAGCTTGAGGCTAATTTTCATACCAAAAGTTTAGCTTGGAAATTCCCACACAATGAAAGTATTGTAAATTTCAACTCCACACCTCTGCATGGTGTAGCTTTGGAACTTCAATATTTCATGGGAGGTATTTTTTCTCCCAGGACTCTGGGCAGGGTACACTTTGTTGTTGCTTTTCTTGGGAAAGTAGGAAGAGTTTTTTAGGCCCCCTTTTACCAAAAGGACAGCTCATCCAGGATCTTAGTTTTGTTTTGTTTTGTTTTTTGGTGAGGAAGATTTGCCCTGAGCTAACATCTATGCCAATTTTCCTCTATTTTGTATGTGGGATGCTGCCACAGCGTCGCTTGATGAGCGGTGTGTAGGTCCACACCTGGGATCTGAACCCATGAACCCTGGGCCGCTTAAGCAGAGCATGTGAACTTAACCACTATGCCACTGGGCTGGCCTGATCTTCGTTTATTTAAGAATCTCAGTTCCAGCTTCTTGCCTCACATGGGCCCGAGACTACATCTCCTGCACTTGCTTGAGTGTTAAAATCCCATCCCTAGTCTTCAGGGCCTATATCCAGATCTAATTCCTGCCCTCACTACACATCTGAGACCTCAAGTTATAAGATTACTACTCACTCTGACACCTGGAACTTTTGAGCTTAGCTATGCATTTTAAGTAATTTTTGTTATATTTTATCTACAGTTCCTATGTGTTTGTGAAAAAGTGGTAAAATGGGAGTGGGTTCTGCATTAGCTCACTATACTGTGTTTCTGGAAGCTGAGTGTTAGATTTTTCATCATTCTAGAATTTACAACTGAAGATTTTAAGCAGGAGAGGGACATGATCAAATTTATCTTACCACAACTCTGGTGGATCTAAAAACAAATTTTAGAAGAATGTGATTCGCGACTGGAGGATCAGTTAGAATGCTCTTGCAATAGCCAAGATCTGAGGATGATGAGGTAGTGAAGGGTCTCCATTCCCCCACCTCCACTCAGGGAGAGTTCTTCTCCTTTAATTGAGAAAGGAAGACTGTGAACTTGAACGGTCAAGGGAGGCTTCAAGGAGGAGGTGACAACTGCTCTCATCGTTGAAGGATGCGGAAGAATTATTGGTGAAAGAAGTTATTGGTGACGGTGAGAGGTGAAAAGAGCCTTCTTTTACAGTGGACAGGCACAGAATGAGGCCAAGAAAGGAAAGCAGTAGGGATACACATGGCTTAGCAAAGGACTAGGGAGTAGGACAGCGTGCCCAGAGTAGAGGGGCCAAATAGGGGGGCAGTGGAAGAACTGATGGAACCTGATTGGGGAGGCCATTGAATCCCCTATAGATATTCTCATTGTTGGTGATTATTAACAGCATTTTTGTGAATACTGTACTGGGCTTTGCCAGTGCAGAAGCCAAAAAGGATATTTTGTTTAGATGGACACATGATGCCAGTTGGGTCCAAAATGTGGCCATCCAAATTTTCAGATCATCCAAATGTTCTGTTGCCATGACAATCTGAGTTTAAATTTCAGAAAGAAAATAAATGTTTGACAATTGATTTAAATCATCCACTTCTGACTATGTCAAAACAAACAGTGTTCGTTGGTTTGGTTCCTACCAGCTGCCATATTTCACTTGACTTTAAGATTATTTATTAGACAGTAGGATACAGATGGATGTTTAATTTGGTTTATATTTTAAAAAATGAGATTGGTGATTGTTTATAGAGAAACTTTAGGATGTTTTATTTTTCCCATTAAAAGTTGCATAGCCAAAATTATACCCACGGAATAATGTTTCACAAATGTGCTTCTCTCCATAATTATCAAATATTTTGGAGAGTTTGAGTAACTCTTACATCTGTTGCAGACATGTGACTCAGTAACCTATGGCATATGCAGAAATGGAGAAATGGAAATAAGGACATAGGAAAAAGCCTAGATGATGGATTTACCATACAGAGCAGAAAAGAAGCCAAGAGAAAATCTTTTCTTTTTAAAATGATGAATAGTTATAGAGTAGCTCAATTTTAGGCCAAGACTGTTTTGGCTATTTATTCTTCTTATTAGCCTCATAAAAGAGATAAACATACTTCTATTAAGTGTATGGAGTTCCAATAAAATGTTCAAATAACAACTTCTAACTCACAGACTACCAGAGAGATGGTTCTCTATTATGGTGGCAGGCACTTAATAATCTTACCCCAATACCAGGCCCTTGGCCAGGAAAAACTGATGTATGTACTAAATTATAATATACAGGCCTTTTCTTACCCATCTGGGTATATTCAGTACCTGACATGGCACCTGCCAGAGAGTAGACACTCAATGAAGCTTTGCTGAATGAATGTATGTGTAAATGAATACATAAAAAGATAGGATAGGGTAACATAAACCTATATTTAGATAATAGGGTATACAACAGGGGCTGTAAATTCAGTGAAAATTTTACCCAGAAGAACGCTTTGAGCAAAGTCGAGTGAATCTAAGCTTTATTTTACCTCCTCAGGTGGGAAAAGTAGATTTATTTAAAATCCCATAGTTTCCAACTTTTTATTGGTGTCATGTGTTCCTTCCTCATTGGTGGTGGGATACAATGTAACTTAGCACGGCTATCTATCACAAAACGTGAGAAAATTGTGCCCGGAGTCCCCTACATCTGGCAAATTGGAGCAGGTGCTGCCTGAACCCACATGAAAACAGGTGGGAGGGCAGGACTCAGAAGAGCAGGGTGTGCACTGTTTTTTAGAAAGTCAGGTCTGGAGGCAGGCTGAGGGTGGTCAGAGATGGTAGAGAAGGAAAGATGGGAGGCAAAATCAACTGGAAAGTTCAGGTAACAGTCCAGGTGAGAGATGATGAAAACCAGGGTCGGGATGGTGGCCACAGGGACCGAGAGGAGGGACACTTGAGATGCTAGGACTCGGGACTCATTGGATATGAGGAGTGGGACACAGGGAGAGTCAAGAATGAAGCCGAGGTTCCTGGCATGGGTGGGCGGGTGGATTGGGATGCGATTATTCAACACGGAAGAGCCAGGGAGCAGAAAGCATGCGGGTGCAGGAGCTGCTGGGTTGCTGCATGAAGTCTCAAAACCATGCTGCTGTGACTCGCGGGCTCTAAATCTCACCGAGGGCTTGCTACTGAACTTGCAATACCTTCGTAAGGAAAACACATACATAGTTTGTTATTTATAAATAGCAATGTGCCAAATGTTTGTCTTTTTTGAAAGCTGTGCCACACCTGGCTCCCCTTCCAGCTTCTGGGGCACCCCTCCCGTGGCTCATACTGGTGGGGCACAGAGCACTGCTTCTCCTGTAGGAGTGAAGGTGGGCTCCTCCCTCCCCCCACACTCTGGCTGCCAAGACTCTGGCACGCGCCCTGGGCGCAACCAATTGGATGCTGTGATGGTTCATTTTACGTGTCAACCTGGCTAGGCCACAGTACCCAGATGTTAGGTCAAACACTAGTCTAGATGTTGCTGTGAAGGTATTTTTAGACGAGATTAACATTTAAATCATTTAACATTTAAACATTGAGTAAAGCAGATTACCCTCCACAATGTCGGTGGGTATCCCTCAAACAACCCTCAAACAATCGGTTGAAGGCCTTAAGAGAAAAAAGACCCATGTATCCCTGAAGCAGAGGAATTCTACCAGCTGCAACATCAGTTCTTCCCTGAGTCTCTAGCCTGCCCACCTGCCCTGAAAACTAAAGAGAGCCAGTCAGTTTCTGTTGCTTGCGATAATGAGCCTTGCCTAATGCAATAATACATGTTCATCTTAACAAATGGCAAACACCAGAATAGGACAAAGAGATAGAAGAAATTCACATATACCCTGATACAACTGATTTAAACACTTTTCCACTTTCCTTCCAGAGTCTTCTATATGTGTTTTACACAATTGCATTCATGTATATGGTGTTTTATCCTACTTGTTCGTTTAGTGTTTTATGAGTGTATTCTGAAGTGTCATTAATTACTAATAATCGTACTGATATTCTTGGTCCTATTTCAGTCCTCTTGATGTATGCTTTCTGTTCATTATGCTTCCTTCTTATTTTCTTTGTGTGCATCTCTTGTCATCTACACTATTTTATTTGCTTTCATCTCCTAAAGTGATTTGGAAACGGGATCAAGTGATTTTTAGGTTTAAGAGCCACATGGTTAAAATCAATTTCTCTGGTGATTAAAGTTAAGAACAACATTTGGACAGTTGGACAGATCCCTTTTCCCCACCCTTTCTCCTTGGTTTTTGAGTTATAACATGTGTTAAGTATTTGCTTATATAAATTTTTTTTAAGCATTGTTTTTTGCTTAGTCATTTTGGAAACCATATTCTGAACATTATGTATATGTTCACTTGGTTGCACCACTTATTGCATGATGTTCTCCTAATCTTTGAATGATGTTTTAGGAAGGAATATAATGGTGTATTTTTTGAGCCCTTGCCTATATGAGACCATCTTTGTTATTTTCACACAGGATTGGCAAGTTGGCTTGCTCAGAGAAGTGTTCTCATGCTATTAATAGGAACTCCCTATGGAGGAGAGTCAGAGTCTCCCTACCTTCTTTCCAGCCATCTATCACTGCAGGTAGGATGCAAAAGGATAATTTTCAACCCAACTTCATCCACTCCGAAGTTAGTGGAAATTCCCCCACATTCTGGTATATGGTTTTTCTCCCCTCTCTAGCATCCAGTGGTGTTGCGAGTTCACATACTTTTGTGTACACTCGTAGGCATTCTAGTGGGAAGTTCAGAGACGGTCTAGCAAGCAAACCATGGGATCTGCTGCCATATTGCCCCCAAATGCCAGTGCTGCGTTAGTCAGCTCTTCTTAATTTCTTAGCCTTAGGTTCTGCAGCTATTTTAGATTCTTAGACTTGTTTCATCTGGACTAGTCAAGCTTCTTTGGTTGCAGGTAACTGAAACTAACCTGAGTTAGAGTAAAGAGAAAAAGAAACTATCACAGAAGAGCACAGGAAAGTTTCATGGGACCCCAGAGTAAAAATGTAACTGAGTCTTAATAGGGAAGCGGAAAGTTCTTAGGACTCTTGTTTCTTGTTTTGGTTTCTCTCTGCGGTGCTTCATAAAGATTAATAGAAATCGCTGACGTCTACTGAGGACTTGGTCTCTGCCACAAGAACCCTCAGAGAGAGGTATTTTTCATCATTTCCGTGATACGTATGAGGAAGCTGAGACACAGAAATTAATTTGTCACCCTGTTTGGAGGTTGCAGGCAGAGTTTGGACCTCAGCAGCCTGGTTCCAGAGCTGAGACCCCTAACCTCTTCCATACTCAGGTGGGTCCTGATTAGGATGACATCTCAGAGGTCACCCCCTCGACAGCATCCAAAATCTGTTTGAACATTTTCAGTGGTGGATGGCGAAGAGAAGGTGATCTCATTTGGGGCAGCCTTAACCAAGCAAATCACTCCCTATATTGAGCTCAAATCCGCCTCTTTGAAAATGTTTCCACTGGCTGGGTTTCTGTGCCCTGGGGCCACCTTGAACCCATCTAAACCTCAATCTGCCTACCTGCCTTTGAGATATTGGAGGACCTACTGTAGTGGCTGCTTCGGACTTGACATCCTGAATTCCCTCAACTGTTCCCCAGATTTCTTAAGTGTCCCCATCATCCTGTTTCCCATCGTCACAATGTGCCCCAGATCGTGCGAGCCACCTTTGTTATAAACAGATATTTATAGAGAGCATAAAATCTCATCTTTGTCACACCCAATACTCACCTCGTTCTCACAATAAGTATTTTGTAATGCCCCCCATAGTATCCAGAAATAACATGCATATATATGTATACACACAAATATACATATATGTGAATATATATCCAGCTACCTACACACATAATTTAAAAACAAATATAATGTCCTAATTATAAAATTAAGGAGGAATAAAAGGAAAGTAATTTAGGAAAAAATAATATGTAAATGCTCAGGCACAGCCACATTAGAAGACATAACGAAATGGTTCTCTGCACTTACTTGTAATAAATGTTCATATTCACAAGAAGTGAGAAGATCAGAAGCCCCTCTGCGGAAAAAGTACAGAAAATGAAAGTGTAAAGATACAAGTATGCACTAGATAAATAACAGGCCAAAATTATTTATATATGATGAAAGAAAGAGGAAAAAAGTCTTCTTTAAAATTATGACACGTGCCAAAACAAATTATAGATAGTTGACTACGAGAAGTATGATATCCTCACAGGTGAGCTGTGAATTCAAAATAATTTCCTGCCCCAAACATATCTTCTCTATTGATTTCCCTAAATTCACTCTGTAGTAATTAAGCTTTGGAGGCCGTAGGCTTCAATAGGTGATGATTGGAGAGACTGGATTGGAAAGAGAAACAGTAGACCTGGGACAGAGAGGCTGTGGGGTGGACCTCTGCGGCAGTGTCAGAGGGAGACTGAAAAATAATAAGCAACTAAAGAATAAATAATTTCAATACGCAATTCACAATGTATTTCTTATCACTGTGTGACAAAATCAAGATATGTACATTTAACAATGAGAAATATTTTAAAAGAATCCTTTTTTTTTTTTTAATTTTTTGTTTATTGCAGTAACATTGGTTTATAACATTGTAAAAATTTCAGGTGTACATCATTGTACTTCTATTTCTGCATGGACTACATCACGTTCACCACCAAAATACTAATTACAACCCATCACCACACACATGTGCCGAATTATCCCTTTCACCCTCCTCCCTCCCCGCTTCCCCTCTGGTAACCACCAATCCACTCTCTGTCCCTATGTGTTTGTTTATTGTTGTTATTATCTACTACTTAATGAAGGAAATCATACGGTATTTGACCTTCTCCCTCTGACTTATTTCAGTTTGCATTATACCCTCAATGTCCATCCATGTTGTCACAAATGGCTGGATTTCATCGTTTCTTATGGCTGAGTAGTATTCCATTGTGTATATATACCACAGCTTCTTTATCCATTCGTCCCTTGATGGGCACTTAGGTTGCTTCCAAGTCTTGGCTATTGTGAATAACGCTGCAATGAACACAGGGGTGCATGTACCTTTGCAAATTGGTGTTTTCAAGTTCTTTGGATAAATACCCAGCAGTGGAATAGCTGGATCATATAGTAGTTCTATCTTTGATGTTTTGAGGAATCTCCATACTGTTTTCCATAGTGGCTGCACCAGTTTGCACTCCCACCAGCAGTGTATGAGAGTTCCCTTCTCTCCACATCCTCTCCAACACATATTGTTTCCTGTCTTGTTAATTATAGCCATTCTGACGGGCGTGAGGTGATATCTCATTGTAGTTTTGATTTGCATTTCCCTGATAGTTAGTGATTTTGAACATCTTTTCATGTGTCTGTTGGCCATCTGTATATCTTCTTTGGAGAAATGTCTGTTCAGGTCTTTTGCCCATTTTTTAATTGGGTTGGTAGTTTTTTGTTGTTGAGATGCATGAGTTCTTTATATATTTTGGAGATTAAGCCCTTATCAGATGTATGGTTTGCAAATATCTTCTCCCAATTGTTAGGTTGTGTTTTCGTTTTGTTGATGGTTTCCTTTGCTGTGCAGAAGCTTTTTAGTTTGATGTAGTCCCATTTGTTTATTTTTTCTATTGTTTCTCTTGCCCGGTCAGATGTGGTGTTTGAAAAGATGTTGCTAAGACTGATGTGGAAGAGCGAACTGCCTATGTTTTCTTCTAGAAGTTTCATAGTTTCAGGTCTTACATTCAAGTCTTTAATCCATTTGGAGTTAATTTTTGTGCATGGTGTAAGGTAAGGGTCTACTTTCATTTTTTTGCATGTGACTATCCAGTTTTCCCAACACCATTTGTTGAAGAGACTTTCTTTTCTCCATTGTATGTTCTTGGCTCCTTTGTCAAAGATTAGCTGTCCATAGATGTGTGGGTTTATTTCTGGGCTTTCGATTCTATTCCATTGATCTGTGTGTCTGTTTTTGTGCCAGTACCATGCTGTTTTGGTTACTATAGCTTTGTAGTATATTTTGAAATCAGGGAGTGTGATACCTCCAGCTTTGTTCTTGTTTCTCAGGATTCCTTTAGCTATTCGGGAAAAGAATCCTTTTAATGAAATTAAACTAGATCTTTGTCTTCATGTCTCTCTGTTAACTTAATAATTTTTTGGTTGTAAGGCAGTTAAAAGGAGACTCAAAAAAGCTCTGTGACATAGTCGTATATGAAAATTGCAAAAGCAGAGTGATGAAGGTGTGTATGTTGGCTCCTCAGACACCGTGGGCAGGCAGCATTGCTATAGGTGACCTCATTTTTCCTAAATAGTGAGCAGTTTCTCGGTAAAGTTTCAAGCAAGACAAAGTACAGTCTTTTCTCCACTTACATGGTAGTTGCATTCCTGGAAAATTCAGTGAATGTGCACTCTGTGAAAAAACATGCTTTGCATTTATATGTAAAATGGAGTTCTAGGCTCAGATATTTATAAAAAGGTCTTTTTACCTCATGAGTGTCTGGTGGGACACTGGAGATTCATGTAGACATGGGCCAATTCTTTATCTCAGGGTTCTGCCCACACATTCCAGGAAGACCAGCATCTCTAAACCTCACCTGCTACATTCCAGTAGCACACTCCTCCCCCAATAATAGTGACAATAGAAAAATGTCCCCATGAAATTCCAAATAGCCCTCAAGGGGGATGCTGTCCCAAGGAGACATGCAGTGTTAGAGTAACTGATTTACATCCCTTCTCTAGGACACAGGTAAGCACTGGCGTGTACAAATCCTTCCACACACAATTTTGATTCAGAGGACAAACTAGTTCTAAACGTGTCTCCTGAGCCACCACTTTATTCTCTAATTTTCGTTTACCATTTTCCTAGCTTTTAAAAAAAGCTGCAATAAAATACACATAACGTAAAATTTACCATTTTTAAGTGTTTTAAGTTCGGTGGTACCCAGTACATTCACATTGTCGTGCAAATATCACCACCATCCATGCCTAGCTTTTATATATTTGAAATTCATTCAAGCTTAGAGCAAGGTTGTAAAAATAGTACAAAGATCTTTTTCTCCTGCGCCATTTAAGAGTAAGTTGCTGCTATAATATCCTATCACCCCTGAATACTTTAGTGTGAAATTCGTAAGAACACGGACATTCTCCTAAATAACCTCAATACAGCCATCAACATCAGTAAATTATAACAGATAACGTTCTATCGTCTAGTCCTCAGATCCCATTCAAGTTTTGCCAATGATCCCAATCATGTCTCTTGTAGAAAACGATCCAGTCTGGGATCAGGCATTGTATTCACTTCTCATCTTTCTACAGGCTCTGCTCGTCTGGAACAGTTCCTCAGTTTATCCTCAACTTTCAGGATCTTGATACTTTCAAAGATTACTAGCCAGTGATTTTCTAGACAAATCTCAATTTGGATTTTTCTGGTGTTTCTTCACGATTAAATGCAGGTGATGCTTTCTGGCGGGAATATCACAGAAGTCATGCTGAATTCTTCTCATTGTATCCTCTCACGTGGTATGAGATTTCAATTTGTTTTATCATAGGTAGTATTAAATTTGATCATTTGATTTTCTCTACTGTAAAGTTATTCTTTTTTATTGTGTAATCAAAAGACTTTTATGAGGAGATACTTTGAGACTATGAAAATATTCCATTCCTCATCAAATTTTCACCCACCGGTTTTAGTCTCCATTAATGTTTGCTGACTGCACTAACAGTTGCTATGTTGTCAACTGGTGATTTTCTAATTCCGTCATTCCTTGTACATTTATTAGCTGGCATTTTACTGGAAGGAAAAGCTTTCTTTTCTCCCCGTTAGTTATATTTCATTGTGTCAGTGTAGACTTATAGATTCCTCTTTTATTCAGTGCTATCATTTCTTACCATAATTACTTATTTTGATGCCAAGTTATTTATTTTGTCCTGGATTTGTGCAGTGTGAGGCCCACTGAGCTGGTTTCTGCACCCTTTTACCATGTCTCTGTCATTCATTGAGCCCTTCCCCACTTTCTGGCATAAGATATTCTAGGCCCATCTTGTTCTTTCTCTGCCCTCATCCTGGAATCACTCATTTCTCCAAGAATCCCTGATTCCTTCTAGTAGAGAATGATATTTAGAAACCAAGATCTAGACTCTAGGTGTGCACATTGTAAAGGGGGTATCACTGCTTTCAGACAGAGCTAGAGCTCTATATCTATCTATCTATCTATCTATCTATCTATCTATCTATCTATCTATCATATATCTATCCATTTATCCATCCATCCATCCATCTATCTATCATCTGTCTATCCATCTATCCATCCATCTATTATCTATCTATCCATCCATCCATCCATCCACGCACACACACACACACACACCATGTATGTATCAGACATTTACATTTATATTTATTTATTTATCTCTCTATGTTACAAACCATGAGTTCATACCAATACTTCTACCTCCAGACCTAACACCACAGGGTTCATTCTAGTTTATTTATTTTCTACATTTGTAACTTCCTTCTCTGTCAGTGAGAAACCTCGCTCCCATTTTCCTCAATATGTTTACTTATTGGATTGACGTTCTCTGTAAGTAACCAGCCCGCTGCCACCCCACTCCCTTCCTCGTCCTGTCTCAGCTCCAACACACTGCCCCAGGCTCCCAGATATGGACACAGCCTGGTTTGCCTCCCACTTAGTGGCTTTTGAGCCAAATTATTCAGAAAGGAAGGATGGCAGGGAGGTGGGCAGGAAAAAAGCTTCCTAACAATTTCAATTACATTTTTGTGTTACTTTAAATTATTTAACTTTAATTAGAAATTATTTATGTGTTTCACACTAAAGAGCACCTGCAGTGTGCCAGATACTGTGTGCACTTTACACGCATCATCTCATTTAATCCTTGCAACCACTCTTTGAGGTATGTAATGTTATTCCTTTATTCATTTTACAAAGGAGGCTACTGGGTCTTGGAGAGGTTTCACGGTAGATGGCACAGCTAGGTGCCAAACACCAAAGATCATCCTCGATATTAATTACTAAATATTTAAGTATTTCCAATATATAACACCTTCTAGATATATGTCATTTATATATCAGCAAACAAATTTTCATCTCCTTTCTTTGAGTTTATACTTTATATTCTGGTGAGCAATAAAAAAGCAGAGCTTACTATCTTTTTGGAATAACCGAGCTCCTTTATGGAGTGCAGCCACTTAATTAAGTCTCTGGACATCATCAATGCCTAGAATAGTGACTGCATATAGTGGGTACTCAATGAATAGCTTTTGCGTGGATGAATGAACAATCTATGTATCTATGAAGCACATAATGATAATGAAGTAGAAACAATGCTTGCCCAAACACTGTCCCTTCTCCTCCATTGACATATAGGAGGCCACACTTCCCTGTCCCCTTGTGGTCAGGTGGGATCTTGTGACCAGTTCCTGTCAACGGAATGAGAACAGAAGTGACTGTGAAACGCCCCTGTGGTATGCCCTAGTCACTCCCGTCCTGCAGAGGCAAGTTCCAGATGGCACAGCTACCATGTGGGGAAGGCTCTGGCAGCCTGGCTCCACCCCCAGTGTATTTCCTTCTGTCCTCCCACTGCCTTGCTGACCCACAGGAGATTTTTTTTTGTGAGAAATGAACCTTTGAAGCCACTGAGGTTTTGAGGTTAACTTGTTTCTGCAGCATAACCTGGCCTATCCTGACTCTCTTCTCTGCTTTCAGAGATACAATTTAAATAGAAAAAGCATTACATTCCCTATTAATAGTCCAAACACAATTGAGGCATCAGTGTGAGCAAATGCCAGTTGTGAGATTTATGATAGAAACAGCTTGTGAGAATATTCACGTAAAAAGGAAGCACTAAGGAATGCAGAAACATCAGCTAAAAAAAAAAAAAAATTGAGTACACAAATTCCTGGAATTCAGCCACAATGACCGAGCCACTTGCTTCGAATCTCATGTGAATCACTCTTGAGCTTGAGTTCAGATTCGAACTTCCTTTATTCCTACAATGCCAATTCTTCAAGTCACACTTCCTCTTTAAAGAAAATACTGATTTTGTTCACAGAGTTGTCTTTTTTTTGTTAAAGATCTGACGTCTTTTTTGCTTATAGGAAGGTGAGAAGTACAATTTTATCCAGCAACTGGTTAGCTTAGAACTTCCCCATCAAAGATGTTTTTACTGTTACACTAATACCAAAAGTCATTCCAACACTGAAATGGTATTTGAGGTTAAATTAGGAAGACTATTTCCTTCACCCAATGTACTTTTTAATGCTATTCATATGAAAACTTATTATAACAATTTTATATATAACAGTAGAGAGAATAATATAATTCTCATAAAACTGTCATTCTGATTTTATTTTATTTTTTTTTGCTGAGGAAGATTGTCCCTGAGCTAACATCTGTGCCAATCTTCCTTTATTTTGTCTGTGTGATGCTGCCAAAGCATGGCTTGATGAGTGGTGTGTAGGGCCTGGCTCGGGATCCAAACCTGCAAACCCCAGGCCACCGAAGGGAAGTGTGTGAACTCAACCACTACGCCACTGGGACGGCCCTTCGATTTTTAATTGTTAGCATTTTGTCATACATACGTTATTTTTTCCCTTGGCTGAAGTATTTTAAAGCTAGTCTCAGATAGAAAGACAATGAAACCTTTTGGTCCCCCAACATTTCTTCCTTAAATACTTCACTGCACATCTCTCAAAAATAAAGATATTTTTTTTACACGAGCATAATACCGTCTAACAATAAATTCCTTCAGAATATTTGATACCCAGTCTATATTTAAATTATCCCAAATGTTCCCAAGATGTATTTTTATATTTCATTTTTATATTTAGTTTGATTTGGGGTCTAAATGAGGTCACATATTGCATTTGATTGCTCAATTTCTAGTCTCTGCTAACCAATTTACTTTATTTTAAAATTCATCTTGACAGGAACCAGATAAGGATGCCCACTGTCACCACTCCTATTTAACATAGTATTGGAAGTCCTAGCCAGAGCAATCAGGCAAGAGAAAGAAATAAAAGGGATCCAAATTGGAAAGGAAGAAGTGAAACTGTCACTATTTGCATATGACATGATTTTAAATATAGAAAACCCTAAAGAACCCAGCAGAAAACTTTTAGAAGTAGTAAACGGATATGGTAAAGTTGCAGGATACAAAATCAACATACAAAAATCAGTTGCATTTCTATACACTAACAGCGAAGTAGCAGAAAGAGAAATTAAGAATACCATCCCATTTACAATTGCAACAAAAAGAATAAAATACCTAGGAATAAACTTAACCAAAGAGGTGAAAGAGCTGTACACTGAAAACTATAAAACATTGCTGAAAGAAATTGAAGAAGACACAAAGAAATGGAAAGATATTCCGTGCTCTTGGATTGGAAGAATTAACATAGTTAAGATGTCCACACTTCCTAAAGCAATCTATAGATTCAATGCAATCCCTATCAAAGTTCCAACAACATTTTTCACAGAAATAGAACAAAGAATCCTAAAATTTATATGGAACAACAAAAGACCCCGAATAGCTAAAGGAATCCTGAGAAAAAAGAACAAAGCTGGAGGTATCACACTCCCTGATTTCAAAATATACTACAAAGCTATAGTAACCAAAACAGCATGGTACTGGCACAAAAACAGACACACAGATCAATGGAATAGAATCGAAAGCCCAGAAATAAACCCACACATCTATGGACAGCTAATCTTTGACAAAGGAGCCAAGAACATACAATGGAGAAAAGAAAGTCTCTTCAACAAATGGTGTTGGGAAAACTGGATAGCCATATGCAAAAAAATGAAAGTAGACCCTTACCTTACACCATGCACAAAAATTAACTCCAAATGTATTAAAGACTTGAATGTAAGACCTGAAACTATGAAACTTCTAGAAGAAAACATCGGCAGTACGCTCTTCAACATCAGTCTTAGCAACATATTTTCAAGCACCATGTCTGACCGGGCAAGAGAAACAATAGAAAAAATAAACAAATGGGACTACATCAAACTAAAAAGCTTCTGCACAGCAAAGGAAACCATCAACAAAACGAAAAGACAACCTAACAATTGGGAGAAGATATTTGCAACCATACATCTGATAAGGGCTTAATCTCCAAAATATATAAAGAACTCATGCATCTCAACAACAAAAAAACTACCAACCCAATTAAAAAATGGGCAAAAGACCTGAACAGACATTTCTCCAAAGAAGATATACAGATGGCCAACAGACACATGAAAAGACGTTCAAAATCACTAACTATCAGGGAAATGCAAATCAAAACTACAATGAGATATCACCTCACGCCCGTCAGAATGGCTATAATTAACAAGACAGGAAACAACATGTGTTGGAGAGGATGTGGAGAGAAGGGAACTCTCATACACTGCTGGTGGGAGTGCAAACTGGTGCAGCCACTATGGAAAACAGTATGGAGATTCCTCAAAACATCAAAGATAGAACTACCATATGACCAGCTATTCCACTGCTGGGTATTTATCCAAAGAACTTGAAAACACCAATGCGTAAAGATACATGCACCCCTGTGTTCATTGCAGCGTTATTCACAATAGCCAAGACTTGGAAGCAACCTAAGTGCCCATCAAGGGACGAATGGATAAAGAAACTGTGCTATATATACACAATGGAATACTACTCAGCCATAAGAAACGATGAAATCCAGCCATTTGTGACAACATGGATGGACATTGAGGGTATAATGCAAACTGAAATAAGTCAGAGGGAGAAGGTCAAATACCGTATGATTTCCTTCATTAAGTAGTAGATAATAACAACAATAAACAAACACATAGGGACAGAGAGTGGATTGGTGGTTGCCAGAGGGGAAGGGGGGAGAGAGGAGAGTGAAAGGGATAATTCGGCACATGTGTGTGGTGATGGGTTGTAATTAGTATTTGAGTGGTGAACATGATGTAATCTATGCAGAAATAGAAGTATAATGATGTACACCTGAAATTTATACAATGTTATAAACCAATGTTACTGCAATAAACAAAAAATTAAAAAAAAATTCATCTTGATTTGTTTCCTTTCACTTTTCTTCTATTTTTTTTTTTATTCTGCTTTGCCAAATCTTTTCTTCTTTTTTCGGTGGAGGAATTTTGAGCAAGACAATACTCCCACCTTGCATCTGAGGAAATCTAGTATTTTTTTTTTAAGTATCTCATATCTCCGGCCTTTAAAAAATATATATATATTAGCCAAATGCTATTTTTATAAATTAAATCATTGAAAATATCTAGCTACTAGAGTGCTAGAGAGTAAGAGCAAAAATTCTTTGGATGATGTGACTTAACTTTTACATTGTTCATGGTTGCAAAGTTCATCTGTGTCAGAAAAAGAAACTCTTTTATTAAAAATATTTAAATGAAATAGCCTTCTCTCAGAATTAAGACTTTTCTTACTTATTCCTCAAAGAAGTTTCCTAGTGAAAAAAAAAACTATACTGTTTATTTGTTCGTTTTCAGCAGTCTCTAGAGGCAATGTGATATGGTAGTAGAAAAAAATACTAGCTGGAGATTTAGGGAGTTAGAAAACCTGGGTTTAGTGCTGCCTTTAATGAACTAATGATCTGAATAAGTCCTGTAAGTTTGGCTGAAGAGACTTCGTTTCTTCGAGAGAAAGTTTGGCCTAGTTGATGGACAAGATATACTTGGAACATTCTAGAATTTCATAATGCGATGTGACTGAAAACAGTGAAATCTTTTTTTATCCCCCCAACAAATATACCAGGTCTAAGTCTTCCAGATGAGGGTTGTTCTGCAAAGCAGGCCCTTTGGAGCCACGAACTAATTTCCCTGATGCTGCCACCCCTTAAAACATCCCTTAAAACCCCATTAAAAAGAAACATAAATACTTTCAGAATCAGTTTACAAGTCATACAAGAAAATAAGTACTACTACTTGATGGCCACATCTCCCCTTTTATGTAATAAGTGTTTATTGTGGATTTGCTACTTACATGAAGAATTCGGCCAGGTGCTGGGGTTGCCGAGGCAGAGATGGGCACAAAGATGAATAAAAGTTCCTGCCTGCTATGGAATTGGAGATCTGGTTGGAGGGGGGAGACGGGCATATACACAAAACAATTAAAGGGAATGAGTAAAAATCTGGGGGGGATGGGAAATATCTTTAGAACAGCCTTTATATCCCCAAAGCCAAGATCCTTGGGTTTGAGAAATGGACCTCCTGGGCTAGGAAGGCCTTAACTTACATTTTGAGACTAAGAAAGTGACTCCCCCGTGATCTTTATCGAAAGTGGTTCTGGTGTCATCAGGCTAGCACTAGGAGGAAATATCAACAATAGCTGGAAATGAGAAAGCTCAGAGCATCCTTTCGGCAAGGTTGCAGCCCAGACAAACACACTACACGCTCAATAACTTAAATAATTAGTAAATGCTCCTTTAAGAAATAAGCACATCGAAGGGTTTATTGCACTATGAAGGAATTTTGCTACTTATGTGTTTCCAGATAATCCCAATTAAATATTCTAGGGTTCGGATGTTTTCAATGGGGTTTGATTTCTGCTGGATTATTTTTTTCCAAACCTCTTGTTAGATGATTCCTTCATAATCATATCAATAAGTATCTCTTATGTTGACTGGAAATTTTAGTAGTCACTTGTTGATGTTACTTGGTGCTGACTCCCAGACAAGACACTGGTAAGAGAGAAGACATCATTACCCCATGCAACGCAGGAGCTTGTCCTACTGGACATAAATGTTTCCTTGAAGTGGGCTGATTAGCTATTGTTGTGGATGGACTCGCAGAGTGTCACATTACCGATGTAACACAAGCAATTTCTGCTGAAAAGAAAGATGTCACATTGTCAAGTGCTGGAGAAGTATTTGTTGAGGGAGCTGGGCACAGCTATTAAAAACATTAATTAGCATAATCATGATTCTCATTCATTTATTCAAGAAATAGTTATTGAAAACCTACCAGGGACCAGGCCTGAGTGCTGTTACGGTTTATGGTTATTTCAGGTGTTCTCAGTCATCTAAACAGGAGACCGATTGCACAGTCCTAGAGGAGACTGGTTGACATTCAAAGACAGAGACTAAATTCATTCTTCACTTAGCTAGTAAGAAAAGTAATTTCCATTGCATGCAGTAAGACTACAAAAATTTCTTCTGAATGGAACAGACAACAGTAATAGAAGATTACCACCAGTAATTTAGACTCGCTGAATTAATTTAACCTACGTATGCAGTTTGGGAAGGTGAAGAATTATAGATGATATCAAAGTAATTCAGCAGCCTAAGCTAGAACTGCACTAGTCTAATAGATGCTTATTTAAAAACTCTCTAATACAGTCTTTATAAACAAACAAAATGAAACAGCAAAAACAATCTTACTAAAAACCTCACAATCACAGACCTAAAATGCACCAAAGTGACTCCGATAAAATTTGTTCTCATCCTATGGTTTCCCAAAGGGATCCAACAATGACTATCAAAAGAGTTAGGAGCTAGACCCAAAGGGTTTAAGTTGATCCAGCTGTTCCACCCTTCGCAGCACCTACCTCTGCAAGCTGCTACTGCTGCTATTTGGGGAGTGAAGAGACAGCCAGGAAGGCAGTTTCCTCCCCACGCCCCACCCCCAAGTGCTGGAGGACAAGAGGAGAGGAAGGGCAAGGCTATCTGAGACAGAGGGGACCATGGGTTGGGGACAGGGTCTGGTTGCAGAGACAAGCCCCAATTGCACCATCTAAGCTGAGCTCAGAAGCAGTGCCAGCCCGCTCCTCTGGGATCCGGGGACTTTCCCTGGTGAGTCCTCCCAGTGGCCACACCCACTCTTTCTAGCTATTGGTGCCCTGTGTTGAGGAGAGCGAACAAGGAGGGAGCGAGATGCCAATGTCTCGCACTCCTTTGTAAATGGTGACAGAGAGGAAAAGCCGTTGGACATGATTCCTGTGCCCTTACCCTCCTTGTCAACCTCACAACAAGCTGACCACAAGTGAACAAAATCCAAGAAACCATCTGAGCCGCCTGAATGGCTTTACCCTCCCTCTTGTCTCTGGTCTTGCCCTTCCTGTTTCAAACTCCCCGTTGTCTGTCAGCCACCTTTCTTTTTTTTTAATTTTTATTATTTATTTATTTATTTATTTATTTATTTTTCCCCCAAAGCCCCAGTAGATAGTTGTCTGTCATAGTTGCACATCCTTCTAGTTGCTGTATGTGGGACGCGGCCTCAGCATGGCCGGAGAAGCGGTGCGTGGGTGCGCGCCCGGGATCGAACCCGGGCTGCCAGCAGCAGAGCGCACGCGCTTAACCGGTAAGCCACGGGGCGGCCCTCAGCCACCTTTCTTTACACTTGCTATTCGTAGACTTTGCTAAATGAAGGGCTTTGATTTGAATAGAGCAGGTTTTGGAAAGCAGAGTTGTGTTAGAGACTACTGGTTTCCCCTCAATACCCGTTTTTCCTCCTAGTAATCCACAAGAAACGATGAAATCCAGCCATTTGTGACAACATGGATGGACATAAAGGGTATTATGCAAAGTGAAATAAGTCAGAGGGAGAAGGTCAAATACCGTATGATCTCACTCATTAAGTAGTAGATAATAACAACATCAAGCAAACACATAGAGACAGAGATTGGATGGGTGGTTACCAGAGGGGAAGTGGGGAGGGAGGAGGGTGAAAGGGATAATTGGGCACATGTGTGTGGCGATGGATTGTAATTAGTATTTGGGTGGTGAACATGAGAACATGATGTAATCCATGCAGAAATAGAAGTATAATGATGTACACCTGGAATTTATACAATGTTGTAAACCAATGTTACTGCAATGAACAAAAAATTAAAAAAAAAAAAAAAAAACTCCCAGAAGAAACCCAGAATAATAACTACATCTCCCAGATGCCCTTGGGGCTCGCTGGGGTCATGTGGCTAAGTTCTGACCAATGGGAAATAAACGGCAGGGGTGTGTGCAACTTCTAGGAAGTATCTCTAAAGGGAGAGGGCATACCCTTTCTCCCGGCCTTCCGCCTTCCTGCTGGTGGCATTATGGGTTGAGGGGGTGATGGCGGGAACTCCAGCACCAGCTGGGACCCAGAAGTGGGAGCCACGTGTTGAGATGGGTGAAGCAACAAGACGGAAGGAGCCTGGTCCTTGCTGATTGTGGAGCTGCTCTAGCAACCCTACATAACTGATGCTGGGGCCAAATAAAGTCTCTCTTATTTAAGCCTTTGTTATTTTGAGTTTTCAGTTTACTCAAACCTCATCCTAACTGATATAAGAGCTGTAAATTGCTTTTAGTTAAAATAATAACTAACATCGTTCGAGCTCTTACTCTGTTCCAGGCAATGATTTAAGAGTTTTAGGTTTATTAACTCAGTTAATACAACAACCCTATGAAAAAGTATTACTATTATCCCTATTTTATGGATGAGGAGTAAACAGTGATGCTAAGTCACTTGCTCAAGGTCATACAGCTAGTAAATGGCAAAGTCAGAACTTGGACCCAGGCAGTATGACCCCCGAGCATGTGAAGTCTTATCTTCTACAACAGAGGTTGGCAAACTACAGCCTGTGGGCAAACCCAGCCTGATGCCTCTTTTTATAAAGTTTTTTTGGAACACAGCCACGTTCATTCATTCATGTATGGATTGTCTATGGCTGCTTTCACCCTGTAAGGGCAGAGTTGAGTAGTTTCAACAGAGACCAGTTGACCCCAAAGTCTAAAATATTTATTACTTGCCTCTTTACGGACAAAGTTTGCTGACCCTTGTTCTATGTATGATCTACTGTCTCTAAACCTGACTTGGAAAAATGTGAATTTATATAAAAGATGAACTAGGGGTGATTTTTTACTTTAGAAAGTAGTTGACAATAGGATTTCCTAAACGCTAAGAAAAAAAAATTTTTTTGAGAGGCCCTTCTGCACCAGGAACAGCGGTAGGCCCTGTATACAACGTTTTAGTTTATTCTTTACAACCACGCCATAAGGGAGATGTTTTTTACCCCCATTTTGAAGATGAGGAAACTGAGGCCCAGAGAATTAAGTAACTTGCCCACAGTTTCCCAGCTATTAGTGGCGAAGCTAGGATTTGAACCCAAGTTTTTGATTCCAGTCCTAGTCTCCATCCACTATATCATGCCATCTCACTTAAAGCATTTAAAATATAATTTAATTTACAGAAAAATGGGCTTTCCCAGGAAGACAGATCGTATTTGTATGTTGTAAACCTTACCATAAGGCTTTGACGACATAACAAACTTTAGTCAAGAATTATCTAAGCCTTCGTTATAGGTTGATGATTCCATATCAAACTGATCTTCAGTGGCTTTTGGTCTAATATACGCCTACCTAGAAGTCCTGGGAAAACCAGTTCTAGGACATCTTTTCAGAAGTCTGATTTTTCAGAGTTGTAAACGAGATTAACAGTCTTTGGAACTGCACTTCAAGTATAAATGAGATCTCCTTTGAATGAGAAAAACAAAACATGGGAATCTTTCCAGACAAGCCAATCCAGGCATAGTTCATTGTTGATGCCTTAGCCAGGCAATGAGTAATTGATCACTTAGCCAGGCTATGACTTTAATCTTCTAAGGATTATAAACCTCTAAGAGAACCTCTCAATGTTTTCCCTTGAAAATATTAATATACATATTTAAACAGATTTCCAGGCCTTTGGAATGTTATTGACAACATCTTTGTTCCCTGGACCCCCAAGTTAAGAGCTTCTGTGTTAGTTCTAGTGTCCTCTCTCTATTGTTATTAACAATATGACTTTGACCAAGTTACTTAACCATATTAAGCATCAATTTGTTCATCTGTATAGTAGGAGTAATAATAATATTTACAAAGTGATTGTGAAGACTGAGATAATTCACAGAAAGTGCTGAGCATACATCTGTCACATAATAAGCATTCAATAAACATTATCTATGATTATTAGAAGTGGTTTATCTGTTTCCTAACTTTATAAAGTTATGACCAAAACACATGACCATTCCATATGACCATATGACCATATGGAATATGACCATATTCCAATTGATGAGGACTCACTGACCACTGCTTATATTTAGCACTGTGCTAGGATTTGTGATATCAAAACCTCATAAAACTGGGGGCCGGCTTGGTGTCATAATAGTTAAGTTCGCGTGCTCCGCCTTGGTGGCCTGGGGTTCGCAGTTTCGGATCCTGGGTGCAGACCTATGTGCCGCTTATCAAGCCATGCTGTGGCAGCGTCCCACATAAAGTAGGGGAAGTTGGGCACGGATGTTAGCCCAACTCTCAGCAAAAAGAGGAGGATTGGCAATGAATGTTAGCTCAGAGCTAATCTTCCTCACCGCCCCCTCCAAAAAAAACCCTCATAAAACCATGGGTCATTCAATTATGCTACAGAATTTAGGACTTAAGAATATATAAGGAATTAATAATTTATAAGAATAATTAACATTCTATTAATGAAATTGAACTTTCTTAGAAATTAATATTTATAAAATATTTCCCATGTTTTCAGGATTCATGATGATGATATTGGTGACTAATGTGGATGTATCCTACACAATCTTAACAGGAAGTGATGACATAATAATCCCCTGAGCTGCTTCTCGCCTTGGAGGGCAAGGTAGGGATATTTAATGATGTTTCATGGGAAGCATCAGGGTATCCATGGGTTAGTGGAATGGGGGGTCATTTTTTAGTTTCAACCATTAGGGATTCCTCTAGCCCCCCTCTTTGTTAGGGGCACAGAGCTCAGAGTAGAGAGACAGAGAGCTGTAGACTCAACAGCCACAGTTAACATTTCTTTCAGCAACGTTTTATAGTTTGTCAAGGTAGAAGTCTTTGCATAGCTTTTGTTAAATTTATCCCAAGTCAGCCATCAGAATCCTGTGACTGTGATCAATTTCAGACCGCAGTGGCTGGGGTCCTTGGTCAACTACATTTTCTCTAGTGGGAGGTCTGCAAAGTATATTTTCATGATGACTGCAGAACTCCAGTACAATGTTTAATAGAAGTGGTGAGAGTGGGCATCTTTGCCTTTTTCCTGATCTTATGGGGAAAGTGTCCAGTATATCATCATTAAGTATGGTATAGGCTGTAGGTTTTCCATAGGTCTCTTTATCAGTTTGAAAACCTTCTATTCCTAGTTTACTGAGATTGTTTTAAAAAATTCATGAATGGGGGCCAGCCCGGTGTTGTAGCAGTTAAGTTCAGGCATTCTGCTTTGGTGGCCTGGGGTTCCCGGTTCGGATCCTGGGTGCAGACCTACTCACTGCTCATCAAGCCGTGCTGGGGTGGCATCCCACATAAAGGAGCTACAATTCTACAACTATGATATACAACTCTGTACTGGGGCTTTGGGGAGAAAAAAGAAAAAGAGAAAGAAAGGCAACAAATGTTAGCACAGGGCCAATCTTCCTTAAAAAAAAAAAAAGAAAGAAGGACTTTTTAAAAAAAAATTTCATGAATGGGTGTTGATTTTTCTTGAATGCCTTTTCTGCATCTATGAAATGATTATACAGTTTTTATCCTTTATTCTGTTAATATAGTTGATTTCATTGTTAGATTTGTGAATGTTAAACTGACCTTGCAATCCTGGAATAAACCCCATGTGGTCATAATCTATTATCTTTTTTAATATATTATTGGATTTGCTTTGCTAATATTTTATTAAAGATTTTGTTCACAAGGTATATTGGTCTATGATTTTTATTTTTTGTAATCTCTCTGACAGGTTTTGGTATCAGAGTTATATTGACTACATAAAATGCATTGGGAAGTGTGCTTTCTTTTTCTGTTTCCTGAGAGTTTGTGTAAGATGAATATTATTTCTTCCTTAAATATTTAACAGAATTCACCAGAGAAATCATGTGAGAAGGTTTTTGAGTGTGAATTCAATTTCTTTGATAGATATAGGGCTATTTCTATTTTTTATTTCATCCCGTATCAGTTTTTGTTAAGTTGCATTTTTCAAGGAATATGTCAATTCCATCTAAGTTTTCAAATTTATTGGCATAAAGCTGTTTATAGTATACCATTCTGATAACTATAAAGTTTGAAGTGATATACCATTCTTTCATTTCTGATATTGAAAAGTTGTCTTTTCTTTCTTTTCTTCTTGATCAGTCTTATTAGAGTTTACCAATTTAATCTTTCAAAGAATCAACTTTTAGTTTTGCTAAATTTTTCTATTTTTGTTTATTTTTTGTTTCATTGATTTCTGCTCTAATTTTTATTTCTTTCCTTTTGCTTACTTTGGATTTATCTTGCTAATCTTTTTCTTGCTTCTTAAGGTGGATAAATGATACTTGGATAATTGACTTTATGCCTTTCTTTCTGATATAAACATTTAAAGTTATAAATTTTCCTCTAATCACGGCTTTAGCTACAGCCCCCAAATTTTGATATGTCATAGTTTCGTTATCATTCAGTTTAAAATGTTTTCTAGTTTACCTTGTGATTTCTTCTATGACTCAGGAGTTATTTAGAAAATATTGTTTAATTTCCAAATATTTGAGGCTTTTCTAGATATCTTATTGTTATTGATTTCTAATTTAATTCATTTGCAGACAGAGAACATACTCTAAAATTTCAATCTTTTGAAATTTATTGAGACGTGTTATGGCTCAGCATATGGTCTACCTTGGTGAATATTTCATGTGTACTGCTAAGAATGGTTATTCTGAAGCTGTTATTCTGCAGGTGTGATGTTTTATAAATGTCTATTAAGTCAAGGTGGTTGATATTGTTTAAATCTTCTAAATCCTTAATGATTTTTTGGGGGAGAGTCTAGTTGTTCTATCCATTTCTGAGAAGAGGTGTTAAAATCTCCTACTATGATTGGAGATCTGCCTGCTTCTTCCTTTATTTCTGTCATTTTTCTGCTGCATGCAGTTTGAAACACTGTGAATTGTTATGTCTTTCTGATGTATAGACCCTTTTGTAATTACGAAATGTCCTTCTTTCTCTTTAGTAATATTTCTCGTCTTGAATCTCTACTTTGTCCAAAATTAACATAGCCCCCCCAGCTTTCTTGTGCTTATCATTTCCATAGTAACCCTTTTCATCTTTTTACTTTCATCCTATTTGTGCGTCTGTGTTGAAAGTGCCTCACGTGAAGGCAGTGTATACTTAGGTCTTGCTTGTCTGATGTGGTTGAGTTTGTCTACCCTCTTCATATTTGGTTTTCGATCGTCCCATCTGTTTTTCTTTCCTCTGTTTTTCCTTCCCTACCTTTTGCGTGAATATTTTTAACATTCCATTTTAATCCTCTCCTGACTCTTTAGCTATTAGTTGCCCTAGTGATTACAATATATGTCTTTACTTTATCACAATCCACTTAGAGATAATATTGTACTGCTCCACATACCTCATAGGAACCTTATAGCAGTACAGTTCCATATGCTGCACACACACAAACACACACACACACACACAAACTTTGTGTTACTGTTGTCATATATATATTTCATCTACCTCAGGCCAGTAAGGCTGATGGTTTTTGCCTATAAAGGGCATGGGAGTTCAGGAAGCTTCCTCAAGGGAAAAAAACAAAGCTACAAACTTCCAAAACTCACCAGGTACAATTTCCTTCTTCCAAGAGTAAACTCCACTCCAGTTTCTACCTGCTTTTAGTCGCTCTCCACTGCTTTCAAATATTAAAAAAAAAATTTCCCGCTATTATCTCTGTGGTTTAGTCTCACCAAGCTACTCTGTCGTTACGAGGACGTAATCTCCACAGTCAACCTTTTTCAGAGAATTTTGTAAGAAATTAAGCCCTTCATTGAAATCAATCAGCAAACACTCACTGCTTTGGGAAGATGCACATGCTTAGGCTGAGACTTTGCCTTCTGAACTTAATGCAACAAGCAAACACCCTAACAGAGACAATAGCACGTGGTCATACAGAAGCGGTTCCAAACTGGGTTACTGATGACTTGCTGGCACCTGATAGCAGAGTCCATCCTATATTCTTCACGGTTTCTTGAGTGGTAGGCTGTATGGATAAGTGAACCATGTGAAATGGCCACTGTTGGCTGTTTCTTTGACCTTGAAAAACATGAATGTTGTATGTTCAACTAAATGGTCTCTTACAGAGTGTGGGTCTCAGTCCATCTTGAACATTTTCTCATCTTCGCCAAGTCCTAAAGAAACACTCTCTGTGTTGTTATATATAGACACAGACAGGATGGGCATCCCCTGACTATTGGAGTCACAGCTCTCGAAGACAAAACTAGGTGAGCAGCCCCCTTTAAAGAATTCTGCCCTAATGAGGAGTGTTACCTGATGTGGGTGCCACCCCACATGTTATACATTGATATTAACACCAGTAACAGGTAGTTGTGCTTTCTTGAGGCAGGAGTTGATTATTGTGATGTCTAAAAGTCATGGTCCTGAAAGATATCCCATGCACGTGGATTGGAAGAATAAACATAGTTAAAATGTCTATATTACCTAAAGCAATCTACAGATTCAATGCAATCCCAATCAGAATCCCAATGACATTCTTCACAGAAATAGAAAAAAGAATACTAAAATTTATATGGGGCAACAAAAGACCCCGAATAGCTAAAGAAATCTTAAAGAAAAAGAACAAAGCAGGAGGCATCACAATTCCTGACTTCAAAACATACTACAAAGCAATAGTAATCAAAACAGCATGGTACTGGTATAAAAACAGACACACAGATCAATGGAACAGAATTGAAAGCCCAGAAATAAAACCACACATATACGGACAGCTAATTTTCGACAAAGGTGCTAAGAACATGCAATGGAGAAAGGAAAGTCTCTTCAATAAATGGTGTTGGGAAAACTGGACAGCCACATGCAAAAGAATGAAAGTGGACCATGTGCTATCGCCATTCACAAAAATTAACTCAAAATGGATCAAAGACCTGAAAGTGAGACCTGAAACTATAAAACTCATAGAAGAAAATATAGGCAACACACTATTTGACATTGGTTTTAAAGGAATCTTTTCAGATGACATGCCTACCCAGACTAGGGAAACTAAAGAAAAAATAAACAAGTGGGACTTTATCAGATTAAAGAGCTTTTATAAGACAAATGAAACTAGAATCAAGATGAACAAACAACCAACCAGCTGGGAGAGAATATTTGCAAAACATACATCTGACAAGGGGTTGATCTTCATAATATATAAAGAACTCACACAATTGAACAACAAAAAAACAAACAACCCGATCAAAAAATGGGCAGAGGAAATGAACAGACACTTCTCCAAGGAAGATATACAGATGGCCAATAGGCACATGAAAAGATGCTCAACATCACTAATCATCAGGGAAATGCAAATCAAAACAACACTAAGATACTACCTCACGCCTGTTAGAATGGCTATAATCACCAAGACAAAAAACAACAAATGTTGGAGAGGATGTGGAGAAACAGGAACCCTCATACACAGCTGGTGGGAATGCAAATTGGTGCAGCCTCTACGGAAAACGGTACGGAGATTCCTCAAAGAATTAAAAATAGAGATGCCCTATGATCCAGCCATCCCACTACTGGGAATCTATCCAACGCACCTGAAATCAACAATCCAAAGAGGCTTATGCACCCCTATGTTCATTGCAGCATTATTCACCATAGCCAAGAAGTGGAAGCAACCTAAGTGTCCCTTGACTGACGATTGGATTAAGAAAATGTGGTATATATATACAACGGAATACTACTCAGCCATAAAAAAAGACAAAATCGTCCCATTTGCAACAACATGGATGGGCCTGGAGCGTATTATGTTAAGTGAAATAAGCCAGAAAGAGAAAGACAAACACTGTATGATCTCACTCATATGTGGAATATAAACCAACACATGGACAGAGAAAACTGGACTGTGGTTACCAGGGCAGTGGGGGTGGGGGGTGGGCACAAGGGGTGAAGGGAGTCATATATGTGGTGATGGACAAACAAAAATGTACAACCCAAAATTTCACAATGTTAGAAACCATTAAAACATCAATTAAAAAAAAAAAAAAAATCATGGTCCTGAGACGGTGCTACTAAAACCCTGTAGACCCTAGCATTGCCAGATTAAAAACAAACAAATAAAAACAGGATCCCCAGTTAAATTTGAATTTCAGATAAACAACGAATAATTTTTTAGTCTAAGTATGTTTTGCTTCTTTTATAATTATTACATGAAACATACATAGACTGAACAATTATTTGCCATTGATCTGAAATTCAAATTCATCTGGCAAATTAAATTGGCAATTCCGTGGTCTCCATTCAGTGCTGTCAAAGCGGACAGGCTTCTGGCCCTGGAAGGCCTCAGTGGTAGGGAAATGGGCCTTTGGTTGGGATGTTCAGGATCCCATCCCTGGGAGGAAGGAGGCACCCTCGGCCAGGAGGCCAAGTTCTCAAGCCACCCTGCGAGTCAGTCACCAGCTGGATGCTCATAAAGAAAATCTTTCTTTTGAGAGCTCCTATAAAAATAATATTTAGCTTTATCTGGGGCTTTACATGTGAGTGTACTCTATAATTATTCATTTGCTAATTGCCACAACATCCTGTTGAGGTTGGTGAATGTTTCTACTATCCTCATTGTGCAATAAAGTAAACAGGACAGAGGAGGAGGCTGACTCACAGGGTAGCCCGCAGGCCAGGAGGCGACAGGCGGGAGAGCTCAGGCGGGGCCTCGTGTCCTGAGCTGCTGGTCCACAGGCAGGGTTGCCCCAGGCTGGCCCTAGCAAACCCCAATAAAAATCAGAGAAGGGGAATAAAGAAGATGCTCTGAAACGCCTGAAAACTGCACATTCTGAACAGCTTCGTTGTTGGTAAATGAAATAGACCAGAACAAAAATATGTTGAAAGGGAACTATTGAAGACAGATTTTCCCCCAAAGAAGAGACTAGATTAACCACCTTTTGTTTCTCCCCAAGGAAAAGTGAATTTTCTTGTCAGTGCCTGGAAATGAAGATAGTAAGAGAACTAAAATTGTTCCATACTGTAATAACAATGATGGACATTAATTATCTCCTATATCAGGCAGTTTACATATTTGGTAGAACTTAATCTTCACAAGTCTACATGTACTACTGACTGTCCCCGCTTTACTGATGAAAACGTGTAATCTCAGAGGGCCCTAGAGACCTCTGAGACGCACACTGCTGCTAAGTGGAGGAGGTGAGATTCAAACCCAGGCCCTGCCTGACTCAAGCGCATGGACCATTTTCTGCATGGCCCCATCCACCCACACACAGGAAAAAATCCAGCACACTCAAATCCAATTACATTATTTGTCCTTTCAAATGCCATTTAAATTAGCTTTTTGTCTATTCTGTCTCTGAATTCTGTTTATGAATTCTAAAGCAATCTCAGGACGAGAGCCGTGCACACCCACCGACAGAGTCTTGCCAAGGCTCTTAGCTCTGAATAATACTCCCCAACACAAATCCTGCAGCCCTCTCAATAACACTGTGAGGACTGTACAGTTATCATTATCTTCCTTTGCGAGATAAGGAACTGATTTACAGAAAGGGTAAGGGATTTGTCTAGGGTCACACGGGGCCAGAACACATCTTGTTGAAAGATTGAGGAAATTGTCTTCAATTGTCAAAAAGTGTCCCCAATCTGCAATTTGAGTGATACACACTTTTTCTTCACAAGTATTTTCCACCCCTTGTCCCATGACCAGCAATTGCAGACAGGACTCCCTGCTAATTCACTTTCAGGGGCTCCCTTGTTCTGGCAATTCGTGGTGTGACATGGAAGCCTTCCACCACCTGGCTTTGACCTACCTGTCTAGCCTCATCCCCTGCCCTCCCTACAGGAAGCTCTCATTCAGGCCAGGCAGGTGATGTTTATCCTCTACGACCTGCCCACAGTGCCCACCTCCACACCTTCATCTCCTTGGTTTCCTCCTAGGAATATGTACAGTGCAGTGGACCGGGTTTGAAGCCAGATTGCTTTTGCATCAGTTGGACCTGCGTTCCAATTCTCTCTCTACCACTGCCCAACTATGTGACTTTGGGGAAGATAGTACATCTGGAGAATCTATTTTCTAATAGATTGTAGATAATGGGGGATTAGCGATCATGTATTTAAAGCATCCAGTATGATGCCTAGCGCAGAACAGGTGATCAATAAATGGTTTTTATTATTATGACACATCCTTATCCTCAACTCTATTTAATTCCTAACCATTCTTCAAGATTCCCTCCTCCCTCAACCAGCTCAAGGTCATTTCTCCCTTCTCTGGACTTAGAACGAATTTTCCTCTGATGGCTCCCAGTTCTTGCTCTCTTGTGTTCTTTTCATAAATACCAGAAATATTCACTAGGGAGTGTTGTGGGTTGAATCGTGTCTCTCAAAAAGACATGTTCAAGTTTAACTCCTGGTATCTGTAAATGTGGAAATAGGGTCTTATGGATTTCCTTATTTGTAAATAGGGATTTTGTGGATATAATCAAAGATGTCATACTGGATTAGGGTGGGCCTTAATCCAGTGACTGGTGTCCTTATAAGAAGAGGGAAATTTGGACACAAACACATAGATACACAGGGAGAACACCGTGTGACAGTGGAGGCAGAGATTGGAGTGATGCATCTTCAAGCCAAGAAACACCAAGGATTGCTGGCAACCACCAGAAGCTGGGATGAGGCAAGGAAGGATCCTCCCCTAGAGCCTTCAGAGAGAGCATGGCCCTAACAACACCTTGATTTTGGACTTCTGACCTCCAGAACTGTGAGAGAATATATATCTGTTGTTTTAAGCCACCCAGTTTGTGGTAATTTGTTACAACAGTAATAGGAAACTAATACAGGGAGATTGCTCTTTTTTCTCCCCAGCTAGACAATAGGCTCCTTGACAAGGTCAAGGACTGGCCTCCTCACATGTGGTCCGTGCTCAGCATACCTCAGAAGATTGGTGAAATGTGAGAATGACCCTGACTGCTGGGTCCTGAGTACCTCTTCAGCTCTTCTCAGCACCCAAGAGGCAGCCCTGGGAGCCCATCTGACTTCAGTGCAGCCCCAGCGCCCCTAAAGTCCTTTGGGTTCATGCTGTTGGCAATAACACCAGCAGGAGAAATTCACTAAATAGTTTCCAATTCCCCATTTTAGCAGTAAAATAGTTCCCAAAGTATGGAGAGAAAGCATGATGATAGGCACTGCACATTGAACCTCTAGAAACTGATGCTTTCATTGGACGAGGACGTTACTGTATTGTTATTTCAGTGTTAAAGAGAGACATCTCCTAAAAACTCAAACATTCAGTTAAGAGAGCAGTAAATCTTCTGTTAATGACAGGGTGACTCTTGGAAAAGAGCCCTCATTTTATATTTATTCCTTCCTTTGTCGTTCACTTTGATACTTGTTGCGTATTTACTAGGTGCATGACACTGCTTAATGTCACCTGTGGAAAGATTATGATATAATGGAACTTAAAGAAATTCATGGGCTTGGCCATTTCAATTTTATCGTGGGGAAGGACACTGATATTTGTTGAGTGCTTGCACTGAGGCTCTGTGGTAGAAACTTTAATATATGATTTCAGTCAGTTCTCCTGAGCATCCATGAGGTAATTATTTCAATTTCCATTTTATAGATAAAGAATCCATGCCTCAGAGAAACAAAGGACTCGTCTTAGGCACATAGCCAGTAAATATCAGACCTGAGATTCCAATCTGGCTCCATCTGATCCCAATGTCATTGCTCTCGCAGGAACTTCACAATCCTTCCTTCCATCAGAGACCAGGCCTCCCTCAGCAACATAACCCATGGGGATCAAGTGAAATCCCAAGGGACCTGTGGGACAGGTATCCAGGAACCCTTCATCAGGCCCTTGGCGCTCTGCTTTCTTTCCAGTTATTAGCCTCCTCCTGTCTTCATTTTCTCTCTCCTGAGGTAAATGTTTGTTGTTTCTTTTGGTACCTACTTCTGGTAATGACACTCCCTTCCTTTAGGGTTTGATGGGAAAATTTCTTCCCCAGTGAGAACTTTTGAGCCTGTGGGCTGTTAATCAGGGTGTTCCCTCTTCCTGGTCACCAGAGCAATCACATGACCCAAGCCAAGCCAATCAGAGATTTCCCCCAGGACTTTTTCATACCATAAAGGGAAACAGAACATATCACTTCTCTGTGGTTGTTGTCCTGGGGTGATGTAAGCAGGATTTCTTGTGATCACAGCCTCTTCTCATTCTGCCCCATGGAGAAACACCAGGATGGTTGCTGAAATGAAAGATTGAGAGGTCCAGTGATGTCATTTGAGCCCCTGGGTCCAGTCACCCCTGTGCTTCTTAATTATTAGCTAAAAATCCCCTTTTTGTTTGTACTAGTATGAGATGGTTTCTGTAATTCAAGACAAAGGGTCCCAATTCACAAATCCAGCCACACTCAATGGGCCAATATTTCAACCTCTCTTTTGTCAAACCTTAAATTCCATTTCCCCATTTTCCTTCTGTTCATTCACCTAGGAAAGCCTTAACTCTAGGTAAATTCAGTTTCTCTGTACTTACACTTGGGCACTGAGCTCCCCTGGAGCAGACAACACTGCTGTAAAGTCCTGGTCCCCAACTTGCCTCATTTCACTCTTCTATTCTCAGTAGCAACTACTTGGAACCTTCTCTACCCTCCTCAAACTATGACTCTCCACTTCTCTCCTCCCTTTAGCAAATGACCTTGTTCCTACTCAACAGAGCAAATAGAAGCCACAGGAGGACAACCTCTTTGCTATCTCTCCCTAAATTGTAGCAGGTGGCAAATTTGTGAAAATTAAAGGTGGCTACGTTTGAACCAACTGTTCTAAGAGGAAGGGCAGAATTCCTCTTGGGGAGAGAACTGCTCTTTATTTTCAGAAAACTTCCTGCCTTTTGTATTGTGCAATTGAGGGAAAAATAAAGGTCACTTCCCACAGCACAATCAAGTCACCAGAAGGTAAGAGACAAGAGAGTGTTGGCCACTGGAGTACAGACCCGGAGGGAGAAGGGCCCAAGCCTCATGACACCAGCCTGGCCTGGAGGAGAAAGACTGGGGCCACTGAAAGCCTTTTTGGTCCTCATTTTTAAAAAATTTCAAGGTTCCCAGCACAAGCCAACCAGCTAAACATCTGTGCATGGCATTTGTATTGATCAGCAACACAGCGTGCTCTTGTACTGGTGTTCCCCAGCTCCTTTCCACGGCCGTGGGAAAGAGTCAGTGCGACTTCCCTGAGACTGGAGTGGCTGCACTGTGGGACAGGGATGCCTGATATTCCATTGTAAGTTGTTTCGCACTCTGTGCTGTGTCTCATCCCCACGCTGTTCTACAAGCAGCTTTGGGTTCCTGGTATTGAGGGGAATCAAAAGATGGGCCTCACACCTGCTCAGGGCAGGACAATGCCATGCACAGTGGGGCTCCCTCTCTCCCCTCTTCCAAGGCCATTTAGGTTGTAGGAGCACATTTCAGAGTAGTCCTGGGTTTCCAGGGGGAGATAAATAAGCAGCAAAGAGATCAGAGAGCCGAGCACATTTGACAAGGTTTGGAGCCAGGTGAAGGTTACAGCATGCATGGATACAAGACAAGGTGTAACATGGTACCCCTGCCTGCCCCCAGCTTTCCCCAGATATACCAGAGGAAGGTGACCCCTGGCAGGGTCTGCAGAGAGGGACACACCGGACTGCTCTGCTGCAGAGGGGTTATTCACATGGCAGACACTGGGGTCAGACTATGGCAGGGCCTTCCTTACCCTGCCTGAGGCTAATTAATTCCATCTGTGCTCTGGACCTATCTCTGCCCTGGACGCTCAGTCCATCAGTCATCCCCTTCTTTATACAGGCATCTTCCTCCATCTATGACCTATCTCCCTCCTCCCACTTCCAGCCAAACTTCTTGAAAAGGGTCCTCTACTTTCTCCTCCCTCATCTCCACTCACTCACTCTTCCACAGCTGCAACCAGACTTTCACCTCCACTGCTCCACTGAAAGCTTCTTTCCAAATTCCCTCCTTGTGGACACTCTCCTGAACTCCTCCTGCTGGACCTCGGGCTGCATTTGGCCCTGTTGCCCATGCTTTCCTGGAAGCCGTTTCTTTCTCCAGGACCCTGCACCCTTCTGGTTGGGCTTCTCCCCCTGGCTGCCTCTTCTCAGCCTCCTTGCAGACTCCTCTTCCCTTGTTGGGCCTTCATCAGGGGTTGCTCTCCTCTGGTCTTGCTCTAGACATGTTCCTTAGGGGACCTCAGGGACCTTCTCTACTGTCAGTTCTCCAAACTCCAGAGTGAATATCCAGGAATGTCAGATTGTTCACTTAGCATCTCCAATTAATTGTCCCATAAACACCTCACGTTCAACACGCGCAAACTGAACCCATCACCTCCCCTTGCTCCTGCTCCTCCTCGCCTGCTCCATAAACAGCATCCTGTTCACTGGGACGTAATCCCTGGCCTCTCATACACCCTCACTCCTAACATCCAACTAAGCAGCACGTCCCGTTAAGTGCGCCTCCTAAACATCTAGACTCTGCCCAGATCGTCCCATCCCAGCCGCTGTTGTCTCTTGCCTAGATCACAGCAAAAGCCTCTTAACTGGTCTTCTTGCAATACTTTTGGCTCCTTTTCGGTGTTGCTCTTTGTACTGCACTCAGTTTTCTAACATGCAGATATCTCATCCTGTGACTCTTGTGCTTTAAACCTTTCAATGGCCTCTCATCATCTTAGGCTAATGCAAGCTGAACCTTTTACCCAGTACACAAGGCCCTTCTTGTTCTGGCTCCTGCTTAAGCTGCCTGCCTTGCCTGCCTCCTTCACCCCCCACTAGTAGCCCTGCTCTGTCCTGCTTCTGGACACGTGACCTCTGCACGTACACAGCCTGCATGGGGAGGTCGAGACCACACCTGCAGTGTCCACATTCTATCTCCAGCGCTTGTCACATTGGCCGTGACCTCGTAGGGACTCAATAAGTATTTGAGGAATATGTGAGTGAATTTTCCTAATCAATTTGTGTTTTCGCCCCTTGACTTTGCTTAATAAAAGAAATGTAACATTAAGGAAAGTGAGACACGAGAAATTATTGTAAATTTATTTTCTTAGGAAAGAAACGTGAAACAATGTGAAATGATGGTGGAGTTGTGTTGATGCTTAGTATGTTTTAAAGAATAGTTGTACAAACCAGTGTCTCAACTGTAATTGCTTTAGTGATTACGTAGTCACTGTTTCCGTCAGGTACTGATATCATGTTTGTAAAGGCAAGAACTGTACAGAGAAGACTCCATCTTCCGCCTTTCTGTCTCACTCTATGGTTCTCCCTGGGTGGGCTTATCTATGCTCGCTTTAATTTACTGCTTACTCCTCCATGAGTCCCCAGTCTGTATTTCTCGCCCAGATTAGTTCCTGAGCTCCAGACTCTCCCAATTGCCCACACGTATTTTCACCCCAATATTTCCCATATTGGGGCCCCTCAGGGTCAATATGCATAGACCTGGTTCCTTTTACCACACACGTCTACCATTTTCCCTGTCTCAGCGAAGGTCCCTGTAGTAGTTTTCTGGGGCTGTTGTAACAAAGTTCCACAAACTACGTGGCTTTAAAACAACAGAAATTATTCTTTCACGGTTCTAGAGGCCAAAAGTCCAAAATCGAAGTGTCATTAGGACCATGCTCTCTCTGAAGGCTCTAGAGGAAGATCCTTCCTTGCCTCATCCCAACTTCTGGCGGTTGCCAGCAATCCTTGGTCTTCCTTGGCTTGAAGATGCATCACTCCAATCTCTGCCTCCATCGTCACATGGCATTCTCCCTGTGTATCTATGTGTTTGTGTCCAAATTTCCCTTTTCTTATAAGGACATCAGTCATCGGGCCTACTTAGGATCTATTCCAGTGTGACCTCATTAACTTGATTATGTCCGCAAAGACGCTGTTTCCAAATAAGGTCACAGGTACTGGAGGTTAGGATTTGAACATCTTTCCCGGGGACGCAGTTCTACCCACTTCAGTCCACTATCTTCTCCACTTCTTCTCTCCAACCAGAAATCCTTGACTCTTCCCTGTCCTCTCCTTCACTTCCCACCTCCTAGGCTATTTATCCTATTTCCTGGACATCTCTCATTTTCCCCTCTTTTCCATTCCATCGTCTTCGTTCTGGCCCTAATCCAACTAGATGACTACAACGGCTTCCTCATTCTTCCTCTCTATCCTTTTGCTTTCCCTCCAATCCATCCTTCCACCAGGTGCTTCAGTGAGCCTGGTCAAATGTGAATCTGGTCACGCCCTGCTGGCTACCTAGAATTTCAAATGGCTCTCATGGCCTTTGGGGCAGAGTCCAAGCTCCCTAGCAGAGCACACAAGGAGCCTGATTTCCTCTGCAGACTAACCTCCTGGCCCGTCCTCATGTACACTAACTCCAGTCACAGGACCATTCGCTGTCTCCCCAAGGTGCCCACACTCTCAGGTGCCTGTGCTCTGTTCCCTCTGCCAACAACTGCCTCTGCCCTCCTCTGCCTTCATGCCTCCTCTTGGATGCCTTCCCAACCTGCAGGCTGAATTAAGTGTCTTTCATTTGTGCCTCTAGAGCCTCAATTGTTGTATTAGGAGGAATCTGCCAAGGAAAATAAGGCCCTGATTGATGAATTAAACTTTATCGTAGGTATGTATGTATAGGAAAAAACATAGTACATGTAGGGTTCAGTACTATCCGTGGTTTCAGCATCCACTGGGGGTCTTGGGATGTATCCCCCAAGGATAAGGGGGGACTACTGTACCTTGTTGCAGCAGCCCCAGGAAACTGGTACAAATGCCGTATAAATGGTATCACTTTATCTGTGGGATAAACTAAGGAAACACCATCCTTTAAAGCCCAAGGTCCGCCCTACTCCCCCGGTATGTCCCACGTGGCCCCTCGGGTGACAGCAGCTCACTGACCCTGCTCTCCCCATCCTCCTCACCTCAGTCCCTCTCTTTACCTCTTCTCTTCCAAGGGGAAAACACCAATTCCTCTCCCTCTTTGTCATATGCAGAGCAGTGTAACCCAGTGACAACTGGCCCCTGCCCTCAGAGTCACTTGAGTGACTTATCCAAGGAGGGAAAGCTTATTTTTAAGAAAATCGACAGAGAGTCACGCAGATAACTGTGCATTTACTTGTCCTTTAGCAGCTGTGAAAAAAGTACAAGTTGTTGAATGACTACAGCATGCAGGTTACAAGCAGAAAGTAGAGATTACCTCCATTTACATATGGGGAAACTGAGGCTTAGGCAAGGTAAGCAACTTGCCTGAGATGGATCCAAGGTTTGAACCTAAAACTATTTGACCGCAAAGCCCTTCCTTTTAACTGCGTTACTAAGTCGACTTCAAAAGATGTAAATATTTGGAAGGGCTTGCCAAATTTCCCCTATTCTTCCTGTAATTTTAGCATTTTATAGATTTGGCTGCTGTAAGTGGATGTAAGACACTTGAAGAAATTCAGAATGGTGATCCACATCTCAATTATTCCTAAGAGTTTATTTTCTCATTTAATAATGAAAATAATATTTATTATTTGGTCCGGAGCCTACAAGCCTGCATAACAATTCTAGTAAATTTGTAGACAGTTCCTTGAATAATCTCTTTATTGTGTTATACCTTAAGCTTTGGAAAAGGACTGTCTCTTTTTTCTTCCCTGACGTTTACGCATGGGAAGAGTCACAAATTTTCTTTTAAACCTTTACAAAAATATTTTTTGTCAAAAGCAAATTTTATGTTGTATGAGATTCAGGCATCCTATGAAATTCTTAGCCAAATAGAATAATAAATCACTCATTTTTAAAAAGCCTTTTCTGCCATGTGGCATACTCATTTAGCTTTGGCTTGAATTGATAGAATGTCTTAGCTTGAATTACTAAACTAAATGAAACTTGGGTGAGGGAAATTCCTGTTTGACTCAAGCAGCAAACTTGAAGCTCATGTTATTAAAATGCCCTCAGTCTCATAAGTGTCTCCAAAGCCGGTAAACAGTGAGTCTTTTGTCTTCTTCCTGTTCTCATGAACTGTCATCACAGACCCTCCTTGATATGCTCTCAGACGCAAGTTGCGCCGAGCTGGGCCCCACGAGCCTTCCTGACACCCACGTCCTGCCTGATGGGATAAATCAACAATCTCAAGGCCTTGGATGGAGGCCAAGTCCCTTTAGCCAGGCGAAGATTCTGGATAATCATGTAGAAGACATTTAGCCCAGCGCAGGACCAACTATGTAATTTGCAGGCCTAGAGTAAAATGAAAATGCGAAAGTGACAGTTCAAAAGAAAGTGAGTAAGTATTTCAAGACAGAAACAGCAGGGCCTTAACCAAGTGCTGGGCCATTCTGAGCACAGCCCACATGCCCATGAAGCCAGCCTCGCCCTTGGGGGGCGTCCTTCCAGCTTTCAGACCGTTGGTGTTCTCCTTCTTTAGCCTATCGTCTGGGGCCTCTCTCTCACCTCCGTATTTAATCAGTCACCAAGTTCCACTGATTCTGTCACCTAGATACCTTGCACATATGCCCATTCTCCCTCTCCCTCTCCCAACGCCTCACCTCCAGTTTCACACCCACCCTGCTCTCCACAGCTGCCCTACTTACAGTAGAGATCCCATCCCACTTCTGTGGATGAGCCTTGGGAGGCTTCTCATTGCTCTTGGTGGAAGGCCAAACACCAGAACATGGACCTCCAGACCTCTCCCTTTCTGTCTTGCTTCCTTCCTTCCTTCTTCAGCTCACGCCTCACTCTCCATGGCCCTGGGTGTTTTAGTCACCCTGGCCTTGTCCCATGCTTCTCTGCAAACAGGGATTCTCCAGCCTCTGAGCCTTCTCACAGGCTGCCCCTTTGGCCTGGTGTCCTTTCTCTCTGTATTCACGTGGCTCACTCCTAGTCAGCTGTCAGGCCTTGGCTTAAGTGTGACGTCCTCAGGAAGCTTTCCCTGCCTCCTAGATTAGGATAGTTCCCCTGGTTCCCCACTCTCTGGCATTCTCTCTCTGCCCATTGATACAACTCATGACACTTGCCCAGTGTTTTTCCTGTCCATGAAGGTGGGGTCCCACCCTGCCTTGTTCCCAGGTGCCTGCACCATCGTAGAAACTCTACAAGCATTTGTTGGTGGGTGAGTTGATTGATTCAAAGCTGTGTCATGAATTCAATATCCTGGAGAAAGAACTACATACTGTCATTTAATAGTGAGGAAAACATGTTTGCTGTTGCTGCTACTGCATAAAAGGCAGTAGAATGTAGAACATTCTGAGCAGCTATTGGCTCTGTTGAATGACAGTGTGACCCATCTGAACAACGACTGCTCATTGGAGATGTCCACTGCTCGTGTTGGTCTTTGGTGTGTTTTAAAAGGTTCCATTCAGGGATTATTTGTGATCTTTGGTTCCTTCTCTATCTTTCTAGTTTGTGATAGTATGCATGTATTACTTTGATAACCATGATGACTCAAGAACTCCACAGCAAATTTTGCTTTAAAAAAAAGTACTAAGCAAGAGGAATTTCCTATTGGGGTTCATTTTCTTTGCAAATGTATTTCTTCTGGCTGGAAAGAGGAAACATCTTCCTCCCTTCTCCACACACCATAGAAGAAATGAAGAGGAAGTTAAGTACAGTGTCAATGAATATTCTTACAAAATATTTATGCAAATGTAAGAAAGCAAACACAGCCATAAAGCTATGCTATGAGTGCTGATGATCACCAGGGATGATGTTTGCTGCTTTTGAGGCCCTGAGCTATAAGAAAAGTGAGGGCAGGCCGGCCCCGTGGCTTAGCGGTTAAGTGCGCGCGCTCCGCTATTGGCAGCCCAGGTTCGGATCCCGGGCGCACACCGACGCACCGCTTCTCCGGCCATGCTGAGGCCGCATCCCACATACAGCAACTAGAAGGATGTGCAGCTATGACATACAACTATCTACTGGGGCTTTGGGGAAAAAAAGGAGGAGGATTGGCAATAGATGTTAGCTCAGAGCTGGTCTTCCTCAGCAAAAAGAGGAGGATTAGCATGGATGTTAGCTCAGGGCTGATCTTCCTCACAAAAAAAGAAAAAAGAAAGAAAAGTGAGGGCAATTGCCTTCTACCCCAAGGCCATGGTTGTACAAAACAATGGTTTCTAGCCTCACTGGATTGTCCTCAAACACTTTTTTTCCTTCTGTTATATTTGTCTTCTGTTATATAGATAAGAACAGGAGGAAACAAAATTAAGAAAAATCTATGGATAGACCAGGCAGGCATCAGAATGTCTAGTAAGGCTAAAGGTTTAGACGAACTTGAGGCAGGTCAGACCAGCAACCGATGGGGTGACCAACAGTCCCAGTTTCCCTGGGACTGAGGAGTTACCTGAACCCACAACTTAAAACTGAGATGGTCCTGGACAAACCAGGATTGCAAGTGAGCATAAGTGAGGCCATCTTGTTATGCTAAATAGCCCCAGCCCCTCCTTTGTGTGACAACTCACTGCTCTCCACGTACTCTAAAAAAATTCACATGCCCTCCGCTTACGTATGTACTCCCCAATAGCTTGATAAATTAAAACTTTGTTTTGTGAGTTTCTCTCCTGGAACAGGCTGACCACAGGCGGGAAACACACTTACAATGTATCCGTCACAACTGACAGAAGAATGGAACAATGTGATGCCTGGAGCCCGTCACAGCCTGGAGACCAACATTCCTGGACCCCCTCCTGACTGCCCATTTTCCCCATATAACTGCTTCCAGATTCTGTAATCCTTGAAGATGTTTTTTTGAGACATTAGTGTACCATCTTCCCAGTTATGCTAACTAATCGTTTTAAAACTTCCCGGTTCCTAACTCTTTGTAATTAATTGGCTGAGATCGTAGTGAGCAGAGCAAGCCCGTTACTCAGTAACAGGATGAGCTGATCATTGTATCACATGCTGGCCTGTGAGACAGCCGATGTGGTTCCAACAGTGCCTCTCCCAGGCTGGCCCCTAACAGCCCCCAGTGTGATGCTACTTTGTTCAACATCTCTCCCCTAAACTCCACCTGAGGACCTCATAGCATTACCATTGTCCAGGGCAGTTTTGAGCATCACCTCTGGCCTGAAATTGGGAACCCACGCCATAATTTTATCTTCAGCATGTCACTTCTTTTTTTTATTTTCTAGAATGAAACCCCTTTGACTTTTGTTTTAAAGTGATTTGTGATTCAAGAGAAAACAGGATTGTGGTATGAACTGAGATTTTGATACATTAGAACTGCCAAAATTATTCCCTTTAAGTTGCACTGAATGCAAATTTCAGTTCCTAAAAAACCCAAATAAGGTCGTAAATGTTAAGGGAAGGAGGTCTGATCTATCCCTTTTCCTAAAATGATGACCTGGTAGGAAAATTGCTGATTGAGGAGAAACGTCGGGAGTTCATGCTAACCCAGAGACATACTACAGAGCTGTCAGAACAATTATTCTGTTTCTGCTGCAGTGGGTAGAAGACAGGAAAGTTAGGGTAAGCTCTAAGTGAGGACTGTCAGAAAAATAGTTAGTGTTGAGCCCCACTTTATACATACGACCTCCAATGTTTCTGGGTTGCCATGAAGTAGGTGACGTCATCATCCTGGTTTTGCAGAGGAAGCTCAGAGAGGTTAAGCGACCTGAGGACAGGCAATCAGGTCTGGTCGTCTCCAGAGTCAGCAACAGTCCCACTATTGCCAGGCTGCATTTCTTTTCTTCAAAGAGGGAGAAAAAAGTCTATCTTCTACCTGTCTTATAGTTCTCACGCTAGATCAACTGAACAGAGCTGGGAAGTTATACCGCCAGGGACCTAACACCTCCAGCTGAGTAAGAGAGGTGAAACAGAAGCTGTTTTTTTAATTTTTTTTTATTTTTTATTTATTTATTTTTTTTGTGAGGAAGGTCAGCCCTGAGCTAACATCCATGCTAATCCTCCTCTTTTTGCTGAGGAAGACTGGCTCTGAGCTAACATCCATTGCCAATCCTCCTCCTTTTTTTTCCCCAAAGCCCCAGTAGACAGTTGTATGTTGTAGTTGCACATCCTTCTAGTTGCTGTATGTGGGACGCGGCCTCAGCATGGCCGGAGAAGCGGTGCGTCGGTGCGCGCCCGGGATCCGAACCCGGGCCGCCAGTAGCGGAGCGTGTGCACTTAACCGCTAAGCCACGGGCCAGCCCTGTTTTTTTTATTTTTAAGAAAGATTCTCTAAGTAGACCCTTTATTGAGGGAATTGTTCTTTATAGATTACAAAGAACTTTCACATTCATTGGGAAGAGGAGGAGGAGCAGTAGCACTAACAGCGGTGATAATAATAATAGTGCCTTTTATACAGGACTCATCACATGCCCAGTGCATTGACCTATATATTTTTTTCCAGTTTTTAAAACAATCCGATGAGGACTCTGAGGCTCTGAGAGGTCGCTCAGCTGGGACTTTATCCTGAGGCTAACCCCAAAGTGCCAGCTTTTCAAGTTTTATCACATCATCAGTTTTTAGTTTGTTTCTCTCATTTTATGGTTCAGGAAATTAAGAATCATTGAAGCTAAAGGACTTGCTAAGTTCACATTCTTGGAATGATCAGGGCCAGAGCTCACACCCAGGTCACCAGAAGCCTCTGCATGGAGGACTCAGAGCTGGTGCCTGTGGGAGACTGCCGGTCTTTCGATGTCAAGTCAGCCTGGCGCCCAGATCTCCATGGAAGGATATGATTCTGAGATAAGAATGTGTGTTAGTTAGAGATCTCTTGGTTGTATGGGATGGAAATCGTCCAGAGTTAAACAACTCAGGAAAATGTGAGTTTTCAGGAGTGTCCAACAGAACCAGGAATGAGCCTGGAGCCGGGCCTCAGGGAGGGGCCAGACATAAGCCTGGGAAGAAATCAGCACTTTCTCTCTGGTTTCTATAGACCCACTTCATCTGCTCCCCAGTGCAAGGGATGGAACATGGACGCTGGCTGCACCCACATTTACATAGTCTAAGTCTAGCGAACGGGAAAGATTTCTTTGTTCCATTTCCTTTTCTGGGAGAGGGGCCTGTGAATGGATAAGTTTGGGCAGAGTGGACACCCTTGCTGTAGACAGGAGGTAGGTGACATAGGACAAATGACGCCAGCCCAACCCCTTGGAGCAGGGGAACCAGGGTTAGCAGAGAACTGGGAATTATCGTTAAGCTGGACAGATGACACAGTAGGTGTCCAGGTGTCAGAATTCAAAATAAGTTAGAATGAAGCATTACCATAACATTTGGCAAAAATCATGATGGAGTTAAACAGTGCCTAAATTAGTGAATAGATACTTAGCCAACTATTTATTTCATTAAAATCTTCTGGAAAATATGTATGTACTATAAATATTATCTTTGTTGTTGCAATTAAGTATTTTAAAAATTTTTTTGTAGTGATAATTTAGTGGGAAATGTTCTAATATAACTCCCCATCAACTATGCTGATGGGCCCAAGAGCTTTTATTAGTGTTTTGGTACAAAGGAGTCTGCCACAATAGATTTTCCTGGCTAACATCCTCCTTGTTCCTGAAGCTCCCTTGTGAATAAATATTACAGTCTTCTTGCAAGAGAGTGGGGATGGAAGATTAGCAGATGTGAAATTTTTGGCTCTTGATGATGGATGCTGTCCAATCTACCCAGGGTGCTTTCTCTCTGGAAAATTACTGAACTACATTTAAATGATAAACAAATAAATTAAAAAATGAGCACCTTGAAGCCCCCACCTCCGTAGCTGTGTGCCTCAGTTGATTGCTGCAATGCAGTGGGACTGGGAATATCGATGTATAAACATTTGCCCCTAAGGATTTCAGATCTAATTGTTTGTGGGGGAGAGGAGGGTCGGAGTTGGGGGTCCGCTGTCTCTGAGGGTGACATTCATCACTGAATGGAGCAATCTCCTTCTCATCCTAAAAGGCTTATAACTCTTGGTCCCTTTTCAGAGACTCTGTATCACAAGTTTACACTCAGCCTTTGTTACTATTTTAAGTTGATTTGAATTATTTCCATGCAAACTCTCAAAGCATTGGTATCTGTAATTATATTTTGCAAGAGGTATTAAGCTCAGCCAGCATATTTTCCAGTTTAGTGTTGCAAGGCCATAGCTGTAACTTCTTGACACGTGGTTTTTCAATTCCATACAGTACACAGAAAGAGACTTAGTCACATCTGGCCTCCCCAAGGAAGTGTCAGGGCCACTCCACTCCAGCAACATTCCTGCTCAGTGTGGCTTCACTCCACGAGACCCGTTTCGTGCCTGCCATCTGACGGCCCCACCACCAATGTCAACAAATGATTCATTGTCAGCTCGGAGGGAAAAACAGACTGTGTAGGAAGGTGCCATAGGGTGATACATCCGGGGTTTTTCCTGCCTTCTACTGGGTGACTCTGACCTTATTATCACACGTTCAAGGTGGAAATGTGACGTAATTAAACTGATTTACAAAAGCCACATACAGAAACCAGTGTAATTTTCTTAGCCTCAGTGCGGTTAAGGTTTACTTCCTCTACCCATTTATAGCAAAGGCTTTTGGACATGGCTGGTGGAGAGAGCCAGCTTCTGATAGAAGATCTATTTGCTGGTTACTGCTTCGGTAATTTATACTTTCCCTTCAATTTTACCAAAGCAAAGGCCTTCATGGCCTCAATTAAATGTGAAGGTTGTGTTTCTCTGCCTCCGTTGGCCATTCCGATGTGAAAGCCAATGAGCGTGAGCAGAATAATGATCTGGAAATACATTCAGAGAGGGCCCAGGGATGGGAAACAGATTATTTTAGATCCAGAATATCAGAGTTAAAATTATCTTGATTCAGAGCAGCAACTGGATCAAACAGAGACCTAAAAATGCATACATAAAGCAAGTATAAGTTTGCATATGTGCACTTGGAGCTTGAAAAGGCAGCCTGGACAGCTCGGTTTGTCAATTTTCAGAAAGACACCAAGGTGAGGTTAATGAACCTTGACCCCTGCTTTGCGTTCTTCCTCTGCTGTAGAAATTCTGCCTGGTGAGAATCTGGCGTACTTCATAGACACTATATTTGGAGAAAAACTGCAACACGCTAGAAACTTACTGAGGCTGATTCTAGAATGGCCAGTAATTAATTGGGAGCACTTGGCCATGTTTCTTAACATGCAGAGTTTTCCAGGATAAAATTCATACTACCTCACCTCAGTGTTTTTAGGAATTGCAAATAAAACAGATTGTCAAGCCTGTGGGAAACGTAAGCTGTTAACTGGCACAGTGGGTTGGGCCACTGGGATCAGGCAGGTGCATAGAGAGGGGGTGACTCATGGAAAAGGCGGGGTTCCACCTGGGATGGAAGCTTATCTGGGTCCCTCCAGGTAGGAAAAATGAGTCACTAGATTCATGGCTCCCTGCTGACCCGCTCCTGAGTCAACCATCTGAATCCCAGGACCAACTCCATGGCTTGTTTCTTCAAATCTGATCTGTCCTGTTCCCTTCTCAGCCTCACTCTGTTTATTAAGTACTAGTTCGCAGGGAGAGTAGGCCCTTTTCTGTAGAGACCTGTCTCTGCTTTAGTTACCTGAATTCTGTGGAGAAGTCCTGGAGATCTCTTGGAAAAACTCCTTGCATTTTGGGATGGTCTGGCCTGTAAGCTCAGGGGAGCTCCCCCACCCTACTCTCTCCCTGCCCTATGGCAGAGGAGCCCCAGGCCCCTCTCAGCATCAGAGAGGGCAGGTGGACCATGCCCGGGAGGGCTGACAGCCTGTCATCACGATGCCAGCATCAGCACCCTCTGGAAACCACTTTCCATCTGTTTTCAGGGAGCAAAGAGAAAGCTGCTGTTGTACGTTGCAGCGTACATTCTTCGTAGGGTGAGCCGGAGAGAGGCCGGAGGGCATTTTTGTTGGTTTTATTTTCCATCTGATTTGGGAGACAAATCAGGTGTTCATAGGATTTCTACCAGCTTCCTTTATAGGAGAAACATCTGTTCCTCAAAAGTGCAGCAAAGCCAAGGAAAAGAGAAGAGGATTCTGGTTACAAATCGAATCTGCCACTTGGCAAGTGGTCTTGGGGATGCTGCTCCCAGAGCTGCTTCTAGACCTAACTTTTCCTGCCTAGCCTGAAAGAGTAGCTTTGAGCTTGTGAGAGGGGCAGTCCCTGCCATGTGATCACTGTTTCCTGGAATCTTCTTTGTCACTTTGCTTCCTGGAGTAAGCCCCACTCTGGGAGAGCTCTGGCCTGGCTCCCTTCCCCACTGAGCTGTTTCCCCAGTTTCCAAATTCCAATTTTTACTTTTGTCCTCAAACTTTTCCTAAGTGCACTGTGTCTGCAGTGGAAATTGAAGTTCCAGATCAAAAGCTACATTTAACCTCCTGAGATATGCTCGCTCTGGGCTCCCCGTGCCCCCGTTCTCCCTTCTTGGATCCTGAGGAACTGAAGCAGCGCCAAGCTTTATAATATGCATCCCCCCTTCCTATACCTGGTTTCAGTGAACCCTTATGATAACCCAAGAAGTAGCTAGTCAGGTATGGTTAGCCCCATTTTACGAATGGAGAAACTGATGCTCAGAGCTATGGACTAGAATACTTCTAAGCTCATACAGTTGATATGCAACAGACCCTGCCTTTAAGTCAACCCTTCCACATCCTGCACGCTTACGTCTTTTTAAAAAGCCCTTTTTAGCTTAAAACCTCTTTCTGCTCTGCAGGGCACAATGCTAGAATAATAGGAAAGTGGTGACTCATAACCAACTTCTGACTTATTTTATTGCACATACAAAACAAGGCTCCCTACCGATTTTTCCAGAGAACATGCTACATCTTTCTTTTAGAACCCTCTTAAACTCCAAGCGTAACTGACAGCGCATCAGGGACCCCTGATATATATTATTGTCTGAAGGGAAAAACAAGACATGCCTTCAACACTCTAAAAATAAGTGATTCTATGAAACTAACACCACAAAAAGGAACTAAAGATGAATGTGTCAGCTGTTCGAATACAATCAACTGATTACCTAGAACATTGTCAGAAATACACATCTGTGCCGAGGGTGGCAGCGGGTGGAGTCTGCCAGAAGGAGAAGTGCTTTATCACTGCCGTTCTTTAGAATTGCCACATGTGGTGATAATGAAAAGCAAGCCAATTAGCTGGTGTTCGTCTTCTTAAATTCTCTAGGGACAAATGCACCCTGGCTCCCATGGCTCCCTCCTTCCCCTAGGACACCACCAAGTATAACCGGTGACTCACGTTACCCATCAGATCAGATTTTTTCAAAATTATTTTCGTTGGTCTTCTTTTAAAAATAAATAAATCTCACTTCCCACTGCTTGGTTGCCAGATCCTGCCTTCCCTAACCTGGTCCCCCGCCCCAGGCCCCCAAACCCGCAGCTGCCTGCAGGCTCCTCTCAGCCAGGCCTGAGACAATAAGAACTGCAAACCCCCTCCCCATTAGGGAGTGGGGACTGGGGTCAGTCTGCTGCTGGTCCTGCCCACACTCAAGCACAGTGCAGGTGACCAGCCCACTAGATTATCCTCTATCGGATCCTGGGTTTCTTTCGGCCTTGAAATCCAGCCCTGAGTGTCAGGCCAGGCACCTGGTGCCCCACTCCCTGCCACCTACTGCCTCCCTGTCCCCAAATCCTCTGTTTCCTCCCTGGCTGGCCTCTATATCAACCTGGACAGAGCTCTCTAGAATGGTGACAGCGGTATCCCCTGAAGCTAAGAAACATTCTTGTCTATACCCTCTGCTGTCATCCCCTCTCCAACACCAGCCTCACCAGACTGATTGAGGTCAATGCCACTGCCTTGGGGGAGAAACGTGGAGGGTGGTACCCTCTGGCCTGGTTTCAGTGGTGTGCTGGTAAATGTTAACAACTGGCTCTCTGGAAGAAAAGAGCCCGAAATTGTAGCACCTGCTCCATGGTGTGAATACTCCCACCATGGCCAATCTCAAGCTGTCACCAAGACATCACCGAATGTGGAGTTGGGAAAGAGATGCAGAGCAGCACAAGGTTATGTATTATTTCCGCTGTACAGATATAACAGATGTAAATAACCTCGACAGCAGAGAAAATAGCGAAATGTAAATAATTAGGAAGTGACGAGTTTCAGGTGTTTATTACTTTTGTTTTTAGTAGGGTTTATTCCATTTGTAAGTTTATATAACTTAAGTTTTAATAATAGCCTTGTTGAACAGCAGCTTGCAAAATTCCCCAAAGTTTAACGATTGGTTCTCTTGAGCCTGTCCGCGCCAGCTGCCGCACATCACTGCCTGGCGTGTGTCTCAGGCCCCATCCTCCCACGCTCCAGCTACGCTTAGTCTTACCCTGCCAGCAGTCTGCAGGATCTCAGTATTCCTCTAGCCAGGGCCGTGTGACTTTGGTTCTCCTGGTTGCTAAATGCAATGCATAAATTCCAGTCCTTTGGGCTTCCAGGGGCCTGTGACACGTCCTCCTTGAAACTCTCCAACACTATTCTTTCTTGCCATTGTCTTTAGATCTCTTCTAAGGGCTCATGTTCCTCTGCTGGCCCTTAACCTATTGATGTTTCCTAGGATCTGACCATGATTCCTTTCAGTCTTCTATTCTCCTTACTCGGAATGTGAATGTGGACGTTTCCTCCATCTGAACCTTTGGCCCAGATCTCTCTTTGAATTCCGGTCTCATCTACGCAGCTCCCTGTAGCCCATCTTCATTTGTCCATCTCATAAGCAGCTCATACTCAGCATGTACCATCATTCCAACCCCCCCACCTTGTTCTTTATTTATATTCCTCACTCAGGCATTCATGCAATCATTCATTCCATAAATATTCATTGATTACCTACTATGTAGTGTCACTGTGTCACATGCTGATAATGTGGCACTGAATAAGCCACAGTCCCAGTCCTCATGGAGCTTATTCAAAGGAAATGGTGTCACCATCCGCCCGGTGACCTAAGCCGGAGCCCTGGAGTCATCCTTGACTTCCGCCTCTCCCACATCACTTATTTACAATCATTTGGTCAGTCGATCTGAGCTATTCTACTTCCTAAACAAGTCTGGGATCCTTCCTCTTCTTCCACCACGACTGTCTTTTCTTAGGTCCTTGTAATTTCTCTCCTGGATTACGCTGGAAGCCCCTCACTGGTCTTTCCATCCAGAGACTTGCTGCTTTCTCATCCGTTCTCTGTAATGCTGGTATAATGATGTTTCTGAAACCACATTTCTGATATTGCCATTTTCCTGTATGAAACTCTCCCAAGCACCCTCCTAGCCTTCAGAACAAAATCTATGCTCCTTGGCAGGAAATAAAAGCACTTCTATGTAACCTGGCCTCTGTCTACCTCTTCGTCTTTTTGTGCGCATTCCACTTGGGACCTATGCTCCAGCCACAGGGACCTTTCTCAGGCCTCCCCACCTTTCCCTCTGCCTGGAATCCCTCCACGTCCCACGCCACGCCACCCTCATTCCCTTCTTTGATTGCCTGCTCCTCCTAGTCATCCTTCAAAACTTGCTCTGATGCCCGTTTGCAGTATGGCTGCGCAGTAGGCCTTGCAAAACAAGGGAGGGGCACCATTGGCATCTGTACTAGTTGTAAATTATCATGACGATTTTCTGGCACATGGTGGTAAAGTGAATGGTGCCATTAAGGCCATCAGCAGGGCTGCTCCTGTCACCTCTTCCTGCAAGTGTTTACTGGCCCTTCCACGTTTGGTGACTCTTCTCTGTCACTGCCGTGCCATACCATATCGTAATCATCTGTTTATTAGTCCACATGCTTTTTTGGAAAATGAGCTCTTAAAGGAGGAGCCTGTGTCTTTTATCTCTGCATCCCCGACAACAAGGACATCGAGGGCAGGGCCCCAAGTAAGTGGTCAATAAACCCTGTTGAATGGATGACTGTATAAATGGTAATACAGTGAGGTGGCCAAGCGCACGGGACCCTGCCTGAATCCTGGTGCTTCCTCTCCCCTGTGGTGTGACTTGGTCACATCACTCCACAAACTGGCTACCTCATCCAATGAGAGGGAAGCTTAAGAGAGAAAAGTGGCTGTGGAGCCCCCAGCACATAAGTAATAAATGGTAACTATTATAGTGACCGAGTATTTATAGGTGCTTAAGTTGCTTCTACGTTGTGCTTCACAGTTCACTTTTCTGGACTCTCTTCATCAGTTTATTATTATTTTCATCTTCCTGATTTTTACTAAAGAAGCAGCATAATCCTGATGTTATAAATGTTCTTACTGCCAGCTCTTGGGGTGGGATGGGAGGGTTGGGTGTAAAAGACGGATTGCCCTTCCAAGATTTAGTGTGGTGATGTTTGAGTTAATGTCACACATGTAGATGATAGCTAAAATCCGAGGAAAGGCTGTCAAAACCATCTAGATTATCCGGCTACTCCCAATCCCTCTAGGGCTTGGAGGCCAGCCTCATTTGCATATTGGCACCACTTCCTTCGTTGCTGAGATGTTCTGCTTCCTGTCGCCACCGCCCTCTGCTGGCCGCAGTCAGACCCTCCCAATGTGTTTGACTATGTTGCCCCCTAGGGATCAGGCCCAATTTTCAATGAATTTTTATTTGCCAGCTGGAGTATCTCCCACCTGTGCGTGCTATGTTAGAGACTAAGGGGGTACCGAAGTGATTCCCATCGTCAAGGTGTGAGGTCCACATTCAAGGAGCTAGAAACTGACCATCTGGGACAAGTGTAAACCAGGATTGAAAATCGGAAGAACGCTATGCATACAGTGACGTAGGAGGTATTGTGCCTGGACATGGATTGCAATGAACGACGGCAAGGAATCGTATTTATGTAGAGCTTTGCCATTTACACAGAATTGTGACATGCATTTTCTAATTTAACCCCTTCAACCACACCTGTGGGGACGATGTTAATGAAACAAAAGATATTTAGTTGGAAGATCGACCCTTGCTGTCGTCAGATGTGACTATTGACAACTGCCTTGTCAGTCAGCTGACTCTATGTCTCATCTTTAAGGTCATACTTGAAACGCAGTCTAGTTTCAGAGGAAAAAAATCCTGTGAGTATAACTCACCTGCATTATCTTTCTGAAGCACCTGAGCTTCTACTCCTGCCTCACCAGTAATATCTGAGAAATCAAAGCATGAGGAGGACAGATGCAATTACCAGAAAAAGCGTCTTATGGGTAATTTTCAATTTCTGTCTTGCAACCATGATCCTAGAAATTATGAAAGGGCACTTTTAGGATTAAAAGGGTTAGGCTCCCTTTCTTTGTAGGAATGGAGAATCAAAATCATGTTGAAACGGTATTTTTTTTTAAAGACACAAAACTTCTTTCAAACAATTGCTTTTAAATCCCTCACATTCAAGCTTAAATCACAGTGACATTGGCACATTATAATTTATTTGAGTGAGTTAAATTGAATAGTGAGAAAGGATACTTTTCTTCCTTTAATCTTTGAGAAAAAAGGACAAACTCCAAAATTATGCCAGACAGTGCATCAGTAGTCTTCATTGCTCCACACATTCAAAGAGAAATGTCCACAAACTCTGAGCTGGTGTTTTTTCTATCCCAGATGCATTCTCTTCCCTACCAGGAAGGAAGGAGTGACTAACACTCAGGAATATGGTGCCAAGAGAGGCCACTAGGAGAGAGAGACAGCTGAGAGAGAGAATTTCTCCCTGGAGATTGTGAAATACTCTTTGTCAGGACAGAAAGCATCTTTCCTAGGAGTTCCCCCAGCTTCCCCTTGCATCTGGGTGGCCAGGGCTGTGTCACATGTCTATTTCATGTGCTTTGCTAAACTGCCCACTGGCCAGGGAAAATGGCTTACCAAGAGTGGTTTGGATGATTCTTTTTGGGTAGAATGGATAGTGGGGACTTAACTACCATTTTGGATACTGTGTCTGAAAACTTCAATATCCAGAGCAGCTGTTCTTTCGTTTTAGGCAGATTATAGGTCTTTCTGCTTCCTATTGTGGGGGATCAGAATTTGCGACCCCAAAATGTGTCTCTTTGGCTTGGTTATTTTTAAGAACAAAAGACTCTGTAAGAAACTTTGACCTTCCTCTTAACTGCCTAAAAGAATTTAAGATAGAAGGCCTGTCCCAGGACAGGCCATCATCATAGATAACTCTGGGTGTGGTAGACTGGGAGTGTCCTGGCTAAGCCCATTTTTATCAAAGTTCTCTCTCTCTCTCATGGGTAACATTGTCCAGAGATGGCCTAGCAAACATTTGTTTATCAAACATTTGTCTTTCCATGTCCGTGTGAATTGCCTTCCTCCTCTTTGAAGTCCCAAACCACTACCCCAACATTCTCCTTTGTCTTTAGCTGAAAATGACATTTAAGGTGGTGGCTTTGGCCATTTTGGTGAGTTACTCAGTTTTCCTGGGTTTCTCCCATGTATAAGTGTTATTAAACTTTGTTCGATTTTCTCCTTTTATTCTGTCTCATGTCAATTTAATTCTTAGACCAGCCAGAAGGACTGGAGGGTAGAGGAATAATTCTTCCTCCTCTACACTACCGAGGATCTTTGGTGATTAAATGAAAGCAAAAAAGAGATGCAATTACATTTGTACTCCAAACTTGAAGAGCAGGACATACGTGTTATGTACATGTAGACAATTTGTGGTCTCATGGGAAAAACTTCAATTCCAGGAGCCCTCCCATCACAAGCAGGAGAGGGAATGCTTGTTGGGTCTCTCTCCATGACATGACCCTCCCCATGACAGCGGAGAGATCCTCTCAGGGCATCTCAGCAGCCCCTGGACTAATAATGATATTGCCTGAACAACCTCAACCCCACCAATCTACTTTTAGTCAAAATTAAAATCCTCCGACTTCGGATCAGAAAAACATTATAAGTAAAATGAATCTTCTGACCTTACTTTCAGAGGGGCAGTCACTGAATGCAGGATAATTAGAGTTTGTTTTCTCCAGGATCCGTCTGGCCTTGAGACCAGCGGGATCCCCGAGGCTCAGAAGCGTCAGGTACAGGGCAGCATTTCCTTTCCCAGAGATTGTGTTCTTTCCGGAAATACCTTAGCCTCCTGAAATAGTTTCCTGAAAGTTGTAACTGAAGAGCAGTCAGACCAGCGGAGATGTTTAATGTTGGGCAAAAGTGAGGCTTGTCGGGAGCTCAGTTGGGAGACAGGGAAGAAATCTCCCCAGTCATGTCTCTGGCTTGGGTTCCAATCTATCAAGGGATGAGCCTTTAAAGCATGTCCCCAGCAGTGTGTCTACCTTCTTGGGTGGCTGCATATCCCCGTTTCTCCCTGCATTCTTATTCTGACTACAGCATTTGATGCTGTGAGGTTGTGGTAGCTGTACAGTTATGAGGGAGAGCTCTCATTCAGAAATTTTGGCACAGAACCCCGAAGGCATGGGACAGATTTATGATGTGTTAATGTCTACTTTGATGACATATGTTCATGCCCATTTCATACAATATTATGTATGTATAGACCCACAAAGCACTTTTATGTCTCAAATCATAGTAGGCATCTGATAAATGCAGACGCTGTTTGTAGCCTACACAACAACTGCTCTGACTTCTTCCTTGCTAACAGAACCCTGATTTTGTCCGGGTCCCTGTCTTCTCTGTGTTTCTCCTGTCAGCCCTTAAAGCAGAATCTTGATGACTCTGGGCCAATTATGGTGGTTCCAGTGACCAGTTTAGAGTGAATATGTGACCCAATTCTGGCCAATGGGACATGGGGGAAATCTGGAGGCATCTGGGAAAGGTTTCTTTGTTTCTTAAAAAATATAGAGAGAGAAGAAAGAAATAGCCCCTTGTCTTCCTCTGGACTTTGTCAGAGCTGTTGATGACGAAGGGAACCAGCCAGAGGGCAAAACTGACCTAGTGAGTGTGGCAGACTGAAGAAGTATAAATTACTTGGATCCTTGAAGATTTTGAGTTGCAGAATTAATCTACCCTGAAGCGGCTCTACCTCTGAACTTCTTGTCATATGAGATTAAATCCTCTTGTTTAGACCATACTGAGTTAAATCTGAAAGCATCCTAAACAGTAATCGATAATTAGCTATCATCTCCGTTTGCAGGCTGCTGGTCCAGTTGCCATTATACCAGTTCTTCTACCCTCCATCTCAGCAGGAGTTCTTCTAAGATTTGGGAGGATCTCTGCCTGAAGCCCACTTTGAAGAACAGAAACACACATTAGCACAATCACCACTACTGATGGTAACTACTCTCATTTCTACAGTATATGCTCTGTGTGAGGCCAGTGCTAAGCCCTTGGCATACACTATCTTATTTAATTATCAAAATGACTCCAAGAGGTAGGGACTGTAATTATTCCCATTTGATAGATGAGGAAACCGAGGCCCACAAAAGTTAAGTCATAGTCCCAAGGTCTCAAAACTAGTAAGTGACAGAGCTGAGCGTCAAAGCAGACTCTGGCCACGCCCTTGAGCATCACCCTGAACTCTCTCCCCAACTAATCATGGGAACGGCAGACCCGTGTGGGGCAGAGACCTCTTCGCTTGATGGTTTCTCAGAATCCACATGTGAGTTCCCCAGAGATGTGAAATCTAATTAGACTCTAGAGGTAATTGAGTATATAAACTTCACTGCTTGACGTGAATTCTCTTGTGAGTTTTATTTAACCTCTCCGTACTTTACATTCTCTACTTGTGAGGTTGTGACAAAGTGACTTTCCACCACCTACTTCCTCAGGATACGGGAAGATAAATGCGATAATGCATCTGAAAGCATTTTGCGATATTGAGAGGAAAAATACCACCAAAAGCCAGGCCATTGTTAATGTGATTTTAATAACTCCTCCCAACTCTTGGGATGTTGATAGTGTAATGGAACACCTTAATTTGTTGAAAATTTTCCATACTGCTCCTTAAACTCTCAGGAGAAAAGGCTCTGTGAAAATGAAAATGAGAAATCAGATGAATTATTAGCTGTCAATTATGTGTTCTTTAATGCTCAAGATTTTACCCTGGACAGAAGACAAGGTTGTGTTAAGTATGCGGCCGTTCTAATTTTACACTAGTGTTTGTAAAAGATATGCAAAAGATGGACCCTTTTTGAAAAGAAAAATTTCTTACAGATGTCTGATGTCAACCTAAATTATTTTTTATTATAACAAATATGAACAAACGAAAACTAGGTACAGAGTCCCTGTACTGCTAGAGCTAATAGAATTGTAAAACCAAGATAAATTTACAAATTAGATAAAAACAAAGTGACAAAACCAATAAAATTTGGACTAATAACAAATTTGTTTGGTTGAAATAAAATAAGTTGGGTTTAACAGTATAAAGAGCAAAACTGTCGTTTGGTTCTGCATGTTTAAGAGTTCTAGTTCTAGACTCAGGCTGTTAGGTTAAAATGCCAACTCAGCCTCTTACCAGCTGTGTGACTGCGGGCAAGTTATTTAACCTCTCTGAGATTCCATTTCTTAATAGGAAAATGGAGATAATAGCACTCATCTCAAAGAGCTTTAGTAAAGATTAAAGATGGTAACATCTATCAACTATTTAGCACATCATGAGGGCTCAATAAACGTTAACTATTATTAATTATATTATTTATTTTATTCCATTAACACTAATTAAGAGGATTCCTCTTTTCCCTAAGTGTACTTTGTATGGGATTAATAATTTCAATACTTTGTTTTCAAATTCAAGATGATCAACCCTTATATTGAAGCAAACTTTGTTAGCTAGCAATCCTTGACAGCCAAGGTCGATGAGGTGTCACTTAACAGTATAAAACAGCCTTGACATTTGAAGATAAGCTAAATTTGAAGCAGTATTGAAATTTGCCTTAAATAGTTAAAACAATTATTGCCAGAATTAATAGAAGAATCACTTTTCATTATATGTTTACTCTTGTACTTAGTGCAAGCTGAGAGGAATGAAGACGGAACAGAAACCTGGCTGCTCCCAAAGTCAGGGACACTGACTGCTGATAGCTACTCTACACTTGAGAGGCCTCAAGTTGTTGTGCTTTTTTTAAAAATTGGAACTATTGCTGTAAGGTATTATTTGGTCAAGTTTGGCTAAGAAATAGACCCTGTTTTTGTTCAGAACAAATGTCTTTGTGTGTGTGTGTGTGTGCGGGTGTGCATGCATGTGCATTCTTGTAGGCTGGTCTTTATTCTGTGTTTAGAGAATATATTTTCTCAAAGTTCATATTTCAGACAACAGTTTTTATTAATCTAATCTCCAAGGAGCCTTTGGTTCCCTCCAAAGAGCTCTGCAGAAATGTGTCCCGCTCGTCATGTTTCCGCCCGGAGAGGCTCCTTCCTCTGTTTGTTGCCAGCCTCCTCCTCACTCTGACTCTCACGCTGGGTCTAGGATGGGAGGGGGGTTTTGTTGCCCTTCATTTGGTGGGAAGAGTAACTTCCTGAAAACCCATGACCCACTGGGCAGAGACCTGACCCCTTGAAACTTAGTATTTAAGGGCGACAGGAAACGTTCTGCCTGGCAACGGAAGCTCAGGCGTATGACTGTTAATTACTTTATGCCCAGCATCCTGTAGGCTACACAACTGCCACAAATGACCTGTTTTGTGTATTTGCATTTTTACTGGTTTTTTTTTTTAAAGAGAAACAACCTGTGCCATAAATATATACAAGCTCAATCATAAAATATTTCAACTTTTAGGTGTAATGCTCCTCACGTTTCAGCTTTCACGGAAGGATTACATTTAAAAAATTGATAATTATAAATTAAAAAGTAACTTACAGTACATTGGATTCCTGGGGTTCTACCTGCAGGACGTCATTTGTTAATTCCAATATTCGGTGCATTTTTATTGACTCTTGTTTTGATTCTATATCTGTCTTTTTGTGCTCCAGGAGAACCAAAATTCCAGAGCTAGTGAATTTTAATGAAGAATAACAAAGTATTTATGTAACGTTCTATTTAAACAAGATTGAAAAATCTTCCCTAAGTTTATTTGTTTCCATGCTTTCAAAGCATAGTTGGAGAAGGACGAAAGAGCAATTTTGGATGAAGGTAGTCCTTAAGGAACTGAGTAGGTTGGAGCAGTTCACATTTTACAGAGCCTGCCTGACTCCCCACGCAGGATAAGCATCTAACCACGGGACACGCTCTGCCACGCATGTGTTCACTCCACTTCCCCCATAGAAGTCAATCTTTCGTAGTCTCATTCTTGGATTTGTTAAAAGAAGAAAATCATATGTTCTTTCTGTGACTCACCCTTCCTTAGGTCGGGCAAGTGAAACTTGAGGCTAAAACCACCCCAGGCAGAATGAAAATGCCAAGCTTTCCAAGTCAACTTTTCCTGAGTTAAAACCAAACAGGGGTTGTGAAGGATCAAGTCCTCTTCTTGGATCAGCAAATCATAGAGGGAGCAACAACAGTGTCATTTACTACATGGGGAAGGTTACAGTGTCTGCAAAGGAGTTTATTAGGTTTAAATAAGAGAGAAGAGAAGGAAGAAAAGTTCCTGAAGTTAATATAAATATCCACGCCTGGACTTTCAGGTTAGCCCAAAATGGCTTCTTTAGCTGAGTCCTGCAGCCTTCACTGACACCTGGCTGCAGCTATAATAATTGCTGCTGTTAATTGAGCACCTACTGTATACTGTACTCTTGACACTTGTAATTTCTACTCCTCACAATAACCTAGCAAAAAAGGTAATTTTATCCCCACTTCGTAGATGAGGGGGACAGAGGCTCAGAGAGGTTTGAAACTTGTCCCAATCACACACCCAGTAAATAGTGAAATTGGGCTTTGAACTTAGCTCTGCTTGACTCAAAACTTGTTCTCTTTCTGTTTACCATCATCTTTGCTTATTGCAGAGGCCCTGTTCTCCTTAAAGTCATAAAGAAAGACGAGTCCAGACTGAGTCAGGAAAGTGCCACTGTCACCCCATTGGGACGCTAATGAAGATCCAAGGGAAAGAGGTACAGTTTTCCAGGCTCTTCTTGGTCTCAAGTGGCGGGGGCATGCACCCCTGGCAGCGCCGTGCATCTTCTGTGGCGTGGGAGGACTGAGTGAGGAGTCAGGGTGTTGGGAGTGGTTCCATGGGGGAGTTGATTCCACTGGAGTGAATACTGGAGGCAGGAGAAAATAAATGTGCTTTTTGTTGATTATCGTCTCTACTAATCTGCATGTGATCACTGGAATTAAATTTTCTTACACATTCCATGAGTCATGTCTTAAAATTGTATTGAAGATTATACCTGGAGATTGCACCGATATACTTAAGAGGCTACAAGAGCCTCGTAGATATATAGATCATCTGTGGTGAGATGGGAGAGGCAGGGTGGTGCACGCACAAAGGCATTGCACTGGAAATCAGAAGACAGGTGGGTTAGTCCCCGCTCTGCCACTCAACCACTCAGTGGCAGCCAGGAAAAATCATGATAGTGTAAAAAGAATAGCTGCTGTTTTCAGTATTAAGCATTTACCATATTGTAGGCATTAGATTAGTTGTTTTATATACAATACATCATTTAATTTTCATGATCCCTCCTCCAATTCACTCTCAAAAGAAAAAGATTTATTTATGATTAAAATAGATAATTTCAAGAAACACTTTGGGATGGGGGTAAGGACCTCTGAAAATCCAGTCTCCATAAAAGCAACAAGAACACTATCAACAATCGTCAAAATCAACTTTTTCAGAACTCTGGAAGTTAACCAAAGAATTGCAACAATACCAGTAGCATTTATTCAAGAAAAATGGCTGAATCTCGGTAAGAACAGTGAGGTCTGTGGAGTTTTAACTGGCCCTATTCCAAGACCCGCCTCTCCAGCTCCTCAATAGCCTTGAAAATCAATAGACTCATAGCTACAGTAGCTGTGAAAATGTGGTCTATCCATACAATGGCATATCTTTAGCCATAAAAAGGGATGAAGTAGTGATATATGCAACTAGATGGATGAACCTTGAAACCATGCCAAGTGAAAGAAGCCAGGCACAAAAGGCCACATATCTTATGATTCTATTTGTGTGAAATGTCCAGAATAGGAAAATCTTTAGGGACAGAAAGTAGATTACTGTCCCTAAAGGGGCTGAGAGACAGGAGTAGCGGGAACGACTGCCAATGGGCGTGGGCTTACTTTTTGAGATGACGTAAATGTTCTGAAATTAGATAGAGATGATGGTTGCAAACTCTGTGAATATACTGAAGACCACTGAATTGTATACATTTTAAAAGGGTGTGTTTTATGGTATATAAATTATATCTTAATAAAGCTGCTATAAAATAAAATGAATAAAGTAAAATAGAATAGGTAATTCACGTCCATGGGAGAAAAAGAAATCAAACAGCACAAAAGCATATAGAATAAAAAGTAAGTTCCCTTCCACTCCCGTCGGCCTCCAAGTATCTCTCTCCCATGCTTTATCGTGAGTCCTTTCAGAGATTTTTAATGCATATCCAGCTTTATATGTACACTCACATTTTTTTCTTTTTTAAATTTTTATTGAGGTAACATTGGTTTATAACATTATATAAATTTCAGGTATACATCATTATATTCCAATTTCTGTGTAGACTACATCATGTTCACCACCCAAAGACTAATTACCATCCATCAATGTACACGTGGGCCCTATTACCCCTTTTGCCCTCACCCTTCCCCCTTTTTTCTCTGGTCACCACCAGTGTAATCTCTGTAGCTACGTGTTCATTTGTTGTTGTTTTTATCTTCCACTTATGAATGAAATCATACAGTATTTGACTTTCCTCATGTGACTTATTTTGCTTAGCACAAGACCCTCAAGGTCCATCTGTGCTGTCAAAAATGGCAAGATTTCTTTTTTATGGCTGAGTAGTATTCCATTGTATATATACACCACATCTTCATTATCCATTCCTCCATTGATGGGCACCTAGGTTGTTTCCAACTACTCACATTTATATATAAATGTTAGCACACTATACATCCTCTTCAAGCCCTTGCTTTTCCATTTAAACAGTAACACTTGGCAATCCTTCCACATTAGTACATACATATGAACCTGCTTCCTTTTTATTTTTTTTGTTTATTTATTTACTTATTTTTTGTGAGAAAGATTAGCCCAGAGCTAACATCTGTTGCCAATCCTCCTCTTTTTGCTGAGGAAGATTGGCTCTGGGCTAACATCTGTGCCCATCTTCCTCTACTTTATATGGGACACCGCCACAGCATGGCTTGACAAGCGGTGTGTCAGTCCACTCCCGGGATCCGAACCTGCGAACCCTGGGCTGCCCAAATGGAGTGAGCGACGGCCCCTAAACCTGCTTCCTTTTTTAAAAAATTACTATAAAATGCTTTTTTGTATGGATGTGCCATAATTTGTTTATCCAGTCTCCTAATGATGCATATTTTTAGGTTGTTCCCAATTTTAGATTATTAAAAATATACAAGATCAGTGGATTTATATGTTTTCGATTTGATAGATAACGCCGATGGCTAAGTCACTGCAGTCGCTTCTAGCTCGTTGGCCAGAACTCAATCATAAAGCAGTATTTAGCTGTAATAGAAGCTTGGAAATGCAGTCTTTATTCTGGGTGGTGACATGCCCTGTTAACAATTTAATTGCAATGGAAGAAGAACAGATATTGAGGATAAGAAACAGATTTTCCTTGAAACTTGAACTTCTTTGACTTTAAAAAACACTCTCTCCTTGTCCTTTTCCTACTGTCTGAGCAATCGTCTTGAGTCTCTTTGAGGAGGGACCCTCTACGTCTGTTCTCTCCTTACTGAAATGCTGGTGTTCCCAGGGTTGGATCTTTACTCCCCACTGACATACTCTCCCTGGGCAACCCATGCATTCTCACTGACTTAACTGCCATCTCTCAGTCATGACTCCCTAATCTATACCTCTTCCCTGTGCCTGGGCAGTGTCATAGTTCTCTACTATCTGGCATCACCTTAACCATGGACAGAACCATCGAGGCCTAACACCTTTCAGTCTCCTTTTGAAATCAAGGTTTTGTTAGAAGTCTGAGCTGGGATTCACAGGACTGAGGTGAAATTCTCATTCCCCAAATCTCAGGTGAACCTGGATCCCTCTCAAGACTTTTCAAAGGTTGATGGGTTGGTGCTTATTAGAGTCCTTGTTGGATGCGACTCCTAAAGCAAACGCCTCCAAACTGGTGGTGAAATTCTCATTTGCAGGTTTGCCCTGCATGAGATTCCTTCTACTTATTATGGGATGGGTTACTTGAGGTGATGGCGGGGATTCGCCAAACATGGAGAGAATTGTGAAAGATGTTTCAAAGAGGGGGATGCTTAACGTGTGTCAATATCAGATTTCTCTGTGGAGCTCAGCCTGGGATTCTACATCTCATACTCCCATGATGCTAACAGGTACCATGTGGTAAGTAAACTCTAAGAGGATAGGTTAGAATGCTCTGTTTTCTCTGTGACACCACCCAGGAGAGCACTGAGTCCATGACCCTGGAGGCGAGACCCCAGCACTAATAAATTACTATCTACTGGACATCTCCACGGGGCTGTCTCTTGGACCCTGGGTAGGTCACTTATCCAGAACTCACGCTGCCCGCCGGCCAGCTGCCACGGGGTGCGCTCTCACTCATGAAGGCTCAGCTCAGGTAAGGTCTGAAGCCTCTCCTGATCCCTCACAGAGAATTTGCCCATCTCCTCCTTTATGCTCTTGCACTGTCCCCCATCCATATTCCTACCACTCGCATCCCATCCCATCCCTACCCAAGAAAGGCAAATATATCTCTCAAGTGTGTTTCCTTCTTCCTTGTTTTTCATTTTACTTTATTTTATTTGAGTGTCTTCGTTAGCTTGTAGTTTTTCCATTTCTAACACATTTTCAATTGTGCATACCTTTAGTTGCGGATCCAGTGAAATCAATTTTTATTGTAGACAATGTATGACGTGCTTTGAAAATATAACGAATCAATAGATATCGGCCCAAACCACTTGATCAGTGAGCTCTGAGTTCATCTGTTTTTGTTTTTACCAAGTGTCTCAAGCCTGCCTTTTGCCCAGGCCTTAGGCCTCTGACACCACCTCCCATGAGCCTTGTACGATGTAGGAAATAATAGCTGTCTAAGGAGGTGAGTGTGTTCAGAAGGCATCTAGTACATTCTCTGTTGCCAATGGAAAGAGTGTGGCATTTGGAAACTGAAGACTTGGCTTTTTGTCCTGGCTCTGCCTCTTAGTAGCTGCGTGATTATAGAAAAATCACTTATGTGGCTGGTGGTATATCTCATCTCTAAAGTAATATCACCTCACAGAGCTTTTCTCAGCAGGGCGTTTGGGTCGTTAGACATCACCAGCATAGTGCCGAGGACCACAAAAGTGGTGGAGACTTGGGACAGATAATTAAATCCAAATTATACAAATAAAGCTTCAAAGTCAAAATTAATAAGAATTTAACTAAATGTCTGAAAAATATAACCGTAGACCCACTCCTTTAGCTGTTAAATTTAGCTTATGAAACTTTCATTACATTAGAAAATTATTTGCAGATTAAATTTTTTTTACTTTGCAAAACTTCCTGAGTGTCTAGATGATCTCCAAGAACTGACTGCTGACCCTAAGTTAAATAAGTTACTTGAACAAAACAAAAAAATTCAAAGTAATATGATACAAATCTATTTAAAGTGGGATGTGTGTGCATTTCAGTAGGTTTGCTGTGATGTAGGGTGCCCCAAAAGTCAGAGTCCTAGGACCCAGGAAGATCTTAACATGGCCTTGGTTGTGAGGATTAGAAGTGTTTACATATGTGATTAGTGAATTGTAGAAAAATGCATTAACTCCTCGGAAAAATCTACAGAAGAAATACCATCGCCCCAAAAGGCCACCAGCCAGGAACCTCTGGGAACCACTAAACCCGTGGTTCCCAAATCTACGGGATCATTCAAATTGCTGGGGAAGGGAGTCGGGCTGGTGCCTGGGAATGGGTATTTTAACCAACCTTCCAAATCATTCTGACAACTGGCCAGATGTGGAAACCAATGGATTTTAACCACAGCTCATCCCATCTCATTTCATTTCATTTTGCCCTTGGTTTGCCCTTTTGGAAAAGAACAGCTGATCGCTCTCATCTAGACCACATTTCTTCATGAACTCTGTTGCCAAGTCTTTCTCAGCCAGGCAGGATAAGCCCAAGACCATGCATAACAGTCAAACATGGCTTTGTCTTCAACCCTTTCCTTCTCAAACCTCTCCCAATCTGTAAGGAAGTACTTCCCAACACACCTTCCCCCCACTAAGTCTCATCCTTTGCATTGTCCTTAAATTTCCTTCTCAAACCTCGGATGCTTGCTGGAAGGTCTTTTCTCTTCCCTGCTCTTTCGTTCCAGGTCACAGCTTCTGCAAAATGTTTTCTATTCTAGTTTTGCAATAACAGGCATTCGAAGGGATTTCAGGGTAACAGTGCTGTCATTGCTGGAGGTCAGGAGACTGGAAAGAGGAAACTAGCAGAGTTATAGCCCCTGAGATTTCAGCAGGGCCAAAGCTGGGGTGGGGGCAGGGGGGAGGGGAAGAGAGAGGTTAACCTTTGTTCCTCTGGCACTTCACCTTTCCAGGGGCAGGAAGTCAATTCGACTGACAGAATTATGGAGCCAGATGGGGATGACTCTTCACTAATCCAGACGGGAGGTTGGAAGGAGGTTGTCTGCTGGAAATGTGGTAATTTTAGTAAGAGTCTTATTTTGGCTGCAAAAGTAGAGGTGGCTGCCTTCCTTCCCTGGGGGAGGCCTTCCCTTCTCGAGGTCCATGTGCTGGGTTGATTTGTGCAAGGAGAATGCCACCAGAAGTATTCAGCATTTACCAACCAGGCCTGTGGCATTCTTCAAAAACTGCAGATTTAATGATTTTTAACGGAATGCAGCTAATATAGATATTTAAAATTAAGATGAATTTTCTTGTTGCATGAGATATTTGTCACGCTCAGATTTCGCCTAATAACAGCACAGTAAACAATACCACCAGCACCGATACTTTATTACAGTGTTTCTGAATGTGCGGCCAGTGATTCACTTACGTCAGAATCACCCGGGGGTGGTTGTTGAAAATGCAGGTTACTGGGCTCAGATGCAGGCAGTCAGAATGTCTGAGGTGTGAGGCCAGGAAATCTGCATGCTTAGCTAGACTCTTAGGTAATTCCTAAGAATTTCAAAGTTTAAGAGTCGTTGATTGAATGAGTACCTCATAAGTGCTAAAGACTTTCTCTGATTAGAAAAACATCTTCATAACAACCTTATGATGTGGATATGATCATCTCCACTTTTACTCTGAAGCTTCGAGAAGTTGGATAACATTTCTAAAGTCACACGGGTAGTAAATGAAAAGGCCAGGATTCAAACTCAGGTCCATCTAATTCTGAAGCCTGCGCCCTTTCCAAATTGCCCCCCATTCCTGCAGAGGTCCCCATGTCTGTCAGGCCACGGAAGTGGCCTGTGACATGTATGGTGACTGAGACAGCATTGACTGGGTGTGGGAGAGCCCCTGGCAGAGGCCCTAACTTTGTGGGAAACCCGTGGCAGTTGTGAACTTCTTCTCTGACAATTGCTGTATTTATTCTCCTTTTAATTGTAGGGGGCTCACAGCTCCTGGGAGTCCATGCTCCCTGCTTCACAGGATGATTTGGCTGACTGCGGACACCCCTCTTTTTGGAAACTGAGATGAGAAGCAAAGTGTGGCAGACGCTATTGGGAACCCACCCAACGCTCATTGGCTCCCCTCCAGGTATTGGGTGACTCTGTGCCTCAGGGAGGGACTGGGCCTCAGCATAGCCCTGGTGTGTGATTCCTAATTAGCTCCATTATACTGGGAATTCCATTCTGCTGGCTAGTGATTCAGCAATGGGCAAGTGCTTGATCCTTGTCACTGAGATATGAGAGAATGTCTGCTGGGAGGTTTCTGAGACAGATTCCTTCCTTATCAAGAGCAGCCCCAGCTGTTCCATAGGGAGAGGCCAGGATAACACATTGCACAACTCTAGGGGGCGCCAGCACATTGAACTCTATGTGGACAGAGCCCCTTGGAATTACACAAGAGAGTCTGTTCAGGCAGAAAGCAAGGTGAAGGGTGCCCCCTGGAGTTGGGCAACATGGCCACGCATGGAGAGAGGGTTTCACCTTCACCCACTGAAACGAGCCATCTGGTGTTTCCAATCCCGTGTTTACATGTTATCATCAATTGTGTAAAGATTTCGAAACACAGAACCGTCTAGGCACAGCAGACTTTCTGGTTAAACCGTGTTGTTCCCTATTTAACAAAAGCCAAATTCTAGTGTCTCCTGAAGTTAGTGCATGCTGAAGCCCTCCTGAGAGGATAAACATCTTCAGGTTGGAATCTTTGGGAGGGTCAGGTGGGATCTTGGCTGCCCAGGACTGGTTCAGCCTTTGGCAGATTTGACGGAGCAGTTCCAGGCCACGGAGGCTCTGAAGACGGCGGCCGGGGCCTAGCTGACCCAGCCTCCCCTGGCAATGAGCTTGGCTCCCGCTTGCAAAGCCTCAGCTCTCAGTTTTCTTCCTTTCCCCTTGGCCTTTAATTGTCACCTTCCTCGGGACATTCATCTTGAAAAGCCAGCTTCCTCCTCAGGCACTCTCTGTCAGCTTGTCAGGACAGAGAACTCGGGGAATATATGTCCCTCCTGACTCCATTGCGAGAAGCTTCCCGACCTGGTTGACCCTCAACTCCCTGGCAGGCCGGAGGCAAACAGCTGTAGTGTCTTAGCCTGAATCCAGGCTTCTAAATTTTTCCATACGCTCAGGAAGGGACAGGGCACCATCCCCAAGTCTCTTCTGCCAGCATGAGGTGGTCCCTGCCTTCAGAGGGCCCTGGAATATTTCAGGAGTCTCCATCTTCAAAGAGACACCAGGCGACACAGTGACAGCCAAGGGCCAGCAGTGTGTATCTACGTCTTATCTATGTTTGGGAACCCCCAATCATCTTCGTTAAATTGGATACCATTTGTGAGTAGAGAAACTCTGCTCAATGTTGTACAACAACAACCTCATTAATTATCAATGATAAGAACAATAATTATAAAAATAATAATGAATAACAGCAATAATGACCATGATGATGATATGACATAAGTAGTAACAAGTTTAATGGTGATGATAATGTAAAACTAAGGAGACGGAAGTAAATACTCAGCAGTATTTCCCCCCAGGTGTCAGTATTACGTTGGTTTGGAATTTATTTTTGTGTGTGTGCTCTTTGATGATTTCTTCCTTCTCTGCATTGAGCAGGTATAATTGCATTACTTGGGGAGGAAATTTGTATTTTTAAAAGCCATTTGAAACTGTTTGCTATGTAGTATTATGTTCAAAGGAAACAATCGGGATCTTTAAGAAGAATTTTTAACCTGGATTCAGGCTAAGAAACTACAGCAGAAGCTTACACTTAGCAGAGGGATTAAATACCATCCAACAGATTTAAACTGAAGAGGGATCATCTCAAAGTGTCACCACTTGATCTGCCCATCCAGGTGCACTCTGGGAGGTCACATTTACACTTTTCACAAGCAGTTAACTCATTCTGAGCAAATATCTTAAAACATACTGTAAATTTAACACGGCAATCAATCTAGTCTTATGTAAGTACCATGTTCTTTACATGGTTAAAGAAACATGTTCTTCACCATAATGAGCAGGTGGTCATCAGGACCACGAGCAGACTCAGATAATGGTTTCCACCTCTGGCTTCTTAGGAAAAGAAACCACCTTCTTCTCCCCTTCCTTCTTTCCTTCCTTCCCTTTTTTCTTCCTTCCTTCCTTCCTCCCTCCCTCCCTCCCTCCCTCCCTCCCTCCTTCCCTCTCTTTCTCCCTCCCTCCCGTCCTCGCCTCTTTATTAGAGGAAAATTTTGAAAATACTAAGTAAAAGGAAAATGAAAGTCATCCATTAGTTCTTCACCCAGAGGTAACCACTATCGATAGTTCGGTTTATACCTCTCCACTTAAAAAAAAAAATTTTATTGAGATATAATTCACATACTGTACAGTTGATTCATCTAAAATGTATAATTCAAATGTTTTTAGTGTATTCACAGAGTTGTGCACCTATCACTACAATCAATTTTTGAATATTTTCACTACTCCAAAAAGAAACCCCACACCCCTTAGCCCTCACCTCCCAATCCCTACCCCCACCCCAGGCCTAGGCAACTACCGATCTACTTTCTGTCTCTACAGGTTTGCTTATTCTGGACATTTCATTTAAATGGGATCCTACATGACGTACTCCTTTGTGACTGGCTTCTTCCACTTAGCTTAATGTGTTTGAGAGTTATCCTTATTGTGGCATGGGGCTGGGGTAGTTAGGTTATGCTTAGAAAGAACTTCCTCTATGACATTTTCTTCTAATCCTTTTATGGTTTAATTTTTACTGAAACTTTTGTTTTGGGCTTTACTTTGATATAAGTAAGAATTGACTTATGCAATCAACTCTGCTGCATTCCAAGTCACCACCAATTTTCCTAGCACCTTTGCTTCCTCACTAATGGGAATTCTATCTCTACGATTCTAAATATCAGTATATGTATCAACACTCTATGCTACCTCTTTAAGAGAGTCTCCAACTTAAAATTTGAGAGGCAAAGCAGGGAAGGAGTTTGCATAGTGTCTTCCCTGCTGGGGTTTGACCTCCATCCTACTTCAGTGTGGTGGTCTGGCAGGCACAGCCGCCCTTGACTTTGAATGTAGATTGCTCAAGCCTCAGTGAACATTGGAGTAACTGAAAATTGTAACCTCTGGTTTCTAATAGAGCCTTTTAAAGAAATCACCTTTGGAGGAGGTGGGAAGATGGTAGGCAAGAGGAAATAGCCTCAACATCCTTCATTTTCACCAGGAAAAATAACCAAAGTACAGCTGAGAGTTTGCTCCTAGGATCGCTGATTAACAGGCAGGTAGATCTTTAAAACCCGCTTGAAGCCCAGTGTCAGCCGTGCCTTCCTTAGAACTTTAAGGGACACTGGGGGAGATAACGGGGGCCCCTTTTAGAAGAAACTGTTCTGCCTGCTGTAAATGGCAGTTCAACATTCTAAGCAAATCTCAGCGAATCCGTGACTCTGGGACTGGAGTGAGGAATTACAGGCTCCATCTCACCCCGAGGGGAGGAGGGGCGATTGTTTCTGGCCTGTGCCATCATGTCATATTGCCGTGGCGAGCAGATAACATCGTGAATTTATATCCTGCAAATGCTAAAAATAATAGTTCCAAGGGTAGATGCAAACGCAGAGGTAGAACTTTAGTTCAGACACAGGTTAAGGCAGATAAACCATGTCATATCAACAGACTCCCTCCTCTGAACCATTACCACTCATCGTTGACGTCACTAATTGGAGAATTGATTATGTTTAACCTACATGTCGACTGGAGATGACCCTGTACTTTAGGTTTTGAGTGAAATTGACTTGTACCCCCATTCTATGTGTACTTGGAGACCTAGCATTCCTTTCAGACTCTGAGGAATTCATAGGGTGAGGGCCGTATGTTTGTATACGAGAACCGATACATATTTCTGTTGATGACTACCATTACTTTTCTAGCGCACACATAGGGAGCATGTACTGTTTGCAAGGTGCAACGCACGCATCTTATCTTTATGAAGCTTACAGTCCAGTAGGACCTGAAGTGTATAATGATCACATGTCACAGTACTGTGCCATTAATTTAAAGTTTTATTGTTTATTATAATAAGCTCTGATTGAACGTGCTCCATCTTTCGCCCCTGTGGCATGATTATCCCATCACAACTTAAAAAAGTCGAGGCGATAGTGTCGGGAATTGATGGGATGTAATGAATATGGCATCTCCCACCAGTTGGAGATGGTTCAGCATACCGGAAGGCCTTACCCACTGGCCTCTGATTAGCAGGGGGGAGGCCTGGACCCTGTCCCCAACGGAGGATGTCAAACCGGTTGCTTGTCCCTGAAGTGGTTTGAAGCTTCCCAAGGGCACAGATGTCCTTGCTATTTGTTTGTATTTGGGGCTAAATCTCTTTTCTCCTTCAACGTTGAGTTTTGGGCTCCATTTTGGGACGGTATTCAGAGATTTTTATAAGATATTCATTCAAGCCAAAACAGGAAAAGCCTGCCAGGCCCTCAGCAGCCTCTGGAAGGTTGGTTTTCCTGGTGCCTGGAGGAAACCGCCAAGGGCTGAGCCTGAATGATAGATTTGGCACAGGAGGCACAAATCCAGAGTCTGAGGAAACGAAATGACAGCAAACTGAGTGTGCTGCACAACAGACCTGGAATTATTAGTTCCAGTGAGAGGTTAGCTCTCTCAGGGAGTTTTTTTTTAATGTGATTCTGGACCATTCTTTTAAGAGACCGTGGTTTCATAAGATTAAGGAAACTTTTAATATTGGGAAAAAGAATTTTTATCATTTATGCCCTGTCTACTTTAAAAAGGGTTTCGAAGTGGCTTAAAATATTAAAGCAAGAACAAAGTAGGACAGTGAAAACAGAGATAAGAGGGAGCTCAGAAGCCAGGAGCTAAGGGTGAGGCAGATAAATTTAGTGCTCATTCTAGAAGTTTCTAATTCAGGACATAAAGGTGGTTGTGATGGATTGTACAGTTCACATTGCCTGATTAGAGAAAAGCTTTCAGAGAGCTGGATATTTTCCAGGTGCTGAATTTTATGAGGCATTTTTTTGTGTGTGGATCCTCATACGAGGGGCCTTGGGGAGTATCTTGAATAATGTCTTTGCAGTGATTTTGTAAAAAGTGTGACAACTTAAAAAAATAGACTAAGAAAATTTGAGCAAGCATCAGTGTTCACTTGTAGGATGACCAGAGTCTTGTGCCTTCTCTGAGCTTCAATTCCTTCACCCCCTGCCAATCTCACAAGGTAACTAAAGGCAAAGAGAAAGGCTTTGCTAAAATTGCTGTATAACAGAGCAAAAAATGGCTGCAAGAGGAGCTGACAGTAACCACCGGAGTGAAGAGAACATGGAGAGAAAAGTGAATTTGCAACAAAAATAATTATAGAGGTTGGGAAGCCCTGTTACTACCCGAATACAGATTTAAGATCGTGTGACCACAGACTCAGGCGAGACTTAAAAGGGTTTTCCTCTCATCTTTTGTCTGCAGCTTGGTACTCATACCACTAAAGGAATAGTGGTTGGCACATTATCAGACAGAGATCACAAAAGACATGATTTTTATCTTCATGTATGTCAGCCCAAAAAAGAAGGTAATTATTGGAGAAATAGATTTGACCTTTAGATAACTGAAAGTATAAGAAAAAATTACCCCTTTGCAGCTTAGAGCTTAGGAAGAAAACATCAAAACACTTTACCTCTTGAGCCGCAAGCATCTGCATCAACCATCATTGGATGGTTCTAAAGGACTTCCCCCGGCACCCAGTTCCCTTTGTAGGGGAGCCTTTGAAACTGTGGTCTGCAGGCACTGGCTTCAGGGAAAGGAGCTGCAAACCTCAGTGCCCAGAGTCAAGGGCATAGTTAAGGAGAGCTGGTCTGTCTTCCTGGAGAACTTGGAAAGGCGCCACTGAACAGAACAGGGGCCACTTTAAACTCTGAAGATGGGTCTTCCAGGATTTCTGCCTGAATCTTTGCATTCCTAGGACTCGTTCATGCAATCGACACATACATTTTGAGTATCTCTATGTGGCCAGGCATCGTGCCCGGGGCTCGCACCACAAAGAACAAGAACAGACACACCTCTGCTCACTTAGAACCACACTGAGGAGCCAGGAGAAGCGCTAGGAAGGGCAAGAATAGGGTCTACCAGGTTCTACAACAAAGGAGCCTGATCTGGCCCCAGGTTGGGGTGGAGGCTGGAGGGGCGATGGGCAGACCTCCCTGGGGGTGAGGCACCGGAGCGGATGGGTAGCTGGTAAACGAGAAGGAGGTGAGAGGGAGCGAAGGGCGTTCCCTGCAGAGGTCATGTGAAGTCCCAGGAGGAAGGCTTTTAGGTTTCATCCCAAGAATGAAGGCCATTGGCCATTGTAGTGTTGTAAGCAGGGGAGGGTATGATCAGATCTGGGTTTTGAAAAGATTCCTCTGGCTGTAGTTTGGAGAAACAGTTAGAGAAGGGGCCGAATCAGGTTACTCTATCCCTTGGAGTAACTCTAATTTTACTTTTGCTTCAAGCTTAGGTGATTAATTTGGATAATGCTATGGGTTTCTATCAGTTAAGACTACAGTGACCCTGCATTCCAATTTGCCTGGAGCAGTGCCAGTTTATTGCCCTGCTATGATTATTAATAATTAGTGCCCTTTTCACTCTCAAAATCCTCTGGGTTTGGGCAATGAATTATACGATCACTCTCATTAGCGTATTTTCAAATACGTCCTATAAGAGAACACCAAACAGATTGGCTTGCCGGTAAGGGTGATTTCTGGCTTTCCTTCCTAGAGAGGCCAGAGTGAGGGCTGCTTCAGGGTTGGCTGGTTATCTGGGTCCACGGCGTCTTCACAATTCTGGGTTCTCCTTGTTTCTCTACTCTGCCTCCCAGAGGGTCAAGGTCATCCTCAGCCTGTCTTCTCCCTTGGTGACAACACTGTCTCAGCAGCCCAGAGCTTGCATCCACACAACACACCATGCGGAGGGCAGACTGTCTTTTCTAGCAAATCCCTGCTTGTGTTTCATTAGCCCAAACTAGGACACAGGCCACTGCTGAACCGATGCTGTAATTGTCTGAATGCCATACTCTGTGCCTGAACCCACCACTGTAGGGCGTAAGATAGAATTACCCCGTTCTCTGTCCTAGACTAATCAAGGCCCTCACTTGATGGGGGTCCACCTTTCCCAACATCCTTGGGCTGCATGAGGTCAGAGAGGCTACTCAACGAAAATATGAATTCCCTTAGGAAAGCCAAAGGGGAGGATGGATTCTAGATGTAATCAATACAGGACATTAGGACATTGGGATTCTTCTGTAGGTGAGGAGGTCTAGAGAGGTAGAGCTTGTTGAACAGAAGAACAGTCCTCCTCTTATGGGGAAGCTTGTCCTCTTTGACGGAGTGCACAGCTTCGGGAAGGATGCATGTGGGGTGAGGGAGGGAGAGAACACCCACCTAGCCAGACAGATCAGCCCAATCAACCCTGGCGATCAATGGGGTGACAGATGTCGCAGCCAGATCACCCTCACATCCATTGTAGCATTTTGGAAAGGGAGAGTTCTTTATCTTTAAAGGAAAACAAACTTCCTTATGACTTATATCTCCTCAGCAAATCTTTGTAATCAGACATACTCAAGAATATTCAAGAACACCCAAGAACCAGGAGACTTAAGTATTGACTCTTTCAATTCATTCTGGAATCTCAAATTTACCTCTATGTTTTTCTTTTTACTGTTTTGGCATCGCTGAGCTCCTGACATGATATATATTTTTTCCCTAATGGTGACTCTGCCTTCACGACATCATCTTCAATGAGTTACCTTCACTCAGTCCCAGGAGAGGCTGAGACTAAGTCAGGAAAAGACAAACCTGAATCGAGTTTGTCTCAGCATCTAAATGTGTTTGCCTCTGTCTTTGAGCCTTGGCTTAATTCCAAAATAAAGTGTAAATGTTTTAGAATTGACCATTATTTTGTGTTTTCTGACTTTTGGCTCTCCTCCAGGAACATAATAGCTAACCTCATAATTTTTATGAAAGACTCAGACAATTTTACCCTGAGCTTGAAAAGGGATGGAGGCAATGGTTTTTTTCTTGATTCTGGAGCCACTCTGGAAAAATCTTATTATCATTCCAGCTGTGGCCACTTGAAATGAATGGCCAGAGGAGAGGTCCATGGGGGAATCACTGCTTTCCACCAAGAGGTGAGCCTTTCCAGTGGGTCAAGGGACATCTGGCCGGTAGCCATACTTGAGCTCATTTGCCAGCACCCCAGAAGCAGGAGGCTGTGGGATGTACCCTGGGAGTGGGGTCAGAGTGGGCCCCGAGTGGGCCAACAAGAGAGTGGTGGGTGAGGAGGCCTGTGCAGGACCTCAGAGAAAGCACCTGCCACCCAGCGACACCAACAGGCAAGGGAGGACTGCGATGGCACTGGCCGACCTCCGTCTCCTCTTCACAACACATTGGAAGAAGAAGGAGCAGGTGGAGAGAGTGGTGAGAGAGCCAACACTGTCCCTTCTGATGTCAAATCTCTGAAGCGAAGGCCTCATCACTGCTGGCAGGAGGTGCAGATAGGAAACGGAAGTGGATTGACGTGGATTGGACAAGAGCTGTGTTTTTTTAATAATCCTGCATCATCAAAGAAATATGGAATCAGAATAGGATCACTAAAAGACCGGAAACGTATGAGAAAAATATATAATTTCATACTCATTCAGTGTTCAATACCAAGTTACACTTGTTCAATAAAGCAGTTAGCTACACACGTCTAGTATGAGTTAGACTTTTATTTTTTAATTCAAGACTTCTAAACTCACAGATGTAGAGTTTCTTTATTATGGCAATGGCTTTTGTATCTTTCATGCCAGGGTGTCTTTAGAATACATAGAGACACAATGACGTAGAATTTGAGTTTGAAGAGGCCCGTGACAAGCTCAGGAGGCATCTCCATAGCTATGGCATTCGGCTGCATCCCTAAACAGGCCCACTCAGCCTGTTACTTGCATGTGAACGGTTGTTTCAACAAAACATTTACGGAGCGCCTACTATGTGCAAGGCCTTGTGTCAGGGGCTGAGAGGCAAGGTTGTTCATTACAAACCTGCTGCCTTCTGGATTCTTCTTATCTAGGGAGCTGGGGGCAGGAAATAGAATGACAATGCAAGGATGGAGCGACCACTGAGAACTGGCAGGGAGGTGGGGGAAATCTGGAGGGGGAGAGATGGGTGGTCTCCCTCCCCAGCCTGGGGATGGAGAGAAGAGCAGGCCATGCATGGGGAGCCGAGGAAGGCCTGCCTGGCGGAGCACAAGCTGCTGTCGCCAAATGAACAGGAACGATGAAGAGCAACTCTAGCTAACCCTCATTCAATCCCAACAGCTCTCCTCACTAACTCCAGACAGTACACATCAGTGGATGGACCCGGCTAGAGCCTTCTGGTTGACCCGTGCACCAGATGCTACGGCTATTACTGTTCAGTCGATAAAATGCAGAGATGGACCTCGGGAGCGTTGAGCAGGATTCACAAAGATATTGGACATTGAATTTGCTTTGTGTTGATATTTTTTTCCTCATTCCAAAATGAGGCAATAATGGACACACGGCATAAATCACTTACTGGCAGAACGAGACAAATTTCTAAAATGGGCTGCAGCAAGCAACCAATTTCACATTGAAAGCCGCTCCTTCTAAACGCTGAAAAGCTATAACTCAACGAGCCTAATGGATTTTGTCCTGTCTATTCAATATCTTCTGGGGCATTGAATTTAGAACGTAATGCATCAGGGAAAAAAAAGAGAAAAACCCTCCAGCAAAGCACACAAGCTTGAATATTTTCAAAGTAAAACCCTTCAAGCTAAAAGCTTTCCTTCCTCCTTGTTCCCAGGCCTTTACCACTGTCTGCTGGCCTCTCCATCAGACTCAGAGCCTGCCTCCGAGTGCAGCAGGAAGAACATGCTGCCTTGCTGTGAACCTAGCTCTGCCACTCCAGATGTGGGACCACCGGCAAACAGCACCTGCCTTCGAGCCACAGTTTCTCATCCGTCCGTGGACCTCTATAGGGCTACAGTGATTATAAATGAAAAAAGGTTACAGAGGACTTCAGACAGCTCTTGTCTTAGAGTGGTTGCCTGAAACATGGCAACCATCACGATGGTATTTTATTTATTTATTTTTTTTGCTTAAGGAAGATTCACCCTGAGCTAACACCCACTGCCAGTCTTCCTCCACTTTGTATGTGGGTCGCCGCCACAGCATGGTTGACAAGTGGAGAAGGTCCACGCCTGGGATCCGAACTCGTGAACCCAGGCTGCCGAAGTGGAGCGCCTGGAACTCTAACCACTAGGCGATGGAGCTGGCCCCTTGATGGTTATTTTTAAATTTACATCCTCTGCCCCCTTAACCACTGCTTCCTCGTGTCTGGCTGAGAGGACAGAGGCAGCCATTGCTGCCTTATTCTTACCCATCCTTCTCTCCGTTCCATCTATGAGAGGGACAAAAACCACATAGGAATGTCCCTGCTTCATTAAATAGCCAAACACATCATGACCTCCTGTCATTCTAGAAGATATTCCTGGTGGGCGGGGTCCACCCAGCTCTGGTTTCAGTTAAGCTTCAGGGGAGAGGTTTCCAGCATCCCAGTCTCCTCTTTTGGGAATGGCTGGCTATTCCTTTCCTCAGCTGGGTGGGGCTGTTTTCCAGGCTGAAATCACAGAGGCCCACCCTTGCTGCTTGGAGCCCAGGGTTGTCCCTGCAGGGCCTGGGCCAGGCCAGCCAGGATTCCAGAGCCTGCCAGGTTGGTCATGAGGATTATTCTAACCCACTGCTTGGGAAACTCAGCCCTGGAAAACAAAGCTATGTTGCAAGAGTTCTTCATTCCTTGGTTGCACACCACCAAGTTGGTTGTAAATCTAATGTAATTTGAGTTTTTCTCACAGATGAGTCAGATGGCAAGAACAGAAAAGAGTTGACCAAACCGAGCCAGGACTCTTATTTTTTAGACTTTATTTTGATTTTTTTTCTGTTTATAGATAGGTCATTTATCCCATAATCTTTACAGAAGAGAATAATAAAAACAGATACAGATAGGGTTGGCTTCTTTATTTTGGTGAGGAAGATTAGCCCCGAGCTAACATCTGTTGCCAATCCTCCTCTTCTTTTCTAAGGAAGCTTGGCCCTAGGCTAACATCCGTGCCCATCTTCCTCTACTTTATATGTGGGACACCTGCCACAGCACGGCTTGATAAGCAGCGTGTAGGTCTACACCCGGGATCAAACCTGTGAACCCTGGGCCGCTGAAGCGAAGCACACGAACTTAACCACTATGCCTCTGGGCTGGCCCTAGGCATGGCTTCTTTATGCCAGTGGTACCTGAGGGCTTAGAAAGAGGCTTAAGTCAGAAGAGCATTCTTGACTCAGGCACTGGGCATGAGAAAAACATAAGGAAGAGAGAACATCTATTCACTGCCACAGTTCCTTTGGCCTGGGCAAAGATTTGTTTCCATGGAAGCCTCCATCCAGCTGGTATACAAGCACCTGTTTTCTTTACCTTGGAATGGACAATGGAGGCCCATTGAAGAATGGCAGATTAGAGTAATCATATCAAGTTCATGGTATATATTTCATTCCTGTGCTTTGTTCATGGCAGACATTGTGAATGGCACACAGTACTCTTTCTGGTACAGCCTCAGAATCCTTCTCGACCCAATACTCTGGATAGTCACCAACAATCTATCAGCATAGCCATAAGGGATGAATTTTAGTCACCATCCCGAAGGTCAGACTATCATCTGAGCCTGGATTTATGAGAGATTGTCAGCTGTCTTGGAGTAGAGAATGACCTGTTCTCTCCTAAAACATAAACCATCAGCTGCTTCTCACATTGTGGTTGACCCAGAAAATGGTTTTAGACAGAAGAGTCAATGAAATTGTTTTCTGAAGTCATGCATTCCCGGTGGGTTAGGCCACTGTAACTCCAAAGATAATACAGGTCAATGAGGTATTGCATTTCTGGGCAGAGCAAAGCTCATTCAGGCTGGAAGCAGGCATTTGTTGTCATTGGGGATGATTGGGGCTGTTTAGGGCCCCCTTGAGGGGACATCTCTGGCCTCTGGCATCTTTTCCAGATTGAGGATGATCTGACTGAGCCCCTGGCAGGCAGAGCTTCTCTTCCAGGGCCGAGCTTTCAAAAGCAATCAGAGGTGAGAGGAAGGGTGAATGGGTGGACTAGAGAATGAGAGGAGGGAAAGGTGGGCGGGGCCAGGGCACGGCTGATTCTGCACTGGTGGTGATGATAATGGGCTTAGTCTCAAGAGCCTGCCAGATGGCTCCCCAACCCTGACATTGCATTCCCCTCCAAGGGTGCAAATTACCTGGACCTGACTGTAATTCTCCTAGGTACAGACTACCTATCCCTGCACAAAGGGTCTACAGAAGGCGACTCCCTTCAGCTCTAAGGTGGTTTCCATGATTGGGCAGTGGACACTGTCAGTTGCCTGCCCAAGAGCCATGCATGCTCCGTTCCTCCTTCCTAACGGAATCCAGTCTCAGAGGAGGATTCTAATAAGCCTAATCAATCACGTTAACCCCATGCTGCTTGTCGGTGATTGGTTCATCAATCCAGGCTAAGCCAATCAGGGTGCAGCATCCAGTTAGATGCTCCTCTAGTGGGGGAATGGTTTGGGATGAGCTGTTTTTAAGGTTTCCCCAGTATGCCTCATACTTGCTTTGTCTTTCTTTCCCCCTCCATCCAAGAGGGGGTGAGCAAGAAATGGCCACCAGACAACATGTTTCTGGTTGCCGTGATGTGGGCAGCCCCCACCCTAACCTTGCTCATGGTCTCAGAGGTTCCTTTAGAATCTTTTAAATCTGTAGGAGTTAAAGAAACATTGTGGAGTCGAGCAGAGGTCAGGAAAGAATGTGTAAGAGAAACATCTCCTTGCTCCCCCAGTTACCTCATGCATAACTGCTTGCTCTCCAGTGGAGGAACCAATAGAGGGAGATTAGGATGCTGGAAAGTCCCATATTACTGGGAAACATAGTAATTACCAAAGGGAAAATCTCATCCAGCCAATGTGTTGCCTTGCTGGCCTGTTCTGTGTCTGTTACCGGGAATTTCGGGAAGCAGATCCTTTGTTGGAGAGGACCCCGTCATCATGTCCTAGCAGATGCCAGCTCAGAGAAGCCTGTGGTTCTGGGAGTGCTAAGCCCTCGTCTTCCTCTCCAGACTGAAATCCTAGAGCATTCTCAGGGACCAGGTTTTAGTTCTCTTCACATCTGACAGCCCACCACCCTAAGAACCATAAAATCACAATGACAGAGGTAAAAACAGCTACTACTTATGTAGAGCTACAAATTAGCTATGTGTTCTGCGTGGACCATCTCTACTCCTTGAGTGATACTGAGGAGGAGGGAGTATGATGCCCACTTTACAGACAGGGAAAACTGAGGCCTGTAGACACAGAGGAGTTCACCCAGGAGCACACAGTTGGTGAAAAGTAAGCCTCAGAGTCCATAGAGGTTGGTCAGTCCGTAAGTCGCACCCCCTTTCACTGGGCAGCACCACCTCCCACCGTGCCAGTACCACCCTTGCCTGCCAGCCCATCTCCAGCTCCTGGTCTTCACTGTGGTCTGACCTGGGAGGCCGGAGGGTGGAGAAGCCGGACTTTGTCAGTCAGCCGGCTCCTCAGCCAGTTTTCAGACCCAGGGGGTGGGGAACAGTGTCTTAAGCCACATGCATACCCAGGAACCAAGGACCTCAGTGCCATTCAATAGTTGACGAAGCAGAAGCCCAGAGATGGAAATGGCCAGGTCTGAGCCACTCAGGGCAGTGACAGGACCAGTTATTTAGCTCAGACCCTCTGCTCCTGCCCTGGTGACAGTGACCAGTCTGGCCAGATCAGGACCACAATTTAGACCAGCTCCCAGGAGATGCTGCCTGGGGGACAAATGTGGCTCTAATTTAATTGAACGTTGACAACCAGAGGCTCACAAAATGGGGAGGGGTTGCATTTATAGCAATGCTTTGGTGACTCTAAGGAGAGGGGACCCAGAGATGCTGTTAGGGTTTATTGAAACACACGGCCAACTGAGAGAAGGTTTTCTTCCAGGCCTTCAAATCGGGGGCCAGTGGTGCAATGGACAATCTAGCAAATGACTAATGTTTTCTGAGTTCTTATTGTGGGTCACTCCCACGATACAAGCTGTCTCATCTATGCCTCTGTCACAACAACCTTGCAATGTTGGGGCTGGCAGTGCCATTTTGAAGATGGAAAAAGGGACAGTTGCAAAGATTAAGTGACTTCCCAAAGGTCATGCAGCTTATAGGCAACTGAACCAGCACTTGAATTCAGAGCTGCCTGAATCCAACACCCATGTTCTTTACATTTCTCCAGACTCTTCAATGCAGAGGACTTTTCTGCTTGCAAACTCATGTTTTTCTGGAAGCCAGAAGAACAAAGAAGGCTACCCCAGAAAAACTTGAACGATGACTAAAAAATCACTTTTTTCATTTTGATAAGCTTGAGCACCAGGTGCCTGGACCTCTCAGGTGAGTCTGACTCCACCTGGAAGGAGACCCACAGAGCCTAGATATCTTACCTGTCCCCCAGGTGGTGGTGGCTCTCAAGTGGATTCACAAAAAGTGCAGCAATTTTTGCTGTCAACTGAACTGTGCTCCCCAAATTCATATGTTAAAGCCCTAACCCCAGTGTAACTATATTTGGAGAGAGGGCCTTCAGGGAGGTAATTAAGGTTAAATGATGTTGTAACAGTGGGGCCGTAATCCTGTAGGACTAGTGTCCTTATAAGAAGAAGAAGAGACACCTGAGAGCTCTCTCTCTCTGAGTGCACACAGAGAAGAGGTCATGTGAGGACACAGCAAGAAGGTGGCCATCTACAAGCCAGGAAGAGAGGCCTCACCAGAAACCAACTCTGATGTCACCTTGATCTTAGACTTCCAGCCTCCAGAACCACGAGGATATGTGTCTGTTTAGGCCACCCAGCTGGTGGCATTTTGTTATGGGAGCCCAAGCAGACCAAGACAAGTTTTTTTAGAGATCCTCAAAGCCCACATCCAACATAAGGCAAGCTCTGAAGTCAGGGGATCTAAGATTCATCCTGACTTCCCATTTAGCAGGGACCTGGGGTTTCACTGTACTTCCATGAGCCTGTTTCATAAGATTGATATGATAATTCAGTGAAGTAATGCATAGAAACTGCTTATTATGATGGGTGGAGCACATGAGGATATTATTATTCTTATTCTTATGAGGTTATCCTTACTCTGAAGGAACTGGCAGATGCTATTTTTTAATCAGTCAGAGGATCCTTGGGTTCAGTTGCTCTGGGTCTTTACAGGTATAGTCCAGTGGTTCCCAAGCACATAGTTCTTGACTCTAGCGCATTGTTGGGGTAAGTCTATGGAAGTCCATGGCTTATTTTCAGTATATCACGAAGTTTGTGGAAAGTCACCCACTTGCCCACAATGACCCCACACAGGCTAACCAACACATCATGTTCCTTTGCTTTTGGCTAGAACTAAACAAACCTCACCAAGGAAACACTGCTTATCTCTAGATGACAGAAGCTGAGATCAATAGATATACGTGACCTTGATTTATAAGAAAATAGGAGCATAAAATAATTATGATCTCATCCTGGACCCCACAGGATACATGGAGAAAAAAATAAAGAAAAGGAATCCTAGTGGGTGAAAGATGAGGAACCCTTGCTGAAATGGCTGCACTGGTTTTGGATATTTTTCCCCCATAAATTTTATAACAATATTGTAGTGTTGAGTTGAGGGCCTGCTTGCTCTTTAATAATTATATGTGGTTTAAATCTACAATATTCTTTTGCTACACTGCTCTGAGTCACTTGAACCCAAGGCATGTAAAGAACCTGTGGAAGCCTGGAGGACATTCTCACACCTGCCATTGTGCATTCGTACATGGACTCAACACCTGGTGAGGACTTTGCTCCTCCAAATGCCGGGTGCCAACTCTGCACTCCACACAGGGCTTGGAATGCCTTCAGTGACATTGCCTTTTATGTGGAGGGCAGGATGGAGTCCTCCAGTGGGGCATCTTGGTTAACCAGATTTGGCACACTGAATGGCCTCAGGAAAGGCTCTGTCCCTGGTGCCTGAATCACTCAGGTCACTGATATGAAGGTAGCAGCTTCTGATGTAAATGTAGTCCAGAACAAACAGACCACGGACTCTGGCCGACAGGGTCACAGAACACAGGATATGTGTAGCCCTGGATTAACCAAGTCTGTCTGATGCTTTGATGTTTGGGCCTTGCTGACCCTGAGGGATCGCCCCTCCCAGGACTAGCCAATTCCTGGAGTTAACAACTGGCCAGAGAGTGTGCCTTTCATATGCAAACTCACCAATCCAGAGCCCATACCCCCAACCACCTCCTCCATCGGGCTCTCACACTCCAGGCCACTCTTGCCTCAATCAGCCCAGGCCCAGGTACCAGTCACTAGGGATAGCCTCTACACTCCAGAGCCCGCTGAAATTATTCAAACTCACCAATCCTAGATCTGCCTACCCTGCGTCACCATTCCTTCCCACAGAAACCAAAATAAAGGCTCTTGCCTGCATTTTCCTCCCTGCCCCCAGGCTCCTGGCTGACCCTCGTGCTTACCTGTGCAGCCCTGCATGGCGGGCTCTGTCTCCCGCTTCTTGGAAACTGTGAGTAAAGCTTCTTCCTCCATGACAGTCATTTCATGCCTGCGTCTTACCATACTTGATTAAAACAAATCCTGGGTACCCTTAACACAAGCCCCCAGGAGAAGAAGATCACTTCAGACACACCAGCCCTTGGCCAGCTACCGAGGGCTACACACAACCTCTGCTTGCAAATTCAAGGCAGGAGCAACAGTTTTGCAAGAGACAGCAGTGCCTGGGGAGAGTGTGCTGTTCACAACCCACCTGAAGGATGCTCGGGAACTGTGCTAATATGGTTCATGTTCCCAGGCTTGTAGACAAGTGTGCATTCAGGAGACCTCAATAGAAGCTGAAAATGAGGGTGGAGGCAAATTCTAAGACTTGCATTCCCTGTCTCCACCTAGACTTAGATGAGGACTTGTAAGAAAAACAAGAATGTATTTTGTATTCTTGCATTTTCCCTCATACGTTTATTCATCCATTTGGTCAAGTACTTACTGAGTATCTATTAGGTGCCAGGCACTTCACTGGGCACTGGAGGTCCAAAGATGAATAAGAGACTGTCTCTGCTCTCACAGAATCACAGGCTAGTTTAGTGGGGGAGGCCACTATGAACACAAAGAAAAAACAAACTGTCTAAGATTAGAGACGCTAATAGGGTATGTGCCAGAGAAGGGGTAGAAGAAGGGATGGGTGGAATGAGAGGGAGTGGGTAGAGAGGGCTGCAAATGGTGCAAAGTTTCAGCTGGGTCTTGAGGGATGAACAGGAGCTTGTCAGGCACATCAGGAGGAGGCGTCCAGGGGAAGTGAATGGAGATTGAGAAAGCATTACACACTCAACAATGTGTGGATGGAGCAGAGCGTTTGGAATGCACGGGAGTGGATGAAGCTGGAGAAGTAGGATTTATATGTTGTCTCAGTTTCTATTGCCACATAACAAACTGTCCCAAAACTTAGTGGCATAAAATAACTATGATTATTAGATCTCATAATTCTGTGGTTTGGCTGGGCTCCTATGGGAGGTTCTTCTGCTCCATGCTAGCTGCCTTCAGCTGGGACCTCAGCTGCAACTGAAACACTCAGATGGTCTCACTCATGTGTCTGGCGCGTTGGCTGCGGTGGCTGGACCGCTGGGGCCCACTGGACCTCTCTCTCCATCAGGGAAGTCAGCTTCCCCCACGGTGGCTCGGGGCTCCAAGAGAACAAAAGCAGAGCTGCCCAGCTTCTCGAGGTCAAGGTCTGGAGTTGGCCAGCATCCCTCCTGCTGCACTGTGTTGGTCAAAGCAAGCCACAGGGCCAGCCCGGATTCAAGGTGGGTAAAGGAGACTGTGCCTCTGGTTGGAGGAGCTGTGCTCGTGAGCAGAGATGAGAGGATATTTGCAGACAGTCCCCCATGAATGTCATCCTAAGGAGTTTGGATTTTGCCTATAGATGATATGAGGAGCGAGTGAAGGGTTTAAGAAGAGAGGAACATGGTCAGATTGTATTCTAGGAAAAACGCTCTTCCTATAGTTTGAGACTAGATGAAGAGAATAAGATTAAGAGTGGAAAGGACCATGAGGAGGTTGCCATCTATGGTTTAGGCAAGAGGTGATGTTGTGGGTTGAATAGTGTCCCCCAAAAAGATATGTTGAAGTCCTAACCCCTGGTACCTGTGAATGTGACCTTATTTGGAAAGAGGGTCTTTGCAGATGTAATCAATAGGATGAGGCCATTAGGATGGGCCCTGGTCCAACCTGACTGATGTCCTTATAAGAAGAAGAAAATGCCTTGTGGAGACACAGGCAACAGGGGAAGGCCATGTGACAACAGAGGCAGGAACGGAGTGATGCAGCTGCAAGTCAAGGAACACCCAGGACCCCTGCCTACCAGCAGAAGCTAAGAAGAAGCAAGGAAGGATTCTACACAACGTCTCTGAGGGAGCACGGCCCTGCTGACATCTTGATTTTGGACTTCTAACCTCCAGAACTTAGAGAATAAACGTTTGTTGTCTTAAGCTGCTAAGTTTGTAGTCCTTAGTTACAGCAGCCCCAGGAAACTGATACAGGTGACCATGGGTTGACTAGGTAGTGGTGGGGGAATGGAGAACGGAGGACAGATGGCAGAGCTATTTCTGAGGTTGAAAGAGCTCAGTGGCCGACTGCACGTGACGGTGAGGGAGGCGCACAGGACGATGTCACAGGTTTGGGCTTGGCAATTGCTCTGCAGGCTCCTGCTCTCTGTTTCAGCCAGAGTTAGTCTTTGCTAGCCCTTGTTAGAATTTCCCGACTCACTGGGATCACAGCTGCATGTACGGGAAATGCAGGGACCATTGTTGCTCTGTCCACCCCACAGCCAGTCCACACTGATTTTCCTGTGCGGAACCACCCTCTCCTGCTCTCAGTCCATGTGGTCTGAGGGGGGCTGCCTCTTCCCCCACTGCAGCAGAGGACCCCTAGGTCTGATGTAGCAGGTCCCCTGGTGTCCCCTGAGCTCCTGTGATTGGCTCAGAGCTGAGCAAAGACCCGAGTAGGCCTCCTGAGATTGCGTCCTAGGACTTGGCGGCTTGGAGGAGGAACCCTCCAACTGTCCTGCACAGGTGCTGACCTGGGAGGACGTAAACCTGCAGCCATCAGCGACTGTTTTGTCACTCTGAAGGCTGATTCTATCTGAGCGTGAAGCCAGCCTGGAGGAAAGTGAGCTGAGAGATGGAAAGAGAGAGAGAGAGACTGAGAGATCAAGTCCTTTAGACATAAACTGAGCCCTTGCATCAATCTGGTCTGATGCTAGATCATCCTTGTGAAGCAATAAATCCTCTTATTTGCTTAAGCTACTTTGACTTGTGTTTCTGTCACTTGCAACCAAACGAGTTTTTTTTGTGTGTGTGTGTGTGAGAGGAGATCAGCCCTGTGCTAACATCTGCCAATCCTCCTCTTTTTGCTGAGGAAGACCGGCCCTGGGCTAACATCCGTGCCCATCTTCCTCCACTTTATATGGGACGCCACCACAGCATGGCTTGTCAAGTGGTGCGTGGGTGCACGCCTGGGATCCCGGCCGGCGAACCCCTGGCCGCTGCAGTGGAGCGCGCACACACAGCCGCTTGCGCCACTGGCCGGTCCCCCAAGCGAGTTTTGACTAATGTACCTACGTTGCTGGGTAGCCATGCAGATTAACTGGAGAGAGGAATTGCAAATTCCCGGGAACTCAGGGCTCAGTACTGCTCCTTCTGGTCCTTTTCCATCCCCATAGCTGTCTTCTGCAGAGCCTGGGGGAGCGAGGGGTTGACCCAGAGGGGTTTGCTAGAATCACGGTTTATCTTACGTAGACCTAGTTTCTTCAACACAGTTTTTCTGTTACTCTATGCAACCGTCTTCTTTTAAAGTCATAGATACTGAATTGGAAATTGAGGCACCCAGAATGAATGTCCCTCAACATTTGCTGGGTGGTGCAGGTAGGGCTGGAACTCCGAAGCTCCATCCTCACTCGGTAGCATCCTCTGAGAAGCAGGGACTTCCATAGGACAGGATGGGGGAACACAGCATCGTAGTAATCTTACTTTCCCTAGGGATTTAGGAAAATCCAGTCATTTTAGAAGAGAATGTCTTTTGGTAACCACAAAGCTTCTAGAAAAACTGTTCTAAGGAGGTGCACGTCGCAGAGGGGCAGGAAAGCCCTCACATCCTTGCATCTTTGGAGGTAATCACACACAAAGGTGCGAAGGGGGTTTAGTTACTTCTTCCTCTCGCAGCAGCAGAATCGTCCTATATTTTTCAAACACCTTTCCTCTTAGGATCCTCTGAAACTCCTCTAAATCAGGCAGTCGGATGTGTGCGAGTCTAAATAGGGCTTTTACTCTGCAAAGGAAACAAAGCTACTGATAGTGAGGCTGAAATAGCCCCAACCCAGGAAATCCTGGGCCGATTTTCCTGACTGCCAGCTTATACTGTGAACATCCCTAGCTCCCCAAAGATACCAGTGGATGGAAACGTCACATCTCAACATCCACATCTTCAGACAGGAACTGGACACTAACCAGGGGGGCTAATCCATGGGAACGAGAGCCTGCTAGAGCCAGACTCAAGACCGAGGCCATCTGATGGGACGTTTGTTCCTGCTGTGACTTTTCATGAGAGAGATACTTGGGAAATGTCCTCTGTTGGCTTCACGATTTATCCCACCATGTAAATATTTGCTTTGATCATTAATATCATATCATTACTTTCTTGAAGATGTGGCCAGTGTTTGGTTTTTTTGGTTGTGTTTTTAAAAAATATTAATAGGCTTTATTTTTATTTTTATTTTTTTTGTCAGGAAGATCAGCCCTGAGCTAACATCCATGCTAATCCTCCTCTTTTTGCTGAGGAAGACCCGCTCTGAGCTAACATCCATTGCCAATCCTCCTCCTTTTTTTCCCCAAAGCCCCAGTAGATAGTGGTATGTCATAGTTGCACATCCCTCTAGTTGCTGTATGTGGGACGCGGCCTCAGCATGGCCAGGGAAGCAGTGCGTCGGTGCGCACCCGGGATCCGAGCCCGGGCCGCCAGTAGCGGAGTGCGTGCACTTAACCGCTAAGCCACGAGGCCAGCCCTAGACTTTATTTTTTAGAGTAGTTTTCAGTTCCTAGCAAAACTGAGCAGAAAGTATAGGGCTCCCATATCCCCCCACCCCTGCCACACGCACAGCTCCCCCCCACTATCAACTTCCCGCACCAAATGGTACATTTGTGACAATTGATGAACCTACACTAACACATCATTATCACCCAAAGTCCATAGTTTACCTTAGGGTTCACTCTTGGTGTTGAGCATTCTAGGGGTTTGGACAAATGTATAATGTTATGTATCCATCATTATAACATCATACAGAATAGTTTTGCTTCCCTAAAAATCCTCTGTGTTCTGCCTAGTCAACCCTCCCTCCCCCCAGCCCTTGGTAACCTCTGATCTTTTTACTGTCTCCATAGTTTTGCCTTTTCCAGAATGTCATATAGTTGAAATCACACAGTATGTAGCCTTTTCAGATTGGCTTCTTTCACTTAGTAATGTGCATTTAAGATTCCTCCATGTCTTTTCATGGCTCAATAACTCATTTCTTTTTAGCACTGAATAATATGCCATTGTCTGGATGTACCACAGTTTATTTAACCACTCACCTACTGAAAGACATCTTGTTGCTTCCAAGTTTTGGTAATTGTGAATAAAGGTGCTATAAACATCCATGTGCAGGTTTTTATGTGGACATAAGTTTTCAGTTCATTCAGGTAAATACCAAGGAGTGTGATTGCTGGCTCCTATGGTAAGAGTATGTTTAGTTTTATAAAAAATCACCAAACTGTCTTCCAAAGTGGCTGCACCATCTTGCCTTCCCACCAGCAGAATGAGAGTTCCTGTTGCTTCACATCCTCGCCAGCTTTTGTGTTTTGGATTTTGGATTTTGGCCATTCTAATAGGTGTGTAGCGGCCAGTGTTTCTTTTTAATGACATTTTGGGCAACATTTCACGTTCTGACTTTGGATGCTGTAGTTCAATCATCTTGAATGAAAGAAAAGTGTAAGAGAAGCAACTCATACGTTCATCATTCACTAGTCAAGTATTTTTTTGAGTGGCTACTATGTGCCAGACACTGGAGATTCTCAGATAAAAGATGCTCTCCTTGCCCTCAAGGAGCTCACAGCCCAGTGGGGAGAATGAGCAGCATAGAAGGACAATGAGCACATGGGGTACATAGGTGGCAGGAGACTGCTGTGCTCCTGGAGGAAAGTGTCAGAAGAGGACTCTAATCTAGAGAGAAGGGGAGGGGACAGGGTGCGCATGGTGAGGAGATGGCCCAGGAGCCTCTGTTGAGGGGTTAGAAGTCATAGGTTACTATTTCACGGCTGTTGGAGTTTCGGGTTTGAGGATGAAGAAGCAAAGATTCAAGCTGGGAAGGGATGTGACTGGGTTTGCTTCTCAGGAGGACCCCTGGCCCACGTGCCAGCAGGGGGATGATAGACAGGAGGGAGGGAACTGCGGGTGTGGAGGGTGGAATCTGCAGATCCACAGGCCCAGCTGGTCCTTCTCCAAATGCCCATGAAGCGCCAGTCTTGCCCTGGGAGCGCCTCTGGTCTAGCAGCAGATTACCCAAAACCTTGCTTCCAGGATAGGTTTGACCTCTTCTCTTTACTCCTCAGAGCTGGGCCTAGAGCTGCTGACAAACTAATTCTAAAAGGCTGGGTTCAGCTTATTGATTCCCCTCTCCTTGACTCACGCTCTGGTGGAGGCTCAATGAGTCATGAAATGGCCATAAACAGGCGGCAGACATCAGAAGAGGTGAGTGAGGGGCAGGGACCCACACGTGCTACCTCCACTCTTGAGTCCCTGACAGATGGCTGTTAATATCCACCCCCGCCCCCATAACCGCAGAGTCCGCTCAGCATCTCCGCAAGTGTCTGTGCAAAGGTCACCTGTTGGGAGGTGGCGATGACGCAGGAGCTTCATCCTGCTTTAGAATGGGAGATGGCCATTTCCTTCTGGCCCTCACTGGCTTCTTTTTTTTTAAAGGAACTCAAACTAGCAGTATTTACACACCATTAAGCCCAAGCAATTATGATGACTGTGCTAAAAATCCATGAAGAGAGAAATGTAAGATCTTTCCACAAACACAGGATATTGGTATTTCTCAAACTCATCTGAAGTTAGCAGGCAAATGACACATCGATAGGCCTTCTAAGCTGGAGCCAAGTGCAGCAGGACACACAGCAAGTGCAGCTTCTGGAGGATGGGAGCTGGGGTGTGGGTGGGGGGGCGGCGCCTGCTGCTGCGATGTTGAGTTCCCTCTGAATTAAGATCTTTCGTCTATTCAAAAAACATTGAGTGCCTACTCTGTGCCAGGCATTGCTCTAGGAACTGGGGATACAGGAGTGAGCAAGACAGAGTCCCAGTTTTTATGGAATTTACGTTTTACTGGGGGACACAGGCTATAAACAATTCAATGTCATATATAACATGATGTCAGGAAGCAAAAACTGCTCTGAAAGATTTAAAAAGCAAGGTAAAGGGCTAGAGATTGAGGGAGGGGGTGGGTGTTTCAGAGACAGGGCTTTGAGCTGAGGGAGTTGGTCACAGGATGCCCGGGGAAGGAGGTCTCGCCCAGATAGCAAGGGGAGGGGGCTGCGTGTGCCTGAGGAGGAGAGGCCAGGGTCGCTGGAACATGGCCAGGAGGTGGGAGGGACGGGCAGGGAGCTGATTCCATCCTTGCGTTGGCCCCACAGACCATGAGGTAGAAACTCCACATGGCCGGGAACTAAGCGCCTCTTTGTGGCAGGTACAAATGTCATAGTCAGAAACTTTAGTGAAAAAAGCTAATTTTTGAGAACTACTTAATTTCCAACTCTGAGCCCACACAGCTGAAAAAACTCTGAGCGACACAGCTAAAAAATTAGTCTAGATACTTCTAGGTAAACTCAGTCTAAGTCAGGGATTTCTTTAGTCGAGTTAGAGTCTCCTCTGACTCTCACACTGGAGACTTCTCTAGAATCTGTGTGCCGTTTGAAACAGTGTCCTTTGGGAACAAGCCTCTGGTCCTTGAACGCTATCAGCTTGGTGGCCTCTGCAGAGACGTGACTCCCCTCTCGGCATCTCCGGTGTCTGCCTCAGCTGCAGTGAGGCTCAGGCTCATGGCGTCCGGCTCTCGGCAACCCCATCTGACCACAGGCAGGGCCACGGCCACCCTAGTGTGCTGCTCACCTTGTAAACATTACAGATCTGTGTGTTTGCTCAGAAATGTTGTGACATATGGCAGTAAAGCACCGTCTTCTTGCAAACACCAATCTATTATGAATTTCCCCAACAGATGCAAGAAACAGGTCTCGAGGACCCTTCTCCTAGGTTGTGCGCAGGTGCTCCACATGGTCCAGGCACAGGACATCCAGTTGCTTCTCTCTGCCCATCTGGGGCCTTGGAGCCAGGGGGATGGGGTTCTCTGTCTCTCTGCTTTTACCGACCTGCTGCGGTTTCCACTAGCTGCTCTTATGCCGGCTGACAGAGACTGTCTCCTTAGATGACCCAAGAAGTGAGGCCTGGTCCCGTCTGCCTTCAGATTCCTCCAAATCCCATGGAGAGGGGTAGGCCTCCCTCGATGAGACCCCACCAAGGTTTGCCCTCTATGGCTTGAACGTCTCCTTCCCTCAGTCCAGGCAGAATTCTCCACTGTTCTCCCTGTGGTGGAAAAAAATGGCCAGTTGGTATCCTTCCAAATCTTTGTTTATACTCGGACTCAATAGGTCTTTTCTCTTCAAGTTACTATCTCTGCCCTGGCCTTACAAAAGCCTGTGTGGATGCTCCAGGATAAGAATTGACTTCTTTCTTCTGGGCTGTGCCAGGACCCCCTGGACGGGCCATGGGCTCAATGAGTGGAGGGTGGTGGTGCAACAAAGAACTGAGAGGAAATATCTTGTTTTTCATCCTACAGCTCATCACTGATCTTGCTGTGAATTCTTCCAGGAATGAGTGGGGCACAAATTCATAACTTGTCAGTGTCGCTCAGCTCTTGTAGACGGGCTGATTCATGATTAGACAACATCACAATGTGGTCGATGCCTTGATAGAAGCTGCATTGGTGGAGGCTGTAAGTGGCTGTGGATACCACCCTCTCTACTCTCCCTTCTCCCACAGACTCTTTATCACTCTGACTTCCTGGCCTCCCTCTCCCCTTCCCCAGAAACAGACCAACCAGCCACTCTTCAGAGCAGTGTTTCTCAAAGTGTGGTCCTGAGTGGTTCTCAAAGTGTAGTCCTGATACTGATACATCAGTATCACCTAGAAACTTACTAGAAATGTAAGTTCTCAGGCCCCACCCCCGACCTACTGAGTCAGAAACTCTGAGAGTTGGCCCAGTAAACTGTTCTATCCAGCCCTACAGGTGATTCTGGTGCCCCCTAAAATTTGAGACGAGCTGTTTTAAAGGACTGTCGAGGCATCTCTGGCCCGCTGCCGTCAGGGTTGGGCAGAGCGGAGACGGGAGGTAGTTATGCAACCACTTCCTCCCCATCACAGGGCGTTCTCAAAATGCTCTGTGCATTCCTGCCTCACCTGCCCTTTACCTTTGGTGTGTCCCCGGTTCCTTGTTGTTGGCATGTGACCTTCACAATAGAAGTTTTCAATTCCTGAAGAAGACCCTCAGAATTAGAAGCAGTTCCCTGTGCAAGCAGATCCACGTAGGTGACACACAGGTCTTCCTGGTACATGTCCTGCAAGATTCTGAGGCATTATCCATCGAGTGTGGCCAAGCCATCAGTTCACAGCCAAGCAAGCCGCCATGTTTCAAAGCAATGGGACAAAGATAGGTGTGGTTCTCAAAAAGTGGCGTCTAGGGAACCGACGTGTGGCCCCTGGGCTCAGTGGGCTGCAGGGCTGCTTCCCTCTGCTCAAGTTCAAGGTCTGTCCGGACCGAGGCACCTCTGTGTCTCCCTCTTAGACGACATCTTAAAACGCCAAGGCTAGGGCCGGCCCTGTGGCCTAGTGGTTAAGTTTGGTGTGCTCTGCTGCAGCAGCCCGGGTTCAGTTCCCAGGCACGGACCTACACCACTCGTCAGTGGCCATGCTGTGGCAGCGACCCATATACAAAACAGAGGAAGACTGGCTCAGATGTTAGCTCAGGGTAAATCTTCCTCAGCAAAAAAAAAAACAAAAAACAAAAAAAAAAAACCCACCAAGGCCTGCAACACCTCTTGACATTTTTCAGCAACAATTTCTTTCTTTCTTTCTTTTTTAAAATAATTTATGTTTTAAATTTTTCTTTTTTTTTTTGGTGAGGAAGATCAGCCCTGAGCTAACATCCATGCCAATCCTCCTCTTTTTGCTGAGGAAGACTGGCCCTGGGCTAACATCTCTGCCCATCTTCCTCCACATTCTATGGGACGCCACCACAGCATGGCCTGACAAGCAGTGCAGCAGTGTGTGCCCGGGATCCGGGCCCAGGCCGCCAGCAGCGGAGCGTGTGCACTTAACCGCTACGCCATGGGGCCGGCCCCAAACAATTTATTTCTTTAACTAAGGATTTTATCATTTTCTCTAGAAAATTGGAAGGAAAAAACCCTAAGAACCTCCTTTATTCCCGTAATCTTTTATATTTCTAAACATGTTAAACTTAGTGTTAAGAGCAACCAAGGTATATGCAATATAGTTTCATGCATTTTTTTCTTAAAGATAAATTAGTCTAGGTCTATAAAGTCTCCTAGGATTAGCATTATGTTTATTTACACTTGCTCCAGATTTATTTTTAAAATGTTTTTCTTCTCCAGGATCCCAAATTCCTGAAATCTTATACCTCCAACACATTGATCCTGCCAGGTCCTCTTCATTTTCCTGCTCAAACCTACTCGCCCTCTGCTTCTTGCTCTTTGCCAGTTAATATAATTTAAAAAAGTGTTTGCTAAAATGTTAACGCTTTGTGACTCCTGCGCTGTCGGGTAACATATTTGCTCTATGAGAGAGGCCTTCAATGTCTGCAACTCAGAATTCTAGGTGCTATGGCCCGTGGGTGGGAGACAAGGTAGGTTTGGCTCCTGAAACTGGGACCAGGTGAGCCAAGAAACAGGAAGTGACTTCCATGGTGCCAGCTGGGTGAGTTCTATGGATTACCAACATGCTCATAACCAATGACGACCTCTCTATGACTACTCAAGCGGGAGTCTTCTCCCTTCACTCTTTAGAATAAAAAAATTAAAAAACCCAAGATATTCATGTGAGATCTCTACTGCTTATCCCATTGCCTGTGTGTCAGGGACGTCCCAGGTTTGTGAACTGGGAGGAACTATCAACACTCGATTCTCTCCTGGTGTGCACCCAAGTGTCACTTAGACAAGCGTTCTCAATTTGGGATGACTTGAGGGCATAGTCCTTGCTTTGCGGATAACCCATCTCCTCTCAAAGGCATCAAGATCCTCGCTTACTGCTGCAAACCATCTCAGAATTGAGTCTACAGCCAAATAATTTCCGATGTCTTGTGGATCATCTGTATATTTGTCAGCTTTTCTATAAAACACTGAGACTTGAACGTAGTTCAGCTGGTTACCATGGGTTACAAAAATGGAAGTGGATTCAATTAAAAAAAAAAGTATAAGAAAAAGACCTGCTTTCCTCTTAGAAAAAGCACCGCTCTCCTACACAGCTCGTAGAGGCTCCTTCTCCTTCCCAGCAGGTGAAGAGTGCTGAGGAAAGGGTGTAAGGAATTCTTCTCAGAACGGATACCACCTGATGATGCACTGATAAGGAGGTGTTGGGCATAAACAAATGCCAGTCCCTTCTGTTGATAATGCAGAATTTAAAAATAGATCAGCCACAGCAGCTGGAAGCTCACACATGAATTCTTGAAAACGTATAGAAGTCCATTGGTCACGAGGAAGCGCCAAATCACTAAGAAGCTGACATGTCCAGAGGTGGCCAGTTTCCTTTCCGGAGGTCCCTAGTTTATATCCTGTACACGACAGAAGCGAGGGGGCGTCCTTGTGAAGAGGGAGGGGGCACTCAGAGAACTCCAAACCAGTGTAACAGGTGAATTTGAGGGGGCTATGAGCGTCATAAGAGAGCTCCTCATAGTCACATTTTCAGCGATCTTCCATCATGTTCTCAGATTAGATTTTATTGCAGAAAATTAATTCTCATCTAGATCTTGGGAAGCCAGCTGTATGAGGCAAGGCACCCCAGGATTCTAGTGAGATAACAGAGCATCAGTTGATGGGGCCTTCCTATGGCCTCTACCTGGCTGATCTGCAGTTATTATTTAGGGACGTGGAGAACTCTATTTGACATTTCTACGAGAATATTGGTTTGGAACAATCTTTGGTGGCTTCTAAATCCATCTGTTCTCATTATCCCCAGAAATTGTGTTTTCGAGTGCAGCTTCCAGATTGACCTAACAAATTAATTAAATTTCAATCCTCAGACTAAATTTCAATCAGAAAATCCAGATGCTGCCAATAGATATGTTTGCTCAGCAGATTTCTCAAAAGGGGAGGTTAAGAGGAATTTTTGCATGTTGTCATCTCCTTTGTACCTTTCCAGAGTGTTGATTAGGTCAAGGAAACCTTTTTGAGATGTTTTACAAAATAATCAATCTTTTTTCAACATGATGTTTAATGTCAGCTAGATACGCCTCAAAGCAATTACATGTTTTGATTCAAGATGTTAACAAAAAAAAATAAATTTTCAGCCCCCAGTGAGTTGTCCATGTTTGGTCAAGTTGGATTGAGCTGTGGAATCATCTAGAATTTCTGCCAGAAAATTATCTCAGTTGAAATTCTGAAGGCTCCAAAGAAAGTGGAAAAGCTTGTTTTCAAGAGATACCTTAAAAGCATGGCTTTTTGAAGCAATTTAAAGCATTGAATTTAACTATTTAGAATCTCTGGAAATAGCAAACTTAAGGATTTCTTTCAGGTTTTTATTGTTGTTGTTGTTTCTAGTAGAGACTTTAAAGAAATCTGATGAGTTCCATGTGTTTCTTAAGATGGATTTAATCTATCCGGTAGTGAAATAGCAGCAGATGGGGAGTCCATGCTCCAGGAGGCTCAGGGCTCTGCGGGTTTTAGAACTAGGCTCAAGGCTCAGAACTTATGGAAGTTTGGGGTTCAGGAATGCTTAGGGGTGTTTAGATCCTAGGACTGTCATTAGTACTATTTCAGGTAAATTGTGGACTATTTTGTGGACTGGCCTAGGATCTAAATACCATTTATGATTTTTGTTTCCATGAGAAAATATATTCCAAGTTCTAAGCCAATTTATGGAATATAATCTGTTGGTAAAAAGTGTACATAATATGTATTACTATATAAAAAGTAGTGTGTACTAATATAGCACAATCTCTAATACATTTGAGTATATGGCGTATACTTTCATATACGAGTACACGCCACATCCTCGTGTCATTCTCAATTTGTCATTACAGAGTAGCCTGGTTTGGGACATGAAAGGGAGCTACTGTCCATTTGTCAGTCATTTTGCACCTTCATCAAATACAGTCAGCTCGCCTAGCGCCTGTTCTGAGCACGTGGACTGATACTGGCATCAACACCAGTGACATGCACGGTGCTGTCGTCCGTGCTGGTGGCAGTGATCACAAGAGAGGTGGTGCCTGTCCTTCTGGAGTTCAAATTCTGTAGATGAGAGTTAGAACCTTAGATGGTATCTTGACACTCATTTTATGATGACCTGAACAAGTCATTTAATATTTCCTGCTCTGTCAAATGGAGAAAATAATACTGATTGCCCATTCATTTCATTGAATCGCCCATGTTTCTGTTTCAAAGTAAAAACGTGATTTTAGCGAAGTTGCATATAAATATTTATTGTGTGTCTTAATTCAAGGGCAGCTTTTACCAAAGATCTATTATCTAGAAATAAATAATTATGAGTATATGGTACATACTTTCTATGGTATATAAAGTGACGCACATTGTTCAATGACTAACACTATGTCATATGTCCAACGGATGCTTGTTAATGGAACTAGTTAACAGATTTTTATTAAAAAAATGTTTTAAAGCATGTAATCCACAAATAATCCAAGTTATCTTACTATTGGTCACAAATAGTATATTTTAAAAGTTCTCTCACTTTTTTCTATCGATAACTGACTTAAGATCCCAATTTTATCCCAAATTAGAATGTGTGCCTTGCCATAGGAAGTGAAGGGGAAGAAGAAGAGGCCTCAGGTGGGCTTGTGGAGGTGAGCCAGACGTCGCATGAGCACTGAGTAAGACTTGCTTCTAGCTCAAGTTGAATACACGACCTTGAATCTCAACAACTTCATTTCTTTACAGTGAGGACACATAAGCGGGTAATATAGAAGGTGGCCTTTCTCTGAGGCCCTTAGGTCTCAGGATGGGGTCCCTCTGGGAGTTTGGGTCTTTGTTTCTTGAACTGTTGTCTCTGTATCCTCATCACCTCCATGCCACCTTCCTGAGCATTTGAGTGTCCTGCCTGGCAGGCCTCCATGTTTTATGGGGAGAGAGGACATTCACATGAAAATATAAATCACAGGTAGTGCAGAAAAAGTATCAAATGTGTGACAGAAATGTTATGGAATTAGATAGTGGGGATGGAGGTGCAACCTTGTGAATATACTAAAAACCACTGAATTGTATAGTTTATTTGATTTTTATTTTTTATTTTATTTATTTATTTATTTTGGTGAGGGAGATTGGCCCTGAGCTAACAACCGTTGCCAGTCTTCCTCTTTTTGCTGAGGAAGACTGGCTCTGAGCCAAAGTCTGTGCCCATCTTCCTCTATTTTTTGTATGTGGGTTGCTGCCACAGCACGGTGTGATGAGCAGTGTGTAGGTCTGCCCATGGGATTCCAACCAGCAAACCCTGGGCCGCTGAAGCGGAGCACACGAACTTACCCACTACCCCACTGGGCTGGCCCCCTGAATTGTATATTTTAAAAGGGTAAATTTATGGTACATCAATTATATCTCAATCTAAGAAAATATGTGATGGACCAGGTATTTGAGGAATTCAGAGGAAAGGAGTCCCTCAGGCTGTCAGAGATCTCATGGAGGTGCTGGTCCTTGAGCAAAGCCTTAGAAGCGAGGAAGGACTCAGAGGAGTGAGTCAGGGAGAGAAGAGAGAAGGTGGGGAGGATGGGAAGCACATGGGTCCTGCTAGAAGAGAAGAGGGACAGATAGTCAGAGAGGGAGGCACAGGAAGAAAGAGACAGAAGGATGAAAAGAGCAGTTGGGGCCAGATTACAGAGGGTTTGATGTTGATCCAAGCAGCATACGGGCAAGAAAAAGCCTTTGACAGTCTTACATCCGGGACCTGAGGCGTGCCTAGCAACAGTTGAGGAAGATCAATTTTCCCTGACGGATTTGGGAGGAGAGCTCTTGGCAGCCATCATAACACTCTGGGGTAGATAGTCAAGGTGGTAATAAAGTGGAAAAGAAGCACAGATTTGATGGATATTGTAAAGGAAGAATGGCCAGGACTGACACCTGATTGGACATGGAGAGTAAGGGAGCATCAAAGACCACTCTGGAATTTTCAGCCTAGGACCCTACTAGGGAAGCAGCAACTAGAACAAGGGTTGGTTTGGGGGAAAAGATGTTGAATTCAATTTTAGGCATTCTGGTTTTGGGAAAAAGATGGGACATCTAAGTGGACATTGAGCCAAGAGTAGCATGCATGGCGATCCCAGAAGCTATTCATTCATAGGAAAGGAAGCCAGGCCCAGAGGCTCCACATCTTTCCCAAGGCTATAGAGCTAGTTGTAGGCAAGTTGGAGCCAGAATCCTGTCTGGAGTGCTTTCTGCCTAGCAGGCGGCTGGTTCAGATGTGGGGCTAGCGCTCGGGAGGGAGGTGAGATGGAGATGGAGAGTTTGGAGCCTACAGTGGGGGCGAGAGTAGAAGGCATGGGAATGGCGAAGTGTCTGCAGGGGAACGGAGTGAAGGAGAGCAGAGGGCAGAGGACCAAGCACTGCATGTGTCCTCATTTAGGAAGTGTGAGAAGGAGGCGGAATGCAAGGAGATGCCAACTGGAATAAAGACAGCAGTGTCGCCGAGCCAAAGTGTGGGAGCTCTGGGGAGAAGCACAGAGCTTGCGTGAGAAGGAACCTTCGTGATCATCCAACTGCATGGTCGCTTTTCTCTTCCAGAATCACCCACTGATGCAGCTCCAGAGTCCAGATGTTGAAGAGAATGTAGACCAAGGCCACTGGATTTGGCCACTGGAGACCTTGGAGAGCACAGTCTCAGAAGCATGCCGTGAAGGGAAGCTGGGACGGAGGACAAGGAAGAGGTGGTTTGTTTTGTCTTTTAAATAGAAGATGGTTTGGTGACCTAGGAAAAGTTACTAATAGAATGAGAGAAATTGAAGATGCAAGGGAGACTGGGCTGGACCCTGAGGTCTTGGAAGAGATGGGGTCATGCCTACTTTAGCAAGTAGGAACTCTCTCTAAAGGGAGAGAAAAGTGGATGAAGACAGAGCTTTTTTTGGTGGAGAGGAGAATGAATGCGACAACTCAAGCTGGAGGGTCTCATTTTTTCAGTGAAGGAGGAGGTGAGATTATCTCTTGGGATTATCTAGTAAATACTCATTTTCCACTTCTTTCTTACTAACAGAACCCCAGTATTATCTGGGTCAGCAATGTGCCCAGCTAAAGCACCACATTTCCTAGCCTCTTTTACATATAGGGGTGGTCATGTGACTCAACTTTGGCCCTGGAGAAATCACAGAATGAGGTTTCTGGGAAAGCTCTTTAAAGAGAGCCGTCTTAAGTATCGTATGCCCATTTTGCTCTTCCTCCCTTCTCCTTCTTTCCTTCCTGGAATATAGCTTTGAAAGCTGGAGCTGCAGCAGCTATCCTGTGACCATGAAGTGACCTTGAGGATGAAAGCCAGTGCTAAGAATGGCAGAGCAGAGAGAAAGAGGTCAGGACACTGATGACATTGTGGAGCCACCACACTGAGCCTGGATTGCCTACCTCTGGACTTATTTTGTATGACAGAAAAGACATCTCTTTGTCTAAGCCACTGTTATTTGGGGATTTTGTTACTAGAAGCCAAACACAATTCCCATCTGGTAAGGTTGGAGGCTAGTGTGTGTTAGAAGGTGGAACACAGAACAAGTGGACTGGGGGGTTGAAGTTCTGCATTGCTCTAAAGTCATTTGTGAATTGAAAAAGTTGAGAATCACAATTATAAGAAACCAATCTGGATATCTGTGATCAGAAAACCCTATTATTATCCAGATGGTGTCTACATAGTGCAAATTCATTGAATGCAAATCGATCCTACTCTTCCCTACACCTTGCTGAACTTGACAATATCTATCTTATAAAGATAGAGGTTTACATTTGATGCCATTAGCAGTTTTTATTGAAGGAGGAAAATACTTTATTTCAGGTTTAAGAAAAATTCTGCAAACATTGATTAAAACATGAAAGGCACTTAAATAAGCATAATTATTTCTGAAAACATGCAATGTTATGTCTTATCGTGTGCTCACCATTGTTCAGATTTAGGACTTTGAATCCACTAAGATTTTAAAATGCCTTTTTTTAAATGCCAAAAACTTTGACTATTGTGAAATACCAACCCAGAATGCCCTGGGCAAATGGTTAGCAAGGCTTCAACCTTTTTTTTTTTTTTTTTTACTGCAGGCTAAAACCATCTCCAGTCATATAGAACCCAGAAAACACATCTCGTTCAATATACCATATGGCCTTTATGTTTAACAATCCATCTTAAAACATCCCTGGCAATTAAGAGAGTTGCTCATTCACATCTTCATAAGCAATGCCAAGTATCTTTTAAAAAGTCAACAATTGATGGAGGAAAAGTCTTTGCCTTAGCATGAGATGCTCATCTGCTTTCTAATCCACTCTGAATGTAATTCCTGGGGTTCATGCGATTGAAAAAATAATTCCAATTGAGGCCATTTATCTAGCTGTGTGGCAGCTGCAAATTCAGCTGCTCCAGAAACAATCTAATCTTCAACCTCCCAATTATTTTTAACATCTGGATTCGTGTACTAACCACTCGTATTTGAAAACCCATCTTGGCTGTATTATCAGGACCGGGTATAAGAGGCAAGTAGACAGAGGGTTAGCTGATTTACAAAACTCTTAGCATCTTTGACATTTATTGGAAAGAAAATGACACTTCAGCTTATTTAATATTTCAAAGATCACTTATTCATATAAGACAGAGAGACACGTTTCAAGGGAACAAATGAGAGGCAGGTTTTTTACGAGGTAACATGAAAAACAGCATACAACACCATACGCAGACCTCCAGGGTCGGCGGAGGGGACCAGGAGGAATAGGAGTCCATTTGAAAGGCTTTCTCATTTGCATAAGAATATGCTAGACTCCCACAACTCACAGGTACTTAAAAATGTAAACATAGATTTGATTTAGGCTCAGCTTCCAAACAGTTGTAAGGCATTAATCAAAAAAGTATATTTAACATTTGTTCTCTTATTCTCTTCTCTTACCGGATCAAGAACTAAATGGGCTACACCGTGTGTTCATGTGGATGAACGAAAGACAACTAACGTTGGAAACATTCCTTCAACTATTAATGCGAACCCCTGATCCGTTCTAGCTAACTCAACAACCGTAAGCCAAGGTGGAGAAGCAGTGGTATCCTAGTGAACTGGATGGTTTGTGGGCTGAGCTTTGGAAGAGGGCAGCCAAGTTATAGAGAAGTATTTGCTGGGGTGGGGAGCACGGGGGTGTGAGACCCGCAGAGGACCCAGTCAGGCTCTGCCCTTCGGTAGCCTCTGTGTCCACCAAAAGGTGAATCCCGGATGGCTTGCGTTCCAGCATTTTCCTGGAGATGCCATCACAAGCCCCAGTGCCAAGGACATCTACTGCCAATTTTGGCAAATCCACTTTTCTTGCTGTTGAAGGCCCAGGCCCAGGGCATGAATAGCTAAGGGAAGCCAGAGAAGAGGCCTGACCCACTCAGGTCTCAATAGGAACAAGGCTCAATCAATGCGGTTTGCTTCTCGTTTTGAACCCCAGTCAGCATCCTTAACACAACAGGTGAAGACCGCAGTGCACTCAGAGGGGTGGGGCAGAGCTCTGAAAAGACGCTTCCTCTCTGCTATTCTGGACCAGAACAGGTATTCGGCATTTTGAGGGCGCAGGGCGGGGACATGCCTTCATTCTCACAGGCTGAAATAACTACATTTGAAAGCTGGAGTGAGCATTTTTCAAATGGGTACAGCACACTTTGCTGGGCTGATTCTCTCCAGGCACAGAGTGACATGTCATCATGCCCTTTCAGATGCAGGCTATTGGCTGCCCTGATGCTCCTTCCAACATCCTTCCCAGGGACCAGGGCATTCAGGCTAAATTCAGCCTTCAAGTGCCTGGGAAGCCTGCGGTCCCCAGAGCATTTCTGGGAGAATGAAAGCAGATGAATTTTTAAATAACAAAATGAGTGCGTATGTGCATGTGTTTGATAATAGTCCAAGCTTTAATAGCATGGTAAAATATTTATCTTATTTTTTATAGCTAGCATGCAATCAATCCATAACACACTGAAAGAACTTAGAAAGATCAAGGTCTACTCAGCCACAGCTAGATGGAACCACTCAACATTAAGTATATATATATATATATATATATATATATATATATCAGTTAACAGGAAATGCAGACCCATCACCAGGCAAGTCACCGTCCAGAGACTGTCCCTCTACCCAGCAGGAACAAGGGAGCTCCTGGGAGCACAGTCATCCATTCTGCAGACTCTCCATTCTTTTCCAACTCACAGATTGAAGGGTTGTGGGTATTTCTCTGGTTTGGGGTTTTAAGAAGTTAATTGTCTTAGCAAATTAGACCACTCAAGTTCATCTCCCTCTTGGACCCTGAATAGTCTGATTTGTTTTACCAAAATTCCCATCCTTTCTTTGATAAATGACGCTAAGGGCATCCAGGGGACCAGGTTGAGGGTAGGGTGGGGGATTGATAATAAATTTTAGGGACATATTCATTATGTAAAGACAAATGAATGACGATCCTTGCTTCCTGGATTTTTTCATAATGAGGTGGGAAAACGGGCTGGTCATGCGGAATCAGCAACCATGGAAGTGGAAATAGTTAGAAACGGAAGGACTCTAAAGACCATTGTCTTTGTCTTCCAGGTGAAGAAGCTGGAATGGACCGGGCCACATGGGTACCAGAGTGAGAATTGAGCCACCCTTCTCTTCTCACCAGGGCTGACCCTCTCCAGGGGTCCCCGGGGAGCAGACGGAAGGGGGCAAAGAGCAGGGCTGGTTCGGGAAGTTGTGGAAGGCACATGGTGGGGCTGTTGCTCTTTGCTCACAGGCAGTGCGTGCGAGGAGAATCCCTGTGCCTTGATGACTGTGAGTGTGTGTGGTTGTGTGAGGAGGGGCTCTGTCCCCTTATTATAAATTTCAAGTGAGTGCAAGTAGTTAGGAGGTCCAGAAAATCGAAAATGGCTACACACAATTTACCTTTTCCATTTTCTATTTGCATATACAATATGAAAAATAAAAATGGTTCAGTGATACCATGAGGCAAGAATTCTACAGTTATTTTCAGCACAAATTATTTTTTGGCTTATGAAAAACTGGCTTTATTCCAAATAAGACTTGAAATTGTGCTTTTCTTCTTCTTTCCTCCTTTCTGTTTCTTTTATATAAAAAAGCAACTCCTTCTCAGGAGAAACAGCCTTTTTCCATAAATGCAAATTGTTTGGGGCTTCCTGGACCACTGATCAACACATCTTGTGTTTCATACGGTTGAGAGGAGCAAGAGCATGACTTGAACTTGAGTAGATCTGGCTGTTGGATTTACCATCTGGAAAGAGGCAGGGACAGAAGCCGGCTGAGTCCCTGCAGCTGCCGCCACAGTGACTTACTCCCTTAGCACAAAGCCAGTTCCCTTCTAGACGATAAATGAACGTGAATGAAGCGGTAATTTTCTTAATTCCATTCTGATTAGTGTCTGAGTTACCTGATCTTGGCCCACACTGGAGGCTGGTTTCTCCTCCTCATTTTCTGATACCTTTACTGGACCTCAAGTTGCCCTTCTGAGCTTCGGGGATCCATTAATACAACACAGAGCCGAGTAGACGGTCCCATCGAGCACCTCCTCCCTGAGCACTCTCCCCTCTACCTGTTGTAGATTAACTGCCATGTGACCATCTGTCAATGTGGAGCCACTTCCACTAAGATTGTATCAAAAAGAGATGATTAAAGAAAAAAAAAAAAAGATGGAAAGCTACTCTCTTATCTAAGAAATCATCCCATAAATACCCCACGATTCATTGATCTGATTTTTGGCTGTTTGGGGACCACCCCTCACTAAGGAGACTTCAATAAAACCAAACTCCCTGCAGGCCATCGGATAATTTTGTTGTCATTTAAGCTGTTAAGGATAACTGTACACAGATCCAAAGTAACAGAGGACGTCATTTTATTGGCTGTCCATGGGAAGTTTGGTCACACAAGGAGGAGAAGACTGTGGGGGGTGTGGTACAACACAATGCTCGGCTGACTACTAAACAGAAGGTTAACTGATCCTTGATACGATAGAACCCCCGCAGCCCTCGAGAGCCCGGGTGCCACCCATCCATGTGCAATTAAGCTGAATAAGCTGGCGAGTGACGGCATTGTCCATTAGTCTTGGCTTGTTGCACTGTCTTCCCGTAAAACAGCACTTGAAAATTCACAAAAGTAAAAGAAAGAAAGAAAGAAAGCAGCACTTCCTCTTGAATACCAACACCACCGTAAACAGACTGTCGCGTGGCATGCAAATCCACATCTGGTCGTTTGTTCCCCTTAGGTTTTCGTTTGTGTTTTTCTTTTTAAATTAACAAACGGAATGGCATGTCTATTTCAAATATTAGTAGCATAACACTTAAGTGCAATTTCAGTCTGGCCACAAGGGTCGCAAACCTTCCGGGTGTCTGTCCCAAGAGCAGCAAGCAGACTGCGTAACATCCAGGCATCGTCCTTTCCTCTGAGCCTGATTGCAGCCCCTGGAGGCTCCCCCCTCCCCATGCCCACCCTTCATATTCCAAACGCCTGAAAATAGCTACTTCACTATTTTCATTATTATCATAGCGGTCAGGGTGGGGAAGAAAATTCCAGTAAAACCAAACTGTAAGCACATGGGTCCTGCCCGCCTTTGCCATCAGAGAGCAATCCATTTACTCTTCCAGTGTGGTCTCCGTGCCTCAGGACCTGGAGTTGTCCTCGCCATCATGCCATTGGGTCATGAGAAAGTTGCTGTGGGGGGCGCCCTGTCTCCCCCTCCCACTGCCCGCAGTCGCAGGGCTGGGGCCACACGGTCACACAGAGCTGAGCTTCACCAGGCCGCGCACTGAGTCTTCATGCAGAGCGTCCTGGCTGGCCAGGCCCAGGACGTGCATGGTGCGGCTGTGCGCCAGGGGGCTGCCTGCCAGCATCCTGGGCGGCGAGGGTGCTTCCTCTGGTGTCAGGAACTGGTGGCCCATGTGCTCCTCTTTCAGGGGCAGTATGTCTGTGAGCACGGCCTCGGCGGAGAGGTTGGGCATGGAAGAGGGCGGCGTGGGCTGCCCGAGCGTCAGGCTGGCACAGGGCGTGCCCAGGCCTGGCTTTCCGGGCAGATGCAGCTCATCGCTGGTCAGGCTGGGCTCGCTCTGCAGCAGGGGCGTGGCTGCGGCCTGCAAAACGAATTTGGTGCTCTGAATGCACTGGTCTTGGTCGCACTGAAGAGCAGGAAGGAGCCAGCAAAGAGAAGGCGAGATGAGATGACACGGGGTAGGGAAGGAAGGGGGCACAGGGGCAGGGGGAGGGTGGGATGCAAGAGAGAGAAACCCATTAGTGACACCTCAGTCAGACAGGGGCAGAGAGCATGCACAGTAGCCCAGTTTCTTTTGGAGACACCCAGCATGTGGTTAATATCAACACGTGGCAGCTACATAAGCTGCTCCAACTAACAGTCACCCACAGGTGCCTGGGGAGCAACATGCAGCCTCAGACTACAATGCTCCTGGCCCTTGTTCACAGACAGGACCTAACTTAAAAACAGTCCCAGAGTCACAGGCTTTACCACTGGCAGCAGTTGGAGGTGGCTGTTTCTTGTATGCTGAAAGCCACTTTTTTGGTGTGTCTGAGGAAGATCAGCCCTGTGCTAACATCTGCCAATCCTCCTCTTTTTTTGCTGAGGAAGACTGGCCCTGTGCTAACCTCCGTGCCCATCTTCCTCCACTTTATATGGGACGCCCCACAGCATGGCTTAGCAAGCAGTGTGTCGGTGTGCGCCTGGGATCTGAACCGGTAAACCCCGGGGCCGCCGGAGCGGAGCATGCGCACTTAACCGCTTGCACCACCAGGCCGGCCCCTGAAAGCCACTTTTACTATATTGTTTTAAATATATAGGAGCCTGTACACTCATGTTCATAGCAGCATTATTTACCATAGCCAAAAGGTGGAAGCAACACAAGTATCCATCGACAGATGGATGGATAAACAAACTGTGTTATGTACAGATAATGGAATATTGCTGAGCCATGAAAAGGAAGGGCATTCTAACACCTACTACAACGCAGATGAACTCCGAGAACATCATGCTAAGTGAAATACACCAGACACAAAAAGACAAATACTATATGATTCCACCTCTATGAGGTACCTAGAATAGCCAAATTCATAGAGACAGAAAGTAGAATGGTGTCTGCCAGGGCCTAAGGGCAGGGGGAATGGGGAGTTATTGTTTAACGTATGGAGTTTCAGTTTTGCAAGATGAAAAGAGTTCCGGAGACGAATGGTAGTGATGGTGGTATAACAATGTGAATGTACTTAATGCCACTGAACTGTAGGCTTAAAAATGGTTAAAATGGTACATTTTATGTTTTATATATTTTACCACACACAGAAAAAGAAAGAAAAACACAGGGGCAATAGAAGCTCCTGAGGGTCTGATCAGACTGTTCATAAAAGCCCTAGAATTCTCCTGTGCTAAATTTTCGTCACCCTCAAGCACCACTAGCTGAGCTTCTGTGGGTTTTTAACCTGTGAAAGAGAATGCCAACATTTTAGAAGATACTTCCTTTTCTTCTAAGTGTACTTAAATCATATCACATCTCATGTCCTCTGCATCACTTTACTCAGTGGGCAAAGGAAACAGTGTAGACACATTTCTAGTCGGTGGAACGTGGATCTCTGATACCTTTGTAAACCCTTCCCTTGAGCTACGGACAAGTTTCAGAACAGCCAGAAGAGACTTCACGTGATTCTGAGATCTTAAATGGGAGCCTGCATAGTAACCCGTTTCGGGAGCAGCTTTTCTGGGGGAAGGAGGAGGAACAGGTGTGGATAACAGGAGAGCATATCGGGCCTTTGTGCTCAAGCAGTAAGCTAGGCACTCCACTCCGTTCCTTCAGAACTTCTTAGAACAAACACGATTCCCCTCTTGACAGACAAAGACCTTGAGGCTCACGTGGGTGGTGGCTTGCTCAAGACCTTACAGATAAAAGTAAGGGCTGGATGCAGGATCTGGGGTTGGGATTATTCCACTGCAAAACTCTTTCCACCACTGCACATTTGACACAGAGCAGGTGCTTAAGACAGTCCCCCTCTCTCTTTCTCAGAAAACTCTAGAGTTACCGCAGAACCGCGTCCTAATAGCTCTGTGATGGAGGAGCTTCACCCTCTTCCCTCCACCCAGAACTGCCATCACTCACTCACCACCTCTAGGCACAGAAGCATCCTGAACCAAGCAAAATGTGGCCTTCAGGGGAAGAGGCAGAGTTTACCCAAAGTGGAAATTCCTTTGGCTTTTATTTCATTTGCTCCAGTGTGTGTCCTTCCTAACCAAGTGGGTTTCTCTCTAAACCACAAGTGATAGGCTATCCCCTATGCTGCCGTCCCCCAAGTCTCCGAGAGGAGCTGGAAGAGCCACAGTCTCTAAGCAATTCACAGGTTTTAGAAGTTAAAAGACCTTGCTTCCAGGACAGAATAGACTCCTGAGGGAGCTCTAAGAAGGAAGGCGAGTCTCAGGGGAGATCCTGGCTTTTCTCTCATTGCTTCATCCCGGTCAAGGTGTTACCGCGGCCCCTGGCCCCATAAGACATTAACCACAACTCTGCTTAGAACAAGCCTGACATGTTCTCTTTAGCTTACAGGAAACCACAACAAGAGGAAGGAGGACATGGCTGAGACATAGAGTCAAAACCCCTTAAAACTGATTGAAGGCAACACGGCAGTCTGACTTGACCTGACACAGACCCCGAAGCTCATTATACACTCATTATAATACATTACCCTGCTACATAACACACCCACCTGTGCCATGACAGTTTACAACTGCCATGGCAACGGCAGGATATAACCAAATGAGGAAAGATAAGAGGTGGCACCCTTGTTCCCCAGAAAAGCCGGCCCTGTTCCCCAAATACTATGAGCATTCCTTCCCTTCCTTACCTAGACTCCTTATCACAGCTGCTTAATCACCCCAAGAGCTGAGAGGTTGATTTGTGAACATTGTTCCCACTTCTCCATTCTTTGGCCATTGAATAAAAGCTTGTGCGTTGAACGCTCAGCTTTGGTTTCGTTTCAAATCTCTGACACCAAACAGAAAAGGACCCTCCGAGGAAGAAAGGGCTGATTGTGGGTTTGAGGCCCACCAGCTCTGGGCTGTTCCTTGGGTCCCCTCTGATTGTGGGTTCAAGTCCCACCGGGGGAAGCAAAATTGGTAACAAAGGGAACGTGGAAACATTGAGATGCTGAAAAAAGGACTGGGAAGTGAGGGGAGGCTGCTCAGATGAGATTAAAACTTTTTAACAAAAAAGTGCTTGGAAGGGGCCGATCGTTGGGCATCAATTGTCATTTCATGCATGCACACTCCCGACCATCACCTGTATCATTTTTGCCACAGTAGTTCTTTTCCAGTGGGTGACTGAGCTGCTTTCTCTCCTCCTGCAGGGAATTTCAGCTCGGGGCAGGGAGGCTTTCTGGTGGGGGATGCAGAGCAGCGCAGCTGTCAGGCTGCAGACAGCTCTGGTCCATGTATGTTTGGCTCTGCTCTCCAATACTGTCAGTTTTGTTCAGCACAGGACGAGGTCCGTCCTGACAGCACGGAGGCGGAGAAGAGCAAGCTTCCTGATTAAACATTCATCTTCTGGAAACTATCCCATGGCTTTGGATATCTTGTGCTTTGCAAAGAACGTTTTATGAGAATCACCACTTAGTCTCCTTACTAACAAGACAGCTGAGCTTCTGCACTGCTTCCATTTCCTCCACGTAGCTCAGTCCAGCCTCAGACTCCAGGGCTGAAAGGCAGCTGCAGAGAGCTGGCCCTTTCCTGGAGGAGGGATCTTGTTCTCAACCTTCCTTCTGGAGCCCTCACTCATCCTAATGCCTTCTGTCCACACAATGCCCCCCGCTCGAGGGAAAGATGACATTGCAAATTAGATTCGCTTGTCTCTGTTGATCCAAAGAAAGCCTTTTGTACTAAAAGCTAATTGGCAAATTCTATTTTAGGGATTAGCCCAAGTCCTTCTGACTGGTTCTTACGACTCACAGAGAAATATGTTAGAGGTCAGAGCTGGGGGAGACTTTCAGGGTCAGGAGGCACAAGCATGAGGGGAGAAGTGAGTTCCCCTCTCTCCCTCTCTCTCTCTCCCTCTCTCCTGGTCCAGCGCTCTTTTATTTTTCCTCATCACTCCTCTCAAGTCATGCCCTGCAGCAGAGCTCATGGGTGCCCACCAGAACCTTCTAGGGTAAAGCGATTGCCAACAGTTCTTTAGAGCTCGTGTTCCTCAGGAGGGTCACGTGGAGTCTGCTGTGCCCTCTGAGACTTTACAAACGTCACTGTGCTGATGTGAACAAGACGGCACACACCTGGAGGTGGACTTACTCTGAAGCTATGATGCCTAAGTTCAGGGCCCCTTGCTCACACGGGCCTCCCAAGGCCTTGCATATTGTTTTGTTTTGCATATTCTTTTCTTTCTTTTTTAAAGCCAAATGACTTTTTTTCTTCTTCCCAAAGCCCCGTACATGGTTGTATATCATAGTTGTAAGTCCTTCTAGTTCTTTTATGTGAGCCGCCACCACAGCATGGCTACTGACAGACAGGTGGTGTGGTTCCATGACCGAGAAATGAACCCAGGCTGCAGGGGTAAGAGTGTGGAACTTTAACCGCTAGACCATCAGGGCTGGCTCTTTTTCTTAAAGACGGCTCCAAACTGCATGACTGAGACCCCTCCAAACCTGGGTCCACTCCTGCACACACCTATCGGCGCTTTCCCCTGGCCACACTGACAGCTTGTTAAAACTGTAACAAACCTGTGCTCAGCCTCCTGGCAGGACCCTGTGGAAAATGCTCTCCAGTTTACCAGGGGTGAAGCTTAAATGTGCAAAAGAAAAAATGTAGCCTAAACCATTTAAGTAGAAAAAAATCCAAATGTAAGTCACTTGGAAATCTTTTCAAAATGACTATTTTGAATCCTGGCTTGTGTTATCTGACTGTGAGCACCTCTTCTGCACAGATTTGTTTACACATTTTAAAAGATGACTGTCTCTCTGAGTATAGTTATGGATATTTCCCATGCTATAGGGCCTGCTTTCATATTAATAATTAACCTACCTTCTGTCCCGCGTCCCCTTCCCCCAGCTTAACTTGTGGCAGTGATATCGTTGAGCACAATTACTGGGACCATGAACCTAAGTGTCTAAATCCTGCTTGTATCCCATAACTTTGAAAATAATTCACTACATTCAAACTGATTTCCGTTTAGAAGACCAATTCCTTTTTGGGGTACCCAGGGACCAGGGTATTGTCCAGATAAATGGGAGAGTATGGGTTTTATTAAATTCCAACCAACGATAGTGCAATGTCTTTACTTAGCGGAATTTATAATTCTCATAATATGAACTTTGCAAGTTTTGAACATCTTCTTAGAGAAAACTGAACGACTAGGGGATATTCGATTTTTTAAAAATGTCAGAGCTTGTCTTCATTTTGCACACCGCCAAAAGTCCAAGGAGGATGGGTTGATAAACCTTCGTGGCTGCAATTCCCATTAGAGAACTTCAATGGAGAGAATGGCCAATATTTTCAGGGTTACTCTGGAGATGACCCACGAAAAAAGTGTTCTGACACCTCTTCCTTTTTACTTTTGCCTCTGATTTTTATTTGCCCATTTCTTGCTGATTTTTCCACTTAATCTTCTTTCTCTCTGGCCCCACTGATTCTCTTTTCCTCTTTCCCCTCCATCTTTTCCTTTCGTCAGATTCCCTCCTACTTCTCTTTTTTCCTCCCTTTTTCTTCTTCTTCCTTTCTCCTCTTCCTTCCCACCTCCCTCGTTTCTCTTAGCTTGACCTTTTATAGGCCACCACCCCACCTTCCTGGCTTTTCATTCGGGGACTCCTATCTTCAACCAGCAGAGGGAGACATCTCTGCTCCCTTTTTCCTCTCAGAACTCGGCAGCAGGGCTTATACTGCAGCCTTAACCCCAAGAAACCGTTCGGTATATTTTAATTTATCTAATCAGTTATATAATCTTAAAGAAAAACAACCAAGCACCCAGCTCTTGGACAGTGACAATCCATCTACTATGAACAGGAAATTGAGAAACTCCTGTTTTCATTCCCAAACAACCCTTTAGAGGTTCATATTTATCAAATATTAGGTTGAACCGTACGAAATTGCCATTTTTAAGGTCAAAAATCATCCAAATGCTGAATACTAATAGAATAGAAACCTGATAGAGTGTCTATGAAAAGCATCAAACTAATACTGTCTGGAGTGCTGGACCATTTGCTGTAGCTCCATAAGTCACCATGACGGCTGGTGGATTTACTGCCCAAATGATGCGTTGGCATTTAACTCACAAAGAATTTTATGGCTTCAGATGTTCGGATGTCACACACATTATCACTTAGTGTTGCAATTTAAAAACACCATAGAGATAATTTACTTTCTGTTTCTGCAGATTTTCAAATAAAACTGCTCATGTTGGAATCCATTTTATTCTACCCTAGCTGACTTCTTGTCTGAAATAAACCTAGTGTGCAGATTAAACGCTGCTGAAAGCAAAGCTAGGAGTTTTCTAGAAGGTCTGTATACAAATTAAGACTGAATAAGATTATTTCTTTTGCTCCAATTCTGTCAAAAGTACTAGCATTGGGCATTGTTTATTTCTGCTTGGCTGTGAAGTCATGTTCTGGGGTCTTATGAATGCTCATATACAGTTGTAAAAGCACTACAAACTTGTAAATTTCCTAAAATGTAGGCTAGGAGGAAAACTTCCTTTTTATTCTTTTATTTAACATTATTATTTAAGTTTAAATTATTTTTTTCTACTCTGTGATTTTTCAAATTATGCATGGAAAGTTCTTCTGCAATACTAGTTTAATAAATCATGCAACTGCTAGGTTTAGTCTTGTTTTGACATTGGATGGAGGGGGATTAAAAATTAGGTTAAGTCAATACAGTAAATGATTTTCTAAAAAAAAATGCCAACAGCTATGTACTATGTTACTATCTTTGTGTTTGGCACATGATCCCAAAGGATCTTTGTGGCTACAATGCCACATATAAACATAAATTATGACTGATGCTATATAGAAATTAAATTATTTGACAATCAAATGAGATATGCACTAAAAACTGGCCCATAACTGGATGTCATGACTGTGCATACACATATTGTCATGGAAAGAACTTCAATAGTAGGTAATAATAAAAGCCAATAATGAGGAAAATAGAAATAATGAAAATATGATCCTCAGCTGGCACTGGGGTTATTTGTGTGTAAATCCAGTGTGGCTCCTCGGAATTTAATGGGCATTCAGATGACCAAGGATAAATCTGGGATTTATATGCTTCATTTTATCATTTTAGATGTCACTTCACTACTTCTCTAACATTTTCTTCCTTGGGAATTTGTAGCAGAGGAAAGATCGCTTAGCTACTAAATAACCACCACCATCCCCAAACTATGTGAGATGCTAAGTTAGTTTTCCCATTTTTGAGATAATAAATAAGACCTCAGTGGACAATTTGATACTAGCCATCTCTCAATATTTACCTAATTTTTCTGTCCTGCAATATCAGGGTGTTTATCTAAGACTTATAAAGCCTCTACCTCATAATTTCTAAAATAGCACATAGTTCCCTAGGAGCATCTTTCCTATCATTCAAGAAATACCTTTCTGATCTGGACTTTGGTCCTAAAATAAAATAATAGGAAAAGTTTGACCAAAGATACCTAGGACCTCTTTCCCTCCAGCCTTTCCTTCCTCTGCAAATGAACATGCCGAGTCTGGTGCTAAATCTAAGTGTCTCCATCAAGGTGGAAATACTTTTAGGTCAGAGTAATCATGTGCCATGGCTAATTCAGTCTTTATTGTTGGTAGAGTGGGTAACAAAAACGTGTGTCTGGGCATATAGCAATGTTGGCTGCAACATGTCTTCTGATCATAGAGACAAGGCTTCTGTTCCCAGGAATGATGGATAACTGATACTGGACTAGTATCAGTTATCTAGCCCCCTCTGTACAAGAGAGTATATAAAACTGGCCAAAATATGTGAGGGAAATGGTTTCCAATAGTGCACAACAGATGATGCAAGATTGCACTCCTTGAGAGAAGGGAAACTCACAGGTGAGCCCCAGAGTCAACTAGCTCCTTTCTTGGGAAAATTTTCCAACCATGGTGTGGGCTGGAGTCTGAGCAGAGCGGAGCAGAGCAGTTCTGCTGAGTGGAGAAAGCAGAGATCAGAGTGTAAGGAAGCTGAAGTGGCTGGATCTGTAGGGCAGGACATGGGAGAAGAGTATGCTGTGCAGATAGGGGAGATCAGAAGTCCTAGTGAGGGTCCTCCACAAGTCTGTAGCCAAAGGCTGTGCTGTGCATGTGCAAGATGAGGGCCTCCCCCTAAGCTAACAAGATAGCAGCTGCAATGGGGCTGAGAGAGGAATAGAGATACTAGAGTTTGAGAAAAGTAGTGCTGGGGGACACTGATCTCATTAACATCTCCAACACTTTTTAACATCCCTGGCATCCAGCTAGGAAATAGGAAGGCTGTGCCTTAGCAGTAAGAATTATGCCCTACAGTGAGACGCTGGACCAGCCCTACCAAAGCCCAAATCAAATCTTGACAAGATCTTTAGGGGATACAGAATTTGGAAGTCAAGTTCCTCCAAATTAGAGGGGCCTGAGAAACATCTTGGACTTTCCACAGATCTGTACTAACAAAATACAGTACAAGCCTACACAAGTTCAAGATGATTAGCCAGTAATTGAACTGTCTGCTAAAACAAGAATCAACACTCTTCAGAATAAGATAACAAAATACAGAGTAAAATGTAGTATCCAAAATGTCCAATATTCAACAAAATATCAATAGACATACAAAGAAATAGGAAAATGAGCTCCAGAGTAAGAGGAAAAAAGTGGTCAACAGACACCAAATCCAAGACACCCCAGATATACTTAGCAGATAAAGACTTTAAACAATATAATAAGTATATACAAATAATTATAGAAAAAAATGGTCTCAATGAGTAAACGGATAGGGAATCTTAGCAGAGAAATACAACTCAGCAAAGAAACAAAAATAACCAAATTAAAATTCTAGAACTAAAAAGTATAATAACCAATGTGAAAAATTCTCTGAATGAGCTTAACAGTAGATTGGAGATGGCAGAAGAAAGAATCAGTGAACATGAAGACAGATCAAAAGAAATGATCTAATTTGAAGAAGTGAGAGAGAAAATTTGCAGAAAAATGCACAGAGCCTCAGAGACCTATCCTCTGGGGCAATATCAAATGGTCTAACTTATGAGTAATTGTAGTCCTAGGAGAAGAGAGAATGAGAGGAGGCAGGAAAAAAAATTGAGGACACAATGGCCAAAATGTCCTAATTTGACGAAAAATGATAACTTTCAGACCCAAGAAACTAAATGAACTCTGAGCAGTTGAATAGTGGAGATCACCCTTGGACCAGGTCAATAACTTACTTGGGTACCGATATGTTTTCACCTGGACAAACCTTTAGCACTCAGATTGGACTAACCTAAAGTGTTGCAAAATGGTTTGGGCTTGGGGGAGCAAGTGGAGAGAAAAACAGTTAATGTAATTTGTCATTGGTTAACACTGTCATTTGTAACAGAGCAGAAACTAAGACGCTTCACAGGTATTTGCCAGGTCAAGTTGTAGGTTAGATTATGGAGAGGTTACACATTCAGTTCTGCAGCCTGGTTTTATGAATCACGATGGCACATTAATCATCCTTCTGCAGGGGAGGCCTGGGTGATGTGATTTCCTCAGATCTGAGAGGAGCCTTCATGCCACTCCACTCCATAAGAAGACCTTCCCACCTGGGAGACTTTGCTATATGGTTAAGGAGAGCACTTTTCCTTAGAGTCAGACTGCCAAGGACAAACTCTCAGCTCCGTCACTGGTTAGTTATGTCACAAATTTAACATCCTGAGTCTCAGTATCCTCAAAGGGGTGACTAGAATACTCACACTGAATGGTTTTGTGAGGATTAAATGAGGTAATAATGTATGCAAAGTATTTGGCCCAGTGCCTGGCACACAGCCACTCTCTCTCTGTCTCATTTAACCAACATTTACTGAAACCAACTACCATAGGAACTGTTCTAGACAACGGAGTTATAGTGCTGAACAAACAGCATCAAAGCACTCAGTTATTACTATAATTATTATTAAAGCCAGAAATGCTTTTAATAGAGGGTAAGATCTTTCATCCACAATTGAAATTCATATATCCCTGAAATTTGGCTTAAATTTCCTTTAAGGTATACATGATTGATAACAGATCCTTTCCCAAGAGTAGATTTTGATAGGGGAGAGAGGGTGAGGATAATGGGTTGTGGAGACTGAAAGTATGTGGGAGAAAATCACCTTATACACAGTCAGTATATGCAGCTATAGTGTAGTGTAGTGTAGCATAGGGTTAAGAGCATGGACTATGGGGTCAAACTGTGAAGTCTGAGTTAGGCAAATTCGCTGAAGCTCTCTGTGCCTCAGTTTTATTAATCTGTAAAATGGGAATACTATTAGTAGCAGCCTCATAGGGTCAGCATGAGTTATCTATGAAAAAGCCTTGGGACAGCACATGGTAGGTTACATGCTGGTAAAGTATAAGATACGGTAAACACTATCCCAGTGTGAGCATAAATGAACTGGAAAGAAGAGAATGGGGTGGAGACGTGCCAAGCTTCATGTTCTGCTTAGTGCTAGCCCTGCCTGCCCGTGACTGTCTCCTCTCTCTGTACTCCTGTTAATACGGTACTTTCACCACAGAAGCCCAAAAAGAACTGAAATAATAAAAAGGCACATTCTCTAGGTGCTTGAATGGCCTATAAATGCACAGGAGAAGGGAACATTATCTGGCACGGTGATACTGGCCTGTTGACAAGACTGAACGGGCTGGAGGTCTTGGATGACAGAGAAGTCTGTTGGATAAGATGTGCATTGGAAGGGACCCCAGAGGTCAATGTTCAGCCCTCCCACCAATGCTGTTCTCCTCTGTCCAGCATCACTGGGGGTGCTCAACTCCCCTAGCCTGCACATCTCCGTGGTGGGGGCTCCTGTCAGCCATGAGCTCTGGGTGTTGGACATTTCCCTCCTGGATTGAGCAGGATCTGCCTCATGGGTCCACCTTCTCATCCTGGTTCTGACCTGGGGGCCACCCAGAAGACATCTCATCTTTTTCCCCATGAGCGCTTTCAGATCTGCCCTCTCATGAAGACGTTCTCATGTATTTGGGAGCACTCCCAGCAGTGGATAGGAGCCTTGGGACCACAAAGATTTCTTCCAGCTTTAAGTCAAGTGGAAACCCGGGGTTCTCATAACAAAGGCGGCACGGCGAGATAGAAAGTGCACGGGGCTCCAAGTCGGTTAACTTGTAAATTTATCTATGAGGAACTCACTTACTTTATAATTGGTAATGATTTCTACGTAATCGTGTGTGTGCTTGGGAATTCTTATGAGCTGAGACAAACCCAACCTACCAATTACTTCTAAAATATAACGAAATTTTTCATGAATGCTAAATTTAACAATTAATGAAGTTGACATATTCATGTGTCTCATAGACATGAAACATTTATTAATTTTGATTTTGCAATTTTCTTTTCAGGTCTTAGAGCTTTTTTCTTTTTTTTCAGGTCTTAAAAAATTTTCATGGTCCCTGAAAAAGCACATAGGCATTTTGCTGACAGTGTCTAATGGGTAAAGCACCCATGACCTCTGGTCTCTGGCCCATGGATTAATTTGATCCTACCGAGGCCATGACTTCATGAAGCCATGCTGTCACGTCACCGCACCACAGGGGACACCATCCCTCCCATTCCTAGTTCCACGTTTAGGGTGCAGCCTTTTGCAGGAGTGACAAAATTGGAGGAAGGAAGGAAGGAATGAGGATAGGAAGACAGGAACAAACTAACATTTGTTCAGAACCTCCCATGAGCAAGCCCCTGTGAGGGAAACTTTCACATACATTCAACTGAACACTTAACTAGCACCTACTGTGTGCCAGGCCCTCTGTTATAAACCGGCGATGGGAGGTTGAAACAGACAGGATCTCAGTCAATTCCAACCATGATCCAGGGAGGTGAACATCATCATCCCCCTCTTCATTTTACAGTTTAGGAATTTAAGCCTCTCGGGAGGAAGGAACTTGCCCACGATCACGAGCTACAAGCCCAGGGGCTCTGATCCCACACTCCACTCTCTCTTCTTTGCCCCACTGTGTCAAGTACTTAAATCTGTCCACTTTCAAAGTATTTTCTTCCGTTATCTTGCAGAATTATCCTGTTCTATTATCTTCGCTAATACCCAATTAGGCCAGGAAACTTGATTTGGCTTGGCGGGGGCAGAGTTGACAAGGGCGGGGGGAGAGAAAGTTAGGAAAAGATAATAAATACTGATTTAAAAAAATAATCTTCTAGAGCCAGCCCTGATGGCCAAGTTTGGTGCTCACTGCTTCGGTGGCCCAGGTTTGGTTCCCGGTCATGGAACCTGTCTGTCAGTCGTCAAGCTGTGGTGGCAGCTCACACAGAAGAACTAGGAGGACTTACAACGAGGATATACAACCATGCACTGGGGCTTTAGGGAGAAAAAGAGGAAGATTGGAAAAAAGTACAGATCTTCAAGGGGAGAATAAGGAAGGCCTCTTTAAAACTTGGTGGCCGACTTTAAATGCTCCCCATGTGGAAAGACATCTCTGCACACTTTATCACTGGCTAGAACATCCTGGTCCAGGGACTTGTCTCCAAGACTCTCCAGGAGTTTTAGGTTTCATCTCTGAGTGGAGAAGGTGGCCCATGCTACTCACTGATGTAGCACTTCTTTACCTTGAGGGTCCATGGGCTTCAGTGGCAGACCCTGATCCTGCAATTGTAGGCAAAATGTCATGTATGTGAGCTTATGGGGACACAGATGTCATTAGGGTTGTGATGGCTGAAGTGTTACTGTGCTGTAAGGCTCATAGGGGCGGACCTGCACCTGGGTCATTTCTTTACACCCCATAGCGCTTTCAGTGCTTTGTTCTAGAAGCTCTTCAGAAAAGATCTGCGCATGCCTCAACGAAAGAAGGAATGAAGCTCTTGCCCTCTTTGTGTGTGTTGATGGCGAGGCGGTGCTGGGGGCGGTGGTGCATCTTCCACCTCCACTCAGGTGAGCGTGGCAGAGAGGCGTGAAGTCTGAGTGCACTGTCAGCCTTGGCAGGTCATCCGGGTCACTGGTCCTCACTTATTCCCCCATCACAACTCAGGACACCATGGCCTCCTTGCTCAGGACTGAAAGAGGCTCCACTGCAGGGTCCAGAGCTCCCCCTGAGTCCCTGATCTGACCAGCACTTAGTGTCCTGTGGATGCTGCTTTCAACCCTTTCCCTCGCTGCCCATACTCGTATCTCATCCCCAGATACAGAGGAGAACAGGAGGGCAAGGAGTCTCAGAGTTCTGAGTATCCTCGTGCTTCCAGACATATAGCTCCAGCCAGAGATGAACTGATGCCTCAAAAAGAATCCACACATTGAATTGAACTATAAGGGGTTAGCTTCTTCTTAACCTCCGAAGTGTCCTTTCCAAACAAGCCTCATGGCATCACAGACCAGTGCCTTCACGGTCACGGGTTACCGGGAAGGTGGCCTTCCCATGGGAATAGGCAATTGCACCCTAGGCACTTCTGCCACACCAGTGCCCATGGGGGTATGCCCTTGACAGGAGTTGCGTGCAGGTGCAGACTGACTGGATGCCAGAGGGCACAAGAGCAGTTTGCTGAATCTGATTAATCACAGAGAGTGAAACGACCTCCCCATTTCCTTCGTTAAACCTGCCCTCTCTGGCTATCACAGAGGCACACAGTAGGTGCTCAATAAAGGTTTGTTGAATTAATGACTAATGCCTCCATCCCATCTTGACCTAAAGTGGCTGAATGTTGTCAACATCTTCAAGATAGCCTTTGTTTATTTTTTAAATCCAGAGAAAGTGCAGAACATGGTGAGACCAGTACTATGGGAGCCAAGGTGTAAAAGTAACAGAAGCTCACTGGTTCTGACAAGGACAACCGCCATCAGAGGTCTCTTCCAGTGAAGGTTCATACGGCCTCCTTCACGTGTCTGTTTATGTCCTGTCCCTGACTGCTCACCTTGAGGGCAGAGGGACTGGACCCCACAAACCCTGCACCCCTAGCACCTAGTTGAGTCACCGACACATGGTAGGGACTGGGGAAGACTTGCTGAATGAATGCGAGGTTACGCACACAGCGTGTAAACACATGCACACGTCAGAGAATTGATTAACGGATGCTGTGGTCAGAGTCCTGGTTAGCTCTGGCCTTACAGGACATCACTGTGCACCTGCAGGCAGTTGAGACAGACTTCTGTGCACGGATACACTTGTCTTTATTGCCTGTATACTTGAAGGATGCAGTATAGGAAGTGACCACAGGTGTTAGAGTCATCAGACTAGGTTTGGATCCACAAATGAGTGGCTGTGTGCCCTTGGGTAGATGATCCACCCCTCCTAGCTTAAAAAAAAAGTGAGGGGCAAGCACGCCCATATCCCACTGTTGGTTTGGGATTAAACAAAATACTGATCATCAAGTGCTTTGAACACAGTTGGTGTTCAGCGAACACCATCTCCTTTCCTGTGGGCCTGTTTACTCTCTCTGTCCTCATTTTCCTCCTGTGAAAAATAAGGAGAGGTGACCCTCAAGGGTCATTTGTGTGGGCGAGTCCAATGACCACTTATGGAGTGGAGCCGTCAGGACCGGCACATAGACATACTTTCTTTTAAAGAAGATGAATTGTTAGCAAAGCAAAACAAAACAACACAAACTAGCCGCCACCACTGCCAACAGAGGTCTTCCACTGGGGGCTGGAGCCTAGTTTCCCTGGCTGTAAACCCGGCTGGAGGGTCACTGGGATTAAGCTGTTTCTCTTAGCCCGAGTGCTTGGAGAGACTCTTGGGATTGTTGGCTTTCACCTTGTGGTTCTTTATACACAGAAACAAGGAGCCCCAGGAGACTGTCAGCCCCCACCTCCCCCCACCCCAAAACGCAGGTCTTTGACCTGTTTGTCAGGGAAATTCTGTTGTGGGAGATTCAGGTCTACAAGAAGCAAACAGTGCCCGGGGGCCACAGGCTGGGTCCCTTTCAAAAACGTGGAACTTCTTCAGGGAAATTTGTTCCAGATAAAGAAAGGCCATTGCCTTACAGACACCTAAGGAATGCTAAGGCGCTGAGGGTCAGTGCCAGGCCAGGCTGTGATTTCAGGTGCCCATGGAAAGACTCCCCATTCCCCAAGTCTCCCACCCGCAGCCTGGAACAAAGCACGATGGTCCATGCCTCCATGGATGCATAACCTGTAAGCCCTCTTCAGAGAGGCACTCACCCAGTCTTGCTGTGAATGAATGAACACCTTGTCTGATAATTCACACTAAGGTGTGAATGGCTGATCTAAGATTTTGGCTGAAAGTGGGAAGAACTGGCAGCACTCCTCATTGCACACTTAAAGAGGGGGTGGGGAGGATCAGTACAGTTGTGGCAAAGGGACAGAATGGGACTATCCAGACAGCCGGCTCTGCTTTGGGCAGTTGTATCTCGTCCCCCAGACAACACCCTGGTTCTGTATAAGGGGCTTTCCATCAGAAGGTGCCACAGCTGTTTCCGGAAGAGGTTTTGCATATGTACTTCCCCCATACAACCCTCAACAAACCAACCACTGGGCGGCCATAAGCCTTCCTTGGATCTTGCCTTAATTCAAGGCTTCTTTTCCCTCATCTGAGCCCTGCAGTCCCTGGCTGTCCCAGGAAGCTTTCTAGATGTGCTTGGTTTGTTACTGGGTTAGCAAACACAGAAGCGGAAGAGAAGCCTCGCAGGGAGCTGCGGCCCCAGCTGCAGGCGGCCCGTACCATGTCGCTCTGTGACTGCGTGGCCCCGTACGCGGCCATCCCGTTGGAGGGCGCGGCTGGCTGCGGCGTGTCAGGCAGGATGTACCCTCTTCTGTCAATTAGGCTACAAGAGAAAACAAAACAACACAGGAGGGAGAGAGTGAATAAAAAGCCAAAGACATCATCAATGCTATTTTAATTTCCATCTCGGGGGTCCCCCTTTCTGTGACGGGCCCCACCTCAGGCACCTTGGGGTACACCTCTGCTCACCTTCATGTGTAATCAGACACCAAATTCTGTCGCTTTTGCTTTTAAAAGTGCCTGTAGCATCTGTTCCCTCCCTGCCACCTGCTGCAGACTCCCGCCCCATCTGCTGGCCTCAGGACCACCAGCCTCTGCCCCTCCCATCCTCGGTCTGCATCGCCATTGGCGTTTTTTCTAACGCCCAGTCCTGCTCACGTCACCCCTCCTGCTTGCACAGCTTCAAGGCCTCACACAACCTATCCCCAACTTCCCTCTCCAGCCTTAAACCCACGTCTTCTTATCACACACACGGTGTTCCTAGGGTCCTGCCTTCAGCAAGGTGTCTGAGCACCCGCTGTGTGCCAGCGCACTGCAGGGGAACAGAAGCCACAGGCCCTGTATGCACGCTGTGCTGAGCCATCTCTGTATTTTTGCTCAGGCTCTGGTTTTTTGTTGCCCAAAGTCACTTTCCCTTCCCTCCACTGTCCACTCTTCACGGCGAGGTTCAAAAGCCCCAGCCCCTGCTCTTGCCCCTGTACCCGCTTTCTTCCTTTATCTGCTTCTCCCAGGCCTGCATGCGACCCTCCTCATGGCAGAAATCACCGTTTGCCCAGCGTCACGGCGATGTGATACAATCTTGTCTAGCAGCCTGCGAGCTCCCGGAGGCAGTCTCCATCTTTTCTTGCCCCACAGCACCCAGTCCGTGCCAGGGGATTCGGGCCCCTCCACTGTGCCCTCGGAGCCCCCAGGCACCCGTGTCACATCCTGTTGGCACCCCCTGTTTCCACACCTGCACCTGTGATGGAGTGTAAACTCCACAAGGGCAAGAACTGGGTCTTCTCAATCCTGTATCTCCATGACTGACACCTAGTAGGAGCTGAGCAAATGCTTGTGGATTGAATGAATAAAAACGACAAGTTTTCTGAATAACGTTTCTAAAGACATCTTTTCTATACTCTACGGTGCTGTTGCCCAGATAGAAGGTAAGGGTGAAGCTTTACCTTGCCATCAACAGAGTTGCCTTTTTTGTCTCCCTGAGTGAAGGGTCGGTGTTGACCTTGAGTCTAAGGGCAGAACTGCAAAGGGCCACAGGAGGTTCGGCTAATACGTGGGTGCTCGCTCCCCATGTGGCCTCCTGTTGCGTGGGGCTCAGATCACGCTCCCAGCACAGAACCCACCCTGAGGTCCTCAGAAGCTTCTGTGCAATACCCAAAACGCATCCACGTGCCCACACACATCCCCCTCCCGAGGGCGGAAGGCTGGGCTGCTGAAGATGCTCCTACTTGTCCGTCTGGCTTTTGGAAGATGGGAGTTATCATGGCAACTACTAGCTTCAGGTCTCCAAGTGACAGAATAACAAGCCATTAAAAAATACTTGTGACAGGATCTGGAAATGGGACTGTCTCTGCTTCAGTTTCATCCCCAGGGGTTCAGAAAAAAACAATAGGCAACAAGAACCTCCGTTCTCCAAAGGGAGGTGCTGGACCCCCCAGACAGGACCGGCAAAGGGGGTTCTCAGACTCAGTTTGCAACCGCCTTCAACGGTATAAAAGATCGGAAGTGAAAAGAGCAAAGACAGACGTCTTGGGAAAGGGAGTCACCCTCACCCTGCTGATGAGAGAACCAGGGAGAAGGCTGGGGGTCGGGGGCTGGGCGAGGTCAGGCTGAGAGGCCAGACACGGGTCCCCTGGGAGAGAGCCAGTGTGTGTGGAGTTGGCTCGAAGGGGCATCTCAGAGGTTGAATTATATCCCCCCGAAAGATATGTTGAAATCCCAACCTGAGCAGGGATGGAGGAGTGGAAAGTGTTCACTTTCAATGAACTTCAGAGTTCTCATTCACTGAAATGACACTATTTTGGAGGAAATGAAAGTGCCCTGAGTCTTTTTTTTCTAAGTGACAGGAGAAATTAAGGGACTTGCAAGGGATTTCATCCAGGAGCAGAGAAAGAACTAGGTCATCAAGAGAGTCTGAAGGGCCAGCGGGGAGAAAAAACAAAGTTGTTGCCGGCCTGCATCCTATGCATTCATCCTGTTTAACGTACCAGCCACGCATCCAAGGCTGCGGCACTCTGCCCCAAGTTTCCTTCTAGCCCTCACAATCGCCCAGGAGGGCCGCACTCCCCTCATCTCATCTCTTGCCTCATCCCTTGCCCCCTCTTGCCCGCCCCTCATTCCCACACACTAACTCCTTCAGTTCCTCCTCTGACAAGCCAGGCTCTCCCCTCATCTCTGGGCCTTTGCACATGCTGTTCCCTCTGTCTCTCCTCCCACAATTCCTTTCCCCCAATTCCTACTGATCCTTTAGAATAGATCACGACTTAGACCCCCCTCCTCCGGGAAGCCCCCTAGGTGTCCCATGGAAGCCGCTCCCCGCCCACCCCCATCACAGCCCCTCCTTCACTGCAGACTTGCCATCAATGGGGCTGTATCCCCCATGAGATGCACGCTCTCTCACGGGCATCCCAAGCACCCAGCACATGGCTTGCCACACGGCACATGCCCGCTAACAGTGGCCAGGTGAATTCTTACGACTGTTGACCCACAGCACCAGCCCATAGGGTCTGACCCTGACCCTGACCCTGACCCTGACCACACCGTGGGACTTTCTGTCTTTCCAACCTTCCATTCCTCCTGCCAGACTTGTATGAACACCCTCTTCCCCAAACCTGGCCATTTCCTCCCACTGCCACCCATGCCTCTGGGGACACTGTGTAGGGAACCCAATGTGGGTCTTTGCCCTGGCGGTCCGTAGCTCTCACTGGGAAAAATGAAGACGTTCTCTCTCTCTCTCATGAGTGCATCATGACCCCACTTAAGAACATCTTAGAGGCAACTCAAGTGCACGATTCTGGGCACACAGGTGGTTCCTAGGCCCTGTCTGAGGCGTGGGGCACTACTCAGCAGATGGGCCTGGCTGGGACGCCCGTGGAAGGCCCTGCCCCTCTTAAGGGCACAGGGGTTGGGCGAGGTAGGGCAGAGGGAGGAGAGGGCAAAGAAGGCGACAGGAGGGCAGAGCAGAGACAAACACCAGCCCCCCTCACTTCTGCCCAGATCAGCTCTGGGGAGCCTGCGGGCAAAGTAGGAGGGCTCAGTGGCCCATCTTCCTTGTGCAAACCCTTGTGTAAACCCTCGAGTGACTCAACGGTTTGTTAGAGGAGGCCCATCCTCCAGAAATGCCCCAGCCAGAGGGACCTGGATTTTGGAAAGAATATAGTCCCAACTCAGCCAAAACAACACATTTAATCCAGTTGTACAAGAAATGATTTCGGTTGTGACAAGATTTGATCTATAAACAATACAGAGCAGCGCCAAATGCAAATCAAGGACGTGGGAACAAGAAAAGAGATTGGACAAAATGTGAGACTTCTAAATTCCTTTTCTGGCTTCAGATGTATGGTTTAGATATGGAGAAAGATGCTTGCTCAGATCTCTTTTGTCTCTTATGCTCCTCCAAGGCCCCCAGCCTGAGTTTCATGAGCTGGCCGTACTTTCCACAAATAAACACACAGCAACAGGAAACACCAGCTAAACTGTGAAAAACCAAGCACTTCCTGAGGGCTTTTCTGGCCTGAAGAGCCCCAAGAGGGATCCCCGGGTGAGTCTGGAGCTCTCCTGGAGAGTCTTGGGGCTCTCTTAGCCCCTGCTGAGCAGTGTCCTTCACCTCAGACAGGGGCTAAGAGCCACCTGTGTGCCCAGAACCGTGCGCTTGAGTTGTCTCTAAAGTGGGTAACGATGTGCTCATGAGAGAGAGAGAGAGAGTGTGTCTCTTGGAGGAGCACCATTGCTTGACCGGCACCCGCCTGGGCATGCCTGTCCCTCGGCCTCAGGCGGCCCCTCCATCCAGTGTCCTTGGCTGCCCCTTCCAGCCAGCCCCCCTGGAGGAAGCCTCTGAGAGTCAGGTCAGGGGGACTCTAAGGGCCCCCAATTCAGGAGGAGAGTGGCACACTGCTCTCCCAATTCTCTAGGCCCAACCTGGAAAACGATCAATTTCTAATTACCCAACAGCCCCAGTAACCACAACTCAGCACCAATTAATAAATGGCCTTGGAATATGTGCCTGGAATTTTTTTGTGGGGGAGCATCACTCTTGCTTCCCTAATGATGTTTCACCGAGGCTGCTAATAAAATGAAGTTTGCATTCCATGAGCACATATCCTCAATGACTGGCCATGAGGTCTAGCTTACAGTGTGGCTGCCGTGGGAACAATCCCAGTGGTTTTGTGGTTTCTCTCCATTTAACACATTTAGAGACCAAAAGGGCAGAAGTAGTAACGGCTTGGAAACTCATTCTAGAGACCTGGAATACTTGCGCAACAAATAGTTTTGATGATGGTTTGATTAATCTGTTGGAAATAGTCTACATGGGTGTAACTCACAAATAATCAAGAGTTGACTGTGTGATCTTGGTCACATTATTTAACCTCTCTGTGCCTCCGTTTCCTCATCCACAAAATGGGATATAATAGTACCTACCTCATAGGTACAGAGTGAGCTTTAAAAGTTAATATATGTAAAGAACTTAGGGCAGAGCCTAACACTTTTCAATAAATGGCAGCTACTGCCATTATTAATATTATTGCTGTTTTATCGTCACTACCATCTCGACTTCTTCAGCCCACACAGATCTATCCCTCTGAACTATTTTAGCATTTATCTTCTGTACAACTCAGCCCTTAGCACTTATTCCTACAGGTTTTCTAGTTGCTTCCTACATGTGTGTCCTGGCTCCCTTACTACGCTAATGGCAGCTCTCTGCTCATCACAGATGCTCAACATCATTCAATAATTAATGAGAGGGCTGGCCCCGTGGCTTAGTGGTTAAGTGCTCGAGCTCTGCTACTGGTGGCTCTGGGTTCAGATCCCGGGCGCGCACCAACGCACAGCTTGTCCAGCCATGCCAAGGCGGCATCCCACATACAGCAGATGTGTAGAAGGATGTGCACCTATGACATACAACTATCTACTGGGGCTTTGGGGAGAAAAAGGGAAAAAAAAAGGAGGAGGATTGGCAATAGATGTTAGCTCAGGGCCGGTCTTCCTCAGCAAAAAGAAGAAGATTGGCATGGATGTTAGCTCAGGGCTGATCTTCCTTACACACACACGAAAAAAAACAACAAAAAAAAAGAAAAAAAAATTAATGAGATCACACGCCTCAGTTTCCCTATTTTGATCCTTAGGAGATTTTTCCTAAACTTGACAAATTCAGTGGAAGAACCAAAAAGGTGCTGAGCATAACACAACAAATGGAGGCAGGTCTCTGTTTATTAAGGCCAGGTCTCCGTGGCGCAAAGTGGAGTGCTGAGCTGGTGGTCACTGGGGAGGGTGAGCAAACCCACCAGTGGTGGCCAGCTCTCTACCTCGGGAGGCCTGTGCTGACACAGCTACAGCGTCTGCTTTCCCGAGATCTGTGCAAGAGCACGATGCCTTGTGAATCTTACCTCGGAGAGATGGGCCCGCACAGGGCAACACAGCAATTGGTAAAGATATTCCCGTAGCTGTAGGGATTGTAATTTTCTTTACCTCTTTTATTTGACCAAGAGCCTTTAATCTGCAAGAAAAGAAGGGTCAATAACATATAACATCTTTCATACCAATGCCCCAGTTTAGGCGAATTGGACCACGAGAAGGCCGTAAAGAATGTAAATAATCTTTACTCATTTCTTCAGCAGGAGAAACTGAGATACTTTTCTCAAGAAAAACTGGCTTTTACCCCAAATTTGGAGATATCTCAAAACAGCAGGACAGACTAGGGAGAAAGTAACATTCTCTGGGGACAATAATCTCTTATTTCGACTACGTGGTGCTAAAAGGCCAGCTCACAAGAGCCAGTGGAGATTTTTCCATACTCACATTTAATGTGCTAAATAGTAATTAGAGGAATGGTAGCCGAACAGTTAACACAGCTCCCCTAGTTCCCAATTCATAGGCTGTCTGAATTCAGCCTCAGTGTTGCCAAAATAATTTCACAGATACTAATATTCATAGTTATAAAATACTAATAACCACATTAATATTCTCTTAGCTCACATATCTCATCAGCACCAATTTTCTCAAGCCTTTAAGGCAACTTGACTGATTCCGAGACTTTTAATTCATCTACTGATAGAGACTTCTGTCAGACTCTAAATATTCAGAGCAAAGAGGACCAGGCTTATGAAGGAACATTGTCTGATATTACATTTCCTGTTTTTATAACTCCTCTCCATCTGCATTAAGTATAGGCAGATGATCCTGGAGAAAAAGTTAAATTTTGGGTCAGGGCAATTTCCTCCAAAAATGAAACGAAGACATTAAGTATGCAAGGCAGACTCATACGTTTACTTCGAGACGTCAGCCTGCCACAGATCTCTCTTCATTAGGGGAAGTGCGATAAGTTGCTTACAGAACGATTTAAAAGGAATAGAACAGAATCTCTTCCTCAGGGCTCGGACTTGGGTGTCACTTGGCTGATCTTAGTATCTAATTGATACTAAGGAAGCAAGACAATTTAGAGATTCCCAATAGAGAAACTGGAGGACAGCGCATGAAAACGCTTCCACTGCACATTCTTTGCTCTCAGGGACTCATGTCTGGGATGGGATGTATGGAAGACCTTGGCCCCTAACCTCTTCTTTCCCTTTTCCCCTCCGCCACTGAACGCCAAAGAACACGCCCATGCCCCATACCGCCAGGAACTTACATCTTCATTCGTCGTCTGGTTGGAGCTGATCAGGTATGTGTGGAAACCCGAGAGCCCCACGATGGACCAGACGGAGAAGAAGCACACCACGGCCTCCAGCACGGTGACCTGCAGTCAAGGAGGTGAACTGGCAGGACAGGAAAAGCTCTTAGGGGCCCCAAGGAGCCGGGATGACTTGAGATTTGGACAGGAAACACCCACAGACACTTATTCAGGCCTCTTGGGTCTACCTAGCCTCACATGGTGTTCAACCCAGCCAGAGGGAGACCCTTCAGGGCAGGCATGATGCCACACTGTCCTTCACCTGCACAGCACTCATGCTCAGTCAATGATTGGTGGGCTCCCTGAACATCGCTTGTTTGCTTTTTCATGGTTGACAGTTCCTCTGACTGTCCTCCCCACTTGACCTTCACCTTTTCCTTGTGACTCACTGTGTAACCAACCACTGTGGCTGCAAAACCAGGAAGCACGCTGGCTGGAGTTGGCAGCCGCCCAGGCCTTCGATGAAAGAACCCAATACGCAATATCACTTCAATCACAGACTAATTGTGGCTTCTGAATGCTGAGGACAGTAGTAGCAACAGGTTTCTCCTCTGACCTGATGTTGAGGCTGTGAGTAAATTGTCACACTAGCAACAGGTGACAGTTGTATGCAGGGCTGATCGTGAGTGGCTATAGCCCTGGCAGGGTTTATTTTCATGGCTATCTCTCTTCCTGGACGGCCCTTTCACCCATTGGCGGCTGCTCACCCACATCTGTGGGTGGGTTTGTCAACAAGTGGTGGCATTTCTCAGAGTGGAATCAGGGTGAGGGGTATTTTTACTTAGGGGACATTTTCCCAGCCCCTCAGCCAACCCTGTCATATAAGGCTGTCCTCAGCTAACTGATGGGCAACTGGGAGACCTGGATGCTCACCAGACACCGAGTGACTGGAAGTCTAGAGTTCCACAAGACGTGCTAACACCACAGGAGGAAAAGCTTGGCACTCTTCAGCAGAGAAGATAAATCAACCAAGACTGTGGCAATTTGAAAAGACTAGAGAACTTTTCTGTCCCCCAAATGTTTATAAAATTCTATTTACAAGACACAGATGCTTCTCAGGGGAAAAAACATTCATCATAAGTCTGGGAGTTTAAATATACATATGCATCTCCCAAGAATAAATTACAGGCCAGAGAAAGTAAATACTCTGCTTCCCTCCTACTTCCAAGGATGGAAGCCATAGCTCATGCTTTAATACATCACCATTGATTTTTTTTCAGGATTGGATATAATTTATCTTTAGACCAGAGAAACGAATACATTATCCAGTGCAGTGCGATCACCTACCACGTCATTATTAATGAACGCCATGGTCTGGGCATATGGGGCTGCATACAAAACAGGGCAAATGAATGGGCTCCTGCCTGTTGACTGACTATAAACCATTGGGTCTGCTCTCAGAGAAGGAGAAAAATGCTTTACTTTTCTAACGTTTAAACTTCCAGAAGCTCACAGAAAAGCACCACCCTGAAACGAAAAGGACTTCTCAGGAGGAGAAGAAATTTTCTTTGCCAACTGGCCAAGAGGAAAACAGCCCCGCGCAGCCAGGGCTTACAGACCGCCAGCACACGGTGCTCCCAGCAGGCCCTGGCCTTTCCGCCTGGAGGAGGGAGGTGATTGAAGGGGGAAGAAGCTACGTCTCTCGAGAAGAGGAAAACTTAAGGCGATATTTTGGAAAAGCAGGTAAGTATGGATGGGTAGGGAGGATCGTGGGGCAATAGAGAGACGCAGAGAAGCACACGCCTGCCCAGAGCTGCCACCAGCCTAGGCAACCCCTTCGTTTCTCCAACCCCTTCACTTCTCCATCTTCAAATGGTTATGGCGGGAGGCCTTGTGTGCATATGGGGACACAAGGACCGTGGCCCATGTAGCAAAGATGGTCTTGTTTTCAACCGCCTTCCCACAGGTCAGGGTTACAGATGTCCCTCCTCCTACCCTCATGTCCCCCACCCAAGAGGGGACAGATGAGGGAGGCAAGCCACACAGGATTCATGCCCTGCTCTGGTTTGAAAGCAGAGGTGAACTGCAGTCCAGGGAAAATGATGAGGCAAGCAGTGGGAAGACCGAGTTGGGAAAACTGTGTAAAGGGAGATGACGCTAGCAGTGACTTTGCACAGGCTGGAAGGGAAAGACAAGAGATAGAAAGATCGAAGAGGAGGTGACACATGATACGGAAGCAAGAAATGGTCAAGGGCAGAAAAGACAGAAGAAAGAACAGACCAAAAGATTTATTTTCTGAACAATACATGAAGAGCCGAACTTCCATTTCAGAAATACGTACGGGTCACCAAAAGTTTCAATCCAGGCAGAAAGATGGTGATGTCAAAATATACAGAACTTTCCTATGTGTGAGCTATATAAAATGTGGCATATAAAAGCGGAGAAGGGTCACGGAATTTAAAGCGGCTACTGCCCAGCTTCTGGGTGCTGTCCCTTTGGCAATACCATTTACAGTGATTACCCCCAAAAGAGGCACTGTTACCAGCGGAATGTGGAATCTTAAGGGTTTATAGTGACACACAAAAAAATGTGGTTTTCTATATTAATATCTCATGTGCTTTAGAAACATTTTATAAATAGCAGAAAGCAGTTTCACTGTTAGCTCACAGCTGTGTCAAAATGACATGAATTCAAGGTAGGAAGCAAAATGCAGCCCACTTTCGTCTCTCCCCCACACAGCTGACGCTTCTCCCACAGTATGTCTTAAGGAATAATCATCATCCTTCATAACAATGTCTGGCATCATTGGCTATGTGTCAGAGGTTGTTCCAGAGGCTTCACTTGGATTAACTCACTTAATCCTCAGAGCAACCCAGTGAGAAGCACAATTCCCACTTAACTGATAGGTAAACTGAGGCAGAGAACAGTTAAGTAGTTTGCCTAAGAAACAGCAGAGCTAGGATTTGAGCCCTGGAAGTCTGGCTCCGCTGGTACGACAGGAAAGCTGCAGGCTGGTTCCTTTCCTAATTCTTGCTGAGGGACTAGCGGCTCTAGGCTGACCCCAACCTCTGCTGGGGGACATGGGGACGCTCCTCAGCAAGGATTCTTGAATGAATGGCAAATTAAGGAGTCCATTCTCCTTCAAATTCATTCTCAGACTGAGGTACAAATATCTGAACAAACTAGCCAATAGCTAGATGTTGAAAATATCTATGCCATAATAAGATTAAGAAACATAAATTTCTCTTAAATGTATCAAAACCTATTTACTGACTTTTTTTTAAAAAGAGAAATGAGAAGAAACATGGCAACTCCAGTAGGAGCCAATTTAATAAGCAGTTGGGCGCTTATTGCATTAGAGATGGGTTCCAAATTATAGCAGTTACCACTGCCAGCTTCTATCTGTCTCCCTCCAGCCCCCAATAAGACAGTGAGCCCTGTTGTGGCCAGGGGTACGGCTTTAAATTCCCCACAGCCCCTAGCCCAAGATGTGGCACATCGTGGTACTGACTAGATGATTACGGAATTCAAAAATGCTGATAGGCAGGCGCGCTGCCATTGAGTTTCCGCACAATTCCAAAAGAGCTCGCTCTGTACTCTTCTGGGCACCCAGTTCTGCGTTCAGGACAGCAGAGGGTGGGGAAGGACACGCTCCCTGCCCTAAGGGAATAGGGTTCTGTTTCCTCTCGGGAAGGTAAGCAAGGGGAGACAGCTTTGCAGGGACGTGGAAATAGTGTCGGGCAGAATGGTGAGGAGTATTTGGAGAATCATAAAACGTGAGAGATCATGAAACCAAAGGTTTTTAACATTTTGGGTCCCCACTCTTTTTTTCAGAAAAAATGCACACTAACACACTTTTTCTTATAATTCCAAGAGGCTTAAAAACTCCCCTGGTGCCCCTCCATGGATATGCATGGACCCCAAGTTAATATGTCCTGATTTATTCTAATCCTTTCATTTTACAGGTAGGAATCTGAGGCCTAGAGCAGTAAAGCCACTTACAAAAGCTTATACAGCAGTCCATGGCAGACCAGAACTAGAACTTGATCTCCAGACTCTAGGAGAGAAAGAACCCTTCCCAAGGCTCCAAGCTATGGCAATGTCACATGACAGGCCCTAACTTAGGGGCCTCAGAGCTCACGACAGCAAGGCTGAAACTGCCTGTGACATCGAACCTTGTTCATCAGTCCCACGGCCTTAGAGCCACCCCTGGGTGAAGAACTCGTCTCTGTTAATACATCACTGCCCATCTCTCCACATTCCAGCCATCAGGCTGGTGACAGTATTTTTTGCCAAGTGCCAAATCCAGAAAATAGTTTATTTTTAAAAAGTTTGTATTTCATGTGGGTTTCCTCTCTGACCAAAATTCCCCGGATTCCAGACTGGCCAGGGAATGCTGAGGCCAAGGCCCTGCCTCAGGCTCTTCCCTTTCTGAGCACTGGGCCTATGAGGCCCTGGGTCCTGCATGGCGATGAGGGGCATTTCTCTGTGGGTCCTAGACACGTGTTCCTGAATACTCATGTATCTTATTCTGCGTCAGGTCTCTGTCTTGGGTTCTGATGTTTAAAACATACGAAATAGATGTTGTTGGTAATCATTTCTTTTTTTCCCCTAAAAATTACAGTAAAATAGGCAACGCTCACTTACAGGAAGAGTTTGATGGAAAGCAGATACCAGTGACACCTCCCCTTGTTCTTTAGATTGAGCGTCTACATCAGCATTTAATGCTTTTAGATATTAAGGTTCAGGAACTTGTCAGCATATTTTCCTCATCAATTAGATAACCCTATAATCCTTAGACAGAGACAGGAGGATACAGCCTGTGCGCCTGTCCCCTGAGTGCCCATCACTGTGTCTGGGGTGGGGGCTGTTGACTTCCCAATGATTTATGTGACAGACACTTTGAAAATGGAAAGTCACCGAGACCCTCCAAACTGGATCATTGACCATCATCTTTCCGTCTCTCAAGTGCTTGTCTCCTATATGCTTTTATACCAGGCAATAAAGGGGTGTAGTTGTCCCAAATTAATCTAGGAAGTCACTATAACTCCAGTCAAAATTCCAACTGGAATTTTTAAAATGGAATTCGACAAAACTGACTCTAAAATTCATCAGGAAGAGAAAAATGTACAAGAACAGGTAAGAAATTTTGAAAAAGAACATCATAGGGGTGGGGGCGGGAGAAGAGTTTTCTAGTAAACAAAACAAGGTAAGAACAGCGCTGGAACAGCAATGGGACAGGACAGAGTCCGAAACAGACATTTCAAATTAGAGCTGAAAGAACAGATCGGTGGGTTCTCAAGGCATGGCCCGTAGACCCTTAGGGTCCCCAAGATCCTTTCAGGGGATCCTCCAGGTCAAAACTATTTTCCTATCAATAACAGAACATTATTTACCAGTTTCGCTCTCATTCTGCCATTCAGTGGCTTCTTCTGGAGGCTGCATGATGCGAGATGATTGTCCTCACTCTCAGGCTAATAGAATGAGCGCTTGTGCATGCTTGCATTTTAAAAATTTCTCAGTGTTACTTTCAAACACCATATGTACAAATGTATATATATATAAAATCTATATAACCAGAAGTTCTTTGGGGTCCTCAATAATTTTTAGGAGTGTAATAGAGTCCGAGACCCAAAACTTTGAGAACTGCTGGAATATAATAGTAAGCGGTATTGGGACACTTCACGAAACATTTGGGGAAAATAAAGTTAGATCTTCAACTCACACCACACACACAAAATTATATTACAAATCAATTACTGTGTTAAACTTAAGAAACAAAATATAAAGGTAGTAGAGGAAAATAAAGGAAATATTCATATAATTTTGGGGTGAAGTTATAAGGCACAAAACCTAGGAGCCATGTAGTATAAGATTTATAGATTGATTTTGTTAATAAATTAAACATTTTTGTAGAAAAAGTAAAGTTAAAAGGTAAGTGACAGATTGGGAGAAAAATATTGGCAAAAGATATTTATAAGACTATTATTGAGAACGTGTTAATAGGAAAAGAACAAACAACCCAATTAAAAATGGACAAAGTGTATGAACTAGCACATGGAGATTAGAAAAAAAAGTCAACAAACATAAAAATATTTGCAAGCTGATTACTATCCAGTAAATGGAAATTAAAACAATGAATTTTTTCACCCCATCAAATTCGCAAAAATCACAGCACTGAGAACACCCAGTGTGGGTGAAGTTGTGGAGAAATGGAGCATTGGTACAATCTCTTTAGGGGACAATCTGGCACATCAATCAACATTTAAAATATGCCTAACTTTCACCTCAGCGATTACACATCTTGTCGTCAATCCTAGAGAAATACCAACACTTGTACGCAAAGAGTAAAAGCAAGAAAATCCACTACCTGGTTTTTTGAGCAGTAAAAAAATTAAGAAATCTAAATATCCGTCAGTAGAAGAATACACTAAAGTTCATCTATACCCTGGAATTCTATAAAGCAGATGAAAAAAGAATGAGGTAGATCCACGTTGACATGGAAATACTTCCAGGAAATATTTAAAAATCAAATTGTAGAAAATGCAAAGAGTACGATCCTTTTAGGTACAAGCAGTCTCGCCAAGCGTATATTGCACACATATGTATTCAAACTCTTAGAAGACCATCTGGAAGGACCCATGAAAACTGACAAGAGTTCCTACAGAATGATGGATGGAGAGTCAAGAGCAACGCTTCCTTTTTACTCTGACATTTCTGACTATTTGAAATTTGTTACACTGAGAATATGTTCTTGTATTACTTGGGTGATTTAAAAAACCAAACAACCTTGTCTCCCACTTTGTGACCTCATGAGACGTAATCTGATGCTTATTCTCCACGAAACTCCCTCAATCAGACTGGTAAGGGGCAGCGGGAAAGAATCTCCGTTCCCTGGGTGGAGAGAGGGACTGGTAATTAGTTAGGAGAACAGGGTCTAGTTCTGGCAACTCCTCTGAGCATAAGTAACCTCTCAGTGCAGGGCCAGCTGTAAGAGACCTAAGGATACCTGTCCTACCTATTTTCTGGGGTCCCTCTGAGGATCAACAGATATCAGGATGGACAGGCCTTGAAAGCCTGGTGTTAGAGAAGGCCCGTGCTACCTTCATTCATTTTCTTTCTTTTTTTTTTTAATAAATTTTTTGTTTATTGCAGTAACATTGGTTTATAACATTGTAAAAATTTCAGGTGTACATCATTGTACTTCAATTTCTGCATGGACTACATCATGTGTAGAAGAAGTAAGGAACAGAGAAGGACTACTAAAACACTGAGAAAAAAAAAAAAGTTAAAAAATGGCAGTAAGTACATACTTATCAATAGCTACCTTCATTCATTTTCCATGGAGCCGTACTGTGCCCTTCCTTTCTGTGGTCAATAGGGCCAAATCCAAGCCTTCTACCCAATACCATTAAAACCGAATGGCCACCCACTATGCCCTCCGTGCCTTTCAGACACGTGTGCCTGGAAATGAATGCAAATTGGGGATAAAAAGGCTTTCCATTAAAAGCCTCCACAAATGTCGAATCAATTACCATTTGATTTACCAAACAGTGAAAACTCTTTTCGTTTCGGGAGCGCTTATCGGGAACAATAAGTCATGATTAAAAATGACTGTAATCCTTTTAATTGGACGTTAATGCTGTTACACTGAAACGGCTGTTGATCGGCAGGGGTTCCCCTCTCTGGGCTCTTCCTCAAATGAGGCCCTGCTGCTGGACCTGCGCCTGTTCCTGAGGGTTGCCACCTCCCAGAACCCCAGAAGTCTGCGAGGAGGAGGCAGGGCCACATGGCTCCCCTGACACCGCGTGACTGCTAACATTTCCTATGAGCTGGCACATTATCTCTGTCACGCTCATGATTTTCCCTTCCTCCCATATTTTATGCAGGTAACTACAGAGGACCCTAGAGCTACTCGAGGTTGATGGGGAGGTTTCTGTGTGATCTCTTAGGTTCTGTTGGCAAACGTACCTCAAACAGAACTCATTTCTCCCTAAACCAGTGCTAGGTGACTCCCTTGTCCGCTGTAGCCCTCTCTCCCCCAGGGCACCCAGGGTCTGACCCGTCCTCTTCCTCCTCTCCCCCTCCTGATCTGCCTGCAGAGCTTCTCCCAGCCAAGCTGTCCCTTTGTCACAGATCTCAATTTGGAGGGCCTTTCCTCTGCAAACATCTCCTCACTATTTCACTCCATTGTGTTCCCTGATCGAGGTGAATATTCTTAAAAACAAAACGACAACAAAAAACAGCTCTGATGATGTCATTCACCTGACCAAAGTCTTAGCTGGTTCCCCAGGGGAAGAAGGCGGCAGCTCCTTCACCGATATTCAATGCTTTCAGGACCCCCCACCCCTCCCTGGGAGCACTCACTCCTGATCACCCCCCATCAGGGCTTAGCTATCACAGCGCCCGCCCCTCTGGCCGCCGTGTGTGAGTCTGGAAGCGCATCTGTGTGCGTACACCGTCAGGGCGGAGGGCCGGTTGACTGGGACCACCGCCGTGCTCCCGGTGCCAGCATCCTGCGAACCTCGCTGAGCGCGCGAATGAACACAAGCCCGGCTCCGGCCCTGCGGGGGGCCTGGTCTTCCCCAACACAGCCGCAGCACCCTGCCTAGGGCCTCTCCTCTCCGTTTCTCCTGTTAGAACTCCACCCATCTTGCCAAGCCCTGCGCAGACGCCACCTGCCGAAGCCTCTGCCGACTTCCCTGCGGGATGTGCAGCTTCCTTCTGGACCCCACCCCCACCTCGAGTGCACTCCGTGACTTTTTTACTACACTTAAATTCTGCTTTTAAGAACTCAGAGTCACAGCCCAGCTCTTGGCATCAACAGACGTTCGTCGAGGCGAAGGATGAATCACCCTGCCCCCATCACTGCCCTTTTGATTGAATGTGCTTGGAGGGTCCCTGTGGATCCTTCTTGACTTTGTAATCCCGGCAGGTTTTGCACATGGTGGGCGTTCAGTAAAATGATTTTGAAAGAAACAGATGCCGAGCGGGTCTCATTTGTTGGAACTTGCCTGGCTGTGTGGACTGAAGACCCAGTGCCATCCTTTCTGGAGGAGACTCTCCTTTCGTCTCCTTCCCAGGGGGTTCTTGAGAGTCCACAGTGCTGGGCAGCCAACCCACTGCCCACTGACCCCCCCGAGAGGCTCCACTCCACTGCCTCTGCTTCTCTGAGGCAGAGATGAAAGGGAGGGAATGGTCTCAGGTCACAGAGAGCCAGTAGCAGGCAATGGGAGGCGGAGAGGAAAGAGGAAGAAGAGGAGGGAGGCTGGGCCAGGGCCTCTGAGGCCTTAAGTGCTCCCGCCAAGGCTGACCCTGGTGGCCAAGCATCCTCCCCCTTCCCTCACCACAGACAGGGCTGAGGTGCACACAGCGAGGGGCCCTCGGAGTGCCCGCAAAGGAGCCAGGCATTCTACCCACAGCCATTTATGACGCTCTCTCCCTGCACTCCTCCCTCTTCCTCGTCTGTTCTCTCCTTCCCGGCTTTGCCACACTCTGGAACTAGACACCATCCGGTCTTGGCTTCCTTAATGAATGAGCTGGCTGATTCGTCTCTTCTCAAGTCCTGCTGGGTTTCATGTGGGCCCAAGGAAGAGCTTTTTGTTTACCAATGTTTCCATCATTCGCGTCAGTATTTCTGATAAGGTGTCTGATGGGTTGTTAATTAGCCATTTTTGTTTCTCATCTCTCTCACTTCATCAACAACATTGTTTTTTTTGTTGGCTATTTTGCAGAGTAAATCCACTGGGAGAAACCTTTGCCTGTGCCCTCATTTCTCATGAAAATATTTATTTATTTTTTCTGAGGAAGACTTACCCTGAGCTAACATCTATTGCCAATCCTCCTCTTTTTGCTGAGGAAGATTAGCCCTAAGCTAATATCTGTGCCAGTCTCCCTCTATTTTGTATGTGGATCGCTGCCACAGCATGGCCACTGATGAGTGGTGTAGTCTGCATCCAGGAACTGAAACTGAGCTGCCAAAGCAGAGCGTGCCGAACTTAACCACTAGGGCACTAGGGCATCAGATTGGAGACCACAGAAAAAAATTTAAATGTAAGTTATTTTCTTGTGGAGAACTCTCTGCAGGGGTCACTTGCAAAGGTTACACCGGACTCCAGTCCTGTGCTCGGATAATTCAGCCAGAATGCTTCCTCTTGTTTCAGGAACTCGGTACCCTACGGACTCTTGCTCCGCACAGTCTGCAGGTCTGGAGAGGACGAGCTGTGGGCAGCACTGCCATTGATCAGAGGACAGCTTTCATGAGCGTGAGATGTTACAGATCGGTCTCATCTATCATAAATCGACCACCTCAAAGAGACTCCCAAACTCTCAGGGCCCCTGCAGTGGAAGGGAGCTTAGAGCTCTTGAGGTTAACATTTATCTGATGCTAGACTCTCCCACCGCACTGACAGCAGGATGCATCTTCTTTTCGAACACCCCTGGCCCTGTGATCTCGTTGCCTCCCCAGGCCATGCCATTTCTGAGCAGCTCCAGGGGCGAGCACAGCTTTCTCAATGAGCCGAAAGCTGCCCCGCAGAAGCTTCCGCCTGGCCATCCGTCCATGCCACGTCCACAGTCACACAGGCGTCCAGAGGAAAGGCAGGAGCCAAAAATATGGAACAGTATCCTGATGGGATTTAGCCTTACCTATCATATATATTATCACTAATAACCAGAACTTAGTATTTTTTCAAAAACACACCACAACCCAGTAGAACCTAAAGCATACTTTCTCTTCTTGAATACAAATTTATGATAAATCCTCAGAACTCAACATTTCTTAGTAGACTCACTCAATAGGAAGGATTCTTCTCCAAAGCATGTATTTCAAACAGAAAACACCCCATAGAACAGAGGGCCTTGAGGTAGTCACACCATTGCTTGGGGGAGGGGTGTTAGTGCCACACATAAAAAATTTATGTGTTTTGTAATTTAAAAAACCCAGCACCTCACTTCTGAGTATGGATATGTCTGATGTTCCTGAAATTCTCCTCTACTTCCAAAAAGAACAAAGAAGATCCACTGGGAGTGTTGCTCAGACTGCTCACGTCACGTCCCTGCTCATCCTTCCCTGCTAGGGATGGGCCGCTTCACTGTCAGAGTCCTCCCGAATCTCGCTCTTGGCTCTCGCTCTTCTCCAGGGGAGAAATGGGGTGGTCTTATCAGAGTCTTTTAGGTTGGCTGGGGCAGCTGCCCTCGGATATTTTGGCTTCAGCTTTAGGCTGCCTTTCTCCAGGCAGGAGCCCAGCATGACGGTGGATCAGGAGGTGCCACAAAGCCACGCGGGAGCAAGTTATGATGATGATAATCATCCCTGTAAATTGTGAAGGGTGGGCTAGTTCAACAAGGACCTCATGAGGCATTCTGTTAACATTTTCAACCTGAACTCAGGGGAGGAGACACACACACACACACACACACACGTGTGTATATACTTATATATGTGTGTGTATACGTCCATACATACACACACAAGTGTATACATGTATATATACACACATACATGTGTATATTTTTATATGTGTGGAGATATATATATATATATATATATTTTTTTTTTTTAAGCCCATCACCTTTTGTCTCCCAACCTCTCTCGCCTAGATTAACAGAAAGGGAGGAAAAGGGAAGGGATGATAGACATAGCAGACGCAGAAGTGTTGGACTGCCAGTGAGCTTCATGGATGGGTTTAGACAGAAATCCTCTCAAACCCACCTGCACTTGAGTGCTGTTTCCCAGGTACCTCCTACCTGAAGGCCTGTGGGGTCAACAGAACAATGCACCTGTGAATACATTATCTTACATGGCAAAAGGGAGTATGCAGCTTGAAGGTCATGGACCTTGAGATGGGGAGATCATCCCGAATTATCAGGGTGGAGCCAAGCTTTAAAAGCAGAGAGACTTTCTGGCTGAGTTCAGAAAGACGGGCGGAAGAAGAAGAGGAGCGATTCAAAGTGTGAGAGGGACCCGACCCACTGGTGCTAGCTTTGAAGAGGAAGGGAGTCACGAGGCAGCGAATGGAGCAAGGAAAGAGGACCTCAGACCCATACGCCATGAATTTAGTCAACCAACTGAATGAGCCTGGAAGAGGATGCTCCCCACAGACTTCAGATAAGGGTCCAGGCTGGCAACACGTTGATTTCAGCCATGTAAGACGCTGGGGCAGAAACCAGCCAAGCCTCCTGGACTTCCGACCTATAGAAGTGTGCGATAACAAATGGATGCTGCTGTAAGCCTCTAATTTATGACTATTTGTTACAGCAGCAACAGAAGCGACACAGCCGGCATGTGCCCGAGCTGCGCTGGGAAGGGCCCCAGCCTGGAGGACCAGGATGTCCTGGACACTGTGAGAGCCTGTCATGCACTCAGAGCAGGTTGTGGCTGCCACAGCTGTGGCCACCAAGCTCCTGAATGTGGAGGACATGTCTGGGTAACACCCGCGAAGGGAAAAAATGCCTGGCTGTTCTCAGAGAGGGTCAGCATCAATACGGCAACACTATTTGGAAAGGCAGTGGCTGAGATTTTTATGAGTTTTCAAAAACCGGGCCATGAGAGAAACTGTCTACCTTTACATGAGACTGATATTTCCAAGGAGAAGAAACTAAAATTTGCTCTGGACCAGATAAGAGCATTTGTCTTTCCTCCCCTTTCCACATGAATAGTTTCTCTAGCAAAGGCAGCATCCCACTTCAAAGACACTGTCACTCTCTCTATCAGCAACCTTTGTCTAGTCCCCTTACGGGGAGCACAGTGCTCTTGATTATGCAGACTGTGAGCACAGCCAGACTGTGAGAATGAGCAGACACGTGTGCTCGCAAAGAAGGTTCTGGCAGAGCCTGCCCATCACATATATTGCCACAAAAAGAAGGCTCTTTGAAGTCACTCTTGCCATGCGTGTAATCAATGCTTTGGTGCTGAGCATTCTCACATATTCCATATAGTTGATTTTGTCAGCATACCATTGTCAAGCACAGAGTGGTTGACTATTTTGAGTCAAAAAATTGAGGCACAAAAGGGTTAAAAGAAATGACCCCGGACTCATAATTACTTCTGGTGGAGCAGGATTAAAAGATGTTTACCCCAGTCCAGGACTCTCTACCTGGATTCTACCTTGCGATTCCGTCCGGGATTATGATATGATAAGATCCATGAGTTGGGAGGCCTGTGGTAGGCACGATGAAGACCAGTAGCAACAAACCCAATCACACACAGCTCCTCTCTGCTCCCGCGGGGAGCTGTATCTGCAAGTGATGCCAAGGAGAACCACGCAGATCAGCAGGTAGTCCGTAGGACCCAGGGAAAGAAGCAACTGAAACTCCCAGGCTTCAGGTCAGCCGTTCTCCTCCTCTCCCCGCTGAGAGGAGTCCCTGTCATTGACATCCGTTGTCTGAAACGCTCAACGGGCATCTGCACAGGCACATGGTTTCAGGAAAAGCCCAGGCGCCACGGATAGAGGAGGGGAGGCAGCCGAGGCTGCCACACACTAGAGGCTTCAGCAAGCACTCCAGTTGGCAGCCCAGACTTCAATTCCAGTGCTGAGGTGCATTTAGAACACTTAACACTGCGGGCCTCACTTCTCCTTAAACCAACCTGATTTAATACAAATCAGTGCTGGTTTCTGGGGGTGGGCAAGAATTCACACTTGGCTTTCTAGCTAGAGCACTTCAATTTAAGCAAGGCTAGATGAGTCACTTAAAGGTTCAAGCATTCGGACGCTATTAGTCATGCAAGTGAACACTAGGGAGTTCTTTGGATAATTACAGAAAGAAAAAGAATATGACTTATGAGAAGAAAAGCCAAGACACAAGATGCAGAGGTGACTGAGGACACGGTCAGTTCAATACTTAATACGTTGCCATTGGAAAAACCAGAAAAACTAGAAAGGATATCTCGCAGGACTGTCCTTCAGAGCATTGAGGAATCCTGTTTGCTGTGAACCTGTGGGAAGGAAACCAACATTTAGTGTTCAAACATTCACCTCCAGAAACAGCCTTCATGCTGAACGCTCCCTCTTCTACATAAAAACAATAGGTGTCTAAAGATCAATTAAATAATTATATTTTGTATGCCTGATGGCACCCAGTATACTGAACAAAGATTGAGATTTCACTAAAGTTATTCAACAAGAACATGGCACATTCATAATTAGACCCAACATCTGCAGGAAATTTTTTCAATAAAAGCAGATGTGTGTCTGCATACTTTCCCATAAATTATAGTTCTGATTACTCCTTTGTTTTCCTCATTTTAATAGGAAAACAGAGTACTGTATGCTGTTTTTTTCTCTTCTTTTATGAAAGACTATTTTGCCAAAGTTTGTTAACTTTTGACCCTGGACGTCCTATAAACTAGACTACATGGAAAAGACGTCTTTCTCTGCACTCAGAGTAAACAAAGTCATAAAGCTGAGGTTTATTACTGACTCTTTTTGGGTTTAAGACATTTTAACATGAACTGTCTGTGCAAGAAAACATTTCTGTAGGGGCTTGAGTAAAGATGCATCTGATAAGAAGCAATTTCTATTCTAAGTATTGACAGGATGCTTTTTTAAAAAAAAAGCCCATGCGGAGGAACTCTTGATGCTCCCATCTTGGGGTGGTGACACTAGGTCCCTGCTGTGCTACAGGAGGCCATGTGTTCGGGGATATAATCTGGTGCTGGGGCAGCAATGAGATGAATATGGGGAAGTGACACAGTAGGGCTGGTTCTAGTGCATCTCTGGCATTTTCTGTTGGTGTGGCTACAACGTGGGAGCTGGAGGCAACGTCTGGACCCCTCTGTAACTGGAAAGCGAGGCCGGCTACGGGAAGGCTAAGATGGCTCCACATTCTTCTCACTCCCTCTGTGCTGTCCTCCCCTCCTCTCTGTGCCCACTGGCCACCACTGAGGCACAAGGATGTGCCGTGCGCTAGGATGATGCCAATTGGTGGGAAAACTGATAAGGGAAGCTTAAGGCTTTCTCTTCCATTTCTGCTAGGCCATCAGGGCAACACCAGCAAGTGGACATGCTGCAGACCTCAGCACAGACACAATCTTGAGGCAAAATTGGGAGACCAAAATTTACTGAACCCAAATTGTAGCACTTTTCCAAACTCTCCTTCCTCTCTAAGGAAGTCCAGATGTCACCTTCCCAGGAATCTTTGTGACAACAGAATTCTCTCCCTGCCTTCCCCTCCCTGTCATGTCATCCCTCTCAGAGCCCATGCCCGGCAGGGACAACTCAGAACAGTTCTCTACCACTCTCAAATCGCTCTCTGCCTTTGCCTGTGTTTTCAGAATCTTAGCGGGATCATGAGAACCACATAAAAACCTCTGCCTTTCCTGAAAGCAACCTGTGCCAAGCCAAACTGGGGGGTGGGTGGGGTTGTTTAGTAGGAGTTGTTGGTGAGGGGGTTGCAGAACAAGGGGAGACGAAAATCTTTATTTGCTTTTGTCCAAAATATTCGGGTAACCTGCACCCAGATAAATTCTGAATGCTTTTTTGTTGAAGACTGGATTAACAATAGATAAGCATAAACTACAGCAAACTCTATTTTTCTGGAGCCAAGGTAAGTAAAACTTTAGAGGAGATGAAAGTAAAGTGTACATCGCAACACAACTGTGGTGATAGGTGGTGACTTGTGTGTGTGTGTGTTCCCAGATGTTACGTGTGCAGTTGGGCAAGTGAAAACTGGCCCTCAATATCCAGAATGTAGGGACAAGGCCATAAATACAATGCGATAATACATAAATATATATGAAAGCATTTTGAAGTTGCTGAAGATGATATAAAAATGTAATGCTTAAATACTATTTTTCAGTGTCATGGATATGCTGGAATTTCTTCTCTAGTTGTAAACAATTGCTTCTTCTGTCTATTAATACGTAGATGGGACCTTGGCTATATTTTTGCCATTTTGAGACTCTGAAAATAGAGAGCAGAGGCGTCCCTGCAGAGCCAGCATTGGCATCCTTCCCAGGTGGTGGGGAAGAGGTCTCTGACAAATGTCAATCCTCTTTGTCTGATCCCCCCAAGTTATGGCTCTAAGCCTATATTACAAATTTGTGTCACATTCAGATGAAAGGATTTCAGTCAGAAAGAATGGGAACTAGAATTTAAAATGCCTATGAAAATTTGGGACAATTCATTTAATGTGCAAAGTTGACCAATATTTAAAAAGAACTAATGTGAAACTTTCCATATCACCCACTTCCCCTACCCCCCATCCCCACCCCACCAAGCGAAGGGGAGGAGAATATGCATTTCTAACTTCAGCTGTAGCTCATTCCATTTGTGGTTTTAGTGCTGCTGCATGGAAGAGGGAGGCCTGTGTGCAGATACTTCTGGAAACATTCCAGAAAGAGGCTCTGTACCTGCTAACGGGTGGTTGTATTTCAGGAATGTGGACAAGAGGCAATGCTGATCTTTAGTGGGGCTAATGGCACTGTAATGGAAGTTTTAAAGCTCAAATGTAGAATTCAAAGCCAATTAACTCCCTTCTCATCACTCCCTACTGTATTAAAGTGATTGGTCAAGAGACAAAAGAAATTCAAAGTTATGACCCTGAGAATGGGGAAAGAAAAATGCCATTTGCTTAGGCAAATGTATATTAAAATCATTTATATCCAAATCTCGTTTTTAATAAAGTTGCTTCTTTCATATGCCAGGCATTTACTAATGTTCTAGCAGACAATCGAACATCTTATCAAATGCATATCTTTAACAGATAGACTTGTGTGTAAGAAAACCCAGTCTTTATCCCCACATGCGTTTTTCTAGGGAGAGTGACTGTTCCTGCTTAAGTAGACATCACATTAAAAAAAAAGCTCTGCTGTTCTATGGTTATCAGGGCAGCACATTATCCTTTGTGAAAATGTGGGGATGATTCTTCCAGTGGATCCCTTAGCAGAAGACAAAGTGAGGTCACTGAGGCTGGAATGGGGGTGAGTGTATCAAGGCAAAAGTCTTGTGAGTGGAAGAGAGCCTGATCCAGGTGTGACCTGGCAGCTGCTGTTGGAAGGACAGGGAATGGGGACCAGAAGGGACAGAGGGAGGGATGACAAGGGATGGAGGAAGGTAGGAAGTGAGGAGGGGAAAGAGAAGAAAGAGAAAGCCCGCAATGATCAAAATATTAACTCAAAATTAAATCAGAAAACCAAAGTCAGGCAAATGGTTACATATGTAATCTGATTTCGCCAGCATACTTACGAAGGATGACGTGCGTGATAACGAATGCAAATATAAAGACTGTCAGAAAAGACAGAGATAAAATAAACATATAAAAAAATCTGTAGTTTCTTTTCCCCACACAGTTGCCTACCCAGGGACAGTGGTGATCAAACCGTTCTGAAATGAGAGGCAGAAAAAAAGAGATGGAAATCAATTAATAAAATGGTATAATTAATTAATTAATTATTAATGACTTTTATTTGAGGGAGTCCCTCCCCCCAAATATCCCACGACCCAATATCTAACGTGATAGTTGGATAATAAATCCAACTGATTTATAATCAACAATATAAAATGATAATATAGTAAAATGATATCATACTACATATTTCCAAACTGACCACTCAGAGAAATGCTTAACATTAAGACATTTGGAGAACATCATTATTCTTTCAACAGAAGATTTCTCTCTTTTGTAAAAGAAACTTCTTTGGCTCACAGAACAATATTCCCTTAAGATGGTACCAACACTTCTGATGTTAAGTGCTGGGCTGGGCAGGGCTGGGGCTCAGCGTTTCATGCGTGTGTGGTGTTGAATGACCACCTCTCCTGGTAAATGTCCACAGAGAGGTCACTAGCGTCCTGGGACAGGACAGAGGGGCAATCCCTTGTTCTTCCATTCCAGTTACAACTGTTTCCTAGGAAATGTCTCCGCTATTTCAAAAGTTGTAGAAGAGTTGATATCATGTTTTTAAAGTGAACTACGATCTTCAAATGCAGTGTAATACACCAGATCTTTTAGCCCACAGTTCTTAGCTTCCTTACCTGTAAACTTTATGGAGTTCTTGTGGGGTTAAACAAAGTAATGTCTGGGAAAGCATTTAAAAAAAACGTACACGATGCTTTATAGTTCATCAAGAGAAGTCACATACATGAATACATTTGGCCTTGAAACGTTCCTATGAGGAAAATGATGATGTTGCCCTATTTTACAGATGAGCGCACAGAGGCTCAGAGAGAAGGGAGTCTGCTTGTATGGGGAACTAGAGCTTGAGGCCACATCTTTTAGGGCTGACCCCATCTTCCCAATGTGTATGCTGCCTCTAGCACTTTGTCAGTGACAGAGCACTGGGGTTGGGCATTCTCAAGCTGTTACCGCATGCAACCGTAAGTACAAAGCTACGTCTTCTCACCTTGGGAATTTCGCACGAAATTTGTCATGCATTTGTGATTTGCTCTTCCCCTTGCAAGTAACGGCAAAGTGCTTCTCTTCTCTAGTACTCAGCAGATCTTCTATCCAGAAGGGCTATCCAGAGCACGATTCTAACACACCCCCTCACCTCAGACCACTTGCCCTGGGGACGGGCAGGAAAATGCTGGGCATAGGACTTATCTTTCTACTTGGGCTCTTTTCCAAGCCTAGCTTCTATCCAACTTTCACATTTTATCTCTAGGTGCTTTAAAAACATACAGAGAGGGCTAAAGGAGGTGTGATTACGGAAATAAAACATTATAAAGTTATGCGTGGCAGCCAATTCCATTGCTTTCTGGTCGCCTATCATAAATCCCTCATCTCGTGTTTTATGTCGAGTGTGAGCTTGTTTCTCAAAAAGGGCACGAGGACACCTGGAGATAGTGGTGGCAGAGGAATTGTAAGATTCACTGTTGTCTGCAAGTGACGTCAACAAGAACAGCCAGGTCACCGGAGCAGGGGACCCGAAGAGAAAGCTCCGAGCTCACTGACCTGGTGACGACCTGATGGCCTCTCAGATGCTGACACTCAAAGCAAAGTAATTCCTACTGGTATTACATGTTAACATGTGCTGCCAACCCCACCCACTGGAAAGTTAACTCCTGCATAAAAACAACCTCATTCCCCAAATCACTGATCTGCACAGGCTGTACAAGGGAGACATCTACACAAAGAAGCACAAAAAGAGAAAAAAAATCTGAATCAGATTTTCCTAAGACCTTGAGGCTGCCATTTTGAGAAACCTCTTTTCTTCTTTATACCTGAGTATACAAAATGGGAATGAGAAGTGGAGGCTGGGGGCACAAAAGCAATGTTAGGTTGGAACCTCGGATTCCAGCTGTGACAGCTGATTTCCAGATCCCAAATCGGTGGTGGACTGAGCCCCTTCATGAAAGTGAAAATCACCCATCAGCAGAGAAGACAAAAGGGCTTGGGAGGCATAATTAACATCGTGGAACCCCCATCCCAAGTACCAAGGTCTTTGCAGCCCACTGCACATCCTTTCCGTGGGGGCAGGCGGTAGTTGTATTTTTAGTTTAGAAAGTTTCCTATTAGCTAAGCTGTGACACTGTGCTTTCCTGAGAGAGGCAGAGCAACTGGAGAAGTGAAAGCAACAGATGATGGGCATGAGACCGTGGGTCATGGGGTCTGGGAGTCTTCTTGGGAAACCAGTGATGTCTCAGGAATGGGTGTGAACGCCTGGCTCTCCGGCAGTCCTGAGCTGACAGCAGTTTCCATTTGGAAACTTGTCTTATTGAGAACTTTTTCTTGGCTGACGAAAATCCCACTCAAAACGTAGGCTCACTGAGAAATTCTTTTATTTAATGTTTTTCATGTCCTCTTTCGTGTTTGTTGAATACATGGTGGTAAATGAGCCTAAGAGACTCTGTGGGCATCTCTGGGGAACAACAAAGCATCAGAGTCCAGGGCCGTCTGTCTAATGGCGTGTCACACTCTTTCTCACTCCCCGATCCTGGTACCCTCCTCCCACCTGCTCCCTCAGCTTTTCTCTCTGCCTGACTTCTGGTGGTGGGCTGCACTGCGGGCTCACGCTGGGCCTCTTCTCTCGCCATGGATTCTCTCTCTCACTGGGCGAACTCTTTTCATCCCAAGTTCAAATGCCAACTATACACTGAGAACACCAAAATGGCCGTGTGCCATCTTCAGCTGAACTGCCTGACATCTCAAACTTGACATGCCCCAGAGAAAACCTCCCCTTATCCCTCCCCAGACACGTTCCTCTTCAGACTTCCCACTGAACTTCTGCTCCACCCAGAATCCCAGGCACCACGCTTGACCCTGATCTTTCCCTCACCCCACATCCGGTCCATGAGCGAGTCCTGTCAGCTCTACCCCCACCTTTATCTAAACTCATCTTATTTATTTCTCACTTGCTTTTATCTGCCAACTCTACTTTAAGCCTTTAAAAAATATCTGTCAGAAGACTGACTAAGCCCTCATACTACCAAAAGGACGTCCACGTGAGCAAGTACGTTAGTGTCACATAGCTAACAGTAGCAAAGCTGGGATGGGGCCAGCTCTATCTGCCTCCAGAACTCTCGACCACTAAATGCCACACTGCTGTGCCCGGCACGGCTTCAAGGGCGAGGACCACTAAGAAGAAAAACAACAACATAACACTCCATGGCTTCCAGGAGCTCCTTATCTTATTTGGTGAGGACACTTTATTTTCAGACTCCAAAATATTCCACAGACCCAAGGAATGAACTCCTAACAGAGGAAAATCTAATTTAGTGTTGAAATCAGTCTGCTCTCTCACCATTGTTGGCAGCATACAACATTCTCCCTCTACAGGTCAAGGATACAAACGGGACAAGATAAGGACGATAACATGACTCACCCTGTCCCGCAGGGCTCTGCCCTGGACGCCCTCACTCTCCCTCAGAGGAGTGGAGGAAGCTTAGGAGCCCCCAGGGGTCATTTTGAATGGGGAGGCTTGTGCTGTTATTCAGTGTCCAGGGAAGAAGAGCAGACAGGAGTGGGGCACAAGCTGAGCCGAGCGGAGAGCAAGTGCTGACCAGAAATGACATACGGCCTGGCTCCCGGGACCTGAGTGGAGCAGTAATGGGCTGGGAGGGAGACATCTGGAGGAGGAGAGGGAAACCCAGCAGCTGGCGAGGCTAGCTGCATGCAACCACAACATCTGAGAAGTTTCAAACAACTCCTACGAGAGGTCCGTTTGTATATTTTCCGTGTGGAAAAACTGAACGGGGTGGCCTATGTACTAAGGGTAGCGGGGGTGGGGGCCAGGTGTGTGTGATGGGAGGCTCTTTAAAAAGCTGCTTTGGAGTCGTTGCACGTCCCTCGATTCTGAAGTTTAGATCCTACCAAAAGGGAGTGGTTTCTACCCCGCAACATCTCAGGAGCGTTCCTGTAAAGGGAGTGAGGAGCTTTTCCCTAAGGGAGGCTGTTGTAGCTGTGGGCACAGGAACAGAGCCTGGAGAACAGAATGGAATGTCGGGGTGGGGTAGGGGCTGAAAAGACCTAGAAGGTTCTCTAATAATTCGAGATCAGAGTTAGCTAGCAGGGGGTCCTGACCACAGCTCAGGTAACATCACGCTGCCCCGTGATGATTTGTGGACCTGATTCCCCCTCCATCCCCAGGTGAGGCCTGGAGGGGAGACATCATTCCTAGCCACCCTAATAGCGCTGGTACCTAAGTGCCTGGCACGTAGCAGACACTCAACAAATATGCACCAAGCTAGGGAAGTAACAAGAAACGCCTTTAATAGATTTTCAAATGATCACTGCTCCTGGTTGCCAGGTGGAGACATGGGAAAATGCTGCTGAGAGATAAGATTTCGGGCAAGCCAACAGGAAAAGGCAGGGGTCTGTGAAATTTGAATATGTTCAGAGAAGGCTGAGGGTTGTTGATTAGAGGCTAAAAGAGCTGACCAGAAGTTGTTAGTGTGGATCAGCTCACTGAGAGACGTGGCCTCTGGCAGAGAGGGCTTTATTTAAAGCTCCGCAAGACGCCACTGGGAGACCCAGAGGCTACGGGTGGAATTCAAGTCAGGGCAGCAACTTTGAAAAGTTACCTGCCGTCAGATCCTGAGTGGGGAAAGAAGATTCGATTAAAATGGCTAGTTGGGGGGCCGGCCCGGTGGCGTAGTGGTTAAGCTCTTGAGCTCCACTTTGGCAGCTTGGGGTTCACAGGTTCGGATCCCGGCCGCGGACCAACGCACTGCTTGTCAAGCCATGCTGTGGCAGCGTCCCATATAAAGTAGAGAAAGATGGGCACAGATGTTAGCCCAGGGCCAGTCTTCCTCAGCAAAAAAAAAGGAGGATTGGCAACAGATGTTAGCTCAGGGCTAATCTTCCTCACAAAAAAATAAATAAAATAAAATGGCCAGTGGGAACATAGCGTAGGAAAACGAGTTATGGTCCTATTTTTTTAACCCAAAACTCTAAATAACAATGAAAATAATATTATTGATGATGATTGAAGTGACCATTTGCCGAGTGCCCGTGACATCATTATTTCATTTATTCTTGACAACAGCCTCGAGACATAGGTGCTATTCCCAGACTACACAGAGGAGAGAACCACGGAGGGAGGTGAGGAACCGCCCACCAGGAGCTGAAGGCACTGTGCTGAGTGACTATGCCACTCCTCTGATCACAGACAGATTCAATTTCCGGGAGAGATGGAATAGGAAAAAGAGGCCTTAAAAATAAGGAGAAATGGAGAAGTATTAAAATCAGACAGGGACAGAAAAATGCACTGAAATATTAAGGGAAAAGTATTTGCAAAAGCTGTGTTCAAAGGCTACCAGAGAAAGGAATACAATATTTGAAAATGTTAAGAATTTGAAATCTCCCAGAAGTGAGGCTCTAAACCAGGCCCTCAAGAGTGGGATCTGGAGATAGATAAAACCATATCCTCAGGCCAGGCACCCACGGTGGCCAGGAAAATTCCGCATTTTCCCTACAGTGGTCCTGGACTCTGGGTGGACTGGGTCTCAGCTCAGTCAGGAGAAGGGGTATAATAATCCCAACTTCTTTCTCCAAGAGTGTCTTGAGCATCATGTGAAAACAGTAGATGTAAGTATGCAATTGAAATTTAAAACTTCCCACTGAAATGTTAATTATTTTTAAATTAAATGTTTTTAAAGGTATGAAATGGAAAATTACTTTTTCTTTAAACCTAGGACTTTTTTACTTCCAAAATTAGAAAAATTTAGAAAACCAGATAATATTGTGCCTTATACATTTTAAGATGCTTTCCCATGTAATATGTCCTCTGGTAATACAATTATATACATGCTGTAAATAGTGATGTCTCGTGACTGCCACTAAGGCCTGTGTGTTCCAAGATTACATGGATGGACGTTAGACAGAGAGAAGAGGGGCAAATGCTGATATTAATATTTATAATGTTCATAATTGTCCTCAGTTTCCCATTTCTAAAAAGGTGGTCCTTGGCCAGAAGACCCTCAGATCCTTCCTGTTCCAAGTTCTGGAGATCTAGGCGTGAAGGGCACCCTCCGTGTCCAGCACTCTCAGAGGCAGGGGTTCTTGTGGCTCAGTCCAGTTCTCTTGGGACAAGTCCCGGCTCCCCAAGTTTGCGATACAGAATAGAAGAGAAGCCAGACTCAGACAGGGAGAAGGGGCGTTTGACGCTCAGAAGTCATTTGTAGGGTTTTCTAAAATTCACATAGCACGCTGTTACTCTGCACAGACGTTCAGTCTCCTGAAGTATCTGCTTCTCCAGGTGCCCGTGTGATTGACATTTTAGGGCATGTGCCTGAGATTCTACAATGCCTTTGTCCCTTCGGTTCAAGGGTTGGTGATCTACTGCAAACACCCAGGTTTGGGGGGGTGTTGTTGGGAGTGGGTAACCCCAGTCATTCCTGTGGGGCCCAAGGGCAAGATCTGAGGGTGCATTTGGACGTCACTGATCCTCAAGCGCCACTCTTGGGCCGTTACGTTTCTCACCGATGTATTCTCCTTGGGTGAGTTCATGCTCCCTTTCCAACTGCCCGCTAGACATTTCTTCCCAACTGTCGCACAGACACCTCACAGTCAGCGGCTCCAAAGCCATATTCATTATGCTCCCCTGTACTCTCTCCTCCTCACTAACCTGCCTCTTCTTAGCAAACAGCGCCCCCACCCATCCAGTTGCCCAGAGTAGAGAATGCATTCATCTCTTGCCCTTTGCTCTTCTCCCTCAAATACAGGTGGTCAACAGGATTGTTAACTGTATTCCTGCTCTCTTTTCTATGCTTCTGCTCTCTGTCTATGAAGGGCATTGCAATGCGTATGCCCCTGTCATCTCTTTCATGAACCACTGCAAGATCATCCTGGGTCGCCCAAGTCTGTCCTCCACACTGTTGCTACAGGGACCTCCCAGAGCAGATAAAGATCATGTCAGCCCTTTGCTTGTATTCCTTGGGCGGCTCCTGTGGCTGGGCCTCCCTCTTCACTGGCCGCAGCCTTGTGGTCTGCAGAGCTAAGGCATTTCCAAATTGAGCTGCTTGGGTGCTGGGAGGCCCCTCCCCCCAGTTGCTCACCTTTTCTTCCCCTTCAACTACAGCAGGTAGACCTATATCTGTTTTATATTTGAATTTCTTCATTATATTCCATTTTCTAAAATGGCCCACTGCTTAAAACCACCAAAAAAAAAAAACAAATTTATAGTCAGCTAGTAAATATTTACCATAATTATTCTAAGCAGTCCCATGTTAAGTTCCTAGTATGTGTGGTATTGCACTGTCATAAAATCATAGCTTGGTGGTGCACTGTTGAAGGGACATTGGATTCTTAAGTTAGAGGACCTGAATTCAAGTCCCAGCCTTTTGCCTATTTACTGATGTAACCTGGGCAGGTTTCTGGGCCTCAGCAGTTCGATATGCTATAAAACGTTCTTTCCAACTCAAATACTATGGTCATATGGCTAAATAAAACTTTTCAAGAATTGAAGTCAATTGTGTCTACCCTACACAAAATTAGGAAGTGTTGGCAGGCCCCAGCAGAAGAGACTCTATAAATAATTTATAAGAACTGGTTCTCTGATAGACCCAGGTTAGGCTGAGAACTAATTGGTGGCTCCAAAGCACTCAGAATCTACAAAGTACTATATAAATACTCCTGCCACCAGAGTCGGGTCAGCACAGACTTCTTAGACTCTAAATATAGTGTGTTGTTTTCTTGTTTGTTGCTGTTGTTCATATAAAGCATGCAAGCACTTCACTGAGTCACCATGGTCTAGTCAGCGCATCTTTAATTACTTTTCTAAACAAAGGCACTCAAAAGAATAGGCCAAAGCTCCTATCTAATGGTCAGGATTGGCTATGTAATTTGTGGGGCCACTGCAAAGTGAAAATATATGGCATCTTATTTAAAAATCATTAAGAATTTCAAGATGGCAACAGCAGAGCATTAAATCAATGTCGGTTCCTAAACACCCACGAAGCCAGCCCTGTTAACTGCCATAGGTTTATGGTCTGGGAATGTGATTTCCTAATCTGTGGCAAATTAATGGCTGGAGATTCCACTGGGTTGTCTGAAAGGATTTACAGAGGGTTTCTAAGAGCAAAGTACAGTGAGGAAGTTGTGATTCACTGCGAGTTAAACTTAACAGTAGGCTAACATCCCATTCCATATGGAGAGCCTTGGGCAAGTGGAAAAAACTCTCCTGGCTGATACTTGCTAGAGCTACCCAGCTCAGATCAGCTGGCTGGGTGGGGAGAGGGCTCTTAGGTGCTGCTAGCCTGGGTGAGACCGACCTGATGAAGGTGTGATGGGAATGAGGTTAACAAAGGAAGAAGGATGAGATGGAGGACACAAGAGGGAGAGGCAGCAAATGCTAAAACTGTCTATCCGCTCATCTATTGTTTTCTATGAATACCAGAAACTCTGTTTTATAACCTCTAGGGCAGTAGTTCTTAACCTTTCTTTATTCCCTAATGCTTTGAAAATCTGATGAAAACTCTGGTCGCCCCGTCCTCACGCACTCACACACAGCAGTTTACATACAACTTCTGGAAGCTTGTTCTTAGACCCCATTAAGAACAGTTGACCTATGTGCTTGATTTGCTGAAATCTAAGTAACTAATTTCAACAACTAGTGTTCAAGTTGAGTTGTTCTAAGAAGGCAAACAGGAATGTGCCTGCCTGTTGCTAACTGTGCCAAACTCAGCTCCTGAAGGTACACCCTCCAAAATCCCAGCCCCGCTAGGGGCTGGCACTGTGCTCACTCTGCATAACTGCTGCAGTCACCTGCCTACACAGAATGGGAGCTGCGTTACTTATGGGAAGAACCTACGCTTTATTCAGGGTTTTCCAAACTAAGGCCTGTGCTCAAGGAGTGGGTCATGAAGTTAATTTAGTTGGTCATGACCAGCATTAAAAAAAAATGATGGGGCCAGCCCTGTAATGTAGTGGTTAAGTTCATGCACTCTGCTTTGGCGGCCCCGGGTTCTCAGGTTCAGATCCTGGGCGTGGACCTATATACTGCTTTTCGAGCCATGCTGTGGAGGCATCCTGTATACAAAATAGAGGAGGACTGGCACGGATGTTAGCTCAGGAACAATCTTCCCCAAGCAAAAAGAGGAAGATTGGCAACAGATGTTAGCTCAGGGCCAATCTTCCTCACCAAAAAAGAAAGAAAGAAAGAAAGAAAGAGTAGAATAGAAAATATCAAGACATCTGTAGTCAAGTTGTGTTCTGCTTCATGAAACTTTATCCAAGTATTTGTGTATATTGGATCCCCATGTAAAATGCATTTCTTACTGTGAGTTGCAGAGGGAAAAAAAGCTACCGCTTTATTCAAATTTGTAGCTGGCACTTGACAGGCCCTCAAATATTTGTTGAGTGAATAAACATATGTATAATTTCAATTATGTCATTTCCATCCTCCCAGAACCACATCAAGGTTACTAGTTCCTGATTAGATTTAATTTAAAAATTTTTTATCATTTGTATCATCATACAAATTTTTCATTTGTACTGCTGGGAGGTTTCAGGGTGTGGGCTGTGAGTTTTATTTAGTTGAGATTGGGCACGGAAACTTTTTTGTTCCAGTTGAGGACACTAACCTAGTTATAGAACCAAAAAAGCAATTTTTTTAAAGAGAGAAGGGTGAAATAGAGAGATGAAGGTAGATACAGCCAGAGGAAATTCCAATTCTCTTTTTCTCCTTTCTCCCTACCCTTCCTTTCCTCCTTCCCTCCCTCCTTCAGTAAACATTAACTGAGCAGCTGGATGCCAGGCAAGGTGCTGATTGCTGGGAAAACACGGCAAGGGAAACAGACAAGGTCTGCTTTCTTGTAGCTTACACCCCAGGGGCAGAGATCGTCACCAAATAGGCCTGCAGTGTATCATGACAAACTGGTCAGCACTGTTAAGGCAGAGTACAGAAGCCGTGGGAGGGGCGTGCTTCCCTGAGGAACCTGCCCTGAGTCTTCCCTGCAAGGTGGCTAGGAGCTAACAGAGAGGACTGTCGCTTGCTCCAGGAACTAAGAGGAGGCCAATGGGGCCAGAGCCCAGGCAGCGAGGAGTGTAGCGCCAGCCGGAACTGGGGACGTGGGCAGGGCGCAGATCTGGTAGACCGAGGATTTTGACCTCCCTTCTACTAGCCACTAGCAGGAAAGCACTTTCAAGGAGAGGAGTTGTGTGATCAGATTCTGTTTGGACTCCTAGAGGGTGGATTGGATGGGGAGAGGAGTGGCTGGTGGGGGTCCACTAGGAGACTCCTGCCCAGGCAAGCTGACAGATGATGGTAGCTTGCAGCTGGTCATGGCAATGCGAAGGGAGAGACACAGATGGAGCTGGGATCCACTGAGTAAGAAAACATACAGAACCTGGTGATGGGTTAGGTAAGCATGGGAGAGGAAGGAGTCAAATACGACTCTTAGATGTTCGTCTTGTGCAACCAATGATCAGTGTTGGCACTCATCAAGGTGGGGATCATGGGGGAATACTCACTCGGGATGTCTCTGAGCTCCCCAAGTGCAGATGTCTGAAGAGCAGGTGCATCTGCAGGTCTGGAGCTCTGAGGTGAGGTCTGAGCCCGAACATAAACTTGAGAGAAAGACAGACTTTGGGAAGATAGAGGGAGAAAGACTCAGAGATGAGCACACACACTCCCCGGAGACACAAAGCCAGGACCCCCACACAGATCAAGGGAGACAGAGCAAGTCAGAAAGATGCACATATGGCGAGAGCGAGACAAACGGAAACAGACTTTCATGAAGTAATTGCTTGTGGCTTTTCTAGGTATTGAATAAAAGTATTTTTATTGCAGTTTGACAATTACAGGCAGAAAGGAGGCAAGCACATCTTGGTCAGATAAAAATAAAACCCAAGGCCGGAGATCAATCTCCTCTGGCCTAGGTCCAGTTTTACCTTTGCAATAGAACTGTGGCTGAATTTCACGGCGCTAATCCAGGATACCTTGAATATCTGCCTGGAGGCCCCAGAAATTCTGCTAAGACTTTCCTGTTGGTGGGGGATGTGCTTTCCAAAATACCCCATTAGACATGCAGTCTCTTTCTTTTGTCGAAAACAATTTTAAAATAATAAATGCACAGAATAAGAAAAGACATATGTTTTAAAATTTACTTTAAATGCATTATTAAATTACTAGAGTCTTCTAAGAAAGCATTTTTCTAAAGTGAACATAGAAATGGCTCCCAGTCTTATATAAGAGTATCAGACTGAAGTATCCAGAAAGCCCCATAGGGCAGGCCATGCAGGGTTCTACTTAATTCTCATTCCATGTTTATAAATTGGCATTCTGATTATGAATTGGCTGCCCAAGTAGCTTGACCAGAGGCAGAGAAAGGGTTGGTCCCTGGGGCAGTGAGTCACACAGTCATTGGCTGAAAATGAACACATTGGCATCCTGGCTCTGCACACTCAGTGTGAGAGTTCGGCTAACGAGGTCTGTCCCCCAGGGATGGCTCTGTCCTCGACACACCAACAAAACCAGGACTCCAATCCTGCCAAGTGCAGGGTCCCAGACAAGGACGCTCTGAAAGGCATCTGGGGGGTAAGCCCCCTACTTCCCAGGGTGTGGGCCAACCTCGCCCACCTTTTCTCATATGGGTGTGTGAGCCCTCCCTCCATCCCTGCCTCATGGGGCTGCTGTGAGGCCCATGCCATGACTGACGTGAACGTGAAACGTGTGACCTGCTGGAAAAAATAAGGCCAACACCTCATGGGGGCAGGCAGTTTATGTGGTTGTTCCCACTCTAGGTCCAGATCCCTGACCCAGGGAGGATCTACCCAGTTCACCTGTCTGTAGACAACATCATCCTGGGGCCTCTAGGATGTCAACAAAGGACTCTGCTGGGAATGTCTGAAGCCCCCTCTGGGATGAGAACTATGATGATTCACCCTACAAAGTTATGGGCAAAAGTTCTATAAAAGTGTGTTATGATGTTGTTTCCCAGTTTTTTCTCTCCAGGGAACTGCTGGTGACTTTTAGCCGGAAAGTCTAGGAGAGTGGGCCCTGGTCCACCCTAGAACCACCTCTGGGGTCCCCTTGCTTGCCCCCTGACATCCTGAGACAAGGCTCTCGTTTCTCCTGTGTTTAAACTCTCGCCCAGAGTCCAGCCTTTGTCCACGGAGTCTGTCGTTATCTGTGGGCTTTCTGGAAGGATCTGCTTCCTCCTCTGGGCACTGTGTCTACCTCAGTGCCTGTCTACTTCCTCTGCTCTCTACCCAGTGGCCCCAGGAGAGGGGGAAAGACACTTACTGCTTAAAGCAGGATTGAAAATGGATTCTTCAGTAGTAGATACCATAGCACTTTTTGTTTAAGACCATTAACCAACCCCCCCCCCCACTCACCGCAAAATTCTTAATGCTCTTTATGACATCACCTTGTAAACTCTAAAGAGCTGCATAAAAGAGAGGAGAGGTCACGTTGGCAATGGGGAGACATTCTGGACTAAGGGAGCCGAGTTACTGTGGGGTCTACCCTTCAGGCCTGGCCGGCCTCCTCGGCAGCTCCTGGGGCAGCCCTGCCCCGTGTGACAAGCACCTCCCTCCCAGCCAGCGGCCTGCTCCTCCGTCCCAGCACTGCCTGCTCCCAGCCCTTGGAAGGCTCTGGCTCCAGGACCACTGTTGTTCCATCTACCTCACTACCTCTCGCTTCCCCTTGGCATTTGCTTTTCTTGCTCCTTTCCCTTCTCTATTTCTTTTCCCATTATTTTCTAGTACTTCTTTTTTCCTTCTCTGCATCTGACTTCATGGACACCAACCCACCATTCCCAGCTGGACATACGTGGTGCTCAGATCTGGCTCTCTGGAGCTGACTTCACTGGCTCTGGGTGCTCGTGTTTAAGCTGCTGCAGATCGAGTTCTGGACCAAGAGCCAGAGGGTTCCAGGCGGTTAAACTGAGTTACGTACTTTATAGACTCAGGTCACCACGTCAGGATTCACTTAAATTATATGAACTCTATTTTTCTTTAAAAGCATTAATTTTTAACATGGGGGAAATAATCATATTCTCAGGAGACAGAGGGATCACTCACTCACTCTTCTTTGCCCCAACTCCATGAATTTAAGGAAGCATTGAGTCTCGATAGTTCTTCCTCTGAAATATTTCTGGAATCCATCCATGTTGTCTTTCCATCACCATGGCTACTATCCTAGTCTGGGCCATGGTGCCCTGTCCCCGCCCTGGGGCAACAGCCTTCCCACCCATCCACTTGTCACCATCCAGTTTACTCCCTGTAATGTAGACAGAGGGCGGTTTCTGAAACACGGTTGATAAGGTCGCTCCATTGTCCCCTGCCCTCAGGATAAGATTGAAACTCTTTAGAAGGGCTTGGAAGGTGTCTGCTTGCTTACCTCTGCCTCTCATTTCAGCCCTCTCTGCCTAGTCTCCACACCAGCCACTTCTAGTCCCTGGAGTCAGCCTGCTGTCTCCTGTCCTGGGCCTCTGCACAGGTCATCGTCCTACCTGCCCAGCATGTCTTTCTACTCGCCTGCCCCACTTTGCCTGATGACCAGTACTCTCCTTCAGGTCTCAGACTGGATGCTCCCTCCTCTGGGTGAGGAATCTCTCTTGTATGCTCCCACATGACCCTCTACTTTCCCCATATTAATTTGCTTCCCTGTGCCACGGGTGTCTGTTCATCTACCTGTGTTGCTGGTAGGAACCCCTAAGCTCTTCGAGAGCAGGACCATGTTGATCACATTCACCATTGTTTCCCCAGTGCCTACCCAGTACGGAGCCTGACACACAATCAATAGTCAGTAGATACTCCTTCAAGGGCGAATGAATGAATTGCTTACAGAGCCATGTGTAGAGCCCTAAAGGATTGTTCCCCTAGAAGCTCACCGCTCCCCTGAGCTCAGTGTGATAATAATTCCAGGCACACAAGCTGGCCACTTCCTGTCCTACAGCAAAGCTTCAGCATGATCAAAGATGGAAAAAACGCATTTTTTTGTTCAGTTCATTTTACTGAAAAACAAACCCATAAATCAGTTAGTAATAAGCAATGGTTTTTCAGGCACAAACCACTTGGTGGAAAACTGGTTACTTTTATCTTATGATAAATGGCATACCACACTATTATGATATTTTTGCGAATTTAACTCATAAGAGCCAAGAATATACTCTGTAACACCATCTTAGTTTGCCCAGCTTTCAGTGGAAAGGTATGGGATACAAACCATTATAAAACCCACATGGGGCTTAGAAACAATCTTTGCTTTAAATTTAAGACAATACTGTATCATCTTTTGTGGGAAAGTTTTAATATCTTTAACTACACCAAGGGTTCTTTTCTTCCCAATATTTCTCAGTGGCATAAAGGGAATGAGACAAGAACAATGGGAAAGAATGAATTCTCAACAATTTTTAAAGAATTTTTAAGATGGGTTCTGTTTACCCAAGAACATGGGGCGGTGGCGGAGGGGGCAGCAGCTGGAACAGCCAGTGACACACACCCCATCCTGCCACTCTGTTCCCTTCTTTGTAATGAAAGGATTAAACAGAAGCTCCCAGAAAACAACCAAGAATTCAGAGCAGCCTGAACACCAGGTTCAGCAGGCCACATGGTGGGCGTCCAGGCCTGCCCGCCCACTCTCAGGAAACCGTGTGTGTATGTGTGTGTGTGTGTGTTTTGCACACTTGTGTTTGGGTTGAGAGAGAAAGAGGAAGAAAGAGAGGAAGAAGAAGAATGAGCCCAGTGTAGTTTGTTTTCTTTTTTTAAAAAAAAGAGCTTTTAAAAATGGCATTCTTGAAAGAAATGTTATTGTATATCGCTTGAAAAAAAAATCAACACAAACTCTCTGGTGGAGTGGAAAGGAGATGTTACCTATCATCTTAAGGAATCTATTTTCTAACAACTGAAGAGTCTAAACAAGATTTAACCAGAGGTTCCTGACTTTTTGTGTGTGCCACAAACTTCGTCAGTAGTCTCTTGAAGCCTATGGCCCCTTCCCAGAATGTTTTTAAATACATAAAATACACGAGGAGACAAAAGATATCAAAAATAAATAAATGTTTTCAAAATAATGTTTTCAAAATAAGTGTAAAATTCTGACATAATAAAATACAAGCTTATTTATTAATATGCTAAATAACAAGAACTATGGTTTATCAACTACCGTGATTTTGAAGTAGTAACAAGTGTAAACGTTATTCTGAGATCTCTGCAGCGACCGGAATGTCACATGAAAACGTCTGTGGTTTCTAGTGGTGACTAACACTACTAACGTGGTTTGTCACCCGTATTCTTAACAGAAGGAAGCACTAAAATTCATTTAGAAGTTCGTGAGAATAAAGATGTAATTGTTTTTCCCATCCAAGTTCATGGACACCCCGAAATTCCATCCAGGGTGCCCAGGTCAGGAACCTCTGCTCTCAGCCAGCCCCAGAAGCAAGAGTCTCGGTCCCTGGTCAGGCCACACCCCTGGAGGTGAGTCAGGCCCACGGAGTAAGCTGGACTTCTGCAACAGGGCCACGGTCCCGGTCAGTCTGTCCTCACAGCAACTGAGCTCCCTCTCTGGGCCTTTCTGGGAACTTGCTCCGTCCAGGCCATCTGGGTAGATGAATGAACTTTTCCTCATGTTTGGGGCTCACTGCTTCCCCTCAACTTGCTGTATTCCATCAGCTTTCTGGTACCTTCTGACTCAAGTATGCAGCTCACCTCATTAAACTCTCCCCGTGGATCTGAAAGGATCGTGGGAGCCCTGAGGAGGCGAAGGCCCAATCCAAGGTATAGACAGCCTCTGCTCTATTGAAAACTCGGATGTGCAGGCAGTATAATTTCAGGAGGGTAATATAATCTTCATATGCCTCTATGAGAGGTTTTTAAAAATTTAAAGTTCTTACACATATATCTTGTCTTGTTAAGTTCACGATAATCCTGGGAGAATAACTAGCACGTTGAGCTTATTTATGACTTTGCATGGGCCCAACAAGGCCATGCCAGACACTTACCTTCTCTTCTCATCCTGGAGCCTTTATGAGCTATTAAAGGCTGGTGACCATAAGTGATTCACCTTCCTACTCCCTGCATGCTGTACCCCAGCCCTGGGCCCAGGCTCAGAGCCTCACTCATGGTGGACACTAAGTGTTGGATGAACAATGCATTTCCACTAGACTGGCATGGAACTTATTATCTTTTCTCACATGTTAAAATCTTACTTGTCCACCTGCTGCTCGCTTCTAGGCCAGCTGCATTTCTCTCTGCTCTAAGTCTGTGGTCTATGAACTTTCACACAGGGGTTGGGGTCTGCCTGCTAGTTCTAGCTGCCAGTCTTGCTATCTGATCGTGGGCGAGCCCCTGCCCTCTCTGAACCTGAATTTTGTGTCAAATGGGGGTGACGCTTTCCACTCAGACTAATGCTCAGGCTGGTTGTGAGGAGCAAATGAGATAACATATATAGAACTACCTCCAAAAGAAAAAAGCCATACATATGTGTGTAATGGTATCATAAAAACAAAAGACCTATTCTAGTATAAATTGTTTTTATGTATCCATTTCACTTCTTTAACCAAAAAAGATAATAATTATATTTTCACAGCTACATTATTAGATTTTTAAATAAATGATTCTTCTTCCTTCATCCCAATATAATCTTTCCATTTCAATTAGTCCTTTATTTAAAATACGTTTCAAACTGTTAAAAATAAAATAAAACTTAACCTATTCCAACACACCACATTATTTTCATAGCTTTTTTTTTAAAAATGTACAAACTTGTATTAAGCTTTCAGAACTAAAGCACACAGGTTATTGTTCACAATCCCAGTTTCTAGCCTTTAACAGCTCAGTCCTGCCCAACTCCCACAAACAGTGGGTGGAATTCTGTGAAACAGTTATTGTTTAACACCCAACAGAGAGCAGCTGCATCATCAGCTGGTCCACAGACAGCCACGACCATCTTAGACGAAGAAACTTCGGGGCTGGTGAGTACGTTTCATCCTCTGTCTCCCTAACTCCCAAATCTGCTGGTGGAGGCAAATTTCAATTCTAGGCAATTCTAGGCAAATCAATAAACAACTGATTAGTAGGCGCCCACTGGAAGGCACCCTACGTTTTAAAAAGATGAAGTAGATATACAACTGCTTCTTAGAAAGTAACTGGTCTTCAGTCTTCAAGTCTCCTTGCATGTGAGAGATTGAATTCCTTCAGCAAATACTCACCTCTCTCCCTCTTGAGGTGGAGTATCCTTCCCTGCCCCACTGACAAGTCATGATCAGTGTCCTGTGCCTCGTTTGGTCAATGGAATCTTGGCCGTAAGTAGAGGCTATAAGACAGATTGCATGTTTTGGTACCCCATCATGTGGTCCAGTGACCCGCCATGGGGAGATCATGCTCCTGGCAGCTGCTGTCCCTTCAGCCTGGGTTCCAGAATTAAATTGAGGAGAAAACTGAGCCTGAGTGATGCCTGGAGCCAAGCCCAACCAAATCCCCAGAACTGCTCCAGATGACCCCCAGGCACACGGGAAAAGGGAATGCTATTTGTTCAAAGCCACTGAGATTTTGAAGAGTGTTTGTTAAACGGCATCACTAGACAATAGCTAACTAATACATCTCATCGACTCACTTGGTGTGAGATTAGTCCTCCTAAAGCCAAATTTTGACCATCTCAATTTCCTGTTTAAGCATTATGTGTTAGCGGATGAGTCTAGTCTCTCTTTCTTAGACAGGATCCAAGGGCCTCAGCGTGGCTGCCATGTAATTTTTCTAGCCTTTCCTCCCATCTCTCCCCATTACGGGAATTGGTCTAACATGACCATCCTAAGGTCAGACTAAATATCCTGAGTGCTACAACCCTGTCAAATACTTCTTTATGATGTTAACTTTTCACGAGTAGGCAGAAAACTTCTCGAGGGCGGGAAGCCTATCTTATACTTCTTTGCACTCTATCTGCACATAATAGCCAATGAATAAACACTTCGGGATTAGTTGTAAATGCTTGCTTTACAAAGCATTCTACAATATGGCCTGATTCCTCATTTTGACTCTCAACATCCACTCCTGGGCCCTGGAACAGCCACGTAGCTTCGTGGACTTCAATCATGTCAATGTCCACCTCAGCTACCCAGAGAGATGATGGCCCTAAGGTGAGTTAGAGGAGAAATGCAGCCTTATTGATGAGTTTTCATCTGTAAAATTACACTCATAATGCATGGCTTCAAACAGGCCTCAAAATAAGGTAGCTATTTATTGATATTAATTTTTCAAGTGACCTTAGCAACGTCCTTCTGGAAGTGGCCGCCTCCTGTAGGAGGTCTCACTGCTGGCCACTGCTCTCTGTGAGAGATGAGCAACTCCCAACATATCCAGATGGCCTGACCTCAAGGGTGAAACCAGAGAGGGTCAAAGTCTGTTCCCATGGCTCTCAGCCTTGACTGCATAAGAATCCTGTGGGAAGTTTGCTAAACTGCAGATTCCCAGGCTCAGGTATGCCATTTTAAGGAATTTCTATCTTAAATGTACTCACATCTATAACAAACATGTTATGAAGTAAATTTTTCTGAAAGATGAAAGACTTCATGGACTTTTGGTTATTGCTTCAAAAGCACATCTAGACTCTCAATTTTAATTTTTTTGGAAGAAATTCTTCTTAGCAGAACACGAGGGATCTTATTGTGGGGAGAGCAGGTTGAGAAACAGACTATCAGAGAAAGAGTTGGCTTATCTGGCTGAAACAAAAGGGTGGTGCCAGGTACAGCATGAAGACTCCATGGAGGATGGAGTGGACCAGAGAGGAGAGCTGAGGGACAGCCAGGGACCCAGGAGAAGGGAACCGACAGTGAGGTGACAGGAAATGAGAACTGGCAGAAATAGAAAAAACACCTTACTGACAACCAGGAAGAGTTTTAAGTTGACATAAGAGGAGGTGAAAAGGCTTCCAGGAAAGAATGTCATCTTAGGGTCAAATGAGTCAGAAAGCTTACATGGAATTTTGGTGCCTGTCACTTGAGCTAATAAGACCACATCACTGACAATGAATGACTTAATTAAAACCCCCATCTCTTTCTGAAAAGGACTTGAGCTGCTTATAACAAAACCAGGAATAAGTCAGTGCCAAAAATACATGCCCCAAGGTCTTATTTATATTGCTCAGAGGTTGGGAAATTTGGTTCTGAGCTTGTTATATCAAAGAATCAAACCCTTTATGAACAAACAACAGTCTTGCGAACAGCCGTGAAATGAACTCTGGCTCTCTCCACAATCTTGCAAAGTGTGGTTACATCACAATGATGGCAACACTCCTTGAAGTTATCTGTCATTTTGCGAGTCTCCTTAAACCCTCGGTGCGCTACAATAGATTATTTGTGAAAAGAAAAACCTCCAAGTTTGTTTCCAGCTAAAAGATCTCATGACTACATCAATTCATTTCCAGTCAAGGTGGGGACACGATTATTGGCCTGGCTGAGGTCAATGAATGGGAGAGGGTGAAGACATGACTGGTGGCTTGGATCCAAAAGCATTAATTAGATTGTTTGATATATTTTTAATGTTAGTTACAGGATCTTTTGCTTAAACCAACGAGAAAGGATGAAACTCTAGACACTAAGAAAAAACTGACAGGCTAACACGAAGGGGCTGGAAGCCCTCAGGAACAGAAGAGCCCAGCCTACGTGCCACTACAGAAAGCCCAGGGGCAACCCCCACATGAGTCGTAAAGAGTAAATAGTTCCCAGGTATCTCAGAAGATTGGCCTTTTGATGCTTTCAAATATCCTGCTGGGCAGAATGCCTTGCTCTTCCCCGCAAGTCTCTGAGCCTCTGTCCTACGTTCAGTCTGCCAGGGATGTCTACCTGTTGGACCTCCTGCTCTTCTTCTATCCAGTAACTCTCATTTACGCTGTAAGACTTGGTGTAGGGACCAACTACATGTTGAAATCTGGGTTCTCAAAGACCCCTCTCCAGATCACTTACCACCCTGTGCTGGGTTTATTGATCTCTGCCTTCCCCCGCAGACTGTAAGACCCTTCTTAACAAGAATTGTGCATTTTAATGATCACTTTGGAGATTGAAAAGACAGAAATGAACAACGAAAAAATCACTCACACACGTACATATATACACGTGTGTGTGTGTGGCCCTTGAGTCACCTTCTGTCGCTGATCTGTGGGTTGGTAACACGCTTTGGACTTCATAATATCTAATAGTGCACGTTTCCTTGTATTTTTCCTTTTCCAAAATGTTATTGGTTATTACGGCTGGCTTATTCTTTTAAATGAACTGTACAATTATTTTATCTTGTCCCTGCCTCAAATTACATTAAACTTATAAATAAGTTTGTGGAGAGAATGTATCTTGATTTCTGTTGTGATTCCTGATCAATGGTAACCTTTTTTTTTTTTTTTTTTTGCTGAGGAGGATTCGCCCTGAGCTAACATCTGCTGCCAATCTTCCTTTTTTTTTTGCTTGAGGAAGACTAGCCCTGAGCTAACATCTGTGCCAATCTTCCTCTATTTTGTATGTGGGATGCCGCCACAGCAGGGCTGACGAGTGGTGTAGGTCCGCACCCAGGATCCGAACCCTCAAACCTGGGCCACTGAAGCGGAGCGCATTAAACATTTAACCACTAGGCCACGGGGCCGGACCCTATGGTAACCTATTTTAATGTATTTACTTGGTGACTAACAAACCTACTAAACTTAAAAACTAGTTCTAATATTTGTTGGTAGTTACTGTTGGTTTTTGTTATCCACAAAAAAGTGATAATTTTGTTTGCTCCTTTTTGATAGTTATCTGTTTGTATTTATTTTTGTCATCTCACTGCATTAGTTAGAAAAGCTAGAAAAATGTTAAATACTAGCAGTGATAGTGGGCATCCTAATTTTAAGGTAACTAATCCAGTATTTTACCATAAAGAGAATGTTAGCATTTTTTTCCCGTTTAAAACTCATGTTAAAGGAATATTCTTCTTTATTAGTTTTCTACTGCTGCATAGAAAGTATACCACACATGTAGTGGCATTAAACAACACGAATTTATTGCTTCGAAATTTTAGTGGGTCAGGAGCCGGGGTCCGGGTCTCACCAGGCTAAGGTCAAGGTAAAGGAAGGGGGTGCAGGTCTTGGGGGGCCTAGATCCTCTTTCTTCCAAGCTCAGTGCAGGATTCTTTTCCTTCACGTCCTTCCCACGTGGCCTCCTCCATCTTCAAACCAGCAAGGCGCACTGAATCCTCCTCCTGCTTGGAATCTCTCCATCTTCGCTCTTAAAGGGCTCTTGTGATTACATTGGGCCCAGCTGGATAATCCAGGATACACTCTCTACTTTAAGGTCATTGATTAGTAAACTTCATGGCATCTGCAAAGTCCCTTTGCCATCTAAGGTGACACAACCATGGGAGTAATACCATGAGATGGAGATCACGGAGGCCCAAATTCTGCCTACCACACCTCCCAATCTTAGTTTACTGAATTTCAGAGTTAGAAATAGGTGCCAAATTTTATTAAATCTCTTTTTAGTTTCTTTTATCATGATTGTATACTTTTGGGCTTTGACCTATTGTTATAGTAATAGATCTAGTAACATTAAATAATAATTGCATTCCTGGCGTTTCTGTCATAATGACTAATTCTTCTATTATACTGCTAGATTAAATTTGCTATGTCTTCATGTCGGCTTTTACATACATTTATAAATGAGAATCTTTTTTTTTCCTTCATGTTATTTTTGTCAGGTTTTGGGGTTAGGGTTATGCTCTCTTGGCGAAATGAACTGAAAAGCTGTCCAACTTGCTCTAAGCTCTGAAACACTATTCAGAGCATAGAAACTAAGATTATCTAGGTCCAGCATCTTTCTTGGAAAATTCTTCAATAAACTTTTCAGTTTTTCATTGTTAGTAGCCTATTAAATTTTCCACTCATCCTTTGGCTGATTTCCCATAAAATCATGTTTCTTTGAGATTTTCAAATCAATTGGTATAGAGTTATATTATATACAAAATAATATAATTACTTTCTAATAACTAAAAAACGTCCCCTATATTTGTCTAATTTGCATCTGTTATTTCCACTTTCTTGTTATTTTCTCTTTTGGTCTTACGGGAGTGTATTTTTGTCGTTTATTTTCTGAAGAATTAGATCTAGTATCATATTTACTTTCCTGTTTTCTAGGTCATTAATTGATTTCTTCCAGTTTTTCTTGAGTTTATTTTGCTATTCTTTTTCTATCTTCTTGAGATGAGCGCTATGTTCATTTATTTGCTTCTAAGTCCAGTTTCGTTTTTGTACTAGACTTTTTAAAACTTTTTATTTCATTGGCCGGCCACCATCCAAGTAAACTTCCTGTTTGGGGAGAATCCCAAAATAGGTGGGAGGCAGGGCCCCCACCCCCCCCACCCCCTTATAGAAACCGAAAGTGGGGGCAGTTCCCTCTCCCACCTTGCTGGCTGCTTGGGTGTGGATGTGAAACAGGCCCAGGTGCTCCCAGCCAGATCTCTGCATCCAGAGCCCGTGGTTCTCGCAGGCAGAGACGGTCACAGTTTGAAGCTGATGGCAGCAGCAAAGTTGGAACTCAGTGGTGGTGCAGCAAACGTCTTGTTTGCGGTGCTTGCGCCTCCTGCGACAACCTTTCGCAGGCATGACTGGCCGTGCTCAGCTACCCAGCCGCCCCTGGCTCCTCCTGGTCCCTGCGCCTGGCTCTCTTGTCTTCTCCTGCATTGCTGTGAGCTACCCGATAGCCTTCCAAATAATTCCCTTTGGTGCAGGTTAACTATTTTGTGTGTTTAAAATTTAGAACTCTAACTGGCATAGAGTTTTATTTTGCATCGTTCTTATTGTCATTTTCTACATATTCCACAATTGCGGGGATTTTTTTTTTGTTTTTTGGGGGTTTTTTTGCTGAGGAAGCGTGGCCCTGAGCTAACATCTGTTGCCAATCTTCCTCTTTTTGCTTGAGGAAGATTCACCCTGAGCTAACATCTGTGCCCATCTTCCTCTATTTTTGTATGTGGGTCACCGCCACAGCTTGGCCACTGACAAGTGGGGTAGGTCCCCACCCGGGAACAGAACCTGGGCCGCTGAACTTAACCATTAGGCCATGGGCCTGGCCCCAAAATTGCAGGGCTTTTTTTTTTTGGAGGAAGATTGGCCCTGAGCTAACATCCGATGCCAATCCTCCTCTTTTTGCTGAGGAAGATTGGCCCTGGGCTAACATCTGTGCCCATCTTCCTCTACTTTATACGGGACACCGCCACAGCATGGCTCGACAAGCAGTGCATTGGTGCGCACCTGGGATCCGAACCTGTGAACCCCGGGCCGTGGAAGTGGAGCGCACGCACTTAACCGCTACGCCACTGGGCTGGCCCCCACAATTGCAGTTTTGAAGTCTCTGTCACCCAAGAGGTATGAGGAAAAGTTTTTAAAAAAAATCACACTTGGTTAGGTGTGTGTATTTACATCTTAGTGACCGATTTCTAGTTTAATTGTGTGTCATTGAACAACAAGGTCTGTGAAATATCTGCTTTTAGGAAGTTAGAAATCTTTTAGTGGCCTAGTATGATTAATTTTTGTAAATGTTCCACAGTTAAAAAAAGGTAAGTATACTTTGTAGAAACAAAGTTCAGCATATATTTATTAATTATATATTGATATCCTTTATTTTCTTATTTATATTTTGCTTACCTGAGCCATTAAAACCAGAGGTACTACTATTTCTCACTAGCACTATATTTATACCACATTATCCTTGCATTTTCTAACAATTTTTACTTTATATATTTTGATGCAATGTTATTTGGTGTATATATGTTGATGACTGAATTTTTTTTTTGTTGAGGAAGATTTGCCCTCAGCTAACATCTGTGCCAATCTCCCTCTATTTTGCATGTGGGTCACCGCCACAGCATGGCATCACGAGTGGTGTAGGTCTGCTCCTGGGATCTGAACCCACGAACCCAAGCCACCAAAGTGGAGTGTGCCAAGCTTAACCACTATACCACGAGGCCAGCCCACTGAATTTTTAATTGTACTCTTTACCAGTGTAAAATTACTCTCTTTGACCCATGTAATATGATAAATACAATGCTTTCTGCCTTGAATTCTTCTTGGTCTGTTCTTGATAATGATCCCTGGTCCCCTAGTATCAGGCACTGTGCTAGTATCTAGTCTTTTATTTTGATGCATCTAGACACTAGCACAGTGCCTGACACATAGGTGCTTATTAAATGTCGGTGAAAAGCAAGCATAGTGGAAACTAGAGGGGCACAGTAAAACTCCATTTGTTTTGATTCCTGGGAGGATACAAATGCAGCTCCTTCCATTCCCCCCATATGATAGGCTTTCCTACGGGAAATTAATAGCCCTCTCACCATACCCAAATAATGAAAAAGAAATTCCAGAGTACTATCCCACACCAGGAGACAGCTGCAATTCCAAGTCTCAGATATTCCAAACCTCTTAATATTGAGTAAACTGTGGAGCAGTATCTGGGCTCATATGGGCAACAGAAGAGTGTACACACAGACAAGCTATCTGCAGTCCGAGCTCAGAAACCCACATCACAGAGGAAGCAGCTGGATCAACAGGAGGGAGATCTGTGGGGCAGGGGCGAGAGTGTGCAGTAAGGAGCCCAGGAGAGAATGAGCACAGCAAGCAAGAGGCAGGGAATGAGAAAGGGAGTTTATAAGGATCTTAAAGACGGTGGTAAAGCCCTTCCGAAAACAAGAGTCACTGGACACTAAGTCCCTGCAGAGGGTGTCTGGCTGTTCTTTGTGCCACTCACATCAGAAAGGACAGAAGAGGATAGAGAAGATGGAACCAGGGCAGCCCCTGTGTGAGGGGAGAGGCTGGTGCTACTGAGAGCTCCCCAGGGGCTGACACAGCCTGAGGGCTTCATGCACCATCTTCTTCGTCCTCACAGCACCTCCAGATGCGGCATTGCAGATGCAGAGAGGGTCCCCCTTGCCCAGACAGGGCAGCGGGTCTGAAATCCAGGTGGCTGTTGCCTCCAGAGGCCACCTCTCTGCCTCCAGGCTAAGCTGCCTCCTAGCAGGTCAAGGTTAGATGGACTCTTGTAGAGCCAGTCTGCAAATGCTTGCAACGCTCCATCTCAGTGTTTAGCAAACTTAATTTAGTCTGCATTGTGTAATTAAATTACTTTCAACTAAGTTCCTTTTTAGTACAGGTTTGGGTTGTACTAAAAATACTCAATTCCAGTGAAAGCTGCTAGCTATTCTGACCAGGACCAGAGCCCACCAACAGACAGACTTCCCCGAAAAGGTCCACCCTGGTCAGGGAAATGTGGAGGGGACTCCCTTGGGGCTTTGGAATGTACACAACACGGTTGAGAGGACCTCACAAGCACATGTTTGCTTTCCAGCTCCTTCGGTTACCCTTACGCTGATGATCTGAGGGATCCTAAGGATCGGAGAGAGCGGAGGTGCCTCCTCGCCCCAGCTGTTGGTTGCTTAAAAATATTTTATAACTTAAAAGATTTCCTGGGTGAACAAACAACCCAAAATACTCTGTTTCTAATGTGCAGGAGCATTTGATGGTAACACAGAGAGACAAGCGGAGAGAGACAGAAACAGAGATAAACAGAGACAAAGTCAGAGAGAGAGAATATCTTCACTTCTAGTATTGCAGGTCATCCAAATCCTACTAGATTACAGAAAAATAAGGAGACGCTATCACTCTGTGAAGATGAATCTCATTCTATCTAGTTATTTGGGAGCACTACGGCAGCATTTCTCCAGCTACTCATGAAAACAATGTTAACAGCCAGAACTTCCTGAGTCAGGTCTGTACTGGGTGAGCACCGGGTCTGTACTGGGTGCTTGCTGGGCAGTATCTTACTTCATCCTTAAAAGAAACCTATGAGGTAGTACCAGGATGACCTCACTTAACAGATGTGGAAACAGCTGGGGGTGGTCAGATAACCTGCCCAGGTTCCAATATTCTCCAAAGACAGGACCAGGATTCAGTCATGGATCTGTGTGTCCTTAGAGCTGTGTCTCTAACCACTACGCTGTCACTGGTTCTATATACGCAGCAGAGTTCGCTCCTCAAGAAAGCTTTTCCTCAGTCCTCAACTGAACATACAGAGCCCCGACGACTTTGCTCTCATTTCAAACTTATTTAACACAGATAAACACCCTATTGAGCTGCCTGGGAAACTGCATTTTTCCTCTCTCCTCTCCCAGCGCAAAGTGACATTTATTTGTGTGCCTAGAAAGTACCGACCCAAACCCACTCATTACAAGGGAAGGGAAGCCACATGTGCGAACGCCGGCTGTCAGCACATCATTACCTTTTTTCCCCTGGCTGCAAAAAGTAGAATTCTTTCAATAAAAACTTTCTACCTAAAAATAAAATAGTGGCAAACTCTGCAATTACATTTCTCAGTTGGAGACATCTGCTTTCCACTCTATTTTCCTGAATGCAGAAGGTCCAATTCGCTGGTCTGCTAATGGGTCACAGCAAAGGCCCAAATGGAGCAAAATGAACTGGAAAACCAAAGCAACGTAGGTTTGAATCACTGTGTGCTCGTTCCAGGAGCGCTGTGAGTAGCTTGATTTTAAATCAACCATATGCTGCTTATCTCACCTGTCCTCCACGGAGCAGGGCTCTGACCAGGGTTTGCCGTGCTCCAGCCCTAGGACCAGCCCATGATGCTTAGAGGCAGCTGCTGGCAGTGTACTCTTGGACCAGTTTTTCTCCTCTTGAGCTACCCCTAAACTCTCTCCTTCCTCTCCTTTCCCTCCGCTCTTCTGCGTCTGTCTCCAATTACAGGACACCACCACGCTTGTTCATGGGGTGCTGGATTGTCACCGTGACTTGGATTTATTAGAAAGGTTGCAGAAGGGCTCCTGGATACTATAGATAGATGACTCTTATTTTCTCAGTGGGTAGTGTCTATAAGAAACAATGCTACCTTAAACAGTTATGCTATAGGAGAAGTACACCGTTAACTGGGGTTGATACATAATTTTGGTAAGGGTATTTTACATCTAATTCATCAGTTTTCTTTAAGGAACATGTAAACCCATGGGCCATGGAGGGAACAAATAAGAGAATTCTATGAACTTTTAGAGTGCTTTACAATAATCCAAAGGGAATTTTAAAACACTATGAGGTGAGGAGGAAAGTTTTATCATGATTAGGAATTAGCCTAGAAAGAAGAAACAGAGCATTGAGACCAACTGACAAATGAACAAACAGAAACAGTCAGGTGTCTACTAACAGGCACACATTTTTATAAATGATAAAGAGAAGGAGGCGCCCAGTAACCTCTTCAAGTTTGCAGATAACAACTCCCTACCTATACACACAACTGGAATAAGTCATTAGAGCTCCAGGAGAAGGCATGAAAACAACAAAAGATTTTATGTGAAAATGTATGTTACATACTATTCCATCACATAATATTCCATCACGTAACATCAAAATCACAACCCAAGAAAGGGTCTTGAGAATCCTTACAGACTATTCGTTCCCCTGCAGATATTTCAGCCACTGTGCTGCTTTGACTTAAAAGTGTCCTTAAGATGGGCATGGGATGGCCACTGGGGCCAGGGTCACCAGGAAGGGTGTCAGAAATCAAACAGAGGCTGTCAGGTGCCCTTGTGGAAACCCTGGTTGCCCCCACAGAGAGGAGCAGGTGTGGTTTTGGTCATGACACCTGCAGAGGGCTACAGTAGATCAAGAAATTGTTCAGAGAAAGCCAATCAAAAATATTAAGGGAGCAGGTAACAACAGTAACAGCAGCTAACAATTACAGAGTATTCACTATAAGCCAGACACTATTCTAAGTGTTCTACGAGGTAGGTACTATTATTGACCCCCACTGTAGTGATGAGAAAACCGAGGCATAGAGAGTTTGAGTAGCTTGCCTAAGTCACAAAGCTAGTATTTGCAGCCAGGCCACATGGTGCCAGATTCCAGGCTCTTAACTATCGGCTACTTCCTACACAGGAAAGACTGAACCAAATTCCATGCTGTTCCGCCGGGAAGGCAAAGGCTAAAAGTAATTTCTCTAAGTTAATAAAACCAAGACAAGGCCTGACAGAGAAAACACAGACTTGCTGCCAAATTGTAGATTATTAAACTCAGGATAAAGTAAATTTCAGACAAATAAATGGAAAACTGCTTTGCACAGCAGGAAGCACATTATAACGTTTTATTTTTCTCAAGAAGAATTGAGACCTCAGATTCTAATAGATTCAGAAAGAGCGGAGGCGCAAGAAGAATTGAGACCTCAGATTCTAATAGATTCAGAAAGAGCGGAGGCGATCGATAATGTGTTACAAAGGGAAACAAGGTTTGTTCTGAAGAGTCCTATCCTTTCAGGTACGAGCTAACAGAGGACTTGCATGCCTATTTGCCCAGGATTATCCTTGGTCATTTCTATTAGGGGCAGGCTGTGGCACTGAAGAAGTGTGGGTCTTCCCCCGTGTGGCAAAGCCTGCGTCCTTTTCTCGCTCACTTCCTGTAACTTGGGTCTTCCACCATCTCCACGCCAACCTCATCTCTAAGAAGCTCCAGCCTGGGAAAGAAGATGGGCTGTGGGTGTGGGTAGCAGCTCTCAGTCTGAGGCGACAGGAAGTGCCTGCCAAATGATTCCAAGGGGGTGGGACCACATCATCTGTAGAAACCCTGTGCTGGGTTGGTAGTGGCCAAATAGTAGAGCCAAGTCTTACAACCGAGGACCTCTGTGCTCCACGTTCCCTCTGCCTGTTTCCTAGTCTGTCCTGGAGGAAGCAAGGAGACAGAGAGGGGAGGTCTTGGTGGTCTCTGGGAAGAGGAACGATCCTAACTGTAGGCCTGGAAGTCTCCTGGCCTCTGCCTCTTTTCCTCTCCAGCAACGCACAGCAAACGCCCCTCTGAGGAGTTGGGAGAATTTCACAGAGCACATCTGGCTATACCTGACGCCAACACCTTGGGCAATGGAGGGACATGGGGGTGAAATGGTTTTATTTCAAGTGCCTGCTGATCTGGCAGCTCCAGGGAACAAAGAACCCCTACTCTGGTATGTGTGCTCGGTAGGAGAAGGCCTAGGTCATTGTACTGGTACAGGGGGTGTTGCAGGATGTAAAAAGGAAAAATAAAAAGAGATTTGGTAATGCTTGGTGAACGGGATCCGTAGCAGAAGGCAAATACGTCGAAATATTAACTATTACTGAGTTGTTTTCGAAAGATTAAAGAGACACACACGCTGACTCTCTTTAGCACAGGTGTATTCAAAGGAAGTCACCTACTCCATCAGTATAGACATTTAGCACAAGCGTCAGAGGCGGAACAGAGGCAATTTCGGCTTCTACTCACCTACGCAGTTATCGCAAAGGCTACAATGAGAGGCACGCGGGGGCCGGAAAATCTTGCAGGTGAAACAATATTTAAGTTTCACAGTCTGGCCATTGATGATGACTTCTTTGGTTCTGGGAGGCGGGCGGTACCCCCCTGAACTGGTGCCGTTGGCGATATCTGTGGAGAAAAGAAGAAAAAGAGCACACACCCTTAACGGAGCACCTAACCTCTGCAGGTCCGGCACCAGTGCGGCCTGGGGTCTGCATTTCCAAGTGCAGTGCCCACACCCAGCCTCGGGGCACTGGCACCTTTCTGACACCAGACACAAGTGTCCTGGGGCCCACAGGACTGGCTGTCTTGCAACCTTCGCGCCCCTGGCTAGTGCTTGGGGCTGCCCTTACTATTCCACACAGGTGGGAGTGGCCAGGTGACTGAGCTGTGGCCAATGGGGTGCGAGCACACGCGGCCCCGCCCAGCCGTGGGACCCTCCCCCAGCTCCGCCCATTCTCTCCCCTCCCACCTTGGAGCCGCAAACTAGCGCTCTGCATGGCTAGGCACAGCAGGGCCGCCCCTGTGACCTCTTCCCTGGGCCGTACTGTTACATGAGCGCCAAATTCCTACAGTGTTCACTTGCTGAATGTTTGGGGTTCGTTTGTCACAGCAGCTAGCGCTGCCCTAATTAATACAGTGGGTGATATTTACATCGGCAACACTTTCCTTCTCCGATGGTGTACTCCAAATCCAGCTCAAGAATCTCCCCACTTTGCCCGCTGGCCTTCTCAAAAATACCAGGTACTGGGCGGGGGGGTGGGGGGAGTGGGGGGGGTGGGGGAGGGGAAGACTATAGATTTAAATATATATATTTTTTATATTTAATGTATATTTACATTCATGTATATTTAAAAAATAATTTCCTATATTTTATTGCCTGACCAGCATCTTTTATTAATTTTTAGGACTGGTTTTACAAATGTTGAAGAAAATACAAACATGTATATATTTTTGAAGTTTCATACAGCCTGGTTCTCGTCCCTGAGTTCACATTAGAATCAACCAGGGAGCTTTTAAATCTCCCCTAATGCATGAACTCTGCCCCAGACCCATTAAATCAGAGTTGCCCGGGGTGATTCTAATGTGCGGCAGAGTTGAGAACCCATGCTCTGCGGGAAGATAAAAAATCCAGTTGTGTTCTCATCTAGACCCCTCACAGCCCTGTTGGACCTGCCAGAAAGAATTTGGGGCACCTAGCTGTGCAGTAAGAACAGGAGGCCACCGGGGGATGGAGAACAGCAAGAATATCTGTGAGGGCTTCAGCTGAGATAAACACAGCAGAGCAGACCCTGGTGGCTGGAGGAAATTTTGGGAAACTCCATGGTGTTCTCTCAAAACAGGGCTAGTAAGGTTAACGGTAGCTGTTCTTTTTAATTCATACCCAATTAAAGGACACACTATCAGACAGCAATGGTTGCAACGTACTTTTGGTAAATTTCCAAAGTGGTAGGAATGAGTCCCATCATCCACTCAGGCCGCCCACACAAACTCAACCTGGGCAGGAATTATGTGGAGAGCTTTCAAAACTACTGATATTTTGGTCCCGCCCTCAGAGATTCTGATTTCATTGGTGGGGTGCAGTCTGGCGTCAGGAGTTTTAAAAGCTCCGCAGGTATGGGAATCTGCAGCCTGAGCCGAGAACCAATGCTCCACGGCCTCGTCACTCCCAGGATGGTCCATGCAGCATCCGTGTCATCTGAGGGCTTGTCAGAGAAACAGGTTCTCGGCTGTGCACAGGAGCTACTGCATCAGAATCTGGCATTTACCAAGATCCCTCTGGACTTCGTGCACTTAAAGTGTGAGGACCCTGCTCCAGGGTGCCTGTAGATACTCCCCATCCACCCATCAGACACGCCTCTTACTCCACATTCCTCTTTGTTATGTACCCAAACACACTCACGCGTATGATAAAGAACTAAACTTAGAGACCACAGCTTCACCCACATGAAGAGGCCGCTTCACAAATAGCACCAGCCGCCCAGCGTTTTCACACGAGAACTTGGTGATTTGGATCAGCCAGTGGTGTCTGTCGAGCTGCACCCTCTGCCCCACCACGGGGCTACTCTCACTCACACAACTCCCACAACTCACCCCTCTGGACTTCAGGGGCCCCTCCCCCTCTACCCCAATCTTCTCTAAGAGGCTGTCGGGCCTGAAACCAGCCCCTAGTTCTTTAGCCTGAGGCTTTGGTGTTTGTGAAAATAGCAACCGCATTGGTAGGGCGAACATTTTGAGCAGTTACCAGCCATTTACTATTCCTAGAAAATTAAAGTTCCACCAGCAGGCTGTAGAAGGAGAGGGTGGAGGGTTCAGGAACACCTGAGGGAGAGAGGGCAGTATGGAGGGCAGGGAAATAGGAAGGAACACAGCCTTTCTGCTTCACGTCTACGCTGAGGACACCCTTCTACTTAGAATATTTAAACAGCTGTGGAGCCACCCCAAGGACTCTGGGTGGCCTTGCCAAGCAGGACACCCTCTCTTGGCCTGTGCCCACCTGCCTGGCACCCCAGGGGGCTGCCCTGTGAAATGGTGCTAAGTTCAGCAGGCATCTGGAGAGGCGCCGCGCTTCCAGAGCATTCACCCTGGGAAGTGGGAGGCATCTCAACCGATTCTGTAATGAGGAGAAAACAAAGAGACGACGTCGCTGTGTACTTCCCTAAGCAACAGGGTAAAAATAACTGGCTTTGAACACGTCAAAGAGAAGGTCAGATCTCTACCGCTGCCAACTGGGTGCCATTGAGACCTAAATTAATTATGACCTGGTGCCTCACTAGCCTTATGTCAGCCATGAAATCTACTGTATCTATTTAGCTCTGGCAAACATTTTCAGAAAAGCTAGAAAGTCAGATATAGGTTTAAAATTTGTGTTGATTTAATCAGAAAAGTCTAAAGACCGAATTGTCAAGGAAAATATTTTAAAATGCAGGATGACAAACTTATCCACACGAAAACGACTACTAAAAAAACCTAGTTCTGAGTGGCAAGGACTTGAAAAAGTGAGTATTTTCTAGCCCTCAAGACAAACTCTAGTGATCTTGTAGTTCCAAGGTACACTTTTGAAAGATTAATCCTTTGATACAAAATGAGCTGAAGGCTAGAATTCAACAGACATGGTAAACTGAAGCTTAAGAATTAAACTAAAACCAAAAACTCTTAAACTAAATATTTGGAGAGCTCTTTATGTAAAAGAAATGGAAGAATCAGAAGACCTGGACTCAGAGCTCAGCTATGCTATCAAGTGAACGAAGGACCACAGAACTAAAAAAAAAGAAAGTCATCAGATATTTATGAATTATTTACAATGTGCAAAATACTGTGCCACAGGCGGTGGAGGATCCATAAATGAGCAAATAGAGACGGCTCGTGGGGAGGGGTCAGAGAGGGGGCCTGCTGGGCAGTTAGTCTCCTGGCCACAGTGAGGCCACCCCATTCTGGTCTGCTCTCCTCATGGCCTTCAGAGCCAGCTTGCTAAGTGCAAACCTGACGAAGAAACTCAGGGCCTCTTGTGAGGCGCATGAAGTCTTCGTGCACCTGGCTCTTCTCTCTTTTGCAGCACAGTCTTGCACAGAGCCCACGCTCAGTGCACAGTGGCCTCCTTGCGTTTCCTGAACAGGCAATGCTGTTTCATCCTTCCAGGCATCAGCACATGATGTCTTCTCCACTTGGGTCTCGCTATCCTGCTGTCTGTGTAGATAATCCTCATCCTTTAAGGTCCAGTTCAAGCTTCTCTTGTGGAAACGCTTTGCAAGCAGAGCTCCCTACTTCCTCCTTCGGGCTCTCACTGTACTTAACTCATTTATTCGTCCAGTCAATACCTCTGTTTTGTGCTGTTAGGTGCCAGCCCTGCGCTGGGAGCTGGGGATGCAGCAGGAACTAAACAGACTTGTTTTCTGCTGGTGGTATTCACAGGCTGGAGGGAAGACTGGGGACCTCTATTGGTGCATCTAATACAAGGATTTATTTTCATATCTTCCCCCAGATGCTGCTCCAGGGCAGGGACCATGCCTTACCCACTTTCCTGTTCCCGGTGTCCAGCAGACGGTCTAGCACACAGTAGGTCCTCAAGAACCACGTGCTGAATGGAAGCCCAATTGTCCTGGCAGGTAGTGAGGAATGATGCTGGGTGCACAGAACTGGTGTCCCCACCCCTCCAGGCCCACCTCTCAGAATCACACTGCCCAGTGACTCCTCCCTCTCCGGAATGCCTCCCACAAGGTCCTTCTGAGGCTGTTACTCCTCTTAAACGTGTCTATAGCTGCTGCTGGTCCAGAGACCCATCTCGTGCAGCTGGCCGGCGCCACCTCGGAGGACTGGGCAAGATGGGAGGCTGTCTAGCTCAGGGCACCACGAAGTTGCTGTTTCTTTCACATAATAAATTCGACAGCCGCCCCAGACCAACAGTTTTCAGGCATGCCTGCATCCAGGGCAGATGTGAATAATGGGGCCTTGAAACCCAGGGCTTTGTCCACCTGAGGACAAAAGAAGTTTCTTTTCAACGTTCAGACTGATGCTAATGGCTGATCATGAAATCTGTTTCTCATCCTGGGGAATGACGAACACCCGTGGCCCGCGTCATGGGGCACAGAAGGTGGTGTTCCTCTCCTAATCCTCAATTACTTGTGTTTTCGGTTTTGATTTCTGTTGTTGGCAACAGTTGTGCCTCTGCTTCTTAGGGCTGCTCTTTGTGGTTTTAATACAGCTGTTGAAAAGGAATAATCGCAGTCTGCAATAGCTAATGGTTAAACAACACTAGAATTTGGGGGAAGAAACCTCTAATAGTTCTGCAAGTTTATATGAGTGAGTATTTCTCAAGGACATTTTTATACACAAGCATTTTGAAAGAAAACTTAAAAGCTTAAAATGGTCTTTTCCTTCATAAAGCATCCCCCTCCCCAAATGGTTGGGAGTTGTTGGCATGGAGGCAGGAACAGTAACAGAATCTCCATCTAGAATTAACCTCACCATCAGCCTGTGGGCAAAGAATTAGGGGAACTGAGGAGAGTGGGGGGCTGTTCAGTGTGAGCTCAGGGACCCAAAACTGCCTGTTGTTTTCACTCGAAGAGAAGTCCTGGGATTGCCAGAGGTCTTAAGTAAGTTGTTTGTTAATATATGCCTATTTCAAAGCCACTCTCCAAAAAATGTCATCTTATTTCTTGAAGGAATAATAGAGCGCTCACATCCTGAGAAACCCATGTGTCTGCCATCTTATTTATTCCTGCCCCAAATGCAGGGACAAAATTGTTGAACTTTTAAAACTGTTGAACTTCACCATATAAAGTAACTGAACTCTGCTTTTTTAAAATGCAAAGGGAAAAATCCCAATTTACAAAAGGTGTAGATTACGATTCTTTTCCTTTACCAAAAGAATTCAGGACAGTGGCACCCCCCCCACCCCCATGCACTGATGTTTCATAGACCATTCACCAGCTGCCAGAGTGTCCACCAGAGCAAGAGGAACCTCTACTAACAGGTGTTTAGCTGGAATGAAGATAAAGCATCTTTGTATTAGGATATAAGTCACAGGCAAAGTGCGATTTGCTTTATACTCAAGTCTTCATGGCTGTATTTATTGCACGTGCTGCAGGACAGCTGTTGGATCTAACAAATCTGAAATTTCCATAAGGCTCATTTCATTGGTGCTCTGCAGCATTAGGAACACAAACTAGCCAACCTTGGGATGGTTGATGTATCACGAAGAAGATGGTTAAGAGCCGTTTAACATGGACTCTTGCTTACAGTCTGTAAACTTCCAAGCCCATAGGAAAATATTAACAATGATTAGATCTTAGACAAGTTGACTATTATTTTAAGTGTTTGAGGAAAAAAGTAGAGCAAATTCTGGTCTGACTACAGACACTGGTTGGGTTTCCACCCGGCAGAGTAAAAATGTGAATGTTCTCTCACTAATAGATTGGACCACAGCAGCTTTGCCTCTACAAACACTTATATACAAATGTGCACGTGAGGGCTCATGGAGGGGTGAGGGTCCCCAGTCCTCTTCCTCCAGTTAAAAGCTTTGTTATGCCAGTTTGTCTTGAATATTTGTCTTCAGGGACTGAAACTGATGCCTGAGGCGAGCCACACAGGAGGCAGACGAGGGGATCTCCTCTGCTTAGCGGGGCCCATCTAAGAGGAGCAGAGAGTGTGCCTGCAAGGCTAGGAGCAAAAGACAAGGAAAGACGATATGGGGAAGCTACAGGCCCCATGTCAGCTGGACTGAGTCCTACAAGGAATGGAAGACATATGACATTCAGGGCCCAGTTGGTGTTTTCCAAATGGTTCACGCAATCACTCAACACCTATGAGTGTTGGCGGTACCCTAGTGGGCAACACAGACCTGGCCCCTGCCTTCAAGGAGTTTACAGTCTAGTGGAGGAGACAGATATTAATAATCACACAAGTAAATTTATCAATATGCATCATGTTATTTTGAGTCAGGGAAGCAGGGAAGTCTGCCTGGTGTGGGGACTCTTCCCAGAAGTGGTAGCATTTGAACTAGGATCTGAAGGATGATTCAGTAAGGCTTCCCTAGGCAATGTGTGTGCGGGTGTGCCTGTGTACATGTGTGCACGCATGCTGGGAGTTGGGAGCAAGGCATTTCAGGCAGAGGGAGGAAACTGTGTACTGGCCCTAGGACAGGAGGCAGATGGTCTATCCAAGAACTGAAGGAAGGCCAGTGTGATCAGGATAGAGAGTGAGCAGGAGATAGTCAGAGAAGAGGAAGGCAGGGGCTAGATGAAACAGAACTTTGCAGTCATGTTTGGGACATTGGCCTCCATCATAAGTGCAAAAGGAATGTAGTTGTTAATTTTATGTCAACTTGGCTAAGCTGTGCACGCAGTTGTTTGGTCAAACACCAGTCTAGATGTTGCTGTGAGGCCATTTTCAGATGTGATTAACATTTAAATCTGTAGACTATGGGTTAAGAGGATTACCCTCCAAAATGTGGGTGGGCCTCATCCAATTAGTTGAAGGCCTTATGAATAAAGACTGAGGTTCCCCAAAATAGAAGGAATTCTCCTCAAGACTGCAACACAGAAACCCTAACTAGTTTCCAGCTGCTGCCTGTGAAATTTGAACTCAAGACTGCAATATCAACTCTTGCCTGACTTTCCAGCCTGCTGGCCTGCCCTACAAAGTTTAGACTTGCCAGCCCCCACAATTGCATGAGCCAATTACTTAAAATAAATCTATCTATCTTCTGTTGGTTTTGTCTCTCTGGAGAACCCTGACTCATATAAAAGCCAAGAAGGGTTTCTATGCTATGTAATAATGTGATCAGGTAGGAATTAAACAATATCATATTGGCTGAAGTCTCAAAGATGGATTGAGGTCGGGGAAGCAAGAATAGATTTAGGGCCAGTTAGAAGGGATTTGGAATACAAGCTAGAGATGATGTTAGCCTGAAATAGGGTGGCGGCTGAGGCGATGGAGAGAAGTGGAAACATTAAACTGGTAACATCAATTACTCATGGATGTGGTAAATGAGACACGAGTGGGTAACCAGGATGAGCCTCGGGCTCTGGCTGGTGGAAAGGGAGCATGGTGGCAGCATCCACCGAGGCAGGGAGCATGGGGGGAGGAGATCACCTGCTGGTATTGAGTGTGAAAAAAACATCACGTGGGCAGGTCCATCTACAGAACAGGACCTCAGAGGAAGGGCCTAGGCTGGAGACAAATGTCTACCTGACAATAACGTGCGGAGACAGGGTAACGTCACAAGGCATCAGAAGGTGAGAGGGGCAAGGGCTGAGCCTTGAGACACTCTTTCGTTTAAAAGCAAGGAGTGCCGGAGAGGTGAAGGAGGGCATGGTGTTGCTGAGTCTGTGTCAAATATGTTCGGGAAAACTCGAATATTGGGTTCCCTCTGGGAGACTGCCTTGAGCATTAGCATAGCAAAGGTACCAGGAATAAAGCAGCAAAGAAAACCCAGGGTTTCCCCAAGGTACCCGAGCATGGCTCACGGAGCATCCTAGGATTTACTCCAGCCTGTGGGACAGGCCAGCCTGGGAAATGCTGATGCAGGAGGGGGAAGCTGGCAGGGAAATCAGGGTTTCCTTGGGACAAAGGGGGCGAGGGCTATGACGGAGGAGTGAATGCCAGAGTGAAGCAGGAAGGAACTGCACTCCCTCTGGGCTGGACGGAGAGAACTGGAAACAAAGCTTAGCCAGGACTGGCGGCTGGCGAGAGGGATTAATGCATCACGCCCAGAATGCCTGGACCACGTGCACAGAGACGGGAAGAGGTGGGGCTGGCCACTGTGGGAGACCAGAGGCTTGCCCTCAAATGGGTAGAATAATCTAAGGATGCATAGACCTGGAGAGGGGTCCTTCATGCAGGGATGAAGGGGGCAGGGGTGGGGGAGCCTACCGCAAGGTCCTGGCGGTGCGGATCTGGAAGGGGACCTGGCACATAGCCCATATAAAGAGATTAGCCTGTCTGCCCTGGCTGGAGGCACAGGTGATGGGGTTACAGAGTTTATTCCACTGACGCTCAAACCCACTCGAGCGCTCCTGCCTTCACGACAAAGCAGGGCATGCCAGGCCTGCCATGGGGACTGCGGTGGCATGTGAAATCCTCGGAAAGAGGAACTGAATGGGACAGGCACGGATGTTCTCTGGCTCTGAGAGGAAGTGATGCAGGTGACTGTTGCTGATGGTGTCTGACTCGCAGATGTGCCCCCAAGCCCCTCACTAGCATATTAAGAGGGGGTAAGTAGTGGGACTGATAGTGGGGACTATGACAGGCAAAGACAGTGGGTGCTAGTGACAAACCCATGTTCCACAAAGTGGCTCAGGCTTGACCCTGTCTCTCCCTGAACATGAAGCTGGTTTTGAATCATAGGAGATAATTGAGTTTAGAAACCAAAGAATTTGAGCTTATTCTGGACTTGGTCATCAAAGGGCTTGGGGGATGAATCTCCTTTCGGAGAAAACTTTGTCAAGAAAAAAACATCTGTCAGATGAGACCTTTAATAGGCACTTTCTAATCCCAGGAGAACCTGACTGCTTAGGGCTTTAATAAGGAATTGAGAAAAACACAATGAAAATATTTGTAGAGCATTGGGCACAGCCAGCTTTTTCTGTCTACTTAATAAAAATTAGGCAAAGCTAGCCTCAAAGAATGCGTTTCATGTGCTACTCTGCTGCTTTCATTCATTCGTTCAAATATATCTTAGGTACCTACATACGCCACACCTTCTTCTAGATGCTGCAGATACAGTGGAGGATAAGATAAGTGCTCTGGCCTGTTGTGGCTTATACTCTAGGGAGGGCAGATAAACCCAGGGTATGGATTTTTAATAATTTAAGTGTGAAAACAAATCACATTTAATAATAGATCTTAAGCTTGGCTCAAGATCACCTAGGTGACCTTGAAATTTGACTCCAGACCGACATATCTGGAGACATTTTTGGGTGTCACAAGTGGAAGGGAATGCTACCGGCCTATAGTGGGTATAGCCCAGGGATGCTGCTGAAACATCCCATAATGCAGAGGACAGGTCCCACAGCAAAGAATTATCCAGCCCAAAATATATAAATAGTGCTGAGGTTGAGAAACCCTGACCTAGGACCTTGCTACTCAAAGTGTGGTCCGTGGACCAGCAGTATCAGCATCATCGGGAAGCTTGTTAGAAATGAACATCTTCCTGGGTGGTTCAGAGGCACATGAAAGTTTGAGAAGCATTGCCATAGATGCAAATGCTTGTTAGCAAGCAGGACAAAAGCCTGTTGTAGTCCCCACTCTCATCCTTTTAGGTACCCTGATAAGCACATCCATGAAGGTTTGCTTACCCAGGAGGCTTCAAAGATATAGAGATTCCTGTTTCCTGAAGAGTCTTATCTGTGGTAGGGGCTAAGGATCTGTATTTTTAGAAAAGCTCCCTGTGTACCTCTGATGAAGACAGGCTTGGGATTCTTGGCAAACACTGTGTATGTAACAGCTAAACCCTCAGCCTGAATGTTTGTATCACTAGCTGGAGAATCCAAGCAGTTGCCTAAGAATGGAGACGCTAGAGAGAAACATGTGTGCCATTTATAAGATGCTAACATTACTCCAAGAGCTGATATTATCTAGTTAATTACGGAAGGTCTGCCTAATGAAACAGCCTGGCCAGGTTTTCAAACTGTTCATTTTTGTTGTATTTACAGCAGTGTAACTTTTTGTACAAAGAAAGTCTTACAAAGACCCTCAATATCCAAAACAGACAAGAGCGAAATGGCTCTAGCTTACATGGACGGGCCCTGGTTGTTTCCTGTTCTGGTTCCAGGGGATGTGGTTTGAAAAATGTCATGAAAGATGACAGCTATGGCCTGGAGTGGAAGCCAATTTTAGGTAAGAAAGGCCCTGCTAAATTAAACTTCATTAAAGGAAAGATCTGGTCCACATTTGCATGCTCTCATAGAGTGAAGGACATGGCTATGAGCATGAATTTTAATTATGCCTCTGAAGTGGTAAACATCAATTTTCATTCTGTTGCAAAAATAATTCCATGAGTATAAACCCAAATATTCCTAAAAATAGTTCTCAAAGCATACATTCCAGAAAATAGGAACATAAAATGGCATTGGTGAAGAGAGTGATTTTTTGATCTGATGGAGAAAATAGGCCTCAGTTTCTCCACACTTAAACTATGATAATTTGGGTACCTGTAGTTCAGGGGCACTGTTGTTGTTGTTTTTAAAGCTATTTATTTATTTATTTTGGTGAGGAAGATTAGCCCTGAGCTAACATCTGTTGCCAATCCTCCTCTTTTTGCTGAGGAAGATTGGCCCTGAGCTAACATCCGTGCCCATCCTTCTCTACTTTATATGTGGGACCCCGCCACAGCATGGCTTGATAAGCAGCTCGTAGGTCCGTGCCTGGGATCCAGGCCTGCAAACCCTGGGCTGCTGAAGCAGAGTGTGGGAACTTTACTACGCCACTGGGCTGGCCCCTCAGGGGCATCGTAATTCATAGAAAGACTTTGAACTGTCAGATGCTATGATGTTCACAGCTCTCAAAAGCTCATTTTTAAGGGCCTGCTCAGATCCTGTAGGGCAATATATGTATAGCACTAATTAATGCAATTAAAGACAGAAGAAAAAGAAAGTGCTTAGTAGCTATGACCTTTTTAGTTTAACAAACTGAGTTAATCCAAAACATGCTTATAGCAAAAGGAAAATTAATGACTATTTTATTTTTTTGCCATATTATTTTTTCCACTAAGGCCAAAGCCTTGCCCTTCAATGTAAAAGAAATAAAGATGGCTTTGTCCTTGCAAAGTTTCAGTTTCCCTCAAATTTTGTCCGAGTTCTCTGAGCACACACCCAAAACTGCTGTACTGCATAAATGAAAATCAATTCTTCTATTGAAGGCCAAAGCTAGAAATATTTGTGTATGTTTCTACTCCATGGGGCACAGTTGCTACATTGTCGGAAACTACTAAATATTGTACAATGATAGAGATCAACTTGGGTTGTCAGTGTTTGCAATATTGTAAGACAAATAGATGAGAACAAAGCTAAAAACTGGGCACTAGAAATCATGATAAGACAGGACCGTGCTTCATCATTATCACCAGGAAAATCTGATAGGCTTTTATTGAAGTTTGAGTGGCATTCGTCTGAGAGCATTAGCAAGGACTGGCTTACATCTCATTCTGTACAGTAATGTCATAAGATTTTATTTTTAGCACTGAGGAAAAGAAAATTAAGAATGTCAGTACAAAACTAGTAGATACTATTTATAAATCACTATACTTTAAAGAAAAAGAAATGCCCATCATTATGATCATATACTCTTTTCTCTTTAGTCAACACAGACTAGTTAAAATGAATAAGAATCCTCAATAAGGTGATTGATCATATAAATCAATCAATCAGTCTATATATATAAACTTCAAAAGTTTTTTTATATATAATATTAGCAATACCCATGTGGAAATTATAAAGGGGTAAGATCTCATTTACAATAGAAAAGACAATCACAAAACTCTAGGAATAAACCTAACAAAAAATGGTAGGTGGGATTCATATAAAGAAAACCATATGGGCCAGCCCTGGGGGCCTAGTGGTTAAGATCGGCGTGTTCCGCTTTGGCGGCCCGGATTCGGTTCCTGGGGGTGGACCTACACCACTCCTCAGTAGCCATGCTGTGGAGGCAGCTCACATACAAAAAGAGGAAGATTGGCAACAGATGTTAGCTCAGGGTGAATCTTCCTCAGCAAAAAAAAGAAAACCATAAAACAATATAAAGACTTTAAGGAGGTTTTGAAAAACATGGAGAGACATTCTATATCCTGGAGTGGAAGAGTCTGCATTTTAAATATGTCAGTTCTTCCTAGATTACTTTATACATCTATGACAATGCTAATCAAAATCCCAATATGATTTGGGGAAATTCTGACAAACTGGAAAAACTGATTCTAAACTTCACCTGGAAAAATAAACAGAGAATATTTGCAAAAGTAAAATAATGAGGGAAATAATTGTCCCAGGAAAAAAATGAAACATTGAAACACAATAGAACATTCCCAAATAGGTGCAGATTCTATAAAATTCAGTATTTGGTAAACACAGCATTTCAAATCAGTGGGTAAGGCATGGATTATTTAATAAATGGAATTGGAATAAACAGCTAATCATTTGGGGAAAAAAAAATCTAAAGTTGGAGCCATTCCTCAAATCTTATACCAAAGATTTAAATGTAAAAAATAAAAACAAGAACTAGAAAAATATACATAAACTTATCAGATTTGGGGAGTGGGGAAGCCCTTTCTAAACATCTATGATAAGACAGCATACATAAAGAAAAGATGGGGGCCAGCCCCATGGCCTAGTGGTTAAGTTTGGTGCGCTCTGCTTCAGCAGCCCAGGTTCAGTTCCCGGGCGCAGACCTACACCACTCTCAGCAGCCATGCTGTGCTGGTGACCCACATACAAAAAAGAGGAAGAGTGGCACAGATGTTAGCTCAGGGCTAATATTCCTCAAGCAAAAAGAGGAAGATTGACAACAGATGTTAGCTCAGGGAGAATCTTTCTCAGCAAAAAACAAAACAAACAAACAAAAAAGATGGATAGTTCTGACTATATAAAAATTTTAAAACTGTTATGTGAAAAAAATTCATAAAATGCAAATGATACAGTAGAAACATATTTGTTTCATATATGACAAAGGGTGATATCTTTAAAGAGCTCTTACAAATGATTAGGAAAAAGACAAATATTCCAGTAAGAAAATGGGCAGAAGAGATGAACAGGCAACTCACACACAAAGAAAGAAATATCGTCAGTAATTATATTTAAAAAGTTTGTGATTTGCTCCCCCAATTTCAAACAAATGAAGTCAAAAGTTGATTTTAAATGATAATATTTAATCTTGGTGAGAGTAGGGAGAATAGGCACTCTCATGTACTTTTGGCAAGAATATAAAGTAATATGACCTTTGGAGAAACAAGGTGGTTATACATCTCAAAACCTTAAAACGTATATATCCTTTGGCCCACCAAGAGCACTTTTAGGCATCTGACCTAAGGAAATTTTCATGAATACTGATGGCAACACTGTTTTTTATTATTAAAAACTGAGGACAAGAGCCAGCCCTAGTGGTTTAGTAGTTAAGATTCGGCACTGTCACTGTCATGGCCCAGGTTCATTTCTCGGTCATGAAACCATACCACCTGTCTGTCAGTTGTCATACTGTGGCGGCAGCTCACAAAGAGAACTAAACTAACAACTAGGATACACAACCATGCACTGAAGCTTAAAAAAAAAACAAAAAACCAAGAACAACTTAAATGTCAACAAGAGGGATTTGATTAAACAAATTATGACATATGATCATACAGTGGACTACCATACACCTATTAGAGATGGAGTAGCATGGTTCATAGTATATTAAGAGGGGAAAACAATCTGTTTCCAAAATAGTACAGTACAATGTGTGCCCATATTGTGTAAAAATACATTACGTAGAGAAAAAATACTAGAAGGATACATCAAAATGTTAACCATGGATATATGTGATTGGTAGGATTCATTAAATAAGTTTAATAAATTAACATTTATTTCAATTTTCTTTTTTATACTTTTCAGGGTCTCTACAATCAACATAAATTACTTTGTAATAAACAAAAAATGTTACTTTTAAAACAGAGTTTGGAAAGAGGCATAAAACATTTGCAAAAGAGATGGAGATAGTTTGGCTCCCTATGTTTCATAAGTGTAGATATCAATGAAAATATCTCTGCTGCTTTGAAAAATAATTATAAATTCATAGGTTTCATCAATAATTTTAAAAAGGTGACCTCTCCACTTCTCCTAAAGTCTGGTTGTGAGTGACTAAGACTATTTTAGATTCTTTTTTCATTCCTGAAACTATGAGAAGGAGGTTACTTGACTCATCCGGGGCCACTTGTAGCTCTTGGAATTTTAATCCTCCTCCTGGCCCTCTGGCAGCGACACAGTGCTCTATGGGGCCAAGTCACAAAATTAGCTCACTCAACACAGATTATCTCAGCATAACATTTATCTCTGGGAAAGTGCCTTTCATGCTACTGGGCATTGCATTCTTCATCTGCCAAAAGACCGTCCAGATTTTGTGCCATGAGAAAGCAAGGGGAATGAGCATTTTCCTGGGAGTCAGGAGGATGAGTTGTATTGTCCACCTTGCCACCAGCGAGTGACTGAACTTCTCTGGGTTATTCAGATCTGAATGATAGGGGGCTGGAGAGATGACCAGTGAGGTTCCTACCTGTTTTGGGGTGTAGGATTCCATGTAGGGCTCATGTTCCCCAACTTTCTGACTCCACTGATCACTGATTTGCTTTATGCTCTTCAACATGCTTGTGACTAAATTTGAATAACACTGAATAACTTGCCTATGTTCTGTGTGAACTCATGTCTTGTACTTTTGCCTGAGTCCCACAAGCAGATGGTAAATGTGTTGAAGGTACACAGTAGGTAAGCGCTTAATAAATGCTGGTTAACCTAATTCCAGCCCACCATTAACCTCAATTCAACACCTTTCCACTTAGAGCAATTAAAATGGAATTATTGAAGCACCTTACCTTGGATTGTATCATTGAGGACATGTTCCTTTGCTAACAAAAGCAGCTGTAAGAGCTCACCAACATGTCTCTAGCGTCTCATCCCTAGGGCCCCACACTTGTCTTAGTGGACCCACAGCAGCCCTCTAAGGACCAAACCTATCTAAACTTGCTCAGAAGATTGGCTGTAGTGACTTTGTCTGCTGTTACTGGTGCTCATTGGTACTTTAATAAAGGACTGTAAGCACTGTGAAATAAAAATATGTAAGGGTAGAATAGAATCCAGATGAATTATTTATTAGCAAGCACCTTGTGATCAATAGCAGCAAAGTCTAGATTTTGACAACAACAAAACAAACAATTTCATTTTCCTTTGTATTCTTTCCAGTGCTTACAACCTGACTTGCAGTGATAGTCAGCAACTCACTAAATGTCTCTTGTATTGGACTGGATGAGAAGAAAATTGTGTTTCCAGTTCTAGAGATTAGCATGAATTGGTCACCAATTTCTACATATTTTTAAAAAACATGTGCATAATATAAACAACAGTTTCTAAATGCCTACAATTCTCTCTCCAGCCACATAGACATATTGATTCCTCTGAACGTGATTATGTTTTTATTTTCCTTTCTGGCAAAAAAAGTGACTTTCTCAGGTCCCAAGCTTGGTTGGCATGAAGAGTGAATTAGAATCTGAATCTTTATGCTTTTTGCCTCTGATTATCCAAGTGAAGCCCGGCCCTACCACCATTATGTGACAATCAGCAGACCCCAGGTGAGACCACCACGAAAGAACAGTTTTAATTATAAAGAATGTGATGTTTGACTTTTTTTTTTAATCATCTGGTCAGCGGGGTAGGACTTTCTCAATTATTTTGTTGGTTAACTTAGAAGAAGCATGGCTGAGCAATTCTTCAAGTTTCCAGCCCAGTTTCATCTCTGCAAAGGCCCTGATACTCGCAGAGTGAGGCACGACGGCTTTTCCTTTCTGTTCTTGGCCCTTCGAGCTGGCCGGGAGACTAACCGAGTCCACCTGACAGAGCTGCTCCGAATGGCCCCATCCAGGGATGGCTGAAGACCTGAAGCCCCTTAGGCCACCAGAGTACCTCGTGTTTCCCTTTGGTTCAGGCTTCTAGAAAAGTCCCAGAACTCCAATGCAGCCCCACAACTGGACTAACCCAGCAGTTTGGCCTTCAGAGGCCCTCAGCAGCTTGTTTTTGAAACAGAGGGCGTGATGGGTGATAACACGGCCCACTCCTTCTGTCCACACCCTTCCCTGCAGGTCTGGACCACAGCAGTCTCCGGCCTGAGCTTCTGGGTCCTCGTTAGCACCCAGTCCTGGGCAGTGGCGGACAGCCTGCCCCTGCTGGCCAAAGGCGGTATCCAACCCCAAACCCATCTTGTTTGTATGCAACGGAAAGAAATGACTGAATTTCTTCTGGACACACACAGTGTTGATACACGGAGCTGCCCAGCCTGGACAACTGCTGGCTGGGGTGTCTCTCTAATAAGCGTCTTCCAAGAACCAGCCACCGCAAACAAGACAAGAGCACATGCTACCCGCTCAGACAGAAGAAATTCTGCTGGGGGTGGGTGAGGGACCCCCGCCCCCCCAACACACGCAGACAGTCAGAGCAGGGCAATGCAAGAACCAGCCACTCCTGGGTGATTTTGTGTTATCTAGACCTGCCCCGGCTCCTCTTCTAGCTTGGAGCCCCAGAGCTGGGGCAGGGCCTTCCTGGAAAGCACTTCCAGCAGCTGCCATGCTGTTCCCTGGTTCATGGGAGGTTCCTCCATCCAGGCTCTGAGTCAGCTCTCTGCCTTCTCCTCCAGACTCTGGGCTGATCGCTGGGGCAAGGACTCTGCCCTATTCCACTAGAAACCCCAGGGTCCAGCCCCGAGCTTGGCATCTGGGAGACGCCCAGTGGGTCCTCATGGAGCCAGAGGGTCCTGAGACCACGGATCCTCACCTCCGAGTGGTCCTCCTGTCTGACTGTCCTGCCTCCCTCCCTTTCACCTCCTGGGCAGCCTCCTGCCAGGAAACGAAGAGCTCCTGAGGGCTTTCTAGTCTTTTCCCTCAGGCAGAGTGGATGCCTGGGAGGCGAGACCAAGGATAGGGCTTCCTGCCCTGACAGCTTCCTAGCTCACATGACCTCCATTCTCTAAGGGGGCTGTCAGATCCCCCAGTGCTGTGTGTGCCTCGCATGTATAACATGTTGCATATGCATCTGGTGACATTTTAAGGCAGTGAATCGCAAGCATTACTGTGTAAAGGATCACGTGGGGAGTGTGCCAGAAGCAGACTCCCAGGCCCTACCTCCTGGAGACGCTGATCTGTAGGTTCAGGATGGGGCCTGGGAATCTGCATTTTAAGGAGCAGCTTAGGTGACATATCCAGGGGGTCTGCAGACCTCAGAGTGACAGACAGCGGCTTAAAGACCCCTCCTCCCACCGCTGTATATAAGCGGTACAGCTTCCGCAGACCCTCTTGTGGGAGCCCCCACCCCACATCTCTCTAGAGACGCTGCAGGGAGATCCTAAGCCGCAGCTCCTGCTGGTCGTCCCCCACCTCTGCTAACAGGAAACTGAAGATCTGCATAGAGTGGACGGAGGCGGGGCCCCTCCCTCCAAGAGCTTCTGGTGGAGTGGTTAGGAGTCAGCCCTGGGAGCTGCGGGCCTTTCTCACCGTTCTCACGGTTAGGGGAGCCTGGGCCCTGCTTCCTTCCCTCACTGCCCAGACCCTTGGTTTCACCATCAGTGAGGGACTCCCACACTCTTGCGGTGTTCAGCCACAGGCTTCAGGCTTCAGTGGGCCAGGCTGCAGCTGCAAGATCTGATGCCTCGCACACCTTTTTCCGATCCCTTCAAATGAACCTTCTGACTCTTCCCTGCAAGAGGCTCTCTGAGCTGAGGAACCGAAATTATTTTGTTTGATAAATTAACACTCATGTTCCTTGCTTAACCCACAAAACCCTCAGATACTAAGAAAAGGAAGTAAGACTCCAAGAACTTCTATATTTTATGTGTTTAACTTTTACATTCCACTTTACAGCTCAAGAGCTGTGTATCAGAGTACCTACTCCGTGCCAGGTGTGTGTATGTGTCCCTTAGACTATAAACCAAGCGTAGCTGCTTTGTCATCAGTCTCCCCCGTATTTATGCAGGACAGTGGGTCTCACATTTGGGACTTTGGGACATGCACGTGCCTTGTGGGGAATCCAACTGCTGAATCAGAGTCTCCAGAGGAAGGCGCTCACATGTGTATAAGTACATTATGGAAAAGTAATACACATATGGTTAAAAAAAAAAAAGCATGTAAAATTGGACAACCTCCATGGGGATGCTAATCTGTACTAATGATGGAAACACTTGGCCCAGGCCAATGCCTGGCACTTGACAGCTGCTTGGTAGGTACCGATGAAAACACAGGCAGCGAAGCCTTCTGCCCTTCCCTCCCTCCTCGCCCCTCCATCTATGGCATGCTTCTTCCACTCACAGGCATATTGTTTGAGTGAAGCAGAGTAAATATCAGTCTAAAGAGCCGCTCTCAGTAATGACCTGGAGCGATTTCCTATAAAGGATAGTCCTTGCACCAGGCCAGCTAACACATCCAGGCTCTGAGGACCTGGCCACCCGGCCCCCCACCCCCAGATGTGTTCATGCTATGTGCATTTAAGCGCTGGCCATTTTCAGTTTTATTTTCTCGTGGACTTTGATTCTAAACACATCATTACAGCCTTGTCAATTTCTTATTTCTTATGTTCTAGTCAGTTTGCGATTAGACACAGTAGCCAACACCATGCTATACGTCATACTTGTATAATTGGCTGTTTTCACAGTTTCTCCAGGTTAATGCATCCATTCCTCATAATGTTCCTGTGAGTCAGACAAGGCCACTGGATCCTATTATCCAGACAAGGAAATGAAGCCCCAAGAGATGATCCGTGATTTACCAAGGGCAGGCCACTGGTAAGTAGTATTGCTTAATCAACGTTTGCTGCAAGAGCACCTACTCGAGTTTATGTAAGGACATTTACTAGGGTTTCTTTCTGTTTATAAAAGTAATACATGCTCATTATAGAGAATTTGGAATATCAGAAACATACAAAGAAAAAAATTAAAATCAATTGTCAGTCCAACCACAAAGAAAACCCTGTTTATATTTCTTTCCGGTCATTTTTCTATGCTTGTGCATATATTATGGTTGCAATTTACATACATTTTTGTATTTTGCATATTTTCATTTGACATTGCGTCAAAATAATTTTCATAACTCATTAAATATTTTTGAAATCAATACGTTAATGACTTCATAATAGTGATCATAGAATTATACAATAATTCACTTATCCATTTCTCTCGCACATTTAAGTTGCTCTTAATTTTTTACACTATTTTAAGTAACTCTGTAATGAACATCTTCATATTTGTTTTTCCAGTAAGGTTTAAATTTTGTTCCCTGAGGCTCTGTAACGGGGGTGCCTATTTCAGTTTCCTTTCACATTGGATTTCTTCCATCATTTTGCTATTTTGGTTCTCACATTCATTTCTAAAACTTGATACAGTGTGGAAAGAAAGCTCCTAATGCTCCTTCCACAAATTCCAGGTCTTTAAAAGCTTTTCTTCCAGACTCTTTTTCTGGGCAAAACATTTATAACGGGTATACTACAAAATAATGTTCATGACAACCTGAAGCTTGACATAAGGAAGGACACAACAGTGAAATAAATGATTTGAATATTAATTTAACTGAGAAATGAGAAGTGTCCATGAAACATGGATAGCACTTTTCTTCCAAGAAGGAGCCCTCTCAGATGGCCGGGGGCCATTCGCTCTCTGCAATAGACGAGGGACAGACAAGTTCCTACTTTGTCAGATTCCTTCTACCAGCTCAGGCACGGAACAGCTGCCAAAGCAGCTCTCAATTTAATGGCCAATCATACCTACGGAAAGAGGCCAGTGGCCGATTCGGGAGTGGGGTTTTTCGGGAGTTCTAAGCTGTCTTGGAGAAAAGAGCATCCGAGGGGAAGGCAGCCAACTGCTACCACATCAGCCGCTCCACAGCGACAGCTGTCAGGACAGCTGCTGAGGAAGGTTGTCAGGTGCCTGGGCTGAAACCCGCTCGTCACGGAGAGATGGCGTTGCCTCTGACAGCCAACTGCACCCAGTGAATCACCTCTGTTATCACCATCAGACTCTCTGTGTCCATAATTGCCCAAATGTGCAAATAGCTATTACAATATCGATGGAAGAAAACCAACAGCCATTTATCATCACGGAACAGCAGTTGCGAACTGCTTCTATCTGGGGAGAGCTTCACGAGAGGCCTGGAAAACCTCTCAGTCATCAACCCTGTTTGTGTGTTTTCAGCCGTAATAATTCTGAAGTATGATTAGAATCAGAAGGGCTCACTTTCACTTCTCTCGAAGAGTTGGAGGGGAAATCCAGCCTCGGAGACTGGGAGCTGGGCAGCCCTCCCCGCAGGTCACATTTCTAGATGTTTTCTCATCTAGCAAGCTCCCACCTCTCTGTGCTTGGCTAGGAAAGGAGGAGCCTCCAGCAGGGAAGACAAATCTCCATTCCACGTTATTTGAACTCTGTTATATTGGTTTCTATTCCCAAAGTTCAGTAGGTGATTTTTGCAAAATGCCATACCGATAGTTTTTATTTTAGTAATGACCCCCTAGAATCACCCTGTGCACTGTCAGGTGGAAAAATGGAATCATAAGGACCTGAGATGAGGATCTGAGACAGAAGAAATAAAACCAAAAACACAATTCTGAGTATTTCATTGCTTTAGCCTGCATCCAATCTTTCTTTATTGATGGATTGTGGCCTATCTTATATTAGAAATTCCCACAAACTTGGATTCCTTTTCGGCACTGAAGTTATTAGTTTTGTTTTCCCCTAGAGTTGGTAATGGCGGGATGTCAGTCCTCTGGATGGGCCACTCTCGTCACTAAATCGCCCATCTGGGGCTCTCTGGGTGATGGATGGCTCTTAAACTGTTTCCCTCTGGTAATGCAAACTAGCCGAGGTGGGAAATGAACCACAAACCTGCATTCTTGTACGGCAGGCATTGGTCAAATGGGAACCAGGGTGACATGGATGTCCTCAAGCTCAGAGTAATTACCAGCCTCCTTCTGGAATCAAAGCACTGTAGCTGGGGATTAGGCTTCAGGTCTCTGCCATCCAATATGACGGCCACTGCCACTGGTGGCTCTTGAGCACTCAAAATGTGGCTAGTCTGACTTGGGATGTGTTGCAAGTGTGAAATACCAGATTTGAATGATTTAATACAAAAAGGAGAATATAAAATATCTCAATACTCTCTGAATATTGATTACATATTCAAATGATACTGTGAAGAACTGGGTGAAATAAAGTATATTATTAAAATTAATTTCACTTCTTTCTTTTTACTACTATAATGTGGCTACTAGAAAATTTAAAATGACACCTGTGGCTTGCATTTGGAGCTTACAATGTGTTTCTATTGGACGTGCTGGCTTAGGTGGTCAAAAACATTCATTGGAAATCAGTGGAAAATCTCTCTATATATGTTATTTACTGGGGTGGTAATGGGGAGGGCAGTTCTCAGTACTCTGCCCAGATTTGCACAGCATGGAGCCTCACACTAGTGTGTAGCCTCCATATCTCTTCTAGTTTTTTGCCCTCAGAGCCATTTACTGTTCACACCTTTCTCAGTGGTGTGGGAATGAAATTAGGAAGTCTGCAGACAGAGACGGGCCCAGCCCACAAGAGATGTGCCACAAACCCTTTAAGTGTCTTGATGCTGAAGTTATTTTTAGAGCGAAATTCACAAATAAGAACAACCAAAGTCTTGCCCCTAGAATAAAATTTGGCTTTTATCTCATCCTTCAACCTAACACAATACTGGACACACACCTAGCCATGCCACCTCCAGCAAATGTGAAAATTGACTCTTCAGCCCGACTGCTCAATTTCTGTCCATTTATATAAAGACTATTACGTACTGGATGACCCACTGGAGAAAAAATCCTAACACGGCAAAAATCAAGTTTCTTTTCTCTCCTATCAGAACAACACCCCTACGAATTCTAATTGCCCCATGGTTCTCTCCCAGAGCCACTGTCCAGACCAGACCCTCATCCCTGCCCCTGTAACTGCCACAGCCTCCTCGAGTTGTGTTTGGCTCCAGCTTCTCCCTCTCTGATTGACCTAATCGCCACTAGAGAATCTCTCTCTACTGCTATGGTGTACAAACAGCTGTACTAGGCCCCACATGTACAGCATCTCATTTAACTCCCAATAACCCGCAAGACAGGCAGAATTATAGTGTCCCTGTCCCAGAGAAGAGGACCCCCAGGCTGCAGGGCTGAACAACTGGCCCAGATCACAGCTGTAAATGGCCAGAGTCAGGGTCCAGGCCTCCTGCCTCCTGGCCAGTGGCCTTTCCACCATGCGACCGTGTCTCATTCTCTCATGGAGCCATCCCTCTGCACTCCAGTTCCCTGACACAGGCCCAGCCCCTTCTCCACTTCAAGCCTCCTTCCCACCAACCTTTCCTTCTAGTGACCCCCACTTCTTGCTGGCTTCATTGGCAGAGTCCAAATTCTTCTTCAGCTCACCTGGGACCCGCCTGGGCCCACTCTTGGCCTGTTCCTCACTTGGTGGCAGCCTTCTTTTCCCACACCCTTCCCAAGCCAGGCCTGCCTGCCCCAACGCCTCACCTGTGGCCTCCTGTTCAAAGCCCCTGCTTCTGTATCAGCCGAACGCTCCATTTCCGATTCTTAGGGCCAACGGAACTGAGTTATCTGCTTGGACTCTTCATTCCTAACTTTCCTCTGAATTCCGAGAACCCTGATATGAATTCCTGACGTTTTTGTAAACGAGAGTAGATTTTTTATTCCTTCCGGTAGATATTTTATTCCTTTCAAACCTTGTTTGAGAGCCTGGATTTCAGACCCACTCGTGCCTTGGGGTAAGGAGAACTCCATCACCCTGGCACCTCCTTAACTAACTCCTACCCCAGTGCAGTGGGTAGGACAATGGGCTTAGCGACCAGACGGGGGTGGGGGGGGGTTAGATTGTGGCTCTGCCATTTACTAGTTGAGAGACTTTTGGAAGTTATTTGTCCTTCCTATACCTCAGTTTCTCCAGCTGTAAAATGGGAATATTAATAGCACTGCCTCCTAGGATTGCTAAGAGGATTAAATTAACATCTGTAACATATTCAAAGAGTGTCTGGATCCAGTATGTGCTATATAAGTATCAGCCATTCTCATTCTTTCCTGGTTCTGCTTTCTGGCCTGTTCAAATCTGGACTGAGCAGCTATTATCTGCCATGACACTAACTAAATTCATTAATTATTACCCCTGACTCTTGTGTACCACCCATGCCAGCCCAAGAGATCTAGTTGGGTCCCTATATTTTCCTTTTCAGTTGCTAGTTTCTGAAACAACTCCTCCCTTCTCCTAGTCTCTGTCTGCCCCCCAATACCATCTCCTCAGGCAATCCTTATCCTTGTGTCTTCTGAACTCCAGCTCAGATTTGTTTTCTCCAGACAGCTTCCTATGATTAATCTCTCCTAGGCTCATGGCTTCCTCTGCCCTCAGAAATTCAGTTTACATTACAGCGATGGTTCTCAAGCGGGGTGATTTTGCCTCCCAGGGGACATCTGGCATTGTCAGGGGACGATTTTATTGTCTTAACTGGGGGAGGGGGCTGCTAGTGGCATCTAGCGGGTAGAGGGGAGGGATGCTGCTAGATATCCTGCAAACACAGGACAGCCCCCACCCCTGCCACAAAGAATTCTCTGGCCCAAACTGTCAATATTACAAAGATTGCAAACCCTGCATTACCATCATCTGTCCTTGTTGATGTTCCTCTGTTTTTTTTTTTTTTTTAAAAAAAAGCCTTGGCTGTCTGCAAGCCAAGGAGACAGGCCTCAGGAGAAACCAAACCTGCTGACACCTTGATCTTGGACTTCTAGCCTCCAGAACTGTGAGAAAAGAAATTTCTGTTGTTTTTTGTGTTTTAAAAAAAGCCTTCGGTGGTTTCACTTGTGTGTGCCAGCCTCCAGCTAGATTTCTTTTGATTCTTCCGTAGTACTTAAGACAGTGCTGTGCTTAAAATAGATTAACTGATAATGATTAATTTTCTAACCAAACAGCCGGCCAGGAATATTTTTCATTAAATATCTGGGATATGTCATCGCAAGATAAAAAATAGCCACATAAATGTTTGAAACATTCTGCGCTCGTGGAGAGAAAAATGCAGAAGTCTCTTTGTAGTCACCCACCAGAAGTCTGTCCAGCTAGGGGAGGAGTGAGGGGAGTCAGCATCCTGTCTGCACCGGCCACGATGACATGGGCCACCTGTTCACAACAGGTTTCATTTCCGTATTCTTTTCTAAGAACTTGAACTTTTTGTTGCTATTCATGGGATTAACATCATATATGACAGCAAAACCTGGTCATCTGCATCTAAGAGAAATCGTGTCTTTTTTCTAGAATGGGAGTGGTGCTGAGGAAGGTGCATCAATGATCTGAAATTGAGGTCGAGTCATTTAAGGTACAGGGGAAGCGAACATCTGGCAACTGCTCCCTCGTCTGTCATGAGTCTTTCCTGAAAAGATGATAACTAAATAGCAGAGAGAAAAGACCATCCTTCCCATTCCCAGTAACTCAATGGGGGTTTATACAGAGCACAAGTGACCAAGCGTTTAACCCACTGCTGCCTAAAGTGAAGACGCTGACGGAAGGTGGCTAGCAGCCACAGGCATTCTTGTGTTACTCTTGCTACCTCTCTCTCTGCACGGTGGTCACCAGCATCGCGGTGGAGAACAGAGGGGTGGCCCCATCCTAAATGACCACGCTTCACTCGCTGGCTAGAAAAGCCTAGAATCCCAATCTGTGAAGGAGACCTGCACACATTGTAGGTGGAGTTTATAATAATAATCAGATAAAAGGTCTCTGACCTGGTGAGAATATGTGTTGTTTTAGATGAGGCTCGGCCAACATTCTGAGGTGAGTAAGATGGGCCGGAACTTTGGTGAAATTACATAAACTAAAAAACAAATTGAGGATCAGAGGCCTCCATTCAGAGTGGGCCTCTTCTCTGGGTGCTTTCAAAATCTGAATGAGAGCCAGCCCTGATGGTCTAGTGTTAAAGTTCGGCGTGCTCTGCTTCGGCGGCCCAGGTTCAGTTCCCCGGGCGCAGAACCACACCACTCATCTGTCAGTAGCCATGCTGTAGCGGCTCACAAAGAAGAACTAGAAGGACTTACAACGAGGATGTACAACTAGGTACTGGGACTTTGGGGAGGAAAAAAAAGAGAGGAAGATTGGCAACAGATGTTAGCTCAGGGCGAAACTTTCTCAGGAAAAAAAAAAGCATAAATACTTAAAAAAAAATTCTGAATCAACCGTAGGACATAAGGAGTGTTACCAGGATCTGGTTAGGAAGTTCTGGCCCCACTGACACCTGGAACGGATGGCCCAACTCTCACCCTCCCAAATGGATCCATTATACCTGAGTGCAGAAGATTTCCATCTTGTAAAATAATATATGTCCCACATATCTACTTGCTAGGATTTTTGGCTTTGGAGAAGCCCTGGACAAAACACATGAGGAGGGCAGTCCCACGTTGTCTGGGACAGACAACAGCTCCAGCTGGCGTCAGGTACCAGCAGTCCTTGGACAGGGGCGAAAGGCAGGCTTCCTCTGTGAGGCATCAGAAGTAAAGCTTTCAACATCTTCTGCTAGCACTTGGTACCCAAAGGTCCCCCTCACCCCAGCCCAAGTGTGAGCTCTGGGAATCTGTGGCAAGTGTTATATGGCAGCTACCCAGTCCTGAGGATCTGTGCAGAGGGGTTAGCTTGGCCACAATCGGTGATGCTGGGCCCCAAAGCATAAACACAGGAAGCCTCCCTTACATGAGTCCACACCAGATCATTCAGTCCCCGGGTAATGTTCTTAAATAAATTTCTCAAGGAATTTCCCATTTGGGTCATTACAGCTGTATCTTAGAAAAGAGGAAGGCCATCTACCCATTCCTCAACTAATCCTTTTGAGATGCATGACTCTTGTGCTTGTTCAACCCTCTTGAGATGCTGGACTCTGCCGTCAGATATGTGGAATACATAAAAGGTGAAGGATCTGAAAGGAGGAACCGTGTCTCTAACCCAGGGGTTCTCAGAGTGTGGCCTCCAGCCGAGCACCATCATCAACTCCTGGGAACTTGTCAGAAATACAAATTATTGGACCCCACCCCAGACCTACTGACTCAGAAACTCTGAAGGTGGGCCCAGCAGTCTGTTTAACAGCCCCTTCGGGTGATTCTGGCCTATGCCCAAGTTTAAGAACCAGTGACCTAATCAAATAGCATGGAACTTGACCATATTAATTAACAATAATAATGACTCTGTTCAGGTATTTCAGATGATGATTCCATTGTTTATAACTTCACAATTACATTGATAGAGACAAAAAAAAAAGAAGATACCAGTTAAGAATATAATTTGCCATTATCACAGTGCCTAGTACTCAGTAAGCACTCAATAAATATACGGTGGTCCCTTGGTATCCATGGGAGACTGGCTCCAGGTCTGCCCGTGGATACCAAAATCTGTGGATGCTCAAGTCCCTTAGTTGGCCCTCTGTATCCACAGGTTCCACATCGACGGCTTCAACCAACCTCGGACCCCGCGGATACAGAGGGCCGACTGTATGTTGAGTGAGTGAGTGAATGAATGAATAAAGTTCTTCAAAAACAAACAAAAAAATGAAGTTAAAAACCATTCTCCCCAGCTTTTCTTTCAAACGATCCAAAACAAGATAAACAATACCTGGGCTGGCCCCGTGGCTTAGCGGTTAAGTGTGCGCGCTCAGCTACTGGCGGCCTGGGTTCGGATCCCGGGCGGGCACCGACGCACCGCTTCTCTGCCCATGCTGAGGCCGAGTCCCACATACAGCAACTAGAAGGATGTGCAACTATGACATACAACCATCTACTGGGGCTTTGGGGAGAAAAAAAAAAGGAGGAGGATTGGTGATAGATGTTAGCTCAGAGTGGGTCTTCCTCAGCAAAAAGAAGAGGATTAGCATGGATGTTAGCTCAGGGCTGATCTTCCTCACACACACACACAAAAATAAATAAAACCCACACTAAAAAAAAAAAAAAAACAATACCAATAACTCTGAGCGATTTCAATAACCATATAGGTCCAATTCTTTGTCGTGTAAATCTGTGCTGTCCAATATAGTAGCCACTAGTCATATGTGTCTACTGAGCACTTGGAATGTGGCTAATCCCAGTTGAAATGTGCTATAAATGTGAAATACACAATTGGAAAGACAGTACAAAAAACAAAAAATGTGAAAGATTTCATTAGCATTTTTTATGTTAAGTACATGGTGAAATGATAATATTTTGGATATACTGGGTTAAATAAAAAATATTATTAAAATTAATTTCACCTGTTCCTTTTCACTTTTTTAAATGTCACTACTAGAAAATTTGCAATTGCACATATAACTTGCATTATATTTCTATTGGACACGCTGCTAAGTCTAGGTCCAAGTGTGTTACTTTTAGTTTTGTGAGGGTCACAGGAGATTTTAGCCTATTTCTATTCTATTGATTCCCACTGAGTGTAAGGAGCAACCCACCCATTCACTTACTCAAGGACCCTTGGACTTCAAGTTTCCATCCTTAAATGAAAATAGATTTTTTTTTTCGGTGAGGAAGATTGTCCCTGAGCTAACATCTGTGCCAATCCTCCTCCACTTTGTATACAGGACACCGCCACAGCATGGCTTGATGAGCAGTGTGTAGGTCCGTGCCCGGGATCTGAACCTGTAGACACTGGGATGCCAAAACGGAGCACATGAAACTAACCACTACACCACCGGGCCTTCCCCAGGAAAATAGATTTTTTAAGGTGCACAATCCAGATTTTGATGGTATGTAATGTGGCATTTATCCATTTGGAGTTTTGTTTTCTCCTGGAAAGTGTTAATCTAGGATTTCCAAATAAACGGTCTTCATTTCTGTTCACCTATGTAAGCCAAATTTTTCCCATAGGATCCTCGGAAAGTAAATTTGGATAAATTACCGATGTGAGGAATTTTTTCCTTACCAAACATGGTGGCAGGAAGAGCCCTCCCTGGAGGACCCCACCATTCTCCTCCGGTAGGACCACCCTATGCATTCTCTGTCTTCTCTCACATGTACCTTCTGGCCTCTGCCTGCTGGCTCCAAGTGAGTCCCAATGCCCACATCAAACTTCAGACTACACAGCAGATATTACTGTACTCATGTTCATAGGCAATGAGTCTTAGCCTCAGAATTTATCTACAAGAAACCAAAAATAACAGTTGATCTATCTCCCAACTTGGACTTGAGTTTTCTAGGGCACTGGAATTTTCTAGAAGGGAAGGGAGCTATAGCCCCCTACAAAACTGGCTATAAATCCCTACTCTACAGAATTAAATTCTAAAGAAAGAAGGAGAAAGGTCACTTGGAAAGCAAACAGTGAGTTGGTTTGATCATAACCATGTTTCAGAGGGTGATGATTGTGGCATAGTGTCATTAATATCACAGACCCCAAAGATGACACCTCCACCAAGTTCCATGTGCACAGAGCATGGGAGCACATAAATGACACAGGCGCATCTATAGCAGGTAAGGGATAAGCAGAGACACCAGGAGTGGGTCGTTGGGCAAGTGCCTCTTGGTTAAATCAGATCCCTAGCCTAGACTCCAGCTGCAAAACATGCAGATGTTTATGATGAAGCAGAGTGTGGGATGGTTCCTGACTCTGTTTAAAAAAAAAAAAAGCTCTTCCCAAGAAAACTGCTTCTTTGGCCATTGCACGTGTTTTCTATGCTTCTCTCCTGCTCAGCGTGGCGGGTAATCCCTTCCCTCACCTGCACCTTCTCAGCCTCTCGGTCTCCTCCCAGCTGAGCCCCGCCACGCCTCCTCGCCCTGGTCTGCTTCCTCTCTCCTGAGTCCTTTGTCTCCTTTTACTCCTGCACTGCCTTTCATGCTGCTCCACACTTGTAATAAGAAAATGCCTCCCACTTCTGAACACAAAGAGCCTGCCCACTCTTCTGATTAACCTCCTCCGGGGGGATTTCTCTGCTGAAAAGCCATTCTTGCGCACGCACCACGCGGCCAGATCGCTCTTTTGCCTAACACGCCCCGCCGATTCTTGCAGGAAGTGCCTTATCCTTGACTTCCCTCTAAAACCTATTGCCTCAGGGCTGGCCCCGTGGCTTGGTGGTTGGGTGCGCGCGCTCCTGTGCTGGTGGCCCGGGTTCAGATCCCGGGCGCGCACCGAGGCACCACTTCTCCGTCCATCCTGAGGCCCGTCCATCCTGAGGCCCAGTCCCACATGCAGCAACTAGAGGGATGTGCAGCTGTGACATACAACTATCTACTGGGGCTTTGGGGGGAAAAATAAATAAATAAAATCTTTAAAACCTATTGACTCAACCATTCCTCACTCAAAAGAGCTATTGTTCCATCATCTTGCTTAATCCCCCCAAGCACACCAGTTAAAGTAATAATGATAGTAATATTCCAGTGAGTCATTTAAATATCTCACTTATTTTGCGGCACCTAGGCTTACGTGTTGAATTGACATGGGTGTGCGTGTGGCTTTGCATTCTAAAATTATTAACAGAATACGTCATTCCTTCTGTTTAGGCAGCTGAACAGGCTAAAGAACCTTCTAAAGTATTTAGGTTCCTGGATTTTCATGGTCAAGCAAAGGAGGAAGAAGGATTTATTTCTAAAATCACAGAATGATAAAGCTGGAATCCATCTTTGCACTCAGTGGGTCTATTTTACATGCACTAAAATCGAGGCCCAGAGAAGTTAAAACACTTCTCAAGCTCACACAGCAAGGAAGAGCTGGGAGCAGGCTCAGTCAATTGAGCTACAGAGCCTGTGCTCATATCCATATCCTTTGCCGATAATAAAAATGTATATGGACTTTGAAATCTGTAAAGCATTATCTAAAGAGAAGGTATTTATTAGTACAGTTATTATTAATAAATAATAATAAAGAATAAGATGCCATCGACTCAGAGGAGCTGCAGGGAGGTTATGACACGGAATGCTCAATGTAAATGAATCTGTAGTTAGCCAAACTCCTGACAATATGACAGTCCTGAGAGCTGACTGACTGGAGGAGGGAGGTCATAGGTTCGGTCACGGTCCCCGGTCCCCGGTGGGAAGTGGAAAGGCTTTAGGGTTGTGTTCTCAGCTTTCATGTGAATCGCCTGCGATGGATCCTGTTAAACTGCCGATTCTGATCCAGGAGGCGGCTGGGCCTGAGGTTCTGCACGTCTAATAAGCTCCAGGCGATGTTGATGGTGCTCTACACCACCCTCTCTTTGTGTGGCAAGGATTTAGGGATTCAATTTCAGAAGCAAAGAAGTCAAAGGCGGGTAGAGTACCTGGGCGTAGAGTCGGGACTCAGGACCAGAGTCCTGGGTGTGTCACTGACTAGCTCTGTGTGAGCAGGCGGGTCTGTACCTGTCTCTCTCTGAGCCTCAAGTTACTTGTCTGTAAACTGAGGGAGTTGTCCAGGATGATCTCCATGACTGCTGAGGTCCCTTTAAGGTGGAATGTTCTAGACTCATAGCACTGCAGCCGACCAGCCTACCTGGGGTCAGAGAGGTGGGTTCAGAAAGCCCTTTTATTAGCTCCATGGGATCCATGTATCAGCAGCTCTCTCAGTGCCCCTGGCTGGGTAAGGGTGGGCCTCTCATTTCCATTAACATGCTCCACACCCTTGCTCTTTCCTTTGGCCGTATTCTTGAGCCACGTGGTCCCAATTTTTCCTTCCCTTTCATGCCACTTGATCCTTGATCTCCCCTCCTTGCAGCCTCTGACTTTCCCTGCTCTCTGGAAGTTGACCTTTTCCTCACCCTGGTTGCTTCATCGTCTGTCCCCCTTTGCAGCCTTGTATATAGGAACTGATTATAATTACAGTACATATTTTTTTTAGCAAAGCATGTCAACATTGCTCAATGCCATCATTTTGCTGATTTAACACAAACTTTTTAAAGAATGTGACATTGGTGTGGCGAGAGAGATAAAGAGATGTCCCCTTATCTGAAATGAACTGATCCCATTGCTTTTAGGGAGGAGTTCATCGATTTTATAGAAAACACTCCACATCTATACATACATACATATATGTAAGTCAAATCTTCAACCTATTAAGACTTAATATAGTAAGAGAGACAGCCAGCAGATTCAGGATGGGAAATACAAAGGTCACTAAAATACCTATGTGGATTTAGGCATTTAGACTGCTAAGCTCTGTGCAGTGGGAGCACGGAAGTGTGATCTCAGCAAGTTAAATAGCCTCCCTTGTTTCAATTTTTCTTCCTGTAAGAAGGAGGCAAATACCACTTGCCACCCACAAAACTATCTGGAGGACTGTGCAGATGATTCTGTAAAGGGCACCCCCCAGGAGAGAGGAGCTAGAGGGGGCTTTTCTATGTTATGATAATTCTCCACTCCAACCATCACACAGGAGAATGTCCCAGACTTACAAACAAGTAAACAAATTTGCATCAGAAACTGGCCTCCGTTCCAACCACATGGTGCATTCCCACAAGTCTGGATTTCTATAGGAAGAAGAAATAATAGAGGCTTCAATGAACATTCTCAATGACAAACATCCATATTCCAAACCTTTCAGAAAAACAAAATCTCCGGCTCCTTCCTTCCCACAGAACTAGACCCTTCAGAATCTTGTGGTATTTCCCCAAATACCATAATTTGAATTGTGACATCTGGTTTCCAGATCTCCCAGGCTGGGATTTTTTTTTTAAAGAGACAATCAGGAATTTTGACATTCTGAGTCGCCACCCTGCGTTTGTGTAGGAGACTCGCTGCCTACCCTTCCTTGGCATCAGTACACACTAGATGATTCTAGATTTTCCCCCAAACAAGGAATCTACTTTTTTTTTTATTCCTGGGATGCCATTTTCTTCAAAAGCCTTTGTCTCTTCCAGAAGGTATTTCAGATATGGTGGGACTCCCCCGCTCCCCACTTTCCTTAGCTCCTTCACAAACATCTAGACATCAGCCAGATTCCCACTGGACTAAAGGCAGCTATATCTTCAGGCAGCTCCAAGATGGGCGTCATTGTCTGGAATTTTCCTGCAGTTCTTCCTTCTCTGCCCACTTGGGCCCAGGATTTGAGAACCAGGTCCTCTAGCCACGACCTGCTGGCCACGGCTCTGTCTTCTGAGCCGTGGATGTGATGGGGAGAATCAGCGAACAGGACAGGAAAGTTGGAGGACTTTCTTGGAGGATGATGCTGACAATCAGAGGGAGAGCGAATATAACTTGTGTTACCTGCTCCAGTGAGCCCGTAAGTCTCCCACTCAGGGCCTGGCTCTCCAAGGCAACAAGATGGTGGGCAGTACCATGTGGTGGTGAAGAGCACAGGGCATGAGGGCAGATGGACCCACACTGGACTCCCAGCTCTGGCCAGATGGCCTTTGGCAAATCACTTTCCTTTCTGAGCACTGGCTTTCTCATAAATAAATAGGAACATTAAGAGGGTCTCAACATCATGCAGTGGCTGTTGTGAGTATTAAGTGAGATCATACACGGAAAGAGCTTAGCATGATGCCTGGCACAAGAGAAGCACTTAATGAAAACCAGCTATTAATATTATTCGACCTGTTCATCATGGACCAATAAACCAATTACTTTATAGGAAAAGCACAGAGAATATTTTATTTCAATGGACACCGGTAAATGCTGATGCGGGCACATGGAAGAGAAAGTTCAAAAGCTAATAAAGCGACATCACAATAATTCTGGAAAGAACAGGGCAGAAAGGGGCAGAGGAGAGAGAATGGTAGAGAATCCCACATGGGCGGCTGTAATTCAATTCTGGATAGAGATCTGGGGCCTAGCAGAATGCTCATGAGATGCCGAAATGACCACTTCAAATAAAAATTACTCAAAGGATAAGTTGTGGTAATTTTAGAGGTGAGTAGGGAGATGGAAATAGGAATTGGGGGAAATGGTCAGAAAATGTCACCTTCTGAAAAGAAAACTGGCAAAAACTAATCAAATCAACCACCTGTGACAACTGCCCCCCCTTTTTTTCTGTATATTCCACAGTGTGGACATTTGATGTACAGAAGAAAAAGTGACTGCAAAGTGTATGGAAGATTTAATCACAGATCAATCATAGACAATAGATTAATTATGAGGCAAAAAATAAGAATCCGTCAAGTTTTAAAGCAATTTCATGGTGAATATTACTAGTTAGGAATAACCAACACAAAAAGAAACCAATAATGGCTTGAAAAAAATTCACGTGATAAAAAATTAAATCACCAGGAAAATTTGTCTTAGCAGAAATAATAGTTCTATAAGAAAATTGATAATGGCAGCTTTGATGATATTAAAATAAAATTGATCAATAAAAAAATTTTCAGTTATAAATTTTATGCAGAAAAGGAATTACTCCAATAAAAATAATTTTAGTAAAATAAAAATGGAAATGGGAAACAACTGGAAATAGTTTAGCTTTGCAATAGAGAAAATTGATCAAGGTCTTAAATTGGCTTAATAGTGTTCTCCTCAGAAAGTATTTTCTTCAACAAAAATCCATCAGTGTTGTTAAAATTCCAATTAAAATGTTTCTACTCTTAAACACTGAATTAAGATGTCTTTGGGGAAAAAACTCTAGCAAGTTGAATTGGTGGTGAAAACATCCTGTTCCGATGGAACTCTTCGCAGGAACTGTGCTATCTGGGACGCTGGAGAACCGAGCTGCTGAGAAGCTGCGTGTTTCCTCAGGATCCGGAAGCTGCTGTGCCATGCTTCCTAAACATCTCATCCAGAGGATATCCAGTCCAAGTGCTAATTTAGGAAATAATGGGAGATAAACTTTAGTCTCAGAAATGGTGATTGGTTCTGTGTACTACAAGAAAAATTGTTGGATGGTGAGAATTTGACCAAAGGAGGGGGGGATGGGGGAGAGAAGAAAGAAAAGAAGGAAGAGAAGGAGATGGAGGAGGAGGAGAAGGGGGAAGGAGGAGAGGAGAAGGAGGTGGAAGAGGAGGGAGAGGAGGAGGAAGATGGGGAGGAGGAGAGGAGGAGAAGGGGGAGGAGGGAGAGGGGAAGGAGGAGGGGGAGAAGGGAGGGGGAGGAGAAGGGGGAGGAGGAGGGGGGAGGGGGGAGAGAGGGGGAGAGGGAGGGGGAGGAGGGGAGGGGGAGAAGAGGAGGAAGAGGAGGGGGAGGAGGAAAAAGAGGAGGGGGAGGAGGAGGAAGATGGGGAGGAGGAGAAGGGGGAGGAGGAGGGGGAGGGGGAGAGGAGGAGAAGGGGGAGGAGGGAGAGGGGAAGGAGGAGGAGAAGAGGGAGGAGGGAGAGGGGAAGGAGGAGGGGGAGAAGGGGGAGGAGGGAGACGGGAAGGAGGAGGGGGAGGAGGGAGGGGGAGGAGAAGGGGAGGAGGGGGGGAGGGGGAGGAGGAGGAAGATGGGGAGGAGGAGAAGGCGGAGGGGGCGGAGGAGGGGGAGGAGGAGGAAGAGGAGGAAGAGGAGGAGGGGAGGGGGAGGAGGAGGAAGAGGAGGGGGAGGAGGAGGAAGATGGGGAGGAGGAGGAAGATGGGGAGGAGGAGAAGGGGGAGGAGGAGGGGAGTGGGAGAAGAAGAGGAAGAGGAGGACGATGGCGGGGAGGAAAGAGGAGAGGGAAAGGAGGGAGGGAGGGAAAGAGAGAGGGAGACAGAGACAGGGCGGGAGAGAAGGGAGGCACACACATGCGCACTGCGTCTAGCACAGTGGGGTTCCAGCCAGTCAGTAAAAGGTGCCGAATGGAGGCAGTAGTTGTTTAGACGCCGCCACGGCTCAGGTGAGTGTTTTCAAGACCACTCAGCTTCCTCTGACTTGATTCTACCCTCAGCAAGCAACCCTTAGATCACTTCTTTGGTGTCGGGGTTACCGTGACACGGGGGGAGAGTTTCCTAAATGACAAGCCTTGCTTTCGGAGCCCAACAGGCCAAGTTCACATGTCAGCCCAGGGCTGATGTCCCTGTCTCGGCATCCTCAGGACTGCAGAGGGGATGGGAAGAGACGACGCACGTGGGATGTAAAGTGGAGAGGCAGGCCAGCTGCTTGTCTCCATTCTGATCCCTGGGAAGGTCTATCCCTCATTGAAATGAAATGCTTTGATCCTGTGATTTATAACACAGTATCTCGTCATTTTTTTCCAACCCCAAATCAATTGCTTGGTATCTGATCGTCCCCGAGTGAACTGAAAAAACTGAATTTCCGAAACTGTCAAGTTTCCAAGCAGGGCTCCAGGGACCCCAGCAAGGCCTCCCTGGACCCCTTCAGCCTTCTTTGCTGTCTTTTTCGCTGCAACATAAGTTATTGGGAAAGTTTTTTCAGAAAAAAGAGAAGTGTAAAGGCTTTCAAGAGACTAACAGACTCTGAGACATACAGCGTCCTCCTCACCACCTACTCCTCTCCAGAAAGCTGGGGACAGGGGAAGCTGTTCAGATCCTTGGCAAATCTTCCGTAAATGACTCAGATGACTGATTTCAAGTGGCTCTTATGGGCTTCTACTTATATCCGTAGAGATATACTACGGATAATTAGAATTAATAACCCTAATAATAAAAAGTTTCCAAATCTCATTTTTCATTCTTTAGCACAAAATAAATGTGCTAAAATTTCACTGGAACATAATCTTATTTTCCACAGCCAAGTAATATATGGGAGGACTCCTTATAAAACATTAGCCTCACACTGTAGCAGCTCTGCCATTTATTCCTAACACATTTCAGGTCGCTTTTTATGAGAATCTATGTTTGAAGAAGGTGAAGAGAGTACTGGGTGGGAAAAGAGGAGAATTTTTCTTAAAATAATACTACCATTGACTGAGCTAACCTGACAAGAACCTTACAGGATATGTGTCATTATTCCTATTTTATAGACAAAAACAAGGAGGAACGAGGTTTAGAAAGTGTACAACTAGCCTAAAGTCACACAACTAGACAATGGGTGAGACCTTCTTCCTTCCTCTCCATCTCCCTTCCTCTCTTCCTCCTTTTTATTTTTGACAGCTTTATTGTGGTATAATTTACATACTATAACAGTTATCCATTATGAGTGTACATTAGAATGATTTTTAGTAAATTTGTTAGATTGTGCAACCATCACCACAATCTAATTTTAGACCATTTTCATCACACCAGCAAGTTCTCTCATGTCTGTGTGCAGTCAACCGCACCCCCACGCCCAGCCCAGGCAATCCCCGATCTGCTTTCTGTCTCCCAAGATTTGCCCTTTCTGAACATTTCATAAAAACACAATCACACAATATGCAGTCTTTTGATCTGACTTCTTTCACTTAGCATAATGTTTTTAGGGGTCACCCATGTTGTAACATACGTCAACACTTTGCTCCTTTTTGTTGCTCAAGAGTATCCTATTATATGTGGATATACCACATATTGTTCGTCACCTCACCCACTTATGGACATTTGGGTTGTTTCCAGTTTTTGGCTATTAGATATAACACACATACAAGGACATATGTTTTCATTTCTCTTGGCTATATATCTAGGAGTAGAATTGCTGGGTCATATGGTACCTCTATGTTTAATTTCTTGAGGAATTTGGAGAAACTGTTTTCCAAAGTGGCTACACCATTTTACCTTCCCACCAGTAATGCATGAGGGTTCCAATTTCTCCATATCCTCACCAACATTTGTTATTTATTGTCAATATTTTTTTTTTAAAGATTTTATTTATTTATTTTTCCCCCAAAGCCCCAGTAGATAGTTGTCTGTCATAGCTGCACATCCTTCTAGTTGCTGTATGTGGGACGCAGCCTCAGCATGGCCGGACAAGTGATGCGTCGGTGCGCGCCCGGGATCCGAACCCGGGCCGCCAGCAGCGGAGCACGCGCACTTAACCGCTAAGCCACGGGGCCGGCCCTATTGTCAGTATTTTTGATTAGAGCCCCTGTAGTAGGTATGAAATGGTACTTCATTATGATTTGCATTTCCCTAATAACTAATGATGTTGAGCATCTTTTCATGTGGTTATTGGCCATTCATGTATCTTCTTTGGAAAAATGTCTGTTCAAATCCTTTACCCAATTTTAGTTGGGTTGTTTGTCTTATTATTGAGTTGTAAGAGATCTTTATATATTCTAGATACAAGAACAAGATATTTTATCAGATATATGATATGCAAATATTTTCTCTCAGTCTGTGGCTTGTCTTTTCATTTTCTTAATGGTGTCTTATGAAGCACAAAAGTTTTTAATTTAATGAAATTCAATTTATCATTTTTTTCTTTTACAAATCATGCTTTTGGTGTCATATCTGAGAACTCTTTGCCTAACCCAAGGTCACAAACATTTTCTTCTATGTTTTCTTCAGAAGTTTTATAGTTTTGGCTCTTATATTTAGGTCTCTGGAATTAACTTTTATGTATGGTGTGAGGTAAGGTTTCAAATTAATCTTTTTCATATAGACACCTAATTTCTTTACTTGTTATGGGTTTCTTTGGATTTTCTATTTTTTCTTGAGTCATTTTTTTGATAATTGTGGCATTTTAAGAATTTGTCCATTCATCTAAGTTGTCTAATTTGCATACGTTAAAATCCTTTTAATTTCTGCAGGGTCGATGGTGATGCCCCTGCTTTCTTTCCTGATTTGGGTAATTTGTATCTGCTCTTTCTCTGTCTTTTCTTGGGGAGAGGGGGTGGTATGGTGAAAGGTTTGTCACTTTTGTTGCTCTTCTCAGAGAACTATCTTTTGGTGTCACTGGTATTCTCTGTATTCTATTTCATTGATTTCCAGTCTCATATTTAATACTTCCTTACTGCTGCTTGCTTTGAGTTTAGTTTGCTCTTTTTTTCCAGTTTCTTAAGGTGAAAGTTTCAGTTACTGTTTTTTTCCCATACTCCACTCCAAATGAAGACAGCCCCTCAGACAGGGAAGCTGCTGGTTTTCAGGGCTTGCCTCGTCTAGATAGAACTTCCTCCCCTTTGGAATTCAGATTGGCATTGGAGCAGCCCCAAGTGAGAAGGCCACAGACTGTCACTGTTCTTCCCCAAAGGTCAACAGTTTTTCATGAAGAACCGCTTCTCAACGCAGTCCAATTCCAGAACCGTGAAACAATTGTTTCTGACTATTTTGTCCGGGTTTATCATTGCCTTTTGGGGAGACGATGTGCCAAGCTACTCATTTCTGCCACGCCAAAGTCCTGTCTCTGAAGCCTCTCTGCTTTCCTTCGCAGGAAACAAAATGTGGTTTTGTCTTTTACCTCATCTCATTCTCTCAACGAGAGAATCTGTGATTTGGTGGGGTGGGGGTGGGGGGGCGACACCGGGGCACAGCTGGCTTCTACGAACACTTATATTAAAAAATCCTGCTCTAAGGTTATCAACTTAAAGCAAAAAAAAAAAAAAAAACACTTCAGTGAATCACTCAACTTCTTCAATATTAGTAAAGATGAATGGAAACTCTGTGCCTCCTAGAATCTGCGTTTAAAGTAGAGAAATCCATTGTCACTCTTTATCATCCCCTTTTAAGAAAGGCAGAAAACCAGTTCCTAATCTTGCTGATTTTGCAGATGTTTCTCGCACTAACTGGGAGGCAGGGAAAAAAAACAGGATCACAGCAGGAAAATGCTTACCGGCCAGTGTGGGGAGCTGGGCTCTGTGCGCACTGCTGGAGGAGATTTTCAAGCTGTGTGCTAACGTGATGTGGGCGCAGACTACGTACTTTCTATAGGTCCAGTTCTAGTCCTTGAAGGAAACGGCCTGATTGCCCTCTCTCCCCTATGACATGACAACCTGGAAAGAACAAGGGCTGAGATCCAGAAGATCTGGGTTCGAGGCTCTGGCTCCACCACTTTCTCCCATTTACCTCTTTGGGTCTTAGTTTCCTTATTTGTAAAGTGGGTGTATTAATAAAATCTTCCTCAGAAACTTGCTTGGATGTGATCAAATTGCATGATAGCCATGGATGGTCTTTACAAATTATTAACGTGCTGTAAATGTAAGGCTTTAAATTGTGAATTAATGCCCTGTCTTGAAATCCCAAAATGCAGTGGTAAGAAAGAGATTGTCTCCCCACTGCTGCTTCTTCCTACCCCTACCTCAGGACACAAAAAGACTGCTCCCCAGCCGACCACCCACCATACATGCCACTATCAACTCCTTTACTGATCCCCACCCAGGCGACAGGGATGAAGGATAGAGGCAAGATGCTCAGAGAAGGGCACAGCTGTGCTTCAGGGCTTGGGGATGGTAGACCAGAGCAGATACTGTCTATTAAGACCCACACTTGTATCTCTTTACACTGTGGAAAAGGGGGGACTCTCTCTGCTGAGTGAGGCTGGGAAGAGAAGGAGCCCATGGAGTGCGAGGAATACTGGGAGAGAACTAACTCTGTCAAATGATTTATTTTCTTTTTTTTCTCCAAAGCCCCAGTAGATAGTTGTACATCATAGCTGCACCTCCTTCTAGTTGCTGTATGTGGGACGCGGCCTCAGCATGGCCGGACAAGCAGTGCGTCGGTGTGCGCCCAGGATCCGAACCTGGGCTGCCAGTAGCGGAGCGCGCGCACTTAACTGCTAAGCCACCGGGCCGGCCCAAGTGCAAACTTTTAAGGGCAAGAAAAAGCTCTCTTTTTAATTAGAAAAAAGAACTTTAAAAGTTTGTTGTGTGAGGAATTAGGATTGGTTGTAATATCTTTAAAATGCATTGCTGTAAACTTATCCTAGGATTTCAATATCTAAGGAAAAATAAAGCTCTTCATGTCAATATGTCTCAATGTATATCTTTGTTATGCCATAATAAAGGAAATTCTGGATCCCATGCTGGGTCAATAAGACAGCAGTCTAAGATGTGACCTTTCCAGGTTTATGTTATAGAAACTGGAGTTACGCTACGATGATTAGAAAAAGGAATAGAGAGAGTCACCTTCATCTACAGGTCTTGCACTACTGAGGCACCTTCTCAGGGCAGACTCGGACACTTGGGTTTCGAAGAAACATCGGGAAACAGCTCAGTGGCAGTTCCTTGCTTGATGGCACCACCAGCCCGCCTCCAGCACACCAGCCCCTCGGCCTTACCTCCGACCACTTTACATCCCACCTCCTACTCTGGTCATCCTGCGGCCGAGAGAATGAAGACTTCCCGGACTTGTCCCCGGTTACTCGTCACCGTCCAGTGCCCTGCCCCTCCTGCACGGCCGCCTCAGCCTGTCCTCCCACACTGTGGCCAAGCACAGGTGGGAAGTGACCAAAGGCTAAGGGGAGACCTTCAGGGTTACCTATTTGCCTTTCCAGGTCGGCGGCTTCATCAGGCGTGGCTCGCGGAAGGACTCCGGGGTCACTGAAGCTGGTGCGAAGCAGGGTCCCCATCACAAAGAAGAACAGAATGCCACCGACCACGGGGATGGCAGGAGTGATTTTCACTGCTAGATATGGACAGCTGCCAACAGGTTGGGAAGGCGGGAGGGGAGAGAGAAAGGAAATATAAGGTCAGTAATCAACAGTGAGCAGTGTGTATTTTCTAAGAAGCCAAAGGCTTCTTAAGGAGAGTGAAATTGATTTCCATTAAAAATCCATCTCTGTTAAGCATTTACGTTTGGGGAGGTCTGCAATTCTTTCTAGTGGACAATTTAACCCTCCCTCTCCAGCCACAATAGCCCAGGTCCTTTGCTCCCATAAGCTACTTGGGAAAGACACTGGCAGAAGAATGAAAATCATCCTACTTGTACATTCAAGCTAAGATGTACAGCGCTTGTACCCAGTGCACTGTAAACACAGCTCCTGCATCTTTGTGATCCTCCACCCTTCCCTGGAATTGCATAACATAAGAAGACACCAGCTAGAACTGTCTTCATCAGAACCTGCCCTTCCTTTCTGGTCAAGCAACTCAGGGACTTGCAGCCAGCACAAAATGCTGAGGGTTGCGAATTTACCTTCAAAAGGCAAGAAACCAATTTTCAATATTTTGGAGCTAATCGATCCAAAAGAGGTTAATGAGCCATGGAAATGAACTTGCAGGCCAGTTTCCAAAGAAGATTAAAGGGATTTCGGTGGCTGGAATATAATAATCTCATGCTCTTCCAGAAGGCATTTGAGCTAACAATTGATGAACACGGCCCAACTCAAATCTATGACAGCTTTTCCTTGTCCTTCAGTCCTATGAGCTAACATGCAACAGGGATTGTGATGAGTCAGGGAGAGGCACCCTTGGGACAGAATAAAGTCTATGCAGGGCATGCTCGGGGATCCAGGAACCAGGGCAGTTGTAAGCACCATGGCCTGGGCCCACTGTCACTGCCCTTTGACTGCACAGAGGCGCTGAGAGGCAGAGTGAGAGTAGTTCAGTGCCTGGTGCTGAGTGAAGGATGGGATCTGCAATGACCATGGTCAGTCTATTGTCACCACATTCAGTAACGTCATGGGTTTCCAGGAACACAACATGGAATCACGGAATTATAACATCTAGAGTGGAAACATCTATATTTCCATCTAGAGTGGAAAACATCTCCTAGATGATCCACTTCATCATGTGCTACTCTTCCAGATACTACTCAAGACAAAACAAAGAGAGGTAGCTGGAGAAGAAAAGATTGCAAAGCTTTGCTCAAGACCAGGAGGTGGATGGGGGCACAGTCCTGGGAGTATTGAGGACCAGCACCCCACTCCTGTAAAGTGCTTGCAGGAGAGGTGGTGAGGTTTCTGATGGGATGGCAAGAGGATGTTGGCAAGAGTCTAGGCCTCAAGGACCACAGGCCATGATCCCCTTTGCTGAGACCAGCAACAGACATGTTAGAGCACCAGATCTGCAAGAGCCATGGCGGCTGGACAAGTCCATGTTGAGTGGTTACTGTGAACTGAAGACCAAAGGCCTTTGCTGAATTCCCTGCTCTACAGAGACCTAGAGATTTTCCAACAACTTTAAGCTGGAAGAGTGACCCCAAACATGACTAGGTGAGATTTCCTACCAGGCAGGTGGACTGTGGTCTTCAAGAGAATTACCTGATTTAGAGAGACAAAAATATATGACATTTCTAACATGTCTTTCATCGCTCTCATACCAACTCCCCTGCAAAGACAACAAAACGAACAGCAGAAAACAGTATCATGTCATACTTCAACTGCATGACCAGTGTGACTTCTCTTCACAGGATTCATGGGAAACCATGAAAAACTGTTAATTGTCATTCCTGCATCAGCATGATCCTGCCCAAACTCCCAGACACTTAGAGCCTTTTTGAACATCCTCAGAGATTCTCATAGGCGAGCAATATTTGTGCCAATCTTCCTCTATTTTGTATGTGGGGTGCCGCCACAGCGTGGCTGACAAGTGGTGTAGGTCTGTGCCTGGGATCCGAACCCGTGACCCCAGGCCGCCGAAGCAGAACGCGCTGACCTTAACCACTACACCATGGGGCTGGCCCCTGAAAATGACTTTTTTAATCCCACTGATTTTGCTCTGTGTGTAAAAGAATCATTGCTCTCCCTTGAGTGTTTTCAGGCAAATACTGACATAATTAATTCCCTTTAGTGGGCTTCCAGTTTTTCTAAAAAATTTGATTTTATGATTTTAGGTACTGAAAAGCTTCAAGTCAAACAAACATTCAAGAACTTTGGGGACACCATAATCTGGCAAATAGCACTTAGTGTATACTCCTGGATTTATAAAGGAAATATTTTCCTGCAGTAGAGATCTACTAGTGTTGACAATTAGAAGATTTTAAAAGACGGCACCCCTTGGGGGTGCCTCCCTTTCACGTGGTCCTGGGCCCTAGGGCCTGCCACAGAACTTGCATTTCAGTTTGAGGCATGTAAAGAATGAAAGAGTTGTCAGGAAGTGGCCATCTTCCCTTTAGAGATTCAACATAAAAAGACAATCAAAATCACATTTAATACTGCATCGAACTCAGAATCCAAAACATCTGTAGGGGGCTGCATGCCAGCTCTGTGATATGGTGCAGTGCAGTGGGTTACAGAAATAGATACCTTTCCAGGGCATGTCTATTTTGTTAAATGGGGCACATTTGGACTGTGACATGGAGCTTCTATGAAGAGCTGGTGATAAAGATCAATTGCTACAGTCTATTGATTAACTCTCTAACTGGGATATTCAACCTGCAGTTAACATCAAGGAACTCAAACTCTCAAAGATCATTAAAAAGTATCTGTCTCATAAAATATGACATTATCTTTGTTACTCTTATTGTCATATAAAAAGCAACTTTACATTGTATTAAGCCTTAAAAATTTGCCAGTGTCCCACAATCAGAAATAAACACAGTCCATACTGCAGGCATAAGACTGACCCTGGCACTAATAGATTTCAATTCATATATATCTTAGCCCTAAAATATTTTTTTAAAGAATCTACTCTAGGGGGACGTTTTTGTTTTGTTTTACAAAATGGTTAGGGAAATGATCACTTGTGTAAAAGAGAATTTTCTAGAATTTAAATTCAGAATTCAACAGAAGAATGCCTATTTGAATAAAGGCAGAGAATAAAACAGGCCAATGTTTTTTCTCTTTCTCATTATTAATGAGTTTAAATAAGAAACAATTGCAACAGTTGTTAAGCAGCAACAGCCAGGGCACAGCTGGACAAGATGACCAGGACAGACGCGTCAGTAGGATGGGATCTGTCTCAGGTGTTTAGAGCTGTGATTTATTTAGCTCCATTTGGCTTCTCCAAGGATGGATACTTCAGTGCTGTCAGAACCCTCCTGTAAAGGTAATTTAGCAGTTATGGTGTCTTTGTTTTTCCCTTTTGGGTCTGAAATGTAACTTGGTTGACCTTAAAGTTTATCTGCTCAAAGTCGCAAAGGTTGCCCCCTTAGAGCAAGACGTAGTTAATGAGTAAGCCGCGTCCTCAATGGTTTCTTGTCCCAAGTACACTGCATGAGGGGCTGTTATCTTCAAGGGCTACCCACTTCTCAGGCTGATGGCTCTGGGCACCTCTCTGTCGCCTCCCCCGACCTGCCACCAAGGATCTCTGCTGCCCGTGCTAATATCTGACATTCAGAATTAAAGATCAGTGTCTTTTAAGTTTTCTATCCCCTGGCACATGCTCATCACAGACACAATACACTGGTTTAAGTTCCTTGCACTTGAGTGTTGATTAATTCCTTCAGACCTGTCCAGGAAAGGAGGAAAAGGAAGAATCTAGTTGACAAGTAAATGCCTACGACCTGCCAGGGCTGCTTCTGTGTAACCAGCTGTCGAACGTGGAGGAATCACACGTGAATCTGAAATACAACTTTTTCAGTCTCCCTTTTAAACCCGCTCCTGCTCCTATGTGAAACCTCAGGTGGGTCCCCTGTCTTTTCTGGTCGTGAGATGAAGGTAACAGGAAGGCCTTCAGTCACTTTAAGTGGCCAACAGTCTCATTTAAGTAATTAAAAGTGTAACAATCCCAGTTATTAGTGAAAACTTCTATCTCGATTTTAGGTTAAACCTCTTCCACTTCCCCGGCTGGTCAAGTGCAGTTTCTGGCCTGTGGGTGGCTGGAGAAGAAAGGAGTGGGGCCTCCAAGCGCTAATTTGAATGGCTCTGTCACAAGGCGGCTTTGTGCTCTCTGGGTCTACCAGATGTTTAAATCTGGCTCTCTAGAAGCTGTGAGTTCTTCAGAAGCTCCCAAGGCAACCTATGCACACTGCCTTGTCCTCCTTCCTTCTTCTTATATAGAGAGCAGGCAGCCTGTCTCCCGCCCAGGGCCCATCCTTCCACCTTGCTTTGCCCCCATCCCCGTCCTCTCAAGAACCTCGTGGGGTGCTGCTTTGAATTCCTTGGCTTTCGGCTTCTCTCGTGGGGTGCTGCCTTGAATTCCTTGGCTTTCGGCTTCTCTCGCCAGGGGGACAGCCGGAACAGCCATCCCAGCCCTCTGCCTGCCGCAGGCCCCCCTTCACTGCCCTAACTGCGCTGCCAGCTCTGTTACACACGTCCCTGCTCAAAAGCCTGCAATGGCTCCCCTTTTCCTGCAAATTAAGTTCAAGCTCCTTCTCTGGCCTCCATATCCCATTTTGCCTGGGCTCCAGTCTCTCCTGCTCATCCTGCATCCCACTCCCCCTTTTCACACATATGAGGACAGCTATGCTGACCTCTCAACCTTCTCAAACAGGCCCCTGCTCACCCAGCCGTGGTGTCTGGAATGTCCTCATGCCCCATCTCAGCCTGGTGCTGATTAAAGCCTCCCCACCTTTTTTTTTGGTGAGAAAGATCAGCCCTGAGCTAACATCCGTGCCAATCCTCCTCTTTTTGCTAAGGAAGATTAGCCCTGGGCTAACATCCATGCCCCTCTTCCTCCACTTTATATGGGACGCCACCACAGCATGGCTTGACAAGCGGTGCGTTGGTGCGTGCCTGGGATCTGAACCCGAGCCGCCAGCAGTGGAGCGTGCACACTTAACCATTACGCCACCCAGCCGGCCCCAAAGCCTCCCCAACTTTTAAGCTCCTATGAAGACTTTATGAAAAGTTGTTCTTGGCTCACCCGCAAGCAGAAGTTATGGCCTCTTTCTCTGAAGCTCCGTAATATTTTTGCTTGCTCCTCTCTATGGTATGTGTGGCTATTTGTGGACATACCTCATGGACCCCACTGGCTGGGCCCTGGTCATCGTGGTGTCCCTACAGCACCTAGGGCAATGCCTCATACATGGCAGGTGTTTGATATACTTGTTGAGTAACTGAATGAATGGGACTCATTCACTGAATTTTACAGAGTTACACGGAAAAGAGGAGGAAAGTCAAATCAGCCACACCCTCAACACCAACAATGCCTTGTGTCTAGAACTCCCTTCTCTATCTTCTAAGTTTGCTAGGTCTTGTGACTTCCTTCAAACAGGTGCTAAGATGTGCCACATCCAGGAGGCTTCCCCAGCTGAGAGACGGAGTGGATTCTCCTTAGTTCACTGAGTCAGTGTGCCATCGGAAGCATTAACTAGAACCTCTAACCCCTCCATGCTCTCAAGTTCTAGCAGATGAAGCCCCTTATGTTGATACAACTTTGTACAATACGAGATGCTCTGTGACAGTTCTCCTGTCCTACCAGCCTCTGTGTGACAAAGGACAATATTGAGTTTCTCTTTGAAATCTTGGACAGCACTCTTCATAAAAGCAGCAGAATTCACGCCCCAAAGTAAACAATGAGATCAGTGCTCCACACACATCTTCAAATGCTTCTAGAAACAGCAGAGCGCATCTGCACTCCAGGTAAGAACAAGGCAATGAGCAGAGCCTGCCCACCACAGTGATCTCTAGACCTCCGGAAAGAGGTGAGACGAACAGGAAATCTCAGCCAACCACATCAACTGGCTTGGCTTAATAGCGGAAGTGCTGCGCGCAGCAAAGAAAATTCTTAGCCAGAGCTCAGACGACTTGAAAATGGCTCCTTCACATTTCTGAGCAACTGCGGATGGGATTTCCAATTCTGAGCCATCTGTGATGAGGAAGACTCCTTCCCCCGAGGGCCTGGATCAGATACAAGATGATGATGCAGCTGCCAAAGATATAAATGCCAAATGGAGTCCTCTTTCTGTCTGAAGAATTGTGACCTACATACAGCCCAGGGCCATGTGGGAAACAGGCTATGAGTGTCTCGTCTTCACAAAGCTTAATGGGAAAGTGACAGGAGAAAAAAAATAAGCATCTGAAAGCATGCATTTTCATAACATAAAAGAAATGAGCTAATTTAGCACCAGATGAAACAAATGCTACATGATGAAATCCTTTACAATTCACGCCCTCCTATCATATACATCAGTGTGAGCTGTTTGACTTTAGCTCTGATGATTAAATGCTTATTACAAACTGTCATCTCATCATACATTACAGGTAAAGAAAGGTCCTTCCAGGTAATAATTAGGAAACGTAGCATTGCCAGAAGATTAGAAGGAATTTTTTCATTTCTAATAGCAATCTTCTCAAATATTTAGGAAAAATAACCACTTGTGTTTTGATGTTTATACATGAAGGGTGGAATTGTTTTCTGGGTGCTGTATTATCTGAGACTATGCAATGAGTGTGTTTTGTCATTAATTATGACAAAATTATTTTACCATCAAACAGATCCTGACATCCCAGAATCAATACTGTCATTAATTCTGCATTCATATTTAGAGACTGGCTCACAGGTTAGAATCTGACGTAAACTGATTCCTTGGGCAAAAATCCTGGGACTAAATTAATTTCTTAAACATTTCAGATAGGAAACCTGTATTTCATTATTGGGTCTCTCTGTTTTTCCACAGAACATTCTTTGGGGGAAAATTAGCTTTACTTAAAAACAAAAACAAAGCAAAACAATATTAACAAGATGTAGCAGAGATGTTAAAACCAAGTGGCCTTTGGAACAAAAAGTAGAGAATGTTTTTCCCATATCAAAACAGTGCGAGTCGTCTTTTAATTTTTTGCCTGCAAATGGATACATATACAAAAAAATATCCTGCTAATTTAGCTCATGACCCCTAACTACACAATATGGCCCACGTTTGATATTTTTGTTCTGTCCTGTACATATGAGAGCATAAACACGAGAATAACTATTCTTTATACATAGAAATGAGGTATGCAATTAATGTTTATACAGGAGGGGGACATGGCTTTGCTTCACTGGTGCTGTTCTCTAATGAAGGAGGTTTCTGTGTTTCAGAAATCCCAAAGTTACCTTATTATTTTAGATTTCAGAAACTTGATTGCAATGCATTTCAATAATAAATAGTTAAGGCAAATAAATGATCATAAAATGAAATCATCTGAGCCAATGACTCACATGTCTGAAATAATAACAGAGTAGCATTGTGAGGAATGGAGGTTGTAAGGGTTGTAATATAAATTATCCTTCTCCTTTTCATATGAGTCACTGTAAAATAAATGTATTTTTCATTTATAGGCAGGGACATAAACATCATTAGTTTTATGATTTGTTCCTTAATCACATACTTAGAAATAAATGTACCACTACAGGGCAAAGACAAGCACATCACTTGGAGACAGAGAGAAAAAGTAGCTTCAGAAATAATATCCACTTGCAACTCTAGGATGGAGAAAAAACAAATAGATGATTTCATAAAACTCCCATGAGTACCGTTCTCCTACAAGACACCCCATGGCAGCACGCAGTCTTTGAAAAGCCCCCTTCTTACTAATTGCACATAATGATGAATCTACCAATATTATATAGGAGAACCCAGGGACCAAAGGGGAAACATATAACAAGAGAAAACTGGAAGGAAAAGCACAAAGCCAGAGCAGACCTCCACATATAAATCTGTAGACTATAAAGATGACTCCTAGTGTCATCCCTCAGCAGGCTCCTTGTTACACCAGTCTCCATCTACTTTCTTCTCTGAGAACTGTAGCTTTTAGGCTTCTTAGGAGAAGGAGGCAGGGAAAGGAGGAGAGGACAGTTCTAAGGAGTCTGCTTTCTCGCCGGAGGCCTCCCCACCTCGATGTGGTTACTACAGGGATGTCCCCCAATGCAGCACAGTCTTGCCTGAAGCCTGTAGAGCTCCTATGCGACAAAACCAGTGTCGTTATTTTCACTCGGGCCTCCCAGACCACCAGATAGGTCCAGTTATAGACACTGAACCTGGGAATCTGTTGTTTAAAAACACAGGCTTCAAGGGGCCGGCCCGGTGGCGCAAGCGGTTAAGTGCGCGCGCTCCGCTGCGGCGGCCCGGGGTTCGCTGGTTCGGATCCCGGGCGCGCACCGAAGTACTGCTTGGTAAGCCATGCTGTGGCGGCGTCCCATATAAAGTGGAGGAAGATAGGCACCGATGTTAGCCCAGAGCCGTCTTCCTCAGCAAAAAAAGAGGAGGATTGGCGGATGTTAGCTCAGGGCTGATCTCCTCACACACACAAAAAAAACAAAAACAAAAAAAACACAGGCTTCAAATCATGGTGCATAAACAGCCCGATACACTCACCTACTATTGAGAATGTGCAAGGGCTTGTTAGGGAAAATTGTGGTGTTTCAAAGTTTTTGCCAAGTGATCTTGAGTTTGATTTAAAATTCCAGGAAGCCAAAGGCTTCTGGCTGGTGTGTGGATCACAGGGAAGAAAGCCAGCATTTCTCTGCCCAAAATGACCTAACGTGATTACTTAGGCATGGCGACCATACATCCCAGACTTTCCATTAGAGCCCTGACGAAATGAATGTCGGTGTCATTTTCAGATGGTGTGTGGCCGATGAACTAACTGGACATAGTAACTCCATCATTTTGCTTTCAGTGCATTCTGGACCCATAAGAAATTGGTAGGGCAAGAGAGGTCCCAGTGGAAAGTTCCCTGCCTCTGGGCATGCTGGGAGTGTGTGTTGGGGGACGCCTTCATACAGATTGGCCAGAGGAGAGATCCCAGATTTGTTCTGGCCCTAAACAGAATTCTAAGGTGTGGCTGCTTCTGACCCTGTTTTACAGTTGAAAGGGTGTCCACTCTACTTCCATTTTGGCAACTCTGTCCAGGGAAGTCTCACCAGGACGTTAGCTCTATTCATAATTCTGTGTTTCATCAAATCTAAGGTACCAAAATTTTAAGATGTATCATTTCAGGAAAAATGTGCCAAATAAGACAATGTTCTCTAATCACTTGGAATCTTTATCTTATACGTATTGAAAGAGCTATTTTGGACTTATTTGGACACCATTTTAAAATCTATATCACTATTTCGCATATATTTTAAAAAATGTGAGTGAGTGCAATAGATTGGCCAAAGGATTCCTAAAACATCTTCACGCTTTTCTGAATAGCTTTCTGACTCAGTGGTGTCAAGGTCAGAGGTTTTCCTTATGGTATCGTCCTGGTGCCCCCCAATGCTATAGCTTCCGACTCCTCTCCTTGCTTCCTGCCCCCCACAGTCTCACATCACCAAGAGTGATGTGGTGAAAGCCTGTCCAATCACGTCACTCCTCTGCTCAAAACTAAAGCCCATGTCCTTTTGGAGGCCACGAAGCCATCTGGCTTGTGACCTTTGACCTCATCTTCTAGTCCACCCTCTTGCCCACTCTGCTCTGTCCTCATGGCCCCTTTGTGGTTCTTGGAACCTGCCAGTCATGCCTCTCCTCAGAGCTTTTGCCTTCTGCCTAGAATACCCTTCCCACAGAGAGCCACAGAGCTCCCCACCTCCTCCAAGTCTTCTCTCAAATAGCACTTTCTCAGTAGAGCCTTCTCTGACCACCGGTACCAAGGGACTAGCACCCTTGCACCCCCCTTCCGGGCTTTATTTTTCCTCATGATTTATCCCTGCTTGGCATACTGTATATATTCACTTCATAACTGTCTGACTCTCCCGCTAGAAAAACATTCAAAGCAATGAGGACTTTTGTCTCCTTGGTTCACAGATATAACCCCCAGTGCCTAGAAATGGGTCCAGCACATAGTAGGCCTTCGATAAATATTTGTTGAATGAACTGCATAGATATCTAAAAAAACACAGGATACAAAGTAGAGTAGAGATGACCCCATTTTTGTTTCAAGTGCACATTTATATTCATAACTGGAAGAATATGCCCTAAAATATTACCTCATTTATCCACGGTGAAAGGTATGAGGGTGATTTTGTGAATACATGCTTTTTGGTGGTTTCCAACTTTTCTTAATTAAACACGGCTTATTTTTGCAGTGGAAAAATATACGATTAAAAATAAATGCAAAAATACTCATTAAACTGAAAAAAGGGTGGTATTGCCAAGATATTAACATCTGCCTGTGCTTTCTAAAAATCCACTATCAAGAAAGAAGATGCTGGACAATGATGTATATTCCAGGCTGCCTTAGACTGCTCTAATTAGATGGGCATGCTTCCAGGTATGGAGTATCATATATTTAAGAATGCAAAACTCAAGTTATCTCCCATCTCAGCTCTAGTTTGTATACAGTTGCCTACAGGAATGTGGCTGGAGGAAGATCTTCTTCTGCAGTCCTTGTGGATTTCCATCTTAAACTGGATGTTTATATTCAAGGCAGGGACAACTACATCTGGTGTTTCTATGCCACAGTGGAACAAAAGCAAAACAAAACCCAAGGAGACGGTTGAGAAAGAGGTACAGGGCCACACATGCTGGGCTCAGGTCCCCGCACTTCCCAGCAAACACTCTGGAGATCCAGAGTCTCAGACTCATCGTAGCTTCCCTTTTTCTTTCCTTGGGTTGGAGGTGGGTTCAAGGATGGCAGGATGGGGAAAGAGGCCTTCAGGAATGAGAAGGGATGAAAAGCTGCACAAATTAAACCTCCCAAACACTGGCAATGTTCATGGGGGTGATCCCGAATGGTGGGTATCTCATTATGAGCATCACTGGGGAATAGATTATTCAACACAGAGACATTGTCAACGAAACACAAATTACTTTAATCATTATATGTTTAAGAAAACCTTTTTGGGATGAAAATGCCCTGCCTTGTTTTAGACTGCACAGTGAACATCAAGGAGCCTTCTCCTCCTATCCCAAGGCACTGGGGGAGGCTCTCCGCTGGGATATGGCCCCGGGATGCCCTCCGGTGCGGTGCTGCTGGTACCACTCAGCATATAATTGTTGTTTGTGTGGCCTGTCCTCTCCTCCCTCCAGCTGGCTGTTATTCCCAGTGCTTCAGCTCTCAGCAGCTCCACCCCCAGGGCTTCAGTCAGCTCTCCCAGGTTTGTTAAAGCAATGAACTTAGCTTTGCACAGAACTGAGGCCTCCGCCATGGAGTGTGTCCCCACCCCCACCATCACACTGGGCAAAGTCCTTTCCTACCAATGTCCAGAAGTTACTGCTATGGAAAAGTGGTCTTGGGTGTTATGAAGAAACACTAACTCAGAATCTTTTGGCCTTTGTGTGAGTTTCGGAAAGTTTCTACAGATTCTACAGAAAGAGAGCAAGTACTGTGGATACTGCGGATGCCTGATGTTACTGAGCATCATTCATTCGTTCATTCAGTTGCTCCACACACTTTTTTTTGAGCACATACTACATGCCAACACACTGGACCAAATGCTAGAGAATACAGGAAGATCAAGACAAGATCCTTGCTCTAAAGTGGCTCCCATTCTAGGAGGAGAGACAGACCCAAATCAGTTAGCTACAGACAAAATAGCAAGTTTGGAGACAGGCGTAGAGAGAGAGTACTAAGGGGACCAGCTCAATGGGCCTGGATGGAATCAGAGAAGATTTCCTGGACAGGGTGTTAATGGCTAAGCAGTAGTGAGACCAGCTAAGAGGAAAAGTATCAGCAAAAATGTGGAGCCACAAAACCCTTGGCTGTATTTATTGTTTCCAGGCCTTCCATGGGTGACTGACGAGTGATAAAGTGGAGTCTTATCAGACCTACCTGGATTGAACTCCACTGCGAGTCCAGCAGGCAGGTCTTTGCAGCTTGCTTAGTCACTGCTGTCTCCCCAGCGCCCCCGACACTTCCTGCTGCAGAGTAGGCACTCAACAAATACTTGCTGAATTGAATTTAATAGAATCATCAGAGCAGACCTGGGAGATCTGGGTCCACGCTGTGGGTGGTGAACTGCCAGGCGATTTGTAGCAAAGATCGTCACGCAGTTGAAAAAATTAAAGAAACCATGTATGATGAGCAGACACTCATCTCAGTGTATTCCCTACTTCTGCTGACAGCTCCTCCTGTTCTGCTAACGCTCTCCTCACCCTAATGTCATGGTTAATTTCCTCCTATTTCTGGGAGAGAAAGGGGGCCACCTTCTTCCTTTTGCAAAGGAAGAAGAATTACCAAGTACATCTTTCTTTATATTTCCCTAAGATTGAAGAGGGATCGAAGATCTGGTTTTTAACATTCCCGTCATCATAAACCTCTTAGAAGTAGATAATAGAGGAAAAGGACGGGTTAGAAATGGCCAATTGTTGAGACAGCGATGCATGTGAGTTTGGAAGGCTAGGCTATTTCACTCATAAACTCACAAAACAATGCCATTTTCAACAGTAGAGACACCATAATTTGAAAAATAGTACACAATACTTATAAAAAATGGAAATAGGGTGCTTTGATGAGAGAAGAAAAAGGCTACACATGTATTTAAGAAAAAAAAGGTTCCGTTTCCCAAAAGGAGAGAAATAAAAACAAAAGAAGTTGAGCAGATTAACAAGCCCATGAACCCTTTGACACCAAGTTGGAGGCCATCAGGCAAGGACAGTTTCAGGAGCAAATATTTGGTAGAAAAGTGAACAAAATGAAATTCACTAAGAGTTTCTAGATACTGGGTTGCTGTTGGGGGCTGCTGATTGATTTTTCCTGTCTCTAAAGAGGCAACACTTGGCTTTCATGATTCCTTCTCCCCCACCAAAACATTGCCCATGGTATTGACTATTCTCCTCTGTAAAGTGCCTTTGGTGAAGGCATATCTCTTCCCGGATGGTGGGGAGGATTCCTACCATGGAATTATCCAGCCCCTTAGAAAAAGGCAAGGTCAGAACAGACAGATACAGAGAGAAGCTCCGCCCTTGCTAGACACACTGATGCTGATGTGGTCACAGTTTTTAAAGTAACAGGCAGCTAGACAGGGAGATTGCAAGGAGAGGATGAAAATTTACATTTTTTGATGAAGTACCTATATTTCAAGCAGTTTCACATATCATATTTCATGTACTCTCTACAAAAAGTCTATGACCTTGGTATTATGGAGGCCATTTTAGAGACGAGGGAAGTAAGCCCTAAGAAGTTCACTAATCTGACTGAGGCCACCCAGGTAGTAAAGTTCAGACCAGAAGTCAAATCAGATATGCTGTCTTCAAGCCCATGCGCCCATGGCACATTCTCTCGATTGTACAACAGTCAGGTCTGCATTTCTGATGTGCATCCTCTGCATTTTCTCGGTAGAATACAGTAACAGTTATACCTGTTGTCACCTTTTTCTAATGATCTCAATTACCCTCATTATATGTGATTAAGAACTCCTGGAAAACCGGAAACTTGATTTAGCTTGAAGGAGGCTTGCCCAGTTTGGGGAGAAGATGGGCTCAGGAGTCATGGGTGACGCACCTCTCAATGATGGATAGCCAGCAGATGGGTCGGAAAGGCAAGGATTCGGGGACCTGCCAAAAAGACAGCTAGGCACAGGATCCTCACTGCTGTGAGCGCGGGCTGGAGCCCCGACATGTCAGGGTGGAGGAGTGGGAGACGGCCGCTCCGTCCAAGGAAAGGCGTGGGGCAGCTGTGAGGGGTGCAGAGCCACAGCCACTAATGCGGGGGACACATTTTGGTTTCTGCATCTCCAGGGACACACAGGATCTTAAATCCCTCAGGACACCCCTTTGGTGTGAAGACTAATGAGGGAGTAACACCTTAACGTCCAAGGTCAAGAACATTTCTCTTGGGCTCTGCTCTCCGATTCCATTTGATAAACAACCAGCTCTGAGGTTTCTACATAGAACAGCTCTTGTATTCCCAGAGTCCCTGTTAACCAAGCTTTGACACTGAATGGTGAAGGTTGCTCCTGTTATTTCAAAATACACTGATGCCACACAAAGACAGCACTGGCTTAGTTTTGCTTCAGTATTGGGGGGGATTCTGATGGGTATAATGCTAAAGCAAAACTTTCATTTATGAAAAAAGAGAAGCTTCCTAAAATTCCCAGGGTATGCCCAAGGAATAACTTGCTTCCCGTGAGAACAGGGCGGGGTGCAGAAAGTTCAGGTCCCCTCACTTCTGAGAAGCCAGTGTGGAACTGAATATACTGCTCTGACATACAATCCTGTCAAGCAGGTGAGACAAAGAACTCGGAAGACTACAGGTGGAAGGTGCCAGGTGTCACCCGGAAGTCTGAGGATTTTTAGTAGATACTACTAAGTACAATGATATACTTTTTATGAAACTCTTTGAACTCATTGGAAAAAAACTGAAAAATACCATTGTATTGTTGACCAATTAATGCCTTAACCACTCACTCATCTAATTGTGCCTTTCCAAGTATATTCTTCTGTGGTTAAACTTTCATATTTTCTCTTTACTTGAGTTTTCTTTTAAGCCACACACTTCTGATAAAAATCTTTTCAGTTCATTTTTAAATAGAACAGGTTCCTGAGGACTGCCTGGTGGCAAACACGACTATTGGTAAATTTTTAAAAAGAAGAGGTCAAAAAGCAAAATAACGCTCATCCGTTCTGGAGAAAATCGTGGAAACAACCTTAAGGGATATGGTGGAGCAACATCTGGGAAAAGCATATTTAATGAGAGATCACCAACAGGGATTCAGGCAAAGGAAATCATGCTGGCTATCCTGATGGAATTTCTGGAAGATGTTACTGCCATGAAAGGTACAATAAATTAAATGATGGCTACCATTTTCCTTGAGTTTTGCCGAGCAGATGGCAAAGCTCGAGAATCAACTGGGTAGCTGGAGAATGAGACAATGGAGAGGGAAAAAGATCAGAAAGACATCTCGCACAGGACTAGGTCCTCATCCATCTAGGGCTTGTGCCATACCTCATCCAGTTAAAGAGTCAGTAGAATTTGTGGAGTCCAAAAGAACTGTCAAATTCTAAGGATGGTATTTTACATTTCCAGAGACAACTGCCTGAGAGGGCTGTCATGTGGCTGCCAAAAAATCACCACTTCGTGTCTTAAGCACTTGTGGGACTGAATGATGTCAAAAAGCAAAGATCTACCAAGCAGGGCCACAAAAAAATGCTCTAGCTGCACCTCTGTGCTCAGTGGCAAAATCTTGTGGCTGTCATGCTTATTCTGGAAGGTTCTGGAAGACTTTTTCAACCAGAAGTTTCCATCAGTTTGAGTTTTGCCTCCTCTTCTTCCCTCAGTGGAATGTGTGTCTGCTGCTGCACCATGCAAGATGAAAGGATTTTAATGTTGCCTAATGTAACAGCAAGCTTTGCAAAAACACTTTTTTGAAGAGATGAGTTCTTGAATAGGCCATCTGGGTCAGAACCTAGGAAAATGGGTAAACTGAGCCAAGGAATAGCAATACCTGCTGTTCTACAAATGAGCTGAGAACTCAGCCTCTCCTGCAGAGTAGACAGGAGGAGCTGCAAGTCTGGGAGGAGGGGGGCCACTGAGGCAGCCAGACCTCGCTGATGGTAACCTGCTTTCAGGTCACCCAGCTGAGCCTTCAACAGGCACCCAGCAATGGGAGAAGAGGCCAAGACTTACCTTAGGCCATGTCTTAATCTGGAGGTTATGGGCTTCACAGTCTGCGGGGAGAAGATCTATAGATTCTCCGAGGGGTTTGTGATCCCAACGACTCTTTCTGGAAGGGAGGTATGTACCCATGTACCCACACAGAAGTACACTCCTGGGCTGGCTGCTAAAGATGCTGCCCTAAGTGCCTCAATGTTCCCTAGCCACTGTTCACGGCCCTAGCCCTTTTCCCCACATTCCATGGACCTCTCCATGATCCAGCAAATAAAACTAATGCTTGCCCAGGTTGGAGGCCTCCAAGTCTCTGCTCCAGCAGTTGTTAAATAATTTGGCTATCAGGGCCGGCCCCGTGGCTTAGTGGTTAAGTGCGCGCGCTCCACTGCTGGCGGCCCGGGTTTGGATCCCGGGTGCGCACCGACGCACTGCTTCTCTGGTCATGCTGAGGCTGCGTCCCACATACGGCAGCTAGAAGGATGTGCAGCTATGACATACAACTATCTACTGGGGCTTTGGGGGGAAAAATAAATAAATAAAATTATTAAAAAATAATAATAATAATAATTTGGCTATCAGCTCTGCCTGTAGGTCTTAAGAGTGGAACCAGCCTTCTCAGCCAACCCTTGGTGCATATGGATCGGTCCAAAGAAGATGGGTTCACACAGTCACTGAAGTAGAGAGGAGGCAAGGGGGCCACTTGGAAGCTGATGCAAATATGAGGGCAGGAAGTGAAGCTCCTTCCTCATCCCATGAACCTGAGGGTGGGAAAGACTCCTAATAGCTGAAACAACTCCAGTGTGAAGAAGAAAAATAGCCCAAGGCAAATGGGAGAGTGTGAAGAAGGTTCTGGAAGAGACTGAGGAGAGGTACTAGCCTATCTCCAGCCTTGCCTGGAATCTGAGAACTTCCCCTTGGCCAGACCAAGTAGACTGACAGTTGAGACAAGAACCTGACCCACTTCCACACCAGAATCCGGGGGTGGGTCCAGAGGGCCACCATGAAGAGTTCCATGGTGTTATGGGAAGGCCTTAGGCACTGGAAACAGACCAACTGGCTTCAGATCTTAAATCTGGCACTTACTCTGTAAGCCTGCGAAAGTTACTTATTCTCACTTAGTCTTAGTTTCTTTGTGTATTAAATTGGAATAATGTAAATTATAGGTAATGACGGCCCCATTGTTATGCTGGTTTGAGAACCGATGAGTTACTGTTGGAAGACCTTTAGCAAGGCCTCTGGGTATTTATTAGGTACTCCCTACATTGATTATTTCCTTCCTCCTACAAGAGCTTGTCTTACACTTGTGTGGATTTCTGGTAATTTTCTATACTTACCAGTTGTTCCTTGTTTTGCTTTAGTCCACTTGGTTTCCCTGCAGTTTAAAGTAAAAGCCTATGAGAGTCGTGCATTTATTTCAGAGGCCAGTCAGGTTGGGAAGAGGTTTGGCTTCAAAGCTCAGAGAGGAATTCAAGCAGAAAAGTGATTGATAGCCACTAGAAGAGAGGGCGAGTGAGCCAATTTCTGAGAAGTCTGTGAAAGAGAGAAGTCTGGTGGGGAAAGGGGAGCATCTTGAAACCAGTAACCGGCCCTGTGTGTGTAGCTGGCAGAGAACTCCATTCCCCCAGAGCCGCTAAACAGCGGTGGGACTACAGGGGAAATATTTTCGTGCCTTCTGATGCCCAGAATCATTTTAATTGAAACACCATGAAAAAAGTCCTTACACAATATGGTAGGTAGCCTGTTGGATGGCTCCAGTGATCCCTGCCTCCTGGTATTCACACTCATCTTGACTGGGGGCTGGCCCTAGTGACTTCTAGAAAATGGCAAAAGTGTTAGGTTATCACTTCCAAGATTAGGTTACCAAAAAGATTGCAACTTCCCTCTTGCTCACTTACTCTTGCTCTCTTGCTGGCTCTCTGTGAGGAAAGCCTGATGTCATGCTGGGCACTGTCCTGTGGAGACATAGGACCTGTCATGAGGCTCATGAGGGTCGCCCCTGGCCAACAGGTATATGAGTGAACTAGAAGCAGATCCCCCAGTCAAGCCTTGAGATGAAGGCAGCCCCAGCCCGTATCCTGATTGCAGCCCTGTGGGACACCCAGAGCCAGAGGACACAGCTAAGCTAAACTGGATTTCTGACCCAGAAACTATGAGATAATAAATGCTTGTTGTTTTAGGCTACTAAATTCTGGGGTAATTTGTTATACAGCAATAGCTCACTAACACCCATGGCTCTGCCAGGCACAAACTATATTTAGAAATTACATATGCCAAATAAAATGGAATATTCTTCTTCCTACAGTGAATAGAACAAAATCAGTGAATGGAATAAATCCTGAACATCCTTTCTACCTGCAGTTTCCTCTGACTAGCCAAGTGGTACACAGGGATCTTTCTGGATGCAAGGAAAACTTATAAATTATTAGTTTGGACTCTGCCCTAATTATCTGAAACTTTAGTTACCTCTCTATGGTCTAAATGACTATGCTCAAGGAGATGTGAAAATTCTACAGAAACAATGACCAAGAAAATCTGCCTTCTTAATATGTAAAAAAAGATAATCAACAACTACAGCCAAGTGGCAGGGTACAAAATCAACTTACAGAAATCAGTTGCATTTCTATATACCAACAACTAACTAACTAACAGAAAGAGAACTCAAGAAGACAATCCCATTTACAATTGCAACAAAAAGAATAAAATATCTAGGAGTAAATTTAACCAAGGAAGTGAAAGACCTATACAATGAAAACTATAAGACATTACTGAGTGAAATCAATGATGACATAAAGAAATGGAAAAAGATTCCATGCACTTGGATTGGAAGAATAAACATCACTAAAATGTCCATACTACCTAAAGCAATCTACAGATTCAACACAAGCCCAATCAGAATCCCAAGGACATTCTTCACAGAAATAGAACAAAGTATACTAGCATTCATATGGTGCAACAAAAGACCCTGTATAGCTAAAGCAATCCTGAAAAAGAAGAACAAGGCTGGAGGCATCACAATCCCTGACTTCAAAACATACTACAAAGCGATAGTAATTAAAACAGCATGGTACTGGTCCAAAAACAGACACACAGATCAACGGAGCAGAATTGAAAGTCCAGAAATAAAACCTCATATCTATGGGCAGCTAATCTTTAACAAAGGAGCTAAGGACATACAGTGGAGAAAGGAAAGTTTCTTCAATAAATGGTGCTTGGAAAACTGGACAGCCACTTGCAAAAGAATGAAAGTAGACCATCGTCTTTCACCATACACAAAAATTAACTCAAAATGGATCAAAGACCTGAAGGTGAGACCTGAAAGTATAAAACTCCTGAAGGAAAATATAGGTAGTACGCTACTCGTCATCAGCCATAAAGGGATCTTTTTGAATTCCATGTCTACTCAGATAAGGGAAACAAAAGAAAAAATAAACAAGTGGGACTTCATCAGATTAAAGAGCTTCTACAAGGCAAATGAAACCAGGATCAAAATGAATAGGGACCCTACCAGCTGGGAAAAAATATTTGCAAACCATATATCTGACAAGGGATTAATCTCCATAATATATAAAGAACTCACACAACTGAATAACAAAAAAACAAACAACCCAATCAAAAAATGGGTAGAGGAAATGAACAGACACTTCTCCAAAGAAGATATACAGATGGCCAATAGGCACATGAGAAGATGCTCAACATCACTAATCATCAGGGAAATGCAAATCAAAACCACACTAAGATATCATCTTACATCCATTAGAATGGCTATAATCACCAAGACAAAAAGCAGCAAATGCTGGAGAGGCTGTGGAGAAATGGGAACCCTAATCCACTGCTGGTGGGAATGCAAACTGGTGCAGCCTCTGTGGGAAACAGTATGGAGATTCCTCAAAAAACTAAAAATAGAAATACCCTATGATCCAGCTATCCCACTACTGGGAATCTATCCAATGAACCTGAAGTCAACAATCCACAGAGGCTTATGCACCCCTATGTTCATCGCAGCATTATTCACTATAGCCAAGAAGTGGAAGCAACCCAAGTGTCCCTCGATTGATGATTGGATAAAGAAGATGTGGTATATATATATACCATGGAATACTACTCATCCATAAAAAAGACAAAATCGTCCCATTTGCAACAACATGGATGGACCTGGAGGGTATTATGTTAAGTGAAATAAGCGAGAAAGAGAAAGACAAACAGTGCATGATTTCACTCATATGTGGCAGATAAACCAACACACGGACAGATAGAACTGTTTGGTGGTTACCAGGGGCTAGGGGGGTGGGGGGTGGGCACAAGGGGTGGAGGGATGCACTTATATGGTGACTGATAAACAATAATGTACAAAAAAATTTCACAATTAAAACAAAAAAGTAAGAGAGAAACAAAGCATTAAAAAATATGTGAAAAAAGATGTATAAGAAACTAATATGGAAAGAAAAAAGCACATGTTTATTCACAACCATATGCCACAGAAGAGACCTTAAAATTAAACTAGAGCTGGAAACTGCTACCTATTAAAAAACTGCAAATAAATAGAAGTAAGGTTAATCAAGTGAGCATAAACAAACCATTCTGGCATTTCATGAACATCCTCTTAAATCTCTTTATTTACTCATTACATTTCTTTAGTCCTGTGCTAGATACCCAAACATCTGATTTTTCCCCCTTTTTATTTCCTAAGAAAATATTTCCATCTTTTATACAAAATAGTAAGAGAGAGACATTTTCCAGAGAGTCTTTGTTTTTTAATGAGTTTAGAGAATACTCTTTCCGGAACCAGGCTACGCCAATTTTATGCCCCTGTGGTTTGATATTATTGTGAATGGCATAAAGAAAAAAAAAAGTCAAAAGTCTTTTGTGGTGGGGTTTGCATAGCAGCTGACTAGACATGTCTGATGTCCCTCCGCCCAACCTCCCATTAGATGGGATGACAGGGGGCTGCCCCGTGGCTTAGCAGTTAAGAGCACACGCTTCGCTACTGGCAGCCCAGGTGTGGATCCTGGGCGCGCACCTACGCACCGCTTGTCTGGTCATGCTGAGGCGGCATCCCACATACAGCAACTAGAAGGAAGGGCATGCAACTATCTACTGGGGCTTTGGGGAGAAAAAGGGAAAAAAAAAAAAAGGACGAGGATTGGCAGTAGATGTTAGCTTAGGGCCGGTCTTCCTCAGCAAAAAGAGGAGGATTGGCATGGATGTTAGCTCAGGGCTGATCTTCCTCAAAAAAAAAAAAAAAAAAGAGGGAAAACAAATGTCAATAGCAATGAAGGCTGAAGATAAGAACGCACCACAGGCCAAAGTCCAGGGCGTTTTCCGTTAATACATATTGTTGATGGGGATGAACTGAGAAAGACATTTTTGGATCACACACATTACATAAACCATAAAACAGAACAAAGCAGATGGCCTCGAAAGGGCAGGAAAGGACCTTAACACAGAGGAATAAATTAACATGGCCATCAACTCACTAGCAATCAAAGAAAGACAATTAAAAATACCATTTGTAGCTTCGTATTGACAAATGCCCCCAAGGCTTCAGAGAGAGAGAAAGGGAGAGAGAGAGAGAGCTTGAGCCGAGAAAGAGCATTGTCCTCCCTCCTTCTAGTGGGAGTATAGACATCGATGCAGCCTTCTTAGAAGGCAGTCTGGAAATAAGTGCCTAGAACCTGGCAGTTTAAGGCTTCTTCTTTTTTAAACCTCTTTTGGAAAGAAGGAAAGAGAGAGAGAGAGAAAGGTGGTGGTGGGGGCGGGGGGGAATGGAAGAGAAGAAAAGAAAAATACCAAGAAAATTTCTACAGTGAGAAGACTTTTAAAAAGCATTAAAAATATTTTTTAAATCCTAAAATAATTTATAAAAACTAGTTTTGGTAGCTTTTTGAGACCAGAAAAGAAATCATTTCCTTAAAATCCATACCACCAAAAATTACACTACTGAATTTCCTTTCTAAGCCTATATTTCTTATGTTAGTTATTTCTCTAAGATCATAGAAGCAGAAAATGGATAAAAAACAAAAGGGCCCATAAACCAGATCACACCCCCTACACTTAATGAAAGAGCTGGGTGAACACCAGTGACACGCTGTCAAATCCATTCCTGTCTGTGAATCCAGATTTACCAGTTTCTCGTGAACATTTGAATTTAATTTGAGATTATATATCAAGTCTAAACTCTAATTAAGTGATGGTAGGATTTCTCATTTTTAGTTGTGAAAGCCATTTTTACCCGTTTAGCTTCTGACATAAGATTTGTATTTATAAAGGCAAGAATTAGCATATTGAATGAATACATCCAGGAACCTGAACCAGAGACAGCATTTAATGTTTCCCACAATCCTACGAGCAGGTATTGTGATAGATGACAAAACAGAGTCACAAGGCAACTTGTTACAGGTCATCTAAGGAGGCAGTGAAGTGGGTAAATCCATGACCACCTCATGCCAAAGTTGAGTATCTTTGTGCAGCCCAGCTTTGCGACTTTTTAAAATGCAATTTGTTATATAACTCGAGCAATTTTCAGGTGAGTTAGGTTAAAGCAACCATCTCAGATGCTTCCCCTTTAGTAGGTGGCCTTAGAGTTTCTAAAGCAAACATTCCTCACTGTGGATTGGGTCAATCCAGGAGCACAGCTGCTCCCGGAGCTCCTAGTAGGGGAGAGGTGTGGCTGGAAGCCGAGGGTCCAACCAGAAATCACACTGTCAGCACCTTCCTTCCCCGTCCTGAGTTCCACCTTTCCAGGAAATGGAGCAGCCTCTCCTCAAATCTAAGAAGCCTCCTGCTCTGAAGCTAAGGTTCAGAGTGGAAACCACAGGAGTCCCTCGCTCAAGGCTGCTCTCTAGAGTTTTCCGAGTCCATGCTATGGGACAGGCACTGCGCTGGATTGCTGTGACTTCAAACCTAGCTATGATGCCTGACTCCAAACCATAAACCAAACCAAAAAAGATCTGGCTCCCTGTGTGGGCTCTTGACTCTACCTCCCTGGGTCCCCACTTCTCCATCTGTAAATGAGGAAGTTGGACTGATTGCCCCCACGGACCCTTGAGTTCTCACATTCTATGGCTTTAAATACACATCTGCATGTACATCTTGTCTTTCCCTCCTCCCCCAATTCACTTACACATTGGTAAACAGAATGCAGGTACCTTTTATGTGGATTTGAATTAATGTGAATTTGAAATGGTATGATATAAAAATGTTAATAAAGCTTCATTTTATGTGCAAAAATCTAAATCCATCTGAATTAAAAAAGTTATCATGAAACATATCATTTCAAAGTTGGCAGGAAGTGAATTGTCAACTATGTAACACTATTGCCCCATCCCCTTCTAAGAACTAGTATTCAGTGATACTTTCCCAGGTAAACGGAAACACCAGCCATTCTTTGTGTCAGCATCCTATGGCCAACACTTTTGTTTCATGTCTCAGAACACATAAGTGATTTTGGTGACCACTGTGTTGTTATTTAAATACTTATTGCTATTATAATTTAAAATCTTTTAAAAATATTCTATAGAAATGCAGAATGTTGTTTCTACATTTACGCATTCATTAAGAGGCAGGTGCTAGGGCTAGTACTGGAAAACACTAGAAATTTACTAACTTTGGAAAGAAAGTTAGAGGTTATAAAACACTATTATTATATGTATATTATTATGCATTTTTGACATTTTGCTCAAAACAAGCAAAAATATCCTTTAATGGTGTAGATTTATGCCTTTGAAGACCACATCTCCCTTTCTATAAACGTATTTCTATGGAAAAATTAGTCTCAAATTATGTGAGTTCTAAATCATATGAGATCTTCAGAAACTCATCCCTTGCATAAACTATGACTACCAGGTAATCTCTGATTAGATATGTTCCAATAGGATTTATATGCCATGACAGCTGGGGAAGAAAGACCTAGGCACAGGGATAGCTAAAGCGTATATGAGCAAGAATCGAGGGGAATAACAGCTGAGCCTTCCTGCAGGTTCCTCCGTCCTGTCACAATGGGGAAGGGGCTATTTCATGGGCCACTGCCCCAGACAGGACAGGCTGGGATGGAACCCAGGGAAACTCATCTGCCTAGAGTTCTGGACAGATCACACACCTCAATTACACTCGACATTTTAGATCTGGAAGTGACTTTGGAAATCATCCCTTGTCCTGCAAATGCCCTTCCCTGCCCTTCAACTCGGCTGAAGTGCCACCTTTCCAAGAAATCCTTCCTGAGCAACACTCGTACTCATTAGTGCCCACTTCTGTGCCACCAATGCATCCTGGGCATCCATTCACTTTCCCCACTGCACTCTGCTGATTTTCTTATTGCCCTTTCTTATCAGGAGTCTATGAGTTCCTTGTGGGCAGGGACTGGTTGGTTAGTTTTTTTTACCCCCCCAGTTTTATTCAGATGTAATTGACGTACAGCACTGTATAAGTTTAAGGTGTACAGCATAATGATTTGACTTACGTATATTGTGATATGGTTAGCTCTTCATCCCCAGGACCTAACACAGTGATGGGCTTTCGTGGGCCCTCTGTAGATGTCTGTCTGATGAAACAAACCAGCTGAATCCTTTCTTTTACAGAGGAGGAGCTAAGAGGGGAAGGGCCTTGCCCAGGACCACACAGCCCCTGAAGGCCGGAGCTAAGACTAGAATTCAAGTCTCATGGCTCCAAGGCCTTCGTGTGCTGGTCCATCCGGGACACGGCTGGTTCTGAACCTTCAGTGGATCAGTTTTGCTTCCAGGATCCGTGTAAAGGCAATTAATGTTTCTAGAATAACCAAGCAAGTGCCTTTTAGAAAATTATCTCCTTTAGGCCCTCTCTTCCCCTGTGAGCTCATCTCTCCCGGCAAGTAGATAGATAAAGGCTGCTCACCACGCACTTACTGAGCATCTTAAGATAACAGCTCAAATAAGGAAAATCTGTCTTTCATGCAATGCCCTACTTACCACGGTGTTTATTAAGATCAGATATTATTCCCTACAATTGTTTCAAAGCAAAACTAAATAAAGAAAAGAACAAAAATAAATACAAACTTTGTCTCTTTGCTTCTAGTTTGAAGTAAAGACATTGTCATCATATTAATATCAGGATTGGAAAAATGCAATATACAAAATAGAACTGAAACTTCATTGCTACTTTGCGGGGACTGGCTCCTTGTACTTCAGGGGAAAACAACAGCTCCACCTCTGCCTGTGTTTCTGAGATCCCTAATGCTCCTTTGCTCCTGTTGAGAACAAGTGAATCAAGAGTTGGCCAATAGAACACGGTAGTTAACCCAGGGGGATGCTGGGCGTGGCGGCTAAGCAGAGAGTAACAGGAGTGAACTCCGGCGGCTCCGTTGTCACCTGAACAGACCCACTCACACCGGCCGCTGTGTGGCTTGTTGCGTTCCTCCTGTTACGTGTCCCCCACGTGAAGGGAGGGCCCCACATGATGTGGGTGTAAAGACTGTGCTGATCACAGCACACGTCGGAATTGGCTGTGGAAATAACCACTGAGACCAGTCCAGGGTCAGGGATCCACAAACGCGAGGCCTCTCTAGCTTAAATCGTAAGTTCCAGGAGATACATTTTGAGGTGGATTCTAAAAACCAAAGCAGACACGTGTGAAAAGCCTGAGAATGAGCAGAGGTTTGGGGATTTTTTTTTTTTGTGAGGAGGACTAGCCCTGAGCTAACATCCAATGCCAGTCCTCCCCTTTTTTCTTGAGGAAGACTGGCCCTGGGCTAACATCCGTGCCCATCTTCCTCCACTTTATATGCGACACTGTCACAGCATGGCTTGCCAAGCGATGCGTCGGTGCGTGCACTTAACCACTTGCACCACCGGGCCGGCCCCAGGGCACAGGTTTTGGGACGGGAACTTGGGTGATAGGGACGGTGGGAGAGTCTGGGAGCAGGTTCGCATCGCTGTGTCAGCTGGTGGGCCAGGGCGCTCTGATGTCACTCACACACAGAAGCCGGCTCTCGAGCAACTGGGATGATATTTCATTCCTTTAATGTCTTTTGTAAATTGTAACTCATTCTCATGGTAGCTTTTCAGGTCTTTACAAGCACTGAGCCCAGCAACAATTTGTTGTTTGAGGTTGTTTATAAAATATCGCCGCCCACTGCCACCACCACCTGCTGCCCTGAGAACTCAATGGCCACTGGCCTTCTGATGCCCGTAAGTGGTGGCCGTTGGGGACCACTTGCTTGAATCCCAAATGTAACTAGTGGCAAACTCATCAATTTGGCTTGAGGAAGATGCAGCAGGAGCCAGTTCTTTAACACTGAAGCTCAACTAGACTCAGGGCTGACTAGACTCGGGGCTGCTGCCGCGGAGATAAAAAAGGAAAGAAAAGCAATGGCAGGTGGGTGGTCTTTGTTCTACCAGGCCTCCCACGCAGGGAAGGGAACCTCAAACTCCAAGAAAACAAACAAAGCTGCAAGCAGTCTGCTGTGTCTGAAGAAGCCAACAGGGTCACTGGCCCTCCCATCCTCCTGCCAGGCTGTGTGTCCACATCCATGAGTGCTCACACACGCACACACGTACACATGCACACATGCACCCATGCACTCACACACATATGCATCCTCTCACACATGCACACATAAACACACACATACATGCATACACACAGGCATGCACATATATGCACGCACACTCACACACATGCATGCACACATACAGACACACAGACCTACATGCACACACACACACACACACACACACACACACACACACACACCCCTTTTCAAGTTGTCCACAGGCAATGCTGTGATGACTTTCCTGACTGATCTTTTCTCAGTTAGCAGCTCAAGCTGTGGCTAACGTGGGGGCTTTGATGAAGAACACAGGCATTGCCTACAGCCACACTTAAAAAAAATCTATTCTCTCTAGGTGACATTATCTTCTTGAAAAATAAAAAAAGGAAAAGCAAATGCCGGCACCATTTCTGAAATGTAGTGCCAAGACCATAAGCGGCTGTGTGGACCAGGGGTTCTGTATGAGGTGGGGCAGACACCGCCGACCAGCCCTTTGTTCAGCTCTGAACCTGGGTGATGTCTTGGCTCAAGATCAGAAATCACTGGTCTGGGGTGTATCTGACAGAAGTTTTCAAGGCGCACTGTATGGCTGGCTGCTCAGGAGATACTTTAGGGCAGACAGCTTTTTGGGGCGCACCTCTGCCCCATCACACTGTCTAGAAAGCAGTCACTCCCTCCAGGAAAGCCCAGTCATGGCTCACAATTTCCTGAGGGTCACGAAGCAGTGCTCAAGGCAACAGAGATCCCTGTGAGAAGAATGAGGCCCTGGCCTGGGCCTGAAGTTCACTCCAGTGCTGTTGCCAGATGCCCACTTCCTGGGTACAAATACCCCCTCTACCTCCACTCAGAACTCTCAGTGCTCACTATCACGACATTGCTAGAGCTATCTGAGAGGGAAAAAAAAAGAAACCCTGCCCCTTCCCTCCCAGGCACCGCGTGTTGCGGTGTCCATGTACTACAGATGGGATGGGTACAATGGGAACAGGTTTCTTCTGGAAGACCACAGTTGCACCCACAGTGGTCTAGATATTTACTAACTTAATGCATTTCACTACGTCTGGTGGCTAACATACCCCCACGAAGGCCCATAGAGGCTCCCCACTCACTAGCCCTTCCATTCTCTTGCTTTGCTGCGTCTCAAATTTGAAGTTCTTTTCCCTTGATTTGTCCTTCCTTGCACGATGATTGTAGCATTGTGGGATATTGCAATGGTAAAACAGAAATAAGAAACTTTAATTTTCATTTTTCCTTGCAGGCCAATAGTTTGGGTTCCATTCCCTCATCAAAACATTCATCCAACCAATAATTATGGATTACTTAGTATGTGGATTTACAATCTGGCAGGAGAAGATGGGTCAGGTCCACAAAAGGCATCACGATATAGCAGGAAGAGCACTGACCGGGCACTCAGGGTCCACGGAAGTGACAATGACGTATTCCCAGAACTCTGAGAGAAAACTACGAGAGCAAACTTAGATTCAAAACAGAGTTGATTCACCCCAACGACATACACAAGATGTTCATAGCAACACGATTTATAATATCCCTAAACTGAAAACAACCCAAATATCCATCAACAGTAGAATATACTCATAAATTATATATTACTGGAATGGAATATTATACAGCAATGATATCAATGTTCTATTTGTTGCATGCAACAACATAGACATATCTTACAAATATAATGTTGAGCAAAAAGCACACTGTGAGTTTCATTTTTATGAAGCTCAAAAACAGGCAAAATTAAACGTATGATGTTGGAGGGCAGGACAGCAGTTCCTCTTGAGGGGGTGGTGGCTTAAAGGGGGATGTGAAGGGGACTTACGGGGACTGACTGTGTTCTCTTTCTTGCTTCGAGAGCTGGCTCTATGACTCCGATAACTTTGTGTAAACTTATTGAGCTGTCCTCATAATTTTTTTGCTTTTCTGTATGTATATTATAGATAGATAAAATGTTTACTTAAAAAAATATATATGTGCCGTTGGTGCTAACAGGCAGCTTTGGAAATAATGCAAGAGACCATCTGAAAAAGTGCAGCTAAAGAAACTTGGGATGCTCCCAGTTCATTGTGCATGATTTGGCATAAGCTCAGAAAAGAAAGCCTCAATGCGATTACAATCATGTGAGCCAGAATGCAATCAGTTACACTGCGCTCTGCTCAAAAGACAGTGAGAAAGAAGATTTAGAGAGAGGGAATTCTGTAGTGTTTGCCCTACACTGTGCATCAGAGAGGTGCTCCGTCGGGAAAGCAGGAATATTCTGGTCACTAGAGATGCACTAGATTGTGAGTGATCCATCAGGCCGTTCATCACCATTCTTGGATGATATGTCGTGTAAGGTCGTCTCTCCCTTCGTTCTCATTCCCTGCTCCCCAACCAACTTCCAACCACAAATTCAATCTCCTGCCCCAGGACTAGGGGAAAAGAGTATTCTGGTCACTATAAAATGGCTGCACTAAATCGACTGGCATCCTTGTGATGCTGCAGACAGCTGCCAGGCCTCTGAAGCAAACATTTCTGAAAACATTGTGACAAAATTGAGTCCCTGGACCCGCCAAGTCAAGAACCACATCTTGGACAGTGGAGATGCCACTGCAGCACAGTTCCCCCAAAGTCCAGGCCCTGGACACCCCCATGCTCTTGGAACGGGTTACTCAGGGTGTGTTTTCTGTGCCTGTACCATTGGTGGCCACTCCCCACCACCCCGCAGGAAGAGAGGCTGGCTGGCCCTCCTGAGGTCAAGGCCCGCAAGACTTTCCAGTGGTCAAGAGGCTTCAGGGCTCAAATAGCCAGAGTGATGAGTCCGTCTCCTGCCTCAGGGGTTCCCTTCGAGTTCTGTGACATTTGTTATAACTCGCTCATCTTTGTCCCACTGTCCACTAATAAACACAGAAATTAAAGTCCTACACTGGGGATCAGGGGACCCTTTCCTATTCAACTTCCCAGTGAGATTGGAGTCCTCCACCCCTGCTCCCCAACAGGAAGCCCAAAGCCCCAGCAGCCACAGGGGGGCATCAGGGGTCTGCTCTTTGCACAGTCGACTGTGTCTGAACACAGGTGAAAGTGACCACAGGGTGGAAAGAGAGGAAAATTCACGTCATACCAGCATTTTGAACATGGAATGGAAACCCCTACAGAGGAGACATACACGCACATGTATACACATACAGATGTGCACACACATACACACACACATGCATGCTTGCACACACAAGTACATATGGATGCACAAGAGCAGTGATTCTACACCAGACCCCGAGAGGGGAGGGCAGCAGCAGTCAGCGCTGGCCCGACAGCCATGAGCTTGCTTGTTTTTTCGTGCCTAAAGGAATTTCAGAGCCCAGAATCCATTTATACCCACTTGCCTTCAATATGTCATATCCCAGCTGTTTTTCTCTTTTAATTTCTGAATCTACATTTGTCGCATTTGCTAATGAAAACTCAACTCATTTTGTTTCTATAGACAGAGCCAATTCTGGCGAAGCAAACTCATTCAGGAAGACTGGTGTGAGTGATCAGCCACTGTCTGAGAGACAGGGCAAGGACTGGGACATCAAGTGTCACAGCAGGAAGAGCATGGTGGTCTGAAGACCACTGACAGGAGTGAGACCCTGGGCAGGTCACTGCTCTTCTCTGAGCCATGGCTGATCATCCATAAAATGAAGGGCTGGAAATCAAGGCTTCTAAGTTCTCTCCCAGATCCATAACAGATGGGTAAGCAGCCTCGTCTTCAGGTCAGAAAAGGCCTGGATTCTGATCTCTGATTCCATCACTAGCTGTGTGACTCGGGCAAGTTACCTAACCTCTCTGAACCTCAGTTTCTTAATTTGTAAAACCAAAGCAATAATAATCATATAATAATAATCATATATAATGATAACATAGTATATAATATACAAATACTATCATACTGTAATAGTAATAATGAATATTGGATGAAGTAAATATATATATGGCATTTAGTAAGGTGCCAGGTATAGTGTAAATAATAAATAGCAAAAAGTAAAAAGAGCCGTGAATCTGTGTTTCCGTTGACAGAATCCCAGATGGGACACACTGCAATCAGGTAACAAGTAATGGAGCAGTAACAGCCTAGGTCACAGTGTGAGTGTTCAGAAATGGCTGAATTACCATGGGACCTGACCCTGACTCTTTAAATGACTGGTGCTGGCTTTGCTGGCAGGTATGGGAGGCCACCACCCCATTCACAGCTGTGAAACATCCTTTCTATAGGCACATCAATGACAACTCCTGGGATTTTAGTGCACACTTATGGAAGCTAATGACACTAAGAGAAGGGGAATGGCGCTGAACAGTCAATTTTGTTTTCATCTTACAGAGAACAGTAAGCTATTAAGAGCAATCTGTGCTTAACAGCAAGATGTAACAGGAAGCGGGGGCCATCTCTAATAACAGCATCACCTACACCTTTATTTAGATGTGGATGCATTATTTAATGAAGTACTGTATAAACTTTATTTTGGCACATTGTTATGACAGTTACACACATGTCTTGTTCAATATTCCCAAATACTAGCATTTTGGGTTTTTTTGGGTTCTTTTGAACTTTTTGTCATTGATAATGAAATACTAATTGTATCTAAAGGCAGACACACATGCTTTTCTGGAGGTTAGGAAAAATATTGAAGTGGAATATGTAAAATATATAATTCCTCAATAAAGATGATAAGAACGCTGTAAGAATATTTAGTATAGTCAAATCCTAAATTCTGATGAGTGTAGAAATTAGAAAATCCAGATACTGAAAGATGGATATATTTTGACCTGTTCCAACAAGTTCACCCACTTCTAAATAAGCATTTCATCTATTATTGCTCTGTTTCCCAAAAGAAGCCCACGGTGTGTGTGTGTGTGTGTGTTATGAACCACAAACTGTTCTACATAGCGCAGAAATGTTGCACCATCTTTGAAAGATGGATTGTAAAAATCCTAAGGGAGGAAATGGCCAAATCGAGAGCAGAGCTGATGTTCCAGAGGGATCTGTGAGCCAAGGAGGGGGCTCTTGGGTGGGCAGGTCAGCCTGGCAGGGAGCCCACCCAAGTGGCCGGGCAGTCAGGAGCATGGACCTTGTGTCAGGGTGACTGCATTAAAATGGTGGCTCCACACTTACTTGCTTTGTGACTTTAGCAAGTCGCCTAACCTCCCTCTGTATGAGTTTCCTTAACTCTAAAATGAGGATAATAATCGAACCTAACACAGGAGGGAACTGTGAGAATTAAATAATACATATAAAGCACACAAGACAGTGCCTGGCACTATTGTACTCAATGTAGGTTCTGATTACCTTTTGAAATGTTCCAGTTCATCATGTCCCTCGTTAGAGCGTATCGTCTATGCATCTGTTTCTAATAAATCAAGACGACTAAGAGGCACAATGGACACCTTTCCTGCTAGCTATCATGAATACCATCAATAATATAAGCATTATTAAAAGTTTATTTGTTTATGACAGTGTGCTAGGCACCACACAAGCATACATACATGGGTTCTCTAGAAATTTACAGTACATGAAGAAATGATAATGACACTCAGCACATGCATTAAACAAACAGGAAAATTGAATAAGCTGAGCATTTACAACACTTACAACTGGACGTACTATTATAGAAAAATCTTTCTCCCATGTACTCTCTAACCACCACTTATGCCACTCCACCCCACCACTCTACTCTGGGCAGAACGATTAGCTATATTTTACAGATAATGGCACCAGAAAGCAAATACGTTAGGAGATAAATGTCTGGCACAGGGTGATTCCTCTTCCAGCTTCATGCCTTAATATTCTTTCTGACCTCAGCAATAATCAGAATCACCATCCAGGTGGAAATGTTGAGTAATTCATCCAGGTCTTTCTGCCCCCACAGTGCGGCCCTGGAACTCACACAAACAAAAAAGATCCAAACCTTAGAAGCAGATTGAGACAACCCCGACTTGGCTCTGAGGTGGAGATGGGTTGGCGAGGGTGGAGTTGGGACGGTTACTTCCCATGACTTTATTTTTAAACCACAAAGGTGAATTTTGATGGAAAAAAATATATCATTTACATCATTTATTTTTTTAATGCTAAAAAGAAAAAAATTTAAAAGGAAATGGCAAAAACACGAAGAGCAAGCATCCTAGCTATGGTAGCTGAAGTCACTGAAGCGCCAGTGGTTTCCAAGGAGGAAAGATGCCCCTGGAAATTTGGTGGCCATGTCTGGCCATGGATGGGCGTGGCTGCCTGGCAGGGTGCTGTGTCACACTGTGGACATGACACACATTGGCATGCCCATTGCAGTCTGCACAGGCCCATCATTCCTGGCAACCTTCCCGCCTCACTCATCTATGCCTCCTGTGAGGCCCATCCGAGCGTCTGCATTTGCTTCTCCTTTTGCAGACTGCAAAGAACAACAGCAGCAGAAGGAAACAGCCAAATTTGGAAGGCAGGCAGAGAAAGAAAAATCAGAAAACTGACTACAAAATGTAGTCAGAAAGTAGGACAAGAACCTGAGAGAGCAGCAGCAGAAAGACAAGAGGAGAAAGTCGGGAAGAGGGCAGTGGCCATACTGTCAAGCGCTGAGGGGTCAAATAACATGTGGCCTAGCGGGTATCCTGGGGTGGGCAAAGAGAGATCAACAGAAAACTAAAACAATACATATGTGCTTGTGTGTATATTTGTGTCCAGAGCCCGCAGGACTTTGGACACTGGGAAATGAGAATCTTTTCAGAGAAAGAAGCTCAGGGCAAACCTGTCAGATTTTATCCATATCCTTTCTTCTTGAAAATCACTCCTAACATATGAGAAGCACAAGAAATTGAAAGACAAACTCCATCTTCTGTGAAATTAGGAGACATATGGAACTCCCCAAAATAATAATATATGAAAATGGAAAGAAAATGAAGACTTTGATTCTGATAATATTGCAGACTACTGCTCTGAATGGCCCTCCCACCGCAGAGCAACCAGATCCTATATATGACTCACTTTTTGATGCACCACTGGGCTCCCAAAAGATGGGGAAAGTCTTCAAGGCCCTCCCAGCTCCCCAAAAAAGAGTTGTAAACAGACCTATAGCACCGACTGGTGGGCAAATGACAGGGGGAGGACTGCACTGATAGTGGTACCAATGGATAGGTACATCGTGAGCTGAGATACTGAGCCTTGGACCTTGCCAGGTGGAGCAGCTGAGCTCAGGGCTCCGTGTTGAGCCCCTAGCTCTCTATAAAGCAGACATAAATCCTCTGAAGGAAACCATCCCCAATTTAGGCCTGCAGGATTTTCCAGAGAAAAAGCACTAGCAATGAGCTCACAATCAAAGATCAGCAAGTACCAAGTACACAAGCTAAGATGAGTGAGAATCAGAAGAAACAAGAAACAAGAGATTAGGTTGTCCTGTTAGAATCAATCGTCTAATACTGAATATAGAATAGCCATGTATAGAAAGCAGAAAGTTATGAAGGATAACATCACAAAGATGAGCAAGCAACTGGAACTGAAAGCAGATGGAAGGATGATAAATGACCTAATGAGCCAAGGAAGGTCAAAACAAAGTGCCTGAAAGGTGGGAAGGTGGTGGGTAGGGAGAGAGGGTAACGCTAATAGAGGTGGATCAGTTCCTCTGGCAGGATCTAGAAAGCTCCAGAACAGAAGGCACTGGGCATTGCAGAAGACAAAGGAAAGGCCGGGGACTCAAAACAGGTCGTGCATGTGAAAGTCTTTTCAAGGAGTCCATCTCCAGATTTTCCTGTGCAGGAGATGGGAAGTACAAACTGGAAAAATTAAACCCAGCAGGCTTTGTACTGAGGGACACCAGAACAGGATAGAGGTGGAACACCAGCCTGCAAACGAGATAAAATAAAAAATATGCACACTGAACAATGAGACACCAGACCACTTCTCTCACCAAGTTAAGAAAGCCGTCAGTCAAACTTAAACTCCAATATAGGAGATTAGAGGACCCTTCTTTTGAGAAACTTAAGCACCCTAGAAAAAAGACCTCTTGGTCACTCGGGGTCTCTAGTGGCAACGCTAGCTGAATACCCAATCATCCTACATTCCATAATCTACCAGTCAAAAAGCTCCAGCCCATCAAACAGAGCTCACCATCAGCTTAATAGTAATTCACGCTTAAACGTGAACAGATAGCCAAACGTCACCAGACATTTGAAGAAAGCCTTCAATGTGAAAGACTGACAAAAACAAAGAGATGAAGCACTCAAAAACAAATAAAGAAAAACACAATGCAGAGAGCAGAGATAGTACTTCACAGTGGTTAAGGGCATGGTATCTAAAACCAAACTGTTTGGTTTGAATCCTGCCCCATCACTCTCTGCCTGTAGGATCCTGCACAAGTCACTTAACCGCTCTGTGCCTCAGTTTCCCCATCTGTAAAATAAGAATCATAATGTTACCTGCTTCAAAGAGTTAAATGAGTTAATACATACAGAACACTTAGAAGAGTGCCTGGTCCATTATTATATAAGTGTTAGCTATTATTTTCCAAAGAAACCATAATTTATATCTTCAGAGAAATAAAGCAAGAACAAGCTACTCTAAAAAGAAACAGAGAATAAGAAAGAGCTCTTATGACTCAAAAATATTACAGTTAAAACTAAAAATTCATTGAAAAGATTAGAAGATAAATAAATAAATGATAAATTTCCAAATAGGACAACAAAAAGATCAAGAGATGGACAATAGAAAAGCAAAAACTCAGAGGGTTAATACAAGACATCAACACTCAAATAAAATAAAGAAATAAAAAACTCAAATCTCTACATCGACAAGATGCCTAATGCAATAACTAGTAATAATTTGGGGAAAAAAACACCAAGGTACATGACGTGAAATTTCAGAACACCAGATATAAGGAAGGGGCAAAGGAATGGTGGGTTAGATTCAATATTTGGTATTATATATAGCACTGGACTTCTGAATAGCAAATTTGGAAGCTAGAAGATAAGGGAATAATTCCTTCAAAATTCTGATTGAACATGATTTTCAATTCAGACTTTTATACCCAGCTAAACAATCAAGTTGAACAGTCCTGTGTAAGATTAAAATAAACATATTTTCAGATGTTTAAAATAATAAAAAATTACTACTTCCTAAAGGTATTATGGGGTGTGCTCTACCAAAAACAGGGAGGAAAACTATGAAGAGGAAGACCTGGGGACAAGTGATCCAACCACGAGAGAAGCAAAGAAAATCCCCAGGATGATGAAGGGAGATTCCAGAATGACGGCAGTGCATCAGGCTGGTCCAAACTGAAACAGAAGGAAGCTCCAAGTAGAGCCAAAAAAATTCAACTGTGTGTGTAATTGTATGTACATAATCTCACAGAGCTGTTGGAGAACATGGAAACGTCCAAATTGAAACAAATGAGTCATGAAATATAAAATGTTACATAAGGAAATATTCATTGTATACTACCTGGAAGAGATGTGAATAATATTTACATGTTCAATATAATAAAAAATCTGGACACAAATTTAATCCAAATTTATGATATAACTATGCTGAGATGATTAGAGGGGAGAGGGGAAGGGGGATTGATTGTAAGTGAATGGGAAGTACATAGCTAATGTCTAACATGAATGACTATAGAGAGAAATACATGCATATTCTCTAGAAATACAAAGGTTAACATCAGAAGTAGTTGAAAGCATTGAATGTGAGTCAGAGTAGGGGGTGGAGGCACAGGAGACGGCTGGTTTTGGTTAGAAGTCTTTTAGCACAACTTGGCTTTTTAAATTATGTGCATGTGTAACTTTGACACAAAGAGAAATTAAGTTCAAAAAGAAGGAAAGACTCTACTGTTCTAGGTGACACCTATCAACGGCCTCATTCACTCTCGGTCTAAGGACGCAGATGTTTAGGAAGCTTTATGCAAGCATAGCGGTATCTACTACCCAATGGCTAGAGGGGTTGTTTTCCTTTAGCTATAGACAATAGCTTACACTAACATTTCCCCTAGACCCGTATAAAACTTATCTACAGTCAGCATATGAAGGCTCATTAAAACTAAAGGGCCTTTTCACACACCATCTAAGTTCTATACCTAATATACTCTGGAAAGACTCTGGAAAGCTCTAGTTTGTCATTGCTAAGTTTACTATCATTTGCACCATTCAGGGAGAGATACCTGAAATAGAACTAAGACAACAGAGAAATAACATGCGTGGAGAATTACAGTCTGTAAAGCAGACGTTCTAAATTCTAGAGCACAAATAGCAGAGTGTGAGCAAGAGGGCAGGTAAGGTTAGCCTCATGCCGACTCTACGAGAGGTGGTGGCGGGGGACACGTGGCTCTTTACAAGCAGATTCCTAGAGTCGTAGAATGTTGGACCTGAAAGAGACCTCAGGAATTATCTAGTCTAACCCTCTCATTTTACTAATGGGGAAATTGAGACAGGTTGACAAAATCACAGCTGTGCAATGCAGCCACTTCTGGTTAGACAGTGACTTGAACATAGCTCAGTCTAGGCTTTACATTTGAGTGGGACACGGAAACTTTCTAGAGGGGGATTAAAAGATTGTGCCGAATCACAGTGAATGACACCACAGCCTCACCTTCGCCAGAAATAGATTTTGTTATTTAACCATTAAGAGATTCCATTACAGTAGTCCCCCCTTATCCGCGGTTTCCCTTTCCGCACTTTCAGTTACACTTGGGTTTCAGTTACCCACAGTCAACTGTGGTCTGAAAATATGAAGTGGAAAATGCCAGAAATAAACAATTAATAAGTTTTAAATTGCATGCCATCCTGAGTAGCATGATGAAATGTTGGTGCCGTCCACTCCGTCCTGCCCAGGATGTGAATCATCCCTTTATCCAGCATATCCACACTGTATATGCTACCGCCCATCACTTAGCAGCCGTTTTGGTTATCAGATCGACTGTCTTGGTATCACAGTGCTTGTGTTCAAGTGACCCTTATTTTACTTAATAATGGCCCCAAAGTGCAAGAGTAGTGATGCTGGCAATTTGCTTATGCCAGAGAGAAGCTGTAAACGCTTCCTTTAAGTGAAAAGGTAAATGTTCCTGACTTAATAAGGAAAGAAAAAAATCATATGCTGAGATTGCTAAGATCTATGGTAACTTTTACGACAGTATATTGTTATAATTGTTCTATTTTATTATTAGCTATTATTGTTAATCTCTTACTGTGCCTAATTTATAAATTAAACTTGATCATAGGTATGTATGTATAGGAGAAAACGTAGTATAGATAGGGTTTGGTACTATCTACGGTTTCAGCCATCCACTGGGGGTCTTAGAACATATTCCCCACAGATAAGGGGGGCTACTGTATAGGCTAAGTTGGCATAGGAGCTACAGTGTTTTCCCACCAAGCATCAATGCCCAAAGGGGAATTTAACAAGAAATGAGAATCACCAAACAGGTGTGATGTCTACATTGAAGCTCATCCCGCTGTATTTTTGAGTCAAACAGGCCCTGATCCTCAGCTTAAACCTCATTTGCTCAGCGCCTCACCACCTGGCTGCACTCAGCATTCCCTCTAACCAAGAGATTCTCTTGCTCATGCACTCCTCCTCCACATCATTCACTAAAATATGCTGTAAGGCAGAAATTGACTGATCACTACAGAATCTAAAATCTTACTCTTCTGCACATAGATGAAGGCTCATTTAATTCCCACTTCTAACAATTAATTAATCTATTTATTTATTAATTTATTTTTTACTTCTGATGTAAACATTTCCCCAATCCACAATGATGTCAAGGTTTTAATAACTTACGATGGAGTCTTTAATCAAAGACTTTTTCAAGGTCTAAATAGATTACAGCCACTGGCTCCCCCAACCACATGATGATTATTAATTGATTCATCAGACACGCTTCCTCTTACAAGAATCAGGTTACTGGGCCAGCCCTGATGGCCTAGCAGTTAAAGTTCGGCATGCTCCACTTCAGCGGCCTGGGTTTGGTTCCTGGGAACAGAACCACACCACTTGTCTGTCAGTAGCCATGCTGCGGCAGTGGCTCCCATAGAAGAACCAGAAGAATTTACAACTATACACAACTATGTCCTGGGGCTTTGTGGGGAGGGGAGGATGGAGAAGAAAAAAAAAAAAGGAGGAAGATTGGCAACAAATGTTAGCTTAGGAGAAATCTCCCTCTGCCAAAAAAAAAAAAGAAAAGACTCCCATGTCTTTAAACTAGATGCCTCCCTCCCACTATAATCTCTTTTCTAGCCCTTCACTTGAAAAAACAAACAAACATGTTACTTTGTCACTCTGCTGCAATCAATCACATATGCTTAAGAGCACAGTGAACCTATACTTTAAAAATCATTATGTAATATTTGATATGTACAAAGATAGATAGATAGATAAAAAGAAAGTCAAGAAGCTCCAAATAAAACAAACACATAGAATCCTACCACCCAACTAAAGATTAGATTTCATTACCAATACCATTGGGGATGACTCGGTGCTTTTCCTGGATCCCCACTTCCAGACTACACCTCCCTAGATAACCAGCCCTGCGTTTTTGTGTGTGTGTGTGAGGAAGATCAGCCCTGAGCTAACATCCATGCCAATCCTCCTCTTTTTGCTGAGGAAGACTGGCCCTGAGATAACATCTATTGCAATCCTCCTCCTTTTTTTTCCCCCTTTTTCTCCCCAAAGCCCCAGTAGATAGTTGTATGTCATAGCTGCACATCCTTCTAGTTGCTGTATGTGGGACACCTCCTCAGCATGGCCGGACAAGCGGTGCATCGGTACGCGCCTGGGATCCCAACCTGGGCCGCCAGTAGCGGAGCATATGCACTTAACCACTAAGCCATGGGGCCAGCCCCCTTGCTTTTAAATATAGTTTTACCACATATGGATGTATCTTAACAATATATTGCTTAGATGTGCTTGCTTTCGAGTTTTATAAACATAGTATGTTACTGTATGTAGTCTTTGACAACTTTCTTTATTGAATATTAAATTTTTAAGATGCAATCATGTTGTTGCATGTGGCTGTGGTTTCTTCATTTTCATTGCTGTATGATAGTCCATTGTGTGAATATTCCACAGTGCATTTACTTGTTCTCCTGTTCTAGGGACATTTAGATTGTTTCCAGTTTTTTGCTATTAGTATTGTCATGAACATTCTCAAACATGTCTCTTGAAGAAATTGCAAAAATTTTTCTAGTATATATACTTTTGTTAAGTCAAAGGGTATACGCATGTTCTGTTTTACAAGGTAATACCAACTTTTTTCCCAAAGTGGTGGTACCAAATTACATTCCCACTAGTAGTACAGGAGAGGTCCTATTTCCCCACACACATCACTGCCAATACTTTGTAAGATCAGACTTCTTAATTTTTGCCAGTTTAGTGGGAGTAAAATAATATGTCATTGTTATCCTAATTTACATTTCCCTGATTACTAATGAGGTTGAGCATGTTTTCATGTTTTTAGATTGTCTACCTCCTGGCTCCTAATAATTTTAGGCAATTCATTTTGTAGCATTGCATATCAAACTTCATCAGCCCCAAATCCTGCATATGAGGATGGAAAATAAGACACATCAGGAGACACGAATGGCTCTGGGTCTTTGTCTAATGGACATTGTTGTTGATTCTGCAATCATTCAACTCCGTCCCCACTAAACAGCAGCCTGTGGCTTGGGAATTTGAGCTCAGCTCAAAAGGTAGGCATGCATGATCTAAGGGACTCCCACCCATCTTGCCAGTTAGTGGTTCAGGAATGGAGACGTGAACCAAGTCTGTCTAAAGAGACACAAAAAGAGGACTACTGGAGGCTTCTGGGAAAATCCCTCCTTACTCTTACAAGCAACAATGGGAAGCCAGAACCCATCTGAAGCTAGATGTGAAAGAGGAAGAAGGTGGCCCCACATGTGGCAGCCATCCTACGCCCCCAAGGAGAACCAATTACAGAATGAAGTTGTCTGTGCGGAAGGCAGAGCGGACAGATGGAAACAACCTGGGTCCTTAATCACATTGCTGACCTGCCAGATGAACCCACATTGAACCACTCTATCTCTGGTGCCAATTCATGTGAACCAATAAACTTCCTTGTTGCTTAAGCCATTTTGAACCTGGCTTTCTGTTACTTCAACCAAAGGCATCCTGACACAAGTTATGTGCTTTGAAAACCAACAGACAAAAACAACAGAAACCTATGAGCCGTGAATAGCCCACCTGACACCTGCAGAGACACTTTTCCACCGACCGCAGAAGGTGGAAGCTTGAGATCTCCTTATTGACACCGAGCACAAGCTTTCTTACCAAGGCAGGCTTTGAAACCCCCGAACAGGATTACTCAGAATAGTTGTTGTTAATTAAATTCCACTCAAGGTATTGCCTCAACGAGCTGACTAATGCCACCAAAGTTTGATTGTTTTCTTATCCACTTTCTCTCAGCTCTTATGTGAAGCAGTCAGCTCATATTCAGTCATGGTGTTCTTCCTTACGTAGAGTTGTCTTCTTGCTGTCTCATATAATTACCTTCTTGGTCTTCCCTTCTAGGTGTACACATCCTAAAGGAAAGCATTGCACTGTCTTCTACTTTACAGCCTCCTTTCCGTCCGTATTGGTCCTGCTGGTAACTCCTGTGGGCCCTGAGAGAGCCATCTCTAAGTCTCAATTTCTTTCTTTGTTACAAGAACAACATTGCAAGACTGCTGGGTGGATTACAACAACACATACCAAGTGGTTAATAAATGGCAGCCGTTATTGTTAATGAAGGATGTTGAGTGAGTGCATGAGCGCCAGGGGGGCCAGGTGTGGTCAAAAGCTGAGTTTTAGCCTCAGAATCCCTTCCAGCCCAGAACATAGAGTCCTATGTCCTAAAGAGGCTGGAAAAGTTTTCCTCTTTGGGAGAAGTAAAACATTATTAAACTATATTCTTATCAAGAAAGGAGAATCTGAGCAACATCCACGTCAGCTGAAGAATGACGATCTTATCAAATCAGATTCATCATAAAACCAACCACTGATACTCTGCTACAGGCAAAGCTACCAGCTCCATGAACCAGTAAAATGCTAAATCCATGATCTTCACATGAGGAAATCAGTGACTAGCGTGCTAGTCTTGTCTGGGCATTCCAAAATAAAACAATATTGGCTTTAGAAATGCAGGAGCACTCTGAACATGAATGCACTCTTTAATAACTTTGTGTGTTCACAGACACAAAACAAGAGCTGACACAGTTTTAATATCAAAGTTTAAATTTCAGTGCAATGCAATATATCTAATCACAGGCTATAAATGTAATCTTAAAGAACAAGAAAATATTCAATTTAGAGTAGAACAGATTCCTAGGATGATTATTTATTCAAAAAAAGTTCAAGAAATGCTTGATACCCAAAAAAAATCACATTATTTCAATTTTGCACGTTTACTTTTTACAAAATTATCCTAAAGCAATAGAATAGTTGCCTTAGAAAAATTTAGAAACCATATAAAGTACGTCCAATTATTTTTTGCAGGGGAAAAACTGATAAACAGCCTTGGAGGAAGGAAGGAATAATCACAGAACAAAAGGAGAGAGGAAATCCAAAATGAGTCCACCCAACACTGAGTATTGTTTCTACAAGAAAATTATGTAAAATTCCAAATGCCAGAACTACAGAAAGAAAAATTTGAATTTTCATTATTTGCCTCCTTTTCACAATGAACTGTCCTGATTGTGTCTAGGATTCCTACCCAGCAAAAGAAACTGTAAATTAAACCCGATCTTTCCAATACATTAAATAATGAACAACTTCATAATGAGCCCACGATAATGGGTCTCTTCTTCCTGCAAATTGCAATTTGCTTTATTTTTCTAAGGAACATCTGCTGTGGTTTTGAAAGGTTGCTAAGGAAAGGTTTTTAAAAAGGTGATACAAAGCAAGCAAAATCTTTATTCTTCACAGAAAATGTATCACATTTAAAATTTAAATTTTTATTTTAAATTATAAAAGCCATTTAAGGCTTTGATCATTCTTTACCTTTGTGAAAGGGCATGGGCTCAGTTACCATGGATCATATTCACTCTGGGGCAATGGGGTGGGGGTGGGGGTTAGTGACTGTGGCCTGTGGCATCTCTAACTGGAGAACAAGAGCAGAGTTGTTCCCCTGATAAGCACACCCCACATTCATCCATCACCAAATCAGGTCAACCATCAAAACACTCCTCATTCCAATTCCTTCTTATGTCTTCCATCACTGACCCCAGTCAAGCCCACCCTAGTCTCTCATCGGGAATCTTGCAATAACTTCTGCATTTCGCAGTTTCCACTCATGTTCCCCTATACTCCACTCTTCATACAGCTGCTAGAGGGATTCTTTAAAAGTGACCTCCTAGGAAAGGAAAGTCTCTTCACTAAATGGTGTTGGGAAAACTGGACAACCACATGCAAAAGAATGAAAGTGGACTATCTGCTATCACCATTCACAAAAATTAACTCAAAATGGATCAAAGACCTGAAGGTGAGACCTGAAACTATAAAACTCATAGAAGAAAATATAGGCAACACACTATTTGACATTGGTCATAGACAACCTTTTCAGATGACATGCCTACCCAGACTAGGGAAACTAAAGAGAAAATAAGCAAGTGGGACTTTATCAGATTAAAGAGCTTCTCCAAGACGAACAAAACCAGAATCAAGATGAACAGACAACCAACCAGCTGGGAGAGAATATTTGCAAAACATATGTCTGACAAGAGGTTGATCTCCATAATATATAAAGAACTAACACAACTGAACAACAAAAAAACAACCCGATCAAAAAATGAGCAGAGGAAGTGAACAGACACTTCTCCAAAGAAGATATACAGATGGCCAATAGGCACATGAAAAGATGTTCAACATCACTAATCATCAGGGAAATGCAAATCAAAACAACACTAAGATATCACCTCACGCCCGTTAGAATGGCTATAATCACCAAGACAAAAAACAACAAATGTTGGAGAGGATGTGGAGGAACAGGAATCCTCATACACAGCTGGCGGGAATGCAAACTGGTGCAGCCTCTATGGAAAACAGTATGGAGATTCCTCAAAGAATTAAAAATAGAGATGCCCTATGATCCAGCTATCCCACTACTGGGAATCTATCCAACGAACCTGAAATCAACAATCTAAAGAGGCTTATGCACCCCTATGTTCATTGCAGCATTATTCACTATAGCCAAGAAGTGGAAGCAACCTAAGTGTCCCTCAACTGATGATTGGATCAAGAAGATGTGGTATATATATATATACAATGGAATACTACTCAGCCATAAAAAAAGACAAAATTGTCCCATTTGCAACAACATGGATGGGCCTGGAGGGTATTATGTTAAGTGAAGTAAGCCAGAAAGAGAAAGACAAACACTGTATGATCTCACTCACATGTGGAATATAAACCAACACATGGACAGAGAAAACTGTATTGTGGTTACCAGGGGCAATGGGGGTGGGGGGTGGGCACAAGGGGTGAAGGGAGACATGCATATGGTGATGGACAAAGAAAAATGTACAACCCAAAATTTCACAATGTTAAAAACTATTAAAACATCAATAAAAAAAAAAAGTGACCTCCTATTATACATAGAATAAAATCTAACATCCTCATCATGGTCTATAAGGAAGGCCCTGCCTGATCTGGCTCCTGGCCATCTCTCTGGCCTCATTTTCTGCCACTTTCCCCCTTGTTCAATGTACTCCAGTCACATGACCTTCCTTACCATTCCCCAAATATGCCAGTTTCATCTCACTGCAGGGCCTTTGCACAAGCTGTTCCCTTTCCCTAGAATGCCCTTCCACCAGATATTTAAAAGTCTCAGTCCCTTACTTCTTTCATATTTCTGCTCAGTGTCATCTTTCAGAGATGCCTTCCCTGACTATTCCATCGAAACAGCCTAATCTCCCCACGTCATGGCCTATTGTCTTATCCTTCTGAATTTTCTTCTAACAGTCATAATTATCATGTGATATTGCCTTACACATCTATTTGTGGATTTGCTTATTGTCTGTTACCCCTGCTAAAACATAAGCCCATTGAAGGTGGGAGCTTTGTCTTGTTCATTGCTAGAACATTGTTCTAGAAAAATGCCTAGTTCCTCGCCAAATATTTGTTGAATAGTGAAAGAATTAATCTCTTGGTCTCCTAGGAGCTGCAGACCTAAGAGTTACAAAATTCAAACAAATCCCTACTTCTTAAATAAAATATATTATACCGTAATTATAAGCAGGTGGTCGCTTGTATGCTGAGGATGATGCAAGTAGCAAAAGCTAGTACATCGTGCGACATGGCACACAGCCTTCACATTGCTTTCATGCTGCGAGCCTGCCTGAAAGACGTCCTTGGGGAACTCAGCATATAAACCCTCTTGGTGAGCTGGGTCTGGACTGCTGGGTTCAGACCAAATGCTGCTCTATGGCAAAGGACACCACAACTGTGCCCACACACAAAAAGTGTTCTCTGATCCCCAGCAGAAGTTGAGCTACAAGAGTTTCATGAGCTGCATAAGGCGAATGGGATTAAAACCGGGCAGGTTGTCAGAATTTTTGGTTTTTTCAAGTTTTCAGAACTGAATACATTATCTAACCACAAGCAAAAACAGTGTCAAACACAGTTCCACTTTACCAAAGCTATTAAGAACCCACATGAATTGAATTAACGTTAAACATGTGGGGTCAAAATCTGCTCGGCTATCCCTGCATAACAGCCATTGAAGTCAATGCAAAGTAAACACAGATAAAAGCAATGGGTAGCTTTAATCTATTAATAAAGTCCCAAGTTTAGATTAACAGATGACTTGGCACTACATTTTGGATATACTACCACCTTTATTTGAATTTTCTATTTTTTATTTTAACTTTTATACATGCAAAAGAAATAAACAAAGTAGGATAAGACAGAGGATGAATAAAGTGCTAACATCTGTTTCAGTAAGATTTTTATTCTCCCTGCTCAATGGAACAGACATTTGCTAGAGATTCCAGAGATAATGTGCCTTAAAGACTTTCCATAAATAAAATCATAATATCAGTGCAATGATGACATCTATAATGGTACTTTTCTGCACCAAATCCCTCGAGTCACTCTGATTTGGACTTGACCCTAAATATTGGCTGGATGATGCATAGTAACTCCCCATCCCAGCCAAGCTGACTGATCTGATGAATATGCTCACCAATCCACACTTTCCCACCTCTGCTCATGTTCATGCTTCCTGGACACCCTCTTCAGCCACAAACGTCTTCCGTCAAAATTATACCCACTACAGAGGCTGCATTCAATCCTTACCTCTCCAAGTTTACACTCATCTCTCCTTTCTCCAAACTCAACAATACTTCTCCATTCATAGCGCATTTTACGGTTTTCAAAACATTTTCACATACTAGTTCAGGAGACAAGACAAATATGATTCCAGGTCACAGATGAAGAAAAGGAGAGTTTTCTGAGTTAAGGGATCTACGGAAGGCCTTTCTGCCTTCTATTGCCCTTACTGTCTTCATCACACAATGCTGGGGTATTGGCTTTGCTTCTTTGATTAGGTTATAGGCCACGAGCAGAAGAAAGTATGTCTCACAGTGCTGACCACATGGTAATTACTTTAATATGTTCGTTGACTGGGATGGTAGAAGGAGCCATTGAAAATTGGATTCTCCTTCTGACTCACTATCCTCAGTTGCATGATTGGTGGCAAGTCACTGAGATTCAGATTCCTCATCTGTTGCAATGAGGGGGTTAGGTTGAAAGCTAACACTAACTCTCTGATCCCATAATTCATAAACAATATGCTCACAGACATTCTTTCTCCTTGGCTGATGCCTTCTGGCAGTACTATCATGAGATCCTCACAAATCTCAAGTTGTGAAGTCCTCAAAATCAGGAACTCCTGTAAATGTGATGGATGTTCTGGGCTGTCGTGGGCCCATTGGAACCTAATCCTCATAATTCCTTCCTTAGGGGATTCACACTGTGGTATACACATTATACCCGTAATCCTGATCACACCCAATATGATAATGTCATTGGACCCATTATCATTCAGTATAGACCATGGCCCTTGGGGAATACTCAGAGGGTAGTAAAAACTCTTAATCCTAATCCATAAATGCCAAAATCCCACCAGCTCTTCAAATCTATACCTTTCAAGCTCTCTATAACTACTAAACTTCCAGAGACCTCCTAAAATCTCCACCTTTTCCAATTCCTGAAGTTAATCACATTGGCAATGGAACCCACAATTGCTCCCAAAAGAAAATTTCTTCCCACTTTTCTCATTACAGTCATCATAATCACTCTCCAAAGCAAGGAATAATTCTCAAAATCAGAGAGCCTTGAAGTTCAACATCATTAAGTTATTTTATATTTCGTCCTCAGTTTCCTTCCTTATCCCGCTCTACTCTGAGCCAATTCTCGGCTTCCTCCCATCCCTCCTCCACCTGCAGCCTCCTCCTTCCAAGGCCCCTGGTGCCTGGTCTCCATCATGGTGGCCAGCTTCAGGCAACTCTTCTGTCCTTTCCCTAATCCAAACTACTCACAGCACACAGAATGACCTCTGGGTCTCTGCTTTGCACCCCGCTCTACTTCTACACCCCCAAATGTTTTACGTCACTGAGTTCACAAGAAGGACAGATAAGAAGAGATAAAGAGGAAGTGGTGAAGGAAATAATGCCTCTGATTTCTGTGAACTGTGTCAAAGGAAGCCCCTTGAAGGCTTATGTATGTTGGCGTGTGTAGTAGTGTCCTCAGGCTGCTATAATAAAGCACCAGAAACTGGGTGACCTAAAACAACAGAAATTTATTGTCTGACAGTTCTGGAGGCTTGAAGTCTGAAATTAAGGTGCTGGCAGGGCCATGCTCTTTCTGAAGGCTCTAATGGAGAATGCTTCCTTGCCTCTTCTAGCTTCTGGTGTTTGCTGGCAATTCTTGGTGTTGCTTGGCTTGTAGATGTGTCACTCTAGTCACATCTTCTCCCTGTGACTTAGTCCGTTCCAGCTGCTATAACAAAATACCACTGACTGGGTAGCTTATCAACAACATGAATTTATCTCTCACAGTTCTGGAGGCTGGAAAGTCCAAGATCAAGGTGCCAGTAGGTGAGAGCCCACTTCCTTGCTCATAGCTGGCACCTTCTTGCTATGTCCTCACATGGTGGAAGGGACTAGGGAGCTCTCTGGAGCCTCTTTTATAAGGCACTAATCCCATTCATGAGGGCTCCACCTCCATGACGTACAAACCTCCCAAAGGCCCCACCTCCTAATACCATCACACTGGGCATTAGGATTTCAACATATGAATTTTGGGGGAGACACGTTTAGACCACAGCACCCTGTATGCCTTCACACGGTCTTCCCTCTGTGCATATCTGTCTCTACATCTAAGTTTTCCCTTTTTATAGGGACATCAGTCATACTGGATTAGGGCCCACCCTAATGACCTTATTTTAACTTGATTACCTCTGTGAAAACCCTATTTCCAAATAAGATCATATTCTGAGGGTTAGGACTTCATCATATCTTTTTCAGTGACACAATTCAACCCTTACTCTCCTGTGTGGGAGTGGACCAACCTTTGATGGAACTCCTCTACCCACATACCATATGAGTATGACCTACCTACCTACATAGGCCCTAGAGCATATGTAGACTATAAGGGCCTACCTACAAGAGCTACCTACAGAGGCCCTAGAGATAATCCTGGGTGAACCGATGTGGCCACTGTGCTTGACTTGTCCTATCCCCCTTAGAACTACACGAGGGAGACAGAGCTGGAGTTCCAGAAGTGGTGGGGTACTGGTGTGTGATTCTCGGCTCCAAGAAAGAATATGGCGGGAAGAGCAGTCAGCTTTATCAGGAGAACAGGCATTCTCGTCCATGAAAGGTGTGGAATTGGAATGAAGTATATAAACAAATATACTTTGTGAACAAGAAGACCACAAAAGGTTTTCAATCCATCCTTATCTTTGGCCTGGTAGAAGGGTTTTCTCATGCCTTCTCCCTGGAGCTTCCCGTACTGACTACACCTGTTCCAGTTCAGTAGGCATCATGGAGATCTGTGCGGCTTCTTTCCTTACACGGGCGCTCTCTCCTGTGAGTGAGAATATTTAAAACATCCCCTACCCACACACTGCCTGACTGGTGGGGAACCATGAAAATGGCACTTCATTCTTTTATCCTTTACTGAAAGGGAAAAAAAAAAGAGGCAAGAAGAAAGCCCCAAGCTTGTTTTGCCTTCTCAAAGTGTAGCCTTTACAGCATAAGAATATTATAGATGTTAAATAGTAAGAACGTTAGCTACTTTGTTTGCTGAGTTCATGCATGTTTGCTGAATAATGCTGATAAATGTAATTTGCTCTTCAAACAAATCTCATATTAAGACATTGAGTAGAGATTTATTGCACACCCACCTGCCATACTCAAATAAAAATGGAGCCACTTAAATATTGCTTGGTGAGTGGCCGGCCCAGTGGCATGGCGGTTAAGTTTGGCATGCTCCGCTTCAGCAGCCCGGGTTCATGGGTTCGGATCCTGGGCAGGGACCTATACCACTCATCAACCCATGCTGTGGCGGCATCCCATATACAAAATAGAGGAAGATTGGCACAGATGTTAGCTCAGGGCCAATCTTCCTCACCAAAAAAAAATTATTGCTTTGTGAGTTCACTATAGAAAGTTAATAATAATTCTGAAAACTTAGAGCTCACCCTAAGCACAACATTTTAAAGGTTCTCTGATCTCTCCTTTAAAAAAGGAGTGAAAAGAAACACTAACTTACACGTCTAAGGCCATTCCACAGTTCCACACACGGCAGCTATGCACAAAAGGTTGACTCATTGCAAACATGTCTACAAAAACAACTAATGAGAAGTTGAGCATTTTAAATTTAATTCAAGATGTATTTGGAGATTTAGAATCAGAAAATGTAAAAGTTTAGTCCATCATAATTAGATATATTTTTGAATACATGGTTCATCATGAATAGCAAGAATTCAGGCTTCTCTGTTGTTAGTGTTTTTTGTTGTTAGGTTTGTTGAAACCTCTTTTGTTTTTTTACTAGTGAAAACACTGCTTTACAATTCTAAAATTATAGAATGCTGTTTTTCAGGAAAGCTTACCTAGTTTAGCAATCCATAAGCCATTCACCACCTAACATGCTACAGACTGCACGTCTGTCCACCCTCAAAGTTCTTATGTTGAAACCTAACCCCCAATGTGATGGTATTTGGAGGTGGGGCCTTTGGGAGGTGCTTAGTCATGAGGGTGGACCCCTCAGGAATGGGATTAGGGTCCTCATAAAAGAGGCTCCAGAGAGCTCCCTCTCACTTCTGCCATGTGAAGACACAGCAAAAAGATGGCCGTCTATCAACCAGGAAGGAGGCCATCACCAGACACGAAAATTCTGTTGTCTGTAAGCCACCCAGTCTGTGGGATTTTTGTTATAGCAGCTGAATGGACTAAGACACATCATCAGGAGGACCGTGCTAGAGGACACCCTGGGAAGCCCACAGACACACCAGGCGTCGAATCAGAGAAGAGCTTGATGCAACGCCACGTGATGAGCGTCCACCACGGGCCAGCACAGACGCAGGGACCAGCGGTCCAAAGGTGACAACAATGAGGTTCTGGTCCTAGGAAGCTCACCCTTTGAGTGAACATCCTGCTGACGTCTACAGTCTCGGATTTGCACGCTTGAGCCAACCTGCTCCTTGCAGTGGCTTCCGTCGTGCCTCTTCACCCCCCTCAGAGCCTCCTCTCACCATCCTGCTCCATTATCTCCTTGTCCTTTGCATCCAACATTTATCATCGTTTCCCTCCATTGTCTTCTCTCTTCTCAACCACATCCTGGTTCTCTGAACTCAGCAGCCCCTCACAGCTGGTTCAGCTGAGTCCCTCCACCCTGCGGTCCCATAGACCCCTCTCCCTCTCCCTCGGGGTTGGTCCTGGCAGCAGGAAACTCATGGCCTGGGCTTTGGAACCATATTTCTCTCACTCGAGCCCACGCTGGTTGTTATTCCCCTGCTCCAAAACCTCCAACTCTTCCCCTGCCAGGTAAGGCACAGACTCCCGGGCTTTCCTTATGCCCCAGCCTGCTTTCCGGTACTCCTCCCACAATTGAGATACAATCTTTGACTCGGACTTCTCAACATTTTCCCAGAATGCTTACACCGCCCTCCTTCTATACCTTTATTGATGCCATTCTTTTCTGCCTCCTCCTCCTGATAAAATCCTGCCTCCCCCACAGCGCACATCTACTCCTCCTTCCCCGAACACCTCAGTACATGTACATCATAAACATTTGCTAAACCAATGAAACAGAAAATGCAGAAAGCTTGTATTCGATTCCAATTTTAGACTGCTTTAAAAAAAATCTCATAGTTACATAGGACAACAAAATTAGAGCTTATTGAAATGCTCCAAAATATAGAAGTTTGCATCTCTTCAGTGCTTGGCAAGAAATGTACAAATAGAAATGCTTTGGACAGGGCAGGGGGCGAGGGGCTGTTTGCAAAAACTCTCAGTCTCCTTGGGGTACACTTTTCCTACATCCATTTTAAAAGGAAAGAAAAACAAACCCAGAGAAGCAATCTAGGAGGCCCTAGCCCCATTTAATAGCGTAACACAGCTGTAAAGAAAAGCTAAGATACCAGTTCCAAGTTACATCATTTCTAGAGAAACATGAGATAGGAAAACAGTCTTTTTGTGGCCAAGAAGACAAGAAACTTTCAAGTTGTCAATGAGCATTTTATCACTTGCCCATTGGATTGGTTGTCCCCGCTATTATTTAAATACAGGATATGTATTCAGGATATGAAATGGATTTGAGATTATGCATTCAGGAAATGAAATGGATTTGAGCCCTTAGAGCCTACAAAATGCAATTTAACATTTTCTCTCTCTGAATTTATTCAATTTTTTAAAAGTTATTTCCTTTTGAGCTTCCTTAATGAAACAAAGTGAACTGCATTACAAAGAAAGATTTTACGAGAATAGGTGTTCTCAAAGGGGCAGCAATCTCCAAGAAAAGTAAGTTATGTTCCTCTTTAAAAAAATCTGCCTACAGTCTTGGGCCTCTTGCACGGATTTGGGAAGAACTCCAGGAGCCCTGGAGTCTAGTCCACATGCTGTGTCCCGGCTGCCCTCTCTAAACCTCAGGTCATCATCTTGCAAATGGAAATAATAACAAATGCCCGGCCTGCCCCTCCTGGTTGAACTATTCAGACGAGAGGATGGATCCATATTATTGGGGTCACTGCCATCAGGATGTCTAGACAGAAGGCCTGCAGAGCCCCAAGGAGCTGGGGTCAGAGGGGAGGTCAGGAGAGGTCAGCATCCAGGGACGGTGGGTGTCCTACCTCGTGTCACACAGTTCTCTGGCAGAGCCCATCACTTCACAAATAGCATGGGAGTGGCCTCCCTTGCACTCTGGCCTCGGCCTTTCAAAAATTTAGAGACTTTAAGTTATCTTAGAGATGATCAGGTCCAACCCACTTGTTTTAGAGCTCAAGCAACTGAGGAAATGTGCAAAGCCACTGGCAGCGCCAGCACCCTGCAGGGCTCCTGCGGGGACTACCGTTCTTTACAAACAAGGGCAAGCAAAACCACGTAAAAACACACTCCTTGATCCCGCTCTTTTCGGGCATTACAGCTTTGATACCTAAGTACGTTGCTGCGGTGGGCTGACAATTAGAACCGATGACCAAGCTTGAAGAAGAGCCGCTGAAGTCACAGAAAGCCGCAGCGACGTGGGCAGGACCACTTCTAAACACTCACCATGGGACCGGCCCAGTGGTGCAGTGGTTAAGTTCAGTGTGCTCTGCTTCTGTGGCCCGAGTTTGTGGGTTTGGAACTCTGGGCGCGGACCTACACCACTTGTCAACCATGCCGTGGCGGTGACCCACATACAAAATAGAAGAAGATTGGCATAGATGTTAGCTCAAGGCGAATCTTCCTCAGCAAAAAAACCCAAAAAACAAAAACCACTCACCAGCTCGAGGCCAGGGGCATATGGTCACTGTGGGTGCTGGCCAATTGCCCAGCCCAGCCAGAGGGACCTGGAGCTGGAGACACTGAGTGGCCACCTCCCAGGAGAGGCTTCTCCATTCCCAAATGTCCAAGACACCCAGGACAGCGTTGCTGAGCTGGAAGTGAAGTTCCCTGACAGAACTCCATGAATTTCCAGAGCCACGCCCACATGGAACTCGTCCTGGGGGCATCCTCCGGCTTGGTGTCTTATTCACAGCTCCAGCTTCTCTGGGTCATCTCTCACAGCTGTGGGTCCACGGGTTGGGAGGGCTTTCATACTGTTGACTATATTCCCCAGAAAATATGTTTGACTGGTGTGCTTCTGGCTTCGGGGATTGTTGAATCAATCAGCTGCCAGGGGAGATTCTCTGTCACTCCTCTATCGCTGAGGAGCTCAGAGCAAAGCTCCCTTCTCTATGTGTGTCCTGGCCGCTCCGGAGCCCCTCACCCCCCAGGGTAACGGCCTGATTTCCATGGTGCCCTGACCCTGAGCAGCCCCGGCAGGACTCAGACCGTCCTCTGGGTCTGCGGTGGTTGAGGTTATTCTGCCTGCACACAGTCCTCACCGCAGGGGCCTGGCACCCCGCCTCTCTGTCTCCCAGTGCATGATCCACAGCAAGATCTGTGCTGTGGGACTGTGTGACCCCCAGCCTGACACTGGGCTTCCCTCCTGCCTGCACCTTCTGTGGAACCCTTCACTCACAACGGGTGTCCCTTTCCCCCAAGGGGCCTCTCTTCGGAGGAGGGAGAGAAAGAGAAGGAGAGGCCCATGCACGAGGCTTTGGGAAGGCCGACTTCTGTCTCCAACATGGCAGCTGCTCCTGAGCACAGGGAAAGGGCAAAGGGCACAGAAGTTTCCATGAATATGCCAGAAACCCAAACACAGCTGGAAGGTCTAATTTAGGCTACAATCCTGAGGGGGCACAGAACGCACAGGCAGATTTCCTGCAAGAAGAGAGCAATCCCACGTCACAGGGTGACATACGAAAGCAAACACTTCCATCAGAATGTTTTCAGTGCTCCGGAAAATAACATTTGGAGAGGGGGGAAGGGAAGGGAGGGAGGTATAGAGGGAGAGAGAGGGAGGGGGAGAGAAGGGGGGATGGGGGAGAGAGTGACAGAGAGTGTATGCATTTGTGAGGGGACTCCAATGATGGGCAAAAACGAATGGCTGCTGTGGAAATCCCGCTGGTGATGCTGCCCTGAAGACAGCAGAGGGTGGGGTGGGAGGGAGGAGAGCTCCTCGGGGCGAAGAGGGTGTCAAAAACCACTTACTGCCTATGAGACTTTCATTGGAAAGAGTTTCTTTCCAAGGAGGGTAATCCTCATTCATTCATTCTTTCATTCAAGCATTTGCTGCATATGTTCTATGTGCCACACACTGTGCTAGACACTAGGGATAAAGCCAGACACTGAAGGAGGGGGATGAGGAGGTGAGGAGGAGGGGGAACCAGGACAGGAGGAAGGGAAGGAGAGGAGGGGGCAGGGGGGAGGGGAGGAGGAGAGGGGGGAGGAGGAGGAAAGGGAGGATGGGGAGGAGGAACGGGGAGGAGGAGAGGAGGTGAAGGAGGAAGGGAGGGGGAGGCAGGGGAGGGGGAGGAGGAGGAGGGAGAGGAGAAGGGGGCAGAGGAGGAGCAGGGAGGGGGAGGAAGAGGGGTGAGGGGAGGAGAAGGAGGAGGCAAGAGGCTCCCCTCTGATGGAGCTCGGTTGGGTGAGGGAGAATTAGTCAAGCAGTCACACTAATTAGATGATAAGCAAACACTGAGATAAGCTCCCTGAGAAAGTAATGTTTCTTTCAGAGTGTGAAATCAAGGGAGTGACCCAGATGGTGACGCCAGCTCAGCACAAGGTTGACATAAGGGAAGCCATATTGTAGAAAGGAAACCCTATTGTAACTTTGAATGACCTCTGATTAGCTAACCCAGCTGGACATGCACTCTCCAGGAAATATACATGCTCTGTAGATTTTATGGCCTCTCCCAGCTGTGATAAGTCCATAACTTTGTTCTTTTGAGTTCCTTAGGAATGTGATGACCCCCAGACAGAGAGTCTATGCTGAGAGCCATCATCAATGACAACTGAAATATCTGGGTATAGGGCATTGCTCTGGTCTCTGATGCATATCTAGTAAAACAAAAGACCATCAGGAACTAAGATCAGATGTTTGCCCCCACCCAGAGACCAGCCCCCTGTATAACTGGCCTGTAGTCTGTTCTGTAAGCTAGTTCTTTCAGACATTAGTCGGCCACCTTCCCCCTTGCTAGCAAGCTGTAATAAAACCCTTTCTCTCCTACCACCTCGCCTCTTGACTACTGCGTGTCTTGCCGTGGGCAGACGACCCCCCTTGGGCAGTAACAATGGGAGGCTCAGGGCACAGAGGGCTGCATGCCTTCTCTGAGAAGGCACATTTCCCAGATGAACGATCAGGATGAAAGGCACAGAGTGGAATCCCTGATCAAACCATCAGGGATCTGGAGTTCCTCTCATCCTTGACTCCTCTCCTCTCACATGCACATCCAATCCTTAGCAAAGCCTGTAAATTCTATCTCAAGCCACATCTCACACTGGACCACCTCTGCACCTCCTCTGACACAGCCTGTCCCAAGCACCGCCATCTTTGCCTGGACTGTTGCACTAGCACCTCAGTCGGTCTCCCTGCTTCTGCCTTTTTAAGTGCCGGGGGAAAATTTAAAACCTACGAGGTAACTCCTCTGCTTAAAATCTTCCGATGGCGTCCCATCCCTTTCAGAATAAAACCCCAAACTGTAACTCTGACCCACAGGACCCTATCCTGCCATGTCCTTATGACCTTTCACCTGCCCCCACTCCTTCCTGTCCCACTGCCTTTTTTGCTGCTCTGAGACTATGCCAGGCCTTTGCTCTTATGATGCACACCTCCTGGAATGTCTTACCCAGAGCATTCCCTCATTTCACACAGGTCCCTGCTCAAGGCCTCCTACGGGCCTTTTCATGGCCATCTTAGCCCTCTTCTGACCCCCCATTGGAGCTGGTCCAGGTGGGACCCAGATGCTCTCGTGAAGGAGCCACTGCTAGTTCTGAGCAGGGAGGAGACAGATGGGGCTTGAATATGGAAAGGATGTGCGTGGCCCCAGAGTGGATGTGGGGAGACCTGTACTTAGCAGGGAGGTGCTGGTGGTTTAGACCAAGGTGATGGGGGAGGAGATAAGTGAAGAGGTTGGTTTTCCTCCCCTGTGAAGTGGGAATAAGAATGGTGCCTGCCTGGAGGGCTGCTGTAGGGAATAAATGAGGTGACACTTAGCCTGGCACTCAGTCACCGCAGGCAGCTGATATTATGAATACGGGAAGGTGGTTCTGGCAAGGAGGGGCACTCTGGCTTCTCTGAGCCAGCCCATGGGGGAACGCAGGAGCCTCCGCAGTGGCTGAAGTGGGTGAGCTCTGCACGCTTCTGAAATGGCAAATCGGCACAAGAGATAATTCGATAATCAAAATAATTAATCCTCAGGATTACGACTGAGATGCTTGCCACTTACAGAGTCTGTCATTACAATCACTCTCAGCCTGTCCCGCGTCCATTCCAATCCCTTTCATCTGCCAGTCTACGGAGCCAGATCTGTTAACAGGGTGACAGCCAAGCCACCTGTCAAAAAAGCGCCTTGTTATCAGACTTGAGATGAAGGGGACTGGGGACTCCCCACCAAAATGGTTGATTGGAGCCTTTGATTTCTGAATATAACAAATTAAATTTTAATGTAGAAATTCACATTCAGCTCATTCACAGAAGTTGATTAAAAAAAGTAAAGGAGGAAACCTATACGATCTCATTACAGATGTATTCAGCAAGTCCTACAGTCTTCCCATTTACCAAGCCTCTTAATTCATCTCCTTTCTTCCCATTTCCAGGGACACCAATTTTGTCCAATCAATCACTCCATGAATATTTATTGAGTACCTACTACACGCAAAGCAGTGTGCCAGGGCCTGTGGGGGAGCACGGAATGAACTTGACTCCAGGTTCCTGTCGTTGACTCCAGGAAGAATACAGAGAGAGCTCCGAATGTGGGCTCTATCCTCACCAAAAGAGAAAACCTCACCACAAAGAGAAAGTGACAGGACCTCCTGTGTGCCTGGCCCTGCTTAACACGCCTCTCCTTTCATTCACACGTCCCCCCTGCAAGGTGAGCACACACCCTGAATGTGGCAGTGCAGGATGAGGTGACAAATGCAGGTACCATCTGATGAGGCAAGAAGTGCCCTATGTGGAGGATGAAGTGCAGTGAGAGAGGCGGCACCCTCACCCTGACCATGGCCATGGCCGGCTGCAGCTCGGACCCTCAGCACACACCCTCAGGGGATGCTGTGCCCCCTCCCCTCTCCCCCTGTCCCCCTGCCTCTCTCTATTCCCCCTGCCCTCACCAACTTCCACTCACGGATCTACTGACCTCACACACCCTGATTTCTGCCTCACCTCATCCATCTTTTCACAGAGCCAGGTAGGTTCAGACAGAAAGTGCTAGAAGACTTTAGGGAAGTGGGCCATGATTGTGGGAGATGGATGTGGGGAAATTCAGATGGGAGAAGGCAGGGAGGGCTCTGCAGGCTTAGCCACCAGCATAAACACGATCTCAAGGCAGCAGGCGACCGGCACTGAAGACCTGGCCAAAGCAGGGTTGCTCAAATGACATTTACGGAGGACAGTGCGTGCAGGCTCTGTGCAGGGGCTGAGGAACAGAGGGTGCACACATTGTGCAGGCACCAGGCGAAGACATGTTTAGAAAGGTGGATGAAACCAAGAAAGGGGTCCCACTGTCTATGTTGCTCTAGAACTTACAGTTTAAACACTGGACGAGCATTTGGAGTGTTTGGGCATTTTTACTATGACAAAAAATACTTCAGTGAAAAGGCTTCTCCAAACCTCTTTGCTTGCTTATTGAGTTACAATATTTTCTTAGAAGAAATTCCTAGGATGGGACATTAGGGTCAAGGATATGCTTTTTTTTTTTTTTTTAAAGAACTTTTTGTTTGTTTTCTAATTTATTTATTTTTAATTTATTTTTTTATTGCAGTAGCATTGGTTTATAACATTATATAAATTTCAGGGGCACATCATTATATTTAAAATTTTTTTTGGTAAGGAAGATTAGCCCCAAGCTAACATCTGTTGCCAATCCTCCTCTTTTTGCTGAGGAAGATTGGCCCTGAGCTAATACCTGTGTCCATCTTCCTCTATTTGGTATGTGGGACACCGCCACAGCATGGTTTGATAAGCAGTATGTAAGTCCGCGCCTGGGATCTGAACCTGTGAACCCCGGTCTGCCAGAGCGGAGCACATGAACTTAACCACTACACCACCAGGCCGGCCCCAATATATTTCAATTTCTGTGTAGACTACTAGAACTTTCGCAATGCTGAACTGCTGACCGAAAATGTAGCACCAATTTACATACCCAGGAGCAGTAAACGGTAGGGCAATTTCCATATCAACAATTGTTATGATTAAGTGGTTACCTGTTAATCTAACAGGTGAAAAATGGGCTCTTTTTCATTTCTTTGACTATTAACGAGGTTGACCAGTTTCTCTTATGTTTATTAAATATTTGTATTTCTTTTTTTGCAAATTGCCTATACACATTCTTAACCCATTTTTTTATTGAGTGTTTTTGTCATATTGTTCTCAGGATATTAATCTTTTTTCTAACAAGCATCTTGCAAATACTTTTCCATCTTTGTTGCCTTTAAACTTAAGAGATTTTGTTTTTACCCAAACTTTAAATTTCATGTAGTAAAATCTACCAAACTTTTCTGATTTCATGTAACGCTTATAAGTGCCTTCTTCATCCAATATTATATAGTCACTGATAGTTTTTCCACTGCTTTTATGTTTTCACTTATTTAAAAGAAAATTTTAATCTATCTAGATTTGACATAAAGTTTATCAAAAACCTATCTGAGTTTATAATGAATTAAATTCTTACATGTTCTCAGATATTATTCTGTCATTAACTTCTCTAGTCTATCCTGGGATCAGAACCACACAGCTTTAATTATTATTAAATTAGTAACTTAATTATTTATAAACAAAAATGCCCCCATCCTCCCACCCTTCAATACTTACTTTTCAGAGTTATTCCAAATATGCTCATACATTTTTTTCTTTCAGATGAACTCAAGAATTATTTCAAAAATTTTTCTCCCAAAAAATCATCTTGCAATTCAACTGGAATTGTTAAATTTATAGACTAATTTTGGGGAAAACTGACATCTTTACTATATTGAATTTTCTATCTAGATACTTAATATAATTCTCCATTTATTCAAATGTGTTTTTGTATCCCTCAGTTGGTTTTATACTTTTTTTTTCCCTTATGAATACTCCACATTTCTTGTTAAGTTTATTCCTAGGTATAAACTACTCAGGTATTGGGTTAAAATTTTGAATGATTTTTATTATTATATTTTTAGTTGGTCATTGTATTAAGGAAGTATTTTTTTTAATCTATAACTAGCCATCTGAGATATCTTATGTTATTTCTAATAGCTTAGGTTCTCTGACTTTTTTTCTCTTCCTGGAAAAAGGTAGACAACCACATCTTTGGCAAATAATGATAATTTTGCCTCTTTCTTCTCACTACATTATATCTTTTATTTTATTTCCTTATCGAATTGAATTGGCAATTGCTTCCAGAAGAATTTTAAGTGACAGCGCTCAAGGGAACATCCTTGTCCTGCTCTTCACTTTATTGAGAATGTTTCGACATTAAGAAGGAGGCTGGCAGGGCCGGCCAGGTGGCGTAGCGGTTAAGTTTGCACGCTCCCACTTCGGCAGCCCAGGGTTTGCAGGTTCAGATCCCAGGCATGGACCTACACACCTCTCATCAAGCTATCCTGCGGCAGTGTCCCACATACAAAATAGAGGAAGATGGGCACAAATGTTAGCTCAGGGCCAATCTTCCTCACCGAAAAAAAAAAAATGAGGCTGGCTGTGTTCAAAACCTACCTGGGTGACCATCCAGCCTGGATTTTTACCACTTTATCTACATGGATATTATTGGTCACAAGGTCATTGTTTTATTGTGCTGCTTTAGAAACTGGAAGTTTTCAAATTACGCACTGAATCAACTCCAGACTCAAAGCTTCTCAAAGTAGCTCTTAGGGAGCTAGAGCAATGATGCTGCCCCTTCCTCGTGCAAGGGTACCCATGTTCATCTCCTCCTGCACTCTCCACCGTGGCTCCTCTTCTCATCAGGAAGGAATGAAATCACGAAGGAGTAAGGCTGGAATCCTTGTTGTCAAATCATTAGTTACAGGACCCTGGAAAATTCATTTCTCTAAGTCTTGTTTTTCTTATATGTAAAATAGGGACGTTTATCTTGTAGTCTTACTTTAAGATTTAAGTAAGATAATTTTTGTAAAGGTCCCACCAGAGTGCTTGGTATTTATAGGCATTCAATAACTGGTAGTTGTGACTATTATTCTTATCACTACTACCCTCACTTCTTGTTCCTCTCCTCTGTGGCTTTATTCATGCACTTTCCCTCCCCTCCGCACCACCTCACCCAAGCATCTTATCTTTCCTGTCCTTTGTACAAGGCAACAGCCAACATTTCCTCCGAAGTCCAACTTATAACTCAACTTCTCCAAGAGACCTTCTTGACTTAGTGAATGTGCCCTAAACTCTCGTGTGTGTGTTCTCAACATTTTATATACAATTCATGTTACCTTATGCACTTGATTATGTGTTGCCTTTAGAATTTTCTAGATAATTACAAGTGGAATTACTTGCTGGTTTCACTTAGATTAAACGCTTTTTAAGGCCCAGGATCACATCTGCCTCTTTTTTATCATCCACAGACCCTGGTGCCTTGAAAGCACTGTGCTTCCAGATGTACAATACATGCTTGCTTAGTTATTTTTCAAATATTAAGTAGATAAAATTACCCAAGTAATTTTCCTGATTCAAATTCAAGCATTTAAAACAGAATTGGAAAACTGTGAATAAACAATGATTATATCTGTTTAGAGACATGGAGAGTAATTTTTGAGACCTTCATAAATCTTCATATCCCCCCACCCCCCAGACCATAAAAGGTCTGTTTTTGGGGTGGCCTGGTGGCATAGTGGTTAGGTTCTGTGCACTCTGCTTCAGCGGCCTGGGGTTCACGGGATTGGATCCCAGGCACGGACCTACACACTGCTCATCATGCTGTGGTGGTGTTCTATATACAAAATAGAGGAGGATTTGCACAGATGTTAGCTCAGGGCCAATCTTCCTCACCAAAAAAAAAGGATCTGTTTTCTCTCCCCCCAATAATTTTCCCATTTCAGTAAATGGCATAACCACCCACTCTGTTTCTCTGTCTAGAAACCTAAGGGTCACCTTTGATCTCTCCCTTTCTCTCACTCCCCAATCCCATCCCACTGATGTCAGTACAGAGATTCTACCTCCCAGATCCATCCACTTCCACTCAGCTCGTCTCCCCTGACAGCACCCAGTTCCGGTCAGCCACTCTTCCCACTCAACCCACCGATAGCTCAACAGCCAGAGCGAGCTTTCAAAACCACGTCAGATCCTATCACTCCCCAATAAAAAACCCTCAGTGACTTCCTACAATACTGGGAGGAAAATCCACATTCTCAGCTCCACGGCCTGAGCTCTGGCTCTCACCCGGCTCTCCGAGCCCATCTTCTGGCCCTGTCGCCTTTGCTCTCTCAGCCTCAGCTGCAGTGCCTCCTACCTCTGCTCGGCCATCCCAGCCACCACCTTGCACGGCCTTCTCCTCCTTCAGGCCTCAGGCCTTTCCTACCGATTATCTGAGGTCAGTTCCCCATCCCACCCCCGAATATTTTTCTCTCTCCCAGCGCCCTGTGGGTTTCCTTCCTCACAATCTTTCCTTGTGTTGGCTTGCTCGCTCTTGGTCTGCATTTCTCACTAACTGTAAGCTCCGTGAGGAAGTGGATCATGTGTGTCTTGTTGCCTATGAAACACCCAGCAGGAGCTTGATAAATATCTGTCGAGTGTATGAAGATGCCCAAACAATGACAGCTCATTCTAGAAAGTGGCCTCGTGGATCTGGGGAGCCTCACAGGGCACTGAGACAGCCAGTCTCCACAGGCTAGGACAGGCCTACTTTCTTTACAGGCATAGTTCCTGGTGCATACATGCTCAGTAAATGTTTGTTGAATGAATGTGGAAAGAGCACTAGTGCATCCAGATTCTGTGACTTTCCAGTCTAGGAAGTTTGAGCAAGCCATTTGGTCTCCTTGAGCCAGGGATTCTGCACGTATAAAAACAGAAATATCTGCTCTCAAGTTCTTATGAGGATGTTGTAAGGACTGAACAGAAACTGTGACAGTGCTTTGAATTATACATTGCCTTAAAATAGGCAACGTCTTCTTGTTCTTATCCTGGACGTTTTAAGACTTGCTACAGTGTGCCCGGCTGAGTCCGGCTCTGTCAGGCAGTGCCTTGGATTCTAGTCTTGTCTTACCAAATTCAGCCCCGTCCCTAAGAATAACCATCACCCCCCATTTCAAAATCCACATGGCACCCACACCGCAATGCCTCAACAAGCTTTACATTCTACCCTGAAAGCGCTTTTAAAATTTGAAACTTCTAAGAAATAAGAAAAATGTTACAACATATTTTTAACCATTCAATGAAAGCAACTGAAAGGGAAAAAAAGGTGCTTAAAAAAACTTCATCATTTTGCCTCGCAAATTTCAAAAACCAATACTTCTTGTCGGGGGATTTTCTTGGGTGCAGCTTATGCTACTCAGCTTTTACGAAGAAAGCAGTTACACGTGAGTTTGTTTCATATATCAGGTTAACATTACAATTTAAGTCTCCAGCAACGTTTTCATTTTCTAAACATTTCAACTCTAAATATTCCTCCTTAGAAGAGCGAGAATAAAACTGAAATGAGCAATCTGAGATTCCTTCTAAGTTTTCAGGAATAGTTAATCGGATGAGGCGGGCTGCTTACATCCTCAATTTGAAACATCTTGACCATACGAGACCGAATTCTGCTAACAGCAAGCCCATTTACTTGTACGAAACACCATCAAGCTATTATAGTAAACAATGTAACATAGTGTCAGGTTATCTTGTAAATCCATTAAAAATGAGTAACAACTCTTTTTCCTGCTCACAGAACACACATCCTCAATTAATTTATGGAAATTAAATAGGTGGCATGATTGCCGCTGATGCACCAGCCACATTAAGGCGTCTCCACATCGAGGCTCAAAATGCAATCTCCTGGGATGGGGAGAGGCTGCCCTGAGCCTGGCGGATGCCCCTCCAGGCAAAGGTGTGTGCTATTTTTAAAGCACAACCCACATAACAAACGAACCCCTGAGACATTTTACCAGGTCCAATCAGCCTGTGGACTGCCATTATCTACCTACCTAAAGACAGAAGTCTAGTACACCTGTAGTGAATGGTGACATGACATTTGATGACCCAGGGACCCTTGAGAGATGGAGGGCCAAGGAAAATGTGCATCTCCTCTGTGAAGCCAGGCTATACACCACAACAAAAGAAGCGTTGTGACTATTTGAGATTTGAAAATGAAGCTCTTAGATACCCCTAAAAAGGGTATGCTATTTAGACCTCTTGAGTTTCAGATTAAACTTTCTGGATTTCACTACAGGATGAGAGCACCTACTAATAAACACATGAGTTCTACACCCTCTTCTAGAATCAACACAAATTCAGGGGCTTTGGGACCACAGGGGAAGTGGATTTCAGATGCAAAGACCCCCAAGGAGTATGCCTTGAAATCTTTGCTTGAGTCCAAGTCAAGGAGGACCCTGGTTCCATGGTCTCCGCGGGAGAGTCCCAGGCCTGAAGTCTGATCACTGTGGAGAGAGAAGATCAGCAAACATTTTCTCCAAACCAAACCCCCTTTCACACTCCTCTCCCCAGGGATTAAGAAGCAAGTCAGCTGCCAAATGCCAGGCAAGGTCTGACTGCAAAGAGAGAAGTGGGTGCTGAGGACCCCCAGGAGGTGGGAGGAGGAATGCATGCTGGGAGCTGGCTGCCTTCCCCCTGGGAAGGGATGGTGCAGATTCTCCGATCCCATGTGGGCTGCACCTGGAAAGAAACTACTCCTGAGAAGCAGTCCACTTCCACCAAGAAGCGGAGGGGACAGTCCTCCAGCACGTGGCTCCCCTCCCAGGGCATCTTGTAGCTGGATGGGGAGACGGAAGCCCTGAGAGCCTTGGAGGCTAGAATGGGGTGGAGAAAGCAGCCCTGATACACCTGCCTGGGGATGGGAGAAGGCCCAGGGAAAGAGAGAAATCCTTGGCTGGCAGTCACAAGCTGCTAGCCTGGATTCGACCATCTTCTTCCAGCTCCTGCCTGGCTCTCAGACCCCTGTCTAATAACAACAACAACAACTATAATCATATTGCTAAAAGCTCTGACTCCCAACCATGCACCAGGCCCTATGCTTCTAGAAGAAGGCAGGCCTAGAGGTTAAATGCTCTGATCCAGGGTTTAATCCCAATTCCACCATTTACAGACTGTGTGGCTTTAGGCAAGTCAGCGTCTACACACTGGGGATGCTAATCATTTCTACCTCATAGGGTTGTTATGAGGATTAAACGGCATAATGCTCAGCAAAGGCATCAAGTAGTAAAGGCTGAATGACTACTTTTTGCTTTATTTTGGATTTTCTTTAATCCTCACAGGTTTACAAAGAAACTGAGATGCAAGGCCACACGAAAGGCTAATGGTGGACAGGAGACACAAGACTAGCTCTGTGGGACTTCAAATGCCACTCATGCTCCCTCCAGTGCTGTGCTGGCACTAAGTTTACCCCAGCACAACGGACCAGCTGACCCAGGTCAGCTGCCATCTTCCCTTCCACCTCTCCACCTCATCACGTGGCCCTCCTGCCTAAAAACCCTCTGAGATTGATGAAAACCATACTCCCCGACAAGGCAGCCAGGGCCAAGGGGCAAAGGGGTGTCCCCTATTAGAGAGAGAGACAGACAGACAGGGAGGAAGGGAGAGAGAAGTTTGCATGGAGGGAAGACCTTGAGGTTTGGTCTCACAAAGACTCAAGTTCAAATTTTGCTTTTTCAATGACTACTTACGTGGCCTTCTGGAAGTTACTTAAGCTTTCTAAGTCTCAACGTCTTCACTTGCAAAACGATGCTAACACCAATTATTTAACTCAGCTGAGACATGCAGTGAGTAGCAGCCACTGTTACAATTACCTCCCAGCCCCATCTTCTGCCATTGTCCCACAGTCACCTCACTCTGACATGCGGACAGCTCCCCAGCGCACACCCTTCCTCTTGTTTTCTTCCCTTTGCGCATCCTGTCCCCTGAGCCTCACCCATCCTTTCCAGCCCTACCTCTCCACCTGGCTAGATCATATTTCCCTTTTAAGATTCCCCTCCAGCATGACTCTTCTGGGAAGGGTTTCCCTTGGGCTCCCTGTGAGTCCCAGAGCATCAGCCGCAGGCTGCCATCTGACAACTGACACATCCTCCATTCCAGAGGCTTGTTTGTTCCTACCTCCTCCACTAGACTGTGTTCTTTGTGAGCGCGCTCGGCATCTTCTATCCCTGGACCTCAGTTCCTAGCTTTGTAGGCGCTCTCCAGGTGCTTATCAAAGTGAGAATGGACATATGTATAAATGACTCAAGATATCACTTGGAGAATTAAAATATATACAAAGGAGCAAGAATCACAATTATAGAATTTCAGCGCTGGAAGGAATATGCACATTCATTTTGTACATTGCCTTCACTTTCTGTGAAGATTTGTCAACTAGAGTTTGTCGACGGCCCGAGATAACACAGGTAGGAGATGCTTGGCCTGGCAAGATTAACCAGGACACAGAATACTCGAGTACAAGTTAAGAATCATCATGTGGCCAGGCTTAGGGGTACAAGCTTAGTGATATCATTGGATACGACAGGGTGGTGACTCTCCTGCACATGGGAGAGTTTTGTTTCTCTTAATTGTCACCAAGAACACACCTAGGAGTCTGTTGCACAGAGACCCAGGGCCACTCACGTAACTAACAGCATTAAACAATAAATACCACCACCTGGAACACAGATACAGTCATCTCATTTCCTAAGTGCCAAAATGGGGGGGAAAAATCAGGAACATGGGAGAAACAAGTGTGGATTTTAAATTATAATTTTTTAAAAGGTTCAGCCTTTTAAGATTCAGTCACCGGAGCTCTACACATCCCTGCCAGAGACACAAAATCAATGTGGGGAAAGCATGCTTTTCAGGCCAGAACAGGCCAGGGAGAGCCAGGACACAGAACAAAAACAAAAACAAAGACCCTAACCACATAAACAAATGGGAAAAATCTAAAGAAATAGTTTTGGCTAAGGCTCAGAAAGGAAAATTTTAAATAAAAGGAAAGATACCAGCTGGACAAGGGAAATTATGTTCCAAACTTTCGTGTTCCTACACTTCCTCATGGAAACCTTTCTACAAACAAAACTGCCTCCCTAGGGTGGGTCTGGGGCATTTTGCAGAAAATGAAGCACCCCCAATCCCCAGAAAGTAGATCACTCAGTCCTGCTGCAATACTTGGGGCACTGCGAGTCTGCCCCAAACCCATACCTCCTGACGCTATGGAAGGAGCTCATAATTGACTGGGGGTTAGGGCCTTAAGTTCACTTGTAGGTCTGAGAGTCTATGATTCCAACATCTATATTATTTTTAAATAAACCCATTCTCCCACTTCTGTTGGCTTCACTCTCCCTAATTACAAGGGCATGGGGAATTTCCAAAGGGAGGGTTTCTGGCCATACTTCTGCTCAATTGTGTTTGCATCCCCAAAGTCCTTGGATGCCTTTGTACTTTTCATTGCACAGGAAGATTTCAGCAGATTACAAATAGAAATAAAGAGAACACTGTCATGCATCGTAAAGTCCTCCAAAATAAAGAAAGCTGGCCTCCTTGTGGAGCAAGTGTGTGCACCCACATCCGACACAGAAGCTAAAGGGATGCAGAGGGTTTCACCCACAGTCCAACTACCTGACTCGCTCTCTTTACACATAATTTTGGCAGGAACAATAACAATAGCCCTTCAAGCAGAAGGGATTCTAGGAATTAGCTGGTGATGATCCTGAAATGGTGGAAAGGGTTAGACTACATGGCAGTCAAGGCCCATTGTCATTATCATTTCCGTGAGCCTCCCTTCACTTTGACATTGCCCACTGTAATTTTATATAAAAGAAAGCAAATCGCCTGTTCAGGAAAAAAAAAAGTTGGAAGAACATATTTCATCCCATGTTAAGGGTAGTTCTCTTATGAAGATGAACTTTTGGGCAAGTAATGCACTGCCTGAGGCTCCCAGGCAGACACACACACGAGAACTGCTGTTTTGTTGGGCATAACCTCCTGCGAAGAACAAGGCTCACACTGAAATGCTTACAGAGCAGCAGCAGGGAGAAAACCAATATTTCTAAAGATGAGTTGATTAAAGAAGGGCTGAGATGGCAGGGTGTGCATTGCTTCTGTGCAACAACATACCATATTTCAGCACAGTCTGCTGTGCCTGCAAGAGAATCATACTGGAAATGCTGCCCGAAGAAGAATCTGATTACAAATGCAATCAGCATGCTCAAGGCAGCGTGGCCGAGGGCCTAAACTCACACTCGCTCTCATTTTGCCTGGATGTGCTTAGAGGATCATTAGATGTCATCAAATTCAGACTTGAGAACAGAGCAAAATGTCATACTGAGAGCAACAATTCAGGCAAATTAAGCTGGGGTGCTGAAGGGCTGTGAAGAGAGTGTTGATTAGCTGGAACGTAAGGTAGATTACTTTAAGGGAGAAACAACAAATGAAATACAGACGTTAGAATGTTCTACACACTTGTTAGTTGTCCTCCCTCTGCCTCAGGCATTTGAGCCATTATTTCCAATTGGCTACTATCAGAGGCCAAGTTTATATTTTGGCATAATTTCCCAGAAAACCCCAACTCCTAGAACTTGAAGAAGGTAATGGAATCACTTTTTCGTGAGTGTTCCCTAGGTGAGGTAGTTTCGATGAGAATGTCATCTGCCAAGAACTGACCAAGTTATGAAAAAAAAGTTTGCCTTGCTTTATCAGTTCACTGAAATTCATTCTCTGAACTCAAATCTTCTCTGCTGGCACATACACGAATGCCTGTTTTGGGGACACTGGTTATAATGCGGTGGCAAGGTAGTAGTCATCATTAAATGCAGTTTCCATGACATCTCTTCATGATCCCTTCCTAGCCAGTACCCTCTGTCTGAAGAATGCTTCATAATGGTATGTGGAACAGACATGAGCATTACAGAAAATAGTGGGTCAACCTCCTTTAGGACAATGCTTCATGGCCAACTCATTTATACATTTAGTCAATTAATATTTACTGAGTCCCCACCATGGGGCAGGCACAGTTCTAAGGGCTGGCATTGGAGCAATGAATAACACAGATAAAGTCCATGCCCTCACAGAGCTCCATAAACAAGCAATGAACCCAGATTCATTGGACCTTTAACTGGACCAGTTCAACTACAATGACAGAAATTACTGGGACTAACCAATGTCTGCAAGGTGAAATTAAAAAGGCAGGAGAACACCATGACATGGCCAGTTCGAATTTGTACAAGCCACACAAACCTTAAACAGAACTTATAAACATGATTCTTTTCACCACTTTTATTTCTAAACAATGAGATAAATTAAAACCAACTTGAATAGCACCATCAAAATAATACTTGTTGAAAGACACATCAACTGACAAAGAGCTTCAAGGACACGCAGGAGTGTACTGTACTTGAAGGAACTGTGGCACCAAGCTCAAGGGCAGAGATGCTCAAGCACGGAGTAACACCTGCCACGACTCAGCATGAGAAGAGGAGACGGTTGTCCTGGAACTCAAAGTCAAGAGGCCTGGAGAGATGGTCACCTGTGCTGGTGGCCACTGCCGTTACCCAGCGAGCCACAGTCAACCGGGAAAATGCATCCTAAACCCAACTTCCGTCCCTGCATCTCCATTGTCGCCACCCTGGCCTGAGCCGCCAACATCTCTCACCTGGGCTATTCCAACAGCCTCCTACTTGCTCTCCTTTCCCAAGAGGAAACATCCGGCATTCAGAAAGGGGTGACTGGAGACAGTTCAATGAAGCGGCTCTTAAGTAAAGTGTAGGTAGAATCGAGGGAATCCAACTGGAGAAGGTGAAGTGCCCCAAGGCTAGCAATAGCAAGAAGCCATTACAACCCCCAGGCTGGAAGAAGAGGACACTACAGGAGCTCAGGCGAGTGGAGGCATAGGGGAGCGCCTCCTAACCAGGGCTGTGGCCTTAGGCAGAGGTTCACCTACTGCCACTGCTGCCCCTGGGGAGAAGACGCAGGAATAAATCCCCCAACCGCCCTCTCCTCCTGCCTCCAGTCTACTAGTGGTGTTTCCCATTGGTCCAATCCACTCGGAAGAGCAGACCTAGTGATGCGTCCACAGAGCTCAGCACAGTGGAACGGGGTTGGGGGTGAATCTGGAGAGACAAACAGAAAGTATCCTGCACACCCACCTATAAATTTGTTTTTCACACAGTAGCCAGAGTGATGGTTTCAAAACCATTAAATGGCCCTCCATCCTACTTGAAATAAAATCCAAACTGCCCACCACTGCCCACAAGGCCTGACCTGATCGCGCCTGTGATTCCCACTCTGGCGCCTTCTCACACGGCACCCCAGGGCTCAGTGCTCCTGCACACTGTCCTTTATTTCCACATGTCCTCAGGGCAGGCGGTCCGCTCTGCCTAGAACATTCCCCTAACTCTACACACAGCCGCTCCTCTGTCACCTCTTCCGAGAGGACTTGGGGGACTCTGACAGTCCCCTGGATGTTTTCTTAGAGCACCTTGTTACCTTTCTTAGTAACTCTTATCACAAGTTATAATTACAGCCCTTCTTTTGTTGTTCAGGGACTGTCTCCCGGACCACAATGTAAGCACCATGTGACGAGATCCCCATTTGTCTCTCCCAGCACGGTAGCCCTGGCACCTCACACAGTATTTGGCCTCCTGAAAGCTCTCTATCTTTCTGGACTGCATCTGTGAATCACACTTCTAGTAAAACTGGTTGCTGCATCAAGCCTCTTGCCCTGTGTGTACAGGAACTGCTGCCAACTGCGTTTCACTTCACACACAAAGATAAGAGCAGCAATGGTCCCTCCATGACCTACAAAGAGCCACACAAGGCTCCAGCGGGCAGAGAACACACTCTAGGGATCCTCCTGAAAGCCCAGTGGCTTTCAGCTAAGGGCAGTACCCCTGCTCCAAGTAGCATTTGGAAGAGTCGGGAGTGTTTTCTGATGCCCCAGTGTTTGGGGAGAGAGGATACTGGTATTTGGCCCAGAGATGCTGGACATCCTGCAAGGACCTAGCCAGCCCTGCACAGGGAAGAAGAACTGACGAGCCCAAATGCCATTGGTGCCTCCTTGAGAAATACCTCTAGTCTAGTCCCTGTGTCTGAAATGGTTCTTTTGACCCTGAACACATGTCCACGATCTGTCTCTGGCTTGCAGAGCCTGCCCAGGTCCTCCCCTTGCCCTCAGAGCATGGGTTCACAGAAGGGTACACTATCAGTGAGGAGGACTCCTCGACAGGGTCTTCACTGGCTTACACGCTGGACTCCTCCTTCCTGTGGGCGGTGCAGGGAGGGAGCCAGACATGACCACCAGTAGAAGGTAAAGCCTGCTGGACTGTGCTCACGGGACTGTCAGGGACCATATCTTGTTCCTATTTACACCCCCACCCAACCCAGACCATTGTGTGGATGAAAATAAAGGAATACACAAACAAAAGGAGTGAAAACTGTTTCTTCCTCGACAAGGTGGTTCAGAGCTATGAGTGCAACCCAAGGACTAGTCAGGCGTTGTGGCGACGAGCAATCACAGTTAACAGAATCTAAGCCACACCTCAGAAACAAACGTGCTCCTCCAGCTAAACACATATAATAATTGAACTGATACTGACTGAGTTCCTACCGGTTACAAGGAATTGTGCTGGAGATTGTGGAGTTGTGGGAAGAAATAGGACACTTGAGCTCTCAAAAGTCCGGCTGCCAATGAGGGGAAAGAGCTGGAGGCTGACGCCTCAGCTAAGACCCGAGCCCCCTCATCAGCCAGAGGAAGGAGCCTGCCATTAGTAGTCAGCTGAGAGGGCAGGCACATGGGCAAGCAGTGGGTACACTGGTTGGGGATGGAAGGGAACCCATAATACCCTGAGCTGTCCTAGCAGAAAAGACACTGTGGCTGAACCCTCCTGAGGACGCCCCAGAACATCCTGACCCCTGGCACAGCTCCTTTCTCCCATCTCTCTGGGTGTGGCTACCAACCACAGCCTGGCTGGTCCCATGCCCTGTGGACTTGGGGTTCTGCCTGCCTGTCCCCAGGGTTGCTGCAGGCTCTGGGTACTTTTACCTTGGATTATAAGCTAGCAGCAACTCCCTCGAGACCCCTCAGACAGGACACTTGCCTCTAGGTATGCCTCAGTTCTGGCCTCTGAACTCAGCCCCACTCTTGAATCAAGGTCATCTCTCTTCAGGATCAAGCCATACACCTCCTGTTGCTTATGATCTAATAAGAGAAATGATAGATAGATTGATAGGTAGATAGATAGATAGATAATTCATTGATAGATGACAGAGAGATAGATGATTGAAAGATGATATATAGGTAGATAAATGATTGATAGGTAGATGATAGATGGATAGATGATTGATAGATGATAGATGATAGTTGACAGATGATAGTTGATAGATGATTGATAGATAATTGATAGATGATAAATAGATGAGATAGAGACATATATCTAGATGATAGTGTGGGAGATCAAGATTTGGCCATCCTGAAATCTATCCATTTACCTTGATTGTTTTCTCTGAGGGACATTTGATCTCCCCCACTAACTGCCTAAAGAATTTGACGTGGTGGCTCCTTCCTGGAACAGATCTATCATGATGGCTGTAAAGATAATGTAGGATAGAGGTTACAATAGAAAAGGCACCAACAAGCCCATCTTATCAGAAGTTCTGTCTCTCTGGCCACATTCTCTGGATGGCCCTGCGAGGAGTTGCCAGACAATCATTTACATTTATAAGGGAAATCTCCATTTGTAAAGATATCTCCCTCTCTGTTTTGGGAAGAGGGGGAGATGGCCTCATTTCTAGAGGCTTATCAATGTAAAAGGTGAGGCCTTAAATCTGCATAATAACCTTACTCTTGTTTACTGTGCTTTAGTGGTAATCTCCTGTAACTGACTCCCCCCACCCCCAACATCCTCCTTTGTCGTTGGCTGAACATGGTATTTAAGATGAGAATTTCTGCTGTTGTGTTGAGAAACGCAGTGTCCCTGCTTTCTCCCATGTATACATGTTATTAAACTTGGTATTATTTTCTCCTGCTAACCTGTCTTGTTAATTATTTGGCCAGCCATAAGAACCTTAAGGGAAAGGGCAGAGGGAGATTCTCCCTCTTCCCCCCGACAATAGACAAATTGATAATAACAATTCCAAGCATTGGGTACTATCAACACTTTAGGAATGGTGCAAAAAATAGGTAATAAAGAGTACCAAGAATGGGTCAAGGGCCGGCCCTGTGGCGTAGTGATTAAGTTCGTGTGCTCCGCTTCGGCAGAATGGGGTTCACAGGTTCGGATCCCAGGCATGGATCTACACACTGCTAATCAAGCCACACTGTGGCAGGTGTCCCATATATAAAGTAGAGGAAGATGGGCACAGATGGTAGCCCAGGGCCAATCTTCCTCTGCAAAAAGAGGAGGATTGGCAATAGATGTTAGCTCAGGGCTAATCTTCCTCATCCAAAAAAAAAAAAAAAAAAAGAATGGATCAAGTTCACGCACTCCCAATTGGAGTGAGCAGTGAGGACATCCTGGAGGCAGTGACATATGTGTTAGATATAATTACTAGAGGTATATTTCTACAGGTGGAGGTGGTAAGGTTCTGACAGGAATGAGAATAGGAAAGTAATGGAGGAGATGATTCTAGGTATAGGAACAATGCAAAAGAAGGTGGGAAGGTGCTGGTGCTCACAGTGCAGTGACAAGAAGAGCCCATTGGAGCAGAGGTCTGTGGAAGTGCAGGAGACAAGGCCAGGAAGGCGGGCAGGGCCCCGATCTTAACCAGCACTGCACTGGACAACTGGTTCCCCCCATGTGGAAACAATTCGCTCATAACCGCCAACCTCTCTAGTTAACTGCCCATTTTCTGGGTAGACTTTCAAAGAAAGGGAAGGAAATAGAAGATAAAAACACTACCTGAGGAGACACAAGCTGCTCATCTACAGAAAGTATTGCCTCACATTTCCACAGATCATTCAGATAAAACACAATACAAATATCAACTCTCTCTCCACGTTTCACATGGAAAAAACGAAAGATTCCATTGAAATATGTATGTATACTCAGAACTTCAGAGCTGGAGGGGACTTTGTAGTTGATACAGTTTAGCTCCAGGCTAAAACAGAAAATGATGCTTTAGGTGGAACAGTCCATTGCCAAGGTTTTTCACCAGCCTGTTTCAACTTACACGAACAATTTTATGATTCTCACAACAAAATAGCTGATAAAAATAAACAATGTAAAGGAAATTTTTAAAAAATTTCTATTTCCAAGATTGGAGAATAAGGAATATTTGATATTTATACCTTTCTTCTCGTAATATGAAAATTGTCTATTTTATCTCATAAAACCGATGGGGAAGCCTGTTCAAACATGTGACTTCTGCATCTGAGCATCTAACCCAGAATCAGGAACACAGTGAGTGCATTTACACTCTGAAGAGGGCTAATGTCCACAAGGCAGTACAACTATCCTCAGAGAGGGCTTTTCTTAAAACCATTTCCTTCGAGGGTCCTTCAAGAGCCTCTGATCCCAACAGTGTGACCTTGGGTAACAGAGTGGGAGCGCTTGGCCTGGTGCAGGCTGTGAGCGGATCACCGTCTGAAAGGAACTTAAAATCAATCCTAAACCTGACAAAAGTCTGCCTGCTGTCTAGGACCCCCGTGTGCAGGTGATTTGAGAGGGCGTTAGTGATAAAATTCTCCCCTTCCTCAGGACCTCCCCCAGTGTCCTCCTTGGCATACCATGGAACCCAACAGCCCATCATTGCTAAAACAGTTCATTTGCTCTTAACAGCAACCTGTGACACAGGCAGAGAAGGAGTGATCAGAATGAACCCCCTTTTACAGATGAAGCTGGAGCTACAAAATGCTTCCTCCAGATCCCAAAGCAAGAGCGCAGGAGAGCTGGGAGCTGCAGGCCCCTCCTGGGACTTTCTTCACTACGCCCTGCTGCCTCCCTCTGATGGCAGTGGGACACCTGCTCCTGGGACTCTAGGGGAGGTGGAGCAGCCTCAGCATGTTAGGGCAGGGCCCACCGCCTTCCCACTGCCATTTCTCGCAGCTTCCCGGCCCCCGGGAGGTAGGCTGCTCCCATCCAGGTGCCCCTCCCGCAGCTGTCAGCAAACCAAGCTCCCCTGCCCCCTTGGAGCTTCTCGTTTTTTCTCCTCTGTCCGTGAGCACAGTCTAACTTCATAAGGGCCTGTCTCCTTTGACTCACAGAGATGGAAAGCCCTGCTTTATCAGATTCCTGTTGAAATCACAGAAATTACTCCACCCTCACACCACGGCTAAGATTCCAGCTCTCTGGGCTGGGAGGGGACAGTGAAGTGCCCATTCAGGCCTGCCCGGTGCCACCCTACTAAATACATACTAGGGATCGAGTGAATTCTCTCCTGGACGTATTTGCCCTGATAACATCGTGCTCAGGTTCAAAGGTAAAAACCTCGTTGCCATTTCTGTTTACACCTTTGAGAAGGAGAACCAGCCTCCCGTGAGCTCAGGAGTCTCAGGCGAAAGCAGTGGCTTAAAATCTATTTAAACGCTGAGAGAGTCTTCTGTGAAAAGCATGAGGGAATTTAGAAAGGGCGAGGGAAGAGAGAAGGAATTCCAAATCCTGAGTCCAGGCAGGAGGGCATTCCCAGAGCCCCGAGAGAGGCCACTGGGGCTACCTGAGAGGATGAACCCCTCCACTCCCCGCGCTGGGGTGTGAGTGTGAGGAGCCAATTTCCCAGTGATAGCCAACTAAAAATATGAACACAGGGAAAAAAATCTTTAGGCACATAAAGTACCAGCAAATTCTTACACTGTACTCACAATGTGCCAATCACGGTTCTAAGAGCTTTACATATCTGTACTCATTTAATCCTCAAAACACCCCTATGAGGTAGGTACTATGTCCCCATTTCCCATAAGAGGAAACTGGGGCACAGAGAGGTTAAGCAACTGGCCCAAGATCACACAGCTGGTTAGTGGCTGAGCCGGGACCTGAACCCAGGAAGTTGGGCTCCAGGGTCCATGCTCTGAATCCCAACATCATGGTGCCTTTCTGACAGATGGATTATAGAGGGATTATGGAATGAGAGGTCTCCAACTCAACGCAATTGGCTGACATTATGTCTCCCCACAGACTGCGCCTTGGTGCCACTGGGTTGGAGGTGTCATGGATCCTACTCACTTGCTAGATTCTTCATAACTATGGGTAAAAAAAATACATTTTATATATATATTTGACTTCACATGTTCAAACTGATCTTAAATGAAATGGTATGGAAACAGTCTTCCACCTAAATTTTTCCTATGAGCATTTATTAAATTATTAAACATAATGGACATTTCCGGAGTACTCAAGAAGTCCCGGGCACCATTCTAAGTGTTAGAGATACAAGGATAAACTTTCTAGCAGTTCTAATACTCAAGAGTTACTAACAGCAGACTTTAGTAAGCAGGATCATCACTACCAACCGTGACCTTCGTGGACCTCTCTAGAAACAATTAAGGTACCTCTTTGGCCATCCTGTGTGTGCCCAAGGCTAGTAAAAACCAGTCTGATCAAAGTGTTTATCATCCACTTCATGGAAAGTCACTTTCAGCAAAATTATTAGGAAGTAAGGAGAATGAAATGTGAAAACAGAAACCTCAAATCTGAATCTACAATGACCAACTTTTTTAAAAAAAATAAAATCAGTATTGTGGCTAACTCTGGGGAAAGGTAAAAGATTATGAGATTGTTGTAAGAGAAGCACAGCAGTGTTGGGAAAGTTCTAGTTCTTAGATTAGATGGTGATTTACAAATGTTCATTTTACTATGGCTTCATAACTTGTATCTATGCTATCGAATAATACATAATAATACAAAACTCTATAATTGTCCAACTTTTCTTAATCATGATTGCTTCCAACCAGAGGTTACTGAGGACTTAATATATTGCAAACTCCTGAGCACATGGTTAGTGCAAAGTTCTCCAATGATCTCCTAAATTAGGACCTTCTCATTAATCCAGGATGTGGCACTGTACTGTTTTAATTACCTAGTAGCTCTGTGTTACAGTCAAATTGATTTAAATAGACAGATATATTAACCAAACAGCAAAGGGTATTTAATTAAAGTCCACTAGGATAAAAATCAGAGTACTAAACATAATAGGTAATTGCTAATTAATTTGCATATGTCAAAAGAAAGTTAATGTGGTTCCTAAACTATATGATAAAACTCCTAGTATGTTAATGAAAAGAGTGGGAAAAGTCTTTCGTACTCTTTTGTTCCAGCAACATAAATAAATAACAAAGATCCCAGAGGCAAAAGACTGTGTTACAACTTCCTAAATGTAAATAAACATCACAGCTTTGTGATCCAGAGCTATGCTGTGGGTGCAAATAAGCCTGAAAGAGAGGAAAATTTCAAATGATTATTTGGAATTTTATCTTGATTGTAATCCACTTTTGCCAATGTCTGCCTAATAAAGACCATTTAGCCAAATAAGTTTTTTCTTATATAAGGATATGTTTTAAAAAAATGTTTTGGAAAAAATGTAAGAAACTTCCCCAATATAGGCCAAGGAAAACAAAACACAAATGGTTTGAGGGAGTTTCTACATTTATGGATTCATGGGAATATATTCAAAAATCAAAAGTGAATACAACTCAGGATGAGCTAGAGATTTTCAGAAGCACCAATCATCTTTTTATCTTTGCTTTTCAGAGCATAGTGCCTACAAAATATTAGTTTAATTGAGAAAATTGATACACATGGTCCAGCACAGCGCCTCCAATCAACTCGGTCAGGTATAAACTTGGCACCTGTTTTGTCTGCACCTGGTTCAATAAATGCTGGAAAGCTTGAAAAGTTCCTAAGAGCAACTTTGTAAACACCTGTAAGGACCATGTAAGTGCTCTCCAATCAGATCCTTCATCGCTTTTCTGGAATAAGTTTGTGAAATATACTACTTCTAGAACATGTTTCCAATCGCCTTTCATAAAAAAGTACCATCTAGCTAAGGGGCAGAAATGACAAAGCAGAAAACCACCTCCAGACTGATGTTTTAAAAATTCACATAGTAAATGTGGATGCTGGCATTAAAATTGTGTTTTCTACTCCCAGAAGCAAGCCTCCACTCCACGTATTTGCTAGGTCAAGCAGTATAGTCTGAGGCCAAGGCAGGAATCACAGACACATGCATTCATTTACCAAACACTTATCACTCTGGGTAAGGCTGATCACAGCCCCATATGGATGCTCTCCATGCCCAGTTGAAGGTACCTTGGTTTCAAAGCCCTGTATGAACATCCCCAGGTCTCCTCCCAGGCTGATGGGTCAGCAGCCTTGGGGGGCACACTTCTGTCCCGCAAGTGGATCCTGCAGCCACACTGTCAGCCACCACTAGTCAGAGAGCTGGGGCTGCAGCCCGTGAGAAACAGGCACCTCCCTAGGTCCCTCCACCCCGGCTGCAGACGGGAGCTGTCCTGACCCGAGGGCCCCTTCGCTGGTGGCAGAGTGAGCAGGGCGGTGACAGAAGTGCTCTTCCCTGAGCCCACCTGCAGGAACGCCATATGCATTCTCTAATCAGAAAAATAATAGCACCGTGCTGAGCGCTCTATCTACAGCCTTTCACTTGATCCATTTGGGAGGTCCCTCTATAACGCCCATTTTACAGACGAGGGAACAGACACAGAGGGTCTCTTTGAGCATCTTCAAGATCAGCTCTCCTACATCTGGCCACAAAGCATCAGCAGGGCGGGCTCGGAGGGGGCATTTTCAAAGGCTGAAATGATTAAGCTTTTGTTTCGTTCCCTCTTCTCCGGCTTCCAAGACCGTCTTCTCTCCCTGGGGGCTTTATAACCACTGTGCTCAGCAAAACAGGCTCAGCTGTCTGCACAAAAGCAGCCATTTTCCCAGCTATTTGGAGCCCTCAAACTCTTAATTTTACATAGCTCCCTCCTGTGATAATCTCTTCCTTCCCAGATAAGACGGCATTAACCAGCGCAAGCCTGCTTCTGAACACACGCTGGAATCTCCCAGCAGAGGCCAGGTGTGCAATGGAAATTCCATTTCCTTAGGGAGTCTCAGGGGAGAGCAAGTGGGTCTGGGGGGCCGAGGTGGGGGTGTCTACAGGAGAGGGAGGCTTGGGGGCCAGAAGTCCAGCAGACACAGAAATCACCAGGAAACGTGAGAATTATAGACCTGCGGTCCGTATTTAAAACAAAGTTCCTCACACGTCTTGTTAGTTTCTTCATCTTAAAAACACATCTTGGAGGCCTTTCTGTGGGCACAAGGTCCTCTCACATGTCTACATCAGAAGCCCCCGGGAGAGCATAAAAGCAGATTCCTAGACCCCACTCCAGACCTTCTGAATCAAAAAAACACAGGAATCTGAGGTTTGTGGGTTTTTTTTTTTTTGGGTGAGGAAGATTGGCCCTGAGCTAACATCAATTGCCAATCCTCCTCTTTTTGCTTGAGGAAGGTTGTCGCTGAGCTAACATTTGTGCCCATCTTCCTCTATTTTGTATGTGGGACACCATCACAGCATGGCTTGATGAACAGTATGTAGGTCCACGCCTAGGATCCAAACCCCCAAACCCTGGGCCGCTGAAGCGGAGCGCGCGAACTTAACCACTGTGCCACTGGGCTGGCCTCAGGAATCTGAGTTTTAAATCAGGTTGCAGGAGGTTCTGAAGACTATGGAGCTACTCTGAGTCAGGCGCTGCAATAGGTCTGAGAATTACAGAAATTAAAAAGACATATTTCCCCCACACAAGGCCTTCTCATCTCTGCGGGAGACTGTGGCAACCCCCCAATAACCAACAAAGGCAAGTGATCCATTGCTGAACCAGCTCAGGTCTGAAAAGCTTTGTACTCCTAAAGAATTTTTCAGGCTGCAAAACTTTACCAGCCCTACTCACATTTGGAAGTCATCATAATATGTGTGTGCATACACTTGACTGCCCAAAGAGCATGTTCTACTATTTTCGCTTTTTAAGAACGTTTTATTTTATCTCTGGCCCAGTTTCTTCCACTGGGTTCATAAACCGGAGATAACCTATATAGCATTTTTATCTATGTCTACTGAGGTATTAATGTATCTAACTTTAAGATTTCTTAATAGTTTCTCAGTGCATCAATAAATGAATGTATTTAGGATATTTTTCTGAAGTCTTTAAGATTATATAACTAACACTGAAGAACACTCACAATTCTACAACTCTAATACAACTGTCATTTTTTGGTATTTTCATTTCCAGTCTTTCATGTGCACTTATTTGAACAAACTTGTGGTCAATGAATATCTACAACTTTGTAACATGTTTTCAATCAATATAGGATGGTGAGCATTTTGCACGTTGTTATTGTTATATAACCTTCCTTGTTCTTTTTACGGCTACATAACATTTCACAAAGTCAATGTATCAATTTTTATGGCTATGTAACATTTCATAAGTCAATGTATCATTACTTAATCATCCTCTTACGGTTGGACATTTAATTTGAGTTCCTAGTTTTTCAAACGTATAAATAATAGCATTTTAAAATGTATTTACTTCTTGCCCTTAGAATAGAATCCCAGACACTGGCTTGTCTAGGGAAAACAGAATTGAAAGATGGTGGAATACTGGACATTTTTTGGGCTGTCAAAAACCCCTAACTTTTCATAAGTTAGCACTTGACAAGTTATCATTTACTGAACATCTACTGTGCCAGGCACGTGTAGTCTTCATAACAACACACTTCAAAGCAATGTAAGTCTCCATTTTACAGAGGCGACATGCCCAAGGTCACACAGCTAGTGAGGGGGGTCCAGGTCTCTCTGACTGAGACCCATCCCTGTTGTAATTCACAGTGAGAGAGAGAGTAGAAGAGAGGGAGGGGGGAGGGAAACTTGAAGATGCCTGTGGTAGACATTAGAGCTGTGTTCCAAACATTTCCAGCTCTCCCCCACTTCCAGGCACCTGGGTAGACTGTACTGCTGGACCCTGTGGTTGGGTGGAGCCATGTGACTAGTTCTGGCCAACGAGCTGTGAGTGGTCATAACGTGTGTGTCAATCCCAAGCCAGAGCATCTAATTGGTGGTGTGAGATTCTCCAGAACGCTCTCTCCCCCTGCCACAGTGGCCATCAACATGCGAGGTGACTGTTGCTCCATCACTCTGGGTCCCAGAGTGAGGAGCTTAGAGCAGAGTCCCCAGCTGACCTGCAGTGGTCACATAGCTTGAGCAAGAAATACACTTTTGTTGTCTAAGTCACTAAGATTTTGGAGTTGTTTGTTACCACAGCATAACCGGGCCTATCCTGCCTGAGACGATGTCTTTCGACTTTCAAAACGACTGCCACATATGCTTCTCCTACACATAGCTAGCTTCCTTCATAAGGTGATTTGAGGGGTACCTGGGGCACACCTGCCCAGGAACACTGCCTGAAATACCTACTGGGAAGGACACTCATTTGGGTGAAGGGCTATGGATGGAAACATGGAATGCAACCCCAGTCATTCACACTGGGAGGGCAACGCTTTGGTGCACTGTACCGGGGGCCAGGATGAAGGAAGCTTTAGAGCCCTGAGCGCTGGCTGGAGAGAGGTCAGGCCCAGGGAGCTCCCGAGTAGTGAGCGCTGGGCATGTGGGAGCTGCCTGTTGACCCCAGCCGCAGGGGGCTAGACCCTCTTGCCAGACTCACCTACCAAACAACTGTGCCTTTGGCCATCCTTCCCCAAAAAGGTGTGATTCTCTCATTCATATTAAGACCTCTTCCCTCCCAGAAATATCACCTCCTGGAAAGACGGGCTGAGGGGAACAGAGACCTGGGGTTTAGAGCCTTCATCCATGGCTCAGAAACAAGCTCTGCCACTCACCAGTTGAATGACCTTGGGTCCTCTGACATGTCTGAGCCTCAAATTTCTCATCTGTTAAATGGGAATAAAAATATCTACTTCACAGGATGCAGGGCTAATTAAAAGAGTAAGAATGTGCTTAGCACATAGTAGATCCTCAATAAATTGTATCTATTGGTTTTATTATAAAGCAAGTATCTCTCAGGCTCAAAATGCCACGTGGCTCGCAATCCTTGAGAAAAACCCTCCTCCTAACTGGTCAGGCATCCTAACGTGAGCAGACCCATGAGGGCTGATGCATAGACACGGCACTCGAGCGGAAGGCGTATGCTGTACACACAAGTCGTTTCCACCGGCAACCCTGTGCACCACGAAGAGTGTTCAAGTATCACAACGAATGGTCTTTTAAGAACGTGCTGCTACCATCCCGGCTGGTTCAGCGTCCAGAGCCCAGATGCGCTTGATCAACCACTGGGAGTTCCGATTTCCTAAATGACTTAGCTCAGAGAGACTGCACAAGCCAAGCTTTGCCTAAGGCTCCCTCTGACCAAGGCGCCATGTGTTCTATTCTGGAAAGTCATCTCATGTCTTTCCTTTACCCGGATTCCTTCCCTGGTGCTGCGCTTTGCCCTCTGTAACTCAGGAGTTGTTAGGTTCTATTATATTTTTCCTTCTTACTGGAGATTTCCCAAACTTTTGGGAATGCCGATAACCTGTCCTTGCTTTTCTGATGTGAAGCCTTTTTCTCTCATCCTCGAAGTGCTGTGTAGCATACAGTTATTTAATAGGATTAAAAATCTTCCAGGCATTATTCATAGTAGCCCAAAAGTGGAAACAACCCAAATGTCCATCAACTGACAAATGGATAAACACAATGTGGTATATCCATACAATGGAATATTATTCAGCCATAAAAAGGAATGAAATACGGATACATGCTACAACATGGATGAATCTTTAAAACATTATGCTAAACGAGAGAAGTCAGACACAAAAGGTCACATATTATATGATCCCATTTATACAAAACATTCAGAAGGGGCAAATCTACAGAGACTGAAAGTAGCTCAGTGGTTCCCTAGGACTGAAGGGGATAGGACACAGGGAGTGATTGCTGATGGGTATGGGGTTTCTTTTTGGGGTAATGAAAATGTTCTAAAATTAGTGGTGATGGCTGCACAACTCTGAATATACTAAAGGCCACTGAATCGCATGCCCTAAATGGGTGACTCTTATGGTAAGTGGATTATATCTCAATAAGCGCATTATTTAAAAAATATATACATATCGTTAGGTGCAAGAATTTTGTGACATCCCTTAAAATAAATGGAAACATCCTTAGGGTGTTTCCAAACTAGAGATGGAAATATGCCTCATGGGGTTTGCAAACTCAAAAAGGGATGAGGCTGGGTGTAAAGTGATAGAAAGGGGTCGGTGGCCTTTGGCCACCCAGAAAACCAGCCAATCCAGAGAGAGCAGCCACTGCAAAGCTCTAGCCAATTATTGCCCCTTAGGTGCACTGTTGGCAGATTTTCACATTTTTTAGTAAAAGACAAAACACTCAAGTTTTAGTGACATTTTCCTGTTTTGGTTTTTGTAACTAATTCAATTTTTTTCAAAAACATGGATGTGACTTCTTCCTTTTACTGTTCAGTCAACAAATATTGCCTGAATGCCTACTGTGTGCCAGGCAGTCCCAGCTCAGGGATGCAGTGGTGATGGGTGATGGGGCCTCAAGGAATGGGCTCTCTTTCTTCCCATGCCATTATGGAGCAGATGGCACTACACAGTATGCACTGAGCTATCCCAAGAGCGTGGCAAACTGAGGCCCTGAGTTGCCATGGGAACCAATATTGCTGGCAGACACATTCACACAGGTAGATGGGAGCCCACAGCCCAGAAGGCTGCAAAAGACCCTCCCCAGTTCTCCCTAAGAAGATGTGTGAGTGCGCCCAGAGGTGGCTGTGGCCCAGGCCAGGGCAGAGCAAGCCTAAATACCCAAGCTCAGACTTCTGGAAAAAGACTGAGGCACACAGGCCAACCTGCCCTCAGGGATAGACTATCTTAGTACATTACATTTTAACAAGAGCCTCATGAAAGACCAACCTTGGGACATTTCTATTTTTCTTACCCTCTCTTGCTAAATAGAATGACACTGTCTGGATGTCATGGTTCAAAGCAGTTCCTCCCAGAAAGAAGGGCTCTAACTAGCCTGTTTTATTTCACTTCGCAATGTTGGAGGTTCCTGGGGAAAATGTGTTGTTACGGGGGTGGTTATTGTTTCAATGGTCTTGGATGTTGCATTCATTGTGACTTTCTGCCCCCCAGAAGTTCTGTTCTCAAGGAGGCAATTCTCAGACAGGCTCTCAGGAATAACAGTGAGTCAGGACCTCAAAATTGATATGCTGGTATTAGTTTCAAAGTGGGCACCTACATGTGCTCTACTTGGCTTATGACAAGTTAGATGTAATCTAAAACTACCATAATCTAAAATTTAATGACACAGTGAGAGAACTGAACACATTCGTCCTTTTCTAAAATAAAAATAAGTCTTTCTTTGCTAATTGGTCCTACCCAATAAGCAATCATTAAAATGTAAAAAAAAAAAAAAAAAAAATGCTACTTTTTAATATGTCATGTGGTAGATTAAAGATGGCAGCACACTCTCTGTTGTTCCTGCCATTGAGAGAGAAAACTTAATTGCCCTCCCCTTGAATCTGGGCTGGTCTCAGTGACTTGGTTGACCAAGAAAATGTGACAGAAGTGCTGTTCCAGGATTTCCAAGGCTAGCTCATAAGAAGTCTTACAGCTTCAGTCTTGGGTTCTTGGAATGCTGCCTCTGGAGTCTGACTGTTACCAATTTCACCTGATTCTGGTGGGACTCCGACCCACATTCGGAGAAGCTCTGAAGAGGGGCCCACGGGTGGGCCTCATACCCACAATCCATCCCTTCCTCAGAGGGTCCTTTTCTGATCGGTGTCACAGATTTGAAATGAAACCAAAGCTGAGCATTCAACAGCACAAGCTTTTATTCAATGACCAAAGAATGGAGAAGTGGGAACTATGTTCACAAATCAACTTCTCAGCTCTTGGGGCACGCAAGCAGCTGTTATAAGGGATCGAGGTAATGAAGGGGAGGAATAGTCATAGTATTTGTGGAACAGGGAAGGCTTTCTTGGGGGAACAAGGGTGCCACCTCTTTTCTTTCCTTATTTGGTCATATCCTGCCATTGCCATGGCAGTTGTAAACTGTCATGGTGCCAGTGGGTGTGTTATGTAGCATGGTAATGTATTACAATGGGTGTCTAATGAGCTGTGGGGTCTGTGTCAGGTCAAGTAAGACTGTCATGTTGCCTTCAACCGGTTTTAACAGGTTTCGACTATATGTCTCAGCCATCTCTCCTCCTTCCTCTTATTGTGGTTTCCTGTAAGCTAAAGAGAACGTCAGGCTTATTCTGAGCAGAGTTGTGGTTAATGTCTTATGGGGTCGGCAGGCTGGGTAACATGACTACCCAAGACCACCAAGCCGTGAGCAAGTCGAAGCAAGCCACCTGGAGAGAGATGCCTCCAGGCTCCCTCTGTTCCAGTCATATCCACACAGGAGTGGTGCGCACACGTGAAGGAGCCATGGGCTTCCAGCCCAGTCCATGTTAGACTAAAACTGCATGAACCATCCTAATTCAAACTACCCAGCTGAACCAGGTCAACCCAAAGAGATAGTCATATCCAAATGAGATAGTACGACAAAATTTGTTTTGAGCCACTAAGTTTTGGGGTGTTTTATTAAACAGTGATAGATAATTGGAATAGGCAGGAAAAGAGATTGTGATTATTTTTCATAAATCTTCATTTGCAGTAAGAGGAAAAAAATCATGAATTTGGACAAATGATTCACCCTAACATACATTCACCCTAAAATCTACCTCATAAGTTACAGATGAAATTTGACGAGCAGAAGTAATCATTAAATCAGTCAACAATATTTATTGAACATCCACTATGTACAAAACTAAGAAGTGAAATATCTAATCAGAAGAACAATTTAACAATTCTTGGTCTGAATGAATTCTATGTAGTCATAGGAGTAGAAATGGGTAAAGAAACGAATTCTTTCAAAGGTGAGAGGAATTATTCAGCATATATAATTAAGAATGAAGTTATGAAAGTACATGTGTTAAAATATACATACAAACTGAATATTTCAGCTTGCTGTCTTCTCAAGAGCAGGGAGCGATTCTAATCATCTCTGGAAACTTCAGAACTTCCAGATTAAAGAAAGATTTTCAACATATATTTGTGGCTGTAACAGTGAAATATTTAAGCACGGACTGAATTTCTATGACTGCTTATTTTTTTATCTTTGCTTACCATGATGTTTTCAAGTTTTATCATTAGTGTTATTTTTTAGACCTGATCCACAGAAGCGGTAGGGGTTGGGGAATGGGACAAAGGTCCAGCAACCTCTGCTTGCCTTGAGAATTATTGTACATCTAAGAGTGCATCAATCCAAAATGGCCATCTTCACTTGGAAGGACCTTCTTTGAGTGGGAATACTGGATGGACCCACTGGATTGTTTTCTTTTTGGATGATTCTCCCTCTAGATTCAGTAACTATTTCTTCCGGTAAGGTGACGAGGGGGTGGATGGAGTTTAGTAAAACATTGCTATCAATACACAAATGTATAAGAGCAAGGCTGTGGATGCGAGAAATAACCTTTCATTGTCAACATCCCTACTTATGCCATAATCCAAACACCAAAGAGACACCAGAAACAGCAGCCTGTGACACTATTTTCTCAAGTATCCACTTTCCAAACTAAGCCTTTCCCACCAAAGGGTCTAGTTTCCAGCCATCTCACATGCTCTTGTGAATGTTGGCATATCTAATAACTAATATAACAAACGTTCTATCATATAATGTGCATCCACCTACTTGAACTCAGCTGACACAAGACTCGCTCTGGAAAAGACTGCTACCCAGCGGCATTTGTCTTAATGGGCTTTCAGGAAATTTCATTAGGGATGAAATGGGACCATTTTCTTCTTAATAATCGTGTGAGGGTCACAGTTAAACAACTAAAACAGTACCAACCAAATCTGTGCTGCACGGCGCATGTCTAACACCTCATGGTAAATGACTTCAGCTCAAATCTGCACGATAGGGAGGGAAGGGACCCCGGAACGCAGGGCAGGGCTGACAGGCACCATGCCAGGCACTTCAAACTCACCACCTCATCCTCCTCTCCCATTCTGTGAGAAGTAGATATGGAGAGCAGGCATCTGGGGGGAAGATTTATAAACACAATAATTTTTGTTTCTGAGAATTATAATGCACAGCAAAACAAGGCTATGCTTAATCCTCCAAAGACGTTCTCTGTCGAAAAGATCTTTAGAAGCCAGAGAATACAAAACTTCCTTCCCTAACGAAAAAGGCCAGACATTTACAAAAAAAACAAAAGTCTGGGAACCCACGCCTTGTCAGTAAAAACTCTGAGAACAAGAGACTGCACTGCTTTTGTTTCTGATGTGGTAGAAGACAGCACGACAACAAGAAAGAGAAAGAAAAATAGTCTTTCTTATAAGTCAGAACCTTTGAGGTAATTTTGTTGTTGAAGTTCTCAAAGGATCCACAACCGCACACATGACATTAGAGATCCTCTTGTGGAAACCACAGAGAACACCACCAAGAAATATACTAGGAAAACCAGAGAAAGGATGAACAGGCCATGCCCACCAACTCTGAAATTACAGAGCTAAGGAGACCACTTTGAACTGAAGGAGGTAAATTTCAGATAAATAGGAGGAAGCACTAACTTTACATAGTGGAAGAAAACCATGAAACTCATCACATAGGAGATTGAAGAGGTGGAAACTATACGTAAGCTCAGAGAAGACTTAAAGTCATGGATCTAGCGTGAGTTGTATTTTTTATTTTTGAGTTTTGCTCTTTGTTTTTTAATTATGGTGAGAACACAACGTGAGATCTCTTCTCAACAAATTTTTAAGTGTACAACACAGTATTGTTAACTACAGGCTCAATGTTGTACGCAGACCTCTAGAATTTATTCATCTCACGTAACTGAAACTTTACACCCGTTGAAGAGCAGCTCCCCGTTTCCCCTCCCCTCAGCCCCTGGCAACCACCATTCTACTCTCTGCTTCTATGAATTTGATTGTTTTAGATTCCTCATATAAGCAGTATATGCAGTATTTGTCCTTCTGTGGCTGACTTATTTCACTTAGCATAATGTCCTCCAGGTTCATCTATGCTGCTGCATATGGCAGGATTTCCTTCTTTTTTAAGGCTGAATAATATTCCATTGCATGTACATACCATATTTTTTTTATTCATCCTTCATCAATGGACATTTAGGTTGTTTCCACATCTTGGCTTTTGTGAACAGTGCTTTGATGAATGTGGGAGTTGTATCAAGGGAAAGGAGTCCACTCACAAAGCCTGCCTTGGTGCCATGTCACATGCTGGGCCAGGATCCAACCCAACAGGGCTTTCTAACATTTTTTCTAAAGCATGAAAATTATCCTAAATTACTGGCAGACTCTTAATACGTGAGGACCTCAAGACCTAGAACGGCTCCACCTCTGGCAGAGGCTGGGTGCTCCCATGGGTGGCTTCCAAGAGAGATAAACTGCTAACTCTGGAAGCCCTGACTACGGCAAGGTACACAGAGGCTGGCTGGCAAGTGCTGGAACTGCACTGCCTGGTGTCCCCTTTCCAGGTGGAAGAGAGTATCCCTAGGTGGCTGGGCACAAATCTGGTTGCCCCGCCCACCACTGTCCCTTTCTGTTCTTCTGCCTCTGCTCTCCTTTCACAGAGGGGAGGTGTCCAGCTGTGGTCAGTATCTCCCTGCCCTGCCCTTAGACCTCGGATAAGCACTGCCATTGGTCCACACATTCCCAAACTACAGCACATACCCTCGTATTTTTATTTCATATTCAAAAGGAGAATGTGTCTGTAAGGGGGTGGGGGCTTCTAATTTAAGGACCCTAATCCCCAATATAGCTGCTGTTATAGAAATAACTAGGAACAAGGAGGCCTGACTAGGAAGCATGTTTTTTACCAATCCAAATGTCTTCGCCATTGGGAATGACATGAGCAATGGGGCCCAGGCCGGTAACAAACTGTGCCCACACCATGACTTCAGGAAGGCAAAGTTCTGCACCCCACAGTGATCTGCCTGAGGCCTGTGTGTTGCTACAGTGGTATCCTGATGTCCCTTTTAAAGCTATTTTTAGTAACAATCATTATTCACAAAGAGGAAGAGAAATTTATATCAAATGTATTCACAGAGGCACAGAGACCCTGCCCGCGTGGACTGCCTTTTAAAGGCATCTTCCCACATAGAGACTCCTTTCCCCTTGCATCACTCAAAGCCAGGAACCCCTGCCACAGTTTACTAAGATTCAATGAGATGGTGTTTATCGCGGCGGCCACCTGGGAATTTCCCAGGCCCCTGGAACGCGGGTGTTATTTCAGAATCCAAAACAAAAGTACACAGCGATGACATCAGATCCTCCACCACACACTGCTTGTGCCTTTTAACAGCCCAATCACAGTGGCTAGTGGTCAGGAAGAGGAGCCTTCTTGAGCACATGCACGTTTTATTCATTGGCCCAAACAGGAAAAAATAGATACAGGAATTATTTGCTTACCTCCTGTTGTTACCAACCTCTGCTAAGAGGGAGAAACAGGACTGACCAGAGACCGTGGTCAGAAGGCACACGGCTGGTACTCTGGGCTGCAGTGCACACGTCTGCCACCCTCCTTCGAAACTCTCCCTCATTAGCTTTTCTAAAGCATCCCCAGTCATAAGCAAATGGAACATGGTTACAAACAGGCCCATTTTAGTCATGTTCTTTTTGTCTCCATATAACTCAAGTGTGCAAGTAAGAACTGGACCACTTGATTAAAATGATACATATTCCAGACTTCTAGAAAGATTTTCTATGGAAGGAGTCCTGCACCAGGTGGGAAATTGGGTTAGATGACACCTAAATGACACCTTTCCAATTCAGAGAGTTTACTTTTTTATTCTTCAAGCAGCAAGCTTCTTCAAAACCCCTCGTAGGAATGCAAGAATTGCTATGTGGTATCAACAGCGGTCTTTGGAAAACCAGACACAGAAAGATGTTTTTTTAAAAGACCTCACAGTTCTACGTTGATGGATCAATTCAGAGGAATGAAGTGGAGGCCTGGCCCATGAACTGTGCCCCTCTCCTAGCTACCCCTGCACCCCAGTGAGGAACGCACAGGCCACCTCCTCTGCCAGGTTCTCCAGGCTTGCTCATTCTGGAGATCCAATCTCAAGGCTCTCTCCAGTTGCTTCTGGTCCAAGCTCCCCAGAAACCCCAACCCTTCCCACATCAGTTGACAGGCAGTGTTCATTAGTGAGTGACACTTAGACACAGTAAAAGCTGTCAAGCTTCAATGTCACAGAATGGAAGGTGCCTTGTTCTTCTGTAACGCATATCGCCCCTCCAACAAAGTTTCCAAACTTCTAGCCACCACTACAGAAACAAGGAATTCGTCTCCCTCTTGACACTTGGGTAGGGAAGGGGATATTGGAAGAAGTCAAGGAGAGACAACTTATTCTGTTTATAAGGCTTGGTGTTGTAATTTGGACTTCTGTCATTTAGACAGAACCACCAGGTGCTATAGGGCACATTTTCTACATTATAAGGAACAGCAACAATTTGTTTTCCAGAAAGTTCTTTCATAGACACTTTTGAAGACATACCTGTATCCTATATATCTCTAGGTTTACATATGGATCAACACTACTCTGATGAATAGTTCAGAATAGTGGTTCCTGACCATTTCAAGGATAAGAACTTTTTTTTTTTTTTTTGGTGAGGAAGATTAGCCCTGAGCTAACATCTGTTGCCAATCATCCTCTTTTTGCTGAGGAAAATTGGTCCTGGGCTAACATCTGTGCCCATCTTCCTCTACTTTATATGCAGGACACCTGCCACAGCATGGCTTGATGAACAGTGAGTAGGTCTGCGCCCGGGATCTGAACCCGCGAACCCTGGGCCGCTGAAGCAGAGTGTGTGAACTTAACCACTACACCACCGGGCCGGCCCCTGAACTATTTTTTAATGTTAAAAAATTATGTGCATCCTCACATAGTAGTAGTTGTATTTTATATCTTTCGATTATGGAGAAAACGTAATTATAGAAGGCTATCATGAATTCAGTAATGCTTTTAAATTGAATTTATGTTTGATTAGTCACAACAGGAGGTACATGCACTTGAGAAAATGTAACAGCACACATACACACATAAGGTATATACTATTTATTATTTACAGATGACACTGGACTCCGGACCCCTTGTGGTCACCGCATTGCCCCCAGCCTCCCTAGGCTAAGGCCCACAGACTGGGAACCTCTGTGGTCTAGCCACTGTTGTGAATTCTAAAAACTAGAATTTTACTAGGTAATCCCAAAGGAATTTTGATTTGACATTTTCAAGAGGAAAAAAAAGCAAAATCATTTACTATTCATTTTTGTTCCTTTCATGACACCCTTACATTCCTGTTACAGTATCAAGCCACATAATAGATATCAATAGACTAGATTTTTCCACCATTTTATGTTGTCTACATACATTAAATATGTAATAAAAGAAGATACTAATGGATCACAACACTCTCTGCTCCTAGGGACTATTAGAGTCTAATTAAAACTCACAAGATCAACGCTACCCCGAATGAAAAAAATCACCATGGGAACTATCAAGAGGGAAAAAGACTTGTTAGCAATCACATAAAATTACCCTGAATAATCCCCTTTCCTTCTCTCCCCCGACGAAAACACTCCTCCAGGCTTCACCCGAAATAAATGTCAATAACCAGATTCTCGTCTATACGACTGTAGAAAGAGGACAAACAACCTCAAGTGTACGGGGTGGGGGTGGCGGGATAGACATCAGCTGTTTATTCATCTTTCCTGCAAAGCCAGATGTATTCACCAGTGTTTTATGAATTGCTTTCTTTGGTCTTGTGTTTTAATTTGTCCAAATTTGCTCATCTTTGGACAGAGACAAGGCCAGGCCCGCAACTGTAAAAGCTCTGCATGGCCGTCGAAGCTCCGTTGCTGGGGGACCCTCTCTCAATGTTGCATTTAGTTCAGAGGGAGCAAGAGGGGCCAGGCAGCGGCCACTGGATGAGGGCCCCTCAGAACAACTAAAACCAAGAACACAGAGTCTATGCAGAATCTACGATTCAGATCCCAAAGAGATCCCAGTGCCAAGGGCAATTCACTTCCAGGCATAACCTTTGACATGAATATCACCTACTAGCGGTTGACAAAAAAAATCACATTTCCATAATTTCAGGTTTATGAAAAACACAAGGAAATAGCATTTAAGTGATTGGTAAAGATTCCAGTGAATATTGTGAGATCTTTACTTCATTTCCTTGTATTCTTACTCTCGCACAAAGGTAAAGGGGAGACTAGTGCAGGCTTTCTTGTCCAAGTGAAAACACGGTAGGACAGTTCTTCTCTAGAATTCTTAGAGCAAACTGCCGATTTCATAATCTGGCTGCAATGACCTTGACCAACCCAATCCACAAAACAGATTCTATGGTACCGACTAGGATTCCTGCCCCTGAGCTCCAGGGGCCAAACACACAGACCCCCGGGGCCCAACACTAAGTCATGGTGAACATCTCAACCACCCTCCCCATCTGTGGCCAACTGAGGGGCCAATGAGTGTTGATGACAACTCAGTGTTCTTACCGGCATGTTAACGGAATTACTAACGGTAACGCAGCGTCACAGTAATTTAAAGCACAGGCGGACAGAAACAAAAAGGTTAAATGAGCTCTCCAATAATTGGAGACCTCTTTTTAAGCTCCCTCTTTTCTCCGCAAACTTTAAACAAAAAGTGATTAAAAGAGTTAGGCTGGGGTGGCCGGTGGCATAGTGGTTAAGCTTGCACACTCCGCTTCCACGGCCTGGGGTTCGAGGGTTCGGATCCTGGGTGTGGACCTACACACCGCTCATCAAGCTATGCTGTGGTGGCATCCCATATACAAAGTAGAGGAAGACTGCCACAGATGTTAGCACAGGGCAAATCTTCCTCAAGCAAAAACAGGAAGATTGGTAACAGATGTTAGCTCAGGGCCAAACTTCCTTCCCGAAAAAAAAGAGGCTGACGTGGATCAATTCATTTCTCTACCCACACCTGTACTCTGAAGCAGCATAAGTTGCCAAGGTGCGAGATGTCAATACTTTGCCTTTATTTAATTCTCGACAGTTTTAAAAGTGCTCTCAAATCAATTACGTTATGTCATGTCCCTAACAACTCTGGGCACTGTGTTGGGTAGCTGTGGTCCTTCCCACTTTGCAAAAGCCAAGGTTCCACGGTGCAGTGGTTACCCACCGTCGGTCCGCACTGACTCAGGAGAGCCCGGGCCCAGCCTTCACATCCCACCCAGTGCTCTTTCAACTACAGGATGAGCAAGGACAGGGCTGCCTGGACCACAACCTACAAAATCGGCACCTGCATTAAGGCAAATCAAGCAAAAATATCAAGAAAGTATTTTTAGGCCCTTGAGATCAATTACAAAATCGAAAAGCTAACAGGACAGACACACGATTGGCACTGTCTTTGCTCACGCCCTAACCCAACATCTCCGTTCAGAAGCTCGTTCAGGGCCACAAGCCTGCGCAGCATCCTCGGGAAGCAGAAACCTGGAAGAGCTGCCCACCAGCAGCAGATCACCTCCTAAAGCAGAAGAGGATGTGTTTTCACAACAGCAGCAGCAATCTGACAACCTCAGGGAACTCGAACGAAACCAAGCCATCGCCAAAAAAAGCGAAACTCCCATTTCCTTTGTTCTTTCTCTGATGCCTACAGCTAATTCTCTTGGCTCCCCAGATGAGTCAGATCGAAGGGGTGTGGAATGGTCCCTGGCATCTATCAAAGAAAGTCATTTGACACTGAGATAAGTGCCGGGGAGCGCGCTGCTCGAACACACAATGGGCCAACATGTTTCTCTAATTCCCCGGCTAAAACTAACTGCTTTATCTGAGGGAAAATGCCGTGTTCCACAGTCATCTTTCTAACAAGAGCCGCTTGTATCCCCAGTTGGCTGTAAGAAAGATTACATTCAAGTCTGTTCCTCGTGAAGAAAATGACAATGGTCCCTACATGGCCCAAGTCCCGAGAAAAGAGCAGGTACTTGCTGCGAGCTCTTACACCCCCCTGCAGGACCTGCCAACCTCATGTAACTCCAGGAGCCAGAAAACAAAACTAAAAGCCCAGCATTATCAGGGCCTCCAGATTTAAGAGAAAGCTCTTGAGGAAAATCATTCTATGGAAAGCCTAGTGGGGATTTCACATGGGAGTTACCTGTTTCACTGGGGGGGTGAAGGGCGGTGATGAAAAAGAAAACCAACTCAACGTGAACCTCCATGCCCAGGCGACCTTCGAGGCCCAAATGCTCTCGTCCATTGCTTTTGTCCTTTTGGGTTCCTGAGTCCTTCCCCTCTAAGACACGGTGATGGACCTCTCTGCCTCTCTACAGCATCGCTGGCACACTTCTGCTGCCCACGTCGAGCTGCGTCTTCAGGAAGATCAAGACCGTCTGCATCAGGGGCCATCAAAAACCCCATGGTCCCCCTGTATCCTGCCAATGCGGACTGACAAATGCTTCAAGAACTTTGGAAGAAAACGATACTGCAATAAGGGCCCCGCTCGGTTCACTCCTAAAGCTTTCTGCTGCCTTTCCAAGTGGCCTGGCAGTACCTCCCAGGAAACACGAGGCCACAGACATGCAGCTAGAAAAACGGCATGGGCAAAGCTTTTCAATCTGTGATAAATAAGACTGTTTAAATGGGTGACACCTAAACTGAGGCCTGTATTCAGCCCCAAGGAACCAACGGCACCGTTCCCAGGGCTGTCAAAGGCGCTCACAAAAGGATGCTTTCTGGTCCGGCTGAAATCAATATTGTGCTTAGGCTGTGGCTTAGAGAGCATTTAAACACAATGTCAGCATCAAATACAGCATTAACAAAAGAAAACACCAGGTCAGCCTGTAGGTGCTATCGAATAAGTCCTTCATTAACATGGAGAAAACTATCAAAATTTTCGGAAACGATTTAATGTGCTGGAAGAAAAATAAGAGCATTTATCTCCATTTGCTTTTAATTTTGTTCATGTTTAAAGATGCATTAGAAGTATTTTAAAAATCAGTAATATTATGTTACATTTTCTTCTTTATTTTATGGATAAACACATTTCATAGCCAGGGATCTTCTAGAATTAAAGAGCATGACCCGTTACCATAAAGAATTCAGAGAGGACAGAGAATTACTCTTTGATTTAGAAAAAAGGTACATTCATAAGTAGTAAAGACTGAGGTCATGGTGGGGGAAATAAGTAGACAATGCATAAAAATGGCTGATGCATGTCTTTGGGCTTTATTTCTTTGTCACTTTTGGGGTGGCTGAAATGCGGATATAATGGCTGGAGCTGGAGCAGCCATCTTGGATTATGAGGCAATCTTGGGAATGTAGGCTAGCTCAGCTAGCAACAAAAAGGAGTCTGTGGACTTGAAGACTTTGAGGAGCAACACTGCCACACCAATCCTAGCCTATGAGAGAGAATTAAACACTTGTTTTGTCTAAGCAAATGGTATTTTTTCTATTGCTCACAGACAAATCTCAATCTAAGTCATATACCCCATACTTAAAGACTTTGAGATAGGCATAAGATTTGGAACAATAGCTGCCAACTAATAAGTAGGGCTATTTTTAGGGCCAGAATTGAAAATAATGCATTGGCCATCAGAAGTAAGTATATATGTGGGGTCCTCCGGGGTCCCCCCCGCAAAAAAAACAATCGCGTTAGAATGAATGAGGGCCGGCCCTGTGGCTTAGTGGTTAAGTGCACGCGCTCCGCTACTGGCGGCCCAGGGTTCAGATCCCGGGCGCGCACCAACACACTGCTTCTCCGGCCATGCTGAGGCCGCGTCCCACATACAGCAACTAGAAGGATGTGCAGCTATGACATACAACTATCTACTGGGGCTTTGGGGGAGAAAAAAAAAAATTTAGAATGAATGAAAGGTAACAGAAGTTCAGGTGGACCACCTAGGCCCCATCTGGTCTTTGAAGGAAAGATGCTGCACCTCTAGCACTTAACACTGTGTTTGGGACACAGCAGATGCTCAATAAATCACTACTGACTGAATGAAATTGAAGTCAAGGATTGTTAGTCAATCTAAGCCCAGGGGTCCAATTATTAGAGGATCCTTTTTAGTACAGAACAAAATCATAAAATATGAAACTCTCAAGTTTGTGTGAAAATGTGCCTTAGAATTAAAGCCCTTGGATAGTTGCAGTTTTACTGTAGAGTGGCACGAGAGAACGGAAGGTAACAGTTCACAAGAAATGAAAGCTTGAGTCTGTGGGATTCAGGATTCTCAAAGAGAAGAGTGAATTCAGCATTCTCAGAGCTTCTGTGTATTGATACTTTGTCATTGAGATTTCATAAAGCTTAAACATAAAAGATCAACACACAGAGAGAATATCTTTTGAATCTAAAGCACACAGATGAAAAGTAGAGATCCCTGTCTGAAGAAAATGCCCCTAAGATCCTGATGATACCAAGATCAATAACACCTACCGCTATCCTAGATAAATCCAGCTCATAACCGAAGCTTTGTAGGACAGATTTCTATCATGTGAAAACTTAAATGGGATAGGTAGTGGGGGAGGGACGTGGAATACAAGAATCTTGTGTTTATTATTCTCCACTAGTGGGTCAACTGCGGGTTCTTTATTAAAAAGAACACTTCCCATGTTTTAGTGATCTTTATGAGATTTCTCAAACATTTTTCTTTTTAATGTAGGTTATAAAATCTAAGCCCAAATTTCCTAGACAGGTCATAAAATTAGGGTATCATAAGCTCTACTAAAAGCAAAGGCTGAAATTACAAAGTTTAGCAGAACATGGGGGCCACTGTATTTTAAAATTAGCATAAGGCTCTGAATCTTTAAAAAAAATCCACAATGGTGTTAGGCAATTTCCATCCCAGAACATACACAACTGCACACACACACATACACTCTTGCAAAAAAAAATCCTACCTCAGTGATATTACTGCATGGAGATGGGGGAGTTAAACAAAGGTGGTAAGTTTCAGGTAGTAGATGGGGAAGCCAGTGTTTCCCAAAGGCTGACTCATAAAGCAGATGGTTTAAGTGGTTCTTGGACAAACTTAAACCCTTTCAATTGAGTCCATCTGTAGAAAAATACTAAGTGCATTAGGAAATTTCACAGAGTAGGTGGTAGGCGTTTGGAAATACTGATAAAACATGTCAGAGACTAGAAATCTGTCCAAGTCCAAGGTCAGATTTGAATGGAGGGAGGGACTAGTGGGGCTCCGTGACCGCAGCCTCAGAACTCACTGACCAGGTATCAATACTGCACTAAGTTGGGCCAGCACCACATGGCCATCCCAACTTTCTGGACCACCCACCAGAGCTCACAGGACCCCAAGACTGTCAGCATTCTCTGCTGGCCCCCACAGTCCCAGGGACCCCATTCATCCCTCGGGACCTCAGCAAGCACTTTCTGTTCCCTTATTCTGCTTTCTTGCTTCCCCTCAAAAGTATATGCCATCTTCAATGATTAATATTCAAGAATCAAGGCTTCTAGAAAATAATCTGAGTATGGGGTTTTTTGTTTTTTAATTTCTGTGAAATGCTTCTACCCTAAAGAATGGAGTTTGGTTTACCTGAATCAAATGCTCTCTTAATTCGTTTTACTGTAGTCCAGCAGTATGTTAATCTATTATTTCATCATTCCATGTATTCATTTATTAGTAAATGTTGATTGAATGAATACATATTTATTAAATCAATGTACCAGGCACCGTGCTAGGAATTGGGGATACACTGCCCTTTTGGAGCTCAAAGTCCAACTCATAAAATGAAATGCTTTTATTATTAAGGAGTTGGTATAGACTTCACCTTTCTCTGTCCCAGACAACACCACGTAACACAGAAAACGGACAAGGTCATCGTTCTTCCATTTGCCACTTCTCCAAATACCTCAAAAACTTATTATTTCTGATATTGATTTATGCTAAATTCATCAAAGGAAGATGCACTAAGGATTAGCATTTGTAAGCTCTGATGAAGGTCAAAGTCACAACAAAGGTTAATCGGTTTCTTTGAAAATCATAAGCGTGGCATAGGCATTCTAGTTCATCCGTCTCAACCTGCCACCCTGACAGGAGTCAGATCTCACCCACAAAGAAGGACGCAATTAACCTCTACAGACACACACAAACACAAGACCAGATTTTTGACATCAAAATCTCTTGACACAGTCGACAATGACTATTACATAAAAACATTAACGTGTTTTTGCATGTAGAGATCCACAATATTATAAGAAGTTAAAATCAGGGTAAAATAAAATGCTGAACGTGGATACGTGCCTTGAGGAATTTGACTTGAGAATCTCCTTGGACAATATTTATGGGAAGCACAAGCTGCCTTCTTCTTTATCGCTATTTGCACACCTGCATTAGCTCCCCTGAGTCCAGTTTACAGACGCAAGGAGAGGTGTGAAATCCAGTTGTCAAAAGGCATAAATAGATTCGCAGTAAAGATATGACTTTTTTAGAAACTGGTTTGGTTTTTTTTTTTTTTTTTGAGGAAGATCAGCCCTAAGCTAACATCCATGCTAATCCTCCTCGTTTTTGCTGAGGAAGACCGGCTCTGAGCTAACATCTATTGCCAATCCTCCTCCTTTTTTCTTCCCCAAAGCCCCAGTAGATAGTTGTATGTCACAGCTGCACATCCTTCTAGTTGCTGTATGTGGGACGCGGCCTCAGCATGGCCGGAGAAGTGGTGTGTCGGTGCGTGCACGGGATCCGGGCCTGGGCCGCCAGTAGCGGAGCGCACGCACTTAACCGCTAAGCCACGGGGCCAGCCCGAAACTGGTTTGGTTTTTGATTGAAGTAATAAGGTTGATCCATTCAAGGGCTGGTTAGTTCCAGACCCTTCAATTTGCAAAGAAAATATTCTGCACAACAGTGAGAGGAGAATACCGAGTAATCAGGAATTCCTAAACTTCATGAAATAATTTGGTGATTTACTTCTTTCTTTAGTTCTTAACTCAGTGTATTTCATGGACTTGGAACTATTCCTCTTCAAATACATTTATTTGCTAACATTCATAAATATTTACCAAAGTTGCCATGTGTCGCAAAAGCACCATCAGATAAGGCTCACGATCTGTTATGGAAAAATCTGCAAATTGGTTTGGCTTGAGCAATACCATAAATGGGTAACTTCCTTAATCTCACCTCGTCAGACCCTAGCACAGGCCTCTGATTAGACAGAAAGCAGACGTAATGCCTGGGCCTAAAGAATCATCATACTTATTAATTCTTATGATATGCCAGATACTGCTAAGTGCTTTTCAGGTAAAATCTCATTTAGTCCTCAAAACAATCCTACGAGGTATATACCATGACTATCCCCCCTTCAGAGGCAAGACCACCAGGGCCCAGAGAACCCTACTCAAGATCACATGGTTAGAAAGTGGAGAAGCAGCAATTGAAGCCATAAATCTGCCTGATGTCAAAATCCATCAATGTACAGGGGAAAAAATGCAAAGTCGTGGTTTGCCTGAGGTGACTAGCTCTTTAAGTGAATTTTCCCGTCAATAAGAAGTCAGAAGGAATTACGGCGCCCTCTGACTCCATCCGGAGAATAAAGCCTACTCCAGGTGCCCGAAGGACACTAAGCGTACAAGTAAAAACAATTAAAAGTCGCTCAAAGTAAGTAAAAGAAGCCAGACACAAAAGACTACGTATGGTTTGATTCCACTTATATGAAATCCTAGAAAAGGCAAAACTGTAGTGACAGCAGATCCACGGTTGCCAGGAGCCAGGGGAAGAGATTGACTTCAAAGGGGTGCAAGGGATGATGGACAGATGATAGATGTTCTTCATTATAACTGTGCAGCTGTTTTCACGACGGAACATACTTGTCAAACTCATCCAACTGTACACTTAAAATGGGTGCATTTTATTTTATGTAAATTATACCTCCATAAGTCTTATTTTATTTTTAAGTGGGCTTAAAAGGAAATTGAATAATATTCATATAACATACAATGGATACTCATTCTATTTCTTTTTTAATCTAACTTTCAGGTAAACCTATGTTTGGTGAGAAACTCTTGAACGTATTTGAAGAGCCAAAACCTTTCAGCGTTTGAAGCTTCCTGTTTCTTTATGAATTTAACCTCACCCCATGGAAAATTTGTCTTTCTCTGACGGACAAATGTTTGTGACTGTTTATGATAAGACTGTGGTCCTGAGTGCCTGGGAAGTGCAAGGTGTATGCAAAGAGGCCTGCCCTCAAAGTCAGATGGCTTTCACTCTTGGTCTGGCCCTTCTGTGTCACAGCTGTGTGACCTTGGGCAAGTCACTAAACTTCTCTGAGCTTAAATTTTCTCTTATATAAAATGGGGATAATAGTATCTGCCTTTATGGGTTTATGAGAACTAAATGGGTGAATTATAAATAAAAGGACTCTCTTTCCTTCTTTTTTTTATTTTAGCTGAGGAAGATTTGCCCTAAGCTAACATCTATTGCCAATCTTCCTCTTTTTGCTTGAGGAAGATTTGCCCGGAGCTAACATCTGCGCCAATCTTCCGTTATTTTGTATGTGGGTCACCACAACAGCACGGCCGCTGACTCGTGGTGTAGGTCCATGCCTGGGAACCGAACCTGCACCACCGAAGCGGAACATGCCAAATTTCACCACTAGGCCACAGGGCCAGCCCCCAAAAGGACTTTCATTTTTATTACTCTAATATGTTAAAAATGTCTCATTTTTAAAAAATAGGGAGATGGTCTCTTCAAGAAACTGATAGTCTACTCTACTGTAACATCTATAGTTGAAGCCATAAAATCTAAGGTTTTATTAAGTTTCTTATTCGTCTTCGCATTGTTCCAAGCACACAACTAGAGGTCCAAGTAGGGACCTCCTGTATTGTTCGCCGTGTCTTGCCACATGCTCAGCGCCCTTAACAACAATTTCTGGGTAATTATCTAAAAGATGATAATGGGAGAGGAAAAGGGTAGGATCAGTACATGCAGGGAGAGGCAAATGCAATAGAGATTTTTTAAAACAGTATTTGTTGAAATGAAGTGAATATTGAGCAAAATGACATTTTATGGTTATTTGTGAGGTTGCTGTATTCAACTCAGTCATTTAACAGAGTGGCTTTTATCACCCCCACCACACACACACTCTAGGCAGGAAATATATTCATTTGGTGGAGGGATAAGCCTCGTGGTAAAACCAAGTTTTGCTCTGCAATTCTCTCAAATATATCCTTCCAGTTACTTGAAGTCAGATCTAAGCATCACGGTTACAAAGACATCAAATAAAAATATTTTTTAAACACTGCCGACAAAAGCTTACAGTTTCGTTGGGGAGAAAAGCCCCGACATTTGTGGCATGTAGGATAACAGTACAAAAGAGGCCCACTCACCCTGTAACTAAATACGTAAATGTCGCTAATCAAGGTAAGAGACTTAATGAAATAGGTTTATCCTGCTTCCTTAACAAATGTACTTCACAAGGACCTGGAAGACCAAGTTCTAATCCACGGTTCTTGGACTCCCAGGCATTCCTCACGCAGCCCCAGCCCTGGCCTTCCTCACCCTCCTTTCCACCGTGGTGTTGGTCCCTATCCCTCTCGTGGGGACAGCCCAGCCTGCAGGTCCAAGCTCTTCACTCCACCTACCTTCTCCAACAGCCATCTGGCCCACCCCCCAGTCCTAGGGGTGCGCAGCCCCACGCAGCACAGGGAAGAGCCTGCACGACCTCTGTAAGTGGGTTCAAGGTCATTTGCACAAGGAATTCCGGGTCCTGGGTACCCAGAGCGTGGTCTATAAGAAGCGGGAGGTGCGTCCATTTGGCCCCTGGACTCCTCACCCTGTGGGGAGACACACAGCAACAGAAAGGCCTGAGCAAGGCCCTTAAAACCCAAAAGAGGAGCCCCCTCTTGCCCATACTGGAGACTAAATGCACAAATAAAACCCCCAGCAGATAAAACAGTATCATATTCAGACAATATATATTTAGAAATGTATATATCTGTGTGTGTGTATATATACACAAGCACATACATAAATATATCAATATATAATTCTGATATAGCAAGTCAGTGATTATGTGACACAGACAATATGTCAAGGAGTTAGCAAAGGAAGAGATACATACAACCGAAGGGTCAAGAAAAACCTCTGGGATGAGGTAGGAACTGAGCTGGGTTTTTAGGAAGGACAGGATGTGGCTATATGGAGAAGGCTCGAGGAGGGCAAACGGTAACTCTAAAGCTGAGTGTGAAGGCGGTGTGCGCATTAAGTAATGAAAGATGAGTTTCCAGAGGTGGGATCTAGTCGATAGAATATACAGATCTAGTAAAGGCTGAGACAGACGCCAAGTGTCCCTAACATCATAAATATCACCAAATAAGACTTGGTTGCAGGAAGTAAAAGGGAAGTGTGGCCGCTTGAAATTTGTTTTGGAATAAGGTTATAAACAGAGAGCTATGATCAGATTAAAGCAACGGGTAATTGCTAAAACCTGTCTCCCTGACACAGTCTCCCTGAGGCACTCCACACCCCAACCAACTCACTCTTTCGGGTCAATACTGTGTGCAGCATCTGAGCTGGAGAAAAGGTGCTGGCTCCAGAGATGGCTTTGCCCTGGAGCCATTGCTGGGAGAAGGATATTAAGTCTGATGTCTTGGTTTCATAACTTTAAACTCTAGGCATTTGGCAGCATTGACTTTTACATCCTAACCCCTCACCCTCATCCCACCTCCCTCTCTCTCTCTCAAGCTTTTTCCAAACTAAAATCATCTTGCCTCGCTAATTTTTTTCCTGTATCTAAATATAGTTTTTAAAAAACAACAACATTAAAGGCCTAGGATCAAAAAGTGGAAGGGGGATGTTGCATTTCCAGACCAGACTCTGTTTTAATAGATTTCCCAAATAATTTCTACAGGACATTAGGCTTAAAAGAACTTCTCTCCATCCCCATGCATGGTGCCCTGCACTTTTGTGGCCCGGTCACCATCCCAAGATGGCAGAGGAGAGGCTCGAGACTCCCTGGGAGGAGATGTCAGGCCGAAGGGGGGCGCTGCACCCCAGACACCAGCGCTGGCCTCCCTAACCCGAACCCAAAAGGATCCTCTGTTGTTTTACATATGGAAACTGTTTTGGCCAGACAACTGCATGAAATGGAGAGATGTAACAGGAAGAAGACAGGGGCAAGATAAATGAACCAAGGTTTCATCTATTTCTGGCCCAACTTGGTTCTGTTTATTTTTAATAAACTATGATGGCCCTTGTCTAATCAAAAACGCTGCAAGAAACAAAGACAGAGGTGAAATTAACTCTTAGAATCCCTCTATTCCTTATCCCCAGTAATCTGGAGCTATTATTTTCAATGTTTTTACATATATACACTATATATATAAACTGTGTGTGTGTTTGCGCGCGCGCACGTGTGCATATGTATGTGTGTGTGACTAGGAGTCACTGGGAGCATCCCCCTGGTCCCTGCCCTAAGCCCCCACCTCTGTTGACCTGCTCAGAATCACTACCCTCAACTCTGGCCTCCACAGGGACTATTCCTACTGGGGTCCTCGTTCCCTCTGTGTTGAACCCAACTTCTGGCCCCGTGTTCACGTTAGAACTTGGCCTTGGTCATTACATGCATCCTCCCGCCTGACCCTTCTCTGACCACCAGCTCTTCCTCCACCTGCTTTAGTCTCATCCTTGATCGACTGATCAAACCCACCTCTTAATGGGGAAATGATGGCCTGTGAAGGCCTTTTCACCAAAGACTACCAACAAAATGTCTTCTGCAACCAAGGTGAGAAAATTTTCACTGACTTTCCTGGATTTAGACAGAAAAAAGTCTGTCTTCTTACTGGAGTGGTATCTCAGAGCCTCTTCTGTTCTCAGAACTCCTTGATTCAACAATTGTTTCCTGGTGCCCACGAGCAAATATCCCATCCCTTTACAAAGGGTAGAAATGGAAACCTGTAACCCGGGATTCCGCTGCCAGCGAGGTTATGCTCAGTAACGGTGGGTTTCATTGTGGATGTGTGAACTGCTTGTAATAATATTTTGGAATATAATGGAATATGGAGTCAGACAGACAAATTAAAACTTCCACTCTGCCACTTATTAACTGTTTGACTTGGGATAAATTCCTTAACCTTCTGGTCCTCATTTTCCTCATTTATAAAATATAAAGCTCATGAGATCATTGTGAGGAATAAATGTAATATTACATAAAGACAAAGCAAAGCTTGGAACACAGAAGACATTTATAAATATTAGCTGACTCTGAAAAATAATAAAATCACAATATTCATTCATTCATTGAGTGCTCACAATATGCCAGGCACGGCTCTAAAAGCTTTACCTACATTAAGATATTTAATCTCAAACATAACCCTAGAGGGCAGGCATCTCCACTTTAACAGAGGAGGAAAACTTAGGCCCAGAGAGGTCAGGGCACTACCCAAAGTCACACAGCCAGTAAGAGGCAGAACTGGGATACGAACACTTGGCAGTAAGGCCATAGTGTTATCAGATCAATGGAAGCCATAAATATGTACGTGCAGCTAATTCATCTCAGCGTGTTGGGATGGAAAAGTCTTTCAGTTGTTCATCTTAAAGCTGGACGTGTGTTAATCCTCTCCACATCGATGGGTTTCTCCATCACTGATAGCAGCCACTGTGGGTCAGTGAAGAACGTTCTGGTGGGTCCCCGGCTGCTGTCTTTGGTCTTATTAAAAGTCCACAATCTGGTTTCTTTAGAGTCCATGTTCCTCTCCCTCAAGTGAATGCCGAGGTTGAGGCATGAGGGATGGGAGCAGAGCAGAGGGAGTGGGGTTAGGGACAGATGACACTAGGGACAGTGCTCCCCATCACTCTGGCAGTGGGACCCTAACCCAATGACCTGTGGACAGTTACCTGAGTTGCCTTCAAACTAGTAACAGAGGAAATGACTACCTCACTTTTGTCCATTGATATTCTTTGACCAAGTTCTGGATAAATCTTTCTTGAAAGAGTCTTAGAATTGTTGCTTTAAAACAAACAAACAAACCCACCAGGAACACTGCAGTGGCAGAGGATGCCTCTAAGAGTGCACCTGCTGAGCAAAAGCCAGAAACAGAGGAACAAATCATCCCTCAGAAGGCATCAGGCTTCAGGCTCGGGTGACTCTAGCTTCTTCTGCAGGGGCGACAAAAGCATATTGTTCCATGCCCTCCAGGGAGTGCTTTCGACATCAAGATAAAAGAGCTAGGGGCAAAACGCCAGGAAATGATATATTGCAAACATTTTTTTTCTCTTTTAATGGAAATAATATTTACTTTGCCACCGACAAACGGGCACACTAGGAGAAAGGGACTTAAAAACCTATGACGAGTTTTGAAAGCCGGGGAAAGAAGGCACTGGTATGCCATTACTAATCTACTCATCTTCGACCAAACTGATCTTTAATAACAGCCACAGTTCCTGCCTCAGATATGAATGTAGCATGTGGACGTCTTCAAATAACTCTACGAATATTAGGTGTGTCTTCAGCAGAGCACGGCTTCCCCTATTCTGAGGCTGGATAATAAACATCACTACCTCAATTTTACAGTTAATAAAGCGGAGGCACCAAGAGGATAAAAGATTTGTATCATGAGTTAACTGTAATGCCCATGCTAAACTTTATTACTATTTTTTTTTTTTTTGTGAGGAAGACCAGACCTAAGCTAACATCTGCCAATCCTCCTCTTTTTGCTGAGGGAGACTGGCCCTGGGCTAACATCCACGCCCATCTTCCTCCACTTTATATGGGATGCCGCCACAGCATGGCTCGCCAAGCGGTGTGTTGGTGCGTGCCCAGGATCTGAACCGGCGAACCCTGGGCCACCGCAGCGGAGCACGTGCACTCAACTGCTTGCGCCACCGGGTCAGCCCCCACAATGCTAAACTTTAAATACTCAGTAGTTGGACCTGTACTACCTCTTTTTATAAACTTGGTTTTCTTACATTATTTAACTTGAGAGCAAAGACTTATTCATATTTACCCAAATACTTTTCCTATAGCATATTGAGTAATAAAATCTTTGTAGTGAGACTACTGGGAATCTATCCAACGAACCTGAAATCAACAATCCAAAGAGGCCTATGCACCCCTATGTTCACTGCAGCATTATTCACCATAGCCAAGAAGTGGAAACAACCCAAGTGTCCCTCGACTGATGATTGGATCAAGAAGATGTGGTATATATATATACAATAGAATACTACTCAGCCATAAAAAAAAGACAAAATCGTCCCATTTGCAACAACATGGATGGACCTGGAGGGTATTATGTTAAGTGAAATAAGCCAAAAAGAGAAAGACAAAGACCATATGATCTCACTCATATAAGGAATATAAACCAACACATGGACAGAGAAAACTGTATTGTGCTTACCAGGGGCAATGGGTTTGGGCGGTGGGCACAAGGGGTGAAGGGAGACATGTATATGGTGATGGACAAACAAAAATGTACAACCAAAAATTCACAATGTTATAAACTATTAAGACATCAATAAAAAAATGACAAACGAAAAAAAATCTTTGTAGTGGGAAACTAACAGATTCAAATGTAACACCTGTTGGAAGATCCAAAATAAAGTGTGTGGTACGAATAATTTCTAATGTAGGGGCCGGCCTGCTGGCATAGTGGTTAAGTGCGCCCGCTCCGCTTGGTGGCCCGCAGTACACAGGTTCGGATCCCGGGCGCACACTGACGCACCACTTGTCAAGCCACTCTATGGCGGCATCCCATATAAAGTAGAGGAAGATGAGCACGGATGTCAGCCCAGGGCCAATCTTCCTCACACACACACACAAAAATAATAATAATTTCTAATGTAATTTTTGTTCTGTAGAAGTTTTCCCAGCGACAAAGAGTATGTCTTATGTATATGCACGCAGGGCCTCTGGAAGGGCGGATCATGAGTGCAACTGCAGGAAGTTGTGAGACAGGGAGAGAAGGGAGACTTTCCACTGACAATTCTTTCATCTCTTTTGAATTTTGAACATTGTGAATGCAGAGCCTAATGAATAAATCAATAAATAATGCTATTTACATTTTTTTAAATAAGAAGTTGGCCCCAGATATCTCTGAAAATTTTATCTGAGGTTAAATAGGAATGTGCCTTATGACTTTACTCCCAAAGAAGTTTGCATCCAAGATCTATGCACTAGGGCTGTGATGTCCAGGATGAGTTCACTTCCCAACCTCCGGATTTAATCCTGTGCCACCGGCTGACCTGATTAACTCCAGTACCCTGACTGACACAGAGATCCTAAGTCACAGCTCTGGGCTCTGCTCTGCAGCCACCTGTCTCCCTCTTGTCATCCCACTGCCACCTCCCTTACCCAAGCTCTGGGTCTCTCTTGGTCCAGGGCCACGTGATGCCTCAGTACATGTGAGAGCACACTTATCCCAAAACACGGGACCCGAGTATTCTGAAAGTCCTGCTCACAGTTCTCAAGTCAAGACAGGTCTCAGAGCTTCTTACACAAGAGACTGGAGAATCAATCACTTCACTGTTCCCTACACTTCCTAAAGCAGTTCTCAGAGAGTTCAGATACTGGAAGTGAGGGCAAGAAACTGGGAACTTAGCTGCACAGAGCATATTGACAAACCAAGATCAAATCCCTAACCCACAGTGGTGAGGCTAGTGCAGACCTCCCCTTACAAGGGCAAAGACAAGTTGAGGACTGCTGGCTTCTCCACAGACAGACTCACAACTCCCACTGTCCCCATCCCCAAGAGCACTGCACACCTACACCCTTTGTCACATGAGCTGCAATGGGTCCTTGTAACCAGAACACACCTCCAATCCCACTGTCTAGACGGACCATTGGATTTGCTTTGGCCGATGGAAGGCGAACAAATGTGACACTTGCCACATCAGAGGAGAAGCTTTAAATTCAATGTTGCAGTCAGCGTGGCGTCTTGCTTCTGCCCTCTGCCATGAGAATAGTGTGTCCAAATTCTGCTCCTGGAATGAGAAAACCCACGCGGGGACGTGCAGCCCAAAGAACAGCCCCGTGTCATAGGAGCAAGAAATTAACATTCATCGTTGAAAGCCACTGAACTTTTGGAATTGTGTGTTCCAGTAGCAAAGCTGACTAGTACAGTGCCCTAAGTTGCCTGAGCCATGGGACTAGTGGGTTTGATCTTCAATTTCCTTGCACAGGTGCCAATGTGGTCTTGCTAGGGCTTATTGGAAAACTCAGGTGACCAAGAGTGACACTCAACATGCCTGTGCTATTTTCAATCACCTAGACAACTGGATGGTCACCAAGACTAATGGTTGTCAATAATTGGTGGAATTTATTACTAAACAGTTGGATGTGAAATATTCTTTAAACAGGTGCACTTGTTTGGGCCAATTTGTGCTAAGTAACTGAATTCTCTAAGCTTCCTTTCTAGTTTAACCTGGACGTTCTGGTGTTCATCATTACAAATCTTGTTCATGCAAAAACTCATTCCATAAGCATTTACTAGGTTCCACCTGTATGCCAGGAACTATGCTAGGCTATCTCATTGCTGTAAGATACATACATTTCACTGTAATCACAGGTTATTTTCTTTTTGTGCAAAGTAAATGGTACTATTACTATGTGCATTTAGGTGTGCAGAGTGGTCAAGCAAGCTGGGGGAGAGGTGTTAAATGCAGGATAATTTTTCACATCACTGGGTCCTTCCTCTATTTCCTGGGGGAGGCCGTTGAGTACGGTAGTAAGAACACAGCCTCTGAAATCAGACTGCCAGCTTGAAACACGTGGTTCTGTCACTCAGTGGCTGTATGACCTTGAGCAAAGACCTCTCTGAGCCTAGCTGCTGCATCTGTAAGAGCATCTACCTCCATGGCTTGTTGTGAGGAATAAACGAGAAACACACATACAGCTTCAAGCACAGATCCTGGCATTGAGTAAGAATTCAATATATATGATCGACTATTATTAGTTCTGTACCCGTGGTCATTCAGTATTTCATCTTATTTTGCATGTAACAATTTTACTTCTCCCCATGTTCTCCATTAATAAATAAACTACTGTAGTCAAGATATTGAGAAACTTTCTTTCCTAATTAAATCCTACATATGAGGAAGAAGGAAATGAAGTCCATATGTGTTTTGAACATAGGCTTCCAGAAACATGAGATCTTTTCTATATGGACATGACATACATACATACCCTGAAGAATGGAAACTTTTTTTCTTTTTTCTTCTTCTATCCTTTACCTTTTTATACAAGAGGCTGTGTCTGGATCTGCACATGTGCTTGTCAGAGAAAAAAATTAACATAGGAAATTTCCCTTCCTAACTCCCACACGACACAGCTGCCAATCTAACACTTGCAGAAGCAGGGAGTGATGAGGAGGCTACAGCCTCAGAGAACAAATAACCAAATTAACAGAAATTTGGAAATAAGAACAAGTGTTTGGTGTCCACCTGGAAACAACTGCCAGCTGAAGAGCTCTATTCTCAAATATCAGAAACCTGCTGGGGGCCGGCCCCGTGGCTTAGCGGTTAAGTGCGCACGCTCCGCTACTGGCGGCCTGGGTTCGGATCCTGGGCGCGCACCGACGCACCGCTTCTCTGGCCATGCTGAGGCCGCGTCCCACATACAGCAACTAGAAGGATGTGCAACTATGACATACAACTATCTACTGGGGCTTTGGGGAAAAGAAAAAAAGAGGAGGATTGGCAATAGATGTTAGCTCAGAGCCGGTCTTCCTCAGCAAAAAAAGAAGAGGATTAGCATGGATGTTAGCTCAGGGCTGATCTTCCTCACAAAAAAAAAAAAAAGAAAAAAGAAACCTGCTGGGACAGAATGCAGGATTTGCAAAGCCTAGAAAGATCCGAGCCACAAGTGATCCTTCCAGATGAAATGCTACATCAATTTCCCATCTCTGCCAAGATCTCTGCCTCTTATAGGGTGCGCTGGGCCCCTCTTTTTAACTTCCACTCGCGACTTACTTGCAGACACAAAAAAGGGGCAGAATCAGAAATCTGGAGAAGTGTTAGGTTCGCTCTGGGTTAGCACTGAAATGGTCAAAGACCCTAGAACAAGAAAAGACTCCAGTAAGTCACATGACCCACTTCCCTCCCTGCAAACAGTTCAACGTCTAAAACAGGGCATTCTTTATCCTTTTTGTAGATTAAGGATACCAAATATTTATTGAGGATATACCATGTGCTGGGCATTGTGCCAGATTCTGCAAGAGATACAGAAATGCATGCATCTCACTAATCATCCATGAAGCTGCCTTCAGCCGACTTATACTGATTAGGAACAATATTACCAATCATTCATTCAACATATGATTATTGAGCACCTATTATATATACCTCTAGGCCCCATTCTTGATACTGAAGATTCAGTAGAGAATAAAAGAGATTCAAACATTCTGTCCTCGAGAAGCATACATTTTAATGGAAAGAAAGAGGTAATAAGCAAGATAAAAAAGTAAAGCATTATCTTAGATAGTGATCAGAAGAAAGGATTAAAAATGAATTAGGAAAGGGGGAAGGAGGCATAGGGGGATTTCCAGGTTAAATAGGGTGGCCATGGGGTGGCGGGTACGCACACAACAGGAGGCGACATTTGACTAAACACCTGAAGAAAGAGAGGGAATAAGCCACATGGACACCTGGGGAAAAGAATTCCCAGCAAAGGGAACAGCAAGTGCCCAGACCACGTGGGAGAGTGGCTGGGTGTCGGGAGCAGCGCCGGCATGGCTGGAGCATGTGGACAAGAGGAGTGGGGTGGAGCTGAGGCTGACGGGGCAGGTCACACAGGGAAGCTCACACAGAGATTTCCCGGCCATCGTGAGGGCTGTGACCACTCTGAGCAGAGGCACAACCTCACTCGACTTCTGTTTTAAAAGATCAGTCATGTCACTGTGTTGAGAACAGGGTTAGAGATGGGGTGGGGGGAGCGGGAGACCCATCAGGAGGAAATGATGATGGAGGTCTGGGAGCAAGGCAGCAGTGGAGGTGGTAAATCATGTCCAGCAACATTCACACGCACGTTCTCTAACAGGGTGAAACAGAAAGACCGCATTGTGGGGATGACCAAGGGGCATCACTCTCCAGAGCTGGGAATGGAGTGTGTTTCAGTGTTGAGTCCCTGGAAAGGCAAGATGGAGAAGTGGGGAAAGCCCTACCATGCCCTTGAGAAGCCATGTCCTCATTTATAAAGCAGGGACAACAATAATAACAGTGATCAGACCTGACGATGACCACGGGCAGCTGTGGACACGTGAGGGCGATTAGAGATGACTCCTTCAGACTACCTACATTCTTCCAGACAGAGCAGCCTGATAAACAGCCGCACGAAACGCGGAGGCTCTCACTGAGCACCAACTTCAAGATGACGGTAACTCAAGAGGCGGCGTTGCCAACAGTAGGATGCTCTTTAAAGGAAAGCTCAAGCCACTGATTGAAACAGAAGAAATTCTCAGACACCTAGGGTGAGAGCAGGTGTGCGGGTCACCCACGGGTCTCGCAGTTGCCCAGTCTGAAGCCAGAACTCAGCCGCAGTCACTTTTACTGCTCTTCTCCAGACAACTTCCTATTGAAACTGAATGCCACAACTGAACACAGCATTCTGATAGGGGTCTGCTAAACGGCCCGAGGAAGATAACTCCCAGATCTGGCCATGTCGTGCTGCTATTAATACACTGAAGTACGTTTGTTTCAAAGAAACACCACAGTACTTCATTCAGCATCTGGAAAGATGTCCAGATCTTTCGGAGCGTATTTGTCTATGACCATGGCAGTCTTTCCCCATGTAGGAGCTGTGTTTGAACTAGTCTCGGTCAAGCCTCTGTTGTTCTGATGGATAGTTTCTAATGCACAGATTTCAAGGCCACTTTGAACCCTATTCCCATCTTTCAAGACATTAACAAATCCACCAAATTTGTGTCATATGTAAATGTTATAAACATGCTCACCTTTACTTCACCCAGGTTCCCGAAAATATATTAAATAACCCTAGCTGTTCGTGCACATTCAGATTCTAGGACATGTAAAAAGACTCTCTTCCCCTGCCAGAAGTGCAAACTAAAGAGGCACCCATGGCCTCTGAAACAGAGGGCTCTACCGTCATCAGAGGAGCTCGCCTTTCTGAGGTCTTGCTAGGAGAGGCACACAGCACAGTGGTTAACGCATGGGCTCCTCAGCAGAACACCACCTCTGCTATTAACTTCAGGGCGACCTTGGGTGAGTGGCTCGCTCTTTCTTTGATTCAGATTCCCTATCCCTAACCTGGGGATAACCCCAGTACCTGCCTCATAGGGCTGATCTGAGGATGAGATGAGTTCATATATACGGAATATAGTACAGTGCATCCATCCTCATTAAATGTGTACACATACTCAACAAATTTCTCAGCATTTATGGGCCAAGAACAATGCTAAGCTCTTTGCAAGCATTTATTTTTTTTTTAACTTGCTATTTTGAAATAATTACAGAGTCACAGGAAGTTGCAAAAATAGTACAGAGAGGTCTCGTGTCCCCTTCACCCAGTGTTCCCCAGTGGTAATGGGGGTCTTACATGGGCTTCATCTTTTTTAATCATCACATTTCATGAGGCAAATATCATTATCAGCCCCATTGGACAGATAAGGAAACTAAAGCTTATAGAAGTGAGAGAACGTGCCCTGGGCCACACAGCTAGGAATCAGCGTGGAATCTAATTCTAGAACCTCCACTCCCTAATTACCCACCACATGACACACTTGTGGAGAGGGACTGGAAAGAAAATATGGAGGGAAGAAGGAGGGCACTGCCTCTCTTATTCTGATCAGATTGCCTGCCGGATAGCTCTTCTTTTGCGCGAATCTGAGGCGTAAGAAAATATCCTTCAAGGGGCGAGCCCTGTGGCCTAGTGATTGGGTTCGGCATGCTCCGCTTCAGCTGCCTGAGTTCGCAGGTTCGAAACCTGGGCCCGGACATACACCACTTGTCAAGCCATGCTGTGACAGCGTCCCACATAAAAAATAGAGAAAGATTGGCACAGATGTTAGCTCAGGGTGAATCTTCCTCTACAAAAAAACAAAGAAAATCTCCCTCAAGAAACAAAAGAACGGATATTTGACAAATGCACTGTTCTGGGGAGTGAATACCCTCGTAAATCCTCGTGGTAAAATTTCAGAACTCTTAGAGTGATGGGCAGTCTCTCAGGGCCCCTCAACCCACTTGGCATCAAGCTATGCAGAGGTTCTCTGCATAGTCCTGAAGTCCAATAAGCTAAACACACTCCTAGCAACAGGGGCTCTTAGGTAGGTAGTCAGGATTTCTCGATGAACATGATAAAGTTACAGAATAATTATAATTATAGCAACCATTTATATACCACATACTGTGAGCCAGGCACTTTATATTTATTACCTAATGTAATCCCTCAACATCTCTAGGTAGGTCCTATCAGCTCCATTTTAAAGATGGGGAAACTGAGGCACAGAGCGGTTAAGTGGTCACACAGCCGGTAGGTGGTAGAGACTGGGATTTGAACCCAGGCAGCCTAGCTGTGGAGCTCATGCTCCTAGCCACTACTCACCTTGCCTGTCTGAAGACTAAATAGGCTGAATGAACCCCAAGTAGATTCAAATACCTTGTCTTCTAAAACAGTTCCTTGGGTGGACTAGGAAAGGATCCTGCTTCCACTCTTCCTGCCCCTTCCCCAGGCTTGGTCCAGTGAGGAGCATCTTCAGAGCGGTGACACTCTGTGTGACTCTCCTAGGTGACGCACGGTTAGGTCGGCACCCTCATCTCTCCCTGGAGCCCCTGCAGCTACTTCTCTGGACCCTGGGCATTTCTCAGTGCTTGTGTGCAAATGGCTGATTTATCTAATTTGGTGCCTTCCCAAATAAAGGTAAGCCATAAATCAACACCTACCGAGACATCTCCTTTTCTTTTTAATAAGAGAGATCTTAGAATCAGTCCTTCTCCAATCTTTAGAAAACTTCCCATATCTTCTACAAATTTTTAAAAATAATTTCTAACCCTCTGCAATTGTAGTTGCCATTTTCTTAAGGGCCCTAAGATATTTTAAGAACGAAGAAAGGAAATCTTAGCAGGAAGTAAGAGATGTAAAGGCTACACTAGATGGGGAAAATGACAGTTTCTTTGGACGGGGAAATGTAACAACCCTAAGCGACAAGGCATTCAAGAAAAGTCACTCAGTGACCCTCACAATTCACTGCCATAAAGACTTTGTTGGCAATATGACTCTTTAAGTGGTGAAGCAGCTAACTCAGCATGAATGCTCAATTCTAGATGAATTCAGCTCTTGGAACTCAGTAGTCTGGACAATACCCTGAATTTATCACTTATAAAATATATTTGTCCTAAGCTTTCCCTACTACCCCCCATAGCCAAATACATCCATAAATTTCACAGCTTTGGCTCCAACTGCTATTGGAAACAGTATTCTAACTTCCTGACACCAACACTAATATTTTGGCTGCTTCCAATATGACATCCAGACTTTTGGATTTTGAAAACAATGCCTGGGATAAGGGAGGAACATCTTGTGGTAAAAAATAAGGAAAAATTTCTTTTTATTCCCTGAGAAAGTCCTTTCATAAAGGCACAGGCATCTTCTACTAACAATGTTGAAATATAGTTTAATATAGATGTTACTATGGTGATTCTCACATTTGCAAATGCACATGGGATTTCAGCATTGTGCTGTACTTAGATAACTGTGAAGATAATGTGCTAAGTTCAGCTGATGAAAAATAAAGAGATTTGTCTACACCTAACATTTATTTTCAAGAGTTTCACTAATTTTCTGTACTTCCAAAGGCAACTCAAAGAGATTAATTTTACGATCTCTAAAATTCTCTTAATTTGGCTAACTTAGAGATTTCCTTACTCCTCTGGCAAAACAAAAATAATCACTCCATATAAAAAACAATCTTATTTCTAGAATCTGTGAGGACTTTCCATAAAGCACTTTATCTTCAACGCCTGCTTTCTTCTTGCCCAGGAAAGCCCAAATTTGCAACACCTTAGCATTCAGTTCAAGAAGTATATTTTTCCAGGTAAATACTTTCTTACACTCTTTTCCACTTTCTCATTTCTTTTTGAAGATTTAGAAATTTTTCACAATAGGATTACTTAAAACTACATGAAATCCTTAATGTCACTGAACTGTACGCTTAAAAATGGTTAAAATGCTAAATTTTATGTTATGTATAAAATCATTTTTATCAATAAAAATATTATACGATAGTGGGGCCAGTCCCGTGGCCTAGTGGTTAAGTTCAGCGCTCTCTGCTTCGGTGGCCTGGGTTTGGTTCCCTAGCTTGGACCTACACCACTTGTCGGCAGCCACGCTGTGGCGGTGGACGACCCACATACAAAATAGAGGAAGACTGGCACTGATGTTAACTCAGGGCAAATCTTCCTCAACAACAACAACAACAAAATTACATGATAGGTCAGTACACATAACTTTTAGCTGGCTTAATCTCTATTTAGAAAATCAAATAATTTATAAAATAAAGTAGACCTGGATGTATTTTTTACTCCATCATCTCGTGGAAACACTAAGGTCTGTAAATTTAACCAACTTGTGCTTTCCCTTCTTCTGCAAAAATCCAACCTACGTGACCCTGTAATTTCAAATGGGGAAGAATGAATCATAGTATTATTCACAGGACTATTTTTCCAAGTTTTAAATAAACAAATTTATTATCCCACAGCAATCAACAATATAGAGGCCTCGAAGAGTTAGCAGACCTTAGTAATACATATTTAAGTGTATTTTACCCTGACGTAGAAGGCCATTTTATTAGTGACAAGAAAAAGCTGAGGCAGAGCCTTTAAGGAAAAGATTCTTAAACTGGGGTCTTGAGAGATCTGTGAACCCACTGAGTGGATCCAAGCACTCTATATAGGGACATGAGGGAATATTTCTGGGAAGGGGGCTCATTACTTCCTTTTAAAAAGATTAAGAACCTAAATCTTTTAAAAGATTAAGAACAGATTGGTGGTTGCAAGAGGCAAGGGGTAGGGGGTGAGAGAAATTGGTAAACTGATTTGTTTTGTTTTTTTTAAATAAATTGTTTATTAAAAAAAAGAAAAGGTAATACTGATACTGGGGAGCAGCTACCTGAAGGCCATCTTCCCTAAGCAGGAGTGAAAATTCCTCTCCTTCCAGTTGTTTTGGGTAATGAGGGTGGGGGGAAGAAGACCAGGCACTGTGAGACGATGAGTGGATGTGAACTGTAAATCACAATTGTGAATTACAGTCTGTTTTCCCAGAGACCTTTTCCCTGAGTCACTTCTGGTGTAGGGACCCTGTCACCTGGGTCATTTCACTCTGCATGTTCCCTGCACCAGCAATTCTCCATCAGGGGTGTGTGAAAGCACCAAGATATGTCAAAAGTCATGGGGAAGGTGCAGCAATTTATGAGTTAATAAGTAATATCTGAGTTGCAAAGGTTGTACAGGGTTTTCCTTCTAATAAAACACTGGAAAGGAGTCAAGATTATCTATGACCTCACTCTGCAGGTCACTCACATTCCCATATAGTCTTTAAATGGAAATGAAGGCAAGGGTCATGGCTAACATGGCCAGGAATTGCACATTCATAACAAAAATAATTAACTATTTTATTCCATTAAATTCTGCATTTATAAAATTGTTCTTTCATATTCCGTTGGGAATGCTTTTTTTTTTTTAACATCTGGGAGAGCTTATTATATCATCAATGCCATATTTAAGATAAGAAAACGATTAGTACTTGTTAATGTATGGGTCATTTGATAGTATCTGTGCATTTCGTGGTAGAACAGAGGGGCCATCTGGTAAATCTGACGTAAACACAGGAAGACAAGCCATGCAGTGAATCTCTGATTGGGCTTAGGAATCTCATTGTTAATTCCATCTTCAAACTTTCTTTCTCTGTGTTTAATTTTTCTATCAGTATAAATAATGAACATTGCTGTTCTTTCGGGTCCATTTCTTGCTAGAGCAGACGTTTTCTGGAAAACAAATTTTAAATGGTAAAATCTGATCTATAATCTTCAAAGCAGAGGCATCAAACCCCATTTCCGGTTTAATCACTCAGCAAGTATTTATTGAGTTACTTACTGTATTACAAGTATTTCTTGAGTTAGACTTACTGCCTAAGCACCTTGCTTCTATTTCATTGACTTGATAATATTTCAAGTTTCTGGCAAGTACAAGTATCTTTAGGCATGACTACAGCCCGAGAAGGCAGTCCCAGATGTTCAAAACAAAACACAAGAACCTAAATCCTACCGCAAAGACAAACCCATTCAAGGTTGGGGAAAGAACGGAATGAGGGCCTGTCCAGCACGCTTGTGAGCACAGCTCAGCGCACACTGTTCATTTTCATGGCACCATTATAAAGAGAATCTACGTATCCTCTTGAGGGGAAATGGCCTCCGTAAGGAAGGACACATCCATTAACCTAATTTGGTGTTCCCACGTTATCTCCGTGGGCACATCTGAAAATGAAAACGTGCTGTCCAGTGGAAAGCTTCATGTGACCAGAAAACAATGACCTTTCAGCAAAAGGCACTTGGTGGGGTTCCCACTGCAGCGCCCCAGGCTCGCCAGCCCTCTTTTAGGCCACAGTGATGATGAGAAAAGCCTGGGTGAGAAAAGCCTGGGTTGCATTGGGAGGACCTGTGGTCATAGGGCAGGGCCATACCAAAGGGCCAGTTGTTGTCACCATGTCACATGCACAACCACAGCCCCCTGCTCTTTCTCAGTGGCTGCCGAGTCTCATTATCAACGCCACTTGGCAGATGAAGGCCTCTTCTGCTCCCCCGTCCCCACTACCTGCCACTCCAGCCCCTTCTTGGGAGCTTAGGCCTGTCCTCAGCACCCCTCCCTCTGTACTCCCTCCAGGCAGCTCTGTGTAGATGATTTCCCTGTGGACTCACCTGCCTGACCTCCCTTTAGAGTTCTAGAATGGCGTGTCCTAATTAGCTGGAACTGCTACATCTGGAAATTCCACAGGCACCATGGAATCAACACGACCCAAACTGATTTCATCACCTTTCCAAAGCAAACTGTCCTGGCTCCCCTCTTTACATCAATAGGATCATTATCCCCCTAGGGACTCAGATGCAAACCTTCACCCTCACCCTTAGTGAATTGCCAAGTCCTACAGACTCAGCCTCTATGAGGTCTCTGGCACCTGTACCCACCACTACATTCTTCCCGAAACTCTCCAATTCAAGTCCTCATGACTTCTCACCTGAGCTACTGCAGTACCTACTAACTCATCCTGGCATCTCCTGAGGGATCTCTGCCTCCACTCCAAACCATCCTACTGCTGCCAGATTCATTTACCTGAAGCCCAGCCCCAATCACATCACTTCCCCAACAGAAAGGATTAGGAGTGAATTCAGAATAACAATAATAGCTAACTGTTATCAAGCACTTACTTCACTGTGTGTCAACACGGTGCCAACCACCTGACAGGTCTGACGTTATTTAATCTTCCAAACAATGAAGTTCTACCTTCATTATCTCCATTTCACAAATAAGGAAGAAATGGAGGATCAGAAACTCTCAATAAGTTATCCAAGGCGCCACAGCTAACACCTGGCAGGACTCTGAGAACTGCCCTCTATAGACACTTACTGTAGCATCCCATGGCCTCCCACAGCGTGACGTCAACCTCCTTGTCCTGCCTCATTGGCTACTACTCAGTGCCCTCTCCTTGCCCAAGACACTAGAAAAAACAAACCAGACTCTGCCCAGTTCTTCACATCCATGCCCTTCTCTCTGCCTAAGGTATCCTCCATGCCCACATCCCTGTCAACCGTCCACTCAAACAGTACACACTGAGAACACACCCACGGTGTGCCCGACTCTCTGCCACTCTGCCAGGCCCTTGGGATACAGTGCAGAAAGGAAAGAAGGAAAGGAGGGAGGGCGGAGGCAGGGCCCCTGCCCTGTTGAACTTATAGTCTAATGCCAGAGACAGACATTGGTCAAGAAGGCACACATCTGTCTACGTCCTAGCCTGTCCTCAAGGTTCTTCCCAAGTACCATCTACTCCATGAAAGCTTTCTGGAGCACGCCCTTCCCTCCCCTCTCTCACTCACATCTCCACACGTGCTAGCATTTTCCCCGTGGTGCCCCCTTACTCTTGCCTTCTTCCCCATTTACATCCTTACCTAAGCTCCCTGGATTAGGAGGCAAGCTCCCCATGGGTGGGGCATACATAGTCAAACCGGAGACCTACCTCTTACTACCTAGCCACTTCACGGAGCCTCAGTTTTCCCATCTGTAAAGCTCTTAAGCTCGGTATGAGGACGAAGCAACATAAACGTATGTCACACCGCAGGAGCTGACATGGCAACTCCTTCCCATGTGCACAGAAACTTCTGCACACACAATGGCAGAGATCCACCGTGCTCAGTGATGCCACGAACGATGTGCAGTATGTCTTTGCGTCAAGGTCAAAACAAATAAGCCGCTGGAGAAACCCAGGAAGCTCATTCTCTAAAGGCTGTGCTGGCAGTCCAGGAATGGAAACCCCGAGCAGGTGCCCCGTCCCGAGACTGCAGCCAACCCAGACAGGGCTATTACGAAACACGTCACGCAAGGATTCTCTCTGCCGTGGAGCAGCTCCAGTTTCATTAAGCAAATAGCTCCATGGGCACTATAAATGAGGGGAGGAGACCAGAGTCGGCTTTTTTTTTTTTTTTTTAAACCTGGTTCTTTCCTATAATGTAAAGTTTTCTCAGTGCTCATCTTCATGGGCCCCAATCCACACTGACAAAAATTTGATAAACTGAATAAAACTGGGTGAAAGATCCATTTTGAAAGTACCCAGAGGATAGTAAAAGAAAGCCCTATTGCAGCTATTACTATGGCCTAAATCACTCACAGAATTGTTTTCAGTGACCCAAATACAATGTTTAAGGGCACTTAGGAGCATTACATGAGGAGCCAGTGGGAAGTGGCCACCGAGTTGAAATCATTTTATTAGATCAAGTCCTCGCAGGCACTCACAGAGCAGAAGAAAGGAGAAGGCTAGGGCCGCTCCAGCCATGGTCTGGGCGGATATGAAACACGGCCAGCCCAGTGTACACAGGTCTCAGCTCCCAAGGGGGTCCTCACCCCACTGGGAGGCCCCAAAAGGAGGGACTGGCCACGCCCTGACTCTGCACTCCCCCATCCTCAGTCTACGCAAGACATCAGAATAGCTCCGTGACCCTCAACTCAAAATATAATAGAACTATTGCATATGAATATATAATTTGTAGATATATATTTTATAAGCTAGCCTGTCTTATTTTCAGATTATCAGCAATTTATTATATGTTAGATATAATACTGTTTTTCTTTCCTCTTTTCTTTTTGTTGTTGGAGGTTGTGTAGTCTCGAGCTGGATTTTCCCAAAATCCTTTATCATACCTCTTGGCAGTGTCAAAAACCACATTCCCAGGCATTGTCTCTGGCATCACACGGGCTCGCAGCTCTTTACGATGCATACACTTGGCGAAGTCACGTACTGATATAATTATGGGGGGATAATGTGCTCGTGTGAAGGGGAGTGGATCTCTTTTTTCCTAGTCGCTGCTATTTCCTTTCCACGAGAGTCCAGTGCCCCCTCAGGAAAGATGTCATCCAGCCAACTGGAAGACAGGAAAGCATCCTCCACTTTCACAGCACATGTCATGTCACAGTTTGTTAATGTCTCCATTGGAAAAGGACACTTGTCAAGGTCACTGAGGGCTACCAGCTGTGCTCTGGATCGAGGGCCCGTGCATCTGTGCACGTGTTTGCACACACACTCTGTCCCGCTGCTGTTACCAAAACCCGCCCTTCCAAGTAGCACAGTCATGCAGTCAGAGACTCTTGAGAGCTGGCAGAGATCTGGAGCTCATTGGTCCGCTCCCCCCACTGTAACCAGGACAAAATAGTCCCACGGAGGTAAGTCGTTTGCCCAGGAGTCTGCAGTTAGACAGCTGCCCCAGAACATCTTAGCCCAGGCCAGCCCCTCAGAGCCCTAAGCCTCTGGTTTTATCTCAGTCACTACTTTTGCAACCTTTGTCTTCCTTTATTTAAAGAAATTCTATGAGTTTCTGCATTGAGGCAAATAAAAAGTATTATCCAGTGGGGCTATAATTATTCAAAGAAGACTACCTTCCTTCCATGATTAGGAAAGACACACCCTGGTATTTGGTATTTAGCTCGTAAACGTGTGCCCACATAAAATTAAAATAATTAGTTATAAGGAACAACTTAATTCAATTATAAATTCCTATTACCCAAATAATTCTCAAGAAACAGAGTGATCGTGCCAGCCGCGTGCTTGATTTCACGCCCAAATGCAAACTGGCCATCTGCTAAGGCACATGACAAGGTTTTCAAAGAAAAGTGACCACAGGCCATTTAAAATCTTCATCAGAAACAGACACACTGCGTCTTGGGAGGCGCATGACAACAACAGTAGAATTGCCCTCCAAAGTGGATTTTAATGCAGAAGGGAACTTTTTTCTTAACTTCCCACTTGATCAGCAGGGACAGCGCTCCTTTTGGAACAACCATCTGGATTCAAAAACATAAAAACAGTCCCGAAAAATTCCACATGCTTAAATGTCAAGAGTATGTGGCAACTTCAAGAAGCATAGAAAAGCTGCTTTTCCTATTCTATTTTTCTAGATTACTTTGGTAGTCACCGCAGGTTGCAACAGTTGGTTCATGTCAGTGGCTTAAGTGGCATGAAAGCCATTTTGCCATTCATAAAATCATGTGGAAATAACTCTAATTAGATTTCTAGTACAAAACAGGTTGCCTCCATGCCGGCTTAACACCTTTTATTCTCTCTCACAGGAAGTCAATTTTAAAATTAAATTATAATGGAAATTATCCAAGAAACCACCTCCTACTGGAAGGCTACCAGACAAGGAAAATAAATTGCTCAGGAAAGCAGCAATGCAGGCAAACCTTGGTTGACTTATGAACTCTTCCATAAGCTTTACACCTTCTACGCAACTACTAACATCCTTAGAAAAAGCACAGGGCAAATACATCTGCTAGACAGGAAGCTCCTTGAAGCAAGGGCTCTACCCTGTTCTCTTCTGTCTCACACAGTCTCTTACTCAAATGATATTTTATTAATAAAGGAATGAATAATGTGATTATTCATTCAACACAGTTGTAGAACATCCACTCTGTTAAGTACTGGAGATACAAAGATGAGTAAGATGAGGTTCTTTTGTTTGCCTGAAATGTTTTCCATTTACTTTAAAAATCAAATCCACACAGCACAAGAAGCCTCAAACTGCACCTTACACAAATTTTACTACAAACATAAAGAAATTGCAAGTGAACTCTGCTTCTTTCCATGGCCTGCTATGAGGCCAACTCATGTACCCCTTTACTTCAGTAGATTGTTACCAGCTGAGCATTTCCAAGAGTCCAAGGGGAAAAAAATTAAAGCAACATTTCATGACAAAGCGAAAAGGGAAAATGTCAGGTAACTTGTTTGCTTTACTGTGACCACCAGTTCAGACTACATTTCCTAAAGAGTTGAAGTATCCCTGGATATCCTCAACAGTGAAGAGATTTCAACATAACCCACACTAGTAATAAAGTAGACACTTGCTCCCTAATCCCTAGCAAATATACTAAGGTCATTAATCCTCAGTCATCAAAACAGAATTCTCGTCCATGGAGCAGCTCCTTCGTTCTTTCCCATCACTGACACATTCCCTTGCATTGAGTGTAGATTCTGGTTCTATCATCACCGTTATGGAGGTGGGAAACCTGAGTACACAGTTGACCCGACAAATATTCCTGTCCAGCGCTAGGAGCCTGGCACCCATCTCCCCTCCCTGTGTGGTTCCTGAGAGGAGAACTTTAGGGCTGGAATCCAGACCTTGCCACTCAGACCAGCTGAGTCATCTATTGGATGAATTACCAGCCCCCCTGAGCCTTGCTTGTCTCATCTCTAAATAGGGATGGTAATGGCACCTACCTCCAACCACTATTCTGAAGATTAGATTCAAATAAGATTGCAGAGAGCCTGATGAAGGCACTCAGTTACTACTACCGACATTCACTCTCCTTTCACCCTGTGTTCCACACACAATCTGGCAGATGGGAGTAGGTGAGCCAGATGAAGACAGCTGCTATTTACAGACAACTTCACCAAGCAGATCAGCAACACTACAACAGCTCTCCAAAAGCACCACACAAGAGCATATCGCAACCTGGCTGTACGATTAACTCAGCCAAACCAGCTGTCAATCAGTCTTTCTCCTGGGACAACCAGCCAGCTCTGTACGCATGGAACTATTTATCACATCCATGAGATGCTCCCAGCATACATGCCCAGCCCGACTGTGCTCCACACAAATACAAAGCTTTGGGAGGGGCCACCAATGATAGGCAATCTCAGAATGAACTGTATGTGGTAGGCAGAATGATGGTCCCCATAAGACGTCCACGTCCTAATGTCTGGAACCTGTGAATATGTTAGGTTACATGGCAAAGGGGAATGAAGGTTGCAGATGGAATTAAGGTTGCTAATCAGCTGACCTTAAAATAGGGAGATTATCCTGGATTACCCCAGTGGGCTCAATATAACCTCAAGGGTCCTTAAAAGTGGAAGAGAAAACTGGAAGAGAGAACCAGAGAGAAGGCAGCATGAGAAGGATTCAGTCCAACGTTGCCGACTTTGAAAATAGAGGAAGGGGCCACAAGCCAAGGAATGTGGCAGCCTCCAGGTGCTGGAAAGGGCAAGGAAACAATTCTCGCTTAGCAGCTCCAGGAGGAATGCATCCTGCTGACATCTTGATTTTAGCCCCGTAGGACCCATTTTGACTTCTGACCTCTAGAACTGTAAGGTAATAAGTCTGTGCTATTTTAAGTCACTAAATTTGTGGTAATTTGTTTCAGCAGCAATAGGAAACCAATGTACCATATCACCCAATCAAGATCTCTCCAGCAGAGATTACATAAACCCTTAGTGAGAGCATCTTCTCAAACAGGCTCCTTGACCTCTGATGATTCTCTCCTATTCTGACCTTTGGCTTTTGGGTTGAAGCTGGTTACTTCTATTTTGACTTCTGACCTCTAGAACTGTAAGGTAATAAGTCTGTGCTATTTTAAGCCACTAAATTTGTGGTAATTTGTTTCAGCAGCAATAGGAAACCAATGTACCATATCACCCAATCAAGATCTCTCCAGCAGAGATTACATAAACCCTTAGTGAGAGCATCTTCTCAAACAGGCTCCTTGACCTCTGATGATTCTCTACTATTCTGACCTTCAGCTTTTGGGTTGAAGCTGGTTACTTCTATCCATCTTTAGGGAAATCTTCATTGAGTCACTTTCCAGATCTCTCAGGAAGTTGTTTTGAAAAGGGAGAAGAAGAGAGATGGTTGCTGAGATCCTGGGATGATGTTGAGGAATGAAGCATGATCCCCAGATCTATCTGTCTTATTCCAGACCTTCAAAATCAGAGCTGCTTTCCTTCTTTCCTTCCTTCCTTCCACAATAGCTATCAAGTACCTAACATGTCACGTACCGCTAGAAGTCAGGAAATACAAGAATGAATAAATAATCCTTAATCCTTATCCAAAGAGCTCATTCAAGACTTACATCCATCTAGAGAAGTGATTTTCAAACTTTTTGGACCATTACCCATAGCAACAACTGCATTTTCACATCACAGTCTAACACATACACAAAATTGAAAGAAAAATTTTACAAAACAATACTTCCCTTACCAAAGGAGATATACTCTGTTTTCTACTCTATTCTATTCTATTCTTAATTCTGACCAGCAACCTACTAAATTGCTTTTATGACCCAGTTTTGGATTACACCTCTTAGTGGGAAAAATGTGACCTAGAAGTCTTGATACCTGTGCCTAGAGGCTCATTATGCAGACAGTCAAGGAGGAGAGCTCTCAGAAACTTACTCAAGGCATTAGTCAACCCCAGACCATTCCTCTCCCCTGCCCACCACCATCCACACAGGCTGAGATGACTCAGATCTCGTTTAGATTCCAGTCACTACCATTATAGCTATCACCACCTCTCCCCACCCCACTCCCAAGCACACACACACAATCTCATCACCCCTTGAAGGGAAGGAATGAAAGGTACCGAATGTGGGAAACCATGACTCACTGTTCCCATCAACCAGGTACATGACTATAAATGTCACTCAAGTGAGATCATAGCAAGGGGCTCAGAGCAATGAAGACGGTGCCTGAAAAGAGACCTCTGACTGTTCAGACCAAACCAAGGGAAGGAGATGAGACTTGGTATGAGGAGAAACACCAGAACGTTTGAACAGAACACCGAATGACTAATGTGCTATGATTAATTTCAGGAATCGCCCAACATATGCTGGAAGGCTCCTCGTGAATATGCAGAAGATATAGTCTCGTCCACGGTCAGCCTGTGCTGAAGGCAGCAAGCTAAGCAGGCTGGGCCTCTCCACGAGCTCACCCCCTGGTGCCACTGGCCATTAGCTTAGAGGCCACGCTGTAAAGAGCAGTTGAGAAAGTCACAGCATGCTTTTATGTAAGAGTGCCTGATTTGCACAGAGAGTTTTTAGAAAATGGGAAATTTCACTCTCAGTTACTTGTCATTCCACCTAATGACATGTATTAAAGCTTATCTTTTCACAGGTTAATTTTAGAATGAAACCAGTTCACAGATCACTAGTTTAGAAAAACACTGCCCTGCTTTGCAAATCCCGTCCACTCCCCCTACAGATCCCCATGACAGAAGAGCTGGCAAGGCAAGGAGCCCCAGAGGTGGGAGGGGTCACGTCTGTGTGGTGGGGGTGCAGCCTTCCCACTCCGTGTGGGTGCCACCCTCACAAGAAGAGGAAACAAACACCACAGTGGCTATTTCAGGGTCTGGTCACATGAGAACATGGCCCTGGCAGAGGTCTCTTCATCTTTCCAACAGTTTTTCTAGCAGCGTACTCAAAATAGTGCACATGGATGGCAGAACAACCCCCCAGGAAAGAACTCAGTGTTCCTCCAATCACAATGTCCCTGGGAGTGTTTTATTAGCTTCCTCCTTTATGCTATTCCTGAGAAAAGACGAAGACTAGAGCCCCACCATGCATTGTCCTTAGGGGCCATAACGTTATAAACAGGATCCTGATTAAAAGATGTTTCCACCTTCTAATGGAAGGTGAGTCAATTTCCTAGCACATTTCTGATTCTTACTCCTGCAGGATTAATAACTCCAGCACGTCTACTATCTCTGAAGTAAAATTCAGTCGGGCTTGTACTCTGGGATCTCAATACGCTTACTCCCCAGGCCTGCAGACCCTGTTCTCCTCACTTCCCTCTGCCATTGGACCCCATGGTTCATCACTTGGGTTTCTCTCTTACCACTGTCTTTGGCTTTCCAGCCTCCTGGTCCTGCATTTTCTCTGCTAAATCATCCAGCCCAGAATGAACTGAGTCAACTATCCTCATCTACACACCAATCCCATGCTCCCATGCCCCGCTGGGGAAATCAGAGCAGGGGGCAGAGTCTCCAAAATATGAAGCTTCTCTAATCCTGGAGGCCCAGGAGTCCTGCCACACTTCTCTCAAGCTCTCTTCCTATTTCACAGAGTGACACTTCCAAACTTTGAATGCTTGACTCTCACATCTCTTCTCACTTGGTCTCTGACAACATCGAGAAGCTCAAGGCCATGAGGTGAGAAGGTCCTCAATCACCCTTCCACCCATCCTTTCTCCTTTCTCTCTTTCCTCTTGTCTTAGGGCAGGGATGGCCACCTCTGGCTAAGGCTAACACTCCACACATTCTGCCTTGTCCACCTTCCACCTTCCTCCCTCCCTCTTTCCTCTCTGGGGCCCTTGCTCTCCAGCTATTCCCTTTCTCATCCATTTCTTCTACCCTTTCCTCTAGACTAACTCTTCCCCTTCCTTCTCCTCCAGATCTTGTCTTAAATTTCTCCTTCCCTTGTATGAACAGAAAGTCTATAGTGGATGCTGCCACTTCCTACCCTCGGCCCCCAACTTTTACCCTTCAACCCACTACACTGACATCCCCATTTCCACTGAAAATGCTCTTGCTAAGGATACCAATGACCTCCAAACTGCCCAACACAGTGACCCGTTTCACCCCTTTTCTCACTTGCCCCCTCTGTAGGATTTAACTCTGGTTTCTACTCCCTCCTCACATGGTCCCCAGGTCCCATCCTCTTCATTCTCCTCCTCTCTCTTCATCATTCCTTCCAGTCTCATTTGCAGGCTGTTTCTCCTCTTTCACCTTAAAAGTCGATTTCCTCCAAAATTCTCTTCTGATTGGTTCTTCTACAGAAGATCCTCCTTCTTGGATCCTCCCCATTCAAACCCACAGCAGATGATTCCTCACTCTGCAGCCACGGCCTCACTCTCTCCTCAGCTCCAGCCCCATATACCAAATAATTCGGTGTTCTCCTCCCCTGGGGGGTCCTACAGGCCCCTCAAACTCAACAGGTCAACAATTCTGTGTTGGTCTTGTGTGTCACACGAGACCCTAACATAGTGCCTGGCACACTGTAGGCATTCCATAAATGATTGCTGGATGGATGTCCCAAACCAAATTCATTAGTTCTTCCCTCAAACCTGCTCCTCTTTTTGGAATCCCCACCTCAGCAAATGGCACCATCAAATCACCCAAGAAGAGACCTCAGGGCACTCTAGATGTCCCTTTCCCGTCCCCCACCCCTGCCTCCGTCCAGTGGTCAAGCTGTCTAGCTTTTACCTCCATAATATCTCTTGTGTCTGTTCCCTCCTTCTCATCCCCAGGACCATAACCTGCTGCTGCCCAGCTCTCATCATCTGAAGGTGAACCAGCATCATGGCCCCCTTTGGACTTCCTACCCCTGGTCTGGGGCCTCAGATTTACTGAATAATCTAAACGTGTCTGCCTCTCTAGGAAGAAGGCATGGCACTAGTTTGGGGATCCAGTGCACTCAGAGCCTTCTATTAGAGAGTGACTATTGAGATGAGCTCAGAAAGATAGTAGGAGCTGTCCAGGCAAAGAAATTTGGGGTGGGGTGGGAGGCAGAATGGTGAGGCTTACAGGCAGAAGGAACAGGTGTCCAAGGAACCTAAGTTTGGAAGGTGCATGGTATGCTTTAAAAGCCACAAGGCAGCCAATGTGGCTGGAGCCAGAGAGCAAAATGGAGCATCTGCCTGGATGAGGCTGGTGAGGACCAGGGGCCGGATGGCCCAGGGCCTCGGGATGCAGATGAAAATAGTTTGCTCTTCCGAGAAACGAGAAGCAGGGTAGTGACATGATCAGGTATGAATTTTTCAAAGATCCCTCTGTAAAAAAGTTTAATTAATGAAAGAACGATGGATGCCTCCCTAACATGATAAAATATATCTATCTCAACCTAAAACTCAGCATTTAGAATAGGAACACTAGTAGCATTTCACTGCTTAAGAACAAGACAACACGTCTGCTATCATTGTTCTCTGAGAAGCTGGCCAACTCACTTGAGAGAAAGAAATTAGAGATTTAAAAATCAGAAAAAAAGAGGTAAAATTATCATTATTTGCATATGATATTCTCATATAGCTAAAAACCCCAAAAGAACCTGCTAAGAAACTATTCAAACCATAAGAGAATTCAGTAAGATGGTTGGAGCAAATCATGCAGAAATCACTAACTTGCTTGTATACAAACAATAACTAGTTAGAACAGGTATTAAAAGCAAAGTCTTCCATTTATAAAAGAAACAACAGAGGGAAATTCTTAAGAATACACGTAATTAGACACGAGCCATATGAACAGAATTTAAATTAACCTAGAGGACATAGAAGAAGACTGAAAATCCTATGGATGGGAAGATTCAACAACATAATGATGTTGCTTCTTCCTAAATTAATCTATAAACATAATGCAAACGCAATAAAAGTAATGGGATTTTTTAAAAAATTCAGAGCAATATGATTTTAAAGTTTATATGAAAAGATCTCTCTGGCTATAGTGTGGCTATGCATTAAAGAGTGAAGTGGATGGAAGTTGGGGGAATGAGCTAGACCTTGAAGTGGTCCCAGTGACAGCTGAAGAAAGCTGGGCGGGTCTGGGGCCTGGGGGTGGGATGCAGAGAAGGGGATGTATTTGACAGATACTTACTTGGTGAAATTCACAGGACATGGTGGTTGACTGGACATGGGAGGTGACAGAGAGATGCCCAATAGTGACTCCTGGTTTCAGGTGTGCTGATTTAGTAATTAATCAAATCTCCTGCCAATGTGTCCCCTCTTTACTAAAATCACTGCTGGTGGCAGTGTCTCGGGCCTTGGGTCTAGCAATAGATTTAATGGGCCCTCCAGAAAGTCTTCTTAACTTGTTTGTTCGTAGCAAAGCCAAGCACCAAGTTTGCTTTCTGACTCTGTTCATGAGGTGTGCCACGTAGCTCTTTGAGGGACAGAATGGCTTCAGCCTCAGAAAGCCAGCTGACCCCTGTCCTTTCTCTCTATGTGCTTTTCTTTCCCCTTGTGATTCAAAGTTAAAAAAGAAAAAAATAGGGCAGTGATTATGTTTGAGTTTGACCTCATCAGACTGAGTGTTTACTTTTGCTGGGGCTGGACCATGTCTCCGAAATATCTTTACTCTTCTTATTTAATAAACAAATAAATCCTCAACATTCAACAAAACTCCTCACCTCCACCGGTCTGTCCTTCTGTCTGCTGCAGCCTCCCTTCAAGGCTTCCTTTTTCCCCTGTTCAGAACTCTTTCAAACATATTTTCAAACAGAACAAACTGAGTTTGAATATATCACACAGGGGTTGCCTATCAAACACCTACAGGGGGCCGGCTCCATGGCTTAGCGGTTAAGTGCGCACGCTCTGATGCTGGCGGCCCGGGTTCGGATCCCGGGCACGCCCCAAGGCACCACTTCTCCGTCCAATGCGAGGCCGAGTCCCACGTACAGCAACTAGAAGGATGTGAACCTATGACATACAACTATCTACTGGGGCTTTGGGGGGAAAAAAATGAATAAATAAAATCTTTAAAAAAAAAAAAAAACACCTACAGGAATTATTTCAGCGAATGTGTTGTTTGATATGAAAAAGAAGTGTATTTGTTTTGGGTACAAGGCATGTGTCGGTTAAAACTCAGCTGAAACAAGCCAATGCTTGGGGTGAAGCAAGTTGAGACCCAGTTCGCCTCAAAGGTCTGCTAGGTCCGGCTCTCTCCGGGTCTGCACACAGCACCAACGAGGTGCCTGAACTGGGGCTCTGAAGCTTTCCCTGTACACGACTCGCCTGGGTCTCTTAGTAAATGTAGATTTGAGTCTGCACATCTAGGGTGGGGCCTGAGAGTCTGCATTTCTAATGAGATCTTAGGTGAAGCCTTCCTGCAAATCCACAGATGGCACTTGGAGGAGCAAGAGTTGAGATGGGCTCAGTAACACAGAAGCTACATTTCCCAAGAGGTAACCTGCAGATTGGGGCTCATTCTTCTGATTCACAACAAAGACACTTTGCACTATCTTACGCCAAAGAACCTCAGATACAACAAGTGAATGTTTTAAAGTCTCTTCAGACTTTGAATATCTGGAGGTCAGAATACCCCATTCCAATCTAACCTAGATGTTATGTTTGCTAAAAAATTTACACTTAGAAAATAATGCAATACTGAGGAAAGCCTCACCAATTTGGATAAAATAAAAAGGAAGCTTTAATTATGAAATTTAAAAAATATCATCAGGCCTATTACTCTCAATTTCCTAGGGTAAGCAAGCTTCAGGAGTTTGCAAAACAGTTTACTCTTTTAAATATTTCATATACTTCCTAACGGATCACGCTGATACTATTTCATTTACGCTGTCTATGAAAAAAAGAGAAGTCTGGGTCTTTCCAGCCCCTATATGAATTATTGCAAATACTAAATAAAAGGAAACAGAATTTCAAAAGTCCTCCTGCATTTAAAATAAAAAGCCTCTAACACTTATATATCGGTTTCAGTTCCTTCATTAGAAACATTTCCCATCAGTGGGCTTCATTTAACCCGTTCTTGAGGTAGAAAAACCAAGGCCTAAAGTCACAGGAAAAGCCAGTAGAATTCAAGGTCTGTGCCATTTTCAGGACCTTATTAAGCCGAGGAATGTCAGTGGCAATAAATTCTACCCACTCAAGGACCAGCTGCCTTGAGGGAAGGTATGTGTGTCTCCTGACAAACACGTAATCTCACAGTCTAGTTGTTGAGCCTTGGAAAACATTTTCCTTATCAAATGAAAAGTAGAAGGCATAAGAAAGAGTGAATTCACTGCTTTTTAAGAGGAAGGGAAGCAAAGCGCACACATTTAAGCTGTTTTTCGTATAACTACACAGATCCACGCTCCTGTATACGAAAGGCCAAGAGGAGAGAGCCGCTCTGTTTTGCAAGGAAATGTCCAAAATACAGAATTAAAAGGTACAAAATAAAAAAATACAAAATACAAGAAAAGCACAGAATAGGTCTATGAAAATGCCTTACACATACTATCTTTTCCTCCTCGTGGTTATCATGAATAGGGCATACCCTGCCTGTCTTGATAATAGGGGGAAATAACTTAAAAACATGAGACATCCTTAAAAATCATTAAATAAAAATAGAACTCATAGTACGCTCAAATATTAATGACTCATGAGAAGTTTTCAATTAACTTGAGTTTTATTAAGACTAGTAACTTTCCATTGATCATCTTCCCACCATATAATCAGAGCTAATTGCCTCCCTGGGTAACACTACACCAGAGGTTAAGTGAGTTTAGCTCCACAGGGGCGGACTGGTCCCCTTCAATTCATTTAAATCTGGGATGGGCGGAATGGAGGTGTGGAATCCAGAAATGGAGATGGAGTTTAAAAAAAAAAAATCTGGAACATTCATTGGACAGGTATGGGAAACATGTGCCAGAGAAAAAGTTGTTTGCATTGCTTCTCTGACGGTAACACTTGAACTGATGTCCACATTTATCTTAACAACATGGAGAGTTTTCTGACGTTCCATCCTCAACCCATTTTCCTACACTACTGTTATTCCTTTAATTAAGTAAGCTGAATGACCAGTATCCAGAGAGCATCCAGATGCCTAGAAAACGCTCTTCCAACAAGGCTGCGGTGTGACCGGTTGGAAAGGGCCATGTACTGAGATCCAGACGTGTGCGTTCAAGTCACTCCTCGCTCTCACCAATTTTCTTACCTGCACAGTGGAGATAATTACCTGCCCCGGAGAGTTGTTATGAGGCTCCTGAAACCCAGCAGGGGTTCAATAAATGCTGAATGAATGAATGAATGAATGAATGAATTTTCAGATGAGATAATTATGTCAACCACACAATCCAAATATTAGTTATCATTACTCTTTCAATACTTTTCCATCAAGGCTCTCAAAGCCCATAATATTCCAATAATTCACAGTTCACTCAGCAGGGAGTTTGCTTTTAATCTTGGTTTACAGAAAATTTTCGGACTCAAGTTCTTGGTATAAAGTCTTCTTAATTTCTACTCTGGGCTCTGCAAAACAGCAGCAATAACAACCATCCGAGACTATAATGGTGAGTGCCTGATATTATGCATTTGTCACAACCCATGGAACCGTACAACACAAAGAGTGAATCCTAATATAAACTACTGACTTTAGTTAAAAATAATTAATAAATATAGGTTGATTGGCTGATCAGTTGTAACTGGTGTACCATACTATCATCAGGGCCAAAGGTTGAAGGCACAACCCAGGAGCAAGTAGCTAGAAAATAAAGCTCCTTATTTTTGCCCACATGGGGAGCCCACAGCCCTTGCAGCAAAGAAATACTTGAACTTCCAGCCCGATTCCAAGCCTGCTGCTCCACAAAATGACCTCCAAGCCCATGAGAACATTTTAAATTTAGGACAAAAACTACACTATGTATGACATTCTAGCATTTTATAGCTCAATTAACCAAACTCAAAAGCCCAATGTAATCATCTAATCACTAAGGTCCCCTCTGCACCCCAACTCAGTCTAGTAACTCTTATCTTGGACCATATGTGTGAGGCTCTGAATGACAAGGAAACATACACCTGGTGAATTATTCAGAAATAGATCTCTGTGAGGAAGTTTGGCAGTGCATTCTCTCAAGAAGATGTTTCTGGAATACTAAACTGTTTCTATGCTGGGAGATTGGGGGAGGGGCAGGACGTAGTTATCTGATTTTCATTGTGCACTCAAAGTCGTGAAGCAATTTAATAACTTAAAGGCCTCTTTCTGCCCTCAAAATATGAACAAGTCTTGTTCACCCACGTTTCCAGTCCTACATTTTTTAAACCTATCATTTTCCCCACTGCTTCGGTCATCCTTTCCAGATAAAGGGCACATACTCCTGATAACAAACAGTTAATAAAAACATGTCATGTTTCATAGACATGCTCTAAAAAGCAAAGTGCAGCACACTTGGCTCTATAAATCACTTTTTTTTTAATAATTTTATTTATTTATTTTTTTCCCCACAAAGCCCCAGTAGATAGTTGTATGTCATAGCTGCACATCCTTCTAGTTGCTGTATGTGGGACGCAGCCTCAGCATGGCCAGAGAAGCGGTGCGTCGGTGCGCGCCCGGGATCCGAACCGGGCCGCCAGCAGCGGAGCGCGCGCACTTAACCACTAAGCCACAGGGCCGGCCCCTATAAATCACTTCTTGAAAAACTGCTTGACCCTCATTCATTCCCATTCATGCCCATAGAGTATAAACTGGTGCTACATCTTCGTAAGGCAATTTGGGAATATGCTGCAAATTTTAAAATTTAGCTTTAAAATTGCTGACCCAGTAATTCCACTTGTGGCACTTTATCCTTTTAGCAAGCACAAAAGTTAACCTCTCAACATACATTCTACCCTCGGCCCGTGAGTGGTTTAAGAATGGGTAATGGGACAGGCTAGGCATCTTCTGGGAAAGGCTTCCTCACTCATGCGAAGGACATGCTGGAAGCGATGGTTTCACTTTTCCCCCGGATGCTGTCAGGTCCAGATGTGCCCCCTGGAATCAGGGCACCCATCCTGGGACCACGTGGAGAGTGAGTGCAGAGGAGGAAAGAACCTAAGCCCTTGAGACATCACTGAGCTGATGAACCAACACATCCAAGAGCCTGCCTGATCTTGCGCTGCTTCTTGGGGAGATAACAAATTTCTTTATCATATAAGCCAATGCAAGTCATCATTTTCTGTAACTTGCAGCTGAAGTCATCTGATGCAACCCTACAGATAAAGTCACACATATGTGCCAACACATATGTATAAGAATGTTATTGCAGCCTAGCTAATAATAGCTAAAACTTGGAAACCTAAAAATAAATCCTGGCTACATAAATTATGGTCCACCTATACTATGGAATGCTATACAGCCCCTAAAAAGAGAGAAGGGTTCTAGATGTGGTGATATAGAAAGATACTAAAGGTATATGACTAGTTGACAAAAAACAAGGTACAAAGCAGTAGATATGGTATGATCTCATTTGCATCATATATACACACACATATTCTTTTATATACACGCATGTACACACACACTTACAAACATGTTTCTGGAAGGACACTATAAAAGTGCTAATGGTTACAACTGGGGGAGGAGCAGCAAATGGGAACTGAGCTAGTTTTCATTTAATAGCCTCTGTACTGTTTGAATTTTTTACCATAGCATATACTCCTCTTATAATCTCCTAAATCAAGATGAAAAATACTTTCAAAAAGACCAAAGGACTCAATCAGCCAATTTACAGAAGTTCAAATGGAAATATACATGTAAAAAAATTACTGCCTGTAAATTCACCCAAATCAGACTTGACACATGCAGTTGAAGGTGAGCCACAACAAAATGTTGGTTTTTTAGCCCTCTCGCTCCCTTTCCTCTAAAATCTTATAACCCTTCCAGCTACCTGCTATCAGGATGGATTAGGGAACTATACACTAATTTTCAGATAGCTCACACAAAATAAAACTTAAAAGATACAGTCCAAATACACACACACACACTCCAAAGTCAAACGCAACTTTTTCTAATGCTCCATACCACTATTAGCCTCCACGAAACAAGAGTTGCCTATAATCCTTTCAGAATAATTTTAAGAAAATCCAGGTTTTATTTGGCTTCCCAGATTCACTTTCAGAGCCCAGCTTATATATGTGGCGTTTATAACTACAGTCACTTAGCACAGACACCAATTTTGAATTACACTCCAGTGTAGTTATTAAAAAGAAACACAGTGGTTCAACTCACTACCCAAAAATTAGTCCTGTCCCAATGTGTAATAACATTCCAGAGATGCTGTGCTTTTGGTGGGCTGTGGTCCCCTCTTTGTAAGGAACTTTCTCATCAGCCTCCTGGATCATGAGAATTTCTCTCACTTCCTTTGACTCCAGACCCTCAGTTTCCAGAATTTGGCTCCATGCCTTCCCTCTGGCGTCACCTCCTCCCAGGAGCCTCCCTCCCAACCCACCCCTCTTTCAGCTCTCTCCAGAATTACACTGTTCATTTGTCTGCATCTTCGTTCCCTTCCTCTACCCTGACTCTGCTCCATTGGGGACCGGGGCTTGTTTAGTTCCCTGTGGTGTCCCTGGAACCTGGCACAGGTCTGGCGTTTTGGAGAGAGAGAAATCTGCAATAGGATTCTGACTCCGCCCCTCACAAGCCTAAGTAACTCTGGATGAGCTCCTTCATGACTCTGAGCCAGGGTGTTCTCATTTGCCAAATGGAAGTAATCATATATTGTTTACAGTTGGTCCCTGTGGTAGTGACAGTAGTAGTAGTAAAGGCAATAATGAAGATAATAATAGATGCTCAGTGAATTCATTGGTCTGAGTTGCCTTGTTATCTAAGACCATTGGGCTCCAATTCAGCCAGTGGTTCCATCACACAACGTGAAGTTCAGTCTGAAGATTCCTTAAAGGAACGGTCCTGGCCACATGCTAAGTAAATGACTTACTGCCCATCCATACTGAAGGTCCTAAATTCTGCATGACACATTGTCTTTCACACACATACCTATCTGTACAGTGCTAGTCTCAGCCTCGGAAGTAGCGTGACTTCTGCGGGCTTCAGGGACTCGTGCAGAGAGGGAGGAAGGCCAACTGCAAAGAGATCCACATTCTCTGGATCACACATCCCGCTTTGCATGTGGCTCAGAACAGGTCCTGGTTTTTCTTTCATTGGTTTTATAGTCAACATCCTTGCAGGCAAGAACTGTTTCTCTAGCATTAGTCAAAGAATTGTGCGAGGGTCTCAAAGAAGCTCATTTGAAGAGCTCCTTCCCCAAACTCTTCGCCTCTCCTATCATCTCCCATCCAAGTGAAATCATTGAACTTATAGGATCTGTAGAAGTAGAAGGAGCAATCCTTAAAACTCCACTTGGGTCGTTCTGAATCAATTATTTCCATAACTGAGCAGAGGCAGACAGGGCTGGACCTGCGATATGCGAGTGTGACCTACTTCACAGCTTTACGTAGGCTCACTATACGGAGCGCTGACCTGACTCCTCACAGTACCTTTGAGTGATCCAAAAAATAAACAGTTTTGAAAAATTGAAAATGTGTGCCTGGATATATGCAAGAGAAAAAAATCTCCCAAGGAAACAGGACTGTTTCGAATGTTAAAGATGGGAAGAGGAACCGGAAAGAGTGAAAAGAAATATCAAAATGCACTCTTTTTAACTACAATGTCATCTGCTTTGGCAAGGCCTAAAATTTCAGATCCTGTACTCATGGCATCATGTCTCAGACATACAAGCTCCCTGAGGACCAGGCCTGCCTCACAGCCTGGCACATCATCAGAATCATTGAGGGAGTCAATACGTTGTCTTCGGTATTTTTTCAGGTTAGAAAATTATACCTCCCTTGGAGTTCTTTTTGCCACCAACTTTTAAGTCATCCTTCTACAGTATTTCAGGATTTTAAAAAATGGACATCATATCTCTGACAAGTTCTTTTCTAATAAGCTTTTGTCTCATGAAGCACATCCCATCTGTTCTCGAAAAGCCCTCATATTACCCAATTCCCATTCTTTATTCAACAAGCATATTGGATGGTTCTGTTTGTCCTTTATATAATACTACCCTGTCTTTCCTGCCTCCATCAATTCATCTGGGAGTGGTGATTTTTTAAATACTTTCCTACCTTTTGCAAAGTTCTTTGATAAAATGGCAATAAAGACAGTATCAATCGTTATGACAATATTACTTACTAGTATTACTTAATAGCTATTTAGAGCATAGCACAGCCCAGAACACAGAAGGAACTTTAAAAAAAATTCATTGGTTTATCAATGGTGTATTGATTGAAAATCTAGATGAGTCTAAAATATTACTGGTATAGTTCTCTTGACAGTAAGTGGGGCCAGCCTGGCACTCCCCCTTCTCTGGCGACATCCTCCCTTTATCCTTTCTGTGAATTCTGGCCTTTTAACTCCTCAAATTCCCAAAAGAGTGATTTTAGTGCTGTAACTAGAGAGCCAAAGGTATAGGATATACGGGAAACAATCAAATGTTATTACGATATCTAGAAAACTTGTGGTTCAGATAGACAGGAAGAATGCAAAGAATTCAGGAATCAATCAGGCAGTTAAGAGATTTGTTAAAAAGCTGCAAACCTGAACTAGAGGGTGCGGAATTGAGTTTTCCCAAGTAGGACATTAAAAACGGAAAGCAGTTGTGAAAGAGTTTCATAAGGCTGTCACTTGAACTCAGAAAAAAACACCACCAACTGTACGGTATGGACGTTGAGTATTCTCCGACATCACGGAGACTATAAACAGGGCTCCATGTGTCCATCAGTGGCTTGGGGAGAATGATCCAGCATGTGCACAGCCCATGGGTACCTCAGCCTGGACAGAAATCTCGGAATGCAGCCACAGCCCAGCAGAGATGGTCAGCATCTCACAGTCAGATAGTGTCCTCCTGGTAACCTCAACCTACAGTACCAACACTTTCTGCAAGATTCCCTACCTCCCCAGCAAAGCATGAGCCAATGCAGAATATTCGCTTTGGTTTTATTTTAAAGGTGGGAGAGGAAAAGCTGGCACCATGAAGAACCGGTTGTAATAATCAAGGATGCTAGCCAGCCTGGTTTTATAGATTCTCGGATCATCGGGGCTGGAGGAGAGCTTAGAGGCCACCCAGTAATTTTTACAGATAAGGAGAGGGAAGCCCAGATGGGAAGGGGAGCTGGCCAAGGGCACGCAGTGGGACAGCAGCAGAGCTAGGACTGGAAACCAGCATTCTCTCCATGAACCTATTAGGGTTTCATACAACAGAGCACCTAAAGTTGCTTTGGAATTTATTCTTAGAGACACAAGCCAAACACTCAATGTTCCGTGCACACCACCTGCCATCCCAACTTATCAAATAATCTCTAGACCTTCTCCCTTACTTTTGACAGCTCAAAGTTCTGTCATGTTAACAAACCCAGGTCTTCAGGTCTTGGAAATCCATGGGCTAATCAAAGTAGTTGGAAGTCTCTATCCTGGGCGATGACTTTTCCTCATGTGAGCAAGCCAGCCAAGGCAAACAAGAGTACCAGCTCACCTTCCACCAAGAAGGCCCTCGCCAAAGGTCAATGATGGCGCCTGGCTGTCACTCCTCGCAGAACCTGGAGAGAATTCATTCCCCATAGAAGTTTCTAGAAGGTGTGAGGGATATTCAGCCTCGGCCCCAGGTTCATCTAAAGTTCAACAGTGACCCCACTTGCAGACTCTGCTTGCCTGAAACTGGGCTGGTGGGAAACACAGCAATTGGGTGAAAATGGATGTTTGTTACTCAGTGTTTCTGCTCTCTGCTCTGGTCAATCATCCGCAATGGTTGACCACATTCCTTTTTTTCTCCTTCTTTTCCTTACCGCTCCGTTCTTTGGTAAACACTATTAGCATTTAGTATTTAAAGACATAGCTCTAGAGTTTAATTTTGTCTGATGTACCATCACCAATGTTAAATGCTTCAGGAAATATTGTTTATTTACAGAAGTACCCAAAAAAGCACAGGATAATTTCCCCATATGCAGGGTAGTGGTACTAAATATGAAACACTGTTATCATCAGCCAGGCTAAAAACTGAGGTAAAGGTACTGTGTCAGAGAGGAAAATGAAGAGTGTCATGGGAATTTTAAAGTAAACCTTTTGACCAAGGTCAGCCACATTCTGGACTTCCATATTGAGAATCCGCCTTCCTCCAAGTCTCCTCCCACAGCTACGTAGGGAAGTGTCCCTCTTCCCAAAGCCAAGCCCTCCACCTGGCTCTGGATCCCACCCCTCCTGCCTTCTCAGGAACCCTGCCCTGTCAAATAAACTGACTCTTTCTCTTAGAGTCTACTAGATCCTTGTACGTTTACTTAAGTCTCTACTATTATATATATATAAAAAAGCCTCTAACCTCATACCCCCCTCCAGCTGCTGGCCTATTGCTATTCTCCCTTCATGGCCAAACTTTTAAAGAGCTAGTTGCTTCCTGCCTCCCACTAATTCCTCAGCCCACTCCAATCTGGTGTCCCCAGCATTGTTCCACCAAAACAGCCCTTGTTAAGGTCACCAGTGACCTCCTCGTCTCCAAATCTGGCAGTCCTTTTTAGTCATGGCATTCAATTCTGTGGACCACTCCCTCCTTGAAACATCCTCTTCCCTTGTCTGAGCCCCAAGAGAGCCCCTCCTCCATGGCCTCCTCCTCCCTCTCTGCCACTTCTCACTATCTGTGACATCCTCCTCTGCCCAACCTCTACACGTCCTAGGAGGCCCTCTCTCATTTTAAACTTTCTCCTTGGATGCAGTCACTACCCATCATACACAGATAACTCACAGATAAACAAAAGTGCCTCAAACTCAACAAGTCCAAATGCTCGCTCACTCTCACTCCCACCACCATCCATTCAACACTGCAAACCAGGAGCCGGGGAGTCATCCACGGCCCCTCCTTCTCCTTTACCCCCATCCCCATGTCCAACCTAAGCCCAGTCAACTTTACCTTCTCCAAGATGTCTCACACCTACCCACTTCTCTCCATCTCCTCCGCCACACCTGGTCCATGCTCCACCTGGTTTTCCTCAACAGCCTCCTAATTCTCTCCCACCTCCACTCCTGCCCCTTCTAATCAGCTCCCCACACTTAAACCAGGGTTATCATTTCTTTTTGTTTTTATGGAGTTTTTTTTTTGTTGTTTTTTGGGGTTTTTTTTTTGTGTGTGTGAGGAAGATCAGCCCTGAGCTAACATCCGTGCTAATCCTCCTCTTTTTTTTGCTGAGGAAGACTGGCTCTGAGCTAACATCCATCGCCAATCCCCCTCCTTTTTCTCCCCAAAGCCCCAATAGATAGTTGTATGTCATAGCTGCACATCCTTCTAGTTGCTGTATGTGGGACGCGGCCTCAGCATGGCCGGGGAAGCGGTGTGTCGGTGCACGCCCAGGATCCGAACGCAGGCCGCCAGTAGCGGAGCGCGCGCACTTAACCGCTAAGCCACAGGCCGGCCCTGGGGTTATCATTTCAAAGCATCCTTTCGATAGTGTTCTATACTCCCCATCTGATAGCTTTCTATTGCTCATCTAAAAGGCCTGCTCCCCACCTTCTCTCAGTCTCTCCAAAGTGCCACAAGGAAAGCTCTCCCCTCCACCCCAACTCTGCCTGGTTAACTCGTCCGCGTTCTTCAGACCTCAGCTCGCTGGGGAAAGCCTGCCCTGGCCGGTCCCCTGCCAACCCCATCGGCAGATTAGATAGCTCCACTACACTCTCCTAGCACTGTATACTTCACTTTCATTAGAGTTCATCGCAGCTCTAATTTTACATTTTTTCGTGTGATTTTTTGGTTAATATCCTTGCCCATCCCAACTCCCATGGCAGCCTTGGGAATGCATCTCCCACACCTCCTATTACAGGGAGCACAATGGACCAAGAAAAGCTCCAGCTGCCACCCCTGGAAATCCATCTCAGTCTGTGCGCGCTGGAGGCCATGGCGCCTAGGGGGCTCCCCAGTCAATGACTGAATGCAGCGGAAATACTAAGACAGTCCCTTTCCTGGGAGACCTGGGACCCCTTGCCCTCTGACTGACCCAACAGCTTTGCCAACCTCCTTAGACCACACAGGATGCTTCTACACAAACTTCTCTCCCTCTCGCCTTCACTAGGGGTCAGACTTGCGCGGTCTAAGTTCTCCCCCAGTTTCCAGCTTCCTCCCTATTTTCTCCCCTATTAGGGCATCTCCCCTAACAAAATCCTTGCACATTTGATCCCTCTGCATCTGCTTCTCTAAGGACCCGGAACAACACAACCCTCAAACTATAAGCCCCAGGAGCGCAAGGACCTTGTCTGTTTTGGTTGCCAGTTAGTTTCCAACACCTAACACAGTGACACCAAATGCATATTTGTCAGATTGAGTGAATTGATTAATATGTCATTTTTGAAGGAGCCTAGAATACAAACGCACAAAATCTCTCGTTGATTTTATGCCCTTCACTTGGTGCCACACGTGTCTACACAAAACTGAGTAAACTCTCAAGGCAGTCACTGAGTTGGGGCAAGCTTCCAAGTCACTGGCAGGGAGTCACAATGGAACCCAATCCGTTTGTCACACTGCAACGACAGTGATGTGTTAACTTCTATGAATAGTAAATAAGTACAGAAAGAAATGCGCTGGGTAACCTTCATGGTGTCGTTCCACACTGCCAGCACTCCCTTGCCTTTCTGGAGAGGAAGGAATACAGTGGCATTTAATAAACAGAAAACTCACAAACCACAGCCAGTGGAACATCCATGAGAAACCACCATTGCCGGAAGTCTGAGTACAGGCACAAAATTTCCAGAGAAAGAAAGAATAATTTGTGGGTAGAGAAGAGCATTGAGGTTCCATGGAGACATGCTTTAGACAGAAAAAGACATTTTAGAAAATGCAGTGTAGAAAGCTTTTCAGCACCCACACACCCTTCCCACTAAGTATCTGAATGTGAGAAATTTTTGGCTGCCTTCTGACTTAAAAAAAATGCTTTAAAAGAGAGATACCTAAAAAAGAAAAAAAACCATCATTCTGAGAGAACACTGTATGCTATTTCAGGTAATTTTAAAACTACGAAATAAGAAATTCCCCTTCCTGAGGCAAATTGTCTAGGCAGTGACATCACACCATTGAGTATCGGTAAAACAGAATCAGAGAGACTGTATCCACCCATAGGATACGAAATGATGAGATGAGAACATGAGTTGTTCATCAGTTCCCGCTCTACACATAAATCTTTGGTGGCATCTCATGAGCAAAGCCTCTGTGTTTCAGATGTTTAGATCCAGATGTTTGGTGTCGTGAAGATGAAATCTTGAGCTGATGGGCAGTGAGAACCAGGAGAGTTACTGGCTACCCCTCACCTCCCAGGAGGGCCCCACACAACCACTGCTTCTACAAATATTTAATGAGTCTCTACTCTTTACCAGGCACTGTTTTGGCATTTTAAACACTTCTACTGGAAAGGATGATCTCCCCTCCTCGTTCACTTTCTCCTTCGCTTCCAAGACTTTATTCCTGAAGTCTCACTTCACTCTGTCATTCAGTAGTATAAGCCAACCTCCTTTTGCTTGCGTGATGATCCCAAACAGCTAACCACACTGGATCTCTAAAACACACATATTTGACAGCTGTTATATCTGTAACCTCTGGGGCAAAAGTTCTAATTTCTGTAAACTTTTTTCTTTCCTATAGACCTTATTTTCCAACTCTTTATGATCACTAGTGCTCTCCTTCAAATTTGTTCCCAGAATTTCATATGCAAAATTTGACAAGTTATTTTGCTCTGATGCTAACCTGTGTATCTAGTCGGACTCTGTTGCCTCCCCAACTGAACTACGGTGCTCTTCACTTCCCAGGTGACCAAAGTCACTTGAGTTGTATCATCATTTTCGCCTGAATTTTGAAGGCAATGATCATTCCAAGCTAAGACAATTCTCACTCATTCCATTAAACAGTCATTGATAAGATACTCAACAAACTTCAGATCCAAGGTTAATCTTTTCCCCAGCCCTCCCCAGTTTCACACTAAACCACTGACAGGCACCAAGTACACACACATCCAATGACTGTGTCTAACCCAGTGGTTGCACATCAGAGGCACCTAGAAAGTTCTTTTTAACTTTTTATTTTGAAATAATTATAGACTCACAAGACATTGTAAAAATAGTGCAGAGTACTCAAACTTTTCATTTCTCTCTCCCTTTTTTTTCTTATTTTCCTCAACCTTAACCTTCTTTTCACAGATCTTATTTTCCCTGTAAGAAAGTATCCATCACCCCTCTTGCCCCAACGGTGACATCTTACAGACTAAAGGAAGTCAGTTGGCACAGTACAATAAACTAGACCACAGACCTTACTCGAGTCACACTATTTTTTGCATGCATTGGTTTATTTGTCTTTGTGTATAATTTTATGACATTTTATCACATGCGTAGATTAATCAAGATACAGAACTGTCCTATCAACACAAAGGAACCCCTCCTGCTGCCCTTTACAGTGCCCCCTCCCTTCCCATCCCTAACCCCGGGCAACCACTTGTCTGTTCTCCATCTCAACAATGTTGTCATTTTAAGGATGTTATATAAATGGCATCATACAGTATATAACCTTTAGAGATTTGGGAGATAACTTTTTTCACTCAATGAGAGCTTTTAATATACAGCATCTCCTGAGTTTTGTTACTACTCCCACGACCCCAACCCAAGCCCCAAGGTTCTGATTCACTAAGTCTAAGGTGGGAGCCAAAAGACGGCATTTTAAAAAGCTTCCCGGGGAATCTTTATCAACTGTAATGTACAGGCCACTGGCCTGGACCATTTCCTCCCAGCTAATGGATGCCTGTGGTGTTAAAGGCAGAATCAAGTAACTTCCTAAAGGCAGGTAACATTACAGCCATCACTTCCTTCACCTGCCACATCCTACAGGGCTTCCAAGGGAACTGGATTAGTCTGACGTGACTACTCCCTTATCAAGTTGCACTAGCTATTACTTCAAAGCCTGTTCTTTCTAAGGTGCCTGATAACTGAGTTTGTGATGGGTTTTTTTCAAAATTATTTCTGGCTCCAAGGTCTGCAAGGTTTTATCCATAAATTCTCACTTTTTCATTCAGAAATGATTTTTTTAATAAAATGCACTCCAACAAATCCAGCCAATTTTATTAGACAAGTATCTTCTATGCCCAAAAAGCACTGGAATGACGTAGCACATTCTATCATGTTTTCCCCACCTTCAGTGCAAGGTGATTCCAAAATAAGTACAATATAGTTCTTGACTACAGCTTGGCTGATCTCTGGGACATGAAGGATCCATGAAAAACAGATGCCACTAGATATGAGCAGGCTCCTGTCACAAACAGAAGCCACCAGTGAAGTGCAGCTTGGGAAGCACTGACAAGCCAGCCTCACTGTCAACAGGCACTTGAAGGGCTCTTAGACCAGCTGCCAGGGAGGGGACAACAAACCTGCCCCCATGGGGCTGCCACCATGTCCTTAGAGGAAACGGGAACCACAGAGAAACACTTTCACGGGATGAGGTGAAGATAAAGAACACAAGGAAGAAATGAAAAGGCTGAGGGCAATTCATTCACTCATTCTTTCAATTCACAAATTATGGAACCTCCCCACTGGAACATCAGCTCCACGCGTGCAGACGTGGGGTACACTTTGTTCCCCACTGTACTCCAGTGCCTGATTTATGGTTGGTATCCAAAAAATATCCATTGAGGAATACATCTACCCAGCATGTAAGGGGGCGGTCAGGCCCCCCGTCAAACACCTTGTTGGAGGAGAAAAGGAGGTCACCTCAGAGAATGCAACCTGTACTGCTCCTGCAGAGAAGGGCCTGCACCGGCCAGAGTGGGACACTCTCTGCTACCCGGCCTCTGGAAGGCAGGATCCAATCAGAGCTTCCAAAACCAAACACCAGATGAGCTGTCACATTAATGCCACAGAGGGCCCAGCCCACGTCCCACCCAGCCCAGCCTCAGATGGTGGCACCCGCCCCCTCCCGTGTGGATTCAACACACCCACCTCCCCCGGGACAGAGGCAGAAAGTGCTAGCTGGTTGTCATTGTCTGCTTGCCTCTTCTTCTTTACTAACAGAAGGTTTAGCAGGACATGCAGAAGCACGGAACAATGACTCATTTCCCAACTGCCTCTGCAGCTAGGGAGGACCCGGTGACTGAGACCTGACAAATGGCATGCAAGCAGCAGCTCTTAAGGAGGCAGCTGGGGGGTCCTCCTTGCCCCTGCTTCTTCTTCTCTTTTCCATCCTGGTGCCTGGAACGCAGATGCAATAGCCAGCGCTCTGGCTGCCATCCTGATCACAAGAACAAGGGTCACATCCTAGGGAATAAAGTAAGGATGAGCAGGGATGAGCGGGGGCCTCTGAAGACCTTGTGGGACAAAGCCACTTTGCCAGCCTGCACTGACGACCTCTGACGCTTGATGTGAAAGAAAAATAAACTGTTATCTTGATTAAGCCACTGTTATTTGGGGGTTTTCTATTATCTACAGCAAACCTAGCCCTAGCTAAAACTGATGTACAAAACAAAGATACACGCCACATATCACGTCCTGCCAACAAAATGACCTCTGAAAGATTTATCATCGTTAATATCTCTGACTCCGTCTTGGGCCTCTTTCTGCATCTGGCCTTTATCATTTCTTGAGCAAAGATTTTCATATTTCCTAGCAACATGGCAGTCCAGGAGCATAGAGGACTCACAGAAAAACAATCTGCTTCCTGATTATTCGATTTCTGAGAAGTAAATGGTGAGTTTACTTGGCCAGGCGACCCACCCAACCAAAGTTTATTTTGTTCGAAGTTTACATGCCATCCTAATCAACCTGAAATAAATACGGAAACTGGGGACAGGCAACAAGAAGTGTCTGTCCATCGAACTATAATGAAATGAACACATAAGCACCCAGGTCTGCTCTTCTTGAAGATGAAGGCACACCAACTTTACCATCATCGTGTGGCCAAAGCACCCGCAGTTATTTTTAAAGGAGTCCACTTTTTTTTTTTGCTTTTACTTTAGGGCTGAGACAGCAACTGTGTCTTCTCAAATGAAACGTGACTTGGTCTGGACAGTCTAAAACAATTATTTGGGGAATTTAATTTCATAATGGGAAGAACCCTAAGGGTTAGTTTCCCTTTTAACCGGGAAGTTTTCTTGCATCCAGTAAATTTTGGCTTAACAAAGGGAAATAAGGCCAGCAAAACCTAGGAAGACTATAAAATGGCTGGGACCTTCATCCCAAATGACTCCTATAAGGCAGAGGGATCCCTATCCCCCATCGCCCTGTACACAGCGGCAATGCAGAAAAGGGGAAGGCAAGGCACCACTTCAGTCCCAGAGCAGGGCCTTCAAGGCAGCACAGACTTGTGGAGCTGGCTTGGGGTGGTGAAGTCCATGAGGGATGAGAGCAGCTCTGCAGCCCCCTGGCCTAAGTCCACATCCTAGTTCTGCCACTTACTATCTGGGTGGCTATGGGCTGGTGGCCCACCCTCTCTGAGCTGCAAGAACCACCTACATTGTAGGGCCATTTGTTGTAAGGACTAGTGATATGTATCAAAATTCCTGGCCCATAATGGGTGCCCGTTACATCTATGGAAATACTATTATATATCCAGAGCACTTCTAATCCAAGGTCAAGAATGGTGCTGTTAAAATGAAAGGCAGTGCATACATGAATGCCTGATCCCCGGGTACCCGACAAGCAAGACTCTATCTCTCTTCTCCCTCCCTCCCTTCCTGACCTGCAGACAGGCACAGGCTCTTCTGCACTTCAGGCAGTTAGCTCGGTGGGGCCTCAGCATTGCTAAAGAAATGGAGAGAGGGGAGGACTGGAGAAAAATGAAGCAGAGCTGCTAGTTCAGTTGCATGGTTTGTGCACTGAACAAGGGCATTACAATTAAGGGGCACTATCTACACTGTAGACAAAACAGAATTATATCTTTATTTTGACAATTTTCCACTACAGCAAAATGTCTTATTTTAATAAAAATATTTATATCATGATAATTTTCTGACAGCTGGAAATAAACCATCTTGAAGAAAGAATGACTTCCTCAAATTTATACAAAGGTGCCATATAAGTTAGTGTTAGAACAACCAGGACTCTGCTGGGGAAACCCTGGCTTAAACAGATACTCCCTCTGAATGTGGGAATATTCCCTCCACTAACTCAGCAAGCCAAATTCCATCCAACTCTTGGAGTAAAATTTTTCTGAAATCATATTCAACCAAATGCATATTAATTCAATGTCCTAGTCTGTCAACATCACAAACTCAACATGATAACTCTGAGCCCTCTTCTAGCATTACCTGTGGACCCATCACAGGCTCAGGAAGGGCCAAACAGGCACATGGGTCCCTTGCTTTGGAATCCTTTCAACCGTCTTTCTCCTTCCTGTGCACCTCCCAGCGCCCTTCCCTCCCAGATCCCATCTCTGCACCATCCCTCTCGTTCCCAACAGCAGCTTCCTGTTCAGAGCCTCAGGCCTGGTGAGAAGGCAAGAAGCTAATGCATACTCTGGAGCTGGTGTGATACACACTTAATGGATTACCTCTCCCGCTGGGAATTAATATTTAAAAGAGTACACACTCAAAAGGACAAGGCTTAACTCAACAAATGACACCAGGGGTGGCATTATCCCAATTAGAAGGGGGAACAAAGAGGAAAAGACTGGGTGGTCAGAGTGGCACTGGGGAATCGTTATCCAGAATTCTCAGGTGATACCCCATCTAAGACTTAATCTGCACGTAGCAATGCACACCCCTCTCTGTAACACTGAACTATTACAAAATCATGACAAAAATCTCTTCGCTTGTGCAGTGCTTTATTTTTAAGGTCGATCATTATATCCAAGCACTGAACAACAGCCTCACTTGTAAAGTGGTAGTACTGCTAGGCTGTTATAATAAAGCATCATTTATGTTTGAGTAAATCTTTGCTCACAATTCAGCTCCTTACGCAAATATGTATTGTGATTATTAACAACACAACATACTTTCATCATCATCATCACTCATATAGACTCTTGGAGAGGTTTACTGACCAAATTTCCAACCTCCTAAAGAGGAAAGAACATTAAAACAAATTTAAAAATTAAAAAATAACATTGTTGAGTCTACTTGGAGAAGATTTTGCACTGGACCTGGGTGATGCAAAAATGTTCCCAGATGGGTTTCTCTCCTGTTTCATGTTTCTGGATTCAGACTTTAAGATAATATATTCCTGAGCTATTTTTTAATAAATGAATATTTTTAATGAATGAATTTAAAAAATTAATATTTTTTATGAGCCAGGAAAATAAACAAAACAGAGGAGATTTAGCTTCACTGCTCTTCACACACCAAGGTTGAACTCCACCACTCCTCAAGGCATACGTATAAATGCTCAGCACTGACTGACTTGGGAGAACTGGTTTTTCCACCCACTGCTTTTAATTTACTTGTATATCTCTCTCTTTTTTTTTTTTTTTTGGTGAGGAAGATTGGCCCTGGGCTAACATCCATGCCCATCTTCCTCCACTTTATATGTGGGATGCCTATCCCAGCATAGCCTGATAAGTGGTGCGTAGGTCCATGCCTGCGATCCGAACCTGCAAATCGGAAAGGTGGCCAAAGTGGAGCACACAACCTTAACTGCTACACCACTGGGCCGGGCCCATAATTTACTTGTATATCTTTTTTTCTGAAATGTCAGTAGTGCATAAGGAACTCATTCATTAACTCTTAACTTCTGATGAGAAAAATCTATCAATGGCTAAAGAGCATATGAGGAAGAGGGGAAATCTGAACAAGTTACATATTTTCACCATTTTTCTGGACATCTAAAATATGCTAAAATAAAAATTTTATTTAAAAACAAGTTATCTAACCAAAGAAAAGGATCCAACCTCCAGTTAGCGTCTATGAGCCAAGCCCACTGCTAAATGCTCCCTGTGCATCCTCTCCTCGAATCACCGCCAGGAAACTGCTGGAAGCTATTATCCCATTTTTAGAGGAGAAAATTGAGGCTAAGACAGCTGCACTTTTGAGGGAAATGAGGAGACTCTCAATAAAGCAATTTACAAATATCCCCTAAGGCTTCTATCAGCATTAATGAGTCTTAACAAAGCAAAGAATATTGAATAATGGCTCTACTAATTAGTTTAGGAGGACATAAACTTTTTTTTTAGAAAACACTCATTTGCCACTTTCAGCAAATACTATTTTTATGGACAACTGGCTCTTATGATATATGATTTAATCTGTTTTCTGTAAAATGGGACTATTAATAGTACCTACTATGGAAGTTGTGTGAGGATGAGGTGGAATAAGGCACAAAAGTCCTTAGCCAGCAGCTGGCACAGGCAGGCCACAGTGGCCATGTTCCCATGCCTGTGCACCCGCTCTGTGCCGTCTGTGAGACACCTGTCTGGGTGCATGTGGGTGCTGGTCTAGCAGGAGCCCAGGACGGGGGAGATCTGGGGCCTCCTTTCATTCTCCCGACGCTGGTGGCTGAGGGTGTCTGTGTTATGGTGTCACATTAGCTAATGAGATCATACTTGCTAAACTAAGCTAAGCTAATGAGCTCTGCTTAGCTAATCAACTCCACAGAAAGGAGCTTTCTTTTTTGGTGAATGGGCAGCCCCCAATGTTAATTCTGATGTTGGTTGTTTGAAACCGGGAATGCATTTTCCCACAGAAATAATGTGACAAATGAAGGCAGAGTTCTCAGGCCAGCCCCACACCCTTTTTAACCCTTAAGAAAGGAAACAATAGTGCAGGAGTTCTGGGTCCTTGTTGCTGTGGGTTCGAGGTGCAGGGAAGAAAGACATTGCCTGTCATCTCCTCTCCTAGGTGCACAAGTTGGGTGAGGGTCAAAAATGGAAGAAACAAAAGGAAAGAAGTATCAGCGACTATTCTATTCTAACCTAACTAAATGACCACAAATTTCACAAAATGTACGCTTCGGTTCATCACCTAGAAGGTTATTTACTTTCACTGCAGCTTGTGACACATCAAAATGGTATTTGCTGGGGGGCCAGCCCAGGGGTGTAGTGGTTAAGTTTGCGTGCTGCTCCACTTTGGTGGCCCGGGGTTCACAGATTCAGATCCCAGGCGCAGACCTATGCACTGCTCATCAAGCCATGCTGTGGCAGTATCCCACATACAAAATAGAGGAAGACTGGCACAGACGTTAGCTCAGGGCCAATCTTCCTCACACACACACACACACACACAAAAACCCCACACACAAAAATGATATTTGCTGAAAGGAACAAAACAAAGAAATTTTGTTAAAACCGCTTTTCCATCCAAGAGTGCTTATTAGGAATTCTATTTGCATTTCCTTGTATGTCCTAAGATCTTTAACGAAAGCAGGTGCTCTAAAATAAAGCCAAATCTATGAACTCAGGTGAAGATTAGCATAATTTTTTATTGACAAAGCAACAAGTTCAAAAAGCTATAGTATATACACATCACCAGTCTGACAATATTAATACCTTCAAATGAGGGATGAAATAGTGGCCTGCTCATCACTTTTCCTAAGGAAGAAATATAAGCTTAAAACAGGAAATTATCAAAAGAATTGCACATTGAAGACAAGTTTTGTTGACAGTTATCAGGATGGAGAACATTACACTCCCCTTCACTACCTGCATTACCTTCCTTACAGTAAGAAGGGGTGAGGCAATGGGGAAAACCCCAGAGTGGCAATCAGAAGATGCACATTCTCATCCTGTGCCTCTGTGTGACTTTTCGTAAACCACCTAGCCTCCTGGGCCTCAGTTTTCTCATCTGTAAAATGGGAGAATTTTTACCAGTCCTACCATTATACGATCAGAAGTAAAAGAAAAAGACTCCTGTATGTAGCTAGCAAAATTCTAGAATATAGTTTGCCAAGAGATTGACTAGGGTCAACATGTCATGAGAAAAGCATTATTTTGAAAAACACCTATTTTTCCATATTTTTGTGCTTCTAAAAAAAGTTTAGAAATCCATTACTTGAAACACCAATGTTTGTATGTGTCTTTGACCTCTATGTCTAAACATTGGGCTACTGATAATGGTTATTTCAATGCCTCTTGTAGAAAGGCTTTAGCATCTGACTGATGAAGAATGAAGGAGGCTAATGCAAACACCGCATGCGTGGGAACCTGGAAATGGCTGTGTGTGGCTTGCAAGGCAGGTTTTGGCTGGCCCCTCCACTCAAGGGCATCATTGTTTTAATGCAGTTCCAGAAGCATTGATTTAGTGCCTACTGTGTTCCACGCTCTAGTACCAGATGCCCCAGAGCCAAAGAGCAGTAGGACAGGCCATGGGCTCAGCGAGCTCAGACCCGGTGAATGAGAAAGCATGTACCGCGAGCTCTGCCACAGCAAGCGCCAGAGACGCAGGATGAGAGCGCCATGGTACACGACTGGGTCACCACCTGGGTCTCAAGAAGGCTTCACGAAACATGCACGCTTGAGTACGACCAAGAAAGATGAGTTTGCACGCATCCTATAGGTGCACGGTCGGAAGCAGGAGGAGTGCGGGCAGAGGACACAGCAGGGGTGAAGACAGGAGGCGTGGGGACCTGGCATCGGTGGGCGGCAGCCAGTGTCTAGGGAGCTAGGCTACGGCTCAGTGTTTCTCAGTTTGCAAGTTGTGGGTCATGAAATCAATTTAGTGGGTCAGAAGCATTTTTAAGTGAAATATTCTAGAATAAAACAATAGAGTTGAATAGAATAGAGCTCACTGCACATAGTTAGAGAAATGCTGCTCCTTCCAATTTTCATTTCTATTTGTGAGTGTGTGTATGTGTGCATGTGTCTGTGTGTCCTGGCTCTCAATGATGTACTGCTTATGCAGGTCACTCTCTCAAAGTTTGAAAAAGACCCTGTTCAGGGGGTCAGGTGCACAGGGAGCTATCCAGTCATCATCCCCAAAGCCACCTTCCAGGATACAGAGCACAGTGGTGACAATGGGACTCACACCGGGGGAGGACACAGACAGGGCTCGAGAGCTGCGGCTGGCACTGTGGCTCTGTCCCAACAACGGTCTAAAGTGAGACCTCCACAACTTACCTCCGGGGCAGTCCACACAACATTCTGGGACATCGGTAGTGCAAGAGCATGAAAAACGAGAAAAGTTCAGCTTCAATGAGCTTATTCAGAATTTTGCAATTGGAAAAAGGTTACGTTCTGTGTTTTACAATTTATTTTCATATATAAATTACACTTGGTGGTGGGGAAAGGGATGGTCACATAAACTGTTTAGTGTTTATGGCTTTTGAAAAGGCTTTAATCCAGCCCTGATGGTGCCAACACAACCGATTCTGAGCAAAACTCTCCTTGCACCAAGTGTCATCCTCCCTGTCCCTTTGCAAAGTAACCTGACCAGTATCTGTGTGGTGCCCACCCTGGCACCAGGATCAGGGCCATCCAGACAGCCTGGTCCGTGGGAAGGGGTCCACAGAGAATGGGGAAGAGCAAGCATGGCCTCAAAAGAGTCATGACATGCAAAGGAACATGCACATGTGGGAGCTACTGTCTGGGTTAGCTCCAGCCCGGCAGGGAAGCCCTGCTACAGCAGTGGAAAGTGCACGAAGACCAGATCTTTCTTCTTCACAAACCCATTAATCTTCGGGGGGGTGGGTGTTTTCTTCACAGGAGTGACAATAACAACAACTGCTTTTGTACCTTTGAAACAGGAATCTTAAGAGGGAAAAGGCACAAATTATGAGAAGAGATCCAAGGCTACCTGAAGAAAGGGCATAAACATGATGGGTGATGCCAACACCTTTACTTTTATGTCATGGCATGCTGCTTACTCAGAGACTCAGAAATACTAACGTTGGCCCCAACAGTAGACAAGAGCACCCTGATTTACCTAACATCAAGGTGACTTATATATATATTGTATCTCCAATACACGGCACCTTGCGCTTGGCATGCGATAAATACTCAATAAATATTTCTTGAGTAAAGAGACCAAGAAATACTAGCAAAAGTAAAAGAAGAGTGAAAAATTCATGAAGAAAGATATGGAAAAAATAAGTGGCCTGAATGAATGGAAATGAGGCTTCTGTTCAGAGGGCTGACTTTACACATTTGTCTAAGTGCTGCAGTCAAGAATGCCAGGTCTGATCAGCCAGAGTCATCTTAGGTTCCCTCCAGAATATTGCAAAGGTTCAAAAATGTCTTAATCCTTTTGTTCAATGTATTAGACCAGAACACTTCAAGTAAAACCATTTTTCTTTGGAGGCTGAATTAACCTAATGGACTGTGGATATTGTAGAAATAAGCAAGCTATTGGCCAAACCTGCACTTCACGTTTATTACACAGAGTGTAAATATTGTGTCTATTTACACACAGTCAGAGCTTTTCCTTGTGCTGGTCAGCGTAGATGCAAAGAGCAGCCTTCTTGGCAGAGGAATCACTATAACTACAGAATGCCTTTCTCAAACCAAAAAATGGAAAATAAATAAGAATAACAATATTTGCTCTAAAATAAAGAAGAAATAGTTTAATTTGATATGATCTTCTGTTCCTATAAAACATTTCCGCAGTGTTCCTGACTCAGAAGAGAGAGTACCTCTTCCAGCTTTTTCTAGAGCATCACTAATTACTCCCATTATTCTATCTTAGGTGGAAGGAGGGGAAGAAAACGATGAAATATTTTAAAATCTTCTCTGGGGGAGCTAGGCCTATCACACACTGAGACGGAAATTTAGTTATATGTCAGGTTCAGCCTGGTTTCCAGCCTCTACTTCTCTTTTCTCCCCACAAATGCAGGCTGGCTCAGCAGGCCCTAAGATGCAGACCCAGAGAGGGAGCAGCCACAGCCCAACCATCAGGGACTTCTCCGCCTGCCAGCAGGCTACCACTCTACCCTGACACTACGTCCAGTCCTAGGACCACATCCTTGCCCAGATCTCAACAGCTTCCCTGTGCTCGAGGCTCTATTCTGCAACCCTCGGGAACTGGAGTCTTGCCTGGCACTTCAGGCCCCACCCATCCCCCTGGGCACATACCTTCTTGCAGAACCTCAGTCTTGGGCCTGTGACCCTGCCCTCCACTGACACATCTCCCTGTCTCCAAATTCTACCAGATTAAGCCATTGGCCGCCCTGATCCCATCTGTCGTCTGCCAGGCTGGATTCTCTCTCTCCCCTTGCAGTTGGTTGGTCCCCCCAAAGCCTGGGTCATCCCAGTGGGCAGGTGATCCATCTGCAACATTCAATGGTCCACTGTAGTGGACGCTGTTGTCAGCCAGACAGATAATCCCGCCCATCCCCCCACCCCCGGCCTGTTCTTTCAGGACAGAAGCATTCACTCCCCAAGCTGCTGGAATGTGGGCACCCACCAGCTTTCAGCCGGGTCCCTCTCAGGAAACTGCCTGCAATTGGAGAGAGTCGCCTTCCCAGGGTCTTGCCCCCTTCCTGGGGCAGCCCCCATGCAATGGCTGGTTAACGCAGGGGTATAAAGGCCTGCTCCTTTGCCCGGCAGATCAGCAGGAGACGTTACTGCAACTGCATATGCCCAATGCTGCTCCCTTCGATCTGATAGCACTCCCTGGTAAATGTCCTACAGGCAAACTTCCACCCAGAGTCAGCTTGCCTGGGGACCCCACCCATGACGTCAACTGGGTGAGTCACATCCAGTCTATGCCTGAGATACTTTGCCTCATCTCATTCTGAATTCCTCGGAATTCTGCAGATAACCAAGGGGTCCATTTGGTGCACCCATTTTATGATGTTTGATGAACAAACCCTGCTCAGAGGGTTGTAAAAAGTCTTCAACATTTCAAGTCCAGTTTCATATGGAGAACTATAAGGATTGGGGGTATGGTAGACAGAATAACAGCCACCCAAAGATGTCTACATCCTAATCCTTGGAACTTGTGAATATGTTATCTCACATTGAAAAATGAACTTTGTAGCTTTGATTAAATTAAAGACCTCGAAATGTGGGGTTATCCTGGGTGATCTGGGTGGGCCCAAACTAATCACGTGGGTTCTTAAAAGTGGAGAGAGCCTTTCCTGGCTGTGGTCAGAGAGAGATGTAACTACGGAAGAAAGGCCCAGAGAGGTGGAACATTGCTGGCTTTGAAGACAAAGAGAGGGGACCACATGTCAACTCTAGAAGCTGGAAAAGGCAAGGGAATGGATTCTCCCCTAGAGCCTCCAGGAGAGAACGCAGCCCTGCCAACAGCAGGATTTTAGTTCAGGGAGACCCGTGTCCAACTTCTAACCTACAGCATTGTAAAATAATAAATTCGTGTTATTTTAAGCCACTAAGTGTGTGGTAATCTTTTACGGCAGCAATATAAAACTAATCCCAAGGAAAGAGAGAAAGAGGAGAAAGGAAAACAACTCTTCGTTCATTTCTACACTTTAATTCTCCCCTTGCAGGTTTGGTAGGGGCTCCCATTTAGGAAAACTCGAGATCTTTCTCGAAAACATCAACTAGGGTCAACTCTGGGTGACAGGAACAAACCCACACAATGTTCTAAAATCAACAATCGCACATCCTTTCTAGAATGAGGAAGAATATTAATCTCCTGTTCTAGGAGACCACATTTTCCTGATCCAGCAATTCTTGTCTCATTGTCACCATCCGCAGCCAGGAGGCAGAAGAGCTTAGTTATAAATGAGTGGGACTCTGCTTTGTTGCCACTTCTACTTCTAAATAAAAAAAAAAGGAATGTTAATAGTTTCCTAGCTCAGTAAAAACATGTACCTTAAAATTAATACTTCTTACCTTTACTTTTTTTATCTTGAGCCAAAGAAGAAATAGTTTCTGTTTATATAATATTATTCAACGTTAATTCTGACTAAATAATAATTTTATGATGAAAAGTGGGCTTCTCTAACTTTCAGTATCTATGAACCTTTAGAAAGACAGGAGCATTCCTTTTGAAATGTCTATGCAAAATATGCTTATAGCTAATGGAACAGGAACACAAACACAAACTCAGTATGTCTCCTAAACAGAGTAGTAATCATCATTTGTATGTGGGGACTATTCTGGAATCTAATTTGCATGGGTCGCTATCTCAAAGAGAAGGAGGAAAATAAGTGTGAGATAATCTGAGTCAAGAATTCTTCTCCCTGGTTAGAAAGACAAATAGACTATATATAGCTGCAGAATTTAACATGACTTTGGCTTATATGTTCAAAAATGCCCTTATCGGCCATCAAGAATGTGTGTATGGGAAATTCATGGCATTAAAAGACCCCAAATAGTACCATTCAAGAAGATAAATTGCATCGATTATATAAATCTGAGGCCCACTCGGAAGATGGGATCACTGGGAGACATCAGTTGTCTGGTTGTCCACTTCTGGGGCAGCATGGCTCTGCAGACACCAGGCCACCGTAGGCTGTCATTGGAAAGCCCTCGGCAAGTCAAATGCATGGCGGGCAGGTGAGCCAGGCCCCTGACCTCCTCAATAACCCAGGAAAGAGTGAACATGCTCGTAGACAACAGTGTCAAAGAGGCATCCGTACCAGGGCTGTGTTTCCATTCAACCCTCTCCAAAATCAACAGAAGGGATTGCTCTACACAGAGTTCTTAGAGAAGAGAGGTTCTCATCTATCACTTCTAATAAATTGTGAGAAAAACAGAAAGGCTTTGAACACCAGATTTTAACAGTTTTGTGTGGATTTACTTCTCTACACAATGGGTGTGTGAGTCCATCACTATAAATGTAAACAAACACAGCAAGGAAGGGAACTTGAGACTGGAAGCTGGGACTGTGGTCCAGACATGGGGTGATGAGGGCCTAGACCACGGGAACTCAAACTACTTTCCCACCAGGACACATGACAAAGCACACTTCTCCCAAGGGAGATCTGGGGTTTGGCACAATTGTGGATGCATTGCCCAGCTGCACCTCCTTTCTCTCCTGCTCAAGGACACACTGGAATGGAAGCAGTGAGTGAGCAGAGCTAACCTTGAATAATTTTTTTTAAAAACGCTTCAACTTCAGCACTCTAGCTTTAGCGTTGTTAGTCACACACTAATTGTGCATACTCCAAACCAGTCTCAGCACTTCGTTTGAGAATTTCTGGTAGTTACGTTTTCCAGTTACCATCGCTGTCTAATAAACCTCCCCAAAACGTAGTGGCTTACAACAATAACATTATTTGGTTCATGAATCTGCAATGCAGGCAGAGCCCAGCAGGCATAGCTCATGTCACAGAGAGTACCATTCAGCTTCGAATGGGGTGGCTCAAAGACCCGGGGAGGTAGGGGAATGGAATCCTGCGAGGGCTCACTCACTCACACGCCTGGCCTCTGGGCCACGAAGACTCAAACAGCCAGAGGCTAGAACAGCTGAGGGATCCATGGGTACCTCTACTTCTGTGTGGCCTAGAGTCTCTCTACATGGTCTCTATAGTATGTAGCTAGACTTCTTACACGGCAGCTCAGGGCTCCAAAGGTGCACGTCTCATGCAAGAAAAAGACAGAGAGAGCCTTTGCACCAGGTAGAAGCTCTATCACATTTTCTAATCTAGAACCCAGGCACTGGGTAGAAGTTCTATCACATTTTCTAATCTAGAACCCAGGCAGCAGGTGGAAGCTCTACCATATTTTCTAACCTACAGCCTGTGTACAGGTAGAAGCTCTATCACATTTTCTAACCTAGAGCCCAGGCACCAGGTGGAAACTCTATCATTTTCTAACCTAGCCTCAGAAATCACATAGCCTCCCTTCTGCCATGTTCTCTTCATTAGAACTGAGTCACTAAGGCTGGCTCATATTCAAGTGGAAAAGAATTACACTCCATCTTTTTTTTATGGGAATACGGTTAAAGATTTTGTGGATATGTTTGAAAACTACCACATTAGGTATGGAAACAGAGGGGAAGAATACAGTCGAGGAGATGTTAAAGAAAAGGAATAGCAGAGGGTGATGACGGAAGGTATGTGAGAAAGGGTGGAAATGGAGAAGATTTCAGGATGAACTCTGGGGACAAGGAGAGTGTTCTCTTTACTGAGAGTGGTGGAGCCATGAACAACGCATTCGGTTTTCAATGACTTGCTTCCTGGGCATCGGAGGACACCTGGGTGGAGACCTCCACAGGCAAGAGGAAATGCAAGACTAGAGGGCACGTGCTCAAGCAGGGGGGAGACAGAGAGATGAAAGTCACATTGGAAAGGCAAGAGTGATCACCATGATGATGCCAACTTGCCCAAGAGAGTAAGCAAGGCAGAAGGGGAATGAACAAAGTTAACTCAGGGCAAGGAGCAAAGAACAGATGTAATACAGGAGAAAAAAATAACTAAAGGTAAGTAGAAGATCAACATCCTAGAAGCTAAAGGAAGAAAAAGTTTCAAATAAAGAGAAAGTAGTCACAGTCTCTTTACCACTGAGAGTAAGGGAATAACAAAACCTGAAAAAAAGGATACCAGATTTTGTCGGGGAAATAGCCAGCAACACATATTTTGGTGACCCATTTTATTTCTACTATCTGTACAGGGAGAGGCAATAATTTCCTATCTCAGCAAGTAGAACTAACGCCTCTAAGAGACTCCAGTGTTTTGTGGTAAAATAAGCTGTTTCTCTGTATTTGTGAGAAGTGCCTGAAAACCACCAAAAGATAGTAGACTCACGGAGCCTAAATTCTTTCCCAAGTGAGTTAGACGGCCATTCCTCCACTGATAAGACTATCTCAAGGCAACCACATCCAGCCCCAGAGCGCCGTTGGCTACACCCTCCTCTATCAGCCCCCTTGCCCAGCCCTGTCACACTCTGATGGCTCTCAACAGCAAGACCAGTGCCCATGGACTTTGAAGTTTGCAGTTTTTTAAAACCCAGTTTGAAGATGTACGGAAATTACTGTGTTCCTGTTTTTAAATGGTGTGTTCTGTCCAAATACGCTTAAAATCTTCTAAAATAAAAAAGTTCCTTGGGGCAGGCCCAGTGGCATAGTGGTTAAGTTCACATGCTCTGCTTTGGCAGCCCAGGGTTCGCGGGTTCGGATCCTGGGCGCAGACCTATGCACTGCTTATCAAGCCATGCTGTGGCAGCGTCCCATATAAAAGGGAGGAAGATGGGCATGGATGTTAGCCCGGGGCCAAGCTTCCTCAGCAAAAAGAGGAGGATTGGCATCGGATGTTAGCTCAGGGCTAATCTTCCTCAAAAAAAAAAAAAAGGTTTCTTACAGTTGAAAGCAAGTCTACTTCAAAAATCTCTAGGTGGAATAGGGAAGTCTATTCTAATGGCATGTTAGCTCTCAGCTGTGAAGGGCCAAGGAGGCAAAAACAGGCCTAAACAAGGATAGTACAACTTGGACAGACTGGAGGGATGGAGTTGAGGAAAATGCGCGCGCACACACACACACACACACACACACACACACACAGAGCTGTCACCTTTCTCTTCATTCGGGGCCTGATCATGGTAGAGGGATTTTCTCTCTCATGCGGAGCACCAGAGAGACTTAAGAGTCTATAAGAGCTGAGGGCTGGCTGGTTCCCTCAGAAATCCCTTCTACCAGGACTGTCAACTAAAGCCAGCTACATGAGAAGAGGTCAGTAACAGAACCTTAATTACAGGTACTTTCAAGGGCTGTAGCTAAGCTAGGTGTGAGATCAGAGGAGGGCTTCCAAACCCAAAGTATTATAACTGAGGAGAAAAAAGCTAAAGCTTTCTTTTAAGATCAATGAAAAACTAGCGTCAAATTAAATCATGAAGATGAAGATGAAATTTGCAATAAAGTACCTCACTCATCATAAGGAGCTATATTTCTTTAAACCTTGCTCTTAATTGTATACAACTTTAATGATTTGTTAATAGTCATGATTTATCATTTTGATAACTATTTTATCATCACATAAAAGTATAATAGACTGAATCCCATGCTAAACTCTCTCTCAGTTACCCAGGCCTAAGCATTTGGGTCCGGATGACACAGTCCTTGCCAGGACACACTTAGGGAGAAACCAAAACCTATGAAGAGGTAGCCTTGCATATTCTACCCTATAAAATGATACCAAATGCCAAGAATCAGTGAGAAGTCAAAGAAAGATTAGAAAGAGTGTGAGGAATAAGTTGAGCATATTAACACAAATCAAATATTATAACAGTAAAAACTACATATATGTGCAATAACATAAATGAATCTGAGAGACACAATATTAAGTTTAAAAAAATCACAAGTTGAAAGTTGTAAGAGCGATCACTCCCACTCTAACAATGAGAACAGATTAACTACAAAAGTACGGTTTGTAAAATACATCAGGGAGCTGAGGATGCAAAGAAGCCTAAATGTGTCAAGTCCTTCCCAAGAGAATAAAGGCCAACAGCTGCTTTCATTCTCAGCAAAGTGGCAGGAAGAACAGGAATCCACCATAGACGGGAGTAAGGAGAAACCAGGTACATTTTTAACCAAGTTTAATGGCCATATGTGGACTGCCATCTGGATGAGAATTCCAACGAGCCCCAGCCACAGATTAGGTCTGCACCACCAGCCAACTCTTTCCCATGGATCTTCACCAAACACACAGCAAGAGTACACCAAGGGCTGGAGACAGGGCAGGAGAGTTTAGAGACATCTGCCTTGATACCAATGGGACCTTCCCCAAGGGTAAGGCAGGGGTCAGAGCATAAAAACGGAGAAAATCTCTCTTACGCATTTCAGGCCTTCACCCAGGGCACTGCACCAGCTCTGCAAAAGCTGGGGCTGGACAGCTGGACAGCTGGCCAGAGAGAGATGTCCTAAGTATGGAAATCTGGGGCAAGACTAAAAGCAAAAAAAAATGCCCCAGTAACCCAAAAAGCTGGCAGTCTTGCTGAAAAACAAATCTTCCACAGTAAACTGGGCTGTGAAGCATAAAGAAATCTTCAGAGTTTTGCCAGGGCTCAGATCCCAATTCCTGATACAGGGAAAGTCCTGATTCTGCCCTCAAAACATTTGAAGTCAGTGATGAAATGAATCTAACTAAAGCTTCACCAAAGCCCACACCCATTTCAATTACAAATGAGATGGACTCAGCCTGCACACTAGTGGCCTGAAACAAGGGCATGACCCTTTAAATTCCTGAAGCCTCTACAGCTCTTTTACACACCACATCATAATCAAAAATTATGAGGCACACAAAGAAGGGAGAAAATATAAGCCATAGTCAAGAGAAGAAATAGCCAAAAGAAGCAGACCTAGAGACAATATAGATGTTGGCATCATTAGGCAAGGACTCCAAAACAACTATAAAAAATATGTTAAAGGATCCAGTAGAAAATACGGACATGAACAGATGGAGAAATTCAGCAGAAGTGAAATTCTTTTTAAAAACTATATAAAAAACTACTTTAAAAAATGCAGAAATGCTCAAAATAAAACATAAGATATCAAAGAGGGTTCAGCATAGACAGGACACAGCAGATGAAAGGATCAGTAAACTTGAAGACAGACCGATAGGAATTATTCAAACTGAAACACAAAGAGAAAAAAAAGAGTAAAAAAAACATGGACTAGGTATCCAAGTTGTATGGGACTATATACAATGGTATGATATATAAATAAACGGAGTTCCAGGAGAGGAGAGAGAAGAGGACAAAATAAATATTTGAAGAAATAATGGATGAAAATTTTCCAAAACTGATGAAAGATATCAATTCACAGATCCAAGAAGCCTCAGCAAACTCCAAGCAGGATCAATATAAAGAAAACCACACCTTGGTATATTCTTGTTCAGCTGTTAAAAATGAAAAACTGGGCCGGCCCCTGTGGCCTAGTGGTTAAGTTGGGCACGCTATGCTTCGGCGGCCTGGGTTCAGTTCCCAGGTGTGGGCGTGCAGCACTCGTTGGCAGCCACGCTGTGACGGCGACCCACATACAAAACAGAGGACGATTGGCACAGATGTTAGCTCAGGGCAAATCCTCCTCAGCAAAAAAGAGAAGAAAAGAAAAACAAAAGACAAAGAGAAAATCAAAAATCAGCTGGAAAAAAATCCACCCATTACATACAGGGGGGAAATGCTGAAAATTAGAGCTAACTACTCATTCAAAACAAAAGAGGCCAGAAAACAACAAGCCAACATCTTCAAAATTCTGGTAGAAAAAAACTGTCAAACTAGAATTCTATATCCAGTGAAAATATCCTTTAAAAATGAAGGCAAAATAAACATTTTCAGAAAAAGCAAAAACTAAGAGAATCTGGCACCAGCAGCCCTGCATATAAGAAATGCCAAAAGAAGTACTTTAGGCCAAAGGAAATCACACGGATGGAAGAAGTGAAGAGTACCAGAAATGGTAACTATGTGAGGATAAATATAAAATTCCATTGTAAATTATCTCTATTTTATATATATACAAATGTATGAGTTTTAGATTTTATATATGTGCATATGTTTTGTTTTAATGTATCTTTATTTTATATATGTATATATATTTGTTTCTTTTAAATACTATTGACTGCTTTAAAAGAGTAACATTACTGGGTTTATAGCATACACAGATATAAAATATATGACAATAAGAGTCCAAAGGGTGGGAGAAGTAAGCTGAATTATAAGGTTTTAGGTTTCTTACATTGTTTGTGAAGTACAACATTACAACTTGGAGGTGGACTATAATGGGGTAAAGATGCATATTCTAATCTCTTTAAGCAACTACTTAAAAAAAATTTGAAAGAAACATTGCCTAAAATTTTTTTTTCTTTGGTGAGGAAGATTCGCTCTGAGCTAACATCTGTTGCCAATCTTTCTCTATTTTGCATGTGGGTCACCACCACAACATGGCTTGACAAGTTGTGTAGGTCCACGTCCAAGATCCAAACCCGTGAACCTGGGCCACCAAGGCGGAGTGTGCCGAACTTAACCACTACACCACAGGGCCAGCCCCCTAAAATTTTTTAAATGGAATACTAAAAATATGCAATTCACCTAAAAGAAGGCAAGAAGGAAGAAAAGAAAAAACAAAATACATATTAGATAAATAAAAAAGAAACACTAAGTTGACAAACTTAAACCCAACTATACTGGGACAAATGGCAAAATGTGAATGTGGACTGTTATATCCATGTTAAATATCCAAAAACTAATACTATTACTGTGTTTAAATAAGAGAACGTCCTTTTTCTTAAAAATTACATGCTGAAAAATTTGGATATAAAGGATATGATGTCTGCAACTTACTCTTCAATGGTTCAGGGAGGGAGAGGTTTTTAATAAAGGATTTATTTTTTTATTTATAAGAAAACTTTCTTTATACTTTTTTTACATAGAAAAATAAGCCAAACTCAACAATCTATTCTTTGGGAATGCATACATTAATTGAACCTTGAGGAAAAAGTCAAGGCTTTAACAATGACTAAGCTGAGGTGGTGGTGACCTCAGGGAGGGGCAGGGAGACGGGACCCAGCTGAAGCACAGAGAGTATACGTAGATTCAAAAGTCCTGGTATTGATGTGGTCCTTGAGTTGGGTGGTAGTTTCATGGATGCTCTTCGGAGTATTTTATTTCAAAATCTGCATGCACGTTACATATAATCTTCTGAATGAATCCAACATTACACTTTTTACAGGGGGAAACTAGTTAATCAGTTAATCAGTTTGAACTGGGACCAACTTTTATATTTAGTGAAGAGCTAAACAAAAGCATTAATATGGTCCCCAACTCCTAGCTGAACCAACTGACATTTTACTAGATCCAAATTCCAGGATATAACTAATTATAAGTATGCGTTGACCACCACTGTTTTCCCTTTCCTAACAAGCTATAAAAGAATGAACACACTTGCTTGAAACCTTTAATCTAAATTCTCTTGCTAAGACATCATAACTCTGCCATGAATAAATTATGTACAACATTGTACTGCAAAAGAAAAATCTCCAGGTTATGCAGATACAGTCAATTAAATAATTGACCATCACTACTCTATTATAGGAACCTACAGGAGTCCTTTCTGCATAATTTGGTATCACTTCCCACCAGCTGAGAGAGAATGCAATAAAAAATAAGTAGTCAATAGTATCCTTAAGAGATTTATTAGATAAATTCAAGTATCCAAAGTCAAGAACCTATAAAATGTGAAATTATTCTAGGTGCTGATGATTGTTAGGTAATATTCATATATATCACAGAGTACTTTGTTTCCTTAAAGCATTGAGTTAAAAAGTTTTTAAAAACTAGAAAGAAGTCTTGATTAGCCAAGAGAACATCCCAACTCTATCACTAGTTTTCTAAGTAACTAAGAAAATCTTTTATTTCCTCTGCTTCAATCAAATGAAAAGAGATAATAGTTCATTCTGAATTCAGAAGAATTATATCAAATAAGCAGTTTCTAAGGCAAATCTGTTCTATAAGACATTATTAATTATAAATTTTATTAATGTTCACAACTTTACGAAACGAAAAACTGAAGCAGAAGAAGTTATTTTTCAGAGTATTTTAATATTACCATTATTTCGTTAAACAACAAATATTTACTGATAGCCTTCCATGTACCAGTTACTACTCTAGGTACTGAGAGAACAAAAGTGGAATCCCTACCCTTATGAAACTTACATGTGTTGATCATGTACACAAATGAATGGGTTAGTGCACTCATGTCAAGAGGTCATTAATAAGATTTTGAAGCCACCTAAAATTCTTGTGGAGCCATAGTGGGTTATAAAGCGCCCTTGATGCCATCTACTGTGTTAATAGGGAATGTTCAGTATAAGGTCCTAAGGGTCATCTACAACTCCATGGCATTCTATGATGCACAGCAACGGCCAGCATTTGGCCAAAAGAAGACAGGACACTTTCCAGATGTTTTCTGAGATGGTGGAGAACTTGATGCAGTTCTGAATAGGACAAGTGAGAAAAGATGAGGTCCTTATATGTTATAAGGGCAGTACCTTCTACTGGATAATAAAGGATTTCCAATCTATAAGAGAGAAGTTATTATTGGAAATGGCACTTTTGTTTACTGGGGACAGTCCCTTGTTCTGTCTTCAAGGCAAACATGACCCCAGTTCCACTGGTACCAATTATTCATCAATTATTTCAGAAGGAATTAGCCAAAGCCAAAGAAATAAGAAGGAAGAGGAAGAAACGAAAGGAAGGAAGGAGAGGGGTAGGAAGCAGGGAGGAAAAGAGAGAAGAAAATATAGGGCTTTTTTAATCATCAATGGACTTCTAGTGATGAGAAATTTAAGAATGTTCCCACATTCTCAAGTGTTTCAGCCCCAGTAACAGCTCCAAACCGTGGTGACAGCACAGAATTGGGAGCCCATCAAGTCCAAGGCCTCCCCTGACCTCAGAGGATGCTCCTGAAAACATGAACCTCATCTGAGCTCCCAGTTTGTCTCCTCCTTTCTGCCTGTGTGATCAAGAGACTATGAAATGTCAATATTTCAGGATCGAAGACCTTTTATTTTTCAAAATTTCATCTCTAAACAAAAGCAGGCTGTATGTGTGTGTACGTCAGAAAGAAAGAAATTGATAATGTGCACTGATCTTTTCAAATTGCAATTCTGGGGACACGAGCATGAGAACTTCGCAGTAAGTCGTTGATGAGCCAGCCCCTCAGGAACTGCAAGGAGCAGGGAGATGTCTCAATAGCCCTTGCAACCAGCTTCCTCCCTTCCCTCTTAAACACAGCTATGAAATGCTCTCACTTTGTGTCAGTAACCCCTATGTCAACATAAGAGAGACTGAAAGGTAACGAGCCCCGCCCCACTTGAAAAACAACACAGGATTGCACTGAGCTGCTTCTAGTAGCTTTCTTTACTGTCTTTGCGGTTGCGGGACGGTGGCTCCAAAAATGGAAATGAAATCCAGTCCCTGCTTCTTGTAGGCTTCCTCGTGCACCTGCTCAGGGTCTGGATAAGGGCGGTCCCCAGACGTCCCTGCAGACTCCTACACTGAAGGGACAAGAGGGAAGCCCCTCCGCAGACTCATACAAAGGTCTTCATTTTAACAGCAGACTACACAGCTCCAAATTTTTTCAGCCTTAATATGCTATCATTGTTACACTTGCTTATTGACCCCCACACTTAATTATTAACCAATAAATGGCATATAATATTCGAGCAAAGCTTAGGAGTAGCCGCCCAAGGTCACCGTCTTCTGAGAGCCTTTTCTGAAGCCTCCCTCCTTCAAAGGCTCTCAGAAGACGGTGACCTTGAGGGGCTACTCCTAAGCTTTGCTCGAATATTATGTGCCATTTATTGAGTACCTGCTGTGTATCAGACACTGTATTAAGTATACTTTTTCATTTAATCTTCACAACACTTAAAGGTAGATATTATTAATCCCATTTTACAGATTGGTAAACCGAGGTTTAGAAAAGTCAATTTGCTGGTAAGAATCCTGGGGTCTGTCCTTTCAAAATCCACGCTTTTAACCACTTTTCTATACTTGCAGGAAGAGCCAGCACAGTGGGTCAGAAGGGGGCACTGGCTTTGCAGTCAGCAGCCCACCCACCCGTGAGTGTGTGATCTTTGGTGATCACTTAACCTCTCCAAGGCTCTGTCACTTCATCTTCAATGTGGGAAGAAGAATTTCTACCCCACCTTGCTCCCAGGGTTGAAGACAGTATGAGCACCTATCACTGTGTCCCAGGAAGGCCATTTCTCTTGGACGAACTTCCTTGTCCATCTGTTCCAGGTTGGGAAGGAGAAGTCGGGTGGCAGAAGAGTCGCAGGAAAGGAGGTCTAAATCTAAGTTTAGAAGTTATAGGTCTCAAATTTTGTATTTGCCTTTGTGTAACTTTGTGTATAGGGAAACACGGACTCTGATGTTTGAAAACGAATTCTACTAATATTACAGTTATCTAGACATGAAACGAATCAAAATAGACAACCACATAGTATGTGCTCAAAAAAGAACTAAAGGAAGGGCAGAAGGAAGGCAGACAGGGAGCAGACAACACTGGCATTTCCTCTTGATCTGTCTTCGCCTGTTGGTATTTCATTTCCTATGCGTGTAACTAATTGGTTCTTGGAGTCTCTATCAAATTAATTTGGCCAAAGTTATTTAATTTCACTCTGTCATTAGCAATGATAAAGCACTTAAAGGCAACACAGTGACAAATATTCTTAGCCAAATCATAATATGCTATAGTTTGAACAGCTCTATGATTTTTCTCAACTGTGGCATCATGCTAAGATGGGCCTATTTTCTTGTAGTTTCTAATTGTGTAATTGAAGCAACACTCATGGAGACCAAATACACACACACACACACACAGAGCTGATCTATAAATGAAGCTGCTAATAGTAGCTAATAAAATCCCAGTGCACATGATTATTCTACAGCCATCAGTTAACACAACGCTGACGCAGAAAGAGATCCCTAACAACCTGCTCATGAGGACTTTGGGGAACACTTGGAAGAAACATACACAGAGTTCAAGAAGTGAAAATGCATTTATGACGGTCAGTTAAAAGCGATGTTTGAAGGAAGAAAATAAAAGACAGTAAGTAATAACTGGTAGGGGCCCCTAACCACACAGCGGGATGTGGGTGTATACAGAAAATGAAGTAGTCATCATCCTACATGAAACACACTTGTGGCTGAAGCTCTGCAACACAATCACAAAATTAACCCATTTTCTCCACTCTGAAAATTGCTCAAAAGAGCAAAAATGCCAATATAGATCACTTGGAAACTTTTTTAACATTAGGACATAGTGCATACTTTCTATCTAGAGGACCACCTACAATGATAGCCACCACTAGAAGGCTGGCATTTCTGATGCTACATGGCATCATCATTCCAGTGCCTGAATTTATTATGACTCAGAACGCAAAGTCACCCAGAACCTCTGGCCCCTTCCACCAGTTCCCCAGGACTGTAAGGACAGAGGCTGGCGCTGGATGGGAACACGGGGAGCAGGAGGAAGAACACAGCATTTCTCCTGCCATTCCAAAAGCCTCTTCACACCCTTCCCCTCCCATCCCCAGGTCCCCCAACAGACTCCACCAACTGGTCTCAAATGTGCACAAAAGTAAAACTCCTGGGCAAGACCTAGAAAATTGACACAGAAATGGAGGGGCTGTGTGTGGGAAAGCCTGGGGGAGGTGAGCAGCTTACATCTGAGACGTCGCTCCTCACCTGTTCTAACTCAATCCTGTTCAAGTTGTTCATCATAGCACAATGTTCAGATACAAAATGTTTCCCCTCAGAGTCAGACAGCTTTAAGTAAAAAGTATTACACTGCCGAGAGATCATTCATTTCTGATTGAGACAGCATTTGGAATATCAAACACCAAGCACAAAATCAGAGCATATTAATACTTATCAAAAGGTTTACTTAACCCTATCCAACAGAAGCAGATGGAGACTGAGAGTATCATGCCCCATAATAACCAGGATATGGGAAGCACAAAGAACTCCCAATAAATATATTGCTTTTTTTTTAATTGGGGGGGGTGGGGGGTTGAGGGGGGTGGGAGTAGCAGCTACAACTTTCCTTGAGCATAAGATACCAGGAATTACATAAGAAGCTGCACTGCAAATACTGGACCCAATAAGAGCAACTGAAACTGATTCTGGAAGGTGGTTAAACTACTTTATCTAATACTATTAATAAATAAGAAGATCTTTCATTAGTTGGCAGGAGGGTAGCTGCTACTGGCCAATTTGATTTTCCAGAAAATGGTGAAGACTTGCATGCACTTATTCCCAAAGTATTGTTCTGGAATCAGAAGTTACCATGCAGTGTCATACTTTTCCAGAACAGGCCTAAAGTCTCCCTTCACCTGTTCCCCAATATTGGCAGGGGAGGGAAAAGTGTGTGTTTGGAACATTTTTTATTGAAACTTTTTTAAAAGTGAAGAGTTTAGAAACCTCATGGTAAATCAGAAATCGTTGATGAAGAGGGAACACCTAAGGAGAATGAATAATGAAATTATCCTTCCAGGCCACACTGGATGGCCTACACTTTGAAACCTAAAATAACCAAGATTCTTTATTATCCAGCGAAGGTACGTAGAAGATTTAGCAAGCTGAGCTTAAGATGCCCTACAGCTTGTGAACAAGAAAGAAAGTCGATTCTGTTTATCCCTGACTTAGGAATCTGCCTCATCCCCCTTTCCCACATTAGGCTACACTGGGGCTGGTTTGCTAGTCTCAACTCAATACAGACGCTAAGAAGCAGTCACCTGCGAGGTACCACCCAACCCCTAGGAGCAACAAGGCCGGCACACCTTACAAGTGTCCCTTCTCCCTTCTCCTCTACTCCCAGAGCCCAACCCAGAACTGCATTATCTCTGGGGACCGAAAAGCAAACAAACCTTTAAAAGAAAAAGAGGAAGAGCGGGCTTCTATTATATAACAATAGTAGATAAGGCTTCTAGAAAACGAAAGTAGCGAGAGGAGGGGCAGGGGTCGGGGGAGGCGAGGGGAGCCCGGCGTCGAGGAGCTTCCGCCGCCACTTACTCGAAGGCGAAGAAGAGTCCGCTAGTGACCAGGATGAGGATGAGAGTCAGGTAGAAGACGCCCGTCTGCCGGGCCATCATGATCCTCCCGTTGCAGAAGAACTTGTTTCTTCCCGGGAAAACCTCCCATTTCCTCCGGGCCGCGGTTTTCTTCTTCTTGTGGGGCGACTCCATGGGGGAGGAGCTGTGGGTGCTGATCTGACTGTACTCGCAGTCTTTCATGGGCCCGCCGCCGCCGGGAGGCATCCACGAGGGCAGCCGGCTGGGGGCGCACACCCCCAGAAGCCCCCCGGCCGCGCGGGTCCCGCCGAGCCACGACCGCCGCCGGCCGCCCGGCCGCCCCCCGAGCCGCGGCGCCGCGGCCACTAAGCGGGCTCCTGGGTCGGCGACAACTTTGCCGAGGACCCCCAGGTTAACCCTTTGGGGAGCCCAGCTGTCATAGCCCGATCCCCTTCCTAGAGGGACGCTGCTCGCCCGCAGCCCGCCGCGCCGGTCCTCAGTCGCTTCCAGCCCGCGTGCACAGGCTCCGGGGCCCCGCGGGGCTCAGGGGGCCGCCCGGCCGATCCCCGGCTCGCCGCGCGCCCGCCCCCTCGCACAGCGGCTCGATCGGCCCCGCCGACCCCCGAGCGCTGCGCCCCGAGGGGACACGAGGCGGCGGCCCCGGCGCCGGCTTCCTCGGAAACCACTTCTGCGCCTCGGTCAGGTTTATTCTAATCCTTCCTCCGGGCGCCGGATCCTCCCCAGGAGACAGCGATGGAAACTGGGAGGCAGCTGGCGGCCCCGGCAACCCCTCCCAGGGGTGGGGAAACCGAGCACGTTATTCTGTCGGGAGCGGGCTCGGCGACAGCCCGGGCGCTGCGACCCCGCGCCGGCGCGCCTGGCAGCGGAGCCGAGTCCGCGGCCCCCGCGCGAGGCTGCCGGGGCCGCCCGGGCCGAGGGGCGCGGGGCGGTTCGCGGGCTGCGCGGCCAGGGTCTCCCCGCTCCCTCCTGCCCCATAGGAGCCAGGCCCGGGAGAGGAGGCCGCCGGGGCGGCGGAGCGCGTCTCACGGCCGCGGGGCGAGCGCCACAGACACTTGTTTGCAAGGCTCAGCCCGGCGCGCGCGCGGCGCTCCGAGCGGGTCCGCCTCCTCCCGGCCGGTGGGCGGCGGCCCGCGCCGCGCCGGCCGGGCTCCTCCTCCGGCTCCTCCTCCTCGCCCGCGCTGCTCGGCCGGGCCCCCGCCCCAGTCCCCTCCGGGCGGGCCTGGCGCGACCCCCGGGAAGGCGCTGGGCTGCCTGTGGCTTCGCCCGGCGACCGCTCGGCTCGGGCGCCTGGGGCCCCCCCACAGCGCGCGCCCTCCAGCAGACTTCTGTCCGCCTCCGGGCTTCTCCTCCGGGTTTATGCCGGCAGCAGCGGCCGCCTCGGGACACACATTCATACTGCCACGCGCAAACCCATTCCTGCGACTCCCGGGGACCTGAGGAACCGGCGAGGAGAGGTGACCCTCCCCGACCTGCCCCCGCTCTTCCTCCTCCTCCCCCAGCGGGGCGCGTGGTCGAGGTGCGGGGGGCTCTACTGCTGCCCGGGAATGGGGTGAGGCTGCCCCCGGCCACAGGAGGGGGAGGGACGCCACGAGGCAGGCCGGACCCCGGGATGGGGTCTGCGGACGGGGGTCTCGGAGCCCCGCCTGGCCAGGTGTCTAGGTTTCCCGCGGGGACAGGAAGGGAGAGCGGAGCGGTTTGGATCCCCTCCGGCCCCGGCCCCTGCCTCCTTCCCGGAGGACAAGCCCCGTGGCGACCAGGCTCTGCCAGGGAGGCAGGGTTGCTGCCTCCCTGGTCCTTTCTTTCGCACTTCTCCGACACGGGCGCTCACAATTTGCTCACTTTATTTCTCTCCTTTCCCAGGCGGGCCCCCGCGGCAGCAGAGGGACCGCCCGCGTCTCCCCTCCCCGCCCCGGCCGACAGTCCCGGCCGATCCGCTCGTGCGCTCGGCTCTGACTTTGCCGCGGGGTCTGAGTCCTCGGGTGATGGGCACAACCGGTGGGCAGAAGAAAGCGGAGGCAGTGGGCGGGGACGCTCGGTTTTCCGAGTCCCACTTTCCTTTCACGGCCCACTGGGATGTGTAGTTCTTCCTCTCGCTGTCCGGCTCGGAGAAGAAACAGGACTTGGAGAGCAAAAAACTACAAATCCCTGCATTCCTTGCGGCAAGCGCGGGAGAGGCGCGGTGCTGGGCGTTCGGTGCTCGGTGGTTGCAGATGGGAACTAACAAAGGGAATGGAGGGGATCGGTCGTGCCTTCTCTGTGCTGGACACTTTACACATGACACACGTTCTTTATCTGATCTGCCCTCCAACCCTGCAGGCACTATTGTATCCAGCATAGAGAACGCTCAACTACTTGCTAGAGATCACGAAGCGCGCTGGTGGTAGATAGAGATGGGGTTAAACCCAGAGCCCTGAGAATTTCCCTTACAGAGCGCTGCCTTGCTGGGCAGCGTCAAAGGAAGAGAGGTTGGTTTATCCAAGAGAGAAGAACGGGCCGGTTGGGAAGAGCTTCCTAGAGTAAGGAAAAAGTGATGGGGATGGCAATTAGAGTATGACATGAAATTATAAGGAGTTATGAATAAAAATGGAATTTACCAGGGGCCATTCCAAAACAGGTTAGGGGAATGGGTAGAATCTTAAACACGCAATCAGAATTGAGTTCAAGTGGTTTTAGGTGTTGTGTGACAGATGAGTATATTACAGGGACAATTAAGTACTTTGTGGCTGCACTACTTTTAAAAAACCTACTGGCTAGCCTCAGACATTTCAAGTGAAAGCTCTCCTATGCTTTCTTGTGCTTTACCTGATGGGATCAACAGGATTTTTTTTTTTAATTATTTTATTGAGGTTATATTGGCTTATAACATTGTGTAAATTTAAGGTGTACATTGTTATGTATCAGTTTCTGTATAGACTGCATCCTGTTCATGACCAATAGTCTAATTTTTATCCATCACCATAGATATGTGCCCCTTTATCCCTCTCTCCCTCCCCCCAGCCCCTTCCTCCCTGGTAACCACTACTGTGTTCTCTTTATCCACGTGTTTATCTTCTACATATGAGTGAAATCATACAGAGTTTGTCTTTCTCTGTCTGGCTTATTTTGCTTAGCATAATACCCTCATTCGTTGTCACAAATGGCACAATTTTGTCTTTTAATGGCTGAGTAGTATTCCACTGTGTATATACACATATATATATATACACACACCACATCTTTAACCGTTCATCCGTTGATGGGCACTTGGGTTGCTTCCACATCTTTGCTTCACACATTGTGAATAATGCTGCGATGAACATAGGGGTGCATAAATATATTCTTATTTGATTTATTGCAAGCACCTTTTCTCAGAGTGTCCCATTCCTGTAACAGATCCATATAGACTTGATGGCTTTAAAAAAGACTCCCATTCTTGTTCTCAATTAAGACCTACTTTTTCCGGCATCATGGTTATGCTTTTAAAAAGCCTTTCTCGTTAGAGATAACATACTAAAGTATTTGCATGTGCTTCATAATATTACGACCCATGCACCCTCAGAAAACATGAGGGTATAGATGAAATGATATTGGCAAACTCTTGAAAATTGTTGACGTTGGGTGATATATGTGTATTTGTTATCTGTTGCTGCAAATTACCACAAACTTAGTGGCTTAAAACAATACAGATTTATGGGGCCGGCCCCGTGGCTTAGCAGTTAAGTGCACGCGCTCCGCTGCTGGCGGCCCAGGTTCGGATCCCGAGCGCACCGACGCACCACTTCTCCGGCCATGCTGAGGCCGCATCCCACATACAGCAACTAGAAGGATGTGCAACTATGACATACAGCTATCTACTGGGGCTTTGGGGGAAAAAATAAATAAATAAAATTATATAAAAAAAATAACAAATGATAGTTTAAAAAAAAATACAGATTTATTATCTCACAGTTTCTGTGGGTCAGGTGTCCAGGCACCAGGGGTCCTCTGCTTAGGGTCTCACACCTGCCATCAAGGTGCCAGCCAGGCTGTGTTCTCATCTGGGGGAACAACTGGGGAAGAATCCCCCTTCCATGCTCACTCCGGTTGCTGGCAGAATTCATTTCCTTGCAGCTTTAGAACTGAAGACCCTGGCTTTTTGCTAGCTGTCAACTGGAGACTGCCCTCAGCTCCTAGAGGGCACCTGGAGTTCACTGTCATAGGGGCTTTCCCAACATGACCCCTTACTTCATCAAGCCAGCAAGGAGAGTCCCCAGAGCGAGTCTGCTAGCGAGATGCAATTTCACATATCATAAAGTAATCACACAGGGTGTGACGTCAAATGTTTCATATTCTATTGGTTAAAAAGCAAGTCACAGTTTTGCACACACAAAGGGGAGGGGATTATACAAGGGTGTGAACCCTAGGATGAGGGGGCCAGCCTGGGGTCTGTCCACTGCAGTGTACAAGAGGGTCCATTATGCTCTTTATCACATCTACTTATGTGTATGTTTGAAATTTTCCATAATAAAAAGAAATGAGTCATTTCTTTTAAAATTATATCTAAATTACCCATTGCAAGTAAGTTTCTAGATAAGCTTATATGATTGTTTGTAGTCATCTTCCTAGGAATTCCTTATTTCTTCCTGCTCCGTGTTTTCTCACACCTTATGGCAATTAATTCACTTAGGATGCATACTTAAAGAAGTTCACTAGAGCCTGGTATGACAGCCACAAATTTTAGCTCACCATCTAAAAACTACTCTATAAAGTGCGGTAGAGTTCATTCATTCATTCGTTCGTTCATTCATTCATTCATTTCACAATTATTTATTTAGGACCTAGTTTGCACTAAGTACTGTTTTAGCAGCAGGGCTATAAAAGGATCTAAGATAGAAGTTCATATTTGAAGACTAGAAAGAAGGGTGGAGAGAACAAACAATAAATGCAAACAAAATGCAAACAATAAAAGCAAATAAATGACTAAATGATAAGACAATTTCAGAGAGCGATTACAAGAATGACAACAGGGTTGTGGGATGGGGTGAGGGACCTCTGTGGAGGAGACAGTTGACCAGAGAACCAAATGATGAGAAGCAGCAAGTGCCAAGGCCTTCAAGGCAGATCAAGCCTGGAAAATTCTAAGATCACAAAGGAAAAAACAGCCTGGCTGGAATGGAGTGAGGGTGTGGTAAGAAGGGTGTGTGGTAAGAAGTAAGGCTGGGAGGTGACAGGACCAGTGAGGCATCTGGAATTGATTCTGCATGCACTGGGAAATCACTTATCTGTGGCCACCATGGTGTTAAGTGTTGAGGAATCAGAAAGAAGAGGAACATACGGTACTTGCCTTCAAGGAATGTATAGATTCCAAACTTGAATGCTAAAAGGACCTCAGCGCATCTAGGATTATAGACCAAAACATTTGTTTTGCATGTGAGGAAACTGAGGCCCAGAAAAGCAGTCACCTGCTAAAGATTCCTTGAGAATGCCTTCTATAACAAATAATCCATAAATGAATCTTGAATTGAAAGAGTGCATTCTGTGATTTAAATCTTTAGCAAACTGATAATGAATAATTATTTAGTGCCTGTCATGTGCAAGGCAGTGTGATAAAGAAGTTGAATATGGCAGAGAAGCTACAATCTAGTTCAGGAAACAAGGTGAACACACATGAGAAAGTAAAGAAAGAAAGAAAATAATATAATAAAAGTAACTATCTTTTCTGGAGGATCTTCTTGTATTAGGCAATATTCTGGTACTTTATACATTTAGCTCATTAAATCCAGAGGACAACCTGACAAAGAAGGATTATAATCTTTATTTCACAGAGGAGGAAACGAGATCAGAGACGTTAGGTGATTTGACCAAGATTTCACAGCTAGTAAGTAATGGAGTCAGAATTCGAGGCCAGGTGTGTATGTCTGATTCCAGCTTTTTGTAATACAGCCCACTACACAATGGAAAGAGTATACTGTGTCTGATTAAATGCTAACTGAGTAGACAAGAGTATCTTGATTTCAGAGGAAAGAGAAATCTCTGAGGCCTAGACTGTAGCAAAGTGGAACTCCAGGACTGTAAGAATTTGGATAGACAGAGCAAAAGGGGTTAGGATCTCAGGGGAATGGGAATGGTGGGAAAACACAGAATGTTTCTAGTTGGAGTAGAATCCACAAGGATTCAAGTGCAAGTTGTTTCCTTGGAAGAGGATTCCAGAAAACCCCTCTAGGATAGTGAGGAAGTGAGATAAGAGGGAAAGAAGCCTATAAAGTATACATTATGAAGCAAGTTACCACTGTGGGCAACCGAAGCTCAGATCCCCCAGGGAATCTGCCCCGGGGTTACCCGACCTGAGGGGTGAGGAAGCTGAACTTTATCCACTAACTCATCCATTATTAATTGAGAGCTCCTTCTGGGAGCATTAACTCTTTCTCTTCTTTACATCTGACGGCCCTCCTAAAGCCACCTGCCACAGCCAGCACTGCTGTGAGCACTTAGGGCACCAAGGTGGCCCTCCCTTGATTGTTGGTGGTATCTTTGATTCCAGCTAGTCTTTCCCTATTCTCATCTGATTCAGTCAGTCCACTGACAAAAGGGGTTATGTTATTAACAAAATTAGAGCTTTGTTCCTTTCATCTGAGCAGCTCAAAGCATTCCACAAACCCACCTCAGTAATTCTCAGGATACCTCCAGGCAGCCAAGAGGAAGCATGGTCTTATCGTGAAGGGGGGAGTAAAAGGGGAAGACATTCAGATCCCAGGACATTCTGTGATTTACATACCTTTTGGGGCCAGGATGAGTGTGTACCCAGCGTGGTCAAAGGGACGCCGTCCTAGAAGGGGAACTTGAAATCCCCAGAAAGGAATTTCTTCTGACAGTTCCAGGATGGCAGGAAGTGAGTGCTGAAGCTCCCACACCAAACAAAATTCTTCAGAAAATCAGACACTCTAATTCCTTCCAACCCAGAGTTTGCTCGCATTTTTACATGTGCTCAGCACATCTGGGAACATCTTGTGTCAAAACGTGTAAGATGTGTAAAGTACAGTAATAAACTCAGCGCTACAAGAAAAAATTGGATGAGACAGAAAAAATTTAATCCAAAGTTTCCTTGTAATTTTCCCCTAGTGACTTTTTCTTGCCTTTTTAACCTAAAAATATTACTTTTGAGTATTTTTATAGAAATAATACATGTGCATTGGAAAAATTATATTACACATAAATATGAAAAATGTAAAAGTTGTTCAAATTCCCATCGCCTTAAGATAACAATTATGAACATTTTGTTGACCATCTTGATGTAATTCATTTTATGCAAATATACATGCACACACATAAATCTATATCGTTTAATAAAAACAGAATCGTATCACGTATGCTGTTTTCATCCAGTATGCTTTTTTAAAATTTTAGAATTTCCCCCTTCATCCCCAACCCCCATTCTTTCCCAAGTAACCAATGTTAACAACTTAGTATATATCCTTCTCCAGGCTCATATAATTATAGGCAAACATAGATACACACAGTCCATATTCCATTTTCATCAATTGTTCTAATAATGTCCTTTGTGGGTAATTTTTCCCAGTTCAGGATCCAGCCCAGGATCATATATGACACTTAGTCATTAGGTCTCTTGAGTTTCCTTCCATATGGAACAGTCCCATCTCTTCTTTTAGTTTCTTGATCTTGACATTTTAGAAGAGTATAAGCCATTTATTTTGTACAGTGTCTCTCAGTTTGGGTTTGTCTGGCGTTTCTTCACAATGAAATCCAGGATAGGGCTCTCACCAGGTTTCAGCCAGGTGCACACAGGCAGCGTTGCTGAAACTACAAGACACCTGCCTGGGTCAGGCCCTCTGCTTCTTCTAGGTTCCTCACACAGTCTTGAAGAAGCATGTCCATACCGCTTCCAGCTGCAGGTGCTGGAGCAAGCTGGAATGTGCCTCAAGCCAAAGCCAAAACTGACACCTAAATACAGACACTTGTTAACTGACACGCAAAAATGTATGCACTCAGATTTCAAGACGCAAAAATTATGAAGAGGTACAAAGTCTCCAGAACTATTTTGTTGTTTACTTGTAAAATGTGCAACCGAACAGTAGACAGTAAAATAGTGGTGAAAGGAAAGCTTCCTATGAGTGAGGAGAAACAGTTCTACCCCTCTGTGGATTAATCTCCTGCAGGAAGACACAGGAGACCAGAGCGCTGCGTTCTATAAGTCGGCTCCAGTGGGAGCCACGCCTAGGTTCTCAGAACACCTACGTCTGGCCAGTCAACAGCCATTCGCTCCTCAAAGGATGCGAGCGAAACAAAGAAACACTTCTCTCAACTAAAAATGCTGCTTAGTCAGAAGGAATTCCAAAAGAATCTGGAGTGGATGTCAGAAATTTCTTATCTCCTCTGTCAAGAATGGATTTTGAGAAACGTCTAATGCTATTTCTGAACCAAAGCTAGTCAGTGAAACAACTTGTTTGACTTTTGTTTATTCTCTGAATATGTGGAAACCAGATCCAAGAACAAACTTTTCTTGGCATCCTGGGCATTTCTGGGAAATAAAAACCTCATTGGAATGAATAACCGAAGCCTACCTGCCTCGAAGGTTGGTTCTGAGATAAAAAAATATGTGAAAGCGCCTTGTAAATAGTAGATTCATATGTAGGCATTAATTGTATTCTTACTCTTTTCCGTTTTCTCAGCAGTCTTCATTATTTATATCATTTTCTTCCAAAAGGAAATTGAGACCCTCATGAGCATGTCTACTTACTCTTGAGGATTTCTTTTGGGAGTCAACAGCCTGATTGCTATATCAAAAAAACTGTGTGTCCTTGTTCTCCCACAAACATCCACGTGACTATGCATTAGTGAAATCTGAAGACTATTCCTATTTTGGGTATAAAAATATCAGAGATAGTCTTAATAATAAATGATTCAATAAGATAAAGAGTCAAATATATTTTATAGAAATTTTCATTTTTATAACTTTCTATTGTTCCTATAACATTTCACCTTAAGAGACATATTAATTGTTCTAGTACGGACTTATTTCTGGGTTTAAAATTATTTCAAAACATAACATAGTAACTTATACGTTAGCTATTTTTGCCATCTTTTCTGGAACAACATAGATGTAAGTTTTTTTAATAAGCAAGGATTATTTTCAACCTATTTAGGTCACTTAGATACATTAAAAAAAGAAATCAGGTTATGCATTTTGGTAGGAGTGTTAGTGAAGTGATGCTGTGTCCTTCTCAGCATCAGGTCAAAGGTCAATGATGGTGGTTTGTCCCCATACTGGTGATGTTCATTTTGGTCATTAGGGTAAGATGGTTCCCCCAAGTTTTTCCAATATAAAGTTATTTTCCTTTGTCATTAATAAATACAAAGACTGTAAATATCTTGTTCTTTATAAAACTCTCACCCAGTAATTTTAGTATCTATTGATTTCCTAATTCTTCCTTCTTTCCTCTTTCTCTCTCTCTCTCTTCCCCTCTTTCTCTCTCCTCCTTTCTCCCCGTTTCTTGACATATTAGGGTAAGGAAGAACTTTCCCTTCTTCCCCATTTATGTATCTATTCACTGGTTTACTTATATCAGTAAGGCTTCATAGATACTTATATTATTCAATGGGTTATAATCTATTATTATCGATATTTTGATATTCATATTGTTCCAGATTTGGCTATCGAGAGCCCCTTCAGCCTAGCTCCTGTGTAATTTGACATGATCCAATCATTCTTGGAGCACTTGCCTCCCTAGTAACTGACTCAGTCAGATGTTCCAGGGTCCTCCCAAACTTTCCCCATCCCAGCCCCGCAATCTGTCATTTCTCTAAGGGGTCCTAGTTCCTGTTAGTGGAAAATATATATGTGTTTGTATATCTCTGTTTCTATCTCTATAAAAACATAGACAGCTATATTTATCTTTCTCAGTGTTAAATGTTTCTCACTGTACTGGCTGGCACCGTGGCTTGGCGGTTGAGTGCGCGTGCTCCGCTGCTGGCAGCCCGGTTTGGATCCCGGGAGTGCAGCGACACACCGCTTGGCCGGCCATGCTGAGGCCGCGTCCCACATACAGCAACTAGAAGGATGTGCAACTATGACATACAACTATCTACTGGGGATTTGGGGAACAAAAAAAAGGAGGAGGATTGGCAACAGATGTTAGCTCAGAGCCAGTCTTCCTCAGCAAAAGGAGGAGGATTAGCATGGATGTTAGCTCAGGGCTGATCTTCCTCACAAAAAAAAATAAATAAATAAAATAAATGTTTCTCAATGTTGAATGTTAAAACCATGTTTTTAAATGGATACATGCAATTTTAATCAAATGCTACAGGCTATATTGCATGCTTCTCTCTTTCCTTATCTGTAGCTCCTTCCTCCCATTATCCTCACAAATTTATTCACTTCCTTAAGCCTGGAATACAGAAAAGGTTTCAGAATTGCTAATTTATGGCACCATGAAAGGCAAACCAGCAAGATAGAGTTAAATAATTATTTACAGTTCTTTGTTTTTAATTTTAGACACTTTAAAGAGAGAGAGAGAGAGAGAGAGAGTGGACATCCTTGCATTGTTCCCAAATGTGGAAGGAAAGCATCAAATATTTCATCATTAAGTATGATGTTACCCTTAGGATTTTTATAGATGCCCTTTATCAGGTTGAGGAGGTTTCCTTCTATTTCTGGTTTGCTGAGAGTTTTTGTATATATGGATGTTGGATTTTGTAAGATGTTCTTTCTGCACCTATTGAGATGCTGTTTTCTTCTTTATTCTGTTAATATGATCTATTACATTAATTGATAATTGAATGCTAAAAAAATTTTTACATTTCTGAGATATTCCTCACTTGGTCAAAATGTATTGTCCTTTTCATGTATTTGTGGATTTAAATTACTAATATTTTGTGAAAAAATTTACATCTATGTTCATGAGGGTTATTGGTTAGTGATTTTTTATTTTTTATTTTATTTTATTTTTTTGGTCATTCTTCTGTCAGATTTTGGTTTCAGGATTCTCCTGGCCTCATGAAACGAGATGGGGATTGTTCCTTCATATCTTTTTCTGAGAGAGTTTTGTAGAGTTGGTGTTATTTCTTTATTACATGTTTGATAGAATTCACCAGTCAATTATTTGGTCCTGGAGTTCTATCTGTGGGAAAATTCATAATATCAAATTCAATGTCTTCAAAAGATATAGAACTATTCTTATTTTCTGTTTCATCTTGTGTGAGTTTGGGTAAGTTATATTTTTCAAGGAATTTTTGCATTTCATTTAAGTTGTTGGATATTGGCTTAAAGTTGATCATAATATTCTGTTATGATCCATTTAATGTCTATGAGATCATTTATTGCAGATATTGGCAATTAGTCTTGCTAGGGGTTTATCAATTTTATTAATTTTTTCAGAAAAACAGCATTTTGCTTTGTTAATTTAAGTGATTGCTTACTTTCTGTTTCATTTACATCTGCTCCCATCTTTATAATTACCTTTCATCTATTTACTTTGGGTTTAATTTGCTCATCTTTTTCTAGATTCTTAAGGTAGAATCTTAGATTGATTTTAAACCTTTTTTCTTTTCTAATATAAGTATTTAAGACTATCAGTTTCCCTCTAAGGACCACCTTAGCTGCACCCCAGAAATTTTGATATGTTGTGTCTTCATTATCAGATATCAAAATATTTTCTAGTTTTCCTTGTGATTTCTTCTTTCCTCCATGTTTTATTTAGAAGTGAGTTGTTTAATTTCTACGTATCTTATAGTTATTAATTTCTAATTTAATTATTTTGCGGTCAGAGAACATACTCTGTAAGATTTCAATTCTTTTAAATTTACTGAAACTTTTTTTTTCAAGCATATGTTCGGTTTGTTGTGGTTCTGGGTGCACTTGGAAAGAATGTGTTTCTGTAGTTCTCAGATGTAGTATTCTTTAAACGTCAGTTAGTTCAAGGTGGTTGATGATTTAGCCAGATCTTTTATATCTTTATTAATTTTTTCTCTAGTTGTTCTACGATATCTCCAACTATGATTATGGATTTGTCTATTTTTTCTTTAGTTCTGTCAGTTTTTGCTTCATGTTTTTGAAGCCTTGTTATTAGGAGCATACACATTTATGATTGTTTAATTATTACGTATACCCACTGAATTGGCCATTTTATTGTTATAAATGTTCTTCTTTTCTCTGGTTATATTCATTGTCTTGAAGTAGTTGATACTAGACAAGATACTGTTTTTTTTGTTGGTTTTTTTTTCTTGTGAGGAAGATCAGCCCTGAGCTAACATCTGCCAATCCTCCTCTTTTTGCTGAGGAAGACTGGCCCTGGGCTAACATCCGTGCCCATCTTCCTCCACTTTATATAGGATGCCACCACAGCATGGCTCGACAAGCAGTGCATCAGTGCACGCCCGGGATCCGAACCGGTGAACCATGGGCCGCGGCAGCAGAGCGCGCACACTTAACCGCTTGTGCCCTGACAAGATACTGTTTTAATAGTCTAATATTAATTTAGCCAGCCCAGCTTTCTTGTATGTACTGTTTGTATGGTATATCTTTTTCCATTATTTTACTTTCAACCCCTCTGATACTTTACACAGGAGTAACTCTCTTAAACAGCATATAGTTAGTCTTGCTTTTTTATCTAGTGTGACAATCTCTGTTTTTAATGGGAGTGTTTAGTACATTTACATTTAAGGTAATTATTGATGTGATTGGATTTAGGTCTACCATTTTATTTGTTTTCTATTTGTCTGATCTGATATTTTGATTCTTTATTACCCCTTTCCTGCCTTCTTTTGATTTTATCGAAAAAAACTTTAATATTTCATTTTAATTCCTCTACTGGCTTTTCAGCTATACCTCTTTTCCTTATTTTTTTAGTGGTTTCTCTAGGGATTAAAATATGCATACTTAACTTGTCACAGTATTTAGAGGTAATGTAGTGTAAATTTTTAGATGTTTAAATAGTATAGTTCTATTTACCTCTGTTTTAGTGCAATTGATGTCATATATTATAACTGTATGTATTACAAACCACAAAAATATGGTGACCCACTTTTTGCTTTAAATAATCATGTTACTTAAAGACATTAGAAGAAAAACATAGTCTTTTATATTCAGCCACATACTTAACATTTCTGATCCTCTGTATTCCTTTCTGTAGATATGAATTGCCACCTGATGTCAATTTCTTTCAGCCTAAAGAAATGCTAAAGAAAGCTTTCCTTTATCTGAAATTATCTCAGTTTACTTTCACTTTCTTAGGATATTTTTATTGGATTTAGAATTCTGAGTTGGTAGGTGATTTTTCCTCAGTACTTTAAAGGTGCTATTCCATTGTCTTTTGGTGTCCATTGTTTCTGATGAGGAGCAAGCTGTCATTTGTGCTATTGTTCCCCAATATGTGCTACATCATAAAAAGTGCTACTTTTAAGATTCTGTCTTTGTTTTTCAATTTGACTGTGATTTGCCCAAGTGTTGTTTTCTTTTTATTTATCTTGCTTAAGATTCAGAGATTTTTAGATCTGTAAATTTATATTCTTCACACAATTTGGGAAGCTTTTGGTCATTATGTTCTCAAATGTTTGTATATGGCCCCATTCTCTCTTTCTCCTCTCATTCTGGGACTCCAATTCCGCATATGTTAAACTTCTTGATATCGTCCCATAGGTTAATGAGGCTCTGTGTATTTACTTTTTAAAAAGTCTTTTTTCTGTGTGTTCTTCTGATCAGATAACATCTATTGATCTGTCTTCAAGTTCACTGACCCTTTCTTCTGCCATCTCCAATTTGCCATTAATCCTAACCAATGCATTTTTTGTTTCAGATATTTTATTTTTCAGTTCTTGAATTTCCATTTTGTTCCTTTTTAGTGTTTTCCTTTCTTGCTGAGCTTTGTCCATCTGTTGCTGTATTATGGTCCTATTTCCCTTTAAGTCCTCAAACACATTTATAAGGACTCTTTTAAAGTCTTTGCTAATTCCAAGATCTAAGTTATCTCATGGTATATTTATATTCATTGTTTTTTGTCTTTTCTGCATGGGTCACCTTTTCTCGCCTCTTCACATGTCTAGTAATTTTTTATTGTTGCTGGACATCGTAAATGCTCCAGTATTGACAGTATGGATTTTGTTATCTTACTTTAGATTTTTTTTTCAGACAGTTAGTTTACTGACAGACCATCTTGAGCTTTTTCAGGTTGGCTTTTAAGCTTTGTAATGTAGATCTAGAGTGGTCTTTACTCTAGGGTTAAAGTAACCCTATCCCTAGAATGTGGACTTTTTGGCATGTTGAGTGCCCAGGATGCTCAGTGAGGTCTTTTCACTGTGGGTGGTTGGAATTCCTATGTCTCACAGCACTGTGAAACCAGGCCTAGTAGAGTCTTGTCCTTGCATTCACAGTTCAATATATGGACAAAGAGGTAAGGAGATCTCTAAGCAGATTTTTGGAGCTCCTTTTATACACAGCTCCCTTCATTCTGATATCCTGCCCCACAAACTCCAGCTGCCTTAGCAGCCCTGAACTCTGTTCTCTGCCTCCGTAGATCAGTGAGACTACTAATGGCATGTAGGCTCCTTCTCCCTACACCATGGTCCAGAAAGTACGCTTAGGCAAAGAGCTGAGATGATCATGGTGCTCACTTCATTTTCTGCCTGTTGTTCAACATCCAAAAACAACTGACTCATGTGTTTTGATCAGCTTTCTAACCATTTATGGAGAGAGGGTTAATTAGGTGCCATTTACTCTGTTGTGGCCTGTAGTGGAGATGCCATGATAGGTTTTTATAAATGTTCTGTGGATGCATGCTCAGTTATGTCCTACCAGGGAAACGAACACAGTACAGTGCTGCCGTTTCTCCTGTGGATCCATGGGTCTCCTCAGAACATGCCCTTTCCAAGAGGACGTACCTGATGCTCTTCCAGGTTCTCCACCCCGAGTCTTCAGACTCTCCCACCTAGAGGAGAAGAGCCTTGTGCTGGCTTCCTGTCTGGATACTGGCAAGGTCAGAGGTTAGCTCATCCCCTAGGTCTCAGCAGTTTACTGTGTCCAGCTTAGAAGTAGAAATTGGTAGTAAAATTGAAATAGGAAGGGGAGAGTGCAGGCTTATTCAAATTGCCATTTTCTACCAAATTCAACTTGATTACAATCTTGAATTAGATAAATGAGAGGAAAGTTTGTTGAGCACCCTTTAATACGGAAGATGAGTTTATATTTTTTATTCAATGCTCACTCAAACAAAATTCCTGGCCAAGATACCTTTTATTATGTAAACCTATAATTAAATCTTTGAATCTTTTAATACCTCTATTTAAAGATAAAATTTGAGCAGTCTAGGGTTTAGATTAGTGCCCTCCAATCCCCTCTCCATTGCCTAGCACAACATTCAGTAGTAAATGTTGATGATGATGAAAAACTGCAGTTGAAACAATACCAAATGCTGGTGAGGAGGTGAAACAACAGAACTCGCATATACTGCCTCCATCTAGGTCTTTAGTACTATTCATAAGAAGACAGGTACAAGAGCAATCACTGAAGCATTGTTTTTGTAAATAGTAAAAAGAATTAAAACTTGAAACAATCTGTATGTCCATTAGTAGGAGACTAGACAAATAAATTTTGGACTATTTATAAATAGAATATTATACAGAGTGAAATGGAATATTTAGAACTATAGAGTAAACATATAAATTTCAAAAAAATGTAATGTTGAATGAAAAGAGAAATTTGCTGAAGGTTACATATATATATCTTTTCTATGAATTATAACAGGATATATTGTGTATAGTTATAGACATGTATACTAAAATTCCAGAAAAAATCTAAAGGGATGCTAAATGCAAAATTCAAGGTATTTATACTTTCTGCAAGGGAAGAAAGAAGGAAAGAAGAAAAAGAGGATCAAAAGTTTAAGCTGTATGATTAAAACAGGAGAGATTATTACGTTTTTTTATATTATTATGTAAACTTTTTCATATTTCTGCAATATTTCTTAATATTTTTTGGAAGAACAGGATTATCTTTTCATTTCCATACCCCAATTTGTTTAGAAATGAATAAAAGAATTTTCAAACAATGTATTTTCTCAGATAAAAATATATCCTCTGGAAACCACCAAATGTAAGGGAATTTCCTATTTGATGTTTCCTATTCTATAACAGTGAGTATCTTTCTGGCCTTGTCCTCTATTGATAAGAGATATCCACATACTGAGATACAGAACAGCACTTTATTAGCAAGGTTGATGGTTAAGGTTTAGGCAAAATATGAGTGCTATCAAACACAGGTTAGAAAGAATACCTGGGGGCCGGCCCCGTGTCTTAGCGGTTGGGTGCGCGTGCTCTGCTGCTGGCGGCCCGGGTTCGGATCCTGGGCGCGCACCGACACACCGCTTCTCCGGCCATGCTGAGGCCGCATCCCACATACAGCAACTAGAAGGATGTACAGCTATGACATACAACTATCTACTGGGGCTTTGGGGGAAAAATAAATAAATAAATAAAATTAGAAAGAATACCTGGAAAAGAAGAAAGGCATGTTTTACTAGAAAAATGTAAATAGGGTAAAGTGCTAAGTTACACATTAACATTGGCAGGCCCCCATGATGGTTCTGTCTCCATGTAAAACCGTAATCACGAGAAAAACTTACCATGGTACTTGATCTCAACCAGCTCTTCTCTGATAAATATTTACTATCCCCCCCCCCCCGGCAAAAGAGAAAGTGGGTAATAAAAATTCCATTTCCTAAGCTTTGGTACCTTAACAGTGAAACCAATCTAACTATCTAGATTAACACAGTTGTTCAGTGAGCTTGAAGTAAAGCTTTGAAAAATCTGTTGTAGGCTGAGAAAAAGACTATGCAAGGGGAGAACTGAGAAGAAGAAAGGAGTCTAAATGATATGAAAAATGTGAGGTTTAAACCTTAAAAGCGTTGGGTACCCAAGGTAAAGTTGAGTAATGTTGATGAACTGTATCTCATGCTTGCATCCACAGAGACCTAGGCATGTGCAATAGACTATAGGGATGCAGAGATGAGTGAGAACTAGTCTCTGACATTAACTGTAGTGACCAAAAGGTAACTAAGGACACTCCCACAGGGCAGATAATCACCACAATGATGGTGCACACAACAGAGCATAGAGCCACAGATGGAGGAATCACTAATTGTGGACAGTTTCATGGGGAAGCTGGCCTTTGACCTGGACCTTTACTGAAACTCTATTCATCCTCAATCAGAGCGATGAAAAGAAAATTCCAAAAACCAAAGATGAAAGACAACGATCATAGCATTGTTTAAATATTTGAAAAAATGGCATGAATGAAGAAGTATTTTAAAAAATATGTGTTATGGGCTGAAGTGTGTCCCCTCCCCCCAAATTCATATATTGAAGCCCTAATCCCTAGTACCTCACACTATATGTGGAGATAGGGCCTTTGAAGATGGTGGGCTCTAATCCAATTTCATAGACATATGCAGAGGAAGATCAAGTGAAGACACGGAGAGAAGACGGCCATCTACCAGCCGGGGAAAGAGACCTCAGAAGAAACCAACCCTGCTGACACCTTGATCTCAGACTTCTAGCCTCCAGACTTGTAAGAAAATAAATTTCTATTGTTTCAGCCACCCAGTCTGTGATACATTTTTATGACAGCACTGGCAAACTAAATATAATATGGTACACTGAAAATGGTAAAAATCCTGTGTTGACCTAAAATATTCAAACCATATTACCAAGTTAAAAACAGCAGGCTATCAAACACATGTATAGAATGATTCAGTTTTTATAAAGTCATGCAACTGTATGCATAAATATAGATAGAATGATGACAAATGTTTCTCTGATGTTTTGTGTGACTTTTTACTTTCTCCATTAGACTTTTCAGCATCAGTCCATTATTTTAATAAGCATGTGAGTGGATGGATTCAAGTGGGAATAAATATGTAGAGCAAGAACAGAATGTAGCTCAGGGCAGAACCTTGGGGAATGCTGTTATTTAAGGGACAGAAGGTGGGAGCGAGTGAAGGCTACAAAGAAGGATGGGTCAGAGGAGAAAAGCCTGGAGTATAATTGCAGAGAAGCCAATGAAGGGCAAGGTTATAGAAGGAACAGGGTGCTACCCAGTGTTAAATGCTACAGAGAAGAGCTGTGTGGAATCTGGCAGGAGACTGTTGCATCTGGAAACTAGGAGGTCATGCTGTCCTCTGAGAGCAGTTTGCACGAATGATGAGCCAGTTTGTAAGGATCTGTGGAAAGAATGGGCAGTGAGGAAGGAAGGCAGCAAAGCCATGAATAGTGAAAAGAATTACAGCCATTCAGGTGTAGAAGCAGACTGTCATCATCATACTAGGAATAGCCTGAATACAAACCCAGGATGTTGAGATGCCAGTTACCTAGAAACCCAAAGAGTACCTTAGCAACATGGACCAAGCTGTTGTATTCCGCATGGTACCTAAGATGTTTTTGAGCCCATTCTAGCGTAATCTGTCAATTAGCCTGTAATCTTTGCTTAATGGGAAAGATGTTTCTTTAAACCAAAGGCCTTGACAATGAAACCATTTAATAGCCCCTTTAGAACAACAAAGGTGATGGCAGCAACCAGCATAATCTGTCATTGGAAAGGTTCCATAATGTGACAAGAAAGCCCTTATAAACTCATTTGACTATGGGGAACATGCTTTCTTGTCTAGTTTCCTTACCTCTTAGCCAGGTTCCCTTGGAATGAGGACACAATAAAAATGAAACAGGCAGAGAGAGAAGGAGAGGGAGAGGGAGAGGGCATGTGTTTAGAAAGTGTGCCAGGCACTGCTCTTTCTCGCTTCATCTTAGCCAGGTTGCTCTGGGATGGCATGTCATCAATTGACATGTTATGTCATGTTATGATATATATACACGTTTACCAATATGTGTATTTGAGTATCATGTGCCACGCAGTGTACTACACACTTTACTTGAATTATTTTATTTAATTTTTACACAATCCCAATTAGGTAGGTGCTGTTATTATCTCCTTTTTATAGATGAGGAAACTGAGGTTTCGAAAAGTTATCTTATTTGCTTGAGATCACCCAAATTACTTGATTAAGGTCATGTCCTGGCTACCACAGAAGGCACAAAGTGGCTTTAGACATTCTGTCTCCTGCTGAGGAAGCTGCACCCTGCTAAAACCAATTAGGCACATACAGAGTTAACTACACCTAAAAGCAGCATATAGATGCTGTAGGAAAGAGGCCAGGTGTTCACTCATAAAAGGAGGTAGCTTTAAACTTTGCCTTTGAAGGGTAGGAGGAATTTTAATAAGTGGAGATTCCTTTTACCACAAAATCAAAGCAACATCTGTTTTTTCTACCTTTCTTTCTTTGTGTTATTCCTTCCCAGCTCTTTTCAAGCTGTCTCTAAACAGCAAGACATCACTAGCACCACCATCTTTTGATTCCCATCATCTTATTTTTCCTTCAGGACACCGAAATTCCTTAGCAATAGCAGACAAAGCTGGGCTTGCTCATATGCTCTGATGCTAGAGCAGGCTTTAAATGCTAAACAGCTGTGGCAGGGATAACTTAGTTATAGTGCCTTCAGTGAAGGACAATAGCGCATCCCTTTGGATAGGGAGCTCTGAATGCCGTGTGGACCAGCTTCTAGGGGAGGCATTGTCTGCAGCTACCAGAATTCACCCTGGGGGCATTTATGAGGACAGCTCTGTCCCATGATGAAGGTGTTATTTGAATTCACCTTTAATTCTTGTCTGTTAAATAAAATTCTAAAATTCTTTGTCTCTTTCAAGTTGGAGGATAGAGGAATTGAGTGGTCAATTTCACATCTGTGAGCTGGTAACATGGGCCTTGATGGGAAAGTCCATTGTCTGGACATTCTCCCAGCACTCTCTAGCACCCATATCTGACCTTGCTTCCTCCAAATCTGTCTCTAATTGGCAGAATTCCTCCACCAGAAAGCAGAAAGTAATTGTTAAAATCAATCAGTTTTTAAAATATTAATAACACTTTTCACATGGCTCACAATCAGATGTCTGTAATTCTGTGATCAGAAGGGAGAGGACATGTTTTTGGAAAGGTTCTTTAAGCAGAAAGTAATTCTGGGTACCTATAGAAAACAGCTCAAAGATAAGACAAATTGGAAAGAGTCATTTGTGCTTATCAAAAACAATTTCTTATGAGAAGAAAAGCTCATGACAGTTGATTGATAACTCAGTCTGCTGACTTAAGAAAAGACAAGCTCTCAATAGACAAAAAAAATTGAACCATTTGATTGCAGTGCCAGAGTTTCACATTTTAACAGTAGAAAAGGCTGAAGATGTTTCCATACCTCTTTCAAACACATGCGGGATATGAGGAACTTCTCCATCTCTTCAGAAGAGTTTAGTTTTAAGAACAGTTTAGATTATATAACTGGGAAAAAACCCTTATCTCTAGAATTATGATTATAAAATAAGATACTAAAATGATTGTAGCTTTAATTGTTCCTAAGAGTAGAATGGACCACCACCCACCCACTCACAATGCTTACTTCCAACCCTCCTAGAATGCATTACGTGAATACTGGAGGTACAATCCCATTTGTGGTCCCAGGTAATGTAATCTAAAGAATGCAGCCAGGATGCTGTAAAACCAAAATAGTTGAATCTTCAAATATTTCCTGTGTTATTTCATATTATTTTAAAATCTGGATACGTAAAGTGTCATTTCTTCCCAGTTTATATATAATGCTATTTTTATTATGGTTTCCTATGGAAACCCTTCCCCTAGGCATGGCAACAGCCGTATCTTAACAGGGAATTATTTGTTTAAGCTGGTTTCCCTTGTTGAGCTTTGGATGACACAAACTCATGTTTTATGCCAGTGGATTCTTTGAGGCGAATCCCTGCCCGCTCTTGGAAAATCATCTCGGGCTGCCATAGCCACACTCCCAGCTGCCAAGCAGCCAAGAAAAACCATTCCGTTTCCCCAGAGTTCGGTTCGAGGAACTTCGGGTCCTCAGGGACTAATGGAAAGTTACAGAAGCTGTGACCAAATTGTCAGAACTCTCCAGATCTGCTTGAGGTCAAACGTCAGATAAAGCAGTGAGGCTCAGAAGACACATAAGCATCGCAAGAAGCCTTCTTGCGAAAGAACTTTGCCTTTGCCTAATGCGTCTTTCTGATGACATCTTCTTCTTCTGTAAACGTTAGGGAATGGGAAACTTCTATTGCACCAAAAAATGAGTAGCTTGTATAAGATTAACTCTCCCACCAAAAAAGCTATAAAAAACACCCTCGCCAAATAAAACAGCCATTAAAACAACAGAGAGTGACCAAAACAGCCAGGACTTAAGGAGTCGAGGTCCTGGAGAGAGAAAAAATGCATTGCGGTGAGCCAGATAGTTGCCATTCCCATTTCCCTCAGGGAATTTGCTGAAGCATAGAGGCCAGATAGATAGAGAGATAAACAAACAAACAAATAAATAAATAATCTAGTGCTGCAGGAGTCTTCCTGGGCTGGGGAGACAAAAAGTAGAATTCAAGGGTATCAAACTGAAACGATTTGAGAGGCCAGCATCCCAAAGAAGTGAGCCCCACATTCCCGTGCAATTTCCCTTCAAGGCGTTGACCTATTCCTAAACTGAGCAGGCACAGTCCAAGAGGAAGAAACCAAGCAACCAGACAACAGACAGTTTGAGAAGCTTCTCAGACTAAAAGGGTCACCAGAGGTGTTAGTGGTCTCACGGTGCTAGGAAGACAAAACTTGGGAGTTCAGGACCCTCCAAAAAAGAGGAGCCCTGGTACCTACCCAAAACTGTCAATTGAGACCCTTGCAGGGCCACACCCTAGGAGTAAGGATGGAATAACTCAGAGATAGAATAGCCCTTACGAAACCTGAAACTCAGCTCCAGTCAGCTCAATTCCTGATTGGGTCAAAGTGATCTACTCGCCAAAATAAAATTAAGTCTTCTCTGTAGGAAGGTAATCATCATCTGGAATCTCTATAATTTTTTATACACAAGGTCTGTCATTCAATCCAAATGGCCAGCATGCCAGAAAATATGACCAATGACCAAAATTCAAGAGAGAAAAGAAAGCCAAGACAAAAGAAAGAGAATCACATGTGATCCAGACATTGAGATTCTCAGACTCAGACTTGAAAATAACTACGATTGAAATGGTTATGGAAATAGATAAAAAATGGAGAATTACGCCAAGAACTGGAGTGTATTTAAAAAGTATTAAATGACAATTTGAGAACTGAAAAATACAATAACTGAATTGAGAATTCAAAAACTGGATTTAATGATAGATTAAGAGCAGAAGAGAGAATTAGCAAACTGGGAGATAGGTCAGTTCAAAAATCCAAATTGAAGCACAGAGGAAAAAAATATGAAAATAGAGAAAAGAGTGAAAGAGATAAATGTCCCATTATCTAACACGTGTAATTAAAATTCCAGGAGAGGAGAAAGAATGGAGCAGAAACTATTTCCCAAAACTGACAAAAGACATCAAGCCACAGATTCAAGAAGTTCTATGACGTCTAAGCAAGATAAGTACAAAAGTAAACCACACTTAGGCACGTCCTGGTAATACTGCTGAAACCAGAGGTAAAGGGGAAAAATCCTAATAGTAAAAAGAGAAAAAAGACATATTACCCTCAAAAGGGCAACAATAAGACAACTCTGAGGCAAACACTATATTTCTGTATGCTGGAAAAAAAATTAGAAAATTAAATTTAAAAGATAATATCATTTACAAAGCAAAAATCATCAAATAGATAGGAATAAATTGAATTGAAGATGTGCAAGATCTCTTCCCTGAATACTACAAAAAAAATCCTCAGAAAATTTTAAATAGTCCTAAATAAATGAAAGAATATTCCAAGTTCAAAGATTAGAAGACCCAATATTTTAAGGGTTAATTCTACCCAAATCAATAGATTCAAGGCAATCCCAATTTTAAAAAATGCCTGTAGGTCGCTGACAAATTGGAAATTGACAAATTGATTTTAAAATTTATGTGGAAATGCAAAGGGCCAAGAAAAGTGAAAACCATCTTGATGCAGAAGAAGAGTTGGAAGATTTACGCTCCTGGATACCAAGATTTATTAGAAAGCTAAATTAAATAACTGTTGTGTTTATGAAAGGAAATAAAATAGGTCACTGGAATATAACAGAGAGTTCAGAAAAAAGGGTGGTCTTTTCAATAAATGGTGGTGGCTTAATATGAGCAAAAATTAACCTTAATCTCCTACCTACACCCCAAAATCAATTCCACATGGGTCATAGACCTAAATGTGAAAGGTAAAATAATACAGCTTCTAAAATAATACAGCTTCTAGGACAACATCTTCATAACCCGGGGTAGGCAAAGAGTTCTTAAACAGGACACAAAAAGCCCTAAATGTGAAGGAGAAGGTGGAAAATTGGACTTTATTAAAATTAAGAACTGCTGTTTATCAAAAGACAAAATTAAAATAATGAAAATAATGAAAAGGCAAGCAACGAGCTGTGAGAATACATATGTAATGAATATATATGTATGCATATGCGTGTGTCCTATAAATAATTGAGAAGGCAGATAATCCAATTTAAAAATGGACAAAAAGTTTGAATAGGCTCTTCAGAAAAAAGTATATCCAAATGGGCAATCAGCATGTGAAAGGTATTTGATATCACTAGTCATCAGGAAAACAAAAATTCAAAACACAATAAAATGCCACCACTCACCCAGCAGAATGGCAAAGATGAAAAGGACTGACAGTATTGGTGAGGACATGAGCAACTGATCTCTCGTCAGGGCCGGTAGGAGCAAAAATTAGTACAAATACTGTAGAAAATTTAAGAATGGTCACAAATTCTTCCCATCTGTGTATGTGTTTTGCAATTAACACACAATTTGCAACTGACTCTGCAGTTTCTCCCTCCAAAAGTGGGTCTGTTTCTCCAAGCCTTGAATCTGGGTTTGGCCATGTGACATGCTCTGGTCAATGGGACATTAGCAACTTCAACTGGATCCCTTCCTCCTTTCCACTGTGTCAGTCAGAGTTCAGAGGCAGGAGACAGAACCCACTCCAGTTATCTTAAGTGGAAAGAGATTTAATACAGGGAAGTCTGGGCTTACAGAATTATTGGGAGGCAGAATTATTCTATAGGCTGACCTCCAGGAATGACCCCCAAAACAAGACCACCAAACTAGATCTCCAGTGGAGTTCTACCTCTGCCACAATCAGGCAGGTGGACTGGACGAGGCTGCCACTGGAAGTGTTGAGTTCAAAAATGCTCCATCATAGCTGCAATCCAGGTGTCAGGGAGCCACTCAGTCATCCCACAAAGGCACTCAAAACTCATAACAGTAGTGACTGGACACTTGGGAATAAGCGCAATCTCTCCATGACCTCGCCTGCCAGCAGCAGGAGCCAAAGGAAGATAAGATGGGCCCCATCTCACTTCCCACTTCCAAATTTCAGGAATGTGCATCTAATTGGGAGAATGTAATTCACATACAGTACACTGGCTGCATGGGAGTCTGGGAATGTAGCTTTTGGCTTTCTAGCCTCTCCAGTACAGGAAGGCCCATAGAAAGAGATTGACATTAAGTACTGAGCGTTGATTCACCATGTCCACTGCACACTCCTTCCACCCAACAGAAGCCCATAGTCTCTCACACCTGGACCAACCCCTCAGTCATACAGCACACATCTACTCAGTGTCTGCTGGGCACTTGAGATTGAGGTAGGTGCCAGGAATACAAAGAAAGACATAGTTCCTGCCTTCAAGGAGCTCTTGCTCTAGAAAGAGAGAAACATACCAACCAGTGATCATAAGACAGTGCGGGGAAGGGCTGTGACACAGATGTGCATGCTGCACTTGGGGAAAATGGAAAAGACGCTTCTATCTTAACCGGGGGGATTAAGGAAGTTTTCCCAGAAGAGGCCCAAACATACTTCTGAGTCATTGATCATATCTTTTCCTTTGTCCAAAATAGATCTTCCATTCCATCTTAATCAAAATCTTGTGAAAGAACTCACTCATGCGTCTTAGTAGTTAAAGGTCAATTTAAGTTAGAAAAAACGGTCTTACTAATAGATTGTTTTTTACTGTCAAGTACATTTTTCAGAAATTAAGCTAACAATTGTAAATCCTTAGATTAGTTTTGAAAATTACAGATACGTTCCATATCAATTATAGCAAGGTAGTGCTTCTAAAAGAGATGAGTGTGTTGTGGAAAGTCTGTTCATATGCATGTTAATTATACTACTCCAATTTTGCTTACACAATTGGTCCAGAATAAATCATACTGTCCATCATGGAGGAAAGCATCTTTTACTCAGTCCTAATTCCATTTAAATGGAATCCACATAATTTCAGTTCTATCTTTGCTCAGCTTAACAAAATCACCGTAAAAGAGGCATCGTGCTTGCTTCATCACTAGCCAGTTCTGAAACGCCAGATGTAACCTCTGTGTGTCTGTGAGAGTCCAGTTTCTTACTGGGTCCCTACCACATCACTGTCATGCTTATCCTTCTCTGTCTTGTGGTGGGTCCTTATTTGTAGATGCTGTTTGTAGTTTATGTATCCAGGTGTGAGTGTAGCTGGAGACTCCAGTGGATGGTGGAGATACAGCTAGTGTGTCATTCTTTTAGTACTGTCTCTTCTCTTTGGGGGCTACTTAATTCTTTGGCTCAAAATGTGCCACTCCATTTCTAATTACTGCCAGCCAGATAAGTGCACCTTCTCTTTGCCCTGCCAGGCTCCAGATCTATGCGTTATTGAAAGCTGAGTAATGCTCATCATCTTTAAAACACAGATTCTAGTTCCTTGAGAGCAGCTACCATATGGACTTGAGGCGGAGTTAAGTCGTAATGGTGTCTGCCTAGCACTGGACTAATAGTAATCACTGATATTACTCTAGGACCAGCTTCCATTCTAGGCAAAAGCGTGAAGTGGGCAAGTTTGGGATGGAGGTGATATCTTGGGCTTTGCCAGGTGTGGTCTGATTCCACCCGATGCTGGCCTCTGTTGCTGAGGATGTTTCATTTTAGGAGAGTGTGTGCCTTTCTTGCAGTGCACTGCCCCAGAAGCAGAGCCAGATCTCTTTTTGACCCTGTAAGCAGTGTGAGTCCTTGATCCTTCTAGAGGGGCAGCGGCCCACCCACTGCTTGTCAACAAGGCCAGCCCCTCCACTAATCTCATAAAGCTACAGGGACCCCTGAACCTCTTGGGCAAAGGCTTCTGGGAACCAGAAAGGAGAAAGGCATGCCAGATCTTCAAACTGAGTTTTCCTTGCGCCTCCAATTTCAAATTACAACTCTTACTCTGCTTATACATCTAGTAAAACAAGAATAATTAATTTCACTTTTTCTTTCCTTAATGACCAATTACATCAAGTTGAAAGACTAAACTCCCTTAAATAATCACTTCCGTTTACATCTTGGTTAATTAAATTCCCTCAAATATGTTAAACGGCAGTTATAAATTTAATATATTCAGTTTTCTTTTGAACTACTTCAAATGCCTATCCTAAGCAGCAAAGCCTTTCTGAATACTTAAACAACTGTAATAAATCTAATAAATTAAACCTATAAATACTCTGACTCCCAAGTTCACTTAAACATTACAATATTGTTTATAAATTTAATCAAATTTTTGTATTTAATTTAAATCACAAGTCTAAAATCAATTACTTAATTACACATTTTAAATTGGAATCACGAGGCAAGTCTGTCTTTGTTCTAATAACCCAATTCTTTTATTACAATGAAATCCAAGTACACTTAGATTTTTTCAATGATTTCAAATGTATTCCTGAACTACACAAAAGTATGAATATTATGGTTTGATTTACTTTAACATCTCCATGGCTAATTCTAAACTTTCCTAGAGCTAGAAATACAGTTCACCCAATGAGAGAATAATTCCGTCATCCCCCAAAAAGCCGGGTTATCTTCTCAAAGTATTGGAATCACTTATTGGCCAAGCAGCCAAGTCCTAGAGGAGACTGCATTTGTCTGAGCCTGCATTTGTCCTGGGCCATCCTACCTGCAGCAATGGTGGACCCGTGAGCCTTTCTTCTAGTCGGACAATGGGGGACTCCAAGTCCTCGCCTTGCAGAAAATATTCATCTTGAAGCCCTTGCCGCCTGGCTTCAAGTGGTAGCAAGACCTAATCTTTCAAAATTTCTTTCATCATTACTGCCTGATGGGGTGCAATGGAAACCTGCATCCCCATGAAAATTTCAGTTACGTTCTCTAGTCTCTCCCTACCTGTTTGAATTTGAATTCTTTTCATCTTCCTCTATGGTGTGGCTACCACTCTTACAGGCATTTAGATAAAATCTGATTGGTTCCGCACATGTGTCGTGCCTCTGTCTGGCTCTGTCATCATGCTGATGATGGTCCCACTGCACCAGTGTCCCTTCACAGCGCCCTGGCAGAGCCTTCTCTAGTGGGCTGCTGACCTTAGTAATCCAGACCAGAAGTGGCAACCCTTCTCTGTGCTCAAATACACCTCCAAACCACAGAGCTAAAAACATTTAGATAGGCTTCCCATTGATGAAAGTGACCACCAAGTGATTTTGTGAAAAAATGTAAGTTACAAACATTGATTCTATCAGGTGCCATCATGTATTCACTTCACAAACATTATTGAGCACTTATTATATGCCAAGGAGTGTGGATACAGTGATGAACAAGACCCACCAAGTTCCTACCTTCATCCCAGTGAGAGGAATCAGATGATAAGCAAGCAAACGATTGGTCCACTCTCCCGGCAGTCATCTCTCAGATCCACACAGCCCTCCTGTGGCTGAGGATCCCAACAGCTGCCCTCCACACCATGAGCATTTGCACAGTGGGGCCCACTTTGTGGCAGCACCTGCCACCGGTTCCAACGGTCTACCCTCCAGACACAGAAGGTTCCGCCCTGGCTGGCTATGTGACCTGGAGCAAGAGATGAACAATTCCACGGACAGCGGTTTCCTCCTATGTCAAATGGAGACACTAGTACCTACCCCACAGGTATGGGGATTAAATGAGCTCATGCAGGCAAAGCTCTTGGCCCAGTGCCTGGCACCAAGCATGTCCTTGACCAATGATAGGTAGTACTGTCTTCAATACATGCACTTTTCATGTTAGGTATGTGTCTTAGTCAGCTCAGGCTGCCATAATAGAATACCACAGACCGAGTGGCTTAAACAACAGAAATTTATTTCTCACAGTTCTGGAGGCTGGAAGTCCGAGACCAGGGTGCCAGCATGGTCAGATTCTGGTGAGGGCTCCCTTCCTGGTGTGCAGATGGCCACCCTCTCACTGTCTCCTCAAATGACAGAAAGAGCAAGTTCTGGTCTCTTGCTCTTCTTATAAAGACACTAATCCCATCCTGAGGGGCCCACCTAACTACCTAATTACCTCCCAAAGGCCTCACCTCCAAATACCGTCACATTGGGAGTTAGGGCTTCAACGTGTGAATTTTGGGGGGACTCAAGCATTCAGTCCATAACAGTATGTTTCTTTGAGATTTCACTGGGCTTAATTTTTTTATTATCTCTTGAAAATGATACATTCCTGAAACCATACACAGAGGAACCTTGAGGAAGCATAGCTAAGCATTGCCAAAATTGTCCTCCATGTGCTATCTCTTTTCAAAGAACAAAACATTCCTTCAGGGAGTGAGCTGGTCATTCTCCACTTGGGCTCTCAGATCCATTCCTCATTCTTCCTCCATTTGTCCGTGCTCCCAAGAGTTCTCATGGCCAATTCCTGTTAGAATTTGGCCAATGGGAGGCACCAGATGACGCTGGAGAGCAAGAAGAAGGGCAGTTTTCCCCTGTTATCTTCATACTTTGGTGCCTGGTTCTCGGACTACATCCATGACTACACCTCCTGCCAGGGAGAGCGCTTCTGCCTGACTCCACATCTCACTGGGCCCCCATTTCCCCTCAGGCCCAGGGTTTATAATAGCTGCCCACTGTTGCAGTCTTGGGTGCCTCACCTATCTTGTTGGTCTCCTTAACCCTGGCCACTCCTCTATAAGGAGTCCCTTCATTCAAGAATCTTCTGTTGAACCACCTGCGAGGTTTTCTATCTCCTGCTGGGACCCTGGCTGATAGATGTAATTATAATAAATTTCAATATTTTTCCATGCAACCTACTTCTCTATCAGTCCTGCTCTTGGTTTAATAAATATTTTCCATCACTAAAAAAGAAATTCTGGAGAATTTCCAACTGGCACATGTAGCTTTGCAAGGTCATGATGATAATGGCCTGAAGGGAAATAGTCATTTTTAGTATTACTTGGAAGTGAGATTGAGAAATACAGTAAATAAAATACAATCCTTGCTCATATCTTGATGTTTTAAGAAATATGAAAAATGGGAAGTTGGAAGTCAGCACAGGAGTTCCCAGAGTTGAGCTATCAAAAGATCATTTTGTTATTGCTCATTTGCCTCCCACTGCTCCCTCCCTTTAATGCAAAGTACTAATTCTCTTTCCATAGGAATCCGACACTTAGCCCTCAGCCAATATTTAAGGGTTAAATGAGGCATTCCCTCATCTCCCCCCACCAGATCTTGGAAATTAGGGAAATAAGATTACTCTTGGAGAGTTCAACTTTAAATCACTTGTACTGCATCAGAACAGAGAAATGCAGTCACCTTAAAAGCAGAAGGACCCGTAGAACTGTAAGGCTTGGCTTTAGCTGGACTGAATATATTAAACTATCTAAAGCAAAAATATGTCAGTCAGAAGAGGCTAGCCAAAGGCGAATCACAGAAACACACATCAACTGTGCTCAATGAATTACTTGGCAGAGGAACAAGCCTGAATAACTCGTAATGTTCTGACATCTTAGTGAGACAAACACCTCAGCTTATCTCAGCCAGATGCCATTAAATAATCAATTCTTCTAATTCCCCATGTTTCAACTCTGTGCTTATCAAGAAATATTTTTATAGTAATGATTTTCTTATTTCAAAAGCAATACATGTTTATTACCGAAATAATGAGAAAATGTGGACCAAGCACAGGGATGGCGTTAATGCCTTGATATATTTTCTTCCATGCCATTTTTCACACACATAAATACACAAACATACATATTAACAAGAATAGAAATGTTTCATCCTTATTGAGATGTTCTTCACCTTGCTCTGCACTTAATAGTGAATAGTGAACATCTCTGTATGTCAACAAATATACCTCTACTACAGCAGGTTAATGGATACATATATTTTTTAAGTGGGCAATCCTATAATTTATTTAACCAGAGCTCTATTATTGCACATTTCTGCCATCTCCGTCATTTTGCAATTACCAACAGCACCGCAGGAATCATCCTTGTAGCAAATATATGCACCTCATTAACCATTTCTCTGCACAGATTCCCAAAGGGCATGGACATTCCAAGACTTTTGATATATTAGCCAGGTTGCTTTCTAGAAAATATTATAATTGTTCCAGTGTTTGCCGATTTTCATAGGTGATAAATCCTTAGGTTATTATTTTAATTTGTATTTTTCTGATTACTAGTAAAGCTGAAAATTTTCCACGAATTTATTAGAAATTTGAATGTTTTATCTTCCTATTCATATTCTTTGCCCATTTTTTAATGAAGTATCTTTTATTAATTACAGAGGTCTTTATATTAATAGAGATATTAACTTTTGTGATATGTATTGCAAATATTTTTCCCAGTTTGCTATTTGCATTTTATTGCAATATGGTGTTTTGCCTTAAGCTCAGACTTAGGAATGAATTTGACTTTTAAGCAACAGAAAACCCAACTCCACAGGCTTAAACAAAGAAGACTTATTATGTCACAAAACAAGCATCTCATAGGGAAGAAGCTGCTGGAACTAGTTCGGAGGGTTGACAATGTGATGACTCATATCCCTGCCCCCTCTTGGCCTCCTCCTACTTGTCATCTTATGGTTACTAAATGGCTGCTGCAGTGCTAGCCATCAGGTCTGTGTTCCAGGCAGAAGGAGGAAGGAAGGAGGAAGAGGCAACACCAGCTGACTCTTGCTTATGCCCATTGGTCAGAACTAGTCACATGGCCACTCACAGCAGCAAGCCAGGGGCAGGCGAGGGCAAAGGGGAGATGGGATTAAGTGAGCAAATTTACACTGTCTGCCATATGTATAGAACAGTTTTAAGATTTATACAGTCAAATCGGTCTATATTTATTTCTTTGGTTTCATGCTTAGAAAGTTCTTCCCCAACTCAAGTATGTATTCCAGAAGTTAGACATCTATATTTTCCTTCATTACTTTCATGGTTTCATTGTAACATGAGGTAGAAATCAAACTTTTTTCCAGATGATCAGCCAGTTGTCTCAAAATCATTTTTGGGTTTTCTCCACTGATTTGAAATATCTTAATTGTTTACTAAGCTATTAGATACACTTAAGTCCATTTTGGTACTTACTATTCTGTTCCATGGATCTAGTTAGTTGTTTCTGTGCTTGGCTAAATAATTAATGCGCTATGTGCTATGTCATTTATGTGCTATGTAGTAAGCAATTAATGTAACTTATCGTGCATTTTACCATTGTGGGGCAATACAGTGCAATCATGCAACCTCATGCTAGTGCTTTTTCAAAAATTTCTTGGCCTTTCTTGAATGTTTATTATTCAGATGAATTTTGAATCATTCTGTCAAGTTTTTTAAATGATCCTATTTGGATTTCAACAGGTATTGAGTTAAATTTATAAGTTGAGAAGACTTGACAACTCTTATAGTTAAGTTTTCTGAACCAGAGATATAGTACAGTCAAGTCTTCCTTCAGGTGTCAGTAAAGTTTTGTGATCATCACATAGTGGTATCTTTTTTCTCTGTTTTGTATTTTAATCAGTTATAGCTAATATATAGGAAAGCCAAAGATTTTTCTAAGATTGACTTTATAGCTGGCCACCTTACCGAACCCTCAATTCATTATAAAAATTTTCCTTGCTTGTTATTTGTCTATTTGACCTGCCAGAGCCTGAAAGAGGGGTGTCACATGCAACTTTCTGGTGGTTATCTGGCTTCCAGTGATGGTTCTTTCCATATTTTTCACTAAACAGTATTAAACTGGCATTTGGACTCATAAGCCTGATCAATGTGATTCTTTCCTGAGAGATAAATCTGCTCTTGCTCTGCTGACAAAACCAAGTATCAGAGACAGCAGAACTGAGTCACCCCATGTTCTGTGACAAAAACCTTGGAAGTTCTGTCACTAGGGCAGGAATTTCTTCTACATCATGTCCATCAGATATTAATCCAACTTCTGCTCAGAAAGTCCTAGTGACAGGAAACAATATAATTCACAGTTCCTAATTCCATTTTGGGGACATTTCAAGTTTTTAGAAGGTTCTTATTTATAGACAAAATGTACCTAGTCTAACTTCTCCCTACGTTTCCTGGGAGATTCTACCTGCTTCTTTAGCACTTTTCCTCAACTATATTTTCTTAGATAACATGGTTAAGATTGCCCACCATCTCAGTCACTGTCCCCTACACCTGCCCTGCTCTCTGAGGATGCTTCCTCAAACATGTACCAGAAGTGATGGAGCTGAGCAGGCAGACCTCTCACAGGCAGGCACACAACTACCTTTACTGTTTCAGCATCATTGCCAACTAAATGGTCTGTGTCTTTTTCACAGGGAGTGCTTTAGACAAAATCTCTCCCATCCTGCACTTCTATATTTGCTGATAATTTGTTTTATCCCTGTTCATTTTATTTGTTTTTACTTTTGTTCTAGTCTGCCCAAGTAATTTTGAGACATTTCTCTCATTCATTAAATAACTAAACGTTCCTGTTTTCTGCCTTCTGTAAAATTTAACAGGCATGCCTTCTAGTGTCTAGGTCCAAGCTGCCTCCAAATACGTTGAAATGGGCAGGGCTGAGGAGAGAGACCTGCAGCATGGCCTCAGGTGTCTCCTACCAAGGGATACATAAATCAATATTCTTTGAGCATAGGTTCTCCATCAGCTTCAATACAAACAATCTTATTGATAAAGTTATGAAAGGAGGGACTTTGTCAAAAGTCTACTGAAATAAGAGTACATATTGCCTGCAGTTCTGTTTGACCCATCAGAGATATGCTTGGTTATGGGTGCAGAGCTACAATGGAGCAGGGTGCACAGGGAGAAGCCAGGACATGGGATAAGATATGACTCCTGGAGTGAGATGCACGATGGGCTGGGGGTGGGGTTGGGGGTATTAGAGTTCACTGCAAGTAATAATAGGAAGGATAGCCAACCACTTGGCTCACAGCATCCGTATGGGCCCTGGCTTCCAGAGAGTGGGTGAGTGAGCAAGCATGTGGCACTTGCGTGCATGTATCCAATGATCTACCATCATAAAACAATTTTATGTGAGAGAGGGGTGTACTTTTCCAATTCTAGCAAAGATGCCATAAGGGCTAGTGACAGCACCATGAAAGATCACTCAAGTGATAGTGTGGCAGCCAGGGGAAGGGGGGCTGAGTGGGAGACCTTGAAAGAATAGCAGAGTTTCAGGAGAGAAGGAGTAGCCAAAACATATGTTGCAATATGTGTTGCAGATCGGGTGAACGGTGCAATAAATGGGCTCCTATGGGCAGAGTTGCTGGTCTACTGATGACTGTCTTTGGGTCTGGTGGTGATCTTGGTCCAATTTGCTTTGACCAGGGTAACTGGGTCATGTGACATGAAACATAGAAACCTCTACAAGTGGAACTGCCTAGAGCCATTTTTCAGAGAAGCTGAGGATATGACTGGCATACAACACATCATTGAATTTCTCCAGTACATTCTACTTCCATAACCACAGCACACTGAGTTAGTTCCTTTGAGAGAAATCATGTATCAGGTAGGATGTGCCTGAGCCAGCGGGTTGCTCTACAATCAGGAGTCAAGATGGATCTGCTGCTGAATCTGTAATTTGGAGAATTTGAGTGAAATCCTTCCTGGATACAAGATGCTCTGCTACATGACCTCTCAAGGTCACTCCCATTTCCATAGTCATGCAACTCCGTGAAAAGCAACCAAATAAGGATAAATATATGGAAGGGCTTGAAATAGAACATCTAATTCTACCGTAAGTCAGTCTATTTTGGTTTCTCAACTATACCAATTCATATTGTGCTTTGGGGACTGCATTTTTCTTCCTAATTGATTGGAACAAAGTAGATTATTCATGACCATTTTGGCTTTTGCTCCACCAACAAATAGCTCTCTTTCTTCTCTCTTAGAATGTGAAGAATAGCTCTAAATGTGATGCAGGAAAGTGAGATGTTTTTTTTGGCTTAAGTAGAATTAAAGATTTGCCCTCTTAGTGAAAACTGGTCTTCACTATTCTGACCACCCTTCGGGTTCAGACTAACTGCAGGGTGGAGACATTAAATTTTAGATTTCACCTTGAACAGCAGGAGGAAGGAGAGGCATTGCTCTCTGTCCTGTAAATGGAATAGCCTCATTTCTCCAAACCTAGATAGAATCCGAGTTTGGAGGACGAGAAAGAATCCTAGTGACTACCAGCTCAGTATTTCTCAAACTACAGTCTCAAGTGCACGAGATGCTCCTAAATAAAGGGTTCCTTTGTCAAATAACTTACAGAATCACTGCTTTCTGTGTCCTCCTCTTGAAGACTTTGAGAAGCCCTGAAGCAAAGAAACTTGTTATATTTTGTTTGTCAAACTTATTTGATCACAAAACCTTTTTTTTTTCCCCCAACTAACACCTAACAGCTTCTGGAACTGGCATGCCATGAAACATACTTTCAAGAGTGCTGATTTATTCAATCCTTCTCTCCTTTTACGGAGGAGGAAAATGAGGCCCATCTTAAGAGACGTGGAGACAATCATCTCCCATTACCGGCAGGGCAGAGAACTAGACTTTCACTTCCAGACAACTAGTCCAGGCTCTTTCTATCACCTTGAAAGAGGCATTAATGGCGGTAGCTTTGATGTGTCCCCTAGCGCATTTTCATTGTCTGGAATTTGAGGTTGTATTTATTTATAGTGCACTCAGCCATGAATCCATCAAATGCTTTGAATGTTTTAAAAAGGGCATTGGGCCCTGTACAGTTGACCTAAATAAAACACTATCTTTTAAATGGCATGTAATTTACTACACAGTGAAATATTTTCTCATGCTATATAATCACATTCTAAGAGGTTATTACTTTTATATGCAAGAGTAAATCAAAGGGGTCAAATCTCACTAAAATATGTTACTGGTGCCCAGTGAGAAGTAACAATAGACACTTCTCTTATAATACAGAGAGCAATAGTTGGTGAGCCAAAATGATAAAAAATTGTCCAAAGGCCATGTATATATTTTTTTCAAATAATGTAAATTCAAGTAGTTTGGGCATGCTGGCACTCTTCAGAAGCAACATTTTTCTGACTTATTCTCTGAATTCCAAAGGCACTTTGAATCTATAGGCGTTTTAGCATTTCTTTAGCCTTATAGATTGTTTCTGAGCCCCTAGGCCTGGATACTTTAGAGTCTTTCTCAAGATTTTTTTCCAACCTAATACGCTTAACGTATGAAATATACTCCCATCAGTTGGGATATTTTAAATTGGTTTCTAGCCTCTGAATATCAAGTTTCCAAAGCCAATACTGGCCCATGTGGTACCTTTTTGTGAACCAGAAAAAAATGCCTCTTCCTGGGGGCAGTTGCAGCCCTGCAGCAGGGCACAAGGCTTGGTGAGCAGAATACAGGCTGGATTCCAGCCCCACCTGTCCCCCCAGATGGAGGACCTCATGCAAATGAAAAAGTCACACAACTAAAGGCAGGGGGCCTGTCTGCTTCCCTCCATCTCTTCCAGCCCTCCCCCCTGTAGGGCTGAACTGATTCCCACCTGCAGACTCAGACTTCACCCTGAATTGAATCAGGCTCTACATATGGACCTTGGGCCTCTCAGCTCACCTTGCTGACTCAGCAGCAGAGTCCGGCTGACTCTATCACAGCACTCCAGTCTGAGACTGGGCTCCTGACCGTGGTCTCTTTCTGATACCCTTGCTATTTTAACTGGGATTGTACCTTGCAATGACCAGTTACCATCTCTAGGTCTCCAGTTCTGCCCAGGATTGGGAGGCTGTTATCTATGGACAAATCTCTTGGTGATGCCAGCCTTCCTCTGAAGTTCTGGACTGCCTCCCCTGCCCTGGATCCTATGACACCATGTCATCTATTCAGAAATACTTCTACTCCATCTCACAAGGAGACCACCCGGACTGCAGACCTCTCTTGCCATGACCCCTTTGGCATGCACTTTGTTCCCAGAACAAGGCTACTAGCTTCTGAGTCATTTGCCAGAGCCTCAGCTGCTGAGCCTGCTTCTGGGAACTAGCCCCTCCTCCACAGTCCCTCTGCATTCCAAGACCCAACAGTCCAGGTTCAGCCCAGATGCAGACCAATCTCCTAGGCCCTCTGGATCCACATGTACAATAACTGTTGATATTCAGAGAGGTGACTGGAAGCACTGCAGATTACATAAGCAAAAAATAAAAATGTTGCTTTAGTCCCTATTTTACTTATTAAGGCAGAAAGTAGAAGAAATACAGTTAGAAAGAAGATCAACTACAAAGGTTGAAACAAAAAGATGCTTTGATGAAATTCTCACTTGCTTAGAAAATTAAGTCATAGAACTATAAGCTCCAACTAGCCAAGGGCTGTGCCCCCTCACTTCACCATAGTAAACCGGTGCCTAAGGGCATCACAGGTACTCAGTTAATACCTGTTGAATGAATGAAAACTAAAATCAATCTAAACACAGTATTTGATCAAGAAAGGTTTCATTAGTTTATGTAGTCACTCTTCTATTGTATGTGTGTGAGAACCTGTTTTTGAGTCGTTTTTTAGTTTATAATCTTTAACACATCAGAACAGGAGAAAATAATTAATAAAAATAAACATAATAAACATAATAGGCATTAATGACACAAGTGGTTGATATCAGGGATCTTAATAGTAAATGTGAATGAAACATATGTGCCTGTGTATGAAATATTGAAAAAATCATAATCATAAATGGACATATATTTTACTTTTGGCAATGTTAAAGGGTTTTTCTATGACTGGGATACACATAGGACTAAAAATAATAATGCCTTATATTGCCAGAATACTTGACAATTTACAAAATGCTTGAACATAGGTGATCATATTTGATGCTCACAAGAAGGTAGAGGAACGCAGTTAAAGGAAATTAGACTCATCACTCATTTATAAGAAAATATCTAGTGGCTTATAAAATATAACAGCTTTCAAAAAGGTTTCTGGTCTATCATTAACAGTAACAATTCAACTGATAGCATAGAAAGAGATAGGAAAGATACTCTCTACAATAAAGAAAAATTGAAAGAAAAGAACCTATAATGGCAACTTTCATTTACTGTGATAAAGACAGACTTACATTATTCAACCTGAGACAGGGGATCCAATATTCAGAGATAAGTAAATGAGATACCGGAAGCGAGTAATGAGATGTAAGCTTGGTCCAGCTTCAGCTCACTGAAGAGGAATTATTACCATACTTACCACTTATATTGCCCTGTATTGATTGCAGTGCACTTGGAAGTAGCTATAACTCTGGGAATCCAGGGCAGATATTGGGAAGAATTCAAAAGGCTCTGATGGCAGAGGACGTAAGTACCACGTGAGTTCTCAGCCAGCCCAGAGTCTCTCCTTATGACATGGGCTTCTCACTCTTGTTTCCTCGCTTTCCAAGAGCGTTGTCACTGGATATCCTGCTGGAGAGTTTGGTGAGTTACTCTGGAAACCTACATAATATTTCTAGTTAAACAGAAAAATCCATCTTTTAAATAAGGTGATACATTTTTAAAGTGTTTTTATTGTTTTCCTTTTTCTTTCCTTTTCCTAAAAGTAATACAAGTCCCTTGTTAAAAATTTTTCCGACATTATAGAAATATGTAAAAATGTTGCTTTGATCAATGTTTTACTTATTAAGGTAGAAAGTAGAAGAAATACAATTAAAATAAAATATAATAAAAGTAAAAATGTAACAGGAAAAAAAGAAAATCTCACCTCCCCCTTCCCTCAAGATAACCTCTGTTAATAATTCAATGTAAAGTCCAGCATATCTTTTCTTCTATGCACACACTTAATTAGGCAATAACTTTTAATGATCTCTGCACTATATATACATATGTATTTTTTTTTGGTGAGGAAGATTGGCCCTGAGCTAACATCTGTTGCCAATCTTCCTCTTTTTGCTGAGGAAGATTGGCTCTGAGCTAACATCTGTGCCCATCTTCCTCTATTTTGTAGGTGGGACGCTGCCACAGCATCGCTTCAAGAGCGGTGTGTCGGTCCACACCCGGGATCTGAACCTGCGAACCCTGGGCCACCAAAGCCGAGCGTGCAAACTTAACCACTACACCACCAGGCTGGCCCTGCACTATATTTTTGACAACTATCTTACATCAAGCAGTAGTGAGAAGAATGACCAATACTCTTATCAGATTTTTAAAAATAATTCAAACTCAGACTTTAGACAGGGAGAAATTGAAGCTCCAAAGAAAATGGATGGGAAAAAAAGCCCGTGAGTGTTTGGAACTAGCAAGAGCTAGCGCTACCGGAATTCTGGGAACTGCAACGCTAACAGGTTTCTAGCTGTCAAAATTTGAAATAGAATCTACGGGGGCCAAAAGGTTTGAAATAAGAATGCGGTCAGATGCATTGCTGGTATGGACTTTCAGCTGACTAAAACAAACACCAAAATAGCAACAGTCTGTCTCAGATGAACTTGCTTTCCCAGAAGCCTCTTTTGCCTACAAGGCATTTCTATTACATTTTCCTAAAAGGGAATCATGCTTACATTGAAACAATAGTCCTGCTCACATTGCTTTGCCCGGAGCCCCCAAGGTCCATCTCTGTCTTGCTGATTTAGAACTAGCACCCCTGTCTTGCCAAGACACTGTGCTCTAAATGTTTGCAAGTCACCTGTTGGGAGCTTCTGTCGTGCATTCCCATAGAAAACAGTCTAGCTGGGATTTGGGGATCCTAGAGCAGGTCAGTTAATCAGATTGCACCAGAAGTACCTAATTGTGTGCACTGCAGAAATATGAGACCTTGGGTAACATTGTCTTTAAAAATGTGTTTTCTTTAAGCGTTCTATATTGAGATGCTTGGAATGTGGTTCTAATCTCAGGGCCAGGAACTCACCATGCTTGCGGCTGTGCAGGTTTCCCAGGCTCTGGAATCTCCATCTCCCAGGACCTGGGACAGAGCAAGTCACAGGGGCCTGGGGCCAATGAGGAATGGGGTTGTAATCCCCCCATAAACTCACCTTGTCCAAGGAGCTCTCAGTTCCTCCTCTCCACAGTGTGTGTCTGACAAGGAGCATCAAAATGCAAATTGCTCCCCCAAGGCAAAGATTACCCATTGGTTTGCTTTAATTGCTCTTCTGCCCTCCGTATACTGGGAAAGTGAGCTTTCACGTAGGAAGGAGAAAAGTTGTCCTTTACTTTTGGGAGTTAGAAAGGAGGTAGAGGTTTGTGAGCCACATCCTCAGGGATAAAAGCAGACAGGGTTTGTAGTTACCGTCTCAAAATGGAGACAGGCTCTAGAGTACAAGAAGCTGTAACATCCCTAGATTTAAAGATGCTTTATCTCTCTTCTGTTCCTTACTGTGGATAGTAATATAATCCTTAAAATACAAAGTTTCTGTGCTTTCTGAGGCGGCAGCAAGGATGGGAGAGTTGAGGAGCCTACACTTTTTCTCTCTAAGCAGTCTTGGGAGAACAGAATTCCAAGTGACCTTTTTAATGTCAAGGAGCTAAAAACTCCACCCTCAGATCACAGTGACACCGCCATCTTGTGAATATTCGTCCTGTGAAGAGGCATGAAGCTTGACGATGCTTGCGCATGTCATCAATTACCTCACTTCTCCTTACTTCCAATCATCTCTCTCCACACTTCAGACTGCCCTGCCCTTCATCTCATAAATTGTGCCCCAAGCCCTGGATCGGGGAGACAGATCTGAGGGCACAAGCCCCCTGTGTCCTTGCAGAGCAATATTGCAAAATAAAGCTACATTCCTTTTCCCAAAAGCTGATGCCATAATAATTGGCTTTTTTAATGCCCATTGGGCAAGAGAACCCCAATTTTGTTCAGTAACAAGTTGAGCAAGTTAGTTACTCTTCCTGAGTTTATGGAAAAGATTAAATGAGATAATATATTTGAAATATTTAGTACAACACCAGACATACAGAAAGCACTCAATAAACGTTAGCTGCTGTGGTCACCATTACGTATGAGGGGAAGGAAAAAGGATAAGTCCTAAAGATGCTCGACAAGTTAGCACAGCATTTACCAGTTTAAAGGGCGATTTCAGACTCTGGCATTGTGCTTCCAAAGAATCCAAAGTTTAGACAAATTCTGTGTGATTTCGTCCACACAGAAATTTGAACAGAGCAGTAGTTCTTGAGCTGGCTGATTATCAGAACCCCCATGGAGCTTTTAAACTGCCCTGCCTGGATCTTCAGAACCATAACCTTCAGCGGTAGGCCTTGGGCATGTATAATTTTTTACATCTCCATAGGCAACGCTGCAAAACAGCTCCTGGAGTTGAAGGGGATAATAACTAGAGCTGACATGCATTAAGTATTTATTTGTGCCAAGAACTATGCTAATTTCTTTATTTACATTGCTTCATTTAATTCTCACAGCAGCCCTATGACATAGGTACTATCACTTTCTTTATTTTATAGATGAAGAAACTGAGGTATAGAGAGCCTAAATAACCCAACCAAGTTCACATAGCTGAGAAGTGGTTTAGGCTCTGAGCCCAGGTTTGAGCTATTAATTGCATTTAACTGATGCGAAAACTGAGGCATTCATTTACTCGTTCATCCAACATTTATTTATTACGCATCACCAGGTAATATGCTGAGAGCCAGGGAATATAGAAATGAATAAAGAGGGGCGGGACTGGTGGCGTAGTGGCTTAGTTCGGCAGGCTCCGCTTCAGCCGCCTGGGTTCATGAGTTCGGATCCCCATGGCATACACTACTTGTCAGCCATGCTGTGGCAGCAATCCACATACAAAGTAGAGGATTGGCAACAGATGTTAGCTCAGGGAGAATCTTCCTCAGCAAAAAAAAAAAAAAAAAAAGAATAAAGAACTCTATCCCCATCCTCAAGAAGTTTATGGCTTTTTTTGTTCAGAATGAACAAATGGCAGACAGATTGCCTCATTTTAAAAGATGATGTCATGCGTCTGTGTTTGAGAGGCTGAAAAGATTTTCTGTGACTACCAGCCTCCTCCTTTCAATGGCCATTTACGAAATCCACCACCGTTTGCAAATCAGCCTCCCAGACTGAAGAGCAGGCCTGTCTGCCGGCTGCCAGCGTTTCCCCATGTGAACGGCTCTAGGGCCGCCTTGAAGCTCTGCGTTGGCAACCCCTCCGAGTGGTCCTCAGTTCTCCCCACCGGGTTGTATTATTCCCTCCAGCTCAGCGTGCTGCCCGTCCACTCCCCTCGGTAGGCCCATCAATCAAACCGTGGGGAAGGAGGCGCGTCACCGCGGAGCTGGCAGGCTGGCTTTCTCCCAGGGATAAACCTGTCACTTACACCTAAAGCGACGACTGTTACGAAATTTCCCAGGAAAGTACAGAGAGAAGACTGAGGCCTGCTTTTGAGAATCGTGAAACGTTAGCGCTGGCCAAACCGTTGGACCTGGTGTAAGGCTGATCAGGAAGTCTCAAACCAGGCTGGGACCGGGCTCCTGGCGCCATCTGCGACCCCTCACTGCCTCCTAGAGTCGGGGCTGGGCATTGTTTCAAATAGACACAGTGTTCAAGTACAACGATCATCACCTTGGAGCAGGCAAATGATCCTCCCTGGGAGACGGCCTTGGCCCCGGGGCTGGGCTGGGGACACACTGTGCGGCCACCACATCTTCCCCGCCCGACCGCGAGGGCGGAGAGAGGGTCTGGGGGCTCCGGCCCTTCCCCGGCCCCGTATTCAGGTTGCACGGGTGAGGTGGCAGCGGAACCTTTCTTCTCCGCCCCGCTCTCGCTTCCGCCCGGGCCCAGTTGGCGACGGACGCAGTCGTGGAGGCTTGTCAACATGGAGGCCGCGGGCGCAGGGACTGGAGAGCCGTCCTCTCATCTGGAGGCTTCCGGCTCCTCTCAGGACCGGCTTTTCCTGGTTAAAGGTGTGGGGAGGCGCGGGCGTCGGGGCGAGCTCGCCCGGGGCCCTGGCCTGCACTGGAGGGGCATTCCCGCACACACTCCGCCCTGAGAGACCTTGGCGTGGGTTGGCCTGAGTTGAGCCGGTGGGTCGGGCGGCCCGGGGTGGGGTCTTGGGGTCTCCCGTGGGCTGGTCCCGCGAGCTGTTGTGTGGGTGCGGCGTTTCCCCCGTCCCCTCTGCGGTTTCTCTCTTGCTGTCCCTTTTCTAACTCCCACTGTCTCTCTTTCCTCCCGGGAAACCTCACGCCCCGGTCCTGGGGAGAAGGGCAGGGACCCCGCGCCCCTTCTCTGCGCGTGGGAACCTCAGAGTGACCTCAGGTGCCAGAGGTCGTGAGGTCACACAGGTTTCCCAGCCGCTCTCATTTACCTTTGCAAGAGCTTCTTAGCTATTGTTTCTTGAGAATTTCAGAAGTGATTTAAAATGTAGTTTAGGGCTGGAGTCCCTGGCTTAGGGGTTATGTGAGCGCGCTCTGCTACTGGCGGCCTGGGCGCCCAATGCGCACCAGACACACCGCTTCCCCGGCCACACTGAGGCCACGTCCCACATACAGCAACTAGAAAGATGTGCAGCTATGACATACAACTATCTACTGGGGCTTTGGGGTAAAAAAGGAGGAGGATTGGCAATAGATGTTAGCTCAGAGCCCGTCTTCCTCAGCAGAAAGGATTGGCATGGATGTTAGCTCAGGGCTGATCTTTTTCACACACAAAAAGAGTAGTTTAAATAGTATCTGAAACTTACTTGTGTACATCTTTTTAATTTTAGAATTTTTTTTTTTCTTTAATCTCTCTCCCCATCCTCCATGCCCTATCCCTAAAACTTGGCAGGTGGAATTTTCCTGGGTACTGTTGCTGCAGCGGGAATGCTAGCTGGGTTTGTAACAACGTTATCATTGGCTAAAAAGAAAAGCCCGGAATGGTTCAATAAGGTTTGTGACACCAAAATCTATTCATAGCATTGTTATTGTTTACAGATAAATGGTCATTCTTTTGCATAGGGAAAGTAAAGAAAATGTTGATGGCCTTTCTTATTACTTTAAGAAGTAAACCTATACATAACTCATAGATTCAAGAAGTGTACAAATTAATCAACGGTCTTTATTTTCTTTTAAAAAGAAGTACTTATTACGTGCTTTCTTAAATTTTAGCAGAACAAGACTTTGAAAGCTCATCCGGTACCTTTCCTATTCACAACATGACTTTAAATCTAGGTAATTCACTCTCAGTTGTAAGAGGTCCCAATATTTTATGTACCACTAAGAAAGAAAAAATGATGCTAATTAAACTCTTGACACAACACTGATTGCAAGACACATTTTTAATCTCAGAGATGTTAAAACGTTGAAATAAAGTGCATCTTAGTATTGATGAAAAACATTGGTCAGCTCCTTGAATCCTGAGACCATACTTGCTTGTGCATTGCTGCAGCCCCACTCCATAGAAAAGTGCCTGGCACATAGTAGGTGCCCAGTAAATATGGGTTGAATGACTACAACCTACTTAGGGCAGGAAATCCTAACTCCATGAGCAAGATTGAGCAGTCACTCTGTTGTGTTCACGTGTACCTCATTTCCCCAGTTGATGGGAAATTTCCTTCCCATTTACTTGTATTTACTTGTTCTTATAGATTGTCCTGTCTTTGCCCTCCCCGCCTCATATGGTTTATTTATCCATTACTTCATTGCTTCCACAGATGTGAACTCAGGATCTTTTATACGTCAGGCACTGTACTAGGTAGGTACAAGAGATACAAAAATGAATAAAACATATCTGTCCCTCAGGAAGCTAGTGTCTGGTACAGGAGACAGATATTAAACAAATATTTACACAAATAACTATATAATTACAGTTTGATGCTTGCTTTGGGAGAACAGTGTTATGTGAAAAATAAACCAGTTGAATTCCTCTTTCCACTTATATTTATCTTTAATAATCTAATAATCACACTTAAGCCTTATGGACACCATAATGGAAAGAGACCCCATTTAAAGTGTGTTTGGATCCCCCCTGGATACTCAGGGCTGTTAGGGAGGTTCCCAAATCACTGCTCTGAACCTCGTGGTCATTCTCCTTCTATATTATAGAATATTTTCAGAGAAGAAATATACCTTGTGGCAGAAATCAGTAAAACCTGCCTGATAGTGGTGCTTTAACAGTGGAATTTTGGGGGCCGGCCCCATGGCATAGCAGTTAAGTGCGCGCGCTGCGCTGCTGGCGGCCCGGGTTCGGGTTCGGATCCCAGGCGCGCACGGACGCACGGCTTGTCAAGCCATGCTGTGGCGGCGTCCCATATAAAGTGGACATGCTGTGGCGGTGTCCCATATAAAGTGGAGGAAGATGGGCACGGATGTTAGCCCAGGGCCAGTCTTCCTCAGCAAAAAGAGGAGGATTGGCATGGATGTTAGCTCATGGCTGATCTTCCTCAAAAAAAAAAAAAAAGTGGAATTTTGGTTGATTTCCAAGCCTAAGTTACCATGTTAACCTTTGGGTCACAGATCTTTTTGAGAATCTGATGAAAGCTAGATATTCTCTCTCAGAAAAAAAAAACACATATACACGTTCACAACTTTGCAGATCTAAGATTTGATTATCACACACGCCCTTTATGGTTTAACACAGTGGTTTTCAAACCGTAGTCCACAGAACCCTGGGCATCCCTGAGACCCTTTGGGGGATCTGTAAAGTCAAAACTATTTTCATAATAATACTAAGACATTTGTGCTGATGGTTCAGAAGCAATAGGGGGTAAAACTGCTGGAGCCTTGGTGTGATTAAGGCAGCGGCACCAAACTGTACTAGCAGTCATTGTGTAAAGCCATCATTGCATAAGAATGTCCTTGTTGAAGGAGTAAAATTATTATTATTAATTGTATTAAATCTTGACCGTTGAGTATACTTCTTGAATATTCTATTTGAAGAACTGGGAAGACACATAAAGCACTTCTGCTGTATACCAAAACAAGATGTTTTTCTTGAGGAAAAGCAATTACGTGATCCAGTTGCACACTGAACTAGCTGCTTTTTTTCATGGAATATCATTTTTACTTGAAAGTACAACTGACAAACTATAGTTATTCAGAAGTGGGTATTTGGCAGACATTTTCTTCAAAATGAACAAAATGAGCCTGTCTCTGCAATCAAGCTATTGTCAGTATTTGTTGCCAATGATAAAATTTGAGCTTTCAAGTGAAAATTAGATTTTAGAAAACTTGTATCTGCCATTGTAAGCTTGACAGCTACTCAATACTTACAAGCTTTTCTGATGAGACTGGTATTGATATTAATGATGTGATTTTTAAATATTTAATAAATGGTGTCAGTGTTTGAAAGATCTGTATAACTTGGTAAATTAATACTTTCTGAATGATCATGATGCATGGATAAAAGCTCCAAAGTGCAAAAGAGACTAATGGATTTTAATGTAATAAAGTACAAAAAATACATTGATATGACTTCAGATTCCATATTGCAGCTAACCTTTAAGAAACTGTTTGCTGAATTTTGGTGTAGTATCAAAGAAGGAAGGCTATTAAAATACTCCTCCCTTTTGCAATCACATATGTGTGTAAGGCTGAATTTTATTCATATACTTCAACCAAAAAACATATTGCAACAGACTGAATACAGAAGCATATATGAAAATCCAGCCGTCTTATTACACCAGACATTTAAAAGATTAACAAAAATATAAAGCAGTGCCTCTTTGCACTAAATTTTTTGTTTTGTAAGATAGTTTCTTTTCATAAAAATAGATTTATATTAGTCTATAATGGGTTTATTACTTTTCAATGAATCAGTAAGTAAAATTCAAGAATTTCTTAGCTTTAATTTCTAATGCATTAAATACTGATAAATATAATCCACATAATCAGAAATCTTTGGGATCCAAGTATAAATGGATCCTGAGACCAGAAAATTTGAGAACCACTGTTCTGGATGGTTGAATATATTATGTAAAGTTCTGCCTCCCCTCTGGGAAGATATGTGAATTAGAGCATTACCACTGATCCAGACTCTGAGAGGGAAGGTGGTTTGTAGAGGAGCTCAGAGGCTCTGGAGCAGTTAATGAGATGACACGGAGCAAGCACCAGTTTAAGAATACTACTTACTCTAATATTAATAATGATAATAATAGCTAACTTTTGAGTGCTTACCATGTGCTAGCTGCTGCTGTAAGGGTTAGGTTAGGGTTCATGAACCCCCATCACAGCCCTATTAGGTACTATTTTTGTACTGTTGTCCCCATAAAACTGAGGCACAGATCAGTAAGCAACTTGTTCACCATGGCACTCTCTGTCTTTGATTACTTCTGGGGAATAAATAATACTGTTTTTAGCAATTTGTTATTTTAATAGATTTCTGTCCACTAGCCTGGGAATCTAAGTATTAATTATAATACAAATTCAGATTGCAACCCAAAAGGACTTTAAAATGATCATCGTTTAGTTGGGGACTGCCTACACTGCTGTTATTCAGGAGGATGATCATCATTCCTTTAATGTCTTACTTGAATTGTCTTAGCTTAATCTCATGCTAGAAAACTGGGAGTTGAAAGGCAGTAGTAAATGCTGAATGAACATTCATTTTTCTTTGTCCTTTGAATAAACAGAAGGAGGAAGATGCAAGTTAAGGTGGCTTTTAAAAATATATGTACATATGTAATACATATATAATTTCTGTCCTTCCCGGGGAAATAGGGAATTTTTAATTTAAGTTTCTAAAATAAAATTTAGGCCAAAGCAGTTAAATTGACCTTAGTTCAATAGTATTTGGTTAATGGTACTGCTTCTGGATGGAAATTCAGGCCAATTAGAAGTGAGTGCAGGGGGCTGGCCCCGTGGCTTAGTGCGCATGTTCCGCTACTGGCGGCCCAGGTTCAGATCCCGGGCACGCACCGACGCTCCACTTGTCCGGCCATGCTGAGGTGGCGTCCCCCATACAGCAACTAGAAGGATGTGCAACTATGACATACGACTATCTACTGGGGCTTTGGGGAGAAAAAGGGAAAAAAAAGGAGGACGATTGGCAATAGACGTTAGCTCAGGGCTGGTCTTCCTCAGCAAAAAGAGAAGGATTGGCATGGGTGTTAGCTCAGGGCTGATCTTCCTCACGAAAAAAAAGTGAGTGCATTTGTGTCAGATCTGTGGTATCTAGGGAGCCACTCTGAAATTATAGCAACATGAGAGAAGGAGTAAGATAAGGATATATTGTTTTTATCATAGAAAAGGCTAAAGAAAAATCTCTTGAAAATCTGGTTGGGTCAAGGTATATCTACAAAAAGTATAAGTCAGCAAATACTGTGTATCTACTAGGTCTAGGTATGGTGGTGGGCACAGGGACACAGATAAACAAGAGTGTTTCTGTCTGCTATCAATAACATTCACAATCACAAATCCATGCGTTAAAAAAATCTTTATTAAATGGGTTGAGTAATATAAAGAAAATTATTCTAAAAAAGAAAAAGTAAATCAAAATATATTTCCAGATGGAAGACAGGATGTTATAAATTTGTTACTTCTTATTGGATTAGCTATATCATTCTACGAAAATGCCAACGAATGAAGGTTGGAGAAATCTTGACAGAATGTTCTCAGGTTTTTCTGGAAGAATTAATAGGCAAAAACAGCAAAGACACTTTTAAAAAAAAAAATAGTGAGTATGATCTTTCTAGATATTAAGACTTTATGATTCTATAATTAAATCTGTGTGATTCTGGCATAAAAAGTAGATAATAAATTAGTAGTACAAAAATAGCTTAGAAACAACCCTCTCTGTGTAAGTTTCTCAAATAAGTTGGGAGGAGAGGGATTAATCGATAGAGTGGTGCCGGGGTAGTTTCTAAGCTATTTGGAAAGTAAACTCACTTTAGTCATCAGCTCCCATCAAAACCAAAATAATACCAGATGAACTAAAAAGTTAGGGGTAAAAAGAAGAGAATTTAAAAGCAAAAATACAGCTAAAAGAAAAGAGAAATGACTGTGACTCTTGGACGGGGAAAGTTTTAGTAAGTTTAAAAGCATCAGAATGCATCTTTGACCAAAAACAAACAAAAAACAAGACAAAAGGAATTAAAAATAAACCAAACTGGGGAAATTTGATAACACATATGATAGATATAAGGGCTAAAGAACATTAACATATGAAGAGAATATACAAATAAGAAAACTTTAAATGGGCAAATAATATGAATATACAGTTCAAAAGGTGTAAACATTTGGCTCATAATAAGTTGAGGAAATGTTCATTCTCACTAACAATAGAAATGTAAGTTATAAATACTTTATATAAAATTTCAAAAGTTTCTTTTTGGTTGGTTTTATTTTTGTGTTTACTTTCTTTTATTTTACTGAAACCATCTACTGCTGGCTAACTTGAAACTGTCCTCATGAAACAGCATTGTAACTTAGTACCGCCTTTTGAGAAAACACTTTGTAGTGTGTATCAGCTTATAAAATGTTCATGCTTCTCCAGTCAGTAATTCCACTTTGAGGAATTTTTCATGAGGAGTCAATTGGAAATGCAGATAACTGTTCAGGCACAAAGAAATTGCTAATATAAAAAATATTGAAACTAGTATATATTAATAACAAATGGCTAAGTAAATTATAAATCAGTTCAGTGTAACCATTAAAAATATTTGAATTCTTGATGTGAGAAGATGAATGTTGAAGATTAAAAATCTTTTAATGGTGTTAAACTGTTTTTAAAATGTCCACAACCAATGAAAAGGGGGAGAATGTGTCAAAATGTTTACCATGGTTGACTGTATAATAAATAGTGATTTTTTTTCATTCATCCTTATTCATTTTCTTACATATCTAATTTTCCACAGTGATTTATAATCAGAAAAAAAATGATTCAACCTTTGAGGAAGTTAAATTCTTTTTTGTTTTTGGGGCTGGCCCACTGGCATAGCGGTTAAGTTCGTGTGCTCCGTGTCAGTGGCCCGGGGTTCGCCAGTTCGGATCCTGGGCGTGGACCTACTCACTGCTTATCAAGCCATGCTGAGGCAGCATCCCACATAGAGCAGCTAGAAATGTACAACTATGACATGCAACTATCTACTGGGGCTTTGGGGAGAAAAAGGAAAAAAGGAGGAAGCTTGGCTCAGGAGGATTGAGGAAAATTGAGGAAGATGTTAGCTCAGGGCCAATCTTCCTCAAAAAAAAAAAAATCTTGTTTCTGAGCATTTTTGATTGCTGATGTTTAGTGTTTTAGTAGATAGACTCACAGGGAAAAATAATACATTCTTAATATTTCCTAAATTCTACAGGTTCTTTAAAAAAAAAAGATAAGTTACATTTCCTATTCAGGTCACTTTATGGAAATTAAATGAATGTCCCATAATTGGTTATCTGGTAAGTTTAAAATTTCAAGTAGGTCCTTAAGTATTGTCACTTCTTTCTCTGCTTCCAGTAGTGTATATATTTGAATTATCCCAAGTAATGATGGTTTTTATTCCAATTTACACCATGGATTCATTTCCATTTCAAAAGATACTTTAATTTACATTTTGTATTGTGTTGTATTTATAATCAGATATGGTAAAGGACTGAATGGCGAATTCCCCATAGTCTGCTGAAGTGCTCCGGCTTTTACAGGCTGTGACACCTTGAGCAAGTTACTTAATCTCTCTCTGCATGCGTTTCGTCATTAGTGAAATGGGGATAATAATAGTACCTGTCTCACAGAGTGAAGTTAAATGAATTAATACATGTAGAATGCTTAGAACAGTGCTTGTCATATAAGAATGGAGCAGTAGAGATGTATAAGTTGTTAACTATGATACAGTATTTGGAGATGTAGGGTCTCTGGGAGATTGTAGTCCTGCAATCTAACTTAAAGATTAATCTATTTAAAAATAACATTAGTGGTCACGTAACAGTGTAATAAGGAAATGTTTAGCTTTAGTCCTTCTGATCAGTATAACTTAATCATTATATTACCAGTAAATAGAAACATTTAGAGTATGAATCCCACTTGTGCAGTTTTATTCATAAAACAACAGATAAAGAAAAATAGCTCACCACATCCATAAAATATCACCATACTTAAAAAAAATTTATTTAAGTCCCTTCTTGCTCGTCAGACTTTTACTATTTTGTTGTCTTTCTTATTATGAGCTCCTTCTAATCTACCTTATGGATGCTAACCCTAGATATTGTCCTCTAATGAGCATCTGACCAGCGTTGTGGAGAAGTGTCTTTGATTCTCTACTTCAGAGTTAAATTTTTGTGTGTGTGAGGAAGATTAGCCCTGAGCTAACATCTGTTGCCAATCCTCCTCTTTTTGCTGAGGAAGATCAGCCCTGGGCTAACATCTGTGCCCATCTCCCTCTACTTTATATGGGACGCCACCACAGCATGGCTTGACAAGCAGTGTGTTGGTCTGTGCCTGGGATCTAAACCTGCGAACCCCAGGCCGCTGAAAGCAGAGCACGTGAACTTACCCGCTACGCCACCGGGCCAGCCCCAGAGTTAAGTTTTTAACAAAAATACACTACCAACTTACTACCAGCTTACATTTTAAATTACCAAATCATAGACTTGGAAGAAACTTTAGAAGTCTAGTACACCATTCCTCCCAGTATCTATCTTTTTACAGCCACCCCTCCCGCCCCCCCCACCCTGCCACCCCCACCTCAGTGCTTCAGTGATGGGGTGGTTATTCCTTTTCGAAGCGTGCATTGCATTCTTATTCTTCTCTGGTCAAGTTCATATGCTGATAGTCTGAAAGCTGGTCAATTATTATAATTGTAGATTTTTACCTTAATATTGTACGTTGAAACTCAGGTCACTGTTTATTTTCTGGTTTCTCATTAATAGCTACCATAAGCTGAATTTCTACTATGTGCCAGGCATTTTGCATATATATGTAAAAGTCCTCAGAATGAATTATATCACACATCTTCTCTCAAATTTAGATTTAGCTCGCCTTTTCCAGGAGCCTGTCCTTAAAGCTACCCGTCCCTGCAACAGTAGAATAAACGTCCTCCTTCTCTGGGCCCATAATGCCCTGTATGAATAGTTCTGTTGTTGCACTTTTCATTTAGATCATAATTAACTTTTATGTATCTGTCTGCCTCCAGACTGAAATCTTGTGTCAGAAAGAAGTTGCTGTATTTACCTTTGTCTTTCCAGTACCTAGCAGAGCTCCTGGCCCAGTGCCTTGCATACTTCAGTATCTGTCAGTCATAGAAGGTGTGACTTAAGTTATGCAGTTATGAAGTAGCAAAGCTGGTATTTGAACTTGGGTTGGTCTGCATCCCAGTATTATGGTGCTTACACAGAGTCCTTAATTTTAATCACTCCCCAGATATTTATTCTTTCTGAACTGATGATTTTTACCTGAACCTTTCTGTCTTCGTTGCAGGGGAGTATGGCCACGGCTGCCTTACCGGAGAGCGGGTCTTCCCTTGCCTTGCGAGCCCTGGGTTGGGGCTCTCTTTACGCATGGTGTGGGGTTGGTGTGATCAGCTTCGCAGTCTGGAAAGCCTTAGGAGTTCACAGTGTAAGTAACTGCAATCCTGTAATTGGTATCTGGACTGTTCATTCTACTTTCCGCAGTCAAAATCTTCTTGACTTTCAAATTTGCATATAGTTTGTTCACTGTCTTGGGAAGTGATGACAGAGAATGTGACTAAATTCTTACTAATAACTAGGTAACTTCTTTTTTTTTCTTTATTGTGAAATTTTTGTTGTACATTATTGTTTGTCAGTCAGCTAGGTAACTTCTTTTTTATTTATTTATTTTTTTGTGAGGGAGATCAGCCCTGAGCTAACATCCATGCTAATCCTCCTCTTTTTGCTGAGGAAGACCAGCTCTGTGCTAACATCTATTGCCAATCCTCCTCCTTTTTTCCCCCAAAGCCCCAGTAGATAGTTGTGTGTCATAGTTGCACATCCTTCTAGTTGCTGTATGTGGGACGCCGCCTCAGCATGGCCGGAGAAGTGGTGCGTCGGTGCGTGCCCGGAATCTGAACCCGGGCCGCCAGTAGCGGAGTACACGCACTTAACCGCTAAGCCACGGGGCCGGCCCCCTAGGTAACTTCTTATTACTAGTAAATCATAAATAATTTAAAGATTTGAAAGTAGTAAAACTTCGAATATAATTAAGTAATGACATTCATAGCAAATGTTTGTTCTATATAAATTGGTGTTAGCTACTTGTTTAGTAAAATTATTTGATTTGGAACAACTTTCTGTGCCATTTGACATCCATATATATAAACATCTTTGTAAAATAATTAAAGCATTTTAAAATTATTATTTAAATTATTAATGTGTTTTCATATTACTGGAAAAAATCCTAAAAGCCTATATATGTGTGTGTGTGTACATAATTTGTACCCCAAGCTAAAAAGCTATACATTGGGAATGATTGGCTTCTTTTTTAAACTACTGGTAGGAAGTTCTGTGGACCAGGCTTTTCATGACAAGTCACAATTGATGGTGGTTTAGAATAAGTGGCAGCAGGGAGTTGCTGAAAAGAGGTTCTGGATATATTTTGAAAGTAGAGCCAACAAGGATTTGTCATAGATTGGATGCCAGAGGTGAGAGAAGATGTCAAGGATTTCCAAGGCTTTTGGCCTGAGCAGCTGGAAGATGGATAGAGACCAGCATGAGAGGAGCAGGTGTTAGAGGGTAAGTCGGGAGCTCAGTCTGGGACTTGTGAGTTTGCGATATCTGTTAGATAGTCGCGTGGAGAAGCAAGTAAGCAGTTAGATGTACAAGTTTGGAATTCAGGGGAGAGGTCCAAGGTGAAGATATGAATTTGAAACTCATCAGTATATAAATAGTTTTTAAAGCCAGGAGACCAGATGAGCTCACCAAGACAGTGAACATAGAGAGAAAAGAGGTCTGAGGAAGGCACTCTTGGGCACTTCTAGGGTTTAGAGGTTGGGGAATGAGGAGAAAGTAGCAACGGTGATTTCCCTACCAAGGAGGGGGGGACAACCAGGAGAATGGTGACTTGGAGGCCAGGTGAAGAAAACATTTCAAGGAGGTGTATGCTGGGGATAAGTTACATAAGATGAGAACTGAGAGTTCACTGAGTTAGCATGTGGTGGTCGTTGGTGGGGAAAGCCTGAGTGGAGTGAGTCCAAAAGAGAATGGAGGAGAGAGATTGGAGGCAGTACATATAGGCAAGGCTTGAGTTTTGCTGTAAAAGGAAAGAAAGAAACGGGGTCATAGCTAGAAGAGGGATTGGGGTTAAGAGAGTTTCTGCTTTTTTTTTAAGTTGGGAGAATACACAGCATGTGTATATGCTGATGGGAGTGATTCAGTAGAGAGGGGGAAATTGCAAGGTGGGGGAGTAATAGGTATTATTATTATTATTGTTATAGGCATTATTGAGTTTTTCACGTTTGGTTTAATCATAGCTAAACATAGGCATTTTTGTACTTTTCACTCAAAATATACTGATAGACAAATAGATGTTGCTTTTCTCCTAGTCTAATTAACCTTTATTTTAAAAGTAACTGTGGGGCCGGCCCGGTGGCGTAGTGGTTAGGTTCGCGCCCTCCGCTTCGGCGGCCCAGGGTTTGCCGGTTTGGATCCTGAGCGCAGACCTACTCATCGCTCATCAAGCCATGCTGAGGTGGTGTCCCACATAGAGCAACTAGAAGGATGCACAGCTGTGACGTACAACTATCTACTGGGGCTTTGGGGAGAAAAAAGGAGGAAGATTGGCAACAGATGTTAGCTCAAGGCTAATCTTCCTCAAAAAAAAAAAAAAGTAACTTTGCTGGCTAGTCATTGTTTATAATGATAAAGTGAGGATTACTTAGAAAAGTTAGAAAACCCATGACTGAGGATTTTTGATGATTTTTGTTGTTACCTCAATTTTGCTTTTGACCACTATAAAATCTCTTCCATTTCAGGCATTGTACCAATTTACACATAGCAGATTACTTAATCTCCACAATAACTATGAAGCAGATATTAATATCCCCCATTTTATAAATGAGGAAACTGGAACTCAGAGAGGTTAAGTCACTTGCCCAAGATCACACAGCTTGTAATTGGCAGGGTCAAGATTTGAACCCAAGTCTGATAGTCTTCAGAACCTAGAATTTTTCCAATGTTACCTCTCTTAACTAAGATGGGAAATAAAGGAGTAGGTGGAAGGGGCCAGAGTGAGGGCAAGGAAGAAGTGAATCTGGTTTTGATTGTGATGTGAGCCACACAGTTCTTGATAACTTGACAGGTTTTACTCGGTGTCTTCAATGTGGGCCTCATCTCCCAACGTCACAATTGACATCAGTCTGATATAGGACTGGCCATTGTTTTTGCATTAAAGAGAAGGCCTCCTTTTAGCCTTCATTTTCAGTAGAAAAATGCTTAGGATATAATGGTAAATGAAAGCAGGATTCATATCTATCTATAATATGAGAGCAGTTATTTGAAAACAAGTGGCAAAAACTGGGAGGAAATGTGTCTGGTAGAAATATGTGAATGAATTATGGATGTGTGAGTGAATTTTTTATTTTACTTTTCTATATGTTTCTTAAATACGTATTGCTTTAATAGTAATATTACTTTTTAAAAAATAGTGCTAGATTTTATTTTTATTAATTTATGCTGAAAATAAAGCACAGCTGCCTAGGAGTTCACAAAACTTCCTTGATTACATATGAAGTCCGCTTGGGGGCGCCTGAAATACTTAATAATAAAGTTATTAACCTTTTAGTTTCTATAAAAATGATGGTCTTTAGCACTTTACATTGACTGCATGGAATTGATAACTGATGTTTCCAGAATTTAGTAATGTAGGCCATAAACTGCGTAGTAAAGTTTTAAGGTATTTGAAAATATGAATACTCTTTGATTTAGAAGAGTCATAATGAATCAATCCAAATTTTCATAGACCAACAGAATTAGGTTATTTAAACTATATGTTCAAGAACTTGGGCTTTATGGGCTAGATTGTGCTATTTTAGTTTCTAGAATGTGAACTTCTTTGTTTTATGGCACTGCTTATTGGCCCTAGAGGATTGTTACCTAAATAAAATATTTGGGGGAGAAAAATTCTTTTTTGATTGGCACTATTAAACTATGGATACTTGGAATTCTTTTATATTTCATCTTCATGTCTTTAAAAAGAGAGAATGCAAATACACTCTCTCCCTACCTGTAGGTCATTAGGCATATCAGTTTGATCTCCACGTCTGAGAAGTTTCACAGAAAAATGAACCACTGATACTTTCTCAAGGGCACATCTTTTAAAAGCAATAGTGTTCATTAATTTGTTTATTCAAAAGACATTTGTGGGCCTACCCTGAGCCAGGCACTGTGCTAAGACCCAGTAGTCTGTTATTACTAATAATAGTCCCCAGTAGACTGTTATTATGGAAGGCTTAGGTTTTAAGACTTTTTAGGGAAATTCTGATTATATGACCCTGCTCTGAGGCTTGTGGAGAGCAGTATGGTATATTTCAGCTCTGCATTTAAAGAATTCCTGCATTTAGAGAGTTTTGATGATAACTGTGAGGTTGCCCTGTCCAGGGATGAACTGTTATCACTATTTACTGCCTTATTAGGAACTATTATCATTCTATGACTAAGAAAAACAGTCTTAGTCAGAAAATATGGAACAGAATTTGGTCCAGGTCTATGCACTCAATCAATAATTGAGATGTTCATTCTAGATAAATGCAGGTAAATCAAAATCAATTCCAGTGTCAAATAATTGTTGGTAAATACCTTCAATTTTATTAAATCTCCACTATAACCCCAGTTAAAAAAAAAAAGGGTGCCATCTAATGGCTGACCTAGAGCAGCTTACATTCCCTGTTTCAATTCACAGCTCCATCTGCTGGCCTAACAGGGAACATGCTGAAAATGCTTGAAGCAAAGGCCTTCAGTTTCTTAGAAATATTTTGGATTTACTCTTTGTTTATTCATAATTATTATGCATTTCATTTCACATAGAACATGTATAATACATCAGATATAAATATAAATTTGTATTTTACACAGTAGTATGTCATTTAATCAGAGGTTCCAAAAAAGGCGAGTTCATGGAAGCTGTCTTAGCAGCAGACCGAAGCAGATAAGCGCGCCCAGGATTTAGATAGGACCCTCCCCACCTTCCAGTAGGAATCAGGACAGGTTCAGCCTGGCATCGCCTCGCCAGCTCCACTCTGCTGCCCAGCCTGTGGGCCGGCAAGCAAGACCTGGCTGCTCAGTAAGAGTTCATCAATTACTTTGAATTATGGTATTTTATCACCTGGTTATGATTGAGGCAGCATTAATTTTATCACAGTAACTTAATTGTGAAAAGAATGAACATTTACTATAGGTTTATGGTCCCCTGGTGCAGCGCTGCAAAGGATCCTGGGAGACTGACCCATTCAGGCCAGGAGACTGCTCACCATGGCAGTAGGATTAGATTTTATTAGGGCAGATATTTAAGTTTAGAGAATACAGTAGTTGAAGTAAATGCTCTTCAGTGAGTAAATAAGGATCTCTAGTGATACCAACTGGGAGTTCTCCAATTATCAAAAGAAAAAACCCTGCCACCTACAGTTATTTACATGTCACTCAAGAGCCATGCTTGTTAGCTTTTTTATCTTTTATTATTTATAGTAGGTATTGATACTTGGAAGGATTTCTGAAGAGGTTGAGCATATTTATGCTTAGACTGTCTTGTCTTTTTTTCTCTCCTTGGAAGGAAATACATTAGATGTATAAATAATGTCTGATTGATAGGATTGGAAGCTTTATATATAGCTTTTTACGCCTGTGGCCTCATGTTCAACATTTGTTTGAGGTGAGGTTGTCTCAAAGTGCTGGTCAGAATCACCCACTGCTAACATTTATTGTGGCTTGGATATGATATATTCATGATACCTGGTTATAGTTAGAATTTACATATAATTGACAGTTGTTGCCCTCAGAGGAGCTAAAACCTCAATAGTAATAAAACCCTGAACATTCTTAGTTATTGTGAAATACTTTAAATTGTTCAGAGATTTAAATTTAAAAATTAACTTATAAATGGAGGGAGTTTTTTGTTTTGTTTTTTACCATGGGATAAGAGGTATTTGTTTTTATTTACACATATTGGTGTTTATTTTTTAAAAATATATTTACTACCTATCTTTTTTTAAACAAAGATGGCTTTTTTTGGTAAAAATATGTACTCACTGTTAAAAAAAAATCTGTGGAAAAGTACAAAAAAGGAAACAAAAATCACCAGGAATCTCACTGAGTTGTAATCACTTATTACAGTAGAAACATCTTTTCAGATCTTCTATAGGTGTATTCATATAATTGTGTATAAATGTTTTATTGTACTACTCTGGAACCTTTTTTTCTCTGAATAGTCATGGGAACATCTTTGCACAGGAGAGTATATAAATCTCCATCACTTTTAATGGCTACATGGTACTCTATTATAATTTACTTAATCAGTCTCCTGCCAGTAGCATTTAGATTATAATTTTTCACTGTTAAATACCATAGTGAACCTCTATAGGCATACATCTTTTTGTACTTTTTTTGCTCAAGAAATTTATCCTAAAGACAGAAGATGTTATTGTTGAATCAGAGTGCATTGTAAAAATGTTTTTGATGTCTGTTGCTAAAGGGAAGGTTTATACAATTTAGAAGATACCAACAATGCATTCAAGTTTCCTAGCATCCTTGCTATTAGTGACTTCTATTACTCTGAAATTTTTGCCAATCTGATAGATGGAAAATAATCTCTTTTCTTCCTTTTCTGCATCCCACCGAAGTCCCTGCTGCTATAAAGGCTTTTATGGAAATAATCTGTGATTGGAGTCTCCCATACCTCTCCAGCCCCGGTCTTGCCTCCTCATCTGCCTCTTTCTCAAGAGTCCAGGCCTCCTTTTCTTTAAAAAACAAAAGTAAAACATGTAAATAACACATCTTAAATATTTCTCTAAAAGTTGGCATTTGACTTTCCTATTCTAAGAAAGATCCTTTAAGAGAAGTAATATACCTTTCTGCGAGGACAATATTGGATGCACACTAATAAAATTTATTTTCTCCAGTTCTTTTTGTAGCTGCTGCTAGTTATACTTTTTATGTTAATATTTAGGCTCATTTCTTAATTACCTTATGACCAGCTTTGAGGGCCTTTGCTAATTACAGTCAAATCTGTCTTTTGACTTTTTGCTAAGTTCAATTTTACCAACATTCTGGTGTATCTTGTACTAAGTACATTTATTCCTACACTGTTTTTACTTATTCGTCTCAAATGAAACAACATTGTAGGTGAATGCTAGCACTCCATATATAAATACAACTACGGAAAAGCTTAGAAGTTTTTAACTTCTAAGGTGGAAATAGACTTTATGCTATATTCTTTCATTGGTTTAGGTCAAAGATGAAAAACAAATCTGAATCTCCGGGTGAACTGTGTAATGATAGCCCCTCTGAGAGGTCTGCAGAGGAAGTCTGAAAAGCAGCTGCAGCACTTGCCGTCTGCGTCCTCGCCTGATCTAATTTCCCTGCTTCCCAAGACCTCTACCAGCCTCTGCCCCCGGGAAGCGAGCTTCAGTTTCCTATTCTGATTACCATACGTCAGCAGACCCAGCCTTGCTTCCACATCCTGTAGTTCTCACTAGGACGCCCAGAACACAGAGTCATCGTGATCTGGCAGAGAGAGTTGGTCTCTCAAGCTCCTGGGCCTTCAAACAGCTTAAGCATTGCGGAATATTTTCCTGGAATCAGTTTTGAATTAATTGGAAGTGGCACGTGCATCAGTTAAATTCAGATGTGAGGTGACAAGAACATCTCTGTAACCCTTATTTCTCATTCCATTGCCGCTCTAATGGGCTTGGCATCCCAGGTGGGGGAGGCACTCCATGTAAATGTGGAGGAGCAGTTTGGTGACAGAGAGACTGAATCACAGGGACTGGCTCAGTTTAAAATGGGAGATAATGACCAATGTACTTTCTTTATTTTAAGCTGGGGGTAGGGGGACAATCAGCTTTTTTGGCATATTGCCAAGATACCTCTGTAAAAACCCACCAGTTTCCTTTTATAAGTAAAATAGGGCCCCAAGCATTTTATGAAGTGGGAATATGCAACAATTACGAGGAAAGATAAGCTCTGCCATAAAAGCCTTCTTGTTGCGAGGCCTGACACAAGTCAGGCTTAATCGCCTCAAGAATGTTCCCAGCCTTATTCCACTGGAGGAAAGGTATCCTTGTTTTCACTTCGGTTTTTTCCTTTGTCCTTATTTCTTATACTGACCATAGAAAATTGGACTCACATGAGCAGCTCTCAGAATAAAGCATTGTGGAGTGAAGACCGGATCACGTACCCTTTCCCCTTAAACTTTGTTTTAAAAGGTACCTATTATTGGTTAGTCACTTACGAATATCTAAAACTCTATGAAAAAATATTATATGTATATGTTGATACATTTATTTTTTTTTAATTTTATTTATTTATTTTTTCCCCAAAGCCCCAGTAGATAGTTGTATGTCATAGCTGCACATCCTTCTAGTTGCTGTATGGGGGACGTGGCCTCAGCATGGCTGGAGAAGCGGTGCGTCGGTGCGCACCCGGGATCCAAACCCGGGCCGCCAGCAGCGGAGCACGAGCACTTAACCGCTAAGCCACGGGGCCGGCCTATACATTTAGATATATTATTCATTTACCAGTATATCAGAAACTAAAGTGTTCTCTCAAATTGAATTTTTCTGACTGAAATATTTCTAACAGTTTTAAGAAGAAATCTTCTTTTTTTATTGTGCTATATATATCTTTCCACAGTGTAAGTTGTGCTGAACATAATTTCACTTTTTCTTGATGACTCAGATATATCAGTTATTGTTTGCCTCTGTGCTGTTAGATGCTGGGCTTTTTATAGTTCTTTATTCTTCTGGTAATTTTTCTCGATCCTATTTTGGCTCTTATTTTTTGCTTCCCACTATCCCATTTACGTCTGAAATGCTGCTGCTGTATTTTACACACACTTATGCTTAGGTTCCTTCCTTGGCCCTGGTATTTTCTCCCTCACAGGCTCCATCCACATGCAGAAGACTCCCGGTTCTGTGTCTCCAGCCCAGACCCCTGAGCTCCATGCTCACAGGCCCACTTGACCAGACACCAGTGCTTAGATGTCCTGCAGGCATCACATGTGTTCCCACCTGAACAGTCATTTACCCCCCAGCCCCGTCCCCACCCCACAACCTGCTCCCGGGTCACTCACAGTGAAGGGCAGCATCATCCACAGAGCTGCCCAGAGAGAAAAGCTGGATTCTCTTCACAACCACACTCTTTCTCACCCCGTATCTAATCAGTCACCAAGTCTTGCTCTCCCCAACCCCTACAGCCACTATAGTTGGGGGCGCCTTCCTGCCCCAAGATTATCACGATTTATTAATCACAACTAATCTCTGTTCTTCCTGCCTCCCTCCTTGCCTCTACAGTCCTTCCTCCACACTACTGCAAGCGTGCTCTGGCCTCCATCTTCCCAAACGTGCCCCCGCATCTCTACCACTCCCTCTGCCTTTCTTCACGTCACCGTGGGGGAAGTGTCCATGCTGCTACCAGAGGCCCACCCCTGCCATTGAGCATTCAGTCCCACCCCTGGACTCTACCCAAGGACTTGGCTCCTGTAATTATCCTCAGCCTTTGCTGGTTGTTGGTTTTTCCCTCTGCTGCAGTGTGTACAGACATGATCTCGTTTCTTGCACCTCTAAAAGTTCTCTCTTGATATTCCTCATCCTCCTCCAGCTACCAGCGCATTTGTCTGCTTCCTTCATAGAAAAGATTTTGTGAAAGAGATGCCTGTGGTCACTGTCTCCACTTCCTCCCCTTGCTCTCCTCAGTCCGGCTTCTTCCCCAGCACCCCTAAAGCTGCTGGGGTCAGGGTCACCAGTGCCTCCTTGTTGCCAGATCCAGGTCTTGCCTTCATCCTTCTGTTACTTCACCTCTCAGCAATGTTTGATCCAACTGAGCATTCTCCCCCCATGAAACACTGTTTGTTTTTGGCTTCTAGACCCTTTCTACCTCACTGGCCGTTTTTGCCCATGTCTTTTGCTGGCTTCTCCCCTGGCAGACCTCTAAACGCCGGAGTGTCCAGTGCTGCATACTTAGACTCTCCTGTTCTCCATGTGTCCTCAGTCCCTCAGGGCTCTCATCTAGGCCCTGGCATTTTAAAACAATCTGTACAATCAGATGATGTCCCAATAGAGAGCTCCAGCCTGACCTTCAGATTTGCCTCGCAACTGCACGTTGTCCATCTTCACTTGTGTGTCTCCCAGGCGTGTCAGTGACCCGTGTCCTAGCTAGAGCTTTTGGTTTCCTCACCTCCTCCTGAACTTGCTCCTCCTTAGGCTTTCCCATTTCAGTAAGTGCCACTCCCATCCTCCAGTTGTTCAAGCCACAGACCCAGCAGAGAGTCATTTTAGATTCTCTCATTTCCCTTCACTCCCTTCATCTAATCCATGAGTAAGTCCTGCTTGTTAGCTCTGCTGCTGCTGAACATAGCCCAGCTCCTCTCGTCTCTCTCCACCTTCATTCATCTTTTGCTAGTGTATGGAAACAGTTTCTTGTCTAATATTCCAGCCTCTCCTTTACTTCCCCTAGAGATTTTTCTCCACAGAGCAGCCGGAGATATAAGTCAGATCCTGCCACTCCTTTATTTAAAACCCCTCAGTGGCTCCCGCTGAAGAAGTCTGGCAAGATGTAGCCCCACCTACCTCACTGACCTCATCTTGAAGCAGCATAGTCACCCCTCCCACCGCCACCCCCACCTCACACTGCAGCGTCCGCTGGCCTTCTTGTTCCTTCAGCACTCCAGGCTTAGTCCTACTTCAGGCCTTTCTTCTAGCTCTGGCCAGGAAACTCCTTCCCCGGTCTTCACATGGCTGGCTCTGCGTTGGCATCCAGAGTTTCACCCCAAATTTATTTCAGCTCCTCAGAGAAGCTTCCCCAGACCATCTGCTCTAAAATAAAGTAGCCTCTTCGCTCCCACCACTCGGTTCCTCTCTGACATTATCCTGTTTTCTTTTCTTTGCAGTGCTATTGCAAAATGAAATTATAGTGACCATTTTCTTGTTTTATCTGTGGGCCAAAAGAATGTGAATTTTAAGAGAGTAAAGACCTCATTTACTTTGTTCGCTGTGTCCTCAGCCCCTGGACTAGTGCCCAGCACAGAGGAGGGGTTTAGTCAACATCTGTTGGATAACATCTGATCACACTGCTGCTACCATTTCAATGGCTCCCTCTTCCCTTGAGAATAAAGTACAAGTTATGTGAAATGGTTTGAGCTTCTGTGATCTGGCCCCTACTTATTCTTTAACTCACTGGTTGTCAACAGGGGACACTTTTGACTCCCTCCCCCAGAAAAAAGATATTTGGCAATGTCTGGAGACATTTTTGGTTGTCATAACTGCGGGGTGCTACTGGCGTCTAGTAGATAGAGTCCAGGATGCTGCTAAGCATCCTACAATGCATAGGAAGTCCCCCACAAAGAATGATCTGGACCAGAATGTCAGTAGTGCTGCGGCTGAGAGTCTAGCCATTTCTCTCATAAGCCTTTGTCACACTCAGAGTCCTGGCCATGCGGAAAGGCCCTGTTCTCCTAGCCTCTGAGCCTTGTACTTGCTAATCCCCCACCCGGAACCCTCCTTCCTCTTCCTACTCTTCCCCGCTGCTGACTCTGTTCTTTGCCTAGACGGGGTCTTGAGGCAAATTAATTTTTAACCTTTACAAGATGGAGTTCATATATTTGGGCAGTTTAGAGTTTATAAAGGTAACTTAAGTTTCTACCTCACACTGAAAGTAACTTCCATACACAAACGTATTTTTCATGTCATTTTTTTAAAGGAATAAAGCTGTTGTTACTGGAGGACTACAGTATTACTTCTATCAATCCAATCACAGAGAATAAATGGGGTGATTTAATAAAACAGCACCTATGCAGTTAGAGCCTATAGCCATCAAGTTAAACTTTCTCAATTCTTAGATATGATTTGGGATGTTTAAACACATACTAATGAATTACAGTTTTTTTGTTTTTCATGTTTTGTGCCAGATTAAAATACTTTCTTTTTTTTTTTCCATTTTTAATGATTAATACACGAGGCGGCTCTTTTACATTGCATCAGAAATTATGTGATGCCTTTAAAGAACAAAAGTGAGATTGGGGGAATTTATTAGGAGAGCTCGCCAATTCATGTTATAATATTTGAATACCATAAATAGGAAGTTGCTCCCGGTGTTGCTTTTGAATTGACATTCTACCTTTACTCCACTCGGGAGACAAAGCTTTGTGGCCCTGCTTTTGTCCTTCCCCAGCATTCCCAGTATTGCTGACAAAGGACGGTACTTCCAAGTCCTGGGATTTGTAAAGACCCCCCACAGGATTACAAAGTTATATAGATTTTAATATCTATGAGCAATAGAATCACAGCCCACTCATTTGTTTTAAAACTACAATTTGCATTTTATGAATTTTAAATCACAAAGACGACTTTTAAATAATTGTGTTCACATAATGCTCCACTTGCATGCTGGTGAGTTTGTAGCTTATGATATTAATTAACACTGCTTTTATTGCATCTTCTTTTTTTCAAATCAAGAGGTTCATGCACTGATTATTTTTTAAAAGCTTTCCAAAAAACAAAAGAGTTTAAATAACTTTAAAGGTTAAAAATATTCTCTCTGCCATCACATATTTTACTGTGTTTCTAGCACTGTAGAATTTCTTTTCTTTTTTCTGTGTTCTAACTTGGTAAAGGCAGATATTGGCTTTGAAATAGTTAAGAAATCTTTTAGCTTATCCATAGCTCTATCTGAAATTTATGCATCAACCTTGCTCAGAAACCCCACCCAGGCATCTGCACATTTTCCTAACCCCTCTATTCAGAACTCCAGCTCCAGGTGGATTCTCCAGGCCTGCCTTTCCATCTCTCTCTCACCTCTAGCCTTACTTACCTCTATAGTTTTCTATAGTTCTTTACTCGTTGTTTTCTACCACGGATATTTACTGAACCCCTATTCACGTAGTGAGCTCTGTTATAAAGGATAGGGATATGCTGGTAAAGAAAGGTGATCCCTTAGGAGCAACAGATTCGTAAGTAATTACATTTAATTGTGTGTGATAAATCCTGTAATAGAGAGAGGGACAAAGTACACTGGTGGCATAGGATTTCTAAAAAGTCACTTCTGCTGGGGGATTGTAGAAGGCTTAGGAGAGCCTGGAATATTTGAACTGGACTCCTAGATAGAAAGAGGGCAGGGAGAGGGGGAGCTGGGGGTGAGAGTCCAGGTGGAAGGAATAGAATGACTTTGTTGCAAGCATTCTTGGTCCAGAGACTTGCTGGTCATCTTCATTTCCTGCTTCCTCCCTCCTAGGTGGTGTAACCAAAAGTATTATGAGATAATCCTGCCTATATCCAGCTATAATATTATACTGCATTTTGAAGAGATAATTTGAGTTAAGATTTCCACTCAAAAGGAATAATGAGCCACCTAAGATAGAAGGCCATTAGGGAGGTGTCTGGCTATATTTGGCTTTTCACATCTTTGAGTAGACCTAAATCTACTCTGGAGGTCATGAACATCTCTTTATCTTTCTTAGTTCTTTCCTTCTTACCTCAAGACTTACTATAAACAAAAAGCTGCTTTGTTGAGGTATTTTTATTTTGGAGAGTGTTATTTTTCTCAAAATTGATTTACTTGTGGCCAAGGGGAAAAACTGAAGAGGGAGCTATCATAGAGATTGTATTTCTGAAGAGGTTCAAACTCTAGAAAGAAAATTACTGTAGAAAGAAGCCGTCTAGCTAAGAGTCTTTTTGTCCTTGAATTTCATCCTCAAGAACACTTATCTTGGAAAATGACTTGACTGGTCAAAGGAATCATTATAGAAAGAAGCTGATAACAGGCATCAGGTTAAAACATTTCAAGTTATGACTAGGATAAAAGAAACGATAGCTGGGGCCAGCCTAATGGTTAAGTTCAGCACACACTGCTTCGGCAGCCTGGGTTCGGTTCCTGGGTGTGGACCTGCACCACTAGTCAGCGGCCATGCTCTGGCGGTGACCCACATACAAAATAGAGGAGGATTGGCACAGATGTTAGCTCAGGGCCAATCCTCCTCGGCAAAAAAAAAAAAAAAAAAAAAGAAATGATAGCTATCAGAAGTTGGTCTTTTAAAAGGATCCCTCAAAGATGTTGGCCACTATTAAACAAAGATCACTTTAAAAATTCTAGTTTTGAATTTGAAAAATGGTGACCACAAATCGGACTGCCAGTGTGGAGAGAACTCATGTATGTGGTGCTCTTATCGTTTCGTGTGTCACGGAGCTTGTGACTCTGTACCATCTACACAGGGTGCCTGGTCCCTGCTGGAGTGCCAGCACATCACACTAAAATGGGACTGCCAAACTCCACTAATTGCCATAGTTTCCCACCCCTCACCAACTCCTTTGCTGATTGTTCCTCTCTTCCTGGACTGCAGTTCAGTGGCAGGAAGAATGAGAATAGCTTTTCAAGTTTTGAATATAAAATATTCGTTTTGTCAAGATTCAATATTCTGAAACTGAAGTCTTTTTTTTTTTTTTGCTTACCATGAGGGGGCTGCATGTACCAAGAGCCCCACTAGGGGAGAGCATATTGCTATTTTAGAAGGAGAGGAGAGCTTTGAGGAATCATTACATGGTCAGAATTCTGTTAATAATTGGGGAGAAAGTGCCATTATTTTTATTTGGACTTTTGTAGTTTATTGGGTTTATTAGGGTATAAATTTCATCAGATGCAAAGTTTATGTCTCCTTAAAAACTTGAAAGAAGGACTGGCCTGGTGGTATAGTGGTTAATTTCACGTGTTCCGCTTTGGCAGCCTAGGGTTCCACGGTTTGGATCCTGGGCGAGGACCTACTCACCACTCATCAGGCCATGCTGAGGCGCCATCCCACATAGAAGAACTAGAAGGACCTACAACTAGAATATACAACTATGTATTGGGGCTTTGGGGAGAAAAAAGAAAAAGAGAAAGATTGGCAACAGATGTAAGCTCAGGGCCAATGTTCCTCAAAAAAAAAAAGTTAAAATTACTTAAAAAATATTAAAGAAAAAACTTGAAAGAAAGTTCATAAGACTGACCAGAGAAATGCAGAGGAAGGTAAGATATACTGATGCCGTGTTGTACGAGCTAGTATTTTACTGCTTTAACAGTCTGATTTGTGCATTGGTCAAAATTTGTCATTTTAAGGACATTTAAGATATAGTCACATGCCACATAACTACATTTCAGCTAACACCAGACTACATATACCATGGTGGTCCCATAAGATTAGTACCGGTATAGCCTAGCTGCATAGTAGGCTGTACCATTTAGGTTTGTGTAAGTACACTCTATGATGTTCACCAAATGATGAAATTGCATAACAATGCATTTCTCAGAATGCGTCCTCATTAAGCAACATGTGACTGTATCTTCATTTTAATAGAAGGCCACCTTTCTACTTGAGAGGTCTTCTTTAATCAGGACTCTCAATCACCAGCTTTTGTTTGGCATGAGAAAGAAGTAACAGCCTCCCCCTGTGAGTTTTTACTGTTAGACTAGCTCACAGTCAGCCCTTCCCCTTGTTGTCAAGCTCCTGTGACTTCCCCACAGTTGTGGGTCATGTGGGTCACAGAAGCCCCACTTCTCCAGCAGATGCAAGGAAATGGTTCAGGAAGCCACTGGGAAACAAAGCACGTGCACCTTACTTTTCCTGTAGGGATACAGTTCAGAAAATTTAACCTTATTTTCATCCGTACTTAATGGAAGTAATTTTACTTGGCATTATGTAGTAAAAATAGAAAATCAATAATCCCAGGGATCTGGGTTGGCCCATTATACGTATTAAATATTGAAGAGACGTCACGTTTGTGAAACCTGAACTCCAGAATTCGTTTGCTAGAGAAGCCCTTTTACCACCCCAGGCCAGCGACGTCAGAAGTACCTCGTGGAGGCCTTTGTGAGGCCACGCGAGTCGCGAGTCGCCCGCCTTACGCAGCCGCAGTAGCACAGTAGCGGGCTGAGGTACCGTCCAAAGTTCCCGGCTTGCGCAGACTCAGTAGCGGGCTGAGGGGAGGCCACGGCTTTGCGCAGACGCAGTGGCGGGCTGAGGCGAGGCCAACGGTCGCGGGCTCTGTTTCTTCGCGCCTCGGAGCTTGAGGGCCGGTTTCGTCTTTTCCTCTACCTCCTAAGTGAGTGGCCATGAGCTGGGCTGTGGGAGTCCTGCGGGCCAGCCGGAGAGTGAGCGCTGTGAGAGCGAATTTCCTGTCCCCGGGGATGGCGCCGCGTCCCCGCCAGGCGGCGGGCAGCCCCCTCGGGAGGGCCGGGCCCATCACCCCCGTGTCCAAGATGGCGACCGTCAGGTCTGAGCTTCTGAAGAACTTCGCCTCGGAGGAGGCCGTTCACCGCAGTAAGGTCTCCATTGTGGGAACCGGCGCAGTTGGCATGGCCTGTGCTGTCAGCATCCTGTTGAAGGGCCTGAGTGATGAACTTGCCCTAGTGGACCTGGATGAGGGCAGGCTGAGGGGGGAGACGATGGATCTTCTGCACGGCAGTCCTTTCCTGAAGATGCCGCATGTTGAGTCCAGCAAAGATTACCTCGTCACTGCCAACTCCAGCCTCGTGATTATCACGGCAGGGGCGCGCCAGGAACCAGGAGAGTCGCGCCTTAATTTAGTCCAGCGGAACGTGAGCATCTTTAAGTTGATAATCTCCAACGTTATCCAGTACAGCCCTCGCTGCAAGCTGATTGTGGTTTCCAATCCGGTGGATATCTTAAGTTACGTAGCCTGGAAGTTGAGTGCATTTCCCCAAAGCCGTGTTATTGGAAGTGGTTGTAACCTGGACACTGCCCGTTTCCGTTTCTTGATTGGGCAGAGGCTCGGGATCCACCCCGAAAGCTGCCATGGGTGGATCCTGGGAGAGCACGGAGACTCCAGTGTCCCTGTGTGGAGTGGAGTGAACATCGCTGGGGTCTCTCTGAAGGATCTGAACAGAGATATAGGCACTGACAAAGATCCTGAGCAGTGGGAAAGTGTCCACAAGGACGTGATTGCCAGCGCCTATAAGATCATTAAAATGAAAGGTTATACTTCCTGGGCCATTGGCCTCTCTGTAGCCGATTTATGCGAAAGTGTTTTGAAGGATCTTAGAAGAGTGCATCCAGTTTCCACCGTAATTAAGGGTCTCTATGGAATAAATGAAGAAGTGTTCCTCAGCGTTCCTTGTGTCCTGGGAGAGAGTGGCATTACAGACCTTATAAGGGTAAAGCTGACCCCTGAAGAAGAGGCTCGTCTGAAGAAGAGTGCGGAAACGCTGTGGGAGATTCAGAAGGAGCTCCAGCTTTAAAGTTGTTTAAAACTACCGTTCTGAGGTTATTGAAGAAGAGAGAGTAGTTATGGGGTTGTATATGTCAAATTCTGAATAAGCTTGAGTTTCTAAAGTTGGAAACAGGAAAGCGGGTAGAGCGACTCTCCTGTTGATTTAGCCCCCCAGCTCTTTTATTTAGCATCCAGATGCTGGATGATGCTTATTATTTTATAATTCCTAGGTGCATCAAAGAAGGTGTTTTTGTACCACTGATGTACCAGTACTTGCTTTGTCTATATGTGTAGTTGCCGTTTGGCCCAAAAGAATGTAGGATGTAGGTGTTTATTGTGTTATAGAAATTCTGATTCTTTTCATTAAGTACATGTTAATTCTTTTGTTCTGGCTGGCTTATACCTATGTTCGCTTATATACTATTTTTAAAAAGTTATAACTTCCTCCACAATGTAAAAATAAATATGCACACAGAAGTACTTTCTGTAATGGAGCCATTGACTGCCTTCATTTCTCTGTGACAAGCTATCAGCTGGGCCTTTTAAAAAGCATTATAAAGGGAGCTGCAAGTCGGGTGTGTGTGCACACACACACTCATGTACACATGCTAGTGAAGCAGGATCATTAGGTTCAAATATGAAAATAATAGTGTTCTGGTTGGTAGCTGTTATAAAGTGTTTCATGCAGTAAAATACAAGCTTTTAGAAAGAGGCCTGACAGTCAGAGGTGGTACAGTTACTGTCATTTATTTGGCAGAGAAAGGAAACATCCCTAAATTTTGCAGTTACCAAAAATAAAGCCTGAGTGAAATCGTTTTAGAATTGCCTCTGAGAACCTGACCTGTTAGCACATTAAGTCAAGAATCATGTAATGAATTGTTCTTATTGGGCTGGGTCTTAGCAGCAGAGTGGACCCTGGCCCTAACACGCTCCAGGGTCATCCCTGTTACTCAGTTTACTTTACATCAGCAGAAAGCTTTTAGTTTTGAATGGTGCCCTGTTGTTAATCACTGTCATAAAAATTGGCCATTTTAATGAGTACTTCAGCGATTGTATATCTCAGAAAGTTACACAGTCACTTTTTATTCCTAAATCAATTGACTTTACTACAGATTCTAGACTTTATTCATGTGATACAGTGGGGGTTTAGGAGAAAGTGAAGATGCTTCTCTGAGTTTTACCTAAATGATAGTCTTAATAACTTAGAAAATGAGAAGCTGAGATTTTTTTACTCATGTTAGCCTTCCTAATGCAGTTGAATATTAAATAAATAATATGGTATATTCAAACATATCTGAGGATTCATGGGAATATCAATGGGCCTAATCAAAATTGAAAGGTACCAGCATCTGCTCTCTAAATTAAGCCAGTCCTGCTTAGTTGAATTTTATGAAGGAGACATAGGACAGTAATCCAGCCAAAAAAATGACCCTTTACCATGCTGACCAGAGCTCCCATACTGTTTTCATTGAAACCATCTAGAAATTGTTCTGATTACTCAGGAAGCAGTGTCATGTAATGGGACTAATTGATGTGCTGAGCTCCCTGAAAGTGGGAAGAGCAGTGGTTCAGTTGTTCCAGGTGGTTCTAAGAGCTTTTTAAGCTTAACTCACCAAGTTCCTCTTCCCTTTTGTCCAACCCTTGAGTTTTTATTCAGCCATGTTTCGGCCAAGTTCAATGTAATATTGAAGGGGATCAGAACATGTCTTATGTCTATTTTGTAATTCTCTTTACCATCAATGTCAGTCAGGATAGGCTGGGTTGTACTACAGTGAAAAATAATCTCCAAGTGTGTGGCTTAAAATAACAAAGGTTTGTTTCTGTCATAAATGCACTATGGGTTTACATGACTCTGGAGGGAAGCTGTCCTCCACAAGCTGGCTCCATAGCCCAGGTTGGTTTGATCTTGAGGCACCACCATAGCAACATAGGTTTCCCTGATTGCTATGGGAAGGGAAGAGAGGCCTGGAGAGTCAAATACCTGCAATTAAATGCTTCACTCTGGAAGTGACGCACATTTCTTTTGCACACATTTCATTAGCCGCAACTGGTTACATGGTTACCTAACTTCGAGAGAGTGAAGAAGTATAACCCCCTTGTATCCAGAAGTAGATGAGTACTGGCCATTGGTGGACATGGGTGATAATCCACCATACCATTCTAAATAAAATGGTCACCATTGCAAGAGGTATATATTTTATGGTTTTAAAATCATTTTTAGTGAAAGCTGGTACATGAGTAGAGGTTATAGAAGTACTGTTTTTCCAAGTCACAAAACCAGAGTGGCCATATATGGGGACAGAGCCCTGGACATCAGTCAGACAATTGTACTTATAAACCATGTTACCATAGATGGTAACCTCTCTGACCTCAGGTTTCTCATACGGAAAGTGGTAGTCCTCATTTATGCCACCTAGAATTGTGAAGACTAAATAATAGCCTAATGCTTGGTACAGTGCCTGGCACATAGGTGATCTCAAATGGCATTATTATTCCTGTTCAGGTAACATTTATAGTCTTACTCTGTTTTATTTTATGAAGAACTCGCATTTTTAGGTTCTTCAAAATTACTGCTGGCACTGTAATTATTGACATATCCTAAGGCTTTCTCATTAGTTGGTCCTGAAAGCTTTCATCATTCTAAGCCAGCACCAAGGCTGGCAGCAGACCTGCACCTGCAACTGAGGAAATTGAAGCTAAATGAGCTAGTCAATGGCAAAGACATTTTAAAACTTGGAGCTTTTAATTCCAGTAACTGCCTATTTATTAGAATAGATGCTGTAAGGCTTTTCTCAAATTAATTAAATTGGGGACATATTCTGAGCTTTTAAGTAATTTTTCAGCATAATATACATTAGACCAAAAGTTTTCATGTTGTTTTTTCGCTGCCACGACATGCATGGTAAATGTGCAGCAATATCCCCTTTCACTCCTGGCGTACTGGCTACACGGCCCTTCAAAGAGCTGTTGTGGTATGAATGAGAGTAACATTAGAAACATAATCTTGAATCTGTCCTAATATCTAAAAAGTCAATCGTAGCCAATCTTCAGAATGTCCATATTGGTGACAAATTATTTGTAATACATTTCCCAATTGTCATGATACTCTGTTTGAGAACTGCTGCCTTAGACAGTGGTACTTTTCTGATAATATTACAGCCCAGCACTGTTGGGCACAAACATTCAAGGTTCTTGGATGGGAGGCTAAGGATGAGGTTCTTGGAGCAGTGGGCTCGTTGCCTAGGGTGTGCCATTAGCGTCATAGTCTTCATGGAGAGCAGCCCCGAGAGCTGTGCAGTACGCAGTGGCCCTGCTTTGAAGGGGAGCCCTGTGATCCATAGCCATGGAAAAATTCCCCCTGGTCAGAGGAAAGAGGGAAGAGGAGGACTGCAGGGAAGAGATCCCAGCATTTGGGAAATCCTTCAGAGTAAACCTGAGTTGCTAGGTGGAGACTCTAGTTCCCAGCATTCCCCATCTTCACCAAACTTTTGGGGTATAAGGTAGGGAGATGGCTCCATGGCAATAGCTGTGATTGTATTGTGGAATTCAGTACATTTATTTTATAACGAAATTCGCTTAAATGTACTCAACCCCTGAATCTTTTTTCAAGCACATTTTTAAGTAGGGGAATGTTCTGTTGGCCTGTGATAGAGTATCACTAAGACCAACACGTTCTCTGAACTGCATATCAGAAATTGATACAGGTGAGAAAACTGAAGGTTTCATTTCCTATCCCTATACCGGTGGTGTAGCAGTGGGTTTGTGTGTCCTGCTTCGGTGGCCTAGTGTTTGCTGGTTTGGATCCCGGGCGCGGACCTGCTCACTGCTCATCAAGCCATGCGGAGGCAGCATCCCACATAGAAGAGCCACAACTCTACAACTATGATACACAACTATGTACTGGGGCTTTGGGGAGAAAAAAAAAAAAAAAAGGAAGATTAGCAACAGATGTTAGCACAGGGCCAATTTTCCTTAAAAATAACCTTCTATGGAGCATCATTGTTTAACACAACTTGAAGCTCTGTTTATAACTTAATGTAGACTCTGGGTTTCCATTTCCACGGCTGTAAAATTACAGAAGAGGGCTACATGGTGGTCTTCATCCCACTTGCCACCCTTCTTTTACCTCACTCTGTAGCCTGTCTGTTCCTAGTTGGCTATTTTTCAGATGCGATTCCTTCTGATAGTTCAGTTACTCACTTATGACCCTGGAAACAAGTAAATAATACAATACTTGGGAAAGGAGAGGGAAAAAAAAAATCAAGCTAAGAGGAGGAAATGGGAATATAACCCCACATGCTGAAGTAAGAGCAGCTGCCTTTTCCTCTCCTGCCCGGGCCTTGTCTGCATCTCCCAGCCTCTCCCTTCGCAGTGACTGACCGTGTTCCAGATCACTGAGAAGGTGGGATGTGAAATGATTCTGTTCATGACCTGGCTATCTGATACCCCACTTGAAAACTCTGTCATTAGGCTTTGTTGTAACAGATGTTCAACCAGAAAGGTGAAGGGAAAGAACCAGGCAGCACATTGCAAGCCCTGGCCAGAGATGTCTTTCAACTGAGAAGGTCTGTGCATGGTTCCTCAACGGAGACACTACTGGTATTTTAGACAAAGCAGTTCTTTTTGTGGGCCATCCTAGACGTTTAGCATCTGTGCCCCACCCCCAAATGTAAATAGTAGTCCCCTGTGATTGTCACAGCCAAGTTGTCATGACACTCTATTTGAGAACTGCTATTTGGAACTATATTTCCAGTCCCTCCCCAGGGATGCAGTATTGCCTCAGGCTGAGAACGTCTCAGGAAGGGGTCATCACAGTACCAACCAGAGAGCTGCGTGCAGGAGGGGTTGGGGAGAGAGACACATGCAGTGGACGTGTGTGTCTTCAGCATTGGTGTCTGGGACCCAAACGTTGAGATGGTTGGCATGGACCTCCTACAGACTACATATAATGTGTAACCTTACGTACGTTCCAGTGTCAGAATATCTAAACCAACACGCCTGTAACTAGAAAGTAATGCTTTAACAAACACACCATAATATTTACATCCATATGAGCTTTGTTCTTGGAACACAACACATATTTTGATGATGCTGTAATGACAGTGACTAATATATATTGAGCACTCCCATGTGTGAGGTGCTGTGCTTTGTGTGCACTATCTTCTCACTTCATCCTTACAGCCCTGTAAGCAGGTAATCATCTCCATTCTACACATGTGGAAACTACTGCCTAGGGAGAGTAAGCAGCTTTCCCAAGTAGTGGAGTTAGGATCTGAACAGAGAGGTCTCTCTCATACCAGAATCTGTGCTGCTAACAGCAGTGCCACATGACTGGAGTAAGTGCTCAGGAATCTACAAGTCCCAAACAAGACGCACCCCCTGAATTTGGAAACAAGGTAAGGCTTCAGCTTCAAATTGAAATAAGTAAGCATCAACATAAAAAAACATTAGCCGATTCTCAAAATAACCACTCCAAGAAATGACTTGCCTGTTGCTGATGAGACCAGGGTGCTTCACAGATTCAATTGAGAGCTGTATCCTTGAGAAATACAGCTGGAATGTGGCTGATGAGAACATTATATCTCTGTGCCGTAGTGCTTCTGAAATATCTTCATAACAGGACTGTAGAGATGGAAAAGAATGAACCAAAGAATGTGTAGCTTGTACACTCTAATGTAAAGATCATCCAACTCCCATAAGGCAGCATTCCCCTCCCTTAGGGTGGTTTGCACCTTAGCTGGAGCCAGGTGCTCCAAGCCAACACTGCTCTGACTCTTGGAGTCCAAATCAACCTTTGCTGGTAAAACCTCTACATAGATTTTTAAACACTGGCACATAAAAACATTCTAGATTATCTGCCATTCATGGATTCATTCTTTATTACTGCTAAGTTTCTTCTCTCCACTCCTTCCCTCTAGCTCCAAAATTCTTCTAACTTTGAATGGCCTCAGTATATTCACTTATTCTGATAGACAGAAATCCCATTCTCAGGTGCATCTTTATATTTGAAAGCCAACAATACATACTGTTCTTCTGGTAGGGAATAAATATCTGAAGGGTTGACAATTTAGAGCATGTGGCCTTCCAGATTCAGAATGGAGTTTTATGTTGTTTTAGGCCCAATAGATTTATACTTGGAAGAAGAAAAGAGGTGCATCTCATTTTCTTTCAAGGTAGCTAGAACACAGTCCTTACCTTTCTCTGGTCTTCCTTTGCTTTGTACCCATAGGCAATGAAGTATCACCTAGTCAGTGGTGTCCATCTCTAATTGCTTTGCCTCTTTTCCCCTTCTTTTAACATTTGATGACTTATATTTTACCTCTTTCAGATGAAAGACTTTCGAAGTAAAATGCAATCAATATTTCCAGCAATTCCCAAGAACTCTGAATCGGCTGTTGAGTGGGAGGAAGCATTGAAATCCAAATGAGATGAGCATGCTGGATGAAGTCCATAGTGATTGTTACAGAGAGAGCGGCTTTGGAGACAAGCTGTAACAGTGAAGGGACTCAATTGATGTCTCCAGGAACACGCAGATTGTTGACTGAACCTAAGGGATGGATGGTGTTCAGTGTCCTCATAGGAGGCCGACAGCCTTTCTTTAAAATTGATGTGGGTGTGTGTGGGTGTGTGTGTGTTGTGGGGAGGGTAAAGTTTTCCCAAAGTTAGGAAGACTATTTAAAAACAATTACACAGATAACTTTTCTATGTGGAGGAGATCCCAGGGGAAGTACTTCTATTTATGGCTATAATGGTTGAAACCAAGTTTTGTACCTGAAAAAAATTTAACATATGATGGAAACTCTTTATAAACAGACTCCTTACAGCAGTACTACCTCAATGTGTCTAGTTAAATAAGTTTCAGCAGCCTTTCTTGTCAGTATGTGACTTTCAGAACTTGGAAGACTTGCTCCTGTTAGCCAGACTCCAACGTGACAGGTTAATAGGTAAATCCTGTCCATCGGGCAGTGGTGTGGCTCTGTGGTCCTGAATGCAGTCTTTGATTCACACGTGCCAGTTATTTACCTGATGACCTCACCTCAAGGCCCTGTAAATTCTTATACTTAGACAAGAAGCCGGTAACAGATTATGATAACTTGAAAAGGTACAGTTGTAATAATAATGATATCATGGATATAAAATGTACTTTTTTTTTTTTTGTGAGGAAGATCAGCCCTGAGCTAACATCCATGCTAATCCTCCTGTTTTTGCTGAGGAAGACCGGCTCTGAGCTAACATCTATTGCCAATCCTCCTCCTTTTTTTACCCCCCAAAGCCCCAGTAGATAGTTGTATGTCATAGCTGCACATGCTTCTAGTTGCCGTATGTGGGACGCGGCCTCAGCATGGCCAGAGAAGCGGTGCGTGAGTGCACGCCCGGGATCCGAACCCGGGCCGCCAGTAGCAGAGCACGTGCACTTAACCGCTAAGCCACGGGACCGGCCCTAAAATGTACTTTTTTGAGAAATTGGTTTTGGGTCCCTAAACATTGACTGACAGTTTGTAGTTTTGTTTCAGTTGTCAATGTAAAAACAGCCCAGTTGTCACATATGTTAAATATTTTAACCAGAAGGTTACCTGAGTATTGAGTCTCAATGTTAAGTATTTAGTACTGCCTCCCTGGTGAAACTGCTGCTGGTAAATTCTTATATACACACCCAACCCTTTCCTGTCCTCCATGATCTCTTACAGAAAACAGAATAATATTTTCATGCAATTATTTTTACTGGAGATTAAAATTTTTAAAGAAAACTACTTTAATATGTCAATATGTCCAGAAAAATAACCTCTGGTTGAATATCAGTTGTGCAATTTCTTTATAATTACTTAGTCTCTAATTAGCAATCAGGTTTAATAAAGTACATTTGAAATTTATCTGTTATAATGAAACCTTTTAGTTCTAAGGAAGATTTCTAAATGAAATGTCAAGTGCATAATGTAACATTTTTCTCTGGACCATGTTACCCTGTTAAATTGCTGTATTGTTAATTAATTAAACAGGTGTAATCAGTATCTGGGATTCATATGTAACCTGTTAAAAATCCAAGACTAAAAAGGGAAAGGATTGTGAAATTTCTCAGGGTATGTGGAGTAGCAAAAACTCTTCACTCATCTTTCATTTTTAACTAAATCTCTGCTGAGAAAAGATTTCCAGCCTTTGAATGAAATGAAGGAAGGAGAGGCAGGAGCCCAACTGAACACGTTGCTGTCCCTATTATTAGTCGGAGTCTAGGGGTGTGGGAGTGCGCTCTGTTCCCACAGGGCCTGGCACGTGGGAGGCCTGAGGGAAGGAATGTTTGAATCCTTGTTTATGTGGCATGCATAATGTTTACAACACCCTTTCCATGTTGGTCTGTTGTCCTTGAGGGATGGCAGGGGACTCCCATAAGAATGACCGTGCATCACCTGCTGAGAGAAGGTTGATGGGGACAGGTTCCTACAACAGGTACCAAGCATAGGCTCCGGTTGCATTTGAAAAGCAAAAATGAAGTAACAAAGATGAAAGTTAAAAGGAAAACAAGCAGGGGCTGGCCCGGTGGCGCAAGCGGTTAAGTGCGCGCGCTCCGCTGCGGCGGCCCGGGGTTCGCTGGTTCGGATCCCGGGCGCGCACCGACGCACTGCTTGGTAAGCCATGCTGTGGCGGCGTCCCATATAAAGTGGAGGAAGATGGGCACCGATGTTAGCCCAGGGCCGTCTTCCTCAGCAAAAAAAAGAGGAGGATTGGCGGATGTTAGCTCAGGGCTGATCTCCTCACAAAAAAAAAAAAAAAAAAAAAGGAAAACAAGCAATATGACTAAAGTATTTTTTTACAGTCAGAACTCAGATATCAGAAGATTTAGTCTTTGTCTATTCCTTTTATACCAGAGGCATATTGTTAAATTGGTTAATGGAAAGGAAAAATGTTTAACAGATAATGTTATTCTTTATGTGAAGTACCATCTGTGTATTGAGTTCTGAACGTTCTTGGATGTGGAAGAGAGGAAATGTTATGGAATTTCAAGTTTGCCTTCTTTGCTATCTTTATCTTGGGTAGAGTAAGACAACATAATCACATTTATCTCCTGGAGCATAAAGAGTTTTAATCACCCTATTAACCAGGATGACATTTTTCACAGACTTAAAAAGGAATAGAACAGACATTATCTCCCCATAAGCAATCCATTTCATGGAGACTGAGCACTGGAAATTCTTAAAGGATGGATAACACAAGGCATTTCCATTTCACGTGTGAGCCAACATTAAGACGGCTTTCCGTAAGAACGTGGCTGAGACTGGTTGAGTGTTGAGCTTTGCGTTTAGAATCTCAGTGCCCAAAAGAGCTATCAGAGAAAGCAATACAGAGAAGACCTGGTGGGCAGGGAGGGGTGGCTCCCAAGGCCTCGGGATTCATGCAAGGAAAAAAAAACACATATTCTGGTAAGTTATTGCTGTCCTGTGAAAATGTATCCATGGGCTGCTGTTATTTTCAGAGTCGAGAAAATATCCTTCCTGAACAACCTGAAAATGAAAAGTAGGCCATGAGAACTGCCTCACAAGATACCTAGCAGGCTATCTCTACGCGAAACATGGATTCTAATGATATGGAGAGCGAGCAGCCGCCAAGGCCCAGCAGAGCTGAAGCGTGACCATGGGTGACCCTCACGCTGTCGCATTGACACAGACTCACAATGGAAAAAACTTTTCTTAACCAGCTCAGTCAAAAGGTGACACCTGATCACCTCTCCTGTCATACATTCTGCTTAGTTTTGTGGATAGTATGGGACTCAACTTGCAAATTAATCATTGCAACCTAAGGGGAAAATATAAGAAATTAAGAAAAAAAAAAAAAGCCCCTGGGGACAAAAGTAATTAAAATCCACTGAATTTAGCTGTTTCACTTGGGGCAAAATTTAATCTCTCCTAGGTTTGGTTCATGGAGAATGCTGTATATTTTTACCTCATTTTCATGTATCTTTAAAAGTAAATAGTTAAGTACAAATGAAAATCAACGAGATAAAATAGAATTATTTCTCCAAAAAGTTAAATTTCTCATGAAAGGGAATAAAATACACATTTTTATAGTATTTTATCATGACAAGTGAGATGTTTTTCCTTTCTGCCAAGAGTCATTGAATAATCTGTCAAATATTTGGGTCTCTGTATTAGTGTTATCGGGACTAATTATCAAAGGCTGTGCTTCTGTGAGTCTAGAATAGGAAAGTAAGCATCTCTTGCAAGCAGTGACATTAATCTCTAATAATGAGTGAGGCTTTTGGCAAATTCTGTCTGATGGCAGACAACTCAGTTTTGGAGAAAATTAGAATAGCAGTTACCAAGAAGCACATAGAGTTCGACTTTTCTGCCCAGTATTAGTGGAGTGAGTTAGGACCTTAATTTATATTTTTTACATAAGCTGGGTCAGGCCCTTTGTCTCAGGCCGTTGATGAGGCATGATCACTAAAAAAAAAAAACAATAGTAAAAAACGGGCAAGAAAGCCTATAAATGTTCTTAATGACAGAAGGGTGAAGGCCACGCTTAATGGACTCTCCTAAGACGCTAAATCAGGCAAACTGAGGAAGTTTGGCACATTTATAGAACACCTAGTACCTGCTCATCTGAAAATGCTCCAAAAATTCATCTTCATGCTGCCCCTGCCACCCTGGGCTTGGAGTGGGGCCCAGGTCTGCAGCCGGACGGACAGCACTCTATGTGCAGGTGGCTGCCTGGCATGCAGGGCTCCAGCTGCAGATCTGGGTCTCCAGCATGCCTGGGCCCGCTGTCTGAAGGGAGCAAGTTGACAGCACTGAGTATAAAAGAAAGCTTGGACTTGACAGTCATTACCAAGTTCTGCCGAACTCTGCAGAGTCCCTTTGCTCTGCCAACCTGGGTGGGGAGAATGTGTTTATTTTATTTTATTGTTGTCTTCAACTGCCCCTGTTGTAGGGGATGAATCCCTCTGTCTCCTACTCTGAGTGAAGCCCAAACAGTAGACATCCTCGTCTGGAATCCTTGGGCGGTTACCAACGGTGGACCATCGCTGCCGACGGCTTGCCTGTATTCTTCCAATCTCCCTTCAGTCCCCAGTGGCCGCAGCTACTCAGCAATCCTTCAACTGGGATAGAGGTTACCCAGCTAAGATGATTCTAGTGTAGTAAATCTCACCAAAGCTAAAATAAGACCTCTTGTCAAAAGTCATGAATGACTGAGGAAACTCTTTGCTCTGAGCTTGCTCATGGACCAGCCCTGAGGCTCTTTTCATAGACTTGATTACAAATGATTGTAGTAAATTACCTGCGGAAACAGCACATTATCAAGTCTACCAGCTCACTATTTAAGAGGGAGACTCTCTTCTGCAACATAGTGAGGACGCAGTGGAGGACGCATGGAGGTGGGATTGCTGTACCTTATCCAGAGCTGGAGGAGGATGGCCCTTCAACCTGCAAGGTGGGGCTCCGGCTCAACAAATCAACTTGCATCCTGGTTTTCCCTGTCTTTTCAAATATCTCTCCCGAACAAAGATATTCCTGTGGGAATTGTCCAAACTTGACGTCTCTGACAAGCCTACTAATAATGAGCTGGGGGTGGAATCTGTATTCTTCACAGAAGTATGTTAGCTTTAACTTCTCAATGTTGCAAATATTACTCAAGGAGCAGGGAGTGAAGGGCTGGGTTAAAAACACAGGGTCAGGTGAGACCTTAGAGAAACGCCCACAACCCTGACAGAAGTGGGCATTCGTCTTTGCATAGTTTCTTCAGGTTCAGGACCAAGCCCATAATAAGCCCTTAGTAAATACAGGAAGGAAGGGAGGGAGGGAGGAAAGAAAGAAAAGGAGGGAGATAGGGAGGGAAAGGGAAGACAGAAGGAAGCAAAGAGGGAAGGGAGGAGGCAGACGGGTGGAGGGCAGAGGGAGGACCAGAGAGGGAGGGAGAGGAGAAAGGGGAGGGAGAGACCGCCTCACTGAGAAGAGGGTCCACGTGCCCAAGACCACACAGCCAGCTCCTGGTGAAACTGATACTCGCCTTGTCACCTGTGTTGGCCACATTGACCTCAGCCACCAAAACTCGAGATAAAAATCACATCAGAATAATGAAAAATCAGTTTCTGAGGTGGGTTCTGGGCAGGGGTTTCTGACTCCCAGTCCCATGACCAGATAGTCCAAGATTTAAAAATTAAAAGCAAGATCCTAATGCATTTGCCAACTCTGACCTACCAAGCAGGAAGAAACAGACGAGATGAGGATCAATACCAGCAAATATTCCTCAGGGTGACTTCGTGTCTGGCCAAGGAGAAGGTGGCAGTCTCCCTGTGAAGGACCTGGTCAGGCTCCCAGAGGCCGATGGGGGAGCATTCCCCCTGAAAACAAAAGATCCCTCCCAAAAAATTCCTGGCAGTTCTCATTTCATTTTAGAAACCTTGCTCTCCTCCCATTTATTGTATTGGCAACAGCATCTAGAAATAAGGCTCCTTCCTCATCCCTGGGGGTGGAGAGTTTTACTTTGTATCCAGAAAACCTGAGGTGAAGTTTTACTCTGAGAGTACTGAGGAGTAGGAAGGGCCTTGGGCTCGGGTCACCTGGGCACAGAGTTGTTCATTGAAGAAATTAGGCAGAAACCAACCCACCATCCACTTCCCTGTGCCTAACATGCCCTAGAAAAAGTCCAATAATTCTACCTAATTTACCCAACTTGTGCCTTTGATGTAAGCTTCAGCATTACATCTTACTCTGTCACTCGTCACTAAATCACTTTGAGCTGAGTGCCATCACACATTAATTACCTTGCCTGACAAGCCCTCAGCTCAGCTGGTTTTCCTGGGTTGTGTCTGCCGGGAGGCAGCGGGAGTTATTAGAAAAGTTCGGGCTGGCAGGTTAATATCATCCCTTCCGTTATCAATGTGCGATGCCACACTCCGTGCCTGGGCTTTAAGAACTAAAATTAAAAACAGCTCTCTCAAATACACCACGGACTGAGGGTCTTATGGGCCCCAACCCCTCCTGATCAGGTGCCATGACTTTATTCTCTGTGGCTCCAAACTTCTAAATCACCCACTCATAGTTGTTGCTCGGGGGCCTAAGAGCTAGGCCACCCCACTCTGGTCAGCGGTCATATCCAGTAGAGGTCAGCGACAGGGCAGGCCAGGAGGCAGACAGTTTCTCCAAGATGCAGTCATCCCCAGTAAGGAAGTGATCAATTCCTGAATTAAGTGGAGTCCCAGGGGGCGTGCAGCTCTGAATGCCTGTCTTTGGTCTGCCCCAGGAAACATTCCTAACACCACTTGGCAGCTTCATGTGCACCCCAGATGAATACAAGGCACCTCCAGTTTGGAAGCAGCATTGCTGGTCCTGACATAGGGCACACACGTCCCTGAGCTGCGGCCCTCTCCTCTCCATTCCTGTCTTTGTTTTATTCTCTGGTTGCCAGATGATGCCACACCTCCCTCTTGGCCTCAGTCTTCTGACTCACCTAGTCTTTCTCCCTCTCCTCTTTGTCTTCCAGGTCCTCCTCCTCCTCCATGAACGCCTGGGAGAGCAAGACAGGGGTGTGATCCTATTCATAAGCAAAGGAACATTTCCTCCAGCCTGGGGACGTCTTCCCAACCTCTTAGCTGGCAGAAGGTCAAGGCAGGGGTTCACAGTCCTTGGGTTGTTGATGACATGTTTCTCCGGGTGCTCTGCACCACCCCCCGCAGAAACCTCTTCATAAATCCTCCAGGGGTCACGTGGATCCTGACCCAGCACCAGCCCCAGCTCTCCAAAAGGAGACTCAGTGAGCAGCATATTGGCAGGTGAAATCAGCCTCGGCTTTTTCTATTTTTCTTTCAGAACAAGGACCTGTTTGGTGAGTGATTTGGCAATGCAGTGTGTCCAATTCGGTTTTATTACCTCTTCTTACACCGTGCCAACAATCTGCCGGCCACATTTCTCCATTGTGAAGATTATTTGATTCATTCTTGATGGACAGCCTGCTCTTGGGAGGCTTGTGTTCTGGGATCCCCAGTGTCGCCCATGAGTTCCGCCCAGCGCCCTTTCCTCAGCTGGGAGCCTCCTTCCCGGCCCTGGGGCAGTCATTTCCCAAACCTTGTCCTCGTTCATGGTCATTTATTAAGAGTCTCTATTCAGTACCATGATACGCCAATAAACATTTTCTCTGCAGCTCAAACTCCTTTATGACAAACCCCATTATAAACATTTAAAAATTCTTCACAATCACGCAGCACCCATATAAACATCACTAAGCCATGTGGTCCCACACTTAACAGCTGGGAACATGCTGGATGTGGATTGTGGTTTGATTGCACTTTAAGAGGTCTCAATGGTGCTAACTTTTCTTTTTTTTAAAGACAAAATGAGAGCGAATGGAGAGGTGTAATTGAGTGGGACCAGGCGTCGTCTCTCTAGGGTGAAATGTTTGAACTGCACGGTGGCTGTGGATGGGAGCATGGCATCCACTCTGGGACCATTCTCGGGTCCTGGTGTGACAGTGAGAGAAGGATGGGCCACTCCACCTTCCTGTCAACAGCATCAGAGAAGGCAGGAATCAGCTCGGGTTCGGGGAAGGTGGGGGTCAGGTCCTGCTGGCAGCGGCCCCACAAGACTCCTCTGGTGACTTCTGGATCTGACCCCGTACTCCCGGTCCCACTGGGAGGGAGAATTAGATAAGACCCACTTAGGGAGGAATAGTCACTGATCCAAATAATGGTAATCACAATGGCCCTCGTGTGGCATTTACTGTACATCAGGAACTGTTCTGAAGACTTGCCTGTATGAACTCATTTAGTCCTCACCACAGCCCAGGAGACAGGAGGACACTGAGGCCCAGAGAGGTTAAGAAACTTTTCCCAAGGTCACACAGCTGGGACTCAGGCCAGAAGAAATAACCCACCCACGGTCACACATCTAATGAATGTCACAGCCAGGATTCAAAGGCACATCTGACCTACAAAGCTGCCCCCTCTCCATTTGCCAAGGTGGCAGACTAGGAGGGAAAGACAGTTTCAGCCTGAAATCAGCACATTTGCAGGACGGCCTCTCTGGTAAGAGTGGACCCAGGGAGGAGGCCAGGTCCAGGCTGGTCACCTCTTGTAGCCCATGTGCCCGACTCCAAGCCCCGGCTCTCTTGCAGCTGCGCACTGTGTCTTCCTTGCATCTGCGCTTCTAGCCTCAGGCTCCCATCACCTTCCTCAGAGGCCCTTGTAGTTGTCACCAAATAGACACAGTACTAGAGATGCATTGCTGTCCCCTGGAGAGCTAACACACTGCTTGTGACTTTATTTTCTTTATTCTGATCATGAAACTTAAGCAAGGCTTCATGTTTCCATCTTCACTTTAGCTACCAGGGAGCTCGGCATGAAGTTTAACCTTGAATCATAGTAATTTTATCACCTTCTTTACTTCCTCCTCCTTCTGCATGAGTTTTTGATTTTCTATTCCCATTTTAGCAACCTTATCGTGCAGATCTTTTATTGGAAGCTGCCACCAATCCTTATTAGAAGCTGACAGGACATAAATTATAAATAAAAATAAATACTGCTGCAATCTTCCCACTGTAGCTTTCTTATTTCTGGAGTTATCTGAAGTCCTGACTTGGCGTTCATGATAAAACATTTTGTGCACCAACACATTTTTAAATTTCTGTTTCTGTAAAAGATCCTGGGTTGCTGTAATCCTGGACTCACAACTGAAAACTTTTCAAGGAAAAGCAATTTGTAAACATTGTTACTTCCAGCAGTGGCTGTTTGCAACACCTCACTTAAGCCTTAATAAGTATGGTTTAAAATTTGGGATTATTCTTAGCTAGCTGAAGTGGGAGGCTGGGGACTGTAGAGTCACTTCTGCTCGGAGAGGAACAGTCTGGGGGAATTGATGCTCTAGCACAGAGATTCAGATATCACTCCTTTTCTTTCTGCCACAAGACGGACCAGAGGAAGGAAGGACGTCCTGGCTGAGATGACAAGGAGTGCAGAGAGGTAAACTGAGGCTACCCCTGTGATTAGTTTAACTCTGAAGGGAGTTCTGGTTCTAACTGATCAGAGACCCCTGAGCTACCCAGGGTCAGGACAAGGGCACCTTCTGACCTGAGGCTGGAAAAAGTGAGGGAGGGATGATGGGCATCTTTGTTACATGCCTTTATTTATCTATTTATTTATTGCTGAGGAAGATTGGCCCTGAGCTAACATCTGTGCCCATCTTCCTCTATTTTGTATGTGGGATGCCACCACAGCATGGCTGACAAGTGGTGTAGGTCCACACCCAGGATCTGAACCCACGAACCTGGGCCGCTGAAGCGGAGCGTGCCGAACTTAACCACTACACCATGGGGCCAGCCCCTACATGCCTTTATTTTTTGAAATTTTAGCCTATGAGATTAGATAGTTTACCACTTAATGCTATCAGTATTTAGCAGGTGTAATAGAAAGAAATATGGCATGGAATGGAACGGAACAGAACAGAACAGAACAGTTGTTCAAAAGAAGCAGGAAACACTCACACACACACACACACACACACACACACACACCCCGCTCCCCCATCCCGTCTGGCTCCTTTCTCCCCCTGGCTGCCCCTGTATCATGTCCTGACCACCACCCCACACCCAGAAGGGGAGCTCAGCACTCACAGGTCATGCATGAGCTTTGCCCTGACCCTCTCGCCTCAACCCCTGTCCACACCCAACTTGGCCCTGCCTCTGACCCTTGAGACCCGGGCTTTCTTTCCCCCTTCCCATCCTCTCTGGACACTTTGCACTGGAAGTATGCCCCTCCCCCTCAGCCACAGGCTTGTTCTTCTGGCAACGCGCCTGGTCATTCACCCTGGTTGTGTCTCCTGCTTCTCCCTGGGGCCTCCTGGTCGTGGGTCATCCTCCCACCAAGCTCCCCTGCGCTCCTCTTTGGAGATGGGACTTTCCTCGTCTTCTGGGCCACAAGAGCAAAACACCTGTCATCTGCAGAGGTAACAGGTCCTAATGGCAGGTCAGATTTTGAGGGATGAATAGCTCTCTTAAAAAGAATCTACAAAACCGAATTTATAAAATACTGGCAAAAGTCACAGCTCCATAAAGTTGGGTATGTGGCATTATTTTCAACGTGAACCGTGTCATCAAACCATTTATGCATATATATATATATATACACACACATCTATTTCCACGCAGTTATCACTGGGTGCTGAGGTTTGGGGGACTTTTAAAACTTTCTTTATACTCTTCTGTTCTGTCTGATTTTTTTTCAATGAGCATGGATTACTCTTCCAACTAGAAAAAGTGAAGGAGCTATTTTTTTTTTTTTAATTTTGAGAATAAAAAGCCACTGCCTACAGTATTTTGGTTGATCTAAAACCCCAAGCCGTCCCCAAGCCCAATGCCTCCTGGGGAAGTAGACACACCCCAACTGCCTCTGCAGAATCACAGCCCCCACCTCCCAGAAGGGTTTCTCCAGCCAGCACTCCCGCCTGCCGGGGCCTCTCAGATTAGACTAGATCATCAAGATCTCTCCAGTTCTCTCTGCACCTGGCGCAAAGCCCAAAGCTCCCCGTGGACTTCCTGCCCAGCCTAACATGCTGGGTTGGGTTGAACCATGTCCTCCCAAAAGATATGTTGAAGTCCTAACCCCAGTTACCTGTGAATGTGACCTTATTTGGAAAAAAGCACTTTGTAGATGTCATCCAATATGACAGGTGTCCTTATAAGAAGAGGAGAAGAGACAAGGGCACACGGGGGAAAGATGGCCATGTGACCCCAGAGGCAGAGACTGGAGGGATGTGTCTACAAGCCAAGGACACCAGAGATTTCAGGGTGTCTTTCAGAGAAAGATGCAGGACAGATTCTCCCCTGGAGCCTTCACAGGAAGCGTGGCCCTAACAACAACTTGATTTTGGACTTCTGGCCTCTAGAATAAATTTCCCTGAGCGATATCTAATACATATCTGTCGTTTGAAGCCGCCCCAGGAAACTGACACAATGTCCTTGTTTGCCCCACACCCACCCGCTGACCCCGAGCCCGCTCTTCCACTGTCACCTTTCTCGGGAAGCCCCCTGTGCTTCCGGCCCCCAGCCCACTGAGCTGCGGACGGCATTGCTCGCGTGCCCGGCTGTCCCTCTCATAATGAGCCAGCTCCTGGAGGAGCTGGGTCCACGTCTTGCTCCTCCGCCTCCCGCTCCCCCCGTGCACTCGGCACTCCGCACGCGGTGGATGCCGGCCCATGTCCCCGTCTCTGGGAGCGGTGGGACGCGGAGGCGAGCCTCTCCCGCTCTCCTCTGCTGCACCACGAGGCGCGTTCCTTCTAAGATCAGATCTCAGTGACTCGGCGTGCAGTCACTTCCCGGCTGCGTGGGACGGGGGGACCGACAGGAGGCTGCACTTCACGCTTCGCCCAGCAGAGGGCGGCCGAGCCCGAGGCCCGAGGCCGCCGCGCGTGGCCGTCTGAGCGGGGCCGGGCGCGGAGCACCGGTACCGGGGTCGTCCCGGCGCCGTCCTGAGGCCAGGGCGCGGGGCTCGCGCAGGGTGGGGCGGCTGGAGCCGCGACCGTCCGTCTCTGGACGCGGTGACCGCGGTGATCGCGGCGCCGGCTCCCCAGCCTCGCTCGCTCCTCCGCGAAGTGGGCGGAAATGAACACTGGCCACCGGGGGGCGCCCCGGGGCGTTGCTTTCTTACCTCCCTCCGCCTCCTTCCCTAGACCCCGGGCCATCGAGGGCTCCTGGCAGACCCCACGGCGCCTCTCAGACCCCCCGCGGCCTAGAGGCGTGGTCACACCACGTGGTCACAGTGTCGCCACCCCCCGCGCCCAAGGGGTGTGTCCGCGTCCTGGGCCCTCTACGCGTCCCCCAGGCTCCGGAGACTGACAAGCCCCCACGACGGCCCTGGAAGGCTGCAGGGTCTGTGCCCCCCTGGAGGAGGACCCCGGTCCAGCCCGCCGCTCCGGAACTCCCCCCTTACGGGCTCCCTCTAGACACCTCCCCGGCCAGGGGCCCGCTGTGCCCCGGCAAAGATGCCCACCGCTCTCGTTGCCTCTTTGTGGTCCGAGTGCTGTTTCTGGCAATTTGGGAGTGATGTGTCTATTCCCAAGTGTTTACCTTTTTGAATGACTTTTCCCTCTTGCTACAAGTAACTACAATGTTCAAGGTAGAAAAAGGAGAAAACAGATAAGTAAATGAGTGAAAAAAAGTCACCCGAAAGCCCAGCTTCTGTCAGTCACCATGTTAACGTCTCGATGCATCCACCGCCACATCCTGCCCTCTGTGTGTGGGTGTGGGTGTAAATATATATATTATTTTTCCAAAACAGGGAGCACACCCTCCCGCCCATCTCTGTCACCGGTCTTTCCACTCATCAGTGCCCGGAGAGCGTCTCTGCAGGAAGGCTGCAGCTGAACACGCACCCCGGAGTCCCCAGGCCGGCCAGGGCTCTCCTGAGAACCTTCTGGGGAGCAGGAGGATCACGGGCACCCGTCCCCCGGGCTGGCACGGCCCGCACCCTCCGTCAGCTTGGCTGGTGAAGCTTCGTCCGCGGGCTGCAGCCCCCAGGGCTTCATTTTGTCCTTTGAAGAGCACTCCGAAGAAAAACATCCCATTCCTGTCCCATTTCTCTCCTCCCTCCCTGCCCACCTTCGAGTGAAAACAACTCTGCCGTTTGTAGAGCGGCTCTTCTCTCTCGTTGGTCTCTAACTACGAGAAATACAAAGGGAATCTCTGTTGACACATGAAGGAGCATCCTTCTTCCTCTCTGCATCCGCGTGGGGAGGGCTGGGCCTCCAGATCAGTGGTTCTCAACCATGGAGGTGGATGTGGGCGAGGTGACTCTGCCTCCCCTCCCAGGGGACATTGGGCGATGTCTGGAGACACATTTGATTGTCGTGATTGAGGGTTTGCTGCTGGCCTCTAGTGGATAGAGGCTGCTGACCACCCTACAATGCACAGGACAGCCCCCAGAAATAAAAAGCCACCCCACTGTCAGTAGTGCCAAGGTCTGCGACCCCTGCCCCATATGTTCCTTGACACCCTCCCTTAGGGCCCAGAGCCTCACAGCCTTGGTCAGCCTGCTGCACCCCCCCAAGAGGCCATGGCCTTGACGGGTCACTCCTGGGCCCTGTCCATTCAGCCGGGACATGAAAGGGCTGGTGACAAAGAAGGGCAAGAGGTTGAACTCTGCTGAAATGAGAGGACCTGAGCAGTGGCAGTGGGGGGAGGGGAGAAGTGAGGAGAATATTTCAGTAGCTGATGCGCCCTGTTTTATTTTGCTTCACTGTTCGTGGATTACAATAGTTTCTTAAGGTATTGGGGGGAAGACTTCTTTCAAGGTGACCCGGGACCGCCCTGCATTTCAGCCCTTTGGACTGCAGAATCCCAGAGTGAGAGCTCAGAGGAAGCTGAGACGTTTTCTTTTCTTTTTTATTTATTTATTTATTTATTTCCCCCAAAGCCCCAGTAGATAGTTGTATGTCATAGTTGCACATCCTTCTAGTTGCTGTATGTGGGACGCGGCCTCAGCATGGCTGGAGAAGCGGTGCATCGGTGCGCGCCCGGGATCCGAACCCCGGGCTGCCAGCAGCGGAGCGCACGCACTTAACTGCTAAGCCACGGGGCCGGCCCCTGAGACGTTTTCTAATCCAGATGGGATCCCGGCCCGTCTGAGCTGTACTCGGAGCTGTTTCTTAATTAGAAATAACAGCATCTCCCTTCCCTGGGCACCACCTGTGCCCCGGGCACTTTCACACACATCCTCTGCATTACTCACAACAGCCCTGGGGGGGCAGGGCGGCTCACCCCACTTCCCAGGTGTGGACACTGAGGCACTCAGACTCCAGGTGACTCACCTGAAGCCACACAGCCAGCAGGAGGAGAAGCAAGTTGACCCAGGTCTCACCCATCCTAAACCAGACCAGGCCACTGGCTCTCAGCCGTGGCTTCTCATTAGAATCATCTGGGGCATTTGAAAAATGCTGATGCCGGGGTCACACCTCCAGAGACTCTGATTTAATTGGTCTGGGGTGCGTTCTGGGGACTGAGATTTTCAAACGCTCCCCAGGAGAGTCCAACTGCAGCAGTTAGAGAACATTCTGGAGCACATCCCCCCACCCACACCCGTCGGCCTAGGTTAATGTCAAGGATGTGACGTGGGGCAGGGAAGGGTCTACTTCAAGAAATTCGAGATCTTTGACTATCTTCTCGGTAACAAGCCCAAGTTTTGTGTGTCTAGAACCATTAGGATTGGCTTCAAATGAGCTTGCTTTCCATCTGATAGCAAGGCCTCCAACCCTGGCCAGTTGGAGACCTGTGTTTTCTGGCTTCTCTTTCCTCCCTGGTAGTTTGGAGAGCTGAAATAAGAGCTTACGATATACGCATGGGCCCCGGGTCAAGGGACTCGCCCAAACATCCCAGACCTGTGTGGGAAACAGGAAGGAACAGGCCTGGGAGCCATGTCCCAGGTTTAAGGGTTCAAGGCACCCCATCTCCCAGGGATATTGGCACGGATGTTAGCCCAGGGCTCATCTTCCTCACACACACACAAAAAGATGGATCCATTCTGCAAGTGTTTCTGTACATGATTGTGGTGTGTGTGTGCATATGTGTGAGCCATGTGAGTGTGAGTGTGGGTGTGTGTTAACCTACTGTACAGATTCTCAGGTGTGCTTCCAGAACCAGCAGCAGCAGCACCTGGTTACCTGTTAGAAATGCAAATTACTGCACCCCACCCCAGACCTACTGAGTGGGACCCTTTGGGGTGGGGCTCAGCAATCTCTGTTTTAATATGCCTTCCAGGTGATTCTCTTGTGTGATAAAGTCTGAGAACCACTCATCTTCAGTATAAACCAGTTTTTATGATCTGCTGCCTAAGATAGAAACTTACCACCTGCTGTTAAGATCGAAACATGTAAACAGTAAGAGCTCGGACATTGCTGCAGAGGGCTCAGCAGGCTTTTCCTTTTTTCAAATTTCTTTGTTCACTATTTAACTGATAAGACACGCATGTGGGCATGCGGGCACACACACACACACTCACTCACTCATTTTCCAACCATCCTCCTATTTTGAGAGGCCTCCCCTCAACATCTGGCTCTTACTGCTAGGGACATTCTGTCATTGAGAAAGGCAGGTCTGAGTCTCACTACGTCACACTGAGGCAATGGTTTCAAAGAGAATGGCTAGAGAAAGCAATGATTAAGCCAAAGGAATAAAGCTGCAATGGTGGAATTTTAGACACCTGGCTGAGTAGTGGTGGTGGTGATGGCGGACGTGTTGGAAGTAGAGGTGGTGGTAGTGATGGTGTTGGTGGAGGTGCTGGTGGTGGTGGTGATGATGGTAGTGGTGATGGAGGTGGAGATGGTGGTAGTGAAGGTGCTGTTGCTTGTGGTGGTGGTTGAGTGTGAGGGTGATGATGGTGGTGGTAGTGAAGGTGAAGGTGGTGGTGATGGTGACTGTGGAGGTGATGGTCATGGTGCTGGTGGTCGTGGAGGTAGAGGTGGTGGTAGTGAAAGTTGTTGTGGTGGTGATGGTAGAGGTGATGGGATGGTGCTGGTGGTGGTGGTGATGGTGCTGGTGGTGGTGGTGATGGTGCTGGTGGTGGTGGTGATGGAGGTGGAGGTGGTGGTAATGAGGGTGGTGCTGGTGGTGGTGGTGGAGGTAGAGGTGGTGTAGTGAAGGTGGTGCTGGTGGAGGTGGTGGTAATGAGGGTGGTGGTGATGGTGCTGGTGGTGGTGATGGAGGTGGAGGTGGTGGTAATGAAGGTGGTGCTGGTGATGGTGATGGTGGTGGTGGTGGTGGAGGTAGAGGTGGTGTAGTGAAGGTGGTGCTGGTGGTAATGGTGGTGGTGATGGTGCTGGTGGTGGTGGTGATGGAGGTGGAGGTGGAGGTGGTGGTAATGAGGGTGGTGCTGGTGGTGGTGGTGGTGGTGGTGGTTCTGGTGGTGGTGATGGTGGTGGTGGTGCTGGTGGCGGTGGTGATGGTGGTGCTGGTGGTGGTGATGGTGGTGCTGGTGGTGGAGGTAGAGGTGGTGGCAGTGAAGGTGGTGTTGGTGTCTGGTGTTGGAGGTGTGGGCGATGATAGCCGTAGTGCTCCTTGCATACCAGTCCCTCAGGTCACATTACCCTCCTCCCCACTCCTCCCCCAAAAGGCCTGCCATACGTGTGTGTGGTGTGTGTGATGGTGCACGCGTGCTTGGACTTGTGTAAGCACGTATCTGGCCAAAGTTTACAACACCCCTACAGCTTTTAAAATAAAAACGAGTTAAACCATTTGGATCCTCCAAATTAGAAAGAATAAATGAACCACCCAGCTGTAGTTATAGGCAATTAATGTGATGCTGGGAGGGCTTCGCTGCAAGATAATGGAAAAGCTGATTATAAACGAGCCAGGAGGAACGAGGGAGGTCAGAGCAGTCCCTCAGCTCTGAAGGAGAAACCAGCGCTCCGCTCCATCCCTCGCTGGCTGCGCCAGGCACAGGCCTCCTTCCACGCTGCCTTCCGCATGGCTGTCCACCCCGGGCGGCCAGGCAGGCAGGACTGGCAGCGCAGGGCGGGCTGAGACCAGCCTGTTCACCCAAAGTGGGGAGGAGCGGGGGGGGGCTGGAACCTGACCTCCTTTTGTGCAGCCCCTACAGCTTGAGAAAGAGAAGGCTGCTGAAAATAAACCCTGAGAAGGGCAGGGAAAATGGGGGCAGGAAGGGAGAGAGCGGGAGGGAGGTTCCCCTGAGAACAGACTAAAAACAGGACTTCTGAACTGGAAAGAGACTGGCAGGAGCAGGGAGACTGGAAAACATGTGTGACTCGGGGAGCTGATGGGACATCTCTTCACTGTGCAGTGAGGAATCTCAAAACCAAATCTGCAGATCAACTCTGGTCCTGAAGCAGCCCCCCTTGGCTTGCACATTTGCATCCTAATTTTATCTTTGCTGTGATATATTTTTTTAACCACTTTCCTGGGTCTTTTGAATATATTTAAAAAATTTTATGTTTTGCTTTCTTATAACCTACTGCAAATTCTTTTCTAAAAACAAATCCGAGCATGAATGAAGAGACAACACACAAGCCCGTAGTACTTGATACTCTGGGCTTCTGTTGTGAGTGCACCAAGTTCACCAGGCAAGCTGTGGTTCGGGTAGAGCTGGGACCATCTCCAAGCACAGCCTTTTTTACTTCGGGACCTGCAGTTTCGGTCATGCCCTCTCTCTGGAGCCCTGCACTTTTTGCGTCGAGCCTCTGGGCCTCCCCATTGTTGAGTAGGATGGAAAGATCTGCTTTCCGGCCCCATTCAGCTCTCAGAGGAGCTCTCTGTCCTCCAAGTTTCTGTAGTTTTGCAGAGACAGGAGGGATGCGTCCTCTTCCTCAGACAGTCTGGCTGCGAGGAGCCCTCCCCCACTCCCAGCCCCTCCTCTGGGTGAGGAACTCTAGGACCCTTAGGGGGTATCCCCTGTCCCTTAGAGGACAACCATTTCCCCTACAAACCTAGTCTTGTCATTGGTCACTGGACCCTGTGAATAATTCATGTGACCCCTGCCGCCTTTATCTGACAGTAGTCGTGGCCAGGTTGGGAGCAAACTGAGAATTCACCTCCACAGCTCATAAAACAACAGCACTGTGTAGTGTCTAAGGACCTGGGTTCAAATCCAGCCTCCTTCTTGTACTGGCTGCGTGATCTACTTCTCCTCTCTGCACATCAATGTCCCCACCTGTCAAGCGGGGATAGCAATAAACCTCCCTCACAGGGGTCCTGTGAGTATTTGGAGATGAGAGATTTAAAGTGCTTGGTTCAGTGCTGGGCACGGTGCAAATTATGATGATGATCATTTTTATTATTATTTCCCTTGTGCAGCAGGAGGCGCTGGGAGTGGGGTTGCACCATTAGTACTTTGATGGGGGTTCAAAACGGGAGCCAGTAGGAGCCACAAAAGCCTGGTAACCTGTAACCGGGACGTTCTCCCTGTACGACCCGCCCCCTGACCTCACTGGTGGGCGGAGACTGTCCAGCTCTGGCTGTGCCTGGTCACCCAGTCCTGCCACTTTTTTCCCATGAGACACTGTGTTACCACCTCCACAAAGACGGATGCCGAAAGGGCCTTGGACGGAGAAACCAAGAACTTGGTTTAGGTGAAGAATATTTTTTGAAGCCTCTTTGAAGCTTCCTTTTATTTATTTGTTTATTTATTTGGGTGCCTGTGCCCCCTGTAGCAGACATTGGTCCCGTTTGTAGCTCCCCCCCATCTTCTGAATAATCTTTCTATGTTGGAGGAGATCCCTATGCTGTGAGTCTTGACTTCTCGAAGTCAGGATTTCAGTTTCCAGCCTCCCTTGCCGCTAGGATGCGGGCTCCATCCATCAGACACGACCACGCAAGACCTTAGTTCAGAGGTGGGTCATGTGTGGGAACAGGTTTGGTTGGGGGCTTCCATTCTGCTGGCCCCGGTGAGGCAATGCACCTGCTTTCGGGTAATGATGGCGGCTGGGGCTGCAGAGCCACCGTGAGCCACCAGGTCCAGTCCCGGGGCAGAGGCAGTATCAGCGTGGTGGCCACCGGGGTCGTGGTGGAGTTGAGCCCCCGACAGCCGGTGTGTGGTATGATTTTAGGCTCCGATCCTGAAAGATGAGCCTTGATCTGCTTCCCCAGCCCTCTCAACGTTTCCGTGAACTGCCTAATACACTTGAATAATTCCCTTTTGGCTTAAACTAGTCAGGGTGCATTCCATTGTTCACAACCAAGACGACTGATGGATAAGCCACCATTTCTGGGGCGCTGGGCGCGTGGCAGGACAACATTATCTTCCCTGCTTGGTGCTTTACCCCATCATCTCATTTGATTCTCACAGCAGCCTGCGAACAGCAGCAACTGGCTGTAAAGGGTCCAGCTGCCTCAGGTCACAGGTCAGGTTGTTTGGGACCAGTGATAGGCCTCTTCAGGTGAGACGGGAATTTTATGTCTTCAAACCTAAAATCCGATCCAGATCTTCTCGAGAAGAGCCTGGAACACTGAGATGGGCGTTGAAGCTCACTCAGGATCTCAAAGGAGCTTCTTGGGCCACCTGGAGCGAGCTGGAAATCCCGGGGCCGTCTGGATCCCGGCCTCCTCCTCCTCCTCTGCCTGGAGCTCGTGGGTCTGAGGGTGAGGAGGCTGGAGCTGGGGGCTTCTGAGGAGAGTGCGCCCCCCACCCCAGGCCCACCCACCACTGCCCTGGGAGCCCTGTCGGACCTCTGCACCTGGGGCTGAGGCCACCTGCCCACTGCCTGCAGAGAACTCGCAGCTCCTCAGAAGAGACGGACACTGCCTTAGCCTGTGTGTGTGTGTGTGTGTGTGTGTGATGTGAGTGTGTGTGTATGGGTGTATATGCGTGTATGTGTGTATGTATATGTGCATGTGTGCATGTATTTGTTTCTATGTATATACATGTATGCATGTGTGTGCGGTGTGAGTGTATATGGGTGTGTGCATCTATTTGTTTCTATGTGTATACATGTATGCGTGTGTGTGCGGTGTGTGTATGTATGTGTGTCTATGTGTATACATGTATGCATGTGTGTGCGTGTATGTGTGTGTGTGTAAGGTGCTCTTCTTCTGGGCGTTGTCCTTTACCTCGGTTCCTAATTTTATTGAAGCCTCAGAGCTCTTCACTGAATACTCAGAATATTCAGTTAGTTGCGTCTATGCAGGAGCCAGGACCGGTGCCACCGAAGGGACAGTTGGACTTGCTTTCTCTCCTTCAGATGATCCCTGTCGCAAAGCGTAACCTCAGAACAGGTAACTCTTTGTGTGAAAAGCACTCTTCAACTCCCTTAGTTACTTCCTCCAAGCCACCAACAGAATCTGAGTCCTGGAATGGGACAGCTGCGTTATGCTATTCTCTCTTGCATTGAACACACGCATATTGAACACTCTCTCTGTGCCGGGTGCTGTCTGAAGCCCGGGGACCCTGTGTGAAAGGGACAAGCCGAGCCTGGAGTGCAGTGGGAGGACCCAACGCCTCAGGTGAAGACGATGGTTTCACGGGAGGGAAGGTGCTGGGCGGAAAGTGAACAGGTGCGGTGTCCCAGGAGTGAGGGCACAAGTCCTTTCTGAGGCCGACTTGCTCAGGACGCAGTGTCCATGCCAAGAGCCGGGAAAACAGGCAGCACCCGAGAAGAAAGAAGCTTGGGTGTTCCAGAGACAAGAGACTGGGGTGTGTGAACAGCAGGGAGGAGGTGAGGACAGGACATAACTTGTGGGGCCCAGTGCAAAAGGAGAAGTCGGGCCCTTGTTCAAAATTATTAAGAATTTCCAGACGGTGACAGGTGAGTAAGCAGCAAGTGTGGGACCCTGTGTGACTGCAGACGTGGCCTGCCCGTGAAGCCAGCCCTGTGTGAGGACAAGGGGTTGAGAGGTAGGTAGGGTCACATCGTGAGGCCTTGGGCCAAGGGAAAGGTCCTGATTTTGTTCCATTTGCAGTGGAAGCCAGAGGAAGGGCCCAGGCCACGGCGAGATCTGACCTGGTGTCCGTCTTTGAACCATCGCCTCTGCTGTGGAAGCCTGGGCTGGAGAGGAGAGTGGGCGCTGGGGGAACAGATGGGGCGGCTGGAGGAGAGCCAGGACCACGGCTTGGCCTGGGGCTACGCAAGAGGAGCCGGCGGGAAGAGGGTGGCTTTGGGATCTGTTTGAGAGAGAGCTGATGGGTTGGCTGTGGGGGCTGAGAGCAGGAGAAGCCCTGGAGTTCTGCTCGATATTTGCAGATTTGAGATGCCCATTAGCCAACCCCATGGGCTATGGGACGGCACCCTCTCCTGGGGAGGCAGGGTCTTCCTAAACGGACGCCCTTTCTCTCTCCTAGAGAAGTCCAATCCCAGCTCACGACCAGCGACGATGCTTGCTAGACACTCTTCCCAGTCAGAGGCCATGCTGCCAGATGCTAAATCTCCCCCAGAAGAAATCCTAAGACAAAATGTGCAGCAGCTACTGTCCAAAACCAATATGTACAAACTAGCACAGAGCCGTTAGAGCAGCAGGTGCCACAGCGGTAAACACGGGAGCCCAACATGTTGACTTTGGCAACGCTCAGGCGTGTCTTGTCATGGAAACAGAGTTTATCGAAGCTGAAAACTGGGAATAGATGGCTCAGCAAGGCTGCCTTCTCCAACTGGAATCCAAAGTAACAACAGGAACGGCACAAGTTACCATTTCCTGAGTGCACAGCATGTACATCGCATGGTCAAATGTCCTGGGGATGCCACACATTATCTGACTTAGTCCTCCCCACAGCCCCGTGAAGTTAGCCTGATTATCCCCATTGCTCAGATGCTGAAAATGGGGCTCAGAGAAGCTGAGTGATGTGTTCAGGACCACACAGACAATTAAATGAAGCCCAAATTAAAATCTAGGGTGGCAGATCCTGTGAGCTGCCAGCCCCCTTTTCCTTGCTAATCCCACCTTATTTTTTTTGTATTGACGTCATATTGGTTTATAACATTGTGTAATTTGAGGTGTACGTTAGTATTTATCAGTTTCTGTATAGTCTGCATCTTGTTTGCCACCAAAAGTCTAGTTTTTATCCGTCATCGTACATATGTGCCCCTTTACCCCTTTCTCTCACCCCTCCACCCCCTTCCCCTCTGGTAACCACTAATCTGTTCTCTTTATCCATGTGTTTATCTTCCACATATGAGTGAAATCATACAGTGCTTGTCTTTCTGTGTGTGGATTATTTCGCTTAACATAATACCCTCCAGGCCCATCCATGTTGTTGCAAATGGGACGATTTTGTCTTTTTTTATGGCTGAGTAGTATTCCATTGTATATATATACCACATCTTCTTTATCCAATCATCTGTTGATGGACACTTGAGTTGCTTCCACTTCTTGGCTGTAGTGAATAATGCTGCAATGAACATAAGGGTGCATAAGTCTCTTGTATTGTTGATTTCATGGTCTTTGGATAAATACCCAGTAGTGGGATAGCTGGATCATATGGTATTTCTACTTTTAATTGATTGAGAAATCTCCATACTGTTTTCCATAGTGGCTGCATCAGTTTGCATTCCCACCAGCAGTGCATGAGGGTTCCCTTTTCTCCACATCCTCTCCAACACTTGTTATTTTTTGTCTTGTTAATTATAGTAATGGCACTTAATTTTTTATGGCAATCTGGCTAGCCTCAGGGGATGCACTATGATTGGTCTTAGCCAGTCACAAGAATCCTGTCCCCCTTGGCCAGTGGTTGGTGTAGGAGTGAGCATGGGACCCATTCTGGCCCATGAGGTGGGAGAGAAAGCTGTGGGAGCAGAGGCTTCTGGGAAAGATTTTTCTCCCTGATTAAAAGGAGAGAATAGTCCAAGGACAAATACCCTTTGAGCCCTCCACCTCTCCTTCCTGCCTGTGGACATGCTGTGGGAGAGTAAGGTGTGGCCTAGGGCAGTCTTTTTAGATCCATGAGGTGACAAGGATAAAGCCAACCAGCTGAAGATGCAAAATGGAAGCTTGGAATGTGCCCAGGTCCAGGATGACATCGCCAGGCTATTAAACCAATCTTAGGACCCCCTGCCTCCAGACTTCTTGTTGAGTAAGCAGTAAATATCCTTATGGTTGAAGCCGCTGTTTGTCAGGTATTTATGAGTTATTTTCAGCTGAACGCCTCCCAACATAAACCCTGGTTGGTCTAACTTCACAGCCTGCGACCTTCTTTCTGTTACACTCTGATGTTTACATGGGGGTCCAGCTGTCATCTGATGTCCATTGTCAACCTAATGCCCAATCATTACAGAAATGATCAGATTTAGAAACTGAAAGGAAAGCTGTCAGTTTAAAGGAAGAGGGGCGGTCAGTTCAGCACGATCAGGAATCTGGCGTCTGGCCTTAATTGCTCTTGGCATGGATCCTAAGATCACAGAACTTCAAAGCTGGAATGGACCAAACAATCATCTGGGCCAGCCCCGTGTTATGGATGATGAAATCGAGGCTTCGAGAGGCTGAGGGACTTGCCCCAAGGCCACAGGGAGCAACAGCCCTGAGACCACTGGGCTCTCCCTGTTGGCTCTCAGCCACGCCTTCTTTTCCTCGCTCTCCACGCAAACTCTTTATCTACTTTGTCCCAAACTCTGATTCGCCAATCACCTCAAGCCGAACAGAGGTTCTCAATTTAATCACATTCTTGCGACAGGATAAACTTTGGTGCCATTAACTGAGGTTTCTTTCACCTATTTCCTTGTTGTGTCAAGTTACCCCCTCTTCCAATGAACTCAGCAGCATAGAAATAGAAACAACCTGGAGACATTGGTTGGGGAGAGGTGGAGTGTCTGGTTCTTGGCTTTTCAGATTAAAATCAATTCTTGAATCTCATCACAGAGACAATTGTCTTGAAAGCTAGTCTGGGTACTTGAAAGTCTAGAGACTAAGCTCTGAAGGGATCAAGTCAGAAGTGTGTGCCATAAACAATAAATTGGGAAGAGAAGCGATGAAGACTCAGACCACCACACCCCTTAATGAGGACAGCTCAGGCTGGAGAAGTGAACTTAGGTGCTGGAAAAGCCCCTGGAAGGGGACTGATGCCCAGAGAGAAGGGTCAGGGAGGACAATGAGGACACAAGACAGGTTTGAGGAGGAGACTCAGAACTGTTCTCAAGGGGAGTGGGGGGATCCATGACAGAGCACTAGGATAGGTTTTGGGAATCTGAGACAGAGGGCTTGGGCCTGCTTCTTGTCTGGAGCTCTGGGAGGGCAACAAAAGTACAGGCAGAATCCATGCCACTGTGGACTGGGGAAATAGGGTAGAGATGTTTTCTTGGGAGCTGGAGAAGAAAGGGCTGGTGAATTCCTGAGTGTCTCACAGCCCCAGGGAGGTTCTAGAGGGCGGCAACATTCCTGGTGCCCTGAGAAGACGTGGGCGTTGGCTGAAGGAGAGAGCCACAGCTCACAGGGCATCATGATGGAGGCATAGCCACAGATGTCACAGTGAGCCATGCAAGCCTGGGGCCATATGGAACTGTGGCCACCTATGAACACCAAGAAGGGACAGTTCTGGCCAGTGGATCTCATTAGGAATGGATGTTGATAATAAAATATGAGAGGAAGACTTTATATTTATGCAAATCCTAGTGCAAGAAGGGCAGACACTTCCAGATATCACAACCTCACGTGTATCATTTATTTCCTGCTACTAAAACGCTGTATAACAAACAACAAGTCTCAACGGTGTATAGCTCATGAGTCTATGGGGTTCAGCTCACCTGGAGTGGGCTCCCTCAGGTGCCCACAGTAGCTGTGAGTTGACCAGCTGGCTCTGCTGGTCTTGGCAGGGCTCTCTCACATTTCTAGGACTGCTGGCGGCTGGCTGATCTAGGATGGTCTGGATCACACCTGGGGTGAGCAGCTCTGCTCCACATGTCTCTCATCCTTCTTCTGGGTCAGCCGGCTAGTGTGGGCAATTCCTTCTCTTGGCAAAGGCAGAGGGAAAGATCAGGTAAGTCTAATCAGGCAAGTGTTTTCGCAGCCTCTAATTGCTTGTCATTTGCTGATATCCCATTGGTCATAGAAAGTCACATGGTCAAGACCAGAGTCAGAGTGGGTGGGCAATAAGGAGTTAGGTGGCAAAGGGCACAGGTATACGGAGGGGTGAACAATTGGGCCACTCTTGGAATCTACCACACCATGCTACCTGTCCAACAGCCCCAGAAATGAGACACCATCAAAGGAAAGGGGAGAGAGTCTGATTTTAACTGATCTTAAGCATGAAATGGCTGCTAGATCATGAAATTGTCTGAATTCACCCGCAATTTGCTAGATTAGGTTTTCTGCTGTTAGATAGAAACGGAGTTCAGTATAAAAATTCAGTTTAATTGTAGAAAAGTAAATTTACAATTTTTGCTCATGTAATTTGTGGCTGTAATTTGTTTCCACTACGTTCTTTAAGCCAAAGATTCAAAATCACCAAAACCATCAATAAGTCACACTTAAAGACTATAGAAGCCACTTTTCTGAAGACTTCCAACCAAACCGGATAATGACATCCCAAGATAACATGGTTTTACTTCCAAAAAGCAAGAAGAGAGGTGAGGAGACATTAAAAATTCCGATTTGGCCTACAACTGTAGATTCTAGAACAAAGTGTCCAGGAGCCTCTGACACTCTTCCTGGAATACCACCTTTCTAATAACAGCCATCTCTGTAATTACAACAACAATTGTTTCAAATGTAAAATACCACTTATCTGGTTAGATCTGTCCGGGTCAAGGCAAAAAATAACATTCAATTGTTTGTTGTCAAATAAATAACGTTATTGTCATTAAATTAGTTCTAGAGTATAATCTGGTGGGTGATGGGTGGCTCCATTTAGGACTGGCTGGGACACCAAACTCTATAGAGACAAACGTTCCATGTTGTTCTTCCTGCCAGAGGTTCTTTCTCAGTATTTGTTGTGAGAGATCCAAAGTAAAAGGAGGGACCAGGGCCTAGGGCGCCAGGGGTAAAACCAGAATGGACTCAACTACTGCAGAGTGGAGGAAGGGCGGAAATAAAGTCAAAAGACGGCCTGAAATGAGTCGTACAGTTACAGTGGGTGAATTGTATGCTATGTGAATTATATCTCAATAAAAACAAACAAAAAAAAAGGACAGTCTGAGGTTTCCAGGTCTCTGGGAGCCTTGGAGACTCTTTCATAGCATCCTGAAAACCCCAGCCTGAGCATCAGGGCCATTTCCTTCTGTTTACAAAAGCCCCAGTGATCACCCTCATCAAGGGCTACCGGAAATGGTGTGGAAAGTCTGGAGCAAACATGCTAAAAACTGTGCAGGGAAATTCACCTGCAGAGCAGACCTGCTGACTCCAGTATTTCCCGGGGATTGCACACCACTACAGGTGTCCACGGTGGGTGACCACGCTAGCTGCCCTAATGGGTTTACAGATGAACACAACTTGGGATTTCAGCACCAGCTGGGACGCAAGAGCCAAAGGGTCAAAGGTCTCATTTCTGGTCCCATTTCTTAGGTCCCAATATTACCAATTTTTCTTCCCCCAGTGGGACTTAAGCCCACAATCAGAGGGGACCTGAGGAAGAGCCCAGAGCCGGTAAGCCTCAAACCTACAGCCTGTCCTTTCTTTCTCAGAAGGTCCTTTTCTGTTTGAAGTCACGGATTTGAAATGAAACCAAAGCTGAGTGTTCAAAAGCACAAGTTTTTATTCAATGGCCAAAGAATGGAGAAGTGGGAACAGATCAACTTCTTAGCTCCGGGAGTGATTAAGCAGCTGTTATAGGGGTCAAGATAAGGAAGGGGAGGAATATTCATAGTTATTTGGGGAAATGGGCAGGCTTTTCTGGGCAGCAAGGGTGCCACCTCTTTTCTTTCCTTACTTGGTTATATCCTGCTGTTGCCATGGCAATTGTAAACTGTCATGGCGCAGGTGGGTGTGTTCTATAATATGGTGATATATTACGATGAGCATACAATGAGCTGCGGGATCTGTGGCAGGTCAAGTCAGACTGCCATGTTGGCTTCAGCCGGTTTTACCTGTGTCCACTACAGGTCTCAGCCATCTTCTCCTTCCACTCTTTGTGGTTTCCTGTAAGCTAAAGAGAACGTGTCAGGCTTGTTCTGAGCAGGGCTGTGATTAATGTCTTATGGGGCCAAGGGCCAGGGTAACACCAACGCTGATAACCAACTCTCCATCACCAACCTCTGCCCCGACCTGGGAATAATCGCCCACTGGGGACAGAGGGCCACAGCTCTGAGATCAGGGTATTGGAGCCTACGGTGTCCCCCATGACTTTGTCTTCACATCCTGAAAACCCTCCCCCAGGGAGCTGGGAAAACCCAATCGCACCCCCAGCTCAGGGGCCTCTGACTTGAACCAGCAGAACGTGTAAAACTTCCCCCTCAGGCCCAGGAGGATGATGTCAAGGACACTCAGCTCTCCCTGCCCGGCCTTGCTTTCCAGTGCTGACCGGAAGAAGTGGTCTTGAGAAATTGTGGGTCCCAAGACCACCACTCCGCTGGGCCAGACCCACCAGAGGGGTCCACAGCCCACAGCCCGCTCTCATCTGCATCCGGAGCTGGGTTCCACATGATTCCGATTAAAGGAAGGCATTTGTCTGCTTTAATCCGGAGCCCCTAGCTGGCCGCTCACTCTGGACAGCAGCCCAGCTTTCCGCCCACCACCACCTCCTTGGGGTTCAGGCCCTGGGGCCGAGTCTTCTGTGATTCACAGCATCAGGGGTTGCCCAGACAACGCCTCAACCCAGCGCCAGGACTGCATCCTGATTGGCCCAACCCCAAGAGCACGCTAATCTCTCTGGCAGTGATTGGTTACAAGTGGACACGTGATCCAGCCTGGGCAGGTTTCCTGCCTCCCGACGGAGAGACGCCCTCCCTCCTGAGGCTGTGTCTGGATGTGACAGCCCGAGGGGGACCCAGGGCCCCCATGGCCTGAGCCTGGTGCCACCCTACCTTCAAACGCTTGGTGTGAAATAACACATTGCCCCATCGACTTCGCCAGTTTCCGTCGGGTATTTCTGTTCCCTCTGCTGGAAGCATCCTCACCACACCTGATTCTATAAATGCTGAAAACACCTCCTGGACCTTTCCGGAGCCACGTGCTGTTTTGGTTTCGCCTCTTCTCACATGCGCCGTTTCCCTCCCTTCCACACGTGCATGAGCTTTACTTGGCCTTGTCTAGCCACCCACCAAGGCTTTAGTGAGAATCGCGTCTCTTTACTCTCCCACCCAAGTCCCCCCACCATTAGGGAGAGCCAGAGCAGTGAAGAGGCTGCCATTTCCGGAGATCCTGCACTGTGTCAGACTGTGGGCCAGGGGCTTACACCTGCTAATTCTTATCCTCACCTCTGGGTTGTTATTATCCAGATTTTACAAACATGGTCACTGAAGCTCAGAGAGGTTTAGTGTTTTGTCCAAGGTCACAAAGCCGGCAGTGGACAAAAACAGAAATTGAGCCCTTAGTAGACAGTCCTGTTGCGCAGGGATTGCTCCACCGGCTGCCTTGGGACTCCGCTGTCACCCCTTCTCTCCCCTCTCCCTCCTGGCCCCTGCTCTTCACCACACCGTCACCCTGACCTGGCTTCGTGGCAGAGGACCAGGAGCATGGGGCGCCTCCACTGTGGAAGGGGAAGGGAAGGGGTATCAGGTATCATTGCCACACTCATTGTGTCATAAACTACCAAGGTCCTCAGTGACACATGGTGATGAGCTATGTGTCCCTGCCCCATTGGCTCTGGGCTTGCCCACATAACTCGCTTCGGCCAGTAGGCACTTCGAGAGAGGGACACCATGATGGTTCCGAGGAGAACTTGTCTGTTCCCACTTGATTTCTTGCACTTTCGCCATCACTGTGAGAAGAAGCTTCTCTGGAGCAGCTGCTGCCCCTTGAGCCTGGGCCAAACAAGCACACACCTGGATTCGAGTCATCCCAGCTGATCCTGAGCTCTTCAGGGAGGCGCTGAGGCTCCCAGCCAGGTCCAGGCTAGGGCAGCGACTCCCAGCCAAGTGCAGACACCGAGCGAGGCCAACTGAGGTGAGCGGAGCAGCCTCAGCCACCGGCATAAATGCTTAGCATGGGTCACTGAGGTTCTTGGTTGTTGGCTACATGCAGAGTGGTGAAGTCCATATGTGCTCTCTTTGCAGCTATATTCTCATAACTTGTGCTGGCTTACCACTTTTTTGACAAAAGAAGTGTTTGGGCCTCAGAGTGCTATTTCTAGATCTTGTGGGTAAAGCACTTAATAGAGTACCTGGTATAAAGTGGACACTTGGTAAATGCAGTGATGGTGGTGGTGGTGCTGATGATGATGACCGTGGTAGTGGTGATGATGACCATGATGGTGGTGATGGTGATGGTGGTGCTGATGATAATTCTGTGGGGCACTGGGTAGAACCCTGGCTGCTCAGGCATACCCCTGAGCTCCCCACTCCTCTCCACTGAAGGAGAACCTTCTTTCTAGAGAGAGCTTGGTGCTACAGAAAGCCTCAGCGTGGCAACCCAAGTAACACCTCCTTAATTTCAGTCCAATTACGCAGCAGCTGGCCCAGGCCTGAGTGGCTTTCTCTAATGGTATTTACCTGCTCCTGGCATTTTAGCTGATAAACACAGAAGATAACTCTTCAAAAAGAATTAATGAGATTATTATGGAAAATAAATAATCATCAATTAAGGCATCACAGAGAAATGTGGATTAAAAGGAGCTGATGTGATGGACTTTTTCATCTTGTTATTTCCGGCAGGAGGCCAAGACCTGACAAATAATGAGGTGATAACAAGGAAAAACAAGAGCTGTTATCCTTCTGTGACCTCCTAGGCTCTCTGGGGGAGGGTTTAGGCCTCTCCTCTCTGACCCCGACGGGTTTCCCGGTGAGACTTAAGCAGCTAGGGCTGCTCTCACCTAGAAGAGGTGGGTTGGGGTGCTCTGCTGTCACTACAAGGGGGAGTGGGGCACCAGGAGGCACAGGTGAAAGCCGATTCACTCACTCCACAAATGTGCCAGGCCCCCCGGGGGAGGATGCCCTGTCCTCGTGGAGGTGACGTTCAAGTTGGAAAGACATACCAAACAAATAAATGAAATGATTGAAGGTTCTAACAATGCTTGAAAGAACGGTAAAGCAAAAAAAGGTAAGAGAATGTTGAGGTGGGGAAAGGGGGTGTTATGGGTTGAATGGTGTCCCCCCCAAATTCACGTGTTGAAGTCCTAACCTCAGAATGTGGCCATATTTGGAGATGGGGCCTTTAAAGAGGTGATTAAGTTAAAATGAGTTCAGTAGGGTGGGCCTCTAATCCAATATGACCAGTTTCTTTATAATAAGGCGGAGTTTGGACACTGGGAGAACAGTTTGTGAACGGAAACCAGCCATCTGCAAGCCAAGGAGAGAGGTCTGGAACAGGTTCTCTCTCTCAGCCCTCAGAAAGAACCAACCCTGCTGACATCTTGGCAGACTCAAGGACAGAATATGTGGAGTGAAACTGGTTGAATTTCCAGGCTTTTTTTTTTAGCAGGATTTGCTGTTATTTGCAACTTAGCAGTTACTGAAACCCATCCTTGGCCTGTTAGAAACTCAGCCACTCACCGCCCATCCCTGGGGTAGGTTCCTTGTCCCTCCCTGCCAGGCTCTGGGCCTGTGGCTGTCTCCCTGGTGGAGGATAGGGCAGGATAACTTGAAGGGACAGTAAGCTTCAAGAAGAGTTGTACCATGGACATTCCAACTCTGGATCCATTTTCAATCCCAGCTACAGGTCTTTGCTTGCTGAAGGCCGTCCTTACCTTCCATAGGAATTAGCATGAGCTGTGTGGCCGCAGACTCGGGACACACCATGTAACCCACCTGCCAGCCTGCCACTGGTGGCTTCTGCTGCCCCCGCCAGGGATTCATGTTCTCAATTTCCTCTTTCATCTCTCCCCAATACTCAGGCCACATGGTGACAGAAAATAATTTTGACAAGGGTCAAACTCATGGATTATACTTTTTGTATAATGCTTGGCCAATTACTTTGCTTAAAGCTGGAAGATGCTTCACCTGTGCAGTCCGGCTGAGCAGGTCCTCAGCAGAGAGTACCTTTAGTAAGTGATGTGGAGGGTGAAATTGATTCTTCTACGAGGGGGTACATTTCTGAGTCCTCACCATATACAGTTAGATAGATTACAAGCGCACACACCCATTACTTTCATTCAGTTTGACACACTCAAAATAATGGCCAGGCTTTTAGAGGTGCTCCTGTTTTATCTTTGTAGTTCTGGGCCCGGTGTCTTTCATCTTTCCTGGTCCCAAGAAGGCAAGCTCTTTCTGTTTGACTTCTGTGTCTTCAAGGTTGTACCCTTGAGTTTTGGCAGAAAGTCCTCAAGGGTTCCAGGCTGCTGTGCCCCTGGGCCCTTGAACTTGCAGAACTCTCTGATTCCATTCTCTTTTTTCTGGGCATCCGGATCCTCATCTCCTTTGAAATCCCTGTCGATCAGATGGTGAAACACAAGCTGGATTCCACTGAGATCTGAGGACTGAGCAGCTAGTTTAACAACCGCACCTAAAGGTGCCCCAGAAGCAGATGGGTGTTAACTGAAAGGGGTCTGCAGGGGAGGGCCCGGCTGCCCTTGGCACTTCCTTGTTCTGTATTTGTGTCTGCAACAGCTGAATTCGGACATGACCTGGCTATAGAAAACATACTAGCCTAATAGTTAAGAATATGGGCTGGCACCAAACTGCTGGGTTGAAGTCCAGCTCTGCCACTTATTAGCTAATTGTCCTGGGGTGAGTTATTTAACTTCTCTGTGCCTCAGTTTACTCATCCACAGAATGGGAATCATAGTTTCTACTTTAGAATTGTTGAGAGGAATCAGAGTTGAGACTCCTGAAGCACCTAGAATTTACTGTTCAGGGGTTGGTTGTTGTTATGACAGTTATCATAGTTGTAATAACAGGGAGTTGAGACACTGGTGGGTGGGATGGGGAATAAATGCACCATGACAGAATGGGATCCAGAATGTCTCACTAAGTCATAGCGATGGATGAATTTAACAATAAGGCTAATTGCTGTGCCCCCAATAGCACAGGATGAGAAAAACATGGTTTGGCAGTGGCACAGGAGAAAATGACTTGAGGGATTGTTCCATAGTGAGTTTAATGGAGGTCAATCCGATGGTGGGTTCCCCTCCAAAAAAATCTTACATAATCTTCCCCTGTGTCCCTAGATGTGGGTGACTGGAAGAGGGAGGGCATTGGCTTTAGCCCTGAACAGACAGAACAACACCTGGACCAATTTGTGGTGCCCACTATAAAAAAGAGCCTAGACAGGCAGGAACGTGTGCAGAGGAGAGTGAGCTGGTTCTGCAGGGGCTTGAAAGCATGTGAATCAGTAAAGTGATGCTACTTGTGGTAACAAACAAGTCCCTAACCATAGAGATGGAACACAATCGTTTATTACTTGCTCACCTAACCAATGTTCCAACGTCGGGGTCAGCGCTCCTCCAGCTGTGGGGCAGGGCGCCTCCCTTTGTGCTGAAAGAGCGTGGAAGGTGTGTATGGGTCAGGTCTGGAGATGGCCACATGCCCTCCACTTACATTCTAGAACCCCTATGGCCTCACCTGCAGGAAAGGCTGGGAAGTGCAGTCTGGCGGTGAGGCCAGTAGAGGAGACACACTTGGTGATCAGCCACTGGCCTCTGCCACTCTATGCATTGTGAAGAAGGTCCAAGAAACTGAGGATGTTGAGCCCAAAATGTGTCTCCAAACACTGGAAAGGTCTTGAAAGAGAGGATCATCTTTGTTGGTGTCACTCCAGTGGCTAGAAGTAGAACGCGTGGATGGAGGGAAGATCTAGGGAGGCAGGTAGGGTGAATGACCATCCCAGTTGGCCCTGTCTGGTTTTAGCGCTGAAAGCCCACCTCCTGGGAAACCTGTCAGTCCTGAGCAGGACGTTGGTCATCCTAGCGTGGGCCAACTTTGGGTTGATATAGGTATGTCTGTGCTAGAAGTTGTCTCAGGCAACGCTCCTTCCCCCATCCCACCACTCATTCAGATATGAGTTACAGTGTTGTTGGTCATGAGTTCAGTGTTAATGAGCCAACAATATATATTAAATAAGGTGTCTTTAAACAGAAATACATTGATCAATTGATGAAAATGTTGTGGCCAGAGACTTGCAGAAACCCAACCCTGTGTTTCCCCTAGGAGCAATGGTGCTGTATTCGCTAATTCCATTTCATGGTGACTTTATAGAACATACCTACTGAAAATAACAAGAATTGACTTTATATCCATACAATGGAATATTTTTAGGCCATAAAAAGAAATGAAGTGCTGATACATGCCACAACATGGATGAACCTTGAAAACATTATGCTAAGTGGAAGAAGCCAGTCACAAAAAACTGCATATTATCTGATTCCATTTTAGGAAATGTTCAGAATAGGGAATCTATAGAGACAGAAAGATTAGTGGTTGCTCAGGGCTGGAGGAGGGAGGGGAAATGGAGATTATAGGGGAGCAATAGCTCAGGGGTACAGGGTTTCTTTCTGGGTGATGAAAATTGTCAAAAATTGACTCTGGTGATGGTTGCACATATCTATGAATATACAAAAACATTGAATTGTACACGTTAAATGGGTGAATTGTGTGGTATGTGAATTATATCTCAATAAAGCTGTTTAAAAAAATAATCCTCATGAGTAACTCACAGGAGGGACAGAACAGGAGGCATACCTGGCTGGCTTCGCCCTCGGCACCTCCTGCATCCTTGCCCCGAGATCCCTTGCCTTTCACAGGTGGGGTCAGCCCCGACTCCCAGCTTCTTTTGGGGGAGCAGCCCCCATGCCGGTCTGCCCTCTCCAGCATGCCTCCCTCTGAACGCTGGTGAATTGAATTCTCTCATCACCTAAGGAAGACTTTCCAGCAGAAGTGCCCAAATGCAGCGTGGGTGCTCCAGGAGGAAGCGTTCCTCCTCTAATTGTTGAAGCACAATTTGGAAGATCACTTCGTGGAAACATTAGAGCAGGGATCCAAGCAGCCTGTGGCAGTGGTTCTAGACGACACAGCTGTAAGGTCTCTTCCAACCCACAGAGCCTTGCATTAGTCAGGAATGCTTTTGATCACAATCAACAAAATACCTGACAAACAGTAGCAAAGCAATGAAGAGAGGTAATTATCTCACATGGCCAGAAGTCGGGGGGTTGGCAGGTCCGGGATGGGTGCAGCTGCTGGAGGGCTTCCTAGTGCCCCAATCCGCCATCCTCAGCATGTGACTGTCCATCCTAGGCCCGCCACCTCATGGTCACAGGATGCTGCCAAGCCACACGCATCGCGTCAACATACAAAAACGTTCTTCGAGGCAGGAAGGAGGCAAAGTTGCAGAAAGGCTTTTTCCTTAACTGACTTTGTCTTTTTAGCTGAAAAACAAAGTCTTTCCAGAAGCCCCATCAGCTGACTTGCCCTGTGTCTCATTGACCACAACTGGATCACATGCCCGATCCTGGAGCAATCATGGAATTCCCATGATTTGCTTAGATCGGACAATGTACCTTGTAAGGTTGACATCATGGGACCCCTATCTCTCTACCTCAACCAAATCCAGCTGCTACTGGCAGGAGAGATGGGAAAAAAGGGAATGGCTTTGGCTGGGCCATGAACAGCAAGGGGTGAGTGTAATGGGAGGTGGAAGAGAGGCTGACAGCCTTCTCTTGCAGGAATACTGTTTTGATATTTTGAGACCTACCAGAAAAGAAAGACTTTGATGCTTGCAATGACAAGCTCTAAATCCAACCAAGTTCCACCAGTGGGGCCAGCAGCGATAGTCCTAAAAGTCCCCAGGGCTTAAGACATGAGAGCCCTCACCTGGATGGTGGCCTGAAGGACACAGCCTGCCTCAAGTACGCCAGTGTGGGCACCTCTACCTCTCCGTGGAGCATTTCCTCCTTCCAAGAAGGTGAAACTTCATTGTGTTGCTGGATACACATCCCACTATCCCCTTCTTGTCCCTGCCCATTAGCAGTTCCTGATTCTTCGGATGTGGAATGTACTTTGAAAGAGATCTATCTGCACTGACATGGCTGAGTGATGGCTCATATCTGGAGATCTGAAGCGTCTGTGATGAGCAGTCGGATGCCTTCCACATGTGTGTGCATTTGCAGACACACGCACTCTAAATGTGCCCACCATGTCTTGTGACTACAGCAAAACAGCTGCAACCTTCTAAAAATTAATTGGTTTCTGGATCATTTGCATTTTTTATAGTTTGCCAACAAAAGATAGGGAGAAGGGAGGGAATTTATTAATGTTTGAAGAAATTCTCCAAAAGGGGAAGAAGCCAGCATTTTCAGCGAGACCCTGAGATGCTCATCTAAATATGACAGCACGTTGCTTTCCTAGCTGCCTCTCCCGGGCAAGCCCCTCCAAGGGGAGAATTGATATCCAGCTCTAAAAGTAGACAGCTGCCACGGACGCCGGAAACCGCCTGGGGCTGACATTATTTTATTCAGGGTCTGCACTATGGTTTGGTAACGGCCATTTTCAGAAAACAACCAAGGCAATTTCAGGATTTGCTGTAGCAATAGGCACACTAAAAATAAAGTCAGCATAAACAGATTAAGAAATTGACAGAATAACAAGGCATAAAGAATAAGAATGAGAGCACGCGCTCCAGATCACAACACAGCGCTGTGCGAGGAGAGGGGAGCAGGGGGAGGGTGGAGCCTGAGCTGCTGACTCGGTGGTTTCCATGTGTCCCGACTGTGGGGAGAGCTCATTTCACAGCGACAGTTGGCACTTCATCTAATTCTGCGTTAGCGCCAGCAGAGGCTCTAAACTAACGGGGAAAGCCACTTTTGTTGTAACAATTCCATTTTTTCATGGCTGATACCTCTTAAAAGACAGATTGGAAGTTTTCCGTAGCTGAGCCCTACTCCCCAACATGAGTTTGGAGGATAGAGATGCATTGCAGAAAGAAGTGAGTTGGAAAAAATGTTTTCAATACAGTCACGACATTTGGAGAAAATGAATCTGGAAAACTAGCATGAGAGGAAAGAGAAAAACTATGTGCTAGAAACTTACTGTGTCGTCATGGGTCAGTATATGCTCACTTTGGGGAGATGGACTCTTCTTATCTAGGGGTTTCCAAGCAGTCTTAAGGAGCTGGTTAATTGCAAAGCTCTGGTTGGGGCTTCTGCCCCCACCTCCCCAGTGTGTCTGGAAGATGTTATTGCTTTCTCCCACATCCCAAGCTGGGAATGCCAGGGAGAGGCAGGCAGGGAGCCTGGGAAAACCCCAAATTCCTCATTGTGTCACCCTTCAGTGATTCCAAGACATTCACTGAATAAAATAGAGCAACAGACACTGCCTTCATTGGAACATCTTATGTAATTTTTTTGGACTATCATCTCCCAACCGAGTTCCCTGGTGTTAATAGATGTAAGGTGAAAAAAGGGTTCTTAGCATAAGTTTGGGAAATTTTTTTGCAGGTGAACTTGCATCAGGACTTCTCAGAGTCTTGAATGTGATAAGATACTTTGTGGATCTTACAGAAGGGATAAAGTAGACCCGTTTCTCAAATGAATTTTACTACTCAAACTCCCCATTTTAAAAATATTTTTTTGCGGAACACCTTGGAAGAAGCTTCTGGAAATATGTTTTGTCCTGGATACAAACCACATGATTTTCAGTCAATTGAATGTCCCACCTCATCCTTAAGAGAGAGGTGGGAATGTTGAGGAACACAGCCCTCTGCATCTCTGCCTGGCCAAGACTGGTTTTCTTTGAAAAAGGAAACATTTTTATGATTATTTTTCCAGTTCAGTACTCATTCAGTTATCTACAGGGGACGCGGCTTAAAGAGTGGGGACGGTGGTGCCGAGTTCTCCAGCTTGGGGAAGAGGGAGGGGACCTCAAGGTCAGTCTAAACCCCGCCTGGTGGCAGACACTTTGTTCGTGCCTTTCCATGCTGTGCTAGTTTTTGGCAGACATTCATTAGAGGTCAATAAAAGTTAAATAAATGAAATGGGGCTCCACTGCGGAGACATTTAATCATTTCATTAAGCGTGCTATTGTGTTCAGGTGCTTTGCCAAGTGCAGAGCTGGTTATGGCTCCATCTAATTCCTAACTGCTGGGAAAGTAAGCGAGAGATTCTTCTGATGTTCCTTTCTCTCTGTGCAGCCGTCCCCAGGCAGCTGCAGGAGGAGAGGCCGCCGAGACGGGCTGCTGGGGGAGTTAACCTTCCATGTTTCCGAAAGGCAGACAGGATCTTCTAATGGATCTTCCTCTTGAAGGTTCTCCAGCCTGGTTGGAATTAAGAGAAGGCGAGGATGGGAGGTGGGGTACTGGGTGGGGGTGGGAGGAAGTGGGAGAGCTCTGGGTCCTCCAGCTTGGCCAGGGTTCCAGAGCCTCTTGGGCATCCAGAGCTGTGGTCCAGAGTGGGGAGTACACTTTTGCATTACAGGCTTCCAGGAAAATGGGGTGTGGGGGACCCTCCCACCTCTGGGAGATCTGTGCCCCACTAGGGCAAGGCTCAAGGAGCTTCAGGGCGATAGAGGAGCAGTCAGAGCTGGCTGTGGCAGGGACCAACAGTGAGCAGTGCCCGTGGAGAGAGAGGGGACCCTGTCTGGGCATCATGGGAGCAGAGAATTCTAATACAGGATTATACAATGAAAATTGAGATGCCTTCCAGCATAGACCCACACATGGATGGTCAACTGATATTCAACAAAGGTGCAAAAGCAATTGAATGGGAAAAGGATAATCTTTTCAATCAATGATGCTGGAACAACTGGACATCCACATGCCAAAAAGGAACCTCCATCCAAACCTCACACTGTATACAAAAATTAACTCAAAATGAGTTAATGTAAAGCCTAAAGCTATAAAACTTGTAGGAGAAAATGGAGGAGAAAATTTTGTGACCTTGGTTTAGGCAAAGATTTCTTAGCTACGACACCAAACATATGACTCACAAGAGGAAAACAAAAGTGATAAATTGGACTTCCTCAAGATTAAAAATTGCTGCTCTTAGATAAACTAACACACAGACAGAGAGAAAAGTTTGGTGGTTACCAGGGGGAAGGGGGTTGGGGGGTGGGCACGAGGGGTGAAGGGATGCATTTATATGGTGACTGACAAACAATAATGTACAACTTAAAATTTCACAATGTTATCAACTATTGTGACATCAATTAAAAAAAATTTTCTGCTCTTCAAAAGATGATATTAGGAGAACGAAAACATATGCCGTAGACTGGGAGAAAATATTTGCAAAATACCTATCAATAAAGGACTTGGTCCCAGAATATATTTTTTAAAACTCTCAAAACCCAATAAAAAAGAAAATAAACATCACAACTAAAAACTAGGCAGAAGATATGAACAATTTGCCAAATTGTCAGATAATGGCAAAGAAGATATGTGAATGGCAGATAATCACATGACAGATGCTCAAAAAAATTCATCACTAAGTAAATGCAAATTAAGACCACAATGAGATATGACCACACACCTATTAGAATGGCTAAGTTAAAAAGACCATACCAAGTTCTGGTGAGGATGCAGAGCAATGGGATCTTAAATCTCAGTCAGAAATAATTTGGTTACTTTCTACAGAAAGTTATTTCGGGAGAGTGCAATTACAAAATAATGGCTAATTTGCTGGCAGGAACCTAAATCTCAGTGTCCTGAGTCAACAATCCCGGGGAAGAAGGTATTATTCTTATCGTCCCCATTTAACAAAGTAAACTGAGACCTGGAGAACTTGAAACACAAAACCAGTTCATGTTAAAGATTCAAAGCCGATGGGCCAATTCCTCAGCCCACAGCAGCAAGGATGGAGAGGAAGATGACATTTTCCCCCCAGATACACAGCTGGCACCTCTGTATCAGCAGAGATACTGTACAGAAATTTGGGTTAAAAAGGAAACCTTGAAAAGTTTGGAAACATAAAAAGCATCTCTAGGAAGAAAAGTGGAATTTGGCTGTGAATGTTTTTCTGTACATCATTTCTCTTTCTTTGCTACCCTGAACCAGAAAAGAAAAAGTTATATATAGACTCTTGAGATACTTCCAGACTTATGCAAATAGACATTAGGGAGATTGTGGAAAGTTGCAGAAAGCTGTGAAGTATAATTAAAATTTTTTTCATCCATCACTTAGTATTTGCCAGATACTCGTAGAGATGTTTTTAAAGTGATCATGCCATTCAATCTCTGAAGGAAAGTATTATTAGCCAGATTTTAGAGATGATTCAACTGGCATTCAGAGAGGTTAAGCAACTTGCCTAAGGTCACACAGCTAGATGGTGGCAGAGCCAGGACTGGAACCCAGGTTTGTCTGATATCAGTGCCTGCCTTTTCCATTCCATTCACTGCCTCCACCAAGAGGTTGGTCTGTTGGACATGTATATACACAGTCCTCCTTGGGCGGGTGTGTGTCCTGCCTCCATTCTATTCTCTTTCATCCTTTATGTTTATGTGATGATAATGGATATGTGTTTATGGTTTGCTCTGTAATTTCAAACAGCTACCTAGTCTCTCCCCCACCCCACCAGCAGTTTATAAATACTTCCCAGGCAGACATCACAAGCGCAGAACCATCCTCTCTCCTCCCTCCCTCTTCTTCAGCAGCTGGGCCGGTGTCACTAACCCTACGTAGAAACCTAAAACATGACCACTCCAGCCCCAGACGAGGAGAGCAGCCCCGGCCTCAACGCCCTCAAGGCCAAGTGTGGATTAACATCACTTCGGGGAAACCTCTAGACCTTCTGGTATGGGGGGGTGCTTCAAAGCTTCTCCGATCAGCCGTGAAAATGAGGCCACGTTGAACAAACAGCATTGTTCCGTGCGAGCGGCAGTCAACGCACTTGGCAAGAATAGAGGCTTGGAACACGCCGGCGATTATTTTTAATTGGATGAGCCTCGTGGCTGTAACGAAAATCAATGTCTTTCTGACGCGGCTGCAGATGCGCTGATCCGTCTTGGCCCTGCTGCTCCAGCGCGGCCAAAGGATGCCAGCGCCCGCGGAGAGGAGCCCGGGACTTCGGGGCCTGGGGAGCGGATACCCCGGGGCTCCCTCCGCCGCTCAGACGACTCCAGCTATACGCGGGGGCGGCGGGCTTGGGCTGGAGGGGCGCGAGAGGACGCGGAGGGCGCGGGTGCGTGCAGGTGGGCGCAGGGCGCACGGGGTGGAGGGGGCTGCACAGGGGGCCGGTTGGCGCCCTCCAGCCCTCGGCTTGCAGAGTCTGGCGTTTCATGGACAATGCAGACCCCCGCTGACAATCTGCCACTTCATGGGGGTCCATACCCCACATCTGGGGCAGCAAGGGTCCCATGCACCACAGGGCTGAGCAGGGGGTGCTGAGACGCGGAGCCTTTTACTCGCTCTTGTTTCTGGCCAGAATCCCCATTGTGAGATAGCAACACAAACGACAGAACGTCACCTCCTGATGTCGATGAAAAGCACGTCTCCTCTCCCGGCGGGCAGCTGCCCAGGGTCTCTGGGGAGATGGAGTTCTTGGTGGCTTTCTGTTTGTTTTTGTGTTTTGTTTCGATTGTGGGGGAGGGAGATTGTCTAGGAGCGAAGTAGAGGAGACAGCTGTTCTAAGGAGCTTAAACAATTTTTTTTTCTCTCCTTCAAAGTGATGCATTGAGGAAAGAAAAGTAATTGGGTACTCACGCTATTCGAGAACCTTTGAACCTGGTTTAAAAGTTTTTCTCAAGAGAGACAATGGCATGCTGTCTTGGCATGCATTAGTTTGTAGACAGAGTGACTCCTGCTGTCTGTGAGCCTGGAGGGCACCAGGGCCTGGAGAGCAGGTCCGGGAGCCTCACCAGGCGCCCTTTCAGCGAGACCCGAGACCCGGGAGCGGTAAGGGAGCAGCAGGCAGATGGCGGCCCTGCAGACAGCAAGTGCTGGATCTCCGTGTCCGCAGCTGTGGCTGGGAAGCGCTCTGCACACCGGAGCCCAGAGAGGGAGCAGCCGCCACTGCAAGCGATGCGTCTTTGAGGATTTTTGGAAGCTGCTTCTAGACCCCAGTACAGCCTTACCGGAAAGAAAGGAGGAAATTCCCTGTGGCATCTGGGGTTTTGCTGCAATTCCTCTGAATTGTGGCAAGCTGCTCCTCCACTTTTCCTAACTGGAAAAGTCCCCATTTCACATTCCAAAACATCAAAAATAATTTATAGTGAGCCCAATTACGGTTTCTAATCTTTGTCCTGAGTGGGGTTAACACACACACCCATAGACACACACACACACACACACACACCCCTGAAGAAGAAATCTCAGAATTCGGATACCTCCTAAACCTGCCTGAGCCTGGTTCTCTGGAACATACCCTTGACATCTACATTTTGAGCCCATGGAAGCTTTGCTTGTATTTTTTGAATTTTTTTTGCTGAGGAAGATTCACCCTGAGATAACATATGTGCCAATCTTCCTCTATTTTGTATGTGGGGAGCTACCACAGCATGGCCATTGACGCGTGGTGTAGGTCTGTGCCTGGGAACTGAACTTGGGCTGCTGAAACGGAGTGCACCAAACTTAACCACTAGGCCACTGGGCTGGCCCTGAAGCTTTGCTTGTAGACTGAGTTGCATTTCCTACAAAGCCTCTGATTTTCACAGCCACATAAGCTATTTCTCTCTCAAGATGTTGCTTTTGTGTAGAAATTTATCATATTTTTTTCCTCGGTCCAGAAGTGAATTATTTTTTTTCAAATTGAAGAAAATCTTTTAAGCTGTTTTGGACTTATTCAAGCATGTAAAAAGAGTATTTTCCACCCATAGTTCAGATGCTTAGTATTTTATCAGATAGCCCAAATAATTTGAATTTAAAACTTTGAATGGGGCCTCTTTATGTAGCATCTTAAAAGGTGCCATTTATGAAGAAAAATATGGTCATGAAATAAAAGGATACGGGAGTAAGTGATCCTGCTGGTTACGGTAATAATAGATTGGGACTCATAAATCTTGTTTTCTATTCGTGGCTCTAGAAAGAATTTATGTGTTCACTGCATTTGGCACGTGGAGGCAACAGGGAGACAGACTCAAGAACTTGGATATGAAGGAAATAAGATCTTCCTGTAAAAGTCAAATTATGAAAGCCTCACATAAGAGACCAAACACATGCAAAGCCACCTTAAAGAAACACAACAATTTGCAAGTCAGATGGGGGTCAGCCAGGATTGCATGGGAGAGTCACAGAGGCAGCTACTGGCAGCTTACATCCAGCTTGGGGGAAGGAGGAGTGGGGTGCAGGGGTGCAGAGGAGAATGAGAGGGTGGCAGGTTACCTCTGCACAAGCACTGGAGCATTCTGCTTTGTGGGAAGCAGTAGAGTGTCCCTGGCTGACTGGGGTTTCAAAGCTCTGCTCTGCCATTTACTAGCTGTGTGATTTTGAGACAGTTACTTAACCTCTCTGAGCCATAACAGTCTTATTTGGGAAAATGGAGATAACTGTACATACCCTACAGAGTTGAAGAAGGATAAAATGATAAAATGCATATAAATCACTTAGCAAGGTAGTGGTAGGGAGGATTGTGGTGGTGGTGACTGTGGTCCTAATGGTGGTAGTAAGAATGGTGGTGGTGGTCATAGTAATGGTGGAAGTGATTATGGTGGTGGTGGTGGTGGTGGTCATAGTAATGGTGGAGGTGATTATGGTGGTGGTGTTCACAGTAATGGTGGAGGTGATTATGGTGGTGGTGATGATGGTAGCAGTGGTAGGCCTATCAGTGCAGACATGGCCAGGTCGGGCCAGCAGAGCCTGATGCCATTAGCAATGCCCACTAGCCAAAGACACCAGGAACACATGGGTATTTGAACAAAGTTGGGCTTTTTGGAACTTGTTACCACAAGGGACACTGCACCCCATGAGGAACCTTGGGGTGTCTCAGTAAGGGGGTGATGGGGAAACTTGTTATAGGATTTGGGCTTGTGTTAGAAGACTTTGGGGGCTGTTGTTCTGGACAGGGTATCAGAACACTGAAACTGGGTACGACTGGGCATCACTAGTGTTACATAGGTGGTGGAGGCATGGAGCCAGGCTAAGGCTGTAATTGGTGAAGGGGCCGTCATTCATACTAGGTGGGAGGGAGGGACGTGAGGTCACTTTGTGGTTTAAACAGTGTGCTTGTTTTTTCGTCTGTGTTCAAACATGATTACTGAGTGGCCTTGTTTTTCTCTCTCCATCCCGGTCACAGAGTGACCTTGTTCGATGTTGGTGTTCAGTGAAATTGTGTTTGTTCAACAAAAGACCACCACGGCCTAGCTGCGAGTGCCAGGCCGGCTCCCAGCTGACAGCTGCCAGGCCTGCTTTTTTGTTTCTCACCATCTAGCCCCAGAATCCTTGCTTCGGTTCATCACTCACCAAGTACCTCTTTGATTATAATTGGGCTTCCCACATACAGGGCCTGCAGGGGACAATTGTGGTCATACAGATCTGAGTATTCCTGCTCCCCGTGGTGACATTAATGTTGAACCATATGAAATTGCCACTCCTGGAGGCCGAAAGCATTCGAATATCAGCAATTTCACACAGAGTCTAACTATTTCTCACGTAGGTTAATAAATTGTCATTCTGAAGCCCATAACTGTCTCCTGTGGGCCCACTGTGAGAGGAAGGACTCTGTCTCTGGGTGTGAACGATTTGGGGTTTCTGATCCTTTAAGGCAGAGAGTTTAGCCTTAAGCCACACTCAAAATTATCAAGATCATATGAGACTTTGAGAGAACACCCGATTTTCCCCCCATGTCATCTTCTTTAATTTATCAAAGGGAGTCTGCCTCCACAGAAGCTTCAGCCATGTTGGTAAGTCAATCAACACATCAACTTACAAAGTGACTGAATTATGACTTTGTCCAGGCTTAGGCGCTGCCTGCTCTTCGCAGATGGAAGGGATTGGGTCAGTGGTGGTGGGTGCATGAAAAGTCAGGACACAACTACCTAGGGCGGGGGGTTGAGACTAAACATTTAACTTGAAAGTGGCTGGGGTCCAGACAAGGCAACATAAGCTGCTCGGATGCAAACCGCACGCTCAGCATCTCAGGATACATGTCCCCAAGCCCGATGGTGACCTCAGTACAATTCTAGTGGTGATTGCTGCTTTCATTGATACTTTTACCTGCCAGGAGTCGTGGAGCACCTGAGCAGCTTGACAAATTCAGGTGCACTGAGCCACCTGCGCTGTGAATGGCGCTATTCTAAGGGCACCGGCTGGGGCCGAGAGAAGGAAAGCAGGACTCTGAGTTTGTCCAAAGTTCTGCCAGGCGGGGCTGTCCCCACCATTTTGGCACTTCTGGCCAAAACCAGTAATCCCTAAGAACGTAGAAGCAGATGCTAGAAGACCCCGGGGTAAGCATGTAACTTGCTGAGCCCAGGTTTGGGGAAGAGGAGAGTATTAGTCTCTGTGGCTGCTGTTACTATTTACCACAGCTGTGGTGGCTTTAAACAACAGAAATATATTCTCTCATAGTTTAGAGGCCAGAAGTCTGGAATCAAGGGTGGGGCAGGGGTGGAGAGAGGAATCTGTCCCATGCCTCTCTCCTAGCTTCTGGTGGCTGCTAGCAATCCTTGGTGTTCCTTGGTTTGTAGCCACATCACTCCATCTCTGCCACCATCGTCACATTGCCGCCTCCTCTCCTCTGTGTCACCCCCACCCCGTCTGTCCCAAATCTCCCTCGGCCTCTCTCTTATAAGGACACTTGTCATTGGATTTATGGCCCACCCAGATAATTCAGGATTATCTCATCTCAAGATCCTTAATTATATCTGCAAAGACTCTTTTTCCAAATAAGATCACATCCACAGGTTCTGGAGCTAAAGACGTGGACATATCTTTTGGGGGCCACCAGTCAGTGCACTGCAGGGAGCCTGGGGTAGCAGCCTGGCTCAGCCTGCAAGAGTCTCCCTGCCCTGGCCCTTCATTCATGGCCTGAGGAAGGTCTCTCAGCTGGGCTGGTACTTGAGAAACTCTACAGCCTTCTCCAGTGGCAGGTGTCTCTATGCCCATCCCGCCCTGGAAGCGGTGTCTCCCAGAAGTGGCTGGGCTGTTGTGGAATTGCCTCCACTGCAGCCTCTACCTCCATAAACACTTCCCGTGATCACCTTTAGACCTGGTTGGGTGGCTTCCTCCCCTCCCACCCTCTTCCTCCAGCATTTACCCCACATAGGCCCCAGCAAGGTGCTGGGGACCCGGAGGGGAGGGACTCAGACTTGCCCTTGGGGACCCACACTCTAGAGAGGCAGACAGACAAACTCTACCTCCTCCCTTTACCCCAGGGCCGGGTTGTGGCTCCCCTTCCTTGCCTCCCTTGGGTAGCACAGCTCCCAGGTGAGGATGCCCCACAGCATCCCGGTGCTCTGGCCCATCATCCTGACATAGATACATACCGAGGATGCTCTATCCTCTGGAATGGCTCCTAATTCCCTCCGCAGTGACTAAGCACCTTTCAGTCACGGCTCCAGCCATTAATTTAAGCGCCGGCGAGGCCTCAGTGTCCTGTTCTCCTGTAGCGCCAAGGCTGTCCACACAGCCATTGATTTAAGAGACAATATCACTTGCTTCCAAGTTTATGAGGCAATAAACAGCCCCCGCATATTGATGAACGCCGAGGTGCTTGCTCAGCACATTCGCTGTGTGCATTTATTACAACGGCTGTGCTTTAAAGCAAATGAAACTGCAACTATTTTCATTTCCTTTGGTAGGGCCGTGCCCCTCCCCTAACAGCTGTCTTATCTCTTTGATCCCTGGTCCCTCTCCCCATGGCTCAGGGATGCAATAATGTAACCAGCGGAGACGCATGCCTGGTCGCTGAAAACTCACCATCCCCAATCCCTTGGGTCTTGGGGAACCTCAAGGGCCCGGACACCCTGTTGGGAGGGGGAAATGAAGAGGGTTGCTTTTCTGAGGGCCCCACCCTTGATTCCTTCTCTCTGGCCTTGTCTCTTCTCCCAGGAGAAGAGCACAGACAATAACAATAGAAGCTAGCAACCCGCCAGCGTCCACTCCCCATGTAGCATAACACACCAAATAAAATTCTTATTCATCTTGAGAAACTGGGAAGCTAAAGGCTGGGCTGCTAGTCCATAAAGATGAATCTTCAGAGCATTTACTAGCTGGAATGCCCCGCGATTCCAAACTGGTTTATGTATAAAATATTAGGAAGGTTCTGGGGAGGTGGCGAGGCCGGGTGGGGAGCAGGTGGGAGAGATTGATTGCAAACTTTGTGCCAGCTGAGCAGTTCCGTGCGTGCCAAACGGCGAGAACAACACTTGAAAAATGTATTAGATTATCCAGAACACAGCGCTGATTTATAGGTGCAGAAATCCCCATCTTACCATCCATTTCCGTAATAGAGATTAGGGTGATGGTGGTGCTTTGTTGCAACTCTCCAGCTCCGTCCCCACCCCCCCACAGCCCCCAAACCCACATGAATCATGTGGTAAAGTCAAGAGTCGGCACTTTTAACCGGACATTCTGATGTGAAGGGTTTTGAGATTTGAAGCATTTCTGAGTTTGGAATGAAAACTGACTGGATGAGGAATTTGTTTTTAAAAATCTAATAATATCGACTGCTTAAAGTCACAAAGAGTTTCCTAGCGAGCTAGAGGAGGCAAGCTCTCCAGGAGCCCTTGGGCTGGGTTTAAAACATAAGATGCACGTTTGGAGTGGCCGGGTGGCTCACTTCCAGAGGCACCTCATGTGGTAGCTGCCAGTGGTCCCACCTGGACATTACTGTGGTCCCACCTGGACATTACTATGGTCCCAAGCACATGGCATATGGGGCCACCTGAATTGGGAAGGACAGAGCCTCCTTGAGAAGATGACATGTACCCTCACCTCTGCCACTGGCCATCTGTCTATTCAGTAGACATTGGCCAACACCCAGTATTTGCAAAGCACCATTCTAGGCACATGGGAGATTCTGATATGCGGGCTCCCCTCTGCTGTCTACTAAGGGCTTTGTGAGACATTTGAGGAACCAAATCAGGGCCATGACCTCCAGAGCGTTACAATCTCAGCTGAAACTGGGGCACAGGAACCAGATGAATGAATAAATATGGAGCAAGTACATAAACCAGGTAAACAAGAACTGGCATCTTGTCAAGTCAGGGGTAAGGGAGAGTGACTGAGAACTGCTGGGGAGGGGGTGAGGTGTGCTCAAGGGGACTTTTCTTTGTGCGCAAAGGGCTCCAGGGAAGTGCTGGAGAGGGGAAGTTGTCTGGGTGGACATGGCCCATCCACAGGGCCTGCTCACCAAAATTTTCTGCCTCTCTGGAAGAACCGTGACCCCTAAAAGCTGTCTTCCAAAAACCCTCTCTTCTAGGGAAATCTCATTCCTAAGTTTATTGTTCTAAGAAATAGTTTAGAGAACTCGCATCTTTTCTTCCACGGCTTGCACATGCCCAAGGCCAAGACTGTTCAAGGACTCCGTGGCAGCTTCAGAAACTCGCCAGCAACGTCCGCTGTGCCCACGCAGGGCAGGAGAGTCTGCCTTTCTACACATCCGCTTCCCCAACAGATGAATCTCTCAGGCCCTGGGAGGAGATGATCCCACCACCCCGAGACTACCAGCTGTTATAGTTGTGTGCGTAAGAGCTGACCACGGGAGAGGGACAGGATGCCTGCCCTTGGGAGTGACCAACTGTATAGGACAATGAGATGAGACGTGCTATGCACCAAAGCTCATGGCACATACAGTAGGCACAGTCACCAGAAGAGTTGGATGATAACACTGAGACCCAATTGCTGAAAGAAAGCTTGAAGGGTGACCGCCATCACCACCAGCAGTACCATCACCACCACCATCATCCCCAATATATTACCCTCACTACCATCAGTAGCAGCACCATTGCCACTATCCCCCTCATCACCACCATCACCATTAGCACCATCGCCATCAGCACCATCACCGTCACCATCACTACCATCAGCACCACCATCACCACCATCATCCCCAGTGTATTACCATGGCTACCATCAGCAGCAGCACCATCACCACTATCACCACCACCATAACCATTTATTCTTGAAGGTGCCTGTGGGCCAGGCCTTTGCTAAGGGCTTTATACATATCTAGATTAATCCTCACAACAACCCAGTGACTGAGGGACCACTATGATCCCATTTTATAGAGGAGGGCACTGAAGATTAAAGAGATCACCCAGATAATAAGCGGCAGAGCAGGAATTCAAGCCCATGCGGCCTGATTCTAAAGCCTGAATCCACCATATACCAAACTACCTCCCTCCTGGGTTAGGGCCTCTGGTTGATGCTGGTTTCTTGAAGGTTCGAACTGGGGAGATTGAAAACATCAATCACTTTAGGTCATGGGCAAACTGCAGGTGTAGCAAGAGTAGAGATGTGGTCGCTACATCTATTTGTTCTTTGTATCATTCATTCATTTACCACTGATCTGGGTGGAGAAGATCCATGAAGGGGAGGAGGCAGTCTCTCCCTGGAGCAGCTCACCCATGGCCCTTCAGGAGCCAAATACGGCCAGGTCACTGCCCTCACCAGGGGGGAATGCGAAGGGCAAGTGGTCACTTCTCTGTACTGAGAGCCGCCATGGGGCCAGGTGGCCGGAAGTCTCTGCATCCTCCACCTGGTGCCTCCTTTCTCTTCTCTTCCCACGATCAACCTGAATGCGTTCCACACACTTTTTTCAAAACTACCCACACAAGACAAAACCCCAATCCATCTTGCCAAAGACATCTTCCCTTAGATTTAAAACCCTGTGTAATTTAAGAGATATGTAATTCATGTGTCTGCATTTAAACCATCAAAAGTGCTTTTAAAAGAGCTATTTGAAATCTTTGGAGCTTTATGAACCTTTAAAGTTCTTTCTTTGAAACATGGGAATCACACACTGCCAAAGATAAAGATAGTCAAATACCAAAGGGCTAGGGGTGGGTTTGAGAGTCTAAATTCGTGACATTTCACTTGACAAAACTAAATTTCTCATCTTTAACATCCTTTTCCAATTAGGACGGCATGCCGAGGTGGAATTCTCACACCTTTGGGTGCCCCTCCAGGGCCAGCTAGGGAAACACTCCCCCTCCCCAAAACTCTGGAGTCGTTGCTCAGCCTGCACCCAGCAGAGGACCCACCCCTGGGCACCACGATTCCTGCACAGGCGCTGGCGCCGACCACCACCTGGGGCGGGCCGTGCCATCGCAGGGGGCACCTTTTCTAATGCACACCAAAGCGCCAAGAAGAGGGCCCGAGTCTGCGGAAAAGCGCCACCGAATTTCCAGCCCCGGGACTGGTTGAAAAGGTGCATTCCTGGGCCCCTCGCCCCGAGGGGCTGGATGATTGGCCCCGGGATGCCCCGAATCTGCGCGAGACCATAAGTACCCCACCCCACCCCCCCGCAGGTACACAGGTGTAGGTACACAGGTGGTGCCCGGGCTCACTCAGGCGTGGGGACCTCGACGAGAGATGGCTCGGGTCCTCCCAGCTCCGCGCCCGCCACCTCTTGCTGCCCTGGCCCCGGTCCCCACGAAGCTGACCGAGCGCCCGGGGCGCCGGTCGTTGACCTGAGTGGGAGGTGCCGCGGTCGCCCCGCAGGGCGGTGGCTCCGGGGTCCACTCCACCGGCGGGGGGCGCTGTCCCCGACCCGCGCTCGGAGGCCCTTCGTCGTCTGCGGGGGAAGCGAACACTTTACCGGCGGGTCTGGGTCTGCGTGATCTGGGGCCGGGGAGCCGGCACACACTTCAGTTTCGGGGCGTCTGAATCCTGCGTGCGCCCCAAGGAGGCGACCTCGCGGGGACGAGCCCGTGTGTCCGCAGCGGGTGTCTCCTCCGCCGCCGACCTCGGTGGGGCGCCCTGGACCGTGGGCCCCCAGCGCCCCGATCGAGCGACCCCAGGCCTGCAGGAGGGTACCTGCATCGGGGCCACGACCTGCCTCTGTCGTCCCAACCCCAGGACCGCAGCGGCACCGGGAGCTGCGCTCCGAGGACGCGCCCAGCCCCCGCCTGGACCCCCGCCAGGACCCCCGTCCCGACCCGCCTGGACCCCGGACCCCGCCCGAGCGCGTCCCACGCGGGCACCGCTCCTGCTCTCCGCCCTCCGTCCCCGCCTCCCTCCTCGTCTCTGGTTCTGGGAAGCCCCCACCCCCGCCCGCTTTTGTGCCCCTCGAAAGGGGCGTTTTACTCTTCTCCCACCTTCTGCCCTGCTCACCACCGGCCTGTAACCCCCGCCAAGGCGGCCGTGGCTCCAGGGTTAATGCTGATCTGAGGAACTCGTGTGGCCTGCAGTGTGGACTCCAGCCTGAGGCAGGGTAGGGCAACAGCCCGGGGCCAGTAACTGTCTTTCTCCCCGGTTCTGGGCAGAATCCTATTTTCTTCTGGTCACTGAAGGCCGGGGCGGCGGTTAGCATCCTCCTCGCAGCTGCCTGTCTGGCGCGGGTCTGTGCGTCCCAGTTCCGCTCCTGGGCTCTACCCGAAGCCACCAGCCAGCAAGTTGCAAGTGCTAAGGAATGCTTTTTTTTTTTCCAATTGTTATATCTGAGCAGCGGCATAAGATTTTAAATCCTGGGGCTTTGGGTTCCCTTCCAGAGCAGTAAAGAAAGCCAAAGTTGACGCAACCAGGTTATAATTGCCGGCGGGGGATGGGCGATGGGGGGTGGGGGGTGGGGGTGGGTCTGGTCCATGTCCATTTTCTGCTGGTCTCCCTCCCCACACCAACGTCCCCCCCCCGCTGTCTGAGTCTTTCCCCTCAGGCCCAGTTCTGGCCACCAGCAACGTGAGTGACTTCCAGGTCAGCATCCCCCCGCCTGAGTCCTCATGGTGTCCCCTGCTGGTGGCTTCAGCCATCTTCCGTGACTCTAGCACTGACTGAGGCAATTCCCCCTGTGGAAAAGGAAGGAGAGCATCTCCCCCTTCACACAGCCCCCCCTTTCCAACTTCCCCACTACTGGCAATAGCTACAACCCCGGCATACTCCGGCATCAGACGCCTTTGACCTATGTTGCCATCCTTCTCTCCCTCGTTCCTCTCAACACCAAATTCCATCTGATCCAAATCCTGCCAATCCTCTGCTTGAAATGTCACTCAAATCCACATAATGTTCAATGAGAGCTGAGTCTTGGAGGCCAAGAGTGAGGAAGAGGGCGTTCCAGGCAAGGGAACAGCATATGCAAAGGCAAGGGGCAGCGAGAGCACCCAGTGTTGGGAACCAGCCAGTGGTTTGGAGGCCCCCGCTGGAGGGCTCACTGGTCCTCCTAGCCTCTGCCTCAGTGGTTTGATAGCCAACACATCCCTTCTAGTCCTCTGGCCTGCAAATACCTCCTCTCTCGTCAGTCCTTAAACCTATCCAAGAGCACTTGGAGTCCAGTTACATCTTCTGTCTCCATCACTTCTTGGGGAGCAATGAGCTTCTGAAGTCCTTTACCCAGGTGTGAGCAGGACTTCCTGTGTACACACCTGAGCAAACTCTAGTTCCCCTCGTGTGACACAAGCCTGTGTCCCTCTTAGCCTTTGAAGGCTGGGATCAGGCCACTGCCTGTCAGGACCAAAGAGGCCCAACCAACATTTTCCACCTCGGCCTCTCCTCAGATAGGAAGATTTCCCACCCCATCCCCACTCCCCACCATCTGAACCCATCTCTGGACCTTGGCTCCTTGGAGATTGTGCCCATGGAGTAACCGGGTGTTACCCAATGTTGCTGAGCTGGAAGGCGAGACAACTGGCAGGCAGGAAAGGAACGCTCTCTTGGCCTGTTCACGGAGAACATTTATCTTAGTTGAATAAAGCAACAGCAATCCCACTAAGTACATGGCCACTGCTGACCACACACAGCAAGGCCTCTTCTCGGAACCAGCACGGAAAAAAAGGCCTGGCTGGGCAGTATGCTGTTCCCTAGGCTGGTGTTCGTGGGAAATGCCACAGCATCTTCAAATGCAAAAGGCCACATATGGCGACTCGAGCTCTAAGAATCCCCCTGAGCCCAGAACTCTTTACTATGTGCCTGTGAATACGTTTCCAATTAAATACAGAGCTTTGGGTAGCAGCCCCCAGCCTTCCAACAAATTACCCAGAGATGGAGAGATTTGACCGGGGACCTTGCAAGGTCCTCCCATCACCATGGAAACGGGTGTTGTAACTGCGTGGAAGTAAAGCCAGTTGTGGACCAGATCGAAGTGTTTGGAGGAGGCAGTCCCGGCCAGGCTCACCCTTGTCATCTGGACCTGGCTTAGCTGCTGCTTCTCCCACCTATGAGGTGAAGGCTGGGAAATTCTATAAGTTCTCTAGAGCTTTCTCTGGGGTTTCCTGAGGGAGCTCCTTCCCCTCCGCAGGGTGGGGGACAAGGGTTTCAAAGGTGGATACTCAGATTGGAACTCACATCCTGCCCTTTAGTGGCTGTGTGACGCTGGGCATGTCCCTAACCTCTGACCAGATTCCTCTGTGAAGGGAGCGCCTGGCCCACATTGTCCCTCGTTTAAAGGAGATAAGAAGGTGATGTGTAAATTATAAAGTGCTGTGCAAATATTAATTATTATTATGGGACTTGACTTCCCCAGGGGCTGGAATATGAGCCAGTGACTTACAGAAAAGCAAGAATAATGATGAACGATTATGGAGTCCTTACTGCTCTGAGGAATAATACTTCATGTGAAGTATTTAATTCGATCCTCACGTCGGTCCTACGAAGATTGAAACTGCTGGAAGCTCCATTTACAGGTAAGGAACAGAAGGATTACACATCATAGTGTAGGTCACCAGTCAGCCAGCACAAACCCGGGCACTGTTTGGAGAGTCCATCTTTCCATAGCTGTGTCCGCACACTAACGCACAGGACGTGTGTGTTAACATGCACACTTCTGTTCCCCATTTGGGCTCTCCTGCCCCTTGGGCCCTCACTGGGCTGGGAGGGATCTCCTGCCAAGCGCAGAGGCCCATCCACATCCCAGAGTGTCATATTAGGGGCCTAGAATCAAGGCCCTGTTCCAGATGGCTGAGGGGACTCGTGCCTGGACACCTCTCTCTGGTCAGGTGGCCTGGCCTCTGGGGTATCTTCTGCCATCTACCAGGGAGCCACTCCCCGCACCAAGCCTTTGGAGTAGAGACTCCTGGAGGCCTCCTTGGGCCAGGGGCCCCTCCGCTGGTTTTTTGGTGCACCCCTTGGTTTACTGCCACCAAAGCATTGGGGATGAGGGTCGAATCAGATGCCACGTTAACTCCCTGCCCTGGGTTCAGCAGTGGAACTAGACTGTGTTTCCACACCGGCCACGCTCCTTCATCCCCATCTCTTGCCATCTCACCACCATCCTCTAGTTCTCTCCGTGTGTCTTCCGGCCACCCTTGGAGACTCCATCCTGGATGCCAAGTTGGGTGTTGCAGGCCCTATCGCATCAACGCTCCTCTCCATTTAAAGAGCGCCCCCATCACGCCCTCCCAAGGCGGAGGCCAAACAGCCCTTTGTGCAGACAGAAGCTGGGCCAAGGAAGCTCTCCACAGTCAGAGGAGATCCCAGCTCTGACACCTTCCGAGGTGCGGAAAATTCTCCTCTGACCAAAAGGCAGCGCAGTCAAAGCACGCACGGGGCACACCTTGTGTAGAGGGCGGTATTTGAAAGCAAAGTGCACCTGCTACCTCGTGCAGACCCTAAATCAGACGCACGTTATTTGAGATCTCTCAAGGAAGACAATTGGCCGTGTTAATAATAACAATGCCCTCATAGTGCACTTTCTCATTTGAATTAATTTTTGTAGCTAATTCTCGCTGCTGAATGTCTTCATTTAAAATATACATATACATGTATTTTGTTCAGTATTTTAATTAGACCCAAAGGAATATACTTTCAAATTTGGGTACACTTCATTTGTTATATTAATGAAAAGCCACTCTAAATCAAGTTTCATGTTGATATTTCATTATGTATGCTGTTCTCACACATCTCTAAAAGAGATTTACGCTGCAGGTAGTAACCACAAATACTGGCAATGGACATGCTGTTAATTTAAAATGTAAAGTTTTCTTTGAGGTGCAGCAAAAATAGAAGGTTACATTCTTCTCCAGGGCAGCTCACTTCCTGGTAGACTGGCTGCACCTCGAATTCCAAGTAGAAGCCCCCTGCCACCCCCAGCCTTCACCCTCTCCCGGAGGCCCAGCCCCCAGCCTGTGGGGAACTGTTGGTCACGCCACGATTTGCAGGACTGAAGACAGAATTACAAGTCGGGGTCAGAGCCCAGACTGAGGGGACGAGCAGCTGACATGGACTGTTAAGTGTTGGCAACTGGGAAGGAAAGGATTTGGGGACTTGGGGACCATTGGTTCCTGGAATTGTTGTGGTGTGGCTTAGATACGCGGGCTTGACTGTGGCTCGTGCCATCTCTACACACTCACTCACACACACACACACACACACACATATACACGCTCAGTGATGGTGATATCGTGCACGGTCCCCTTCCCCCAATAACATGGACGGTCTTGAAGGTGGTGTTGGCCTTGCTCTTAGTGACTGCTAGATGTTTGCGTGTTCCAGGCACTGTGCCAAGCATGTTGGCCATATGCCATGTCATTGAACCCACACCGCCATGCTGTGACATAGATGGCACTGCCCCCATCCCCGTGTGGCAGCCGAGAAAGCTGAGACTCACGTGGCCGATGGGTCGTGGAGTTAAGATTTGAGGCCAGGCCCGGGGTCCCTGACCACCATGTCCCCCTGAGAGCAGGTTCTGCTGGAGACAGACCTCCCCATCCCTACTGATGTTGGGATGCCGTGACATAAACCTAGGCTTAGTGGCTGAAGAAGAAGAAAGCCTATGCTTTCAGTCGCGGTCCCGAGGGAGCAGGGTTACCCCCACAGTCCCGTCAACGCTGTCCACTGACATTTAGCCTTCCACAGCTAGGGTCCATTTTGGACACACGTCCCTGCACTAAATCTGACTTCGGTGCCTACGAGCAGTTTGTTAAATCTTCTCTCCTCACCTCAGCAGACTGAAGGCAACCTGCATGGGAAAATGAGGCAGGAAGATGATTTTTCTGGGCTGCCCCTTCACCTGAAAGATAAGGAAAGGGAGGCAGAGTGAAATCATGCCCAAGGATTCTGAGCAGCCCAGAAAAACATAATAACACATGATAGCTACAATTTGTTGAGCACCTACTCATTGTGGCCAGGTCGATCATGTCATCAGTTCAAGTTGTACACACCTGCCTGCCAGCTCCTCCATCCAGTCACACTGGCCTCTTTGAGGACCACATCAAACTCTTTCCCACCTCGGGGCCTTTGCACATGCTATTCTGTCTGCCTGGAATGCTCACCCCTGGGCTTTGCATATGGAGGCTCCTTCCCATGCTCCTGGACTCTGGAATCCCATCCCTAGCCATCCAGTTGGCCCCTTGGGATGTTCTCACAGAGCTCTGGCTTTTTCTTCCCAGCACCCACCAGAATCCAGGAATTACATTATTTCCATATTTCCTTATTTGTTTTCTTTCTCTGCCACTTAGAGTTGTCAGATAAAATGCAGGATGCCTAGTGAAATTTGAATTTCAGATAAACAACAAATATTGGTACTTACACTAAAAAAAAAATCGTTTATCTGAAATTCAAATTTCACTGGGCATCTTGTATATTTATTTGCTAAATGTGGCAGCCCTATTCCCACCATACCAAAGGGTGGATGAAGAAAGAGACTATGTGACCCAACAATGTCTTCCCAGGCCCGGCCCACAGTAGGTGCTCAGGAATTATTTAGTGACCACACCTAACAAGTGGCTGCGAGGCGAGTCCATCCAGCCTAGCCAACACTGCAGCCCATGATCTTCCAGATGGTGCACAGAGCAGTGTCATCCCTGGTCAGGCCAATATCTGCATCCCCGCACAGCGTGTTAACCCCCCTCCCCTGGCCAGCCCCAATCCCCATTGTCAAGAAACTAGGATCCAGAGCAGATCAGCAAAGGTTTGAGTAAACCATCTTTGAGATACTCGAAACTGGGTAGAAATCAAGAGAATTGGGGGTGGGGAGTGAATCTTAGGAGACGAAACTATGTAGACCATCCATGTACATTGGTGATTTGGGGGCAGAGGAGGCTGTTTGTGAGATAGGGGTGTGTGCAGGCAGGGAGGTGACAAGAGGCAGTGGGCATGACCTCGTAGGAACAGCGCATCCATCAGAGGTGCTTGTCGCCATGGAGACCAGACAAATGGGTCAGCTGGTCCAGGGAGGCAGGAATAAAGGGCTGAGGGACGGATGTTCAAGGAGAGCCAGGGAGTTAAATGGACATCACGTCGCCAAATGAAGACTCAGGGGTTGCAGATAACTCTCCAGACTCCCAGAGGAGATGTGCAGGAGGAAAGGAGAGGATTCCTCACCAGGAGGCCAGCGGCTGTGACGCGGAAGGATAGGAGAAGCTAAGAAAATTTCGAGATCCATGTCAGGTAGCATCTGAGCCAGATCTTCAGGTGGCGGCATCCCCCGATATACAAGACAACTCTCAGGCCAGCGCCCATTCCTTGGTGTTTGGGCACGTGCTCAGAGACCCGGGTAGTTAATGCCGGAGTGGGAACAGTCCCCCACACGACAGCCCTGTCAGCACCTCCCGTTTCTAGTCCCCTTCTCGGGGAACCTGATGACAGAGGCCGTGTAAACACCGGCAAACCTTGGAGCATCCCACTCTCCGTCTCATTGGCCCCCCAAATCCCCAGGAGGCAGGGACACAGGAGGGAGCATTAGCCGCGTTGTGTAGCTGAAGGAGCGAGGGGCAGAGCAGGGAGGGGGCTGCCCACAGTCTTTGCACCAGTCTTGATTCTCTGTTCCCTGCTGTGGCAGCCCCCTGGGGGCCAACCTCAGGGCCAGCCTCCTCCTCCTTCCCAGGCTGGTGGAGCCCAGGAGGAAAGTGCCAGACGCTCACTTTCCCACGAGCCAGAGGGGACCACGTGACGTGGGTTAGCCAAGGATGTGTGACAGGCTGGGAGGCTCTGGGGGAGAAGGTCCTCCTCGATAGAAAAAAAAAAACAGAGACATGGCAGGGAATCCTCTCCCTCACCTTCTCCTTCTCGCTTTGGGTGCTTTGGTGCCTCGGCTGTGGCAGCCGTCTTGCAGCCTGAGGACAAAAGCCCACCTTCTCGCTGAGAAGCGTGGGGTGGAAGGATGGAGGGGGCCTGGGTTGGAGAAGCACCCTGGGACCACTTCTCCAGCACCTACTGTCCTAAGGGAAACAAGCCTGAGTGTTCACAGGACCGTTGTCTGTTACCCCGGGCTGGATGCCCCTGGGCAGTGTCATGCCCCTGGGCCCATGAGGACACCTCCAACCAAGACTCGGTTAGCTCCTCAACTCAGCCCGCCCATGCCGGACCTCAGACCCTCTCCTCTCCTGGCCTCTCTATCCATCCATCCATCTATCATTTATCTATCATCCGTCTATCATCTATCTATCTATCTATCACCTGTCTATCTCTCCATCCATCCATCATCCATCCATCATCTATCTATCTATCATCTTCCATCTATCATCTATCTATCATTATCTATCTATTGATCTATCATCTATCTATCTATCTATCTGTCATATTCTAGGCAAATGTATAAAATATGTAATCTATATTGTAGATACATTCTAAATATATAAACAATAAATGATTGACTCCTTCCTTGGACACTCAGCTCACTTTGCCTGTTGGTCCCTAATTGTATTTTGTCATGATGATGATTATTTGACTCGTTGCCCTATTTCTTATTGAACACACTCCTGTTAGGCTCCAGGAGCCGAGCTTCCGCTCTCTGTGTCCACTGCCCGGCTGGCCGTGGTGGGTGCTCAGTCACGCCCTGTGGACCTGACCTCGAGCTGGGCCCCTTGAGTTTCCCCTGGTTCTGATTCACAGGCAATGGGAGAAGGAGAGAGTGACTACTGAGCTCCTGCTGTTCCAGGCACTGAGCAAAGAACCCCACAAACGTGACCTCGTGTCACCTGAGACCCAGATCAGCGTCCCCGTTCACAAATGAGAACACTGAGGCATAAATTCAATTTGCTTGAGGCCTTTCTGACTCCAATGTAAAACTGGAAACCTGGGTTTTCTTAAGTTTAAAGCATTATTTAAAAGTGCTTTCTATGAGCCAGCGCAAGAGTCAAAGGTGTTGACAATTCTGAACCTCAATGATAATGTGTTTGTAAAATTACCCGTCGCTCTGGAAGAATTCCACCCTCCACAGCCCCGTTCCCAGCCCTTCCCTGGCTCTCCCTGCTCCCCCAGCCCAGCCCGCAGCTGTCTCAGAAGGATCTACTTTTTCCCACGCTCTGAAATTTGGGGAGCTGCCTCTTGGCGTCTTGCAGGGGCATTTTGTCTACTACAACCCTGAGCCTGACCTGAGGCATAAAGCTGATGCGTGTTCCCCAGTTCCCTCTGCAGGGCCGGGTGTGTAGGACAGATGACAGCATTGCAGGAATTGCAGGAGTGTCCAGGTTTTTCTCTTTCACTAGCAGCGCCCCACCCCGCCCCCCCACCTGGCTGCAGCCTTGACTTCACCTGTCACAACAAAACAGCTGTTCTCATGTTCTTGGAAAACATCAGCCTGGGAGAGCCAGCAAGAGATCCAGCAAGATCTTTAAAGCCAGCAAGAGCTTTAGTCTGCGACTAGAGAAGCGTGCATGTGTGCACACGTGTGTGTGTGTGGAGGTGGAAGGGAGTGTGTTAGGCACGTTGAGTGTTAAATTCCTAGACTATGGTTTTCTGTCGGCCCTGGTGTGCAGTTTGAAAAAGCAGCGTACTCAATTCTGCCTCCATGCCCTTGAGAACCCCTATTTTAGGAAGTTGTGACCCCAGGCCCAGAGATCTACAAAATGGCCAATGGGAGAAAATTCTTGAAGAAACCCCATTCCACGGCCAGGAGCCTGGCCTCTGCGGGCCAGCTCTCCAGTGCCGACAAGGCCTGATGGTCTGGCAGACAGTGTAATGAGGTTCCTCCCAGAGCTGCCGGAAGCTAATAACGGAGACGTGACTTCAGTGGGCAACCGCCTCAGAGCAGTCCATTTGGAGGCCACATCTGAAAGAGGGGGGAGATGGGGAGGGGGAGAAGGAGGGAGGGAGGAAGAGGAGGGAAGGGGGAGGGGAAGGGGAGGGGAGAGGGGAAGGGAGGGGTAGGGGAGGGAGCCCAAGAGGGAGGGAGGGAGGAGTTGGTGTTACTCATTGAACGATAATCCACATTTGTTGTAGAAAAACACAAATTAAAAGAACCAAATAAAAGTTGGTAACTCCACCTCCTAGTGATGGAAATTGTTAATATTTTGAAGAATATGCTTCCAGATCACATTCTCTGTGTGGGCATGTATGCACGTGGGCATGGATGAAAGGGCTTTCATCGTCCTGGAATCTACTTTTCTTATTTAAAAATAAGTTCTTCCGTATCACAAAATCTACATCTAAACCCACTGTGTGGATATATCGTTGTCTCCTCAACCAACGAGTGGGGGAGGTTGGCCCCCATGATGCATTTCTGCAGCCGTTAGAACTGCCCACACCCAGTTTCCTGGCCCCACTCTTCCCTCCGCTTTCCTGCTTTCCTCAGGGAGGACCTGGCTCCCTCTCACACCTGAGATCCTGATTAGCAGACCTGACTTGACTATTCAAGTGTGACACTCAACCCAGGCAGACATTTGAAATTCAGGTTTTCCCAATGCTATGCTAATGGGTTTGGAGGCCTGGGCAGGCTGCTGAGGAGGGGGGGTGGTGACAGGAGAGAGGAAGATTCCAGCTCTTTGAAACGACCTCGTGCTCAAGAGGTCATTTAGTCCAAGCGATTCATTTTGCAGATAAAGAGACTGAGGTCAGAAACACAAAACTAAGGGAGAAAAAAAAGAGGAAGAAAGTGATAGAAGGATTTTTTAACGAATATAACTCATACAGATTCAATTTTTATAAAAGATTAATATTCTGGTGGAAAAATTGACAAAGGATACAAATAGAAATTTTCCAAAAAGACAAAATATAGGTGAGTTAAAAACAAATACAAAAATGTTCAATCTTGCTGACAAAGAAATAAAAAGAAAACAATAAAATGTCTTTTTTGTCTGTCAAATTTTGGGGGAAAAAGAGATACTCAGTGCTGGCTGGCTTCAAGGAGCTAGACCCTTCTGTACACTTCCATTGGGATGTTCAATGACTCAGTTTCCCCAGAGTGCCCCTTGGTAACATGTCCAAATAGCTTTACATATGCTCATCCCATTTGATACATTGTTTTTACAGGACTCTATCCTAGGAATTTATCTTAATGAATTAGTTAGAGACAGTCACAAAGATTTATCTTCTAGGATGTTCATTGCAGCATTTTTTATGATGGTGAAAATTTGGAAAAGACATAAATGTCCAACAACAGGGGATTGGTGAAATAAATGGAGCCCTAGGCAGCCACTAAGATTCAAGTTTTAGAAAAATTAATAACATGAAAAGGCTCATCCTATAATAAATTTAAAAGTTTGCTTATAAAATTGAACCCTTTATTAAAGCAGACATTTCTGGGTGCCAGACTTATACGTAACTTTTATTTTTAATTTTTATCTCTATGCTCCCATACTTTTCAAAATTTTTATGATGGACACATTTTTAGCCTCATTTTAAGAAAAGGACACAGAAAGGGGGTTGGATGATGGAAGAGAGGGTGCTGTGAGTGAAGGAAATAGTGTTTGTGAGATTATCTGCTAACTGCCGCTTCCTGTTGGCCAGTAGCCGCAGGGTCAGGGGCTCAGTGTCCTTCATGGCCCCCTGAGCCCCGCAGGGCACCCGACGGTGGACCCGGGCCCCGGACGCAGGGGTTCAGCCAGTCAGTGGACCCTACAGAACAAGACAATGGGGTTGAAGACCAAGGGCAGCCTGCAGGCCCCAGTTTGCACCTGGTTCAAGTAATAAGTAGATAACTTAATGGATTTCCGTACGTTCCAGGGGTTTCTGGCACCCAGCGCCTCTGCCACGTTTCCACAGTTTCTTGTTCCTGGGACCACCTGGAGTTTTATTTTTCCAATGTCCCAACTCCCGTCCGTTATGATCACCAGGGAGAAGGGAGTGGGCAGTAGTTTCCACTTCCGTTTCCTCCTCCTGGAGCAGGGTGAGACTCGCCCTCCCTTCCCGACACTGACCCCAGCTTTCAGTTCTGGGGCCTTCCCACCAGTCTGCTCTGCTAGAAAGAGCCAGGGCCCTGAGCCAGGAGCAAGGGCGGGCACTAGACGGGGAAAAGATGGGGACAAAGTGGCAGCAAGGACACAGAAAAGAGAACCAGGGAGCCCTGTGATGGCGTCTAACACCCAGATCCCCACGGAGCCCACAGACATGTCAGCCACCTCTCTCCAGGCGGGTGGTGGTGACCTCTGGGAAGTCCTCACCCAGGCAGGTGGCACAGGTCAGAGAACAGGCTGCAGAAGGGGCACATTCGAGGTAAAGTGCAGACAGGGAGCCTGAGCAGAAGCTGGCATTTCCGCTGCCTCTGCTCGATGCCATTCCGAGGAGGTGGATGAAGACCACACGGGAAAGAATTAGAGAAGGAAATTCAGGGACTGAATTCTCCCTAAATCCAAATCATGTTAAAAACAAGAGGAAATAAACACATCTGCTCTATTGGAAGGACGTTCCTCAAAGGAAATCCTATGGGATTAGTTCAAAACCCTATGGGACAAAACTCACGCATTCGGCCACATGAACCAAACGTGCTCTGTGCCAGGCCCCTTTCCAGGGTCTGAAGGTCCGGCAGTGAGCAAACAGACCCAGTGCTTGCCCTCATGGAGCTCTGAGGGTGTCCACTGATTTAATGCAAGACTGGACGTGGTGGTGAACGCTGGATGGGAAGGTTGTCAAAGAAAGAGGATGCCTGCAAAGGGAGAGGGAAGCAGCCTGGCCCGTCCCCAGGAGGGGAGCCATCGCTTAACTGGCTTTTGCCCATTTCTAATGGTATCCATTTGAAGTCATCTAATGGCTCCGTTCCTAAGAAACTTCCAGCAGAGGGCCCTTGATTGCCCTCTGGAAGGCTAATTAGTCCCAGAAATGGAGCGTCTGTGGGGCCTGCGGGACAGGGGAGCCATCAGCCAGCACAAATGGCACAGACGGCATGGGGCTGCTTTCTAATGGCTTTTTGAAGGTTGCTCTGCGTTTGATTGACAAATGCCATATGTCCCCAGTGCTCAGGGCTTTGGCCTCTCCTCTGAGCTCTCTCTAAAACAGGTTTCTCTGCTTTGATTTCATATATGTTCACGATTTTATCAGTCCCTGTTCTGTAAAGGGAGGAAATGCACACCCCACGCAACGGCTGAAAGTGGTCGCTACCTCCTCCCTCCTGGCCCTAATGACTGTGGACAAGTTCCCCAGCCTGTGCCCCTGCAGGGGGCTGGTCAGGCAGGACCCCTGGCCCCTCAAAGGCGCTGCTCCCCTGCTGCGGTGGCGAGCCGCAGGGATGAAGGCCTTGTCACAGCTGTGACTAGGGCCCCAGAAGTCCCCACGGCTCCCCAGACTCCTGCAGCTGAAGGCTCCTTGAATGGCCCTGCCCGAAGGAGGGTGCTGGGCTCCAGGCCCAGGAGACCACCAGGGCCACCTGTCCCTGGGGCTGCCCTTGGGACTGCGGGTCCATCATCTTCTGAGCCCCGGGCGCCACCTCCCAGGAAGCCCAGCGAGAAGGGCTTTTTCATGCCTCGCCCAAGTCTTTGAGGCTGGAATTCCTGCCCTTTCTTCCTCATCCCATCACAGCCCATCACAGCTGCTGTGGCCCTCAGTATCCCCTCCTTTGTCCTCATCCTCAGCCTGCTGACCTTCTCTTCTCCAGGCAATTCCGGAAACTTCTAGTTGCTTTTTTCAATTTTCTCTTAGAGAGGCACATTGAAGAATCCTACGTCTCATTCCCTCACTTAGTTCTGCTGGCTGGGAAGGCTCAGCCAGGAGGACAAGCTTGCTCACAGAGGGTAGTCGGGGGCGCAGGGAAATTAGGAGACGGCACAGCTGTCAGGGAACGCAAGCGACAGACTCGTCATTGTGCTCTGACGACTGCCTGGGTGTTTGTTTCGCTGTGTCAAAAACAACATCCCCATCCCTGCACGACACCCCAACACCTGTCTGCCCTACGCATCCTTCAGCTGAGGTCTTCACTAACCATCAGAGTTCTCTTATTCTTTAGGAACGCGCTCCCCCCCCAAGCTGTGTTCTCCCCAAACAATTTGCTTTCTCCCCCTTCTTAGGGAACCCCATTTTTTTCTGTCATCTGTGCACTTACCTTGAGTCCTGAACCCCCATCCAGGAGCACCCCCTGAACCCCCACTACCACCCACTCTGCCCTCCCAATGAAGCACCAGCTCTCAGAAGCCTTACTAATCCGAGGAGCCGTCTGAAACATCAGCAGAGGAAGAATTCCTTCCGGCCCCACTATGCTTGTAGAACAAGGTGTCCCCTCACCATCCGCCATCCGCTGATCCACGTGAGCCACAGCATTTCAGAGGAGAGTGACACAGAGAAGCACACGGCGTTCACAGTCCACTCTGCCACAACAGCCAGTGTCCCTCGATGGTGGAGGCTTCGGCGAGATTCCGGCAGGAAGGTCTGGGTGGGGACTGGTCCCGGCACATGGCGGTGTGTTCTCAGCTGCCACCCCCCTGGGTCCTGCCCATTTTCTGAGCCTGGTGTTCCGTCTTTCTGTTGATGCTGTGAGCTGCTTGATATCCTTCTAATAAACCCCTTCCTGCTTGAATAACCCACACTGGTTCCTGTTGTTGGCAACCAAGGGCCCCTCCTGGGACTGCAGCTCCTCCCAGGGATGCTGGAAGCATTGATGGCCTATTGGAGGGAGCACGTGGAATGCTGGGAAGAGTACCCAAGAGTTAAGGGTCCCATGGCTGCCCTCACCCCCTGCTCCCTCCAGTTCTGGGGCAGACTTCCTGGGTCCGGATTCACTATCAAGGTTTTCCTGCTGTTGGGGTATTGTGAATATTTCTGGTTTGTTTGGGTTACTGGAGACTCACAGGTCATGGAATGCCATTGGGATTCTCTTTATCTACTGCACAGAGGTGGCGCCGGTCACTTCCTTCCGTTTATCAGCGCGTGTTATTCACAGGGGCCTTCTTGGGTCTGATCAGGAGCTGTTCATTCATTACCTGTGGGGTCATTCCAGACCATCCCCTCAAAAGAAGCCCCAGACTATCCTTACTGTGTCATTGTCACTCTCCATAGGGTCCCCCCTAGTGACCCATCTGTATCTCCCCCTCCTCTAAGAAGGGCCTGGCCATCATGGCCACCACATCCGTGGTCTGGGCCCAGAGAATGGTCCTCCCCAAACAGACAGATTCTGCTCACTTCCCAGGGCTGAAAGGAGGAAGCCGGGAAACTACATGTCACAGATGGCCACACGATGCCATGGAGGAAAAAGGAAATATTGCTTTTTTCCTCTGTAACAGTAAAATCAATAAATGAACAATAAGCCAATGAGAAAACATACTTACAACTATGAACTGGGGTTTTCCCAGTCTCTTAACTATAGACCACTTGATAAGATTTGGAGGACCTCGGTCCTCCTCCTCCAAGATGTGCCTTTGATGCCCAGAGTCCCGGGAACGGGAAACGCTCCTGCTCGGCCCTGTGTGGACGGCCTCCGGCTCCTGCCCTCAAGACTCAGGTCTGGAAGCAGGGGTGCCAACACGCTGCTGCACGGCTTGGGCACACTCAGAATACGGTGTCCAGCCCTTCTTCTCTGCTGAGGAAAGGACAAAGCATGGGGCCCCGCGGCTACAGCAGAGGTCTGGGTGGGCGTGGAGGAAAACTCAGGGTGGCGTGGTCGCTGATGCAGCGTCGCCCCGAGAAAGGGAGACGGCCCAGGCCTCACAGACACCCTCCGCCAGTCCTGTGAGGGTAACGTTGGGACCAGGGCGGAAAAACGGCCCAGGTAAGCAGCTATCTAAAGGAGGATTTGGAGCCACGGGCAGGAGAATAAATCGTGTCATGCAAGAGATGCAGCAACAGACCCCAAGAGTGAGTTTCAGACACCAAGACATTTCTCCTACACCCTCAAAAGCCTCGTGAGAATGCAAAAATAGATATAATTGTGGTAAGATCAATGGAAAATCAAGGAAGAATGCCATCAAGGAGCTGGAAACTTCCTTTCCGGAGTTGTGATGCAGAGAGTATGGGGGAAACAGCCTGTGACTCCACATGGGCTGCGAGGAACCCTGCCTGAGGGTCCCCACAGGGTCATGGGAACTCAGCTGGGAGCAGGGCTGAGAGCCAGGTGCAAGGATTCCCGATGGGAAGGATTTAATTTTTTTTAAGAGCAAGCAGCTACCATTTAAAGTTACCAATACAATACGCTTCTAGTAGGGTGGCGGTACCAATCACCTGGAGCAGGGCCCTTTGTCCCGGGGAGAGCCTACAGGGCAGCCCCTTTCCGTCATGCAGAAATAAGGCAAGTAGGTGCCCTTGGTTCTGAGGCAGGGTGACCAACCGTCCCGGTTTGCCTGGGACTCGGGGTTTTCAGTGCTAACATCAAGGGAGGCTGGGCAAGCCGGGACTAGTTGGCCACCCTCTCTGGGTGGAAAAGTCTCCAGGGACTCAGCCGTCCCCCTAAGTCTGACCAAGTTGCTCCTTTCCCCCAGCCACAGTGCCCTGAGCTTGGGTCCCCTGAGAAAAGACCAACACTCGGAATGGGGCCTGTTTAGGTTTCCTGTCACTGAAACACCTCTAATGGACTGAGGTCAGTCGTGAGGAAGGACATTGGGGGCCTCCTGAGACTGGCCACGTGGGAGGGAGGGAGGAGAGAGGACTGGTGCCCTGGGCTGGCCAGGGACCTGGGGGCTCCGGTCACCAAGCCTGGCCCTGGGTGAGTGTGTGTGGTGAAGGGCAGGTCAAGGCTGTGATGACAGGAAGCTGGGCCTTGGCGTCAATGCTCATCATCTAGGAATATAGGAGGCGTCCTCTAGCCTCAGGGATGGAGGCTTGAGGGCCCTGCAGACTGACCAAGGGAGAGGGACCTGGGGGAAAAACGGATACTTTCATTACCTTTGAGTATTTAAAAGTATGGCATATACACACACTGTACCAACGTCAGGTTCCCGGTTTTGATACTGAATGCGGTTACCTGAGATGTAACCACTGGGGAACATGGTGAAGGATACACAGGATCTCTCTGTACATTGGTGCAACTTCCTGTGAATCTATAATTACTGAAAAATAAAGTCATTATAAAAGATACTGGGGCAGCCCTGATGGCCTAGTGGTTAAAGTTCGGTGCGCTCTGCTTTGGTGGCCCTGGGGTTCAGTTCCCAGGTACAGAACCATACTACTGGTCTGTCAGTGGCCATGCTGTGGCAACAGCTCACATACAAAAAGAGGAAGATTAACAATGGATGTTAGCTCAGGGGGAATCTTCCTCAGCAAAAAAAAAAAAAAAAAAAAAAAAAAGATATGAGATAAAGTTCTTCATAATGGAAACCTGGCCGTGTCCTAGGTCACAAGGGTAAGCTCCCACAAATTCCAAAAGGGAAAAATAAGAGTCAGGCATCATTTTCTACCCCTGGCTGCTGGAATGGAGCTGCTGGTCACCCAGGAACTGGCCAGGGGTGGACGGAAGGGCTCTAGGAAATGCGCTCCTGCTGCTCTGGCATTCGTCCCCAGAGCTGATTTGAAAAGGACATTGTGATTAGCAAAATGGGGACATTTCCATAAAGGCCCCACTAGAGTTGGCAGTAACAGTTAGAGAAGGGTTACAGCGCTCTAGCCAACACACACCCACACAGACTCACAGAGACTCACCCACACTCAGACACATGCACACACCATGCTGTTCGGCCACCTCCAGGGAGTTCCCCTCTTATTTCTTGTGGATGCCCCAAGTCCCTCCAGTGCAGGGTGGGCAGGGCAGGCCCTGGAGTTATTGGCAAAAAGCAAATCTCCGTGAATGACCTCAAGAAACACGCCCAGAGTGCCGCACAGAGAGAGAGCAGACTTCTGTTGCTTTGTTGTTTCCGCAGCAACTCCAACCTTCTATTTTAAGGCTCAAGGAGCCTCCAGTGAAACAAAATCAAAACACAGAAAATGTAAAGTGTCCTCTCTGCTCTTTTGTATGAGACTGGAATATTTTAATACAATTTCCAACAAACTCCGTCTTAAATCCAAGAGATTATGGAGAAAAATAATTGGACATACAAAAGATTCAGAAACTAAAATAAAGGGGCTTAGGTGAACAAGTATTTTCCTGTGAAATTGACTTTCTCCAAGAAACAGAAGAAAACTTTATATTCTCAAAGAACCTAGCGAAGAAATTGCATCTATGAGGAGAGAACCATCTGAAATTCTTAAAATATTGTTTTTAGAAGTAAAACATTAATTACCCATTGTTTCTTAGCTGCACAGAGGCAGTGAACAGCATATGGGATATTACAGACAGCCCAACGAATACCTCAAGAAATTCTCTGAGCACTCAGGAGAAAGTATAAGGAGGGGAAAATTATGACAAACAAGGAAGGTAAGAAGAAGGCAAGAACACAGAGAATCTGTTGAGGAGATAGATCTGCACGACAGGGATTCCAGAAGGAAATAGTGGAGCAGAGAAGAAATAATAGAAGGAAAACGATTAAGTCTAGAAATGATTGAAGCCATCTTCCACGACAATAATGCAATAAAACTAAGAATCAGTAGCCAAGGGGAGAGCAGGGGGTTAAAAATGAAACACTTTCAAACTGAAAGAGAGCCCCCATCCTCCCTGGGGAAGAAGAAAATAATGCCATCAGCGATGCAGGGTCTTCATGAAACAACAACGGGGACAACACAGCCCTCAGAGCTGAAGGAATGTTCTGACCAGAAAATGGATAACCTCAATGTGCTTTACAAAATTAAACAGAAATGAAAATAAATATTCCAGTGAAGAAGTAGGAAAATAAAGAACAAAATAACCTGGAGGGAAGAAGGAGGACGGCTAAGCTCAGAAATTCATGACTGAGCGACCAGCTGAGTGAGTGATGCTGGAAGCCGGTTCTGAGACAAAGCTGTGGCCAGGTGGCGGATCAAGGAAGAGAGCCCACCACTGCCAGCACAGGTGATGGGAAGGGGAGGAGTGTAGACAAGGGGGCCAGAGGGAGGGAGGAGGTGGTGAGAGCTCCTGTGAGTAGATCTGGGAGGGACCAGAAAGGTGTGGCCCTGCGGGCAGAGCGGGGCTCTGGTTTAATGGGACCGCACATCAGCTCCATCTTTTTGTACTGGGAGCAGCTTCAGAAAAGGAAGTCGGTTTTGTCCGTCTTCATATGAACTCTCGGTGAGACAAACCCCAGACCACTAGGCCCTGAGCGAATGGCCATTGTGGGTGATGGCCGTGGTGGTCTTGCTGGGCCGGCGCAGAGAGGCTTGCAAGGGACAGCAGGCAGCACCCCTGCCTGGGCCCATTTGTGGGTTGTCTGCAGGCCATTCACGAGCCCCTCTCCCTAGTGTGGCTGTGTTGTATATGGAGCAAGTGAGGGGCACTGTAAACCTAAGTGCTCACCTTGGAATGTTCCAGTAGCTTGGAAAGGCTGGTGGCCAGGAGAAGAGATGTGGAGAGAAATATAGGGCCAACATAAGAGGAGGCTGGCCATGCAAGGGGATGCCCAGCGTGGCACTGGGCTCATCTTGGGATGCCGGCCTTAGTTAGGAGCCCGTCCGCGTGAAGAAGCTGCCTCTGCAGCTTGAGATGAGATCTGTACCCCAGAATCCTGGGGCCTGAGGTGCTGGGCAAGGGGATACAGGCCACTGTGGGTCTGTCTAAAGTGCCCCAATTTCTAGGTTTATCGCACTGAATTGAGACCAACGTGGTCTTAAGACCTGTGGTTTAAGGTCCGGTTTCCATCTCCAGGTTGGACACCTGACAGAGTGCAGAGTGGGGTCCACACTCCCTATTCTTCTCCCAATAGCCAGGGCGCCTCGGAGACCCTCGTGCAGTCCTCACTATCCCCCTCAGAGTCCCAGCCAGCTCCCCACGCTTCCAAATTCATGGCAGCTAACGTCACTGCCCAGGATGCGGACGCAAACACAGCGCCAGAGAACAACTCCCATGGTGAAAACACCGTGAACATTGGCGAATGTCATTTCTTTGATCCAATGATTTTTTTGTTTTTTGAGGAAGATTGGCCCTGAGCTAACATCTGTTGCCAATCTTCCTCTTTTTGCTTGAGGAGGATTGTCTCTGAGATGACATCCATGCCCATCCTCCTCTATTTTGTATGTGGGATGCCGCCACAGTATGGCTTGATAAGTGGCGTGTAGGTCTGCGCCCGGGATCCGAACCTGCGAATCCTGGGCCGCCAAAGCAGAGTGTGTGAACCTAACCACTATGTCACTGGGCCGGCCCCTGATCCAATGATTTTTGAAGAGCAAAGCAGAATTATTTTTGCCTGCTGGTCATACAGGACTTCCCTGGACTGCTAATAAGCTATGTGCTTTGGGAATCCCCAAGCTGGAAATTTGGCCCTAACATTTTTTCTGAGGAGCATCTAAAAGGGAAGGTTCTGGGCACAGCCTTGGGGGCGTCTTTCACAGCAGGTCTGAAGGTGGTGAAGGACATCGTCCTCCCCCACACAGTGAAAGTGCCCCCTGCATGCCCTTGACCTCCTCCTCACCAAGGCGCGTGGACGCAGTGCCGTCTCCTGATGACAGGCCTGGCCCACAGCTGTGGACACGGCAACTTCCGTGTCCTTGAAGTGCTCTCTGCCCTTGGCTCTCCCCACACACCCGTCCTGGGTAACCCCCACCTCTGGATTCTGCTTCTCCCGGTGTTCTCTCCAGCCTTTCCCTTCAGTGCTCCTGTTCTGAATTCTGAGCCCAGCCCTCCCGTCTTCTCAGGCAGCACACTGTTTCCTCAGGGGACCCACGCTGCCCACTTCTGTGCAGGTGACACTGCCATCTTCACCCCAGCCTTCCTGCCCCCTGTGTTCAACTGCGCACTATCTAGCTCCCTTGGGATGATCCATAAGCACCACAAACTCAGACAGCTCCTGCCTTGGTTTCCTGCAGCTGCTGTAACAAGTCATCACAAACTCGGTGGCTTAAAACAACACAAATGTATCATCTCGCAGTTTTATAGGCTGGAAGGCCCGGTCGGGTCTTCCGGGGCTGAAACCCAGGTGTGGGCAGGGCTGCGTCCCTTCTGGAGGCTCTAGGGGAGCGTGTGTGCTGGCCTTGTCCAGCTCGTAGAGGAGCCCACATCCTTGGCTCATGGCCTTTCCTCCATCTTCAAGGCCAGCGTCGTCGCATCTCTCGGACCATCCCTGTGTCACATCTCCCCAGACCCCTCTTCTGCCTCCCTCTTCTGCTTTTAGGGACCCTGTGCTCACATTGGGCCCACCTGGGTGATTCAGGACAATCTCCTCACCCTACGGCCAGCTGGTAGCAACCTTCATTTCCCTTTGCCAGCAGCCCAATATACCTAGAGGTTCTGGACATCTTTGGGGGCTGTTGTTCTCCTGACCAGAGAGCCCACCCGAGGCTTACAGCTGGTCCCCAAGACCTGTCTCTTCCTTAGATTCGCCTGCTCAGTGACTGGCAACACCATCCTGAGTGACCCACGCCAGGATCTGACTTTCCCTTTCATCTCCTATGTCCACCCAACCACTAATTCCACCTCCCTAATACCTCTGGCATCTGACCCATCTTTTAAAGGCTGCTAATCCTTGAGCCAATAGTCTCTGCTCTCACCTAGCCCTCAGCACTCCTTGCTTGAATACTGCAAAACCTCTAGTGGTCTTCAACCTGCAGTCTCATTCCTCAGATTCCCATATCTTTCTAAACTGAGGGTCTAATTACACCGTTCCCACATCTCAGTCTTTCAGTAGCCCGCCAATGCCAACTTTCTCAGGAGGGATGCAGGGCTCCTGTGGTCTTGTCCTTGCTTATTTATCCAGTCTCATCTTTGGTACCCCCATCCCACTTCTCCCTCAGACCACTTCAAAACCTGCAATTGGACAACTGTGGATTTCTTTTAAAAAAGATCCCAGAAGGCTCAGAGGTCTTTCATAACTCTCTCCCATACGATGAGCCCTCTGCTTAGGAAAGAATGCTTTCTCCTTTTCTTTGTCCCACTCCAGCTCAGGCAGTCTCCAACAGGAAGCCTTCCCAGGTTGCCCCCTCCAAGCTGGGCTGGGTTCCTCTCCTGCATCCTCTGCCCGCGTCCCTGCAACACGCATCCCACTGAATGGTTCTTACCCGCTGATGTGTGTGGCCCCCAGTAGGCACGTGATGGTTCAGTATTTGTTTTCAGAATGAGAAAGTGCTATAGTTTATTAAATGCCTAGAGGGCATGCTCAGGCTTTGCCCACTGTTATGCTAATGGGAATGACAAAGAGAGAGGCACAGAGGCGAGCAAGTTCAGAATAGCGGTTGTTCGACTGGGTCTGGGTCGTAGGAGAACACAAAGGACACTGCTCACCTGGAAGACTGAGCCGGCTCTGAGGCAGCACCCTGCCAGCTCTTGCTCCCCATGGCAGGTACGGGGGGGGGTCATGCCCACCTCCATGCCCTTGGGTCAGAAGCTCTCCATCCTGGAGGTGAGGAGGGCTGGTGAGTGGACGTGGGAAGCTCGTCTGCTGCTGAATTGGGAATGCAGGCCTTTCCCGAGGACAATGGGAGCCCTGTGAAATCCCCCAGGAGGACTCAACTTGAACAAGCATGAGATGGCGAACATGTTTTACGGGTATTTATGAACCTCACCATTTAACAACGGCCCTTAAAGACAGATTCCGGGTGGGTGGGAAGAGATGACGGCTCATATCAAGATTTGATTGCTCAGTATTCTGCGCCCCCAAACTAATACTGAATTTAATTTTTGAAAACAAGGCCCACCAAGATGAAATTCCACTAATTAAAAAAACCTGATTTTTTTTTTTCAGATGCATTCCAATATCCTATCACCCACCAAAGCAGACATCAAATGTTAAATGTGGGGAGAGGGGACTGCACATAAAAAGTTGGCTGAGAGAGCCCTTCACTCTAACCTCCCTTTGCAATTGAAACTCATCTTGATAAATCACTATGGCTCTTCGCCATCAGGAGCCTTCTCCCTTCAGATCTTATGGCCAAGAGAGTACTGGCCATATGTTCACACCATTTGGTGAAAAATACACTGAACCAACAAAACAAGCATTGCACTTATGGGTACATATTTTTTTATCATACTAAAAGTGTATTCATCTTAAATGTGTAGAAGATATCGTCAGTTTTCCTCCCCACAGGAACAAATAGCCTCTTGTATTAGACTAGCATTTTTAGAGCCATGATCCAAACATAAGCAACTGGTGTCCTCCCCATATGTTCCTTGTCACTCTTCATTCCTCAGGTGCCTTCTTTTGAGTCATAGTGGGTGACTGAAAAGTGAAACAAGAAAGAAAAGAAAATATTATGAAATCAAAACCCTAAATGTTATCTGTGACCAAAGAGGTCACTTATTAGGTAGAACATTATAACAGCCCCCAAGCCAGCAAAGCTTCCACGAAAACCTAAGAAAACACAGGGCAGAATATCACGTCAATTTCCCCCGGACAGACCCATTCCTTGGATGACTAAGAATTTCAATTTTCAAAGCTAGCTGGGGTATGGCTGATTTGAATTTCTTATCAAGTATCATCTATGAAAGCCCATGGGCCCAACAGTACTTTTTCAAGAAATTTAAATTCCAATACAAGCTTTGTGGTGTAATTGATGGTCCTGGAGGGCAGAACACCTGTCTGCCATGTCTTGGGAATCTGTCCTTCATAGAGTGTCTTGTGTCCAATAGCGACTCAATCATGAGTTGCTCATAGGAATTCACACGACCCTTGGGCGTGAGCATGAGAAAGGAGCCCCAAGGAAGGCTTGGAGCACTGAGATGTGTAACACGGGCTCTTACATCAGGGAGTGGCTGATAATTACATTTGTATCTCAACACAAAACATACAGATGAAGCTCTTGAGGATTACGAAGATGATATTCAGTAAGGAGAGACTCTTGGAGGAACTTGTCATACAAGGACAGAGCATTGCCCACTTTCCTGATTTTGGTTTAAGTTTGGGCTACGTTCCTTTTAACAGAGGCACAGATATAGTGAGCATATGACATTACCTCTCAAGGATGACATTTTACAAAAGACTCCCTCCTCCTTCTAATCTGGGGCCAATGTACATTATGGCTTCTGTTTTTTTTTTTTTTTTTGGAGGAAGATTGGCCCTGAGCTAACATGTTGCCAATCTTCCTCTTTTTTCTCCCCAAAGCCCCAGTACATAGTTGTATATCCTAGTTGTAGGTCCTTCTAGCTCTTCTATGTGGGACGCCACCTCAGCATGGATTGATGAGTGGTGAGTAGGTCTGCGCCCAGGATCTGAACTGGTGAACCCTGGGCCACCAAAGCAGAGCTTGCCAACTTAACCGCTATGCCACCGGGCCGGCCCCTTATGGCTTCTGTTTTAAGAGTCCCTGTCTCCTCTGGATTTTCGTAAAGCTGGAAACATTTCTTAGGCAAATACATTCTTGGAAAGGGGAGTTCTCAGTTTGGTTCCAACCACTTTGCGTGTCAGCCTGTGCTTCCCTTTCTGGAGAATGGATGCTGTAATGTTCTATACCAAGGCTTCCACGAACAACTAATATCTATGAAATTCTTTCAAGTGCAAAAAACATCCAAATGTGAAGTAATCCCCACTTACCAGAAAGCAGTGTTATAAATGCTGCTGGTTCTCGCCTCAGGGAACTGCTTTGGTTTGGACAAGGATGTCTTCAAGGAGCTGCACCCAAGTTTAGGTTCCTTAAGTCTTCGGGAAAATCTAGTTTGTAGGATACAACATCCTGGGCCAGCTAAACAGCAGTGTATGCAGAAGACCAAAGCTCAAGCTTCTTTTATCTACCTGATCTTACGCTTACACGGAAATAAAGAGCATCCTGAATTCCACTTCTATAGCCCACAGAAACACGGCCCATCTCCAGCTAAGCGTGAAGACTGTAAGTCCCTTTTCTCCAGGGAAGCTCTCTGCTGTGTGCATCAGATGACAAGCAACAGCAAATTAAAAAAACAGTGATTGGCCACCTGTCATACTTGACCCCTGGAAGATGTTACCAGCTTGTTTTTAGAAGGGCAGGACAGGGCAAGCTTATTGCATGACTATATTCCAGAGATGTGCTTCCCCCAGGCCTGCGAAATTAAAGGTGAGGTCTTCCACCACCTCTGATGTCCAACATCCCAAACTGACCTCCAACAGAGAAACTATGCAGAATCACCTTTGGCACTCAACACAGGCAATCAGTAGACTAGGCCTTTATGGCTCTTACTAGGAAACCAAAAACAACAACAAAGTCACACAAACTGTGTGATTGGTTATGAAAATAGTAAGATATTCTCTTAGACCAGGTTTTTAACTTATGTGAAATATGCTTTAGGGCACTCACCAAAGGAAAAGTGTGTATGTAAATGTATGTTTAGGATTAATATACAGTGATCACTTAGGTTACAAGGCCTGTATATATCTAATTTAATCCCTCCCAATCCTGAGGTAGGTTTTTACCCTCATATTGCAGTTGAGGAAACTGAGGTTTAAAAAACTGAAGTACCTTGCTCAAGGTCACGGAGATTGCAAGAGAGGATTCTATGATGCCTTTTTCAATGAGGACATCTCAATTTCAGTTTAAGGAATAAGAATACACTGCGGATAGGCAAGAATTGTGGATGTTTAGAAGTCAGGCATGATCTTTGCCTAATGCAGGTATTTCTCAAAGCTTTGCAGGCTGTTTATAGAAATTATTTAAAAAAAGGTTCCAAGGTTTATTGAGGAAATGCTTGAGATAAACAGGCTTCTTTTCTGCAGGATTTCTGAGTCTTTAATAATATAATATGGATTATTGATGGCCAAGAGAATATGTAAGGCTTTTTTTTTTTTTTTTTTTTAAGATCTCTTCTGTTTCTTGGAACATACTTTGGAAAAAACTGAGTAAAACTTCAAGTTCCTGAAAGCAGATTCAGGAAGAAGAAAAATGAGTCTCATCCTTTTGGGACACATTTGATGGTCTTCCCCAACCTCCCCTCAGGGCTTCACATATTTAAATCCCAAAGTGAAATGATTTGGTAAATTCACTTTGCCATATGAGGGGACTGCGTGACTTGGATCATCATAAAACAAGCACAGGACTGGCAATCCGGGGACAGAGCATGAAACGCAGTGACTGGAGACAGGCGTGGGCACGTGTGAGGGTGTGCGGGACTTAGGAACAAAAAAGGCCTTGAATAAAGTCTGCTTGTACAGTGTCAGCCAACTCCCGAGTTTCCAAGGGTTTATCATGTAACCTGCAGTCACTGGGACCAGGCTGCTATCTTTGCCTTCTTCCCTCCACTTCAGAACCACAAGCACCCTCAGGTGAACATGAGCAGGACAGGAAGCAGGTGAGTTAGAATCCCACTGCAGAGCTGGGAGGGACCTCCGAGACCATTCGCCCCGGTACGTTTGTAAGACACACAGAGAAGCTCGTGGTCAGGCCCAACCGAGACCTGACTACGTTTTCTTGATGTTTGGTCCAGAGCTCTTCCCACCACACCCCGATTCGCAAAGCTAGAGCCTTACTTGATGTCCTAGTCACAAAATGCAGTGTTCTCAATGCATCAACACTGCATTTGGAAGACTAGTTATTTTCTATAATCGTCTGACGGGAAAGATGAGAACGTACCTGAAACAGGGTGTTGTTTATGAATGTCTCCTCAGCGCCTAGAACAGAGCCTGGCACACGGTGTGTGCTCAGTACCTCCCTGCTGAATTAATGAATAATGTGACATCTTAGCAGTTTATATAGTGTCACCCAAAATATTTATTGGCGTCTTTAAAAGCTTGTCTGACCAGGAGGCTCTCCGAGGATGCTGCCAAGGGGGGGAGGAAGAAAATGGGCTGTCTGGATTGTCATTTTTGCCTCATTTATAATACTTTCTCTGCTTCCTTGCAGGTGGACAGATATGGCAATTGGTACGTGGGGTGTGATAGGAAATAAAAGATTTCCAACTGTTTTTAAACGGATTTCAGGGCAAAGGCCATCTTCTTTTCATAAAAGAGGTAGTTAATAGCTTACATTGTATCCTCAAAGCGCCCATACCCATTTAAAAAAGTCATTCTCTATTATAACTGTTAAAAAACAGCTTAACTAGTTATTGAATAGGCCACACTCACCAGGAAAAACTGATTCTGTATCATTCTCAACCTCAAACATTTGAATAGTTATTTCTGAAGAGATGCCACCCAATAATATCCCTTATGTGACATTAAAAAAACTCACTCAAATACCAACAGATTCAACTTTATAGCACCATTCCAAAATACTAAACTTTCTTTGCACCTTTATTTTTATCTTTTTTTGTACACATTTAAAGTATGGGCATCCTGTAAATTTCTGAAAAGCCTCATAGGAAAAAAACACAACTATTTTAGGACAAAGCAATAACTCAGTTTGTAGGCAAGATGACCTCTGGCAGGCTGTACGTTCTTCATGGTCTTCTGTGGTCTTGATTCTGGGGTGAGAATACACAAAGGATGCTAGAGTCTCCTGGATTGTTCTAGAGATAACATTGCGTATCAGTGTGTAAAAACTTGTTGCTCAATGGTCAGACTCTAGGTATCGGTTACAACTCAAACCAGGACAATAACAGTCTTTTGTAATAATTTTACTCTTTTGATTGACAAAAGAATTGGGATATTAGATAATTTCAAAGTTAGTGTACATCTTTTATTCATACTCTGTAAGAGAGAAATTAGAATAATATTGAATTCCCTCTTACAAATCTCCATATTTGAAGCGTGGAGCACTCAAATCTGTTCTTGGCAAGCAGATGTATTTAAAGAGGGATTATAAATGGGTTTTTAATTCAACATATATTTGGCTGCATTGTTATGTAAGGAGACTGTCTAAGTAATGTGGGAGCTGATAAATGATGAGACTACTTGCAGAAAACCATTTTTTTTCTTGTAACACTAGAGAGAAATGTTTCACACTCTGATCGTAAGTGCACGCTCTTGTCTCCCTCTTCCACGTATCAGCGGGTGCAGGGTGCACCCGGGGAACAGGTCTGGCGAGAGGACTCGCAATTTGTGTGTATGCTGTGATTGGCAGGGTCCTGTGCAGAGGTAGAGTCAGAAGGGTGTCCACTAACAGTTTAATTCTGCAGCAGTTTCAAAGAAATTGATTGTTACACAATAACAGTCGATGACCCAGGAAGAGAAAGTTGAAATTAGAAGTGACCAGTATTGAAACGCTACTGCGCACCAGGAAGGAATATGAGAATATTCATATGCCCTGAAATAGAAATAATCACTTTGCACTATGTACACCACATACAATATAACATATTCTTTTTAACATTGCACAATATAAATATTATACACCGCGGAGTAAACTAAATGCAAAATAACTTGGAGGCACACAGAAGAGACATGGGAATAGCTTGAACTCTGATTAAAATTAAGATGGGGTTAGTAAAAGGCAGAGTGTTACATTGTCAGGCCAGCGAGCTTTGAGGTCTCACCACGTGGGCGGGCAGCCACCTCCCGTATATACTGAAAATTCTCATACCTCAATGTCGTTAGAGTTGATTGCTTCAAACGAAGGCTAATTAGCTAAATGATTTGAGAAAATCAAACTTTTGCTCCCCACTCTCAAGTAGGTAACCCCTGAAGGTCCCTCCCGACCTCAGGGTTTCCGTAAGGAGGGACTATGTTGGGACACGGCTGTATTCTTCTATTTCTTGTAAATAACTTGGTTACTAGCAAACCACTTTAATGAAACTAGAACAGTATGCAAGAACACCCATCACAGTGCTTAACAAGATTTAATGTACATTTATTCTTAACATGTGGAACATATAAAGATTTTATACTGAATAAATGATATTCATTAAGCCAGAGGAAAAGGAGGAATTTACATCAAGTTTTTTTCTTTTTTTTTAAACTACATTATCTTGAAATACAAATGTGGATTCTCGTCACTGAAAAATCTTTGAAGTTGTGTTTCTTCCTTTTAGTTGTATTTTTTTCTTTTTTGTCTGTACTGGTAACCATTTTCTAAATCAATCCATATGCAACCATTTCCACACCTTGATTCATGAAGCAAATTGTGATCAGCTGCTCTCCCGAAATAGAGCATGACTTTATACATACAGAAACTTGTACATTACCCTCTTTTTTTTTGTTTTTTTTGTTTGTTTTTGTTTTTTGTATTTTTTCTTTTTTTCTGAGATATGGCCCTAATGAAAAAATATATAAAATAAAAATAAAAAATTATTTAAATCTACCATCACTTCGTAGTTACCACATCATGAAAAAGAAACTAAAAACTTTGTACTAAAAAAAAAAAAAAAGAAAGAAAAAAGAAAAGAAAAAATGAGGGTATGTTTAATGTACAACTTCTATATACATCACAGCCCATAGGCAGTAAAAAAAATATTTAAAAAATGATTAAAGGAATTGTGAAGAACTGTCATGTGGAAAGTCAAATGACAGACAGCAGACAGGACGACGGTAGTGGTGAGGAAGCAATTTCCGTTGATCGTTGTCAGGTATGTATTTTCAATCTTAACTTAAAAAAACATTGTTTTTGCTCCTAGCCTAATGTAACCATTTTCCTGTGGAGAAACCAGTATAATTTCATAGTTTGACTACTGACTGACACACCTCCTTGAGCCCCTAAACCTACTTTTCTAGAAGTTTCTATTGCACAGAGCTTTGGGCGATGGGATACAGTTTTTATTTTTTCATAATCTGAAGAATAACACACCTAGGAAATTGATAATTTTTCACCTTTTTGCCTCAGTGTGGTGAAATTTTCCCATCTTAGCATCTTTTGCCACAACTTTTTTCTTTAAAGTCAATTCGCTTCCCAAAAAATGCAATACAACATGGAAAAGAACATTAAAAAGAAAATCTGTGAAAAACAAAAAGTGACCTTTGAATGCACTAGACAGCAACTTTGGTTAAAAAAAAACACAAAATAAAAAAAAAAAACCCAAAAGGATGTACTTATACACACAGACAGCAAATATTAATTTCATAACTGTTCGAATTAATTATTTCTTTAATTCCCAATTGGTAAATAGTGGATGGGGCAGAGGAGCAAAGATTTTCTTTTCCTTCTTCCTACGCTGGATAAACAACAGAAACAGCCAGTTATACGGGAGCCTCTAGTCTTCACTCACACAGTGCTGCCTTCTCACTGATGTCATAACTGCCCAATCTGAAACAGTACATCACAGATGACAGACGCGACCAGAGAGTTCAGGACGGCTGATATTGAGATATCCAGCAATCGGCCCTCGTGCAGAAGGAATTCCGAGCGGTTCTCGTCCACTCTGGCCATGGCCAGCAGAGCCTTGGCCGCCCTACACATCATGTCCACGCTAGGTGGTTCTAGAGGCGGGGGCTGCATGTGCATGAGGTTATGCTGGCTCTGCTGATACTGCGCCATCGTGACCCCATCCTCTAGGAAGCTTATCAAGTTTCCAATACTTCCCTTCTGCACAGCTATTGCCCTTGCTGCCAGCGCGTCCCCTTGGGCAAGGTTCGATAAAAGCGCCATGGACATTTCTCGACAGACTGGGTTTTTGCGATCCCCAACGTACCTAACTAACGTAGCATAGAATTTCTCCTGACGACTAAATGGAGGCGTGGCCAAGATCAGGTCCACATTATTGTCCTGGATGCTGAGTTTACAGAGGGTCTCCAGCACAAGTCTCTGAGGCGACAGGACAGAGTTGGGTCCCACCGTTGGAAAGGGGTCTTGCGCCTCTGCAGATGGGCACACCATCCAGTGCAGCAAGCCATCCAAAATTGGCAAGCAGATGCTTTCCGTGTAAGCAGACAAGTCTAGCTGCCCAGAAATGTTGGCTAACGTGACCAACGTGTTATCCCGTAAGACCTCGAGGCAGTCCCACCACCACTCATCTTTGCTGCAGGCCACCCCTTTGTCCTCGTCTTCCTCTTTCTCATAGGTTTGCGGCGCTCGTTTTCTCTCTGGATGCTCGTGGTGAAGGAGAATCAACTTCCCCAGGATCAGCACCAAGCCTGGATGTTTGGACATCTCGGCGTCGTTCCCAGGCACAAAAGACAAGCTACGGACAATATTTGACACACAGATACAGCGCTTAGCCAGAGAATCCTGCCAGTGTGCAATGGTGCAGAGAGGAGTCTCGTCTCGGCTCCTGGGCTCGTCCTCCAGCAGCTTGATGTTCCGGTGACTTTTGGCTTGATGTATACCAAAGGGAAACTTACTGCTCTCGGTCTGGGCGCCAGGGTTCGCCTCTTCGGGCAGAGCCCCTGGTCGAGCGGACAGGACATCATCAATGGTTGCAATGATGCTTTTCTCCTGCTGCTCTTCGGAATCCCCTTTGCCTTCCTGCTCTTTCTTTCTACCTGTGGAGCTGAGAGGGGGAGGGGGACGCCTGCGAGGAGGGATTTCCATCTTGCTCTCAAAGTGAGTCTGGATGTGCTCCGTGGTATCCCCGCCACCAAGCTGCCAGTGCAGGAGTCCACTGTTGAACTCCTGAACGCGCCCCAGCTTGTCAGATCGGTCCACCACAAACAGGTTGTTCTTTTTGACTATCTTGATGGGCAGCTTGTCGAACTTACTGGCTTGCCTGGGCTTCTCCTTTGGATCTGCAGAGGCATCGGGAGAGGTCAGAGGTGGGCTGCTCTTATCCTCGGCCTCCGTCTTTCCACTGTCTTCCTCCTCGTCCTCCTCCTCGTCCTCCTCGTCATCAATACATTCAGCATCTTCGTCCTCTTTCCCCGAATCGTCCGCCAAGGACTGGCTATCATCTCTCTTCACTGTACTGTGATCAAGTGCTTTTTGGCTGGGGTCTCCTACTTCATATTCCATAAGAATTCCAAAAATGTCAATCAAGCATTTTCTAAAGTACTCTACTAAAAGTTCGAGAAATCCGGACAACTAGAGAGGAGGGGAAGAGAACAAGAAAAGAATAGGTACAATGTTATAACATCAGATCGGACTGGGAAGGGTAAACATCCTGATAGCTATCAATACATTTTTACAATGATTTTCACGTTTTAATTCCTTTTAGGCTGGGCCAAGAAAGAGAAATTACGTATCAGTTAGAACTACCTTCCTGAATTTTATGTTATTAACCAAAACAACATTTATCATGTTTCTTACCTGCTGCTTACTTTCCTGTACAATCAACATCAAAACTTTCTTGTTATTTTCATATTCCTAATGTTATCAACGAGGGAGTGCTTTGCTGTTCTGTCTCTTGTTTTCTGCTTTAGATACAATGCACTCCTTACTAGAAGAGTGGGGACGTGGATTTTATAGACGCATTCACCCACAGTGAGTCTGCTCTCTTCTATTATTTATCTGAGACTTGCTAGCCTGGGTTTTTATGGTTATTATTCTTAGGATTTTATGGTTATTTTTGCCTCAGGTACCATAGGTTACTCTAATTTACGTTTTCCATATATCTTTGGGAGAAGATAATTTCAGCAATGTAGTAGAGCTCATAAACACAGAAAATTAAAAACAAATCAATTTAGTCCCTGATAAATGAATTAAAATGTTTTGTAGAATGCAATTCTACATTTCAGTTATCACAACTCTAGCTGAAAGATGAAAGCCACTATGAGAACTAGTTTTGTTTCCTTTAAGCAAATGTTTGTGTCAAGAAAACCAATATATTCCACGATTAGCAACTGCCCAGCTCCCCCCCTCAACACCCACACCACGACATTCAGGGAGGATAAAGGATTAGGTAAAGAAAGGATTCTTTAATGATGGGTGTTACGGAAATCAACCATACTTTCATCGTCTGCTGTCAATTCCTGAAAGTGGGTTTGAAACAGTAACTAAGAAGTAAGGGGAAACCCAAGTACTAACCATAAAGTACTTGCTTTTAGAGTATGAAGGCACAATTTTTCAAGCAGAGGGTTGGGTTCTTTTACCCCCCACTTAGAGTTTACTTTTTTCCCAAGGTGTGGGAAAGAGAAGTTGCTAGAGCAACTCTGGTTATGAAAACGTGTGATCAACAGCAGTTCACCTGACGTAAGGATGAAGTTCATTACTCTAGCAAAGGCAGTATAAGTTTTTTAAATACTTATTTTCTGTTAAAACGAACTTCATGCACTGTTTATGGCCTTATTCATACATTTCCTATCTAGTGAAACCTCGCCTTTCAGGGCTGTAATGAGGACTTAACTGAGAGAAGAAAGAGCAAGTAGAAGCTCCTGGTCCTATTTGATAGAAGCAAGGGAATCAGATGTTTTGGCTTTTTTCACCCAAAGCAGAGTGTTGTTCACACATAGTAGGGAAAATAACCTTTTCTCATTTTTGTTTCTAAATACTTCTTTAAAAGTTTGTAGCTCAGTTGACTCTTGGGCATTTTTCCTAACTCTCAATTCCCCTTCTCTCTTCTAAAGCGATTACGCTGGAATCGACTAGCACTGAATAAAGGGGCGTTTTAAGCTCAGTACAAGTAGTAGCTTCCAAGTGACGGCTTCAAAATAACCTGGAGAGAGGGAGAAACGGAGGGAACAGACCAAGAAACAAGTCTGGCCACGTGTTCATACATAACTATTTTGGCTGAACGATGGGCACATGGGATTCATTAAACTGTCTCTCTACTTCTACATATATTATACATTTTCTATAATATAATTTTTTTAATTAAAAGAAAGATGCTATGTCCCCCTGGAAAGTAGGGTAGTGTCCCATTGTAAGGTACTGCATATCCAACACTATACAGTTGTAACTTTATGTTACATGTGGATTAATTCCCATCGGCCTGCTAATATTCATTCTAAACAACAATTTAATTTTACTATTATCATCTATGCCACACATGCATATGCGCACACACGCATATGCGTGCACGCGCACGAACAAGGTCGCTGTTTTCTTAGGAGAAATATAGGTATATGTGTATTTACCCTAAAGATTGAAATGAATTATGATTCTAGACTAAACTTTCAGACACCTATACATTGACTGGTGTTGGTTTATAACAACTGCCATGATAAAAATGGTTAGCTAGTGGGTGCTCATCATGGGGGCATTCGTTGGGGCATTAGGTACGACTTAATCTTCTTACTCTACTCTGGTCCTTAGTTGGACTGGCGCTGGCTTACCTGGGAGAGATTGAAAGTAGCGACAGTGCTGTCATCATAGAGAAGAATATTAATAGTGTCCAAAGCCCACGTACTTTCAGCCAAAAGACCTGACTTAAGGGACATCATCACACGCCAGGCCTCAGGAGTAACTAAAAACAGGGGAAAGAACGAGGATATGATTAATATTAACTCTATGCACGAAAGAATAAAAAATAAGAAAAGGATGAGAGAAAAGAAGTGGAGCGTTCAGTTAAATATTGATTTTAAACAAATGTTCTGAGGCATAGTTAAACATGATCACTTTCAGATTTTAAACGGAGGGGATAGCTGTATTAAGACGCTTTTGTTGTCTAAGATCTTTTTGCTTTGTGGGTTAAACGTGAGCCAAAGTGTTTCTAGAGGTGGGAGTGGTTAAGCACAAATGGTCCTTTCTCATCTCTGGCTTCTTTCTCTTAGCCCCTAACAGAATCTGTAACGATGCACCAGAGTTTTAATAATGGAGTCAAACCCCAAAACGGTATTTGTCTTCTTTGCCCTGCTCCATTCACAAATGTCTCAAGGTGGCACCTTCAGAAGGCCAGCAAATATGTACGATATAAGCAAAATTTAATTCCCAAACAGCCCATTCTCTAATGTAAAGGTCTGGATTTTTCCCAAGCTGTCTTCTTCTATTTCTGAGCTCCTGCCCTCAGAACGTGCTGTTGACAAATATGATAGCACTTTGACGGTTCAGATTTTTCAAGAGCTTGGCCTGAGCCAGGGGATGGGAAATAGAAGGTTGTACTTTTGTTTTCCCCGTTTCTGTTACTGAAGAAGACACAGTGCTAGATAAAATGTTTGCAAGATGTGCCGTAAGATGGAGTGAGAAGAGGAGGCCCGTCATGTGTCTGAAAGTTCCACGGAATCTGTCTCAGGAAGCCAGCAGACCACACGGTGCCAGTAGACCCGTGCAAGCAGAACTCACCGCAGCAACAGCCAACACGGGACACCAACAGTAAGCGCGTGTGCGGGAGGACACTGTGGGTTTCCACCTGTATTTTACTCTCATCTACTTTTCCAATTTTCTAAGATAGGCACATAATACTTTTATAACAGAAAAGGCGAATTTTCTTTTTAAAATAAGGAACATAAATTTCCCTAGGCTGAAGACAAATACTGGTAAAACATGCACTAAGAAATTTTATAAGAATTTAAATATATCTATTTATTTAAACATATATATGCACACAGACACATGTGCATAGTTTTACATACATATTTCCACATATAAAGCAGTACCGGGTCTGTCTGTATTTCTTTCTCACCTCCAGCATCCCTCTCCCGATATAAAACTCTTTACTTTTCTCCCCTTTTCTCTCTATATATCTCCTTAATGTCCAATGATTGAAAACATCTTTAATATCTTTAATTTGGTATCTTTAATCTTTCTAATTACTGCAAATGATTTCAAGTCAAGTGATTTTGAAAAAACTTTTTTTATATAACCAAGATCTATAATTTCCTTTGCTGTATTAAAAGTACTTCAAAAATAACGCAGGAAAACTGTGTGTACTCCCAGACAGTCCAGATCTCTAATTAGTATTCAGAACACCCCAAATAGGATGAACAGCACCATCAGCATTCCACTGAAAAAGTGTCTTGGCTCATATCTACCAGCGCCGTGCGGGTTACATCAATTCTACATATCATATCGAATTCCATGTACACATCATATATCTATCTACATAGTATATTCAGGCTTCTACTTTTTCCCAAGGAAACTCTTTCTGTGTTGTCACCAAAATCACAGAGTGGCTCGCATTCACATTTTCCCAGGCCACCTTAGTGCACGCACTGCAGAGATTTGAGTGCTTGGTTAAGGTCAAATCTTTAAGCCCCAGATGTAGTACACAGTTATTGAGGATTCCCTGGTCTCTCAGCTGGAGCTCTACCCTCTCACACAATAACACTCACGTGTAAAAATACCATTTTAATTCACGCTCTTCTCTGGCACTCTTGCTTGATTCAGATTAGCAGCTTCCAACTATAGCTCCTGTACAAAAACCTGTCCTGATGGCTTGGAGTCCTAAGAATTTCATCCCTTGGAGACTAACAGGAACTACATCTAACTAAAATTAACGTTCTAGATCACAACTGGAATGCATGTCAGGGACAAAGCCTTGGGAATGCTCACCGATATCTTTTGAGGTAATCTTGCGCCTTTGTTTCAGCACTGGCTGTGATGCTTCTACGGAGCCAGGAGGGAAGGTAATCTCCCGTCTGATGGGGGGTGGCTGGGGGGGTGGCCCCGTGACCTGGGACGTGGGGACGGTGGGCATGACCTTCTGCATCTTCATGGAGGGCAGAAAGGGAGACTTGCTGGGAGACATGCGGCTCTCCAGCGAGCGCTGGAAGGAGGCGGGGCTGGGCGCTCTGGAGATGTGGTTTGGCAGTGACGGCGGCGTCTGGTAGGAGGACTGAGGCGGGCGCGTGATGGGCTGCATGGAGGCTGAAGAGGACATGTAAGGCTGACGTTGGCTGACGTGGGAAGGCCACTGGCTCTCGTGATTGATCCTCTGATCAGGTACCATCATATCATCCGTGCGGTTCATGCCTGGATAAGGAGGTGCCTGTGCAGGGCCACCCGGGCCTTGCCTGTTCTGGTAGGGGTAAGGCATATCATTGCGTGTCGCCCACAGACTCTGCTGAGGCCCTTCGCCGGAGGACGACTGCATCGGGCCGCCCATCATCTGAGGCGGGATCCCATGCGGCTGGATCTGCCCCGGGCCCTGCACCCTCTCTCTGCTGTAGGGGTACGGATACTGCCCCTGGAGGGGCCTCCTGTCCGGGCCGGAGTAGGAACTCCCGTACTGGTTATAGACGTCCTGCTGCTGGTTGCCGTACTGCATGTTGTACATGTCTCCCTCGTGGCGTTTGGCCGGAGGCCCATACATGCCGTCCATATGGCGTTTGTAATTCTGAAATTCACACAAAGACAAATCATACTGATGTGCTTTTCCAGGTACAATCACACACTTAAATTATGCAAAATAGTTATTACCTGGTGGAACGTTCATTTCAAAAGGAACATGCGAAGCTCTTATAACAACTAAGGACTAACAATTCATGTACTGTATTTCAGTCTTATATAACACCATGTCACGTACTCCAAGAGGGCTTCCAAAGTTTGTTTTCATGTGCTTGAAATGTTCTGTGGGAGAAAAAAAGGCCTCCTCTCCTGGTATTTCCAGGGCTGCCATGTTGGGGGAGTATGGCGTTGGTGACACCACACGAGCAGTGCTGGACCGGGGCTTGGAGCTCCACTAAGATGACCTCAGTAGGTAGAAGGATAAATCTCACCAGAATGGACTGAGCATTCTGAGGGCCAGCCTGAAAGGTGCCTGGATTACCCAGATTTCTTGGGCTAACTTTGCAGAAAAGCACGGTACAGGATCTCGCTCCTCAGACTGCCCACGCTACCCTGACACCCGATATTCTACGGCCGCTGCCCCGACTTCCAGCTTGTCCAGGTCAGGCTCTCCCATGAAAGCCTGCTGGGCCCAGCCTCTGAACACAGGGCCCCCGTTACTGAGCTCTCCTCCTGGGGCCACAAGGGGGACCAGCACCTGATCAGGGTGGGAGTCTCCTGATGGCAGTGAGCGAGTAAGATGCTGATGTGTTAGCGTTCTTTCACTTTACTTGAAAATTGTTTAAGATTAGCTGGTTTAATAATACAATCCACTGTACATACATGTTCTAGTGAAATTAAATAAACATTTAAAATCCTCTCTATTTTACAGGACGTCTTAGACCTAAAAAGTTGTTTAGACATAGCAAATTCCTGTGTCTCAAAAGCCCCAGCATGATGTGCAATTCTCTGCATCACAGTGATAACTGCAAGGTGAGGATTTTGCACAACCCATCATCTCTGAGCTGCAGTGGCTGCGTGAACCACTACGTAGGATAAGCCTATCCTACGTAGTCAAGATATGTGGTGGTGAATATCTTATTTTTAAAAAGCCAATTAACTTTCACTATTAGAAGATAATATTTTAAGTAGTTTTTTCCTACATGTCCTCTTTAAAACATATTGACAAATTTCTATTCTAAAATGGTATTGGATATGATAGTACACACAACAGACACACGTTTAAAATGTACTTACCTTGGACTTATTTACAAGGATGAATGTCCTGAACTTCTCATAACATGTTATATTTGTTTCAGGATACCATCTATCAAGAGCTATTTTTAATGTGCTGACATCAAAATCGTAAGAATATTTTCTAGCATAAACAAATATATTGTGACTGTTGAATAAACTGAATCGTTTTTGTTATACTTCCTAAAACTCTTCAGAAGCGACACGAGTTTGAGTGTTAAACAGACAGCACAGAGACGCACGCCTGCTCGCCAACTCACCGGCTGCTGTGGATACAGGCCAGGCTGGTGTCCTCCATATGGCGGCTGTCCTGAGGGAGGGCCTTGGCCTGGGTACTGCTGCCCATACGGTTCATGCCTAGAATGAGGCATTCAAAGAAAACTTCATCTACAAAGGACCTCAGGCCAAGAGAGAAACCAACAGCCCATTTCTGGAAAGTCTACACCCCTCAACAGCCTTGTCTTTTCTTCACCACACGCATCTCCCAACAGGCACTCTGAGCAGCAGCAGCCCTGGAACTTTTAGCAAAAGGGAGGGAACACCCACGTTGGGAACGCTGCCAACCTCCTGGCTGGTAGGTGTGAGCGGAGGCCGCCGGCCCCGCCTCTGAGTGAGGGCCCGCCCCCCACTGGAGTTCCCGGGATGTCAGGCCGCACTGGGATGTGAGGTCTTCATGAAAACAAGAAACAACAGAAAGAATCTCAGAAGCAAAGCAGCATTTCTAAGAGTACCAGAATATGGACATATAATCTCGGAAAATGTTTCTACTTCTCACTTTCTCATTATGAATATAAAATGTTCAAATTTCTAAAGGTATACTTTGAAATTAATCCAAATGATACTGAGTTAGCTAATAGTTGTATAGATATAAGTATTCACATTTTCAAAGTGCTATGACCCTAAAAGGCTACAGAAAAGAATAAGAGGGATGATTTAAATGTATAAATGGGAATGAGCGATACATTTATTTTTCAATTGCTACTATATTGTAAAGTTATAAATACCATAAAAAATACCCTGGTTTAGTTAGTATATTGAATCTTGTAAGAAAGAATACTTGGACTGAATATACTCCTAAACTGATCAAGGAATGAGAATAAGAAAGAAAATAAACAAATTTTTATAATATCACATGTGAAACAGACATGGTAAGCTTTTGCTAATGACACTGACATCTAGAATGAAGTTTATAGTTAGGAGGAAAGAAATATAATGGACATGGATAAAATTTACGTTGAACAAGTACACTTTTCAGAAGAGAAAACTGAGCAATGTGGTAGAGCCAAAAGGACTTTTAAACCTAGGCCATGCAATGTTCTAGAAAGCATTCTAGAAGAAATAGAAAAGTACATTTGCTTGGGTTCCTTTAAAAATATATGTCCCAGGACAGCTGTTCTCCTTCTAATCTCATCAACCAAAAAAAAAAAAAAAAAAAAAAAATAGCTTTTCCTGGACCCTCAAAAACAAACCAAATCTAAGTCAAATCCTTGATTCAGTACATTCAACATTACACAGTGGTTGATTAATGCAGACATCACAAATGAACATTTACCACTTATAACCAGGCTAAGAATTAGCAGCCTAGATTTTTAAGTCACTTTCAGAAAGTTCCACATCACTTTGAGCATGTGACAGCTATGTAATCTCAAGAACCAGGCTCATAGAGAATGCCAGAAAGAAACCTTATTTGGTAAAACAGTAATTTTTCAAACGTTTTCTCCCTTTGTATCAAACCAGGGAAGCCTTTTCATGACGTAACCGTTCCTATGAGCCCAGCACGTGGACTGATGAAGGGGCGGCTCTGGCCTGGGCAGTCTCTGAGGAGCACCACACACCCGGATTCTGAAGAAAATGGTTCAAAGCCGTCCCCATCCTGAGGCATGCCAACGTGGCTACAGTTAGAGAAAGAATTGTCCATTGTGCCTCCATTTTTTTTCCTTTAAAAATCACCAGTATTATATTAAAGACTTCGTTTCTGAGCACTTCTCTATTAAGCAGGTAAAGAACACACCAACCAAGAGAAGGGGCTTCTGTAGTAAGTAGTAAAGTCTGGGGCCTTCCTCACAGAGAAGTCTGCCCTAAGCCACTGTTTTAGGAGGCAGTTTTCTGTTACCTCTCAGAGACATCTCAATGACTTTCTTTCTATTTTATTAAAAATAAATCTGATCAGTACTGCAACCTAACTCGCCATTTTAACGTCAAGATGCCGTCCCGAAAAGCAGCTCCAGGGAAGCCTGTGCGGTGGCTTTTCCTGGAGACGTTCACCACGGAGCAGAGTATCCTCTCTCTATTTAAAACGTTCACAGGGAGGAGAGGAAACACCAGAAAAAGCAACGCCTGGAAGACCTTTCCAAGAACCCACTACAGCCCCACGTCTGTGGAAAGCCTGGTGTGGCGACCCCTTGCACAGACATTTCCCAGGGAAGAAACGCCGGTGGGAGGGAGGAAGGAAGGGGCTGGAAAACCCACGAGTTCTGGGGACTTCCCAAGACAGGGCACCCGTGGAAGCTGGTGTCTGACTCAGCGTGGTGACAGTGGCTGCCTCCAGAGGGCATCTGGTGCTGAGAGGACGGCCGGCACTTGGAGTGCTCAGGGAGAAGATGCCTGCCATGGCCAGCCCAGCCCCAGCACATTTCTAATTTATGCTTTTGGGCATTTGTTTATAAAAACACAGCTGCACTTGGCTGCCTGGGGACAAGGTCCTCTCCCCAGTCCGGTTACAGCTGTCGACGGAGGCAGCCATCTGACACCAGTTCCCTTATCAACTCCAGCAGGAAAGTCGACACCGTAAGTTATCACCGGCTACCAGGGCTCAAGTCTGTGGGAGGAAAGCCCAGTTTCTAGTAAAGCACCTCATCTTCCTCTCAGAAGACACTCACCTTCGATCGTACCCGGCTCCGTAGGGAAACTGCTGCCGCTGCCCCAGGCCCAGACCGGACATGGCTCCAGAGGGGCTTTGGTTATACATGTCCTGCATGCTGCCAGTGGGCATCTGTCCTTGCGTCATGAAGGGCTCACTGCTTCCAGGCACTGCAATGTTTTCAATAACAGACAAAAAATTAAGCATTTTCAAAAGCCAAAGGGCCCAAACATCACTTTCCAGTCATTTCAGTTCTCCTTAATATGGCAGACAAACATCTTATCCTTAATATGGCTGACAACAACAGAAAAAAGAGCCTAAAGCCTCAGGTCAAGATGGATCCCAAGATCCCCCCACCCCATGGAAATGCCTTGTATGAGCCCCTCCCTTTGAGTGAGGGTAGAAGCTAGGAACATGATGGGATATTGCTCCCATGATTACGCTACACCACGTGGCAAAAGGGATTTCACAGATGTCACTACCGTTACTAATCAGCTGACTGTGAGTTACCAAAAGGGAGATGATCCAGGTGTGTCCTTTACATCCATGTCTGAAGGTCAGAGACACTCTCCCGCTGGGCTTGAAGAAGCAGCCACCATGAGGTGGAGAGGGCCAAGTGTTAGGAGGGGTGGTAGCCTCTAGGAGCTGCAAAGGCCCCAGATGACAGTCAACAAGACAACAAGACCTCAGTCCTACAACTGCAAGGAACCGAATTCTGCCAACAACCTGAACGAGCTTAGGACTCTGAGCCTTGGATGAGATCGAGTCTCTGCTAACACCTTGACGTCTGCTGTGTGAGACCCTGGGCTCAGAACCCACAGGAACATGAGATCATAAATTTATGTTGTTTTAAGCTGCTAAATTTGTGGTAAGTTGTTATACAATAATACAGAAAACGAACACAGGCACAGATCCATACTTACTTGGGTAAATTACTAAACTTGTGAGTTTAATTCCTTGTCTATAAAATGAGGTTGGTAATACCATCTCATGGAGTGGTTGTGAGGAAGAGATGAAATACACATATAAATGCAGTTCCTTTCCCTTATGGGAAAAAAAAGTGAAAACCTTAACATAAACACCCCCCCACTGACTCACTCCAAAATCAGGATAAAGAAAATCACTAGGGAGTTCAGAATAGCCCAAGAATGGATGAGATACAACTATTTCTTTCGAAGGGAGAGTGGCGATTAGGTCAAATATGCAAATTAGCATCATCTCAGAGCCTGAAGGAAATTGGGTCAAGCCCAGAAACTAGCTGGTGGGCAAATTAAACATTTTAATGCAAATCTTGATTGATATACAGCACCACTATCTTTCTTCATCCTGTGAAGGTTACTTTTATATTACGTGAGGCAAAAGCTGACTAAAATTTTGTGAGCTGATAACACTGGTTAGGCTGGCAGAGAGGTGTCCACGATGGAGCCCAGTACGGGTGGAATGTATTCTACTTTGCAACATGCTTTCACATACTTTATCTTATTGGACCTCACATCAACCTGGGGTAGAACTAGTTTTCATGTTACTTTCCATTTTACAGACATAAAAACAGAGACAGATAGACATTAAGGGGGATAATTAAAGTTAAATAGCTTAATTCTCTAATACATAAAGAGTTCTTAAAAATCAATAAGAAAAAAGACAAATTAAAAAATGGGCAAACATATAAATGAACATTCACAAAAAAAGAATGATAGTCAATATATGAAAAGATGGGTGACCTCACTAATAATTAAAGAAATCCAAGTTAAAACAATTATGAAGCTTTTTTCCCCCAATCTGATTGGCAAATATTAAAATGACTGATACTAATCATTCTTAGTATGGGAATGAGGACCCTTACTCTTACACACTCACGTTAAGAGTATTAAATTGGTATAACTTTTGCCAATACCTGCTATGGTAGGCTATACTTTGGCGACCCCCAAAGAAGCACATCTCTGGGTATTCGTAGGCTGTGAGGTCCCCTCCCACAGTGAGTTTGGGCCTGCATGTGACCCGCTGTGACCAATGGGGCACTGGCAAACGCACCGCAGCAGAGGCCTGCAGGCGCCTGTCCTCCTGGAATGTTCCCTCCCGGGCCCATCCACCATGGCATGGGGCTCCCCGGAAGCTCTATGGAAAGGCCCCCAGCCAACAGCTCCGGCTGAGTTCCCAGGACAGCCTCCAGATGACCCCAGCCACTCAGGTGACATCCCAGCTCCAGTAGGGGTCTCGCTCAGGCCTCCAGAGGAGGGCCGCCTCAGTGCCCCAGCTGACAACACAGGGAACGAAGAACCACCCGCCCACCACAGAACTGTGAGATACAGTGAAGTGTGTTGTTTAAAGCCACTAAGTTTTGGGGTAGTTTGTTACATAGTAAAAGATACTCAGTAAACTGTAAAAAAAAAAAGAGTTCATATCCTTTGATTCAGTTATTCTACCTCTAGGAATCTATTTCACAGAAACACTTTTGCAAGTGTGAAAAAACAGCTGTACTTCAATAATCACTGCATCATTGTTTATAATAGCAAAATATTATGAAACAACCCATCCATTTCTAGAGCATTAAAAATAGTAAGTAAGTAAGTAAGGATTATGTGTACAGATATTAATAGATATTCAAAATATACTGTTAAGTTAAACAATACATAAATATTCACTTATTGTTCACTTATAATCACTTATAACTAATCAATCAGTTCCTCAATCAGTGATTAAGTAAGCAGATGGGGAAGGGAGGCAGGCGGACAGGCAGGGCCCAGGCCGCTCAGGGCTATGGAGGTCAGGCTCTTTTGTCCACTCCACCACCACACTACAGGTCAACAGCAGAGCGGCAACAAGAATAAAGAGCATGGTTTCTACCGATGTTCGTCGTCATTAAATACAAAATCAGGGCACCACCAAGTTCACTGACAGAGGAAGGTGAACCGAGGAATGGAAAACTTCATTATAACAGAGATACGGCTGTTTCCTGTGGGTTTTCTATTTAACTGCTCGAATTTGGCACTAAATACACGTTTATTGTCAGGTAGCAGGTGAGCTGAACTATACTGGGGAAATGTGAGACAGAGCTCCCTTCTGAGCCACTGTATCATTTACATGGTTGATGAAAACATATTATACAGCTGCCTAGCGCTGAACCAGGTAATCCACAATCATCCCCCAGCCCCTCCCTTCCAAATTTATTTTCACAATAAGAAAAATTGTGGGCACAGGGAAAGAAAAGAAACACAACTCTCGCTGTCTAATATGGCATATAGTAGGATACTGGAATGATTCACAATAACTCTTGAAGCCAGATTCCAAATACTACTAATGATTTTTCTATGTTATTGCCATGTTTTCAGAGTCTAAAAATGTGACACAACCAACGGCACTAATAAAATGTTCTTTCTAGCATCTCATACCACTAAAAAAATAGCCACTTCCAACATTCACAAAGCTTTTTCGAATTTCTGAGCTTATGGATTTATTACATGTTCTGCAAAATCTTTACCTGGAATAAGCAGCTCTGAAACTTTTGAAAGGAAAAATTATATCTTGCTTTATGTAACAGATATCTGAAATATATCTGAAATACATATGAAATATAATCTTGTTTGTTAATTAAATGGTATATGCCCAATATTTAAAATTTTGTGATGATTCTTTTTCATTGGTCCATAATATTTGTGAAAACCAAGGCTTCGGGCTTTATGCTTCTCTCTATTCAAGGCAGTATATCATGAAATTTACGTGCCCCAAACATCTAAGTACAACAGAAGTACGATTATTTAAGGGATCCCAGAATAAGTACTTCCATAAAAATGTTACTATTTTTCTATATTTTTCGCAATAATATTCACATCATGCCTCAATTTCATGCATTTGGAAGAGTGTCAAAAAGCACGTGGCGCTCGTATGCCACGGGAGGAGCGTGGGGCAGAAGTCAGATGGCTACAATCTCAGGGCTGAGTGAATGCTGGGGACTGATAAGCATAAAGGAAAATCCACCCTGGGTGTTTGCTCACGTCCATCATAACCCTCCTACACTCTCCTGGAGATCTCATCATCCCACAGTTGTCAGGACCATTTCTCTGCTTAGCTCTCCAAAATTGTTCCTAATTCCCACGCTCTCCCCAGCTCCAGACGTACGTTCTACCAGCTACCACTGAACACACCCAAAAGTCAGCTCTGGATTTCCTCCTGTATCCTGCTCACTTCCCAGCTGTCCACACCGCAGGTAATAACAGTGAACCTTTATTTTCCTCTCTGAGATGGTCCTTTCCCCACGTCCACATCCAAGGTAGTAACATCCTTACCCTCTGGTCACCATCCCTTGGTTATTCCCTTTAACCCCCACGTTCGAACCATCAGCACACCCCATTGCTTCTACCTCCAAAACACATGAGCGGTTCCACCTCTCTCCCCACTGCTGGTAACTGAGTCCACACCCATCTCTCCCCTGGACCGACACAGCGGTCTCTCCAAATCTACTCTCGCCTCTCTCCCACACATTCTCCACACATAGCCAGTTACTTACCTATTTATTTTTAACAAAACATCTACTCACGTGACGTCCTGTGTAACATCTTTCAGGGGGCGAGGGTAAAACCTAAACTCATCATGTGCCTCTGACGGCTGAAAGGCTCTGGCCCCAACAGCCCCGATGGCCTCAGCATGCCCGGCCCCCACTCATTATGCTCCAGAAGCCTCCCACCTCCTCAAATACGCCAAGCTCGCTCAGGGCCTCCCCCACTCCCAGCTCTTCTCTGATGGACTCCTCGTTCTTGGGTCTCAGCAGAGAAGTAACATCTCCTCAGGGCCCTCCCCTCCCGACCATCCTCACTAAGGAGATGCCCCTTTCTCCCACTGGCCCCCCAACATCATTGCTCTCTGCGTGCTTTCATCCTTTGTTTCCTTTCCATTGGTTTCTTTCTTCCATCAACCACCATCTTTAGTTATATATTTGTGGTTTAGCTTACTTTCTCTTTCTTCCTCCCAAGAGACTGTCAACTCCATGAAGGACTATGTCTGATTTGCCATTAAGACTACCCAGCACTAGCCTGGCGCCCAGCCATGCTGTACAATCACCCCCTGCCGAGGCCATGCACCTTACTATACGTACCAGTCACTCTTCTATGGGCTTTATGTGCATTAACTCAATTAATCCTCACAATACCCTTTAGGCAGATCCTATTATTATCCCATTTCTAGATGAGGACACTGAGGCACAGAGATGCTAAGTACTGTCCCCAAGGCCAGAAATTTCATAGGTTGGGGAGCGGGACTAAAATGTGTCCAGAGTGGGTAAGTGAATCGGCTGTGGGATGGCAGAGAAGAATGCCGTCTGGACCAACACTGCACAGAGCTGCCTCTGCATTTACCTTTCCTCATTCCACCAAAGGGGTCCTTGTTGGGCTCATAGGGCATCCGGCCCATCACATCTGGCATGCTTATGCCCTGCTGGTACGGGGCGCTCGGAGTCATGGAGTTCCGTTTGGGGAACGATGCATCACTGGCGTCTGAGAATGGGTCGTGCACACTGACTGTGCTGCTTCTACAGGATGAGAAAAATGAGAGCTTCATGATACGGCAGGAGTTACTTCCCAACACTTACTCAGAAAACAAGCCAATTTTGCAATCTGTAAATGCAAAGACCATCCAAAATAAATTACACGAATAAAACCGGTAGTAATCAACATTGAAAAACTCACTGGGGAATACCATTTCTTCTCTCTATCAAGTTTGCTCCAGAAAGTTAAAAGACAGACAAATCTGATGTTTTAGAATGGCTCACACAGTTCTTTCCACATACCTTCCACCTTGCATTGGGGTCATCTGTCCATGAGGGGTGGAGGCTGGAGTAGGTGGCTTCAGGTCACCTGGAACCTCTGCCATTGAATTACTGCCAGTTGACTGAGGGGTCTGTGGACCTTGCAAGGATCCTGAGTTAGCTGACAGTAGTAAGTACCAAGAGAAAATGGGGAAAAAACAGAGATTATCAAAATAAGGTCATCTTTGCTAGCAATAACAAAAAGAAAAGGAAAGAAAATAAGACACCATCTTATTAGAAATAGTAACAATATCCACTGCTGGTAACAATGTAGTAATATTAGTTGCTCTTATGTTTATTTTAATTGAGGTATAGTTGACATATAACATTATATTCATTTCAAGTGTACAATGTAATAATTCAATATTTGTATATACTGCAAAGTGATGACCACAATAATTCTAGTTAACATCCATCACCATACGTAGTTACACTTTTTTTTCTTGTGTCGAGAACTATTCTTACATTGTTTACAGTGAAAATTACTAAAGGTTTTTTTTAGTAAACTTTGGCAACATACTTCATTTGTGAGCCCTAAAACATATTTATACCTTTTGACTGGGTACTTGCTTTCCTGGGTATTTATTCCAAAAAAAAATTATCTAATATAAAAAAGGTTTTAGGCAGAAAAACATTTATTTCAGTATTGTTTATAATGCAGATAATCTAAATGTCTTGAGAATAAGGAAAAATGGGGTGATAACTTTGGTATATCAATTTGATAGACTACTGTGCTGTTTTAGAAAAAAATTAGAAAAATTAGTTCTGATTCTTAGGCAATGAGAAATGTTTAAGTTGAAAAGCAATGATACAAATTAATAATGAGCCTTATATCATTTCAATACCTTCGCAATGTCTGGATGTGTCTATGCTCTGTCGTTAACAGCCATTTTTGGAGCTATGAAATCAGATTTATTATTACAAAACATAAGTCATACTGGTTTGGAGTTCTGTAATGTCATTATCAGAGTTCTAAGATTTGGCTTTAACTATAATTATATTATAATAACAGAGCTCAGAATTGAGCAGGTTTTTTCAAAACTTAAGTAGGATTCTTAATTTTTAATTAAAAAAATTAACCTCACCTTATAGGAAAAACATAATATTTTAAGGGCTCCTGCTTCATCATTGACCCAAGTCCTTAGCATGTTAGGTGTTCAACAGATATTGGTTTCATTTATTAATTACTTATTGAATAAATAATGTGCTTACTGTACTGTGGACTCTTTTCTGCACCTGGATACCCCAGTGTGCTACATCGACAAAAAAGACAAAATTCCTTGCCCTCATGCAGTTTACAATAAATACTTTCACAACTGCAACAAATGACAGATCTACTGGCTGCTTGGTAAATAATAATATCACCTCTGTTATTATCTATAGTTCCTTTCCTATGAAGTTCCCAAGGCTTACTACAATGATCACCACCCACAGTTTATTTTAGAGGAAACAGTTAAATCCCTAGAGGTTAGAGAGGTGCTATGAAGGAGTCAGAAATGGAAAAGAGCCCATCACTTCTTCTCAGAAACTCTCAGCTGAACAAAGATATCTCTAGCAAGATCAGGTCGGCCAGGTCCTGGCCTGGTCCGAAATGAATACTGATGACTGGCCAACAGCGCTGTGCATTCTGTATATCACCTCCCCTGGGTACCTAGGACTAGAGTGACTCGGGGAAATTCTCAGAGACATAGAGAAGATTTACTTTTTTTTTTTTTTTGGTGAGGAAGACTGGCCCTGAGCTAACATCTGTTGCCAATCTTCCTCTTTTTGCTTGAAGAAGTTTGTCCCTGAGCTAACTAACATCTGTGCCAATCTTCCTCTATTTTGAATGTGGGATGCTGCCACAGTATGGCTTGATGAGTGGTGTGTAGGTCTGCGCCTGGGATCCGAACCCATGAACGTGGGCCGCCGAAGGGGAGTGCGCGAACTTAACCACTATGCCACCAGGCCAGCCCCAAGGGAAGACTTACTTTTAATGGAGATATCTTTTTAGACATAAATATCTTAAAAGGAAAACTTACAAACTCACGCTTATTTTGGTGAGTTCCTAGAAATGCATATTAAAAAAGTAAATGTAATCAAAGAAAAAAGTAGAGTCTTGCATAAATATGTAAGGATACTTCTACAGACATGACTGCCCTATAGAGCTGGCAGGAGAAATAACTGGCTTCTTAAATCGAGGCCCAGACCACACAGCAGCATGTATGGCTCCTTGAAAACATAGCTCGCAAAGCTGGGATTTCAGAATGACCCCTATTTACAAGTATTCACATTTACAGCTAATAAAAAAAAAAAGGAAAAATTCTTCCCTCTTGCCAGTGTTTTTTCCTTTCCTTTCAGGAAAAAAAATGAATGCAACCTCTTGAAGCTCCATTAATAGAGGAGGCTGGCACGCTCTCTAGGATATCCCTACCTTTTGCCAGAAACTACAAATGTATACTCGAAAGTAAACAATGGAAAGGTTACTGAAGGTTAAGTACATTCACACACTTCAGACGGTACAGCCAGACTCCTAGCTGGGAAGATAATTTACACAGCACGAACCTGGTGCCCTAGTTCTGGCTGGGGTGGCGGGAAGCAGAGTGGGGAGGAAGAGTGGCTGATAGGTCCCAGGTCTACAGTGACTAGGGGTCACCCAGAGGGCACCTTTGTTTATAACCTGAGCCCCTTTCTCATTTATCTTCCACTGAGGATTCCCTGGTTGGATCCATGACAGGTTTTGTGACATCACCTGTCAGCTAATAATAGAAATGCAGTCAGCCACCTGCCAGCAAAGACAGGTGGGTTTTTGGTTACAGACCTATTAATTGAATGTGGGGGTTCCTTGCCCCTCCCCTGCCGCCCTCCTCCCAGCCGGGACCCCTCCCCTCCCCCCACTCCGGTTTACAGGCTGCCCAGGCCACCTGGGGCGGCGATTCCTGTGGCTGTTCATTAGACCTCCACAAACTTTCACAGCTTTATTATAACGAGATCCCCACTGGCACCTTCAAGATGCAACCATGGCCCTAGGCCTTGCCCAGGTTTCATTCACGAGCCTTCTTTGGTTGATTTGCTCTAGTCACTGGAGGACAGATCTGGGTCTCTGCATGAGAACCACACAGCCATCCAACAGCGAAGATGGGGATGCATCCCCAAGGGCTAAGGGGTTACACCTCCCAGGATGACAGAATTGAATTTCAGATCCATATCAGCCACATCAAATCAAAACTGGGGTACAGATGGATGGCTTCGAATGCTCTCAGAATATAGGCAAATGATCTAGGTTTAAGTTGGTTCAGAGTGGCCATGTAAAAAACCAATCTTGAATGTTCCTTAGGAATCTTTTAGTTTAATTTGCCTGGATGTGCTGGTAAGAAATAAACTATAATTATGTTCTTATGAGAAAAACTGACTTCAAAGAACACAAATTTTGGCTGAAAATTAGTTTTAAAAAATTTTGTAGTAGACGAGACCTTGATATGGCAAATTGTTGGGAATAATTTTTTTCCCTTCGTTGACAATAAAAATGTTTCTGAGACACTTTCCTTAATGATAGTTCTGGAATCAGAGAGGCCACTGATTCATGGATGCTAGGGATGCCTGGCTTTTGGTTATGGGCCAATGTTACGGCCCCACTGACCATCTGTGTGTCTGTCTGGCTGAGCAGTGTGTCTGAGCAGTGCATAGAACGCGGAAGGCAAGCAGATCGGCCCTCGTGCCCTCCTCGAGGTGCCCTCTGGGCCGCGCCCCGACTAAGCGTCTACGCTCAGGAAGCTCTCCTTCCATTGCTTCCTGTTTCACAGGACTCTGGTTTCATCTGGACCACAGGGAAGACTGTATTAACAGAAGTGCATTTGCAATCTGAGCTCTTTTGTGCAGTTAAAAAGATAATGTTGCCATAAAAATGGCAGTTTGAAAAAAAGGGAAAAAGGAAAGAGCTGACTGTTAAGAGAACAGGCCCTAGACTTCCGAAGGATCTACACATCAGCGAGATTTCTTGTACTGAAGCTGACGCACACTGGGAGAGCTATTCTCCATACAGAAGTGCAGACCATTCAGTGACACGAGCGCTTTCCTGGCAAATAAAATATACCTTCAGATCTTTGCAGACATCGCCACTTTGGTCCCTACACCCCACTGGGTTTTTATTTAGGAAAAATAGTTTCCGAGCTGTTCATAGGCAGCTTGTGTTACTCTGTGAACTGAATGTAGTGTTGTGAGATTTTTAAAATTAGATTTCACAGTTTTTAAGGTGCACCGTAACTGGCAAAGGCTCTGAATCTGGAAGGGTGGGGTTAGAGAGGAGGATTTCCACTTGTACTTAGAACTGGCAGATATAACTCTAGGGGTATTCACTACCAGTGCACGTTGGACCTAAATAATATTTATGTGCGAACCCTTGATGAGCGACCTCAGGTATTAGCACTGCCATCCAGATGGCAGCCACAGGAAATAATTAAAAGGGAAACAACTTCTTTCTTTGGCTCATAGATACCAAAGCTTTGTGTAAACCTTTGACCTATTACAAAGGTTATGTCAAATACAGGCAGAGGAGTACAGTGGGCACAGGTGAAACGCTAGAGCCAGATGCCCCAGTAAGAACCCAGCTCCTCCACTCACTATCGATGTGACTTTGGGCCAGTTATTTAGAATTCACGTGCTTTAGTTTTCTCATGGATTTTAAACAGCACTTGTATCACAGGCCTGATATGAAGATTAAATGATAAAGCACTTAGAAAAGCGCCCAGCTCACTGTAAGTGCTCAGGACATACTGGCAATTAGCTATGATCATCTGATCCCAGAAGAAGCCTGGGCGATGTGAGGCGGCAGGTACGACCAGCCCCACCTCGTACACGGGACAGCACGGGTAACTACTGACCATCACAGGGCTTGGAAGAGGCCAGAAACAGAGAGGAGAAGGGTTGAGTGAGGTCACCTGAGTGAGGTCACCACCCAGAACTAAGGCTGACACAAGTTTCTTCCCATCTCTAATATCGTATTTATCAGAATATAATGATTTAGTAATTTCAAACGTGAAACACTCCAGGTAGAATGAAGGCTAGCAGGAGAGCCGAAGGAACGGCAGGGTCTCCACAGTTGAGCGGAGAGAGAGGAGAGAAGGCAGGCATCATTAATTGGTAGGGCAGGCATCATTAATTGGTTTTGCTTATGAGAATTTAGGTGAACCCCATGACCCCTAAGTAGTATTCCTAAGACTTCTGACCTCTAGGTCAAAGCTAACTGGACCACCCTGTCTCAGAAGCAGGGCCGCGTGGACCTTTACCATGACAGTTTGCTGAATTCCCTAAAAGTGAGAACTTGCTGGGCAGGGGACAGTAAAAACAAAGTCCAAGTGCCATTTTGCTAACATACAAATCTGAGTGTCCTTGAAAAAAGGAGAGCTGGCAGACGCTGGCTGTTAGAGCTGCAGGCGGCATTTTCCAGTAGTGCAAAAGTGTGAGCACAGGTTAATGGGGATGCTTATTTTGACAGAGTTAGATGGAACATTATAAAATACTTGTATAAGGAAGAAAGGTACATAGCTCAGAATTCCAAAGTCTATTTTGACTAAATAAGGTAAAGTAAAAGAATGGTGCCTTCAATATCCCAGATTTTATTCTCTCTTAAGCACTGCCAACGGGCGTCCAGCGATACAGAACACAACCAAACGCCCCTTCCTCTCCAAGATCCCACGTTCTCCGATAGCTTTACTGCCAAGTGGCCTCCTCAGAGCCTCCGGGCGGCCGTGCGGGCCCCTGGGCTTTTCCAGGACAGCAACTGCAGCGCTGCCACTTACCAGGAGAGGGCGGCTGGAGCTTGGGCTGTTTCTTGGTCTCCCCGCTGCTGAAGACTTCCGGCGGGGGCTCCTCCCCGCGCTCGATCTTGCACTCAAAGGCGAACAGGTACTGAATATACTGCTTTTTCAGGGAGCTCGCCGCACTGCTGGAAGTGCCAACATTGAGGTTGGTTGCCAGCTCACGCCACTTCTTGTTTTTATTAACCTAGCAAAAAAATGGCAGGATCGTTGGTTTGCAGCAAAGTGGCTTGTTTAAAGCCGGGAGACAAAGAAAGCACTTAATGTCCTGGTTTACTTTTATTTTTTTCATTCGCCTCTTTTAACTAATGCTCATTACCCCCACTCCGTAGTGCACAGACAGCATTTACAGTTATAAAACCATTAAGGAACCTGCTGATAGCTACATAAAAAGCCCGCTCGTTGAGATTCTTCTGCCTGGTGCATCTCTTAATGCCTCCACTCTTCCAGAGCTGGTGCTGCTCAGAGCCAGCGATTTCTCTCTGAGCAAATGTACACTCTCGCTCACACTCCTCCCCGTCCCACCTCTAATTTAAAAAAAGGGCGTCTAAAAACTAATTTAAAAAGCAATAACAGAACTATTTTGCAATTTAAGTGTTTGAGCCTTGATATGAAAAACAATGTTTCCTTCCAAGAGCCGCAAGCTTGCAGAACGATGAGCCGTAATTGCGGCCCACGGCCATCCTCTCGGAGGAGGCTTTCTCGTGGTGTTGGGCAAAGGCGAAACTCGTTGCCTATACGAATGAGGCCTCTGACCAAATGACCCCAACTTAAGAGCCCGGCCTGCGGAGGCACCCATGGGCTTGCAAAGGGGCAGGGGCACAAGGGACTGTCCAGTATTCCCACTTACAGTCAGGCTGGAGGGAACACAACTGCAAAAGGAGAAGAGAAAAAAGGAAAGAAATCCTGAAACGTTACATAGGGATTTGAGGCATTAATTTAACTTTTTGATTCCCACTTGGGAACAGAGTTACGCAACGGTGAACACACGAAGGAAACGAGAAGACCTGCAAATACAGGGGGAGCACGTTGTTCCTGTGTTCAGGAGTATAAGAATTAAGGGGACAGTGGTTTTTAAGGAAATGTTCAGTTTTTGGATTCAGACTTTCTCACAAAGCTCTTTAAGTCCATTTACTTGGGACTAAAGGGGGCATGACAGACAAACCACGGAATGCTCCCGGAAATGCTTAATGCCCCTTTCGGCACTTAACGCCCAGCTGCAACAAGCGGGCCTGTGAGCTGCTTCAGAGAAGGTAAGCAGAGCGCTGCCCGGGAAGCCCTGAAGAGCAGGGCTTCCAGCTGCTCTATGCATGGCTGCAGCACCTGCCCCAGCGCATCTGATGGCCTCCAGGTAGAGATCAAGACGGGGTGCGGGCAACCATGTCGCCAGGGGACTCACCACTGTCAATCACAGCCACGTTCAAGTGACCCTGTTAGCGAGGCCAGCAAAGCGCCTGGCTGGCAGACCCAACTTGGTAACACACTCTGCTGAGAGTCAAAGGAGAGAGTGCAGCCTCTCCACTTCCGAGATGGGCGAGACCCAACTGCTCCAGCGTGCCAGGGACTCTAAAAAACCTATGTCAGGGGGTCTAGGTGCAGAGGGGAAAGGTCCGGGGAAAGGTGTGCATCTCGATCTCTCCCTCCGCCGACCACCATTCACACTGGTCTGTACCATATGATTCACCGCCTGATTACTCAAAGCCTTGAGTCAAGCTCTAATTGTCTCAGTGGTAGATCTCAGGCCCCTGGTGGGATGGGGCACCTCAGGAGGGCTGAGAACAAAGGCCTCTCGTGCATCCCCCAGAGCTGCAAAGCACCAAGACCAAGGGGGCCCTCAGGGACACTTGAGGATTAGATGCCTCACCCTTGGATGGTTAGTGACCCTCGAGTGCAGGGTGCCACACTGCATATGAGACCACCTGGGGCCCATCTCCTTCCACCGATCTGGATAGGAGCCCAGGTACTGCCGGGTTTTTAAAAGCTCCCCAGGTGATTCTAACGGATAGCCAGGCCTGAGAACGACGGTAGATGGGAGGAGCACGCGTCCTGGAATCAGACAGACCTGGCCCTGCCACCTACCCTGAGAGTCCCTGGACCACAACATGACTGTACTTCATTTTGTTAGTTTCCTCGCGTCTTCTTTGGGGCTGACAAGCCCTGCATTTTATGAGTATTTGGAAAAACACAGGCAACAACAAATGGGGAGCCCAGCGCCCAGTGAGCACTCACACGTTAGTACCTTTTCCCTGTGTCTAATGCAGGACACGTACATACAAACTAGACTCTACACTAAAACAGGGCGGGGGGAGGGTGAGGAAAGCGTGGCGCCTACGTACAAAACTCAAGGGGTACTCACTCTGAGAGCCAAGTCAAGCCACCTGCACAACCTTGAAAATGAGTGTCCTGAAATTCTGCACCCCTGGTGCCGCTCCTGCCCCCCAGTCCCAGCCCTGCAGAAAAATGAGACCACTGACCCTCTTATTGCACAGGTCTCGAGGACATGGTTCTAGAAGTACGACTTAGTTTTCTTGATACATTGCTCTGGATGGAGGACAACAGTGAATATGATTTATATCTGATTGAGACAATTAATTCAGTCATTTGCAAAACATTTCTGGAGTATTTACTAGGAAATTTTGGCAGATTCCACAGAATTCTAGAGCTGTCAGGAAACCTAAAGAAAAATCTGGCCCAAATGTCTCATTTTACAGGTGAGGAAATTGAGGTCCATATAAATGACCTGCCATGGTCACACTGAGAGTTGATGGTAGAGCCAGGGTCGCCAGCCCCAATGCTCTCCCCCTGCAGCCCACAAACATAGATCCACTAACGGTGACTTTCCCACAGGCTTAGCTTTTCCTCTGTGAGAAAAAATCTGAGTCAAAGACAGCTGCGGTAAGAGCTTATCTCCAGCGTCCCCTTAGTCACTCACTCATTCACTCTTACCTGGGCCAAACCTCCAATCTCTTTGACGCAGACATAGAGTCGGAACAGGTCCAGAGGCTTCTTGCCCACTGCAGGCAGACTTGAGACAGGGGAGCCCCTCTCCTCCATGAAGGTAAGGTATCGGTCGACCCACAGCTTTCTCTCTGGCTCATTCCCCAACTCATACACCTTTGTGATCTTTTCCCCCGTGGTGGTGGAGGAGCTGGACTTCTAGTGCCCAGGAGGAGGAGCATTTGGAGATGGGGCACGGGTGGGCAGAGGGAAAGGGAAGAAGGTGAGAAAACAGTAATGAGCTAGCAAATACAAGAAGAGAAGAAATTCAAAAACTACCGCTATCACACAACAATTAGGAATGAAGGCTACTAGTTCAGGCACAAACTATACATTTTCTTAATTAAGAATTTACTTTGACTTTAAACAAAGGGCCCAAACTCCCCCTTATATATACTTAAAAAATAAAAACAAAAACAAAAAACCTCTTTGACTTTATTGATATAAGCGTTGAATCCCAGAAGGCAAGATTCTAATGATACCTCACATCATTTTTAAAAATAAACGGGTGCTAGATCATAGAAATTTACAGTGAATTACAGAACATTACAGTGAATTTACAATTTTGCAGGTAATATTAGAGAGCCCAAACAACTCTACTTCTCCTTGTGAAAATAAGAATGGCTAATGTGTGTCTTCGTTAAAACTCTAAATCATATGGAGAAGAGCAAACACATGGGACTTGCTGAAAAATGGAAGGTTGTTCACCAATCATAGGCATCAGTGGTGTGGATTCTGTGCTCATTCAAGGGCTTTATAAACAAACGGCCAGCTACAGCTGTGGCATTTACTCACGAGGACCAGCTTTCCCTACTTCAGATTTCTGGAACTTCTCTGCCTAGGTAAGAGGCTCTTAGATAAATATTTTAATAGATTTCTTAGGCAACTATGCTTTAATCAGGGAAACGTGCTATTTCATACTCCCAGCGTATCTATGCGTAAATATATACATTTACTTTTATGCACAGGTGTTTATGTGTCATGTGGTTTATACAGATGCTTTAATTCTTGGTCTTTTCTTTTTCTCACTATACTTGATACTAAAATGTCAAAAGTTGCAGCTTCTGCACGCCTAAAGCCCACCCTCTGGATTATGTGATCTGGGAAGGGAACACTTTTAGTCCTACATAGCCCACCTGTATTTTTTCCTAAAAATAAAAAAAGAATATCTGTATCTGTAACAATATCTGTGCACTTGTAAATATTTGCAACTCCTGGGTTATTGTGCAAAATCACTTCTAAATTCTCAATAAAGATTTCCTTGGAACAAAAATTTACCTCATTTACTCATGTTTATTTACTAAGTCATCACTTGCAATGTACAGCCCTTATTTTGGATGGAGTTTTTCTTAGCTCTTCCATTATACTTAGCTTAACATAATTTTAAACATATTGCTGGAATTTGGGAGATTAAATGAATGATTGCCATTGAGGTTTGATGCCACTTGTTTAGCAAACGATCCCCAATGGAAGTTGGGCCTGAGAATGAAACTAACAAAGCTGGTGAGTGGCAGCTTCCCCTCCAGCTAACATGTAATTCTCCCCAGCTATTTTCACTGAAATTCTAAGCTTTCAGCATTAGAATTATTGAGGGATAAAATCTTTACATCAAATATATAAAAATGGGTGATACAGTTGATATAAATAAAAAATGTAAAGTGGTAGGATAAAAAATAGTGTGACATTTTAGAATTTACATTGATGCTGAGACTAAACTGAGGCAAAAGTCACTTAAAACTACTTTAGATCACAGCTTAAAAAATATATATATATATTCCTATGTATGTCTATATACCGATTTACATACCAGAATATGGAACACACTCTGTATTAAAATGATGTCTTTAAAATTTATTTTCCATATTCTTACACCCAAGGCATATTTGACTAGGAAAAGAAACTGTTCTAACCCATTTTATACCCCTTTCTCATCCTGATAACATTTCAGAAGCTTTGTCATCATTAATGCGGTAGTTATTACCAGGATTAAATCCTAGTATTGCAATTTTTTTCTTTTGGGGAAATACACTAAAAAAAATGGGTCCAATGCTTTTTAAAAAATGAAAATTTAAAATAAGAACATGAGGAAAAAAGCATTATCACCTAATATCATTAAAAAAAACCGAGACCAACCTCCTTCTTACATTTCATTTGTGAAAAATTGAGACATAAGAGTTTGAGAGTCAATTTAAGGATAAGAGAAATAAAAGCAATCATTTCAATTTAAAATTGCTCTGAGTAGCTCTACCAACATCCTGAATATAAGATCCAACTGCCATTTCTGGCCTGGTCCTCTCTAAACCCAACCTGGGAAGGATTCCAGAAGAAGAGTTCATCATGACCCGAGCAATGAGGTTCCAAAGTGTTTGTTCCTACTTAGGAAAGCGGGGGATTCTCGTAACCTGAAACAGGCCTAAAACAATGATTTATTTAGTCTGACTACACATATTTTAACTTTTTTTACCTTTCTTTGTTAAATGAACTTAAACTTATCTCAATTTTTCTCATAAAATTAGAAAAACTTAATAAAAAAGTTTTTAATAGAATGGTTTTATTTTTCATAGTTTTTAGATCTTCAGAAAAGCGGTTTTATATGGCACCGTAATGTAGGAAAATACACCTGTATGAAAAGAAAGCCATCAGGCCTCAGTTATATGTTGAGTCCTAGGTGAGGCCTTGCTGACGCCCACGCCCTCGTCTGAATCATCACTGTGGGCTCTAACAGTCCTCGGCGGCACCTGGTTACACAGCTCATAAAAGCATGTTTTGCATGGGATTATCTGTCTGCCCTCCACTCTTCTGACTAGACTTTAAGTTCCATGGGACTGGGTTCCTGCTGATTTTGGATCACCAACAGTGACTGCACACTGAAGGTACTTGGTAGATATTTGTTCTGAACGAAGACTCAAATGGAAGAAAAAGGTCTAAAAAGTCTGGCATCAACCAAATAAGAATTAACAGCTGATTAAAATATCCTATAACCAGGATTTCAGTGAGCAAGGTGCTAAGTAAACGTGGACTCGATCTGATGAGACTGAAAGCTGAGGCGAGACTGTGCCCACAGTCAGCATCTAACACCTCCACGCCCAGCTCAAGGGCTGCTTACTGGCCAGTTACCCAAGTTAGTATATGGGTGTCTGAACAGAAAAAAAGTTCATTAGGAGAAACAAAAGCCTTAGGAAATAAAGAGTACATACTTTATCACTGATCTGGCTCAACACATACCTTTCTTGTTCATAGACATTAACTAGGATGTGACTTTTGGATAAATGTCATTATACACTCGACCCACTGACAACAGGCAAACAAACTAGTCCTGCGGGAGGATGGCTTAACTTTACCAGGTCACTAGGACCACTTCACACGGCTCCAGTGCTGTAAAAATTGTATCCTACTGCACGGAACTGTCGTGGAGGCAAGAAAAAGGAATGGAGATTGTGGAAAAGTTACAGCGAGACATTATTATGGTGCCACAAATGTTTGCCTTGCATATAATTTAATTAAGTCTATAAGTACATTTTTCCTCAAGTCTTTTAGGCAGATTTACATTGCAGCAGTCTTTACCATATGCCTGGTAATATGTGTATGTGCGTGTGTGTGTGCAAATGTTTATTTTTATTTTAGAATGTTTTCTAACAAAACAACGTTGGTCCATAGCACACTGTCAAAGCATAAAACATCTTTATCATTTAGTCCATTTCAGGCCTGCTGTTAGACAGGCTTATTAGGGACACTAAGAGCAATTTTAAGTACAAATTGAAGTTATAGCTCAGAAAGAGCAGTTAAATATTCCTAAAATGTATATATCTGCAGTGATTTGCTAGCAGAGATAATGGGAGGTCCTTCACTGCAATCTCTTTTGGTTCCCTTCCTGAATTAGCATCTCATCAAGAGGGTGACTGCTTTCTCAATACAGAGCAATTGTCTACCATCTCCCACTACCTCGAACCACAGCTTCTCTGTCCTCATCTACCACTGGCGCCAGAAGTTTGCTGGGACATTCTTAAACATAAAACGGTCATGGTTCAGGAAGAGATAATGTATGTGGAAATATTTAGAAAAAAGAGAAAAGTAATATGCAATTTTAAGTATAGTTGTGTTATAATCAGAAAATGAAGTCAACAATTCAGTTTGCTTTTTTCTTATATTTAAGTAGAAAGGGAGGTTTTGATAATAGGACTATTATCAAATAGGTTTTGATACAGGACTCACTGGATGGAGATAATGTGACGAGTAAGTTAAAACAATAAATATCTCAACCATTCTTTATAATTCAAAAATCAGCAAGGTGGAATTTTAAAACATATAATATGGTCTATTAGTAGTCTTTGTTTTTAATAAATTATTATTCTCAGCTTAAGGTTTTAAAGATTTAATATTTTCAACCTTTGAAATTTTTCCCTCTGAGCCAATATACAAATGTTTTTGAAAAGTTATAATTTGAGTTCTACCTGCTAACTTTGAGAGTATTAGTGATTCAGAAATGCTTTTCTTATGATTAAAACAAAACCAAACAAAACACCAGGGTAGATTATGGGGAAACCCCCCACGATGTTGGCTGCCTTCTGAGACTCAAAGCAAATAAGACAAAGATATCAAAATTAATGAGTTGCACTCTCCCTTCCTGCTAGTTCTGCTTAACCCATCCTAGGAGCATTTTTCATTTCATCTTGGTTGTTGAAAAAGTGAAACATATGTCTACACAGAAGGTAACAGCGAATATCGCCCTTTCTTCCTCTGAAAAGGAAAATGCTGGTTATCTTAGAGCTCCACATGAATCTTACAAACATTTACTGGAACCACCAACTCTTCAAACCTTCAGCTCTATCTGTTTAAACCAGCGAATGATAATTAATAGCAGCCTTCTTTTGGGGTTTTGACTAGATTGCCAGATTCTGCAGTTAGAATCTTCTTCCCTCCAACATGTTTTTCCTGAGCTGTGCTCTTCAATACATCGTCTTACAAAAATTAGCGTGTTAATTAAGCCTTCTTGGCAAGTAATTGCATGGTAAGGTTTTTTTTTTTTTTTTTTTTTAAGATCTTTTGATTCCCTATATGAATGTAAAATAAAGGTTACTACAGCGCCATTCTTCTTTTTTTTTTTAACGGCACAGAATTAATTTCTTTAGCAGGAAAATAAAGGCCTAGCTCTACGGACAGAAGAACATTAAGGCTAAAAACAATTCCCTTATATGTACATTACCATATTTGTTTTTATATATTACATGGAAATCAACACAATTTCAAGATTATCAGCAGTCTTGTGCATATAATTTTTCTATCTCAACTGATGCTTATGAAGGCACACATTATTAATCTAAAAGCAGCATTCCAAATATTCACATGCACTAACATTTCTACAACTTTTCTGTTAATTTTTGACAAGTGGATTGAAACAAAGCAGGCTGATATTAGGCGAAACTGTGCCCAGAGTGTAATATTTATATTTTCAGGTGGGCAGTTTTGAAATAAGATGTTTCAGATACAACAGCCCGTGAAAGATTTAGGCCAAAAGCCAAACTTGTCATTTAGTCCATGGCTGCTATTAGTTCCCATATAAATGGAGAAGTAACTCGTTTGAAAGATCTTCTATAAGTGCACAATGGATTAGACATTTAAGCAAAGCCACTGTGTAAAGGAGTTTGGACCCAGTATCACCATCGCATGCTTCGTATAAGAGATGCTTCTTATAATAGCGGTTTCATTACCAGAAATCAACTTCTATGATGCACACAAACTTTACTCATTTTGTTACTAACATAATTATAAAGAAAACCCTTTCATGGATCAATTATGAAGAAAAAGTCTTATAAAACAAATAAATAAGCAAGCATTCAAGTAGAATTCATTCATTATTAAAAAACCCCAAAAAACCAAAAAAACAAAAAACCAGAGCCACTTACAGGGCTTGATGGAGTCTTTGGCCAGCCTGGGCTGCTAATGCTATCACTCTCATCTCCATGAAAGGAGGAGATGCTAGCAGAGCTGGGGGACATTGGGGAAGGGACTGGCAGGTTGCCGGGGGTTGGGGGCTGAGAAATACCCTGAGAGCTGTAGCTATCCTGTGGTAGAGGAATAAAAAAAAAAAAAAATGACAAAGGTAGGGCAAACTTTATTTAAAATAACAAAAAGCACATCCAGTTTAACAGACTAATTTTTATATATAATAGATATATATAAAGACATGTACAAACACACACACAAAAACACACATATAAAGGTATTAAAACAACATTCTTAATTAGTATAATTTGGTAAGTTTGCTGGATGCTGGATAAGGCCACTAAGGCACCATGCTTATGTCAAGCTTACATGGAATGCTAAGCATGGGTTACCCCTTATGAGAGAAAGAAAGGAAAAAAAAAAGCTGTTCACCTTATTTATCAAATAAGGCAGGAAAGCAAAATATTAAGTATGTTGTTGTTGCTGAGGCGGCCAAAACAGGAAGCTATAAACTGAAGGCAGAGAAAATGGCTGCAAGGATCAAAACCAGGCAAGGTCCCTTACTTCTCCCCACCCCCAAAGCATTTCTCGAAGGTGGGTCTCATCCCTCCACCCCTCTCCCACAACCATGAGTTAAATGCCGTAAGAACTAGTAACTTTCAGATCCACACCATGAAGGGGGTGGGGAAAGAAAAGAAGACTACGGACATGTTGCACAAAATGAAGGCATGCAGAAGAGAAGAAACCAAAGGAAAAAAAAAAGTGTAGGCCAACACCAGTGAAGAGAGAACAACATGGCAGCTTCAGCGAGGCAGACCCCACACCGCGTGCAGAGGAGAAAGGAAATACCTTCGACTTGCTCTCAGGCTGCGGAGTGCCTTCTTCTTTACCATCTGCTTTGAGAGGCATGGGCAATTTGGATTCACCAGGAGACATCATATCTGCAAGACCCATAGATGCTAAGCGAAAATAGGAGAAAGAGTTTAGGATTATACATATGATTCTCAGGCTGTGCTCCTGCTAACACAAGTTACTGAGAGATGCATGGGGCACCTGAATTTTCCTTGAAGGAAGAGAAGAAACAGGGAAAAAGAAATCGTAACTCAGAGCGTACTAATTTCTGGAATCTAAATAGCATGACATTCTGGCAATCCTTTTTTATCTTTAAAAAAAAAAAAACGAAAAAAGCAATCATTTTACTCAAGACCCAAACCACTGAAAGTCAACTTATAGCAATACTATTTTTTCAAAATTATTACAGCTTTAATAGAGTAGGTGACAAGTGGAAATAAGTCCAATGTTTAAATTGCTCACCAGGTGTTGAAAGCAAAGGCTGGATGTGTATATTTTTTACCTGGTGACTAGAGGATTTAGTGCTTTCTTAATTTCCTAAATTCACATAATCTACGGTTTGCAAAACCATCTGACATTTTCCATTGTTTCATTTGAAAATCTTATCTATTGCCTGTGGCCTAGTGTACAATAACAAAAGACAATCATATCAGATGACTTCAAAAACAATAATCAAAAGTAATTTTTGAAAGAAAGGATTTCTAATTCTTTTGCAACGGGGCTGGTTTCCCTTCAGTCTGGGGCAGTGTGTACACTTATCAATCTTCAGCAGCCGCTCAAATGCCCAGGTCAGACACCCACACCAGCTCAAGAGTCAACCCTACAATCCCAGGCAAAACTCATTTTCTCTCTCTCGGCTCAGAAATTCAATCACGACCATCCAGGCTTTAGAATGAAAGAATGTTCTTCACCAAAGAACAACGGATTTGTACACATTTATTGCAAATACTAACAGAAGTTTTCAAGTTAAAAATATGGTTTAGATTTTTTTTTTTTTAAAGGAAGAACAAGGCTACAGTAGGGAATTCGTGTAGCTATCCAGGGAATAACAGCTGAATTTCGACAGAACCCCACTGTGAAAACCATCTGCACAACACTGGGCTGTGAGCGTGACACCACACAGATGTGCGAGGACTCAGTGAGGAGAGATGGAAGAGAAAAGGGAGAGGAGAGAGAAGGATGAGCCTTATAAATGAGTGAAACCCAGAAAACATTCCTATTTCAAAATAAACCTGAGGTTTTAGGAACAGGATCCATTTTATATTCTGCAAGAGAAAGTGCTGGCTCAACCGAGGCAGTGCACACGTGCCAAAAAAAAAAAAAAAAAGAAGAAGCTTTAAAAAAGGCTCTACAGATTGCCCACTACAAAATGATTATTGCACATATTCATGTATTACTATGTTTTAGAAAATAATTAGTTTTAATTACAGCAGTGAGAGAGTGAGCAGGGCTCTGGTGAATTAGCTGGCAAGCTTTGTGGTGCTAATTTGCTAATATCGTTAGCATCACTGCAGGTTGAGACCAGAGGTCCTGCCAGAAGAGCCCACCCCACCACGTGCCCGTGAGTTTACACCAGCGCGCTCAATGATGCACTCCGAAATGCCTGTATTTTCCACGGGCTTAATGGCTTGTTTTTCAAAGCCCATTTGCAGCCCCATCAGCCCTTGAAGTCATCGCCACACACACAAATCATAATTGGGATGTTTTTCTTTTTTCCAAATTACTTTCAATACTTAGACTTTAAGAACTGGAACAAAAAGCTTTTTCAAGTGATGCAGCTGCAGAGAAAAATCTATTGGGATCAGCTAAAAATGCTGTTATTTTTGTGAACGTGTGAAACCTCAGAAAAGCAGCTGAGAGAGATTACACCAAGAAGACCGCCTGGTTCAAAGCGGTGGATTGCTTTCCTGCGGTTTTCTCTCTCGCGTCTAGCAAGATACGAATTAGTAAATCTGTACATTAAGAAACACCCTTTTTAGAAGAATAGAAGGCAAAAAAAGCAAGATGAGTGTGGAAAGAGGGGCTTATTTCAAGTCCCCATGTCCTTGCTAGTTATTCGCAGAGTGGGTTCAAAGGAATGAAGACCACACGATACCAGAGAAAGGGGCAAAGTAATGGACATAGGGCTTCTGTCAAGTCCCGCTTCTCCAAAGGTGATGATGAACATTGTTGTCAGTCTTTACAATAAATTATGCCTATATATTATTTTTGAAAAAGAGGAAATAATATCCTTCTTCATGCATTAAATGTGTTAATGTACACAAAAGCAATTTTTAAGCATAAAGAACTAGGCCAATGTGTATTATGATAATTAACGATAACAATTTACACTGATTTAAAAATCAGACTTAGATGAATGTAAGCATATCTGTTGGTTTGAAATTCACCAAACTTCTTCACTCTCTATTAAGTACTTTAAAATGGGCATTTGGGGTATACAAATATAAAAACTGTCAAAAGTTGCATTGCTTTATTATTTTGAGAGATAAATAAGGATGGGGTTTAGAGTAGTAGTTTTATTTAGTACTCCTGCCTTAGCATGTACATTTTATTTTACTAAATGGATCATAAGGTCTCTCCTTACTGTGGCTTTTACTACTGCTTTTGTTGAAATGCTTATTTTTGACTTCTTACCAGAATTCTCATTGAATCACTGCAAAGAGCCATACGCCTCCCACGGCAATGGTACTCCAGGGGCACTATTTTTTTCTCCTTTCCCAGAAGAGGAAGACCACCACTATTATAAGGATGTGTTAAATCAAGCACTGTTCCTTCTCCTACCGACATCAGTAATCCAGTATGTAAAGTTCAGACATAAAAAGGGGCAATGAAGAACCTGCGACTGCAGTGGGGACTGTAAATACATTTCCAACACCAGCCTCTGGCTTCACCATTGAAATTTAAGAGCTAGAATGATTTCCTCAAGTAAGTGTGGGTCAAAGTCCTAAAGCAGCTATTCCACCCTGGATTTAATATATTCAGAAAGAACATAAAGAACATATGGGGTGAGTGAAACTGAACTTAACCATTCATTCCTACTCCCCCAGCTTCCTTCACTTAGTCTCCCTACAAGGCTGCCAAATCGTTCCCAGAAGATGGTAAAATAGGACCAGAAACACACAAACAGTTCTTTTCTTTTCATGGTAAATAATACACCATACTCTGCAAAATATTTTATTCCTTGTTTTTTGAAAACACAAAAGGGCCTATCCATGTGTATACATCTGTAGATATTCATGACTATTTTTATATGTGGCAAATATATAAAGAACCCCGTTAACATAACTCAGACACAGTTTATGAGAAACGCTCAGGAGAAACACTTTTCTTGGACTGGATCAGCAAGGCCTTGAAAGAATCTCCTGTCAATTCCCTCTGCTGATGTACCTCCACAGGGGCAGTGGGAGTGAGATGCATGACCCCATAATTTCCATCCCAAGGAAACATGCCAGCCGAGCAAACCAGTACACTTGCTACGCATCACTGCTTCAAGGAAAGCAGCCAATCTCTCCTGCTAACTGGACTGATGCTTCCGAGAAAGCCTCAGCTACATACCAAGTCTGGAGCTACCAGTGTACCTGGCGTAATCTCTATACATTTTTCCCAGTTTGATATGATTTTCCTAATTTATCAAGTCTTTTGTATTTTGGGCGGCAGAGGAGGGCAGCAATTCACCCAAAGTCATTAACTTAAAGCAAGTGAGCAAACAAAAACCTAACAATCTTTATAAACTACTGAGACAACCACTAGCAATGGTGCTAAAGACCCAGAACTTCCTTTGCGCAAGACCCTCAAGTCTCAAGATGGAAAACGGCTATCCATCTGGTAGATTTATATTCTAGGCATAGTTCCGTAAATCTTTTTTTTTTTCAATTTCAGAACAGCAAATGATCTGGTAAACAGCTAATGCCACACAAAGCTGGCAGTGGTTCTGCCAGGAGACTGTTGAACAAAATACCCCTAAATCGGTGGTTCTTAAGCGTTAGCACGCATAGATAAAAATTACCCGAGGAGTCTGTTAGGAATGCAGATTCCTGGACCCGCCCTCAGAAACTATGATGGGGGCCCAGGAATCTGTAGTTTTAACAAGCATTCCAGGCGACTCTGAGAGGTGGTTCTCGAGTTTTGAGAACACCAAAGGAAGGCGTGGATACTGGGTCGTGTGACTGTCTTTTTTTCTTCATAAGAGCTATTGGAGCTAGTATGCCTCCTACTGGTAGGACATTAATAGGACCCTGCCTTTGGACGGAGCAGTGCAGGGCGGCAGAAAGATTCACACCACTGGAATTTGACAGGGCTCTGCATGGGAGGAAGGCCTGGCTACAGCGGAGTATGACTGCTCATTTACTATCTGTGGGTTATGCCGATGGAAATGCCCTACGCTTTGTAGAGTGACTTAGAACCACAGACAGTAGATATATTTTCTGGAATTTAGACATCTTTAAGATGATGGTTTATATGCAGACAAGTATATGACTAATGAATACTATAAAACAAAGAAGTACAATGTAACTAACAACAAAAGTATTATATAAGGGTGTATTTAACAAGGTTATACATGACTTATAATTTTGCCATAGTAATACATAATTCTAATCTTTTAATCCAAATAATTAAAAAAAAAAAGCTCCTTTAGAGAGAAAAAAATCCCCACTGCTTCCCATCCCACATCCCCTGCATTTTAAGTGAAGAAATAGTTGTCACATTCATACTCACACTGACTCCATTTAAATAATTACTCGCTCACTGAAGCCTGTAACAATTTGTCACTACACAGAATGACTTCTTTTGGCCCTGTGCACCATCTAAAGCACAACTGTTTGAACTCAGCAAAGAGGATGCTGGAATGCCAGTTGCATAAGCTGCTAACTGAGGTTCAGAAAATCCCACTGCCAGCCCTGGCTATCATTTGTATTATCTTCACTTTCACCAAAGTGTCCTTTGATGGAGAAAATGCTTTGCTGTTATCACTGATAATTCATCTCCATGGGCCCAAACCAAGTAGACTGATGAGATGATGGTCCAAGCCATTTCTGGCCCATCTCTAGAAAAGTCAAGTGTACACCTTCAGCTCAAAACTCTCATCAGGAGCTACAGTGGAACGTTTTGGGTTCCTTTGTCATTCCTGTTTCCCTCAGAGATTGTAAGACAGAGCAGATTCACATGTACCTATCAATAGATACACAGTCAACACGCCATTGTCAATATGCCTTGGATGTGCTGGATGATTACCTTCTATCAGGTAGCATTTGACTTAATAAAGCTAAAATAAAATCTTCTAAGTATGTAGAGGAAAATTTGATAAATGATTAAATTATTAAAAATTCAATATTTTAAAATGCATAATGCAATAAAAAAATACACTACTAGCCCATACAAAAGACTGTGAGGATAAACGGCCCTTCCTTGAACAGATTTCCTCTGTATGAAATAATGAATAGCTGAATTATCTGAATAATAGTCATAAAAAGAAACCCTCTCTGTGAATCTCCATTAAATTGGTTACTCCTTAGGAATACATAAATCTTCTTAGGCAGGGCCTGGTGCCGTCTATTTGTTGTTGGTTATTTTTGTGGCTCCGGGGTCCAAAGGAAAAAGGGAAAAATGAGTACTGCTAATAGTAGGTGAAAATTTATTGTGTCGTTTCAATGCTCTGAAGTAATTTTATTTCAGCCAGCCAGACAAAACACAATGTCACAACCCAAATACACCATTACATGGGACAGAGCTGGGAAGGGAAGGGGAAACTTCTAGCTAACAGACTGTTCAAGAGCTTTTCACTTTTCATCTCAAATGTAAAAACATCTGCCTCACTGGGATGAATGACTGCCTGCTTAACATCAGGAAGGGCTATTTTATTTATTTTTACCAGTCGGTTCTGTTTTTCCCTCTTGCACGAATCTTTAAAGAGAAGTAACCAAGGAATGGCACTATTCAATCAGGCCCTAGAAACCAACAACTCAGAAGCTCAGAGAGGACGCAAGCCCAGCCTCTCGCTGTCTGTTCTGCCTGACAAAGAAACAACAGCTCAGGGGGCAGCCTTTCAAAGATGGCGAGGTCAGGAAGGCAGAGGAAATGAAAAGAGATAAGAAGAGGGAGCTTAAGCTTCTAACTCCACGATGTTTTCCTGACACATCATAAAGTGGTGCAGGACACACAACTGGTTACGTAAAGCTCTGCATTAACTAAACGAGAGAATCCTACCCCAAATGGTATCTACACTAGATAACTCCAACAGGCACTAGAGAGTAACAGGTCAATTGAAACACACAGCGTTTCCTCATGTAAAGGGTGGCACTCATCATTGCTAGGTAGTGTGGTGGCTGGAGGAGGTGGTCCAGGGCCTGAGAACATGGAAGATGTGCACAGTTGTAGACACTCTTGGTACTTCCACAGACTTGACACAATAACCTTACTGCACTAATCAGATGGGGTTTGGTAAGAATGCAATGGTTGAGATCATAAAGTGGGTTGAAAAAATTAAGCATAATGAAAAATTTAACACAGTTCTTTAAAAAAAATAATATATAATTTCTCAACAGAGACAATCTGCAAACAACTCTTATGGGACAACTATTTCCATGCATATACTTAAAGGTGAGTTTCCCTAAATAAAAAAAGGACTTCAAACCCTGTCTTGTTCTGCCCTTCCCTTCAATCGCTTCTTCTGAAATACGAATTTTAATTGTTTATCTCCACCACTATGACATGGAGAGTACAGATTTTGTCATGGGCTCTTCCAACACTCCTAATAACGCCCAAAGATAAAAAGAACTTAGTGTGTGTATTTAGCAAGCATTCTCAATGACACCTGAAATATGTCCACATATTATACAAACACAGAAGGAATAAAAATAATTTACATAAAATGTAATGTAATCCTCAAGTCTTAAAATAGTTAAATAGATTGAGCGAGTTTCCAAGCAGCAGAAGAGCAGTATTTTTCCCCTTTTCACCAAATGATCCGATTGCTCGAGGTCTTTCCGGACTTTCAGTGGTGCAAGCCTAAGAGGAGAAGAGGGACAAGGGAGGGCAGCCCGCAGGAGCACGGGGCTGCCACGTTACCTGTTGAGCTGTTCACCATATTAGGCGTCATGCTGTAGGGGGGCGCCTGGGTGTTCATGAGCCCAGAGCTGTTGTTCATGGGCTGGCTGTAGGGAGAGCTGGAAGCCATAAGTCCACTTTGATTCACGCCAGGAAAACTTCCTTGCCTATATGAAGAGAAAGCACATGCATACATACACTGACCGTGCATCTTAGCAGACGTTTATCCTGGAAGTCATTTCTAATAATGCATTGATGCAAGGGGTGGGGCTGTTAGTTTTCATGTTTGCTTAAAATAATTTATTTCCTGGAGAGAGAGGCTGAACTCTATTGCTAGGCAATTATTTCATTCACTATGTAAAAATTCCAAATAATATAAATTCCACAAATAAATTACATGTTTCTGATCATGTCAAGTGTTCCAGGTTATAATTTATATAGAGAAATATAGCAGGAAAGGGGGAACTTGAAATAAGAACAGGAATTACAAAAGCAAGCAAAATTAACTTCTAATGCTTAAAAAGATCTGACTCTCAATTAACATTACCTAGTATCCTCGAATCAAAAAATAGAAGTCCAGAAACGAAAAACAAAGGGGCAGTGTGAGAATGTTATTTAAAAAAATTTTTTTTCTTTGACCTAAATTTTCTGATATAATAAATATGGAAGAAAGCATTTCCCAAACTCCCTTCAACCCTGTATTTTAACATTCTGAAATTAGGTACTATTAAAAACACACCAATTTCCCTATACTAAAATTACACAGTAAACATTGGACTTCCACTTCTTTTTGTAGGATTTTCTGTGCCAGGAGGGAGCCTAAACTGACTGGCTGTGAGTGTCTTTAATAGGCCCTGTCACCCCTTCCCCAATGCCATGCAGAATCAGGAACTCATCTTTTTGGTGACTTAGTTTTGTGTCTCTGCCCTGTGAATGACAAACTTCTCTTGAAAGAGGAAAAGGGTATTCTTTGATCTGAAGGAGACAACTGTCACACAATGTCATTTTTCTAACGGCTGGTAATGAGACTGGGGAGAGATCTAAACAGCACAGTGGTTTAATTCTCCCAGGAAAATTAATGCAAAAAGAAAGATGATGGCAACGTGGCAAAATCTTTAAAAGACTCCACCATGGTAGTCAAGCTTTTTTAATGTAAATAGTATCCCTTTAAAAAACTTTTCAAAGTTTTTGCCATTAATGTTTACATTTAGGAGTAAAGCTAATGGGTGGGGGTTGGTAAAAATCCAGACACTTTACTTCTTTGTTCCAAATTAATTATGATTAATTATGATTATAACCCCCTCCGCCTCCATTAAACTGTCATTTGGTGGCTCTTAAAGTATTAAAGTAGCAAAAAAATTTTAAAGAGACTCTTTAAAACATTAACATAAGTCTCTAAAAATATATATACTATTCTTTCTGTGTAGCTATTTTCATTGGATTCAACTTTCTGGCTTACAGAAAAAGTTCAAACACGGTCTATTTGAAAATTCAAAGTATCTATCAAATGTTTGAGTGGTTTTATTTCTTTTAAACATTATACAAACCATTCAGGGAAATTCTGTACAAACTAACACTTGATGATGGCTTGGAAAGAACATTCTAGAAGGCTGAAAGAGTACCGGTGTGAGTGCGGCTCTGGAGAAAGGAGGGTTATTTAGCCTTGAATTCTAAGACTGCTGAATCAGTATTAGAATACCCACTGCAGCTCATTAAGAATGGATCTGAGATCATCCAATGGCTTCTGATTAACCTCCAGGTCGTCAAATACCTATAAATACATTGCCCAGCAGCTATAAAAACATATCCCTATATGATTAGGGTCTTCACATCAGCATGCAGATTGTTGGCATTAACTCAAATATGGGTTAGGGTCCCTGCTGAGGTGTTTTCATTCAAACAAAAGACAATTTAGCTCTGATGTAACTGTTCCAAAAGAAAACAACGGTGCCTGCAGATAAGTCACATGAAGAGCATCCGTAACTTATGAAGACGTTTCGTCTTCTGGAGACAACTTCCAAGTCAATGATTGCTTCCAAGTCTCAACCAACTCTGACCTGTCCTTCAAGATCCAGTTTCTAGGCTACCTTCTTTGTGAAGGCCGTCCTTATTCCCCCACTTGCAAGCTCTGCACTTTCTTTTGTATATTAAAACAATTTATGTGCATGTCTTGACTCTTCTAGGAGTGTATGTCTCCTGACAGGAGCAACTGAGCACATGACACTACTAAAAAATATTTGTTAAATGAATGAATTGAAAGAGAACACTTTTATCATTGTAAACAGGCATTATGAAAGATGGCGACCTTTTCAAGCTTCCACCAAATTCATTTTCACTTGCCGTGTAACTAACATGTGTATGAAACTAACAGTTCCTCAAGTATACTTGTTTATAACTAAGGTGGAAAAGAGAATCAGAATATAAAACCCACCAGGCAGATGTTAAATGAAGTAACCTCTAAGGTCTCATCAAACCCTAATCTATGATTTCTCCCCCAAGTCTGCACTGTCCATCATCAATCACCATAAGACGATGAAGACACACATTATAGAGATCTTTAAAAATACCCTTAAAATAACAAAAAATTAAAGATTTAAAGGTCTGTGTGTTGGATGTCAGTGGCTGGTCACAATGGTCCTCAATTAAATCATGTCTATTGTTTTAAAAGTCTGGTTAAAAAGCCAGGGGTCTTCACTCTGTCACTAGCCACACTTGCCACTGTCACTGAGATCTGGGAGCAAATCACTTTGGCTCTCTGGGCCTCAATTTTTCCATAGGAACATGGAGGGACTGATAATGGTAATAACATTAACAATTTACCAAGTACTTACAAATATGCCTAGCACGATTTCTAGGCACTTTACACACTGAATATTTTAAATTTCTGGAGGAAGGTTGGGAGAATTATGCTCACATACAAAGAAAGAAAATAAGGATCAGAGAGATTAAATAGCTTGCCTAAAGACACACAGCTAGTAAGTGGCGTAAATAGCATAAGAATTCCCCAAGCCTGCTCCAGTCCAGTATACTACACCTCTCTCTCCAAGGGCCCTCTAACACTGCTAAGACACGACGAGACAAAGTAGAATGGCCTACTTGTATCCCTTTCTATTTGTCTACTATACTCATCTTTAGTTGCAGAAAGTTGACAAATCAGAATGATGCCTTTCTCTGAGCTTTCTGGAGTGTGCACTTCAGCAAGGTGGACATAGGGAGAGTTAGAGGTGGTGGAAGTGAACATAACAGCGCCCTGGACACTTGCATCCAGGAAGGAATTTATCCTGTGTGCTGCAAGCCTCTTGGGTATTCGAGGAGGGAAGCAGCCGAGAGGGAAGTGTGCCTTCCCAGGAATGCAGGGCATGTGGCCATGAGTACCGTACCTGGACACCTGTCTAAATGTGGGAGAGAGCCAGGTTTTCATCATCACAGAAGAGATCCTATTCATTAGTGCTTTGGAAACCACTGCCAAGACTATTGGTAATTTTGAACAAGCGAGATGGGCTTAACACTAAAAAAGAGCTTTCAGTGCACTCTGCTGAATTTTGTAAATTGAGACAACTTGTTTTGTGGATGGAAACATAACATGGCCGCCTCTCTGACTTCTCACTGTGTTGCTAGTAGAAGAGGATTTCTGTGGCCCAGGACAAAAAGCTCACGGGGTTGGGCCGGCTACCATTACTGGGACCCCAGCAACCTCAGAAGAGGTGGAGCCCTTTCCAGAGGCAGCACTTGCCAACTGCTAAGTCCCTCTCTGCCCACAGCAACATTCGGGATGCTCCAGATGGAATCAGGAGAGCAAGGAAGTAAATCACCACACACTTTCTTTTTCCAAAAGGAAACAAGAGCAACAAAACAAAAAACAGGCACAAACTGGAACGAGGGGAACATTTTCAAGGTAAAACTTAACAAAACGTAAATGGTACCTGGAAGAGCCAAGCGTCCGACCGTGACCTCTGGATTTGTGAATTACTGGGCTATTGCTTCCAGTGGGGCTACAGGCTCAGGTCATTTTTGTTACAAATGACTGCTGTCCTGATGCCACAGATTCCCAACCTGCGATGGTGGTGGCAATGAACGCCCAATAACGTCTCGGGGGGAATTTAATAAACATTAAAAATAACATTTCATTGCTGTCATGCTGCTGAGGGGCCCCTGGACTGGCCTCGTGACGATGACTGTGTGAGGCGGAGCTCACGATTCACTGAGTGCTAAGCATCCATCCGGCCCTGCCCTGCCCTGTGCCAGCCCTACAGCCCCGCACTATTCCCCTACCTTTTCATGTCGCAGTATGACGTGGAGGGTTGTTATTTAAACTCTTGGACCTACAGAACAACCAGCAGAACTTCATTTAAATCGGTCTTCGGTTGGGACTAGATGTTAAGTGTTTAAGATCTGTCATTTTATGACAAAAACCAGGTTCTTATTATGAGAATATTTCAGAAGCAGAGCCTGCAAATTCATTTCCCTAAAGCTCTCCTCATTCCTGCTTCTCAGTCTACACACACATACACGTCATTTTTTATAGATTTTCTTTTTATTCACTTTGCAGCCTTCTCAAACATTACACATTCATCTGCCAACAAAGAGCTGGCTTTGGGGGAAAAAAACCAAAAGCAAATACCAATTTAAAAATGACCATTTCCAATGGTTCACTGGGAAGGCAGAAAGGGGAATATAGCTTCCCACTACAGTTTGAATTTAGCAGTTAAAAATATTAGTATGAAATCCTACAAAGAGCAACCACACATTTCTAAGTATCTTGTTTTTAAGTCAACTACAATAAAGTTTAAAATAAAATAAAATCTGCATATGATTTTGGTGCTCTAAAAGAATATTTAGGCCAGATCGTTTTAGCAACCACCACTATTTTTTTCTCAACAGTGACAGACGGGGAAGTGTGAAATATATATCCTGAAAACGAATGGATTTCTGATACAGCTCTTTGGAGAAAGGGAGGGACAGATAGAAGAAATACTTTGGAAACAGACACCACGAGAGTGAAGCCACTTTATATTAAAGTCCCAGTGGCAGAGACACACGGAGAGAAGCTCCACTCTGAAGAGTTCTAGCACATTCACTGATACATTCTTGAGTTACGTTCAAAATGAATATGAGGCAAAGCATGCTTTATTGGAAAATGTGTATGACAGCCAAATATACACATATCTTCCTCTATATGGACTGTCACTATAGATGTTTGAGTTGTGAAGCCAGAAAAGATGGCTTACTGACAAAATAAATTTGGCTAACACTAAAATTTGGGGCACTTTTTCACTTAAACCCAATAGTTACCAGAACCAAGAACTTGAAACTTTGAAAAGCCCAATTCCAACAGTTTATTCTTGGAGAGTTCCAACCGTACTGATAACATTACACAGGATGTCCTATTTTAAATGTTTTCTGAATGCAAACTATTTTCACAGGTGCGTCCAGCGTCACTGCTAAGACAGACTTTCAACCTCAATTACACAGCGACTCTTCCAAAGCAGTACCAAGAAGGACAAATTCCGTCGAGATTATTTTAAATCTAATACCTGAAGAGGGAAAAACACTACCGACGTCCCCCAAACAACACAACCAAAACAGAAAAGCAAGCCTGAGGCCATGTTTGGTGTGGCTAATCCATCGGTCTCTTCCAACAATGCATCAGCAATCCTGGTGGCAAAATAATGCTGTAATTTCAACAAGCCAGTTGTCCAGCTAGTAATCAATCCCATGAAGATAAAGTGGCCTTTATATCATTAAACCAAAGACAAACAGAAGTGCCAGTGATTTAAAAACAGTAGATTCCTGTAAAAATACACAGCCACATGCTATTTTTCAAAAAAATATTGCAGCCTTTTCACTCAGGGAGACATGCTGGAAATAACTAAAATGAATCAGAAATACCTTCTGTTTAGTTGATAGTCACAATCACTTGCTCCAGATGGGTGTTTTAAGACAGGCAGAGGGGAGGGGGGCAGGAGGAGCACAGCAGTGGGCCAAAACCAAAGCACACAGAAGTCCAATGACCAGAAGAGTGAGTGTCAACCTGCACCACGCCGCGTGGATGAAGGAGAGGGGCGTGCGCTGGGGCAGCTTATAGAAAGGGAGGTCAGAGTAAGCTCCCTGAGGGAGGGATGCCGGCCCCTCCTTCCCCTTCCCTCAGGTGAGATCTGAGGGATTGAATGGGAACCAGTCAGGTGAGGAAGAGAGGAGAGGGCATCCAGGAGCATCCAGGAGCAGGGGAGGGCTGGTGGAGAGAACGAGTAAGCAATGAGAGTGGAGAGGGATGGATCACTCCAGGCTTACGGTCTGTAAGGTTAGGTCTGAATCCTAAGAGAAATGGGAAGAGACTAGGGGTTTGCATGCAGGAGAAATGGCATAAAAAGACGTGTATGTCAAAGGCATCATTCTCTGACTGGGGAAGGGAGGACATCCTGGAGGCAGGAAGAATGATGGTAGGGCCAACAGGTGTGCAGCTATTACAACAGTCCAGGGAAGAGACGACTGCGAGCTGGGGAGCAATAAAGAGCTGAGCAGTACCTTGGAGGTAAACCTGACAGGACTTGGTGATGAATTAGATACTGTGGAGAAAGAAAAGGTGCACCAAGAAGTCTCGCAGGTGTCTGGCTTGCACAAGAGAATGGATAATGGGGCAGTCTCTGAGAGAGAAAGCACTAGAGAGACCATGAGTTTGGCCGTGGACATGCTGCGTCTGACATCCTCTGAGCTCCCAACAGGCAACGACAAGAGGAAGCTGGAGACTCAAGTAGGAAAAGCAGAGGGTGAGGCCTTTAATGCACCTTTCCTCTCTATGCAGGAATGCCCTTTACGATACTTCTTGAGTCTTTTTTCTAGGATCTTCCCTTGTTGTGAATGCAATCTCTTTTCAAGGCAGCCTGCTCCCTTAAAGAGAGCTGAAATGTGTATAACACCAGCAACAAAGCTGGAGCAACAATTATCAGTCATTTATTAGCTATAAATTACTAACTCCCCAAACCCTTTGGTAACTGATACATTTAAGTTTTATCTTTTCCTTTACAAATGGGCAAAGTGGGCCTGCCCTGATGGTCTAGCGGTTAAAGTTTGGTGTGGAACCACACCACCCATCTGTCGGTTGCCATGCTGTGGCAGTGGCTCACATAGAAGAACTAGAAGGATTTACAACTAGGACACACAACCATGCACTGGGGGGCTTTGGGGGAAAAACAGGCAAAGAGGAATGTTATTTTTCAACAGCTCTATGAAAAAGACCGTTTCCATAGAAGGGCAGAGGTAACTTGGTTAGCATATTCTTGAGAATGGTCTTTTGAGTGAATATGCACGTAGTGGATAACTCTTCAGAGTAGACCTTCTTCTCCCTGCCATGTCCTTGCCATGGGCCTGTATAATGTGGCATTGCCCACAGGGCCTTTCTGTGTCTAAAGCAGTTCTCTGGTCTCCTCCACCTTTCTCCAGAGAGCTGTATTCTCACCCATGCATCCTGGTGAAGCTGTTTCCACCAAGCACCGAGGAATAGGGCACATTCCATCTTGCACTTCCTAGAAGCCTATAACACAGACACATTTTCCCCTTTTTGTTAACTACTTCACGCAGACTTGTCAGAGGGTTCCAGCCTGTTATTAGTTCTGCTCCCGGCTCACTGCTCAAACAGCTCCTGTTGTGCAATTTCAAGATTCAGTTCTTCCTTTTCGCCTCAACGCAGGTAATGGGTTTTTAGTTGTTCCTAAAGCAGCTGACTGGGCCTCACCTTCTCCCTCAAAGCAACCAGAGAACAAGCAGAGCTCGAGGGTTCTGAAGCGAGAGACTTCCTTGTCAGGGTGTGAAGAAAACGCAAAAACAGTGTCTGGCTGCTTGAATTTTGGTAATTCATGACTAAGAATGTTCTCTTCATCTCCAAGTTGATCTTGGCTTGTTAACCCCATTGTTCTTTTATTATGAACTGTTTACTGGCAGTCATGCAAAAATGACCTAAAAGTCTCCCTTTCGAAGATGCTTCATTCAGAGATTTTGACGTCAGCACTTCTCTGTAATTCCCAGCACCCTCGCAGCCCTGAGTGCAGGGCGGGAAGAAAGCTGCAGGGAGCAGCAGGGAGTTCCAAAATCTGTCCTTTCTCTGCAGGAGAAGACCCCAGAACTCTGTGGGTTCTGGGACACGTAGCTCCCACTGGCCTCTGACAAGACACAAAGGGCACAGTTTCCTGGTCTGGTAAAAACGAGATCCATTATAACTTGCGAACGTAAAACCAGTTGCCATTGATGTCCCCACAGAAAGAAAGAAGTGCCCCTTTCTAACTGCATTACATTAAAGATCTTTACTTCAAAAAGTTTATCTTGAGATCACAATACCATTAAGAAAAGATCTAGGTTAATTGATAAGGAGGGCTACTCCTTTTTGGGGACAGAAATACCCACTATTTATACCAGGACATCCCCTTCCTGGATACAAGGTATACTGAAGAGTGAACTGATAAGGGAATAAATGTAAATATGGGTCTCCTGGGGGGGGGGGGCACCTCAGGCGCAGGAGACATCAGCTTGACAAACATTGAGTAGCAACAGCGACAAACTCATCTGGGTGATGTTTTAGGAGTGAGATAATTAAAAACGCATAGATCTCACATGCGTTCATAGACTTCTTGTACCTTAATGGACCAGTCTGTCGGCTGAAAAAAGAGAATTTGGGTCCCGAGATTTCCATCCCACATACTTGCCACAGAAATATATCAATATAGTTATTTATAATTAAAGAAAGCCCTCCTAAAATGCTTATAGATTTCTTGAGCTGAAGGTAGCCTGGGTCACAAATTACTTAATTTAAGCAAAACACTCTTCAAAATTAGGGTAAAAACTGTTGCAGGAAAGTCCTGAAGCTGAGGAAACTACAGTTCTTTCTGTCCTCACCAGTTGCTCTGGCCAGAGGAGTAGGAGAGGGCAGGATCCAGAAAGTTCTTACTTGGTAGGAATTTAATAATCAGAGGCAATCCAGTAGCAGTTAACTTTCAAAGCAAGGGGCAAAACCTTACGGGTTTTGTAGCTATGGGTTTTTGTTTGGTTGGGTTTTTCAATCTATGTAACGCAAGAGGACTTAAAAATGAAGGTCAGGATTAAGAGGAGCCTTAGGGAGTGGCTCCCACAGGCCTTAACACCAGCAGCTAAGAGTTTCTGTGAGCAGTCCGAGAATCCAGCCCTCACCTATTATCTTCACATGGTCACCCACAATACTTCCCAACCCCAGATTGGGAGAGACCAAGACACAGATCATATCCTCTTCAGGACTCATCAACTGTTCCTGCTGCCTTCAGCCCAAAACACTGGTGAGGTTATCAGATTTCAGGCTGACAACGACTCGACACTTCCTGGTATCAGCCTGGTAAAGCCTGGCGGGTTGGGGGCCAACGCTACTGCGTGAGACAGATGTGATTTCAACAATCCTATCTTTTGATAACTTTCAATAGCTGGGATTGGCTGGGCTGTGTTGCTGATTTTTTTCTGATGATGGGTGGACTACAATGCTGATTCTAGATACGATCATCTCAGTTTGTCTGGTGTGAGTGCATGGGTATGTGGGGCAGAGATGTTGGTAGGGTCAAAAGGTAAGATGTGAAGACAAGTGGCCTAGACAAGTTAAAAGGGCCCACACTCCACTGAGGGGAGACTCATCCAGTTAATAAGAGCCCCGACCCTATACACATATCGTGGTGAGTAATCTTAGATGGTAAGGACAGCATCCCGCCGTGAGGTTCAGACTGGGACATGGATAGAAGGGATTCTGAATTAAGAAGGCTGGGCTAGGTACGGTGGGGAACTTGAATATTTCAGAGTATGAGGAGGACACTGATGTCTGAGAGGATGCTAAAAGGCAGAAAGTGAGAGGGATTTCAGGGACAAACTTTGCCATGAGTCAAGAGATCACCAAAGCTTGGGTTACGGTATCAGGTCTGTACCAATATCCATTCCTCCTCATTCTACCCAGCATCTTCAGCCCTAGCCCAGTATTCTCCTCATTCAGTGTCCATCAGGGAGAAGGTATAAAAAACTGGATATCTAAGTGTCCACTTTCCTGCCTCTTCTCTCTGTGTTTTTCATTAGTATTCTTCAGTAGCAGGAATTCCAAATGCCAATCCCCAGATACGTGCTGGCTCTACACCAGAATCACCCAGGGGTTTTTTAAAAAAACAGGTTCATGAGCCTCGCCCCTCCCATGGTTGAGGTGAGGGTGTGTGTATGTTTAAAAATCTCTCTAGATAATAATCAGTTGTTTAGGGAACTTCACAGACTCTAGTATATTAAAGGGTTGCTGTACATTTCATACTTTGATTCCTTGGACCTCATGAAACAAAAAAAAAAGTCTCTCTTGGTCTTCTAAAAATTAGTGCTTTACTACTTTTTGATTTGAAGACTAATAAATGTACTTTATGGCTGCCATAATAGTCCTGTAACTCTGAAAGATTTGATTGAAATCATAATCTTAAAATACAATATAATAATATTCATTCAAAGTCTAAATTTTGAAGGGAAAAAGGAGCTAAAATCAAAGCACAGTGTTCAGACGATAATGCAAAGGCTTACCTTTAATTGTAGAAATAAAAACTCTGTTTAAGCATTTGAGATCTTTTCTCTGTCTTTCAATAACATGACTTTTCAAATCATAGCTATTATTTTAAAACCTAATTGTCGAAAGTCCAAGGGGCTAAATTCTTAGTTAATACAAATCACTCGCAGCCCTTCAGGCCCACAGACCCCACTAGGGCTGGGGCTTGACACATTTAGAAGTTTTTGCCCCCTCTCTTTGCCATTTTAATGCACTATCTCCATTAATGCATTTCCACTTCAGTGGCTCCTAGCCCGTTGGCAGAATTGCGTCACACTGGCTTCAGAGGAAAATGACAGAAAAAAGTGCCTTGCTGGCAAACAGCAACAGGGGAAATGAATTATAATGACACTTCACTAAAGAATAGTTGCTGGAAGGCGTGTATGTATGTGGGCTACACCTGAGACACGGGTATAAGCGCTGTGTATACCCAAGAGGACAGATCAATCCATTGGCGCTGTAAGCAGACCCAGCTGTTCCCAAGCAGAGGAAGACCGCTGTTCCCAAGCAGAGGAATACCACTGCTCCAACTCGCTCACCAAACACTCAGCCACTTCAACATCAATATGGTCAGCCTGCTACTGATCAATCTACTTTACGGCTAAGAGTCATGGAATTTATTTACCCTGTTAAAGAGCAGCTAAGATTCAAAAATAATGGTAATTAAAATTCCCAACCTCCTCTTTTTACTAAAAACGAGAATATTTTAAAAGTAGTTTCAGTTATTCTGGTTTTTGGTATGATGTAAGGACTAAAATGTGGGTCTCCAGACTTATGATTGTGATGTTCAGTATAAAGATTCCCTTCCAGGCAAGAGTAATAAGACTTTTCATATTGACTCATTGTTTTCAAAACTAAGAAGTCCGAGCGTTTTTCTCCTTCTGGTATTCAGGTAGTCCACTGGGGAGTCTTTGGGGACAGCAAGAGGACAGACATCGCTTGTATCATCATCATGTAGGTGTGTGCATTTATCCAGGCAGAAATGCCGACTTCTGTTTCTATTCTTGTACGACTCAGAACCCTTACTTTAACAGCCACACTCCAGTCCAAGAATGGGAAATGCTAAAGCATTACTGGTGGGCAATTGAAAGGTGAAAAGCACAGAAATTCAACCCCATCTGTGCGCTGTCCAGTCAACTGTTACTCCATCTCACAAGGCGTGTGGTTCCAGAAACAAACCACTCATGCTGCACACGGAGCCTGAGTGGGAGTGTCAAAGCCGTCCTTCCCTCCCAGGCGCACCAAAGGCCAAGCTGATGAAAAGAATCCAGACCTCAACGTAAGAAGTAGGATCTCCACTAAGACCCTGATGAATATTTGGTTTCTAGTAGTAGAATTGCCTTTAGACAGGAGGGAGAACTAAAATTAAATAAGAGTTTTTTTTAAAGGGAAAATCTATACGGATGGCACCAAGTAGGAGGAGGAACAGCAGAACGAGGAGGCACGGCCCCGGGTCTGCTTTGCCCCGCCTGTGCCTAAGTGATCCCGGGTAGGGAACATCGTCGGTCTTCGTTTCCTCCACCACAACATCAAGGGGTAGGGATGGACGACGTCTAAATCCTTCTAGCTCTAAAATCCTATTATTCTACAATGGAAACTCTGCATCCTCTTGGAACCTATTCTTACAAAACTATTATCTTAAAGATCTGGGCCAGAACTTTGACATAAACCATCTCAAGTCACCAAAGACTTGATTAAAGTTGACATATAGGAGGTGCTGGCGGTGGCAGACTTCAGGGAATCAAAGTCGACCCTGGCCTAAAGATCGAGGGCTTGTCAGGCCTCCTGTAAGTTCCCTGAGGTCACGCATCACCTCTGGAGCTCACTTCCAAGAAAAACGTCTGGGTAACTCTGAAATACCCAAACCCACAAATCACTTGTATTTGGCAGAGATGTCAATTGTTGGACACTACCAGAAGCACCTAGAATGAATCAATGAGTGCAAAACACACTAATGACAGGGAAATTTATTTTACCGATGTGTGTGTTTTAAGCATAAAGGATACTGATAATAGATTCAGTCATTCAAAAAATATTAGGGGCCAGCCCAGTGGTGTAGTGGTTAAGTTTGTGCACTCCACCTTGGCAGCCCAGGGTTTGTGGGTTCGGATCCTGGGCGTGGACCTATGCACCGCTTATCAAGCCATGCCGTGGCAGGCGTCCCACATATAAAGTAGAGGAAGATGGGCACGGATGTTAGCCAGGGCTAATCTTCCTCAGCAAAAAGAGGAGGATTGGCAACAGATGTTAGCTTACGGCTAATCTTCCTCACCAAAAAAGAAAAAACAAAGACTATGCTGTAGCCAAGATTCGTGGCAAGGCTTCTTTAGGAAGCAGCAGGCCAAAGTCTTTCCTAAACTTCTGGCCAACTTTGGCTCTCCTACACTCAGACAATGTCTCAGAATCCTTCCAACATGATCCTACAGACACATCAGAACTGGACGGAAGATGAAAGTCATTGCCATCCCTGATCTAGGCTTTTAGTAAGATCAACTAATATTTCTAACTCTCTGTTTCTCATTACTTCAAAAGAACCCTAGATGAACTAGAAATGCTTTAAAACTGAACACAGCAATGCATTTTATGAGTAAAAAGCACATCAGTGTGTATGGGGGTCCTGGATGGATATGATGTATAAATTGTTAATTTCAAATGATTGGATATTATTACTCAGCTATCCTAGTACCTGAACAATAAGATTTACCACATTCTATTTAAGTCTTCTGATACAAAAGGAGGGATTCCTTTACTCAGAAGGTGAAAAAGTAAAAATAATTCTGTATGTTCCTTAACTTATTTGACGCAGCTGGTGGGTTTTACCCCAGTGGTACCACTCTGAAAAAAGGAATTAGTAAAACGGCTTCAACCAGTTAAACCTGTGTGTTTTTTCTCTATACTATTTTATATTCAACTAGCTGAGAAAGCCTGAAGCATAATTGTCATAATTCTTCATTTTTACAGTGAGCCTTCTGTTTCTGTCTAATTGTGCACACACGTGCCTGCACACACACGCACAGACTCGCTCACTACCTTCGTCATTAATTTGTCTTTTTCAGATTCTTTCATAGGCTCTAGGCCCTTTGGGGTTCTGACTTGAGAAAGAAGTCATTATATCAAAACTCTGTGAATACCGTGTTGCTGAAAGGCTTGAGCCACTTCTCCGAAAGAGAAAGTGACCTTTAGTGAATTGGCTTTTCAATGGGGGAAGAAAACAAAAACACGAGTTTGCTGCACTGAGCTGCTAAGTAAAGCAAAAGCATGTTGAAAATCAAATTTCTGAACCCATAGCACTACAACATGTACTATACATGTTTTCTCACTGTCAAGCTTCTGCTTAAAAAAAAAAAAAGGCACAACAGGTTATGTGCACTGCAAAGTGCAAAGGAAGGAAGATTTAAAATAGAAACAAAACTTTCTTTTCTTTCCTTTTTGGAAAGAATACTATAGACCTGAAAGGCAAAATCCAGAGCTAATAGGGAGAGGGCTGCAAAGACGAGCCTTTGCCGAGTGTGCTTTATAAGATTACGTAGAATAACTCCACCATCTTTCTTATTTTTAATTAAGGAGGAGGTGTTATATGCTAAGGAAGCTATCTGGATGCTGCTGGCTGAAAGGCAGATTTGATCTTCCCGTGCTGCTTAGCTAACATTGATTTTCTGCCCCAGTGGGAGAGACTGTACGCTGATGCGTGCCACTTACATTCATTCTACACAGCTGCTTAATGTGGCTTGGCCAGGCACAGCCCAATGGCTTGTGGGTCTAAATAGGACTCCTGAGTTGGTAAAGGACAGATCCTATGGATTAGCAGCTGATGATAAATGCTTTTCTCCCCCCACAGTTATCTTCCGACCGACTCATGAAGTGACCTTGAAGTTACCACAAGAAAGGCAAAAAAAGGAAAAGATAATTTCCCCTAAATAAGTGTTTACCTAATTCTTTATTTGCTATTTCACTTTTAGGATTATGTTTCCAGCATTCTGTATGTGTTAGTCCACTGTTAGGACCATGTTTACAGGATTTAGAACTCTCAATTGCAAAATTATCGTTGGCTCTTGCTGTCTAAGTAAATGTATACTGAATATAAAACGACTGAAAAGCTCTCTGTGTCCTGCATTCATAACAAGTAAGGAAAGCACAGTTCTCTAAGTTTAGTCTTTAAACAAAGCGAGTTTACTGTTCCCTGTTTTATTTTAACCAAAAATATGGTAAGTTTCTACTGAAACTAACTACTGAACATGATTCAATCTATGTAGGATGATCTTATCGTTCCTATACACAAAAGGATACCAGTAATATTTTGGCTTGGTAAGTCACTCAATAACAATATACTTTAAGAGCCTTTTCTAACCTCAAAATGGTGACAGGCTGATATTATACAGTTTTGTCGTCGGAAAGAACAGAGATACTTTTTGTTGCTGTATGTAATTCCTGTGTTGAAATTAATCATATGGCAACACTGTGTTTAGAAAGAAAATTCTGTGTTGGATTATTTGGTTGTATTTTCCTAGTGACTTCAGTATTCTAAAACTCCTTGGGAGGAGGAAATAACAGAAATGTATGGCACAGATGTTTGCTCAGTGATGATATAATGAAACCTCTCATAAGTCCTATTAATAACCTAAGTCATGTCTCCTACAGGGAGTCCCTTGTTAAACAAGGTTACTACACTCTGAATTTGGGGGTGCGTGTGGGAGCAGGTCATTCTCGTGGCAGGAATGACAATAACACAGTCATAATAACGGTGCTACACAACACAAGTTCCTAGACAACACAACAACAACAATGGGGGAAATGGCCCCAGAGTAGGTGATTTCATTACTTTTACGTAGATAAAAGCTTGTATTTCCCACTCAGGCATGAAGGAGAGAAGCCGTGCCAGAAGCCATGCAAAGACAGGGTCCGAGGGACGCATGCAGGTCCCCAACAAACTACCACAGTTCCGTTACTAAGAGTGAGAAACGAAACAGAACGAAACAAACAGAAAACCCAAAACAAACAAAAATAAACAAAAAGACAACCCCCTCTGAGATGGAGTTCCTTCTAGGTCCTTCCCTTTCTCGTTTTGGGTGTTCCTTTTGCAGCCAGGTGGCACGTTCATTAACAGTTTAAAAAAAGGCCCAGGTCCCGCAGCAAGTCAGGGGATGTCAGCTACCTACCCGTACTGGTCAGGCTGGTGCAGCACGGGAGCCTGAGAGTTGCCATAGTTGGGGTGCTGGGAAGAAAACATGGGGCGTCCGCCAGCCCCAGACTGGCTGGGATAAGCAGGCGACCTAATGTATGGTGGCCTAAAGCAGAACAGAAGAACAACTTCTTTGGATTTGTTCTGTAGACAAGTATGAATCCCCCTGTCCATTATGTTATCCCCACACGCAGGTGTGGAGGGTTACAGAATGGGGCACAGACTCTGTACCATGCAGCTGCCTGGGAGGGACTGGATAACGTTCCTTAAAAAAAAAAACACAACAGAAAGGGTGGGGACAGGGCAAAGGAAAGAGAAAATAAGATTCTCAGATCTAATCTCAGTTCACAGCTGTGACTTCGGTAAAAGCCAACAAATGTCCAGGCCCCGTTTAAACTCCTGGAGAGCTAAAATGGGCAGGACGCGAAGGCGAGGCTTTGAAACAGTCTACTGATTTGAAAACGCATGGATGTGTATTTACCTATTAATTGATATAAAATGAGATATAAACTGATTCAGAAAGGAAGCATAGCAAGACTTTTTAATCAAACAATTATGCCTTAATCTCTACGGTTATCTTCTTCCCAGATCATTATCCAAGGCTTCGTGTCAAATGCAATCAAGTACTTTCTACTTAAAAAGAAAATAACTTGTGCTTTATGAGTTGCAGCAACAGACAACCCATTTAAACCAAAATTAGACCTTCAATTGGACAGCCAAACCAGTCTTCACAGACAGGTTTATTAAAACAGTCCCTAAAGCCCGTGTAGGTTTGGTTCAGAGGTATAGTGCTGGGGTTCAGAAGATTTTAAGTAACCGTAATGTGGATGGGAGAGAGAGATAATGGCTGGTTTTCATTTTGATTCCTCAAGGGAAATTTATTATTATTTGGAGCAAACGGTAAGACTGGAGGGGTCCCTAACATTTTCCAAATAGCAGCTTCAGAGGAAAAGTAACAAAGGGACACATTTAAATACACACACATACACATACACACACAGGTACACACACACATAGTAGCTTTTATTTCCCTTTGACAAAAATCAGAATCTTCTCTTTTCTTCTGAAGATACCATATCTTTCAATGTGCTTTGTTTTAAAATATATTTTAACATGTTAAACGTAATTTAAAATATATTTACATGTGCCTCTTTAAAACATATTCACTTTTGCCTTAAATTTTTAAATAAGTATATTATTTTTATACAGCTCAAGTATTTACTTCAAGAATCAATTTTAAAAATCAGGATTAAAAACAAGTCAGTAATTGAAGCCCACGCTTTGCTCTATCAACTTAAACTTTCCGAAATATTATCTTTGCTTTACTAACCGCATTTTTGTTTGGACAGATAGACAGGTGTGCCCAGAAAAATAAAATATAACATGAGAATATGAAGAGTATAAATCTCACACATGTACATTTAGACAAACACACACAACACACATATGTGCATATACAAAGTTTCTATTTTATAAGGATTTTTGTGGTGGGGTAAAAACGAGGGAGGTTCTTTTTCAATGTTTTAGACTTTAGTTTTCAGGCGTTAGAATTTCCTGCCTAAACCTCGCTGTTTTAAATGGAACCACACAGACACTCCCAATGCCACAGGCTCTGGGATGCTGGCTGCCATGACGGGTCACAGCCGTTTCAAATCACCTCCCGCAACCGACCTGCCTACCACTCCGATTCCTTCCTCCACGTCTCATAGAACATAGTCTGTCATTTCCTTCTCTGACCGTTACAGTACAGAACGTATTTAACACAAAAGGAACGGCCAAGCGAAATGCCACGCTACTCTCGCCACCCCCGTGTGACCCGGGAGAATGATGCAGCTCTGTGCCCAGCACGTGCTCACACATCCACACCCAGACCGCCCGCCCCGACGGCATACCTGCTTTGCGCTGAGTTTGCAGCGGCCTGCATCACTGCGGCAGCTGCCTCCTGAGCCTTACGGTTCACGGTTGGCATTGGTGGCCCCATTCCTGGCCCCCCCTGCTGAGACATGCCAGGAGAACTGGGGGTCATGCTGCTCATATTTCCAGGAAATGGTCTGTTCTGCATCCCTGCTGATGGCATTCGTCCCAGGGGCATAGCACCACATGGCTGGCTTGGCCCTTGTCCATGCATCTGGTTGTTGGCATTGATGCCCATGCCGGGCCCTGGGCCGCTGTAGCTTGCACTGGGCACCCCACTATACGTTGGGGGTCTGGAGTAGTTACCTAAACAAAAAGCAAACACAAATTAAAGCCTTTTACTTAATCTCTGGACTTGTGAAAGCATTCACTGGAAATACTTTTTGTCCAACAATGGGATCAACACAGAATATCAGTCATTATCCTTATTAACCCTTCCCCTGTTGGCGCTGGTGAGGCTGGCACTCTCAAAATATGCTGTCTCTGCACATTGCAAAGGCAAAGAGCCACACAGGACCACTGCAGTGGGGAGGGGAATCCAGGCTGGCCATTACAACATTAACTCCATGAACAGGGATAGAACAGCGACGCTGGCATGGAGTGTTGCTTCAATGTATCCAACCCTCCCATTCTTACATTTTAACCAAAACAATTATTTCTACCCCCAGTCCTTCGGTGAGTGCCACTCTGAGACTGCACTACTACATCACTACCACATTTGACAGTTACGATAAAGGGTTCAGAAAGTCAACGTGTAAGACACAATGCACACGTGGTCAAAATCATCCTTCAAAATCCCACAGGAGGTGTCACGTGGAACTCGACATTAGTCTAGCAGAGTGAGTTTTACTCCGGTGGTGGGAACACTGGTTTTTTTTCGCTTGAGCACCAGATACAGTGGCTGGCTTGTGTTTGGGGCCACGTCTTAGGAAACATAGTTTCAAGCACCAGCATGACACTCCACACGGGAGATGGTGGCACTAGGGGAGCAGGAAGGGCCTGAGATGGAGGTGAGGAGCCCCAATTGCACCACCCCCTGCTCACACTGGGGCACACGCTCTCAGAGTAGGATGGCAGCTGTAACGGCCCGAACTATTTCAATAGTTTCGTTTTCGCTCCTTCCACACCTTGTATTTTGACTGAGTGTACATAAATTAAATTTGAGTAAACTGAAGGCATATACAACGCCACTCCAAAACAATAACTGCAGATAATAATTGCTGAGCCATACGATGAACGAGACACTGGGTTAAGTGCTCTGTGTCAACGAGTTCATTCATTTCTCCAATAACCACATGAAATACAGATACACCCACGACTCCATTCACAAATGAAGAAAATCAACACTGGCAGGTTAGGATCGAAACTCAAGCAAACTGATATGGAACCCACATAATTAACCAAGAAAATCTGCTGTCTTCTAAGAAATGACTATTGAAATAAATGCATGCAAAAAGACAAGTGGTTATAGAATTTGGATTGACATTTCTTCCTCAGTCCTTACTACTCTCTGGAAAAATCTCCTTTTTCATATAACATCACCATTCTAGGCATAGGGGGTATAAAGTTAAATATAATCTAATTCTTGCACTCAAGTTCACAATCTGTGTGTGGTGTGTGTGTTTATGAGGTGGAGGAGCAGGGGTAAGACAAGAAAAAAATACAAAAACAAAAAGATAATACAGGGCCGGCCCCGTGGCGTGGTGGTTAAGTGCGCGCGCTCCACTGCTGGCGGCCCGGGTTCGGATCCCGGGCGCGCACCGATGCACCACTTCTCCAGCCATGCTGAGGCCGCGTCCCACATGCAGCAACTAAAAGGATGTGCAACTATGACATACAACTATCTACTGGGGCTTTGGGGAAGGAAAAAAGGAGGAGGATTGGCAATAGATGTTAGCTCAGAGCCGGTCTTCCTCAGCCAAAAGAGGAGGATTAGCACAGATGTTAGCTCAGGGCTGATCTCCCTCACCCGAAAAAAAAAAGATAATGCACCTTGAAAAGTACGAGAATTAAAAGTCAGCCTCCGTGGGGTGGGGGATGCAGGGGTCACCTGTGGTAGGGGGAGGTCAGCGAAGACTTCTTTGGATAGAGGCGCTGTTGGGCTGCAACCTCAGTGACCGTGCAGGGCAGGCTCTGGGATCTGGGGGAGCAGGAGCTGAGTGTAAGCTGGGCATTTACTGCCTACACGATCTCAGGTAAGTTGTTCTCATCTCTGTTTCATTCTTTTCTCTGTAAGACAGATAATCCTGTCTAATACTGTCTACTTGAAGAGCTGCTGTTGGTGTTAAAGATAGACTATATGTAAAGTATCTCAAACATGGGCGTACAGACAGTAGGGGTTTCACTGTTGGATGTGAATAAGGCAGAAGGGGGGAGACGGAGAGCACGGGTAGAAGAGGCCATGGACGATGGCACAGGCGGCAAGAGACTGACAAACTCAAGATAAAGTCACTGACGGTCTTCGTGGGGCCACGAGGCAGGCACGGGGGCAGAGGCCAGAGTCAGCAGGGCTGGCGTACCAGGCTTCCAAGCTTGGGGTTTATGCTGAAGGTAAGGAGGAGCTTCTCTCAGTTTCCAGCAGAGACTGCATTTGATTAGTGACAACAATAAAACCAAATACTTGAAACTTACTATGTGCTATAAGCCCAGTTCCAAGTTCTCTGCACTAACTTATTCAATCCCTCCATCAAGCCCAAGAGGTCCCTATTATTACAATGCTCATTTCAGAGGTGAGGCAGAGGATGTTGGGTAGCTTCTCCCCAGGTCACGTGGCTAATGAGCAGAGAAGCCAGGTCTGCACCCGGGCGGTCTGAGTGTGGTTCAGAGTCCGCACACGCAGCCATACTGCGTGGCCTCTCAAATGCTTAAGAAAAACCCACTGACGTAACAATGTCGTCATAACCGCAAAACCAGGTTTTCTCAAGTCCACACATCTAAAGCTGCATTACCCCCAAATATGCAAGAAATCCAGACTTTTCAACTGTGACTGGGTGCTTGCTCTCTGCTAGGTGCATCCCGTGAGCTCTCCTATTTGGTTGCCCATGAAGCGTATTATTCATTGCAGATGGTGTGAAGGTCACTGTTCACACAGACCACGGGCTGGCAAACTTTCTGTAAAGGGCCAGATAATAAATATTCTAGGCTTTGTGGGCCAGATTGGTCTCTGTCACAACTAAACTGCCACTGTGGTGCCAAGGCGGCCAGAGGTGGTACACACACAAATGGGAGTACTATGTTCCAATAAAACTTTATTTACAAACACAGGTGACGGGCCAAAGTGGGCCATAATCTGCTGACCCTGCTACAGACCAATCTTGGGACAAGCTAATAAAGTGCTCCACCCTCACACAGAGGGACTCGTTAAAGCCAGCAGCTTCTTTGACCCTGAATATCCCCCAGAAGGCTCAAGAAAGGCTGAAGAATAACAAAGTGAGGCAATGGCAACCTAAGGAACTGGAAAACAAAAGGGAACAGAAGGAAGGATTTGACACGAGTTACCTCAGGTGCCACCAAGTTGCATGAGCCAGTCTTTTATGGCCAGCTCCTCAAATTAAACTGCCTTTTCATGAAGATACTCTGCCTTTGCAGAACTAATCAAACTTATATAGTTTTCAAGTCAAGGTAAAACATTCACTGTTTATCACAGTTATTCACAGAATTTCAAAAGTTCTTTATAAAAAGTTCTTAAGTTGCTTCTGCATCTCCCATCCCACGGGACCACACAGAAGGTCCCCAGTCTGTTTCCCCACCACACCATCTTGGCGGAAAGGGCACGTTCTGCTTACTCTGGTTGGGAGGGACACAGAGCCATGGGCAGGCTGCCGAGTCCTGCCTCTTCCCACGTTTCTCAGAGCAGCAGTCGTCAGCACTCTTGCGTGAGCAGAATTAAGACTTCTCTCCCGCTCCACCTCACTGACCTCACATGCTCTCACTCTCACTTCCAGATTCTCTGATAACATCAGTGAAATATAGCGCTCCTTTTTGGCTCTTGCTTTTATTAAAAATAAATAAACTCATTCACAATTTGAATGCAAATAAAATTAATTCACATATTCATGCTATTACTCCGTAGCTCGTTTCCACCCTCCCCCAACACTTGATAAGTGGCTCATTTGGTAGGAAACTATTCAGTGAAAACATATGTACCTTTGCTTTCGAAGGAAATGAAATAACACTTTAATCTTGTTTTAGAAAACAGCATTTAGACACGGTTATTGCAGACTATGCCCACAACGCAGCTTTATCGGAGAAGAAGGTTCCTGATTTTGGTGAACTTGGCTTCTAGCTGGAACAGAGAAATGCTGTCATTCTGGGTTCCTGCACCTTGGGTTTAACTGGCAGCCAGGGTCTCTATCTTAATGAACGCAAAGGAAAGACACGACTGAGATGGTCAGTTAGCCCGTAGCCTACTTCCATCTTTCTCATTCATGTTATGTACTAAAAAGAGTAGAGCTGCGTTTCAATAGCTTTGCTCAATTCAGCAGCTGGTCTTCGTCTTACAGCCGGAAGCATTCTGTAGCTGGGGGGAGTATGCACTGGAGCACAACCACCATGCACACTCATGCACGCATGCATGCACTTGTACTTAGAAAGGCCCATTGAGTACTGGCCTCCCAATCTCTTTTTCCTCAATCAGTTGGGTTGATTCCATGAATTGGCACTCAAAAGCACATGTCAAGGGAATATGTTCTAATTATAGAGGTCTCTATTTGGTAGAAGAAATGCAAAGTCCCTTTTTCTTCTCCTTGAAACTTTAAAGACTTTCCTCATTAAGCTCACATGCCTGGATAAAAATGGTCTCTAAAGGCTTTAAGTGGCTTGAGAGGCAGCAACGGATAAAGCACAGGCTCTAGAATCCGGGTTTGAATACTGGTTCTGACACTTCCCAGAGGCTCCGCCTTGGCAAGTTATTTAATCTCTCTGAACATCAGTTTTGCCATTTGTAATGATAATAATGGGGAAGAGGTAGAAAGTGACCAGTACAGCGACAAACACAGTCACCTAAAACATGACAGCTGCTATCACCATCGTCATCAAAAACAATCACAAAATTATCAGTAACCATTGATATGATCGTTCTCCATAACCTTTTAAAAACGTGTGGAAGGAGTGAAAAATGATTCATGCCCCCCGCCCCCTTTGCCTACGCGATAACATATCTTTCTCCCCAAAATAAATAAAAATCAAACATGTAAGCCAAGCAAAATATGAGAGGAAGAGCCAGGAATGAGGAGTGCAATCTTATTTCCATGTTTCTCTAATAGATTAGTAATTTGTTGGCACCAGCTTTGACAGAAAACAGATGGATCCAGCATTAAGCACAATGAAGGCAGCAGATGCTGGGCCAGCCCACCTCAGCTGGACGGGTCTTGCAGCCAAGTCCAAGAGCCCACAGTTTTCTAGTGGGTTCATCTTGGCACACCAGCTTTGGAAAATTGGTCACCAAATGAATTCAGATTTCAACCCACCAGGAGTTATATTCAAGCACCAGATAGAGGAAGCAGGAGCTGGACTCTATGCTAGTCACCATTATTATTTTAGGACGATCACAAATCTGTTCCTGATTCTAGAATATTTAAATTTGCTAGTTACATCAACATTCAAAGCTTACTGCTTTTCTTAAACTATTAAGTGTTTCCACTCACACATGAAATTTTGCTTCTTAGTTTTAGTCGTTCAACAATTACTTATGAGCAACTACTACATGCAAGGTTCTGTATTATTCCCCTATGCTGTGGAGGGTAAAATGGTGCACAAACCATAGAACAGACACTTTATCCTGGGTGAGAAAAAAAATAAATGGATAATTAGCTATATATTATGATACATATATTTGTGAATTAGGGCTAAATATGCATTTATCTTGTTGTTTAACAAATGATGTTCACCACTCTTTTTTTTTTTTGAGGAAGATCAGCCCTGAGCTAACATCCATGCCAATCCTCCTCTTTTTGCTGAGGAAGACCAGCCCTGAGCTAACATCTATTGCCAATCCTCCTCCCTTTCTGCCCCCACCAAAGCCCCAGTAGATAGTTGTATGTCATAGTTGCACATCCCTCTAGTTGCTGTATGTGGGACGCGGCCTCAGCATGGCCGGAGAAGCGGTGCATCCGTGCGCGCCCGGGATCTGAACCCGGGCTGCCAGTAGCGGAGTGCGCACACTTAACTGTTAAGCCATGGGGCCGGCCCCAGATGTTCACCACTTTTAACAGCCATCTACTAGATAATATTATTTTAAGTCGTGTTTATTAAGAAAGAGTTGACATACAATAACAACCATATACAGACTTGTAACCACCAGCACAGTTAATATGGGATATTTCTACCGTGACAACGAGTTGCCGTTTTATTATCAATCTCATCCCCACCCCTGGCAACCACTGACTTGATTTCTTCCTACAGTTTTGCCGCCTTCATCGTGTCACGTCGTCACACAGTATGTAGCCTTTTGTGTCTGGCTCCTTTCACTTAGCATCATGCTTTTGAAATTCATCCACATTGTTGCACATATCAGTAGTTTGTTCCATTTTGTTGCTGAGTAATATTCCATTCTGTGGACATCTGGGTTGTTTACAGTTTGTGGCAATTATGAATAAAGCGGCTAACATTTGCACACAGGTCTTTGTGTGGACATATGCCTCATTTCTCTTGGTAAAACCCTAGGAATGAAAGTGCTGGGTTGTATGGTAAGGGCATGTTTAACTTTATAAGAAACTCCACCAAAAAATGTATGAGAGTTCTAATTGCTCTATGTCCTTGATATTGTCAATTAAAAAAAAATACTAGCTATTCCAGTAGGTGTGTAGTGGATGTTATTGTGGCTTTACTTTTCATTTCCCTAATGACGAATGATTTGAGCATTTTTCATGTGCTTATTTGCTAGTTACCATATTTAAGTAAGATCCTTTCTATGTTAAAAAAAAAAAAAGTTATATTTCAGAAACCTTCTTCCAAGTCTACCTTTCTACTCAGGCCGATCATACAACGCTGCTTTTTTAGGCATTGCTTTAGGAGGGAAATTGATTGAGTCGTTAAGAAGACCACAAATGCAGGTTCAAAACAAAAGTGGACGTATCCCAAGTTGCATTAAAGCTACTATTTGTGGGAATAGAGATAATTTGTTTTTTGACCTGATATATAAGGCACCGTATTTTTCCTAGGTCAACATGCATTTTAAAAAGTCTTAAAATGTAAAAGTAATAACAATATTACACAAAGCTTGTAAAAGAAGAGGAAAGACCTATTACCTAACAGTATGACTTCAGCATTTCACTTTTGGTAGTTTGTTTTCCACATGTTATAAAAACTAACTCCTTTAAAAATTAAATTATACCATAACCCAAGCTCACTGCAGAAAACATAGAAACAGAGGGAGAAATAGACAAAAACGGTCCTCAGCATCACCTCCCAAAGATAATTCTTAAGCAGCGAGTAGTCAACCCAATACCCATCAAGCATGGAGGCAGGGTCAAGAAGGTACACCAGTGTCTCTGGAAGACTCTCTGTCTTCATTCGTTTAAGAAATAGTTCTTAACGGCCTCTTAGATGCCAGCTCTGTGCTAAGGGCTGGGGATTCGGCAGTGAACAAGGGCAGAGAGCTTCTGGCGGCAGGACTTAGGCAAAGAAATAGATCCCGATGCTGTCACGTGGTGCTAAAGACTATGAAGAAAAACAAAGCAGGGAGAACGTATACAGAGTGGCGAGGGAGGGCGTCCCTGAGAAGGTGACCGAGGAGAGCCGCTCTAGGGAAGGGAGCTGTGTGCGTGGCGGCTGCCTCTCGGTGGTGGAAGGGGATCTTGAGAGAAATAACCACCAGCGAGGCTGACACCACAAACAGGCCCAGCGGACACCGGGGCACAGCCAAATGCCAGGATCTGACTTCAGGGTAGTGAGTGAACAGAGCACAGGCCCTCAAGGAGCAGGCGTATAACCGTCTGCTGTGTGTGGGACCTTCAGAAAGCTACTTGTCACTCCAAAGTTTAGTTTCTTCATCTGTAAAAAGGGTATCATACCAGATTACCTATCTCATATGGTTGCTGTGGGGAAAAAAAGATAATTAACAGTAACTGTTGCTGGACATTGAAATGAACAGACAGGATTTGTCAAGGAATAGACAGAAACTGTTCCAACATTAATAAGATAACTTTTTAATCAATGAAATTATCTTTTTCATAAATGTCTATGAAATTATCAATTATATAATTGCATCATATGCCTAATTTTACTTTCATGATGCACAGATATTCAAATTTATTTCTCAAGTAAAGTATAAGAAAAAGTAAGGACTGACCAAAAAAATGTAAAAAGGTATTAACTCAATAGCCAAATTTAGTACTAAACGGTAAAGTCTCTACAGTAAGAAAGGAAGGAGTCTCCAAGTCACCGATGCCACACGCTGCATGAGCACCTGTGTGCTCCCTGGGCTCAGAGTTGCTGGGCTCCGCGCACGCCCACACAGACTGCATGGGAACGGTGCCCCCTGGAGGAGGAGCTCTGATCTGCTTCACCAGATGGCAGAGGGACCAACAGCAGTTGGAGGAACCCTTCTGAAGGGACGCTTGGTACCTACCACTCTAAGTTGTGATTTAACAGGTCATTTCTTTCCAAACAAACATTTGAAAAAATGGCAGAGCTATGAGCCCAGGAAAAGGCACCTTGCTAAGATGTAAAGTAAAGTTGCGCGTCCACATCCTGCGCTTCTGCACTGCTGTCCACGACTGTCATGTCAAGACCTGCAGTCAAGTCCACCGGATGACAAAGTCGCAATGATGCGCTTAGTCATCGGTGAGGGGAGTGCATGTCGGCATTCTCGAGTGGGGTTGATTTTTATTAGCAAGGTAAAATAATTAGCTTCATACTAGTCAAAATAAAAGTTGCTTTATGTATTTCCTTTTTTTAATTTTAAGTTGATTTGTGCTTTAAATTTTCCTTACTTCTTTCCCACTTCCCAGGTTTTGATAAAATCATGATACTTATCAGTCTGTTAAGAAAAATTGACGCTTAAATCTTGTAACTCGAAGGCTAAATTTGAGCATCAAAAGAAGACTGCACTATCTTTTGCTATAAAATGATCTACTTCAATTTCTGTTTTTTCTAATGTTAGCAAGATAGAGATTTAGAATATTTCTTTAATAACAAAGCAGCATAGAATATGGAATTAATACTTTTGCCTAGCCCTGTTCATTTAACCACAAAATACAGTTAAAGGAACAGGAAGCTGTAATCACATCAAGTGTATTACAACCCATTTCAAGAATAAAATGAGTAAACTGAAGAGGGAATGACCTGCATAGAAATCCGCCTTTGGAAAGCCAAAGCACAAGATCTTGTCAATCTGCAGCACTGGCCGGGGAAGAAAAATGAATCCACATGGCAGACACACTCACCTCTGTAGAAGAGAGGCTGAATTTAGCTTAATTCGATAATAAGATGAGGTTCTGGACTTACAAGAGCGGAGACTGAAATCCTGGGTCATGGTGACACCAAGGTTGTCATGGGCCTGTAAGGTACTCTCCAATAGCTAGTGGGCCGCCAACTAGTGACATTTATACGTCGTTCCTCTTGAACTGAAATAGTTGTAAGATTATTCATGTGTCATTCACTACTTTGGAAGTGCACTCATTTCAACTAGATATCATTTAAAGTTTGCTGAATTTAGAAGAAACATATTTTAATGAATGAAGGGAGAAGGGAGATTTCAGATGGCATCTAATTTATTTTAGAGCAAAAAACCTTAAACCCTTCTCAAAAACACCTTTTACCAAGTAATTTAGAAGTAAAAGGCTCATCAGACTCACCTACTTATAAGTCCCCTGCTTCCTAAGACACACACTGTACAAATTAAGGTATAATACCAGGGCTGCGTCAGTGTACAACCTGAGCAGCTGTATGTGGTGGCCCAGACACTACCATACAAGTGAGTGACAACCAGGTGGAATCTAGACTCAGAATTATTGTTAGTTGCCCAAGAGTAATACCGCTTATTCATAGCAAAACTAAGGCTAGATCCTCATTTTTTGCAATTAGTGACAATATGCAAAAAAATACTTGTGGACAGTCAGGGTAACAGACTGTTCTAGAGAACACAAAAGCAAATAAGATAGTCTTTGTCCTTAAGAAATATAAAGGCTATGAAGATAAAATTGATTTCAGTTCTCTTTTTCCCTTACAAATTCATTTATTGATAATTAACATGTCAATTACATAATTTCTTTCATTTTATTAAAGCAAGCCCCTATGGCCCTCTCTACTTGCAAGGGGAATTATTACATGTGTTTGCTTGAAGGTAGAAAAGTACTATTTCATAAAATATACTGCAATCAAAAATTATTACACATTTAGATTGGCTTCATCCCATTTGTATATTTAATAATTTAGATTTTACAGTATTAACATACATTTCTAAAAAATTCCCCTTTTTAGCTTCACAAGACTTTTTTTTCTTAATCTTTTTAGCATTTTTGATGTATTTCCAAGTCTCTATTCCTAAAATATTCCTGCTCCTTGAAGGCAAGTGGTTTCTCTCTTGTTCCCCTAGCAGCTCACTGAATGAATGAACCAGAGAGGAGGGGCCACATCTAAGGCATGGGAAACAACACACCCGTGACTATGTCAGTGGCCTCTGAAGCCTCCCTCGGTTTGAACCCTGGCTCTGCCACTTACCAGTTGTGGGGAGCTGGGCAAATGACTTTACCTGCTCATCTGCAATATGGGGATAATGTCACAGGTTTCCCATTAAGAAAATGGGCAAGCCTGCCTGAATTTGAACCCTGGATTGACACTGTGTATCCTGGCAAAGTTGTTTACCTGATGTTTGCCTCAGTTTCTTCCTCTGTCAAGTGGAATACTAACAGTACCTATCATATCGCACGTTTTAAGGATTAAATGAGTTAATATATAAAAAAACACTTAGAACAGGACTCACGACATAGTAACATATAATACATGTTGGTTGTTATTACTAATAATTTGGAGAAGCTGCTCCTGACCATAAAATGGTTGGCACAAAGAGTTATAAAATACTTTCCCCTGAGAGCTCTTAAAGACAAAATAAACCCAGAAGAAAGTCATCTAGTTAGTAAGAAAAACGGAAGATGAGACTGATGACCTCTTGGGTCACTGCACAAGCGACTCTTTCCAGAGACATTAAAGCGTGTAACACGAGGACGCAAGCTGGATATTGTACTAATAATTCTAGTAGTTAATTAAAAGAAGGAAGAAAAAAATACTTCATTTGGGTCCCTGTTTAAAAGGATCAACAAAGAGAGAAATGCCCAGGTAAGAACATTTATTGACTCGAACGATACATATTACTAGTGTAATTTCCTGTCATTTAGTGTCTGCTGAGGAGAGGAAGATACAAGCAGGAACGGCAAACAATTTTGATTTGAACATAGAGAGAACCAGGACCCTGATTTTAGGCATACAGCACTTGGAGGCAGTCAAGGAACCCAGGCGGGTACACGCCTCAGAGTGGAATGTGCTGGAGACGTCTCGTGGGAGAAGAAGAAAACCGCAGAGGGCACGATATTGCAGGCACGTTTTTTCCCAAGGGTAGAAAGCGCTGAGTAAGGAAATTACCGTCCTTATTTTAAATTGTTTCTAATACCAACCTAAACTCAGTATTTATGCCTTAGAAAAACCCCAAACACAAAACCTTCTTGACTGTATAACGGAAACATTATGCAGTGGATCCATGGGCAGCATTAACATCAAAGGCTCTGGAGGTGAAGCAAAATTTAGACTCATAGAACATTAGAATTAGAAGCAACTTCCAGGGTAACATAATCGAATTTTCTCATTTTCTAGAGGAAAAGTAATTCCTAGAGAGTGAGCAATTTTCCAAGGACACACAGCCATTTGGATGAGAACCCTCACAGTGCTCTTAAGAATCTTAATGTTCAACAATTCTGGAAAACTGAGGGTTTTATTTGGAAAAGAAATCCATTCTGTAGAAATTACCTTTCTTGCTATTAAATCTTATAGTGTAAGCGCTTTCTTAGTCATTCACAAAAGACTCATCAGAGAGATGGTCCCGGGCTCCATTTTCCCTTATTATGAGAGCAGTAGAGGATGAGGTTGCAAAGTGAACGACTTAAGAGTACAGACACCAATTTCGAAAATTACACGAAGCCCTTGTGAGTTTTAATGGTGAAGTCCCAGACCTTTGGCCACCCCCAATTCTGAGAATGAGGCTCTGACCTTGTCTCCAATTACATTCGGAGCAAAAGTCCACATTTTCTGTGCCTATCACAACTTATAAATTGCTTTTCCAACTTTCACTGAAGTTTTCTTCTTTTCACGATAGCCAAAGAAACCCAGTTCTGAAGACATCCACCATGCCGAGTGGGGTTCAGGGGCAGGGGGCTTTCTCACAGCTGAGTGACTCACCATCCTGCCTCAGCTCAGCGATAACCTGCTAGATGTCACAACTGCCTGGGGCTGATGGGGAACGGGGCAGACAGTTACTGTCAATTGGGACTTAACTTCGAGGGCTTACTGGAATCAATAACATGGAAAACCTTTCATGACATGGTGTAAAGGGAAGCAAAACACGAAGTCTGCAACCACTCTGACTACACGCATATGGACAAAGGCAGAAAGGGCCATGGAAAAAGCTCTATGTTTTGGGTGTTCTAACAGTCTTCCTAACAACAGAAATAGTCGGAATATAAACTAACAAAGCAATATAAGGCAAGGCAATGACGCTACATTGGTAGTACTGAAAGTGCTTAACATCCTTCAGGAAGAGATCTTCAAAAAACAAGATAATATAACTCAGTTTTCAAACTGTGAAGTCCTATAAACAGAAAGGAAAACTTCTGAGAAACACTAGGCAAAAGGCCGAGACGGTGCTTGGGGCTCCTCATAGAACTGTCTGGCCTTGTAGGCATTTACTCAGTGGCTGGAGAGGATCAACACAGCACAGTTTGCTAATCAGATGCAAACGCCTCTAGAAAATCATACGGCTTTATTTAACGTAAGGAGACCTGACTTTGCTGTGGAGGTGGTAAACATTTTACTACAATTTCCTAGTGGGCATCATCTTCACTTGGAATATTCTTGGTATTTTCAGAAGTGAGGAAACTCTGGGAATTGTGCCAGATTATCTCATTCTCTCTAAATTATCCATTAATGTCTAATTCAAATAAACAAAATATAAAGAAGGTGCTAAATTCAAATGCCTTATTGCCAAAAGTGACTTAGAAAAAAATATATATATCAGGTTAAAAACCTTGATAAAAGGTTTCTACATGTATAAGACAAAACATACACCAACTTCCAGGAAGGCAGAACACAGTGCATTTTGTGCATGGTTCCACTCATTTTTCTATGCTTCCCTTATCTTCCTTTTTAAAAGATGTGTCTATTTCAGGCTTTGTCCTGTTTCTAAGAGTAAGACTGGAGATGATTGGGAAAACAGAACTACTATTTACCTGATGCAGCACTTTGGAGACAAACCAGGAGAAGATGTAAGGGGATGACATCTTTCTGAGTAGTGAGCACATTGTTATAAAGATAACTAAGGAGAGGGAGGGGGCAAAATCAGAATTCAGCATAATGAAACCCAAGTTCTAAAACAGAAACTTTTTGAGGAGAAGGCTTGGGTCTTTTCCTCAACTACTCATAGAAACCAAGATTTACTCCTTTATTAATAACACGTGTATGAAGAGAACTTACCACAGTGTCTGATGCATGAATGCTTAATGAACAGTTGCTATAATTATTCTTCCCATCACTATGGGCAACTGAAGGACAGTGGGTTTGCATTAACCTCACAAATCTATCAGGTAACAAATAACAGGATCTTAAAAGATGTTTATAATATTAGACCTTGAAGGACTAATTTATTAACAAAATTTCTGCAACCTACTGCAATGCATTTTGGAGAAACTTTTTTTTTTTTTTTACCTTGTGGTCCATACTGGCTCATCTGTGGACCGTAAGTCCCACTTGAGTTACTCTGCTGAAAGCTACTGATTCCAGGATGCATCTGGCCTCCAGGAGAAGGATGAGGCGACATGGATGGTCCTGTCTGTTGAGGTCCATACTGAGACATCTGAGGGTTTCTTTGTGTGCCTGCCATAAAACCTAAGTGGGAAATAAATGGAAATATATAAACGCAGGTGACAAAAATGGACATGGCATTGTGGGGAAGGAGAAGGTTGGTGCTATGAGATTCTCCTAAAGAAACACCTAAAGACACCTCAAACTTAGTGTGGAGGATTTGGGAGGGACCCCTGGGGCTACCCTGGTCCTAACACTGAACTCTCATTACACTTCCCAGGAGCCCAGTGGATGGTGGACTTGAACCAGGGAAAGGAGAAGAGGGAGAAAAGGCAAGTAACCTTGACCTCTTGTATATATGAGGGCCCTACAAAAAGCAACAGTAAGAGCTAGGGCCCGTTTATTGCAAGCCCTCCATTCTTGCCCGGCTGGACTCATTGTACACGCCCCCGTAGAGCCTTGGCTCACTTCCTGATCTCAGAGACGCATGTCTCCGGCCACTTGAACATCTCACCCCTCTCTTGACCCCAAGCCAACACCCAGATCTCTTCTGCACATAACTGGTTTTCTCCCCTCTGATCTCCAAGAGCAATGGTTTGCCTTGACTCCTAAACAGCGCTGCATAAAACTGTAAACAACTGGAGGGTTTGAGGTGTATTCTGCTATTGATATTGACTTCCTCCCACAAACCTGTTCTCCCATGGTCTCCCCATCCCCGCCCATGGCACCACCACTCCCCCAGATGCCCACGTCAGAAACTCCTGACACCCACGAGTCCTTCCTCCCTCCCTTCTTTCCCGCATGAATGATCGATCCATCAGCACATCCCGTTGCCTCTGCTTCCGAAATGCCTCTCGAGCTACTCCTCTTCTCCACTTCCACGTCCACCAAAGCCTCGCCCCATCTACCTCTTCTCTCCCCACACGCTGCCACGGTCTAACTCAGCCTCTAACTCTCTCTCTCAGCATCACCTCCCATTTTGCTCCTTTCGGTTTGCTTTTCACAAAGGTGCCAGAATTATCTTTCAGGAATAAAAAAGGAAATCAGTGCATATCTTTCCTGCATAAAACCCTTCAAGGCTTCCCACTGGACCTGGGAACGAAATGCCAACATCTGACTCTGGCCAGTGAGATCTGTTGTCTGCTGTTGCCTTTCTTGCTTTAGCCATTTCCCACAGTTCTCTCCTTCTCACCACCCTGTAAGTCCACTGGCTTCTGACAGTTCCTAGAAGGTACCGTCAAGCTCCTTCCCTCACCAAAGCTTCTCTCTCTTGCTCCCTCTTTCTTCTGCCTGCTGGTTCTTCTCATCCTCTAGGTCCACCTCCCTGACTGCTCAACCTGAATGGGCACCATCCCTTGCTATTTTTCACCTGTCTTTCTTCACAGCACTTTTTATAACCGGTAATCATCTTTTTTTAAATTTTTGGCTCACTTATCTCTCTTCTCTGCTAACATAGGCTCCAGAGGACCAGGGTCATGTCTGTGCTCACTATTGCTTCGTAAGCTCCCAGCAGAGCATCTGGCACATGGTAGGTATCAAGAACTCGTTTTTGAATGAATGGACATTAAATTCCTCATACACTCAACAGAGTGCTGGGCACAACACAGTAGCTGCTTGGCGGCTAGTTATTCCAAATGGATAAAGAGAATCCATCTTTAAATTATGCACAACTATAATGTCAAGGTACATCCATATAACAGCAGTTCAGGCAAATAAGTGAGTATGGAGAACCAGGTATGAAATATTCATTTGGACAAAGAGTACCCCAAATCAGGACGTATCTAAGAAAACACTAATATCATCAAACTAGCATACTAACAAACAGCAGCGTAGATAATAACTCTCAGAACCCAGGAGTTGGGTTGGTGCGAGTCCACAGGTGACAGGTGAAGGTCCTATTATGCTGGAGATGCAGGGAGGGGAGGTTGCTGCCTATTCCAGAGGAGAACGTAGAGCAGTGGCTTCCAGAGAGTCTACTGAGGCAGCCCGAGGGTAGGATGATGCCGGGGTGCAAGGTCAGCTTAAACTTCGGGGGTTAAGTGGGGCAGGGCATTTACAAAGCCACGGTTTACACTTCAGGAAGAAAAAGAAAAAGATCTTTTAACATTGCTTCTGTCTAAAGAGACAGACATAAAATAAAAGTAAGTAGAGCTGTTCCTTATTATCCTATTTCATTTATTAAGATAAGCCTTATGAAATTGGGCTCAATTGGCAGCTCCCAGATATAAATCATCATAGAAAATGTTTGCTTTTTCAAATCTGAAAACAAACAGAAATCAGAGCACTAAAATTACTATAAATGATTGCATCTTAAGATGTTACATGAAATATTTATCTAAGCTTTACTACAAAATTCTCAAGAGTTTCATAGAGGCCTGTTTAATAAAAATGTGTTTCAATTCCGCACAGATTGTGTGGGTTTTTCTTTGTTTCGGAGAAGGACTGTTTTCTTCTTCTTTCGTTAGGGAAAATAATACAGGTCCTTTAATTAGCATTAAATGTCATTTCAACCACGAAAGTGTCCATGTGGAAGGATTAGAACCTCTGATAATACGTATGGTACATCCTTAAGTCATTGTTGCTTCTGGGACACTTACTACAGGCTTAAGGTTTGTTCACATGAGTTCTAAGAATTCTTACCTGGGCAAGTTATTTCTTTATTTCTGACTGTTTACTTACTTAAAAATATATATGCCATGTTCCACTTGAACTATCTCACTCATCACTGGCATTTTGCAGAAAATTAAGTTTGTGAAAAGGCTCCAAAAGAGGTAGAATGTTAAAGCTAATTCAAACAGAATGTGTCATAGCATCAAATTCTACTATTTAGGGACATGGTTCTATGGGGTATGGAATCCACCTCTTTCCATAGAAATTAAAATCAGAAAGCTACTTTTTTTCTCGGTATGCTTTTGCAATGGCACCACTTAGAAGGGCTTCCTGAAATCTTGTTTTATAATTTTGGTGAGACTCACCCCCTTCCATGTATCCCTAAAACTATGACAGGAGAAGGTGACATAATTTCCCTGACTCCTTTCTGAGCTATCATCAGCTAACAGCAATCAATGGAGAGGAGAAGGCCTAGATTATAGTTTCATTTGTGTCACTAGCTCAGAATATAGTAGGGGAGACAGACATGTACATAAATATATTGCAGTGTGTACAGAATTGATCCAACTGGCTGTGTGACCTCAGGCAAATCATAATTTATCTGAGCCTCAGTTTCCTCATCTTAAAATGAAGGTGAGGATGCTGTAAGATCAACTGAGATAACAAGTGCAAGTGTTCTGTGATCTGTAATGTGATGTACAAAAGATGATGATGCTAATTTCCTGGTTTATACAGCGCCATGAGTATCTTTTAACTCTTGAATACCCCACACATTCAGATGTAGTTTCCAGCTAGGATAACAAGCAAGTTTTTATTTCTACATTTGTTTTTTTATTTAAATACGTGGAATCCATGTTACTCCAGTACTTGTGTAACTGTGTACAAATTCCAAAAGGTTAAAAAGGGTATATATGTCCCTATCTCCTACCACCGAAATCCCCTGGCCAAAGGCAATGGTTCTTAATGTGTCGTTTCAGAGATAGTTTATAATTTGTTTGATTCTGTATTTCTCTTATCATGAGTAAAGTCCAATGTTTTGTTTAACAGCTGTTTTTATTTCCTTTTCTGGAACTGTTTATATCATTTGCCCATTTTTCTATTGGTTACTCTACACCTTGACTATGAAGTATTTCATCTTGTAGACACAGCTCCTATCACCCAACAGTTGTATGGCTCACTGAAGCTCTTGTATTTGCAATCCTGTGGAAACTGGTCTTTCAGTCTGATTAACACCAGCATAGGCCAGGCTGGCTGAGCAAGAAAGCGATATGATCTAGTTGCATTTCTGAAAGTGAATTCTACAGTAACGTGTGGCATGAAGAAAGGACTGAAACAGAGTCAGGCTACAAGTCAGAAGACCAGTCAGGAGGTAGGCAAAGTGGAACATTATATACAATCACAATTAAATGCCAGCAGTAATCCTACTCAAAGAGGCTTCCACTATGGATATAACCATATTTTTAAAACATTATTGAATATCGTCATAATCTAAACAAACTGATGAAAAATTAGGAGACAACTAAAAAAGGAGAATTTCTACTTTTCATCCTAAAGATAGAAACTCTGCACGTCTATTATTTGTTTCTTCATCTGTAAAATGGAAACAATTGTTATCTACCTCATTGGATTGTTGTGGGAATTAAATGAGATAATGCATGCAAAACACTTACAACAGTACCGGGCACACAGTAAGCTTTCAAAAATTACTAGCTACTACTATTATTACATAGTCAAGAAGGGGAAGCGAGAGAGGCAGTATGGTGTGACAGAGAGGGCCCTGAGCTAGGATGTTAGTCCTAGCCTTCCATCTTTGCTGTGCAGAATACAGCAACTAATCTAACCTTTCTGGTCTCAGTTTCCTCACCTGTTAAATGGGGATGGGGAGGACATGGAGTACTTATAGGGGCACTTCTAGCTCTAGTTCTCTAGGATTCTGGCTTAAACATTTTTTTCTAGAAAAAATTTAATTCAGGTCTGTAATTCCCATCTATATTCATTTGGGGTATTCCTTATTTTGTTATGATTTGTTTCAACCTTTATTTTGAATGAAATAAATGTTAAAATGTTTCCAAAAATCAAATTTCAACCAAGAATTTTCTACCTATTTATGGTGACATATTTATTTGATTGTATTTTCTAAACTTCTTTTAGAAAGTTATTATAAAATGGCAGCTTGTAACATTGTGAATAGAAAAACTGACAGCTGACAGAATGAAGCTGCTTTTTGAAAAAGGTGTGAACTTCTTCTAGTTACGAGCCATTGGAGTTTAGAAAACCAAATTTTCTAGTGAGGGAAATTTAGAAAGTATTAAATGAATTCCTATATATTATAAAAGGATATTGGATTACTAGATGTATTATGGAACTATATGCCCCAAACAAATATCTAACATGGGAAAATTCAAACTTTGGGAAAACATTAAATTAGATAATTATTGTTTACATTATATAAAAGGACTTACCAAAAAATCATAGAAACTCCATATGAAAATATGATTTATAGATTTCATTCATAACATAAATCCCTGGAAGGTTTATATAAATTAGTTTACTTTACCTAGAAGGTTTATATAAATTAATAAATTGAATTGAGTCCTTCATTACATGTGTATACAGTCACAAATGCTTGTGCTACCACATTCCAAACAAAGAGAGGCACACTTAATCATGAGGCCACGGGGAGGGCCTAATATTCTGATATGAGAAATCAGAACTGCCCTTTAGCAAAAAAAAAGAGAGTGCAAAAGCTCTACTCTCAGAAAAAAGGTAATCACTGTCATGGGAAACACACACACGTTGCATCTGTTTGGAGTCAGATGCAGCTTAGAGACTGCCTCTACCATCACCCTGTGGGCCCAGAGGCTCTCTCGTCTGAAAGAGTAAAGGCACTTCTTGCTTTGCCTTACAAGATTGTTCCGAGAGTCAAATAAGAAAAACACATGCGCAAGTGCTTTTCTAAACTGAAAAACACCATGAAAATGCCATACAAAGGCATTATTACTATTGCCTTTTTAGAGATGCTCCGAGCCCCTCATTCACTGCGTGAGTTCTGATCTAAGCGATCACACGGGTAACTCAATCCACATACTGTAATGTCACACAAACCTTCTACCAGCATGCCCCAATTTTACTGCGGTGTTCACGAAATTGTGGTAAGAATAAGAGAGCATTAAAAAAGAAGTAAAAGATGTGACCCTTGTCCTTGAGAACTTAAAATTTAGTTGAGTAGAAAATAAAACCTATCCACAGGGAACAATGATAAACCGAAATTACAAAGCAACTGCACCAGGTGGGGATATAAACAATGAGTGAAACAGACACAGCGTCTGCCCTCAAGGAGCTTATATTCCAGTAGGAGAGACAGACATCTAAGGAGTAACTAAAAGTAGGTATGTGATGAGAATAAGAAAAAAGTTCTGGGGCTATGAGGGCATACGAGGACTCAGCTCAGACTGGGGACGAGGAAGGTTTCCCAGAAGAAGTCCTGTTTAAGCTGAGACCTCACCGATGTGTAGGAATAACCCAGGCAAATCTAACAAGACCGAGACCGCTTCTGAGATCTAAGACAAAAATCTGTCTGACTAGCAAAGTGGACACCACATGTATCCTCCTGAAAGCTAAAGCTCCTGCATTCAGCTGAATCCTGGCGGTCACTGTGGCACTCTTTCATTTGGTCAGTTCTTTTCAATGGTTCGTTTAAAATTTTACCACTTTCTCGAAGCCCTCCCCTAGCCCAGCTACTAACTGTCACCAAATGATCATCCACACCACAGGAAAGGCAGTATCACCTCTTACAACACCTTGTCCTGTCGCCCACCAACGTCCATATCCATGCCCAATCCATCTCAGAAAAAGGAAATCTTTTGCTCGTATGCAAGGCTGGACCCTTCACTTATGCTCTGAATCCTGTCCTTCTCATCTCTCCACGATCTGTCAACAGTGTTTGCTCAAAAACCAGTCACTGACTCTTGACTGCTTAACAGAATGAAGTTCAAACAAACTTATTAGCCCAGCATACAAATCTTTTCAAAATTTGGCAAGACTATTTCTCCAGCCCTATCACGGCTACATGGTCATCGTGGCATATCCACTCTGCCTTTTCTACCTCCCTGCAGGCACCAGGTCACTTTAGACCTGCAAGTCTTTGCACATTCATTCACTTAACACAATTTATTGACTCCCTCTCATGTTCCAGGCAACTCTCTATTCACTGGTCTAATAACAGCTGACATTTAATGAGCAGATGTTATGTGCTAATAGATTTGTTCATTATTAGCTTATTTAAACTTCAAAACAACTGTGAAGACACTGAGGTTCACAGAGGTTAATTTCCTGAGGCCACTTTCAAACATTTTTTACCACAATCCATAGTTAAGAAATATATTTCATATCATGATTCAACGTGTATTTGTGAGTATATGTATGCTTATATATTCATACGTGGTATTCACACACATGCTGTATGTTTCACAAAAACAATTTCTATCCTTATCATGTGCAATGCACTATGAGAGACTTTTTTCTTTTTTCTTTTTTTTTTGGTGAGGGAGATTGGCCCTGAGCTAACATCTGTGCCAATCTCCCTCTATTTTGTATGTGGGACACCTCCACAGCATGGCTGCCAACGAATGGTGTAGGTCCGTGCCTAGGAACTGAACCCGGGCCTCCAAAGCACAGCGTGCCAAACTTAACCACTAGGCCACAGGGCCGGCCCCTACATTTTTTTCAATTAAAAAACCCCCTAATAGGAGGCACAGTTTGAAAACAAAGTGCTAGATTGTGTCCTCTACTGAACATGCCATTTTCACAGTGTGCCCAGGAGGCCATTCTCCTCCATGTAGCTGACACGCTCCTGTCTTTCCTAGCTCCCCCTCCTGCTACCTTCATGGCATTCCGTGGCTGTCCAGACAAGCAGACACTTTCATCACATGCTTGCAAAGCACCACGTATGTTAGCTGAGGTAGAACAGTTATCACACTGCTCTCGTTTTTTGCCGGTGTGTCTGTCTCTCTCCCAACTGTGAGCAGTGGGGCTTTAAAAAGCACGCTTTCTTCACGTCTGTCTCCTCGGGACCAAGCAAGGTGTCTGGCACAGAACTGGAACCAAATACATGTTTTTAATGAACAAGAAAACATCTTCATTCAGAACTCATTTATTTTTACTTTACAAAAACAGTGTAATAAATGTGATGGTCTGGCTCCCCATTTCACAGTATGCTGGAGGAACCACTTCCAGGGAAAGGAAGACAGCTACTCAAGGAAGGAACCCTGACAGCTGACAGCCCAACAGGCCAGAAAGCACAGTTACTTCTATCACCTAAAGATCTGCCAAAGCATCCACTCTGTCCACCTCCACTGTCACTGCAAATTCCCATTCTGGCTTCACCACTTACAGTTAGGTGACTTCAGGCTAGTTAGTTAGTTTAGTTAGTTAGTTAATAGCCAAACTTCCATTTCCTTTCTGAAAACTGTGGATGACAACTGAGCCTACCTCATAAGATTAAAGGAGAAAATGTATGGAAAGCACACAGCTCAGTGTCTGCTCATAGACAAGAGGCTCAATAAATTATAGCTACGATTATTCATATATTTTTTAATACAACCTGCCGTTTATTTCCTGTCTGAATGGCCCCAAGTTTCTGAACTGGCCTCTTCTTGCCGCTCCCCTGCAAACCATTCCCCACAGTGAAGCCAGAAGCTGCAAGTCTCTGGATCGTGTTTAATTCACCGAGGTGACGAATGCCATACCCGGTGAGCCTCCTGGCTGACAGCCTGATGCCCTTGCCCAGGTAGCATGCAGCTCTGTGTCGCTGTGTGGCCTACCTGCTCTACACCTCCTCCACCAGAGCCAGTTATAGCTTATGGGTGGCTTTCCTCACTCAGTTGACTCTCCAGAAGCCAGTGCCCTTTTCCAGATAGCTAGCCAGCCATGTTATTTGGCTCAGAAAAGATCAGCTTGTCAGTTTCAGGCCACTCAGCCAACAACTACAGTACTGATTAGCTCTGAGGGGCACGAGACACACTGTACATCCTTCCTGATCTGGCAGATTCCCCAGAGCTTGCCTACTGAGAGCGAGTGAGAGTGAGCGAGTGAGAGAAATCACGATTCCCGTCAAGTGCCTGAATGGACTCTCAGTGTAAAGAGCAAGGATCTAGACTTTTGTTCACCACTGGACTACAAGCACCTACGACAATGACTAGCTTGAGAAACATTTCTGCAATGGATGAACCAATCCATTAGGTTTTTCTGTGGGCTTTACAGGGAGATCAGAGTCTGAAATAAGACGACCATTCTCTTTTTAGCTATAAAGAGAAACACCCAAGGGTGGCCCAGGATAGGGGAGGACTGCTCTTCTGCTGAAGGCTTGTCACTGCACTCTGGAGCCCATGTGACAAAAGCCCCATCTTGGCCAGGTTTGTTTTCACCATCTAGTTAAGATGCTAACAACTCGCCCTAAAATTTATTCCAAAGGCAGAGAGTGTTAATTTACATATTTAATTACAATTTGATAATTTTTTGAATGCCATAGTCTATGTATCCAATAACTAAAGGCAAGATTGGCAGTGGGGTTGCCAGGACCCCGTCTGGAGTCATTCAGTCTGCACGTTAAGGATTGTTTTCTTTAGGGCCATTCTCCTATGGGTATTTATATTAGTATCAATGGAAAATTTCTGGACAATCTATTCATTACATGGCAGTATAAGTCATGTTAAGTCAAGTATAGAGAAAATGCTACTTCAATCTCTATTGTAGAGACTAGTATTAAAGACTAAGCCAAAGAGACATTTTTCTTTTCTTAATTTTTTTTTAATCCCTTCATTGCTGCCTTGGAAAACTGGCCTAACAGAGAGTTAGCATTTCTCAAATGTTTATCTACATCATTATTAGATAAGTGAGTTTTCTGGATCTTTCAAATATTTTCTTCAGCACTGTACTACTTATGGTTTATTAAGTGGATATTTCTCCTGGTTTAAAAAAACATGCTGCATGATTCTCTTACTTGTATGGAAGAAAATTCTTACAGAAAAGAAAGATCCAGTGTTACTGTCTAAACCTCAGCAGACGAAAAAAAATTTTAAAGCAACTGATTTATGTAGTCATTATAAACAACTCACATTTTCCATATAAGAGATGAAATGAAGACAGAATATTTTTATGCAGTAGGAATGAGGAAAAACTCTTTACTGGACAAGACAGAGATATAGCTTATCTTTAGAAATACTTCAAAAATTCTCAAAAACAGGGGCCAGCCTCGTGGTGTAGTGGTTAAGTTCAGCGCACTCCACTTCAGCCGCCCGAGTTCACGGATTCGGATCCTGGGCGTAGACTTACACCACTCATCGGCTATGCTGTGGTGGCGACTCACATATAAAATAGAGGAAGATTGGCAAGAGATGTTAGCTCAAGGCAAATCTTCCTCAACAACAACAAAAGAAAAACAATTCTCAAAAATAGAATGATATTATGTTTAATTTAAAAAGTAAACTTGGGCCTTAAGGCCTATTTGGGAGAGACGATATATAGGAAAATAGAGAGGAAGCCTTCATGAGTCCGAAGAGGCAATGACTGGCTGTCACAACTCCAAAGCAGTCACTGATGGGTTAAAGGACCATCCGATGAAATTGCATCCCTAAGTTGACGGATGTTACAAAAACTGCCTTAGAATGAAAGTCAAATACATAATGAAGCAAAAACAGGAAATTTCAGAAGATTAAACTGGAAGGCATTTTAACATGAATCTTAGCCTCCGACTATATATCCTTTTCCTCTTCACACAAGACCAAACTCGGCGACAGAAGCATCAGAGACTTTAACTCCTGTTGGGAAAAACAAAGATAAGCACAGAGCTCAGATCATGGTTCATCCTACCCACGAAAGAGAACACAGGAAAGAAAGAGCGAGAGGGCTCAGGCTAATGCGGGAGCAAGAGAGCACAGGACCGGCGACACAAAACGTGGTTTCTTCATCAGAGGTGCCTCCGCAGTGGGCAGACAGCTTCAGCACTGTCAGGATACCAACCAAACTCCCAAGGTTCCATAAGCCACCAAAAAGCAACGCACGTTCTTCCTCTGGCACATGGACAATTTATTTTCATGTTGGCATCTGTTAAAAATTCACAGAAGAACTGCCTTGTTTCTTCAAGCTGGTTCAATAAAAGATGTTTCCCCACGTGTGAAATAATGGTCACACGCTGTACCACCTTAGCAGAGCCTCTGACGATACAGACAGAGCGATTTCTCATCGCAAATAGGTGTCACATTCCCATTTGGAGAGAAAAATAGATTTTTAAGAATATTCTTGTTACATGTTAATATCTTCAGTGTTTATTTGCCTGCCTGCTTCTCTTCACAACAGGAATTGCTTTGAGGAAGACAGAAACTAACGACCCGTTCAGGGCTGTAACCCAGGCCCCCCGGTGCTCTCCCAGCTGTGCCAGCAGGTCAACTGGCACAAGCTCTTCCTCCTCTTCCTCCCCTGCCGCCACCCTGCCCTGTACTCGTGCCCTGTATTCAGGGGCACAGACGACAGCATCTAAGTTGTCCCCATCCACCCCACAAAACCCTCTCAGCCACTGACATCATCTATCACTGGGAAAATTAGAGTCGGGAGGGATCAGACTGATGACCCAGATGGTAGATGGGGGCAAGACATCCAGCATTTCCTTACACACATCTTTTGAGTTTTAGCTGCAAAAGTCTGCTTCAGTGCTGAGAGCAAAGACAATCGCAAGTATGTTACTATGTGCTGGAAGAAGCAAAGAAACTACCTGCTAAGGCTTTCACCCTGGGTCTCACTGAGTCATCTGTGCCTGAACTTATGCTTATTACTAATACTTGCAGAGTGCTTTGCAATGTATACCTTTCAGATACAAAGTTGCATGTGATCTGGGCAACAAATCCTGGGACACTCTGATCCTCATTTTACATATGAGCAAGCAGAGATTTAATTAATTGGCCAAGGTCACAAAACTAGTTAGTGGTAAAAAGCCTGCACTGAAACCCAGATTTTTGGGTTCCAAACTCCGTGAAGATTAAAATGAAAAAAACCATGTTCCATAGGAGGCACTGGAGTTATGAAACTGAACAAGGCCACATGGTCCCTGCCCTCCCAGAGCTCTAGGTAGGCAGCGAGTTCAGCTGTTACTCCCAGCAAGGAGGCCTGAGTACGACCCGACTGCACTGGGAGGGTGCCTGACTCGTGGGGGCAGCGCCGGGACAGGGAACGCTTCATTCATTTGATCACTCAGCAAACATGGACTCAAGGACCTACCAGGTGCCAGGCTATGGAGGACCTGAAGGATTAGTAAAGATGGGCAAGGGGACCCTACATCAAGGTGGGAGTGGGGTTGAGGTGCGCGTGGCAAAAGGGTTGGAGAGAAGAGTTTATCTAAAGATCCCAAAAGAGGTTCAGTGTGGCAGGAGACTGTGTGAGACAGTGGTGCGATGAGAGGTGAGACTGGAAAGGGAGGCTGGCGCAGGATAAGAACAGGCCTTCTAAGCAAGCAAATCAGCAACCTTTCTCCAAAGGCAAAGGGATGCTCTTGAAGGCTTTTATGAAAGGAACGACATAATCTAACCAGACCATTCTGGATGCGGCATGGAAAGTGGACTGGAAGGGAACAAAGCAGAGACAAGGAGAATAACTGGGAGGCTGTGAAGGTACCTAGGTGGCCTGGACTAGAGGAGTGACAGTGGATATCAAGAAGGGAGGATGTGCGGAAAATACCGCAGAGGTAAAGGTGACAGAAGGTGAGGACTAGTGGGGAGCTGATGCGTGAGAAAAAGGCACCAAGGATGCCTTCTAGCTCTCTGGCTTGGGAAACCAGGCAGACAATGGTCTTGCACTGAGGTACGGAACCCACAAGGCACAGGAGAAAATATGTTGTTATAAATAAGTGCATGCAATATATAGTGTTGAATTTACCCAAGATCAGATGTTCTCAAATACTTTCACTGAAGAATAATGAGCCAATTATAAATGAGTGTTAACTATTAAAAGCAAGCTTTAATTGGCAATTCAAAAGAAATTACTGCGTATAACAAAAGTAACAAAACTATGCTTCTTGAAAATATTCTAAAATTCAGACTGATGATTACTCAATGAATATAAATCAACCTTTACTGTCTGTGATATTTGTTTTCCGAGTTTTTGGTGAACAGATCTCTGGATAGTAGACTTAATAGGAATTTAATGACAACCTTAATACATACAAGTCCTGTACTGTTATTTCCTTCATTACTGACTAGCTTTGGCTTGGTCCACGATCCAGCCCAGAGGCAGAGTTCTGAGGCTGAAGAAATTAGAAACAGCTTTCTAGATATTCTCTCTTGCATATAACCTCCCATTTGAGTTTATTTTCATCTGTCATGGATTATAAAAAAGGGATTCTCAATTAAGAGCAGAGGCTAAATTAACTGCATCTGGGGATGGGGGTAGACCATCACTAACGCCTTAACTCATTGATCCAGCAATACAGGAGGAAAGTGATCTATTTTCTCTTTTTGACAATACTTTCATGGTAAAAAGCAGCATCATTTTATATTTAGAATGCTCACAATATAAGTAAGTACCTTTATACACAAGGGTAATAAGTAGAAAGGTAGATTAAGAGAACATTTTCTGACAACCAGTGTACCCCATGAAACATTTCGGCGCTGCAGATTTACCGTCACACTTAAAACTAAGAATCCAATAGAAAGAGGAAGAAAATAGTTTCTGTAGTTTGCAAAAACAGGAAAAAATCTTAAATCCTATTTCCAACTCCTTAACAACTATCTTGGTGGTTTCCTTCATTTCTGCACTAACTTGTTAATCTGTTCTTGACAATTAAGGAGGTAGGTCAAGGAAGATATTCAAAAATAATTTTTATAATTTCAAAATTAATTTTTGGTATAAATATGACTATGAAACCAGCTAGTAGCATTAAATGCATTTCAAAATTTTTATTTATTTCCATCTAAATAATCCTGGGTTATAAAGAGCATGGTTGGGTGTGGGTTGCGGGGGTGGCCTCTGGAAAATTCAGTTAGTGCCAGGCTCCAGGTGTGAGGACTCTGGCTCAGAATGACATCGTGTCCATATGGGTGTAGAAATATGTCTGGGAAGAATGGAGGGCAAAAGTAGTAGGTTTAATCTGGTGTAAGATCAAAATGCCTACAGCGTTTTAAGAGAGAGAAACACTCTACACTACAGCAAATGACCTGTAGCCGTAAAAGTGAAAGAGGACTTATTAATATGGTAAGCTTTCTTAATTTAAGAACAAGAAATATTTTATTCTTTGGTTGTTCTGTGCTCTGAAGAGATATGAAACCTCTGACTGGGAGTGAAGGCTGCATTATTTTCTGTTGTCCAGCTCAATCTTTGCTGAACATCTCTTATACGCGAGGCTCTGCTGAAGACATGGGGATGCAGAGCATCAACAAGATTCAGTTCTGGCCTCAAGAGCTCAGTCTAATTTATAGTAAGACACTGGATTTATGTTAAGAGATCTCTTGTCTTGCCCTTGGCATTAAAAAGTAAGAGAAAGAAAGATTTGCCCTAAGCAAATAGAATGTGCCTAGAAATCTGTCAGCGATTCTATTCAGACTTTGAAAAGAAGCTAAAATACACCATTAAAGAGCGGGAATAAAATTATACTAAGGCGGTTAACATTTGAGATTAATAACAGAAGAAAAAAAATGGAAGAATAATGAAGACATATTCTATTCAATCAATCTACATAAAATATGTAAGTTTGAAACCTCATACCTTTGAAGTATAGAAATTCTGATTCACCTCTTCATGGTAGCACACAAAAAGAACATCTAAATGCCTGAGCTCACCTCATCAGTTGCACACTTTTTTTGGATAATGGCACTATTTATGTTTATAAAAATGGAGCTACTGATAAATATCACCGTCAAGATCAGATTCCAAATATAAGAATTCTATGATTCTTTTGACATACAAGCTGTTACGAACTCTAAGTTTAGCTGGATTAAATACTCGGGATGTATAAAACTGCAAAATTTTGTTATTTTCTCCCTGTCCTGCAGCTATAGAGTAAATACATGGCTCATTTAGCTCGTCTAATCTGGGTACCACTGATACAGTAAAAAGCCAATTCTCAATCAGGTACAGTAAGCCTGTATACTTTGACAACAACTTTAAACAGTAGAGAGAGAGAAAGCGGAAGAAAAGGTCATCGTGTCAGTGGACAAGAATGAAGGGTGGGGGGGGTGATACTGTTCAATAATTCTGGAAGATTCCACCCAGGGTACCTTGCGTACAGATCTGACAGTCACAGAATGGTGCCAAGGAACTGCCTCCAGCAACAGAATACATTTTCTAGCACATCACAGTCCTGTAGCAGCATCAATTCTGCTTGCAATCCATGTCCAAAAGGGAAGGTTCTTAGTGGTTCTGCTTTCGGCATATCTCAAGGACTAATTAAATCCTCATTACTACCTTCTAATTATTCAAATGCTATGGGATTACACTGAGGAAATCCCTGCTGGCCTGCTAGATGAAAAGGGTTAAATAAGCTATGTTGATTTTGAGAATCCAGATCGAGTTCAGACCTTCAGAAAATCACCAGCATTAACATGAATATTTAACTAGACACCACTGTGAAAATTCAAAGGGAATTCAATTAAAAGGTTTTCAAAAAATTAATTCTGACCTCTCTACATCGTTCCAAATAAATAAGCCTTCTTGAAACGTTTTCACCTAATTGCTAATCCAATAAACTAGAAGGGCATTTGCTAGTTTCATTAAGCTTAACATTTTACAGGGGTTAAAAATGCGATCATTTTGATGTTAATAATAATTATACTTATTTATCTACTCAGATGACTATTCCATATTCCCTCCAAGCCCTCTTGGAAAACAGGACAACATGTTAATAAGCTGTTTCCTACTGCTCTTTTCAAATTTAAGATACATATGTTAAAGATTAAAAAATAAGAATGAAACTAATCTCAACTTGTTAGCTACAATTTTCTTATAAAATATATTTAACTATTTTAGGGTTATATTAACTGTTCCTCCAATGCCAATAATTTATTCTACTTTACTTTTTTGGTGAAATGCTTTAATAGCAATTCTGTATGTCATTATGTGAGATCTAGAGAGAGAAGATTTGGTTTCAAATAAAAACCAATGGCAGATACGTTATAGAATACTAAACTGAAGTTTTGACCTTTTTCTTTTAAACTTATATCAGTAACGAAGAAGTTAAGACCAAAGAATTTGAACTAATTTTCTTTATTCAGTTAGTAAGAAGTTCCAGCACCACAAAATATGTAAACAGGAGAGTACTAAATCAAGCTTTATATTGAAAAGTAGGTGAAAATGTACAGGAGATAATACTACACAAGAATAAAGAGGCCAATAAATATCTAAAGTCTTTTCCCTCTTTTTGTAACCTATGATGGCCACGTCCACCTTTACTTGTACCTACACCTTTTATAGAAGCAAAATACAAAACTATAGAAACTCAGTTATTTTTGCCTACATACAATGTGGGGAAATGAATTTACGACTGATGCCCTTTGACAAACTTGACACCAGAACCACCAGATAAAGAGGGTATTGAACTAGAGATGGGGGCAGGGCACTGCAGGGTCAGGAGGGCTACTGTTCCTGATGTCTGGGCAGAGCACTGACTCTGCACCCAACCTCGGGAAAAGCATATGGCCTTGCGGTTGCCAGTGTGGTTCAGATCCCAGGACAGCCTCAGGTTTGCAAGATTCTCTTAAATACATTATATAGTTCATTAATAAATGTTCTTCCTGAATGGGGATACAAGGACCAAATAGGAAGGAAGGACAGTGGAGCAAGAGCTCAGCTTCTTGAGCCTGGAGGGACCTAGGCTCCAGGGCAGTATGTCAGCACTGCTGTCCCCATGAGGACTTTGGGGAGGACCCCGAAAACTGCACCTCCAAACAGGAGGAGGCTGCACCTCTCGCTTTGTGCAGTTGTCTCTGGGCAAGTGTGTTTCCAGATTCTTTGCCTTTGCCGTTAAAGAAAATCTATCTCCTGTGGATACTTTAAAGAAACTGTGTATAATTGTGGAATCCTACTCTCTTATCTTAATCTTATTAAAACAAAGTAAGTGTAAAAGGAACTGTTCAGCTTGGTTATTTTAGCACTCAGCAGTAGAGAAGCTATTTTCTTATTTTGTCTACCATGGCCCATGGTTTCTGAGAAAGAATACATTTTTTTAATAAGATGCTACCTCTCCAATATATTTTTTTTCCTCTCTGCTTCTCTGATCACTTCCCTAAATAAGGGGGGAAATATATCAATTGTAAAGGTATAAATAAAGATAAATTACTTTTCAATACATGGGAGTCAACATTGGGGACTTCTAGTAAGTGTTTTCTTAGATCTACTTTGCACTGTATATACTGTTGGTACATGCCAAGCGATGGTAAAGCAAACAAGAAAAATGTTTTTATTATTGTACCAAAGCATTAAAATGACTGTGTCATTTGCCATTAAAACACCTGGTCACATGTTATTAGGAGCTAACATTTCTTCCTAGATTTTAACAAATAACAAAGCCATTTTTAAAATCCTTGCTACCCAATTTTAGAGGAAATTTAACTCACGCATGACAAAGCATCATCTAACAGTCATTTTGAAATATGAAGTTTTCCTTTTCAGGCGGTCATCCAACCAACAGAAGGTACACAAAGGATGCACATAATGTCTCCAGCACAGTCTTTCAGAGGAAGTTGGGGAACATGTTCATAAAAATCCATTCAGATTTAGCAAATTATAAAATTTATATATGCTACTTGAAGGAAATAGTCATTATAACTATCCAGATTGTTATATGTCCATTATCAATAACCAAAACCATGCTACATATAATAAAGATAATCAGAGGAAAAAAATAACAAGTACATCTACATAGTAGTTTCCATATAGTGACAATACAGGAAAACTCTAGATTTTGCCTTGCAAATGTATTCGTTTAGGTTAAAAGTTTAATTTAACTGTGTTTCCTCATTGTCATCTCATCCTTCACATTTAGTTTCCTACATTTTCAAACTTCTTAAACACATATCAGTTGGAAGGGGTTGCGTGAGACGTTGTTGGAGGATCTGGGAGGAGTTTCTGTTTTTCAGATCTTAGTAATAAAGGTTAGAATTATAGGACTTCCAAAGAAGGGACCTCTTATCCTTTAATGCTAGCAAAAGAAGGAGAATTCTCCCAGGGGAACGATGTTACAGGCGTTATGGCGAGGGTTAAAGGAAATAGCAAATATCTTCATCTTTGCTCTGGGTCTGGCCTGAGTAGGCTTCCAGTGCAGGAGAATTTCTTTTATCTCTTTTTCTCTACTTCCTTGACCCAGCACCACAATGTAGGTACAACCCATGACCAAGAAAAGGAGTTTGGGGAGAATTCCCCCTTGCTTGGTCTTAGTGCATTCTCCATGAGCTCTGTAATGTCTTCCAGACGACCTGAGCCATGTGAGCAGTTAACACAGAACAAGCAATTTACAGAAAGGATGAGAGATACAAGATTGGTTTATAGAAGGTCACAGTGGAAAGTTTAGAGAAACCAATGCACACATTACACAATTATTAAAACATATAATAGTATCCTTATAAGGCAGTGGTTCTCAAAGTATGGTCCCCAGATTAGCAGCATTGGGAATACTTGGAAACTTGTCAGAAATGTCGATTTTAAGTGCCCCACTTCAGACCCACTGAATCAAAAATCTGGGGGTGGCCTAGCAATCTTTTTTAACAAGTTCTCCAGATGATTTTCGTGAACCCTAAAGTTTGAAAACCATTAACTATTCCATTATTAAAACATATTATAGTATCTATAAGAGAATTAAAGTATTAACTATACATTAAATTATAATAAAAATTTAAATATGAAAAGGTAAGAGAAAATGAAAATGTCACTTTATTCCACTAAACACTCATTTCAACACAAACGATGTGTAAATAAGGCAAATCCATCTTTTCATTGGTATTACTTTCTAAATAACATGCTACTGAGTTTTTAACATGTAAAATAACTGAAACTTTATAATTCTAGTTAGAAGCAAATTATCATCTGTACAATCATACGGAAATAATTATAAACATTAGGGGCAAGGAACTTTTAAATATCAGCTACCAAGCTAGCAGCTTCCCACTTCTGGGCAAGTGTGAGAGAGGAAGGTCAGGGAAGGAAAGGGGCATGTTCCATGGGGAAGGATGGGAAGGCCTTGACCCACAGGCAGTGGGAAGTGACTTGGCACAGCCCCAGATGGTGCAGTAGGCTTGTAAACCCCAATCTACAATAATCTGGATTAAAATCACCACCACCAACAGAAGTAGCTTTACTGCTGAAGGGGAAAAGAAGACAGAAGTAAACAAATGAAAGGTGAAGGCCTCAACCAAGGCAATAACAACATATGGGGGTCAACGTGCAGAGCTGAGGTGAAGGTCAAAGAGCCTGCAGATGTGGGACAACCTGAATGTTCAAGGGCTTCAGGAAAGGCCTACGTTCTTTTTTCTGGCTTTGGCACTAACTAGCCTCTGAGAATGAGGTATAGAACCTACACAGTCCTGTTTCTTTATTTGTAAATTGAGGTGACTGGACTCTACGATCTTTCAGGTTGGCTCCAGTCCTAAGATCCTACAGTTTTATAATACAAGATGTTACGGCTCCAGTTCTAAAATCCTACAATTTTATAATACAATTTACAATACGATAAATTTTTACAATTAAATATCATGGGACAAGTAATTGATGAAAACAGCTAAACATGCACACACACTTAACATTTTACTTCTTTGGGACCAATATTCAAATCGAATCATTAATAGTCATTTTTGCCCAGCTAGATCAAATATCAGACTATAGTCGTGCATGAACTATGCTTCATGGTGCTATGTGGGCATATTTATTCTTTGGGTCTGGAACTGTGCTTTGGTAAAACTTCACCCAATCTGCAAGAGAGTATCCTTCTTTTCCATATTTGTTGTTACATGTAGGTTCTTGTTTATTTCTTTCATCTGATAAGGAAACATAATATCCTTTAAAAAAATTATTTATAAGGAGACGCATAGGTAAGCAAATTCATTTACACTGTATATACTCAAAACACAAAGATATGTAAGACATGAACTGAGGACTGACCTCTTTCCTGCGGCATTGGTGACTGGCTCAAGGCAGGATGGGAGCTGGATTCTGACTGGCTCCCGGGTGGCTGGGGAGGCATCTGACTGCCTGTAAAACACAGGAAGGGAGATGGGGATGGGGAACCCTTTGCATTAATACTGTAATTGTGCAAAACCAAGACATGGTTACATTTACTTAATCTTTACCATCACAAAAGGTGTGGCCCCACACAGAAAAGACATAGCTCAAAAGCATGATATTTCACCTGTTTTTGTGTAAAAAGAAGAAACAACATGCATAAACATATTTGGCAAATGACCTCCTGAAAAGTTCAATTTCTTATTGAATGAATTCCCAAACTCACAGACAAATCAATTAGCAGCTGAAATCTCCTGCCACACACTTCTTCAATGCATTTAATAAAATCCAAGACTGATGAACCAAACTCATCCTCTGAGTTTAAACTAGTCTCCAAGTGGGCAGGCATGCAGAGTGGCCAACGATTTTTCATTGGTAATATTTATTCAATGTAGTAATAGCAATTCATTTCTAAAAAATTCTTTATAATTAATCAGAAATTGAACATAAACTTAGGAGAAGACCTCCATTAAAAAACATACAACATACTGCTATAAAACGTAGTGTATATTATCACTAAAGAAGTAAATATTTTGCATCTCTCTTGATCTTAACTGCTAATAAAGCAATAGCATCAGCTTAGCATCTATTTGATTTCCATTTATTTAATGTGTGCTCATGCTCAGTTTGCCTTTTCAAACTATGATGTAAGCTCCTTGAGACAGGAATCAAGTCTTACTCCTTTAATCCCTCCATTAGCATAACAAATATTTAATAACTCTTTGTTATTTAATGGCCCTTAATCTGAGAATATAAATTAAAGGAAAAAATACTTATTATTTTACTAAAGAGAGACAAGGAATTATGTGAAGGCAGGAGATAGGATTTTGAAATTTAAGAATCTTCAGAGGTACCTGACGATCTCAACTCACTTTCTGGCTCAGAAGTTTAGATGCATGTCTAAGACTAAAAATATTATAGAATAAAAAAGGCAGTTGAACTTAGCAAAGCCCTCAAGGCATTAGCTCTCATGGCATGAGGACCATGCTATTTTATCTCCTAACCTCCCCCTTTGCTAAAATAAATTACAAAGATAGAAATATACATACATGCATGCATATATCTCTCTCTCTCCCTGCATAGCCCTCTGGTGTGGCAGTCTGTGATCATGCTAGATCAAGCTAACTGCGTTGACACCATGGGACCTACTCTTCCATAGTTTTGAATATTGCTAAAAAGAACCACAACTGAATAGAGAAGGAAGTTAATGTACTGACCATCAATTCAAGCCAGGGAAGGTCATGATGCAGAGCCTGGGGTTTTACACTGAACAACAACCCTCTGGTGTTCCCACTCGATGGCATCTCTGTTAGGCCAGGCAGCCGAGAACAGACCAGGAAGAGCATAGTCCCCAAAGTCCGGACTGTCACTCCTTACTCATTCTAACAACGGTTGTATCTGTGACAGCCAGGGAGGCAGGAAGGTGATTTTATATCCATTTGGATAATAGGTATAAATAGTTGTTCAAATATAACTATAAAAAATTCTCAAATTGTTTTTGGGAGTTTAGGCTTCTTACTGTTAGAAAAGAATGTAAAACTTAATGAAAATGTATTTCTGAGTGTTCCTGGGTTCAACAGCCACTCTCATTTCAGATAAAAAACTGAATTTATAGGGGCCAGCCCCATGGCCTAGTGGTTAAGTTCAGTGGGCTCCGCTTTGGAGGCCTGGGTTCATTTCCCCGGCACAGACCTTCACCAGTCGTTGGTGGCCATGCTGTGGGCGTGACCAACATACAAAATAGAGGAAAATTGGCACAGATGTTAGCTTAGGGCAAATCTTCCTCAAGCAAGCAAACAAACAAACAAAACAACCGGAATTTATAGCCACTGAGAAATGTTGTGCTGTGAAACCAGTAGGAGTTGCCCTTAAGTTAGAGCCACAACCAGTGGGACAAAAGACTTAAGACAAACAGTACAGGCTTTGTTTAACCATTCATTTACTCTTAGACATTTGTAACGAATTAGTATTAGCACCAAATAATTAAATGTACAGTAAAAAACACAACATTCTGGATGAAAACAACTTCAAGGGTAAACGCTGGTCATCAACTTGGCTGCAGATATATAAAGTTGCTGTGTGTCCACTCAGGGTCATGTGCTCCTATGAAATACCCTAAGGCCCCAATCTGCAGTCCATTTACAAATTTAAAGCACTCTGCAACCAAATCCTGACTTTTTAAAATGTCACTGGGGAATCGGCTGCACTAAGACAGTAAGTGCTTACATTATAGTGATTGCTTCTGCATGACAGGCTGGATTCATCGACTCGTGACAGCAAAAACAAACAGCGAATCTACGTTAATACAGGACACCACTACTTACACTATGCACGCCCAAGGCACTGCTCTTATATACTATATTTCAAGTAAAAATAAAAAAGGCGGTAGGAAACTCATCTCATGAATTCACAAAATACTTCCACAGCCAAGCAGCGCTACTGGCTGTCGACTGCAATTCTAAAACAGATCTCTCTTAAGCAACAAGAAAATTCATTTAGTAAATCCATCGTTTAAAGAAACAAACAAGAGCGTTTTCATGGTAAAGACAGATTTTCCCAAACTGTTTTAAATTCTCCATTTGCTTTTATTCCCATCTTTCCATTAACAGTTTCATAGTTACTAAGAAATAACTTCATCTCCATAAGCACAGGTATGGGCATAGTCATGGCAGATGATGAATCAGAAAATATGTTTGAGAAATATAATACAGAAGACTCATTTGTGTCCTTGGTCCATATAAAGAAGTCAATTCAGAGCCTTTGAACCAACCGAATTAAGTAAACACCTTCAAACCCATAGATTTTTATATGACGTACGTTTGTCATAAGAAAAACCTTTTAAACAAAGTTTGGTAATTATTTTAAGAGAATGTTGCCACGCACAATGAACAAACCAACTTTATGAGTAGGCTTTAACATTAAAATTGAGTTTTTAAAGAAAGCCCCATGTTTTCCTTCATCTATGTCTATAATGACATAAGCACGATGGAAAAAAATTACAACTGGAAAAAACTATGCTGTGAGCTGGAATAAATTCCACCACTTGACACCTATGTACTTATTCTCCAATGACTGGGTACAAAAAATTGTGTGAATTTTGGTGCAACAAGCCAAAAATGAAGCATCAATAAGTCATGTGAATTTCTACTTTTGCTGACTTAAAACTCTCAGCCCAAGCACTACGATTTTTTATGAAAAACTTTTATTTTTAATTAATTTTAGACTTAGGGAAAAGTTATAAAACTAGTACAAGGCGCTCCCTTATATCCCTTAGCCCACTTTCCCTAATGTTCACATAATCATAATATAATTATCAACCGGAATTTAACATGGTACAGTATCATTAACTTAAGATCTTATTTGAATTTCACCATTTTTTCCACTTACTGTCTTTTTTCTGGTCTAGGATCACACGTTGCATTTAGTTGTTATTTCTCCTTAGTCTCCTCCAGCCTATAAAAGACCCTCAGTTTTTCCTTATATTTATGACCTTGACGCTTTTGAAGAATACTGATCAGTTGCTTTGTAGAACGTTCCTCAGTTTGGTTTAGTTTGCTCTTTTTTTATGGTTTAGATGAGGTTATGCGTTTTGGGAAGTGTACCACAAAAATGTCATGCGCTTCTCAGTTCATCCTATCAAGGGGTTCACGATATTGATGTTTCGTTTCTGGTGATGTTGACCTTGATTACTTGGTAAAGTTGGTGCCTACGGAGTTCCTCCAAAATAAAGTTACTATTTTGCCCCTTTTAGTTGATAAGTATCTTAGGGGAAATATTTGACACTATGCAAATCCTGTTTATCCTTAAACCTGCACCCATTAATTTTAGCATCCATTAGAGAATCTTATCTGCAACATTACAGTGGTGTTTGCCAATGATGAGTCTTTATTTCTCTCTTTCCTTCCACATTTCCTAACGGAAATCTATTGTGGGGAAGAAGAGATAGTTCTGCTATCTCTTCTTAGTTCAATAGATACATCTGTTTATGTATTTATTGGACTATTTCTATCCATATGGACTCACTGTGGCAGACACACTAAAGGATGACCTCCAATGAGTCACACCCTGTGTAATTCCCACCTCTTGACTGAGGGCAGAACCTGCGACTTGGCTTCTAACCAAAGAATATAACAAAAGGATGGAAGATCACTCCTAAAATTACGTTTCATGGCAAAGTTAAAGGGATTTTGCAGATGTAATTAAAGTCCCTAATCCGTTGACTTTGAAATAATCAAAAGGGAGATGATCCTGTGTAGGCCTGACTTGAAAAGAGGACTTAGGACTTCTCTGAGCTGACAGACACTCCTGATGGCCTTGAAGAAGTAAGATTCTATGGTGCGGCTCAGGCAGCCTCCAGAACCTGAGGGCCTCACTGCTTCCATCAATCTGAAGGAGACTGGAAGCAGATTCTTCCCTAGTTGAGCCTCCAGATGAGAATGTGGACCATCCAACACTTTTGACTGCAGCCTTGAGAGACCTCAAGCAGAGGACCCAGCTAAGCTGTGCCTGGACTCCTGGCCGTGAAAACTGTGAGATAATAAACGTGTGTTGTTTTAAGCTGCTAAATTTGTGGTAATTTGTTACAAGAACAGAAAACGAATACACTCATGGATATTCATTTTATTCTATGGGTTAAAAATCCAACACTGACATTATTTTGTTGCTCAAATTTGGCCATTAGAAGCTCTTTCAAATCCTTATTTTTTGGAACCATAAGATACTCTAGGATCACCTTGTATTTGTCCTGCCTCAGCCCCATAATCAACCACTTCTAGGAGCCCTGGTCCTTTTATTACAAAAAGGTCTTCAGAGACTAAGATCTAGGCACTAGGTCTGCTCATTATTCCTGGGGTGTGATTACTTCTAAACCCTCTCAGTGAACAGAGGTAGGAAATATACACATATCTATATTTTCATATTTTTGTGTGTGTGTACGTGAGTTTATGCAACTACCTCTAATTCCAATCCAAAACTAGAGGGTACATTTTAGCCCTCTCCTTTTCCTTATTTACAACTTCCTTCTCCAACGGTAAGACACCCAATTCTCATTATTTAAAGCAACTTACTTATTCACTCAATTCTATTATATACACAAAGTAACTTCAGAATTACTAAGCTATATCCTCGTGGAGAAACACAGCCATTTGTTAGGGATGTATTCCATTTGAGTTTCCTCCACATCCTGATTGGTCTTAACTGTTTTGATATTTGGGGGGTATGTGAAATACTTCTATGGATCGAAAAGTCAGTTATACAAAAAGACATACGCAGAAGAGTCACTCCCTCCTCATCCCTGCTACCCTATTCCCATTTTTCCTTCTTTCCACCCCATTCCCCACCACCCTCTATAAATAACCAATCTCTTTAGTTTTTGGTTTATCTTCCCTATATATATTTTTTTTGTATAAATGAGAAGATACCTGTATATTCCTTTTTACTATCTTCTTCCTTACATGAAGGGTAGGATGTCCTAGATTATCTTTTGGGTTTTGCTTTTTTCACTTAACAGCATGTCCTGGAAAGTACTTCCTATCAATTTATAACATTTTCCTCATTTTTAAAATAGGTAATAGTACTCCTTTGTGTGAGTGTTCCATAGTTTATTCCACCACTCTCCTATGTATGGACATCTTACATTGTTTCCAATCTTTTGCATACGTATTTCTACACTGTTTGATGTCTATGTTTAGTGTAAATTCCTTGAAGCGGCATTGGTGGCTCAAAAGGTTATGCATTTCCAAATTTCCTTCCATGAAGCTCTGAACCAATTTACATTCTCACCAGCAATGTTTGAAGGGCCTGGCTCTACATAACCTCACTAACAGAATATGTTGTCATTCAGAAATGCTTGCCAGCCAGTCTTATATATTAGAGATGGTATCTGAGATTTTTGAACTTGCGTTCCTCTAATTTTGAGTGAGTTTGACCACTTTTTCATGTTTGAGGGCTATGTTTATATCTCTTCTGGTGAACTGTTTGTTCATGTCTTTCCCCCATTTTTGCTATCTGGGATTTTAGTCTTTTGTCCTGAAATGTTTAAAAATTCTTTATATATTAGGGATGTTAGCCCTTTGTAGTATAAGTTGTGAATATTTTCTCCTCGTTTGTCAGTTGTCTTTAGATTCTGTTTACGGTATATTTTGTAATGGGATTTTTTAAAAAGTAGTCAAATTTATCAATCTTTATTTTTATTGCCACTAGATCTTGAGTCCTAGCCAGAAAGCTTTTCTCTGCACCAAGGTTCAAGAGGAATTCACTCCCGTCTTCTTCAAGTACATGCATGGTTTCACCTTAATCTACTGGGAGTTTATTTTTGTGTGTGGTATGAGAGAGGGATCTAATTTTATCTTTTGTGATGAGAACTTTTAAGATCTACTCTTTCAGCATGTTTTAATATCTAGTATGTTTAATGCTAGCCCCCAACACCTCACCCTGTTTTTCTTTTTCAGAGTCTTCTAGTATGTTTGTTTTTTCTATATGAACTTTAGTATCAACTTGTCTAACTATATAAAATGGATTTTTGGTATTTTTACTGGGATTACATTGATATAAATTAACTCAAGGAGAACTGACAGCTGTTGAGTTCATCCTATTCAAGAATAGGAAATATCTAGTTTTTTTTTTCGTGAGGAAGATCAGCCCTGAGCTAACATCCGTGCTAATCCTCCTCTTTTTGCTGAGGAAGACCGGTTCTGAGCTAACATCTATTGCCAATCCTCCTCCTTTTTTTGTTCCCCCAAAGCCCCAGTGGATAGTTGTATGTCATAGTTGCACATCCTTCTAGTTGCTGTACGTGGGACCTGGCCTCAGCATGGCCGGAGAAGTGGTGCGTCGTTGCGCGCCTGGGGTCCGAACCCAGGCCGCCAGTAGCGGAGTGGGCACACTTAACCGCTAAGCCACGGGGCCGGCCCAGAAATATCCTTCATTTGTTCTAGTCTTCTTCAGTTTCTTTCAGGTACATAGAATTTTTACACATTTGATGTTTAATTCCTAAGCATTTAATCTTTTTTGCTGTTATTGCAAATGGGATTTGCTCTACCACTATGTCTTTTAACTGTTTATCGTTTGTGTAGAAGAAGGATATTGCTTTTTGTATGTTGATTTTATATCCTGCTACTGAACTGAATTCTTTTACAGTCTGAGTTAATTTATCATTGATTCTGGGGGTTTCCAGGTTTACTATTACATCATCTGTAAATGGAGAGTTTTATTTCTTCTATGCCCATTCTTATGCCTTTGAGTTCGCTTGTCTAACTGCACTGGCCGACATCTGTAGAACACTGTTGAACAGTAGTAGAGATAGTGGTCATCCTTGCCTTCTCCATCTCTTAGTGGAATTGTCTCTACTGATTCCCCACTACATAAGGTACTGGCTTTAAAGCTAAGGCATAAAAATTCCACAATGCTGAGGAAGTATCCCTTCCTTGCTATTTCCTTGAGTGTTTTTATCATGATTGGGTACTGAATTTTATTAAAGAACATGATATGTTTCCTTAAATTTATTTATATGGTATATGATATCAATGGAGTTGTTAATATGAACCAATCTTGCATTCCTGGAGTAAATCTCACTTAGTCACGATGCGTTATTTTCTTAACGTACCGTTGGATTTTGTTTGCCATTATTTTCTTTAGAATTTTTACACTAGGATAAGGTTTGAGGGACATTTTTCTAATTAAAAATAACTTTTAAGAACTGGATCAAGATAATCATCAAATTAGACATTTTTTTGTAACGAAACACTGGAATTTTAGTATAGAATACAATTGGAAGAAAACAGGCTAATATATACATATTTGGTAAGTTAGCATACATCCAGTAATGTATGACTTAGTGAATGGACCGAGACACGATTACAGCTGAGTATACTTCGCACAGCAAGATGGCGGGGCAGTCAGTACTAACAAGTGCTAAGTTCTATGTTTCTCACAGGCAACACGGTCTTAACACTCCTCATGGTTTTTATTTTACTCTTCTGTTCACTGTTTATCTCATGAGAATGTAAGTTCCACAAGTACAGAGAGTGGTCTGTTTCGTTCCCCGCTATGTCCCCCAAACCAGACACACAGTAAGCACTCACTAAATACTTGTTGAATAAACAAACTCCTGATTACTCCAGAAACCAAGCCCAGACTAACACTTAATTAAACCTTTATAAGTTATTAGTAATCATGTAGTTTTATTATTCTAGATCAGATATAGTCAAACCTTTTCTGTAAATTGCCAGACAGTAAATCTTTTAGGCTTTGCAGGCCATATGTTCCCTGTCACAACTATTCAACTCAGCTGCCGTAGTGCAAAAGCAGCCGTAGACAATACATAAACAAAATAGCATAAATAAACTTTTATTTACAAAGACAGGCCGTAAGCTAGATTTGGCTCAAAGGTGGTCGAGTTTGCTGACCCCTACTCTAAATGACAATATCAGTAAAGTAACATTCAGGGACACTTGCTCAAAAAGTCAATAAACACCAAATGGTATTTATTAACAACAGCAATGACATGAACCTGAAACCCTCCCCCCATCTAATAAAAAGGCCTACGTAAATGAATGTCAGTAATGGAATTGGGTTTATGTCCTTTTCAGATCAGATCTACTGCAGGATGCACTTACTGCAAGTGCAGTTCTAAGACCTAAATGCAAGTGCATTTAGCAGGTAAATTCTTAGATAAGTGATTACTTGCAGTTTCATTGTCCAACTTTCTCTGGCCAGACCCAAACAAACAAACAAATCAAAACTACTGATCAGATGCAATGATGTAAGATCTACTCTACCACTGTTGTGTTGGGGTAGCAGAGAATAAACAGGAGATGAATAGAATTGCCGCATTAATCCTTTATTGAGGCTAAAACTTCCCTGAGTTAACTCCTTTCTAAATTACTATAGCATACAACTACAGGAACTCAATAACAATAAAAACACTGACTCTGAACAACAGCCTCTGGCAAACAAATCATTCATCCCTTTTAAGTAATACTGTGCTATCTTTGTATAACACTAATAGGCAAAGAAATACCCAGAAATTCCATTTTTCAAAAGTTGCAGTGGTCAGAGAAAAAAGCATTTCTTCACTTTATACTGTTGCAGCTAAAAAATCAACTAACCTAGGATAGATTTAGTTATCCAAGATGGAATAGTGATATAGATATAATTAACCAACATGGCAATCTAGAGTTTGAATGACAGACACTAACACTTGACGTCAGTTTTACTGCCAAGAACCCACTCTCCCCCACCAACTTCACTACATTAGCTGACTTTGGGCAAAAGTGGATAAAGAGAAAGCAACAGCTGGAATGCATATTTTTTTGCCTTACAAGTTCTCATATAAATTGGAGATGGTTTTACTTGAATATAAAAAATGAAGTAAAAACTACTGAGTACTTACTATGTACAAGGCAATGTCCTAGATGATATTTTTCAATTAGTAATTTAAGAGGTTTGGCTTCTTAAAAGTAACATGAAATGACATGTTAAACCATAGAAACCTGGACAATTTTGTTGGCTAATCTTCCTCAATAAGGATCCTTGGGGTACATGGGGATCATGAGGCATTTAGTGACAAACACTTGGGTCCTACTCATAAATTCCTTGAAATTAACAAGGGTAATAAAACAGGCTTATTGTTAGAAAAAGTAGAGTCTGTGAATTCATGTGAATTCTCTTAACAAAATCATATTTGTCCTTTTTCATCGTGGAAGAAAAGATCCTAACCAGTACTTCATGATTCAGAAATTAAAGGAATAACTTCTACTATGAATTACATTGCTAGCTGTGGTTGCTGTCGAATTTTGAGAAGAAACGAGGAATACTTCCAGCTACTTTGCTGCCAACTCTACTATGATCAAGTTCTTTCCCTAGAATGCTGCTACAAAATCAATACATATTTCACAGTTTTTTAGCAATTAGCAATTGAATTATTATTCTAGTCTTCAAGAATTCTTGGTAGTGTCACTAACTTTAGTCAGTAAAAAAAAAAAACACAACGTTGTAGAAATTACTGCTACCAATTACCAATACATCATGACCAAGATCAACTTTCTTCTTGTACATCCCTCTGACTATTATTCAATTCTCCCACATCCAAAACTAAGACACTGGGTTGCTTTACTCTAATATATTCTCATACTATCTTCATGTTATGGACAGCAGCTCTCTCTTAAATCTTCAAAGCAGCATATGGGTTTTAGCTGCCACAGTCTGACTTTACAGATCTTCTGGAGGATATACTTCTTATATTCTGCCAATCCTGCTGGTAAGAGCAATATAATTTACTTCTTACTATGGGCTATATTCATAGTAGAAGTTATTCCTTTAATTTCTGAATCATGAAGTACTGGTTAGGATCTTTTCTTCCATGATGAAAAAGGACAAATATGATTTTGTTAAGAGATAGCATTGGTGCATTGCATGATGGACTCCTTATCTGTGGAAATCTTTGAACATTTTATCTTAATACCCAAACCAGAGTGTGGTAAGAGAATATAGCTCCACGCTTCAAGCAGCAAGGATTTCACTGGTCATTTTCTTTAGCGAACTTTAAATACCTGCATAATGCCTAATGGCAATGGTGTGGGCGAAGAATCAGTTTTCAATAATCCATAAATTCATTGAATGTCCTAGTCTTAGCATGAGTTAGAAAATTTATTTAGATGAGTTAAAAAACCCATAAATTATTTTGAGGATAGCATCTTCCTGTCAGTGTCTTCTATTTCATTTGCTTCAAGAAAGGAAATTTTAATATGCTCCAAAGCAGACATTTAAAATACAGAATCTGCTCAGGTTCCAGCACAGCGGTTGGAGGTAATAGTTTATCTGAAGTGCTTGAATGTGGACTCACAGTACTTCTTATCACCGGGTGTGTTTGAAACAGGATCTCATTCTCAGCAGAAGGTGCTGTATTGGGGTACGGAGGGTAGCAGAGGCAGCTGTGAACAGGCTGTCAACCCAATTCTTTATCGTGAGCTAACCATACCTCAAATTAGAACAGTACAAAGCAGAAAGTAACGCTCTCCCCGACCTGTACCCGTCAATGGGAACAAAGAACCACAGCAACCTGGTCCCCCAACCTTCAAGAGTGAGCCTGAGCCTTGGAAGATCAGCCCTTCCATGTCCTACGGCTCAAACGTTCATTCAAAACAGGGGTAGATTTTCCTAAATCCTTACCCAAGGTAATGCAAACTGTTGCTGTGCCATTGGGTCCTAAAAATGTAGACAAATCAGTACTGCAGAGGCGGATCTGACTTGTGTACTTCTGAGCCATGGAGGGATGAGGAAACCCCAAGATGCCCTGAACGTGACAGAACCCTTACAAGAGCCACATATCTTCATTCTAGACAGTCAGCCACCTGCTGGATTACACATTTCAACTATCCCCCTCCTGTAGTCTGGGGGTTTTGAGTCTCTTTATTAACCTCACGGCTGGAGTGCCGGATAGAGGACCTGCAACGGTTGACAAGTGAAAAACAAAAGCAAATATGGTGCATTGTACGTAAGAATTACGTCCTCACTGGGGTTGGACTACAAATGTTTTGGGGTTTTGTTTGTTTGTTTTTATCACGAAGACCAACTTGTTATAATACACCATTATATCATCTAGCCCACTGGATTCAAACCAGAATTTTTCCAGTCACCCTCTTTTGTGATTAAATACACTAAAGTTCCCTAATGTCTTTCACATGGAAGTCAGTCTAATAGTCTGACTACCTGAAACTCATTCAAGGCCTTTTGGGTAGACACTTTTTTACAGAGAACTTGTGGCAAGAAACTAAAAAGGCTCCTGCAGTGTGCGACAAGACACGTCAGGGGTTACAAGGCAGAACAGATTTCTAGACTTCACGATTCAGGTCACTAAAAGCTTTGATTAAGGAAAAACCAGAGTCCTAAAACATTTACATACAGGAGGCTCTCAGCTTCAAAATATAACGTTCCGAGTCCAGATCATTCCCAAGTGACCTGGAAGGCGTGGGGAAGGTGTAGTTTCTTGCAGTCCTGCCCTACAGCTGCTCACAGGCCTGAGCAAGGTGGCTCACCCTGGCTGACCACTCTCTCCCCGGCTCCCTTCAGTTCAGATGTTCTTTACTCCCCCAATAACTGGTGAAGTGAATAAAAACTGTGTTTCTTTGCAGAAAAAAAAATAGTCAATAAATACAAGAAAAAAACTTTAGGGAAAGCTTATCAACTTTAGTTAACTTTAGGTGTGAAGACATGAATAGCAAATAGATAATATGACCAAAGATGTGATTTGATTGAAAGCAGGAGCCACTTCCATCTTTGGGAATCTTCAGGGTCTCAGGAGGTCTCCCTTAGGAACACCTGAGATGCACTGAAATACATAAACCCCCATAGTAAAAATCTGCTTTTTATATTCAGCGTTCTCATAAAAATACATCCTTTTCAATAGCTTTAGAGCACAAGTATACAATCCAGAGGTCTTTTGGGTACAGAAAAATGCCCTTGGGGTGGGGGAAGCATCTGTGTGTTTGGATGTCACATAGCTTACCTGCCCTCCACCGGCAAGTCGAGATACATAGCACTGTGTCATCTATAAGAAAGTGGTCGGTTCTGATCCTGACTCATGCAGAACACCAGACAGAAAGTGCGGAACAGCCACCAGCTAAATCTGTTCTAATTCTTGCTTTGATGTAAGGGAAGAGGCAGGGCAGGGAGAATTGAGCAGAGCAGGCAGTTTATATTTCTCTCACTAGGACAAATTAATAAAAACAAAACCTAATTTCTCCCCACTCTTACCCATTCTTATTCCCCTCAATATTTTTCCTCTTTCTAAGATTCCTTTTTTGTTTGAGAAGCTTAATATTTGGCTGCCTTCTGAAGAAATGGGTATAGTGACAGATGAAAGACTTGTATTCATCGTATAATTCAGAATAAGGGGAAAAAACCGACTGCTGTGCATTTAAGATTCTAACAACCTTGCAATTTTGTAGAGTCGTTTCCCCCACCCGTTCTTTTGAAGAAATCTGCTTTTATTCCGTTAATAACTAACCACAGTTGCAGCAGCATGGATCCGATTAGCAGTTCTTATGGTACAAAGGGGAGAGGAAAAAAAAAGCTGTGAACAGGGTTGCCAATTTGTCCACCTGGGCCCCCAGGAGAAAGATTAGATGAGGCGCCTGCCTGCTCCCTTTTTCCACTTGATCGCTGCTCTACACCGCCTGAGAGAGACAGGCCTTTTTAAAACCAAGGCACTTCCTTTAATAAAAGTTTCACTCGCCTCCATCCTGTCTCTGTCGTCACAAATTCCTCATTCTGGGTCCCAACATGTCATGACAACTCTCAACTGTAAGCCCGGGTAGCTCTGAAAAGCCCCACACACTGATGGTAGCTCACATGGGGTCTTTTGCATCTACAATAGAAACACACAGAGGTGTGCTCGGATGCCCTGCAGGGATGAGGGTCCACGCTTTCCAGACCGAAAGGTGGTCCACGTGTTCAGTCCCCGGGCCTTTTTATGCTGCTTCTGGATGCGAGATAAGGTAGCAAAGATATCTAGTTTGGGAATTAAATACTGGAATTTGATGAAAATAGCACAAGATATATAAATTTGGGACCAACAGATATAATACTGGCATTATAGGCAACGTGGTTTCTACACATTTTCTACTTAGATACGGAATTGTCAATTTATGTACTAAAATAATATACTATTTTCTCAAACACTTTAAAAAACTCACTCCATTTGTAATTATGCTAAAGAATGAGAGCTTATTTTTGTGACAAAACTTAAGAATTCTAAATCCTTGGTATAAAACTACTTTTAAAAGCAGCAAGACAAATAGCTAAGGCATTGTATGATGCTGAAAAACTTAAAGAAACCCAAGGCTTCTGACTGAGTCTCTATGTTCTAAGAGGATAGCCAACACTTTACATCACTTTACTATTTTTATTTAAAGGTACTAGGGGCAGCCAAGGTGGGGAGGCAGCAGCGATGCTCTCAGGGGTGTGCCTCTTAGGAGCAAAGGATGGTCAGGCCAGGGCCAGGGCCTAGCCACGAGCAAAGCAATACTCTGGGAGCCAACTGCAGAGGGGCCTGGTGGGCTGAGCCCAGGTCACACGGAGCCTCCGACATGGGATCATTCTGAGAGCGGCAGGGTACAGACCATGGCAACGTGGAGAGGACGGAAGGCGTTCTGGACCACAGACTCATGTATTTTGTATCAGTTCTTTTATTTCATATTTTAAGTAAACGTTCAGCAAGTATGCTTTTGAAATATATCTTTTTCACAAAGACATTTTTATCTTCTACTTATCACTTCAAATATCTGGAGTATATTATTCACGTGTTGCTGAAGCCCAAATTCCAGTCACTAGCTAATATTTCACCACTCTATGTTTATATAGCCAATGCTGACACTGGCTATTTGGAAAATGGGAATATTATCTGGGTAATGACAAAACTCTCTCCATAGCCAATCTGTTCTTAATTGGTCATTTTCTTTGAAGACAGGGTTAGTTATTAATAATAGATATTTATTAAAAATGAGATAAAAAATGGGATATTAGACAATTCCAGGATTCTGCACAATATATATGTGGCACAATTTCTGCGTATGATGGATTAGAATCAGACAGGGTCAACATAGGTAGACGTCTAGTTTAGATGGACAAATCTTAGGACCAGTATTTCAGGTTCTGTTTTTAAGGTGAAAGAAAGTAAAATAGTCTGTCATAGTGGAATCTCTTTCAAGAGAAAGGAGAATAGAATGATGCCATAAATTGTGAAACACCAAGGCAGAAAGATGGCTCCCAGCCTGTAGGAGGAAAGGTTATATAAAGAATCCATTTTAGAATTTTCTTTACCTGAATTCCTGTTTATTCCAAGACAACTGTGAGCTCTTTAATTTGGCCAGCATTTATTGAGTGCCTCTTACTTGCCAGGCATTGTTCTTGGCATTGGGGATAAAAAGGAAGCAATGCTCATTGCCCTGAAGAGGCTCCTGGGTGAGCTGGAGGACCATGAGGGACAGTCGGACCCTCTTTGGCATGGAGAGCTCAGTCTGACTTGGCAAAGCGAAAGACACTGGAGTTGGGTCTTGAAGGATAAGTAGGAGTTTGCCAGGCTGGTAAAGGGCAGGATGGAATTTCCAGGCAAAAGGAATTCAGCTCTAGGAGCAAAGATCTGACACAAAGTCGTGACCAGTAGTACTGAAATGGGGAATACAGAACTAGTTTCCTCTGTCCACTTCTAATAAAAAGCAATGATACAACATAAAAAAACTATACAGTGAGGTTCAGCTCTCTAAAAGTATGTTTTTACTTTTTTTCAAGTAGAATTTAAATGACATGATTCTTAGATTTTGTGTGAAACAGACCTGAAAGAACAACTACGAAAATAAGGGATTCTACTACTAACTGAATTAGTATGAGAATAGACCAGTTATTTAACCACAGGAATTTTTTTCCTGTGACATTACAATTTCAATTGAACCACAAGCTATTTATAGGAAAATCAGAAAAAATGGCAACGCGCTGCCTTAAAAAAAATGAGCATTCATGCCTAAACTTTTCTACGACCTACAGATACATGCTAATAACCGGGAATATTAGCTTCCTTCTAAAACACGCCCTTGGAACACTTTGAGGGAAGTGTTCAGCTGTACTGGACACAGGTGGTCTCTTCCATATTCTAGAAACACTTTCTTTGCGTGGCTTCTACCACACTACACTCTCCCTGGTTTTTCACCTACGCCACTGGTTGTTCCTTTTCCTGTTCGTGGTTTCTAGATTATTGAGTGCCCTAGGGCTCAATCCTCAGAATTCTCCGAGTATTTCTCAACCTTGGCTACCATAATAACCACAGGAGAGCTTTAAAGACATACTGGTGGAGTATTCCAGTCAGACCGACAAAGTCGGCATCTCTGGGGGCTGGGTCTAGCACCAGTCCTTTCCCAGGATGTTTTGTGTAGCTGCTGTTGAGAACCACTGACCTTCACTCATTCCCTAGGGCAGCAGTTCCCAGTCCAGCAGCTTCAGCATCAACCAGGAACTTGCTAGAATGCCAACTCTCCAGCTCTACCCCAAAGGTACTCCAGGAATTGGGTGTAGGGCCCAGCCTCCTATGCTTTCACAAGCCCTCCAGGTGGTCACAATGCAGGCTAGGTGCCTGACGGGGTCTCAAATAGAACCCTAAGGACTCACAAACTTACTTCTCCAGCCTAGATCTCTACTCTGATTCCAGATTCTTCTTATAACCAGCTGCCTACTCAAAATCTCCCTTTGGATGCCTAATAGCTATCTCAAATGTAACATGTTCCAAACCAAACTCTTGATTGTCCCTTTAAAAACTTGCTCCTTCCTTTGTCTTCTACTGTACAGAACCTCCAATTTCTTGGGCTAAAAACCTTCTGCCCGGGGCTGGCTCGGTGGCATAGCGGTTAAATGCATGCATTCTGCTTCGGCGGCCTGGGGTTCGCTGGTTTGGATCCTGGGTGCAGACCTATACACCACTCATCAAGCCATGCTGAGGTGGTGTCCCACACAGAAGAGCTACAACTCCACAACTATGATACACAACTATGTACTGGGGATTAGGGGAGAAAAAAGAAAAAAGAGGAAGACTGGCAACAGATGTTAGTGCAGGGTCAATCTTCCTCAAAAAAAAAAAAAGGGGCCGGCCTGGTGACGCAAGCGGTTAAGTGCGCATGCTCCGCTGCGGCGGCCTGGGGTTAGCCGGCTCGGATCCAGGCGCGCACCGACGCACCACTTGGCAAGCCATGCTGTGGCGGCGTCCCATATAAAGTAGAGGAAGATGGGCACGGATGTTAGCTCAGGGCCAGTCTTCCTCAGCAAAAAGAGGAGGATTGGCAGATGTTAGCTCAGGGCCGATCTTCCTCACACACACACACAAAAAATAGAGCATTTATTTTAAAAAAAAACCTTCTGCCCCTACTACTGCTACCACACCCATGACCAATCCACCCCGGGTCACTGCAGTAGCCTCCTATCCAGTCCCCCTGCTTCCACCCCGGCCCCCAAAGTACACTCTCCACTCAGCAGCCAGAATGTTCCTTTCAAAGCCTATATTGGATCCCACCATTCCCTGCCTTCTCTACCTTCCAGTGGCTTCCCACCACACTTAAAAATAAATTCCTAAATCCTAATCATAACCTATGAAGCCTTATATAAGATAGCCTTTGGTTACCCCCTAATCTAACCGCCTACCCATTCTGTCCCCATCTCCCCATGACTGCCTTGTCTGTCCCCTGCCCAGTACACCAAGCACATTACTGATTCAGGGCCTCTGTCCTTGCTCTTTGCTCCGCCTGGATCCCTCTCTCCCAGACATTCACATGCTTTTGCCCCTCCTTCACTGAGTCTCTGGTTTGAACAATAATTTCTAAGAGACGCCTTCCCTAACCACTGCTATGTAATGAAGCAACCTGATTTTTTTCCTAACAATAAGTTATATACTTATTTGCTTATTTCCTGTCTTTCCTACTAGAATTTAAGTTTCACGAGGACAGGGCCCTTTGTCATTTATGTTCGGTACTTTTCCCCAGTTCCTAGAAACATGCCTGCGGCATAATATGCATTCAGCACTTTGTTGAACTAATGAATAAAAGAAGAGAAGGATAAATTAAGAAAGGAAGGAAAATGAGCAATTGGGCTAGTTGGCCTTCCTTGGGAAATCACCCAATTTATCCAGTAACAAAAGCGCAACATGCTACTTAAAAAAAAAAAAAAAAAATCCAATGAATTAATACATTTGGCATCCTCCTCAAGGTCACATTCTTGGCATTCAGCTATATGCATTTAATGTCGTTTGCAAGTACAAACTCCTATGTCACTTTCTGTTTGGAAGGGAGAATATCAACATTAACAATCCCTGGTTATATCATTTATAAATATGCAGATGCGGATTATTAAAGATTAATGCATTTTAGGATTGGTGTCGGCATTCCGTTTGTCTCATGCCGAAACCAATTCTGTTCTTCATTAGTCAATGACAACCCACATCACCCTGTTATGGAAGAGAAATCAAAGGTGCAAGTGTGTGAATTGAGAATAAGTGATGAAACTGATTAGGAATAGACTTAACGGCTATAATCAATCAACACATCATCATAATCCTGGCTCCAGGGTTATCAGGAGATAGGGAAATAAACATAACACTCTCTGTAAAATGGTTTTGTTCCTTTCACAACTGCTCCTTATTCCTTTTAGAAAATACAGTAACTCACATCAGAAATTTGTGAAATCAACTTTAGGAACATCTTGACTATAAGGACTATACATTTTATCACCGTTTTCCAAATGCAGTCAAATGATTTTTGAAACTTCTAGGCTGAAATTAGTTGATAAAAGCTTTCGTACTCCTCCGTTCCGATTCCCCATTCCCAGGGAAGACAGAAAATACAGCAGGTCAACGCCAATGGCGTTTCAACAGTGGCAGCACACCTCTGATTCAAGAAGCAACAATTGTCAGTCAAGCGCGAGTTTAGAGCGGTGACAGTCTACTCAGCACAAGAAATGAAAACAAACAGTAAAGAAGGCGTTTGAAGTGCTTCTTCAGTGAACAATGTAAAAAAATCATGGAGAAGTGGGAGAGGACTGGAGGAGCCACCGCGTAAACACATTAGTCACCGCTAATCTTAGAGAAGAGCAAGGCACAAATACTGCCTTGGTTACACAGGCTTTCCTATATTTTCACATGCAGAAGACCAAAGACAGGGAATGCAAAATGAGAGGCGAGTTGAAACGGAACTGCATAACTTAATTTTAACTAAGAGGGGGAGCAAAACCAACTGGGAATGTATATTTTGGGAAAATTCTAATGTTCTCTTATTGCTGAATGTGGGAGGAGAAGTGGAAAAGGCTTCATCTGAAATTTGTTGGAATGCAAGAACTGAAAAGATTTCTGCTTTTGAAAGAAAGAAGAAATACTCATTGCCCAATTATCAGAATACCTGACTTGGGTGAGGAGGGATCTCTAAGGGAAGAGTGGCTCAGGACCCTGGGGCAGCTGCTTCAAATGCAAGGACCTGGCTGCAGATCAGCAACGGGGCACCTGCCCTCTAGAAACAGAACACTCATGACCAAAGGACTGAATTTCTATAACCAGGATCCTGCCTGAATTTTAAATTAGTATCTTAAAGGGGGAGGCTCTAATAACAAATAACTAAGCCATACAGAGCTGCCATCACATCTCTCTAAAAGACAAAACATATTGTTGCTTTCTTAAGTGTTGCTCATCATCATTTGGAAAGGATCTGAAATCACTGTTTTGTATAACATACAAATATTTTACTTTGTAAGGGGAAAAAAAATACTGGCTGAAGTTCTCTTTGGTTGTAGAACTGCTAAATTGATGTTTTCTGGGCTGCCACAGATTAAAAACATGGATATATCAATGGCATTTTGTGTTTAAGAATTTTTTTTCCGGCTCAGCTTGCCAATAAGCAGCAAGCATCCTGCTTGCAACAAGCTGTTGCAGGATTTCTACTTTGAGAGAAGCCAAAAAGGAACACTTGATAGATATTTTAAAATAAAATTACCAGGTAGGGTGACTGTGCCGACCTTCGAATAAAAAATTTGTCATTACATGCAACGCCATTTTAGAGATTCTACTAATGTTATCATGAAGGAAACTGTTTAGAACCACTTACATATAGAAATAAACTCATAATTTTACCCAGAGTTTTATTAAGCAAGGATGAAGTAAACAGTGGAAAATTTACTTATTTAGAATGAATTAGGCTTGAGCCCTAAGAGTTCTAAAAATCCAAGGGGAATGGATTAAAAAAGAGAGAGAGAGACACTGGTTTGCACCCTCCTGTGTTCATTTTGTAGGTACTAATCTTGACAAATTAGACCAGAAACTATCATTTCCTCTTGCTAAAATCCTTCCTGTTCACTCCAGCCTACGACCAACTCCTAACTACAGTTCATTTTTCTCTTTCCCATTATAGCATCCTTCTAGAATCTACTTGTCTGAATGTCAAATTAAGCAAGAAAATGAGTTTTTTGACCAGAAGATCTTCTTCTTTGTATCTACAGCCATATCAGCACCTATAGGAACCTACTTAGCTCTCACCTGCTAAGTCAAGGGTAGAATGGGGTGAACACTTACACAGAAGAGCTCTAAATAGACCATCATGCTGCCCAAAGACTTACTTTCCATATTTCATCTGATATGTGCCACCCTTTTTGGAATGCATTCTTTTTGTGTCTAAGATGTTCCTGAGGGGTACTAATTCATCACGGCTGCTTGGTATGCTGGATGCGTCGCTCGCCATCCAGGAACTGACATGATAAAGCTTCAGAGAATCAGGCTTAACTATAAAGTAACCGGTGCTTTATGAGAGTGGAAGGGCTATCTCTGGTAAAGCCATTTCTATAGGCCGTTAAAACCTGTGATCCTTTTCAAAGGACAGCAACTTAAGTTATTTGCCAGGTGTGTGTCTGGGTAAGTGAAGGGGCGCAGCACCGGGATGCTGTGCATGGACTGTGGGGACGCTCCCGGAAGCAGCCTGGTCCCGGAGGCGTGTGCGCAGAGGTGCTCATGGGGGAAAACACTTCTGCTGGCTGGAGAGGGAGGAAAGGAGGGCTTCTGGAGGAGGGAGGCATGAATAGAAAGAGATCGGAGCAACGCGGGCAGCTCTTCAGAGACGAAGGAAAGACTTCTCTCTACCTCGCCCTCCTTCCTCCTCCACAACCCCCCAGCTCTCAAGCCGCCCGACCCCTGGCCTCTCCCTCTCCTTCAACTACTGGTCAATCTGGGGAGGGGAGAGGGGGGGAGGTGAGCTACCTCAAACAGCAAGGCACATCAAACTTAAAAAGAGGGAGTTGTACTTTCATATTTGACGAAACTTTATTTTATTTCTGTCTATGATGGCTAGGAAGATGTTTAATAAACACCTAGTACTGTGCAAGCATAAGAATGGCTATGAGGGGCTGGCTGGGTGGCATAGTGGTTAAGTGCATCCCATCTACTTCAGTGGCAGGGTTCGCAGCTTTGGATCCCAGGCTAGAACCTACACACTGCTCATCAAGCCATGCTGTGGCGGTGTCCCACGTATAAAATAGAGGAAGATGGGCACAGATTTTAGCTCAGGGATAATCTTCCTCAGCAAAAAAAAAAGAAAAAAAAAGAATGGCCACAAAACAAGTGTTTATTCATCGTGACACTAACGTGAACACCTAATTTTGTATCTTTGGTCCTTATCTGTTATAATCAATAGGCCCTTCTGCAGTCAGATGAATGTGACTTGACTCCACCTAAAACGGAATGTGGCACAAACTCGAAATGCTAAAAAAAAAAAAAATGTGGGAAAATCTGTTCAGGAAATTTAGTTACTATCCTTAGGTCTTTGTTAACAAAACCAATGGACTATCCTGAGCAGTCTGAACATTTAGTTTTTATAAACAAAAACATTTATCAGGCTTCGAACAGTTAATATGTGCCTGCCCATCACCATCCCCCACAGTATGTTCACTCTTCTTAATATTTAAACACTGTTGCTGCTTACAGCATATGGAGGAAAAAGCTGACAAAAGCCTTTGGCCAATAAAATAAAAATAAAAACAATGTTCGGCTTATTTACATTTTTGCTTTGTTAGTAAACTAGAATGACTGGTTCTGGAGGCAAGACAAGTGACATTAACATCCACTAAATCTTCTGGCAACAGCAGTGCATCCTGATGTTCTGCTGTGCCAGCTTCCACGATGTGTTAGGACGAATTAGGCCCAGTGTAGACCTACACAGTACATTCAGGACCCAGTGGTTTATTCTCCCTAAACCAGGGTAAATAACTCTAGGGTGTAACCCAGGAGGCAGCAAAAGTACAATGTTATGGGATCATTTATTAGAAGGGAAACAAAATGTTTAATATCATACATTTCAGGATCAACTGCACTTGACATTAGATTTGCTTGATTTAAATGGGGGTATACACGCACACTACCAATTAGAAAGATGGAGATATTTCATTTGCCTCTAAGTATAAATATATCAATATGAAGAGGAGAGAGAAACGAAAACAATAAGTGAAAAACAAGAAAATTTATAATGGCACTGGGGGAATGTATAACGTAGACATTTCTGTTCTCAAGTGCTTGTTCAACAACCAGTGCTGAATTCTGTACCTCCTAACTATAGATAGCTGCTATGCCAGAGCCCAGTGATGTGCAAACAAAGGGAGAGAATCCATGTGGCTACTTACCACAGAAAATCTCCACCCTGCTTTTCCAAGAAGGCAGGAAGGAAAAGCCCCACTGAGTGAGGGACGTGCCAGGGCTGACGCAGTGCCAGTGTATCACAGTAGTTGTTCCCATGACGCTCACAATGTTTGCGAGGCGGCATGACAGGAGGGCACATTTGCAGCGGGTGGAGAAACAGTTTAACAGGCAAGAAACAGATTCAGCCATTCGAGATGCTTTCCTGGGCTTTGTTTATCTACCTCCGTGATACTGCTCATTAGCTGTCAATTTCGTTCACCAGGGCAGAGATGGAGAAAAATGATTGCTCCTTTCAACAAACCCTGGGAAAGTGCCACTAGGAAGAATCTCCCACCACATTTTGGCTTTCCCACATCCCGGCTATCAGCGACACAACAGCTGCGCGTTTTAACAATGACTTGATGGAGAGACAATGATGGAAAGAGCCAATCTGTGACACGTGGAGAGGCAGGAGCAAGATAGGGCGGGAGGTAATGGGAGAGAAGTGAGGTCAGAAAAAACAAGTCAGTGCTGGGAGTGAGAGGAAGGGGGAGAAAAGAAAGCAAAAGGCTACATACAGAAAATAAAGGGAAATTCCAAACAGATGTTCCCAGAGCAGCAGTCTGAGTATCATGCCCTGGGTGGGAAACCATGCAAACTCTGCCTGATATTTTTCTTTCATTGGTATAGACTTGGAAGCAAAGGAAGGTAAACTTTAAATTATATTAGGATCTAATGTACAGATTAAAAAAATTTAAACATAAAAACTAGAGATGGGAAAAGGAGGAGGTGAGATTACTAAAATATGGGTGTATTTATTCTCTAAGGGAAGGTGTCTTTGCATTTAAACAAAAAACAAAAAAAATCAACTTTATGATCATCTCTAAAGTGTGATTTTATTACCTATGACCAAGTTCACACAAATGCCTTAAAAGAAGAAAAAAAGGGCATATAGGCTAGGTAGAGGGAAATACAAGACGAAATTGTTTTTTGCTAAAAACCTGCACGATATTTTAACAAATCCCCTTAAAATAACACCATACAAAATTTTTGATGAGCATCTATCAAAAACATATGTCTGAATGTCCCTGGGCTTCGCTGTGGGAACAGAAGGGAGAAACAGGCAGCGTCTGGACTCAAGTCATGGACGACGACTACCATGAGGTCCAGGACAAGGGTGCTGATAGCCCTGTGGCTTCTTTGTATGAATTTAAAAAGGGTGCCCCTTCCTCTAAGAGAGCAGCCTGAACTTCACTCCCATTCACCCCTCGGGCCCATGTCCCTGTCCAACGAGCAACCTGCTCAACTGTACGTGGCAGCCCTGGCTAGGGTGGTACTGACCTCAGTTAGCTGATGTTGTCTTGATACACGCAAAAAGTGTGAGAAATAACTCAGGATCTTGAACTAAATCTCTTGTTCAATTTGATGCTAGACGGCCTGCCCACCACATCACACAGAAATCAGTCTGCCTATGATCTGAGTAAAGCAGGGGTTTAGATTCTTGTCTTCTCCTTATTCTTCTGGTTTCCTCTTAACCTTCTCAGACCCAACCCCAAGAAGAGCAACCACTGACCTATCTTTTTTATCAAGTTAGAAGAAAAATGGGTTCAACTTTGTGGAAACATATTATGCCTTTATGGCTAGATCTAGCCGTCCTACTGAATAACCTCAGTAAACCCCGGAACTCATCACTGGAAACTTTATATTCATGTCTTCTGAAATGTACAAGACCACCACTGGATCAAGAATCAGAAGACCTGCTGCCAAAACCAACTGAGTTGTTCTGGACAGTAATGACCGTGGACAAGTCTCTAGGCCTCAGCTTGAATAACAACAACCGTAATCAGAGCAATGACTAACATGCAATGAATGCTTACCATGGCCTGCTGCAGTGTATTAACACACTTGATCTTTACAGCAACCCTGTGAGATGTGGTTAGTTTCTTTACAGACGCAGAAACTGAGGCACAGAGAGGCTGAGAGGCCTGCCCAAGGTCACGCAGCTAGTAAAGTGGCTATAAAATGAGGAGGTAGGATCAGGTGATTATGCAAGTCCATCCGAGTCAAGTGTCATTTGTAATTCTACTTGGGAGGAAGGTGAACAAATACCAACACTGCTCATCAGATTTTCTAAGAGGTTATTCCTCTCAGAATAACACTAACATCAGGAAATGTCCCATTTGCCATGTTTTATATAATTCTATTTCTATACAGCTTCACCTTCAGCAAAGATAATTATGGATTTACTTGAATAGCATGCCCCCCCAAAAGGTAGAACTTTTTCTGCGTAATTTCTTCTCCTGTACTAAATATCACCGAAGAATGTCATCAGGCCCCACGTAGACGCAGGCTGCAGGGGAGCCCACTTGGGACAGTGAAACGGAAATGTAGGCCCAGGCAGTTAGCATTTCTGACACAAGTTTAAAACACAAACTATACTTTTACGGCTTTAAACGACGTTGCCGAGAAAGTTGAAAGCTTTCTATTTAAAAATTCACTTTCCCAAGAAGTTAGCCGAGAGAAATCACATTCTGGTCTTCCCCACAGTAACTGTGAGGCAGAGGCCTCACTGGTGACAGTGCTCATAGGGCATCAGAAGCGTAACCCACCGACCAACTTTCATTCTGTGCAAAACACACCTCAGCACCGGACTCGGAGACCGACCACACCTGCTGAGCTACCCACTCCACAAGACGTGAGTCACGTGTCACAGGGAGCTCTTTTGTGGGGTTATGTGTTCTATGCCACAACAAAATCCACACAGTGAAATAAGGTATCAAAATCCCCATCTGGAATGATAAATGTGTATGAAAATCATCAGAGAGTGAACCACCTGGTTAGGGATTTGAAATGAAAACCCACGTTATCTTTATACCTCAGAAAAGTTTTCATTTAGGTTATTAAGTCCTTTTGACCCAATTCAGAAAAAGGAGTGATTTCTTCTTTGACACATAATATTTTACATACAACTTTCCGATGTTTAGGTAGGTGATGCCTCAAAAACCATCTCAATATCAAAAACCACCTGAGGAATTCTGGAATATGGAGTACTCTAGCTTTAAAAATGTTAAAAGCAGGTAAATCCAGGTTTTATTACAAAATTATGAGGGCAAATATTTTTGAAAAAACAAACATCAAAACGCCTTAATCAAAATGCATTAAAATTATAGCTATATCCAAAATATGGATGAATCTTAGAAACATAACATTTAGTCAAAAAAGCAAATTGTAGAAGACCACATACAGTATGATTGGGGTGAACTTATTTCCTGATTGGCCTAGAATCTTCCTGGTTTATGCCTGTTGTCCTACTGTAATTATTAACGGCAAACCTTACATGCTCAAAAGTGTCTCAGCTTGGATGATAAATTATATAGTTATTCTAAATAGGATATATTCCTATAAAGCTCAAAACTAAATAAAACTAACGATATATACTCTATGAATGTTTGCAATAAAATTCTTTAAAAAACCCCCCAAAACAAAAAGAATGATTAAAAAAAATATTAAGAGAGCATCTTAGGCAGGGGAGAGGTATAGGGCTGAGGATAAGGAAGGGACACACAGGTAGATACAGTAACACCAGTAATACTCCAGTTCCCAACTGGGTGGGGGTCTGTGAGTAGTCACTTGATAGTTATGTTTCATAATTAGCATGTTACAAATGTTTATATGTATGTTTATATATATTCACATACATATGACATCTCACAATAAACTTTTCTTTTAAATATAAAATGAGTAAAATGTTAAAAGGGGTAAAACTACCATCCATCCTTTCAAGATAACAGAATAAACTATCAGAAAATTTATCAGCAATTCAATATCAATTCTGATAGGCTAGTAAAAAGTGCTTTCTGACAGCCACCTATATCATGTTAGCAAAAGCTACACAGAAGAAACTTACATCTAGTTTGCAGACAAAGGAAAGCTAGTTGCTTGGTGAGTTTGAATGGATGAAGTTTGATATAAGAATGCTGGATGAGGATGAGGCAACTGACAAATAAATAAACAAATAAATAACCCCAAGTACACAGTAAAGGAAGCAGAAGATACACAAGTGGTATGACTAGTGAAATGGCTGAATCCAAGAGTTAATTGGAACACGAACTCCTTATATGAAAATTAGAAGGCAAGAGTTTATATCAGTAACAAGGCCTTGAAGGTGTGCTGGCAAATTAAGACACTGATGAGTATAAACACTAAAAATATTTTAGAAAATAACAGCCATGGTATAAATTAAATAGAACCATAAAACACCAAGGCCAATACTAGTCACCAATCTCACCTCAGTGGCACTTACCAGAGGATCTTATTTAACAGAATCATGACAAAACATATGTTACAAGAATAAATAATTTTCTGGCATAATTTAAGGTAAATACGCAAACCGAAAATATCAAAGTAATTGGTGATTTTATTAATTGGGGGTTTACATTCATTAGTTGAGAGTCTTTTGGAATTGAGACTCTTGTATGCTTTGATGATAATTCACAAACTTATGCTCCTAATACGTGGTCCCATCACTAGGTTTTCAAACAGTAAAAAAAAGTAATGGAATGTATATTGCTATTGATGAACATTAGGTCTGTCTTTACTAGAGAGTAAAATAATAATTATTAAGTAATGAATACCTGGAATACTTGCAGGAGAAATTGGGCCAGATCGTGACTGGTTGCTGCCGACAGGAGAGCCGACAGGAGAAGGCGAGGGGCCCCCAGGGATGCTTGAGAGATGGGGGGATGCGTGCGGAGAGAAAGGCGACTGAGCTGGGTTGCTCTGATCCCCTTGGCTGCTCGTGGACCCGGATGCACTGACTGCTGAGCTCAAAGTGGCTTCCGTTCCCGTGGGGAGGTCATCGATGGAGCCAGACAGGTCCTGAGAAAGAAACAGCATGTATTTATAGAGTAACACATATTTGGACCAATATCTGCTCAAAAGACTATTTGAAAATCATAACAACGCCCCCTGCAGAGACAAAGGTTTTCTGGATAACACCCAAAATTCAGAGCATGGCCACTTGTAATTAGAAGACTTGAATAAGGTCTCTCATAAGTTGAACCCATAAGATCTGGTCTATCCCTAAAAAGTGAGAACAGTTGTACCTCTCTTTCATAAAACCATCCTACAGCTTTCCTTTAAGCTGTCAGCACCCAGTCCACCCAGGCTGTTCAAAGAGTCACAGGAAACAGCTCTTTAGGTGGTGACTTACCATCTGAATGGAATGTCTGAGTCCTAATAGATCACTTCAATAACCTGAAAACTACAGGCTGTGGGTCCTCCTATATAGACGTCAACACTGGAGGACTGTTTTAATTTCAAACTAGGACATTCTTAGGTAATAGCAGTCAAAATTTTAACCAAACCTTGTGGCGAGAAATTCTTACACTTTACTTTTGCAAAAGTGCCATTAAAATAAAATATTGATATGTGTACTTTTATATGATATTGTGAAAATAAGTCCCTTTGACAGTTCCTTTGGCAGAAATGTTATCCCTTACTTTTTATAACAGTTTTAATGCCATCTAATTTGATCACAACTCTAAGGCAGTTATTAAACTCCCCATTTGATAGACACAGAAATGGAAGCTCAGAGAATCAGTTATTGTTGAATGCATCTGCTGAAGATGATGAAGGGAGGATGAGAGAAGAGCAAGGAGGAAACCGTCTTTCGCACCTTCATCAGAATGAGAGGAGGACAGAGACTTTCTTCTGGCCTTCCTCACTGCCGTGGCCCCGGGGCCTAGACTGGGGCCACCACCAGTGGGTGCTCAGTAAGTCTGCACAGGCCTGCCACAACGACTGGACACTAAGTCTGCAAATCCAGTGCAGGCCGAGAGCTCGGTGCTGAATGAGTTCCAAAGGCTGAGTTGCAGTATAAGATATTTGTCTTGATAATCTAGGACTAACTACTGCAGAATGGGATCAGAAATACCTGGTTATGCTACTATCTACAAAGCATATCCCATCCTACTTGATACCTTCCACTCATTCAATTTTATTCATGTTTAATTTTACATCACTGTTTACTACTGGGATTTCTAAAACTAGGGCTTTGAAAACTGTTGGATGAAGATGCTCAGGATCTGAAGAATGAATTTAGACTAGGAAGTACAAATGGGGCCAGGTAAAGCAGAGCCTGGTTATAGCTCTTCAGGGTACCCCAAAATGTCACAAGGCAAACAAGATTAGGACCCTAGTCTCCTGGAAAGTTTACCTGTTAATCATCTCTTACATCATATAATATACTTAATGAACTTCTCTTTTTTTAGCAGCAAATTGCCAATGATTAAAAAATACATTCTAGGGCCAGCCCCATTGGTCTAGTGGTAAAAGTTCGGTGTACACCACTTTGGTGGCCCAGGTTCAGTTCCTGGGTATGGAACCACACCATTTGCCTGTCAGTGGCCACGCTGTGGCAGCGGCTCACGTTAAAAAAAAAAAGAGGAAGACTGGCAACAGATGTTAGCTCAGGGCAAATCTTCCCCAGCACACAAACAAACAAAATACATTCTAAAGAATAGCTGATGAAAACCTCACAAAAAGATGAATGTTATAGAAAAACAAAAAACTCTTGTGCCAAGAAGAATAACATCTTTCTAAGTAAAATTGAGAACAATCTTCAATGTCATATAACTCTGCTTATGAATAACAAATGTAACATGAACAGTGTAGATTGAAAACACCACCACAGAAAAAGTATCATTAAATCTCCAAAATAAAATGGAACGAATTGAGTCATATTTTCAGAATTCAGAGGAAAAAACATATAAACATTTCTACTCAGGGCACATGAGATGCATGATTTTGCACATATTCAGCTGGTAAAACATTGTTATTTAACTTGATTACTGGAATAGTTCGAGTCAGACTTCTGGAACTGAACACAACTTTTGCGAAGCCAGGTAGAAACAGAGGAAGGTTATTAAGCAAGTAACATGCTACATACAAGGTAGAAAGCGTTTACACTTCAGCAATCAAGGCAATTATCTGAGGTCCTCAAAACAAAACAAGCTCACAGATGTGTACACACGCACACGTATGATGTGCTAAATCAGAACACAGGACAAGAGTCCACCCACTCGTCCCCACCCCAGCTGAATGCTGGCTCCTTACCACATGCAGCCTCAGAGCTGGGGTGGCTGTGGGGTGCGCAACAATGGTTTGGGGTCCTGGATGATTCTTTAAGTACCTGTCCCCAAGGCATTCCCTTCCTAACCCCATGGAACCAATTCATAAAGTGCGAAGGGACACCTGCGGGGTTCTTTAAAGCAGGGCATTGCAAGCTATGCTGTGAGGGCTAAAATTGGACCCTATCTGTTTTTGCTCTACCCACAAACCAAACATATATTTCTTTTGCTGAGGAAGATTCGCCCTGAGCTAACATCTGTTGCCAGTCTCCCTCTATTTTGTATGTGAGCCGCCTCCACAGCACGGCCACTGACAGAGGAGTGGTGTAGGTCCACACCTGGGAACCGAAACTGGGCCACCGAAGCAGAGCGCACCGAACTTAACCACGAGGCCACCGGGGCTGGCCCCCCAAACATTTTTAAAGACTGAAAAAAAATCAAGAGAGTAATATTTGGTGATATACTAAAAATACCTGAAATTCAAATTTCAGAGCCCATAACGTTTTACAGGAACACAGCCACAGCCATCCCTTTCGGTTGTCTGTGGCTGCTTTTGGGCCGCAACGGAGAGCAGTTGTGACAGAGACCGTTACTGGGCAGTGTGACGACCTCTGATTTGGAGAGTCGCGGCACTCCAGGCCTCTACTGCCTTAACCTCTTCCACGGGGGACATGACTCAGACAGGCCTCGGCTGAGCTGCATGGCGACCTACTGTGCACCAGGAACTGACAGGCTTCACCAAGAACCGGGCTCACTCCACTCCTACCTCCACCTGGCAAACACTGAGTGGGAGCCAGGCAGAACTCTACTCTCTCTGAAGGTATCACAAGAACCCAGGGAGCCCCCTGTAAGGATCGGCAGTGGGCTCCATGTACGGATGCCCTCTCTAATATCTAACAGACGTCTATCACTGATAAACAAAGGGTCAATCAGACCAGAATCAGCTGGGAGGAAACATACTTTTCATGCTTCCTTAGAGAAAAAAAAATTGGTAGATAACCAGATATAAAACCATTATCTTCTACTACACTACATATGGAATTAAACTTAGAAAAGACTTAATGTAGACTCAATTTTTAAAAAATCATTATTTGAAATAATTTTATGTAAACCTTTCTTCATAAAAAACAAATTGTTACTTTGAAATTTTTTAAATTCTCTGCAAGACCTATAAATTCCTTCCCTGTCCTCCCTTAAAATTCCACGTTACGGTTGAAAAAGTGACACGGGTGAGTGTTAAGAGAGCTTCGTTCGAGCTGCAAAGGCACGAAAAACATTTCTGTTATTCAACAAGCTGATCAAGGAAATATCAAGAGAAAAATATAAAAACGGTGGCTTTCTTAGTGTTCACATGTCATCAGAATTTCAGTGCTGACTAGACCTCAGAGTAACAGAAGAGTAATAAAAAGATATAATTTCTATATTACTGTTATACACACACGTAACTTTTATATGTAAATTACAGAGAAATATTCCCGCCCTGCAGATACTTAGGGTATCCATATGTATAGCGATCTTAAAACATGTTAATAAAAGAAGTTCAACAGTGGTTTAAACATTCAGCCTAGTTAACAAAGAAGCTCTGTAACTAATACGCCTCTAGAGGACAATTTAGTCAGCAGGGCACCAACTCTATTCTTTTATAAGTCCTATCAGATCTATGATGCCTGGAAAGAACAGAGAGACCTTACTGCATCTCATTCTAACCAAGGCACCTTCAAGCTACAGTGCTTCCATTTATCTTGCTGGAAAGCTGGCAGGTAAGGTAATTGCAGGGAGGACTCTTTTAAGGGGCTGGAGTCCCCCTGCCCCATAGCATTCTTTACATCCTTCCTCTTTATTGATGGAGTGATGCGTTAAGGCATTGACTTCACGGGCTCATGCATAATAAATTCAGTATTTTGCTATGACAATTTGATCTGGCAAAATCTTGCTATCAAGTTGGGCTTTCAATATCTGACATCACTCAGGATACTGAATACTTTCCAGCACACCAAAAATAATAGAACTCCTACTATCAATGGTTCATTTATTTTTAGAAAATCAATACCTTAAAAAAAAAAAGCTTGTTTTACTTTAAACCTTAATTTAAATGAAAGTTTCCTGCAAAGACTTTCCCTCTGTAACCGTCATCCCTCCACCCTCTGCCCATGTAAAATTTTCATTCTAACCCAAGTGACAAGTACAAGAGATTTCACTGCACTTAGAATGAAATGCCACTGGGGAGCAATAACAATCCTATCAGACTCTGACAAGAAACACTTATGAATTAGCATAGAGCACAAATATGTTTCTGATTCAGTATGATGGGACAAGCTGAGGGAGGGCAGTGACAGAGGAATGTGTACGGGAACATGCCATGAAGAAGGATCACAGGAAGAATTTTTAGAGACCTACATATATATAAAAAATAGACACACAACATTAAGTATATTCTCTCATGTCTACACATTGTATATGATCCTCTCTAAAAATATTTTACATTAATATATTATGACTTACTACATCAAAAGACATCTTTGGTTTTGATGTTATTCGATTTAGCTTACTAAAAGATAAATTCAGTCAATGCTGGTGATATCTTATTGTCTTAAAGAACTGAGAATAAGGTAGAAAATTTTACTCCCTTGCTTAATTAAATAAGTGGGGTTTTTAAAAAAGCAAATCAACTTCAAAATACTCTGAGCTGTGGTTCTCAATACAATTAGTTGATGGTATCAGATCACTGATAGAGAATGGCAACGCATCATATACATTTGGGCATCTCTTGCTCAGAAGTGTCCCAAGAGAGCACAAGGATAAACACTGAATTAGAAACAGAGAAGATATTTCAATCAATGAGACTAGTTCAGGTCTCTTGTTTAAGGATTTTAATAGGATACAGTTAATGATTTCTCACTGTGACTTCCCAGTGGGTTTGAAGCACAGGTTAAAATGCCAGTTCAGTCATCTTTAAAAAAGTCTCTCCATCGTCTTCAAAAGCAGAAAGTGTGTCTCTTTTTTAGAAGATTAAGTATGACATTCAGGCATGTGGTTTTCTCTTTCTCTCTCCAACTAAACCCTAACTTTCTCAAGGGCAGTGACTCCTTATGCCAGGTCTGGTGCTAAAGTGAGGATGGATTTGACTGGTCACTGGTGAATGTCACTGGATTTATAAGCTCTATGGTAAAATACAGCTGCAAACACTATACAAAGTAAGCCAGCACATGCAAATATTTCTAAATATTTACCATAAACGCTCTACTGAAAACTATTGACTTTGCTATTAAAACTTAGCAATGAATTCTCAGCCCTCTGTTTCCAATTAACATCCCAGAGGCCAAGCATCCAGCCTTATTAGATGCTTAGCTCTTTGGAAACACACTGCAGAATAGCTTCATACCTTCCAACCTTATTTTAGAACCATTGTTTTGGACATGTGACACAAACACACTTTGAAATTGATATTAGAATTGAGCCAATAATTTGACTGACATATACACAAAAGGAAAAACCTCACAGTGACTCTGTTTAATTTCTATGATGTTTGCAGGCTTCTTTTCAGCATAAACTTGTGTGTAATAGTGCCTTTCAAGACACCCACCAAAGTCCCTGCTGCTTTCATTGTCTAGACAGCAAATGAGTTAAAAGCTTCGACTTCCTGTCTAAATGAATTAAAAAATACAAAGGAACGGAAAGACAGAATCCATGAAGAAAATTCTTCAAAGCACTAATTTTTAGGCCTTAAAAGCATCTTCTTTCCAAGTCTTACATATATCTTACTTTGTATTTAAACATGTCCAAATAACAAATATTTCTCTCTTCATTACACGTGACAATATATACAACGCATAGCCTTCAGATGTACGAGGTCAGCTGGAAAAGAAAATGTTGATGTTAATTTAAAAAACGTCACAAGCTCCACAATGACAAACCCATATCCGAGCCCAGGGATAACACAGGGAAAATTAATGAGTCGCAATTCATTTTAGGAGAGGTAGCCAAGAACCACTTTTTGGGGAAATGACTTGCACCTGATTCATTTGCAGTCTTTCTCAAGCAAATATTCCATTATGGGTAACTCTCATTTTAAGGGTACATTTATAGGATAATCAGCTAAAGTAAACTGTTACTTCACAAAAGCCAGATTCAGAGTTAAGTGTACTATCATAAACAAAAATCGTTATAATGGCTATATTTCTTTTGATTTTTGAAAATCAGCACCTAAAATAAAAGCTAGCCGCAAAGGTCCATGGGTTAAAAGTCCCGATATGAAATGTGCCACCATTCTAAATTTAGAAGTGGTAAACAATATACGTATGAAATATGCATTATGTAAGGGAGTTTTTCCCCCTTGCACAGGCCTCAGAGGGCTCCTAAATTATCCTGTTTCTGAACTCTGCCCAGGGAGATTCTCGGCTCTTCACTATGGACAGCTGTCTCGAGACATTACGTAGGCTAGGAAGAACAACAAATTGACCCTTTAACACAGTATGGGCAGTGCTGAACTTGAAAATAATTTGGTAAGAAAATTTATTTATAGTCATCGTTAGGTTGTATGGCATTTGGGATTAACTTTCATCTGGAAAACACATTATCCTTCTCGGTTACAACCCAGGACTACGCTCACAAATGATGATGACGACGACCATGAACATGATGATTTTTAGCAACAACAGCTGTGACTACCACTGGCTTAGCGCCTTCTAAGTATCAGAGAGACTATGCACATTTTCTTACATGAGGAAACTATAGGAACTTGTTGCTCTGGTCCATTGTTCCTACCAGTCAAAATGTTTTTTTAACTGATTTCATTGTCCAACATAGCCAAGACTCTTCCTCAAGTCAAGGCCCAACACTAAAAAAGACTCATGGTGAATAACTGCTGGCCCTGTCTTATTCCAAGAACAAATGGCAATTTAAAGAATATCCTTATTAATACAAATAGACTACTGGTGAAATTAAAGCTGTATAATCAAGTGAGAATACTGAATAATCTGGGAGAGGCATTTGGACTGAGTGTCACGATTGGCAGGCATGCCCTATCTGAGTTTGCAGATGGAGCTGTGGGGTTGGGGGGTGCGAGGAGGTGGAAAAAAGGGTAGAAGGCAGTTTTTACATGTGGATGACATTTTATATTTAAGTTGGCCTCTACTATGTGATCTTGTACACTTAAATGCCCCTCTTTCATGGAGTCTTAATGGAGAGAGACAAAGCTACACAGATAAATTCTAACAAAAAGCAGCAATTCTATGATGGAGGGGTGAATTAATAAGTGTGGTGGAATACAGAATGGTATATCTTCAGCCAGCGCGCATGGGCCCAGGGGCTGCTGTCTGAGACAGGTCCAGACTAGGAGGGAAGGCATGCCCTTTGGACAAGTGGTGGGCAGGAGACAGCAGCCGAGAGCATCATGTGTAAATGCAAGAAGAACCGTGGGAGGGCAGCTACTCGGGGAACAGTGAGGAGACCAGGGAAGGCAGACAAAGGCTGAGGGAGAGAGGGGGTTGGAGAGGCCACCTGAGCGCAGCTGTGAACGCCCTCATGTGCCCGTGCCAAGGAACATGGGCTTACCTTTTTAGGAACTAGGGAGCCAACAGGGGTCTAAAAGGCGAGTATTAATACTATCAGAGAAGGAAAAAAAAGGCAGTGGGTTGCCAAATAAGAAATGTTACACATTTTAAAGAAAAAAAATCATGTTTTCAAGTGTTTATGAACAAAGAATGCTTTAACCATGATTAAAATTACAGGGTCAACTTAAGAATAAATTTGTAAATTTTTATAAAAAATCTATATAGTTTTAGCATTATATAAAATTTAACAAATAAATGAACAACGACGACAACAAAGAGTGCCTAAATAACTACAGTCCAGGTAAGACAGCAGTGTGCTTTCTAGATTGCAATAATTTCATGAGTCTACACAGCCTTCCTACTCATTTCAGTCATATGTAAGAATCAATGGATAAGATGAGTTGAAGGATATATCCCTTACCCTTAAATAAGCACAACAGTGTCTAAAAACTAATTATGAGTAACATTTTCCTTTAACAGATCATATTCTTTAACTCTATATTCTACTCCAAAACCACTAGTGACAATCCCGAGACATTTAGTGATAAAGAGGGAAAATCAGCTAATGATGCGCAGGAGGAGGGATGTGGGTTGATGGGTTGGTGCTTTACAAACATCAACGCCAAGTATGAAACTCTTAAGTAAGAATGACCCATGTGCTTTGAAAGCAAATTGATAAACTTACGAGATCTGTAAATATGTAAGATTTAGGGTTCGTCTGCTGATACCAGTTTTTATTGCTGCAAGCATATCATAAATCTTTATAACAGAAAAGCAATCAACACCACCTTTTGCATCTCGCGTGGTAAAAAAAATACTGTTTACCTTAGAAGTACAATGCTTAGCACGTAGAAAGTCTGAAAGTAAAACTTAAAAATGAAAAGGCATGAACCCTCAGGAGACATTTATTTCTTCAGTACATAGCAGTGAAATACTTCAAAAAAGTAAGACCTATAGGAACTGCAAATAAATTAGCGACTTCAAAAAACAAAAGCAGAAAAACACACAACTCACAAATTGTACTGAGTCCACATGGAATAAAGGGAAGTTTTATTTGTAGAATAATACTAAAACTTAATTATTTTGACATTGTCCCCCTTCACATGAACCATATGAACACACATACTTCTACATTCCTCCACTGGATTTTTAAAAACTTTTTATTTGGAAATGACTTTAGACTTACACAAAAGTGGCAAAGGCAGTCCTGAGTGTTCCTATACACCTTTCACCCAGCTTCCCTTAACGACAACATTTTACATAACCACGGCACATTTATCAAAACTGTGAAATTGACATTGGTACAATACCATTAATGAAAATACAGACTTAATATTTCACCAGCTTTTCCAGTAATGTTGTTTTTCTGTTCCAGGATCCAATCCAGGAGCTCATGTTACATCTATTCACCATGTCTCCTTAGTCTCTTCCAATCTGTTACCATTTCTCAAATCTTTCTTTGTTTTTTCACAACTTTGACATGTTAGCTTAGGTATTGTGTCACAATGGATACACTCATCAGGTATTTTGTAGAATGTCTTTCAATTTGTGTTTGGTGTTTTCTTACCATTAGACTGGCATTATAGGTTTTTGGGAAGAATACCCCAGAAGTGAAGTGTCCTTTACGTAGCATCCTATTGAGGGTATGATATCAACATAATTATTACAGGGGCTGTTGACTTGGATCACATGGTTAAGGTGGTGTCCCCTAGGTTTCTCCACCGTCAACTTACTCTTTTTCCCTCTCTGTTCTCTATTCATGAGAAGGGAGTCACTAAGTCCAGCTCACATCCAAGGGAGGGGAATTTTAAAGCTCCATCTCCTGGAGGAGGAGTTTCAAAGAATTTGAGGATGTACGTTAAAACCATACAGTCATTAGTAAATATTTTGGGGGATATATTTGAAGCTATGCAAGCATCCCGCTTCTCCTTAAAGTTAGGCCTGCTAATTTTAGTATTTATTGGTGGATCTTGCCCGCACCATTACTCTGGTATGCTGATGTTGATTTTCTACTTCCTTCACTCCTTCTACATTTATTATTTGGAATTCTTCTGTAAGGAAGAGCCGTCCCGTCTCTATTAATATTTACATAGTGAAGACAAGTGTTTCTCCAATATATGTTTTTTGGTGCAACTTAGGTTTCTTTACAAGATAACTAGCTGATACTCTTATCAACACTATATGAGAGTAACATGTCCAACTGAGATTTAATGATTATAAAACTTTGGAGAAAAATATGCACTTGATGCTTTTCCAGACACCGCTAGAGGGGATAGAAATTAATATAACCGCTTCAGACAGCGATTTGTAAGCATACTGTAAAGCTCAAGATGAATTTATCTTATGACCCAGAAAGTCCACTCCTGGGTTTATATGCTGGCACGTGTACGTGGAGACACATAGAAGCCCACAGGCCTTGTTTCAGTATTGCAATAGCAAAAGAATTGAAGATAATATAATTTTCCAGCAATATCAAATAGAGATGTAGTCAGAATATGGGATACCATACAGCAGTGAAATTGAATGAACTAGAACTAAAAATATTACTAGGAACCTCACCAACAATGTTGATAGAAAACAGAAAAACCAATGCAGCAAAATGTAACTAACACAGGTGAGAAGGAAAAACACAGCAGTGGAACATAAAGACAGCAGTGTAAATTCAAAGAGTCCAGAGCAGTAGCAGTAAGCAAAGATGAGAAGAGACAGTGAGAGGGGGGTGAAGCACTGTGAATGAGAAGGGAGACGGGAAAGGAAGAAAGAAGGTGGAATAACTTCATGGTCCTCACCATCTTCACGACAGCCAACACACTACCATGGCACCTAGAGCCTTGGCAACCTAGTCTAACCTGCAACGAACCTCTGCAATGGTCACTCAATGAAGCCCTACTTCCCTCCAAGAGACATCCATTAACATCTTGGGGTAAGGCCTTCCCTGACATCTGCACCACCAGAATGAGGTGTAAAAGCTCCTTCCTCTATGATCCCATGTCATATTCATCTACTAGAGACTTCTCATGGTGTTTTTTTGTTTTGGTGAGGAAGACTGTCCCTGAGCTAACACCTGTTGCCAATATTCCTCTTTTTGCTTGAGGAAGATTGTCCCTGAGCTAACATCTGTGCCAATCTTCTTCTATTTTGTTTGTGGGACGACATCTCAGCATGGCTTGATGAAGAGTACGTAAGTCCGTGCCTGGGATCCGAGCCCGAGAACCCCGGGCCACCAAAGCAGAGGGTGCAAACTTAACCACTACGCCACTGGGCCAGCCCCATCTCATAGTGAGTTTTAATGAATTGTTAGCACCTGCCACAGTGCAAACTCTGGAGTAAGATGACTTAAATTCAAACCCCAGCTTTGCCACATATTAGCTGACCGTGGGCGACATACTTAACCTTTCTGTGCTTCACTTTCCCCATCTATAAAATGGGGAAAATACTACTACTGGCTGAAAACTGTTGTTGTAACAATTAAATGAGAAATTATAAGGGAAAGGATTAGTGCAGTAAGATCTCAGCAAGTGTGAGCTATTATTAATATTAACCATAAGGGAGAGGCTGGGGGAGAGCCTGAATTGTGTGTAACTGGGGATACGGTGCAAGAAAGCAGTGAGAGGCTGCAAGAGTCAAGAGGAGGAAGGGAAATCTGTCCTCCCTCCTGTCTTCCTGATCCCAGGGGGCACTGACAAAAACTCTGTAGGCGCCGTTGGAACCAAACCAAGCAAGAGGTAGGAATTGGCTTTAAAACGGAACCCCAGATAGTAGCAACCAAAAGAGGAGAGAAATTCTGCGTGAAAGGGCATTTCTTTTCCTTTTTCAGGTGACTTCACTGGATCAATCATTCATAAGCTCCTTAAGGAGTAAGACGAGGACCCCCTGCACTCCGTTTATGAACACAGATTTTCAATAATATTTCTATCAATGAAGTTGTAACAAATATTTTAGTACTGGAAACTGGCTAATAGTAGAATGATAAGAAAAACATCCATAAGGATTCACTATTTAAGAATCACAAATAGCAAACTGTTACCACAGAGAGATTACTAGGCTGTGGTAGAAAGAGTGCTGGATGTAAGAAGGGTTTGAAGCTTGGTGTCATCATTGATCAGCTGTGGGCAAGACAATCTAATCTTTTATTCAGTTGTAAATGGGAATTATAATGCTTATTTTGTCAATGGGTAAATATAAAGAATAAAGCGTTTGGTATGCAAATTGTGAAGGATATCACTTCAAAATATAAGAAGATATTATTTCCTGATGCTAAGTTATATATTAGACATAAGATTCAAATCAGTGCTGTTTTAAAGAATAAGTACGAAACAGAATAACAATGAAATAAATACTAAGGCTACATCAATTCAAATCCCAATTTCCTTCTTTAAATGCCTATCTCCCTTTATAATAATAACGCCTCCAAATCTACAAACAAGAGTTATTTCATTTCTTCAGTATTTAAAGATTTGAAGACAGTTTTGAATTATCTCATTAAAAATAGAAAGAAATAGTCTAATGGCTTCAATAACAGAAAGCTGCAAGTTTTATATTTTCATAGAAATTATTTTTAAGACTTCTGAGTTCTATAGAAAAAAGTAGAGAATCCAGAATGTTTTTCACCTGATTAGCCAACATTACTTAGACTACATTACAGATGGAAATGTTTGGTGAAGACTATTTTTATATTTTAAAATGAAAATTAATACACGCAATACTCCCCCAAAAGTCAAACTTAAAAACATGCATTTTATTTTCAGTTATGATTCACAGACTCGCTTAGGTAAGAGGTTTCCAAAATGAGTCACTTTTCGTCTTTGTACAGGGGCAGCCGGTCACTTAACACCTCGAGTGCTAGCACTCAAGTGTAATTTTACATAGTAATTTTTCCTAAGAGCATATAACCATTTTATAACATGTTACTTCAAAAACTACTTCTCAAAAGGAGGTGGTCATAAACCTATTCAGGGTTGCAGACAGAAACTTCCGATACCAATAATAATAATGATGATGATGATAATAATATCAATAAGGTTGTGAGTGAGGTCTGGAAGGCCAGTATGTTTCATACCTCTCACCAGAGCCATTTGTAGGCCGTGCAATGATATTACTGTACCTCACACTTCCTAGTAATTATCCTGTTGCTCGGAACATGTTCCCAGGCCCATGAGTAGAATAAAGAGTTTTCTCTGATGATCACTTGAGTCCACTAGAAGCAGCTTCAAAGACAGCACAATCAAATGAAGATAGAAGATTCCGAAAAGTGGAAGGGTAAAATTCACGCTTCTTTTGCCTTCTAAAACTTTTCAACAAGGAAGAGATCTATGTATTCTGATTTTCAAGCCCATCACATTTCCAAATTCCTCTTAATCCCAGTAAATCAGAAAATTTGAAATAAAATTGGACTTCAACTCTGGTCATGTCTGTAAATCCCTGGAAAGTGCCGCAGACCCTCCTTCCGAATCTCTACATCTTATTTCCCTCCTCTAAGGAAACCTGCTTTTGAAAAGCCCTCATTCGATGTTAGTGTTCTTTTTAACATTTGTATTTTATCATAACAGTGTTCTTTTTGTATGGGGGTGGGGGGGGTGGTTACAAAGAATCTGGGCTCTGGAACCACACAGCTGACCCTAAGCCTAGCTCCTCCTTCACAAACTCCAAGGACTTGCAATGACTGAGTCCCATAAGCCTCCAGCTCTCATGTGTACGTAGGATGGGGACAATAAAAGTAACGACCTCACAGTGGTGTTGGGAGAATTAAATGAGCTGAATATTTACTGTACTGTAGGTTTATAGTAATAATAGCAGTTAAAAGCATGAATTCTAGGGGACCAGCCCCGTGGTGTGGTGGTTAAGTTTGGTGCACTCCGCTTGGCAGCCCGGGGTTTGTGGGTTTGGTTCCCGGGCACAGACCCACACCACTTGTCAGTGGCCATGCTGTGGCAGTGACCCACGTTCAAAGTAGAGGAAGATTGGCACAGATGTTAGCTCAGGGCTAATCTGCCTCAAGCTAAAAAAGAGGAGGATTGGCAACAGATGTCAGCTCAGGGTGAATCTTCCTCCGGAAAAAAAAAAAGCACGAATTCTGGAGTGAGAGCAGCCTGAAATCAAGTCCTGGCTGCATCATTTCTTCACCCAATCTTGGGCATGTTACTTTATTTCACTGAGCCTCAGATTCATCATCCCAAAAAAGGGGAAAATATTACTTATGTCATGGTGAGGACTAAATGTAATTATGAATGAGAAGTATTAAACACATACTCAATAAACAGTTGCTAGGTATATAAATGCATATGCCCATATAAACATACACACATTTCAGACACACAGTTTGTTTTTTTAACACCGTAATGTAAAATACATTTTGAGTACAAGATAAAGAATTTGCAAATGACTTCTAGAAAATCATCTCACTCATAAGATAGGATGAGTAAATAGTAGTGGCATGAATGCATCCTTCTATTCTTTAACAAATATTTACCAGGTGATTATGTGTTAGGCAAACAGCTGTGTTAACAATCAATATTACACTAAGTAAATAGCCTTTGGTACTTCTTTACAACGGAGTGTTGCCAATTACAAACACTGCATGCCAAGGAAGGCATTGATCGGAAAAGGTGATCAGCCCAGGTTGTGAAGTCTTGGTCCAAATCTTTGCTTCACCCCTTCCTAGTGATGGGAATTAGGCGAATGAATTCATAGCCCTAAGCCTCAGTTTCTTCACCTATAAAATGGATCTCTGTCTCAAAGATGCCTAGAGAACTAAATGAGTTTAAAGAATCCATTTAATAAAATATCAGCCGTCATGATTTTGATTTTCATTATATCACATAGTCTGGAGGTAAATTTAAAACAAGAAGTAACAAAAAGACTAGGTGTTAAAATGACAAAAAAGTTAGAAACCACCTAAATGTCAATTTAGTAGTGGGCTATTTAAAAATATATAATAATTAAAAATAGATATTAAAAATGTAATTTTAATTAAAAAGATTGCTGAGTGAAAATCAGGTAACAGCAGAAAACAAACATCACACTCTAACTGATGTCAAATAGTATAAAATATTATATGAATACATATATTTACGTGTACAAATAAAATATATGTGTGTGTACATCTTTTAACGCCTAAGAGGTATCGACTGATGTTCAATAAAATGTTAACAGTGGTTATTGTAGGTGACTGGATCTAGGAGGATTTCCTCTTTCTTCTTTGTACTTGAGCAATTATCATTTTAATAAATGTTGAAGCTTTTTTGTAGAAGAAATAAAACAAAAGAGGACCTTGGAGATTTCACCAGTCTTTAACACACAGTCACAGTACAACTTAATAAACAGAATATTAATTTATGTCCACACTAAGGCAAACAACAAATGAACTTTTAAAAAAAGCCCATCCAAAGATGGGAAACAGCTGAATAGCAGTAGCTTGAAATCATATTAGTATTTTCAGAATAGATGTTAGAACAATGCAAAAGTATAGGGTAATAAAATGACAAGACAAAGTTGGACAGGTTAAAAATTATGCTCCTATGCATAGTTTTCACATTTTATCAGGCTAAGATTTTTTAATAAAGTTTCCGTCATGGTCTCCATTAGCACGTTTGTACATACTCTAGTAAGATGGCTGAGAAAAACTTAAGAAATCAGATATTAGGTAAGTAGAACAGAGCAAAAATATAAATACTGATTTTAATAGTATGGCCTTTGGATATAGCAGGCCCCAGCCTAACAACCCAACCCCCTCAAAGAGATGAGCACACAGCAAATACAGACACAGGTACTTCTAGTTAAATGGGTCCTGCAGAGCTTGTCCCCCTAAAACTGCCATCTTGATCTTGAAGATTCTCAGAAAAACCAGAAGTCACATGCCTACCAATACTTTAAACAGAATCGAACACAAATCATTATTCTGCCATTGTTGGCAACATTGAAGAAACAAGTCCAATTATTAGGAAATACTAAATACTACTGCTTCGGGTTTATGTACCTCCTTCCTATGCCCTAAATAACTCCATATGGAACACTCCTGTCAAGGGTCATGTTCTAAGAGTTACAGGTTCAACGTTATTGATTTTCTTTTACTTTCAAAGAAATTACAATTTTTAACACAATTCTCTTTGCGAACTGATGCTTTTAAATTTCTTGTTTCATTTGGAAATTGTAGAAGAAAGCAAACAAGCTAGCATAAACAGGGTCTTAAAGTCTCAAAATGGAGTTTAAATAGTAACCAGAGGACTATAAAATCATAACCTGAGGTAAATTTGTTCTCCTGAGCTCACGGTAACGCTTAGAAGGAGTGACCATGTAAGACTGCTTGGGGGTGCCATGATGGTCCACCGGTTGGTAGAACGTGCCATTAATTTCCATGACCTGTCCTTGTATAGAATATACTGTCTCTTCCTGCCTTTCTGTACGCTGTCCTCTTCTGAATTTTCCTCAACACTGCTAAGTAGATAAGACATTGTAATAAGGAAAAAATGGATTTTGGCTCTGAGAATAAAAGCAATACATTTTTTTAAGTGTGTATATAAAGATTGGTGAAAACTACTCATGAATTAAATAAGAGGAGCGAAGGAGAAATGTAGAACTACAAGCATAGCAATCTGTTACGAGCTGAATGAGTGCCAGTTTGTGGGCCTCGGGGCTCGGTAGGATTTCTCTGTACAGTGCCAAACTCCAACAATATTGTTATGGTTAGAAAGGAATTTCTCACAAGGGCTAACAAAGGCAGAAGGTCATAAATAAACCCAGCAGGATTGCCGTGTCAGTTCTCATTATTAGCGCTGCGGGCGCTTGCTTTTCTATGGGCTTCTTACAGGTTCATTTAAGTCTAAGAGTTCCTCCTCGAAAATTCACATCCTCATAAATAAAATGGTTCTTAATCTGGCAAAGAAAAACACTTGAAAAGTAAGTAATAAAATAAGTAAGCAAGTAAATACATATAAAGGACAGAAATACGGCAAATGGCTTAGCCTGGCATTTCTGAGAACCGGAATACCTTAACTCCCGGCCTTAGCACCCCAGCAGTGACCAAGGATGCTCTGCTCTCTCACCACAGTAACAGCCTGCAGAATCCTATCTGGGCAGGAAATGAAGCTGGGCTCCTAAACTGACGCCGACATGTGTTACAAACGGAGGAAACCACAGCTGTGTGACCATTACTGCAATTACAAAGGGACATCGAGTGTTAACTTTATTTTACGCAAGAGTTTAAACTAGTAACAAAAAAAGGAGGTACAAGTCTATTAATGATAGGAAGGGATGTTGATTTTCAGCAATTAAAAAATAGGAATATATTACTGGGTCTTTAAAGATGGATATTACCTTTTGTGTAAGACAAATCTGCATCTTTGAGCTGTTATCAAGGTCTCTTAATAGAACAGAAGATTTAGTTTTGTAATATTTAAAAAATTAGACGCAAATCTCAATGCTTTCTCAATTTTATGTCCTTGTATTCTAAGAAGAGTAGAGAACATCAAACTCCCAATTATCCCAATACAGATATTAGTTCAAAGGAGAAAAGATCTGACAAACTTAATTTCATTTCCTAATTACTCAAAATAAAAATATACTTTTCTTTAGGAACAATAAAAATATATTTAATAATGTCATCTACTTTCTTTAAAAAGAAAAACAAAGTGAATATTTTCAAGTAGTATAGCTCATTATTCTTAAAAAACAAATGAGAATCACATCAGAAAACAGAAAAGAAAGTAAAAATCCTCAGTAGTGCCACTATACAGAGCTAATCAAATTCTAACATTTTGCCATATTTCCTTCTAGTCTTTTTTTCTTAAGTAGAGCAAAACAGTATATCTTGAAGCTTAATACGTGTGCAAAAATAAATAAGGCACCAACTGACCTACTTGCCATTCTCTGTCAAGAAAATGAACATTTTGTTTCCCAGATGATTTTCAGTTTTATAACTCAGGTGTCTTTTTTTATGTAATTGTAAATTTAGAAAATTGTAATAAGTGTTCCACATCATCCCCTTTAAGAGAACAATTAAAGTTTTGAGAGAACAATGTTGTTCTCATGGGCCGGGATGCTGGAATCCCATCTGTGTAGTTACTTAGTCACAGAAGCTGGGCTATTGAGTGCTGGCGTGTTACAAAGAAAGGTATGTTTGCAGAATTACTTTTCACTGCCTTGCAGCCTCTCATTATCTACCACTCATGATTATTAGTGTCAAGCTGATGTTGAATTCTTCACAGAGAAAATTCTACACGTTTGCTTTAGATACTGGCAATTGGTCTAAGTTCTCAGCATTCAAACAGGATTGCCCTTGAGTAACATAATATTACTGGTACAAGGCACATGAATAAACGCTGGACAGAGGGGGGTTTAAGTGTCCCAGAGTGCGAGACACCGAGACAGGCCTCACTTTACACTGGTGGGGAAACTTTTCCAGAGAGCATTTCTGAAGCAGCTGAGTAACTGCATTAACTACACAAGAAGTCCATGGTGTTAAACTTGCAACAGGCTGCAAACATCATATTACATTTGTTAGCTACTAGCTTTATAACCAGGTGGCCCAGGGTTGATGATTTTAGGCCATAAAGAGTCCTCAGGAAGCTACTAGTGAATATTCTGTCAACAGTAACAAATAGTAAAAACAACACTCCCAAATCTGACACACTCAGGACATGAATAGTACATAAAAAATAAAATGAGCTACTTTTAGACTTCAACGGCTAACCCATTCCAGTACTAACCAAAACAGACTTCACCAATTTGTAGAGCTGTTTTAGCAGATGTTACCAGGGCTCAAATTCAGCATTTCAGGGAGAAACGTGCTAGAAGATAAATACTACAACATGGGGGGGAGCAAAGTTTGACTCCCTTGGAAGAAAAACAGGATGGACTGTTAGGAACTGTACAGAATTTTCAGAACTAAAACAAAGCCATAGTAAATATCTGCTCCTATGCTGTGTTTTTAAAATGTGGAACTGAGGTCCAGAGAGTCTAAATTATTTATATCAAAACTATGCACAGGTTCTGTGGACCCAGACTACATTAGAATGCCGTTTTCTAGGTATATTCATTAACAACATTACAACTGACAGTGATAGCCTCATTCGAGAGTTCAAAGGACAAAGTGTGTGTGCGTGCACGTGTGTGTACATGTGCACGTGTGTGCACTGCTCATGAGAGCACACGTCTACGTAAGTGCATTTTCTAATAGTTATTATTATTTCCCACTATGTATCCAGGTACATGACTATCTCAAAATCGATTGTTTCATTTAGTAAATAAGGATATGACTTTGTAAGTGATAAAAGGAAGAACATGCAAAACCATGTGCAGAGATGGCCAGTATGTACAACAGCAGGATACAGTTTAATAGCTCCTTTGGTGATTTAAAACAGATCTGTTTTCTAATTTCTACCCTTTGGTGTGTCCCACACAATGTTTTCTCTAGTACTCTGATTTCTTGGACTTACAAATGTGTTCACTCCGTCTCCTTGTGGGTGAGTCACAACGGCTGTTGTGCGCAGGCCCATAAACCAAGAGACCATAAAGTGGCACACCAGAGGAGGGCTAACTCCCATGGCCACAGAGAGAATACGCATGTCCTCTTATCGTGTGACCTGATCTGGGCAGGATGCCCACTTCCAACACAGCAAAGGAATTCGTGATCAACTCAGCAGGAATCCAACAGCAATAAGGTAAATGTATTTTATCCCTTAAACTGAGAAAGCATCCGATTTTTTCCTTCTGTCTACCGTCTACCCACAGGATTCACAAGAGTGAAATATAAGAGAAGCAAATTGTGAAGACAGACTGTTTTGTGAAATCATAATCCATGAAGTAGACCATCTGCGATCTAGCAAAGTTCTCAACCTACAATGGATCCCTAGTGCAATTTGATATGAGAAATAGCTTATTTTATAGAGTTCTGAAGTATCTATAATTGTTTTAGGTCTTAAACGTATGGGGAACAGCATAAACTGAATTTAAATTCCCGAGAACAGTGGAATTAACTGTACCTATGGAAAAGCTGACTATGTGTAACATACAATTACACAGACCGTCATGCACCGCATAACGACGTTTCAGTCAACGACGGATCACATAAATGACAGTGGTCTCATAAGATCAGCACCATAGAGCCTAGTCTGTAGCAGGCTGTACCATCTCGATTTGTGTAAGTACACTCTATGATGTTCACACAATGACGAAATTGCCTAATGACGCATTTCTCAGAATGTGTCCCCATCGTTAAGTGACATGTGACTGTAGTGGGACACAAACACAGGAAGAAAAAGGAGAATAAGGAGAGAGAAAGAAAATGGGAGAAAGGAACAAATACAGGAAAAGACAAGCATGGTGAAACACGCATAGTAAGTGTTTAGCAGTTTCTGGATGAATGAATGAATATATCAATAACTACATGTGGGAAATAAAGCAAGAAAAGTAGACAAAGCTTTGGGCAGATCCGGCAAATAATAAATAGTATTTAAGATTTTAACCTATCACTGCTAAGCTAAACAGTATGGAAACCTCTACACATACACTTGGGCAGGAAGCACCTTTGTGAACAGCAGGAAAAAGCGGCCTTCTGGACAGATGCAGTCCCACGGAACCGTGGTCCCTCTGTGGAAGAAAACTGCACCCCCCTGAGGAATGGGGAAGCAGGGAGACTCTGCCTGAGTGGAGCGCACCAGGCCCGTTTCAACCCCATTTGTTCCCTCCAGAGGTGAGCACTGGCTGCACCGTCATGAGCCCTCCTGGCACCACTGACGGCCACTCCTTATCTGGAAAACGAGGAGCTGGGCAGAGCCCGCGGTCAGGAGTGTGGGCTTTGTGGTCTGACCTTGGTCCACTTTTTATTTCTGCTAATTACAGCCATTCAGCCTTATCCACATTATACTCTCTGAGGCCTCAATTTCTTCACTGATAAAAAGTGTTGTTAAATTTATGTTTATAACAATATAAAAGAAAGCACCTGCAAGAGTGCTTGGCAAATAGTGAGAGTACAATAAATGATAGCTACTATTACTACAGCTTTTGTCATTTAATCCTGACAGCAGTCAAATTAGGTACAGATCACCAAGTGCTTTTTATATATAAGGAAATAGACTTAAAGGGCGAGGGGGCTGGGCCATGATTCCGGTCCAGCTCTCTGACTTCAAATGCTGCGTCCACAACTCTAATCCATGTTTTTCTCCTTGTTACTATTCCTACACTTCCGTGCCAAAGGAAAAGAAAAACGCTAGAGTAAAAGAAAAAGTGGTACTTTACCAGTGTTTCCAGAAGGTTGATTGTTTTTCTAGGATGAAAATCATTTAATAATGCAAGTGCATCTTCTTCCTCTCCTAGCAAAAATTTCTTAGTTTTGTTTTGATGGAAAATGAAAATCTTCCCCACTCCACATTCCCCACTCCAATTAGTTCCCAGATCCTCCATTGGAACAGAAAGTGGCAAAACACCACCACCAATGTTCTAACAAGAGGACTAAATGTGATTCATTCTTTGGAATGAAAGATAATCCTGAATCCAGATATAAGCTACCTGTTCAAGACCATAATAATGTCACTTAAGCAGGATGGTGTTTTGGCCTAAAAATGTTATTAGAATTAAGATTTCCTTCATTTCGATATTTAATGGAAGATATTTTAAAACTAATATGCATTATTTGTCAGGAGACAATCTAAAATTCTGAGATTATATACAGTCCTCAGAAAATAATAAATCTGTAAGGAAGAATAGTAAAAACAAAATTGAAAAAAAATCGAACTATCATTTCCCTTTCTTTCTGTAATCCTTAAAGGGTAACTCTTGAGTAACTGATTTTCAATGCAAAGGAAAGAATACTCTCTTCCATGACATCTACCATTTCTGAAATTTCTTTTAATACTATATGAAAGAGTAAAACTCATGTTGATATAAACTCCTTGAATAAGACTTATGTCTTCTTTGCACAAAACAATTTTTTATTGATGTCAATGACAATCGTGAAATTTTAGTTGTACATTATTGTCTATCAGACGCCATATAAATGCATCCCTTCCCCCTTGTGCCCACCCTTCCACCCCCTTGCCCCTGGTAACCAGCAAACTGTTCTCTCTGTCCGTGTGTTGGTTTATATTCCACATATGAGTGAAGTCATACAGTGTTTGCCTTTCTCTCTCTGGCTTATTTCACTTAACATAATACCCTCCAGGTCCATCCATGTTATTGCAAATGGGACGATTTTGTCTTTGCACAAAAATTTTAACATTTTAAACTGGAGAAATAACATTGTTTTCTGTAGCAGGAATAAATAAAGAATGGCTTTCCATTATTGCCCATCAACTCTTTGAAATATCACTGACTTTTATTCAGGCCAGTACTTACCCTTGGTGGGGGTTGAGGGATGGATGGAATAATGATGCAAAAGTGACACGAGAGAGTCCAGGGTTCCAGTGGTGTTTCTTGAACTGGGTGCTGATTATACGAGTGTGTTCACTTGAGGAAATGTATCAAGGTGCACATTTATAATCTGTGCACTTCCCTGTATTTATGTTACACTTCCACAATACTTACACTGGAAAAACTGATTTCTAGACACCGAGCGCATAGTCACTTGTCACGACATAGGAGGAAAAAGCAAACAAAAGAACACAAACCAGCCATGTCTGGAATCCTTACAGCCCCATCTCATCCTGCTAGGTTAGCACTAACGTGCGAAATTCTTCCTCAATATTCTCCCTGAATGATGACCTGCTTTCAGAAAAGCAAGAGTCCAATTTAAACGGAAGTTCCTGTGGGTAGGTAATGGTTTGACCCCTGATCCCACTACCACAATTGTTCCGATTCTCTAATGATTTCCCTGAAGGCTTCATTTACCAGTTCTGGGTCAAAGACCAACATGCCCATGAAGTCAAGGGTCGACACAAGCAGTGCTTGATGTATTTGAAAATAACTGTGCGATAAAGGCACATTTCATCAATTAGAGATGGTTTCTGAATCTAATAAACCACAATACTGTCATCATTTACATTAACAAATTCACAGGCGTACATGTATGGAATGATATACCCCGGTTAAGGTACAGAACCGATAATATCCAAAGCCAAAGTAGTTCTAGCTTAAAAAAAAAACCAAACAATTTTAATTTATTACCTTTAGTAGTATTGTATTTGAGAGCATTTTCTGTTTGTCTCAGATTTTCCTTTAAGTTTTCATTAATTTGAACTTCTTTTAACTGATATTCCTCGTGACTTTAACCAGCATAGTTACAATGGGGTGGATAGGGACTTAGAGAGGTCAATTTCCCCCAATATGATAAAATGCTGCTTTAGTAATCTTTTTGCTTCAACACTACTTTACCTTTTTTTACACACCTTTCACACACATAAAAAGAACTACCTGCAAATAATAATTTCTTTGTTAAACAAACTCCCTCAGTAGAGTATAGGTTGAAGTTGGTGCCAAAGCTGTTCTTGAACTTGAAGGTGGAGTAATTTTTTAGAACTGAATTCAGTTCTTAATGAAAAACCAAAGTCATGTAATTCCTTCCTGTGTTTATTTGTACAGAAGAGGAAGAAAAGGGAGAAAACACCAAAAAAAAAAAAAAAGAACAAGAAGAGAGGGAAGGAGAGTGAGAGCTGAAGAGGAGAGGGGAGAGGAGCAAGACGAGGTTATAGAAAAGGAGGCAGAGACGTCACATGAGAGACGGCACTGGGCACGGTCCCATCTCTAAAGTGCACGTCATCTCGACTAGTTAGGTGAGGATGTGGAGACGTGGGCCATGACGCTCTTCAGGCTAACAGTAGCTAAGGAAGCATTTGCAAGTCTTTTCTATGAATCCAGCCAGTAGTGTACATTTTCCACTTGACTAACTTTGGATTGGGTTACAAATACTCGTGAATGAGAAGGTTTGGAAGAGTGGAAAATTAAAACAAATAAAAGCCTTCACTGTGGGCAACAATACATTCAAAACACAGAAGAAATGCTACAAAGGATGTATGTATATCAACATCATTAGAAAAACAGAATATTGCCTCTAAGTGTTTTATTTTGGTCTTTAGTATTACAAATGGACACAGCTAAACAAGCTTTCTTGTTTGAGAAATGGGCTTTAGATTCTCAATGTTTATAAATACATGAAAAACAATATTACTGCTCTAAAGATTTATGTAAAGTTACCTTAAAGAACAAGGTCAACTCCTAGCCCAGCGATACCTTCCTATAACACCATACCAGTTGTATGATCTATCTCAGGAAAAAATTTTATCAATCAAATGAGGGGTTGATCAGCATTAGAAGCACAGAAAAAGAAGAATCATAGAAGTTCTACAAAATAAAATTAACAATGGGAGAAGGAATCAAGGACAACAGATATCAAAGATTATTGCATAATAATGAAGCATGGAAATAGCATGGAATGCCTACTATGGAAATGAGGTGTCTGGCTATCCTAGTCTAATACTACAAAACATTCAAATTATTTAACCATACTACATTCTGATGCCACACTCACAAAGCAACCTCTTCCTGTGTAGGTCTGACACCAGGAAGACTACTGCCTCGCCAACTAGGGTGGTGAGAGAGTGTTCTCCAGAGAGATGGTTCATCCATCTCTTGGTAATCCTCCTAGTAAAATTGCTCTCTGAGCCTTCAGAATAGAGAATCAGACCTGGGAGTTGAACACATTTGCTAAAGCAGTGTCACCTTGTGATGAATCACGAAGCACTAAAAATCTCCCCAGTAACGTCCTGGCCATTTAGAAGTTCAATAAGGAACAAATTGTTAGTACCACCCATTGGCATTAATTCCACACATAAGCAACCATTATAAACAAAATTAGGAAGTTTGACTTATTAGAAGTACATCTAAAAGTCAGAGTTTTACATTGGGCACCGGCCCGGTGGCGCAAGCGGCTAAGTGCGTGTGCTGCACTGTGGCGGCCCGGGGTTCGCCGGTTCGGATCCCAGGCACGCACCGACGCACTGCTTGGCAAGCCATGCTGTGGCGGCGTCCCATATAAAGTGGAGGAAGATGGGCACGGATGTTAACCCAGGGCCAGTCTTCCTCAGCAAAAAGAGGAGGTTTGGCAGATGTTAGCTCAGGGCTGATTTCTTCACACACACACACACACACACACACACACACACACACAAAAAGAGTTTTACATTGTACACACATTTTATTTTGTTAACTCACAAACACCTGATAAGTGTTTTGATAAGATATTGTTCCTTCATAGACTCAATTCTCACAGTAATACAGAATTAAATTCACTTTAATCACTAATCACTAATCACTAACAGCACAACCATCTAAAAACACCTCTAACAGAGAACAAAATGACCCTAAGATAGCATCTTGGAGGCACAGAAAAAGCACCGGCTTTTTCTTACTAGCCACATGTCCTCCAGCATCAGCTAGCTAACCTCTGAGCCTGTGTCTTCATTTGTAAAAGTGGTGTTACACCACCTGCCTCTTAAGGTAGTCTGTTAAAAGAAAAAGTACATGTAAAGTATTTTGCAAAGCATCTGGTATTTACTGGTTGCTCAGTAAATGTTAGTTCTCTCCCCCTTTCCACCTTTACCCAATTCATGCTGGCATGAACAAAAAGACTGATGGCTCATTCACCTGTCCCAGTAGATATTCTGTCTTGGGGCACTTGAGTGTAATCTGTTCAGATTCAACAACATAAAAAAAGGAAGCACCGCCATATGAAATATTCTCTATATTCTTCAAACCCCAGAGTGAGGATGGTCTGGTTGGCCCCAACCATCCTCATTCTGAAATGAAACATTTCTTTAAAATATGTTTTAAGGGGCTGGCCCCATAGCATAGTGGTTGAGTTCAGCACGCTCCGCTTCGGCGGCCCGGGTTTGAGGGTTCGGATCCTGGGTGTGGACCTATACCACTCATCAGCCATGCTATGGCAGTGACCCACATACAAAATAGAGGATGACTGGCACATACGTTAGCTCAGGGACAATCTGGTCCTGATGAGACCACTGTTTCTCAGTGCCTGTTCACATACTTTCTATGAATATACCAGAGAAATCTTTAAAACCAAACTCATGTCCACAGTAATTAAGATGAGGAGAAACAGAAATGGAGGAAAGCACAGAAGTGGCAGAAAGGAGAAGTACCTAATGCTGCCGTGATGTACGTGGGAAAGGAGAAGTCGCTTATCAGGACGGCTCAGTCAAACATTTGGATATCTCAAAAAGTGACAGCACACATGGGCTATCTTTAGCTCCTTTCATATTTACTGGCTCATTTTCCCCACTGCAAACTCAGTGTTTATTAGCTGCTGGAAAAATTTACTGTGGTGTCTCAGAAAAATATTTTTCCACCTACAACACACTGCTGGTTTAGGAAGACGAGAGCACAGACACTTCAGTTTAATCGCCCTTAATTGGATTGTCTGACAAACAAAAAGAGATTTTACATGTTCTGAAAATGTGCAGAACTGGTTTAAGCAGCTATCTTTTTCATTTTTGGACTATCATCTAAGGCCCGGCACAGAGTAGACAGGATGGATTAGGGGTACCAGATAAAATAGGGGAATGCAGTTCAATCAGCATTTCAGATAAGCAACAAAATTTCTTAGTATTAAGAATACTAAGAACAACATGCCATGCAATATTAGGGACATACTTATACTAAAATTTTATTGTTTCTTTGAAATTCAAATTTAAGTGGGTGATCTGTATTTCTTTTCCTGAATCTGGAAATCCTTGGATAGATGGCTGGAAAAAGTCATAATAACTAGGAGATAAAAAATGAGGCCACTGCCCAGATCCACCACCAGCTGTGTGATGTTAAGCAGGTGACTTAACCCCTTGGCGCTTCTGTGCTACTCTCTGAAACCAGGATGACATCTGCCACAGCCACCTCGCAGGGCTGACGTGAGACTGCAGTACCAATAACATGGCAGCAGCAAAAAACAGCACTTATAGATGCTAGCTACTATTCTAAGTGCTTTACGTGACTAATTCACTCAATCTTCACAACTTTTTGAGGTATTTACTATTATTGCTCTCATTTAAAATTTTACTATTATACATTTTCATTATTCAAACAGCTAACAGTATAAATTCAAATGCAGCCAGGCTCCAGAGTCTATGCTGTAAAAATAAAAATATGATAAGACGTATGCAAAAAGATACACGAATAGGAGATGTTCTTACTGCTATTAAAGAATTAGAAGGAATTAGACTCGGTAAAAATAAATAAGATTATCTCAGTTGAGGGACAGCCTGAGTAAAGAGTGACAGGAACAGAGGAGACGCAGCCCACCCTCTGCTGTCCAGAGGCTTCTGCAGCCCTGGGGGAGCAGGGACTCCACTCGGTGACATTTTTAAGAGGGCTAGAAATGAACAAGACCAGCAGCTCCATGGGGAAGAAGCTGTAAAAGATCATTTATGAGTTAACTAACCATAGATGGACAAAATTAACCTTGGTGTGGATGAGGGATCTGTTGAGATGGAAGGGAAGGGCAGAGCTCAGAGAAGCCGAGAAGAGCAAATTAGCAGGGGGTTAAGGACTGAATCAAAAATGTGTACAATAAGCCATAAGCAGATATTTATTACCACCTCAGGATTGTGGATCTGGGCTAAGGCAGCATGGGGGGGCTACTGAATGTGGTGAAAAAATGAGAGAAATGGAAAAACAAATATTTCAGATTTTGCCTTAAAGATATTAAAATGCTTTTAAAAGAAGCTTAAATCTGGATTTGTAACCAGGTTGAAACTTTTTTGTTGTGTGCGAATTTGCTTTTAATGAGAAGTATTGTTTAAGAAAAATTACGATTGAAAGCAACAGAATCTTGGAAAATGATTTTTTTCTTCCAATGACCACAGACCTTGATTTTACATGTAATCAAAGTAGGTAAGGCATGTGTTCACACAGAAACAGAGTATTTGGTAAATAATTCTTGTTACTCCCAACAATTACCAACCTTAAAAGATATACACATGCATACTATACACGATTATAGAACAAAAATTGAATCTTCTCTGCCTTAACCTCACATTTGTTTCTGAATCCAAATCTGAGAAGTACTATACACAACTGACTTTAAGAACTGTTTTTATCAACTGATGGGTTATCTTTACAGAAGTGAACTTATCAGTGTTCTGTTTAGTGTTAGTAACTAGACAAGAGTTGGCAGCAAAGTTCCTGTTTCACTAATTACATTCTTTTCCAAAAGTTCCCCCTGCCTGGGTGTCCAGGTAATTGCAATTAAGTCAGGAATCTGGTAATTAGAAATTCAAGTGCCCTGCCAGGAACAATACACATCCTCTTGACGTGCTGCCCACAAGACCTAATTCACTTGGAAGGGACAGACGCTGATGTGACGTGGCAGTGTAGATGTCGATTAAGCGACCAGCATTGAAATACATTTCTCCCCTCATTGTTCTCCCTAAAGCCAAATGCATTATATCTCATTTAAACTCCTACAGGGCCTCCTGTGAATTCGGAAACACGCAGGCAGAAGCAGAATCACTAACACTCAAAAAAGTTGCTCTCTCTCTCACAAAATCTTTCCAAGACAGGAGGGGGACTTGGAGGCCACCAGGTCCAGCCAGGCAGCAGAGTCGGGGTGGGAAGGAAATTCAGGGTCACTTGTATCTTGCTAATCATTGTACCCCCAGGCCTTTCACAGGGCCTAGCCTGTTGAAAGCAATTAATAATGACTAATTTCCATTAAATTAATCAGACTCTAATTCCAACAAATCTTGTATTTTACAGTATACTACTGAATATTTACAAACAAATTCACTATGCAACGAAGGTTTCAGGCAGTAAAGCAAAAAACAAATGTGTAACTTTTAAACTATCTCTTTAAAAAGCAGTGACTTAGTTTGGCGGATTCTTTATCTTATCTAACCCATCTTCTAGCTAATGGAGTAATTTCACCAGTTTCCTTTAGTCCTGACACCACATAATCTATTATATAACAAGCTGCTATAAATGATAATGTAAAACTTTATCATTTATACAACCATTTGCTATTTTCCAAACACTTTCACATTTTCTCATTTGACTCTAAAAGCTAAAGATATACAACTAATCAATATATCTTCCCCAAATCCAGTCTTTCTTACGCCAAGAGATAGTACTGACAAATGAATCTTTTTTGTTTTTAAACAAAAGTCCATTTCCAAGCTGTAGCGCCTTTGGGTATGTCTCATGTTGTAACATCCAGGCAAGTCGTTCAGGGCCCTCCAACCTCTTTCCTACGAAGGTCACTGGCCCCGGCCAAATCTGTCTATTCACTCCGGCCTGTTTGGGATGCCACTTGCCAATGGCACCAAGTCCAATGCGCTTCAAAGTCTTATCACTTCAGATCACACTGTCCTTTCCCCTTATGGAGCCCTGTTGTGTCACAGTAACCAGTGAGCACTCGTCATGTGCTACGTGGCCCCGTGTCTCCAACTATACCAGTAAACTCAGCGAGAGCCGGAACCACGTCTCACTCAGCCTGGTGTCCTCCGTGCGGAGCAAAGGGTGAATGGGACCAGAATCTGGCTGCAACAGCTGTCTGCTCTCTGATCACAAGGCTGCTCCTACCTAATATCATGCCATCAGAAAGAGTGGCCTTCAGAGTGGCGAGAAACATACAGCCTAGCACAGGGATCAGGATAACGCAGTTCAAGAAATAGTTGCTGGTAACACTTAAGAGAAAAGCCTGGTGTCATTCAGGTGGGCATCTGAGGGCATCTTACTTTTCTAACCCTATGGAGGTGAGATGAAGGGGCTGGTGTAGAGGAAGAGATCAAATGGGACGATGACTTCACCACTTAAGCCTGCATACAGGTAGGTAGGTGTTTGTTGTGCCACACTATGTCACTGCTTTTCTTTCTTTTTCTTTTCTTTTTTGGTGAGGAAGATTGGCCCTGAGCTAACGTCTGTGCCAGTTTTCCTCCACTTTGTATATGGGATGCCACCACAGCATGGCTTGATGAGTGGTGCATAGGTCTGTGCCTGGGATCCGAACCCACAAACCCTGGGCTGCTGAGGTGGAGTGCACGAACTTAACCATTATGCCTCCAGGCTGGGCCCACCACCACTTTCCTTAAATGTTGTATATAATTCACCTTCTAGTCAGACATATTCCCAAAAAAGTATGACTCCATAAAATCATTACAATTTAAAAAGTTCTGCCAAAGAAACAAAATTAATTAGCAACTTTCATGCCAACATTAGTGATTCCTCTACAATATTAGAAAACCATCTCATTCTAAGTTATAAAGTATGTTGTTGGCAAAATCAGCCCTATCAAAAATTAATGCTTCTCAACTTTTATTTGATTCTAGAATCAAGTGTAGTAAATATTTACTAATTTTTTTAAAGTATTTAACACATTTTCAAAATCTGGGTAACTTTAAATCATCATTAGATTTGCTTCACATCTGCCTGTTTAAATTTTTGGCTCAGTGGGATTTCTCCACCAAAAGGACTCAAATCAAGTACACAGAAATTCTATTTAAAATATATTACTTTTCTCTAAAATAATTTTGAAAGGAATCAGGTATTGGCAAAGATAAATACAAAATATCTTCATGTGACTACATCATTTTAAGAGGGTAAGATTGATTTTAAAAAAGACAAAAGAAGTTTGGATTTTTAAAAAACATATTATATCTGGGACTGATCTACAGAATTTGAAAAAAAAATAAATAATTCTTTAAAAATTAAAAAAAAAACCCTGAAGTTCATAAGCCATTTCATCTTATATGCTCCAAAAATGACTAGTCAAATCTGAATGTCAAAATGATGATTTTTTAAAATATTGTTATGAGAAACTTTTCCTCTTAGCATTTGAAGTCTATAATACTAACCAGAATTTCCAGAGACTGTATGTTCTATAATTGGCACGCCTGTGAAGATTCCTGAGATCATAACCAAACTTATCTACTGGAAGAAGAAATTGAGATCATCAAAACCTTTCAACAGAAGCCCTGGGAACAGACATACAGAGCATTCTCCACTTCCCCCAGAAGTACATCAACTACACAGTCAGAAATGACTTCTGCTCTTGAGCAAAGCCTCAGGAGGTAACAATACGAGAAACAAAACTGCTGTTATGATGGATAGCTCTGCTAAAGGTGCTTATCATTTATTTTCAATGTTGTCAGTCAAATATGATCCATTATATCAGGCTTTCATTTTTCCAAATCTGCATTTAAAACAAATACAAGTTAAGGACACTGAGTACACGTAGAAAAAAACCTCTCCAGCCCTAAAATCTGACAGCAGATGTGAATCGGTACCTGTGGCAGGCAGAATTCTAAGACTGCTCCCAAGATTCCCAGCCCTTGGTGGACATACTCTGTGTAATTCCTTCCCCTTGAGTGTGAGACTGTGAATATGACACCCCTGTAATTATGTTACTTATAGGGCAGAAGGGATTTTGCAGATGTAATTAAGGTCCCTAAGCAGTTGACTTTGACTTATAAGAGGAGATTATTCTGGGTGGGCCTGACCTAGTCAGGTGATCCCTTCAAAGAGGTGGGAGAGATTTGAAGCCATCTCCCACCTCTTTGTTGTGGAGAGGGCCACGCACAATGTTGTGGAGAGGGCCACGTGGTAGGGAATGGCCCATGGTTGACGTCTAGCAAGGAAGTGGAGACCTGAGAACTAGAGCCACAAGGAAGTGAATTCTGCCAACAACCAGTGAGCCTGGAAGAGGACCCAAACCTCAAATGCGACCAGAGCCCGGACAATACTTCAATCACGACCTCGTGAGACCCCGAGCAGGGGACCGAGTTATTGGACTGCTGGCCCATGGAAACTGAGAGAATAATGGATGCATGATATTAAGCTGCTAAATTTGTGGTAATTTGTTATACTCAACAGTAGAAAACTAATACGTTAGCAACTTCCCTTTCCTTGCAAATCTAACCAGAGGGCACCTGCAGGATTTTTTAATTTTCTTCTTTTCTAAAGTTAGTTTTCTATCTTTATCAGGAGTATTATAATTAAATTTAAGGAAGACAAAAGATTACAAGCGGATATTACAGTGAGCACTAAAAGCTTGAAATTTAAGGCAATTACTTACATTTATGTTTTCTTTTTAAAGCCAAAATTTTGAGCAGCTATTCCCAAGGGTACTTTCTGCAAGTTCTACAGGTTAATTTACATGACAAAGACAAACAAAAAACAGTACCTTACAGGCAAGAAAACCAAACCATAAAATAAAATAGGTATGCTAATGGTTATTCTCTAATAAATTGATTAATGACCCGTACCTTTTCTAGCGGCACATTACTGAAGACCTGGCTTTATACAGAAGGAAAGGTAAATACTTGTTATTTCTTAAGGAACTGAACTAGTTGTAAAGAAGACAGTGAAGGGGAAAGCAGCCTAAGTGGCCTCCATGTCCACATAGCAGGAACTCTCCACTCTCTGACCCGCACTTGATGTACTTGCTGCAGGTACCAAGGAAGCCAGCCCTCCATCGCCTCCCAACACCTCTCGTGGCCGGAGTGGAGGCTGCTTCTCTACTCACGCCAGTGGAGCTGCACTCTTCCCAATGGTGTTTCCTCCTAAACACCTTTATGCTACACGGTCCTCCAGTTATAAAACCTAATAAAATATAGACCAGGTGAGGTACGAATGTGAAAAGAGGGGTGTTGAAAAAACCCTACTCTACTAAAGATGAACTAACTACTAAAAAGTTGCTGTAGGATTAGGTATGGCTGAGATAACTGTGAGGGATGGCTGGAGAGGGAGGTACGTCGAAATGTACATTAATACGCTTTGTGTTAAAATAAAATGTATAATGTATGCATCATTTTTTTTTGCTGAGGAAGATTGGCCCTGAGCTAACATCTGTTGCCAAAACTTCTCTTTTTTGCTTGAGGAAGATTAGCCCTGAGCTAACATCTGTGCCGGTCTTCCTCTATTTAGTACGTGGGTCACTGCCACAGCATGGCTGACGAGTGGTGTAGGTCTGCACCCAGGATCCAAACCCGTGAACCTGGGCCACCAAAGCAGAGTGCGCTGAACCCAACCATTACGCCACAGGGCCGACCCCTGAATCATTTTTTAATGATTTCTATTTTAACCAACTTGACCACCCACACCTGTACTAGCGACATCTAGTAAGTAGGCGTACACTGCGGTCCTTTTCCCTTGCACAGCTCAACACATACAACTCTTTTCCACACACCTTGCTCATTAGGTAAGACCCACTCCACAGGCACAGGAGGAAAAGCCCCAGATCAAGAGCAAGGAGATGCAGGGTCTAGTGGGTTAGCTGTCCTCTTATAAGCCTCACTTCCCACCTTTATAACATGAGGGAAATGGACTACTTAATTTCTCATGTCCCCTTTGGTAATAATTCTGCAATAATATTTAAAATTTTATTATAAAATAATATAACCACATTATTAAAAACACACTACAACTCATTGCCTTCAGTTGGGCAGTAGGGCTATTAAAAGATACCAAGGGAATCTAAGAAAGTTAGTTTTGCACTCGTGTTACAGATCTGCTTTAAGATAGAGCATTTCCAAGGGGAAGAACTTAATCTAAGGTAAAGAATGGTGACATCACATGCTTGGCCATCCTATGTGTAAAAGAATAATTTCATGCTACCATAAATCAAATTTACAGTGAGACTTATTACATCAAGGAAACAATAAAAAGCTACAAACGTGATTTTTTCCCTGACTATATTAAACAAAATAAACCTTTCAAACTAAAGACCTTAAAGAAAGAATCATTTTCACATTCAAATGATGATAATTATAGCCAAGATTCAGGCACAAAGTCTCAAGATTGAATAATTGCCTAGAAGGAAGGAAAAATAATAAACTGCTAGTCCTACAAAAAAGTGTACAAAATTAAATCAGTTTGTATACTACTCTTTATACTATTGCTAAGAAAAACTATCAAGATACCATGTCTCCAAAGTGCTGCTGCCATCTTTCATTATGGATTTAGCTGACATTCTAAAACATGATATATATATATATTATTTTAGTGAGGAAGGTTGGCCCTGAGCTAACATCTGTTGCCAATCTTCCTCTTTTTTGCTAGAGGAAGACAGTCCCTGAGCTAACATCTGTACCAGTCTTCCTCTACTTTTTATATGGGATGCCACCACAGCATGGCTTGATGAGTGGCGTGTAGGTCCGCACCCGGGATCTGAGCCCGCAAACCCTGGGCCATCGAAGCAGAGTGCAAGAACTTAACCACCACTAGGCCAGCCAGAAAACAGCGAATGCTCTTTTTTTTTTTTTTTTTTAATTGCGGTAATACTGGTTTATAACATTATATAAATTTCAGGTGTATATCATTATATTTCAATTTCTGTGTAGACTGCATCATGTTCACCACCCAAAACACAATATTTTAAATTGGAGTTAACTAAAGCTTCAAAAGCTCTTCTTAGGTGCTGTTGTTGGCTTATAAGTTGCTGTGTTTGTCCTACCTTTGTCCTGCCTGCATTTAATTTTACGTTCTTTGAAGCTAACTGCATCTTTTCTTTTATAATTTCTACTCTGCCTTACAAGATGTTCTATACAAGCAGCCCTTCATATCATATCTGACTCGGAGAGTTAGGGAGCCACAAGAGTCTACTTTGGAATTCCAAGAAGATACTGATTAAAAACATCATCCATAAGGAAACTTCACACTGTTTCAGAAGGAATGTGCAGAAGAGGTGCCGGTTACACTGGGGGAAGCGATTGGCTCCCACACAACTTATTTGAGTAGCAGAGGGAACATCTGTCTACCGTTGACATCCATTCCAATAGGCATGCTTTGTTCTAGACAGATCCATTACCATTCAATAACCTGGTCGAAAGCTATTCCCCGATAAATTCTGCTAGACTAGACGAGTTGCACAGGCTCGGAGAAGCTGGACTGCCTGGAGATAGTTCAACAATATATGAGGGTCATTTTATTCATTTTACAAAAAATACAACTTCTGCTATTCAACCTCTATTCCCATGACTTCATCTACAAGACAAAAGAGCACAGTTGGGGACAACACTTTCCTACATCATTATCTGGTAAAGTATGATGTGCCTCAGAGCCGAAAACGTGTGCAAGGCCTCAACCTTCAGTTTTCAACAGACCGTTTCTGCAAACTGCCATTCTGACTGCAGTTTCAAAATAATTACCTATTAAATGCACAAAACTAAAATAAAGCAAAACACTAATATCAAATCATATAAATAACCAGGCAGATTACAATGGAGTATTTTAAAATACTTTTGTGAAATACAGATACAAGATTCTATACGGGTGTGACAAAAAGAAACAATAAGAAAAGGAAAATAGCGCTCTTTCCTTAATTTTTTTTCCAAAAAAACACCAATACCTAAGTGTGTGGCATATGAGGAGTATACCAGACTGTCCTAGATCCGATCCTGTCACTCAAGAATTATCTGTACGCTCTCTCACTAAATTTATTATTATACTCTCCCAGAATTATAAATATTCATTTTTTTTCTTGCCTTCCTCTGCCTGCATTTATTGAAAGATACACAGGCACAAGAAATCTAGATACCTCTAAGGTAACATTCAAAAGATACAAAGCATGAAATTCACAATTGTTGCATATTACATTTCAGTATAACCTAAAATACAGTATGAATTTAAGGTTACAAATCACAAATATTGCCATCTCAAATAAAACCAACTCTTTTAACAATTTTTTTTGGCTTAATATGAGAATCTATTGTTTATTCTCCTTCCGATTATTATTTACTGAACTCTAAACTACATTTTTCGTTAATATTTAAATTGATAAAGCAAGCTGCCTGGATTTAGTTTCGTTGTGCTCATTTCTCTCTGCTGCTTTAGTTTAAGGCACATTTTCCTTTATTTCACTTTTCCACAAGCCATAAAAAAACTCATTTCTAATTCATCCGTTCGTTCAGCTTAACCTCTCTTCTCAGCAATTAAAGCACTCTGCGCATCCCTCATCTATCACACAGCCAGCTAAATAATGCATTGCGTCCCCCGCTCATCTTTTATCATCCCAAATGACAGGTATTAGCATATCTCCCCAGTCAATTACAGTGCAGCAGAATAATCACAGCATAATTGGGCGAAAGCCACTCTAATCACCAACCCTGCAAACTCGTAGAATAAAAACTGAGTGGCAGTTCAGACAGGCCTTGCTCTTGTCCATGACTCTAGCCAACAAGCCTGGCAGGTCTCCATTTCCTGCCCTTTCAAACTTATTCTTTAGGGAAGTGAACGTCTCCATACGTCTGACGTAAAAGAAAAGACTGTAGACATACATGTGCACGAGGGGGAACTACTTACAACACGCACATACCTGTGTTTATTAATACTTGTGCTTCTAAATGTTTGCACATACTATTAAATAGCACATAAGGAAAACATTCCACTGTCAGTATTATGTCATTAGAGGTTCTATTTCATGGCTCATATTGCAGTAAAACAAAATATTAAATTTTTTATTAAGGTTACTCACTTACTACCAAAATCGAGGCACTTCAAATGTCTACATGGTGAAGATATCTTCTGTATATTAAAAAATCAGAATTTCCTAGCTTCTTTCCAAATTACTCATTTATCACAGGAAATAGTTTTTAATTGAATATCTGTTGTGATTCTTGTAGTGCAGTCACATACAATAATTTTTTAAAAATTATGCCATTACTAAGTACAGGTTAACATATTAAGATGATTGAAAAAAATAAGTTTATACATAATAAGTTTATAATTAAAAAATTAAATGAGAAAAATAAGAATATAATGTGAGAAACTTAGAAGATAATTACAAACTTAAGTGATAATAAATTATTTTTTAAAAAATTCTGGGAAATATTCGAGAAATTTGAAATTATTTTTAGAATACTTTTTATAGGTTAATTGATTTTGCCATGATATTTAATGTGTAATAGCCAATCTAGGCCTATATCCAATTCTCATTTTACATAATTTGCTACTCCATTCGTCACCTCCTCTCCCCCTCAATGAAACACAAAAAAGTCATTCTGAAATGAAAATTTAATTTGGGGAAGAGTGGAAGGATGTTAAGAGGAACTTCTTATAAAAATGTACGCGGCTTCTTAGGAAGCAGCCAATTAAGTGCTTTAAACTGTCATGTGTGGCTAGAAGAAAATGAAATTTTCGGTAGGATTTAATTTACTCTCTCTGGATCACGTCGAGCAAGAGTCCTATTGTTCCCTGTTCTTCCTTCTCCTTCCTCACTTTCATCACTCTATTCCACACATCCATCCAAGACCAAAGGAAACCCACACCGGAGGTGAGCTCCGCCTGGAGGGAACGCTTCCCCTGCTCAGCCAGAGGCCAATGCCACACGGCAGAGTGGCCTCGCTGGGCAACGTGGGCAGCACATCACAGCAGCACGTCTGGGTGACCTGGCACACGGGGACACATCATCACTGCACGCTGCATGGATGCGTTGGCTGTGCACATATGAATAAATTATACACAGCCACACCCTCTGCTTAGAGATTCAATAGTAGCCACAACACCAACAGTAACTCAGCAAAGTATGAAAACAGGCCATTATTGCAACAAAGCAAACAAGGTATGATATTTATTACTTTTATTATTTAGGATTTGTGAGATTTTCAAGCACAACTCTGTCAGACAAGTCGGTCCTTTGATACACACAAAGACACTACGGCAATTACACGATATCAAAAAGCCAACTGTGAAAAGACCAGACTATAAGCAGAATTTAGACACAACAAATAGTCTCCCAGACTTTTTCTTGCTTCCCAATCCTGTTATTTTAAAATTATAATATGAAATGTTTTATTTGCATTATTACTTCGAGAACTCTGCACGTATTTTTGTTGGCGTATCTTTGCAAATGGACCCACAGGATACATTACTTCGGTTGTAAAATGGTAATTTTATTGCTTATTGGGGAGTATCTGTTACAGGTATTTATCAGTGATACATCTGGTATGCAAGTATTAATTCAACAGGTTTTTCTTTTTCAAACCTGATTTTTAAAAATCATCCCCTAATATATTCTTTAATTCATACAAATGTTCTACTTGGCTGTCAGCATCTTCCAACATATTGGCTCTTTCAACACCAGTCACTTTGACATTCTCAACTGACTTGCAAAAATTGACATGGCTTGGGTGAAAGCCAGATTTAAGGCAGGAGGAGGGGAGGAGGAGGTTTTCAGCATCTGAAGAAACAAAACTGGCTTTAAAATTTGGCATCGGAGAGAACCTAAAGCACATGCAATCAAAATCATCCCTCATCTCCCCTGGAATAATTTCTTTTTTTCTTCCCAACAAAATCTTAAGCAGCTTGATGATTATTAACATGGCCACAGTAACTATGCTAAGGAATTTTATAGGCGAGCCCAGAAATATGTCTCTAATTATTTGTGCACATCTCAATTGCACAGGTGTTTGAGGATGGGGATAAGGAGAATATATGCATTTTTATTATTACTAGAAAATTAAGTCCTCAAAAAACAGTGCCAAAATAATGTCCCCAGAGAAAAATGGAGTCAATCAAACTCCAGAATGTACAAGTAAATAAGCTTTCTTTCAGCATAATTCCTCCCTCCCTGAAAGAGATCACTTTTGAGATCCACAGCACATGGGGCCATGTTTCATTCCTAACATCTTTCTTAAAAAACTAATGTAAGTCTGACAAAAGCAGGAATGAATTATACAGAATTATGCTCCCCGCCCCTCACTTTCCTATATTCACCACCATTAGGGCAAACATTTCTTCTTTTTTTTTTTTTTTGTGAGGAAGATCAGCCCTGAGCTAACATCCATGCTAATCCTCCTCTTTTTGCTGAGGAAGACCGGCTCTGAGCTAACATCTATTGCCAATCCTCCTCCTTTTTTTCCCCAAAGCCCCAGTAGATAGTTGTATGTCATGGGTGCACATCCTTCTAGTTGCTGTACGTGGGACGTGGCTTCAGCATGGCCGGAGAAGCGGTGCGTCAGTGCGAGCCTGGGGTTCCGAACCCGGGCCGCCAGTAGCGGAGCGCATGCACTTAACCGCTAAGCCACGGGGTCGGCCCCAGGGCAAACATTTCTGCACAGACGTACTTACTAGAGATCTAGCAACCCACCCACGAAGTCAGGAATCCATCTACAGTCCACTCTCTGACAGAGCATTTGGCCTAGAAGAGATGGAGCTCCCATCACACTAACAACCCACTTGGTCATGATAAAATATTTCTGATTTTTTATATAACGTCACAGCATATTCTAGAAACATCGCACATTCTTTATTGGGCTACGTGGCTTAGTGGGTACTTTCAAGCCAGTTAACTCCACGAACATCTTGTGATCACCTGATACTTCCAACAGTGTGCATGTACACATCCCAACTGGGATAAACGGTTTTTAAAGAAAAGTAGTGTTTTCACTATTGAATGTAGATCTAAAATGATATAGGAGAGCCCTAATGTATTGAATCGAACCATATGAAATTGCCAACATTAGACCATTTCTGAGCTGTAAAAATGACAATTCTGTAAGATTCAGTCTAATATATAGTTCCAGTACTAGGAGGACTGATAAGCATTGCTGTAATTTTGGATAAAGGGCACTGGCTTGGGAGGCAGAAACTTGGATTTTTGTTCTACTTTGCCACTAAATAGGGCCTAAAATAAGTCATTTTACCTCCCTCAGCCTTATTCACTGTGGAAAAAAAATTCAGACTAATATTTTGGGTTATTTTTCCTCTTTGAGAATGAACAAATAACCGACCTGTGAATCTAAGGCTGTAGAATTAGTCAAGGCAGCTCTAAAGGAAATTAAGAAAGGAGATTAAAGGTGGCAGAAAATAAAATTCCTGCACTTTCTCTCTCTTTAAGAAAATTTTTCCTCACTTGATTTCATGGGAGAATGTTTGTGGACATAAAATATTTATATTTTTCCCAAGACAATGAAGAGTAGCTTAGACTAATAAACACTAGCAGGAGGAAATCAGAAGAATAAATGAGGATCGAGTTGCAGGTCTGAACTAATGAATAGAGGATGACCTGTAGCATTTTAAGGCTGAAAAGAACCTCAGTGATATCAAAGAAATCCATTTTTGAACCTTATACTAGGACTTCAAGGAAAATACAGAGGGTCACTCCAAGCCAAGTACAAAAGTACAAAAGATCAGGACAGAATAGCTGTTCCATATTTAATCCAAATTCAGAAATTAGGGAAGACCCCAACAATTCCCAAGTAACTCCTCCTCATGGCATGTAAGACCCTTCATCAATAAGTCTGCACCTCTTAATCTCTTAATGGCATAGGCTTTGGCCTGCATAGCCTTCTGTCTTTTCCAAATTTTATATTCATGTATCTCTCTAAGGACAAAGTTGAAAAATAAGCTAAAACAGCCTTTAAAAAGATAATTAAACATGATAAGCAAAACTGCATCAAAATATTACAGGTGAATGCAAATAGAACATTTCCCCCAAATCTGTCCTAAATAACAATAAAGCAGATTTGTTTCAAAATGAAACATGTAAGTGATCCACCAGCAGATGGCAGAAGGAGAGGCTGGGAAATTTGCTAACAAAAGAAGGGAACAACTCAACATGGATTCCCAAATCACGACTGGAGAGCTGCTATAGGTTTTTTTCTCCTCTTCGAGTCTTTCTTTTACGGAGAAAGAAAATTCTTTTGCTTTACCAATATATATGCTATAATTTTAATTTAGATTCAATGACTGAAACAGTAAAGAATAAACTTGGCCCTCTACTTCTCTAAGGATTTCTAGTAGACTTTCATAAACAAAAAATTCAAAATGCAAAAATAAATCCTTTATATTATGAAAAGTAATATGAGTTGATAATATTATGAACTTCAAAAAGAAAATGTTTCCTGGTTTCATTTCAACGACACTGTTACCTTAAATACACTTTCACCTAAATTACATTCACACGCACTTTAGAAAGTTAGCCATGTGAATTCACTGGAAAACACACCCTGGTAAGAAGATAAGTTGAGAAGCACCAGAGTTAATGTAGCTTTAAAAGAAAAAAATATGTTTTTAAATAGAAGATTAACATAAGCTTTCATGTGGTTACATTAATAAAAGGAAAGATATTTTAACAGGTAGAATCTCTTATTATGTGAAGCTAAATATTCTAAATCTGAAATTCTACATTCACAGCCCCCAGGCATAAGCCCAGGTAAATCACTGAATGAATGGCCCATTCATTACAAGAGTCACCACCAGAAGAATGCCTGATTTCACGACCCTGTTTAAAACCTTTCTACTCTCAAAATCCAATGGGACATGCTAATTTTATTATATTTTATATATTTTTTTACCGTAACAGAACGTCCCCTCTGCTTTATGTTACTTTAACTAGAACAGCAAATTCCTCCTGTTCTCTACTTAACTGCTCTAATCCTCAGGTTTTTTTTTTTTTTAATCAGTTAAAAAATTAGTTGTTCTAATTGTGAACTGTGTTATGTTAAAATGTCTTTTGTCATATGAATACCTGGAACCTTTATTTTCTAGACTAGCTGTGGCCAACAGAACTTTCTTCGAAGATGGAAATGGTTCTGTACATGCGCTGGGTCAATATGGCAGCCACCAGCAACATGTAGCTACTGAAATATGGCTAATGCAAGTGAAGAAATGAAATTTTAATTTATTTAAATTAGCTACACATGACTAGTAACTACCATATTGGACAGCACAGTTCTAGATGAACAAAAGACGCAGTGAGATCTGATCAAGCTGGAGTCCTGTAAGGCGGACTGGTCACAAGAGAAAAACAGCAAGTGAATCTCCTCCCAACTTTTCTCCAAGGTCCCTTTTTTTGATTATTTAGCCAAGGAAGCCCATTCAGAGACGGGCTACCAACGTTTTGTTTTATTTCTTCCTTAGCCATTATGACAAGCAGTTATGACAAATAGTTATAGATTGCATCATAACGTTATACTTTTATATGGAGGAGGAAAGGAAAGAAATATAGAAAATTTTCATAACAGATGTCAAACTACGGGAATAAGCCCAAATGTGACTTAAATCACTGTCGAATATGATTCCCCAGCTATACAATTTTCCACAGGTAAATTTCCAAGGTACTTTTGTACCTTGTTTTTACACGGACAAAATAAATCTCACTTTTATTTTATTTGAAATTATGTCTATAGATGAATAATCCACTTATAAATTTGATAAGTCAAACTGGAATCCTATTCCGTTTTGTAGAATATAACAAATAGATTCAATTAAAAGCAATTATATCAGAGTAGCACACGGTTATATTCAAAAGGAGAACATAAATTGATATCTCTTCTAAAACTTCTTTCTGGCACAAGATCATTCCAGAATTTGTATCAAACATGTAAGGTCTAGGGAAGCAAGGGTTTATTATTATTACCACTGCATTCCCAGCATACAGCACATATATTCCACAGATATTTGTTTAAATGGAATTCAGTGGAATGAAATATAATGAAATCAATGAGTATAACTGCAGAACTTGGATTAACAAAGATATTTAAGTTAACAGTGAGATAAATTGGAACCAACCGGTTTTCAGTGTCGACCAGAACTGCTCAACAGCTTCAACAAGCATTAACCATGAACGTGTCTTCCTTAGGCCGGGCTCTACAGAGCTTCAACATAAAATGCGAAGCTAATACATTAACCCAGATAATGGGAGGATCAGTGAGAAAATCCCAGAACAGAAAAAAGTAGTAGTAATATGTTAATATCACAGGGTTTTAGCTCTTAGCAATCACAATTGTTGCACCATCAAAAGAGCAACACTTATTTGCTGTGAACCAAGTGCAAGTCAATATGGACATGAAAAGACAAACAAAATGGAATCTACAAGCGTACAATCTTGCTGGAAAAAGATGCCACACAATGGAGCTGGGCCAGGCCATACCATGCTGTCTCCCATACACAAAAGAAAACAGAAACATGTTGGCAGAAAAGAAATTCCAAATAAGTTAGCAAAGGCAGTGAGTGCTGTCTAAGCTCAGAGGATGAGAGCTCGGAAGTCTGCAATCCTGTGGGAAGACGCCACAGAAGAGGAGGGGGATGGACTGAGTCTGGAGGGTAGGACAAACCTGAAATGTAGCAAGAGATGGGGCAAGCCTTCGAGGGAAGGCGAGGTCCAAGGTTAGGCCCAGAGGGAGGTTAAGGGCTCACTCAGGATAGTTAGAAGACCATGTTAGTTGGGGGTTAGAAGACCAGTTTGAACTTTGATGTTACTCTTCTCTAAGATATTTAATCAACCTAGACATGGATAAAAAGTAATACATAAGAGTAAACAAATTTAGTATTTACTTTAAAATCTTTTTAGATATTTTAAACTTACACTTTTCTCTAAAATAACAATTTTAGGTGCCTAAAATGAATACTAAAAATCTCTGCCAAAAGAGGATAAAAAGGGGAGTAATAGTAAATATTGAGGAAATATTAGATATTTTTATTTAAATATTAAGAGGAAAATTAATGAGACTACTGAAGTCCTTAATTATATAGTCCCTCCTCTGCCGGTAATGAGCTATGACCTTGGGAACAAGCAATCCTTTGGCCTCCAGCTCCCTCATCCCTAACACGGAGGAAGGCTAGACAAGAGGACCTTGGAGATGTCTTGCAGGGATAAAATTTTAGGACACTAGGGAAGTATAGTTTCAAGAAAAGATGGAAAGAGAGAAACGGTAGGAAGAGACAAAATGAGGAGTGGGTCCTGCAATAGGCTTTTGGAGAAAAGGCCTTACTAAGATTAATATGCTCTCCTAGGGTCTGGTTTAAAAGGTGGGGGCAGAGGGCACAGGTTGGTAGTCTTCTCCCCAGCAGGGGCTGGTAACCTCTGGGGGGCGGGGAGGCTTGTCACCTGTGGGCCCCTATGATGACCTGTATTTTATCATTTTTCTTCTTCTCATTCTTTTTTAGAACAACACATATGCTTATCCTTGCTTTTCCTCATCATTCATTTTAAATGACCTCTTACATATACATTTTTCTGTGATATTTTTAGATTTGTGGAATTCTAATGCCCATTTAGAATTGGAGAACAAATGAACTGGTAATATAGAACATATATTTCTGTCCACCTACCCTTCAAAACGAAAAGCCTTTAAAAATTATTTTGGTAACCAAATTATACTACTGCCAAACTAGTAAGCACACTAAGAATTTACCCCAGGAAATATGTTATATTGAACAAGAGACATACTTTTAAATCTTTGTCTTGGCTTTATGCATATTCATTCATTCAGCAAGATATTTAAGAACAGGCCCTGGAGCAGGAGGAAGAGGTGTCACCGGCACATACAGGAGAGGAGAAATGGTGGGAAATGCAACACTACATGCGTGGAGAGGAAAAGGAGGCTGAGACACCAAGGCCACACCCACAGGAGGAGGATCCACAGCGTGCTGCTGGGGAAGCCAAAGGCAGACAGCAGAGAGAGGCCAATTAAGGCAGATGCTGCAAAGAGGCAAGTAAAATGCAAGGACTGCATGGTTCTTCGTGAGGATGTAGGAAGTCATCTGGGGCCTTAGCAAGGGGGTGGAGTGGGGAGAGCGGGGAGGGCAGCTAAGATGAGATGGGCAGTGAGGAAAGAGGCAGGTAGCAGTGCAGACCTTGAGGGTTCTTAGGACCTTCAGAAAAGAGAAAAGGCTTTGGGGCTGACCTTCCTGATTCGCATCCCACTTCTGTTATTGATTAGCTGTGTGACCTCCTATTCCTTCACCCCATACTGGGGAATAGCAACACTGCCTAACTCATAGGGAGTGGATTAAATAAAAATCTTGCTTCTTTATGATTCTTGACTTAGCTATCTACAACAAATGAGAAGGCAAAAGATATTCGTGGTCATGAAATGCCTTAGTAATTTTTTTAGATTTTGATAAGATCTCAAGAAATTAATGGAAAAGTTATGTTTATATAGTCTTTCTTTTTTAATGACCTAGGGATATTTTATTCACTCCTCTTTTTTACTTCCCCACTATAATTTTTTTTGTAGAACTCATAAGCCACAAAGTCAAATTTTTAGCCTTTTTCTATGTTTGACAGTATAATTGTATATATATTTGCTTAGCTGATTTTATTATCTCCTTATCAATGGCAGCTTTACCTAGTACATTAATGATGTAGAAGCCACACTTATCTTGTAGAAAGAACCACTCCACGTTGGCTGCCCCTGGGACTCCTGATTTATTATCCTATAGAATTTATCAACTTTTTAATGTATTCAAGTCTTGATCAGAAGTGAAGTCAAAGAGCAGTGCTCTACAGTTTGCAGAATTTTCCTTTCCTAATATATTTGTTCATTTTTTATTCTGAAGCACCTCTTTATTCACTGCAGTTCTTGTTTTTATTTATTTATTTATTTATTTGTGAGGAAGATCAGCCCTGAGCTAACATCCATGCTAATCCTCCTCTCTTTGCTGAGAAAGACCGGCTCTGAGCTAACATCTATTGCCAATCCTCTTCCCTTTTTTTTCCCCCCAAAGCCCCAGTAGATAGTTGTATGTCATAGTTGCACATCCTTCTAGTTGCTGTATGTGGGACGTGGCCTCAGCATGGCCGGAGAAGCAGTGTGTCGGTGCGCGCCCGGGATCAGAACCTGGGCCGCCAGTACTGGGGCTGAACCCGAGCACTTAACCGCTAAGCCATGGGGCTGACCGACAGTTCTTGTTTTTATAAGTACACAGAATTTTAAATTAATTAAGCATCTCACTAAACCCAAACAGAAACAAACTCAAGAAAATCAGTTACCTACATTCAGAGGAAAAAACTAGAACCATTGCAAAACACTTGAAGTGTTTAATATACTGTGAAATAGTTATTAGCATTTCGAATTCTAAGTTACCTTTGACTGAGATATACCTAATAAACAATGAATCAGTATTTGAGTGAAATTAAGATTCGTGAAGTAGAAGGAGCATAGATATTTCCCATTAGATTAGGTTTAAAAAATTAATCTCAAAACAGCCATCATAGTCGTGATGTTTGTGAATGATTGCAAACTTGTTTTCCTGGGTTATAGTTTCACCACACTCATACACAAAAATGAGTTGTTTGTATCTCTGGGTCCCAACATGTTTAAGTCATTTTCTAGTGAGACTGACGAATTCATGCTTCAATCTTAAGTAAATATTGAGCTTGTAGATTTTAGTTTGACTTAGGAGAAGGAGAAGCACACAGGGGTGAATAATTCAGATAGTGCCAAAAAAAAAAAATGTAAAGAAAGATCAAAGGCACATTAAAGATCATCACTGAAGGGATCAGAGACATCCGTGGGACAGACACACGCTCTAGCGTCCTACTCATCCACCAAGATGACGTCATTAACGTCTTACCAGTGAGTCAGATACTTGAGTTATGTTTCCCAGTGCATAAAAACAGGAAGAAAGGTCAATTGTGAAAATGTGTTCAAAAACCTGACCAATACTGAATACCTAGACCTTTTAAGAAGCAAGCCGAAAATATACTTGCTGTCTTGCAGATAAAACGAAGCAGTAAAAACTTTCAAATTTCTCACTTTTAGTTATATGTGTAAATTCTTTGGTATAGATCTGCAAAAGTGAAATGCATTGAATTGTTTGAAAATCACTGAAATATTGGGAAAAAATTTCAAACAGTTGTTTCTGCAAATTGAATTGAAGGCTACAAAAGCAATCTGCTAGTGTAGCCATAAAACAAATGCAAAAAAGTCTTTACACAGTAGGGCAGACCATGAGAGCTACTGGGACAATAATCTTCCACAACCCTGCTGCATCCTCAGTATGAAGGATTATGGAGATGAGTTCACAAGAGCTGACCCTACAGGTTATTAACTATGCAATGAATATTCCGCATGCATGCTGGGCATTAAATAAAAAGAGAAAAATCAGAAGATGACCATATGTGAAATATTGCAAATAACCCTGAATTAGCTCTATTTATAATTAAAATTTTCAGCAGACATAGAAACGTAAAACATATTAAGGGTAAAAACTCGAATTAGTTTACCAAATATTTAAATAAAGTGTTAATTTATCTTTTTACTTTTAATTTTTATTTATTTATGATGTAAAACCTTGCTAAGCTTATAACTTCAGAACAGATTTGATTTTGGTATTATCATGTCATCCACTTGTAACTGCAGCACAACTGCTAGACCGTACTAAGAAAGGCCAAGCATCTAGAATGGAAAGCAGAAAAAAAAAGATGGAAAAAATATAAATAACTAATTTTTAGTTTTAAGCTAAGATGTAGCACATACAGGAGTCAGAGTCATCACCCACACCTTGTGCTCTAAAGTTTCCATCAACTATTCTCCCAGACTTCTGACTTTGAAAGTAATTGGGGGCACCTACACTATACTTCTCTACCTCTACATGAAAATAAAGTCAGACTCCCCTAATAACTGCCTCTTACCAATTTACTTCACAGCTTAAGAATTACCAGCAAATATGTACAAAGAGCAAGTAAATCTGATAAAAACTACAGGTCTGGAAGATTGTAATTCTGAAAAATCTGTGACTCTTCCCTGTGTTCTCTATCTCAGCGTGACACATCATCTATTCCTTGGTCTCATCCTCAGTCCTCTGCCTTCCTCCCCCTGAATATCCCAGTGATCACGGATCACCAGGTCCTACAGACTTACGTCTTAAGGATTTCTTTCCTCTTCCACTGTGCTGGCTCAGGCCTACATCATCTCTCACTCGACCTACTCAACTGCCCTTCACTGGTCTCTGGCAAACATCCTCCACAAAGTGGTCAAAATCATCTAAGTTTCAAGTCTAACCACTACTTGGCTTAAAATCTTTTAAGAGCTCAGCATTTTCTATAGGATAAAATTCAGATCTTTAACCTCTTCAACCTCGGATCTTGCCACACAGGCAGAGTTTACTTTTAGTTCCCTTTGATCTTTTTCATGGTTGTCCTCCCACCTGAAAATAGCTCTCATTTCTCCTGTCCTCCTCTTATCTAAATATAATCCACACCACAAGCTCCGCCCAGAGATCAACCTCCTGGAATGCCCTCCCACTCGATCACCACAATCCTTTGCATATTTCCAGCATGGAGACCACGCACTGCACTTCCGGGTAATTGATCTGTTTAGGCCTCTACCTACCAACTGATGGTGAGCAACTTAAGGGCAAATAAAGCTGGGATTTAATTTAGTTGTGACTGGAATATAGGGATTCAATAAATATTTGAAGCAGGGATAACAAATCAATGAAGCTCGAGTTATGAACCAAAAGCAGCATTCATTCAGCTGTCATATTTTGGTACCCTCAAACTGGAGGGAAATTTCAGTAAATCCTGTTCCATGGCTAATTCAAATTTAAAAGTCAATTACTACTCAATGAAACTCTTGGTTTTCTGTACAATTTTTCATAATCTCTACCACAAAGAAAGAGGGTAAACAAAATACCAGCATAGTCTAATCTTTATCACAAGACAAGGGAAATCTTAAACTTCTGAGGATTTTAGAACCTCCGCATTTCATAAGAAAAGCAAGTCCTCTCTGCTGACCCTTCCAGTCCAGCTAGGGGAGCTGATGAAACCTGCACAGTAAGCTACGTCAGACTACACACCTTGAGTCCAAAGGCGGTATCTTCTGAGGTCAAGACTTCAACCTGAAATCACAAGGAAAAAAATAATTTAGGCACTATCAAAAACCTTCTTTGAGTCTAGCCACAGACACCAGACCACAGGCATGGCCTGGAACTAAGAGTTCTGGAAAACTGGTGTTCGATTTATGTCAGGTGTCAAGAAAGAGATCTGTGGGTGTCTTCAAGAGCTGGGTGTAAATCCAGGTCACTGCCCCACGTTCCACTTTTATAACAGGGCGAGCTGCTATCCAATTAATATATTTGCCATCATGTTGAAGTGGTGGTATAAGTTCCTCAGAATGATCTAGAAGTTATGAAAATCATCCTTCTCACTTAAATCACAAGGTGTTGCATATCCTTTTTGATCTCTTCCTGACAGGCAGTGAGAGGAAAGTTATGCTTCGTAAAGCAATTTCGTTGTGCTCGTGAAGCTGCTAGTAATTTCTTGTCCTGCTCACATTGGAGTGGGTAGTCCTGAATCTCTGGAATGTTGCAGAGCAAGAGTTCCTGAAAGCAACACTGAGGAAAAGGCAGGCAGAGTCTAAGCAACAAGTTGTGAAATGATGGCAAAACTTCAAAATTGCCTGTCAGTCTTACGCATCAGAAGACAGGGCTCATTAACATGAATTTAAAAAGCGGCGTGGAACAAGACGTGTATTGATAATTACTGTTTTTTAAACATAATTATTCAGTCTGGTGCATAAAGCTTTTAACTCTGACTACTACAAAGTACCAAAATATGATGGAAAAGAGCAAGGAAAGAAGGCAACAGAACAAATATAGATATTTTTGAAGTGTCTGGGGAAGTGGGTGGGGGTAGGACAATAGTCTCAGACTAGCTGGCTTCCTTGTTTGAAACCTTTTAAAATTAGGTGTTTGTGGTAGGTGCTTAAGCAGAAGGCACATAGGTCTATGCAACGTACCTTGCTATAAAACAAAATCAGATTCTTCCCTTGAGGGAAGGGAATGCAGAAAGGAAGATCATTTCAATGAGATTGTCATCCAGTATGAAAGGAAGGGGGTCAAAAAGAAATGAAGAGACAAACTGTATTCTCCAACTGCTCTACTGGAAGTGAGGCTCACCCACCACCTGGAACCTGCCCACACCGGAGCACAAAGCCAGAGAAACGCACAATTGGGTCTGGAGAAGACGAGCAGCGTCGTTCTGATTCTGAAAACCATATGTTACTGATACCAAATGTGATTTTAGCCTAAGGACTGAAATGTTGGCTCAACTATAGCACAAAATCATGATAAGATTCACTGACAGCATTTCTGTTTACACTTTGGTTTCCAAAGCTAATTGTTAGATTCAGAAACATGATCTTATTATAGAGTTTTAGTTTAAGAGGAAAAAAACACAACAGTTATTTGCAGTTCACGTATGTTTGAATTTCTTATGTCCTGCCTTTCACAACACTAGGTTACTAACCTCAAATATTTTTATATTACCATCTCCAATCAACATTGAAGACTTTAGTTAAGGGGAAAGCACAAACAACAAATTCGTTGAATCTTAACTACTGTAAACACTGTGTCACATTGCTCTTGAATTAGACACACAGATCCTATCTGCATACCTCAGTGTTAGGTACAGTCACCCTTGATGTGATATTTTAACATATGAACAATTATTTTTAAAATACATTATAAGTTTAAATCTGCAAAAATCACCCCAAGTGTGAGTTCTGCATTTGCTTAACATATTATACAAAGTCAAAGTAGCAAGAAAATTCAACTGCAAAAAGAAATCTATTTAAAGATATGGCCTTAATATATTTGACAAGTTGAGATGATCGCAAACCAAAGCTTTCAAGTGGAATTTAGGAACTCTCCATGTGACTATGTCAGTAGATGGAGATAAAGACAGAACTTGGGGGTTAGAGGAAGGAGGTGGACCTCAAAGGGTCAGCCTCATCCTCCTCCCACCCAGATTCTATCTCTAGGAGGGCTCAAAGAGGTGTTTTGAAATTCCTAAGTATTAACCAGTTTAATTAAAGCAACTTAAAAAAAATTTATGTTTTGTACAAAAGCACTATGGTTTAAATACATATGCCCTCTAGTTCAGTATCCTTTATTATTTTCTGTTTCTGTAAGATTTTAATTTCAATAGTTACAGAAAAACAGCTGATTTTAAACACATGAGATGAACCTCAATTTAATAAAAAAGAAAGATCAATGTCATACAAAGGTTTCCACGCTGGATCTAAAAGCATTTTTACCTAAGTTGGAAGGAATCCCCCTCTAGTGGGAGTGAGGGAGTACTTCAACTGTCACACACAATTTTCAGGTGGTAGTCATTAAACTTAACTATCAACGGAAATCAGCTAAGTATTTTTGTTCCTTTTGTCTGAAATTTGAATCTTTTAAAAAAGAGAACAATATAAGTATTTTATATTTCACAAGCCAAAAAACTCCTATAATTGCTAAATTTAAACTAGAAGGAGATTTGTATTTATCTGCTGGGATTTTAGTTATTAGCCAACAATCATCATCCAATTTAAATTGGCTATAAAGTAGTCACAATTTTAAGTTAAAACAAGAATGTACAACTGGAAAAAGTTAGTACATTCTCGTGGAAAGATGTAATAATGTAGTGGGAGGATAGCATGCTGATAATCTGCATTTACCTGACCCAATAACAAAGACTCACCACACACAAGGCAGTGTGCATAATTATTAGTGCCGTAAGAGAGAAAAAGTGATGAGTTTCACTTAGGTATTAATACCTGGGTATTAATGTATTTAACATCAATGGGTGAAATGTATCTAAATGTTCATTAAAAAAATAAATTCAAATTCAGAAATGACCAGAAGCGATTATTCCCGGTGTCATTTTTCTTTTTAAACTTTAATTTGGGGAGATTTAAAACTGGCCGCAATACAAAATCATCAAGAAAAAAGGTCGCAGGTTTTGTCAGATGTAAAATTAGGACATAATACCCAATGTTCTCCTTCTCCACACAGATGCCGTAACCAATGCAAAGATAACTCTGAACACCCTGATGAGGAGCAGACCTGGCATCCCTGGGAGAGAGGACCTGCCAAGGGGGCCTAAGCACACAGTGTCAAGGATAAATGCAGGCTAACAAAGCAGAGACATCCTAAGTCCAGGGTAAGGCCCCTTCCATTAAACCACGTTTATTTCAAATGATGCTACAATCAACACTTGATAACTCGAATGCCTAAAAGGATTCCATGTGTAGGGAACTTCTAGAATCACTGTGCAAGTCCGCAACGTTCAGCAGCAGCTAGGCCATTTACAGATCTTGCGCTCTACTCCATCCAGCACAAAACCTTCAATTGGCCTCACTCTCCCAATTAACCTAATAAGCCCTACTTCCGCCAAAATTAAAATAAACCACTTTAATTTCCAATCATTCCATTATGAAAATCGGGAAAATGTGAATTCGTGAATTTGGAAGTACAAGTGGTTGTACTTTTCTCTTTCTGGAAACATTTTCAAAGTCCTTGTTACTTTCACCTCTAAAGCAGAGAATACTAACATCCAGCAGCACTTTCATTAAAACAAAACAATGCCAAAACTATGTCCCATTTTAATTTAAAAAATTTCTAAAATCAGGATCATGCTGTCACAAAAAGAAATAGTGACAAATAAGGATTTATAATCATATATAAAGAATCTTACTCCTAATTAAAAGAACGCAAATCAAAACTCCCAACATTATTCTATTTTTCTCACAACATTTTACCAAAGATTAAAAATTTTGATAATTACTATATTGACACTCCAATCACAGCCCTGCATTGATGACGAGAACATATAGTGGAATCAAGTGCAGTTTGGCAGTATCCGTCAAAACCTATATGCGCTTGATTAAGTGTTAACCCAACAATTCCACTGATACTCAAGTGCAAAAATATGGATTTACAAAGTTGTTTACCAGAGTTGTTTGTAGCAATAAAGCACTGAAAACAACCATCAACCAAACGTCCATCAACAAGGGACTGTTTAGTAAATTATCACACAGCCAAGCAATAGAATACCATCCTGCTGTTAAAAAGAATTTGTGTGTGCAGAGAAGGAAAGATTTCTATTTTATCACATTAAGTGAACAGAATCAGGACAGTGTGCACAGTAAACTAATATCTGTGCTTAAAAAAAAGAGGAGGTGGGTTATATGCTTGATATACTCAGACCATTTCTGGAAAGATATGCAAGAAACATCAGCAATTGCCTCAAGGGAGAGAAACTTATTTTTCATTGTATTTTGTCTTACAACAGAAGAAATTTTTTCACCAAGTACATGTGTTTCTTATTCAATTGAAAGTAATTAGTTAACAAAATAAGCCAATAATAACATAAAAATTTGTTCACTGTTCATAATAATCGTAGAAATGTAAGTAAAGGTCTTATCTTTCAAGTTAGCAAAGATTACAAATATAGTAGTCAATGCTTGTGTGTACAACCAGATCCCCCAACACTTGTGATGAGTATGTCAGTAAAAACAGCCCTTCAAGAAAGCAATTTTCTATTATACATCAATAGCCTCAAACATATTCACGCCCATTTACCCAGCAATCTATTTGCTCGAGAAACCTATCTCTGTGATCTAATTTGTGATCAACTATTTATATATTAAGTATGTGTATTACATCATTATTTGAAATATCAACCAATTAGAAAAAAATGTACAAAAATGGTTAAATAAGGTATGGTATATTCATAGGACAGACCATTACATAATCATGAAAAACTCAGTTTTCAAGAAATATTTGATAACACAGGAAAATGCTTATAACATGTTAAATTTTAAAAGTAGGATTAAAAACAGAAATTTGACATTATAAATATTCAAATCCATCCATTTGTTTCCTCCATGCCTTCTAGAATATGTGCCATGCTGGAAAATGTCTTCCTCACTCCAGGATATTTAAAATATTCATTCATGTTTTCTTTTAATGCATTTGACTTTATTTTTTTTTTACATTTAAATATTTGATCCATCTGTAATTTGTTTTGAAATAACAAGGAGAGGTGATTCAGTTTTAATTTTCCATTTGAATAACTGTGATGCAGAATAATCCATTATTTTCTCCAGTGATCAGAGATACCATATCTTTACCGTAATGAAAAATTAAAATGATATAAATTTTGCCTCCAATTCTAGGTAGGGATAGGAAAAGCAAAATGACCAATGAGGTATTCAACCCAAAGGGAAATGGGCGAGAGGAGGGGATTGATAATAATCAACAAGAACCTGACTGAATTTGCAACATTTGTCCACAAGTAAATTGTGAAGGATTCAGATGCTCTTGGAAAAAATAATTTTTGCCTAGATTGGTGTCCAAGGGATAAAAAGACTATTCTACTTACAAAGATTGCTGTGTCTGCTTTGGTTGGTCCAAAAAGATCAATATACCTACTAGAACCTATTCCATTAAGCATATTTTTACGTACACTAAGGAGAAGCAGACACTAATAAATAAATTGCTCTCCAAAACCATGCCCTGGGATTTATGACAGTTTAAACTGCAGGACAAGCCCCTCCATGCCCCACCCCCTCGCGCGTGCACACACCCACACCCACACCCACACCCACACACACAGATAGCTCACCCTGGGTTGCCAAGTTTTAATTTTAGCCAGCAACGAAGTTGTTTTGTCTTTTACTTTTTTATTATTTCTATTATCAGTATTAACTTTTCTATAATCCATTAAAAAAATGAATGCTGAAAAAAAACACGTAAAACCTTGCCAGCATTCATCTCTTACTTATTAATTCTCCTCATTCTCCTTATTAGCATGTACAGGCCACATGACAGCTCAAGGACGCAGCTTGCTGAAACCGCTCTGTGTCTGATTAGCTGGTAATAGAACACACAATAATGCCTTCTACCGTTAAATGCTGCTGAGTAGAACCACCATTCTCTGAATGTATTTAAAATTAACTAAAAACTTGTCCCTACATAGGGAACCAATAAGTAATAATGATAAATTTTATTTATGCAACCAAAAAGCATTTCTGTTATACTTAATATGATGTAATATGATTTCAAGACAAACAATGGATATGTTATGACCATTGATTCAGTGCAAGTGTTATGCTCACGTTACCTTCTATACTAGGATGTTAGCTGTGTCTCCACATCTTAGGCTGTTAAATTTAAAACAAAGGTTGTCAGCACTGTGGTCACACCCCTCTTTCTAATTATGTCCTCTAACTGAGTGAGGATACTTTTATTTAAGGTTCACAGAGTAATCATGAACTCATGCTATGGCTCAGAGAAAAGAGACCTTGAGTGCAGAACAGAGTGTGCAAAAATAGCCACCACTATGCAATGTGACTTTATAGCCCTTTCCATCAGAAGGTGGAGTCTTTTTCTCTACTCCTTTAATCTGGGTTGGACGTGTGCTCTGGGATCAACAGAATGCAGCCACAGAAATCATACTGCACCACTTCCAATCATCCTCTTGAAAGTGAACCAGCCACCGTGTGAACAAGCCCGGACTAGTCTGTTGGAGGATAAGAGACATACGGTTCTGTTACCACATCACCCTAGCCAAGAGCCAGTCAACTCCAAGGGGCAGAGCCGCTTAGCTGATCAGTAGCTGACTGAAGAAGGGAGAATGAGCCCAGCAGAAACCAGAACTACCCAGGCCCAGGCCAAATTGTCACAATGGAGGACGGTGAGCTAAATAAATGGCGGTTGTTCTGGGCACCACGTTATGGGTCGGTCTATTGCATAGCAAAAGCTAACTGATGCATCGTACAACTCCAAATAAAACAACCTAGGTGTCATACACCTACTGGCAGAGTTCCAGGCAAGAACACTATGATACTAAAGCCATCCCGAGAGGACTTATAGTATCCACACAGCCAAGTCCCTCCTCCAGCTCCACTCCCTATTTGAAACTCCAAGACCATAAAATTCTATCACAGTTCTTTACTGTGGTCCACAAGAAGCTCAACAGCATGGCTCCTGCAGGCCCCACTAACACCCAGTCCTACCACTCTCCCTCCATGAGCAATGTTTCAGCCACACTGGCTTCCTCTCTCTTCCTCAAAATGGCCCTTTCTCACCTCAGGGCCTTTGCACTTGCTGTTCCTGCTGCTTGGAACACCTGCCACCAGATTTTCCTATTACTGCTCCCTTAATATCACTTATACCTCAGTTTAAAAGTCGCCTCCTCAGAGAACCCCCTCCCTCTCCCGCATTACCACTAGATATTTGCTTGTTTATCCCTTCACTTAAACGTAAACTTCACAGGAGCAGGGCCCTTGCCTGTTTGATTCACTGTTGAAGGCTTCTTACCTAGAAGGGTGCCCGACACAGAGCAGGAGCTCAATAAATAACTGTTGAGGGAACAAATCAGTGCATGTGAACGAATGCATTGAGGACTATTACACCAACAATAAAAACATAAATACATGTTTATGAACCCAAATTTGACATAGCTCATTATGTCACAGGTGTAGATATAATAAGATTTAAAACATGCTCTACCTAATAAGTCTTATGTACCATTTAGCTGATGGTATTGCATTACATACTAGCGTTATTAAAAAACAAACCCAAAACCAAACCAAAAACCAGTTTTACTGTATTTCATGATGATATATATGCATTTGATGCACTTCTCTCTCTAGCCAAAAATAAACCTTAAATTCCTTTAAAAAGATTAGGTTTTTTAAATTGATGGCAATGAAGGAAGTATGTTGCTCAAAGATAGATCTTTTCTCCCTATTTCTGAATTGAAATGCAATGATTCTTTTAGAATTGTATTATACCAAGAAATAACCACAGTAAATATTTTATAAAGAACACATACAGCCCACAATCCTTCCAGACTTAATTTTTTTAAATAAATTTCAGGAAAATTTGAGCTTTGCATTTAGGCTTCTTGACTACAGCACAGCAGATGGTAAGGAAGCCCAGCCCATTTTGCAGGCCATCACTGTGAAGGATACTGACGGGCCCAAACGCTACAGAAAAATTCTGGCTCTCAGACGGCTCATGTGGTCACAGTACCAGGCCTACTCCATAGATGGTCTCTCCCTGAGGCACAAGGGAACAGGAGCCCCAGTGTAACCCCATCGGTGACATCACTGACATGTTCATAGAAGTGGGGGCATTCAGAACCCTATACCTAAAGAAATCACATGTACAAAAGTTACTCATTTCTATACTTCCAGTGTTATCAAGAAATTTGGCTAAGGAATCATGAAAAATATAGACCAAAATACATGTATCTATTCATGATTTCATCTGGCTTTTCTAACGCAACACGTGTATACAAATAATGTAAATTTGTAAACAAAACTTTTGAAAACAGATCATACTTTCAATAAAAGAAAGTAATTCTATCATATTTACTTTAGATCTTTCTCTAAATCATATATTATTAAAGTAGGAAATGTATGTATAGGAAAACACTAATATTTATTCATCACATTATCCTTTCTAAGTGATTGCTTTTTCCGTATACTTCAAGTTAACATCTAGTTCTTACTAAGATTTTCTATACTTATTTGTAAGTTCTAGGAGGTTTCATGAAGGAAAATATAAAAGCTACGGATGTCCAGGCAGTGAGGGACTTTTAAAAATTTTTGAATACCAAGTAGGTGGTAGTAAACTTTACAAAAACTGAGATAATACTACATACTATCTCATCTTCCACTGTCTCATACTCATTGTGAATTGTTATAATTCAATGCTATTTTAAGCAATACTTCCCTGTTTACCCAAATATCTACTTATTCATATACAAATTGATATAAAAACCTTATCAAATCTACTACACTATATTTACAAATTTATTATACTACAGCTTGATAAATCCAAATGCTCTAAAAACGTAAGCCAATAATATAAACTCTTTTTTCTAATTTTAATTACATTTCATAAAGAAGAAAACTGTATTTTAAAAATAACTGAATAAATCTCCTAAGGTACTACAAGTTGAAAATTTAGCTAAAGTACTATTTGACCATACTTAAATCCTTCCCCGAGTCCCACACACCATTAACGTCAGCTCAAAAAAGCCAGTTGAAAGTTGTTATCAAATCATTAGACAGAAGAGGTACTGTAGACAGACAGGGTGTGGAGATCCACGGATAAAGGCCATGTAAAAGTTAATCACTGTGTCAAAGGGTGGGAAGTGCCACAAAGATGATTTTAGCTGACCAGATGAGAATAAAAAGGTGTTTTAAAAACAAATACATTTTTAATGTTTTTAATTCAACGAGTTAAACTTCTATTACTGCTGAAAAATGTCCTTTGTACGTTATTAATTTGATTACGTGTCATTGGCTTTTTTCCTGCTGCCCTCTCCCCTGTCCACACGTCCCAGTCCCCCCAACTCTGTCAGCATGGTCTGCATGTAAGAAAAATGACAGATGAAAAAAACTTCTGTTTTACCCTAAAATACTTCTACCAAAATAGATTGGTTTTAAAAATGCTAGCAAGGGGCCGGCCTTGTGGCTTAGCGGTTAAGTGTTCGCGCTCCGCTGCTGGCGGCCCGGGTTGGGATCCCGGGCGTGCACCGACGCACCGCTTCTGCAGCCATGCTGAGACCACGTCCCACATACAGCAACTAGAAGGATGTGCAGCTATGACATACAACTATCTACTGGGGCTTTGGGGAAAGAAAAGGAGGAGGATTGGTAATAGATGTTAGCTCAGAGCCGGTCTTCCTCAGCAAAAAGAGGAGGATTAGCATGGATGTTAGTTCAGGGCCGACCTTCCTCACACACAAAAAAATGTTAGCAAGGCGGTTACCATCAGACTTTTACCACAATGTATCTTTAAGTCCTTTCAAAGTTTAAATTGTTTAGAACTATCTTGATTATCAAGTGGGAATGGAAAGACAACTCAATAAAAGAGAAAAAGAATGTAAAGTCAGTTACACTTAAATTTAACCACAAAACTTTACCTTTTACCTTAAAACTGATTCTTGTTTTAGATGGGACTTACTTTGAAGAATCTATCTATTTAATCAGGTAAACTAATAATAGCAAAACAAAGAAAGAAGTCTCTAGGGAAGACAACCACTTTTTAATTCTTTTCATAGCTCCCTCAAGAGCTACGGGTCCAAAGAACGTAAATCAAGCCGGCCCCACACCAATCCTGTCACCCACTCTGTTCTCTCACAGAAACTGTGAAGACAGCCATATCTGCCAAGGCAACAATCACCAAAATGTGAAACCAAGAGTGTGAGGGTGTGAAGGAAACTAGAGGCGAGCACAGGAAGTTCTGGAAGAGGCAATTTCAGAAAAAAGAGTTGACGTTTTCAAGGCAGCTCACTGTCAGCACACCACTATTTCACTCTGCCCCTCTCCCTCTCTCCAAAATAAGCATATCTTCTAAAAAAAACTGTACAAGAAAAAAAGGAAGCCTTCAAAAATAGGTATTAGTTGTGTGAAAAAGCGTTGTTACTGAATTTATTTTAACGTCAATTTGAGTTCCAGAGTGTTCAATATTCATCTTCTAGAATAAAGGGCCATAAAGGCCTCATCTCTGAAGAATCTCTAGTCTTGAACAGTTGAAAAATGTTGATAATTCAAGAGAGGGGCACTTTAGTACCAAAAAAAGTCAGGGAGATAATTGCAAACACTCATGTGCTCATTTAAGAGCGCGGTGTCTGAAGACACGTGGAAGCGACAAACAGAAACCCGACACGGCACAGCGATGGAACAAAGACTGACCCAAAGGAGGAAGAAGGCACAGCTGGTTAGTGACACTCGTTTGTAACTGCTTCAGTAAGAAAAACTCCTTCATATCAAGGGGCACGTCTTGACATGAAATAATAAAGTCACTTTCTAAAATACCAGTGACATATGATGGCAGTGCTCCCCCGATGAATCAATGACCAAGGAGGAATCCTCTGGTTCCACAATAGACAGCAGTGTTACGTGACAAAAGAAAAACGTAATTTGTATAAACACATGGGATTCAAATATGACGAGTGATTTTTTTTAATGATCTACTGCAGCAAAATAATACAACCACTTTGGGAAGGAGTTTGGCAAGTTCTGATAAGGTGAAAGTAGTCTTACCACATGATCCAGAAATCCCATATCTACGTATTTACTCAAGAGAAATGAAAATACGTTCACGTGACCCCCTGTATGAGAATGTTTATAGAGGTTTTATTCATTAATTGTCAGAAACTGCAACCAAGCCAACTGTCTATCAATTGGTGAATGGATAAACAAAACTATGGACATGCGTACAGTGGAAGACTACTCACCAATACAAGAGGAGTTAACTATGGATACTACAGGCAATGACATGGATGACTCTCAGATGTATTATGGTAAGTAAAAGAAGCTAGACTCAAAAGGTTACCTACTGTAGGGTTCCATTTCTATGACATTCTGGCAAAGGCAAAACTACAGGGAAAGAAAACAGATGAGTGGTTGCCAGGAGCTGGGTGTGGAGGGAGGGGTTGACTATGAAGGGGCAAAGGGAAACTTTTTGGGTTGCTGGAGATGTTCTGTTAGAAATGTTCTAAGATTCTGTTAGAATACGATTGTTTACATATTATCGTGTCTTGCATTTCACAACATAGTAACCCACAGTACTCAGAAAATGTTACCTTTTCCAAATATATAGACAAGAATTTTAAAAAACTCCATAGTTTCTTATCCTCAAAATGTCTTTGATTTTCATCGTATAGTACATCCTTTTTTTTGTTTTGATAAAGTGACCTCAATCACAGAGTTGAAATTTTCAGTTGATAATTTCCAGAGATTTCTGCATGATTTGAGAATTGCTAGATTTTTCTTCTAGGAGGGGTTTGAGGTTTTTGAAATTTTTTGGTCAGGAAGAAACTACTATAGGTTATTTTTTGAAGCTAGAAAAGGATCATGTGTCAAATGAAAATCTCTGTTATTTAACACAATTGCACATAAATTTGAACTTCAACATGAAAACCAGCAAATCAACTTAAAATTAAAACTACAGCCAACACTAAAGTTAAAGTAGTATGTACAGGTTCAGACACGAAAACATTATACAAGTTTCAGATGAAAACTACAGCCAACACTGAAGTTAAAGTAATACGTACAAGTTCAGACAAGGAAGTATTATACAACCTTCAGATCCGAAGCATGACATTTACCTCTTCACAATAGTACCTTCAAATACATCTCAGAAATTTTAAAGTTCAATTTTTAAAATTCAAATCTTAAAAAAAAAAAACCCTCTTATTAAAGGACCACATATTTATATATTTGTTTGGTAAGTCAGCCCCAAGAAGTCCAGGAGACGTAGGAGAAAATTCAGAGTTACTGAACTTATACCATGAAACTACTTTCTATTTAGAAAGCAGCAAAAAGTTTAAAATACAGTCTCAAGGTTGAAGAGCTTGATTTTTAATGTCTGAAACATCTACTCCCACTAGCCCCTTTCAACATTTTTATATTAAGTAGACTCAGTTTTGTTTATACAAATTCTTTACAGCTATTTAACCAAAAATGAAGTTTCTGAAATAAACAACGTACAACCAAACTCAAAAAGAAACTAGCTACTTAGCAGAAACATTCATTTATGTCACATTTTACCAAGAGTTTATAAACAACTTTGGTCAAGGATTTCCAATGGATTTAATTTTTGTCTAGACCAGTGGTTCTCAACTAGGAACAATTTTGCACCTGCCCCTCCCTCCCCAATCCAGGGGACATGTGGCAATGTCTAGACACGTTTTTGGTCATCACAATTGGGGAATAGGATGGGCTTTGCTCCTGGTATCTAGTGGGTAAGTAGTACTACAACACACACGACGGCCTCTTTACAACAATGAATTACTGGGGCCAGAATGTCAATGGTACCAATGGTTGAGAAATGTCAATGGTACCAATGGTTCCGATGGTTGAGAAATCCTGGTCCAGACATGGGAAATCTCAGCCACTGATATTCAAAAGCTTAAGCACATGAAGATCTTGCTTCAAATCATTTTATTGACAGGAATACAAACAGTGTTTGGGATGAAAGTTACCTCGGTTGCTGAAACAGTTAAACTGCAGATCACTGTGTTCATGGTGGAAAGAACCACACCAAGGGTCCACAGAGCAGTACTTTAGAACTGTTTAAGTAAAATGTTGTAAAACAAATTTTTCCTCCAGAAAGCAGTTCTCAAATTCAGTGCACAGGCAGATAAATGCACTCATATGAAACATGAGCTCAATGTCATACTTTATTAAAAATAAAAATGGGAGAGTGGTTACCAATAATTAATACAAATTCACTATTTAAAAAAATGGGGAAATGGGTAAAAGTTGAAAGTCAAAATGACCTCTGAGATCACTAATGCCTGTTCACATATGTGTGTGTATCTTGGCCCTACCTACAATTTAAATGCAAAATTAGACAAATCAGAGATTTGCTTAAGATCTCACTTAAATCTATTATTTACTTCAAGATTCCCTTTGAAAACCCTGGGAGAGTGTAGGAACCTCATATCATGAGATCTCATTTCCAGATAACATTCGAACGGTCACTCCTAAGCAAAGCTTGATGTACCTATAATTTCAGATGCATTTTCATCAATGAGGTTGGGGGGTGTCCATGTAACCACAGAATATGCTGGAAGGATAAGAGGTGAAAGTGTTTTTTATTTATGTTATACCGTTTTCAAATACCATGAGCTTGTGTGCAAGAGTTTGTACTGTTTTCTTTTCCAATTATATATATTTCTGCGAGAAACAGAAAATTAAGCCTTTCCATTAATTCAATATTCACAAAGCTAGGGAGTTAAAAGCTTGTCAACCCCAAACTCACTGACCTGAATCAACTGAACCACTATTGTACAAGATTGTAGCTCAAAACCTAAAAAGAGCTGCTAATCTTGGCCCACTGATGGTCACCAATGAGGGTTTATACTAACACTGCATTTGCTCTTCATACTCACTATAACATGAGGAGAGGTGGGACGACAATAGTATATCCTGGTATATGACTCACCCCTTTTAACAAAACACTGAAATAATTTTGGCTATAACTAAATTTAAAATGGAACTGGCAAGTGTCATAAGCAAGCAACAATGATCAAGGTTAGAAATGTCCTTGCTATAATCTATTATTTTTATAAAATCTCGTTTGTATACACGTCAAGAGTGAAAATACTATGCATATTCATCTGCACTGCACCCAATATAACATTATAAGGCATAAAAGCAAACAGAGGAACGTTATATTCAGAACTCATTCAAGACCACTTCTTTCATATTCTTCAAAACACTCATTTCTTAGATTCTGCCTTTACATCAATATTGATATACTAACTTAAAACTATCTCATAATAGATCATCAATTAAATTTCCAGAATTCTAAAATCAAGTTGATCTGAGTGTGACAGAGAAGAAACAGAACTCCCATGTACCAAGTAGTAAGCTATTTACTGTAAGCAGTATCAACAACAGAGTAAACAGACTTCAGAAATTATATAGTCCATAGAGTGGAATAAAAGTTGAAAAACCAAGTGGCTATAGTGGATTACTATTAGTTGCGCTAAATGCACGTTTTAATTAATCTACTACAGTTTTATGTGTCGTTTAGCTTACTTGAAAATGTCAGGTGTCTGGCTTGCAACATTCTACTTAAAACTCCTACAGAAGGTGACCAAGGAGAATACCCAGTGATTTCGAAGTCTTCACGACAGAGAAAGGCTGAAAAGCAGAAAGGCAATGTTCCGAAAGACTCTTAGCATTAATGAAGAAGAGAAGAGCACAAACAGGAGGAGATGAAATTTTACAAGCTTAGACTTTTCTCAGGCTCTTTAAAAATGTTGTGAGTTGGTTTTCCCGCCAAGGAAGGTTGACGAGCATGTATTTGGTTCCAAGAAGGAGTTATTACACAAACGGAAACCGAGTGCCTGTCTGATACCCCAGGCTCGGCTGGTCAGGCTCCTGGCAGCTGCGAGCCCAGGAAGCAGCCAATGCGGCGGCCGCCCCGCCCCTCACCAGCCAGACCTGCCGAGCTCTGGCAGGCTGGGCTTCAGGCCTTGTGTTTGGCGGACTAGGCGCTGAGCTCTGACTCCGCCCCGGCTCTGCAACCCCGCCCCTCGCTCACTGGCCCTGCCCTATTTTTGTCAACGGGGCTGATTAGAGCTCTGACCCCGCCCCCGCCTGCTGGCCCCGCCCCCGCCTGCTGGCCCCGCCCAGCTTGTGTAACGACGTTGAGCTCTGACCACGCCCCCGCCCGCCGGCCCCACCCCGTCCTTGGCAGCCAGGCCCAGAGCCCCGCCCCCGCCCTGCTCCCGGCCTGGCCCTGCCGGTGGCCCCGCCCGGTGTTTGGAGGCCTGGGCTCGGCCCCGACCCCGCGTCCTTCCTCCCCTGCTCTTTCTGTGCTTTTCCACCATCAGGCACTCGTTTTAATTACGCAAAACGAGTTGCAACTCATCCAGCCCTGGAAGTTGGGGGTAGTGTTTCTTTGGGGGGGGAGGAGAAGGGGAGAAAAGAGACGCACCAAAGGAAGGAGGAGCAAACTCGGATTTTGGCACGCCACACGGGAGGAGGAACAGGTTAGGGGGCAAACGAAGCAATTTCGGGTGAACTGTGGCTAGAACTGGCACAGGAAAGAGGCTCTTGGCCTCCGTCAGTCCAGCCAGGGTGCTTTATGAAGCTATTAAGCTGTATCAGCAGAAACTTTTCGAAACCCCGTCTGACAGCGCACTTGGCACCTCCTGCCCAGGTGCGGATTTTCAGGCTGGCGGAAAGCTCCAGGGAGGCGGCCGGAGAGAAACGGCCCAGGGGCCGCCCCCTCCCGGGGAAAATGGCCACGGAGGGCCGGGCCGGCTCGCTAGTCAGGCTGGAGGACTCCCCGCTCAGGCCACACGCAGCCTACGTGCGGGGGAGGGAGAGGAGGGGCGGGGCCAGGGCTGCCTGCCGGGAAAGCCGGGGCGGTGGGCGGGGCGCCGGCGCACGGCCTGCTGGGAGCTCGCCTCCCGGAGCTTTGTTGCACAACCTCGCCCCAGCCGCGCCGCCCGCTCCTCGTCCACGCCGGCTCCCAGCAGCGACTCCGTGCTTCCCGGAGCTCGAGGCAGCGAGGGAACTTCTTGCTTAATCATTCATCCATTCACCCCCCCCCACCCTTTCAGGTTTCTTTTTTATACTTTCTTCCTAAACATTTGTCTGTTTCTTCCTAATTGAGGGCCAAAGCAGATCACTGGATGTGTCAAAACACATCTTGGTTATGAAAACGAAAGAAACAAATGCAGAGTTGTTTTTACTGTACCAAAAAATGAAAACAGTAATATCAGGGCTGGTGGGTAGAAGGGGGTCATCTCTCCTTCAAATACTCAATACTCTCCCAAGGCCAGTCTCTGGCAAGGAATAAAAATAGATACTGGTTAAGGTGATGAATGATTAACTCAGAAGCTGGCAGGCAGGCAGGCCAGCAAGGAAAGAGAAGTAGGATGAGCAAGCTAGATCCGAGCCAGAGAAAGACAAGGAGATGGTCCAGGGGCAAGGAGGGACCAGCAGGGAAGGGACCCCAGCTCAGCACTCAACAGCCATCTGCTGCCTCTAAAAGATCATCCTTAGCACGTCTTTGAGGGCAAAAGTTTAAAGTTTTAGCTTTCCAAAATATGTATCTAATTTCATTATCAAATTCTACAAATAAGCAACATTTTTGTCACCCATTAAGGTTATACATAGTTTATAGCCACAAATGCCAGATTATTTCTTTTTTGGAAGAAAATTAAGGCATCAAATAGATCAGCAAAAGAAAATACAGCATAAACTCACGTAACACCAATTTAAAAAACGAATTTTTTGAATTATAAACGAGTTATGTGGAGGGAGGTAACAATGCTTTGAGGAAAAAGACACGGAAAAAATCAGAGAAACAAACATAATTTTGAGGAAACTGTTAAGAGTTTTAAATCATCACTATGTAATATTTTGACTCTCAGTTTGAGTAAGAGAAATGGCTAAAATTAGGCTTCATTTTTGTTTATATGATACCATTTTTCATTCAACTTTACCTACTATTTATAGTACCAACAATATCAATAACAGAAAAACATGCATGGTGGCATATACACTAAGAATTCAAACATTTACAAACGCTTATTCAAATTTTAAAGTTTGGGTTGATAAAAAAAAGATGATGCTTATTAAATTTATTTTAGATTAATTATCTATTTAGGTCCCAATTTACAATTATGTGGTTATACAACACTTTTCCAATGAAAAGATTTCCCCACGTACCTTTTATTTTTTAATTTTAAATTGTATCTCTTATGAAGCGCTGAAGTTGTATTGGGGTGTAAAAGAGTAACATATAAAATGATGCTATCTACAAAAGGTTAAATAGAAAAAATAAAGAGAACCATTCAAATCCACTTTAGGTCAATTCTTCATCAGAGAGGAGAAGTTCAAAATTTATATTCAGGGGCCAGCCTGGTGGCATAGTGGTTAAGTTCACGCACTCAGCTTTGTGGCCCGGGGTTTGCAGGTTCGGATCCTGGGCGCAGACCAACTCGTCGCTTGTCAGGCCATGCTGTGGCAGGCGTCCCATATAAAGTAGAGGAAGATGGGCACAGATGTTAGCCCAGGGCCAATCTTCCTCAGCAAAAAGAGGAGGATTGGCAACAGATGTTAGCTCAGGGCTAAACTTCCTCACCAAAAAAAAAAAAAAAAAAAAAAAAAAAAATTATATTCAACCCATTTATTTTCTGACTATTACTAATTTTCCTAAAAACATACTTTGCTGAATGGTTTTCAATTTTATTTGAAAGTTTCTTAAAATCACAAATACTTGACATTACCTTAAGAGCAAATTTCTTATTATATATCACGATTCCCTCCCTCCTGAAATTCTCTACCTTCTTTCTCCTCCTGTCCCTCTCAAGCTACTTTTTGGTCTTTTTGCCGCTTTTTAGTCCTCCAAATGTTGCCAGTTGGTTGATAGGTAGGTAGGTATTTATGTATGTACAGTAGTCCCCTCTTATCCACAGTTCAAAAATACTAAATGGAAAATTCCAGAAATAAACAATTCATAAGTTTTAAATTGGGTGCCATTCTGAGTAGCATGATGAAATTGCATACCTTCCTGCTCTGTCTCCCCTCCCCCAGTGTGAATCGTCCCTTTGTCCAGGGGATCCACACTGTATACACTATCCGCCTGTTAGTCACCTGTTAGTCACTTAGTAGCCCATGTGCTTATCAGATCAACTGTCGCAGTATCGCAGTGCTTGTGTTCAAGTAACCCTTATTTTACTTAATAATGGCCCCAAAGTACAAGAGTAGTGATGCTGGCAATTCAGATATGCCAAAGAGAAGCCATAAAGTGCTTCCTTTAAGTGCAAAGGTGCAAGTTCTTGACTTAAGGAAAGAAAAAAAAATTGTATGCTGAGGTTGCTAAGATCTACGGTAACTTTTATTACAATATATTATAATTGTTCTATTTTATATTGTTCGTATCTTATTGTGCCTAATTTATAAATTAAACATTATCATAGGTATGTATATATAGAAAAAAAACATAGTATATATAGGGTTCGTATCCGTGGTTTCAGGCATCCCCTGTGGATAAGGGGGGACTACTGTATGTATTTCTTCATGCATGCATGCATGCCAGAAGAAAAAGGCGGGGGGGGGGGGGGGAATAAAAAAACACTTAAGGGACCTAATGAGATTTTCAGATGGTTCTAGTTCTGAGAAGATAATGGCCGTATGTGAGAGTGGTCAAGATGACACCTCAGTTTTCAAGTTGGTAGGCTGAAGAAGAGCATGGTTATGTCATGAACTAGCAACTAATGAGTTTGGTTTGGGGCTGTTTACTTTGATATGCTTGTGGTACACCCAGGAGGAGACAGCCAGCTGGCATCGGGAAGTTCAGGTCAGGGTACCTGTCCTCAAGACTGAAGAACGTGGAGTCATGGGCGATTAGATGCGAGTTGAGTTTGTGGGAGTGGGTGACTGAGCTTATCATAGTAAAGCATGCAGAATGAGATGAGAATAGAGCATAAAACAGAACCTTCGGGAGCACAAACATAGAAAGAACAAGTTCCTCCATCCTTTGATGGGAGCAACTGCCACTAGGCTAGAAATGTTAGGACTCCTGGATTGCTTTTTCCTCCATATCCGGGGAGAAACAGAAACTAAGAACCTGGACTCGGGCAAGACTACCAAGGCTGAATTTAAGTCCCCCACGCACTGGCTGTGGATGCTTAGGCCAGTGTCTTAGCCTCTCTGTGCCTCAGCTTCCTCCTGGATCAAGTGACTGTAATAATGAGAGCAGATGGATGTTATGAGAATCAAATAGCACTTAACGAAAAGTTCGTTTTGATCATCATCTAATCACTCCCCAAATCTGGTTTTTCAAATCCATCCTAGCCTCTGTTCCTATTACCACTGCCCTAGTTGAGGGCCTAATCTCTCCTTTTGGAACCTAGAGTACCGTGAAACTGGATCCCTTGACACCAGGCTCTCCCACCCTTTATCTTTCACAGTGCCCCCTCCCCAGTGTTGTCTTCAGGAAACACAGATCTGAATACGGCACTCTGCTCAAAATCCTTCAGAATATGAAGAGAATTGGGTGCAGCCTCCTTACCTTGGGACAAGCGCCCTGGGGAATCTGTTTCTAACCTGCCATACGGGTTCATGTCCCTGCACCCATTCCTTTAATCACCCTCTTTGGTGACTTGTGTGCTGAAACCTACCATATTTTCTTTTCCAGGCCTTTATTCATACTGAGCCCTTCACTTCCTCTATAGTTTTGCCCTTTTGAAATCCCCATGTTTCTTTCCCACAAGACTTTCTTGATCTCCTTCATTAGAACGTACTGCACTGTGTACACTACTGGATTGCAATGATATAATTTTATTCTTTTGTATGTAACCATATATACATGTCTATTATCCTCTTTGATCTCTGAAGGCAAGGTCCATTCATTGTGTATTTACGTATATTCTCCCACTCATAAAATTCCTAGAAAGTATGCTACAGAAAGTAGGTACTAAATTAAGCATAAATTTTTAAAAAGAGAGAAATGCTGGAAATCAGACATTCTCATCCTCCAGCAATACAAATCCTCAGATTAGTAAACAGGATTAGGGTTAAGACCTGAGGTCTTCGTTCTCATTAGTAGACAGGCAATCATTAAATGGCTGTATTTGGTTTAAGTATCTCCAGGAAGTGGAGTTTTCTTTATCATCATAAAAAGGGGGCAGTTATTTTTAAAATTTAAAATTTATTTTTGAACATTTTTTCACTACTAAACAGGTAAGTTTCCATTTTAGACGATGTTTAGGCTCTAGGTATTTACACCACAAAGATGGAGTTGGGGCTGTGTTTCCTTTCAGCTTCAAATCATACTCTGAGAAGGTGAGGCATCCTAGATGTGAGGTCCTCTTTACTAATGGATTGTCCTCTGTCAGACTGAGAGAGCTTTGTTTCCAGATGAATGAGGTCTAGTCTCAGGAGAGAGACCAAAAAAAGGATAAGAAGCAATCAACTAGAGGAAAATGAATTTTCATCTTACTGGAATTTCGACTAGCACCACTCATTTCCTAAAATAACAGATACCATCGTTCTACTGATGGGTTCCTAAAAAAGCCCTAACCAATTACTTACATTATAAAACTGACTACTTTAAATCTCTTTTGGAACACAGTAGAAAGTAAAAACATATTTCATAAAATCCAATAGTCATTTTTATAGAAATTATAGCCAAAACAAAGAAGATCTTCCTGTGGTCTCCAATAGATGTTTTTACTGGTTGCAAGTATTACTTTTGAGTAGCTCCATAAATGTGAATTATTTCCCCAATCTGCCCTTTGCAAAATTCTCTGTAATCAACTAAGGTGATTTTAAAAATCATCAGAATTGTTGCTGTATTACCATAGGCTTTGACACTGGGCAGTGACATTAGAAACAAGAGCAATCAATCACCAAGAAATCCACAAGCAGGGGCAACTCACTGGGGTATGTGGGGGAGGGGGTTGTATTTGGTGTAGATTAGTCTAGAGCAATGCTGTCCAAAATAAATACAATGCAACTACATACTAATGTAAAATTTTCTAGGGCCGGCCCCATGGCTTAGCGGTTAAGTGCACGTGCTCGCTGCTGGCGGCCCGGGTTCAGATCCCGGGCGCGCACCGACGCACCGCTTCTCCGGCCATGCTGAGGCCACGTCCCACATACAGCAACTAGAAGGATGTGCAGCTATGACATACAACTATCTACTGGGGTTTTGGGGGAAAAATAAATAAATAAATAAAATTAAAAAAAATTTTTTTCTAGGAGCTACATTAAGGAAAGTAAAAAAGGTGAAATTAATTTACTAATCTATTTTATTTGACCCAGTATATCCCAAATATTCTTTCAACATGTATTAAATATAAAAATTAATATTTTACTTTTTTAATGCTAAGTCTTCAAAATCTGATATGTATTTTATAGTTGCACACATCTCTGTTTGGACTAGCCATACTTCACGTGCTCAACTGCCATGCTGGATATGTCTAGATATGGAGGAGGGATGAACAGAAAAACCTCCAACTATTTAGGATTGGGTGATACAGTTTAAAGCCAGCCTGGTGGACTAGTGGTTCGGTTCAGCACTTTCACTGCCTGGCTCAGGTCTGTTTCCCAGTCAGGGAACCACACCACTAATCTGTCAGTTGTCATCCTATAGCAGCTGCATGTTGCTGTGATGCTGAAAGCTATGCCACTGGGATTTCACGTACCAGCAGGGCTGCCCATGGTGGACAGGTTTCAGCAGAGCTTCCAGACTAGACAGACTAGGAAGAAGAACTTGGCCACCCACTTCTGAAAAATTGGCCATGAAAACCCTATGAATAGCAGCAGAGCATCGTCTGATGTAGCCCTGGAAGGCGAGAGGATGGTGCAGAAAGACTGGGAAGGTTCTACTCTGCTGGACACAGCGTCGCTAGGAGTCGAGATCGACTCCATGGCACTAACAAGAAAAGATGTAGTTTAAATTTATATTGAAGTGGACCTTTTTTTTTTTTTTTTTTGCTGAGGAAGATTAGCCCTGGGCTAACATCAGTGCCCGCCTCCCTCTACTTTATATGTGGAACACCTGCCACAGCATGGCTTGACAAGCAGTGTGTAGGTCCGCGCCCAGGACCTGAACCTGCGAACCCCGTGCTGCCTAAGTGGAGCGTGCGAACTTAACCACTACACCACCAGGCCGGCCCCTGGACTTTTTTTTTTAAACTAAAGGTATCACTGCATAAAAGGTATCAATGATTACTTTATTGACATGGAAATAAAGTACAAAGTATTACAAGAGGATCTATAAAGATTAACACTGAAATGTTTCTAATAATGAAAAATAGTAGCCAACGGCTCAAGCACATAAATTAGTCAAATGTCTTCTGAGAGAAGGTGGAAGAATCATTTCTATCCACTCATCCCTGGACCCAACTGGAAAATGTTTCCATTTGTGAGCTGTTTCCAGCCATGGTCTCTTCCAGCTGTATCAAGAGGTAATCTGTCAGTCTGAGGTCATTTTTGCTGTCCTAAAGGGAAGGAAGATGCAGGAACCCCATGGCACCTCTGCCTTTCTTTCTGAGGGCGGGATGTAGCAGTGGTAGGGCTGGCACGGTAAGAAGAGTAGAGCAGGACCGACAACTTTGCTATCATGCCCAGCGCGAAAGCAGGGAAGGGAAGGCAAAATGACAGCAAATTCGGTGTCAGAGAGTCAGCTCGTGCTACACTCTAAATCAGGAGAACCAACTGCTTCCAACAGAAACAGGCTGTGGAGGTGCTTCGTTCTATCGAGGGTGGGTCTCCTTTAGAATAATCTAATCAGCTCCAAAAGTGTCAATTTGAAAATACCATCTTCTTCATAGATCTATCACAGACATTCTTTATTACTTTCCTTGAGCAAGCTCACTCACTCCTATGGCTTCAGATATCAAATATTTTGATGAATTCTAAATCTTTATCTTCATGTCCTCCACTTGAGCTCCAGGATGGACCAGACCTCTCCCGCGGCATACAAAACAGTCTCATGATGAGGACATCCCTCAAAAACCTTAAATTTAGCAAGTCAGAAGCTAAACTGATTTCTCTTATCACCCCAATGATCTCAAACTAACTTCTGTATTCTTGTTGTTCAGTTAATGACAAACTACCAATCTGCCTGAGCTCGAAATTTTGGAATCTATCCATGTCTCCTGATATTGTTCCAATCAGAAATCATACCGCTTTCTTTCTCTCTCTCTCCATCATTTCTGCTTTAATTCAGGCTCTCAACTCTTTATTCTTCAAGGCACAGTTAAAACTTAATTCCACAAACATTTTCTAAGTCCCTACCATGCACCAAGCATTGTGTGAAATATGCTGGATATAAAAGATTCATATAGTATCAAATGTCACCTCTTCTTTCGGCATCTGACATCTCAGGGTAGCCAACTCCTCCTCAAAATACTGAATTATAATGATCTGATTATTTATTTTCTACTTTGGCCTGCAAGTTCCTGGAAGATACAGAATGACATATTTTGCTCTTTATCTTTTCATTCCTGGCATAATACAGAGACAGCACAGTATTTAGTATACAGAAGATAATCGATAAATTCTGTTGAATAAATAAAATGTACATTTGGCTTATCTCCTTTAGTTTACAAAGCAGACTTAACTGTTCCACTTGTGATACCATCTAAAGGTTCATATTTAACTAAAAACTCATCTTTTCCTCGAATTTGGAATTCAGATGATCACCCTTCTATCAAGAAGCTATTTAGTTCAATGGAGTTGATAACATCATCCCACACTGTTGCCCAAGGTAGCTGTCAGAAATCTAGAAACTCGCATGTGAAGTTTTACATCTAAAGAGCCTAGAAGCTGTGCTGGGTAAGATGGGAAAATGCTATATTCCATAGCAATATAATTACAAATAAGTTTTAACCCATGTAAGTATAGAAAGACCATCTCTTATCACTTAATCTAGCAAGACCCAAGTTACCAGTGATTCACAGCATATCTCCCCTTAGTTTACAACTCATATGGGAGCTAATTTACTAAGTATATCAATCAGAGTTCTTAGAAAGAACTGAAATTGAGTTTAGCTAAAATATCCTGGGAGGGAATTTCACAAAAGAATACTGGGTTAGTTCACAGAATTGGTTGTGGAGGACCAGGATTGGAAAAGAGGGAAGAAACAACAGAAAGGAGTCAACAGAAATAATTTGCCCAGAATGTCACCACCAGCATTTCCAAGTAATGGACATACAATGCTTCCAATATTGCTAGACTCTGACTTCTGTGTGGTTTAATGAAGCAAGAGCTTACGACTGGCCAAGCCTTAGTCACATGCTCCCTCAATAGCTTCTAAAATCCAGTCTCCTCTGGATTCAGTAGTGGAAAATACTCTGCTGTTTTCCACCAAGTCTCATCCTTGGGGGACTGCCCCTAAAAGAAAGCAGGTTTATATGCTGAGCCATCAAAAACCAACAAAGAAATCCAGAAAATATTCAAATATTCAGTACTATCATCAAAAATATCATGATGCCCAAAGGTTTTTGTGTGTGTTATCAATGCACAAAGTCAAAGCATTGATCTGAAGCAAGGCAGAGAGTATAAGATTCCTATAATGCTGGCCTGTGTTACTGAATATACCCATGTGGCTGGCTCCTTTAATTGATTTTTGCTTGTCACTTCTGTTCTGCTCAGGTATGCCACTGAATTCCCTTTGTGCTGACATCTAATTTGGCTGCAGCGCAATCAGTTTTTAAGTCAGTACAGAAAAAAATAAGTTCATGAGACTGTGTGTAAGTACCCCGTAACCTTGAAGACGCACTCAACCAAACCTTCGTATGGTATTTCATGTGAGTGTTGGCTGTCAGGCCCTCTTTGAGCAAGAAACACACTGAAATTCTTGGCTCATGACAGACCCCGTCTTCAGTGAGTTACATAATCTGGTAACTGCCTTTTGACCAACCAAATGAAGGAGATGTAAAGCAGTAATAGTGCTCCCCGCATCTATTTTTTATCATTAGGCTCAACTGAGACCTCAATTCCAGGTGCAACAGTTCTGATATTGAATTCTTTTCCTGCCATCATTCTATATGAAATGAATAATGCTGAGTCAATATACTTCAGAAAGTACTGGATCTAAATATTAGGTAACAGTTGCTGGCTCCAGGGATCATCTGAGAAGACAAGGAACTTAAGCTGAGATCAAGCTTTGAAGGCACTGACTGCCTCTACAAGATTACAGCATGCCTCAGGCAATGTTAGAACAATAAGATGACTAGCTCAAAAACTTTACACCCTATTTAAAAACACAATCTTTTAAGATTTTCCACCGTACATATTACTGGGGCACATTTATTGCTTTCATTGGTATTTTGCAGAGATATTCATAGACCTGAAAAGAATACTGGATCTTAAGAGAGTACTTCTTATTTCATAGATGCAGAAAAATGGAAGCCCATTAGGTTAAATGACTTGTCTAAGGCCACAAACATAGTTATTTGAGAAAATCACACTAAAACTCTTTCTCCTGTCTGTAGGTCAGTGCTCTTTGTACTATACTATACCATTACATTTGATGAGACCTAGCTACAAACTGAAGAATCTTTAGATTAGAGTCAACCAATGACCACCAAGGCCAACTGTGTATCAGCAGGCTGTCCATATAGGGGGCCATAAGTTAGCCTCTAATATACCTTTCTATGCACCAAAGTGTAGCCCGCAACCCTATCATGTATTCTCAATCTAAGTGACTTGGTTCCTGGTTTCTACTCCACTTGTCTGTTGAGAATGGAGCCCTCATAATCTGCTTTACCCTGACACTCCAATATTCCCGGAACTACTTATTTGGAGTTCTTCAACCTGGACCAACTCCCTCTGGGAATCAAGATATGACCACCAGCTAATGACAAGGAAAACTACTGCCTGGATGGTGCTGGTACCCAACAAGGAATCCCCATGTTCTTGAAAACCTTTACTTCTTGAAAATTTTACTTCTGGACACATTTCTTCGAGTCCAACTCTAAACTAACCAGCCTCTTTACGGCCCAGCCTATGACTCTTTCCCCCTGGAACCTACTTTATGCAGAATAATTTGAAACCCTGTATCTTTCTCAGCTTTCACTTTTTAGATTTAAACACTTCATCTCTTTCAAATATATTAATATATTAATTCTTACTCTATAGAATGCAACAAGAAGAAATGAGGTTAAATTATAGCACAAGGAAACTATGACAAGAACAGCAAGGGTTGTTCAATAAATGAATTTAACTAAAAAAGCTAAAAATGGGGGGAATCATAGATTTATAGGAGCCTTAAAAAGTCACATGATGTACTTAACTGATGTCTGGATCTCATTTCCAGAGATTCTGCTGTAACTGATCTGGAGTGTGACCTAGGTATGAAGAGTTTTTAAAGCTCCCAGGTCATGCTAATTTTCAACTAAGGTTGAGAATCACTACCAAAGGTAAAGAAATTTGGTTGGAAAATGTTCTAGACCTGCACTTCCAATAGTCATGTAACCCACAAATATTCACATAGATAATTACAGATTTCCTAGAAGCCATATTAAGAAGCATCAAAAAAAGACGTTAAATTAACTTTAATAATATATTTTGCTTAACTCAATATATACATAATATCTTTTCAACACATAAACAATATATTAATGAGATATTTTACATTCATTTTTTCATACCAATGTGGTATCACCAGACATATGATTACTGGGAGCTTTTACAAAATTAAACGTTTCCACTTGTGTGCAAAGCAGTCAAGAAAAACATTTGGGCACAGAAAGTAACACGTTCCGCGTGTGGGACTGACTGGCTCCAAGGGCAACCAAGTCTCCTGCGGCTGTGGGATCTTATACTGCAGTGTCCTCAGAATTAGCAGATTTGGATTATAGGAATTTTCATATTCCCGATGCTGCCACCACCTCCTCCACCAACCCCAAATTCCAGCTCTTTGAGAACCAGTACCCTAATGAACAGTTATCCTTCAAGTAACGTAACACAGTGGCTATACATACCCAATGATTTTGTCTCCTAGATGGGGAACCAATTGGTGGCATCCCACATGGGCACTGATGGTCCAGCTTAAAGGCTCTTTTCTTTCTATATACAGAAGTGAAGTGCATCTCACAAGTGTTTCAGGTCTGAATACAAGTGATGGTGATTGAAAGATACCTGAGTCTATGGCGGGGGAATATAACCTCTCCCTGGTCTGCAGCCAGGGCTTCTAAATCTCAGGAGCAGAGCTCTCCAGTTCTATGGCTGTTCTGCCACAAAATACAAGATCTAGGAATCTGGCTTTACCATAAGCACACATGAGGGGACTTGAAACATCTCTCCATACAGTCTTCCCCTATTTTCTTTTTAACAAAGGAATTGCCTCTCAGAAAGACAGCCCACAGATTAACAAAAAGAGAGTATTACTGGTGTCAGATTTCAAAGACTACTTGAAGAGCTGAGAGGGAACCTGTTGTAGGAAGAGTCTGGAACTTTACAGTGAAGCAAACAGGGGTCTGGGTTCTGCCTCTGCCACTGGCCAGCTGTGGAGCCTGGGACAGCGTAAGCTCTTGCAGCATCTAGTTTCTAATGTGTGAAATGGGCAAAATAACACCTTTGTTTGCAGAGCTGTTGTGAGAACTATAAATAATAAATAAGTAAAACAGCTAGCAAAATGCCTAGACCTAAGTAGTGTGCAATAAATGAGAGTGATTAATCAGTTTTCAAAGTAGGGGACAGAAAGGGATTAAACAAACAAGAAAACATAAGCAGCATCCACAGTGACAATTATTACTGAACACAACCATAATTTATAAGCTACCTGCATTCCTATTTTCATCTAAAATACCTATTTTGTAAGATAAGCACCTAGCAATCCTGTGAATCTCAGTAATCCCTTTAGGACTCATAAATCTCATATAGAATAGTCAAACTCCAGGAACTTCAGTCTCCATTAATTTGGAATAAGCTTGGGTATAAAGGTTTCTTAAGTTGATCAATACTGTAAACAAATTGAGAGAATTTAAGCTACTTAAGATTAAAAACTTGACTGCATTGTTTATAGATTTTCATAATCAGGAATAGGTCTAAGGATGTTTTTTAAAAAACCCAGGCGTAGTGGTTAAGTTTGGTGCATTCTGCTTCGGTAGCCCAGGTTCACGGGTTTGGATCCCGGGAGCAGACCTACATCACTCATCAAGCCATGCTGTGGCGGCGACCCACATACAAAACAGGGGAAGACTGGCACAGATGTTAGCTCAGGGGCAATCTTCCTCAAGCAAAAAGAGGATTAGCAAAGGTGTTAGCTCAGGGCTGATCTTTCTCACCAAAAGAAACAAAAAGCCCTGAGATGCTCTCATTGACAAGAGTTTGTTCTGTTTTTGTTAAGATTACCATTAGACCAGTAGGAGCCTCTGTTTACTGTTTTGTAAAATTTTTACTCTTTTTATTCTTTCAGTGGTTTCCCTTGAAATTTTACCATATAGATTTAACTAAACAAAATCTCCCTTTCTGGACTTTAGTTGTAATCTCCCTCTTTCCAGTTTACATTCTCTTGCTGAATACATTTCAGTTCTTGTACTTTTAATTCCACAAGTTAGACACAATTATTACTTTGTATCATGTTTGTTTGGCTTTACCTCTATTTGTGCCTTCTGTTTACTATTCCATCTTACATCTCTGGCATTCCTTCTGGGATAATTTTTCTTGTTCTTGAATTACATCCTGCAGGAGTCCCTCTGGAGGAACTGTACAGGTCTCTCAGTGATAAACTCCCTCAGTTGTTATTTACCTCTAAATGCTTTCATGTAATCATAATTCTTGAATAATACTTAAACTAATTTTGCTAAATTCACACTTTATAGACATTTTTCCCACTTCTTCTGGATTCCACGGTACTACAGAAATTTGCTATCATCCTAACTAGTTCTTTATAGGTGACCTGCTCTAAAAAGAGCAGGCTGCTCTTTTTGGCTGCTTTCAAGACTTTCTGTCTTTGATGTTCTACAGTTAAGTCTAGGCATATATTTCTTATTTAAACTTAGAATGCACTGTGCTTCCTGGATCTCTGGGTTCCTTATTCTCATAAATTCTGAGAAATAACTCTATACCTTTTGAAATATGCAACACAGGTATCAACCAAGACAGGGTAGGGTAGAAAGACAATGGTAATAAATTTGATGGTACTTATGCATTTCAATTCTTTTGTAACAAAAGACAAATCCTCTGATAACATTCATATTAACATTTGACTAAAATAAATAAAACATACCTATAATTAAACTGTAGACCACTATGTCTATTGTGATATGGTTGTTCATCAACAACAACTTCTGATGAGAGGATTCTTCCCTCGAAGACTTCAAAATGAATTTATATTACATTTTCATTTTATACTTCATGATAAAAGTTCCCACAGCATAAAATACTGCAATGCTTCACACCTGTTAAGCTTTCTTTTCAATTTTTCCACTTAGTTCATCTTAACTAATCAAATCACAACCACTACGTAATTTGTTCTTGGCTCTACTGACTAAGGGTGTAGAATTCACATGGAAGGAAATTTATGATAGTTCTATAATACTTTTCCCACAATTAATTAGAGCTCAACGGAATTGCAAAATGCTCAAATATCAATCTCATTATCTTATAATTATGTTAACTTTTTCCAATTCTTTAAATATCAATAATATATACAAGTTCAATGACAAGAATACAAAAACCATGCTAAGGCACCTGCACTAAAAACAAAAGGAAATGAGAAAGTAGAACAAATGAAGTGGAGGATGGTTTCCCTATTCCCTTTCGCCCATTCCACACCCCTCTGCTCAAATGCAAAATTTAAAAAACCCAAAAATATACATCATGAAAAAAACATGGAAACTCTGAGAGGTATTCTGGCCTTTGGATCTTCTTCAGGCTGTTGCTAAACAGGTGCGATTACACACACTGGCTCTTCCCTTCTTCTCTTTGTTAAAAAACGAAACCATTGAATTCTCTAGGAGGATGGTATTACTGATCATGATCTACAAATTTCCTGCAGAACCAGAAAGAGGGAAAAGCAATTTCATAGCTAAAAACAAAAGAGGCTGGCTGCACCTACTTCCTTCCAGTGAAGGGTTAACCATTCTCAAGAAAGATTTTTCACTTCCACACATGCACAATCTCGATTTAGATAAATTTATACAAGTTACTTTGTATAAACTGATAGGAAGCCTTGCTGCATTAGAATACAGTTATTTTTACAGGCAATGAGGCTGAAACACATAAATGTTTACAAAATTAGCAGGCTAGAATCTACACTGATTGGTAGTCAAGAATAGCTCTGCCCTGTTCAAAGGTACCCAAAGATCGGGGGGTGGACGGGTTGGGAATGAAAATCTGTGAGTTAAAACCAGTGAATTAGTGATGTGAGTGTGATCACTTTAGGTCTGAACAGTTCACTATACTTCATTTAAGAAATTCGCTTATTCCAGGATTCTGTAACACCGTTTATACGAGAAGGGATAAGAATTACTAAAAGATTGCTTCATAAATGACCAAAGAACAGCCCCTCACAATCTTCTGTAGCATGATGGTAAAAAGGTTGGCTACTTTCCATCACATTCTTTGCTCAAGAGGTGGATCAAAACACAGGCTATGCAGGCTGATGGCCTGTTTTCAAATCCTGGCAGCACAGGGACCGAGCTACTATTTAACCTCTCTGTGCCTTATTTTCCACCTCTGCCAATATGTATCATAGGAAGAAGTAACTACATCCCAGAGCTATTGTGAGGGATTAAACAAATTAATACACGTGAAGCACTTAGAAAAAATATGTTAACTAATATTAATATCATTAGCAAGTAAACATTAATTAAATGTCTGCAGTGACGAGCATTTTACTTCGTTATTAACAACAATGAAGCTTATGAGATCTTTTGGTGCTGACTCAGATAAAGCTTCTATATCTAAGGTAGTGACATACAATAAATACTTGTTGAATGAAACTATATAGGCAGAACCCACTCTAGACACTCCAGTGTCTCTAATCAGTCCTTTCACCTAAGAGAAACCCACTTTCCATACTCCGTGCTAGCACCTGGTTTAGGGCCAATTTTTCAACTATTGCATCGGTTTCCTCACTGGCCTCCCTGCCTCTGGTCATCTCATTCCAGGTCATCTCATTGGATATTACAAGGGTTCCTAATACCTAACAGTCCCATGATGTCCACTTCTCTGCTCTAACACTCAATGGCACCCCACTACCTACCTGACCCATTCCTTTACCTGCATCTTACTCCCCTTGACCAACCCCTTATTTTAGTCAAAACAGAACCACTGGGTTTTCCAACGAAATCTTGCAGTTTCCTATCAACAACCAAGACCTCTCAACACTACTGCCTCTGCACGTGACAGCCTCTTCGGTTCTGTGACAGGCAGGCCTTTCCTCTCACAAATGCTGTACAAAGACTGACTTTAAGGCAAAGTGAAGAAGAGCGACTGGTATTCACAAATAAGCCTTAAAGCCAGATAAACCTTATTTCACTGTTATGCTATTTAGTGAATTACTGACCTTCTTTGAGACAGTCTATAACTAAATTATATTCTTTTTTTTTTTTGCTGGGAAAGATTCGCCCTGAGCTAACATCTGTTGCCAATCTTCCTCCCTCTCCCCCCACCCTTTTTTCCCCCTCCTCTCCAAAGTCCCAGTAGCTAGTTATATATCCTAGTTGTAAGTCCTTGTAGTTCTTCTATGTGAGCCGCCGCCACAGCATGGCAACTGACACACGAGTGGTGTGGTTCCGTGACCAGGAACCAAACCCAGGCCGCTGAAGCAGAGCATGCTGAACTTGAACAGCTAGGCCATCAGGGCTGGCTCAACATTTCCTTTTATACAATAATAATTTAGGATTATTTAAACATGAAAAAAGAAAAAACATTTCTGGTCAGTGGACTTCCTTGTGAATCAAGTCTTCTTTTTCCATTCTGAAATAAGAACATTCAGTCTAGAAACGGCAGCTGTATGCTAAAAGCCTCTTTGTGGCAGAGGTAACAGCACAGGCTCCTGTTTATTAAAAATATGATATGCTGCTCTGAGTATTTTGAACAAAGTAAAATATTTTTCATTCTGATTACACATTTCTTGCTGATATCTTTCCAATGTTAAAAAACTTGAAGAAGTTTCCTAATGGTTAATAACTGAAATAAATAAAAACTTTCTGTTTATTGGTAGCTAGCTTAGTTACTAAAAATGTTCTCCTAGGCATATCCGAAGGATAACTGTCTAATCAGAACTGAAATTGATACTCCTTTCCAGGAACACTCATTCCTCACCTGGGCGTGCCTTATTAGAAACAGGTGTTTGGAAAGAAGGAAAGTATGCAAACCCATCATCACTACTGGAGAAACCACCCTCCAAAAATATGCTTTACAATGGTGGGAAAACTTAAGATCATCATTCCACATCTACATGGAGAGCTAAATACCAAGCAAATAATTACATGCAAAAGCAAAATTAGGACAAAAAAGTCTCAAGTTATTTTATTACCCTAAAATATGACACTGTACAATATTTATTTTCAATGTGTCTTTGGTTCATGGTATGCAGAATATTCTTCATATACTTTACTGTCCTCATATCCCCATCACAAATACACACAACACATATCTTCATTTGATAACTAAGGAAAGTTTCCAGAGGCAAAGCAGCCCAACCTTTCCATCAGGTTCACCGTGATTTTTTTGGAGTCCTATTAAGAAACATAACATAGAAACTCTCAAACTGCGACTTATGCTAGAGGCACTAGTTAAAGAACAAGACCCAGGCCCTGCCTCTCTCTCCAGCCCCCTAGGACCCATCTCCAGTTCTGTCCCACCCATTCCAGTGTCAAGGCCTTTTCCTTAGCTCGTCCCTCTCTTGGAATGCTGTCACCTTGGACCTTTGCAGAGCTGGCTCCTTGTCCTTTGGATTTTTAGCTTAAACATTTATTTCCTCTTAGAGGTCTTTCCCTAACCATGCAACATAAATTAGCCACCTGCTCACTCACTTCCACACGTTCATATCTAACTCTATGCACAGCAATCATCATTTTCTGACATTTTCTTGTATATCTATTTGTGTACTGATTGCCTCCTCTACCAGAACACAAGCCCCCTGAGAGCAGCAACACTGCTTGTCATTTCCCGACTGTGTTCCTAGTGCTGCACTTAAAAGAAAGCCTGAAATGGGGCCAGCTGGGTGGCGCAGTGGTTAAGTTCACACGCGCCACTTTGGCAGCCTGGGGTTCGTGGATTCGGATCCCTGGTGCGGACCTACGCACTGCTCAGCAAGCCATGCTATGGTGGTGACCCATATATAAAGTAGAGGAAGCTGGACACGGATGTTAGCTCAGGGCTAATCTTCCTCATTGAAAAAAAAAAAAAGAGCCCGAAACATTTGCTGAAAAGACAGGCCTCAGACGTGGCTCAGTGGCACCTGTGTGCTCACAAACCTAGACAACACAAGCATGCAAACACACAAACATTACAACCAGGGGCCAGCCCCGTGGCTTGGTGGTTAAGTGCACGTGCTCCACTACTGGCGGCCCGGGTTCGGATCCCGGGCGTGCACCGACGCACCGCTTCTCCAACCATGCTGAGGCCGCGTCCCACATACAGCAACTAGAAGGATGTGCAGCTATGACAGACAACTATCTACTGGGGCTTTGGGGAAAAAAAAGGAGAAGGATTGGCAATAGATGTTAGCTCAGAGCCGGTCTTCCTCAGCAAAAAGAGGAGGATTAGCACTGATGTTAGCTCAGGGCTGATCTTCCTCACAAAAAACAAAACAAAACAAACAAAAAAAAAACATCACAACCAGAGATCCTGGTGCCTGTGCATTCCTTCAGCTTTTTGCTTCCAGCATGAGTGTGTGAAACCAATGGCAGAAATAAAAGACAGAATGACAGTGTCTTGAACCCCTACATGAGTGACCATCTTTAGTTTTGTTGACTGAGACAATAATCACCGGGATGATGATAGTGTAACAACTTTATTGTGCTCTCATGTCTGGCTCAGACACAGGCTCCTCTGACACTATTAGACGGGTATGATTACCTTGATTTTACAGATGAGGAAATTATAATTCAGAGAAATCACGAATCCCCTCCAATGTCACACAACTAGTTGGTTGCATGGTTGGGCTTTACCTGACTACAAACGACATACTCTTAACTACTACATCCCAAGGACAAACGGCTAATGTGAAACTTTTGAATCCTAATGTCCTGATGATTACAGTAGCCACCCACATTTGAACAGCACACAGAGCAGGTAAGCACAGACTTCACATGCATTCTGTTTCCAGACTTTTGGGCCCTTTGCACAGCCTCCCAGGCCTCCTGGGTTGGAAGTCACCGGCCCAGGAACTTGGTGGACATGCCACGTGAGGCTGATGGCATCACTGAAGAGGAGCATGGAAAAATGTTGCCTTTTCCCACCCCAAATTTCTTCCAGCTGCTCCGCTGAATAACTTGGAACATATCCTCACCCCACTTAAGCCTGCTGAGACAGCCCACAATCTTTTCTGAATACACCTTGGAGTTCCTATTTTATCACAGAAGACAAGACCCGGGAAAATGCAGTGGTTGAGTTTTCACCCAGCCACACTGTTAAACAGACCAAATTCGCAGGGCAGTGTTGCTTCCATCATGTTTCCTGACTCACGGACTGAGAAGCAGAAAGCAGCCCCCATCCCAGGGTGAGGTAAGATTGGGTGTCAGTTCTGACTGTGGGCTGGAAGGCTTTGAGCCCCTATCATTTCTTATCCCCCAGCCTCTGGGCTTTCCTCAACCTCTTTCAAAAGGGAAAGAGACTGGGAGAGGGAGTCAACACAGAAAAGTTGGATCCAGGTAACCGCATGTTCACGTCACAAGCATATTCAGAGCTGCTTTCTATCCATCCCCAGAAACAGGTTGTAAGAACTACCACACTGCACTGGACTTATAATACATAGTCTCTAGTATTCTGTGACCAACAGAGTTACTAAAGTGACAATCTCCAAGATGACATGGTTGCTTTAAACATCAAAAAAAAGTAGGAGTACCCCACCCAAATTTTCCCATATGAATTTATTCACACTCACTATACTAAAATTTCTGGAGACTTTGCTCATATTCACATTTTCAGATAAACGATTTCCTGGGATAATGACATCTTTATGCTTACAGTTTATTTTGTGTAATTTCAATCTTCTAAATCTTTCAGAAATAGTATATTTAGGGTCAAATAACTTAATACCAATTTTCGATAAGAGAATTTTTAGATATTAAAATGCATTCCTTTATGTTAATGTTAACTTAAATGTAAAGTTATGGAAGTGATGGAGGAGGGCTCTTGTGGGGAACAGTGTGTTACAGTGGAAATAAGAGTAAAAAAGAAGTTAAAATATGTGTGTTTAAATCTCCCTCTACTACTTGCCCTCTGAACTTTGTAAATAATGATTTTTCTACATCTGTTATCTCTTATATACAATAAGGATAAAAATGCCTGCCATGTTTACCTCTTGGTAACTGTAAATATTTAATAATGCAATAAGGCAAAACATTCTGAAAGCCATAAAATGCCATACAAAGGTAAGAATTAGTGATGGTGACAAGGATAACGAATTGTATCTTGATATGAAAGTAAAATGTATAATTACAATCCCCAGACATTTACAGAATAGGAACTAAAGTGTTCTAACACAGATTACAGGGTTCTTACTCAGAGCACGAGGAATTTTTAATAAACATAAACTTCCATGGTTTTGAGGTGCGCCTCATAGTCAACCCCTAAATTTTGTCAAAACGGGAAAAATGTTTATACAAATGACTAATGTAATATGCATAGTAAATCACAACTTTTAAGCACATCAATATTACACCTATTTTGGTGTTTCCATAGACTACACCAATTCACATGTGCTTGTGAAAACAACAGATTCAAAAATAATTCCAAGAGACTGAGATTATTGAAAATTTCTCTGTCTTAAGTAATACTAATAATCAACTCTACTGGGCCAACACTACCGTATTTAATGTTTCTTTTCTTACCCTCTCAACATCATATGTCATCATATTTTCACTGTGATTTTTAAGATCCCCCCCCCCCAAAGCCCCAGTAGATAGTTGTATGTCATAGTTGCACATCCTTTTAGTTGCTGTATGTGGGACGCGGCCTCAGCATGGCTGGAGAAGCGGTGCATCGGTGCGCGCCTGGGATCCCAACCTGGGCCGCCAGTAGCGGAGCACGTGCACTTAACTGCTAAGCCACGGGGCTGGACCTCACTGTGATTTTTAAGTCACTGTAATAAATTACCAGAGTTATCTACTAATATGGCCACTTCAGGCGAAAGTGTGGATTAAAAAAACAACAAGAACCCATCAGGAGGCTGACTTGATTTGGACAAGAATGTCGTTGTGAAACTATAATTCCAATTCACAAAATTTATTAACAAGTATGCAGCAAAAATCTAATTCAATACGAGGCATTGATAAGGCTTAAAATTCAGTTGCTAAAAAACAAAAACCCCTGATAGGCGGCCAGCCCAGTGGCACAAGCAGTTAAGTGCTCACGCTCCGCTGGGGCGGCCCAGGGTTCGCTGGTTCGAATTCCAGGCGCGCACCAATGCACCGCTTGTCAGGCCATGCTGTGGCAGCGTCCCATATAAAGTAGAGGAAGATGGGCATGGATGTTAGCCCAGGGCCAGTCTTCCTCAGCAAAAAAAAAAGAGGAAGATTGGCAAATGTTAGCTCAGGGCCCATCTTCCTCTCACACACACATAAAAAAAACCCTGATGAAATGTCCAAAAAACCAGAATGCAGCATAACAGTAATCTTCATAGCCATAATACCCTCTAAAATACACCACAATTTACAAAACACTTTTAATACTTTATTTTGATTTGATTATTTATTTTAATTCCCAAAACAATCCTTTGGGGGCAGAGATTATCCCCATTTTCTGGAGAACAAACTGAGGCCCAGAGTGAAGTCCAGCCCTCAGAGGAAGAGGGACAGAGTTGGAGTCAAGCTTTGGCTCCTGAAGTTCAGCCCTTTCTTTCCAGTTTATCGCCTATCTCCAACCAGCTACCATGAAGGGGATGGGCTGTAGGGAATGGGTTTGTAAGATCCCCTTTCTGGGACTTGGGGGAAATCTGAGAACACTCAGCCCTGGAGTCTCATCAAGACACCCCGCTCACTGCAGGAAAAGAAGCTGGCCCCCGGGTAAGAGCTCACTTGCAGAGGACAGCACCAGCACCCAGACACTGGTTTAGACTACTTCCCATCATCCAAGCTCCTGGACAAAATTAATGAAAATTAAGAATTCTGTGGATAGAAAGAAGATACTCCTAATATTCACACAGTACTTGAGTTTACTGCAGGGTTAGATTCAGGTCCTGACTTTGGAGGAGCTTAAAGATTTAGAGGAGGTAAAAATTAAGACTTCCCACTAATATGGCGCCCTGAGGTTTTCAGCAGCTTATTTCATAGGAGGGAGGCCTGTTCTCACTGCCTCAGTGAATTCTTCTTCCACATGGAGTGCCCTGGGCTTGGCACAAAGCAGACACACTGCACTATATGACCAGATATTATTCACCAGCAAATACTGAATCCTGCTGTAACGCAGCCTGCTCTAACAGTCACCAAAACCCTGCTCCTCGTTTAGGACAATCTCTGTCCATAAAACATCTAATCAGCTGGTTCCTAAGCCAGCACACGGCATAGGTCAATTTGTAAAATAGGGTACAGGCCAGCTATTTACAATCTCTTCCTTTTTCTTGGCCCTTTTCATACTTTAGAGGCAACCAGAGTTCTTTTTTGGTAAGAAAAAAGCAAGCAAGAAAGGAAAATGACGTTAGTTTTTCAGGGACCTGTCTGTAAATGATCTCAGCCCATCCAGGGAGACCCTGGGGCCTCCTGCTGCCTCATTAGTCACCAGGTGCACCCGGAACTCCTAGGCCCAGGAGAACAGGGCACAGCCGCCGCCTCCCATGCTTCTTGAGTTCTCTGTGGAGAAGTTCAGGGACCCCCTCTGCTCACAATCCTGCACAGCGGACGGGCGTCCCAGGGAGGGCTCACTGCAAAGTCCCTCCACCCTGACTTCTCTGCCCCTTGGTTCACCCAAGCACTGCTGGGCAAGGCGGGGGCTCAGGGCTCAGAGTAAGAGAGCCTCTCCAAGCACTCCAGGGAGAGAAGAAAACCAGGGCACAGAGATGAGAGGACAATGTCTTGTTCTAACAAGAGGAAATGGTGGATGACAAATCCCAGGCAGCTGTGGCCTGGAGTCTGGGGGACTGGTCTGAGGACCAGAGAGAGAGCACATAAGGTGACCCAAACAGGTAACACTGCCAGTGGTTGCCAGAAAGAACGGGATGTAGCTATCCTACTCAGTCACTTTTTGAAAACTAAAAAAAAAGCAACTTCTGATGATCCAAGTCTGAGGACTGGGCTTTTACTTGGGAAAAGCATTTTGTGAATGTATTTTGTTTGTGTGTGTGTTTGTTTTAATACCGTTTCTTCCTCTGGAGGGAGTTAATCAATAATGCTACCTCATAAACTCCTCTATGCAGATCTATAAACAATCAAATGGCATTCTTTGCAGTCAAAACTGCTGATATCGTATGTTTTAAGGTTTAAAACTCATTGATGTGTTGTGTGTTAAGACTACCTACCACCTCTGTATACAGTCAGATCTGTTATTAAAAGAGAACGTGGATCAACACACACGATGAGCAGAGTTCCAGCACCGACGTTAACTATAAACAAGTGAGCTGTTCAACTCCTTCAAGTCAACTGACTCATAAAGGAAAAAAATAATTTGAGTAAGTTACTACTTCTACTGTCACTGTGTCAAATATTCTCAAATAATACTTTCGGAAAAAGCAAACACAGAAATCCATGAATTAAAAAATCCCCAAAAGTGAAAATGTGCATCTGAATTTCTACACACCAGACAAACCTCGTGTTTCTACACAATCCTTGTGGTCACGGTACAATGGCCTCTTGTCAGCCTTGGACATTCAATAAATATAGATTTTATAATTTGAATAAGTGTTGTTAAATAATTATATTAGCTATTCAGTAAATATTTGATACAGTATATGTTTTACAAAGAGATAACATTTGGAACCTGCATTTGATTTTATAAACTTTAGAACGTACTGTCCATATGTTTATCAATAGAAATGTAAAAGTTAATCATCACAAGTTAATAGACTGTTTCATAAAGAAATAAGACTATTTTGTTTCTGGCCTTTAGGAAAGAGCAATGGTTCCAAGCTATGCTTGTCAACAGAACAAATATTATTTCTACTGCATTCATAAAATTTTGAAACTTGGGAATAGTTTACTAAAGCAGCTTTGGCATTGTCCTTAGGTTTATGAGCTCATCATGGCCACTCTGAAGAATCAGTATTTTAGAGAATTTAAAAAAATATAATATTAGGGCCTTAAAAGTCTAAAATATTTTATATCCAAGCATCATGCCTATCTGCAAACTAATATAAAATGAAGTAACACAAACATATCACAAAATAGGAAATAAACGTTTGTGTGCCAGAATTACTACACGGTGTGTCTAACAGAATACTTTGCTAAAAACCTGAGGATAAAAGGAAATTTCCCCTATCCTTTGGTATAATAAGAATTCCCAGCAGTGAGTGGATCTCATAACACTACCCTATGGCCTCAAATGGTTAAACTTAAACAATAAAGATTCAACCCTCTCTTTGGGGAGGCGTTTGAATTTTAGAATGATGTGTCGTTTAATTCACTGAATACCGTTTTCTTAATTATGGTTAATTTTTTAAAAAATCCCAAACATGAACTTGGCCATGATAAAAATGACACTTAGTTGCTGCTCTCCACAATCCTTTCTGTAGCTGGGGGCTCACTCGAGTCCCATACCTGGTTGCTCACCTTTGTGCTACTGCATGTTTGTGGTGTCCATAAGCCTAACGGGACTCCTCTACAGCTAGGCCAACTCTCCAAGGCCCAGTGGCCTCTGAGCAGAAACAGCCCACGTCTGGTCTGGAGAGCCGTGACAGCTGCTGCACGTTTTATCAGTGCACAGGCCCAACAGATGGGAGCCCATTCTGAAAACCTCTCGCTCCAGAAGGCAAGGCCCTGGTGCTAGCCTTCTGTCCTTCTGTTCACTGAGCTCCTTTAACTGATAAGGAAAATAAACAGAGAACTCACAGAGAGACACAACAAAACTGAAAACACACATTTAGAACAAAGCTGGAGAATCACTGAAAACAAACCATCTTTTATATTCAAAGCCTGTGAAAATAATACAAAAGTAATTGGCTTTTCATTTTTTATTATGATTTTTTTTATGATCATAGACAAGATGGAAGGGGCGTTTAAATCATGATGAGATGTTAATATATAACACTTATGTTCTGAATGGGTTTCTCCCCCTAAACCTGCGAGCAACAGGAGGGGCTGGCCCAGTGGCGCAGTGGTTAAGTTTGCGTGCTCCCCAGGTTTGAATCCTGGGCATGCATCCACATACTGCTCATCAAGCCATGCTATGGTGGCATCCTACATACAAAAAACAAAAAAAGGATGGGCACGGATGTTAGCTCAGTGCCAATCTTCCCCCCCCCACACACACACAAAAACACACCAGAAAGGAGCAAGAGGAATTGCCATTGTACCAAACAGCTTTCCCAAAAGAAGGATTACCTGCACCCACAGCCACTGCTTGTGTCTGTATCTATAACTATTTAACTATTTACAATGAAAAATCAGAAATCTAAAAACTGAAATGTAAGCTTAGTGCAATGTACATTTTATATACTACCTTGTATAGTTGTTATTATATGATATATACATTATTATATTTATAGTATATAGACTACACATTACACATGAAATATTTCTATTGTGGAAAGAAAAACCTAAAATTAAGCTAGATATCTATGTTCAAAGTTACTGTTCATAACAAGAGACAGATCTTTGTAACCGTGTCGACTGTTTTAAAATATTGTTTTCTTTGTTATTAGGATTACAACTTTGTTGCATATCTTTGGACAATTTTTCAATATTGCGAATTTAAAAATCTATTCTTGAACAAACATGCCCTTGACAAGGAAATTAAGGTACAAAATAAAGAGCAGTTTACAAAGATAGGCATGCACCACATAATGACATTTTGGTCAACAATGGGCTGCATACACGATGGTGGTCCCATAAGATTAGTACCATAGACTCTGGGTGTGTGGTAGGCTGTACCATCTAGGTTTGTGTAAGTGCACTCTCTGATGTTCACACAACCACTAAATCGCTTAACTATGCATTTCTCAGAACATATTCCTGTCGCTATGCTGATGCATGACTATACTGTACCCAATTCCAACAGAACTTTTGAAGTACTGGGCCTGCCCCATGGAGTAATGGTTAAGTTCATGCACTCTGCTTCGGCGGCCTGGGTTCGCGGGTTCAGATCCCGGGCGCAGACTGACCACTCATCAGCCATGCTGAGGCAGCATCCCACACACAAAATAGAGGAAGACTGGCACAGGCGTTAGCTCAGGGCAAATCTTCCTCACCAAAAAAAAAAAAAAGGAACTTCTGAAGTACCAAAAATGTTTGGGGGGAAAACATCAGGACATTTAGAATAAATTACTGTTTATGAAAACGTTAAGTTCCAATTATTCCTGATTAAAATAAAAGTCAGTATCCTGACAATATATTCATGAAAATGTCTGTTAAATTTTTGAAATCCAAGATGGATATAAGAAATATACAAGATTAAACTTTTTCCCTAAAATAGTTCTCTAATTCTAAATTGGTGCAATATCATTGACAATCCTGGTTTCTAAAGAATATCGTGAGAGACAGGCCAGCATGGTAGGTTCTGTGGGGCCATACTGCCAGGGTTCAAATTCTGTCCCTGCCACTGATGCCAGTCATGTGAGCATGGCCAAGTTACTGCTCCTCAGAGCCTGAACACAAAACAGGACCAATAACAGTCCTCATGGGAATGTTGTGAAAATCAAATGAGTTAATACATGTAAAATGCTTGCAAAAGTGTCAGGCTCATAAGGAAACCCTCAATCAATGTTAGTTGTTACTATTATAGTTATAATTATTAATCATCTTGGCTGTGAAATATGATTAGCCATGAAAAGCCATTTGTGATACACAATTACAGTTAGTAAGTGCAATAGACCAAAAACATAAAATAAAGCAAAAAGTTAACCAGTCCACTGACTCTACAATTCACTGGACTCTAAGTTCTCAAAGGACCGAGGCCACATCCTGTTCATGTTTGTGCTCCCGGAACAGTAAGCCCAGTGCCTGCAAAACAGCATGTGCTCCTTAAGTGTTTGCTGAATCAGAGTTAAATAAATACTTTTTGTATAAAGAAATTTTACACTACTCACAGTAAAGTTAAAAATCAAATTAATTGGCAGGATTTACATCAAAGGGATAAACTACAAGCTTAGTTGTCTCTGATTAAATATTAGATTGCTGTTTCTCCCCACATGGCAGCAAGAGAGAGGGTTCCCATCATATGGGAAATAACAACAACAAACACCATTACTTCCACAGCCATGACCATCACCTCCCTCGACTGAGCATTTTCCCGTGTGCACTCTAATAAGTGAACAGAGAACATTATTTCACTGACTTCCCAGAGGAGCCCCATGACGTGGGTTCTCATCTCCACTTTACAGATGAGGAAACGGAGGTTTAGGGATATTAAGTAAATTGGCCACAGTCACGCAGCTATCAGGCAGGCCAATTGGGATTAAAAGTCAAATGTGTATGACCTCAGAGTCCTTACTAAATGACAATCGACTATGAGTAAAACTTGAGAATTTCTCCAAATTAATGCACTGGCTTTGGGTAGTACAGCTATGCTAGCTTTCCACAACTTTCAGTCGCTGAAGATTAACATGCATTATCTTGTGACTGTCAAAATACATCATCATCTTTTCTCTTGCTAGGGATCTTCATAACCATGAGAAGACATTCTCTTCACTTCACCTTGACCTCCAGGATATGGGACGATCCTCTGCAGCAGAAATACCAATGGCCATAATTGTGAAATTTTGCTCCCAGCAGTGCTAAGAAGACATGTAGGGGCAGAGAAACAGCATGGCAGACCTGACTTGGAGAGTTTTGCAGAGCAAATGGGATAGACTGATAAGGAGTAAAAGAATCCAGAGTAATGATGATAAAATATGATAAACAAAAGCCAAGAAGGTAAATCCATAAGGGAGCTGAAAGAATTAGGAGAAATTCCAATAAGGCTGAGGTCTCCATGTCATAATAGCAGGGAGAGCAAGAGAACAATAAAAGCCAACACAGGCACGTCAGATCCTGGTGACAACACGGCCCTTATGTGGTCATGGGTCCAAGCAACTGGAGCAGAATACACATGAGCAAAAGAGGAGAAATTCTGCCCACATTTGTGGCATATTTCTCTTGACTGTAAGAACACACATGTCTCATTGATATTAATATTGGCTGCTATTGTCTGATGGAGGTGGTTGTTGGGGGCTTTGGCTCTGGGACTGGCCAATCAAGGATAAACCAGCTCCAGATGCAAAGCAATAAAGTAGTGAAATGCCGATCTCCCTCCCTATCAGATCTCCCTCCCTATCAGATCTCCGTGTGTTTAAAATGACTAAAGCACGCTTCAGCATTCTACTGAAACAAAGACAGATCAGTATGTTGGATGCAGTAATTGACAAGCCACTAAGCTTGCAAATGCATTCACACACACAGGAAATGAAGCGACCAAAAGTGGCGAGTAGGAGAGCTCCTCTAGGACTCCCTAACCACTTGCTGGTGCAACCATTCACTTTCCGGTGGAGAAAAGAAGATGTGCTGCCCCCATTTAAACCAGGGGATGAGTGGCCAGGAGGCAGCCATGAAAGGACTCCATGGGTGCTCCTGCCATGCTTCCCCTCCCCCCACTGCTGTGTGCACGGAGGCCCGAGGTAAGTGGAGTGCGGAGCAAACAGTAAGGATGTCACAAGTGCCACACATGCAACGATGAAGGCAGTACAAAACACAAATCCCTCTCAATGCCACACACGCGCCCCTTTGACACTGTGCAAATAGGGCACATGTAAATTAAGTCACTGGCCCAACAGTTTACATTATTTAACACATTATTGCTTAGTTTTTTGTTCTATTCCGTTAAGCTCCCTTCTCATTCTTCAAGTCCCCAGTCTGTAACTAGTGAATCGAGAGCTAAATCCTTGGGCAATAATCCCTCCACCTTCAGCCCCAACCGTGTTCTAAAATTCAAATTTTCCACGTATCAGATTTTCTTAGAGTGGGCAAGAAAGAAATAGATAAAAATATAAGCTGTAATTGTCTCTGGAATGGAAGAAAAGCAAGTATCCCCCCTCTCCAACCCCGCTTCACATTTTCTAGTGCTTTACAAATTACCTGAAGTGAGTAGCCAGTTCATGTATTATCATGTTTAATCACTTTTACTACCGTTATGCTGAGAGTTGTTTTCCTTCAAAAATGGTAGCAGTGGCCTTAAAGTTGACTGTAGTCTGTGTAAAAGGATCTGACTAAGGGTCTTTAATAATGGCGATAGCAACAGCTAGCATTTACTGAGTAATCACTATGTGCTAAGCAATGTTCTAGTGCACTGCATGTTAATCTCAACCTAAGATATGGGTATTACTGTCCCATCTGACAGGCAAGGAAATGGAAGCACAAAGAAATGAGACAATTTGCACAAGTGAGTGGCAGAGCCACATTCCAACCCAGGAGCCCAAGTGCCAGTCCTGGCTGTCTCTTCTGTTAACGATGTTAGTCTGCAGGAGGTCTATACTTCGAATAATGCTTAGAAATAATTAGTCAACCAAACTTTGGAAACTTAAAAATCTTTTTGTTAAACACAGAAATTAGAACTGAAATAAAATGCTGTATTTAATAAAAATTAGTCATGAGCCTATTTGATAGAGAGGAAGTATCCCCTCTAATGGTTAGAAATGCAATACCATCCCAAACAGGTGTTACCTTAACTAGTGAAGGGGATGAGAGGAGGGTCAGGGTGGCTAACAAAACCAGCCCTGAAACCATGACCCCTGAGGGTAGAGGAGTAATTCAAGTGAAAATTACATAACTCTGAAAGGAAAGGCAAGAGAGCCTTCTAGATCCCTCCCCACTAGTGTGAATCTTGACACATCAAAGACAAAAGCACTCCAGGTAAAGGAAATCTGACAGAAACTGATAAAAATTGACAGAAAAATAGCAGGAGGTAAGAATACTAATACTGAAAATTGCCCAGGCAATGGGACATCTCATCTCAAAATGGAAGGGGTAAAGGTTGTGTTTTGACTTTGCTTTAGTAAGCGTATCAGCTCCTGAAGGCTGATCCAAGGTGAACTAGGCAGGGCACAAGCAAATTTCTAAGGATTTGGACAGTTTCATGACACTTAGGGATGAGTTCTCTTTCAGAATTAAGTTTTGCAACAATGTGCAGATGTTTAAGTTTTATTATCAATATGGCTCATGTTTTCAGGCTATAAAAAGTATATGCAATTAAAGCCAATATGTGCGTAAAAGTTTTAATACTAAAAAGAGAGAGGTACATGACACTGTAGTTGTTTATATCCATAAAAATAAAAACTTCTAGTGTATAGGAAGCTGAATACTAAAGTAAATTAACAAAAAATAAACAGCCAATGTAATATAAAAACATGAGTTAACTGAGGTTGTTAATGTCAGTTAAATAGCAAATGATCCATTACAACCAGTGTTTAAACATGTGTCAATTAAATAGGAGCAGACAGCCTTGCAACTTGAGCTTAAAGATTTACTTCTTCCAGATTCATATATTGTCTTTTGAACATGAAAATTTTCTCTGAATTAAAAACCTTCCTTTAGGGGGCCAGCCCTGTGGCGGAGCGGTTAGGTGCACGCACTCCGCTGTTGGCGGCCTCGGTTCGGATCCCGGGCGTGCACCGACGCACTACTTGTCAGGCCATGCTGTGGCGGAGTCCCACATAAAGTGGAGAAAGATGGGCACGGATGTTAGCTCAGGGCCGGATTTTCCTCAGCAAAAAGAGGAGGATTGGCATGGATGTTAGCTCAGGGCTGTCCTTCCTCAGACACACACCAACATACTAAATAAATAAATTAAAAAAAAAACAAAAAACCTTCCTCTACACTCTATACACAAACACTAAATAGAAGATTTTGCCAGCGAAGTTTATTAAAGCAGGGGATATTATTACATTGATTTTAGAAAGTGACCATCCAAAAACTATTATCAATTTCAAATTACTTGAGTAATTTTTTACAGAACCACAACACTCTATTCTCACTACTCTTTGCTTCTCTTTTCTTCAAGGACTGCTATCAATAAAATATATGTTACGGGCTGCTCTTAAGAGCCACAGCCTTAATTTCAAAATGTTCAAAATATATGGAAGCTTTCTTTCCATAAGAACTTCTAAAAAAAAAATTAAAGCAGTAATGAATAATAACCTACTGTATTTATTTGGAAATGAGAATTCTTCACTCACAAAAAAAACAGTCTCTTTCTGAAATACACTCCGTTCAGCCTGAGCTAAGTTTCCTGATTTCTTTCCAGTTCTACATGGAGGCTCCACCCACACTCCTACCTGCTTCTGCCTGGCACCCGCACCACCCACCGCCTCACACCTGGCGACTTCCTCCTGAGCATTCACAGAAAGCTGCCTTTCCTCACTTTACTTCTGTTTTCCAGTAACATCGAGTCATTACAAGACATCCCTCAAAAATTCCTAAAAAGCCAGTCGACACCAAACAGGTCCAAGGAGATCCAAATCCCAATTTGGCAAATAACTGCTTTGGGCATTTCTCATTTACCCAGAATGTCCTTTCTTCCACAGTGACGTTCAGGTACCTTAAAAGAGCAGGAATGAGAGCACTCTGGGACAGAAATAAGGATGTGAAAATTGCATTTTGAGGAGATTTAAGTAGAAATTTGAAAAAGACTCATGGGGAAGTTGAAAAGACAATGAGTTCCAATGATTATTACGCTAATGGGCCCATCTCCCACAGCTTACTCCTGTTCCTGGAGTGAGGCCACACTACTGGTGCAGCATAACCATGCTCACTTTCCTGTCTCGAAGCTCTTGCCCCGATACATGGTGAAGAGATGACCAGCCAGTCCTCAGCTGCCCACCGCCCTTCTCCCGACTCCAGCCAGTGTCTTGTCAGCAACCACACGAGAGATGCCCAGCCAAAACCTCGCCCTTCCTGAAATCCCAACCCAAAGAAATGGTGAGAGATAATAAAATGATTGTTTTAATAAAATGACGTTTTGATGTGATTTGTTAACTGAAACAACGTTACTAACACTATATGCAACTGGAAAAGCAAATAAGGGATGAGAACAACTAAGCAAAGAGAAGGAAGGCGAACCCTAAATGTCTGAGGGGCACAGGAAAGAGGATATTGATAAGGAGCAAACCAAGATAGCCTGTTTAACCTGGAAAGCTCAAGAACTGGGGGTCACCAGACTAAAATCAAGAGAATTAACTCAAAGTCTGTATAACCAAAGCATCAGACCACCCCCATCCCTATTCCATAGGTAAGGGATTCTCTATAGACACGGAACCAGGACTCACATTCTCTGTAGACATGCTCAGGACTCACAGGCTGGGGATGGCCTGTGGCATGGCGACATGCCATAATGAGAGTAAGTACTGAACACTGAGACCTTAACCCCCCTGCCCTAGTCCAGCTCCAGAATTTCAGCAGCCAGCTTTCAACATCACCCACCATCTCTCCAAGCAGAAGACTACAGGTACCTTCTTTGGAAAAAAATAAACCACTCCAGAGAAAACATTTTCACGTATGAACCTGAGGAAGTCTCCAGCGAGAAAGCTGGCTGCTAACGTGACCCGAAAGAGATGCCTACAGTCCACAAGCCTGGCTCACACGGAGAGCTTACAATCAGCGCTTTAGTGCTTTACCCTTAAATACGAGCACTTCGGAGCAAAGCCTCTGGCATAAGAGAGATTATAAAAAGTAAAAAGAGTAATTCAGAAGAAACAGACATAATGCAAGGAATAGATGAAACATTAAAAAATTAACATTCTGTTTCAGAGAGAAAAAAAGATATTATATCCAGGAAACAAATAAAGAATGCTTTAAAAAGGAACAAAATACAAAAACACTTTGAAATAAAAAATACAGAGAAAAATAAATAATCAGGCTGGAAAATAAAGTCAAAGTTATCACTTAAAGAGAATACAATGAAAGAATGGAAAAATTAGTAAAGAAAAAAATTGATCAATCCAGTATCCAAATCCAACCAAGGAGTTTCAGAATTAGAGTAAAAAAAGGGAGAGAAAGAAATCATCAAATAACTGTTACAAGATAATTGCCCAGAAATGAGGAACAGAACAAACTTCATGCCCAGTACAATGAAGAACTAAAAAAGATGGGGCTGGCCCTGTGGCGTAGCAGTTAAGTGTGCGCGCTCTGCTGCTGGGGGCCTGGGTTCGGATCCCGGGCATGTACCGAGGCACCGCTTGTCAAGCCATGCTGTGGCGGCGTCCCACATAAAGTGGAGGAAGATCGGCATGGATGTTAGCTCAGGGCCGGTCTTCCTCAGCAAAAAGAGGAGGATTGGCCCGGATGTTAGCTCAGGGCTGATCTTACACACACACACACACACACAGACCCACAGAAACATGCAGCCTTATTTTAGAACATGGGTGAAAATCCTAATAGCTCCCAGTGTGAATGGGGGAGCAGGTCACATAGAAAGAAAGGGCCACTTACCAAAATGGCATCAAATTTCTCAATACAACACAAAATGTTTGAAGGCAGGAATATCAGAAGTCAGAGGCTTTATCTTTTTAAGTCTTACAGAAGATTATTTCATCCTAGATTACTCTATCTAGCCTCGCCAAACTGAATGTGAGGATATAGCAAAGGTATTTTAAAAAACACAAGGTCTAAAAAATTGACCTCCAAGCACTTTCTCATGAAGCTACTGAAGGATGTGCACAATCATATGACGTGATGTAGGATACAGAGGATGCATACGTAAGAGGTGGGGCATCCCAGAAGACAGCTGGATACATCTAGAGGTAACAACCACTGCAAACTGGAGTAGGAGAGTCTGGAAACCCATAAGAAAAAAAAAATGGAACTGAAAAAAATTACCTGACAGTATGAACAACTGTAACTCCAGGGAAAACTAAAAGTTATCCAAGAAAGGAGATGTAATTATAATATAGTACAATACTTATCTTGGTAGTGAACAAAACTTAAAAAGATATAATGAAAACAGTAATATGGTCTTAACCAAAAGCTGAGATATGATTATATGGGGAGGATGGTGAAAAGTGGGAAAGAGAAGGTATATAAAGCCAGCTATAATCCTCATCTACTATAAAGTCATGCAATAGTGCCAAGTTGAACAATTTAAAAGATAATATATATTAATAACTGTATGAATGGTGCATGTACTTTTAAAAATATACATAGATATAAAAAGAGTTCCATTTGATTTTTTAACATCACCTATAAATTAATTACACATTGCTAAATGTGGTCTATTTTTGAAAACTTAGATTACCTGGGTTATAATTTATCCTAGGAGAAAGGGACATACATGCCTTTAACTCATTTTTGTTTTCTAATGCTTGAGTCTATATACTGGACATGAACAAAGGCAGAGACGCTCCATTTTCTGATTTTAGTTAAAGTAGGCCATTCATTACCTTCCTTCCCCACTTTACTACCACCCCTCAAAAGAACCAAAACATGCCCATCCTGTCCAACCACAGGTAATGTGAAGGTGTGGGCAATCGTTAGAAAGGGACTAACAGTGCTTCAGAATAGTCAGGACAGCACTGACCACACACACAGGAGCAGACAAGGGAGGAGGCTTGCTAGAAGTCTCAAGAAATCAGCTATCTTTCAGTTTTTTGCTAAGTCATGAACTAAACAAACAAAAACAGTGGTTTCACTCAACTGCCGGGATGACAGAGATCTATACTGAAATGTAAGTATCAAAATAAATACTGAAGAGATTTACTACGAAATTGTTTCTTCCAGTGAATGAAAATGATTTAAATTCTGAGATCCTCCCTAAAATAATAAAAGGGGTTTTCTCTATACCACTTTCATCAGCCAAGATCTATGTATTTCTCTATAAGTCAAGGGCTCTTCACTGCTGCCAGCTAAAATCTCAGCTCCCGGTACACTGAAAACTACCGCCCCTCCTGCGATGTGCAGCCTTTAGGCTGCTGCACAGGACAGGCCCTCTCCACTGTCTGGAAGTGGGGACACTGTCCTTCCCTCTGCTGCCCAGCGACCCTCGCTGGGTCTCCTCCAGGGCCTCAGCTGACAGCACAGGGTTTATTACATGGCACTATGTCTTGAAGTGCCTTTGCCACTCAACCACACACCTCCTCAAGGGGCAGCACCATGAACTTGATCTCTGCAGCCCCAATAATTAGCACCCTGCCTGGCACATAGAAAGGAACTCAATAATTCTTATCCAGATATACTGATCAAATTATAACAACACTATGATTATGGACCTAAGCATTACAAGAACTTTTGATGAACGTTTAGAGAAACATTAAACTTTTACAGATACTTTCTTTAGAGCCTTTTAACTTGGGTGGTAAAAAAGAAAGGCCGCCCTGCAATCAACATTGAAAAGGAAGAACCAACTGACTAAAAATAATCCATGTTTGTATTTCATGCAAATCTCTTATATTCCTGGACCACTGCCAAGCCCAAATTCAGGTAGAGCAAGTACTAATTTCCAATACCCTTAGCAGCAAAGAAAATGAGCAGCGCTGTCCTGTCCTCCCAGCCTCCCACACCTGTCACTGGGGTGGGTAATTTCTGCCCGTGGCGGGATGTGCAGAGTTTACAGCTGAGTCAGTCTGCCTGACAGCATATTCTGTATAAGGGGAACAGGATCCACGGGAACCTGACCTAGAAAGAACAGAAGTTTCCAATGAGGCATTTCAGCAGTTATGTAGGATGGGGATTTTATTATGATGTGCTACAATATATGATTGTCTTTGCAAAGTTGGGATTCCTGCCCCAAAATTGAGAATTTTCAAAGATGCTGTAGCCAGATGAATATGAAAACAGTCAGGACAGACTACAAAACAGAAAAGAACAATTCTTAAATCACAATCAGGTAACATTACCAACACAACTAACACTCTCAGAATTATTTGTTTTACAAACTGAGCCATAAGCACTGAAGACATTTAAATCTTCTTTCATTCATTACACAATTCAACAGCTTTAAAAATGGGTTTATTACTTTTTTTTTTTATGTGAGGAAGACTGGCCCTGAGCGAACATCTGTGCCCATATTCCTCTATTTTGTACGTGGGGCACCTGCCACAGCACGGCTTGATGAGTGGTGTAGGTCTGTGCCTGGGATCCAATCCCATGAACTCTGGGCCGCCAAAGCTGAGCACGCGAACTTTACTACTACACCACTAGGCCGGCCCCTGGGTTTATTACTGCAAAAATGTAAATGTATTATCGTGGACACTTGAATCAGCTGCCATCTGGAGAGAAAATGGAGAGAAATTTGGAATAAACAGAATAACAGTTCGATTTTGCTATCATAAGGAAGCCTGAAAAAATACGTAGTTAGTAAAAGTAATATATCACATTTAAATATATCCTATTGGGAAGTAAAAGTTATGATTCTCCAAAGGAAATGGTTCTTTCTACATTAAGAAAACCTAAAAATTAAATTCTGTTTTGAATTACATTAATGAAGAGACTCCTACCATGTAATTAAATAGGATTTTAAGTAAAGATACACCTAACAAACCAGCATGGTGAAAATAATTTACATAGTGACACACGACAGTCTCCCATAATTTGTATTACACAAGGATACAGTTTTTCATGGTGATGAGATGGGTTCTACACCATATACTGGCTTCTACATACTTCCGTATTAAAAAACTACACTAAAATGATGTCTAGCACCATGTTTATACGGTAAAACTCAGAGGCATTAACAGAACTTATGGAAGAAATCATATCCTCTTAATATCAGTTATGAAGAAATTGAAACTTTTTCCCATCTTTGAATTCTATTGTTCCAATGTTCATTTCTGTCACAGGGACTATATTTACTTTCCTCCTTAAAAAAAAAAAAAAGTGGACAAAGTACGTAATACAACAATTTCATGATATTGAACATGAGGTAGCAAGGGCAGTGGTCCCTGAGAGACAGGGAAAGCCAGGAGGAGCCTAGGACCGCCCGGCTTCCTGCCTAGAGTGAGTTTCCAGGCCAGCGCAGGCAGAGTCTGGAGATCTTTCTCTAAATTGAGGAAATGGAGCGGGCAGCCCAAGGAGGCCAAGAGGGCTAGTGTTCTCAGGGAAGAGAAAAGACAAGGAGAAAGCTACACAGAGAGCGGGCCCCGGATACTAGCAGTCTCCCCTCCAGTACTCAGGAGGGTAATGTCCTGCCCACGTGTGTGAAGAAACAATCTGAGGATGGGGAAGGGACCACCCAAAGGATTGGAAAGAATAATCCTCAGGGCTCACTCAGAAGAGTTCTTGTTCCTTCCAGTCAGAGAGGGAAACTGCACAGAACACTTGGAAGGAATTTGCCTCAAAAGGGGCACAAAATTTGTGCTAAACACCACTCTGGTCCCACTGACCAAAGCTTAAAAGTGAGGCCCAAAAAAGATCAAGCTGTTTCCAAGTAACATAACTGGGTCCCACAACTAAGCTCATGGATGTTTATACAAATACATGCATACATACATACACACCCACACACCCATCCAGCACTCAGCAAGGTAAAGTTCACAATGTCTGGCACTCAATCAAAAATTACCAGGCATGCAAAGAAGCAGGAAAATATGGCCTCAAACAAAGAGAAAAATCAATAAATTGAAACCCACACAAAAACGACAAAGATGATGGAACTGGTAGTCAAGAATGTTCCCATAGTTCTAACTGTACTCCAACTGTTCAAAAAGGTAGAGGAAAAAAATGCACACCTTGAGTAGACATTATGAAAATTATATGAAATAATCCAAACTGAACTTCTAGAGACAAAAACTACAACGCCTGATATAAAAAATACCCTGGATGTATTTAACGGCAGATTAAAACAAGACAGAAGAAAAGACTAGTAAACCTGAAATTGAAAACATGATACAGAAAGAAAAAACACAGGGAAAAAGGACTTCAGGAGGTCTAATATATATGTAATAATGATGCCAAAGGAAGGGGATGAGACAGAAAAAAATATTTGAGGAAAAATGGCTGAAAATTTTCCAAATTTGATGAACTATAAATCCACAGATCCACAACAGTCAATGAACTCCAAGCAAAAGACACCAAGAAAGTTACAGCCGTATATACAACCATACACATGACAATAGTCATATCATAATCAACTGCCTAAAACCAATGACAGAGAAAATCTCAAGAGAAGCCAGGAAAAAAAAAAATCATTTAAAGCGCAACAAAAATAAGAAAGACTTCTTGTCAGAAACAATGAAAACCAGAAGACAGTGGGGAAACGTCTTGAAAGAAAAATACTGACAAACTAAAATTCTATATTCAGTGAAAATCTTTCAAAAATAAAGTGATCATACATTTTATGCAAAAAGCACAAGTGATTTGTAAAATGATAAACTAGACTTCACCATAATTAAAGTGGTTTTTTTGCTGCAAAGACATCTTTAAGAAAATGAAAAGATAAAACACAGACTGTAAAAAATATCTGCCAGTCATATATCTGATAAAGGGCTTGTATCCAGTACATACAAAGAACTCTTAAAACTCAATAAGATGATGACAAAATAATCCAATTAAAAAATGAGCAAAAGATCTGAATAGACATTTCATCAAAGAAGGTATACAAACGGCCAATTCATTGAAAAGATGCTCAGCATTATTAGTTATTAGGGAAATGCAAATTAAAACCCCAGTCACATCCATAAGACTGGCTATAATGAAAGAGACAGAGGATAAATGTTGGTGAGGATATGGACAGGAACACTGCTGGTAGAAATGTAACATGGTACAGCCACTCTGGAAACCGGCCTAGCAGTTTCATAAATTGGTACACAGAAATTTACCACATGTCCTAGCAAAATTCCACTAGTAGATAACTACTCAAGAGAAATGAAAACATGATGTCTACAGAAATGACTGCTCCTGGCACAACTATTCATAACAACCAAAAACTGAAACCACCCAAATGCCCATCAAATGGTGGATAAACGAAATGTCGAGTGGGTAACTAAACCTATAACGACAATAGCAAAAAGGCCCAGAGGGGAGAAATGCAAGGATACTGCTGGGAGGTTCTTACGCTGTGTGTGAAGTGGTATAAGAAAAGTTGAAGGCGGGCTGGGATAAGTAAAAATGTATATTTGAAACCCTAAAGCAACGGCTAAAACAACACGACGAATTAACAGCTAATAAATTCTATTGTTCCGGGTGATGTTACCCACTGAGTTAAAACAAGTCTGCCAACATCTAACCAAAGGTGAGCTAAAAGATGGGAGATTTTTATACGTGCTTTCACTTGCCCTTTTAGTTATCTGAATGTCAATGACATAATAATATGTCTTGTGTGAAGAAGATGGCAGAGAATAGTATTTGAGGTTGTTTTCTGTTCTGTGTTGTTATGTTTTCAAAGGAACAATTTAACCTTTATCCTCTCCGATCTTAGGCAAAATTGCAACACTTTCCTCTCTACCTCTACACAATTAACCTTTCATGTACATTAACCAAACAAGGTTATTTACCATAAAACTATTTGGTGGCCATAATTCAGTGTGTCTTAAAATTTGGTACGCTGCGCAAAGAAGAGTCAATAATGCTTCCCTTGCGAGACACTAAGAAGTAGGAATAATGATTCCAGGACTCACACGGCTCTGTTATTACGAGGTTTATGAAAGCAAATACTCCCGGAAGAGTTTCTATGTTTTCAAATCCTGAATTGCAGTCGATCTGAACTTGTTTCGATGGCACGTCTTTATTCAGATTATTAAAAAATAAAATGTACATAGATATCATTGAAATATACCCACAGTAAAAACTCAAAATTCAAAACCACCTTACAGTTTCATTCCACTCCTCCCAATATTCTCTGGTTTTTGTTCTCCTAAAATTCTGGGCATTGTGAGTCCCTGATCGCATAAAATAATTTTTTCAAGTCAGGTGCCCTTTGGGAAATCACATCTAAATTAGCCTAGCAAAATGTTGTAGAAAAATGTTCCCTAAGGAAAAACTTCTCAGATACAGAGAGAACCTCTGTTCAGGTCATATAAAAGCTAACTCGAACAGTCAAGAAGTTTGGGGTTTGGAAAAACAACAGAAAGACACAGACCACAAGACACTTTTTCATCATAACCACAAACATACATCTCAATATTTCCTCTGTTTTTCATTCATAATCAGAGTAAAATATGTCACTAAATGACTATGAAGGAATTTTTAAATGAATCTGATGTTATACAATTGAGATAAATTAGTAAATCAAACTGAACCAAAAATAAATGTTTTTGGGTCTGGGGGAGTGGCCTCATTCAAGACAACGAAACCAGTAGAAGGGTTTTGGAGAGTTAAAAATATAAACTAAATGGAATATTCTTTATTAATTTCATGTGCCTCTAGCCTCTATTTAATAGTGGGAGTTCTGTGATGCTTAAAAAACTAAGTTCCTTTTAAAGCAACAATAAAAAAAATTGGTTTCACTGCATAAAAGTAAAAATATATATGCAGGAAGATGAGCGACTTAGAAACTCACTAATAAAATAAACCCAAATATCTTATTAAAATGCAATTTAAAGTAATTTATAGGAAACAATAAAGCATAGAATTTGAGAACCAGAAGGTATATTAAAGATCATTTAGTTGGCTCTTTATTACACAAACTTATAAACTGCATTCACTTACACTAGCACTATTCAAAAGAACTTGCTGTGACAAGAGAAATGTTCCATATTCTGCACTGTCCAATATGACAGCCACTAACTACATGTAGCTATTTACATTTAAATTCATCAAAATTAAGTAAAATTCAAAATTCAGTTCCTCAGTTGCACTAGCCGCATATCGAGTATTCAAATGCCACAGGGACTGATGGCCACTATATTGCACAGCACAGTCTCAGACTAACACGGCTCCCTCCTACAACATAATGTGAGACTGTGACAACACGCGATACTAATGGATACCATCAAAGAAAGTCTCACTTACTTCTCTGATTTTTCTACGCAATTCCTTCAAAAGAATCAAAATGCAAATTCCTAAAAAATTTTAAATGCCCTTTTATTTTTTTGGTGTGGCGGATTGGCCCTGAGCTATTACCTGTTGCCACTCTTCCTCTTTTTGCTTGAGGAAGAGTGACCCTGAGCTAACATCCGTGCCAGTCTTCCCCTATTTTATATGTGGGTTGCCGCCACAGCATGGCTGACAAATGGTGTAGGTCTGTGCCCGGAATCTGAACCCTTGAACCTGGGCCGCCAAAGAGCAGCATGCTGAACTTTAACCACTACGCCATGGGGCCGGCCCCTGGAAATTTTTTTACCAGAATTCCTAGGCTAAGCGTTTAGGAGGTTCCTTTGTTAGAAAATTATTTGTTTTCAAAAGAAGTATCTCTGATTTGTAACCAACCCCATTTCTCATTTCTATACGTTCCTCTAGCTAGATCCAATTGAACTCAAGTGCTCACCTGAATCCCAAAAGATTACCAAGGAGAGAGCAAGAGTCTAACTGAACAGGTAAAACAGCCTCCCTCCTAACCATTAACAGTAACAGGGAAGAGAGCATCTCAGCTTAGGGCACTGATCTCAAACTATAGTACCCAAGTTTATGTTTACATGCTTACTAAACATGTTAACCTTCCACTGGTAACTAAGGAAAAGTTCTTCATCAAGGTTACAGGAGCTCAATAAAATAAATATTCCTAATAACGTACATTTGCACAATTTTATAGTAAGAGAGGCAAAAGTGAGGGCACCAGATGGAGTGGGCAGCTCACTGCCAGCCCTCGCCACTGGCACTGTGACACTAGCAAAGCACTGGGCTCCCCTGGGCCTCTGGCTGCCCCCACCCCCTTCCCCCAGCTACAAAATAAAGTTACGAGCCTAGACCACTGACTCCTCATTTCTGATTGTCAGTCCACAGACATTGTAAGTGTTCAATAACCATTTGAGAACTGCTGTTGTTGACTACATAGATATCAGCTAAAATTCCTTCTAGAGTTTTGATCTTTATAATTTTCATTTAGGAATTCTGGAGCAAATCTCCTGTCAAGCGAATATGGAATGTGAGCCCTTCCTAGTCCACTCCCACTCGGCGGTAGGCAGAATTCTACGATGGGCCCCCAGATTCCTGGCTCCTGGTGTACATACATACCCTGTATAATCCTCTCCCCGTGAGTGCACACAGGGCCTGTGAACATGTAGGGATATTACACCCACAATTAAGTTACATTATACGGCAAAGGTCAGGGACTTTGAAGATGAAATTAAGGTCCCTAATCGGTTGACTTTGAGATTATCCCGGCTGGGCCTGACCTAATCAGGAGAGCTCTTTAAATAGGGTCGGAGAGACTGTCTCAGCTGGCCTTGAAGAAGCCGCCGCCAGGAGTTCTACAGCTGCAAGGAAACGAATTCCGCCAACAACCACACGAGCTTGGAGGAGGACCCTAGGACTCAGATGAGACCCCAGCCCCATCTGACACCCTGTTATCAGCTCTAGGAGATGCTGAGCAGAGGACTAAGCTACACCATGCTGGACTCCTGACCCACAGACCCTATGAAACCATAAATGGGTGTTTTTCTAAGCCTCTAAGTTCATGGTAATTTATTACATAGCAAGAGAAAACTAATACATTTCTAAGCACATCCACTGTTTACTGTTTGATAGCTCTCGTTCAGAAATTTCTCTGGATACACACACACACACCTCTCAACAACTCTGTTACATTATGCTATGTGTTATTATCCCCATTTTAAAGACACGGAACCTGAGGCTAGATGACATGGGAATACACTAAGTCCTACTGTCATAAGGCCTTATGTTATCTTGTCAGTAAGGACAGGAGGCTCATTTTACTGATGACATTGCAATTTCAAAGAGGTCAATTTTTCCTAGATCACAAAGCAAGTAAAAGCAGAAACATTCCTGTTTCTTTGGATTCAAGTCTATCTGAATCGAAAGCCCAAAACTCCCAACAATGTTTCAGTTTCTATTCTCCAATAATTACTCTTACTTAGAAATAAATTTCTGAAAATGTCATCAACAGTGAGTTTCAGGATGCATGAAGACGCCTGAGGATGCAGCAGTCAACTCTGTCGTGCACGAGAATGACCGGCATCAGGGCTCCACGCGCTAAGGAGACCAGCAGCAGGGAGAAAAATTAGGACCCAGAGAAAGTGAGAGATCTACCTTTCACACAAAATACAAACTGGGGGAAAATTATGTTTCTCTGCTTGAGACCCAGGAGTAGGAGGGCAGGTCAAAGGAAGGCTGAGAGAGAACCAGGTCCAGCACATGATGGGCACTCTCTCAGGTCACAAACACCAACTGCTGTAATTCAGCTTGAGCAAGACATAAACACACGGGTGACGGGGGAAAATCCACTGAGGCAGCTGAACGGCACCCCAAATGTTTCATCATGTCAGTGAGTGCAGAGAGGGCATACAAAAGACCTACAGCAACACAGAAGGAACGCTGGACGTTAACTAATGTTCTACCTTTAGCTACAAACAGCTGTTCTATAACCTAAAAGGCTATCTCTTTTCAACGTTGTTTACTAATCACAAAACTTTGGCAGTATTAACGAAATCGGATTAAAATAGTTTAGAACAAACTGTTGTTAATATTCCAAAATTTAAAACATCATAGCACACTTACTAAACAATCTTGATTAAAACAGTTAATTTCAAATGTTATAGAACAAAATGTCAAACGTTTTTTAATACAAAAATCAAGAGTACTGTTCTAAAAATTCAAAGTTTTTATCCTTAGTTTTAAACACAAAATTCTACGTAATGTCTACATTCATTACTTTGCTAATTGATGCCAAAAAGGTAAACATTAATTTTCTTTACCAAGTCTGAACTGCTTTAACCTAGAATTGGTTTGTCTGGTACTAATCAATACAGAAAGACATTACAGAATAAAATATAAGCAAGACAGGAGGAAACTAAATTGAAATTATTGAGCCTTCTACGTTATTAGACAATGTCTTTTCTTTAGAAAATCAGGATATAATACTGAAGTATGCTCTTAACTTCTATTTTAATAAATGTTCCAGAGTCTAAGTTGCCCTGGCCACATAAAGCTCATATATATTAAGTCACACATCTATAGTTATAGATTAATAGTTAGAAAACTAGTGCCATTAGAATAAAGCGGAATAAGTTTAATTAACTTGGCTTTGGGGTTACCACTATATGTAAAGCAATTGTTGTATTATTATGAGGCTTTCAATTTTTTCCTGACATCTCTCTTCAGAAATGCAGAAAATTCTGGTTCACCATGCCTACCATGTGAGTTCAGTAGCTTAAACAAAGTTAATTCAGACTACACTCCTTTCTCCAGCTAGTTGTCTTAAAACATATACCAGCGCTCAGAGGGAGAAGCTACAGCACAAACCCAACATTACAGCACAAATCTCATCACCATCCACCCTCAAGATGGAAAAGGATACAATTTCAGCCTAGAAACAAACTTATTTTGAATAGAGATTTGCATTCATATTGAATATTTTCTGGATAATTTTCTTGACACACACAAACACAAATAAAATCAACTGAGATATTTATAGCAGTGAGTATGGTTTTCCTCAGTGTCTGTTCTTGAAATGATTTACAAATAATACTCAAGTTCATCTCTAAGTCAGGTTGTTTGGAACCCGGAATCCATTTTCCAGAAAATATATTAGGTTGAAGTTAAATTTCTCAGCCTATAAACAGAACCAATGTTACAAAAAGCTAAACTATCCTTTACAACAGAGCTTCCCTCTGGAGCAAAAGTCACCCAGCCTCGCCCTGAGTGCTCACCCCTATCTGTCTGGACTCCACTCATAAGCAATAAGAGATCCGATCCCAGGGGCTCCTGTTCCTTCGTTCCAAGCTGCCAGCACAAAGCCAGAAAACCACTGGCAACAAAAATGAGCTACCATCTACTGAGGCGCTGTACGTGCATGATCTCAAGTAATCCTGATAATAATCCTGTGAAGAAGAAACTTTTATTCCCATTTTCAGCAAAACAGGTGAAAAGAAAAGTCAAATAAGTTGCTCAGGTCACAGACTTAGAAGTGGTGATGCCGAGATTCTAACTCACACCCAATGCACCCCAGCAGACTCGAATCTTATAACTACTGGAGGTGATATGAATTTTGAGGTTATAGGTAGTTCTACATTCACACAGCGCATTTCTAAAAACATGTACAAAACCAAAGAGCAAAAGCAAACACCATGGGGGTGGGGGTGGGGGGTTCTACACCACACAGAGTGATGAAGATGAGGGTGAGGATGGGACTGATGAAGGAGGAGGAGAAGAAACGCTTAATTTACTCTCTGCTCTCTAAAACATCATCTCCAAAGAGGCTTTGCTTTCTTACAAAGGGGCAACGAACAATCAATTAAGACAAATTTTCTACATTCATCCTCTCCAAATGTTTCCCATCGTTGTATTTTTCAGACTTCTCATCACTAATATGTCATTCTCAATTTCCCATTGTGCCTTCATTTTTGTAAAATACTCAAATATTTGTATCAACTTACAATAGTCAGTACGAAAATTAAATACTGGCTACCAAGCAGCATTACCAAATAATAGTTTAAGATCATTTCCAGCTGATGGGCAACGGCCCAGACAAGGTGTTTAAGAGTGTGCGGCTAACAGTGTACAAACGTGTGGCTCTGTGGCACAGTCCTCCTGCACTCTGACCCAGCGGGCACAGAGAACAGACAGGGACTGGGCAAGGTCGCTGGTGACCTAAGGTGAAAAAAAGGACAGCCCTTTCCCAGGACATAACGAACAGGAAACAAATTCAGTGCCCAAAATCTACACAGATCTGAACTTTGCATACGTCTACTGCAAAGATTTACTTAACCGAAAGAAAAATAAATTTTGAAACTGAGCTCCCTATTGGATGAATAAAAGTTCTTTGTGAATCTTATTTCCACCACTTTCAAAATCACAAGCCCCAAAAAGGAGGTTCATACAGTATTTATGTTTCAAATAAAATTATCAGTGAATGTGATATGAAAGGATAATTTCAACTCACTGATCAATTCAAACATTAAATACATTCAGAAAAGTCTAAAACTTAAATTTTCACTATGATAATAATAATGAATATGACATATGCTTTAACCCCTAACAGCAAATTGGCAATTTTTACTTCAAATACAAGGTAAATTAATATTACTATATTTTTAAAGCACTGAAATACATTTTTATGTACCAAATGCACAAATATAGACACATTTTCTCCTTGTTCCCTCTTTCTTTTTCTTACTTATCATTTAGAGTGCACTGAAAATCAGTCAAAAGAGGGAAGCATCAGGAGAAAAAGTAATCTCATTTCCAAATTAATCATTAACCTGATGAGTGAGAGCTGATTTATCTTCCTGACTTTTTCATACCTATTTAATGACATTTCCTATGGTGATTCCTGTCTTAATACTGTGAATTATCTTATCTAAATAGCATAATGTCTGTGTATGCATGTACGCATACGTGTATATATGTATAAAACTAATCTGTATTTAGTACCACTTATCTCCAAATGTTCAAATGTGAGGTATATTTTGAAAAACAGTAATACTATATGATCCCTTCAAAAAACACCAGGTTTATATATCTCTAATGAGGGTTGAGACAAAATCTCTAATGGAGGCAATTAAAAAATTGGACAACATTATCAACATTAACAAAGAGCAAAGACAGATTAAGTTAGGAAAAGAGGCTAGTAACAGTTATCTGTGTTTGTATCGTAATAACTTTTTCCCCAAATTGAAACCACTCCTTCTAAGCATTTACACTATCAAAATAAGAAGATTAACAAGATTTTAAACTGTGCCTTCTTAAATCTTGGTCTACTGTGAAGAGCCCACTCTAAAGTCTTAATGTAAATTTCAAGTTAAGCAAGAAATGGTTAACTATAATTTGTTTGGCTGTAGGTCTCTCTTGCTGAACGATAAATTAATGGCACGTACAAAGGGAGACTCGGCCCTTTTGCTGGAAAGAAAATGAGTAGCATATCCTAACTATCTAGACAGACTATGAGGCCAGAGATGTCCTCTTGAAGAGGATCAACAGTAAATAAAATAAAAGCAAAGCATGTAAATATACAAAGAATACATCCCAGTAATTAAAACAGAAAAAGTACAAACTGCCTACATCTTAAAGACAAAATTAAATAAATCTAATCTGAAAATTCTCAAAACTTAGCAAAGATTACGGAATTTTTATGCACAATCTGCAATAAACTCCAAATGCACATTTTAAAATGACTGTTGAATAATCAAGCTAACAACAAAAAAATTTTCCTGTTCACAAACTCCCCCCAAAGATAATCAGCAACCTGTAATTCTACATTTGGTTCCAAAATTTCAAAACTGAATTTAATATAAAAGCGCTGGAAAAAGAGGCTATTAAGCGTTATCTATATTTGTATTACAATAACTTTTTCGCCAAATTGAAACCATTAAGTTTTTATTTTAAATTTAATGTAAGTTTATTCTAAGCTTTCTGCAACTATTAATACATATTCGTGAATTGAAGTACAAATTTAGTTGATTTCACTAATCCCTGCTAAACTGGGCAAAACAGCCACAGAATAACCAACAGTAATTCTTATTAAATAACAAACACTTTCCACACTGTTAAGATAAAATAGAGGGAGACTGAGCAAGAGAGATAGCAGCTTCAGGAAAACAAGCCTCACCTAGATTACCAGAAGTGCCTCTGTGAGGTGGGGAAACATCAGTTTCACATTCTGAACAGGGGCAAGCCTAGATAACATTCAGTAAATCAACTGTGCAGCCACATTCAATATAAGAACCCACAAAGAAACAGCAAGGAAAGCACTGCTGAACTATGTTATTACTTCGAACCTTAAAAACATATTTTAAGAATAAAAATAAACTCTTGATCACAGTTGCTCTGTGAAAAAAAAAAAGCAGGGGAAATAACTCAATTTCAAATTGCTGATAACCGATGTGTACCACATGGGGAATAGATTATGTATATAGATGTATATTCAATGAAAAAATAACTGTTATGAAATATTCATTTGAAAAGTAATTAAGTCTTGCAATTGAAAAGCTAACCTTTCACAACACAAAAATCATCACGCAGCTTTGAGATTAACACGTTCTTACGTCCTCCTGTGCTTATTATAATTTACTTAGTACTTTATCCAGGCTTATACTTAGATTGTTCATATATTCTTCATTTCCTATAAGCTAAAATAAAGAAGAACCAAAGAATGATCCTCCCCATATATTTAAAACAAAACCTTCACAGACCACATACACAAGACATAAATACGTCCTTAGTAAATTTTCCTAAAATATTTATGAAAAATAAACTTTTTCAAGTAAGAGAATCCATACTTCATTTGAGGATAAGCTGTATTAAAAAGGAGATGGTTTAAAAATGCATCCTCTTTCTTGCAAAATCAATAATTCCACACTTACGGATTTTTACACACACAAAGACATACAAACATACACACATAAAACATTCTGTGGCCTGAGAATACACATAAGATCATGTTATCATAAAGGAATTTAAAACCACAAATCTCTCCAATAATCCTATCTTAATTTTCCCTACACAAAATATCAAATAAGCCTGCCTGTAGTCTCAGCACATAAGCATAAAGAGATTTTTTTGGTCAGGGGAAGAAATTAGTAGGATTTTAAGCTTCAATGGCCAAAACAGACTATTAGCTTCCATTTGGCTATTAGTCAAATAAGCAGAGTGGTCTCTAAAGTGTCACCAACAGATAGCAATAAATTCTCAAAATGAGACTTAGTGCCTGCTTTTCTCATGTGGAAGGGAATGGAAAAAGCTGATTCAGCGAATGCAGTATATCCATTCAAGTCACGTACTACTGATGTCACAGGGAGCCTTGACAGCTCAGAGTCTTGACTGAGGTCTCGAGATGAGTTAATAAGGCATGCAGCTGAGTCCATGACGAGGCCAGGCTGAGGGGCTGAGGGGCTGGGGCGCTGAGGGGGTGCCGGGGGCCGAGGACAATACTCCCCACAACTCAAGCCAAAATGCAGAACCTTTGCGACTGCTTCCAAGAGAGACAGAGAGATTCTGAAATTGAAAGAAAAGAGTGGTGTGCAAGAATTTCTCATTCGAATGTTATTAACCAGCTTCTTTCCATCCTTGGCAAGCATGTGTGTGTTCTAAAGAAAAAGAGTCAGAAAACCATTTCAGAACCGACTCACGCCATGCCTAGTTCATGCTACAGACCATCTGCCATCCCTCTCCGACCTCTACCTCATAAGCACATGGAAAATTTCTATTTCCAAGAGAAACATGATACAATTTCTGCAAACAAGGAGAATCTCAAACATACCAAGAGGAAAAGTTTGTTTTGTTCTGAGGAGTCTTGTTTTTCATAAAACAAACTCTTCCATAGTTTTGATTTAATTTAAAGTAGCATTTGATCATTCTTAGTAAATACTAAGAATTTTTTTAAATGTCTAAGTATCATTTTGAACACTAAACACCAATATAACAAAGAAGACAACTCAAAAATGCAATGCTTAATTATACAATATATTTAGATTTAATATTTTCTTAAATGTGCTTATTCCACATGGCTGCTATGCAATCATTTAAATGATGGTATATAACTATACTTGACAAGAAATTATATCAAATTTTCTAATAAGCAGGTTATAAAGCAGCACATAGATGATATGACCCTGTTTTTCCAAAAGAAATAAATTACCCATAAATGTGCAGACAAAAAAATCTGAGATACAGAAAATAGTAATGTCAACTTTATCATGAATATACATTACCTGTGTGATTAGAATAATCAGTAAAACTATTCTTAAAGAGAGAAAACTTATCACTGAGGAGCAGGTTTCTTTCTTATTTCCTAATCTAACTCTATATCCCTTATTCGATGCAAGAATGCAACGCAGTTAGATAAAGTGTAAGTAAAACAGAGTGATTTTTAAACCCTCTAAAACAAATAGAACCTATCAAAATAACTTATGTCAACTATACAATATTTCTAGAGAAACTGACACAGGCACAGATTTCTGAAAAACTACTTTCTAAAACTAAGAAATAAAAGCTAAATTAAGAAACACTAAGGTGCATTTTACCCTGGGTTTTTTTTTTTCAAATTTTAGAAATAACTGTTTAAAGATAATTAAGGCAAAAAACAGAAATTTAAATTTACTGTTGAATTATTTACCCTTTTATAGTATTTTTAAGAGAATATATATGTATATATAAAATTATTCTATGACATAAATCATAACAAATTATTAAAAACATAAAATTATTCTATGATGTAAATCATAAACAGCTTTCTAGTAAAAAAAGAGTGGATGGTATAGAGGAGTTGACTTACTTTTTGAAGAAAGGAAGAAGTGGCAGGCTGCTCCCTCCACATGCTGTTTCTTACTTTTTTTTTAGAATACAGAGAAATAATATGAATTTTCTTTTTAAATATATAGTCCTCAGGAAACAAAAGCTCAGTCACGTAAGACCAGACAGAGTTGTTCCTCAGCCTCATGTGCCCATTTATTTATTTCTAGTTCAGGAAACAACCAAGTACCACTAGTATATGGATTTCACATTCCACAGGAGATAAAGCTATGCATGCGGCGATCTTGCCCTTCACGCCTGATTTCAAGCATCCCAGTAACAGTGCTGATCACCAGGCTTCCATCAAGACGTCACTCAAGTGGTGGCCCTGAGACATGCAGGTGAAGGGCCAGGCGCATGAGCCCCTGGAACAGCACCATGCCCATGTGATCCCAGGGGATCCAGTTGAGGACAGAGGCTCGGAGGTGCAATCCTTGCCAACGGGCACCAGCCAGCGAGCAGCTGAAGGGCTGGACCCGGTGCTGGACACAGGAAGTCACCCCAGCTCCACGTGCAAGAGCCGAAGTCACATCCTCCAAGTCAGCCTTTCACCACCTCCCAAATGTCCTTACTGCTGATTTCTTTCATTTCACTCTCCAAAACACACACCTTAGGCTGTGTGGAATAGCATCACATTTTAAACATGGAGTTTGGCTTGGAATCTGACAGTGAAAGAAACATAAAAAGTAGTTTAGTGCTTGCTTTCCATTAAGTAGCCCCAACTAGCGGGCACTCAGCCACAGAGCGAGCACATTCTGCATGTTTAAGTACCCTGGGCTCTGACCTCCTATGTACTGAGCAATAGATGTCTCCACAAAAGCTGAGGCGTTAGGGGTTTCTTTCTTTCTTTGCTTTCTAGGAGGGTGATTTCCTTCCTTTACTCTGAGAACACATAAAACTTCAAATTTAAAAGTCAATGTTCCATTTTACAACTATTTATTCCTTTTTAACAAAGTAAAAAGGTGGCCCACTTTGCAATGGTTTTTCAAAATGGCACCCTGAACTATTCAGGAAAATATGGTGAGCTCTGCACTCCACACGGCCTGGTGCTCTGTTTCATAAAACGTTCAGGGAATCATTCTGCTTCTTCACTGAACAAATCACCTTTCTAAATTCAAGCCTTAAAAGTAAAGGCAAGTGTTGTGTGCCCACAATTCTAAAACCCTAAATTCTAAGTCCAAATCCCATTCTAGTTTCCCTCTTTTTTTTTCAAAGAATAATTTAGGGTTCTCCCCCATTTGACAGCTGCCCTTTAAGTACATAAAAAAATAAATGCAAAACCTAGCAGTGAAACTGTTGTTTTACTTTTAAGGCTTTAGTAAACAGCTGCACTATGGAATCCGACAAAAAAAAATACACGTTCAAACCAATACAAACTAAACATATTCGCTCATAAACAAAAACAGTACCTTTAAGGGCAATACTTTGTCAATAAAACAAAATTTATGCCCGTTATTTCTTGCTGGTTGCACTAATATAATTACCAAATGAAAATATAATTTTAGTTTGCTATAAATTAGGGTAAATTATTTTAAGAACAATAATTCTATTACATCAATGCACAGGGGAACTTACTACGAGTCAATAAGGGACCTTGGTCACACAAACAGATGCCACATCACACATGTACAAAGCCCAATTCCCCATCAGAAAACAGAAATGTCTATTTTACTTTTAGGCAAAGAAATTTAGGAAGTGTAAAGGAAAATGAAATACTGCTTTAAAAAAATTCAACAGTAGTTTAGGAGGAAGATAATGTTCTTGGTTAAATCAAGAAGTGGATGATCTTCAAAGACAATTCTGAATGAAAATCTAACCAGAAAACAGGGGCAACCACAGAGCAAACTAGAGAAAGATGCGTGGAGTGCACACTCCTCATCCATCAGTAACAGATTAACGAAGGGCATGGGGTCGGGGAGCAAGAAAGTCATTTCAACTCAACTCATTCAAACAGTAGACTGTTTCCATCCTGATTTGAGAAAATGAAATGCTCTTCGTAACAACCCAAAGTGACCTAACTCTTTAAATGCCCTTTTAGATCAACAAAGAGCTATCCCAAGCAGAAGGCATTATTCACTCTCCGCCACCACACCGTACCGTCACCCTCATTCTAAGCTCATACCTCGCTGCTTTCTCAGCAGAAAGAAACAACCTTCATGGCCAAATGCCTCAGATGTAGCTGTGAAATCACTTCCCACTTTGAACAGTGTTCTTACAGCTTTCACCAAACTAAACTATATACGAGAAAACTACAGCAGGAGAATCTAAAGCTTTAAATGGTGTGTATTTATTTACTGGCAGCAGGTGAGGAAGGATCCATATTTTAAAGCTGATGGTATATTTACAAAGGACTGACTCAGACAACACAGTCAACAACTCACTCTACAACTGTTACACGTTTCTAAAGACTTCTCATAAAATTTTAGTAAACTGCTAAAATTGCACTGAAAATATGTTGATAATAAGACATTACATCTATCCTTTTAAGAGGCTTTAAGAACACAACCCTATATACTGTAACAAACATGAAGCTCCTGTCTTCATCAGCTTTTGTGCTTTGCTTCATTAACTGGACCACAATCACTCTTTGGTTTTAATAGAGCATTTTTAATAGAAATTACCCAGATTACTGACTTTTCCAAAAAGGGTGGCAAGGAGGAGAGACTATTATTTCTCAAAAAAGGAAAGAGAAATTCAGACTGTAATTAAAAATAATGATTATTCAAAAGAAATACTGAAGGGGCCGGCCCCGTGGCTTAGCGGTTAAGTGTGTGCGCTCTGCTACTGGTGGCCCAGGTTCGGATCCCGGGTGTGTACCGACGCACTGCTTCTCCGGCCATGCTGAGGCCGCGTCCCACATACAGCAACTAGAAGGATGTGCAACTATCACATACAACTATCTACTGGGGCTTTGGGGAAAAAAAAAAGGAGGAGGATTGGCAATAGATGTTAGCTCAGAGCCAGTCTTCCTCAGCAAAAAAAAAAAAAAAAAAAGAGGAGGATTAGCACGGATGTTAGCTCAGGGCTGATCTTCCTCAAAAAAAAAAAAAAAGAAAGAAATACTGAAGACATTCGGAGAACACTTAAATATCCCACAGCAAGATGGGTAAACGGACACTGCAACAAAATACATTTGCCCAAAAGTGCTTCATCATCTCAGGGACTCTATATTTCTTCATCTTTCTCCAAACTAGGAATGTATCCATCATAATAGCATACTACAAAGACTCAAGAACTGCTTAGGGAAATGAATTCATAAATTCCCCTTCTCCCATCATAAATAAAACAAATTAGGTTTATAGACTGAATGAGTAAGAACAAGTAGCAATAAAAACTCATCCATCTACTTTTGATGCTGAAGTGTACAGTATGCCACAGAATCAAAAGAATATTGAGAAATTATTATTACTCATTCCTAGTGTTTTTTCCTCCTCTTTAAAGGAGAGGGGAGTAAACAGTTTAAAAATAAAGAGATGTTCCCAGGTGTGGGAAAATGACTATGAAAAAGGTGAGTCAGTATTTAACCTTTTCATATCAGGAAACAGACATAACACACTGACTGCACTATGACTGTTGAAATCTAGTGTGTAGTGAAATAAATGTAGACAACAAGCAAAAGTTGAGTTTTGAAGGTGGTGACGAGCGAATCAGAAATCCTGGAACATATTATTCAAACTACCCAACTACAGTATTTTGAATGTAAAATATAGTTTTTATGAAAACTCCAAACATGCAGAGCACTAAACAAGTGAATGAAGTGGCTGCTCTTAAATATAAGGAGAAGGCAGTGCCACATACAAATCCCTAACGGAATACAGACATTTACTTGTTGGGGGACCTAGGAGGGGCAGCAATATGGACTCAATGCCGGGGTCTCATTGGCATCATTATCTGCATCATCACCTGGCAAATGAGGAAATCAGCCTTAAAAGTCACAAGTCTGGGCGGGCCCCGTGGCTTAGCAATTAAGTGCGGGCGCTCCGCTACTGGCAGCCCAGGTTCGTATCCCGGGCGCGCACCGACGCACCGTTTCTCCGGCCATGCTGAGGCCGCGTCCCACATACAGCAACTAGAAGGATGTGCAGGTATGACATACAACTATCTACTGGGGCTTTGGGGAGAAAAAAGGAGGAGGATTGGCAATAGATGTTAGCTCAGAGCCGGTCTTCCTCAGCAAAAAAAAAAAAAAGAGGAGGATTAGCACGGATGTTAGCCCAGGGCTGATCTTCCTCGCAAAAAAAAAAAAAAAAAGTCAAAAGTCTGAAATTCCTATACTGCCCTGAAATTGCCCCCTACCCTCATGCTCTAATATGAAATTATCTGAGACTCATGAGAGAAAACACCTTTTGATGACCTTTACAATCAAGCAGAAGAAAAATATGCTAAAATATCATAGACACTAATCTGTACACATTCAAGGGAAATTATTTACAACACCATAGGCTTAATTCTAAGCTATTTCTCAGATATGACACCTAAGTTATGAGCAAGACGCCCAGTGATAGGCCTGAAGACATTTTACAGCCCATACCCTAAAGCTCCAGCCTAAACCTGCACAGTGGTGTGGGCAACCAGAATCCTGGAACTCCTCGTGGGTCACAACGCTGCTTGACCTGGAGTCTGTGCCCAGGGGCCCGGACTCCTCACAGCTGAAGCTGACCTTGATGTGGGTGTGTATGTGGCAGGAAGGTGGGGGCACTTCTGTAATAACCATTTCCAGTGAATATAGATAATCAAAAGCTCAGATAAATAGGCAAGTAAAAAAACACGTTAAGCACTCCAGCTTTCTCATTTCTAAAGCAGTACTCGAGTGCACAGCATTCATTCACTAAATGTACGCTTATCCTTACTCCTGAAATCTTGGTTCTCAACCTATACACCAACACCTTGCAACAGATAAACTCTACGCCTAAAATATACTTGCATCTGCAATCTCCTGTACACACGTATGAATGAGTCAAGTTTAAATGCTAGTTCAGAATGTATTGCAAATCAATAACTTATATGCCAAGAACTTGAAAGCCTTAACGTAAGCACGTTGTTACTTTCACCAAAATCCACTTTGTAGTGGATTTTGGATGTTTGTAGTAAAAACATGACTACATAGGATCCATAATCTAGAACTGCACTGTCCAATATGGTAGCTATTAGCCACGAGTGGCTATTTAAATTTAATTAAAATTTAAAATTAAATTGCTCACACCAGCCATATTTCAAGTGCTATATAGCAACATACAGCAAGTGGCTAACATATTGGACAACACAGATATGGACTACTTTCACAGATATGGAATTTATGAAAATAAAGTTTCTGTATTCCGTTAGGGAGTACGCCCCCTTGTACTCCAGAAAGTTCTATTGGACAGTGCTGATCTAGAATATCCAAAAGTCCGCGCAACATACTTGGTGCTACATATGCTGTAAACCAATATTCAGCACCCAAAATTCACTTATATATTTTTCCTTTCGGGGGGAGATGAAAAGTTCACTTAACGAAAATCTCATGAGGAGTTTCAGTGGAGTGAGAACCTGCCCATCCCTCACCCCAAATTCAAGGCAAAACTGCTGGTCAGTTAGAGAAGCTTAAATGGTCACCAGTCACACAGGGCCTACGGAATCACGAAGGAAAGGAATACTGTCCCCAGAGACCATCTCTGGAGGATGATTTCCCACCTGCCACTCCATGAACCCGCACTGGTCTGAAATAATTTTTTTTGCCAACCTATAAAACTTATTGTCAAATTTTTAATTTGTAAGTACTCTGCCTCCCAGGTACCTATCTCCAGAATTTGAGCTCTGGCTTCTGCAGAGAGAGAGAAGGTGTGGGTGTGGGGAGGGGGAGATGGTTTATTAAAGTCCGAGCAGAAATTGTGGGCCTACCCTCACAAATACATGAAAGGACCTGGGACCCATTCAAAAAAGAACGTCTTTTTCCTGAGTGACCCTCTAGGCTGATCCTTCCCTCCCCTCCCACAGGCAGTGGTGAGCACAGAGGCAAAGCCCCCTTGTACTGCAGAAGCAGACACCCTGCTCTATTCCCCAATACCAGGCCCCCAGGACATGCCTTCCCCAAGGTTTGGATCCTTAGAAAAGACTACACTAGTTTTAACTTCCCTAGTACCCAGTACCCCCTCAGTCCTGGACAGCTGGTGATAGAACGTAAAGCATAGGGCATCACATAAATAGAAGAATACAGAGAAATATGGAAGAAGTGGAGGAGGCCCCTGCATCCACTACCTGCTGTCTCCAGTAAGCAGCCTGACGGGACAGGCCATGGGCTTCTGTGACCAACAGTCCCATTCCCTGAAATCTTAGGCCCCTCAAATGGGATCACTTCATTTCTAAGATCCCAAGACCAGGAGGGGAATCTTCTGCCTTGGACCCATGACATTCAGGCTCTATTTTTAGGGCCCTTATAGGGATGGGCACAGGGTCTACTACCTTTTCTTTATGTCTATCTTGGCTGTTCCTCTGGGATACAGGAAAGAAGGTAATGCATATCACCGATGCAGCAATATGGACTGGCTTACAAAGTAGATTTCCTTCCCTCATACAGAAGACTTAGGGTTGTTGAAGATAAAATTATCTCAGTAACAAATTATGTATAACTTTCAATATTATAGAGCCTTTACATATATTATTTCATTTGAAAAGTAATGTATAATCCACAATGAGTAATTTTAAAAAACAGCACTATAGCATATATAACAGGACTATAGTCTTAATTATTGTGGATACCCACCCAGCCTCTGACCAAGTCTCTTAGGATAGTGTTGTGGTTAATACATAAAACATGGCCTGGCACATAGAGCAGCTCTAGATCTATTATATCTGGATGAATGGCAAAAACCAGAATATCAAAAAGTTCTGCATTTAGTCTATTTAATTTTTATATTAAGAGCTATTATGAGATATGAATTTACAGGTGACACAAAGGTAGGAATTACACGAAATACAATGAATGCTAGATTCAGGATCCAAATGTACGTGAGCTGACTTGAACAATGACCCGAAACAAGAAAGACTGCATTCAGTGAAGGCAAATGTGAAAGTGGAAACCTGAACCTGGGGTTCAGGTGCAGGATGGACGAGACCAGTGCCTTAGGAGCAGTTCCCATCAGAGTGCTGCAGTGGGACGCAGGTGCCATAAAACCTAGCTGCTAGCATCATGACAGTCAGAACAACGCGGGTGGTAGTCTGGCTCTATACCAGCCATCCCTTTGGAGTATTCAGTTTAGCTGTGGATTCATATTTAGAGGTGCTTATACAAAAATGAAGTTTATCAAAGAATTAAGAATAGAGTGGTAGAGGGACTCAAAACCACGTAATGGGGAAAAGAGTTAAAGGAACTAGTTAGCCTGTGAAAACCCAGATAAGATGAAAACGATCTTCAAATATCTGAACAGCCGTCATATAAAAGAGGGGTTTAGATTTATCTTGTGCAGTTTAAGAGTCAGAAGGAGAACACGAATAGAAGAAAACAGTTCAAGTTAATATAAGGAAGAATTTCCTAACAATTTAAATTGCCAGAAAGAAAATACTTCATGAAGTATTTTCCCATATCACAGGGAAGCAATTCATATATCAGGTTGGGAGGGACATGTATATATTATATGAACTTTTTAAATTTTTTCTTTTTGCTTGAGGAAGATTCGCCCAGAGCTAACATTTGCACGTATCTTCCTTCTATTTTGTATGTGGGTTGCCACCACAGCATGGCTGCTGACGAGTGGTGTAGGTCCATGCCCAGGAACCAAACCTTCGAACCTGGGCCGCCGAAGAGGAACACACCGAACTTAACCACTAGGCCATGAGGCCAGCCCCTTATATGAACTTTTGAGATTCACCATTATTCTAATGACAAAATAATCAAGAATCAACAAATCATATGTATATATAAGTAACTGGTCTCAGACCAAACAGATTTAATAAGTGAGAGAATATTAATTCAAAAGTTACATTAACTAAAACCTTTTCAAAATGTCCCACAGTCCCCCACAACTGTAAACAGTCTTTCCTTTAATAGCCCAGGTGAAGTTATATAGTACAGGAGAGGGGATAAATAGAAACTTGAAACAAAAGACACATTTTAAAATAAAGTTACTGCAGCAATTCATGGACATAAGACTGATCAATTATCATTATCATATACATAGTAAAACACACACACACTTCATTTTTAATATTTTAAAAGCTTAATTCCTTAGAACTTTGTTTCCTCTGAAATTGTGCAAGATCAAGCAGATAATGGGTTAAGTCCAAAAAATAAAGGAGCAACAGAGCAAATCTGACTGCCTGTTTGAAAAAGCCTATAAAATGTTACAAGCAAAACAGGAAAGCCTGTGTTAATAATGCATAAACCAAAAGGGAAAAAAAGCTACTCATTTAATGGAATAATGCTTTTATCCTTGCAGTTAAAATGAAATAAACCATGACTATTAATCTAGTAAGACCATGTAAAAATGTAATTTTTAAACATTTACTAAAGGGGGACGGTTCGGTAACCACTCTAGAAATCAAGGCCTTGTGTACAGCAGCGTTTAACGCTAAATACCAATCTCCTGTCTGTGGACGCCATTACCCACCCTGTTGCCATAGCAACGCTAACAGTGTGCCTGACTTCAAAGACAAAGATGTAATTTCAGACTTCCAGCAGCCAGAGGGAGTGGTAAGAATATTCTACCCAGGCGGTGTCAGCTGATGATAAATTATAAAAATATCCAGGAAGGTTATGAGGCGGACTGTACCACAGATTCTCATATTCCTGGGGGAAGACTTACATTAGTCAAACGCCCTGGGAGACAGCAAGAGTAAAACAAAAAGTAAACAAGACAGAATCTCAGTAGAATCCGGTTTTTTTTTCTTCTTTTTTCAAATTACATGGTACAGAGTTCCGCCTTCCTTTTCTCTTGCTCCCAGGAGAAAATAAAAATAGCTTCTACCATCCCCTTTCTCATTCAAATTAAGAGTGACTGAAGATGTGCATGGCTGTTCCAAGGGACTTGCAAAACCACCTCTGTAAGTGCTACTTCTACATTTGTGAAACTCCGGCATTTGTCAAAAATTGTCTTCAGCACCAGCAGCCAGCTAAGGGAGCAAAATCAATTTGTGCGCTTCAGCTACAGGAGAGCAGCTACCCTCTCTTGCAGCTTTTTTCCGACCACCCAATCTAATCCCAACAAACTCCAGATATTTTTTACGCCCTCTGCAGGGAAAATACTGGAAAACAATTTGCCAATTTACAAGTTTGTGTGCCTTAAAAAAACCCAACAACATAAATGAATAAAGCTGACACAGTGCTATTTCATGATTTTGTAGCTGAATGGTTTTTAAAAGCACAAGCCCTATAGTTGAGAGAGCCACAAAATCTTGAGCAAATAATTTTCCTAGAGGTAATGAAATACAAAACGTTGGAGTTAAACTCTTTTTGAAGCTTCTCCGCAAGGAGAAACTACCAGACTGCTAGGATTTGCTTTTACTTGAAGGAAGTTATAAATGACTAGGCTAGCCAACGAATGAACAGAGGTAGTTTTACTATAATGTTTCTGTTTTATAAGAATAGATATATGTTAAATTCTCTTTCTGTTGAATTTTGGCATATGGGTTGGGGCTCAGAAAAGTCCAGTTCACTTATGATAACAGAAGCACGATACAGGTGCTCCTTTTCAACAAATCTGAAGGACACAACCTGTTCCCCTCACCCCCAAAGGTTGATGGATGGCCAAAAGAGAAAGACAGTTGTGGATTCTAATCAGGATTGGTGTCAAGATCCTTGCCCCCTACTGGGTCATTGGCCTGCTGCCCACACTCACTAAAGCCTAAGGCACAGCAACCAAAAGCACAGCTGTAGTTGAAGTTTCTTCCATGGCTGGTCCTTAGAGGGAGGGCAGAGGTGGGGGAAATCACACCAGCTGCAGCATCTCTCCTCACTAAAACTCTGAAGGAGCTGGATGGATTATGATTTATCCTTTTTCTCTTGAGACAGACATCGCCAATTTTATAATGTACTCAAGTCAAGAGGTACAAGAAAAATAAATCACATAAATTTTGCCACACGATATAAATTGGCATGGTTATAACTATTAAGTCATTAGTGGGGGATGTTTGCAGCGTAAAATTTAGGCCATCACCAGTCTCATCAATTAATCTTGAGCCCAAATCTTATAACCCAAAGATCACCAACCTTCTCTCATAAAAACATACAACAGAAAAATGCCCAATTACAAAATGTCACCTACCCCTCAAAACAAAGAAAAATAAGTTTAAGAAAGACACTCTCTTTACAATTGAACTATTTCCTTACTAAATGACTTTCCATCCTGCTACATATACTATGCTTGTAAGCATATATTTTATTTTTAAAAATTACTGTGAAATGAAAACAGGCTTGATAAGCTACGCCTTGGGACAGAATTGCTGGATTTATAATTTTGAGAGTTACCCAAGTAACAGAAGAAAAAACAGCCAATCATTCATTCATTTATGTGATGGGATACCTAATTTAGGCCCTGGATAATCATCCCAAATAACATGAAGACTTCTTCAGCACTATAAAAAACCTAAAACCCCATATTTTGGCATCCTTATTCATTATTTCCACAGGAGTATTTTATATGTTCTTTTACAGAATATTTCCTTTTACAGAATAATAGAAGAAAAGTGATATTCCTTCCTTAAGAAATGATGGTTTTTGCTTTATGTTAATAATTACGTAACCTCGATTTTCTCTTTCTACCTTGGCAGTCAGGAACGCAGCCTTAAATTTAATAGTTCTTCATGGTACTGTATTATCATGGTTTGTTCGCTTCTCCCTTTTTAAGGTGCTTTTACAGATCTGTATCCCACTTTGAGTAGTTTCAGTTTATACAAATGTTTTACTGTAGGTCAGCTCAAATCCTTTTTAGAAGCACACGAGTTATAAATTCTATATAAAAACGTCATAGGAAATGAAAACGTTCTGTCACAACAGGACTCTTTCAGTTAAAAGTGGCCACTAGTATATTTAAAAATACACAAATTCATTTATAATTCATAGAGACATAAGTTGAAAGAATACCTCAGCCAAGCTGTTTTTCAAACACTTTTGTAGATGAAGAAATATATGTTCTTCAATGTTGACCATTAAGTTATACAGTATCTGGGTCATACTTTATACCAGAAGGCCACAGTATAAAAAAAATCAGTCAGGGAGGCTAAAAAATGCATTAATGACACTGAACTGTATATATATTTATTGTTTTAATGAAAATCTAGGTCTGTCAGTTAATTCAAAAGTAAAACTGGTGATTGTGGATATAATACATGAAGGGTATGATAGGAGAGTCAATAAAAATGTTGGGAAAAGTAAAATGTCTTAACCTATTTACAAGTGTCAAGTCGTATTCATGTCCTCTGTAATTTGTGCAGGTCCCCTCTCACTAGCTACCACGGCTGGCTAAATACAGCTGATTTATTAAATAACGACTTGCAAAGTTCCCTATTTGGGGTGTACAGTTTAAACATCAATAAGTACACCTGTCTAAAGGAGCAACACTAAAAACCAGGACAAGATACTTCCGAGGTGTCTCCCCCACAAAATACCACCTGACTCACCACATATTTACTTAATGTCGGCTAATCAATTGTGATGAACAAAGGCAGAATTCAAAAAGGTGTACTTCCCACATAAATATAATTATTTAGGCATGGCTCCCCCTTGCTCCCGCTCTATATTGTGTGCGTGCGTGTATGTATTTGACTTAAAAGGATATCTCAGTTATTTTACCTGATTCACCACCTTCAGTCTCCCACTAAGGATGTGTTATCAGTCGCAGCTGGTTTTTCCTGGACAACCACTATGGTTCACATGGTTATCTGTCTCAGAAATCTGAAAACTCTGCAAAATCAGGAGTTTATCCAAAGCAGACTTGACTGCAATCAAAGCAGATTTCTATCCATGCCTTTGCTTAAGCTTCCTTTTCCCTGTCTCCCTCTTCTTTCAGGTGATTTTACTATTTACTGATAACACCACAAGTTGGAAAGAGCAAGGGAAAAATAAACTCGAATCTCTGCTGCCATTAGTTAACTACACAGCTCTGACTATAACACTGGCTGTGCAGATTAGTATAAAACCAGTGACCAACATTACATTTTTGAATTATCAATATATCTCAATTGTCCAAACTACACATCCGTAATTTTTCATAACTAGTTACCCATGAGATGAACCCTAGAGGATTTTGCCTCTTCATGCCCCCCACCCCTCCCCCAATAATTTCATCTGTGATATTTATACCAAAAATTGCAGCACAATGTTGGGAAAACTGTTTTAAATTACAATGTATGTTAATGTAGTTTTCTCATATTTGTGTTCTTCTGCTATGTGGTAAATAAAAATGAACAGTACGCAATCAAAATGAATACAGAAGAATCCCAGTGGTATTCACACCAACATACTCTGCCTGAAGAAGTCCACAGTACTGGGTGGGGTTCCACCACGGAGCAACAGGAGAGGAGTCAATGAGATCAAGTTTCAGCCAAGAGCCAGCTGCCACAATCTGCCTGACTCGACAGTGTCTCTGCTCCAGTTCTCCTCATCCAGAGTAAGGAATACTGAATCCCAGGGAAGTTCAGTGGACGAGCAACCCTAAGATGGCCCTGGCAGCTAAACGCAATTTCAAAAGAGAGGAAGGGAAAACAAAGGGTAAGAAATTGACATTTATGAGCACTTTTGTATGTGGCCAGTACTACACAAGAGGTTTTATACATGTTCTATCTCGTAACACAAAAGGTAGAGGTGAAGTATCTGGGCAGTAAACTAAACTCACAGTACGTGTGAATGTGCTTTGCCAACCATAACGTGAGTATTTAGCTATACTTTTCAAAATCTGATACCCCCAAAAAGGGCCAGAAATATATCAAAGATGGTTAGAACTTTCTTGTTTTCATTCATCTCTGTAAAAATAAAAAGTACAAATAAGCCATGAAAAAAGTAGTGAAAACAATAAAATCCCTCATGAAGTCACTCAAGAAAGCCAGCATAATTGTTGCTCTACCACACCAAGTGTTCACAAAAGTGTTGGTAAGCCGTGTTCTCCTTCCCCTAAAACGACTAGCACTGATAATACAGATTAAATGCCAGCAGAATGTCTTGTATAAAAGACTAACATCAGTTTCATGTAGCCATCACTGCTCTTATACTTTCAAATATCCAAGACTTCCGCAAAATGGCAAAACATTTCTGTGAAGTTACATATGCTGAAAGTACGAATTCTGCAGACTGTATAGATGGTTCTCTGAAGAAAAAAATGAGAAAATATGTTAAAGTATTCTAAATAACAGGCATCCTGAATATAGGTATGGTTTCTTATTGGTTTCTTATTGCTGAATGTGTTATAGGAAAGAATAAACACCAATCAGTTAGTGAAATAATTCAAATTTTTATTTTATTCCTACATTTAATATAAAATCCTAAACATAGGAGGCAATCAATAAGTGACTGTTAAACGTAATTGCATTTTTCTGTGTACAGTGAAATCTCGAGCCTTAATCGAGGATGCCAACATTTAGGCATGCTAGCTAAGGAAAAGCATAAATGCAGTAACTATGAAAAGCTAAAACGTGGGGAAATTTGAACACATTCGTACTTATTCAAGGACACTCGTGATTTTAATCAAAATTGGCAAAACAGTTTTATCTGAAGGGAGAGCTGGTCTGAGGTTCGACAGCTGATGTCTGCGAGGACACTGAGGCACGCCCAGGAGAGGCCCATGCAGCTGCCACTGCGACGGACTGGGCTGCAGACTAACGCCACTGTTGCACTCTGAGGCCAGCATCCTGCCATATTTGAGTCTCTATTTTCACATCTGGGAATTAGACCTTAAAAACATCAAACCATATTAAATATATAAAAATATACACATTTTAAGAACTCATTTAATACTAAAGTTTTGCTCTTTATGTAGGAAGTGAAATGACAGTGCTTAAAAAAAGAATCGGGGGCCGGCCCAGAGGCATGGTGGTTAAGTGCGTGTGCTCCACTTCCGAGGTCTGAGGTTCACAGGTTCGGATCCCGGCGCAGACCTATGCATCGCTTATCAAGCCCTGCTGTGGTGATGTCCCATATAAAGTAGAGGAAGATGGACACAGATGTTAGCTCAAGGTTAATCTTCCTCACCAAAAAAAAAAAAAAAAAAAAAAAATCGAAGGAAAAAGTGGGGAGGGGCTTGATTAAAAAAACAAGAGAGAATATCCATTCAGAATTCATGGTAATCCCTTGAGGCCCCATTTACTCTGACGGGATTCAAATGTATCACAGAAACTCATGGTGCTCAAAGGGGTAAACCATTTCTCCAAAATAAAAGAGAAATCTTTCAAAAATAACATGTTAAAACCAGGTTCCCTGCCCCCTCCCACAGTCACAAACCTCCAAAAATGAAAAAAAGCAAACAAGTAAAGGCATTAAATCTGCACACTAGGCTCACGAACACGTATACCCAAAATAAGTTTCAGAGAAGGAGAAATTAAATGAGATAAATTAAACTAAGGAATGTTCCTCCAAAACGAATTGGTACAACAAGAACAAAGTCTAACTCATTCAAAAGTAAACCAAAGAAAGCAACATAAAATAACCTGCCCCTACCCAAGGAAAGGAACATATTAGGATATGAACTTACTGTACTATCCTAAAAGCAAAGACAATGAGACCAGCCAGGAATCCCAACTGAACTATATATAGTTTCACTTATTTCTTGAGACTGCACTCTTGTCTTACTGCAAGTCAGAGTCAGAAACACTCTGGTACAATCTGTTGAGTTATTTATACAAACTCTGCTACAATAGTCTTGACATCATCTCCAGGAATTTAAATGAAATGTAAAGTTATAGCCAATGCTATCATTCTTTCAACATCAATTCCTATTTACGACAATGTTGTACCACTATACAAATAATAAGGCTTTAGTAGCACAGATGCATTGCTTTCTCATAGGAGTTTTAGAATTCAAGCGAAGTTATTCAGGACTTGAGTTGTAACCTCATAAAATCTCTGGGTTTCTTTTCTCCCTAAACCAACTCCTCATCACCATTTCCCTGGGTTTATTACTAACACCACCCTACCTCCTGGTCACTCAGTCTAAAACCCTTAAAAGCATCTATCATTCATCCTTCCCTTTATTTCCACAATTTGCTTCCTCTGCATTCTCACTGCCATCACTTTTTCATAATCTGACTCAACCTCATTTGTGAGATAATACAATAGCCTCTAAAGTCATCTCCTGCCTCCAGTGGTAATAAAGGCATTTTGAAAATGAAGGCTTTGCGTAAATAAAAGACATAGTACAATTCACTCATCTTGGTAACCTGAAAGTCCCAGATTTTCAAAAATAGGAGAATGGGCTGGATCTGGCTTTGAGCAGGCAAAACAGATGTCAGGAAGGCCTGTCTTTAAAGTTCACGCACCTGACACCTGGAATATTCACTGAGACCCTTACTCTGGGTATATTTACTCTTCTTTCACTAGTAGTTTCCAGTGTTAATTAACTGAAATTTTCATTTATATAAAAGAAGACTTTATAAAATGGTTCCCAATAAATTGTTATATATATAGTAAATATATTATTATTTTGAATCCAAATTTTCTCCAGATACAAATAATTACAAAAGACCAACCACATATTTTTAGGGTCTTCAGAAGGTGTTAACTGGATCACCCATACTGATGGGAAAAATAAAGACTAATGAAGATCCCTACTTACATCAGAAAATTCTGAAAAAGAAGAAATAGTATCAGTATCGGGGCAAAAGTTTCAGATGGCGGCAGGATACTGCTGTGCTGTCCGGTCACCCGGTGGTCACCAGGCTCACTCATTCTGGCCTACTTTGAGAGAAGATACCTGTGGATCAGGTGTAGCTAATGCCATGGCCGCAATGCACACCATTTTGTGCTTTGACAGAAAGAGGAGTAAAATAATAAGACTTGTAACATACCACTCTACCCAAATCAACCAGTGAGCTCCAAAGACTTTAAACACACACACACACCCCAGTGTAGAAACACAGGAGACGTTATTCATGAAACTGGCTTGGGTTCATTAAAAACAAGTGGTGGTTTTCACGTCCCTGGGTTGCTAATATCTCCACCTGTGGTAAATCTCAGTTTAAAAAGCAGAGTTACTCAGTTACTCCATAGTATACAAAAACAAACCTGAAGTGTAGGAAGTGAATGGAGACCTCAAGTATTGACCATCGGGGCCTTCTTTCCATCAGCATGAGATTAAAATCGACTGCTGCATGATCGTCTTGGTTCAAAAAACTGTCTGCACCGGGGTCGATTGGTCCAGTGGGAAAGGCATTAGACTTCACATTACAAGGGCAAGACTTCCTTGTCCTGCAGCTTTCTCATCTGTTTATCTGTCTTTTCTACCTCCCACGTTACCAGGTGGTCATAAATACACCTGGGATATGTGTTTCTCCACCTTTCACTGAACTTTTCTCCTTCTCCCTAGCCTTCCCTATACTCAAATACATCAGACTCCCAAACTGATCACATGGGGGTGAGGTGGGGAAGAAACTCTGCAATCTCTGAGACGTTAGAGATAGAGACAGAGTCCACAAGAAGGCCCATGGCTCTCCCGTGGTCTGCGTACTAAGGCCATGTACTCAATTAGGCAACCCCAAACCCCTAAATATGTTCAAAAGCAAATGGCACCCAAGAATGGGAGGGAAACCACCAAGGGCACCCATGAGCCAATACTGAAGATTTCAAGCTGGCTGCCCTTCTCTCGCTCAACTTCTTCCGGAAAGCAGAGAGCTCATTTTATCAGTGCTTTTTCGAATATACTAACCAAGAAGGACTTGAACGAAAAGTTTAGGAGTTGGAACATGCTCCGAGATTGCAGCTCTAACACTCATTTTTCAGAGAAGGACAGGAAGGTCCTGAGAGTCACATGAATTGCTCAAGACCAGAACCTCAGCTGACACTTAACCCTTGTCTGTCATTCAGCATCATCATTAGGACAGGTCTCCAGGTCAAAATATATTATTTTATCAAAACAAAGTCATCGTTCCTTCCACACAAGTCATTATAAGCTGTTCATTTTCATTTTTGTGAGGAGGAAAAAAAAGGCAATGTAAACTACTTCCAACTACTAATTTTTATAATGCTCTGATAGCAAATACTATTACAGTTAAATATTTATATCATTCGAGTCTAAAAATCAGGTACTATTTAAATCAAGAGAACTCCAGAAAATTAGCAATCAATAGGTGAATAGTAAAAATTATATATTTAATTTTAGAGTTCATGTTCTCACATGCATTGAATATGGACAATGGGCACTAACGCATACATGCAGATTTTACTGCAAACGAATACCACTATGAACACTTAAAAAAAATTCAGATGATATCCCGATAATAAACTGAAAAGACGCACACACCACAACCTAACATTGGATAAAATTTAGGTCCTGTGGAAAGAGACAACAATAGTACCTGGAAGCTTTTTTTTTTTTTTTTTTTTTTAAATAGAGTGCATTAAGAAGAAAAGTGGTTGAGAAAGCTTAGTCACTTTTTTGTGGCTTAAAGCCTTTTTTCCCTCTTTTATTCCAGGCTTAAACAAAGTTCAGTGGGGCATCAAACTGCCTGTTTTAAATTACAGTCTGTATTTTAAAATAGAATGCATGCACGGCATGTTCCTGAAGCTAGGGGGTGAGAGTGTTATTCACGGAAAATTGAAGGCTTGTTGAGTCAATAATCTTCTTTCACACAGTAACAATTTTCAGCTAAAATTTCTTGACCCAAACAAAGGAAAACAAGACCATTCAGTTATTTTACGACAATTTAGAGAAGGCAAAAGAAAAAGATGAGAAAGAGGGAGACACCTCTAAAATCCCACATCGTGAGGGAAGAACAGTAAACTGTGCTCTCAGGTAAGAACCTTCTCTACATATATTTATTTCCTCTCCTAAACTGACAGCTGATATTAAAAATAGTTACTTCTAGTCCAAACAAAATTAAAGCAATTAACCAGTCCACAAATGCTACTATGAGCTCCTGCTGGTTATATATCTCCTGTTATATAAAAGAGATGTGTGTCTTCAGCTACCTACAAAATGGAAATCTGTACATTAAACTTTATTTCCCACCTAACTTGGATACTAAAAAGTAAATGCATTCAACGCCTTACACTGGCCACGGCTGCATAATCTGGAGGAAGCCCACCAGCCCCTCTAGATACCAGGGAATAGGAGGGGCACTCTGAAGAAAGGAGGAAGGCTTTCCAGTTCAAAATGCCAAGAACTGCCATTGGTAGCAACAGAAACAGCAGGTCAGAATGAGGAAAGGTACCTCTGAACATGAGTTGTTTTTTCGTTCTAGCATAAAATATTAAAATAAAAACTTGAAGGAGCTACACTGCTGACAAACTCTCCGGGTGGAGCCCCCATGCCCACAGGCTCACACATACTGCTTTTTGTGGTTTATACCAAAAGCCCAACACTACTACTTTCCCCTTCGTGTGCAGAGAAAGCCCCGCTGGTCAGAATGCTTATGTCCAGGTGTGGTTCTGCGGCTATCCGCAGACAGACTGGGAGGTGCGTGCAGCCCAGCCTGTGCGGCCACAGAGAAGGCTCCGTGGTCTCACATAGGTCATCTGAAGAGCCTGCAGGCTGGTCAACACCTTCCAGTCCTCCATTTGTTATGGTGAAATTTGTATGCTGACTTTTCTATTAGCCAGGAATATCTGCATTTATCATCCCTTACTTAATGAGCCTCATTTATCAACTACAGATCATAGTTATCCTTCTATTATCAAAACTAATATCCTGCAAATCAGTTATGTTTCAGCCTCTCTTCTTCTCCAATTTTATCTAGTGTCTATTTTTTATAGTACTCCTTCATTAATTTTTTTTGGAATTGACAGCCCCATAAAATGGGTTGAAATTCATTTCCCCCACATTTTAAATGGAAATCTTCAGAATATGATGTGAAAAAGTCTGCAGGGGGGTATGCTTAGTTAAAAATGTGTTTTTAAAAAGTAAATGCATTTTTTAAAATAACACATTGCCAATAAGCAAATATCTCAGCTACAATAAATTTAGAATTATCCATTTATTTCAACGAGACTGAATTTAGAAACACTCTGCATGCAAACATTTGAGTTATTTAAAAGCAAACTACAGTTCTTTTTAAATATTAATTTATTCAAACTTTCCATATATTTAACCTGCTTTTACCTGGAACAAATCCAAACTGGTGTGGTTTTATTGAATATTCATTTACAGAACAAATATTTAAGTGGAAGATTGTTTTGAAAGAGGGAGAAAACATACCTTCTCATTTCTTACTACTTCTTACCTTGTTCAAGTATTATCCTCTACTTTCAAAATGACTACCAATATCACAAAAGTACTCTGGGGGATACAATTATACAACATCACATCTTAAAGAAATAATCCATGTTGGGAAATAAACATTTGTCAGAGTCACTATCAGTTTTCCTAATTAGGACTTTCAAGAAAGGTCTTCACATGTTTCTCTCAACCTTAATCCAAAATGAATTGACATCTCCATACAGAATAGACCAGTGACTAAAATTACATTTGAGAATATGGTAAATCCTAGGTAAGAAACGGAAGTATTGTGAGTTCTGTTTAAAACTCCTCCAAGATAGCAAAATGTGTCTATACCTTCAGTTTCGAAACCACGCCAGTGATTAACTGTATCTGCAGACACTCTGCCTGACAAGGCACATCCTTCAGAGAACTTCCTGCTCCCTTCACGGGCTGCTCACTTTTTACGACTTCCATAACTCCAAAACTCAACACACTCTAATAACATTGAGAGCGCACTGATAACAAACAGCTTATGTCTTCAGTTGCACACAGGGATCATCAATGCTTGAACACTGAGATAAGGTGACAACAGATTAGATTTCTCTTTTATTAACTTATAATTTTTTAAATGTTCAGAATGATATGAGAAGGATCAATCAATGGAAGACAGCTACACTCAACCTTTTAATGACAACCATGTAAATCAAGTTCAAGATACAAATAAAAAAGTTTGGAAAGAGTTCATTTAGCAGCCATACATCTAATTCTTACCTGGCAGATCTTAACTTTTGCAAAAATTTGCCGACTAACAGGTTAAGATCATCTTAACAATGTGTATTTCTAGTTGGGTTGAGGACGTGGTAAAAAGCAAAACTCAGTTAAAAAATGCTTCACCTAGCTTTTTCCAATAGTTTCCAATCGTTCACAGGAACTATATTATCAAATCTACACACTTAAAATGTCCCTATTAACATATCATCAATATTCATATATGCTTCCAAAGTTCATGACCTTTCACCCCTACCCAAAATAAGTCATTAAAGATTAAAAAAACAAAAACACTGGGGCTGGCCCGGTGGCGCAAGTGGTTAAGTGCGTGCGGCCCGGGGTTCGATGGTTCGGATCCCAGGCGCACACCGACCCACTGCTTGGTGAGCCATGCTGTGGCAGTGTCCCATATAAAGTGGAGGAAGATGGGCACGGATGTTAGCCCAAGGCCAGTCTTCCTCAGCAGAAAAAGAGGAGGATTGGCAGCTGTTAGCACAGGGCTGATCTCCTCACAAAACACACACACACACACACACACACACACACACACACACACACACACAGAGTATTCTTTTTCAGGAAAGACAGATCATTTTATGCTCTGTTGCTAATACCTAACCCCCAAAAATACTCTTGGTAATATGAGTTTTCCAACCATTCTCTTTCAGGCTTCTAATATCCTGCTTAACACCCTCTATTTTAAAGAACAACCAGCATTTACTACCTCCTTCCTTTCACAAAGGGCCAAAAACATGTTTTATCCAAACCTCAATATTTCCTTCTAATTGCAAACTCAACAAAAGTGTCATAAACACTATTCCACACATCTAGAGTTTTCACTAAATTCAGAAAGATCAAACCCTTTGCATGTCAGCCTCTTTAGGTATTTCCTATTTAAGGAAGAAAGGGTCAGAAAGAGGTTTTTAATGACCTGATGGGCCTTCTCAAAGGCTATTAGAATATGACTGATTGTATTCTGTATCTTAGATAAACAAAATAATGGACTTGCTATCTGAAATACCAACTGGTGGAAGCCCTCTCTGAAGAGTAAAACAAATCAGTTATTTCTAAACTGAGGAATATTAACAACTCTTCAGATCCCTGGAGGAGAAAACACTATTTGCTTAGAACAAGGAAGAAAATCAAACCTTTTTTAAATTTCCTCTTATACAAGTTTATAAATATTTTATTAGCAACATATTTATACTATATTTACTGAAATTATGATTACCGTTTCTGTCAATTTATTTATTTTTACAATTAAAAAATATATATTACTAAGAATAGCATGTTTTCATGCTACTTTTAGCTTAATTATCCAAAGTGCCCACTTCTCTTGAAGCTTAAGGTGACAAAGGTAAAATTCAAATGCCATTTTGTAATAAAATAAAATCATTTTAAGAACAAAACCACGCTGTAACACAGATATCGCACTAATATAATCCTTTGTATCACTAGCATGTGGAGAACACAGGCTCTTCTGAGGTCAATTCAATACCTTGGAACACATCCCTTAAGCAATTAAAAGAAAATTCTGAAAATGGGGCAAGAATGTATTTAAAAGTTTTTACATAAATTCTATTAGGAAAGTACTTACTGAATAAAACATAATAAACACTCTGAAAAGATCCTAGTCTAATGGGGGACCAGGACAACTATAAAAATAACTGTAATAAAAAGATGAACAGTAAATGCCACAAGAGATGGCAATGGAACAAGAGACTCAACAGAAAGTGTATTAAATCCTATTTTGGGGGTTATCTTAAAACGTATATTGAGATATACTCAATATATTAATAAGTTATGGCATTTTTTGAAGAACTTCCACTGTGCATTTTGCTTAAATGCTGCCTTCATTTCACATCAATAGTAGAGGCAGAAAAAACTACAGAATGTGCTCAAGATTTAAGGGATAATATTCCAAGGAGATAGAGTTCTTCAAGCTATTTTTTATATCACATGCTATATGCTAAGATTTGTTAATAATGGCAATACCAAGCGTTTATACGCTAATGCATCTCAACAGGCAGAAAGCTGTATGACTAAGTGGTATAGAAATAAGTGGACATGATTAAGGAAGATTTGTTCTGAGCTTAGGTCTGAGTGCATTAAGTGAAAAAGTAAATATTACTGGTCATGGCCCCGAGACAAGAGGACAAGTATTAATTTATCAGTCATTTGCTTTATGTGGATGATCTGAAGATCTAAGTCAGCTGGAAAACATTATCTGCCTTAGCTTCTGAAGAAGACCACCAAGAATTTAATGACATGGAAATATAGAGAAATACCAGTTCAAACAATGGTGAGAGGCTAGCTTAGTGAGGGGTCAAATTATAGATCTAGTATAAGGATACTGGAAATGTCTTGATTTCTTGTAATGGAAAGTTAACCGTGTAACAAACATATGCTAAAGAAAAAAATCACACATGCAGAAAAATATTACAAAATCTATCTCAATATGAGCAAAAAATTAAGAACTACTTGAGAAGTTTTCTTCTTACAGTCACATATATAATGGATAAAGATAATAATTATACATTAGAATCACTATGCCACATTGTTTTAAATGTACAGATAAGACCCACAATTTCCTTAGTTCGAAATTACAAAAGAGATTACAAATATGATAAATTGTCTTTAAAAAGACAAAATTTATCTCACTGACACTCGAAAAGGAAATATGTAGTATAAATCTACAAAAGACCCAATACCAAATTCAGATGTGATAACAAATATAGTTTCAAGGTACCTATAGTATCTACTTAGCCAAGTTAGAGAACTAAAACATTTTTAAAAAGTTACACTAAAAATACACAATATTAGAGCCATACAGAACACCAACAAATCTTTCCCCCAAATTGTAATTACCTTATTTGTATACAACAACATACTGAGATGCAGCATACACATAAAGAAAAATACATTTGGAAACCTCGTACAGACACTTTCTACACAAATGAAGCCTGGTGAAAGAAAAGTACTGCACTAAAATTCATTTAAATAAAGCCAATTTTCATCTTAACAGACTGGGAGCAGGGGGTTTAGGTCCCCCAGCTGATCTATGCTTTGCCCTTTATTCAGTAACTGACATTTCTATATACTCACCATAAAACCTGGAAACTTTGCTCTCTAAAAATAGATTATTGAAATGTTATTGAGTCAGTCAGCATCTTATTTATCCATGAGTTACAAAAACAGAAAGAAAATACCAATGAGGGCATTTCTTTTTCAATAGCTTCATAAGAAAATTTTTATTAGGAGCAACCTGAAATCCTCTTGGGAAGTAGGCAAGGTAAAGATTAAGAAAGAAAGATAGCCATTACATATGTATACAAATAGAACAATTCAGAAAAATTTCAACTATTGATGAATATATTGGTTCACTTCCTCAAATACTTTGAGCCCCTTCTCCAGTAATCGACTTAAAGAGCACCATCCCAGAGCAGAACTCTTCAGTGAGTTTTCTGGGACTGCCCCACTCCATTCCCTCCCCAGTTATGCTGTAGGGTTAGCTGAATGTCCACCATCCACTCCACCCAGAGCCATAAAAAGAAGCATAGGCTAGTGAGTGACACCCTAGTTCAAGTGGAAACGGAGAAAGCAGTACACTGCAAACTCTTCTACAGTTACACAGGAAATCTGTATTAATTTATAACAAATTTTGCAACCTGTATAACAGTACACTTCACCAGCCAATGACAAACCTACCAAGTTGGGCTTCTCTAAAAACACTAAAAGTCTGCTGAAAAAAAGAAGAATTCACCGTCTGCTTGCTTCCCATGAGTCAATTTAAATTTCCTAAAACCACAAGCCAATTTCCAAATAGTCAGCAAATGTTGCATTTATCAAGTGTTCACGTGCATGCACACACGTGTGCACGTGCACACACACACATTACATGCTCACCAAGCTGTGAATTATCTGCTGAAGAAGAAAGCTTACAGCATAAAACATAGACTCTATCACCTTTTTCATTCCTTCAAAAACCAAATAACTAGACAAGAAATACTCCAATGTTACTAAAAAACGACCACAATAAATATCACGTACCTCCCACCATAGAAAGAAAAGCTGTAAAAAATTGGGGTTTCAAAAATATGTGCAGCAGGTTCAAAGATACTGTACAACCTGTGGCCATCACTTACCTTCTTCTCTAGGGCCACAAGAAACTTACAAATGGGTAAGATACACATGCCAAATGTCGTGTATAACATTCATCACAAATGTTTGTTCTCAGGTGTAATATAATAAATCTTACTTAATGTAAACATATTTGAAATTCAAATTAAAATCATGGCTAGCCTGAGCTCCCACCTTAAATAAAACTTCTTAATAGAGATTAAGCAATAACAATAATTCTTCAAATCAAAATATTTTAACAGGAAGATAAATATAAAATTTGTTTGCACAGATGTATTCTTTTAGTTTATAAGGAAAACCTCATTTAAACTAGGTTGCCTGTAAAAAAAGCAAATTAGGCACAGATGAACTATTTATGGGCAACAACATGATACCCTATAATATAGCCACTACTCTGGTCAATATATACTCCGATCACCACGCAGTATTTGCTGGCGGGAATACTTCTAAGCTACTTTTTCCAATTTTAAACTAAAATACTTTCTTTTGGGTAAAAAAAGATTGGGTGATTTCTCGTTACATAAAGTCCCAGGAGAGATTCAAACTACTACCGGATGCTTTATCGCATCTTTTATATCCTTTGCTGAGTCGGAATTTCTTTACGTTTAACTCTTACCCAGACACCTCTGTTCTGTATCACCACCAGAAAGCAACAAGCTAAACAAAACACAGCTGTACCAGGGAAACACCTTTCTGCCACAAAACCCATCAGCCGAATCAAACCTGCCAACTGGACTCGGAGATATCTACAAATGAAACACTTATCCAGGACTACACAGCTCCTAAGAATGAAGCCCTAAAACAAATGAATAAATCACAAATATATCTGAAATCTGAAAATTTCTACCCCAAGTCTTAATATCAACTAGAACCAACAAAAACAAGATCTCTTTTTAAAAATCTTTAACTCATTACATTTCTCAATCAGCACATGAATGTCTTACTGGTAAACTTGATGGTCTTTCTTGCTGTATTAAGTTCAAGTCTTCGTGGTTAGGTTTTCCGGGAGCCAGAGGAGGTTGAGACCTAGTTCCATAGCCTTCCTGAGACATGTCCTAAACAAACACAAACATGAAGCACTTCATAAATATCTCAGTGAGTTATAAGCTTCTTCGGCCACCAAAATGCATCAAAGGCTTATCACAAACTATCGATTCATTACATTTAAGCAGACATATAAATACATTATAGCTATCATTTCTTTAACACTTTATTGAAAGGAAAAACAAAAAAAAACAGTGAATCATCAAGAGCAAAAACATATATAATGAACAACTACATTTATCCTGAGACCATACAAACTCAAGATCGTATTTGAGTTTTGCAGGAAGATGACTAGTCACTGAAAGATGGGGGGGGAGGTCAGCTATAACCAAACTCTCTTTTAAACCAGAGCAAACCAAAAGCTCACTTTATTGTTTAATTCTGATTTTGACTGTACTGTTTAATTCTGATTTTGGCTAAAGTGCCTTTAAATATTACCTTGAGAATGTTAAAATAATTAATGAAAACTTTATTATCAACTGACTTTTAATATGCCCTCTCAGTAACCCACAAAACAACTTAGTTATTAGGCTCACAGTATCCCGGGGTTTCTACAAAACCAATAAACACTCATGTATAGAATTCCATATGTTCACGTGGCATAGTTTCCAGAAAACCACAATAAAGAATAAAACAGCAGTGGGGAACAAAACACACCCAAAAAACCTGCTGAGGTATGAGAAACTTATCATTAACACGGCCTTTCTGGCATCCTGTTGAACATTTTTCCAGGAGGTATAGTCTGCATGGTTTCAGTATTGTGATGAAATATTATATAAACCAAATACCACACCAAGCTTACTGTATACCAGCTCTCTAGCTGTTTAACTATGTACACTCAGCTACTAAACAGTCTACCATTTACACTCGAAGTCAAACAGCAGGACAGAATGTGAAATACTTATTACAGCATGTCTTAATTGGCACTGAAAGTTGAAGAACCAGTTTCTGAGTGGAGAGAAAAAAAAAAAGAATGAAAAATCGCACTCAAAAATAAAATTCTCTCCCTTTCCCTATCAGTTGAAATATGTGTCAGAATTCAAGAAACATTATGTGCAAGTTCTACTTCTCCTGTTAAACCCTCAAAATATTACTTAAAAATTAGTGTTTATTAGTTGAAACCCCTATAAAAAGCTTCTGCTGCCCCACCTCTTTCTCACCCAGCACACACTGAAAATTACACGGCTTCCTAAGCCAAGAAACTTTGAACCAATTGCTGGCACTACAAAGTACACAAGCCCTACAAACTAGATGTAACTAGCTAAGCTCTGGTGCGACCTGCCTTTAAACAGGCTCTGAAGTGCAGGGCGGGCCAACGATCCAGCATTTCCCAAGCAACCTTCTGCCCTTTAAATAAACCACCCCCCATACACAATTAATCAAGATATCTAACTTCTAAGAGTAAGGCACAATGCCCAGTCGGTACCATACTTCTGTAAGAGAATTAAATCCCATTGTCCAGGTTTTCATCTGATAACAGTAAGGGGAGGTCTCAGTGAGCACATGCGATCCAAGGATACTTAAAACGTAGCTTCAATCTGGCTGCCAGCAGAGGGTAATAATTAGGCTGTGGGGGACAGAAGCCAAGGCTGAAAGATTAGTACCACTCCCGCCGCGCCCTCCCCCAACACCACGTTCCTTCCGGATCCCAGACCTTCCACTTGTCACACAGACGCCCCGCTGGGGGCCCTGCAGGTTCCTTTAGATTAACAGCGAGGATTTCAAATTGAGAAGGCCACAAGGCCTCCATTCAGGGGCCTTCACCCCGTTACAAAAAACCCACAAAGGTGCAGGACAGCCTCACAATGGGCAAACAAATGAGCAGGCCCCGCTTGTTCCTTTAACACACGCGTGTGCACACACACAGTTTACCGGCAGCGCTCAGGCACTTTTTTTAGTAAACTTTGGTTAAGAAACAGGAACAGGCTCACAGGCCCTATGCTTATTAGCCTTTTAAATTTCTTTTTATTTTCTCTTTGTAGCTAAATGAACTGATTTTTAAAAGGGTTGAAAAAGACCATTACAACTATAGTGAATACACATTTCAATTTAGATATTGTCCCCTCTAAAATAAGCAACACTGAACTAATAGACTGTGAAAGCTCTCAGAAAATTTTACTATGACTTTACATTACACTTTTTAGGGCTTTAAAAGTTCAAAATAATTAGATACCACCGAAGTCTCAAACATTATTCCTAACCACAAGAGGCTTTCAATTATTAAATACAGTTAGAAATAAAACCAAAACAAAATTTAGTAAGAATCGCTGAATGGAACTTGTTCTGCCTCAATTTATGTTTGAACATAAGGATTAATTTAACTGAGAGAACCTCCAGAAAAGGTACCAAGTTTTAACCTAAAACAATCATCATCTATATATAACTTACACTGGGACTATAAAGTCTCCATGTGGCAGCTTTAATAAAGATCTAAAAGATATATCTCATAACAAACCTGAGCTTTTTCCCGCTTCAGAGCTATATTTATTTTCTGGTATGTACTCATTTTCATCTCAAGAAGAATAAGAAGGAATAAGTAATTTAATAGACGGTAAGAGGGCAACGTTAGTATCAGAAAATAAAGAATATGTTCAGCATCACATTTTATAAACAAACAACAAGGAAGCACAGCCTTACATTTTTAAAACGTCATTGCCATCTTTGGTTATTCACAAGTTTACACTCATGCACACTAGCTAGTACACTAGTTTACACACCCAAATTATTACTGCACTCATCTGCCATACACATACGAAGGCAGGGTCTAAAGGAAAGGCAAGATCAGGAGAACCTCTGTTTTCTTTTATAATGAAATGAATTAAGTACTAATGGCAACACGAGACTTGGAAGAAAATGTAGAATAAAATGTCAAGGACACTTAAAAAAAATTAAAAGGGGAAAATATTCCCATGGTATGAGTTCAAAAGATACAAAGATTAAACAATGAAAAGAAATGTGGGCTCCTCCTGCCCAGGACCCCCTCCACAAAGGTTACTGCTAAAAGCTTGTGATTTATCTTTCCATAATTGTTCAGTACATTACTAAGTATAAATGTGATTTTAAACCCTTTTGCCTTTAAATACAACTAGGGCATATTTTCTGTACACAGCATATTTTTTGGTCCCTTAACAATATACTGTAGAGCTCATCTGCACCTAAATATCAGCTTTATTCTTTTTTTAATGCTACACAGTATTGCAGTCTTTGTCAGTGCTGTGACTTATTTAGCCAGTCCCCTACCGGTGGACATACAGGTTGTTCCCTACTTCACACAACACTATAATAAACCCCCTCGTGCATACATCTTCATGTGAAATATTCCTGTAGCATAAATCTCCACAAGAGCAATTCCTGCCAAAGGGTTGGTACATTTAAAATTTTGATAGAGACTGGTAAAGTGCTCTTAACAAAGGAAGCGTCAATTTACACTCACAGTCTTGTCATCTTGGAACAGAACAAAGCTGTACTAGAGATGTTTACCTTAGCATCACAATACACCTAACCACATAAAAAGCAGCAAACCCAGAGCAGGGAGAGGTGGGAGGACCGGTAATAATAACGAAAGAAAACAAGAATTTAGACAAACAAATGGAGGATACGTCCAGCAGCTAGCAAAAGCTGGTTGTCTTTATAGTCCTGCGAAGAGCTTCAGATCTGAAACAAAAAGCAACATGAAGCCACCATGGCTTCTGGATCTAGAACACGTGATGACTGTCGTGTTACTTAAGAAAGGTTTTTCCAATAATCACATGAAGTATAGATGTGCTAGAAAGAGAAGGAAGACGGCCACTTATTACTATTGTGATAATCCAGAGTAAGGTGAGGATTTGAGTAGCCTCATAACACCCTGCATTATCTAGGTCAGAATAATGTCTTGCTCCTTTTCTCTCCCTGCTTTGGAAACTCCTATCGTCAATTCCAACCACTAACGCGGAACAGAGCGGCGCAGGCATGTACAAAGCTGCAGGGGGCAGGAGGAGGATGGGATCGCCTCCACAGAGAAAATGCCCATGGTGGCCCCAGGAAACCATTACTCCGCTCAAGAAACTTAGCGTGCTACCGACCTCTCCACTCAGTCTGTAGATAAAGAAATTTACAATATCCTTTCCAAAAGGAAAGAAATATAAGTCTATAAACGTCCACTTCAAGACTAGCACAACCACCCCCTGGCCACCTCAGGAACACCCTAATGGAAATATTTCGAACAAGGACAGCTGACATTCCCAGGCAGGGCTCTGTGACAGGTACTGTGTGCCCAGTCCATCTTTACCACAACCCCATGAGAGAGGCTCTATTCTCATCTTGTTTTTACCATAAGGAAACAAAACCTAAAGGAAGTGCCTAGCTAGTGTCTAAGCACTGTGCCAGTATCTCAGCGTGATGGACACATCTTCACTGCTACCCTAACTCTACTGTAGAGACAATGGGAATAACAACAATATAATATTTTATATTATTATTTATACTATATTGTAAATAATTTTGTATATTATTCATATATGTTATATATTTATATATAAAATAGATATTGCTTATATTTTATATATTATGTATAACATGATATTACAAATAATATTTATAATATATTACTATAAAATGGTAATAAAGATTTAGCATAATTTTAGCGTTTTTAAGGTATTATTCTGGGCTTCCATATATTCTCCTAAATTCTCCTTTCAAAATTTACAAATCTTAAGCATTTTATATGTGGAATGCTTCCAGGATATTCAATTATAATATTATGAATAAATAAGAAATATTAAAATTAAAAACTCTCACAAATTTGAACACAAGGCCACTCTCCACACCATCTGTTGTCATCAAATAGTTATTTAAAGTCCAGAGGCTGATGGAAAGCGAGGTGGAGACCCATCCAGCCTTCTTGGCTCACGTTCGGTTAAGGCTCCTCTGCTGGTTGCTCTCTCTGCCTGCCCCTTGAAAGCTGGTGTCCCTCAGATCTTCATCCCAAGGCCTCCACAATGACCCCCAAATGGTGATGATTCCCGAATCTCCACTTCAAGTCCCACATGTTTTAACTGCATTATGAACATCTCTACCTGTAGGTAGAGTCCCTTGCACTCCTCATGTCAAAAAGTGACTCGTAACTGTCCTCCTCACACCTGATCCTTCTCCTTCAGGTCCCCACCTGGTCCAAGGCCACACTATCCCCATGGGACTTCTCAGAGCCATCCCATACACATTTTTCTCTCTCTCACCATCCATACACACCCGATGTATCATCAAACCAGAAATCACTGTCAAGTCCATCCCCTTCCTGTTTCTCCTGACTGCCAGTCCCTTTACACTATAGCCTCTTGCCCACCGTGCCACCAGGGCAGACTTGCTAACACACAAATGGCCATGGTGCACTATTGTTTGGAAAATGCCTCCTTCTTCGTCCCTACAGAGTGAAGCCCACAGTCCTCGGTCTGGCACAGAAGAGCTCATCAAAGATCCTCCAGCTGCCACTCCAGCTTCATCGTGGCCTCCCCAGGGCCCCCTGCAAGTCCTCGGTTTCACCCACTTGACTGCTCACAGGCTCCCGCAGGGCTGTGTGTCTGCACGTGCAGCTCTCTCGCTCTCAAGTCTTGGTCTCGAGTGGATGCCCTTCCTTCCTGTGTCTGCATAGCATCTGCTGTCCTCAAGATCCTGCTAGAAATGAACTCCACTATCCCCCAAAACAACCACCTCGCACCGACTTCAGCTGTACTCGTCTTAAAGAATTTGCAATACTATATTTTACTATTTGTTTACGTATCTACTAAACCGGACTCTCACTTCCTCTTCGGGTCCCAGCGCAGAGCAGTGACAGGTACTCAATAAGAGCTGGCGAATGACTGAGTGAATGGCTTCTAAGAGCCTACACTTAGAATTAGACACAGCAATACAGAAATAAATGTACGAGGACAAACACATAAAGCTGAACAAAACTTGGGCTCGTGTCCAAGAATATTTATCATGTTAACAGCTACGCTGCCTGGTAGCAATGTGCTACAGAACACAGTTTGCTGTTTGTTACTGACAGTCTCAAGGCAAAAAGATGACTGCAAAAGAAAATAGCAAAAAAATACACTGGAAATTAAGGGGGAGGGAAAAGACTATGGCGAGTATCAGTGGTGCCATCAAAAAAGAAAAATCAAGACATTCTATATACTTCTTAATGAACAAACCAGCAATAAAATATTCTTGCCCCCAAAAATTGATAATGAGTTTGATAAAGCCTGTATATCCAATTATCAATTTATAGGAAACGAAAAAGACCAAGGAACATGTTAAACCACAGCGAATCAACCAGCAAATCCCGGAATGTGAGAGTCTCTACTAGACAAATGACCTAGTTTCTTCAACAAATAAACTGTAATAGAAAAAAGAAAAGGAAAGCAGTAGAGAAGGAGCGATGCAGACCGAGGAAATCCCTAGAAATGACACGCTATCAACCAAATGTAAGACTGGACCACATTTGGATCTTGATTCAAACTACCCCACAATGTAAATTAAGCAAAAACATTTATCCATTTATGAGATTACTGGAAATGTGAGCACGGGATAATTGGTATGAAAAAGTTATATTTTAAATGTGAAAAGCTGTATCATGTTTATGTTTCTTTTTTAAAGCCCTTTATCTTTTAGGGATATATACTCAAATATTTATAGATTAAATGATACGATGTCTGGGATTTACTTCAAAATAATACTGCGGGTGGGAATTGGGGGTGAAGGAAGAGAGCGTGGATGCGACAAGACTGGCCACGCACCTGCTGAGTGATGGGTGCACAGGCTCCGTATACTTCTCTCTACTTCTGCTTATGTTTGAAAATTTCCGTTTAAATGAAAATGGAGTTAATAGTATGAAAGATGAATTCAGGAATCCAGAGGCCGGCTGAGGCTGTGGTGCTGACCCCAGCTTCCAGCTGAAAGGCCAACGGGTCCCCTTGCCTTCAATTCCCTCTCTCCCAAGAAAACCCACTCAGCGTAGATCATTTCACCTTCCACAGTTTCTTCACTCCCCTCCCCATTTTATCTTTAACATGTTTGCTGTACTATTTAATCCGAACACTCAGATGGCTTAAAAAAAATCCCTCTGTAATCAACCAAATCAGTCTCGCCAGTTTCATTTTCCCCCAGCTCCCCGAGGTAAAACCTGCCCTCACTGCGGACTCAGCGATCCTTGCTCAGTCTCATCTCTTGATCCGTCTGTCCTGATCTCAGCTCCAGCTGCCCTCCTGCCCTAAATCTGACACACTCACCCTTATCTTGGTCCAGCCTCTTCAAGGCCCAGTCTCCTATTTCACTGATTCCAAGAAGCCTTTGCCAGACACAGATCTCTCCAAAGACATGAACCTCTGAGTCAAACAAACCCAAGCTCAAATTCCAACTTCTAGACTATTCACTAGCTGTGCGCGCCTGAACAAATTTTTCTGAGTTCAGCTTCCTACTCTGGAAACCATACTGGATTGCGCTAACCTGGGAAGGCTCTGGGAACAGTGCACCTCCTTTACTTCCTGCTCGCATGTCACGGGCAGACGGTGCTCCAAGAGTAGGGCTTGAATGGGTGTTTTATATATGTTTCATGTTTAGTATCTGTTTAGGAGAATAGTAAATCATTTTAATTCTTCTAAGTCCATACTGATACTTCCCCTGCATCCTCCTTTACCCTTGCTCCAAAAATCTTTTATATGAGATTTTAAAAAAATCACATGGCCCAAGCTCGAATGGTTTTTTACTGCTGCTGATTCCATGGGCAGATTCTAAGCTTATACTAAAGACACATTCCCTCTAATACACTATATACACTGATGAGTCCAAAGGCTAGATTCAGAATATTGTTTATTTTCTACCAATTCAAAGGAACAAGTATTTCCATATTTTTAAAAACCACTCTAGAAAAAGGACAGGCTTGTACAAGCTACTTTGATTTGATGTTTTCTTACTGATGAGTCTCATTAATATTAATAGCAGATCCCTCACTACAGTTGTAGCCTGCCATCAACACGAATGTCGCTACGGCACAGGACTTACCAGTATACATGAGGCTGCCGCAGCCCCTGTGCTTGCAGGAAAGATGAACCCTGAGAGGACTGGCGAATAGAGAGGACCACCACGATCGCCTCCCCTACCCTAAGTCAGGACCCTGGAGGCCACTAGCCTGGCATTCAAGACTTAAAAAAGCTTTTTGTTTTCTTTCAGTTTTCGTAAGAACTTCTTCCTAAACTAACAGGGGGCCCAGAGTGAGAAGGGAAGCCACATGGCTGCCTAAAATCACATTTCCTAAAATACCAAAGAGAAATACAAAGATACTCAACAGCTAAGGACTAAAGTAATTAAGATGTTTAATAGATTAATTTATTTTAATAAACTCACAAAGATAAATGAGCCACAGTAAATGTTCAGCTATGCTCTTTGTAGGGAAAAATAGTGTATGTAACAGTAATAAAAACATATATACACAAAAATATATGTACACACACAAACACACACAGTAAAAAAGAATCCTAGCTCTATAACTTATTACCTAAAGAGTTACTTCCTCATCCATAAAACCAAGATATAGGAACTTACCTCCAAAAGTTGTATTAATGATTAAAGGTGATTAAAGGAAAGTTGTATTAATGATTAAATGTATAAATGATTAACGGAGACCGCCTTCCAGCAATTAGCACTGTGCCTGGCACATTAAATTTTCAATAAATGTCAGGTATTGTCATTTATATTACTTAAAACTACATTTAAGAATGAGAATCAAAATTTTCATTGAACCACTGGGACTCTACCCTGTAGCCATGATGCTGACGCTGGCGATGATGACAGCAGTGGCAGCTAACAATCACACAGCATTTACCACCTGCCGGGCACCCCTCCAAGTGCTTTACTCACTGAATAAACTCTTTTGGTCTTGACATCAACTCCACGAAATAAGGACCATTTTACAAATGAAGACACTAAGGCAGCGAGGTCAGTAACTTGCCCAAGGTCACTCAGTTGGCAAGTGGTGGAGGTGGGATGGGAACCAGTATATTCTTTCTCCAGAGTCTACCTTCCCACTGTGCCTCCCACTGGACAAGGACTAATTTCTGGACTTTATCCCACAGCTGATCAATCTCAACCTCAAGCTGGGGTCCAGGAATCTAAATTGTTAATAAACTTCCCAGATTTGCTTATAAAGTTTGAGAATTATTGACTAAAGATAGTGTAGTATTTTCATAAAAGTTTGCTAATTAAGAGATTGCTACAATGTGGGGTTTTAGATATTTTGCCATTACCTAGTATCTATCGTATGAAATTTTGCTGTATCATTAACAAGGGCTAGTTTACTAGGTCTTTATGGTTGAAAAGTAGGTAGACATGAGCCTACGCACCTCTTACCTATCCGACTGAGGTCAGGAATGGCCCTATTTGTTTTACTGTGGGTACAGCAGCAGTTCAAAAAGGTTATCCATTGGCTCTGAAATGAAATAATACTGGCACTGGCATCTCACACTCTGAGGGGTGACTCTTACTGCCAAAACTCAAATCCCTTCCTTCCCGGACCAGGGAAATGACCACTCCAGGCACAGGAGCCAGAGACCTGGAGGAAACCGACCAACGACTCTCCCTACCATTCTGGGACTGTAACTCACATTTAGGGCGTGAATTCTTAACCTAGAGTGAAAGGATTTGAAAACTCCCATGACATTAAAGCAAATTTTGTGTGATGCATATATTTTTCTGGGAAGAGGATCCTTAGCTTTTACCAGATTCTCAACGACCCCCAAAAAGCTAAAGGTTAAGAACTAACAGGGATAATTATATCAAAAATGAGATTCACCAGAACTGAGAATTTAATAATTTCAGCGATTTTAAAACCAGATCAGCTACAAATAACTACATTCAACACTATAATCTTTACCTAAATAACTGAAATAAAAACATAACGACTAGGGGCCGGCCTGGTGGCGCAAGCGGTTAGGTGCGCGCGCTCCGCTGCGGCGGCCCGGGGTTCGCTGGTTCGGATCCCGGGCGCGCACCGACGCACTGCTTGGTAAGCCATGCTGTGGCGGCGTCCCATATAAAGTGGAGGAAGATAGGCACCGACGTTAGCCCAGGGCCGTCTTCCTCAGCGAAAAAAAGAGGAGGATTGGCGGATGTTAGCTCAGGGCTGATCTCCTCACAAAAAAAAAAAAAAAAACATAACGACTAAAGAACTTCCAAATTCAGTCAGTGTCCGAATCATATATGCACTGAAAGCTTAGGTTGCCTAAGTAACTCTAGTCTAAAAAGTTATCTACACAGGACACCTTGCATCACTATACACACACTTTAATTAAAGGAACAGCATGAAGGACACAAGTGGCATGACAGCAACCTGCTGGAACAGAATTTATGAAACCCACATGTTGTATACACAGGCAGAGAGTTTGTTTTGGCCAAAGAGAGAGAAGTAAGGTACCAGAAAGATGCCCCCCCAAGCCTGTCTTGTCAACTCACCCCTAAAGCTGTACAGGGAATCACTTTTACAAAATTGTCTGACTTCTCCAGACAATTCTCCAGAAATGCCTTCGGAATGAAAGCTAAAAGAACTGAAGGAAAGAAAGAAAGAAGTTTTTTCTGTTACTTTTTAATTTAACAGAGTAACAATAAAAAGTAACAGAAAAAAACTTAACAAAAGAAGACAATAAAAGATAGCTAGCTATAGGAAATTTTGTTATTGTTTTGCACTGTACCAACAATCCTTCCAAAATGCAGAAGTAAAAAAGATTCTGTTGAATATTTTTTACCATGAGCATATATTCCTTTTTTTTTTTTTTAATTTTATTTATTTATTTTTTCCCCCAAAGCCCCAGCAGACAGCTGTATGCCATAGCTGCACATCCCTCCAGCCGCTGCACGTGGGACACGGCCCCAGCATGGCCGCAGAAGCGGCGCGCCAGTGCACGCCCCGGATCCGAACCCGGGCCACCAGCAGCGGAGCGCGCGCACCCAACCACCAAGCCACGGGGCCGGCCCCGAGCATATATTCCTTTTGTAACTCTTTAAAAAATGTTAAAATAGATCATTTGATCTATGAAATTAATTCTCTTTCCCCATTCCAGTTTTCATTTTCGGAGTACAGACTACGAGAAAAAAGTACACTTAAGAGAAGTCAGCATCCAATTACTATCATCTTTACCAATTTTCAATGGGAATAGACAGGCTATAGACGTTCCTTCTCTAAGAAATAACAGAAAATCTGAATTTTTCAGAGGTTCCCTTATAGTTTTTAAAAAATATATATTCCAGTTAAGTGTTGCTATGACTATAGGAAAATTTTTACCTTTCAAGAGTCAATTAAATTTCTATTTGGGAAAAAAGAAGAAAAGGAAGACCAGAAATTTGAGGGTTACCATCAATTACATCAAAATTAAAGTAAAATTTATTTATTAAAGTAAAATGTATTTCTTTAGTCATTTTACATTAAAAGAAATACCTCAAACCTTTCAAGGATATTCTGAGGATACTCCTCCTATCACTTTTCTGTAGGGGAAGTGAAGCTTGAGAACCACTGCTCTAAAGCAAGGATGATATGCCAAATACTTGACAACTGGTGCAACAGTGGGGTCCTGGAGTTCCCTGCTGTGCAGGACATTAACCCTTTAGCTGTAGAATCCCTGGGTCCCAGGAGAGACAGGGAGTGCCCTCTGGGTATGCTGGGCCAGGGGCTTACCCAACAACTCTGAACTAGCAGGCAAGTTTACACAGCGGTTCTTCAAGGGCATCCCTGGACCAGCAGCAACATCAGCATCCAGGAGCTTGTTAGAAATGAAAATTATCAGGCCATACTCCAAACTACAGAACCAGAAACTCCAGGAGTAGGGTTCAATGATCTGTGTTTTAACAAGCCTTCCTTGTGATTCTAATGCACACTAAAGTCTGAAAAACACTGGGTTAACAAGTGGAAAGGCCCGTACCAGTGGCCTTAGGGCTTGAATATCAGCCTATCTCTGGAGCAAAAGACATCTCTGTTGTAAACAGCAATAAAGAAGACAGCAATCCCTCTAGATTAAAACAGAGTTGGGGTCAAACCCAAGCCCCACCGCATTCAAGCATAATTTGCTGTACGACCTCTCAGGGTTATTAATAACACAGGAGACAATATCCAGAGGCCACGCTAGAGTAAACGATTGGAAAGCAGTGGTTAGTATTTCCGCACTCCAGTGGCTCTCAAACTTTGGAACAAATCAGAATTGCCTATAGAGTTAAATGCAGATTCCCAGGTTCCCTACAAGAGAACAGTTTTGGAGTAAGAGAGCTTGAGCAAACACCCCAGAAGATTCTGATGCACAGAACCCCCACTTTTTTTTCTTTTTAGAAAACCACAGCTGTACATCTACCCAGTAGCCCCGCCTTACCCTACTTCCTGATCTCTAGCTTTTCACCCCCCAAGGCTAATGCAAAGATACATGAATCCATTCCTCTCCCCAAAGCCTAGCACTTGGAGGAAAATCAGTCAGTGAACTGGGGCTGGATCTGTTATACTTTCAGGAAAAAAAAAGGTGGTTGCTGCCATACTAGCAAATTCTAAAAGTAACCCTATGTTTCAAACATCTGCAGATAATCTTCTTGCGGAATACAATATATAGAGAGCTTGTTACTCTAAGAACTTTTAAAATCAAAGAAATTAGTGAAGGAAGAACTTGAATGCTATATATGTTATGTTTTACTTTATTTTCCATACTCTTAACAAATTGAAATGGGCATTTAGAGGCAAACGAAGACAGCTGAGAGCAGCAAAAGAAAAATTCAGGAAAAAAAAAAATCCCCCAATCTCCCTGTATCAGAATTTAAATATTAAGGAAAGATGATTGTATGAATAAGTATGAGCCTCGATGACACTTTTACTTGCATAACTGTTCTATCCTCAACTTCATCCTTCAAAACCAACAGGGGAGGGGATATCAGAGAAGAGAGGAAGTTGAAGGGGACAAAGAGAACCACACTAAGGTGACAGGGCCAGTTCCACACACTATCCCAGTCTACAAAGGGAGAGGCGCCCTCCTCCACCAGCTTGAGTCTGGGCAACCAGGACGAAGACCCAGAGACCAGGTCCTAAGTGCATCCAAGTGTCAGGGCATCTGGGTTCAATCCCACAGCTCCATCTCGATTAGAGATGGTGATGGAAACGGAGGAGAGAAGGGAGAAGAGAGGAGGGAGAGAAAAAGAACTTTAAAAGCTCATCTACTATTACAGCCGTGTTAGAAACATAGTCAATAATACAGTCAATAATACTGTAATAACTTTATATGGTGACAGATGGTTACTAGACTTATCATGGTCATCATTTCATAATGTTTATAAATGTCAAATCACTAAATTGTACATCTAAAACTAATACCGTATGTCAACTATACTTCAATAAAAAATAAATACATAAATAAATAAAAGCAAAGGCCCAGGCAGACACAGTTGCAACTGACTATAAGATCACCTTGATTTCCATAGCAACCAAAAACAACAACAAAACACTTATGTCAAATGACATTCTAACATTCTCAAAACATTTTCCTTCATTCTTCAGTAGTTTTTTCTATTTACTTATTTAAGAAGCTTGCAGGAATAACAAGAAAAACACACACAAAACTGACCATTCTATGTGAACTGAAACTTTTAAGGCAGCAAATTATATCTGTATTCAAAATTAGTGCTGAGCTTTTCATACACTGCTCTGTCTCCCAAGGGAGAAAAAAGTAGCAGAGAAAGGAAAGTTGTCACTTGCTCAGTCCCATCCTCCCAACCTCCAGCCACCCCAGCCAAGAGCAGCCATGCAGGCCGCTGGCTCCAGCAGACCCCGGCTCCACCTCTGAGCTCCCAGGAGCGGCTCCAACCCGACTCCTAGAAGCTGTTAAGTGTTTACCCAAGTCAACAGTCAGACATCAGTCCAGCAGTGGGCCTTGCTCAGACCTGAAAGTAACTTAAAACTTTTCTCCTTAGATGCACACAAGCTCTTTAAACTTAAAAGGAAATTCCCCCTAGCAATGGTTCAAAGCCCAAGTGCAAATAGGGTAGGCAAGAAGAAAGGGGGAGATTCAAAATTCAAACATGACCCAAGGCTTCCCTAGTAAATCTCCTTTAAAACAAAGAAGAATTTTTATCAACCTACATTCCAATAGTTTTTATTATCAAGTTAATTAATGACTCCTGTGTTAATACCTAAATGCTGAGCAATTAAGGGCAACAAACTATAAATGTACTTGTCTTTGCTGTTATAACAAAATCTATAAAATAAACGATATGAGCCTTTCAGTGACTTAACACAGGCCTTCTACGGTTAATTAGAATTAGAGAAATTCTAGAGAATTCACAATAAGCGGCAGCTTATAAATTAACATTAACATTCTATCATATAAATAATAAGAAACATAGATTAGAATAAATAATTAAAGAACAATAGCAATAAAGAAATGTTTATGCCACAATGGACCAATGCCAATACGCATAATGCAACTTCTGACCTCCTTTAGTGACTTATTTGAGCGGCAAGTTATTAATTCTAAAGTATTTTACCCTCATGTTCCAATGCTATCTCCTTTTCAAAGTGATGCTCATTTGCCACTTTCAGTTTACTGCATCTCCTTTTGAAAAACGCTGACCACGAAGATGTCTAAATAAAGTGGTATTTTAGAAAATATAATTTAAACACTTGTGTCTACCGACTTCCATATAAGTAGACGTAGACTTCCACTGGCTTCAACCATTGAGTGATCCATTGTCACAAGAAATCTGTCGAGCTAGTACTATTTTGTTTAAAAAAATTACTCAACAATAACCTTTTATTTCATTTTTAATCATTGAAGAAAAGCAACGTAAGTCACCAGTTTCAGGCATAATCAATATGTTCCTTCTACACGACCCTGATTATTTAACCAATCTTGGAGTCTAGTTCAGTATCATTCAGGGTTGGGTATCAGCCCTATTCTTACTAACAAAGAACTGGTCCTACCCCAAGATCATCTCTTCTTCTCTCACCAGCAAACTCGTACTCATTCTTCAAGACCTCCTCTGAGACCCTTTTACCATAGCTAGAAAACACAACTCTCTCCCACTGTACTGTCATTATCCACCCATGTCGACTCTTCTATTCAACTGGGAGCTCCTTCAGATCCAACACAATGTCTTATTCATCACTGGATGATGAATGGATATGGATATCCATTGATCCATGAATGGATACCCACCATATAAAACATTCTCAAGCACAAGGATGTTGAATAAACAGTTTATGTTTTGCTTTTCCTAACCATTCTGTCTTCTACAATTTTTCCAATGAACATGAAGTTAAAAAAAATATTAAAAAGATAAAGTTGTACCTTGAGAAGTATGCACTTTATAATATCCAATATTTCTCTCAAGAAGCTGATACAATCCTATCAGCTGGAAGAAAAACTATACCTAAAAAGGCAAAGTTTGAAATTCTCTTGCCCATTTACATAGAGTTTTTAAAAAGATCCATCCTGATATAGTCTTTTTAAATAAACTGGGACTTGTTTGAATGGAGCTTCCTCCTACAAATCTTCTCTAAGGACAGAAAGATTTTTCTGGCTATGAAAACAACAGTGTAGTTTAAAGCCATGAAAATAGAGAGAAGGTTTTGCCAGGCTGCCAACTGTCATAGTCCTGAAGTGGTGCTGAACCAGCAGAAGACCACCGTTCAGAGGAAAGGGTATTGACAGCCAGTCTGGTTTCCACACCAGGCGACTCCCTTCAGGTTACCGATTCTTGGAACACTGCCCCTGACACCTAATAGCTGCATCCGGTAGGAGGCAGTGGGTAGAAGGTCCAGGAGAAACATGTGCCACAAGAGCAAACAGGATCTCTCCTCCAGCATCTCACAAGAGTGGATCTGAGGCGGAACAAGAATTAGAGGGAAAAGGAAAAAGATTAGGAGTCTACAGGTGAAAAGAGGAGAGAGGAAGGGAATGAGAGTTTGCTAAGAGGGGACAGCGAACCGGGAAACGAACCTGCACATAATACTTTAGGACCCCAAAATGATGAAATGGAAGGCAAGTGGAAACTTTAAAACATAACAAAAAACACAAAAAATGAAAACTTATGGCATTAAAGGAGGTTTTCCCTACTGTACATAAATATTAAATCTTGGGTAAAGCAGTTTGACAAAGTAAGCTAGGATGTAAAAACACTTTAAAATGGAAGCAACTTCTTCAAACAGCTATTCTTGTTTTTGGTGAGGAAGATTCGCCCTGAGCTAACATCTGCTCCAATCTTCCTCTATTTTGTATGTGGGTCACTGCCACAGCATGGCCGCTGACAAGTGGTGTAGGTCCACACCCAAGAACCAAATCCGGGCTGCTGAAGCAGAGCCCACTAAACTTAACCAACCACTAGGCCATGGAGCCAGCCCCCATTCCTTTTTTTTTTTTAAACCTTAAAAATTAATACTTCTTAAAGAAGAAAATATGAGCATGTCGAGTAGATAAAATGTTTGGTGAATGGACTGTGCGTTCACAGCTGTGCTGATTCCTCTCTTAGTTTACAACAGGAAGAATAACCCAGGCCTATTCCACACTGAAGTTCTATTTCTGCCCCCCAAAATGAGCAGCAGAGAAAAGAAACAAATGGTAATGAAAGCAAACAATAAGAATTTGTGATATTTAAGGAGTCTCTGAGTCAACAGTAAATCAAAAAATTATAAACGTCCAACTGTGTACTTCCTCCTGATGAAATCAAATTTCTATTATCTACTCAGTCTATGACCACAGTAACACATTAGGCAGATTCTATATCTAACTCAGAATTCTGTGAGATCTCTTTAACATTGTTGGGGCTCAAAAAACAACTATGTAGAACCCTTACTAGAAATAAGATAACTTAAAATAAGAACCATTGGAAAATAAATGTTAAAACGTACATAAGTGAGCTGGTCGGGGTATCATTTGTTAAAACTTTCTGGAAAGCAATTCGGTAAAATACACCAAGTCTTTAAAATGTGCCTGTTCTTCACCGAGGAAATCCATTGGGCAAGTTTACGGAAGGTGGAAACTGTGCATGTGGCCACACACACACATGTACACACAAAGCACAAAAGAGTCAGCTATAAAAATGTTCAACAAAACACTGTTTGCAGTAACAAAAGAAATTACAAAATCTAAATACTTGGTGGTAAATGTTTACCTTCTTCAACATTGTCAAGTCTGCTTACTATGCACTAGCAAATAAAAAAGATTTTTCAATAATTAAGTCAACAACAATATTCAACATATTTACTGTGTTTCTACCTTGTACCAGGCACTGACCTAGGTACTGGGGACACAGCGATGACAAAACCAAGTCCTTCCTCTCATAAAGCTTATATTCTAATAAGGGAAGCCACAGACAACAAAAAACAAAAGAAGAATGTAAGGGTCACACAGTGATGGGCTATGGAGCAAACGAAAGCACAGTAAAGGGAAAAGGGGCACAGGGAGAAGGGGTTGCTATGCTCTAGATGGAGTGGTAAGGGAACGCTTACCTGATGAGGTACCATGTGAGTAAAGACCTCAAGGAAGTCAGTCTTCCTTGGAAGACTTCCAAGGAAAAGCCCTGCAGATACCTGGGAGAAGAGCATTGCAGGCAGGGGAACAATAAGTACAAGTGCCCTGAGATGAGCACATGATGTCTGAGAAAAGTCTAGAAGGCCAGTGCGAAAGAAGAAGGGAAGGGAGAGCACATAGCCACTGTAAAGCATCTGGCTGTGGTACGCCTGTGTGAAAGATGGGCACCAGTTAGGAGCTACCGGAACAGTTCACGCACGAGACCAGGATGCCTTGGCCCGTGGTGGTGGCAATAGAACTCGTGAGATATGTTTAGATTCTGAATAGATTTTGGAGGTAGAAAAGGTTTGAAAGAAAAAGAGTCAAGGAAGACATCAAAGTTTCTGACCAACGTGTTAGGAAGCTTTCTTGAGATGGAGGAAAATACAGAAGAGCAGGTTTGTGGAGGAAGGAGTGAGGCCGAGAGTTTTGGTCTGGATATACCGAGTTTCAGAAGCCTCTTAAGACATTCATTTAGAGATGCTGGAAGGAGCTGGGTACACAGAGTTACAGAATGGAGGAGAGAGGGCCAAGCTGCAGAAATACAGTTGAAAATCATAAGCCTGTAGGTGATATTCAAAGCCATGAGACTGAATGAGATCACACAGGTAAGGGGTGTAAAGATGAAAGGGAAGAGAGTCCAACACTGAGCCCTGACCACAGACCAACATTTAAAGGTCACAGAGACAAAAAAAACAGCAAAAGAGAGCAAGGAGTGGCCAGCAAGGTGGAAAGAGGTGCCCTGGGAAATAACCAAGGAAGGTACTTCAAGGAGGAAGATACCATCACCAGCATCAAACGCTCCTGATGGGAAACATGGGAGGAACGACAACTGTCCATTGGACTGAAAAACAGGGAGAACGTTGGTGGCTCTGAAAAGAGCTGTTTCAGTAGAGTGGTCAAGATAAAAGCCTACAGGAATAAACTCGAGGGACAACAGTAAATAGGGACTTCGAGTAAAGAGAGAAATAGGCCGGTGGTTTTGGCCAAGAAAGGGTTTTTTTGTCTTGTATTTTTAGGTGAGAGAAATGATGGCATCTTTGAATTCTAATGCGAATGATAGAAAGGGAGATTGATGGTGCGGTCAGAGAAGGGACAAAGGAAAGCTATGTACTCCAGGAGAGGGAACGCCTTACACAGGAACCTGAGATTTCAACCAGTCTACCAGAAGGCAGAGAACATGCGCAGACACAGGTTGGTGTGTGTAAGTTCTCCTGGTTGCTTGTATTTCTTCAATGAAATGGGAAGCAACATCACTAGCTGAGGGTGAAGAGTGGGGAGTGTGAAGACAGAGGGGAATGTGAAATAGCCCTAGGGAAAGGGGAGTTGTGGGGCGTTAGTGGTCATGAATTTAAAGGAACAACAGAGTCTTCCTCTCTCCTTCCCCACCCACCACTCCTCTGAAGTAGGCAGGGAGATGGATGTCATCAGGGTTGCTTAAGTAGGTTTATAAGATTGGGAGGAGTGGGGGAGGCACAATGCGTTTAAGAGTACACGCAAAAGAGGAATTACAGCAACGGATTAGGAATTTTAGCTGAGTAAGGAGGAAAGGGATGACATGAAGGGTGTGAGAAACAGCAAAAACAAGAAAAGATCAATTGACTGTATGTTTCACTTAGTGTGAAGAATTGAGCCACCATTTTAGATTATTTCCATCAATAGAAACATTTAGAGTCTCTAATCTGCTATACTGCTGGAACTGGTAATTCCTTGTATTTTATAATTAATGTGACATCCTTTACAAAATATTTTAAAATATTATATACATTGCATGTTTATTGTTATTTAAAAGATGCAGATGAGGCCAAAAAAGGGGAAAGCTTTAATAGTATAGATCACATTCTTACTCATTTTTACCATGTGTGTGTACTTTATTTACAAATCTTTGGGGTAACTTGGCTTTTCTGTTAACTCCGTGAGAGTGTTATTAAAAATGTTCTATATTTTCATTTAATATAATTATTGTTGTATAGTAATAAATCCCATGGACTCAAACCCTGCTCACGATTTTGAGTTGTTTATGTAACATAGCTGTATCACTCATTTGTACCAGTGGAGATCACAGTTTTACACACACAGGTGCAAGCCTCTGACTATTTCACAAGTCCTCTAATGCAGACATGTCTGAGCATTTACTTATTATAAACTACTCTCTGTTACACTTACGGCATTATACTGATGTTTGAAATTTTGTATATAGGTAACATGTATGAATTTTATTTCAGAAAAAATAAGGAAGCATGTAAATTATGCATATTGACAAGATTTCAAGGGGGCAGTTAGTTGTCACAGGATAAGAAAATGCAATGAAACTTCATGAGTGTAGGGTAGGAAAGCTAGATTGTCCTACAATGTATGAGAGAGACTGATCCGACAGGTAATCATAACCCGTCCCACACTACTTTCACAAGTCCCAACGTTCATTTAGATTTAAACACAAAACAACACAAAAAGTTAATTATTTAAGCCTAGAACCCAGCCCCATTTTGCATATAGGAACAAAGTATTCCTAAAATAATTTTATTTTATACTTAATTTTCCAGGAATAAAACTACCATGTATATTAAGGGAAGAATATACTTTGTCCTGTTCAGACTTTGACCAAGAGCTGCTCACCATCTTAAAAAATGACATCACCACTGACAATCCTGCTTAAGACATCTGAGTTGCTAATACAACACACTCATATATCAGTCTCATTTTGTAGCTGTCAAGTTCACAGTGATCCCACATAATACACGCAAGCATCTACTTCATGAGTCTTCTAAGTCAGTCCTGCCTGAGCATTTAATTAATATATGATATTTTACTGTATACTTCTTCCTTTCACTTTCCCATATACAGTTAGTGCATTATTCTGACTTGTTTGAAATTTTGTGTAGGCAACTTACATTATCTATGAATTTTGTGTAGGCAATATATTATTTATGAATTTTATTTCAAAAGAATAAAGGAGGCATTAGAAAAGTCTCATTATAAAATGTGAATGTGTTGTCTATAAGTTCTAAGTTATCTATTATATCACATGTTTATAGTTTGTGTGTGTGTGTGTGTGTGTGTGTGTGTGTGTGTGTGTGAGGAAGATAGGCCATGAGCTAACAGCCGTTGCCAATCGTCCTCTTTTTTTTTGCTGAGGAAGATTGGCCCTGTGCTAACAACTGTGCCCATCTCCCTCTAATTTGTACATGGGACGCCGCCACAGCACGGCTTGATGAGCCGTGTGTAGGTCGACACCCGGGATCCAAACCCATGAACCCCAGTCCGCCAAAGTGGAGCGTATGAACTTAACCACTACGCCACCAGGCTGGCACATGTTTATAGTTTTAAACCATGTAAAGGGTATCAAATAAACAACTAGAAAATATAAGAGAGCTCCAGTTCCAGCAGTATGGCAGACTAGAAACTCTAAATGGTCACTGATTGAAATATCTAAAATACTGGATACAATGCCTTTTTAGACAGATCACAGACTTGCCATGAATGTGAGTAAAACCAAGAACACAGAGAAAGTAAACCAAGAACATGGAAAGGGAGAGCAATCAAGGCTGACTTTTGCTACAGATTTTAACCTTCTGTTTGAGGACTAGACAGGGAACAGGCAAGAGGAGAAGTCTAGGGCCTGCCAAAAGGGAGTAAAATATGAGACAATACCTCTCAAATAAATCAGGGACTAAGAAGGGCCATACCCATCAGTTTAGGGCATGAAAACCCACTAACTAGACAAGAGAAATACCTGTCTTAAACTTGACACTCAAAGGTAGGAGGAATTAAAAAATGGCCCCTTTGAGAATTAGCAACCACAGGCTAACCATCACCAGGGCTTCTAGTCAAAATTAACACTGAATGGTGTGGTCTGCAAAACCTCAAGAAGAGAATTCTATTTAAAGTGGTCCCTGAGGCCAACACCACCTGAACCCACTGATCAATCTTAACACCACTTTTGTGGGACAACGAAACATTATGTTTATCCTGATATAATACACTCAGAGCATCACCTATGCAGTGTTCCAACCGTGTCAGTCAGTAATGACGTGTAACAAACCACCCCAAACTTAGAGGCCTAAAGCCACTGGCATGTGTTAGGCTTAGAGATTCTGTGGGTATGGAATTTGGGCAGAGCACAAAGGGGAAGGCTTGTCTTCATCATGATGTCTCCACAGCCTCGGCCAGAAGACAGCTGATGGCCACCCGACAGGCTGGGCTAGACCCATTTGGAGGCTTCTTCACTCAAAGGGGCAGTCACAGACCCCTCCACTGGACAGGAGCAGTGCCCTAAATGTTAGGGACATGATTTACAACCACCACAAACAAAAATGTTTACCTTCAAGCCTTTGGATCTAATTTGCAATTTACAGGTAATAGAGGGGCTAGATAAACAAGTTAAGCCACATCAAGAGAAAACAATCACACAAAGCCATTTCACAGGACAATGGATTCAGTTTTTGCAACGTGCCAAAGGCACGAATGGAAGAGGCATAAGAGAGAACTGTTCCAGGTAAAAAGACTTAAGAACTCGATCATGTATTAACCTTGTTTGAATTCTGCTTGAAACAATCCAACTATAAAGGCATCGTGAGGACCCCTAGAAACACCCAAATGTGGCTAGGTTAGTAAATGAGAGGAATTACGGCGGCATTTGAGTGCTCAGTATATCATTCTTTTTATCAGCATATTAAGATTTTTTAATAATAAAACTTTATAAAATAAAACACAAAATATGGTTCCAGGTGACTAGTGCCCACTGGCAACTGGCAAAAGCATACGCTAATCCTCCTGAGGGAAGAGAACGTAAACCCAGGCCTCAATACAGCTGTCTTCAAAAAACAAAGAATGAAGAGAAACAGAAAATTCTTAGGACTAAAAGAGAAAATATATAATGCATATCAAAATTTGAGAGATTCAGCCAAAGCAGTACTTAAGAGGAAATTTTTTAGTCTTATACTTGGCTTCATCAGACAAAAATGTTTCAAACGAGCTAAGCATTCCCTTAATTGAAACAAAAGAACAGCAAAATAAACATCAATAAAACATGAAGCAAGACATAAAGTAAAAACAGAATTTAATTAAACTTTTAAAAAAGAATATGTAATAGGACAACGACCAAAGTTGCCACGGAAAGGCAAATCCCGGGCAAGATTAATCACGAATAAAAGAAAGAAGGAAGAACTTTATGAATTAAAATGCCTTTAACTTTGGATGCTATAGAAATTAAAGTAGTAAAAACTATTATGAACAACTTTATGTTAATAAACTTGAAAAACTGGATGAAATGGATAAATTCCTAACATATAGGAAGCTATACAAGCAAAAAGCTGACTCAAGAACAAACTGATAACTTGAATATGCCTATAGTCACAAAAGAAGTAAGATTAAAAGTCAAAAAAATCAGGAATGGGAGAAAAGTTAAACATCAAGTCCTATGCAATCCTTTATGGCTTTATAGACACTTCTACCCAACATTCAAGAAACAGATCATTCTAAGTTTTAACATAAACTCTTCCAGTAAATTTAAAAAGGGACTAGTCTCTAATTCATTTTACAAAACTCCATAATATAGAGACCAAACCTCACAAGGATAATTACAACTCAATGTCATTCATGAACACTGATTCAAGAAACCTAAATAAATGTCAGCAAACTGAATTCAATGATGTATAAAAAGATAATACATCATTAGGCTAGGTTTATTCCAAATGCATGTTTGGTTTAATACTTAACAAAAACAAATAATATACTCCAATAACAGATTATAAGAGAAAAATAAAGTGATCATCTCAATAGATATAAAAAGACACATAACTTAAAATTCAGCATCCATTCATGCTAAAATCTCTTAGCAAACGAGAACAAGAAGGGAACTTCCTTACCCAATAGTGGACAGCCACAAAAAAAAAAAAAAAAAGGAGTAGACATCATATTTAATGATGAAATGCTGAAAGACTTCTTTTAAGTCAGAGATAACACAAGAACAGACAGTCCTTTCAAACAATGCATTGGAGAAGCTAGACTATAGAAAGACACAAAAAGGGGGAAGGGAGTGAATTTTTAAAAAGCAATTTTTTAAAAAATTGAGAAAACCTAAGAGAATCTACAAATGATTAGAGTTAGTAGCATCAACAAGAACTTAAAGGGTTACCAGACAAAAAGATTTAATATACAAAGTTCATTATATTTGTGTATACCAGTAACAATGAGAAAATATAATTTTTAGAAGGATACAATTTACAACAGCAACAAAATGTAAAATATATGGGAATAATTCTAACAAAAAAAGTAGAACAGCTCTTTTTTGATGAATGTTTTAAAAGAAATTAAAAATTACCTAAACAAATGAAGGGGTCAGCCCGGCAGCGTAGCGGTTAAGTTCGCCCACTCCACTTTTGCACCCCAGGGTTCACAGGTTCGGATCTCGGGTGCGGACCTACACATCGCTCATTAAGCCACACTGTGGTGGCCTCCCACATACAAAATAGAGGAAGGTGGGCACAGACGTTAGCTCAGGGACAATCTTCTTCAAGCAAAAAGACGAAGATTGGCAATGGATTTTAGCTCAGGGCCAATCTTCCTCACACACACACACACACACACACACACACACACAAAACCTACCTAAACAAAGAATAAAGAAAAAGAGAAGTCATTCAAGAAGAGGAGGGATGGTGGAGCGGGAACGTGGAAGCAAAGGAAAACTGGCCATGAGAACAAGCTGACTGAAGTGTCCCCACTGCACATAACGGGGGCTGAAAGGAGATTTGGACAAGGTCACTTTCTAGCCACAAAAATGACTCAACATTTGCCTCTTCTAACGGACACGTTTTTCTCTACATGGCTAGTGCTTCTTGGCCAATGACGACCAGCCCCACTTCAATCCTCCTGCCTCAGGGAAAAAAATTGAGACAGCTAATCACCAAATACCCCCAGCTTCCTGAGAGCAGCCAATCCAGGACTGATGCCCCACTTCTCTAACCCCTCTTAGAATCAGCCACCCTATAAACCCCCTCAACCCCACGTCTTTTCATGATGCTCCTGAGGCTCCTCAGGACTAAATTCTTCCTGGCCTGCAGCAACCCAACCTAAATAAACCCAACTTGTTTTAGGACAAGAGTGCTCCTGGTCTGTGGTCAGTGGGCTGCTACAAGGCAAAAATTGTTCAAAGGAGGTACTTCTTTTTGTTTTACCGTTATTCTTTTATAAGTATCATCTGTTTCACTGAAAATGAAAAATATATAACAAAAAAAAAAAGACCCCATTATAACAACAAAAAAGACAAAATTCTTTTAAAAAGCGTGGCAAGAAATGAAAAGTTTATAAGAAAAAATAAGCGAACACAAACAGCTAAGAAAACTCCAAAAAAAAAGAATGAAGATATACTAACCCTACCAGATACTAAAAAATAATAAAAACAGTACAGTACTGGTGCATTAATAGAAGGACCAATGGAAAGGAATGAAAATCCCAGAATAATCCCGAATACTGTATCTAAAAGAATTCAGCAAATAATAAAAGTAGCATCTCCAATCAGTTGGGGAAAGATAAATGTAATGGTTAATTTTATGGGACTTGAAGAGTGAACTTGAAGAGTGTTTCCGGATGAAATTAACATTTAAATCAGTGACTTTGAATAAAGTAGATTGCCCTCCACAATGTGAGTGGGCCTCATCCAATCAGTTGAAGGCCTGAATAGAACAAAAAGATCGGACTCCCCAAGCAAGAGGGAATTTTCCAGCAGACTGCCTTCAGACTTCATCTTCACCATCAGCTTTCTTCAGTCTCCAGCCTACCAGCCTTTGGACTAGAACTGGAACATTGGCTCTCCCAGGTCTCCAGCCTGCTGGCCCAAATTATGGATTTTGGACTTGCCAGCCTCCATAACTGTGTGAGCCAATTCCTTATAATAAATCTCTTTATCCTAACCAGTAGGATGTGTATATGTACACATATACACATTCTGTTTCTCTAGAGAGCCCCAATACACAAGATAAGGTACTTAACCAAGTAGCCACCTAGAAAAAAAAAAAAAATAAGTTGTATCATACCTCACTCCACAGATTGGGATAACTGAAATGTAAAAATGAATCTATAAAAATACTAGAAAATGACATGGGAGAGTTCCTTTGTAACTTTGGAATAAGCAAGGCTTGTACCTCCGCTAAAAATAAAACCCAGAGATCATAAAAGATTGATACTTTGACTATACAAAAATTTAAAAAGCCCCTCTGCACGACAAAAAAAAGGTGCTATAATTAATGTCAAAAGACAAACGACAAGATAAGGGAGGGTGGTTAGAAAGTTATATCACAGACAAAGGTCCAGTCTCTCTAATAGATACAGAGTTTCTATAAATCAACTTTTAGAAGACCACCAACTGAATAGAAAATTTCAAGATAAAAAGATATGAATTTAAGTCCAGAAAAAAAAGGCAACTCAAATGCTTTTAAATATATGAGAGACTCAACATCATTCTTAACAAGATAAATGAAAATTAGAACTATATTATCAGGTTGGCAAAACTCCAGAAGCTTTGTGAAACCATGCTACTGGCACATGTGTAGGGAAACGTACTCTCCCACATCGATGGTGGGAGTATAAATTGGTACAACCTCTAAGAGGAACAATCTAGCAATATTCACCAAAATTATAACTGCAAATACCCGCTGACACAGCACATCACTTCCAGGAATTTATCCTATTCATACACTTGCACATTTATGAAATGACACATACACAAAGTTTATCACAGCAGTATTGTTTAAACTGCTAACTAAAAATAATGTAAATGCTCATCAAAAGAGAACTAGTTAAATATATTATGGTATGTCCATAAAATAGAATAAAGCTATAAAAAAAGAATGAAAGATTGCTTTATGTACACCTTTGGAAAGATCTACAGAAAATATATTTAAATGGGTGGGAGAGAGGGACGATAAAGAACAGAAGAGTATGTACAGTAGGTTACAGTATGCCACCATTTGTGTAAAAAATTAAAATACGGTATTTTGCTTCTTTGTATAAAGAAACCAGAAAGACATACAATAAACTAATCAGGTGGTTATCTGTCAAAGGATGAGGCGGGTGGTGAATTAGGCAGGAGAAACTGTGGTGGGATACTTTTCTCTGTATCCTTTCCTTATACTTTTTAATTTTTGAAACATATAAAGGTATTGATTATTCAAAACATTACACTATAAAAAATGTTAAAGACACAAAGTGAGGTATCTTACTGGAACCTTAAAATTACCTTTTGTATCAATCACATTAACAAAAGACAGAAAGTATTATTTGAGGATTGACTCCCTAAAATAAAAATCAGTAGACTATGTATGCTATGTTTGGAAACAAAAGAAAAGTCTGCAGAAATGAACGTCTTGTTTGTTATGAAACAGTGGCTTATTCCATTAAATATAGTTGAGCTTCTTTTGTTTTTAAGTGTATGTGAATTCAGTGTTACAAATTCATATTAAAATTTGGCTTGATTTTGAAAATATTCTATTGGTTATTTTTACTTTGTTTTTTTTGTTTGTTTTTGGTGAGGAAGATTGGCCCTGAGCTAACATCTGTTGTCAATCTTCCTCTTTTCGCTTGAGGAAGACTGTCCCTGAGCTAACATCTGAGCCCATCTTCCTCTTTCTTTTTGTACGTGGGTCGCCACCACTGCACGGCTTGATGAGTGGTGTGAAGGTCTGTGCCCAGGATCCAAACCTGAGAAGCCAGGGCGTGCAAACTTAACCACTACACCACTGGGCCAGCCCCATTTTTACTTTATTTTAGGATCGATTTGGTGGGATTATTCTGTTTTTGGAGATGCTATGTCTAAAATGCTACATCTCATTTCCTAGAGAAGTCTTCCGAATCTATCTGAACATCTAACTCCCAAAAAACCAGAACTGATCCTATCAAACCAGACCGTCTGACTATGCTACCTAAATGTCTCCAACTTTCACCTCTTTGTCCCATCATGAGTTTAATGAAACTTAAAAAATACTTAGACATTTTACAGTTAGAGAGCATGAAAACAATAAAAAAATTCCCACATACTCTGAGGAATGTTTAGCTTACCCTGGAATACAAAAAAATGACAATATTTATGTTAAAGAGCCATGGTTATATAGTATTTCCTGCCATATAATTTATTGTATTCAAGTCAATAAAATAATGATAGTATTAATCAAAGCATAAAATAGAGCTAAACTAATCACATTAAAATAGTATTCATTAAAATAAGGCTCTACCTGTAGTATGCTTTAAATATTTAAATAGGAAGGATATTAAGTAACTAATTGCCATGTGGTAGAAGTCATTGTGAATGCTTCATAAAGGAAGTAAATTTTGAGCTTGGTCTTGAAGGAAATGACAGGCACTCAGAATCCTTAATCAAACCAGTTTTACAATCAGAGATTCATCTTAGCACACTACAGTAAAATGAATAATCTCTCTACTGAGTCCTTCTTAAATTTTGACGACACGAGAAAACATTATATGTCTACAGAGAAGTTCAATAAGACTCTGAAAGCCCTTGAAAAAGCCTATAACTTTATATATCATAAACCCAGATACTGGTCTCTCTCACTTAAAAAGCAATGAGATTGAAAGGTTATTTAATTTTCCCACATTTTAATAAAAGATCAGACCAAATAACTCTGAAATAATGGACATTCCTACCTCTATAAATCCCTTTATAAAATACCAAAATTTTGAAAAGACATATGCAAAAAAGAAGATTCTATAGGATCTTCAATCTCAGCTGCTATTTCAAAATGTTTTGAGTAAAGTCATAAAATCTCTTTAGAACTCTTCAACAAAAGCCACATGGGAAAAGACTCCAATGAACTCAAGAAAATACCTAAGAAATCAGATCAACTGATTAAAATTAAGCTTCATATATTTATCTATTTTGCTTAGCATCAACAATCTCTTCAAGATGTGTAAGAAGCATTTTAAAAAACTGAAGAGTCGATGTCATTATCTTCCCCTCTCTTCACCACCACCACCCCCCAAGAGAGAAAGAAGAGACGACAATATAAAATGGAAAGTTACATTTTGATGCTTCTAATTGGAAGCGCTATGGAAGTTTTATTTGGATTCAGAGTACGAGTCCCTAGCTCACGATGTCTTTTAATATCACTCAACGATAGTCTCTAAAACAAGATGAAACCATCATTTTACCAAATGCATAGGTACTATTTTTCTGCAAATCATGTAAGCTGAAATATATAGCCCAATAACCTAAAAGAGTATTTAACGAGGCTAATTTAAACTAGAAACTGCTTAATATACTTCAAGTACATGATTCCCTTTAGTATTTTAATATATTGTAATTGAAGTGATTATCTGTTTATAAGCCAGTTTAAGAAAAACTACACTGCCAAAGGCAACGATGTTTAGATATAGTAGCACTTACCATTAAAACAAAAACAAACCCCGAAAAGCTCAAGATGAAAATACCACGTATGTGCCAACTAGCAAAATTAAATCATCGATAAAACCATTTTCCTGAGTAAGCCTCAACAAAGTGGCAGAGCACTTCCTTGAGAGATTCAGAACACAAATGACAAAGAACATGAAATGACTGGCATTTTCTGCTCTCACTAACCAGTCATGTAAGAAGCTATTAAACTAGTCATTCTTCCCACCCTTCAATCCCAAACATCCATCCAGAAATAAACCAACAGTCTAGATTAAGGTTATGGTTTTGCATTTTCTCAAAACTACATTTTTTCCCACTGAGAACAGAATTTTTTAAATGGGACAGGAAGACGTCTCAGATCCCAGTCTGGCCTTTGAACCCAGACCGCGGGGACAGAACAGAGGCCTGGGGACCAGGAGCTGTGCTCACCTGCTGCGGCTGGTACCTCTGCTGGGACTGGGATGGCAGGTACTGCGCCTGCGGAGGGAGGTGCGGAGGCTGCGGCTGCTGGTTGTAATAAGGCTGCTGGCCCTGCTGGCAGTAACCACTCACACCTTGCTGTCCATACTGAGGTGGCATCTGTCAAGGAATCAAGCAAAGCAAGTGAGAAAGTCAAAATGTGCAATTCAATGAAATCAAATATGGTTTCAAGTCAGCAACATGAAGTGGGTTCTTTGCTAAGCAATTCAATATTTTTAATATTCTCTCCATTAGATAAATCGGCATACTGCCTTCTATTCACATATTGTCAATGAAGTCAAAAGACAATTTGACTTTGCTTTAAAAAATAATATTTTAGCAGCTATCAAATATTGATAACATCATAAAAATCCAGCGGGGGCGAAAAAAGCTCCTCATACTGACATTAAAAAATCGTCTCTGCTAAGAAAGTCAAAGAAGCATTAAGTTCATCCATTCACATGCAACACTCAAAATGAAAATGAACTCCACCAGTCCAAGTCCACTTTCTGGTATTTTGTAGGATGTTTGTGGTTTGGGTGCATGTTTGTTTCACCTAAGGTCAGAACATCCCAATTACATTTGTAGCAGATACCGTACCAGTTACATTAGCAATTCCATTTACTATTTTTGCTAAAAAGAAACTACATTGTTCTACAAACAAATAAATCCCTTTAGAAAGCAATCCTAGGTGTATCAAAAACATAACCATCAGTGAGTTCCTGAAGGAAAGATATTCATCTCTAATACAAGGATAGTACTTTCCTAGTTGATAAAACAGGTAACCATGTAAACCAAAGTGTACTGCACTGCAAATTCCAGAAATACAGACAAAAATGGCCCCAAATGAGTCTTCTCCATCTCTAATTTACATGAGCCTGAAAGTCCTTGAAATCATTGCTCAAAGGAAAGTCCTTCCCCGTGTAATAAATACACCATTGATGATATTTTTTTAATGTTTTTTTCAAACGAGAAATCTATTGACTTCTTCTAATTGGGAGACAGAGCAGGAGAGGAAAAGAAAAGCAAGATATCAGGATGGCAAAAAGCATTCCAGAGACGAGAATGGTGAAGTCACTCTGTTAATACCACAATATGGTCCATTTGAGAACTCCAAGAACTTGAGCCCCTTAAGCCCACACACTTAAGAATTCAGTGATCAGCTCCAGATACCCACTTAAAAAACTAATTCACTATAGAATATTGAACGAGGAAAAAGAAGGAATGGTAAAAGGAGGAACATTTTAAACAATTTGTCTCTAAGACCAGTTAGCACAGTAATTCATAACACATACAATGAAGTAAAAGGAAAAGATGCAAAAAGCTAAAGTTCACATTCCTTTTGACCTGATCTAGATTATTTTTAAGATTTGTCAACAATGATCACAAAACATTTGGCCAGAATGGCTCGCAAATGCCTCTCATCACACAAACCCTAAGTTAATAGAGCAGACAAGTCTGTATTGAAATCATTTAACAGCACAGTTGAATTCTTAGCTTTTATGTATTTTACAGCTTGATATCTCATAATGAATTGAATGTATGTCTCCGCCATAAGCCAAGCCAAAGAATTTCCATAAAATACAGCTCCACATGCTAGAATACCATATACTACCACAACACATATCCTTCCGTTCAACACCCATATGTTGGATTTGATATCTAATACTAGATTTCACACAAGCATCTTTGCAGTTGGATTTGAAGCAGTTAGGGTAACACTTTTGCCAGTGCTAAAACGACTGCGAAGCTCAGTCAACACAGCCAGCAACTCCCCTATGAATTGCACTTTAATATGTTGACTTTCTGGTTTACAGAAACCCGTACACACAACATGGAAGTGTTGTTTGCAGAGGGGGGCTCTATTTTCTCAGCAAGACAACAACAGGACGTACTGCAGGAGTCTACTAACACGAGAGCAGCCATGAACTCATTAGAATTGTTGCTATCTATTATTCCAGCTCTGAAAAGTTTGGCGACAAGTCGGGGTGCAGGGGATGCAGGTCGGGTGGGAGGGAGCGTGAGCAAATCTTCAATGGAACCACAGCAATGACTACAGAACACGGCAAACTTCAGAGGGGAAGCCATCAAAAACATCTGCTTGGGAGATTTTATGACTGTCTTCCCCAATTAAACACCTATTTGCTATCCTTTCAGATGCATGGTCTGATTCACTGGGTACTAACCTAACCGGCACCTCACCCTCTGAGAGCCTGGGATGAGGTCACTTACAACACAGTACAACCGGGCTGTCGGTTAGACCTGGGGCCTAGTGCCCATCAGCTGCCTCTGGTCACACGGGAGCGACGACAGAGCAGGGATTACTCAACCGTAGTTTAGCTCAAGACGCTCTGGGTTAGAAATGTATGGAATCTAAATCCAAGTCCGACTGTCCCTCAGTTGTGGGAAGATGGTCAATCACATAACAACATTTGTCTTTCATCTCCATCTGTAAGATCTATCAAAACATATAACATTATAAGCAGCAATATACTAATCCAACCTGGAATTCTACACAGATGCTATTATTACTTATTAAACTACAAGTTGTAGTGCTTTCTCTAAAATAGTTCCTAAATGTTATTTTAAAAATCAATGTCTAAATATAATACCTCAGTTGTCTGGTCCTAAAGTCTAATTCATGGAGGATCAATCTTGTTTTTGACTTAATCAATTTAGATGCAGGGCTTTCAAAGATCTGCTATATGTTTTCCTGACATCTTAAACCAAACCCAAACAATCATTACGATGGAGCATAAATCGACAGGCTGAGCCCTAGTACACTGACCGCCCCAGAGCCCACTGCTGAAGCCGTCTGCACAGACCCAGAGTGTAACCCTCGTCTCGCTCTGCGTCTTCTCACACGCCATCAAGGCACTCAGCCACTGCTCGGCCCCTCTGACCTCCATCCTCAGCGGACTCTGCTGAGGACCGAGACACCCCCTACATGGGTAAAATTGTGAAGACCCAGGGGACTAGGCCATGAGGGAAGCTCATGAGCTTTTATTTATTGCCTCGAGTTTTGTGAAATCCATTTTGACTACTCAGAGTCTCTTTGTTTACCTCTCAGTTCTCAAGCGTATTCAGGGTAAATGAGATTAGAAGACTGCTGGATGCAAGTGAAATTTAACCAAGGTGCTGAGCACCAGGCACCACTCAGAGGTGAGGACACAAAGCACTTCCAGCTCAGATGCCGTCTCTTCCCTAACCAGCCTAAGCCCAGCCCCACCGCCATCGTTCTCACGCCAGTTCCACAGGGGAGATAATCCGATTTAGTTAGTTAGTGAACCCCTTGATTATGCCTTCATGTGTTTACTGAATGTCCTCATCGCTAGACTATAAGCTCCCACACTCCCGGAAGAAGGCCGACCAGTCAACAAATATTTGTTGAATGAATGAATGTTGTTCAATGGATTACTAAATCAACTTATAAAAAATTATATAAAATTTTAAACTAATGAAGAAACACATTATAAAATTGAAATCACTTGTAGCGTCCAGGTTTTTGATACACATCTGTTTAGCTTCATCCAGTAGCCGAAAACACTGAACAGCAGCACAGGGCCCTGGCTACTAACTGTGAACCTTCTAAGTCATTATGGCCCAGCAAATGCCCTGGACCTTTATCACGGTTTGAATAAAAAGAATCACTCAACTAAATGGAAATCTCCAGAAAATGCCTGGGATAAGAGCTTTTCTGTTTGTTATTTAAAAACAAGAAAAACAAGAATTTATTTCACTCATTTCTAAAAGAGGATCTTAAAATGCAGCGTGAGCACACACAACAACAAAAAATTTATTCCAATTTTCAAAGCCGTATGAACACTTTCAAACATTATTGGAGAGGGAAAGTATAACTAAAAATGATTCATTTACTTTTAAGCATTTATTTTAGGAAACTACTTTGATAAAGGACATGAGAATTAACTTTCACATCTCTGTATCGTGTTATATATGCAGAATTCCAGGCCCCATTTTTCATTTTACCTTACCCTAAACTCTATGCTCATACTTGACAATTGAAGAAATGATCAAGGTTTATCTTCTCCCCCTTTTTCTTTCTAAAGAAGTTTTAGAAAGCAGTTTCTCCACTAAGTTGAAAAGTGCATTGACCCTACGACCTAGCAATTCTCCTTGTGAATATATACCCATGAAAGAGGACACAGTCTAACCCTAACACAGTAGGCAAATGGAAAAAACAGATTTTGCTATAGTCATACAGTGGAATTCTATACAGTAGTTAAAAAAAAAAAAAAAGGTAGTAAGATATCAAAATCGTTCAAATCTAAAAAATAAAATGCTGAATTTAAAAAGAAAGCAACAAAAGGTTAATGGAGTGTGATACCATTTCTATAAATTTTTAATACAAAAAATAGTAGTATATATTGTTTATGAAAATACTTATACAGTAAAAGCACAAAAACATTCATTGAAAGGGAAATATACAACACTCTCTGGGGAAGGGAGACGGGAAAAGACTTCAGCCTTGCATTTTTCCCTTGAAAAAAAGGAGACACAGCCTTGATGGTCTAGTGGTTCAAGTTTGGCACTCTCACCGCTTCGGCGGCCAGGGTTCAGCTCTCGGTCGCAGAACCACACCCCATGTCTGTCAGTAGCCATGCTGTGGCAGCGGCTCACACAGAAGAACTAGAAGGACTTACAACTAGGATATACAACCGTGCACTGGGACTTTGCAGAGAAAAAAAAAAAAGGGAGATATGAACCAAATGTAGTAAAATGTTAACACCTATAATCTTGGTGTAATTACACAAGTGTCTACTATATTTGTTTCTGTACGTTTCTGTATGCCTAAATTATTTCATAATTCAAAATTCTAACATAAAGATGTCACCTCCACCCTACCCCACACCCTCCACCCCCTCCAAAGGAAGAGGCATGGGAGGCACCAGCATACGCACAGGCAGAAGAGGGCCTTGAGAGAAGGGGACCTTGGTCTGCTGCTTTGCTCCAGAGACCCACTCCTGATGACTACACCCAGGAGCCCTAACCTGTTGCAGGCCTTTCACCTGGGGTAAGGCTAGGCCAAAGATTTCATTATGGTTTTCCAAGTTCCCTGTAGATTGGTAAATCTCTGACAGGAAGGGCTTTATACCAGCATTTTTCCCTATGGCTCCTACAAAGGACGCTAATCTGGCAAGTTAACTCACAGAAATAAGTTCTACAGTAAAAAACGTTTGAGAAAAAAAAATACTATAAAAATAAAACATAATATATTGGTACACTAAAGGATTTATGAAATCCTTAAAAAATTAAGAAACCCATCTACCTTCAAATCTAGGATTTTATAAATGTATCTGCCCACCAGCACACCACCACACCCATTGGAATGTAAATTCCATAGAAGACGTGGCCTCGGCAGTTCAGTTCACCGCTGTACTGAGAACACTGGGCCCGTAGCAAGAGCTCAGTGAGGATATGTTGACTGAACTCTCTGGAATAAGTATATAAATCACACACCACTGACATATAAATCTAAGAGCTTCTGCCTTGAGCTACACAATGGTCCAGTCCAATGTTCTATCTCCAAAACAGTTCATAAAAACATTGGGAACAGATATTATAACCCTCCTTGATGTGAGCTTGGAAGTTATGGTACTAAAATATACCTCAGTTTCTCTTATGGATCTGTCACCTCTGGATTATCTGAATCCATTTACATTATCAATTTGTCCCTCCTTTTGGAGGAAAACAATTTAAGATCAAAAGTAATACTTTACCTTGTCCTAAACTTATTACGGACATTTTTAAAATAGGGAAAACGCCCCACTTCTGCATTCTAACATACTAATTTTATGATATGGAATGGAATGAGCACTTTTCTCCATATCTTCAACTTTCCAGACTAAAGACCTATTGTTCTTTTTTTCACTGTGGTAAAATACACATAACATAAAATGTACCATTTTAACTATTTTTAAGCATATAGTTTAGTGACATTAACGAAATTCACACTGTTGTGCAACAATTACCACTATCCATCACCAGAACCTCACCATCCCAAACTGAGACTCTATACTCATTAAACACTAACTCTCCATTCCTTCTCCCCATCCCAGCCCCTGGTAACCATTATTCTGCTGTCTCTATAAATCTGGTTATTCCAGGTACCTCATATAAGTATGATCACACAATATTTCTCCTTTTGTGTTCGGCTTATTTCACTTAGCATAAGGCCTTCAAGGTTCACCCATGTTATAGCAGGCATCAGAATTTCATTCCTTTTTAAGGCTGACAAATATTCCATTGTAAGTATATACTCTACTTTGTTTATCTAGTCATCCATCATGGACACTTGGGTTGTTTCTACCTTTTGGTTACTGTGAATAACGCTGCTATGAAAACAGGCATACAAACACCTGTTCAAGTCTTTACTTTCACTTCTTTTGGATATACACCCAGAAGTGGAATTGCTGGATCATATGGTAGTTCTATGTTTAATTTTTTAAGGGACTGTCACATTGTTTTTCACAGCAGCTATACCATTTTCTATTCTCACCAACAGTGCATAAGGGTTCCAATTTCTCCACATCCTTGACAACACTTGCTATTTTGTTTGTTTTTGTAATAGCCATCCTAATGGCTGTGAAGTGGTATCATCTCATTGTGGGTTTGATTTTCATTTTCCTAATGATTAGCGGCATCTTTTTGCATACTTATCTGCCATTTGTTTATCTTACTTCGGAAAATGTACTCAAGTCCTTTGTCCATTTTTTAATTGGGTTGTTTGTTTTTTGTTATTGAGTTGTACATATATGTGTATATATACAACTTTATATATTCTGGATATTAATCCCTTATGTGATATAAGATTTGCAAATATTTTTTCCTGTTCTGTGGGTTGCCTTTTCATTCTCTTGATAGCGTCCTTTGATGCACAAAAGTTTTTCATTTTGATGTTGTCCGATTTATCTATCTTTTCTTTTGTTGCCTGTGCATTTGGTTTCATATTCAAGAAATCATTGCCAAATCTAATGTCCTGAAGCTTTCCCTATGTTTTCTTCTAAGACTTTTACAGGTTTAACTCCTATGTTTAGGCTGTGACCCATTTTGAGTTAATTTTTGTATACAGAGTAAGGTAAGAGTCCAACTTCATTCTTCTGAAAGACATACTGTTCTTACTCTACTCCATTGTCCCATCAGCTTCAGATCCTTTTCTAAGAAGTACAGTTTGGTTTGGGATCTACACTTCCCTGAAGAACTATATTAAATGTATACACATTCAACACACTGATGATATGTTTATACGAAGTTCAAAAATAGGCAAAACCAATTTATAGCGATAGAAATCATAACAGTGGTTGTGGGGTATGGGGACTGGCTAGAAAGAGGCATGAGGGAACTTTCGCAAGTGATGAAAATATTCTGTACCTTAATTAGGGTGGTGGTTTTATGGATGTACATATTTTTTAAAACTCATCAAATTGTACACTTAAGATCTGAGCATTTTATTGTATGTAAACTATACCTTAAAGTACAGCGGTAGAATATGTATATACACTTAATAACGAAGGAAATAGCTAAACTCTTGACCTCACATCTTTTTACGACATATTTATGTTAAACTATTCCTGCCTTTTTTATGTCTAGACGTAAATTTCCTATTTGCTAATTAAATAATGACTGTTCCTAGGTGCTTAGGGAGTTTTCCTATTTTCCCTTTACATGATCCAAAATATTACACAGCAATTGGGCATACTGAAATAATCATGGTGGGTATGTAAAGTCAAATATCTACGGGAAGTCACAATATGTAGAGAAACGATATCCCTCCAACCCAGAATTCTACTTTTGAGAATTTATCTCAAGAAAAAAATATGAAACAAGTATTCAAAGATATACGTAGCAAGGAGCTCACTGCACCCCCATGATAGCACCCCCACTCAAAAATATGGAAACAGCCTAAATGTCTACATGACCATCAATAGGGATTGGCTAAAAAAAAGGGAGGTGGGTTCCAATAAAATATCATAGAGCCATTAAAATTAATGAATCTCATTGTAGATAATATGTATTTAATAGGAAGAAGGGCTGTCCATGGATTATTGAGGTGGGGTGTAAGGGGCAGCAGGTCACAAAACAATATATATAGTCTAATGCTCTTTTTGAACATGAAAATCTCTGTATGTGTGGTATGTGAGCAAACAATTAATAGCCTAGAAGAATATACACCAAAATGTTATCTATCATTTCTTAAACCAACTCGGTGTTTTTCACAAATCTAGAACAAAATACAATTTATTTTGGATTATTTATTGCTAAGAGTTATCAAAAAATATAACAATTTATCTCTAACAGCAGAAAGCTCCTTAATTCTTATTTGTTTGTTTTTCATCATAGGTTTGAGTCCCTCCAGGTAAATTCTAACAAAATGGGAAGGCTAAAAGCATAGGAAAAATTGTAAGTTCACAGCAGCTACGTTTTAGTCATTACTGTGGCCAATTCTGCTGGCTTCCGACTTCACAGAAAGATCAAACGCTATTTTTCATGTGTAAGAGACAGACTGAAAATTCCCCACAGCAAGGAATTCAGATGCTAAGCCGATGTATGGTTGAACCAACTGCATGAGGAAATTTTATTATGTCAACATGTCCAGTCAAAAATAATGTGCTGGGAGGTAATGAAGTTGACAAGGTCAAGATCCTACAACTGCTCCACAATCTACAGTCCCTTAAGCTAAGTTCCCAACTGCGACTTGTAAACAATTTGGGTGCTTTTGTTTTTCACTGTCTTATTTTAAAAAGAAAAACAAAACTGGTCCTTGGGCTTGTCTGATGGGAAATAAGCTCTACAATTTCCTGAAATTACTCTTTCTGCAACAAATGTATATTGAGTGCTTATTGTGTGCATTGTACACTAAAGCTAAGTTCCTTTAAGTTTTCTCCAGCTTCCCTTGAGTGACAGAGAAAAACACAGGGTTGAAGGAGCTGGCAAAGCATCCAAGGGTCCAGCAGTGTCTTAAACTCCGGGACAGGCCTGATGACCAACCATGCAGCCGAGTTACACAGCTCAGATTGCTATGGAGCCCACTTCCATTTTCATCTCTGCCCTTGTTCCTGACAGATAACTTCCGGGCCACAAATACTGCTGTTGTTTTATAGACTGAAAAATAACCAACATATCTGGGCTACGTTAACCCTCTCCTTTCACTTTAAAATTTTTTTAAATTCATATCAGAAAATAAATTTACTTTTTGATTTGTGAGGTTAAGTTGAAAAGTTCTCATTTGCCATCAGTAATGTCTTTTTTCATGACGAATCTGTTTTCTAAGACTTCCTTAACAGGTAAACACAAGGTAAGATTATACACATAAACATGGTGAACATAACATACATATAATCTCTCTTGGATTTCTTTACAATTATTAATTGCCTACAAAATTTCACTGCTTACTCTAAGTCCAACTGCTCTATATTTAGCAAATCACAGCTTATGAGAACACTAGGTCAGACCAACGTTCTGCCGAGTGAATTATTCTATACGGCTGTGGGAACTAAATGGTTGTGGCTCTCGTGACCTCAATTTCCAAAAGTCAGGGATATGTCCTGAACAGCCTTTATTTCCTCTTCATAATCATTATCATTCTCTTCTCCATGAAATTTATTTATACCCTTCTTAAATTAGTTTATATTTCTAGTCCATGCTACCTCTTGAGGGTAAGAAGTTCTGGAACATTATTATCCATTTTGTAAAGTGGTACACCATTTAGTTTTCATAAAATTAACTCCAAGTTTCAAGGAGTGCCCCCTAATGCTAGTACGTAGAATTTGACTGACAAATGGATGGTCAACCAATGCAAGCTAAAGCCTTTATGCTACCAGATCAAAGATTCCTTGTTAACTGCTATCTGTCCCACTCTGTCTCTTGATCATTTTCACTGGCTCATCTAAACTGCTTTCACTGTTAGCCTTTCTTGTGGAACAGCAGCTAAACAGCCTGCATGATTCCGAGGCACAGGAAGCACGGCTGTACACAAAAGTAAGATGACTTTTGTAGTTACTGTTTAAAAAAAGCCTCTAGTATACATTTTGTATTCTCCCCTACCTCCTCACTACAGATGTTTTCACCTTTCTTTCCAGGTCAGCCAATTAGAGGAGATTTTGTTTAAGAATTCATAAAACGCAGGCATTCACTGGCAGTAAAATGCTTCCTCTCAATTACAACCAGTGTTGAACTAAAGTCTTACTGTACACAAAATTAATACACAAGTGTATAATTGTAGTTTTATGCTCAAGTGCCTTAATTATGCACTTTAAAACACTTTCTTCCCAAGGATCCATCGAGGGCATTCGATATCACAGATCTATAAAGTCGACAGTGTGCTTTTTGATAAAACAGAAGCATAACAGGAAAAAATCTGCAGCTTCAGAGAAAAAGTGTGTATGTGATGCACAAGATAATAAATCTTATTCTAAAAATCTGAGCTAGCAAAAGAGCATTATTTCCAATGTATATAAATCGGGCGTGGGGGAGAGGGTATGCTCAAGAGCAAAATTGTTATTCATATAATATAAGCAGGAAAAGAATTTAACAATGAAGAGAGCCATGCTCATTTCTAATGTGGAAGCTTTGACATCTAGGGTACCAGCACCTACATTTAAAACAAAATGAAAAATAAGTGTTTTCCAACCCAAACATACGCATTTTTAAATTAGAGGATCTTAACTATGGAAATACATCCGTGTGACTTGCACAAGGCTCTGCTTCTGTGGAGGTCATAGTACGTAGAGAGAGAAATGAAGGGCTCTGAAGGCAACCTAGAGTAATGAATAGGTCAATTCTGCTAACAGAAGCAACAATTTCCTAGAAAAAGCGACTTGAAAATAAAAAAAGAGAAAGCAAAGGCCTGTGCTGCCTCCCAGGGATTCAGCTGTCTCTACCCCAAAAAGCACTTTTCCAAGAAAACAGGCATGTGACATCATTTATTTAGTGATGAATACATCTCACCGGAAAGCAATTGGGAATTTCCATCTTTCTTGTTATACTACTGCCCAAACTGCAACAGGTCGTTTTGAATCAGTGAATATAATCTTTGAGTTGTTTCAATTTTTTAAAAAAATACAAAATCAAAAGTCATAACAGTACAACAGTACCTCACACACGTTAGAACAGCAGGGTCTTCTAATAAGACTTTAAAATAAGTGTCAGGCTACAGTATGTTCACGTTTTATAAAACCACCCACTTGGCCCACACACACGTGGTAAAGATCCCATTCACTACAGGGAAAAGGGAAAATATTCAGCAAGGACAACCGATGGGAACTATAAGGAGCTTCTTGCCTAGCTGCCCTTCTGGCCAGAGAATTCTATTTTTATAAAGCACAAAAAGAGAAGCCAAACGCTTTACCACTTTCCTATATAAACCCAGCTGCCAAAATGGATGTGCCAAAGGGGAATTTCAGAGAATTTTAAAGAGATAACCTTTGCTGAGGCTGCAATGTCAACTTTGTAACCGCATGACTGGAACATGTGCACTGAATGCTAGATTGAAAAGACTGTTCTATTTGAGATAACTATGGAGTGGGGGAAACAGAGAAAACAGGGATTTACCAGAATAAGACTAGAATTCTAAAACAGCCAATGGAGAGACAAGCAACTGCTATCTTCGACGGCAGTGAACTTGATGGTGGGAGGACAGGACGGAGACCATTCTCCACAGGCTCTTTCTACCTTGGGAATTTTATACCATGCATATAAATTCCTTATTTATGTGTGTGTGTGAGTGTGATTTTTCAATACAGCTTTGAGGTTTTTCCTTTTTTTTTTTTTTTTTTATGAAAGGTGATTTTATTGTTAACAGTCCAAAGCTCACCCTTTGAGGGTGAGGGGACTAGTTGCTTCTATATCCTTTCTCATCATTTTTTCTCTCCTGCCAAAAAGGAAAAAAAAAAAAAAAAAAGAAAGAAAACAAAATGATTTTGGTAACTGAGTTGATGAAATGTGCATAAAAAGCCACCAATCCCCTCAAAAATGTAAATTTCAAAAACTATATTGTGTTAAAACATGATCCTCTAAAAATATACAGTCTAAGTCTTCCATAAGATATTTTTTAAGGGAGAAACATGTACTCATTAATCTATACACCCGTAAATGTAAATGATGTACATGGTGAAAAATGTATGAAGGGAGAAAAATAATAGCAATGGTAACGCAAAAGGGTCAGACTTCTGCACACACCATGACCAAGACCCAAACCTGGCTATTCAAGTCTTCCTCTGAGACTCTGAGAATTCAGTAGACTGCAGAATCTAAGAATAGGCAGTCCCAGGGGAACAACTAGTACGGGGCCCTTTGCTGACATCCTCCCTGAGTGGAGGCATTGACACAGACTCAGAGGGTAGCGAGGCGGCTGCAGGCTTTGTCCTGAGCTACCCGGGGACAGAACAGGCTTCAACGGAGCAGAACTAGCCGGTCATTTTATTTTTTGCCCTGACTGCGGTCATAACAAATGATGAGGGGTGAGAACAAAGAAGTCCTTTTGCATTAGAAAATGTTTCTACTCCTAACCCACCCTCTCTCACAGAGCAGTGATTTCTCCCCTGAACCCCAGATGAGAAGGTGAGACTGGAGGAAATATGTACACACCTCGGTGGTTGAAAAACTGACTCCTTGCATTTTATTCCCTGGATCATAGTCCGAGTGGGCTGGGGAGAGTAGGGGGGGCGGGATGGAGATGTTCAAAAATATATCTAACACACACAGTCATATATTTGGATCGATAAGCTATTATGGCTTTTGTTTTGTTTTGTTTTTGTTTTGCTGAGGATGATTTGCCCTGAGCTACCATCTGTGCCAATCTTCCTCTATTTTGTACATGGGTCGCTGCCACAGCATGGCTGACGAGTGGTGTAGGTCCGCACCCAGGATCCGAATCCGTGAACCTGGGCTGCCAAAGCAGAGCACGCCGAACTTAACCACTATGCCACGGGGCCAGCCCCAATAAGCTATTGTTTTAAACTGAAAATACACATCCATTCACCCACCCTCAGAAGGCTAAGCCTAATTACAGTTTACTGTGAATTACTTTATCACGCAATGTGAGAACAGGTAGAGATTCAGAGGTCACCGATTCAACCCTCTCCTTATTAAGATCAAGAAGCTGGGGTTGAGGGTTAGGAAACCTGCACCATTTCACTCAGCTAGAGTCACAGACAGAACTCTCTGCACACACACACGCCCAGGCTCATTCCACTCTCCCACGACACCCAGTCACTGAATGGAAGGACGGGGGAGTAATACGTTAAGTGAAGCGTGGAGGAGAGGCTGTAAAGGGACACTCAGGCTGGGGCAGGAAGAGCAAAGGACACTTTGGTGACCTCGCTCTGTTCTAGAAGAGAGTAGTGTAGGAACAGGCGAGAGTACTGGGGAGCCTAAAGAACTAAAGAGAGGCAGCAGGAGTGGGAAGGGGTGGAAAACCAGGGAGACAGGTGAGTAATAGGGCAGTGGCTACAAATGAGAAATGCACACAAATTTTTTTAAGTTTTAAAAACTGAAATGTTAAAATCTAGGTGGTTTAGATTAATTTAGAAAGTATTAGGATAAAAATTTCTACCAACTCAGACACCATATACTCAGGACAAAAGCGAGGAGGGGGGAGTCTATTTGAGTCATTTAGCACATAAATTTAACTCATACGATAAACTTGTGATATTGGGTAACAGTTTAAAGAGGAGTTCCATTTTGAGGTTGAGGCAGTATGAGGAAATGATGCTTTGGATATAATATCAAATATTTCAAAGCCCTTGAAATATAAATATATTTCAAAGCAAATGTTTATATAAAAAGAGAAAATAATTTAATTTCCCTTGAGAAAGAAGATGTGCAATTTTTTTCTTACTTCATCAGATGGAACAACATGTACCAAATATTCCCAGAAGATTGGTCAGGAAAAAATATAAGATGTTGACATTTTAAAATCATTAACTGAAAGACACCTGGGGGCGGGCAGAGGAAGATTTACTCAATGTAGAATTTTCAACAAATTAAATGTTTCACTTCTTTCTACTGTCTCCTCTATTTATATTAACAAATCATTAACATTAGACATTCTAACATGATCATTTTGAAAATCAATAAATAATCATAAAATCATAATTATCCCCCTCAAAACTATACTTCGACACAGATGTAATCTCAGACTGTCCATTCTAAATACCTTCCCAGGTAAGCCAGTAGACCTCGGGAAATACAAAAGCCATTTAACTGTTTCTGCTAGAACATGAAGGGGTATAAAATAATTGTCCTAGGATATAGCCGTCCAATCTAATGACAAATAAGGATAATTGGGCCAAAGTATTTCTAACTAGACCATACTCTAATTCTACTTTATTTTAACTATAAAAAATCAATTTCTTACATTACCATTAAAAGGAAAAAGCCAGGTTTTAAACAGTATCCCAGAATGATTTTCATTTTAATAAATCCTTTAAATTTAAAAGATGCACGGTACATGTTATTGGGCGGTGGGGGGGGAGAGGGGGGATTCCCAACTATTCATTCGACATATTTAGTTCCCTTTCAAGGATGTTGCTTACGGGACAGTGGAAATCCATCAGAGCAGCAATTAAACAAGGCAACCATGAGGTCAGGAAGGCTCTCCTGGGCTCAAGACAAGGTATGAGGAACGGGTGAAGAATGGTCATATTTGAGCCAGCCCTGATGGCCTAGTGTTTAAGGTTCAGTGCTGTCACCGCTTTGGCGGCCCGAGTTCAGTCCCCGGTCGTGGAACCACACCACCCATCTGTCAGTAGCCATGCTGTGGTGGTGGCTCACATAGAAGAACTAGAAGGACTTACAACTAGGATATACAACCATGCACTGGGGCTTTGGGGAGAAGAAGAAAAAAAAAAAGAATGGTCATATTTTCTAACCAGAGATGCTACATTTAATAATCACTCACAATCACTTAAAACCTACAGCTATTTCTTACTGCCATAGAAAAGAATGAGCAACACTAGTATCTGGTCATTTGGTGGTTCCTGAAACCTCTTTCCAGTGTACTCCACACCCCACACTGGTGGGAGCCTAATAAACCTACAAATCCCCGCCACCCCCTTAGCAGACTACAATCCCTTACACATCCAGGACAAATTAACCATCAGGGTTTGCACACCCCATCCTTAACAGGTTCTAATGCTCCCGAATGGAACTCCCCATCTACAGAGGGGCCTCGGGGCGCTGCCTTCACTGCAGGCTCCTCTGGGGCTTTTCTGGGAAGCAGTGCTGCTCAGGTGGCCACGCCATGATGTGGGGCTGATGTGGCCCTGACATGGCACAGAGGAGACCTGCCAGGCAACTGCTGAATCAAGTAACTGCTTTCAATTTTCCATCTGGTTGTCCTGCAAACAGACCATATTTTAATTCTACTTTATCTCAACTACAAAAAAAAAAAAAAAAATCCTTAAATTTCCATTAAAGGAAAAGGAGGTGGGAAATGAAAGGAGCTTAAAAATCCTGAAGGTTAACCAGAGCAACGGCTTTCCAACGTTCTGATTTCAAAAGAATTATGTTTTATCTCACAACCCTGACATGAGACCCACACATGACACCCTCCTACATGTGATGTATTAGTATTTTCTGTTTATATTCAAATTCACTCCCTTTCTAAAAAATTTCTGGTTGCAGCCTAATACACTTCTTTCAAGCTCCCACTAATGGATCACAAGGAGCAGTTTAAAAAACACTGCATTCTAGGCCGGCCCGGTGGCGCAGCGGTTAAGTGTGTGCCCTCAGCTTCAGCGGCCCGAGGTTCGCAGGTTCGGTTCCTGCGCGCACACCAACGCACCACTTGTCAAGCCATGCTGTGGCTTTGTCCCATATAAAGTAGAGGAAGATGGGCATGGATGTTAGCTCAGAGCCAATCTTCCTCAGCAAAAAGAGGAGGACTGGCATCAGATGTTAGCTCAGTGCTGATCTTCCTTACAAAAAAAAAAACCAAAAACACTGCATTCAAGGATGATTTTTTTTTTCAGAGAATCTCAGGTACTGTATCAGAATAAATTAGCGTCCATGGATACTGGTTCCTGAGGTTCCTCTCCCCTGACCTACAACTGCCATTGATACACAATGCCACTGCCAGAGAAACAGAACCACTGCTGGTCTGAGCAGGCCGCACAGCTGGAGCAGTTCAACAGGAGACGACCAGCCAACGGAGAGAAGGCACACTCCCACAGGGCAGGGGAAGGACCCAGTGACAGCACCTCCTCCTCAGAGAGAAGGAGACAGCAACTCCTGGAAGGAGGACGGAGTAAACGCCTGAAAGGCGAAGAAGAGAGAGGAAGCTGGAGTCAGCCAGGGGATGATCCTGAGCTGGGAATCAGGAGAACGAGGTCATGCTACAGTGCACATCAAACTTACAGCTGGAGAAGAGGAATGAAACCAAAAATATGGAATGAATTGAGTTCCAGAGGAGGCGAAGCAAGGAAAACGAGATGGGATTCAATTTTAAAATAAAAAAGAGTGAAGAGGAAGGGCTATGACTTCTTTTGATGGTCCACGTGGATCCCAAAGGAAAGTAAAACATCATAGGGGTGGGGGGCATGGAGGACCCGAGCTGTGGGAATCCTGACCACCACGGCCCTGGGGTAATTCTGAGGCTCCCCAGCAGTGAGTTCTTTGCCAAGTTTATATGAATATTCAGGCAAATAATCTCTCTGGGAGAAATACTTGGAAAAAAATTATAACTACTACTACCTGAAATTTGCAATAGCGCTACTAAGAAGAATAAACCGAGTTAACATATAATTGAGAAATTGAGTGCTTAGGAGAAAGACTGTTGTAGGTAGAGAGGATGGGGTAGGATGCTGTAAGAAGGTGTCTCACCATGTTCCCTGACCAACCAGCACCGGGACAGAAGAGACCGAAGGCAGGTGTGTTCACTGAGTTTCCACCCTGAGAAGACACAGAAATCAAGCCACTGAACTCTCCTCCCTCAGGCTCCCCTGGTCCCCCTCTCATAACCTTACTTTGTTCTCCACCTCAAGGCTTCAATATGAAACCCCCCACACCACAAATTACAGTATAAGGCAAATCAGCTCTCTTTTCTCCAAAACGACTTACTATACTAACTACCACACGCCTCATTATACAAATTTTTCATTGATACCAGCTACCCCCCAAAAATAACATTCATGACAATACCAGTACTTCCATGTTTACGTGGTGCTTTTAAACTGTTTAAATTTTCACACAGATGATTTCATTTAACTCCGTGACAATCCTATGAAGAGGGGCAGAATTAGTCTCCTTTCACAGAGAAGAACTTTAAAATGTCTAAGAGCAGATGGACAATTGGTGACAACTGGTGCTTTATTTCTGGTCTCCTGGTTCACAGACCACAGTGTTGGCAGAGAAAGGTGTGGCAAGCTCCCTAACTGTCAGTATCTGTACCTATGCTCTATGGACCCAAATGGATTCCAAACTTATCTATATTATCCATTAAATCACGTGTATGGATTCAACATTTTATTGAGCAATAAAGTGTCAACAGAATCATCCTAGGCCCTCAGAAGATACAAATGTGAATAAGACAAAATCCTTGCACGTAAGCAGCTTACAAGCAGAACAGAGAGAGAATATGTTTTACAACTCAGAATAAACAGAGAGATTTTGAGCAGTAACAGAAAAGGCAGCAGGTAAATTCCACTTGAAGAGTTAGGAACATGAGTCCTGGAACATTAGGAAGTACTGTTCAGACCACAAGTACTGGACCTCGGCCTGGAGGGAGGACTCCACTCTCAGCTGGCAGAGAAGAGAAAAACAGGAATCTCTGCTGAGTCACAGAAACCCAGTTGGGGAAGACAGGAACATATTAAGAGAATGAGGAATAAATAGTTCAGTACAGTATGAGGTAATGATAGCAAAGAATTTTGATTAATTCCCAAGGCCACGCTATGCATACGGCAGAGGCTTAAAACAAATAACGGCTGTATGAATGGCTGACTCTATAATAAATCAGTATATTTTATTGTTTTAAAACACAGACATATGAGTTACCACTCGAATTAATGAGTTATAGTTAATTCTCAAATATCAACTGTGGATTGTCCGTGGAAAAATTTTAAGCCCATTAAGGCTTTTCCCCTTACCACACACACCTTCTGGATGTCTCCTCACATTACTAGCCAAGAGCACATCTTTTTCACATTAACCCAAATAAGCCATTAGTAGAGAGGTAAACTTTCTGCCCTCTGAAATCAAATACTGAATTCCAAAACCATGTAGTAATTTTTAAGGAGTACCTATTGTCTGGAATTATTGCTATAAATTCTCCCCTTTAATCAACATGAAGACACACTGAGCATACCCAATGTGTACCACTTAGACTAAAATCCCAATAATGGGGGACGGAATTAGTCAAGTATCGTGGTACAGCAACCCACACAGTCCTCAGATTGCCTGAAAAATAGGTGACACAGAACTGAAGACAATACACCATATGTGCAGACATTAAGAAAAAGAACCTGAATATGTTACAGGTGACATTATATATACGTATGTGTATGTATATGTATGTATAATACATACATGTATATGTATGTATAAATATGTATATATAAATAAATATATATATTTATTTATTTGAAAAATAAAACTACTAAAAATTATCCAATTTCTTCTGGCATTTCGTGAACTTCAAATCTGGTACGTACATTCAAAATTTCAAACACCACGTTCCAGACCTCAATTTGGGTCCAGATAAGCAACCTGCGGGTTGCCCTAGGACTCCAGAACAGCATCCACCTGCTGAGGTTAGAAGAGCGGCCCACAGAGAAGCTGTTCCGGACCTCACAGCCAGGGTCGGCGGGTGGAGGCTGACCCGGGCCGAGTCACAAGTCACCTGGCAGAGCTGTGGAAAGGCCTGCAGGCCCAGGGCCACACACTGTGACGCTGCGGCTGCACAGACACACGCTACCGCGCTTCAAATCCATTCTAACCTCCATCAAGCCACAAGACCAGGACACGCTTCTAAACCTTCTCTTTTAGCCTCCTTTTTCGTTACATTAGAAATAAGAGAAAATGACTACAAGAACTGCTGTCAACTTAATATTTGTTTGTTATGCAAAATTCACCAGTATTTTCTAAAATAATAAAAGCTTAATAACTACCATGCACCAAAAGCCATCAATGTTTTTTTCTTATGCAAATCTTACATAATACATTTTTTAAATAATTACAAAAATGTCCTAATCTAAATATAGCATTATGTTTGACACTTTAAACCCTACACCGATTTATCGACCACCCCACAAATGCTCCAGAGCAAGCTTGTGTCTCTAAGACCATCACAGACACTCTCTGGAGTTCTCTCTCCCTCTCCTTCCATCACCAGTATTCCAGTGTCCACCTCCTCCCTTCTCTCTCCTATCACATCCCCCTTGCCCTCTGACTCCCCCTACTAATGACAGACAGGGTCATTCTTCACATTAGGATGTCTCCCTCCCCTAGAAAATATAATCTCTTTCCGCCCTCGCTTTCTCCCTTCTAACTCCAGCCTTGTTCTCACTGTCCTCTCCTCTCGGTGACATTAACCTGCACCCTCTCACCACCTAGCCCCCACCGCACAGCTCAAATACACCATGGGGTGGAGGGCAATCTGGGCTCGCAGGAGCCCACGGCCCCCAGCGGAACAGACTTCTAAAACCCTGCAATGTTGGAAGGGTTCTGCTCCTCTGGTGACAGTTTGCCATCTGCTGCTGCAGAGAGGGGTTTGAAATATTTGTCGTTACTATATTTGCTTTGTTTTCTTCCTACCATCATGAAAGAGTGGACTCAGTTTTCCGAGATGGAGAGACCACTAGTCTGAAACACAGGAACACTAAGCTTAACACACACACACCTCTGCACGTCTATACATGCATGTGTCATGTTTACATCTTAACTCACAGCAAGAGTCAATGTAATATTTTATAAAAACAGTAAGATATAAACCCTCTGTCCCTATAACAGAAAAACTACCTGACACTCTCAAAATTCTTAAGAATTTGCAGATGTGTTTGATATAAAAAAAAGCAACTAGAACACCGCTTATACTAGTTTTGAAGTAGTTCAGTCCCAAAACACATTTCCCATTGTTATAATCTTTTAAAGTGCTCATCCACGTGGCTTCTACAGAAATCAGCGAGTGTGAAACACATATACAATTCACAGAGGGGGGAAAAGTGCAAAGGCTTAACTACTGTCCTCTCATTTGCCGTTGTGCAGAGTGGTGGGGCACAGTCACAAAAGCGCTTGTAAATTCCACTGGTCTAATGAACAGATACAGTTTTCATAATTTTTATTGCTGTACGCTACAGCTGAGCGATTGTCAGGCCAATGCCAAAGTACAGGTTTCATTTGAATGACATATGGCTTCAGTCAACCAGAGAGATGTTACAACGTTAAACAACACAAGTAGACAGAACAAGAATACAAAATGCCAAATTAGCCCTCGCCGAACCAGATATGCTAGAGCGGGTCTCAGGCGAGTGTATATATTGTGAACATCCCTCTGAGCCCCTCACGGCCCCCCACCAGGGCTCAGTGTCTTGCAGGCTGGTGCACTGGGGACAGGCTGTGTGGACTCTGGAGGCAGAAGCAGGGTCAAGCTCCAGTTCTGCACTTACCAGCCACACGTCCTCTGTCAGACTATGTGACCTCTTTCATCATCAGTTTCCGTATCTCCACTCTTGTAAAACGGTATTGCAACACTCCTTCCATCTCGATGAATGAGACGCCCATGTGAAAACCTCCATGCATCTTCAACCACTATGCAAACAATCACATGATAATAACACTTATCTCACCGATAAAAACTTCCTAAAGCACGGCCAGTCCAAGTGGTGAAGCAGCAGTATGGTGAACACCTGTGGGCCCCTTTGGCTGCCGGGGCTATGAATACTCTTCTGGTATTTGGATGATTCCTCACCTCATGACTCTGATAGGAAACTGTGCTGCAGTGATTTATAATAAGAAATATATATTTGGTCTTTGTCCCTGTTTCTGGCACTGAGGTCCTAAAATCCCTGGAATTTCCTAAGTGATGAGAGCCACAAAGGTGTCTTTTGTTACGTTAACGAGGTGATGTTCAGAACTCAACTAAGGATGGGGGCTGGTTGCCAGGAGAACCAACCATGTGATCAGAGGATTGCAACTTTCAGTCCCACCCAATTCTGGGGAGGGGACAGGGGCTGGAGGTTGAATCAACCGCCGACGGCCAGTGATTTAATCAGTCAAGCCTATATATTGAAGCCTCCATAAAAGTCCAAAGGGACAGGGTTCAGAGAGCTTCCACGCTGGTGAACGAGGAGATTCGGGAAGAGTGGCAAGCTCCGAGAGCACGGAAGCCCCTCAGCCCTTCCCCATACCTGGCCCTAGGCGTCTCTTCCATCTGGCTCTTCCCGAGTTACATCCTTTAATAATAAACCGATAATCCAGCACGTAAAATGTTTCTCTGAGTTCTGTGAGCCACTCTAGCAGATTAATTGAACCCAAGGAGGGGGCCGTTGGAACCTCGGGATTTACAGGTCAGAAGCACAGGTGACAACCTGGACTTGTGATTGGCATCCGAAGGGGGGAGGAGAAGCTGTCTTGTAGGACTGAGCCCTCTAAATCTGGGGCACCTGATGCTATCTCCAGGGAGATAGTGACAGAACTGAGTTAAATTGTAGAACCCCCATGGTGTCCAAGAATTGCTTGGTGGGGTGGGAAAAAAACCATATACTGTAATTGGTGTCAGAACTGTAGAGGCAGACTCTGCCTCCTAATAGAGAGGCTGAAAATGCCAGACACTTGCCTTCCCAAACTCATTGGCAACTAGGGTGTGGGCATGTGACCCAGGATCAGCCAATCAGACGCACACGCCCTGTGCACCTTTGACTCATCTGGTAACACAAAGAAACAAGGACAGGAGGCAATGTTCCCAGCAGTACACGCAGCAATACGCAATTTCAGGCGTGTGTCACATGTGCGTGTTACCAGGACACCAGCAGAAGGCATGCTGGAGGACAAGCTGTGGCATCGCACACTAAGTGACAGTGGCGGGGATGCCTCTGTCCTTGTGACCTGGTTTGGCATCATCCTCGCAGTGTGGTCTCCCCCGTGCCTGTCCTTCTTGCTGGCCCTGTTCTTCAGTCTTCCTGGCAATCCTGTGAGCTTCCCAATAGCCTGTCAATACTGCCTTTTCTGCTTGGATTGGCCAGACCCAGTTTTCATTCTCACAACTAAGAATGCTGCTGATACAAGGAGTTTCTGAAATGGTAGGAAAGATAAGCAGACAAACTGCAGGAGAACTTCGAAATGTGCAGCACAGCAGAGCGAAAAAAGAAGACAGAACAGGGCCAGCCCGGTGGCACAAGCGGTTAAGTGCACACGTTCTGCTGCGGCAGCCCGGGGTTCGCCGGTTCGGATCCCGGGTGCACACCGACGCACCGCTTGTTAAGCCATGCTGTGGCAGTGTCCCATATAAAGTGGAGGAAGATGGGCATGGATGTTAGCCCAGGGCCAGTCTTCCTCAGCAAAAAAGAGGAGGATTGGCATTGGATGTTAGCTCAGGGCTGGTCCTCCTCACAAAAAAAAAAAAAAAAGAAAAAAGAAGACAGAATATGACAGATAAATGTCACGACACATGATGAAAGGTGGTCACTTCATCAAATCTGTAGGATGAGAGCAAGAAAAGAACCAAGTCCTTCAAAAGATTTTATTTAACTAATCAAAAGTAAAGAATAGATGTGTAGCTATGACATACAACTATCTACTGGGGCTTTGGGGGGGAAAAAAATAAATAAATAAAATCAAAAAAAAAAAAAAAAAAAAAGTAAAGAATAGGGGCCAGCCCGGTGGCATAGTGGTTAAGTTCACATGCTCTGCTTCAGCGGCCCGGATTTGTGGGTTCGGATCCCAGGCGTGGACCTACACACCACTCATCAAGCCATGCTGTGGTGGCATGCCACATAAAAAATAGAGGAAGATGGGCACAGATGTTAGCTCAGGGACCATCTTCCTCAAACAGGAAGATTGGCAACAGATGGTAGCTCAGGGCCAATCTTCCTCACCAAAAAAAAAAAAAAAGTAAAGAATAAATATGGTCATGTAACAAGATTTCAGAGGCAGCCAGTTCTAATGTATTAATGATGATCACAAGTTCAGTAGTGGATACATTCAATATTAACCCATAATTTTAATATAGGGAGAGAAATAATTGAAGTAGAACTTGACTAAATGTAGATGGGGGCCAGTGGGCAAGGAAGATCTCACAGAGAAAGTGACTTCTGATGCGAACAGAGAAGGGGAAGGAGGAATGGGTAATTTCAGACAGAGGGAAGAGTATGACAGAATGGAGAGAAACAATGCGTGGTGTATTCTCAAACTGCAACTATTTCAGTAAACTGTTGCAGAGACATAGAAGGGAGGGCTGGCAGGAGACAAGGTTGGAAAGGAAGACAGGAGTCAGTTCAGAAGGGCCATGTCATCAGGCTAACAAGTTTGGATTTTATTTTAAACAGGAATTCCTGTAGGCAGGAAAGTAACATATCAGATTTGCATTTTATTTTAGCAAGATTACTGTGAAAACTCCATGTGAAGGAATAATTAAACAAAAATTGATTCTTAGCCACTTGGGATTCATAGAGCCTGTGAGAATATAATGACCGAAAAATGTACATACACACACACATGAAAAACTTAATATTTAGTTTTAAAGGGTCCACAGCCTCCTGAAGTCCATCTGTGAACACTCAAGGGTCCACGGACCTCAAAGTGAGAATGATCTAGAAGCAGGATACAGAAAATTGGCAAAGACACTGGTTGAGAGGCTATAGCAACTGCCCACAGCACTGATGGCCCAGAACTCAATGAAGGTGAAGGCTATGAAGAGAGAGAGAACAGAAAAGGGTTGACACAATCTGCAGGAATCAGTGATCAGCTGGATGTGGGCAGTGAGGGAGGAACACCCAGGATGACGTCCAGATGGATGACTTAAGTGATGGAGCAGTGCCATGATTTTATGGGGCAAATGACGGACTAGGGAAAAAAGCCAATGGGATACTCAGAACTGAGTTTCCAGGGACACGTCTGGGAGGAGATGCCCAGCTGTCAATCAGAAATCGAGAGTCTCAAGCTGAGCAGGCCGTAGTCCATGGTAGAGTCATCGGACCAGCATGGAGCAGCAGAGGCTACATGAGACATCTTGACGTGGCAGGGTCGAGAGGATAGGAGCCAGGCCAGAGACCACAAGCGGAAGCCAGGACTCAACATAAAGTCCACAGGCCAGAAGGGGTGAGGCTAGCAGGGCCTCAGGTTCACAGTCAAAACACCACCTCAATATCATCTTATAAACAGAAATACAAATGTGTTAGTCTGTGCATGTGGTTTATCTACATAATTACATCAGTGCCATCTACTCTAAAAAATATAGAACCTGGATAAAATTCTTTAAATAACTCCGATCAGTAGCTAGTAGATACAGTAAGAAAATCAACAGTATTATCCGGAGTTACAATTCTCAATCTTTTCAGAGCCCAACTTCAAAAAGCATAGTGTATGCAAACAGAAATCTTTAAGGATGCTTTTAAAACACCCATATAATTTCGAATACTCAACAGTACACTTCAGTAACACTAAAAATCTAGAAAGGAATTTGCAACCTCCTTTCAGGAAAGCAATTCTTTCAACAGAAGTATTTAGCATGTTATATAAACATGTTATTCAGAGAAATGTACAACATAGGGGATTTTCATCACATTTACTACATTTGTTAGCCAAAATGTGGCACTCTTGTAATCACCAGCAGCGCTGCAGTGAAACCTCTATAATATTCAACAACAACAAAACGTGGCAGTGAGCCATCCTTCTATTAAGAAAAAGAAAACATTCTCAAGAAGTACAGCTTTCTTTGTGACTTTTTCCCCCTAAGAAACTCATTTTAAACAATAGCTCACTGGCAAAAGCATGAGACTGTTTAAATTTGGGCAGAGTCTGGCATCTTTACTTTGTAAGGAGAAGTTGGCAGGAGAAAGACTATAATAATTTTAAGGTTTTATTATTTTCACACTAAAATGCAGAGTGTGAAATAAAAATAACAAGAACATTAATCCAGAATATAATTTCATTTGGTCATGTATCTCTTTGTGACCTCAGTCAGCTTGTATCACTGAGCACCATAAATGCAATTAATCTTGAATAAATGGTAAATGGTTCTATGCTTTCCTAGGGAACGAAATATAGATGTCCCTAACTGGACTGACAGATATACACAGATATGCAGAAAGCTTATGGTACTCAATCAACAATTTGTAAAGCTCTGAAATCTGATCATCCAGTGCATTCACTGGTTGTGGTTGCACTCACAACCATTTCTTAAGAAACTAAAGAATTCTTTCCTTCTACATAATGGGTTTTCTGCTACATAACACGCTGTAATGCAACGGAACTCAAAGCCAATTGAATAAAGGAATGAAGCAACAATGAAGAAATGGTTATCAGTCTCAAATATTTACCTCAATACACTCTTGATCTGTATATTCAAATAGGCAATTTAAAGATGGTCTTTTAAGTACACTGTACTGGGGCCGGCCCGGTGGCGCAAGCGGTTAAGTGCGCGCGCTCCGCTGCGGCGGCCCGGGGTTCGCTGGTTCGGATCCCGGGCGCGCACCGACGCACTGCTTGGTAAGCCATGCTGTGGCGGCGTCCCATATAAAGTGGAGGAAGATGGGCACGGATGTTAGCCCAGGGCCGTCTTCCTCAGCAAAAAAAAAAAAAGAGGAGGATTGGCGGATGTTAGCTCAGGGCTGATCTCCTCACCAAAAAAAAAATAAATAAATAAATAAATAAAGTACACTGTACATTTTAGCAGACAAAAGGAGATGCTGTATGTCAATTAAATTCAAATATTTAGGGGCCGGTCCCAAGGCCTAGTGGTTAAGTCCAGTGTACTCCGCTTTGGTGCACCGGGTTCAGTTCCTGAGCACGGACCTACACCGCTTGTCTGCGGCCATGCTGTGGCAGCAACCCACATACAAAATGGAGGAAGACTGGCAACAGATGTTAGCTCAGGGTGAATCTTCCTCAGCAAAAAAAAAAAAAAAAAGAAAAGAAAAGAAAAAAGAAAAAAAATCCAAATATTTAATTGATCAGTTACTACAGGCAGGCTATTCTACTTTATGCTACAGTGATGAAGTCAAAATGTGGCTCCTGCTCTTAAAGACCCTAAAGGAGCAAAGCACCAGTACTCAAATTACCATACGTCAACATTCAACATGCTATGACCATGATGAAATATGCTAACACACATTCTGGAAACAGAGACAAGCTCCAGAAAGCAGAATGGAGTTGAGCTCTGAGGAGTGACCAAAGGTTCAACTGACACTGATAAATAGGTAAAGAGATCAAGATTTCCAAATCAAAAGTAATAGTGCAATAAAAAGTGTGGGGCCCATTTAAGAAGGCAGGGTTTGTGTAAGAAGAAGAATAAGGGACAAGGATAGAAGGGGGTGAGGGGGTGGGCCAGCAGAGAGGTGTCCTGCAAGGGAGAGGTGGCACTGAAAAGGGTACTGGAGGCCTCTAAGAATTATCTGACAAGTGAGGAAGGGGAGATGGAACTCCACTCTGAAGGCCTACTGCCTGCTGGTCACTAGACCTACACACTAGGCCTTGAGCCCTGGGGCTTCACTCTCTCAATAACCTGGCGAGGCCAGAGAGCACCTCCTCACTTTACAGATGAGGAGACCGAGGCTGCCCAGGGGAGTAATTCCCACAACACTCATCTAATGAATAAACAAGTCAGATGGGAAATCTGGAAGACCTGAGGCCAGAGCCCTACTCTAATGCATTAAAATGAACTAAACTTAACAAGTTAACCAATACGGGAAACGAGGGCAAAATCAAATATGACTCTCTGGCATTGCCCCCAAGGGACAATACCATGGTTTTGTCAAGAGAAATGGGCAAATCAAATGGAGGAGTAGCTGTTTCTGAGGGGGCTTCAGAAGGAGGCAAGGAAACTTGAGAAGCAGGCAGATGAAAAGGCAAGCTTGGACCTGGGAGACAGGTGAGGGCTGGAGACAAAATCCAGGAGCCCCCGGGATCGAGGAGGTGGCCGAAGCTAACCAAATGCCCGAGACCGTCAACAGAGGGACCGTACAGACAAGAAGACTGAAGGCCAGGCTTACTCTTCAGGATCCAATCAGGCAAACACATTAAGTCAAGAAAAATCCTCAAAGTGCTTAAAGTATTACAGTAAGGCACTACCCAAGATTCCACTGCACGTGCTAAATAATTTGCACTGTGTACCATGGCTCTAACCTGCACACCAACTGTAAAGACAGACTTCACCAAAGCAGATGATTTGTAGACTTCAAATGCATTGTTCTGGACCTTGACCAATGGATATTCATATTTTCACTTATCCTGGAAACCACTCTTTCTCCCTTTCAAAATCGGTCTTTAATTTTTACACCAAAGTTCACAAAAATATTCATGTCTAAATTTTTTAAAGTTTAAAGTAATAAAAATAGACTAGTATTAGTTAACTTCTTCTCAAAGTATGATAATTTCTTCACAAGAAGGATGTTTTCTAAGAGAAAAGAAACTACTTACTTTGAACTTAAGAAATATATCAGTATCTTGAGGTGAACTATTACACAATTATAGTGTATACAAGAAAATTCTAGACAAGTGGCCTAAGCCAGAATTCTCCGATCATTAATCTACAGGTTAGTTTTACATGGATACCAAAATTTGTGCCCAGGCCCCATTTATTGAACACACGTTCCCCGAGGGCCTCCTATATGTCAGGTACAGTGTGAGGTGTCAGGAACAAAGATATGAAAAGCCACGCTCCCCGGATTCCGACGTACTTAGAGTCCAATAGGGAAAGAAAATTCCAATGGCGTTTTTCATAGGAATAGAAAAAACTATCCTAAAATTTGTATGGAACCACAAAAAACCCCGAATAGTCAAAGTAATCTTGAGAAGAACAAGCTGGAGGCACCACACTTCCTGATTTTAAACTATATTACAAAGCTATAGTAATTAAAACAGTATGGTATTGGCACAAAAACAGACACACAGACCAGTGGAGCAGAAGAGAGAGCCCAGAAATAAACCCACACACATATGGTCCACTAATTTTTCACATGGGCACCAAGAACACACAATGACAAAAGGACAGTCTCTTCAGTAAATGGTGCTGGGAAAACTGGATATCCATATGCAAAAGAATGAAAGTGGACCCGTACCTTATAATATACACAAAAATTAACTCAAAACAGACTGAAAACTTAAAAATGTAAGATCTGATACTGTAAAACTCCTAGAAAAAAACACAGTGGAAAAACCTCCTTGACAGTGGACTTGGTGATGATTTCTTGGATAAGACACCAAAAGTAAAGGCAACAAAATAAAAAATAAATAAGTGGGACTACATCAAACTAAAGAGCGTCTGCACATCAAAGGAAACAATCAATAAACTGAAAGGACAACCTACAGAATGGGAGAAAATATTTGCAAACCACGTATCTGATAAGGGGTTAATATCCAAAATATTATAATGAACTAATGTAATTCAATAGCAAAAAAGCAAATAATCCAGTTTAAAAATGGGTAAAGAGCCTGAACAGGCATTTTTCCAAAGAAAACATACAAATGGCCAATATGTACATGAAAAGGTGCTCAACATCACTAATTATCAGGGAAATGCAAATCAAAACCACAATGGAATATCATCTCACACTTGTTAGGATAGCTATTATCAAAAATATAAGAGATAACAAAAGTTGGTGAAGATGTGAGAAAAGCAAACCCTGTACACTGTTGGTGGGAATATAATTGGTGCAGCTATTATGGAAAACAGTATGGCAGTTCCTCAAAAAATTAAAAATAGAACCACCATAAGATCCAGCAATCCCACTCTTGGGTACATATCTGAAGGAAATGAAATCAGAATCTTGAAGATACCTGAACCCCCATGTCCACTGCAGCTTTATTCACAATAGCCAAGACATGGAAACAGCCTAAATGTCCTTCGATGGATAAATGAATAAAGAAAATGATACACACATACACACACCCCCGGAACATTATTCAGCCATTAAAAAAGAAGGAAATTCTATTTGTGACAACTCAGATGAACCTGGAAGTGAAATAAGCAAGACAGAGAAAGACAAATACTATATGGTGTCAATTATATATGGAATCTTGTAAAAGGGGGGAAAACATCCAATTTTCATAGAAATAGAGAATAGAATAGTGGTCGTCAGGAGTTGGGGGACGGGGAATGAGGAAATGTACAACGAGTACCAACTTTCAGTTATAAGTAGCCGTAGTTCTGAGGATCTAATGTACAGCATGGTGACTACAGTTAATACAGTATTGTATAGCTGACAGTTGCTGAGAGTAGATCTTAAGCATTCTCATCACCAAAAAAAAATGTTAACTACGTAAGGTGATGGACATGTCTATCTTGATCTTGGTAATTATTTCACAATGTATATGTATATCAAATCATCACAAAGAACACTTTAAATATATACAATATTATTTGTCAACTGTTCCTCAATAAAGTTTGGCGGAAAAAGTAATCAAGTACTATAGAGGGAAGCAAAAAAAGAAACACTGCCTGCCCAGTGCAATCACCACCACACCTAAGTTCAGCCTACAGTTACGGAAAGAATGGCGGAAGGAGGAAGGCAGAGTCACGGAAAGCTTCATTAAGCAGAGCTGTCTTGGGGAAGGAGGAGCCTATCCATCACACAATACGGATGGGTGGACGCGTGGCAATTCCAGGCAAGAAACAACGTGCAGGAAAACAAAGAGCCGTGGAACAAGAGAACGTCTGAGAGCAACGACACCGCAGGTTCATGGAACATCAACGTCGTGACGCTGGCAATTGCGGAGGGGGCTTCAGTGGTCTGGTTATGTCCTAAATGCAGTCACGCGCCACATAATGATGTCTCAGTCAACGACGGATCGCATAAACGACAGTCCACACTGGGACTGGCCCATGAGATCAGTACCATAGAGCCTAGGTGTGTAGGAGGCTGCACCATCTCAGTTTGTGTAAGTGCTGTAAGGGAGGAAGAAATTTTCCTGCACCCTTCCGGGTTCTTCTAGCTGATCTAAGAATTAAATTGACATGAGACAGATTAACAGGAGAAAAACAAAAGTTTACTAACATGTACATGGGAGAAACCCAGGAAAACCGAGTAATTTGCCAAAATGGCCGAAGCCCTCACCTTAAATACCATCCTCAGCTAAAGACAAAAGATGATGTTGGGAGTAGGGAAAGTCAGGGACTTCAAAGGGAAGGAAGGCAATTTACAGGCAGGTGAAAAGGAGCAAATTTTGAAAACAAGTGTTTGGCCACACAGAAACAGAAGAACAGATGGGAGCTCAACCAACAGGCTTTTCTAGGTTTCTCCTTATCCACCACCTAGTTCATGTGATGATAAGGCAATAACTTGCTTCCTGAGACAGGTTTTTTTAATCTGAATTCTTTCAGGCAGCTGAGGGGCAGGTAACAAGAAAAACTTAGTGAGTCTTCTGTTTCTTAAAAATAATCAGCCTAAAATACTCCTCATGTTAAAGAGACATTTGGGGATAGCAAATTTTTCTCCCCTTCAGTACACTCTGATGTTCACACAGTGACGAAATGGCCCAAGGACCCATTTCTCAGAATGTATCCCCGTGTTAAGCGACACATGACTGTACCTATTTCCCCCTTACCCAGTCTCCTAGAAAGCTCTGTCTTGCTGAATGGAAATTATCAATGAATGTTTATCAAGCCATAAGACAAGAGAGACCAGGAACTGATGGGTTAATCAGATCACCTATGATTTCAAGAAAGCATGAAATGGGGCAATGACCAGTTATTAAGCATTTAGTGCCAGGTCCTGGGCTACCTGCTTTTACACATGAAATCTCACTTAGTAATCACAACTCTGTTTTAATAAGGAGGAAACTGTAATATAGACCGTTTAAGTAGCTCGCTCAAGATCACTCACCTCGAGAGGCAGCTGTTGCTTAAATCCAGGTTTATTTTATTCCACAGACTCTACTCCACCCTCCCCCTGATACAGAACTTCAGGATAAGATACTACCTGTCTTCGTACCATATTATAAGCATACATTCATGTATTATTTTTTAAATCTAAGAACCTGGAGAAAAACAGAAAAACTAAGTCTTCAAGTATATAGAAGCCATTCAAACACCAAGAAGCTATCAGAAAAAAAGCAGACTGTGGTTCCTGAGGAAGGGAAAAAAGAAGTGACTGCTCCCATAACTCCTAATGAGCCCAGTCCCAAGTGGCCCTGGAAGGTACTGGCATCATCATACACAGGACACTACACCTGCACGGCGATGCTCCCTTAACCTCAGGGCACAGAGGTGACACGACACATTCATGCTGGCTATCCCTGCAGTCACACACTGTCCCAAAGCCTACAAGCAAGTATGAGCATGTAAGAAAAAGATATTCTCAAACCAGAATATGTCCTTCCACGTGCCACCTACAGATTCACAAAAGTAAATAAAGAACAACAGTGTTGGAGTCAGACCAGGATTCTAATCTTGGCTTTGTCACTTAATTATGTGACCTTGAGTGACTTCACCACTCTAAGAAAGTCTTAGTTCCCCATCTGTATCAGGCTTTCTCCACTACACCCTATATAATGTCCAAGAGATCTGATTTCCATTCTGTCAGGGACCCTCTTTAACACTGTCTGTTGCATAAGTAAACAAGACCATTCGGTGGGGTTCCCTCTACATTCTATTACTGCCTTCATTTAACAGACATTTATTTATCACGTCCTAAATGGCAAACACTATGCCAGCTAAGTGCTGGTAAATACAAGAGATGAACAAACCCTGCTCTCCAAAAGTTTCCCTTTTCTACAACATAGACTGTGGCTTATATGGGTACAGATAAAGAACACAGGCTGCACAACGAAGAAACTATGGAAGTGGTCTTGGTTTCAAACCTATTTGTATATCTTCATCAATGGGTAGTCTTTCTCTTTCCAGATTAATGACAAGGGAGAAAAACATCACTTAGATTCCAGTTATAAAACAATGAGAGGGGCCGGCCCCATGGCTTGGCAGTGGGGTGCGCGCGCTCCGCTGCTGGCGGCCCGGGTTTGGATCCTGGGCGCGCACCGAGGCACCGCTTCTCCGGCTATGCTGAGGCTGTGTCCCACATACAGCAACTGGAAGGATGTGCAGCTATGACATGCAACTATCTACTGGGGCTTTGGGGGGAAAAGTAAATAAATAAAATTATAAAAAAAAAAAAAACCTTAATGAGAGAAGCCCTTTCAGCTTAATGCTAGGAAATCCAAAGATTCTAGATATATCACAAAACAAGAATGAAAATCACAAATGTAAAACAGGTTCAGACTTTATAATTGTTGTTCGTTAGACACTATTAGGGAATTTTTGGATAGAGAATCATCACTAAACATTGTTGCAAGACAGTGATAGGTTTAGTAAAATATTCTAACTCTGGGTCTAGAGTCCGATGTGACACAATTTTTAAAAATATTTATGTACATAATATTCAAATACAATACACTTAGTAACTCTTTTCTCTACTTATGGGGATATATGCTACCATTTTAAGTACAGTACTGCTTAAAAATTTTTTTCCAGCAAAACCCAGAATCCACATTTTCCCACCAGAAGTTCTAAGTTACCACACAGATTCAGTCTTTGACAGGACTTAATTCAAATCAAGCTCTTCAATACATAGCCACTAAAGCATAAGAAACTTTCCAAACTATAGATACATATAAGAGGATGAAGGAAATTTAACCTAGATAAGTCGTTAAACGGCAAATATATTTGCCCCATGTTACCCTAAGCCCTGGAGTTCGGACATCTCCAGATGCCCTTGGCCTCTGGCAGGCTGGAGGCACTGCGTTCAGGGCCAGGCAGGGTCTAGCTATAAACAGCCATCAGAACGCCTGGGGCTCCCTGCCAGAGTCCCGGCTCTTAACACAAGCCAGGAGTGCAGCTCAGAATTGGGCCTTGCTATCATACTATAAATGCATCTGGCTGAGAGAAAAGGGGAAGATTTATTGAAATTCCCAGTGAAACAGCTCTCTCCAGCCTCTCCCATTGTCGCCCAACAGAATGCAGGATGATCATCTCCAAGAACAAGGGGAGGCCAGGAGAGTGCTTTTCAGCCACTGGCTTTCCAGCTTCTTCAAAGACATCGTCATCTACGATGTTACAGAGCTAGGACCGCCTGGAATGAGGACGGCCAGGACAAGTGACAGGAGAAGCAGAGTCCTGAGCCAACCAGACCAGCAGGATGATGACTCCTGGAAAAGGCAGACAACATCCCGACCCGCTGCCCTCCCCCTGTCCCATTCCCATGGCTCCCTGCTGTGTAGGGAACCTTTGCCAGGAAAATCAGTAATATCTGTAACTATCAACTGCTCTACCTTGTTACTATGAATATTAAGGCATTACTGAAAAAGATATTTAAAAGTGTATTTTCAACAGATGCCTAAAGTTCTTAAGTGTGATTTTACTACTAGTTCTTAGAACCAATCTTCCCCCATAGGAATGCATCACTCTTTTTTTTTGTTTTTTAGGAATCTCAATGGGCACATAAAATTTGATATAAAGAAATTCACTTTATAGCTCACTCGAGACAAATCCATCTCTTCACATATCATCTGACATCTGTATTAACTCTTGGTGGCTTCCACTTGCATGCCTGCAAGCCTACTAAATTAGTGTGAAGAAAAGTAGCATAAAATGAAGTCTTTATATGTACCAATCTCTTAGATAGAGTAGTAAATATCTGTCACTGACACTTTCCTTCTTTAATTCTCTATTTTCAGATGAATCAAATTGGTGCAGACTAACAGCTTAAAAATTCATTAATTTGAGTATAAAATTTCATTAATATTTATAAGACAGTTGTACTCCTCAATGTTTATCTTCAAATGACAGAGATTTTTCATCCAAAAATGCAGAAACAAATTTCAAATAAATAAATGCTATTATTCACTTTTTACAGCCAGACGCTGAGGCAATGGAAGATGAATGAACCATACCAAAAAAAAAAAAGACAACCTATGAGAAAGACACCCAAAATATTTTTTAGTTTCTTGTCCTTGTAAGGATTATTAAATCTGAGAATCTGACCACTTGACACGAATTTGAATATAGATTTCCAAATCTTCAAATTCTCCTTGAAAAAATACAGTCATTACATACACAATATATCAATTAAAATGAAATTGAAAGTTTTAACTGATAACAGATAATTTAATGCACTGGAGGAGAAAAGCCTAAATTCACTTTTTTAAATCAGAAAAGTTTATAAACCATCAAATGTCTCCTCCCTCAACCATTTAAAATCGGCTCTCTCAATAACCACTATTCATTAGTCTGTCACCTCTTTTATTTTATAATAATTTTGCTGGATCCTTCTTCAAAATCTTTCAATTTCACATGGAAAAACAGAAAATACCATCTTTAAAAACTGACAATTAAAAAGTGATCTAAATCCTATTTCTGAAGCGACACGATTAATAATCCTGAATGGTTTTATATATGAATATCTAATTTATTATTTTGTTTTCTTCTGTCTTAAAGCCCTATCAGCATGTCTGTTTTCTAAAGTTATTTCTTCCTCATGTTATAGTTAGATCCTTAATATTTACCCTAATGTTACAATGATAAAATAGAAGCACCAGGTACATCAATGATAAAGACCAAAGATACACCATTTCCTCCATGGAGGAAGAGGAATGATGGAGCACATTTTTTTTAAGTTACAATTTACCCAAATAGCCCAATAAACAGTAAAGACCATGTGGAAAACTGATCCAAAGTAATAAATTCGATATGCATTCATGGTTTGGTATTGACACAACCATTCGTTTGGCAGCTTGCTGCAACAACCTTCTCATATAGAGATGTCAGATTAAAATGACCCATCAAGCTCAACTGTTGTGAAGAATACTAATAACTGTAAAGCTCTGTGGCTTTACAGTCCGGCTGACCAGCAGCCGCGCTCAACGAGAACGTGAAGAGTTGATCACTACTAATACAGCAACTCATTTTCGACATTAAATTAATTTCTGAAACAAACATTTGGGGGTTTTTTTTTCCATCTGTCTTTTTATAAAAGATTATTTATCTGTAGAGCAGTTGTATTTTGGACTCAAACAGAGTGAGAGGTAGGGGAGGGCATGTGAGAAGAGTTAAGAGATCTGCTGCACTACTTCTAAGATGAAATGCTCTTTTTTACAGTCACGCTAAAAGCAGATTCCCTTTCTCATTCTTAATCTGAAAAGAGAGACATTTAGAAAGCCTAAAGGAAAAATAAAAGTATTCCAAAGCATTATTTTAAAACTTCAAAATATTATTTTCAGATACTTCTCACATAACTAAAATGAGAAAAATAATAATGGTATTTCTGATAAATGACATCATCCAGTAACGCTTTAGCACATTCAGTTAAAGAATCAAATATTCCAATAAAATAGCTAGATCGGCTTTCCACAGGAAGCAGCATGTTCACACTTCTCATACCATTTAGGTGAGGGAACTTATGTTCTTGCCAGCTATGCCCATGGAAATGGATCCCCAGCAAACATTCTTCTAGTCCCCTCGAGGATCTTTGCTCCCAGCTGACGTTCCTGCATCTGCGGGTCAGGCCCCGGGCCGTAGGGCTTGCTGGCATAGCACAGGACTTCCTCCAGTCCCTACCTGCCTACTGCACTGCCACAGACTTTTCCACGAAGGCACTTCAGACCACATTAAAAGTTGCATTTTAGCATCCAACAAGATAATCTCCTTTGTTACTCTTGGGTAGGTCCGGAACTATCATTTGTACACCTTTTGTTGGTCATCAAGGATCAAAGCTATCCATCAGAGTGTGCAATAAGTGTCAGAAAGAGAAGCCACCAAGACTCTACAACACGAGCAGCAGACCGTATCACCGCAAGGTGGCTCAGAGCATCTGTAGGATGGTGGTCTGAGGTTTGCAGGCCGAGAGTGCAAGCTGACACACTCCCTCTCGTGGGCTGAGAGCATGCTATACCCTCGGAGCAAGGATGGCACAGCAAGAGTGCCAGGATCGATTATTTATATGTGCATACACCCATACTTACATGTGCACATACATGTTTTTAAAGGAAAATATTTCTGAGACAAATACTCTTATAACAAGTCAGCACTGTGCCAGGCCACGTTGAATGGCGTATTCACGTACAGGGAAAGACTGTGGTCACAAGTAATGTTCAGATGTCTGTACAGAAAATAAAATGCACTAAATCACATTTAAATGAAGCAAGTTCCATGATGCTTGCAAAACTGACTGCATTTTCAACTTGCAAACAGTATAAACCACTCAGAAGAGACCACAGAGTGAAGACAGTTCTTGTAGCTGTTATTACATTTTAATGTCTGTGACAATTCTCTTTATGTATTGGACAGATAGTAACCCAAAGTTATGAACATATTCACATAAATTACAAAGGTATTTATAAAGTAGCACACATGGGTCAGATCTATAAATGTAAATGTACATATTTATAACCTGAAGAGAGACCTTGGATCAACACAGCAGATTCAATGCTTCCACCCAGTATCATTCCCTCCTAAAAACAAAAACGACAGTATAGTTTGCTTTTCATTTGCTTGGGTGTTTGTTTGTTTTTACAAAACAAACCCACAAGAACAGGAACAACAGCAGCAACAAAATTGTGAATGCTAGAAACAGATGGACACGTAGAAACTAACTTAGCCAAACAGTTGACAGGCAGCATCTTCGAAAGGCTCTGAAATTGGTGGTACCAGAGACCTCTGAGAACAGAGTGGTGGCGGATGGGTGTGTGTACCGGGGGACGAGAAGGGCAAGACGGGGAGTGAGCTGGTGCCCAAAACAAGAAGGAATGGTTAAAAGTTGACTAAGAAGCAGCCTCACTCCCACCAAGCACAACACCTCTCTCAATCTGGCCAGAAGCCCAGAGATTTACTCCCAGAAGAGGGGAAAACAGTGGTTCTGGAGAACCACTGCTACAGAAGTACTGCAGCAGTATCTATGGACTGCTGAGATACCCTTGTACAAACCTGCCAACAGCTCTCTTCCCTCAGTAAAGCTGAGGCCTGCTCAACAGCAAAGATCTAAATGTATACTGAGGTAGGAGTGGGGGTGTCTCAATACCCCTAAACAGCCCACCCAGGACCCCAGAGTAGATCTTATGGTCAGCAAGCTCTGCGAAGGCATTCGGACAACCAAAGATTACTGGTAGCTGAGGAAAGCCTTCAACATGAAAACAGAAATGATTTTCCATTAAAACAGAACAAAATTAAAAAGGAGAATTAAGAAAAGGAAAAAAGAGGAAGGAAGGAGGGAGAGAGGGAGGAACTCTGAGAGGAGAAGAGCAAGCCTTGGAAATTTAAAATATCATAGAATGAAGAACTCTTCCAGAAATGGGAACAAAAAGAAAATGATATAGAAAAGAGTAGAAAAGATAAGTAAGTTAGAAGTCCGGTAAGTTCAGTATCAGATGACAAAAGTTCTAGAAAGGGAAAAGAGTAAAAATGAGAGAAGACGGGGGATCAAAGAAATAATTCAAGAGCTTTTCCATGATTGAAAGAGTGCACAGGGCAGTGGATAAAAAGGGACCTAGATGACACTTAAGGACACTGGGGGAAAAGAAGGTCCTGCAAACTTCAGGGAACGTGGAAAGAGTATCTAGAGAGGGCACATGCAAAGATCAGGAAGCAAGAAGAAGGCTTCAGACTTCATAACAGCTGGTGGCTAAATGACAGCTGAGCAAGTGCTTCAAAATTCTAAAGAAAAACTCCAGAATTTTATTCCCAGTCAATCTTTAAGTCATGTGAGGGTAAAATAAAGACATTTTCAGATGCACAAATTCTACTTCCCTATACCATTCCTGAGAAAGCTACTGGAAGACGGGCTGCACCAAAACAAGACAGACGCAGAATCCAGGAAACCAAAGATCCAACACAGGAAAGAGGTGGAGGGAAACTCTAAGATGACATTAAAGGGAGATCCCGGAGAACAGGTGTGCATCCGAAATAGAGGTACCCAGAGAGACCAGAGCAAGCCAGAGGCTCTAGCAGAGATTCCTCCAGAAGAGAAAACTGATAATATATCAGTTGGATCTGAACATCTTACAACAAAAGATGGACAGTTAAAATGTATAAAGAATGAAAAATGCAGTGAAAAATAAGTATATGTAGCAAATTAAAGAAAAAACAATTATTAACTCCAAGAAAAACAAAGAACCATGTAGGAAAGGAAAAGAGCAGTTTATTACATGGCTCATTTCTGAATCGAGTTTCCCAAGTCTCAATAATGTAAATACAACAGTGATCAAACCAAAATCACAACAAATCTACATTGGGAGGATAAGCGGGTATGAAGGATTCGTGCTTGTGGTAAGGACACGGTGAGAAAAGAGAATTAATAAGCCACCATCTTCCAAGGGAAATCAACAGATAAAGCTTAAAACTGAGACTAGCAATACAAGTTCAGTGCTTAAACATACAGAGGCATCCCTGAAGAATCAGCTACGAGTTCCAAGTGGTTGCCTCTGGGGAAGCGAAACGGGGGAAGGAGGGCAGTGACTACTGGTTTCGATGGCAAATCTTGTAGAACCACTGACTTTGTAAACCATTTACATCTATAACTTGATACAAATAAAAAGTTTTTTAAAAGTAGGCTGAAAGAAAAGATTAAAGACTCGAGTAGAAAAGAAGTACAGTATCATAAGCCAAAAAAAATTTAAAGCCATACTTTATATATTACCATTACTTAGAATGAAGCTAAAAGCCCAGGGGAGCCTTCGAGGGCATATTCACTGCTCAGAGCGCACTTCTGAAAGACAAGATAGCAATTTGTCAGAGAGCGCCTCTCCTTATCTCCCTCAGAGGGCTGCAAGATTATTCATCTTCAGAACACAAAGAAGTGGAAAACTACAATTCCCAGTATACCCTGCAGCCCATTCAATTACTTTAAATACATGAGGCTTCGCTACGAGGGAGAAGATTAATTTTAAGAAAATATAGAACTAGTTCTCAACAAGCCATTTCTAGCCTACTGTGTTCTACAGACATAATTTTTCCATTCTCTACTTGAAGGAAAAAAAAGATAGAAAATAAATCATCACTTAGAGGCTGAATGCTATTTTTTAGTTACTTCAAAGAACAACTTCAAGATGATGGCACTGAAAGTCTAGAAACACAGAATGTTCAAACCAGAAAGGAACTAAGAGGTCATAGATTCTCTTCTCCCCTCTGCATGCCCCACGCATCCAGTTTTGCAGATGAAGAACCCAGGGCTCAAAGAGGTTCAATGCCCAAGCAAAACGCTAAGCAGCTCTGTGCAGCATCGTGGAGATCAGAATAACTCACTTATCATCCATTCATCAACTGAAAACACATTTTTGGCAATTACTGTACGTAATTAGAACACAGAACTGGGGTATTCACAAACTTGGTTCCATTTCCTGTTTTATACTTCTGGTAAGTCACTGAATGTTTTAATTGCTTCAGTTTCCTCATCTGTAAAATAAAGATACAACTAGCCTATATTGCACAGGAAAGTTTATGACAATAGAGTGGATAAGCTTCTTCAAGATTCTTAAAAGAAAAAAAAGAAATACTAGCCTCAAGCATACACAACTAACACAACCACCTCAAACTCAACATATCCAAAATCAAACTCGAGCATCCTCCTCCTCCTCAAAACTTGCCTCTCCTTCTATATTCAAGCTCTTGTTTAATGAATCCCAAATCTTCTCTTCCATCAAAACCAGGGAATTTGTAATCATCCAAGACTCCTCCTCTCCCGTCCTGCACCTTCTTACCAACACAATCAACCTCCATGTCCTACCCAGTTTATCTTCTACAGAGATTTAAAGCTACCTGTCATAGTCCCTTCGGGCTGTAACAGAAATACCATAAACCACATGGCTTATAAACAACAGAAATGTATTTCTCACAGTTCTGGAGGCTGGAAAGTCCAAGATCAAGGCACCAGCAGATTTGGTATCTAGTGAGCCCACTTCCTGGTTCATGGACAGCTGTCTTCTCCCCGTGTCCTCACATAGTGAAAGGGGGCAAGGGAACTCTCCAGGGTCTTTTTTATAAGGGCACTAATCCCATCCCTCATGACCTAATCAACTCCCAAAGGCCCCACCTCCTAACACCATCATACTGGGGGTTAGGTTTCAACACAGGAATTCTGGGGGGACACAAACACTCAGTCTTTGGCACCACACATTTCCTTGTTAGCCCTACCACCACTATACTAACACACTGGAGTCCTACCTTACTCTGGTCATTGTGTGGCTAGACTCAGAACAGATCGTTTCCTGTCTCCAGGTTCTTTCCCTTTAAATCCTTCTTCCCCACCAAGGAGCAGGCAGAAAATGACCTATCTAAACTGCTGATTTCAGAGGGCCATCTCCTCCTCCTCAGAACTAGAAAGGCTCCATATTGCTTACAGGATCAAGTCAAGCTTCCCAACTTGGCATCAGAGTTCTCCAGGACCCAGCCCTAACTCCAGGATCACCTCAAGCGAGCTACTTGCATGCAACTAAGTGCAGGTCCCTGACACCACACACCACCCCCAGGCTATTGTTTCTGCCTGAGACACAAGTCCCACCTTTTTTCAAATGACTCTCACTCATCCTATGAAACTCAGCTCATCGTCCAATCTAAGTCATCATCTTTCTCTCTCTCTTCACAAGACTACAAGATTCTCGAGGTAAGAAAGTGATTTAGTCATAACCAGCACCCAGGTGGGCACAGAGTGGGCATTCAATAATGCAGAAGCACTCATAGATCTTACACAACAAAACTCGCAGACAAAGAACACTCTACATTCACTGCCTCCTTTCCATTCCCATTCACTCCTCAAACCATTGCAATGTAGCTTTTACTATCAAATCACAGCAAAAAAATCTCTCTGGCCACTTCTTAATCCTTATTTCTTGGGGACCCATCTGCAGCATATCATACTGCTGGCCGTTCCACGCTCCTTTGCAATGGCCCCACACCCACCTCTTTCATGACACAATTCTTTTCTGATATTCCTCTTATCGCTCTGCCTTCTTTCTTGTACTTTCTCACTGTCTCCTCTTTTGCCATTCACTCCTTAAGAGCCTGGGTTCCAAGGTTTGTCCCCAGCCTCCTCCTTGCTGCTCTGAAGGCAATGAATGCCCTTTCTTATGGCTTCTACTACGGACCTAAAGTTGTGATTCTCAACCCAGGTTACACAGGGTCCAGGACCCACCCTAAACCAGTTAAGATAAACTCTCTGCAGACGGGTTCGCCATGGACACTTGTTAAAGCTTCTCAATTGATTCTAAAGGGATGCCAGGGCTCAGAACCACTGAGACAAGCAATAACTTTAGAATGAACCTCAAATCTCTATCTTCAACATCCACAACTCCCCTGACCCATACGCAATGTGCCCACTGAACACTTCCGTTTCCTGCAGGCTTCCACCATGAAACCAGTCACTTTCTTCCCTCAGATCTGCTCCTCCTCCTGGATTCCTTTATCTCTATACTGACGTCTACGCAGGTGCCCAAGCAACACACTTGAGAATCATCTTAAAAGCCCTCCCTTACCTTACCTGATACTCAGTTACTAAGATCCATATAGTCAACATCTAAATGCACCTCAGGCAAGGCCCCACCCCTCAGGCCCTAGTAGGCTAACTTCCTTATCCTTTGCCCTTCTTCCAGGCTCCCTGTCCAGTCTACTCTCCACACCGCCAGCAATCACCTCTCCAGAGCACAGATTTCATAGTTACTCCCTGGCTTAAAACTTCCTATCAAAACAGAAAGTGTTCCTATTTAGACACAAGGAAAGTTCAAATTCCTTGGAATGGTATGTAAGACCATTCACGAGCCAGCCCTGATGGCCTAATGGTTAAAGTTCACTGCACTCCACTTCGGCAACCTAGGTTCACTTCCTGGTCACAAAACCACACCACTCATCTGTTAGTTGCCATGCTGCGGCAGCGGCTCATATAGAAGAACTGTAAGGACCTACAACTAGGATATACAACTATGTAGTGAGGCATTGGGGAGGGAGAAAAAAAAAAGAGAGAGAGGAAGATTGGCAACAGATGTTAGCTCAGGGCGACTCTTACCCAGCCAAAAAAAAAAAACGACCGTTCACATTCACAACTTTTCTTTAATCCATTTTCCCAATCCAAACTTCTACCACATTCTCCAACATCTTTAGCCCTAAGAGAATCATATTACTCTTCATCAACATATCACACAAGTTTAGGATTATAAAACATTGGATATACCGTTTCCACTGTCAAGAATATGACACACACACACACTCTCCTGTTATTCTCTAAAACTCAGTTCGAATGTTACCAACCTTTCTGTAAGGCTTTCCACCCCAGCTTTCATAGAATCACTACCTCCTTCATCTTTGAGTCCCACAGCTCTTTTTATATATCGCTAACTATACTAATTACCACACTATATAAGGCTGTTGACATACTCGCTCTCCAGATTTCCAATTGCTCTCTGAGGGCCTGGAATGTATATCTTTTCTGAAACCATGTTTTTGTTACATTAGAGAAATTATAAAATGTTGGTTGCACAAAAGACAAATACCCCGGCACAAAGGGGGACGTTGAAATAGACCCAAGGCTTTTTCTAAAGAGACTGAGACTGTCATAAGCAAGAAAAGAAATATCAGAAAAAAAGACTTCTGTTTTAAGTTCTCTGTTCTAACTATGAAAAATATAGAATGTTGTTCATCAAAAATCAATTATTGACATCTTAACTAAATATCTTTTGTGGGAGTTACTCAAGACTACATTAAATGGAAGTTAGAACCATTATTTTGTCAACTGAAGACTGAAATTCTTTTCTTCTCTTACAATCATCCTCGAGTAAATGAAAGGGTAAAACTCTTGTCTTCAGCTTGGTATGGATGTTAGATAATTAACTTGCAGGAAGATCAAAATTTACAGCTCTAAACTACAGTAATACTATCATTTTATCTTACTACCTTTTTATTGGCATAAATCCCGTTTTTTAATGGTCTTCTTGTTCCTGACTATTAGAAATTATTGGCAGTTTACACTAACAGGCTTCCGTCATGTTTCATTTCCAAATCCTATTGTGGCCATTCAATCCAATCAAAACCAAAATAGATCAACTTTTAAGATTAAAAAAAAGGGACATTAAAAAAATAAATTATATAAGCAATCCAAAATCCTTCCTATACTATCTATAGTAAATTCTGAACATCAAATAAGATTGTAAAGAACTGTTAAATCATTAAATCTATGCTACACCAACTTCAGAAAATGAAATTTGAGAATATATCATTAAAAATTTGTAAGAAAGCCAATTCTGCATAAGCAAATGGATCCATAAGTGGAGGTGTTTTTATTCATATTTATCTCACTTATGCAATGGACTTAGCTACTAACTTACTGAGCAGGGAGGTTAAATTCTAAACGTTTTCGTGGTTTACCAGATTCTCCAATTTGCATCAGTACTATGCCCCAGCTCTTAAAATTAAACAGTCTCTCCCTGTGCCCCCTCTTCGCTTTAAAAATCAGAAGACCAAAAGGCTGGAACAACTACTGCTGCATACAATTATGTAACTAGACAAGAAGGGTGTGAAAGTTTGAATGAAAATATTAGAAGTGACAGCTTCCCACCTTAGTCTTTCTGTGCCCTCTGCAAACTGCAGGGAGCAGATGGTAATTTTCAAGCACACTGAGACCAGGCTTGGAAGGACAACCAAGTGATAAAGAAATAACTGCACATTGAAAAAACCACATGTTTTGCAATCTACAGTTTTTTAATCTCGAAAAGCTTTGGTAGCGGTTAACACAAACGGAAAAGCTGCCATACACATGGCTCCGTATAAAATGCTGGTGTATAAATTATAAAATAAATTTTTAACAGTTTCCTTTTCACATTTGCACTACAGCATGCCAGTAAACACTGGAATGTTTAAGAGGAAAAAACTCAAAAATCTAAAATCTAAATATTATGTAAGTCACCAAACAAGGAACACTAACTCTTAGGGGGAGGAGAACTTCTCCTTGTTTTCAATCCCTTCGTGGCCAAAAAATCAGGCAATGGGTGGCAATGCCAATGGCATCAATGCTAGTATTGCTCTCCAGCATAATATTGCATCACGCTCAAGGCCAAAAGTTTAAAGGATAACAGAAAAGGAATAAATTAGACACTTCTGATTCATTCATATTTCAAGTGCAACACTGACTACTGTTCTGGTTAAGGAACAGAAAGCTACTTGCCTCTTTCTCTTCAAGCCAAACTAAAAAAGAAAAATGAAAATGAAAGCAGTTCCAGAACAGGTGACGACAGCACCTTTGTCATGGCTCTTTAGCCTGTCTCCAACTCCCTCTTCACTCTGAACTTCCAAGTCAGACAGAAACTTCAAGAAAAAGCCCTCCTTCACACCGATAGCCCAGCGACACAAACAGATAACAACGCTCCGAGTAGGAGGGCTTGGCGGAACCCCTACACCAGAAGTTTGGACCCAGGCCAAGGCCACACCAGGGCCTCTGCTTCTACCCACTGGGCCACCTGTCCTTTAATTTCAAGTGGCTTATGCCTGGCATTTAAACTTCTCAGGGGCTACATTCTGCCTCGACACAGGGAGGAGACTAGGGCTCTGACACTCGCCTGAAATTGTGGGTAACAGAAAGAGAGAACATGTCATCAGAAAACCAAGATTCAGCTTTTGACACTGCAAAACTGTATAACCTTGGGAATGTTACTTCACCTAACCCTCAATTTCCTCATCGGGGAAACGGTAATACTCCTGGTCCTATTTAACAGGCCTGTTATGAGGTTCAAGTGAGATTACGGATTTAAAAGCACTTAGCAAACTAGACGAATCTTACTAAATTTATGTTCTAGTTTTGACACTTCAAGCAAGACCAGCACGGGAAATACACCCTTCCTTCAATCACAGCTGCCACTACAGGACACCCGCAAATTCAACCATAGGCCTTTCTGGGCCATCACAACCTTGGAGTAAATCAGCGAAGTCAGAGACCCCATCCTAACCTTGGGTCACCAGTACCTCAATCTCTCAGCTGTTCGGTTTAGATATTACATCAATCATTTTTCTAGATTTTCCCCCAAGTTTCTTCCCCTTCTATTTTACACTACAGTTTTAACAAAATATGATCGACACATTTTATAATTAAGCAAAGCAATGTGTTTTAAGCAACAGGGTTTACTAGACCTAAGCATTTTAAAAAGCTGACATCATCTATTTTCATTTGTGTGAGAAATATATACACACACACAAAATGCAATAAATGGGCTATGATATTTGGCTATAAGAGTCAATCGAATCTGAGCATCCTCATAAGAACAAGATCCAATGTGTAACACTAGGGAGGCCCCCTGGCACAGTGCTCAAGAGTCTGGAACAGCGCTGACTGGATTCAATTCCAGCTTCTCCACTACAGGTACCGGGGAAAGTTACTTTCTCTCTCCACGCCTTAGTTTCATCATTTGTAAAATGAGATAACAGTATATACCTCTTAAAACTGCTATGAAGTGGAATGAGTTAATGTATGTAACGTGAAAAACAGCATGTGGCACACAGTGGGGGATTATAAGTGTTTATATTATTATCATTCAGTGTGTCCTGAAAACTGTAGGTTATGTGATCATCATATACACACGTATATACGGTTCTATGCATTAGTACAGTTGAATGTCTTTGTTCAAGCATGCACACATCTTCCCCCATGGTATCTGCAATGAGTTCATCCGGGTTAACATTAAGCAACACGTACGGAGTGTTTACCCTGTGCCAGGCACTGTTCTAAGAGCCCAACACGTATGAACACATTCAAACCCCATCACAACCTTACAAAGAAACAGAGCTCCAGAACCCACTATTCTATCCACTATCTACAACCAGTTTACACGAACACAGTTATAATTACAATACATGAAAACAGCAGGTTACATAACCAAAATTTTTCCTTATAAATTTGATAATGGAGAACAAACCACTATCGTCTTTATTTTCATTTTGGTATTTTCAACCACTGCCTTTTTCATAAAAGTGCTATAGCATCTCTAAGGATTCCATGAATAAGAGAGTAGCCAGCTGGTTCCTATATTCTAGAGCTAATTTCTCTGATATAAATCAATGGATTATATATTCCCATCTCTAATTGGGGGATTTTAATCAGATAAATACACACACACACATCAGACTTAAGGCTCCATTCAAAACGTAGGACTGTTTTGAGGAACTTAAAGTTTCACTGTTTTAACCAGTTTTCACATAGCTAACTTATTGCTTGGCTTGATTATTAATATTTCATCTTAAAATAATTTAATGATTAATCATTAAATAAAATCATTATTTTAAATGATGAAAATAATTTAATGATTATTTTACAACTTTCATCAGAAACACTGCCTAAAATGTGATATTTTGTCAAAACAGAGAAACTAAAAATAAATGCAAACATGAAGTTTGAGCAAATGATTATTCATTTGTGAAATAAATACCATTTAAACCAGGATAACAAGTGAAACAGATAAGAATGAAGACACAGGCCTGCTGTACTCCGAGTACCACAATCACATGCTTCTATTTTAACATACACCTTCCACAAAAGAAATGGCCTACATTCTACAGAATGTAAACCTGTATGCACTCATATACAATAATATTTTTGTAGCTAAAATTCACTCAGTGTAAATTCTGGTTAAATTCCCAGCTTTTGAAAAGTAAAGAGGAATTTTCTCATTAACTTGCTTTTAAAGTATCATTCATAACCCTCGAAAATTTATTGCTAACTCTTAAGATTAATTTAGATAATATTACAAACTTGTTCTTAAAAAAATTGGGCATTATTCCCAATCTCTCTGACCTATGTTCATTCAACCTTTGTGTTAAATGAAGCCGACACTGGTGACGTTATTACAGGTTGGATTTTACTTTTTAACATATATTCCATTCCACATGAGAAGCATCCACCCCACCCACAACCGCCCTGAGTTTGTAGTTTATCACAAAAGCCTTATCAAATGGCCCACGTGCACGAAAACTGTCTAGCGGTTAACTGAAGTTAACAGGACAAAGCAATGAGAGAAACAGAAGCCACATTACCACCTAACACATTTTGTTCATTTATTCTGATGATCATGTTTCTGTTTTAATTATTTATGGTAATTATAGCAGTTAACATGCTGTAACATTTTCACAAAAGAAATGAACTCTCAGTATAATAAAACCTTCCCAAATCTTTCACTGCTTCATCTGTGGCCAACACGAACACAACAAGATTGCATCACGTTAGTTGATTTCCAGAGTCTGAAACAATCCACATTAACTGGATCACGGCGGGGATGGGAGGTTCCTCAATCATTGACATCAGTAAGATCTAAAGCAAGAGGAATAGAACAGTCTAGATTTCTCAGTCCTGAGATCTGCCTCCAATACCTGCCTTGGCTCCGAAGAGGCAACTGAATAAGCATGGAGGAATGCACCAAACACTCGAATCTTTAGCATGCTCTGCCTCTCCATCACCCCCTGACCCCTGCCTCCCACCCCCACAAAGGGTCCCTAAACTGTGATGAGGATCCTTAATTTTCTGAATTCCATAGAAAATCTACAAATAAAAATCAATAACCACTCAAGCCCAAAGAAAATAGCTGTTTCAAGTTCACTGTAGTGCACCATGGCAATTGCGCTCAATCCTTAGCCAAAAAAGAGAGGGGGAATGGGGTACTAGTTAGCTAGCTTTGCTTCGTAAAAGCAAATTGTCAATGTCACAATTCACAACTCACTAAGAACCATATGTTTTGTGAAAACATTTGTAACAATGTTTTCACAAAAATTATGGTTTTCAGTGAGTTCTACTGGTAAATTCTTTATAAGTATCACCCCACTTAACCCTCATAAAAACACGTGGAGGCAGGTAATACTACCAGACCCATCCTACAGATGCAGAAACCTTCTCTCCAGGTTAAGGTTGAGCTTGAGAGCTCAAAAGCAAACAGGAAGGAGCATCTGTGTCATAAAGGTGACACAATATAAGACAAGAGCAACTGTGCTGGCCAATCAGAAGACACAAGGATCGGGCATTTCTTCCACCACAAAATGCCTAAGTGGAAGGAGACAGAAGCAGGCTCCAGCTGAGCCCTACCCCAACCCATTCAGACCATAAGGCTATGAAACTGGAAATGAACCAGGAAAAAAAAACTGGGAAAGTGACAAAAATGTGGAGATTAAACAACATGCTACTGAACAACCAATGGATCATTGATGAAATTAAAGGAGAAATCAAAAACTATCTGGAAACAAATGAAAATGATAACATGCCATATCAAACCATATGGGACGCAGCAAAAGCGGTCCTGAGAGGGAAACTCATAGCGATACAAGCCCACCTTAACAAACAAGAAAAAGCCCTAATAGGCAACCTTAAATTACACCTAACAGAACTAGAAAAAGAAGAACAAACAAAGCCCAAAGCCAGCAGAAGGAGAGAAATAATAAAAATCAGAGCAGAAATAAATGATATTGAGACCAAAAAAACAGTAGAAAGGATTAATGAAACAAAGAGTTGGTTCTTCGAGAAGATAAACAAAATAGACAAACCCTTAGCCAGGCTAACTAAGAAAAAAAGAGAAAAGACTCAAGTAAATAAAATTAGAAATGAAAGAGCAGAAATTACAATGGATACCATGGAAATACAGAGGATTATAAGAGAATACTATGAGAAATTATATGCCAACAAATTGGACAATCTAGAAGAAATGGATAAATTCTTAGACTTATACAACCTCCCAAAATTGAACCAAGAAGAAATGGAGAATCTGAATAGACAAATCACAAGTAAAGAGATTGAAATAGTAATCAAAAACCTCCCAAAAAATAAAAGTCCAGGACCAGATGGCTTCTCCAGTGAATTTTACCAAACATTCAAAGAAGATTTAATACCCATCCTCCTCAAACTATTCCAAAAAATAGAGGAAGATGGAACACTTCCTGAATCATTCTATGAGGCCAACATCACCCTGATACCAAAACCAGACAAAGACAATACAAAGAAAGAAAATTACAGGCCAATATCGCTGATGAACATTGATGCAAAAATCCTCAACAAAATATTGGCAAACCGAATACAACAATATATTAAAAAGATCATACACCATGATCAAGTGGGATTTATACCCGAGACGCAGGGATGGTTCAACATCCGCAAAGCAATCAACGTGATACATCACATCAACAAAACAAAGAATAAAAACCACATGATCGTCTCAATAGACGCAGAGAAGGCATTTGACAAGATACAACATCCATTTATGATAAAAACTCTCAATAAAATGGGAATAGAAGGAAAGTACCTCAACATAATAAAGGCCATATATGACAAACCCACAGCTAACATCATACTCAATGGGGAAAGACTGAAAGCCATTCCTCTGAGAACAGGAACGAGGCAGGGCTGCCCACTCTCACCACTCCTGTTCAACATAGTACTGGAGGTTTTGGCCAGAGCAATTAGGCAAGAAAAAGGAATAAAAGGAATCCAAATAGGTAACGAAGAAGTGAAACTCTCACTATTTGCAGATGACATGATTGTATATATAGAAAACCCTAAAGAATCTGTTGGAAAACTGTTAGAAACAATCAACAACTACAGCAAAGTTGCAGGGTACAAAATCAATCTACAAAAATCAGTTGCATTTCTATATGCTAATAATGAACTAACAGAAAGAGAGCTCAAAAAGATAATACCATTTACAATTGCATCAAAAAGAATAAAATACCTAGGAATAAATCTTACCAAGGAGGTGAAGGACCTATACAATGAGAACTACAAGACATTATTGAGGGAAATCTATGATGACATAAAGAAATGGAAAGATATCCCATGCACGTGGATTGGAAGAATAAACATAGTTAAAATGTCTATATTACCTAAAGCAATCTACAGATTCAATGCAATCCCAATCAGAATCCCAATGACATTCTTCACAGAAATAGAAAAAAGAATACTAAAATTTATATGGGGCAACAAAAGACCCCGAATAGCTAAAGAAATCCTAAAGAAAAAGAACAAAGCAGGAGACATCACAATTCCTGACTTCAAAACATACTACAAAGCAATAGTAATCAAAACAGCATGGTACTGGTACAAAAACAGACACACAGATCAATGGAACAGAATTGAAAGCCCAGAAATAAAACCACACATATACGGACAGCTAATTTTCGACAAAGGTGCTAAGGACATGCAATGGAGAAAGGAAAGTCTCTTCAATAAATGGTGTTGGGAAAACTGGACATCCACATGCAAAAGAATGAAAGTGGACCATGTGCTATCGCCATTCACAAAAATTAACTCAAAATGGATCAAAGACCTGAAGGTGAGACCTGAAACTATAAAACTCATAGAAGAAAATATAGGCAACACACTATTTGACATTGGGTTTAAAGGAATCTTTTCGGATGACATGCCTACCCAGACTAGGGAAACTAAAGAAAAAATAAACAAGTGGGACTTTATCAGACTAAAGAGCTTTTATAAGACAAATGAAACCAGAATCAAGATGAACAAACAACCAACCAGCTGGGAGAGAATATTTGCAAAACATACATCTGACAAGGGGTTGATCTCCATAATATATAAAGAACTCACACAATTGAACAACAAAAAAACAAACAACCCGATCAAAAAATGGGCAGAGGAAATGAACAGACACTTCTCCAAGGAAGATATACAGATGGCCAATAGGCACATGAAAAGATGCTCAACATCACTAATCATCAGGGAAATGCAAATCAAAACAACACTAAGATACCACCTCACGCCCGTTAGAATGGCTATAATCACCAAGACAAAAAACAACAAATGTTGGAGAGGATGTGGAGAAACAGGAACCCTCATACACAGCTGGTGGGAATGCAAATTGGTGCAGCCTCTATGGAAAACGGTATGGAGATTCCTCAAAGAATTAAAAATAGAGATGCCCTATGATCCAGCCATCCCACTACTGGGAATCTATCCAACGCACCTGAAATCAACAATCCAAAGAGGCTTATGCACCCCTATGTTCATTGCAGCATTATTCACCATAGCCAAGAAGTGGAAGCAACCTAAGTGTCCCTCGACTGACTATTGGATTAAGAAAATGTGGTATATATATATAATGGAATACTACTCAGCCATAAAAAAAGACAAAATCGTCCCATTTGCAACAACATGGATGGGCCTGGAGCGTATTATGTTAAGTGAAATAAGCCAGAAAGAGAAAGACAAACACTGTATGATCTCACTCATATGTGGAATATAAACCAACACATGGACAGAGAAAACTGGACTGTGGTTACCTGGGAAGTGGGGGTGGGGGGTGGGCACAAGGGGTGAAGGGAGTCATATATGGGGTGATGGACAAACAAAAATGTACAACCCAAAATTTCACAATGTTAGAAACCATTAAAATATCAATAAAAATCAAAAAAAAAAAAAAAAAGCCTAAGTGGAAGGAGACAGAAGCAGGCTCCAGCTGAGCCCTACCCCAACCCACAGGGTGACGTGGAGGTAAACCAAGGTCCCCCCGGGAAGGAAGCTTGGGCCCCAAATTGACCAACTTGGGGATCCACCATTAGGGCCCATTATCATGCCCAGGGTGGAAATAAAGCTCATCCTAAGACAATCCTATGAGTCTGAATAAAGAGAAACGACAAGACTGTCTTAAGGAATATATCAAAGTATTTCAAGTCACTTTCACATAGACTTTCATCCAGTCTCACAACACATTACAATACAGGCTGATTTAAGGGCTATAATTCCAATGCGTTAATTAAGACTCAAAGCACAGAGCTAAGCCTGGAATTCTGAAGTTCTGACTCCTAATCCAGTCCTTAAGCTCCATAAGATTACAAAGTACCACCCTATACCATGGTCCTGGTAATTCCATCAGTCAAACAGACTACCGATGTGCAAATGATGTGTACAGTACATTCCTCAAGGTAATATTAAAAGTTTCTAGGCATTATCGCTCCTATCAGCATTGTAACAGGATTCTCCTGCATTTTACAGCAAGCTCATGAAGGCATAAGGAGGGTTTGGGTCTTCAAGCCTAAATTTGTTTGGTAAAACTCTCTTCCTCTGCTCCCCCAATTAAATGGCGGAGGAAGAAGCAGTAAGTATAACAACTAAACCATAAATGAAAAGAAAAGATCTTGTTCTGGGAACACTAATGATTATATCTGAAACTTCTAAAACCAGTAAAGCATAGCTCACAGGCACAGGAAAATATAAGTCATTAGCTATTAATAGAGCCAGAGAGTCAATTGTCGTAATTAAATCATAGTTTAATCCTCTGTATAATCCTCTGAGTTAGCCCTGACATGTTTCCTTGTGGTCAGTTTTGGAAAACATCTGCTAATGGTCAAATTTTTGGTTCAGAGGGGGAAAAATTACATCCTTCTGGTTGGAAAAGAGTGCTGGTCTTAGGAAACTAATTTTTATGAAAACATTGTATTAATGAAGTCCAATCACTGGCTCTTTTTTTCCTTAAGTTAAAAGAGATTTAAACACAGAAAACTAAATTTATGAAGGCTACTGCAAATTGAACATAGAAAATATTCTGATTCAAAAGTCCCTATATGCTTATGCCAGAGATAAAGTGTAGAAATATCACTTTCCCCAGTTAGGAAGAATATAGAGTCACATATCGCGTAATGACAGAGAAATGTGTCGTTAGGTGGTTTTGTCGTTGTGCAAACATCATAGAGTGTACTTACACCAACCTACATAGTACAGCCTACTACACATCCAGGCTCTATGGTACTAATCTTATGAGACGGCTGCCGTGTACTCGGTCCATCATTGACCAAGACATGCTTAAGTGATGCATGACTGTGTTATTTACGTAGAATATCCCTTCTCTAGACCAACCTAATACTAAGAGATAACAATACCTCTATAATACCTTTCAAGAATAAAAGGCTGATTCCCAGCCCATAGGGATCCATTTACTGTCAGTCAGTTCTGCTAAAGGCCATTTAGCTAGTTATATTCGAGCCTAGAATTTTTGAAAAAGGCAAATCAGCTCTGAACATGTGCTGGGCTTGTTCATTATTTCAGTCTTCTATCATGAAGCACTCAATCAATAAATATTCAAATAAATAAACTATGTCAGTAAGAAGTTTACTGTACTTGGTCATTTGAATGCTGAAGTAGTAATTTTAACAGTCTTTGCAAAATTCCATGTTACATTGGGCAAGCCCAATTCAAACCCACTCCTGACACCCTACAGCTATAAATTATTTCTGGAGCTTGAAAGTGGAAGACAGGCCAGGTCTGAAATAGCATAACAGTTGGACAGTTCCAGCTTAGAGAAGGAAAACCCTGCAATAACCTAGATCCAGAGCCGTCAGAAGGAAACTGATTCACTGTCAAAAAGAAGGGAAAAAAATCCCCTCCAATAAACACTCTTCTATAAAAAATATACTCTTTATTGTTATTTCTTAAATATACAATTAAATATGGGAGTGTCAAAAGCAAACCAGAATGTAGAAGCCGCAAAATTACAAGGAATAAGCTGAACCCTTAATGACTGGATGGTGTTTGGAGAACAAAGAAGGTACGTTTCCTCCTCGAAGTCTGACGTTCTGGACCCCTTTCTAGGCTTCTGAAGACCTGGGAACAGCCCCTACTGCTAGGAGGTCTCTGGCACACACAAGGAGCCCAAAGTAACCGCTTCTTTCTGTATGTAGTAGGAGCTTGTCCATTCCAGCATGGTAATAAACAACACGACCACACAGAATGTGCATAAAACAGTGCCCGAGGCTGCTAACAAATATTTGTTAAACCAATATGCAAATTCTAGAGATTCATATGACACCTTGTTAACCAGTTTTTATCTCTGAGTGGAAGGATTATGGGGGAACCTTGATGACTTGATACATTATCTGGACATTTTACAGAAAATACCTATCATTTCTCCTGCCAGAAAAAAAAATTAGCCATTTTCCTTTTTAATTTTTTAATTCAATGAAAGGGATTGAATTCAAAGAAGGGGTGATAAGTAATTCCAGCATCTTCAAACAGGTCAGTGGCTTTCAAACACACCTGTTGAGCCCCCGACCATTAACCAAAAAAAGAACACTTGCAATGACTGTCACAAAACTACTTATCTGTCATGTGCCCTGAAAGGGTAATGCTGGTAAAATTTAAGTATACAATTCTGTCTACCCAGAAGAAATTCTGCAATATTAGGTCTAACTTTAATTCTCAGAGAGAAAAAACTTAAACTTCTTATGCGTTAAATATTTATCTGTGGGATTATACTAATTACAACGAGGGGCCACTTTGTGATTATTAAAGATGCCCAGACTTTCAGTTTGGTGTAAGGGATTATTACAGTGTTTCCCTTTATCATAGTCTACCTCACATTCCTTCCTCACACCCTTTCAGGCATTTATGTCTTCTAACTCCAATCAAATCCCCAGCTGCTTAAAGACAGAAACTTTCTCACATTTTGTACAGAACAGTGTTCAATGCATTACTGACTAATGGACATTATCCAGTTTCTAGACTTTAATCGTTTTGACTACAAAATCAAATAGAACTCAAAGGCACAGAATACGCTCAAAGAAATCTCCTAACACTATGGTATACAGTACAGATCACAGGACAGGAAGAAGTGATGTGCACACCAAATGGACTAGATTTATCATTTTATTAACCATCTATTATAAAATGCAAGCACAATTTTAAAATGTTAAAACTCCGTGTAGGGCCTGCCCCGTGGCTTAGCGGTTAGGTGTGCGCGCTCCGCTACTGGCAGCCCGGGGTTCGAATCCCGGGCGTGCCCCGACGCACCGCTTCCCCGGCCATGCTGAGGCCCCGTCCCACATACAGCAACTAGAAGGATGTGCAACTATGACATACAACTATCTGCTGGGGCTTTGGGGGAAAAAGGAGGAGGATTGGCAATAGATGTTAGCTCAGAGCCGGTCTTCCTCAGCAAAAAGAGGAGGATTAGCATGGATGTTAGCTCTGGGTTGATATTCCCCACAAAAAAAAAAAAAAAAAAAACTCCGTGTAAAGGAAGGCTTTTAAACTGCAGATCAAAGACTCAATGAGAAAGTTAAATGACAAAAAATTCCATTTCCAAAGAAACATTAATTCTGAAAGAGTCTCCCCTCAAACTCCAGTTTTCCTAGAGTCCTATTTTTTGATGATATAGTAAAAAGAATACTTTTAAAAAAGCAGAACAACAGCCAAAGTTGAATTCTTGGGTTTTGATTGTTTTCCTCCTATTACAGGAAAAGAACCCTGACTCTTTGACCCTTCAATTTTACTTCTAGGAATTTATCTTAAAGAAATACTTTCACAAAGATACAGCTGTAAGGCAGCATTCTTTGCAACATCATTTGTCATGGTTAAATATTGGAATCAACCCAAATATTCCTCAATCAGAAATCTGGTTACATAATTGATGGTATATCCATACAAAGGAATACTGTGCAGCATTATCTAAATATGGATAATGGAAACACCTAGGAAACGACTAAGATATATTAAGCAAGGAAAGCAAGTTGAAGAATATGTGTAATATTATATCATTTCAAAACTTTATTTAGAAGTACATACACCAGACTTGTTATCTCTGAAGAGTGAGATTTCAGAGGATTTTAGCCTTTTACTTTCTGCATTGAGCATTACAAAAAGTTTTTAAGTCTTTTACAATTAGTATTTTGTAATCAGGGAAAAAAAAAAACAGAACTATTCTCCAGTTCCCCCCAAAATGTGAAGTTGATCATTTCCCTAGAAATAAAGCAGATCCATTTGTAGTTATATGTAGCTCATTTATTAAAAAACAGTACTATGCACAACAAGATTTGGAAACGGTCCTTATTCATTCAGCCTACTAACCCTCTTGAAGTTATGAATATAAAAAGACTTTAAAATTAGGATCATTTTTATGGATTTCCCATCCTACGAAATTAGGAATTCACAATATGAATTTACAAAAGCCACTTATATTTTAGAAATAGTTCCTCCAAAAGAAAAATATTTATGCAATTTCTTGCGAGAATTCAGTCCTGAATAAGAATGCTGGAGTCCCAAATCACCAGGACTGCAATAATAAAAATATATTTTTAAGTTCATACTGACCAGTAAAAAAGGGTGTCCAATCTAATCTACATTGTCCCAGCATTCTCAAGATTTCCCACCACTGTGTCCCATCTTTTCTACTTTCAGAAGGAGAAGTGATGATTCAAAATGGGAGTGCGGTAATTATGTACAGTGCAGTATGTAAACTGGTATAGTTCTTTGCCCATCAACCTAGATCCACGTAAACAAGACATTCTCCCCCAGTAATAGGTGGCCCTGTGTCGAGTAACTGTGCTAAAACTTGTCTAGCGCAACCTGTTCAAAGACAGCCTTGCAAGGATACTTCAAGTTCTGACACATACCACTTTGTGTAAAAACATCCACAGGAATATTACAAAAGAGACAGCAGTGATGTTTCAGCAAACCCGGTGTGAGAAAGGTGCGCTCATGCATTTTTAATCCGCAAGAGAAAGGGAACGATTGTCCTTCAATCATCAGCGTCAGGGCTGATGACACAGATGCCCTTGCTCCAGGTCCACACAAACTGTTACAATTGGCTTACCAACCATGCTCCTGAAGAGCTTTAAAAAACAAAACCAAACGCCTCCTCTCCTCCCCAAAACCGACACAAATATTTGTCTTTTTCTTCTTTCTCCCCTTCCATCAAGTGGTGAGTAAGAGAGGACGGAGGAAATTAATGTGATTGTGTGCTCTTCAGGACAGAAAAACATACAAAGACAGTTTACACAAAGTGCTTACATTTTGACTCTTCTAAATTCTGTAAATGCAGAAGCTTCTATGATCTAATTAACATTCTGCTAGTTAATATTTTTAAGTCTTGTTATTTTTAATAAAAATTCTGTAACATCATTCCTCAATTTACCAAATTCCTTACCGTGTTTAATAACAAAATCAAGCAATGTGTCGATGGCATTTATTACTTTAACCCTGTGGTTTTAGTGTATGAAACAGTATCCAGGAAAGACAGCTGGGAGAAAAAGAGATAAAAACGGTTTTCTAGGTATTGTTAGGGGAGGAGGGGGAAGGACTACGGAAATATATTAAACTTGCAAAGGAAACTGAGCAACAATTTAGAATAAAAAGTAGCTTGCATAATCCCAAGGAAATTCTGGACATAATTTAGGAAAAATGCCACTGGACACAGACGACCAAAAATGAAGACTAAATGTCCCCAAGTTGTTGACATTTAATAAACATATTTCTCTAGGAACCTGGTGCTCAATTAATTAAAGTGTATGTACTTAGGCAGTGAAGTTTCTCCCTAGCAGATGGTACAACAGGCTTCAAAAATAATGGGAAATTTTACTTCAAGTTGTCTTCTTTGGTTAGTTTAACAAACATCTTACCAAAAGATATCAGAGAGGGGGTTGGCATCAGATTACTCTTGTATTTTGTTTGGGATGACAGAGCTAAGACAGGATGGCGGGAGGGCCTCCCAAACCAGAGAAGACCCTACCCACAGGGCCACTCCGGCACCTCCCCCTAGTGCTAAGCTCCATTCCCAGGCCAGACAAGGCTATAAAAAGCTTGGCCTCGGGCCAGCTGGCAAGACCACACACCGGGTATTTTTAACTTAAGGGGGCCTGAGGATGAGGCCAACGCCAGGGCACCAAAATGTTCAAGGAAGAATAACAACCTCCAGCCAGGATGGTGGTCTATATATAAGATTTTTTCCCGAGGTATCCTAATTATAAGTTGGTGATTTAATAGTGATGGAGACATAAAGAGATAACGTTTGTGAAAGCTGATAAAGGTGGGCAGATACTTCCCTGCGAAAGAACAAGACACTCTGAAAGACCATATGTAGAGTTACATAAACAGCAACGTGAACACCGAACACTGGCCAAATAAATTGGACTCTTATTTTTTATTCCCGACACATGACGCTAACGAATTGACTTTCGTTATAATTACTCTAACAGTTTGCTGCGGTTGTTCTTAGTTTCACAGTGATCTTGGCACCGGGCCACACACACAGATACCATGAAGCTGTTCCCTCAGATAAACCTCAAATACGGCAAGATCACAACTGAATGCCCAAGTGCTCAAGGATTATGCGACTATGATTAATGTAATTTGCTGGGTAAATAAGTATTAATCAGACAGTTCTCTTAGTTTCATCCCTTATTGTTAAAAATTACATGTAAACACAGACACCAGTAAAATTTTCTGCCTCAAATGAACACCATTTCATCGTTCTTTGAGTACGGAAGGTTCCTCAAAGTCTTCGCCATGACTCTTACTATGAATTTTGAGAAGAGAATTGTCCAGTGATAGGACAAGGTGGAAGCACGTATGTGGGGTTTCAATTACAGCCGCTTCTCTTTCACTGTTTTATTTCCTAGATTCCTCAGGAGACTTCTAGGGTGCAGGTGGAAAAAACACTGGTAGAGAGCACATAGAATTTGTATAGATCCAGGTCTACAGTTAGAAATTTCTTTTCCAACTAAATATAAGCTAAAAATATTTTACTTAACTTGCCCTTTTTTTGCCTCCTAAAAGCAAAGGGCAACCAGAAAAATGTTACCTACTTACAGATTTGCATTAATAACTTTATTACAGAATGTATCCACTTCAGTGTATCCTTAAAATTTAAAACATTAGGATCATCTCTGATCTAAATGTCATTAAAATGTCTGTTCTCACGTGCAATTAACCTCCAAAATTTTTCTCCTTCCTATCATCTCTCTCAACTAGACTTTCCCCTCAGTTCCCCTTCACTGGGGAACTTGTATCCAGACAGGGCACTGATCTCTCCTCTGGATGGAAAGAGAGCCTTACTGGTCTTCCTACTTCCGACCTCCCCTTCGCTCTGTCCTAAACACAGCTGGGGAGATCATTTTCCCCTGAGCAGCACTTCCTGAGATCCAGGAGGCTTTTCCTGGCGAATCTAAACAAAGGCCACCCCGCCTCACACGGCCTCCTCAGGCCAGGCTCCCTGCCAACAAGAGGACACTCCAGTTGCGCTGTTCAATTCATTTATTCATGGGTTTATTCTTAGTCTACAAATTCCGAGCCACTGAAAAGTCTGGTGTATTACCAGGTAGCACACTGCAAAACCTCATAAGTAGACAACAGGTTGGGAAGACAAAACTGCTTTATTCAAGATGTCTTTGTGGAGATCTCCAGTAAATATGTCAGAATAAATACTCAAGTTTATCTTGACTCCCTCATAGAACCCCATTCAAATAACAGTAAAGGTATTTTTTTTAAAGTATAAACCCAAAAGGACAAAGAAAACTTAAGATGAGATGATAGCAGATAAGAGAGGTCAAAAAATTTCTGGAAGGAGAAAAGCAGATAGACAGGTGATAATTAAAGTTTTAATTTGTTCTAGGTGAGAGGCTAAGAGGCAAGCTAATTAAAGCTCAGAACCCCAAAGACTCAGGAGGGTGGCCGGGGGGCTGAGTGAAATATCTGTAAGGAGTAATTCAGAGCCCCCCCTTCCTAACCCTCACCCCAATACTGTCAGAAGTCAAGAGGATTACCATCTGGAGAGGGTGGCAGGAGAGAGGAGTCAATGCAAAAGAGAGGATTAACTGAAAGTATAAATAAATACATATCTGTACACACACAAGCAGCCTCCAGATGCCCTGATTTCCTCTCTGGATGAGTTACTGGGGAGGGCGGGGGGCAGATACAGATAACATCTGAGGGTCCTCAAACAAAATGGCCTAATCCCCTCCCCATCGTCCAGGCCCACCAGAGGACACGCCGGTCCAAGTACACAGAGCTTTCCATCCATTGTCAGCTAGCTGATCATATGTACTGTTACATATAAACAGCCAAGGATCACCAGACGTTTCAAGAAAGCCTCCTCCAATAGGAAAGACAGTGAAGGTAAGGACAGTCAGGACTCAAAGGAAACACAGAAAATGAAGGCTGCAGAGCAAATTTCCAAAAGCAAAGATCCTAAAATGAACTTCAGCGAGATAAGCTTTTGTATCCATGCAATAAGAATAAGATGGTATAAAAAAAGAAAATTTGGGGCCAGCCCTGGTGGCCTAGTGGTTAAGTTTGGTGAGCTCCACTTCAGCAGCCTGGGTTTGGTTCCTGGGTGCAGACCTACACCGCTGGTTGGTGGCCATGCTGTGGAGGCAACCCACATACAAAACAGAGGTAGACTGGCAACAGATGTTAGCTCAGGGTGAATCTTCCTCAAGCAAAAAGACGATGATTGGCACAGATGTTAGCTCAGGGCGAACCTTTCTCAAGCCAAAAAAAAAGAAAAGAAAATTTGGTGAACAAAAACAAGGTCGTGGAAAGTGAAACTATGAAAACAGAAATAAAAAATTCACCAGAACAGTTGGAAAACAAACTAAGACTATCTACCAGGAAATAGAACAAAAAACACAAAGAGAAGAAAAAAGGATAGAAGAAAAGGTTTAAAAAATAAAGGATTAATCTAGGATTTCTAACATCCAACTAATAAGAGTTCCCGATTGTAAGAGCAGAGAAAATCAAGATGAGGACATTTTCAAAGAAATGATACCCCTCCCCTCCAAAAAAATGCCCAGAATTGAGTTTCACACTGGATGGGTCCAGCAAAATGAACAGAAAAATAGCAATTCCAAGGTTCATCAATATTTTAGAAATCAGAGAAATAAAAAGTTTCTAAAGTTGCCAGAGAGCAAAAAACAGGTGACATATAGAGGATGAAGCAGTGGACTTCTCAACAGAAATACTGGAAGCTTAGATGGCAATGGAACGATACCTTTTGAGGGAAAATCATTTCCAATCTAGAATTCTGTACTCACCCAAATGATCAATTAAGTGTGACAGTGGAAACAGCATCTTTCGGATGTGCAGGGAAACGTACCTCTCCAGCACCCTTCGGAAGAAGCTACTGGAGAATGTGCCCCACCAAAATGAGGAAGTATGCAAAGACAGAAGACGGATTCAGAAGATTGAGCTTGAGGCCAAAGTAATTCCAAGAAGGACGGTTAAGGGAAGTTTGACTACACAGATGCAGCAGGTCATGAGAGTAATAAAGTACAGAATGAAGAATGAGGCAGAGGCATTCCAGGCTGACCAGGGATTCAGCTACTGCTGCAGAAAGCCACAGAAATTTGGAGACAAGCAAAATGCAATGCACTTCATTCCAGATCAAAATCTGTTATGGTCAGTCTAACTGAAAGAATTTAAGTCATCTGAATGCATTCAGGTGCAAAGGAGGCTACAAATTTGAGATCTGAATTCTAAATTGTGGAGGCAGAGCTTTTAAATGTGGCAGTTCCCCAAACACAGAAAGGCTAGTCACAAGATGGTGAGCATCCACAGACATGAAAAACGTTCACTAGCGTCTCATTAACTGATGGGTTCCAGCTTAGTGAGAGGAACTGTACAGTTCTATCAGAGCATGAGGATAAAATGATGATATATACATTTTTCAAAAGTAAAACAATGAGACAATTATAAACTCCAGGATAACAAAAAGTTGTATATTAAGGAAATATATTCACAGCTCATGTCTCAACTATAGACAGTTACTTTATACAGTCCTATTACTGTAAACACTGAATGTTGATTTAACTTCAACTCATGATATAAGGGGACAAGAGAAAGAAAGCGAATTGAAGGGCAGGGCAGTATAAAAGAGTTAACTTTTACATAGTGGAGTTACCAGATTCAGTCTAAATTTGAAAAATAAAAATATAGCAACATAATCATGTCATTTAGAAATATGGATTTAAGTACCAAAACAAATCATTAAGAGTTGAAAATGGATGCCTCTAGGGAATGGAACTCATAGGCAAGGAGAGATGAGGTAGGAATGGGTATTTTTCACAAGAAGCCTTGTAATACTGTTTTTTAAACTGAGTACACATATTATTGAGGGAATTTTTTTTAATTTTTCAATGTATGCATCTCCTGCACTTGACTGAGAGCCTCTCAATAGCAAATTCTTTATAACAAGGGGCATAGTGCAGACCCTCTTTAACACTGGTCATCTGTGGCCAAATGTCCAATGAACATTAAATATCTGTGACATTATTTTTTATAGCACACACTGTTTTTTAAATAGAAAGAGGAAAGAGCCTTCAGAATGAATAAGACAACAATTCAACTAAGAGACTGTTGGGTTCCGCTGCATTGCCATTCAGACTAACCCCATGGTCCATGCACCAGGACCAAACTAAGCACAGCAGCAAGGGCAAGCAGGGAAAATTTGCGAATACTGACACTGGCATCCTTTTTAATATAATCTTTATCCTTAATTTGCTGGATATTGCAACCATACATTATATATATGGGTGTTTAAAGCGTGCATATTTGACAAAGCAATCCAAACGTAAGTTCACATTCAGTTTTCCAAATGGCAGGTGAGCCGCTAGGATTTGCAACCTTGCCTTCTCATATTAGAATTAGGAGAAGGTAATCAACTTAAAACAAGATAAGTCATCCCTCACCTCTGTATCCTTAAAAGAAATCATGACTTGATTTATGTGTGGCTCTGGATTTCCAAGTAACAATTTTTAATAATCATATAATGCCAGTCTTACATCTTGCTATTAATATAAGAACAATGTAATGAATACTAATAAAAATGCTTCAAAAATGAAACAATGGAAGGGGGAAAAACATGATGAAGAAAGAGAACATCTGTTCACATACAGTGAATTTAATAGATCTGATTAACAGAAATGAGCAAGTACTCTATTACTTTTTCCTTTTTATTTGAAAAGATGTGTATTAAATGCATGCAACTTTGTATAAAAAGAAAAGATGCCCTAAAATATGTTATCAGGGCAATAATAACAGATAAAACTGACAATAATCAGAAAAACTGATGAGAGGTGCAGCTTTTTACTTTCCTGTTTATAAAAGCAGAAGTCAGAGAGGAACATGAGCGTCAACTAGGAAGCTCATTTAAGGGGGAAAATAAACAGTGTTGAAGTTTTTGTTGAAAATTCAGCTTCTTTATATATTTCCATATCTTCATTCACCTAGTTAAACACAGCAAAATAAAAGTTCAGAGTATTGATTCTATTGTCTGAATATTACTTTCGATTTTTGGTAGGTTCCTATTTCTAAAAGCAAAACTCATGAGCAATGCAGACTGCAAAGGGGAGGATTCACTCTTTAGGTATAAACTTAGCCACAGAGGTGCTATAATTGTATAATGCAGGCACAGTCTTGCTTAATCTCTGAGGTAGAAGAAGAAAAGGTTAATAGAAATTATAGGCCATTTTTAAAAGGTCTACTTATTAAAACAATGTTTAAGACACACTACATTTCTGCCCCCTCTTGATAGATGAGAGATTAGTAATTTTCTCCATTCTGGAAGCCTAAGTATGGAGAAACAGTTTCTCCTCTTAAAAATCAAATAAGATCCAGCCAGCCTTCACGCAGGAGCCCTGGTGCTTTCTGAACTGATCCATCAAAGCACTAAAACGGGCAAAGATGAAAGGAAAATTTGGAGGCATAAGAAAAAAAAAGTTAGATTCTATGCTTGTGCAAACTTAAAATGTGAAAAATTCTGTAAAATTCACCAAAACCCCTTTAAAGCCTAATTGAACTGAAAAGCACCCCCACTTTCTTCTCCCAGACCCCGTGAACTCTTCCTCGAGGATCCAGGTCTAATATCACCTATTCCAGGAAGCCATCTCCCCCCGCCATGCAGCTTTTAGAGCATGTTCTACAGATCTAGACTACAACATGCATGTCTTTCCATGGGTGTACTCTGAGTTCTGCTACAGTCACCAGTAAATGTCTGGTGACAACTAAGTGAACAAACCATTAAAGACCTTAAAATTATTCTCTTAATTCAACAAACCAAAAATAACAGCAAATCAAATGGATGTATGAGACAATGGTATTTATCTGAACCCAAAAGATCAAATTTCAAAATTTAGTGGGGACCTGTTAGAGTTAGAATCAGTCCATATTCACATATAGAGTCTAACACTCTCCTCCACGTCCCCCTTCCTACCCCCACCTCCGTGGGCATTACCAAAGCACCAGGGCAAACATGGATACCTGCCCTCACTACAAACGGCTCACCTCACCTCAGGAACCGAGACCTGGCTATTGTCATCTTTATATTCCCCAGTGCCCAGGACAGTATAGAACACACAGGAGACAGTCCATAGATGCGTGCTGAGTAAACTGAACGTGAGGAAACTCAACTTACAGTAGGAACCATTCTCCTTTGAAGTGAATCACTTTTTTAATTCAACTAATTTTATTTTAAAAGAAAACTTTGTATTTACTATAATAGAAAACCAATATTACTTGCCATAAACAGAAGATAATCACAAAAATGCATACTATGAGGACAACACAATATGATTACATTCTAACTGGACACTGATGCCTACCCAAGGCTCTCGGACTGAGGCCTGTTCTTCAGAAAATGAACAGATGGTAGGAGGGGCGATGAAGTGTCAGAATGCTGTCAGAGCACACTGCCATTCATGAGAGGAACAAAATGTCGGAGAAAATAACTTTCTTACTACATGATTCAAATGTTATTTAATGCTGTGTCTACATGCCACCCACAATGATCTGGCCGGACACCAGTGGAACGTGTGGTGCCCACTGAGAAACACTGGCTGGGTGGTCTTGAAGGCTGCGCTAATAGAAGAACACTGGTCAGTGCTCAGGCAACTACCTAACCCCTCTGTCTCCCCACTGGCAAAGTAAGGAGTGTGACCCACCTTCTAGACTGGGTGAGAATCACATGAGATGCTATAGGTAAAGGGTTTGGTAAGATGCCGAATTACCATATGACTTAGCAAGTCTACTCCCAGGTATACACTCAAAAGAACTGAACACAAGTATTTGAACAAATACTTGTACACAAATGTTGATAATACCACTATTCACAACAGCTAAAAAGGGGAAACAACCCAAATGTCCAGCAACAGATGAATGGATAAACAAAACATGGCATCTCCATACAATGGAATGATATTCAGCCAAAAAAAAGGAATGAAGCACTGACACATGCTACCACAGGGATGATCCTTGAAAACGTTACACTGCGTGAACAGACACAAAGAGTCACATATGCTATGATTCCACTTATATGAAACGTCCAGAATAGGTAAATCCATAGAGACAGAAAACAGAGTAGTGGTTGCCAGAGGCTACGGGGAGGAAGAAATAGGAAGTGAGTGCTTAAATGGGTACAGTAGTCTCATTTGGGGGTGATGAAAATGTTTTGGAACTTGATAAAGGTGATGGTTGCACAATACTGGGAATGTACTGTCACTGAATTGTACACTTTAAAATGTTTACTTTTATGTTATATGAATTTCACCTCAATAAAAAAAATTCCTGATTCTAAGTGTGACAGACATAGTAGGGAACACTCAATTTTCAACCTGGTAAAGGTCACAAGGGACTTTCCAGGGAACTAAGATTCAGCGTCAAAATGAGGCAACCTTAATTGTAACTAGTCTTATCATTCAAAAACGCAAATGAATCCTAGCCTCAGTGATGATAAGCATTCCAGTTTTACCAGAATCATAAAATTTAGTGCAGCATGGGTCCAGGCTGAAAGTGCCAAGGATTGGAAATCTTTCCCCTGCCACTCTGTCAGTATATAAATATGAACAACCTGATCAACTTTCTGTGCCACGGTTTCCTCATCTATAAATTGAGGATCATGACAGCTACCTCAGACGGTGTGAGGACGGAGTGAGTTAATCCATGTAAAGCAAGTAAAATAGTGCCTGACAGAATAAGCCTTTAATAAACATTAGCTAATATTATTATTGTTCATAAAATGGAGATAAATAGAAGTGTGGCAAGGATTAATTAAATGAGAACATCCATGTAAAAGTACTTAGTATAATACCTGGCACCGTAATTGTTAGTGACATCTAACAATGTCATCTAGGGACAATCTCTCGGATTTTACAAATAAGGAAACAGGCCCGGGAAGATGATGAGGTCAAGGAGGACAACTGAGCAACATCTATACTCAGGCACTAAATTCCTGTACTTCCTTAAAAGTGAAAATTACTTATCTATCATCCATCCTCAACCAGAATGAAGCACACAGGGATAATTGTTTAAAATTCAATCTGAATTACATTTCTTTGCTCCTAGGTGTAACTTTTACTCTAGGTGTAGCCATAGACTTCCGCTTCCAGAAACAAGCTACAGCGCAGTTTAGGCATAACCGCAACAGTTCCAAATTTCTGTCTATAATACACTCTCTTTCTAAAAGTTACGCTTTATTTATAGAAGTGCTCTGGCCCCATGAAGCATGTGAAAATAATGTCTGCTAAGAATAGTGGGTTCAACTTATCAGTTTCACTTACGAAGAACTAAAATGTCACATTTAAGGTTTTCTTTCCATTAATAAACACCGACTTTTACACAATGCCAGTATAATATAAGCAAGGATGTAAAACACTCCACCACCACAGAGGGCTTTAAGCCCATTTCACAGCCCCCATACTTCTACCACGCATGGTGGAACTCTGCCTCCCTGTGAAGAGATTCTCTTCCCTCCAGCAGGAAATCTCTACCGGACAAACGTCTGTTTTTTATAAACAGCATCCTAACTATTAGGGAGGTTTTCCTCAATGAGCATGTCAAATAACCGGTGTTAGGACAAAGATCTGAGCTCACATCACAGTGACGCCAAATCCCATTCTGCTATGATCTAGAATCTTTGCTTACCTCCCCCCACTTACTGTATTACATTCAATACAAGAGAATTCAAGTAACATTAGGCGCCATGAAGTTACAAAGTAGCAGCTGTATCCAGTTTATTCAATGGGGTTCCTATCAGAGAGAAGAGATACAGGCCCCTAACACCACACACTTGAAATAAGCAACAACAGGAAACCACTCTGCTGTAACCCTCTCTCAGGTACTAGAGATTCCTTAGGACTCTAACAGCAGGGTTAAAAGTACAGCCCCGTGGCTGTCAGCAGGCTTCCCACCAGAGCAGCAGAGGAGCTGGGCACCAGGAGTTCAACCGGAAACCCTGAAAACTGTGAAGGAGCCCGCCTGGCAGCCACGCACAGGTGGCAGATGCACCGCTAATGCACCCAGACCTTTTGGCACTGGGCTCCATGGATTTCACCAGCCAGAGTCTCCAATTCTACAAATTCTTTCCATCTTTTGTTTGGAAATGTTTGTGAAGTGCCGTGTACTGTCTAGATGAGGGGCCACAGCCGGGCAAATCAAGTCCCTGCCATGTAGAACGTATGTCCTAATGGGAGCACCAGACAATGAGTCAACAATTGCACCTCGGGTGGTAAGTGCTGTGGATGAAATGAGACAGGGCAAAGGGCGGGGATAGAGTGCAGCTCAAATACACCTTTGAACAGAAATCCAAAAGAAGCAAGAGAGCAAGCCCTATAAAGACCTGGCCAAGAGCCTTCTAGGCAGAAGAGCAAATAGAGGCACGGAGGAAGGGGCAGCACGGGGTGAGAGATAGGAGTGGAGCCTCGGGGACTCTGAGTGACGGAGGAGTCACAGGAGTAGAGCCACAGCCTGACTTATACCCTCTAAAAGGACCATTCTGGGTGCTCTGCTGAAAACAGACCACGGGGCAGCAAAAGTCCGGAGTCTGCTGTGCTAACCCAAATGGGAGACGGTGGGGCCCGGCCCAGGGTGGTAGCTGTCGAGGTGGTGGGAAGCACTCAGTTCCTGGATATACTTTGAAGGAAGAGGCAATGGGATCATCTAACAGACTGAAAGGTTGAGAAAAAGACGATGACTGGGAGCTTTAGGCCTGGGCAAGCACAGGGATGGAGCCGCCATTTAGGGAGACAGGAAGACTGCAGATGGAGAGGTTGGAGAGGGAAACATTTATTCAAGAGAAACATCGGAACTGTCAAGAATAATTCTGTGTTCTCTACAAAGACTCAGTAACCAAAAAACTCTGCCTGAACGATCTAGAATTCAGAACTCAAATTCATAGTCTCCCTTGCAGCTGGGATGCATTCAGATTACTTAAAAGTCCTTCAGCTAGACCGACCACAGCTGACTCTGATTTGGAACTAAGCACGTGGCATGTTGCTTATTGCCCAGTTTCTGTGGCTGCTGGCAGCAGCGGTCAAGTCCCTGGTTGGAACTAGACTCTCTCTTGGAGCCCTCTGCCTCGTTCACCATTCTGTACTTCATTACTCTCATGACCTGCTGCGTGTGTGTAGTAAATCGTCCTTTAACTGTCATTCTGGGAATTACTCTAAGTAATTCATGAAGACTTAGGGCCAGTGATGTCACCAGGTTATCACTCTTTCCACCTTTATTTTTGAAACCAACACGGAAAAAGAACAGGAAGACTTCAGCCAGAGACACCAGTGGAGAAAGAAGAGAGCTCTCCCTGGCAGCCCAGGGGACTGGGAAGGGCATCCTGGTCTTTCCTCTTCTCCCCAACTATCCAAATTTGGTCAACGACTGCGGAATAAGTTCCTCTCATCTCCAAGACCCCTGACAAGTGGCACAGGACTTACAAGCAGGAAGTAGAGAAGGAAAGTCTTATATCAGTATGAGGCCCAGAGCACTGAGAAGAACCTCCAAAGATGTAAAACGCTTAAGAGACCTAGATTATTGGGATATCAGGAAATCTCACTGGAAATCTCAAGGTAAGATACTAATTAAAGGAAAGGGAAGCCTCCTTTTTGGCTGACCCTTTTAAGGAAGTATTCTGAGGTCATACAGCCCGTAGGCCAACAACTATTCTGACCCTTTCCTTTTCCCCAGTTCTCTCTGGAAGCAATGACGATGATATGGATTATTAAGGAACACGTAATCCTTACTCATAGTGCTGGGCAAGCGTCCCTGCTTGGCTCTCTTTTCTCTGGTGCATCTCAGAGTGGAGTTCCCTTCCCAGCAGACCTTTCCCCCTGGCCCTCCTTGGGACTAGCTCCACCTGGACAGCCACTACCTCTGTCCAGGTGGAGCTAGTTTTTCTCAGTCTCAAGACCATTAAGTAAAACTTACCTCAGCAACGATAGGTTTTTGCATTTTCATTCCAGTACTGTCATGTTTGCTATTGAGTCTTCCTCTTTGCTTCTGAATGTTTGATGTTTGACGGAACCTGACCTGGGTCTTTGCCTCTGACTAACCCTGAGAAGCCAATTCCACTGCTTTATTTGGTAGTTATTTTTTAAAAAGTAAGCTCTCATATATATACAACGGAATACTACTCAGCCATAAAAAAAGACAAAATCGTCCCATTTGCAACAACATGGATGGGACTGGAGCGTATTATGTTAAGTGAGATAAGCCAGAAAGAGAAAGACAAACACTGTATGATCTCACTCACATGTGGAATATAAACCAACACATGGACAGAGAAAACTGGACTGTGGTGACCAGGGGCAGTGGGGGTGGGGGGTGGGGGGTGGGCACAAGGGGTGAAGGGAGACATATATATGGTGATGGACAAACAAAAATGCACAACCCAAAATTTCACAATGTAAAACTATTAAAACATCAATAAAAAAAGCTTTTAATGATTCAATACCAATAAGGGGAGATGAACTCGGTTAATTCTTTGGAATACAGTGTGTTTTCTAGATTAAACGCACTTCTTTGCAGGAAACGGCGCTCGGTAACCTGCTGTTGCAGACAGTTACTAGTCTGGGTTTGGGGCTATGCTGGTAGGCAACGGATGTTTGTGTTACACATACACACTAACCACACTCGGGTCTCAGCTTCAGAACTTCCAGGAAATTTCTAACACCTGGCACCACGTGGGGAGCTCCTCCTGAGGCCTCAGAAACCTGACTGAGCAAGCTCCCTACATTAGTGAGGCACCCACAGCCGCCCTGAGAGAAACAGGGCTGTGTGTCTTCCTGTCTCTTCCCCTGTAATTCCCTTTTTCCCTTCACGCTCCCACCCGTCTTCTTTCTCTCCTCTCTCTGCTAAAATGTGTTTCTAATTTCATTCACAGCTACAAATTTAACTTTTAAAGTTCTTTTTCAAGACCATAAAGGCAAATGGCCTTAATAAATTTGTTGCATATAAAAATAATCAAACGGCCACAAAAATTTTACCATAAAGAATTTAACTTGTGGCTACTAACATAAAAGAAAACACTTCTTTTACCCTTAGAAAAAAACTCTTAAAATACAAAAAGCCATCCAATCCCTCTTCAGAGAGTTAAAGAGAAGTGAAAGCAATGGCACAGAACACAAGTCTTAAAACTTATTTCTATTCGGAATTCACTGTACATAGTTTGTCCCAATGTTCTACAGCACATATTTTCAGAGCTACTTAGTAATAATGTGTAAAATGAGTAAGTAATTACTAGATCTCTCTTTGCTTCCTTTTGTGACTCCAAGTCAAGTTAGCATCTGAAACTTAAGATTTTCTACATATTAAAAAGGACTACGTTTTACATATCTAACACACACCAGATATTCAGAAGGGGTTATCTGAGAAAACTTTCACCTTAAAAATAATAAAATTGGGGCCGGCCTGCTGGTGCAGTGGTTAAGTGCGCACGCTCTGCATCGGCGGCCCAGGGTTCCCAGGTTTGGATCCCGGGCGCGCACCGAGGCACTGCTTGTCAAGGCATGCTGTGGTGGCGTCCCACATAAAGCAGAGGAAGATGAGCACAGATGTTAGCTCAGGGCCAATCTTCCTCAGCAAAAAAGAGGAGATTGGCATCGGATGTTAGCTCAGGGCTAATCTTCCTCACAAATAAATAAATAAATAAAATTGGGGTCCGACCTGGTGGTGTAGTGGTTAAGTTCACGTACTCCACTTTGGTGGCCCGGGGTTCACAGGTTTGGATGCAGGGCATGGACCTACGCACAGATTATCAAGCCATGCTGTGGCAGGCATCCCACATAAAATAGAGGAAAATGGGCACAGACGTTAGCTCAGGGCCAATCTTCCTCACAAATAATAATAAAATTAAAAATCGGAGAATAATTTACTGATTGCAACAATTTGCTAATCTTTGAGGAAGAAACAGCTCTTTTCTCTTCAGAAAGAATTTGGGTTAGTAGTTGTATTAATACCACCTGTCACACATCAACCCATAAATTTCAGAAGACTGTATTTGAAATGACAAGACTCAAATCTAAAACTAAAATGAAAAGGCATTAACTTACTATTATTTTAAAGGGAAAATCCAACCTGGGAGGTCTTGTGGTCAAACTCCCTCATTTAGCACAGGAGCACAGTGAGGTCCAGATTTTTCCAGTATCGCACAGATGAAGCAGTAAATGGCAAGGACTAAACTGTCCCAGCTCCTGGTTCTGGGCACATTTCATCCCTGTAGGGCAGTGGTGAGTTCCTGACCCACTGGGGACGCCCAAGAACAAGCTTTCAGCGGGTGCAATGCTGCTGGCTGGAACCTGCTCTGGGGTCCTTACCTCCGGGTCTATCCCCGACACTTGGTTAACCACACTTGGTTAACGCCAGCTGCACGGGACAGTCACCTGCGGAGCTCACAAGACGACGGAGGGAGGTCTTTAGATCAGATGCCCCTGATATGGACATCCATCCCCGGAGTTTTTAAAGCACCCCAGGAGATTCTAACATTCAGCAAAGCTTGAGAACCACTGGCCTAAAACATGCCACTTAGTTACTTTAACTTTCAATTTCTCTTCTGGGATTTTTGTTGTTGTTTTTCAGGGAGCACTGAAGAAAGTGGCTGGTTGATTTTACTGATTTCAACCGTTAGCTTTATTTGAATTGCTCAAATTTTAACATAAATATATTAATGCTTCCTTGGTGAAAGCAAATAAACCAAATTTATTTAAAATATACTCAAGTAATTCCAATGCTACGTAAAACATATACCTAAGATTTACATCTCAAAAATAAAAATACAATAGAAAAGTTTAACAGATATTTTAGGTTTAAACTCTATATATGTAAAATACATAGAATAGAATAGAATATATAGAATATATAGAATATATAGAATAGAATAGAATATATAGAATATATAATATATACTATATATGAATATGAATAGAATAGAATAGAATATATAGAATATATAGAATATATAGAATATATAGAATATAGAATATATACTATATATGAATATGAATAAAATTCATATGTAAGTGACAAAATGGTATAAGCTACCAGCAGAGAACAGGCACTGTACACTGTATATAATCTTTAGAAAATCTAGAACAGTGTAAATGTTCAGATTAAAAACAAAGAAATATGTCAACATAAACTTCCTAATATAAAAGTAGCTTTCCAAACCACAAGAGAAACCACTCACATTTTATCATTCAACTTTCAAGTATAAAACCTGGTCTTGGGGCTGGCCCCGTGGCTTAGCAGTTAAGTGCGCGCGCTCCGATGCTGGCGGCCCGGGTTCGGATCCCGGGCGGGCACCGACACACTGCTTCTCCGGCCATGCTGAGGCCACGTCCCACATACAGCAACTAGAAGGATGTGCAGCTATAATGCACAACTATCTACTGGGGCTTTGGGGGCGGTGGGGGGAGGATTGGCAATAGATGGTAGCTCAGAGCCGGTCTTCCTCAGCAAAAAGAGGAGGATTAGCGTGGATGTTAGCTCAGGGCTGATCTTCCTCACCAAAAACAAAAAAAAAAAAAGAATCAACAAAACCTGGTCTTTTCTCATTTTTAGGAAAAAGGCTAAAGATTTAAAAATTTACATTTAACTTGAAGTGTGATCTCTTCTAATACACCTCTACTAAGAATGACACACTGAATGCTTCAAAATGTGTTTAAATCCGACTACAATATAAAAAGCAAAACCAGTTAAGCATTCCAGAAATTTAAATTTTAAGGAGCAAATAAAAATTACCATATCTACAAATCTTTTCAAAAATATTTTCTTAGTACAAAACTCCATCTACAGGGAGCTTGGGCAACAAAGACAGCAGCATCTGCTATCTCCTTGGAAGCAGAAATGCGAGGTGTAAGTGTATTTTGTTGCTAAACCTTAAATACCTTCATGTTCACTGATGAAGAACAACTGAGGAAATCAAGACAAAACGTGGCCAACAAAAGGCCATTATTTATACAAATCTGCAATCCGCTGAAACGACTCCAAACGTTTCAGGTGTCCAAGCAGAGCAGCTTGGCTGCAAGTCTCTCAGAATAGAACACGCATATATTAAAATGCCGTAAATAACACAGTGAAAGAAATCTCGCAGCATTCGCTATTTTACTACCAAAATGTTTACCTGCATTTTACTGATATATTTTTTTGTTTGTTTCTACATGTATATATACATGTACTAAATGTGTTCAATATATTATTTAATATACCACATATTTCATTACACGAGGATACCAGTCACACAAATGTTCTTTTTCATACACGTGTGCAAGAAAGCGTGTGCCCACACACACTGGTACAGGTGGGTGTCACAAGTGAATATAAACTATAAAAACATTACAAGTCTGAACGTGAAGCGGACACTGGGCACCCATTCCTCCCCATGATATTAAGCCAGGCCTCCCTTCCTCATCCCATCACACCCTATCAGGCTCCTTAAAAACAAGAAGGCTAAGCTCTTTTTAGATAAAACCAAAATTAAGCCCTGACTACTGGATTCACATTTAGGATTCAGAGACTGAGCCTAAACCAACATTTCAAGTCAAAAAATTCTGGAATTTTTAAGTCTGTAACCAGTCCTCCCCTCCCCATTCATCCTTACTTTTCAGAGACATTGTTCAAACTATATCCAAACATAATTTTAATTATATTTTACAAAGCAAATATTTTTTTTCCAGAATAGACCAACTATATAAAGTAACACAGGTGGGAATCCTAGAACTTGCTTGTCTGCCTTAATAACCCCAAAGAAAACATTTATTTTAGCCAAACAATTGTAATGTTTGTCTCCTTTTAGAAACATCTGCTGCCAAAATAAACATTTGCATTGGAAGAAGTGTTTTGGCTGTTAAGATGGTACTAAATAAAATGCTTATGTTCTGAAATAAATATTTTACTCAAAAAACACACAGCAAAATAGACATATCCAAAGGGTGTAGAAGATAAACTAAAGACACAAATTAAAATACCTATTGATTTTTAAAGTCTTTTACAAAAGAACCTCAGTTTTTAATTTAGTTTTTATTTAGACTGAAAGCGATAAGTTCAGATGAATCCCCTTAACAAAAATAATTTCTATTTAATTTTGCCACGATATCTTTCAAAATAATTATATCCATGCTCTTGTTGTTGTAAAGGTCTTCACAACACAGATGTTTCTGTAAAACTAAAAGTCCTGTTTTCCCATTATAATAGCACTCAAGAACTTAAATCTCTCACTTTCCCCTCTTTTCTTTTCCCTGGTTTTATAATGCCAACAGCCATCAGATTATACAAACATTTGCAACAAGATAAGGATAGTTAAAATATCAACCCAATATAACCCTTGATAACTCAGGAAAAATCTCAGACTACAGAACTGAAATCTGCTTGACACAAATAATATATCTTCGCTTCTGTAGCCTATTTCCCCTGGGTGCTATTTCTTTTATATGAAAATCTTTTTTAAAGCAAGTCAGCACAGGTCTATGTATACATTTGTGATCACAAAGGACAAGAAAAATAAAACATTTGCTCACCCACATCCCTGATCTAGCAAAGGGTATCTCAGTGTCTACGTTTTAAAAAAAAAAATCTACAAGAGTCGGATTCTAGCAATCTTAAAGATTATACATCCTCTGTGTAGCTCTGTAGAAGATGAAACCAACCAGTGTACTTCTGTTAACCATCCCCAGGTTTGAATTCCAGGAGCCTGGAGGCAGAACATTCTCCACAGAGGCATAGAAAATTCATTTCCCCTCTCAACTCAATAAAAGCCCAAGTAGACTAGTTTTTAGGGCACCGTGCAAAACTAATCTTTTTAGCCATGTATTTGCCTGATGATGTAGGAGAATCAGCAAGTGAAAGACCACAAATCTAGTTCCAGTTAATACCAAAATGATGTACTATTATCACGTCATGCTTCAAAGACCAGTCATGAGTATATTTCAAAAACAAAATTATCACCATGCAAATCAAGGATCACCAAGTTAATACTAAAATCAAACACTCAGTGGCCAGTTCCTCCTGACTCTCAGAGAAAAAGTAAGCAGTGATGCTATCCATGTTACATTTCACACAAACACTGCAGTTCTTTCTAACAGAATACTCATTTAAAATTCCTGTCACAGGGGTGGAACGCCAGCCAGGAATCCAACGGTGACCCCTGACCAAAGACAACTTACCACTCAGCTGGTAAGTGGGCAGCTCAATTTACAAACCTGAATTTCTGCATTTTAATTCTTTGTAGACATATACGAGCAATATTAAATGAACTGGATTCAGCTCATTGGAGGTTCACAAACCAAACACAGAAAGTTTTGGAGGCCGTCCAAAGCAAAGTCATGCCTAGGTGATGATGCCCACTCAATAAAAACTCAACGCCATCATTATCTTTCAACTTCTTCCCTGAAGAACATTAGCAGCCGTGACTACAACAACGCTTGGCCAATGACATTATTACTAGGAGAAGATGGACAGGACCAGCAGGCAATCACTGTGCCAGGACCTTGTTTGTGGACAAATGTATAACTATCCAAAATTATATTGCAAATTCCTCACCAAAGAGCATAGATGAAAGCTAACAAAAGAAATGCGCTCTAATAACCTTTACTCAAAATCTTCAGTATGTTTTTTCCATTTCAAAGCTATTAATTAGCCTACACCTAACTGATCACATGAACTGGGTATTATAAAAGCTGTGTCCCCTTTAAAATATTACACACATTCAAAAATGCATTCACAGCTATTTTTAGCCTTTTACATTTCAAAACAAGATACTATATTTCAAGGTTGTATTATAACTAAATGAAAGAGTGAAAAAGCAATACAGATTATTTAGAACCCTCGATTATGATGAGTTCCATATGAAAGTTTGACACTTTACAGCCAGGGCACTGAGTTTCTTACCAGATACACTATTTTCCTCTCATTATCAGAAAGAGCTGTGCTTTATTAGAATTAGGCATTTCTTTTGGTTAGCAGTAAAATACCTAATCTAAAATCTTAATTAAAAATTTGAATTGGTGGGTAATCTTCATCAATTTGTCCCTTCAAATAAATCCAAGAGTTATTGGATTTCAAAAATATATAAGAGCCACAGGGATTAAATGACACCAAGAAACTAAGAAAATTGAGGTTACTCTATGTACTTGTGTGTGTCTTTTACTTTTAGCCTTACACATTTGGGGAAGAAAAGAATGAAAAACATATACCTAGGTAATCATTCTCCACACATCTCTGTTAGATTCCCATTTTGGGATCGTAAACTAAGCCAATGTTGAAAACCTCTAATAAGACTTTAACTCATTCAGAGAAAAAGACAGAGGAGCATCCAGGAGCTTGCCATGAACAGCACTTTTTGAAATGACTTGCGAATTTCACATCAAGAAAACATCGTGGAAAGCAAGGTGCAGACACAAGGAGTGGTCAGCATCTATTTCTCTCCATTGGTCCTGCTATTTCTTACCTTTCTGCCTCTACTCTCTTCCTGTGGCCAGACTATCATATAGAACTACCAGCCCCAAAAGGAAATCACCAAAGGGTAGAATTAGGACTTTAGCAGCTAGCTGTCCAGGCCTTCTTCCCCTCAACTAAGGGCAAATTAGCTTTAAAGCCAAAAGAGAAAAATCACAACTCTCATCTCACTTCTCAATCATTTACAAATTATCTCCCTCTCATAGGTAGCAGCCTCAACTAGAGATTTTTACCCTAGGCAGCAAAATATTGCTGGAAGAAAGGAGTAATGTTGGAAAAATTAAGAGTAATTTTAATATAATTAATTATGCAACAATTACTATGCATAATACAATTAACTATGCAACTGACCGCTAGAATTCGAAGTGGCCAATCTTTAATAAACAAGGGGTGAGGACTTCCAACGCTCACAAGGGCTGTTTAAGGAACTAACAGCTAGGATTCAAAGGCTGAGCTACTGCTATCTTTCCTTACAACCACCTTAAAATAAAAATATCGCCAAACAAGGAACAAAGATAAACAGGAAAGACAAGTGGTAAAGGTGCGCATGTGTACAGTGACGGATGGAAACTAGACTTTTGGTGGTGAACACGACGCAGTCTACACAGAAGTCGAAATATAATAATGTACACCTGAAATTTATATAATGTTATAAACCAGTGTGACCTCAACAAAACAAATTTAAAAAAAAAAAGGAAAGACAATAGTCTCTAAAAGAAAAGGCTCAGATGTAACTCATTAGTGAACTTTTACTACACAGCTATGGTACATGTAAAGTATAATGTCTCATTCTCCACATTCACTTTAGAGATAACAAAAGTTCTATCCAATTTTTTTTTTCCACAGATGATTTTTGGCCAAATATAGGGAAGAGAGAAAGTACTGAGAAACTCTGGAATGGGTTACTGGTAACATGAAATAACCTATCTGGAGGCAGTAAAGTGCACCCAGCATCAGGCCGATGCGCCCCCAGGGTTAAGGCATGATGTGGGAATTTATAAATAAGCCTTCTGGTGTTCCTAGTAACTAAATACCCTAACAAGTCTGAATCTAATTTAGTCACTTCCAGATTTCATGCTTCCTCAGGCCCACATAACGAGTATATACTCTCCGGTATCCAAGAGACTGTAGGTTTACTACTGCTAGAAGGTAGATGTGATTTAAGGTAACTCCAACTATTTGATTCTAGAGAAAAACGACAAAAATATTGGGTCTTTTTTTAAGAGCAGGAAAAGTCTTCTTTAAGTAAAAACACAAAACTCATCAAAATCTAAGAAAACAGATACACATCAAATCCTCTTATATGAAATACAGAAACCTTTTTCAAAAGGTACATAAGAAATAATGTTTTAAGAAATACAAGCAAAGTAACTTTTTGGGAGACTAGATTTTTTTCTTAAGTTGATGCCATCTTCATGGGAAAGATCACCTTTCCCATGAAGGGAAGGAAGGAAAGGAACACCTTTACGGGCCTTCCACCAAACAGGTATTTTGTCCACTTTGTTCTAAGATCACTTTTCCTTTTTTAAAAGAAAGAAAAGAAGTTGCACCTGTGATTACTTCAAGAAACTATGAAAATTAAAAGCAGAATATCAGAAAAATGCCCCCTAATTCTCTCAATACCAATCTTAGGTAGACAGTAAAACACCAACACAAAACTATCATCAATTTGGAGGAAAGAGGAGTAAAAACTAGCACAAACCTGCTGCTGTGGGTACTGCATCCCTCCCATGGCCCCTGGGGTCCGACCCTGGATGCTGATTGGATACCGCTGCGGGCCTGGGGGGCCGTAGGCACCTCCTGGGTAAGGGCTGCTCTGCTGCGGCTGAGAATGAGGGTTACTGCCCATCCCATACAGCTGAGGTCTCTTCATCACCATGGGATCCATTGGGCTGCTCTGTGAAGAAATAAACCAAGAGAGAGGTTTATTAAATCATTATATTTTACACAGGCAGAAATTCTGTTATGCTACCATATAAATTAAAAACACAACTATCCTTACTTCTGAAAATATTAAAACATGCAATATATACAAATAGCAAATCATTATGGACACCTGAAACTAACAATGTTATCTGTCAATTATATCACAATCAAAAAAAAACAATGACCTGGCAAATAAAAACCCAGAACATTAAAAAAAAAAAAAAAACCTAAATGTATACAAGACATTTTATTTTTTACTTTCAGGAAGGTTTTAACAAGAGGGGTCTGGAGTAAATAATATAAGGAAAGATTTTGCATCCTAAGCAGAGAAAAAACATTTGCATCTGAAATTCTATTATGCATATAGGAAATAAGCATGATAGTTAATCTCACCCAGCTCCTTTTAACTTACCAGTAATAAAGACAACGTATACTGAGTGGTTAGCAACCCTTTCTGACTTCAAAGTATTCTTAGAACATCTACTTTATTTTAGACCTGAGTCTGCAAGTCCTGATCAAACGTTAATGCATCTGAGTGCTCATTAGAAAGTGAAAGGATAGATTTTAGATAATATAGAATGTCTAGGGTAAAAATTTTCAAACATCGCTAGTGCGCATGAATAAGCACCCAGACTATGAGTCACAAGCCACCGTCCCTGTGTAAGTAAGCATCTCACCAAACACAACCAGTTCAAAGCTAGACTTTGAGTCTTATTTTTGGCTTGGTGAGTCAGCCCACGGGCCTCAGGGCCAAGGCCATTCGGGAGAGCCAGCCTGGGGCCTCCACCGGGCTCTCATGCCCTGGGTGCTTCAAAGGACCAAAGCAGCAGTGGGGAAGTCCCTTGCCACGGCGCTTCAAAGGCCTGCAGCACTCATCCAACAGATCCGTCCGTCCGTCCTTCCTTCCTTCTTAAACTGACCCCTACTGTATGCCAGACTCTATGCTCACACTGAGGAAAGCACACGGGGACTCTCGGGTAAGCTTAATGATTAGCAGGATAAATGGGAAGAAGCCAGGCTCAAGGTGGGGAGGGCCTAGAGTACAAGAGACAGCATAAAGCACAGGCTCAAGGGAGATGAGCTGCCCGGTGTGCATGAGGAAACATAAGTAGTTTAGAGCCACATGAAGCAGGAATTTGCAGGGAAGCTAAAGCAGGCAGAGGCCAGCACATGCGAGCCCCTTGTATGTCATTTTAAAGATTTCAGATTGTTTCCCGGGGATGAACTGCTGGGTGCTTTTAACAGAGAGCTTGAGTCAGATCCGCCTCCGGAAGGACTGCCCTCAGGCAGCTGACTGGGGCCAGGGGGGCTAGCGCAGCAGCAGGTGAGCTGAGGTCCTCAACTGGTAGCAGCGGTGGCAGAAAGAAAGCCCAGATTCAATTAACAGGATGGAAATGCAGCACAACTCGGAGACTGAGTGACTGATGGAAGACAGGAGTCAAGGGTGGCTTAGACGATGAGACACCAACTGAGATGAGTGTGCAGGGACAGAAGCAGATCAACCCTCTCCCCAGAGTCGGGGAGTCAGGGGGAGCCTGCAGATTTCTATTAAATTTGAGGTCCCTATAGGAAATCCAGGGGAAACTATCCAGAAGGAAGATACACAACGAGTTTGCAGCTCAGGGAGTAAGGTCTGACCTAGAATAATAAATAGGGGCGTCAGCACAGAGAGGATACTATATGCTCCTGGAGGGCAGCGATTTTTCTGTTTTACTCACTATTATATCTTCAGGACATAAGTCAAATAATGCACTTGGCACATAAGAAAATGTTCAATAAATACTGGATGAATTAATCAATAAGAAGGATGTAAAACCTCAAGAACTTTATCCAGGAAGAATATATGAAAAGAGCACAACGGGTAGAGGACAAAACTCTAGAAAATATCACCACTTAAGGGAAAGGGGGGGAAGGAGCAGACAAAGAAGCCAAAACAATGGTCAAAAACTGTAGTTAGAGATTCTAGCGAGGATGGTGTTACGGAAGGAAGGGAGTCGTGTTACGGAAGGAAGGGAGTCATGCGTAGCAACAAAACAGGCATGCCAAGTGCAGCCCAGGTGTGCGACAGGTGAGGGCTAAAAGCTTCTGCTATCCTTGATGACTAGGAGGTAACGGCTGAGTTTGGCAAGGGCGGTCTCATCACAGAGGGGAGGGCAGAAACTGGAAGACAGGGAACTGAGGCATGAATGGCAGGTGAGGGGAAGCCAGAGTTTAGCCCCAAAACCCCAGTTGAGGAAGCTCCAAGAGCTGCCAGGCCTCCCTCCCACCTATACCCCACTCCAAGACTGCAGGTGGCCTTTGCTCTTCTTCCCTCTGAGGGTTACCCTGGTGTTCATTTTAATGACTTGATTAATCCATTCACCACACATTTACTAAGTAACTACTGTGTGCACTGTGCCAGGTACTAGAGGCAGAAAAATGAACCAGCATCAGTGGCTATCCTGGAGAAATGAACAATTCACTGAAGGGGACAGGCTTAACGGAGATTACAGTGCAATGCAGTAGGCATGCTAACCGGACATACAAGGCACCGTGAGGAAGGACCATCTCATCGGGTCTGTGAGGGGTTTTCACAAAGCCTTCCTATAGGGAAGCCTAGTCCTGTGGGATTCAGAGGAATCTGCCAGGAACCAATCTCACCTGAATGAAAATACGTGTAGGCCAAACAGTTCTGCTCAGAATTCACAATTTCATGGAATTTTAACTGTGCTACTTTCACCAGTCAAGAAGAATTTTGCACTTACAATGACAGGAATTGCTCAAACAATACACCGATGTTACACAACCTGTGCTGACTTCACAGTTCAACATACAAACATATAAGCTGCTATGTTGCAATACAAAATCGAGGACCAAGAATTGTGTTTTCCCAGAATGATTTAAATTAGAATTTATGCCTAAGAAAAGCAAAATGTAATTATTTTCCACACGTTCTTTCAAAAGATAAAATAAAACTTTCCATGGAAGTGTGAAAATTAGGCTGAGCTGGTGATTTCAGAATCCGCAGAGCGAATTAAGGGCTCACAGAGAGGCTGAATAAATCAGATTTCAGGGTAAATTTCCAATACGGGGCCCTGAGGCAGCCCTATCTCCACATTCAATCTGGATTAGCCAGGGCATAGCAAAGGTCTACTTATTTCACTTTAAATAGTGCACGACCAAAACTGGCTTAATTAAAGCAGAAATTTAAAATGGGAAAATGATTGGAATGTCTATATTTTAATGTTATAGATAACAGTGCAGCAAAATCATCTTATCAGTGACTAAAATTGTTTTTTATTATCTGTCTCATCAGTGCCATAAACTCTGACAGTCCTACTTAAAATTCAGTTAATTTGCACCCATGTCAAAAATGTTAGCTTAACCCTGCGATTTCTGAAAATCGAAAGCGTGAAATACACAGATTATCTGTACCTCTCAAAATGCATCAAATACCTTTCAGTGAGACTTCAGATATGAAAACAGATACTTATACAGTGCAAATTGTTTAATTTTAACCTTCTCTCCTTATGGCCTCTTATTAAATATTCATCCACAATCCAAATTCACCCCGCTGTGTACTCTTGCTATTTTTAACACTAAATATGTACAAGTGCAGAATCCCATCCCCTGCTTTTTACTACAATCTCCTTAAAGAGACCAAAGACCAAATCAAACCTAAGACTTTTCCAAAAGACATCAAGGCCAAGTTGCTTCTCATATTCACATCTAACCTGCAACAATTTTATGTTTATCATCTATCCTTCTATTGATAAACTCCAGAGTATCACCATTTTCATTTCTCACATAAAATTTATGCTGTATCAGAGACATCACCTACACTAAGAACAGCCCTCAGATACTTCTCTAAACATGTTACTACAAACATGTTTTTCCTTTCTAGATGTCATTCCCCAACTGCTGCCGTTGGGGCTTCAATTCCATAAAATTTAACAAGTGCTTTGAAAGCTACAACATGTACCTCCCATTTTCAAAGAGCTCCCAACATAACTAGTCTAGGTGTAGTTACTCAGATTCTAACGCAGTTTTATTAGTTGATAACGCTCTCTTGTAACTCCCCCTTATTCATATAAGCTTTTGGATATATATGTACATATGAGTTGTACATCACACACACGCACACACGCACGAGCGCCCTCCCTCCCTCCCTCTCTCTCTCTCTTTCGGATCTCCTTGTAGGAAGCTGCCACTGATGCCTGCCTACGTCTCTAAAAGCCTCAGGTTTCCCATCCCCACAACTACTAAATAAGGAGTACAATGTATATTTTTAAAATATATATTTGAGGGGCCGGCCCGGTGGCATAGTGGTTAAGTTCATGCTCCACTTCAGCAGCCCAGGGTTCACAGGTTCGGATCCTAGGTGCGGACCTATGCACCACTTGTCAAGCCATGCTGTGGTGGCATCCTACATATAAAATAGAAGAAGATGGGCACAGACGTTAGCTTAGGGACAATCTTCCTCAAGCAAAAAGAGGAAGACTGGCAACAGATGTTAGCTCAGGGCCAATCTTCCTCACCAAAATAAAAATACACATATTTGAATGTAGATTCTAGGTACATTTGGTAGCACAGTTAAGGCTGTACTATAGGTTAAAGAGGTTTTCAGAGGCTGGCATGAGAATCCAATACCTTTTTAAAGATTATCCAAGTTAAAGAACAACTCACTTTTGGTTCTACACTTTTAGTACACTTTAGATATACTTGATGCTTTTAGACACTCCTTCAGTACCACTCTTTCAGAGTATGCCTACACATGTATTTATAATAAAGATATCTGTGTAATTGTATTTACTCCTAAGCATCAAGTTAAGGAGATAGTTTATTAGTAGTTTCTTTAGGAATATAATATTTCACAATTTTTTCAGCCTAATTCCTTAAACCACAAATCTAAGAAATGCATTGCAAAAACCCACAGAAAGAAACTATCACATCTTGATCTATAATCATATCAATATATCTGGATTAAACAAGAGTTCAGAGAAAGAAAGAAACTCTTCCCCTTTTGAATCATTATTTGGGAAAATGTTCTATTTTACCAGTAACTAAAGAAAACTTTTAAAGTAATATTCCATCACCTACAAAATGGCAAAAATAATGACACCCAATGTCAGTAAACGAGTATTTGAACTAGTAGGTATAAAGTAGTGATAAAACTCTTTCTGAAGGATAATATGACAATAAGCTTTAAACGAAAGCTTTGAAAATTATATCTTGTTCCAACTCGAACACTCTCTCTCAAATGGGGCAGGGGTGCTATTGATCCAAATGGGTCTGCAGCTACAAGATTTCTAACAGTGCAGGGAGCCAGCATGGTCCAGCGGGGCGCATGGGCTCTGGGTTCAGAGTGGGTCCACACCCTCATCCCACCACTTCCCACCACTGTGTGACCCTGAATACACTGCTTATTTCTTAGTTTTCTTACTCATTCAATGGGAAAAATAATACCTACGTCACAATTATTGTGAAAATCAAATTAGTGAGAACTATAAAGGACCTCAGAGCCACGTACTAATTGTTCAAAGCAGAAAACTGAAACAACCCAACTATTCAACTATTATAGAATGTGCGAACGAGCCATAACACATCAGCATAGCGGAAGAGACAGAGACGGAAAAGCACATACAAAACAACATCAAATGTTTAAGAGTGATGTGCATGAATTACAGCTATGCGAAAACCAGGCTGATGATGATCAGAGCTGGCCATCGTGACCTGTAAGCAGCAGCTGTTGTACGTGAAGCAATCTATGTCTGCTTTTCTGTGATGATGTCTAAATATAACCCTACGTGCCTCTGTTTTTGTTCCCAGGCATGCTGCAAACATGACTATGGCTTTCTGTGGAGTGGGGGTGGTTGGGACACAGCTGTCCCGCATTCGTCCTCCTCCGTCCCCGCACCCACACTCCCATTTACAGCACAGACAAGCAGGGAAGAGCTGCTAGTCCTCATTCCTAGGACGCTCCTGATCCCTCTCTGCTTGTCTAAAACCAAGCTTACTCGAGTCCAGGTTCAAGGACTGCAGAGCTTCCCCCCTTCCCTGCACCCCAGGAACACTGACTATCCATGGGATCTGCCCAGAATCTCTCCTATGCTGCTAGTAACAGACTTCTGAGCTGTCTTGTATTATTATTTAACTCTTGTATGATTTTTTCATTTTTCATGTGTTATTTCTTACCTCCTAAGTAGACTAAAATGGCAATGCCCATGCTTTGCACTTTTTTATGTCTCACTTAGCATCCAGCACAAATGACTTAGATGACTGTTGTGACTCAGTACCTCCTTGGGAATGATGACTGATCACACATACAGTAAAATGTTCTTGAAAACGAAAAGGAAAAATCACTAACCAATTTCTGCATCGGTTCTGTACATACACAGAAGACACAGGTAAAGTCCATGACAATATATGATGCGACATTCGTAGTCAAGTTCTCCTAACGGCATTAAAATAGGAGCAGGACACTAGAGACTCTTCCCTCATTTCATAAAGCGTGCATATTCCTCTTCAAGCCAGAAAATACCAAGATTCTCAGTTACCACTGTCATCACTACCACAGAATCCAATTATCAAAGAAACTCCCTGGCCTCAAATGACATCACGGGGCTGGGAGTTGTGGGGACTTGCCCAGGGTTGCACTACTAGTTAGTACAGAGCTGAGACTAGAACACAAATTTCCTGACTCAGGGCCACAGTTCCTTCTACTGCATTGCGCATCTGTGTATGACCATGACACTGAAGTAGAAAAGGATGCTGCCCAGCATCTAAAACCATTTTGTCTTTTACTTGTACAAGTGACAAAATAGTACCTGTTTACTAAGACTTGAACTAAAACACTGAAACTTCAAATTTGGGTATCAACATTCTGTAAGTTCTTCTTTTGTCCATACAGGAATATTTGCCACATTCTACAACGGTATAAGAAAGATCAAGAAGTGGAATTCTAAGGTATCAAGGGAGAAAAGGCTGTTTTGTTCCTGGCTCCAAGACTCATCAAATTATTGGTGGTCTCTAACCATGATGCCATTCTCAGTGTGGCAGGAGGGGCAGGGGGGACCAAAATACTCATAAACCGACTTGGAAAGATAACCATTGTCAATATTATTGGGTTTGGTTTCCTTAAGGCAAGTTACAGAGAACAAGTTACAAGAATATACAGAGAATATATTTTTGTGGAACCATGGAATGAAATTTGAAGGAAGAGGGCAAGGAGATGAGAAAAGATTTTTGTAAAAATGGGATTTTAGGTAATTTTTATTTGTGTACTTTTCATCTGAAATAAATGTTTTGATATGTAATTTTAAATAAAGAAGTGTTTGTTTTCCACATGTACATTATCATTAAACAGAAGAAGACAAATATTTTTTCCTGATTACATTTTAAATTTTCTCCCAAATCTAAAATACCACTGGATTTTTATTTTTCAGAATTATTAAGATTAGCCATAAAACATTAATGTTATTACCTATGTATAAAGTAACTCCATAAACTACCAATGAAAAGTAATAATTAGAAACTGTGATTCTTATTCTTAACTCCCAGGGATACTCAAAAAAAAAAAAATGCATCCATGACGTCTATAATCCCAAATTTAGCATATAGCTTCAGAGGTTCATGGAATATTCTCTAAAAACCCATCCAAAGACCCTCCTGACCTGCATTATCCCATAATGACCAACATCTACCATGCATTTCCAAAGCACTTTAATACATTTTCATTTGATCACAATTCCCTTTCTTTGAGCAAGATTGGCCCTATGCTACCATCTGTTACCAATCTTCCTCTTTTTCTTTTTTTCTCCCCAAAGCCCCAGCGCATAGTTGTGTATCGTAGTTGTAGAGTTGTAGCTCTTCTATGTGGGATGCCGCCTCAGCACGGCTCGATGAGCGGTGAGAAGGTCGGTGCACAGGATCTGAACCGGCGAACCCCGGGCTGCCGAAGCGGAACACGCGAACTTAACCGCTACGCCACCAGGCCCCTGATCACAATTCTTAAGACAGCCTCATAAAGGACTCAGCAACAAAACACAGAATCTTAGAACCGAAAAGAACCTCACTGGCCCACACACAACGGATGTATGAATCCCCTGAAAGTGTCTACAACCATGAATGTTATGAATTTCCTCCTCCTATGTAACAAAAATCTGTGCCTTGTAATTTACATCCATGGGTTTTACCATGGTCCTTTTGCAGAATATTTGAAGATAGCTATATCTATTTCCCTTTTCTAATCAAAATATGCCAAATCTTAGTCCTCTTAACACTTAAGGTATTATGGGAAGGAACTTGCTTCCTTTTTTCTGTCCCTCATTGGTGCTAATGTGGCCTCAGCTCTCTGGGCTCCTTTGGCAGCCCCCTCCCATCAGCTGTGATTAAACCCCACCTCCCCCATCTCCCATTATATAGCTGGTTAGTTCATTCTAGTGGCAGAGGTTTGTCTTTACCTCTGCTTATTTTCATTTTGCTTATTTCTAGGCACCGTTCTAGCCTGACATCTAACACATTGACTGCATTTCCAATCTTGACATCAACCACTAGTTAAATCAGCAGCTATTTCATTCATGTCTTCATCCATGTCACTGATAAAAATACTGAAGAGGTCAAGGCAGAGGACAGAGCCTTGGGCTAACCACTAGTGCCATTCATAAGGACTGACATAAATCCAGGCATCAGCATTCTTGGAGGAAGGTCTTCATTAGAACCCTTAGGACAATCCCTTCCCCTGGTCCACAGCACTCTTCCAATTTACTCACTACGCTCATAATGCAGTCCAAGTCCATACCTGCCTTTGGGTGACGACCTCTTGCCCACTTCAAATTCCTCCATCTTTTCTAATATATAAAATAAATAGTCCAAAGTTTACAAAAACACTTAGAATTCAAGACAAAAGGGTATAGGGAAAGCCAGGGGGTTAGAGTCAGACAAAACTGGATGTGAATCCTGCCTGTACTGCTCATTAGCTACGTAAACTCAGGCTCACATTTAACAGAGTGCAGTCATGTTCACCTCTTGTGCTGCTGGGGGATTAAATGAGGTATTACAGGATTTATCACATAGTAAGAGCTTCCCAAATCTTTTTTCTTTTCCTCTTAATAAATTAGTGAATTGAAGTCAGAGCAAAATCACTCAATAATTCAATCTATTTTTTTTCTTGTCTCCCCAACATTAGTTAAAGGTGGAAATTTTGTCTTACTCATCTTTGCATACCTAGCACTTGGTACCATGCCTGGCATGATTAACATTTGTTGAATAGAAAAAGCAGTGACTTCCATAACACATGGCCAATTAAACAGTAGAGCTCTAACTAGAATGCAGGCCTCTAGATGCCAATAGGTACAAGAGGTAAAGAATCGTGCATCATTGCAGGCAAAGCTTGACCTTCCACAAGTTCATAGAAGTCACAGCTTCCATTACCTCCTTAGGCCTGTGTCCCCCAGTGTGTCTCCCATGGCTGGTTTCTCTGAGCCCCAGGGCTCTCTACCCAACTGACACCCAACATTCCTGCCTGGATGCCTAGGATCCTCTCCACCTGTTTCTGATCTCAGTGAGAGACACCCCTCATCCAGATGTACAAGTGAGAGTCCAGGGAGGCACCCTGACTCCATCCTCTCCCTCTCCACCACAGCCTACCCCTCAGCAAGTCCGGGCAGCTGGACCCACCATTGCTGCCAGCAGGAAATCTCCCCCTCGGACCAGACTGGCCTCTGTGGGACTCTAAAGAAACCACTTACTTTCCCTCCACATAGAAGGAGCTCTGCTCTCCAGCAGAACACAGTGCTACTGCCCTGTCCTCAGAGATGCCCTCCCTGAACACCAGAATGGGCCAGGATCCTCTCAGAAAAGGACCCCTGTGCTTTCCCTTCAGAGCACTCATCAAAGTCTACAAGAATATTTATTTGTGTGACTACTTGATAAATGTCTGTCTCCCCACCTAGACTGTCCCACAGGAACAGGAGGAGAATTGGAGAAGACAAACATTAAATCCATTTATAGCTATCGTCTAGGTACCACAGAATAAGTCCAGAAAATAAGACTGCTTTGGTTCTCTAGTTGTTGCCTGATTTTTATAAATTGGCAAAACCTAGTATTTGCCTAATCCCCCAAGCTCAGCAGCTTGTAAGTCAATTCAGTGAGTAAATTATTGTCTGACTGAACTGTACTTTTAAATTTAATTTAGCAAATGTAATAATTTTATGAACAAACTAAAGTATATATTTTTTTATTTCAAAAGTAAATTAGATCTAAAAGGAATATCAAAATAGTAATGGAATATATTTCTATGTGCCCTGAGATTTGTTATTCTCACCAGCCAAAAACACTGTAAAACTGTAAAACAATTTCTAAAATTTAGATCTCTAAGAGTGCAATATTGTTCACATTCATGTGTCACTACTGACAACCTAGTAGCAGGCTCTTGTTTAAGGAAGAGGAATAATATGGTATATTTCCCATATAAAGACAGATTTAGATCAAGAAAGGAAGCTTTTGTGAGAATATGTCAGATTTCAGCCCCACCACCTTTTAGCTGTGTGATGCTGAGGGTCACCACTTAACTTCTCTGCATCTAAGGTAACTCATCTGTACACCAAGAACACTACCTCTATCACTCTAGAGTTGTTATAGAATTGGAGATAATATAGTCAAGTTCTTGGCACATAACAAGCTTTTAATAGGGATAGATTTTATCATCATCATTATTACATGGAGGTATATTCCAGAATAATCACTATTAATAATAATCACAAAAACCTGCATCCCTCCACCAATGTGCAGAAGACAGACATTGCTAATCAATCCTAGCATTCGTTTTCCTGAAATCCAGTGAGCCTCTGAATCTTTCACCCTGTGGAGTTGCAGACAGCCACTACCAATTATCAGATTTTGCAAACAAGCAGAAACCAATCTGCTATCTCTAGTACAACGGAAAGAGTATAATGTCTGACATCGAGTGGACCTGGGTTCATAGCGGTCTCCTGCTTCTGACCAGCCATGAAATGTTGGGTAAATTATTCCAGTGCTCTGAGCCTCAGCTGTCCCATCTTTCAAGTGAAGATAATACCTCCCTCAAAGACACATTCATTCCAAAGCTGCTGGTGTGTGATCTGCATGGATAACAATCCCTAAGACGTATCAGAGCGGTACCCTCAAGACCAACAGGGAACTTACTGAAGTCCCCAGCAATCTCCATGGTTGCCATCACACCTCTTTCAAACTATTTTATTAATTTTTTAAAATTAACAAGTTTAAAGTTGCATTCAAGAAAATGCCAGTAAAAAATATTATGAACGTTACCACTTGCCTGACCTATCCCTGGAAATAGAGGGCCTGCTGTGCTGATACACAGGCTTCGGGCCCTGGTGGAAAGACGCTTTTCAGAAACACAGCCCCATTAAAGATCTGCTTTATCAGAGCCATCATGAAGTGAAAGCATACACCGACGCACACTGTAATGTGACTGTTCAAAGATAAAAAAGGTAACATGACTAATATACAGTCAAATCGTATAGACTGAAAAACGCACGGCACCTGAATGCAATACATAAGGCCTAGGCCGATCTCACGCTGAAGGAAAGAGGATCACTATACAGATGCTGTTAGGGCAGTGGACAAAATCAGAATATAGACTGGAGGTTCAAGTACCGCCTCGAAGTTAAACATCCTGACAGTGATAATGCACTGAGCGATGGGAAAGAGTAACCTTGTTCCCGGAAAACACTAAGGAGTAAAGGGGCAGGATGTAGGATTCTGAGAAAATACACGACAGACAGGTAGGTAGGTGAGTAGATAAACAGATAAAGTAAATGCAGCAAGATGTTAAAACTTGATGTATCAGAGTACAAGGTATATGGGATTTCTCTGCACTATTCTTGCGACTTTCCTATAAATTTGAAATTATTTCAAAAAAAAAAGCTAAAAAAAGGGCAAAAACACAGAACAAGGATAACTGAAAACTAATAATCACTCCCTCACGTCTGCAGGGGGGTCTGCAGCTTCTCAGGACCGAGAGCCACCCCAGACCACGAGGCCCATGGGCCTCCCGCAGGCTTAAAACCTAAGGGCAGGGGTGGTGTAGGGAGGAAAATAGGGGAAAAGAAACACGAAGAACTAGAAGAGTCAAAAAACTAGGAGAGAGAGCAGAGACAGAAAAAAGCAGTGCACGTGATAAGGCATAACTGGGGAAGAGGGTGGAGGTTACAGTCTTCTTCCTAAAAGTACTGCAGTTGGCAAAACACATATTGAATATATATTTTTAAATACGTTTTAAAAAAAATTCCTAGGAAGCTTCCATTCCACAAAAATTTTTTTTAATTAAAAAAAAAAAAGATCTTCCGAGTTAAAACCCTGCTCTGGTAGAGACTCTTTCCCACGAATCATCTTTTCAGGTTATCACCCTCAACCCTCAAGATGTAATGAAGCTAATGAGTTTTTCACTGTGCTTTTTAAAAGATCTCAAATCAGCCCTTCAAGATGTGAAATGTGCCATCTTTCAGCCCAGAACTCTCCCTGACTTGTTTATAATCGCCACTTTTCCTGTGTGACCCTGCACCCTCCTCCTCCCTATGAAGGATGTAAACAGACCTGGCCCCTAGCAGTGCCTCGAGGGCAGGTCAGGTTCTCTGGTTTAAAATAAGGAAAGCAACTACCCAAATGAAAACATACCCAGGATTTTTTAAATCTCAGTACAAATATCCCAAAACTGTGGTTGACAAAGCCTCGGTTGGAGAAGTAGAGGGTTCAGATACCCTCAGCGAATGAACAGTTTAAGTGCTTGCGATGGCACGTGGGGCCCTTAGGGCCTACCTCTCCCACTATCCAGCCACACGACCTCAGGAAGCTTCGGTACACGGCAGCGAGGTCAAGTACACGGACACTGGAGTTAAGGCTGCCTGGCCCGCACCCCAGCTCGCCACTTACTGTGCGATCTCAGGCAGATCATGTAAATTCTCTGAACTTCAGCTTCCTCCTCTGAAAAGTCAGGATAATAACAGCACCGACCTCACAGCACTGTTCTAAGTATTAACAACACAGCACACACAAAATACTCAGAACAGGGCCCAGCGCACAGGAAGCGCTCAGTTAAGCGCTGGAGGTTATTACTCCTGGGCAATTTCACTCCTCTGAGCCCCACGACTCCTCACACGCACAGTGAGGGGTGGAGAGATGACCTCTTACAGTCCTTCCTGTTCTAGCGTTCTATCATTCTAGAACCATCCCTCCTCCTTGGCGCCGGACCTTCCAATTGTCATGGTAATAGCAAACGGAACGTGGGCCCTTAGAGATATTTCTCCTTCTCTGGTTAAGACAAGAAATCTTGACAATAAACTGTCCTGAGGGTCAACAGGTAGGGAGAGGACCATAAAAAGGTCTAAAGAGTTCAAAACCCACAAGTTCAACATCCAAATATCCAAGGCTCACCTTCAGGTGACACCCCTGCCACCTGTCAAGTCTCAGCCCACACTGAACATGGCGGCCCTTTTGCACACCCCCATGCCGATGCCCTAAGGCACCCCCCTTCTAGAATGCCCTTGCACCCCACAAACCTTTGGCTACCTGTAAACTGAAGAAACTCGTCCTAACCCTGCAAAGTACCATGGATAAAACAGTCTGCCTTCTCGGGGCTCCCACCATATACTGCGACTCTCTTATTTAATAGACGTTCAACTTTTATCCTAACTCTCCTTACAGCCCCAACTTCTCATAGAGAGTGGACAAACGTTGTTGCTATTATTTCATTAATCAAAAACCAAAATAAAAGAAACTCAAGCGCAGTACCTTAACCTTTGCCTCTCCAAGCCATCCTCTCCTAAACAATATGGTGCTACCTTCCTAGATGTGTCAATTATAAGTCATGAAATCTATGCAACCTGATCCAAACTCTGGCTTGTAACAGGCACTTACTAAATGTCTGGTGTATGAAGGTGAGAAAGACATCCTGCTGTGTCTCCTGTTCCACATGCAACTTCTCCTGGATTCAAATTAAAACGCTCCAAACGCTGGCATTTTTTAATTCCATGCTATAATATCACTATTTCTAATATTCTTAAAATATCATTTCCCAAACTGTGTTTAAAGCTGTTACTGTAATTAAGAATGGAATATGTTTATAAAGCACATGCCACTCTCTAAGATTCATAATATATGTTAGCATAAGAAAAATCTAAAAAGTCCTACAAAGAAAAAAAGACCTGTTTAACTTGGTTGTACCCAAACCTGTCTGAGCAAGTTTTTTTTGGTGGTGAAGATTGTCCCTGAGCTAACATCTGTGCCAATCTTCCTCTATTTTGTGTGTGGGACACTGCCACAGCATGGCTTGACAAGCAGTGTGTAGGTCTGCCCAGAATCCAAACCTGCGAACCCCCAGCCGCTGAAGCTGAGCGTGAGAACTTAACCACTATACCACTGGGCCAGCCTCAAGTGTGCTGTTTTTTTTTTTAAGTAAAACACAGGAAAATAGAAACTAGGATGATACAAAAATGTAGTAACACATTCCGTTTTCTTTGTTGGCTAGATCTATCTCAACTAGAGAGTGAAGGATTGTGTGTGTGTGCACTTGTGCATATGGCTTCTCTCCCAGTTGTGAGAAGATAACACAGTGCTTAGCTTACCTGTCGATTTTTATATCTAGTTGGGTAATCAGAGCAACAAGGCATTTTTATATATAGCTGGGTAGTGAGAGTAACAACAAGGTATGCTGGTCATATATCCTTAGCATTTATGGCAAATTATTAATCAAGTCCCACCTGAAACAATTTGTTAAATTGATTTTAATCACTGGGCCTCTCATGTGAAGCTTTGTATAATCAGCATTTCATTTACAAAATTAATTGCCTGATTGATTCTCAGGAGGCAGTGGCTGTCATTACCCTGCTGTCATAACTTCTGAGGAGGGTGTCACAACACGAAATCCTGCCAGTCTGAAGAGCACTGCTATTTTAAAAACGGGTGAGGGGTGAAAGGGATAAAGGAGGAAAACCAAGGAAGCTATCTTACCCTTCAGCCTGAGAGAAAGCTGGAAGCGTTTCATGCGAATCACACTATCAACACCCTTCTGCTAAATCAATTAACATTCAAATCTAGGGTTCGGGGCATGAAGGATTTTTACTGTCTTAAAATAGTAACTAGAATGCAAAAGCACGAATTCACCACTAGAGTTAAATTTTAACCTACGTTACAAAATATATATCTTGAGATAGACAGATATCTCAAGATAAAAGAGCAGCCCTGTAGTAGACTGGCAGACTACTTGCCTACTGCTAACCAGTTCAATTTCCCACACTCTTCCTTTCTTCCACTTTCTAATAAAAGAGGCATAACCAGCAATTTTAGGAGTTTATGACTGATACCAAAACATATCCATTTTAAGCACACCCAAAACACACATAAGCCTACATTCATTCAGTCTTTCAAAAATATTTTAGTATCTATTATTGTTAGATACACACTTTTTATATTTAATTTATTGCTCACTATTTCACATTTAATAGTCTGTTGGTAACTGATGAGTCTTCACCTAAAAACTGTCATCACAATCAATTAACAAAAATTAGGCTAAAAAGTATCTTTTGCATAAAAGAAAAGGATGAGTACAGAAGAAGGGAAGAAAGAGGAAATTTTTTAAAGTTATCATCATTAAAAGTGAGATCACATTACCTAATCTTCACATTTTCAAATGGACCCATGTAAGCATCAAACCAGTCCAAGATTCTATTTTTTTCTTTACCATTAATTTGCCTTTTCAGGGCGTGGCTTAGCGGGTTAAGTGCGCGCACTCTGCTGCTGGCGGCCCAGGTTGGGATCCCGGGCGCGCACCGACGCACCGCTTCCCCGGCCATGCTGAGGCCGCGTCCCACATACAGTAACTAGAAGGATGTGCAGCTATGACATACAACTATCTACTGGGGCTTTGGTGGAAAATAAATAAATAAATAAAATTAAAAAAAAAAAATTTGCCTTTTCAGAAAGGATGACCAATTCTGCAAAAGCCCCTAAATCTTGCCCCCTCCCAACACACAGTTGCATTTCCCATAGCCTCAACATTCCATAAAAGCACGGCTGACCACACGAAGCTGTTTTCAAAAGCATAAAATAATTTCCATAGTATATATAGAGGGGGACATGTTTAAAACAATCCCCATTCAATGCAATCCAATTCCAAATAAAGCCTCTATTAAATGGGTCACTGTGAATGCAAAAGAGGCCTCCTCTGGAGACCAGATGTAATTTACCTTCCTTTCACTACACTGAATTTTGATTCCTATGTACAGCCACAGATTTCCTTTAAAAAGAAAGATCACCTCATAAATTTGCTCTATTATCTCGTGACCAAGGGTGTTTTGTTTGCTGGCTTGGTAAAGAGAGCTAATTGGGACATTGTGCCCACGCCCACACTGCAGGCTAACATGACAAATTCATGGTTAGACAACATAAAGGCAAAGTCTTTCCAGAACAAGCCCCGGCCCCTCCTTGACCTCTCGGGCACATTCTGCTCGCCAGCAGAATAAGAGCAACATCTCCAATTTTTACTTGGCTCCCAGGGATGCCCTAAGTGTGGATAAGCGAACGTCTACAAAGCGCTTTAAGTTCTGGAAAGAAAGGCACTGTGAAAGCAATGAATGCCTAGGATCACTCCTTAAGCTACACACACTGTAACTGTTTTGGAAAATAGCGTTCACAAATTCAAATGCCTATCAACTGAACACCTTTAATTACAAAAGAACCGAATAAAGGGAATACAGAGAATTCTCTTATACATGTGCACCGGGGGTGGAGACTTCACCTAAACATTTAATGCTAGCATCACTACCACCCACGACAGGATTCTACAGCACATCAGAAATGGTTCAGAGCAGGGCCAGCCCCGTGGCTTAGCGGTTAAGTGCGCTCGCTCCGCTGCTGGCGGCCCAGGTTCGGATCCCGGGCGCACACTTCTCCGGCCATGCTGAGGCCCTGTCCCACATACAGCAACTAGAAGGATGTGCAGCTATGACATACAACTATCTACCGGGGCTTTGGGGGGAAAATAAATAAATAAATAGAATCTTAAAAAAAAAAAAAAAGAAATGGTTCAGAGCAGTAATTCTCAGAGGTGAAAAAGGAGGGATGCTATGTAAACAGGAACAGGGGCTGGCATCAGGGTACAGGTGAAAATGCATATTCAGGATTATAATTTTACATTTGGAAAAGCGGGGAAAGGACTGTATTTATAACATACCATATGAAAGTAGAGCTTGATAAAATAATCTCAATTGTTGAGGATTTGCAAGAAAAGTCTAGCTTCTGTCTTTTCAAGGGAGGTGGGGAGGCCCGGTCTTCGGGGAGGATACATCTGAAGAGTGGAAGAGGTGTGAGGAAGTCTATGTTTATCAAAAGGAGGCACAAGATAGAAAAGGTTAAGAAACAAAGATTCAGATAAAAGAGGAAACAAGTTAGTCAGAGGACATATCCATTCATTCACCCCACATTGTGTAAACTAAACAAATATTAATGTGCAAGGCACCATGAAGGATAAGCAGATGCGTAAGATGGTCCTTGACTTTAAGAAACATCCATGAGGGGCCGGCCCGGTGGCGCAGCGGCTAAGTGCGCGCGCTCCACTGCAGCGGCCCGGGGTTTGCTGGTTTGGATCCCAGGCGCGCACCGACACACCGCTTGGCAAGCCATGCTGTGGCGGCATCCCATATAAAGTGGAGGAAGATGGGCACGGATGTTAGCCCAGGGCCAGTCTTCCTCAGCAAAAAAGAGGAGGATTGGCAGATGTTAGCGCAGGGCCGATCTTCCTCACAAAAAAAAAAAAAAAGAAACATACATGATAACAGAGGAAATAAGAGACATATTTAAATAATACAAGCTATAAATAAGTTTGTTAAACGCCAGGAGAGAGGAGAATTAAGTCCTATGAGAGTTCAGCTGAAGGTCACAACTTCTAGTTGGAAGAAACGGAAGGATTCATAGCATTTAAGACGGATAATAAAAAGTGAAGACACACAGAACTATCAAGGCACAAATATAATAACAACAGCCACTATGTAATGAGTGCCTACTATGAGCTGAGCACTGTGCTAGTGCTTCACAAATGACACGGCCAATCCTAACAAAAGTCCTGCAGAGTAGTTAACACTACAAACCACTGTGTTTAGTTGAAGGAGATCATCTCCTAGACTAGGTAACTTGCCCAAGGGCACACTACAGGAAGATAGAATCAGGATTTTCCCAGGTCTGACTGGTGCTCCTTGGGCAAGAAGCCTATAATAGCCACGGGGTTCCCCTCCAAGCCACTCCAATTAACATCCCTTGAGAGGAACAAGCTGTGAAGAGAAGACTCTTAACCTGAATTGTGTCCCAATTCATATGTTGAAGCCCTAACCCCCAGTGTGACTGTATTTGGAGATAGGGCCCTTAAGCAGGTTAAACAAAGGTTAAATGAGGTCATAAACGTGGGCCCTAATCTGATAGGTCTGATGTCCTTATAACAAGATGAGAGACCACAACGCGTTCTCTCTCTCTCCCTGCACACACAAAGAGGAGCACACATGAGCACACAAAAAGGTGTGCAAGCCAAGAGAAGAGACCTCAGAATGAAACCTACCTTGCTGGCACCTTGATCTTGGAAATCAGAATTCCAGAACTGTGAGAAGTAAATTTCTGTTGTTTAAGCCACCTGGTCTACGGTATTTTATTACGGCAGCCGGAGAAGACTAAGACACACCACTATTATTTTTATTGAATTGTAATATATAATCTGAATTCTAAGAGGGATCCCTGGGATTCTTGCCCCCTGATATCCATTCCTTTGTGCAATCCCCTCCTCTTGAGGATGGGCAAGACCTGTGACTTGCATCTAGTCCAGAGAATATAGCAAAGATGAATGCATTTTGCAGATGTAATTAAAGTTCCTAATCAGTAGACTCTGAGCTAATCAAATCAGAGAGTGTCCTGGATGGGCATGACATAATCATGTGAGCCCTTTAAAAGAAGGTCCAGGCCTTCCCAGAAGTTAGAGACTCCCAGTAACAGGGACTCTCTCTTTGATGGTGGCACTGAAGAAGCAAGCTGCTACGATACAGCCACCAATCGTCTGAGGGAGCCTTCCCTAGTCCAGCCTCCAGATGAGAATGCAGCCCAGCTGACTCCTTGGTTGTAGCCTCTGGGACCCTGGACGGAGGGCACAGCTAAGTTGTGCCTGGACTCCTGACCCACAGAAACTCAGAGATAATAAACATATGTTGGTTTAAGCCACTCAATTTGTTATGCAGCAAAAAAAACCTAATTCACAACTTGGTAAAAATAATACGCTTTCCACATAGCTCCTCCCCACTCCCACGTACAAGCAGATTGCTGCTCCAAGTATCGGTGCCGGTGCTTCAACATATTCACTGAGAGGAAGCCTTAAAACATCCCGTCCCTGAAGGTACAGTTTGCCCACTTCTGGGCAAACTCCTACCCATCCTTCAAACCTGACTCAAGGATCACCTTCCCTGTCACGTTGGTCTTGAAATCACCAGAGAGAATAAAAGCCACCTCTTCTGTGGCCTCAGAGACCTTTGAGGAAACCTCTAATATAATATTTAGAAGGTCTGGTTCCAATTTTCTGTTTGCTTGTCTCAACAGCAGAGGCCAAGTTAAACAGCAAGATAGGTTACAAAGATAAAAGAAAACATCCCTCACACTGTCATAGAGAAAGAACAGGAGCAGGAATCCAGTTCTAGTTCACCAGCTAAAGGACCTGAGATGAGGCAAGTTACTCAACTTCTCTGGGCCTGAATTTCCTTATCTATGAAACAGAATAGTTTGCAAGTGGGTACTCCATTTTTACATCCAGAACCTAGCACAATATATGTCCTAGATTGAATAAATATGACAATTAAAATATGCTTGAAAGGTCAACCTAAAAAGTCTAACTCAAAAAACAGAAATACTAGCAATGACACCAACATAAGAAAATATGTACAAAATTGTGAGTTGAAAATTGGTGGTTAAAACTAATGGCAACTACTTAATAGTCATGCATATATGCTGACAAGGGATATAAATGATTTAAAATAGGAGCTGTTCACTTCTCATTGCCTATCCCTCATATGGAAAGGCCTAAGGTCTACGAGGTAGAGCCCGTGTCACCCACCAGCCTTCACCTCACTCCAGAATCCTATTCCTTGGCTATTAGCCGTAAAGGTTTTCCAGATGATTGCTTAAATCCTCAAGTTTCAGGCTGCAGCTCTTTGCCTTTTTCATGCTACCTGACCACATAATACACCCTACCCTCTCCAAACAGCTGGCCTTGCCCAGCCTGCTGAACCTAATTTGAGAGACCATATCACTGCGATAGCCAGCTCCATTGTCTGGTTGGCCTCAGCCCAAGTGATCTGAGAAAGATATTTCTGAATCATTTTTGAATGAACCAATAAACTTAACAGAAAAGGGAGTTCCCCTCCTCTCTTTTTTTTTTTTTAAGTGAGAAAGGCAAATTTTTAAATGCTCTTGACAACAGTGGTACAGAAGCCTCAGATTTGCCCACACTATCTATTTATCTAAAAGCTACATCCAGCCTAGTAATTCTGTAGAATGCAGCTGATTCGCCCGTATCATTTTACAATTCTGATTAGGTTTCTCTAAAATCCTGTTTATTAAATTGCTTCCTTTAAGCATGCATAGTTACTAATTTGTTTCCAACTAAATGAGGTATCATATGAAAAGATTATACTGCAACAGTGAAGGAACACTCCAGGGATGATTTTTCATCTGGATTTCAAAACTAAAATAGGGCTAAAATTTCACAACTATAAAATTTCTTTTTAAAGAGAAAGGCAGCTGAATTTATACATAGGTTTCAAGATCAGGAAAATGTCAATGCCCCATGATAACATCCTGTGCACAAAACGACCACATCTTTCAGAAAGCATCTGAAGCAAAGACCAAAAGACTCACTGTGGGTCTCACGCGCCGATTTCTTTACAGTCAGGAGGTCAGTAATGGCATGACGCCGTTCATCATCCAGAGCCCAAACACAGAGCCTTTATGCGATAGCTTGATGCACAGAATAAGCACCAACCTTATTAACGTACAGGAGGCCAAGAATAAGATGGCCAATGCTTCATTAGATTAGGTTACTGGTGATTTACTTGTAAAAGAATAACAGCAAATCAATTGAATAAACCAGACACAATGAATAAAAATCTCCAAAAAGTAATATTTCAGAGATTTGCCCAGCCATGTGACTTTGATTAACTTTAATTAGAGTCACAGATAAAACAAACTCCTATGTACAAACTTGAAGATATTTCTCCCCAAAGTCCAATGAAATAAAAACCCATAATGCTGTTTTTAATCAGATGTTAGTGCCTCTAAATGTTTATTTTTTTTAAAAATGTTTCTTTCCTTTCATCAAGCAAAAACAAGAGCCGAAGAGATCAGGATATTCATTTATATTTTAAAACCAGATCAATAAATAAACAATTTTCATGACTAATGAATAAATCCTTATAAAAAGCAATACAAATGTTTTTATTTTCAATTTTCATATTTGCATAGAGATTAGAAAAGAGTTCTTAAATATGGAGACTTAGCACACTTAAAACTTTTTTTTTGGAGCCAGCCCTGATGGCCTAGTGTTAAAGTTCAGCGCTAACTGCTTTGGCGGCCCAGGTTCAGTTCCCGGGTGTGGAACCCCACCACTCACCTGTCATTAGCCATGCTGTGGCAGCGGCTCATATAGAAGAACTAGAAGGACTTACAACTAGGATATACAACCATGCACTGGGGCTTCAGGGAGATAAAAAAAAAAAAAACTTTTTTTTAAAATTTCAGCTGAACTGAAAAAAACATAGGTATGAAAGAGAATGAAAGGGAAAAAGGGATGATTGCAAGGAAACCTGTGGTATGCGGACTGTAAGAGAATGACCAGTATTGACTTTCGCACCAGGGCTGTTCTGGTTCACAGTCGATTTTGGATGGAGCCCACGCTCACAAGAACACCACATGATGGGCTGCCAAGAATACAAGGAAGGCTCCCTTCTTTCAAGAGATTTTAATTACAAAGTTATGCCCTACATTTGAGTGGGATATCTATTTAGTACCATAACTAAAAAAGAATGAGAACTTCCAAGTATTTCAAGATCTACATTAGACCACCCCATGCTCTCCTTTCTGTTCTCCTCATTCTTATTTCTGAAGTTAACTAGATACAATGAAAATAACTTAAGGAAAAAAAAATCCAGCGGATGCTTTCCAAATAGGAAATGCTCTCACCTTCTCTCAATTACTTTTGAAATTTCAATTACTGAATTCGATTACTTTGAAATGTCTCCCTCTGCCCCAGCCTTGGGATACAACAGGGTTAAGGCATCAAAGGTAATGCATCTTAGCGAGGAAGAGGCTCCACTTCTATAACAGACTCCTTGCAAGAAACTGTGTTACGAATGGCACTCAGAGACACAGGAGCCTAGGACTGCATCTGAGGATGTCAGAAAAGGGCTCATGCCTAAGGACTCGTCATGATCCTCCCAGGCAAATCCTCCTGGCCTCAGAAGACAATGACATTCCAAAATGATTCAGGGGTCCATAGCAGAAACGACATTATGTTTATTTCAACTGTTCAGTGACCGCTCAGACAACAATAAGGGAACCTCTCCCCCCACCCCCACACACAAAATTACCCAAAGGACAAACACAGGACCACTGTGATGTGTCCAAGAGAGGCTTCAGTGGGGAAAAAGGCCAAAGAATATATATAGTATGATCTTATATGTGGATGTTTATGTTTATATGATTTATATGTTCATATGCAGTATTTTTAAAGAAAAAACAGATTAGACAAAAGATATTTAACTTAAGAGCATATACTTCTGGGAAGTGGAAGCAGTAAAGGGGAATTTAAATATTCAATGCACATGTTTTTTCAGTGTTTGAGTCTTTTATATAAGAACGTATTTGTGTACTATGCTTCTGTAATTAAGAAAAATCTTAGACTAAAACTCAAAACTTTGGGGGAAAAATTAAGGAATTGAGCGAGTACCTAGAACATGAAGAAACACAATTAAATCATAGTCAGTAAAAAATAAAACAAAATAGACCACTGTATGGAGAATCAAGAAGCCTGGTTTAACATGCGCAAGCTCTATTGCTAATGGGATTTCCAATCCTGGTCAATCCATTTACTCCCTCTGGACCCCAGTCTCGTCCCAAAGAGCAGAAATCCTCCTAGCTACTTGAGCCGAGATCCCAGAGAATGGAGTTGTGTAAATAAAGATGGCTAATTGAGGGGAAGGTGAAAGATCTGGATGGAACCTAAAATGGAAAAGTGTATCCTGTCCATATTACGGTCTAAACCAGGGGTTGGCAAACCACGGCCCATAGGCCAAATCCGGTACAGCACCTGTTCATATAGGACCAGTATGCTAAGAACGCTTTTCACATTTTTAAATAGTTGGAAAAAAATCAAAAGAAGAAGAATATTTCACAACATGTAAAAATCACATGAAATTCACATGTCAGCATCCATAGCGACATATGGGCACACAGCCTCCCCCATAATTCACAGACTGGCTATGGCTACTTTAGTGCTACATCAGCAGAGTTCATAAACTGAAACAAAGACCATGCCCATAAAGCCTGAAATATTTCCTATCTGGCCCTTTACAGGAAAAGTTTGCCCACCCCTGATCTAAATGCTTCACGCGTCTATAAATTGAAGAATTACCGTAACACAGTGCAGCAACAGTGCGCAGGGCAAAAGCTCAGAGTTGGGGCACAAAAATCTGGTTTGAATCCAAGCTGTGTCCTTAACCAAGTCACTGTGTTTCAGTTTTCGTGTATATAAAACAGGGATAGTAAGCAAACTGCACAAGATTATTGTGAGAACTAGATTTTAAAAAAGCACTTTGGAAATTACTGAATAACCTGCAAAGTTATTATTACTAACTGAAATGAAACAATCCACATTTAAACTTTGGTTGAAAATATGACGCAAAAAAAGCCTCTGGAAGGTATTTTTATGTGAAATGTGTTTTTAGAAGAAAGGATAAGTGGAGAGCAGGACCACCACCAAGTAGCTCTGATGAAATTATGAAAGCCATCGACAGACCTGCTCTTCAACTGGGTGGCATATTAAGGCACAGTGTCCCAACTTCAGGAACTCAAAGCACTTTTGGAAGACCGTAAGCCTTTGTTTTTTAAACACTTTAAAGGTTTGTTTAAATGCGCTGTACGTGAGTTCATCATTTATTGAGGACCTCGGCAGTGGACCCTCACAGCAGCTCACTTAATCCCTAATTTTACTGATAAAGACACAGAGGCTCAACAAGGTTTACAGATAAGATTTGGGGGCCCAGCACTGAACCTAATTTAGTGAACGTGATGGAGGCAAAGTGGCCATTATATAAATTAGGAATGAGCTTTCTATCTGGAAAACAATCACATCACAGGTTTCAAAGTTGCAAAATGTATGTGATTCTTTTTCCTATTTTTTTCTTCCATCCAAGTATGCAAAAGAAAGAAAACAAAAGCAAAGGTGGCCTTTGGATAGAAAAAAATTTTTCTGATAGGAGCTCTAAGAGCAGAGAGAATATTCCTACAGGCAAACCAACCCCTGCCCTTGGATAAAGTGTAAACCTGTTTCCTCAATAATGGCGATGGTAATAACAACAGCCAACTCTTAGCAAACGCTTTCTATATGCTTTACATATACCACCTCATTTAATCCTCAAACAACACAGCACTTCAGTACTTTAATTATCGCCATTTTACAAATAATAAGTGGCAGAGCTGGGGATTCAAACTGAATGCCTGGCTCACTGGAATACTCTGTCTCCTCTCTCCTCACCAAGCATACTGCCCAGCAAGAGGCAGGTGACAGTCAAGTGTTTATGCTAAATCTGCCTTAGGATTCAAATCCAAGGAGCCAAGCCCATACCCCAGAAAAAGCATCTAAGACACAGAGAAATTCAGGGCAAGTTGAGGGAGGTGTGTTCCAGCCTGAGTAATACAAGCAAACAAATATATAGTTATAATAAGCAATTTAAACAGCCAGAGGCCAGTGAATAAATTACAGAACTCGAGCAAGATGTTTGCATTTGTTAAACTCTCGTTCTAATTACATGTCTTTTTATAAATCCTGGCAAGTAGTAAGACTGCCTAATCTAAAATTTACAGTTTTAGGAGGGAAAAAACCAGGGACAGGAAGAGATAAAAAGAGCGAAATGTTTAATACACACACCCTGGCAAAAGGTAACAACAGACACACAGGAAAAACTTTCTATGAATGCCCACTCAGGGCAGGATATGGAATTTGAAGCTTATAAACTGATCTACTCAGTGTGAGTAGCTGAGTAGGGACAGGAAGAGCTGGATCAAGAAAAGGAAAAGGAAAAAAAAAGAAAAAGACAAAACGAAAGCAAGAAAAGAGCATACTGTGAAAGGAAACGGAGAAATCACTTGGGGGGGAGGTGGGGAATCATAAATAAATGCAAAAACAAAAGCTAAGAAAAGTCTAGGTAGATATGAGACAGATATGCACACAGGTGGGTGAAGATGATAGAAGACAGACAGACAGACAGATAGAAGACAGCTAGCTAGCTAGATCAAAGATGAAGAGTAAATCAAAAGGAAGGGAGAGAAAAATATTTTGGTTCCCTCTTAAAAAGGCAAGTAGCATCTACTACAATCTTTGCAAGACCCATTACTCCTCTATATGTGAAAACTCACAAGAAATATACATTTCTTGTTTCTATTTCTATTATAGCATATTTCCATAATATACATTTCTATTCTATTTCTATTTCTATAGCATTTCTATTACATAAATTTATAAACGGTGACTACATTCCATAAATAAAATGCTGGCTCTTAAATCTTCATCAAAAGGCTTAATAAATGCAGAAAATCATACCCAAAAAAACTCGATCACCTCTGCATACTGGAGTCAGTCCAATAAGTCAGTCCAATGAAAAGGAAACATGGTTGCTTGGAAGCTGTTTAATCAATTTATTATATTCCTTACATATACCTCTCCCTATAGCAGTAAGTAAAAAAAAAAAAAAAAGATGAAAAAAGTGGTTCTACTCACATACACATCCATCAGAGGTCACAAGTAGATGGAAGAATGCAAAAGTAATACCAGAGGTATTAGGGTGATAGCATTATGCTTTTCTCTGTTTTCCATACTGTAGTTATACGAAATACATACACACACACATAAATACGCACAGGACACACACTCATGAACGTACATGTACACATATATTCATATACCCCTTTGCTTATATGATGCTAGAAATACTTAGAAATATAAAAAATAACTTAGCCACAGGAAAACAAGGCCCGTGCATAATCTTTATTTATTTACTACTTCTTGCCTCACACCCTGTATGGCACATCTATTTTCACCGCTCTATGATCTATGTTTGAAACTAAAAGCCCCAGTGGGCTAGGAGAGCTGTAACCTTCTATTTGCTGTATCTAAATTCTAAGAACCTAAAGAGAAGCTTCAAAATGAAAAGCGAAGGAGGAGTAGCCAAAAATATAAAATGCCACCTATTAAACCTCTAGCCATTCCTTAAATTAACATTTGGTATTTTATAAGTAACAAGTCCATGATTTAAAGACTTCATTATCTTTCACTTCAAGCATTATTATTCAAACAACTAAATCCTAAAATCCTAAATCCTAAAAAGGGTATTATTCTGAGTGGAATGACGCGCACTGAATGGAGAGAAGTGTAGGAGCGTAACAAACCACTGACATACTTGACACATCATCAAGCTTTTCAGAAACACTAAAAATTTATTTTTGCTTCATCTAATGATGATGTGAAGCAAAATGTTTGCAAACAGGAAGTTTATTTCTTCTAATCCATAGCCTATAGTACTTCTTAGATTATAGTGTTGCTATGAGGAATAATTAACACTCTCAGAAGGGCTGTGATTTTTCTGACACATAGCTTTAGCTCCTCCAGCGAAAAGGAGCCGTGAGAAACTGGGCAGGAGAAAAGGAGCAAGGTGCCGTTTACACATTTATCTGCTCGGCTCACACGTTCGGGAGAACATCCCCAGCTAGCTCAACATTCAGTACCGCAATAATTTTGTCTCCATCCTTTGGACAATTTGCTGCACGCCTCATTTGCTATGAAGAGATAAAACATTTTAGCCAACCTTGAGAAAGCAATTCGATTTTTTTCCCCAGCAAAACGCATAACCTATTCCAACTACCAGGCTACTGGTTAAAGTTCAAACTGCGACACAGATAGAAATCAAGTATTTTCCTTCCAATGTTGCAAAGGGAAAAAACACTTCACCAGTCTTACATTTATTTTCAGTGCATATAAAACAAAATCAAGTGAAACAGCCTCCCGCGTGCTTGGTTCCAAACAGCAGCAGTAACTTTTCTCCTATTAAAAATGAACAACGCAGATGCCCTCCCTGTTCCTATAACCCTCAGATGACACAGCAGAAGCCTGGACAGAACACTGCAGAGGAAAAAATTCTCATAAAATTGTTTTATTGGGTTTTTTCATTTATTTGTTAATTCTGGATCATCACATTTGTCCTTTTGATAACAAAAACAGTTTCAAAAATGATGATTAGTCAGGATCTATCCTATTTATAGCCATCCAAAATTCAAGTAGCCCACGTTTTGCACTAAGAGCAGTGCACAGTAATCGTATGTTTAAACTGTTCTAAAAATTACAAGATGCAACCGGAGTCCCTAGGGCAGCACCGTCCAATAAAACTTTCTGCAATGATGAGAACGTTCTATTCTGCGCTGTATTTGTGCTTTTAAGCATTTAAAACATGGCTAGTACAACTGCAGAACTGAATTTTTAATATTAATTAACTTGAATTTGAACAGCCACATGTGGCTAGTGGCTACCATACTGGACAGAGCAGTTCTAGAGAGTACTTTTAATGCTAAAAAGGCATTCTGCTGGAAAAAGATCCTTCAGTCACAGTATGTATGATGCTGACTTTTCTCTCTAGGAAGGGGGAACGGCAATGAAAACTAAACCCAGTACAAAGATCCCCTTGACATGCTCCTGACTGGTGGGGCAGAAGGAACACCTATGATGAAAATGTTTGCCACGAGGAAGTAGGTGGTCCCAGCGGGCACCTCAGAACCATGTCTCCTCGGACACTGAGAAGAAGGAAATGACTCTCCTCTAGTCACACCTGCTGGCTAGGGGGCGTACCACCTATGGTGTGCCTTCTTAGAAGATTCTATTTGCTATATCTCTCTACCAAATGACATCCCATCTATGGGAAGTGGGTATCTTTCTTCATCAACTTTCCCAATATCCTTCTAGAATATCAAATGATGTAAATACAGGCAAGCAAGAAAAAAAATGCTATTATGATGATACTTCCGCAACATAAATTCAGATGACTCGTCTAACTCTACTCATGCCAGTCACTACAGAGAGAAAGTACAGTACAACATCTGAGAAGGCAATGGAGTCAGGATGCCTGGGTTCACACTGTACCTATGCCACCGCCTAGAATGTGCCTTAGGCTTACCTAGATTGTACCTTTGTTCACTCATTTGTAAAATGGGTACAATAATAGTATCCCCTTCATAGATAATGCATATAGGGTTCTTAGCACAGTGCTTGACACCTATTAACTGTTCAATAAAGTATTTTATATTACTAATTATTCAATATTTAATATTTCAGCACAATGGAAAAACAAGTGATTTCCCTTTGAGGTTCCAGGTACCATGAGGGAATGTGACCTATAATCTGTATCACTCGAAAGGGGATGTGCATGCGAGTTGTAATTTAAAGAATGGTTTCACTATAAATACAGGGTAAAAAACACACATTTGTCTTACATTAACAATTTTAACATCAAAGAGTAACTTATACACACAGCAAACTGCTTCAGAATTTTTAGTGGCGGATCCTGAATGCCAGCTCTCAAACACGAGTTTTCAGAGGGGATAATGAGAAAATGTGTAACAACTTCCACTCCCAATGACCACCGCCTTAGCCTGAGATTAATGCCACAGAGGTGGCAATGACCAAAGCTAATTCCCCAAATGCAATATCTCTGTTTTAAGAAGTCCCTCCAGACACTCCATCAGACCAGCTGACTCAAGACTTCGTGTTCACAGCCCAGTTCACCGAGGGTATCACAAGCACCTAAAATATATTGGTAGTTCAATATATTACAAAACTTATTTTCTGGAAATGTTTGCAAATGACCTTTATAAAAATGTAGCTTCTTCCCTCATTCACAGCTGGTGGGAATGCAAACTGGCGCAGCCTCTATGGAAAACAGTATGGATATTCCTCAAAAAATTAAAAATACAAATACCTTATGATCCAGCTATCCTACTACTGGGTATTTATCCAAAGAACCTGAAATCAACAATCCAAAGAGGCCTATGCACCCCTATGTTCATCACAGCATTATTCACTATAGCCAAGAAGCAGAAGCAACCTAAGTGTCCCTCAACTGATGATTAGATCAAGAAGATGTGGTATATATATACAATGGAATACTACTCAGCCATAAAAAAAGACAAAATCATCCCATTTGCAACAACATGGATGGGCCTGTAGGGTATTATGTTAAGTGAAGTAAGCCAGAAAGAGAAAGACAACCACCACATGATTTCACTCATATGTAGAAGATAAACGAACACACGGACAGAGAGAACTGTTTGGTGGTTACCAGGGGGAAGGGAGGTGGGGAAGTGGGCACAAAGGGTGCGAGGATGCATTTATATGGTAACTGACAAACAATAATGTACAACTAAAATTTCACAATGTTATAAACTATTATGACATCAATAAAAAAAAATATATATACGGCTTCTGCCCCTCAGCCTACAAATCTAGGGGAAGATCCTCCACCCCTAACAAAGACAAAGGGCAGCGCGGGCTTTGCAGTTAACTTGACTCAGGTTTGACTCCAGGGGCCATCAGTTATGGCCTTAGTCAGAGCACAGGTGTCCTTCTGGTCCTCCACCGCCTTAGAATCTATGAAATGGGGACAGGAAACCTGGCACACAGGAATATAGCAAGGATTAAATCCGAGACCTCATATAACACACGAGGCCCCTCAACAAGTATACACTGAGTCCCGCCAAGTGCGAGACACTACATCAGGCACTGGGCACGCAAGGAAGAGAAAGGCCCCCTCCTGTCCCCGCCCAAGCAGCGCCCGGGCCACTGGGAGAGTTAAAAGGGCAACTGACATTCAGGGAGCACCGAGCAGAGCAAACTCGACTTCACTAGCCCCTCTTCCAGTTAAATTAAAAAAATTTTTTTAAGTCCCACTTCTCTTTCAACCATCTCGAAGTCTTTCTCTTTTCCTATCACTCCTCAGCCTACTGCAGCTTGCCTCCCTCCTGATAGCTCTTCTAAAGGTCATCAAGGACCAAGTGACCAAGATGTCACCTCCCACGCCTACCTGACCATTCTTCAGGACTTACCACAGCTGTGCACGTCTTTCTTCCAGAAACCTCTGTCCTCCACGGCTTGTGCAGAAATATCCCCACGTTTTCCATCTCCTTTTCTGGCTCCTTGGCTGGCTCCTTTTTCACTCCTTAACTGTCCGTGCTCCCTAAAAATCCTCAGCACTCCTCCCTTCTCCCCACACACACTCCCAAGGGCAACCTCACGAACCTCACTCTCAGCCAACACTTCCCACTGAGAACCCACATTATGTACTGGGCCCAAACCACTCTCCTTGACTCCACATCCCTATTTGCTAGCTGCCTACGAGCACCTCCATTTAGCTGTTTGGAACACATCTCAAACCCAACACGTTCAAAACCACAGCCTGTTACTAAATATACGGGATGATTCAAAAGCAACTGAACACCTTCAGAAAGTCACAATACCATATGATTCCTCCCTGTGGAGTCGGATCAAGAACTCGGTGTCTGCACCACCTCTTCCTCTCAGCTTAAAGGAAATGAGGGCGGGATTGGGGCTGCCATTTGCCATTTCAACCAGTGACAGTGCCAATGCTGCGTGTGATCACTGTCCTGTGACACTGAGGTGCGCGCTGAGCATTTGTAAGACTACAGAAATAACCATGATAGTTCCTTTACAAATTGATTTTTATTACATATTCATATACGGCCTCATTACTAAATAACCAATTTTTGACTTCCCGTGTGCTGCTGTTCATCCCTACTATAAAGGGTACCACTGCCATGTGGACGGGTGGCTCTGCTACCTCTGGGATTCAATTTCACCTGAAAGGTAAGCCTTATGAAAGCAGGGCCTGAGTTTTATTCACTACAGTATCCCCAGCATCTAGAAGTATCTGTCACACAGTAGCTGCTGAACAGATATCAGTATCTGAACAGATATCAACAGCTATTTGCTGAATGAGTCAAGTATGTGCACATAAAGTAGCACAGTATCTGGCAATCAATTTAGTTCTCACACCTACCACCCCCAACCCTGGCTTCTCACTCTTCTTTGCCAGCATCTTTGAGGTATGGAAGGTAACCCTCAAAATGTCCCCATATTACTATATTCAGTGTTTCTGCTGCCAGACTGGTGTCCAAGGCGTGTGAGGCTTGGCCTGCTTCTCACCTGATTCCCTCAGAAGGTCACAGGGGACTAGCCAGCACAGCGGGCTTCCTCCCTGTGGCTTGGCAGAATTTGCCACATCTCACCTGTCTGCTTCTACGAGCCCTGCACTTCTATCCTGCTGCCCACTAACTTCTCCACTTTGTACCTATAATATGGCAAAAAGGAAAGTTACCACGGAGAACCAAATAACTATCATCTATGCCTGAAAAAGGAGGGAATGACTTTATTCTTCCCCGCCAGAGTTAAGTTCCTGAGCCCCGTGACAGTTATTTTCTTATGGCTTTCTCAGCTGTTACAGAATGTTAAGATTGCACTGTTGAAAATCACAGCACTGGACGAATGATACATTACTACAGAAATTCTCTGAAAGGACTAACACAGGTAGGCAGGTGTTAGCTTTCTAGGTAAAAGATACCTTTTATCATAATGAACAAGATAAAATGTGGCTGCTAGGACACTGCAGATGCCCATTCCCTCCATAAGCTTGAAGAACCAAACAAAATTAAAGGTCCCACCTTAGAGAAAAGGACATGCCTGTGACACGTGGCAACAGCCTAAAAAACAGGTTACCGGTTTTATTTTTTTCTTCCTGTGGGTTCCCAAAAATAGACTGTTAATTCATTTGCTTGAGATGGGTTAGGTGTAGTAGCATTAACTTCCAAAACTATAAATCCATGATTATTTTAGTCATGAAATATTATTATAAATAATAAAACAAAATCAAATATCATTAGAAAATAGGAAATAAGAGAGAGGAAAAGCTTCATCTAATTCTAAGCTAAAAACAGCCTTATGGAGGTACATCATTTGGGAATATTCTCAGCCTTCAATTTAGGACCAAGCAAAAGGTGAGGAAACCAGGTGAAAACCTGAGAAACAGACATGAGCAGAGCCAGTCCTGTGATCTCCCCTACCACTCAAACTTCTGCAGCATTGGTTAAGAGGAATTTAACTTAATCGCTTGTCTAAAACAAGGTTATGAGCCAAAGTGATTTTTTTTTAAAGCTGTGAGATTTGGTTTTATTGACAAATTCTAAAAGACAAGAATAGTTGGCGACATAAAGGGGAAATTTCCCAGTACTGTACCTTACCATCAGACGTAATTAGGAAGAGAAGGGCTGAAAGTGTCTCAGGACCCATCCCAATATCCTTCGCCCTGGCCAGCCTAGAAGTTCCCCAGCAAGGTAAGGAACATTGACCGGGTCCACTGAGTGCCTTTAATATCTTCCCAACACCACTGAATCTGGCTCCAGCATGGCCATGTGGCAACAGCAAAGACAGAAATAATCATGACTCTATGTCACGAAATGACCTCACCAAAGAACTGGAGGATTTTCCTGCCTTACATGTGTTCTTTTCACCACGCATTAACATCTTGATCATACTGATGTGCTAATTTGGGGGCTTGTCTTACAACTTTCACGACCACAGTATGCACAGAATGAGCATTAAATTTTATCTGGGTGGTTTTTTACTCTAAAATTCTCTCTGCTGGCTGCCTGTATCTCCCTTCTCTCCAATCTTCTGTCCCTGGCTGTCACCTGCCCTCCCTTCCCTTGTTCTTTCTTCATACTCTCTTGGACTTAGAGATTTCTGGACTCGTAACACCAAGTGACTTTGAGACACTGTCCAGTCCATTCATCCATTCTCTCATCCAAAACTATTTATTAAGCATGTACTATGTAGTAGACACTGTTCTAGATGCTGGTCCATCGCATCCCCATCCCAGAAACTTCAGCCACAGCCACACGTATATAACTCCAGACAGAAGAGAATCTATGCTCCTCTTTCAACATCAACAGACTATTTCACAGCATCCCTTGATAACTCAGAGCAGTGACCCGGATCGCGGGACAGAGTTCCCCTGACAGGCGGATGTAAATTAATGTTCAGTGACACTATCAGAAAAATCCAATAGCCACCTTCGCACCCTTGGAGCACACAGTCTTTCCTCTCCTTTGTCTGGCATGACCATGGAGCCAAAATACACTAAACGCTCCTCAATTATACGAACGTAATCCTACACGTCTTAACAGTAACAAAAAAGTCTGTTTATTTAAACTTCACCTCTAGCTCATCAATGGCCTCTGTGGAAGGCAGAAAGGTGGGTGTCCAGGCCATTCCAGAGCCGGACAGCATCCGAATCCCTGGGCAGAGGGGCTTGGGCACCTTGTCTGCCTCCCTGGGTGATTCCGATGAGCACCAGGTTTGAGAACCACTCCTTTGGTGGAGAACGTAGGCTTTAGCATCAGCCCATCCTGGGTACTGAACAACGTTTACTTGTCTATAAAACAGGGAGTCTGCCTTGAAAGACTGTTGAAAGGGTTGCAGTTAATACACGCAATGTGCCCAGCATGCACAGTAGGTGCTCAATAACAGAAGCTATTATTACTGTTGTTGCTTTTATCATATCACTATTATTTAGGGCTCAACTATCCTTCTGTGTGTGTGTGTGTGAGGAAGATCAGCCCTGAGCTAACATCCATGCCAATCTTCCTCTTTTTGCTGAGGAAGACTGGCCCTGAGCTAACATCTATTGCCAATCCTCCTCCTTTTGTTCCCTTTTTCTCCCCAAAGCCCCAGTAGATAGTTGTATGTCATAGGTGCACATCCTTCTAGTTGCCTATGTGGGACACGGCCTCAGCATGGCCAGAGAAGCAGTGTGTTGGTGTGCGCCCGGGATCAGAACCCAGGCCACCAGCAGTGGAGCGCGCGCACTTAACCGCTAAGCCACGGGGCCGGTCCCAGGACTCAACTATCTTAACAGCTGATTACAACTTCTTTGAATTAGTTTTCAAAGAACCATGAAACACCAGGAAAGGGTATTTCGACTAAAAAAGCACATTCCTTTCAGTTATCTGAATACAACTGTCTTAAACAAAACTCATCTTCGCCATTCTTCTCTGTCTCCTCATTAATGATACAGCAATATGGGCTGGCCCCGTGGCCTAGTAGTTAAGTTCAGCGTGCTCTGCTTCAGCCACCTGGATTCCATTCCCAGGTGCAGACCTACGCGACTCTGGCAGCCATGCTGTGGCAGTGACCCACATACAAAATAGAGGAAGACTGGCAAAGATGTTAGCTCAGGGTTAATTTTCCGCAGCCAAAAAATAAAATAATAATAATAATATAGCAATATGGAAAATTATAGGAACTTAATGCCCAATCTTTCTCTGAACCTGTATTTCTGTATTTGAGAGGCCACACATGGAAAGCAGCATGTTCCTAAGAGTTTTACGGATCACATCTGACTAGAATGCAAGGCCAATTTCGTGTGTCCCCACATAACAGCCTTATACAGGCCACCCTTTAAAAAAAAAAAAGTCATTCAAGGTTTGGCTGCTGATGCACCACCACCTTGACAATTTTCCCGCCTCGTCTGAGCCCAGCTGGCAGCTCTCTCAGGAGGGCCACTCTGCCTTGAACCCTGTGCTGGCCTTGCTCCTCCTCTAATCACAGAATGACTCCCTGTCTTCTCAGGTGCAAGCCGCTCCCCCCTACCTCCACCCCAGCATTAATCTAATTTTGTGGACATACTGGCTGCTCCTCCTCCCCAACTGCACATAAAGATGCTGGTAAGACATCAGTCCTGCCACCTACAGACTGTCACTCCTTATGTCTGTCGTGTTAACAGAAATCTATGAAAGGCCCCACATTCTGCCGGATCACGACCAGACACTTTTCCTGATTTTTCTGTTAACCTTCATATGAAAAGGAAACAAGTCTTCCTCAAGTCAAGGGATAATTTTGCTTCCCTCTTAGCCCACTGTATCCATTAAGCACGTTCCCCATACAGACGTCCTCTTCTGCACCCCACAGAAGGAGCTAGGTATCAAGAAGGCCTCCCACAGAGCCCATAACGGATGCTCTGACCCATAATATTTCATAAGCCCTAATGTACACAGGAAAGGCTCTGCTCTGAAAGCCACACAAAAGCACTCATAAATCTCACACTGCCCTAATCATCCCCTCCTTTTGCTAAGAAACTAGTTGGAGTACCACTTCAGACCCATTATTCTTATAATGAGAACTTTCCTCTGAATACTCTGTCACATCAACCTAATCTAGTGTCATGACTATTATTTACACTGAATCTTACTTTAATTTCAGGTATGTTTACTACAAAGCAAAGGTAAACATTCTTTAAAACTAGTTTTGTCTAATAAAAATCCAAAACTTCACTGCTTTTTAATTACTTTTATTAATCATTACAGAACTGAGTAAGAACTCTCACATGAGTAAAGCCATCTCTATAAGTATCAATTTACTTTAAAATTTTATAGTGCGAAGACAAAGAAACATGCTGATTGTTTCAGATACGGGTGATATATCCATCTCTCCGACTTTCTAATGACTTCTACTTTTGAAAGTCTAAATTAAATGTATTTAAGCTCGTCCTTGCCTACAATATTAAAATTGTTTAATTCTCAAGTAGTATTAAGAAACAAAAATTCAAACAAGATTTCAAAGATTTCAGTTCGAAAGGAAGAGAAAGAGTAGAGTCAAAATTAATTAGAAATGCCCATAATGACGATTTCCTTTTTTAAAAGGATGTTGTTCCAAAACTCCGACATTTATCCGTCTCTCTCTCTCTCCGTATCTGTTGCTTTTCAGATCCTTCACATCAGCACATTATCCTCACCACGGAATATTTTCATCCTCGACAAGGCAGAAAGCTCGCCTGCCGCCCTGTGTTATGTGTCCGCGTTCCGTTTGAATCCAATTTCCTTGCATTACCTCTGCCCAGGTCAGGGATGAATGGCTGTCAAATTCCCAGTGGAATAAAAAGAAAAACCCTTTCTTCCTGAGGCAGCAAGTTTCAATTCACAGAGCACATGGCTAATCTACATATGTGAAGGTCACGGTACTTCAGTCAAAGAGGTTAAGAATGGAACAGCTCACGTAAGGGGTTGTCTTAAACATCTTGGCATGATGCCCAACAAGTAAGACTGTTGAAAAGCAATAGATAGCTTCTGGCAGCAGCAAGGGGAAAAATATTTTGATCATGTGACACCGCACACACTACCTAGTTTATTTCATGTGCGAGACTTTGCGAGTCCCTAAGAAATACCACATATGCAAATCAAATCCAGATTTCAGCCTTACCAACTTAGCCATGCTAGTACACCTCCCTCTTCCTAAAATGCATCGATATGAAATTTCTAGATGAACCGAGAATAAAACTTCAGCATATTGACAACCAGTTGGCTCAAATATCTTAACAGCTGATTACAACTTCTTTGCCTTAGTTTTTCAAAGAACCATGAAACACCAGGAAACGACGGTACTGAGACTAAAAAAGCACGTTCCTTTAAGTTATCCGAATATAACTGCCTTAAATAAAATTCATCTTCTCCATTCTTCTCTCTCCTCATTAATAATATAGCAATATGGAAAATTATAGGAACTTAATGCACAAGAAAAGACAAAACACAAAATTGCTTTTCACGTCCTATCTTCACTAATTAATTGTTGAATAAGAGGAAAACACTACTGCTTTCAAGCGCTCATACTTGTGACAAACGTCTTAATGGAGGAGGAAGGAGAAGTCTTGCCACGTGTACTAGATACCAGGTGAGAAACCAAGGGGAGAACCAAGACTTCCACAGAGCACGACTCTGCCTGCTGTTAGCATGGCACCTTCTTGAGTGTTTTCTCTATCCAGCCAAACGAAATTAAAGGGAGATGGCACCAAGACTCGGGAAAGGGAAGATTTTCAAACCCAGCAAAATCATAACAAACGTTGACTACAATTTTTAAAACTTTTCAACAGTTAACAATAATCAACTACTTATGGAATACATGGAGAAAATTAATTAGAAGCAAAGATCCATTTCACCAATTTGCAAATTGTCTGCCTACCACCAATTTCCTTCAACTCAAAATTTAGATTGCTTAAGAGGACAGAGTTATTCAATCCATATTTCTTATTAATGGAATAGTAAAGAAAATAAAAATATCCCCCAAACTATCTTATTTATTTTAATCACCAATATTCACTTGTTAATCTAAGGATATTCCTCTATGCTGAACAACGAACAACACAATGTCTAACAATTGTCAAACATTCTCCGGGTATCTTTTTATCTGGTACAGTGCCCCTACACCAAGGTCACTAAACATTTGTTGGTGGTGAAATTAAATGTTCCAATGACCAATCTTCTGAATTTATTTTTCCTTATCAGTTAAAAAAATATATGACTGTAAAAAAAAAAAAAAAGGAAAACTACAGCAGACATTTCAGAAATGTGATCAATTGCTCCAAAACTTACTTTTCCTAAACTCTTGGCAAGGTAAAGATATATTAGGCAATAAAAAACTGAAACTGTCTGGATTAGAAATAAGCTTCAAGTATTAACCTATTCGTTCTGAGAAGAAAGACTAACAGGCTGTTAAATTAACCAATACAGAACCACATGTATCTCACTTTAATTCCTTACCCATGAGAAAGTACAATTCTTTGTGACTTCATGAAAACGTCCCTCCCTTTCCTTGTCAGGTAGTATATCACTTCTTTACCCAGTCTACCTCTCACAACAGTCTCATGAGTTAAGTATTCTCTCCCATCTCTTTAGAAATGAGGGAACTACAAACCTCAGAGAGGTGAATAACCTGCCTGAGGTCACACAGGTGGTAAATGTCCCATCTTGCAGGTTCTCTAACCGGCACACCTTTGGCCCCCTGCCCTTGGCCCTGCTCCCATCCCCACTCCTCTTCACCTGGTTAACTTCTACTGCCGACCAGGTCTTGGTTTATTAGATCTGATTTAGGGACACAGCCTTTCTACTCCTACCCCCACCCCAACGTAGTCTGTGAGATATCCCTCTCACATCAGAACTTCTCCCACCCGAACCTTTTACACTGTATTGTGTGTCATGCTTCCTTGTCCTCAGTCACTGCATTGTCAATTCATCAAGGTCCAGGCCCTAGTCACCCAGGGATCCATCATCCATCATGGCAGCAGGCACACAGTAGGCTCTCCACAGACATCTGCCTGATGCCCCGGCTCTTGCCACAATGACACAAACCTATGGTCACAAAGCCCTGACGTAGAATGAATTTCAATACAGTGCAGGTAAATGAACAGAATTTTAAATCCCTTATGCTAATGATACTAAAAAGTCATTTCTTTAGGGGGAAAATCACTATATGATATTTAAAACAAAAACCAAGTTCAGATCACTTTCTCATCAATGTCATAGCACCTAAGAACAATCTTCAAGTACACTGACCTTCCACAGGAAACAGGGAAACCCTGACTGAACAGATTTCCTTGCAACTGATATTGGAAATGTACAGTACACTAGTCAGGAAATGTTCGGTTTGGATACACTATCAACTACTCTTCAAATAGTTCTTAGATGATGCACTCTGAGGGATACAGTCTTTCTGCAGAGAATTGCAGAAGAGTAATGTAGCCATTCATTTTAATTTCCACTTTGTGAAACACCAGGAGTCGGATAATTCACCAGGGAAAATTATTTTCCCTGTTATATTTACTCTTTGTATCTTAAGCACCAAGTGGTGCTCAGTAAGTATTTGTTCATAATAGAATTAAATTTTGTCCCTGATACTTATATAAATCTCGGCATTAAAAAAAAAAAAAAACTGTTCTTCTCTACATATTTGAGCATTCTCAGATTTGACACTCCCTATTTTGACTATTCGAGCAGCCCTAAATCTCCATGATATGTAAATTATAATCTTGCTAAGGACCCAATCTGAATCACACATCTAGTGAAGGCGAAGCAGATAGGGAAGTTACTTAACTAATGAGAGACCAAAGTCCACCACCCAGAGTCTCAAAGAAGCCTGGTTTTATATTTTTGAAACTTCGTTCCTTTGCAAAAGGCACTTCCCCTAAAAAGCCAGTCATTTTTGCAGATCATGAAAGTGAAAAGGTCTAAGAGGTATAAGAAAGGAATGACTCGTGGCCAGAGAACAGAATTTACTAATGAATATTAAGGATGGGAGACTGAATGGGGCAGCGGCTTGGAGCCAATGACATCGGTCCCCCGTAGGCTCTATTGGTAAACCAAAACCCATTCATGGAACTGTTTCCAAGAGTCCCAATCGGTACAAAACTACATTTTGTGAGGGAAATTACAGTGGAATTTGCAAAATCTGTGTATTTGCACAGGTCTCAGTTTATAATCACTAAACATGTCTGGGATCTAGTGTAGTTTAATAAGATGTTCAGTGGTGCATAGCTGATTAGGCACTTTATTTTATTCTTTTTTAATTCAAAGCAGCAAAGAATTTTGCAGCTGGGAGAGACTAGGGGTCACCTAATTGATGGAGGCAGGGGCTTGTCCTCCACCACACCCTGAAGCGTGGCAGGGCCGGGCAGAGAACAAGAACTCAGGTGCCCCCTTCCCCACCGGTGGGGAAGGAAGAGGTGCCACAAAGACGCCACAGGATTTACCGTGATGACCTCGGTGATGACCCCACCCAGCAGGCGACATTCCAGATAAGGAAACTGAGCACCTGAAGCATCTCAGGGACAATGGGCTCTGAAGCCTACAAATGAATCAAGGTCTGCCCAACTGCAAGCCCGCTCTCTCCATTATATCAGGATGCCTCGCAATACCTTCGTACTCTCTCATAACTCCTCATAATCACAGAAATAAACTAATATACAAGAAACATACCAGTTCCCTTAGAAACATGTCTGCTTCTTCAGAAAGATACTTGCTCAGCAGTAGCAATGTTTTACATTTCTATTTCCAAGGTCATTTATAATTCATTGGGTAAAGCAAATTTACTATTAAAAAAATACAAACTGGAAGCAGAAAATTTAAAGGATATTAAAATGGGTTTATAGCTTGATATATATATAGAGAGAGAGTCACTGAATCTTAAAATTTGCTTCTTAAAATTTCAGATATTAGACATCAAATTCTAGACGAATTTTAGAATTACCAATCATTTCAAAATAAGGCTCTGAAATATGGTGAATGGTTTAACTTCTAAGACGCTCATCACAAAAAGAAACAGGAGATACTAAGAATTCTGGAACAGCCTCCACTAATCATCAATGCCTCGCTTTCTGAAAGGTTTATTTCAGGACCCAGGAGCAGTAGCTGAATTTACTCCTCAGCCAGCATACATTATCTAAACAGTTACCAAAAATACTCCAGCAATCTAAGTATCTTCCTAAATCTGAGCAGACTGTTTTAACTTTTTTCCCAAGAGCCAGTATAATGGAGAAAACTGAGAAAAAGAAAAAGGACCATTCCATATAAATTTCAAAGTGATTCTATTTTCCTTCTTTTGGTTATTATTCTCTGTAGTGGATCTATATTTTGCTCTGGCACAAAGCCAGCAATTGATTGGTAGAAATGGAAAAGAGTCACCAGCTCCCATCCACTATATCACAACAATCTACAATTATTTGTTTGGCCAAAATCCACTCCCCTACCCAAAAAAAGCAGGGCAACAGACAGCTGACCCACGTGGTTGCTATTTGCACTTTGTTTAAATGAGCCAGTTGGAAGTCCACAATGCCAAAAATACCAAGCCCAGGTACAGTGGGGGCAGGCACTGGCAGTAGGTCTCTGCCTGAACTGCACACAGGAGCAAAAGCGATACCCAGACCCTGGCTACCATCTGTGTCTGGCACAGGGCTGATGAAGAAAATGGGTGCTCAATAAATATTTGCCAATTGATCGTCTGGAGAAGATATTTATCTAACACACACCTCATGGCATACACAAAGGCTAAATGTTTACATCTTAAGAAATTAACTGTTGCTTCCCCATTCCAGCTCTTAAATCACAGTTCATTTTCTCTGTGCCCTCGGTGGCATCCTGTGTTTAAGTACATAACTGATAATAGAAAGATGCAACTACGTTTCAGCATCAATAGCAGCTAAAATACAATTCCAACGTTTTACACCAAAAAAACCTGTTTACAAGAAAGACTTACCGGCATCTAAGAAGGATCCCTTAGCAGCTGCCTCTAAAATTTAATTAAAAGGCCCATCACCTTAATTTAGGAAATTTTCCACATACAACAAATTTCTGCAGTTTTGCAGAGGACTACAAATTAAAGACATGAGGGAAGAAGCACAAATTTGGGACACAGAACATGATGAAAAAGGACACAGCATCCCGTGTGTTGGTTGTTTGCTCTGGGCTGGGAGGGTAGGATGCCCCAAAACTTAAAGCACCAACAGAAAAAAATGATCATTATAAATGATTTTCACATAGTAGAAAGATAGAACCAATCATTTAAAAAAGAGGCAAAATATGTAAAAGATGTAAGTAAGTAAAGGGGAAAATGATGATGCTAACTGTTCATTTCTATATCCTATTATCTAACAAAGTATCCCAAACCTTTAAGCAAAAGGGCTTCAAAAAGCTTCTTTTAAACTTTTAATGATATAACTGACAATGAAACAACTAATCTACACGATACACATTTCCAGACAGACAAAACCTGGGAAGATTACCCAAAAGCTAGAATTGGGAGGAAGTGATGGATTAAAAACTAAAAAACAAAAACCCCCGTTAGTGTTCCCATGGAACATTTGAGGAAGAATTTACTAATACACTATGAAGAGGCAAGATCAACAGTTATAAAATAAGATTATTTTGCTTACCATACACATTAATAACTAGCAATTTTAAAATCTGACATGAAGAAAGGGAAGAAAAATATATTTTTTATTTCAATTTGGGAAGATGAAAAAGTTCTGGAAATGGATGGGGTGGGTGATGGTTGCACAACAACGTGAATGTACATAATGCCACTGAACTGTACACCTAAAAACGGGTCAAATGATAAATTTCATGTTACGTATATTTTATCACAATAAAAAATATATATATAATTTTTTTAGCATCTCATATAAAAAAATGTGGTCTAGGATTTTCTTCTGGATTTCATCAAATATGGCTTCCCTTCGAGAGTCATCTAATAAGGAATGACTTCTTGTCTGGTTCTCAAGTTTCATCTTTCTTCGAGGCCCAAACAAGACACTGAGAAGTGCATCCTACAGAAGACGCTGAGCAGAGGCCAAAGCTAGTTCAGTTCAAAAGGACTGTCTTGCTGTGACAGATCTATTCCAGATTCTGCTGCCATCTACCTAAGAGTGTTTGTTGGTAAACCGGATATGCTTAAGATTTGAGGGCTTTAGTCTCTTTCCTAGCAATAAATATCATTCAAGAAACAAATTAATTTCATCATTAGTTCATCTGTCAAATTCAGTAGCCTTCTAATATTCCTGGCATTGATCCATTCAGAAGTGGGTTTAAAAACTGCCTATTGGATCCTATCCAAATAAGTAATTCTAAGGAAATAGTTTTCTTAGAATTACTCCAAGTTAAAGACTTTGAAAATAGAACATGTTTGCTGGAAACACATATTTTACTTTGATAAATTCACTCAGTCACTCAATTAGCGTGAATTGTTAAGGTAAAACTACAGATGAGTACCAATAATTCCATTCATTCCAATGGTAGCAGAAGGCAAAACAAGTGGATACTTAATAATACATAGGTAATGATACCTAAATCATTTTCTTTTCATCAAATTTCTAAAAGAAAAAGTCACTAAAGTATACCAAGTTGTTTGATCAAAATTAATTCAACCACCCAGTTAAACCAAAAGGGCCACTTAGTCTTGTATAAATGTCCTCCAAACTGCAAAAAGCAAAATTGTATAATATATGATATACAAATATATCCCTGGTGGATGTGCAGTTTTGCCTGGTACTTCTCCTCCACCCCACAGGGAACCAGGACCTGGGATTCCTCAACCTCAAGCATGCATACACAGCAAGTGTGCAGGTCTACTTTACATATCCACTGAGAATCTGTGTGAATCTCCTGAGAAAGAAAGAATACCTCTAAAAAGGCATGCGACCAAAAATTACCCAATTCCAGAAAGGCCTCGGACGTGGATGGGCCCTAAAGTATAAACAGCATTATAAAATTTTGTAACATCCATTTTGAAAACCTTGCAAAAAAATAATTAATGGAATTTAAGTGTTATTAATATTCATTTTGAGCCTCCACAAATCTGTTGTTTTAAGTAACACACAACAGTTCTCTCAAACATAAATAAAAGCCTCAAATTTACTAATCTACACACAGCCCAAAATGTAAGTGACATAATGAAATATTAGTTCCATTCCTCAAATATGGATCAAAGCACACAGGTCCATTAACTGAGCAGTGTCCGTCTAGTGCAGAGTAATTGAACAGCCTCCAGATTTAGGACACTAGGCAAAAAGCTAACACAGTTCAGGCCAATACATCCAAAATTTGCATCTCCAAATCAGTCTTCAAAATAAGTAGCAAAATTTCATAGACCCCAACAAATTTTAAATCAAACCACTCTCTTCCTAGGAGAGGACAGGGTTAAATAAATGAAATGATCATCTTTTCGGTTTGCCTGTCATATTGGTATTTATCCTGTGGAAATAAGTGAGTTCCTATTTCAGAAGTCATTTTTTTAGATACACTTTGCCCCAAATTATAAAGTAATAAAGTCCATTCATAAGAAATAGAACTGACAACTTGACCCCATTCTATTACACCTGTTTTCTTCAAAATGCGTCTGTGTCTAATAAAACTACCTAATGAGTTTATACTAAGAGTCTTCTCTACATTGTCTTACATTTTTAAAATCAGTTCTCAAACCGGAATTAATACTATTTTTATACCAGCCTGAAGATGTTATTCTCTCAATCCTAATGAAGGACCACGATATTTAGAGGGTAGGTACATTAGTAAAAGTGTCTAAGTGTGACCTGGATTATTTCCATATCCATAACACACTTCTGATACAATATGACACTGGGGAAAATGGAACAAGTATAAAAACCCTTGCCAAAAATCCATTCCTAAATGTAGATAAAAAACAAAAGCAAAGAAAAAAGAGGGACTAGGGTTTATCATTATAGACCCAAGGTAAGAATACGTCGCTCCCTGGAACATAGTTATCGATTTTGTGTTACTATAAACGTAAATTTAAGTGATAGCTGACTTAAAAGAGCAGGTGCCATGAACAAAAAACAAATTGTCAAAATAAGTACACAGAAGTTGGGATCCCCAATGAAAACAGTTTTCAGCCATGCATAATTTCACCCCAGATAACCTAGGAAAACAGAAAACTGGATAGACGTTTCTGTTACATTTTCTTTGTTTTTTAAATAATAGGCCTTTTTTGTGAACCACAGATGCCAATTCTACCTCTTCTGACGGCAGAGCAGCCAGCCAGCCACACCTCGGCAAATAGATCAATTTAAGCCACAAAAATTTCTTTACAAGATTTAAAATCTCCGATAGGGTACGATTTCATGGGGAGGGGAAGTGGGGAGTGATGTTAAGCTAAAATGCATCTTATACCAATTTTAAGGTGATCAGACTGTAACTTCCTGCTTTGTAAGCCAGCTAATCACTTTTCTTTTAATGGTAAATAAGGCTCTTTTTAAAATTACATTATATTGTATTTTATAAAACTAAAGTTAAAATAGCATTAATGGAATTCAGCACCAATGTGGACATCATAAAACCTTAGTAATGTGAGCAGACCTCAGTATTTCTTTTGAGACTGCTCTATCTGAATACTTTATCTCACAAAAACCCAAAACAAACTGTATGGCAAAATGGCTTATTTCACTTTTTAAAAAGACCCTCCCGCTACAATATATGCATATGTTTTGTTCTCAATTACAAAAACATCTGCCACCCAATATAAACCATTCCTAAAATCAAAAATGAAACTAAACGTGTTAAAAGCCACAAGAACATTTCATCATTTAACAACGTGATTTAATAGTATTTTATGACCTATACTTATGTAGTAATTTAATATTTTGGACAAATGACTGTTTCTTAGTATAATTATCATTACAAATACTAAATAATACCAGCCTTCCAAAAAGAAAAAATATCAAAAAGACATTCCACATGTTATACGATAAGGTACCTAAAAGAAATCTGTGAATCTAGGTCATATGCCCGTCATTTTTCTTCCCCCTCAAAAATAAAAAAGCTATTCCCAAGGGTCACACTGAGGACATAATGGATTCACTCTCATTCCAAGAAAACAAAATACTTAAAATGATTGGTACCATTAAGAAATAACACTCTAAAGTAACACAGACCTACAGCTGCCTCTGTCATCCCTCGTTTCTAGCTTACAAAGATGTGAATTTTAAACTGTCCCTTTAAAAGCAAGCTGACAAAACAAATCTTTTTAAAATTAATTACATGGGTTTATTTACACAAGGTTTCTATGTTTTAATTGTGCAAATCAAAAGTAAAAATTGAAATCGCAAGTTTTCTATCAAGAATAGGAAATATATTATTATTAAAAGTACAACTCCACTAACTGAAGATTTGAAAGCAGCGGACACTAACGTCCTCAGCCTGGGATTCACGTGATTATCTGTTAAATTAAGTCCTGCAATCACTCTGATAAGTCTCTTCTCTAAGATATGATTTTTATTAAAATACACCTTCCTAAAATAAACGAGCTGTGTAAAAATATATATTACAATCACTGTTATTCCTTTGTAACAGATCAGAATTTTAAAAACTTTCATAGCGTTAAGATGCCTATGAAAGAAAAATTATTTGGAAGACACACACCCAGCACAACTTGCATGCAAGTTTCCCTAATACACTGTGTAAGCAGCTCAAATAAGGCTCACATTACCTAATCTAACAAAATAATCAAGGAAAAAAAAAAAAAAGATTCCTGGGGCATTTCTGTATTCTCCAAATCAGAAGCAAATATAAAATGATTTTTAGTATTTCACAAGAATATCCACTTTTTCCCTTTTAACTAATTGTTGTCTGCCAAAATCATTATATAGTTTCCTCATGTCACGTTTTTTAAATATAATGTCAACTCTAACTAAAGCTCTTCATCCACAAACATCTTAAAACGGTCCGAATTAACACAACAATTACTGGAAATATAGCTCCAATCTTGTTATAAAGCTAATGAAATATCACTGAAAGACATTGCTGCATATCAGAATCTTGAAATTCTTAATGTTATAACTTTTAATTTTATATTAAACTACATGCGCTAACATAATTCAAATTTTTTCATAGTTTAATCTGTGAAGAGTACTTTTATAAAAGCTTTACAAATCCAAAAATTGGTAAAATTCTTGTTTAATTATTTTTCAATTGCCATATCCTCACCCTACAGTTAAAGTCCGTGCTATATGCAACGTCCATCTCAAGATTGTCAAAGGCCTGAATTTTGTTAAATGCCCAATCCTGGACACATTAGCCCAATCCTGGACACCAGCGTAATGTTTTTATGTATTTAATCCTCTTATTAATAACTATGATTCATAATAACTTAAGCTTTAAATAATATTCAACCTTACATCTGCTTGTAATAGAGCTCAGTTATTATTTGTGGCAAGAATTTTTGTGACTGTACTCCTCAGCACTTCTATTTACATCAGCAGTGCTAAATGCCCAATGGTGAGAGGGGAGCCAATCAGATGGCAGATTAGATGTCAACTCGGAGGCTGCTGTCTGGAGACTATTACAGCCAGTTTACCTCCACAATTCAAATTCCAAACCTTGCAAAGGAGATCAAGTCAGTCTTTAGGCTCAGCCTACGAGCAAGAAACAGCAAGAGCGCAGGACACTTCCTAATAACGCAGTAGGACTCGGGTGACAGCAAATTCAAGAAAATCCAAATAAATCCGATCCCAAAAGATCCATTTTCACTGCTCTGCTATTTTCCTGCACTTGCTGAATAAAAAGTGTGCCTCGTCCATGATCAAAATAAGTTCAATTTAACCGGAATGTGTTGCTTGAACACAGCCTCTCTGTTGAAGGTGACTCCTTTCAAGCAGCCTGGGCCAAATAATGGATTTCCTGGCTCTTCTTAGGAACGAATAGCTATATTTTAGAATATTTTCCCTCCACATCGTCGTAAATGCGGGTCTCATTTTTGCTACCGAACCGTCAAACTCAAAGCCCCGCATCGAATGTCTCGGCATGGCTGGGCAGAACTACGGAAAACATCCTCGGAGGCCACAAAGCTAACCTATTTTGCCTGCCTCCACCTTGTAAGCTAAGAGGGAACGCAGTGGGGCCGGAGGGAGGACAAAGTTCCCCCTTCTTTTCCCAGTTCCAGCTTATTGTTGGCGCGAACCGGGAAGACCTGGTCAATATCTCCGTCCAGCCCGCACTGGCCGGGAGCGCCTGTTCGGTTACAAAAGCGTCGCGCCGTCCCCGACTCCCGCACGCGGGCCCCGCGCCTGGGCCGGGGTGGCGAGGCGCGGCTGCTCGGCCACCGGGAACCCCGGCGCCCGGCCCGGCCCGGCCCGGCCCGCGGCGAGACCCCCTCCCAGGCCCCGGGGTCCCCCGGCCGCGCGCCCGGACATCGTGCGCTCCCCGGCCTCCGAGGGAGGCAGCCGCGAGTTAAGATGGCTTTGGGCGCCTCGCCCCCGCCTCCCCCGGCAGAGGACGCGGAAAAAGTACGCGGAAAGAAAGAAACTAGGGCTCGCGGCGCGCGCCCAGGCCGCCGCGGCGGAAGCAGGCCCGGCCGGCGCGGGGGTTACCTGCGATCTGCCCATGGTCGGGCCGGGGGTGCCGGGGCTCATCGCCGGGTGGCTCCTTTGTTGCGCGGCCGCCCAGGCCGGGCTGGCAGCGGCGTACTGGGCGCCCATGTCCTTGCCCAAGCCCATGCCCGCGGCCGCCTGCTGGCCGCCCGCCGCCGCCCCCGCCGCCGCCGCCGCCGCCTGGGACTGGGGCTGCGACGGCGGCGGCGGCGGCGGCGCGCTGGGGCTGCTGTAGTCGGGGTAGCTGCCGCCGTAGCTCCTCATCATGGGGCTGGGCGAGGTGAGCAGCTGGTTGAGGGTCGGGGTGGCCCCCGACGGGTGCTGGTTCTGCCCGGCGAAGCGCTGGAAGCCCCCCGCCGCCGCTGCCGCCGCCGCGCCGGCGGCCGCCTTGCTGAGGCTCGCGGCCCCGCCGCCCCCGGGGCCCATCATCATGCCGCCGCCCTGCTGCCGGGGGGAGCTCAGCACCCCGTACCCCGAGGACGAGCCCCCATAGCCGCCGCCGCCGCCGCCGCCTCCCGCTGCTGCTGCTGCCGCCGCCGCGGCCGCCGCCGCCACAGCTCCCGCTCCTGCTGCTCCTCCTCCTCCTCCTCCTCCTCCTCCGCTGCCTCCTCCTCCTCCGCCGCCGCCGCCGCCGCCGCCCGCGCTGGGCCGGCTGTAGCCCGGATAATGGTTGTACTGGCTGTTGGGGTACCCTTCGTGGGAGTTCTGCAGGGGGTCCATGCTGTTGGGGGCCCCGGCGGCGGCTGAGGCGGAGTGCATCATCCCCATCCCGGGGCTTTGTTGTCCGCCATGTTGATCAAAGCAAGGCCCAGCGCGGCCGCCGGGGCCGCCGCTAGCAGGGGCAGCGCTGCCATAGTAATTGTTAAACTCCGGGACGGCCGCCGGGCCGCCGCCGCCGCCGCCGCCGCCCCCGGGCACGGCGACCGGCGGCTGCTGCGCGCCCAGGGCGCCCAGGCCCGGGTGCTCGTAGCGGCCGCCCGCCGGCTCCCCCATCTTGGGCGGCGCGTCGTCCTCGTCGCCCGGCTTGCTCAGCAGAGGCTGGCCCGGGGGGTCGGCCTGGCTGCCCGCGGCACTGTCCTTGGCGCCTCCATGTTGCGGCTGCTCCATGTCGGGACCGGGCTGAGCCGCGCCGCCGCCCGCGCCGCCGAGGCTGTTGTTGTTGGAAATGGGATGTTGCTGCTGCTGCTGCTGCTGTTGCTGTTGCTGCTGCTGCTGCTGCTGGAACTGGTTTAGCTGCTGCTGTAGTGCGTGGTGGTGGTGGTGGAGGTGGTGGGCATGGTGGTGGTGGTGGTGGGCATGGTGGTGGTGGTGGTGCTGTGCGGCGGGGGCTTCGCCAACGGTTTTCAGTTTGTGGTTGGGGAGCAGCCCCGTCTCCATGGCCGAGCCCGGGCCCGCCGAGGAGGAAGAGGACGCCGCCGCGGAGGAGGAGGAGGAGGAGGACAGCGCGGCGGCGCTTCCAGCCTCCTTGAGAGCCGCCTCGGAGCCGCCGCTCTTGGCGCTGTTGGTGCTGGCGGCGGCGGCCGGCGCGCTCGCGTTATGGGCCATGTTCAGTTCGTGACGGGGGTGCAGGGGGTGGTGGTGCACACTATTCAGGCCGCCGCCGTCGCCGCCGCCCCCCAGCATGGGGCCCGGTGCCGCCGCCGCCGCCGCCGCGCCGCGCGCCCCCGCCTCCAGGTCCCGGGCCCCGGGCGCCGGCCGCGGCCCGGGGGGCGCCCGCCGATCGCCGCTGCCCGCCCGCGCCCGCGCCGCCGCCGCCGCTGCTGCCCGCGCGGCCATGATCGCCGCGGCGTGGCCAGGCCGGGCGGGGGGCGGGGGGAGACAATAAAACCCACTTTTTAGGCGGCGGCCCCTCCTGTGCGCATCCACGCGCCCCGACGGGAAGCGAGCGCGCCCCCTCCCCCTCCGCAGGCCCCGCCGGAGCCGGATCGGGAGTCACGCCTTACGGTCTGGGCCCGTTCCCGCGGGGGGATTTCATGGTGAAAGTTTTGAGTTCAGGTTTAAATGCAACTTTTTTCCTCTCTGCCCCGGATCTGGGGAAATACACGCCCGCCGGAGCCTCCCGGGCCCAGCAAGGCAGGAGAGGGAGCCGAGCGAGCCGAGCAACTATTATCCACTTCTCTCTGATGACTCGGTGCACTCGCAAAACGCGGACTGGACTCGGCCCGGGCCGCCGCCGCCCGCCCCGGCGCAGGCTCGCGGGCACCGGCGGCCCCGGGTCGGGGGCTCGGGCCGGCCCGGCGGGCGCCCGGGGCGCGGCGGCGTGGGGCGCCGGGAGGCTGCACCTTCCCCTCGTGCCTGCGTCTCCTTGCCGACCCGGCGTTCGCGTGTTTGTTTTCACGTCGGAAAGGCACGATCCAGAGGTGGAAAACGAGTCTGACGAGCAGACAAAAGAGGGAGAAGGGCTGGGGAACAAAGTTGCCGGTCGGCCTCGAAGGTTCCGAAGAGCCGCCGGAGAAAGAAAATATTTGGGCGATCTGGGCAGAAGATCGCTGCCTCGCCCAGGAGTTATGTAATTTTTCAGAATGGGAGCCTCGCTGTCTTGATGGCGGGCCGTCCGCGTAATTCCCACAACTTCTTCAAACTGCAAAATTAAGGGAGAGTTTAAGGGAAGGTTAGCCGCCTTCAAGGCGCGCTGTGCCCTGTACACAGCAGGTACTCAATACATGCGTACGATTGCACCTGCCCCAAAAATAATGTTGATATAACTTTTTAAAGGCACTTTATGTGTGTGTAGGCTTATCAATGAAAACTCAAAGTATTCCCAAAGGAGCATACAATGCACATGTCTGTTCTCTGGCTAAAGGGAAGTCCTCAAGTATGCAGAGCGGTGTGTTATGCTCCCAAGCACTTGCACATGGAGATTGAACTCTTGGTGCCATAATAGCGACAGCTAAGGTTTATCTCATATCTTCATAAATCCGTATGACACCTTTCATCATATTTCAGAGGTTAATGCTCACAATTAACCCTCTTGATGTGAGTTCATATCTAAGCAATGTGAAACAAAACTAAAACAAATACATGCTATATTTAATAAACATAAGCTCAATAATATCAGTCAAATCTAATCCTAGAGCAGAAATGTTTCATACTTTGTTCTTTTCAAAAGACTATTGTTTTATCACATTATGATATTTTAAGTGTTTTTATTATTGGAGATTCATCACCTAGGAACATTTTGAATTATCTTTACTAGCAGGACTTCTTAACCTAAGCAATGGCTCAGTTGTACTAGTGTGGACTCAGTTTTCATCCAGAGAAAGGCTTTGAAACCAGAGCTTTCAAGAGGTCACTGTAGCTGAAATAATATGTATGATTTTGGTAGAATGTAGTTTTCTAAAATAATTTCATTCTTAAGCTTTTCAGGAAGGCTCTTTTAGTTGATTTCAACTGCAGTGGTTATTTTTGTTTGCTTGACCAAATGCAGGTATGTTACATGACTAAATAGAAAAGGATAGATGGGAAAAACTGGGGACTAACTGGGGGGAAGGAGAAATCAGGGGAATCACCCAGGAGTCATTATAGAGTGTAGAAACAACAAATTGAATTCTATGCAAACGACTGAGAAACGGGTTATAGCATCATGTGTAAGAGAGAATAACAGAACTGTAAGATGAATTCATGCCAAATCATTCATCAGTTTTTGCCAAGAGAATACTACATCTTTGTTAGTATACCTTTTTGACATTTTCTCCCTTTATATATTCAAACCCATACTAATTATATGCATTACAGCACATAAGTTGAATTTTTAAAGTTTTTCATATGCAAATATAAATACGTCTGTTTTGTGTATGTGTGTATATACATGTATTCTAAAACCAATTACATATTTGTGCTTTTAGACACTTATAGTCAAACTAAATATATACATACAATCATAAAAGTATATTTTTTCTCACTGATAAAATATATCAAAGTCAATTCATACAAGTGTAGCCATATTTGGTGGCTTATTTTCACAGCTAATCCTAAAAGGGAAAATGAGTCACCAAGTTCAGCTCTGGCCCGTTTCTTAAAAATATTTTTTCATGTGGATAAATCATGAAACTAAAAAAAAAAAAGTAAGGATATAAGTTGAAATCTCTTTTAATTCCATTTGCTTCTGCAAGTCAACTAGAAGATTGGAACCAAGAGGCTATGAAGTAGAGGCCCTCAGCACAATGAAATCAATCTGCTATAAAAGGCGACACATGCCAGCTTCTCCTCCCGGATGGCAGGTGCCACACCCTAAAACAGACAGAAGGCACTGCAGTCTGTAAGAAAAGCACAACACAAAGCCAGCAGGACTGGGTTTTGTCTTTTAAACCACAGAGAATGCTCAAATACCTTTTTTAAAGCATCTTGCTGAAGATAAGTAGTGGGATCTGATTTATTCAGCTTGTACTTTTCAAACACACCTTCTCAGGAAAACAAAATAAAAGCCTCTTAGAGTTCGCTTTGAAAATCCAGGACTTAATAAACAAAACGGCAGTCGGCCAGGGGTCTGTTTAGAAAGTGAGGAAATAGGTTCACATTTCACAAAAGCACAATTTGAACTATAGATGATCCTTTCTGTTGTGTCACTTGCCTTGATTATCCTATATGGCAATTCTACATTATTGTTTTTTGGATAATATAAGGTACTAGAAACCACCATGTTCATTTTTCCTAATGAATTCCTTATTTCTACACCTCTTGCCTAAATTTCAAACCATAATGACAACTTTAGTAAGTTACTCCAGCCACAAGGCAGCCTCGCAGGTGGAGGCCCAAAAGCTGCCGAGTGGCTGCACTAGGCTACAGCCAACTCCCACCCACGGGTTGCCCCACGCCCTCATGTTTAGCCAGAGGATTACCCATTATTTTGTTAAACATCCCTTTTTGGCTACAAAAGGGTTTTGGTGGGTTTTTTTAACTATATGAAAAATTAATATTCAAATACTGCTCCTTCTGAATAAGTTTTAGGGTGCTGAATAAAAGCCTCTTCAACTTGCCCACTTAAAGAGGATTGAGCCAGATGGTAGTTTAAGAATGCCACAGCTCTGTTCTTTTTGCCTCATCGTGGCCCATCATACTATTTGCTTTCAGATTAGCCCCCTTTTGACTGTTCTGGTTATTTATTCGATAACTGAAACTAGCACGATTCACTACCCATCATATTTCTCAGTATTCTTTCCGTAATTTGGAAGCAATTTAGAATAAAGCCCTGTCAAGGTTTTACAAATAAGAACTATTAAAGAATAAGGCTTTGGACACTTGCTTTCCTTTTAGATTTATGAGAAATGCAATGAATGGAGCTAATGGGATTTCCCTACTGATCTTGGTCAGAGACTTTAAAAAGCACTAAACAATTGTCCTTTTCACTTCTCCGATTTAGACGTTAGCAGTGAATAACTGAGTAAAAGCAAGATAGGGCATATAGCATTTGATTTGAAACAACAATGCAAATTAACAGTGGCCTGTAAGCTTAGGATGCAAAACAATTAGATAAGATTGAAAAAAATCTGGGCAAAAAATAATTTAAATATATTTGGGAACCCTGACCAATGTAGCACTATTATACTTACTAAGAGTATTATAGTGGGGATAATAAACCTGGATGAGGATAAACTACACTTATTCATTCAACAGATTTATCTAGAATCTACTTTGTGACATGCCCTGAGAATAAAAAAGATAAATATTAGCTTGGTCTTGTCCTCAATAGGAGAGAGAAATAATTATCCTAAAACACACTCAGGGCTGCCCTGAAATGTCACGGAGGACTTGGCCAGTAAAGAAACAAGCTCTGGGGCTGGCCAGGTGGCGTAGCAGTTAAGTTCGAGCTCCGCTTTGGTGGCCTGAGTTTGCAGGTTCGGATCCCGGACATGGACATAGGCACCGCTTATCAAGCCATGCTGTGGCAGCGTCCTATATAACGCAGAGGAAGATGGGCATGCATGTTAGCGCAGGGCCAATCTTCCTCAGCAAAAAAAGGAGGATTGGCAACAGATGTTAGTTCAGGGCTGACTTTCCTCACACACAAAAAAAACAAGCCCTGACTTCCCCACCCAACAGCATCCCCTGCAGCTGTGCCCCGTTGGCTGCCATTGGCCGGGCACCTCGCCCTAATCCTCAAGTCTGGCCTGGCTCTGATGTGACACTGGGAACCCACCACTGCTGGATCTGGACTTCCAGAACCTTAAGTCATATTGAACATTAGGCTGCTACAATTTCTCTCCAAAGTCCCTAGAAACATAGTAACACCAATGAAATAAATAAGGAAACGCCTTATTACATTTCAGAACATTGTACTTTTTATCTTATGCTGGACTGTCCACATTTTGAGTGATGTGTGATAAATGTTTTTATTAGAGCCTAGTTTAGAAATTTTCTAGAACTTTTAGACAAATGTGTGTTCAATGGCATTTCTTTCATTTTGTTCCCAGTATTATCCAGATTCATTTTGCCATCTTCCAAATCATCTATTGAGCACCTACTGGTGTATTTCAGTATTCTCTCCTTCTTTGAAAAGAAGAATATATCATGATGTAAAATCATTATATGATTATATCATGTCATTATATCATGTCATATAATCATCTATATGTCTTCTGTGACTGATAACCTGCTGCTTAAAGGCACTTTGTAGGTTACTCCAGTTCCTTATAAATAAACACTTGGGAAGGGAGCATTTTTGAGGTCATTTTATAATCATCAAGAATACAAGGGGAAGTCATTTGGAGGGCTAATCACTTCAATTTTCTGGAAAGATTTCAGTGACTTATCTGAGGGCTTTTGGGTCCTTCTCATATGTGATTAATTGCTTCCTAGTACACATAAACTCCTAAAATAAGACTACTTTCGAGCACAATAAATCCCAAACAACAGTAACTCACGTGCGTTGATGTGCATTCATGATTTTTATTTCACCTCGCTCATATTCAGTTGCCTTGCCCCTAATTCATGAAGAGAATTAGTGGGTCCTTTACGGGTAAACTATTGGCAGTCGTCTGATTGTTCTGGTAAAGGCCGAAGGACTGGGTTACATGCTTTTCTTACACAAAGTGACATTGTAATTTCATTGAGAATTTGCTTATCACTGTGTTTCTCTAAAAATGCCCGAGTTGTTAAGCATAAATAATTTTTTCCTCTCCCTAACTTAAAGGAAATTTCCACATTGTGACGTGTTCCTATAGGACTTAAAATTCAGTGGGCTATTCCCAGCATCTTCTCTGACTCTCAGATGTCCCCTTTCAAGCTGCACAACTCTGTGTTGCTGGTGACCTGCTTTCTCAAGGACCACTCAGTGAAAGGTTTCCTTCCCAAAGCATAACCCACCAGGAGCAGCTAGGGAGATGGCCTCGTGGCTCAACCCCATCCATTCATTCACAAATAATTGCTGGGCCTGCGCTAGGCTCTGCGAGAACTGAAGTGAGAAACAGAAAGAAAACAAGGAACTTCCTCCTGGAGTGTACCTGCTAGACATTAATCCAATGACCGCACTGATAAGTGGATAATTGCACAGAGATAACGTGCTCTGAAGGAAAGATACACAGTTCTACAAGGGGAATAAACGAGGAAGCCTGACGTAGGCTGGGGCCTGAGGGAAGCCTTCCCTGAGGGAAGCCTTCCCCGAGGAAATGTGGTTTGGGCTGAGAACTGAAAAGTGAGGAGACATCAACCAGAGAAAGAAGAGAAAGGGCATCCTAGACAGCAGGAGGCCATTGGGGCAGGTGTGCCTGGAGCTGCTGCGGAGATGGGGGCCTCCATGCTGGACCCCACGGCCCAGTTCACTCAGGCTTGTGTTCCAAGAGTGGTGTGAAGTAGCCGCAGCCCTTAAGCAGGGGGCTGACACGATCAGATCTGGGTTGTCACAGAATCCTCTGGCTGCTGGGAAGAGACGTAGAGCCAGGGCAGATGGGAGTTAGAATGGGGATCAGATCCCAGGGCACCTTCCTTTGTTGAGGCTCCCAGTATATTATGATATCAAGAAATAATAAAAGAAGAGCATAAAAATTGGTTTATTTTAATGTTTACATTTTAAAAAGCATATTTGGCCTCAAAAATACAAGTGTGCTTTTCACAGAATAACTCTAAGATTTATTTATTTTAATTAATTCGTAGTGCCCTACAGGCTGTGTGGTCCTTGTTAATAGATCACAAGTTGAAAAACAAATAATACAATGAACATCTTTTCATCTAGTCATTGTATCTCTAGGACTAAATGTATAGCCTTACTTGGCAACAACACCAAAGTCTAAGTTTGAGACTCTTTGTAAATGGCTCTCCCAGTTGTCTGTCACGATGGAGCGTAGTCCAAGCGAGAGATGAGAGAGTTGGATGGGGGCAGGAGGGCCCATGGGGATGGAGATGAGTGGACTGACTCCAGAGAGTCCACCACTTAAGAATGTGTGGATCGTTCACTGCTCAATGGCTCCCAATCAAGGAGATGAGTGGGGGCTGCAGTTCAGCCAGAGCCTGGTTGAGTCCTGGCACAGGACTGAGTCCTCTGGAGGATGAGGTGTCTTTTTCTATTTTGCACAAAGTACCGTGCATGCTTGCAGTGGCCCTCCATGGGAGAGACGGTGAGGAGATAACACAGAAGGACTTGGTCATAGGTTAGATATGGGGATGAGGAAATGGAAGGATAAAGGTCTTACCTCCCACTTGTTTTTCCGCCCCACCCCTTCCTGGCCCAAACCAAGGTAGGAAGCAGCTGGAATCACCAGCATTTATCCCTACCATCCAGTCCACCCCACCCTATCCATCTATCCCACTCAGTTTTCTCTACATCACTCTCCCCCCACTACCCCCACCACCACTGCTCTGATAAGACAACTCTACTCATAATAGAATCTTAGACGTAAAGACGGCTTAGAAGTTTTAAGAAGCTGAGGGCAACTCCTCAAATCCATACAGTGCAAATATTTTGTGGCCTGAGAGCCTCTTCTCTTATCTAGGAATTTGTGACATTGAGACAATACATGGAAAACTTTTTGAAACAAATGAAGCAAATGAGTCGACACCCAATCCGTGAATTACAACCAGCCCCCCTTCCCAGGACCTCCTGTTTGCACAGCATTGGGGTGCCATGCTTGTTGTCATTGATCTAGAGGACGCCTCTGTCCAGTGTGACTGCTTGTCCCCTGGAGTTACACTGTGTGGCTGCTCTGCTCCTTGGCCATTTGCCAGAGGCCACAGCTATCATTTGCAGACCCTGAAAGGTACATGAGAAGAAAGCAGAAGCCTAGCTTGGGAAATGCCCGAGCCTGGGCAGTATCCTTGTTTTGCGTCATGACTTGGCTTTCTGCCACCTTTCCACAGGTGCAAACCTTGGGGCAAACCACCTCGCAGGTCTGGAGGAGGGACAGGAGAGGCAATATCTGCAAGTGGATGCTCCCAGGGGGCAGTGTTTGGAGCACCTAGCACACCGTCCCTTCTTCTCACTCACCTATTTAGGGATAAGGTGTAAGTGTAGAAAGGGGAAAACCTCAGACAGAAATTAGTTGTATTTAATCAATAAACCAAGCCACTTCTAGGCTGCTTCGCTATTATTACTTAACATTTATAGTATTTATCCTGTGCCAGGCACTTTGCATACATATGGCAGAGAAGCAAGTTGCCTAACCCAGCATCTGTTCTCCTCACCTTTAGTATAGAAGCCCCAGTTTTTAACTGGGCACATAATCACCTGTAAAAAAAAAAAAAAAATCTGCATTTCCCAGATCCCTTGGAGACATGTGTGTCCATGTGTTCAAGGGAAGCTGCAGTGCTGGCTCTGTTACTATCCACCTCCAGACTAGGTTTATGAGAGAGAAAAATAAACTCCTGTTTAAGCTACTGATTTTTTTTTGCCCTGTTTTTTTGTGTGTATGAGGAAGATTGGCCCTGAGCTAATATCTGTTGCCAATCCTCCCCTTTTTTTGCTTGAGGAAGATTGTCCCTGGGCTAACATCTGTGCCATTTTTCCTCTATTTTGTATGTGGTTTGCCGCCACAGCATGGCTTGATGAGCAGTGTGTAGGTCCACGCCCGGGACGCGAACCCACGAACCCCGGGCCGCCAAAGTGGAGCATGCGAACTTAACCACTACGCCACCAGGCTGGCCCCTGCTCTGCTTTGTTTTGAATTTTTTTTTCTTTTTTTTTTTTTTAGTGGGAAACAAAATCTAAACCTAACTGATATAGTGCATTATAGTGTTTTATATATTTCCCATATAATTCTCACAACAACCCTTTGAGAGTTCAGTAAACCTCTCAAGCTTTGATTTACCCCTGTATAAAACACAGAAAATAACAGTACCTACTTCACTGGGCTTCTGAGGATTAAATGAAATTATCCCTGCAAAGCTGTGAGCACAGTGCCTAGCACAAAGGAACTATTTGATGCTGTTCTTTATTTTATTAAAGACCTTCCATCTCTCTAGCTGGATTATCAATTCCTTAAGGACAAAGTTCCTATCTTCAATTTCTCTTATATCTTCCACAAGGCTCAGAATAATCCTGGACCCACAGCCGGCTCTTAGCACTTAATTGTCTCGAGAACTTTGTGACAACACAAACGTGCAAATAGAATTGTTTACATGCGTTTTCAAATTAATTGTTTCTTTCAATGCAGAGAACTGATGGCACTTAAGCAACAATAACTTTGTGTGTGTGTGTGTGAGAGGAGGACTAGCCCTGAGCTAACATTCGTTGCCCATCCTCCTCTATTTGCTGAGGAAGCTTGGCTCTGGGCTAACATCCGTGCCCATCTTCCTCTACTTTATATGGGACACCACCACAGCATGACTTGACAAGTGGTGCGTCGGTGCGGGCCTGGGATCCGAACCCACGAATCCCGGGCCACCAAATCAGAGTGTGAACTTAACTGCTATGCCACCGGGCTGGCCACAAGCAACAATAACTTTTTGTGTGGCTACTCGTTTAAATAAAGACAGGATTCTTAACTTCTTTTTTTATTTGCTTTGAATGTGTAGAAAGTTTTTCTTAAAAGGTCAGGTCTACCTATTATGGTAATATAAGTTCTAAGCTATGTTCAGAGGGCTACTCATCTAAGAAACTATCTGCTTTCCCATCTGCCTCTCTAGGTAAGACTTCTTCATTCTTTTTGGCTAAAGGAGCATCGTGTGGCATGAGATCTGTAACTGGAGAGAGCGTTGCAGTGTTGCTGTGAATATCTTTAATGCTCGAGCACAGCACAGTAAGTCTTGGTCTGTCCTAGTTTATAGTGGCATTTGTTTATAAACAACATGATTATTAGTGCCGATGTGATGAGATTGGTTTCCCACTGACCCCAACAGAAACAATGCAAATATTCACCTTTTTCTAAAGCATAGTAAAACTCCCGTGGTTTTTGAAACCAGACCAAGAACACATGTAGAAAAGCCTGTGGATTATTTTAAGTGAACTTATTTTTTTCAATCTCATTAACTTTTCACCATATGCTGTTTATTTTTTATATCCTGCATAGGCTGAGAAATGAAAATAGACCAGGCCACTCTGTTTCATTTGGGGCACATCATTACGAGGATGACATACACAAACTGGGGAGATCACAGAAAAACAAAGATGATTAAGGGGGCTTTTTAAGATGACTTATGAGAAAAGAGTTTTAAAGCTCGGTATGTTTCTTAACTAAGCAACCCAGGAGGCAAACAGGAAAACTGCTTCCCGCCACATGAAAAGAGTATTACCTCTGGGGGCTTCCCGTTCTGTAGAAAGAAGTTGGAGTCTCATCCTAGTTCCACATTTATGGGCTGTACAAGTTTTGGCAATTTACTTAACCTTGTTGTGTAGCAAGATGTATGTGAAACACTAAATATCTACTTCATATGATTTTTTTTTGTTAAGAATTAAATGAGAGAATATATGTAAAGCATTTACCGTATTGCCTGGAATTAAATAAGTAAGTAGGTTGTGTGTGTGTTTGTATTTTATTTCTAAATAGAACAGGGGTCTGTTGTGTGACTTCAGGAAAACCAGGTATGCTCCACTCAACCCCAAACATTTCTCCTGCTGCCTCATTAAAATTTCTCCATTAGAGATTTATTGATTTAGTCCTTCCTCTAAAGGTTTGAGCCCTGTCAAAATACAAATATGCTTCTCATGAGTAATACCTTAAGCTTTAATCAGTCATTTACACCTTATTATGAATATATTTTAGATCCATTCCTGAAGGCCTGCTTTGACACAGAAGAAGAGGAGATGAGGAAGAGGAAATGAGGATGAGCGAGAAGATGGGATGATGCAGGAGTGAGTGCAGTGAATGGGGAGGCTGTGACACCAGGGATCAATCCTGTTTACTGCACAACATCTCCTCAGAAACAGTCCTACATACGAATGGGCTCAAAATATGAAAAGGAAAACATCCCTAGAGAGCCAGCTCTGATGGCCTAGTGGTTAAAGTTCAGTGCTCTCACCATGTCAGCAACCCAGGTTGGGTTCCTTGTCTCTGAACCACACCACCTGTCAGTCTGTCAGTTGCCATGCTGTGGCAGCGGCTTACATAGAAGAACTCAAAGGACTTACAACTAGAATATACAACCATACACTGGGGCTTGGGGGAGGAAAAAAATAAGAAAAATAAAAGAGGAAGATTGGCAATAGATGTTAGCTCAGGGCGAATCTTTCCCTCCAAAACAAAACAAAAACATACCTATATACTGAAAAAGTTCTTCTTTCCATCCTAACAGTTCAGGCTTGTGGATCCTCAACCCATTTCTTAAAGGGTGGAATCCCAGGATTTGTCACCACCATGTTACAGTTCACCCTTGGTAGATCAAGCTAGGCACTGACCTGGGAGAGGAGGAGGGAAGGGGATGCAGTAGGTGGGCGATTTTCCAGGCCAAAGTTTATTCCATGATGTTGTGGCTAGATAGGACAGTGGACGATGTAAGGCATTTTTACTTTGGGGGTGCTAATGAAGCACAGTGAATCATCTACACAACAAAATGCTGGTGTTAAGATCAGAGGGAAGGGAAAAGTAAAGGGAGCTGCTGGCCCTGGGCCTTCGAACCCCCACCCTGCTGTCTGGGGCCATGTAGGTCCCTTTGGCTGCAACGACAAGGATGGATGGGTGCACAGAGTTGAGAATTTGCCTCATCCAGGCTGGGTGCTGTGGAGAAGAAGACAAAGAAGAAAGAAAGAAACTGGAAGGGAAGGAGAAGGGGGAGAAGAAGAGGGAGGGAGGGGAGAAGACTAACAGAGAGACTTCTGGAGACAGCCAGACACATTGTTACTAGAAACCTCACTGGGTCTGGAAAGCACAATGTTGCAAATTGCAATTTATCCTTTGATACATTTATCATTAACTAGGCTAGACCATCTTACTAGTGTGAAATAATTCATGGAAGTCATAAAAATGTTAAGTTCAAGGTCAAAACTTTAGAATAACCTTTCTTGCTGAACTTCCATGGATAAATTCCCTGGACAGTTGATCCCCTCACCTTTATTTTATATCTTCATCCCTGCCATATTCTGAGTTGTAACCTTACCTGGCCACTGAAAAATTTTCATCTATGGTTGCTAATCACTTTTTTTTTTCCTAGGAAAACCCACTTGTCTTTTCATGGCTTTCTTCTGCTTCAGTCTTTTGGAAATATATATTGAAATCTGAATCAAGGTGTTCGGTGATTTTCATTCTACTTCTGCTTATTAAAGCTGGGATCGGAGGTCTACTTAGATCATCTAAGCCCTTCCAAGAACCAAGTAGGAATGAAAAGACAGGGGTGTGGGTGGGATGGGAGTTTCAGGACACATGACAGAGTCTTTGACCTGAAAGAAGCACGTAGTGGCAGAGACTCAACTTACTTATCTACAAAAGGAGGCAAATCAACCAGTTGGTGGTTACTCTCGTGGCTCTTTAAGTTGCAGAATTATTTTTCTCTTCCTCTGAATTCCCAGAGACTATTCTAGCCTGAAGCTTCTTCTATGCTTTCTCTTTTTCCTTCACCAACCTCTTTTCCTCGTAGCCACCGGCACCCCCACCCTGAGGGTGCCCCTGTTCCTTTTCTTTCAGGGCCCACTTACCTGTGGCCAGCCAGCTCGACATGGTGACCCTGGGGACAGCCCTGCCCTGGTCAAAGTGGCGTCCTCTCTGCCCTGATACACTGGTTCCTCTCCCTGCGCCTTTGTGTGCGTCATTCCCCTGAATGTCCACCACGTCATTCCCCTGAACGTCCAGATACTTCCTCCCAAGTCTGGCTCACCACTCGCCGGCTCTGTGATGTCATCTCTGGTGAATTTCATTTCTTATTCCTTGCCCCACCAGGCTCTCTCATACCTCTCTGCCTGAATATTTGCTGCTTTCTGTGCTCTTTCCCACTGGCTGGTTAAAAGCTACTATCTTTCAAAATTCAGCTCAAATATCACTCCTTTGGTGAAGCCTTCTTGATCACAGTTCCCATATACACGGTGGAATAGTCACCTCTGAGCTATGAAACCAACTTGTGGACATCACCATGTTAGCCCTTATTATATTATGTTGTAAATATTTTTGAATGTTTATGTCTCCACCCCTAGACGGAGTTGTCCAGGAGGACACCCCACATTTCTGTATATCCAGAGCCTAACGTAGGACCACATCCTCCATTAGTGTTTGTGTGTGTGTGTGTGTGTGAGGAAGATCAGCCCTGAGCTAACATCCGTGCTAATCCGCCTATTTTTGTTGAAGAAGACTGGCTCTGAGCTAACATCTATTGCCAATCCTCCTCCTTTTTTTCCCCCAAAGCCCCAGTAGATAGTTGTATGTCATAGTTGCACATCCTTCTAGTTGCCCATTGCAACTAGAAGGATGTGGGACGCAGCCTCAGCATGGCCGGAGAAGTGGTGCATCGGTGCGTGCCCGGGATCTGAACCTGGGCCGCCAGTAGCGGAGCGCGCACACTTAACCGCTAGGCCACCTGGCCGGACCCCCATTAGTGTTTGTTGAATGAATGAATGACCTCTGCAACCAGTCAGAGCAATAATAGGGGAACATCCCCTTTCCCTGGGCATAATACCAATGTGACTGATGTATTTGAGCTCTTATGACACTTCCTGAATAGCCCCCATGCATGAGAATGTGTCCTTAGTAATCGATCCGTTATTCTAAGGAAATTGAGCAGAATTCTTCTCATGTCAGGATATGGGCGGCGATTTCAGAAGATCGCCTGTCAGAACCATATTATTGCAAGACAAGTGCCAGCTACTCTGCTCATCTGAGCGCACCTAGTGGTGGTTGGTGCAGGAACGAGAAACTGAGACAACTTCCCTCCTGCAACAAGGCAGTGCATCAACATTCTGCTCTTGGAGCTACAGAACATTCCACAGCATGACCTCCCCAAGATCTCTACTTAACAAATGGGCAATTTTGCCTTGGGACATTAGGAAAGAAAAGTTCTCCACTCCACATAGCAAGAGTCAAAGACCTAGAAACATCTACAATGGATGCCTCAATGATTTTCAGCTGGATGGATGTTTCAGCTGTTTCAGATGTCTGGAACAACATGGGGGAAATAAGATTTTTGTAGAGAGGAACACACATATAACTGTTAACTAGCGTGAAAAAAGACTTGGTGGCCATACTATAGACTTATGATGTTTTTAAAAGGTGCTATAACTAAAATATACCATTGCAAAATCTTTCTCAATATACTTCCAAAGAGCTCAAGATTATTAAAATTATTAGGTACAGATATTCAATATTTCTTTGTACTACAAAAAAGTAAAATTAACATGATTGATCCACAATTAGGCTAATCACACCTAAGTTGAGGTGTATCTTCCAGACACTTTGGTTTAACTTCTAATTTTTTTTTCATTCAAGTATAAGATGCTAGCTTTTATGTGACATGCATCTTGGCATTGTGTTAGTCTGTCAGGATCTGATTTAATATCTTTGTTTTGAAAGTTTTAAATTTAAAAGTTTTGGGGAAATATGTATAGAGTTAATATTCTCAGGAAAGTGTTCGTTGGGCTTCTGGTGGCCTCCATGTGAAAATTTCACAGTGAAGGTGGCTACAGTTCAGCAGCAGGCGCCTTGCAGAGAATGAGAGCGTTCTCTCCAGGGCAGAGAGGTGGGAGTTTCAGCAGACCCAGGACTCAACACTGTCATCTGCTCTAGCAGTGAGCACCGAGAATGTCCTCTATGTTCATAAAAACCCATATGCCTCCTCCAGTGGTTTACTCAAAGCCATCTTTAATGATCTGAGTACAAATGATATAGAAGAAGACACATCTTTCTATATCAACACTTATTGAAAATAAAATTTATTGAGGGGCTGGCCCAATGGCGTAGTAGTTAAGTTTGCGCGCTCTGCTTTGGCGGCCTGGGGTTCGTGGGTTCGGATCCTGGGTGGGGACCTACACACCGCTCATCAAGCCATGCTGTGGTGGCGAGCCACATACAAAATAGAGGAAGATGGGCACAAATGTTAGCTCAGGGACAATCTTCCTCACACACACACACACACACACACAATTTATTGAAAATAACCTGAGCCACTTCTCCTCAGACCTCAGTCACTCTGGCTGGGGCCTCTGTGTGACAACTCTCATGGTGTTCTTGTTCTTAGTCTGCTAATTGCACTTCATGCAAGTCTTTAAAAATTCCTTCCATCGCATCCCACCTGTTGTAGGTAATATTTGTGAGGTGGCAGCCAGAGGACTGCTGGCGGTGAGAGAGTTGACAGGGAGATGTTGTTCAGTCAAGGCCAGGTCAGCGTGATGTTATGGGGGACCCAGCACGTGCCTGTATGCAGGGTCTGGTGGGTGACCAGGAGCCAAGGCGACCCAAGGGGAGGGAGAAGTCCATGCAGTGTTCAGGACCCAAGACATCAGTCAGGATTTTAAATTCTTCATCTTTCTTACCTACACCAGCCATTCTAATTCATCATATCCAGAATGCTTCAGGGTTTGGAATACATAACTAAGTCTATGTAACTAAACACAAAATATTTGGGGCTATGGTATTTAGAGGGCAAAAGAAAAGAAGGAAGAATGACCATTCCAAATAATAAAACATTACTTATTATGTTAATTACTATTAACATGTATGTTAATTGCTACTAAAAAGTTACTTTTATTCATTATAATTATAAAAATATAATTCACCTTTCATTAGCAACCTAAGTGCCCATCAAGGGACAAATGGATAAAGAAGCTGTGGTATATATACACAATGGAATACTACTCAGCCATAAGAAACGATGAAATCCAGCCATTTGTGACAACATGGATGGACATTGAGGGTATTATGCAAAGTGAAATAAGTCAGAGGGAGAAGGTCAAATACCGTATGATTTCCTTCATTAAGTAGTAGATAATAACAACAATAAACAAACACATAGAGACAGAGATTGGATTGGTGGTTACCAGAGGGAAAGGGGGGAGGAAGGAGGGTGAAAGGGATAATTCGGCATGTGTGTGGTGATGGGTTGTAAATAGTATTTTGGTGGTGAACATGATGTAATCTATGCAGAAATAGAAGTATAATGATGTACACCTGAAATTTATACAATGTTATAAACCAATGTTACTGCAATAAACAAAAAATTATAATTCTCTAAAAAAAAAAAAATAGACTTCAAAATTAAAACCTTCCCACCAGCTTGGCAACAATCTAAAAGTCTGACAACATGCTCTGTTGGTGAGGCTGTGGGGCAACAGGTGTGCTCATACATTGTTAGTGTTAGTGAAAAATGCAGCAGCTCTTTTGAAAGATTTGATAATAACGAACAAAATTATCAATGAACTTACCCTTTAACCCAACCACTGCGCTTCTGAGAATCTATCTTATTGATACCTTGTAAAAGTACAAATGATATATGTCCAGGGTCATGCCTTGTGACATTGTTTGTAACAGCAAAAGATTAGAAACAACCCAAGTGTTCAGCAATAGTAGAGACTTTGTTCAAAATAATTATGGTACATCCATACAGTGGAGTACTATGCAGCCATAAAATAGAACACAGATTTCTATCTTGATGTGGAGAAATCTACAAGATATATTGTCAAGGAAAAAAAAACGGCCCAGCAATGTATCGGTTAGGTTCGCATGCTCCGCTTCAGCAGCCCAGGGTTTGAGGGTTGGGATCCTGGGCACGGACCTACGCACTGCTCATTAAGCCATGCTGTGGCAGCATCCCATATACAAAATAGAGGAGGATCGGCACTGATGGTAGCTCAGGGCTGATCTTCCTCACCAAAAAACAAACAAAAACAAACAAACAAGGTGTATACAGTGTGCTATCTTTTGTGTAACAGGTAGGGTGAGTAAGAATATGTACACATATTTGTTTATATTTGTAAGAAGAAACACTGAAAGGATAATTATTTGTAGGGAGTGGTTATCTATAGGGATGGAGGAGAATGGAATGGAGAGGACAGTGGAAGCAAGACTTCCTGTATATCTTTCTATATAGTTTTGACTTTTGAATCATAAATACATGTTCAAAAATAAACAAAACTAAAGCTGAAAAAATTCCATTCATCTTCTCCAGTGGGTTTAGCTCCCTCTGGTTCAAGGACCAGTTATCAACTAATTGCAGTGGGGTGGGGTGAGGTAGATTTCAAAGCTATAGCCAGATGCTTTAGACTGGACACTCATTCCCCTTTGCTGCTGGTCCTCCAAGGCTATGCTGTGCCTTGTAGCTGAGATCAGCCTTCATTTTGCCCAGCTTTGCTAACCACATCCTTGTCTTGTTTCCTGGGATTGGCTCTCAGCCACTGAATCCTTCCTGTTTCTCCATCCATCTGAGCTGGGGCTCTGCTTTCCTCCTACCACTGTGGCAGTTTTAGTCTTCCGCCCTCGGCTGGCTCTGGAGTCAGTGGCCTTGGGACCCGCTGACAATGGTATTTGATGCTTTGTGCCTGCCTGGATTGCAAATTTCAGCTTCCTCCTTCCTAAACACCCCCTGATGCCCACTGCTTACCAGAAGTACTAGAGTAACTGTAAGAACAGTGACATCTAACAGCAGGTGAGTGCTTGCTGTGTGACAGGGCATGGTGCAGAGGGCTCGACACGCATCCTCTCATTTGATCTTCACGAAGATCTCATGAGGTAGGTATATGGATAAGGATTCTGAAAAAATGTAAAGTAAAATAACTGGCTTAAACTCATGCAACCAGTAACTGGAAAATCTGGGATTGGAGACAGGTATGTCTGATTCTAAACTGAAGGAGTCTCCAGCTAGTCCACATTTTAGGGAAGTCCCATGGCCAGGGGCCATGCTCTCCAGATCCCAGGTGAAGCCTGAACTGCTGCACCTCTCCCAATTTCCTGGGCTGAATTCAGTTCTGTAGTTTCTGTCCAGCTCAATAGTTGGGTCAAATTTCAGGGTCAGACACTGGTAGGCTGTTTGAGTCTACTGTAGTTAGCCCTTTCATGCACACACAAACCACAATATAGGAACCATTCTCCTAACTCGGTACTACCAATAATTTGGAATGGGAAATGCTAGATGTATAAAGAAATATATTCATATTTGATAAGATGTTAGTAGGTTTTATTCTTCCTTCTCTCATTCCCTTTCCTCCTTCCTTTCTTCCCCCTTCTTTCTTTTTTCTTTCTTTCTATAAGAAAAACTAAAACATTTCTTCTAAGATCTTAGAAAGCTATAACATCTAGAAAAGAGATGTGTATATTCCATTGAAAATTCATTGTGAGAAACTGTCTTACACATTTTGTTACACTGGCAATCTTTTGTTCTATACAAAATTTGTTTTAATATAATTTATTGTAAAGGCTTTCTGAAGAAAGCAGGGACCATGTGGGAGATGTTCAGATAATATACTGGGTGATGTTTTGATGTGACATTTGTGGGGAATATTTTCTATTTTCTTCCCACTTTAGAATTAGATTTTTAAAAACTGTTGAATTAAAAAAAATTCAGTACATACATATTGGCAAATCATTTATAGAAAAACATTATTTGATCCTCAATAATTTAGAATTAATGATCATTTGAATAGAGACAAGGCTAAAAGTAAATGTATTCACTGAAAAAGCAAAGGAGAATTAAAAATCACTAGGCACAGACGCCCCCCACACCCCTAACAGTCTCCTCAAACACACATACACATGCTCACACCCCAAGACATATTCCACATCCCCAGATATACCCATAAACAAAGATACACAAGTATCATTAGGAAATTGAAACCATGGACATTCAAAAAATTATCAGTCCAACAATCTCAAGGATATTTGAACTTACTAGTAACTAATAAATACAAAGATTGAGTAGAGATGGGAGGTGGGAAATATTTTTCTATTTAGAAGTATATATTTGCTTATTATATTTATTTTTTATTTGTAAATATTTATTATAGAATATAGAATTTTTCCTAATTGCCACCATTTGTTGTTTCATTTATTTCATTTACTTGAAGAAAGAAAAAAGCATTACAAATATTCAGGCTATAGACTGACTTAGGTTCATTTTCCTCATTTAGTCTGAATTAGTAACATTTCATTGTAATGCATTCTAAAGTTAAATATAAAATAATTTTAGAACTTTGTGTTCTCCCCCTGCTTAACATAGATAGTTGAGAGTAAAATATTTTCTGAACTATATGATAATATGATACCCTAATCTAGTTTTCACTAAACTTTCTATTCAAAATTGAAATCATTTTATAATATTTACAAATAAGAAAAATATTACATATTCATTGTATAAAGTCCAAATAATAAAAGTTAGGCATTAATAGAAAATTAAAATCACCTATAATCCCACTCAATGGGGAATATTTATTTAAATGCAGATCTAAATTTGGGTAAATCAAGACTTTTTCTACAACCTCTGGTACTAGCAACATGGGAGACTCATTCAGGTACCCTCCTGCAATAAACACATAGATACTTTGGATAAAATATCGTAAAATAAAATAAATTACTAATACACAAATAAATTGTGTTTTTAAAAGTAGATCATTGAGCCAAGAAGGAGGAAAGGGAAATCCACTGGTGGCTAGAGCTCTAAGGTCAGGCTGATAAAACCAGCACCTTGAGAATGGGGATTGGGGTGTAAACCTCACATGGAGACAAAAGACATAGTGGGGCTGGCCTGGTGGCATAGTGGTTAAGCTCACACACTCCACTTCAGCGGCCCAGGGTTTGCATGTTCAGATTCCAGGCACGGACCTTTGCACTGCTCATCAAGCCATGCTGTGGCAGGCGTCCCACATATAAAGTAGAGGAAGATGGGCACAGAAGTTAGCTCAGGGCCAACTGGCAACGGATGTTAGCTCATGGCCAATCTCCCCCACCAAAAAAAAAAAAAAAAAAAAAAAAGACATGGGCTTGGGTCCACTCAAGATGAATATCTGGAATTAAGAGGTTGAATTAAGGAGAGGCTAATGCAAAACTGCTTAGTACATAAAAATGACACCAAAAGATAACTCCAGCAAGAAATCTTGCAATATTCAAGGCTCTGAGTATGAAGGAAAAAGAAACATCTCTTCTGAGAAATTAAAGCCCTAAGGCTGAGTGTAAGATTTAATTTTATACTGGCCTTATAGCATGAGAATTCTCAGCTAATATACTAACAAAAAATTGGGCGAGAAAAGATAAATTTGATCAAGTCCCATGAAAACTCTGGGACCCTTGCAGAAGCAAATGTAAATCCACACTATAGTGGCAAACCCATAATCTAGGATACACAGGACTCCCACAGAAAAGACCATCACTACTTATGATGAGCTCACAATAAAAAATTACAAGCCATATGAGGAAATGAGGATGAATCAAATAACTCAATAATCAACAAAATTAGTACCAAAGAACTATAGATAACTGGACACTCTGAAAGTGACTATAAACACTACTATGTTTAAAATGAATAAAGAGACAAAAGAAAGAACTGAAATAATAATGGAACAAAAGGAAAATATGAGCAGAGAATAAGCAGATTTGAAATAGGACCAAATTGGACTCCTGGAAATAAAAGATCAATTCATTCAAATTAAAAACTCAGTGAATAGTTAAATCATCATGTAAAATAGTCAACTGAAAAGCAGATCTGAATAAATCACCCATAATGCAACACAGAGATAAGAAAATGGAAATATGAAAGAGAAGTTATGAGACATGGAAGACGGAATGAGAAGTTCCAATATACTTCTAATAGGCATTCCAGAAAGAAGGTTGTAGACATTCAAAGAGATAACAGAGGAAGAAAAATAGTGTTTCAATTCACGTATTGTATGGCTGTCTTATGTAGAAAACTTATAATTACCCACAGAGAAATTATTAGAATTAATAAGAGAGTTTAGCAAGATAGATGCAAAATCAATATATATTTTTCTGGAAATTTGCATGTTTTCTTCTAAATTTTCAGTTTTATTAGCACAAAGTTAAGTAAAAGCATTTATCTTTTTTATCTCTGTTGCATCTGAACTTATGACTCCTTTATCAATTTAATATTAATTTGTGCCTTTTCTCTTTTTCTTGAGTAGGCTCATCACAGTTTATCTATTTTGTTACTTTTCAAAGAACAATATTTTACCTTGAGCCTTTCTATTATTTAATATGATTTCTGTTTAATTTATCTATTATTTATATGATAGTTATTTAATTGGTTTTTACTCTTATCTTTATAGTGTTTTTCTGCTTCCTTTGCAGTTTTTCTGCTATTATTTCTTTAACTTTCGAATTTGGAAACATAGCTACTTAATTTTCAGACTTTAAGAATTAAGGCTATAATTTATCTCAGAATACCATTTTCTTGCATCCCACAATATATCTTTTGTATAACAAGAGAGATGGTAGATAAGAATATATACATACAAAAATACTGATAAGATACATAAGATAATAAGAACTCACACCCCTTCATCACATCAAATACAAAAATCAACTCTAGGTGAATTAATGAGCTATATGTGAAATGCAAAACTATAAAAATTTTAGAAGTCAATATAGGAGAACGCTTTTATAACCTCAGAAATATAAACATTTTCTTAAACAAGAAACAAAAATTGAAAACCACAGAGGAAAAATGGACAAATTTAGCTACATTCAAAATAACAATATCCATTTAACAAAAGACACCATAATGAGAATGAAATGACCAGCCACAGACTGGGAGAAGATATTTGCTAAATATATAATTGTCAAGGGATTAGTATCCTGAAAATGTAAAAAATTTTTATAAATCAATAAGAAAAAGGCAATAAAACCAACTTAAAAAAAGAGTCAAAAGAATTACACAAGCATTTTATGGAAAAGAAAACATAAATGGCCAATAAACATATAAAATGTCACTCAATTTCATTACCAATCAGAAAAAACCAAATTAATTCTACTATGAAGTACCATGACATAGCCACAAAATTGGCAAATATTAAAGTCTGAAACCATCACACACTGGCAGGGACGTGGAGCAAGGCAATCTCCTATATAGTACTGAGACGCCCAAACTCTATGACCTAACAATTCTACTCCTAGATATAAAGTCTAGAGAAACTATCCTGTTCCAGAAGGCATTTATGAAAATGCTTAAAGCAGCACTATGCCTAATAGTAAAAAACTAGGAACAAGCCAATGTCCATTGACAGCAGAATGGATAAAACGTGAGTGACGGAATACTATACAGTGATGAGTAGGGATAAATTATAGCTATACTCAATGACATGATAGAATTTCAGGAACATCATTTTGAGCAGAAAAAGTAAATTGAAGAAGAACATATACAGCATTAGTCCACTGACATAACATTTAAAAACATGCATAACAATATATTTTCCTTGTGAAACTACAAAGAAATGATAAATACTAAGTTTAGAATAACAGTGGCCTCTGAAAGGAGAGGAAGTAGGTGCGGTTGTAGGGGTTGGTGCACAGGGGAATGCAAAAGTACAGGCGTTTCTCTCTTTGTTCTTTTCCGACATTCAATGGTGAGTACATAAGTGTTGTACTATTATTCTTTTTTGTTTTTTTCCATTATTCTTTATACCTTACATATATTTTTAAGATATTCCTTTGTATCTGCTCAGGATTTATTAAAAGCAATTTAAAAGATAGAGAACCAAAGAATGACCCTCTTCCAGGATTGAAAAAGGACATTAGTCCTCAGATTGTAGTACACCTTGGCCCTTGCAGGTTAAATAAAAACAAATTCAAAGCTAGATAAATGAGAGTGAAACTGCAGAGCACAAAAGACAGAAAAGAGAGAGGGAGAAAAGACAGATTGTCCTCAATGGGAAAAGTACATTTTTCTGCAACAATGACAAACTCCAGAAGTGAAATAGCAACTCTAAGTGCTGAAAGGGGAAAAAATCCTGAATAGAATTCTTCCCCCAGTTAGATTTCATTCAAGAGTGAGGGCTAAATAATGACCCTATCAGAGTTTACCATTAACAGACCTTCCCTGGAAGAACTACTAAAAGATGTACTTGATTAAGGAGGAAAATTACCCAGAAAAAAGATGTGAGAAACAAGGAGCAAGGGTAAGCAAAGAAATTGGCAAACATTTTTGTAAAACTGAAAAAACAGGGATGGATCCACGGTTTGTGAGACTTAAAGTTTTCATAATTTGGGGAACCCTTTTTAAGAAAAGAATACCAAACTATTAATAGAAAGTTAGGTACAAAAGCTTACATTTCTTTAGTATGAAAATAGAAATCACAACAAATAAAAATTTCAATTGTAAATACTACAGAACCTCACAAAACACAGGAATGTGATACAATCTTTAACTATTTTTATTATAATAGATATATCTCCTCTATCATACATTTTATTCCCTACATTTTTTGGCTGCCTACTTTTCACTCACCTCTTAAGATGATAATGACTTTTAAATATCATCCTATATAAAGAAGGAGAAAGATAGATCAGTCTTCTAACACAGTTGGTTGAAATTTGTTCTTTTTAAAAAAAATCATTCATAGTTGAGAAAAGTTTATTTTAGCCCCACATTCGTTGTTGGTAATGGGCGGGCATCTTCAGATTACTCCAGCCCTTTGATTTCACAGCAAGCTTGTCAAGGTCAGCTGGGTTTCACCCCACCCAGTATCCTTCCCTCTCCCTGCCCTGCCAGGGCAGTTCTGAGCAGTGGGCTGTGCCAGGGTGACCATGAAGCCATGCACATGGCCCTCACTGAGTTGGGAGTAGGGCAGTGTCTCAGTCAGATTCTTCTCCTCGGGGAAGATGCCGATGCTCCACTGGGTCCATGGAGTGGACGTTGTCACTGGGGACTGGTGCCCAACGCCCGCCCCCAGCTCCTGAACCTCCAAGACTACCACCAGGGTGAGAAGAAAGACCTCCAGGCTAGGAGGACTCCACTCCTCCAGCTCTCGTGGGGCTGCTGCTTCCTCCTGGTGTCGGAGCTGTGGGAGGGCCCATCAGGTCAGGAGCCCTGAAGCTGAAACATTAGCTTCATGGTAAATCAGCGGTAAACAGGGACTACAGAAAACAACATTAACACGAACAGCAATAATAGCAATAATTGTTAGAGGAACAATTACTTCCCACTCAGATGTCCATAGAAAGGAGAGAAGTTCTACTCCAATCTCCACAGTGATATAAAGAACCCTTTAACTCCTCTCTGCTCCCTTAACCATTCCACCTAAAGGCAGAAGGATTGGAAAGTTTAGGAGGAAGACCTCATCATGCTTGCTCAGCCCTTGCTAGTCTCTCTCCTTCAGATCTGCCTGCCCCCAGAGAAGGAATATTCTGGTCTGCTTGTGTCCAGGTGGTGAACAACCAGCCTTATTAAGGAGACTTGCTGTTGTCTCACTGTGCCGTTGGGTCTAAGTCCATCTAATTCAGGACTAAAGTATCAGCAAGCCCATCTGGCCGCAGATCTAAAATCACTTTCTCCCAACAGCTTTATCTGAAATAAACCTAGTATTATATGTGGATTTTCAATCTCTTATTTCTGTCTCTCCTCACTCCTTTTCTTTCTCTGTATTGGTTCTAAATTCCAGAGAGGAACACAAGTGCTATGTATGGGATACCCTAATAATAAAGGCTAATTTAGGGAGATTTTAAAAAAACAAGTGAAACTAATAAACTAGACAATGATAACATGAGAGAAAAGAGAACAGAGCTATTGATTGACTTTAGTCTTTCTTAAGTCCAGTGTGCCATATTCAAAGTTTAAGAGTAACCTCTAAAAGAAATAGAATATGTATCTTCCAAAAACACTGGAGGGGGGAAAATGGAATAAACTCAATCAATCCAATACAAAGCAGAAAAAAAAAACCAAATAGTAAGAAAAAAATATGGGTAAATAGAGAATATAAAATAAGATGGCAGAAATAAATCCAACTATCAGCAATCCTAATAAACATTAAACACACCTGTTAAAAAACAGAGCTTATCTGAATTGAAATACAAATTCCATCTGTGTGCCCTTTGCAAGCATAAAAGACAATGACCCCCAAAATTTGAAGTAAAACTATGGAAAAAAATATTCCATGTAAATACTAACAAATAAAGATATAAAAGCAATATTAACTAGCTGAAATAGAATTTAAGGCAATAATATTAGGTATAAAAAGAGCCATTATTTAATGATAAAAAGAACAGCTACCAAGAAAATATAATAATCCTGAACTTGTATGCACCCAAAAACATAGCCTCAAAAATATATAAAGACAAATAATGGTATATATATATATACTAAAAGAATTGTTAAATCCCACAGTCATGATGGATATTTTTAACATACATCTCTCAGGAACTGAAATAGAAAGCAGACAAATAATTAGGAAGTATACAATGTCTTGAACAACACAATCAATAAGCTTCTTCTAATGGGCATATACAGAATCCTGACCCCAATAATTAGAGAAAACAGATAATTACTGGAGCGACCACAATCCAGTCACAACAAATACCAAATTATTCATTTCATGCAGAGCATACTTCATATCACAAGGCAATTTAGTCAGAAATTTAAAAACCAACAAAATAACTTAGCCATTCTATCATTCTAGAAACTAAAAAGCACTTCAGGATAAATAGGTAAGATAGATAGATGGATAGGTAGATAGATGATAAATAAAATATATGAAAAGGCAACTAGATAGATAAGTAAGAGATGATAGGATCACACTATGAAAACAATTTCATGAGCTGTTTTTGTCATTTACTAATAGATTGTGTATCTCTTTCCATGTTAAAAACTATAGATCCATCTCACCATTTTAACAATTATACAGTATTTATCTGAATGTACCATAATATATTTGTTGTTGAACCATTTATGAGTCAACATTTGGTTATGTGGCAGAGACTGCAGGTTGTCCCCTGATATCCCTTCCTCCCTTCTTCCTTAGTAACAAGACTCCTAGTTTTCAGCTGGCAGGTGCTGTTTAGAATAAACGCCTATTTCCCAGTGTCCTTTGCAGTTAGGTGTGGCCATGTGACCAAAATGAGGTGTCATGTTCAGCTTCCAGGAAATATCCTTAAAGAGAAGAACTGTGCCTTTCTTCCTTCATATCTTCCAAATGTATCTTCATACACTACTTCCTATGTGTATGGATGAGGTGCCTGGAGATCAAATAACTATCTTGGACCACAACGTAGAATTCTCATGTTGAAGAGACTGAAGTCACAAGATAGAAAGAACCTGAGTCGCTATTGATCACGCAGGTGCAATATTAGTTATGGATTGCTTATCTCAGGACTTTATTTACATGGTAGGAAAATAAGTTTCTACCTTATTTAAGCCTACCTTATTACTATTTGGGATTTTCCTGGATAACACATGTTTTCCCACATACTTTGCTGAAAGGATCAGCTGCTATAAGCATTCCTTTATGTCTATAGTTCCCTACTTCTTCTAATAGAATGTGTAAGTCATGGGATACATCCTTTTAAAGGCTTTTGAGAAGTATTGCCAAATTTTACTCCATAAGATTGTACAACTTTACTCTTCCACCAGCAATGTATAAAAGGGATCCGTTTTTCCATATCCATTCCAACACTAGGTATCATTCTTTCCAATCTTTGCCAATCAGATAGGCCAAAAATATGATTGCACTTCTTTTGATTACTAGGATGGTTAAATATTCTAAAAAATTTGTTTGCTATTTGTGTTTTTTGTTTGTGTGTGTGAGGAAGATTAACCCTGAGCTAACATCCGTTGCCAATCCTCCTCTTCTTGCTGAGGTAGATCGGCCCTGGGCTAACATCCATGCCCATCTTCCTGTACTTTACATGGGACGCTGCCACAGCATGGCTTGATAAGTGGCGCGTCGGTCCGCACCCAGGATCCGAACCCGCGAATCTGGGGCCGCCAAAGTGGAGCGCGGGAACTTAACTGCTACGCCACCGGGCCGGCCCCTGTGCTTATTTGTTTTATATGATGCTTTTTTAAGTTCTTTGCTCATTTTTCTATCAAGGCATTCTTTTTCTTATTGATTTTAAAAGACTCTTTATATATTGAGTATTTAACCCTTTGTCTATCTTAACATATAAATATTTTCTTCAGTCAGTTCATTGTTGTTAAACGTTGTTTATAGTATTTTTACACAGGATTTTAAAACTTTATAAGGATTTCTCTTCCTTTTGTTTTCTGTCTTTGGTATCATTTTTAGAAAGTCCTCTCTTCTTACAAATTATAGAAATGTTTGCCTATAATATCCACCAATACTTTTATGTGCTGTTTTATTTTTATTTGACTTACTTTGAAATTGTTAATCCATCTGGTATTTATTTTTTTATATGATAGGGATCCAAATTTTTATTTTTCCAAGTGGTTAATCAAAGAATTCAACCTTTATTGAATAAGTCATCCTTATCCGCTGATACAAAATGCTATCTCTAGGAGGAACTAAATTCTCCTTATGTACATGGATCATTTAAAAACTCTCAGTTATGTTCTGTTGATCTCTATATCTATTTCTCTACCAGTGTCATAGCTTTGATTATTTTAGCTTTTAAATACTTGTATAATAACTGATATGGTATATCCTCCCTAAGACATTTTTTAAAACTTTCTCAAGATTAATTTTAGAACGCTTTCTCTTAATGTTCTAACAAAACAACAAAAAACATGGATCTACCACAATTGGGGCTTTTATTTGAATTTCTTGTAGTTTTAATTCAATTTGCAAATATTTGACTTTTTTTATTATTGATTCATCAATATGATATTGATATGACCCATCAATATATTTCTTTTTCTTTTCAAATGAAGTCACTTTGATCTTTTTCTGAGACGTTATCAGACTCTTTAAATTAACTAGGTCATAAAGTCTCTTGTAAATATTAATCATTTTGGTGAAAGTCAGAAAGAAGTGAAACCAGCCTTTGCCTCCAATGTGCTTATATTTCACTAAAGATAATTAAGACTGCACTGAGTTGACACGAAGTCATGTAAAACAGAAATAGAACTCCTTGTAATTTTATTATTGTAAATACACTGCTCTGTACTTGTATTCTGCAAAGCTGGCTGGAATGAGAAATGGCAACGAGAGCAGAATGAGATTGATCTGGAATGGCAAAGGAGAGGGTGAAAGGCATTGCAGACGGCAGAAGTAGCATTTGGACTGGAGAAAACAAATTATGAGGTGGATTCACATGTGTTCTAGGCTATGAATGTATAATAATTTTTTATAAGGGAAATTTAGGAGAAGGGAACCAATTTTTAGAAAAACCTTTCAACATGGATCAGCAACATGGATTTTACATGAGCAAAAATTTGGACCTATTATAGTTTCTGAAAATGGGTCTGAAACATCAGAATGGTGCTTAAGGAAGATAACTCTTGCTGCAATGTGCACACAAGTTTGGAGCAAGAAGGTAATTAACAGTCTGTTTAGGGAACTGGTACAATAATTTATTTTGAAATTTAATTAATTTTCTCAATAATTTTTATAGAATATTACTCATTATGTGCCTAGCATTGTGTTAGCATTAAAAGGACTTTGCATCCCCAAATCTATTTTTACAAGACCTTCACGACAGATGTCTAATGACAACACTTACAAAGAGGGAGACATTCCCCAGGTACTTCTGTACTTTGCTCAACAGAAATTTAACTGTTGGATGTGTGATTGATGTTATTCAATGATTAATGCAGCAAACTCTCTACATTACTCTCTGCAGCAGAAATCTCCATTTACCCCCTTGGGATATGTAAGTGCCTCATTTCTTAAGAAACTACAGTGAGATTAGGGAGAAATGAAGGCTTCACAAAGCAATTAGGAAGAGGGCAGATTAATCCATCCTCTTCCTTATTGAAAAGCAGCTTCAACCAGGGTACTGCCCACCAAGATAAACTCTACAAAGGAGTTTGCCAGAAAATTTGATCAACTGGGAAAATAAGAGGAATAAATAAAACAGGTATTAGGACAACATATTTCTCTCCTTCTGGTTGTTTTTCTCAGGGCATTGAGTCCAATAGCAGAAAAATCTCACTGAAATAAGCATTTCTCAGTGTATCTCAGTTGCTTTTAGTCCACAAAAGTCACTCTCCCGTGGCATGAATTTTTTTTTTTTCTAACATATAACCGACGTCTACATGACGTGAAGCAAAATACTTGGGGGTTATTGTTGCTGCTATTTAGCGTTGGAAGAGTCGTTTGGAATTGGATCTATCCTACAAAAGAGAGCTTCGAAATATGTGCTTCCTTTTGTGCATTTAATTCCTCTCCACTTTCTCTTACTTGTAATTAACAGCTGCTAAATGAGACAGTAGGAGAGGAGATGAAAAAGTGTGTAAGTAAGTATAGGTTTTTTATAAAAGCACATTTAACTTTTGTTTTTAAAGCCCACTTTCCCCTAAGACCTGGTGCTTATCTCTAAACATCTTCTTCTGACCTTGGAGGCACCTTTATCTCTTCAGTCAGCTATTACAGAAGAGTCTCTCCACCAGGGGATGACAGGAGGGAGAAAGAAAAATAGGGACTGATAATATTCCCAATCCTGCTCCTGTTCTTGGAAAAAGCCCACGTTGTAGTTCCCAGAAGATTTAGAGACATTGAAACAAAATATTTAATATAGGCAAAAATGACTTCCACCATTAGCTATACACTTTTATAAAAATAATGCATGCTCCTGGCAACCAACCAGCAAACAAAGAAATAAACAAAACAGAAAAACAACAACAAAACCAAAAAGGAAAGAAAATAAAAGAAGTGGTATGAGACAGAATAACGTACAAAGTAAAGATATTTCGCACTCTCCCAATTCCCAGTGGTTTTTCCAGAGCATATACATAAAATATTTATTTATTTTAGACAAATGGGATTATATTATATATGTTCCCTAACTTGCTTTTGTTGCACAAAACAATTTTTCTTGGACTTCTTTCTAGCAGCATGTATAGCTCTGTTTCCTTCCTTTAAACATCTGCCTGTAAGCAGAGATGTGCCATAACATATAAGAGAACCACATCCTTATTGATGGAACTTCAGCTGTTTTTTAGCTGTTTATAAATAATGTGGCAATAATTATTCTTGTTCATGCTGTAAAAAGCTATAGGGTAAATTTTCAAATGCAATGGGAAGATCAAAAGGTGTGTTATTTAAATTTAAAAGTAAAATTTATATGTTAAAGTTTAATACATCCTGCCAAATTGCTCTCTAAAAGGGTTGTATCAATTTACACTCCTACTGATGGCACCTGTGGATTTCCAGGCCCACGACAAATATTTTCATCCCTAGCAATATGAAAGAGGAAAATTCACTTCTCAATTTTAGAAGTTTTCATATCTTTAATTATAACCGAGCTTGAACTTTGTGTATGTTTATCAATCAGTTTTTTTCCCCTGCAAACTGTTTATCTATTGTTTTTAAAGTGACTTGCTTACCTTTTTACTGATATGTAAGAACATTTGGATATTAAGGAAATTAACACCTTGTCATACTATTAAAAATGTTTTTCCAAGAATGTAACAAACATTCTACTTTTAAAAGATATCTTTACCAGTAGACCGTTTATCCAGGGTGAGTTTGATTTAAAATTATTTATTTCTATTACTAGGGAAGCTTGATTTAATCAATTTTCCAAAGAAAGTGCATTTTTCTATTTGATTTCATCTTAAGATAGTTGTTTGATGTAACTTTCATACATAGTCATTTCCTCAAAGATAGATATATGTTTTGGAAAGAAGGAAAAATTAGGAAAGAACAATGAAAAGTCAAGAATGGTGATAACCATCTTCATGTCTCATGAAATTTTTAGAATAAAATAAATGAAGAATATAAGGCATGGAACATTCATGAGTATTTCAAGCCTTGCTCAGAACTTTGTCTTTAATTACTTTGCCAAATTTTTTCTTCAGCATTTCTATCGCAATTCGCTCTTCCAAACTCCCTCTCTTAATCCATACTCTCTTTCCCAAATTATCTCACATATTTTCTGAAATTTTTTATTTTTTGAGGGAAATAAGGCTTGACTTAAAAGTTAATCACTGTTAGATTCCATAGACAATTTTAAAGAAAAGTCATTGTCAAAGACTCAGATCACTGGACATACAGTTTATCAGTAGCTGTGTTTTAACCTTACTTGACTTAACTAATGCTCTTTATCTCTGAAAAATTAGGAACAATGATGCTGGATGAAGTAGTCTAAATACTAAAGGCTGATTTATGTAAAATGAAACTCTTTAATTTTCCTAAATCTCTGAGAATCATATAATTCTATGATCTAACCCCTAAAATTCTGTGAACTTATGATTCTAGGATTTTATATGTAAGTAACTATGTTTACAAACCATTGTGTCAGGTTCCAAATTTTAGATGCTCAATGGTTTATTTTTAAAAATTAACCGACTAACTTTAAGAAATACTTTATTCTTCAGACTAAAAAAGTCTATAAAATTGCAGGCATAATAGTGAAGTGACTAAATTAAAATCTGATATAATTAGGGGCTGGTCCAGTGGTGTAGTGGTTAAGTTCCTGTGCTCCACTTCAGCAACGTGGGGTTCGTGGGTTCAGATCCTGGGCGCAGACATACACACCACTCATCAAGCCATGCTGTGGTGGCATCCCATATACAAAATAGAGGAAGATTGGCACAGATGTTAGCTCAGGGACAAGTTTCCTCACCAAAAAAAAAAAAAAATCTGATATAATTAAAGGGTAGTAGAGAAAATATGTTGGTAGGTTAACATTTTTAGTTTATTTTTAAATACAGATGAAGTAAGGGTTATTTGAAACATTATTTAATATTTTAAAGTATATTTATTATAAAATATTATGCTATTTTATTAATATTTATTTTTCCTTTTTTTTGTTGTTTGGACAAATGAGATCAGTGTATTTTGTTTTTGACGAAGAAAAAGAAAAAAGACATATCACAAGACGGGCAGACTTTCAGCCCACAGATTACCTTTCCATTCATTAAATCAAAGAAACACCAATGGAGATTAATTTGGATAAGAACTGAATTAAAAACATTTAAAATCTGAGTCAAGGGCTATCTGGACTCTGTAAAAGTCTTAGGTATTCAGTGATCTTTGAAACTGCTCAGAAGCCCCAAGTCCAAGGGGTTTTAACCCATAAGTTTCTGTTTACTCCAAAATAAATTCAAATTTTAGTTAAAGTATGCTAATAATAATTGTGGGAATATAACCAATATGTTGTTAGATGATTGTATTTCTTTAAAAATTACTCCATACTACATTTTAATTTATTCATAAGAAGAAGATAGTTATTAGGCAAAAACGCAAGTACTGCTAGTTTAATAAAGAATCTACTTTTATATGTAAAAGGATTCTTTTTGGCTGTAAGCCTCATTGCTCTCAGAGGATAAATTCTTGTAGCCGGAGGGCCAGCAGTTTACTGGGTTCTGGGATAAACTAGGGAACTTGAGTTTGATGACTGAATTACCCTGCTTAATAGGCAGGGCTGGGGGGAGGTGGCAAGCAAGTTTACCTTGAAGAAAATCCTGAAAAAAAAAAAAAGAAAATCCTGGGGAAGGAGGATGGAGCAAGTCTCCAATTGAGGCTGTGCTGGATAGTGTATCCTCATAGGTGAGTCCTGATGGCTGGGGACCCGGGGGCAGGAATGGGGTAAGAGACATTCTGTGGGGTTGAGGGGTGCAAGTTTGCACAGTATGGGATGTAACATCTCATGATGGTACCACAAATCTTTAGTAAATCTTTGGGGATATTGGACTGGTTAGATTTCTTATGGAAGCCAGTGAATAGAAAGGGTTTATGTCAAAGTTGGCTCCAGATAGAAACAGTCAACTCAGCAAAGGCGAAAAGGACAGTAACTGTCTACACCAATGTGTATGTCAGTAACAACATACATCAAGAACACAAAATAACCCGGAGAATTATTTGTCAAATGCTTTGCCATTTGATTGCGCCTGGGGTTGCTACTGGGCCGATGCAACATTTCTCAAGACACAGCAGCCTGCCTATCTGGAATGGCAACCAGAATTCACTACACACACACTCAGAGATGAAACCCTCCCACAGCAGACCTCTGTGGGTGATTCATTAAAGAAATTATATGAACATAATCTTCAATAGAATTTTAGGTCTTCCGGGAAACTAAAGTCAAAATTATCATGTTTTTAAAGTCAATCAAGAAAAATTCTTTTTACAAAAAATGTTATAAATTCTGAAAAGTCTTTAATTTTCATAGTCAGATTTTAAAGGAAAAATAAGTTTTTCTATCTACATTGTCTCTGCTCTATTATCAAATATTTTAGGGCTATTCAAACTGTTCTTTTCTTAAATCAATTAAACAACAAATCTATTATCACATGTATCTAATATTTAATATTAGTGGGAGAATGCTGTCTTCAAGCTCCTCAATCCTTAATGTCAGTAATTTTCCACTGTAAGGCTGTACTCACTGATCATGCTTGAATGATGTCTCTATATGCTGTGAAAGAAAGTAAATCACTTGGCAAGAAATTTCTGACTTCAGCAATATTTGTTCATTCACATATTGGTAAGTGATTTGCACACTAGTTAAAGATGTCACAAATGCATCTCTGATTTATATCACCAAGAGGGAGAAAGATGAGGATAGGGTGTATGTGAAAGCATTTTGTAAAGTACCAACAAAATATAATCCTCTGGCATCAAGATCAGACAGAAACTAACAAAATAGTCTCAGGGATAGCCATGCGGCAAAGGAAAAATATTTGCTTATGAAACCAGAATTATAAATAGTCAGGTACAACTATACATACCAAATACCTTAAAAATTTGTTTCCTTATATATATTGATGTGATGAAACAGTTAAAAAGACTCAATTTATGTTTTAATATAGTTTGTGTTTTTCAGACCCTTTACATTGATACTATGATCATTTCCATTTTCCTAGCAGCTATTATTTTGTTTTTAATTTCTAATTTTACTGCATTATAATCAGAGAATACATTCTATATGAAGCCAATTTTTTGTTATTTATTGAGATTTTCTTTGTGGGAAACATTGGAATTGTTGCATTTTTCTCAAACTAGATATATACTTATTTTTGTTTTTCCTGCTTGGGAATCAGTGTTCTTCAATTTTTAGATTCTTGTATTCCATTATAGAAAAATTCTCATTGATTTTATTTTTGAATATTGCATCTCTCCCATTTTCTACTCTCTCCCTATGTCTCCCTGAGACATACACGTTAGATGTATGTTGGACCTTCTCATTCTACCTTCCACATCTCTGAACCACTCATCTCTTCCATCTCTGTCTCTCTGTGCTTCATTCTAGGTGATTTCCTCATATATACCTTCCAGTTTGCTAATTTTCTCTTTGGATGTGTCTAATATGCTATTTAACCTATCCAGTGAGATTTTAATGACTATAATTTCCATTTCTAGACATTCTACTTGTTTCTTTTCAAATTTGTCTATTCTTTATTTCCATGGTGTCCTATTGTTTCATTATGTTTTCAATTCTTTTTAAAAATCTCTTTACTCATTTTATTTATTTTAGAGTACCTTTGATTTTGTTTCATTATCTGTAGTTTTTCTGGTGCTAATTCTCTTGATTTTTCCCTCTGATAAGTGTCCTTTATGGTAGCATTCCTTGTGTACTTTATAACATGTTGTTGTTGTTGTTGTGAATTCATCTTCAGTGTGTTCAGTTGTTTTTCAGAGAGAGGTTTCTGTTATGGACTGAATTGTGTCATTCCTCCCCCAAATTCATACATTGATGCTGTAACCTCCGTTGTGAGTGTATTTGGACATAGGGCCTTTAAAGAGACAATTAACATTAAATGAGGTCATGAGGGTGGGGCTCTAGTCCCATATGACTAGTGTCCTTATGAGAAGTGGAAGAGACACCAAAGATGCACACACAAAATAAAGGCCATGTGAGCACACAGTGAGAAGGCAGCTGTCTACAAGCTGAGGAGAGAGGCCTCAGGAGAAACCAAACCCGTCAACACCTTGATCTTGGACTTCCAGCCTCCAGAACTGTGAGAAAATAAATTCCATTGCTTAAGCCACCCAGTCTGTGGCATTTTGCTACGGCAGCCCTAGCAGACTAACACAGCTTCTGATCCCCAGGTTGTGAAAGTGACCTCACAGAGTGCTTTTGCATTTGCTTCCATCAGATGCCTAGAGGTTTCAAGGCACTGGACCTCTTCTTATGTTAATTTATTGGCTCAGAGAGTCTATTCCAAGAAAAAGGACTTAGGGTTAGCTTTCTAAGCAAATGCTATAAATTCAGACCTCTCGATATGTGGCCCTAGCTGGGGTCAGTTTCTCTCAGATGAGGTCCTTTCTCTGGCCTGTGCCCACTCTGGGCTCAGTAACAGCAAACTTCCTTGCTCCTTCCACAGGCCCTTGAGGAGTTTTGCTAGCTCTTCTTCTGAGGCCCTAGGCTTACTGCAGGGGACTGGCCTCAGCTTCCCTGCCCAGTGGGTCTAAGGCCTCATCTCCTGTCCCTGGCTCTGCCTTCTCCCCTGCCCACCCTCATCCCCCAAGACCTTTATCCAGGACCAAAACCTCCACATGTCCCTGCAGCATCAGCTTGTATTTACTGCTTTGGCTTTGGTTTCGTTTGTTGTTTCATTTATCCATCACTTCCATGAACTTGTAGTAGGAAGGGAGTGTTCATAACATATTTGTCCACCATGTTTGCTTTCTAATTGTGTATACTAGAAAGTGTAGATATTTTTTCCAACACACTAGATTTGTCTTCATAGAGGAGGATTATGTAAGTTATTAGTCAGTAAATTCATCATATTTTTTAAAAGGTTATATTGTAGAGGAATAAATTAATTTTAGAATAAATAACCTTCAATAATGTGATGAAAGAATCATCAGGGACCTTATTTCCAGACTTGGTATCAGTGGGCTATACATATAGACTTGTGGTTTTAGAGACAACAAATGTAAAAAATATATAGAATTATAAGTTGAAAAGCAAGAAAGAGGTCTTCACCTTTGTGCTTGTACTATAATTACAAAGTCCCTGATATCTTCACTGGCCTTTAATACACTTCTATGCATCCCCCTAAGTTCACATGTTGAAGCTCCATCCCAATGTGATGGTCTTTGGAGATGGGGCCTGTGGGAGGTGATTAGAGTTAGAAGAGGTCACAAGGGTGGGGCCCTCATGATGGGATTGGTAGCTTTTTAAGAAGAGGAACAGAGAAAGAGCGCTTTCTCTCAGCCATTTGAGGACACAAGGAGAAGGCAGCCATCAGCAAACCAGGGAGAAGGCTCTCGCCATGAACTGAATCCACCAGTGCCTTGATCTTGGACTTCCCAGCCTCCAGAACCGAGAAATAAATGTCTGTTGTTTAGGCCACCCAGTCTATGGTACTTTGTTACAGCAGCCTGAGTAGATTAAGACAGGCATGTACTGTCCATATAGCTATAATTCACTTCCCTACCCTCTGTTTTTCCTACATACTTACTGAATAAGTAATAAATGATAGTTTGTGATCACCCAAAATTCAGAATATTTAACATGCAGTCAAGTTTCTGAAACCCTTTTTCTCCATTTAAAGCTCTCCTGACTCAAATGCACTCTCAATTATTCAAAGTAACTCGATGTTCTCCCTTTATTTAGCTATCTGGGGTTTGATTAAGATTAATGAATTCAAGAGCCCACAACACCAGACTTCATGCTGGGGAGTGTCGGATAATCTTACCAGTATGTCACCACCAATAAACAGTGTGTCGTGGGCACAGACTGAATGGGTGAACCGTACACGCTGTAAGATCCTTTCAGTGTTCAGCGTTCTCATTTAACAATTTGGTTTGTGGGAAGATGAGGGAGGAGAAGGATAATGCTCTCTCTTATTAAGGCATCATGAATTCAAGTAGTGAAGTCTATTGTACGGACAGAATATTTCCATGTTTCCTACAGCCATCTAATAACTAGGACCACAAAGAAGGGAAGCATTGAAGGAGGCTATGAATGAAGTTCCAACAGGAACCGGAAGACTTTCTGCCTCTCCAGACTGTTCCATTACAGCTTGAACCTTACCAGTAATTCAAGATGTCCTTCAAAGAGTCCTTGAAGCTTTAAATTGGCTCATTCTCTCCATTTCCATTTGCAAAGCAAGTGGCTTGGGTTTTGTTATCCCAACGCCATTCAATTTCCTGAAATGATGACAAGGCAAGTTACACTGTATTTGTGCAGATTTCTTTTTAAAAGAGTTGTCTGGAGCCTGCCTTCTCCAAGCTTGGTCCTGAATCAGCAGCATGGGCATCTCCTGGGGGCTTCTCCAGTGCAGCCTCTCGGGTCCCACCCCACAGCTACTGAATCAGAATCTGCAATTTATCAAGATCCCCAGGGGATGCATATGCGCATTTGAGTTTGAGAAGCACTAGTTTAGAATATCGTGCTTTCCACCTAATACAGAGTTATCTTTTTTGACTCATTAATAATACCTAAAGAACAAGATGAAGGTTTTCCTATAAACCTACTTAACAAGGCATTTTGATATTCAATTAACAATTAGGAATCACAGTAGGGTCCCTTTTTCCACATATAAGAAAACCTAATATTTAAGTCTATAAATAAATCAGAAAAATTGTTTCCATTTTGATTTAGTATAAATGCGGTCTTGCTCATAACTACTAAATTGGAAGCAAAGAACTGTTTCCTTTCAGGTTAATGGGTTTCCCCTCATCAAGCTGTCTTTCTTTCATGTAATCTAGACTTGCCTCCTCTTATTTATTTTTTTATAACTGTTCTTCTTTTTAACAGGATTATTCATCCTTCCAATATTAACAGCAATTAGACTCACCTCATGGTACGTCATGTCAACTCAATCTGCGACCATCAGGTAGGATGATCTTAGTCTTGTCTCCCTAACAAACTTTGACAACCAAAACAATGCAGCAGGCAAAATACATGAAGAGAATCAACAACAAAGGACCACAGATGACAAGAACTTCTCCAACACGATGGTTGCCTCTGCCTATTCTATCCACATGAAAACCATGGCATTCACTCTGCTGGGACAGATGACACTGTGACATAGTCTTACATTGTAATTTTGAGAAAAATTTTTAAAGATGATTCTTTAAAAGCCTTGGAAACATTAACATTCTCTTTCCAAACCTAATCTACTTAATTTTATTGGAAAACATTTACAGAGCTCAACAGCAGACTCTCTAGTATTGAGTAATATTTAGCATGCGGTAATCACGGGAAGGAGAGATTTAGATTAAACGCTGCTTTTTACTACTATTCAATCATCCTAAGTTGTTTCACTTTTTATCTTTTCAGTCAACAGATTTCAAAGGTGGGAAAATATCTTCATTTGCAAACATACCTGTATTTATCTCCTATTATATTTTCCATTAGTGTCTACATGAGATTTATTCCCAGTGATTCCCAACAAAGTAAATGTGAATCTCGTAACACCAGATGCTAATAATAAAGACAAATGTACCCTCTCTCTTAGAGATGTTATGAGAATAAATTAGGTAATATTTACAGGGGAATTTGACCTCACTAGAGACAGTATATAAATGAAATGTGAAAAAGAAAAAAAAAAACCTTTCAAGAACAAAAAATTCCATTCAATTGTAGCCAGATTGACTTGACAGTACCAAATTATGTTCTGAGTAAAGAAAACAGGCCTACTAATAGTGGTTCCGCTGGTTGTGGATAAATGCCAAATGCTGACAATGAATTCCAGGTCTGGGCTGAAACCTCAGGCATCAGTTTGGATATGTACAAAATGAGCTCTTTGTCTTTTTCTCTATGCCTACATTTATTACACTTGGAAAACCGGTAAAGCCTTGCATATGTTGGGGTAAATTATCAAAGTCATTTTAAATCTCTTTGTACATTTAATAACATACAAGAATTATTAATAAAGCAGTGATGTAAACAGAAATTTTAAGGACATTTTTCACATATACACATCTAGACAAACCGTTTTTACGTATTTTATCTAGAACCAAAAATGAGCTTTTAGCAGGACAATGGGCAAAGAAAGAATCATAGTTATTTCGGACTGAAAGGCAAAGTTGTCCTCACAGATATGGGGAAACCGTGAACTATATTCTAGTATTATTTGTGGGACACAGAAAGCGCCCCCAAACCCACATATTTATCAAACATCGTGACACACTGCCCCAGATTCTACCATTTTAAATTCTTCTGAGTTAAGGGAAGTGGCTGCGCATTCATGGAAAAAGGCAAGAATAAAAATTGTAGGATGGGGCCAGCCCCGTGGCTTAGCCGTTAAGTGCGCGCGCTCCGCTACTGGCTGCCCGGGTTCGGATCCCGTGCGCGCACAGACGCACCGCTTCTCCGGCCATGCTGAGGCCGTGTCCCACATACAGCAACTAGAAGGATGCGCAACTATGACATACAACTATCTACTGGGGCTTTGGGGGAAAAAAAAAAGGAGGAGGATTGCCAATAGACGTTAGCTCAGAGCTGGTCTTCCTCAGCAAAAAAAGGAGGATTAGCACAGATGTTACCTCAGGGCTGATCTTCCTCACAAAAAAAAAAAAAAAATGGAGGATGATAAAGACATTCAACAATGTAATAAACCAATACTTACTGCATACCCACTAAGTGCCAGGCACTATTCTAAGTGCTTTACCAGAACCATCTCATTTAATCCCCACTTCAACTCTGTGAAATAGGTACTATTATCATCCCAGTGTTACTGATGCGGAGACAGGCACAGAGAGGTCAATAAGCCTGCCCAAGATCACACAGCCTACAAATGGCATCTCCGGACTCCCACCCCAGCAGTCTGACTCTTGAATCCACGCTCTGAACCAACATGTTTTCCTACTAGTGCCGGAGTTAGCACCATACCATATATTACTGTTAAAAAAATAAACCAATGCTTTACAATGTTTGATACAAAGAAAAATGTGAAAGCTGAAAATGTTTAGTTTGTGTTTAAACAATTGTTGCATTTTTCCAGAAAAGCCAAGACTTTAATATTAGGGCAGCCTATGCCTTTCCATTTCCAACAGAAGACTCATGAGCAACAAGCGTTCATGGTACAACTTTATTGTGTTGAAATTGTTCACCAAGAAAGGAGCACTAGATAATATGCCAAAGGGACAGCTCTCCTGTGCAGCCAACAGCAGATATTCAGGTGTAAATGAGAAATGCAACACGGGAATGAATTTAGAGATGGAAGTATCAGATGAGCTTAGATGATAGACTGTGAGTAACTGACATCTATAACACTATTACTGTGCTAACTTCTGTGGTAAGAGGCTATTATGGATCTTTGAATGGCAGAATAACTTCTTGATACATACAACATAAAAAAGTCCCCTAAAACTGTTCTCTAATGTCAGATGTATGTGCTATATATGTTTTTTGTTTTGTTTTATCTCATAAAACATATGGGTTTTTAGAAAAAAATAAACCCATATCCTGGTTTCCCTGCTCCTAACAGAACACTATGATATGGTTAAGTACAAACCCTATGTACCTCCCTTGAAGAAAGCTTTACGGCTATAATAGACAAAGTCAAAATAAAGCCTATGATCCCATCACCCTGAAGCCTATGACCCCAAGGAGCTCAAGAAAGGATACATTGACAAATGACTCACCGTGGCTTCCCATAACTCATTTCTTTGCTTTCCTTTTTCTTTATATGGCACTTCAGACTTACCAGTTACAAGGGTTTCAAGAGAGAGGACTAGCATCACCTGAAAAGGAAAGGCCAAAACTCCAGTGCAATCACGGTGTGCAGAAGTTCTGCATTGGGCTCATTGAATAGCACTGGGGGCTAGTGGTTTCTCTTCTTTGAGACCAAAGGTGTTCATTCCTGTCACCCTTCACTGTTTTGTTTAGTGCTTTTCCACACTATGAACATTCTGTGAACACTGGCTACCTGGTTAGCTATAATTCTAAGATAAGTATTTTACATGGGGGAAAGGTAGCTTTGGGGACGATATCTTGAAATGTTTTCATAAATACACATAAAAAAAAGATATGAGGGGCTGGCCCCATGGCCTAGTGGTTAAGTTTGGCACACTCCGCTTTGGCGGCCTGGGTTTGATTTCCAGGCATGGACCTACACCACTCATCAGCAGCCATGCTGTGGCTGGGACCCACGTACAAAATAGAGGAAAACTGGTAACAGATGTTAGCTCAGGGTAAATCTTCGTCATCTAAAAAAAAAAAAAAAAAAAACCCGATATGAAACAGTTGAAAATAGTGGCTAAAGCAGGGGCAAACTGGGCTTATGTATATAGTTGCCTATACAAACTACAATTAGATTCCCAAAACACTTGCCTGTGCAGAGTGCAGGCTGTTCTTTGCTCACTCCAATTAGGCAGGAGGCACTGGCTAGGGCCAAAAAGTAATCTACTCACTCTTGTGTGGGGAGAAGTGAGTGCTCTGTGCTCTAACGTTGTGTTTTGTTTTTAACATCCAGAACTAGGCTTGCAGACGCTATTGATGATGCTTAGGAGAGAGGAAGTTAATGATACGTTGTGAGTACATGTACTATATTTCATCCCTACTCAGGTTTTAAACAGCATCTTCTTCCAAATATTCTACTCCAAAGATTGTCTGCTGAAAAGGGAAACAGATGGTCCAGTTTTATATTTCTTTTCCTTTAGAATTTCTTATGCAGCTCAGGGACCTCGGTCTTCTGGGATCTCAAATTATATTTCAGCCCATTATCCGTGTATCAGTTCTGATACTAAGATGGTATGTAAGAATTATTCAAAATCCACATGGCTGCAAGCCTTTGCTGGTTCTTCGTGTGCCATGTGCGGTTCATTTTAATTGAAAATATTCTAAAAGCAAGATTGATGTGTTTTCTATCCCCCTAAAATAGAAACAGGTTCCGGCTCATAATTGAGCACTCATAAGCCCCTCTCCTTATTAACATGCCCTCTCTAATTTGTGCCTCTGTTTGCACAATATAAATGGCCTTGAACAGCCCTTCATTCATACAATGGTCTCACTAACCCAAAGAAAATTAGTAGCAGGCAAAAGCCTATTTTTACTGACACAGAGACAAAAATGCTAATTACCTTAAAATATTCTCAAGTGTATATCTTTGGCATCCTTCCAGGCAAGGCTCAAAAGTTTTTTTTTTTCCTGTTATTTACTAGTTATAGGGTAAGTTGCTTTTCTTTTACATTCAGGCTTATACATACCAAAGTTTATATTTGTAATTTGACATCTTTTATTTGGGGTCCAGAGTACTCAGAATAGGTGAGGTGTTTGGTTTGCTTTGGACTTATTCGTGGGTACACTTGAGAGAGTTGCTCATTTGTAATTAATTATGTTTTTGCTGTTTTTGTTAAGGCACTCAGGGACATCTGCAGAAAAAATATAATGCCTAAAAATGTGAATTATTTTATTTTATATTTTATAAAATTATTTTATTTATTTAAACATATTAATTACCATAAAACATTAATGTTTCCTCAGAATCTCTTTTAATTTTTCTCTGATAATTAGATTTGTTTGTCCAAGTTTATACTCTGAAGCACTCCTTCCTTTGGACAATGATTTTTAAACTGAAACCTCTGATGTATAAAATAAACAAAATTTAATGTGACTTACTAAATTATGATGCCAGGTGTGTTGACAATATTTACATAAAGACAATGAGCTTTTTATCATTTATGTAACAAATGTTTATTGAGGATGTGTTATTTTCAGAGTATTTTGCTAGGCCTGATTTATAAAAAAATAAATAAGGTCAAAGTCTTCTTGAGAGAGTTTAAAAATCAAGTTTGGAGAAAGTGTCCATTGATGAATAAACAGATAAAAAAATGTGGTATATATGCACAATGGAACATTATTCAGCCATAAAAAGGAAGGAAATCTTGTCATTTGTGACAACAAGGATGGACCTTGAGGGCATTATGTTAAGTGAAATAAGTCAGAAGAGAAAGACAAATACTGTACGGTCTCCCTTATATGTGGAATCTAAAAAAAAAAGAAGAAAACAAGCTCATAAATACAGAGAACAGATTGGTGGTAGTTGCCAGAGGCAGGGAATGGGGGGTGAGGGGGGTGGAGTGAAATGGGTGAAGGGGGTCAAAAGGTACAAGCTTCCAATTATAAAATAAATAAGTCACGGGGATATAATGTAATGTACAGCATGGTGACTATAATTAATAATACTGCATTGCATATTTGAAAGTTGCTAAGAGAGTAAATCTTAAAAGCGTTCATCATAAGGAAAAAAAATTTGTAACTAGGTATGGTGATGGATGTTCACTAGACTTATTGTAGTGATCATTTCACAATATATACAAATAGTCAATCATTATATTGTACATCTGAAACTAATATAATGTTATATGTCAATTATCCCTCAATAAAAATTTTTTAAAATCAAGTTAGGAGAAAGAAAATGTATTCACATTAAAAGTTAAATAACAGTATAGAAGTTTAGTAACAGTGGAAGGCAACAGAATACGAGAGCCACAAGTCATTGTAAGGTGAAGTGGCAATTAATGGTAAAAAACGTAGTGTTCAACTCAATAATAAGGCAATCAACCCAGTTTTTAAAAATGGGCAAAAGATTTGAATAGACATTTCGACAAAGAAGATATACCAATGGCTAATAAGCACATGAAAAGATGCTTATCATTAGTCATCAGGGAAATGCAAATCCAAACCACAATGAGATATCGCTACACACTCATTAGGATGGCTCTAATAAAAAAGACAGACAATATCAGGTGTTCATGAGAATGTAGAAAAACTGCAACCCTCATACACTGCTGATGGAAATATAAAATGATATAGCCACTTTGGATAACAGATTGGCATTTTCCTAAAAAGTTAAACATAAACTTACCATAAAACCCAACAATTCACTCCGGGGAATCTATTTAAGAGAAATGAAAACATATGTCCAAACAAAGATATGTATTGAATATTCATAGCAGTATTATGTATAATAGCCCCAAACTTGAAAGAACCCACACGTCCATCAGCTGATAATGGATAAAGAAAATGTGGTATACTCATACAATGGAACACTATTAAGCAATAAAAAGGTACCAGGTACTGATACATGTTACAACATGGATGATTCTCAAAAACATATGGTAAATGAAAGAAGCCTGATGCAAAAGGCTATATTTGTATGGCTCCATTTATATGAAAATGTCCAGAAAAGGCAAATTTATAGAGACAATAAGCATATCAGTGATTTCTCAGGGCAGAGGGTAAGAAAAGGGATTAACTGCAAATGGGCATGAGGGAATTTCTGGGGTCATGAAATGTCCTAAAACTGAATTCTAGTGATGGCTGCTCAACTGCCTACATTTACTAGAAATCAGTAAGTTGTATACTTACCATGAGTGGATTTTATGGTATATAAATTATACTTCAATAAAGCTGTTAAAGAAAAGAACCAGTAAGGGTCATATGTTTTCACAGGAGCGGGTCCAAGGGGTCATGTAAACTTTTCATCTTTCCTCAGTGCTGAAATGTAATTCACACATGTATCTACATCAATAGATGTGAATATTTCTTCACAGTTTGCAATGTCCCTTACCAGTTTCCAATTTCTTTGCTCTTCACACCAATCCTGTGAGGTAGGGTGAGCAGGTATTGTGTAATATATAATAAATACTTTTTCTTTTTCCTTCTAGCTTTATCCTGGGAAACTCTGAATACTGCAGAGATCATATAACGTAAAAATCAAGGCCATCCCGGATAATGTAATCAGAGAAAACTGGATAACAAACATCATCACTGCCCCAAGTACCCCAGATGGTTTTACAAGGATGGGTGTCCTCTGTTTGCCAACCTCTACTAAGCAACAGGTCAGCCCCCAAGCGGAGACTCACTGCAGGATGCTGTCGATGAACTTGACTGAGTGACCTCAACTACAGACCCGCCTCCTGATCTGGCTGCCTCACGGAAGCCTGCGGTGGTTGTTCGCTCCAAAATCACTCGCATTTACAAATATTGAAACGCATGTAATATAATTGTGTATACAATTAGGCACACAACGACTAACATTACAGGAGCTAATATTCCCCAGCAGAAACAAAGCTGCCAAAAAATCCAAAAATGGAAACTAGTGTATTAATTTGGTTCATAGCAAATCCTTCTCTAGTATTTCTCTTAAAAGCTCAAAAGGAACTCAAACAAACAATTCCAACTTAGCCTGAAGCAGAGAACAACATGTTTAAAGAAACGTGACTTATAAATAAAGTGTCCAATTATGTAATTTGAAAATGTATGTGGCATATGCACAAATACTCTTAGGCTAGTTAAAAACCCCACGAACTTCCCTTATTTTGATAATATATACACAAGACAGGCCAAAACTGAAGTCCTTTGCATCCAGCCCCAAGATTTAAAAGCTCTGGGTCTATGAGAAAGTCAGTCTCTGTGAAAATCTCTCCCTACTTTCTGCTCAAGGAGTCAGGTATGAAAGGAGTTCCCAAAGGTGGAAAAGATCAGACTCTTCTAAATTGAAGTTTCAGCCTTCCCATCTCAGCCTCATTCACTAATTAGTCTCTGTATATGCTTATATGCGACCTCTGCTTTCCAAAGAAGGCATGAATGCTGTGTGTACCTGTACCTGCACCTGCACATATTTCTCTACCTGAAATCCTTTTGCAGGCGACATGTGTCACTTAAGGATGCTTCCATGATTTTCCATCTAACACAAGCTGTGTTTCTTTTTTTTTTTTTTGGTGAGGAGATCAGCCCTGTGCTAACATCTGCCAATCCTCCTCCTTTTTCTTTTGCTGAAGAAGACCGGCCCTGGGCTAACATCCGTGCCCATCTTCCTCCACTTTACATGGGACACCGTCACAGCATGGCTTGCCAAGCAGTGCGTTGGTGCGCGCCCGGGATCCGAACTGGCGAACCCCGGGCCGCTGCAGCGGAGCGCGCGCACTTAACCGCTTGCGCCACCGGGCTGGCCCCCAAGCTGTGTTTCTTGCTTATGACTGAAACTCGAACCAGACTGGATGAATCTAAACAAATGTTGAAATAGTCAACCAATTTCAGTCAATAGCTAATTTTGATACTTCCAAGTGGTAAAAATTTCATATTAATTTGTACTGTGCAATACATAGAAAAAACGTGATTCGGGGGCAAGAGAATTGTGTTCGGGTCTGGAATGCACCCCTGTAACATTGATGAAGTCCTTCAACTTCTAGGACCTCAGTGTTCTCAACTGAAAAAAAATCAGGGAGTTTGGATGAAATAGTCTCTAAAGGTCTAATCATAATCTGACAATTTTGTCTTGAGATGCTACGGTTATTCTACAAAACAGAAATTTTTATCTAAATAATTTCATTGAGATCACAGGTATTTTGGCCTAACGTGCTCTCTGGCCTTTTCTGTACTGTTAAGATAAAAAAAAGTTCGAATTTGAAACTCCTAGACAGAACCCATTTGCATTATCATAAAACGCCATAAAACTTGCAGCTGGAGAGTAAGAATGATAAAGATAGGAACCGGATATTAATTGAATGATATTTCACAAACACACACTCAAACACATACATACATACAGTTGCAAGGAGAGGTATGTCATTCAAACAATGCCTTTTATTTACTTTCTTTTTAATAAATCTTACAATACTACACCAGCTTTCACACTTCCTAGAGCCTCGGTTTTCCTCAAAGGTGCTTTTGTGGCCCTTGAGAGCATTGAAAGGACTAAAATCTGTTCCTCCACTGCCCCCTCAACACCTCTGTTTTTATCTACTTGATTTATTTGGCTTCTATTTAATGCTCTGTTTGGAAAAGAGTCCTTGGATTAATGCAGTCTGAAAACCACTGCACCATAAAATACAAAAGATTTTGCTTAAATGCAGCACTTTTAAAAAGTGTGTCCTTATTATACAGTGGTCCCTGGGTATCTGAGGGGGTTTAGTTCCAGGACCCTTGCAGACACCCAAATCCGTGGATGCTCAAGTCGCTTACATAAAATGGCCGCAGTATTTGCATATAACCTACGCACATCCTCCTGTACACTTAAATCATCTCTAGATTACTTATAATACCTAGTATAATGTAAATGCTATGTAAATAGTTGTTATACTGTATTGTTCAGGGAAAAATGACAAGAAAAAAGTCTGTACATGTTCAGTATAGACACAACCATTGTAGGCCTTTCAACCTACAGTTGGTCGAATCCGTGAATACGGACCCCATGGGCTGACTGTACATACCACTTAAAATATGTCATCTTACAAGTTGTTCCAGCAAAACCCAAGGTTAGAAAATAATTTTTCATTTATAGTCTTACAAAAAGTCTTACAAAAGACTATAAATGACATGGTATATTTAATTTTAGAGTCCCTGTACAAATTATCAAATACTTTAATAACTATACAAATATTAATATTTGATACAAGGGGTCTCCTAAATCACAGCATAATCATAACTCTGGATGGATGGGCTGCTAAATGGGAAAATCCTGTTTAGACAGTTGTAAGAGAAGGGAGACTGTTTAACGAAACAAGTTTGATAGTTTTATCTTCATAAAACTGATAGATATTTGGTGTAACTTAATCTTTGCCAAAAGAATTTTGAGAAAAGGAATAATCAGTAACTTAAATTAATCCCCCATACTTCCCCTTCAGTCCAATTCATCTATCTCTTCTTCTGTGAATGATCCCTTGGTCTGCTGATTATAACAGATTCTTTTTTGCACCATGATTTAAGTGATTAAGAGTTAGTTTTTCATTGTATTTTTTAAGGACGCGTGTCAATGTTGATCTATAAGGGTGTAAGTAAAAGACTTTCCCACTTTGAATATACTTTCTAAATTGACTCAGAGAGCATAACAAAAGAGATAAAACAAAATACAATCTTTGGGTCATTTTCCCTATGACTTTGAATCTATTTACCACCCAGAAAGGTTCTATGCTACTGAGAGACGTTGTGAAATAAAGGATAAATTATTTCAGCCAAAGGATTTTCTCATTTCAGTTCCCTGAAAGTCTGTATTTTTCCTATAATAATAGATGGATTTAGATTCCTCTGTAAAATGCTTTGGGGACCACTGAGATAAAGTGCTATAAAAATGACCACTATATTGGAATAAAGTAGAAAGGGGTCCTTTCCTCTATGCAGAACACCCACTAGCAGATAACAGGAGGGGGAGAAGCAGCTGGTATCACCATGCAGATCATTGGAGAATGTCCTGCAGAGTCAGGAGGAATGGAGTCATTTCTCAGCTTTTTTCAAACCCCATGGAGCTGACAGCACGATACAATCATCAATTTGGGCTTGTACATCTCTTGGGTCTCACTTCCAGTAGGTTTAGATCACCGAACAGCAGAGGGAGAAAGATTTCCTTCATCTCTAATAAGTGGTTCACTTTCTCTTTCTGTTTTCTTCCTGCAAGACAGCCTCTGTTTTTCCCCCCACGTTCCACTCTATTCAAAAGGAAGGTACTAGAAATCCACAAGCTCCTTCCATTGGGGGCTGATCCTCCCACAGTTCCCATACCCACCTACTTTTGTCATTGTTATTGTTGGGAACCTGATTTGGGGGGGCAGATCTTCCAAAACGGGACTTTGGTGTGATTGTGAGGGCATCCCAGGGGTTTGGAACGAAGCCACCTTCAGCCACGTTCCTTCTGCTGCTCCAAGTTTCTGTCCTGTCTCAACATACATACACGTCCCAGGGTCTCTGAGTTCTCCCTGGGCACACAGTCAGCATCACCTGGAAAATTATACCAAATGGCACCTCTGTAGCCGGGATTCAAACTCATGTTAGTTGCTACAGCAGCAGTTGACTTGCAGGTAGACAGGCTCAGAGAAAAACCAGGAATTGCTGACTATCCCTGACATCATAATTTTTAAAAGAGTCTTAGAAAGAAACAACTATTTTGCTGGAAATGTAAAAACACTAGAGAGCTAGGACAAAATATGATTCCACATAAAGGTAAGGGAAACAGAGAACAGTTAGAATTAACTGCTTTCTTTAGGATCAACTTAGATTTGTGCAGACTGTTCCTTTTGACTGTATTACATCACTTTAATCCTAAGGACTCAAGTTAGCGGTAGGGCTCTGAAGCATTACTTCTCTTTGAATATTAGCTAGCTAGGCGTCTAAAGATGATTGGGGTGGAGATAAGGCGGGGAGTGGGGGGAACAAGAGTCCCAAACCTGCAGCCCAGAATTCATATTGACCCCTTGCCTCATTCGTGTGCTAGCCAAGAATACACCGTGTTCAGTTTCTTGCATAACAAAGGCAGGTCGACACCTCGTGGCTCTGGTGGCAAGCGTGCAGGATTGTTCCAGAGAGACTCTGGCATATGCCACAGAGGAGGAGAAAGTTCCACAAACCACCCCCCGATCCCTCCACCCAGGTCTCTGTTACACCTGGTTTCTCAAGAGCAGATTGCTTAGCCAACGTTAATAATCCCAGAGGAACGCCAGGGCAGGAGGCTGGATTCAAACCACCTTTGCCCTAATGTATCCAGGGCTTTAAAAGTAGAAAATAAAACTTTGAACTCAACTCCTACAAAGCTTTACGATTCAAGTGTGCTACTTGCCTTCAGGGGCACCAAAGAGCACTGAAGTTAAGGTGACAAAAAAATTCTGTGAGCCGCAGAACAGAAGAGCGTGTCCAGACCCGACCCAGCTGGTTCTCCTACCATACTAATTTGGCAAGAGGAGCAGAACCGGCTCTGAGCTGGACCGTTTTTGATGGATAGGATTTCGCCGGCTTACAGCCTTTGAATCCTCCCTTCTCTCCAGCCTGCCAGAGTCTAGAAAAAAGGGACTGTGTGGAGAAGGGAGCAAAAGGAAGCGGGAGAGAGGAGCAGGAAATGAAAATGGCTTGTGAGAAACGGTTGGAGAGAAAAATAACAGCTCAAGGGTGAAGTCACTTCTAATTTACAGAGTACTGAAACTTGGAGTTTAAATAGCTAGTCTGTAGGACTTGATACAAATAGCTAAGCCCTTTTTCCTTATCTAACTAGACAGATATTAATAGCAACCCCATTCAGATGCTGAAGACGCAGGGAGTTAATTTTTGTGGAAGTGCCTAGGATGGTGTCTTGTCATAGAAGGTGATGAATTTAATTCTGAAACTAAGACCCCCCTTTGATTCAACAGAAAGCCATGGAGTTACATGTAGCCCTTTTAGTGACAGAGAAAGCCAGGCCCAAAAGGAAGGAGCCATTTGGGGCCTAGCCAAAGGTGAGGTGGACTTCTCTCCCTCGCCCTGGGAAGTCGAAGCTTCCAGGCTTTTCCACAGGCCGACCTCTCCCATCTCCCCAGGGAGGGCCTGGAGCACGGGCTGCCTCCGGATGATTTCTTCCCGCTGGATTCGGCTACTAAGCATTTTCCTTAAAAAGCAGGGGCATCTCTTAGCAATTCCTATCGACTGTGTGTGTGTGTGTGTGTGTGTGTGTGTGTGTGTGTGTGTGTGTGTTGGGGGTGGGGAACAGGATTTGGGTTCGGAAATTACCTATGCTCCTTAGAGGTCCATATTAGCAATGCAGAAATAGTGCACTTGTATGGAGGCCCTCACACGTGCCAGGCAGATGCTGGGTGTTTCCACAGACCCATCCCGGGTATCGCCCGGTCCTCCTCTGCCAGATCCTTGGGTAGGCTGACCCCACAACCGGTTCCACTCCTCCCTGAGCCTCCTCGGGCCGGGAGAGCGGTGATGGGCGGGGAGGGCTGAGGTGCAGCCACAGGGACCCGCCTTCCCAGGCGCAGGGCCCCGCCCCGCCCCGCCGCCCCGCCGCCCCTCGCAGGCCCGCTCCTCTCCAGAGGAAGCGTCTAGAACGCAGGCCGGCGTCTCCCCTGGGGTGTGTGGTGTGTAAACAAAGTTGCCGTCAATCAAGTGGCGTCTGTGAGTTACAGGAACCTACGGTGGATTCTTTGGTAGAAGGAAAGTCTTTTTACTGGGAGCATACCACCCCTTCCATTTGTATCTTTATTAATTTCTGGGGTTTGTAACCTCTTCCAGCGTCACTCTTGGAGTTTCTCCGTCAATCCTTCCTTTTGATGATCCTTTCCGCTCTTGTAACCGTACATTTCCCACACGCTGGAACTGCTGAGATCATGCGGCCGGGGGGTCGAATTTCCCAGTTTTTAAAATGGGAGTTTTTAACCCAAAGATTGTGGTGGATGGGTAACAGAAAAGATGAGAATTTCCCCAAACTTTCCAGCCTTCGAGACAGAATGTGGGTGCCTTTGGATCACCTGCCTTTGATTCTGGCTGAGCTGGGACCTCACCCCAGGGTGTAGCCGCTTGGGACCGGTCGCCCCTTATTTCTCCTGGAGGAGACAGCTGTATTTCACCAGGGAGGAAGTGATTTATGTGCACAACTTAAATAGTATTTTGGAGCTCTGGGGAATGCAAAATGCAGCATGACTTGAAGGTACAATATACTTAAGGGAAAATATGGAATGCACCGAATGTTTTCTTTTCCTTCTTTTCAAGCTAGTTGAAATCTGTTTCACTGACGACACTGTGTAACCATGTGCAAATGTGTAATTCTGCCCCCTGACAAAGTTGCCAGGATTGGGGTGATGGGCCTCATCAAGGCTGGAAGCATGGCTTGGTCACCCAGGGGCTGCCCTGAGCCTTCGATTTCCCCCTAAATTTAGAATATGCTGGAAGAATAAAGTGACTACTACTTTTTACAGCTTCAATGCCTTTCTGTACCCCCGTTGTTTTAAATATGTGTATTTTAGGGCAAGAGGGCATATGTTTTCATTTTTCTACCAGTGGGTTTTAAACAAAGTTGGATAATAATAATAAAGTATGCTTATTAAAAATCATTTGTTTTTGCTGAAGTTAAATCTTCTGGTGTGGAAATCTTGTTTTTGCCAAAAATAAAGATGTAAAAATATAGATATTTTTCCCTTTTTCTCCCCAAGGCCCCAGTAGATCTATGTCATAGTTGCACATCCTTTCTAGTTGCTGTATGTGGGACACCGCCCCAGCATGGCCCGACAAGCGGTGCATCGGTGTGCGCCTGGGATCCGAACCCTGGCCGCCAGTAGCGGACCTGGAGCACCCAAGCTCTAAGCCACGGGGCCATCCCCCAAGATGTAAAAATATTTTAAACGTTTGTTCATGATGGCACCTTCAATTTATTACATTTCTAGAGATACACTTATTTTTTTAATTTTTATTTAATTATGAGTACTATGGTATTGTGAAACATTTCAAGCATACAAAAAAACCACGGAGAATTATGCAACAAACATCTGTACTCTCCTACTCAGTCCGGGAGATAAAGCATTACAGGTGTTTTTTTTTTAATAATTTTATTTATTTTTATTTTTCCCCAAAGCCCCAGTAGATAGTTGTATGTCATAGCTGCACATCCTTCTCGTTGCTGTATGTGGGACGCAGCCTCAGCATGGCCGGAGAAGCGGTGCATCGGTGCGCGCCGGGGATCTGAACCCGGGCCACCAGCAGCAGAGCGCGCGCACTTAACCACTAAGCCACGGGGCAGGCCCTACAGGTGTTCTTAAAGTCTCTCCACCACTGCATCCATCCCTCTTCCTAATCTCCTCCCACAGATAACCTTTACCCTGCATTTGGTGTTTATCATTCCCATGCATTAAAAATATTTTTTTCCTACATATGTGTATACACAAAAACAATACATTATATAGTTTTATTTTGCATGTTTTTAATCTTTATGTAAACAGTATCATACTGCATTTCCATTTCTGCAATTTTCAGGTGTATCACACTCCATTATGTTTTTGTGATTTTTGTGATTATATTTTCTGCTTCCTTCCTGTTAACTGCTGCCTAGATATCCACTGTGTAGACATCCACGCTTCTTGTTGGTGGATGTAGGCTGTTGCTACTCTTTCTCTATCATAAACACTGTTGCTATGAACCTTGTATGTCTCCTTGTGCACATGTGAAGGCTTTCACCCAGGAGTGGAAGTGTTTCAGGATTGTAAATATTATATACAATCTGTGACTTTATTAGATGCTACTTAACTGCTCTCCAGAGTCACCAGGTTTACATTTTCACTGTAGAAATGTAAGAAAATACAGATTACAGATAAAAAAAAAAGGAAAAATCATTCCCCATCTCTTCATCCAAAGAAACCCACTTTTAACTTAAAAAAATTTTTTTTTGGTTTTTAGTTTTTTAGTTTTCCAGGTTTATTCTTCTGTGATATATATGTATTTAAGTACATGTATATTATATATGTATACATATAAATACATATATCATACATGTATATATACACACATGAATATATGTGTATGTATGTATATTTATATTTAAAGTTATTTATATTTAAAGTCATTATTGTATAATGAGCATTTTCACCATGTCACTAATATTTGTTTAAAAACATGATTTTAATGGCTGCAAATTAGTTTATTTAGGACTATTCTTTGGTTTATATAAGCTGTTCACCTGTTAAACATTTAGATAATTAGAAATTTCTTGCTCTTACAACTAGTGCTGTGACGAAGTACAAAATGGTTGTAAATCAAAACACTTTTTGATTTGCCGTCTTTGTGGTAGTTTCAGTGGCTTAACCAGTCCTCTTGTTGCCGGAGCGGCTAAAATGTTTAAGGATAAAATAAAAGCCTTTAATTTATTTTAATCTTTTTTGATACTCTTCATGCACCACCAGGCCGTGCCTCTCCATATCTTTTTTCCCGAACGATTTTGAAGTTGTAGATGTTTTGACATTGCACTCCTAAATCTTTCAGAATTACCACATGTAAGAAAATTAACACTAATTTGCTATCACCCAATATACAGTCCATTTTACATATATATATATATATATATATATATACACACACACACATATATGTAGTGCTTAAGACTAGGGTAGCTAGGATGTAGGGTATGCACATCAACTTTACTAAATACAAATTGTTTTTCAACATCTTTACCGGTTTAGACTCCTCCTCCCTCTCACCAATTTGTACGAGCGTTTCTGTGGTTTTACATCGTCATCAACACTTGGTATTGTCAGACTACAAATTTTTGCTAATTTGATGGGGTGTGAAATGGTGTCTCATTGTGGTTTTAATTTGCATTTTCCTGATTATTTATGAGGTTGAATTTCTGAGACCATTCTTTTTTTCCCCCTCTTATGTAAAACGCCTGTTCATTTTTTTTACCCATTTAAAAAATTGGTTTGTTTGTATTAAGAGCTTTTCTTTTTAAGGTGGAAACTGGCCTGCCAAATTCTTATTGTAACCTCTAGTTACTCAATGGCACAGGATCACAAATAAACGGTCCATGGAGAATGAAGCTGAAAATATGGAATGCTTTCCTAAACGTGATTACTTGGAAATTTAGATTTCGAAGGTGGAAATGAAGCATACAGCTTTATGCTGAATAGCAAAATATACCAGGACTTATAAAATTTCCCAGGATAAGTAACAGGAATAGCAGCAGTGCTATATTTAAGCAAGAGAGATGAGTTGAATTCCGTGTCCTATTTCCCACCTGTCCTATTTCCAGGCGTTGAAAGCTAAGTTATGGGGGTGGTTGTAGGAATGAGCTCAAGGTACTTCCTCTGCCTTTGTACCTGCCCTTACACAGTGAGTGGATTTCAGTCATTACTGCTTGAACGCACTCCATTTTCACCAGGTGTAAGCACAGAAAATCAATAGTAGGATCATTTAATAATGCTCCAAAGACTTGAAAAGAGCCTGTTAAGAGAGGTTTAAACCAAAATAAAGGAACTTCAGAGTAAGGTGTTCTTGTATTTGTTGTTATTTTCCTTTGATTTAAAGAGAGCTATTTGTAGCTATATGTACCCCTGTTGCTAGAATGGAATGCAGCCTAGGCTGTTAATCCAGATTTTTCAGATAGGACAGAAGATAAGGTGTATCAGCTTATTCATGAGGCTGTATAAGAAAATTTGAAAAGAAAATAAAGTATGATTAATCACTTTTCAGGGTACAAATGTTAAGATTTGTACTTGAAAGTACAGATCACTTTACAGTGATTTATAGCATTTTCTATTTCTTATCTAAATGACTATGGAAAATAGAACTATTCTTATAGATGGGGTAAAATGTGTACTCTTTACTACACTGTATCTCATTGGATGCTATTTCTAAGATTGCAAATGCAAGATTTGGAAATAGAAGTTATTGTGTTTCATTGCTAGTGGGTCTATCCAGATAATGTTTCCTTTAAAAATGACTTTACACTGTATTTTGACTGGGATGGGTGTATAGTTTCATCAGAATGAATAGAGTTGTGTATTTAAAATATGTACATTTTACCTCAGTGAAAAAGAGAATTGGGGGGAAAATGACATTTCAGAATCATCCTTCTGGCTGGAGTGGCAGAGATCGTGTCGTCTTGTAGTCCTCAAAGTATTGTAGTCCTCAAAGTATTGTAGTCCTCAAAGTATTGTAGTCCTCAAAGTATTGTAGTCCTCAAAGTATTCATGGGACCCTCCTGGAGTCAGTGAGGATCTGCTGGACTGGCCTAGGAGATCGTGTTTAGTGGTCTTGGTGTCTGGGTAAAAATCTTTGTCATCGCTTTGAGAAAAGACAAAAGAACATAGGCTACATTTTTAGCTGCCATAAACTTCACAATGAAAACCATGAGCACATTTTCCCATGATACTGTCCCCACAGCCAGCTAGAATCGGAAGAGATGTAGTTACATCCCTCTTTATCTTGACTCTGGCCCAGGTAAGGGAGGCCAACTATCTGGAAAACTGTGGGAAGGGGAAATGTAGAAAGCTGTCACATATGAAATTTATTCCACTTCTCTTTGCATCTGACCCTTTGCTTAGTGAGAAACAGGGAATAAGTAGGTAAAAGCAGGTGAGTGGTTTACGCAGTTTTACATCTTATCTCCCCTTCCCTTCCCTTCCCCTCCCTTCCCATCCCTTCCCCCTCCTCCCCCTCCCCATCCTCCCCCTCCTCTTCCTCCTCCTCCTGCTTCCTTCCCCTCCTCCTCTTCCTTCTTTTCCTCCTCCTCTTCAGAATTATGGCCAGCAGCAGATGGTGGAGGCAGCGTGTCAGCTTGAGACTTCTCGAATTGGAAGCCTCCCGAGGGGGCTTTCCCGATTTGCAGGTTTTTTTTTTTTTTTGCCCCCCACCCCCAGGTGTTTGTATACCAGCGCATTGGGGAGCCAGCGATCTCGTGTGCCGTTTTACCTTCAGAAAGACAATCAGGTTATTCTTATTTGTAAATATTTTAAAGAAACAAGACTCTTCTAACCTATATATACTAACTTCTATGACATGTTAAAAAATCCTTAGAGTCACATAATCCTTCCTTCACTCTAATAGCAATCTTTTCTTTCTTTCTTTCTTTCTTTTAATGGTAAGGAAGATTCACCCCGAGCTAACATCTGTGCCAGTCTTCCTCTATGTTGTACGTGAGCTGCTGCCACAGCGTGGCTGACTAGTGGTGTAGGTCTGCGCCCAGGATCCAAACCGGAGAACCTGGGCCGCCAAAGCAGAGTGTGCCAACTTAACCACTACAGCCATGGGGACGGCCCCAGCAATCTTTTCTTTTGCAGATTAAATCCATTTTCTCTCCCAGGAACCTCTGCACTTAGAATGCTAATGTCGGTACTAGGAACTGAAGACAAAACTGTTATGGAATCATCATCCTTCAAGGTCTTATTTCCTACTCCTTCACACTATATCCGTTAGTCTATACTTTTTTTTTGCTGAGGGGGCGGTTTTCTTGTGTTGCTCGTTTGCGCAGAATTATTCTTGGATTGAGTGGCTCATTCTTTCTTTTTCTTTCTTTTTTTTCGTTTCACAGTACAGAAAAAAACATGTGAAGGTATGTTGAAGCCCTTTTGTACCTATTTTCAATTCCAATCTCCTCTCTTCCCTTCCAGAGGTAGCCACTATTTTGAAATTAGTAACTATCTTTCCTACTCATATTTTTTTCTTCATATATCTGTCCATTAACTATATTTTATATTGATTCAGGTTTTAAAATATACATTTATATTCATATATGTACCACTCAACATTATGTTTTTAGATTTTCTATGTAAAATTTACTTAGATTTTGTATTTCTGGGGTTTTTGCCATCCCCCCTCATTTCCTGCCTTCAATTGGATTGTCAATATCTCAAGTTCTTTTTTTCTTTTAATTTCCTTCTTTTCTCTTCTTTTGGTTTGGAAATTATATTTCTATTCCTTTACTGTTTATTCTTAGAAATTCTTAACAGAATGTAGACTTAATCAATATCTCTATTCTCCTCTGAACTAATACAGGACCTTAGGACTCTTGAACTCAGATCTTCCTTTGCAATGTCTCATGTTATTGTTGACTGGTATCTTAGTGTTATGTCATTTTTAAAGTCCTCTCAAAGTAGTCATCAGTGTTTATTATTTACAGTAAATCATTATTTAATTTTGACAGTATGTTTATAATTTCTTTACCCCCTGTTATGTTTTTCCCTCCACTTCTTCCTTCCAGATTCAATTGTTTTTCTCAGTGAAATAAACCCTAGCTTAGATCTTTTAGGAAGGGTCATTGAGTGGTAAACATTCAATCTCTGTTGGTTTGAAATGTCGATTTCACTTTCAGTCTGAAAGAAAAATTTAGCTGGGTATAGAATTCTAGGATCAGAATTATTTTCTGAGCAGCATAAAAGTGCCATTCATTTCCCACAGGCATCTATGGTGACGGATGACAAATCTGATGATGGCCTAATTGGGTATTTTTTACTTTTTGTTTTTAGGACATCTGCTTTGGTTACTCAAGATTTTTCTCCTTATCATTGACATTCTGAAGTTTCACCATAGTGTATCAAATCATGAATTTTAAAAATTATACTGCTGGCGCATTTGCACTCTTCTGAAATCTGACTCATTTATGTTTTACTTTAGTTTGGAAAAATTCTCAGAGGTTATTTTCCTAAATATTGTCTCTTCCTCCCTTTCTCTGCTCTTTGTTCTATCTGGAATTTCTACTTGATATATATGTATTGAAACTTCTCCATCTATTTTCCATAGCTCTTATGTACAATTTCATAGTTTCTCTGTCCTGCCTTCTGAGAAATTTCCTCAAATCTATCTTCTGGTTTATGGATTCTTTCTTCATTTTTGTTTTATCTATTCATTACCCTCTTCATTGACTTTTTAATTCCAGTGACTATGTTTTTCATTTATAGAGACTCAATTTCGTTCTTTTTCAAAGTTGTTTTTCTGTTTTTATATTGTCTTCTTTCATTATGGTTTCTATGCTTTTGTTTATATCTTTCGTCATGTTATAGTTATTTCAGAGTGTTCTTTTATATGTAGTTCTTTGAGTGCTGATTCTTCCCTCTGCTGTACCTGTTGACTTACCTCATTGTAGCTTATGCCTTCATGAACCTTGTAATTTTTTTGTGTGTGTGTGAGGGAGAGTATCCCTTAGCTAACATCTGTTGCCAATCCTCCTCTTTTTTGCTGAGGAAGACTGGCCATGGGCTAACATCCGTGCCTATCTTCCTCTACTTTATATGGGACCCCGCCACAGCATGGCTTGATAAGCGGTGCATATGTCCACGCCCAGGATCTGAACCTGCGAACTCCAGGCTGCCGAAGTGGAGCGCAGGAACCCAACCACTATGCCACCAGGCTGGCCTTGAACCTTGTAATTTTTGACTGTGTGCTTATCTTTAATTTTTTTTCCTTCCTAGGAGATGTGAAAGTGTTTGCATGGAGTGAGTGCATATTTTTCCTGCTAGGGCTCTAGAGCTTTCAAATATCCTGGCTGGATTTTTTATTTAATTTAATTTCTCCTCTTAGGATTCTTGAGTCAAGCAAGTAGTATAAATTCAGACCCAACACACACATGTATCTCACGCCTGGAATTTCTATTTCTCAAAGGTGTTTTTCTCCCATCCAAGTTCCCAGACATACAATATATCATTTAGGGATGCAACCAAACTTTACTATAGTGGCCTAACTTGGAAGGCTTTTCTTTTTCTAACATAACAAGAAGGTCAGAAGTAGGCAGGGGAGGGAAGAAATACTTTTCCTCAAGCTCACTATGTTTTCCTGCCCCTCCATCCTCAAGGAGTGGCTTTTATCCTTCTTCTTCTTTCATGGTGACAAGCTGGCTATTTCATTTCCAGCCTCACAGCCATGGTCCAGGTAGGAAAAGAGAAAAGGAAACAACAAGGGGGAAGGGATGGCCCCAGATCAGGCAAACCAAACTTTCCCAGAAATCCCTAGCCCACTTCTGCTTACGTCTTGGTGGCTAGAACTGCATCACATGGTCACCCCCAGCTGAAAAGCAGGTAGGCTGCACTGCTTGTGCTGAACACCTCGCCTTTGATGCTTCTCTTCATTCATGCCACTTGGAGGTTTCCTCCCTCTCCTCTCCACTGTGGCTGCTAAAACACATTTTTACTGTTTTGTATAATCCAGAATTTCTATGCATTTGGTTATGCTGTCATGTTGCTTAAAAAGTCATTCATTTGTCCACAAGCTAGAAGGTTCATTCATTCACTGAACAGATACTGAGCACCTACAGTGGTGAACAGAATGGATGTTAGTGGGACTGCTAAAGCTGTACCTATTTTTTCCCTCTGAGTCCATTTGGAAGTTCAGAGTTAGTGCAGGCTCTGCTCTCTTTGTCCAGCCTCAAATTCCACACTGGGGGTCCTTCCCAGAGAAACACTGCACTTTGTTTAGAAAGAAGTTCTGAGACCTGTAGCTGGGGACACAATGCTCAAAATATGTAGAAGAGGGAGGTGGCAGACTGGCTCAGCTATTCCTCAGCATTTAATTAATTACCCTGACTGTTTGCTCCCCTGTCCGCTTAAGCTCTCCATACCTGCTGAGCTTAGAGCCTCCCTGGGCAGAATGGCTTCCATCTCCACAGCAGCCGTCACTGGTGTTGGTTTAAATTTGTGGTTTCCTTTGGCTTATCCATCAATAGGAGTCCATCTGCTTTCTGCTCTTTCATAAATTTGTCAAGTTTTCTAATTGGCTGTAGGCACCTTTTCTCGTTTAAGCACTCTTATGGCAGCATTCGTTTTTGTGTATCATCGCCTTGATGGGATTTTGTGAACTGGGCTAAGTAAATGTTTATAGGCAATTAGCACCCTTGAACCAGAAGCTCCAGATATGTGGTCAGCATCCTATGTGCTCAGCACTAGGCTTGGCACTAAGAAAGACAAGAGAATACAGTATAACAGCTAATCTTTAGTACCAGTGGTGTGCTGTGTACCCAGCTTGCACCAACTTGCAAGAGCTGATTGTTAAAATTTCAGGAATTTTATGAGTTGGTTGACTTGGCTTTGGTGTCTTGAAACTGACCATGATAGGAGTATTTATATGACTGAAATCAGCAAATACTGTGGATCAGGCCCTCCCCTCTTTGAGAGCTGGTTGTTAAACATTTATCAGCACACCACTAGTCTTCACTCTAGGGCAACTTGAGATAAGACATACACTAAAGAAAAAGTAAAAGTCCAAGTAAGACAGCCATCAAGTGCAAAACAGAATAGTACAGACACTGCAACTGCAAAGGCATTCGGACCACAGACATCATTGTTGACTGTCGTAGTTGAGAAAGCTTGGCAAGGTAGTAACAGTGCAACAGAACATTGCTGCTCTTATCAAGGCAAAAGAGTGGGCTCTGAAGCCAGAGTTTGAATTCTAGCTCTTTCATTTACTGCTGTGTGACCTGGGAGAATTGCTAGATCTCTCTAGTAAGCATAATGACAGTCAACATTTATGGAATCCTTATTACAGGTAGGCACTGTGCGAGGCGCTTTCCATAGATGAACTTCATCCTTAGTTTCATCATCTGCAAGACATTTCCTATCTCAAAGGACTATTCTGAGCAGTTAATGAGATAATTCATGGAATGAGCTCTGCAGAGTAAAATCTCCATAAAATTAGTTTTTTACTGGCAATTTTCTTAAAGAAAGTAAGCAACTTCTACATGCAGATTTTTCCTACAGGGCCTCAAAAGATGGGTGAGATTTGGTTGTGTGAAAGGATGAGCAGAGGGCATTTCATGTAAAGGGAAGGCGGGTACCAAAGCAGAGAGTAAAGGCAGATAGGAGTGTGGGAGGTGGTTCCGGTGCTTGCCTGAGGGAAGTGGAAGCTATACTTTGGGGAGTAGTGACAACAATCAAATGGGTCAAATGGGGACAGATTATGGTAAGTCCTGTGTTTTAAGTAGAGAACTTTACATTTCCTGTGATGGGGAATAGGGAGCCATTGTAAGTTCCTGAAAGGGCAGAGAAATGATTAAAACAGGATTTTAGGAATAGGATTCTGGCAGGCAGGTGCTTGTGCAAAAAGAATTAGACAGAGGGCAGAGACCAGAGGCATAAGGTGTGGAAGTGGGAGAGAAAGAAAAGGCCACATCTGAGAGACAGTTCAAAAGAGGGATTCCAACTACAAAGAATTTTGTAAAAAGACAAAAGGAATCAGATTATTTCATAAATGAATAAGCTAGAAATATGTAGTCACAATATTTTTAAGAGCAATCTGAACCAGAAATTTTTATAATTTTATTTATTTATTTTTCCCCCAAAGCCCAGGTAGATAGTTGTATGTCATAGGTGCACATCCTTGTACTTGCTGCATGTGGGACGAGGCCTCAGCATGGCCGGAGAAGCGGTGCGTTGGTGCACGCCCAGGATCCGAACCTGGGCCGCCAGCAGTGGGGCGCGAGCACCCAACCGCTAAGCCATGGGGCCGGCCCTGAACCAGAAATTAAGGAAAATAAGAAAGGATTCTTTCTTCAATCCCCTCCCTGCAAAAAAAACTATTCTAATTTAAAAGTAAGAATATATATATCTTTAAATCAGTGGAAAGTTTTTTTTTTTTAATTGCATGTGGTTTTTGGTACCTTCTTTTAATTAGATTAAATTAATGTGAATAAACTTTTTGAGAGTTTGTTTGGTTTTATAACTGAGTATCATGGCATCTGTAGTTAATCCAGTTTTCCTAAATACCCACAAAATGATGTTAAATAATGGTTTTATCATGATGTGGAGCTATAATTTTTTGCTTAACCTCTGCAGAGGGTGGACAAAGGGGACAGGACATGCTATTGTGTGTACACAGGGAACTTGTTAGTGAATGTTCGTGAGCCCCTGTCAGCAGGACTTGCACATAGAGATTGATGCTCCCATGGGGATGCCATGCACGGAGCGCCCGACCTTGCCTCACTCTTGTCCCTGTGTGACAGCCAGCAGGGACAGTGGAGGATTGTGTGTGGCACCACACCAGCTGGACGTCTGCCTCCTCATTCTGGTCACAACCAGCTTTGGCAAAGGCCTCCGATGACCTTCACGCTGCTAAACCCAATGGAGATTTCTTGGTCCTCATCTTTCTTGAGTTCTGAGCAGCCTTGACACTTAATCACTCCCTCCTTTTTGAAAAACACTCTTTTGGCTTCTGAGACACCATATTCTCTTCCTTCTTCTCTGGCTAATCTTTCTTAATAAGAGTAAGTTTGTCGCCCAGATGTTAAATTTTGGAGCGTCTTAACATTTAGTCCTAAAATCTCTCTCTCTCTTTTTTTACTATTTATCTCCACCTAGCAAACTCATTGCTACCCATGGTTACCGTCTATATGACAGTGATTCCTAAATTTATATCACTAACCTGACCTTTCCTTTGAGTTCCAGACCTGTAGCCAACTCAACATCATTTGGCTGCCTTGAAGGTGCTTCAGATTCAATATGTTCTAAGCTAACCTCATGATCTTTTCCATTGTCTGATTTTACCCATTTCATCATAAGTCACCAGTGTCCATTTGAAACCTAGGCAGAAACTTAGGCATTATCCCCGATACCCCCATTTCTCCATCCCCCTCTCCCACCAAGGATCCAAATCTATCACCAAGCCCTGAAAATTTTACGTCCTGAATAGCTTTGGGCAATATCTACATCTTTGTATCTCTGTGTTCACTGTTGTTGAATTTACCATCATCCCTTACTTGGATTCATGTAACTGCCTAACTTGTTTTCCAGAATCTACTTTGGTTTCTTTTCAATCTACTTTCTGAGTAGTAGTTACTTATGTTTTCGAAACACAATTTTGGTCATGTTTGTTCAGGCCCCATGAAATCCTTTGTATCTGTCAGAAGAAGTTAGGTAACACATAGTAACAAACAACTCCAGAAGTCTCATTAGCTTTCAGCAACAGCAGCTTATTGCTCACGCACAGCATATCTGTGGCTTTGCTCCTTGGAAACTTCACTATGGAATTCAAGCTGACAGAGCAGCCTCTATGTGGAACATTGCTGGTCACGGTAGCAATGATCAGGACCAAAGAGAAAGTGTGATCCACATGCTGGCTCTTGAAGCTTCTGCCTGGAAGGGACACACATCACTGCTGCCCACATTTCACTGGCCAAAGCAGGTCACAGAGTCTCTTTGGAGTTCAAAGGGAGGGATGCACAGTCTTCCCATAGGGAGAAACGATGAAGGAAGTGAAGCCAGAGTATTTGGTGACCAGGAATACAATTTACCACACCCTTCATTGACTTCCAATTGTTTTGAGGCTAAAATCCAAAACCCTGACCAGGCCTACAAGTCTCCTGGTGATGTTCTTTCTGTTGCCCTCTCCATCTTTACTTCTCACTTTCTGCCCCTCATTGTTTCTACTCTAACCACACTGTTCTTTCATTCTTTGAACATGCCATGCACCCTCTCTTTTCAGGGTCCTTGAACATGCTGATTCCTCTATCTATTCTTTTGTCTGCCCTCCTTTCCGCCCTTAATTCCATGATTTCTTCATGTCTCAGCTCAGTCATCACTTCCTCAGAGAAACCCTCCCTGGAGTCCCAGACTAGATCAGCCTCCTTTGTCATATGCTTGCATAGAATGGTATTCTTTTCCTTCAAGGTACTCACCTGAGCTTTTAATTTATCAATCCATTAAAGTGATTATGTGATGAATGTCTCTCTTCCCTGTCTTGACTCTGAGATCCATGAGAACAAGAGCCATGTCTGTTTTTGCTCGTCATTATATAGACAGCATGCAGCATGATGCTTTAAACATAGTAGATCTTCAGTAAAAGTTGATTACATGAATGAAGGAGAAGGGGGTTGAAATGCCGGGAAGAACCATTGGAAGAATTATTTTTGACTTCAAGAAGAGAGTTCTCATGTTGAACAAGCTAAAAAGCTATACTTTTATGAAGGGCTTTCATGGAAAAGTGGGAGTGGATTTATTTATTATTTTTTTGTGAGGAAGACTCGCTCTGAGCTAACATCCATTGCCAATCCTCCTCCTTTTGCTGAGGAAGATTAGCTCTCAGCTGACATCTGTGCCCATCTTCCTCTATTTTGTTTATGGGATGCCACCAAAGCATGGCTTGATGTGTGGTGCGTCGGTCCATGCCCAGGATCTGAACCTTTGAACCCTAGGCTGCTGAAGTGGAGTGTGTGAACTTAACCACTATGCCACAGGGCTGGCACCAGGAGTGGACTTATTTTTCATTCCTTCAGAAAGCATATCTAGGACCAAAGTTTCGAAGTTAGAGGAAATGAATCAAATTTTGGTTCACTATAAGAATAAACTTTCTGACAACATGAGCTTCAATATTAGAAAGGTTATGTTCACTTTATTTGTTCAAGCAAAGACCAGTTGAGTAGGTGTAGAAAATGTCAATAGACATTCTGGATAGCAGCAGTAGCGGAAGGGAGGCATGATATTTGATCCTTTCAAATTCCAAAGTGGCATAGTTCTATTAGAAAGCAAGATAGTAAACAAGGGGACAAGAAAATACAAGACGTCAATTATAAGGCAATATAATTGTGTCTATAGAGTGGCACACCTATAGGTGTCATACTGATGTTCCTGTCTAGGCTTGAGAGTTTTAAGACTTGTCACGGAGGATCTTTCGGTAGGTCATCCCCAATCTATGCTTTCATCTTCAATTGCTTAAATAAATTGATTATAGATGTGTCTCCTTTGAAGGGCCAATGGAGTAGGCAAAGTGGTTTATAAACATAGCCTTAGAAAATAAAAAACTTCAACACTAGAACATGCCAGGTTAAATAGTGCTTAAATGATGGCAAACATTTATGCAAAACATGAAAGAAGAAATGTTAATTCCATTTTCTAATGCTATAGCATATACATGTATACAGGCATACTTCGTTTTATTGCACTTCACAGATATTGCATTTTTTTACAAGACTCTTTACCAGCGAAAAGATCACGACTCGCTGAAGTCTCAGATGATGGTTAGCACTTTTTAGCAATAAAATTGTTTTCGTTTTTTTGGTGAGGAAGATTAGCCCTGAGCTAACATCTGTTGCCAATCTTCCACTTTTTGCTGAGAAAGACTGGCCCTGGGTTAACATCCACACCCATCCTCCTCTACTTTATATGTGGGATGCTGCCACAGCATGGCTTGACAAGCGGTGCGTAGGTCCATGCCCAGGATCTGAACCCGAGAACCCCAGACCACCAAAACGGAGTGTGCAAACTCAACCACTATGCCATCAGGCCGGCCCCAATAAAGTAATTTTTTAATTAAGGTCTGTACATTGTTTTTTTAGACATAATGCTACTGCACACTTTATAGACTACAGTATAATGTAAACATAACTTTTACATGTGCTGGGAAACCACAAAATTTGTGTGACACTTTATTTCAATATTCGCTTGATTGCAGTGGTCTGGAACTGAACCTGCAATATCTCCAAGGTATACCTTTGTATATGTAGCATACATGTTGCATGCTTAAAAACAAACTTCCCTCTTGTATGTTTTTATCAAAGTAACAGATGAGTGGGTTATTTTACATCATAAAAAAAAAATAGCAGGGATGAGGTTATAACACAGTGTTACAATACATTCAATAGATGTAAGTCCACATTATAATAAATGTAAGACAACATTTTTCAAACTATTAGTCCAGAAGGAGAGTCACACTACACTGGAATAGTTCAAGTGCCGAAGGAGGAGCGCTTAGATGAATCCCTAGAAAATGGGGTAGATTTTTATAGATGGATGGACAGGAGGAAATGCAGTGAATATGACCACTTCACGTTCTAGATCTTCTGAGATAGTTTTGATTTCAAATATAACCACAGTCCTGCAAATATGGTCATAATTGGTTGAGCAGGTGCCCCACTTTGGGGTTTGAAATATGGTCAGTGTGGACGTGAACAAGTGCATGGAGTGAAATAGGAGACGGCTGAGCAACGAGGCAAGTAGATCAGCGCTTAATCAGAGCACGGAACGGGGTGGGTGGAGCAGCAAGGATGCGTCATCTTCCATCATCCAATCGCCGTCTCTCTCTCCAAGTTCTAAGGTCCTCCACACCCCCAGCCCCCATCAGGAAACCACTATGATACCGACGTCCCAGAGGGAGAAATGTTTGCAACCGTTGGAAATGTAATAGAACAAGAAACACGCAGTCAGTACGTGCCATCGGCTGCATAGATTGTGAAACAATAGTCGTGGTTCCATTTGTCCTGTGACAGGATAAAAATTGCAAATCTTTTATATGATAGAAACTCAAGCTTAAGAGAGAGCCTGAGCGCCATTTCCTTGACGTTTACCGTAGCCACATTTTGCAACCCTCCTCTCTCCCCCCAGCACCTCCCCAGCCCCATTTCTTAGCCAGTGTCTGCCGCTGGGGCACCCTGCACAGGTTTTGGAGACCAGAGCAGTCTGGTGAGACTGCCATTATAATGGCGAAGCAGTAGAAATAAGGTAGAAAAAGGGAGGGTGGGACTCGAACAGAGTAGATGGTACTAAAAGCAAATCGGATTTCCAATATTTTGTTTTTCCAGGCTACTAGTGAAATGCTTATGAAAAAAGAAAAAGATGCCTATAGAATAGATAAAATGTAAATAACATTAATCCATTCAGAGGAAGAATCTCCTTAGAAAGAGAAGAGTATTTCATCATTTTTAACTTTTCTTGGGTCTTGGATTCAAATTTCATTGTAATAGTTTAAACAAAAGTGGTACTTTTTTATACAACAGGAGTTGTTTATGAGGAGCTATGTAAAAGTTTGAATACTAAGGTGAGATTCCTTGTTTTAATGTTGTTTTTCTTTTGTTGATTCTTATTTAAATCTCTTCATTTTATGATTTCCACTTCACAAGAGTCTCGCTTTAATTAAGAAAATCCAATGTCTGGCATCTACACCGTGTAATTATGAGGCCAAAGAGATGGGACTGTCTGCACCACAGAAGGATCCTGAGTCCTGTTGTCCTCATTATACTAGAAAATACCATGCACTTAACATTATTCATAAATATAAAGTTTTCTTCTCAGTAGTATGTCTAATCCCACTTAGGCCTCCCTTTTACAATTTCCTAGGTTCCTATATTCCTCCTAAATCTGCAGCATTATCACTACATTCGTACCAAGTTCGAATAAAGATCTGTAGAGATAAAAGTGGCTTCTTTTCTTGTCTCCTGTCACTGCTGTTCCTCTCAGTTGATTCAGCTGTCAACTGCGGCCCAGAGCAGCTCTGAACACATGGTCACATAATTCATTAGCGTTTAAACCAGGCCTCAATCTCAGCCATTAACACATTCATTCAAACGCGTTTCTGAAAAACTTTTAAAAACCAAGTTGCAGCTGTTGGTCTGTGCTCATAAAAAGATCAACCTGCAGGGAACTAATAAACATAGCTAACATCTTAGACAAATATGCTTACTAAGTATATGTAGTTTTGTTTTGATTGAGTACCCCTCAAATTGTCTTTGAGTTGGGGAGAAAGTCAGCTTCACCAAGAGGACGGAAAATGAGAAGCATCTGAGTTTTGGTGAATGATTTTACATTCTGGCTTTAGATGAATTGTAGAAGTCAGTGTTTCTCCCAGTGGCCTCTCCAATTTGACCATGAAGTCAGAAGATATTAAGAAAATGCTACAGCAATTGTGCTAGTTAAAATGATGGACAAAGTAAATATAACTGGTGAGGACAATATTTTAGTGTAAATTCAAGTAGCAAAATTTGATCTAAACAAAGAATGTTGTGTTTTTAAGAATGCTCCTATTTTATTTTATATTTTTCCTCCCCAAAGCCCCAGTGCATAGTTGTATATTCTAGTTATAGGTCCATCTAGTTCTTCTATGTGAGCTGCTGCCACAGCATGGCTACTGACCGAGGAGTGATGTGGTTCCGAGCCTGGGAAGTGAACCTGGACACCAAAGCGGAGTGTGTTGAACTTTAATCACTGGGCCATCAGTGCTGGCTGTGTCGCTCCTTTTCAGATGCATCAAAGACAGCCATCTAGGCAATACACTTTGATGTATTGCTAACTTTTTTCTACAACTTTTTTTTTTAGCTTGGTTAATCAAGTCCTTGATTCAAAACATTTATTGAGTGCCAGAAATATTTACCCTGTTACTCAATATTCTCATTTTATAGCTCATCTTTTCTCATTCTATTCCTCCTCCTCCTCTTTTTTCTTCTTTCTCTAAAACCTCTTGAATTTTCCTACTCAGATTTGTCTTGAATTTTTTTCTTCATCATATAGATGTGAAATTTTCTCATAAAATCTGTTTTTTTCCCTGCTTCATCCTTCAACTGGAAGAGTGGAAAATATGCACCAATTTTAAATATAAAAATAATTATGCAAATATATAACTATGTTGTTTCTTTAGTTGTTATGAAATAATGAATTTGGTCATTGACTTGTTTATTTGGTATGTGTCCTTGCTTTTTAGGGAATTTCTGTCCACTTTGGGACTCACCTTTCTTGCGTTGCTTACTCAGTGGACTAATGAAGACAATGCAGCTCAGGTAAGAGTGAAATCATTTCAGCAACTACGAAAATCTGCAAGAAAGCATGGCCAACAGAAAGCCTTCCTTCTCTGTGTTTACACTGGTACCGATCTTAATGGCATGCTGTTAACTCAACATAAAGGTATACTTTTAGCTATGCCTTTTAAAATAATCAAGTTCAAGGGCATCTTGTTTATAACCAGTCATGTTCCAGGCCTATAAAGTATTTGCAATAACAATCCAAACTGGCATATAAGTTAAAGCTCACCCTGGGCAGCTTAAATTTGCGCGATTAGCTTGGGATTTTCTCATCCCCTAGCGCTGGGAAGCACAACCTCATGATCAAGTGCAATTCACATCTCACAATTCTGGGAATCGATGTACATGGATACACCATTATATTATTATTAAATCCAATTGCTTTGCAATTAACCCAATATGACACCTATACAAATGATTCAAATAAAGAGCCTCCTGTTTCACAGGAGACAATCAATAAAGCGAAATCACAGCTACTGACAGTGCCAGCAATTTGGCTTGTTACTACAGTATCACATTTTTCGCAGGTCGAGGCTGCTCTACCCCTACAGAATCACAGCTACCATAACTTTCAGCTATTGGCAATGCCCATGCCTCACAAAAGCATCATATTCAAACATGTTTGGCCATTCCTAACCCATCTTAGCTGAGTCATGAAAAGTTACAACCAATCTGGGATGTACTAAATCATACATTTCCTTCTTTGTTCCCAAAATGGATTTAGGACTTCTTTCCCCAGGAAAGGCTCCTCAATGGTGAAAAAGAAAATAGTTGCATTTGTTGACAGACAAAACACATTCTTAGAAAAAAACCAATTCTTACCCGTCCTCTTGCACAAATGGTTTACAGTTAGATGTCTAAAAGCAAAACCAAATCATAATAGCATCTTTCTCACTTCTTATTAGCGTTATTATTATTCTGTGGTTTTATCATCTCCATTTTAATTAAGCATAAGCCCTTCACAGTTCTAACCCTAATCAAAGCCAATCTTTTGCAAAAATATCACAACCCTCTAATTATATCACCCTCTTTTGACAGGTTTTGCCAGTGCATTTGTCTGAGAGAATCAACCTCTTGAGAGCAGGGACTGGAACACCCTCCAGAGTTGGAATAGAGTTGGGTGCAGACATTCAATAGGAGTTTGACAGCCTATGTGAGTACTGCCTTGTTAAGACCTCATAACTCCTTAATTTAAGTAGACTGAACCCGACCTTATGGAGCACTTAGGACAGGCACCGACTAAAAATGTATCTTTCCCATGTCTGTCTTTATATACTTGTTTCCAAACAGAGACCAGTCAAGTCAGGGTACGTTTCCACGAGGCCATTTTCATCTCCTGAGATGAGGAGAATAGAACATTCCGTATGCAAAATGTTTCTCTTTTTTAACATACAGTGTGGATGATTGAAACCAATGACTTATTTAATACTCTAAGCAGAGTCTGTTCTCCATGAATCATACTGTATACCTAACGGTGATGAAAATGTTCAGTTTGAAATTTCTCCCTGGCCAGAGAGGAAACCATGGGGGTGAATCATGGTTTTAGTGATGACTGTCTTGGGGAAGCTAAATTGGGAAGCCACAGGTTAAAAAAGGAGTAGGAGTGAATCCTTAACAGGAATGCAGTGGTCATAAACTCCGAGAAGGCAACAGACGCCCCCTTCTGCTTTTCACACCGGGGCCAAAGTGTGCAGAAGGTGATTCCTGAATATTCACCCAAGGGAGAGAAATTTTGAAAGCAGAGGAAACCAAACACGACCTGTAAAGTTACCCATTGATTGGGAAAAGAAACAAGATTTCTCATTGGGGGAAGGGAGATAAATGGGCGTCTGCAAAGAGGAACACAACCACACACACTTACTCATGTGAAAGAAATTCATTTAAGAGCCATTGGATTAGAGATGGAGATTTACATGGATGACTTTCAAGAAGAGAAGCGTGTAAGAGACAGTAAAGATACACATCCATCATTTGCTACAAACCTGTAAACAGCATTGGGGACTTAGGATACAATGTTAAGTGGAAAAATGGGCCACTAAATTGTAATTAAACTATGAGTGCAATTATGTAAAATGTGTATGCTATGGACAAAGACTGAATTTACATAGTTATTGTGCTCATGTTAATATAGGGAGGTTATTTGTTTTCCGTTGTTTAAATGTGTGGGTGTGAATGTCAGGGCAGGGGTGGGGAGAGACTATATATAGAGTTGAATAGTAATAAGACAGCAACACAAGGAATCAGGAAGCCCAGTGTGTAAGTTTCACACATTACGCCAGCTGCTAACTTAACCTCTCTAAGGCTCAGTGGCCTTATATAGACAGCGGAATAATAGCCACCTGCCCTGCACTAACAAGGTAGTGACAACACTTTGTAAATTGCAAGTATTGTAGGAGACTGCGTGAGGAATTCAGATCAGAGTGCTGTATAGGCCAGAGACTTTAAAAGTCCGGAACTCAAAAAATGATCCTGAATCCCTTTTCTCAGCAGTCACCATGGGAGCAGGACAACATGTGTTATCTCATTTAATTACACGATGTGCAAATGATAAACACTTCTCGGGCACTTACTAACTGCTTTACTAACCAGGTTTCCCCATATCATTTATAGAATAATCCATTTTTCTTGCATTTGAAATGATTTGAAATGCTCCCCTTATCCTGTGCCTGAGTTTATTTCTGAACTCTACTGTGTCACTGCTCACCATTCTGTTTTAATTATTGTAGCTTTGTAATATTTTTAATCTGCGAGGGCAACTTTTTCTTTTTTTTTTTTTTTGTGAGGAAGATTGGCCCTGGGCTAACATCCATGCCCATCTTCTTCTACTTTATATGGGACACTGCCACTGCATGGCTTGACAAACGGTGCCTCGGTGCATCTCAAGCCTGGGATCCAAACTTGAGAACCCTGGGGTTCCAAAGTGGAGCTCCCACACTTAACCGCTATGCCACCAGGCTGCCCCCCCCAACATTTTTTTTTTTTTTTTGCTGAGGAAGATTAGCTGTGAGCTAGCATCTGTGCCAATCTTCCTCTATTTTGTATGTGGGTCGCTACCACAGCATGGCTGACAAGTGGTGTATGTCCGTGCCCGGGATCTGAACCTGGGAACCCAGGCCAACAAAGTGGAGCGTGCCGAACTTAACCATTACGCCATGGGGCCGGCCCTAGGGCAAGCTTTTATAGTTTTTTTTTTTCCATAGGATCCATGGTAGAGTGGGAGCTATTAAGGAGGATAACCAAGCTTGGGCCCAAGGGAGTAAGTAACCAGCCCAGGTGCACACGGCAGTGTAGCATAGTCTTAGAAGAGATTTTGGAATCAGATAAAGCTTAGTTCAAATGCTGGCTTATCATCTGGTTGACCCAACGTACATTACTTAATCTCTCTAACCTCTTTCCTCATCTGTAAATTGAGAATAATACCACCTACCTCAGAATGTGGTGGTGTGGGTTAAATGACAAAATGGATGTGGATTTCCCCAACACGGTGCCTGGCACAGCACTGTTGTCATCCTTCCCTTCATTTGTATGCACTCTTAGTGGTGAGGACGTGGCTTCCCTTTCTTAGGTTTTCTTGTATCTGCAGAAAAAGGAAGAAGAGCCAAGGATCATCACCAACTTCTATGGTGCGTTCAGAAGGCTTCTTTCACGGTACACAGAGATACGTGATGACTGTCCAGTAAGGAAACAGGGCATTTAAATTGGACATGCGTATTCACCACTTCCTCAATATGGCAAAGCAGGAGATACTGTGTGCCATCTAATTCATAAAAGGCATGTCATTATGCAGCCAAGAACATGGGATGTCAAACAGGAATGCCAGGCGGTACTTTCCCGTTAGACCTTGAGGGGATCAGAGCACAGCAGAAGGGAAATTGCGGAAGGTGATGGGAACAGGGTAGGAACAGGTGAAAAATAGTGGGGCCTCTCTTCTCTCTTCTGCTCCGACAAGCTGGGATTTTAAGTGATTTAGGGGCAGAGATCACATCTATTATCTCCCTTTGTGTAGTTTCTGAAAGATTATTGCATAATATTTAAAATAGTTGATGATTAGAGTGAAGAAATGTCACATAGAGCCTCAGAGTAACCCTTTGTCCAAGAATGAACGACTTCACGGGAAGCCTCTGTCTCCTCTCCCTGGGAAGCCATGGATGGAGTCTGATCATAATTAATTTTAATAGAGACCTGATGTGATGTGATAGAATCTTGGCCATTCAAATGAAATAGAAACAGCCAGCCAGCTTGGACAAAAATAATCTCAGTTCTCTCTCTCTCACCATTGGCTTTAGAACAAGTCAAATCCAGTTAAAAAGTATTTATTTGTTGAGTGACTTTGTGCCTAACACTATAAAAAGGGATTCAAGAGAAGAACCTTGTCTGACATTCACTGTCTGAGATGGACGGACAAGAAATATAATAAAATAATAATATGTGCCATCTGTTGCGCCCTTGACTTATGCTATTCCCTGAGTTATGTGGTGGGGGTACATTATCTCTAATTCATGAATTCTCTCCCCAAATGTTTCCTGAATGCCTGTTATGTGCTAGGCATTCTAGTTGCTGGGAATACCACAGGCCAGAAGGAGGAGGGAGTCCCGGCCTTTGGGGAACCTGCATTCTAGAGCTCATAAGCAAGTGAGTATATAGTATCATTTCAGGTAATGATAAATGATAAAGAACAGCAAATCAGGGTAAAGGGATAGAGCGGGATTCCGTGTACGTAGTGGGTATTTTAGGGCAGCCCTCTCTGAAGATATGACCTAGAGGGACGGAGTGAGCTATGCACAGCCGGAAGGATGAGTGTTCCAGGCAGAGAGAATTGCAAGTGTACAGGCGCCAGGTGAGATGAGCGTGGCATACTCAAGGTGCCGTGTGGCTGGGATGGGGTGAGGTGGGGGAGGGGACAGAAGAAGCAGGAGACAGGCAAATGACTAAGCCACGTAGGGCCTTGTGGGAAATGATAAGCATTTCAGGTTTCATTTTTTATTTATTTATTTATTTATTTATTTATTTATTTATTTATTTTTTTGTTTATTGCAGTGACATTGGTTTATAACATTGTAAAAATTTCAGGTGTACATCATTGTACTTTTATTTCTGCATAGATTACATCATGTTCACCACCAAAATACTAATTGCAACCCATCACCACACACATGTACCGAATTATCCCTTTCACCCTCCTCCCTCCCCCCTTCCCCTCTGGTAACCACCAATCCAATCTCTGTCCCTATGTGTTTGTTTATTGTTGTTATTATCTATTCCTCAAAAAAGCAAGGATAGAACTACCATATGATCCAGCTATTCCACTGTTGGGTATTTATCCAAAGAACTTGAAAACACCAATTTGCAAAGGGACATGCACCCCTGTGTTCATTGCAGCGTTATTCACAATAGCCAAGACTTAGAAGCAACCTAAGTGCCCATCAAGGGACGAATGGATAAAGAAGCTGTGGTATATATACACAATGGAATACTACTCAGCCATAAGAAACGATGAAATCCAGCCATTTGTGACAACATGGATGGACATTGAGGGTATAATGCAAACTGAAATAAGTCAGAGGGAGAAGGTCAAATACCGTATGATTTCCTTCATTAAGTAGTAGATAACAACAACAATAAACAAACACATAGGGTCAGGTTTCATTTTGAGGACAATGGAAGCTCTCAGGAAATTTTGAGCAGGGGAGAGTTACCTGGAAACGGTCTCTGAGATGGAGATCTGTAGGCAGGAAAGACTCTCTCACAGCTATAAGAAAGTGGGAGAAGCAGGACTGGGTAGTGGGAGGGACAGTGTGTGTTACTTCAGCAGAGACCTCAGCTGATCCTGCTGGAGGCTATGGGGTTAGGAGGACACTTCAGAGTTTTCCCAAATTGAGGCAAAGGGCTGGACCTTGTAAGCTGGCACCAACCAGCTGCTGTCTCCCCAGAGGGGCTACAAAATTGGGTGAGGCAGCTCTCTTGGGAGCCGATGTCTGAAGAGGGTCTCGGCTGTGGGCCACCAGCAGTCAACACCCCCGCCGCCGGGCAATGACACCTCTGTCCTGAAGGGGGCATCTGGGTGGCACATCCCAGCATCCCCTACAGATTTGTTTCTGTTTTAATTCTCATAACAATCCTCCAAGTTAGCATTTTTATGTCCTTTCTGAAAGTCAGGGAAGTTAATAATCTGTTCAAGGTCACATACCTAGCAGATGTTGGATTTGAACTTAGGTCTCTCTGAGTCCAAAGACCACGTACTTAAAAAAAATTGTGGTAAAACATACATAAAATTTATCATTTTAACCTTTTTTTTTTTCTTTGCTGAGAAAGATTGTCCCTGAACCAACATCTGTGCCAATCTTCTTCCACTTTGTATGTGGGTCCCCGCCACAGTATGGCTTGATGAGTGGTATGTAGGTCTGTGCCTGGGATCCAAACCCGAGAACCCCTGGCCGCTGAAGTGGAGCGCATGAACTTAACCACTACGCCACCAAGCGAACCCCCAATTTAACCATTTTTAAGTGTACAGTTCAGTGGCATTAAGTACATTTATATGCTGGTGTAACGATCACCACCATCCATCCCTAGAACTTTTTCATCTTGCAAAACTGAAGCTCTGTACCCATTAAACAACAACATAATACAACCATAATATTGTTATTAAACACAGGAATGGTATTAAACAATAACTCCTCATTTTTCTGTCCCTCCAGCCCCTGGAAAACATCCTTCTACTTTCTGTCTCTATGAATTTGACTATTCTAGGTCCCTCATATAAGTGGAATCATACAGTATTTGTCCTTTTGCTGGCTTATTTCACTTAGCATAATGTTTTCAAGGTTCATCCATGTTGTAGCACGTGTCAGAATTTCCATCTTTTTTAAGGCTAAATAATACTCCATTGTATATATATACCACATTTTGTTTATCTAGTCTTCTGTTGATGGCATATGGGTTGCTTCCACCTTTTGGCTATTGTGAATAATGCTATGAACATTGGTGTACAAATATCAGTTTGAATCCTGCTCTCAATTCTTTTGGGTATATACCCAGAAATGGAATTGCAGGATTATATGGCTATTCTATTTTTAATTTTTCGAGATACTGCCATACTGTTTTCCACAGTGGTTGCACCATTTTACATTCCCACCAGCATTGTACAAGGGTTCCGATTTCTCTGCATTCTCACCAACACTTCTCTTCTCCTTTTGGATAATAGCCATCCTAATGGGTGTGAAGTGGTATCTCATTGTGGCTTTAAGACCACGCACTTTTCGTGCCACCATGCTGTTTCTCAGAAAGAATCAAAGATTGGCAGCATGCATCCAATTCCACCATTCCATTTGTGGGTGGAAATATTGACAACACTAGGTCAAGACATAAACTCAGGTAATTTCCCTGGATTGACAGGGAGCTACAGCAGACCACATTCTGAATATCCCCTACGACACCCAGACGCCTAAAGAACATTACAAAATTTGGCACCGTATACTGAATCAATCTTTAAAGGTTTTGCTCAAGGACCCTAAAATAGCTTAGAAAACTATGCTCTTCTTTGCACATTTAAGAATTGATGTTTATAATTTTATCATGAATTGAAATAGTTACAAAGAATATAATTTCCAGCATATTGTAAATATTGACATTTTAAAATAGAACTGTTCCATCATTGTTTTAAATGTATCCAAATGGAATCTAAATCCTATAACTGTTACCCACCATCATCCATTTAAGAAATATATAAGCAAGCCCATATTTAGCAAGCAAAATTGTATATTGTTCTGTTTTCTCTTTGAAATGTTATTTCCATTTCACTTCCCCTTCAGAATTTTATGCTAATGTAATATATGTATGATTGAACATCTTTTACTAAGTATCCCATCCTACTTTTATTTATCAAACATATGTATAAAAATTAAAATGTATACACTTTAAAATTCCTGTGACCACAGGATCTAAGTGCTTCCTGGATTGAGTTATCATTAAAATTACTAGTATTATACAATTGATCAAAATAACCTAAATGAATAGAACATTTTGATAAATGCTAACATAAAAAGTAAAGTTTTATTGGCAATTTGCATTTCTTAATAAGACAGATGATGCTGTTCCTTTTTCAAACATTATATGTATTGTGGATAAATAGTACTTGTTGCTAGAATGACATAGCGTTTACCATCCATTCTATTTCTATTTTTGTATTTTTTAGAGATGAAAAATCCTCGTTCTTATAAATAAAGAGATGAGAATGGAAAGAGTTTTGTTCTAAAAATGTCCTTCAATTTTGGGAACTCCTTCTGACTTATTTTCCCCAAATCACATGGTAATCCATTATTGAATATTAGTTTTAGTGATCTGTCAGCTGAAAATTCATTATTTCCTCCTTCAGTTTTGTGGAAAGCAAGGTATTGGAAACCACCAGACTTGCAAAGAATTTGTTACTCAGTCTATTACGGGTCAAGTTGTGCCCCTACCCACCCCCACCCCCCATTCATATGTTGGAATTCTAACCCCCAGTACATCTGAATGTGACCTTATTTGGAAATAATGTCATTGCAGATATAGTTAGTTAAGATGAGGTCATTAGGGTGGACTCTAATCCACTATGACTGGTGTCCTTATAAAAAGGGGACATTTGGACACAGAGACAGACACCCACAGAGGGAAGAGGATGTGAAGACACTGGGAGGGGCCTGCCATCTACAAGCTAGGAAGAGAGGCCTGGAACAGATTCTCCCTCACAGCCCTCGGAAGGAACCAACACTGCCCGGACCTTGACTTTGAATTTCTAACCTCCAGAACTGTGAGGCAGGAAATTTCCGTGGTTTAAGCCTCCTGTCCGTCGTATTTTGTTACAGCAGCCCTAGCGAACTAATAGACCTTCCTTAGAGCCATCCACCTCCCCCACACCTACGCCAAGATTTTCAATTTTTCCTTTATTTGGTGCCCAGGAGGGTTTTTTAAACCCCAGACCAATGCACCCCAGTAAGGTTGGGAATGAGTCAGAGGGGCACCTTTCTTTTGAAAAGTGGGGGAGGAGCCCTTGTGAAAGGGAGGCGGGGGTGTTTAATAAAAAGCAGGCCTGGAATTTGAAGATCTGCAGGTTGCTTTCCCTCAAAATATCCTTGTCATGGGCCCCTTTGGAAAGCCTTAGTCAGCTCCTGAGGAATAAATGCATCTACTTTGAAGATGACTGTGCTGAACTGTAGAAAACCTACTGTAATTCAGGGATGTGGAAAAACTTTTGTCAGCTGGAGGTGTTGATGACATTTTCATGGAGCATATGACATCAGCGGGCCTTCTGGGTAGAATTTTGATTTGTGGTGAGAAGGAAAGGCCTTCCAGCCAGGGTGGAAGAACTTGGGAATGGACTTCTGATGAAACTAAAGAGTTGGTAGTGTGGGACCAGCCCACCGAGGACCTGTGTTTATGGGCCTAGGAGCTTATCCTTAGGTACTGGAGATTTTTGTGTGAGCAAATACCTAATGAAAGTGATGCTTAGGAAGATGAATTGGGCGTCCATATGGAGGAAGGGAGGCTGTGTACAGAGCTAGGAGGCAGGAAGCAATCCAAGGGTGTGATCCTTAACTCGTGGATTGGTATAATGGCGTTGGAAGTCGAGAGGCGCTGCTGGTTGGTTGTGATGGAAAGAGAAATTGCATGCCTATATTATGGTTAAATTGTGCACCAACTGCTTGATGCTCTTCATTTCAGATGGGCTGCCAAGTTCCAGAGCTAACACCCTCCCCTTCCTCCCCTCCTGACACCGCCTTCTGTTTGGTGGAATACTTCAAGTCTACAAAGACTCTGCGTCTTTCAGTTAGTCAAGTAGAGGGACAATAGGGGCAACGTTTCTCCATTGCCTGGCTGATCCTTTCATTGTAAGGACGAAATGAGTAAATGTGTGGGAAACACTTGGTTAACTACAAAGTACCCCGCACGTGTAGAGATATGACCGTTCATTGCTCATTACGCTTGTTGCACGCTGCCCTTTCTTAGAGGTAGTGAAGAGGTTTTCTGAGTGCCTCATTTCACATTAGCCTTGAGTAACTGCAGTCCAGGTAATAGAAGCTCCATTGTGCGTTGCTAGAGAATTTCACTGGGCTTACATCCCTTTCCAAATTGAGAAGGTGTCAATACCCCCCGCTGAGCCCCACTAGGGGGAAGAGGCCCTCTTCACGCTCCTTCTGGATTCCCTGAGGTGTCTGGCGTCATGCCCAAACACCCTCCGAGGACTGTTCATTTTCTGTCATAATTGTGAGCCTTCCTGATTATGTAGCAATGGAAACAAAGCTTTCCTATGCCCTGAAAATCAGATTTTTTATGGCCACATGCTCTCCCCACTCTGCAGTCTAAGCAGGGAAGCACACTGAACATTAGAACAACCCAGACACACAACTCTCTTTCTCATATTATAGACCACTGTGTTTTTAAGACTCTGAGAGGATAAGAAACTAGTTTTATACTAAAAGAAATTGGCAGTCACTTTCCTTATAGTCGTCTCTCCAAAACTCATTCACGTGAGTGACCCTCTATCTATGACCCTGAGGGTGGTTGGAACCTTCCTGTGTTCTTAACCCCTCAGAGTCTCTCTTGGTTGTCATGGTAGAGACGTATCCTACTGGCTGTGTGGCTGCAGACTCTACTAGAACTTATCATTTGGCATTTCTTCCAAGGAGGAAAAGGAGATTATCAATAATATTTGAGTGAGTTTTCTTACCTAATTGACTCTGCCATCTCTCATTCATGTGTAAGTATCTTTATTTATATGGCTGCAGCAAAAGCATATCCAATGGTAGAAAGAAACGTGCAAGCAGCTGCTGATTCCCTCCACACTGATGCCTGCTCCCACTTAATAGATGGGGAAAATCAGACTGTGCGGTGAGATTATAATAGTCCCTATTGTTTCACTTGTATTTACCAGGTGCTGGGCACTGAGCCAAGCACTTGAGACATTAACTCGTTTTATCCACCAACCCATGGAGTGGGAATATTAACATCTACATTTTACAAGGGAAGAATGGAAACCTGAAGAGGTTAAGTAACTTTCCCAGGATCACAAAACGAGTAAGTGGCTGTGTCAGTCAGTACAAGTTAAATTATGCTTTGTAACAAACAGCCCCCACATCTGAGTGGCTTGCAACAACAAAGGTTTATTCCTCACTCAGGTTACAACTCTGTGGAGGGGCCCTGGAGGCTCTGCTTCTCCTCAGTCTGGGATTTGGGCAGACGGAGTGGCCACTACCTGGGAATTGTCATGGCAGATGGAAAAAGAGAATGTGGCCAAGTACTCACTGGTGACACATGTTCCTTCTGTTCATTTTCTTGGTCAGAGCCTGCCCATGGCCACCCCTAACTTCAGATGGCCAGGGAAGTACAATTTTACCATCTGGGATGGAGAGGAGGAATATTTAGGCAGCTCTAATGACTACCACAGCGGCAGAGGAAGGATCTGATAAGAAAGGTATTCTCTCAGGCCTGTGTTCTATCCCCCCATGAATGCTTCCACTTGCTGAGCACCTCCTGAGGGCCAGGTGTGGTGCTAAGCATTTTACAGATATTATTTTCCATCCTCACTGCAAACCTGTTAGGTAGATACTATTATTATTTTCATTTTACAGATAAAGTTTTTATTGAGCCCAGAAAGGCCTTGAAATAGCTTGAGCCAGATGGTGCCTCGTGCAGCCCTGAAGTCAGCCTGACTCTGGAGACTGTCTTTTCATTTGCCACAAGGATTTCCAATGCCACAGAAGTCACTTCAGTTTCACAATAAAAGAACCATATACACTTTTTAAAAAAAAGATTAAAACTTTATTTAATCATGTTTATTTATTTTCTAATTAAGAAAGATAATAATTGCTCATTATTAAAATTCAGACGATACTTACAGGTTTGAAGGAGGAAGTAAAAAATGAGTAATAACCAAAACATTTACAGAGAACCACTGCTAACATTTTAGACATGTCCTTCTAGACATGCTGACTTGTAACTTGCTTCTTCACATAACAATATGTCATGAACATCTTTCCAATACATATATTTCATTTTTAATGGCTGCATAATATTCTATTGACTGTGCCACAATTGAGTTGGAACATTGTGATAAACATTGATGAACATTTATCTTGTTTTCAAGGTATCACTGTTCCTTTGTTTTGAATTCCATTTCTTTCTTAATATGATGTCTAACAGCTTTTCCAATTTTTCTTAACCAATTCATGCCTTCACTGATGAGAAACACTGTAATGGTCAAAGATTTTTACTCAAAACATTCGTTCCATTGTTACCACTTTCCTCTCCCTCGACCATAGAGACCCCCCTCAAATGCTATTAAAATGTTTTTGTTCCCAGAGTATCAAGCCAGGGGTTTTCCTTGACATTTCTTTCTGGTTTCAGATAATTTTTCTGAAATTCCCCTATAAACTATTCTCCTTATTATTCTTCTTTTGCCTTTTGTTTTCTTTCTGTTTTTTTTTTGTATATCCATACTGCATATTTTATTTTATATTCGCATGTCTATATTCTAGAACCATTAAAATGTTTTGTGTTTTTCCTGGCTGTTACCTCTATGGCAAGACATTCACCCTGTTCAAGCTCTAGCCTCCCAGCTTCCTGTTTCTAAGTACCCCCTGCTCAGCTGCACCACACTCTCACCCACTGCACATCCCCTCCTCTGCTGGCGTTGTTCCCTCAGCCTGGAATGGCCTTTGCTGTCATCTATGGTTGGTCTTCAGAGTCCAGCTCAAATGCCTGCTCTTTCAGGAAGCTTCTCTGACCCCCTTCCTAGCCAAAATTAATTGTTCTTTCTTCTGTGTTTCGCGGCCCTTTACCTTCAATATGCACTCACTTAGGAAAACATTTATTCAGCGCCTGAAGAGCTGGGCAGATACAAGGAAGAAGCCTTGGTATCCACTCTCTAGGAATCTTCAGCCCCTGGGGAGATAGGCAGACACATGATTTCAACCCAGCATGGTAAATGCTCAAGTGGGTGTAGGTGCAGGGCTCCACGGGAATAACATGGCCCGGCCAGCACTGGTTGACTTATTGATGCGTGTTTTCCCTTAGTAAAGTCAAGTAAGCGATCCATCTCTTCAATTCGCCTTTTGATCCCGGCCGAATCTGCCGCGGTACTTAGTCGATAGCAAGCACCCGCCACGCCTCACCTGAATGAACAGATATCTCGGGTGGTGGACCCCAGGCCCAGGTCCAACCCCATTCCCCACATTTCTCGGAATCAGTCTACTTTTCACATCTTTCTCTCTCCCCTGAAATGGATGCACATTCCCCTCCAGATTTAGACTAGAAGTAATGACTCCTTCACGAAAGCCTGGAAAATATGACTTTTCCAAAAATGGTGTGAGTCGGTTAAAGATCTTCAGGCTCCTGGCAACTGGAGGACGGGCTGTGCCCTAATAGCACGCATCTCCCGCGAGGCCTGACCGGGAATTCGCACGGGCTGCGCCCACTCCGGCCGCGTTCTGCCCCCTGCTCCAGCGCTGCCCGCGGCCGCCGCCACCCCGTCCGCGCGCCGCTCCAGCCCGGGTTTTGCGGCCCGCCCGCCGCCGCGCTCGCCGAGCAGGGAGCTGGCGCCGCCGAGGCCGCGGCGGCCGGGGCGTGGGGGCAGCGCTGCGCACGCGCGCTCGCGGGGGTGGCGGCTCCCTGCGTTCCGGCCCCGCGCGCCCGGAACCCTCGCGCCGCCGCCCCGCCTGGAGCCGCCCGGGCCCCGGACCCGCGCGCCTCGCGCCGCCGGGGAACATTTCCCCCGCCCGCGTCCTCTCCCCGCGGCCGGGAAGGAACATTCCTGGCTCTCCCCGCCCGCCCGCTCCTCCCCCGCCGCGTGTTTTCCGCCCCAGTAAAGACCATGCCCCACAAATAAGCCTCGGATGCCCTTTGCCGACGGGCGGGAGGGCACCGCGCGGGCCATTTTCAGGGCGCGTCTCCGGAGCCGCAAAAAGTCTTGTTTTCTCCCCAAAGTGGAAGGTGTGGGGGCGGGGGCGGGCCAGGGGCCGCTTCCAACTGCTCCACACGCTCGACTAGTTGTCAGTAAAATCAAACTGACGTCAGCCCGGGGGAAAAAGATAGGGCTCTTTTGTTCTCATGCTCTCCCCTCCCTCCCCGGCGATCAAAGGCAAAAAACATTTTTTGGAGGTGGGGGGGAAAGACAAAAAGAAGAAGAAGAAGAAGAAGAAGAAAAAAAAAAAAGGCCATGCCAAGAGATAGCTTCCATTAGAGCTCCGGCCCGGGCGGTGGGAATGTTTAATGAATGCAGGGAGCCTTTTGATCCCCCTCGCTCGGCTGGGTCCAGCAGTGCCGGAAGGTTAGTTGCATATCCTGTGGCTGATCTGAAATTCGATCAGCAGAGGGGGCCCAGAAAGGAAAAGCATTTTAATGGGAATCAATAGAGGATCATAGGTCCTGGAAGGAAATACGTGTTGATTAAAAATGCCACAAGATTAAAAAATGTTCACGACTGGTTAAAAAAAAAAAAAAAAAAAAAGGAGAGAGGGAGAGAGGAGAGGAGAGGGGGAGGAGGGGAAAAAACCCTTAGCAATCTATTTTCTGTGTGTGTTGCTGCCAGAGAGGCAGTCAGCAGACCAACAGTTTGTGTAATGCTTCAAGCTACAGCGGGCAAATTTAAAGCTGTATGCGCAGAACAACATAATAAATACTTATTGAAAATGCATTTCTATTTCTAAGCGGGGTTCACTCATGCATTATACAAAACACCTAGGGCTGCAGTAGCGAGACACAAGGGGACAAATAAGGTGTACTCAGACTGAAGTTCTTAAAACTAAACTCTCGGGCTTTTAACAGTTGAAGGCAAGAACATATACTTGATTTTTTTTTTTTAAATCAAAAACTGAACTAATAGCTTTGAAAGATACCGCAGACTTAAATTGTCTGAAACTTTTAAAAAGTTGTTATATAAAAAAACATCTGGTATGTTTGTGAAGAGAAGGGTGGGGAGGGGAGTTAGTGGTAGATAGCATATTGATTGGATTACAGAGTGGAAAATTATTGCCATGTAGGTAGAAAAGGTGATCAACCGTGTGATAAAAACGGTTGAGGGTTATATGGCTGTTTACCTACTACAGTGGGAAAGGGAAAAGGGCCTTTCATCCCACTTTTTAACACAAAAACACAAGTGTGCACCCCATCTGCATGGCCTCTTGGAGAAGAATCAATAGCATGTCAATGTTTACACGTTTAACAAAGTTCCTTCGTTATTGTAAGGGAGTGCAGACAGCGATGGTGATGGAATCTTCCTTTCAATATTCTTTTAGAGGCTCCTCCATGGGCTCCTGCATTCTAGTCCTCACCCGTTACTGCAGTTTTCCTTATTCTTGCCTTTTTGAAATCTCTCTGAATAACATAGAAAGGAGCAAAGAGGTTTTTCAGGGTAATTTCACTTGGATATTCCCAATATTTAATTTCGGTAGTTTGGATAAAGCAGCATCTGTCGAAATTGAGATTTCCTTGTTCAGCAACAACTCCTCTTACCTCAATATTTTCTGGCTCTACTAGATTATAAAATCCTTGGAGGAAGGGGATTTATCTCCTTTCTCATTCGTATTTCCAGCGGTGCTCCTGAGAACAAAACCTTACATATAGGAAGTAGTAGAAAGAGCTGATTGAGAGTGCTGCCGATTAATACTGGCAATCACACTTTGAGATCCATTCAGAGAGAAATTATTGCTGGGTAACTTCAGACAAGTGACTTTGCATCTCTGAGCTTCAGGTCCTTCATCTGTAAGATGAGGGATGCTTATAGCTACCTGTCAGGGCTTTTGTGAATGAAATAACGTATGTGAAGCACACTGTGATGTGTCTGGACATATATGTAAATGTTTTCCTTCTCCGAAGAGGCCCCTGAGCTGAGGCCATGCCTCCTTTATTCACACTCTTGTGTAGTCTCTGCCTGGAATCTGGGCTGCGTCTGAAGTGACCGTTTATGACTTTCAAGGCCATATCATAAGACTCTTGTGTTTCTTGCCAACCTACAAAAACAGAAACCGGTTTAAGAGGCACAGCGTTTATGTGGGATCAAAGAATTGCAATTCGGGGAGCACAGATGCAGGTAGAAACCCAAATAGTGTCCCAACTACAGGAGAGGGGCTCAGGGTTTTTATGGGTAAAAGGGAAGAAGATGAGGTAAGTTGTATTAAAGAAGTGTTCACTGGTGCTAGATGAGGTAAGGCTAGGTTGTACTTCATAGATTGGCCTGAGATTTGGTCATCAGGCAAAAGGCTAGACGTGTACTTCATTGATTGGTTAGCGATTTGGTCATCAGCAAAGTCCAGTTTCATCAGTCCTTACAAACAGGACATTCTTGTCCTCACATTCTTGGAATGTTGGTGGTTTGGTCCAGTTTAGAAGATAAAGAAAATAAGATGTGCAAGACGATTCCTCTGAAATGACTGCTCTGGCTCTATTTTAATATGGCTCCACTCATGTCATCTTCCATGTTCTTTGGCTGGGTCTCTTGGGATGTTCTCTCTTGGGACACTCCCTTTCAGGACCCAGCTGCATTCTTCCAGAAGTAACTGTAGGCCAGGATACCTGTAGTGTGCAGCCTGATAGTGTGCAATTGCTCCTAGCAATGAACTCCCAGCCCACAGATAACATCAATTGGCAGCCAAGTGAATGAGCCAGCTTGGATGCCCAGTTCTGTTGAACCTTGATGACTCCAGCTAACTGTAATTGTGTGAAAGACCCCAAGCAAGAAGTGCCCAGCTGAGCTCGGTCAACCCACAGAACTGTGAGAGATAATAAATAATAAATATATAAAATGAGCAAATGCTAGCTTTTTATCAATATCTTAATTTTAAAGTAGATACTAAACCTCTTTGTTGAATAAACATAAGTGAAATAAGCTAGCTACTTGGCGGCCTCTTCCTTGTCCCTTCTTGACCCTGGGTTACTCTTCAGCACCCCAAATCACCTTAGTCCTTATGGCTAGCAAGCTGAGTGCTGGCAACACAAAGATGCAGAATTTTGTAAGGCCTTTCCTCCGGGAGCTCAGAGTCCAACCGGGAAGAGAAGATGCTTTTTCCAAGAAGGAGAAGCCATTTATGCACTGCTAGGTCCTGGCATAGCAATGAGTGTTGAACCATCTGTTGTTAAATAAAAATATTGTTTATTTTCTATAACATGTGCTTAGGAGGGGGAAAAGCTATCTAGGGTTTGAGCTGGCCTTTGCTCATAGAGATATTTTTTTTCTTCAGCTTCATTCTGGTGTAGTTCTACCTTTCCTGGGATTTTCAAAATATTAGAGTTCAGGAGGACAAATTTCTACCAGTTTAGGAGCCACCAAAATGAGCAGATGTAGCATCTTATTTTATTTATTTTAGTATTTATAGTACTGAATGATCACTTGGGAATATACATCTTCCCTTGTGTAACATAGTCCGTGCCCCTTGGTTGTTGGTCGAGAGTAAACAGTTTTTTTTTTTTTTTTTGTGGAAGGAATACAGCTTGGGGATGACCCCCTTTTCTCTGAAACCTCCTGCATCTACCATGCGCTTCACTTCCCAGGGCTACGGTAGTCACCAGAGGCTCCTCTTCCATCACGAGTAATTCTACCCAAAAAGAGTACGAGAGAAGGGGAGGCGTCGGCAGGAAATCAATTGAGGCTCACAAATAAGTAAAGTACAACTTAATGTTTGTGTTTTTTCTTACATTTACTATAAAATGTTTAAATAGATTTAAAAAACACCGCACAAAGCTTTTTTGATCTGGTTGATATATGTGTGTGTATATACACATAATGAGGCTGGTGAAAAAGATTTTTCAGGAGCAAACGGATCAGCTACTACTCCTCACCGCTCTTCACAGCTCCTTCAAAAATTGCATTCTGAGTGCGACAGTTACAAAAACCTGCTGGAACGGAAATTGCTTTCTGGAACGCACCAGTTGGGAAGTGTAATATCTTCTCATAAGGTGCTGGCCAAAGTTGCACCCCACCCCTCGCTGCCATCTCTGGCTTGGTTTGCATCCTCTCCACGGGGGCTTATCATGCTGCATTCCCGTCAGATGGTCAGGTCTCCAGATCAGTGTCTTGGGGATTGAGCCTGGCTCTTGAAATGCGGCCCTTTTCATAAGCTAATAAATGGTGAACCATTCATTTAATTCTTCATTCATTCATTCGTGCAACACACATATATTACCTATCTATTGTGGGCCAAACACGTATGGCTGGGGATACCGAGATGAGCAAGACGCAGTCGTAGCCTTCCAACAGCTTCCAGGCTTGTTGGAAAGACCCGCAGGGAATCAGATAAACCCTCATAGAGAAACTGGAGTGATTTTGAAAACTCCCAGGACAGCAGTCAGAGAATAGACGAGGGGACCTCAGAGAGTCTGACCTAGAAAAATGGCTGGGACTCAGGCAGGTGAATGTTGGGACACGGGAAAGTGTATTTAGAAGGCAGATTGGAATTGCAACTATTTGAGATGTTGTGTGGAGGTTACTAATTTTTCCCTGGAATCTGTAAAGACATCTAGACGTGGAGATGCTTAAGCTAGTCTTGACACTAAAAAAAAAAAATTTTGAACAGTGATTAATGTAAGACATCACTCAGTCATCTTTTAAGTTATGAGCTGTTTTTCAGACTAAATGTGCTCACTTTGACTTATGTTTCCCAGCAATGGCTTCTCTTGAGTTGCACCTGAATTAACGGTAGTGGCTGCCATTTTCGAAAAGTGATTATTTTCTTCTACTTTTATGATTGTTGTACCTTAATGTCATTGTTGATGTTGATTATGTTCTGTAATATTAGTGGCTTTCTTTTGTACCTACAAACATTCTGAGGTGTTCATACTCATTTTGTAGTTACATTATTTTAATTTTTTTTATTGTGGGAAATATATATATAACATAAGATTTACCATTTTAACCATTTTTAGTGTACGGTTCAGTGGCATTAAGAACATTTCACATTGTTGTGCAACCATCACCACCATCTGTCTCCAGTAACTCCCCATTCTCTCCTTCCTCCATCCCCTGGAAAATCCTATTCTACTTTATCTCTATGTATTTAACTCTAGGTACCTCATACAATCATTTTACATTTTAAGCTTTTTGGCAGAATGACTGTCAGACTTAAAATGGTGCTGGAGAAAGATTTTACAAGATGAATTACTGAAATTTTTAATACATTTAAGGGTTCTGCACACAGATTTTTAATTTTCCATGAATGTGTAATATTCTGAAGCTGGCTATATCAATGTGTCTCAAGTTATCATCCATGGGGTCAAGACTTTTAGCTTGATAAAGACTATTGAACAATTAGGGTGGCATAATAGTACTGCAAATTAAGTCATGAGATTCTATCTCATCTAATTTGATTGGATCTTCCTTCTATATGTAAAATTAAGTGTCCTTGAGCTAAAACAATCTTATTCAATATTTCTCAGCACAAGTTGCTTATCAGCTCCTTTAATGTATGACAGAAGATGATTGATATTATGATGTATTTTTATAATCACTCATTTTACACATTTCTGAAGATAGTAAAAATAACATTTTATCTCACTCACAAATATGTGAGAAATAACACTTTATACTCTAATGTATAAAAATTTCTTAATTTAAATAGTAAAAGTGACTCTGAGAAATAAAGATAGGAAACTGTAGCTTAGTGTTCCAAACTTTTGTAAAAAGTATATTATACAGTAAGATTATAGACACACACTTAGATTATAAATAATTTTATTGCCAAGTTATCCATGTAAAAATTTAATTAGTAAAAATTATCCATTGCAATAAAAATAATCTCCATAATGGCAAAATTTAGGCATTTACAGCTTTTTGCTTTCAGTATGATGTCATCTTTGCCAGAATGATTTGAAAAAGGTTTTCACTCTTAGAACTAATTTCTTTATAGGAATTCCAGTTCTCAGGCTGCATTAAAGACAGAGAGGAACCTCATTAATTCTCACTTTGCTAATCCATAAACCCTATAATTTCCACAAAAATTCCTTAGCAGTATCATTTTACTTCACAGGAAACATTTTATTGCCAGGAGCTCTAGGCAAATCTCAGATCACTAAGAATTCATTACTTTTGCCAAATATACTATAAGCCATTCACTAGCTGGCTATCATAAAGTATTATGACTCAACTACAGTTATCTAAATAAAGTAGTAAAGCAAATATCTTGATTCCAAGTTCAGATATAATAAAGTACACATGCACATGTGCATATATTCACATATTTCCATACATAATAATATATATTATGTGGCAGATTGTTATAATAATAGCCCCTAATAAATTATCCTTCATTGTATTCATGTTCCTTTGCTGCTCCTTCAGTCAAGATGGGGAGTACATTTTTCCATCCTTTGACTATGGACTGGCCTTGTGACTTGGTTTGACCAATAGAATATGCCAGAAGTGACACTGGGTGTCTTCTGAGACTAGGTTTCTAGAAGCTTTGCAGCCTCCACTTTTGCTATCTCGTAATCCCGAGACTACCATGCTGTGAATAAGCCCAGGATGAAAGACCTTCTGGAGAGAGGCCCAGGTGAGCCCACCCAAACTGCCAGCTGATTGTAGCCCAGGAAAGACCAGCAGGAGAACTCCGCAGCCAATCCACAGAATCATGAGAAATACTAAAATGTGGCTGTTTGAAACCACTAAGTTTTGGAGTGTTTTGTTGTGCAGTAATCAATAACTGATACAGAAATTGGTATCTGGCAGTGGGTGCAATTGTAGCAAAACCCTGGAGCGTCTGGCATTGGCTTTGGGACTGGGTGGTGGGTGGATGCTGAAAGGGCAGCGAGGAGTTTGTTTGAATGGGAGGAGCTGTGAGAAAATTGCTGCTGGAGGGGCGACCCATGTTGTATGATGGGGAAGCTGATGTCACAGTAGCTAAAAGGTAGAAGATGTGCCTCGTGAACTTGGGAACTTGGCCAAGGCAAAATTTTGTAACTGCCCATTGACTGTTTTTTTTTTTTTTTTTGACTTGGGAAGAGAGAAATGAACCAAAGAATGAAATGTTTAGTTTATAATTAGAATTTGCAGGGAATATGAAACAGCCAGGACTTTTTAGTTAGAAAATAAAACTATTTCACATTTCTAGTGTTTCCAGTCAGCAGAAGACTCTCAAAATAAGAAGTGGCCTCAAGGTAAACACTGAATCAAGGGTGTGGCCATAAGATCTTTGTTAAGACTTCAGAAAAATTTAAGGAGGTACCCATAACCCTCTCAGCTGGAAGAAATAGTTTCTAAGAATCCTAAGGGCATTATCCCATAGCAACTCGACATGTCTAAAGCAGAGAGAGGTATGTCTTAAAAGGAGTTATGGATGTGCCTTTTGGGCATGGATAGAAACACTAAAATTTATAGGAAACCCACAAAGCTTTTTGAGAGTATTGTATTTATGAGAGCACTGTCAGCTTGGATTGAAATTCAAAATGAAGAAGAGGCTTCTGGGCTCCCAACTTTCTATGGGCAGAGAGAAGATGGAGAAAGCTTCTTAGCTGCAAACATGGACCATTTTTTGTGATAAAGGAAAGGTGTTTCAGAAGGTAAAGCCACAAGTCTGGGGCAGAGCCAAGGGCTAGGGAGAACAATAATTGAGGGAACGACTGCTAGGGAGCACAACTGGTCCCCAATAAAGGATCATTCCTTGTTCCTAGAAGAGGAGCCCCGAAACATGTGCCCAGCTTGATTTCAGAATTGTTATAGACCAATGATGCTTCTGTGCCTCTATGTCTCCCTTTTTTTAAATGGGAGTATCTACTGCAGTTATTTTATTCCTCTTTTTCCATTGTATATGGGGTATTTGGGGTATATAATTGTCTTTTTAGTTCACAGATCTCTAGATGAAGAGAAGCCACAACAAAGAGCTGCACATAAGTAGCATCAAGTGTTTGGATTTTATCTGCATGAGATCATGGGCTCTGAGCCTGATGCTGGGATTGGATGAGACTTTGGGGATTTTGCATGGGAAGGAGACATGAATCACTGGGGCCAAAGGGAAGACCGTGGTACAGCAAGATGTACAATAATGGTCCTCATGTCTTTTTGTGATGTGACTTTGCTGCTCCTCCCATCAAGAGGTCTATTTCCTCACTCTGTGAATACGGGCTGGCCTTATGACTTGCTCTGACCAATGGAATATAGCAGCAGTGACAAGGTACAACCTCTGAAGCAAGGGCTTAAGAAGCCTTGAAGCCTCCGCTTTTGTTGTCTTGGCTATCTGAGATCATCTTCCTGTGGAAAAGCCAAGCATAAACGACCATGAGAGAAAGAGAGAGGCTCAGCTATCTCAGCCACCTCAGCTGAGCACGGGCCCCAGCTGGTCCACCAATGAATATGGTTGTATGAGTCGGCCCAAGTGAGAGCAGCAGATGACCTGCCTGGCCAACCCACAGAATCACGAGAAATAATAAATTGTTGTTGTTTTGAGCCACTAGATTTTAGGGTGGTTTGTCAGACAGCAATAGATGACTGATAAATTAGAATTTGGTATGGATTAGTGTGATTAAATGATTTTGCCTGTTTGTAGTAGCACAGCTCCTCACTGTGTGGCTTCAGTGACAGTGTGATTCCCTTGGCTGTTGAAGGTGAAGTCAAAACTGGGAAACCTTAAAAAGACAGGACCAAAGAAACTTGGAGTGCTACAGGGCATGTTCAGCTGCTCGGGAGCTGCTACTTCAATCTTGGAGGCCTGTTGGCACTGCCAAATTAAGCAAGGTTTTTTACAGTTAGATTTACCTGAAATCAAATTCTAGCTCTAGCATTTATTTATTTATTTATTTAGTGAGGAGGACCAGCCCTGAGCTAACATCCAATGCCAATCCTCCCCTTTTTTGCTGCGGAAGACTGGCCCTGGGCTAACATCCATGCCCATCTTCCTCTACTTTATATGTGACGCCACCACAGCATGGCTTGACAAGCGGTGCATCGGTGCGCCCCCAGGATCTGAACCGGCGAACCCCAGGCCACTGCAGCGGAGTGCGCACACTCAACCACTTGTGACACTGGGCCAGCCCTAGCTCTAGCATATATTAATTAAAAATTAACTAAATTAAAATCAATCCATTTAAAATTTGATTGATTAAGTTTAATTAAATTAAAAAATTAAAAAACTTTATTTTTTAGAGCAGTTTTAGGTTCACAGCAAAACTGAGCAAAAAGTACAGAGATTTCCCATATACTCCTTGTCCCTTCACATGCGCAACCTCCTGCACTCTCCACACCTCGCATCATAGTGGTACATTTGTTACAATTGATGAAGCTACATTTACACACCATTATCACCCAAAGTCCATAGTTTACATTGGGGTTCACTCTTGGTGGTGTATGTTCTACGGGCTTTGACAAATATATAATGATATGTTTCCACCATTATAGTGTGATACAGAGTAGTTTCACTGCCCTAAAAATCCTCTGTGCTCTGCCTGTTTATCCTTCTCTCCTCCTTACCACTCCTCTGGCAACCACTAATTTTTTTACTGTCTCCATAGTTTTGGTTTTTCCAGAATGTCATATAGTTGGAATCATACAGTATATAGCCTTTTCAGATTGGCATCTTTCACTTAGTAATATGCATTTCTTTTCAGGGCTCATTTCTTTTTAGTGCTGAATAATATTCCATTGTCTGGATGTACCACAGTTTATTTATCCATTCATCAACTGAAAGATATGTTGATTGCTTTCAAGTTTTGGCAATTATGCATAAAGCTGCTGTAAACATCCATGTTTGGGTTTTTATGAGGACGTGTTTCACTGCATTTGGGTAAATGGCAAGGAGCATAATTGGTAGATGGTATGGTAAGAGTATGTTTAGTTTTGTTAGAAACTGCCAAACTGTCTTCCAAAGTGGCCATACAATTTTGCATTCCCACCAGCGTGAGCTCCACACTCTCCCCAGCATTTAGTGTTGTCAGTGTTTTGGATTTTGGCCATTCTAATAGGTGTGTAGTGGTATCTCATTGTTGTTTTAATATGCACTTCCTTGATGACATGTGACATGGAGCTCTTTTCATATACTTACTTGGCATCTGTATATCTTCTTTGGTGAGGTGTCTGTTCAGATCTTTTGCTCATTAGGTTGTTCATTTTCATATTGTTGAGTTTTAAGGGTTCTTTGTATATTTTGGTTCAGCCTTTTATCAGATGTGTCTTTTGCAAATGTGGCTTGTTTTCTTATTCTCTTGACATTGTCTTTTATAGAGCAGAAGTTTTTAATTTAATGAAATCCAGCTTATGAATTATTTCTTTCATGGATCCTGTCTTTGGTGTTGTATCTAAAAAGTCATTGCCATATCCAAGGCCATCTAAGTTTTCTCCTATATTATCTTCTAATAATTTTATAGTTTTTGCATTTTAAATTTAGGTCTGTGATCCATTTTGAATTATTTTTTGTGAAGAGTGTAAAGTCTGCGTCTAGATTCATTTTGTTTTGCATGTGGATGTCCAGTTGTTTCAGCGCCATTTGTTAAAGAGACTACCTTTGCACCGTTGTATTGCCTTTGCTCCTTTGTCAAAGATCAGTCGACTATATTTGTGTGGGTTTATTTCTGGATTCTATTCTTTTCCATCGATCTATTTGTCTCTTCTTTCACAAATATCACACTGTCTTGATTACTGTAGCTTTATAGTATGTCTTGAAGCCAGATAGTGTCAATCCTCCAACTTTGTTCTTCTCTTTCAATACTCTGTTGGCTATTTTAGATCTTTTTTTTTTTTGTGAGGAAGATCGGCCCTGTGCTAACATCTGCCAATCCTCCTCTTTTTGCTGAGGAAGACTGGCCCTGGGCTAACATCTGTGCCCATCTTCCTCCACTTTATATAGGATGCCGCCACAGCATGGCTCAACAAGCAGCGTGTCGGTGCACGCCCAGGATCCGAACCGGTGAACCCCAGGGCGCCTCAGTGAAGCGCGTGCACCCAACCGCTTGTGCCACTGGGCTGGCCCCATCTATTTTAGATCTTTTGCCTCTCCATATAAATTTTAGAATCAGATTGCCAATATCCACAAATTAAATTGCTGGGATTTTGATTGAGATTGCATTGAATCTATAGATGAAGTTTGAAAGAACTGACACCTTGAAAATATTGAATCTTCCTATCCATGAACATGGAATATCTCTCCATTTATTTAGTTCTTTGATTTCATTCCTCAGAGTTTGTTTATTTATTTATTAATTTTGAGTGAGGAAGAATCAGCCCTGAGCTAATATCCATGCTAATCCTCCTCTTTTTTTGCTGAGGAAGACTGGCCCTGGGCTAACATCCGTGCCCATTTTCCTCCACTTTATATGGGACGCCGCCACAGCTTGGCTTGCCAAGCAGTGTGTCAGTGCATGCCCGGGATCCGAACCAGTGAACCCTGGGCTGCCGCAGTGGAGCGCACACACTCAACCGCTTGTGCTACTGGGCCGGCCCCGCCAAGTCCACTTTCAAATAACACTATACCACTTCATGGGTAGTGCAAGTACTTTATAATAACAAAATATTCCCAATTCCTCCCTCTCATCTTGTATATCATTGCTGTCATTCATTTCACTTATTCATAAGCATATATAATCTAGTACATTATTGCTATTATTTTGAGCAAACTGGCATCTGTCAGATCAACTAAAAATAAGAAAAATCAAAGTTTTTGTTTTACCTTCACTCATTCATTCTCCAGTGCTCTTCCTTTGTTTATGTAGATCTCAGTTTCTGACCTGTATCATTTTCCTTCTCTTTGAAGAACTTCTTTTAACATTTCTTGCAAGGCAGGTCTACTGGCAACAATTTTCCTCAGTTTTGTTTGTCTGAGAAAGTCTTTATTTCTTCTTCACTTCTGAAGGATAATTTCATAGAGTATGGAATTCTAGATTGGTGGGATTTTTTTTCTTAACATTTTAAATATTTCACTCCACTTCCCTTCTGGCTTGCATGGTTTCTGATGAGAAGTTGGATATAATTCTTATCTTTGGTCCTCTGTAGGTAAGATGTTTGCTTCCTTGAGTTTTATTCAAGGTTTTTCTTTATCTTTGATTTTATGAACTTTGAATATAAAGTGCCTAGGTGTAGTGGTTTTTTTTTTTGTTTGTTTGTTTTTGTTTTTGGCATTTGTCCTGCTTGGTGTTGTTGAGATTCCTGGATCTGTGGTTTGGCATCTGACGTTAATTTGGGGAAATTTTCAGTCATTGTTGCTTCAAATATTGCTTCTGTTTCTCTCTTTCTTCTCTTTATGATATTCTCATTATACATATGTTACACCTTTTGTAATTGTCCCACAGTTTTTGAATATTCGATTCTGTCTTTATTCAGCCTTTTTTCTTTTTGCTTTTCAGTTTCTACTGTCATATCCTCAAGTTCAGTAATTCTTTCCTCAGCCACGTCCACTCTACTAATGAGCCCATCCAAAGGCATGCTTCATTTTCGTTACAGCGTTTTTGATCTCTAGCATTTCTTTTTGATTCTTTCTTAGAATTTCCATTTCTCCGCTTACATTCTCCATCTGTTCTTTCATGTTGTTTACATTTTCCATTAAACCCCTTAGCATATTAATCATACGTTAAAAAACCGTTGGTCTAGGGACCAGGCTGGTGGCATAGTGGTTAAGTTTGTGCACTCTGCTTCAGTGGCCTGGGGTTTGCAGGTTCGAATCCTGGACACAGACCTGCACACCCCTCATCAAGCTGTGCTGTGGTGGTGGCCCACATATAAAATAGAGGAAGATTGGCACAGGTGTTAGCTCAAGGCCAATCTTCCTCACCAGAAACAAACAAAGAAACAAACAAAAAAACAAAACAAAAAAGACTATTGGTCTGATAATTTCAACATTCCTGCCGTATCTGGCTGGTTCTGATGCTTGTTCAATTTATTCAAACTGTGTTTTTTGCCTTTTAGTATGCCTTGTAATTTTTTGTTGAAAGCAGGACATGATATATTGGGTAAAAGGAATGCAGTAAATAGGAATTTAAGAATGTGTTCATAAGATGTAGGGGGAGGGGAAGTGTTCTATAGATCTCATTTTTTTTTTTTTTGGTGAGCCTGTGCCCCTGGACTGTGAACTTCAACAGTGTGTCTCAGTATTTTTCCCTTCTTAAGTGGGACAGGATGGCTAGAGAAGGCTGGATTGGGTATTTCCTTTCTCCCACTTGGAAGGCTTGAGTGAGCTAGAGTTGGCTATTTCCCTTCCCCCAAGTTGGTTAGGCTCTGGTAAAATAGCTACCCCTGAAGACAAGCCTTGTTAAGAAGAACAGAATGGTCTGGTGTATTTCAAAATGGTTTCTTTCGCCCTCTTCCTGATGAAAGCACAAGGGGATTTTTCTCTGATACTCACTATGAAGATATGGTTGAGGTCCTGGAGGTAAAACTCACAAAAGTGTGGGTTTCTCCTTATGATTGGGTCCCCTTGGAGTTTATAACTTTGAAATTTGTCCACTTTGAGCCTCCAGCAATTCATCACAGTCCAGGTTTTCCTACCCTGGCTCTGGTTTCTGTGGTGGTTTCTGCTCACGGTGTCTCCTGCAGTAAGTTGTGATTCTCTGTATTTGCTTGTCAGCCTCTCCAACTTTGGGGGCAGTGGTTTGCCATGTGACCTCATTTCTTTGATGAGTCTAAGAAGAATTGTTGATTTTTCAGTTTGTTCAGCTTCGTACTTGTTAGGACAGGGTGGTGACTGTAAGCTTCTTATACGCCAGACTGGAAACTGGAAGTCCTCCTCATTAGTTTTTCTTTTTCTTTATTTTTTTTTTTTGGTGAGGGAAATTGGCCCTGAGATAACATCTGTGCCAATCTTTCTCCATTTTACATGTGAGATGCCACCACAGCATGGCTTGATGAGCGGTGTGTAGGTCTGTAACTGGGATCTGAACCTGTGAACCCTGGGCCACTGAAGTGGAGCACGCAAACTTAACCACTATGCCACTGGGCCTTCCCTTCCTCATTAATTTTTGATCCTTGACAAATAACTTAATTGTTCTGGCCCTCAGTGTCCTCATCTGTAAGTGAAGATTATAATCCTTATGTGGCATGATTGTTGTGAGAATTAAATCAGACAATGTACGTAAATCTGTTATAGTGCTTGACAAATGGCAGCTGTGGCCGGGGACTCTATGTTCTGAAGCTCAGCACCTCATTGGGCAGAGCTGTGGGACTAGATGCTCTCTACTCAATGCCCTTTTATCATCATTATCATGCTCCACTGTTCCCTGGATTATTGGGGGAAAAAAAGGTATGACCCTCCTATAGTAAGAGTGGCTTCTCGAGCTATTCTTTGTAGCATCAACTTCTGTTAAACCACAGCCGTGAGCCGATCATCCCACTGTGGGCAGGAAGACACGAGCTCCCTCCCCTTGGACCAAAGGCTTCAGGTTAACCATGCATCTAAGCCGCAGAGCAACAAATAGTGACAGGGCAGCAGCAAACCATGGAACAATTTATGGCACATGGAAAAGATTCTTAGGTTTCGCATTGGTATTTAAGCCACATTCTAAGGCTTAGGGGAACAATCACCGTCAGGCACATTATCTTTGAATACAAAGGACAACAAAGTATAATACAGTCTGCCATTCAGTCCAACAGTCTTGTTAGTACCATTTTCAATTTTTTATTTTTCTCACTGCTTGACAATATCAGGATTTCTTCCTCTAGGAGGTGAAACTATAGTCCTCTGCTTATTTCCCTGTGTGGCTGTTATTTGAGGTTCTATTATAAGCCTCTGGCAGACTGCAGACACATAAACCTTTTCTCTTTTAAGGCTACACACATGGTACTCGGTTTCCATTCATCTTTCTTCTGCTCTGCTCACGGGTGGTGCTGAGGACAGACCCTAAGATCTCACTAATCTTGAGAATTAGGTTGAGGTTTCAGAACTCGTGATGGTAGAGTCAAACCATGCAGACTTGGCAAAGCTGTCCCTGCCAAGCGCCCCTATTATCTGAATTAAAAATATGACGCCCGTTTCCAAGCTGTGTGCTCATTTCAAAAACTGCTAGGTTTTCTGGCATCGTTTAACTCTTAGGTCATCATAGTTTAAAATACAGCTTTGCCTTCTCCTGTTAACACCTAATAATAAGACCTTGTGTCGTTTTGGAAAAGCACTGTCAATATTATGTTTTTTTTTCATTTGGAAAATGAAAAAAAAACCTGACTATTTCCTCCTAAACAAGCTAGGGAGCAAGTAAGCAAGCAGACTTAGTGTTCATATTAATATGATATGATTTTTAAGTTAAAGCATCTTTCAAGATAAAAATGCATTTAAAAAATTACTGTTTTGCGTTTAGCCATGGTTTGTTGTTTCTTTTGCAGCTTTAATGACCACTCAAGGAGTGTGTGATTTTGTGCTTATCAGAGGCACCATAGGTTGTCAAAGATTGAAAAGACTATGGTAGATTTCAGTTTTATTATAAATTCACGGCTCATTTAAAGTGATGGTTCCTGTCTACATTTTCTTTGAGAGAGAAGCCAAGGTACAGGCAGGTTCATTACAGAAAAACACAGCACATTGAAAAACTGCTCTATAAATTGATTTGGCCAAATTTCTGGATTTGAAGGGAATTGGAAGGGAGCTCTGGTGCTGAAGCCAGCACGGTGGAGTCAGGGGCGTGAGTGCTGGAGACGTCTGTGCTGCCCCTGTGTCCACCATGGCATTGTGGGCCAGCGTTTGTTTTAAGTAGTCACCGAGTGGGTGAGGGGTGACCCTGGCTGATGCTGCAGCCCGTGGTGCTCCTAAGTGACAGTGACAGCTCTTTCAGCCACAGTGTGACCTTTGGGGGGAATGTCTGCTACTCGCCCACTTGGGAGAATCCCAGACTTTCAGGCCAGAGGCTTCTCACCTATGAAATAAAAGATTTGGGTGAGATGATTTGTAAGGTCTCTTTCTATTCTGAAATGCTATGATTTTATGAAATTAAGCCCATTTGATCTAAAAGTGGAACCCAAAACCTCCAGGGTGTGCATGAGACAGGAATGGATTGTATTACAGATAATAAGACAAGACACTCGTTCTAGCCTTATTTCTGCCTTTTTTCCTCCATCTTGAAGAGTTTTTTACTCAGTGTCTACTATGCTCTGTGCTGAGTAGATTTGGAAAATTTGATAGAGGAAATGACTAACACATGAAATAATATCAATACGAGGCAGTATAGAATCCAGCGTAGAACAGAGCTGCAGAACAGCATGGAGAGGAAAAGTTGACGTCATTCAAGTTTTTGTGCAGATTTCACCTTGTCAACGAGGCCTAGCCTGACCCTCTTTGTATTATTTCAACGTAACCCACCTCTAATTCTCCTGTCTTGTGTCATCACTCCCACCTGCTCTCCTTTCTTTTTTGTCTGTTTCTGTTTACAAATGTATCGTCAGGGCCTAGCACATTGCCTCCATGAATTGGTAGGTTCTTAATAGATATTTGGTGAATGAATGAATGAGAGAGATCAGGGAGAGAGGGCACTAAGGAGAGGTGGGATTAAGGTAGCCCTTGCAGTGAGGGCGTGAGGTGGTCTGTAAAAGGCAGGGCTGCCTCACACGGTAGGTCGATGACCATCTCTCCTGGGCATTGCTTGGCGAGGTGAAGGTCCAGGAAAATCCTGAAGACCTCCAATCTTGTGTTCCTTAATGGACACATTAAGCCTCTGAGGAGGCCATTTTGATCGTAACTGAACTTTTTACTTTGGACATAAGACACCACTGGGTGGGTTAACAAGCTTGGGGCTTCTTTTCACTCCAGAGCAGGCCATTGTTCGAGATGCTTCTCAACACCCAGTCACTCAAACAGCAGCTGTTCATGGCGCAACGTGGGGCCCTTGCAGAGTGAGGTGAGGTTGGTGCTACAGTGATCCAAAGGATCATCAAATCTGGTGGTTGTTTCCCAACGTTGACTGCACATTAGGATCCCCTGGGGAGCTTTTAAAGAATATAGGGCTTTGGCCTCCACCCCTCCCCCCAGATTCTAACTTAATTGGTCTGGGAAGGAGAGGCCCAGGCCCCACGATTGGTTTACAAGCTCCCCAGATGATTCTAATATGCAGACAGGGTTAGAGCCACCAGCTCATCTACCTCCCTCATTTTATTCAAGAGGGAAGCCAGGTTCAGAGAACTCAAGTGACGTGTTTGAAAGCGACAGGCTGTTATTCCCTTCAGAAACACATCAGAGGAGCTACAAGGAAATTCTTTGGGTTGGCAATTTTCAGTTGGCCTGATTGTGTGGTGAATTAAATTAATCAAGGCTAGATAATTAAGTCATAGATTCAGATCAAATATTAGAGAAGTGGAAGGGATCTACTGGCTGATGTGAAACCTGGTGAGGAAGCTACAGAGGTGTGTACCATAGGGACCCACATGTCATGGAGACCACAGATACATAACAAGGAGCCTTCTGATGGACCACGAATAAAGGGGTTGAAAATGATTGATGCTGCAGGGTCACAAAAGGGAATTATCCTGGCTTTGTTGTTTCATGGAAAGCCTTAGTGCAGAGTCCTTGTCTTGACATGCTCTGCTCTGGGTGTCCCAGGAGTGCCAGGCTGGGGTGCATTTTCCCCTTCACCAGAGGGCTATCTGAGTTTGGCCTTTCAGTAAGGGCCATACCATTGCGTTAGAGAAGTCAAGTCTTCCTTTTTCTGCTGGGTGCTCACAATCATGCCAGGGAAGAGGAATGGACAATTCACTTTTGTGACCAATCTACTGTTCTCAGACAGACACATCGTGGAAGAGTGCACTGTCACTGCCACCTGGGACAATTGAAGCTCCAACAGCCCTCTTATCCAGTCGGTGATGGTTAAAAAATGCTGACTCCAAGCGGCACACAAAACGAAAGGATAAACTCTCTGGAGAGTCCAGGGAGGTGGGGGAACCCCCTCCCAGTGTTCTTTCCTTCTAGAGCTAATGGGACACCAAGGGGTGGCTCTGTCTTGAAGCCAGGCAGACATGGGATTGAGCATCTTTGTTCCTGCTTCTATCGCTCTCTTGCTTTTGCAGCTCCTGGGTCCCTTGGCTATTCTGTGGGAAGGGACTGTGGTGGTCCCCACTGAAGACAGCTGGCCTAAAAGAGAACTGTGGTCAGTGGTTAGTCCCATCAATGTTTCAGACCACCTGGAGGATACTGAGCAGTGGACAAGATATACAAGAGGCTGTTTCTTGGGGAGAGGGATTCATTCAAGAGACATTTATCAAGCTCTTACTCTGCTAAGCTTGGGGAGAGGGCAGTGGTGGTTTTAGATAAAACCAGAAAGAAAAATTCAAAAGCAATGAGCTGGACAGCAGAGCATAAATGCATGTCTCTCTCCCTTTCTGCTTGTGGATATAATTATTGGGGAGAGAAAGCCCTGTCTAAAAATTTGATCTGGCTCAGAGAACATATAAACTACAATTTCGTAGTTGTGTAGTCTTTGTGAGGTTAAGAGGGAAGATTAGGGAAAGGCGAATGCTGTTTCTAGAGGACAGTTCTAGGATATAGAGCTTATAGCTTACTGGGGGAGACACACACGCACACTACACAAACAAAAAACTACACACACACACACACACACACAAAGCATGGAGAATTTGAAGGAAGAAAAATAAAGTAGGGTCAAGATTGGAGGATATTTTAGGTAGAGTGGCTAGAGAAGACTCTCTGAGGAATGTGACATTTGAGCAGAGACTGAAGGAAGTGAGGGATTTGGCCACGTGGATTCTGGGCAGAGGGCACAGCAATTACAGAGGCCCCGAGGGATGAATGACTAGCGTGGCTTGGTAAATACCATGAGCGAGGTAAACAGTGCAATGGGCAGGCAGTCACCTTGGCTAGGAGACCAAGGAGGAGTCTATGGAGGTGGTGGCATATGGACTAGCCTTGTAGAATTCACAGGATTTCAACAGGCTAGATTCTACACAACCCAAGGGAAGAATAATGCCTGATAGGCACATGGCCTTACATGAGGGAGATGTTCAATAGTATTTCTGGGACAACTGAGCAGGTGGAGGTGAGGAAGGCATGGCAGCCAGAGGGAATGTTGTGAATGAAGATGTGGAAGTGGGAGTGTGTGGGTCATATTCAGGGAATGGTAGAGTGTGGGAGGAATACTGGTTGCGTAAAAGACCTGAAAATGTCATGCTGTGAAAAATGAAGGTTGAGGCCCTGTTAATAAAAGGCAAACACACTCAATTCTGAAGCTGGGACTTTATTTTGTAGGCAAGTAGGAATCATGGAGGGTTTTTGAATAGTGGAACTGCACACGCCACACCACATCATGCACTAAGAAGAGTAGGCTGAACGGTTAGGAGAAAGAATGGAATTGAAATGCTGTTATATGTCCTCCAGTGATAACATGGATTTGAGCTTGGGTTGTGTTTCTAATAATAGAAAGATGAGACTGTGCAAATAAAATTGCTAGTATTTTGTGACTGATTAGGTGTGGGAGGGGAGGAGAGAGGTGGAGTCAAGGAGGCCTGATGTTTCAAGTCTGATTGACAGGAAGATGGTGGTATTATTGATAGGGAAACAGAAGGGAAAATGATATTGTCTTAGTCAGTTTGGGCTGCTATAACAAAATACCACAGACTGGATGGCTTACAAACAACAGAAATTTATGTCTCACAGTTCTGGAGGCTGGAAGTCCCAGATCAGGGTGCCAGCATGGTGGGGATCTGGTGAGAACCCTCTGCCAGGTTGCAGACTAGCAGCTTCTCGTTGTATCCTCACGTGGTGGAAAGAGGGCAACAGAGCTCTTTGGGGTCCTTTTCATAAGGACACTAACCCCATTCATGAGGGCTCCACCCTCATGACCTAATTATCTCCCAAGGCCCTACCTCCTAATACCATCGTATTGGGGGTTAGGTCTTCAACATATGAGTTTTGGGGGGACACAAGTCTTCAGTCCACAGCAGATATAGAATGATTTTGAGATGGCAATAGTACATCCAGTGTTTGATATTTAGCTAATCGCTAAGCAGGGATGATGCACAGAGAAAAAGTTGGGACTGCAGAGAGAAGTTTGGAGTCTCTACGTGGAGGAGATATAGGTATTTGGTACTAATGAAGTAAGTGTTTTAGGAAATGAGAAGAGAAAAGGGACCAAGATAGAAATGTAGGGATGCTCACATTTAGGCATTAAGAAGAAGAATCTGGGAAAGAGTCAGAGTTGCAGCAGAAAGACCAGAAGTGTACAGTGCTAGAGGTGCCAAGGATTGGAAGTTTCCAGGGGGAGGTGGTCCATGGTGTCAAATGCTGTAGTCCACAGTCATGCATTTTGGCAATTAGGAGCTGCAGCAGACTTTTGCAAGATGTATCACCCAATTATTAGCTGTGTAGCTGGGACCTTTCTCAAGGAGAACCAGCCTACCCTCACTCAAGGGGCTCTGGGTTGGTGAACTAGCTCAAATCTAGGAAACGGTTGAGGGGCCACTCTTATTGTGATGATTCAAGTTCTTCTTGTCTTCTTCTTACCTTCATGTAACTAGTGGGTAGTACATCTAGTTCAGTTCTACAGATACTAACATCAACTAGTCAAGGCCAAATATTCGATGGTTGAAACCATTCTGTTTACTGGTTTGGCTCTCCTGCCCATTATGGTGACCCGGCCAACCTCGTCTCTGCATCCTGCTACTCCAGGCCTCCTTATCCCCAAGGAATTTGGTAGTTTGATGGCAGCAGTTCCCATTGTCATTCTTGGCTCGCAGAGAAGAGCCACCACAGAGCTCTTCGAAGATGCCAGGGCTCTCCTCTTTAACTCATTTCTCACAGCCTTGGTGAAGGGAGGGCCCCTGAACCCTCCTGACAGGCATAATGGGGAAGGAGTTGAACAGGTCTTATATAATAAGTCCACTCTACAATTCTGATCCCCCATCGCCTCTGGATATCTTCTTTTAGAGTTTACTAAGGAAGTTCTGGCATTTCAACTTCATTTAGTATAGGCCACTTTTGCTTCTGTGTTTCAGGAAACCAGTGACACAACTCTTAGAGCCACTCCCAGCTGCTTGAGTTAGCACATTGAATCCAGGATCTCTACTCAGTGCACCGAGTAGAGTTTGGCCCAATCCAATAATGTCCTTCCCTGATCCAAAACCTGTAGGATTCATTCCTAAAAACTTTTCTTAGGACTTGAGTCTGGTCATAGGTCTAGAAGCAATGAGAGGTGTATGGGTAGGTCCTGGGAGAATCAGCAATTCGCTGTAAGACAACTGCCTCACTGGAGACCATTGTAGCTCCTCAGGCACAGGAAGAACTCAGAAAGAGAAAACTCAGACAAGGAGCAAGGGCTGCTTCCATTGACAAATAAAGTTTGGCAGAAACTATCTCAAGTTTTCAGGGTCCCAATCAATGCCCTGATATTCTTTTCTCTTTTATATTATCTTTCCTTATTTTTTTTCTCCTTCAAAAGACACTAAAAGTACAACTGCCATCATGTGTTTCTATGTGTGTTGGCAGGAAGGTGAGGGGTGAGATTCATAATGTTAAAAAAGTTTCCTCTGATTCAAAAAGTTTGAGAATCAGTTTGAAGAGGCACCCATTTGATTAAGTAGTTTTTTGTTTCCAAAAATTTTTTGTTGTGGTAAAATACACATAATAATTTTAGCATAATTAAACATAAGAGATTTTATGATTGTAACATAAGATCCTTCAAGGTTGTGAATTCAATTTACTTTGTGATTCAGCAATCCTTAGGATTGGACTTGGGTTTTCCTGGCTACAGAAGACAAGAGCTCCTTTACAGCAGTCCTAGAAGTTTTATGGTTCTTTCTTCAGACCTCAAACAGGGAATTAGAGGCCCCAAATTTATCATTTTCTTTTGCTAAGTTCTCTAGTACATTTAAAAGCAACCAACTCCATTATACACTTTATTTGCACTAAAATCTATTATAGGAGCAACTGCTTTATCACGTAAAGCCTGTATTCAAGACACTTGATAACAGGTGTTACAGGTGAAAATTTGGTGAATATTTTGCCATTGCATGCCACAGGCTACCAGTGTCCCCTTTGCCACTGGTGACAGGGCCATTAATGTCTTTAATAAGATCAGAGAACCAATTCTACATAAACCAGTTCCAAGTCAAAGAACCCATCCTTAAGGTTCTATTCCCCTGGAACCACTTCCAGTACCAATGTCTACATCAAATAGGGTTCCATCAGAGAGGCAGAACCGCTGTGAGTGCCACACACATGGGATTTCTTATAGCAATTGGACCACATGGAGAAGTCTGTGGAAGCCTGTTGCCTCTGTGTCCAGTGGGGGCCAGAAGTTGGGAAGAAAGAATAGATATGAGAAGAGAGAATTGAGGACAAACTGGAACCTGTGAAGACAAACTAAACCCACAAGGACAAACTGTAACCTGTGTCTGTCTCTCCCCACCTCTAACCTCGATGACACAGTTGACCTACAGAAGCCAGTGTCCTTTGCCATGAAACTGCACATGTGGTTGACACAGGAATCAGAGAAGCTAAAGGAGGAGATCCTGCACGAGGAGGAGCTGTGGGCCCGAGTGCACCCCATGTCAACAACACACTGAGCCAGTGGGTCTTGGGCCCTCCACCGGCCTCCATCAGAGCGTAAGCCCTGTGCTTCACTTCCGCCCTACAGATCTGATGTGGATTTCTGAGTGGCCAGACCTCACCTGGAACCACACAGGTTAGGAAATTCTGGGACTTGTAGTTCAATGTGGCTATGTTGTCACATTACAAAATACCCACAGGAGAGAAGTTTGTTAGGGTGGGAGCTTTGCAATATGCTTAAGAGTGAGTGGGAGGTGAGGAAGCAGGCAGTGATCGTAGCCCACGTGTTCACTGTGTGCAGACACAGAAGGGAGAGCTGGAGGGGGTGTTGCCCAAACTTGCCCCATCACACAGATTCCTTTGCCTTGTCTAGGACCTGCTAAGTCAATATCTAGGGGACAGTGCCTGGGAATCTGTATAATTAACAAGGGCCAGGTGACTCTTACGGCTGAACAAATTTTGTAAACCTTGTTACAAAGAGGAGCATGGGGAAAAGAAAGGTTGTAAATTTTTTATGCACTAATTGATTGTATTTATTAAGATGAGAGGGTAGCACAGGTTTTGTGAGCAGAACAGAAGAGGCTGAAAGCAGGACAGATGAACTGTCCAGGATATATTGAACTGTCCAGTTGAAGGGGGAAGGAGTGAAGGAGATTCATGAGGGAGGGTGGTGAACCAGATTCAGACCGGAAGGATGAGACTGGAGTCGTCGAGGGATTGGGGAAGACGGGGTAGTGGGAAGCTGAGTGTGCCTTCATGAGAAGAGGTGGACTCAACCTGGGTGGGTTCTCATAGTCTGCAGTGGGCTCAAATTGGTTTGAAAATCTATGGAATATCCTGAATGTTGAGTCTTAGTACAATTTTAGAAGACTGATTTCCTAGCCTTAACTTATATATTTTATTTTTCTAATAGCGGTTTCACTAATTTTTCACACAAGCCTAATTTCTTTTCTATATTCCGTGCCCTTTGGCATCTGCTAAATAAGAAAGAATAGACAATTGTGGACATCATCAGGCTACCATCTTGGTAGGGTTGATGGAGTTCAACCAAGTTGGATTTTAGTATTTGGGTTTAGAAGGCTATTAAGTTTTTCTGGCTGTTTCTAGAGGCATTTAGTGGCCAATGAGCATAGTAGTTAGGGATGTGGACCCTGGAGTCAGATCAGCTGGGTGCAAATCCCAGCTCTGATATTGCTGGCTGGGCTACCTTGGGTAAGTTTTGACCCCAAGCCTCTGTTTCCTCATCTGTAAGTGGGGTGGAATAGCACCTATGCCAGAGGGGCACTGGAAGAAGTGAATGAGGTGATCCATGTAAACACTTAGCACGGTGCACAATGATTATTAGCCATTGCTGCTGGATTATTTGGGGGATGGTCAAGGGAGATGTGGGAAATAGTTGAGTCTGGATCTGTTTTTAAACGCGTCCATTTGGAGTCTAGTAAAGAAGTTTCCTGGTGGATTCGGAATCTTTTATCTGTCGTGCGAATACCCAGAATTCTTCCTGGGCAGTACTGTCTTTAATAACGTAGGTTCTCCCTCTCCCGCCTTCTTGTTTTGCCTTGGTGTCTGTTCTATTGTTTCCCATCACACAGGGCAGAACTTGGAGCCAATTAGCACAATCATCTTCTGCCACCAGAAGCACGACCTGGGAAAGCGCCTCTCCTCTCTCGGCCTGTGTGCGCTCCAGGCCCTGCCTCCTCGCACAGCTCGCTCTCCCATTCCTGCCTGTTCAGGCCTGTTCGATGTTTAGACTTTGCAAGAAATGGATGTAGGAGAACTGGCACCGCGCAGGTGACCTTGGTTAGGCGTCCTGCGTCTGGAGGATACAGCGCCCTCTAGAGGGCGAGAGCTGCAGCGGCCTCCTCGTCACTGCTTATTCATAAGTGGGTTTGTCATCGTACGATCAGTCTCTTGGACGGGAAACAAAAGTGGGGCATGGCGGAGGTGGGTAGAAAGAAGATGCGAGGATAATTTATCTTAGCCTTCTTGTCTCCCAAAGCCAAGACTCCGTTCCTGGGCTCCTAGGAAGGGAGAGAGGATAGCATGACAATTCCTGGCAGCTCATGTATATGGAACCGCATGGATATTCACACCACAACTCACCTGTGCGATGGAGATAAGGGAATTTTATTAGTTTGGAATTAATTTGGAATTAATGATTTGTCTTCGTGATGAGTCTTCTTTTTCTTTTTTTTTTTTTTTGGAGGACAGGGTGGCTGTGAGGATTATTTTATGCATTGTAAGGCTATCTACCCTGTGCTGAATTGAAGAAGAAAAACTTAGAAACCCAGCCGTTGTAAGAGTTTCCTTCTCCCAGAGGCCAGGGACATCCACGTGTGTAGTGCTTTTGATTAGATCTGCTGTTTTGCCCATGGCAGTTATCCATAAAAACACTCTTTTCCTATATACATCATTTGAGCCTCAATACATGGTACAGTTGCTTCTTTCTTTTTTTTCATCAGACCCAAACAGGGTGGTGTTTTTCCTTAGCAAAATCCTCCTCCTTTTTGGCTCCATGCCTGGCTCTTCCCAAGGTGCTTGGAAATAAAGGAAAAAATTCAGAATCATTTCCTTTTGTTCTTGACTGATTCATGGGTGGAGGGAGAAAGGGGTGGGTTTCAGTTTGAAACACAGAACGGTGTTCAAACAGCTTTAAAAAATGGCGTTGATTAATCCTCATTGTGTGGCACTGCCTCTTGAGTTGCAAGCTCTTTTTGATTTTTCTTTTTCATTTTTTATCCATCTTTGAATGCCCAGCACCTAGCACAGTGCCTGGCACATAGTGGGTGTCTGGTAAGTGTAGAATATTGAGATGCTAGATCCCACGTACTCCATAGGGGCAGTCACATGTAAGCTAAGTACCTAGTAATATATATGTAAATGAAACACAACATTTGTGGCTACACTTCTCTACTGCAAAAGCTTTATTCATGGTGTGCTGCGGTATAAATCAGTCTTAACTTTGCACAGCCCCAAACAAGAGTTATGTAGGAGCAAGAAAATCAAACCCATGCTTTCTTAATTATGGCATTGGTTTGAAAGCAATTATTGACCTGTAGCATCTCATTATTTGTCTTTCTGTCCATCCATATATCCACGTGTCTAGTATATTCAAGAGGTCAGATAAGAACACAGGCGGTGTTTCTGATGTAACTGATAAGAATCTGAGTTGGTGTGACTCTCTGTGGCTGGGGTCCATTTCCAGCACCAGATAGGATCAAACGAACAGCCCTGGGAGGAAGACTCTTCAGCAAGATGGCTTTGCTAATATCATTATGTGCAAAAAGGGGTACGCTTTTACAAATATATTTTATGAAACTGAGAAAATAAAAGGCAAAAAAAAAAAAAAAAGGCTGGAAAAAGCAAGTACTGTCTTGCACGTTTCTTAAAAGGAAAATTCATTCTGTTCTCCCTACCAGTGCAGACTTGCTGCCTTAGAGGAAAAGCCGGTTAAAAGAACCTATTTGTGTGTGGAACAAGGTCATGCACTTATTGGCTTTCTGCTGCACGGCATCAATACACCAGATAAGGAGAATCCGTTTGCTTTCACGATAGCCTTGTACTGCACACAAGGGCTGCAGCAACATATATATTCTCTAATGCTGCCCGTACCAAAGTACAGAAGAACCCAGAGGCAGGGGGTTCAAAATGAGAAGAGAATAGCCGAGTGTTTGTTGTAAGAAATAAGTATGTTACCTGGAAACAGCATTATGCTCTGAGCAATCGGTGATGGTAGTGGGAAGGGGTGGGATGGGCTTGCGTTGGCCAAGTCTCTCTGAAGCTATTTCATAGACAGATGACTTCCCAAATGTTTCTCTAATTCTCCCTTCTCTCCTGCAACAATCTGCCCAACCATTGCAGCTTGACTAATATTATTAATTGCCTTCATGCGGCTCCTTCCACTGCTCTTACTAATATGGTACCACTTCATTTATCCAGCATCATCAGGGATGAGCTGTTACACATAACTACATTTTCCAGCTGACTAGACTCCACTTCTTTGAGCACCCAAATTTAGTCTGTTTTCATCATTTTGAATAGCAATCTTTCTAAAATGTTTTAATCACCTGTTTTCTTGAATAATTTCCGTGAGCATGATCTAAACCTCTCTGTGATTTGAGGGGCATTTTTATATATACTGCTTATGCTGTACTATAAAAGAGGGCTGCATCTAAGCCCCTTACTGGCCACTGGGCTCCCTAGGACTAATTGGCTATGCTGGATGGCTCCAGACTGCCACATCTTCTGAATTAGTGCAAGTTACTTTATTTTTCTTGGCATCAGCTTCCTTATCTGTAAAAGAGAGATAGCAGTGCCTACCATGTTGGGTTGATGTGAGAATTAAGTGAAATAATGTATGTGGATCTTAGCACGGTGTGTGGCACATGGAAAGTGTTCAAGAAATGTTAGCCATTCTTACTTTAAGTGAGGAATTACGGTCATCATAACCACCACCACAATACTACAATAAAGAGGAAATTGGCACACGTGAAATTGAACACTTTGAAGACTTTTGCAAATACTTGCTCCAACACAGTTTAATAAAGTTTACTCATTACCTGGTAGTGCAGTCCTGGCTGAACAGCGGAGGGCATAAATCTATGGAAGCCTGAGCGTGGGACAGCCTCTCTCAGCTCCCTTCTCCCTCCAGAACCTTGCCTCAAACACTTGTCTGTTGTCTTTTGTCAGTTCAAGCTGATGCTTCTTGGGAAGGCTTCCTTCCTCTGTTTGACCAACTCGCATCTGACCCAACCTGCATTAGCGTCCCCTCAGCCCCATGCTCTCCATTTGTTCTGTGGCCATTTCCATTTGTAGATAGGTTGCTTTGTCAGGTGTTCTTGGAGGTGAACGTGGGCTCGGACCTACGGGCTTAGTCGAGTCAAGGCATCTGAAAGCCCATCCAAACTACTCAGCATCTTTCTGGACATGTTGGTCTGGGGTGCACAGAGTGGGAAAGACGAGGACAGGTTTGTAATTTGCCCATATGGGAGGAGAAGATAGAGTTTAGCACACACAAAGAGCTCCAAGAGAATGGAAGTGGAGTGGGCGCCATGGCTCCAAGGGACCAGCCATCTCCATCACCATATTGAAACTGTCCCCGGGACAAGGTGGTTGGTGGCACCAAGGGTGAGTTGGTGAACAGGGCCTTAGAGAGATTGCACCTCCACTGGGTGGGTAGCGTGGCAGGCTGTTCTTGGGTACTGCCCATCTCTGGGCTCCTGGAGGAGATCATCTTGGGCTTTTTTCAGCCCTGCACTCATCTGCCACACGCCTCCTTTCCCCTCTTCAAGCTGCATCCTTCCACTCAAAGTCTACTCTTCGCTCCTGAGCCATTTCCTTGCGCTGACTATTTTGCTTGACTCATAGTTGGTGGTTAAAATCGACTCTATCCAGAAGGGACGCTCAGTTTCTTAACTCCCAACTAGAATCTGCATTTAGTCATCCCTGGAGCCTCTTTTACATTCCATTCGCTCTGCCAACGGCAGCGAGCAGAGGTCTGGCGTTGTTTCCAGCATGCCCCCCTGGGCTCGTCCCACTGACTGCCCTTTCTGTGCTGAGACGTCCTTGTTCTGCAGAGGAGAGGTGATGGCGAACAGCAGCCCAACGCATGAGCTCTCCTGCAGGATTCCTCTCCACTTCTCTCAGGGGTGCGGCCTTCCCGGGTCTCAGCACTACTGCTCTGCAATAGGAAAATAACTGCAAGAACAACCATTTTAACTAACAATGAGAAAAGGGCTTTCTTTCACCTACTATCTTACATAATAAATGTGTTTCTGAAGAGTATATAATTGAAATGGTGTAAATAAAATCATGTTTAAAGAGAGCTAGGCCAGTTGTTCACAAACTTATTCAGATGGCTGCCTACCTGGAAGTCTTGATGCTCTTCCAAAACAAACCCATGATAAGGAGACGTATCCTGAAATACCATGTGAGCCAGGGACAACTTTATCAGCAGGAGGTACGACTATGCCGCATCAGTACAATATAAAATCACAAGCATAAAATCCTCAAAAAAGATCAGGCTACCAAATGTGACATGATTGGTTCTTTCTGAGTATTTTCTTTAGTAATTTTTGGTACGTATTTATTTGCTTTGTTGTCAACTCTCCCTCAAGAGCAGAGGAGTGGTGCAAGCACCAGATGTTTAAGAAAAATATATGGGAGACAAAATTAAAATGGTTAAAATTATATTCACTGGCCTAAGTGTTTTTCTATGCATTGTGCCATTAATTTTTTTTTTTTTTTTCAGTTTTAGTGGCCAGTTTTGTTCAATTTATGGGCGGTGCTGTGTGGCACGTTGTTTTGGAAATTTCTCACTACAGAGGGTCTTTTTGTAAACTGAAAATTAATTTTGTGATGCAAATCACAACCTATGGTTTTTCAGTTTTGTAAGTTTGAACGTGTGTGTATGTGTGTATGCTTCTCCCTTAATTCATAATATTGAAGAGGATAGTTATTTATGACGTAATCCCCAACCTCTAAGATGTAGTTTTTGTTTAGTTACACTAGTAGATCACAGATTTAAGAGATGTCTTATGATACGGTATAGTGTGTGTCCCAGAAAGCTACCAACTACCCAAATTAGCATCATCTGGGGGGTTTTACGAAAAATCAGATTCTTAGGGCATACCTCAGGCCTGCTGAGTCAGCATCTTTGGGGTAGGGTCTAGGAAGCTGCGTTTTAAGCAATATTTCCTGTGATTCTTTTTTTTTTTTTTGGTGAGGAAGATCAGCTCTGAGCTAACATCTGATGCCAATCCTCCTCTTTTTGCTGAGGAAGATTGGCCCTGGGCTAACATCCTTGCCCATCTTTCTCTACTTTGTATGGGACGCCGCCACAGCATGGCTTGACAAGCGGTGCATCGGTGCGCGCCCGGGATCTGAACCTGCGAATCCCTGGCTGCCGCAGTGGAGCGTGGGCACTTAACCGCTGTGCCACCGGGCCGGCCCTGTCCTGTGATTCTTATACTCACCAACATTTGAGAACTACTGGTATAGTGTTTGAGAGGGCAGTCTCTGAGGTCAAACTCTGCCTCTGCCACTGATTTGGCCTGTGGCAGATTACTCAAGCCTTGGTTTTCCCTTCTGTAAAATGGGGAATAGTAGGCATATCTACCTCCTAGGATTGCTGTGAGGATGAAATGACGTAACGTATGAAAATCATGTATGCAGAGTGTTTGGCTCCAAACAAAGGCTTAATAAATGGTAGATGTTACTTATGGCCTACACTGTGATTCTTAATAATAATTATTTAACTAAGACATCTTTTAATTACACAGACATTTTGGTGCTCACATGTAACTTACACTACTTACTGCACCATGTACACTATAAATACATATACAATTAGCTGTGTGTGGAAGGGTCCAGGCTACAGTTAGATGGCCCTTGGAGGAACAATTCGATTGGGACATTCTGTATTGGTCCACAATGGCTAAGTAGGTACAAATGGGTTCGTGAGAATAGGGTTCTTTTTTTAAAAAATTATTGTATTGTGGTCATATTGGCTTATAACGTTGTGTAAATTTCAGCCATACGTTATTATGTATCAGTTTCTGTATAGTCTGCATCGTGTTCACCACCAATAGTCTAGTTTTTATCCGTCACCATACATAAGTGCCCCTTTACCCCTTTTGCTCTCCCCCAACCCCTCCCCCTCTGGTAACTACCAATCTGTTCTCCTTATCTATATGTTTGTTTGTTTATCTTCCACATATGAGTGAAATCGTGCAGTATTTGTCTTTCTCTGTCTGACTTATGTCACTTAACATAATACCCTCAAGGTCCATCCATGTTGCTGCAAATGGTACGACTTTGTCTTTTTTTTATGGCTGAGTAGTATTCCATTGTGTATATATATACCACATCTTCTTTATCCAATCATCAGTTGAGGGACGCTTGGGTTGCTTCCACATCTTGGCTATAGTGAATAATGCTGCAGTAAACATAGGGGTGCATATATCTTTTTGAGTTATTGTTTTCATGTTCCTTGGGTAAATACGTAATAGTGGAACAGCAGGATCATAAATCTCCATACTGTTTTCCACAGCGGCTGCGCCAGTTTGCACTCCCACCAGCAGTGTATGAGGATTCCCTTTTCTCCACATCCTCTCCAACACTTGTTATTTCTTGTCTTGTTAATTATAGCCAGATAATAGGGTTGTTGGTGTGTCTATGATGACTAGATCTAGATGTTGGGTTGAGCCCCTGCAGTGGAGAGCCCTACTGGCAAAGGATTGCAGTGTGCTTGTTCTTATGGTGTTTGGTTCTGTAAACAGAAAATTTCAATGACAGGTAGTCCCAAAGGGAGAAGAGAGGAAAATATTGTGAGTAAGTAGCTGTCAGCTAATATTGGCAGGTGATGATAATGTCTCTCCTTCCCTCTCGCCCTTCCTTCCTACCAAATCTCTACCATCCCCCCCTTTTAAAAATAAGACACAATTTTTACAGAAAAGGACAATCTTTTCCCCCTTTAAAATCTTCCCTAGGGTATTTTTCTTAAGTATTCATTGCTTTAGTCTTTACATGGGTCATGTATTTACTGGCTTTTTTTTTTTTTTTTTGTGAGGAAGATTAGCCCTGAGCTAACATCTGTTGCCAATCTTCCTCTTTTTGCTGAGGAGGATTGGCCCTGGGCTAACATCTGTGCCCATCTTCCTCTACTTTATATGTGGGACGCTGCCACAGCATGGCTTGATAAGTGGTGCTTATGTCCATGCCCAGGATCTGAACCAGCGAACCCTGTGCCACCGAGGAGGAGTGCACAAACTTAACAACTACGCCACCAGGCCGGCCCCTATTTACTGGCTTTTTAAAGGGGAAATTGGTCCTTGATTCTAAATATTCTGTTCATATTCAACAACAGGCTAAATCCTTGCCACAGCTACCAACTTTTCTTGCTCCGTGTGATTTTTACATTTACTTCCCCTCAAAACCACATCATTTTCTGCCACTTCTCGTAAGGCAGTCAAGCTGGTAATTATATTTTGATATTATTTACCAACCACGACAAATGATTACTGAAAATAGACGCTAAGAATGGGAAGGCACTTTCTTTCACTTTTAGGGTCTTCAGACCAGTTGTCTCCAAACTTTTTTTTGATTCCATGCCTCTATTAAAAAGAATGTGTGAGCACACAAGGTACATGTATGTGATATATAGACATGTATACACACACACATACTTATTCATAATTATATTGTGCATATCATGAAACATACACAAAATACAAACTAAAGGGAGGAGAAACATGAAATAAATAATATTTTAAACATAAATTTATTTTATCTTATTTTAGTGGTCATGTTGGTTAATTTTATGTTTGAACTTGACGGGGACATGGAGTACCCAGATATTTGGTTATAAACATTATTTTCAGTGTGTCTGTGAGAGTGTTTCTGGATGAGATTGACATTTCAACTGGGTGGGGGAAAAGGGAGAGGTTGGTAAAAGGGTATAAACTTTCAGTTGTAAGATGAATAAGGTCTGAGAATCTAATGTATAACGTGGCAACTACAGTTGATAACACTGTATTGTATAATTGAAATGTGCTAAGAGAGTAGAGCTTAAATGTTTTCACCAAAAAAAAAAAAGAAAGAAAGAAAGAAAGGTAAATATGTGAGATGATGTATGTGTTAATGAACTCAATGGAGAGAATCCTTTCACAATGTATCTTTCTTTTCACATTATATATTGTATAATCCTTTCACAATATATCAAATCATGTTGTACACTTTAAATATCTTACAGTTTTATTTGTCACTTATACTTCAAAGCTGAAAAAACAAAAAACAAAAAACATTTGAATTGGTAGACCAAGTAAAGCAGATTGCCCTTTCCAATGTGGGTGGGCCTCATCAAAATAGTTGGCGGCCTGAATAGAGCAAAAGGTGGGGTAAGGGAGAATTCGCTCTCTCTCCCTGACTGATTAAGCTGTGACATTGGTCTTCTCCTGCCCTCAGACTGGGGCTTACCCATTGACTCTCCTAGTTCTCAGGCCTTTGGGCTTGGACTGGAACTTATACCACTGGCTTTCCTGGGTCGCCAGCTTGCAGATGGCAGATGCTGGAACTTCTCAGCCTCCATAATCACATGAGCAAATTCCTTATAATAAATCTCTTTAGGTATGTATCTCCTAATGCTTCTGTTTCTCTGGAGAACCCAAATGAATATAACGGTATAAATCAATTTTGCTCTTGTTAAAATATCTCAAAACCCAAAAAGATCATTGAGTTAAATTTCGTTTGCCTTTGAGGAGTCTCTTTTGCACCTGGACCCAATATAAATGATGAGATTCTAGATTTTGAGTTGAGGCTGTGATAAGATGAGACTTTTGGGGTACTTAAGAGGGAGTGAGTGTATTTTGCATGTAGGAGGGATGTAAATCATTAGGGGTCAGAGGGTGAACTGTAGTAGCCAGCATCCAAGGTGGCCCTCAGTGATTCAAATCTGTTCAGTCCCCTCCCATGGCACATCAGCATTGGTTTATGTGACCAACAGAATTTGGTGGTAGTGATGGTGTGTGACTTTTGAGGCTAGGCCATAATGGATTTTGCCACTATTGCTTTGCACTCTGGGATTACTCAGTCTAGGGGGAACCAGCTGCCATATTGTGAGGAGACTCAAACAGCCTAATAGAGGGGTCCACATGGTGAGTGGTTGAGACCTCTTCTCAACAGCCAGCACTAACTTGCCAGCCAAGTGTGAGCCATCTAGGAAGTAGATCCTCCAGCCCCAATCAAACCTTCAGATGACTTTAGCCCTGGCCCCATCTTGACTACAACCTCACGTGACACCCTAAGCCAGAATCACCCAGATAAACTGCACCCAAATTTCTGACCAACAGAAACTGTGTGAGATGTTAAATTTTTATTATTGTTCTATGTTACCAAGTTTTGGGGTGATTTGTTACATGGCAGTGGGTGAGTAATATATATTTGAATATTTTTGTGCACTGCTCTTCAGATATGACTAACTTTTCATTGTTTCTGTCTTATGTGTGACTAACGAACGTTCATACTAGGAGTTGGAGAAGTGTTGGTTTTGCTATTTTTGTTTTATTTATTCGTGCTTGTGTTATTGGTATTGTCTTCAATCTGAAGTATCTCTGTTGAAATCTTTTGAGCCACTGCCTGTATTGTGAGTGTTATATACAAAGTGTAATGTATTACAGTACACTGAAAGGAAATGAAAGAGTGAGTATCCAGTGACAACACTGCTGCATTTTGGGACACCCCTTCTTTCCTTACAGTTCCTTCCACACCCTATGTGACCGCTTATGCTCTGACATTGCATCAGACAAGGGCAACTGTATATTAAATATTAATAGATTAATTTCTTTCTGGCTTTTTTTGGTGGTAAAAAACATAAACAAAAGTCATGATACTTTTTTCCACACCACAAGGCTCATCTTGGGTTCAACCCACTTTGGAGACCATTGTTTTATAATGGGGATTGGCAAAGTACTGCCCATTTTTATAAATGCAGTGTTATTAGAACACAGCCACACTCATTCATTTACGTGTTATCTTTGGCTGCTTTCGTGCTACAATGGCAGAGTTGAGCAGTTGCAAGAGAGACGGTATGAACTTCAAAGTCTGAACTATTTACTACCTGACCCTTTACAGAAAAAGGTTGCCACCTCTGCTTTAGAAAATGGATAGAGCTTGAGGGGTCTCAGGTGTCTAGGGTACAGGATGCACTCAAATCATTTGCTCACTCAGACAGGGGCAACATGAAGGATAAAAGTCACTTGTGGACTTCTGAGAGAATATATTTCTATGTCTGCCCCTGGCAGTATAATTCTGGCTGAGGCTCAGGGCCTGGCTTTGATTCTCTGAAACAGACTGTATCCGAGAACTCAGTTACAACTTGAACTTGAAGGGAACCAACAGCGATCTGGCAATGCAAGTGACTGGGTGTATCTGTACCATGGCATCTTATCTGCTGTGTTTGATGGGAAACATCAGTAGCCTTTCTTTCTGTTTACGTCTATCCTAAATGATAGTCCAAAGGCTTTTGCTCCTTTCTTGTCTCAGAACCTTGGTCCTTGATTCTTCTTGTCCTTAGATTGCTCTTCTCCCAAATCTTGGCTTGGTTGGTACCTTCTCATCCAAGCTCAGCTTAAATGCCACCTGTTTAGAGAGGCCTTTTCTGAACACCCAGCCTAAGGTGGCCACCCTGACACTCCCCATTGCTGTCTCTGTTATTGTTCTGTACTAATTTTTTCATTATACTTATCGAATATCTGAAATGATGATATTTATGCCTATTTATTGTCTTCTAGACAAAAAATGATGAGAATACAAAAACCAGAAGAGGAAGGACCTTGTCTGTCTTATTCATAACTGTCAGGCTTAGAACAGTACGTGACCCAAAGTTTGACTATTTGAGAATGAAGAGGAGGGACGCTAGATATTATTTTGTTTCTGGCTATAGAATGAGTATTGTATCATGGCGCATAAATCATGCAGTTGGCTGGTTAAAAGTTCAAGTCTGAATAAAGCATGTTGCGTTTTTCCTTGTTCTGGATTAGAACAATAATTAGTAGCAGTATCAATTAGACCAGTGTTTAATTCATCCAATGATTTTTTTAGAAAATTATAATGACAGTATATTTGTTTCTTTCTAGAATTCCTATTCAGTTTTTGTTTTAATGCTGCCTCTTCCTTTCCTTTCCCCCAACCTCCTTACTTTTCTGTTCTTTTATTACGGTTTATCAACAATCTTTTATATCTTTGGTAGGAATATTCACTTTTCAATCTCTCAGATTATTCTATTGTCTATATCTCTTGGAGAACAATTTTTTCCATTCGCTGCCTCTGCTCACTATTCCGCGGTGATGCGTTTCCCCGTGTTTGTCATCTCTTAGTGTGAGCTCATCCTCAACAAGGGGTTGTTCTCTAGGGTGACACAGGTTCCCGATTGTGCTCTCATCTACATGGTTTTGTTTTCCGCTGCCCTGCTGGGGCCTAAAGGGTTTCAGTGGTTCTGTACCAGTTTTTTTTTTTTTTCAATTTTTAATTGTGGTAAGATACACATAACATAAAATTTACCAATTTAACCATTTTTAAGTGTACAGTTCAGTTGTGTTAAGTATATTTACATTGTTGTCCTACCAATCTCTGGGACTCTTTCATTTTGCAAAACTGAAACTCTATGCCCATTAAACAATTCCCATTTTCCCTACCCCCAGCCCCTGGCAACTACCGCTCTACTTTCTGTTTCTATGAGTTTGACTACCCTAGATACCTCATATAAGTGGAATCATACAGTATTTGTTTTTTTGCGATTGGTTTATTTCACTTAGCATAATGTCCTTCAAGTTCATCCCTATTGTAACATGTGTCAGAATTTCCTTCCTTTTTAATGCTGAATAATATTCTTTGGGTGTATATACCACATTTTGTTTATCTATTCATCCATTGATGGACATTCGGGTTGCTTCCATGTTTTGGCTATTTTGAATAATGCGGCCATGAGCATGGGTGTACAAATATCTCTTTGAGACCCAGTTTTCAATGCTTTAGCATAAATACCAAGAAATGGAATTACTGTACCAGTGTTTGTATTAATTTCTCAGTTGGGATTCTCTCACCATTCTCTCACATAGTGCAGATTTGTACAGAAGGTACCCTGGGTCCAACTTCCTATGGGTGACTTTTTCTACTGATTGCCCTAAGCTAATGGCAATCTTCCTTGTTGAATCCCTAAGCCAATGCTCTGAGTTTCTAAATTCAGTGTCCCAGTCCAGGGAGAGCCTCATGGCTCCCAGTTTTATACAAGAGGTTAGTTTCTGCTCCCTGCTTTGCATGGGTCTAAGGTTTTGTCTCCTGTCCCTGTGCAGGCATTAAAACTCGAGTCCCCAGCCTACTAGCCTGTATCTGTTTACAATACCCCTGTCATCTGTTTGGCGTCAGCACCCCCATACTCCTTTTTCTTTGAGTTGCCCTTCATTTCTGACATCTGGGGACTTCCTTTCCTTGCTTTTGCATTTGGCTATGCATTAAAAAAATAGTTTATCTGGCATTTTCATGTATTTGGAGTGTGTGTGTGTGTGTATGTGTATGTCCTTTCAGGTCGGCTTGGCCTGTGGTGCCAATAGATATTTGTTTATTCATTCAATATTTTTTGAGCATCTATGGTTTGCAAAATGATAAGCCTAAAATGACTAACTAGTAAATCTTCTGAACTCTGGCAACTAGGGAAGACGTCTAATTATAATACACAAAATGGAAAGATATAGATGTTGCTGTTCAGTCAGGACGGTGGAATCCATGTTTAGCTTGGACCCCAAAAAGAAAGTTTCTTTTCCTGCCAAAGCTGCAGAATCAGCCCCTCCTCAGGCTGCACCGTTGTGGAGAAGCCAGGGGCAGAGCACAGAGACGGTGGACCAGAAGTCTGAGCACTGAGGGTCCAGAGCAGGCCTGGAGAACCAAAAACCAGACGAGAGGGAAGCCGTCTTGCGTCAATAAGTAATAACAGGCAGGCATTTGTGTGATGTGTATTGAAGGATAGCCCAGGCTGTGCAGAGGTAGCATTGTTAATCGGTATTTAAGTATGCCTATAGCCAGCACATCTGCAAAAACCAAGAATTTTCTGCAAAAAGGAATAAGGGCAATGAGATAATGAAGAGTCTATCCCTAAACAACCTGACACGGGAAAGGAACTAGAAGATTAGCAGAATTTGGAAAATGCAAGGGAAAGGGAAATATGGACCAGGCCAGAAGAGACTCCTTTATTATTGTCATTGTTATTATTATTATTAATATTACCCATCTTGGTTAAAGGTTTTCAACAATCCCTTATTGAGGAGTGATTAGAAGTTTATACCGGAGCATCATTAGAAGCCACTCCTAGTTTGTTATATATAACGTTGCCTAAATTAATTGAACAGTAAAATGTACATGATACTCATTTTATTTTCGCTTTATTCATCCACAATTTATGTTTTTGTGCCATTTATAATTTCTGAATTAAAGAGGTATTGTGGTAGGTAGATACTTGAACTAAGAGGGTCTTATCCAACTTTGCAGGCTAAGTTCTGATGCTCAGAGTGTACAAAACCAGGAAAGAAGGGATTCCATAGACCATTGTTCAACAATCATGCTTCTGTCTAATTACTAATAATTAGTATATATAATAATAATTCACCCAGCGACCCAGTGAGTTGGTATCATCATCCCATTTTTTTCAGATGAGGAAACTGAAGCTTAGAGAGATTAAGAGATTTGCCCAAGATCATACCAGTAAATGGAGGAGAGGAATTGGTCATAGAAGAGTAAGTAGAATTTGTTTCCTAAAAGTTTTTTTTATCATGAACAAGTGTGGAGTTTTTTCAAATGCTGCTTCTGCATCGACTGATAAGGTTACTGGACTTCTCTTCTTTAGTTTGTTAATATGGTGGATTACATTGATTGATTTTTTAAATTTAATTTAATTTTTTCGCCTAAAGCCCCAGCAGATATCCGTATGTCATAGATGCACATCCGTCCAGCCGCTGCATGTGGGACACGGCCTCAGCATGGCCGGAGAAGCAGCGCGTTGGTGCGCGCCCGGGATCCGAACCTGGGCCGCCAGCAGCGGAGTGAGCTCACCCAACCGCTAAGCCACGGGGCCGGCCCCTACACTGGTTGATTTTTGAACATTGAACTGGCCTTGCATTCCTAGGATAAACCCTACTAGGTCATGGTGTATAAATTTTTTTATATATTGCTGAATTCTATTTGCTAACATTTTGTTAAGGATTTTTGCATCTATATTCATGAAGGATGTTCGTCTGTAGTTTTCTCTTTTTGTACTGTCTTTTTCTCATTTTGGTTTTAGGGTAATAGTAGTTTCATAAAATAAATTGGGAAGTGTTCCTTCCTCTTCTATTTTCTGGAAGAGATTACGTAAAATTGGGGTTAATTCTTATTTAAATGTTTAGTGCAGTTCTCCAGTGAAACCATCTGAGATTTCTTTTTGGGGAATTAAAAAATTATGAATCCAATTTCCTGCATAGTTATAGGGCTATTCAAATTATCTTAATATTGGGTGCATTGTAGCAGTTTGTATTTTTTGAGGAAGTGGTCCATTTCATTTAAGCTGTTAAATTTATTTCTTTATTCCTTCGTTATCTTTATTAAGGCTGTCTATTTTTTCATTTGTTTCAAGCATGATTATAATTGCTTGTTGAAGCACTTTTATTGTGACTGCTTTAAAATCATTGTCAGATAATTCTGACATCTCTGTCACCTTGCGTTGGCATCTATTGATTGTCTGTTTTCATTTAGTTTGAGATCATCCTGGCTTTTGTGATGATGAGTTATTTTCGCTTGAAACTGGACATTTTCGTATTATGCTATGAGATGCTGAATCTTCTTTAAACCTTCTGTTTTTGCTGGCTTTCTTTGTCACTGCTGTGGCAGAGGAACGGGGGGCATTGCCTCAATGCTGCTGGATGGCGGTGGGTGTTCTGGCTCCCCATATGGTCTCCACTGACACCAATGGACAGACATGGGGTGGGTGAGTGGGCTTGATTGTCAACTGATGGGGGTGAATGTCTTGACTCCTTATTTGGTCTTCTCTGATACTACCTCTTGGGGGTATTGGGGTTCCTCATTACCGCCTCACGAGGGTGGAAGTCTAGGCTCCCACTCCACCTTTGCTGGTTGGGTGGGGCCAGTTTTTTATGCGGTGTTGGCTGGAGTAGAGAACTTATTGTCCAAATGTTTTCTGTCTTGCTAAGCTGCCCCTTTCCTGGTCTTTTGGTTAGAGAATCTGTGCTTTCATTGGGACTTTTTTTGTCTGTATCTATTGGTATTTCAGGGTCACCAGCTTCTCCAGTTCCAAGCCTGGGATATGAGACCAAAGGAAAACCCGGGGAACTCACCACTATGCAGATCCTCAAGTCCCAAGGTCCCTAGTTGGCCTGCCTCCTTCTCTTCACTTTTCAGAGTCTTCTAATGTTTGATTTATATATAAATAAAAATTAAAAAAAAAACATACACACACTGTTGTCCAGGGTTTTTAACTTTAATTAGTGGGAGTAACAGGAATGGTACGTTTACTCCATCTTCCTGGTGGACTATTTTTTTTGCTGAGGAAGATTTGCCCTGAGCTAACATCTCTGCCAGTCTTCTTCTATTTTGTATGTCGGTTGCCACCACAGCATGGCTGACGAGCAGCGTAGGTCCACACCTGGGATCCGAACCTGTGAACCTGGGCCACTGAAGCGGAGCACAACGAACTTGATGACTATGCCATGAGGTCGACTTGATGATTTTTTTTTTTTAATATTAAACCTGTGTTATTTCCCTCTGATTATTAAAATACTATATGTTTATTAAGATCCTGGTACTACAGAAAGGCTGAAATTGAGAGTAATAATTGGGCTAAGATTGTGAAGTGTGGAGAAGGAAGAAAACACCGTTCAGACAGGGATATGGGATTTGCAAAGCTTCTTTTCATTTCCCTACAGCTTTAGACACTTTCTGTCCACATTTTTTCCTGTAACTCAGTTTTTCAATTTTAAAAAGAAAGATAAATACAGACGGACTTTGCTTTAAGAAAACCTGAGCGAGGTGGAATTGGATTTACAAAGTGAATATATCAGGAGGTGACTCTGCGTTTTACTCTGAATCACAGAAAACTTCTCAGGAACTCATGTGTCGAAAAAGTCAGCTTGGAATATTTTCACTTGGTAACCACTTTGGGATTCTTGGCATAAATATAATTCACACAGATAAGGACAGTAAACCCTCGTTTGGAAAGTGCTTTGCTATTATACATTATATTACGTTTGATTGTTGATCAAATCATTTCCCACATCTACCCTTGATGTATGACTTGAATGAAACAACCTATGATGCAAATATTATTCTTGCATTCTGACAGCACTGTCATAATAGGGTTCTCCTGAATTATTAGTAAAAAACATTTTCAATGAGATTTCTAGCCCTGGGTGTGAACTGCAGTCAGCCACTGATGTTTTTCACATTAGCATCATCACATTGAGTGTTACTGTAACGGCATTCTCATGTCGCACAACATTGGGGCCAAAAGAGTTTTTCCTAGAAGAGGTCTACTTCGCGAGGTAGCCCCAGCCATTTCATACCATTTCTTTCATGCCTCTGTTTCAGCTGACATTTCCCTCTCTCGCTTTATCTTCCTGCAAGAAATAACTACAACCCACACCCTGAATTACAATTCTAACTATATTGGAAAGTGGTTACTTAAAAACAAGAATATATGTTTTGGATAGGCAAGCTTAAAATGGAGAAGAGCAGACAGCCCAGTCATCAAAGGATAAAAATCTATACTAATCTTAAAAGCAAAACACGGCACAGAATTTCTTGTCTATTTTTCTACGCAAGAAGGCCATTGTACTTCCGTTCCCGGCCATGTCAGCAGTGATGGGCCCCCCCACCCCCACCCTTCTTTTTTCCAAGCATTGATTGTTCACTTCCCCTGACACCCCATCACAGCCCATTAGTGCTGAAAACAGACGGGCCCAGCTGCAGCAGCAAAAAGGCAAGTTTGAAAGAAAATATCGAAAGCTCGGCTATTAGGACCCACACCAGCCCCAGATGCAACAGCTCCCTCTCCTCGCCCCCACGGCACTTCTGTGAGGAGCAACAGAATCAGCAGATTTTCTTCAATCCAGACTCCAAGGTCTGGAGGAAATGACGAGAAGTATCGCTATATTTTTACTTTCATTTTCAAAGGAATTTAGTTGAGGAATATGAAAACAGAGTTGGCGACAGCGCTTTTGCTGATAACGCTAATATTCATTATGTCTCTTTTCAGACCCAAGCGTTTCAGATGTGAGTGGCTCAGCTGTCCTGGGCTCCTGAAGGCCACACTTGAAACCCTGGCCACTTCTTAAGTTATGAGTCTTTTTCTTCTGTTTTTTCATTCGGCAGAGTTATCTGGTGTCTGTGTCCCCAGAGTCAGAGTAATGGCAATAGCAAGCGTTCACTGTGATTGTACAGTTGATTGCCCAGGGGAGAAACGTGACAACTCCAGACTTCCAATAGACCTCGTATTTGCAGAGAGAGAAGCTCAGGCGAGGGCGGCCAACTTGTCAAAATCTTAAGAGCCAACATACAAGTTGAATCGAACTTTAATTGAAAGCTTGGATGCGAGTTTTGTACAGTCAAAGCCTGAGAGAAGTGGTACCCAAACAAACAGTGGTCCTCATCCATCTAAGTAAAAAGTCTAGCTGCAAATGGTCATTGAGTCAAGAGTAGAGAAGAATGAAGAGCCAGATAAGAAAGCAGCATTGAGCAGGAGTTTGTGTATCCTCACCCGCTGTGGAGGGCGGAGAGGATGCAATGACTAAGGGTGGGCTAACAGCAACTATGATCCAGCTAAGGAACAGGCACCGGAAACATGTGATTTAGCACCATTCTTGCCAGGTGTAGACAGCTTTAGGAAGGAAATCAAGAGCAGGTCGCTCAAGTGAGTTTTATGGTCCCGTCCACCATCAAGCCTGGATGTTCTTGGGGGGTACTCACTCTCCGCTTCACCTCCCATCGTGTGTTGTGTCCTACCACGCTGCTGATGTGTTTCTTGCTCGTCCGGAGCCCCAGGAGAGGTCTGGGAGGTCCGGAGTGTCCATCACCTCTGAAATCCTGTGGCTCGGACAGACCTGCTCTCCCACCGCCCCAGCTGGTGCCCTATGAACACTCCCAGGTTTCCCCCCAGCCCTCCACACCCTCTCCCTCTGGCAAAGACGCCTGCTCTGGCAGAGGAAGGGTCCTCAGGAAATCCCTGGTTCCTAGGCTTTGGGGCCTCGTTTACTCAGCTCCCCCCCCGACCGTGCTTCATCCGACCGGGTGGATGCTGGGCCCCGTCAGAGGGAGCACTTCAGTGTGGACCGTGCAACCTGCAGACATCAGGCCTGACTTGGACGCGGAGCCACTGCCTGGTGTCTGTTCTAGCGTCCAACTCACTAAATCTGGAAGTTGCAGCTTCGGCCCTGCATTCAGCTCTGAATCAGTCCTTTTGGTCTGCTGAGGAGACCTGGCCTCGCCGTGTCCTTGGTCCTCAAATTACTGCCCTGTGCCTGATAACAGAGACCCAATCCGTGCCTCAGCGCACAGGTTCCTGTCCTGACCCCAGTGCCTGCGGACTCAGCCTCTCCTGCCTGGTTCTGGGCCAGCTCCTTCCACACCATTTCCTTCCCCATCACCTGCGGGCATGCTGGAACTTTCTGAGTTTACCTGTTCTCTGACTAAGGTAGACCTTGGGGTTTGGGCTGGGTCTGGATCCTTGGCTGAAGGCATGTATGTGTTTTTGACTAAAGACAGCTTTAGAAGAGGTATGTTAAGAAATGGGCCCACTAGGCTGGCCCCATGGCTCAAGTTCCTCAGCTCCACTTTGGTGGCCTGGGTTTGTGGGTTCAGATCCCAGGTAGAGACCTACTCTGCTCATCAGCCATGCTGCGGAAGCATCCCACATACAAAATAGAGGAAGACTGGCACGGATGTTAGCTCAGGGATGATCTTCCTACAAGCAAGAAAAAAAGAAAAAAATGGGCCCAATAATATGAAAGTTTATGCATTTTGATGTGTGCAAAAGCAGAAAGGAGCAGATTAGAAGAAGAAGGAAGAGAATTAAAAATCATTTCAAACAGTAAGCCAACAGAACCTGGTACAGCATTTTCCCTAACTCTGAGTTAATACAACACTTTCACCTGAATGTGGCAAATCTTTGTTTAGCAGACTTGGGTGGGGGTTTACAAGTGGGATTTCTCTGCTTACCTGGGGAAGTGTCATAGAGTTCTAAAAACCAGTAGAGTTGGAGGTGTTTTAATTTTAAGAGTTCCTCTGGGCACTTCTTAAGTAGACTCGTGTGTGGTCCTCATAAGCCTACTAAACAAAATTTGAGAGAAACAAGATGTCTTGAAATTTGGAAATGCTGCAGCAATCGACTGGTGCCATCAGGTAGAAATGCATCATCTGAGAAGCCAGTGCCCCCATCAGATATAGAGACAATGATGCTTAATTATTTGTAATAAGCGTAGGACCAAATCCAGAAATGTAACTGCCCTGGTCTGAGCGCTTGGTACATGATTATTATTTCCTGTCTCTACCCAGCAACCTACCTCAAACCTGATTAGTCACCATAAAAGACACATCTTAGCAAAGTGACCCTGGTTCTGCAGTGGTTTGCTGCAGGCTGAGTTTGGCTTCCCACCTGGAGCTGGGTCCTATTTATCCTGTGAGGTCACGGTCCCCTGCTCGGTGCCAGGTGATTTTTCATTATGCAGTAAAACACTTCCCGGCAGGCTGTTTTCATTACAGTGATGGGAGAGTCTCGTGATTTGTTTTTATCATGTCATGCCCCGCAAACCTTGACGGGACTCAACTCTAAAGCTCTTCCCACCACGGCCCCCAGCCAATTACCCTCCTGGGGCCCTGGACCTTGCTCATCTGCTCCGCAGCATCCCCACCACATTTCCCCACGAGCTTACTGTGTGTCATACATTGCCATTGCAATAATAATGAGAGCTACGACTATTGAGCACCTACCATATGCTGGACATTGGGCAAGTTGCTTTATGCATGCTATTAAATCCTGGAAGTAAAAGCGTGAGGTGGTTACTGCAGAAAGTTCTAGTACTGTGTGCAAGGTTATGCCCAGTGCCTGGCAGAGCCAGGATTTGAACCCTGGGGTCTCCAAAGCCCTTACACGTAACTGTTCCCCTTTACTGTCTTTCTGGACATAAGGCCTTTCTTGCTCCTCTCTTCGGAAGAGGGCCCCATCTCCTCAACACCACTTAAAATCTACCTACATTTGGACTCATTTCCCCAATAACCTCCCTGAATACTTAGCATTTCAGTTTCTGTAAGCACTGTTTAATGCCTATTGCTTTATCATCGCGAGTACGAAATGCTGACTCTTTTAAATCAACCACATAGCGTTTGTTTTTAAAAGCTCTTTATAAGACACAGTAGTAGGTTTGATTTGTGGTTTATAAGACAAAATGGTGGCTGGTGAAATTTTCAAATGGGCATATCAATTGCAAGTTTTAATGGATTTCAAAACAAGTTTGCACATGACCAGAGATGATGGAAATATATAATTATATTGAAGTTTACAGATCAAAAATCATCTACACTTGTGGTTTATATATATGGATTATTTGTATATAAATATACACATATAATAAATATATCTGTATTGATATATATATTTCCATATATATGTAATTTGGCCACTTGTTTTTTGTATACATGACTTCTCTCCACTCCTACACACTTGACTTTGAATTACCTAAAGACCAAGCCCAATTGTAATTTGGACTTGAAGTACAATGAAGATGACATTTCAACCTGCATAAGAGAGATATCCATTATAAGACAGACATCAACATGGACTCTTCCGAGGCTGGTTTATACACTTACTGAGCATAATTAGGTATTTTGATTTGATTTGTGAAATAACTGTTTTTGCAAAGTTGTAAGTAAATACAATCTTATTTAAAATGCGCTGGAAGGAAAGACAAATGGCTAATTAACATATGAAAAATGTTCAAACTTATGAGTATCAAAGAAATGTAAATTAAGAGAACACTGAGACTTTTTTATCTATCAAATTGGCAAGTTTAAATAGTATTACACTCAGAGCTTGAGAGGATGAACATTTGTTGGGAGAGAGCTTTGGCAATATATATATATTTTTAAAATGTTCATATCTTTTGTCTCAGTAATCTTGTTTCTAGGACTTTATCCTAAGGAAATATTGAAATATTTATGATGCAACATTATGTATAGTAGCTACAAATTAAAAAAAGCAAAATATCCTTAATGGAGGAGTAGGGAAATTATTATAGCTCTCTATGATACACATGATATACAGACATACATAATAGAATATTACTTATATATTTTATATATTTAATAAATGTTATGTATTTATATATTTTATAAACATTATATATATAAAGACATAGGAAAGTGCCCATATAATACATTAAATGAAAAAAAGCAAGTTATAACCCTGTGCATTACATTAGTCCCACAATCTTATAAAAAAATATGTTTATAAACATGCATAGAAAAAAGACTATAAAGAAACGTATTGAAATGTTAACAGTTGCAGTGGGTTAATGTTGATTTTTATTTTTTTCTGCCTTTCCGTATTTTTAGAAGAGAAAGCCTGTTTGTCAGAACCCCAAATCCAACTGTACAACACTTAACAAGTGCGTTGGGATGGACTTCAGGCAAGATGTCAAAGTGAGTAGATTTGGAAACTTCTCTTCTGTTCCACACACACAGGAATTAGGAACGACTTCTACACAAAAGTTAGAACCCCAGAGCTGTGCCGAAGGAAGGGAGGCGAACCTCCCAGGACCAGCGGGGAGCAGAGTCCCAACGCAATGAGGTTGGCTGAACCTGGAGGCCTGTGGGTGGTGGGGCTGGAGGAACTGAATTTGGGATCAAGGATTTCAAAGTGGGAGGGGATCGGGGTGGGGGGTGGTGAGTCTTGCTTGAGGCTCCTGTCGTGAAGCCAGTGCTGAGAATGTGCTTCCATGGCTGTGACTGGAAGCTGGGAAAACTCCTAACAACTCACCTGGAGTTTCAGCAGGTCACAAGCTGCTCACCTTTGGCAGAGGGCGGAAGGAAGGCACTAGCACAGCTGGGAGGTGGACCAAGTTCTGTCCTGGCTTGGGGTGGGGAACCAGGAAGACTCAGCAGGGTGAGGCTGTGTTTCTGAGCTGCAGATCTCCTAGGAGCTAGGCTGAGGCATTCCACCGCCATGGGGAGGTGAAAAGCCTCCTCTGCTGGTTTGGAATGACTTTAGCAGTAAGTAATTGCACCCTAAACCATAGAGATGTTTATTACTTTTCTTAATAACAAGAACTGGAGGCAGGCGCTCTTGGGACAGTCTAGCAGCTCAACAATGCCATCAAGGATCCAAGCTCTCTCTTTCTCCTCTCTGCTGAGTTTGTTGTTTGTTGCCTCATGATTGTCACATGGCTGCTGCTGCTCCAGATATCACAATTTCTGTCTTCTCAGAAGCTCCAAAGCAGAATCTCCATTATATCTTGTTAGGCAGAACTGGGTCATGTGGCCTCCCTTGGCTCCAGGGGAGGCTGGGAGACTGAATGTCTAGCAAAGGGAAACAAATAAGTCACAACTGACTTAGACCAATCAGATCTATCAGCTGGACACATTACTACTCAAGATAAAACTGAGTTTTATTAGCAAAGAGGTAGGGAGGGAATGGCTGTTAGGTAGGCAACTACCACGCAGTACAAATTCTCAAACAAAATCGGAAGAACTCGTACTATAAATGGGAAACTATAAATAATAGTTTGGGAAACTATAAATAATAGAGGAATCTGAAAATTACTTTAAAATAAATACATTTACAATCTTTAATGAGATAAACCAACAACTGTCAAACATGAATTAAATAGGCAATTACTTCAAGAATAGATGGATGAAATAAAGAAGAGTCAGAAATCTTGGAAATGAAAAATGTAGTCATTGAAGTAAAAAAGGAACCCCTATAAGTGAAATATTGAACTGGGTATAGTTGAAGAAAGTGAGATGGAAGCTAGAACTTTGCAAGTTACCTGGAACGCAGTATTGAGAGATAAAGAAAGATGAAATGTGAAAGGAAACTTAAAGGCACATGGAGGGTAAATTGGGAAATTATAAGTTGTTCCTAATAGGTATTCTTAAAAGACTATAGCAAGAATGGGAGAGAAACAATATTTGAAAAAGATAAGGGCTAAGAATTTTCTAGAATTAAAGGTAGACATGAATCTTGGTGTGAAAAGGGCATCTTAATTGTTAAGGAGAGCAAAAATCTCACACCTGGATACATCATAGTGAAACTACAGAATGTCAGGAATATATTAATAAAAGTTATCAGAGAGGGCTGGCCTGTGGCCTAGTGGTTAAGTTCGGCGTGCTTCACTTCAGCAGACCGCATTTGATTCCCAGGCACAGACCTAAGTCACTCCTTGGTGGCCATGCTGTGGTGGTGACCCACATACAAAATAGAGGAAGACTGGCACAGATGTTAGCTCAGGGCAAATCTTCCTCAGCAAAAAAAAAAAAAAAAAAAAAAAAAGTTTCAGAGAGAAATACAGATTACTTACAAAGGGACAGCAGTCAGACTGATAGCAGATTTTTCATCAGGAACATAAGATACCAGATGATGGAATAATGTCTTAAAAATGCTGAGGGAAAACAACTGCCAAGCTAGATTTCTACACCGGCCTAAATCATCATTTCAGAATAAGTGTAAAATACAAAAAAAACTAAAACACAAACAAAACAAAACAGAAAAAAGAAAACTATAAAGCTAGAAGAAAACATAGGAGAAAATCTTTTTGACCTTAGGAAAGACAAAAATTTCGGAAATAGGACACAAATAAGCATGAACATAAAAGAAAAAAACTGTTATCAGTTAAATTTATATTTAACTTCATCAAAATTAAAAACTTTTGCTCTCCAAAGGATACCATTAAGAAAAAGAAAAGCTAGAGAATGGAAGAAAATATTTGCTACATATATATCTGACGAAGGGTTTGTAGCCACAATATGTAAAGAGCTCCTATAATTCAATAGTAAAAAGACAAACAACCCAATATAAAATAGAAAAAATATTTGAACACTTTTCAAAAGAAGATAAATGAATGGCCAATAAACACATGAAAAGATGCTTATTATGATCAGACATCAGGGAAATGCGAAAACAAAAAACAAACAAAAAACCCCAATGGGAGACCACTATTTACTCATAAAAGAGCTAGAATTAAAAAGATTGACAATACCAAGTGTTGGCAAGGATGTAGAGCAAGTAGAACTCTCATGAACTGCCATTGAGAATATAAAATGGTACAACCACTCTGGAAATCTGTTTGGCAATTTCTTAACAAATTTAAACATATAGTTACTGGGTGATCCAGGCATTCCACTCTTAGGTATTTACTCCAAAGAAATGAAAACACATGTCCATACTAATATTTATACAAAAATGTTCATAGCAGCTTTAATCACAATAGCCGAAACCTGGAAATAACCCAAAATATCCATCAACTGGTAAATAGATAAACAATATGTGGTATATCCAGTATGTGGAATATTACTCAGCAGTAAAAAGGAACAAACTATGAAACATACAGCGACATGGATAAATCTTTAAATCATGCTGGATGAAAGAAGTCAGATACAAAAGAGTAGGTACTGTATTTTTCTATTTATATAAACTGTAAAATAATCTATAGTGACATGATGCAGATCTGTAGTTATCTGGGGCTAGGGTAGAGGGGAGTATGGGCTGCAAAGGGGCACAAGTTTTTGGGAATGATGTAAATGTATCTTGATTGTGGTGGGGGTGTTATGAATATTTACATCTAATGAAGCTCATCTAAACGGATGCAGTTTGTTGTATGCAAATTTTTCCTAAATAAATGTGATAAGGAAAAAAAGTGATGTTTTCAGACATACAAAGATAAAGAGAAATTAAATCTGAAGCCTTGATAAAAGAACTTGTAAAATACTTTGGATGAAAGAAAACAAATGAACCCAAAAGGCAAGAATATATTGTAAGGAATTTAATGCTTCAATGAAAAAAATATGCTTTGAGGATCTTACAATCCTGGGTGAATCTCTGTGTAACACGATCAACTAGTAAAACTAAATTGTTCTAACTTAAAACATTTTTTATTATAAAAATTTCAAATGCACAAATATAGAAATATTGGTATAAAGAACACCCATATATCTAGAAAAATCCCTACCTTCATACACTGAGCTTGCCAAATTAGGAAATACCTGTATTTGTTAATCATCACATTCTTTGCTTTAAAAAGGTTATTTCCTTTATGTTCTGTGAAAATGGGTCAGATAAAAAAATTATCATTTTGGGCCAGCCCAGTGGCCTAGTAGTTAAGTTTGGCATTCTCCATTTTGGCAGCCCATGTTTGGTTCATGCGTGTGGACCTACACCACTCATCAGCGGCCATGCTGTGGCAGCGACCCACATACAAAATAGAGGAAGATTGGCACAGATGTTAGCTCAGGGCCAATCTTCCTCAGCTAAAAAAAAAACAAAATCATTTTCCATATTTATAATATTTAAGAAATGTGAAAGATAATTAAAAGATGAACACAAAATGGTATTATGCTCAAGACCTCAAATCATATTACAAATATCTTGTAATTGCAAAAGACCTCCCTCTTGCATGAACCTTTCAAATAAAGATTTCTTGGACATTGATTTTATTTTTCAAATATATATTTCACAACTTAAACTCTTATATAGCTTAACTCAAATAGTTTATTGAGCAATTACCGTTTGCCAGTCACTGAACTCAATAGACCTAGGGAATAAAAAATTTGAATAAGTCTTGGTCTTAACCCTAGGGGAGCTTATATTTCTGCAAGAACTCTGCTCCATTACTGTAGATTTCCTGCCATATTGATGGAGAGACGGGATGAATACTGTTCCCCCTCTTTTATTCAAAGTTAAGCAGAGGTGGTGGATGTCTCTGCTTTGGCTTACACCTAAGATTCGCACGTGCTAGCCCGTATTACTCACTTTTTCTCAGGCTGGACTCCTAAACCCCATTTCCTAAAACATTTTTTTGTTTTAAGAGAGTCGGAGGAGGGTAAAGTAAACAGTATTCTATCATTCTTGGCACACACGCTGTCTCATTCCTGAAAATTTATGAGTAAATGCACAATACCTCGTGGTGAGTGATTGTTGTCCTTATAGCAATTTGTAATGAAATCACGTCATAAATCACGGGGGATTGGCCAGTGCCCCAAATAAAATATCTGTGGCTTCACACTACAAATGTCTCATGTGTTGAGATGTGTCCTGTTTATTCCAATCACAGACTGTTACAACTGTAACGAAACCAGGAGGAAAAAAGTTTTATCACCTCTAGTCTGCCATATTCGCTATAAATTGGTAATAAACACACCTAAGTTACTTCATTACAGTGTGATAGATTGTAACAGCAACTCTGAAGGTCCATTATATAAATCATTTAAATAGAGATTCAGACAATTTGAAAAATTCCCATTAATTACCAGAAAGTCAGTAACAATAACACCAATGAAGTTCAGTTAACCCTACACTTGTGAATATAGACACTTTAAAAGGCAGATTATGACCCAGTGGAGCGGAGCAACTCATTAGTCACGTAAAATCTTTTTATCTTTTAGTTTTGATGGGATGGGAATTGTTAAACTAATAGATTGTGATTGATCTCTTACAGTGAAGAGGCTGCAGTATCTTCAGCTCAATACACAGCCTGAGATTGTTTATGTTCTGTCCATATTTTCAGAAACACCCAGAGTTTATCACATAATGAACACTTTCGGAGTGCTGAGCTCTGCAAAGGGGGATGCAAAAGACAAAATATTTAGTCCCTTGGCTGGAAGGTGAGGGGAGAGCCCCCCCTTTTATTTCCAGTTTAGGGAATATCTTAAAACAGAAGCCAGGAATGATACACTGCGCAGTTCCAATACTGCTAAGGGATTTACAAGCAAGCGATCTTTTTCTAGTGAAGCCAGTTTGTTTTCTGCTACTAGGAATCAGTGTCCCTAACATCTTCTGTGCCAAGGATGCTGAGCTGTTACTCACATGTTTCGTCTTGAGAATGTGAGACAGATGACTTCTGTTTCAGCTCTCCACCTCCTCCCAGCTCCGGTTTATTGTCTTCAACTACTGAAAAGGATGCCTCTCTTCTTCACTAGACTATCTTGAGGGCAAGGATCATGTATTACTCACAGGAATCCGTGCATGGTGCTTGACTCAGCAATCTGCTCAAGGTGGCACTGAATTCCTAGTCATTAAACACACACACACACAGGTTCATGCACACGCACATATGATCAGGAAAGGCAGGATACTGAAATCTGGAATCTGAGGAAGTTGGGTAGGATCTGGGGATCCTTGCCTTGCTCCTGCTCAGAGCAGCCTAGGGGACTGGCATACGCCCAGGTACCTAGGCTGAAGTCTCTCTTCTCCATCACCTCCAAGCCAGCTGTCCAGCTATGTCTCCCACTGCTCTCCTCCCTCCACTCCAGCCATTCTGGGCTGATTAGGGCCCCCAGAATTGCTTCTGTTTTGGCCCATGCTGCCTCTATTCATATTGCTGCCCAGTCTGTGCTTGTTGAAATTCTACCCGTCACTCAGGAACCATTTTGGATGTCACTCAAAATGTTTATCGAGATGACCCATCCTTCTCATGTTTGTAATCTCTCCTTCTGTGAAGGCTAACGAGCTCTGATGTGCCTCCTGGCATGTATCATTCATTGGTCCATTCATGCATTCAGCAGAGAGAGATCTGCTGACTGCCTCCTCTGTATCAGGCGCTTGCTAGGCACTGGAACAGAACATGGGATCCTGCAGTCCCTCCTCCTCTCCATCAACCTTGTCATCATTCTGGTGAGTCCGAGGAGATTCAGTACCCGGCTTGCTCACTTCCTTGATCCTCTCACCTCTCGGTTTTGAACTTTCACAGTGATAATCCTTGGTGTGGTCTAGTCATAGCCAGTGTACTGGGTATCTGGTGGATTCTTTCAATATAGAAATTCATGTCCTTCAATTTAGGGACATTTTCTTGAAAGATTTCATTGGAAATCCATCCCCTCTCCACACCATTTTTTCCATTCTCTTTTTTCTGGAATTCCTTTGTTTGGATATTGACCTTCTGTACCGATTCTCATTTTTCTTATTTTTTTCTTGCCTATTTTCTATCTCTTTGTTCTTTTGCTCTGTTTTCTTGGTTATTTCTCTGATTTTATCTGTCAATCTTCTATGGAGTATTTTTGTTCCTGTCATGATTTTATTTATTTATTTATTTGTATTGTGGTAAAATATACGTAACAGAAAATTTACCATTTTAACCATTTTCAAGTGTACAACTCAATGGCATTAAGTACACTTACAATGTTGTACAATCATCACCACTATTTATTTCCAGAACTTTTTCATCATCCCAGACAGAAACTCTGTACCCATTAAACAATAACTCCTCATTTCCCCCTACCCCCAGCCCCTGGTAACCACAGTTCTACTTTCTGTCTCTATGAATTTGCTTACTCTATACCTAGCGTATAGGTATTCTTTTGTTGTCTGGCTTATTTCACTTAGCATAACATTTTCAAGGTTCATCTATGTTGCAGCATGTATCCTAATTTCATTCTTTTTTATGACTGAATAATATTCCATTGTATGTATATACCACATTTATCCATTCCTCTGTTGACAAACGTTTGGGTTTTTGCCTGTTGGCTATTGTGAATAATGCTGCTGTGAACATTCTGTACAATTATCTGCTTGAGTCCCTGCTTTCAATTCTTCTGTGTATGTACCTAAGAGTGGAATTGTTGAATTGTATGGTAATTCTACGTTTAACTTTTTGAGGAAGCGTAAAACTGTTTTCCACAGTGGCTGAACTATTTTACATTCCTGCTGGCAATGCACAAGGTTTTTAATTTCTCCGCATCTTCACCAACACTTGATATTTTCCATTAAAAAAAAAAAATAGTAGCCATCCTAATGGGTGTGAAGTGGTATCTCATTGTGGTTTTGATTTGCATTTCCCTAATGACTAATGATGTTGAACACCATGTGCTTATTGGCCATTTGTATATCTTCTTTGGAGAAACGTCTATTAAATCCTTTGCCCATTTTTGAGTTGGTTATTTTATAGTTGTTGAGTTTTAGGAGTTCTTGATGTATTCTGGATATTAACCTCTTACCAGATATATGATTTACAAATGTCTTCTCCTATTCTGTGGGTTGCTTTTTTTCTCTGGTAATAGTATCCCTCGATGAACAAAAGTTTTTAATTTTGATGACATCCAGTTTATCGATGTTTTTTCTTTTGTCGCCTATGGTTTTGGTGTCATATCCAAGAAATCACTGCGAAATCCAATGCCATGAGGATTTCCCCATGGTTTCTTCTAAGAGTTTTACAGTTTTTATAAAGCTCTTAACTTTAGGTCTTTGATCTGTACTTGAATAAATTTTATGCATGATTTTAGGTAAGGGTTCAACTTTGTTCTTTTGCATGTGGATAACCAGTTTTCCCAGCACAATTTGTTGAAAAAACTGTCCTTCCCCTGTTGAATGGTCTTGGCACCCGTGTTGAAAATCAGTTGACTTTATATGTGAGGGTTTGTTTCTGGGCTCTCTCCTCTATTCCATTGGTCTATATGTTTGTCCTGCTGCCAGTACCACACTGTTGTAATTACTGTAACTTTGTAGTAAGTTTTGAAATTAGGAAGTGTGACTCCTCCAACTTTGTTCTTCTTTTTCAACATTGTTTTGGCCATTCTGGGTCCCTTGAGATTCCATATGAATTTCAGGATAGGTGTTTCTATTTCTAAAAAAAACGCTCTTGGGGTTTTGATACAGATTGCGATGAATCTATACATCATTTTAGGTAGATGTATATCTTACCGTCTGTACATCTTAACAATCTTCAGTCTTCCAATCCATGAACATGGGATGTGTTTCCATTTACTCATGTCTTTTTAAATTTCTTTCATCAGTGTTTTATAGATTTCAGTGTACAAATCTTCTGTCTCCAAAGAATTCTATAATAAATAAAATAAAATTCCAAAGTATTTTATTCTTTTTGAAGCTATTGTTTGCTGTCATGGGTTTTAATTCCTAAATTTTCTTTGGTCTTAATTCCCTCTCCCTCCCTTTAAAAAATGAATAGAAACCTATTATTATGCCTTGGATGCAATACCTTTTCTTATTTCTCTGAGCATATGAGTGATAGTTATATTTTTAAAAGTTTCTTCTCTCTGCATTTGTTTGTTTGTTTCCTTCAAGCTGCTGTCTCCTGTTTACTTTGGTCTCCATCTTCTGTATTAGAAACTTTCCTTGGCTGTCTTGTCATCCTGGCTTGTCTGATCGTGATTGACAGTGAGGACTGCAAAGGTGCTTGGGTGAGGCTTGTCAACTTTGAGCTTCACTGTAGGATGACCTAGGCGGGCTGTTTGTTAGGGAACCTGGAATCAAGAGTCTAGATCATTCCGCTTGGGCTGATCAGACTCCTCAGAGAGAAAGCTGCTAGTCTCTTGCCTGGAGAATAGAGGTCTGGCTTTGGATTTCTGGGAGTTGAGGGGGGGAAGTGGGCTGGCACTCCCAGCTTGCAACATTGAGTTTGTACATGCTCACTTAATCCCTGTGGTTTGATACAGTGCCCAGGTCCTCGACGGTGCTGCTCCACCTCCAATCCAGACTCTGTTTGCTCCTCTCCGGAGAATGAGCCTCTGTGTGCCACCAGAATGGCTGAGGGACTGCTGCTCATCTGTATACTCTGGGGGAGGGGATCTAGGGCTCTAACTGCTTCTCAAACAGCTCTCACCCAGACCTGTGGATTTCAGTCGCTTCTCCTTCCCTCCCCAGTTCTAGAGGTCACTGTTGTTGCCAAATTCTGAGCCTTTTAAGGTGTCTGCAGTGTAAATCTCACAGATTCTCAGCTGTCCCCACTATTAGCTTAGCATTTGGTATTTTCAGGTCTGCTAGGGCTGTTCTTTCTCATAGTTCTGCTTTCCAGCAGTTTTCCTGTTTTCCCTCTCCTTGGGTTTGTCTTTAAAAAAAAAAAAAAAAGCACACAGGCAAACAACCTCTTGGCCTTCAGGCTTTGGGATTTTGCCAGGTGGCAAACTAACATGGGCTGCTGGCTCCTTTCACCAAAGTCAACTCTGGAGAAACTACAGGAGAACGTGGAGTCCAGGAACTAAACAACAACAGTGACAAAAACTAGAAAATAAAAACAAAACCCAAACAAGAGAAAACCTTGAGGGAGACTATTGGTGTGAGTGTTTCTTAGGCTGGGGTGGGGCATGGCTGGAGACATCAGGGAGAGGATATGATAAGTGTGACTTTGGGACACATGTGACTTTGGGACAATCATTCCCAGTCCTTTAACTGAAAACCAGTCCAGACAGTAGATGCAGGTGTTAGAAGGACAGGGCTTGACTTCTGCTGGGAGAGAACTTGATGGACACCTGTGTGGAGTGACCTCAGGCATTCACCTTGGGCCAGTTGCTGCTCTATACCCTCAGGACTGGTAGATTACACCCATGCTGATGGCTTTCAATCTTGGCTGCCCTTTGGAACCACCAGGGAGCTTTACAAACCCATCTCCTACAAGTCATCCTACACTAATGAACCAATCGGAATCTTTAGGTGTGTGACCAAAGCCTTAGGATTTTTAAAAGCATACCACGTGATTGCACTGTGTGGCTGGGTGGGAGATACAGACACAGGGAAGTCACATTCTCCCCAGGCTCTTCCTTGATGTTTGCAAGTGAAGTCCTAACCTGAAGACTTGCCCAGGGAGTGGCAGAAAACAGGTGACACATGTGCTTCTTTGGTGCCTGGGGCTCTCTCCTGGGCTATGTCTACTTCCACCCAGATGGGCCTGCCTGTGGCCACTACCACTCCCTGCTCCCCCTGCCCCTGTAAATCACCCCACGGAGTAGCTGATATTTCCAGGAAACGTGGACTCACAAGTCAAGATGACTAGATATCTGAGGAATAGAACACCTCATAAATCTGGGCTACATATGACCATCTGAAGTAGAATCATTACAACAGATGGACCAAAATTTTAAAATAGGCGTGATATGTATAGTTTACTTAAAGCCATAAGGGAAGATCATTTTACTATCAACCTTTCTGTGACTTTTTGTTTTAAGCATGTCAATGTAGGCAATAGATAGTTAGACCTTAGATTTTTAAATTGGCAAGACTGTCTTCTTTATTCAGTACTTTAACTCATTTAGATTTAATGTAATTATGACTATAATAAGGTTTATTTCTGCTAGCTTATATTTTCCATATGTTTTCCTATATTTTTCTCTTCCTATTTTCCATTGGATGGGTTAAAGTTTCTTCTGCACTGTAAGGATTTTTCATTCTATTTTTGTTCTGATGTTTAAGATCATATTCCTGTTTATTTGTCCCTATTGGTTTCTTAAATCAATCAACGTCTATATTCTTATGTTAAAAGACTACTCATGAAAATATTGGCTAGGATTTTCTTTTTTTGTTATGGACATACTGCCTTTTTTCTTTTATTTAGCCCCAGCCTTTATTTAATTAAAAATATTTAAGACAACAATAAACTTTGATTATTCCTTTTCTCCATACTTTTTGCAGGCTCTCTTGGTCTTATTTCTTTTCATATTTAAGTTCTTTGTCCCAAAATTTTCAATATGGATCTTTTTGTGGCAAATCTTTGTGGTGGTGTATTTCTAAGAATACTTATTTTATAGCTTTACAATTGAAAGGCAATCCAGATGACTATAACATAATAGGTTCAAAGTTCTTTTCTTTCAATATTTTAAGTGTTACTCCGTTGTCTTTTTGAATTTGATGTTGCTGTTGAGAGGTCTGATGTCAGTTCTGATTCTGGTTCCTTTGTATGCCATCTTCTCTGAGTGTTATGCTCTCAGATAACAAAATTGAATGGATTTATAGTAATCAGTTTATCTTTTGTCCTGGCATTTACCTTTTCAGTGTTATTCTCCTCCTTGGAGTGAGACATACTCCTTAGGATTGGTCCCTTTGTGCTGCCTTTCTGTTATCACAGAGATAAGCTACTGGTAAAAGCTCTGGCAGATCTATCTACGTACCAATCTCTAGATGATGGGTAAGACTCAGTGAATTTAGGCAATAAATAAACCCCAAGCTGGAATGATAAACTCTAATGGTAGAACCCCACCAGCAGGTTGGAGAGTCTTTAGATGATTGTTTAGACAACAGTTTTTCTGATACCCTCTCAGACCCCACTATGTGGCAGCCTAATGTATGTAGAGCTTATTACTTGCCTAGGACTATTCTATGTACTTTACATACATCATTCATTTAAGCCTCACAACCTTGGTGTAGATGTTACCCCTTTTTATAGATGAGAAAACTGAAGGCCAGAGTGGTCAAGTGCCTTGTCCCAAGTCACACAGCTGGTAAGTAGCAAGCTGGAATTCAAACCCAGCGTGGCTCCAGGGTCTTTCCTCCCAACCACTGCACCCCCTGATTCTCTTCTGCCATGGACGAGGGGGGAACTGATGCTAGAACCAGGAAGAATAACAAAAGTCTAGATTCACTGAAAATATGCTGAGTGCCAGGCAGGGCGATGAGTATGTTATTTTTCACGTTTTCAGTATTTCAAATTTCTTCGAAAAATTTCAGACGTATAAAAAAGCTATAACGGTACAAAGAAATTCTGTATACTCTTCACAACACAGAATCACCAAATGCTAGCGTTTTACCACACTTCTCTCTTTCTCTCTCTGTATACACACATATATATTTTTTTCTGAAACACTTGATAATAAGTTGCAGATATTTTAACTCGAAATAATTCAGTGTGGATTTCCTAAAACAAGATCATTCTCTTCCATGACTAGCACAATGACCCAAATCAGAAAATTAACACTGATACAGTAATACTATCTATACTACAGCTCTCACTCAGGGTTTTCAATTGGCCAACTACTACCCTATTTTTGGTCCCGGATCCAATCCAGGATTGCACATTGCATGTAATTGTCATGTCTCTTTAGTTCCCTTTAAGCTGCACCAGTTCCTCATTCTTTCTTTTCTTTCATGACTGTATTAGTTTTCCACTGCTGCTATAACAGTGTACCATAAAATTAGTGGCTTTAACAACACAGGTGTATTATCTTACAGTCGTGTGGGTCAGAATCTGACATGGTCTCACTGGGCTAAAATCAAGGTGTTAGCAGGGCTGTGTTCCTTTCTGGAGGCTCTATGGGATAATTTCTTTTCTTGCCTTTTCCAGCTTCTAGATGCCACCTGCATTCCTTGATGTGTGGCCCTTTCCTCCCTCTTTAAAGCTAGCCACAGCCAGTTGGGTTGAGTCCTTTTCAAATGGTTGCATCTCTCTGATGCTTCTTTCATTGTCACATCTCTGACCACAACTGGGATAGGCAGGTTTCTGCTTTAAGGTCTCACGTGATTAGGTTGGACCCATCCAGATAATCCAGGATAAGCTCCACATCTAGAAAGACTTTTCTTCCATGCAAGGTAACCTATTCATGGGTTCCAGCTATTTGGGAGAGGGCCATTATTCTGCCTACTTCTATAACTTGGATATTTTTGGAGAATACAGGCCAGTTATTTTGTAGTCCATCTCTTGATTAGAGTCTGGTGTTTCCACATGATTAGACTCAGATTATGCAATTTTGTAATTTTGGCAGGGCGGTTGTGCTCTTGTGTTCTTCTCAATCCTGTTTATCAGGAGGCATGTGATGTACATCTATCTCATTACCCGTGATGCTATAGCCTTTGGTCCCTTAACAAGGGTGGTGTCTGCCTGTTTCTTCTCTGTAAAGCTACTGTTTTTCACTTTGTATTTAATAAGTATCTCCTGGGTAGATTCTTTGAGACTATGTAAATATCCTGTTTGTTATACTTTGAGCCACTAATTTTAGCATCTGTTGATGACTCTTTGGTTGAAACAATTATTACCTCAGTGATTGCCACATGGTTACATTTTCTCATTTAATCTTTACAACCAGGAGATGGATAATGTTATCCTTGTATTACAGATGGGGAAACAGGCTTACATAAATTAAATAACTTTCCCTAGGTCCCACAGCTAATAAGTATAAAAGGTATGGTGGGACCACAAGATGGAAGAGTCTCAGGGCACTTTTACTGACCCTCCTGGCTAGCTGTTCCTAGAAAAAAAAATTGGAAAGGTCAGTGGATTTCACTTGATGTAATGCTGCGTATAGTTTGATCCATTTATTTTGGAGGAAAAAACCCTCACAATGACAAGTTCTAGGAATAGAACAGTAGAAACAAAGTCATAGTCAAAACTGCTGACTCTAAGGAGGGTCTTTCTCATGGAAAAGCAAGTGGCACTTCAGCCACGCCCCTGCTCAGGGATTGTCACATCACTGATCTCAGGGTCCCCGGGCAGGGCTGGGTTATAGAGGATCTGTGTTAGAAAGTGGCCCTTCTGCTGCTTTTGGTAATAAACCCTCTCTGGAAGGGGGCCAACACAGGCTGGTGTTAGGTCGGGTTTCCCACTGTAGAGGACTGATGCCCCAAAGCCCTAGTGAATTTGTACTAAGCCTCCGGCTCTCTTTTCCCACTGTGCTCCCTTAACTCTTCTCAGCCATCAGAGACCTGACATGCAAAAAACCACTTGGAGGGATTTCCGTGACCAATAACCCAAGGCCCAAGTGAGCCCTGTTCTGGCTAATGCTGTACAGAGACACCTCTAAGGCAGGCTCGCTTATCAGCAAAGTGGGGACAAGATGAATTGCGACTGCCATCGCGGGGGTCCCCGCAGGACTGGCCCCAAGCACCCTCCAGGCCCTTTGAAGAAAAAGAAAATTCATTTTTTCTGCTTTCTCCTGGTGCTGTTCTCCTGATTCTGCCCTTAGTCAGTAACTCATCACACAAACAGGGATAATGAGAAACAGGTGATTCTGGGATTGCGCCTGGAGAGTTCCCATCCTTGGGCTGTGGGTTTTCTGTTTCTCACATGAGACTGGGAATTAGGAGCTTAGGATTCTCTCATCACTAATTCTGTGCGGTGGGTTAAGTTCTCTTACTGAGCTTTAACGTTTCCACCAGGGAATGGTATTTTATTTCCTTGTAGAAATGTAGCATTGCAGTAGGACTAACATGTTGGTGATGTTCTCCCAGCAGCCCAGAGCAAGGGGCTACTGTGTCAACCAGGCAGCACTATGTCTGCAGAACAGATGGCTACAGTGGAGCAACGCAACCTCGTGCTGAAGACACCAGCTCTACTTTGGATTATGTGTGTTGGTAAATCCTGGGTCTCTATACAGTGGAAGAGAAAACTGCCCGGATGGCACCTGAACTTGATTAAAATAAACACAACAAAACACAAACGTGCTTCATTCCTTTCTACAGGGATTTCCTAAGATGAAGTGGATATTCCAAGAGGTAACAGGAAACCTAAAGCGAACGCATAGAGTATCGTGCGAGCCAGGGCTAGGTATCATTTCCAGAGGACATTCAAGAATAGTTTGAGTGCCTTGGACTCCAGTGTATTCAAAGTTCTCCAGAAGGATCACTCTTTCAATTTTCCAGAGAAGCAAATGGCAGGGCTTGTCTGTACTCAAGGCCTAGGGTAGTTCAATGAGGACTTCTCTGCTCTAAGTGGCCATGTCCTGTTAGAATCCACCACTTCTTCTGGCCTTGGATGATTGGGCAGGGGTAGTAGGGCCCTGGCTCCATGCTGTCTGGAGACTTAGGTCTTGTATGGCTTGGCTCTTTCCTGTAATTAGAAATTATGGAAATGAGAGAGACTGCTGCTAGTGTGCAGGCCACGTAGACTTAGCGTCTGGTAGACTTAGCGTCTGGAGAGGCTGTGTTGGGGCCCTGGCAGGCTGATGGGTGCACGTACGAAGCTGGACTGCAGGGAGAGGAGAATGGAGCAGGCACACAGACAAGTGGATGAAAGCCATGTGGCCTCTGAGAGGTGGAGAGAGTGGCCTGGTTCCCAAGGACACCGTGAATTCTGACTGTACATGTTTTCTTGGCTTCTGAGAGACCTGTCTGTATCCTTACTTTAAATTCTTCTCCCCTTTATTTGAGCTTACTTCATTGAAAATCACTCCTGAGAAAACCCTTACGATATCCTGTTATCTCTTTCTGTAGTGTAAATAAATGATCGTCTCAGCCCATTTAATAAAAAAGTCTGTATGAGTTCATGGCCACAGGTTTGAATTTGAGTAGTCACTTTCTAAAACTTTCAAGCATCCTTTATTCCTTTACTGTAGCCCCTCCAGCATTCTCATGCCTCATCTCTAATTGGGTATCCTGAGTAGAACATGATGCTTCTAATAAAAGTCTGACAAATGCTGTTTGGAGTGAGAAGAGTACCTCAAAATCCCAATGCATTTATGTCTTAGTTATATGACTGTCTTAGTCAGCTCCGGCTGCTATAACAAATGCCATAGACTGGGGACCTAAACAGCAAACAGTTATTTCTCACAGTTCTGGAGGCTGGCAGTCCACGATCAAGGTGCCAGCAGATTCAGCGTCTGGTGAGAACTCTCTTCCTGGTTTGCAAATGGCTGCCTTCTTGCTGTGTCAATGCATGGCAGGGAAAGAAAAGGCTCTGGTCTCTTCCCCTTCTTATAAGGACACTAATCTCATCATGGGCGCCACCCTTACGACCTCATCTAAACCTATTTACCTCGCACAGACCTCATATCCACATACCATCACATTGGGGGCTAGGGTTTCAACGTATGAATTTTGGGGGGACACAAATTTGTAGTCCATGACAATTACCCATTACCATGATTTAAATAAAAAGGTTTTTATGTATTTGGAAATAATGTATATTCCTAATCTGAGGATTCAGAAATACATATATATATATATTTTTCTTCATAATTGTGTTGTTCTCTATCCTTCTTCTCCATCCTTCTATAAAGATTTTCTCTATCCTTTCTATTTTTTATTCATCTCAATCTATCAAACATTGAGACGTGTGCTAGAATCTCCCATGATGTTTGTGAATTAGTCTGTTTCTCCTTATAATTCTAATAATTCTATATATTTTGAGGCTCTGTTTCTTATTATGATTCTAATAATTCTATATATTTTGAAACTGTGTTATTAAATCAGTATAGTTTAAAATTATAATATCTCCTGGTAAAATTTTCCTTTATCACTATAGAGTGAACATCTTTTCCCCTGCTAATGCATTTTGACTTAAAGTTTGTTTTGTCTCATTTTATGTAGCGATATCAGTTTTCATTTGGTTTGTATTTTTCTGATATATCTTTTCTCTATTCTTATATTTCTAACCTTTCTGTAATACTATGTTTTTTTTTTTTTTTTTTTTTTTGTGAGGAGGACCAGCCCTGAGCTAACATCTGATGCCAATCCTCCCCTTTTTTCTTGAGGAAGATTGGCCCTGGTCTAACATCCGTGCCCATCCTCCTCTACCTTATATGGGACGCCGCCACAGCATGGCTTAGCAAGCAGTGCATCAGTGTGTGCCTGGGATCCGAACCTGCGAACCCTGGGCTGCCGCAGCGGAGCATGCGCACTCAACCGCTATGCCACCGGGCTGGCCCCTGTAATACTATGTTTTAAGCATATCTCCTATAAAAACATATAGCCAGATTTTGATATTTAAAAAGTGACCTGAGAATCTTTCTTTTAGCTTTTCTTCTCTTATCTACATCTAGGAGGACGACAGATTTTCTTTTACAATTTACTTACTCTGTCTTTGCTTTAACTTTCCTATCTTCCACTTTATTAGTTAATTTAGTTTTCTTTATTTTCTTCCTCCCTAAATGTCAATTTCTTTGGAAGTTATCCATCCTATTCCTATGCTTTTACTGGTTTCCCTAAAAGTGTAATATAATACTGCATATTCATGCTGAGTTAAGCATTATATTTCCACACTTCCTGACAAATAGCTTAACACTTGACTAATACCTTAGACTGTTTTAACTTTAACTACCCCTTCATCTTTCATGATATTTACGTTCAATATTTTAGTTTTACCTTATTTCACTCCTATATGTCATTATCATTGCTTTATACTAGTCAAAGCTTCTTTATAAATATACACATACTCATTTTTTTGCTCAACTTTCTTGTATCTCAATCTTTCCTTCTATATTCAATTTTTTTCCTTACTGAAGTAATACTTTAGTTGTGTTTTTTTAAGTGAAGTTTTGCTAATAAAAACCTGTCTGTCTTAGTTTGTCTGAAAATGTCTTTATTTGTCCTCATTCTTCAATTATGGTTTGGCTAGGTTTTGAATTCTAAGATGACTTTTTTCTCTTAGCACTTTGAAAAATTTTTCCATTGTTTTGTGGGTTCTGTTATTATAATTGAGAAGTCTGTTGTCAACTTAATTGCTGTTCCTTTGTGGGAAATCTGTGTTTTCTCCATGCTTCATACAAATTTTTCTTTGTCTTTTGAATTTTGCAGTTTGTCTCTACAACTTGTTAAATGTGGATTTACTTTTATTTATCATGTTTTATATTTGAAGTTATTCCTCAATTATGGAATTCCTGTCTTTCTTCAATTCTGAAAGTATTGCCTCTTCACTTTTGTATTATCTCTCTCTGTACCTTCCTGTAGGAGTTTTTTGGATCTTCTCACTTTATCCTCAGTGTTTCTCAAATTAAAATATTTTCTATTTCTTTATCTGTCTGGATTCATTCTGAGTAATTTTCACAGAAATATCTTCTAATTCATCAATTCCCTTCTTCAGCTGTGTCTAATTTGATATCTCATCTATCCATTAAGTTTTAAATCAAAATGACTGTAGTTTTCATTTCTAGAAGCTCCATTTGGATAGTTTTTCAAATATCTGTTATTTTTTATAGTTTCTTGTTTTTATGTCTTTGTTTTCCTCTTTTATGAGCAATGATTTTAAATATCCTCATTCATAGAGTCTAATTGTTCTATCATCTAAAGTTCTTGGGGGATTAATTATGCTGCTTTTTGACCTTTTCCCTTCATGGTGCATTGTTTCCTCGTGTATCTTTAAATTCTAGGTTATGTACGTGTCTTCACTAGGGTTATCTTCGTCAGTTTCTCTGTGGCTGGAATTTAGGATGCACCCCTTCTGAGTAGTTTTGAGTTTGCTTCTGCCAGTCCTTAAGGATATTAGCATTTTGGAAACACTTTTGTCTTAATTTCTTGGCATGAAGGTTTCTGAACCACATGAGGTTGTAAATTTAAATCAAAAATTGGAGTGAGAGCAGGTCCATTCTTGCAAATTCTCAGGATAGTCTTTTTCCAGCCAAAGCTCAGGTCAATAATTAAAAGCTTTCTTGATATTTCTCTGGGACGGCGGATGGATCTTTTCCCCCTGATTCATCCTTTTACTGAGAATGTAGTCATTTGAAAGTCTTGGCTTCATTCGGAGGTCTCAGCTCTAACTCCCAGTCTTATTGGGGCCAAGGTCTCATTGTCTATGCCTGTGAAACATTATAACTTAAGACTCTTGGTTTGGTTGGAGCAACTGTTTCTCCAACATACATGGCCTTAACTTTCTGATTTCTAATTCTCAGTTCATTTTTAGCCCTTGGGGTGTTCTTTTACTTTATTATAAGTTCAGCTATGCATTTTACAAGATATTTACTATACTTTATCTGAATTTGAAAACATTTTTTAGCAAGGGGATTTTCAAGTTGTTTATTCCATCTTATGCTAGAACTAGAATTATCACTATTGTTTCTTACATGTCAGCATTGAATCCCTGTCTTATAATGTCATTTGGGCTAGAAAGAAATAATTGAGTAAATTAAGTGCAAGATCATATTATTGTCAGTCAACTCTGTGCAAATTACTGTGTTATGAGAAGTGAAATTCCCCAAATTACTTGTTTATGTTTGATCTTAGAATGTGGTTTGGTACTGTCATTATTGCATATGACTGGAGTAATAATATGGAGATGTCGTGATAAAATAGTGATTTTAATAAAACATAGTCAAGACATATAGTCAATATGTAACTTGAAACTTGTATATATAACATATATACAAATATATTTTAAAGTTGTCAGTTATTTTGAGATATTGTATAACTTTCCTGTGGCATTTTCCCAAAGTGTGTTCCTTAGTATGCTAGTTCCTCAAAATATTTTACCACAAAAAGTTCCATTGGCAAATAAATTTGGAAAATCTTGCTTCTTATACCTCTTTCTGGTGAGTTTAAGCATGCCAGCATACAAAACTCACTGACGAGTTTTGGGTAAATAAATCAATTTGAAAAATTTTTTAACCCAGTGGATTCCAAATCTACTTGATCAAAAAAGTATTCTTTATTATTTTAAGTAACACTTTTTTGGTATTCCATTCTATAAAATCCAACTAGGGAAATGCTGCTCTATTGGGCATATGCTTTTGTCAAGATAATCTTTAAATGTTTACTTAATTTCCAAAACAAGGAGTATTTCATGTACTCTTATACTATAAGCCTCTTATTTATTTAAAATAAAATTAAATTGATATATAAAATTAAACAGCAAAATCCCCCCAAAAGAAAATGCAATCATTTTGTTGTCTATAAAAGCACTTAAGTTTATTAAACAAATGATTTTTTGAGTAAGGTAAATATCTAAATGCTAACATATTGGTAAGAAACAACATTCCAAGTATGAATTCCATTTTTTTTTTTTTTTGTGAGGAAATTAAAAACTAATGCCTTGAGCTAACATCCGCTACCAATTCTCCTCTTTTTGCTGAGGAAGATTGGCCCTGGGCTGACATCCGTACCCGTCTTCCTTTACTTTATATGGGATCCCGCTGCAGCATGGTTTGATAAGTGCTGCGTAGGTCCACACCCAGGATCCAAACCTGTGAACCCTGGACCGCTGAAGCAGAGTGCACGAACTTAACCTCTATGCCACCAGTTGGCCCCATCAATTCCATTTTTTAAAAATTGAAAATAATATTTAAAGTTTAATAGAATCATGTTTGGAACTTTTTAAAAAATATTATTTTATTAAGGTCATATTGGCTTATAACATTGCGTAAATTTCAGGTATTATTATATGTCAGTTTCTGTATAGACTGTATCGTGTTCTCCACCAATAGTCTAGTTTTTATCATGTTTGGAACATTTTTATACTGAATATTATATTTCTCAAGGTAATGGGGAGACTAGCATAAAGTGTGTTTGTTTCATATTTCCAATGATAAAATCTGAACGAAGGGAGTTTGTAATGGCGAGGATCTCATCATTATTCTCTTTGATTTCTTAGATAGCCCCATGGCCTGAGTTCTCAGGACAGTATGATAGAGAAGCTCCAGGCTATTTACTTTTTAAGTTCTTTCTATGTATCTATCAATCTAAATCTAATCTAATCTAATCTATCATCTATCAATTATCACATGATAGAAGGTTAAACACAGTTCTTCCCACCTCTGAGTTTCAGTTGAAGCTCCCAAGCCTGAGAAGAAACATTAGTTGCTATGAGCAACCACAATCTAGAGTGAGGTGCTAGATGGCCTTGCAAAGGTAGGACTTGCAAAAGGGAGTGTGAAAATACAGGTCCTGCCAGCATTGGCTCATTGCCCACCTGCTTCAAGCTACATCAAAGGAGTGGAAATTCATTGGCAGGTGTCTTGGTCAGGGTTCGTTCAGCGAAGCAGAGCTGCTGTGCGTGATGTACAGTGGGGGTGTATTACAGGCTGGATGTTATGGAGCGGTGGGAGCTGGTGGAGCAGCGGCTGCTCGCTCTTGCTCTGTATCTGCAGTTGGGTCTGAAGTTGTGGAAGATCAGCTGGACCGGCAATGGGAAGAGTGTGGATGCGGACAAGAACCAAGAGAAGATGAGACCATGAGGTTGAACTGGACCCCCAAGGACAGCTGAAACCTGCGAAGGCAAACTGAAGTTGAGCTCCAACTCAATGCTGTGGGTGGGCTGCATTAAGTGTTGGCACCCTCTGCCACGGAGCAGCACGCCTACTCGGCCCAGGACTTGGAGAAGCCAATGGGGATCTCATGGGAACTGGAGGAGCTGCACGTGTGGGTGTCACCCCACGGCAACTAGGGAGACAGCAGATCAGCATGTGGTGCGTGCAAGCAGCTAGAGCGCCTCCAGGACGTACAAACAAAGGCTGCGGCTTCACTTCTACCCTCTACATCTTGAGCAACTTGTGTCCTGTGGCCAATCCTAGCCCAGAACCATACAGGGAAGAGAATTCTGGAAAATACAGTTCAAAGCCACCAGAGGCCAAAGGCTGATAGTGAAGAATTCTTTGGGGAGAACATCAGTGTGCTGTGTCCTCTCTGGTCCCCAACCTGCCATGAGGGTACTTCCCCACACCTCAAGCTCCATTGGGCAGTGCTTCAGGAGAATCACTTGGAGGGCTTGACACATGTCCTCTGGAGTTTGGGGACATAGAAACTGAATGTCTACCAAGAGAAGACTGAGGTGTCTGATGTGGCTGCCACTGCCTGAGGCATATCACCAACACAGGGCAGCTGGGAATAGCCTACATGGCCAGGTCTGTCAGGGTCGGCATGTGAGGGTTCCCTGAGGGCCAGACGCAGACCCTGTAGAAGAGAGCTGGCACAGAGTTGATATTCAAGAAACATTTGTTGAAGAAATGAAAATATTTCATTTAAGCTCTGTATAAAAAATGATTTAATGAGTTATTTCCCAATATCCAATTTTCCCTTCTTTCTTAAAAGCAGAAGCCTAATTTTACTTGTGGTAACAATGTATTCACTAAAAATGCCAGATTAGGGGCTGTCCTGGTGGCATAGTGGTTAAGTTCAGTGGCCCGGGGTTCACAGGTTCAGATCCTGGCTGCGGACCCACACACTGCTCATCAAGCCATGCTGTGGTGGTGACCCACATACAAAATAGAGCAAGATTAGTGCAGATGTTAGCTTGGGGCCTATCTTCTCTACCATAAAATAAATGCTAGACTGTCTGGTTTCCCTTGTAGTAAGATCTGATCATGTAGCCAAGTTTTGACCAAAAAATATATCTGAAACATATATAAAGTTGTAAGGAACTTCCAGGAAGGCTACTTAAGGAGAGCTGACTCAGCTGGGAGAGGTCCTTTTAGCATTTCCATATAGAAATGATGGCTGGAGCTCCAGCAGCCATTCTGGACCATGAGATGACATTGAGGATGAAAGCTACAGGCTAGAGTGGAAAAACAGAAAGACAGTCTTCATTGTTTCTTCTGTAGCACTGGGTTAAGCAATATGAACAGTATCATCCTAGATCTCTTTGTTCACAATGTTTCACCCAATATGATATTTTGGGAATGGAACAACTGTGGCTTGGGTTACTGGTATTGAAGGGAGGGAGTGTTGGATTCTTTGTGAAAACAAGTATATTTTAAAATTGAAATATAGTTGACATATAACATTGAGCAAGTTTAAGGTATACAACATGTTGATTTGTTACATTTATATATTGCAATATGATTACCACTGTAGCGTTAGCTAACACCTCTGTCATGTTACGTAATTATTATTTCTTTTTTGTGGTGGGAACAATTAAGATCTAGTCTCTTAGCAAATCTGAAGTTTATGATATAATATTGTTGACTATAAAGGGCAAGTATTTTTTGAGAGGAAGGATACAAATAAAAAGCCATGTCAATGGGCCTTAAGTTAAGTGAAGAAGAAGGTAAAAGGCTAAGAAAATAAGTCATGGTTTTCTGCTTCTCTAGAAAGTTCAAGAGAACAACTGTAAGAAAGACACTGGAAAATATAGGCTATAAACTGTCACATGTAGTCTAGGCCCTGGTCCATCGCTTCTTCCAGACCATTAACGACCTGTGTGGAAAGGACAGGGTGTTCTTAGCTCCATTTTAGCCGGAACATGTAGTGAGTACCAAGAGATGATATCACTAATTGTGCTTACATTCACAAAAATACAACTGGCTTTAACCTTTTTTTTTTTTTTTAATGACTGTCCATCTGACTCAATCTTTAAAGGGCAGAAGAAGTTCAAGTTGAAGCTTTTCTCTGTGTATCTTTATGTCTGTGCCTCTCAGTATATTGTTCTCTGTATCTATGTGTCTTTTGTCCCAGTTATGTGGTTGTTTTGGCACATCTCTGTGAGTGTGTGTGTGTGTGTGTGAAAGAGAGGGAGAAAGACACACAGAGAGAGACAGGGAGGAAGAGAGAGACAGAGACAGAGAGACAGAGATAGAGAGAGACAGAGATAGAGAGAGACAGAGACAGAGAGACAGACACACAAAGAGAGATAGAGAGGAGACTCCATATCAGTGGGTTGATTGGTTGATTTTCCACTCCCTCATGTCTCCCCCATCTCTTTCTGGCTCTTCATTTCCTTCTCATTCTTTCTTCCACTTGTCTTGATCTCCATGTCTGCCCCACGAAAGAACTGGGCCATGTTGTGTTTTCGTCAATGACATCCACCATTCCTTTTCCTGATTCTGGGCCAGTAACCCTGGGTAGAGCAAATGTTCCTCTCTTGGTAGTCTAGCCCTATGGAGAAGGGACATTGTTGAGAAGAAAACAACAGTTTGTTGCTTGCCCTGGAGAGAAGGACTTTAGTAGGGTGCTGACTGGCCCCCAATCAACAGGCTTATCTGGTTGATGCTGTTACTAAAATCCACTGTGACTACTGCTGCTAAAATCTCATCTTCATTGGAAAATGGCTCTAATGGAGCTTCTCATCTGTGTTCTTAACATTGTTAGGTGTGGTTGCTGGTTGTCAGTTTTCAGTAAGGTATCAGTTATTAAGATCTGTCATAATCCTGCCCCCAAAAAGCTTCTCTTCATCCGAGAGTTCTGTGAGATTTGAGGAAGTGTAGTAAGCATGTGTGTAAGTCTCCGGGCCTAGCTGCATTCCCTGTCAAATATTCCGGCAGCTTCCCCATCTTTACAGAGCTGAGCATCTCCAGGACAAGAGGGATGGAAGCAGGGAGAGGTGCGTATAATTCCGGAGCCGAGAGGCGGCCGGGCCCGGCTGTAATAAAGCTGTCTGTTAGGAAGTTATCTTTCATATACAATTGCTTCCCCTAAGCTCTTAAGCACATTAACCGCACCTGTAATTATACACATCTCAGAAAATGCATGAAAGCTGCCTTCTTTGGCAGACTAAATAAAACTGCAGCCTCCTTCCTATCCTCTATTGCCTACTATACCTTAACACTAGGGGGAAAAAAAAAAGGGAAAAAGGAATGAAAGAAAAGAGAAGAGGTAATTGCCCATTAGAGAGCTGCTCATAAGTGAACTCTGTCTCCCGTTTACAACATTAATTTTGCTCCTCGTGAACTGCACTTGACACCGCTCGCAGGGCTCCGGAGTTCTCAAGGCTCTCGCGGGCCCGCGCAGCTATTTGCTGCCGATTTGAATTTCAGACAGGATGTACGGTGAAATAGCAATAACAACAACAAAATTCGTTTTGACTCTGAGGAGTAGCTTTGCATCAGGGGGAAAAATCGCGTATGAATTTTGCTGGGAGTCTATCCTGTCTTTCCCCCTGACCTACTTTCTTGCATTTGACTATTTTGCACCATTCAGTACTAATGAGCCTAAAACCCCTGCTAAGATCTTCCTTTTTGCCGTACTGATCTCCTCCTCCTCCTCTGGCAGCTCTTTCTCAGGTATTTTAGGGGCTAGAGGGAAAAGACAAATTCCCCGGGTCGGGACTCCTCGGGCATAATCCCTTCCAGGTGGGGTGTATCCACCCACAACAGGCCATAGCCATGGATGCAAATCTCACCCACTAGCCAGACACACTTCTCACATCAGGAGAAAGCAGATAATGGTAATGACTTACCATCATCTACTTTCAAAACCTACTTTTTTCGTATAAACCATTCCTTGTACAGTGTCAGTAGAATTAATTGGCTGGTAATCCACAGGGGACATGCAGATCGCCTACAGTTTACTTTATGAGTCCTCCAAGATCAATTTCATGTTTGAATGACTATTCCTATCATATATTTACCTACACAGTTGTCCTTTGTATTCAGAGATGACTTGCTTGCCTTTTTACTCCCCAGGCCTATTCTTTCTGGAAAAGAAAGGCGGAAGTGTTAACCTGAAGCCCTTTAGGAAATTAGCAAATATTTATCCAGCACCTAATCTGCAAATACGTGGAGATTAGCTGTGGAAGGAATCCAAAAGACATAAAAAGGAGAAGTGTCTGCCCTCAAGAATCTTATAATCTCCCTGGAGGAAGAAACGCGCACACAAAGGAAACAGACTTGAAGCAATTGCAGACAACAGAATAATAAGTGCAGAATAATGAAGCTGACATTGGAATAGAGTCCTGGTGGGCTGCCAAACAGGGGTGATGATGAGAAAGGTAAGCAAACTTCCCCGGGGTAGGGGGGGGTGCCAGGTCACGTATTGACCTATCACAGGGACAAACTATTAATTTCAAATAATTTGTAGCCCTTGTACCTCTCTTTGGGAAGTTTTGTTCTTGTAATACTCCACGCCGGGCCCGCTCTTCAGCTGATCTGGCAAGTGGGTGGAGGGAGAAATCCAGGGTGCTGAGGGCATCAACTGTATGAAGAGCGTGAATTTCCTACTGTAATTTCAAAGACTATGAAGTTAATACTCTCTGAAGAGTGGAAAAGATCAGGAAGGCCAGAGGAGACAGGAGTGGAAGGGTGAGGAGAGGGAGGTTGCCGGCCAGTGGAGGCTGGGTGCGCTGGGAGAGAGATCAGAGATCGGCGGGAGCTGCTGTGCAGCGTGAAGACTTCTGGAGAAGAAATAAGGAAATGGGATTTGGGGGAAGTTTTGCTCCTTGTATGTCATGTGAGGCTCCCTTTGGAGACTTTTTTTAGAGTCATCAGTAAAAATGTGGCTTTGCAAGGATTTTCGAAGTCTGGTTTATGTGTCTTTGTGGTACATGTGGAAGTGTGCCAGGTTAGCCCTGGAGAGAAGGGAGGCTGTCCTGAGGCCCAGCTCCTTGAGAAGGAGAAGCAATTTTATTTGTATTTGAGCTGAGGAAAAAGAGAATAAAATAAACCCCTTAAACTTTTGATGACATGGCAGATTTCCTGCTATGTGGCTCTCCTGTTATTAGGCTATTTCGTTTGTTGTTAGGGATGTGAACAGGTTTGTAGGCTCATCATTCATTCACTCATGCATTAATTAATTAATTAATTAATTCATCATATATTTATTGAGGGTCTTTGAGTTTCAGGTCCTGTTCTAGGCTCTGGCAGCATAGAGTGAGTTAAAACAGACAAAACCCCTGTTCTTGTCGAGTTTACATTCTAGTGGAGAATGTTTTCACTGCTGGATTTGGAGGCAGGTATTTTTCTGCTTTGGCAGATCTTGAGATCACTCAAATATGATTCAAACCTCTGTTATTGACAAAGTTTAGTTAATCAGTGTTGGAACAAACGAAATCTTGAGTGGCAGTTCCGAAATGCAGGTCTGCAGATAGGCGTTGGTCTCTCCGCATCAAAGTCACCCGAGACGCCTATTAAAGATGCAGAATCCTAGTCCACTACCCAGCAGAGCCTGATTTAGAAGGTCTGGGGTAGGGCCAGAGAATGTGTATTTTTTAAAAAAAACTCCCAAATGATTCTTTTTGTAAATTAAGTTTTGATTACAACATAACTCCTGAAATTTATATTTGGTAAAGTTGCACCCCCATCTTGTTCTCAAGCCCAGCCCCTTTCCCCCTGAGTTTGGTGTATATATATCCAGATCTATTTCTATGACCTTGTATATATAGAGTTATACTGATAGAAAAGGTATAGTATTGTTTTGTGGGCTTATTGTTTTATAGAAATGGGAACATTCTTTCCATGTGGTCACTTTCTCAGCCTCTCCTTTTCCTGTATCTCTTTTTAAGGTAATGTCCAGGTGTGTGGGTGGGCACATGGCTTATCCTGTCTCAGAGAGCTGGGAAAGTCAAGGTCTTTGGAGCCAATGTCTTGGCTTCCTCTGGCACGAGGGCAATGGCCCCGCCACAGCCGGCAGCAGCTTGCCCTTGGTGTTCACAGCGATGTTTGTGGCCGGGGCAACTTCACCTGGCCAGCTCAACCCCCCGACCCAGGATGCTGTCAGCTGCATCCTCCATCCAGCCTGCTGTGGGCCACCTCCTCCCGCTGGTCAGGCTCCAAGGACAGCACATTCTATCAGCCCAGGGCTTCTCTACCAAAACTCCCATCTGCCCGTGATACCTAACAGGGGAAGTTAAGGAATACAGACAATCCTGTCCTAAGACAGTAGCCTATTCTTTAAGGTTATTTTCTTGCTGAAAAACCCCATTTGTGCATGTCAAAAGCCGACATCTTTCTCTTGGCATTCTTTTGGTAACAAATCCTAACCATCCTCCAGGCAGACAGATGCCTCAAAGGGAGCAGGCTAGGGGGTATGTACTTGGAAAGGTGAAAAGTACATGACTTATTTTTAAAATATGACTTCTGATCACCTCATGACATGTTGTCCAGTCATTTTTCTCTGAGTTGTGTGGCTGACAGTCAAAAGGCAGCCAGAGTGTTACTACATTGCGCACCTCTTTTCCAAATGGACGTATTCAAAGGCAATTCCTGGCCAAATATTAGGAGACATCTTCCCTCTCCTAGTCAGGTCCTAAATTAATTAATCTGTTCTTTTTATAGTTTAATGAGGCAATGATTCAGAAACCCAAGAGACTGACAGTCAAAAATCCTTCACAACAGCTCCCTTTTATTTTCCACTTAAGAAAATATGGAGTAATTGTGGTGGACATTCCATAAGGTCACTCCCAGCGAGTCACATCTTTGCATAATCCCCTCTTCTTGAGTGTTTGTGGAAACTATGACTTGCTTCCGGCAAAATATGGCAAAGGTGATGGGGTGTCACTCCTGTGGTTGTGTTATATGGCAAAGATGAACAGATTTTGTAATTAAGGTCCCAAATCAGTTGCTTTTGAGTTAATAAAAAAGATTATTCTGGGTGGGCCTGATGTAATCAGGTGAAAGTCCTTAAAAGAGGGACTGGGACCCAACCTGAGGTCAGAGACTCTCTCCTTCTGTTCTTGAGGAAGCAAGTGACTATGAATTCTACAGCTACAAGGAAACTAATTCTGCCAGCAACTTGAGGGTGCTTGGAAGTAAATCTTTCCCCAGCCGAGCCCCTGATGAAATGTAGCCCAGTCAACACCTTGATTGCAACCTTGTGAGACCTTGAGGAGAGGAACAAGCTAAGCCTTGGCATATTCCTGACATTTAGAAACTGTGAGATAATAAATGTATGTTGTAGAAAGCCACTAAGTTTACGTTAATTTGTTAGGCAGCAATAGAAAACTAATATAGTAATAATTAGTTACCACCCATCTTGGTTTCCCAGCCTTCTGTTGATGAGGTTTCTCTCTTTCCTTTCTTTTCAGAAGTCTGAATAGTGATGATCTCCCTTCCTCAGATGGGGGAAAAGGAGACCAAGCTTGGTCAAGTTCTGTGGATGGAACCTGGTCATTGAGGTGAGATGAATTCACTTAAAAAATAGACTTTATTTTTTAGAATAATTTTAGGTTCACAGCAAAATTGAACAGAAAGTGCAGAGTTCCCATATACCCTTTTGCCCCTCACATGCATAGCACTCCCTCTATCAACATCTCCAACAGTAGTGGTACATTTGTTACAATTTATGAACCTGCATTGACACATCATTATCACCCAAAGTCCATAGTTTACATTAGGCTTCACTCTTGGTGTTTTTCATTCTGTGGGTTGTGTGGGTTTTGACAAATGTGTAACAACATGTATCCTCCATTATAGTATCATACAGAATTGTGTCACTGCCCTGAAAACCTTCTGTACTCCTCCTGTTCATTTCTCCCTCACCCCAATCCCTGGCAACCATTGACCTTTTCTCTTTTTCTTTTTTTTTTACTGTCTCCATAGATTTGTCTTTTCCAGAATGTCATACAGTTGGGATCATTCAGTATGTAGCCTGTTCAGATTGGCTTCTTGCACTTAGTAATATGCATTTAAGTTTCCTCCATGTCTTGTCATGGCTTCATAGCTCATTTATTTTTAGTGGTGAGTGATGTACCACAGTTTATTTATTCATTCACCTACTGAAGGACATCTCAGTTGCTTCTAAGTCTTGGCAATTATGAATAAAGCTGCTCTAAACATTTATGTGCAACTTTTTGTGTAGACATAAGGTTTCACTTCATTAGATAAATACCAAGGAGCGTGATTGCTGGATTGTAAGGTAAGAGTATGTTTAGTGTTGTAAGAGACTGCCAAACTGTCTTCCAAAGTGGCTGTACCATTTTGCATTCCCACCAGCAACGAATGAGAGTTCCCGTTGCTCCACATCCTCACCAGCATTTGGTGTTGTCAGCATTTTGGATTTTGGCCATTCTAATAGGTGTGTGGTGGTATCTCATTTTTGTTTTAATTTGCATTTCCCTAATGACATATTACATTGACTATCTTTACTCACTTTTTTTATATCTGAGATAATCACCAGGGATGAAATCCATTTGTGAGTTTTCCTTTTTCCTATGGGGCTCTGAGAGGTGGGCTTTTTCTCTTCTCCAGGGAAATATTACGAAATAGCAAGCATGCAGATCTATCACAAGAAAGCAAGACGTTAAATATTTGTGTAACATCTTCACATTTTATTCCTATTGTTTATTGTAATTCATATAAATTTTCTTTGGGAAATGAAATGGTTTAGGCTCTACAGTTCCAAATGAAGGAAAGATTGGCAAATGGACAAAGAGGCTCTTAGGATGAGGGTCTCTGAGGGTCTCCTATCACAGGGGTGAGCAACAGAGGTGGCATCTTGTAGAATTGCTTTTGTTATGGCTTTTCTTTTCTAGTAGGTGTGAGGGAAACGTCAGGACATTAGCTTTTTGGTTGTCATCTCCTCTTGTCTCTTCTTGCCCATCATCTTAGTGTCCATGCCAGAGAGCAGGGTCAAATGAGGCAACTGCTCATTTAGTTAGTGTCACATCAGCTCAGCTCTCCCCCTGGGCTATAGAAACACAACCCAGTCAACTGGATTGGTTAGCTTAGTTGCTGTGTTAAAGGACTATGGCAAGAAATCACATCCATTCCCTTTACAAGTGAAATATTCTTCCTCTATTTTACAGTTTCAAAATTTAGAAGTTACAAAGTGTCCAGAGCTCTGGCAATGGTACAGTTTAGTAGGCTGCACCATTTCATAGTCTCGCCCTAAAATAACAGTGGCTGTGCTTTGTGACAAATGGTCTAACTCATGCTGCAAATGATGGCCTTGTTACTGGAGACACGAACAATTGAGGATGGCTGGTGCTGGCTTTTCTCACTTTTCTTTCTCCAAGCTTGAAAAGAGACCGTATAATTGTAGGTGGTCGTATTTGAAACAAATGCCTGCAGTAAGGACACAGCTCGTCTGTTTACAATTAGAGCCTGTGGGCCCTAATGTTTTGTATGTTGCAAGTAGACTCTGTAAAACTCTTAGATCACATAAGGGCTTAGGCACACATTATTCTTGTCCATGAATACATTTTTGTTTTAGAAGAGCTGGTTAAGCATGTTGGATGGAACAAATGCGTTTATAACCACTTCCTCTGAAAATTGCATTAAAATGATAATAAAGGCATAGAAAAGACCTAGACCCACAAGGACAAAGAGAACAGAGGAGGATGTGACAAGCAACCACATTTTGGAGGCTCTAAGTCAGATGGATAGTGGTCACTGATTTTGCAGATGCGAGAAAACTGAACCCTAAGTTGGCCAGGGAAGAAACCCAGATGTAGGCTGAGTTGAGCCACAGTCCGGAGGAAGCCTCAGCAACTGGAGTTACCAGCAACTTCCGGGAGGTGCAGGTGGGAGGAAAACCAGGGCTAGTTGAAAGCCTTTCTCTGAAGCAGTTATAACCCTCTCACCGGAGTCCCTTCCTTCTCCCACAGGGAAGTAAGTCCACCTCTCATCCTGAGCAGGAGGTGAGAGTTCTACGATCTGAGGAGGCAAAGCCAAGATCTCCAACATGGGGACACTAGGCTCAGCTGAAGGCAGGGGCCACATTACAAGCAAAGAATTCAGTAGAAGTCTACCTCCTGACCATCCATCCAGGGCTCCTCTCCCCAACTATGGTGACGCCATCCAATCAGGAGTCCCCCTCCGGGGTCTGCTCTTCAGCCAGCGCCTGTTGGCCTGATAATGGAGGACCTTGGCTTTGGGGTGAGGTAGATCCAGCTCCCCTCTTAGCTATGAGGCTCCCCAGCTCTGACTTTTTTACTTAATCTCTCTAACGCTTGTCTGAAATTGTGGTTAAGAAGAGTTTTCATCTCATAGGGTTGTTGTGAGGACTAAGCAAGGTGATGCGGTAAAAACGCTAAGAAAAGACGCAACCACTTCTGAAAGCCATCTCTTGGTTTTTGGGTGACTGTATAGAAACGTTTTCAGTGCTCCTGCCAAGAATTGGTTCTTTTAACTGATCCTTTAAAATTTAGTCCAATAGATAAGATAATAAATATTTAAGAGGGCTTTTCTAACCTCCTTTTACGGCTGTGGTGACCATATTTAAAATCTTAGCCACAGGACAAATCTGGTTAGATGATTCGTTTTTAACCAATTTCAAGTCAGCTTAACAGCTCTTTTCTTTTAACTCCTTTCTTTCATCTCTTCTCAAGCGTGCATCAATTTCACATCCTGAATACCTTAACAGACGTAGTTTGATTAGAAAACATCCACGGTGATCCAGAACACATTTTCCATGCTACTTGACTGTAAGAGCTCTCCAGACATGTCTCTCACAGTCTCTTGACATCTCAGTATTACTGAATGAACATCACTTATACCTATATCTTGAGGAATGTCAATCTAAATTAAAATATGCCGAGTTTCTTAACAGCACCAACAGATTTCCTAATTAACCTATGAATACTGTCAATCTGTTAATATAATTCTCTAGTTCTTTTAGAAATGAGTTATGTAACATTTCTTTTATTTACTCCAGCAATTTTAGAACTTAAGTGCTCCTTAGGGTATTGCCAACTTCCTTTCAAATGTAAAGAAAATATGAGTAACATGAATTGATTCATCAAAATGGCTGAAGACTTTTTGGCTCCTGGAATTGTTTTTCAAACCAGTCAGTTGAACTTCACATATTGCCCTTTCTGTAATGCCTCTTGTCTACACTGCTTTCTGTCCTTACAGAATTCTTGTGGTGAGGCAGATTCCTGACATTTGTCCAAGGATCCTGTGGATGGTGGGTTTTACGATCCTTAGTCTGGCTTTCTTGATAAAGTTGCCACAATGTGTCCTTTCTCCTTTTGAATGGACCTGTGTGCACTTGAGTTAACCATAATCCTTGTTTCATGCCACAGTGTCAGTATCAATCCATGCGTGGATATTATTATTTATTGTAATATAATGGATACCTAAAGATCCGCCACGGAGCCCAGTAAACAGAACATTGGTAATATTTATGTCTGCTTAGGTAATTTTCTCCCTCCTTCCCTCCACCTTTTTTATAGTCTTCTGGGATTAGCCTTTTTTAGCTATTCTTTTTTTTCTTTTAATCACTCACATTCCAAGATTCACCCATGTTGTAGCATGTAGCTGTAGTTATTTTTTACTCCAGGGTATTTTTCTACTCTGTGGATATAGTACAGTTTACGCATCTGTTTTCCTATCAATGGGAACAATCTGTATCTTGACCGTGGCCAACTCTTGGCAAAATGATGAAGTAAGATGGAGTTTGTCTTTGATGTCTTTAGTATGTTTTTCTACTCTCCTTTACCCTCTTCTCTATGCTCTTCTAATCCTCGGAGCATCCTGCCTGGCACGTGGTAAGGTGCAATAAGCGTTTGTTGAACGAATAGTCATGCACCGCATACCAACATTTCGGTCAATGATTGACCTCATGTATGACAGTGGTCCCATAAGATTAGTACCGTATAGCTTAGGCACAATGATGAAATTGCCTAATGACGTGTTTCTCAAAATGTATCCCCATCATAAGTGATACAAGACTGTATGGTGACAGATAAGATTGAGGGCAACTCAAATGGAAGTAGCTACCCTGAGCTCTGAGCTGAAGAAGCTTTTGTAGCCTCATCTTGGCTCAGAGGGTAGAGGGCCTGGATCAATGACCAATGTCTGCGTGGATGGGGGCTGGGGGTGTGGTAGGTTGGCAGCCCCTTATTATCACCCCAGGTTTAATGTATTACCTCCCTCACGGACATTTACAAACCAGCTGGAGTCATGGACATGGATTAAAACAAAGGAATAAAACCGCCATTGTGGAATTTCAGGGTCCAGCCAGGCTGCAGGAAGGTCAACTTTTTGGGGCGTGGTAGCTGGACATTGGAGAGGACCAGTAAGACTTCTGGGGCTCCTAAGCCACACTGTCTCCTCACATAGTTTTAAGATTGATCCTGGTCTTTATTCTGTGTTAAATATCTAATATAAAAACATGCACATTTCTCAGGAAAATAACTGTGCAAAGGATGTTATTTTTTATCCCTATGGTTAAATGCATATTTTCTGTTTAAAAGTAAATCTTTTGCTTGTAAAGATTGAATATGATAACACTTTAAATAATGTGTTTTTAAGTTGTCTAGTTGTTGAAATGTAAAGTGCTGAAAAATTAATCTGTCTGGGCCGGCCCCGTGGCTTAGCGGTTAAGTGCGCGCACTCCGCTACTGGCGGCCCGGGTTCGGATCCTGGGCGCGCAACGACGCACCGCTTCTCTGGCCATGCTGAGGCCGCGTCCCACATACAGCAATTAGAAGGATGTGCAGCTGTGACATACAACTATCTACTGCGGCTTTGGGGGTAAAAAAAAAGGAGGAGGATTGGCAATAGATGTTAGCTCAGAGCCGGTCTTTCTCAGCAAAAAGAGGAGGATTAGCATGGATGTTAGCTCAGGGCTGATCTTCCTCACACACACACAAAAAAATCAATCTGTCTTTTGGCTCTGGACCCCAAGTCCTTTCCCTAAAACTTTTATTTCTTTATAGATGTTTTGTTCTGACTTAAGTGTTGATAGCAATATTGGCTTCTGTGATAGCAATTCCAACTGTAGCCTCGCTTGTAAATGGCATCATCATAAAATGTTAGAGCTGGAATAAACATCAGATCTCTAGTTGAGTGATTCAGATCCATGGACCACCTGCATGGAATCACCTAACGAAACTGAATAAAATTCAGATTCCTGGGCTCCATCCCTGATCTAAAAAATCAGGTTATTGGGGTAGAAGCCCAGGAATCTGCATTTTATAAATCTCCCAAGTGATTCTGAGCCGTAGGAACATTTGAGAAACATTGATCTGGTCTACATTTTATTCTAGAGTGGAGGTAACGGTAACCAGAGAAGTTAGTGACTTTTTAAGGGTTGAGAACTAACATATTCATAGCTGGGCAGTCACTTGAGGTGAGGTTATGGCAAAAAAACTGACATGTTTATTTTTCAATTTATATGGTGGGATTTAAAATGGCTTATTCTCAAATAACCCCCAAGCCCTGTAGGCTGTAAATGTGCCTAAAATGCCTATTATTATCAGAGGTTAATCCTTTCTTGTTCCTGAGTATCCTAAAATATGCAAATATTTGATGTTATTGGAGATCTTTGAAAAAAATCCCAAGATTCTTTTCTATTACTGTGTAATAATTCTTTTGGGGAATTTTTTTTGGGAACAAGGGAAATAGTCACCATTCTTACTCAAGTTACACCAAGATCTATGAATCCCTTTTCCAAAGATACTTATAACACGTCTTGCAACATGGGACAACAGCAACATTTGCAAATTTCCTTCTTAAAAGTTTCCCTTTGTTTAGAAAATGGACTTCCTGGTTGCTTTATGATTCAGTTGAAGAACAGGGATTCACCTCCTCCTAAACGCCTATCTCTTCCCCATGGGAGATAATAAAAGGGACTAGAACCTTCCACCCCACCCCTACCTGGATAGTTGCCAGGGCAAGTCCATGGAAAACCCCTCCAAAACTGCCTCCCAAGACTGAGTACGCCATGCCAGCTGAAGTGTCCAGGACTATGCGGACATTTAACAAAACTAAACAAGACTTCATCTTTTAGCAGTGTGGGTTGACTTTTGCTTGGAATTGTATTGTTTAGAGAAAAAGAGAAGTGAAAGTCTTTGGTCCAGGTCTCCTAAAGCCTTGATACTCTGCTGCCATTGATCTTATTTATAGAGGCAAAGGCTTGGAAGTCAACCCTAATTTAGGCTGTTCCTAAGACACTCAGGGTCGGCATCATATTAATATTGTAGCATGAATTAATTTCATTAGTGTAATTTGGTTGGCACTGGTCTATACTCCTTAAAATTACCCTATCAGTATCATAGTTTTCAGAAAAACACCATGAGCATCAGTCATGAAGTAAACCCGGTCTGGCCTATGGTCCACTTGAGTTTGCCGGTATTATTGGTCATTATTCTGGGGCTATTCTGATTCTCAGAGAGGAAAGTTCTTGGTTTCGACGTTTAGGAACAAACTCTAAACTATTCATATAGTTTTTGAACCCCTAAATATTTCAAATCTAAAATGGTTTATATACCTTAGTAATTTTTTCTTGAAATTATGTTTGTCTTCTTTCATCCATGTACTTGTATGTATTAGCAGTTTCTTTCTTTTTATTCACGAGTGGTATTCTATTTATGAATGTACCACAATTTGTCTTATCAACAGTCGATAGACATTTGAGTTGTCTCCTATTTTAGCTACAATGAATACAGCTGCTATAAACATTTAAGTATACGTGTTTGTGTGCCCATAAATTTTTATTCCTACTGAGTAAAAATCTAGGAGTAGCTTTGCTGGGTCATACGGTAAGTGTACATTTAACTTTTAAAGAAATTGCAACACAGTTTTCCAGGTTAGCCATACCATTTTGTATTCCCACCAGCAGTGTGTGAGAATTCCAGTTGCTATTTGAAGTGGTTTCTGATGGAAGTATGGACAAATTGGTTTTCATAGGAAAAGTGGGCTCAACTGGCTGTGAGTTACTGTTGAGGCCGTTAGCGGTGGTCATGGCTGCTGCGCAGTGTCTTCTCATACAGTCTCTGAATGAAGTGGCCCCGGTGTAGTCACATCTTCATGGCCACCACAAAGTCTGTGTGCATGTCTGTCTCTCCTCTTGGACTGAGAGCTGCCTGAGGATCGGGGCCAAGTCTGATTCATCTTTGTTGTCTCAACTTCCAGCATGCTGGCACACAGTAGGTCTCAGGATGCCCTGGTTGGGTTGAACAGCAAATATCTCTAGTGGCCAGCATGGTGTTAGAGAAAGGAAAGCTAAGGTGGGGGTGTTTACTCCTTTGCTTCTCATTTTCTGTGGTGGAGAAGCACCAACAGTCACGAATTTCATGTAAACATACAATAGACATGGAAGGAAATAGAAGAACAGTGAAGGATATAAAGGTGGTGGGAAGGATCTATTAAAGGGAGAGTATGAAACCCATTGGAAACCATAAAAATCAAGCACATTGTGATCAAAAAATTAAGAGGCACCAGAGATTTATTTGTTACAACATACCTTAATTTCTTCCCCCCATGTGTGCCTCCCCCTGTACATTTCCCTCCCTGGGTATATTTGGGAGGGGAAAGTAGACTATTGGGATTTTTAGATGCTACCTGATTTTTGCGTTGGCTGAAATCAAGTAAACCCCGTGGATGCCTGTGTGTTGGTAAGTCCTGTTCACGGTGCTCCTTGCAATGTCAATGACCTTGTCTTTAAACCATTCCCTGTCCCTTCTCTTTTCTAGCTGTTGTTGTGCTTTAGATGGTGAAAGTAAGATGTTCAATGCAATAGAGTGGGGTAGGGGAGGTCACTCATTCTTGATAAAGTCAGCCATGGACTCTCCTATAGATGTTTCCAATTAGCAGGCACAACCATTTTTTTCTTTCTCCTTCCTCACTTCCCCCATCTCCACTTTTATCCCTGAGAGCAACTTCAGGGCCTCCCTGAGTTTGTATCTCTGTAGATTAATGGGCCCTAATGCAGGGATTCACGGCTGTTGCGTGGGATGTTTCTGAGCGCAAAATGGATTCTGTCTGTGCCTAGGAAGGGTTACTTCGCTTCAGGTGTGTAATTCATTGTGCTGTGAAATGTGTTTTCTGCACACTACTGCTGTTCCCGGAGCAGCCACGCTCAGCTGCCACCACGATAGGACTCAGGTACAGACATTTGCTTATGGTCATTTAAAAGGTAAGTAAATCTTATTTGACATCGCTGTACATGACCATGATGTGCAATTACAGAAACAAAGAACTTTCCAGCAAGCTGAAACAGTCCCAGAGAGATGTGGGTTGCATTGGAGGCAAGGGGGTCTATTAGTGGAGAGCTCAGGGAAGACCCAGGTGATTTTAGGGTGTAGAAGAGATACCCTAGAGGTGGGCATGCCTGGGTACCACTGGGTTTGGTTGATAGAGGTGGGGATTCAGGACTGCTCTCTGCTCTCTGCCACTAACAAGCCCTGTCACTGTAGGTAATAAACATAGTTTTCTGGGCCATAGATTGCTCAAATGGCATTCTTCAGATCTAAATCTATCATCTTACAATTTGTTTTCTCTTTGTCTCATTTGTTCTGTTTCTTTTCATCTCCTTTCCTGCCTATTTTTGGATTACTTTGATATTTAAAAATGATTCCACATCTCCTATCTGTCAGTTAAGTTATACTTTCTTTTACTGGTTACCCATGGGCCTAGAGATTAAAACAACACTACCTTATTAAAATCTAATGTAAAGTTGTATATTCCTCTCTTCCCAGACAGTGCACAGACTTTAAGAAGTTTAACTCCATTTATCTCCAATTCCACCTTTTATTCCATTCTTTTCATGTACTTTAATTTTACATGTATTTAAAACTCTGTAAAATATCACTGCCATTATTGTTTTAATAGTCAACATTCTTTTAGATTTAGCCATATAATCACCCTTTTTCTTGTCCTTCATTTTCTTCTGTATGTGGTAGACAGAATAATGCCCTCTACCCCCACAGATGTCTATTCTACATCCTAATCTCTGGAAACTGTGAATTTGTCAGGTTATATGACAAAGGGGAATTAACATTCTGGATGGAATTAAGGTTGCTAATCAGTTGACTTTAAAATAGGGAGATTATCCTGGATTATCTGGATGAGCCCAGTGTAACCAGAAGGATCCTTAAATGTGGAAGAGGGAGGCAGAAGAGGGAGCACCGGGGAAACTGCAGTGTCAGAAAGGTGCGGCCCAACATTGCTGGCTTTGAACATAGAGGAATGGGGCCATGAACCAGGCGATATGTGTGACCTAGAAGCTGGAAAAGGCAGGAAAATGGGTTCTTCTCTAGAGTCTCCCAAAGGAATGCAGCCCTGCTGACACCTTGATTTTAGCCCCAGGAGACCCATTTTGAACTTCTAATCTCCAGAACTATATGATAATATCTTTATTTGCTTTAAGCCACTACGTTTGTGGTAATTTGTTACAGCAGGAATAGGAAACTAATACACTGTATCTCTGTGCTTTTATTTGGGATCACTTTGCTTTTACCTGAAAAACTTGTTTTAGTGATTTCCTTTAGGCAGGGTCTGGTGATGATGAATTTCGTCAGATTCTGTTTTACTGAAAATGTTTTTATTATGCCTTTATTTTTCTGTTTTCAATTTTATTGATTTCTGCTCTTAATTATTTCCCTCCTTCTGCTTGTGTTGGGTTTAATTTGTTCATGTCTTCTAGTTTTATAAAATAGTGTAAACTTAGATTACTGGTTTGAGATCTTTCTTCTTTCCTAATATAAGCATGTGATGCTATAAATTTCCCTCTGAACACTGCTTTAGTTGCATCCCCCCAAATTTTCATATACTGTATTTTCATTTTCATTCAGTTCGAAATATTTTCTACTGTTTCTTAAGACTTTCTCTCTGGCTTATAGATAATTTAGAAGTGTACTATTTATTTTCAAATATTTGGGGATTTTCCAGACATGGTTCTGTTATGGATTTCTAGTTTAATTCCATTATGGTCCGAGAGCATACTTTGTATGATTTCTATCCTTTTAAATTGTTAAGGTTTGTTATGTGGCCTGAACATGGTCTCTCTTGATGAATGTTGCACGTGATCTTGCAAACAGTGCGTTCTGCTTCTGGGCAGAATGTTCTGTAAATGTCAATTAGGTCAATTTGATTGATGGTGTTGTTTAGGTCTTCTCTATTCTTACTGACTTTCTGTTTACTTGTTTTGTTGATTACTGAGTGAGGAGTATTGAAGTCTCCAACTATAATTGTGGATTTGTCTGTTTCCTCTTTCAGTTCTATCAGTTTTTGCTTTATGTGATTTGAAGCTCTGTTGTTAGCTGTGTATACATTTAGAGTTGTTTTGTCTTCTTGGAGAATTGACCTCTTCATCATTATACAATGTTCCTCTTTATCTCTAATAACATTCCTTGTTCTGGTATACTTTCTGATATTGATCAAGCTACTCAACTCTCTCTTTGGTTAGTGTTTGCATGGTATATCTTTTTTTATCCTTTTACTTTTTACCTATCTTTATATTTAAAGGAGGTTTCTTATAGACAGCATATAGTTAGATCTTGGTTTTTAATTTAATTTGTTAATTTTTGTCTTTTAACTGGTGCAGTTAGACTGTTCACATTTAATGTCATCACCAATATGGTTGGATTAAAATCTATCATCTTGTTAGCCATTTTCTTTTTGTTCCATCTGTCTTTGTTTTTAGTTCTTTTTTCTTCTGCCTTCTCTTATGCTTGGTTAACATTTAATAAATTCCATTGGTCTCCTCTATTGACATTAATACCTCTTAAGATTTGCTTTAGCAATTGCTCTAGGGTTTAAAATATATATCTTTAATTAATAAGAGTCTGCATTAAAATAATATGCCACTTCATATGTAGTATAAGAATGTTGCAACGGTGTATCCTCAATTCCTCCCTCAATCATCTGTGCTAGTATTGTCATATATTTTCCTTTTTGTATGTGATATAACACACTATACATAGATACTACCCTTTAGTCAGTTATTTTTTAAAGCAATTAAAATAAGCACTTTATCATACCTTCATTTATTCCATTTCTAGTCTTCTTCATTCCTTTGTGTAGATCCACATTTCTATTTGGTATCGTATTCCTTCTGCCTGATAACTTGATTTAATGTTTCTTATAGACCATATCTGCTGGCCATTATTCCCTCAGTAGTTGTTTGTCTGAGAAAGTCTTTATTTCTCCTTCACTTTTAATTTTGTTGTGTAGAGGATTCTGGTTGACAGCTTTTTTTTTTTTTCTTTCATAGCTTGAATGTTATCACTCCATTATCTTCTCGCTTGCATGAATCTTGATGAGAAGCCTGATTAATTCTTATTTTGCTCCTTTGTGTGTACTGTGTCTTATTTCTCTGGCTGACTTTATGATTTTTCATCATCTTTTGTTTTCAGCAGTTTAAATAAGATATATGGAGTGTGTGTGTGTGTGTGTGTGTGTGAACTCATTTTTCTCTTTGTGTTTCACTTTGGGTAATTTCTATTGACCTAGCCTCACTGGTTCATTCCTCAGCTGGGTCAAATCTGCTGATGAGGCCACTGAAGATCTTCTTTTCTGTTACTTTTTTTTTTTAAATTTCTAGCATTTGCATTTGATTTTTTCTCAGAGTTTCAACCACTCTGCTGAAATTGCCTATCTGGGCTTGCCTGTTTTCCACCTTCTCCATTAGAACTTGAACATATCAATGATAGTTACTTAAAATTTCCGATTAGATAATTCAAACATCTGTGTCATAGCTGAGTCTGGTTCTGATCATTGCTTTGCCTTTTTGAGTGTATGGTTTTTTCTTGCCTTTTCACATGCCTCATCATTTGTTGTTGAAAGCCGTGTATCTTGCATCGGCAGTAGAGAGTGGAGTCAATAGTCTCTGCCTGGAACGAGCACACTTTTTCTTCTGCTATTTCTTTTGTGGAGGGATTTGAGTTAGGCTAGATAGGAGTGGGGCTGGGATTGAGGTTTGTTGTTACTGTGGTTACCTTCAGTACACCATAGGCTTCAAATTTCTCTAATGACATCTAGTGTTTAGGGTGGGGGCAGATTTGCCAGAGGGTTTGTCTTCAATGTATATTCCATCCTCATTTTTAGGTCTTCCTTTTGTGCCATACCTCAGAGAAGGTCCCTTCCTATGTGCTTGTCCCTCTTCTCTCTCTTCCGCAGGAGTTCTACACCATTGCTTGTTAGTTGGTGCTGGTTAGCCTTGTGGTGGTGGGGTAATGGGGTGGGGGTTCTCTGATTAAACCTAGTCTTAGTCAGGTGCTGTGTCTCTATGTCTCAGAGGTGTTGCCTTCTCAGTGTCCCTGCTACTCTGTTAATTAGTTGAGTGTGGTAATCATTTTGTAATGTATAGGTATATCAAATTGTCACATATATACCTTAAATGTATATAATTTTTATTTGTCAATTATACTTCAATAAAGCTGGAAAAATAATTGGAATGAGTTAATCAAATAAACGTTAAGTACCTAAAAAAAAGAAAAAAAAAAGAGAGAGAGAGAGAGAGAGAGAGAGCCGTTCCTGTGTTGTCCTCTATCTACAGTTCCAAGCCCAGCACATATTCTTGCCTTCCTCTCTCCCCACTGAGTTAGGGTATATTTTTTCCTAGTTCCCTTCCTTGAGCTACAATGTGTTTTCACTAGCGTCCTAAGGGCAATAGAATTTGTTGCCCTTCACTCCTCAGATTAAGGCTTTTGTTTCGTAGAGGAGATAGAGGAAGGTGTGGGTGGAGTTTGTACCTCTCCTATTCCACCTGCTTTTCCTCTCCTCCAGGTCTACACCTCAAGGCACACTTTTGTAGGACTCTTTCCAACATCTGTGAGCTCCTGGTGGGGTTGGACAAAAAGCGTGAATGCATTTATGCATTTCTCATTGTGCACTCAGTTTCAGCAAGTCACCAACTACCCTGGCTGAGCTCTTCTCACGAGTATCCACTTGCTTCTACCCCAGGTAAACCAGCAATCTTTCACTGAAGTTGTCCACATCTCCTTAGATTTGGAGCCACTTCGTTGCTCTGCAACCTGAGTTCTCTAGTGGTTTCTAGAAAGTAAAGAACTTTCACTTTGTCCAGCTTTTTTCATTTTAGTGTGAGAGCAGTGCTCTTTCCAGCTTTCTACATCCCCAAGCAGCTTGCTTTCATTTTTTGAAGGACGGTTTTGCTGGGTATAACAACATCTATAGAGGTTGGTGGTTATGTTCTTTCAGTCTTTTGAAAATATTATTTTATTGTCTGTTGGATTCTATTGTTTCTATTGAAAAGTCTGGTGTCAGTCTTACTGTTGCCACTTTGATGGTAATATGTCCTTTCTTCTTCTGCTTTTTCTTAAAAAAAATAGCTTTTATTATTTAGAGAAGTTTTGGGTTCATGGCAAAATTGAGCAGAAAGCACAGAGTTCCCACATACTCCCTGCCAGCCCCCTTCCTATAACCTCCCCTACTGTGGGTGCCCAGCACCTGAGTGGTACATTTGTTACAATCAATGAACCTACATGGCCACACCATTATAGTTTACATTAGGGTGTGCTCTTGGTGTTGTTCATTCTATATGTTGTGTGGGTTTTGAAAAATGTATAATGGCATGTACCTACTGTTATAGTATCATACAGAATTGTGTCACTGCCCTTAAAATCTTCTCTACTTCTCCTATTCACCCCTTCTTTCCTCCAACCCCTGGCAACCATTGATCTTTTTGTTTTTTTGCTTTTTTTTTAACTGTCTCCATTGTTTTGTGTTTTCCAGAATGTCGTATAGTTGGAACCATTTAGGATGTAGCCTTTTCAGATTGGCTTCTTTCACTTAGTAATATGCATTTAGGTTTCCTCCATGTCTTTTCATGGCTTGATAGTTCATTTCTTTTTAGTGGTGAATGACATTCCATTGTCTGGATTACCAAAGTTTATCCATCCATTTACCTACTGAAGGACATCTTGGTTGCTTCCAAGTTTTGGCAATTATGAATAAAGCTGCCATAAACATGTCTGTGCAAGTTTTTGTATAGACATAAGGTTTCACTTCATTTAGGTAAATACCAAGAAGCATGATTGCTAGACTGTATGGTAAGAGTATGTTTAGTTTTGTAAGAAACTGCCAAATTGTCCTCCAAATTGGCTGTAAATTTTGTATTCCCACCTGCAATGAATGAGAGTACTTGTTGCTTAACATCCTTCCCAGCATTTGGTGGTGATCTGCTGCTTTTTAAGATTTACCATTGTTTTTGGTTTCCAGCAGTTTTTTTCTATTATGAACGCTTCTTTATAATTATCATGCTTTGGGATTGAATCTATCATGCTTCTTGAATGTGTGTTTTGATATCTTTACTCAGTTTTGGAAAAGTATCAGCCATCTTCTCTTCAAATATTGCTTCTATCTTATGTTAAGGTTCAATCAGGGGAACAGAACCATTAGGAGATATATGTACACACATAAACACAAACATGTGCATGCACACACGCACACACACACACACACACAGATTTATTATAGGGATTTGACCTTATGAAATTTCCCAAGCTGGTTCAATAGTCTAGGGGAAGATGTTTCTCCTGTTTCTGGTACTGTAGCCTGAAGTCACTAGGATAGATAGATAGGAAGAGAAGATGGGGAACCAACAAGAATGGACCAGAACCCATATCAGTCTCTCACTAACTGTAAGTCTCCAACTTTGATGATGGGGTGTCGTGCAGAAGAAGCTGGCATCCTCTGACATGGAGCTAAAAATGTGCCTGGCCCAGGAGTTGAAGATACTGAAAAAGGAAATCTGACAGGAGCTGGCTGATGCCTCAAGCCTACAAAGTGCATCAGTAGGTAAGTGACAAGGTATGTGAGCTGCAACTGTGCCTTGTGCCCCGCTATGACTCTCTGAATGTAAAAGTAATAGGATTGCTAATTTACTTATGTCTTCTGAATCTTGCACAAAAGGTCTCTTGTAACCCATCATAATCCATACTATGCAGGGAAGAAAATTCTAGCAAAAGTAGTTCAAGCTTGGCTAAATTGGCATGATATAAATTCATCTCACTCTCAATTATCTTACTTTTCTCTTGCTGAGACTCCAAGTACAAATATTAGAAATTTTCTTGTTGTCCCATATCTCTTGTGCTGTATTTTGTACTTCCCATTCTTTTGGATCTCTGTCCTTCAGTCTGGATATTTCCTTATTGACTTCTTCCATTTGACTAAATCTCTCTTCTACCATTTTGAATCTGCTGTTAAACCCATCCAGTGAGTTCTTAATTTTGATTATTTTCCTTTTCAAAATTTCCATTTGTTCCTTTTTTATAGTTTCTAGTATTCAGCTGAAATTGTATATATTCTCACTTACTTTCCTGAACATGTTAATCATAGTTATTTTCACATTTCTGTCATATAATTCTAAAATCTCACTTCCTTGTGGGCTTGTTCCTATTTTCTTTTTGGTTTTGCCCATCATTGTCTTTTTGTTGTTTGAATTTGTCTAGTTATTTTTGGTTGAATTATAAACATTGTATATAAAAATTTTGGAGATTTTTTTGAGACTTGGATGATTTTTACCTTCCTCCCAAGAGAATTTACTTTTGTTTCTTGCAGGCAATAAGTGTAAGAACTGATCATTTCAATCTAATCAGAGTTTGAGCTGATTCAAGCTCAGCTTCAGTCTTTGTAAGGGCTTATATATTTCCACATACTCCTACACGGAAAGGCATATATTCTCCAGGGAATAACCTGTTAGGGGTACGAACTGAAAGCCTCAAGTGTTTAGTAGGACCCTTCTCCTTGGTGGTTCCTGTATTCCAATCTTTGTTCCCCAGCTCTGTGAGATTCTTGAAATCTTTGCTCTGCCTCTCAGCCTCTCTGCTATTACTTTTGAGTAAAAGTACCAGCAGGGAAAAAGCGGCTTCCTTTCTCTTGAAGATCTTGGTCTTTCAAGTCCTTACTGCCTTGGTGGTCCTCTTATACCTTTGAATAGATGCTATTACTTTTGAGTGAAAGTACCAGCAGGGAAAAAGTGGCTTCCTTTCTTGATCTTGGTCTTTCAAGTCCTTACTGCCTTGGTGGTCCTCTGATACCTTTGAATAGATGTTTCTCATATTTTGTCTATGTTTTCTAGCTATTGGTGGAAGATGTAGTCTGAAAAAACTATTCATTCATTGTAGGAAGAAGATAATACTTTCCAGTGGTATTCTTTAAAATTGGTTTTCAGATTTTTTTGTTGATATCGAGTTTTAGGGATTTAGGAATTGATCCTTGAAAGGAAAGCTATTTCTGAATTCTGAGCTGTGGCAATCTTAGGTGTAAGTGGAAAAATGCCCTCAGTGAAGTTTCTGTTGTCTGGTTGTTTATTTTAACAGGTAGTTGTATAGTGCTATGGTGTGGGAAATTCATGATCAACACACTTATTTCATGGAGGGAGGGACTGAGGCAAGAGCAATGGGAAGCAAGTCACTCAGGTTCACAAGAGACAATTGAAGACGTGATTAGAGTTTGGCTTTGGATGCTCTAATATTAAGCTCAGAGAATCTTACACCATTTGACTTTCTCGTGGTATTTTTGCTTATATTCATAAATCAGAAAAATGTTTTAGGCTCTTCTCCTTGCATGGTTTTGGCTGAGATTTTGCTGATGTTTTGGCTCTCAGGTTCCATCTCTTTGCATCGTTTAGGTGACTCTCGGATATCTCCACATCTTTAGCTTGTTGGGGTGATCTTGTGTAAAGCTATACACAACAGGAAAATAAACATCCTTTCAAATATCTGTAGAGATTCTTGATAGTGACTTCCATTTTTCCTAGTCACCCTGTCTTTGGATTTTAATTTTGCCAAATTCTTGTCTATTTTGCTCCTGTATTTGTTGTCTTTCCCCCATTGTCTCCATGCTTTTGTCAACCCTGGCCCTAATTATGTGCATCCTTTCCCAGCTCTGCGTCAGTGGGGTCATGTTGGTAGCTTGGAAATGACCATAGTGGAGGTATTTACACCATGGGAAATGGGAAACACTACCTATCAAGACTTTTATTTCCCAGAGAGCAAGTTGTTAAACATTTACCAGCACACCCATGTCCTAATCCCTCCATATAGCAAAGTACTATCAACTCAAAAATGGATGTAAGTTTGGTGCCACCAGAGTAGATTGCATCACCCACTATTGAGTATCAAAAACAAATTAAGAATGGAATAATAGCTCTTCTTGTTCATAAAACTCCCTCGACTGTTTCTGCTTCCATGGATCATTAACTTGTTTCTCTTCTCTTCAGGCTCTAGCCTCTCACATAGATGGTTGGGAAAGAGCAGGAATGGAGTCACTCCTCTTCTGTTTTTTCCTTCAGCCCACAGTTTGCACAACTACAGGGAGCATCACTCACAGTATAGTGTATTCCACAGCATGCAAATGGAGTCCCCTGGCACAGTCCGAGGCAGTGGTGTTGAACCTGTATCCCCGATCCCAATACTAACATGTTTTCTAAGTCTGCCTTGGTTTTGGAGCACCATGGAATTGGGGTACAGACCAAAGTGAGGGTCACAAAGTAGATATTTCAGCAGAGCAGCACGTTTTAGCTTCAGTGTTCCCAGGCACACCACCAACAGAGCTAATGAGAAGAGTCACTGCTGTTCCTGCTGCTGCCCCCACCATGGGGTTTCTCTCTGGGAGCTCCCCCAAAGCATCAAGAACAGGCCCACAGCTGGGACGAGCACACAGTGAATTATGAAGGTGGGGTGTAAATTTCCATATTGATGTGCTGTGCACAGGTGACTCAAGCTTTTGCTATTTTGTTTTTTTACCTGTAAAATGAGTATGATGTTAGTCGACTTTTCTTTGATAACAACCACAACAGGACTCACTACTACCTTATTTAATCTTTGTAAGAATCCTATATGCTAATAACAACAAAATGATTTCAACAACTACCATCAATTGATTCCTTCTCAGCTGCCATCATTATCTTGGGTGTTTTACACAAATTACCCTGTTTAATTTTTACAAAACCCTTATAGGGTAGATACTACTATCATCTCGATTTTCAGAGGAGGAAACTGAATCTGCTAAAAGTTTAAAATGATTTGTGCAAGGTATCACAGGAAATGGAAGATTCAGGATTTGAACCTAATCTAGGACTCTAAAACCTGCATTCTTAACCACTGCTGCCTCCCAGAAAAAGAGAGAAAGATGGAAAAGAGTGCACAGTGCTATATATTTTTTTGCCTCTTAGAGAGGACAGGTGGTAGAATTGGCCTCCTGCATGGTCCTCGGTGCTATGGTTGGGGCTGTGGGGTGGAGGAGCACAGGGCTTGGGGGGGCAGTGTGGATATGACTGCTTCCCTGCTCTCTCCCCACCTCTCTCCCTCCAGCAGGTTTCACTGAGATGGTGCTCAGCTCTCCAGGGAGGGAGGTGCATCTTGCCAGCTCCAATCTTAAACTGCAGCCCTCCGAGGGGATTAGCACCGTGGAATCAGCGTACAGATCGAACCCGAGCGTCACAAAGTAAATATTTCACATTTCATGTTAAATCATATCCTAAAACAAGTGTGAAGAATTGGGATTCAGTGAGAAACGCACATGTCAGGGATTGAAATGGGTTTTGATGGGGGTGAAATCCTACCATCACTCTGCCCTGTCGCTCCTTTTCTTGGGGGGGGTCTGGACATTCTGTCCCATGTGCTGGGCATCAATGGATGCATCAAACAGCAAGAGGTCATGAGGTGGGCGGGTGGACACAGTGCCACTAGCTACACAGGCATTCCAGACTCAGCAAAATAAAGTGGGATTTGGGGTCAAGAAAAGATATCTTTCTGAGTATGCATAAAAAATTAACAGAAAAAGGAGAGTATGTAGTCTTTACAAGCAACGGCATGAAGGACTCTGTGGTACCCATGTTGCTTGCTTTTATTCTGGGCTTGGCTGTTTGGTTTTTCTATGAACAGAAGTGTGTGTCATATGTGCTTCCTCGTGCTGGGGTGGTCCTCATGCAAAGCAGAATCCTGGGGGGATTCTGGAAGGGCTTCCCCACCATCCCCTTATTCCTTGCATTTCCTCGCTGTGAGCTGGGCTGCATAGGTTTCAGAGAAAGGCAGGGTTCTGGACGCACAGGACAGCCAGGGAGAGGGCCTGATGTCGGGGGAAGAAGGGGACACACGACACCGTTGGCCAGCGAGCTGAGGGCCAGTGAAAGCTGAGGCCGACCTTGCAAGAGGATCCGCGGGGCTCTGCCCAGGCTGAAAGGGAGCAGCTTAATTTTAGTCCTTCCCTTCTTATATTGCTGACATGTTTGCTTATTTAACTAGGGGATTATTGAGATTTTGTGTTTTTGCTGTTGTAATTCTATAATAAATACTGGTAGGATAGTTTCATCAAAAAATCATTTTTTTCCAACCAAGATTTCTGTATAAGGGCTTTCCTTTTTGTTGTATGTGCCTGACATACAAATTCCGCTAACTAATGATCCTGATCCATGCCTGATGTGTTACTGATTGCCCTGTTGGCATTGGGGTTCCTCTTCCTGGTCATCTGCCATCGGTGTTCAATGCCGGGGGAGACTCATCCCAGGAGAGGGAGGCTTATCAGAGTTTGGGTACTAGTGTTGTTGCTCCTCCTCCTTCCGTCGGGTTGTGCAGAAAACGTGGTTCTTGTTTACCCATCGGGTTCAAAGCTCTGTAGAAGCCCCCCTTATGCTTATGCCAAGGACATGTCCTTCAGCTAGAAGAGGGGGCAGGGCTGTCTCTGCTGTAGCTCCCCCACCACCCCAGCTCATGTCTGGCTCCCCTCCCCTGCCTAATGACTTCCCTTTACATGGATCTGCAGAACGTCAACACTGACTGGATTCATCTGCGAAGGCTGCCTTAACAAAGTGCCACACATGGGGGGCTTCAACAACAGACATTTATTTTCTCACAGTCCTGGAGTCTAGAAGTCCAAGATCAAGGTGTCCTCCAGGTTGGTTTCTTCTGAGGCCTCTCTCCTTGGCTTGCAGAAGGCTGCCTTCTCATTGCGTCCTCACATGGTTTCCTTCTGTGCCTGTGTGTGTCCTAATCTCCTCTTCTTAGGAGGACACCAGTAATACTGGGTTGGGGCCACCCATATGACCTCATTTTAACTTACTCTTTCCTTTAAAGACCATATCTGCAAGTACAGCCACGTTCTGAGGTACTGGGGGTTAGGACTTCAACATGTGAATATTGGAGGGACACAACTCAGCCCATCTAACCAAACAAAAATGGCCAAACTGCCAGTGGACATGACGTTTGGACAGCCCGAGTGGGAATGTGGGAGAACGGAGAAGACAGTTCCCGTTGTCAGTAGGCGGCATAATCTTGTGATGGCGTAACCGCCATGTCAGTCGGCCTACACCACTTCCCCTCCACATCTTCCCCTGCCCGGGACCCCTGACTCTCACGTTGCATCTTCACAGGTCTTCAGACCACTTGCCCTTTCACCTTTGTCTCGTTGCCAACCCTGACCCCTTGCACATCATCTCTCTTGTACACGGGACTCCCAAAAGATTGGTCTTGGTTGCCCTGAAATTCCAGTTCAAATTTTAATCCTTTTAGCTCAAGGTTTAAACCCCTGTAAAAAAAAATCTCTCCCTCCTTTACACCGTTCCAGTGGTTTGTGGCGTGAGCATGAATCTGAGAGATAGTTTGACAGAGGTGGAGGTGTGGGGGCAGCGTGAGTGGAAGAAAACTTGACGGCCCTTGAATGCTGCCGGGAAGGGAAGAAGCCCCCGCCTCGGGAAGAAACGGGCCAGGCAGAGGTTGAGATGCTTCCGGGGGCAGCTCACTCACTGGCTTTCTTTATGCTTGTGTCTCATTCTTTTTTTCTTTTTTTTTGCTGAGGAAGACTGGCCCTGAACTAACATCTGTGCCAGTCTTCCTCTATTTTATATGTGGGTTGCCGCCACAGCACGGCTAATGAGAGGTATAGGTCCACGCCCAGGATCTGAACCTGCGAACCCAGGCTGCCAAAGGGAGTGCACCGAACTTAACCACTAGGCCACGGGGCCAGCCCTATATCTCATCCTTAAAGCATAGATGAATTTAACCTTTTACTCGATTGGAAGTGAGGTCCCATTCCATTCTCCCAATTCTACTGAGCAAACCATACATTTTATAATATAAAAAAATAAATGGTGACACTGAGTTCTGTGTGTCTTTGCCTCATTCACAATGATGTGGTGTGTTTAAGAATGGACATTGTGGAGTAGACGTTCGGGCTGCTTGAGCAGAAGCAGCCGGTGTGGTGGGGTGTGGAGTGGGGGTGGGCGCGGAGTGAGAGCACCCGAGTCAGAGCCCTGGTGAGTTCAGGAGTCTGTGAGTTAACCAGTAGGAAGCCCCTGGGGCACAGAAGTTATCTCCTCTTCCTAACTCCCTAAGCGAAAGTGCTGTGTAAATTCTAAGGCAGTGGTTCTCATGTGGTTCCCAGGCCAGTGGTGTTACACTGCCTGGAACATGTTAGTGGTGCCAGTTCTCGAGTCCCACCTCACACGCCTGCACCAGAAGTTCCGGGGGTGGGACCTGGGAGTCTGTGTTTCTAACAAGCCCTTCAGGTGATTCTGATGCCTGTGAGCATTTGAGAACCACCACTGCAGGGCCACACGACACATGACCAAGGTATTACTTATTGTCTGCTCTTCAGAGGCAGGGATGGTGTTGATATGAGCAGAGAGACATCCAAATGACTCCCCTTATCTGGTTACTGCTCTTATATGAAATACCAACATTTCATCATGCAAATGCTTTTAATAATTGTTACATTTACATTTTATAATATACTTCTAAGTTGTAGTATTTGGTCATCTATGAGTCATTCCATCCATTCATAAAATTTTGTTGAACACTTACTATGTACCAAGTCATTTGCTAGCCCTTGGGCTTGATGGTTAGCAATACCAGAAAGTATTCTTTTGAGACTTCAAGAGTGCATTTGAGTGTGTGGTGGTTGGAGGAGGGGTAGACATTAAATAAGTAATCAAAGAAATTACAATTGTGATTAATGCTTTAAGGAGATGTAGAGATAACAGTCAAATGACCAAGCAAATAAACATAAAATTGCAAATCTGATACATTCTATGAAGGAGAGGTATGTGGTAGATTGACTGAGGGATCAGGGAACCTTTCCTCAAAGAAGTGACTTTTTTTTTTCTTTTTTTTTGCTTGAGGAAGATTATTCCTGAGCTAACATCTGTGCCAATCTTCCTCCATTTTGTATGTGGGTTGCTGCCACTGATGAGTGGTGTAGGTCCATGCCCAGGATCCAAACCCACAAACTTGGGCCACCGAAGTGGAGAGTGCCGAACTTTAACCACTATGCCATGGGGCCAGCCCCAAGAAGTGACTTATAAGCCTAAGTCTAAAGTGGCATTAACGACACTGAACATAGGCCTGGTGTGGGGAAGCAAGGCTAATCTAAGGGAATGAAAGTAGGGCTTTGAAGCTAAGTTACGGTTTTTTCATTTTAATCTAAGAGCAATGAGAAGCCCCATGTATTAGTTAGCATTCACTAGGTAATGCTGTGTAACAAACAGATTCAAATGTCTCAGTGGCTTCCAGTAACAAAGGTCTGTTTCTCACTCACATTACCTCTGGACAGTGGGCGGGCTGCAGCTCTGGTCTGGTCCACGGGAGGAGCCGGGCTGAAGAAGCAGCTTGAATTTGGATCATGTCTTTCTCACGGAGGAGGACAATTCCTCACAACGCCCCTAGGGCTTCCCCTCAGCTGTGGCACGCGTCACCTCTGATCATGTTCCGCTGGTCACAGCAAGTCACATATTGTGAGAAAGGCAGTAATAATTAGGATTAGGGCCCCTTTCTAGTGGCCCTTGAAGAGTTTTGCATGTGGATGGGGCTGGTGGTAACATAATCAGATCTGTTTTGAAAAGGGTAGTGACTGGACTAAAGCAGATGCAAGGGTAAATAAGTGTGCACGTACATGGCTCTCCTAATACTCCGGGTGAGCGATGCTGTTAGCCTGGGCTGAAGAGGTGGGGTGGAGATGGATAAAAGTAAATTTCAAAGGTAAAACTAATAACTTTGGTGACCAACATGGGGGATGGGGAGAGTGCGTTTTAAGGATGACCCCTTGATCTCCGCCTTATGCAGCTGGGCACACGTGGATCACTGATGAATGGAACACTGGACATGACCAAGTCTGGGAGGAAAACATCATAAGTTTGGTTTTGAGTACGTTCAGTTTGAGACACCTTGGAACAATCCATGAGATTATATCATATCAAGTAAGTAGCTGGCTACCCCATTCCTATATCATTTGTAATGAAAAATGTTTCCAATTTCCTTTGGGATATTACCTAAAAGTTATCCAGAGAGTAAATTTCTTAGCAGAAATAACCTTGGTGTTATCTTTTTTTTTTTTTTTCACTCTTAGAGTAGGTAGATATTCAAAGAAAACATTGTTCATGGCTAACAAATTTTTCCTATTTTGTCTCAGGTTATTTAGTAGAAGGAAAAGCAATCTTCCTTTATATCTCTCATTTATTGGTACAAGTGTTCTTGCTTCACCACAAGGTAGAGAATACGCCTCCTTTTCCTTGGTAACACGTTGGGGTGGGAGCCAAGGGAATCAACGTGTAAAAATCAGACAGCATCCTTTTCCGCCACTGTGTCCACAGACCTCCCAAACTGAGGCACGGTGTTGAATTCCTCCAACATTTTCACATCAGAAAATTGGCAAATAGAGTCGAGGACGACGAACAAGTGAAATTACAAAGGGCTCTTGGACCATTGAGACAGGTTTTAATCCTTTTAGGATCAGCCAACCTTTTCTGAGTGTTGCTTCATCTTATGTAAATTACTAGAGTTCAAGAAAATTCAGTATTTATCATACAAAACAGGATGGATTGGAGCTTTCTTTTTTGTTTCTCCCAGTGTTCCTAGAGTAAATACGATGTCCGAAAACATGCCATGTGATTTTTAAAACACATTTTGGCTGGAATCTCAGCCACACTCCTTCTTCTCCAGGTAATAGCCTTTAATACGTGATTGAAGTTTTTGGACCAACCAAGATGACAAATCTCGTGGAATGTCAGATGTCTCCGCAAACTTAAGTGAAGTTGGGAGAGGCTTTTGCAGAGTGTTTTGGTAAAAACTGAGGTATTCTGTCCTCTCACCAGAATGCCATCAATAAACTATTCCTCAGTTTCTTTTAACACACACCAGAAAATTACTATGTTTGACATTCCATATTACTCCTAAATGCAAGCCCAACAAGTCAGATAGGACTCAACAAGTATCTGTCTATTAGATGTGGCCTCTAAGGAGATCTGGAACCTTCCACATCCTGGTGTTTCTCAAAGCACCTGCCACAAAAGAAGGTGCTCAAATAGGGCCTGTTGAATTGACTAAGTTGCCTAAGCTTTGGGTTGGGGAGAGAGTATCTACCTGGCCCAGGATAGCTTCCACCTAGTGGTGGGGGAGAAGAGTTTAACATGAGTTCACTGAGCTCAGTAGAGGCAAGCCTGGGCTCTGACGTCATAAAACCCACTCGGAACTCTGGCTATGGTTTACCAGCTGGGTAACCCTGAGCAAGTTATGGCATCTTTAAACCTTAATTCCCTCATAGAGTGTGTGTGGAAATTAAGAGATGCAATATGCAAAAAGCACAGATAACTAATGATAGTAATCTCAAAAATGGGGATATAATAAAACCCATAGTGGGTTTTGTCTATAAAACATAGGTAGATGTGAGAAACAGTTCACTTGTCACATGAATCCTCAGTTGCCTCAGGATGCAGCTCTTCCTTAGCAGCAGACTTTCTTCTGCGAATTATCATATCAGGACACTGTGCCTGGATAAGGACATCCAGGACTGTGCCCCTTGAGTGCTTTGTCACGAGTCCTGTTGTTCGATCAGACCGCTGCCTAAAGCAGGATTTGAAAGCCTAAAGGGTCTTGACATATCTGGTGGCTTGTTGTGTCAACTGCAGTTGGCACGAGCTGGAATATTCCAACTCCTCCCCTCTCCCAAAAAAGTTTTCATTACCTTTGTAACTGGGTCTGTGGAAGAGTTTCGTGAAGGGTTGTGTACTCTCTGAAAATGTTGGTGCAAGGAGCTGTTTCTTCCTAGTTTGGTCCATTGTTTCTGTACCTCCCTGCGTTCCTTAGGTGTTGGGATGTGCCCTAGGAAGGGAGCATCTCTCCACATCAGTGTGCAGAGGACTGGTGGGGAAACTCTGCTTCCTGCACTTGGGAAAAACACAGGCTGAGCAGAAGGAAGAACACTGGATGTGAGCGAGGCCTGGTGTGAGTCCAGGATCTGCACTGGGGTGTGGATGTGGGAAAATTAACCAGAGACTCAGATTCCTCCTCAGAAAGAGGAGGGTTTGGGCTACCCTCCCTTTTGCCGGGCAGCATTCTTCTGGGGTATCAGCTATACGAACGAAAGTGCCAGAATATTATTCAGCCATGAAAAGGAAGGAAAATCTGACACACGCTACAACATGACTGAACTTGGGGACATCATGCTAAGTGAAATAAGCCAGACACAAAAGGATAAATACTGTATGATTCTCCTTATATGAGGGACCTAGAATAGGCAAATTCATAGAGATAGAAAATAGAACAGTGGTGGGCCAGCCCAGTGGCATAGTGGTTAAGTTTGCATGTTCCGTTTCAGCGGCCCGGGGTACGCCAGTTCAGATCCTGGGCGCAGACCTACTCACTTCTCATCAAGCCATGCTGAGGTGGCATCCCACATAGAAGAACTAGAAGGGGCCGGCCCGGTGGCTTAGCGGTTAAGTGCGCGCGCTCCGCTGCCAGCGGCCCGGGTTTGGATCCCGGGTGTGCACCGACACACCGCTCCTCCGGCCATGCTGAGGCCGTGTCCCACATACAGCAACTAGAAGGATGTGCAGCTATGACAGACAACTATCTACTGGGACTTTGGGGGAAAAAATAAAATAAATAAAGTCTTAAAAAAAAAAAAAAAGAACTAGAAGGACCTACAACTAGGATATACAGCTATGTACTGGGGGCTTTGGGGAGAAGAAAAAGAAAAAAAATAGAACAGTGGTTGTTAGGGTCTGGGGGACGGGGAAATGATGAGTTAGTGTTGAACAGAGACAGAGTTTCAGTTTGGGAAGATGAAAAATTTCTAGAGATGGATAGTGGTGATGGTTGCACAATCTTGTGAATGTACTTAATGCTACGGAGATGGACACTTAAAAATGGTTAAAATGGCAAATTTTATGTTATGTATATTTTACCACAATCCAAAAAACTGCAAAAAAAAAAAAAAAGAATGAAAGTATCGTAAACATTGCAAGGTATGGTACAAACTCAGGTTATAATAAGAACTGTCAGTTGCCTTTTTTTTTTTTTTTTTGCATGGTGAGAGAGACTAGAAGACAAAGAGGAACTTGGGGCTAAGTGTATTTCTGGCGGCCCTTTGCGTCTTCTGGCTCTGATGGGGGTGTGGTGAGAAACAGATTCAGTCAAAGGCAAGGGTCCGGGGGCTGGTCTGGCCTCCCATTTGTTAGTTGCGACAGTGTGAACTCTCTGATCCTCGGTTTCCTCATCTGTAAAGTGAAGGGTTCATTCCAGATGGCCTTCCACGCCCCCACCCCCACAGCATGACAATTCTAAAATTTCATTTTGATCCTATTTCATTCTTTTAAATAATTTCATCTGCGTTTCCTTTTATAAACATATGGGAGCAAATCATATTATTTGCTTACTAACTTAAATTTCTAAAAATGAAAAAAAAATTTAAAGAGAAACAACACCACCTAGGTATCTAAAGATTCTGACAAAACACTCTTTCCAGCGAAGAAATTAACACCCCAGGCCAGGCTGCCGGAGTGGCCGGCCCTGGAGGGGGCAGGCTCCGCTGCTCTGCGGCGCCCTCTGGTGGCCGCTCTCCGTCATGGTCACGGTCCGCAGAGGGTTCTCCCTGGTTTGTGCCTTGAGCTGGGTGAGTGAAGACGCTTGTCTGGGGGAAAAAATTTACTCCGACAAACGTGTGCTGGTGCTTCTGGTGGACACATGGAAAATGACATCTTATTCTGAAAGTCTCTCCATCAATGGCCAGTGATGAAGATGCCAGAAAAAAGTGGCCCATTCATTATATTTATGTGGTGTGATATTACACTGCAGAGGGTAAAGTCAATGAGAAGAATAAGTAATTGAAACAAGCATTTTTTTTTCCCTTGGCAGAAATTCGCTCATTAGCAATATACCTTGTTACAAAAGGAGATTAGATAAATTAGAGATTAAAGAAAGTGGAACAGATGTTTTTCCTCTGATAAGCATCATTCTATAAGAAAACGCCAGAGAGTTAGAACCGGAGCAGAAAGCACAATGCACTTTCTTTTTTGGTGCTAACACTTTTTTAGAAGGCAAAGAAATACTAGGTTGGAGGGACAGCTGACCCAGCACGGGGTCACACCCAGACAGCCCACTGACACGCCCACAGCAATATAACTAATAATGGTGCCTTCCATCTTGTGAGCACCTGCTCTCCGTGCTCTGTGCTGGGTGCCTTGTGGACATCATCTTTAATCCTTTCAATGACAGTGGCGTGGCAGCTATTATTATCTATTTTATGGGTGAGAAAGGAGACTGCGGCTCTGAGAGGGAAAATGATTTAATCAAGATCAAGGCACGTTCTCAACCAGTGGCATCAGCCTCACCTGGAAGCTTGTTAGAAATGCAAATTCTTGGCCCCACCCCAGACCCGATGAATCAGAAACTTGGTTGTGGGGTGAGGTAAGGTGTTTTAATGAACCCTCCGGTGATTCCTCGTTGCTCCTAATGTTTGAGAACCACTGAACTAGAGGGCTGGTTCTCAACCCTCCCTGGGCATCAAAATCCTCCGGGAATCTTAAACAACAAAGCCACAGATGCCTGGATCCCAAGCCCAGGAGACTTAGATTTAATTGGTCTGGGGTGGGGCCCAGGTAATTGTAATTTACAGCCAGGATTCAGAACCACTGGGACGGAGAAAAGACGTGGTGGGAATTGAGTTCGGGTCTGTCTTGTCTTCAGACCTCTGCTGTATCCACCTGACTGGCTGTTTCTTTAGTTCACAGGCTGCTTTGGTGGTGGAGAGAATGTGGAAGATGCCCCCTGACAATATCTAGAAGATGGAAATGGCTAGTGGTCCAGCAAGCAAATCCACCATGGACTTGACATTGTGTATGCCCCCAAATCCAGGCGACGAGGTAGGCCCAGGATTGGCTCAGGAATGGGCCTGCCATCCCCGTATCAGCTTGACCAGAAGTGGCTGGTCCGTTGGCTTGACCAGAGGTTGGCTGTGGGTCTTCTGGGGAGATTTCCTCTTCCTTGGAGAGCGAGCTCCAGGAAGAGACAGCAGACTAACAGTCTCTTCTTCCTCTGAGCTTTGTGCCTGGAGGGATGCTGGACTCTGTACCTTCTTCCTCCATGCTAAACCCACCTGGGCAAGGCAGGAAGTCAAGAAGGAAGAACCCATCCCCACGAGCTGATGAGAACACTGAGGCCGCTGCCTCCAGGCTCAGCCACATGAGAAGGCATTCCCTGGCTGGGTTAGAAACCCAGCTCAAGCAGGCTGTTACTTGCAGCCGACAGCATCCTAATCAACACGCCACTTATCTAAATCCCACCCACCTTTCAAGGCTGCCATCCAAGTCCTGCCTCTTCTATGGAGGCATCTCTAACTGTAAGAACTCTAGCTCAGTTACCATCTCCCAGACTCCTTGCCTGTTCCCCTCTTCTGCTACTCGACACGTTCTGTTTTGTGATGTAGTTATTTCTCTGCCTGGCTTATCTTTCTCTGTAAGATTTTGAGACCTATGCTCACGTTGGAATTTGTCCCCCTGTGTAGCTCACAGTCTGGTGAGGCTTGGGCACTGCCAGTGATCAATAACTTGTTATTATGTAATGAACCAACGAAGGATGGTGGACGTTGGTCAGAAACTGGGTAGGATCGCAAGATGTTCAGCCTGGAAGAGGCTTTCAAGAGATGGATGAGGAGAGGGAGGCCCCAAAAGTGGCTCCCGGAGTCAGATGAGTGTCTGCAGGGTGCGGACTGGATTTCTCTGGAGTCATGAGTCCTGTAAGCAGACAGGCCCCTGTCGAGCTCTGTCACTTCTTGGGTCTTGCTTTTCTGGAATGGTGGTGTTGGCTCCATCCCTTGGCTCCACCCTGAGGGAGGTGGCCTCACACCTACTCACCTTTTCATTTCACAGGTGCCTTCTCAGGTGCTTCCTCCCAGGTCAGAGGGAAGATCCATTTCTTCCTTGAACAAAAGCTTTATAATGGGGCCCGTGTAGATGGTGAACTGTCACAGGAGAGATCTAATAGTAATAATAATATTCACTCATTTGTTTGTTTAGCCATTGATTTCTTAATTTAACAAACGTTTATTGAGTAGCTACTGTGTACCAGACATTCAGTTCAATGAGTTAATGAGAAATTAAAGTACCGCTGTTTAGAAAGTTCTACTCTAGGGAGATATGTCTCTCTGGAGGTATGGAGGAAAAGCTCCTAATCCAGCGTTGTGGAGGGGCGTCTGTTAAAGTGCCCCAGGAGAAGCAGAGGGTATGCTGCATGATGTGGAGGAGGTTTCCAGATGAGGAGGAGAGAGGAGTTTGCCAGCACAGGCAATGGTGCCACCGAAGGCTGGGAGACGACAGGTCGCAGGAAGCCTGGGATGTGCTGTAGTTCAGTGTCACCAGGGCAGGGAGTGTGCTGGTGGGAAATGTGGGTGGAGAGGTGAGCAGAGGGAAGGCCTCCCACCCACGGGCTTGGATCCTGAGAGCACAGAGAGCCATGTGAGGAGTTAGAGTGGGAGCAGCACAAACAAGGTTTTACAAGAAGACATGCATTTAACTCTGGAAACGGGAAACTGCAGCAAATGCAAAAGCAGGGAGAATAATGGACTGAACCTGCATAGACCCGTCTCCCAGTTTCCACACTGATCATTCACACCAGCTTTCTTTCCTCTCCTCCCCCTTGCTCTCCCTTACACCACTGAGGTTATTCTGAAGGGAGACCTGACATCATACCTTCTGTAAATATTTTAATATGTATCTCAGAAAGATGAGAACGCCTTAAAAAAACATAGCCACAATATCATTGTCCTACCAAAAATTAGCAGTTCCTAAATAACACCAAACATCCAGTCCTTAAATTTCCCATGTTTTAATATATGTATGTATCTATATAATTATATGTTATAATATATGTATATGTTTATGTGTTTATATATATAAACAAACTGATTTCCATATACATATGAAAAAACTGTAAAAAATATACATATGTAGTATATACTATACTATATATAGTATATATATAGTATAGTCTACTTATATATGTGTGTATGTGTGTGTGTGTATATATATACACACACACACATACACACATATATAACTTAGGATCCAATAAGGCCCATATAGTGCAATTGGTTGGTATCTCTTTTTTTTTTTTTTTGGTGAGGAAGATTCGCTCTGAGCTAACAACTGTTGCCAATCTTCCTCTTTTTTTTCTTGGGGAAGATTAGCCCTGAGCTAACAGCTGTGCCAACCTTCCTCTATTTTATATGTGAGGCAAGTGGTGTAGGTCCGCGCCCACAATCTGAACTGGTGAACCTGGGCCACCGAAGCAGAGCGCACCAGACTTAACCACTATGCCACGGGGCTGGCCCCGGTTGGTGCCTCTTAAGTCTCATATAATCTATATCCCCATCATCTCTCTTTCTCTTCTTCTTGTTCTATTTCTCTGCAGTATATTTGTTGAAGAGTAGGTGGTTTCTTTTTTGGTCCTACAGTCTTCCCCACAGTTTAGACATACTGATTGCTTCCCGGTGGTGTCATTTTACATGCTCCTCTGTCCCTGGTAATTCCTGTAAATTGGGGGTGGATGAAATTCAGGCTTGTTCTTGAGTGAGTGAACCTCATGGGTGGTGTCTGTTCATGGCACTTGAGTGTCTCAGTAATTTTTTCATGGTGCTCCTCAGCCAAAAAAATACTTAACAGTTCAGTTGACTGAGTAGTCATATTTAAACAGACTAATAAGTATTTATGTTTTAAGAACTTAGTGGCCTTTGGAAAACTAATATGCATAAATTAAATGGAAAAAATATTTTCACTGCATTCTTAAACCACGATCTCTTACTAGTTGGGCACGGAATAGCTTCTCACACCTTGGGATCATATTGGACATTGCCACCCTCATTTCCTCTTTCATATTGATTTTTGCAAGGTTTTACTTTTTTGAGGCAAAATATACATAACATAAAACTTACCACTGTAACCATTTTTTTAAAAATTTTATTTATTTATTTATTTTTTCCCCCAAAGCCCCAGTAGATAGTTGTATGTCATAGTTGCACATCCTTCTAGTTGCTGTATGTGGGACTCGGCCTCAGCATGGCGGGAGAAGCGGCGCGTTGGTGCGCGCCCGGGATCTGAACCCGGGCTGCCAGCAGTGGAGCGTGCGCACTTAACCACTACGCCACGGGGCCGGCCCTGTAACCATTTTTAAGTGTACAATTTAGCGGCATTAAGTACATTGACGATGTTATGCAACCACCACTGTCATTCATTTCCAGAACTTTTTCACCATCTCAAACTGAAACTCTATACCCATTAAACAATAACTCCCCATTCTCCCCCTCTCCCAGCCCCTCGCAACCACCATTCTATTTTCTGGCTCTAGGACACAGGCTACTCCAGGTACTTAGTGAAAGTGGAATCATGCAATATTTGTCCTTTTGTGTTTGGCGTTTTTTTACTTAGTGTGGTGCTTTCAAGGTTCACCTATGTTGTAGCATGGATTAGTACTTCCTTTCTTTTGAAGGATGACTAATATTCCGTTGTATGGATAGACCACATTTTGTGTATCCATTCCTCTGTTGATGGACACTTGGGTTGTTACCACCTGTTGGCTATTGTCAATAGTGCTGCTGTGAACCTTGTACGCAAGCATCTACTGAGTCCCTGCTTGCATTTCTTTTGGGTATATAACAAGGTGCTTACTTTTATCACAGAAATCTGGGAAATCCAGCTTCACAAAGACATGATGTCATTGAAAGGAATGTAACGTGATCCAATGATGAAAGTGGGAACTACCTTGAGCTCCCTGACAGATGTTGAGTTCTGCCTTTTTCCTTCAAAAATTTAAAATCTGTGGCAGCAGTGTGAGCTCAAGATGGTGCCTCAGCCACAGTTTGTTCTGGAAATCCCAACTGTAAGGTTTATAATTGAAAAGACTGTCTGACTTGGAGGGGGTTGAGGAGGCTGCGGACCCAGCTGGGGTCCTTGGTTGCATCCCAGGGCAGAGATGATGGGGGCCAGAGCTGAGGCAGTGATATTGGTGATGGGCTGGATTTGAGAGGTGTTGAGTCAGTGGAGTGACTGTTAGTGAAGTTAGTTTTCATTAGTAGGGAGACATTTCCCAGAGTTGCCAGGGCCTGGAGTCCACAGAGAAGCATTGTGTGGTGGCCAACTTTGGTCTCTACACAGCAGTGGATCAATCCACCACCAGGCTGAGGCCATCATGCGGGCGACCTCTATCTCAGTCTTTGAGTAGTTCTTGGATGCAGCTGAAATCCTTCTATCATTACAAGGTACTTCACAGATAAGTAAGTCTGGCAAATCAGCCCATTCTCGTGTTTACTTTACTTTGGATCTTCTGCCTGGAAAAGCAGAGAAGAGACAAGTTGAGTACTGTTGATACCAGAGCAGTGACTTCAATTTGGGGATGGAGACCCTGACTCCATTAGAGTACTCTCGGTCAGTAGATTGGTAGAATTAAAATTCCTTTTATTGTTATAAATTCGATGGGAAAAAACAATCCATTATTTTGTCTAATTCTCAATGGATCACTGAAATTGCCTTAATGACTGATAGACAGGAAACATTCAGGCTGATACTTCTCTTCTTGTTCCAAGAGTTATGTATCGCTGCCAGTTACTTCTGATGACACCGTTAAAAAATCGTCATGGTGACCCCAGAAGTGGCTTTGATAGAACTTGGGTGATAATACCATATAATAGGATCAATTCACAGTTAGTCATGTGTTGCTTTATCCAGAAGTCGTTCTTTGAAAGCCATGCTATTGTCTGTTGTATGAAGTGGCTATACACCAGCAGGGAGGAGACCAGACCTGCCATTATCAGTTGTGTGAATTACGCCCTCTGTCCTTATCTGTGAAATTAAATAGTGATACCTACATGACCTCCCACAGTGGGTTGTTGTCAGTCTCCCTAAGATCACCCTTGAAGAAGAGCTTTACAAAGCATCAAGAACCCATTAGGCAGTATCCTAAGTTAGGAATCCATGGCTTGGAGCAGGCTGTAAGCTGTGGACACTCAAGAAATCAGATGACCAGCCATGTCTCCATAGGTGGCAGTTGGTGACATCATAATTCCCAGCAGCTCTGGGTTCTCACAGCCGTCCAGGTGTGAGCAGAGTGAGTGCCAGTGCTAATTGTGTTTATTTGAGAGTCCACACATCCTTATTCTGCATCATGCCGCAAAGAGAGGCATTTAGATTGGACCATTCCACGATCTTTACAGAGCCCCTCCTAGGAGCTAGGCATTGCTCTATTTTCTGCTGACAGCAGGAGAACAAATAGACATTATCCCTGCTCATGTGGGGCCTGTAGTGAGGGAGAGAAAGACATAAAAAAAAAACCAGCAACAGCAAATAACCCTCATACTAATAATATGTGACTAAGAACTGTGACAAATGCCGTGAGGGAGAAACGAAGAGTGTGAAGAGAGATTGACAGGAGGGAACGCCTCTCTGAGGAGGTGGCTTCTGGGCTGAGACCTGTGGGTGAATGGGAGTAGCCAGGGGAGACTTCTGGCCCGTGAAGGAAGACCTGAAGGCTGGTGTGGTCCAGTTGTCCATCGAGGAGGAGAGAGGCTGATGATGGAGCTGGAAAGGACAGCAATAGCCATGTCGTGAAGGACCCTGCAGGCCATGTCAAAGGTTTGAAGTCATCTGACCTGCAGTGGAAACCACAGAGGATTGTTGAGCAGCATGGTGACATGACTGATGTTTAGAAGGGTCAATCTGGATGCTGCGTGGAGGATGGACCAGAGCAGACAGAGTAGACATGGGAACCAGTGAGGAGGCCACTGTTGTCACCAATGGAGGTGGTGGGGTGGCTATAAGAGGAAAGGTAGGATAGGAAAGACGTGGACTGGGCTAGATGTATAAGGTGATGGAGAGGGAGGCAGCAAGGACGGGACATCGTTCAGATTTCTGGTAGGTGCAGCCGAATGCAGGAGGCCCCATTTACTGAGGGATACAAGGCCAGGGCTGGGCATTGTGTCAGTTTCCTATGGCTGCTGTGACAAAGTGCCACAAGCCAGGTGGCTCAGACAACAGACATTTATTTGTTTAATTTATCTCCTGGAGTCTAGAAGTCTGGAATCAAGGTGTCCACTGGGCTCTGCCCTCTTTGAAGTCTCTGAGGAAGGATCTTCCCTGCCTCTTCCAGCTTCTGGTGGCCCCAGGTGTTCCATGGCTGGTGGCAGCATCATTCCAATCCCCACTCCTGTCTTCACATGATGGTCTCCCTAAGCTCTGTGTCCTCACATGGCTGTCTTCTTATAAGGACACCAGTCATATTGATCAGGACCCACCCTACTCCAGTATGACCTCATCTTAACTAATTACATCTGCAATGACCCTATTTCCAAATAAGGTCACATTTGGAGGTACTAGGGGTTAGGACTTCAACATATCTTTTTTGGGGGACACAATTCAACCCATGACAGGCATGCTACCTTTGAGATGCTTGTAGATCTCTAAGTCAAGATCGGCAGTTCGGAAATGATGCCTGGGTTTAGATACAAAACGAAAACGGATGAAATCCTTCAGGGAGAGAATGTTGGGCGAGAAGGGAGAAGGCCTTGAACTCAGTCCTGAGGCCCTGCAGAACTTGCAAAGGAGACTGAAAAGGGAATTATGTACGTTGAACCTTGTCTTCTTCTACAAACTAGAAAGTTTCCTGTCTGGGACATGCCAGGTCTTGAGAATTCTGGATTTTAGAGGTTGCATATATATGGTACTACTTACTGTTACTCATAATTAATGACTGATGCAATTCAGGATCTTGTATTTAAAAAACTTTGATTAATCTTTTGTAAACATTTTTTCTAATGAGAGGAGTCAACCATTTAATGTGTTATTTTTTAAGTTTATAATTCCATCTATCAGTTGTACCCACTGAAGTCTCTCTCACTGGACTGGCTCCTGGAAGGTAATGAAGGAGACTGTTATTCCAAAGCAGTTGATAATTCAGAAACACAGTAAAATGAAAATGGACAGTTGTAGGCAGACCAGAACTAACAGGCAAATTTCCATGATGTCTGCCCACTGGGTGGAACCTACTTTGAAATGAAATAGCGTGATTGTTCAGGATCGTGGTTGAGGTTGAGTGGGGTGCCAAGGAGGAAGTGGTATGGGAACCAACGTGTGAGTCACTGTGTTGAGAACTTCACGTATGTTCTCCCAGGAGAGGTGTTGTTATTATCCTCATGCTGTGAATGAGAACATGGAAGTGCTAAGAGGTTAAGTGATTTATCCAAGATCACACAGTAGAGCTGGGTTTTTTTTTCTTCCCCAAAGTATGCCTCCCGTGTGGTCTATCCGACCACTGAAGGAAGCTTGCGAGGGCCCACCTCAGTCACATTTGTGAGGCACGGTGGCTAACCAGGTTGTGGAATAATGCAGTGCTCAGCACAGGGTAGCAGAATGGGGCGGCTGTTAAGACCTTGTGAATCATTTGGGGGACTTTGGGATCTTAATCTGAAAACACATGCCAGGCACACCGCTAAACCTACTGAATCAAATCTCCCTGCTGAGGGTGGGAGAGATTTTTATTTGGGTGATTTTGATGTATATCGTACTTCCAAATGAGGATGGTCTCTTCTGGTCCGTGGTGCTGGAGGTGACATGTTAATTGAATTGGCCTTACTTTGGCCTTGCTGAAGGGCCTGGTGAGTTCTCCAATCATCTCAAGATTTAATCTAAGACCTAGAAAGCCTTGATTTCCCATGTGGGGGGAGCACGTGACCCTGGGTGAGTAGCAAGGTGCTTCAGTTTAGCTGGAGGTTTGGTTGCCTGAGCAGAACTGGAGGTAACGGGCAGAGAAGTCAGAGAGATCTGGGATCGAATCCCAGCTGTACCGGCCATGACCTTGGGAAAATTATTTAACATCTTTGAGGCTCATTTTCCATACCTAAAAACAGGAATCTCTCTCTCCTATGATGGATAGAGAGATACTGGATAAATGGATAACCTCAACCATTGCAAAAAAATGAACTTCCATTATGGAATAATGGAAAGCATATTGCCTTGCTAGGGTGACCAACTCGTCCAGTGTGCCTGGGGATTTTCTAGTTTAAACCTAAAAGTCTCTTACCTTGGGAAATCCTTCAGTCCAAAGCAAACTGGGACCGTTGGTCAGTCTATGCTTGGCACAAATGAGATGTTCAACAAAAAGGTGAGTTGTCACGTTCCCTCAAATCACATCACATTGGTACACCGACCTGTGAAGCCTGCTTTTCCATGAAACAAGCCAGGGGAGTTTTCTGCGTCCTTTATGAGGGATGACAACGCCCTCCAGACACTGTTGAAATGGCAACTCTGTAAATTCCGCCTCTGACCTAGGCCAGGTTTTATCTGAACCTCCTTGTGATGTTCATTCTGCATTTGCAAAACCACTGATCAGAGGTAAAGTGCAAACAGTGTGCATGGAATATGGTGCAGCTTACATCTTTTTTTTTTTTTTTTTTTGTGAGGAGATCAGCCCTGAGCTAACATCCGCCAATCCTCTTCTTTTTTTTTGCTGAGGAAGACGGCCCTGGGCTAACATCGGTGCCTATCTTCCTCCACTTTATATGGGACGCCGCCACAGCATGGCTTACCAAGCAGTGCGTCGGTGCGCGCCCGGGATCCGAACCAGCGAACCCCGGGCCGCCGCAGCAGAGCGCGCGCACTTAACCGCTTGCGCCACCGGGCCGGCCCCTAGCTTACATCTTTTGGGGGAAGCGAATGACCTTATCAGGCGGGCCAGCTAGGTGGTTACTTCTCATTTTATGGGTGAACAGGGCAAGCCACAGAGCTTCTAGAATCTAAATCCTCCGGGTAACGGGAGCTGAGGCAGGTTAACAATGCCCCAGGAAGGATTCCCAGTTCTATGCAAGGAAATACAGAGCTACCCACAAGCAATCTATGTACAGAATTAAGCTCCTGAAATTGTGCTAAATTATTTGATTTAAATACTGGTCTATCTAGGGATGAAGACCTAGGCAATGTAGATTCCCATTAATAATGAATGATTTGCTGTATTCTAATCCTGTTAAGTGTACCGCTCGTCTGCAAATGTATTAGTGGCGATGTGTGTTTGTGAATTAAGCCCTTGGTGTATCAGGTTTATGAGCCTAATTGTCTATTCAAAAGGCTATCACTTTATCACGTCATGAAAATTAAAAAGGTTTCTTTTGTTGGAGTGTTTCATTAATCCTCTGCACAATATTTTCTCTTTCTTTCTCATTTTCTTTTTATTGAGCTTTATTAGGGTTTAAATGCAACTGAAACAAATCCTGCCGTTCCACTGAAATTGATTATTAAAATGACACTGACCATTATACGTAGGTACTAGAAAAGAACACATATGGGGCACGTGCAGAGAAATTAAGCCTTTCCCCCCTCAGATGATGCTAAGGAAGATGCAGGGCACTAAAAATACGAGAAGAGTCCCATATATCTCTGAAATGGGCTAAAGATTTAGTGACTGTTCTACCTCAAGGAAGTTTGAGTGATTTCTGCTAAAATTATTATGTGGATCCAAAAATGACATCCGACGAGAAGGTATGAACAATTCATTTGACGATATCTTAATATCAGGTACTTATATGGTTGGCAGGCTTTCCTTTTAGCTCCTTTATTCATTTTCTTCCAAGTATGTCTTTTTCTTTTTTGAAAGAAAAAGATCCTTTCAGATAAAAAAAAATTTGGTGCTTGCTCTCAGTAGCAAAATAGTACTCAAGGGAAAGTTTTAGCTAAATTCTGCTTGGCTGTATTTGAACACCAAAAGAATTCATCTGCCTTTTGTGAAAGTTAAAAAATAGCCTTTTCTTTTAGTATGTGTTTAGAAAACTCAAAAGTATCTTTGTTTTTAAACTTCAACTGACTAAGGACTTGTAATGCTTTGTTTGAAGAAATTTGCTTTTGAAAAACAAAGTTTGGGGAGTTGAGAAAGTGCTCTCTCAGCTCCCTGCCCGGCACCCTCAAGCATCTCTCCCTGTCACCTGTATAGGGACGTCCAGAGATTCCATGTCTGAGTGTTCACAGCAGTGGACCGAGAGACAGGGACCATTTGAACATAGAGCAGGCAAGGAGATGACCCACAAGGTGCACCTAAAAAGTGATGGGGCTGGTTTTTCAGTCAGGTGAATGTTTTCTTTTCAAAAATAATTTCCAAGACAACCGTGTTGGAAGACTAGACATGTCTTCCAACTAGGCTCCAAATAGAGTTAGAATCATAGACTGTAAAGATGGAAGAGACCTTCAAGAACACAAGCTAGTCCGGACACAATATATGGATGTCTTTATGGTGTGATAGCTTTCTTTTCTTGGAAAATTGATTTGGTGTTTGAAAATTGCCCAATGCCAGTTAGAGTCAGAGTTGATAAAAAAGGTGGCCTATAGGAGCAGAGAGCTGTTGGCTTTGCCCATCTAATGTTTGTTTTCCTTCTTTTCATGCTGCTCCCTAAATTTTCTTTAGGGCAAGTAACCCTCCCAGACCCTCAGTCCACAAGGATGGGATGGGGCCCATGCACCTTATGCCCTAGAGATGGGCATATGCCCCCAGCTTTAGCCAATCAGCAAATTCTTTCCTCTTCCCCATAGTGAGTGTCCAGGAGTGACATGCCCTGAATGAGCCAGCCAGGCTCAGGTCCAGGACTTATGTTGTAACTTCTGGGGTGGACTGCTGGCTGCCATCTTGCCGCACAAGAGAAGATCCAGTTGGAGAATAAAACAAACACAGAGGACAGCAGAACCAAGAGCTGGAGTGAGACCAGGGCTGCCATTCCTGCCTGCACTTGACTTTCCAATCCTTTTTCTTTTTTTGGTTCAAGCCTGTTTGAGTTGTGGTTTCTGTCACTTAAACATGAAAGGGTTCTGCCTGATATTGTCATCAAGCTGGATAAAATACTTTACGAAACAACACTTGAAGTAAAGCAATAGATTGATATTCCTGCGTGACTCTTTAAAAAAGGAGTTAACGATTGTTTGTGTCCTCATAAGAGAACCCGTGCCTCCATCGTAAGGTAGGGCAGTGCTGTGATTTACAGGAAAGAGCAGAGCGTGCTCGTCAGACTTAGAGAGATCTGATTTTAAATTCTGGTGGAAATGAGGGAATTTATATTTGCGTGGAATAGGTGCCCAATCTTGTTAGGTCTTTATCCTCAGCTCCAATAAGTGACACACCAGGCTCTACACTCCCAACCCTGAATTAGTAACTGTTGGTTTAGGTGTTGGGATGATGTAGTCTGGAAGAAGCATGAACCACAGTGCTGGAGGGAGTGTATTAGTTACCAATTGCTGTGTAACAAGTAGCCACAATCCTTGTGGCTTGAAACAGCGTACATTGACCATCTTATAGTTTCCATGGATCTGGAATCTGGGCAATGGCTTAACTGGGTCCTCTGCTCAGGCTCTCACCAGGGTACTGTGCTCTCACAGCACAGTACTTCCCATCTCGAGTTTGGGGTCCTCCTTCAAGCTCATGTGATACTTAGCAGAATTCAGTTGCTTGTGTTTGTGGGACTGAAGTCCCTGTTGCCTTGCTGGCTGTCAGCTGGGGGCTGCTGTTGGCTCCTAGGGGCCTTTTCCTGCTCCTTGCACTTGGCCCCTACATCTCAGAACCAGCAATGGTGCGTTGAGTCCTTTCATGCTGGGAATTTCTCTGACTTCCCCTTGGCTGCATCTCACCTGCTTCTCTTCTGCTACATCTCGTTGAGTCCAGCCCAAGAAGACTCTCTACTTTTAAGGGTTTATGTGATTAGATTGGGCCCACCCAGATAATCCAGGCTAATCTCCCTATTTGGAGGTCTGCAACCTTAATCACATCTGCAGAGTCTCTTTTGTCATGTAACAGGTTCCTGGAATTAGGGCACAGACCTCTTTGCTGGGGGGGCATTATTTTGCCTACAACAGCAAGCAAGAGCATCTCCTTCCAGTCTCCTAGAATGGAGATATGATGTGATGTAATCACAGGAAGGAATATCCAATCACCTCTGCCATTTTCTATGGGCTAGAAGCAAGTCACAGCTCCCCCCTACCCTCAAGGGGAGGGGCTTACACAAGTGTGGACTCGTAGGGGTCACGTGGGGGGTGTCCACCAAAGAGTGTTAGCTGGAAGCTGGGTGGGGTGAGGTCACTGGTGGCCTCACAGTTGTTGGGCTAGGTGGCTTTTAAGACCAGTGCCACAGTGAGGGAGGGAGGGAGGCTTTCTTCTAGCCTTTCCAGAATATTCTTTCCCCACACCAGGTCAGCTCAGGCAGCTTTCTCTTGTCTGATTCTCCCATCTCTCATTTATCATTATTATTTCTCTGCACCTGTGTATAGATCCACTGGGAATTTTGAGGTTTCTCATGGAGTGGCCTGGCCAGGTCTTACTTTTATAGTGTCCACCCGCAGAATCTATCATTCTGGGCTGAGAAGAGTGAGCCTAAGATTTAGACGAGGAGTTATTTAGCAGTGTGGTCCTTCTTACATGGGGGACACCTGAGGCAGACATTTAAAACCACACACAGGAGGGAGGAGGGTGAAAGGGATAATTCGGCACATGTGTGTGGTGATGGGTTGTAATTAGTATTTGGGTGGTGAACATGATGTAATCTATGCAGAAATAGAAGTATAATGATGTACACGTGGAGAATCAGAGTCAAGATGGCGGTGTAGGCAGACTCGGAACTCACCTCCTCCCGCGGACACAGCCAATTTACAACTACTTGTGGAAAAATTACCCCTGAGACAGAACTGAAAGCTGGATAAGAGGAACTCCTGCAACAACGGACAATCCTAACTGAGGTGGAAGAGGCAGAGACTCCCTTCCGGAGAGGAAAAACGCCGCCTTCACAAGCCGCCAGCTTCACGGCCGCCGGGAGCAGCTCACAGGTGCGCAGCCTCCCTAGAGACGCGGGGCCCTGAGCCGGGAGCGCCCCCGCTGTGGGCGTTTTGTGGACCCAGCACAGTCGAAACCAGCGGCATAATATCTGACTGTGCCTGCTACTAAAGCATTGGGGAGACCCCCAGAAAACCCGGTTCACAAAGAAACTAAAACTGGCTCTTAGAGGGCCCGCGTGCAAGCTCATCCTTTTCAGAAAGCACCCTAAAATCACCAGAAAGAAAGGTGCACAGTGCTGGGGTGAAAAGAGACTCACCTGATAGGCCCTGAGTGCATCTCGGTGAGGGGTGAGACCTCTCCAGGGACTGGGACATTGGCGGCGGCCATTGTTGCGGCCTGGTGTGGGCGTGCTGACACAGACCCCATTGGAGTTCTCCCTGGGGCCTGCTAGCCCAGGGTCTGCCCCACTCGCTAGAGCACCGATTTAATCCAGCTCAGCCAGGGCAGGCAGCCCACCCTAGAGACTGGCCCCACCCAGCAACAAGCCCTCAGGCAACTTGTGGGCCTGCATAGATTGGTGACTGGATTCTCTGTAGCCTGGCAACTGAGCCCACTTCAGTGGGGCAGGGCGTGCACAAGGAGCGGGTGGAGAGTGTGGGGCGGTGGCGGAGTGTGTGGGGCTCCCGCCGTGGAGAGACTGGCTCTGCTTGGGGAGGTTGGGGCACGCACACGGGGCAGGACTGTGTTGACTGTGTGTGTGGACCTGTGGGCGGCAGGGCTTGTCAGCTGCAGAAGACTTGTGCTTCTCAAAGACCCACATAAGGGGTTTGCCCCACCTTCCAAAGCTTGAAACAATTGGGTGCTCCTGTGGCTGAGGCCAGCCCCGCCCAGCTGCAATCCTCAGAGAGCTGACAAGAGACCTAATAGGCTAGAGGCTTACAGCAATTGTAAGGCCCTGAGCCTAACAACCTGCCACGCTGGGGGCCTACTCACTTAAAAGAAATACTGCAACACAAATGTGCTATTAGAACTTGTAGCCAATTGTGCTGGGGCTCCCCACACCTGATAAAGAGACTGAAGGGCCCACAACAACTACAAGCAGCTGAGCATTACAACAGCTGGCCAGGAGCATAACTTGGCCTCCCAGGTGCCTACAGGGAGAGCAAACAGGCCACAACAGAAGGACACACGTAGCCCACATAGGGGTCACCCCTGGAATATTGAGAACTGAGGGAAGCACACTGGAAGCCTCCTAAGGCATCACTTACATAAGGTCACCTATCCAAGAGCAGGAGACGTAGCTGACCTACCTAATATGTAGACACAAACACAGGGAAAGAGGCAAAATGAAGAGGCAAAAGAATACATTCCAAGTAAGGGAACAGGACGAAACCCCAGAAAAGGAACTAAGTGAAACAGAAATGAGCAACCTACCCAACAGAGAGTTCAAACTAAGAGTGTTAAGGATGCTCACTGATCTGGGGAGAAGAATAGATGAACTCAGTGAGAAAGTCAACAAAGAAATGGAAGATATAAAAAGAACCAATCAGAAATGAAGAATACAATACTGGAAATGAAAAATTCATTAGAGAGACTCAAAAGCAGAGTAGAGGATACAGAAGAACGGATCTGTGAGCTGGACGAAAGACTAGAAGAAATTACCCAAGCTGAACAGGTAAAAGAGAAAAGAATTAAAAAGAGTGAGGACAGTCTAAGGGACCTCTGGGACAACATCAAGCGCACTAACATCTGTGTTATAGGTGTCCTGGAAGGAGTAGAGCAAGACAAGGGGGCAGAGAATCTATTTCAAGAAATAATAGATGAAAACTTCCTTAGCCTAAGGAAGGAAACAGACATCCAGGTATAGGAAGCACAGAGAGCCCCAAACAAGATAAACCCAAAGAGGCCCACACCAAGACACATCATAATCAAAATGTCCAGAATTAAAGATAAAGAGAGAATCCTAAAAGCTGCAAGAGAATGTCAAGTTACATACAAAGGAAACCCCATAAGGCTATCAGCTGACTTCTCAGCAGAAACCTTACAGGCTAGAAGAGAATGGCATGATACATTTAAAGTGCTAAAAGGAAAAAACTTACAGCCAAGAATACCCTACCCAGCAAGGTTATCATTCAAAATGCAAGGAGAGAGGAAAAATTTCCCAGACAAGCAAAAATTAAAGGAGTTTGTCACCAAGAAGCCAGTGCTACAAGAAATGTTAAAGGGACTGTTTTAAGGGGAAAAGAGAAGACCACAAATAGGAAAAATTATCTGTTTCCATGATAAGAACATAATGGATACAAATGCACAAAAAAGAGGTTAGATATGATATCAAAAACAGAAAAGGAGGAAGGAGGGGAGTTAAAGAGTACAGCTTTCAGACAGAGGTCAAACTAAAGAGACCATCAATTCTGTATAGAAGAAGAAAGGAACAGAGAAGGACTACTAAAACACTGAGAAAAAAAGTTAAAAAATGGCAGTAAGTACATACTTATCCATAGCTACTTTAAAATGTCAATGGACTAAATGCTCCAATTAAAAGGCATAGGGTGGCTGACTGGATAAAAAAACAAGACCTGTATATATGCTGCATACAAGAGACACACTTCAGACCTAAAGACACTCACAAACTGAAAGTGAAGGGATGGAAAAAGATACTCCACGCAAATGGCAATGAAAAGAAAGCTGGGGTAGCAGTACTCATATCAGACAAAATAGACTTTAAAACAAAAACTGTAAAAAGAGACAAAGAAGGGCATTACATAATGATCAAGGGAACAATCCAACAAGAAGATATAACACTTGTAAATATCAACGCACCCAATGTAGGTGCACCTAAATATATAATGCAATTATTAACAGACATAAAAACAGAAATAGACAGTAACACTATAATAGTAGGGGACTTGAACACTCTACTTACACCAACGGATAGATCATCCAAACAGAAGATCAATAAGGAAACATTGGCCTTAAACGACACACTAGAACAGATGGACCTAGTAGATATATACAGAGCATTCCATCCAAAAACCGAAGAATACACATTCTTTTCAAATGCACGTGGAACATTCTCCAGGATTGATCACATATTAGGCCACAAAACAAGTCTCCATAAATTTAAGAAGATTGAAATAATACTAAGCATCTTTTCTGACCACAATGGTATGAAACTAGAAATCAACTATAGGAAGAAAATCAGAAAAGCCACAAATACGTGGAGATTAAACAAAATGCTACTGAACAACGACTGGGTTAACGAAGAAATCAAAGAAGAAATCAAAAAATACCTGGAGACAAATGAAAATGAAAATACGACATGCCAGAATTTGTAGAATACAGCAAAAGCAGTTCTAAGAGGGAAGTTTATAGCGATACAGGCCTATCTCAACAAACAAGAAAAATCTCAAATAAACAATCTAACAATGCACCTAAAGGAACCGGAAAAAGAAGAACAAACCAAGCCCAAAATCAGTAGAAGAAGGGAAATAATAAAAATCAGAGCAGAAATAAATGAAATAGAGACCAAAAAAACAATAGAAAAAGTTAATAAAACCAAGAGCTGGTTCTTTGAAAAGATCAACAAAATTGACAAACCCTTAGCTAGACTCACCAAGAAAAAAAGAGAGAAGGCACAAATAAGTAAAATCAGAAATGAAAGAGGAGAGGTTACAACAGACACCTCAGAAATACAAAAGATTATAAGAGAATACTATGAAAAGCTATATGCCAACCAATTTGAGAACCTGGAAGAAATAGATAAATTCCTAGAATCATACAACCTTCCAATACTGGATCAAGAAGAAGTAGAGAATTTGAATAGACCAATCACCAGTAAGGAGATCGAAACAGTAATCACAAACCTCCCCAAAAATAAAAGTCCAGGACCAGACGGCTTCCCTGGTGAATTCTACCAAACATTCAAAGAAAACTTAATACCTATCCTTCTCAAACTCTTCCAAAAAATTGAGGAGGGGGGGAAGCTCCCTAACTCATTCTACGAAGCAGACATTACCCTGATACCAAAACCAGACAAGGACAACACAAAAAAGAAAATTACAGGCCAATATCACTGATGAACATCAATGCAAAAATCCTCAACAAAAGACTAGCAAATCGCATGCAACAATACGTTAAAAAGATTATACACCATGATCAAGTGGGATTTATTCCAGGTATGCAGGGATGGTTCAACATTCGCAAATCAATCAACGTAATACACCACATTAATAAAATGAAGAATAAAAATCACATGATCATCTCAATAGATGCAGAGAAAGCATTTGACAAGATACAGCATCCATTTATGATAAAAACTCTGAATAAAATGGGTATAGAAGGAAAGTACCTCAACATAATAAAGACCATATATGAGAAACCCACAGCTAATGTCATCCTCAATGGTGAAAAACTGAAAGCTATCCCTCTAAGAACAGGAACCAGATAAGGATGCCCACTGTCACCACTCCTATTTAACATAGTACTGGAAGTCCTAGCCAGAGCAATCAGGCAAGAGAAAGAAATAAAAGTGATCCAAATTGGAAAGGAAGAAGTGAAACTGTCACTATTTGCAGATGACATGATTTCATATATAGAAAACCCTAAAGAATCCACCAGAAAACTTTTAGAAGTAATAAACGAATATGGTAAAGTTGCAGGATACAAAATCAACATACAAAAATCAGTTGCATTTCTGTACACTAACAACGAAGTAGCAGAAAGAGAAATTAAAAATACCATCCCATTTACAATTGCAACAAAAAGAATAAAATACCTAGGAATAAACTTAACCAAAGAGGTGAAAGATCTGTTCACCGAAAACTATAAAACATTGCTGAAAGAAATTGAAGAAGACACAAAGAAATGGAAAGATATTCCGTGCTCTTGGATTGGAAGAATTAACATAGTTAAGATGTCCATACTTCCTAAAGCCATCTATAGATTCAATGCAATCCTTATCAAAGTTCCAACAACATTTTTCACAGAAATAGAACAAAGAATCCTAAAATTTATATGGAACAACAAAAGACCCCGAATAGCTAAAGGAATCCTGAGAAAAAAGAACAAAGCTGGAGGTATCACACTCCCTGATTTCAAAATACACTACAAAGCTATAGTAACCAAAACAGCATGGTACTGGCACAAAAACACACACACAGATCAATGGAATGGAATTGAAAGCCCAGAAATAAACCCACACATCTATGGACAGCTAATCTTTGACAAAGGAGCCAAGAACATACAAAGGGGAAACGAAAGTCTCTTCAACAAATGGTGTTGGGAAAACTGGATAGCCACATGCAAAAAAATGAAAGTAGACCCTTACCTTACACCATACACAAAAATTAACTCCAAATTGATTAAAGACTTGAATGTAAGACCTGAAACTGTGAAACTTCTGGAAGAAAACGTAGGCAGTACACTCTTCGACATCGGTCTTAGCAACATCTTTTCAAACACCATGTCTGACCGGGCAAGAGAAATAGAAAAAATAAACAAATGGGCCTACATCAAACTAAAAAGCTTCTGCACAGCAAAGGAAACCATCAACAAAACGAAAAGACAACCTAACAATTGGGAGAAGATATTTGCAAACCATACATCTGATAAGGGCTTAATCTCCAAAATATATAAAGAACTCATGCATCTCAACAACAACAAAACTACCAACCCAATTAAAAAATGGGCAAAAGACCTGAAGAGACATTTCTCCAAAGAAGATACACAGATGGCCAACAGACACATGAAAAGATGTTCAAAATCACTAACTATCAGGGAAATGCAAATCAAAACTACAATGAGATATCACCTCACGCCCATCAGAATGGCTATAATTAACAAGACAGGAAACATCATGTGTTGGAGAGGATGTGGAGAGAAGGGAACTCTCATACAGTGTTGGTGGGAGTGCAAACTGGTGCAGCCACTATGGAAAACAGGATGGAGATTCCTCAAAAAATCAAGGATAGAACTACCATATGATCCTGCTATTCCACTGTTGGGTATTTATCCAAAGAACTTGAAAACACCAATTTGTAAAGGTACATGCACCCCTGTGTTCATTGCAGCGTTATTCACAATAGCCAAGACTTGGGAGCAACCTAAGTGCCCATCAAGGGACGAATGGATAAAGAAGCTGTGGTATATAGACACAATGGAATACTACTCAGCCATAAGAAACGATGAAATCCAGCCATTTGTGACAACATGGATGGACATTGAGGGTATAATGCAAAGTGAAATAAGTCAGAGGGAGAAGGTCAAATACCATATGATTTCCTTCATTAAGTAGTAGATAATAACAACAATAAACAAACACATAGGGACAGAGATTGGATTGGTGGTTACCAGAGGGGAAGGGGGGAGAGAGGAGGGTGAAAGGGATAATTCGATACATGTGTGTGGTGATGGGTTGTAATTAGTATTTTGGTGGTGAACATGATGTAATCTACGAAGAAATAGAAGTATAATGATGTACACCTGAAATTTTTACAATGTTATAAACCAATGTTATTGCAATAAACAAAAAATTAAAAAAAAAAAAAAAACCACACACAGCAGAACTGTGCCGACGGTTCACTCTCCTTGACCTCATTTTCATTGGTTGCATTTCTCAATTCTCTTCTCTCCATTTTTCCAAAAACCACTTGCAAGTTAAGATACTCTTACCGACATTCCTAACTATTCACCAGGCACCAGAGATCTATCCCCCTTAGGGTGTGAGTTAGCCCCAGTCTTCCTGAGATAATGGCTTGGCTATGGTCTCAGTTACTGAAAACTGGATGTCTTTGTTAAGTAGAGGTGTATCATAACCACAGCAAAAAAGAATTCTAAATGCCATTAAATATCAGAATACAAAAGTGTTTCCTGGGCTTATATTCTCCAACAAAACACAATTCTGTTCCTCCCCAAAATAGTGATACTTACTTTGTATCTTTTCCGAAATAGACTGTTTTGCATTTTGTCTTATCTAGGAAACAACCAGTTTCTGTCTCCTGGGCTGTTTGTCTAATCTAAATGATCTACTGTATTTAAGCTCTCTGGGAGTTTTGAAGTGTTTGTGTGAGTGTATGTGTGTGTGTGTGTGTGTGCATGTATGTGTGTATAGGCGGTAATGTTTGCGATAGGTGGGGGTCCAGAAATTGACCCTTTTTAAATGAGTTGTATAACGTGTTAAAATGTTGTCTCATTGTTAATTTTGTCCCATTGATCCATTGTCAATTTTGTGTAGAATGGGGGATATTCTGAGCCCTGAAGTGGTAACTATCATTTTGTGTTTCAACTTCATAATGCTCAAATAATTCCCCATCTTTAATAAGACACAAATCTACACACCCCCTATTTGTGGAAAAGAGATGAGAAAAATACATGCTCTTTCAATTCTGGGTGTGAGTTATGCCAGCACCTTGAACTTGGGGATCCATCTCAAATGTCTAATTTAAGATGAAACTCAAAGACGGAAACTGTAAAGTGTAATGTGATGCTCCTGGCGCAATCGTTTCATGAGCAGATTAATTCTGAGATGTATTTAACCACCTTGGAGTATCAGAGATTTTGATAGATAAGAATAAGAACTCTGAAAGGATCCTTTAATAAATTAAGACTTACTTCAGGATCTTATTTTGATCCTCTGACAGAGCCATTTCATCCAAGTGTCTGGGCTTTCATCTTCATTACTACATCATTCTTTAGATGGATTGTCTTATATCATCTTAAAAATCCTGAACACTGAGATTCAGGATGCTTCTTTCCCCTCTTTGACCTGATTTGTCCTCTTGGCTGCTCCTACTTGCTCCTCTGTCTTGCTGTGGAGATGGGTATGTGGAAGAAAAACTCATTCAGGCCAATGGTGACTTCTGCGCAGGGTCCCAAATGTTCCCAAGTGGAGACAATGCTGAGAATGCAAAGTGAAGGCGTACTTACTGTTCAATTTCTATTAAGATGCATTTGCTGACTTATTAGTAAATAGCTAGGTGCCCCATAGCTGGGTGGAACGAATTCGGAGGGGAGAGGGGCTCCCTGGTGTGCCCAGCTGCCCCGTGCATGTTGCCTAATGTCCTGGGCTCTGCAGAACATTCAAAAAAGTAACACGCTCACCAAATATGTTTTTCTTGCTCATTAACTTGATAAAGCCCACTGGTTTTTTAGAATCAGAGCAGCAAGTTGTAAATGATGTATGAAATGAAAAATCTTTTCTCGCCCAGTGAGCAGGGAGAGAGAACTGACAATTCTTTCTCACTGCGGCCGCTTGCCATCCCATCTAAAAGCAGAGATGGCCACATACCAGCAGTGACCTCAGAAGGATGAGTGGGTGGTAAGCTCGTGGTCAGACCCTTGCATCCCAAGGATCCCCTTCTCCTTCACATACTCCACGGGAGCCAAAGAGAATGTGGTTGAAAGAAATCCAGCAGGTGACCTGATTGTCTGCCCTCTGGGGACAGGGATGGCCTAGGTTCTGTTTAGAAGTCAAGACCACCCCTCTGAAGCCACTGGTGCCCTTGGGCTTCCCACCTCAGGGCTCTTTGGCTAGTTTGCATCATGTAGTTGCAGTCGGCTGCAGTGTGTCATTCAGCTGCTACTGTTCACTCGCTTGATAAACACCTATTTGCGGACTCAAATACCCAGAACTGGGCCAGATATTGTGCAGGACAAAATAAACATAAAATACAAACATATCAAGTATAAAAACCCAGTCTCTGCCCTCAAACCGTCTACAAGTCAACAAAATGAGGAATTTGCTTAATTAACATTTCTCCCCCAGATGGAATAATTTTATTCTTATTGTTGCCCTTGTGGTGCTTTTGCAATGATTTGTATATAATAACTGATAATATGCTATATGTCTACTACTTTTGTAAATAGTACATGTTCATTGTTTTGAAAAACGGGGGAAGACTGAAAATGGAGGAAGACAGTTTTTGTTGGATCTTTTTCATAGGGGTGGGCCAACATTAACCAAACTCAAAAAGGCTGACGTATAGACCAGAATGCTAGTTTATTGTTTTGAAATGTGCTTGTGACCTGGGAAGGTGCGTTATAATCGGCAGATTGCAGGTGAGCATGGACTTCTAACAAGGGGGCTGGTGAAAGCATTTGAGTGCTTACTGACATCAGGCTCTGCGAACCAGCTCTGGTCATCTTGCTCAGAGAAGAGGACCTGCCCCTGGGACTGGCTGTTGCATCCTTGGGCCAGGTAGCCCTCCCCTCCTCAGTCAAGCCTGGAGGCTCTTCTTTCTCTGCTTCCGTGATTGTCCATCTCTCCTGACTGATATCTTCTTTCTTTAGATAGTTAACTTAATCGGCCAGGTGACTGTCCTGTCTTACAAGCCTATGGGCCTTTCTTTCTCTAATTTTTGGAGGCTTTGCGTGTCTCTTTGGTCCATAGAGATCAATGTTATAATTCAACTGAAGGAGGTAATGTTGTCTCCAAATTCGTGTGCTTCATTTCATCACTGTTATCCTCTCCTACACAGTAATGGTCACCACTCACCTGTGAGGCTATAGTAGAGTAGGCAATACCAAGTTTGGAAGACTCGAAGTCCACCCAGTAGCAAGAAGCCAATGCTCTAGCTGCTTGATGAATAAGTGTGGATTTTAAGTTTGGCTTTGGTATGGGTTTGGGGTGAGTTTCTGGGAGATTATCTTCACCCATGTAATTCAGCTACTTTAGTGACAGCCATTTGTTGTCATGACAGCCATGGGTTGGTGGTACGTGAATGTCAATGTATTGATGTCTTTTTGGGGGAAGTCACAGGATGTGTCTCTGGAGCAGAAATGACATGGCTTGGCTAGCCTGATCTTTGGTCCATCTTAACGGTCACTGTGTATTGCTACACCATTAGGGGTTCTCATGGTGCTATCCTGTACCTCAGTGATTGGAAAGGTAGCTGAAATGACTGGATTGACTGTGCCAAGGTTGATTTTGGTGGTTGTGTATATATGTGTTCTGACTCCTCTTAATAAAAAAATGCCAATAGATCAAAAGTCTCTTACAGCTTTTGTCAATACATTGAATATATACTAAAAAAGAATACATTCTAGGAGGAGAGCTTGTCATTGACATTAATTTCTCTGTAAACGCTAGGAAAGCATTAATCTTGGGAATTAGATATAACCACATTTATAGAAGATAAAATTCCCACCTTTCAATATTCACAGAAATTACTCCATTATTTTCCATTCCTCTCCACCCACCTCTTCCCACTATATACCAATGCTTTGGAGCCAATTCCATTTTGCACAAAGATTAGCAAATACCAGTCTGAATCCATGCAGACATTTATATAATCACCTCATAGGAAATAACATTTTTAGACAATGGAAATCTGGATGATCCCAAAGATGAAATTATCTTAGAAGCCATAGAATGCGTGTGGCATTGAGACACCGTTTGCACTGAGGATTTTGCAATGACAGAGGGGAGGTAGAGAACCTGAAGAAGAAGGCAGATGTACTAGTGGTGTCTGACAAGCCCCCTTCACAAATTAAACGCTTGACAGAAAGACGTGGACCTTGCTTGGAGTCCCTTTACAACGAAAAGAAGGGTGGAAATTGAACAGGGGCTAGAGGCTTAAAGAATTTGGCAGAGTGAATATAAGACAAAAGTGATATGTCTGCTGTAGAGAAATCTTAGCTCTGACCATAGATTTATCCCTAAGAATGTCTGCGATGTTTAGATGCCTCCTGTCACCCAGAACGGGCATGCTCTCGGTTTCATTTTTCCTCTTAAAGAAATTCTGAGCATAAGATATCTTGGGAATCACCTTCCACTAGACTTAATCTGCCTCAGTAGACCGGGTCATCCCGAGAAAAGCACATTGGGTTTTGCTGTTTACATATCTTGACAAACTCAGCCTCTGAGGCAATGCATATAGAACCAGCTGTAAGGACATTAAAACGAAAAGCCAGCATCTCCCTGTTCAGTGAAATATTCACTTCAAGGCAAACTTGCCGCTCAGCCTGAATTTAAAAGATGCTGTTTGAATGCAAGTTGGAGTTAGTTTGAAAGTTAGTTCCCTTCAGAATGCCCTGTAATCAAAGGGGACATTGCTCCTTAAATTTTGAGAGTGTCAGACATGCACCCCACCCAGTAGAACTATACAGATGACAGAGGATAAAATACACATGCATATTTATGACACTTACCTAGTGTTTCTAGAGAGCCTTTCTTCCAGAAACTCAAAAGCTTCATAAGTGTTACCTCAGGGATTTCTAACGCTGAGGGAGTCCCACAAGACCTCCTGGTTCACCTCTTTGCCTCCAGGCAGGCCTCATCTCGACAGGTTCGAGCCTCTCCTCCTCCTGCAGTCTCCAGGGGAAGGGAACTCACAACCTTTATGATAACCCATCTAATAATGAGATTCCTTCTGTTACCCTTGAAGTCCATTTGTTGTTCTCTCTTTAAAGGAGACTTGAATAGTCTGATCACAATTTATATACCCAGGCTGTTTTTAAAGTCACCTTCTCAGCATGCTTTTCTGAACTTAAATCCTACAAACCGTTTTTCTCAGGTCCCACTTTTGGACCATCTAGTTGATTTCCGTGCTTTCTTCTACTCTGGCTGGGACACCTAGGGGGTAGGCGATGAGAATCTAAGGGCACGGCATCTGGTGTCAAATAGACATCTACTTGAGTGTTTAGTTTCAGCTCCAGTATTTCTCTGGCTGTGATTTGGAGGAAATTACTTGGCTGTTTTAAGCTTTGGTTTCATCTGTAAATTGGAGATAATTCAGATCTAACTCACTGAACTGTCGTGAGGATTAAATGAGATGATAGAGAATTTACGCCATGCTGGGTGCAGAGCTGTTTCCCCCACTACGTTATTTTAAGATGCAGCGTTCCTTATATTCCAAAGCAGATGTGTTTTTGAGGAGCTGTAGAAGAACTCCAGTTTGGTGAAGGCAGGGCTGGGATATGGATCAGAACCTGTTCTGATCGGCTCTGATTTCTTTCGCGTGATGGATGTTCTTGCCATGCCGGTTGTCAAATATTTAAAAATGAATGAATTTTAAGTCTAGCTGGGAACTAGTTAAAAGACTGTGTAATCACTTTGAAAACATTATGCTAAGTGAAATAGACCAGTCACAAAAGGACAAACACTGTATGATTCCGCTCACATGAGGTCCCAAGTCAAATTCAGAGACGGAAAGTAGAAGGACTAGTGCCAGTGGCAGGGTTGGGGAGGGGCATGGAGACTTTGTGTTTAATGGGTACAGGGTTTCAATTTCAGAAGATGAAAAACATTCTGGAGACGGCCAGTAGCAACAGTTGCACAACAACGTGAATGTACTTCATGCCATTAACTGTACACTTAAAAATGCTTAAAAAGGTAAATGTTACGTTACGTATATTTTGCCACAATAAAAAAAGAATATGTAATAAAAAATTCTATTTCTGCAAACAGAAACTCCTGCAAATAATCAGATCTTTAGTTTCACTGAGGCATATTTTCACATATTAGACAATTGATCAATCAATCAATCAAGAATGTATTCCATTCTTGCTTTGTAGTAGGATGTTCCGGGGAATCATAAAAGTGGTGAATGACACCCTTTTGCCAATTTAGTTGGGAAAAGGGTGGGGTCAGATGACGGGAGGGGAAAATAGAAGATGATCTTTAAGGAATCGGTTTTGTGTTCCTGATGATCCCTGAGACGGAGGCAAGGAATGAACGTGAGTTGGAGGAGAAGTGTGTGAGGGGCAGGGAGCCTGGCTACAGCAGCAGATTCATCCTCCAGCCAGGAGAGAAGGGGAGCCCATCGAGATAAGAGAAACGGCCCGCCCAAGGCAGAGATGCGCTGTCTCAGGGAAGTGCCTTGTCAAGTTGGAAAAGCAGAGACTTGCATGTGGCCTCGAAAGCCAGGCAGAGGACTTTAGGATTGAATCAACAAGGATCCAGTTTTGAACTGGAGAAAATAAGTAGCGTTTCAGAAAAATTTGTCAGTGGCGGGGACTGGGCTGTGGGGAGGGAAAGGTAATTTGGAGTGGTCTGTCTTTTTTCTCTACGTGGCTGCGTTGTTTTTAGGATCTGAGCACCTTTCTTTATATAGATGGCCCCCTACCCCATTTGGATTTCTGTGTCTTCAGGAGCCTGCTGAACGTATCTAAAACTCTCCCCAAACCACGTTTCCCTCCCAATGTCTCAGTTTCTGTTTTGGCAATGCATTTCAGACACACACTCTTGAAATACTGATGTTGTGTTGGCTCCCTGCCTCTCCTTCAATCTGCATATTGTAGACATCAAATCATTTTGGTTTTTCCTTTTGACAGAGGCCTGGTTACAAGGACAGGCAGTCTAGTGTTGTGGAAACTAAAGACAGTAAGAACTTAAAAGGAGCCAATGGATTTGGCAGTAAGGTGATCATTGGCAACTCTTTTGCAATTGTTTTTAGGATAATGATAGGAGTGTTTCTGAGACCATAAATGGCTAAGAAGGGAATTGGTAAGCCAAATGTGGCTGAGGAGGATAGAGCTCCTCGCACAGATTTATTTCTGATAGGACGTTTGTTCATTTCAAGGGCAAAAATATGAGGGGCCGGCCTGGTGGCATAGTGGTTAAGTTTGGCGTGCTCCCCTTCAGTGGCCTGGGTTCGCAGTTTCGGGTCCCAGGTGGGGACCTACACCGCTCGTCAAGCCATGCTGTGGCAGTGACCCACATACAAAACAGAGGAGGATGGGCACAGATGTTAGCTCAGGACCACTCTTCCTCAAGTAAAAAGAGTAAGGTTGGCAACAGGTGTTAGCTCAGGGCCAATCTTCCTCACCAAAAAAAAAAAAAAAGCAAAGATTCTCTTCGTCAAAGATTGCAGCCCAGCATCACAGCCTTTCCCCCATATTCCTTCTCTATTCTTTGGATGGTGGTGGTGGGTGGGTGGGGAGTACTCTGCCCTCTGCATCTGTCTGCAGCAAACAAGCACACACCTGAACTTCACTACTGCGTGGAGAAATCTGGGCTGCATATCGGGCTATGCGCCAATAAGGGCTTGGCATTTCACAGGGTCCAGATATAAAGAACAACGCGATTTCCTCCCTCCATGCTGCCCAGGTTATTCACCTTCTAGAGTTAAATAATTGATGAATTTTAAAGCATTACTGAGTTCATTATGGGTTTTTTTAGTCCATTGTTATCAAAACCACAACTATTAATGACCCAAGAAAGCGAAAGAGAAAAACTAAAAATTTGATTTTCTGCATAATGTAACTCTCGTTGCTGTCCAGATTATTTCTACACGGTCAGCTCTTCCCCCCAGGCTCTTGGGCGCACACCAGCATGAACTGTTCCCAACTGTGCCTCCCTTAGCCATTTGCCCGATCCTCCAGGCTTACTCCCACGTGGCCTGTTCCTGATCTTCCGAGCTCTGGCTGTGGGATTCATGGCTGGGGCCTCCTGGCCTGCAACCACTCAGATTCCTCCTTGGCTTCTTGAGTGGAAGCTTTTGGTCACTCTGCTCTCCTGCCCTCTGGTGTTGGCCTCCCTCAGAGGTCTCCAGGTCTGGTCATAGCCCAGGGAAAACCACTCGCTGGGCTGAGTCCTGCCTCCTTTTCTCTGGGCAGAAGGGAAGGTTAGGATGTGGTGAGATTCAATGTTTTACAGATGTGGCATCATTAAAAACAAAACAGAACAAGACATGAGTCAGACTGTACAACTTACCAGCGTAAAACTGTTCCCAGGGACCTCTTACTTCTCCCCTCTGAAATCCTTCACTCTACTCATTCTGACTTGCTTTCTACTCCCTGAGTCTGTCTGTCTGTCTGCTCCTTCTTGTCACTGATACTTTGCAGGCAACCACCCACCCCTGTTGCCACCCTGGAAGGTCCCCAGGACATGGAAGACCAGTGTAATGGAAAGACATCACATGGGGGCCGGACCATGCGATCCAGGCTGGGTGGGAAATCAGATGAAGCCAACTGGTATTTCAGAAAGACTGTGAACACCAGTTCACGGGGAAGGGAGCAAAGTCTGGGATCAGGTATATGCTGAGGAACGTGGTCTGTTTGCAAGAGGGATCTTAAAGATGAGCTACAAAAATCATTTCCAGCCTTTGGCTGTAGAACTCTAAGTTCACTGCTGAATTATTACAAAGGTTGTGTGAATCCATACCAAACACTGCCTATAGAATGAAGAAATGTTCCATACATAACTTTTCCATCTATATTGATATAGTGATTAATAAAATATAAATTTACCTTAAAGTATAACTGAGTTCACAGCTGCTTTTTGAAAAAATTATGGTGTATTTTTCTCAAATAATGACTACTAAAATGATTATTTTCAAGTGAGTGTAGCCAGATTTTCAATAAATCTAGATCTGAATCCTGGCTTCACCATTGTGCCATGTTTCTTAACCTTTCCATTTCTGTTACTTCATCTATTGAGTGGAGTTTATAATACCAGAATCATCTTATTGTTGTGAAGTTTAAATGACATATTATGTATTGCAGTCTATGAATATGCTCCATAACACTTGAATGCAAGAAATGCGTGAGGTTCCTTTCTTATTTTGAAAACCAAACAGCTTCAGCAGAAAGGCGTGCCGTCCACTAAAATGGTGTGCAATTCAATGGTAGCATTCAGTGATGTGCTTGTTGCTAAATGTTTAACAACTGGGACTCCGAGGATAGTTTTGACACCGATGTTGGTTGATTTTTATCAGTGAGTTATATGAAAGTGAGAAAATGAAGATGTATTTTGGAACTTCACTAGTTTATAGCATTACTAGATGTATCTTCTTCAGTGAATTGGATAATAGTTTTGAATATTGGAAGAATACTTCTTTAATTTTTTGTGCTATTCAAACACAACTACAGGCCACAGACACAACACATTTTCAAGTTTAATCTGCATTATTAACATTTTCTCCATTACTTTCTTTGCTTTGCTTGAGATATAATTGACATACAACATTATATTAGTTTCAGGTGTACAACATAAGGATTCAATATTTGTATATACTGCAATATGATCACCACAATTCTCCATCACTTTCTTAAGTCTAGACCAGGGGTCAGCAAAATTTTTCTGTAAAGGACTAGATAATAAGCATTTTAGACTTTACAGGCCATACAGTCTCTGTTTCAGCTACTCAACTCCACTGTTGTAGAGAAAGCAGTAAAAGCAGCAAAAGCAGCCATAGACAAGGAATAAATGAATGGGCATGGTTGTGTTCCAATAAAACTTTATTTATAAAAACAGGTGGTGGGCTAAATTTGGCCCCTGGGCCATAGTTTGCTGACTTCTTGTCTAGAACAATAAGTCAATACATGAAGCCCTGATCTGTAGGGTTTGCTGATTTCTGTGGTGTAAATACTCCCACGAAGGCTGATATCAAGCTACCAGTTTGACGTCACTGCTTGTAGAGTTGGTGAGATGATGATGGTATTTCCACCACTCAGGTATAGCAGAGGTAAGTGAAACCAAGAGCATAGATTATAGTAAAATGTAGTCCAATACTTAGTAAGTGATGAGTTCTGAGTATTTATTGCTTCTCGTATTTAATATAATTTATTTAATTGTAAGTTTCTATGATTTAATTTTTAATAATGACTGTGTTTAACAACTGACTCACAAAATTCCTGAAAATTTAACACTTGACTCTTGTGAGCCAGTATGGCCGGCCGCAGCAGAGCACTGGTTGCCTTCCCCCATCATATGATCATATTCGAGTTCCATCCATATAAAGTGCCGGAGAACTGAAGAGGAGCCCTAAGTCTTCCATCAGGCAGTGCCAATGACATGTCCTGGTCCACATTGTGGCTCTGATCTCTTTACGGTCAGAGGAGGGTAGAGATCTCACCCAGCTCTTCAGGCATCGGTTCTTGCTGTCCAGTTTCTCCAGGACCCATGTCTAGCCTCATCAGAGCTGTGCACAGGCCCTGGCCCCTTATGGAACCCACCCTTCTCAGTCATCTCCATTTTCCCCTTATCTGGAGTTTCCTTCCTTCCCCCAGGTAGAACCACCTCTGCCTCCAGTAGCATCACCCGGAGAAACTTCTCCGTTTAGGCCTACTTTTGCAAAGGAAATCCTAGGGGCTGGGGGGGCTCATTTCCAGATGCCTGGAGGAGTTCTGTTCCTTTGTTCTTCAAATAGGAGGGATGTTAAAGCCCCCTCTACCGTACCCCTCCCCCTATGTCCAGGCGGAACGGAAAGAGAAAGGGGAAAAAAATACCTCTCAATTTTTTGAGATTTCCACAATGAGAATAAAATGGGAATTATTCATTTAAAAAATTATCTGGCTACCTGATGCTCTTGTTTAGATCAATGTTAGCTAAAATTGTTAATAAATGTTAAATATCATTGTTAGTAAATAGAAGAAGCTGCATAGCTAGGTTTGACAATAAATTTCACTGAAATTAGGAGAAAAATAAGGTCAAAAGAAAGGAAACATTGGCTTAAACCATGCATTTAATTTAGATTTCTAAAAACGCCTAACAAAATTAGGTAATTTAGGCCAAAGTACGTATCAATGGCAATGATGACACTAGCCTCTATAGAATTTAGGAAAATCAGAAAACCAATAGGAAAGTACCAGCTACTTAAATAGCTGGTCTTTAAGTGCAGGGCATGTGGCAAAATTGGGTCTTCAACTTAACTGATAAACAGGCGTTTTCTATATTTTGTCTTTGTTTTTGTAATATAAGTATCAATATTCAAGCCAAAGGAAGGTGGATATTAAATTTGCATCTCTTCCAAATATCTTAGGGAGGTGTAGTTTTTCTTTCTTTATGCTGAGGTGTACTCATTCATAATTATTATTGCCCTATTAAAGGAACACAGAAAACAGCACTGCTCCTGAGTCTGAACATATGTATCCCTGAGGCAGTGCACAGGCCTGGAGAAAGGTAAATATAATGCAGAGGACACCCAACTGCGCATCTTTATGCGTTGCCTTGACATTTAATACCCCAACAACAATGATTTGCAATGTTTTTTTCTTTCCTGTCTGGATTCTATATTGGTCTCCTAACTTAAGTCAACTTCCATCTTTCCTTCCTCCCATCCACTCCTTTTAAGAAAAATTAGTAGACTTTGTTTTTTAGAGCAGTTTTGGGCTTATAGAAGAATCGAGCAGAAAGTACTGGGTTCCCGTATAACTTACCCCCACAGTTTTCCCTATTATTAACATCTTGCATTAGTGTGGTACCTTTGTTACAATTGGAACCAATACTGATATGTTGTTATTAAGTAAAGTCCATAGTTTACTTAGGGTTCCCTTTTTGTGTTTTACTGTTCAATGGGTTTTGACAAAAGTATAATGTCGTGTGTCCACCATGACAATATCATCCAGAATAGTTTCCCCTATGTTCCACCTGTTCATCCCTCCCTTCCTTCCACTGAATCCCCGGCAACCACTGATCTTTTTACTGTCTCTAAAGTTTTGCTTTCTTCCTCCCTTTCTTAATTCTATTTTTTGATTTTTGCTAGATTATTCTGCTAATTGGATAGGCCAATTTATCTTCCCAACCTCCATTCCAAAATTCAGTGGATTTCACTATTGCAAGTTTTATATATAAGCCAGAGAGTTCTAGATAAAGGAAAATACTCAAACCCTTTCTAATCTAATGTGGTTTCCTCTGTCTTTCAGGAAACTTATTCCTCAAGTATTTACCCACAATTTCAATTAGGTCTAATAAAGCACGTCAAAGTCGGGAGGCAGATCTGAAGCAAAGCCATTTTCTCCTTTAATTATGTTGAGCCAAGTGTTTCTAGTGCCTAAGTTATGCTCCCACTTCCCATAAATGGGGCCCTTCGCAAGATGCATTCTCTCTTTGAGGTTCCTAAGGCATTATTTACTGTGCTGCAGCTCTAGTTAATTGAAAGCATCTTGCTTAAATCTTGGAGTTGATGGCTTATTCTACACCCATCTGCCTAAAGCAGTTATATTTAAGGGACACCGAGTGTGTAAGTATGATTAAGTCATATGTAAATAGCGGTAATCCCCTTTCCTTGGTCTGTTAGATCGGGTCCAATGTGAAAGTCCAATGGGAGTTCCTTGGGTAAATATACAGTCTTGAGAATTGCCACATAGAAAGAAATGTTATATAAAGCAGTGTGCCATATTTAATTTTAATATTAGCCTATGAGATTAGCAGAGATGAAATTTACCTTGGGAAAGAGAACTGATAAAGGTCACCCAAAAGGGGAAAAATCACTTTGATTTTCAAATTTTGCATAAAAGAATTCCTTCTTTCTTTCTCTTTCTTCTTCTTTCCCTCCCTGCCACTAGGGACCCCAAGTTCTCTCTTAAGCTCTTAAGAGGCTGAGATTTGGGGGCCTGTGGTCACACCTGAAGGGTATAATGGAAGCAGAGGGACCTTCTAGTTTGTGACAATTCTCATTGAGACACAGCCTGGGAATTGGCCTTCTTTATAAAGAAACAGAGCTCATGTAGAAGTTCAAGATGTTTGCCCATGACCGTGTCACTTGGGGGTATATTTTAATCTCCTTTGCCTTGCTCTCAATCAATGGCACCTCCATCCATCTCTCTTTCTCTTTAAAATTTTTTAATGTCTTGTATTCTGTGTTTGGTGGGCGCCCTGACAGAGTTTAATAAAGCTTTCAAATCTGAGAAACCAGAGTGGCCAGGGCAATTGTTTTTCCTTGCCCCAGCTAATCAGGAGCTCTGTTTTATTTATTTGTCATAGTTTTGATTGATCTTCCATCTTACAAGGCACTGAAAACACAACCCCTATAACCATCATAGTGAATCCATTACATAAGCATCTTATGTGCTTCTCCTGGTGGGGCAGGCCAGAGAAGGTTCTGGAATGCTGCAGCCCAACATCACTGTCGATCCATACACATGGGAGCAAAACCCCACGGGTTATTTATGGAGATCAGATGGGTCTAGACTCTTTTTCCTCCCTCACCTCAGTGGGCTGAGGAGTTTCTGCTTTAGATGGTGGCTCAAGATAAGTTTATTTAATGTGCCACGTTCATGAATCTTTGAGCTGCTCTAGTTTCTGGGTGAGGTACCTTGGGGAGGTTGGTGTGGACAGTGCTACACAGGTGAGCGTTTGAGCTCATTAGATTTTATTTACAGTTTGCAAGTCCTTCCTCATACCTAGAAAAGCAAGAAAACTGATTTTATTTTTTGTAAAACAAAACAAAACAAAAACACGGCCACAACAAATCCAACTATTTTTAGGTGGAGAATACTATGTGGCTTCTTCCCACATAGCACCGAAAATTTTCTCATCCTATTTATACCCCAACTCCGAGAACATTTACAGCTTTGGTTGCTTTTGGAATTTGAAGTACTGTAGATGTTTTTAGTGGATGTCTATAGTGTGTGGAAATTGCTGTCATAGAAATGAATGATGGGATTAAACTGTAGTAGAGTGCCAGCTATGTGCGGGCTCTGGGCTGTGTGTGCAACTGTTGTTTCATTTGCTTTAATATTACTGAATATTAACAATGGTTAAACATTAATGCTAACAGTGGTTAACTAGTGAGAGCTACCTAGAGGGAGGCAGGAGGCTGGCTGGGAGAAGAGAACCTCAGTCTGGTCCCTGCTCCCCCAGCCATCTTCCCCCTCTGCCGTGGCAACATAGCCTTGCCTTGCCTCTCTGTCCCTAGCTGGGAAACCATGCCTAGGGGCTGTTAGGAGCCCTGGTTCAGGCATTCAGGTAACTCACCATTAGATCAGGTCAAATTGACTACTCGTTATTCTCCAGTCTTCTACCCTAGTTCTAGTCATTAGGCCTCTGCTGTAGTCCTGTAAGCAGGCCATGATTCCAGGCCCAGCTGTAGGGACTGGGCCCATGCCGTGGTCCACATACCTGAATGTCCTGCCAGTATTAGGCCTCCAAGCACGGCCAGTACTCCTTCTCCCCCTGGAAGTGAGCCCACCTGACTTGCTCCACTTGCCTTCTCTCAGAGTCTTCAAGGTGGTGGTGTTCATGGGCAATTGCCGAAAATCACATTTTGTTCAATAGCTGTTTGTACACCTCCGTTTAAGCACTGGCTATAGACATTGTGATTCTTTGGTTATGTGTGTATCTCCTTCAATAGACTGTGAGCTACTTGAGGGCCGTTACTGGGCCATTTCTCCATCCCTCCAGCCATATGTCCACCCATCCATCTTTCATCAGCATTTATTGAGCACCTATCATTCGGGAGGTACCGTGTTTGACACTAGGATCCGAGTGATGAGTAAGAGATTATTTTCCTTTCCTCTTTGTAGCCTCATTATCTAGCATGATGCCCCAACTAGTAGTCACTAAATGTTGGTTGAATGAATGAATGGACCAATGACTTGTTAGAATTTACGCATGATGTGGTGATCTGGCTTCTCATGTGGATTTCCTCTCATTGTCTACAGCAAGGTGGGCTCCTTGGAGCTGGTTCTCTCTGCAGGGCATGCCCAGTCTCCTATCTCTGCCTCTTTTCATCTGATGTGTCCAGGGCTAGCAGAGTTCCAGAACTCTAGGCTGATCCAAATTTCGGTTGCAGCTCAACCAGTGGGTTGGAGGTGACTGGCATCTTAGAAGATAATTTTGCTCTGGTCAGAGCAAATGAATCAGGTCAGAGCAAAGTCTGTCTCCCTCCTCTGTCTACTGTTGTGCTGGTGCCATTTGAGAATCTGAAGTGGTGATGAGCATTTAATGCACAAACACTAGTTAGTCAATGTATTCTATTATTATTTTTTTTTAATAACAAATTCAGTGTAGACTAGTGATTCTCAAAGTGTGGTTCCAGGATCCCTGGAGGTCTCTGAGACCCTTTCGAGGGGTCCACAAGGTCCAAACCATTATCAGAATAAAACTAGAATGTTATTTGCCATTTTCACTCTCATTCTCTCATGAATTTACAGTGGAGTTTTCCAGAGACGACGTAACTTGTAATGTTGCAATAAATTACATGCAGAAGCACATATGGATATTCAGTTCTCTCCTGTTAAGCCAAACATTAAGAAACTTGCAAAAAGGTAAAATACCGTTCGTCTCACTACAATTTTTTTTTGTTTTGGAAATCAAGTTATTTTTATTAAAAATGTGTTAGTTGTGTTAACATGTAATAGGTTTGTCATTGTTATTTTTCTGTAAATTAAACATTTCTCAGCTTTAAACATTTTGAATATGGAAATATTAATAGACCTATCAATAGAGGTAACCCACATAAACAAAATCTCTTTGGGGGTCTAATAACTTTTACAAGTGTAAAGGAGTCCGAGACCAGAATGTTTGACAGTTGCTGAGGTAGAATGATGGTTAAGTGTGTAGGCTTTGCAATCATAGGGCCTGAGTCTACCCATTTTATCACTTACAACTTACTGTCTTTACCACTTACTACTCTGTGACCGTGGGTAAGTTACTAACTCTCTCTGGGCCTTAGTTTTTTAATTGGTAAAATGAGAATAATAACATTCATTATCTAACTTGCAAATTTGTTGAGAGAATTAAATGAGAAAATACATACTAGGTACTTTGAATGGGACCTGGCACAGAGTAAACATTGACTAGTTATTAACTGATGATAGTGTTTAAAATATATGTTTATTTTAGAAAATTTAGAAAATATGGAAAACTTGGGAAAAAATGAAAGTCAACTATGATCCAACTACTCAGAAATAGCCATTGTTTACCTTCTGGTGTATTTCTTTTCAATGTATGTGTTTGTGTGTCTGTGTATTTGGTCTTTATACAGAATTCTGTGCCCTACATTATGTAACATATTCTCAGCAATCCATTATATAGTCTTATGAAACATGATTTTTCATGGCTCCGTTACTTTTATTCCATTATACAGTCAATATATGCCATAATAAATTTAACCTTTCTCCTTTTAGACTGGGTCCAATTTTTCACCATTTCACATATATAAATAATGCATAATTAACACTCCTGTACATAAATCTCTGTCCGTATCTGTGATTATTTTCTTAGGATAAATTCGCAAAAGTATAATTACTGGGCAAAAGCTCTTTATGGATATTTCCAAGTTGCTTTCTGAAAAGTTTGTATCCATTACATTCTTTTTCAACAGTGTATGAGAAAGTCCATTTTATGTCACGCACGTTTGCCAGCATTTAAAATTATTGTTTTATTTTAAAGTTAATTAATTTTTGCCAATCTGATAGGGTGAAGTGGCACAAAATTAAAAAAATTTTCTCAAACTCATTGATTGCTAATGAGTATAATTTTTGGAAATTTTCATTTTTATTTTTTTCACATGATGTCTGTTTGTCCCATTACTGGTGACATTAACTCTGATCACTTGGTAAATGTGGTGTCTGCCAAGTTTCCCCTATTTTTTAAACTATTTTTATTGAGATATAATGGACATACATTATATTAGTTTCAGGTGTACAACATAATGTTTGATATTTGTATATATTGTGAAATGATCACCACAGTAAATCTAGTCATCATCCATCACCACACATAGTCACAGAATTTTTTTCTTGTATTGAGAACTTTTAAGATCAATTCTCTTAGCAACTTTCAAATATGCAATACAGTATTATCACCATGCTGTACATTACTTCCTCATGACTTATTTATTTTATAACTGGAAGTTTGTACCTTTTGACCCCTTCACCCATTTTGCCCACCCCCTGCCTCTGGCAATCACCAGTCTGTTTTCTGTATCTATGAGCTTCGTTTTATTTTTATTTTTTTTAGATTCCACTTATAAGTGAGATCATATGGTATTTGCCTTTCTCTGTCTGGCTTATTTCACTTAGCATAGTACCCTCAAGGTCCATCCATGTTGTCGCAAATGGCAAGATTTCCTTCTTTTTTGTGGCTGAATAATATTCCATTGTGTGTATACATGTCTGTATTAATCACATTTTCTTTATCCATTTATTTGTTGGTGGACACTTAGGTTGTTTCCATATCTTGGCTACTGTAAATAATGCTGCAATGAACATGGGGGTGCACATATCTTTAGATGAGTTAGTGTTTTAATTTTCTTTGGATAAGTACCCAGAAGTGGAATTGCTGGATCATATGGTACTTCTCTTTTTAACTTTTTGAGGAACTTCCATACTGTTTTCCATGGTAGCAGTACAAATTTATATTCCCATCAACAGCGCACAAGGTTTTCCTTCTTTCCACATTCTCTCCAACGTGTTATTTCTTGTCCTTTTGATATTCTAATAGGTGTGACGTTTCATTGTGGTTTTAATTTGCATTTCCCTGATGATTAGTGATGTAGAGCATCTTTTCATGTACCTGTTGGCCATCTGTGTGTCTTCTTCAGAAAAATGTCTATCCAGATCTTCTGCCCACTTTTTAATCAGATTGTTTGTATTTTTGCTATTGAGTTGTATGAGTTCTTTATATATTTTGGATATTAACCACTTATCAGACATATAATTTGCAAATATTTTCTCCCATTCAGTAAGTTGCCTTTTCATTTTGTTGATGGTTTCCTTTGCTGTGCAGAAGCTTTTTAGTTTGATGTAGTCCCACTTGTTTGTTTTTGCTTTTGTTGTTTCTGCTTTTGGCGTCAGATTAAAAAAATCATTGCCAAGACCTATGTCAAGGAGCTTACCACCTATGTTTTATTCTAGGAGTTTTATGGTTTCAGGTCTTACGTTCAAGTCTTTAATCCATTTTGAGTTAATTTTTGTGTGTGGTGTAAGATGGTGGTTGAGTTTCATCCTTTTGCACGTGGCTGTTCAGTTTTCCCATCACCATTTACTGAAGAGACTGTCCTTTCCCTCTTGTATATTCTTGGTTCCTTTGTCATAAATTATTTGATCATATATGTATGTGGGTTTATTTATGGGCTCTCTATTGTGTTACATTGATTGACATGTCTGTTTTTATGCCAGTACCATACTGTTTTGATTACTACAGCTTTGTAATATAGTTTGAAATCAGGGAATGTGATGCCTCCAGCTTTGTTCTTCTTTTTCAAGATTGCTTTGGCTATTTGGGATCTTTTGTGGTTCCATACAAACTTTAGGATTGTTTGTTCTATTTCTGTGAAAAATGCCATTGGAATTTTGATAGGGATTGCATTGAATCTGTAGATTGCTTTCGGTAGTATGGACATTTGAACAATATTAAATCTTCCAATCCTTGAGCATGGAATATCTTTCCATTTATTTGTATCTTCAATTTCTTTCATCAATGTCTCATAGTTTTCAGTGTATGGATCTTTCACCTCCTCGGTTAAATTTATTACTAAGAATTTTATTCTTTTTGATGCAACTGTACCTGGGATTGTTTTCTTAATTTCTCCTTCTGATAGTTCATTATTGGTGTATGGAAACACAACAGACTTTTGTATATTGATTTTCTATCCTGCAACCTTACCTAAATTTGAATTTTCATTCTATGAATTGATGTTCATTTCCTTTGAATTTTAAAAAGTGAGGTATTAATATTTTTCCTATTGATTTATAAGAGGTTGGTAATTTTTGTCTGTTAGACCTGTAGGCCAATATTTTCCTGGTTTGTTGGTTGACAGTTTTTTTCATTTAAAAAATATTGTGTGAAAATTTTAAAATGGTCAGATCTATTTGTCTGTTTATAAAAATGTTTCCTCCTTTGCCTTTATGCTTGGAAAGTGTATCCCTATCTTGAGTTTAACTACATCTGTGACATTTATTTTCTCTTCTCTTCTCTCTGCTCCCTTTTCCTTAGTTTCCCTTCCTTCCTCCTCCTTCCTTTTCTTCTCTCTTTCTGTCATAGCGACATGCTATATCACTCTACCATTCAATTCTTCTTCTTCTTCTTCTTTTTTTTTGGTAAGGAAGATCCCTGAGCTAACATCTGTTGCCAACCTTCCTCTTTTTGCTGAGAAAGATTGGCCCTGAGCTGACATCTGTGCTCATCTTCCTCTATTTTGTATGTGGGTCGCCACCACAGCATGGCTTGATGAGCGGTGTGTAGGTCCACGCCTGGGATCCAAACCTACGAACCCTGGACCGCCATAGCAGAGCACACGAACTTAACCACTATGCCACTGGGCTGGCCCCCTCAATTCTTTTATGTCTATCAGGGAAGTTTTGAATTTCCTCACACAAATACTACACATTTGTTGTTTTGTTGTTAAGATTATTTCTAGGATTTTTCTGTGAATGATTTTCCTTTCCTTTAGAAGCTCTGTTTATTGCTGGTGTGCACCAAGCTATTGATCTTGTATATTTATCCTATATTAACATCTCTTGAAGGCAGTTATTAAGTGTCAGACTTTACAAAAATATCTCTGGGTGTTTTTAGATGTGTAAACATATTATTTGCAAATCACTGTAATTTATTTAATCCATTCCTATATATAATATAAAAACGTAATCTATAACGTTATGTGTTATATTATATAAAATATTATCTACTATATTATATATTTTTTGTTTCATATCTTATTGATTAATTAGAGTTTACAACAGAATGTTAAATAGTTATGGTGATAGCAGACATTCCTGTTAGAGTTCTTTTACTGTTTTGCAATTAAATATTAACTGGTGCTGTGAGGTGCACAGTCTTTATTATGTTGATGATGTGTCCTTCCACTAGTCTGTCCTTCCTTCCTTTCTCCCTCCCTCCCTTCCTTCCTTCTTGCCTTCCCTCCTTCCTTCCTTCTTTCCTTACGTTTTCTTTCTAATAGGACATGGGCAGGAGACTCCTAAGTAGCTTTTTGGCGTTGACTGCACTTAGTGAAATTTTTCTTATGTGATCTTTTGCTACCATGTATTATAGTAATAGAATCTCTAATAGTAAACTATCCTTGCATTCCAGATAAAACCAATCTGGTCAGATTTTTATTCCTTCCGAGATTTACCTTCCAAAGATAAAAGATAAAGGAATTTGACTAGTTTTATGGATATTGGTAGTAAATGGACCAACTGCTTTAAAGATGCAATTGTTAGTCAACTTTCTGAATTCAATGACAAAATTTATTTCAGAAATTACTTTTCAAGTTTTAAAATAACAATGCAACCTTTTTTTCCTGTGCGAAAAATAGTTTATAAACTATATTTGTCATTAAGAAAGGCAGCTCTCCTCTTCCTTTTTCTTCTTTTTCTTTTTAATGTAACTTGGACCTCATGTGTTAGCAATATTCTGAGAGTTGTAATCCTAATCCATTAGGGAAAATGGTTATACTGCATAAAAAATAAATGGTCTTCAAGGATTTTATTTCTTTATTATTTATATTGCCCTACAGAAAATAGAGATTATAGGGGCAAAATATGAGTGGTCTAGAGACCAGACATAGAATGGATTAAAGTGGTTCTACAATAATAAATTATGATACTTTAGTTATCAAATATGAATATATTTTTAGTGTATTGGGATTCAGAAACACTATTTTTAGCGATATTGACCCTGATTACATTTATATCTCCAAAAACAAAAAGGATTACCTAATGTTACTCAAAAAGAATTCTTTTCTCATTTTATTCTTAGAAATTTCATTACTTATTCTACCTGCTAGCAGGATCAAACCAAATAATTATGACTTTGATGAAAACTATTGAACAACAAAAGAAACCTCATACTTTTGAAGAAAACACAGAATTGAGAAAGTTTCTTGCAGATGAGTTTTGGAGGCGGGCAGTCTTGGCAGCCCTCAATCCTTGCCCCAGTCGTTGTTCAGGACATTTATCTAAGCGTTCCCCGAGTCCTGCTATTGCCGTAAGAGTTTGGAAGTATGAGGACTACTGCTTTCACTTCCTCCACCACTTGTAGAGCCTTGGAGGTCTCCCACAGACACGAGGATGTTTAACTGCCCAAATCTTATCTCTCTCTGGGGTGAAGAAGCGGTTCTTCAATTCCCCTCCTCTTAGCCTGGTCAAGGGGCACCAACTGCCTGTCAAGTATTGGGGACGATTCCTTTAAGTGGCTTCCCTAACTTCAAAGCACTGGACTTTCTTCCTTAGAATGGGGTTTTAGTCATGGCTCCATGATCAAGACCAATACGTACGTCCATTTGCTTCATCCTGGTTCCAGAGGAAACTGGAAAGGCAAGTCCTGTCTCTGGCACGCCATTAATCCAGCTGGGATGAGTGGGAATGACTAAGTGTTCTGATTACTTGTCCATGTAGGTGCTGCCTATGTCTAATTTGACGTTCACGGTTAAGTAGTATTGAACTCCTACTATGGGCCAGGCACTGTGCTAGGCCCTGGGGCTAAAAATATCAGGCTGGCGTTGTTTCTTAAACCACCTGAAATATCATTCTGCTTGACTCTTGTGCCCAATAATCACTTGTTGAGTGTCCTCTGTACAGTGGGAGTCTAAGGACGGGAAGGCTATTTCTTGGTCAGATGGTAAGAAACGTCTGGATTTCTTAGCCTCATGTAGCCATGACCACTAAAGCCAGTGCCAACAGAGGCAAAGTGGCTGTGGGACCATTGGTCTAAGATGATAAATGATGCGATTAATATTACAGATTCACGTCCTTGGATAAAATGAGGATGAAAAATAATTCCTAGTCAGTTCAGTCCTCTGGCTCAGCAAAATCGTATGCTCAGCTTCAAAATTAATCTTGCAGAAAATATTGAAGTGTGTGGTTATTCATACTAATTGTTCAAAGCTATTAACCTTAAATATTATTTTTCTTGTTTTTATATCTTGTGTTTATATCTTGGTTAGAGCAAAACCAAGATAATCAACAGTGGAAGAACACCCTAAAGGCTTTAAAATCACGGAGAGAAGAATCTATTTTTAGCTTGTTAACGAATATATTTGGGTTTGAATTTTCAGTTGGACACACCTCATTAATATATAGTGTGGACATGTCAAGGAGCAGAGAAATGGGGTGGATTTCACAACAGCATCCTGTTGGCTTGTTTTAAAGCATCTGTACAAGCAGCTTCCAAGACTGGAGCTCCCACAAATGTCTAAGGGTCTAACAAGGTATGCGCCAAGGCTCCTCAGAGTGGTTTGCTCGGACTTGGGCAGAAGCTGACCATTTGTATCAAAGCAGGGTCCCCAGTGTCCTTTCCCTTTGGCATCACTGGAAAAACGCCGCTAGTGGGAAAATGGCAGGAGAGTTTGTTCAGGTTTGAGAGCGAGATACAGACACAGCAAATGACAAAAGCACCTCTGGGTGTGTTTAGGAGACCAACAGGTGGACAGCATCCTTCTACAGATGTTGGAGGACAGGAGAACATGGGAGTCATTCATTGAGGCCCCACTGTGAGCAGGAACTCAAGAGTCTAACATGAACTTAATTATGCACGTGTCCATAGGTCCTGAGAGGGCAAGAAGGGGACTCTTCAGAGACCTAATGTCTCTCCTCCTCCTCCCAAAGTAATGTCATTTCCTCCTCTCCGGTGATGCAGCCATCACATCAGAAAGCTCATACCTCTTTTTTTTTTTTTTTGTGAGGAAGATCGGCCCTGAGCTAACATCTGTTGCCAACCTTCCTCTTTTTGCTGAGGAAGATTGTCCCTGAACTAACATCTGTGCCAAACTTCCTCTATTTCGTATGTGGGATGCTGCCACAGCATGACTTGATCAGTGGTGCGTAGATCTGCCCCCGGGAACCCTGGGCCACCGAAGTGGAGTGAGTGAATTTAACCACTACGCCACTGGGCTGGCCCCAGAAAGCTCATACCTCTTTAGGGCCAGCTAGAAGGACTACTCAAGGCCCCACCATGGTGGCACCCCTCCTGGATTCATGTCTCTGCCATTTCTTTCAGAACTCTTTGTGGGGTGCACCATGTCCCACACCACCCACCTCCAAAATTGGAATTCTTCAGGAAAGGCCTACAAGAACATGAGCCTTGAGGACTAGCACCCTCTGCTTTCTGCCAGGCCAGTGGAGCAATGAGACTAGTAACATATAGTGACCACTTGCACTGGGGGGGTGGGGTCACACACTTGGGTTTGGGGAGATACCAGAGCCTTAGCAATGCAACCAAGGCTGTTTTGAGGTGACATCTATGAGAAACAGCCAAGTCGAAGAACCTCTGGGGGAGATTTGTGAATGTGATGAAAATGGTGATTTCAGAGATAGAGAGGGAGGGAGCAAGGGAGGGAGATATCGGTGTACCCAGGTCACAGTTGCTGAGGAGCTAGGAGGTATGAGACACTGGTATCAAAATCCTCTGGTGATCATTGCTTAGAAGTGAAATCTGGACGGGAAAAGACTGAATACCCCTTTAAAGGTGAAAGAGTCTCCAAACCAATACTTTGCCAGTAGATATATTATTTTAAAGTAACATCATTTAAATTTACACAGACACACGCAAATAGAGGGAAGGGGAAACGACAAGCAAATACCCTTTTCTCAGTGAAATCTGTATAGAAATTATAATGCATTATTGTCTAAATGTTTTAAAATATACTTTATAGGGTGCAAATAGTAAGTTTGAGAGGAAGTTTTGTCTGGGTTCAGAATCTTCTCATTAAGATAAAGTTTGGCAGTTTGAAGACCTGAAAAGCTAAAATATTAGTAGTATAGTTTATAAGTTTTATTTAATTCTTTACCCATAAGAAGCCTGCATAATAATTTATTTTTACCCGGGGAACCCATATGCCCCTGGGAGGGAAAACACTTCCTTTTTCTAGAGTGGGTTTAAATGTCAGTTGGCACCTCGGGGGTGGGAGCCGAGGTCTTGGCCACCCTCCCAGGGGCTCTCCATGATGTAGACAGTCCCGGTACCAGCCTATCTGATTTCAGGGGGACAGAAGGACTAAGGATAAGTTTAGTTTTCCTTTGAAGTTAATAACCTCCTACAAAGGCTTTTGGTAAAACAGAGACACCTTAAACAGCGCTTAACATTCCCCCTTTCTTTCCCCGGGATGGTGAAATCTGAGGATACCAGGTCTTTGAGAGGTGGTTGTGAGCTGGTCACCAGGGGATGTGTGCCAGCCGACACCTTGGGCAGGACTGGGTGGGATGTGCCCTTTCTCAGCCTCACTGCTCTTCCTCCTCCTCCTGGGAACCATGTGCAGAATAAAGAAATACTCCGCTCTCCTGAATCCCTGCTTCGCCCAGCCGAGACAGGAAGGAAGCCAAGGGAAACGTCTGAGTGGCCGATGTTTCTCTTTTGCATTCCACTGGAGGAGGCAGGGAACCCTTTTGAATTAGCTCAGTTTTCTTGTTCAAAGGCGCGCTGTCCAGATGGCGTTTGGAGAAGTCTGTCTGGAATAGTCTGTGTCTTCTCATGACCATGACTTATTTGGGGAGTGAGACTATTTCGTGGACAGATTCCACTGGAGATTTTGGACCAATTTTCAAATGCTGTAGGCATAAATCTTCTCAGATATGTTGAACTTGGGGTGATATGTGGATGCTTTGAAAGGAGCAAAACCAAACAAAACATAATAGTGGCCTCATACTGAGACAACATTCCAATCAGGGACAGACATAGTATGTATATGAGGTTGAAGCACATGGTGGTGGGCGACATAGGATGGAGGAGATGAACTTCTAGCATTTGTAGTCTGTTGTATAAACATTGTCTTATTTAATCTTCCCAACAACTATTGTGCAGTGGGATATTGTAGACTTCTATTTTACCAATGAGAATACAGAATCAGAGAGGTTAAGCCACTTGTCCAAGTCACAGCTGGTATGTGCTGGAACTCGAATTTGCAGCCAGTTCTCAACTCCACATTCTGTACTCTTTCCTATCCAGGTTGTTAGCCGGATAGCCAGTGGCCTGGCGAATGTCATCTGCGGCTGCCCTGCCTCAGTGTCGTGGTTTGATTTGGGGTGGGTTGGTTGGGTCCACTCAGATTCAGATGCTTCTGCCGTGAGAACATCTAAAGAGCATTCTTTATTCCTGAACTCTTGGAAACAGATTGAGAAGAACCAGAATAACAACTGGAGGTAACATAATGCAGGTTGCAGGTTTCCTCAGCAGCTACATCAGGGGGTACAGAGTATGGAGCTTTGGTGTCAGAAAACACGGGTTTGAATCTAACGGCATGACCTTGGGCAAGCTACTCAACTTCTGGATTCAGTTCCCCTTTGGTGAACGGAGGCCTATAGTAGTTTGTACCTCAAAGGAATGTTGGTGTAGATTAAAGGAGATAATGCAAATAAGCAGTTAACACAGTGCCTGGCATGCGGTGAGAGCTAAGTGGTGTTAGGTGTTATTATCACACATATTTAGTTGAATTAATTCAACAGATCTGGATTTTTCTAATTGCCACATCACTTGGGATTGGATTTTGTCTTGCCATTGGTGTCTAAGAGGCTGACTTTCGGTCCCAGTTCTTTCATTCTCGCCCTAACTATCAAGCTTACTTGTTGACTATTTGTAGGATATAGCAATTGCCTGGAAGAGCGTTATGTTAAAAAAAATAAACTTCTAAAAAGAAAACTCAGTGAGAAAGAACATTTGTTTCAACTTGTAACAGTGTAAACATGAATAAATATTATTGCATGGACTCATATTTATTTTCCAGTAAGCTTTGCTGTTTTGTAGTTTGGGGATTTTAGGATCTTGGTATATTTATGCTCCGTCTCTGATGTAGTTGGCTGAGTGTGTGGAGTAAAGACTTCTTAATGCGTCAAGGCTCTGAAGAAGAAGGCACCGCTGTCGGAGTGATCCTAGAGTGCACAACATGGTCCTAGTGGGGGAGTAGCTTGCTATTTTCCCTGTCAGCGATTTGAAGGGCTAATGGGGAACTTATAGAATGTATGTTCTGGTACTTAGACTGTTGAAAAACCATGCTTAAACCTGGGTTTAGACATCTTATAATCCCCACTGTCTGAGCCAGTTTGGGCTGCTATAACAAAGTATCACAGACTGGGTGGCTTATAAACAACAGAAATTTATTTCTCACAGTTCTGGAGGCTGGGAGTCTGAGAGCAGGGAGCCAGCATGGTCAGGTTCTGGTGAGAGCCCTCTTCTGGGCTGCAGATTTGTGCTTCTCATTGCATCCTCCCATGGCAGAGAGCAGACAAGGGAAGCAAGCTCTCTGGTGACTCTTAGAAGGGCGCGAATCCCATTCATAGAGGCTCCACTCTTATGACTCATCTCCTAATACCATCCATCACGTGGAAGTGGGTTAGGGTTTCAACATATGAATTTTGGGGGGGACACAAGCATTCAGTGTGTAGCACCCACCTACTCCCTCTTGTTTCACTGAGACTGAGTTTGAGGATCAGTTACCATTTATTATCAGACCTGCACCACTGTCTTTTCTAGACACAGAGCTTTCTTCATGCATCTGTTATCTCCCATCCTCTGTGGGTAGTTAGGTTGGTGAACTCTACCTTAGTCACCTCGTCAGGCACACCAGCTTACTCAACTGCTCTTTCCTAGACGCCCTCCCACCTCCCACCTGGATTGTCACTCACATTCTTTGGTTAATATCCCATCTCTTTCATTTAAAAAATCCTGCCAAAGATTCCTCCATGAATCTCCTAAATTCTTAACTAACTAGCCCTATGTGGTTTCAGTCTTGCGATTATTCCAGCAAACACTTAACAAGAAGGAAGAAAGAAGAAAGAGAACAAATAATAAAACTAATATTTATTGATGACCTATTAGATGGCTGGAACTTTTAGGTTCTATTATTACCATTTCTCAAAGCAGAAATTGAGGCTCAGAGAGGTCAAAGATCTCACAGTTTTTGTGTGTGTTTCAAATCAGGACCTAAACTTAGATCTGTCTGATTCAAAGGTCCATATTCTTTATATAATAATAATATTTGTACCTTTTTGCTGGGATCATTGTTTTCTTTGAAACTTTGTCATTGTAAAATAAAACACATAGAAAACCACATACAACAAATATGTAGCTTAGTGGAATTTTTTAAGGTGAACAATTACCCTTGTATGTGCCATGAAATTCAAGAAATAGAACTTTCCAGACACCCTGGGGGGGAGCCCATTTGGCTCATCCCCACCACTGCCCACTCCCTCCAAAAGTAGCCACTACCCTGACTTCTTTGCATAGTCACTTCCTTCCATTTTTAAATGGTTTTGTCCCTCAACTGTGCATCCAAGACAGTATTTATTTGATATGTTTTTTAAGTTTTGTAATTATAGATTGCCCTATGTCCATTTCTTTTCCTTAAAAATTATATGTTGAAGAGCTGGGCCATTTGAGTTTCCCAAAGGCAAGATTTTGCTGCTTGTATATGAATGGAGCATTTTGACATGTGCTTCTGGCCTCTGTATTTCTTGCAAATTGGCAGTTGAATATGGAGGTTAGATCAGACTCAGGTTTGATCTCTTTGACAAGACTATTGGTGGCCTTGTGTTTTTTCATCAGGAGGAGCACAGTGCCTGCTTTTCACTCTTTTTGGATGTTAGCAACTGTTGATCCTCAATGCCTAGATCCATTAATGTATAGGGGTTGCCAATAATGGTGTTCTAATTCCACCATTTTGTTTTTATTTCTTAGTTGGAATAATTTTATAAGATAATATTTCCCCTCATCTACTATTTGGTTACCCAGAGGCATAGTTCAGACAGGAAAGGCAGAATAAGTGCTTGATTTTCTCCCTTCATTTACCCAGTTTCTGAGATCACACATTAGTTCTCTGTCATCTTTAGAAAGTGGCCAGTTTAAAAAAAGTCACTATAAACCCATGGATTTAAATATTTACGTTGGGGGCCGGCCCCGTGGCTTGGTGGTTAAGTGCGCACGCTCTGCTACTGGCGGCCCGGGTTGGGGGCCCGGGTTGGGATCCCGGGCGCGCACTGACGTACCACTTCTCCGGCCATGCTGAGGTTGCGTCCCATGTACAGCAACTAGAAGGATGTGCATCTGTGACATACAACTATCTACTGGGGCTTTGGGGGAAAAAATAAATAAAAATAAATAAATAAATAAATATGTATGTTGGGTTTCAATCCCTTGCAATTTTTTTTTTATTGATATTTTAATGGTTTCTAACATTGTGAAATTTTGGGTTGTACATTTTTGTTTGTCCATCACCCCATATATGACTCCCTTCACCCCTTGTGCCCACCCCCCACCCCCACTTCCCGGGTAACCACAGTCCAGTTTTCTCTGTCCATGTGTTGGTTTATATTCCACATATGAGTGAGATCATACAGTGTTTGTCTTTCTCTTTCTGGCTTATTTCACTTAACATAATATGCTCCAGGCCCATCCATGTTGTTGCAAATGGGACGATTTTGTCTTTTTTTATGGCTGAGTAGTATTCCATTGTATATATATACCACATTTTCTTAATCCAATCGTCAGTCGAGGGACACTTAGGTTGCTTCCACTTCTTGGCTATGGTGAATAATGCTGCAATGAACATAGGGGTGCATAAGCCTCTTTGGATTGTTGATTTCAGGTGCGTTGGATAGATTCCCAGTAGTGGGATGGCTGGATCATAGGGCATCTCTATTTTTAATTTTTTGAGGAATCTCCATACCGTTTTCCATAGAGGCTGCACCAATTTGCATTCCCACCAGCTGTGTATGAGGGTTCCTGTTTCTCCACATCCTCTCCAACATTTGTTGTTTTTTGTCTTGGTGATTATAGCCATTCTAACGGGCGTGAGGTGGTATCTTAGTGTTGTTTTGATTTGCATTTCCCTGATGATTAGTGATGTTGAGCATCTTTTCATGTGCCTATTGGCCATCTGTATATCTTCCTTGGAGAAGTGTCTGTTCATTTCCTCTGCCCATTTTTTGATCGGGTTGTTTGTTTTTTTGTTGTTCAATTGTGTGAGTTCTTTATATATTATGGAGATCAACCCCTTGTCAGATGTATGTTTTGCAAATATTCTCTCCCAGCTGGTTGGTTGTTTGTTCATCTTGATTCTGGTTTCATTTGTCTTATAAAAGCTCTTTAGTCTGATAAAGTCCCACTTGTTTATTTTTTCTTTAGTTTCCCTAGTCTGGGTAGGCATGTCATCCGAAAAGATTCCTTTAAACCCAATGTCAAATAGTGTGTTGCCTATATTTTCTTCTATGAGTTTTATAGTTTCAGGTCTCACCTTCAGGTCTTTGATCCATTTTGAGTTAATTTTAATCCTTACTGAAGCTCAAACAGGCCTGGATTGCTTTCTTGATATTTGGTATGTCAGGATGTATCAGGCATATCTTCTCATTTTTACATTTCTTGTCCCACCTGTTTCTCCAAGAAGCTCTCCCCACTTTTTAAATAATGGAAAATGACATTTCTAGACTACAGTCTAGGAACAAAAAATGCTCACTGTTACTGGATTGCTTATTCTTTCTATGCTTTTCCGGTGGATAGACCTAGGAAATAAACATGTTCACATGTATATTTAAAAATAAAATATCTCATAAGTTCATGTTGGTACGTCCAATTCAAATTCAGTACTACTGGACCTTTGCTTAAACTCTTTGCCTTATATCTGTATCTTTCTTCTACTTCAAGAAAGACACAGGGGATGATGGAATGAGACTATCCTATAATTACTCATTTGCTTTACTCCATGTCAGACATAAAACAATCTAGGAATAGCAATACTAATAGTACACCACCAATTCTGATTACTGAAAATAGTTAAATAAAATTACTAAACATAGTTAAATACAATTTTTATTAAAAAAAGAATGAACACCAGACATCATGTTCCTCCTGATTTAAGAGCATAACAGTTCCTATAGTTTTTCAAAGGGATCAAATCTGAGTCTGCTCAAGTCTCTGGATCTAGACACTTGTAAATTTCTGCCAATTGACAGGAAATATGCTATCCTCACCCTTCTCCTGTTTTAAAAATGACTGTGCTATAGCTACACTGCCAGATCATTTAGCTGTTAGATATTATAATCTCTCCCTGCTCATTCTCTTTTAGTCTTAGTTCTCTAATTAATTATCCATTTAATACTCATCACAAGTCTTTTTGTTGATGTCCCTCTAGTCATTTTGTTTGTCTGAATCTTGTTTTCTGTGAATTACTTAGGGAGGTCTCATGGAAACCAGGTTCCCTGAGTTTTGCATCTTAACAAGAGTTTGAGGCCATTTTACTTGAAGGTCAGGTTTGCTGGGTATAAAATTTTTGGCTCATATCTTCTTTCCTTGAGTATCTGAAATATGTTTCCTTATTTTCTTTTGGCACAAGAGTTGCTATTTAATAGTCTGATGAAAACCTAATTTCATTCTTTCATAGATCACATGCTCTTTTTGTCCAATGTCCACATTATTTTTTCCTTTTTTCTTTAAAGTCTAGCAATTTTATGAGAATATGACTTGGTGCTGATCATTCTGGGTCGATATTCTCGAGGATACGTAGAGCTCTTTCAATATGTGGCTTCACAGCTGTTTTTCTTCTAATTTGAGGAAAATATGTTTTTTTTTTGCTTGAGGAAGACTGTCCCTGAGCTAACATCTGTGCCAATCTTCCTCTATTTTGTATGTGGGTCACTTCCTTAGCATGGCCTGATGAACAGTATGCAAGTTCGTGCCTGTGATCTGAACCTGTGAACCTTGGGCCGCAGAAGTGAAGCACGCAAACTTAACCACTATGCCACTGGGCTGGCCCCAAGGAAAATATTTTTGAGTTATAGTTTTTACTATTTGTTCTGCTCCCTTGCTTTGGTATTCTTTTTCAGGGACTGCTATTATTCACATGTTATATTATCTTTGTTTATCTCCATTATTTTCCATTTTCTCTTGATTCTTTTAAAATCTTTTAATAAATTTCTTTTTTTATTTAAAAAAAAATCCCTCGTTTTTCCCTTCTGAGGACACTATTAATTGTATTTATTTGCTTTGGTGTTCCTTATAAGTTAGTCATTTCTAAAATGATTTTTTATGTGTAATTTTTTCTTGATTTTTATCCCCTCATTACCGAATTTTTCTAATTCTGATTTATTGTTCTTTCATGTCTCATATTGTTTTCTTAATGTTTTTAATTTGTTTTGAAAGAGTATATTACAGTTTTGATCTTTTTTTTTCATTTTGAATATGTCCTTTTTCTTTTGAATATGTCTCTGGCATGCTTCCATTGTCGGTAGGGATGTTGTTCTGATACATATTTTATTTTTTCTGATAGTCACTTTGTATGGGAATTGGCCTGTATGTTTCTCGATTGCTCATTTTTATGTGAATTTAGTTCTTCTGAATTTTTAGAAGGTAGTGAGTTCATAGAGCTTTACTAACTTTGTGGCGCTCTTTCTTAGGTTGTCTGTGTACAGTGTTAAAAAAGAAACAAGTGGCAGCTTTCGTTCTGAGAGTTCCTGACTGTTTCCCCTCTTTTCCTATCCCCATTTTTAGCCATGCTTTCTCTTTCTTTTGTCTCTATTGTCCCTATCCTGCTCAGTTTTGGTTACACTCCTGACGTGTCTCCTCACGTGGAGCCCTTTCCTGGAAGGGAAGTTTGGCTAGTTGGTTTGGAGGGTTCAGAGGAGCTGGACATCTTGAGCCTCTTCAACTTTCTAGTCACAGATTCAGCTGCTCCTCTCAGATTCATCCACCACACTTTCAGTGAATACCTGTTGGATTTTTTTGGGTTCTCTTGCTCCCAGGCTTGCCCTGTTCCTTCCCTCTGCTTTTTCCCTCACAGATACCAATACTCAGGTACTGGGGGAGTAGGTACTTTAGCGCTATCCACTTGTATTTTGGGATATATAGAGAAATCGCGTCACCTAGTTTTGTCACAAATGTTGTCCCTGTGTTTCGGTTTTGCTATCTACATGCTCTGTCTGCGCTTTTATGTGAAGATTCTGGAAGATCTAAAACTATGCTGTTGACACCACAGCCATCTTCCCAGAATTCCTGTCACTTCCTTCCATGAAAGCTTGTCATTGGGCTGAACTGAAGGATAGTGGTGGACCTGCCTCACAGTGACCGCGCGTGGTAAATAACAACTGGTTAACAGTTCTTTATTCAAATTCAAGAGGCTACTTGCCGCCGTCCTTTCAATTTTCTCATACTCTCTGGAATTATCAGCCACATCTGCAGCCAGGTCTCTAGAATATGCCTCAACATGTCCGCTCTTCTCTACTCTAACCCCAGAAGACTGAGTGGGAGCCAAGATTTATAGTCAACCACTATAACTATAAATCTTATATATAACTAATGTTATAGTTAACATTGCACCTCCCTTTTTGTTTGCCTATAAAACATGTGTTTGGTTTCTGTGTAAAATGTGCTGTTATAAAAACACAAGGGTATACGTATCTGAAATAACCTTAAGTGAAAATAAGTACATTAATTAGCATACAGTAGATTCTTATTGTTAAGTGAGAAAGCAGCCCTTCCTGTGGGAATTGGCGTTAAACAGGATGATTGATAAATTGTTATATTCGCGCAGTGTCGCTCAGTGATATAATCATGCCTTTTGTAAATATTTAGTCAAGAGAGCAATCCAGCTGTTCCCAGTCAGGTTTCATCCAGTGTCAGCCAATGCTCTGTGCCTCTGATTTATCTCTCGTGCTGTTTAAGCATTGAGGAAGCTCACATTTTTATGAGCCTCTAAATACCCATAAGAGTAAATAGTGAAAATGATGGTTATAACAGCAATAGCCCAAGTAATTATAAAGAAGGATATCTGTGATGGCCAGAAATAAGAATAAGGAAGAGGCTATTTTTTTCTTTCTTTGTGTAGAAATAAATGTCACTACCTCTACCTTTAGAATAGCGCTAATGCTAACACGCCAATCACCCCTCCTTATCAGGGTCATAAAAGACCCATGGATGTGACCGGAAAGTTCTGGTGAACTGAATTTTTACCCTTTGACCATTTGTTGACTGAGGAATAAAAGAATGTCCTAGAATGTACTTTTCCATTCTCTTATTTTGAGTTGTTCAGTATGAAAAAGTGCTTGTTTTAGGTGTTTGGAGTTATAGCATTTGGGGGAGGCAGAATTATTTTCCTGAACACTTCAAGGTTGCCCTGTGAAGGTGGGAGCAGAGAGGGAAGATGGCTGCAGAGAGAGAAGCCCTATATGGAACAGGAGAAGACGTAGTTCTGCAGCCACTTTTCCTACTAGAGGAGGGAACAGGCTGGCGGAGCAGAGCCACAGTGGAGGAGCCCCCTAGGAGGCAGTCTCCATTCGAGTCCGAGAGTGTGTAGACCAAAGCCCCCACCCCAGGGAGACAGAAGAGTAATAGAAGATAGGAGGCTAAGGCCTGTAGTTGTATGAATTAGCAGAGCTTCTTACTCCAAGAGACCATAGGTGGAACAGAAACAGAGATGCAAAATATATCTGTTGTTCATATTGTTTTCTGCTACATTTAAGAATTTGTTCAATTTTCTGTCATTTGGAATCTGGACCTAAGGAACTTCAGAAGCACCAATACATTCACCACCATTATTTTTCTGGTTTACCCCAGTTAATCCTTTTGCTATAGGGTAGAGTTAAAGTAATCAGGGTAAGTAACAACTGGGTTTTTATAGCAAAAAATATACACTAAAAAATACAAGTGAAGGTTGTTTTTCGTTAATTAGAAAAGGTCTGAGTCTGAGCATGAGTTGCAGTTAAATATTATGTGACTAATTATTACTTAGAGGTTTGTGTTATATTTCCATTTATATAATGAGTATCTGAACTTACTACATATATAGGAATTTTTTTCATGGCAAAGGCTAACTGCTTCGAAAGAGAGAAAAGGTGAGGCTGAAAAGGAAGAGTTGGCTAAGTTGATTCATGGAGATGCACACAAGAACGCCAATGATAATTTTAATTCAGACGGACGCTATTAAATGAGTCAGTGTTGCCAATATCTGACCATTTCAGAAGGAAATGGTGAAAAGTGTGAGCCCAAAGTGGAGGAGAAGTTCACCATCAAACAAAAGCACAGCAGAGACCTTTCCCTGAAGATCCTGGCCAAGAGCTAGGCCATACTTTGTAGGTGTAGTTGGCATAGTAGGAGGAGCGAGGAACCTCATCTGGTCTCATTATGTATCTTATAACAATAACACAATTAATTAAGGATCTTTCTGAAGGTAGTGTGACATTCCAAAGCTATATCTTTAGAGAACCTGTCTAGATCTTGAAAAGCACTTCTTTGCCTAATGACTACCTTATTTCTACAAGTAATAGAAACCGCAGTGAAAAGCCCATTATTTACATTATTCCAATTGATATTTCCTCATAAATTACACTTTTGTTTTCCAGACCCATTACATTTCCTGTGTGGCTAATTATATTAGGCAGTTCCTTTAATTTACACACTGTTTCCTGCAACTTACACTCATTTCTCAGAAAATGCTTGGTAAGCATCCTCATCCTTTGCTTTTAAAGAGCAGACCAAGGTTATTGCAAGCATCCAACAAGTGTTTAACACCTTCTTTAAAAATAGATCATTCTTTTGCAACAGTCCTACAGCAGTTACTTTGATAAGAAGTGCTAATAATAAGGACCAAGACCACGGGTAAACATGCAAATGTAAAGGAACAAATTGGGGAGGTGGCACAAAATCGCACTGAAAAGAGGTGGTTTAGCACAAGGGGTAGGCAGAGCAACCCATGAATTCACGGATTATTTATAAGTGAATGGTATGCTATAAAAGAGATTTATATTTCACATGCTATATTATGACTTTTTCTTTGATCCTGTGTCTTGATGGCTTTGTCTATTCAATCCATAGCCGAATTGATTTAGTAAAAACCTAGTTATGAGGGACACTGTGCCCTAAATTCTACAAAGATGCTTTCATAGAGCAGTTTCTCGAACTTTAACAGTGGAACTCTTTCATACAAGGGTTCCAAGCAGAAGCCTGAAGGAGATAAAAATGAGTTGCTTGCTTGAAGCAGGGCTGTCCTCTGTCCCTTCCCTTCCCTTCTGGTTCTGGCCTCAGTTATTCAATTCATTGATTTGTTAATAAACATTTATTCTATATAAATCATGGCCGAGGTTTTGTACAAGGCTGATTTCGTGATGTGCAACCTGTGCAGTCACACGGGGCCCTGCGTTTAGTTTAATGCTCTACTGTCATCATCTTGAAATTCTTAATAATTTTTGAACAAGGGGCCCTGCATTTTCATTTTGCAGTGGGGCCCATAAATTATTTAGCTGGTCCTAATTATAGGAGATACTAGAAGGAAAAATAATAAACCAAATAAGGATCATGACCCTAGGGAGTTTACATTATACATCTGTTCTAGTTACTTAAAATCTAAGCCCTGTGGCTTTCTCTCCTGGCAGATATTCAAGAAAATTGCAGGGAGTATCGCTGTGGAGGGAAAGTCCCCTGCATCCGGACTGGAAGGCCAGTGACTCTGACGTGACACTGAGATTCCAAGAGCAGATTCTGGACATCCTTTGTAGGCCTCGAATGGATGGAGCCTTTCTATATTTAGCTGTTGTCTGTGTTTGTGAATCTGACTGAACTTAGGACTGTGGAGAGTTCATTCAATTTTTTCCCTATCTACCTTTTGGAAGCTGTTTTGATATAACCAGGAAGTATAATAATAAAGTGACTGTCTCAGGTATTTACTGGGGGACCTGCCTGGGCTGTGAACGGGAGGAGCAGAAGCGTGACAGGATCATGGAACATTTGTGCCATGCTTAGAGGGGCTGATCAGCTGGAAAATCCCTTCACTGCTCCACTCAAAGCAACTGAAATAAGCAGACACACTCCGCTGCCTTGGTCTCTCCATGTTTTCTCTCCCTGTGGCCTATAATAGTCCATGATTTGGATGGTGACCTGGTAGAGGGACTTTCCTTTGCCATGAATAGGACATCAAGAAAGAAAAAGGAAAAGCAAGCAGAATGAAATAAACAGCATGAAAAAAAGGAATTGCTTTAGTTGTTGGTAGACTGTTTGAAAAAATTAAAGAATATAAGGTTTTACTTATCTGTTGTTATCAATGGCCCTGATTTACCTCAAATAGGGAGGATGAGAGAGAGATGCATTTATTTACTTATCTTTCTTTTTTTCAGGCCAAGAAGCTCTTTGTGGGATTGCGTGAGTTTGAAGGATCCCAATGGTGCAGTCCTGAAAGGCTGGGGCTGTTGGCTGGCTCTGGGCTTGAGGCTAGTGTCTTTTGCTGTATCCCTTAGGACTCCTCGGTGGCAAATGACAGAAACTGAACTCAAACTAGCTTAAAAAAAAGGGGGAATTTGTTTTAAAGCTTTTAGGTGACTCTTGAGACCCAAGGAGAACAATGGGACTCATCTCAGGAAAAACAAGGACCAGAGTCTTGGACTTTTAGGATTTACTTGGTCTGTTGTCTATGCCTCCCTATCCTTCTATGTCTGTTATCTCTCCCTTTGCCAGTAGGGGGCTTTCCCTGGCCCACATGACTAAAAATGGTGGCCTAGTTTCTAAGCACCATATTTTGAGTCCAGTCACCAAAGATAAAACAGCTTCTGTGCTGCAGTTTTAGTGCTAGTTCCTGTAGAAGAAAGGTGATTGGCTCATCTTGGGGCAGTTGACCACCAGACTAATTGACTTGAGGCTGGGTGTGGGATCACATTGACTATAGGAAAACTATGTAGATGGTCTGTGAGGGAGAGGGATAGTTTCCAGAAGAAGAGGGAGCTAAGGCCTTTCAGGGAGTTTACTCCATGTACACAAACTATAATCCATCAATTCATGTAGAGGTGAATGTATTTCTTTTTCTGATAAGGTGACTAGACTTAATAGATAGTGGAATGCTATTATGTATATGGTAGATCTCGATTTTATTAAGGACTTTGACAAAGTTTCTTATAATATTTGTTTAGACAAGATGAAGCTGTGTGAGGGGAGGGACTAGCCTCGGGGACAAGGGACACCATGAGAAGGCAAAGGGAAAAACAGAGTAAAGTCAGCTGGTTTCAAGGGAGAGTTTTCAAGCAGAAACTGAAGTCTACAGTGGGCAAGTTGGTTCATCAGGATGGGGAACCAGGAGCGTCCAAGCTCAGAGGAAAGTTGATTACAGGGATAGAAGGGAGGGACATCAGGCTTTAGGGGAAGCTGGAGTAGCAATGAGGCCCTTAAAGGGGAAGGCAGCTTGAGGAGCCATGGACAAAGATCAAAGGTGGTAGCAAAATGGCAGATCCAAGGGGATTTTGCATACGTCATTGCTCTTATTCTTAAAGTAGCTATTGCTTGTGGCTGATCCTAGAGCAGTGCCTGAAAAGAAGTATGTGAACTGAATACTAGTTGAGGAAATTCATTCCTAGTTCAATGACCAAAGAATTAATGAGCTAACGCCAACCAATGGGGAACTTACCTATGGCCTGTTGTAGGGCTCTACTTTAGGCTCTATTTCATTGAATTGGTTTATTAATAATTTGAATGAAGACATAGAAAGTCTGACCCACAAATCTATGCAGGATAAATAGTGTGGAGAAGACAGAATCAGGAATCGTAAAAACTTGGTAGGCTATAACAATGGGCATGAATAAGAAGAAAGAACTTAATACTTCTAAATGTAAAGTCCTCTGTTGAGGTAATCAATGGCACAGGTACAGAATAGGGGCTTGGTGGTTGGAAAGTCTGGCAGTTCCTATGAAAAGACCTCAGGTTTTGAGTAGGTCACTTGACATCCATGGTGTGAATGAAGATTCTAATCAAAGCAAGTCTAATAGTATCCAGAAAATGAGAGGAAATAGTCTTACTATCTCATGATATCAGATGATATTTGGAATTTTTGTTGGGTTCTATGCATAATATTTTAATATGTAATAAAGACAAATTGGAATTGTCCAGGGAAGGAGAGGGAAATATCTGAAAACCATGTAATAGAAACAATTCTTGAGGGAATTGGAGATGTTTGTCAAAGAGTAGATGGTGGTACATACCCAGTAGTCTTCCCTATTTGCAGGATCCTCAAATGGAAGTGAGACGAGAATGGGAAGTTCTAGATGGCACAGTGAGGAGAAATCAGAAGATGTTATATGGAAGTTGATCTTCATATTTTAATAATTAAGAGATCTAATAATCATTTAAAAAGTGAATGTAATTTTTAGGAAATGATGAATCCACCATCTCTATATTTGCCCACTTCTCAGGGATGCTGTGGGGGGATTCCTGTTTGAGGTAGAAAGTTGAGCTACTTAATCTCTCATCTTCCTTCTGACTAAGAATCCAGGACACCTATTTCCATTTTTAGCTCTGCCAATAAATACCTGAATGATTTCGGGTAAGTCACTTATGTTCTATGAACTTCTGTAAAATGGGGTTAATAATTCCCGCCCTCTCTTTCTCAAAGGATCCTTACAAAGTTCAAACGAGAAAAAACCAGGTGAGAGAAGATTGAAAAGTAGAAATCACTCTACCCTTGTAGGATTTTATTTTGACTCTTCCCTTTGTGGATTTTTCAGACAGCTGCCAACCTCCAGAAGGCCTGCTTCCTGCAGCCTCGCTCTTTTGACGTTTCATCCTCCGGAAAGTTTTGCTCAGTAGTTTACACTCATGGCTTTGAAGCCATCTATCAAAACTCCTCTGCCAGGAACTGCATTAAGGTGTTGGCAGCAGGTGGCTGATTCCCCCCAAATGCGCTGCTTATTCCAATGAAGGAACGTTGGAGAAGGGTGAGAGAGGGTTTGCTCCTCTTTCTGCCAAAGCATATATATTATGATGCATCTAAAGTCTAAAGAGGAGGCTTCTTTCTCAGGAACTTTCCACAAGACTGGAGTGTGCTAATCTCATTGCACTAGTAATAATTATTGCTTTCTGTTTTTTAATAGGTAAATATTACCCACTTGAAGTAATCACCCCTACAACTGTGGTGTCTTGTTGCCTGAATATTCCTGCACTCACCCCTTCTAGACAGAGCTGCATATGAGCAGAACAAAGCGATCTGTACCCAGAAAAGGATGAAGGCAGTTTGTAATTCCGTAAAACACTTTGAGGCTTTCAGAAGGTGCTATATACATCAATAAATAATAATAATTTTCACTCTCTCTTCTTTGTAATACTCCCTTAGAAGGTTGAAAATAAAATTTCTTTTGCTATTGATTTTGTCCTTCTACATTTGGCAAACATTGATTTTTCCCTTTCCTAATGGAGCAAAAGCCAACATAGCTGTATTTCATTTACTTTGCTCTCTGAACCCAGCATCACAGCTGATGTGAGCACGACCACAAGCAGCATCCAGGGACACCAAAGGCAGTTGTTTAACTGGAGGCCATGGGGTCTTTTAAGACTTTGCCTTGCACATCAAGCACATAGTAGGTTCCTAGTCAATCTTTGATTTCAGCGTGAGTCAGAATATTCAGATTGATTTAGGAAGGAAGAGAGCTTTGAAATATGGAATTACATATGTGAGAATGTTGCTGACAATTGGAAAAAGGGGAATGTGGGTGTAAGAAGAGGTAAGGTGGATGGAAGAAGAGAACATATTTGTCTTAGTCTGCATGGGGCAGCCATAACAAAATACTATGGGCTCTGTGGCTTAAACAACAGGCATTTAATTCTTGCAATTCTGGAAGCTGGAAGTTCAAGATCAGGGTGTTGGCATGATCAGGTTCCTGGTGAGGGTCTCTTCCTGGCTTGCAGATGGCTGCCTTCTTGCTGTGTCCCCACATGGCAGAGCTAGAGAGCATCGTCTCTGGTGTCTCTTCTTATAAGGGCACTAATCCCATCACGAGGCCCCCACCCACATGATCTCATCTAAACCCAGTTATCTCCCAAAGACCCCTGTCTTCAAATACCATCACACTGGGGTTAGGGCTTCAGTGTATGAATTTTGGGGGAACACAATTCAGTCCGTAGCAATATTCTTCTAACATTGTCTATTTTGTGCCCCTCATTTGTTGAGTTCTGTGCACAAGTATTGCCTAATTTATTCCTCACACCAGTATCATTCCCACTGAAGTGTGGAGATCAGGTGCACTTGGAATTGGTGTTGTATTATAGATCTGTTAACTGGAACTGCGGGAACTGGGTTCAAGGGTCCTGCTGTGTCCCAGTGAGCTCTGTGCCAGCATGACCTGGGAGCCAGCTGGAGGTAAGAGAAATACCCTGGGCGCATGTGTTTATTTTCATCTAACTGTGCTGAGCTAAGTAGGTTAAGTAGAGGATGCCAACTGAGAGGCATGCAGTCAACAGTATTACCTAAAAATGGAACTCTTATTTTTCTGAGAGGAGGGAGGAGGCTTCAGGTTAAGGCCAGAGCAACTTCATAGGAAGGAACAGGGCAAGGAACAAGGGGCAGAGGAAAGCATGTACATCAAAGTCACACTTTCAAGTGAGATAATTGCTGAGGGTCCTTGTGGTGATGGTGATGATGGTTACTACTGCCTCTGCACCATGTGCCCTGTGCAGGAGACTCTGACTCCCGTGGCCACAGCGCAGGAGAACATGGGTGCTGGGAGACACAGCCATGAGCATACCCTGGGTCCTCCACACATTTGCTTAATTGAGAAGACAAGAGCTGGGCTGATAAAATCATACTATTAAACACTGAACATAGACCTATTTTGAGAATGGGAAGAGAAAGTACATAATATATTAAGACACCTTGTTGTTATTTTTTATTCTCATACACTATTCGTCCAACTTTTCCCTGTTCAGTGAGATGGGGTGGGATTAGCAAATTTATTAGGAAGAAAAAGAATACATTCTCCAGCATGCTTGGAAACAGTGGGCCCTGAATTCCCTACAATTGACCTTTTCTGTTTCCGACAAATTCCGAGGGAGTCTTGAATCTCACTGCTGAGTGATGTGACACCCTTGTGTCAACTATTTTGCTAAAGAAGATTTCTCTTTGGAGGACTCCTTTAAACAAAGCTGCAAGAATAACATTCTCTCTGAAGATGCGTGCAGTTCTTCTTCTCATGTATGTATACCCACTTCTTCCAAAAAAGATTTGAGGCAGCTGTTTTTTACAAGGGATTAAAACTTTATGGTTTTGATTACATGTACGAAGAGTGAGAGTCGAGGTAATTATTCTGATAATGAAGGTTAAAAAGGCTTTCTCCTGAAAACCCAGATAATTGAAACTAATGTCTATTTTGGCTTGCCTCAGCTAGATAATAGCTTCAATTCTGTACTTCACTTTGCACACGTAGATGGTCCTAGCAGAAATTTACGCAGTTTGCATGTTGGAGCATCGGTAAATCTGAACTGCGGCGTCAATAGCAGACAAGCCGGGCAGCTGGTTTGCCAACTAAGAGAGGACGAACAAACACGGATCAACTGTACTCTCATTCTTGTTCTTTTAAACAATTTTAACCCACACGCTCAATGAAAATCTGAATCCCTTTATGCAGAATTCCTGGAACTCATGGATTTTTACAGTGTTTAACTTATAGATCCACTTTTATGGTGACAATCTGGGGAAAAATTAACAAGCGAAAATTGCTCGGCTCTATAAACGTGAAGAAGTGGGCATGGGGGATGGATAGTCCTCATTTGCTAAATATATAGCTCCTTCGTCTGAGACATAAATAAGAACAGTGCCTAAGTAGGTCAGATTTGAGCTTGGGCTTTTCAGACGACTTGAAAGCTGCACCGTGAATATATACTTCAAAGCCAGAATCCGTTTTTTGTGTGCACATTTTGTTTCTGAGAAGTTTTCCATCTGTTCTCATGTCGTGGCTCTGCCACTGTGGCATGTCCTCAGATTCTCTGAATTTCTGGCAACTCACATAGTTTATTTTCTAATGTGGCAGGTAGAGGAGATAATTGGGGGCCCTTCGCAGCTAGGGGGGAGGGTGGGGGGGCACATCGTAGGGAACAAACGTGAGGTAAAGGATGCTCACCTTGCGATGTAGCTGCTAGGGTGTCTTTATTGGCTGCAGGATGTTGAAAGAGAGGAGGGAGGGGTCTGCATTGCCTCTCCAGGGACTTGCCCCAGATGAAAACCCAGCCTGACAAAGCTTAGTGAGGTTCGGTTCACTCCCTTCTCTGCGCCAGCGCTGTTCTGAATTCAGGATTCTGACATTTAAACGCTTTTCCATCAGCGGCAGGGCTACATGATCCTCCTGTCACTTTCTCAAGTGATCTCTCTCGACTCCTTTTTCGAGGAGCTCCACAGGGGAGGGGACTTTCTCACTAACGTGTCACTCAATCCACCCACCCAGACACCCACTGCTCATCGAGACTGGCACAGAAGAAAAAAATATCTCGGTTTTATACAAACTTGAGAAAATGCTTCAAGCCTTCCTCCCATACGTATGATTTATGGGATGTGACACGACTCTGTAGTCTTGTTATCAAAAAGCCTGAGCTTTTAGGGGAGGTGGGGCATGCGTGAAGTTTCTGTGATGGTCTCAAGCTATAGCTCTCACTGATAAGAGAGGAAGCACATTTTATTTTCCTGGATTGGGCTGGCATCAGTGGAATTCTGATGGTGCCATTAGGAACAACATATGAGAAACGCTTTTGTCTGCCCTTTGAAATGAAACCCTGTTTGTTGCAGAACAATTTTCTTTGCTGGCCATACACTGGTTCCACACACTGCCCATTGGCTCCCAGAGCTGGCTAGATCTCAAGGTGGTATCTTACCGCTCTCATTGGAATGCACAGAACTCCAGGACCATCATCCCATCAGCCTCTCAAGTCAGGAGGTCACGACAACAGACGCTAGGGGAACAGAGAGCTCCCGAGGGAGGAGCCATAGCTTAGGGGGCTCCCAGTAGCCAGGAATCCTCAGTGCTTTGCAGCACCTGTGCCTGGGGCATTAGAGAACCTGAGCCAGAGGACACAGGTTCTCGTCCCAGCTCCTCAGACTCTGCAATCACAGACAGCCGTTCCAAGCTCCCTGGTCCTCAGTTTCTTCATCTGTAACAGGAGAAAGTGGAATTGATGTTCTCTCGTGCCCCACAGAGTGCTGAAATGCTTTTTTCCACAGGTAGATTTGGGGATAATTGATATTCAGATTCCCAGAGCTGAAAGTGCCTTAGGGGTTGTCTAGTTCAAGAGATATTAACTTGGGGTTTATGAATCATCGACAGTTCAAGGGTAGCCTTTAGGAGGTTAGCTGAATCCCTTAAAAGTGTGCACAACGCTTGAGGTGTTCGTGCATTTCTCTAGGGAGAGTGTCCAGAGCATGCAATGGATTTTTCAAAGGACCCTAAAATCTGAAAAGGTCAAGATCTACCTCGATCAAGATCTCTGTCCAAATTCCCTGTTCTGCGGTGAGGGAAGACGGTGGGAAGGTAAACGACTTGCATAAGCTAGTTGGTGCCAGTGCCAGGAGCTGAACAAGGGTTTCTGCTTTCTCGAACATGTTCCCTCAGCCCCACAGCAGTAACAACCTGTGGGTGCCCCAGGTGGTGAATGAGACCTCTAGAGTGACCAGGGCTCATGAATGTCTGACTGGGCATGTCTGAAAAGAGGTCCAAGAGATCGCTCATAGCGCATTGCACCATACCACGCTCAGGACCCAGAGTGACTGTCTTGTCACACATCTGGTGTGTTCCACACCCAGGCCTTGAGTTGGTTCTACTAACCCCCAGCTCAGCACGTTTTCCATTGACATGGCTTTCCTTTTGAAGACAGCAATCCAAGCTCTCACCCAATATTTATAATTTTTTTTGCCTTCTTTACCTGCATGGGTAAATTCTCCCTTATTTTCCCTGTTAGATAGAGAGTATAAAGAAAGAGGCAGTTTAAGGAAAGTGGGGGATCAAGAGAGAAATATGAGTGAATGTGTTGCATCTTGCCTCATTCACTTAGTAGAAGGAAATTTAGTCTAATGTGAGGGAGGAAATAGGTAACTAAAATCTGAATTGAAAACAGCACAGTTTGTTCCTTCCTCACTAGTAAGAGCAAACTGAAGTAGTTTGGATACTAGAGGATGAACTGTGAATATCATTATTGGATTCTTCCATGAGAGGAAGGTGATTTTATGGCATTCATTCTGCTCATAGCTTGGATTACAAGACCTGGTTAAAGATCTCCTAACCCCACCGAAACATGCTAGATTCACGGGAAGTATGGAGAAGGAAGTCCAGCATCTGTGTTTTGATTATTCTTATTTATTCTTGATGTTCTGTCTCTCTAATTGTATTTATGGATGGAGATTCAATATACGAGGTAAGTGCAATGCTTTTATTCTGGTTTACATGTGGTTACTCTAAGGCCACCATTATACAACCACCATTTTCTAAGTAATTCTAGCCTCAAAACTCTGTTTCTGCTTCAAATGAAAGATAATCCTTGGACTGAAATTGAGAGGTGGTATAATATGGTGGGAAGGTTCTAGAGGCAGAGTTGGAAAGTCTGTTAGTGTTGGCTCCACTACTACAATATTTTGGGTGTCTGTCTATCTCACCCCTCCTTCCTTGGAACTGCCGCCTCCAGGCTCCCTGGGTGGCCCACGCATCCCGGCCACAATTTATTGTATCATGCCTGAACTCTAGACCCAAGATGAGCCAATCAAATTCGGAATTTGCAGAATTTGAAGAGACACAAAACCTGTGGTTAGAAGCTGTTGGACTTCAAAGCTGAAAGGTCATATACAGGTGGGATCATATTTGGGTACCACGGCAACTCAAAGCCACATGCAGGCTGAAGCCATGAGGGACAAGAACTAGCAGCATGACAGATACAAGAAAGGAGCAGGTGTGCTAGAGGCAGCAGAAACGAGAGGCTGGTGACTTTCCATTTCCTGCAAAGCCTCGATTGGATTCTATGAGAGTCCCCTGTACTCTTACAATAAATCTTCCTTTACTTAATTAAACTAGCTTGAGTGGGCCTCTCTTTAGTGCAACCCGAGATTCCCTTACTAAGACGTTGTGTGACCTAGTCAAGCCGCTTTGCTTCTCTGGTCTCAGTTTCATCTTGTATAAAATGAGGGGGTTGAATTAGATAACCTCTGAAGTCCCTTTAGATTGCAGGAATCTATACTTTTAATTATCTATGTTGGCTATATATGAGGCTTAAAAACCGCGGGATGCTTGATAACTCTGCCCTTATCTTTGTCCTGTGTAGGCTGGCTGTGAGAATGCAGTTAGTCCAGAGGACCTTCCAGTGCCAATCAAAGTTATATGAAAAAAGAAAGGTGCTGGCTGGGGGAGGGAGGCGCTCCCTGACAAACCGATATGGGGTGGGCTGGCTAGATTAAAGGCCTCCTTGGGTCCATCCTGTTTTGATTCTCCAGTGGACTCATGCACTATGAGAAAGACGTTTGCAGCTCCTGAACGTTCTGCCTCTAAATGAGCACTGTAAGTAAGTACAGCCTTGTTGATTGTACATCAATTTGATGGACTAACTATGGAACAGTAATTAAGCCAAAGAGAACATTCAGAAATACTTATTGCTATTTGCTGTCTGCTCAATCCCCAGAGTGCTACAATAAATAGAACCATAAGTTTAATTAATACCTGCAGGTCTGATTACCCATAGGCTGTAGTGGACCAGAGGTTAAACTTTCAAAGACATCCTACCGTGAGTGATGTTGAAAATATCTGTATTTGTCTGTAGCCGAAGTCTGCACACTATGCCCCTCTGAGTCCTTGGAGGTCCAACAAAGGTGATCCCCCTGGTCAAAATTCGAGGGCTGAGAATGCATAGCCCAGGAGATCAGCACTGTCTGGTTGGCCTCCACTACACACACGTTTTCTTTGCTCTGCAGGCCTCAAGACTTTTGGTGTCCTCCCCTGGTGCTCCCAATGTGGTGCCACATTTCTGCTGGCATGTGTGAGGCTGCTGCTTCCCTCCCCCTGGTACCCCAGATCTAGTTTCCACAAGGATGAAGCAGGTAGAGAAATCTGCCAAGTAGCTGGGGCAGCCGCTGACCCTGGGATGCAGAAGTGATAGCCACGAGGCAATGGTCCATCATGACTGTGCCTGGCATGCTCAGTGCTCACCAGGGCTCAGCTATCATGGTTGTGATTGTCCTTAAGGTATTCACTGGGCCACTTACCATGGTGTTCATTTATCTCCTTTAGAAGATGTGGATAATGAAATACGTAACACATTATGTTGCTGCAAGTTGATGCCACCAAAGTGCTTAGCTCACCGCTTGGCCCATGCAAGTATTCATTAAACATTAGCGATTATATCAGGATTAGCATTTGTCAGGCACCGTGCTAAGTGCTTCTCATTAATTGCTTCACTTAATTTTTACAACAGCAACAATTATGATTATCCCCCTTTCACAGAGGAGGAAACTGAGACCATCAGTTGGAGGGTTTATGTAATGTGCTGAAGATCACAAAGCTGGGGTTCCAGTGCAGGTTTATCTGACTCTGAAGTCAGATGCTCTTAACAGTCACACATGACAACTAGGGAGACTGGGAGTGTGTGGGGCTGTTGCCCTCTGGGATCTGAGGTGAGGGCCCAGGGAGATGGGGAAGCACTGTCTCCGTTAGCAGGTCAAGGGGTGTTTAGATTAAAGGAGGATCATTCCTGGTTAGATGCAGAAACTGGTATAGCCTATCTTTTTTTTAGATTCCTCTCCAGCTTTACTGAAGTATAATTGACAAATAAAATTGTAACATATTTAAAGTGTACAGCATGATGATTTGATATATATATACATTTGAAAGGATTCCCACCATCGAGTTAATTAACACATCCCAAAGACTCCAAATAGCCAAGGCAATCTTGAGAAAGAGGAACAAAGCTGGAGGCATCTATACTACAAAGCTACTGTAATCAAAACGGTATAGTCCTGGCATAAAAGCAGACACATAGATAATGGAACAGAGTAGAGAGCCTGGAAATAAACCCGTGCATACATGGTTCATTGATTTTCAACAAATGAGCCAAGAATGTACAATGGGGAAAGGATAGTCTCTTCAATAAATGGTGTTTATTGGGAAAACTGGACAGCCACACGCAAAAGATTGAAACTGGACAACTACCTTACACCATACAGAAAAATCAACTCAGAATGAATTGAAGACTTGTATAGCCTGTCTGATAGTATATCAAGAGGCTTGAGAGCTTTCCTGTGCGTGCCAGCGTGGGATCAGAGGAGAAGAACTATTTTTCAACAAGAAAATTCAAGGAAAAATCATATATTGAGGTTAGTGAACAAAGAGACAAGAATTGAAAAGGAAAAAATGTGCATATAACACAAGTAAACAAAGAAAAGACCAAAAAAAAAAAAAAAAAGAAAAAGAAAAAGAAACTGAATTGAAAATAAATGGGGCTGAGCTGGCCTGGTGGCCTAGTGGTTAATTTTGGCACGCTCCACTTCAGCGGCCCAGGTTCGGTTCCCAGGCGCGGACCTACACCACTTGTTGGCGGCTGTGCTGTGGCAGCGACCCACATACAAAACAGAGGAGGATTGGCACAGATGTTAGCTCAGGGCAAATCTTCCTCAGCCTCCTCCCCCAAATAAAAATAAATAAATAAAAATTAAAAAAAATAAAAATTAAAAAATAAATGGGGCTGTGAGGAACAGCAAATAATGAGAAGCTGTGGAGCGGGAAACAAGAGATTAAAACTCTAGGACAGTGAATCAATCGTTCCAGCGTAAACACACAAATATCGTGCAAATGTTAACAGTGGCCATGTTTAATAACTCAGCCCCCTGCTGGGCCAGGCTTGATTTTCATTCAGGGATCATGCCATGTTTAATAAAGCGAGGGAAGAGAAGGCAAGCCATGTCCTGCATTTGGGTGGAAGGTGCTTGACATTCTGTAGGAAATGCTTCCTTTTGAGTCAACAAAACCATGGCTGTGTTGTCGAGAGGAAGCCTCTGGACCAAGCAGTGTTCGTGCTTATGTCATGTGAGTGCTTAATTAGTGAGGAAGAATTACTCGGAAACAATAAAATAGGAAGCTTTCCATGAGTTATAGGGCAATAAGAGCGAAAAGATATGTGGAAATATTTGTAACCACACTGAACATTTTGAAACACTAAATAGATCCTTTCTCACTAACGTAAATAGATATAAACAGGAATCTATAGGTTTGTTAGGTCTGGCTTCAAAAAAATTACTGATGTACCCACGTAAGCTGAGCTCACTAAATTGAGACAAGGTTTTTGGTGGTGACTAAAAGCCATTTCTGAATCTAAAACCAAATATCTGATACAGAATCCACAATGGATCATATATGCTAATTAACATTTTATTGGCTTTCAAAAGAAGCTTGCAAGCATTCTTCTATCATTTCATGTCCAGTTTCTCCAGAATTAAGTTGAGATCCTATTGATCTACAAAGGACTGGCCAACTTTGTTAACAACATAGTAAAATATACTAGCCGGAGAGAATATTCCTCATTGCTTTGAAATAGTCAGCCACCTGGCTCAGGCAGCTAGAGACAACAGGGGAAGTGGGAAGGCCAGCATAGCTAGTCCAGTCTTCGTTCTTTTTTTTTTCCTTAAGAAATCAGATCAATGTATGATTGATACAGTTAAGTGTCACATAATCAATTGAAAAATTAAGGCCAAAGAAAAAAATACCTTGTTGATTGTGCTACAGCAATATAGTCTCATTATGTAGATGTGGTCTGAGTCTACACGAGTAATTGTAGGGAAAAGTGAAGAGGAAAATTGAGGCAATTTCCTGAATTATTTAAGGAAAAAAAATCCCCTTGCCTCAATTATTCACATAGTACTTTTCTTTGATGGTGAAGAGAGTGGGAGAAAAAAGGAGGGAGAAAAGAAAGAAAGCTTGATTGCGTTAATTCTCCACTTTATTTTGTAGATTAAGGCACTTCTATAGAGGTTATTGCTCACCCCTGGATGCTGCAGTTTACTTCTTGACAAAATATTTCTTTGCCATTGTGTGTACGCAGATTTTACCCTCCCTTCGTTTTTCTCTAGTTAAATGGTGAGAACTTGAACTGACACTATTCTTTTTTCCCATGAATAGGGTGCCTATAAAAAGACTAATTTCCCGGTAATCCAACTTATTCCAAACATTCCACCCACAAGGCAGCGAGTTAGGGAAAAATAGAATTCTGCCTAAAGATGTAAGTCATAATTATCATCAAAAGATCTATCCCACCTCCATTTCTTTGGTGGTGGGAAATATCGGTGTTTGGACCTTAAGTAGAAATGTCTGAACAAAAGACACCAATGTCCCCAAAGTTTATATGCTATGGCCACCAAGTGTGATGTGCAGGAGGATCATGGCAAACTGGAGCCTTATACATAGATATATGGCTGCCATTCACATTACAGACATGATAGAGTTGTATATTATTAGGACAAATATCTGGCAGGCAACAATAACTTGTAACAAAATTAGTATTTGTGACAATTTTCCATGGGATGGAAGCAAAGTGTCTTGAGGAAGGGGTGCTATTTTCTAATTCACATAAAGTCACTGTGTGGGCTGATAGCAGCTCTGGTTGCCAATTATCTTAAAATTTAGATCATATGGAGAGCTTCTAGAGATGAGCAGTGGAAAGAATTAGGTTGGGAAATAAAGCTTAGGAGATGCTAAAGGAATAGAGTTACAGAGCCAGGGAGAGAATGTTCAATAGAGAATTAATATTGGTCTTCCAGAATACGAAGGTATGATGTCGTAGGCATTTGTTGGTGGCTCTTCTTGATGTCCACTAAAGGGAGTGTGAAATGGAATGGACTTAAATCAAATAGACTTAAAGAATATCTAACAAGTTAAATATAATTGCTTAACTGGAGTTTGCTATGAAAAAGTCCCAGTATGGCACTAATTTCCTGATAAAGTAGGTTCTTCTTAGAGGAGGGATTTTTGCTGTTAGCGTCTATGACCTAGTGTTACCTTGTGGGCTTTGAGAAACTTCGAGGAAAGCTCAAAGTACTAACAGTGATGTGTATGTGTGACCAGAGGTTAACTCTAGCTTAGAAAACGTGCTTCTTCAAGTGTATGGTGAACTCTGGGCTCTCACTAACAGTGCTGGATTCTGTACCTTGCCTTATGTGTGCAGAGTCAGAACCTTTGGTAGTGGGGCCCTGGACTCGACATTTTCTCATATATACTTGTTTGAGAACTACTAAATTAAACTACTAAATTAGACTATGAGCTATTTGCTGATATGAATCAGATTTTATTCATTTTTATATACCCAGAATTTTGTAGATCAGTCTCCCCCAAATGAATCTCTTAATTATTACTGCAACTAAGTTAACAATATGGTAAATGATAAGGTTATAATGTTTAAATAACTTTACAGTAGCAACTATGATTTTTGTACAAGTTTCTGGATTATTATGTAATCATCACTGTGAGTTTTTGAAAAACTAGAAAATTATGAAGCTTATTATTAAAAATGTACTCTAACACCTTGCTGACTGGGTTAAACATAAATAATTCTTGGTCTAGTACAGAACTGCTCGTGAGGACTTCCTTCCAAGTATTCTTTTTTGATGTTGACAATGCATTTTCTATATAACAAGAAAAGGAAGAAATCAAGAGATTTGTCTATTTGTCAGTGAGTGAGATATACTGAATTCTGGCAGATGGTACATAACTGATCAAAAATCCTGAATTTGTACTTGTGATAATATTTAGAAAGTGGAGGAAAAAAATGTTATAAAGTAGAATAAAATAATAGAACCTATGTCAGCCAACAGCCTAGAAGGAATCTTCCTGCTCTCCTGCATACATATGCTCCCTCTCTCTCCCCTAATTTGCTATCTGGAATAGAATTCAACAGTGGTCCGCCAATTGGCGGTTTTTGCTGTGAAGCAGGACGGAGAGGGCAGATTTCATCATAACAAGAGCATCCTAAGAATGTGTCCTGCCCGAACTATGCAGGCTGTGAAGTCTTGAACTTCTATGCCCATCTTTCCCTGGCTTTCTCCACATGACTCCATATAGAGGTGCTAGCACCTTGGTGCCTGTATTAGCACCCCTCTTCCGTCCTCTTCCCGTCCACTAGTTTCATGTGCAATAGAAATGTGTTTAGTTGATAATACCAACCCTGGGCTATATATCCACAAGGCAGAGACGACCTGGGTAATACATTCAATTACCCTTGAACCTCCTGGTAACCAATTCAACTTTTTACTCAACCAAAAGTTTCAACTGTGGTAGCAAAACCAATTGTATAAAGTCTTTTCTAACTGATTCTTTGGCGTCCTGTTCTCTATTGATGGCCACAGGTACTTGGGTGGGCAGGGGAAGAGGGAACCATGGAGCTATTGTCAAGGGTCCATGAACCAACTCCTTCTCTTCATCCCACACCCACTCCTATGTAATGAGTCCTTACTCTGTACCAGACAGTGCCAAGCACCTTATATATAGTAGGTTGAACCACAGGAAATTGGTATTTTTGTAGGTCAAAAATAGTTGCATGTAAGCAATTTTCTATGATTCAACCTAATAAATGTTATCTTATTTAACCTTTGAAGTAACTTTATGAGATGAGTATTACTACGCCCGTTTTCCAGATGAGGAAAGCTGAGGCTCAGAGCAATCAAGGTGACCCAGCCAGAATGTGGAGTCTGTAACCAATCTCTGCTCTGTCATCTGCCAGCAACCTTGGGCTCCACCACTGGCTGGATGACCACGCTGTGTGCACCAAGCAGTGTCCATCATCTGAATCATTACATTTCTGGCACCATATGTATGTTACCAATCTCAAATGTACATAGGTGTTTCATGATTAATCAAATAAAATTTCATTAAAATGCTTTCTAGATTCATGGTAGCATTTTTGAAATTAGGTATCTTGTCAGTCAAAGAGTGTGCAGAGAAATTGTCCCAATATTCCATGGATACACAACATTGAGTCTGCCTCAATTCCACCCCTACGCATTATGAAGCTCTGATATCTTTCTTGGGGAAAGGAGTCTAGAACTTGTCCCCTGGACCCCATTTTCCAAAGTTGTCAGCTCATGTCTTTAAATGTCTCCCTTCCCTCTGAGCTGCTTTGAGTCTCTGTACAGTGGAAAAGGTTCTGAGGAGTTGATGAGATAATCCATATGGAGAGCATAGGGGAGGTGCTCCACCCAATGCCTGCAGCAGAGTAAACCCTTAGTAATGAACATTGTTAGTGTTATCTGGACGTTCTGATGACCCAAAAACTCAATCAATCAATACTTTTGTGTTGACCTGTAATACAGTTGGGTTTGTTGAGTCCTCTTTTAGCCTTGTGCCCCACATCTATCTGTTAATTTCATCTAAAAATGTTTCTATCTATCATCTAAAAATGTTTCTATCATCTATCTATCTATCTATCTATCTATCTATCTATCTATCTATCTATCTATCTATCTACCTACCTATCTACCTATCTACCTATATCTATCTATGTATCTATCATCTGTCATCTATCTATCTTATTCATCTATCATCCATCCATCCTCCATCCATTCTCTCTCACACGCTCTCTCTCTCATCTGCCATCTTGTAGACATAATATACATGTCACTTTGAAGTTCTCTTATTCTAGGTCCCCTTCTTCACAATTTTTTTTTCCAGTCTGGGGCCATATCATTTTTACAAAGTGCCATACTTAAATGTGTCAAAATGGCAGGAGGTTGAACGTGTGCAGTAGGTAGATTACACATGTGCTACTAAACACGTCAGTTCACATGTGTTGCTTCTGACTGTTTGAGAGGGCTTCCAGGTACTAATTCCAAGCCGCTGAAGCTGAGTGCCTGAAGAAGGCAGCAGGACACCATAAAGTGACGGTGACTTTGTCACACTTGAATCATAGGCTCTGAGTATTTTTCCTTCAGAGTAGGTGGAAGGAAATGTTGATTAGTAGGTTTCAGTTTCTACCATTTAAGGAAAAATGGAAATGGACATAAAATAACTTGCAGATATTGAAAGTGTAAGCAAATGATGGCAGTCAGTTTGTTTTATAATGTGGTGGCATTTGAATTGGATATGTTGGCATTGAATCACCCAAAATATGTATTTATGCATTAGATTTGCTCAAAATTCATGGTGCAGTTTTATTTTTAACAAGAAAATAAATGGTGATTCTGATTTTTGTCCTTAGGTTGCTCATGACAGTGATTCAGCGTGGCCCTGTACTAAATGGGATTCATGTAAGAGGAAAACACACTTAGAAACCAGTTTGAAAGAAGCCATTCATCGAAGCAAAAAACAAACAAAAAACCAAACAAAAAAACAACTTCTTGAATATATAGGATTCATTTTGTCGTCATCATCCTCAACCATGACTTACTGAGTACCTACTATGTGCATAGTTATAATTCAAGTAACTTTGATCCTTGCTTAGCAATAAAATGTGTTCACTAGAATGTTAAAATGAAGGGCTTATTCAGAGTGTGTTATTTGTGCCTACTCATAGGTTGTTGGCTATTATATATTGGCTGTTATATATGTATTTATGTGTTTGATTATGCTTCATATATTGAAAATGTATAATAGCCACGTGAATAAATTTCTTGTCAAGTAAATTGGAAATTTTCGCAAAAGAGTTTTCTCCACCATATGAACTTCGTGTAGCACCTGCACACATTTACTTAATGTTTTCTTTGGAAAGTTCACTTCCATGAGAGAATTGCCTCATGGCATTAAACAGAGTCAAAACTCAATCATGATAATGCCTGAGACATTTGTAAGTTAAGTTTTTACAGGGTGTTCGTGGACATTAGCCCAGTTAATCATCTGATGGCATTTACTGCACTTTTGTTAAATGGCAGGCATTATTCTGCCTGCCTCATTGAATCCTTTAAACCAACATAAGTGGAAGATACTACTGTTATCCCCACTTTACAGATGAGGAAACTGAGGCACCCAGTTACCAAGTGGAGGAGCCAGGATTTGGACTTGGACATTTTGGCTGTAAAGCTTGTGCTCTTAATCATTACACTACACTCCCTCCAACTCAGCCTTGTTTTCAAAATTGGCATTGAGCGTAGTTGACTCTTTTAAGATTGAAGTAGAGTGCAGAAGAGTATAGAAACAAAAACTGAGAAAACAGTTGGTTTATCTGTCTAATATGGGTCATCTGACTGTATTAATGGCAGGACAGCCATCTGCCATGGTTACTCAGAGTTGCTGTTCCCTCTCCTTTCCACCCTCTGACTTTCCTCATTTCAACCCATCCCCCACCTTTGCCTGGTTAATTCCTCCTCCCCCTACAGTTCTTTCCCTTGAACTGCCCCTTTCCACATTCTCACACGTCACTCTGGCTTATTTCCCAACACTCAGCCGTTCTATGCAATCAGTTCATTGCACAGTCTGAACTTGGTAAGGATATGAAAAAGCCATGATTTAATTTTTTTTTGATTTTGTTTGTTTCAATTACTGCCTTAATCAGCGATTTTTTTTTTTTTTTGACTCTCCCATTCCTGTCCCTTAATGACATCTCAGGCAGATTTCTTAGATCTCTGATCCCTTTCAGTTGTTAAAAATCCACACCAGTTTAGTTGAAAACATGGTCTTCCTCCTCTCCTCTACCTAAACTCCCAACCCCTCAGCTCTGGCCCACGGTGTTCAGTGGGGAGAGCTGGGGCTCCTCCTCTTTCACGCCTCCTCCCCCTCTTCCCTGGTCCCAGCTCCTCTGGGGTAGGGGTGGGAGAAGGAGACAGAGCCATCAAGGGTCCTCTTGGGCTTCTGTCCCTAGCTGGGGTTCCTCTCTTGGCTATTGCTGGTGCCACTGGTTAAAACTGGCTTCATTTTTATTTAACCCTGTCGGCTCTCTATAGGACTGTAAATTCTTCAGAGGGCTCTCTTCCCACTGCACAGATTTTCTTAAGGAAGGTCATCTCTTTCTTGACCCTTCCTCAGCTCTTGCCCCTGTGGAACACCCTGCAGCCTCTGGCTGAGAGTGGAAGTTGCCTGGATGGCCAGGCCAGCCCCCTGCATGGTGCGTCTGCAATGTGGCTCAAGTGTGACCCCTTCTTGGGTGCCAGGCAAGGAAGAGTCATGGGTCTTTGCCACACCAACTGGTAGAGAACGGATTGCTCCTCTGCATGGTTCCCACTTCCTACTTCACTGTAGTCTCTCCAATTCTTTCCTCTCCTCTCCTCCCATGACCCCATAAAGGGCAGATCAGCGAGCCCACTGCATAAGCAGATGCCCAACCAGGTAAGGACATGCAGTTTTCTCCTTTTGAAGACAAACCCGACATCTATGAGACATTCTCTTGGGGTCCCCTTGACTTATGGAGGGAAAAGTCATGGTTCTTGCCCCAACCCAGGTAGATTATCAATTTCTTTGTCAGCCTTCTCTAGTCTCACTAGTCTTTTATTTTTTTAAACTAGGTTGGCTGATTCTTAATAAGCCATGAGGACTTATCTGGTCTAGTTTCAGCTCTGTGTGTGTGCGTGCGTGTGTGTGACTTGTCTTTGTCCTTAACTTTGAGTCCAGAAAAAGTCACTTTAAATATCCTGTTACCTTGACAATTACTTATTTAATATACATCTTCCCATTAGACCCAGTGCAGTACTCCCTCTTAATCTCATTTACCCTGTTTCTTCTTGAGTTGCTGTGGATGATAAGCATACTGATGGGACTAGAGTTTAACTAATAGGAAGAAAACACTGATTGAAGTATCAGGGATGATATGATTTGAGCCAGATTCTAGAGTTCATTACCATCTGATCCACATCTTAAATATTCCGTCTTTGGTATAAGGTGTTTGTGGGGAATAAATAACATGTAAGGTATTTGTAAATATAATGGAATGAATACTTAATGCCACAATGAACTATCAGTTAATTGCTGGGCTAGGGTAAAAACAGAGAATGAATAGATAAAATCCATATGTCACCATAAAATTAAAATATCTAATATTTTCAATTTCTACTCATGTGAAACTCCTTAGTAAAATCCCTGTAATTACGTTTAATTTCCTTTCACTTTTTCTGCCATATTCTGGGAACTGTCCTATTAATAATGAAATGGGAGATAGAGAGATAAGGAAGAGAATCAAAAGAGTTGCTTGTTCTTTCCTTGATGAATCAAGGAGTCGTTAATAATATTTGAAGAATATAATACAATCTCTGTAAGAACGAAAAATTAGAAATATGTGTAGCAAATCAATATATGCAAAAATTTCTTAATTAGGAGAGAGTTGAGACTTCACACTTAAGATTAAAGTTCACTGAATTTCAATTACAAGAGGCGATTAATTCCTATTAATATTTTTGCAGAAATTTGCAGGGCTTAGGCATAGTAGGCCAGTTTTCATGCTATGCCATTAGGTCCTCCCTCCACACATGATACCTCCCCCTTCTCCCTGTCCCCTCCCCCTACTCCCCTGCAAAATGCTTCTCTCTTATTTCCGAAATCATCCATTAAAATTAATCATAGTGAATTTCACAAATAATCTAGCAGGCTGTGGGCTGGGATCAATAATGGAACAGTGTAAAATGTTGGTAATTGTCCTAGAGTATTTCTCCTTGGCTGTGTAGAGGTCTTTGGTGATATGGAGAAATGTTGGTTGTCAATCTCTGAAGACAATCCTTTGTCAATATAACTTGTCTGTTTGTAAAGTTTTAATTCTTCTCTGCATCTAAATTTATGGAACATCAATCTAAGTGAATTTTGTATTTATTAAAGGCGATTTTAAAAGCAGAAAGGATGCTCTATTTAAAAAATCCCATAAACCTAGAATTAATTTATTTAAAAAAAATTGTTTTTTAAATTATGAGAGATTTCAAATATACACAAATCGGGGTTGATGTAAAGAATATATACCCCTATCAGATATCTTTATTATTTCTTAACATGATACCATATTACTTCAGATATATTTTTTAGCTATATAAAATATTAAGATGCAGTGAAGCCCTCTTATAAACCCCTCCTTGATCTTATTCCTTTTCCTCTCTAAACTATTATCATGAATTCAGTATTTATCATTCCCATGCATGCGTGTTTTTGTACTTTCACTATAGTATAATAATAAAGTATATGATAGTATTTAGCACGGTATAGTATTCTTTTTTTTTTTTTTTCTGAGGAAGATCAGCCCTGAGCTAACATCTGTCGCCAATCCTCTTCTTTTTTGCTGAGGAAGACCGGCCCTGGGCTAACATCCGTGCCCATCTTCCTCCACTTTATATGGGACACCTGCCACAGCATGGCTTGATAGGCCTTGCATCAGTGCGTGCCCAGGATCGGAATCTGCAAACCCCGGGGTGCCACAGCAGAGTGTGCGTACATAACCGGTAAGCCACCGGGCTGGCCCCACCTTTTTAAAATTTTAAACTTTTGATTCTTGGCATAATACTGTACTTATTCTTCTGCAAACTGTTTTTTGTTCAACATTACGTTGTTGAGAATGATTCATGTTGATGGATATAGCTTTAGTTCATTCAGCATTAAATGCTGTCTAGCGTTCCATTCAGTGAGTGTAAACTCTTTTATTTATCCATTCTCTTGTTGATGACATTTGGATTAGTTCCAATTTTTGTCGTACAAATAATGCAGAACTGATTATGCCTGCTTGTGCATCTGCCTAAGAGTTTTCCTAGGGCAGTGACTCTCAAAGTGTGGTCCGTGGAGCCTCTGGGGTCCATGTTACTTGTTAGGGGATCTTCAAGGTTAAAACCATTTTCATAGCACTATTGAGATGTTATTTGCCTTTTTCACTGTGCTGATATTTGCACTGAGGGGGAAAAGCAGTGATTGGTCAACCAGTGCAGCCTTAACATGAATCAGAGCAATGGCACAAACAGTGCCTAGTGGTCATTTTCTTCTTCACCACCATGCACTCACGGAAAAAAAAAGCTGTTCATTTAAGAATGTCCTCAGCGTGGAGCTGGCCCCACGGCCTAGTGGTTAGGTTTGGCACGCTCCACTTTGGCGCCCAGGTTTGCTTCCTGGGTGCAGACCTACACCACTGATTGGTGGCCATGCTGTCCCGGCGACTCACGTACAAAAAATAGAGGAAGATTGGCACAGATGTTAGCTCAGGGTGAATCTTCCTCAGCAAAACAAAAAAAAAAGAAAAAAAAAAAAAAAAGAATGTCCTCGTTGAGGCACTAAGGGCTTAATAAAACGATGTTAACATTTAATAAAATGATTGGTTTGATTAAATCTCAACTCTTGAATACATGTCTTCTTAAAATTCTGTGTCGCATGGTGGAAAGTGTGTGTGAAGCACTTCGGCTACACACTACAATTACTTAAGTTACAAGCTGAACTAGCTGCTTTTTCACAGAACACCATTTTTACTTGAAATAGTGACTGACAGATAAACTATGGCTAAACTATACTCATAGATAAACTATTGGGTGTCTTGCAGACATTTTCTAAAAATGAATGAAGCAAGCCTTTCACTTCAAGGGAAACAACTGGCAGTGTTTGTTTCTAATGATAAAATTTGAACTTTCCAGTAAAAATTAGAATTTTGGAAAAATTTGCCACCCTGAGATTGACATTTTCTAATACTTAAAAACTTTTTCTTATGAGATCAGTGGTAATGTTAACAAAGAACATTATTTTTTGATATTGTATAATGGAGTATGTCCACATTTGGAAGATCTGTATAACTCAGTGCACCAGTATTTTTTAAATGATCAGTCCACAGTGTTACAAAATTATGCATGGATAAATGATTTAGCCCAAGTGCAAGGATAAATTTTCTTCATATATTTCAATCAAAACAACATAATTCAACAGACTAAATGCCGAAGTAGGTCTGAAAATCCATCTATGTTTAAGCCAGATATTTCAGAGATTTCCTAAAAGCTCACTAATCTTTTTTCTTATGGAAAATATACCTATTTTTCATAAAAATATTATTTATCATAACATGCAATAGGTGTATTGTTGTTTTAAAATTAATTAATGAATATTTTAAAATTCCTCATTTCTATTTTCTAGTATTGTAAATATTTATAGCTATCACTCACATAAATGAGAGCTCTTTGGGGTCCTTAATAATGTTTAAGAATGTCAAGGGGTCTCGAGAGAAAATAGTTTGAGAACTACTGTTTTAGGGCGTAACTATAAAGAGTGGGATTGCTAGGTTGTGGGCGTGGATATCCTCAAATTGTTCTCTGAAGGTTGATAAGAATTTGCATTCCCACCAGTAGAATAAAAGAACGCTTTTTTCCACACCCTCACCAGAATTTTGTTTGCCAGACTATAAAATGTTTGCGACTCTGAAGTGTGAAATGATATATCAATGTCATTTTAATTTGTATCTCCCTGATCACTAGTGAGTTTGACATAATTGCACATATATATTGGCCTCTTGGTTTTCTTCCTCTGTGAATTACCCATTCATATCCTTTGCTCATTTCCCAATCCTCACATCCCATTAGGTTGTCTTTGTTTGTTTGTTTTCTTAATTGATTTTTAGGAGTTCTTTATATTTCTTGGTTTCTAATCATTTGTCCATTATATGTTGCAAATATTTTCTCTCAATCTGTGGCTTGTCTACTAATTTTGCTTATCATGTTTTTGTTGAACAGAAGTTTTTATTTTAATACAATCAGATTTATCAATTTTTTTGATTTATTCTTTTGGTTTTGTATTTTTTTTCTGTTTAAGAAATTATTCTCTACCCCAAGTCCACACATGTCTATTCCTATATTTTCTTCTAAAACTTTTAGGGTTTTGCTTCCTACATTAGATCTTTAATCGCCTGGAATTGAAATTTGGGTATGGTGTGAGGTGGGGATCTACTTGTTATACCCTCCCCTACAGTTGTAATCAATTATCCCAGCACCTTTTAAGGACTAGTTCAACTTTTCCCATTGATTTGTGCTGCCAATCCTATCACATATCCAGTTTCCACATAGGCATGTTTGTTTATCTAGGCTCTTTATTCTTTTCCATGAGATCATTTGTCTATCTGTACACAAATACCCCAGTCTCCTGATTACGGATATCAAGAATTATTATAAAGCTGTAATAATCAGCTATATAATAATTATTCTTGAAGTCCCCCAGCTTTGTTATTCTTCGAAACTCTCTTGCCTAGTCTGGGCCTTTTGGTTTTCCATATAAACAAATGTAAGGATTGTCTATAGTGTTCCATGATAAACCCTTTTTGGGACTTTGATTTTGAATTTATAGATCTTTTTTATAAACAAAATAATTAATGTATTTCATGTTATAATCCTTCAGATCTTCTTTTAATCTTTTAATGAATGTTTGTAATTTTCTGCATAGGGATGTTGCATATCTTTTGATAGATTTATTCCTGGGAATGCCTAGGAAATATTCACTGATATTTTGAGTGGAGTGTTTTTCCCTATTACATTTCAAACTGGATATTACTAATGTAAAGGAATATTATTAATTTTTCATGCTGATTTTTGTGTCCAGCAACTTTCCTAAAAACTCATTTGATTTTAATAATTTATCTGTAGATTCTTCGGAGTTTCTAGGTAGATATTCTTATCATCTACAAATAATGATTATTTTGTTTTTCTTCTTTTCAAACTTTATACACTTTCTTGCTTTACTGAATTCTTTGGCCCTCTGGTATAATATTGGATGGAAGTGGTGGTAATCACTTTTGCATCATTTCTGATTTGAGTGTAAATGCTTTTAAGTCTTACAATAGGTGTGATGCTTATGCAACTTCCTAATAAAGAGCATTTGCTAGAAAGATGATTCTTATTCTTAGTTTGCTAGGCATGTTAATCAAAAATTAGGCTTGAATTTTGTCACTTTTCTTTGTCTGCATCTATTGAGATGATGATTTTTCTTTTAAAATCTCTTAAAATGGTATTAGTTTTTTAATAGTTTTTCTGATGATGAGCATATTAATGAATTGTGTGATATTGAGCCATCTTTGAATTTTTGGAATTAAATCTACTTGGACATGATGTTTTAAAAATTATTAAGAAGTATTTTGTACGCTGCTGAAATTAATTTTCTTTTTTTTTTAATTTAATTTTATTTTTTCCCCCAAAGCCCCAGTAGATAGTTGTCTGTCATAGTTGCACATTCTTCTAGTTGCTGTATGTGGGACGCAGCCCCAGCATGGTCGGAGAAGCGTGTGTCCTGCGCACCCGGGATCCGAACCCAGGCCGTCAGCAGCGGAGCGCGCGCACTTAACCGCTAAGCCACGGGGCCGGCCCTGAAATTAATTTTCTGACATTTTATTTGGGATTTTTCCATCTATGCTTGCTTAAGTGATTGATCTATAACTGTCTTTCCTTATATTGACTTACCCAGGTTTGGTATTCTGACTTCACTAACTTCATAAAGTGGTTTGGGTAATTTGCTCTTCTTTTCTGTTTTCACGATCTGCTTGGACAATAAAGCTACTGTCGGTTTCTTTGTTCCTTGAAGCTTTGAGTAAATTCACCTGTAAAATATTCTGGCTCTGGTGTCTTTTGATTTGAGGGACTTTTGATTACCAATTCAATTTCTCCAATGATTATTTGTTTATTCATTTTTTTTCTCTTCTGTCTTGGGTCAGTTTTAGAAATTTATATTTTTCTAAAATGAATTTCCTTTAAGTTTTCAAATTCATTACGTAGTCTTCTCTTATAATGCTAAACATCTGCTGCATATTTTTGTTCCCCTTTTTATTACTTTCTTTTTTTATTTTGGATCAGACTTGCTAAAAATCTGTCTACTTAAGTTTTTTTCAAGAATCACCTTTGGATTTTATTTATCCTTTCTATTATCTCTTTGTTTCTGTTTTTTTATTACAATCTTATTTTCTTTCTTGCTTTTACTTTCTTTAGATTTACTTTTCAGTTATTTTTCTAGATTCTTGAGTTGAACATAGATTTTAATCTTTCTGTTTTCTAGTAAATGAATTTAATGCTATAAATTCATCTCTAAACAGTGATTTAGCTTCATCCACATGTTTTGATATATCGCAATTTCTTATTAATTCGGGCTTTACTTAACAATTCAAGGGCCGGTGCAGTGGCATAGTGGTTAAGTTTGGGCACTCCACTTTGGTGGCCTGGGGTTCGCTGGTTTGGATCCTGCGCGTGGACCTATGCACCACTTATCAAGCCATGCTGAGGTGGCATCCCACAGAGAGCAACTAGAAGGATGTACAACTATGACAGACAACTATCTACTGGGGCTGTGGGGAGAAAAAAGGAAAAAACGAGGAAGATTGGCAACAGATGTTAGCGTAGGGCCAATCTTCCTCAAAAAATAAAAATTCACTTTAAGGTATCTAAGTATATACTTTTGTTATTGCTACTTTGCAATGTTGAATTCTAACTTAATTAATCACAATCAGAGAAGATGATATGTGTATTTTAAGTTGTTTGAAATCCTGGTCATGCCAATATTTGTAAACGTTCTATGTATTTATGAAAAGATGATACAGTATTTTGTGATGTGAGGTTCCTGTTACACCTATTAGATCAAGCGGGCTAATTTTGTTCCTCCAAACTTCTATATTCTATTACTAATTTTCCTCTATGATTATAAATTTATCAATTTGTCCATTTAATTTTGCCAATTTCTGCTTTATATATTTTAAAGTTATAAGTACAATAATTTTATGTTTGTTTTCTCATTGGATTATGTCTTTTATTATTATATACTGTCCTAATTTATTTGTATTAATGCTTTTGGGACTTTAAATCTATCTGTCTGGTATTAATATTGTGATACCAACGTTATTTTATCTAGTAGTTGAAGGCTATATCTTTTTCTGGCCCTTCATCTCCATTCTTCTGTGTAGTTTTGTTCTAGATATGTCTCTTACAAGCAGCATATGGCTGGATTAAAAAACCAATATGACAACCTCTTTAATTAATGAACTTAATTCATTCACAATCATTATCATTACTTGTATATTTGAACTTATTTCTACCATCTTATTTGTGTTTCCTGTTTTCATTATCTTTTTTCTTTTCCTCCTCTCTCCTTTCCCTGATTTTGTTGTATTAATACAGTTCTTATTATTCCATTTTCTTCAGATGATTTGAAAGCTGTAAAGTGCATTTTTAGTGTTTAGAGAATATTCTTAATCTTAAAGGTACTTACTTAACCAGACTTCTTTTAAAACAAAGTCTGTAGTTATTCAATATTTCCTTCTTCCAATGACAATAAGGGTCTTAACACACGTACTTACCAATTGTTGTTGACTATTATCATAGTTTAGAGTTATTAGTTGCTAATTTTACAGTCAATATTTAATTGACTTATTATCTTTTTAACAAAGTTCTATATGTGTCTCAAATTCCACATCTTTTGTGTTGACTTTTTTCTTTCTGAATTCCTTTTTTTAAAAAACAGATCCTTGGCTGGTATATTCCCTTAGTCATTATATGCCATAAAATGTCTTTATGTTGTCTTCACTCTTAAATGATAATTTGAATGAGTATCAATTTTTCGATTGTCAGTTACTTTTCCCTCAGCATGTTGAAGATATTGTTCCTTTGCCTTCTACTGTTAGAAAAAAAGTCTTAATTCATTTTTTTAGTTAAGTAGTGAGCCTCCCCAGTAACTAAATTTGACAATTTTGGACACTGAAATAGGCTGGATTTGCAAGGTAAGCTCCGCTGAGGTCCACAGTTTCCTCCTAAGCATCATGTCTGTGTCAACTTATTAATGGATCTTTCCATGAAGTGCAGAGACAGGTTGTCACAGGAATGTTTGAGACCCAAATAATTTGTTATATATATCCAAAATATTTTTTCAAAATAGACTTCTATTTTAAAATATTTAATACCTGGCACATACATGAATTGGATACATTTATATGTTCATAATAAGAGAAAATAAGAACTGAAACAAGATATGAAGAAATTCCTTTGCAAGCAGAGTTGTGTTATAGGGAAAACAACAAGCCAGGAGTTAGAAGTAGTGACTTCTAATGGTTCTACCTACATGACCCTGGGCAAGTCACTGAATCAATCTCTTTCTCTCTCTCTTCAGTCATAAAGTGAAAGTGTTGGACCAGATTGATGGTTTCCAAACTCTGTTCTACGGAATTAACTTGGGGTTGTTGAACTGGTTGGGGCCACAAGGATGAGCTCTGGGCCTTCCATTCTTGCCTAGACCGTCCTCCTTTTTCATTAGTGACCTATAATGGTCTTCTGCATAAGATTTCTTCTGAAGAAAGTATTCTGGTAGCTAAAGTAATTAAACCACAAAACTGTAATCTGAAAACCCACATCAAGCTCTATGGCAGTTTTCATAAGGTACCTAAGCAAGACCACTCACTCATCTTACATGTTATCAATTACTGTTTTCCTTAGTCAAAGTTAAACTCCAGATTTTAACTTTTCTCCACTTGTGGAGTTTCCAAGCATAATAAAGCAATTTTTTTGGTCAACTCTCTTAGAGTTTTACATGCTTCTGGAGTTTCAGAGTGAAAGCCTTCAAGATACTTTAGTTAGGTTTTATTAGAGTCAAAGTCACAGTCTTTACTTCTTTGCTTCTGTCTTCACACAGGAGTTAGGGACAACTTCCTTATTTTTTCTCCAATACATTCTTCCCAGGGGCTTGAAATACCACTCCCTTTCTGCTATATGGTCAGAAATGGAGGCCCTAATGTATGAGCTCAGGGAGATCCTGGCTTTCCTCCTCCTCATCCTCTCCATTCTCTGCACCTTCTTCTCAGGACAGTTTTACCTGGATGACTAAGTTATAGACCTGGGGAATTTACTTACTTCCATTGTGATTCATAGAGTTTCGGCATTCGATGGAGTGTCTCTAGGCTTCAGTTTCTACGATTTTCCAAATTTCTACTAATAACTACTTAATATATAGACTTTTAAAAAAGGATTCAACTTTTTCATCATGCTTAACCTAATAGTTTTGGAGCATAATTCTTTTTTATACCAAGAAAGAATATCTTTCTTCTAGTCTGGATGATCTTGACCCGGTATGAGGTCCCAGTGCTACCCTGGCACCTTCCATTTGTAGAACCCACTTGCAAATTGCTGCCATTTGGAGAAAGCAGTTGAATAAGAGATCACGGTATAATTCAAGAGGTGCTAGAGAGCTTCCCTTACTTGTGTGCACATTTAAAATATTTCATTACTTTTAATAACTCAGAAGATGTCTCAAACTAAGATTTTGTTGTTTATAAACCCTATATAGTATGTATAGATAGGATCCATGTGTATTATAAATATTTCTTCATCATATGAATGGATTAATACTTACAGTCTAGTCCTTGAAAATTCTGAACAGTAAAGTTTCATGTGTGCAATTAACTTTTATTTAAATAGATAATGTTTTATATAACAGGTATGGCATTTTTCATGAGTTTCCATTTCTGTTGTTTCTTTTATGTTTATTTCAAGCAGTCAAGTTCTTAACTTTTCTGGGTTAATTCTTCTTTCCTTCCTTGATAATTGAACATGTTCCAATTTGCTCTGTTTGTGGGTTTATGGTATCCCTTTTTATGGGATATATTGGATTTAGGTGTCTTTCTTAAAACTTACTCTGGTGTCATATTCCAGTGCCAAGATGAGCTATCTGTCATGTCAGCTCCAAGGTTTCACTGCAGTCCATTGGGAATACAATGCCATAAGAAGGTGCAGTTTCTTAACTGTAATCAAGGAACATTTCACATGTTGTTTTCAGAAGCATGGAATTCATAGGAGAAAACAAGCAAGCAAGCAAACCCTTTCAATGTAGTCTAATCACACCTTCCAGCTAGTGTTATTGTGATCTAGCCTACAAACAGAGCTTGTTTTTCTGTTTGGGTATCTATTCTGGGAATTCTTTTTTTACACTGTTTACTTTTGTAAATAGTATTGATCTAGCAGCAGGTGGTAAAAATGTATATTTTGCTTGGTGTTTCTACATGGAAAAGGAAAGAATAAGATTATATTTTGGCATATAATTTTAAACTTGAATTTCAGTTTAAATCTAAATTAATGATCCTTCCCCTAAGGTGATGCTTATAATTATTAATAGCATAAGTACTATTCAAGTACTGGAGTAGACTCTGTTCTTTAATATCTATGTAAAGTCTCACATTGTCATCTCCCTCAACCAGTTAACCAAGGGGTGTAAATCAATTTTAATATTATCCAAGTGAGGACCTAAGTTTGGAGACACCCCAAACATACTATAAAACACCTTCTACTGACAAGTATTTTTGGGAATGCTCATGCCCCTAGTGTGGTTTTAGATGAATATATAGCCTCATTTGGCATGACTGTGGGAAAATGGATCCCTTCCAACCTTTCGGGAAGGCGATTAGTCAATATATCTTAAAATCTTTGAAATTCATATCTTTTGAATTACTTCACAGAATTTATCACAATGCATTTGCACAATATTTATGTTCAAGAATGTCATTATAGAGTCATTTAAAATAGTAATGAATTGAAAAAAAATCCCTCTGTTCTGGACTGAATGTTTGCGTCCCCCCAAAATTCGTATATTGAAATCAGAACTCCAAATGTGATGGTATTAGGAGGTGAGGCCTTTGGGAGGTGATTAGGTCATGAGAGTGGGATCCTCATGAATGGGATTAATGCCTTATAAAAAGGAGCCTCTTTCGCTCTTTCCATCATGTGAGGGCACAATGAGAAAATGGCCGTCTGCACCCTGGAAGAAGGCTCTTGCCAGAACCTGGCCATGCTGGCACTCTGATCTCCAACTTCCAGCCTCCAGAACTGTGAGAAATAAATTTCTGTTGTTTATAAACAACCCAGGCAGCGGTATTCTGTCATAGCAGCCCAAACTAATTAAGACACTCTCTAAATGCTCAATAAATAAGAGACTGATTAAATAAATTCAAGTAGATTTGTACAATGGAATAATATGCCACCATTAAAATCCTGACCCTCATATAGTATTAATTAAAAATAGTGGAAGTCAGGGCCGGCCCTGTGGCTTAGCGGTTAAATGCACGTGCTCCGCTACTGGCGGCCCATGTTCGGATCCCTGGCGCGCACCAACGCACCGCTTGTCCGGCCATGCTGAGGTGGCGTCCCACATACAGCAACTAGAAGGATATGCAACTATGACGTACAACTATCTACTGGGGCTTTCGGGAGAAAAAGGGAAAAAAAGGAGGATGGTTGGCAATAGATGTTAGCTCAGAGCTGGTCTTCCTCAGCAAAAAGAGGAGGATTAGCATGGATGTTAGCTCAGGGCTGATCTTCCTCACATACACACACACAAAATAGTGGAAGTCAAAGTTACACATAGAATGTGATCCCAATTTTGAAAAAACAATACTATACCCACCTATATGCATGGAAAGAAGATTGGAATAACAGTGGTTCTCCAGAGTAGTAGGATTTACTGAACAAAACTTACTGAGCATGTGCTATGAGAAACAGTACAGGGTAATGTTAAAGAGCGTGGAATTTGAAGTCAGACTGCCTGGTTTCAAATCCAGGCTCAACTGTTCATTATCAGTAAGGCCTTGGACAAATTATCTAACACTCTGTGCCCCAGTTTCTTCACCTGTAAGATGGGAACAATAATAGCACTTTCATCATAGGCTTTGTTGTGAGGATTATTGAGTCAATAGGTGTAAAAAACCTAAAACCTGCATGGTACATAAAAAGTGCTATATAAATTTTATTACTTTTATTTTATCTGCTAGGCTCTGCTCTAAGTGTTGGGTACACATTGATAATAGAAAAGGTGGGGCCTTGTCCATAGAAAACTCATAATCTAAAGGGGGAAACAAATATGCCCCAAATAATCAAATCAGTCAATAATTAATATGTGTGATAAATTCTGTGAAGAGAAAAATGTTTTTAGACAGAATAATTAGAGGAGAACCTAGTTAGACTGGAGAGTCAAGGAATGTCTCCAGACAGAAGTGACATTGAACGAGAGCCTTGAATTATGAGTGGCGTTGGGTGCAGAGAGGAACAGGGTGTCTGTGAAGTCCTGAGACACCTACGTGGAGGCTGAGCACTGATGAGCTGGAGGAGGAGGGCCAGACCGCTGGATGAGTGAGTGGTGGGGGCAGTGGCACAAGGAAGGTGGAAGGATAGGACAGGCCTGATCAGTAGGGCCTGGGGCATTTATCTCCAGTGCTACAAGAAGCCTCTAGAGGAGTCTTAGCAAGGGAGGGGCATGACCTGGTTGGGTTGGAGGTGAGGGGGCGTGAATGTGGAGTCAGTCAGAGGGCTCTGGAGCAGGACAGGCAGGAGACGGAGGTGATGGAGGTGAAGTGGACTAGGATGGTGGCCGTGGTAATGCAAGAAGAGAACGGATGCCAGACATTTTGGAGGAAGAAGCAATAAGACTTGGAGATGTGGGATCAGGGAGAGGAAAGGGTCCACGATGACTTCTAGATTTATCTCTTGAGTAGTTGGGGAATGGAGGCCCCTTGGACGGGGCCGACTGGAGGAGAGCCGTGGATCAGGAGGCAACATTTCTTCCTTTCACTTTTGTATGTTACACCTATTTTATCTCACAAACAAGTAGAGACAGTATTAGTTTAAAAGTATTCAGACGTGGGCCAACTTAAAATTATTTGCTGACAAAGTATAGGAAACGAAGAGAGCAGGAAAAAAAGGAAATGCAGCAAGGAAAGAGGAATCAAAGAATGCCTGTAATTTGCTGTGATTGCACTTTTTGGTGTTTACGCATAGACTACTTTTCGAAAAAGAAAATCAGATCATATAATGTAGGCTGATGAGTAACTTCTTTTTAACTCACTGTAAAATAGACCCTAGGCATTTTCTCAAGTCACCAAATATGCTGGTAAAACATATTTTTAATAGCTACATAGTATCTTGTTTTGTGGGTGTACAATGTTTTATTTCATTAATTGTTAGTTACCTAGGTGATTTTCAATTTTTTCTCTATTATAAAGAGATAACAATGACCATTATTGGAGCTGTCTCTTTGAATGCATCTGTAATAATATACGTAAGATGAATTATCGGAAATGGAACTTCTGTCGAGAGTTCTTAGTCTTTTTTTTCCCCCTAGAATTCTTTCATGATGTTAATATTGAGGATCCTGTTTTTACCTTTTTTTTTTTTTTTACTTTGCCTGGTATCTCTTTGCTTCTTTAATTTTTTTAGAGGACATTTTGTTTTATGTTACCTTCTCTCTTCCCCTTCCTTCCTTCCTTCTTTACTCCTTCCTTCTCCCTCTTCCTCCTCATCTTCCTTATCCTGCCAGTGCTTAGCTCATTAAGCCATTTAATCTATTTAAATTTATTGTTATATGCAATCTATTTGATTTTCTGTTATTTTGTGCCTTCTTCGATTCTTATATTTCAGATATTAATTATGTTTTCATCTCTTGCAAAGTTTGGAAAGTTCATGTCTTTCCAGTTCATTCTCAGCACAGTGCCTGACGTCACAGTAGGCGCTCAGCAAATACTGCAAAAACAAAGGAATTCTGCTTGTAGTTCTCCTAGAGTTTGCTGTCTCCATTGACGTTTTCAGAAGCATTGTCTGACCTGTTTCTGTAAGTGTCATAGTCAAAGGCGAAGGGTCCTCTTCTGCTTGTCCCCTTCCTTGGAAGAGAAGGTGTGCTGTACCATTTTTCTCCTCTTACCCCTGTTAGCCTTTGTTCCATTTATTTCATTATATTCTAAGCATTAAGAGTCCTCTTGTTGATATTAGTCTTGATTGCACATAGAAGCCTGTTTTACTTCTGCTCTATTAGTGCAAAAAGGATTTTCTAAAATTCATTCAGGATCCCTCAGCGGATCATTTTCAAAGTATTCTCTTCCTCTGAGTGTCTCAAGTGTGGATGCCTCTCCTTGGACCTGCATGTTGATGTTTTCCCTTCCTTAGTCATCCTCAAAAGATGTCTAGCCCCTGATCCTGCATGGTCCTTGGTCTCCTCTCTGCCTTCAAGTGTGGTATTTGAATCCTCTTCAGAGCCACAGCTAAAAGGATGGCTGCGTATCTCTCAGTCTGATGTTGAGTGGACAAGAGGCTTCTGTCCAGGGCACCTTTCCTCTACTTTCTTCCTGTTCTTGGGTATACCAAAACAATCTAGCAGATGAAAAGCAGTAATTACCAAAATGCACTCCCAAGGCTCTTTTTGCAACTGCCCTTGTCTATGCTATTTCACAGTTGAGATTTTGCCTACCAGAATGTACTATATTACTTGGTGCTCTCTTCTTAGTCACTGGTTTCCTGGGAATTCCAGTAACTGATCACAGAAAGAATGAAGGGAGCGTGTGTGTGTGTGTGTGTGTGTGTGTGTGTAAGAGAGAGAGAGCTGTGCTGTAGCTCAATATCCCTCGAAGGTATCAGTGTCAGTTAATACAGTCTAGAAACCTGGGGCAGTGAGATAATGGGAGAGGAGAAAGGAGTCATTTACCATATAAACTGCTGTACCTGTAGAGCCGCATCCATAGCATATCATGGTAATGGATATTTTATTTTAAATTTATTCAATCTTTCTTCTTTCACTAAGAAAAGTATGATTATATTTCATGTAATCTCTAATTGGCAGGAAAATTTAAGGCTCATTTTAGAAAGATCTCTCCAAAAGGTGTTAAAATAAAACACTTTAGCATTTAATGAGGTAATCTCCAGATGTCCTTAATAACTGATTTCTCAGTCTTTTGATGACCGAGATTTAAAACAGATGCACGTTATGATGATGTCTTCCTTAGGATTCTGCACCTCTGCTCCTCTGCCAGAACACGGACAATCGCATTTTGATATTAGAGTCTCTGGTTTTGAGGACCAAGCTTAAATGTCCACTGACAAAAGGAGCCATTATATTAAGTCCTTCATCCATAAGAAATCAAGATATCTTAGATGCTTTCTCTAAAGACAATGTATTAGTTTCCTGTGGCTGCTCTAACAAATTACTGCAAATTGGGTGGCTTAAAACAACAGAAACTTATTCTCTCACAGTTCTGGAAGCCAGAAGTCCAAAACCAAGGTGTCAGCAGAGCTACATTCCCCCTGGAGTTTCCAGGGGAGAATCCATTCTATTCCTCTTCTAGATTCTGGTGGCTGTGGGCATTCCTTGGCTCATGGCTGCATCACTCCAATCTCTGCCTCCATGGTCACATTGCCTTCTCTTTCCTCTCTGTGTAATGTCTCTCCGCCTCACTCTTACAATGACATTTATTACTGGATTTAGGGCCACCCAGATAATGCAAGATGGTACCATCATCTCATGATCCTTATCTAATTACATCTGTGAAGACTCTTTTTCCAAATAAGGTCACATTCACAGGTTCCGGGGATTAGGACGTGGACATATTTCTTTTGGGGCCACTATTCAGCCTACTATACACAATTTTTGAAGAGATTTTACACAGAACAATGAGCTCTGTATACTTAAATCCCACAAATGTCCTGTTTATGGAGCAAATATGAAAACAAGACCAAGGCTTGAGTATTCACAGGAATGGAGACAAAGGTCATACGTAGATCAAACCCCATTCTGTTTTTTTAGCCAATGTTGAAAGAAAGCCTGCGAGTATTTCACCAGGTCTGCTCATGGTGACAGTTGTGATTGTGACTGAGTGAGTTGTGTCTGTTTCTTCCATCCTCCTCTTCGGCATAGGTTCCTAGCTGAAACGCAGCCAGCAGGAGAGCCTGGGGACACGTAACTCTGGTGTCTGGCCCTTGAGTGAGAGCTTTTTGAGTGTGGCAAGAGGACGTGGAATTGCAGAGTGTTAGTTGTGGAGAAAAGGGGCTGCCTCTGCTTTTCTTTCTTTTTTTTTTTTTGGTGAGGAAGATTGGCCCTGAGCTAACATCTGCCAATCCTCCTCTTTTTTGCTGAGGAAGACTGGCCCTGGGCTAACATCCATGCTCATCTTCCTCCACTTTATATGGGACGCTGCCACAGCCTGGCTTGACAAACAGTGCGTTGGTGCACGCCCAGGATCCGAACCTGCGAACCCTGGGCCGCCGCAGCGGAGCGCGTGCACTTAACTGCCTGCGCCACTGGGCTGGCCCAGGCTGCCTCTGCTTTTCAGAGGAGAAGCTAAAACTGGAGGGGGTGAGAACCATGAGGCAGGACCAGACCTCCCTGGGGCTTCTGGGGATGTAGAGAAGATGGAGGGATGATGGGGAGGTGACCAAGGAGGAAAGAAGTCTTAATGAAGATCTCAGAAACGACTTAGTCTGCCATCAAGGGTAGCTCGGGGAGAGAAGTCGGCAAGTCAGGAACATTCCATATTCCCTGCTGCCCTTCTGTCCCTACCCTGCTAAACCTCAAGAGGCAGGTAACAGGTAATGATCAAGCAGAATAACCTGCATTTGAAAGTACCTTTCTCTAAGGACCTCAAAGTAATTGTTGATTTTTAAAAGCATTTATCTTGCAGAGTTACCTATTGTTTTATTTTTAACTTGCAAGACCTCAGCTCACAAATGCCAGGGTTACACAGGAAATTAATTTGAAGGTCTCCTGGCTCACATGGGAACATTTTTCACCATCACGTCACCTGATCTATCTTGGCGACATTGACTTCTGGCCCCTGGGCTTCCTGGAAGGGGGTGTTCTGAAGCTCAGCTCCGGGAATCAGGAGCTGTATGAAAGGAGAGCTCACACATTTAGGCCAGAAAAGTCTCATTTTTTCTTACCTGCACAATCTACAGTGGTTTCCTTGACTGCTATTAAAAGAACAAAAGGATGAGGGGTAGAATCAATTAACATTGATTAGGCTCTTCCCGTGTGCCAGGCACTTGGCATAGTTTCTCTCGTTTACTCTTCTCTTCAAGTGATAAAATTATTACTACTGCTATTTTGATAGATATGGAAAAAAGGGTTTCGGGGTTTAAGTCACATGACTGAGGTCCCTAATAAGGGCTGAAACTGGGGTTTGATCCTGATGCAGCTGATGATGCTCGTGTCTCTTGCTCACGTCTCTCCCTGATCTGCTCAGCCTACTTTTCCCCCTTAGCTTGTTCCACTCTCCCCTTTACCAACGCTGCTGCAGCCAGACTACTGTTTTTTCTGTTTGTTGAACACACCAGGCCAGTTCCAGTCTTGGTTCCTCTGTTGTCCTTCTTTCTGGAATGTTCTTCCTCCCATCTTAGCCTGCATGATTTTTTCTCATTTTTTTTCCAGCTCTTAGTCCAATATTGTTTATAAGAGCCTTCGCTGACCATCCTATCTAAAGCTGCCATCACCCCTAGTCATCTCACCAGTTTCATTCTCTTCATAGCACCAAACACGGATGTCTGGTGTCTGTCCACCCCACTAGAATGTTAGCTCCACGAGGGCAGAATCTTCATGGGTTCCCTCGTTCACTGGCCTGGTGTGTTGTAAGTCCCCAGTGTATATTTGTTGGATGAATGAATGAATGAATGTATAAATTATCTTCCTAGTGACATTTCCTAGATATTTTGACACCATTTTCCTCTGGGGTCAACGTGGGCCAACTTTAAGGCTAATTGTGATGCTGCTTTCTTTGGACCTGAGAAGTCTCCAGCATAGCCTACATAGTGTCTACATGTTCAAAGGAAAGCAGAAGAATAAGTTCTACACTAAACTGAAAATAATTTCAGATTGGGCAATAAAAATAACCAATCCTTGATTTTTGGATTTTTTTTTACCATCTCTATTAGGACACACTTCTGCATTTGGGCTAAAGAAACTGCACAGATTGTGGGAGACCTATCTTATGTAATGGAGGTGTGTGAGAGAATAATCTGTTGGCTTTAGTTGACTTTAAGCCCAATAGCAGTCAACTGCGGAATCCAGTTGATATTAGGAGTTATAACCTATTCATGGCTCTCAGCACTACAGTGAGAGAAATGCCCAAAGCCCAACTCATTTTCTCTCCCCCCAAAATGTTTCTGCTCCAGTATTCCCAGTCTTAGTGATGGCACCCAACTACATTGTTACCCAAGCCATATACTGAGGGGGGAGGTGTCGTGCTAAACTCCTCCCTTTCCCTTGAAATCCCAAAGTAAAGAAGTCCTGTTGAGGCCACGTCTCTGTTTATCTTTTCAACTCTAGCTCATGTTAGTGACTGCATTATCCTCCTCACACCTGCCAATCTCATGGTCACACTAAACAGCACGAAAATCCCGTAGTGCATCATACTATTTCACAATTCTATGTCTTTGCTCATACTCTGCTTAGAATGTCTTCTCATTCCAGCAACCCCTCAACACTCACTCAATTTTCAACACTCAAGTCGAGTGTCATCGTGCCATTGAAACCCTTTCCTGTTTCTTTCCACCAGTAGAATTAGCCACTTCTATATGTGAGCATCTGGTACAACTTATGCACATTTAATTCATCTTTTTTCTGTAGTGCCTAGCATAATACCTTATTCAAAGTACCCCATGCCTGGGGCCAGCCCTGTGGTGTAGTGGTTAGGTTCGGCGCACTCTGCTTTGGTGGCCCAGGGTTCACATGTTTGGATCCCGTGCATGGACCTACACCACTTGTCAAGCCATGCTGTGGTGGCAACCCACATGTAAAATAGGAGAAGACTGGCACAGATGTTAGCTCAGGGCCAGTCTTCCTCAAGCAAAGAGAAGAGGATTGGCAACAGATGTTAGCTCAGGGCCACTCTTCCTCAGCAGAAAAAAAGAAAAAAAAGTGTACCCCATACCTGCTTACTGAATGAAGACTGAGATCTACAGGAGGTTGGGGGCAGGTGGCTTGCTTTTCCTCTGTAGCTAAAGCTGCAGTGTGGTGAGTTGTTCACATTGAGTCCCCTAAGTCTGTCTAGTTGAGAAGTAGGAAAGCCTGGGATTTAGAAATTCACAATGGATGCCCTACAAATAATCTTTCCATGAATAATTGATAGTTGACTGTAGCATCATCAATTAGTAATGGAGGTCAGTCTTGTTTCATTAGAATGTAACTTCCTGGAGGTACAGCTTTTGTTCATTTATGTCCTAATTTTTTAAAAGTACAGTGTCAAAAATAGTGTGGGTGCTCAAAAAGTTGAAAATCAATTAATCAAGGATATCAGGTTCCAGAGTGACCAAAAGAGAGGCTGATATTCAGGAAACCCATTTGCTCTCATTAATAAAACAATCTTATCCATATTAAAGTAACCGTAGATGGAGGCTAGGAAAAGGATCTATTAGTGTGGTCCAGCTGGGGACCTCTAAGATCATTCCTTCCTTCACGGAGCTCATGAATAATAAAATAAATCGGTGTGACACCAGGGAATAAGCTGTAACGTGTCACAAAATGCCAGGAACAAAATCCATCCAAAGTGCTCTTTTTCTTCCTGAGGAAAAACCTAAAAGAACTTTTCTGATTACCTGACAGTCCATTTAATCCCCAGGAAACATTTCTTTGTTATAGTTTCAAGGAGAATTACTTGAAATAATCCTTTGTACAATGTGCCTGGTTCTATTTTAGTTTTAAATCGTGTCCCCTTTCTTTTTGAATTTGTTAAAAAAAAAAAAGACATCTAATCAATGCCCAAGTGGAAGTGCTATGGCCAAGTCTGAGTTTCTTTCTGTCCAGGATGAAGTTACCTTTTGTGTAGAGGCCCTTTTAAAAGAGACTTAAAAGACTTCAGGAGCTGAGAAAGAATAATACTAAAAAAAAATCCTGAATGTTATAATTAAACTGTACAGACTTAACCATCTCTCTTGAGTATTATTGAAGAGGAGCGTGCTTTTGACCAGCTCCACGTACTGATGTGTGCCGTGACCCAGATTTTAGGGGACTTGCACATTTCTTGGCTAAGTGCCTATGAGAATTCATCCGTAGCGTCTGGTCAAGGGGGAGACACCGCCCTGCCAATAGTCAGGCCCCGTCAACTGCTTATCAGTTGAAAAGTGGGGATGAAAAAGGGAAGGGAAGGAAAGGAATCCAATATTCTGTATACCTTTTAGACTTTCCCATATTTTGTCTTGGAAATGAATCAAAGCCATAAGAATAAAGAGAGCAAAAAAAGTCAGGGGGATTTTAATTGAGAAAATAGGGCAATATTTAAGTTCTCGCGTGTGGACTCTGTCTGGGAGACAAAAGTAAGTCCCTTTGGGTGAGCTTGCTGGTAGCCACCTCGTCTCCCAGTCTAGAGAACGATTGATGGGGGATTTATTCATCACAAATTCCTCAGCCCGGAGTTATCCTATTTTTCTCAATTAAATATTTTCTTATCTTCCTCAGGTTCCTCCTTCCTCCTTCTACTTTCCAAGGTGGGAAAGGCAGTGGGGGTGGGGGACGTGCGTAATTCCTGGTGCGATTCTAGCATTTCTAAAACTCATTCCACCCAATGGCTCAAGCCAAATTCAAAATGCAAAATGAATTAATAGCCAACACGGGTGCAATGATTCAGTTCAGTGCTCAGGCACTTTATTATTTTTTTTTTTTGTCTTTCAAAAATGTGTTGCTTTTTTGTTCCTCTAGAGACAGAGTTTCTTTTTTGATCTTTAAATAGTAACATAAGGCTAAACCACAGAGTAATTAATTTTTTTAAGAATCAAAAATGTTCTAATAATTTTGAGGTAGCTAGATGCAAGAAAGTTTCATGAAAAATGAAGGTGGAAATGTTGCTCGCTCTTTTACTCGTCTAGGGGTCTCCAAATTTTTCTTAGAGCTTTTTTTCTTTTACTTTATTTTAGAGGAAAATGGTAGATTCCGTGACTACATTTTAAAACAAACGTTTGGTTAAAAATAATATCCAATTTGGCCTTAACTAGAGCATGGCAGAAATAACAAAAGGCAGCTAATGTGGTATGAACTAAATGCTCGTGTCAGGTTGCCAGCACATTATCTTTGTATCTTTTGCAAGGAGGACTTCACTTGCAGAAATGGCTCTTGACAAAGTTAAGTGGTCCTATATATTGTTTGGGAAATTGCCCTTATTTTGTGTGCTTCTTGTTCCAGTAATGGAACCCACGAGCGGTAGATAATTGTGGCACCCTCATCTATCAAATAATATTAGAAGTCAACAGCTATAATCTGAGCCACTTGCTTTACACAGCTTTTCTCTATATTTTTGGTTCAAATTGTCAGTTGTTACTTGTAAGTGTCTCCATTCCCTGTGGTTGATAGAAGCAAAAAGATTTAAGTAAATCAGGAGGTGAGCGGTGTGCGGGCTTGGGCCCAGTCTCTGCAGCCCCCTTACCACAGCAGATGATAACAGCTCCCTGAATAGGGAAAAATCATGGTTCTTTGTACTGCATTATAAGTTACTATTACTGGTGCCAAGGCTGGGAGAAAGGGTGTTTTTTTAGAGATAGTCTGGGCTGTTAAAAACTGAGTTTAAGGGGGTCAGAAAGGAACCTCTTATTATGGAGGGTAAATCCATGCAGCATTTCAGCGTTATGACCTACTTTTGTTCACCTCTCAGACCCTGTGCAAACAGCAAAGTTGCTCAAAAGTGGAGTGGTGCAAGCTTGGTGGGAGGTACTTGGGTATTTACTATATTATTCCATAAACTCATTTGTAGGCATAAGTTATTTCATAATATAAAGGAAAATATTGGTTTGGCGGAAATAGTCATTATAAATATCTTTGAGTTATCTTCTTTTTCAAAGAAAAGTCAGGAAAATACCAAAGCAATAAAATAAAGTATGAATGCACTTCACTCAAACGTAGACAGTTTTTATGCATATAAACATATATATATGAATTATATATACACGATTACATAGTTATATATATGAATTATAAGATTTATATATATATAAATAATAATAAGTTATGTATATATAAATTATAGGATCACTTTGTGTCTACTGTGTAGTATCCTGTGTTTTTCCACTTGCTATATGGTAAGTATATTTCTATGCTCATAAATATTCATTTACGACACCGTATTTGATGGCTGTGTTAGATTCCATTACATGCATTCCCTATTATTGGACACTTAGAATATTTTCAAAATTTCACTATTAAAAACAATGCTGCAATGAATATCTTTGCAACTAAGACCTTATCAACATCTATGGTAACTCCTTCAAGTGAAATTATTAGAAGGATAATAAATGGGTTTAACAGTTTGTACAAAAGAGGGCAAACCAGTTTGCTGTGAAAGATCCTGAGTTGCTTTTTTCCTCAATCAACTATGTACAAATGCTGTATAGATATTTGTGGTCATGGAGAGAGGGTCAATGGAAGAATGGAGTGTGAGTACTGTGAGTCCTGGAGGTGGTGGTCATCGGCGATCAGAGACAGCTCCAGCAAGGAGGAGAAACTTCAAACACCTCCGAAATGGGAGGGGTGCGGGGGTCTTGAGCAGGGAGTGGGGTACCCATGGTTGGGAAGCAATACAATCAAAGGCACAAGGATGGCATTAAGGCACAGAAATAAGCAGTGTGGCTGCCTGGTTATGGGGGCCCTGCTGTTCCAGCACCAACAACCTCTCCTTCCTCTGAACTCCTGTAGAATCAAGTTTATATCATCCACTTCAACACAGCAAAACTATCTATTCTCTCACATTGTTCTGTCATTGAATGTTGGTTATCACTGCTTTCCCAATGGGATTGTAAAGGCTTTGGGGGCAAGGACCCAGCATGTTCCAAGCAGAGAGGGAAATTAGCAGAGGTCTGAAAACCTGCTCTATGGGCTAAGCTGCTCCTCTCTGCCCTTTGAATGCCAACAGTTCTGCTTGTATCTTTTTTTCCTTCTATACATGATTTTTTTTAAGAGAGAGATCTGGGATTATAGAACATAGCCCCCACATACTTTTTTTTAAATCCAATAGGTTGGTTTAATAATTCAACCCAAATGATCACAGCAGTAATTCAGTTTTCTTTTTTCAGTGGTATTACTTTGGAGCATTTCATTGATCATCAATTTCCCACCTTAACTACCGTATCACCTAATCTCTAATTGTTGTGGGCAGGTTTGTCTTAGAACCCATGGGTGCTCAGAAAATAGGAGCGGAAAATCGTCGTCTTCATGCAGCTTTTTTCTAGTAAATTGTCATCTTTATGCAGCTTTGTCTAGTGAGGTGTTAGACAATAATTTTCTTTCAAGGGCTGATCCTCCTATAGCTTTCTGCACTGAACTGCACCAAACGAAGCACCAAGTCGGGTGAAAAACTCCACGGATGGCTCTTTGTGGAGCTCAGTGGAAAGATGTTTGCTTCAATGGGAAGTTTCTGTGCTGGGGACTCTGGCCCAGCAACAGCTGTGCTTTTCAGCCTTTGATGGCTGCAGAATCACCTTTCTGGCTAATGGAGAGGCTGCGTTTCTATTTCCATTACTGAATAACAGCACAGGGCCATGGGTACTTTCCTACCCAGAGCCGGTATTTCAGCCCTGAGGCCCTGAGACACAGTCATTTGCATTCTTAGCATATGATCATTTTTCATATACAGTATTTCAACAAAATGTTCACATAGTTCAACGGTTGTTCATGACACAAATGAAGAAAAAAAGGCGGTAATTTATACAATTGTGGGACAAAGGATTACCAATTGCAATTAGAAATGTGCCATGTGATTCTCCACTAATGCAGGCTGCCTAAAAAAAAAAAACCGGTAGAAATTCAAAATGGCACATCCATGTTTGAAGTTGCAGCAATGCTGGTGGATAATAGAATGTGCTCCTGAGATGCAAAGCTGTGGGTGGCTGACCCGGAATTTGAAAAGCTCCTCTGATACTTGAAACCATTTCAAGGTTAAATGGAAAATGTGAGCTAGGATTATCTGAATCGCCCTTCACCTGGATAATGGATAAAGAAAGATGAAGTGGAGAACGAGACCTGTAAATGAGTATCACTGTTGTGCATCATTCTCTAGAATGTATTTAAGTTGCTAGAGAGCAGTGGGAGTATTTGCTTCTTTAAGTTAACTGCTGTAGATTTGAACATTATAATTTTCATAATAAATAGAGATCATTAAGGACTGACCTTGTTTTGAAATACTTATGTTAATTTGTTAGTGTCTAAGAAATTTGGTATAAAGACAAGCAAATTCACACATATACTGAAAATAAAGACAGAAAAGGTTTATTCAGGGACTACGACAACATCTGCTATTACATGCTCACAACAACACTGCAAGGGACTTATAATTAATCTCATTTTACAGATGAATAAACAGAGGCCCAGAGAGGTTAAATGGAAAAGCTAATAAGTGGTAGAGGTGTGAATCAGACACAGGTCGATCTGATCCCCAAGCCGATGTGCTCAACCACTCTGCTTGACCCAATGCTTTACTGGAGCTGTTTTCATGTTTCTGAAACAGAAACTTAGCTGACCTGTAGGGCTTAAAAATGACTGTGTTGATTACAAGATAGCGATATTTAATTCCACCCGATTTGATTCCTTTAAAGGAAAAAAAATCATCTATTTACAGCTGATTGCTTTGCCCTTTGTGTATCTATTTTGCGTGCGAAGGTTTATAGCAATATATTGACTTTCTTCATTATCTAAATTTTATGCACCTAATGATGCTTATTAGTATGCTTAGTGACCTCCTTTAGAATTTTTGCAATAAGAATGCACCCCAGACAACTCATCTAAGTAGCTTTTAGTTCGTAAAATGCCTTCAGTGACCAAGCTAAAGCCATATATATTCATTTATGTGAATGCTATTCTTGCAATTACTGTTGGAGTGACAGTTTCTCTGAGGTATTTGAATGATGCAACTTGTTCAAGTTTAATGCCATCTATTATGAACTCTACTGCATGCTGTTAATAGCTGGAAGGCATTGATTTTGTTTTCTGCTCTCTTACCTCAAGCCCATACATTTTGCTTGCATTATTGACCGTTTTGATCATTTCGTGCACCATCTCTTCAGAAGATGTATAAATCAATGTCAGCCATGAAACTTAAGTTGTTTATTAGGCTGCCATGTAGGTTTACACCTTCATGAAAATCATCTAATGTGGTTGGTGTCAGATGTTTCAAACAATTGTTGACCAGGTCTGATGAAAGAGGGCGGCCTTGAAACATGTCACCCCAGGAGTAAGAAAGTTCATTCAATTATTTATTTGGGTTACATGTTATACTTGACTGGATGCACTTTTTAATGATGTTAATTAACTTCTTCAGGGTGTTAAATTAGTTTAAAACTGCTATGATTATAGCATGACATAAATTGGACACTCTATTCTAAGAGATGCATTTGAGTATTACACACCAAAAGGATATTTTGTACTGAATTAGTGCAAATGAAACTGCATTGCTTACATTCGAGCATACTTGATAGAAGACCTGTACAGACTTCAGATCAATTTCACACTTAAATCACAGAGTCAAAAAACAAGTGCAGAGGCCTGAAAGCCTGTCCATCTTTTTATACAATTACTGAGTTCTTTATCCAGTACCCAAAGAGCAACAAATTGCACCTCTAATCCAATAAAAAGTATTTTCCATAATTAAGGCAATTATGAAATGCCCTACAAAATCTTTTCTTAAGGTTCAGCTTTTAAATGCTTCCTGTGCATAAAGCAAATTTTGGATTAGTTTTAGACTTTATTTTCTTCTCTAGTGTTTACGATGCTTTTGATTCATGTCTCTTGCTTAAGATTTTGTGTGGTATTTTTAAAATAAGGAGGGGCCAGCCCTGTGGCCTATTGGTTAAGTTCGGTGTGCTCCACTTTGGTGGCCCAGGTTTGGTTTTTGGGCGTGGACTTACACCACTCGTGGGCAGCCATACTGTGGTGGCAACCCACATACAAAATAAAGGAAGACTGGCATGGATGTCAGCTCAGGGCAATTCTGCCTCAAGTGAAAAAGAGGAAGATTGGCAACCAGATGTTAGCTCAGAATGAATCTTCCTCAGCAAAAAAAAAAAAAAAAAAATGGAGATCAGTTCTCTCCTTACTATGAGAGGTGAAGGGTTGCACAAGGCTGTATTACTCACGGCCAATTTCTGCAGCAGCTGTGAATGCAGTAATATCAGGTGGCTGGTTCTTCTGCACATGTGGTGGGAAGTGGGTTTGGGAAAGTCCCCTCAGCAATTGGTCACCTGGACCTGACTGTGATCTCAAAACCATGCTGATGAGCCAGCCCTGATGGCCTAGTGGTTAAAGTTTGGTGCCCTGACTGTTTCGGTGGCCTGGGTTCAGTTTCCGGTTGCAGAACCGTATCACCCATCTGTCAGCTGCCATGCTGTGGCAGCAGCTCACATAGAAGAATTAGGAGGACTTACAAGTAGGATGTACAACCATACACTGGGGCTTTGGGGAAGAAAATAAAAAGAGGAAGATTGGCAACAGATGTTAGCTCAGGGTGAATCTTCCTCTGCAAACACACACACACACACACACACACAAACACACACAAAACCTTACCAATTAGTTAAAAATTCAGTTCAGAAAAATGGTAATCGAATTGTCTTTGAGAATTTGTTGTTTGGATATTTTTTGATTCAATTCATAACCAAATATAAACACCAGGAAAATTTATTTTTTAAATTATACATTTATATGAGAGATGCCCTGTAGAGGCTTGAATTGTGTCCCTCCAAAAATATGTCCACTGTGAATGTAATTTATTGGAATAAGAGTCTTTGCAGAGGTAAGAATCTTGAGAGATCATTCTGGATTCAGGCAGGTCCTAAATCCGATGATAAATCCTGAGAAGAGAGGAAAAGGGAAGGGAAGGGAAGAGGAGGGGGAACAGAATTCCAGAGAGATGGAGGCCAGGTAAAGATGGAGGCAGAGATTAGAGTTGTGCAGCCCCAAGCCAAGGAACACCAGGGATTGCCAACAGCCAGGAGAAGCTAGGAGAAAGGTATGAAAGAGATTCTCAGGCAGAGCCTCCAGAGGGAACCAAACCTCTGACATTTTTTTTTTCACTTGAGGAAGATTAGCTGTGAGCTAACATCTGTTGACAATCTTCCTCATTTTTTTTTTTTTTTTGCTTGAGGAAGATTAGCCCTGAGCTAATATCTGTGCCAATCTTTCTCTACTTTATATGCGTGATGCCGCCACAGTGTGGCTGATGAGTGGTGTAGGTCTGCACCCGGGATCCGAATCGGAAAACCTGGGCCTCTGAAGTGGAACTTAACCACTATGCCACGGGCTGGCTCTACCCTCCGATATTTTGATTTTGGACTTCTGGCCTCTATAACTGTGATAAAATAAATTTCTGTTGTTTTAAGCTGCCAAGTTTGTGGTAAATTGTTATGGCTGCCCTAGGACACTAATATATGTTCCCAGCTACGTATGTCTTATATGCTAGTATTACTTGCTTCCTCCCTCCTGTTCAGGAGTCTGCTCACCATGACTCCTCCACTGGAGTGCCCTTTGCTCTCACTTCTGCCTGCTGAGATCGCCCATGCTTCCAATGCCAGTTCATACATCCCTTTATCTGCTGGGTTCTGATACCTCCCTCTTCTCTGGACGCCCATGGCATATGTATCTATATCCAGTGCAACGCTGCCCACGTCCGCCTTGTATTATGCCGCATGTATTTGTTTCCTCCTTTGATGTTTGGAAACATGCCTCGTTCAGCTTTAAATATGCTAGAATGCTTAGCACAGACCTTCGTGTATAGTCAGTTTCAAAATATGTTGAATCTAATTGCATGGCATCCTTTGCCATGAGAAAAATTCTGTTTTTGTTTCACAATTTGGGTATCAAATTGTGTATGCAGAAGAAATTGAAGCCATGGGAGAAGTAATTTCAACAAAGCCAAAATTTGATGATTCTAAAAGCAAGCGTTGTGAGAGCTGCTTATATTTCAATATGTTTTTGAATGAAAATATGTTGTTCAATGGATAATTCCAAGTCTAAATATTTTCCCAGGGAATATGATGTAGAATCCTTCATACAGTTGGGGATACTTAATTCACTGTGTTAATCAGTATGCATTTGACTTCTCTGTTCTTAGTCTTATTAGTTACTCAAATATTCTTCTGAAATATATTATACTAGCATAATAAAAATATTGCTCTAAAATTCTTCATTCAGGACTTTAAAAGCACCTTATTCACATCTAGTTGACTTCTGATCATTTTGTTTAGCGATTTAAGCAAGATAATGTGTCTGAGAGTATTCTTAAAACTGCCATGTGCAACACATATTAATTATGAAGTTTGAAAAGCAGTCTTCAACCCTGAACTGCCAAATTCAAATAAGCACTCAACAGCATTGAACCTTGGTTCAGATAATCTTTTGCATCCCCTATCTGTTTGGTATTTGCTCTCTGGATTCAGCCCTTTCGTGCCGTGTCTATCTGTAGGTAGTCTTGTTGGTATTCCTTCTTGATGTTAGATTTTGGCGGGGAGCAGTGTGATCAAATGGAACAAGCATGGTCTTTGGCTTGAGGGGGATTTAGATGTGAATATTGGGTCACATTTTAGCCACTTGTACATCGTCACCAAATCATTTAGCTCAGTTGAGCCACAACTGTATCATCTGTAACCATGACTCATAACATCTACATCATAGCACTGTCATGAGGATTAAATTGAATAAAACAATATCTGTAAAGTGTTTAGACCAGGTCTTGGCACATACAAGGTGCTTAACAAATGAGTGGTAGGCATGAACTTGTTGTAGATGATCAAGAACTAAACCATCTCAATTTAACTCATTCACCAAATATCTATTGTTGTAGGCCCTGAGAATATGACAAAGAGAAGGCACAGTGTCTGCCTTTTTAAGGAGGGGCCCGATATTTCAATAGGCGAATGCTAGTCTGAACAATACGATGGGTAGACATTATCACCTAGGCCATTCAAAGTTCAACTTGACCTTTTCTGGTTAAACATGGCAGAATGTCCACACATCTTTATCTTCTTTGCCTCCCCAGATCCAATTAAAATGGCAGCAAAGGAATAAAAATGGATAAACCAACAAGCACAAAGAGAAGGTGAGTGGAGACACCAATAAATAAGAGAATATTTCTGGAAGCCTGGAGAGGCAATTGAATGAGCAGAGTAGAGGAAATGATAATCCCAAGGGCCTTCAGAGGGGAGACTGTGAGGAGTGAGCCGATCCACTCCACAGAACTTGGAGGGTATGGGCACTTTGGGTCTCCAGGGACTGTGGATGGCGGGGAGTGGTGAGGCACCAGACCGAGAACAGGAGATTGGCAGAAAGACTGTATATGCACTAGTTCGATTCCTTGGGTCCCCTGCGCCATCCCATGCATCCAGTTGACTACTCCCACAGGCAGGAGATGAGAGGTTTATATTTTGCATAAATGAAATGAGAGAGAATTAGGATTTAGTGACAACTAGGCACAGGGACGGGCACAGATGGAGTGCGTAATTAAATACAAGTGGTGAGGCGAATGTCTATAATTGACCTCTAGGTCCCTTCCCTTACTCTGTTACCAAAATACTGTATGTCAGGCATTTTATCCTAGTGTCCTTTCCCCAACCTCCTAAAGACACACACACACACACACACCCAATCAGGGTGAAGATTGATAGATTCTTCTCTGGAGAAATGGTATGACCATAAGGAAAAGATGTTTACATATTGACATTCTAGCTATTCTAATGAAAAGATTATATTAATAGCTCGTCATGCTACAGTGAAAACTACACCTGAGCAAGCCCAATCTGGGCAACTAGAGCTTCCACTTGGATTTTTAGGGCTTCAGTCTTAAATAAAAGTGGACAGCCAAAAATCACCACCCATTTATAGGCAGATGATCTGAGAAATGAGAGAGAATAAAACAAAGAGAAAAAAAGGAACTCTAGAGGAAGGAGATGCAAGGCAGGGAACTGAAGAAAATGCCTAGGAAAGTAAAATTAATTTTAATAAGTTCAGGAGAGAGGGAGAGATATTGCATCTATGAAAGAAGATGAGGATACTGTGAAAAAGGAGCAGCAAGAGGGGGTGAAAGGCTACTGGAAATTAAAAATGTGAGAGCTGAAATAAAATTCCCATAGAATGATTGGAAGATAAACTTGAGGAATCTCCCCCAAACAGAACAGAACAACAAAAACAAAAAACACCCAAAAAACTAGGAGATGCAAAATAAGAGAGAAAAGATAAGACATGGAGGATTAATCTAGGAGGTCTAATGTGTGACTAATAAAAGTTCTAAAAGGAGAGAAGAGAGAAAGTGGAGGCAAGAGAAATACTAATGAACTAATACTAGAAAAATTTCTACCACTGTAGAACATGAATCTTTCGATTAAAAGGGCCTATTGGGTGTCCAGCATAATGAATGTATCAAGACCCCATACCAAGGCATTTCATTATGGCATACTAGAATACAGTGGAAAGAGAAGATCCTAAAAGTTTCTGGGATAAAAAAAAAATCGTATTGGGAATCAGCACAGCATTGGATTTCTTAACAGCAACACTAGATGGGAGAAAACCTGCAAAATTCTGAGAGGAAATAATTATCAAATTGAATTCTGTACCCCGCCAAACTATCTATCATGCGTGAAGATATGATAAAAGAATTTTCTGACGTGAAAGGACTAAAAGACGTATTTCTCATGCCATATATATAAATATGGCATATAAAATGTATATATATTTAAACATATAGGGATACATTTAAAGGAGACTGTGCTCTGGCAAAGTGAGAGTAGAAACCAAGAAAGAGGATGACTGGGGACCCCAGAACAGCGGATGAAACACAAGGCAGTGGAGGAAACGACGTCTCAGGGTGGCAAAGGACTTAGAGATCAGTCAGTCCATTAACACTACTTCTGTAGTCTGTTTTGTATTCCACCTGGTCTGACCCTTTTCCTTCTCCTTTCAAATATAACATGTTTAGCATTCTTTTCCTTTTCCTTATAATTTAACCACATGCTTATGTTTCCAAAGAGTGTATCATACAGGAGGACAGACGGCTCTGGGTGGAAGGTTGTTAGGAAAAAAATAGAAATAATAGCTTATGTGATAATTTTGAGCTTTTGGTAAATAATATTGATGTGAATTTTTTCGATCTGATGAAATGTGAAAAAAATTGATAGACACTTGGGAAATTAAGTGAATGAAAAACAAGGAAACCACTAACTCCTGTCTCTTTTATTTTTCTGATTATGAGCTGTTGGAGGAAAATGACCATGTGTTTTCCACATCTTGTCTACCTCATCCCTCACCTTTTGGTGAGCATGCAATAAATGTGTACAAATGGATAGTACAAAACGGTTAATGAAGACATTGCCAAACATACAGATAAACAAAACTATTCCTTTGTGTATCAATTTGTTTGTGAAATTATTCCTAGAACTTGGTGGTAGTAAAGCTTGTTTCTCCTGGAAAATGGTCATGCTATATTTTATCCGACAACAAATGATATTCCCTTCTTTTTTTTGCATTCTACTAGAAACTCCTTGTCTGCTAGAAACTCAATCCAAAATTAGGGTGCCTTGTTTCCTTGAGTTCTTCGTGGTTTCCCTGTGGTCTGTATTTTCTGGGTCCATATCTGTGGGAACTTTTTCAGATCTGTGTTGAAGTCGATGTCCCTCAGAGATGGTTCATATTTGTTTTAGCCACATGCTTCGGGGGCATGGCCAACCTGAGAGCCCTTTAAAATAAAAGTCTTGGTTTTCCAGAATGCCAGATAGTATAATTTTGAAATACAAGCTCATCTGGGAGGGGGCTTCTTTGTGGTCACAAATTCGCAGGGAAGATTTTTTTTCAGCTGCAGGGTTCATGATCTTCTTTGTGGTCTCCTGGAGAGTGCAGGACTTATTTTTCATTTACCTATATTGAGAATACAGCTCTTTGGTGTTGTATCTTTACGTAGGGTGGAGTGTGTATCTCTTATTTCACGTTTCATCTTGAGCTTTGTCTTCTCTTCCCAGTGCCATTGAGGCCTTGAAGACCAAGTTCAAGTTCATCTGGTTTGGCGAATGACAGGTGAGAGGCAGCTTTGGGCTCCGCTATTCATTCAGAGTCTGGCTTTAACCTGGATTTTGGCTTCTGAGAATTCCTTACTTTCTTATCAGCTCATTGATGCAGGTTAAAAGATAGATTTTAGAGTTCATTAAGCATTTTTAGTTGTTTATAGCAAACAGTTTGGCTAGAGTATCTAGTTTTCCATACTACTGGAAATAGAAGACAATAACTCTTTTCAAGTATTATCAAATGATATTCTTACAATACTAATCATCAATTCATCCTTTATAGAGAACTGAACAAAAGAAAATGAGTCTAAACTACGAGTCCAGTTAAAAGTTCTGTGACTTAAAGGCTGATTGGACACTGATCAAGTAACTAAGAGAAACTTAAATATCTCTGGATATTTAAAAAGCGAAACAAAATAGTACACGCAGTCATTTATCTTATCTGCTGAAATACATCTTTGCCCGAGGCAGGAGGCTGGGGAAGATGACCCCTTAATGCCCCTTCAGTTCTGTCATTTTATGATATTTGTGAGGGAAAAAAGCTAGACTTTCAGAACAGTTTTTCACTGTGAGTTTGTGAAGTGATATTATGAAACTGGTCTAGTTTCTATCTGTCAATTTCAACTTCCTGCCGTGAAATTTCCAGGTACTGAGTTTTACTCTGCAGGACGCAAATTTCTTTTTTGTGTGATTTGTCCATTTTCTTAGGCCTTCCAAATCATATACAAAAATGTGTAAAGAATGGTTCCCTCCATCTGTATCTGTAGGAATTCCCTTTGACTTCTCCGTAGATAAGAGACTAAGCATCAGAAATAACGAAATCAATTTTCCATTAATAGTTGATAGTGTAGTGAATGCAAAGATGAAGGGAAGGGGAAATACTTTCAGTATTCAGAAAGATTTTGTCATTGTGGTAAGTCACCGGGGTCCTTTGTGAGATAACTGACATAGAAATGTGCTCATCAGGGGTTACTCATTGATGTAGAATTGGATGTCTGAAGCCTTATTGGTCCCCACAAGTTTACCACTGTGTGACAGACAGTGCCTGTCCCTTTCAGTCCTGGCTTATAAGGACAGGCTAAAGCCATTAATATCTCCTGGGTTTCGAAACTGATGGTGGAAATTAATTTGGCCTGCATGAAATCATCATGATAAAATAATAAATAAATAGTACAAAAAAAATCAAACGCTCGTGTCCCATCATCTTGAATTAAGAACCATTAATATCTTGCTGTCTTTCTTTTTAAAGAATGAACACATTGCAGATCCCACCGAAGTCTCTTTTATTATTTCCCTTTCTCACTCTTTTTCCCAGAGGAAACTACAGACGTGTCTGTTCAACCAGCTCAGGGATCACCTCCTCCAGGAAGGCTTCCCAGGTGTTGGGTGCCTGCCTCTGAGCTCTGCTTGCCTGTGGAGTGTGACTTATCACACCCTGGATTTGAGCCATCTCCTTCATGTATCTCTCTCCCAGGAGGTTATCACTGGATTCATTTTTGTACTCCTTATGCCTGGCATGGGGCCTGGCCCAGAGCTGTGTCCAATAAATATTTGTTCAAGAAATAAGTGAGGAAAAGGAATCTCAGACAGGTTATTTGACTTGTCCAATTGCCCTGTTTTTGATGTCTTCACTATCATATTTTTACAAAGAGGATATTGGTTTCATCCAACCAATGTGTACTGAATGCCTGCCTGGGGTCAGTCCCTGAGCTGTGTACTGGGGTCCTGCAGTGGACAAATGACCCCCCGCCCTGGTGGCACCTGCATCCCCACTGAGTCCAGGCTTTTTCTTCCCAAGCCATTGGCTCGCTAAAACTGGGCAAGCATAGCAATAATTATGATGCTGTCCACGGCACATTTTTCTTAATAGATTCTTGACTCTGGAGTTTTTATTTTGGAAAAAAATATCATCACAGGCAACTATTTTTCTTTAGTTTTATCTTTATTTTTGTGGTAGCCACATATTATTTTATAACCAAAAAAAAAAATCCAAAAGAGTTGGTTAAAAAGAAAAGATGGTCTAATTTGGACCTTACTTTTGGGGGAAAGAAGAAGAGATTGTGGATCCACGCATTTAGTGAATCAAATTTTCAGATTAGTTTGGCATTTTCTGTTTGTTTTTTGTAGTTTTCCTAGTTCAGGGGATAGAATCACTTTGGTCTTATTTAGCAGTTTCACTTGTTCCTCCCTTAAGATTTCTGAATATGAGATGAGCAAAATTAAATCACAGATGACTCTGAATCTTTTCAGAATCCAGTGGCCTTCCATTCTTTTCAGATATGGAGTCTGTTTCTTGGGTGGTTTAAAGAGGTGCAGTGTGCACACAGTAGGTGCTTTATAATGGTTGCTGATAGCATGTGACAGATGGCCCTAAACCGATGCTGTGGTTTTCCAGGCTAGCCCAGGGGCCCCTTCTGATGGCTCACCTCATCTGTAGAACCTTTTGAGCCCACATCCCTCAATTACTGTTATTAATTTTTACTTACAAATGATATAAGTATCGCTGTCCTGACGTGCTTTATTTATTGTAAGACATATACAAAAATATAAATTATGATAGGATAAGAGAACAAAAGAAACATAAAGAGAAAGCGTAATATTTTCTTCCCACAGTCGACTGGATTAATGCAGTCGCCAGCTTGTGTGTACCCCACTCTGGAAGACACCAAGTAAAGGATATTGAAAGACCTAAAAATGATCTCAGACTGACTTCTGATGTGAAAGAAGCAAACAGGGCTTTAGCCCCAGAGGAATTTTTCTGGGAAAGTGTGTAAACTTCTGCTACCCTAGACAGAGGAATATCTGAATCGTACTTGTCAGCCTCTGATGCTTTGGGGTGCCACGTTAGGTTGGTTAACAAACAGTATTAAAGAAGGGGGGAAATAATGAGATACGTACATTATGATAAAAGGAAAATAAGAATCTCTCTAATTAATTTTTCTCGTCTTTAGAGATCACAAGAAAAGAAGTGAAAGGTGGTGGGAGCAGGCAAGACGAAAATCTTGCGAATTCTTCAAATGCGAATAAGATTCTGTGATAAACCCTCACTTTCTGGTAAGCATTTTAATGGATCCTTTAATTAGCTTTTCTGGAAAGTTCACTGATGGTATGCTGGAATAATGATCCCCTCTGCTCTAAAGTGTCTAGTCATTAGCTCGCAAGGTGACTGAACATACTAATGCATTTGCCTTTTAGACGGTTTAAGCCCATGTTCCTAATAAGGGTCTCTCCTTTGTTTGACTCAATCATAGAAAGGGGCGTATGGGCTGGGCTTTCTCACAAATGACAAGGACAGTGAGCCAGACCCACCTTCTCCCCGTCCCCATGTAACTCCAGTTCCTGGAAGGAGAATCTTGCGGCAGATCTTTCTGGAACTGTTCTCATGCTGCCTGCCATTTCTGTGTAAAAGTTTTGGCTCAGCATTTATAGGCACTCCCTAGATTTGGAATCCATTCTAGTTTAGAGAATTAATCTGTATCAGTAGCATCTTTTTGAGCATACACCCCTGATCTAGGTGTATTTATTTTTACTTCTAAATGGTGCGTTATTCCATTTTTCTTTCTGAGGCATGCTTTCTACCTTTCACAATTGCAGGTCTGGCAAGGTGAGTGGTAGGTTAAACAAGGTGAGTGGGTGGAGACTGGGAAGGTGCTTCTGCTCACAGCTGAGCCAGCAACTTGCCTTTGCACCAAGCCAATAGCAAACTGGGCTGGGGATCAGATGTTACAGTCCCAGCTTGGTTTGGCCCCAGCATGCTAGCACACGCTAGGGTACAGAGCCTTTTGCATTGCATAACTGCTTTTGTGCCCCTGGCTTGAAGAAGCTAAACTGTAGATAATTTATTCAGCATAAATTATTGCTAACTTTAGCTGCAATACGCATGCTTTTGATCCTTTTTAGATATGAAGCCAATGGGGAATTGTCTAGCTACAAAATTCTTCCCTATATCTTACAGTTAAATCAAATTCTAAATCTTGAGGACATCTGATATTCCTCAAGGATGTTAAATCTATAAAACTGGTGCCTGAATCATATGCTAAAAAGTATAATTCACAGTTTGTTTTGTTAGTGTGAGCTATCAGGGACGTTTTAAACATCTAATTACATTTTTCATTTAATAATTCATTGTTGTATAATTAGAGACTTAAGTTATGCAAGATGCTTATGTTTTAAAATATGGACATTTTCCTTAAGTGTTTTACACCAATGTTTATGAGATGAAACATAACAACGAATGTATATTATTAAAAATTTAATGCTCTAGCTACACAAGTTTTGTTATTTGGCCTGGCCTACTCTCCAGGCAATGTTGGTGAGGTGCGTTTTGAGTGGTAATAAAAGCTTTAACCTGCTCCAAGCCTTATATTCCTCACCAGGCTGTTTTAGAGAAATCTTTCTGCCTTACTTGCTTTTAATTTCCCTCCACGTGGACAGACTTTACCCAAAAAGTATGGCTGCTCAGGTCAGCAACCAACCTTATCAAGGGATTTTTCACAAACCAGTTGACATGTGTGTGTGTAAGTCTTGTCCTAGCGAAAACGGGCTCCTGGTCCATCTCTTATGGCTCAACATTACACTCCTCTAGAATAGACACCTGGAAGTAAGTATTGGCCACCAGTTACACTGTTGAGTTGAGGAATGTTGATCCCAGTAATGTAGGAAAAACATTTCCTAGTTTTTAAATTGAAAATGTAATACTTCAATGCGGTAAAAACAAATAGTGCAAAAGGGCATTAGTGAAAATAGATCTCCTTCCCACCACATCCTAATCTCTAGTTCTGCTTCCCACGGGTAACCACTCTTCCCACATCCTTGGGAATCCTTTCTGAAATATTCTGTGCATATACAAGTTTTACTTTATTATCCTTATTTTAAAAATTCCCATGGGGTGTCCTAACTATACTGGGCATCTCACTCATTTCACTTGTCAATTTCTCTTGGTGAGGTTCCAAATCAACCATACATTCTTTTCACTGCTGTATAATACTCTATTCTTTGGATGTACCATCCTGTATTTAACCCATCCCTTGTTGCTGGACATTGGGCTGCTATTACAAATAAGTCTGTACATATGTTTTTGGGTACAGGTGTGAATAGGTCTGGGTCATAAATTACTTGAAGTAGATTTGTTTGGTCAGAGGGGATATACATCTTAATTTTCATGAATATTGAAAAATCACCTCCCCAAAATATCGCACAGTATGAGATCGTAACAAAAGTAGACTCTTGTAATTTGAGAGGGATACTTACAGAAACGCACGCATCTCCATGTCTCAATAACTGCAGCTGAGGTGAGAAGGCCTAGGCAGGCGAGGCTCACTCATTGGTTCCCTGGCTCTATCCCTCATGTCAGCCTTGTAGCACATGCGATTTAAATTCCTATAAAATACTTCCCATATGTCATCTTCTTAAATCCTCTGTGAAGCAGATATTGTTATCCCACTGTAAATCACTACATGGTGCCAATATTTGGGATCAGTCAAAAATAAATGAAAATGTGAATGTTCAACATGGGTTTCTTTGTAATTGAAATAGCGCACATTGCTTACACAGAATATTCTAGGATCTCTGTGAAGCGTAAGTAAATTCCATCATTATGTATCTCTGTAATACTTGAAATGAAAGGATTTAGAAGCAGCACCCTTGAATTTTAGTGCTGTTTGAGGACATGGTACACACAAGAGTGTTGAAGTTGAAGCCATTTAGGTTAGAGTTCAGGCCCAACACAAATTTGTGACCCATTTAATTTTCTTTTATTTCAAGATGGCTATGTGTATTTGACAAGAGAGCAAAGTGCAGGGTTAATTCCAAAGTCTGTAAAAAGAACGTATCCAACAGCACTTCCTATTTATTTCTTTGTTGAGTTATTAAGAACATTTCATATTGAATTAAAATCATTGAATATTGATGGGCCGGCCCCGTGGCTTAGCGGTTAAGTGCGTGCGCTCCGCTACTGGCGGCCTGGGTTCGGATCCCGGGCGCGCACCAACGCACCGCTTCTCCGGCCATGCTGAGGCCGTGTCCCACATACAGCAACTAGAAGGGTGTGCAACTATGACATACAACTATCTACTGGGGCTTTGGAGAAAAAAGGAGGAGGATTGGCAATAGATGTTAGCTCAGAGCCGGTCTTCCTCAGCAAAAAGAGGAGGATTAGCATGGATGTTAGCTCAGGGCTGATCTTCCTCACACACACACACAAAAAATCATTGAATATTGAAAAGTCTAAAGTGTACTGCATAATCATGAATGTAAGAAAAACCCCACTGTGCATGGATGTGTACCCCATATCAGAAGGATAAGAGGACAGGAAATGTTTAATGGAAATATTTCATAACCTTGTAAAATCTTCTCCACGGGGCCCCCAGAAGCACCCCTCCAATGCCACAAAGGCATCTATTACTTTCCTCACTTATCTAAGACACATAAGTTCCAGGCCTTATATATTTATTCCTGCTTCATCTCTGTTTGCTCTTATTATGTCCTGTGGGTATGAGGATTGCTTAGCCTGTAAGCTCTGACTGGTCAATGACTCTGTCTAGCTGGCTTTGTAGAGGCAGCTCTTTGTTTTCTCCTGGCCAAGGAGGATGGACTTGGGAGTCAGACCATGTGGATTTGAATCTTGGCCAGCTATGATGTATGTTTCTCTGGGCTTCAGTTTCCTCACCTGTAAAATAGGGTCTTGACATTAACTACCTCATAGGGTTGTCGGGGGGATTAAATGAATTCACCATGGAAAGCTCTTAAAATAGCTCAAGGCCCATCACTTAAAAGAGATCTCTAAAAAAGCCAGCTGTTGTTGTTATTATTAAGGCCCTTTCACCTTCAGAGCATCGTACTCTGTGCTGGGAGATTAATAAAAATTTTAAAATGGGAAGGTCCTTGTCAGCTAGGAGCCCACAATCTAATTGATAGGTACAACCCATGTGTTATAGAGATTAAGGAAAGGAGAGATAACTTTTGAGTGGGTGGTTTCTTGGAGGAAGTTGGATTTAACCCAAATAATAAAAGACTCAGGTGTTTTCACAGTGGGGAAGGGCACCCAAATAGAAGCAACTGCCTGGCACATAGAACTCATACATTTATCTAATATTTATTGATTATGTATTATTATGTGCTAGGCAATGCATTAGGTAAAGGTGATACTAGTAAAACAAAGTAGATCCCTGACTACATGAAGCTTATCATTGAGACAAACTTTCTGAGTGATGTGTTTATTCTTCCCTTAAGAAAGGAGGTCTAAGAACAATTGATGTGTTCCATATTTGGCTTTGTGTGTCCTTGTATATTACATTGTGATACAATGATTGATATATATAAAGTGGAATAAGGATCACAATTTGACATATAAAACAGATAGCAGTGGAACTGGTAATTTTCAGAAGCAATTGCAAATAAATTAGAAGAGACTCAAATTTTCATGTATTTTTTTTTTTAAAGCAGATGCCTTTTAATATTGAAAAGAATTTTCACCTAGACAATTTTATATGTCAATAGCTCAAATCACATTTGGAATTATTTCTTTTAGGGCATGCTTTCCTTCTTACACTTACATCATTCTTCAACAAATACTGTTGAGTCTACTCTGTGACAGGTATTGTGCTAGAAAGGCAATGGGAAACTGCACTGAGGTAGATAGAGTCCTTGTCTTCATGGGGCTTATATGTTATGGGACAGAGTTAAAATAAACCTAAACAATCAAATAAACAGAGAAACCACCACACATAGTATACTCAGAACTTAACGTATTCTTCCTCAATGAACCCGTCGGATTCTCAAAATTTGGTATGGAAAATATGACATGACCAATGCTTGGTATAAGGAATAGGATAAGATCAGTAGTTGGTAGTGGGAGCGGAGTATGATTATGGTTAGTATGGATGGTAGGCTCTAACTAACGGATTGTATGGGGAGCGGGGTATGATTGATGGTTAGTATGGAGGGTAGGCTCTAACAAATAGATCGTATAGGGAGTGGGGTATGCCACTGTGGCCACAGGCAAGGAAGGGAGGTTTTCTTGCTCACACCACTTAGGAGTATAGAATGGCCGGAGGGTAGAGTAGGGAGGAGCCTTAGGCTTTGCTGTCAGCATCCCAATTTGATGCTGCTTCTGTTGAATTTCCTACCCAAAGGCATTTGAGCCCATTCCCAGGATTCTAGGCCACTGGGTATTTCTAAGGGTGGTTGCAACTTTTGGTACCCTTAGAAGTACTAGAAACAGAGCCTGTCTGAGATTTGCTCCAGGGAGGCACGCTTAGTCCTGGAAGGACTCGGAACTGTCCGGCATCAATGATCTGCCCTTGATCCGGGGCCACGTGTGGTTGCTGCTGCTGGATGTGTGTAGTCCCTACACCAGCTTGCCTTGTGGTTGAGGAATTGTTTTCACCTCTTGGATTTTTACCTTAATTGTGGCTTTAGTGACTTTAAAGGCATAAGGCCCAGCTGGGCTTTTGACTGCCATGGGTAAAGATCAAGGAGCACAAAGCCAGAAGGAAACTCCCTTGTGAAGATGTGGAAAAATATTCCCCACTGGAATATGATGGAAGAGTGATCTGGAAGAAACTTATTTAAAGTTCTTTCAGATTCTCTGTGCTTTTCAAGGCGGGACATATTTGTTTCCTTGTTCAGTGAGTGCTTGTTCAATGAATACATCATTAGCTGAAAAGCTAAATGCAAATTGAGTGAGGATGATGTTTTGCGCCTAGACCCAATGGCAATGCTGGTATGACCAGCCCTCTGTGACATGCAGGGGTGACCTGGACAGCAGTACCCTGAAGATTTCTCAAACAAGCAGCAGAAGCCCCTGAAAATTTGCCTTTACATATAATCAAAAGTTTATGGTTGCTTATATTTGAAATAAAAATGTTTTGGGGCTGTAGGAATCAGTCTTAGGCACTCCAGTGACCTATTTTGTAACGCCGAGCTTACAACCAAGACCCTCATAGGAATTGTGAGCAATGTGAGTGGAGCAAGAGACCGCAAACATGAAACAACCCCAGAAATAATTTAAAGTTTCAGATAAATTATAACATAATTTGGTGTTTCTTTGAAGATACAAGTCGTTAAAGGTCTTTATTGCAATACATTGTGCTTTTTAAAGTAGTTTGAAAAAACAAATCAAGGATTCTAGCTTTTTTGTCTGATTACTAGACTCCTCATAAAAACCTTGAGAAGTAGATGGGTGGCAGGTTAGAGGCACAGGCAGGCAGAGGTGGGGAACCCGGGAACCTGGCAGTATTCCTGGGGTCATGAGTTCTTTTTATTTTTATTTTTGTTGAGGAAGACTTGCCCTGAGCTAACATCTGTGCCAATCTTCCTCTACTCTGTATGTGGGTTGCCACCACAGCATGGCCACTGAGTGGTGTAGGTCTGCACTTGGGAACCAAACCTGGGCTGCCGAAGCGGAGTGTGCCAAAACTAACCACTATGCCACCGGGCCAGCCCTCATGAGTTCTTGTTTATACTAACCTGATGGGGCTGTATTTGTGGTGGGAGTATTCCAAGAATTCCTGGGAGATAAAGATCCAACAGTCCAGTGCATGAATCCTACATATCTACACAGAGTTAGTAAATAAGGATGCATCAACTGCTTTCAAGTAAATCTTGAGGGATATTTTGGCTTAGTACTCTTTTAGGTAAATGGGAGAGAGAAGAGAGACTACAGAGCTATTTACAGCAGAGTCACATCGAGAAACTTCCAGTGGGACGAGGCCAGGAGTCCTGTCATTCTCTACATCAGGTCTAGGAAATGGCCCTGGTTCCAATGCCAACTCTTCTGTTAAAACGTCTGTCTCTAATGCATGAATTTATTCTTCTGTGTTAGATACACAGGGTAATAAAATCACCAAAATGAAAAATCATGTTTGCTCAAATGAGATTTTTTTTTGTCATAAGGTAACTAGGCTTTGCACTACCAAGAAACAGCAGGTGAAGGTAAAAAACGCCCCCCAGGAGGTTGTAATAACCCTCGGAGGAACACAGTCCACACAACGCACACCTCATCCTCTCGGGTACCCTGATCATCCTTGTACATTTTCCTATGAGTGTGTATCGTGCTGTTCCTCTGAGCTTGCCTGTCTCGTTGATAAAATTATTTAACAGCAATCAAAACATGAAAAAGAGTTCTGATTATAAAAATCCAAGTGGTGAGCAAAGAAGGAAGACCTTAAGTATTGAGGAGAAACTGAAAATAACAAAATGCTTGAAAAGATATGAGAATGAGAGAGTGGGTAGTTGGTTTAAAGGAGTCCTCGTCAGAGACAATGCTAGCAAACAAAAAAAAGAGAGAGAGAAATGAAAGCTGAGCTGAACACATCATGATGGCTCTGCTGGTTGTTAAGCCGTTCTTCTCAGCACCAGACCCACCCTTTGTGCTCTGCTATGTGACATAAACCACATTTCTGCTTTGCTCTTTGGTGTCTGCTCCTTGTTAGGCTCTGTTGATAGAGGTGCTAGAGGGAGACATGAACCTGGAGGACCAACAGTTGCTTCTAGTTTCCAGTGTTTACCTGCACTCCTGGAACCTGACCCATTTTACCAGCTCAGAGGTGCTAGTAACCAGTGGCAGGTTCCTCCTGATCAGAAATCTGAGTTCCAGCTCTGCAGGCTCCCTCCTCTAAGTGCCTGAGGCATCATCACCAGCCTGGTATCACTCCTTCCTCTAGGATGACCAACCATCTTGGTTTCCCTGGGACTCTCCTGGTTTTGGCACTGAAAGTCTGTGTCCCAGGGAAACCAATGCGGTTGGTTACCCTACCTCTTCCCAGAGGTCTGGTCCCACCTCTGATGCTTCTCCTGGTCCCGCTTGATTTCTTTTTTTTTTTTCTAGCCCTAGGAATGGTGGATACTTCTGGTAGTTCCTCAGAATTTTCCCTTTGCCTTTTCAGTCATCCATTACCTACTTAATCAATCCCCTATATTAAATTCTTACTCTTCAAATAACTTGCGTGCAGTTATCAGCTACTCTAAGTGGATTTTAAAAGCACCTGCTGGAGACTGAAGATGATGACTTAATGCCAAATAAAACAAGCTAGCACTTTGTGTCACGAAAAGAGGAAACAGGCAATAACGCAAAAGCTGGATATCTAAGTCAGGGTAGAAGAAAGAAGTGTAGAATGATGAGCCATAGCTATCCACCTCTGGTGTCACAACATTTCGTCCAAAAAATTAGGATGTCCTTTCTTCCAGCTCTTCTTCATAATTCAAAAGCCATGATATTTCACACACCTACTTCCACTAAACGAAATTCATGCTACTTGTCGGGGGAATGTGCCAAATAATATGTTATTTATTTATTTATTAAGAATTCAAGATGTTTACTACTGTGGTAGCATTTTTTTTTTTTCCTGTTCACTGAGGAAGGTTCACCATGGGCTAACATCTGCTGCTAATCTTCCTCTTTTTGCTTGAGGAAGATTTGCCTTGAGGTAACATCTGTGCCAATCTTCCTCTATTTTGTATGTGGGTTGCTGCCACAGTGTGGCCACCGATGAGTGGTGTAGGTCCGTGCCCAGGAACTGAACCTGGGTCACTGAAGCGGAGTGTGCCAAACTTAACCACTAGGCCACAAGGCTAGCCCCTGTGGTAGCATTTTAATAGTGCTATTGTTTCTCCTTCTTTCTACTTTGTAGTGTATTACTGAGGAAAAAGAAAAGGTTTGAGTGCCTGGCCCAGCCCCGTTATCCCCTAGCCCTGTGTCTTCTTTTGGGTTCTCCAGAAGAAGACCCTGAGGCGAGAATTCAAGTGCAAGTAGTTTAATTGAGAGGTGAAGAAAATACTGGAAGGGAAGCAGGGAAATGAGACAGGGAAGAGAAGACAGCCAATGAAGGGTACTTGAGTTACAACTGTGGGCACCTGGAGGTTAATCCCCCTGGGGAAACGCAAGGAACCAGTGCAAAACACATGTTCCTGAGTCATCCCATCTGAGGGGCAAGGGAGCTGAGGCATTTATACTCCGACTCCTGTTAGATGTTGGGTAGAGCTGCTCCTGGGAGGTGTTTATTCCCCAGAATTCCTAGTCCTCTGTGCAGATGGGCAAATAGGGCTTCAGAGGCCAGAGTGACCCTTGGCCAAAGGAGCACAGTCACGTGGACAGGTTGAGGGAAGTCTAGCCCACACACAATAAAGTGATGACGGTGAGGGGACATTGAGGTGCTGATGACACCTGCTATATTTTGTTATTTTTTATTGCATGAAATTCCATAACATGAAGAGATTGAGGAACTCATATTTATTGTGATAGGAGAAATCACTATAATTTGATTTGTCAACCCATAATCAGTTCCTAGGGCTTGGGAACCTATAATTCTTGTGTTGAGGGGTTCATTTCTGGTAGATACTAGATCATTCTGGGTTATACTTAAAATCAAGGCAATATTGGAAACGGAATCTTGGCTTTCCCAAATTTATCTTGCAAAGTTTCCAAATACTAAACAATGGAAGCTTTTAAAGGGGCATGCAAGTCCTAAGAAATATTAAGCAATAAGGCAACTTACTTTCCTTGTTCAGATGGGAAAATCAAGGAGAGAGAGGGAAGGGGAGAAAATGGAGAAACTGGATGTGGAGGAGGAGTAAGCGTGTGAACCCAAATAAAAACGGAGCTGGCAGAGTGGAAGGGATAAGAAAGTGGCCTATGAGTCAGGAAAGACAAGTATAGAGGAAGATGGGTTACCTAAGTTTTCACTAAATATGAAATCATAACCGATTTACACAAATGAAAGAAACTCCAAAGCCCACCTTCTGCCTTTTGGGAAGGTGTGGTAAATTTTGCATAGGAATTTACAGGGAAGAACAGTTGCCAGTGGGGGCAAGGAAAGAGTCCTTGAAGTGTGAAAACAGAAATTCACAGGAAAGCTGAAATCTGTGGATCGTCTCCCTCCCCCTCCACCCAAATTTCTATACCAGGTTTTGTGGTCTTAAACAACGTGATGTAAAGTATATTTTCCTGGAATCTCTGAAGTTGTGATGTCATTTGGATAGGTACCCAAAACGGTACCCATACCACCCAGCTTCTCCCCTTGGGGTAAGTCTTTTATAAGAATATAATTTTTGATAGGATCCAGCTATTGTTTTCCTGTAGTCTGAATTCAGGTGGCATGGAGACCTCTTTTTATTCCTGTGTCCCAGATGGACTCCAGAAACATTACAAGGAGAGAATCAGGTAGCTTGTTTCTTCTCCAGGGAGGGTTTGGCACAATCAAACGTTGGTGACTTTTGCTACAGTCCTTTTTTTTTTTTTTGGTGAGGCAGAGTGGCCTTGAGCTAACATCTGTGCCTATCTTCCTCTACTTTGTATGTGGGTCGCCACCACAGCATGGCTTGATGAGTGGTGTAGGTCCGCATCAAGGATCCAAACCTGTGAACCCAGGCCACTGAAGCAGAGCATGCCGAACTCAACCACTACACCACTGTGTGGCCCCTGTTATGGTCTTTGTTATCCTCTGAATTAGCTCATCTATATCCCAGGTCACTACAAATAAAAGTATCATATCCTCTGTCCTCTCTGCCAAATCTGAGAGAAGCTCTTTGGGGGTATGTTTTGATGGGAACATTTATTGCTGAGCAATAATTTCAGTGATGAACTTTTCATAATGGAGGGAAATACTTTCCTTCCATATTTGCAAACATCACCTACACAATGTGATTTGACTTGTTTCTTTTAATTTTCTAGAGGTTCCATATAACAAATTTCAGGTTTTTACGATTAAGCAGATTTTATTTAACTACATCTCCAGATAAAATTCAAAACAGAAGAAAATGAATTGAATTTAAAATCTGGTAGGATGTTGACAATGACTTAGTATGTATAAAGCACAGAAACGAACAGACTACAAAAGTCCCTTTTTCAGAGACTGAGCACATTTGTTTGGAGTGTGTTATAAGGAAAATGTAATGACATGATTAAGCTTCGATTAGTAATGATCAGGAGCTGGAATAATTGTGCATAGACTCATTTGAGCATTACTAATTCAGGACAGTTCTATTTATATGGAATTATTTACATTTATGTTTTTCCTGAGTTTAAAAAAGAATACCCCTGGGTCTTGCTCAGAGCACAGGGAATTAAACATACAGCTCTCATTAACAAGCCTGTGAATTGTACAGTCTGCTTCAATCCCCAAGCACTTTACAGAGTGTACTCTCCGCCAGCGTGCTGTATATCACAGCGACTTCCACATTAGAAAGCTTAGCAGAGTGACGTAGCACTGAGCAACAAGCCACCAGATGAGAGGTCTGTCACCCAAAAGGTGGCTTTGGAGCCAGACGTTTTCTTGGGAAGAGGCCAAACAAGGAAGTTCGAGCAGGTGAGAGATGACCAGGGCTGAGATTAAGCTTACCGTTTTGAATTTTCTTTAAGGGAAGCTTTCATTACTCATATAGGGCCTCAGAACTCTTGGGTTCACCAAGTATGAAAACGTGGTAGCCTCGATGTGTCAGGAGAGGAGTGCCCTTTGCCACAAAGGCAATACCACCATTGAAAATATAGCCGTGAGGGTCAGCCTCATGGCCTACTGGTTAAGCCCAGGGGGCTCTGCTTCGGCGGCCCGGCTTTGGTTCCCAGGCACCCACCTACACCACTCTTTGGCGGCCATGCTGTGGCGGCGACCCACATACAAAACAGAGGGAGATTGGCACAGATGTTAGCTCAGGGCGAATCTTCCTCAAGCAAAAAGGGGAAGATTGGTGACAGATGTTAGCTCAGGGCAAATCTTCCTCAGCTAAAAAAACCCAAAAAAACAAAAAACAAAAAACCTTATAGCCTTTGATGTCAGACAGAATTGGGTCCCTTGCTCACCAGCTGATTGACCTTGGGGGTGCTGTTTAGCCTTTTAGGCTGTGGTTTCCACCACTGCAAATGGGTATAAAAATATTACTTACCTCCTGGGGTTGGGATAAAGAATCTTAACATAAGAAATGCCTCGTTCATAGTACGCACTCAAGAAATTTTGTGTGTGTTTTTTTTTGTTTTTTGTTTTTTTAACTCTTGGACCCCCAGGGATCAATCCATTTTGGAAGCAATTTCTTCAGAACTTGCAGTTGCTGTAAATCAACGGGCAGATTGCCTGGATTTGGGGTTGAAGGCAATTTAATTCCAGTGTCTCGACTGTTTGCTTTGCTTTGCTCTGAATTCAGGCTGTAAAGGTAAGTTGGCATCAGCAGCCAGCTGTTCCCACCTCCATCTGAATGCCAATGTCCTCTCATCTATTGACACAAGAAGAAAGTAAATAAGGTAATGTCCTCGGAATTTTCTTTACACTAAACATGTAATTAGCCACTTACTCATGATGAGTAAAATTTAATTTCAGCTAAGTGAAAAGGAATGCTGATTAGATTTATTTTATTATCTGTTTACTTTCTGGGAAGAGGGCAGCTGGATAAAATATCTTCTTGAGCTGTACTTTTAATGTCCTGCAGTGCTTACCAATGAAATATGCGAAAACTTGCAGGAAATTGCACATATAAATGCAAATAATAATTTTATTGGCATTTTCCTTCTTTTAATTTGCTACAGTGAAGGTGAGCGTGGCTCTGTAGCTTCTGTCTGCCCAAATGCAGAGGCAAGAAGGGCAGAAGGAAAGCCTGAGAGTGAGGCAGAGACAGAGATGAGCAGAGCTGCCCAGCGACGCTGCTTCCCTTTGGCAGCTCAGAGCCCCATCCTGGGCCATTTTCCCAGGCTGCCTCTACTGCAGGACTCCTGGCTGCTCCCAAATCATTGCTCTCACAGCCCTTATTTCATCAAGACCCCATTTCCAAAGGACCTGGCTCTCAACTAATAGTTGTAAGGAAAGAAATAAATCCTTGAGCCAGCCCTGATGAGCTAGTGGCTAAAGTTCTGTGCTCACTGCTTCAGTGGCCCAGGTTTGTTTCCCAGTCATGGAACCACATCACTCATCTGTCAGTTGCCATGCTGTGGTGGCAGCGCACATAGAAGAACTAGAAGGACTTACAACTAGGATATACAACCATGCACTGGGGCTTTGGGGAGGAAAAAAAAAAAGAGGAAGATTGGCAACAGATGGTAGCTGGGAGTAAATCCTTCCCCGCAAAAAAAACCAAAAAACAAAAAAAGAAAGAAATAGGATAAATTCCTGTGAAGGTTTTCACAAATGATAGCAGCTTCACCCATTTCCCCATTGATGTGGTATTTTTATAAAGTGGACACTTTGAGGTGTCAGTGTTTTAACCTTAAGAAATGAATCAGAAATGGTGGAATTTCAGGAAGGATCTTCTAATAGCCCTTCAAATTGGACCACAAACTCAACCTTGACCTTGTCTGTGCCTGAGGGGGACACCCGTGGGCTATGGTGCTACAGGGTGCTCGAAGGGCACCCCTATGATGCTTAGAGGCTAAAGGCAGTGGGAGACATACTTTGGCAACATAAGTAAGAAGTTTTAAACCAATCTATTAGGATTAGAAAGCTTTGTGAGGTAATGAGTTCCAAGTCTTTGGAAGCATTTAAGCAAAGCTTAGAAAGATACCTGACAGAAATATTGAGGAGGATTCATATATTAAGTTTATCAGTCAAGGTTGAGCCAAGGAGTCAAAAACCACTCTAGGTAGTCTAGACAAGGGGGATTTAATACAGGGAGCTGGTAACATTGGGCAGCAAGGCAATCAGGAGATTAGAATGAAAAAGAAACATTGCCCTTAGGACTGAGGGACAGAGGGAAAAGTTGGTGTTTCAGGACCCAGAAACTGGGGCCATCGTGGCTGGTGCTAAAACCACGTTGGAGCTGCCCTGAGGGAGCTCAGGCCATGGAAAGGGGCGTTGTCTGGGCCTAGAGCCCCAGAGGAGATGCAGTCTCTGCCAGGCCTTTCCTTTCTTCCTGCTTTCCATGTCCAACCAGTGCTTCCCACTGGCTAAACCCAGCTAGGATCCTGTTGGCAAGAGAAACTGGACAATGGCAAAGGCTAGAGGACGGGTGTGAGAGCAACCCCCCAGCTTCTGCACAGTGGACATTGGGACTAGATGAACTCTAAACTTCCTAGCAAGTGTCAGCCAGTTCCTAGAAAAAGAGACAAGCAAACATCTAGACAGCAAGTCTGTGAATTCCGCCCCCTTGTTTCAGGGACAATTTTACATTGCTCACCATCTGGTACCACATAAGCTACACTTGATGGAATATTCTAGAATGTTCTCATTCTATATTGTTTCAGGCTGTGGTGTAAAGGTGGGGATTGTGGGTGACTTTTCTCCATTCTTGTCTTTCTGGTTTCCGGGTCATAGAATTAGAATGAAAAGGTTTCGATCATTGTATTTTTTATTAACTAAAATATTATCTTCCTTACATTTAGAGGGCTCTGAGAATGGCCGTCAAAATAGCACAGTTTTAAATGCCTTTGTCCGGCACTGTCAGTAGCAGTTGTCCAGGTACCTAAGTGCCCGCCCTTCCTTGGGATCACATTGGGGTGATAATTGGGTGTTTGCAGAGCATCTGTGGAGTGTCTGGGTCTCGTTCTGATCGTTAAGATGCTCTGGCTCCTCTTCTCACAATCTCAGCTATTGCTTTAAACTGAATGTCCAGGTGCTCTTCTCTTTATAAATGCAGTCAGCGGGGGTTGGCTTTGCTACAGCCTGGCATGACTTTCTTTGGGTCTGACAATCTACTGGAGATTAAAGCAGTTCTTCCTTTTAAACTGGTGGTGGTGGGCAGATTTTCAGAACTGGAGCGTGCTTTGCAGAACTGCCATGAATCTGCTCACGGCTGTGACTTTGAAAAGAAGGGTGTTTTAACCTTGAAAGTCATTGAGGATGGGAACGGTGCGCTGGGGATGTCGCCAGATCGGCCGCTTCCCTGGCTCTGCATAGTTGCTCTCTCCCTTCGTCCCTCCTGCTTCTGACCATGGAAATTAGGGTCAAGAGGTGAAGGTGTAGAACTGGGGGTGACTGGGTTGAAGTCACATGGTCAGCAAAAAGGTGATTCCTTTCTACAGTGATAACTGTAGAATATTTAACTTGAATGGGCATAGGAAGCAACATTTGTATTTCTTTTTGAAAGACAGGCTCACTGCTGAATTAAAATGATCTCAAACTCAAGGAATGGTGCTGCTGAATACACGGAAGATGCCCAGAAAACATTAAACAATGGGTTTTGTCACCTCCCCTAAAGATGCTGAATTGATTATTTCATAATGTGCTGTCACTTCCCGGTGTGGTTAGGATTGAATTTTAAGTGTGTCACCCTGTGCAGTTAAATGTGCAGGGATGAAGCGGAAGGTGCATTCATGTGCTCCTCTCCCCCTGGACTCCCAGTTTGCCTTTTGAAAAGCAGAACATAAATAGCTTATTCGTTTGGACAAGTAACATGGTTATTAACAAATATTCCGATAGCACCATATACTTTCATAGGGCTTAACAGTAAACAAAATTGTGCCAAAAGAAAAAAGAGAACAAAATCTTTTCACCCCAGGAGCAGAAAACTTCCTTTTGTTAGCAATTGCTACCTGTTTTGATGGATACATTTTGACTGCAGCTCATCTCAGTTTCTATTACTTAAGCAAGGGAAGCACCTGAAATCTACCTCTGGGGAGGTGACAAGATGCTTCCTACATGGTCTTTGCTGGCCAAGAGGGAAGGAGAGCTTGAAGTTATGGGTCAGAGTTCCCGTCTTAGAAATATCAATTTCTTTTGGTTCAAACACTGAGTAAATAACGGTAAGAGTAGCTCCCCACCTATTAAATATTAACTCAGGTGAGGTGGTTCAAATAAATGACTTTTCTATAGTTATTGTTAAAATTTTACTAAAAATAGACTACACACTTACTTGCCTTTTAACACACAGGATATGGAACATACCTTAACTTTTTCTAAATAATTTATTGTAATCATGTGGTTGTCATTCAATCTAGCAGCTGTGTTTCAGGATGATAATTCCAAGGACTCTTGTTTGCTACATTTTTTCACTCTGTCTACCTTCCATAGGTAATTCCTCCTTTCTTTGAGCAAATATTTATTGAGTGCTTACTCAAAGTATCCACACTTTGAGGCAATGTGGATACGAGATATACTCAAAATGATCTCTGCTGTCAGGAACTGCTGAGTTTGGCCGGAGAAGCAGACACATACATTAAGATCTACATTTAATTCAGTGGCGCAGGTGGACAAACATGTAATGGGAAGGTCTCACATAGGAGGAGACATTTGGGTTAGGTCTTGAAGGATGAGTAGGCGGTTGATGACCAGAGACCATAGGAAAGGGCATCCTAGGTACTGAGCCCAGCATGTGCAAAGGAAGCTGGCTGTGAAAGGACATTGCCCAAATGGGGAGAGCATAGGGTATCTGGAGGGGTGAGTGTGCATGAGATTCTGGGAGATAAGAAACTGTTCCTGCCCCCAGGACTCTAATTTGTTATTCATCTCTGCTGTCACTTTGCCGGCCTGTACCCTCCTCTCCTTCCTGCCATTACAGCCCTTCATCTTCAGTTGGCTGTGAAATTAGATATCTAAACTTGTCATAATAGTGTTTAAAATAAGAACATTCAGCTTCCAAGGGAGGGCTCCCTCTATGACAAAGTGTAAGTGCTTTAGTGCATCTGTTTTGACCATTCAGAGACTTCCTGGCTCTCATTTGTATGTTCGATGGTGGATGATGGCAGAGAGGTGACCTTCAGAAAAATGAAGTGTCTCTCTAATTGTTTTTCTTAAGGCCAGAGACACAAATAGTAAAAATGGAACTCACTTATGATGGAGGATGAATGAATAAGTGTTTGCAAAGCATCTGGCAATCTTTCTACTAAGGATGCCGTCGGATGCAAGAACATCGTTGTTATCCCAAGAATCATGAATGGTGGCAAATCTCTTTGAAATAAATTACGTCAGCTCCCATCACCATTCTTCCAACTGTACTAACTCTGTGCTTTGATTCTTGGATAAGCCCCTGCTCACTGTAGATTTGAGACCTTGATAGGTATCAAAGCATGCCAGAAAAATAATATCATAAAAATAACCAACATCAATAGAGCAGGGAGCAAGAATCACCTCCACGCTGTGGGCTGCAGCCGGTGAGGGACACAAAAAAGAAATGATTGACATCAGCATACAAACATACACCCTGATGAGACCTGGCCGTGAAGTTCAGCGGGAAAGTTATAGCCCATGACGACAAGAATGAATGTGGGCTTTAAAAGTGTAACACTTTGTGAACAAACCTCCCCACCCCCCAGTGCATTGCAGCTGGCCTCTGAGGAGCCATATTGTCAGTTTACTGACCCCATCTCTGTCTCTTACTGCTACAGCTCTGGAGTCCAGGTTCAAACAAGGTCGAATGTCTGGCTTCCTGGCAGGGACTGTCCTTTCTGCAGGCCTAATAAATGGAGTCCAGGTGCAGGCATACTTTGCAACGTGCCCTCCTCCCGCGGCCCTAACCTTTCCTGGAACTCTCCTGAAGATCTCAGGTTATACGATACCACTCGCTAAACAAGAGTGGTGTTGCCACTTGAGTTGGAGCCAAGCACAGAAACCCTATTGAGACAGAGTGTAGCTCACGATTGTTCTGCAGTTTTATTTAGAAAACAATCATTTCATTGATATCTACTATATACAAAGCATTGTGCTAGGTACTACTGAGGGATTAAAAATAAAAAGGCAGGGTTATTTTTAAAGAGGATTTTGTAGTCCAGTTGGCAAGAAAAGGCATAAATACAAAGATAACATATCACCCCATGCACTCTGGTTGAATAAAGATTGGGTTTATCTCACAAAGCTTGCTAGAGGGGCACATTCTTATCTCTGATGGTGGAGAAAGAGGCAGCAGGGCTGGCCTCACGGGCATGTGACCTATGCAGTTGCACAGGGCCCTGTACTTAGAAGGGACCTGTGCTTAGTTTACTGCTCTGCTGTTGGCATGTTAAATTCTTAATAATTTTTGAACAAGGGTCCCCACATTTTCATTTTGCTATGAGCCCCACAAATTATGTAGTTGGTCCTGGGAGGGGGAATGTTTGTGACATGGCTTGCCTAAGGCATCAAAGTGATATTTTGTAGAGAAACAGCTAGTAGATTGGCTTGCTTGAGCTGAAGAGCTGACGAGCTTGATGGGAAAGGGTAGGGTCAGTTGAGGGAAAATGAGACACAACGGGAGTATGGGATTTCAAGAAGGAGTTGCAAAGCATAGCCAACACTTCATTTTATGCATTTGCACATAACTTGTATTAGCCTGTGATGCTCCCAGGGGTGGACAGGGTTAGAATAGGCTTGGCGTGCCATTGTCCTCTGGCTGCATCAGAAACGTTGTGTGGAGAGATGCACCCCACCGTCTCCCCTGGCTTGCACCTCAGTGTTTGGAACCAGGCTCTTGCAGGGCTTTCCCTGGGACATTCATGCCAAATATATTGGAAACCCCTTTGCCCACCCTCACCCGTCATTTACCAGGAGGAGTTAGGTAGATCAAAATTCATTCCATTGAATTCATGAGGTGTGAGAATCAAATAACCCATATAAAATTTTATGTTGTGTTTTCAAGATGTCTAATTGAGACTGAAATTCATCTGGTTAAATCCCAAATAGACTGACTCCCCTAAAGTCTCTCCCAAGTTCACTGTCAGGTTAGCCTCTGATCTTGGTTAATGTTCTGAGGCTGGATCAGGAAAGGCAGGGAAAGGGGCTTCCCAAGCCCCAAGCCCATGTGATTATTTGGAGTTAAGTGGAGGGGTGAACTAATTCATTATTCTAAGCCACTTTTTTGGGAGCTGTGTGCTGGGAGGATCGCACTTGGCACTGAGGATCACGAAATGTGAGCTGGAGACCAAACCTCTGATGTTGCTGCCTGAGTGTCCTCAGGCAAGCTCCTTAGTTATCGGCCCACTTCTCTTTCCCCTTTCTCTACCATGCTGAGATGTTATGAGGATCAGCTGTGAATTGCATGGTGTTCTTGGAAAGCAATTCATCATATGAATCTAAGGTATTTTCATTAACTATGTCAGATCTTTGCGAGGATTTCATAGCATGCTAGCTTCTCAAAACATGCAAATGTTGAGTCAGATTCCCTGGCCATTGTTGAAAAAAATCCATCACCTGGTTCTCTTTGTCCATTTGCCTTTCTTCCTCACATCATTTGCCCACATCAATTCAACTTCCAGCTTGGGGATCTCAAAATTAGTCCTAAGTAGTGGTTGCTCGTGGGTATCATGCAGCATTTAACAAGGAGAGAGCAAGGCTTAGTTAGCAACAGTGATGATTGAAGCTGGCCGGAATAGGTTGTTCCATGGCATTAAGTCCTGCTCTGGTCACTATTAAATCTGTCCTCTGCTTATGGGAAACTACCTGGCTGTGTAAGGAGATTTTTGTAAGTAGCAAGAAAGTGTAAATGGATAGAACTCTTAAATTAACCAGGTCGTTTTCTTATCACATTTTATAGTCAGACATAATTAAACCCACAGCAAATGCCTAGAAGAGTTCACATGATAGAACTTTCTCAAGTCCTCAGGGGTCAGGTTATAGAGGTGCCATCTTTATTGTCAGGTGGATCATTAACTCGAGGCATCCAAGCAGTGGAATGAATCGTCTCTTTGAGACTAACTTGATGAAGCAGGCATCTCTAAGGAAGATGTTATATGCTTGCTAGAAGCCTGTATAAGATCCTTTGTCTTTCCTTCTAGACAATTACTAGCATCAACAGAGATAGTTGTTGAGGATTTTTGAGAAATGACCACAAATTACAGGAAATGTAGCATTAATTGTGATAGTGCATTATATTCATAAAGGAAAATAATGGGTTTGAAGAAAAAGATGTAAATTGTGAGGTAATATAGTGATATAGTAAAAAAAGTATTCACCATAGTGCTTTGCTGAGCGGACCCTTCTCCTTGTAGGAAGGCTGCTGTAGCCTGGAAATACTGGCTCCAGCTGGGGTAGGGTGGCGGCCATGTTGATGTTCTTCATGGCAAGCGACGCTTCTAAGAACAGCTCCCAAACCAAAATGTATTCTCGACTAGGTTCACATTGTTGCTTCTCCTGGGTGACTTTGTAGGCACCACTTTGATAGTACAAAGTTCTATGGGCTTCTCTTCAAGATCGTCTGTGTAGGATCCACCTTTTCTTCTCATTTGGCAGCTTCCTATCTTCACCTGGGTAACGGCAGTGACGGACCCATGGTGGTTTGTGATCATATAGGTTATGTCTCTGCTCGTTTGTTTAGTATCCATTTCCCTCACGTGACTGTGAGCTCTGTGACAGTGAGAACCATGTTTGTTTTGTTACCGGTTTGAATACCTAGAAACTCAGGCTGATTCTGGATGTTATCTATAACTGCTAGTGTTTCCACGTGGGAATTCTTTCTTGGCATTTCTTGGGGAATTTACATGCCTTTCTGAATCATGAATCCTGAGAAAAATAAGTCACAAAATTGGGAAAATAATATACTTTTGATAGCATTAACACAATATAAACACTGTTACTGGACCTAAGGAATCCAGTGACGTCAAGTAGAAAGCAAGAGCAGAAAACACTGATACTCGGAGTCAAACATAAAGGTTAACATTTATGGGAACTGGGATGGGGAGGAAGAGGGGAGAATTGGTCACAATCTAATCAGTCATCCTTGCAGTAGCTGTTGCGATGTTATAAGTAAGTGTTTGTGGCCCTGCCTGCTTCTAAGGTGAATCCTTCTTGAAAATAAAATAAATATGAGCAAGTTTATGTGCATAATATATTTTATACAAATCCTATGACTTGTGCTCCAAGAAATAACATGTTTTGGAAGCAAAATAAGCCCTTAAATTGGCTATTTAGACATACGATTCTGTTAGTGCTTGTTAGGAGATCTAAATGTTACATTTATTTGAATACTACTCAATAATGTTTGCTGACATTTTCCAGTGTTTGAATATTCTCTATAGGCTATCGTTCTTTGAAAATACTACTAAATTTAGTATTTCTTATTTATTAAAGCTTTTAAAGCTATCCATAATAATGAGAAAAAATTATGAAGAAAGTTGGAAGTATTAAAAATAACTTGTCATTTCAGGAATTTGCAAGAATTCCCAGGAATTCAAAATTCCCATTCCCAAATCCCAAAGATATAGTATCTGTCATGATTTGGGAAACTCAAAGCTGTGTAACAAACCACCCCACAATCTAGTTGCTTAAAATAACACCGATTATTATCTATCACAGGTCTCTGGGTAGACGGAGCTCAGCAGGGTGGCGCTTCTACAGCTCATGATGTCGGCGGGAGCTGCATCATTTGGAGGTTGTTTGGAAGGTCTGAGATGACTCACTTCCAAGGCTGGCAGTTGACGATGGCTGTCAGCTGGAGCTGAGCTGTGGCTTTTGGTCTTTTTCCCACAGTGTCCTCTTCATGTGGCTTGAGCTTTTAGAGTGTGGAAACTGGGTTCTGAGAGGGTGTGTCCCAAAAGTAAGCTTTCTAAGAAGGAAGGAGAAGCTGCAAATTCCTTTAAATCCTGAGCTTGGAAGCCCCAGAATGTCACTTACGCTGACTTCCGGTAGTTAAAACAATCACAGAGCTATGTCACATTCAAGGAGAGGGAAAATAAACTCTATCTCCTGATGTGAGGAAGGGCACATGTGTAAAGGGAGGGGAGGATTTCCAGGACCATCTTTGGAGACTTCCTACCCTACTCTGTCCTCTAATTACAACAATTTGTGTCAATCTCACCCTCCCAAGATCCCCCAAAGTCTTGTCTTTGCTCTCTTTACATCTGTAGAGGCTGGAATGTCCAAGACGTCATCTTCACACATGTGCTGATTCTGTAGCAAGGAAGCCTTGAGTGTGGTCAAATGTCTGGGTACTTGGTTCTCCTTTTCAGTTGGCTTCTCAGCTCCGTGCATGCCATTTCAGGGCCTTTCTTTCTGTATGTGATCTCTCCACCAGGGTGGCAGACTTCTTGCGTGGCAGCTCAGGACTCCCAAGAGACAGTGCTCAAGAAGGACAAGACTTATGGAGTCTCTGCTTATGTCATAATTGCCCATGTCCTATTGGCCAAAGCCAATCACATAGCTAAGCTCAGAATCAATATGGGAGGACTACACAAAGGTGTGGGGAATGGCTCATTGGGGACCACCAAATTAATAGCCTGCTGTGGATGCTCAGTAATTGTATGAATGGGAGAAAAAATGAGTGAATGCTCTGTCACTAGTTCATTCACTTCCAAACCCAATTTTGGAAAAACAGGATCTTTTCCTGAAGGGGGCCTGGCTTCATGTTCAGTCCTGTCTGCACCATCCATCTCACTGCCCCTGAGCCATCTGACTAGACTTATGATCCCTGGACCTGCCCATGAAGACCTGGAGGCCCTTCCCTTGATTCCAGGCCCCCAGATTTACTCATGTCCTGCAGGAAATCACTTATCTCCTTCCTCTACTCCTGGGGCTTTCTTTTTAGCTCTTTTTTACTTCCTCTATTTTAGATTTTTCTGAACTGTCAGGACCTCTGAAAGATGCTATAGTAGTTTAATCACTTGATCACTACACACCTTACACCTGCCTCTCCAGTTGTAGTTCACCTCTACCAGGGACATTAGCTTCTAAAATCTTATGTGTATGCTTCTTAAATCACACACACACACACTTCATAGCTTATTTTAATTTTAGATTTTTAAAATTGAATTGATACTATTTAACTGGAAGCCATTTGTATTCTTGGTAGAAAGTAGCCCAATTAAACTTTACATTAAACACACACACGCACACGCACAACCCTAAACCCAGAATTCATTTTCTCTTCGTTCCTGAAACTGCTCTCTCCAGAAGGGCCAGTCAGTGGTTCATTTCTGTCTGAGCCTTGGCTGTACTGAAGCTTCTTTGCTATATTTAAACTTTGGCTAGTCTCCTATAGATCAAGAGCCAATTTGAGGTATGGAGTTGCTCATTGGGACATGAAATCCCAAGGGATGAACTGGTATCACCCACATCATTTCAGTTGTAATAAAAATCTTAATCATACAAAGCGTTTGGTTTCTGGAATTTCCTTGACTTTTAAAAAATATTTTTGCAAGCTTAAGTAATGTCAACACATCATGAATGGAAGAGGTTGTTCAAGGATTATAACCAAGCAATAATGATGACATTGGGCAGGGAAATACAGATGAACATTCATTTTCTTTTATCACATCCAATAAAATCATTTTAAGAGAAGTTTTGAGCTTTGTTACCCTGGAAAACATAGCTGCTTATAGGGAGAAATGAGATCATGTTTTCTATTGCACTGAGGAAACTTGATTACTAGAAATTCCAGACTTTCTAGGGGACTGTGACTCATGTTTTGAGACCACATTTTATCCAGCAAACCATAACATTCACGTGACCATCTCTTTCTCATCCGACACAACATAATGCTTGCAAATGTTTGAGCATTTTTCTTAGAGTAGAATTCTGTATTAGTCCCTGCCTTATTTCTTTTACTTCCCACCCACATCCTCTACCTCACAGATGGAGACAGAAAGTGCACATTAATATTCTTCACTCCCTCAACTGGTGGGTGGCAGAATAAAGTCACACTCTCTAGTCAAGGATCGAAAGTTTTTATCATAACTTTGCTTCTATCTCATGCTCATTGACCTAAGTCTCCTTATGCCCAATAAAGACTCAGATTGAACAGGCTTTGGGTGAACCCTGGACACTGACTCATCTTTCTAAGTGGTCACACTCATTTATTTATTTGTTCATCTGTTTAATAAATATGTGTTGAGTATCTTCTACGTGTCTGGCAGTGTTCTAAGCACAGGAAATGTGCTTGTGAACAAAACAGACAAAACAAAACAGACAAAATCCCTGTCCTCATGTGGTTTACGAGGGGGGTTCAGACTATAAACTTGATAAATAAGTATAATATATAAGATGTAAATACATTATGGCATACAATGTTAGCATCAATAATTAGTTGGTGATACGGGCAATGTGCAAAATGCAATAGGGACTGGGATAAGGGGTGGCAGGAGTGAGGGTTGCAATTTTATTTTATTTTTTCAACTTTATTGAGGGATAATTAAAAATGTAATTGTATACATTTGAAGTATACAATGTGATGATTTGATATACATACACATTGTGGAATTATTGCCAAGGTCAAGGTAATTAACATATCCATCACCTCACATAGTTAACTTCTTTTTTTGTGGTATAAACACTTAAGGTCCACACTTAGCAACTTTCAAGTATATAATACCGTATTATTGACTATAGTCACCACGCTGTACATTAGATCCTCAGAACAACTTCTTCTTAAAACTGAAAGTTCGTACCCTTTGACCAATATCTCCCCATTTCCCCCTCCAACCAGCCTCTGGCAACCACCATTCTACTCTCTGTTTCTATGACTAGATTCCACATATAAGTGATACCACACAGTATTTGTCTTTCTCTGTTTGGATTATTTCACTTAGCGTAATGCCCTCCAGGTTCATCCACGTTGTTGCAAATGGCAGGATTTTCTTCGTTTTTAATGGATGAATAATATTCCATTGTATATGTGTCACATTTTCTTTATCCATTCATCTGTTGACAGACACTTACGTTGTTTCCATATCTTGGCTACTGTGAGTAATACTGCAATGAACATGGGAGTGCAGCTATCTCTTCAAGATAATGATTTCATTTTCTTTGGATATATATCCAGAAGTGAGAGTGCTAAATTATGTAGTAGTTTTATTTTCATTTTTGAGGAACCACCATACTGTTTTCCATAATGGCCGTACCAATTTACATTCCCACCAACAGTGTATAAGGGTTCCCTTTTCTCCATATCCTCAACAATATTTGTTATCTCTTGTTTTTTTGATAATAGCCGTCTTAACAGGTCTGAGGTGATATTTCATTATGGTTTGCATTTCCCTCATAGTTGGTGATATTGAGCACCTCTTCATGTACCTATTGGCCATTTGTATGTCTTCTTTGGAAAAATGTCTATTCAGGTCCTTTGCCCATCTTTAAATTAGATTCTTTGTTTTTTTTGCTATTGAGTTGTATGAGTCCTTTATATAATTTGGATATTAACCCCTTATCAGATATATTTTTTGCAAATATTTTCTTCCATTCTGTGAGTTGCTTTTTGATGTAGTCCTACTTGTTTATTTTAGCTTTTGTTGCCTGTACTTTTATTTATTTATTTATTTATTTATTTATTTATTTATTTATTCCCCCAAAGCCCCAGTAGATAGTTGTATGTCATAGCTGCACATCCTTCTAGCTGCTGTATGTGGGACATGGCCTCAGCATGGCCAGAGAAGCGGTGCATCGGTGTGCGCCCGGGATCCGAACCCGGGCCGCCAGCAGCAGAGCACGCGCACTTAACCGCTAAGCCACAGGGCCAGCCCTGTTGCCTGTACTTTTGGTGTCAGATCCAAGAAATCATTGCCAAGAGCAATGTCAAGGAGATTTTTTCCTATGTTTTCATTTGGCGTTTTATGGTTTCAGGTCAGTCTTTAATCTATTTTGAGTTAACTTTTATGGGTTGTATAAGATAGGGGTCCATTCTCATTCTTTTGCATGTAGATATCCAGTTTTCTGTCTTTTGCATGTAGATATCCAGTTTTCTCAGCACTATTTATTGAAGAGACTATCCTTTCACCATTGTGTGCTCTTGTCAAAAATTGGTGGGTTTATTTCTGGGGTCTCTATTCTGTTCCATTGGTCTATGTGCCTGTTTTATGCCATTGCCATTCTGTTTTGATTACTATAGCTTTGTAGTATGGTTTGAAATCAGTTGTCTCCAGCTTTGCTCTTCTTTCTCAAAATTGCTTTGGCTATTTGGGGTCTTTAGTGGTTCCATACAAATTTTAGGGTAGTTTTTTCTATTTCTGTGAAAAATGCCATTGGAATTTTGGTAAGGATTTCATTGAATCTCTAGATCACTTTCCATAGCATGAACTTTCCACAATGTTAATTCTTCCAATCCAAGAACACAGGATATCTGCTATTTACTTGTATCTTTTTCAATTTCTTTCATAACTGTCTTATAGTTTTCATTGTACAGATGTTTCACCTCCTTGGTTAAATTTATTCCTAAAATCGTAAATGGGATTGCTTTCTTAATTTCTCTTTCAGACAGTTTGTTAGTTATTTATATTATATATATTTTATAAATATATTTAAGTATCATATATATTATTTATATTATTCAGTCTTGTAATTTGTATGTTTCTAGGAATTATTCATTTCTTCTAAGTTATCTAATTTGTTGGCATATAATTGTTCACAGTAGTCTTTCTGATTCTTTGTATTTCTGTGGTATCTGTTATAATGTCTCCTCTTTTGTTTATAATTTTATTAATTGAGTCATCTCTCTTTTTCTAAGTCTAGCTAAAGTTTTGCCAATTTTGTTTATCTTTTCAAAAAACCAACTCTTATTTTCATTGATCTTTTCTGTTTTCTTTCTAGTGTCTATTTCATTTATTTCTGCTCTAATCTTTATTATTTCCTTTCTTCTGCTAACTTTAGTCTTAGTGTGTTCTGCTTTTTCTAGTTCCTTGAGGTGTAAGTTTAGGTTGTTTATTTGAGATCTTTCTTTTTTCTTAATGTAGGAGGTTATCACTATTAACTTTCTCTTAGATCTGCTTTTGCTGTGTTCTGTAAGTTTTGATATGTTGTGTTTTCATTTTTGTTTGTCTCTAAGTATTTTTTTGAGTTCCTTCCCCAATCCCCCACAAAGCCCCAGTACATAGTTGTATATTCTAGTTGTAGGTCCTTCTAGTTCTCCTACGTGAGCTGCCACCACAACATGGCTACTGACAGATAAGTGATGTGGTTCTGCACCCAGGAACTGAACCTGGGCCATTGAAGTAGAGCACGCTGAACTTTAAGCACTAAGCCATCAGGGCTGACTCTTGAGTTCCCTTTTGATTTTTTCTTAGACCCACTGGTTGTTCAGAAGTGTGTAGTGAATTTTCTAGGTTTCCTCCCTTTATTGATTTCTAGTTTTATACCATTGTGGTCAGAAAAGATACTTGATATGATTTCAATCTTCTTAATTTTTTTAAGACTTGTTTTGTGACCTGACATATGATCTATCCTGGAGAATGTTTCATGTGTGCTTGAAAAGAATTTGTATTCTGCTGCTGTCAGATGGAATGTTCTGTATATATCTGTTAGGTCCATTTGTTCTAAAGTGTAGTTCAAGTCCATTATTTCCTTACCCATTTTCTGTCTGCATGATCTATCCATTATTGAAAGTGGAGTATTGAAGGCCCCTACTATTCTTACATTGTGTATATTTCTACCTTCAGACCTCTTAATAATTAATATATTTAGGTGCTCTGATATTGGGTACATATATATTTATAACTGTTATATCCTCTTGATGAATTGACCCATTTATCATTATATAATGACCTTTTTTGTCTCTTATCACAGGTTTTGACTTAAAGTCTGTTTTGTCTGATATAAGTATAGCTACCCCTGCTCTCTTTTGGTTTCCATTTGCATGGAATATCTTTTTCTATCCTTTCAATTCCAGCCTATGAGTGTCCTTAAAGCATAAGTAAGTCCCTTGTAGAAAGCATGTATTGGGTTTTGTTTTTTTTCCTATACATTCAGTTACACTATGTCTTTTAATTAGATAATTTAAATCATTTACATTTAGAGTAATTATTGATAGGTAAAGACATACTATTGCCATTTTGTTAATTGATTTCTTATTAATTTGTGGTTCCTTTGTTACTTTCTTCCTCTCTTGCTGTTTTTCTTTGTGAATTGATGATTTTTTTTGTAGTGGTATACTTTGATTCTTTTCTCTTTACCATTTGTGTATCTGTTGTAGGTTTTTGCTTTGTGATTGCTGTGAGGCTTTCATAATACACTTTATATTTATAACAATCTGTTTTAAACTGATAGTAACTTAGCTTCAATTGCACAAAAAAGTTCTACACATTTGTTTTCCCCTCCCACATTTGGTGTTCTTGATGTCACAATTTACGTCTTGTTATACTGTGTATCCATTAACAAAATATTATAGCTATAGTCATTTTTAACACTTTTGTCTTTTAACCTATATACTGGAGTTCAAAGTGATTTACACACCGTTGCAGTATTAGAGTATTTTGAATTTGACCATATATTTACCTTTATCTGTGAATTTTATACTTTCATATGTTTTCATTTTACTGATTAGCTTCCTTTCATTTCAGTTTGAAGAACTCCCTTTAGCATTTCTTGTAATATAGGGCTAGTGGTGATAAATTTCCTCAGACTTTGTTTGTCTGGGAAAGTCTTTGTCTTTCCTTTCTGAAGGATGACTTTGCTGAGTAAAGTATTCTTGCTTGGCAGTTTTTTTCTTTGAGCACTTTAAATATATGGTCCCACTCTCTCCGGCACTGCAAGGTTTCTGCTGAGAAATCTGCTGGTAGCTTTATTGCAGTTCTCTTGTATTTGATGAGTCTTTTTTCTCTTGCTGCTTTAAAAGTTCTCTCTTTGTCTTGATTTTAGAGAGTTTAATTATAATGTGTCTCAATGAAGATCTCTTTGGGTTGAGTCTTTTTGGGGAATTTTGAGCTTCATTTACTTTGGTATCCATATCTTTCCCCAGATTTGGAAAGTTTCAGCCATTATTTCTTTAAATAAATTTTCTGTCCCTTTCTCTCTTTCTTCTCCTTTTGGGACTCCCATAACGTGAATATTATTTCACTTGGTGGTATCCCATAATTCATGTAGGCTTTTTTCATTCTTATTTCTATTTTCTCCTCTGACTAGATAATATCAAGAGATCTGTCATCAAGTTTGCAGATTCTTTCTTCTGCTTGATTGAGCCAGCCTTTGAAGCTCTCTATTGCATTTTTCATTTCATTCATTGTATTCATCAGCTCCAGAATTTCTGTTTGGTTCTTTTTAAAGAATTTCTACCTTTTTGTTGAATTTCTTATTTTGTTCATGCATTGTTTTCCTGAGTTCATTGAGTTGTCTATTTATATTCTCTTGGATCTTGCTGAGATTCCTTAAAATAATTATTTTGAATTTTTTTCCAGGTACCTCACAGATTGCCAATGCTTTGGGGTCAATTACTAGAAAATTATTTTGTTCTTTTGGTGGTGTCATGTTTCTTTCCTTTTTTGTGTGTGTTTCTAATGGCTTTGCATTGATGCCTGTGCATTTGAGGGAGCAGTCACCTCTTCCAGCCTTTTTTGACTGGCTATCATGTGGGAAGACTTTCACCTGAAGGTGGCTGTGAGGGTGTCAGCTGGGTGGGGTACAGCATCTCTGTTTCCTGGGAAGGCACAGTGGCATAGTCTCTATGCAGCTCCATCAGCTGAGGTCACTGTTGGTGAAGACTGTGGGGGTCTACTGTGGCCAAGACTATGGAGGTCCTGAGGGTGGCAGTGGTGGCTAGGGCTAGTAGAGTCCTTAGAGGTGAATGTTACTGGGGACCTCTTGTCCTCCTTCTTTTCCTGTGAGAGAAAGTTCTAGCTGAGGGGAATCCCTCTTGGTGCCAGGTCTGGTGTGCTGGCATTCAGAGTAGCAGCAGAGCTGGAGAACTGGAGTTAGGAACACACAGAACTACCACAGTGCCTGGGTCACAGGTGCACTTGCTGTGGCAGTGGCACCAGTGTCTGAGGTGCAGGTGTGTATAGATCTTCCAAGAAACTGTGGTCTGGGTCTCTGGGGCTTGCCCTAGTGACTCAGGCCCTGGTGGGGGGGATGCATTAGCAGCACAGGCTCTGGCATGACAGAGCACAGTGGTGACTTGGGCTCAGGGTACAGGGAACAGTGGCAGCACACCTTGCAGATGGTAGGTCAGAGTCCTGACTCTGGCTCCGGTGGCAGTCACAGAACAGTAGCAGCACAGCCCTGGCTATGGCTTGTTAAAGCCTCATGTTGGGACCCAGGGGTTAGGGCACAGGGCAGTGGCAGCTCCAGTCCTGTAGACGATGAGGCATTGTGGAGTCCCAATACCAGGAAGCGAGGCCCAGCATCAACTGGAGCCTCTGGGGGCAGGTCTCGCCCCAGCGACAGCTCCAGCCCTGGGGAGGGGACGCAGCAGTGGGGAGTCTCGACAGCTCCATCAGCTGGGTTCAGTGTTGGTGAAGACTGTGAGGTTTCTCAGTAGTAAAGACTATGATCATCCATGGTGGTGAGGTTTGTGGGGTTCTCCAGCTCTCCTTTTCTCTGTGGGGTGAAGTCCCTACGAGATGATCCCTCTTGGTACTGAGCTGCTCTGGATTAGGGGATGGGTTGATGTGGGTAAAATGCTTCCTATGTGGCCATCCTCAGTTTCTGAGCGCCACAGTGTCTTTCCTGCTTCTTCGTTATAGTTCAGAGCTTTCCCAGAGCTATTTTTGTCATTTTTTAGTTGTTTATTTACTTTTTGTAATTTTTGTGAGGGAGACGAGCATTGGGACCTCCTAGCCCTCCAATATGCTGATGTCACCTCCTGTAATTTTAAATAGGGCAGTCTGGGAAGGCCTTACTGAGAAGGTGACCTGGAGCAGCCATGTGGCTCTGCTTTAGGGAGAGAAAACAGCAAGCACAAATGTCCTAAGATGGGAGCATGCCTGATATGTTAGCCTAAAAATGAGGAGACCAGTGTGGCTGGAGCTAAGTGAGCAGGGGTGAGAGCAAGAGAAGGTGAAGTCAAAAGCAACAGGGTGCCATATTGTGTAGGGTCTTGAAGGACATTGTAGACTCTAGATTTTACTCTAAGTGAGATGGAAGGTCATTGGAAGGTTTTGCTTAGAGGAGCGATCTGATTTAGCAGCCACTCTGGCTGCTGGGTTAAGAACAGACTGTAGGAGGCTAAGAGTGAAAGTGGGGGCACTCATTCAGAGTCTATTGGAGTACTCTAAGAGAAAGACAAGGCTGGTTCACAGTGGTGGTGAGAAAAAGTAGATGTAGGAAGTGAGAGAAAGAGAAGAGCCGAGGTGATTCCATGGTTGTTGGCCTGAGTGATGGGAAGGATAAAAGTGCCACTGAGTTGGGAAGGCTTTGAAGGAGTAGGCTAGGAGGGGGTTAGCTGGCTCAGATTTTGACGTGTTCAGCTGAGATGGCTATTATATATCCAGTGTGGATGTTGAGCATGCCTCTGGATCAGTGAGTCTGGAGGGCAAGGGAGATGCCTCGACTGGAAATATAAATCCTACCTTCTTTCTCAGATTAGAACCTGAATCTCAGCCCATTTGTTTGAGGCCTATTATCTACCTGATTAAGGCCCTCTGGCCCCCTGGAGCCCCTTCATCCCAGCCTGATTTTCTAGAACCCCCCCAGCTCTGCTGGCGCTGGAGCACTGGCTGTGACCTCGTCGCACTGTCTCATTCATTGTGGACCTAATTCCTAGTTCAAAGTCTTTGGCTCCACCCCAACTCCTGTGATGATTCTTGGCAATCTCAGCATCCAGGTGGAAGGTCTACACCACATCCTGGCCTCTCAGTTCCTTGACCTTCTCATCTGCAGTGTTTTTCTTTTTTCTTTCTTGGTTAGCTACCCACTCCCATGGCCACATCTTAGATTTCTGCACCATAACAACTTAAAAACAACACAAAAAACCCTTAAATGTCTGAGTTGTGAATGCCCACACGCCTACCAAAGGCTTTTATCCTTCTAGTTAACTGTTCAGGGAACCCCCACTATAATCATTCCTTGGCCTCATTGTGGTCCATTGAACACCCTAATTTCTCACTGTTCATTAATTCCCTCCCAGCTTCCCTTCATTTTTTGTCCAGCATAGATTCCTTGTTCAATCAGTATTATTGTCTTGCAGACATCTGCTTCTTTTTGGCTATCCTATTCTCTTTTCAAAACCCATAAGCTAAAGTACTTTAACCACACCAGAGAGCTTTCAAAATTACCCATGCCTGGTCCCCACTACAGATCAACTGAACCAGTCTCTGCAGGAGAATCCTGGGTGTCAATATTTTTGTAAAAGCTCCCAGGTGGTTGTAACATCCAATCAGGGCTGAGAACCACTGTCCCAGTGAACCCAGCTGTCTGCCTTGTTCTGCTTGCCTCTGAGCTGCTGAGCCTGCTTGGAGGAAACCACAACTGAGAAGACTGGATTTCTTTTAAGTTCTTGATCTCAGACCCAGGAGGGTTCCCAATACTGCCTGGCCATCTGGCCACACTTCTCTGTAAGCTCCCTGTCCCCCTATAAGATGACTATTTTATACTTTTTCTCTCTCAAATCTTCTCTCCTTCCTCCTCTCCCCAGTGCACACTTAGCTGGTGACTTTACCTCATTGAAGTGACACGTTTCATTGGAAAAATGGAAACCATCAGATGGATACTCCCTGATCCGTTATTCCCCTTCCATATGCTGGGTGTGGACACTTTAACTCAAACTTATACTTTGTTTGCTTTCTTGTTTATTGTCTCTCTCCCATGAGACTATGAACTCTGAGGGCAGGGGGTCATGTTGTTTGTTTAACCAATATAGATGGCACCAAGCATGGGGCCTGGATCCTATCTAGCAGAGAGGCGGCACTCTATTATTGGCTGCATGAATAAGCCAGATCTTGATCATATGAGTTAATGCAAAAATGTAGATAGTACTTTCAGCTGTTTCTCAGGTTGGAAAGAAGTTAGGGATCATTCTAGTTGAGTGATCGTGCTTTACAAAGGTCCAGACTGAAACAAGTCAAATGACTTCCTCCTGACCACCCGGACAGGAGGTTGTAGATGTGGGACCGGAACGCTTATCTAGACCAGCCCGTATGGTCAACTACGAGTGTGTGAACCAAATGCCATTTGCCCATTTATATTTGGCTTTGGCACGCAGGGTCTTATTTTCAGGGCAGATGAGTTTCCCCTGTGGTTCTGTTGAGTTTAGGCCAGTATCCAAATTGGCTTGTGTTTCCTCAGCATGGACTGATATAGATGGGGATGGCCCCAGGTAGGAGATACTGTGGAAAGAGGCCAGCCTCACAGAGCACAGAACTGAATTGTTCTCACCTGTGCATTCGATACTTTCATTGCAAAAACGTCTTATTAAAAGCACTTTGCTAAAAATAAATTTCCTAAGATACTGAGTAACTTTAAGGAAAAAGTACCTCTAAGGACTTATATTGTGCTTGTCACTGTATAATCACAGACATTTTGACAAAGGTATCATTTAAGCAAGAAATAGTAGAAAGAGAAACAAAGGTATCTTCTACTTCCGTGTTAAATTGGTTAAAAAAACAAATCCCAGATTGACTGAGGCAAAGTTATTCCAAAAGAGAGTATTTTTATTGAGTGATTCGGCTGACTGGTCTGACGGCCCCCAGATGTGGACTTGCTGTGCAGTGATAGCTTTTTAGTCGGAAGCTTGAACAACTTAATTGGAGGAGTGATCCACTTTTAATAGGTAGAGGAGGGGGAACTTTCCTGGATGCCCTAAACATCAGAGAGGACAGTTATGAAGTAGCAGGTCTGTCTATCCAATTCCAAACCCAGTAAATGTCCTCATGCAGGTTGCACCGTGGCACCCCTTCTAGCATGACCAACCATCCTGGTTTCCCCGGGACTGAGGAGTTTCACAGGATGCAGGACTTTCAGTGCCAAATTGGGAGAGTTCTGGGAAAGCTGAAGTGGTTGGTCACCCTAAACACTGGTACTTGTTAAAGAATGGCTTTTTTTTCTCTGCATGATAAAAAAATCCTTTTTTTAGTTCTGTTCATAGAGAAGGAAGCCATCAATCCAGACTTTGCTTTCTAGCCTGCCCAATATCATTCTATCCTCCTCTGGAACCTGGAATTGGTTGCACATGCTCTGCCTCCAAGAGTGTTAGGTGTCCTACCATCCAAAAACCCCAAATATTCTCTTATGTTTTATCCTGAATTTTCTACAGAATTCCTGGACCCACCTAGGGCCTTTCCCTACCCGGAAGATCATTGCCATTTTACATGGTCTAGGCTATTGTAACCCACCCTTCCCTTCACCTCCTACTCAGCTTGGAGTTAGAAGACCAGTAATCCAGGCTAGTTTGCCACCGTCAGTGTGATGATGGGGAAGTCACCTAAACTCTCTGGTTCTTCATTTCCACGTTTGTAAACAAAGGTGTGGTATTTGCTAGAATTAAACTGCCTCAACCTGTAATATTTGGGGACTCCAAGATCCTCTGTGAGAATGGACAGTAAATAGGATAAAAAAAATTCTCCCATAAATATTTCCAAAATCCATATTATAAAATTAAGTTGTCAAGTTCTTGTCTATTCATCTTTTCATACTTGCTTTACACATCCTGATGCTGGGAATAGTTGTCAAAATAAATAGAAATCTCACTGTTTGAAGCATGTATTAACGATATTAGATGAGAAAGATTTTCCAGACAGTTCTGAACTTTTGCGGCAATGTGATTTATGCTGAAATGTCTGGAAAATTGGCAAATGATCACAAATTGCCTGGAATTTATAATTATTTAATTTTTATGAGTGTGTGCCTTGCTTTCCCAATTAAATTGTAAGATTATTGGGGCCAAGAAGCGACAGCTTTGATTCCAGAAATTCTGCTTAGTACCTAGGACAGACCACTACATGCATTGGGTGGGGAGGCTGTGTATAGCATCATTGAGCGAAGGCATCGTATTTCTCCAAGTATTGGCATTTCTGTTGGTTGGTGGATGGCCAGTCAGCAGAGTGGCCTTGAAGAGTGAATTATGTGTGGAAATAGCTCTAGGTTATGTGAAGAACATCCATTCATTCATTAGGTTGTAATTAACCCTACATATTCTCACTGTGGTGTTACATTGAATAAAAAAACGGAGACGAGATAAAAAGCTCTTTCATGTTGACACAAACTTGAATAGGGCAGCTATTAACCACTGATGCTGAGCTATATTTTGTCAAGATAATTCATGCCTCGCTTTGAGGTAAATCTAGTACTGGGAATATTTCCTCTACTGCTCAGCTTGTACAGCCACCTCAGGGTAATAAGGTACCACACTAAGATAAACTGTGGGAGAAAAACCAGAATCATCATTTTTCTTATTTTTAAATACAAAATGAAACTGATCTTGTGCCAGTTGGTTCTGATAAAAACTTCCAACCTTTCTTGACGTATATTTCTCATTTTTTTAAAATGGAAAGAATTCTAATTATGGCTATAGAGACTTGAGATATTTGTGTATATTATGCCATAGAAGTACACAGTGTAATTATTATTATCAATGAGTCTTAAAATAGTGGAATCATTGCATTCTTTTTTTTTTTTTTTTTTTGTGAGGAGATCAGCCCTGTGCTAACATCCGCCAATCCTCCTCTTTTTTTGCCGAGGAAGACGGCCCTGGGCTAACATCTGTGCCCATCCTCCTCCACTTTATATGGGACGCCGCCACAGCATGGCTCGCCAAAGCAGTGCGTCGGTGCGCGCCCGGGATCCGAACCAGCGAACCCCGGGCCGCCGCAGCGGAGCGCGCACACCCAACCGCTTGCGCCACCGGGCCGGCCCCTCATTGCATTCTTTTTAAGTAGGCAAATTGCACATTATACACTAATGAAGGCTACTGTGAATAATTTTGACCCACTATGCCAGGGACGGAAATAGGTTTCATCTTGACTATCAACTCTGATTTATTGGTAGTAACTGACTAGAGCACTGAGATCAGGATTATGAGGCTATTTCTAGACCAGGAGTCAGCAAACTTTTTTTGTAAATGACCAGGTAGTAAATATTTTAGGCTTTGGGGCCATATGGTCTCTGTTGTGACTATTCAACTTTGCAGTTGTAGCATAAAGAGAAACTAAAGGGCATGACTGTGTTCCAATAAAACTTTATTTACACAAGTGGACAGCGGCTAGTTTTGGCCTATGGGGCCATAGTTTGCCGTCTCCTCCTCAGACTCAGAAAAGGTAATAGGTGATTAGCTTTGTCTGCTGTGGGCATGAAAGCAAGAAGTAGTGCCACGGATACCCTTCTTTTCTCCTCCGTGAGTGCCCACAGAATTCAGTGAAAAAGAGTTCTGATCATAGCCCTGGCTATTGATCAGTGTGCATAACCTACATATGTCAATAGAGGTTTTAAATAAGAATTAACCAGTTGTTCTCTACAAAAATTAATATAGTCTGTAATCCTTTAGCTGCAATTCTAAAATCCAAAAAGCTCTGAAAATCCAACGTGTTTTGTTTCTGGTGGCAAAACCTGAGCTGACCTGAACTCACGTGGCAGCAAAACTTGGCCCCAATGGACACGAGGCTCTTTATTAATTTTATTTACCCTGCTCAATGTGACAATTCATACGTCTTGCTGTTTGATTACAGAATGCTGTCCCAGACCCTGCTAGGAGGGTTACATCCTGAAAGCCATATGTACCAAATTACCTTTCTGAAATCCCCAAATTTCTGAATCCCACAGCCATCTAACACTGAGAATTTCTGATGAGGGATTACAGACTTTTAAATAGAAACTCTCCTTTTCGTTTTGTGCTTTGCGGAAAGTATAACATCTCCAAGAAATGCATGTCTGAGTAACAACAATAAATTAGTCTAATCAAGCCATCTGACCGATTACTAGTTATAATGGTGTAATCAGCTTAATCACCTGTGTTAATGAAGAGTTAAGCTTCTGATTTTAAACCCAAGGAAAGCCCGGAAAATCAACATTAATCTTTCCCATAATGATCTTTTCTCTACTCCTTTTATGTAAATGCATTTTGACAGATAGTGCTGTTTGTGGCACATCCATCCATAGAAAATGGTGCAAATCTTTTTTGTCAATAGGTGGCTTCTACAAACTTGGGTTACCTCTGCGGTTTCAACTAAGTGTGGTATGTTGCTGCGAATGCCAAGGGGATGCATGAGTCATTGAGTTGGATCTGATCTCAGGGCCCATTAAAGCCAGAAGGTAGAAGTGCTGGACACCAGTCTTGCCCTTCCACTGGTGGTGCCATGGTCTTGTTCTAGCTTATCCGTAAAATGGGGCTATCAACACAAGGGTGGAACAGCATGTCTCTCCTTGCCTTCATACACTTGCCACTTTTTATCTGCCTCGATTCCAGCATTTGCTATTTTCCCCGTTCCATTGGACCATAATTTCCTTGAGAATCAGAAAACCTGTTTTATTTCCATTGTGCCTTCAGTCTTGAGCACAGAAGTCAATATGTTTTTTGGCAGACTGAATGCTCATAGATTCAAGAACTCATAAAACTAAGGGGGACCTCAGACACCATCATCTCAAAACTTCCTATTTCATAGATGAGGAAACTGATATGTAGAAAGGTTTATTAGACACACCCACATACTGGATACTATTATCAAGAACTGTGATGAAAATGAAATGAAATGACACTATTTCATTAATCCTTCAACATCCCTATTAATTAGGTGCATCATCCATAATTTCACAAATGAGGCAATTGAACCTCAGAAATGTTAGGTAACATGGTAAGAAGCAGTACAGATTTGACCCAGGGTCTGTTTTACCCCCAAGTGTGTATTTTTTCCAGCATATTATAGGATATTGCCTCTAAGACTGATGGATGCCCCTAGATCCTTCTAGAATATTCATTTTGATTCATATCCACTCGAGGATATTAAGATGAACTGTGATCTTTGCCCCCCAAAATTTAAAATCTAGAGGAGAAGCGGATATTTGCAACCTGGATTATTGTTATAGCTTCTTCCCTTTCCCTCCCTGGCTTTATTGAAGTATAGTTGACAAAATTGTAATACATTTAAAGAGTACAATGTGATGATTTGATATACATATACATAGTGGAATGATTACCACAATCAAGTTAATTAACATATCTATCACCTCACATACTTACCTTTTTTTTTTTGGTTTTGGTGAGAATGCTTAAGATCTAGTCTCTTTGCAAGTTTCAAGTATACAATACAGAATCATTAATTATAGTCACCATGCTGTACATTAGATCATCAGAACTTTTTCATCTTATAACTGAAAGTTTGTACCCTTTGACCAGCATCTCCCCACTTTCCCCAGCCCCTAGCCCCTGGCAACCACCATTCTCTCTGTTTCTATGATCACCTTTTTTTTTTTTTTTTCATTCCATACATAAGTGATATCATGCAATGTTTGTTTTTCTTTTTCTGGCTTATTTCACTTAGCATAATACCCTCCAGGTTCATCCATGTTGTCACAAATGGCAATATTTTCATCTTTTTTATGGCTGAATAATAGTCTGTTATATATATATATATCACATTTTCTTTATCTGTTCATTTGTTGATGGACACTTAGGTTGTTTCCATATCTTGGCTATTTTGAATAATGGTGCAATGAACATGGGGGTGCAGATATCTCTTCGAGATAATGATTTGATTTCCCTTGAATCCCACTTCCTTTCCAGAAGTGGGATTGCTGAGTCATATGGTAGTTCTATTTTTAATTTTTTGAGGAACCTCCATACTGTTTTCCATAATTGCTGTACCAATTTATGTTTCCATCAACAGTGCACAAGGGTTCCCCTTTCTCTACATCTTCACCGGTATTTATCATCTCTTATCTTTTTGATAATAGTCATTCTAACAGGTATGAGGTGATCTCTTGTGGTTTTGATTTGCATTTTCCTGATGATTAGCGATGGTGAGCATCTTTGCATGTATCTGTTGGCCATTTGTATGTCTTCTTTGGAAAAATGTCTATTCAGGACCTTTGTCCATTTTTAAATTGGGTTATTTGCTTTGGTTTTTTTTTGGTAGTGAGTTGTAAGAGTTTCTTATATATTTTGGATATTAACCCTTTGTCAGATATATGGTTTACACATATTTTCTCCCGTTCAGTAGGTTGCCTTTTCATTTTGATTGTTTCCTTTGCTGTGCAGAAATTTTTTCTTTGAAATAATCCCACTTGTTTATTTTTGCTTTTGTTGCCTGTGCTTTTTGTGTCAGATCCAAAAAATGATTGCTAAGACCAGTGTCAAGGAACTTCTTTCCTATGTTTTATTCTAGGAATTTTATGATTTCACATCTTTCTTTTAAGCCCTTAATCTATTTTGAGTTAATTTTTGCCTGTTGTATAAGATAAGCGCCCAATTTTCTTTTTCAGTTTTCTCAATACCATTTATTGAAGAGACTATCCTTTTCCCATTACGTACTTTTGGCGCCTTTGTCGAAAACTAGTTGATGGTATATGCTTCAGTTTATTTCTGAGCTCTCTATTCTGTTCCACTGGTCTATGTGTCTATTTTTATGCCAGTACCATGCTGTGTTGATTACTATTGCTTTGCAATATAGTTTGAAATCAAGAAGTGTAGTGCCTCCAGTTTTGTTCTTTCTCAAGATTACTTTGGCTATTTGGGATCTTTTGTGGTTCCATAAAAATTTTAGGATAGTTTTTTCTATTTCTATGAAAAATGCCATTGGAATTTTGATAGGGATTGCATTGAATCAGTAAATCAGTCTGGTTTGCCATAGCTTCTTAACTAGTCTCCTTGCTTTTTCCATTGCCCCATTATAGCCTTTTCTCTGCACAGCACCAAAGTGATTCTGTTGATGTATAAGAAAATCAAGTTCCTTCTCTCCTCTAAACCTTCCTATGGCTTCTGATTGCACTTAGTGGAAAAGCTGGAATCTTTCCATGGCCTATAAAGCCCTACTCTGGGTGCTATTATCGCTCTGACATAATCTCTTACTACTCTCTCTTTTCTCATTCCACTCCAACCATATTGGCCTCCCTGCTCTATCTTGAACATGCCAGGCATGCTTCTACCTCAGGTCCTTTGCATTTGCTGTTCCTCAGGTCTAGAACACTCTTTCCCAGATAACCCTGTGTGGTTTTCTCCTTTATCTTCTTGAGTGAGGTTTTCCCTGTCCATTCTATTAATAATTGCAAGCTCTCCTACTCTTCATATACCTGGCGTATCATAGGCACTCAGGTATTTGTTGAATATTGAAGAAACTATATTATTTGGTGGAATGTGATTGGTGCTATGAAGATGTTTAACTGAAGTGCCATAAGAGCCCGGGAATCCTCTCCTTAACCATGTGGGATTTGGAATTCCTCTATTTGGTGAGGATAAAGTTTCTCTTCAATCATAAAAAGGTTGGACTCAACCAAGCAAGGACAGAAAGATATTGAGCTAGAATAAATTGAAAGATACTGGTTATAGGATTGGATACAACCTGGTTATCCAAATACAAGGAACTGGTAAAATTATGGAATATCTGGTGAATGGAAAATTATGCAGTTAAATCAAAATAATAGCTGTGTAGAAAACTGCTGAATGAGATGGAGTTATTTTATATTATTAAGCAAAAATCAAAAAAGCAAGTTATAAAATAGTATAAAACAATTCCATTTTTGTATATGCATTTTACATAAAGTTTAAAATTATTTCCATGATTTCTTAACCCATTTTGTTCCATGAAGCCTATGAATTCCTTCTAAAACTAGTGTTTTTAAGTGCATAAAAAATAGGACAACAAAAGAAACTAGTTATATTTAAATGCACTTATCAAGACGTCAAAAGATAAACTTCCAATGTAATTATATATGTGCTTTTTAATTATCACACTAAATAATAACACTTAAATACAGGCATGCTAAAGTTAAATTTTATTTTTTAGTGACAAATCAGTGTGAAGGCTGTGGTGGCTTAGCTTAAATAAGAACATTAAACTGTGGGGTGGTCTTTACCAAGGCAACACTCATTCATGTTGAACATCCAATCAATTTTGATTTCTTTGTGATGGATACAAGTGGTGAAAATCTAAATTTGCAAAGATCCACCATTGTAAGTGGAACAAATTGCTTCTATAGCTTGCTCTACAAGATAATAGGTTCTATCAAGGAACACAAGCATTCTTCAAACACTTTTTTTCTTTCTAGATCTTTGATTTTTTTTTTTTTACATATTATTTTGGTTTTTTAAAACTCTGGTATAACTTACATAGAGTAAAAAGCACAGATTTTAAGGTACAGGTCAATGAGTTTTGACTAATACATAATCCTGTTTCCTCTTCCCTCAACCATTTTCTGATTTCTATTACTATGACTTACTTTTTGCCTATTTTTGAACTTTATGCAAATGGAGTCATGTGGTGTATACTTTTTTGTATCTGGCTTCTTTTGCTTAGCTTATTGTTTTTGAGCTCTATTTATGTTACTGTGTATATCATTTGTTCATTATTTTTTATTGCCAAGTAGTATTTTTTTTATGAACAAATTGTTTATCCATTCTCCTGTTGATAGACTTTCGGGTTATTTCCAGTTCTTGGCTATTATGAATAAAGCTGCTATTATCATTCTTGTGTAAGTCTTTTTGTGGAAATACATTTTACCTGCACTTGAGTAAATATTTATGAATGGAATCTCTGGGTCACAGGGTAAATTTATGTTTAACTTTATTAGAAACTGCCAGTTTGTCAATTTGTGCATATTTTTTTTCTGTCTCTTTCTTTTATTGTTCAGTCTTGCTAGGGACTAATCAATTTTACCAATGTTTTTAAGAAAAAACCTTTTGACTGGGCTAATTTTCTCTATTGTTTGTCTGTTTTCCATTTTATTTATTTCTGCTCTGATCTTTTTGATTTTCTCCTTCTTAGTTTGGGTTTAAATTGCTCATTGCTTTCTAGTTTCCTAAGGTGAAAATCCAGATCATTAATTTTAAGTCTTTCTTCTTTTATCATATAAACATTTAAAGCTGTAATTTTTCCTCTAAGCACTGCTTTAGCTGCATCCCACACATTTGGATATGTTAGATATACATTATTGTTCAATTTGAGATATTTTCTAATTTCTTCTTTGACTTATAGGTTGTCTAGAAATAAGATGCATTATTTCCAAATGTTTGGAGAATTTCTAGATTTTTTTATTGATTTCAAATTAATTACATTGTGGTCAGAGAACATACTTTGGTTTCAATGCTTTGGGAGTTATTGATATTTGTTTTTTCTATGTATTCTTTGTTCATTTTTTGTTCTTTCTTGCTTTTTAAAAGTTAATCTAATATTTTTCATATCCCATTTTATCTCTTCTATTAGCTTTTTAGCTATATTACTCTATTCCTTTCCTGTTGCTGCTATAACAAATTACCATAAACCTAGTGGCCTAAAACAATGCAAATTTATTATTTTACAGTTCTAGAAGTCAGAAATCTAAAATGAGTCTCACAGGGCTAAAATCAAGGTGTCAGCAGGATGGTTGCCTTTCTTCTCTAGACTCAAGGGGGGAATCCATTTCCTTGCCTTTTCTAGGTTTTTGTGGCTGCCCGTATTCTTTGGCTCATTGCCCCCTTCCATCTTCAAAAAAAGCAATTACATCACTCTGACCTCTGCTTACATTATTACATCTCCTTTTCTGGCCCTATTTCACTTATAAGGAACTTTGTGATTACATTAAGCCCACCTAGATAAAACATGGTAATCTCCTGATCTCAAGGTCTTTAATGTAATTGCATTTGCAAAGTCTCCTTTTCCATATGAGATAACATATTCACAGGTTCTGAGGATTAGAATCTGGACATCTTTGGGGGTAGGGGTGTCATTATTTTACCTACCACAATAGCTTTGTTTTATTTACTAGTATTTGCTGTAGGAATTGCAATATGCATCCTTAATTTATTACAGTCTAGCTTGAATTAATATTTAACCACTCCATGGTTAATGATGTGTTGTGTAAGAACTTTACAACTATATAGCTCTTTTATACCCTTCCATCCTTTGTGCCATTGTTGTCCTACATTTTCTTCTATGTATGCTATGAGTCCCCAGATACATTGTTATTATTTTTTCTTTAAATAGTCAATTTTCCATTAAAAGAATTAAGAAACAAGAAAAGACTCTTTTATATTTATCCACAAATTTATTTACAATTTTTGGAATTCTTCCTTCTTTCAGGTAAATTTGTGTTTCTGTTTTATATAGTTTTCCTGAAGCCTGAAGAAATTCCCTTAACCCTGTTGTGATGGTCTCCTGTTAACCAAGTCTTTCAGGTTTTGTTTATCTGCAAATGTTTTTATCTCACTTCCATTTTTGAAGAATATTTCTGTTGGATGTAGAATTTTAGTTTAAGAGTTTTTTTTCCTTCACCACTTCAAAGATATCATTTTATTATCTTCTGGCTTGCATGTCTGATGAGAAGGCTACACTCATTCTTTCTGTTGTTCTTTTGTATGTAATATGTTTTCTTTCTTTCTTTGCATTTGGGATTTTCCCTTTTCTTTGGTTTTCAGCAATTTGATTATGAGGTGTAGAATATTTTGTGAGTACTCTTGGGTTTCAATGAATTTTTTTGGTTCTGTGCATTTGAAATTTGGAAAAATTTGGAAAAATTTTTGCCTTTATTTCTTAAAATTTTTTTTCCATCACAACTTCTCTCTCATCACTTTCTTAGATTCTAATTACACATGTGTTAGACTGCTGTATATTGTCCCACAGGCCACTGAGGTTCTGTTCATTTTATTAAGTCTCTTTTCTCTCTGTGCTTCAGTTTTCTTAGTTTATATTTTTCCATCTTCAAGTTCACAAATATTTTCTGCAGTGTCCAATCTGCTTTTAAGTCCATTCAATAAATATTTTACTTCAGATATTTTATTTCTCAATTCTAGAGATTCCATTTGGTTGTTTCAAATAGTTTCTGTTTCTCAGTATGGATTCCCTATCTGTTGGGTCATTTGTCCACATTTTCTTTTAAATCTCTGAACATATTCATACATACTGTTTAAAAACTTTTATCTGCACATTCTAATAGCTATAATCATCTCTGGGACTGTTTCTATTGATGTTTTTCACTCGGGACTATAAATCACATTTTCTTGCTTTTTCACATGTCTAGTATGTTTGGATTGTCTGTTGGGCATTGTAGATGTAAGCTGTTGATAGTCTGGAATGTGTTCTTTACTTTTAAGGAATATTAATTTTTGTTAATTAAGCAGTTAATTATGGGGCTCAGTGTAATCCAGAGTGGAACTACTCTTAAAGTGTGAACTTTCTTAGGTCTTAAGTGAATGCCCCGGATGTTCATCATGGGATTTCCACTTTGCTCAGTCAGTGCTCAATCTCCTAGCATGATGAAACTTCCAGAACACATGTCAGACCTTCCAGTGGCTCCTTTATTCTAGGATTCTTAGAGCCTTTCCTTGCACACACACAGCATGGCTTTTGTCCAAAGACCCATGGTGACCCATGCAGATTTCTGGGGATCCCTCACTGTCCAATTTCTTCTGACCTGCAAATTCCAGCTGCCTTAGTAGCCCCCAAACACTGATATTTGTTTCCTTTTTCCAGTGAGACCACCAGTTTCTGTTTTGGCTTCACTTTCATGTGCTGCCCTTTGGAAAGTGCTTCCTGGCAGAAAACTGGGAGGGATATAGAACTAATCCCATGTGTTTCCCTTCTTTCATGGATCACAGCCTTGTGATTTGTGTTGCCAGTGGTTGAATATAGTTGCTTCTCATGTTTTCCTAAGTTTAATGGTTGTTCACAGTGGTAGTGTAAGTCTGATACCCATTACTCTATCATGGCCCAAACTGGAAGTCTCAGGAAGGGGGTCAAAAGGAACAAACTTCTAGTTAAAGGATAAATAAGTACTAGAGATGTAATGTACCGCATGATGACTATAGTTAACACTGATGTATGATACATAAAAAAGTTGTTAAGAAAGTAGATCCTAGATGAGAACATGACAAGGAGAAAATTTTTTTCTTTTCTTTTTATTATATCTATAAGAGATGATGGATGTTAACTAAGCTTATTGTGGTAATCACTTCACAATATACGTAAATCAAACCATTATGCTGTATACCTTAAACTTATACAGTGATGTATGTCAATTATTTCTCAATAAAACTGGAAAAAATCCCTGGAGGTGTCTTGTCAAAGCTATTTGAATTTAATTCCAAATATGAGAATATGCTACTTTACTACTTGGTGGTAAAACCACTACCAGGTGCAGAATTGATTAACAGTAGGCGAAGTATGTCATATGTCATATATCTATAGACAGACACTATTGTCACATGTCATTTAGTTACAGGTCTGATAAAATAACTTCAAAGTATAGATGAGTATAAATGATGTGCTAAGACATCTGCAGTAGGTGTAATGTGATTCTTATTGATGATAATGTCACAGGCATGGCTAATATTATTGTGGTTTATAATTTCTATTTGACCCAGCTTCGAGTTCACTGATTTTTCCTTCTTCAGTGTCCAATCTGTTGTTAAGGCTAGCCAGTGAATTTTTCATTTCAGATATTGTATTTTTTAGATTTAGAAATTTCAGTTGGCTCTTTTCTCTTTTTTAGTTTTCATTTCTATTAAGATTTCATACCTGCTAATACTACCGTGGTTTGTTGTCTACAGTGATATTTAAAGGAAATGTACAACGTCAGCAAGGATATAGAGACGTATTTTATTCCTGTCCAAATTCATGGGCCACCCGGATCCCCAAATATTAATACTGGTTACCTCTGGGTGATGATTATAGGAGATTCTTATTTTCTTTATGTTCTTTTTTGTTTTTTCTATTATTTTTTCAATGAGCATGTATTACTTTGTAATTGTAAATATATTAAATTGTAAAATTTATATTTATATATGTAAACTGTAAAATATATATCTTACAATATATAAACATTTAAGTGGCATGTAAATAAAATGTAATATTCTTTTCAATAATATTACGTGAAGTTTTTAAAAAAATGTGTTAGATAATATTGTATTCATTATATTCCAGTTAAGGTAAAATGATTAAACAGACATGTTAAAATAATTTTTCTTAAGGGTGGAAAACATAGAAAAAAAGCAATATGATTAAGTATCATAGCACTGTTTATCATAACTATTTTCTCAGTTTTAACATATTTGATATTCTATAAATAAATCTATTACATATACAGAAAAGCCATTATTTTTTTAAATGATAATTTATATGAATAGTGTAACTATAAATATTTTATGATATATCTATGCCTTAGTCTAATACATTTTATTTTTCAGTGTTGGAATTCACAATAATTACGTCTTGTCATTGAGAGGAGATAGTTCTTTGATTATTCATTGCAGTTAACCACAGCTATCTAACCAGATTATTTAAAAGTAGTTACTTGGTAAGAGTAGGTTAAGCTCTTGAGAAGTGAGTATTTTTTCCTTTGGGACATTTATTAAATCACTATTACGTGAACTAAGGTAATAAGCCAGTAATGATTAACTTCCAAATTATCACTTTAAGCAACAATCATTATTTAATATAAAATAATCCTGCTTTCCTTTAGCTGTGTTTATAATTCTGTTAGTCCTGGGCAGTGGTATAGACAGAATAGACACTGAAGGAGGCAGAGATTCTAGATAAACAGTGAACTCTATTTAAAAGATGACCTATTTAAATATTTAAAAACCACAAGACAGGTGAATGTTAAATGAACCATCCAACAGGATTTCAATAAAAGCATAAAATCTTTTCTCTAAATGTGAGCCCTATTACAACTTGGGTTCTGGGGCAGCTTGAAGGATACCATGGGCCAGCTCATGTTCCCCAAACACCACCCTACATAGAGAAAAAGGTGGTTGTACTCTCCGTCTCATCTCTGCTGTGTGTGACTGTCTTGTTCTGGGCTGCAGTATGTGTGTTCAATAGTACATTGCTAAGTGATTCAGCCGTAACCCAGACCCATTAGTGCATTTCTCTCACACATCTGGTGTACAAACTCATCTCTCAGTGTATAGAAGCAGCATTCCATCTTCAGCCTGAGCCCCAGTGATTTGTAGTCCATTCAGTATTAATTGCTCTCTATTCTGGGAACTTCGCATATCAATTTGACTAAGCCATATAGTGTGATCATTCACTACAAATGTGTTTGAAATATTTCCTTGCAGCGGCAACTGCTAAAATGAACAGATATTCCCTTTTATCATAAAACAAATTACATCCTAGACCATCAGGCTTAAAAGGGGGTGTGTGGAGTCACCTACATAAATAACAAGGGAAAGAGGGATCTTCATTTATAGGGAGTTCAGGTGTAACATCCAACAAGTGTTGATGTGATTGTAGGAAACACAGATGCTTGGCATCTTCCGGGATGGAGATGGTCAAGTCCTTCAGAAATGCCATTTTGTCACAGTTGGCTCACAGTGTGGTCAGGCAGTGTGCTCTCAGCGTATCCCCTGAGAGGCCCCAGGACAGTGAGGATGGCTGGGAGATTCCGAGGTCTTCGGATCACTTTCACATCAAAATAAACAGCAGAGAGAAACGCTACCATCTTTTTTCCTTCTCCTCTCTGCTCCAGTCCCAACAACTTTCCAGAACTTCTGTCAGTGCACAAATTCCCAGAATCACTTTTGGGGTCTTCGCCTACATTTCCTGTCTCTCTGCTGGCCTCAGAACCCAGGTGACCTCCTTATTCTAGGTCCTCCGCAAAAGAGGATATGCTGTCTGCTACTCTTAATTATTCACACTATCCAGTTTTCAGTAAATAAGAGCTGTTGTTTTGCTAATAACTACAGGGAGAGAGATAACTATAACACAAAATGACAAACAGGGAACTCGTGAGAAATCTAAAAATAGTGGTGCAATGGTTGTCCCTCATTCCCTGGTCTACATAGAAATGAAGAGAGCGAGGTAGGATATTTCTTAGTCCCTATATCTTTATGATGTGTTTCTTCTCTTCTGAGTTATTTCTGTCCATACCTCTTCCCTTTTTTTTTAAATTTAGGACTAGTGAATCTGATTTGCCCTATTGCATAGAACAGAGTTTACCAAACCATCCGATCATAGAAATCACCTGAAGCTCTTGATAAAAATATGGATCAAATGGCCTCATCCATGATATAAAAAGTCAAAGACCCCGATTTCTCTGTTTTAAGTAATTTCTCAGGTAATTTCTATTATGAGACAAACTTGGTAAACACTATGTAGATCTACCTAGAGTACCAAATCCTTCTCCAATTTTCTATCTACTGCTGGGCCCTATAGAGAGTGAGATAAAGGTGAGGTTGCACCAGAATGCAAACGAGGTTTATGTCTAGCTCAGAGGAAATGCTAGACTCATTATTTCTCCTCACATATTTGCTCACAGCCTGCAACCTTCCTCAAAAGTTCTGGAGGCTAAAAATGTGTGTCACCAAGGCTACTGGTCAACAAAAAGGCAAGGGGAAAGAGTGTGAGGGTGTGTGCTCTGCAGAAGAGCATGTCTGGTCTGATCTCCTCTGGTACATGTGAAAATTCATAGAACCCTCCGTGCACCAACTCTTAACAGGAGTGCAGATGGGATTGGTTTTCAGTCTACATATTTCCGTCTTTATTGATTTGCATTGCTATTTTGCAAAAAAAAAAAAAAAAAAGATAGGTATTATCTTTATTTTTAAAACTAATAAGAATTAAAAAAAAAAGACATTTGCCTTTCTCTGTGTCAGGGGGTTAAACTTCCTCCGCCTTGAAGAAGCCAACACAGCCATTTGCAACTGATAACAGAGAGCAGCCGAGGCCGCCCCTCTGTGAACTGAATTTGATTGACGTTTTCTTTCCCATGTCTGGTTCTTTTGGGCCATACAGGCATGATTAAATTTCCTGAGCCTCTTCTTTCCTGTGGCCTTTTCAAGGAGCTCTGCAGAGCCCCGCTTCTCAGGAGAGCCATTCAGGAAGGCTGGAGATGGGCCAGAGCGCGGTTGCCTGACTGCCCCGCTCTGAGGCTACCCAGCTTACGTGAAAAAAAACCAAAACCAGCAAACTGCATATGAAAACAATCTTCCTGCTATCCAGCAAGTAGCAAAGTGCTCTTTTAATTGTAGCGGTTGCTATAATTTAAACAGAAAGTATTTTACATCCATTTTTCTCAAACTGCTCTAATCACAGTAGTTTTCATTTTGCCTTAATGTAGCAAATACATCCGACTACTTAATTTGGCTTCTTTTTATAATGTAGCACTTTACATTTAAGCAGCCCAGGCTGCTCTTGTGTATTTCCAAAGTAGAAATAGACTGACGAAACCTCCCTTAGTTATGCTATGACTTAAAAAAAATTAAACTGTACTTCCAAATGACTTACTTCATTCAACTCCAAATGAAATAATGGCTTTCGATGTCTCTTGTACTTTAAATTTAGATGGAAATTAAATTCAACGCAAACCACATTGGGTATATAATAGTCAAATATCATTTTAAGAGATTATTATTTGAATAGATCATTTTCTCAGGGGCTACTATTTGTAGCTAAGTGAGTAACAGTGGGTTCCTCCCGTCCTTATTAATGCATGGATAGCTTTTCTTGTTTTCAATTCCACAGATAAAAATCTTTTTCCACAGATATAGATAGAGAGAAAAATTCCCACTGGGATATTGTAATTTTCTCCTAGGATAGATAAATGTCTTTATACATTGCTCTTAAAATATCAGCTTATCCATTGTCCATATAGTGGCTCCCGACTAAATGGTTTTAAGTGTACTTTGAGGTTATAATTTTTTCCGTAAACTTTTTGTTTCAGGTTTATCAGTGTCATTGGTGGGTCTTTAAATGATGGCAGACTTTGTCCTCAATGAGGGGTGGGGAAAATATCATCTAAGAAATCACATTGGAGATGAGCCTGAACTTTATAATGTTAACCTCTTAAACTTTACTTAAACCTATCCAAATTATTCTCTTCCGCACCCTCCCTGCAAAGTCCGGACCAAGATATTTAACAAGTTTGGGGGGAAAGCTGTTGAAAAGCTGAGTACTTCCCATACATATGCCAGTCAGTCATTTCATTCTGTAGCTTTTGTGATACCCTTAAGCTGCTTGACATATAATAGCTTAACAGTCTATTGTCACTGTTTTCATTTTAATTAAAATTTATGAAATGCATAGAAAGCATAATTAAGAGAATTTAGCGTTGTTGGACACAGATGTCAGCCTAATGCCGAAGAAAGGATTTACACAGGAAAGTAGAGGCCTGGACTTCCGTGACTTTGGGAAGTCACTTAACATTTTCAGGGCTACGCCCTCCTTGTTTGAAAAGTGGAGATGATAATGCTTTACTCATTACGGACTTTGTTTCTTTACCTGTAAATTGAGCTAGATCACTTTCCCAATTTTTCTTTTTCATTGTGTTCTACCATAAGGGATTAAAGATATGAAACAAGTGTGAAAGTGTCTTTAAGATATCTATAGGCGGCCAGCCCCTTGGCCTAGTAGTTAAGTTTGGTGCGCTCTGCTTTGGTGGCCCAGGGTCGGTTCCTGGGTGCAGACCTAAACCACTCGTCAGCGGCCATGCTGTGGCAGCGACCCACATACAAAATAGAGGAGGATTGACAACAGATGTTAGCTCAGGGCAAATCTTCCTCAGCAAAAGAAAAAAAAAAGATGTCTACAGAATGCAAAACATTACTTTGAATATATTTGACATAGATTGTTGCCATCTTTTTTCAAGGTAGGATTCTGACATGAAAGGTGGAGAAACAGCTATTTTTGGAAGTCTTGAAAATTAAGCCCTATCTTTCCTAAAGAGGGAAAAATGTCTCTTAAAATTTATTAGAACATGGATATTGAAAAAAAAAAACCCTTATCGTTTGGTTCTTTAAATGGGCCTCAGATGGGCGACAGCTGATAGGGAGTTTGTGGCAAAGTCATTAGTCTGTAGTTTGGCTTAATGTTTTCTGAATTTCGTTAAAAAAAAAATTGCTAAGCAAGTAACATATTTCCTTAACTGTTTGAATGCAGATTTCCTCTGTATTTAGGGTGTGAGATGCCTATTTTTAAAAAGCAGGACATAAATAAAATATCATTCCACCAAGGTGTGTTTTTCTTTTTATCCTCTCTAGCTCTTTCCAAGGGTGTTGAAGTCTGCTGAGATTTATTTTGATGAAGGTAAGTTGCTTCTCATTATCAGGCAGTAAAGATGTTCTGCTATTGTGTACTGTTTCCGCAGCTCTAAAAGGTGCCATCTGAACACTTGTGGTTATAATAGGCAGAAATAATAAAAAGCCATTTTTTTTCTCGTGATATTCAAAGCTTTGATTTACCTCTTCAGAAGGGGAAAGATTTATTACTGACACCTAAGGTGGTTTTGAAAGATAAGGGGTCACAGAGACCTAACTGTGAGACTTTGGCCGTTTGCTCTTGAGAGCAATGGGTTAGTGGGTGGAGAAGAGTTTTCAGAGATGTAGATCCTGGTCACGGCTGCTGTGAGGCACATACAGAGAAGGGGGTCACCGGGTGCAGAGGTCCTGGCCAGTCAGAGGATGTGCAGATTAAAGTCATCATCTTGAGTTGCTCTTCCCAAAATGCCTTGTGTTAAATGTAGTGCCTGCATTGCAGGGGCAGTAAAGTGACCTGATTATCCTCATAATAGAACACAAAACCCTGCACTAAGAACAAGGGGACCTACCTGGGTCTGATGCTGGCCATTTACGTGATCTTGAGCAAATCGTATACACTTTCTGGAACCCAGTCAGAGCTGGATCAATGATCATTGAACTCAGATTCCCCAAATGAGTTCATTTTATTTAAATATGCATTTATTGAATGTCTAGACATTAAGTATCTAAATATGAATAAGGCCCAGTTCTTGTGGTGGTGGTGAGCTAGATATAAAAGTGAATACTTACAAAGCAATGTAGTAGGAGACATATTGAGGAACGGATATAGCATGATGGACTCACAGTTAGAAAGCCATTTCTCTTAGGGGTAGAAGAACTAAACAAAAGAAGTTAAAGGAGGTTGTTTTTGAACTTAGTCTCGCATGATGTGTCCGGGAAAAAAAAGGCCAACAGGGAAGCAAGGGTGTTCTAAATAAAGGGCCAGATAGTAAATATTTTTGGCTTTGTAGGGCATATGGTCTCTATGGCAACTACTCTGACGTTGTAGCACATAAGCAGTAATGGTAAACGAAGAGGCATGGCTGTGTTTTGATAAAACTTTATTTACAAAAACAGGCCAGATTTGGCTTGTAGTGTTTAGTTTGTTGACTCCTGATGTAGAAAGAAAATATACAAAGATGGACTTCATCGAATACTGAGAATATCTCATTGTAGTGCTTTTTTCCATCTTTTGAGTTTTAATAAACATGACTTCACAGATTTATATATGTGTGTCTATGTATAAACCTGGGGGTGTGCATCAGAAAACTGCTCATGTCCTGATAGCACTTACAATTTCCTGGCATAGTGGCCCAGCTTCCAACTTCCACACCTACATCTCACGGTCTGAAGGTTTCCTCTGGCTGCCAGAGCTGCCAGGCCATGTGTGGGGAGCAGGGCAGGTGTGCTGGGGAATCAATATGGTCAACTGGAGTTGGTGGATAAATATCCCAGCTACTTCACCCCACGAGAGGGGCCACTCTCAGCGTGGGTTCTGTGGACTGTCTCTGAGTTCCCCAGTGGGACTAAGTCCAATTGCCCACAGTTGTAACTTGCTTCACAAACACGCTCTTACTGGCTTCTTACCTTCCCTGTCTCATGTACCCTCTTCATCTACAAGTCCATGGTCATCTCTCAAATCACCTACTTGTACTCAAATCCTTGTATTAACATTCGCTTCTGGAGGAATGCAAACCAAGACAATATTTGGGGCCTAGAGGACATAAACTAAACTCTACATGTGATTTCTTGGAGACTCCTGATTAAGAGCTGTTCCAGAAAACCTTTCTCCAGGTAGGACAGCAGTGCCTCTGCAGAACTGATTATGGAAGATTTCATTTAAGTGCAGAGACCCAAAATGAAAAACATTTTTCTTAACTATTAACAGATTTGCCTACTTTTTGATCAGGGACTGTAGCAGATGCCACTGAACCCCCTCCTGACTCCCCACTGCTGCTGCTGACAGCACCCCCCCACTCCCACTTCGAACATCTGCATCCATCTTTCCTCCTACTTTTGGAGGTGCTGGTCTGTGCACAGGTGCAACCTGGACATGTTGAGCGATGAGGGTTGGAGGAGGCTTGGAGAGATGAGCTCCTTGGGATGGGTTTGGAGGGGGTGAGGTTGGGCAGGCTGAAGAGGAGAAGGGAGTCTGGTCGTTATGGGCCCTGGATGACTGGCTAAAGAATTTGGAGTTCATTTTGTATCCAGAGTTGAGCCACTGACAATCTCTGGGGAGGGTGTAGCAACAGTGTTCAATAATATTCAATAAGTACTTGTTGATAGCCTATGATGTGCCAAGTATTGTGGACAGGTGCAGCAATGTGGACAGCGAGGTGCCGAAAAGTCACCTCCTTTACAAAACCCTCCCTGATCCATTAGTTAGACAGTGACCCTCTGCACTCCACTATTCCTTCTAATATGGCACGTCTAGCATTTTAGTGCATTTATTAAGTACTACCTGTCTCCATCCCTATTGCCTTTCTTGTTCACCTCTGCACTGCCATAATTAATGGGTTTCCCCAAATTGTTGTTTGTTTTTTTCTACAAGTGACATTAAGTTAATAAGAACATTGAGCTCAGCCTTTAGCGAGGGAGAAGTCAATCAGTCAACATGCTTCCTAAGATGGGTGGTCTTCTTGACCAAAGACCATTGACCATCTTTACCCTAATGCCTGAGACCTGGGGGCTATTTAAGCACCAGTTAGTGGAGCTGTCTCTTTCTCCCTCCACCAGATAATGCCCAAGTCACTTTTCTTCCCCCTGTTCTAGGGATTCTCAATGTTTTTGAGCAAGAGGAACTCCATTAAGTATTTCATTGTGAAGATTCTTAAACATACACAGAAGTATTAATAGTGAAAACAGTAAGAATGGATCTTCATATACCCTTCATTCAGATTCAACAATTATCTAGAGTTTCCCTTTCTTGTTTCTTCTATTTACTTCTTGCCTTTCTGCTTAAGTATTTTAAAATAAATCCCAGCCGTCATCTCATTTCACCCATACATACGTGACTATGCATCTCTTAAAAATATGGCCATTTTCCTACGTAACGACAATCACACCTAATAACATTAACTATAATTCCTTGGTATCTAATACTCAGTCCATATTTAAATTTTCCGGATTGTTTCAAACAATGTCTTTTTACTGTTTGTTTGAATCAGGTATTAAACAAGATCCACCTGGGTCCTTTGATTGTTATGTCTCCTAAATTTCCCCTCAGTGTTTCTGGGATTTGACCTCACTTCTGTTGGGGACATTTAGACTTGTGACAATCCTTCTACTTTGACAGTTTTTCCCCTCTTCTTCCTCCTCCTCACCCACTTCCCCCTCTCCTTCTTTTTGCCTCTTTTTAATGGCAGAAAATTTGGTGGGGACACTGAATTTGAAAGTGTGTTCTGAGAATGCTGGTTCTCGTCTTGGAAGATTTGGCCGGAAGGTTAAAGCCTTGTGAAAAGTAAAACTGCAGGTGTAAACCTGCAGTCTTTTTGCCCCTTACGGCTTTGGCCTTATTACCTCGAGCAGTAAGTCTAACCCTTTTTCCTCAGTGTATTGAAACTAAAGAGTAAGTAGTTGATCCCCACTGTTCTTGCCACAAATTTTCAGCAGTGTAGGGCCAATTCACTGCTTGTTTTAGGCTTAAAATTCCTCCTGAAGCATGGGGATGAAAAGTGGTGTGTAACTGAAGTCGCTGGATATTGTGTGCATAAGATGGGAGAGTGAGTTGAATTTCATGGGCTTTTCTGAAGCTTTTTCTCTTAACTAAAAATATCGGCATTTTCTGGAAAGTTTGCTGCATGTTTATTGAGAAAGAGAGACTTCAGTACGGTGTGACATTTCTACAAAAATCAATGATTTAGAAACAGGTATCTGAAATGAAACGTGCAACTTCACTTTCCATCTGTTGGAAAGCCTGCTGGGCTGGTTCTGAAATCTTCATACATGTTTGGTCTGCCTTCAGGGGGCAAAAATTATATTGACTCTGCACTTTGGAACACGAATCTTTTGGAATGCAACAAAAGATATAACAACCAACCAATCCTGTGTTTTCCAAATTGATTTTGTGGCATTTACTTAATTTTTTATTTTTATTTTTTAGTTTTAGTACTAGTGTTTATTTTATCCTTTTATCTTGGTAGGTTTTCAGTTTTATTAAATGTGAGTACCCAATCCAATAGAAGGGATGGTAATGAATGTGGCTCAGCACTGCCTTATCCATGTGTCAAGTTGAAACCTGTTCTTTGATTATTAGAGGCAGTGAAGCTTATAGGAGCATGGTGGTTTTAATTTGAATTTTGAAAGTTAAAAAAGCCAGGCACTAAATATTGACACAACGAAGAGAGAGAGAGACTCAATCCACTTAGAAATCCAGCCCCTCCTCTCAAGATACTCAAGAATTTTTGCATCTTCTTTCAAGTCCTTAAAATATAAAAGGATTAACTTCTAAAGTTACCAATAAAGGGGGAGAGAAAAATAGGGAAGACTATAAAGGACTCTAATGAAAACTCGGCACAGGGCTAGCACTTAATTCCATCTCACAATAACAAGAAAAAAGCATAATGGAGAGTGAGGAGCAGAGCCATTTACATAATAACTTCCTAGCAACAGCTGTAATGAACAAATACGGGCAGATGAGTCAATTTTCTAAGCTTCTACCTCACATCAGAGCTTAGAAAAAAGAGGAAAAGAAAGCAACAATTAAATATCTGAGATTCCCTGAATTTGGGTTGTGTTCTGTGTAGTTTCAGATCCGATCACTTGATCTTTGTTATCACAGATCTGTGGCTTAAAATTGATTTGGCAAAAGAGAAGCAATCTGGTGAGATAGTTATCCTCTCCAGCTGAATGGATGCTTATAGATCTGCCTTTTCTGGGAATGGGTAATTAGGACTGATGCCTGTGAATTTTCTGGCTTGGCTTGAACATCACTAACATCAAAATCCTCCTCCTTTTCTTCCTGCTCCTCCTCCTCATCACCATCATTGCTATTGTTTGTTGAGTGCTTCCTCATTCTATGTCAGGCACTTTACGTATATTTCTTTCAAACCTCACAATGTTCCTGTAAAAGTAGATATGATCTCCATTTTACAGATGAGGAATTTGAAGCTTGAAGAAGGAAAATTACTTGGCCCAAATCTCACTATTAATAACCAAAGTAAAAATAGTTCATTTTTATTGAGCGTGTACTGTACTCTGTGCCAGGCACCATGCTAGGTGCTTTGCCTGGATTATCCGATGTGACTGTACTCAGATTACAGATGAGGAAAAAGAGACACAGGGATGGCAGATAATTTGCCTGAGGTCATAGAGCTGCTAACAGGGAGATCCAGAGCTCGAATTCAGGCAGTTGTGTCAGAAGGTGGGAGAAAAAGGATTTAAACCTAAATGTGCGTGATGCGAAAGCCCACACTTGCACCACTGCAACTCAGGCTATCCATAGGCAGTTGGAGGGTGGAGGCAACCCTGCTGGTAAACGATCACATAACTTGTGTTTCTTAATAGCCATTCCAGTGGATGAAACTAAATGATTAGTAGCCACATTGGGCTTCTTGCAATCGACTAAGGCCAGTCTTGACAGAATCATACAGAATTTGTGTGTCTGAAAATGTGTGTGTGTGCATGCTGCTTCCTCCCCTGGGACTCCAACTGGGCAGTTATCTTATGCCTCAGAACTTTCTCTCAATATTCACTTAACACACTTATCCTTTGCCTCATTCCGGTAACTGGCTGGATACTCTTTGAGAAAATCCTTCGTGCCACAACTTTAACACCTAAGAATGGATCAAAGGGCTCTCTTTCCAGAATAGCACACTTACATTTTTTTTTAGGTGCAGATGTTTTCGGTGCTTTAAATAAAATAAGCGACTAAACGTAGAATTCCAGACACTTAACAGGGAACAGGAGGAGTTATCTTGAGGGGTATGTGCATATGTAAGTGGGAGCAAAGTGTGGCTCAGAAAGGATTTTCTAGGACGAGGCAGAGAGCGACTTTTGTGTCTCTAAAAAATATGAAACAGGCTCACCTTGCTTCTTCTGCCTACACTATGTTCCTGGGGCCTTATCTTTTCTCACTATTGGCTAACAGGAGGATTGAGCTAGGGGCAGGGATCTAGGGAGATGTAGCCCAAGGAAAGTGGGTCAGTAGGCTGAGAGACAGGGGACAGGTCTGTAGTCAATTTCCTAGATTGTGTCCTTGGTCGAGTTGCCTACAGATACAGCGCCTGTGTGTTCCAATTTTGCAGAATTACCTTCCCTGGTTAGCACCCACTCCCCCAGCGCTGGGGTCTGCAGAAATCCTTCCTGATCGGCACCCTGTTCCCTTTCTCTCGCCACCGGTCTGTTCATCCTCCAGCTCTATCGTGTTTTGGGGCATCTGAGGAGTTAACCGTTTCTGTAGCAGGTCTTTGCTTAACCACAGGTGAATGTCTGGACCCCCTTTTAAGCTGGCTCCTCTCCCTGGACACCTTTGAGTCCCCTTTTCTTAAAGGGGAAAGCTCTTCGGGAGGGGCCCTCTTTCTGGTATATCGCCTTGAGGAGGGGGGAGGGGGCACTGGGGCGCAATTAACACTGCGGGCGCGGGCGCGCGGGGACGATCTGCACCTGAGTCCCAGAATCTCGGCCTGGCCAATGTTGTTCCACGGGGTGGGGGTGGGGGGTGGTTCACCGCTGCTCACACCTGAGGCCATTAAAAAAGGCCTAAAGCTTAACTGGCTGCCGCGCTGGGGGATGCAATACCCACTAATGACAGACGCCCCTGGGCTGCGCAGAGAAAACTGGGACAGCGGAGGTGGGGTGGGGGACGGCGGCGCGGCGTCATCCGTGGAGGCGCTCACCTGGTATGTGGGCACCGCCTCCTGGCAGCCTTCCCTTGGCATCCCAGGTCGGGTGGATGCGCTCCACCTGCAGCCGCACTCCTAGCGTGCAGGGGCGAGGGGATTACCGCCAGCTGCCTTCTCCAGCCCCGGTGTCTGAAGGTCGTTAAACTGGAAATCGTTTGTAAAATTTTATTTCTTCTTTTCTCCCTCTCATTTTTTTCTCTGTCCCTCACCAATCCCGGGATTTGAAAAATTCTTTGATTTCCCAGCTTGAAACGGTGGGTGAGAGACACTAACATCTCTTTTGTTTTGACAGCTTTTGTTTTGGGTCCAAAAGACAGTTTTTACATCTGAGACGTTTTGAGACTGTGCCCTAGCAAATTTCTTATTTTGTTCTTTCCTAGTTGAAAAAAAAATTTGCAACTTACCTTTGAGGTAAGAATTCCCCCCACCTCTCTCTTAGAGAATGTACTTGAAGGCGACTAACATCCTATATTAATAGACCAATAATTGCTACATTTCATACCATGTAAGTTTCCCGCTGAAACCACAATCACATACAGATACTGTGGTGGGGGTTTAAATGCAGCAGCTAATATGCTGTTCCAGAAAGTGTTTCCCCACCTCTAATTTTTTTATTGAACCTTTAAGTGGAAGTTGTGCCCCTCTGGGTAGGAGCTGGGCTTAGAGATTGAGTTCCATGGTTTAGTTTGGTTCTTTAGTGAAGATGCTAATATCCCGAATTGCATCAAGAGATGCGTTTGTTGGTGTGGGTTTCAGATGAAAGCATGAAATCTCACTGACTTGCTGAACATTGTGGTTTTGAATCAAAAACCCAACCTCTTAAGAGAAATCACCAGCTTTAATTTGCATATTGGCTTTGCCGCAAAGTTTTAGCTGGACCCTGCTTCAGTGGCTCTGATGTCTTACAAATAAGAATATTTTCTGATGTTTAACCAAAAGCCCTCTTGCTGTTTCCAAAAATCTGTTGCCTCAGACAACCCAGGCACCTGTGTGATGGTTTGGACAGTTTTACTTTAAAGGCTGGCTATTCCTCCAGACTAAATAAATCTGGTGTCACCCTCTGTTAAGTTTTAGAAATATCCCTGGCTGACTGAAATACAAAAAGAAAATGCAAAATGTTGGGCTTTCCTTTTATTTTTCATTCTCTCTTTTCAACCCTTGCAAATGTGTCAAGACATACTTCACTGTGCAGCCAGTGAGGTTTTTTTTTTTTTTTTGTGATGGCCCTGGTGGGCATCATAGACTTGAATTTACCGTTTGCTATAGGATTGATTGACCTGGTCATGACCAGACCAAAGGAAAGCCACGTAGATGATTGACCATATCTGTCACCGTCTTTCCCCTTCCTCATAACCCCTTCCACTATGGGAAGCAAAGCATTCTTTCTAACAGCAAATGTGGTGAAAAACGTGTTTCTTACTTTTTCATTAAATGGTAAAAGAGAATGAAGTCAGTTGGCAACAGGTGCCCATTCTGCCATGTGTGGCGGAGGTGCCAGGTGACGTGGGTCTGTGCCTGTGGATCTAGGGAAGCCGAGTTGTAACCACTACCACCCCTGAGCAGAGCCCAATTAGTTCCAGCTGTTGGATCATTTGGCAAATATTTGAATCACTACCCAGGGCTTCACAGATGGCATCTCCACTGCAGAGACCCTTATCTTAGTCGCACAGAAAAAGAAAAGGAAAGGAAAATAAAAGGAGAGACCAGAGAGCAGATGCACTGGTCAATGCCCAGGGGTGCACACCTGGAGGACTGGCCATTACGGAGTTTGTGGAAACATGGCCTTTTCCTCCATGACTGAAACAGTTCAAGAACCATCAGGTGATGATGAGCCAAAAAAGGAGGCTGACTTCTTTGAAGCTTTGTACTAACAGTATTACATGTGGCCCAGATAGCTTAAGGTCCCTTTAGAAATTTAAATATGGTGTAAGAGCGCCTTCCTTTAATTACTTCCAGTGAAGAAATCTCTTCAACTGCTAGTTGGAATCTATGTAAACAGATCAGACATCTCATGAGTTTTTGATCTTGAACACTGCCGTAATTGAGTATCCCACATAGAATGTTAAGGTGAGGGGTCATTCTTACTGAAATATGTTCTAAAATCTCTGATGCAGAATCCTTTATCTACCTATCATTAAAGATGTTAGTCATGAAGAAAGTTCTTATCTTGGAGACTTTGATAACTGCTGCCAATCTTGTAAGCGCTATTTTCTGATGCTGTTTTTGTCAAATCAGATTTCATTTGGAGTAATAATTCTCCGTTCTGGTCTTATGATATCTCCAGATGCCTCTAATTCTTTCATTCGGTACTGAAAACTTTTCCATTTTCACAATGTTTCACAAATCTTTCTAATACAACGCTTTATAAAAAAATCACATCATTCTTGGCACAAAACTTTTGAGGCCCTTTGAGTCTTGGAATGGAAAGGGATCCTAGAAATCCAGTCTCCTGCTGGATATAGAAATTATCTCTACAGTAATCTTCTTCTGTCCCCTGCTTATCCCTTCCAACACCAGGGACTTCACTACTTCATGAGGTAATTGATTTCATTACTAGACAGTCTGAGGTATTAACATGTTTGTTTTTGTATTGAGGAGAAATCAATTCCTTGAAGCATGTACCAATTGGACCCAATTTTGCCCGTGAGAACAGCAACCACCAAAACACCTTCTTTCTTTTGGATATGATATCTGAAGATGTTACTCTGTCTTATGTTATTCTTCACCAGTTCAGGCTCAGAGCTCTTTCACTATTCCATGTGGCATGGTGTTAAGACTCAGTATCAACCCCTGGCTACACTCTAGTTTATCATCATTCCTCTCAAAATGTGGAGTCAGATCAAGCCCAGACTTATCATCCGGGCTTTCAAGAGCTACCCTTCCAGCCTGTCTATTGCATCTATCCACATTTGTTTCCAAGACTTGGCAGTCCAAATCCCCCGATTCAGGCTGTGTCTTCACTGTTCCTTAAATACAGTAATGATAATTCTTCTCTCTTCGGTCTGTCTGAAAGATCCAAGAGAAGTATAAGTTATATCTTATCCTAATATCATGATTTCAGGAACCTACCATATGCATAGCGCTGATGCTGGATGAAGGAATCATAGTCTCTGCCATCTTGGAGCTAACAGTAAGCTTCTTAGATGGACAATGAAAAAGAGAACAAAGAAATTAATGATTGCAAATTTCAGTAAGTGCCATGAAGCTGAGAGCCACGGGGTGCGGTGCCAGAGAATTATGACTTGTGTAGGTTTGTGCGTAGAAAACCTGATTTAGACAGGCTTTTCATGAAGACCTCTCTGGGGAGACTATATTCAAGTGACACCAGGAGGATGGTAAGAAGCTGGCTCTGTGAGGAGTGGAGGAGGAGGAGGAGGAAGAGGAGGAGGGGGAGAAAGCAGTAATTGCAGGGATCTGAGGTGAGGAGGGCTTCGTTGCTCGAGGAACCTAAAGAAGCAACAAGAGGCTGGAGTGTAGAGAGAGTGTTAAGGGCAAAGGCCAAATTGTGAAGGGCTTTGCAAGCCATTTGAAGATCTGAACTTTTCCTTAAAAGCAGAGAGGAGTTCTGTTCTGAATGTATTTAAGCAGTGTGTGTGTGTGTGTGTGTGTGTGTGTGTGTGTGTGTGTGTGTGTGTGTGTTAGGAGAAAGAAAGAGAGAGAGAGAGAAAGAGCTTTCAATTTCAAAACGATCTCCCTGGCAGCAGTGTGAAGAAGGGTTGGTGTGTCCAGCCCTGTGATGGGTGCCATGGCAGGGAAGCCTGGATGTGGAGGTGGTGGTGGTGAAAGTGTCTGTCTGGTCAGAGCATATTCGGTGCTCCTATCAGGGTTGTTGGGGTGTGAAAACACTGCAGTAGAGCTCAGGGCATGCCATCCTCCAGAGGGCTTGTTCAGAAGCAGCTCAGGCAAGAATGAAGAACCGTCTTGGTAAGGAGCCAGCACCTTAGATCCGGGGCCTTTGGTCAGTTCCTTCCAGAGTTTTGCTCTTTCCCCTGGAGATGGAAAGCCATCTGACACTAGGGTCCCAATGACTCCAGGGGGAAGGGCAGCTCTATTTGGAGAAGGAGCCTGAAATGTTGATGGCTATATACCTGAGTCTTCCTGAATTATAGGTGGGAGACATGAGGGGAGAGATGTTGGATGAACAGAGACCAAACTGAGCTTCAGTCTACACCCTAACACTCATCTTTTCCAGCTGGTTTACCGGCTTTCTTCAAGGGTAGGGAAGAGGTTGGGCGGTCTGTTCTCCACTTAGCCCATCTCCCATTTCCTTCCCATGGTTCTCAACTCCCTCCAACTTCCTGTATTTTACCCAAACCACAGTCAGGAACACAACCCAGCGAAATGACGGATTCAGGCTTAGATGTTCCTCTAACTTTGACCTCTACAGGGAGGGCCTCATCCCATAAGCAGACATAACAGGAGGGAATAACATTTGTTCTCAGTTACTTAACTTCTGCAGTTGAGGAGAGCCAACCTGCTCTGAGCAGAAGTGGATGAGGAGTGGGGAGAGGTGAAGTCAGTGGTGGGAGAGAGGAATCTTAGGATGGAGAAAATCCACTGAGAAATTTTATCCACTTCTGCTGTGTGGATTTTTCTTCTTCAAACTTCTTCCCTATTGCTCCAAGAAAACATCAGTAGAACACGAATTTCTCTCTAATGTATAGAATTGGATTTTTTCTGGCTGGCGTTGACTGAAGTGCTGTCTCCAGCTTGATGGGGAGTGCAGGGGTATATCCATGGTATACCCACTGTGAAATGGGTTCACAAAAATGTAAAAGAAAGGGTGTGATGTTTGTGTTGGTTTTGTCTTGATTTTTAGTGCCTGCAGTGTTTGGTTACTCATGAGCCCGTGAGTATCAAAATTCTAGATTACCGTTGATACACGACAGAGAAGAATCTGGTACTGCCAGAACCCTGGCCCAGTGTTCTGTAATTGCATTATGTTTCATAATTGTTTGGAACTGGATTATGTGTCCAATTCCATCACACATGATTATTTCCTTCTCTTGCCTTATAAATTGGATAAAGCTGTTATCAGTATTCGCTCAGCTGTAGGAAACAGCCTGAGTTTTTCAAACCCTCACACTGTGCTTAAAGAGAATTTTAACGTATCTAAAAATATCAGGCCTGGTGCTATTTGTTTAACACTGTTATTGCAGGCCCTCTTTTTGACTAACCAAGTCCTAGTTGCAGAAAGCAAAGATTACAATGAATGAAAATCCATAAAATAGGAGTACCACTAACCGGCAGATCTTAGATGGAGAAAACTCAGTGTTCACTGCCTGTAGTCAGCAGACAGGGTCTTTAGCAGAACAAGGCTAGCTCGCCATTCCTGCAGGTGGCTGGCCAGGAAACCAGCCTTCTTGGAGTCTCTTGTAGAGGATCTCAGGGCCTGCTTGCACAGGGATGGAGGCACTCTGTGGCAGGCAAGGCTCTGGACAAGTGGGAATATTGGTACCCTGTAGAGCTGATGCCTGCCTCTGTTTATCCATCACCTGTATTTGTAGGCACTGTGCCAAATGCTTTAACATATATTTGCTTTCCACCAGCTTTGTGAAGAATGTGGAGCTTGTGTGATTCCTGCCTACGTGGGAGAGATTATGGCTCAGAGAGGTTTTGTATCACTAATGCAAGTCAGACACTTCACTGTGTTTTAAACTTTTGTCTTCTAACTCCGTGTCTAGTGCTCTTTTCATAACATCTTCCTGGCTAAATATAATCCCTGGGGCAAATGCTTTCTAGTTGTGAAAGAGGAGCCTTGAGTCAGAGAAATGCTGAGATGGTTGGGTTTGAACTTCCTTGATGTCAATGGAGATTTCAGCAGAGGGAGAAGAGGAGAAGGGCTTAGGCCTCTGCCCAAGGGATTTGCTTGAGCTGTTTCATGGAAGTTGTGTAGACCAGGGGACATTCAATAACGCAGCCTTGAATCTGGAAATATAGGTAGCTGAGACCCACGCCCGGGCTTGAGGTGACAACCTTTGCGCTAACTCCATTGGATTCAAGTATTCCCAGCTGCCAAGCAGCCTCTGGCTATTATGAAGTAACTAAGGATTTAAAAATACCCCAAGTTGTGTACGTTAATGAACACGAGCAGCACATTCTTTTAACTGAAGGAACCATTAGCACTTCCCATGTTAGAGGAATTTGATATAATTTAAAGAACACACTCATTATTTTAATTTTTGTTGTTAGCTGTAATATTCTTTACAATCATAATGTATCCCTGAGCAGTTTTCACGGATAAGTTTTACAGCAGTTTTTACAATAGTCTAGTTAAAAGGAGGAATGTCAAAAAAATCAAAATTTCTAAAAATGGCCCCTGGGTAGGATTTATTTAAAATCTACTCATGTATTAATATATACAAATAACAAATATAAACAATGTCAAAAAGCGAGAAACACAATCAAGTATTTAAAATTCTCTCTATTATTATTCAACTAAGAAAAAGCTGTTCTATTTTTCTTTTCACAAAAAAGCTTTTCTAAGCAAGCAGCCACTAAAATTACTGGTAATATAGCATAATGTATTTCGCAGTTTTACAAGAGCATCTTAATTTCTCTTGTGTTTCTCTCCTTTGTATCCCATCTTGTTGTAAATGTTTTCTGTTCTTTTCCAAATGGGGCCATCTTTCTGTATTTTCGTCTTTGCTCCCTGTCTACCTCAGGCCTGGTTCCCTCAGTGAAAAGGACATTGGTTTGTATGTGACACCTCAAGACTGTTTCTGCAGCAATGGCTGGTGGGGCCATCTAGACCATGGATGCGGTCCTCCCTCTATGACAATGCTTTGCTCCCCAGAACTGGTCTTCAAGGAGCTTCTGCCTCATGTCCATTCACTCCCTGACCAGCCTTGGGCTCTGAGTTCCCTGATTGGGGTTTGGCCAGATCTGTTTGAGCAACGTAGTGGACAGTGCCAACATTTCCTTCCCTCTTCAGAACCTTCTCTTTAGAATTAGAAAGGATGACTAAAAGGGAACACAGACCCATCACAAGGCTTCTGGAGTAGTGGATTGCAACTGTTCTTACTAACAGCAAGCAAAAAGAGTTTGAAATAAAGATGCAACCAATGGTGTTGAGCTCCCAGTTAAGACACTGACCCTTGAAGAGATGTATAGACCAGTGTTCCTCAACTGGGAGTGTACATTAGTCTCACATGGAAAGGTGTTTTGGAATGTTCCGGCCGAGGCCCCTCTCTACTCCCGTTGAGTCAGAATCTCATGGGGACCTCATCTTTGGAAAAAGTTGTCAAGGGATGCTGCACACATCTCTGTTAAGAGCCAGTGGTTTAGAAAACGTTACTGACAGTTGTTTGGGGGCCAGCTGGCAACCAGGCTGCGGTGCTATTTCCTTCAGGCCTTTCGCCTCTGACGGCGGGAGTTGTTTTGCAGGGCCCCGAGGTATCTCTCCGGGTGCACCTCATAGGGAGGACGGACTGTTTGATGCTCAGGAAAACAAGTGTCCAGCAAGTTCTGTCCCTCTTCACTGTGTGAAAGGGCACAGTTAGATGCCTCCATCCAGGGAGGGCAGTGCTGGGAGCCGTGAGCTAGTGAGAAGCAGTGATTCCACTCCTGGCTCTGTTGTTTAAATGAGCTCACTCGATTTCTCTGAGCTTCTGTCTTCTTACTTGGAAGATTAGATTGGGTGACGTGTAGGGGCCTCTGCAGTTCTAGGCTACATTCAGTTCAACTTTAAAAAAAAAACCCAAAGTATTACACGTAACCTATTTTTATTGCAGAACACCGTAAAATGTTGGGGTAAGCAAAAAGAAAACTCCATCATTCCATGACCCCACCACCCTGAGACCACCTTTAGACATAAATTCGTCTAGTCCTTGTGCAAACATAAACACACAGATATGCATGTGTGCACATAAATGTAGAAATACATGTATTTAGTATAATACGTACTTTCAAAAAAGTGATCGTATTGGGTACTGTCTTGTAATCTGTCTTTTCAGTTAATATCACAAGAATGCAGAAACACCTTTCCATGTCACTAAATGCATGTGGGAGACCTTTAACGTGGGGCAGAGAGCTTGGTGATCAAGAGCCTGTCCTTGGAGACCAGCGCTGGCTCAGTTCCTTACTAGCTGTGTAACCTTGAGCCAATGACTTCCCCTGGCTAAATCTCAATTTCCTCCCATGGAAGATGGCCGTAGTAATGCTGCCCACTTCATAAAGTGTTCTGAGGATTAAATCAGACAGTGCATGTTAAGTACGTAGTGCAGAGCCTGGCGAGTGCCCAGAGGAAGGGCCCCATAAATGTTAACTAAAACTGCTGCATATCATTTCATTTCCTTAATGTGTGTGATTTAACCAGTCCTCTATTACTGCTTATTTAAATTTTTCTTAGCTATTGTACACAATGCTGTGCCGATTGCTTTATAGATGGATATTTGTATATATCCTTAGAACATACTCCTAAAAGCAGAATTACTACGCTACGGGCTGGCCCTGTGACCTAGTGGTTAAGTTCAGCACACTCTGCTTTGGCAGCCTGGGTTGGCGGGTTTGGCGGGGTTGGTGGACGTGCACCACTTGTCAACAGCCGTGCTGTGGCAGCGACTTACCTCCAAAATAGAGGAAGATTGGCACAGATGGTAGCTCAGGGCCAATCTTCCTCAAGCAAAAAGAGGAAGACTGGCAACAGATGTTAGTTCAGGGTGAATCTTCTTCAGCAAAAAAAAAAAAAAAAAAGAGTTGCTGAGCTAAAGCACACACACACTTTATAGATGTCAATCCACAGAGCCAAAGTGCCCTATAGAAGGTTGTAGCAGACTCTGAGAGTGACCATTCTTCCCATCTAGGGGATGTAATAGTTTTCCTTTCCTTTTATTTTATTTTTTTAAGTTTAAAGGGAAGAGAAAATGGGTAAAAAATGGTGTTGTTACTTTATTTTGCATTTATTTTTATAAACATACACACTTTGCCCATTTTTCTGTCGGAGTGTTTGCTTCTTCATTGTTGGTTTGTAAGAATGTTCAAACATTTAGAGTAGCGACACTTTGCTTTCATTTATTCATGACAGCCAGCTCCACAGCCAAGCCAGGGCTAAGGGCTAGTGGTGAAGAAGCCAGTCCCAGTTCTTGCCCTTGCGGATGTAAGGTCGAAGGAGAGAAACGGATATGAAAGAAATAATTAAAACCTGCAATAAGGGAGGATTACAGGGCTATCCTGGGAGACTTCCCGGAAGCAGTGATGAGCGATGCTGGAGAGAGGGTTTAGACTGGTACACATGGGGTTCCAGGTGGGGAAGAACATTTTTATTAGTTGGTTCTTTGCTTTTGTTTTTTTTAACTTGACTCATCATCTATGTTGACATCTCAAGGTTTTTAAATTAGTAAAATCTATTAATATTGATATTCACTTATATTTTCCACCTTTGGTGCTTTACTTGGAAAGTCTACCCTATGAGGCTTTTACTTTTAATTTTTGACACTAGAACCCTTCATCCTAAGTGAGACAGATGTGCATTTCAAATAAACCCAAAACTTGTGCTTCTAGAAGTATCTTGTGGGGCTGGGATCGTGGACAGTAAGATTAACCTTTATGATGGTCTTTTAAAACCTGTGCTCAGTGGGGATAGGAGCTGGATAGGAGGAAAAATGTCGTAATTCACAGAATCGTGAAGGTGAAAAGTTTGTTTTCAATCCTCTCTCTTCTGAGCTGTTTGATTTGTGGCATGTCGTGCTCTTAACAAATCTGTATGGCCTCAAGTTGCTCTGTTGGTATAAGAAAGTTTTCTATCAAACTAATTTATGCTAAGATGTGAGTGACTGAATAAGCTGTCTGCCCCTAGTCTATTTACCTGTTAACAGAGCACCACAAAGAAGAGAACTACGCTTGTACAAAATAGGCAGAATTTCAGACATCCAAGTCAGACTGAATGTGGGAGATATGGTTTTGGTTAAGTCAACCCCTATCTGCATTCCTAGACCTACTCACAGAGCAGCAGTTCCAGGCGGATGCCGAGGGTTGAGAGGTATACAGTATACTGGATAAGAGAGTGAACTCTTGAGGCAAAATACCATGGCCCAATTCTAGTTCTGCCATTTATTTCCTAGCTGTGTGACTATGGGCAAGTTCATTAACCTCTCTGAGCTTCAGCCTCCTTATCTGTAAAATGGTAATGACAGTACCCACCTCATAGTAATGGTGAGAGGAATGAATGATTCACTAAATGTATGGTGCCCAGAACATTCCCTGGCATGAAGCAAGTGATCAGTAGATGTAATAATTGATTAGTATAGTAGTAATTATTGTTTTGACTGAGAACCTCTCCTTGAGAGACAGTTAGAAAGTTGGAGTTCTCCTCTCTTTACCCATGCCCTGGGGATTTTGATACTTCACTCTCTTGGTCTTCTTTTTTTCTCCCTAACTCCTTTTTCTCTTTTTATTTGACTTATCAGTGCCTTGAGTTCCCGTTTCATATGATGATTTACACAATCCCATCCTTAGTTGTCTTCTTTTTCCTCTCACTCCTCTCCCCCTGGACCACCTTTGCTTCCCTCATTTCATTTATCACCTCTTTGAGCTGGTTTCCCAAATTCATTTCACTAGCCCAGCCCATCAGTACATAACATTTGGATATTGTGTGTGTGTGTTTGCTGTAATGATAGAAAGCACAACTTAAACTGGCTTAAATGATAAAGTTCATCAGCTGAAAAATCCAGAACAAATGGCTTCAGGTATGATTTGACCCTGGGGCTCCCATGATATAACCAAGAGCCTGGATCTTCTCATCTGTTTGCTCTGCCTACCTTGGGATTGGGTTCATCCTCAAAGGATGAGTCCAAGAGCTTAGTTAGAATCTGCAAAGTGCTCATACTTCTTCTTTTCCTACCACACCACTGAGGGGGAAGAGAGAGTCTCTGCCCATAGCTCCAGAGGGGAACAAGTTCTACTTCACTGCATAGCTTAAAATCTGGGCACTCCTCTGTGGAAAGAAGTGTAAATAGATGCTGATGGGCAAAAACAGCAGGTATTCGCCACAAATGTACCGCTTTTCCTTAAATTCATCAAAACACAACCAAGAGTGCACTTGATTCTTCTGTTCTGGCTTTACTAATTCTGTTGGGACAGTTACTATTCTCCCATTTTCTAGGTTCATGCAAATTTGCTCTTCCCTTTTCTTATAACTTCGCTTGCATTCCAGTTAAGGAGTCCTAGAATACATCACCATGTCAATGTCAGTCATTGCCCCACTCATTGGTCCAGCTCAGTACAAGCCCCACCCACTCTGTGTAATGTTCTGTGGACACTGGGGTCCACAGTGAATTTATCTGCCCAACTCCTGTAACAAGGATGTCCCCAGCACCCATGCATTTCTTATTATATTCTGCTTTATGTTGTCACTTATCTCTGCCTTACCTCCTCTCCCACTTTTACTACCCAGCTGCATTGGAATGCCTTGGAAGCATATCTGGTATTTCCTTGAGTCTCCCCACACAACCTGACACAAGCTCTCTGAGGTGTGGAGACTCAATCAAAAGTCCGTTGACAGGGGGAGCCGCAGACCCTGTGGAGGTGTGCTGGGATAAGAGTCTCTGCAGTCAGCGTGGAGTCTTGGGCAGTGCTAGGTCCTGACAGGCCTGACAGAGCCACCCAATGGTGCACTGTGGAGCTGTGGGTTCCTGGCATGTGAAGAGATGCGATATGGAAAAAGCTCTGGGGTCAGATAAGTTGGAGAATGCTGCCTCAAACAAGCTTGGCATTGTCTTTACTATATGAGTTTTCAGAGCCTTGATAGGGTAATATGCCTTGCAAATCTGCAGAAAGGGGGTTGTTATAGGCTGAACTGGTCCCACCAAAATTGATATGTCAAAGTCCTAACCCCCTACAGAATGTGACTGTATTTGGAGATAGGCTCTTTAAAGAGGTGATGAAGTCAATGCAAGGTCATATGGTGGGCCCTCATCCAAAATGACTGGTATCCTCATAAGAAGAGATCAGGACCCAGACATGCACAAAGGGAAGACCATGTGAAGACATGGGGAGAAGATGGCCATCTATGAGCCAAGGGGAGAGGCCTCAGAAGAAACCAACCCTGCTGACACTTTGATCGTGAACTTCTAGTCTCCAGAACTGTGAGAAAATCAGTTTCTGTTGTGGAAGCCCCCCAATCTGGGATACTTTGTTAGGGCAGTGCTAGGATGCCTCTTGGGGACAGACTGACCAGTGCCACGTGCTCTGCACTTTACACACATCCGTACACTTGGGAGCTCCGCTCCGCTCTGTCTCATAGCCATGTTCATGTACTAATGGGCTGTAGAACATGATGGGGTCCTTGTTTTGAACCTTGTAAGCTATAGAAGACTCTGATTTCTACAACAATGCAATCTTATTTGGGAGTTCCTGGGAGTCAGAGATGGTTGTTTAATTTGTGTGATATAAAGCAGACACTTAATAATTTAACTCACCAAAATTAGGAGGCAGATTTAGATATGCATGCATTATATTTGTCTCTCAAAAAATATCTGGCTTAAAATTGTCTTTTTGAGTAGAAGTTTCTAAAGTCTCTTAGTTTTGCTTGAGGAATGTGTTGTCCTTCCAAAGGACACTATCTCTTCTTTAATCCAACGACCTGTGTAATGTGAGATAATGTACAGGTTTGGTAACGAGATGTTAAGCTCTTTGCATTCCTCATGCACATTTTCTTTTCACAAAGGTTTCTCTCATTTTTTTGTTGCAGATCTCACTATTTGGTAACAACATCTGCAGATGGTAGGATGGCCAATAAGAAAGAGAAAAGAGAAGGTGCTATTTATTTATCAGAACACACAAGCTGATGCTGGAGAGCGGTGCTAATGTCAAGTACGTATGGGGAGTAGTTTTTGTAAGACTTTCATGGAGGAATGGAGAGTCTCTTTTAAAAAGGAAATAAGAATTGCAATTGGAAGAGGAGAGAAGAAGAGGCAAGGCTCTGGTTTTTCTCTGGTAAATGCAACACTTATTCACAGGGTCAAATAACATCTATAGAAAAGTCCCAGCACAGGTTCATCCTGAGAGAAGAGTCAAGTAAGCATTTTCATCATCTGTAATAAGCATGTGTGTGCGTATGTGTGTGTCAATTTAAAGGAAAATAGTGCCTCAAGTAAGGGTGGTGGGGTGGAGAGTGGGAACTGAGAAGGGACGATGGACATATGGGTTTTAAAGTCAGCACTTCCTCTTAAACTGAATCTGGCACCCAATGTGTGGTCCCCATGACTGACCAAATGCTACCAAAAAGCTGCAAGAAACTATGGAAGCAATGAAATTATGGTGAAAATCAAGTTTCACATATCAGTCTTTTGAGGATCAAAATCCAATGTGCTCAAGCATCAGCTCTGGATCCTTATTTAAATTTAGATTCCATGCATCTTTTCCCCAAGATGCAGACTCCGTACATCTGGGGTGGGGGGGACACCTGGAATCTGCATTTTAGGCAGATGCTCAGGTGATTCTGATATAGCGAGTCCTCAAACCTGGCTTGCGAACCACTGGCCTAGAAGGCCCCATTTCTGGGCAGTGGATGAGCCTGGCTGCCTCCTTCCTTCATAAAACCTGCCAGTAGGCCATGCAGCCTGGCCGTGTTATCAAGATAATACCACAAACGGAACCCAGATGAGTCATATGTAGACTTATTAAGTTCAAATGTTTTCATAAGCAACTTATCCTTTCCAAAAATCAGGTTATAATAGATTCTGGAAAGAGTCTTTGGGTTTGCTTGTCAGAAACAATACCAAATGTAAATTTGGGGACATCGCCACCCAAGCAATGGGTTCTGTATTTGCAGGAGCACAAATCTTTGTTGACAATCAGATGACTAATTACACTGGACTTCCCTACTAGGGTCCTGCTGTGAGTTACGCATATTCCTGGCCTCTTATTTGGAAGGCAATAAGCCAACTGCCTGTTAAAAGCCCTTCATTCACTTTACAAGTGTCCCAGGAGGTTATTTCTTTCTGTCCCACAGAGTTTAGAGCCTCTCCTGAGGAATGGGCCTCAATCTTTGCTAAATTAACTCTTCAGGTATTATTCCATCAGGATAGACTCCATAAAGTGGGGAATCTCAATTGCTCACAAATTACAGAGTCAGCACTCTGTGGCACATTTAAGTAATTTGTAGCCCTGTGTTTAACTTAATCCTAAAACGGTTTAGATTTTATGCAAAACTAGTTTCGTACTGAGAGCTGCTGTACTCTCTTTCTGGCCACTGATAAAATGATGTAAGAAAAACACAAAACTTTTCTCAAGGTTTATTGCTGTTTCATCGGTCTTTAATATGTACACGGGAATTTTTTATGGACCAATCTACAAAACCTCATCATATATCTCAGGCCCTTAGAGTTTCTCAAAGTCCAATTCGTAATACTGTTGTCAAAATCTAGGTGGGAAAGAAACGTTTTTTGTCAAGTAAAAAGCCAATTTAAGTATTGTAAAGCAATGCTGTTTTTATGTTTAACGTGTATTTAAGTAATGATGCAGCGATTAGATAACGTGGATAATTCTCCGCCTGTCATAGGAACTAGGAAGATACATATCCACTTCTATGCTGATGACGTAATCTTAATATCACCTATTGTAGTGGCCATAAGACACTGAAGAGCCCATTGCCTGATTATTATCAGAAAGGATCAGTACCAACTCTATAAAAACTAGAATTTTGGTGGTTGGCCAAGATTTCTGAGTTGAGTTGGACTTTATCCTAACTGGACAGTTTTAAAGGAACAGTTGATTCAGAGTTAAATAAGATAATGAATGTTCCAGGTAAAATATGAAGCTCTAGTCACGTTAAAGACTATTTTTGTGTTCTTGGGGCTACCAATGGCTGCTAACATCCTGGCGGGCTCTTCAGAATTTAGAGCTGTTGAAAATCAGAAATTCTCCTGGTGCTATATGAGATTTTAAAATTATTGAGGTAGCCAACCAGTAAGACTTAACCTTAAAATTTTTCAGAGCAAAATTATTTCTTTCCTTTTTTGATCCAGAAATCTGGGAGTTGCAACCCAAAATGTGTCTGAGTACTTGGCAGATTCAAAGTCCAGTTTTTGTGAATGGCTTTGGCCCTACATCTAGGCTAGTGGTTGTCACCTGGGGGTCTTTTCCTCCCTACCCCCAGGGGACATTTGACATTTTGCTTGTCACACGTGGGTGGAGGTACTACTGATATCTAGTGGGCATCTAGTAGGATGCTAAACATCTTACAATTCCCCGGGACAGCCTCCCATTTCCTCTCACACCAAAGAATTTATCCCCCTACATGTCAGTAATGCTGAGGTTGAGAATCCCTGTTCTAGGCCATCCTGGGACCACATTGGGTCTGGTTCTGGGCTGGTATTCCATAAAAGTGAGAACCAGTCTTCTCTGTCTTCTCAGAAGGACTTTACTTCTACATCTGACGTCAAAGACTCAGAGATTCCTCTTTGCTCGACTCCATGACTTATTGATATTGAGGCCCTTGTCAGGGATGTCAACTCTAAAAGCAACCCAGAATTTGCCAAGAGGTCAACTGAGTTTTGATTTGAGGGGGACAGTCCAAGGGAAATTTTGCCCATTTCTTCTTCTAAAGTCTCTAAAATATTTCCCTGCATTGAGTAGATGTTGAGAACAAACAAACAAACTTAACATATATGCATTTTATTGTCTTAGTTTTCCAAATATTTCCAAATTAGGGTGATGAGATGATAAGCTCCTGAGATGGGTTGAGCTAATGAAAGAAAACTGTAGAGTGCCATATAAGTGTTGTGATGATGACAATTTCAGCTTTTTCTTGTAGCGTTTTTTGTGGTGTTGTTTAGGAAGCATTCATGTGATGAGTATTTCTGTAACTTTATACATCCCAGAACCTAACAGTGTTAAGTTGCTGAGAGATACACACAAGCAAGAGACTGGCCTAAATCCAAGACTGTTTTCCTCTTATTGAATCTCCCCACGTGACACAGAAACCTCACTTGCCTGCATAAGCCAGAACAGAGCTAGCCTGGAGCTTCAGGTTTTCACCTCCCCACCCCTAGGGGCTGGCCTGGCTCAGCATCTGCACCCAAAGCTCCTCTTAAGGGGATGGTACCCCAAGTCCCAAGTTTCACCTTCCAGAGAAGGCAGAGGAAGCTGGAGTTTTCTTTAACATGCATTTCCCTTCTGGAGATTCTGCAGGATGGACTATGTCAACATCAGGCCCGGCAGCCCCTCTGAGAGGCCTTCCTACAGAGCTCGGGCTGAAGGGGAGAGGAAGGGTGTGGGTTGTACCAACATTAGAGGTGAAGACTTTCCTTTTTTATTGCTTTTTGTATAATCATGCCAGCGATATAGTCTTCTTGGAATATAGTACCTGGAAGGTGAATTAATCTCTTTTCCATGAACTTGGATACTTCCTTTTACTAGGAAGCCAGTGTCAGCGAACAGAAAGCCTGTTGGAGTGTGCAGTTACAGTGACTAATTAAACCTTGATGCCTGCCTCTTAATTGGTTTTGACCTGTCTTTTACCTTAAATTTTTCTATGTGATTTAATAATGTAAGACAACTCCCCTCCTGGGTAATGTGAGCAAAGAAGAAATGATAAATAACAGGTAAAAAAAGGAGATATGTAAAGTTAATGCCTATAGATATGAACGGTTTCTCCAGCGTTTCTTTCTTGTCTCTTGACATCCTCCACGGTCCTTCCTGTTAGCACCTCTTCTTCCTTCTCCAATTCTACTTTTACCCTAAGGCTTAATTAAAAAGAAAAACCAACCCTAAAATAGGTTAATTCCTTTGCAAAGAAGTCTGTCTGTTGGTTGTCCCTATGCTGTTAGAAACCAACCCCCGGCACTACAAGAGGGCAGAAATCTTGTGTTCAGTTCCTTGATTTCCAAGCTGATTGGTTTTAAAGGTGCCTGTGTTGACTGGGCCCTCCCCTTCTTGTCTTCAGCATCTTCTGCTGCGCTAAGTCTTCTCTTTCCTTTAATTTTGAGTCTACCTGTTTCAAGGAATCTTAGGGATTAACCCATCCTACCCAATTGGATAGAGAAACCAAGGCCCCTGAGCATGAGGACTAGAGTAAATTCTCCTTTTAGTCCAGTGCTTTTCCTATAATACTCCACGGTTCTAGCCTCAAAACCATCTGAAGCTGAGCTCTGGTCATCGTTATTTAACAGAGAGAAGTCATGCTAATTTGTATGTCCTAGAGTTAGAATTTATGGTTATTCACCTTTAGTTAACTAAAGTATCATCTTGTGCCAGGTCTACAGAAAGGGTCTTCTAAGTCAGCGTTTCCTAGAGCGTGTGCTTCTGAACACTGATCCTCTTAAATGCTAGAAAAGACAGGTTTATCGTCAAATAAATGATGTTTGGAAAACACTACATATTGTGCCTAGCTCTTAAGAGATTCAAAAAGTACATTATCGGTACATGATAGTCTCAGAGAATTCTTGCAGAGTTCAAATTTATTTATCTGTGTTTAACTCGATGTTTCCCAAATGCGCTTAACCCTAAGTTCCCCTACTCCCTCTTTATTCTCCCCAGCACTCCCCCCCATATATATTTAAATTAATAACATCTGCAGGAACTGCGATTCTCTGGAACACACTTTGGGAGGAGATGTTCTAAGAAAGATATGGGAGGACTCTCAGAGCCTCTGACACTATGACGTTACCTGGAAACCATATTTTTGTCATCCTGCACAGTGTCAGTCCCCATTTCCTATCCATCTGCACATAACATAACACCGATCAGCATCCATTTCATCTGCGTACTTTGAGGGCTCAGGATTTTTCTAGTCCGTCATGTCTCTGATTGCGCCAAGTTGTAAATGTCTGACAGAACAATGTATTTTAACTACAAAGTGAAACTGCCATCTTGTAGAAGAGCCAAGATTTCATGAAATCCTTGAAAGTAATGTTGGAGAACAGCTCAAAGCTTACCCAATGCCGTTTGCAAGTGAGATTCTGGGAGAGGTAACCTACTTAAGAACTGAAGAAGAAAAACTCAATACGGTTGAAGACTAGATAGATTCTCCCAACAAGAAAGTTCTGAATCTCCAAAGAATGAGAGATGCCATTGGGAAAACTGATGATTCCTTTAAATATTTCCTTGCGTAATGATCTTCTTAGAATCATTCTATGAAAAGCAAACATGAAATAAAGGGTATCAGATAATATTGTCAGAAATTTACAATTGATCTGCTCCTCAAATGTTCATTTTTTGTTCATCCTAAGAATTAATTCTTAGTTTTCCCCCAAAATGAAGTCTTAGAAGCTACTCCCTCATCATTATTTATTGTGAATTTTGGTCTCCATATTCAATTTTTTTTTTTTTTTGGTGAGGAAGATCGGCCCTGAGATAACATCATCTGTTGCCACTCTTTCTCTTTTTGCTTGAGGAAGATTGGCACAGATGTTAGCTCAGGGACAAAACAGGGACTGTTTTGTATGTGGGATGCCACCACAGCATGTCTTTTTTTTTTTAAATTTTTTGTTTATTGGGTTATTGGGTTATAACATTGTAAAAATTTCAGGTGTACATCATTGTACTTCTATTTCTGCATAGATTACATCATGTTCACCACCAAAATACTAATTACAACACATCACCACACACATGTACCGAATTATCCCTTTCATCCTCCTCCCTCCCCCCTTCCCCTCTGGTAACCACCAATCCAATCTCTGTCCCTATGTGTTTGTTTATTGTTGTTATTATCTACTGCTTAATGAAGGAAATCATATGGTATTTGACCTTCTCCCTCTGACTTATTTCACTTTGCATTATACCCTCAATGTCCATCCATGTTGTCAAAAATGGCTGGATTTCATCGTTTCTTATGGCTGAGTAGTATTCCATTGTGTATATATACCACATCTTCTTTATCCGGTCGTCCCTTGATGGGCACTTAGGTTACTTCCAAGTCTTGGCTATTGTGAATAACGCTGCAATGAACACAGGGGTGCATGTACCTTTACGCATTGGTGTTTTCAAGTTCTTTGGATAAATACCCAGCAGTGGAATAGCTGGGTCATATGGTAGTTCTATCCTTGATTTTTTGAGACATCTCCATACTGTTTTCCATAGTGACTGCACCAGTTTGCACTCCCACCAGCAGTGTATGAGAGTTCCCTTCTCTCCACATCCTCTCCAACACATGTTGTTTCCTGTCTTGTTAATTATAGCCATTCTGATGGGCATGAGGTGATATCTCATTGTAGTTTTGATTTGCATTTCCCTGATAGTTAGTGATTTTGAACATCTTTTCATGTGTCTGTTGGCCATCTGTGTATCTTCTTTGGAGAAATGTCTCTTCAGGTCTTTTGCCCATTTTTTAATTGGGTTGGTAGTTTTGTTGTTGTTGAGATGCATGAGTTCTTTATATATTTTGGAGATTAAGCCCTTATCAGAAGTTTGGGTTGCAAATATCTTCTCCCAATTGTTAGGTTGTCTTTTCGTTTTGTTGATGGTTTCCTTTGCTGTGCAGAAGCTTTTTAGTTTGATGTAGTCCCATTTGTTTATTTTTTCTATTGTTTCTCTTGCCCGGTCAGACATGGTGCTTGAAAATATGTTGCTAAGACCAATGTTGAAGAGCGTACTGCCTATGTTTTCTTCTAGAAGCTTCACAGTTTCAGGTCTTACATTCAAGTCTTTAATCCATTTGGAGTTAATTTTTGTGTATGGTGGAAGGTAAGGGTCTACTTTCATTTTTTGCATGTGGCTATCCAGTTTTCCCAACACCATTTGTTGAAGAGACTTTCTTTTCCCCATTGTATGTTCTTGGCTCCTTTGTCAAAGATTAGCTGTCCATAGATGTGTGGGTTTATTCCCGGGCTTTCGATTCTATTCCATTGATCTGTGTGTCTGTTTTTGTGCCAGTACCATGCTGTTTTGGTTACTATAGCTTTGTAGTATATTTTGAAATCAGGGAGTGTGATACCTCCAGCTTTGTTCTTTTTTCTCAGGATTCCTTTAGATATTTGGGGTCTTTTGTTGTTCCATATAAATTTTAGGATTCTTTGTTCTATTTCTGTGAAAAATGTTGTTGGAACTTTGATAGGGATTGCATTGAATCTATAGATGGCTTTAGGAAGTATGGACATCTTAACTATGTTAATTCTTCCAATCCAAGAGCACGGAATATCTTTCCATTTCTTTGTGTCTTCTTCAATTTCTTTCAGCAATGTTTTATAGTTTTCCGTGTACAGCTCTTTCACCTCTTTGGTTAAGTTTATTCCTAGGTATTTTATTCTTTTTGTTGCAATTGTAAATGGGATGGTATTCTTAATTTCTCTTTCTGCTACTTCGTTGTTAGTGTACAGAAATGCAACTGATTTTTGTATGTTGATTTTGTATCCTGCAACTTTACCATATTCGTTTATTACTTCTAAAAGTTTTCTGGTGGATTCTTTAGGGTTTTCTATATATGAAATCATGTCATCTGCAAATAGTGACAGTTTCACTTCTTCCTTTCCAATTTGGATCCCTTTTATTTCTTTCTCTTGCCTGATTGCTCTGGCTAGGACTTCCAGTACTATGTTAAATAGGAGTGGTGACAGTGGGCATCCTTGTCTGGTTCCTGTTCTTAGAGGGATGGCTTTCAGTTTTTCACCATTGAGGATGATATTAGCTGTGGGTTTCTCATATATGGTCTTTATTATGTTGAGATACTTTCCTTCTATACCCATTTTATTCAGACTTTTTATCATAAATGGCAGTATCATTTATCATAAATGGATGCTGTATCTTGTCAAATGCTTTCTCTGCATCTATTGAGATGATCATGTGATTTTTAGTCTTCATTTTATTAATGTGGTGTATTAGGTTGATTGATTTGCGAATGTTAAACCATCCCTGCATCCCTGGAATAAATCCCACTTGATCATGGTGTATAATCTTTTTAACGTATTGTTGTATGCGATTTGCTAGTATTTTGTTGAGGATTTTTGCATCGATGTTCATCAGTGATATTGGCCTGTAATTTTCTTTTTTTTGTGTTGTCCTTGTCTGGTTTTGGTATCAGGGTAATGTCAGCTTCATAGAATGAGTTAGGGAGCTTCCCCCCCTCCTCAATCCTCAATTTTTTGGAAGAGTTTGAGAAGGATAGGTATTAAGTCTTCTTTGAATGTTTGGTAGAATTCACCAGGGAAACCGTCTGGTCCTGGACTTTTATTTTGGGGGAGGTTTTTGATTACTGTTTCGATCTCCTTACTGGTGATCGGTCTATTCAAATTCTCTACTTCTTCTTGATCCAGTTTTGGAAGGTTGTATGATTCTAGGAATTTATCCATTTCTTCCAGATTGTCGAATTGGTTGGCATATAGCTTTTCATAGTATTCTCGTATAATCTTTTGTATTTCTGAGGTGTCTGTTGTAACCTCTCCTCTTTCATTTCTGATTTTACTTATTTGTGCCTTCTCTCTTTTTTTCTTGGTGAGTCTAGCTAAAGGTTTGTCAATTTTGTTGATCTTTTCAAAGAACCAGGTCTTGGTTTTATTAATTTTTTCTATTGTTTTTTTGGTCTCTATTTCATTTATTTCTGCTCTGATTTTTATTATTTCCCTTCTTCTACTTATTTTGGGCTTTGTTTGTTCTTCTTTTTCCTGTTCCTTTAGGTGCATTGTTAGATTGTTTATTTGAGATTTTTCTTGTTTGTTGAGAAGGCCTGTATCGCTATAAACTTCCCTCTTAGAACCGCTTTTGCTGTATCCCATAAATTCTGGCATGTCGTATTTTCATTTTCATTTGTCTCCAGGTATTTTTTGATTTCTTCTTTGATTTCTTTGTTAACCCAGTCGTTGTTCAGTAGCATTTTGTTTAATCTCCACGTATTTGTGTCTTTTCTGATTTCCTCCTATAGTTGATTTCTAGTTTCATACTGTTGTAGGCAGAAAAGATGCTTGGTATTATTTCAATCTTCTTAAATTCATGGAGACTTGTTTTGTGGCCTAATATGTGATCAATCCTGGAGAATGTTCCATGTGCATTTGAAAAGAACGTGTATTCTTCGGTTTTTGGATGGAATGCTCTGTATATATCTACTAGGTCCATCTGTTCTAGTGTGTCGTTTAAGGCCAATGTTTCCTTATTGATCTTCTGTTTGGATGATCTATCCATTGGTGTAAGTGGAGTGTTAAAGTCCCCTACTATTGTTGTGTTACTGTCTATTTCTGTTTTTATGTCTGTTAATAATTGCTTTACATATTTAGGTGCACCTACATTGGGTGCGTAGATATTTACAAGTGTTATATCCTCTTGTTGGATTGTTCCCTTGATCATTATGTAATGCCCTTCTTTGTCTCTTTTTACAGTTTTTGTTTTAAAGTCTATTTTGTCTGATATGAGTACTGCTACCCCAGCTTTCTTTTCATTGCCATATGCGTGAAGTATCTTTTTCCATCCCTTCACTTTCAATTTGTGAGTGTCTTTAGGTCTGAAGTGTGTCTCTTGTCTGCAGCATATATATGGGTCTTTTTTTTTTATCCAGTCAGCCACCCTATGCCTTTTAATTGGAGCATTTAGTCCATTGACGTTTAAAGTAGCTATTGATAAGTATGTACTTACTGCCATTTTTTAACTTTTTTTTTCTCAGTGTTTTAGTTCCTTCTCTGTTCCTTTCTTCTTCTATACAGAATTGATGATCACTTTAGTTTGACCTCCGTCTGAAAGCTGTACTCTTTAACTCCCCTCCTCCCTCCTTTGATGTTTTTGATATCATATCTAACCTCTATTTTGTGCATTTGTATCCATTACGTTCTTATCATGGAAATAGATAATTTTTCCTATTTGTGGTCTTCTCTTTTCCCCTTAAATCAGTCCCTTTAACATTTCTTGTAGCACTGGTTTCTTGGTGACAAACTCCTTTAATTTTTGCTTATCTGGGAAAATTTCGATCTCTCCTTCCATTTTGAATGATAACCTTGCTGGGTAGAGTATTCTTGGCTGTAAGTTTTTTCCTTTTAGCACTTTAAATGTATCGTGCCATTCTCTTCTAGCCTGTAAGGTTTCTGCTGAGAAGTCAGCTGATAGCCTTATGGGGTTTCCTTTGTATGTAACTTGACTTTCTCTTGCGGCTTTTAGGATTCTCTCTTTATCTTTAATTCTGGACATTTTGATTATGATGTGTCTTGGTGTGGGCCTCTTTGGGTTTATCTTGTTTGGGGCTCTCTGTGCTTCCTGTACCTGGATGTCTGTTTCCTTCCTTAGGTTAGGGAAGTTTTCAGCTATTATTTCTTGAAAGAGATTCTCTGCCCCCTTGTCTCGCTCTTCTCCTTCCGGGACACCTATAACACGGATGTTAGTGTGCTTGATGTTGTCCCAGAGGTCCCTTAGACTGTCCTCATTCTTTTTAATTCTTTTCTCTTTTACCTGTTCACATTGGGTAATTTCTTCTAGTCTTTCGTCCAGCTCACAGATCCGTTCTTCTGTATCCTCTACTCTGCTTTTGAGTCCCTCTAATGAATTTTTCATTTTCAGTATTGTATTCTTCATTTCTGATTGGTTCTTTTTTATATCTTCCATTTCTTTGTTGACATTCCCACTGAGTTCATCTATTCTTCTCCCCAGATCAGTGAGCATCCTTAACACTCTTAGTTTGAACTCTCTGTTGGGTAGGTTGCTCATTTCTGCTTCACTTAGTTCCTTTTCTGGGGTTTTGTCCTGTTCCCTTACTTGGAATGTATTCCTTTGCCTCCTCATTTTGCCTCTTTCCCTGTGCTTGTGTCTACATATTAGGTAGGTCAGCTACGTCTCCTGCTCTTAGATAGGTGACCTTATGTAAGTGATGGCTTAGGAGGCCTGCAGTGTGCTTCCCTCAGTTCTCAATGTTCCAGGGGTGACCCCTATGTGGGCTACGTGTGTCCTTCTGTTGTGGCCTGTTTGCTGTCCCTGTAGGCGCCCAGGGAGGCTGAGTTATGCTCCTTGACAGCTGTTGTAATGCTCAGCTGCTTGTAGTTGTTGTGGGCCCTTCAGTCTCTTTATCAGGTGTGGGGAGCCCCAGCACAATTGGCTGCAAGTTCTAATACCACATTTGTGTTGCAGTATTTCTTTTAAGTGAGTGGGCCCCCAGTGTGGCATGTTGTTAGGCTCAGGGCCTTACAATTGCTGTAAGCCTCTAGCCTATTAGGTCTCTTGTCAGCTCTCTGAGGATTGCAGCTGGGTGGGGCTGGCCTCAGGCACAGGAGCACCCAATTGTTTCAGGCTTTGGAAGGTGGGGCAAACCTCCTATGTGGGTCTTTGAGAAGCACAAGTCTTCTGCAGCTGACAAGCCCTGCTGCCCACAGGTCCACACACACAGTCAACACAGTCCTGCCCCGTGTGTGCGACCCGACCTCCCCAAGCAGACCCAGTCTCTCCCCGGCGGGAGCCCCTCACACTCCGCCACCGCCCCACACTCTCCACCCGCTCCTTGTGCACATCCTGCCCCGCTCAAGTCTGCTTAGTTGCCAGGCTGCAGAGAATCCAGTCACCAATCTATGCAGGCCCACAAGTTGCCTGAGGGCTTGTTGTTGGGTGGGGCCAGTCTCTAGGGTGGGCTGCCTGCCCTGCCTGAGCTGGATTAAATCGGTGCTCTAGAGGGTGGGGCAGACCCTGGGCTAGCAGGCCTCAGGGACAACTCCAATGGCGTCTGTGTCAGCACGCCCACACCAGGCCACAACAATGGCCGCCGCCACTGTCCCAGTCCCTGGAGAGGTCTCACCCCTCACCAAGATGCCCCCAGGGCCTATTAGGTGAGTCTCTTGTCACCAAAGCACTGTGCACCTTTCTTTCTGGTGATTTTAGGATGCTTTCTGGAACGGGTGAGTTTGTGCGCGGGCCCTTTAAGAGCCGGTTTTAGTTTCTTTGTGAACCGGGTTTTCTGGGGGTACTCCCCAATGCTTTAGTAGCAGGCAAAGTCAGATATTATGCCGCTGGTGTCGATTGTGCTGGGTCCACAAAACGCCCACAGCGGGGGCGCTCCCGGCTCAGGGCCCGGCGCCTCCAGGGAGGCTGCGGACCTGTGAGCTGCTCCCGGCGGCCGTGAAGCTGGCGGCTTGTGAAGGCGGCGTTTTTCCTCTCCAGAAGGGAGTCTCTGCCTCTTCCACCTCAGTTAGGATTGTCCTTTGTTGCAGGAGTTCCTCTCATCCAGTTTTCAGTTCTGTCTCAGGGGTAATTTTTCCACGAGTAGTTGTAAATTGGCTGTGTCCACGGAAGGAGGTGAGTTCCGAGTCTGCTTACGCCGCCATCTTGACTCTGCCCCCACCACCACAGCATGTCTTGATGAGCAGTGGTAGGTCCGCGCCCGGGATCCAAACCTGTGAATGCTAGGCCACCGAAGTGCAGTGTGTGAACTCAATCATTATGCCACTAGCTGGCCCCTGTATTCATTTTAAGTGGGCTTTTCTTCTGGTGCCAATTATCCTCGAATGAGGAGAGCTTCCTGTCCTGCAAATATGATTACAGCAGGTTAAAAAAAAAATAATACTTCAGAGAACAAGTGATTTAGGGACTTTAAGATGTTCTTTATATTACCTGTGGATGTTGCTCATTAAAAATGGGTATTATGTGAAGGCAACTCCACTGAACTGGCTTTGCGTGGTGATAATGAGTGTGGGCTTAGACTCAGACTACTGGTATTCAAAGCCCAATTTCATCCCCTGCTGCTTCGGGGATGAAATTCAGCTCAGCTTCTCTGAGCCTCAGTTTTCTATCTGAGATAGATAGAATATAAAAGCACTGACCTTATGGGAGCAGAGTGAGGATTTAAGGAGCCTGTATTAGTTACCTAGGGCTGCCATAACAAAGTACCGCAAACTGAGTGGCTTAAACAGCAGAAATTTATTGTCTCACAGTTCTGGAGGCTGAAAGTCTGAGGTCCAGATGTGAGCAGAGTTGGTTCCTTCTGAGGGCTGTGAAGGAGGATCTGTTCCAGGCCTCTCTCCCAGCTTCTGGTAGCCTTGACTTATAGATAGTGTTCCCTCAGTCTCTTCTTATCATCTTCCATCTATGCATTTCTATCTCTGTGTCCAAATTCCCCCTTTTTATAAGGACATCATTCATACTGGATTAGGGCCCACCCTAATGACCTCATCTTAGCTTGATTACTTCTGTAAAGACTCTATCTCCAGATAAGATCACCTTCTGAGATACTGGGGGTTAGGAGTCCAACATATCTTTTTGGGGGGATACAAATCAACCTAGGAGGTGCTAATAACATAGCACGTGGTGAACATTCATTAAATTTAGGTAATTATTACTAAGTTAATCCATATGAAATTGCTAGTATTTGACTATTTTTACATACAAAAATGGAAATACAGCAAGATTTGACATACTTTTTGTTTGCTTTTTTTCCAGCAGTGTCCAGCTGGATGCTCTTTGTCCCTGACATAGATCCCCACTTTCTGACCAGCCTGCTTGAGGCGGGCTGCGGTAAAGACAGGAGAGTCTGCTGTGCTGACTTCATTCTAGGACATCCATCTGTCTCAGCTCTGGAATTTCTTCTCTAGTCTTCATTTCCGGAATGCAGTAGATTTACCGTGAAACTACTGAAGCTTACCTGTCAAGCCTCCTACTTGTAAGCAACCCTTCCAAGGCCCTGGGAGAGGCCCTTGACATGTATTCACATGGACACATGTTTTTGTAAAATTTGCAGAAATAAAACATTTAACCTCAGTCAATTAAGATCACTATCTCTTTGCTCTCTAATTGTTGTCACACTTTCCCTTTCCTTAGGTAGCACTGGAGTAGCCCTGGGCAATTTTTAAAAAATACAGTTTATTTTTTTAGAGCCATTTTAAGTTCACAGCAAAATTGAGTGGAAAGTACAGAGATTTCCCATATACTCCCTGCTCCTAGCCATACATAACTTCCCCCACAATAAACATCTCTCAGCAGAGTGATCCATTTGTTATAATCAATGAAGCTACACTGACACATCATTATCACCCAAATCCGTAGTAGGGTTCACTCTTGGTGTTGTACATTCTACAGGTTTGGACAAATGTATAATGACCTGTATCCGCCACTGTAGTATCATACAGAATAATTTCACGGCCCTAACAATCTTCTGTGGTCCACCTATTCTTCCCTCCCTTCTCCCAACACCTGGCAACCACTGTTCTGTTTACTGTCACCATAGTTTACTTAGTAATATGCATTTAAGTTTCCTCCATGTCTTTCATGACTTGATAGCTTATTTCTTTTTCATGCTGAGTAATATTCCATTGTCTGGATGTACCACAGTTTATTTATGCAGTCACCTACTGAGGACATCTTGGTTGCTTCCAAGTTTTGGCAATTGTGAATAAAGCTGCTATAAATCCCTGGGCAATTTTGAGATAATTCAAAGGAAAGATGAGATGGGAGTACATTTACCTTGGGTTTAGTGGGACACACGTCTATGATTCACTGTCACGTCCATGTATCATCAGGCATTGCTAGCTATCCTGGTGCAGGAACGGCTTCCAGGAATACTTGTACCATTCACTATATCAGCTCCATTGGCATCATGGCACAGAGATGCTGGGAGCGATGTCATCCTATAATATGAATGTGTTTTCCTTCACCTGTTCCCTGAAGTGTGTGGGTGGCGGGGGAGAAACAAGGTTTGAGATGTATGGAGCCAGAGGCTAGTTTGTGAAAATTCATCAGATGTATGACATTGTAAGTTGAAGATTTGGTTCTTATCAACACCTAGTCAAAATGGAAGTTCTCTCTTGTCAGGAATATATTGGCTAATGCAGCATCTTTCTATCAACTGTGCTAGAGGAAAGACTGAACTATCTTTCTATTCTCTGTGTAGAATATATACAAAATTTTAGTCTTATGAGGAGGTGATAAAAGAACATCCAGCCAAAATATGAAGAAAAAAAGTATTACAGAACTATATTAATTATTTAGTTAATAAAAATATTATGGTTTCGTTGGATTTTTATGCTCTGTGTGGTACTTGTCAGTTTACATTGTACAATTTGTTGAGATTTCTTAATTTTATATTAAATATACTTCCACAGCAATTCTATATTTATAATTTTGTATTCTTTTTGTTTTTAAAGAGAGGCCCTAAGATTGTAGAGTCTTTCAGCCCACTGAGCCTGAATCCTTCCATGCTCCTTGGCTTCTTTTTTTTTTAGGGGAAGATTCGCCCTAAGCTAACATCTGTTGCCAATCTTCCTCCTTTTTCCTTCCTTTCTCCCCGACAAAGCTCCAGTGCATAGTTGTGTATACTTGTGAGTTCTTCTGGGTCTTCTATGTGAGCTACTGCCGTAGCATGGCAACTGACAGACGAGTGGTGTGGTTCTGCACCTGGAAACTGAACCTGGGCCACCAACGTGGAGTGCTCCAAACTTGAACCACCAGGCCATCAGGGTTGGCTCTCCTGGGCTTCTTTATCTTCGATCTGGCTGCTTTGTGTGGCATTAGACCAAATCTTTGTGTCACATCCAGGCCATTTTAATACCCAACAATAAAGTGAATATTATTTTAATAGGCTCTTGACTCACAGAAATTAATGGAGGCAGTGTATAAAAGGAGAAGTGCTGTAAATACTTCATCCCTCCCAGCCTCACCCCATTTAAGCACAACGGTGGAGTACTGTCTTTCCTGTACGTGCTGAACATCTTAGTATGAATGGAAGGATTTGTACATTTGTCTTTCAGAAATAATCTTTCATCATATAGTTAAAAAATGTTGCTGTTACACTCATGGAACAATTAAACAATGCTTTATAATTCTGCAAAACTCCTATGTTTTGTTAACATTAAGATAGATTATTGATCTTTTATTGCAACATAAGTGAGTTATACTCCTATTTTAACTAGAGGACATTTGACTAAGGTTAACTATATTCTCATTTATTTAATAAAAATTTTCTATACTTGTTTTTTAACTTATTCATAGAATGTTGAAAAAGGTCATAAATCATAACATTATTTGTCTGTGGAACATGCCATTAGGACTGGGCTTATTTCACAGTTAGTAGAGAATTGATGTAAATTTCTAAGCAGCTCTATTCTCCAAACCCCACTTTTGTTGTCAGTTATTTGTTATTTGAGATTAAAATTGCTTATTTTACTTGAGCTAAATACATTTCAACCTCATTTAGGTGGGCAGTCTTTGCTTCAGAAAGATGAAAATTTGCATATTTTGGTTCTAAAAAGAGCGTTAATAGAGAATTTCAGATCTTTAAATGGCTGATTTAGACAGGGTATAGCTAGAAAAAGGCTGGGCTACCTTTTAATTTTGTGAGTTTCCTGAGTATTGTTGATGGAGATAAAGGGAACAGCCAGTACATTGTTCTGTGTTTGAACATTTAAATATTTGCTTCAATTTCTCTTCCCAGAGTGGACTGCATGTGGTGTATACATTCCATCTCATACCTTTGCCACAAGACACATAAAAATAATGTAGCGCTGGTGAGGCTTGCAAATCATAAGACTCTTGAAGTACATTTTCTGGCATTGCCTTCAATTGTACAAATCTTATGGAGTTGTCCTTAAATTATGCAAATTGTGTTATAAAAAGGAAACAACATAAGAAGAACTGTGTCAGTGTCACATCAAAATGACTATAATGCCATATAAAAGAAAAATGACTTTTAAATTTGATTTCATTCGTTTGTTATTGGCAATATGCTTTTAGATACAGAAAACTTTTCTAGTTGTACAGGCTTAACTGGAGTTCTAGAACATGAGACTTGGTATATCCCAAACATCGCCAAGGGGCTGAAATGGAATCATTCATGTTTTCAATCCTCAGCTCCTTCGTGAGCCAGTGCTGTGTGTTCTGCATGGTTTTCAGCACCAAGATGCAGTGGTCAGCGCACCACTGGGATCCTTGCTCTCAGACGGCTTCTCTTTTAGATTGATGGAAAATAAACCAGTGAACAAATGCATATAAGTGCCACAAAAATAAAGAAAAACAAAGCTAGGTAAAAGGGCAGAGACTGAGGGAGATTGTATTTTAGAGAGAGTTATCTGAGAAGGCTTCTTAGAGGTGGTGACATTTGAGCAGAGAACCTACGTGGAGTGAGGGAGGGAATCGTGTGGTTCTAAGAAAAGAGCTTTCCAGATGGAGGGAACAGCAAGTGCAAATGTCTTGAGGTGGGAATAAGCAGGGCTTATTTGAGGAATAGCAAAAGGCTGGCATGATTGGAATGGAGTGGGTCATGGACTGATGGCGTAAGGGTCAGTGATGTAGGCAAAACCAGGAGGGGCAGAGTGTGCCTTGATTTTTGGTTTAAAAAGATCACTAGTCACCCTGCGGAGAGGTTACTACAGGCAGAGCAATGTTTATCCGTTGGTGCTTGCAGAGAAACCATCTCAAGATGTAATAGCTTAAAACAACAGCCGTGTATTTAGCTCACAAGTCTGTGGGTCGACAATGTGGGCTGGACTCGGCAGGCAGTCTTTGCTATGATTAACTATTTCAGTTCAAGGAAATGTTGTGTGATTGGAAGAGGTTTCATGGAGGAGCTGAGATTTGAGCTGTCTCTGAAAGACAGGGTGGGTTTGGACAGATAGGCGAGGGCATTCTGGGGGAGGGGGAGGCGTGAATGGGGGAACCGAGGGGTGACTGCACGTGGTGTTGGTGGTAGGGTGGGAGACCAGTCTGACTAGAGACATGATGACTCTAGGGCAATCTTGCAAATGTGGGAGGGGATGGCTAGGCTTTGGAGAGACTGGACCAAAAGAGGATTTCAGCTCTGAGGCGGAAGGAAATAGCCCCGGAGACTTTTGACCATGAAAGCAATGCAGGAGATGAAGGAGAACTGTGGCATTGTGCTAGATGATGGGGACTGGGTGGGGGCTCTGAGCAGCCCACCCACTGGAGAGCATGGCACTGAGAGGGCCCACGCTGCAGTGATCACTACGGGAATCAGGAGGTGGGTGCAAGCCAACCCGGAAGGTGAGGCAGAGGGACTGGCTGATGGGTTAGATGTGGGAGGAGAGGGATGGGTTTGTACAAGGTGCTCCTGTGGCAGCATTTTCTAAAAGTGTGTTGTTCTCTGTTCCATAGTATAATAATATGTACTGTTGATTAAGTTCTCGTATCATTAAGATGGTCAAAGATATAAAACAACTCCAGGTATTCAAAAAGGAAGGGATTTAATACAGGGGAATACTTAGCTTTTAAAGAGATGGGAGGTTGGAGGGTCTCCAGGAAACTATGAGATGCAGCTGACTCCCGCACAGATGGCGGTTCGCCCAAAATTCCCACGTCTGCCAAAGCCCTCACTTGCCCGTCACAGCCAGAGGAACACTACTGTGGTGGAGGCTTCTCTTCTGCCTTCCAAATTACACGTGAGCACCCCTCCTGGCTAGCATCTGACGGGGAGCCCTGCAGGCAGAGACTCTGGAATTGTGCATATTAGACTTCCAGCTCTGCAACAGGAGGAGGAAATGACGCTGAACGATCAACAGACTGTCTGACGCAGGGAGACGTGAGTCCTTCCTTCCTTCCTTCCCTTCAATCCCAATTCCTGCAGAGATCCTTGCCCTGTCTTACAAGATTCCTTTTACCAGAGTTTCGTCAAAATCCACCTTGGCACTCCCATAAGCAGTTGCAAAAATAATTTTTAAAGACCACTTAGCAACGTTTCTTACTGTTTCCTACTATGGAGCAAGACTGGATGGGAAATATGGTGAAATAACTTATCAGGTTGCAGGCAGACTCACTTGTACATTTTTCCAGCATGTATATATGTATGTGTATATCTATATATATCTATACATGTATCAAAATAGAGATTTGAATGTATAACTTGCTAGTTAATTGAATCTTAAACTCTTCTGGCATGAATACGTGTGTGTGTGTATTTTATTTTTACTTCTTGGCTTCTTAACACTCTGTGCTACTTGCCTGCTTCCCTCAATATTCCTCCACCTATACTGCAATATCAAAACACATACAGAGATGGGGAAAGTATTACTCAAAAATAGTTTTAAAAAGCTCAACAGGGGCCAGCCTGGCGGCATAGCAGTTAAGTTCATGAGTGCATGGTCGCGGACCTACGCACCACTCATCAAGTCATGCTGAGGTGGCGTCCCACATAGAGCAACTAGAAGGATGTACAACTATGACATACAACTATCTACTGGGGCTTTGGGGAGGAAAAAAAAGGAAAAAAGGAGGAAGATTGGCAACAGATGTTAGCTCAGGGCCAGTCTTCTGTAAAAAAAATCTCAATAGGCCGACTCTTATTTTCTTTTCTCCTTAAACCTATGGTGGAGCAAGAAAAGAAGAACAAATAAAAGAGAACAGAGACTAAGAAAACCTAAACATAAAGCTCATTAAAAACCAGGGGGGAATGGGGCTGACCTGGTGGCATAGTGGTTAAGTTCACGTGCTCCACTTTGGTGGCAGGGGGTTTATGGGTTCAGATCCCAGGCGCAGACCTACACACTGCTCATCAAGCCATGCTGTGGTGGCGTCCCCTACACAAAATAGAGGAATATTGGCACAGATATTAGCTCCAAAGAAAAACAAAACAAAACGAAACCAAGAGAGGATTTCTGGGGTGCATTCTTGAGACTATTTTGCTGTTGTGGGTGTCAGGAAAGCTCAGTGGCCATTCTCACACCGCCTAACCAACTATTATTCCTCTCTGCCTTCATTATGCAAGTATATCGTAGGGGCCTATTGTACGCCGGAGATTGTGTTAGAATTGGAAGAAGAAAACATAAGGTCTTAACTCACAAAACCTCAGTTTAATGTGGGAAATAGATATGTCAATACATAATTACAATATAATGTGAGCCTTGCATAGCAGGATCACAAACTTACAAATATTTAAAGAGGAGAAATTTAGTGTCTGTATGTTCTATTACCATCTTTTCTGTAAGTCCCTGTGATGGTTAATTTTGTGTGTCAGCTTGGCTGGGCTAAGGGATGCCCAGATAGCTGGTAAGACCTTATTTCTGAGTGTGTCTGTGAGGATGTTTCCAGAAGAGATTAGTATTTGAATTGGTGAACTGAGCAAAGCTGGTGGCCCTCCCTGATGTGGGTGGGCAACAGCAAGTCTTTTGAGGGCCCAAACAGAACAGAAAGGCAGAGGAAGGAGGAATTTGCTATCTCTCTGCCTGAGCTGAGACATTTGTCTTCTCCTGCCCTTGGACATCAGGGCTCTTGGACATTGGGGCCCCTGGTCCTCATGCTTTCAGAATCAGACAGGGACTTATACCATTGCCCTCCCCCCGCTGTTCTCAGGCCTTTGGACTGGGACTGAATTACACCACCAGCTTTCTTCTTTGTCAGGTTTCTGATGGCAGATTGTAGGACCTCTCTGTCCCCGTAGTTGCATGAGCCAATTTCCATAATAAATCTCTTAATAAATAAATCTTTATATAAATCTTCTCTGGAGAACCCTGACTAATACGGTCCCCATCCAACTTTTTCTGTTATGCGTCTGTGTGTGTATCAGGCTTTAACTGGCTAGTTAGTTATCTCAATCTATCTAGTTAATTTAGTTACTAAATTAAGTAGTAAATTAAATGCTAATTACTACTAGCTTTGTAAATTATCTCACTCTCTTCTGACATAATCGCTTTAATTAAGGAATTTAATTCCTTTCAGATATATGTTTAATCTTTTTGTTTTCTTCTCTCTCATTGGGACCCACTCCAAAATGGCAGGAGTATCTGGTGGTGAGGGATGGACTTGCTGGTGGTCTTATGGAGGTGGGGAAGAGAAATGTCTCATAGGCATGTCTGCTGGTCCCTCTGTCGTCCCTGATGTCCTCTGGACTCTGCCTGTAATATCCTCTGCCCACCTGCTCACTGAGGATGATGACGGACTTGTGGCCTAGGTTATCTAGGCCTGGTGGTCTTCCTCTGATGACTGGGTTCCTCCTCAGTGCTCCCCAGCATGGCAGATGCCCTGTGAGGCTTACAGCACTGTCCTGAGTCCTTGGCTATGTGATGACTTTCCCCACCACCTTTCCATATTATTAATCCACTATCTCCTCACCTCACTGACAAGCACCATCAGCTACCTTCCGTTGCCCCACAAGGGCGGGAGAGGGCTTCTTCCACCACACAAAGGTCGAGGGACCCGTAGAAGCGATAACTCATGCTCTCTATTCTTCACCACAGCGTGCTACCATTTTTATGCAATGCTGACACCCCACATTGCTAATGGCCACCAAATCCAGCAATTTCCTCTATCATTTTTATTCCAAATAGACAATGGGGCACAAAACCCATATCTTTTGGCTTTCTTCTCAATCTGAGCCTCGAGCCACACCTCATAAATGAGAAGGCATGACACATATCTTACCAATTGTTGCCTGCCTTCCTCCAGTTTTTTCTTTTTCTTTCTACCCTCTTCTGGGCTAGAAAGTTCAGGATTTCTATTTCCTCTTCTCCTTGGAAAAGGCATCCTTTTTTTCATGAGTTCATTCTTGCTAGGAGAGCTTAGCTTTATTGGATTAACTTTCATGGTAGATGGTCTGCAAGGACAAAACTAGGCTTACCAATAGAAGGGACACAGATGAAGAACTATTTAAAAACATAGTCCCTGTGGCACTTGCTATCTGGGAGAATCAGTGGGAGCTTCACAGAACAAATAATCCTTAAACTGAGACTTGAGAAAGATATGTTAGAATTTTCTAGGTAGACAAGAGTAGGAAGAACATTCCAGGCTAAAGCACAAGTATTTTCAAAGTCATGGAAGCACACAAGTTTGGCAAGTTCAGGAAAAGAGTTTTTGGCCTCTGTTATTTCAGAAAGCGCTGGGCAAGAGTTATTTCTGTTGGTGGGAGTAACCCGCCAGCACAAGTGAGCTGACTCTACAGTGAAAATCAGAACGTGTGGTTCCAGTTTAGGATGGGCTCAGAGCCCATGCATTTGTCTCCCTTCTCCCCAAAGGTTGCCTTTAAAATGACAGTAAAGGAAAAACAACAACAACAATAATAAAAATAATAAAGAAACAAATGACAAAATGCTGGGATTGTCTTCTATGAGTCTACTCTTTACTTTTGGATTTTGGTTCCTGGACTGAAACTGGAGAAAAAAATCATAAATAGTAAAAGGGTTAGTGGATTTTCCCTCTTGGAGGAAACAGGGTAGCCATGAAAACTCCTTGGCATCCACTACTCTTCTCGATCATTCCCCCTGAACAAGTGATTATTAACAATGGGTAGTTCGAATTCTAGGGTCTCAGACTTTGACCCTACGTGTCTTCTCAGCCAGAACCACCCTCCTAATCATTCATTCCCCAAATCTTGCTTTTGTATATTTTATTCTTAACACAACCTCAGTCTGCTCTTCTGGTTCCTGAAGTCTCTTCTGGCTTCACAGCTCTCCCCTCCAATCTGGTCAGGCTTCTCAACCATGCCCTCTGTCGTGTCCTGGTAAACCTGTGCTCTGGACTTTCAGCCACGCCTCACTTGCCAACCTTCAACCCTACTTCCTGCTTCTGTGCAGCCAAGAGTTGCTGAAGAGGGTCACAAAAATGTGTTGACTGAGTCTCCTATGTATTCATTTGATACGTCATCCGGACACCAAGACTGTTCATTTTTTCTTTAGTTAAACTCTATTTTTCTCAAACTCTCATCCCAATACCCCTCAAACACCCATGGAAAATGGCCTTGACTCAGCTTTAATGTGAAGAGCGTTCCATTTCAATTCCACTACCTCAACATCCTTCCTCTCCACTTCAACACTTGTCTGTATATTCTCCTGTCCTTTCCTTTGCCTTTCCTATGTCAGGGGCATAAACCGCCCTGCACTCTTCTGTGCTCTTCTGCCTGTGCTGTGAGTTGCATTCCCTTCTACCTCCTCGCGTGTCTGGCACCATCAGTTTCCTACACTTTAACTTGTTTCCTCTTCCTCTTTCTCGCCGTGGGTCTCTTCTTCTCTGTCTTTTGGTATATTAAAGATTTCCTAATCTTAAAACCAATCTTCCCTATTCTCTGCTATCCCCATTAGTCCCCTTCTTTCTACCTCTAAAATTCTTGAATGAATAGCCTATACTTCCTGTTTCTTGTCCTATTCTCCTCCCTCTATCCCTTAAACATTGGCTTCTCCTTCCAATATTCTATTGCAACTTCTTTCTTGAAGGTCATCAATGACTTCCAACTTCCCAAATCTGGGATCTTTTCTCAGATATAATCTTCCTTAATCTTGCTCTAGCATTTAACATTGTTAATTAACCTCTCCAGCTTAAAGTCCTCTCAACTCTTAGTTTCCATGACAACTCATTTGATAGATTCTCCCATTTTTGGCTTCTTCTTTCTTCTTCTTCTTCTTTTACTCTTTTTCTTTCCACTTCTTGCTCAAATGTGAACATCCATCTATGTTATTATTATTATCGCCATAATTATCATCACTGATATTTCTTTCTAGAGCACTAAGTATCCACCAGACACTGTTCTAAGTGCTTTCCATATATTAACATGGTTAATGATTACCACAACCCTATGCGATAGTGGCTACTGTTATTCTCATTTTACAGATGAGGCTATTGAGGGACAGAGATGTCAAACGATTGACCAAGATTACAGGGCTAGTCAATGGCAGAGCTGGGATTCAAACCCACGCATGCTTAGTTTGGAGTCCAAATTCCTAACCACCTTGATCATCTTCTCTACTCATCTCCAGGTTTTCCAGGCTATCTTTTCTCCTGCCAGACTACACTCCACTCCTCCACACTCCACTCCTAGTGTGTGACTACACCTGTACCATTTTTTCCCTCCATTCTCATTCTACCACCTCAACAGTGCAACTTTGATGCTTATTAACATCCCGAAGTGGGTCTTATCAAGACTGTATTTCCACCTCCCCAACAATATCACCAACCTGATATCATTATCTTTGTTAGTGGCCCCACCTGGTTCTAAACTTGGCATTATCATTAATGTTTCTTCATCTAATCACCTCTGTAAATTCTAGCTCATCAACGTTGATTCTTCTGCTGCTGTCACTCTACCTCATGCTCAATATTTCTTCTCTTTCTAACAACCTCTATGCCAGTTTCCCATCCACAAGAAAGGTGATTTATGGTGTATGAATAAAATATATATTTGTCGTAAAGAGAGCTCCCTGACAAATTCCTCTGTGTTTGATATGGCTCCAAAGGGTTGCTCCATTTTTAATGCCCTTTTCACTCATCTCTATGTATCTGTGAAGAAGAGTCTTAGCCAGGCCAGGTCTTAAGCACAAATGTTTACAACTTTGAAAAATAATCTCCCATTTACCTCTACAAAAAGATGCCAACAGCTTTGTGAGTTGGTTTCCCAACTCAGTTGAAGCAAACCAATTCTATTTGATAGAAGATTGAACAAAATGTTTTCACATGAGATGAAGTTGATGGATTGGCTGTATGCCAGGCTGGGAGAATAGACTCCTGCCGAGAGGGGACCATGGATGTGGGTCCTGAGAAAAAGTTCTCTTGACAGATGATGGCCGTGAACTCTGATTTGGTGCATTGATTCAGGCTCCTGCTCTCATACCTGGTCTCTGCCCAAGGTACTATATCCTGGATTTTACCTCCCCAGCTTTATCATTTTAGCACATGAATCTCCTCCTCTGTTTTCTTAACCCTAAGGTTTCTTTTTGTAGCAACCTGGTCTAGAGTATGGGTTTTTAAGCTTAAAAATAGTCACTTTTTTTTTTAAATTTTTTGTTTATTGCAGTAACATTGGTTTATAACATTGTAAAAGTTTCAGGTGTACATCATTGTACTTCTATTTCTGCATAGATTACATCATGTTCACCACCAAAATACTAATTACAACCCATCACCACACACATGTACCGAATTATCCCTTTCACGCTCCTCCCTCCCCCCTTCCCCTCTGGTAACCACCAATCCAATCTCTGTCCCTATGTGTTTGTTTATTGTTGTTATTATCTACTACTTAATGAAGGAAATCATATGGTATTTGACTTTCTCCCTCTGACTTATTTCACTTTGCATTATACCCTCAATATCCATCCATGTTGTCAAAAATGGCTGGATTTCATCGTTTCTTATGGCTGAGTAGTATTCCATTGTGTATATATACCACAGCTTCTTTATCCAGTCATCCCTTGATGGGCACTTAGGTTGCTTCCAAGTCTTGGCTATTGTGAATAACGCTGCAATGAACACAGGGGTGCATGTACCTTTGCAAATTGGTGTTTTCAAGTTCTTTGGATAAATACCCAACAGTGGAATAGCTGGATCATATGGTAGTTCTATCCTTGATTTTTTGAGGAATCTCCATACTGTTTTCCATAGTGGCTGGACCAGTTTGCACTCCCACCAGCAGTGTATGAGAGTTCCCTTCTCTCCACATCCTCTCCAACACATGTTGTTTCCTGTCTTGTTAATTATAGCCATTCTGACGGGGCCGTGAGGTGATATCTCATTGTAGTTTTGATTTGCATTTCCCTGATAGTCACTTTTTTTTTTTTAAAGGAAAGCTTTTGTTTTCAAGTGATAAGAGAGATATATTCAGAGCCTGGGGACCTGGGGGTCCTGTCCGGTCCCTGCGTCCTCCCCCACGCAGCTCTTGAAGACCCTGGGGCGTGTGAAAGTACACGGGGTGTGCAGGGAAGATTTACACGGAGCCCTGAGGTGTGGGATTTCCTTCCTGCGTGTCCTTGGGTAAAGCAGTCAATCCCCAGGAACTTTAGTTTCCTCAGGTTTACAATTTTTCTATTAAATAACACTTTCCTTACCTATCCATGAGTTAAAGGATCTTATAGGTAAGGTCCTATTTTTAGAAGATAATATTAAAAAAGTGAAAATTCTCTGCAAAATAGGAAAAATTTTACCAATGTTAATTGCTGCATTCTGATTAAAAGGTCTTCCCTGAACTTAATCAATATTTGTTGATTTTCAAAATGGTTTTAACAAATGAATGAGTACCTATAATTGTTTTTAGCTACTGTGTATCTTTCTCATTGTGGCTTCTTCAGTAAACAATTTGAAAGGCTACTGTAGTAAGTAAAAACAATATAAATGTGAATAGCAAATCTCATTCTTGTTAAATGAGAAATGGGTACCCATTGTGGTGTCTTTTGGTGCTATCACTGTGGGATGCTTTGAAAGTATACTGTTTATTGAAAAATAAAGGCATTGTATTTGTTCTTACTTTTCATGTTCTATATCTGAAATCTACAGGAAAAAATGCCCAAAGACCAAGGTAATGGGGGTTCATTTGCGTATTCAGCCCTTTATGCCCTGCAATATAATTCAATTGGTGAATGTATTTTGCATGATTTTCCTATAGAGCATGCTGTATTTAATAGCATCTGGCACATCTCAGAGAGCCCCATTGCATATCATGAGATGTTTAAATCGTATTGAATACTTTATAAAAGCAATTTCCATTCTGTTGTGTTTTTCTTGCAGATGGCGATCTGAAACAGTTAACAGTGATCATACTCTTACTTTCTTATTTGTGCCTTATCATTGTTGCAGATGAAGAAACATTTACTGATCACTTTTTCTGTTCCCTGATTTTGAGGCTGACTTCTCCTTAGACAATCCTCAGATTTCACATTTAGGTCTCTAGAGCCAGATGGAAGCTAGTGTTTGTGCGCATGGACTTGATTTGTACCTATAATAGTCAAGTAGAGTGCTCGATTTAATAATGACTGCTACCTACAGAGACCAATGAACTCGATTCTTAAGGTAATGGAACCAGCACAAATACCATTTGAAGAATGTGTCTGTCTTGCCCAATTTCAAATGCCCATGAGCATACACTTATTCAATGAACACTGAGGAAAGTGGTTGACTCTCTGGGGCTGCACTGTTAATAAGACATACTTCTTGTTCTCAGTGATTATATAATCAAGCAGGGAGGAGTTATTCAGCAATAACAAATATTTATCAAATGTCTCCTTGGTGCCAGGCATTGTAAATTATTCAAGACAGTACAATTGTTATTTTATTTAGAATATTTCAAGGTAATTCACAATAATATCCAATTTGAAGCTTTAAGGGGGAAAAATAAAGACTTTGCAAGTCACTATACTTAGCAGCCTTAGTTGTTCACTAGCCTCACCAAATAGAGTCTATCCTGGGAAACTGGGCATCATGGTTAGTAAGACAACTGCTATATATTAACCCATTCACCATTTACCAAAGACATCCCTAACTTTCTGCTTTCAAGATATAGAGACTAAAGTTTTGATCTAGGGAGGAGAAATAAAACCAATATAAGGAAAGTTTCTTCTAATTCATTTAAAGGAACGTGGAGATTTACATTTTAATGATGGGCTCTTTAAATCTCACTCTATATATATTCACACACAAAGTTAAGTCCTAAGATGATTTTATGTGTGAAGTGTAACCATATCATAATGAAATTGATTATAAAATACCAGAACACACACACACATCTTAATATTTATGTATGTGTTTCTGTATCTCTCAAATGTCTATTGTCAGATTCTATAGGCAGGTGTTACTGAATTCATGCAGTTGAGGATAGAGAACAAAAAAAATCGGTCAACATACATCCATTTGTTCATTCCATAATTTAGTCTTTAAAAAATAGGTGTGCACTAATGCATATAAATGTTTAAAAAGTACCTATTACGTATTAAGTATTGGGTATTGGAAAGAGAAAGGAATTAGGCAGCAACTCTGCTCTCAAGTAGCATGAAAATAAATTCCTTTAATACAATGTGATAAGAACTATTGCAGAGGTAAGCAATGGATAGAGTGCTTTCACGAAGGAGGGAGATGATATCTGTCTTGGGGGCCTGATGAGTGGTGGTGACTGTGTGAGTTAAGCCTTCTCAGAAGAGGAGATGGCAGACATGGGATGAGTTGGAGATCTCCAGGCAGGTCACCGCTGTGTGTGGGCTTCGGTAGAGGCACTAAAGGGCAGTGTGTGTGTGAAGGCTCATAGGCTCAAAGACTCACTCCTGCATGCCCAAAGGGTCATCTGATTGGAGCATGAGTGTCTGGAGATGATTGGCCAGAGATGAAAGGCCGGATCATGGAGGGTTTGCATGTGTGTGATGATGAAGAGTTTGGACTCTGGGCAGTACTGTAGGCAATGGAGGGCCAATAAAGTGTTTTAAGCACTTCCATAATCACATTTTCATTTTATAATGATGCCTCTGGTGGTAGTGTTGAGGATGTATTCAAAAGGGGTACATTTGTAGACAAGGATTTAGTTAGGAGATTCTGATCAAACCGCAATTAATGAAGGGGAAAGACATGAGGGATGTTAATGAAGGAGGCATTGTACAGGGATGAGTTAAATGGGGGACAGGGATGAGGGAGAGGAAGGTGCTTAGGATGAATGTCAGATTTTGGCAAACCAGAGGGACGGCAGTGCCATATTTAGCAGGAGAGAGAAATGGGAAGAGAAGTGGTATTTGGGTGCAGAGTAATACATTGAGCTTTGTTCCTGCTGAAGTTGGGGTGATATTGGACTATGCGGGAGAGGAAGTTTTGTGGGCAGTTTTTGCAACGCATAACTCACTATACTATGCATCCTGGGAACATGCAGATGAATAGAACATGAGTTCCTGCAAAGAATTCACAGTCCAGTGGAGGAGTTGGTGTCCACATTCTAGAAGAATGCAAGCCAAAGCTGACCCTGAGCTGTGATACACAACATTCCCAAGTTGCTGTTCCCATTTGTCTTTCTGCCTCCAGACCCTCTGCAGCTCTTCTTCTCCCTGAAAGCCAGACTCCAACCCTGGCTAGACTTTGCAATACATGTTTAATTATGTCACTCCCTAGTCACTTCCTTCAAAACCCTTTGATGGGCTCTCAATGAACTATGGGATAAATCCCACAATCCTTAGTGTGTCCTTTAGGGCTCCTCAGGGCTCATATTCCACACCCCCCTTAAACATGGATAGTTGGAGCCAGTCCACTTGACAGGCTGTCACTCTGCCCATATGTTCATGCTCCTAAACTTTGCCTAATGTGTTTTCTCGGCTTAGACTGGCATCCTCAGCTGCTCTGTGGGGACAGCTGTATTTACTAATACTCAGCCTTGACTTCTGCTGCCCCTAGAATAATGACTCCATAATAGAAGAACGTATGATGAGGAGTGGATAATATTTGCAAGACCTGGGTTCTAGTCTTAGCCCTATTTTTTTTTCCAAATCACGTGGCCTACAGTCACATACTAAATTTCTCTAGATTTGATTTCTCCATCTATAAAATGGAGTTAAAAATGCTCTTGCAGTTTTCCCTGGATGATGGAGAAGTTCAGAGCGATAAATAGATGTAAAGTAACTTGTAAATGAAGTGCTTTATAAATGTATTTTATATAGACATTTCACTTTAGGCACTGAAATGTCTATTTCTAAATAATATGACAAAATGGACAATTAATGACATCTTTCAATTGCAAAGCTTTTTTCTTCCTGAGAAATTTTTGATGAATATATACTGCAAATAGGGGGATGCTATCTATCACCAACCTAAATCGATCATTTACTTTGTACTTGGTGCCCTGCTAGGTACCGAAAATTTATCATTTATTTTCTCCTTTTGGAGATTATGTGTATTTATATGTCACAACTGACTAGGCTACAAATTATGTTCTCTTCTATTTCAGGGAAATTCGACTTTATCTCGAATTCCATAACTAACTTTTACTTAGGTTTGGCTGCACAATGGGGAATAGATACTTTCTTACACTTCTGCTGTAGTCCTCAAATATTTATGATGCGTTCTTCTTCTCTCCACATTAATATGATGGTGCTTGGAAGAGCCCTCGGTGAAGACAGTGCAGCTGGAGCGACAGTGATGGGTAGCCCCTTGGCAATTGAATTAGACTTTTTATCTGCTTGTCCACGCGTCTGGCGAAAGGGAAGGCACAAACACAGTGGGAGAAGAGCAAACGGGCTACCTCGAAGATAAACGTTGAACGTGCCATCTGAAATGGGAATCCTAATCGGCCCTAGACAGCTGTTAAAAACATTTCTTGTCCCTCTAACTTGACCAGAGCTTGTGTGTCCAAAATCACTATTTCTTTTTCCCTTTATATTTTTTTCTGTACCCACCACCAAATAGACAAATTGTATGCATATACCCCTTTTCTGAAAATTCATATATTCATCCCTCATTTCTACCCCTTAAGCGCTGACCTTGAGCTCCAAACATCACTTAGCAACATTAATAGTAATACTTCTGTTACTAATATCATATCTGGTTTTATTGAACTTTCCATGCGTCAGACTCTGTGCAAAGTGCTTTATTCACGTTGTCTCGTTTATTCTTCACGATATAGGTTGATAGGAACAATTATATTAATTGATAGAGATGATGATATCCCTGTTTTCCTGATTAAAAAAATGAAGCTGGAGAAGTTAAATAATTTGCCCAAGGGCACACACCTGATTAGTGATAGGACAAAGTCTAAAATCCGGAACTTTCTGATTCTAAAGCCCAGACACCTAACCACTGAATCACACTGTATCTTGAGAGTTTGTCTCCCAGTTACATTTCTCGTTTCAAAAGGTCTACCTCCTCTTCAAAGAATTAGGCATTAGTTTCCATTACATGTTTCTTCTTTCTGCTCCTTTCCTTCCCTCTGCCTGATTAACCTGTTTGAACCTCGTACACCTGTTTGAAAGCAAAGTGTCTGAATTGGAGGGCTTTGAATGGATGACCAGGGGTGATGAGTGATCCCCTCTGCCCTTTGGGCTGCCAGGCCTGTCCTGGGGGTGGCTGGTGGCTCCGGCCATCTCTGGCTGTGAACAGCATCAGTTTACCCTGTGATGTACACACATATATCATTCGCTATTTGTGATGTGAAAAAAGTCGGGGACCTCTTAGGATCGATGGTAAGCCTGTCTCCTCCAGGAAGCCTTCATAGGGTTCTGGCTGCTCAACTCTCACAGCATTATTTACATTCTCTCACTGAATCCAGCTCTTAATGGATCATTGTTCATGTTCACTCATCTTTCTAGAGTCTAAGGGTTGACTTCAATTAGAATAAAACTTCCTGAGGGCAGTGCGAGGCACATGGGAGTTGCTTGTTGATAGATGAGCATTATAAATACATAAGCAAATAGCTTCTGCCCTGTACAACGACCTGCTATTATCCTGTGACTAGGTTTCTAAGTCAAAGTGAAATGGAAAATTGAAGTAATTATCTGGACAATTTAGCAGGAAAATAGTGGCAGTCTAAATTTTCCAGATAATGTGTGACTGCTTCCCATATCACTTAGATAAGGGGATCTGAACTGTGTTTGCACACCTGGTCCTATACATTAGGATTCAGCTGTCAGCCCGTTAGGAGAGGGCTCTGATTGTTTATCCAGAGAATTCATCTAAATCTACCTCTCCTGTCCAGCCTCTGGTAGTCTAGTAATGTACACAGTACAATCATGCACCTCACTGTCTGCAATGCCCTTTGACCACTCTGTTGGAGAACTAGGTAACTATTTACAAGTATACATGTGCCACTTGTCTAAAAATTGTTCATATATGGGAAGTATTGCAAAATGCCACGAGATATACTACACGTGGCCTGGATAAAATGCTTTCTTTATAGAACCATCTCTGGTGCAACAATCGTTGTCTAATTAAGGCACCAAAGCCCCTTCCACCAATAGCAGCAAAGGACACAACAACACCGACACATCTCTTTCTCCCCAAAGGCACGTTACTCTGTGCTGGAGACTCTCCATAGGTGGAAAAACACAAAGAGAGACAGCACAGCATCTGGGCTCTTCCATTACAGCAGAACAGTGGGGGGTAGTTGAGTAGGGCAAAAAGGGAAGGAGATGACTTATATCCATTTCTAAATCACACATAACATCGGCCTTTCTCCTTGTAGCATCACGATACCCACAAACATTTCCTCTCCTGCCCAGATCTGCACTTGAGTATTTCCTCCTTGATTTCTCAGATCAGTCTGTGGTAGTTGGTATAAGCCAAACAGATCCTTAGAGCACTTAATAAATCCAGAAGAGGCATATAGGGGAGCCCTTATAAATATATAATAGCCACCTCTGGATAACACTTTAGACATTTTAACTCCCTGAAAGTGATGTTATTTTGAGGGTCTCCAATTGTAACCTCATGAAAGGAGCCACCCGGATGATGTGGAAATGGAAGGAGGATAATGCATTTAACATGGCTTTTTCGGACCACTCTTTCATCAACTATTGATTTGATTGCAAAAGCCTTTAGTTAGTGCAGGAATTCCACTGGTAATAATTAAATTTTCAAGAGATACGCTCGTAGGAGAAATGAAGGGAGTAGGGGAGGGAGGGAGGGGCTGCGTGTGGAGTGGGTTCCACGAATGTTAATGACTCTGTTAGAGTTACATAAAATTAACAGAAATTAGATCTATGGTTATTGAAGAGCCTCCTTTATATTGAGAGGAGCCATTTAAGTATAACGATTGGGGATTATGGTTCAGTGGAGCCTTTTAACTGTTCATTTGCCTGCCTAACTGACCGCTGGGCAGGATGCGATAAATTCAGGATATTGTGAAATGACTCCTGTCTCTGTTTAATTCGGGTCTCTTCACTCAGTTCTCCTTGTAGCATCACAGTGAAGGTTAGTGTTGGGATTTATCCTTTACTAAGTGAGCTTTACTGAAACTAACAGTTCTTGCAAAGCGTACAGTAATTAACTGTTTCTTTCTATTTTTCTCGATTTCTGTCTGAGGCTCCCCCCACCCATTTCTGTAGAATCTAATTGGAATGTAGTTGGAGTGTTTCCCTCCTACACAGGGCCCACAATTGCCATAAAATGTTTCCATGATCTGAACATGCATTATCCCAAAGTAGAAGTGGTTGAACGCTCTGACTGCGAACAGCAACATTTAAGACAACGGAGTACAGCTCTTGCAATGGATGGACTTTTTTCTTCCTATAGAAATATTTTGTATGCTAATGTGCTTCTGATGGCGAGAACTGAGTTTTTACTGCTAACTCCAGCATTGGTTGCTGAGTATGTGAGTTCAGGTTTCATGGGAAATGATATTCTTTGTGAGTAACGGGGTAAGAAGTGAGAAGAAGAATGCAATCTGATTGCTTATGATGAAGACTCGACAAGAAAGAGTTAAATCCCAGTCTATTGTCTGAGGCATGCTTAGTGTTAAGAAACTGGGGCATATAGATTAATTCACTGGGGACCAACTGTTTGATTTCTCTCCCTGCTGCTTGGCACAGAAATGAAATTGTAGCTGCCTTTATAGCAGAAGGTTGGATTATATTCTCTTTTGTAGGAATTAAACCCCATAGAACAGTTTATGTACAGCCAAGCAAAATTAAGCCAAAATATATAAAAGAGAAGTTGGTAGAATTCTATCGAGGCTAATACCACCGGTTTCAGAGTCAAATGGCGTTTGTGCTGTGAGTCTTCCTTGAGGTGACCTGTGTTCCTTAGGAGAGAAATGTATACAGAATATTCTGTAGCCTTGTGCTTTGGCTTCTCTTTTCTGCTTTTCTTTCTGACGTAACCCAGGAAAGTTTGGCTCTTCTAGAGCATGGACAGGCTCGTTGACAGTGCCCTTAGGATTCACCACTACCAGACAGTCATAACGCTGTATTGGAAGATGAGTCCATGTGAAAAAGGCTGCCACCCGTTAGCCTGTGACTTATTGTGCGCTTACTCAGGGTAAATAATTAAGGCAGTGTGGGGAAAGCTAGGTTTCTACATAAATACTAAAGGGTCTGCTCGAGCTGCTTGTTGTGTCAAAATGCCCACCACCTATTAGATAAGAGATGGCCAGTGTTAAACTGAGAAATAGAGGCAAATGATGAGTTTTGTTCCAAGGGGCCGTGCAAAGAAGCGACAGGAGGGCGAAAGGAAGATAAATTGCAGCATGCTATTTCAGCACCCCTCCCCCAACACGCGATGCTATTTTCAGTAGAAGCGCTTCACAAGGTGGTTAGGTATAAGCAGCTGTCATTGCCAGAGACAAAGGAAACCTCTCAGGTGGGGACCGAGGGCCCTGGTTCTAGATCCACAGGCCGGCTTAAACCAGATTGTTTTGGAGCCCGAAGATGCTGGTGGAATGCAGAACCTACCGCTGGGGGTGGGACCATTATCCAGCTTTAGTAATTAGTGTTATTGTTGTTCTTGTTTTAAAACCACAAATGACATTTTGGAATACTATATTTTTTGAATTGCTTAGACAAAAATAATAATCAGATAAGCTTTGCAGATGAGGAAGAACATTATTTTGCAAAAGACTGGAATGTGAATATATACATAACAGTCAGTTCTGCTACAATGCTTATTTTGAAACCACGAATTTGTTCCAGCAATATAGATATAGGAGGGAACAGTTTGAACACAAAGTGAATTTTGTTGATGTTGGTTTATGCACAATTTTGTCAGCAAGAAATGCTAGGTGAATGCAGAAAACTGCACCCAGCTGAACCAAGCCCCATAGGGGCACACAAAAGGATGCACCTCAAATATCCACCAGCTAGATATTTCTCAGTTCACCACGTGTGTGTGGTGAGCCACACCCATGGCCAAGGTGAACAGTATTGTAACTTCCCATCCTGTTCAGGTAGCTTTCCTGCCACCACTTCACAATAACTCACAAGGAGCAACCTTATGATGGTAAAATGCGATATTTATTGTAATATATGTGATTTCTTAACCATTTAACATATGCACGACTGTTTTTCATAGGTTTTTATTTTTATTTAAAAATTTTTTATACATATCACTAAGTTTTTGAGTGTTGTGTCCTAATCTCATTTTCTCCATAGACCCTATAATTTTTCTTGTGTGATTTTGCAACATGCAGTGATATTTAGAAACTCGTATGTCACATTATAGCAGCACCGACTGCATTTGTTACAGTCATTCAGCAAAAACTAAAATTTTTCTCTCTCTCCTCCTATCTCTCCTTTAAAAAATGTGTTTTCTGGGCTCATTAGAGCCTCTTCTAGTTCTTAACTGGCTTAACATAAAATAATATTCACCATGATATGTGTATTTAGCTTTGTAAAATCATAGATCTCTTCATATTGAATAATCTCAATAAATGTTTGTTGAAATGATTTGAATTGGTTTATTCACTGGTTAAATAATAAAACCTGTAATTAAGGATGCTAAGATTCCTGTCTCAGATATCTATTCAAGCTCACCACACTCATACCCATGAATTTTCCAGACTTTATTTGCAGTAATAAAGTTCTGTGGAGAGAGCAATATTTCCAAGGATTGGGTTTAATAATGATACATCGAAAGCAAGACTTTAATGAAAACAAGGTTTAAGGATCAATTCACTTTCTTTCTCTTTGGTTTGTAAATGTAATTAGTCACAGTTTAATCTAGGAGGGAATTTATCAGAAACTCCTAGCATGGTCCTTCCTGTGTGACTTTTGTTCTCACCTTGGCGTCAGCTGCATTGGAGGCCTGGTCACAGCTCCACAACTGCGGATCAGATTGACACTAGCAGTTTAAGGAATGACGGGTTGAACTACTTCACACTTGGCTTACAGACAGATGTCAATCTCCACTGGCTTTCAATTCTAACTCCCATCCTTTCAGAGTTCAACAAAGAAACTGCAGTAAGTATGAAAATTCTCAATACTTTTTTTTTTCCAATATGGAAAATATAAGTTTCCAATCCCTGTGCAAGAAGAGAAGCATTTTTTTTTTTTTGCTTGAGGAAGATTAGCTCTGAGCTAACATCTATGCCCGTCTTCCTCTACTTTATATGTGGGTCACCACCACAGCATGGCTGATGGATCGTGTAGATCCACGCCTGGGTTCCGAACACATGAACTCAGGCCACCAAAGCAGAACATGCCCAACTTAAGCACCACACCACTGGGCCGGCCCCGAGAGAAGCATCTTTAAACAGATATTTCCACTGGTGGTATTCTGAAATTTAAATTTGATGATGGTCTTCTTTCCCTGAAGTTGTACCAAGTAGCGCACTACTGGGGCAGATCAAAATGTTCTATTTGGTGAAGAGTTTCTTAGAACAGATGTCTTAAAAACTTTGCGTTCACTGTCAGTGAATTATGAAACGTTCAAAAATATTTAAATGAGATTTCATACTTAAAAATCAGATTAAAAACTTTAAAAATATTTTTTAAATTAAAATAAAACTTTTGCTCCTCGGTAATTTTATTTCCTGGTATTTTCTGTCATTGTTTTTTCTGATTCTTTTCTTCTTCTTTGCTATCATAATATTTTATATATACATATATTTTTTGAGGTTAACATTGGTTTATAACATTATATAAATTTCATGTATGCATCATTATATTTAGAATTTTATGTAGACTACATCACGTTCACTACCAAAAGTCTAGTTGCTATCCCTTATTGTAATATTTTTGCATAGCTTCTATCCCGATTACTTTTTTATTGTTGCTCCTAACTGTTTGTAAGAAGTTCTTGTAGTGGAAAGGCCAGTATCATGGCTATCAGGAATTCTCTTTATACCATAGAGTAGCGTGTGAGAGAAAATTCTTTTACTCCCTACTTCTCTTCAGTTGGCAGAATTTGGCAATCATGAGCCTGTTGACAATCTGACTTTCTCCTTCACCGTAACACACGGACAGATTGCTTCCTGCAAATATGGCTTCTTTGTATAATTCTTTGTTCAGGACCCAGCTATTCTGCACCTGACTGAATAAAGCTGGAGAGGACTGTTGCCCAGAGGGAAGTCAACATGCTGTTGGTGGGAAGGAGGGATTGATTTGAGGGAGGCACTCAAATATGGCTCTAATATCACATAACTTGGAACTAATTATACTCAAACTCTAAAGATGATTCTCCAAACTAACTTAATTAATATTTTCTTCTCCACCATATTGAGACTTCATCAGCATAGTCACTACATAGAAAAGGGAGTGCGAGGTCCAGAAATTCCTTCCCCTGCCTGTCACCTACCCTATGGAAAAACAGCTGAATATAGGGCAATAAAAAGAGTCCAGATGTAAGGAAATCAAGGAAGATTATGAAATCTATAGACTAAATCCTAGTGTTTTCATAAATGAAGAGTGAGCTGTCTTATATTTTAGCCAGGAAATTTGAACACAGATAAATATGAGGACAATTAGGATAACCGATGAATCTAGGAATTAAGGAATTATAGACCATTTTAATTACTCTGGCTTTTCTTTAGTCTTGTTGTACGCTGTTGAGTAATCCTCACTCTCCCTGATCTTCATTTCTTAATATATAAACCTTGGTTTTCAGTGCCAGTGTTTCCCCTTTAAAAACAGAATATATTCCTAAATTTCTCCCCTTGGCTCATGTGATAAACAGGTAATAAAGTAGTTCTAGGGATTTCAAAAATAGAAAGTCCTAAATATCTGCAATAAAAAAATATATATATATTTTGTTGGAAAATTTTGTTAGTAATGATCCCAAATGTTCAGAAAAGACTAACAGTAGGCAGTGGATATTCAGAAATATCAAATAAATTTCCTTAGCCAGGCTTGTTAACTTGCTCTGTTTGCTGGGGTCTCTTCTCTCCCACAGACTGAGTGCAGGACCAGCAGATAAAATCATTTTGCAATACAGAAGCAATCACGCCTACATTGTGCCAGATGATGGCCCTGTTTAAGTCCACAGGTGGGATACTTTATTCACTGTAAACTCCTAGAGCCTATGCACAAATATTGGCAGGCAGGTAACCAGCTAACAGTCGGAAAAGGCAGGCAAATAGATGAAGTAGGATAAGAGTCTGGGGAAAAGACCCTCATTGTTGTGGCTGCATAAGTGGAGAATATTTTCCTTATTCCTTTGCTTTTACCCACAGAGCAGTCATTCACTCATCCTTCCTCCAGTGATTACTTCTGGCCACGCCTTTGGTCTACACCAGTGGTTTTCAATCCAGGCTGCATATTAGAATCATCCAGGAGGTTTTGAAAACTGACACCTGGTTGGCACCTCCCCAGAGTCTGATTTATTTGATCTGGGTGGGCCCAGGCATTGGTGAGTTTTAAAGCTCCCCAGATGATTCCAACGTGTAGTCAATGTTGAGCAGCACTGGTCCCATCAATTTCTTTGCAGTGTAGCAGTTCTCGGGTCTAGAGAAGTGACTCTTAACCATGGCTGCGTATTAGAACCACCTGCACAGCTTTTAACATTGCCAGTGTGCAAGGTGCACCCCTGACCGATTAATTCAGAGTCTCTGGAGTTGGAATCCAGGAATCATTATTTTAAAAAACTCCTTAGATGATTCAGCTCTGCAGCTGAGGTTAAGAACCACTGATGTAGCTTGATGTTCGGGCCATGCAGGAGAACAGTCCAGGTGTGAGAAATACTTAGCCATGGAGTATGTACTCTGAGGGGATGGTTGGCTCTGTCATAGAAGAAAAGAAAAATCCCTAGCACCTAACAAAAAATGAAGAATTGAATTGACTTTCCTAGTTTGCAGTTTAGGAAGCCAGGATTTTTATGACTTTAGGGGGGCACTTGACCTCCAAGGGGAGAATGTGGGAGGGGGACACTGGGGACATCAGGAGAGGGAATCTGTTAGCATGGTTTCCCTGGAGTGACTACATCACAGAGACAGAGAGACTTAGGAGGCTCTGAATCTGGAGGTTTCTAGTGGCAAGGATTTGCCCTTCTTCCACCCTCACTGCCTCATCCTTCTCTGCTATGCAGCATCCTTCCCCCTATTCCAGAAGATCACTGGCCACCCAAAGCTCCTGGAGACCCTTGTCACAGCCAACCCAAGCCAGCTCTCCCCAGAAACACCTAGGTAGCTAAATCAAAGCAATACAATCATGGTAAACTCATCTTCATTAAAGAGTAAATAACAATTACCCCTCAACGAAGGAGTTTTCAAACATCTGTGTGTCAACATAGAAATTCCTCTCAAGCTGGTTTGACTTACGGGTTCCTGGCTGCCCATCTCAGAGATTCTGACTGAGTCAATCTGCAAGGGCATGCTGGAATCTAGATCTTTCAATAGGCATTCCAAATAATTCCTATAGCCTTGATTCTCAGAGCTTGAGTAGAGAAAGTGGAGCAGCCCCTGTGGGCTGTTGGCTTTTAGAGGAAAATGACCGATGATGCAAATGAAGATCTGATGTTCTTCCCTTACACCACATCCACCTTCCATCTTTAATACCTGGCTGTTTCTACAGGAATCAGTGTTTGAGCCCATCTCCATTGTGTATTTCTACGATGTTTGAAGTTGCCATGGCTGTCAGCTGTGTATGATGTAAGTGTGTAATAGGTACTTGTCCCTAATCCCCCAATTCCTTTATAATGAAGACTCTCCTCAATAGTGTGCTTGGGCAAACTGTACAAAGGCCCCAATAAAATTCTTATAAATCACAGAGCAGATCAATAATGTGATTTTCTCTATAGTAAGATTCTCCCAGGGATAGTGGGCAGATGCCTTGCAGAAAACCCCCTTTCCTGTCCCAGCTGGATAGCCGCTATAGCCAGCCCCGGACCTGGCTATCATAAGTGACATCCGTGGCCCCTTATATGCTGATTTCAAAGATGTTCAGGGTGAGAATGTAGCCTGGGGTAGTCTTTGATACATTCTCTTAGCCTCCTTCAGTCCACACTGACAGCCTCCCCTATAGACGTCAAACGTGTCTGAGATTGGGTTTTCCTTAGCATGAGGGGTGTCTGAGGAAATTGAGTGAAGCTTCTCCAAAACGGAGATAATTTTTATAGTCAAATATACTCACATGTGGACAAAAAACCAGAACCACCAATTTTGGGGGCACTTACTGTTTGCCTGGCTTTGTGACAGGAATTTTAAGTTCACGTCTCATCTTACCTCCAGTTTATGCATGAGAAAACGGACGTGCAAAGAGAAAAAGTAACTTGTCCAAGGTCGTATAGATGAGAAGTGGTAAAGTCACCATTCAGATCCAGATCTACCTGAACACAACGACTGTGCTCTCTCCATATTACTCTGCTTCTCTGGAAACTGCCATAAATGGATGGGAATAGTGGAAATTAAGGTATTCTCATCCTGCTACTGCCACTAACAAAATGCATGACATGAGAAAGTCCTTTAATTTCTGTAAAAAGAGCCCAGGGTCTAAAAGCCTAATCTTTCTTTTACCTGAGACCTCCTAGTTTTTATTTTCTTTTATTTTGAGCTTTATGTATGCTGCTTGCACTGGAAGAAAAAAATTCTACAACTAAAATAAAGTTCAAAAACTATAGGACTAGATGATTTCTGAGATGGTCTCTAAGTTCCCTCCCAGCACCATGATTTGAAAATTCGAGATCTCACTATTGGCTCTGAGGCCCCTGCCAGATCCTCTCTGCCATGACTCTGGAAGGTGATCTTCCTCCTTCTTATCTCTGACCTATTATGACCAGCATACAGATGGCAGAGGAAACTTCTTGGGTGCTGTGGCTGGGTGTGGCAATATTAGGTAGCACACTCTGATCTATCAGTATAAGAGGACAGAAGTAGAAGCTCCCACGTGGGGTGGATTCACAAGAAAACAATCATATCTAAGTGGGTGAAATTTCCTTTATTTGAGGACATAGGCAAAGATGCACGAGATGGAATTCAGGAGTGTAATCCGTCTCACTTTATCAGCCCTGTTTTCCCCCTAGAGCCTTGTTACTTAAAGTGCAGCTTGCAGATCAGCCATATCAGCATCACTTAGGAGCCTGTTAGAAATGCAGAATCCTGGGTCTACATTAGATCTACCAAATCAAAATCTTCATATTAAAAATATTCCTATGAAATTTGCACACGTATTAAGGTTTGAGAATTCTCGCTCTTGAGTAATATTTACTGAAAAACACTGCGGTGTAGGACCAGAAACCTGTGACAGAGTGAGACAGTGGTAGAAGTTTTGTCTTAGATAGCAGATTGTCCAAAAAAAACCAAATGGTAATACATCATGAAGCTTAGCAATAACAAGGATAGATTCTACCTTACAATGCAATTCCCCCTCTCTTTTCCTCCTCTACTTCCTGTTTTCCATAGTCCTAATCGATAGGCAGAGACTTGCTGGAATGCCCAAGTTGGTTGTTGTGACGTGGAACTCTATGTTCGCATACAAGGGGTGCTCAGTGAGGAAGCAGAGATATTTGGGACTGGTTGGGGCAAGGTTACAGGGAATCATCTCGGCTCTTGGTCACTTTTCAGTGTCTGAACAATAAACCTGGGTGGAATCTGGCCTGAACCTGCAGAAAGGCTGCTTGCTTAGTTAGAAGTAGCTCATGTGGGGGTGCTGGGGCTGCACTTCCGTGAAGACTGAAGGCCCTTAGTGCCTGTAGCTGAAAGGGACTGAGGATGGGGGGGGGCGACACGAGTTGACGGCAAACCTTAATCAAGAGCTTATGTTGCTGTTTTTGTAAGAATAAGTCAGACTAGCTGCTATAACGGATACCTCCCACCTCTCAGGGCTTGACTTGATAGAAGTTTCCTTCTTTCTTATGTCATAGTCTAATGTGGGTCAGGTGGTACCCCAAGACTTACATTAGGGACCCAGACTGCTTCCTCTCTGTTGCTCTGCCATCTTGTTGCTTCAAGGTCGCCTTGACCTCACTGAAAACTGAAGAAAGGGTTGTGTGGGTGCTTCAGTGAACCAGGCCTGAACTGGCATCCATCATCCAGAATTGGGTCACATGGCCCTACCCAATCACAGGAGAGACTGGGAAAGACAGCTGAGAGGAGATAGGTTTGGAGACCATCGAGGGGAATCTGCCGTTGTCTGAATAGGTAGAGGAATCAGCACTGCCTCACTTAATAGGAGAGTGATGAAAAAATCCCCTCCTCTACCTGTGTTTATTTATGTGAAACCCATTTGTCTGAGACAAAATGTATTTTTATGCATGTGTTCTATATAAGTGAGCATGGGGAATACAAATTTGACAATGTCCTAGAATTGATGGGTAAATATTGCACAGTGTGGCGTTCATCTGAAGACCAAAAGGAGGAGTTAGGGACCCTGTAATAGTTCCATATACTGCTTACATTCCCTTTAAGGTAAGAGGCAGCACACCAGATGGGCACTTTTATGAAGATGATGTATATATGTAAACGGTGAGGGAAGGAAGGAAGGAGACAAGGGAGGAAAGACTGCTCCAACAGCCTTGTTGGTACAACCCACTTTCCAGGAAGAATCCCACTTGTCGAATGGGGCTGGCTCAGCCTTTGCCTCCATAATTTCCTTCCTGGTTGTCAATCATGGCTTTGGTCCTGTGATCGCCATCTACTTGTCTGCTCTATCCTTTCCTCATCTGGTCTGCCTGCTCTCATAAGAAGCACCAGACTTCATATCTGCCCCAGCTCTGTCCTGCTATTGCCTCCTTTTCTTCTACTCCTTGATTTCACCATGAATTTCTCATTTTCACACCTTGACCAGTTTCATGGCAGAAGGAAGGAAATCAATCCTCACTGAGTGCCCATCGTGTGCCTGGGACTGTGAAACTGGCATAGTCGTACAATCAACCCTTGACATGGGTGTCACTATCTCAGCATTAAAATGAAAATAGAAAAAAAAAGACTGATGCTGAGAAAGGATAAATAATTTTTCTATGACCGTACTTCTAGTTAAGTGCTGAAGTTAAACTTGAGCCAGATGTCTGACTCCAGAGGACAGACTTTCTATTCCAGCTCAGATCAGCCCACCGTGGACCCTCATTATCCCACCACCTCAGCCCAGGCATGTCTGTCTTCACTGGTGACGCATTTGAAGTTCAGCTCTGGTAGTCAGCCTTCTCAGCCTGTGACAAGTGGTGGCAGACCCTGGTCATGGCAGAGTCTGGGCCTAGACCGGGGCAAACACGGTGAACCTGCTTGAGACTCAGAGAAGAAGAGATTAAAAATCAGCCATGGGAGCTAGAATGGAAAGGGCAGAGCCTCTATCTTTTGATTCTTTTTGTTTCCACATGGTTTGTACATGGGATTCACTTAATAAATCATTATTCAATGAATGAACACCCAAATCCTGAGATAATAGCAGTGGGGCCGACCGGTGGTGAATATAGGGGTTTTCCTGTTTGCGGTTTTTCTTAGTGACCTTCTCTGAAGCACTGGCAATCAGGGACACAGAAATTCAGGACAAGATCATTGTTTTGGGAAGCAGAGTGCAGTAAGCCCTTCTGCGTGCGGACGTGTGCTGTGGAGACGAGCAGAGAAGAAGTGTGGTGAGAGAAAAGCCTACGGATTTGGAGAAAGGCAGACGCGTTTGAGTCTTGGCTTGACCACTTACCACCAGTGTGACTTTGGGTAAGCCACAGAACAGGTCTGAGCCTGTTTTCTTATTTTTAAATTTTGTTTAAGTAACAACTACATTGCAAAGGTTATTGTGTGGAGTATATACGTGTGTGTGTGTGTGGTGTGTGCTGGCAAAGAGCAAGCTCTCTATAAATGGTAGCTATTATCTTTATTCCAAGAAGATGTAGTCTCTGCCCTGTAGAAATGTGTGCTCTGAACCAGCTCATATTTACTCTGATTCCTGATTGAAGTGATAAACGGCGATGATTGGACAGGGTCAGGTTTATGTGTAGTAGGAGCTAGTGTGGTCTAAGGCTTTGCTACTCAAAGTGTGGTCCATGGACCAGCAGCATCAGCGTCACCTGGGAGCTTGTAAGACATTCAGACTCTCAGGCCCACCCCAGACCTCTGAACAAGAATCTGCATTTTAATAAGATCTCCAGGTAATTTGAATGTACATTCAAGTCTCTGGCCAAGCTCAGACCCACATCTTCAACTGCAAAGAGGATAATTCTTAATTTACAGCTTGAGGAGGAAATGTTGGCATTTAAAAAATTTTTCCCTTTGGGGCAGATATATTTGCCACATGGTGTGCTGGGGATCATCCGACGGGTTGTCTTCCGTCACATGAAAGAGGTATCCACCGTGAGTGCAGTGCTTATTCTGGGTATGACAGAGATACCAGGAGAGAAGCTTCCCGCTCGCATCTACGTTTGACCTCGATCTAACTGATTGCTTTTGGTAGCTTGCGGCGCGGGTGCATGGCCCATGCTGCTGAGTCAGGGCACGCTGGGGAGGGGAGAAGGGCGTGCGTCTGCTGATGGTGGCATCTGCAGTTGTGACCCGTGGCCTCTACGGAGCACAGTGCAGTGGTTGCCATGGTAACCGCTGTGCTTGGTCAGGGGTGACTAGCCGAGCTGCAGGAACTGGACCAATGGCCCCTCCCCAGTGTCCTCCTGTCGCTGACACAGCAGCACAAGTGTGGCTTGGCTCCACCTGCATGGGAATTTAACAGAGAGGCAGAGCGAGCCTTCTTCTTCCTGGTTTTGCCATATGTCCTTCACTCTGGGGAAAAGCAAGAGATCTACGATATTGAAATGAAAAGAAATTAATATGAAATTGAAAGTATTCTGTGCTAAATATGATGAACATGGAGTGTATATAGTACATAGGGACTAAAGGCACAAAAGGATGGACTCCCCACCCCCTACCCCCTGGAGCGAATCAAGATGACAGCTCAAGGGGAGCTAAGAGATTGCCTCCTCTAAGCCCCCCATTTTACAGATGACAAATCTGAAGCCCAGAAAGGATCAGTGATTTGGTCAACATCACACAGCAATGGGTAAATTAAATAAACTCAGTTTATGATCTGTAGAAGCTTATGGCTTAGAGAAGCTTAGAAGAAGGGCTGATGCTAGAGCTCAGGGTTCCTCATTCCTGGTATACTGCTGTTGCCGACATCACACACTGGCTCTTTGACTTCTGATCTATGTTCTTTGGGTCTCAGTTTTTCCCAGGCAGAAAAGAATAGTACCTCTTGTTCTCTGCTTGCTGCTGGTGTGGTCCAGAGGCAGAGCATGGCCCTTGGACTCCAGCCCTGGGTGTGACATCTACTAATAGCAGCTTTGGGTCAACTTATCTTTGTGCTCTGGGTCCATTTGTATACAATAGAAATCATAAAAACAATAACGTCTAACTCACAGGGATATGGAGATCACGGATGTAAAGGGCCTGGCATAGTTGGTATTCAATGAACATTAGTTTTCGTTGCTGTTCTAACCGTGGAATGGAAGGGGCTTCCCCTTTATGCACTTGACCTAATTACTATGGAAAATTTGTAGTATTGAATGAAGTGTATGTTAAATGCATGTCGTTAGTGTGTGATTTCAGACAACGATGAAGTGAGAGGCACAAAGCAAATGGGTTATAATGTCTAAACCTCCAGCTATGTGCGGTTCCTATGTGACAACAGCTGGTACTTGCAACCACGATGATAAAGTAATACAGAAATGTACCAACAGCTTCAAGAGGTGTGAATAGAGTGTATTGAATTTGAGTCAAAGAGAATTATTCTACCATTATATAAAAGGACTAGCAGAGTCTCATTTAGAATATCATTTTCAATTCTTATCACTTTGGTGTAAAAAGCATATTGTGGCAATGGAGAAGGTAAAGCAAAAGCAATGAAAATGGTTCAGAGACTGGGGGAACTTGGTCACATGGAAAAGCCCAAGGATCTAGCCTTGTGTGGATTAAAAAAAGAAGTAAGGTGATGTCATGGCGGCATAGGCAACTCCCAACTGGGAGAACACGAAGAATCACTGCTACCAAGCTACTGCATTTGTGCTTACATGAGAAGGGACTACTCAGGGGCCAGAAATTAAGTTTTGTGCAACTTAGAGGAAAATTCCCAAAGATTCTGGGAGTTTACATACATGGTATATTAGTTTCCTAAGGTTTCCATAACACAATACCACAAACTGGCTGACTGGAAATAGCAGAAATTTATTCTTTCACAGCTCTGGAGGCTTTAAGTCTGAAATATGAAGGTGTTGGTAGGGTCAGGGTCTCTCTGAAGGATCTAAGCTAGAATCCTTCCTTGCCTCTTCCAGCTTCTGGTGGTTGCTGGCAATTCTTGGGGTTCCTTGGCTTGCAACTGCATCACTCCAATCTCTGCCTCTATCTTCATGTGGCTTTCTTCCCTGTGTCCGTGTCTGTGTCTTCTCCTCTTCTTATAAGGACAGTCACATTGGATTACAGGCCCACCCTACTCCAATATGACCTCCTCTTAACTAATTACATCTACAATGACTCTATTTCCAAATAACATCACATGTGGAGGTTCCAGGGGTTAGCACTCGAGCATGTTTTTGGGGGACACAATTCAACCCACAACACATAGAGATAATTCATGGAGTTGTCCACTGAAAATTACCCTCTGCTACCGAGAAGGTAACGACGGAGATTTCTGACCACAGGAATTGTTGTTTTTACTTTAAAAAAAATTTATCTTTTAAATTGTGGTAAAAAACATATAACAGAAAATTTGCCATCTTAACCATTTTTAAGTGTACAGTACAGTAGTGTTACTATATGCAAGACCACAGGGTTTTTGAGGGCCATGTGGTGGACTGTGTGGGAGAAGACTCTGAAAAGTGCCACAGTCAGACACAGAAACCATACCAAGAATGTGACTTCAGTTTTGGGTGAATATTTATTCTGAAAGTTGGAGACTGGGCAAGAGAACACACTTATCTGGAGATTAAAAGGGAAGCGTTGGCAAAAACAAGAGTTGAAATACTTTGAATGGAGAGTAGAGTTGGAAATGTTTGGCTGTGATCCTAAAAGAAGAGTCAATACTGAAAGCAGCGAAGACCTTCTGAACCACTCATTCTCCAGAAGCTTTTCCTCCCTCCCTTGGTTGGGGCCTCTCCATGCCAAGCGTACGTGCAATGTGCCACCAAAGAAGGAAGGAGGAGGAAATGGAACATTCTGAAGATCCTAGACCTAATTCAGGACTTTCTGCTCTGGTCAGGGTGAGGGAACAGGGGAGCAGGGATCCCCCTGCAGAGAAAGGACTCCCTCTTCCGCTCAGCTGGGCTGTGGGGGACAGGAGCAAGGGCAAGAGAGAGAGACCAAGATTGGAATGGTCACCTGCTGTCTGCTTGTTCCTACTCTGCTCTTCTTCCCACTAGACAAGAAGACCTGGTCGTCCTTTTCCAGGGAGACAGAGGGGGAAAGAGAGAGAGAGACAGAGAGAGAGAGAGAAAACCATGACTCTGACTTCCCCGCCCCTCTTTTCTTTCATGTGTTATTATAATTGGGTTTCAGGAGGCAACCATGATTATTTCACGAAATGGTTTTGAAGGCTGTGGGGCTGGGCACTATGCTTTGTGTTGAGGTGCAAAGGTGACTGGCACCCTTTCAGAGAGGTGTTACAGGACAGAGTGATTGCAAATGTCCGAATGGGAGAGGGCACAGTGCTGGGAAGCTCCAAGGGTGCGTGTATCTAGCTGAGAAGGAGGCATCGCCTAAGCTGAGTCCTGAGGCATAAGTAGGGGTAGCCAGGGGCCAGCCCAGTAGTGTAGTGGTTAAGTTTGTGCACTCCGCTTCGGCAGCCCAGGGTTCGCAGGTTCAGATCCCGGGTGTGGACATACACACCACTCATCAAGCCATGCTGAGGCGGCATCCCACTTACAAAAAAATAGAGGAAGATGGGCACAGATGTAAGCTCGGGGCTAATCTTCTTCAGCAAACAAATAAATAAATAAATAATAAAAAAATAAGTAGGAGTAGCCAGGTGAAGGAGGAGAGGAGAAGGATGTCCGGGTGTGAAGGGTGAGTGGGTGTGCCTGGTGTGCAAAGAACAGGGTGTGGGACCCAGTGGGCAGTGGGAAGCCCTAAGGCTGGAGAAGGAGGCCTGGGCTGATCTTGTGGGTGAAGTTCCACCTCTCTCTATTAACAGGATGATTATGCCAAGTATCCAGAGAATGACGTTGGTTAAGGGTAACAAACAAAACACAAGACTGTTTTAGTATTTTACGTAATGGTAGGTAAACTCTTACCAGGGTATATGGGCTGAATGTTTGTGTCCCTTCAAAATCCATATGTTGAAGCCCTAACCCCAGTGTGATGGTATTTGGAGGTAGGGCCTTAGAGATGTAATTAGGTTTAGATGAGGGCATGATGGGATTAGTGTTCTTATAAGAAGAATAGACACCAGTGCACTCTCTCTCTCTCTGACACAGGAGAGCACAGCAAGAAGGTGGTTGGCTGCGAGCCAGGAAGAGGGCTCTCACCGGGAACCAAATCTGCCTACACCTTGATCTTGGACTTCTCAGCCTCCAGAACTGTGAGAAGTAAATGTCTGTTGTTCAAGCCCCCCAGTCTATGGTATTTTGTCACAGCAGTCCGAGTGGACTAATACACGGGGTTTGTGAATTGGGTCTAAGTAGAGCTCAAATTGTAATTGAGAATGCTCAGATCTGTCTGAATGGGCGGAAAGAAAAAGCCCCTTAATAGCGCTAGTACTGAAACCCTATGGCTTTGAACCTCCTCTGAACATTTCCAAGTCCCATTTGCTGTGCCCTTTGCTGCGTCTTTCTGCATCTCTGCCTCCCTCACTTCTGTGGGTTCCCAGTTAGGCCTGTGCTTCTCTGTCATCAAAATCTACCCCTCCTTCCTCATTTCAACAGTGCATGGAAGCCTGGGTCAAATCTTGAATGCTAATGGTTTAGAACTCTTTCAGAGAGGGAGTGGAGGTCACCCAATAGTCCCTCCCTCTCCTCCTCCTCTTCTCTGCCCCTCTCCCTTCCCGTCAGTTCTGTGGCATTAGTCTTCTGAACTCCTCAGTGACCTGTCAATGCCTGCACCCCTCATCTCAAAGCTCACATGCAAGGTGCTGACGCTATCTTTTAAAGCCCTAACTGGAGAAGGGGTGCCAGGATTGTAAATGAGTCTTTCGTACAGCGTGGATGAGAGCTAACCTCACTTTCAGAAGCAGCCTAAAGCCACAATAACTCTTGGCTGCCTGGAGCCATGATTTCCCGGTGCGCTGTTGACAGTGAACACATCAATGCACAGCGCTTGCTGACATCAGGAGATGTAAATGTGCTGGGAGAGCCAGACCAGGAGGCAGCTGACTGGGGAGCTTAGCGCAGGGCAGATAATAGTGCAGCGTAGTGAATTATTTTTACGTGGATAATTAATACTGGAGAAACAATACAGCGACAGAGAGCCTCCCATGAGAGAAGACTGTCAGTCTCCTTCATTTATTCTTTTCTAACCAAATTGATGGGCCAGTCCGCTGCCTTCCTAGATCCACCCGGATGATGAAACTGCAAACAAGTTTCATTTAAATAATGGGCAAATCTTCCAATTAGTCAAAGCCTAATCCTCGTGCCTTAAAAATGACAAACTGCTCTTACCACTGCCTCTGTTTGTTGACAAGATAAAAAAGGGAGGAAAAAAACCCAAATTAAAACATTGATTGAAAAAATTTTGATGCACAGATTCGACTGCATATTCATCTACGGGGAGCTTTACACAGTCAATAATTGTCATAAAGATTCATTGGTCAACATTTAAGGCCTAATGAAAAAATATATGTATTTTGATGGTTTTATTCCTAGAGCATATGCATTTTCTGATTATCAGAATATTTTAATTTCTCTGTAAAACCAAACAGGAGTTTTCAATAAAGGAACAGGTGTAGCTGATATAAATAAGTAGGCATTTAAAAATAAATACCTTAAAGTGAATTTATTATCTATATGTTTAAATGGTGCTGCTGCAGATGAAGATAAAATGAATCCTCTCCTGGGTAGCTATTTGTGCTCTGGTTTAGAAATTATTCCTAAATTTGTAAGAGCAAACCACATTCAACATGTTCATTCATTATTCCTTCACCTATCCATCCAGCGTTTATTAAACACCTATTACGTAACAGGCCCTCTGCAAGGAACTGAGCTAGCAACAAAAAATGCCTGTCTTCAAGGAGAATGATATGTAAATAAGCCATTGTCACACCATGAAGTCAGCCAATTCTCTAATTTGTAGTGCTTTTCCAATCATAATACGAATAGGAATCCTAGAGATCTTGTTAAAATGCAGATTACCAGTTAGTTGGTCTGGAGTAGAGCTCAAGTTTCTACATTCCCAAGACGCTCCTGAGGGATGCTGCGGACCACTCTTGGAGGACAAGGTCCCCAAAGAGAGCCTCCTACAGGAGGCTGCTGGAGAAGGAAGAGGAGGGCACTTCAGTGTGTGGGGAAAGGGCTGGGCTGTGCAGGGATCAAGAAATGACTTCTAGAAGAGCAGACAGGGGAACTGAGAGGTAAAAGAAGGAGCAGGAGGAAGCCTAGGTGGGATTCCCTTGGGAAGGTGGGTGTGTCCTCACATTCCAGCCTCAGTCTCAGAGGTCAAAGGGACCCCGTGTTTGGATAACGGCAATTAGCTTGATCTGGCTGGAATGGAACTCTTTGAGTTATCAGTTGCATCCGTCAAGAAATTCTTTCCCCTCTTCTTCCCTTGCCCCCCTCTACTCTAACATGCACACACTTACTTTCTTGAGCTGGTAGGATTTGGTTTCCAGTCACTTTAAATTGAAAAACTGCTGATAAAGTGGGTGCAGAGGGGGAAGTGTTAAGTGATGAGATGGCGAGTGACCAGGGGCTACTGCAAGTGTTCTGAGTTTATCTTCACTAAAAGAGTTTTAAGTATCTTAAACAGTGTTGCTACGCGCTGTGTGTGTGTGTGCACATGCGTGTGCTTTTAGAGGGTAATGGCTAGAAGTGAGCAGCTAGAGGCATGACTCAGCCATAGATAGACTGTGCCACACCAAGAGGACACCGAAATAGCGACCAGGGCTATTTCATCTCTACTCTTGGTCTCATTTTCCTCATTTGTAAAATCTCTTTCTTTTTTTGGCTAAGGAAGATTCGCCCTGAGCTAACATCTGTGCCAATCTTCCTCTAGTTTGTCTATGGGTCACTGCTACAGGATGGCTGATGAGTGGTGTATGCCCGAGTCTGGGATCCGAACCTGTGAATCTGGGCCACTCAAATGGAGCACACCGAACTTAACCACTAGGCCATGGGGCTGGCCCCTAAAATCTCTTTTATTTGAAACTTTTTTTAAACTTTCCACCCACAAGTTACCACCTTTGACATGCCTTCATTAAAAGGTCTCAGTAGAGCTTCTTGTCTCTGGGCCCAGGTCACTGTAACTTTTCCTCAAATACCGTGTTTTAAAAAAATCACTTTTTTCTCCTGGCCAGCATCTCTCAGTGACTCCTTTCTGTTTAATATTTTTAATCCAAACCCTTTGGCCAGGCATTCCAAGTTCTCCTTAAACTGCTTCTCAACTTCCCCCTTTTTGGGCATCACGTCTGAATACTCTGTGAGCACTTTTCATTCCAGCTCAGCTGTTTTCCTTTGCTATCCTTCCTCCATGTCCTGTCAAATCCTGCTTTAATCTTTCTCCTCCTCTCCCAACTGCTGTTACTACTACTAGTGATCATCTATGGCAAGCCTGACATACAGTTAGGCATTCTGTGAAGTATTTTGCATCTATTATCCCATTAATTCTCCTGATCATCCTATGGAATAGATGTTATTATACCCATTTTATGGCTGATGACACTGAGGCATAGAGAGACAATATCACTCACCCAGTCCTAAGACTATACACCAAAAAGTGGCAGAAACAGAATTCAAGGCTAGGTCACATGCTCTCCACAGCTGGTGTTCTTAACCATTAACAATTCTTCTATCTTCCATGTTAGGCTATGTCTTTGCTTACACAATAATTTCTATATGAAAGGTCTTTCCACTTCTCTATTCAATCTGTCTCTTTTTGCCCTTCAAAATTTGGCTCCCAAGGTCTTCCTTCTCTAAAACCACGCCATTCTGATCTCTCTCGCATTCCATGTCTCTTTGCTCTTCAGTGTGATGTTGGGGTTTTGTCTTGTACCCAGGCCAATGTTGCCCCATAACTGAGCCCTGATTTTCACCTGGGAATGTCTATCTTTTCACCTTTACTCTGCTTTTGACTATTTTTACACACACAAATTGCTTTCATTGATATGTGTCTAATACTTGTCAAAGAAATGCCTGATTTTTATGGCGTGCTCTTGAGGCTGATAGTTCCTCTTGCACATGCATAGTGGGAGGGTTTGGGGAATGCAAAATTTCTGAATAAATTCGTATCTCTAAATATTCAAATTTCATCTTTATAAATTTGCGCTGGATGGGTTGATTTTTAAAGTGTGATCCACAGACCCTTGGGTGTCCCCAAGACCATTTGAGGGGGAGCTCTGGGGGGTCAAAACTATTTTCATAATAACATTAGATGTGATTTGCCTTTTTTGCTGTTATGACATTTGCACGAATGGTGCCAAAGCAATGATGGGACAAACTGTTGGTGCCTTAGCACGAATCAAGGCAGTGGCACCAAGCTGTGTTACTACATTGCGTTCCTCACCACCAAACACACACAGCAAAAAAAAAAAAAAAAAGGGGCCGGCCCAGTGGCGCAAGCGGTTAAGTGCGCGCGCTCCGCTGCGGCGGCCCGGGGTTCGCTGGTTCGGATCCCGGGCGCGCACCGACGCACTGCTTGGCAAGCCATGCTGTGGCGGCGTCGCACATAAAGTGGAGGAAGATGGGCACAGATGTTAGCCCAGGGCCGTCTTCCTCAGCAAAAAAAAAGAGGAGGATTGGCGGATGTTAGCACAGGGCTGATCGCCTCACAAACAAACAAACAAACAAAAAAAAAAAAAAAAAATCAACGCCAACTTCACCTAAGAATGTTTTTGAAACGGCATTAAAAATTACTAATTTTGGGGCCGGCCCCGTGGCTTAGTGGTTAAGTGCGCGAGCTCCGCTACTGGCGGCCCAGGTTCGGATCCCAGGTGCGCACCTGACGCACTGTTTGTCCGGCCATGCTGAGGCCATGTCCCACATACAGCAACTAGAAGGATGTGCAACAATGATGTACAACTATCTACTGGGGCTTTGGGGAGAAAAAGGGGAACAAAAAAGGAGGAGGATTGGCAATAGATGTTAGCTCAGGGCCAGTCTTCCTCAGCGAAAAGAGGAGGATTGGCATGGATGTTAGCTCAGGGCTGATCTTCCTCACACACACACAAAAAAATTATTAATTTTTAAACCTAGGCCCTTGAGTACACATCTTTTTAATATTATGTGTGGAAAAGCAGGAAGTACACATAAAACACTTCTGTTGCATAGTGAGGGACAATGGTCATCTGGAGGAAAGCAGTTGTGTGATTGAGACATGAATTGCACTAGCTGCTTTTTTTCATGAAATACTGTTTTTTACTTGAAAAGGTCTGACAGACAAACTAGTTATTCAAACTTGGATATTTGGCAGACATTTTCCGTTAAAAATGAATGAAAGGAGCCTGTCACTTCTAGGAAAACAACTGACAGTATTTGTTGCCAATGATAAAATCTGAGCTTTCAAGTGAAAATTAGAATTTTGGAAAACTTGTATCTGCCACTGTGAGCTTAACAGCTTCCCAATTCTTAAAGATGTTCTTGGTGAGGGTCATAGGATTATTAATGAAAGTGGTTTGTGTGGGTTTTTTTGATATTATGTAATGACAGAGTCAACGATTGGAAGATTTGCATAAATCAGTGAACCAGTCTTTTTCAAATAATCAGTGCATCAATAAAAGATCCATTCAAAGTGCAGAATAGATGAATGGGTTTTAATATAACCAAGTAGGGAAAAGTTCATCAATATGTTTCAGATTCCATATCACAACTAACCTTTAAGAAACTACCACTGTTGAGTTTTGGCATAGTATTGAAGAATATCCACAATTATCTGCAAAGGCTATAAAATACACTGCCCTTTTCCAACTACACATCTATGTCAGACTGCATTTTCTTCCTATGCATCAACCAAAATAAATATCTCAACAGATTAAATGCAGAAGTAGAAATGAGAATTCAGCTGCACTCTATTAAGCCAGACATTAGGGAGATTTGCAAAACTACAAAATGATGCCGTTCTGTTCACTCTTTTCTGTATTAGAAAATAGTTATTTTTCATAAAATTATATTATTTATGGCAATATATAATGGATTTATTGTTTTTGTAAATGAAGTAATGAATAAATATTTAAAAATTTATCAGTTTAAATTTCTAATATATTAATCCATGGATAAAATTCATATGAATAAAAGCTCTTTGGGGTCCTTGACAAGTTTAAGAGTTTGAAAGAGGGGCTGGGGCAACCCAGGGTTCTCCGGTTCGGATCCTGGGTGCGCACCGACGCACCGCTTGTCAAGCCATGCTGTGGTGGCGTTCCATATAAAGTAGAGGAAGATGGGCTTGGATGTTAGCCCAGGGCCAGTCTTCCTCAGCGAAAAGAGGAGGATTGGCAGATGTTAGCTCAGGACCCATCTTCCTCACAAAAAAAAAAAAAAAGAGTTTAAAATAGTCCTGAAACCAAAAATTTTGAGAATTATTGTTGTTCACAGTTGTGGAGACAGGGATGGGAAAAGATAGATATTATTGTGTCTCCTATCTTCCACTTGCGAACAAGTGTCATCAACTTCTACATAGTGGCTCAAGGTCCAAATCTAGAAATCATCCATTGTTCCTCCCTTTCCCTCATTTCCGCCTCAATCAATGACCTGGTCCTGCTGGCTCCACTTGCTAAATATAATAAAAATCCATCCACTTCTCATCAACCCCATCTCTACTTCTACCACCAGGATCCAGGTGACATGATGGAGGCTGCAGTCATAGCCCCTGACTTTTTCATGCATCCCTGTACCAAGACCTTGACTAGTTTCCTCCTATGATGCCTCTGGGCTTGACCATGTGACTTGCTTTGGCCAATGGGACGATAGCAAGCATGATGGAAGCAGAGATTGAAATTTGCTTATGTTTGAGATTTGCTCTCTCTCACTGCTTTTGAAGGTTTAAACCACCACCATATAAACAAGCCTGGACAATGAGATACAGGTGGCTCAGTCTTCCTCATCACCTCCTCAGTTGGTCACTCCAGGTGACCATAGATACATGACTGAGCCCAGCTGAGACCAGCAGAACTACCCAACTGAACTCAGCCCAAATTGCAGACCCACAGAATTAAGTGCTAAATAAATGATTGTGTTTCAAGACTGTAAGTTTTGGAGGGCAGTTTATTAAGCAGCAAGAGCTAGCTGATGATACACCACCATCATCCTCTGTCTGGGTCACTGCAGTGCCTCCTCACTATCTCCCACCTTCCAAGTTCTCTCCTCCCACTTCTGGTTTCTCCTCCACATTGTAGCCAGAAAGATGTTTTAAAACATAAATCTGATCATGGAAGCATCATTAGATAACAACCTTCAATGCTCTCTCATCGCGCTTTGGGTGAAATCAAAATTCCTTACCATGGCTTACCAGGCACACCCTGACCCGGTCCCTGGAGATCACTTGTGAGCTCATCTCATTTCATTGTGTCATGCACACTGTGCTTCAGCCACATGCCACCTTCTCTGCCTTGAACAAGCTGCTTCTTCCTCACTTGGGGCTACTGTACTTGCTGTTCTCTTTGCCTGGATTACGTTCCCTCCGGCTCTTTGCCTGCCTGGCTTGTTCTCATCTTTTAGGTCAGATTTTGCCTCCTTTGTGAGACCTTTCCTGACTTTACCTTAAGTACTGTTCCTCCTCTTCCCCATCACAAACACCCCATCACTCCATCTAGCACTTAGCTTGCATTTATTGGCAGACACCTGTCACCTCTGTGCACTGATACGTTTCCAGCTCCCAGACCAATGCCTGGCTCATATTTGGAGTTCACTGAATACTCAATGAATCACTGATGAGTGTGGGAAGAGGATTGATGCTCTCAGGGCTAGTCCTACTCACAGGTGGCTGCACAGAGGACGTAATTAGAGGAATGGCCTCCTGCCCCCAAATCTCTCTGCCATCACGACACAACAAAACACAGTGCAATCTAGTGCAGTGTTCTCTAAACCTGCATGAACACAAGAGTAACTAATAATAAAATGCAGAGTTTGAGCCCTATTGAAATAGAATCTCTGGGGAAGGTGACTGGGCGTCTGTATTTAAGAAAATTCCCCAAGTGATTCTTTTTTGTTTAAAATTAATTAATTTATTTTTCAATTATTTTATTGAGGTCATAATGGTTTATAACATTGTGTAATTTCAGGTGTACATTATTATTTATTAGTTTCTGTATAGACTGCATCATGCTCAACACCAATAATCTAATTTTTTATTTTTTTATTTATTTCTTGGTTTTTTTTGAGAAAGATTGGCCCTGAGCTAACATCTGTTGCCAATCTTCCTCTTTTTTCTCCCCAAAGTGCCAGTACATAGTTGTGTATCATAGTTGTAGAGTTGTAGCTCTTCTATGTAGGAAGCCACCTCAGCATGGCTTGATGAGTGGTGAGTAGCTGCACGCCCAGGATCCCAACTGGTGAACCCTAGGACACTGAATCGGAACACGTGAACTTAACTGCTGCGCCACCGGGCTGGCCCCCCCAAAATCTAATTTTTCTCTGTCACCATATATATGCGCCCCTTTACCCCTTTTGCCTACCCCCCAGCCCCCTTCCCCTCTGGTAACCACTAATCTGTTTTCTTTATCCATGTATTTGTTTATCTTCCACATATGAGGGAAATCACTCGGTGTTTTTCTTTCTCTGTCTGGTTTATTTTGCTTAACATAATACCCTCAAGGTCCATCCATGTTGTTGCAAATTATGCAATGATTATGAGACAATTATTTTGTTGTGTTTTTATGGCTCAGTAGTATTCCATTGTATATATATACCACATCTTTATCCATTCATCAGTTGATGGGCACTGGGGTTGCTTCCGCGTTTTGGCTATTGTGAATAATGTTGCAATGAACATAGGGTTGCATAAATCTCTTTGAATTGTTGATTTCAAGTTCTTTGGATAAATGCCCAGTAGTGGGATAGCTGGATCGTATGGTATTTCTATTTGAATTCATACCCCAAGTGATTCTTATGATTAGCAGGAAAGAGCACAGGCTTGGAATCCAACAGCATTGGTTTTAAATTCTGCCCTGGGTCTCATTGGTTGAGTCACCTTATTCCCTTCATCCCTCCTTCCATAGCTCATTCATTCACTCTCTCACTAATTCATTTATTTAATAAACCTTCACTGAGCATGTGCTATTTTTAGACACAGCTCTTGGCAAATGGGAGTAAAGCAATGAGCAAGATGGATAAGGTGACTGCTTTTATGGGGTTAGTTGGGGGGAGACAAATAAATGACAAAGTAATTTCAGATAAGGTAAATGCCATGTGTGGGATGGAAAGTGATAAGTAAGTCAGGGTGATGGGATAGGTTCTAGAGGGTGCTTTTATACTGGGTGATCAGGAAAGGCTTTTCTGAGAAGGTAGACTTTGCGTTAAGATTGAACGACAAGAGGGATCCAGCCTAGAGATGCTGTGTCATTAAAGCGTTTCAGACAGAGGGAGCAGGAAGTGCACAGCCCATCAGCCTCGAGTCTCGATTTCTTCAGGTTAGACCAGCAGTAACCCAGTGATGGTGTCGCGTTATTAAAAGGCATTAGAGAAGACGCCTGATACATGGTAGCTACTCACTGGATGTTATTTATCTTCTTGCCTGGGGGTGGGAGATGAGATCATCCCCTCTTCATTTATTCAACAAGTACTTATATACGTGGGGCATTGAGGGAGTGAGAGTTTCTCTCCTCAAGGGACTTGTGGTCTAGGAGGTAAGCTAAAGCATGCATAGACTGTAATTCAAAACATTATGGGAAATGATGTTTGTAAGTTATTCCCGGGTATCAGAGGAGTTTCGATGGGACAAAGAGGCAGTGGGAGGGGATGGGAATGAGAGAAAGGTCTAGAGGACAGTGCAATTTCCAAGACCCCTTAGAATATTCATTATGGGGCTGTGCACAGCTGAGGGCATCTGTGGATGTTGAGAAGGTGCCAGAAGGACCATAGGTGATTGGAATGGTCCTGAAAATGACCTTCACCTGCTTCTTAATTGTGCTTTTTTTTCTCCCTCCATTTTCGCCTTCCCTCAGGGTCCTCAGAATCATTTGCCAGAAGCTCAGACCATAGATACATATGGATACACATGTCAGGGACCAACATCTGTCAGGAGTCCCCCTTAGCTCCTTCTGCTCTGCTCCCGTCCTTGTGGTCACGGCCCAGTGTGAGCTGCTGGGTGACGCAGGCTTGTTCTGCTCATCAGCAGGCCAAAGGGAGAACAGGAGGTGGGGCAAAGGAGCGTGCCCTTTCCTACCCTGCCCAGTTAACAAACATTTCAGCAGCTCAACAGGGTGTGATGCATATTATTTATTTAGATTTCTAGCATCATTCCTAGGAATTTGGGTGTAATTAAAATTCTCCCTTTATAGTTATGGACACTGGGGTAATAGGTAATGGGACCCCCCTCCCCCCCCGGCTTAGGTTTATTAAGGACAGAATTTTATTTACAGCCTTTGAGGTACTTTATAAGCACTAGAGTTGAAATCATGTGATACCACATTGGACAATGGATTTGATCAATTTAGTTCAACAACTACTTTTTTCACTAGGGCTGGGGAATTAGGTGTTTGAGTTGACTAGTAGTTAAGATGGCTATTTTGGTGTTATTTAGCAATACGGCTGAGAACTAGTAGCTTGGTGGGGGCAGATTCTGAGTCATGTGATTTCTTTATGTAATAAAATATGGTTTTGTTGGATCATCTGTTTATCGGCTAGACCATTGGGCAAAAGGTGGAAAGGGTTTTAATAAAATATTACAGTAATATAAGAAACTTAATTTCACTAGACATGCTAGAAGCAATAACAGTGAAGCAAGTCTCTGGTAGTATCATGAGCATTTTGGGCTCCGGATCATCAGAGTGGAAGTCATCAATCCTTATGATATTGTGGCTCTGAGCCAATTTCAAAATTGCGAAAAAAACCTACTGTTGTGCCAACTCAAAAAGATAACTATATGCATGTTTAGAATTACTAAATTACATGTTTGACCTTGGTCAAAATTACCATTACATTTTGCATAGCCCTCATCATGATGACAAATAATAATTATATTTAAGCATTATGAAGTATCTCTTACAATTGTTCTCCCATTTGATATTTTTTCAAATGCTTTTCAAAATTTTTCCCTTTTAAAATTGATATTAATTTTTTGTTTCCTTTTCATATATACTTACATAGGTTAGTAGCTGGTTTCATTCCAGATCACTTTTTATTACCTAATTGTTCATGGAACGCTATTTTTAATAGAAGGCACCCTCCCCGTGTAAGTTTCACCAACTTTTATGGATAACAAAGGCTAGTGCCATATTTAGAAAGGAATAAGCATTGTTTAGAATTCAGAGATGAGTCAAAGTAAAAACAATTAAGTTCATCAAAGAAACCTTGACATTCCTGGAAAAAAATGAGCGATATATTTCCAAAGCTTGCACACATAATCAAGCATAACACTAGGTAGAAAAACACTTAACCAGTGAAACCGCATGGCATGGTGCAATGCAGAATCTCACTGTCACCAGCACTTCACACTTCCGACAGTCCCTGTTATAACCTCAGACTTGAGAGCATCTGTCTTAAACACGGCAGCACTCGCAGAGTTTTAGGTTTAAGTCTGCCTCTGACAGCTGTGTATGATTTGAGGGAAGTCAATTCAGATGTCTAAAATCGCATGTTCTTTTTCTTTTACGAAGAAAAGAACTCAGTAGTTTTCAAACTTGTTGTAGCTGTCAAAGGTTTTCTTTCTTACACTTACTAGGAAGTGTGAGCAAATGGAGCAGGTAACGGTGGAACTGCTCTGGCTGAAGGAAGGGGGTGAATGACCCTGAAGCTCCTCTGATGAATGTTTAGGGTTCCAAGGAACACAGTTCGAAGATGCCTGGGCTACCCAGGCCCTAGGATCCTAGCACTCCACTGAAAATGGGCATTGGTGACAGGCCTCTTTACTGCTTGCCACTTATGCCAACTGGCATAAGAAACTAGTATGGATCTCACCTCACTGGTCTAGTTATGTTCTGTAATATGTGAGTTTTGACCCACATCTTAATTTTTGTACAACAAAATAGATAGCTTTGAAACAAGAAAAATATTGTCATGATGCTTTTCCAGTCGTGGTTCTGATCTGCATATTAAAACAGAGCAGTGTAGTAATGGGAAGAGCTTGGGCCTGGGCCAAATAGACCTGGGTTCAAATCCTAGCTTACCGCTTATTGATTTTGTGATTGGAGACACAATAATTAAGGTTCCTTGAAGGTTTAGATGATAGCTACACAAAAAAGCTCTAGAGGAGAGCTCTGCATAAATTAATGCCTAATAATAATAATAATTTGATCCAAAGTTTTTGGAGTTTTCTTACTGTGCAGACATGGATAACACAATGTATTTTGCTTTCTATATAAAAAAAAAAACAAACGCTTGCCTGTGTTACCATATTAAAAGTGGTATCACCTTGCCTAAATGCCTCAATCAATAAGGGAGAAAACTAAATGAGGGAAGGGGTTGTTTTTCTGTTTCTGTTTTTGTTCTGCATATTAAACCTGCAGGAATATCTTCATGTTCTTGAAATATAGGCTTTCTTAATCTAACTTTCCTGTTTCCACTTTTCTAGAGACATGGGTGCAAGAAATATATCCATCTCTTAGCTACTATAAGAAAATCATTGGCCAGAGCATGCATGTAAAAGTCTCTGGTCTTGGTAGCAAGGTAGGTTGGAGGTGGGGACCCTCAGGGTCAAAGTGGAGCCACACTTTGCTCCAGCCAAATATTGCCACCTGTGAATTAGGGCCTAGCATGGCTAGATGGCACAATTTTAAAAAAAGGAGGTGCAAATCCAAAATTGTTTTGTGGGATCTCCTAATTTCAAATGTCAACTCTATTTTTAAAGATGGGTATGTAACCAGGAGACTGTCTGTAGGCTGCTCAGACTCAGCAGCTGAAAGCTGGTAGGAGACCAGGTGGGTGTCATGGGCGTAGTGAGTATCATGGTGGAATCACAAATGTGTACCCAGGCCTGTCTAGCTCTGACCTGTCCTCCCTTCTCTGCCCTTTGGGATTCCCAAGGTAGAGATACAGACTCAAGATAATACCTGAATGGGAAGTGGAGCCTAGCAGTAAGAGCAGGACAAGCTTCTGGCCCTCCAGGGCAGTCTGCTCCTCAGGCTGGAGGTGGGGTCTCCTTCCTCACCCTGATGCTTTTGCCTGGCCCCCCACTCCTCTGGGTCTAGTCCTGGGGACTAGACACTCCCGTGTGCCTGCAGCGAGACAGAGAGGCTGAGGCCCAAGAGCACCTGAGTCTACTTTTTCACCCAGCCACCCAGAACCTGGAAGGCAGAGTTTACCAGTTCCGTGAAATGGGGAGAAAGAAGAAGTGTAAGAAGGAATGTTGCCTCTTTCAGAGCCATGGCGACCTCACTCGCCAGTGCCTGTGGCTTATCAGCGTCTCCTGTGACTCTGAGAAATCTGATGATTAGAGGCTTATCCTTTCTTGGAAAACGAGAGTGGAGGGGGAAGAAGGAGTTCAGTGGGAAGAGTGAGTAGAAAGATTCCAGGGATGAGGAGTGAGGATAAATTTGACCTTTGGGTCATTTTTTTTTCTCCATCCTCTACATCAAGTCTTTTGGCCATTTTTGTCATAACTTGACATTCGTTCATAACTTCAAAAGTCTCAGAGCCACATTTCTTCACCATTTTCATGCCTATGACCTTAACCCAAAGGGTTACCACTTCATACCTGGCATAGTTCCCCTGTCTACTCTCTTCCTCAACTCCCCCTTATTCAGCAGCTAGCTGTGGCTTTCCAAAGCTGGGCCTCCTTCAGGTCACGCTCCTGGCCAGAAATGATAGCTTCACGTACTTTATTGCAACAAGTCTAGATCCTTCTCCCCTTCAAATCCCTCCCCCTCATTCTGGTCCCACGCTGCTTTTTCCAGGGTTAGTTTCGAGGATCCTCACTGTGTTCCTCTTGGTTCAGGTAGGCAGCTTCTCCCCAAGGATAGGTTGATGCTCCAAATGCCAGCATCCTTCATGCTCAAAGGCAAAGGCTTCCGTTCTCTACACTTGACTTTGGGCAGCTATAGGCCCGTGTTAGAAATGTCTAGGCCCTATGACTAGAAACTTTGCATAACTTAAAAAAAAGTTGCATGCCAAATTTTATAATTACTATAATTACAATAAAGTATTTACATATGGGGAAATACTAGAAAGAAATATTTAAAAAATTACACTAGCTGTATCAGAAGGTAAAAATCAATAGGAGATTCTCTATTTTATAACTTTTCTGTAATGTTCTTATGTTGCTTTGATAATTACTTTCAAACAAAAGAAAAGTAATGTTTCATTTTTTAATATAGTTAAACCCTGGACCAATGGCAAATTTCTATAATCCAAATTTAAAATTCTCTGGATTCATGAAATAAAAAAGAAAAAATGTCAGGAGGAAATAAAAAGATGAATAAGGTAATAAATTATTTGCAGCTATCTGCAAACACAATATTAACATATACAACCATAGGTAATGCACATTAATAAAAAACAAGGTTTAAAATTTTTCTACCTATTGAATCAAGAACCTAGATGATAAAATATAATCGTTTAAGAAAGAATATTATTTTTCAGAAAAAAGTTCTCTGTTCTTTCTTACCAAGCCTGCTATTAGAGATGAGGTTTTAAGGTTTATCTTTTTATTTTTTTTTAAAACACAGTAAGCCAACTTTAAAGAAAGGAGAAAGAAAAACCAGCCTCTGATAGATTGCCCAGTAGAGAATTATTTATATGAAAAATCTTGCCTAAGCATAATTTTTTTGAGATGACATGTGCTTTGAAAATACAATGTGATTTCATCTTGAATGTAAAAGTAACTGTCTTTTTTTTTTGCTGACACCAAGAGATATAGAACCTGCTGATGTAACACGGATGGTAGTTGGCTCAATCAATCCTGAAGCCTATAAATCCATGTGATATGCAGTATACAGTACACTATTGAAAATGTCATTGATTTATGTAATTGGAAATTTGAGCAATACAATTTTACTTAATTATATTTGGTTTTCCTCCTTGAGAGCCTGCGTCTCTGATGCCTGAGAGTCTGTTATGATTCTTACAGAATCTGTTTCTTCCACCCAGATCTCTCTTTGGAGCACAATTTTGGGTCAATTAGCATTGCCTTTGTGGCCCACTGAGTGTGAGAGAAGGCAGTACGCTGAAGAGTGAAGATGGAACCAAGTTTCAAGGATTATTCATGAACAAAACTCCAGACCATGGCACTCCAGAAAAACACACCAACAGCGGGCCAGCTAGCCAGTCTCCTGAGCTTGGTCTCCACCAAGCAGGTCTCAGCCTTACCTCTCTCTGTAAATGGGTATTTTAATTGTATGTGATCTTTTACTTTAGAAAGAATGTTTGTTGTATATTAGCTCCTCTCATGCAGAGAGATTGGGCTCAATGAATGTTTGTTGAATGAATGAATTTCCTCCCCAATCAAGTCTACATATCCCTGCCAGGAGGACATTTCTCAGGTGTCGTGTTTGTTATTTCACTTCTCATTTCCAAAACCTCAGAGGCTTCGCTTCACCCAGAGCCTACATTTATCATTCAGGGTTCTTTGCAATTTGGCCTCACCTCTGAGTATTCTAGCTTTATCAGCTGCTCACTGCCCCCCTTGATAAGCCCCCTACTGTGCCTGACATCCAGCTACTCACAGACCCCGGGAGGGGAGTGCATCCCAAATGCCTTAGAGGAAGTTCTCTCAACTTGCTCCCACTTACTGACAACAGATGTGTCCCTGCTTAATTCTTACTGCTTCTAGGAAGCTTTCCCATAAGCTTCCCACCCATAAATGGTCTATCCCAACCTGTAAGTTGTCTCTCATGCCCTCCTTCAAAGCCATACCAGCAGTAGCACTACTTCGCATTTTGCCTTTAATCCTCCACTTTGCTGTGATATCAATTGTGCAATTGCAATGGTTGTGTTCTCAAGGGCAGGTGGCCTTATAGTATTTTGGATTCCCAACAGAGCCTGGCACAGTGTTATGTACATAGACATGCGTTAGGGCTGAATCATGTCTCTCCATAATTCATATGTTGAAGTTCTAACAATGAGCACCTCAGAATATGACCTTCTTTGGAAACAGGGGTGTTGCAGATACATAGATGTTGGGTAGCATGGGCCCCTAAATCAATATGACTTGTGTCCTTATTAAAAGGGGAAATTTGGAAACAGAGACTCATACACAGAGAACATGTCATGTGAACATGAAATCAGAGAATGGGAATGCCCAAGATTGCCATTAAACCATCCAAATGTGGGAAGGAGGCATGGGACAGATTCTCCCTCAGAGCCCTCAGAAGGAAACAACTCTGACGACACCTTGATCTTGGGTTTCTAGCCTCCAGACTGAGAGATATACATTTCTGTTGCTTAAGCTACCGAATGTGTGATACTTTGTAAAGTCAACCCTAGGAAATTAACGAAATTAATGCTCAATAAGTATTATCATTTTTTATAATATAATAAATTTATTATATTTGTAATATAATTATACAAGTATTCCTTAATTATAAATTAAGGAAATGAATATTACCATAGTCCTCCCTTATCCTAGGGGCATACACTCCAAGACCCCCAGGGGATGTCTGAAACGATGGATAATACCAAACCTTATTGCTACTATGTTTTTTCCTATATATTCATACCTATAATAAAGTTTAATTTATAAATTAGGCACAGTAAGAGATTAACAACAATAATTAATAATAAAATAGAACAATTATAACACTATATTGTAATAAAAGTTACATGAATGTGGTCTCTCTCAAAATGTCTTATTGTACTGTATTCACCCTTCTTCTTGTGATGATAACAATGCCTACGTGATGAGATAAAGTGAGGTGAATGAGTAGGCACTGTGACATAGTGTCCCATGGGGGATGGAGCAGGACGGAGTGGGAAGGTGGAAGATTTCATCACGCTACTCAGAACGGCATGCAATTTAAAACTTACAGATTGTTTATTTCTGGAATTTTCCATTTAATATTTTTGAACTGTGGTTGACTGTGGGTAAATGAAACCTGAGAAAGCGAAACTGTGGATAAGGGGGGCCTACTGTACATGCTTAATAAGCATTTATGAAATCAAAATAAAAGAGAGAGGGGAGCAAAGAGTTCACTGTGGACTTTTTTTTTTTTTTAAGAAAAACACATTTATTAAAACACATTTTTAAAAAATAGACTTTATTTTTTAGGGCAGTTTTAGGTTCACAGCAAAGTTGAGTGGAAGGGTTAGCGATTTCCCATACTCCCTGCCCCCACATACACACAGTCTCCCCCACTATTAACATCGGTACCAAGTGGTACGTTGTTACAATCAATGAACCTGCATTGACACATCATCATCACCCAAAGTCCATAGTTTACCTTAGGGTTCTCTCCTGGTGTTGTACATTCTATGAAAGTTGACAAGTGTATGTTGACATGTATTCTTCATCATAGTATGATACTAAATCACTGCCCTAAAAATTCTCTGAGCTCTACCTGTTCATTCCTCCCCCTTCCAAGCCATGAAACCACTGATCTTTTCACTGTCTCCATAGTTTTCCAGAATGTCATATAATGGAAATCACAAGTAATAGCCTTTTGAGATTGGCTTCTTTCACTTAGTAAGATGCATTCAATGTTCTTCCATGTCTTTTCATGGCTTGATAGGCTCATTTGTTTTTAGCACTGAATAATATTCCATTATCTGGATCTACCAAGTTTATTTATCCATTCACCTATCGAAGGACATCTTGGTTACTTCCAAGTTTCAGAAATTATGAATAAAGCTGCTATAAACATTCACGTGCATGTTTTTGTGTGGACATAATTTTTCAACTCATTGGGGTATATACCAACAAGTGTGATTGCTGGATTGTATAGTAAGAGTATATTGAGTTTTGTAAGAAACTGCCAAGCTATCTTCCAAAGTGTCTGTACCATTTTGCATTCCTATCAGCAATGAATGAGAGTTCTTGTTACTCCACCTCCTTGCCAGCATTTGGTGGTGTTAGAATTTTCATCATTCTAATAGGTCTGTAGGAAATTTGCATTTCCCCAATGACATATGATATTGAGCATTTTTTCATATACTTACTTGCCATCTATATATCTTCTTTGGTGAAGTGCGTGTTCATATCTTTGACCCATTTTTTTAATCGGGTTGTTAATTTTCTTATTGTTGAGTATTAAGAATTCTTTGTATATTTTGGATAACAATCCGTTATCAGATGTCTTTTTTTTTTTTTTTTTTTTTTTTTTGTGAGGAGATCAGCCCTGAGCTAACATTCGCCAATCCTCCTCTTTTTTTGCTGAGGAAGACGGCCCTGGGCTAACATCCGTGCCCATCTTCCTCCACTTTATATGGGACGCCGCCACAGCATGGCTTACCAAGCAGTGCGTCGGTGCGCGCCCGGGATCCGAACCAGCGAACCCCGGGCCGCCGCAGCGGATCGCGCGCACTTAACCGCTTGCGCCACCGGGCCGGCCCCCCAGATGTCTTTTGAAAATATTTTTTCCCAGTCTGTGGCTTGTCTTCTCATTCTCTTAACACAGACTTTTGTAGAACAGACATTTTTATTTTATGAATTTCAGCTTATCAATTATTTCTTTCATAGATCATGCTTTTGGTGTTGTATCTAAAAAGTCATTGCCATACCCCAAGTCACCTAGATTTTCTTCTATGTTATTTTCTAGGAGTTTCGTAGTTTTGCATTTTACAATTAGTTTTATGATCCATTTTAAGTTAATTTTTGTGAAGAGTGTAAGGTCTGTGTCTAGATTCATTTTTTTGCATGTGGATCTCCAGCTATTCCAGCACCATTTGTTGAAAAGACTATCTTTTCTCCATTGTAGTGCCGTTGCTCCTTTGTCAAAGATCAGTTGAACATATTTCTGGACTCTCTGTTGTGTTCCATTGATCTATTTGTCTATTCTCCTGCCAATACCACACTGTCTTGATTACTGTAGCTTTAATGATGTGAATCTTGAAGTTGAGTACTGTCAGTCCTCCAACCTGACTCTTCTCCTTCAATATTTAGTTGGCTGTTCTGGATTTTTTGCCTCTTCATATAAACTTTAGAATCGGTTTGTTGATATCCACAAAATAACTTGCTGAGATTTTGATCGGGATTGCATTGAATCTATAGATCAAGTTGGGAAGAACTGATATCTTGACAATATTGAGTCTTCCTATCCATGAACATGGGAACTTTTGTTAGATTGTTAGATTTACACCTAAGTGTTTAAATTTTGGGGGTGCTATTGTAAATGGTATTATGTTTCTAATTTCAAATTCCTTTTGTTCATTGTTGGTATATAGGAAAGCAATTGACTTTTGTATATTAACCTTGTATTCTGCAACCTCGCTATAATCACTTATTAGTTCCAGGAGTTTTTTGTCGATTCTTTCAGATTTTCTACATAGACAATCATGTCATCTGTGAACAAAGACAGTTTCATTTCTTCCTCTTCAATTTGTACACCTTTTCTTTTCTTCTCTTGTCTTACTGCATTAAGCTAGTACTTCCAGTATGATGTTGAAAAGGAGTGGTGGGAGGAGACAACCTCGCCTTGTTCCTGATCTTAGTGGGAAAGCTTTGAGTTTCTCACCATTAAGTATGATGTTAGCTGTAGGTTTTTTTGTAGATATTCTTTATCAAGTTGAAGAAGTTCCCCTCTATTCCTAGTTTATAGACAGTTTTTATCACGAATGGGTGTTGGAGTCTGTCAAATGCTTTTTATGTATCTATTGACAGGATCATGTATTTTTTCTTTTTTAGCCTATTGATGTGATAGAGTACATTAATTGGTTTTTGAATGTTGAGCTAGCCTTGGATACCTGGGATAAATCCTGCTTGGCTTGGTGTATAATTCTTCTTATACATTATTGGATTCAATTTTCTAAGATTTTGTGAAGGATTTTTACATCTGTGTTCATGTGACATTGTAACATTTTTTAATGGGTTTGGCATTAGGGTAATGCTGGACTCATAAAATGAGTTAGGAAGTATTTCCTTGGCTTCTGTTTTCTGAAAGAGATTGTAGAGAATTGGTATAATTTTTTCCTTCAGCGTTTGGTAGAATTCACCAGTAAACCCATCTTGGCCTGGTGCTTTCTGTTTTGCAAGGTTATTAATTATTGAGTCAATTTCTTTGATAAATATAGGCCTATTTAGATCATCTATTTCTTCTTGCAAGATGTTGGCAAATTGTATCTTTCAAGGAATTGGTCCATTTCATCCAGGTTATCAAATTTGTGGGTATAGAGTTGTTCATAGTGTTCCTGTATTATCCTTTTAATGTTCGTGGGATCTGTAATGATGTCCTCTCTTTCATTTTTGATATGAGCAATTTGCAACCTCTCTCTTTTTTCCTTAGTTAGCCTGGCAAGAGGCTTATCAATTTTATTGATCTTATTAAAGAACCACCTTTTAAAAAAATTTTCTCTGTTGATTTCCTGTTTGTAATTTCATAGATTTCTTCTCTAATCCTTATTATTTCTTTTCTTCTACTTACTGTGGACTTTATTTGCTCTTCTTTTTCTCGTTTCCTAGAATGGAAACTTATGTTATTGATTTTAGATTTTTCTTCTTTTCTAATTTATTCATTCAATGCTATAAATTTCTCTCTAAGCACTTCTTTCACCTCATCCTACAAGTTTTGATAAGTTGTGTTTTCATTTTCTTTTAGTTCAAAATATTTTAAAATTTTTCTTGGGATTTCTTCTTTGACGCATGTGTTATTTAGAAGTGTATTGTTTAATCTCCACATTTTGGGGGGATTTTTCCAGTTATCTTTATGTTATTGATTTCTACCACATACGTTACTGTTTTCTATTCATTGCCCTTATCCTTTATTCCTATTTTTGTCATCCACTCTTTTTCTACCTTTTATGGTTTTAGTTGAGCGTTTTGTGTGATTACATTTTTCTCTCCTTTCTTAGCATATCAGTTATCCTTCTGCTATGGTCTGAATGTTTGTGTTCCCCTAAAACTCATATGTTGAAATACTAACTCCCCAAAGTGATGGAATTAGTAGGTGGCGCCTTTGGGAGGTGATTGTGTCATGAGGGTGGAGCCCTCATGAATGGGAGCTCTCTAGCCCCTTCCGCCATGTGAGGATACCACGAAAGGTCTGAGACCTGGAAGAGGGCCCCCACCCTACCATGCTGGTACCCTGATTTCCAACCAGGTACTTCCGGCCTCCAGAACTGTGAGCACTAAATTTCTACTGTTTATAAGCCACTCAGTCTGTGGCATTTTGTTATAGTAGTTTGAATTGATTAAGACAACTTCCTTTCTTACTTTTTTTTTTTAGTGGTTTCTCTAGAGTTTGCAATATACATTTACAACTAACCCAAGTCCATTTTCAAATAGCACTATACTGCTTCATGGGTAGTGTAAGTACCTGATAATAACAAAATGATCCTAATTCCTCCCTCTCATCCCTTGTATCATTGCTATCATTCATTTCACTAACACATAAGCATATATATATCTATATATATACACACACACATACATACACACATATGTATACACACATACATAAGCATAAATAATCAAATACATTGTTGCTATTATTATTTTGAATAAACTATTAGATCAATTAAGAATAAAAAAATAAAAGTTTTTATTTTATCTTCACTTATTTCTTCTCTGATGCTCTTCCTTTCTTTACGTAGATCTGAATTTCTGATGTATCATTTTGCTTCTCTCTGAAGAATTTCTTTTAATATTTCTTGGAAGGTAGTCCTACTGGCAAAAAATTCCCTCAATTTTTGTTTGTCTGAGAAAGTCTTTATTTCTCCTTCACTTTTGAAGTATAATTTCTCAGAGTAGAGAACTCTAGGTCGATTTTTTTTTCTCTCAACACTTCAAATATTTCACTTCACTTTTTTCTTGCTTGCATGGTTTCTGAGGAGCAATCACACGTAATTGTTATCTTTGTTCCTCTATAGGTGAAGTATTTTTTCTGGCTTCTTTCAAGATTTTTTTTATCTTTAATTTTCTGCAGTTCGAATATGATATGTCCATGTACAGAGTTTTTGGCATTTATCCTGCTTGGTGTTCTCCGAGCTTCCTGGATCTGTGGTTGGTATCTGACATCAATTTTGGAGAAATTCTCAGTCATTATCGCTTCAGATATTTCCTCTGTTCCTTTTTGTCTTTCTTCTCCTGCTCGTATTCCCATTACATGTATGCTACACTTTATAGTTGTCCCACAGTTCTTGATATGCTGTTCTGTTTTTTTCAGTTTTTTCTTTTTTGTCTTTGCTTTTCATTTTGGAAGTTTCTATTGAGAGATACTCAAGCTCAGAGATTTATTTCTCAGTCATGTCCAGTCTACTAGTGAGCGCATCAAAGGCATTCTTCATTTCTGTTATGGTGTTTTTGATCTCTAGTATTTCTTTTTGGTTCTTTCTTAGAATTTCCACCTCTGTGCTTACATTGCCCGTCTGTTCTTGCACAATGTTACTTTATCCACTAGATCTCTTAGCATATTAATCATAGTCATTCTAAATTCCAGGTCTGATAATTCCAACATCCCTGCTGTATCTGAGTCTGGTACGGATGCTTGCTCTGTCTCTTCAAAGTGTGTTTTTTGCCTTTTAGTATCCCTTGTAAATTTTTGATAGCCACACATCATGTGGTGGGTGAGAGGAACTGTGGTAAATAGGCCATTAGTGATGTGGTGGTGGGGTGTGGGGGAAGGGAAGCATTCCATAGTCCTATGATTAGGTCTCAGTTTTTTAGTGAGCTTGTGCCTCTGGACTGTAAAATTCACAAGTGCTTCTCAGTCTCCCCACCCTCTTAAGTGGGACTTGATGGCTAGAGCAGGCTAGAGTTGGGTATTTTCCTTCCCCCAGGTCAGTTAGCTTCTGATAAAACCCCAATATTTTAGGCTTTTTAAATAGTTTCTCTTAAGAACAGGCCTTGTTAAGAACAGAGTGCTCTGGCGTGTTTCTAAATGGTTCATTTTCCTCTCCCCCTGCCAGAAACACAAGACTTTTTTCTCTGCTATTCACTGTAAGAACTTGGTCCATCTTCTGGAGGTAAAACTCACAAAAGTGTGGGGCACCCTCCATGACTGAGTCCCCCTGGAGTTTTTATCTCTCAGAGTTGTTCACATTGAATCTCTAGCAATTTTTCAATTATAGTTTGAGTTTTCCAACCCTGGTACTGGTTCATGTGGAGGTGTCTGCTCTGGCAAGTTGTGATTCTCTGTATCCTCCTGTCTATCTTTCCAGTTTTTTGAGGCAGTGGTTTTCCCTGTGACCTCACTTCTCTGACTTTTACTAGAAGTGACAACTTCCAAGCTTCTTATATGCTAGAACAGAAACCAGAAGTCCTATGGACTTTTTAATTGCCTGCTGGAGTCACACACAGCTACTCTGGCTATGTGTTTAAGGAAAAGATGGACTCACTGTATTTTGAACATGATGCAATTTTAAAATTATAATCTTCTGTTGGAACTTCAATAGGAGTTCATTACATACAATGTGAACTTGGATTAAAATACCAAAGAAAGGTTTCTCAGATAAATTAATTGCTGTAAGAAATGATCCAATTTAATTCATCAGAAAAGAACAAAAAACTAATTGGATAAATTTAATCATTTATATTTTATTAAGAGCCAAGTATATATTGAAGTATAAAACATCATTCATTTTACTTTTTTCAGCTTTAATCCATGGCATTCAAATATATCCCCATAAAAAAAATGAGAACAGTATGTTTATATCATTTTTAGGATCACATAGTTATCTAATATTAGAAGTTGTATTGATCATCATGGTGGGTGTAGACTCAGATCTTCCCCTGGCTCCCAGACCCTTTTTTCATTCATAGCTCAATAGTATAAATCTCTTTTCACAAGATTTTCTCTTTAATAAGTGGAAGGGAAACATCACTGCACGTTTTATAGTAGTTGCATTTTTTTGAATTAGGCTGCTCCAAAAATTAATAGTTTCATCTTGTAGAGCTCTTCTCCTGATTTTTTTTTAGAATTGAAGCTATAGTATATCTTCTTTGAAGTATTCCATCACTTTGCTTGTTTTGTTCAGACAGTTTGAAAATGAAATGTGACTTTTTAAAATATTTTAACTTAAAATGACTTTCTTTCAGTCATGGAAACATTTAGTAGTAATATTAAATATGAAATAAACTACAATGTCCCAAATCTATATTGAAGTATATAACTATATAATAACATAGACTAAAGATAAGTGGATGGCATTCATATGTCAGGTGATTTCCCGTGCTGTTTTGGGCATGGCTTGCCTTTAAAGGCATTTATATATATATAAATTATATAATATTTATGTCCATATATATTGCCAAGTTGGACTTTTATTTATCTTTTATTATTGTTATTTTTGGCCTACAGAATAGCTATTGCTGACTCGTAGAATGCTATTTTATCAGTGATTAGAAATCTCCTCATGGTGGGAACACCCACAGGGGGTTTATTTTCGTGATGTAATTTATTTGCATACTTAGAGAGGTTTAATCAGTTAAAATACATACATATATACATTTTATATGTATACATATATATTACTGGGTTTAGCTGTGATTCTTTGGAAATGGAGAAATAAATCTCTGCATTGGGATTTAGTGAAACTCTGGATTTTCTCAACTTCTTCTCTGGCTTGTTTCTTGATTTTCCTGCTTTCAATCTGATGAAATAATATTGGCCTCATGATGACCCATTTATCTACTGTGCATTTATCTGAAGCTGAGTGGGCAAGTACTTGATGATATGTACAGAAAACCCTGGGCCTTTCAAAATTGGCAAAGTCTTTATATTTGACTTATTCTCGCTCAGATTGGTTTGTATTCATATTTTCCTCAGGGAGGAGTTGGGAATGTTATCTCATTTTTTACCATGGAGACGAGGGTCAAAACAGACAAGAAAACCTAGTTTCCATTCAGCACATGCTCTGCTCCAGCCTTTCCCTCAGTTGTCCATACCCCACGTTTCCTCCTCTGAGCAGGCCTGTGTGGGAAGACACAGAGATAAGTTTACAAAAACTGTAGCCTTGGTCTGAGGCCGTCAGTTAAGCAGTTTCCCTCCAGCTCTCAGCACAGTATGGAGTACAACTTGTCTGGGCCACACCTCCAGAGGGGAGGAAGGGAGAGCAGAAAGATGATACATGTATGGAGAAGAACGTAATCATGTTCTTGCTTGCATCTCTTCCCCTATCTAACTTTCCTGTAATGAAAGAAGGAGAAGACCTTGGCGAAGACAGACATTCTAAACTCCTATGAAATAATGACCAATACAGTAGTTGCATTTTTTCTCTCTCAGGATAAATAAGTGTTGGTTAGAGTTTTTAGATAAAATGAATCTTAATTTTTACCTCTCTCTAACCCCACCAAATAGCTTCATAACTTTAAAAATTGTGCTGTTGGTTTTAGGATCCTGAATATGCATATATTCAGTATATAACTCTCTGATCTATGGAGATGACTTGAGTAATAGTATCACGCTACAATTTATCACTTGACTCTGTAGTATTTAGTTACATATGATCAATTAAATTACCCAATCTGACAAAAAAATGTACAGAGTGGTACTTATCAATAGCTAATATATTGGTAAAATACAGAGAATCAAAATAGTATGGATCTAAGGTACACATTTCTGTTGTGGTGATCGATACAGTATTCCCTGATTCAAATATTTCTTCAGGTTTGAAAAATATCAGAATAACATTCTCCTCTGCTCACCAGCCCTCAATTTCTTTTATTTTTCTGCACATCAATATTTTTTTGAGCATGGCAAGACCCAGAGCTGCTGACATATGAGAAGGAGCTTGTTCTGACAGAATTTCCAGATTAGTTTAGTGGAAGAGTTTCATGAACTCTGGTGAGAAGAATTTTTATCAGAATTCTTGGATTTCAGCAAACTGGTCAGGGAAGATAGTAAGGATTAGAACGCATGTCTTACACGTTAAGTAATTTTTGCATTATTCTTCCCTTTCCAAGACATAGAACATTGCGAGTAAGCAAGTCCCTGAATAAAACTGCCAGTAGTTTTTGGCCTCAGAGTCCCAAACCAGTGAACAGTGCTGGGATCGGAACCCTGCCACACCCTCCTTTCGTGCTGGGTGCCTCGGCAGCGCCGACACTTTCCTGCCGCGCTTGTCGTCCCCACAGGCTCAGGGCAGCTTCCTTGGCCACACTTCCTGTCCACGATGGGGCAGGCTTCTTGGAGGAGCCTTCCAGTCTCTTCTCCTGATCGACTTCCAAGGGCTGGATTGAGGCTCGTTGTGTGCATTTCCCAGCGCAACTCGTCTCTCCTTGTCAGTTAAGACCCTCAAGACATCAGCTTATTCCTCCTCAAGAGTAAATTTTCTGCTACCGAAGTACATCCTCTATTAGCCTTTGGAGAGCTGCTTACACTCTCTTTCATGTGGAGTGTCAATTCTTGTGTTTAGAGGTCCGTCTCTCCATCCAACGTTTTCTTCAAAATTTCTCCCGAGGGGCTAATGAATCTTAAAAAAATAAAAAGAAATTCAAATGTACAGATTAGGATTCCCCTTTTGCTACAATTGAAGCTGTCTGGTTTATAATTAGTGGCTAAGAAGATGTGTGTGCATATGTATTATAAATAATCCCACAAACTTCTGTTTCACTCACCCATTTACCTAAGGCAGTAACAAGGCAAGTATCGTTGCTAGACTTCTGGACTATGTCCTGGAGGGAAGAAAGTTCGGTCTTGCTAAATCATCTGTACCTGCTTGTAGTGGTTTACAATGTACATATGCATTAGGCATTTAAAAATTCATTTTCTGTTTCTCAATGCCATTGAGTCATTCATTTGTTCATTCAGTAAATAGGTGTTGAGCATTGACTACATAATTTCACTGTGCTCTGGGCTAGGGACACCACAGTGAATGAGACGGACATGAACTTGACCTCACAGCCTTGTACGCCAGTGACTGTAGATCATATTAATTAACTTCATTATAACTGCCGATTTTGACTTAGGAATGATTACCTTAAGACTCAGCACTCTGGTTACTTTCAAGATGAGAACAAATATAATTTTAAAACAAAATAGTTCAACAGTTTAGAAAGATGCTGGTAAATGTTACGTGACATTTGAAAAATGTTAATTTGTAATATGTTTCAGTATTCCGCGGTATGCTGTGAGAGTTGTAAAGAACTGTATCTACTTATTAAGGCACAGTGGTTAACTGTAAGTATAATATACTTGTTTTGTATAAAACGCAAATAAAATATCATCAATACATTTGGACTTTTTGAGAAGTCAACATTAAGCACAGAATGTTAACGCTGTAGGGACCTAGAGAATGTCTTATCTCATTCCCTCACTTTATAGAGAGGGACTGAAGAGGTGAGGGACCGTGCCAGATCACCTCCACCACTTGCTTCCCACAGAGAGTTTAATTGAGATCAGCTGAGGCCGAATGGCCTTACCACTGACTCCAACTGTAAAAAAAGAATTACAGAGGAAATCAAAAACTTAGAAGAAGAGACTAGGTTGTCTCCAGAGGATTGGTCTAGTGCAAAGCCTTATTCTCCAGGACAGCTTAGAGGCAGAAGCCTGTGAAAGAGAAGTTGCCTTAGGAGGTGGCTTGCTTGAGACTTCCAGTAAGAGGAGGCTGACAATATTGAAACCCTAAGAATAAGATAAGCAAGGGCAGTTCTCAAAATTTCACTCTAAAGGTAGTTGATTGAATTTCCTTGGGAATTTTACCCATTTAAGAATAAAATGCAAAATGTTTTAGAGAGAAAGAATCTGCTAAAATACGTTTATTAAAAGCCCGCTATCCGTTTCCTTAATTCTAAGTCACCATTGATTCTTTTTTTTTTAAATTTTTTGTTTATTTCAGTAACATTGGTTTATAACATTGTATAAATTTCAGGTGTACATCATTATATTTCTATTTCTGCATAGATTACATCATGTTCACCACCCAAATACTAATTACAACCCATCACCAAACACATGTGCTGAATTATCCCTTTCACCCTCCTCCCTCCCCCCTTCCCCGCTGGTAACCACCAACCCAATCTCTGTCTCTATGTGTTTGTTTATTGTTGTTATTATCTACTGCTTAATGAAGGAAATCATACGGTATTTGACCTTCTCCCTCTGACTTATTTCACTTTGCATAATACCCTCAATGTCCATCCATGTTGTCACAAATGCCTGATTTCATCGTTTCTTATGGCTGAGTACTATTCCATTGTGTATATATACCACATCTTCCTTATCCATTCGTCCCTTGATGGGCACTTAGGTTGCTTCCAAGTCTTGGCTATTGTGAATAACGCTGCAATGAACACAGGGGTGCATGTATCTTTACCCATTGGTGTTTTCAAGTTCTTTGGATAAATACCCACAGTGGAATAGCTGGATCATATGGTAGTTCTATCCTTGATTTTTTGAGGAATCTCCATAATGTTTTCCATAGTAGTTGCACCAGTTTGCACTCCCATCAGCAGTGTATGAGAGTTCCCTTCTCTCCACATCCTCTCCAACACATGTTGTTTCCTGTCTTGTTAATTATAGCCATTCTGATGGGCATGAGGTGATATCTCATTGTAGTTTTGATTTGCATTTCCCTGATAGTTAATGATTTTGAACATCTTTTCATGTGTCTGTTGGCCATCTGTATATCTTCTTTGGAGAAATGTCTGTTCAGGTCTTTTGCCCATTTTTTAATTGGGTTGTTAGTTTTTTTTTTTTGTTGAGATGCATGAGTTCTTTATATATTTTGGAGATTAAGCCCTTATCAGATGTATGGTTTGCAAATATCTTCTCCCAATTGTTAGGTTGTCTTTTCGTTTTGTTGATGGTTTCCTTTGCTGTGCAGAAGCTTTTTAGTTTGATGTAGTCCCATTTGTTTATTTTTTCTGTTGTTTCTCTCGCCTGGTCAGACATGGTGCTTGAAAAGATGTTGCTAAGACCAATGTCGAAGAGCGTACTGCCTATGTTTTCTTCTAGAAGTTTCATAGTTTCAGGTCTTACATTCAAGTCTTTAATCTATTTGGAGTTAATTTTTGTGTATGGTGGAAGGTAAGGGTCTACTTTCATTTTTTTGCATGTGGCTATCCAGTTTTCCCAACACCATTTGTTGAAGAGACTTTCTTTTCTCCATTGTATGTTCTTGGCTCCTTTGTCAAAGATTAGCTGTCCATAGATGTGTGGGTTTATTTCTGGGCTTTCGATTCTATTCCATTGATCTGTGTGTCTGTTTTTGTGCCAGTACCATGCTGTTTTGGTTACTATAGCTTTGTAGTATATTTTGAAATCAGGGAGTGTGATACCTCCAGCTTTGTTCTTTTTTCCCAGGATTCCTTTAGCTATTCGGGATCTTTTGTTGTTCCATATAAATTTTAGGATTCTTTGTTCTATTTCTGTGAAAAACGTTGTTGGAACTTTGATAAGGATTGCATTGAATCTATAGATGGCTTTAGGAAGTATGGACATCTTAACTATGTTAATTCTTCCAATCCAAGAGCATGGAATATCTTTCCATTTCTTTGTGTCTTCTTCAATTTCTTTCAGCAATGTTTTATAGTTTTTGGTGTACAGATCTTTCACCTCTTTGGTTAAGTTTATTCCTAGGTATTTTATTCTTTTTGTTGCAATTGTAAATGGGATGGTATTTTTAATTTCTCTTTCTGCTACTTCGTTGTTAGTGTATAGAAATGCAACTGATTTTTGTATGTTGATTTTGTATCCTGCAACTTTACCATATTTGTTTCTTACTTCTAAAAGTTTTTTGGTGGATTCTTTAGGGTTTTCTATATATAATATCATGTCATCTGCAAATAGTGACAGTTTCACTTCTTCCTTTCCAATTTGGATCCCTTTTATTTCTTTCTCTTGCCTGATTGCTCTGGCTAGGACTTCCAGTACTATGTTAAATAGGAGTGGTGACAGTGGGCATCCTTGTCTGGTTCCTGTTCTTAGAGGGACAGCTTTCAGTTTTTCACCATTGAAGATGATATTAGCTGTGGGTTTGTCATATATGGCCTTTATTATGTTGAGGTACTTTCCTTCTATACCCATTTTATTCAGAGTTTTTATCATAAATGGATGCTGTATCTTGTCAAATGCTTTCTCTGCATCTATTGAGATGATCATGTGATTTTTATTCTTCATTTTATTAATGTGGTGTATTACGTTGATTGATTTGTGAATGTTAAACCATCCCTGCATCCCTGGAATAAATCCCACTTGATCATGGTGTATAATCTTTTTAACATATTGTTGTATGCGATTTGCTAGTATTTTGTTGAGGATTTTTGCATCGATGTTCATCAGTGATATTGGCCTGTAATTTTCTTTTTTTGTGTTGTTCTTGTCTGGTTTTGGTATCAGGGTAATGTCAGCTTTGTAGAATGAGTTATGGAGCTTCCCACCCTCCTCAAATTTTTGGAAGAGTTTGAGAAGGATAGGTAATAAGTCTTCTTTGAATGTTTGGTAGAATTCAGCAGGGAAGCCGTCTGGTCCTGGACTTTTATTTTTGGGGAGGTTTTTGGTTACTGTTTCGATCTCCTTACTGGTGATTGGTCTATTCAAATTCTCTACTTCTTCTTGATCCAGTTTTGGAAGGTTGTATGATTCTAAGAATTTATCCATTTCTTCCAGACTGTCAAATTGGTTGGCATATAGCTTTTCATAGTATTCTCTTATAATCTTTTGTATTTCTGAGGTGTCTGTTGTAATTTCTCCTCTTTCATTTCTGATTTTACTTATTTCTGCCTTCTCTCTTTTTTTCTTGGTGAGTCTAGCTAAAGGTTTGTCAATTTTGTTGATCTTTTCAAAGAACCAGGTCTTGGTTTTATTAATTTTTTCTATTGGTTTTTTGGTCTCTATTTCATTTATTTCTGCTCTGATTTTTATTATTTCCCTTCTTCTACTGATTTTGGGCTTTGTTTGTTCTTCTTTTTCTAGTTCCTTTAGGTGCATTGTTAGATTGTTTATTTGAGATTTTTCTTGTTTGTTGAGATAGGCCTGTATTGCTATAAACTTCCCTCTTAGAACCGCTTTTGCTGTATCCCATAAATTCTGGCATGTTGTATTTTCATTTTCATTTGTCTCTAGGTATTTTTTGATATCTTCTTTGATTTCTTCATTGACCCAGTCATTGTTCAGTAGCATTGTGTTTAATCTCCACATATTTGGGGCTTTTCTGATTTTCTTCCTATAGTGGATTTCTAGTTTCATAGCATTGTGGTCAGAAAAGATGCTTGGTATTATTTCAATCTTAAATTTATGGAGACTTGTTTTGTGGCCTAATATGTGATCATTCCTGGAGAATGTTCCATGTGCATTTGAAAAGAACGTGTATTCTTCGGTTTTTGGATGGAATGCTCTGTATATATCTACTAGATCCATCTGTTCTAGTGTGTTGTTTAAGGCTAATGTTTCCTTATTGATCTTCTGTTTGGACGATCTATCCGTTGGTGTAAGTGGAATGTTAAAGTCCCCTACTATTATAGTGTTACTGTCTATTTCTGTTTTTATGTCTGTTAATAATTGCTTTATATATTTAGGTGCACCTACATTAGGTGCATATATATTTACAAGTGTTATATCCTCTTGTTGGATTGTTTCTTTGATCATTATGTAATGCCCTTCTTTGTCTTTTTTTACAGTTTTTGTTTTAAAGTCTATTTTGTCTGATATGAGTACTGCTACCCCAGCTTTCTTTTCATTGCCATTTGCGTGGTGTATCTTTTTCCACCCCTTCACTTTCAGCTTGTGAGTGTCTTTAGGTCTGAAGTGTGTCTCTTGTATGCAGCATATATATGGGTCTTGTTTTTTTATCCAATCAGCCACCCTATGCCTTTTAATTGGAGCATTTAGTCCATTGACGTTTAAAGTAGCTATTGATATGTATGTACTTATTGCCATTTCTTAATTTTTTTTTCTCAGTGTTTTAGTAGTCCTTCTCTGTTCCTTTCTTCTTCTATACAGAATTGATGGTCTCTTTAGTTTGACCTCTGTCTGAAAGCTCTACTCTTTAACTCCCCTCCTCTCTCCTTTTATGTTTTTGATATCATATCTAACCTCTTTTTTGTGCATTTGTATTCATTATGTTCTTATCATGGAAATAGATACTTTTTCCTATTTGTGGTCTTCTCTTTTCCCCTTAAATCAGTCCCTTTAACATTTCTTGTAGCACTGGTTTCTTGGTGACAAACTCCTTTAATTTTTACTTGTCTGGGAAATTTTTGATCTCTCCTTCCATTTTGAATGATAACCTTGCTGGGTAGAGTATTCTTGGCTGTAAGTTTTTTCCTTTTAGCACTTTAAATGTATCGTGCCATTCTCTTCTAGCCTGTAAGGTTTCTGCTGAGAAGTCAGCTGATAGCCTTATGGGGTTTCCTTTGTATGTAACTTGACTTTCTCTTGCGGCTTTTAGGATTCTCTCTTTATCTTTAATTCTGGACATTTTGATTATGATTTGTCTTGGTGTGGGCCTCTTTGGGTTTATCTTGTTTGGGGCTCTCTGTGCTTCCTGTACCTGGATGTCTGTTTCCTTCCTTAGGTTCGGGAAGTTTTCAGCTATTATTTCTTGAAATAGATTCTCTGCCCCTTTGTCTCGCTCTTCTCCTTCCAGGACACCTATAACAGGGATGTTAGTGCGCTTGATGTTGTCCCAGAGGTCCCTTAGACTGTCCTCACCCTTTTTAATTCTTTTCTCTTTTACCTGTTCAGCTTGGGTAATTTCTTCTAGTCTTTCGTCCAGCTCACAGATCTATTCTTCTGTATCCTCTACTCTGCTTTTGAGTCCCTCTAGTGAATTTTTCATTTCCAGTATCGTATTCTACACTTCTGATTGGTTCTTTTTTATATCTTCCATTTCTTTGTTGACATTCTCACTGAGTTCATCTAGTCTTCTCCCCAGATCAGTGAGCATCCTTAACACTCTTAGTTTGAACTCTCTGTCAGGTAGGTTGCTCATTTCTGTTTCACTTAGTTCCTTTTCTGGGGTTTTGTCCTGTTCCCTTGCTTGGAATGTATTCCTTTGCCTCCTCATTTTGCCTCTTTCCCTGTGCTTGTGTCTACATATTAGGTAGGTCAGCTACATCTCCTGCTCTTGGATAGGTGACCTTATGTAAGTGATGGCTAGGAGGCCTGCAGTGTGCTTCCTTCAGTTCTCAATGCTCCAGGGGTGACCCCTATGTGGGCTACGTGTGTCCTTCTGTTGTGGCCTGTTTGCTCTCCCTGTAGGCGCCCAGGGAGGCCGAGTTATGCTCCTGGCCAGCTGTTGCAATGCTCAGCTGCTTGTAGTTGTTGTGGGCCCTTAAGTCTCTTTATCAGGTGTGGGGAGCCCCAACACAGTTGGCTGCAAGTTCTAATACCACATTTGTGTTGCAGTATTTCTTTTAAGTGAGTAGGCCCCCAGCATGGCAGGTTGTTAGGCTCAGGGCCTTACAATTGCTATAAGCCTCCAGCCTTTAGGTCTCTTGTCAGCTCTCTGAGGATTGCAGCTGGGTGGGGCTGGCCTCAGGCACAGGAGCACCCAATTGTTTCAGGCTTTGGAAGGTGGGGCAAACCTCCTATGTGGGTCTTTGAGAAGCACAAGTCTTCTGCAGCTGACAAGCCCTGCCGCCCACAGTTCCACATACACAGTCAACACAGTCCTGCCCTGTCTGCGCGCCTCGACCTCCCGAAGCGGACCCAGTCTCTCCATGGCAGGAGCCCCACACACTCCACCACCGTCCCACACTCTCCACCCACTCCTTGTGCACGTCTTGCCCCGCTGAAGTGGGCTCAGTTGCCAGGCTGCAGAGAATCCAGTCTATGCAGGCCCACAAGTTGCCTGAGGGCTTGTTGTTGGGTGGGGCCAGTCTCTAGGGTGGGCTGCCTGCCCTGGCTGAGCTGGATTAAATCGGTGCTCTAGCGGGTGGGGCAGACCTGGGTTGGCAGACCTGGGCTAGCAGGCCTCAGGGAGAACTCCAATGGCGTCTGTGTCAGCACGCCCACACCAGGCCACAACAATGGCCGCCGCCAATGTCCCAGTCCCTGGAGAGGTCTCACCCCTCACCAAGATGCACCCAGGGCCCACTAGGTTAGTCTCTTTTCACCACAGCACTGTGCACCTTTCTTTCTGGTGATTTCAGGTTGCTTTCTGAAATGGGTGAGTTTGTGCGCGTGCCCTTTAAGTGCCAATTTTAATTTCTTTGTGAACCAGGTTTTCTGGGGGTTCTCCCCAATGTTTTAGTAGCAGGCAAAGTCAGATATTCTGCCACTCGTCTCGATTGTGCTGGTCCACAAAATGCCCACAGCGGGGGCGCTCCCGGCTCAGGGCCCCGCGCCTCCAGGGAGGCTGCGGACCTGTGAGCTGCTCCCGGCGGCCGTGACGCTGGCGGCTTGGGAAGGCGGCGTTTTTCCTCTCCAGAAGGGAGTCTCTGCCTCTTCCACCTCAGTTAGGATTGTCCATTGTTGCAGGAGTTCCTCTTATCCAGTTTTCAGTTCTGTCTCGGGGTAATTTTTCCACGAATAGTTGTAAATTGGCTGTGTCCGCGGGAGGAGGTGAGTTCCGAGTCTGCCTACGCCGCCATCTTGACTTCCCCTCCACCATTGATTCTAAATGCCTCTTTATTGTATATATCACTCAGAAGGAAAAAATCACTGCTTATTAAACTAGGATACAATGCTTTCTTATCACTCTGTATTTATTTTATACTCATTTAAAGAGCTCTTTGAAATTAGACATAGGTTTTTTTTCATCGATCACTCTTTTGCCTACAGAATAAAAGAAAATATAAGGTAACTAAGTTGTTTAAGATATTCCTAAAGCTTCTTCACATCCAGAGTCCAGTTCTTCTATATGACTTTTCATTTTTGTCATTGATGTCTATGTTTGTGCATATATCTACGCCTTCGAAGACACTGGCGGTTCATCGTTTCTTAAAGAATCCCAAAGATAACTGAAAGTCATCGCTTCAGAGATCTGTATTTGGCTTTCAGTTAAGTGGAGCTAGCCTGCTTTGGCTTCCAGGTCAAGAATGTGGCTGAACGCTTTGTTACCGCCTCAACCCCGCTCCCTACAAACATCTGATTATGAGCTCTTTACAAGAGTGCGTTTCTAATTTTCTGGGATTTTGTTCCCAAGTTGTAATGAGAACTCTGTCATGATTGCCATGAGGCAGACAGAGATGGTCAGACACCAACTCTGAGACATGTCCTGATTGTGGATTTCAGAGATGTAAAACCGTAAAAGGAAATGTGACTCTCAGAATTAATGAAATATGGCATTAAAAGGCTTCTTGCCTTTATTGCTTTTCTCCCTTTGGTATTTGACCTATGTTGTTGCAGACAAAGTAAATTAGCTGCTTTGTTTTGTTATTGTAAGTAATTGAGTTTGGGGTTATGTATAGTACCTGCCCAGCATTTTTCTAGGCCAGCATTTTCTAGCTGCCTTTTCTGAACCAGCGTGATCTCCGAGTTGTTAGTAGGTATTCCACGTGGAAAGAATTCTGTGGTTACAGAAGTTTGGAAGATGCTATCCATTACATTTTTTTCTTGGAGAAGCACAATTGCAACGAGTGTATTAAAACCTCTGAAAAGTCCTGTGGTGAAGAAGCCCATTTAAATGCTTACTTCTGTGTTCTCAAGCTCTTGTGAGTATAAAAGTCTTTCCTGGCCCGTTGTTTATGAGTGTGCTCCAGCAGAGTATGAGACATTCTCCTCTAGGGCATTTTCGTTCTCAATCCTAATAGGCAGCATGAACCTCCACCACTAGCCTTCAATATGGTTCTAACACTTATGACTAAGTCATCGACAGTGGCCGCACCTCAGGGGAAGGGCATGTCCACGGAAGAGCTAGCAAGTCCCTCGGGATTTTCCTAGTCCTCCAGCAGCAGGAGACGGTCACAGAGATATGCCTTTTCCAAGGCTCTTCTCCAGCAACGCTTCTCCTCCTACCTCTTTGGCCTTGTGCTCACATCTCAGACTCAGTGGCTGGTCCCTCTTTCTTAACTTGTATCTTCCTCACAGATCTGTTATTGTTGATCGGTCTGCACACTTCCACACCTTTCCTGGACGATCTTCTCCATGCCCAAGGCCTTTCACCATGTATAGTCATGCTGGAGATTTCCAAAGCTGCTTCTCCACCCTGGACATAACCTAGAGCCATCAGTTTGACGACTGATGGTTGCCACGTCAGTGTTTCACATGCCCTTTGACCTCAACTTGTCCTGAAAGGAATATCTAGTAGCCACATCTCCCCAAACACATGGTTCTTGGGTTCTCTCTCTTGGTTAATAAGTATCCAGGAGATAAAGCCCCAGTCAAGGCATGATCTATCCCTGGCCTTAGTCCCCCACAGTCAGCCCTCAAGTCCTGTAAACTCAAACTTATGAATCCCCAGGCTGGGCCCTTCCCTGTCTGCCCACTACAGCCTTAATTCAGGTCCTCTTTGCCTCCAGCTGCAATATTGGTACCCTTGGAATTCTTTATGCTGGGATCCATCTTCCATGCTGCCTGGATTGTTTCCTCACAATCACATCAAGTCACGCCTCTTAAATAAATGTTCTAGTTCCCGTTGAATGAGAAGGTCCAGCATAACCCAGTCGGAAACCATTATAAGTGTTGGTTAAAAACAAAGTTATGTACACATTTATGGTGGAGTACTATGCAACCACTTAAAAAGTTGTACTTTATTTTTATATTTCTTGATATGGAAGACTGTTCATGTTATACATATATATATATATATTTTTGATGAGGAAGATTAGCCATGAGCTAACATCTGTTGCCAATCCTCCCCTTTTTGCTGAGGAAGATTGGCCCTGGGATAACATCCATGCCCATCTTCCTCTACTTTATATGGGATGCCGCCACAGCATGGCTTGACAAGCGGTGCATTGGTGTGCACCCGGGATCTGAACCTGCGAACCCCTGGCTGCCGAAGTGGAGCGTGTGAACTTAACCACTAAGCCACCAGGCTGGCCCCAGTTCATGTTATCTTTTCAAGTGAAAAAAATCAGATTACAAATAGTATGTGTCATATAACTCTCATCAAGGATATGTATGTATTTTACATATGTATATAAAGATTATGAAAGGATATAAAATGCTAAAAGTTGTTTATCTTTTGACATTGGAGTCACAAATGGTCTTAATTAATTTTTCCCTTTATGCTTAGGGTTATGAACTTTTTGCTAGTGAAGTTGTATACTTTTAAAATTAAAAAAATAAAAATTATTATTTAAAAGATTTAGTTCCAACATCCTCTCCTCTGTGTACACTTCCCTAATGTTACTCTTCCCAGCACACACCGCCAACATGTTAGTTACTCAGAAAGCAGTCAGAGAACAGACCCAGCTGTGCTGAAATTATCTGCTTACATCCGTACCCTGTACTGGACTGTAAACTCTGTGTCTTGTTCGTCTTGTATCCTGATATTTAGCCCAGTCTGGCCTCCAGTGAGTGTTCAGGAAATGTTTAATGAATGATTGAGGCTGATTTTGTATTAAAGAAGACTGGAATTAAGGCTCTTTTCTTGCTGGTGCACATATGTATGTGGATATATATACACAAATGCATGGTGCATATATGTGTGTATATGTATATGCATGGTGCATATATGTGTGTGTGTAGATATATTCATGGTGCATATATGTGTGTATATATGTATATGTATATGCTTACTATAATATACACTGGGCCTTGTTTCAGGCATATTATGTGCATTACCTGTGAGGTAGATAGTATGATTTTTACTGCCATTACGGGGGATAAACAGACACTTGGAGGTGGGATTTGCCTGTGGATCTGCTCTGAGCTACGTATGCCTCACTTGAAAACTCTTGCTCTCATATGCTATTATACTGTCTCCAACAGATCCACTATCACCACATGACACTTTTGGAAACAAACGCACTTTAAGACAGCAAAGGCCCTGGGATAGTCACTGGGCTCCTGAAGTAGGGGAGGGTGGTTCTGACAGAGAGAAGACACGTTGAAAGCCAGCACTGTGTTCCTGCTGCGATTCTACTCTGAGCTGGCTGCACTGGTGGAAACTGATGTAAGGTAGTAGAGTCAATATGCTGACCTGAAGCCTCATCTGAGTCTTTAAGTTGGCTCTTCAAGGTGTGGTCCTGAGTTCCTGTGACCTGAATAGAAAGAAAAAAAGAAAAGAAAAACAAACAAATAAGCCTAGAATCTTCTGTTCTGATCCACTCTAACATGGCCCTATTACCTTGATCTGAATCAACAAAGTGGCTCTGTAGATGAAAAAGAGAAGACGGTTAGAACATGGCATTACACTTACCTTTCCGTGTATTTGGGGTGTTGCTTGGGTCTCCAAATTTCAGTATCCTGAGCAGCCCATCAGGAAGAGGCAAGTGGTTTCCAGCTGGTGGGAAGGATAAAGGCTCTGGTACTGCTCTCAATCTGGGCTGTGCATGGGCAGCATTATGATGTCCCCTGTCCTGGTTTCCTCTAGGGTAACCAGCCATCCAGGTTTGCTTGGGACTGAGAGGTTTTCCAAAACACAGAACTTTTAGTGTGAAAACTGGGTCAGTTGGTCATCCACCACCTCATTCCCTCATAACCCCATTAGGCAGCTCTTCATTATCCCTTCCCTCCCCCGACACACATTAGAAATGCTATTTACTTTTTCTCACTAAAAATTAATACATGACAAGAAGTTTGGAAAATATAGAAAAGTGTAAAGAAAAACAAAACACACAGGCACGTAACCCCACTGTCATCCAGGGATAATTACTATTACACTGTGATATATTTCCTTTCAATTTTTTTTTCTATATAAGCAACCTTTCTGTGACTTATTTTCACATTTCAAGCTGCCCTCAATACTCGTTCCAACCAAATTATCTTTATAAAATTATTTGTAGGAGTGAGAAAAACCTAGGATGATTTATTTTATCCTATATTCTTGAGATATGGCCATGAACAGATGCCCAAGGTGTAACATACAAGAGTGACAAAGGACTTCAGTATCAGGTAATTAAATCCTTAACAGAGGTTAGCAACCCTTTTTGAGGTTTACAGATAAAGAAAGGCAGGAGAAGTTGCAGAGAACCACAATAGCCTTGGAATATTTCATTATGAGATCACAGAGCTGATTCCATAATTATTATCAGTATATGAGTGTTTCTTATATGCAAGACAGTGATAAAATTTCCCCCCTACCTCTAGTGAATAGTCAGACAAGAAGAAATGAGTCTAAAGCATAGTGTGAAGGATTTAGGTTAGATAATAAGAAAAGTTATTAATTACCTTAGTGGGTTAGAGATAGTCTAAGAAATCTCCTTCTCTGAAAGTCTTTAAAAATGATAGAGATTTTCTTATCAAGAAAGGATTAAGTATGGGTCTGCCTAATGTGGAAAAATGAACAAAACAGCCTGTCAGAGTCTCCATCAGCCCTCAGGTTCTATGATTCTATATATAATGGAGAACACATAAAATACATGTAAAATTGATTTTATTTCACATTTTCCTTTGAGAAACAAAGAAAAACAGTGATATTTTGAAAGTTTGAGTTTAATTTTCAGATGGTTATGGAACAATATGTTGCTATGGGGATAGATAGTAACCTCAGAGGCGGGGCATTGGAGTGTGACGAAGTTGACTTTCATTATTTTTCCAAATTGCATTCTTGTTGCTTTTCCCTGAAACTTTAAAATAGATTCATTTAGTTTAGTAAATGTCTTAGCTGGGATTTTAAGCCCTATTTGTATTTCAAGGGATTAAACCAAATCTACATGGCTTGCAACACCACGGGTAACTTCCGGCCTTTCCTTTTTAATGCCTGTTACGTTGATCATTCTTAATTGTCAACAACATTCAGTTTAAGGCTCTTCATATTTTCTGCTGATCTTTTCCTCTCCTGCACATTCATGCACATAGTGTATTTGTTGTAAATATGTTCCACAGAGAGAGCATCACTGTCTATGCAAATTGGTAGCTCAGGGAATAGTTGGGAGCTTACAATGTCATTGAAAGTCAGACAAATCAATTGGCAAAAATTACTTTTTGTGATTATCTTGTTTTTGCAGTTACATTTTTAATTTTGACAGTTTAAGTGTGTTTAGGGTTCTCGGTAGTGAAAGGCCAAGTAGAATGTGGGGCAGGTCACTGCTGAGATTCCCATTGCTTGGCTAATGAGGTTTTCTTTGGACTTTTGGTGCCATTTAATCTCATTAAGATTGAAGACAGATACTTCAGAACAAAACAAATGAACAAATATTTATTGGGTGCCTGGGATGCGCAAGGTATGTATTAGGTAGAGCAAGGCATAAAAATTAGAGCATTTTCCTTCAAGAGCCTTACTATCTAATTAACAAGAACATAAGTAGTAATGGAATAAGAATATAGACCACATAGGAAAAGGTGCCACAAAGCTGGACATGATTGTGTTATATAGGTGAAAATTACCTGATTTTGGAGAGAAACCTGTGTCAGGCTCCTTTCGTTTAGGTGATGAGCTTTGAGTTGGCCTCAAAGGCCTTGGCTAAACAGAAGACGGGGCCTTCGAGGATGTGTGTAAACGCTGTGTGGGAGAAAGCCAAAGATACATTTAGGAACCAATGAATGTATTTTGGTTGGAAAGGAGACTTGGAGCAGAAAAATAGCAGGAAAAGTTTGAAGACCAGTTCAGTTAATACCAAGTGTATTCATTTTCTATTGCTCTGTAACAAATTCCCACAAAATTAAGAATTTAAAAAAATGCCCACTTATTATCTCATAGTTCTGTAGATTAATAGTCTGGGAAGGTGCAGCTAGATTCTCTGCTTAGAGTCCCACAAGACCAAAATCAAAAGGTTAGATGGGCTTAAGCTGGAAGTTCTGGAAAGAATTCACTTTCAAGCTCATTCAGATTGTTGGCCGAATTCAGGCTCTTGTGGTTGTAGGAGTGAAGTCCTTGTTTTCTTGTTAGCTGCTGGTCGGGTACCACTCTCAGCTCCTAGAAGACACACTCAGGTCCTTGCCTCATGGTTCCTTCCATGTCAGCAACAGAGAATCTCCCTCATGTTGCATCTCTCTCCCTCTTCTAGTCTCTTGTACTTCCTCTTCTGCCACCAGCTGAAGAAAACGCTTTGTTTTCAAGGTCTCATATAATTAGCTGAAGCTCTCCCTTATAATCTCCCTTTTGATTAATTCAAGGTCAACTGATTAGTAACCTTAATTACATCTGCAAAACCTCTTTCCCCATGTAATGTAACATAATCACGGGCGTAACACAAGGAGACGAAGATCATGGGGGTCAGCTTAGAACTCTGCCTACCACACCAGCCTATAAAATGATGCTGTCAAGTCCCTTTCTGTTGCCTAAGACCTCAAACCTCAGGGTGTGTGAGTAAAAAGTGCTTAGTTTAAATAGTGGCAGAAATATGGTGGGATTTGGAACTTTTGTCAACTCTGTTTTATTTTGACTTGAATATCTTTTTCATAAAGGAAAAATGAACACGTAAGGAAAGTTCTTAGATAGTCTTCCATTTATCTTTCAAGGTTATAAGCATGTGAAAGGCTTCCTTATGCCCGTAAAGACGTTGGCAGCATTACTGACTTGACCTAGATGGGAAGACAAACTTGAAAGAATAAGAAAAATTCCACTGAGGGCGTGTATACTATTCATAAATCCTTTTTTTCTTTCTCTGGCCCGAATATCCTTATATTTGCTACATTTTAAAAGAGTCATGTCATTTCACAAAAAGTACAAAGTCCTATTTCAAGGGTAGGCAGTAGAGTTGGTTTCATTTAGTTATGAAAAAATAACTCTAGATGTTTACAACTAAAATTTACCACGCTAATGGTATTCTCTATTCCAACATGGCTGCAACATGTTGAATCACTCAAGGAAGAAAGAGTGTTTATTTATATCGCTCTCACTGAGTCATTGCATCCACACTGAAATTTGACAGTCATCCGAGTGGGCAGAGGAAAAAGGGAAGGCTGAGTATGTCGTGCAGCAAAATAAGAAAACAGTTTCTTGTACAATATCCTTGGAATCAGTTGCTGATGCAGTGCAGCCAGTTGCTTGCAAGCAGGATAAATATTGCCAGTCAACACATTCATGGCGCCTCTCCTAGCTTTGGGCAGAGCAGTGCACAAGGTGTTGCTGGGACTTATCAAAATTGCTCAAGTCCTTTTAGACTATGAAAGAAGCTCCTTCTCTTCACTGGGGTTGCTTAACTTCATTTAGGAAAAGTGTTAAGACCTTTCTCATAATCTGTGAATCCCTTGCTAATGGATGAATGCAAATATTATCACTTTCCATTGACAGAGGACTCCATTGTTACAATGGAGAAAAGTGTTAATCCTTTTGTAATTAATGCCTTATTGGGGTCTGCACAGGTCAAGGATGTAGTTGGATTTTGGTAAATTAACTTTGAAGTCCTTTCCTTAACCCTCATTTTTCTTTTATCTTGAAAAATAACCATTGTGTGTAACTTTGTTCTTTTTTTTACCAATGATTTAAGACCTAGTTTATATGCTGAAATTAAACTAAACTGGGCAAAAGGTGAATATGAAGGACATGTGGCTCTTACTATAACACTCTCTAAGAAAACATGCAGAAAAATCCAACATAGAGAAATTACTATGGTCATGTGGTAAAAATTAACCATCGATACAATAATTTGCAATTATATTGGTCTCTCAAAGAGTGATCAGGAAGAATGTTTCTTCTAAATTCTGTCACTGACAACATGCAGCTTAAACCCAAATGGAAGCTGAAATCTAATATATTATGCTAACTGATGAGCTTATCAGTTTATGAATATTTGTTCTATTAAGGATTTTGTGACATAGAAGAAAAACATAAAATATATTTTTCCTTCCTGGTTGCAACATGCAGTTGGAGAGATGGCAAAACTAGTAAAGAGCTTGGTGGTTTCTTTCCATCCATGAGTGCCAAGCATGGCTCAAAGAGAAGAGGCAGATGTCTGGGAAGGTGCCCAGGAGGAGTGGGCACGAGTCAAGCTCATCAAAGAGTAGAATCTGGGTAGGTGGGGACCATATAAGGTAGGCTTAGCAGGCTGGGGAATGGCAAGGGCAAGGGTAGGATCGCAATAGCATTGTTATAATTGATGACCTTCCATATGTATAGGTGGCACTCAAAATAGTGATGAGCAGTGTGGGCTTTGCATTCAGGCGGAGCTTGGTTTAAATCCAGCACTACCACTCATGAAATGGCCTTGGACAATTTATTTAACCACTTTGGCCTTCAGTTTCCCATCTGTAAAATGAGAATAAAAATAGTAATTACCTAAAGGTTATGAGGAGGATTGAATGAGAAGATATCTAGAAAGCACTTGGGATGTATCCAGCATGTGGTAAACATTCCATATCACTTAGCTTATTATGATTATGTAAAAGTAGTCATGGGAATGGTCAACCAAGAGCTCCATTTATCCCATGAATAAAATGAAAATATCCAGCAACAATTGAATGTTTACTAACTACTAGACATTCTTTGGAGTACTTAACAGTATTACCTAATTTACTACTCACACTAATGCCATGGGGTAGGTAGCATCATTATCCTCATTTTACATGTGGGAAAAGTCGAACAAGAAGAGGTATGGTAACTTGTGCAATGTCACACAGTTTGTAAGTGACAGAGCTGGGATTTCAACCCCGTCAGTCTGGTGCTGGAATCTGGCTTTTGGTCATTAGTTTGTACCACCCAGGACATCCACTCTATCATTGGGGCTCTTAACGAGCAGATTCCAGTGCTTCTCAGGGAGGAGAGAGGCTACTGGTCACCAATCTCCTGTCTACCCTGAGCATACTGAACATCCCCCAGATTGTGGTGTGCCAATCTCAACCTCAGAGACAAGACTGCAGAGACACTCAAAGTTGTTTTTACTGAAGATGTTTATCCTTTATTAATGATGATGATAAGTTGTAATGGGTTCAAACATCTTTAAGAATTTGGTACTTTGTTCCAGAGTAAGAATTTATCTTAGGAGATATAGAATATTCTTCAATAAAGTTCTTAAAGAATTTAAGAGAAGGACAGTGGAGGGAATAGTTTAATATATGCTGAGTCTACAAGGCACATGAATCTGCATAAAGTCTATTGTTTTATTGCTGGTCTTAGGAAAGTTTCAGCAGCCAATTAATTAACATATGTACTAAGCATTTGCCATGTGCCAGCTACTGAGATAGGCAAGGCAGTCTCTGATTCTAAAGGAGTGGCCCATCTAGTTGAATGTACAGGATACCAGAAGAGAGCTTGGCATATGGACCACATACAGTCCCAGAACTGAAGCACAAGTCCATGACTTACCAGCTGTGTTAGGCAGACATTGATGTTTCTGAGCTTTGGTTTCCGTATTGATAAGATGGGGATAATGCCACCTACCTCCCAAAGTTGTTAGAACTGAATAAACTGAGATAATATCTGCAAAGCATCTGGTATCCTTCCTGGGAAGTAGCTGGTTCTTATTAAATGGTATGTATCATGATTATGTTTTCTATTATTTTGACATTCATACATAAGAAGATAACCAGCCATGACAAATATATCAAACCAAAGGTGCAAACAATAACTACGCATTAAGTTCAGTGGGGCGAGAGCAATGGGATGGAGTGTTCAGAAGTGATTTTCTCTAAGAGGTGGAGTTTGAGTTAATGCTTTCTGGAGTGGTTTCTGAAAACCCCTAATTGTTAGTAGTAAAAGGATCCTGAGGTCAAATACATTTAGGCACCACTGGCTAAAAGTTTAAACAGGTTTCTTCACTGTGTGGCTTCTCAGAGCCTCTTCATGACAATTACATAATAACTCTCCAAAAGGAAGACTCAATAAGCAGTGTTTCCCAAGCATATTTATTTTGTTTTCTTTTTTCACTGAGCTCCCATGGGCTGGGGTGGTGGAGCAGATTCTGGGGAATGTGAAGTGAGACCATGTCCAGAATGATGGATGGGTGGGCTTCAGGTAGTGGATGGAGATGGGGCAAAGGACATGGAAGAGGTAGAGGCAGGAGTGGGGTGAACCATGGGAGATCAGGCTGAAAGGGAAGATTGGGGCAAACTGGGGAGAGATCACTATTTTGCAGAAATGAGGATGAGTGGAGGGTTTTTGTTTTGTTTTCAGCAGTTTTGTGTTTTTAAGGAAGATTAATCTGATAGCATTGTCCAGAATGGTCTGGATGGGCTGAGCCTACAGCAGGAAAGCCCATCAGAAGGGTTTTGTGTTAGTCCATGCATGAGATGACCAGGTTCTTCCCAACCCTGGCTTCCTGTTATGATCTCTCAGCTGATGATAGCATGGTGACTGCTTTGCTTGGGCTCCATCATTGCGAAGCATCCAGCTTCATCACGGGCACCCAGCATTTGTACCAGGTCTCCAAGGCAACACCTTCATTAGCTCATGGATATGCCTTAGAACATTTCTGTTGCTCTAAATCTGTCTTTTGCTTCAAAATCATTAAAAAAAAGAACATGTTAACATGTGGAGACATTCACTGTTAGGTATAGCTTCTTTCACCACTGGACCATCTAAAACCAGCAGTAACTATAGCCCTTTATGATGCATTTCATGTTTGCATGTCTGTCATTTGAAATGCCTCCCAGACTATATTGGCAGCTGACCAAGCTGAACACACAAATGGAATGGTCCACCAGGCTTCAAAGCCTTTCCCCTTTCAGTTGTGGAAGAAAGAAAACCGGAGTCTTCTCACTGTGAATGAGAATTAAAAAGATAGCTAGAGGGGGCCAGCCCCGTGGCTTAGTGGTTAAGTGCGCGCGCTCCGCTACTGGCGGCCTGGGTTCGGATCCCGGGTGCGCACCAACGCACCGCTTCTCTAGCCATGCTGAGGCCGTGTCCCACATACAGCAACTAGAAGGACGTGCACCTATGACATACGACTATCTACCGGGGCTTTGGGGTAAAAAAAAAGGAGGAGGATTGGCAATAGACGTTAGCTTAGAGCCGGTCTTCCTCAGCAAAAAGAGGAGGATTAGCATGGATGTTAGCTCAGGGCTGATCTTCCTCACACACACACAAAAAAACATAGCTAGAGAAAGAGCTGATAAATCAGAGTTTACAATTGTTGGAAATCCCAGCTAAGAGGGACTCAAGGACTGTCTAGTGATCTCCATGGAAAGAATAATTATCGCTTTTGTGGAATCTTCTCTCTCTCTCTCTCTGGATGTTCCTCTCTTCTTTCCATCCTCATATTATTGGAATCAGCAGATCTGTGCCTGGTGAGTAAGAGATGCTGGGTGAACTTCTCCCTTGCTTTTTCATTCACTTTGGCCTTGACCTGGAAGACCTCCTTCTACCATGCAGGCATTTTCAGCAACAGTTTTGCATCACTTGGCTATTTGGTGTTTGAACTGCTTTTAAAAAAATATACAGAAAATAATCTGTTTATATTTCCTTGTTTAACAAGCGAGGGGTGAAATAAAGGAGCTCTTCACACATAGAGAGATTAAAAAACAAAACAAAGCAACAACAACAAACTCTAACCACCTTATGGCCAACAGCTGCCCCATTAATGTCCCGTGCCTTTACAGCAAGAGTTGTCAGTGACAACGCCGCGGAAGGCAGTTCAGGTCACAAATCCAGAACAGGAAATAGATTTTCATCTTGTTATTTATGACCCAGCCTTAAAGGAAAACAGATGGTACTACTTTCGGAGCTGTTTTGCTCTTGTTTCGAATGGCTAATTCAAATCAAACACAGGATTCTATTCTTAGTCAAGGCAGCTGCTGCATTGTCTGAGCTGGGCTGTTTCTCCCGACAACACCCCCTCCTTTGAATAGAGTAGCCGGAGAAGACCACAGCGTCGTCATCATCACCCAGTAGCCCTGAGAGAACTGTGTTTCCCTATAGCAGAACTGCATAATGCTGGATGACACCACTTAGAATAAACTGTGGTTGCATTTTGAGTATAATCCACAACTTCTACTCCCTCCACTTGTGCATTTGATCCTGTCAAAAGCATAACCTTCCCTTTGAAAGCAGTGATTTATTCCAATTTTAGAGCAGAGTGACCTCTCCGGGACTCTTTTAGTGTGGGGAAGATTGCAAAGATGGGAATAGAAGTCAAAGAGGGCTAAGAGAGGAAATGGAATGTGAGAGATGTCCCCACAAGACAAAGGGAAAGGCAGACCCTGCTGAAGTGCCTTCTCCCAGGGTGGCCATATTGTCCTGCTGATTTTCTTTAGCCAAGGGCTCTGTTTATGAGACTCACTGACAAGAAATTGAAAAGTAATTAATTGAATGAACCACTTTCTTAAAAAATCAGGTTTTGAAAGCAAAGTAATATATGTACATAACTTAAAAAATAAAACGATTTCCATTTCTTTGGTTTTTTTTTCTCTACTCTTAGAGAGAGTTCCTTGGCTTAATCCTCCCACTGGACACCCCTTCTCTGCCATCAACACCCCGGAAGCAATCATTTCAAAGTCTTCCAGCTATTAACTTCAGGTATTTACCTCCATATTTCTAAGAAATATGCTTATATTGTTGATTCTTCGATTTTAGACAATATCTCTTCATGTTCTCTAGTAGTATTTGAGGATTTAGCTTGCCTACAACTCCTCTCCCAACTTACTCATTCTCCCAATTGAGCTCTAGTACATTTTTGGTTAACCATCTGACAGTTTTTATGCTATTATGAGTGAGCAAATATTTTTCCTTGCCAAAACATATAGCATAGTATTATTAGACTTCTTTTCTTGTACAACTGTTTGTTTTTCCGGAAGTTAATTATTGCGCTTTTTGTTTGTTTGTTTATTTTTACATTCTTCTTTAAACTTTTCTTCTTTGAGATAAAAAATTTGTCAAATATACAACCAAAATATTTTTCAAATAATCAAGCACATCTGATAATCTATTAGCACTCCTCGTCCTCCCTCTCCTGAGAGCCTACCTTCTCTCTCTCTCCTCTTGCTCTGATCTGTTTGCTGGCTAGGTCTTTTGAACAGGCTTAACCTAGGACTCTCCATCACTTTTCCTCTGTGTTGGCTCCTATTTCCAAGATTTTATGTCCTATCATAGCATTGTAAACACAGATCCATGGGGGGTAAATTTTTTGATTCCTTCCGTTCCTGAAACTATTGATACTTTACCCTCACATTATATAATAGTAGTTTGATGTGGCAGAAACAACAAGAAATGAAGACATACCAATGAAAACTCTTCAAAATGAAACATAGACCTAAGTATAAAACCAAAAGCTATAAAACTTCTGTAAGAAAATATAGGAAGAAATCTCTGTGATCTTAGGGTTAGTCAAAGATTTCTTAGATATATCACTAAAACCATGATCCATTAACAAACTGAATTTTACCAAAATAAAAATCTTTGGCTCTTTCATAACAGTACAAAAAGACAAGCCACAGACTGGAAGAAAAGACTTGCAAAACATGTATCTGATAAAGAACCTGTATGTAGAATATATTATTAAACTAAGTAAACAAGGAGACCATTAGACTGAGGTGGTTCTAATACCTTGGCAGCTTACGTGAACAAGCCAAAACCTAGGCTGTAAATGCTTCAAGGTTAAGAAATCAAAACCTGAGAACAACCAATCACAAACAGCTAACTAGGCTTTTCCAAGGCAAACACTTAAGCTTTAGCTAGTCAAATAATTTCCTTGCTTTGCTTCTGCATCTTTTCTATAAAAGTCTTTCCCATCTCCTGTTGGTGAAGCACTCCTAACCACTTCTTATTTGGCGCTGCCCAATTCCAATGAATTTTTGTTCAAATAAACTAAAAAATTTTAATATTTCTCAGTTTATCTTTTAACAGTTCTGGTGTCAGAAGTGGAGACTCCCAATGGCCCCCCGAAGCAACAAGCAATGAGCAGGTGTCAGGTACCCGCTGAGCCCATGGTGCTCACAGCTTTCTTGCTGCGTCTGGAGATCATGGGAAGTCCCTCTTGGATATCTGAGCTCCTCCGAAGCTTTTGCATTATGCTCTCAGACTTAATTTGAGCATTTCTTTTTCTGGACTGGATCCAGGATTGGTCTGTGTCTGACTTAAACTAGACTGGGTCCAGTGTGAGGCCTCAGATAAACAAAATTTTGTTTTAAGGGAAAAGAGAGAAAGAGAGAGAGAGAGAGAGAGAGCAAGAGAGAGAGAGAGAATGGGTTCATTTGAGTCCAAAGAGTTTGGGACTCCTCCATTTGGGAATCTGGCTAACTATATGTGTAAAAATTATGGGTCCAGACCTGTGTTTGTCTGAACAAATGGGTTAACCTTACCAAAGATAGTCTTGAGTTACAGTGGGCACAGTGGGAAACTTTTAACCTTGATAAACTTAGCCATTTATTAGGTGCTCTAGAGAAAAAGGGGTCTCATCCAGGAACTCACTGTAAAAGGTAGAGGAAAATTATTTTTCCTCCTCTATAGCTTCTGGTGACCAGGATGGGACTGGTTGGGGCACTCCATTCACTCAGGAGCCTGAAAATAGAATCCTGGGAAAACTGGCAGAATCTGGCAAAGGGTGAGAATTCTTACTAAAGTCTTCTCTCTCAGATTTCTGTCTATAGTGCCTCTTTGAAAAAGGAAGGTAAAATTTCATGTTGTCCCTTACTTTTCAAATTCAGACTCTTGTGAATTTGGTTTTGGGGTACCCATTCGTTATCAGTACTTTCCCTTCCAGGGACACCTATTGCTTTCTGGTTTGTACCATTTTATGTTCTGAGAGCTTGGTTTGGTTTTCTCCCTGTCAAGCAGGCATTCCATTTGTGGCTAATATCCTATGGACTGTTGCCAGCTCTCATGGGAATTGGCTAAGTCTTTTTACTTTTGGTTATTTTGGGGAGTCATTCTGGATCTTGGGAGGGCTGCGTCTTTTCCTCCCATTTTGGGGATGCCTTTTGTGTCCATGGTTAAGCCCTAAAAGGCTTATTGGTTTTGGTTTCGAGTCACTTGATAGGTATACCTTTGGTTTAAAAGAAAAAGGAAAGAAAAATTAGTTCAAATACTGCCAGGAATATTTACTGTTTGTCTCAGCTAAAACCTGATAATAAGATATTTTCAAGGGTATTTTTAATGAGTTCTATGGTCAGAAGTTGGCCAAATTGGAACTGATATTCAGAGCCTTATAAGGACTTTTTTTTTTAGGCCTTTTCCCATAAGCTAAAATGGAACTATATACCCAAAGGGAAAGAAAACATTCTGAAGCCATTGTGGAAGGATTTACTAAAACATTCCAAAGACACACAACTCTAAATCTCGAACATAGGAAATTTTGATTTCCGTTTTGGTTGGAAATCTTCTTCCTGATAAAAAGAAGTAAATTGAAGATAATATAATTGGATGGGTGGGTCAATCCCTTGAAATTCGTGTTGCAACTCTTTGAGGAACTAAAAACAACTGTACTTGTCTTGAAAATCACGTCTTTACAAGAATAGAAATGTGGCTCTAGAAGCAATTCAAAGCTCACCTGTCCTTTTACCAACCCCCAGACCTATCTCAAAAGGCTTTCAGATGTTGTAAAAAATCTGGTCTTAGGAAACAAAAGTCTTTCTTGGAGAAACTTACATCCTTTCTCTGTGCTTTGAGATGTAAATGGTCTACCTCGTCTTCTCTAGGAACTTAGAGCCACATCTTTGAAATGCAAACTTCAGGGAGATAATTCTTACCAGAAGGACAAAAAAAAAAGCTATTTGGAAACTAGGTAAATGAAAAATGTTAAAAGTCTTCTCCACAAATATTAATAAAAATCTTAAGCCATCTGAGGAAGAAAACAACTTCTTCCATCTGCCAGAAACACAATTTGGATTCAACTGTTCTTTTATAAACTAGTAAATTTGCATTACCATACCTGTTTTGTGGATAAAACTTTAAAATGAAAGCTGAGATATCTGTTTGTGTCTGTCTGTATGTTTACGTACGTCCGTATGTCTATGTTATTGATGTGCAATTTTTCTCCCTCTGAATGGTATTGTCAAAATTTATAAAAGAGTTCTATTTAATTGGCCTAAAGAAAAATGAACACATATAAATTAAATATTCTCTCAGAAATGTAGAAACTAACTCAAATGTTTTTCAAGTTCATGTGAACTGGGATAATCTTTGGTAAATAAAAGCCAGTTTGAGTTTTGTTGGTTTAATTAAAACAGGCATATCTTCAGAGTTATCCACGTTAATGCAGACATACAACTTTTATTCTACCTGGGTTTACTAAAAGTCAAATAAGCTCATGTTATCTCTGTTATTAAACGTCAGCAAGAAAAATAACTTAAGATGATGGTTAGCTTTTAATGTCTTGTGAACTTTTCATAAGTAAGCTAAACAATTGTTAAGATCAAGTAAATTAAATAGATATGAGTAAGATAAAAGTTTATAAATGAACTTTCAACAATAATTATGTTTTATGGTATGTCTACTTAAAACAGTTTCCAAAATCTTTTTGGCAACTTGAAAGCTTAAAGTTATGCTAAGTTAAATGAAGAATATTCATTGACTATCTAGATCATTTCCAAATAAGATAAAATACTGAATCATTAATTACTGAACATAGGTTTATCTACTTTTGGCTTCTTATTACAGAGGAACTGAAGATATCTGGATTTATTCATAAATATATCTTGTGCCACATTGAAAAGTTTCCTATAAGGAAGAATATGCTTCTAGAAATTATAAAATGTATTTATAAATTTGCCAATCTATAAAATGCTAATATAACAGATGATCCACAATTACTTCCTTCTTAGTTTTCACTAGAAATTAAGGTTTCTAAGGGTTAAGAATTCTAATAAATATATGTAATTAAAACTTCTGGAGATGATAAGGGTGAAAAGAAGCAATTGTGTATGAAAAATAAGTAAGGAAAGTAGAATGTGTTTTTTGGATAAGAAAAGGTATAAAAAGCATGTTTTTTTTGTGAAGGGAAAAAAAGAGTAATTTTGTCCTAAAGTAGAGTGACTGGTTGTTCCAGAATGAGAAAGAGGAAAAATATAAGACAAAACCTGAATGAATATAAAAAATTTTTAACAGGTTTGTGGAAAAGGAATCTTGGGAAAGAAATTTTATGTGCGGCCAAGCTGGCTAAGATTGGAATGGATTTATTTAAGCTTTTAAGGAATGAGTCTTAATATCAAAAATATACTGGTACAAAATTAAAATTCTCTGTTAAAAGGACAAAGTTTTCTTGGACTATTGGTGTGCTCTTGATAAGAGATTGTGAAAGGTTTTTCTTTACCTTTTTGGGTAATCTACTTGAAAAGCAAAGATTTTATGTCTTACCAAAATAATTTCCTGTGCTTCTTGCTGTCTTTCTCAGGTCTTTGATTACTTGGGAGAACTGAGTCTTCTCAATACTAAAAGGGCTAAGTTTTGTTCACAACTATGTAACCTTCTGTTTTTGCCTTTAATATCTACTATTGTCACTTTAGTTAAATAGATAATTCAATACTATTTCATAATTATCTGTGATCCTATTTAATCAAATGTTCAAACCTTTTGACATTTTGACAACTTCCCCAAATTAAATTCTAAATGGAGTCATTTTGACATCAAACTAACTTCAAGATTTTCCAGAGGCGCCCCAGCAAATATCAAAGGATTTGTCTCTCACCCATAAAAAAGAGATGTTAAACTAAGTAGATTTATTTGGTATGTTAAATTATGTGGGAAGCATTGCCAAATAAGAAGTGATGATAAACCTTCTTAGGTTATATGTGTATGGATATATGTTACTAACATAGGTATTCCAGAAATTGTTTGAAGTTCACAGAAATTTGTAAATACCCTCATTGTCCAATTATTATCTTGCATTATTGTATGTCACAGAAATAACTAAATTTCCTTATCAAATGAACTCTCATCAGATCTTTAACAATGGCTGTTTTTTAAAGTCTTTTTGTCATTTATAGCAATTATTGTTTTACTTTGATGCTTTTGCAAAAGTGCTTCATCTTCAGAGAGATTCATTGGAAGGACTCTGACAAGTACTCTAGAATACAGGTTTCTGATAGCTTTAAGATCATACCACTGAACTGGGTAAGAATTTCCAGAACTGTAATGGAAAAACTGGATTCAAGCAGAACAAGAATTAATAAGGTGGGATTGAATGAACTGATAAGGATGATTATATTTTTTATGACTTTTTGTTTAAAACATTGCTAGTTCTTTAATGTTTTGGTTTTCCAGGTTTAAGGAAACCCTTTCTTCTTTTCTCTTAAGCTGTCTATGACTTATAGCAGTTTGTTAAAGTATACTTTTGTAAACAGAGTGAAACATTTATTTTTTTCTCCCTACCTGATCCCTCCAGAATTTGGAAATTTATTGAGTGTTTTTATTTTCAGGGCAATATAGTTATTTGCATAAGTTCAATAATAATCTGTTCTTCTTATAACAGGACACAATTGAAAACATTGCTTATTTTACCAAGGCTTTGCCTAGAATGTCTTTGACAGTGATGTGCATAAAATCAGATATGCTCAGTCAGTTTTAAGGAACTCAGATTGACTTTATGGAACCAATAAAGCCCTTTGGAAAAACTGCCTGGTATCTTGCTTACAGGGTTCCAAGCCTTAACAAGTGAAGAAGGAAGATCGCTTCCTGGAAGCTTTAGGAATGTCAGGATATTTGTGGGACCTCAAGAAGAGAGGAATTAGTCCAAATCTATAGATATTACCGGCAAAGTCTGACAGCAATTCCTTGGCTTGGCTTCTTAGCCTTGAGAGGCTTTTAAAAGTCCAACGTGAGATTCCTTTTGAAAAGATTGAGCAAAGCAGACTTAAAAAGAGCCTATATGGTCGATCACTATTCTTGCTGCACTTATGTAAATAATCAGGCCAAGTTTAATGAGACTAGACTTATTTTGCAAACAAATTAGTCTTACTGTGATTATCTTTGATGGAAATGAGAGTGATTATAGAGAAAGAAAAAGTTATGTTTCAGTAGGAAACCAAAACACAATCTTGTGGATATTAGATTCTAGTCCTGTTCATTGTCTTTGAAGTTTTGTTATACGCATGTAAACTGAACTGGATCCTGAATTCTTCTAGTTTCCTCAAATATCTGGCTACGATTCTGCAAACTAACATTTCCTATTTTTTCCCACCCTTCTGATTCGGAATCACTAAGAACACAGACTGCCCTTGGACCTTGTTGGAAGGGATCATACCAGGTCCTCCTCACTGCCCTGCCTGAAGTCAAACTTCCAGATCTTGAAGCTTGGGGTCCAAATCTCCCAATTAAAAGGGGCTCCTCCAGATTCTTGGAACTGCACACCAGCTGGAGATCAAAAATTAAAATTGACTAGGGAGGTTCTTCCCAGAAGCAGATGACACCTTGAGGTAGACAGTTCTCCCAAGATCATGGATCAATATCTTTATCTCCAATGTGAAACCTTTATTCCTTTTGCATTTTTGCTACTTGTTTTTTCTCTTTATTAATGCACAGGAAGACAATATTCCTTAACTCTGGCAATTATTGCAAAATCTACTGCTAAGGCCATGGCTACACAACAAAAGTTCCTAGACTTTCTTGCTAAGGTGGTTTTAGATAATAGAATTGCTTTAGATTAGTTATTGGATGAACAAGGAGGAGTCTGTGCAGTGGCAAATACCATCTGCTGTACCTGGATCATCACCTCTAGGGTTGTAGCAAATGCAAGAAATTAACAAACATGCCACTTGGCTAAATCAGGTTGATGTTTCTTCAGGTACATTCTTTGATTTATTGGATAACCAACTGGTTTGGTTCATAGGAGCCCTGGTTAAAGAGCATACATTGCTCTCTTGGTTTTACCCTCCTGATAGTCATCATTGTAGTCTTCCTGGTACACTATATTCTCTCCAGGGTCTTAAATGCGTGTTTGCAGCCATCAGCAGTACATCAGATGGTCTCAATGCACTTGAAGAAACAGATACAAGAACAACAAAAAGATGAACAGCAAAAACAAATCTTTCACAGACCTGACATCATAACCTACAAATTTCGTGATGAGACAAGAACAATTTAACCCTGATGATGACTGAGAGTGGAGCTCTCAAGAAGCAGACAAATATAAGAACATAGTACATGAGTCCAATCATATAAAACTCTAGATAACGCGAACTAATTCATAGTGATAAAAAACAAATCAGTGGTTTTGGGGGGCTTGGGTGTAGGGGACTCAAGGGAGGGATTCTAAAGGGATCAGTATCTTGGTGTGCTAGTGGTTTCATGGATATTTATATATGTCAAAGCTTGTCAAATTGTACACTTTACATATGTGCAGTTTTTCTATGTCAATTAGATCTCAATAACATTTACAAAAATTTAAAAAAATAAAGCATCATCAGATACAACTGACATTACACATTTTAGCCATTACAAGACTGCTTTCAGATCACTGATATATATTCATCTATCAACATCTATCTAGCCAAGCACTGAGCAAAATACAGTCCCTAGCTTTATTGGCTTTCAGTCTAACAGGGAAGAAAGACAATTATATATATGAAATAATAACAATGTGTAACACCTAACTTATATGAGCATTTTCTGTTTACTAGGCATTTTTTAAAATATACCTTGCATGTATAACTTGCTATTTTACTGATGAGGAAACGAAGGTGGCGAAGGGTGAGTACCTTGCCCAAGGTCATGCAGAAAGTAGCAGAGCTGAGATGCTAACTCAGGCAGAAGGCTGCAGAGGTCATGATCCCATCCATCTCACTGTTCTACCTTCATGATGACAAACGGAGAGGCGCTGTGTGCACAGCGCTGTGATCACATGTCACGAGAGAGCTCCACCTAGTGGGGGTGGGAGTCGTGGGGAAAGGCTGCCTGGGGGAAGCCATGCGTGAGTTGAGATGTGGAGGATGAGTAGGGAGGGGCTCTGGAGGTGAAAGAGGAAAATGCATTCCAGGCAGTAGGCGTATTAGACTTGTTTCGTTGCCCATATTTACTTATCTGGTCACTCTCTCTTTCTCTCTCTGTGTCTCTTTTGTTCTCTTTCTCTTTCTCTAGAATGGACAGGGGTGGGGAACCACATACACCTCTTGCTCTTGAGAACCACAGAGAACAGAACTAGGTCCCAGGGGGTCCTGGGAGCAAACATGTCTTCTTTTCTGGTGGAGTCTCTGAAGGCTTGACAAGAGTGGCTGGAGAGCTGTGAACATTGGCTAAATACTTCATTTTACTTTTAACAAGCAGGGGCTCTGATATCTTTTTAGATACTCTTATTAAGCCTTCTGAGAGAGTCCTGCAGCTACTGAAAGCTATCCCCAAATCCACTATTTTTGAGGAAAATATGTAAACGATTATGATATTATAATAGTGTCATTCACTCAAAGTACCAATCTGAACTTGTGCTTGTTCACATCAAGAGGGGAGATAAACTCAGATTTGCAACTAAGTTGATCCTCTCCAATTCCCCAAATCTCTAAACTAAACACCTTACAGAATTAGAATTTAGAACAATTGGCAATTAGCATTGGTCCTAAAGAGTGTAGAGTGCTATTGTAAAGCCTGTGTAACCCGCTGATATTATTATAATTGTTTTAAAGGAAAAACTGGATTAGAGATGAGACACGATGACATGAAGGACGTTCTGTGTTTGGCAAGTTGAGACAGGCAGCTTGGGGGTGCCACTAATCTTTAAGTCCCTGAAAGGTATATTGTTAATACTACATGACAGATAAATTATATCACAAACCCCAAGAAATGCCTAGAGGGAAATCAAAAAATGCCATTAGCAGACAGACCTTTTATGATTTTCCCAAGATACTGCTATGTTTCTAGAAACTCGGCTCACAGCCTCACCGAATCACATACGTCACATTACCAGAAATAGTTGCTGACAAATACTTCATTTAAATGCTATTGAGATAAAAGCGGGGAGTCTGTGAACAGTTAAAGGCAGAAAAGTAACATATGCATCCATTGGTATATGGTCCCAAATGGGGAACACCTTTATCATTTTTTTTCATTTTGTGTTGTTCTGCCAGGGGACTGGAAGACATATGTCACTTTTCCACCTTAACGGGGCATTTTCTAGTTTGTTTGGATTTATGTCACAAGCTTAATGAGATTTAAATGGAATTTTTGTATGTGAATAATACAGAGCATTAATGCAAAAACTTTAGTTTGCCGTGCTGCTGGTGGAATTTGCATAAGGGTTTTTAAATATGAAAGAAGGATATTGAAGCCCTTATAAATCACAAGGCACAAGCAATACCGGAGCAGTAGAAGGAGCAGATCAAATTACCTAAGTAACTATAGTTTCAGGAAAAAGGCGACATCTTCCGATTTATGGGTGTTTCCTCTGTAGGGAAACAGCAAATTGATGCTAGTCTAGAGGAGAGACCAGGCAAGATGGGACCTCAGCATCCTTGATAAGGCTTTTAAATTCTTGCCTTCATCCAGACTAGCTTCAGACACATTAAATGGATAAGCGTGGACTCCTATTTCATACTGCGCTGTGTAGACAGGGTTTTAGGGAGAGCACTGGGGAAGAAAGAGACTGTAGACCACTAACTTCCTTGGGAAAGAGATGCGGCTTACTTTATCTTTGCAAATAACTCGACCTTTCCAATTCTGAGACCTGGTTGTACTTACAGGAGCATGGGGATTATTGTATGGCTTCTTTGCCAGCCTCGGGCACATTCTAAGGCCTCTTACCACTGCCTCACACCCACTGGGACTTGGGGAATCTCCGTGAAGTTGCCTTGCTTGCTTTGAGTCACCTCACAATGGTTGCTACCCTGGCATCATGCAACCCCCTCGTCCCCACCACCGCCAGGAACCAAGGAGGAACTTTTGATCTACTTTGATCTATGCTTGGGGGGCTGGAAGCTTTGCCCTGAAATGGCAAGGCTTGCCTTCCTTTCGTCATCCTTTTGTGCTATGTCACCTTCCTTGAGGCAGGAAGCAGGGAATGCCCTGCTGAGGCTGGGTGAGCAAAGGCAGAGAAACGTAGTGGTAGGGACAGGACAGCCTTCCAGGATCTCTGAAAGCATCCCCCACGCGGCCTTCGGTCTGAAGCTGAAGGTTAATTAAGTCGGTGCAAGTCAGGTTACAGGGCGGTGCCTGAGGCGGCTTGCTGGGAATCTGTGCCCTCCCAAAGCTCTTAGGGAAATGAGATTGTGATTTCAATCTTGATCGTACACAGAGTCCCAACGTGAAGCCACATGAAGTCACTGTCTCCTTGCGACAACAGAAGGAGAATTAGAAGGAAGGCGTCAGTCACTCTCATGGGTCACCCTGAAAATGCTCCTATGGAGCTGTACTGGGCCGAACCTCCCCGTCCAGGTTTAGGGGGACCTGGAGGATGGCCATGTCCAGGCTGCTGGCAGAGACTGGAAGCCTAGTCACAGAATGTTAGAGAGAGACTGGTCATAGAGATGATCTCAATCAGGATTAGTAACAGAGTTTGTGCTGAGAACAAAGGAAAATCAGTAATAATCAGCCCGTCTTTATTTAAATATTTGATATTTTGTTCATCATGGATATTTGCATAAATTTTAATTTTGGTGCCCCTAGTCCTGGACCTGGATCTAATCTAGCTCCTTAGATTTTCAGATGAGAAAACGGAGACACAGAGCACAATGTCCAGCGTGACATAGGTAATGAATGGGAATATGAATTAAAGTTTATTTTCAACCTGGGTTTTTTTTTTCCTTCCTACTTTGCCATACTGCTCCTTCACTTGTTATTTTATTTTATTTTTTTCCAGTGGAAGGAAAAATTTCTAGAAGTCTAGAGAAAGTTTCCTTCTCATCAAGTTTAAGGCCTGTTGGGTGGGGTAAGGAGGGAACAAGGTGAAATGATAGATGTGCTATAGGAGGGAGAGACCTGAGAACTCAGAGCTGGTCTTAGAGTAGAGCCAGTAGCCCAGTACAGCCTACTTTTTCTCTAGCTACAGGTTATTTCTTCGAAGGTAGGTCAAGTAGAATCTTTAAATGGCCGCTTATTCAGATTTATAGCTGTTTTAATTTAACTCCAAGCGCTCAGAGGAACGCTTTTATTTAACTTCAATAGAGTATAGCTTTATTAAAGTCAAATAAGAAACAGGAAAAAAAAATGAACCCGGAGAAAATATGCCAATGGAAATTCTTATTTGAGAAATGTCCAGATATTACATGCCTTTCATTTTAATTTATTTCTTAAGCATTGAATGAATTTTAGGCCCACCTGAGAAGCAAAATAAGATTAGTCGACTGAACAATAGGTAACCAGGTTAAAAAAAAAAAAAAGACAGCAAAATTTGCAGAGATAAAAGTTTAATTTCGTCCTAGTTGCTTGCTGAGATCTGGAAATCAATGTAGTTATTTCAATATAATTCTTGGTGGGCTATCAAATGACATGAGGGATCTTTGTACCCCTTCTGTTAAAATATAGCCACCATAAAATAATTAACAATAATGGAGTTGACATTAGATTAATGTAGCTAACCTCAGGTTGGTAGCGGAATTGCTTTTTGAATGAAACAGAAAAAAAAAATTAAGAGCAGACCTCAGTGTGAGTGAAATAGCAGAAACGTGCTTGGAACTTGAAGACATTTCATCCTTTGTCTCCTTGTGGAATAAAATTGTAAACCCTGCATAAAGACTTTCTTTTAGGAAAAATTTATGAAAAAGATCTTAAATGGAAAAACCTGGGTGGTGTGAAATTGATCACTTTTATACATTTTAGATCAGACCTGAAATATGTAATACACCATATTGCAAAAGCTGATCAGCACATTTTTTCTTTTCTTTTTTGGGGAGGAAGATTGGCCCTGAGCTAACATCTGTTGCCCATCTTCCTCTTTTTGCTTGAGGAAGATTGTCCCTGAGCTAACATCTGTGCCAATCTGCCTCTATTTTGTATGTGGGATGTCACTACAGCATGGCTTGATAAGTGGTGTGTAGGTCTGCGCCCGGGATCCAAACCTGCAAACCCTGGGCTGCCGAAGTGGAGTACACAAACCCAACCACTACATCACTGGGCCAGTCTAGCATTTTTTCTTTCTTTCTTTTTTTTTTTTTGAGGAAGATCAGCCCTGAGCTAACATCTGATGCCAATCCTCCTTTTTTTTTTTTTTTTTTTGCTGAGGAAGACTGGCCCTGGGCTAACATCTGTGCCCATCTTCCTCTACTTTATATGGGGCACTGCCACAGCATGGCTTGACAAGGGGTGTGTGCCCGGGATCTGAACCTGTGAACCCTGGGCCAGTGAAGCAGAGCATGCACACTTAACTGCTGCTCCACTGGGCAGGCCCTATATTTTTCTTTTTTAAGGGGACGTGGGGATGGTGGTGGTCATGGGAGAATGAGACAGATTTAGTAGCTAGATGACTGAGCCTTAGATTTTTCATGTACACAATTGTGATAATAGTAATGCCAACTTATCTACCTTATAAAGTTGTTATACGGAGTAAACTCCCTAATTATCTCTTTATATATATGTTAACTTTTAATATTTATTAAATATTTATTAAAGATAAATAATTTGGTAGATTTTTAGAAGTTAAAATAATCTACAGAGCTACTTGCTAACTGATCTAAATATTCTGATGAATATCATGTGGTTGGGTTCACGAGACAGAGAAAGAACATTTTATTTAAAGAGAGAAAAAACCTTTGAAAACTTTCTGCCTATACGGGCATTATGCTGGTCAGGTGGGTCTCAGTAATGAATTTTCTTCTTTTAACTCCTTGAAAATACCAGTTGTTTCCATTGATATTTTCCTGCTATCTGACTTATAATTCCACACTTGGTTTTCAGAGCTTTATGAAATCAGATTCCATGGCAGCCATTCTGGAACCAGTTGCTTTAGCCTAAATACCCAAGAAGTTTCCTCAGGGCCTAAAAATATTGAGATGTGGTTATTGGAAATTCCTTAATCTGACCCTTTGCTAGGGAATGCTTTGGATTTCTGGTTCTAAAGATGTCTGGATCTGACTTTTTGCACATCATTACTAACTTGGTTAAATCATTTAAATGTACATCGGTTTGACAAGTAAGAAGGAACCTTCCATGGTTTGAAAACAACAACCACAACAAACCTGGAGCCAGGAATATGGAACCAACAGATATATGGATCCCCTTGAATCATTGGTCCTCTAATGAATTCATGGGTTTAACAAATATCTATTGGGAACCTACCATAATGCCAAACTCTTTGCTACATGATGGGGATACACTGGTGAGTAAAACTCAAAGACATAATCCCTGCCTTCATAGAGCATTCAGTATAGTAAAGAAGACAGATTTTAATCAAAGAATCACATAAATGGACATAAGATAATGACTCTCCTAAGCGCAGAAAGGGAGAGGTCCACGTGATTTAAGACTAAATAATAGAGGACATGATCTAGACGTGGATGCTGACAAAGGTTTCCTTGAGGAAGACATATGAGAGTGGAGATCTGAAAGAAGATTTGTAATTACAAAAAGGAAGGAGGGAGGGAGGATGCATTCCAGGTAGAGAGCAAGTACCAAAGTCCTGTGGCAGAGGGAGCACGGCATATTCGAGGAGCTGAGAGAGTCTGGGTGGCCGAAGCATGCTACAAGATGACCACGTAGAGGGGGATAGGAGCCAGACCTATGGTAGGTAGGTCTTGGTAGCCACATTCAGAATTTTGGTCTTGATTCTAAGACCAATGAAACTCATTGAAATGGTTTCATCTGGCTTGTGGCATGTGTCAAGATCAGATTTGTATTTTAAAAAGATAACTCTGGTTGATATATGAACAAAATATCGAAGATGGGCTCAAGTCCGTGCAGGGAGAGCCTTTAAAGAATTCTTGTAGTGGTCTAGGAAAGAGTTGATGGTGGTTGAGATTAAGGTGAGCATGGGAGGGGTGGGAAAAGTGGAAGGTTTTGAAAGATACTTAGGAAGTAACTTGGTAAGACTCGGTGCGAAGATAAGTTCTACTTTGGGATTTCTTCTGATAATTTTAGGAAAGCCCATTTTATTTGTACTGATTTTTTATTTTCTATCCTTTCAAAGTAAATCTATTTATTTATGTATTTATGCACACTTGCAAGAGTCAAGGACTGTGCAGGGCACTGGGGTTTCATGAAGAGCCAAAAAAATGTGCCTGCCCTCATGTGCTTACCCCTGGATTATATGGTCATTTTCTTTATAGGGGCACCGTATGCTCCTTTCCATACTAATATACTTTATATGTTTCTCTCAGTTGCATCTTAGAATGCCATAGAGACGGTTTGGCATTGCAACAGTTGTCATTGTGAACTGTGTTGAGCAGCTTAAATCTGTTCTGTGGACAGATAACTAAGTTTCTTAGTGTTTTCATTTGTTGCTCTCATACCTACATTCTCGTTCGAATGTAATGAAACTTCCCTATGGTTTAAAAAATGTGGAGTATCTCATCTTTTTCCTTTGAAAATGTGGTGTTCATTGCTCCAGTGACATCTATTTCCAGTGGCACGCGGCACCAGGCTCTGAACACTGATGGAGGGACTGGGCACCCAATACCTTGAATGCAGTAGATTGGGACACTGAGTTATAAACGGAAAGGTGTAATATTAAATCCTGACCAAATAGTTTTCAGAATTTAACCTCCCACTGAGAAGTTCTGATATGTGAAGGATGAATTGTGCTGGCTGTTTTTGGGGAAAAACTGTTCTCTAATAGCTACTTCAAAACCTTTGCCCTTTGACTGGTATGGAGTCTTTGTTGTTAAAAACAGAGGGAAGCTAACAGTGGGAAGAACAGAAAATAAAGAATAGAAGGTATTCTCTTAAGCTGTTTGCTAATCACAGTGGGGCTGTCATATCTGTCTGCCTACCTGTCTAGTTATTATGTATATAAATTTTAAGGTCTTTATTTCTGTTTAGTAGAATAAAAAAGTTAAACATCAAATTTCTCTATTAGAAGCAGAATGATTTTCTCATTTCATCTATCTCTGTTTTAGACACATTTAATGACTTCTTATTTTTTCTGAGCCTTAAAATCTCAATTTTTAAAAAATATCACTTCCATTGGAGTCTAATTTCTTCAGGTTCTCTTGCAGAAAAATGCTTTCTATCTGTGATTCATTATACTTCCCCTACTTGATCTCTCGCAAGTGATCTGTCTTTCCTGGAGGTTCTCAGAGTCACACAGTGATTGTTAAAATCCTATGTGCCAAGGCTTCTGACATTCAGACTCATTAGATCCAGGATGAGGCTGGAATCTGATTTTTATGTAACATCCCAGGTAACTCTCTTTTACAGCATCCTTGGACCACTCTTTAAGAAACACTGCTTTTAATCAAAGGAGCAGCTTTTAAATAAGGGAAGCCTGTATACATAGCAAACTTACTGTTTATTTCAAAAAGTTCTTGAAATGGAGCATCATTGGAGTGGTGCCAGTCAGATCCACATTTTTCTTCTCCTACTTTCTGGTATACTTCTGCACGCACAATGAATCCAGGTTGAAACGTCATTCTTTATTTTCAAATACTCTTATTGGAAAGTTTTTCTCCATCTGTCTCTGGGTAGCCTATTATAAGCCAAAAAAATAAATCTCAATATTCACTTAATAACTTAAAAATATGGAAACATTACACCCTGAATTGAGTCTTCAGATCACTCAGCCCATTGCTAATTTTTGTGCCATAAGTGATGCAGAGTTTCCATTGTTATCTCTTTTATTTGATAGATCTGTCATAGAGCTGTCACATCCCAGCCTTGCATTTTGCCAAACTTTCCTTAAAAATATTTTAAGTGGATGAACATCTGTATGACAAATTTAGCCTGTGCATACGTACTATCCTAAGCCATCATCCAGTATGAATTTAAGTCCCATTGACCATCATGCTGTGGTAATCAGAGTCTTGTATAGCGATCATTAGAATGAAAAGTTCAAAATAATCATTCACTTGCTTTAGGAATGTGTTACTGGGCCTTGCTTTTGTGGGACACCTGAGAACCTCAGATGATATAAAATGAACGTGCCATTTGCAATAGTAGAGTCACGCTTTCTATATTCTTGCTATTTGTTACCTATGAGAGTTAATTATTTCCAGGTGCATCTTGAAGAACTGATTAAAACAGCCCCATATGAGTTGTAGTTGATTAACTGGAACAGCATCTTCAACCTCTGTATCCTGTGAGCAGCTAGAATAAACTGGCATGCCTCGCCCACTTGCATATGTGCTGGTTTTAGGTAAGTTTAAAAAGAGGGGCTTTCTGAAATGATTTTCTAAGAGAGAGCTCAAAATAGTATTATAAGATGGGGTGGCATGAATAAGCTGATTATCTCAGAAATACTCCAGAAGAAACAGTTTATTAGGGCGTGAGGGCCCTAGGATGGACTCCAGGTGAGATGTTGTTCAAATGTTGTCTGTTTTGACTGGTTAACTAAGAGTCTTGGCTCAGTGGTTGCTAAACTTATACGTCTTGGTGAGGAGGAGATTTGGAATATTTGAGTTGAATGGAGAAATTGAACTATAAGTCATTCACGAGTATTTCCATACTATTACCATAGGAGAGTACATTTACCAGGATAAGGAGCACTAGATGCTAAAAGAGCAACCTCCTTAACAAAATCAAGGTTTATTCCTTGTTCCTGTAACAGGAACACTCTCCTAGTTAGCTCTGGGCTGGACACTCTCCTAGAAAGCTCTTCTCTAAAAGATGGCTCAGAAATCCAGCTCCTTCTAACCTGTGATGCTGCCGTCTTACACACATGACCTCCACGGATGCAGAAGAAGGAGCAGAGCTAGTGTGGACAGGCTGTGAGATGTTTTTTGGCCAGGCCTGGAAGGGGCTCACATTCCACTATCAGAACCCCGTCTTATAGGCCCAACCTATGTTCAAGGGAGGCCGGGAAATATGGTCTTCCTGCATGCTCACTCAGAAGAAGCACAATTGGTGAGCATCAGGGGCCGGCCCGGTGGCGCAAGCGGTTAAGTGCGTGAGCTCCGCTGCGGCGGCCCAGGGTTCACAGGTTCGGATCCCGGGCGTGCACCGACGCACCGCTTATCAAGCCATGCTGTGGTGGCGTCCCATATAAAGTGGAGGAAGATGGGCACAGATGTTGGCCTAGGGCCAGTCTTCCTCAGCCAAAAAAAAAAAAAAAAAGAGGAGGATTAGCAAATGTTAGCACAGGGCTGATCTTCCTCACAAAAAAAAAAAAAAGAAAAACAATTGGCGAGCTCAGGCCAGTCTCTGCTGAGGAGAATCAGGCAAACTCTCATAGTTTAATACCTCTCCTGGAGGTGGCTGTATTTTGACAGAAAACAAAGAAATTTAGCTTAAGTAAGGAGTTTGGATTCTGTTTTGGGAAAGGAGGCCTTCAGAGTTTGGCAGACTTAGGTTCCAGTTCTTGTTCTGTGACTTGCGCCTATGTGATGTTGGATAAATTTATAAAATGAGAATAATATCAATATTTAGTTCGTAGGAATGGTATGAGTATTCAGTGAGTTGTTACACAGAAATTGCTTGTATATGCTCAATAATAATACCAATGATTATAATTATTATTATAAACAACTAATATAATTATAAACAACTAATAATAATAATTACTATAATCAGTTATTTATTTCCTCAGTGACCTGAGAGGAAAGGGATTTATATGACAGTGGTTTTCAACCCCGTCTACACAGGGGAGTCATGAGTGGGATTTTTTGGAAGTGCACACAGTGGAGGGCAGTGCCCAGGTGTGCTGAATCTGAGCCTTCTTCCATCAGCGTGTTGAGAAAGCCTCACACGGCGAGGTGCTGCACAGCCAGGACTCAGAAGCTCTGGTCTGCACCTAGCACAGGATGGCTGAGGGGACTCTAAAGGCTGGAAGAACGGGTGTATATGAGGAAAAGCCTGTCCAGTGTAAGTCTCCATGGCAAGTCAGAAGACGGAAGAAGATGGGCAGTAATCAGACAATTTCATAGCGGAAATTTCATAACGTGTCCATCACTACACGTTACTCCAAAATGTCAGGGAAATCAGCCTAACAGGTTAATGGGAGATAGCTGCATGAGCAGACCCATCATACCCAGTGTGGGCTCCTCAGATCCCTGCAAGTATCCTTTTGTAGTGCTCTTTCCAGTCCTATCTCTTGATCCAACCTCTTTCAGTCTAAACCCTTCTGCCTAGGAGGGCTGTAGGTAGCTGGAGAGAATTAACCACTCTAAGAAACAGAAAAAAACAATCTTCCTTTTCCTTGTAGGGTAACGGATCTGAGAAGTCATCTCTCTTCTTGTGAAACATAAAAATGTTCCTGTCTGAAAAGGCCCCCAGTGGTGGCATGCTGAGTGCTTTTAGTTTCTTCTCCTTCCTTTCAGTTCCCCTCAGATGAAAACTCCAAGAGCATTTCAAGAGTGAACTAAAAGAAGGTATAAATCAGGATAGGCTTAGTTATGCTGCAGTAACAAGTAGTCCCATAATCTCAGTGGTTTCTTACACCAAAGTGTTATTTCTTGCTCTTTTTACATTTTGCTCAAGGTCAGATGGGAACTCTGCTCCGTTCTCTTCTCTCTCCAGGACTCAGGCTAAAAGACCATCACCAAAGGGAATATGGCATCATTTTGCAAAGGGAATGCTGAGCGTGTCAAGCATGGACAATTAAATGCCCCCGCATGGAGGTGACAACACATTGAATCAGACGTATATCCACTTCCTCAGCACTCCACCAGGAGGTCAGCAAGTTAGGTCTTTTGTGTGCCCAGAAACAGAAGAGAGCTAGCTAGTGTTGAGCAGAACTACTAGCGAGCACAGAGATTCAAATGTCAAAACCATGCTTGAATTTCAGACACCTGCCTAAGAAAGTAAAAATAAATACCTGATAAAAAAATGTTGCCATCCCAAGTAAATATGTCAAGGAAAGACCTCTCATCCCAAAGCTATGCTGAAAAATTACTCAAATGTTAGCCTCCTAAGAGGAATTTCTTTTCTAAATTTTATGAGATTGGGTAAAACAGACATTACCAATGGCTTGTTCTTTGGCTAAGACCTGAATTCTTCTGAAAATTTTTATTTCTGTATTTTCTTTTATCTATTTAAAATTTCTTGAGAAGTTTGGGTAGATCTTTCTTGCCTTTAAGAACAAATGAATAATTTTTTGTTTTAGGATATTTCTTTGTTTCTCTGTTCCATGAGGATGGGAATGGTTATGAATTTTTAATTCTTGTGTCCTTACTGCCAAACCAATCGTGACTAGCATAGAATAATCAATCTATTCATATTGACTGGAATAAGCATTGAATGATGAGTGAACAGGAAAAATGAATAAGAATTGGTTTTATAACATGTCAGCATATGTCCCATGTATTTCTGAGGAAGTTGTGAATATCTCAAAGCAAACAATTTCAATTGATTTTCATGTAAGAAATAGTGTGACACTTCTGGTAATGTCACAATGTCAAACAGTAAAACTATATCTGTTATGAAGTTATCTTCCTCTTTTTGTAGGCAGGCACTGCCACAGCATGGCTACTGACAGATGAATAGTGTAGGTCTGCACCCGGGAACAAAACTCAGGCAGCCAAAGTGGAGCAAGCCGAACTTAACCACTAGACCACTGGGGCTGGCCCATGTTATGGAGTTTTTGAGATTATTATATGAAGATTCCCTTGAACACCAGAACAAAGATTGTATTATATTTTTGGTAAGAGACTCCTGCATGCATGTGGGCATGTTACATAACAAGGTACAATATTAGGTCCTGATTACATAGTATTTTCCAGGTTGTCACTGTTCTTACTTGGAAACATGTTTGGGATTGTCTGTTTATGGGGAAATCTACTTTTATTAATCTTTTGAAAAGTTCTATCTAAAATACATGCATTCCTCAAGGAGAGATTTTCTTAAGTCCTTCAGTCTGAAAATAGTGTCTGAAAATCAGGATATTTGAGTACAGGTGAATTGTGACTCAGTTGAGCATTCAGCTTGTGAGCTCAACTAAACAAATGAAATAATTTTCATTTAGAAGGTTTCTTTTTGAATTCAATTCCTCTTGACTTTCAACCTTCTTTAAGAATATTATTATTCTTATTACTTGCCTTTTGCATTTCATAATATTTCTCTCTCTCTCTTCATTTAAGGTGTTGCTTTCAAAATGTACTCATAGTTCCCCCAGCACCTATTCAGCCTAATGCCTCTCTCTTTTCCCTCTGAGCTCTGAATTTGTCATGGCCATTGTTTAAATATTAAGGACAATTACCCAGTGTCACCGAATGTGGCTGGTTCAGCTCTTCCTCTCTGCTTTGGCCCAGACAGTACAATCATGCCTCAATGGGATCCCCATTAGTCCTTGTATCCATTGACACACAGACAATAGATTGCACAGAAGCCAATTCTTTCTTACCTTGTCATTGTTCCCAGGCCATAGGTTTTCTCGAAGTTAGAAATGACAAGTTCTTTAAAGAAGAGAATGCCTGCACTAACCAAATATACTCTAAAGATATATAACAAATACTACATTTGTAACAATCATAAAGCTGCCAAAAAAAATCCATAAAAATACTGCAACAACTAAGAAATGTGCATTACTTCTTTTGCTCTGGGAATAATATATTTCATGCACCTGTAGTTGGTCAGATTCAACATTCTCAGGCCCAATTTTTAGTTACCAACTCCTAGAAGCCAATGGAAAACCACAAGCCTTGATGTGTAAAATAACTGAAAAAAGGGGAGTAAAACATTATAAAATACCTGAGTTTAATCTGGACCAGCCAGGAGCAAGACTTGAAATCCTCTTACTGAAGAAAATGAAGGAAAACACACTTGCCTTTTGAGGCACAAAATAAAAGAAACCTATAAAATTTGTGTGGTGCAGCATCCCAGAAATCAATTATGTAATTTTGTACAATCCTATCAGGTAGAGGATCAACCCATTACTGAAACTCAGAGCTTTCAAACATAATGGAGACTATTTGACATTCCTAGGCGAGCTGCCAAAGGCCCATTTCCAATTGCCAACGTGACAATTATTGACGTAGACATGTACAGGCAGGGAAGGGTTTTCAAGGAAATAATGTCAATAATTTTCTACTGTGTTTTAAGCTAAAAATCAGTAGAAGGTAAGTGACTAGAATCCTTACTGAATCCACATCTACGAATCCCTTGAGTCTTGGAATAGTGATGGGTAGTCATGGGGGAAGTGGCTATCCACGTGAAATCCAATTAGGTTGGAAATGGAGAGTTGAGCTGTATATGCCGGAAGGGTTCAGAATTTTATCAATCCACTATCCCTAGGTATCAAGATGACACCTCTCAAGTTTCTCCTTGCTCCATCCACTAAGCATATCATGGCCAGGCTGATCTTTTGCAACTCTGATTTGGTCAAGCTTCTCTCTGCTTTAGAGCTCACGTGGCTGATTTCTCTTAGCTCTTCAGCCTGCGTCCTGGTGTTCAGTCTGTGGTTTCTTTACTCAGTCTTACCTGTCACTGTTACCCCATGAATTTCTCTCACCATTCAGGTCCTTCTGAATTTCTCTCATATCTGATATGCTCAATCTTCCTTCCATGCCGGTTCTCATGCTATCCCCTCTTCCTGCAATATCCTCTCCACTCAACTTTCCAATCGAATTCTACTATTCTTTGAGGTCGTACTTGAATCAGGTTGCCTCATATTATTTTTTTTTTTGGTGAGGAAGATTGGCCCTGAGCTAACACCTGTTGCAAATCTTCCTCTTTTCGCTGAGGAAGATTGGCCCTGAGCTAACATCTGTGCCCATCTTCCTCTATTTTGTATATGGGATGCCACCACAGCATGGCTTGATGAGCAGTGCGTAGGTCTGCACCCAGGATCTGAACTTGCAAACCCTGGGCCGCCAAAGTGGAGCATTCAAACTTAACCACTACACCACTGGGCCAGCCCCAGGTTGCCTCATATTCTTAATACCAGCTCTTGTTTACTACGAGTCTGTAAGGCCAAAGAGTGTCATAAGGATGATTTATATGTTGTATCTATAGTTTTGATACATCACACTTGCTCTCGTAGGTGCATAAATAAATTGATGCATGCAATAAACAGGGAGTTGTTTTCTGCCCAGAGATAAAGTATAATTCTTATTAGGCAATTAACTAACTTTTTTTTCCTTAGAGAAAAACGTAATGAACATGCTAGTAGGTATTACTGTTCCCACTTTACAGGCGAAGACACTGAGGTTCAGAGGGATTGGGTTTCTTGTGTAAATTTGTTTGGATAATCAAATAGAGATTCAAATACAGGCCTCTCTGATTCCAGAACCCATGTGAAATTGTGAAGTTTTCTCTATTTGGATCATTCATTCAATGATCTCTGTTTCACTGAAGTTTTCTGATACTTAAATAATAGTGATGATGGCAACAAAATCATGCTAACAGATAAAATTTGCCAAGAGCTTAACTTAATGTCCAGCCCTCTGCCCTGTTCTTCATATCCATGATCTCAGTTGGCTCTCACATCAATATCTAGGGGGGCTCCCTATTTTTCAGATGAAGAAACTGAGGTCCAGAGAAGTGAACTAATTTGCCCAAAGCCGCATAGCTTGTAAGAAGTCAAGTCGGGGTTCACGGCCAGGTCGTCTCGACTCCAGAGCTTATTTTCTTAAACCCTATACTCTTCAGCCTCCCACACAATCCTGTTTTCTGGTTATTTCTTCATGATCCACCTCCCCAACTAGGTTTCTCAAGGGTGGGGGCACCGGCCTCTACTTCCCCATATCCCTTCAGTCACATGCCTTTAGATATACATTACCTTGCTCCTGAGGTTGACTCTGGATACCCGGGGTTAGCCATGATGGAGCCATGATGACCCTGCAGTAACCCGGAATCCAAGCATCCTTTTGTGCTTCAGTTATAGGGGAGTGACAGGAGTTAAAAGGGGACCTTTTCTATGTCTTAGAGGTACAGGAGAGCTAGCCGGGGCTGCAAATTATGAGGAAAATAAATATCAATGATCATTTGTAAGTCAGGCTCTGATGAGTATCATGTGATGCATTGTCCCATCTGTGTGGTCAGTCCAGGAAGCTGGGTCCATCAGAGGCAGGACTAGCTGTGTTCAGAGCAGTGGGTCCTTGTAAAAGGACATCCTTGGAACTATCAGTAAGTAAGGTGATGTTACTTTTTCTTGTGCTTTGCACAAGGAGAAGTCAGATGAAGTCTGTTTCTGCCTCTTACGTACAACTGTTGTGGGGCGTGCTGTGGTGGCCACCCAGACAGTGCCCCTGAAGACCTTGTTCTCTGGGTGATTTATTTCCTTTCTATGAAGAGCTATACAAGTAATTCCTTCCTCATGTGATGGTAGACTTTTGGATATTAGATGACATACTATAGAACTCTATTAGATGGACAATAATTGAGATTTATAATTCATCTATTTTACTTTTTATCTTGGATTCTAGGAAATCCAAAAACCATTTTTATGCTCAATTTCAATATTTACACTTAACCTAGTTTTTTGGTACATCTACCTTTCTTTCATAGATGCAGAGATGAATTGACGCACGCAATAAACGTGGGGTTGTTTTCTCATAATGTGCTTCTTATTGTGCGATTAAACGACTTTGCTTCCCTCAAAGAAGAACAGCTTGAGTTTTACTTGTTCACATGACATGCCCTTTCACCTACAATTTCCAGGAGAGAGAAAATACCTAGGATGATCTTGGAAAAGTTTTGGTGAGCTATGTTCTTACTTCTGTTGCATAATTTATAAAATTTAAGACAAGTTTAAATTAGATCTAGTAATCTATAGTGGGAATTCCAGCCGATGCCTAACCTGGCTTTAGGTCTCTCCAAACTTGCCCCATGGCTTGGTGGGGACACCACTGAATCTGATTTCCTGGAGGAGTTGTGATTCAGTTTAGCTAAGAATTTCTGGGGTCAAGCGGAGAGGGGAGAATGTTTATCTCTAAATTTGGTCCTTGTCATGGTCCAATAGATTAATTTTTCAGGCTGGAGTTTAAGGGGCTGTTTTTGTCAGAGACTTTATGAACACAAACAGTGTTAGTGCTCGATAGATGAATGTACCTGGAGATAGAAGGAGAGGTCTTTCCAAGCATGGATCACAGTGTAGCCTTGGTTTCTTAAAGACCAGAGACCTTCAATTCATACAACAAAGACACCAGCAGAGTCAAGAGGGAGAACTCTCCCCATGGGCAGCAACACTGTTAGGGAGAGTCTGAGCAGTTGTGGTCATGATTAAGGGCTACCCTCAAGTAACATCTGGAGTAATGAGAACCAACAAGGGAGGTGGTGAGACAGCCAGTAAGATTCCGGGGTCACTAGGTGAAGACTTTGAGAGGAGTGGGAGGTTCATGAACAGGGGCAACCCAAACCCAGACAAATATGTTTGTATGTCTTAGATATGTATTTATTTAATTATACTTATTCATTTTTATTTATAATTTGACCTTATTAACACCCACTGGTTCCTGAGGCATGGGGAAACCAGGGCGACACCCACGTTGTACCAAACCGTGGGCAGGATAGTGTCAGCAGGAGGGAAAGGATCTCATCATCTTTCTCTCTCATTCAATGCGTGCTCTCTGGAGCTTGCACAGTGATAATGACGTGACCACAGCTAGGTGGCTGGACCAGTACCTTTACCTGTAAAATGAGAGATCTGGACTACATGGTCTCTAAGAACATTTCATCTCTAAAATTCTATGACTCCATTATTCAGTACAAACTAGGGTGCTGGAAGTATGTGGAGATGAGACAAAGAGAACAACAAAGGGAGGCGGAAAGCGAGATTGCTGAAGTGTGGGGGGCAGAGAATGGACAGGGAGTCAGGCATCCTGGGCTTGAGTTCTCGATTCACTACTCATGCTGTTTAACCTGGAGCAGATCACTCAACTGCCCCGCACCCAGATTTCTCTAATGTAGATCCAGAATACTAATCCTTGCCACAAACATGTGTGGTGAGTATTATGTGAGCGCGAGCATGCGTCTGTGTGAGCAAACTTCCCACTGTGGGCTGGCCACAGGGTAGGCACTCAATGAGGGGCGTGTGCTTCTGATTGACAACCTCAGCACCAGCTTTGCAAACCACCCAGGCCTCTGTGACCTGGTGATGCTGGAGCCCCTTGACTGTTAGAAAACAGCATGGAAAGGGACAGGCCTTATTTTAGTCAGAAGATCTGGGTCTGAGAATTACCTCTGCCATTTTTGCAGGAGTTATGGAATAGTTCAGCGTCTTATTTCCTCATCTGTAAAATAAAGCACTTGGATTACATAAAACCTTCGAAATTTTTTCTAACTCTCATGATTCTAAGATCTATACGCTAACTAACCTCCTTGGAGATGGTTGCTTTTTAAAAATTTAGTCTTTAAACTTCCCACTACCTCTTGCACATAGTAGGTGTGAGTAAATACTGTCTGAATGACGAATGAGATGGCACCAGGAATTTAATTCTCTTACCCTCAAGAGAGTAAGAACCCCACATAAAACCAAGGGAGGCACAACCTTAATTCTCTGAGTGCTGAACTATCTGAGTCATGCTGTTTCAAAGATTCAGGCTTGTGGCCTAAACTGATAACAAATTCTTTCCATTAAGAAATTGCTGTCTCTGGTGAGCCTGACTGTTGAAGCAATGCAGATGATGCCGACACCGGCAGAATGACTGGGTCTGCCCATAAAATGATTGCAGCCAGGTTGGGCCACCCAAGCAAAAGCACAGAACACCCCAATGACAGCAACAGAACAGAGCTAAGATCTGCAGCCTGCTTAGAGGCTGGAGATGAGGATAGTTCAACACTTCCTGGTGCACACTTCAGTTCCTCCAATTCAAGGTTCAGAAACCACATTTGCTGTATGATGATTTTTTTAGTAAAGATTAACCTGTAGGCACCTAACTGAAGCATGAAGGGAATCTTGCTGTTGAGAACATTTAGTCTTTATGCTTTAGTAGTTCACAATCCAACAGATACGAGACAGGCAGACACAGAAATGCCACTCTGTGTCCCTCTGGCACAGAAGAATGAGTTGGGTGTGACAGAGTCTGAGATCCTTGCTTGTTTTTTTTCACTTGCTTTTGGGAAATATGTCTAAGTCTCAACTAGAGAGTAGAATTTGGAGCTGGATAGGTGGAGGTGGCTAGGAGGGAAAGGTGATCATGACGGAAATGTGGAAGGAGAGGAGGGAGAAAGGGCATCTTTGTAGCATCCTTTCAAGGCTTCTTTCACATGACTTTCTGCGCATCTTTTCCCCAGCAGAGTGAGTTTTCATGGCTGCTGTGTCTGCATGTCCAGGATTTTTCTTCTCTTTTTGGATGGGGGAGTAGAGGGAAGCTTCTCTTTCTCTGTCCAGAGCCTAGTTACTCATGTTTCCTCCTGAGGCAGTTACAGGACTCCTAATCCTTCAGAGCCTGGAATTTGGCAGAGACCCTCTGGCATTCTGAAGTTTACATCACGTGGATGTACTGACACCAGAGAACTAGAAGAGTTACCAGTCTCTGTTTGTTTTTATTTTTTTTTTTTAAGATCACTGGGGGCAAGTGCATCTTCAAGGTTTCATCCAGAGCAAAGAATTGGTTGCTATTGACTTTTATCCACTTCCCAAGCACTGCATTTCTTTCAGCCTTCATCAAAGGCATGATCCTTCATTCAGAATCTTTTTCATCACTTTAAATAGTCCTCCCGCCTTCCTTGCAGTTTTCTCCCTTTAGAGAGGTCAAATCTTCTCCAATGGAGGAAATGAAATGAGGGAGGAAAACTAGCTGTAACCTTTGTAAGCTCAAAACCTGATGGATGGTGTATGATTTTTTTTTCAAACGAGCTACTGCTTGGCTACACTGATCTCTTAAGAAGCATCTGAAAAAATAGTATTTTTAAAACAGAGATGTTAAGCAAAAAGTCTGTGCTAATATATATATTTCAACAAAGCTTTTAGAAAGAAAAAATGATCTCCAAATTGTTTGAAATAGTCAGCCCGGCTCTTTTATATCTGTGTAGCAGTAGGGTACCACAAAGCTAAAGATTTAAGGCAATTTTGACACCTTAAAGCAGAACTGTTGGCACTACACAGGCTTTTAAACCCAAAGAGGATTCAGCCTGCTCACTTATTACTTTCCGCATCTTCAAAAGGACAATGTCTCTTTTAAAATCTTTTGGCTTTGCTGTGAAACCATGGGAAGTTATTGACTTTACAGGCACTATAAGTATACAATCCGGCAGAAAAGGGACATTGGTGCACTCAGGGGCTGTGAGTTCAAATTCTCATCTCGCTGTGGCACTCTCCTCCCTGCTCAAATAGAATTGAAAAGGGCAGAACAAACAGCGAGGGTCTGCCACGCGTTTTGATTGGGGCCCTCTTATTGAGTCACGGGCACCCGAAGCCTTTCGGCTAAAGACAGGCTCCTTTCTTGTTTCTGTTGTTATTTTTTAATCTTGACAGCTCCCAGGGTTCTGTTGGATGGTGTGCTCGGAAATGCCATGCTTCCTTGTAGCCCCTGTGAGCTAAAATAATGAACAGGCAATTAAATCTCATGCTTGAGGGCCTGTGCTGATTGCTTGCAGGAGAGGGGCACAGCCTAACCTTGTTCTCTGCGCGCAGGGCGCGGGCTCGCTTCTGGCTGTATTTCTCTTGGAGGAGAAGCCGTATCAGCTGGTAGGTTGCAGGAGAGCTTGGGCACTGGGAATTGGGAAACTAATGTTCATTGCAGCACCTGTACTGGAAATGGGTGAGAGCTGACATGGTCCTTATATGGTATTGTCAGGATTGTTATTTGGTAGCAAAAAAGCAACAGATTGTGACTCCACTTTTTCTTCTTTTTAAATAATATCCTCTGAAATGAACTAATGTTTACTAAGGGCGTGTTTTTAAGAAAACAAAATGTCTTCTTGGTCTTTGGCTAAAGGCTGGGTTTTGTTTGCCTAGTTGCTGTGAAGCTAATTTTCATCTTGCTGCGTTTTCTATGCAAGCTACCCAATGTTGGGGACAGGGTGTTGGGGACAGTGGCAACTTGACCAATGTCCCACAACTAGTAAGTGGTAGAGCCAGACATAAGTCATGGCAGTTTGCTTGGGGAAGCAGGGCTCTTAACTGCTCTGCTGTCTACCTCAATATTAATTAATTAAAGAAGTAATTAATAATTTAATAAATAATTCCATTAATAATGCAATAGATACATTTTGAAATTCTACTGGGGCTGGCCACTGGGAATTCATGGATAAGGAAGACTTACCTATTTCCTGTCCTGCTGTATCATACATTCTAGCATAAGTGACTGACATTGATGAGAAGAAACACATTATTACGTAACAGCAAACTGTGATAAGTGCCATGCAATAAAATCATGTGATGAGATGGGAACATCTAAACGAAAGGTCTAAACTAGTTCAACGGGTCATAGAATACCATTCTGAAGAAGTGAACTCGAACTGAGTTCTGATGGACAACTAAGGGAGAATAGGAGGCAAGGTGGTATAAGGGAGGGAAAGAAATGGGAGAGGAGGCTGGTGAGGTAGCCAGGGCCAGTTCTGTGGGATTGTCTAAGTCTCATTAAGAATTTTATTTCTGATCCAAAGAGAAATAAAGAGCTGTGAAAGGGCATAAGCAGGGAAATGATACCATGGCATTTGTGTGTTGGGAAGGGTGCTCCAGCAGCAGCATAGGAATGAGTGGGATGGGATGGTTTAGGAGACAGATGACTGCAATGCAGACCAGTGTTGTAGAATGAAGATATAGGTCTAAAGGCATATTTATGAGCTCTTCCAGAGGCAGAATGGACAGGACTTGTGATGATTGTATTTGGGGGTGTGAGTGAAGCATCAAGGTGATTCCTTGGGTTCTGGCTTGCACAGCTGGATGAATGGCAGTACCACTGGGTCAGATGGAGAACAAAGTGGGAGAACTACTAGATTTAGGAGAGAATTTGAACTTGGTTTAGATCTGTTGATGTGCGATATCCCCAAATGGAGATATTGTGTAAATCCTTGCACATAAGGGTCTGAAATTCAAATTAAAGATTGGAGGCAACTGAAAGTTGAAGCCACTAGTATGGATGAGATGTCTTAGAGAGGGGTATAATGAAAAGGGAAGAGCCTAGGATGGAAACATTAGGAAATCCAGTGGATATAGTCCACGGAGCGAAGGATTAGAAGAGGCCAGAGCAGTGGGGGCAGACCTGAGGAGTGTGAGGCAGCTCAGGGCGGAGAGGCTTTCAGAAAGAAGGGCTGCGTGGGGGTGGGGAATACTGCTGTTGAAAGTGGTTCTCTAGGTCCAGATCCCATGCTTCTGTCCCCATCCCTCTGTAGCTTTATTTCTTTCACATTCAAGTTATTTTTTTTCTAGAAAAGGAATAGCATCATGGTATTTTAGTTTGTTAAGGAATCGTGATGAGCAAAAGAATAACTGACATTTAAAGTGAGGCTTATAAACTGATTAAGGGTTTTGAATATATGATAAATAAATAGGCTTTTAAAACCCATGTATCTGACCCCTTATTAGGCTGTTTATTTCAAAACTGACAGAGCAGCTAAAACAACCGCTGAGGGACTGCATATGTCTTCTGCCTCAATTACTCTCGGAGCCAATTTAGTGAAGATGATTTTTCTGGAGTTAGCCAAGGCAATTCAAAACCAGATAGGTAAAAGAAAGACCATTCATTGAGGCTGCATGCAGAATACCATATTAGGGACGAAGAGAATTAAAATGAACTGATGTTTTCTTCTTTTTTTCATCTTTATGAAGATCGGCAATTGAGGCAAAAGGATACAGTGAACGTCTGTTGATTTCAAAGGTAATTTTACGCATACTCTACTGAAAATTCACCTTCCCCAAATCATATGTGAATTAAGAAAACTCAAGCATGGGCGGAGGTTGGTTTGATTAAAGGCGTTTCAGGTATTCTGATGTTTGTGGTGGTGTCTATAATGAGAAGGTGGTGAGTCTAGATATACATGACTTGCTGGCTGGGAAGTATTATGATGATTCAGCTTGAGAGTGAGGAAAGTTGACCTGGTGTCTCTGTGGGGAAGGTTGATAAAAAGGGAAATATTTAAACATTTTAATGAAACTAAGTTCTGGAAACACATAAAACATGAGGAGTAAGGAGAAAAAGACAGAGTCCCCAGCTAGGTGGGTTTTTATTGAGGGCCCTGTAATGCCCTGAGCTTAACTCTATCCCTGCCCTTCCACCATGTTCTCTAACGGTCTGATGATTGATGAACAGTGACAGGAGCATGAGCTTATTGATGGCAAGGACTGTGTCTTATTCATCTTTGTTTCCAGGCACTTAGTGAAGGGCCTGGATTACAGTAGATAGTTGTTAAATAGACATTTGTTAGAAGATTAAACAAGTAAACAAATGCCATGAAAAAGCCTTGGGAATTAGAAATGAGGTCAGGGAAAGGGAAAGAAGATGACTTTGGTCTTTGTGCTAGGAGAAAGAAATCTGGGAAAATCCTGTATTCACGGATGCCCAGGAAAGCATTATTGATGATTTGAACAGATAACTCCAGCAGAAAGGTCTTCCAGTCGTCAAAATTAAAAGAAACAGAGGACCACTCAAGAGTGGTTCAGATGGAAGAGAAATTCCATTATGGATCCAACCAGTGGGGTTGGGTGCCAGGAGGGAGGCGTGAGCAATGCAAAGTCATTAACCAACCAACAAGAGGGGAAGCCTGTGTGGTAGGGGGAAAAAAAAAACCCAGTGACGTCAAGAAGGTGAGGGGAAAAGGCTCTTATTCCAAGGGTAAGGTCTTTAGAGATGGGTGTCTTCTCCGCCTCATTTTCTTGCTTTGGTTCCTGGGGTGGGGGAGGTCCTAAACCTCAGTGATTAGTCAAAATAAAAGTAAATCCGTCCAGTGGTGAAAGTAAGAACAAAAATTAAGCAAAAGATGACCAGTGTGGTTTGCTTATTTACAACAATGGATTTCTCTTCTAATTGATTCACTGGAGGCCAGCATGCAGATTGCACAGTGCATTCTTGAAGGCCTGATTTTCTTTATGACGTCACAGAGGACATGCTCCCCTGCAGGTGGGCCTCCAACAGTCATGAAGTTCAGCGACGCCTGAACGATCATTACTTTTTCCTCTCCTTTGTGGACCAAGAAGCTCTCTGGATAAGAAAACTTCGTCTGCCAGGGGCATTAATTAATTAACTAATTAATTAAATAAATTAATTAAAAGTGTATCATTGTAATTCACCATAGTTCACATAAATTAGACTGTTGAAGAGGGAGTCATCAACTGTCTTGAAGTTGGTTGGTTTTCTTTTTTTTTTTTTGATTCTTTAACAGTATTGCAGCTTCATGGTACAATACGATAAGTTTAAAAGCAGTCAAATAGGGAAGGATGAAGCTCAAAATAGGAGTCATGGTTTAAACCCATGAACATCAAAGTAGTGGAAAGATGTGCTTTTTATCTGAATTACGTGCTATCAGACTTTGGGAAGTGTTTCTGTAAGTAAGATTTTAACGGATTTTTGATTCCAATTTTCAAAGTTACAAAATGATGGCTTTTAGATTTTTCTTCAGTGCAGGGGAAGAAACAAAAGGTAAGACTCAGTTTCTGCACTAATTGAGAAGGCAAGGGCCAGAGAAAAAGCCAGGCAGCTTCAGTGAATGGGTTTGGAGTCAGACATCTACCCGCCTGAACTTTGACAAGTTTCTTAACCTCCCAAAGTAAATAAAATGGGAAAATCCAAAGAAATTTTGTGATGATAAAGTGAAATAATTCATGTATGTTCCTAGTGGCTGGACAGTGCTTAATAAATGTTGGCTGTTATTTTTTTCACATTATTGAAATTTTTTATTAGAATACAACGTGACTTTCCTTATTTGTCCCTTTGACTCAGAAACTCACCCCTAAACATTTTCATCATTCCCGTTATGTATGATTTTTTCCCCTAGGTTTGCTGATATTGGTTGAATACATGGATGTATATGATAAACTTTCTCAAACACTACATGTTATCTGAAAAAAGTTGGGCACTACACCTTTGGATATCTTAGAGTTAACTGGAGATTAAATATATTAAAACCTTTTAAAAGACATTCCTGCTCTTAAGAAATTCATCCTCTGGTAATTTTCTTATTCAAGACATACTTTTAGGCTCCAACTATGTGTACAATTTGCATTCATCTTCAAAGAGACTTTTTTAGTCCTTTGAATAATTTTTTAAAGAGCTTCTCAGGAATGCATCATCCAAAATTTTCTATCTTGTTGAAATTATGTTTTGTGCAAGAATTCCTGTGCTACTCAAATTTATTTATCCTATGTTGCTAATTGATTAGCTGTTGACTACCTGTACCTTATGCGACAATTGGTTGCAATACGGGCTTTCCTTCAACTGGTATAACTGTAGAAAGGCTTGACAATAATTTAAGACATATTTTGGAAGGATACTTTAATTTTTCCTGGGCTGCAGTATAGATTGTCCAACTAGATGGTCAAGGTTTGGATGTTGTTTTTAACTTCCAGTGATGTCCAGTCTAGGTTCTACCATCAGCTTCCTAGTAGGCTGATATAAACCTGTTATATCCCTCAACTGTTCCTCTATTTTTTTTTCCACCAGTATTCAAACTAGCTTTCAAGATTTCAGAGAAAAGAGTGGGGAGGACACATTGGGCATTAGAAGCTGGAAAATTCCAAGTTTCTGGCTGACTACGTGTGGTTTGTTTGCACTCTCTATGCATGTCTTGGTTTCCCAGCGATTAAAACTTTGTATAAATGTTGCTACTTACCCACCTGTCAAAGACGGTGTGAGAATGAGTAATAATATATGAGCCATATTTTTGCTCCTTAGAAGAAAGGTGCTATATAAATACAAAGTGTTATTTCATTAAAAATACTTGTATGATAACAGCATATGTTAAATTCAATTTCCTTGACCAATTTTATAAATATATTTTGGTGTTACAATATGGTTGTTTTTATGGTTAGAATGTGTGTATTCTACACTCCGTGTTTTATTTTCTATCTGGGTGGTGTAACATATTAAATGTTTAAGAAAAATAAAAAGACATCATTCTAGATAGATCATGAAGCTACGGCTAAATGTTATTTACTTTTTTGCATTTCAAGTAGACGTTAGCGACATACCTACCGAATATAGAGGGTATGAACCGTTCACAAATGTAATAGTGTATTACAAAAATGCAACTTGGGTAAACAGTGTATTTTTCTTATTAATCTTAGCTCTATATCAGTGATTTTCAGCCCACGTGACAGAGGCATTACATAGTTAAAGTTAAGATCCTGGGCTTCAGTGGCCAGAGATGGTGTTTATTGGTGTCACACAGAGGGACATGGGAATCCATGCTCAGTCCAGGTGAAAGGTCATCACTTCTTGCCTCAGACCACCAAGTGGGAAACTATCCTTTTGCTGAAGAGGTGGATTTGAACCCCTTGCATCACTACCGCACGCCCAGACAACAGAAGGGTGGCAGATATATAGAGACATAGCACCATTACAACACAGTATGGTGACTTCTTTGATAATTTGTTAAAATGCAGAATAGACTTTCTGATAAGTAGTAATAAGGGCATTCAACAGTCTCTTTCCTCTATTCATATTTTTCTCAGCAAATTTCTTGACCTCCTACCTCACAGATCAGAGATATCTCTATCTGCACCTCTCACCAAATTCTTTGCAACTATACTTGCTTTTTGTAACTTTTTAGTTTTAAATAATTTTAGAATTATTAAACAGTTACTCTGTAACTGTTTAATAGTACAGAGAGTTCCCATACACCCTTTATCCAGCTTTCCCTAAGGTTAACACCTCACAGAACCGTGGCTCGCTTATCAAAACTTAAGAGATTAGTATTGGTGTGATGCTATTAACTGAACTACTGACTTTATCTGGATTTACAAAGATTTTCCATTAATGTACTTTTTCTGTTCCAGGATCCCATTCAGGATGCGCTATTGTATTTAGTTGTCATGTCTCCTTAGTTTCCTCCAGTCTGGGACAATTTTTATGTCTTTTCTTGTCTTTCCTGACTTCAAACATTTTGAAGAATAGTGATCAGGTATTTTGCAGAATGTCCCTCAGTTTTGGATTATCCAGTGTTTTCTCATGAATATACTGAGGTTATGAATTTTGGAGAAGAACATCACAGAGGTGATATACCCTCTTCATTGTATCATATCAGTGGGCACATGGTATCAACATGGCTGATTGCAGGTGACATTAACTTTGATCAGTTGGTACAGGTGACGTTAACCTGTCAACCTTGTTGGTTAAGGTCATGTCTGTTGGGTTTCTATGCTGTAAATTTACTATTTTCCCCTTTCTGTAGTCTATTCATTAGAAGCAGGTAACAAATTCAGCCCACACCCAAGGGGAGAGGAATTAAACTCCACCTCCTGGAGGGAGAGGTATAAAAGAATTTGTGGTCATGTTTTCAAACCACAACAGCAATTAGTAAATTTAAGGAGAGATACAAGTATGATGCAAATACCCTGTTTCTTCTTAAGGTTTCATCCACTTGAGCAATTATCAATTAATCTTGCCTGCAGCAATGAGTATTGTGATGTTCTAATGGTGATTTTCTATTTTCCTGATTCCTTCTATATTTATTAATTGGAATTCTTTTTTAAGGAAGATTTGCCCTTTCTCTTTTGTTTATTTATTTATTTTTTCAATCATTTATTTATATAATCATGGGCTCATAGATATTCACTTTATTCTTTGGATGATCATCTAATACTATTGTTATTTATTATGTTGCCCAAACTGTATTATTTTTGGCCACTAGGAGCCTTTTCAGATTGGTTCTTGAGCCCTTTTGACATGCCCTCATTAAAAAAATTTTTTTTGAGCATTCCCATACTTTCTGGCAGTAAAAGATGTTCTAGGTTCATTTTCTATTTTCCTTGCTCTGGCCTTAGAACCATGGAACAGTCCATGTAGTGGGGAGCTGAGGCTTTCTACCAACAGCTATGTGAGTGAGCCATCTTGAAATTCGATACTGCAGCCCCAGTCAAGCTTTGAGGTGACTGTAGCCCCTGCTGACATACTGTCTCAGTCAGTTCGGTCCACTATAACCAGATACCACAGTCTGAGTGATATCTTAAACAACAGAAATTCATGTCTCACAGTTCTGGGGGCTGGGAAGTCCGAGATCAGGGCGCTGGCAGATTGGGTGTCCAGTGAGGACCCTCATCCTGGTTTAGAGACTACTGGCTTCTCCTTGTATCCTCACAGGATGGAGAGAGGGAGCTCTTGTCTCTTTCTCTTCTTATAAAGATACTAATTGCATCATGGGGGCACCACCCTCATGAGCTCATCTAAACCTAATTACCTCTCAAAGGCCCCACTGCCTAGCACCATCCTGTTGGGGGTTAGGGTTTCAACACATGAATTTGAGGGGACAGAGACATACATTCCATAACACATCCTGACTGTAAACTCATGAGAGACTGAGCCAGAACAACTCAGTTAAGTCCCGAATTCTTGACTCAAAGAAATTGTTTTAAGCCAGTACATTTTGAGGTAATTTATTACACATCAGTAGATAACTAGTGCATATTTTGGTACCTGGAAGTGGGGTGCTTCTGTAACAAACACCTAAAATGTGGGAGTGCCTTCGGAATTGGATGTGGGCAAAGGCTGGGAGGCCTTGGAGGAGAGTGTTCGTAAAAGCTTGAAGGGCCTTGAAGAAATTGTCCATAGAAATGCAATGGCCTCTGAAGAAACTGTGGTGAGGGCTTAAAGGAACCTGAGAGAAACATTACTTTAAACTCTGCTTGTTAACGTAGTAGCACAAAGTTTAGCAAGGTTGTTACCTGTATTAACACGAAAGTGAAAAATGCGCCTGAAGAGCTGGCTGGTCTGTAGTGAAGGAGATTTCAAACAGACTGTTGAATAAGGAGATTTCAAACTGCCGGTTGAAGCTGCCTTCTGCCTTCTTCCTGACACTTACAGTAAAATGTGAGAGGAGAGAGAAGCTAAAGGAAAGCCAGTTAAAAACAGAAAGGAGGCAGGACTTATTGATTTTGAAAATTCTCTGCCTCTCCAGGTGGGAAATGATGCTGAAATTAAGAAGTGACATCAGGTAAAGATCAACCTGGGGCATTGCCTAGAAAACCTGGTCTAGAGATGAGGCTCTGACCTTGTTATCAGCAGCAATAGCCAGAAGAGGGTCTGTACCTGCCTGCTGCCTTCTAATCTCGTGCAAGTTAACCTAATTGTTAGACCTACATTTGAATTCAGAACCTTAGCTACAAAGAAGTGAGGGAAATAGAGTTACTGGTTGGGAAACTATGTGCTTTTAGCTATGTTCTAAAAGTCTATTATTACGATGAAAGAGGAAAGCATACTTTGGGGGACAATTAGCAGTCTCTTTCAAGCCCCAAAGCCCCTCATATTCTAAGGGAGAACTTCCAGACATATACTTAGAGGACTTAATAAGAGGTGAAAAAATTGGTCCCCACCTCCAGCAGGCCGTCTAGCCTGTATAGGCAGAAAAGATTTGAGACAAAATTGATTGGGTTAGCATAGTGATCCACAAATTGAGGGTGAAATATTTGGCTCTTCTCCTTTCTTTCTCATGGGGAGTAGAGGGGTGCCCCCAAACCAAGTGGGAAGGGCTCCAAGAGAATTGCTTATAGAGATTGGGGTGCCTGCAACTGGTGAGCCTGGCATATGGAGTGGAAGAAAGTCTCAGGCTCACCCTGGTGCATCCAAGGAGAGAGGAGTGAGGGTGTACTTGAGAACGATTAAGATACGTCCCCTGGAGGCTAAGAGGATGTATGAACATGGAGACTGGGATTCACTTTCTGCCTGAAAGATCTCGAAGACTGGAGGCTGGTGGAATCTGCCTGTGGTGAAAGGGCAGGAACAGAGGCAGCAGTGAGAGCAGCCTGTACTCCTGGTGTCTGAAGCATCAAGGCTGCGTCCTGGACGTGAACCCAGCGAATGCTACAGAAGGGAGCTGGGACCAACCAACCTAATGAGCCCCTGCTCGCAAGGGCAGCCCTTGCTTAAGAGGACAGTAATAGTCTATGGGCTACATTGCACAGATATCAGGGCATGAGAGAGGCTAATAAAAACTCAGGTGGAATCCATGACCAAGTCAGGGAGTTGTGCAGTTCTGAGATTCTTATGAGGGTCACGGATGAACCCCTAAATTGGCTCTCTGAGAGGGCCAGGACTTGGACTCCTGCCATGATGGTGAACAGGACAGCCAGCTGGCACTAACCAAGAGAGAGAATATCCACAACTCCAGCTAAGTTAAAAGAATTGAGCTCTTTATTTTCATTATTATTATTATTTGTTATGTTTCTCTCTACCCCTTTTCTGGACTGTTCCGCCTGAAGAAGCAGAGTGAGTGGGAGAAGAGGATGAGAAGAGCCAGGAGAGAGAGTGAAAGAGCCGATCATACTCTCCTTCTTGTTGCCTTAAGCCAGGAGCCTGACCTGACCTGGGAGAGGGGAGGAGCTTTGAATCGTATATGATATTGAATTTTTGCTTTGTACTGGAATTTATGGTTCAAAACCCAAAGGTGTATGGTGAAATGTCTCCCTCTTACAACTTGCCTTCAAGACCAGTTGTAATACCGTTCTTGATACCTGAAAATGAGTTTTGAATTTATGAAACTTTTATTATAAATGAATGTAACCCTAAAGCTATGGAGTTTGTGTGAGATGGCAAGTGGTGAGGAAGGGGGAAATTCAACTCTATGTTTGAAGGCTGTGTGGGAGAAAATAAATCTATTTTCTGTTTGCGCACCCATGGACATCAGCCCACTGAGTAAGGGGTTACACTGTCTTCATCAGCTTTTGTGTCCTAGTCACCCTCTGGCTGCTTTCCTGTGGTCTGATCAGAATGGGATGGGCAGGGCTCTTAATACCATTGGTGATGACACCACATTTACTTACTGTAGCCTAAGACTGTGGCTTTGCTGTCAGATAAAATCCTTTTTTTTTTAACATATGAATTTGTTTTATGTTGGATCTTCCTACACTTTATTATGAAAATGATTATTTTAACATAAATGCAAGACTGTTTAACTGCATCGTGTGAGTTTAGGCTCTTCATTCCACCCTATTAAAATTTGCTTGGCTTCCTGACTGATGTTGGATGTATTGGTTATCCTTCCCAGCTTAATGTTCTCTGCCAATCAGATAAACATGCTCAGTTACTTAGGATATAGGTTCAGGTGCTCAGACAGAGATTCAACATAAGGGTGGCTTAAACAAAATAGAAGTTTCTTTCTTTCTTAACTATCTGGGTATAAGTAGCCTGGGGCTGGTAGGAAGGCTCCTCGGGGGCAAAAATCCAGGTGCCTTCTATCTTACTTCTTTACCATCCCTAAGGCCAAGTTGGCTCAACAACATGTTCATATTCTAATCAATAAGAAGGGGCAAAAGGTGAAGGGGGGGGCACATCTTCATTTTAAGAACATGATCCTTAGAACACATCACATCTGCTCTCATCCCATTGGACAGAACTTAGTCACATGGCTATTCCAACTTGCAAAGAAGGCTGGGAAAATTAATCTTTTTTTCTGTGCATTCATCTACTCACTAAAAATTCTGTTATCTGAAAGAAGGGGAAAATTAGAAGATAATGAGCAATCTTTGCCACGCATAATCTCTGTGTTTGCATGTCTGCAATTGAAGTTTAACTTATTGCTATGGGCATAACTGTGGGTCTTAATCTTCAAGTATATAATGCTTCCTTGATTAACATCCTAGGGTCATGGATTTCAATCAGCCACAAATCTGCCCAATGCCAAATCTCATTCAGTCTACATTTCTCTATCTTTCCCTGCAGGAGCACATGACAGCCTTTTACCAAGTATCTTATTGAAATCTAGATACAGTATGATTGTGGCCTTCCCATCATCTCCATCTACTACCCTGTCAATACAGGAAATGAGGTTAGCTCAGCATGACTTAATCTAAGTAAACCTAGCTTTTCTTTTATGGCTCCATTTTCTAAGAGCTCACCACCACCTGTTTAAAATCCTGTCCAAAATTTTGTCAAGGGAATTCATTTCAACTGTACCCACCTGCAATTTCTGGAATTCATGCTGTTTCCATTTTTGAAAGTCATATGGACTATTTGGAAAGTGCCTATTTTCAACTTGCGGGTACCTGTACTATTTTTATTACTTCCCAAAGATTACAAACATTCAGTGAATCACACATGCAAATTCTTTTAATACCACAACGTATTAGCTTCCTAAGACTGCTGTAACAAAATAACACAAACTGGGGGACTTAAACAACAGAAATTTATTTCTCGCAGTTATGGAGGCTGAAAGTTCATGGTCAAGGTGTCAGCAGGTTTGGTTTTTCCTGAGGCCTTTCTCCTTGGCTTGCAGATGGCTGCCTTCTCAGTGTGTCCTCATATGGTCTTTCCTTTGCATGTGAGCGCCCCTTGTGTCTCTTTGTGCATACAAATCTCCTCTTCCTATAGGGACACCAGTCTTATTGGATTAGGGCCCACTCTAAGAGATGTCATTTTAACTTAATGCCTCTTTAAAGGCCTTTTCTCCAAATACAGTAACATTCAGAGGTACTGGGGGTTAGCACTTCAACATATGAATTTTGGGGGGATACAATTCAGCTCATAATGTAGTATAAATATCTTCTGTGATTCAAGTCATAATTTCATTTAGAGGAAACAGGTACTTTCTTTTTTTTTTTTGTTTGTGAGGAAGATCAGCCCTGAGCTAACATCCATGCTAATCCTCCTCTTTTTGCTGAGGAAGACCGGCTCTGAGCTAACATCTATTGCCAGTCCTCCTCCTTTTTCTCCCCCAAAGCTCCAGTAGATAGTTGTATGTCATAGTTGCACATCCTTCTAGTTGCTGTATGTGGGATGCGGCCTCAGCATGGCCGGAGAAGTGGTGCGTCAGTGCGCGCCCGGGATCCAAACCTGGGCCGCCAGTATGGGAGCGCGCGCACTTAACCGCTAAGCCACGGGGCCGGCCCAACAGGTACTTTCTTATTTCGGGAAACTGGGGCTAGTTTGGAAGGCAGTAAGATGGCCTATGACTTTGCTAACTTGGAAGTCTGTTAGAAGTACATATCGAGATCTCACTCGAGGCCTCCTTGAATGGGAATCTGTGTTTAACAAGACCCTCCCCCCCATTGCTTTGTGTGCCCACTACACTTTGAGCACTACTGGGATAGGGGCCCAGTAATTCTTTCACAGGTGGTATCCCTTGTCCCCAATAGGTTCTTGAGGGATAAATACACAGAAGGGGCAATGGCAAAGGAGATCAACGTACCATTGCATTGCTAGCTGGGCTTGGGATGAAAAATCCAATGAAGACAATTCTCTGGTAACCTAGATTGGAGCATGGAGACAAAGGCATAAATCACCATATTTCTTCCTACATCCAAGTGTCAATCTAGATATGACTTTTCTTGTTAACCACATGTAAGAAAGAGAGAAAAAAAATAAAGAGGGACACAGCTGGTCTTGGGTCAGGTTACTGATCCTGATGCATGGGTGGAATATTTTAAGAAACAGGGAGAGATGAAGGGCTGAAGAGAGTGTAGCCAGGCGATGGGAAGGGATATGGAGAGGAAGGAGCCCTCTCTGCATCCAGACCTAGTTTTGATCTCAGCTGCCTTCTCCTTCCATGTCTCCCTCAGTGACCTCACTAGTTTCAATTTCCAGTTGAATAGCCCACCAAAACTTTGAGGGTCAGGTTCTGTAATGTCAGAAGAAGAGGAGTAAAATTCCTTCTCAAGCTAGAAGGCCTGCAATGCTATGGTGCATTTGGGTGAACCATACCACTCTGTTTGCTACTCCTTCTTCAACATATCTTTTCATATGCATGCTTCAGATTTCAGCTATGATATCACTTCTACCAGGAAGCTTTCATTTCCCTCTTAATACTGAATTAGCACTGACTGCACTTTGCAGTGGTGGCCGATCTAGTCATGTCTCTTCCCTACTATGTGATGACGTGGTCTTTGTTCACCATCAAACCTCACATGTGCAGGGGGCCTAGTTAGAAACTCACAGAAATATTTCACTTGTATGATTGTTAAGCAGGTTAGAAAATTATGCTTCTACAGTTTTAAAGATGAATACATGATACATTTTATAGAAGATATATTTGCATTGTTGTTGTAATAAAATTGCATCATCATGGAAACATCCCCATCAAGTCATCCTTTTTCAAAATGTTGCATCCATAGCCTGAGTTTTGAAAAGGAATTTCTTTTTCAACTGTTATTAAAAAGTTATCTTGCTTTTTAAGGGGAAGATTAAATGTGTTTTTATTTTTGGAAAATTTTTTTAATAGCAAACTACTTAGAGCTGCTTTTCGTCATAGAAAAGGTCAGCAAACTGGGAACGCTAGTCATTTTGTAAAGGAAATGTGTAGCTCATCTGTAAATTTGACAATTATTTTAAGTAACTTGCCACAAATTAAATCATGAACCTCTTTGTAGAACAACAGATTTTTGTAGTCTCTTGCCTATTTTGTTATGAAATATTGTAAATTTTCTACTGTATTTTAAAGAGCTTGTTTTAACAAAATTAACCACATGGACGACAATCTGTAGCCCTTGGTGCACGTGTGGCTTCAACGTCTTTGCCGCAATGATCTTTCTATAAATGGTATGGCGAACATATTTTAAATGTGATGTTATCTCTGTAAACTTAATCTGGAGGTTTTTTAAGTGTCTGTTAATGGTGGTCGAGGGTGACTCCTCTGTGCTTTGGAACTTCCACTTCCCTCGGGATACTCACGCCTGTGGGTGACCCCTGTCCGCTGACATAAGCATCTAGTAAGATGTAATGACATTCTGCATATTAAATATTAGTCAAGATTAATTTCTCTTCCAGTTTTAGCTAAAAATGATATAGAAGTTTAAAAATGTTAACTCTCATCCACTGGTGGATTGACCCCCATCGTCATATTTTGAACCCCCAAATAAGCTGGAGTTTATTACTCATCCTTCACTACTATTACAATTATCTGTAATTCTATCACTGGATTTAATACCACACTGTCTTAATTATTCTAACTTTAAAATAAACCTTGGTATGTCATATGGCACATTTCATCTCTCTTTAATTTTTTTGAGAGTTAGCGTAGCTCTTCTTGAGTTTCAAATCTTCCACGTGAATTTTAGATGCAATTCATCAAGCTCCATAAACTTGTGGTGCAATTTTTGTTAGAATTGAATTGAATGTATAGACTAATTTGAAGAGATGTCACATTTTTATTCTGCTGACCCTTCCCATCTACGAATGTGGTGTATTTCTCCATTTATTTAGGGTTTCCTTGAAGCCTTCAATAATAATAATTTCAGAACTTTCTCCCTCATGGTTTTCTACATTTTTGTTGTATGTATTGCAACATATTTGCAATAGCTCATATTTTGGTGCTAAGTGAGTAGAATCTCTTGGCCAAGTGCATGAGTAGATATATGCAACCTAATTACATTTCCCTTACTCCTTACACCCCGAGCTACTTGCCTCTCCTAAGCCAGTAGGATGCACACAACTTTATGCTGTTAGACATAAACTAGGCTTTGGGCTCTGTTTAAATCTCTGCTGAGAGATTTCCTGGTGGGTACCAGAATTTTGGTGACCATAAGTGGCAAGCTTATTGAGATCCTAATCAGTAGACTGGAGGATGGAGCACAAGAACTATTTCGGAGCACAGAGCAAATGTGTAAAGAGACAGAAATCATGAGGGAAAAGAGAGAGAGATCCCGGAGACTTACTATGTGAATAACGGGTATTCCATATTACTAAACCAACGCTAAAAGAAAATATCCATGAGGTAAGGGGAGACTTAATCTTGAGATTAAAAAGTCTCACCGAGTTCCAAGAAGGACTGAAGAGAAAACACAGACATCTAAGCACATTCTGGCACAATTCGTGAACCTGGATGATAAAGAATAAAATCCTGTAGGCTTCCAGGCAGAAAGGAGAAGTTACTACAGAATAGATTCTTGTTTGTTTTTAATTATTACATTAAGGCAATATTTTATTCTGTTGCAGAGAAAAATACTAATTTTATATGATACTGTTGAATCCAGCAATCTCTATGAATTTTTTTATTTAGTTCTAATGATGTTTTTGCAAAGTTTCTTGGATTTTTCTATGTAGGTAATTGCATTATCAAGAAGTAATAAAAATTGTGGTTTTTCTTTTCTAGTTCTTATATGTCTAATTCATTTTTTGTTTTTTTTATTTTTTTATTTATTATTTTTGCTAAGACTTCTAGTACCATGCATAATGAAAATAGTGACGGCAGAGAAAGTTTTAAAGTGTCATACTATCAGTATGGTTTGTTGTAGATTTTTGGGAGAAATCCTTATTGATACTTAAAAAAAGCTACCTTTTATTTGTAGTATATTAAGAGTTTTTATTGTTACTGAGCTGTTGAATCTGATTAAATTCTGTTTTTCATTTATCTGGACAATCATATAGTTTTTCTTCCTTAATCTATTAATGTGTGAAGTTTTTTCTAACAGCAAATTACTCATGCTTTTCTGAGGTAAACTTTACTTGGTCATCCTGGTTTTTTATATTTTACTGATTTTTTAAAAATGTTACATTAATGGATTGTGTTTGCTAATATTTTATTTAGGATTTTTTTTTTGCATCTACTTTTATGATATTAACCTATAATTTTCCTTTCTTGAACTGTACATGCCCTGTTTTGATATCTAGGAAAAATTTCTTCTTTTTTCTATTCTTTGAAATTGTTTTATATATTACATAAAGATGATTTGTTCATTGAAGATTTGTTAACTGGCCTGAGTTTTGTATCTAGTCTTGGGGAAGACACTAAAAGTAAATTTATATAATCGTTTATGAACCATCATGGTTATGTAGTAACTTTTAGTGATTTGCATTTTTCTAGCAAATTGTACATATTGACCAAGTTTTCAAATGTATTGGCATGAAATTTTTGACAAGGATCTATTAGGCTTTGACAATCTGAACTATATCGATAGCTATTTCCCTTTCTTTTTTCCTAAAATTGTTATTTGTGTATTTTCTTTTTTTCTTGATCAATACTGCCAGACTTTTTTTTTGTGCTCTATAGCTAGTTTAAAAAAATATTTGTCTTACAAATGGTCTCTATATTTTCCTATTAATCTTGCTAAATTGGCTCATATCTATTATTTCCTTTCTTCTTATTTTTGAATTTACTGATTTTTCTCCAGGTTCATAAGCTGAATACTTAGTTCATTTATTTTCAATATTTCCTTTAAAAAATATATTTAGATCATACATTTTCTAATTGTCATATTTTGGCTCTATTTCAAAAGTTTTTGTATATCGTAGTTTTAATACTGTTTCGTTCCACATATGTTGTTATTTTTATTGTAATGTTTTCTTTAACCTATAAATATTCCAAAATTCACGGGGGAAAAGAGATCCAGGCATATATAATATTTGTCATCTCTTTATTGTTTGATTTCCAATTAAATTGCATTGTTAGTAGAGAATGTATTTGCAATAGTATCAGCTATTTGAAATTTATCATAATATCCTTCATGATCTAGTAGGGAGAACATTTTTTTGCAGATATTTTACGTTTGCTCTTAGAGAAAGCTTGTTAAATTTGTCATTAAAATCTTTAGCCTCAATAATATTTTCCCAACTAGATCTTTCTGTTTGCTAGAGGTGTTCAATTTTGCATCGTAATCCTGTCAATTTTTGGCTTCACATATTTTGAAGCTATGTGTGTGAGTACACTCAGTTTCATGATTTTCATACTTTATTGCTAGAAAATTTCCCTTTGTTGTTATATAGTGTAGCTTTTTATCTCTATTAATTACTTTGCCTTAAATTCTATTTTGTCAGATAATAATTTGCTACATTAGATTTTTACTGCTTTTCATATTTGCCTGGAATATATTGTTTGTATCTTTATTTTAAATCTTTCTGTGAGGCTTTGTTTTAGTATCTCTTGAAAACACTATATAGCTGAATAAAATCCACCTGATAATCCCCATAGTTTAATAGATGAGTTTAATTTATCTACTTTTTAATATTTATTTCCTATATCTAATTTCACCTGTCTGGTTTACTATCATTTTTCTTGGCCTCTTTCCCTTTTCTTCCTCTCTTCTATTGGATTGATTGAATTTTCTTTATATCTTTGTTTTTCCCCACGCTGATTTGGAAGTTATAAATTACATCTGTAATATTTTTAGCAACTTTAACATTTGAAAATATACAAGTAGGTATAAATTTTGTAAACGAATCTAAACTTGTTCATTATTTTTTCCTTCTCCAAAAGAAGAAAAGATTTTCACATAATTAATATCCTCTTTTAATTTCCCAACCTTCATGTTATTGCTGTCTAGAACTTTAGTTTCACTATTTCTTTTAAAACAAGAACCTCATCCATTCCTATTTAGTTTACTCTTCTTCTCATTGAAATATTTTCTTTAATAGTTCTTTTAAAGAGAAGGTTAACTCTCTTTATCTTTGTGTATCTGAGAATATCTTTATTTTACCTCAGTCAGGAATGATATATGAACTAAACGTAACTTCTAAGTTGATAATTATTTTCTCTGAGCACTTTAAACATATTATTCCAACGTAATCCAGATTTTCTTGTTTTTCCTGAAAGTCTGCAGCTAGTCCAACTTGCCATTCATTTGTAGCTTTTTGTCTTTTTTAAGTAAGCACATGTCAATGATTTATTTAACTCATGAATGAGGAAACCAAGAAGATGGTGAGCTGGTGGTAAAAAGTATAGGAGAGGCAGAAGTATTTATAGTCACAGAGAGAAAGAATGCTCCATAACACACAAAACTGGTTAGTGCACAAGATTGGTGAATGCCACAGGTATAGGCAATACAAAAAATCATGTGCTTATCCTCAGGGCAAAATTCATTTACATTGTCATAGGACAAAAATCACTTGAATAATTATTATTTTTGTGCAGATTAAAGTCTATGTTTATAGATTTGTAAAATATTTTAATTAATATTAAATGATTAAAGTAAATACTCCTAGAAAATCAGCTAATCCTTTGGTAGTCCTGTTAGATGATGCTCTAGTTATGACTTTGAAAAGATGTGAGCCTTTCCAAGTTTTGGATATTTTTTCATGTGTGTGTTCATAAATTATCTCCAGGGAATATTCTTGTTTCAAAAAAGCGTAGCCTCACGTGTTTTAGCCTGCTCTCATAGGTGCAGCATTCAATATTAATTAGCACATATACACTGTAGTTTGGTCATCAAATCTAGAGGCAGACGGCATTAAGCAACTATTAAAACCAGAAAAAAACTTTGTTGAAGGTTTCATAAGAAATCTAGGATTGGATTTTCCAATAATCTCTATTCTCCAGAGATTAAATAAATCATTGGTTTTATTTGTTCTTCTATTTTGAGGCTAAAAAGCCAACCCCAAGAAATTTACCTCCCTCAGTTTTTTCCTGCGGTACCCACAAATTTGTGTGAATTCCTCTTTTTTGAAATGTCCTCCAATCTGCTAAGGTTCCTGGCTTGCCAGGAAGTGACCTGTCTTACTACCTTTAAGTCTGGGACCCTGTAAGGCAGAACAGACATGAGAGCAGTTTCCTAGGAGAACTTTGTAGGCATTGGTTCCACCCATGAAGTGGAACCCTTGATCTTTAAAGGTGGGTTTTTCATATTTGATTAAACGATATTTATTCTGAAATATGACGCTACATATATAGCCTTTATTACACATTCAGTTTGTTCAGTTATTTTCTGATTAGTTTTATTAAATGAATGCAAATAACTACATTGCCATTAAAAGTACAGAAACTCAATAAAAATGTTTGTTTCTGAACTTTGAGGAGTGAGAGAGAACAAAATGCAAACACATACTTATTAAATTGAGATTACACATAGATCAAGAAGATGATCCAGCAATTTCTTTCCTAAGTTTATATCCCAAAGAATTGCAAACAGGGACTCACACAGATACGTGTGTGCAAATATTCGTTGCAACATTATTCACAATAGCCAAAAGGTGGAAACAATCTAAATGTCTATCAACCGATGAATGGATAAACAAAATGTTATAGTATATACAATGGAATATTATTCAGCCATAAAAAGTGAAGTTCTGATAGATGCTACAATATGAATGAACCTTGAAAACATTATGCTAAAGGAAATAACCCAGATGTGAAAAGTTAAATATTGTATTATTCCACTTATATTAAATATCTAGAATAGGCACATTTAGAGAGACAGAAAATAGATTAAAGGTTACCAGGGGCTGAGAGCAAAGCAGAGGGAATGGAGAGTTATTACTTAAGGGGTAAAGAGTTTCTGTTTTGGGGTGATGAAAAAGTTTTGGAAATAGATATAGTGATGTTTGACCAATATTGTGAACGCAGTTAATGCCACTGAATCATACACTTAAAAATAGCTAAAATGCTAAATTTTGTGTTACAATATTATACCACAATTAAAGAAAAAAGAATAGAAATAGATCAAGAAGAGAGAGAAAGGGCTTTCTTACATAGTCATCACAAAATAGTATGTTAAAACCCCTACCAACATTATTTCAAAATAAATAATCACAATTAGATGTTATTCTTGAGTTCATTCAGTCGTTCTTAACTTATTCTCGTTTCATTGGACCTTGAGTCATCAGTCAGCTTTCATGAAATGATTTGGTACTGAATTCAAAAGCATCCTGGAAATCCTGAGTCCCTTTGACAATTTTCTAAGAGATGTCAGCTCCTAAGTCTATTCCTTGAAATTCCAATGGTTAAAAATACCTGGCAGAGTCCTTTTCATGTGACTCTGAGGATGTTCTTACTGTTGCAGACCAACTTTCTGGCCTGTGGCTTAAAAGAGAGCCTCAGGCAAGCATGAAAGGAAAGCAGAGGTGATCTGTTGATGACGAGTAGCTAACAGTATCAGAATGGAGAAGAGTAAAATTCCCTATTAGTGCAGGATACACACCTCTTTTGTGAGGTTTGGATCCATGTTTCTCCTTAGAGTAAGACATTATATTGTACTCTCTACTGATAAAATCAGAGAAAAGACATATTCCTGAAGCTTGAGCAGACAAAATTCCAGTGATGTTCTTCCAATCACTGCATGATTATTTGGTTATATGCGGCTGCTGTTTATGTGTAGAAAGGGATTAAAATCAGCAGATCTAGCAAATAAATGCTTGCGACTCTACTCTGTGCCCACTCTTCCATTTTATATTGCAATGCTCCATTGCCCCAACAAAGATATTTGTGGTTTTAATTTGCTCTGTCAGCCATGAATTAGTTTTTCCTTTATTGTACTAATTGAGGTACCAAAATTTTGAAAATCAGTGAAGTCAGTAATTTCTATACTTTGGAGGCTGGCGTATGTCTCTTTCTTTTTGATGAATGGTGCAGACCTTTACAACCTGTGTTAAAAATATAAGATCAGAAATACTTCCCCAACCCTTCTCAAGCCTACATTATCTTTAAAGTTGGTCCATTAATTACAAATTGTTAATATGAATTATGCAGGTATCTTATGCTATTTTTTCCACCAAAGAACTTTATTCCAAAACATCTGACTCTGACTGCTGACTCAATGCACACATATGCAAAACATGGTTATCAATTGGACAACCCTTGGGATAGAAAAACAAGTTGTTTAATTAAAGTCTGACTGCCTTTTTCCCAAGTTATATGCCTATTATTCATTTAGATGAGCTTAATAACAAATACAATTGTGAGGATAAGAAAAATAACACAAGTAATCACTCTTTAGAAAGCAGCATATTAGATTACAACTCACCATAGGGAGATTTCTTTCTACGTGTTTTTTAGCTTCTGTTAATGTCATGCCTGGACTCTTTGAATCTGTTCACATCTTCTCTCCAAATTAGGGCTGGTTATTGATTGGGAACTGGACAGTTTCAGGTGGAAGAAGTGATTAGAGGTAAGCGTCACCATCAATGATGCCCCAAGCTTCAGGATGGGTCTAGGTAGGAGAATGTCCTAACAGGTGGTAACATCATGACATCTGCCAACGGACAGAGGTTTGTTCAAGCAGGGGGCTGGTCGGAGAAGTGCGGAGGTGGGTATGGAGGCTTGAGGTCTGGAAGAGACTTTGGGGAAGTAAGGTACTGTTATGGCTCCAGAGATAGTGAGCTAAGGAGGCACTAGGTGGGAAACCAAAGCAGGAGTTATTGTCCAGTGCTCATAGCACCTTCTACTAACTCTTTCAAAGTGATTTGTCTCAAATCTGTGTTCACTACTAGAAGGCAAGGACAGTCTTGGTCTGGTTCACTGCTAAGATCCTAGCACTTGGCAAAATTCCTGGCACATAGTTGGTGCCAATAAATATTGTTGACTTAAAGAATGGAAGGAAGCAAAATTTTGGAGACATAGTTTCTAGAATTTTAGAAGTCAGGGGGCTTGATTTCAGAGAAAGCAGCAAGAGCCTAGGTAATGGATCTTGACACAAGTCCAGTGTAGGGCCCGTGTGACCCAAGTGCCTTGCAGAGAACTGAGCCTACTTGTAGAGCTCAAATGGCTTCAGTGTGATATCTCTAGGGACCCAGGCCGTCCCTATACAACCCCCTTAGAAGAAGATTGGAAACTTTCCCTAAATTTCATGTTATTTTCCTTCCCTTTATCTAGGGGCTCCTGCCTTCTGGGTGTATGGTCTGCTGGTCTGTTGCAGCAGGAAGCTGAGGTCACCACACAGAGCGAGGATCCAGGAAGAGTGGGAGACATGAGAAGAGTAACAAAGAGTCAGAATCTTGGTGAACAATCTAAATTCTGAATAAATACAGGTAACTGAATGCCATCAAAGAAGTGTGAATTCAAACGAAAATGAGCTCTTGTTTTCATCTCTTCCTATAGGACAAATGACTGCCCGAACACTGCTGGGAGTTTTTCCTGTGGCCAGGGTGAAATCTAGATCTTCAAATTGTTGGCAATGAAAAAATTGCTGTTTGGTGAGTCTTAAGAAGTCTCTGCACTCTGGGGTGGCAGCTGGAATTTGTCCCCATTTGTTTTCCCAGTAATGGAAGAGATCACCTTGTATGTTGAGAAAGGTACATATAAGGCACCCAGAGTTCGTGAGAACAGCACCAAAATGTGAATGAGGATGCTTTAGAAATTGGCATTTTAAGTTACACGCAAATTATATAAAGTTTGTCTTATTTGGGGGAAAATTGGATCTCTGTAAAGATTTTTGTAATAATATTTTTCTTTGGCTGAGGACAGGAAGGAGCAGTTGGGTCTAGACTGAAAGCTAGCATCTTGATCTTGGACTTTCCAGCCTCCAGAACTGTGAGAAATATATTTCTGTTGTTTATAAGCTACCCAGTTGATGGTATTTTTGTTACAACAGCCTGAATGGACTAAGATAAGAAGCAAAGAAATTTAAGGAATTAGTTAAAAATTTTTTCTTCACCTATTTTCTATTCTCGTTTTACTAACTTGCAGCTTCTAGCAAAGTTAGTATATGTTATATTCATTTTAGCTGTGCTTTGGGGAATTACGTGTCACACCTGTATCCACACTTGCAATGATGTAGATTCGGGTAAGCCATAGCTTTAAGGAAAGAAATTACTAGACGGCAACAATGACATGCAAAGAGGCCCAGAGCAGTGGTCTGGATGGGAGGGACAGCCAACTACTGGGATGAATTAGTGGATATTTTAAGAGTACCTTGAGGAATCTCAGAAATAATGAGGGAAATGAACTCAACAGAAGACAGGGACAGTGTGCTGTCTCGCAGAATGGGGCTGGGACTTTGCTCATTGAAGGGAAGGATAAAAATTTTTAATTGGTTATATTCAATGTAGATAAATTCTTGATTGGAATATATATCAGCATAATACTTTTGGGAAACTGTTAGGAAATATGTATCACATTCATACTCTTTGGCCCAGGAATCCTGTATTTTATCAGTGGTTGTCTTTAAAGGCAGTGATAATGGTGATTTATTTTCTACTTTTATCTTTTTTCCTTCTCAATGATGAGCACATTGTAATTGGACAAAATACACTTTATTCTTTAAACAAATATAAGCCTAAAATTCCTGAGAGCCAAACCAGATGGATTGTCAAGACCATAAAGTAATAAGATCTGGATTGTTAAGCCTTGGTCCCACAGTATACCACAGAATTCATACTGCCGGCCCGGCTTCCTAAACCAGTGATAATAAGCATCAGTTAAGGAATGAAGGTGAAATTACTTTGAAATCTTCACCTCTGATTCCAGTGGAAATTCAATCTTTTATTGTCTTCACCTACTTCCTCTCATTTGAATTCTTTTCTGATTTCTTCACCATTCAATCATCGTTCTGCATCACCATCATCCAGAGAGCATGCCTTCCTTCCCTGCACCTCAGAGAGGCACGTCGAACGGGTCTTCTTCACCTCTGTGCATTTACCTCCCGGACAGTTTTAGAATAATTATGATCACTCTATCTTGTTATTACTTTGACTTTGGTCTCACTAGTTATGTCCCTCAGATTTTCAAAATATGGAACACAAAGTTAGAAAGTGAAAATACGCTGTAACGTAGCCACATCTACACCAGTGCCTGAAGGTAACCATTTTAACATTTTGTTGATTATCTTTAAGAAATATATACCTAAATACATCCTAAAAGCAACAATAATAAACATTAACATTATTATATAATATAATAACAAAATATATAATTTATAATTATGTAAATATAATTTATAAACATATAATTAATATATAATTAATAATTATTAATACAATTTGATATATAATTAATATAATAATTATATAATACTTATAATATGATAAATATATTTCTAAAATATTGAATCATACTATGTATGGTATTTTTTCACCTCCCTTCACTTAAAATCACTTACAAAACTTTCCATATCAACACATGTTTCTAATTTTTAGCAGACCCATATTTTTGGTTGTACCATTTATATCTTCTTGTTTTCATTTCCACTTTTTGCTTTTACTAGTGGGGACATTTTTTCCTATATTTAAAAAAGTTCTTTTCTATATGAGTTTCTTACTCTGAGAATTTCCTGTTCGTTTTTCTATTGGGATGTTTATTTTGCTTCTTACTGATTTGTCGACAGTCTTTGTGTATTAACACCACTGTCCACGGCATGGACATCCATTTCCATTTCCATCCATCATCCATTTCCCAGTTTGTCATTTTTCTTCTGATTTTATTTAAGGTGATTTTTTTTTTTTTTTTTTTTTACAAGAAGAGCTTTAAAAAACATTATGGAGTCCAATTTATCAGTCTTTGAAAAAGAGACGCTGAGAAAAGATGGTCCCTGCTGTGCTTCTGGACGAGGTCGTGTCTCGTGACGACTTCTGGAGCTGCTGCCACCATGTTGGGATCATCACCCAGATGGTTTCCTCTTGCCTGTTTCTGCAAACACAACTCCCCCAAACAAGCACTTTTCTGTTTTCAATCTTACATCACATTTCCTCTTCAATGCTGTATATCAATGAGATCATACCATACGTAGTATTTGTATCCATTTTCTTTTATTCAGCAGAGATTCATCATGGTATTGTGAGTATCAAAGTCTGTTACCTGTTATTGCTGAGCATGTTCCATTGCGTGAATAAACCAGAAAGTGTTTATTTATTCTCCTGTTGATGGACATTTGGGTACTTTCCAGTTTGGGGCTATTATGAAGAGAGTTATTATGTGTGTTCTTCTACAAGTCTTTTTGTGGCTGAATATTTTCATTTCATGTGGATAAATGCCTAGGAGTGGAATTGCTAGGCAGTTGGGTAGAGTAATTTAACTATATAAGAAATTGCCAAGTGATCTGCTAACAGGTTGTACCATTAAATACTCCTGCCAACAATGAATGAGAGTTCCAGCTCTGCATCCTCACTAATAGTTGGGATTGACAGTCTTTTAAATAGTAGCTAGTCTAGTGGGTGTGCAGGGGTTTTTATTTGCATTTTTCTAATAACTAATGATGTTGACCACTTTGTAAAGTCTAAGCTTTTTGTTTATTTTTAATTGAGTTTATCTTTTTATTATTGAGTTGTTCTTCATATTTTCTGTATACAAGCCTTTTGTCAGATAATTTATAAATATTTTCTCTCACTCTTGCTTATTCATTTTCCTAATGATGTATTTTGATGAGCAGAAGTTTTTACTTGGATGAAGTCCAGTTTAATCGATGCTTTTTCTTAATGGTCATTGCTTTTAGTGTCCTGTCTAAGCAATCTTTGCTTATACTCAGGTTGTGAAGATATTTTCCTGTTTTTATTTTTCTAGAAGCTTTAGGTCAATTGTTCATCTTGAATAAATTTTTCTGTTTTGTATAAAGTAAGGATCCAGGTTCAATTATTTTTCATATGGATGTGCAGTTTTTGCAGCACTATTGCACTATTTGTTGAAATGACTGTTTTTTTTCTCATTGTATTGCTTAGATGCCTTTGTCAAAAATTAATGACTGACTTATTTATTTTATTTTATTTTAGGCCGGGGGAACACTGGATGCCACGGAAGACATCCTAAAGCTCCGAAGACCCCAGGAGCCCCCTCCCCACCCCTGCAGCTTCCCTCCATCCCCTTAGAACAGCTGTTTCTGCACCTGGCAGCATTTACTTTGCTCTGTGTCCTGAAAACAGCCACCTAAGTGCCACCCTTCATAGCATTTTGCCGTATCCACGAACCACCACTATTGTCACTAATTTCATACTTTTCTTCAAATTGACTCACTTTTTTTCACTTTATTTTTATTTATTTATTTTAATTTTTTGTTTATTGCAGTAACATTGGTTTATAACATTGCCTAAATTTCAGGTGTACATCATTATACTTCTATTTCTGCATAGATTACATCATATTTACCACCCACATACTAATTACAACCCATCACCACACACATGTGCCAAATTATCCCTTTCACCCTCCTCCCTCCCTCCTTCCCCTCTGGTAACCACCAATCCAATCTCTGTCTCTATGTGTTTGTTTGTTGTTGTTATTATCCACTACTTAATGAGTGAGATCATACGGTATTTGACCTTCTCCCTCTGACTTATTTCACTTTGCATAATACCCTCAATGTAATGACTTATTTATATAAAGTGTGGGTCTACTTCTGGATTGTCTATTCTGTTTGATTGATCTATTTCCCTATCCTATGCCAGTACCATATAGTTTTAATTACTGAATATCTTAAAGTCAGGTATTGTATGTCCTCCAACTTTATTTTTTTTTATTAAAAAAAATTTTGGATAATCTAGGTTTTTTTTAATGTTCATATAAATTTTTAAAAAGAGCCTGCCAGCATTGTGATTGGTGTTGTGATGAATCTGTTGATAAATTTGGGGAGAATTAACATCTTAACCGTATTGAGACACCCAGTTTATGAACATAGAATATCTGGCTATTTATTTGTCTTTAATTTTTCTGAATAATGTTTGTAGTTTTAGTGGAGATGTCTTGCAAATCTTTTATTAGATTTATGTCTAAGTATTTTATGTTTTTGCATCAAATTGTAAATAGTTTAAAAATTTTTTTCAAATGTTTATTACTAGTGTATAGAAGTGCAATTGATTTTTGTATATTGACTGTATATTATGACTGCTGCATTCATTTATTAGCTCTAGTAATTTTGATACTATTGCAAATGGACTTATTAATAAAATTTTTCTTGCTAACTTTTTGCTGCTAGCGTATAGGAAGATAATTGATTATTTTATATTTAACTAGGCAAATTCACTTTTAGTTCTAGTATTTGCTTTGTAGATTTCTTAGGTTTTTTTTTTTTTTGAGGAAGATTGGCCCTGCATTAACACTTGTTGCCAATCTTCCTTTTTTCTCCCCAAAGCCCCAGTACGTAGTTGTGTATCATAGTTGTAGAGTTATAGCTTTTCTATATGGGCCGAGGCCTCAGTATGGCTTGAGGAGCGGTGAGTAAGTCCGAGCCTAGGATCTGAACCCGCGAACCCCAGGCCTCCGAAGTGGAATGCTCGAACTTAACCCCTACACTACTGGGCGGCCCTGCAGGATTTTTTTTAAATGATAAAAATCGAGTCATCTGCAAACAGATACAATTTTACTTCTTCCTTTCAAATATTTTTATTATCTTTTAGCACTGGTTAAGACCTTGAATTATTGAATAGAATTGGTGAGAACTGACATTTCTTGCCTTTTTTTAATCTCGGGAAGAAAGTTTTCAGTCTTTCACTATTAAATGTCATGTTAGCTTCAAGTTTTTTTTTTTTTTTTGTGAGGAAGATCAGCCCTGAGCTAACATCCATGCCAGTCCTCCTCTTTTTTTGCTAAGGAAGACTGGCCCTGGGCTAACGTCCGTGCCCATCTTCCTCTACTTTACATGGGACGCCGCCACAGCATGGCTTGACGAGTAGTGCAACGTGGCGTGCCCGGGGTCTGAATCCGGGGCTGCCACAGCGGAGCAGGCGCACTTAACTGCTATGCCACTGGGCTGGCCCGAGGGAAGTTCCCTTCTATTCCCAATTTTCTGAGAGTTTTTATGATAAATGGATATTGAATTTTTGTCAAATGCTTTTTCTTCATCTATTGAGATGATCATGTGGTTCTTGATTATTCTATTAAAATTGTGGGTTATGTTGATTGAATTTCAAATGTTAAAATGACCTTGCATGGCTGAGATAAACCGAACTTGGTTGTGGTATATTGTGCTTTATCCGTGTTGTTGGATTCAACTTTTTAGTATTTTTATGAGGATTTTGTGTCTCTTTATGAGAAAAACTGGACTGTAATTATCTTATCTTATAATGTCTCTAATCTTGTCATTTCTTCCTCAGGTTTTTGTATCAGGTTTATGATGAGCTCATAAAATGAGTTGAGAAGTGTTCACTCCTTCTCTATCTTGTTAAAGACTTTGTGTAGGATTGGCATCATTTCTTCCTTAATGTTTGGATTCATCACTGAAACCAATTGGGCCTGGGTTTCCCTTATGGGAAGACTTTGATAAAAAATTGAAATTCTTAAATAGAGTGTATTTAGATTTTCTGGTTCATCTTGTTTCAATTTATATATGCTATTTTGTCAAGGAATTTGCTCACTTCATTTATATTGTCAAATTTATTGACATAAAGTTGTTCACAATATTCCCTTAGTAGTTTTTTAATGCTTGTAGGATATGGAGAGATATCCTCTTTTCCATTCCTTTTTTTTTTTTTTTTTTTTTTTTTGGTGAGGAAGATTGGACCTGAGCTAACATCTGTGCCAATCTTCCTCTATTTTGTATGTGGGGCGCCACCACAGCATGGCTTGATGCACCCGGATCCGAACCCATGAACCCCAGTCCACCAAATTGGAGCACGTGAACTAGCCACTATGCCACTGGGTTGGCCCCTCTGTTCCTAATTTTAATGATTTGTGTTTTCTTGTCTTTTTTTCTTCATCAGTCTTGTTAGAGTTATCCATCTTATTAATCTTTTCAAAGAGCCAACTTCTGATTTAATTTTCTCCATTGTCTGCTTTCAATTTCATGATTTCTGTTCTTATTTTTCTTAATCGGTCGTGCTAGAGATTTATCAGTTTTAATTATTTCGAAGAACCAATATCTGGATTTGTTAAATTTTTCTACTATTTGTTTTCTATTTCATTGACTTGCGCTCTTATTTTTATTATTTCCTTTCTTCCAACAACTTTGGGTTTAACTTTTCTTCTAACTTCTTATAGTAGGGAGTGATTTTCATCTTTCTTCTTTTTGAATATAAAGCTTTAAATTTCTCTCTAATCACAGCTTTAGTTTTTTTCCCACAAATGTTGATATGTTGTATTTTCCTTATATTTCATTTTAAATATTTTCTAATTTCTCTCATAATATTTTTGACTGGTGGATCATTCAGAAGCATATTGTTTAACTTTTAAGTAATTAGGGCTTTTGCAAATATCTTCTTTTTATTTATTTCTAAAATTCAATTCCATTTTGGTCAGAGAATATATTCTATGATATTTCAGTTGTTGAAATGCATCAGAATTTAGTTTATGATGCAGCTGTATCTTTTCTATGCACTTAAAAAGAATGTGTATTTTGCAATTGTTGAATATATTTTTTATCTATATCACTTAGGCCAAAGTGGTTTGTAGCATTATTTAGATCTTCTATATCTTAACTGAATTTTTCCTAGTTGTTCTATCAATTACAAGAAAAACGGTGTTAAAAATCTCCCACTATTAGTGTGCATTTGCCTATTTTCCCTTTAATTCTTTAAAGTTTTTTTCATGTATTTTGAAGCGCCATTATTAGGTTCATTTGCACTTATGACTGTTTTTGTTCCTTATAATTAATCTTTATATTATTAAGAAATGTCTTTTTTATAAATCTCTGGCAATTCTCCTTGTTTTGATTTCCATTGTATCTGAGACTAAAGTACTCACTCCAGCTTTCTTATACTTAGTCTTTGGTTGGATATCCTTTTCCACTTAAAGATTTTCAACCTGTATGTCTCTTTTTATTTAAAGAGCATCTTTTGTAAACAACACATATTTGGGGATAGCTTTTTTTTTTTTAAGTCGATCAAACAATTTTTGCCTTTTATTTGGAATGTTTGGTCCATTAACATATAAAGTGATTATTAACATGTTAGCTTTAAATCTACTCTTTGTTATTTTTTTTTTCCTGTCTTGCCTGTTTTTTGTTCCATTTATCTTTCTAAGCCCTCTTTTGTAATGTTAAACAATTTATTATTCCATTTTCACTTCTCTGTTGGATTTTAGATATACTTTTTTTTTTAGTGGTTATTCTAAGAATTACAGTATGCATTCTTAGTTTATCAATGTCTTTTTAGAGTAAACATTTTATTCTTTTCAGAAGGTATAGCCTTGCAATAGTGTAGTTCTATTTACCCTTCATACTTTGTCCTCTTGTCATATGTATTGCCTTTACACAATTTAAAACCTTGGTAGTATAGTTAACTCTGCTTTAAAGAGTTATATGATTTTAAAGATATTAAAGAAAAAATTAAATGTCTTTTTAAAAAAATTATTTTATTGAGATCCTATTGGCTTATAACATTGTCTAAATTTCAGGTGTACATTATTATATTTTCAGTGCTCTTCATTCCTTTCTGTAGATCTGAATTTCCATCTGGTATCATTTTTCCTCCAGTCTGAAGAACTTACAGAATTTTCTTAGTGAAGGTTTGCTGGTGACAGATTTTCTCAGTTTATATTACCTGAAAATATCTTTTATCTTTATTTTTGTAGGACATTTTTTCTGGATATAAAATTCTTGGATGACATTTGTTTTTCCTTCAGCACTGTAAAGATGCTTTCCATGTTTTTATGGATTCTATTGTTTCCGATGGGACATTTACCATTATTTATATTGCTGTTTCCTTATATATAATATATTGTTATTCTCTGGCTACTTTTAGGATTTTCTCTTTATCTTTGGCTCTCAGCAGTTTGATTATGATGTGCCTAGGTGTAGTTCTCTCTGTGCTTTTCCTATTTTCATTTTGCTAGCTTCTTAGAACTATATGTTGATGTTTTTCACCTAATATGGTAAATTCTCTGCTGTCATTTCTTTATATTTTGTTCTGCTCCATTTTTCTCTCTCTCAATATTCTGTTATAGGTTGTTGAAGTTCTGTTCATTTTGTTTTGATTCTTTTTCTCTATGTCCTTAGCACGGGATAAATTTTATTAATCTGTTTTCAAGTTCATAGACTCTTTCCTCTGCTGCTCGTAATCTGCTAGAAAGCCCACCGAGTGAATTTTTCATTTCAGATATTGTACATCTCATTTATTAAATTTCCATTTGATTCTTTTTTATAGTGCTTCTCTGCAAAATTTCCCCATCTCTTTATTCATTATGATCATATTTTCTTTTAAGATCTTAAACATATTTATAATGGCTACTTTAAAGTTTTATCTGCTGGTTCTAACATCTGGGTCATTTGGGGACCTGTTACTATTAACTACCTTTTCTCTTGCCTGTAGGTCACATTTTCCTGTTTCTTTGCATTTCTACTAATTTTGGAGTATATGCTGAACATTGTGCATGATATGTTGTAGGGAATACGAGTTATGTTGTCTTGCTATAAAAGGTGTTAAAATATTTTTCTGATGGACATTAAATCCTGTCAAATTATTTGGACCCTGTCAGAATTGTTTCTATTCTTTGTGAAGGTTGGTCTATTTCAGTTTTGGGCCAAATTCTAAGGTGTGGCTCTCACTCTAACATATGGCTATTGTCAACTGAATGTCCCCTGTAGTCGGTGTCGTCTCTTGATTATAACTGTGATGGAACTCCAGTGTCTCCTAACACTGCCTCATATATCATTGGTTAGCTCTCATCTCTGTAGCAGGCTGTCTCTGCTTGGCTTTGCAGAATCTCACCCTGTTGCAGAATCAATCCAATCCTCAGCCTAGCATGTTTTACTGAGTACTCATGAGGTTCCCCCACCCCCAACCCCACCTCATACAATTCTCTTTTCTTATGTACCTTGTTCTGAAAATTGCCCCTGCTTGCACAGCCTGGAACTCCAATATCTGCCTCCTCAGTTCAGCAGCCCTGCTGCTCTGCTTGGCTCCACCTTCCTGATCCGTGGCAGAAAATATCATCAGGCAGAAAATCAGGGCAGTTGTGGAGCAACTGTAGGACTTATTTCATACGTTTCCCTTCTCTCAAAGATTACATCCTGTATTGCCTGTGTGTCAGTGTCTGACAGTTGACTCACATATTTTGTCCAGTTTTGTAATTGTTGAGAAGGCAAGTTCAGTACCAGTTACACTGTTATGGCCAGCAGGAGAAATTTCTGTGTATGATTTTTTAACAATTCTGGTTTTTGTACTTGACATCCAAATAGCTCTCTCCTCTTTCATTAAGGTTAACATCCTTGTGTGTGTCAATTCTTTCATTTTTTTCACGCTCATATAATCTCTTTCTCTTCATGCATATGTAATCTCTATCATACAGAGTTTGCAAGTCATTATTTGTTTTATAAAAATGGATAGGAATATATATATGTATATTTGTATATGTATATATATTTATTTATGGGAATATATAATTATAAATAATATATGTATGGTATATATATAGCTCCTCTGTATTTATATTCATATACTTTTCAGTGTCTCTCTTTTCTTATTAAATAATACATCTCTTATAAGTCAATTTTTATAGATCCAAATCATTCCTTCTAATGTTGTGAATGTTTCAAAAGTTATTCAACAGTTAATCTTGAAAGGAAATGACTAGTGGAGCTATTCAGTCTACTTTTTTAGTAGGCAAATTTAATTATAGTTTACATGTATATTTGGAGTTCGTTGTATAGGTTTGTGTCATTTCTCTAGTTTTATAATAGATAAAATTTCATTCTCCATTTTATTTTTTTTTATTCTCTTCTGTGATTTCTGGGAAGGAGTTATGCAAACATGTATTCTCTAGACCTTATTTCTCAGAAGTCCTAACAGAATATTCTTAATAAATTCTTGTTCAACAAATAAATTAACAACTAGTATGCAAGTAGATATAGCAAAATTTTAGTGGTTAAAATGACTATAATATTTTCACTCTCTTAGCTACTTTTTTTCTATAGTCTTGTTATAAAATAGCACATATTCATTTTCGTAAATTAGCAAAGGAACATAAAAAATAATCATTTGCAATCTTATTGCCTAGTGAAGATCACTCAATAATTTCTGATTTTTTATTCAATGCATATGTGGATACATATATGTATATCCATTACATTGTATAATTCTCTATCTTGCTTTCACAATTATATAGCTTGAGAAATTTACTTTAATTAAATATTCTTTAAAAAGACTTTTTTTAATGACTGCATAAACTTCCATTTTATGATGTACCTTAGCTTAACCAACTCCTTGTTCTTGAATACTTAGGGTTTTTTTTCACTATTTTAAACAACAGTGCAAGGAACATCCTTCGACATAAACCTCTGTCTACATTCCTCAGTCCTTCTTATCCACTGTTACTGAATTCTGTAAAATGGTTTTGAATTTAGGAAGCTGGGACATCTCATTTGGATTTAAGTCTTGCCTGTGTCCCAACTCTGAGATAATCTTAGATTATAATGTTCATTTTAGTTAGAGCACGTTAAAAAGAAGCATTTATAGAATGTTTTAAAATATCTCCATTCCTTTGGAAGTCCATAGGCTCCCTGAAAAGGAATTTGACTGTTTCTGGGCAGCCCAGCATTTAATCCCAACGTGTCACCTGTTTCTATGAAGTGAGGTTTCTATTACTTCCTGGATTGCTCTAGTCTATCAGAGGTCACCATCTCCAATTTAGCCTAGATGTGAATGGGAAAATACCCTGTACAGCCCTAGCATCCAAAGAACATTGGTGTCAAATTCAATTACTGGAGATGGAGACCTTTTTTTTCAAAGGTCTCTGAATCCATTTAAAAGCTTCTCAGATTCCTAGCACTTGTGCTGATGGTGAATGGATCTCCCACACAGGCCTTCTGACAGCTTTTTGTAATTTCACATTGTCAACTGCTTTTGTGGTTGGAGTTTCATTTACTGAAAAAAAATCTCATGTGGAAGTAGAGACAGTTATGTCTGTAACATATGTCTGAGTGTGCCTGAGTGGAGTGAATATTGTAGATGCATAATAACCTAAGCTGATTTCATTTCATGTAGCTTTTCTCTTTTCTGATTCCTGATGTTGATTTTCCAAATGTAAGATATTAATTCTGGATTGCTGTGGCCACAAGTTCCGTTAAGTTCCTTGTGAGCCTCTAAGGAAAGAAAGTGTTCTTGAAGTCTTTTTTCATTTTATTTTAAAATTCTTTTTTGTGGAAAGTCTCTACATTTCCTTTTGTTCAATTTGGAGAGCTTTTTCTTTTCTGTGATTACGGAATAAATGAATTCATGTTGAATTGAGGAAATGGCACAACATATTTTTTTTTCTATACCTGAGAAATTTGTTTTCACAATTACATTTCAGTAAAACCACCTAACAGTCATGAAAGATTAGCACTATTTTCTCTCTCCGCCACACAGCCTTATAATTTGTCTGGAGCACAAACAAATCAAGAAATGCAGCTTTGCACACTGTTTTGAGTATTACAGAATATTGCTTTAACTATTGGGTCAGTCCAGGGTACATAAGCCTGCCATTTAAATCATTAAGAACTATTTCCAGAGAAGATACACTTTATACTGCTGATTGAGCTTCTCTTTCATCCTTTTAAGTTCAAATTTCATAATTAGAACACAGTGAACAATAGAATTCTCACAGAAGAATAAAGACATCTTTTTGGCTTCCTTTCTACTATTGCCTTTGAACATGGAATAAATGACATATTCTACAGCCTTGCTAAATCTTCTGTTCTCTCTCACACCGTCATATTTCTGACTATTTCAATGAGAAAAAGAGAACTCAGATGGTGTTACCCTCAGACAAAACTTCAAAAGTTCAGACTAAACAAGACTAACTGGTGGCAGCCATTAAAGGGTTATTTTGGAAGATAATTTGCCAACATATTTGGAATGCTAGTCTCCAAGAACAGCCGCCATGTTGTCTCTCCAATTTTTTTTTGTTTTATTCTCCTTTGCTTTTTTAGCTAAATTTTTATAAGCATCACTCATGTTCAAGCCAAATTTTTCTTGTAATTCTCATGAACGGAATCTCCATTCTGACCTGCGTGAATTCTGCCTATGGTGATAAACCTTGTAGAATGGAAAAGTTTCATTTGAGCTATGTGATGTCAAGTTAAACTAAAACCCACGTTTGAAGTTCAGAGTAGCTACCCTCATTCCCTGGGGGGAGCCAACTGGTTCCCCAAGATATGAATCAGTTGAGCATTCATATACAAGTTGTTTTGTGAACATTAAAGTTTTCATTTCTCTGGGACAAATACATAAGAGTGTTTCCTGGGTTGTATGGTAAGCACATTTTAGCCTTTAAAGAAATTGCCCGACTATTTTCCAGAGTAACTACCATTTGCATTCCTATCATCAACATATGAGAGATGCAATTTCTCTGCATGGTCCTCAGCATTTGGTGGTGTTACTATTTTATTTTTGCTATTCTAATAGATGTGTAACGATATCTCATCACGGTCCTAACATTTGCATTTCCTGGATGTCTGGTGATGTAGAGCATCTTTTCTCGTGCTTATTCACCATTTGGATATCCTCTTAGGTGAAATGGCATTTCATGTGATTTGCCCTTTTGCTAATGGATTGTTTGCTTTGCTATTGAGTTTGGAGAGTTTTTATATGTTACAGATATCTGTGTACAGATACACAGATATCCTTTGTCACATATGTGGTTTGCAAACATATTCTACCAGTCTGTAACTTGTGTTTTCATCTTCTTAAAGGGGGTTTCACAGCACAAAAGTTTTTAATTTTGATGAAATTCAATTTGTTATTTTTTTTCTTTTATGGATCGTGCATTGGGTGTCGCGTGTAAGAACTCTTAAACAAGCCCTAGGTCCCAAATATTTGATCTTATGTTTCCTTCTGACAGTTTTAGAGTTTTACATTTAAATTTATGATCAATTTTCAGTTAATTTTTGTATAAGGTGTGAAACTTAAGTTGAGGTTCATGAGTTGCCTAAGGATATCCAATTGCTCCAGCACCACTTGTTGAAAAGACTATCTTTCTTCCATGTAATTGCTCTTGCACCTTTGCCAAAAATTAGTTGGCTGCATTTGTGTGGGTCTGTTTCTAATATTTCTGTTGTGTTCTATTAATCTATGTGTTTCTCCCTCAGCCAATTTAACATAATCTTGATATTGTTTGTGTATGATGAATCTTGAAATTGGATAGAGGGATTCCTCTGACTTAATTCTTCTTTTTCAAAATTTTTAGCTAGGAATTATGTTAATTTGTATATCGATTTGAGGAAAATTGACATCTTTATTATATAGAGCCTCCCAATCCATGAAAATGGTATGTTCCAGTTATTTAGATCTTCCTTGATTTATTTCATCAATATTTTGTAATTTTCAGCATACAGATCCTATACAGATTTTGTTAGATTTATACCTACATCTATTTTTTAAGTGATTATAATTGATATTGTATTTTAAAATAATATTTTTTAGAGAAGTTTTATATTTACTAAAACCATGAAGAGAAATTGTGAACATAGTACAGAGAATTCCCATATTCTCCATGCCCAATTTCCTATATATTAACATCTTCCATTATTATGGTATGTTTGGTAAAATTAATGAGCCAATATTGATACATTATTATTATTTTTTTTAATTTTCTGTTTATTGCAGTAACATTGGTTTATAACATTGTAAAAATTTCAGGTGTACATCATTATACTTCTATTTCTGCATAGATTACATCATGTTCACCACCCAAATACTAATTACAACCCATCACCACACACATGTACCGAATTATCCCTTTCACCCTCCTCCCTCCCCCCTTCCCCTCTGGTAACAACCAATCCAATCTCTGTCCCTATGTGTTTGTTTATTGTTGTTATTATCTACGACTTAATGAAGGAAATCATACCGTATTTGACCTTCTCCTTCTGACTTATTTCACTTTGCATTATACCCTCGATGTCCATCCATGTTGTCACAAATGGCTGGATTTCATCGTTTCGTATGGCTGAGTAGTATTCCATTGTGTATGTATACCACATCTTCCTTATCCATTCGTCCCTTGATGGGCACTTAGGTTGCTTCCAAGTCTTGACTATTGTGAATAACGCTGCAATGAACTGAGGGGTGCATGTACCTTACAAATTGGTGTTTTCAAGTTCTTTGGATAAATACCCAACAGTGGAATAGCTGGATCATATGGTAGCTCTATACTTGATTTTTTGAGGAATCTCCATACTGTTTTCCATAGTGGCTGCACCAGTTTGCACTCCCACCAGCAGTGTATGAGAGTTCCCTTCTCTCCACATCCTCTCCAACACATGTTGTTTCCTGTCTTGTTAATTATAGCCATTCTGATGGGCATGAGGTGATATCTCATTGTAGTTTTGATTTGCATTTCCCTGATAGTTAGTGATTTTGAACATCTTTTCATGTGTCTGTTGGCCATCTGTATATCTTCTTTGGAGAAATGTCTGTTCAGGTCTTTTGCCCATTTTTTAATTGGGTTGTTAGTTTTTTTGTTGTTGAGATTCATGAGTTCTTTATACATTTTGGAGATTAAGCCCTTATCAGAAGTATGGTTTGCAAATATCTTCTCCCAATTATTAGGTTGTCTTTTCGTTTTGTTGATGGTTTCCTTTGCTGTGCAGAAGCTTTTTAGTTTGATGTAGTCCCATTTGTTTATTTTTTCTATTGTTTCTCTTGCCCGGTCAGACGTGGTGTTTGAAAAGATGTTGCTAAGACCGATGTCGAAGAGCGTACTGCCTATGTTTTCTTCTAGAAGTTTCACAGTTTCAGGTCTTACATTCAAGTCTTTAATCCATTTGGCGTTAATTTTTGTGTCAAGTTTAATTCTATTATTGTTAGAGAACATATTTTGCATAGTTTCTACTCTTTTAAATTTATCAAGGTGGTTGTAGAGCCCAGAATATGACACATCTTAGTGAATATCCCATGTTCATTCAAAATGAATGCATATTCTGCTATTGTAGGGTGAAGTGTCTATAAGCGTCAATTAGGCCAAGTTGGTTAATAATTTTGTTTATGTTTTCTATATTTTACCTCATTTCTGTCTACTTTTTCTATCAATAATTACTGAGCAAAGAGTGAAGTCTCCAATAATAGTTGTGGATTTTTTAATTTTTTCTTTTGTTCCTATCAGATTTTTCTTCATGTGTTTTGGTCTTTGTTGTTAGGTGAATACCTATTTAGACTTTTACATTAAAAAGTTCATTAAAAGAACACATTAGTTCTTGTCAAAGTGACTCTTTTATCATTGTTTAATGTTTCTCTTTATCCCTGGTAATATTCACTGTTCTGAAGTTCACTTTGACTAATATTAATATAACCACTCAAGTTTCTTTTGATTTCTGTTTGCATGGTATGACTTTTTTTCATTAGAAGACTTTTAACCCATCTGTGTCTTTACATTTAAAATGTGTTTCTTATAGACAGCACATAGCTGGGTCTTTCAGAAATTGAATCTGACAGCTTCTCTCTTTCATTTGATATGTTAAGACCATTTATCATTTACATTTAATAAAATTATTGCTATTGACATGATTGGAATTTACAGTTTGTCCTCTTGCTCATCTGCTTCCCTTTTCCTACCTTCTTTTAGATCATTTGAGTTATTTTAATATTTCATATTAACTTATCTATTAGACTGTGTCTCTTTTATATCCTTTTTTTAATGTTTGCTCTGGAGATTACAGTATATATCTAAGTGTAGAGATATACAATTCTGCTCAATTCTAATTTTTATAACTGATGATTATTTTAAGATTTTCCTCATATGAGTTTTAAACATTTACCACTTCAAATATAATGTAGAGTCCTTAAAACTGTATAAGCCCCTTTACTCTCCCCCACCGACCTTTATGTGATAATTGTCACATGTAGTACATCTACATGCATTGACAACTCAACCAGAGAGTGTTAAAATTTTTTTTCTTTTGTTGTTTAATAGGAGAAAAAAATAGTCCTTGATATTTACCAAGATATTTGTCATTTTTGTTGCTCTTAATTTTTGAACATACAAGTTTCCCTCTAGTATCATTGCTGAATTTGGTTTGCCTTTTTTTTTTTTAAATTGTGGTAAAATATACATAACATAAAACTTACCATCTGAACCATTTTTAAGTGAACAGTTCAGTAGTGTTAAGTGCATTCACATTGTTGTGCAACCAATCTCCAGAAATCTTTCATCTTACAAAACTGGAACTCTATACCCATTAAACAAAACTCCTCATCCCTCCCTCCCCACAGTCCCTCGCAATCACCATTCTACTTTCTATCTTTATGAATGTTACTACTCTAAGTACTTCATACTTCTAAGTATGATTCCAGTATTTGCCTTTTTATTACGGGCTGGGTATTTCACTTACCATAATGTCCTCAAGTTTCATCCATGTTACAGCATGTGTCAGAATTTCCTTCCTTTCTAAGATGACTAACATTCCATTGTATGTAATACAATGTGTATACACACAAAATGTGTAATACACATTTTGTTTAGCCATCCATCAATCAGTGAAGACTTAGATTGCTTTCTATCTCTTGGCTATTGTGAATAATGTCGATGAGAACATGGGTGTACAAATACCTCTTTGAGATCTTGTTTTCGATTCTTTTGGGTATGTATCCAGAAGTGGAATTGCTGGACCATAGCCATACTCTTCTTGATAGTGATTGCATCATTTTACATTCTCACCAACAGTGAAGAAGTGTTCCAGTTTATACACATCCTCTCCAATACTTGTTATTTTCTATTTTTTTGATAGTAGTCATCCTAATGCATGTGATGTGGTGGTTTTCTAATATTTTAGTTTGAATTTTTACTTCTCTATTCATAGTAAATATTGGCCTATAATATTCCCTTCTTTTATTATCTTTGTCTATTTTTTATCAAAATTATTTTATTCTCTATGAAATAAGTTAAAGAGCTCGACCTTTCTATTCTCCAGAAAGTTTTGCATTACAGAAGGCATATATTTTTCTTAAACATTTGGTAAATCTTTAAATTTAAAACTGCTTCTCTATATGATACTATTTCTTTTTATTTCTAATAATGTTCATTTATTACATCCATTTTTTCTTCTTGATCAGTCTTACCAACGATTTGTTAATTTTATCAGACTTTTCAAATAAATTTTCTTTTGCTGATCCTCTAGATAAATTATTTGTTTCCTCTTTATTGTTATTAATTTTTTATTTCCTCATTTCAGGTTTCTTTTGGGTTTACTCAATGGTTAGTGTTATAACTTTTTTTTGTGTGTGTGAGGAAGATCAGCCCTGAGCTAACATCCATGCCAATTCTTCCTCTTTTTGCTGAGGAAGACTGGCCCTGGGCTAACATCTGTGTCTATCTTCCTCCCCTTTATATGGGACACCGCCACAGCATGGCCTGACAAGTGGTGCCTCGCTGGGAGCCTAGGATCCGAACCTGGGCCGCCAGCAGCAGAGCGCATGCACTTAACTGCTACGCCACGGGGCCGGCCCCTTGTTTTCTAACTTTTTAATTTGAATGCTTAGCTCATTGCATTCCTATAATGTTTCCTTTATTAATATATAAGACTAACACTTTCCTCCAAGTACATCTTTAGCTGCATCCTATAAGTTTTGATATGAAGTTATGATATGAGTTGTTATTTTTGTTGTTCTGTTTTAGATATTCTATAAACTCTGTTATGATTTTTCCAGAAACCTATGAAAAATTTAATAGTAATTAAAAAATTCTAAATGCATAATGTTTGGTTTCTATGTATACTCATATTGTGTTTTAGTGAGTGAATGCAAAGAAAAAGCTCTGGAAGTTTATATACCAAAATGGTAATAGTAGTTATCCCTAAGTGTTGGAATTTAAAGAGGCTTCTTTTGTTCCCTGTGAATTTTTTTGTATCTTCTAAATTTGAAATGTGAGTATGCATTCTTTTTTACTAGAAAAACAAAGCTGTTTACATTTATTGGGGATTAAAAAAAGAGCTCAGAGGAATATAAACTATCTGCATATGAGAACTTATTTGTCACCATCTGCAGATTTTAGGATTCAGAATTTACTCATTGAAATACCAAAGCAAAAAACAAAACAAAATAAGAAAATCCTACTAATTTCCTTGGCATGGATTTTTTTTTTTTTAATTTTTTGTTTATTGCAGTAACATTGGTTTATAACATTGTAAAAATTTCAGGTGTACATCCTTGTACTTCTATTTCTGCATACATTACATCATGTTCACCACCAAAATACTAATTACAACCCATCACCACACACATGTACCGAATTATCCCTTTCACCCTCCTCCCTCCCCCCTTCCCCTCTGGTAACCACCAATCCAATCTCTGTCCCTATGTGTTTGTTTATTGCTGTTATTATCTACTACTTAATGAAGGAAATCATACGGTATTTGACCTTCTCCCTCTGACTTACTTCACTTTGCATTATACCCTCAATGTCCATCCATGTTGTCACAAATGGCTGGATTTCATCCTTGGCATGGATTTTAAAGCAAATATGTGGTTAGTTATAAATTTTCTGTTTATATTTGAAAAGAACTATATGTTCCATCATTGTTGGCACTTTCTTTTGAGTTCACATTTTTGTATTTAATTTTGTTTTATTTTATCCACTATTTCAACATGTTTGTAGTTAAGGGATGGGGGTTGAGTCTACTAGGTCAATTATGAAATCTGGAGGCTTATGTTTTGTTTGCTTGCTTGTTTGATTGTTAATATATCCGAATCTGTGCTGGATTAGTATATCCTGGGGGACAGACATCAGGTTTTATTATTTATCTCTGTATTCCTAGACACAGAACCTAGCATGTTATAGAAATTTTTAAAATGTTTCATGAATGGGTGAATTTTGAAACAGGTCAAGGATACAAACTTCCAGTTATAAGATAAATAAGTACCAAAGATGTAATGTACAGCATGATGACTACAGCTAATACTGCTGTATGGTATATTTGAAAGTTGTTAAGAGAGTAGACCTTAAAAGTTCTCGTCACAAGGACAAGAATATATATATATATTTCTGTGGCTATATGAGGTGATGGATGTTAACTAAACTTATTGTGGTAATAATTTTGTGGTATATGTAAGTCAAGTCATTGTACTGTACACCTTAAGCTTATCAAATGCTGTATGTCAATTATATCTCAATAAAACTGAAAGAAAAAATATAGACAAGTGATATTTACAGAAATGCTGTCTTTAATTAGCCTCTCCCTGAGCTTAAAGTAAATTCCTTGATTGAGGGCGAAGACTCCATCTTGGACTCTGTTACATCTTTAGCACGTTGCTGGGCATGTGGTAGTGCCTCAATAAATATTTACTGGATGAATGAATAAATGGCCACTTGATTGTGTTTTTGTTCAATGTTGTCATTTAAAACAGATGAATTTCCACCCTCCCCCTTATTGGAAGGGAGATCACAGATAAAGAAAACTTTGGGAAATCAATTCTTTTCTTTCTAACTGGCATTAGGATCTGTAAATCAGACTCATATCAGATTGCTCTTCTCTTTTTCTATTTTCATCCCTCCTGCAACACTTTTCTTCACCTCTCCAAAATTAATAAGTAGGAAGAATTCTTTCAACCTGAGCTCAAATGGACCAGGGCCAACAGAGAGGGTCTGATAACCTTCTTTTGACATTATACTTTGGAAATAAATACAAATCATCCATGTATCTTCCTCTTTCTTCCTTCCAATCCCCCACAACACTGAATGTCTTGGGACTGTGCACCAGCAACTCAGCAAGGGGGTCATATGGAAGGTCTGGGTCTTCTCTGTATTCCCAGTGTAACTTCAATTTACACTTTCATAGGCCCTTGAACTTCTTGTTTTCCAAGCATTGCTTTAGGCTAGCTTCTGTGAAAAAATTTTTTATGAATCAGTATAAGACCCTAGAATTTTCCCTGTATTAAAAATTCCTTAGACTTTGAATTTGACAGTTGCTGACAAAGAGGATTTTTGTGTTTTAGTAGCATTTGCTCGAGGCTGATTAAAACTTTGTGCATATGCCCTCTCTTACACTCTAGTTGATTGACACATGGGTAGCATGAAGAAATATTGTGCTTTTTCTCATTGGTCCTTGTACTCGATGAATGTAGTCATATATATACATATATTTTTTTGGTTTTGACTTTCAAATATAGTTTTTCCCATTTTGTGAACTTTCTTTCTGACTAATGATTTCCCCTAATATCTTTATATCTCTGTGTTACACACATCTGTGGACATGCACATACTGAAGACTGACTCTAATGTCCTCAAGACCATGCCCAGGAGATTAATGCTATCTCAATGTGTAAATTTCCTTAGAAGGGGTACAAGAGAGACCTAGCTGACATTAAACTCTGCAGTAGGTTTGAAGTGTGTTTTGATATACTTGTAACACGTGTTCATCTGAGTTCCTTTTTCTCCAACAAATGGAAAGTTTTGTTTTTCTAATAAAAAATAATTCATTCTTATTTTAGAAATGCAGAAAGTACAGAAAATATAGGAGGAAAAAAGAGAAGACCTTTTTAATTGCAACACTTGGAGATTAACATTAACATTTTGGTATATATCCTTCCAGATTTTTTTCTTAGCATTCACTCACTCAAACACAATGTGTGGGAATATATATATGTATATCATATGTATATTTAGACTTTTTCATACATATATTTAGACATTTTCCATTTATAAATAACATGATCATAATATACATAGATTTTAACCTGCTTTTCCCACTGAGATCTTTCATCCAATCTGAATCAATGTGTCTCTTTATCAGCAATTATTTTACCATTTGACTCATCTAATATCAAAACACGTTTTCCTTCTAAGGCTTTTCTGTGTTTATTACATACTGTTTTGTAACACGTCTCTGCTAAGGGAGTACAAGGTGCAGTTTGTAAATCTTTAAGTGAAAAACTTCCAAAGGAGTAATGAAAGTAGGAAGGTAAACGAGAAAGAAAGCAAGAGTGTGAAAATAAAGAAAGGAGGAAGAGACTGTCCGTAGCATGGGAAGGAGGGGGTCACATCATGTTCTTGAAAATCATAGGATCTCAGGTCCTTTGGCTCTTCAAAAACAAAAAATGTTAGCTGATTTAACTCTACTTGTGTCACCTCACTAATGATGCAGTGATGTGTTCATCTCCTCACATAAACTTATTTCTTACAGTCTGGAGGCTGGGAAGTCCAATATCAGGTTGCTGGAAGGGTTGAATTCTGGTCAGGATCCTCTTCGTGGTTTGCAGAAGGCTGCCTACTTGCTGTGTCCTCACATGGCACAGAGAGAGGAAGCTCTGGTCTCTCCTTCTGTTTATAAGGAGACTAACCTTATCATGGGGGCTCTACTATCATGACCTCATTTAAACCTAATTACCTCTCAAAGGCCCTACCTCCAAATACCAACACATAGGGGATTAGAGCTTCAACATACTAATCTTGGCGAGGACACAGACTTTCAGTCCATAGCATAGGAGCTAAGTTTCAACATTAAAAACAATGCCCCATTAATATAGGCTCACAAAAGAAAATGGAAGAAAAAGACCATTTTGGAAATGTAGACAAAATTATGCAGAACAAAATAAAAGTCATGGTTTGAAGAGGAATTAGGAACATGAAGATTAGAATTGAGACAACAGGAAAAAAATAAAAAAGAAATTTAAAAAATGGAGGTGAAAAATGTGATAGAGAGGAGAGGCAAAGGAAATCTAACATTTCTATAATTGGAATTCCCAAAGAACAAAATGAACACGCTGCAACAGAACAAATATTGAAACTATAATTCAAGCCATTTTTCTTGAAATAAAAAAGATTTAAATGTGTATACTGAAAGTAAAAATTGACCCCAAACTGTTAACACTGACTCATAACCTATTACGTTCGGTTTTGAAGACAAAGCAAGTATCTTTATGACATCTGGCAAAAGAAAAGTCATTTTGAGGGAAAGAAAATCAGGTGGGCATCATGTTTCTCAACAGCAACATTCTACAGCAGAAACCACGGAGCAACCTACAAGATAACCAAAAAAAAATAGGATTTGGAGCGGAACATTCTATAGGCAGGCAAGTTGCTCTGCAGTCATAAAGACAACCAACAAACAGTTTTGAACATATCTTGCTAGAGAATCTACTAGAGAGTGAGCTTTGGCCAACCAAAAGGGGATTGGGAAGATTTTAGGAAAAGGGCTGGTGGTGAATACTAAATATGTTTAACTTTGAAACTCAGACTAAAGGAAAGTTACAGATAATTGTAACAAAATAACATGTACCTTTTATGTGCTCTGAAAATACAGAATAATAAACCAACAAAAATTGGAGAATGGGAAGCAAAGGTGGAAAGTTGCATAAGATCATTGCTTTCCTCATAGGTAATAGGTGGGAGTCAAAAATTATCCTTTAAAGCTGACAAATCAGGTGGTAAAAGTTATAAATTATTTAATAAAAATAAATTTAATAGTACAAAGGCAAATATAACAGGTCATAATTGTATTGCTTAAAATTAGGTAGTGAAAGATGAGGAAGAGCTTACAGACTAATTGTTGCTTGTAAGAGGAAACTAATATATAATGTATAAAGTGAAGAGAGAATTAAGGACATTATGTAAAAGTTTAATATAAAAGTAACTCCAAGAACAAAAGAAATAACTTTGTAAATATTGGAAAAATAACTGACAACAGCAAACAAAAAAGAGCAGAGAAAACAGACCAAGTTGTGAAAATTATACATACATATTCATGCACATATATACATATATAAACATAATATCAATTGATATTACAGACTAGAGAACATGTATATCTGTTACCTAACTCACCTATTAAAAGAAATTTCAGACTGGATTACAAAGCACACACAACTCTGCGCTGTGTATGAGAGAGACAACTAAAAGTGATTAAGTTAAATAAAATGATGGATAAAGTTATGCCAGAAATAGAAATAAAGGTCACAATCTTAATATCAAACAAGGTGGAATTCAGGCCAAAGAACATTAATAATGACAGAAATGAAATTCTATAATGCTCGAGGCTATAATTCACACAAGATGCAATAATTAAGAATATCTATGCAGCAAATGACAGCGGGAACTTTCACGAAGCAGAAACCACAGCAGATATAAGAAGTTCACTAATAGCCAAAGGCTGTGACTCACCTCTCAGTGCAAGATATCTCAAATAGCCAAAAAAAAAAGCAATGACAAAGGAGACCTAAACAACATGTAAGTTAGCTCTGCTGGATATGTTTCAAATGGACACACCTCCCTCCACTTTTTAAGTGCTCACAGATCCTTCATAAAAATTGACCACATATTAATTACGCCACAAAGAAAATCTCAATAAATTCTAATGCAGTAGCAGCAGCACAGCAAAATTATCTGACAACAATGTAATAAATCTACAATTCAATACACAACAAAACCCTTTCACTTGGAATTGAAAATAAAACTGTAAAACAATTCTTGGGTCAAGAGGGAATGTAAACCAAAAATGCAGAATTAAATAGTGATGAAAACATATGTCAGAATTCTGGAATATAAGTAAGTCATTGCTAAGAAAAAAAGTCATGACATAAAATACTTAGATCAATAAAAAATAAAACAATGAAAATAAACTAAATATGTGACTCAAAAAAGTTGGAGAAAAGAGAAAAAAGGAGGTAACTAATAAAAATACAAGCATAAATTTATGAGTTAGAATACAGAAAACAGAACATGTTCTTCATTACTTCTATATTTGTAATAAGGAAAGATGGGAAACAGCACAAGTACAGAAAACGAAGTGAGTGGTTGACTCTACATTCACATAATGTGACATTGAGGGCATAAAAAGTGAATGAGGAAGATCTCTTTGTATGAATACAGAACAATATTGTTAACTGATAAAGGCAAAGTGCAGCATGATGTAATATGAAAGAGGAGAATACAAAACTATATTTTCCTCTACCAGTTTTTGCCTGAAGAAACTTTGGAGGGACCAACAAGAAACCCATACAAATGATTTCTTATCGGAGTGACCGTGACAGTACAGCAGGAATGAGGACAGGGGTTGCCATGAGACTTTTTTTTTTCTTTTTTGTGAGGAAGATGGGCCCTGAGCGAACATCTGCCAATCCTCCTCTTTTTGCTGAGGAAGACTGGCTCTGGGCTAACATCCGTGCCCATCTTCCTCCACTTTATATGGGACGCCGCCACAGCATGGCCTGACAAGCGGTGCGTCGGTGCACACCCGGGATCCGAACCGGCGAACCCCGGGCCACCGCAGCAGAGCGCGCACTTAACCGCTTGTGCCACCGGGCGGCCCCACTATGAGACTTCTTATGCAATACATTTTTAAACATTTTAATTTGGAGACCATTTTAATAGAGTGAAAAACAATTAAAAATGTGAACAAAACACAGGCAGATAAGAGAAATATTTTTGTAAGTCTCTAGGCTGAGAAATAAAGAAGAGCTCAGTAGAAGGTGAGTGGTATCACAGCCACTCACTATACCATGTGGTATCATAGCCATCATTAACCTTTTGGCGGGTGGTCACAGACAGAAGGGACAAAAATGAGATGAAAGAAATCAAACCGTTCTCTTGACAAGTTGAGCAGCATCTGTCAACAGGTGCCGCTCCACGCTGGGGCTGCTGCCAAGAGGGGACAGGTGCTCCTCGTGGGGACAACAGGCCTCCATCACCCTCTCCTGCTCATGCTGTCTCAGGTCGGAGAGAGAGGGAGGCAGGCCAGCTCCTGCTGCTCACAGCTTTTCCTCTTCCTTCTGGACCCGACAGACGATCAGATTCCCAACGGGGACCGAGAGATGGGGCCTGGAGTTTGCTTAACATTTCCTTATTGGAAACGGCTTAAAGGACGCGCACGTGCGGTACATGAATGAATATATTGTATATTTAGATAAGTTCACCCACAGACATAGGAACAGGCCTGAGGAAGCAATTTTAATCACAGACTGACAGTTCGTCTTTTGTTTTAGCAATTAGAATCTGTTTTCTTCACATAGTAGGAACACAAAATATCAAGGATCTCACGAGGCTCTTGAATTTTATTTTTACACTCACAATTTTGAGAAGACGTCTTAACAGATTTAATCCAAATTTAGTGTTGGAAAAAAAGGCTGCTCTGGGACTGCAACTAAAAATGCCAAGTTTCAATCCAGAGCAAATTTTTTTACAGCTGAGCTGGCAGGTCTTTAAAGAGGTCTTGTCAAAACAGAAACCATCAAGAACCAAAAAAAAAATCATACCTGCCTCACCGCTAATGCCCCTGGGTGCGGAAATGAAGAGAAGAGCAGAACTGCACAATTAGAAAACAGAGCTTCCGTGGCAGGGTAGACGTTTCTTTATCTCCTCTTTCTTTCCTTCCTCCTCTTGAGGAAGAGAATAGTAAGCCACAAAAGGAGATAGTCATTTTGTTAACATAAAATACCGAATCATGGTTTTATTTGGAGAGGTGATTCATATTAGTAAGAAAAACATTATTTATCTTGTAGAAGCTCTGCTCTGGACAATCTGAATAACATGAATCATTGCTCAGCATCCTCCTACGGAGACAGTGGAGGAGAGGAATCACAGAGTGTTTGGGGCCGGGAGGTGGGGTGGGGATAATGTTGAAGAGAGAGATTAGAGATGAAAAGAGAGGCCTATCTCAGGTCGACTCACTTCTGATGGAAAAGTAAAGGACTGGTTTACATTTTATCCTAGAGCCTGCCTCTTTGGTGATTGGCTCACAGATTGGCTCCCTGTGTGGAAATGGACTGTACCAGAACAGACCACAGGCAAAATTCACATTGCATCCCATTCCTTCCCTATTCACTTCCTCCAGTCTCTTAAGGAACAGCTGTTCCTTAAGAGAGAAAGATCAAGCTAATTAAGTGTCAGTCAAAGGCTTTGTTTTTTAGCTGTTGAAAGCCAAGTAAAATGACTCCACAAGTTCTGATAAATTTGGGTGCGAGGAAGCCACATCTTGCCATTAAAATTCCTCTTAAATCCTTTCTAGAATAACGCATAAATCTATGAACTTCAACATCTTGATAGTGTCTCCCAGTTGCACTGGAAGCACCTCCCCCAAACAAACAAAACAAATAGAGGACAGAGTGGTGATGTAAGTGTACTTTTAGTTACAGGGTGGTAGACAGTAAGAGGGTGGGGACAGAGTTTCCAGACTTCCAACCTCCTCTGCCACTTTTAAATAAACATCTTTCTCTCAACTGAAACAGCACAACCCTGTTCTCCAGGTTTCACTCTTTTGGTATGGAGTCCTCTGAGAAAGGGATTTCCCCTCCTTGTTCAAGCCTGCAGAATGCTACCCATCTACATATCCAACACAGTCCTCTCCTCTTCCTCTCTCCTTTTGCTAGATGCCCGGTGTTGAATCTCTGATGCTGTCTGCTTGATTGGTCCCCTCCCCAGCATTCCTGGGAGACCTTACCGGTGTAATGAAAGCAGGCCTTCCTATCTTGTGTTTTTTCTTGCTGATATATCCCCTCTCAACTTGGCTCTGTTTGCTTCTCTGCATCCCTGGAGCCTTTGGGGGACATGGATTATCAAAACTGTAACGTTCTTCGTGCACTTGAAAAAAACATAGTAGCTACAAACAAACCAAGGAGACCTGGGAATTCAAAACAAATCGACTGACAAGTGGCAGTTCTGTTGGGATATAAAAAAAAATTGAAAAAAAAAAAAAGTGGCTCTGTTTCTTAATTCAACAAGCCAAGTTGAAGTTATTTTGAAAGTTGCTGGCTGCTCTGGCTGTAACAGCAGTGTAGACCAAACTAAATTATTCTTCCCTTCTTGTTGAATTTTTCTTACTGCAGTTTCCAGATCTCTACTCCTGGTGGTAAAACGGCAGCTACAAATAACATCCTTTCCTCCTTAGAAAGGTGGGAGTGTTCATTGCGAGATGATTTGTTTTTTCTAAATAAACTGCAGCATCTTCTTCCTCCAGGAGCAAATGTTAGCATAGCTGAGGTGTGGAAACTTCTAGAGAAAATTCTAAAATTTGTTCTCTTTGGAATTTATGCTAATTAGAAGACCAAACACAGTGCCAGCTCAGTCCTTTCCACAGGCTCTGTACCATTCCCTTTGGAACACAGGCTATGAGAAGAATGTCCTATGGTGATTCATATATAAGATATAACATTATCCTTTCACTTTTGTTTTGACCCCCTGCCAATCCACTGTTTACAGTTCTACCACAGAGATCTTTTGAATCACAAATCTGGCTACTGTTCTTGCCCTATTTATAACCTTCAAAAGCTCCCCATCAGCTACAGCAAAGATGGCAAGTAGATTTCCATCTTGCATTCTGACGGATTGGAATTGACTCCCTAAAGCGCCATGCTGAGAAGGATTCTGAGGCTGCATCTGGGTTCTGTGGGAATGCTGTGATCAATTAGCCATGCCTGCCACGGACCTGGGAAGGAGGAGTGGTGGTGCACATGTCATGTTTAGTTCACAGAGTCGAATCTTTGCCACGGCGTCTGTGTCCCTCTCTACAATACTCTACTGTTCACTGGTACAGAATTTCTTTAAGTTTCCTAAAGAGGATGTCTGTGGTTGTCCGCAAGTTTTTACACTTACTGTCCCTCTATGTGGATCATCCTTTTTCCAACTTTCCTCAGTTTACTTTATTTGAATTTCAGGATTGAGCTAAGATTCATCTTCCTAGAGAAATTCTTTTTCTGTTCTCTTTGATTGTAGACTGGGTACTATGCCCATGTGCTACTGTTGCAAACTGGGTTTTTGCCTCCATCATTGTATTATAATTACCTGTACAGGTATCTGCTTCCTTCGTGAGACTGCAAAGTCTCTGAGGGCAGAAGTGGATTTAATTTTCTCATTAATTACCTAGCATAGCGCTTGAGTTTTCAGCTGGCATATAATAATTATTTATCGAAAAAAAAAATAAATGAATGAATGAACGAATGAATGGCATATTTCCTACAGGTGTGAAAAATAAAATAGAATGTACTGGTCTTCGTACTTTATAATAACATGCAAGCAAATGAAAAAATTTGTAAAAAAATAACAAACAGTACTATTGGATAATTCTAGTAATTTTTTTTTTTCATTTGTTGCCATGCACTTATTTGGTACATTGATTTAGGGTTAAATTCAAGGTTGTTTTTTGCAATACTCCTAGACTATTTTGGCGCAAACTGGCTTTCTATTGCCCATTATACTGTTTCTTAAAATAACATTCATATATACAGATATATCTTAGTCAGTTCTGGCTGCCATAACAAAATACCACGGACTGAGTGGCTTAAACAACAAACATTTATATTTCATAGTTTGGAGGTTGAGAAGTGCAAGATCAAGGTGCTGGCCGATTCAGTTCCTAACGAGAGCTCTCTTCCTGGCTTGCAGATGGCCATCTTTTTGCTGTGTCCTCACATGACGGAAATAGAGAGAGAGATCTCTCTCTGTCTCTTCTTATAAGAGCGCTGATCCCACCATGATGGCTCCATCCTCATGACCCAGTCACCTCCCAAAGACCCCATCTCCAAATACTATCACATTGGAGATTGGGCTTCAACATATGAATTTTAGCGGGACACAATTCAGTCAATAGAAATATGTATGTGTGTATATATATGTGTGTATATACATATTTTTGTTTACCATATGCACTTACATATGTAAGTAGAATAAAATCTGAATTCCCAGAGTTCTTTACTAGAGTTTTCCCTCATCAAATACTTACTGATCACCTACTATGATCAATGAGCTAAGAATACAGTGGTGAAGAAACAAAGACAATACACTATTAACAAATTCTTAGGTGTACAATACAGTATTGTTAATGATAGGTACAATGTTGTACAGCAGATCTCTAGAACTTATTCATCTTGCTTAACTGAAACTTTATGCCCATTATCAGTAACTCCTCATTTCCTTCTTCCCACAGCCCCTGGCAACCACCTTTCCACTCTTTGGTTCTATGAATTTGACTATTTTAGATACCTCATGTAAGTGGAATCGTGCAGTATTTGTCTTTCTGTGACTGGCTTATTTCACTAAGAATAATGCTATCTGGGTTCATCCACGTTGTCAGATATTGCAGAATTTCCTTCTTTTTTAAGGTGGAATAATGTCCGATTGTGTGTCTATACCATATTTTCTTTATCCATTTACCTGTTAATGGACATTTAAGGTGTTTCCACATTTTGGCTATTGTGAATAATGCTGCAGTGGACATGGAAGTACTAATATCTTTTCAAGATCCTGGTTTCAATTCTGTATGTATACCCAGATGGTAGATTGCTGAATCATACGGTAGTTCTATTTTTAGTTTTTTGAGGAAACTCCATACTGTTTCTATAGAGGCTATACCATTTTGCATTCCCACTAATAGGTAACAGGTACAAGTGTTCCAACTTTTCCATATCCTCGCCATTACTTTTTTTTTTTTTTGGATAATAGCTGACCTGACAGGTGTGAGGTGACATCTCATTGTGGTTTTGATTTGCATTTCCCTGATGATTAGTGACGCTGAACATTTTTTCACGTATCTGTTGGCCATTTATATATCTTCTTTGGGGAAATGTCTATTCAAATCCTTAGCCCCTTTTTAAATCAGGTTATTAGTTTTGTTGCTATTGATTTATAGGGGTTCCTTATATATTTTGGAGGTTAACCCATTATCAGAAATATCATTTGCAAATATTTTCTCCCATTCTGTAAGTTATCTTTTATGGAAAGACATGCTGTGTCCATGGATTGGAAGACTTAATATTGTTAAAATGTCCATACTACCCAAAGAGATCTACATATTCAATGCAACCCCTATCAAAATCCCAATGACATTTTTTACAGAAATGGTAAAACAATTCTACAATTCATATAAAACCGTAAAAGAGCAAAGTAGCCAAATGATCTTGAGAAAGAAGAACTAAGCTGGAGGCATCAACTTCCTGATTTCAAAATATATTACAATACTACTATAATCAAAACAGTATGGTACTGGCATAACGCCAGACATATAGACCAATGGAAGAGAGAGCAATCAGGGCTTGAAGTCCTGGTGAGCACTCCAGTTTCTCAGATTGGGCCACCTTGGGTAAACGGCACAGCCTTCTGATCCTTCATTTCTCTCAGAATAGAGAGCCCAGAAATAAATCCACATATATACGGTGAACCGATCTTCAACAAGGGAGCCAAGAGGGCACAATGGGGAAAGGATATTCTCTTCAACAAATGATGAAGAGACCATCTTCACCAAAAGAATGAAATGGGACCCTTGTCTTACACTATAAACAAAGATCAGTTCAAAATGAATTAAAGACTTAAACATAAGACCTGAAACTATAAAAGTCCTAGAACATAAAGGGGAAAAGCTTCTTGACATTGGTCTTGGCAATGATTTCATGGATATGACACCAAAAACATAGGCAACAAAATTAAAAGAAAGAAGTGGGACTACATCAAACTGAAAAGATTCTGCACAGCAAAAGAAACAATCCACAGAGTGAAATGCCCCAATTTAGTCTTCTCTTGAGGCACTTGCTCTAAGAGGGTAGAAGGAAGTCTACGACTGTAGTTAGTTCGTGTTATTTTGTGACAATAACTTTAACATTTGTGTTTTCACAATTCAGTCTCAAAATAACTTTATGAACAGAGTTATTATACTCTTCTTTATGGATGAAGAAACGAAGGATCAGAAGGTTGTGCTGTTTACCCAAGGTGGCCCATCTGAGGAACTGGAGTGCTCGCCAGGACTTCAAGCCCTGATTGCCTCCTAGGACCCCGCTGCCCCACAAGGCATACCATGGGTCAGCCTGTCCTGTGTCCTCTTTTTCTAGGATAGGGATCTTGAAATGGTGGGCCCGAAGCACTGCTTGGTGAACTGTGGTGGAAACCATCTCACTTCTTCCGTCACCTGCTGGCACAGCATTGTGGTTGGGAAGTGGGATTGTGCCCACGGTGTCTCTGACCTTATTAAATACTCATTTGCTTTACATTTTCTGTGGGAATTCTGAGTAACTTAAGGGACAGATCAGTAGTAGAGAGAGTAGAACAGCGCTATCTTCATGTGGGTCATTTGACTAGAATGACAAGCCCAGCCTACTATGTCTAGCTTTAAGCCCAATGCCTTTTGCTCACAGTAGTTTTTATTTAACTTCCATCTCCTTCCACTTATGGCCCTGCAATCAAAAGTATTTTAATACGTTCACTGTCTTCTCTCACCAGATCCTCCACTCTGAGCCTTGACTCCACTTTACCAATCTCTCTTCCCTAAAAAACAATGCTTCCTTTCAAGCAAAAATTAATAGTATGCTTCCCCCAAGAGACATTCCTCTCTTGCCTGGCTAGCTGTGCTTTTCCTGAACATTCAACCTGTTTTTGTCTTGTGGAAACTGAATTGTGTAACTGATCAGGCTTCCCTAGTTAGCTGGCTATTTGAAAGGTGAGAATAAAGTTCATGAATTTCCTGTAGCAAGTACCTGGCTCTCTATCATGAGCATTTTTGTATTAACCTCATTTTGGGGTTACCTTAATCTCCCTACCCTTGTTTTGCTTTCTCCTTTCTTGCTTATTTTTTGTTGTTGTTGAGGAAGATTAGCCCTGAGTTAACATCTGTTGCCAATCCTCCTCTTTTTGCTGAGGAAGATTGACCCTGAGCTAACATCTGTGCCCATCTTTCTCTGCTTTATATGTGGGACACCTGTCACAGCATGGCTTGATAAGCAGTGTGTAAGTCCACGCCTGGGATCCGAACCTGTGAACCTTGGGCCACTGAAGTGGAGCACGTGAACTTAACCACCATGCCACTGGGACAGCCCCATCTCCTTTCTTGCTTGTTTTAAAACATGCTCTCTTGCTATAATTTATGCATCTTTCTAGGCAACCTAGAGTCCTGTCTGGAGCAAAGTGGGAGTAGAAATAGTTAGGTGGGTGATAGATTCCATGTTTTAAATATTCCATGTTTTTAAACATATGGATTTAGGAGAAATATTGCATGATTGGACAGGAAAGAGAAGTGAAGGTGAGGGCTAAGGAAAAAAAATTGAAAATAAATAAAAACAAAAGAAGGACCTCACACAGACCTATGGTGAAGTGTGCCGTGCCTGGAGGGTTCACTCAACTTCACACTGGTCACACAGCATTAAAACCAAGTGGAGAGAACTTCACTGGGTACCAGGAGGGTAGGAGAAGATGGGAAAAGAGTATCCTAAGAATGACAGAGCTGTGTTCAGGAAATAGCAAAGAAAGGAAAAATTAAGAGAGTGGTGGGAGAGAAAGATGAAAAGATAGATTGGGTCTAAAATCTTAAAGAAACCCCAATGCCAGGCAAAAGAGACTTTCTCACTTCATTAGGCATGAGAAGCCATTAAGAGTTTTTGGACAAGATGAAATAACATAGGAAAATTAATGTGGTGTGTAATGGTTTAGATAAAATAACAGATTCAAAGGTAGGGAGAAGTGTTTAAACAAGAGTATGCAATAGTCCAAGCAAGTATTGCTTAGGATGAACTCAGAAAATAGTCATGTAAAGAAGGGTGTCATTTAATATTTATCTAATATTAACACATTTTTATGAATCACATAAATCCTAGCACTGTGTTAAAGGCTAGAGGAATGAATCAAATATGGAGTTACTTAAATGGCCTGCAGTCTTATGGTGGGAAACCAGCCTGGGGACAAATACATGGATGTCTTGTGGGTATTACATAAAGTTCAGAAGGGATGGGAAGGACTACATCCAGTATGTGCTATTAACTGGCCTTGGGTTGTCAGGTAACCAAAAGCACAGTTGTCAGGACCCGAGGACAAGTCCAGTTTTGGTGGGGAAAGAAAGCAAAGGAAACCAGAAGTGTTCAGCCTACATGACTAAAGAAGATGATGTGCAAATAGCAACTAAAAGGTGGGGGAGCTGTTGAGGGGGAGATGCTTTTGGTTTGTGGGAGAATCCTATTTAAAATTCTGCCAAGTCATCCCAACAGATATGTCTAGTAGGCTGTTAGACACATGAAATCAGTGTTTGAGGAGGAGTCCAGGGCCGACACTATTGATCCAGGACCCACTCTCTCAGAGGTGATGGTTGGAGCCATGGTCATCACCATGGTTACAGAAACAACAATCGGATTATGTTTGTTTGTGTGATAGGATAACCAAGCAAGGGTAGATCTTTCTAAATGTGAGGTGATGGAAATTTGAATCAGGTGAATTTTTTTAAACTGAACAGGATTCATAGCTTAGCTTATAAAAAAAATGGGAATCTCTATACACCACTTTACTTTGTGAGGCCCCATGGGGGAGTTTTTGGCTGAGAAGCTACATAGAATGCTCTAGAATGAAAAGTCATAGAAAAAAAGCAAAAGGAAAGGAGATCAGAGTAAAGTTTTCAAACCAAATTATAGGGAAATAGGAGTTTGAAAATTGTTAAGCTAAAATCAGATCAGGTGGCATTTATATTACTGTTCAGGGGTTGTACCAAATTTCATGGTCCGAACTGAGAGGGTTAGTCCAGAGAGGCCTAATTCTGGGAGAGAGGTGGGTCCTGTGTAAGAAGATGTGCTTTTCTAGGGCCTGTTACAATCTGCTTCCTCATCGAGATGTGGAGGGGAATGTCTACTGCAGAGGAAATGGCGTTGTGTCCTGGCCTCCATTTTACCTGGTTAACAGGTAAGCCCCTGTCTGTTACAGTGCTCTAGCCAAGTCTGGATTTTATTCATCTGTCCACTTATTGATTAATTTACTTATTCACTTCACCCATGCCGTCTTCATTCCTGCCTTTATTCAATGATCATTGAGTTCCTACAAAGTCTTGCACACTGTTTAGGGCTCTGTGGGGGCACAAATAAGAAAATGTGTGTGTTGCTCTCAGTCTGCTGTGAGAGACAAGCGTGAATACACATGATCAGTATACAAACAGTGGGTTCAATGCTCTATAGGAGGAAGATACATCCAACCCTGTGGGCCCACTCAGGGGAGAGCATTTGGAGAAGATTGCATATAAGACATAAAATTTTAACTTTAGCTAAAAGGATGAGGAAGAGTTTAAGTTGGACAGGCAGGGTGAGGCCCAGGGTGAAGCTCTTCAGACATAGGAAACAGAATGTACAAAGAATATGGATGTTTGAAAGTGGGTCTGTTCAGGGAATGCTGAAATAGGGTTCATAGAAGGCTTGTTGGGAGATGCGGATGGAAAGCAAGCAGGGGTCAGAGAAAGAAGGGTCTGCTCTCTATGTAGAATTTAGTGGTCTTTTCATTTAAACTTGATCCCGTTGATGAGAGACTTTCCTAATTCCACTATGCTAGTTCCAATGGTTCCCATTGATTGACAAAAATTAACAACCAGCAGTCTCTGCGTCCATTATCACCTTTGGCACTTAGAAACCCCCATTGCAATTCGACATGAAAAATAACTTGAAAGCAACCGTCCCGTTACTTGTTAGCTCATTACCGTTAGAATTGATTAGAGTCCAGAGAACCAGAAAACAGAGGTGTCTGGTCTCTGAGTTTCATCCCCAAAAGTACAATATACATTTAAAATCTCCTTCTTAAGAAAAAGCAGCTACTGTTTTGACTATCCTGGGATGTTAAAATATCTATCGATACACTCTTGGCCATAAGCACAACTTCACTTTTTTTTTTCTGAAAAAAAATTAAGGTGAGAAATAATGCAGATGAAACTCTTAAGGACCATGAGATTTATTTTGGTTTCATTAATTGTGCCCAAGTTTCTTCTTAATCCCTAAGAAATTATATAGGATGCCGTATTTTATTTAAAAAGAAAATGCCAGTTGTCATGCTTGATGTAAAAGTACAATGACTCCAGGACCCACTGAAGATTTCCGGTCTGAGCTCTGAGTCTGTGGTTTCTCCTTCAGCTTTTAGACTCTCCACAAAAACAGTTCTTTAAAGAAAAATATCCTCAGCTAAGGAACATGGAGGAACGCCAGGCACTTAGCTGATCCCCGTTAAGTTGGCAGACTTGGGAAAACATCTTCCAACTGATTTTCAGACATGGCGTTAGCAATCAACAAATATTTTTTGAGCACTGCACACACACATTAAGGATTTCTTTAAAATAAGATGCTATAAAAATAGGATGTGCTCTTAAGGGCAATGTTGGATCTTGCTTCTTCATGGAGACATTATGTGCCTGTTTCTACTCTTTAACATAGCCTGTGAAAGCACTATGAACCTTTTGGGGGAAAATGGTATAAATCAAATGAATACCCCTTTGTGTAGGCTCACAGAGAATGACACAATTTAAACTATAGGTCAATATTAAGGAAAATAGGCTCCAACCTGTATGTGCGTGCACATGCCCGTGCGTGTACGTGCATGTGTCTTTTTCCGGAGACCAGGAATGTTGGTAGTTAGAAGCTTGAGTTAAAAACAGTGTGAGTGGTTAACCTTTTTATATTTGTTTGCAATACTGGATTTTATCCCTCCTTCTGTTGTTCACTATTTAAAGATTGTTCTGTGTTTGAAAAGGAATGAAAAAGCCTAATCTGCCAATAGTATCATGAGATGCCATTGAGCGTGGCTATCTTACATGTCACTTGGACCCAAGTCCTTATCACAGCAGAAATTTTAAAATTTCTTTAAAATTGCAATGGATGTGGGTCTAATTCATGACAGAAAAAATATTTGGGTCTACCATTCAGAGGAGACCTGGAAACAGTTGTTTCTGCAATCCAGCCACAGACACTACTAGCTGTGGCAGTCACAGGCATATAATTTTTGGATGGATGGATTTTGCTGCAGGGATGTTGAGACACAGCCAGTGTGAGTTTTTGAAGACTCTCCACCCCTTTTTTTCTTTCCATTTTTTTGTGTTTTTTTTGCTGAGGAAGATTCGCCCTGAGCTAACAGTTGTGCCAATCTTCCTCTATTTTGCATGTGAGTTGCCACCACAACTTGGCCACCAATGAGTAGTGTAGGTCCCTGCCCAGGGTCCAAACCTGGGCTGCGGAAGCAGAGTGCGCTGAACTTAACCACTAGGCCACAGAACCGGCCTCTTTCTTTCCATTTTTAACAAGCCACTTAAAGAGTAATTTCTTTTAATTTGTATTATTGGGAATACAGAACTGGTACGCTTCTCACATTTTAATCGAGACCTAGTAGAAAGATGTTGTACCCTTTTGTGGAGTAAAAGGAAAATTAATAAAATTGACTTGAAGCGCCTATTTGGAAGTTAAAAACAAGCATGAACTGACATTTTAAACTTTCCCTTCTGAAGGGGAAGACTTCCTGTGGTGTGTATGCAGCGTGTGTGTGCGTGCACGCGCGTGTGTAAACTCTGCCAGGGAAAAGTCCCTGAGAGGGGCCTCCGCCTCCTTTTGTGTGGAGCGTGGTCACACCCAGTGGCCAGTTAGGTTAATCGCATGTGCGTATTCCCCACGGACACCTGAGAAAGAGCAGCTGGCCTCAGCCACTTCCCCGAGTGGATGCCAGAGGCCAATGTGGATAATAGCAGAACCACCTTGTTCCTTTCCTTTGTTCCAAAATGTGGTGCCTGGGTAGGAAAAAGCCCCATGCCATTCGTGATGTTAACAATAGCGGCATCAACAGTCATTGGACGCCCACCATGTCTTCTGTTCTTTAAATTAGGACCCGTGAATATAATGAGATGGATTTTCACAGGAACATTTAAGGGCAGGCTGAAACAAAAAGGTATTGCCTTTTATTCTGATTTCCTTGTATTTGTGCATAATTTAAACATTTTGAACATTAACTGTTTTTTTCATTTTGTTTTATTTTTGAGATGGGGGGAGCCATATCAGATAGTGTTTTAAAAAAGACCGTCTTTTTAGAATGCAAATAGGGGCAGAAACCCTATTTATAAATTTTTAAAGAACTATATGAAACGAAGGCAAACTGCAGCATCCTACATTAGCATCACAATGACACTTTTCTTTCTTGCGTGCTTGCTTTTAAAAAATTCTCTTAGTAGACACTGTTAAGGCCTGGTTTTCACTCAGAGGCAGGCATGATTCATGGATAGAAGCACGAGTTGTGTTTGTGACTTGTGCCTTGGAGTTAGGCTGATCATAAAGTAGAATTTGAGACCAAGGGAGCTGTCTCACCAAGTGAAAATGTGGCCCATTTCTTTTTAGGAGAGGGCCTGTTATGGCCTTGTTTTCCTGGGCTGTGGATATAGTTTCATATGCTGTGAGGTCTTTTCAGGGCCTCCTGTGGTACTAGGTTCTCACACCAGCTCTGCTATTTATTCCACTTAGAGCCTAAATCAAACCTCGCTTTTGTAACTGAGTGGACCTCAGAACCTCTAGGCCGTAATGATCTCCACTTGTCTGAAGTTCAATCACTTGCACTTTTCAGAAAAATAGGGACTTTAACCACCCACAACAAATTGAAGCCAAAAGACCAGGGTCTGAGGCCCCACCTCTGCCCCTAATGAGCAGTTGACCTTGGTTTGAAAATTACTTGGTTCCAACCAGAAGGATCCAATCTCCTCCCATTGCAATCGGGAGGTTGTACTTGAAGATATGGAACATCCCTCTATTTCCTTGAGAGAGTAACTTGAATCAGATCCTCTTTCCCTCTCTTAACTCATTTCTGCAACTTGATTATTTTCATCTCAAAGCTATTCATTTCTCACATAAAAGTAACTATTTATAATGAGCTCTGCAGTCTCTGGGCTGGTGCTGGAATTCCCCCTCCTAGTTTCTGTGCTTCCTATGAATCCTGCAGCCACGAGTTGCTGTCAAGGATCATGAGTGTGGGTGGTGATGTGTGTTCTTGTTTTACTGATGTAGAGTTTTCGTTTCTGTTCCAATGCACGGATCATTTCCCGCTTGATGCTCAGAAAGGGGAGAACTGAAATATTTTACTAACAAAACCCTGCATTCATTGCTTATGTTGTTTGCTTCTCCTTCTCTAGCTGCCTCTTACTACCCCTAACCCACATGAACTTCCCTCTTCTGAGGAGCTATCGTGGCTCCAAGTGACTGGACAACTTGAGACGTTCTTACCAGGAAGATGTTTGAAAGGGTTACATGGAAAGTAACATGGTATTCTTGTTTCTGTAATGATGGACTTACTTTCAGTTGTTCCTTTAAATGGGTGGAGTATTTCCTGCCAGAGGGACTTTGAAACCCTTCTTCAACAGCCATAGGAAAAAAAAAATCTGATATACCAATAAGAATGCAGCTGCCAAAGAGAACATCAATATAGCCACGGTAAGCACGGCTTCACCAGCTACAGCATCACCAGCCAGAACCAGCTTTGGCAGAATTTAAAAAAAGGAAGCCTTCACTGCGGATTGAAAGTTAAAGGCTCAGTGCTTAAAGATTCAAGCTTGATGATGCAGATAATAGATGCTCAGAGTGACCACAGCCCTTAAGCAAGAAGACAGTACTTTGGACCAGTGGTTCTCAAATTTTAATCTTAACAAAATCACCTGGACGGCCCTTGATAAATCTGAGTGCTGGGTCCCATTCCCAGAGTTTCTGATCCTGTGCATCTGGGGGGACAGGGGGGCTTGGAATTTGCATTTTTAACCCATTCTCAGATGATGTTGATGCCGCTGTTCTTGAGATCACACCTACCTCATGGGGTCACTGTACTCAATGAGCTAATATTTTTCAAGTGCTCGGCTCAATACTGGACACTAGAAAAATGTAATAAAAATTTAAAATTGCTAACTACAAGAACCCTGTCGATTATTGTTATGTATAATGTCTAGATTCTGCTACTAAGGGTGAACCAAATCAGGTAAACGCCAAACAGACTTTTATTTTAGCAAAGCTGAATAATTGTGCTACATGGAATGCTGTAACACTATGTTTTTGTCTGTCTATCAGAGAATGTGTTGCTATTTTTTTTTTTTTGCTGAGGAAGATTACCCTGAGCTAACATCTGTACCAATCTTCCTCTATTTTGTATGTGGGTCACTGCCGTGGCATGGCTGACAAGTGGTGTAGGTTTGCGCCCGGGAACTGGGCCCGTGAACCTAGGCCACCGAAGTGGAGTGCGCCAAACTTAACCACTAGGCCACAGGGCTGGCCCTTGCCTTGCTACTTTTTTTAATGCTTGTGTTCCCTGCCCCTGCAGGGCATGAATCTTGACCTCTTGTTCCTATTTCTCCGAGTGGAGCCGATACCTAGTTGGTGCTCAGTATATTGGTTTATCTATATCTATATCTATATCATTGCCCCAAAACATAGACATGAGGGGCAGAAATTATGGAAGACACAAAGAAGATTTATCTTCATGAAAGAGTATCTCACCTATCATCCAGCCAGCCAGCCAGCCAGCCAGCCAGCCAGCCAGCCAGCCATCTATCTGAACTTTCTCCCAGTCGGTGGATTACCTTTTCATTCCCTTAACGGTATCTTTTGAAGAGCAGAAAATTTAATTTTTTGATTTAATTTTAATGTTGGTTTTCCCTTTAATGTTTTTTTGTGTCCTAAGAAATCTTTGCCTATCCCAAGATTGAGAAGATTTTTCTTTTGTATATTTTTCTGGAAGTTTTATGATGCTGGCTTTTATGTTGAGTTTTTAAATACATTTCAAATAAATGTTTGTGTATGGTGTGAGATGGGGCTTAAGGTTTATTTTTTCCATACCCATGTTCAGATCAGTAACATTTGTTGAAAAGTCTACACTCTCTTCATTGAAATGCATTAATGTATTTGTCAAAAATCAATTGACAATAGAGGTTTGGATCTATTTCAGGAACCTATTCTGTTTCATTGCATGTCTATCCTTACACCTAAACCACATTGTCTTGGTTTCTGTAGCTCTATATAAATATGAACTCAGATAGTGGGAGCCCTCCAATTTTGTTCTTATTTTCCAAAATTGTTTGGGCTATAGTCTATGCCATTTGCATATCCACATACATTTTAAAATAGTTTGCTAATTTTTATAAAAAAGTCTGATGGGATTTTCATCAAGATTACCTTGAAACTGAGATCAATTTGGGGAGAATGCTTATCTTAATAATATTGAGTCGTCTGATTCGTAAATATGATATGTTGCTTCATTTATTTACATCCTTTATTTTTCTCAGCAATGTTTTGTATATTTTCGTGTATAGATCTTTCACATCTTTTGTTAAATTTATTCCTGAGTACATTTTTTGTTTTGTTTTGATGCTAGTGTGAATTTTATTATTTCTAAATTTTCAATTCTAATTGTTTATTGCTGATATGTAGTAATGCATTTGATTTTTGTACATTGACCTGACCCACGACCTTATTAAATTCACATATCAATTTTTATAGTTCTTTTTGTAGATTTCTTAGAATTTTCTGTATAGACAACAAATCTTCTGCAAACAAAATTCTTATTTTCAAATTTTATGCCTTTTTTTTTTTTTTAAAGATTGGCCCTGAGCTAACACCTGTTGTCAATCTTCCTCTCTTTCTTTTTCCACCCCAAAGCTCCAGTACATTGTTGTATATTCTAGTTGTAGGTCCTTCTATGTGAGCCACTGACAGCCACTGTCAGCATGGCTACTGACAGACGAGTGGTATGGTTCTGTGCCTGGGTACTGAACCCGGGCCACTGTAGCAGAGTGAGCCGAACTTAAACCATTAGGTCATCAGGGCTGGCTTTCAAATTTTATACCTTTTATTTCTATTACTTGCCTTATTGCACTGTATAAGAGCCTTGGTACAATATGGCATAATAGGGCCTACCCAGTGGTGCAAGCAATTAAGTTCATGCCCTCCACTTCGGCAGCCCAGGGTTCACAGGTTCGGATCCCAGGGGTGCACTGACGCACTGCGTGTCATGCCATGCTGTGGCAGCGTCCCACATAAAGTAGAGGAAAATGGGCACAGATGTTAGCTCAGGGCCAGTCTTCCTCAGCAAAAAAAAAAAAAAAAAAAGAGGATCGGCATTGGATGTTAGCTTAGGGCTGATCTTCTTCATCAAAAAAACAAAAAAAAGAAATATTGCATAATAGTGGTGAGTCATGAGAGCAGACATGGTTGTTTTTCCTCTAATCTTTAGGGGAAAGTATTTGCCTTTTCACCATTAAGTATGCTATTACTGTAAGTTTTCCATAGATGCATTATATGTGGATGAGGAAGTTCTCTTCTATTTCTGGTTTGCTGAGAACTTTTATTATGAATGGTTGTTGAATTTTCTAAAATGCAACTTCTGCATCTATTGAAATACTTATGTGATTTTTCTTCTTTATTCTGTTAATGTGGTAAATTATTTTACTTGATTCTCAAATGTTGGGCCAACCTTGCATTCCTTGGATAAACTGTACCTGGTCAGGTATAATATTCTTTTTATGCATTGTTAGATTCTGTTTGCTAATATTTTGTTGATGATTTTTGCATGTATGTTCACAAGGGGTTTTTATCTATAGTTTTCTTGGAATGTCTCTGTTAGGTTTGGTATCAGAGTAATGCTGGACTCATAAAAAGAGTTGGAAAAATGTTTGCTCCTTCTCTATTTTCTGAAAGTGTTTTTATTTAAAGATTGGTATTATTCATTTCTTAAATATTTCATAGAATTTAGCATTAAAACCAACTGTATTTGAAGTTTTCTTTGTGAAAGTGTTTTGTGAATTCAATTTCTTTAATAGATATAGAGCTACTTAAATTTTATATTCTACAGTCAATTTTCTTACATTGTGGTTTTTAGGGAAATCATTAATTTCATTCAAATTATCAAATTTATTGGCATAGTATTGTTCATGATACTTGCTTTTTAACCTTCTAATGTCTAAAAGACTTTTAGTAATATTCTTCTTTAATTCCTGATTTTGATAATTTGTGTTCTTTCTCTCTCTCTTGGGTCTAAATAGAGGTTTGTCAATTTTTTATTAGCACAAGTATACCTTTTTATTGTGCTTTGCTTTATTGCACTTTGCAGATACTGTTTGTTTTTACAAGACCTTCCACCAGCAAAAAGATTATGACTCACTGAAGACCCAGATGATGACTAGTATTTTTTAGCAATAAAGTTTTTTTTTTGGTGAGGAAGATTTGCCCTGAGCTAACATCAGTTGCAAATATTCCTCTTTTTTGGCTTAAGGAAGATTGGTCCTGAGCTTACATCTGTGCCAATCTTCCTCTATTTTTTGTGTGGGTCACTGCCACAGCATGGCTGATGAGTGGTGTAGGTCCATGCCCAGGATCTGAACCTGCAAACCTGGGCCACCAAAGTGGAGCATGCCGAACTTAACTACTATGCCATGGGAGCAGCCCCTATAAAGCACTTTTTTTTTTTTTTGTGAGGAAGATCAGCCCTGAGCTAACATCCATGCCAATCCTCCTCTTTTTGCTGAGGAAGACTGGCCCTGAGCTAACATCTATTGCCAATCCTCCTCCTTTTTTTCCCCCAAAGCCCCAGTAGATAGTTGTATGTCATAGTTGCACATCCTTCTAGTTGCTGTATGCGGGACGCTGCCTCAGCATGGCCAGGTAAGTGGTGCGTCAGTGCATGCCCGGGATCCGAACCCGGGCCACCAGTAGTGGAGCGTGAGCACTTAACTGCTAAGCCATGGGGCCGGCCCCCTAAAGCATTTTTTAATTAAAGTGTGTACATTGTTTTTTTTGACGTCATGCTATTGTGCACTTAATAGACTACAGTATAATGTAAACATAACTTTTGTATGCACTGGTAAACCAAAAACCTCATGTGACTCGCTATATTGTGATATCGGCTTTATTGTGGTGGTCTGGAACCGAACCTGGGATATCTCCCAGATTTGCCTGTATTTTCAAAGAACCACCTTTTTCTCTACTGTATTTTGTTTTCTATTTCATTTATTTTTACTCTAATCTTTATTATTTTCTTCTTCTTTTTATGGATTTAATTTACTCTTCTAGCTTCTAAAGATAGAAACTTACATTATTAATTTCACACCTTTATTATTTTGTAATGTGGGTATATTACATACGTTAGGTCTTTTATGCCACAGGTGCTATTATTGCTTCTATTTACAGATAAAGAAACTGAGGATCAGAGAGCTTGTTATTCCTCTAGGGTTAGAGAGCTAGAATGGGTGGAACCTGAATTCAGACCCAGGCAGCAAGGCTTCTAAGCCAGCCTGTGGGCCCTTGAAAGCCAAGGACGAGCTCTGGGCATTGACCTTGAGAGAACTGGAAGATCAGAACTCAAGGCCTCCTAAGTGGTTCCTTCAGTCATTTTCTGCACACCTCCCAGCGTGTTCTTGTCTCAAGCTCCTTTCTTCCTTTGAGCAGCAAGTATGATATGGCATGCTGGGACCCCACAAGCACACGCCTAGATGATTCAGATCCGTGCGGGTGGCTTAGACGCTCTTGTCAAGTGAGTAGATAAATATGTTTTTAATGCAGCCTCATCAATAATTAACCCCCACTCTCTCTTCCTCCTTCCTCCAGCTTGGATGCTTGGGGGACTACGGGTGGGGTCTCATTGTGACCAGCTCGCAATTCTCTAGCATCCAGGGGGCTGCAGGGACGGGAGTGCGGGAAGTTTTCAAGGTCTGTGCTCCGGGCTGTATGATGCATTGACTACTCCCCGAAGAGCCCTCTGCTTATAATCGCAGAGTTTTTGGCATGTGCTCCCTGACAAAAGAACAGATGTTTCCTTCAAGAACAAAAGAACAGGGCATAACTGTTGGCCTAACGGTTTGCCACTAATAACATTGACTGTGGAAGCAACAAGTCCTAATGAGAATGTCCCCGCAGGATCACGAAGCCAGTGCCAGGAATTCGAGTTGAAATGGAAGAACTCAGTGCCGCTTTTACATTTTAATAGACAATGTACTGGATGTTTTTAACTGTTCGGGTAGTGGCAACAGGCTCTTCTTTCTAGCTGTGTTCATGAATTGTGCGGCTATCCAGGAATGATGGCTTCATGAATTACCTTATGAGAACCCAAGCCTGTGTTCACTTCAGGGATGCTTCTAGATGATTATTACAGGCATTACTGAACCTGCAGCATCAGCTTGCAGTCCATATATGGGGCAAGTCTTTGCTACATCACAGCTCTCAGTCGAACTGAAAACACCAGTGCGAGTTTTTCTCTTCGGTGCTGGCTGGAACTTCAAAGTACAAGAAGCCCACACAGAAAAATGAGAAACAAAGAGCCTTTAAAAAGGGCCTCGCCTCAGAGCCCACCCCCCAAAATTTAGTAGGCCTCTTGTGTTAGAAACGTCTCACCCATCACATCATGTCACCCAGGGCTTTGGTCACATTCCTAGAGAAGTTCCTCTGATTTTTCATCTCTGAAGAATATGTCCTTTGAGGTTATTCTTGGCTTTAGCCCAAAGGAAAGATGTTTTCTTTTTCGTCCCCACCCCTCTACCCCAACAATTTTTTTTTTTGAGCTTTTTTTGGCCTTGAGCTAACATTTGTTGCCAATCTGCCTCTTTTTTCTTTTTCCTCCCCAAGGCCCCAGTACATAGTTATATATCATAGTTGTAGGTCCTTCTAGTTCTTCTATGTGGGATGCCGCCTCAGCATGGCTTGATGAGTAGTGAGTAGGTCCGCACCCAGGATCCGAACCAGTGAACCCTCGGCCACCAAAGCAGAACGCATGAACTTAACTGCTACACCACCAGACCAGCCCTGCCAACTATTTTTTTTAATTTGCAGAAATGGGGAAAATATTATTTTCACTCTTTTAACTTCTTTTACTGTGAACTATTAATCACCAAAAGAGATCAATGTTCGAGTTTTATAAGTCATGATTAAAAAAAAGTTATAAACCATTGTTACTGCAATTTAAAAAAATAATAGAAAATATTAAAAAAAAGAAAATTCCAGAATATCATAGACAAGTTGGAACTTTGAATTCTGACAGGCTAGAAAAGAAATAATTTCTAGGGAGGCTATATAATACAACACAGTCAGGCTTTATTTTTTTCTTTAAAAAAAAAAAGAAAAGATAAGAACATCCATAGCATCTCCTATTAAGATCTGTACTATGTCAACATGATTTTTGCAAATGTCTCATTAAATTTCCTTTGGACTTCAGCTAGAGTCATAATACATCCCAGTGTGGCCAGTGGGCAGTCTCAGTTTATTCTTGTGGTCCCAGCTTATCCCTCTTGTTCTGACATTTCGTTTGCTGATTTGGACAATTTGTTATATTATCACAATCTCTTTAGCAAGTGTTTCTGAAAATATTTGTCATTATCCTAATAACTTATATCAAATTTTCTGGTGCTGCCACTATATTGGTGATGTGGGAAATGCGGAACCAGACACTTGGCATGACTTCAAGTTTTTATAACGTGAATCTCTTAATCAGACATACATTTGAGTCCATATTGCTTTTCTTTAAATGTGGTTGAGATAATGCAATTATGAAAACATTGTTTCCTGGAAATTTTAAGGTTTTGAATTTGGTAAGGTACATACTATAATATAAGAGTAGTAAATGCTCTTATATTTGGGTTCCAAATATGAGTTACATTTTTGGGTTCAGTACCAGCTGAGGAATACATAAAAACACAACTATATGATTTTGTTAATTGTAATTATACATTCTGTGCTACAGAGACCAAACATCAACAGTAGATTCCTTTAGAAATTGGATGAGTATGAATTACAAGGTGACAAATCTTATCTAACATTCTAAGATGGTGGCAGAATTGAGTTAGGAGTTTCACAAAAATGGATCAACACAAGGGGCTGGCCTGGTGGCATAGTAGTTGGGTTCACTTGCTCTGCTTCGGCAGCCTGGGGTTCGCAGGTTCAGATCCCAGGCACGGACCTACACATGGCTCATCAAGCCACGCTGTGGTGGCATCCCACATACAAAATAGAGGAAAATTGGCGCAGACGTTAGCTCAGGGACGATCTTCCTCAAGCAAAAAAGAGGAAGATTAGCAACAGATCTTAGCTCAGGGCCAACCTTCCTCACCAAAAAAAAAGAAGGATCAACACACAAGTCAGACGCATCACTGTCCACTGCAAGGCTTGACTCTAATTAACTGTGTGGTGCTAGACAACCAGCTTGCTCCCTCTGTCTCAGTTTCCCAACCTACAAAATGGTCATAAATGCGCTTTCTCTATGACCTCTCACAAAATTCTCATAAAGGTAAATGGACCCCTACTTGGGACATTGCTTTGAAAGTAGAACATATTATACATGTTACTCTAGCTGTACTTAGCACAAGACACTGCAATTCTGTGGCAGCCACATCACAAGATGCCGGAGCTCTCAGCCTCTGTGGGACAGCACACAGCATGAATTGCAAGTTTTGATCAGAAGGGCCTGGCTGCTAATTGACTATTTTTCATATTCCAGACTGTGAGAGAAATTCCACAAGAGTCTCAACTCCTCTATTTTAAGTTTATTTTCCTGGCTTGATTCAAAATTTAATAAAAACAAATGTGCATCTATTACAATTCAAAACTGAACTATCTGGGTGGCTTGGGGTGGGAGAAAAAGACATAGAAATGAAGGAGAGGAAACCTTACACATCTATTGTAATAAAAAAGTAGTCTTACAAAACTGGAAATGATGAAAATTGAACTAACAAAAATGATATGATACAATTGACTGAATTTCTGCATTTGGAAGCAAAGTAGTATTTTGTGACTATACTTAGTTTTCTTCCTTTTTCTCAAATTATTGGGGCCACAGAAATATTGCATTGATATAAATAAGCATCACTATATTGTTTTTGTTCAATTATGTTTGCATTTCAGTTAATAACAATGATGCTGCCCTGTACCTATTTAACTCGTAATGAAAACTCTAGGTTGAAAATCTTGATTGGATGAAAAGGAAAAGTATAAAACACACAGAGGGATAGTACTGCTGTCCCCACACCTGAAGAGCAAGTGATTTGAGGTAATTTTTCCAGCAGGAGTCACAAATTTAACTCTAATTATCTCCCCCCTTTACCTACCCCTTCTTGTGAGTAAAGACTCATATTATAAGAACAGCTACCTGGACCAAGGAGCCTCATCTATGACTATAAGCCAGTGGACTTCTGGGAGAGTCAAGTGTCCCTGGTAGGCTGTCAATACTCCCTGGTTTGCCTGTGACAGCCCAAGTTTCTTCCTATGGCCCAGCGTGATTATTAATTGCACTTCGTCTCGTTTCTAAAGTGTCTGGATTTGGGTAATAAATTACTCAGTCACACCACCCATGCTGGATGCTGAGCACATCACCCAGGAATTAGGATCCCTGTGCCCTCACCAGTGGGAAGGCCTGGCCCAGGAGACATAAACCAGTCACCAATGCACGGTGTCAGAGTGGACCTATGTGCCTTGATGACAGTCAATTTGTTAGTCTATGCTCTGCCTTTCAATACCTATTCCCAAACTAATTGTCTCACTAAATTTGCTAAGTGCGTTTTCTGGCTGCAACATTTCTATTTGGGAAAGATGCCAGAATCGTCAGCCAGTAAAGACTTTAGCCCTTTCTTGGCCAATTTGCCAAAAAAACATCAGAGGGAGTTATTGATCTTTTCCCTTGTACTCATTCAGCTAATTTTTTTTTTTCTGTTTCCTTTCTTTTCTTCTTCTTAAGCTGACATCCAATAAAAGCAATTGCTTTCAGGTGCCAGCAACATGTCAGCGCCAACACCATTCACAATATGAGTTGATTTCCCTCTTTTCTCTACAAAGACCATTTTTTTTGGTTGTATTGACAACACAGGTATATGTCAGGCTTGCTTCCCTCATGCATTTATTCCCCGGGTGGCTATGAGCCCTGGCTGGTGCATGAGATGAAATCCCACTTGGATGCTACATTTGGGCACTATTGCAAGTTGCACACTTTGAAAAAAATTACATAGTATACAAGTTATAAGGGCAATCTTATTTTACACCTGACTTGTAAAAGAAAGCCTAGAAGATTAGTCAGGTACACTGAAATTGCTAATGAGTTTCTCTTCGGGAGTAAATTTTGGATTTGGCCTTCAGAAGTACGAACTGTTCTTTCAAAATCCCTGACTCTGAATAGTGCTACACTCGCTATTGTGAGCGCTTTTCACCTACAGCCTTTTCTTAGCTGGAGGCCCAGTCTCATATTGTCCTATTAGGTAAGATAAAAGAAGGAGGCCTCAGGAGTTGCAGCAGAATTACCAGAGAGATGGGCAAAGTGGTTACAGTGACAATAGATATTTAAGATATCCGGGGAGCTGTTAAGAACAGGTTAGTGACAACTGTTAGCAGATGCTGGTGAGCACCGTGCAAACTGAAAGTTGGACTTGACAAATCTGCAACCTATTTGTCTGAATTATCCTGAAAATACTCAGCCCTCCACTTGAATGATGCTGCATAGAAGCACACTGGTGATGCTTATATGCACTGTCACAGGGAGAGCTCCATAGTGAGTACAAAAATATGGACCGAGTGTAACACAGATTTCTGAATAATTCTCACTCAGTTGTGGATCAGCATGAGAAGAACTAAGACCAACATCACACTTCCTCCACTGACAGCAGAGGAAGTTTCTTGTTTAAGCACCTGGCTTGTTGAACAGCCATGTCCAGACTTCTGATGCCCTTTGATCCTTCCTGATGCCACTTCATAGAATTTCAATTCCATAGGAACTCAAACCAGGACTCTTTTCCTTTCATTCCCTTTCTTCCCTCTTCCTGCCACGCCCCATTTTGGTAGTCCTAGGAGCAGGGATCCTGAGATTTAAAAGTCAATTTGGGTAGGAATTACTGGGAGTTAGGAAGGAAAACGTGTTGATAGAGTGATATGTAAGTAATTTACAAATTGATATATGCATTCTAAAAATATGCCTGTGAAATTTTCATAATTCTAAAATGGGAATGGAACCAAAATGTTGAGTCAGATGTGATAATTATAGCTAACATTTATTGAATGCTTATAATGGGCCAGCTACTATTCTAATTGCTTTACATTTATTAGCTAATGTAGTTCTCACAGTAGCCCAATGCGACCATTATCATCATTTTACAAAGCAAGAAGTAAGAACAGAGAGGGTGGAACATGCAGAAAGTCATCAGCTGGTGGATGATGGAGTCAGTATTGGGATCCAAGTCAGCTCACTCCCCAATCAGTGCTTGCCATGGGCGTGCCATGCTGCCTGTGCAGCAATAATATGATTCTAACTCTTGCCCCTTAACTTTTAAAGAATTTTGCAAGGACTGTTCCTATAATACATAAAGAACAACATTTTAATTTCTTGCCTCAGAAGTGTTGATAATCAGAAAGTCGTATTTTAGAATAGATTATGACTGGATATTAATTACCTTGCTTATGTATGCGTTAGTTTCTTAGAGCTGCTGTAATAAAGTACAGTGGTCCCCCCTTATCTGTGGAGGACATGTTCCAGGACGCCCAGTGGATACCCGAAAGCTTGGATAGTACCAAACCCTTTATATACTGTTTTTTCCTATCCATACATTCCTATGATCAAGTTTAATTTATAAATTAGGCACACTAAGAGATTAACAACAATAACTCATAATGAAATAGAACAATTATAACAATATACTGTAATAAAAGTTATGTAAATGTGGTCTCTCTCACTCTCAAAATATCTCGTTGTATTGCACTCACCCTTCTTGTGATGATGTGAGATGGTACAGTGCCTGTGTGATGAAATGAAGTGAGGTGAATGACGTAGGCATTGTAAAGTCACGTTAGGCCACTATTGACATTCTGAGGACACATCAGAAGGAGGATCATCGATCCATAATGATGCTGATGGTTGGATGTCAGGAGCAGACGATGTCAATGGTTGGGGATCCAGCAAAGGGATGATTCACATCACGGTGGGACAGAGCAGGACGGCGCAAAATTTCATCACGCTACTTAGAAGTGTACAACTTAAAACTTATGAGTTGTTTATTTCTGGAATTTCCCATTTAATATTTTCGGACTGTGGTTGACCACGGGTAACCGAAACTGCAGAAAGCAAAACTGTGGCTAAAGGGGGACCACTGGCTTAAAACAACAGAAATGTATTCTTTCTCTGTTCTTGAAGCTAGAAGACCCAAGTCAAGGTACTAGCAGGGCCGTGCTCTCTCTGAAGGCTCTAGAGAGGAATGCACCCTTGCCTCTTCCTAATTTCTGGTGGTTTCCAGCAATCTTTGGCATTCCTTGGCTTGTAGATGCATCATTCCAATGTCTGCCTCCATTGTCACATGGCATGCTCCCTGTGTGTATGTTTGTGTCTAAATTTTCCTCCTCTTATAAGGACACCAGTCATTGGATTAAGGCCCACCCTAATCTAGTATGACCTCATCTTAACTTGATTACATCTGCCAAGACTCTGTTTCCAAATAGTCACATTCACGGGTACTGGGGATTAGGACTTGTATTAGTATCAATATACTAATCAATATACTAATCTATCAATAGTATCACTAGATACAATTGGTATCTTATTGGGGGGACACAATTCAACTTATAATAATATACATATCTGCTTAGCCTGTATTACGTCCCATGTTCTAATTTGAGAATAAATCAAGAAAAATGTTTTCCCCATGCAATTTCTTTCTTTTTCCTCTAACATATGTGAATAATTCTTTTATTTCCTCCTTCAAACAGCATCTACTCTACGAGCAGATGTTTCTGTCATAATAACAAGCAGATAATACCACACTTGAGGGACCTGGGATCAGGGTGGAGCAGTTCCCATGACAGATTTTTTTATAGTAGATCCCTTTTATTTTCTCTTCTAACCTGCTTTTCCATTGCCTGTCCATAGTAGTTATAACAACAGCACAGAAGTGATCACATAGAGGACACTTCCAGTTATCATTGCACAACAAAGATTTCTCCATCCCATTATAAAAACTTTGGTTATTATTTAACCTGCTTCATAATATTTCACCGAATTGTAGATACATAATTTAACCATTTTTATATTTGGCACTTAGGTTGTTTCCATTTTTTCCTTCTGCTTTAGTACTGCAATGAATATTTGTGCAAGTATCTTTTTTCTTCCTTTGGATTTTTTTGTAAGAGAAATTCTTAAAAGAATATAATGTTTTGCTATTTCTTGATGGCCTATTGTTTGATAGAGATTGGTGTCAGAAATTGTACCAGAAACACCCCAATGTTGTTATCATCAAAATTATTTTTTAAAATTTTGTTTTAAATGGTCTTTAGTTATTTTAATTTTAACTTTATTATTATCACGGTTGAACACTTTTTAAATGTATTTTTTCTAAACGTTAAAATCATCTGGGAACCGAAAAAACAGGACAGCTTATCTTTCTTTCACAGTTGTTAAAAACATGTGAGCAGGAAGTCAGATTGAAATTAGTTGCATAACCCAATATTTAAAGTTTCCTGAGTTGATATGGCCGCAATAATTTAATTTTTGTTCATAATGTTCACATTTTCAAATTTCAAAAACTTAAACAATACATATGCTTGTTTTATTAGCATAAGTTTGTTATAAAAAAGGCCCACCATACATAACTTCTTATTTTAATTAAGTAACTTTGTTTAAATGTCTACTGTGCTCGGTGGTGTTTTTCCTCTAATTTACCATAGTAAACACATGTCCTAAATACTCACTATGAACTTGTTGAATGGAAGATGATTCACCCCTTAATGGATTCATAAGTATCTGCTTAAATTAGCTTTAGTAAATAAAATTAGCAGCTTATCACTCACTTTTCTAAAATGACTGCTGTTAAATTAATCTGCAAGTTCATCAAATTACATTATGACTTAAAAATGTATAGTAAGTCACATTGAGTAGGAATTTACCTTTATATCAGAATTCTGAAATGTATACATTTAAGATTCTGTGCATGATTAAAGAAGACATACTATATTTCAAAAATATATAGATACTCAATGATATGTGTTTTAAATCACATCTACTTCAGTTATTTATTCTAATTGAATCCAAGAGGGTTCTGCTGAGGGCTGGCTGGCAAAGGGGAATTTTATTTAACCAATACCATTACACTTTATCTCAAATTAATTATGTTTTTCCAATTTTCCTGTTTTACGGCAAGCATGGAGGGGACCCAAACTCAAAGTCAGTCTGGGTATTCAATCCCACAGTTGTTTAAGGCCAGCCTCCTTCTTGGCCTCCACGCATAGATTCAGTGTTGCCTTAGATGCGGGAGTTCTGGCCACAGGCAAATAGGACAGTGACCTCAATCTCCATCTATCGAATTCAAGATTTAGTAGGTCTTGATTCTGGTTCTCTTCTGACCTCAGAACCACACCACAGAGCTAAGCAATCAGGCTTCCTGCTTTATGAACTAATTATATATATATATATATATATATATATTTTTTAATTTTTTAATCTTAATCTCTCTTGTGTTCTGGGCTTGTTTTGCAATTCTAAAGTGGATGGATAATCAAACATTTGTAATGGAAAAGAAAAAGAATGCTATTAAAACCTACTTCAACTGGTTTAGCCCAAAAGGGAGTAGAATGACTTATTCTTAGACCAGATATCATTTCGTTTAAACAAAATATGTTGGTTGAACATTGTGTGCAGATTTGAGTGCTCGAAAGATTGGATTGGAAAGAAACAGTGAACCCGAGAGAGAGCGGAAGTCCTCTGCAGGAGACACCAACGAGACTTTGTGTTGGGGGTGAAACATAAACGGTGATGGGAAGGAGAAAGAGCGAGAATGGGAGGAGCTTTCTGGACGTCTGAGGAGACATGAGCCAGTGAGAAATTCCTATTAGTGATGGTGACAGGCAGGAATTAAAAAGACAAGGAATGTCTAACATTTAATTTTAAGTTGGTACTTCATGGTGTTACTATTTAATTCCCTTCCATCTTTCCAAGTCTTTGGGGAATCAAGAGAAAGAGGCTATGTTCTTATTAGGGTTGACTTGGGGACAGTGACTAGAGAACAAGCAGGAAAACTATTCTACTTCTTGAGAAATAATAACCTTGGTTTTATTGACCAAAGCACGATCCCCTTCTGTGAACTCTTTTTATTACAAAGTGCTCCTACACTAACTGAGAAGGCTTCTATTTGAGTCAACACTATTCCCAAATAGCTTTTTCTGATCCCCACATGGCTCGTCTAAGAGCGGGAAGGTTTTACCTCAGTTCATCCACCACAAAAGCCAGATGCAGTAGGCTGTAGGACCCAGAGCATCACAGCAACCAACATTTGGGGTCTACATTGATTGCTGTCTGCCACAAAGGGTTGTGGAATCTTCCTGGTGCTGTGGAATCTTCCAGGGGCTGTGATTCCCAACATCTGCCTGCTTACGCTTGGGCTGCTCCTGGCCACAGGGAACCTGTTGGTCACCAGATCCCCAGTTTGGAAAGACTGCTTCTTGGACTCTGTTCTCTCACTTATCTGATATTTCTTCTTTATGCTTTGCCTGGTTTAAATTCTAGATTTTTGACCAACCTCCATATTTGTCTCTAGAATAACAGGTACTCGCTCATGTTCCCATGATAAATATTTTGCCTTTGCCCACAGCTGGAGGATACCCTCTAAATTTTCAATCTTAGCCTTCACTAGAAGGACTCAGAGGCTTAGTCCTAATTACTACATAAAGTGGAACTCAAACCAGAAAAGCTGGACTCACCAAGACACAGCCCCCCTGACTAAGCCAGAACTTCACTTAGGTACAACTGGCTTCAACATCTCACTGTTGACTGTTCCCTAGTGCCTTGCAAATAAAATGCACTCGACATACATTTCTGAATAAATGGATGAATATTTTATTCTGATGAAAAAACAAAGGGGAGAAGAGAAATGGCAGAGGCATTCTAGTTGAAAAGGAATGCTATTAAGGCTAAATGTATTCATTTGTCTTTTTACCTAATAGGCAATAAAAGATCGCCCCATTAGAAGAAAAACTCAAGGCCGGATGAGATGCCAAAGGGACTTTTGTACAAAGTTTCCTGATATTCTTAAGCTTGTCATAGTTCCCCCTGGAGCATCTTTCTTAAAGTTCAAAGACATCAATTATAGATGCAAGGGGAGAAAACACAAAAAAAGAAACAGAAATATAAGCAAAGTTATATTCAGCAGAAGTTAAGGACATACAAAAATTCATTAGTGAGGTGCCTGACTTTTCCACAAGTTTGTATCTCTATAAATCACACTCTAAATTATCCATTAGGCATATGGGAGAGAGACCTGGGATTTTGAAACAAACAAGCAAACAAGAACCAAGATTTGGATTTTGGTCCATCCTCTTAAAAATTGTATCATCTTGAGCAACCACCAGTCCCTTGAAATTTCAGTTGCTTTATCTGGAAATAATTATTGGAAATGATCATTGGGAGTAATAATTTTTGCCCTGCTTGCTTCCAGAAATTCTTTTGAGGATCAAGATGAAGATAATAGTAACTAGTTTTTAATACGAATACTCCATTAATAGAGTACTGTTAGGTTAAAAATCAAGTGAGGTATGGTCCCTCCCCAAACCTGGGTTAGGGATCTGAGATTCTCTCTGGGAGTAGAAGTTGCAGGATGAGAGTGTTAGGTCTTGCGCAAAACATAGGATTACAAGAATGATGGCCAGTCTCGTGTCAATGAAAATCCTCGTAAGGATTGTTGTTTCTACTTGAATAAAGATAGCATGCTAAAGAAAGACAACCTAATCTCATTTTACACATATAGCAAATGGATGGCTCTGTGTCCTAACCTTTCTAAACCTCAGTTTCCTCATACGTAAAATGACAAAAATACCAATTCATACGTATATTTCCTTTATACCATCTCTTGTCTGCTAGACACTTTCCAAGATTTTTCAAGATCATTATAACTTTGTTTTGCTTTTTTTGCAAAGTTGTGTATATCAGGACGTGTGTTTGTTTGTTTTCTATGTAGGCCTTTTACAAGTGATTCAATGTCTGTCTGACATTCTTGGGATATTTTCCCAGTCCTGCTGCCTTGGTCCTCTCAATTTCTAAGATTCTCCCAAGATACAGGGTAACTGAATGCTTGAGCTGGGAAAAAGCTTTTGTTCTATACTCATTTTAAGTCTTTCTTTGTCAGAGCTAACACTAGAGTGTAGTTCTAAGCATGAGTTTACTTTTCTTCATCTTTATTTATCTTTCCCAAGATTTTATTGCAAAGTTTCTCCTTGTTTTCTGCTACCTCCACGGTCCAGCCCGCATGCCAGACACTCCACAGCTAAAAGCTGCAACACAATGTTTTTCAGTTGAGCAGAATGTTGAAGATGCTGCAAAGCCGTGTTGAAATAAATTGGTATGGAGTAGAACTTTGTGGAAGAGAAACTCACATTTTTAGAAGGCTTATTATATTTGGCTTAACTGCAATTATATGTTCTCATGGGGAGGGAAGCTTAGTCCAGACGGGAGGTATAGTGACCTCATGTGCAAATTGCAAGCCTGGTCACTGGGGAGGAAATCACAGCATCCGAGGAGTGTCAGGTACATAAAACTCAACACACCAAGAAAAGAAGAACCTGCAAATTCTTCTCACCAGCTCTCCACATTCCTGCTCTTCGTCTTTCTTCCTAACCCATGTGAAAAAAAATCAGATTCTCTTTCTTAAAGCAATTATCTCACTTCAAAGTTAATTTTAAACCTATATAAAATCTTTCAGACAATTTTCACCTTGACAATTTGATATGGACTTGGCACAATTAGTGACAAAGATTACTTCACATTTTTGGTTCCAAGATAGTAGTCAATGATCAGTGATGAAACAGTTTTCACCCAAATTTTGAGGGCTAAGAAAAAACATTCACTCAGGTGAAATGTCTCTTCCTCTGGAATCTCTTGTGATTGTTTATAGATAGCTTAGGTATTCCCAGAGTTCACAGCTGGAGAACGGGTGAGAGCAACCTGGGCTTCTTTTTTCAGCTTTATTGAATGTTGAGCGTTAATAAGGTTATCATAGCTCTGAATTTATAGCACACACACTACACACATGTACACCCACTCATACTCACTTATATGAATAATTACAACACACATATTTCTTTTCAAAGTGACCAAATTTTAACTTGAAAAAAGAAACCAACATCAAACAAATAATTAAATTGGACTTGATTATTCACATGACAAAATGCTTTTTTTGGGCTTTAGAGAAGAGGAATCTTTCAAACTCGCACCATGTATTAGAAGTAAGTCACGTCTAAGACAGTGATCTAATATTAGACAGCAATGGATCTTATATAAGAACTGAAATGAAGTTAGAATTGAAATAATTTCATGTGAGCGTGAGGGGGTTGGAAATGTTTTTAAAAGAATGTTTCTCATTGTTGCATGGATAGTGAGAACAACTGCCAAAATGTGGGCAAAACGAGAGAATTATGCAATGAGAGGAAAGAAATCAAAACGTGTAGCATAATTTTGACTCTATTGTTATCAGAGTTTTTTTTTTTTTGAATTAATAATAAAACTGAGCAGGTGGAATGAGTCAGTTGATGACTCAGGAAGGCCCATAGGAAACTTCAAACTGTTAAGCAAAACACTCTTCCTTACCATGAATTTCAGTTTCTTTAAATGGTCTTTCAACAGAAAACTTAATCTGTAAGAAGATCTAGTACCCTGGAGTTAGCAGCAAGCACTCCTCGAATTGACTCTAAACCTTTATGAAAGTGATGGATTGGAAGGACAGATTGTTCACATAATTGCTTTCAAATTCAGGAAAGTAAATATTTTTAGAGTGTATTCTAGAAGTGCCCAGGAGAAAGGGGTGGAGGTGGGGGTGGTGGTGAAATAACCAGGGAAATGGTCTCTATTTTGTGTCTTAAAACAAGAAGGAGTGTGTCCTCATCTCAGGCCTAACTCTTAGTAAGTGCCTTGAAATGGTTTTCTAACTTGTCTCCCTGCTAGAATCTCTCTCCAGTGTTTCCACCACGCTGTTACAGGAGTTATCTTTCCAAATTGCCATGGTAATCATGATGATTTTCTGATGAAAATGCTCAGTAGCCCTCCCCACGGCCGCGCCAGGGCCTTGCTGCAGTGAGCTCTTTCAGCTACTTTCGGGCTCTTGTCAGACCTCCATGCCCCGGGACATATTTTTCCCTTGTCAGGGACACCTTCCCTTTGTCTTTCATTTATCTGCACTTTCGAATGTTGTCTTCTCTTTGAGGCCTTCTCTGGTCTCATATCTTATATGTTGTCCAATGCATCTTCCTTTCTGTTCTTGTAGTATTTTATGTCTACCTAAATTAGCACTTACTGTTGTTCTGTAATTGTTCACATGTTTTTTCTACTTCTGGACTGTATGTTCTCGGCCACTACAGATGAAACCTTTCATGTCTGGTGACCTTAATATTCCCTGGGCCTTACTAGGTTTCAGATGAGGCCATGTGAACAGCACAATGTGCATTTTACTGGCTGAGGAAGGACCATAGCATTCCTGACCGAGTCTCTTTCTGACATTTCTTAGGTCTCTAGAAATGCCTCCTGTGAGAAGAAGTTACCCCCTCAGTCTTCCTGCTGGTGCTTTTGTGGAGGCAGTGCTGTTGTTTAGGGTGCTGTATCTGGAGCTCCAAATCTTTAAGGCCCTCAAATGTTTGAATCATCCACAGTGGCACATGCCGGAAGGTCCCTGTATTCTGTGAAGCAATGGGGACAATAGTTTTTTCTTCTCAGGGGTCAGCCTTGGTCCATGGAGCTAGGCTGAGAATCAGATACCCGATTCTCTTTACTATTTTGTCTGCAAATCACATCCGGTGCAGAGACTCATGATGGGCCAGCCACCAACTGGTTTATCAAATTCAACCAAGGTGTGTATCTAATTTTCATCTCAGCTGGGACACCCTAATACATTTATATTTCCTTCTGTCACCTAGATAATGACTGACATTTAGTGGGTGCTTTCCCAAGTGTTTCTGGGACTCTCTGAAGAAGGCCTTCACATTCCTCAAGGCCTTCCCATTGTCATTGACCAGCTACGCCCGCCATTTGGTGTCCTATCTTGCTCTTTTTTTCTTCCTGCTGGTCACACTCCACAACCCTGTAGCTGAATTCTCAGGCTGAGCCATACTCCTGGTACACTTAAATGAAAGCTTGAAGACAACCTACAGAAAATACTGCAAAGCAGGAAACAAAAATCTTAAAACTGGACCCTGGAAATAGTTACTCATAAGGGCCTCTCAGACCTGCTTCAATTAACTCCTCTGAGATCCCCAGCAAATAAAATATTCTATTCTAAATTAAAACCATGTACATCATGTTGTCTTTTTTGACATTATTAAAATTTAGCTCTTCATTGAATCTCAGTTCATTATTCTAGGAAAAGATGTTTACTTTATTTTGACATCATTGAAGGGAATCCCTAAAATATTCCCACAAGAACACAGGGATATTCTGCTTCCATATCCCAAGCTGCTTTTAAGAAGATACCCTTTCAATCATCAAATTTTCAAAACCTACTGGGGGATTCATACTCACATTACTGGTGGCACACCCCGAGACTGACTGTAATGATCCTCAGTTACGACAGTGACCCATCGATGATGTGATGCTGTATTTGAGAAATGTTAGTCTGAAAAGAAGTTAGAGACTTCATATATAGTACCACCAGGCATACTTTGAAGGTGGGATGGAAAGACTTAGAATAGTAAAATAATGGATAATCTTAGGAACTACGTTATCTTTATTCACCACCAGACTTTTAAATGAAAATTTGTCAGTACTGCTCCACAATCGCTTATCTGAAAACCTTAGTGTCAGATGTGTTTCAGAGTTCAGAATTTTTCTGACTTTATAATTTATGTAACATTTCCAGTAGGGTAAGGAAGCACCCCATAATTAAAAACTGTGATATTTTACAATTGTAGGCCAGGGATGTGGCCAATGGCGTGAAAACAGAAGTATCCATGGCAGGTTTTGGAAAACATTCTTAAGAGACTGCTGGGACACACCTTTGCTCTCTGCTTCTCCATCCCTGTCTCTGTTTTGCTGCTTAAAAGATGGATCCTGTCATCTTGGATTCTGAAGACAAAGTATAAGGAACATGAGCTGAAAGGACGATGGGTGCAAACCAGCCCTGCACAGCTTCCCTTTCGGCTTCATTTGCATGAGGGAGAAAACAACTTTCTATCTTTTTAAAGCCATTGTTATTTATTTATTTATTTTCTATCACTTACAACCAAGCCTAACCCTAAATAATTCAGATCTAATGGAGAAATAAAGTTCTAGATTTGGTGGGATTTTTAGTTCGTTCCTGGGCTGACATAGTCAACCTATATCTCAATTTGTATATAGAGAAAGCCATGTATTATTGTATTGTATTTTAGTAAGTATCGTGCGGCTAATTGGATTTTAGGCATGAAAATATGGAGGCACCACAATAGAATCCAGAACAGAGTAGGTCATTTATGGGCTTGGGTTGGGTTCTCTTTACTTTCCTCATCTATCTTTGACAGATAAATGACACTTTTTAAAAATATATATATATTACACAAAATTGGCTCATCATAGTGGAGGAAGTCATTCCCTCATTCTAATGGTAAGTTTAACAAGTAGTTTGTTTTGCCTCAATTTTTCTAATACACATAGAATTTGTGATTTAACAGTGACCGAAAGATGCCTGCAGCTCAGAGCAATCAGGGAGAGGTGCCTACTTGACTACATTTACCAAGGAGAAGACGAAAAGCAGCCTAAACCAAATAGAAGTTTCTTCTGCTAATTCATTGAGGGCTTGAGTCTTCCTATCTATGGGCAAATCAGAACTTTTACATGTGTCTAAACTCTGGTTGCCTATAGAGCAAGGACTGATCACTCAGAACAATTCATTCCACACTGCCTTGTGGGAATCCCTTTAGAATTTTTTTGAAAGTTCTAGGTTGGCAGAGCCTGGAACAGTAGGACTCCAAACAGCTCTGAGTCAGGATATGCCAGCATTGGTAGCTGGCCATTCTTCTTGATGGGTTTTGTTGCTATTGGTGTTATTAGCAAAATATTTTCTCTCTTGAAAAGTTCCAGCTTATTTTCTAATTAATGTATATGCTCTTTTTACAAGTTCCCTGGACTAAGGGCTCAGATAGTTAGCATGTGGTTCTCATGAGGTGCAGTCTGTCTGTACATAATTAAGTATTTTCCTTGGGACCATGACCCTATGTTTACTCATCTTTTGTGCTTGTATTGGTCTGCTTTTGCTGTGGCCTGAGCAAATGAATATGAATGCCTCGGTGCAGAGGTTTCCAAGCTATGCTCTCAGATCCCCTAGGATTCCAAGAGGTATCTCATGTGTTGCCAAGGAGTGTAAGATGGTTCTTGATCCTCCTGTGTGCTTTACTCAGAGAAGATCAAATTTTATCTGCTTTATGTATCAGACTACTGTGTATGGTTCTGTTTGACTAAAAGGGCTCTGCTGCTGAAAGATAAAATAAATTGAGAAGTACTTGGCAGAAGGTAAAGTCATCAGTGCTATTGGAAAAATAGCCTGCAATGTATGTTCCACTAAGTGTAGATAAACATTATCAGTATTAAAGCATTTGAAGTATCACAGATTAATTTAATCAGGTTTTGTATGTTGTGGGTCAAAGCAAAGGAAATAGGTTATTGTATCTTAGCAGAAAAGCCATTTTCCAACACTTTATCTGTGGGTTTGGAACACTAGGAAAGATGGGGAGTTTCAGGACAAAGAGATTTAGGAAGCACTAATCTGCTGAGTTGCTACAGTGACCTAAAGAAGACTGAATATGCTTTCCAAAATGCTTACTGCACAGGGTGAAACACAGACATTGAGGATGAATTGGGTGCATTAAACTGTACTTTAAATTAGGTAAGTATAAACAGAATCATCCTTCCCTTTCTGGAGGATACAAGATGGCTGAGCCTCAATATGGATGTTTTCAACACATTCCTATATCTAGAATTTGGCAAAGCCTTTGCAGAAGCCCTTGAAGCATAATCAGGCTCCCCTTTCTCAATACTGTTTGGCCATCATTTTCTCCTACGTCACGAAAGCTGTTTCCCAACTTCAGCTGTCTCCGTGAGCCTCCATAGTGCATCACCACCCCTTTGCTCTCAGCGGATGTTCTCAGTTGCTGCCCTTGTCTCGTACACCTGAGATGGAGCCTCTAAGAGGCCTCACATCTCTGTGCAGCCCAGCACCCAGGAAGCCCAACTATCCTTGTTTGCCTGGCAACTGAGCTGGTGACTGGGATGTGGGGCTTTCAGTGCTAAAACCAGGAAGGTCTCAAGCAAACCGGGATGAGTTGGTTATCTCACCAGCATCCTATCTCTCTTCTTCTTATCTTTGGCTCACCTTAGTCCCTTTAAGACCCTGGCTTTGGTTCAAGGAATCTCACCAAGGGCCTGCTTAAAGAGATGCTTGTAATAAATCCCTGAACTCTAGATCCCACCATGGAACCGTACAGAGTCTCCAGTTCGTGCATGGATCTAGTTGGAAGTGTCTTACTGCTGACGGTTCCCATTTCTCTGTCTTTCCTGCTAGATCTGAAGCTCTAGACTCTCAATTCCTCTGTCCCTGTTCTCTCAACTCAGGTTGCTATTTTTGTGGCTGCAACTCCTGGTAATGACTCCTGGCTTGGCAAGTTCTGGTTCCTAACTCACATCATGAAACCCTGGAGGCTGCCCCTCTGGGTGTAGACAGGCACGCCATCCATCAACGGCCCCATGAGTGAGTATTCCAACCCTGGTAAGCTGTTTTAGTTAACCCCAGTAACCCGAAGGTCACTTTCCAATCGGGTAACGGTAAATGGTGTCAGTTTTCCAAAGATAGGTTCTCTGAACTGCACATAATAAGGCTTGTTTTTTAAGTTTTGGTTGAAGAGCCTACTGTGAACAGGGGAACCCTCCAAATGTTTAGTGACAAGATTCTTACATCCAACAGAGGACACTGATGGGAATAATGCACTCTCACTGTCTCTCAGGAATGATTTCTGCTGCAAGTCCTTTTCATTTATTTATTCATGCATTCCTTCATTCATTCAACAAATATTTTTGAGCCAATGCCAGACATTGTTCCAGGCACTGGACTTGTGGCTGTAAACAAAATGGACAAATCTCCCTGTCCTCATGGAGATTTTGTGTGAGGGGAGAGAGGCAGACAGTCAACAAAGAAATAAAATGTTATGGAGAAAAGGAAAGCTGAAAAGGGAAAGAAAGAGGGGCTGCAATTTTAAAAGGGTGAAGGACATTCTCAGCGAGGACATTTAAGCACAGACTTGAAGGAGGTGAGAGAGCCAGTCATATGGACATGGGCTGGTGGAGGGAGAGTGTTCCGGGCCAGGAGGAAAACACATGCACAGCACCTGAGGGTGGAGTGTGCCTGGAGTGTTAGAGGACAGGCAAGGAGGCCACTGTGGCTGGATCAGAGTGAAGAAGGGGGAATGGAAGAGAGCAGGGGCTCCTCTCTTATGCCTGCCTGGCTGCAGACTGGCCCAGCAAGCCCCCAGCCTTCCAGGTTGGGGAGTACAGCCAATGCCCTTTCTCCTGGGCATCTCCTTTGTCCCATCATGGGCCATCAAGCTCTGCCATGGCAATGGGCGACTCAGATTTGAATCCCAGCCTCGTCTCTAATTCCCATAGGCCACATGACCTCCTCTGGCCTAGATTTCCTCATCATAAGATAGAAGCTTGAGCTAGTAGATTTCCAGCTCTTCTCAACACTGAAGCTCAAGTGTTCTTTTAAAAACACACCTTAATGTGATAGGATGTTATTTCATATGCTAATATGCCCTTTCCTAAAGAATTTATTATGAAAGTCCTTTCTACCTACAACATATAAGTGAAAAACAAATGCAAGAGCTTTTGAGCTACAATAAAATATTTAAAATTTTATTATTATTATAACTATGATTGTTATTTTCTTGTTGGCAAATTTACAGGCGAAGATCAGTGGGATGAGAAGGACAGGCAAAGTTTAAGGAAATTCAATTAGACTACCATTTTCCTATACAACCATTAAACACCTTCACATCTATTAGTTCCCTTTTTTGTTTGTTTTTTGCTGAGGAAGCTTAGCCCTGAGCTAATACCTGTTGCCAATCTTCCTCATTTTTTTCTTGAGGAAGATTAGCCCTGAGCTAACATCTGTGCCAATCTTCCTCTATTTTATATGTTGCTTGCCATCACAGCGTGGCTGACAAGTGGTATAGGTCTGCGCCCGGGATCTGAACCCATGAACCCCAGGCCGCTGAAGCAGAACGTGCCGAACTTAACCACTGCACCACTGGGCCGGCCCATATTGGTTCATTTTTTCAACCTCAAAACAGGTGAGAAAAGGTAAAGAAAATAATATTAGTGACTTTGACAGCTAAGGAAGCTGAAAATGTGTGGATTTTAGGACATCACTCACCCAGTTAATGGCAGAAGCAATATTAGGACTCGTGTCTCTTGGGTCTGAGTCTTATGATTTTTCCACTGTGTCTCTGTGCAGTGAGAAGTACAGAGACAATGATAATGTCTGTAGACTCTGTCACCAAAATAACACACTGTGAGGAAGCTGATCAAGTCAACTTGCTTTTGGCTCTCTGATTCTAGATGGTGTTATCCTGATCACAATGCACATTCAGCCATCATGATTTTCCTCCATTTATTCCACCTGAAAATATTGATGGGACACTTGACTTTAACACAGTCTGGTGGGGAAAACAGTTAAGATAAAATGTCATCAGTGTCATAAGTGAGATGTGAGTTTGGTGCACAGAACACAGCTGGTGGAACACATAACTGAGGTTTGGGAGACTGAGGAGGTTTCACAGAGAAGATGACATTTCAGCTGGCTTGGAGGAGACGCGCGGGAGTTTGCCAGGCACAGAAAAGAGCAAATGGCATGCAGGCAGACTCATTACATACAAAAGCATGTTTATGGGAAAGCGCATGGCACATATGGAATCAGTAGTAATCCATCACTGTGGGAGCCAAAAGTAAGTTGAGGGTGGAAGGGAGATGAGGCTTAAGAAAGTAACTTGAGAGAAATGTCACATGTTACATTTCGTATGTTTAACATTTGAACATCTCGGAGAAGACTCAAAGTGAAAATGTCACTTATGGAAGGAAATCGAGTCCCCTTCATGTCTTCTTCCTTCTTACTGGGTTGTGACATGAACTTGAGGAATCTCTTAATTCCCTGCCCTTTCTTCTCTTGCACATCCTGTCCTGCTTCTGCTCAGTATGCTCCAGGTAAGTTCAAGCCTTTCCTCCTCTCTGTTTTTCTGATGAAAGTTCTGGTCCTTTGGAGAAAGCTGACTCCTTGGATACAGCACAGACACACACTTATTTTTATGTCAGTTTCCTTGCCTGCCAAAGCCCAGGAGGCAGCATTAGGCCTGATGGAAGTTCTTCCTCAAGGGGGCTTGATGCGCTGTGGGAGGAATGTGGGGAGTGAGACTCTTACCCAGGGGCAGCGTGTGTATGGGCAAGCACACCCCCTTCTCCTGGTGCTCTGTAGGGGCTCTGGCAGCTCATTTCTGAAGAGAAGACTGTTAATTTCTGAACCTGGAAAATATACTTGACTCCCAGACCCAGAAAACACTCTTCCAAGTTGAAAAAAACCAATCATTCTTTCTAAATGGGGTTAACATCTCTGGAATACATCGTTCCCAAAATAAGATTCTCCAATTTGGAAAAATCTAGCTGAAATAAATGAAAATAACAGATGGAAGAGAAATAACAGAAGCTATCCAAAGAACAGCCAGAGATAGGAAGTGGGGAATCATCTGTCTAGAAAATGGCACTCAGTTGTACTTTTGAAATTAAAGGTACGTTGACTTCGGAAGAGATTGCGATTTTCCTCTTGATGGTTCCCCTTTACACATTATGTCCTTTCTGGGCCAAGGTTAGCACATAAGAGGTATAGTTTGCTTTTCTATTCCTGTTTCTCCCATTTGTGCAGTTTCCATCTGTTCGAAGGTGTTAAGATCAATTGTTCTGGTCTCCTGGATAAAGGTTTGGGCTTTTGGCAGAGTGCTGGATAAATACAGAGTCATGCTATTAGCATAGGGATGTTTAATAACAGATTATTTATGTCCTTTTAGGCTTGTCTGAGTGCAACTTTGGGCAATCTAGGCCTCCTCAGCAGCCTGCGGAGTGCCCACAACAGCAGGGCTGGGCCTCTGCTTCTCAGCTCAGTCACGGGAGCCCTACGAACTGCGACAGCAAGGCCTCCCTGGTAAGCTCCTCCCACGGTCCTCATCTTGAAGAACACAATTCTGCCATCTCATTGACAATGGATCCTGTGGGTTACATAATTCATTATTTGGTCCTTATTTTTTCCTTAACAGTGACAACTGGTACATTGTTGACTTTCCATGTTTCCCTCATCTCCCCGACCTCCCTCTTGATGTTCCCATGAATGCCTATGAAGGATCCAACCACTAGAAGGCAGTAGGTCAGGGCCTTGTCCCTGGCTGTATGGGCACCCTGTCCAGCTGCTGGCCCCTCCTTTGGGTTGCTGAGAGGTCTTTAACCAAGGGAAGAGATGGAAGCTTTGGTCAAACAATTTAAGTCTCCAGTCCAATTTCTGTCTCCATCCCTTCCCTGTTTGTCCAGTCTAGCAAACTGAATGTCTCACTTTGTTTTAAGTTGGGAAAGAGCCGGTCACGAACCATTAGCATTTTGTTCCTTTCTACATTGGCCCCATCCACCATCCTCTTCCCCCAGCTCTCTGTACCCCTCCAGAGTCAAAAGCACAGCCTGGACAAAGGCACTCCTGGCACGAAATCACATCATCTAAAATATCCCTGCAGAAGGAAGAGAGAGAGAGACAGATAGAGAGAGAGAGATGTAAGGACCATCTCACCAGTCTGTTTCCCATATGTACTTGTTCTGTAACCATTCTTGGATTTAGAATATCCTGCAAAAGGTGCCATTTGTCAGTCTTGGAGGGATCATTTTGTATGCAAGCTCCACTGTGTCCTTGAGGAAGCTTCCCAGCAGACTGGGGCGAGAAGCACTGGGGTGAGGCTGACATCGCCATTTACTCACTGCCCATTTCATTGCAGTTTTTACAAATAGGTGTTAAGTAACTTCAGGTATATTTTTAAATGGGGCGCTATAACATCTCCCTAAAATGTCAATGTAAGCCATTCCAGACTGACAGCTGGGGAGGGCCCCCAAAACAACACACTGCAGAGCCTCTAACTTTTCCCCAAACCCTCCTTTCACGTTTTTAGAAAGTCTTAGAGCAACAAGTGATGTAGGGGTGCATTCTACCTCCCCAGCATCAAAGAGGTGACCCTGAGATCCATGTTCCCCAGTTAATGGTGAGGCAGGGAGAGACACCTATTTCTCAGCTCTCTGCAATGTTCTTGCTCTTTCTGCCACATTCCTCACTGTCACATGCAAGCAGGTGGTGGCTGTGAGAGGAGAAGGGCAAGGAAGAGGTGCTGATGACAAAGGCAACTGAGGAGTGAAGTGGAATGAAGAAGAAGGAGAGATAGTTAACTTCCCACTGGAAATTCCCAAGCAGAGAAGCTGTTGGAGCAAGAGTTTGGCTTCAAATTTGCACGTTAGGCCAAAGTGGTACATCTGCTTGCCATCAGAGCTTCTCAGATCATTGCTTTGCTTTTTCTTTCTTTCTTTTTTTCCTCTTCATTTGCTGAGAAAGAGCATGTTCTTTCCTCATAGTATGCATCTTTGGAATTTGACATCATTCCCTTGCTTTCTGTGGCAACATAAACCCAATAAAGACGGGAGGCAGGAGAAGAAATCTTTTTCTGAAACAAGATGAGAGAGATTTTTGAAGAAGAGAAAATTCATATTACTTTGGATGAGGAAGACTTTCCTTTGCCTGACTCCATCATTTCTTGTTTTCCACATCATTTTTTGTCTTAATTATCAAAAACATCTGACACCGTTGGACAATTGCCTCCCTCAAATTGTTGGTACTCAATTTTCTTCCTGATTAGGTCTACCCATAAGAGGCCAAATCCTCTGAAGTCGGTCCATGGAACCCAGGTACTCACTGCTAGACTCCTTCAAGAGAGATACATCCACTGTGCCCCCTTACTCCCAGTCACAGCCCTTCCCTTCTTAACCCTTGCATCCTGACTTCTGCCTTCACTACCCTATTGAAACTCTTTCTGTAAAGATCACCATGGGTCTCTTAATTGCAAACCATCTCAGTCTTCACCCTCTTAAACCCCTTACAACTCTGTCATTCCTCCTTAAAACTGTCTCACCTCCTGTTTCAAAGCTTCTGTCTCTCCTCTACCTCCTGCCCTAAAAAACTGGATATCTCCCATGGCTTTCTCTTCTTTTTTTTCACTTCCCTTGGCAATTCCATCCACACTTATGATCTCACCATGTACCTCCCCATTTCCAGAGTTGACTCATCTTCCATGCATTTGAGCCTTCCCTCCTATCTGCTTGATGAGCATCTCTAACAAGTTGTCTTCTAAGCAACTCAATATTTCTAACTGACCTTGCCTACTTTCCTCCCCAACCTATAACTCCTCTGTGTTCCCTATTTCCAAGGCACTCTGCGCCATCATTGATCATAACTTTCATCTATCTTCTTTCCCTCCTGTTCCAATTTTCATTACCCTACTTAGACACTTGATACCCTTTGTCCAGATCATTATAGTAATAAGCTGATGTTCTTTCCTCCATGTCCCTTTCTATTCAAGCATCACCAGGTTCACACACTACAGACAGGTCTTCCAACATCATAGCTCTGATTATGCCACTCTTCCTGCTCAACAATCTTCAGTGATGGCTCTTCATTAACTCTCAAGGTAAAAATTTTTGCCTTAGCTTTTAGTACCCCTATGATCTGATCTCAGTCTACTTTTTCAGTTTTATCTCCTACTTCTCAGCTAAAAACTAAAATGTGTGATATTTCCTTTCTATGCTTTATATTTTTCTGCTACCTTCACTCTACTTAGTCTGTTCTCTCTGTATATCTCCCAATCATTGTATTCCCCAATCTCACCTCTCTTTTAGGATTCCATCTCTTTCATGAAGTCTATGCTGATTATCCCATTCTCCCTCCCATTTCAGAACACCCATTATGGTTTATACAGACCACTTGGCATTATCACACTGAACTTATTTTAAAATAATGGTGTACAAGTTTTCTCTCCTACCAAACTCCTAAGAAATAGGGAAATTTGTCTTATGCATTTTAAAAATCTCACCCAGCAGGTAGAACCCAGCCTTCCTTGCCCAGCAGGTGTTCTATTTGTTGCAGAAATGGATTCATCCTGATTTTTCTTAACATACTTGGTTAACAATCAAAACTACCTTTGTCTCCTTTCTCACTCCTCCTCCTTCCCCTGTCCCACTTATATATAAAACACAGACTGCTACCATATGGTGCCTTTCTAATCACATTCTCGTGGGAGAGGAAGAGACATGTTATTACAGACTACCAATCCTTTAGATGTATAAAATGGCAACTCTAACTTAAGAACAGATAGTTGACTTAAAGTTTTGTATTTTTAATATTATTCTGCTGGATTATTTAACCTCCTTTGCCAGGAAGTTGAATGATGGACACATAGGATAAAGATTACATTAATTTAATGTTACAAAGATTTTAATATGAGGCACCCTTTAACAAACTAGAAAATCAAAAGCCCATGGTGAGCAGGTGGGTATAATTCTTGAAGGAACATTACTTTTTCCTTACCTCAATATAACAGTCAATGTTGTAGTGACTGAAAAAGAAATTGTCATTTAGGTGATGAATAAAGAATAAAAATGGGAGAATTCAAGAGACAAATTGTTCTACATAGTGAGCATATGACAGACAGTCTTCTGGTACTGACCAAGGTGGAGTAAGCCTATTATTTCTTATCTATCTGATTGATTAAAACTCAAACCTCTGGAGAGAATACAAAAGGCAACTACTTGAAGACTCAGAAAAGTAAATAATAGCAGTCAGACAGGGGAGTGAAGTCAAAACTTGAAGAACAACCAGTACTGATGAGTTTCCTGTTTGTTTCCCTTCTTTATGTCTCAGCTTTCATTCATGGAAGACCAACAGTCTGAGAGGTGGAACTATGCAACAGGTATGGAAAGTAAAACCCAAAAGAAAGCCATCTTTCTGGTCAGATGACCACTAGAAGAGGCTTCTGAAAGTTGAGAATGGGGGATGAGATCCCTGTTGTTTTGTTTTTTCTCTCTTTTCTTTCCTGGCCATGCCTGGGGCCAGTCCCAGTCACGGTGCGGCACTACCTAGATCTGGTGGTGGGGAGGCATCTAAATCCCAAGAGATAACTCATCTCCATGGTCAGAAGAACTGGAAAAATGGTCCAAGTGGCCTTAATAGTTTGTGGGTGAGAGTCCTTTATTCATTCTCTCTCTTTACTCTTACCGCTTTATCCCAAGGATGACCACTCTCCCCCATTGCACAAAACAGTGAAATAATATGAGGCTTGAAACTCATTTTTCTGGCCAGAGGAACTGGTAAAAGGGGCCTTGGGAACCAGAGCATTGGGGAATCTTTGAGAGAAGACAGCTAGAGAAGAGTGTCCTCTAATTATGGGGAATGAACTAACACAAGTTCTGGAATCACACCTGAGTATGTGAACAGACCCAAAGGAGCATAGCAAAGGCTTTGCAAACCAAACTGATACTGGAACTATCACCCACAGAGGATGAGACAGAACTAGTAGTCTGAACCTAACATAATTGATTGACTTCTGAAGCAAACCAACCAAAAGTTAACATTCTCCAAAGGATTTTAACAGGATCCAGAGTCTCACAACATTATATTCAATGCATCCAGAATGCAATACAAAATCACTCAACATACAAAGAACCAGAAAGATATGACCAATTCTCAAGGGAAAAGACAATTAATGGACCCCAATCTGAGAAGACTAATATGTTGTAATTATCAAATAAAAATTTTAAAACAGCTTTTATAACCATGCACCAGGAGGTGAAGGCAAACACTCTTAAAATAAATGGAAGGATAGAATTTCTCAGCAGAAAAAGAGAGACAATTAAAAAGTAACCAAATGGAAATTTTAGAAAAAAATATATAATATCTGAAATAAAAAGGTATTGTATGGCCTCAATAGAATAGATGACAGCAAAGGAATCAGTGAACTTGACAATAGAATAAAATTATTCAATCTGAAAAACAGAGAGGAAAAAATTGCAAAAAATTGAAAAGAAGCTTGACACTATGTAGGGCAATATCAAAACCTCTAACATTTATGTCATTGAAGTGCTTATTGAGAGGAAAAAGAATACAATAAAAGTGCAGGAAAAAATATTTGAAAAAGTCATGATTGAAAACTTCTAAATTTGGTAAAAGATACAAATTTACAGATTCAAGTAGCTCCATACACACCAAAGAAGATAAACTCAATGAAATACAGGTCCAGACTCATAATCAAACTGATGAAAGAATGCCAAAGATAAAGAAATAATCTTGAAAGTAGCCAAAGGAAAGACACCTTACATATAGGAGATAATTTGATTGACTGTGGATTTCTTGTCAGAAACCATGGAGGCCAAAAGATAGTGGAACACCATCTTTAAGTGGAAACAAAAAGAACTTTCAACCCAGAGTTTTATATTCAGGATAAAACTCCTTCGGTAATGAAGGTGAAATAAAGACGTTTTCAGCAGCTAAAGGAATTTATTTAGGATGAAAGGAAATGACATCACAAGGAAGATTGGAACATCAGGAGTGAAAGAAGAAAGCAAAGGAATGGGTAAATATCCCAGTAAATATAATCAACTATGATTCTCATTCTGAGTTTTAAAAAACATGTATGAAGTGAAAGCAAAAACTGCAATATTTATGATGTGATTTAAAATGTAAATAAATGTAATATGTATAAGAAGGATGATATATAGGGAAGAAGAAAAAGGGACCTATAAAGTGAGTGTGAAAGAGTAACAACTAAAGAAATAGTAAAAAAAAAAAAAGGTATACCCCAAAATCCAATAGATAAATTAAAAGGAAATATTTAAAAATACTCAAATAATCCAAGAGAAGACAGGAAAGAAGTGAGCCAAGTGAAAAACCAAAGACTAGAGAAAAACAAGGAATAAAATACAGATTTAAATTCAAATATATCAATAATTTCAGTGAATGTAAATTGTTTAAATAAACCAAATTGAAGCCAGAGATTGTTCAACTGAAGAAAAATTCAAGACTGAGGTGTATGGTGTCTACAATAAACCCACAACAGATACAAAATTATAGATAGATAAAAAATTTAAAAGATGGAAAATTATATGCCATGCCAAAACTAATCAAAAGAAAGATGGAAGTGCTATGTCACTATCAGATTAAGCAGAGTTCAAATGAAAAATAAATGATCAAGAATAAAGACAAACATTACATAATGAGAAAAGGGTCAATTCAACAAAAAAGACATAATAATTCTAAATATGTATGTACCTAACAACAGAGTTTCAATACACACAAAAAGCAAAAACTGATGGAGCAGAAAAGAGCAGTAGACAAATCCACAATTATAACTGAAGACTTCACCAGTCTTTTAGTAATTGGTAAAAGAAGTAGATATAAAATTAGCAAGATAATAGAAACCTGAAAAACACTGTTATCAACTTGAGCAAATACATATTCATAAAACATTCCATCCAACAACCATATAATACATTTTTTTAAGTACATATGAAATTTTCATCAAAATAGACCATATTCTGTTCAATAAACACTCCTTAAAATATATAACAGAATTGAGATCATGCAAAATGTGTTCTCTGATTATAATGGAATTAAAATAGATATCAATAGGAGAAAGATATCTGGCATATTCTCATATTTTGGGAAATTATACAACACAATTATAAATAACCCATAGGTCAAAGAGAGAATCTTAAGAGAAATTGGGAAATATGTTGAACAAAATTAAAATGAAAATACAACATATCAAAATTTATGGGATGCAGCTGAAGCAGTACTTAGAGGAAAATTCATAGCATTAAATGCTTATATTAGAAAAGAAGAAAGATCTGAAATAAATAATCTAAGTTTCTACTTTTAGAAGCTAGAGAAATATGAGCAAATTAACCAAATTTAATTAACCAAAATCAAGCATTTAAAGAAAACAATAAAGTTAAAAGAAGAAATTGAAAACATAACAATAATAAAGAAACTGAAAAAAAACTTGAAAAAAAGAAAATAATGATAAACCTCTAGCCAGACTGACCAAGGAGAAAAGAGAGAAGATATAAATTACCAAAATCAGAATAAAAGGGGAGAAATTAAAAATATGATAAGTTAGAGCCAGCCCTGATGGCCCAGCTGTTAAAGTTTGGCATGCTCCACTTCGGTGGCCTGAGTTCAGTCCCTGGGTGCAGAACCACACCACTTGTCTCTCAGTAGCCATGCTGTGGTAGTGGCTCACATAAAAGAACTAGAAGGATTTACAACTAGAATATACAACTATGTACTGGGGCTTTGGAGAGAAAAAAACGAGAAGATTGGCAACAGATGTTAGCTCAGAGAGAATCTTTCCCAGCAAAAAAAGGAAAAAAAAAATATGATAAGTTAGTAACACAGACTCTTTCAACATTAAAAGACAATAAGAGAATACTATGAACAACTCCATGCCCATAAATTCAACAACTTAGATAAAATGGGAAAATTCTTTGAAAGATGCAAATTATTAAAACTCACCCAAAAAGAAATTGGTAACCTTAACATTACCATATATGCTATTGAAATTGAATTTGTAGTTAAAATAAGAATAAAATTTCTAGTCCCTACTGGCTTTATTGGTGAACTCTACAAGCATGTGAGGAAGAAATATAACAAAGTCTATGCAAAATCTTCCATGAAAAATAAAACGAGGGAACAATTCACAACTCGTTTATGAGGCTAGTATTATGCTAACACCAAAACCAAAGACTTTCAAGTAAAGAAAATTACATGAATAAAGATGCAAAAATCCTCAAGAAAATATGAGAAAATCAAATCCTATAACATGTAAAAAGCATACTACATCACAAATGAGTGGGGGTTTATCCCAGAAATATGAAGTTGGTTTAACATTATAAAATCAATCAAGGTAATTCACCATATTAACAGATTAAGGAAGAAAAAAATCATAATCATCTCAATAGATGTAAAAAAGTATTTGACTGAAGTTAACATCCATTTGACAAGAACTTTCAGCAAACTAGGAATATGAGGGAACTTTCTTAACCTGATAAAGGGCATCTACAAAAATCTATATTAATATCATACTTATTTTTGAAACATTGAATGCTTTTCACCTAACATCAGGAACAAGGCAGGAATTTCTGCTCTTACTAGTTTTATTTAACATTCTACTAGAACTCCTAGCCAGCACAATAAGTCAAGATAAGAAAATAAAAGGCATAAATATTAGTAAGGAAAGAAAGAAAACCATCTTTATTTGTAGACAACATGATTATCTTCATGAAAAACCCCAAAGAATCTACAAAATACTCCTAAAACTAATGAGTGATTTTAGCAAGTGTACAGAACACAAATAAAAAAATCAGTAGTATGTCTATATACTAGCAATGAACAAGGGGAAGTTGCTAGGTATTGATCTAACAAAATATATGCAGAATCTATATGCAGAGAAATATAAAACACTGATAAAGTAGTCAAATAAGACCTGAATAAATGGAGAGATATATTGTGTCTGGAGAATTGGAGAATTCAATATAGTTAAGATGTCAGTTCCCTGCAATTTGATCTGTAGATTCAAAATAATCTCAATCAAAATTTCAGCAGTATAAGTTATATATAAAAAGGTAATTCTAAAGTTTGTATTGGAAATCGCAGAAACTAGAATGGTCAAAATAATTTTAGAAAAGAAGAATCACAGTTGGAGGATTCACACTATGTGATTTCAAGACATTATAAAACAACTCATAGATGCAGTGGAAAAAGGAGTCTTGGTATAGATTTACAGGAGTATGTTCAATTGATTTTTGATGAAGGACAAAGGCAATTCAATGGAGAAAAGATAGTATTTTCAACAAATAATGCTGGAATAATTGGATATCCGTTTGCAAAAAAGTAAACCACAATCTATATCCCACACATTAAACAAACATTAACTCAAAATGGATCAGAGACATTAATGTAAAACATGAAATTATAAAACATTAGAATAAAACATAAGAGAAAACCTTTGTGACCTTGTGTTAGACAAAAAAGAATTAGATATGATACCAAAAACTTGACTCATAATAAAATTTGATAAATTGGACTTTATAGAAATTAAAAACTTTCACTTTTCAAAAGACACTAATAAAGAAATAAAAAGACTAGCCTCAGATTAAGAGAAAGTATTTGCAAATCATAAGTCTGATGAAGCACATATAAGCAGAATATATAACAATTTCTCAAACTCAGCAATAAGAAAGCCAACAATTTAATAAGAAATGGGCAAATGATTTGAAAAGACTTTTAATAAAAGAAAGTGTATGGATGGCATTTAAGGACCTGAAAGATGTTCAACGTCATTACTCATTAAGGCAATTTAAATTCAACCACAATGAGATACCACCATACACCTATTGGAATGGCTAGAATTAAAATAAAAATAACAACAACAACAAAAAACAACCTAACAAAACCAAGTGCTGATGAGAATGCAGAGCACCTGGAATTCTCATACGTCGCTTTCAGGAATGCAAAATGTTAGAGCTGCTTTGGTACATATTATGGCTATTTTTTATAAACTTAAACCTGTGTTTAACATATGACTTAGCAATCCCATCCTAATTTGCTCAAGAGAAATGAAAACCTATGTTCACACAAAAATATGTAAATGATTTTTATCACAGTTTTATTCATAATTTATTTCCCAAACAATCCAAATATCCTTCAACTGGTTTTATTAGTTTCCTACGGCTGTCAAAACAAAATACTACAAACTGGATGGTTTACAGTAATAGAAATTTATTTTCTCACAGTTCTGGAAGCTAGAAGTCCAAAATCAAGGTGTTGGCAGGGCCATGGTCCCTTTGAAGGCTCTAGGGAAAAATCCTTACTTCCCTCTTCCTAGCTTCTGGTGGCTCCCAGCAATCCTTGGTGTTCCTTGGCTTGTAGCTGCTTCACTCCAATCTCTGCCTCTGTCTTCACATGGTGTTCTTCTCTGTGTCTCTGTATCCAAATCTCTCTCTCCTTTTTCTAATAAAGATATCAGTCATTGGATTTAGGGCCGACCCTAATTCAGTAAGGCCTCATAAGAACTTAGTTGCATCTGCCAAGACCTTATTTTCAAATAAGGGCAAATTCACAGGTAAAAGGGGTTAGGATTGGAACACATCTTTTTTGGAGACATATTTCCACCCACTACACTGGTGAATGAATAAACACACTGTGGTACATCCACCCAAGGGAATATTGCTCAGAAATAAAAAGGAACAAACCATTGATGTGTGCAACAATGGAGATGAATCTGAAATGAGTTATGCTAATGAAAAAAGCCAGATTCAAACAGCTACATGTTGTATAATTTTATTTATATGATATGGAAAAAGGAAAATAATAGAAAGGAAGAATAGATCAGCAGTTGCCGCGAGTTAGAGGAAGAGAGAGGGTTTGATTTCAAAGGGGCATGAGGGAACTTTTGGAATGATGTTTCCTGTATCCTGTTTCGGGTGAAGGTTACACAACTCTATTCACTTGTTAAAATCCATAAACTATACACCAAAGATAGCAATTTAAAAAATAAATTAAAAATAAATAGTGTATGGACAGAATCTGGAGGATGTGGGAGAGAACAGAAAGCCAGATACCCAAGAAGGATCATAGATGCGGTGAGACAGGGCCTGCTACAAAGGATGAGACTTTAAGGAAAGAAAGCAGTGGGAGAAACACATTTTTAGAAGTCTTGTGTGCAATGTGGTTCCTGCCTCCATATTACAAGAAAGCTTTAGCTAAGATCTGTGCTATTCCTCAACACTTTTGGATTTACACTTATGTTGTGTTTTGTTTTTGGAATTCCAAAATTATTGAGCCTGGCCTTAAGAGAAAAGCAAATTACTTTTTAGTTATAAAGTGATCAGGGCCCTAAATGAGCTGAGGTTCTTTTTGATGATGACTATCTTCAAATGTGAGGCACAAATTAGGCACTGGAGTGTTGAATTAGGAGGATAATTTCCCATACGCAAGGGCACAGAGTATACACCACTTATGTACACATATTTTCAAAAATCACTTGAACACATATTTTAGACGAGTGAGAAAAGAACCAAAATCCAAAATGTAAGAAAGACAATTTCATGGTTTAAAAAAATCTGAAGTAAAGAGTGAAACTTGATAATTATAAGTTTAAGGATTTTTTTTTTTTTTTTTTTTTTTGTGAGGAGATCAGCCCTGAGCTAACATCCGCCAATCCTCCTCTTTTTTTCGCTGAGGAAGACGGCCCTGGGCCAACGTCGGTGCCCATCTTCCTCCACTTTATATGGGACGCCGCCACAGCATGGCTTACCAAGCAGTGCGTCGGTGCGCGCCCGGGATCCGGGCCAGCGAACCCCGGGCCGCCGCAGCGGAGCGCGCGCACTTAACCGCTTGCGCCACCGGGCCGGCCCCAAGTTTAAGGATTTTTAAATGTAGGAAAGTGTCTTAAAACCTTAGCGTGATTTTAAAACCTTTGGAAGAGAAGTTATATAATTCTCTCTATATAAGAGAAGTTATGTATAAAGTTATGATTTAGTGAAACAAATGGGTTTAAAATTTCTGTTTCAGTTCATGAACACCCAGAGTCAAAACGCAGTGTTGCAGGAGTGTGGTTGTGGGTGGGCTAGCAGAAGAAAGCAGGCAGACAAGACACACTGTTTCACTTGACTTTGACAACCTTAGAAATAACGGATAAGCACTTTCTAATCGTATGCCTCAAGTATATTCTCTTTTCTTCTTTACTGAGAGAAACCCAGCTTTGTTTAGAGTGGTGAACCACCCAGATAAGAATTCTGTATTTCCCAGCCTCCCTGTAGCTAGAGGTGGCGATGGGACACAATTCTAGCCGTTGAGGCAGAAGAGAAAGTTGATGGGAGTTTCTGGGTAAGTTTTACTACACAGATACAGGCAACCGCCTCTTCCTTCCTGTGCTTCTCTCCTTCACTCCTTTTCTTTCTCCTCCTCCTTTCCCCTCTTTTTTCTTCCTGTTTGGAATGTGGATGGGAAGCTGAAGATACGGCTGCCCTCCGGGACACTGAAGCCCCTGTGGGATGAAAGCCTTGTGCTTAGGGTGACAGAGCAGAGAGAGAGGCGGGTACGGAATATGGATGACCCTGGCGAGCAGCTGCACAACCTTGTGTTCCTATGTTCTGACTTCCTGCTCCATGAGAACAGCAAGTCCCAGTCTGGATGATTTTCTATTTCAGGTAACTGAACCCAACCCCTAACTAATGATGTTTTTGAAAGCATAAATCTAACCACTAATAGAATCATAAGTAAAGTAAAATATATACTTACCAAACTACTAAAGAAGATAAAGGCAGCCAAATGTTATCTAAACAGCAAAAAGCCGAAATAATATCCAAAGGACACAAAAATAAAAATGATAAAAATAAGTCCACATATATCATGGATGACAATAAACAGAGAATAACGATTACAGTCAAGCAAAATAAAATCTCACTATAACTTGCTTTCAAGAGTCACTTCTCAGTAAAGAACCAACAAAAAGTTAAAATTAAATGTTTGTCTATTTATCAGAGAAACAACAGAAGGAAGCATCTGTGGTGGCAGAATTAACATCAGACAAAATAGAAATTAAAGCAAAAGCATTAAACCAAAGAAGTTCCTTTAGTTCGATAAAAGATACATTAATTATAAAAACGTTCTTTTAAGAGGCATCTACCTAAACTAAATATATCACTCAAAATTTTTTAGAAAAACGCAGATTAAGTGGTTGAAAGACTGTTGTGAAAATTTTTAGCATGATCTTTTAAGCTTTCAAAGATCATGGAGATAAAAAATAAATAATGGCATAGAAAATTTAAATAATATACTTAATGTGACTGAAATAATGATTACATATTAAGCTGATTAAGTTCTTTTTGAGAGTTGAGTACATTTTCAAAACTAAAAATCACAAAAAATTACAAAATTCATTTTATGTATTCTGACCTTTATTAAAGGGAAAAAAACCACAAAACAAGAGCTGTGTGGCACTGCAAACCATTTTGATGATTTGGGAAAGCGCTCATAATATTATGAAAATATAAAGTTGTGAAAAGAGCATAGTTCAAAATTATATACCTTATTATCCACATTTTTTTTTCCTGTAGAAGATTTGTCCTGAGCTAACATCTGTCGCCAATCTTCCTCTTTTTGCTTGAGGAAGATTCCCTTTGAGCTAACATCTGTGGGACGCCGCCACAGCATGGCCACTGACAGACAAGCGGTGCAGGTCCACACCTGGGAACCGAACCCAGGCTGCCTAAGCAGAGTGCGCTGATCTTAACCACTAGGCTGGCCCCTGTTATTCACATTTTTTAAATGTGTAGAAGGAAATACTACAATTTTCTCAGTGACTACCTTTTGTGAAATTAGAGGAGATATAACTTCTATACTTCTGTGTTTTAGGCATGTTCTCTCAGTGATTAGGTATTATATTTAGAAATCATGAAAAACACTAACTGGTGATAAAAGCAGAAAACCAAATTGGATGTGGAGTATGAATTAATTTTGTAAGTGTGTGTGTGTGTATGTGAATTTGGAGACAAAGTTTGAAAAGAAATATGCTAAAATATTAACAGTGGTTATCTCAAGAGCTATGGGATATATAAGTTTCAGCATTTCCCAAATTTTCCACAATGAATATCCATCACCCCTATAATTAGGAAAAAATAAATATTAATAAAAAATTAAGCACTCATTGGAAGTCTCCCTCTAGACATGGTATACAGGTTCATGTTTCAGAGCATCCTCTCTTTCCGAATACACAGCAATGCAAGTCCAAATATATTCTTTTAAAAAGAAGCATAGAAAATCAATAGTTAGGCTCAAAAACAATAGCAACTTAAGGTGCTGAGTGGAATTGGCCTACAGGTCCAGAAGCCAGAAGAGGGGATTGGCTGCTGAGGGTTTAACTTTTGTGAGAAATAACATCTACACGTGCTCCTTGTGAGACAGGCCGCGTGAACCACACTCATTGATTAAAGCACCACCCACCCGCATCCCCCCTGCCCAAGAGAGGAGCCAGGACAGAATGGTACATGGTCAGTCTAGGACCTACTAGGACCTACTGCCTGGACCTATAGTACCAAGAGCAGGGATGCAGCAGGACAAAAACACTACTATATGTCCAAGGAATGAGTCTGGTGGCCAGCTGGATGGGGGGTTGGATCTGAGATAGCACCAGTATCACCATGGATTAGGAGCCCAGAAATGTCATTATTATAAGGACTAGCTTGGTGGTGGCAGGTGGGTGAGAGGGAGGCAAGATGAAGTGATCACAAAAATTCCATACAGGAGTGGAGTGGTGGTCAGCAAAGAGGAGGGAGGGAGGAGGAAAGATAGAGAGAAAAAAGAGAAAGAAAGGAAGAGAGAGAGAGAGAAGGAGAATAACAGGTAACTTCTCACTCATAATTCCTAAACACATGAGGAAATCTAATGCAAAGAAGGATCCGATAAAATCAGCATCAGAACGTGAATTCACTCCAGATGAATTCTTGCAATGGAAGTAGAGAGATATCCCATAAGCAGCTCAACATTAGTCCTTTTCATCATTCGCTAGAACTTCTTTAGGGTGATCAGTGTATATAAAAGGGCATGGAACCCAAACCAGCTAATCTCGGTGTCTAATGGCTGGTCTGGTGAAGTGTTTGGTGCAGAAACCATAACTTAACATAGCCATATATGTACGGCTACATTGTATATGTATACATAATAAAATTTTTATACATAATTAAATTATGTATTTTTTACATATGGTTAATATTTTAAAAGTCTTTGTAAGTCCTGTGTCCTATTGGGGAGATAATCCATAATAGATAGCAAAGGAGATTATTCTACAAGTTTAGTGATCATATGCCTCAAAAAGACATTCGAGTTCCTAGATTATGAGATGCTTGGAGATTCAATAACTTTTTAAAATGTCAGAAGTGCCAACACGTTGCTAGGGTGTTGGTGCAGAAGTACGACCACACCCAAGGGCAGTGATCCCTGGGGATTCAGCCTCAGAGTGCCCCTAGGGAGGTTGCGTGATGGGGCCCAGTTTGGACTCCACACCATAAGAAGTCAATGAAAAGCTCAAAGTGCTTCTAGAGAGACACCCAACGGTACAAGAGAGTGGTCCAGGGAGTCAAGCACCTGAGGGACCCTCTGTGAATTTTCTTCTGCTCCCATCCCCGGATGTGGACCTCATTTCTGCCTTCACCTCCATCCCCAACTCGCAGCCCTCACCGTGGTGATCGCCAATTCTGTTTGCTGCTGCTGCTATCTTGTCACTTGTGCCCTTGAACTCATGCTTTCTGTTACCACCCCCTCTTTCAGGAGCTGATGTCTCAGGGTCTGGTTGGGATGGGTATTAGAGGTACACCCTCTGAGCTGTCTTCCTAAGCTCTTGTCCATAACACTTGGCTTTCTCATACCTGGGGATGGCTCCTGCTTAATCAGGTAGATTTTCCCCCTCCTTTATGAGGGTCTTACTATAGGCATAGGGGGCCTGATTGTCAGGCCCAGAGTATCTTTGGTAGAATCCCCCAACAGAGCTGGGAATGCCCAGAAATATAAGTACCCCTTCCCACGGCCTGACTCCATCTCCCAGGGTTCAAACAGTGCATGTTTAGACTGTTGATCCGTTACACAGAGGAGTGTGTGCAGCTGTTTCCCCACTTCAGTGAGGACAGAGTAAGGAAGAAAGGGTGTGACCTGCAGCAAGAAGATTTCTATTAGACCTTAAGTAAAAATTTTCTACCATTGAAGATAACTAATCATTAGAAGGCCTATGAGGCATATTTTTTTTAAGTAAAAAGACTCACGGGGGCCACCTAGTGCCATAGTGGTTAAGTTTCTGGGCGCCACTTTGGCTGCCTGGAGTTCACAGGTTCAGATCCTGGGCGCCGACCTACACACTGCTCCTCAAGCCATGCTGTGGTGGTGTCCCACATACAAAATAGAGGAAGACTGGCACAGATGTTAGCTCAGGGACAATCTTCCTCATCAAAAAAAAAAAAAAAAAAAGACTCATGAACAAACAATTCTGTTATGCCAGGCTGGAGATACAGAGATATCTAAGAAACCATCTCAGTGGGCTTATTGTGGTGGTTGGGTGATGGTTCGCCTAAAGCAATGTTTCTCAACCTCCCTTCTATTGACATTTGGGGCTAGATCATTCGTCGTTGGAGGCTGTTCTGCACATTTCAGAATGTTAAGCAGCATCCCTGGCCTCTACCCACTAGATGCCGGTAGCAGCCCCTCTCCCCAATCGTGACAACCAAAAACGTCTCCAGACATTACCAAATGTCCCCTGGGGTGTGGTGGGGCTGGGGGCATAATTGCCCACGGTTGAGAATCAATAGTCTAAGAATGTATTAAGATCAAGGACCCCTGATTTTTATTTGGTGTGGTGTTAGGGGAGAAATAATTCTCTTCATAGTGCTTTTATATTGAACCGATCAACTAAATGTGTAAAAGAAAATGGAGAGGAGGTGGAAACCTAGTGGAACCCCAGAGTTATAATCCTGTCAGGCAGAGTTTAGTCTGCCCCTAAAATAAGATAATGGCACAAGGACTACAATCAGTCATTGGGAGTAATAAAGAAGCCTGTAGTGATCAATCGCGTCCGAGGTAGCATTAAGGCCCAAGAAAGCAAGCCATGAAAACAAGTCCTAACTGGCGTAAAATAAAAGGTTTTTAACCACATGGAGCAAATCAGTCTCTGAGCTGTGCCAGGAAGGAATCTGGAAGGGACACAATTATGGAGATTATGACTAGAGAGATGATTAGAGACTAGGGGAATTCTTTTTCAAGGACTTGCTAAGGAAATGGGACTGTAATTAGAAAGGGAAGCTGAAAGAAGGCTTTTTTTTTTTCACTTTTAGGTGAACTCAAAAGCTTCAGTAAATACATAACAAGAACCTACGAAACTTCCAAATCAGTGGGAAAATGTTCTAACTTAAAAAATCACTAATGAATACATCCTGAAGCAAAGTATTCGTTTGAAAACCAGTCTCTTGGTTACCTGTAAAGTCCAGAGCTTCAGGAGTGTTAGATGTATCGTGAAACAGCAGCCGACAAGCTATTGAAATGAAAATTCTGAATAAAATTAGGACAGCCCATTAGCCCAAACAGGGGGAAACATGGTAAAAGATTTAACAGATTTTTGAGCTGCAATTTTTTTGTCATTGACATTCTTACTTTGAAAAGTGTAGAAAGTAATTTTTGCCCAGTTGGTGGGGGGACAAAAACCCAAGCTGATATCTGAGGTTTTTATAGTTTGGCAAATTTCTAAGATATGAAAGTAGAATTTTTGGCACTCAGGGATTGAGAGGCGAATGACATCATGTGGCTTAAGGGAAATAGAGAGCTAAAAAAGCACATTTGGAAAATTTCAGAAGCTGGCTGCCGCTGACATAATTTTGAATTTTCTTCCAGTAAATTTAGTTGTCACAAAAGGCGCTAGATTGACAACCCCGCAGAGGAAAATGTGCAAGTCTGGGAGATGCGTTGCCAGCTCCTGCCTGGAGCACCAGAGCTGGAAGGCTTGCAGTTGCCTTGTCAGAGCTGGCCTTCTGGGGGTGACTCCCCACGTTGGTGACACGTTGGGGGTGACTTGATTCAGCTGCAGTCCTGCTGGCTTGTAGAGAGGAAGGAGAGCCAATTTTCACTATCCAATCTCAGTTTCTTGAGCCTCGTGACATCTCAAATCATTATTGGGATGATTTGGGGGATTACTCATTTGGAAGCTCAAGGTAGTCATCCTAAAGCTTCTGTATTACATTGCATTTCCCTAAAGAGAAATGACTCATGGAAATGATATTATCTTCAATAAATGCAGATGATTTCAAACATGGGAGACAAAGATGGTGAGAAAGGATGAGTGCGAAAAATATTTTCCCATGAAACCATTATTGACTGCTTCTCTCATCCCCCAGTGGGTTGGGGGAAACCAATGGGAAAAAGAGATGTATCAAGGAGTAAGATGAACCAAGGACGGGAGAATCAAGACAAGAGGAATTTTTTCTATCTTTCCTCTCCTCTTTTCCCCCCAAGTCTGTTAATTTTCAACAACCAACCTAGAGTTTATGGCTGTGCAGAGAGATGGTAAATAAATAGTTATTTTAAAAACAATCTTAAACTGAGAAAAAAATATTAAAATGGGATACAAATAAGAAGAAAGGATAGAAAAATGCACTGAGTGCTTGAAACACACACTCAGTAATGAAAAAACTCTAATTAAAGGCACCAAACAAAAAAATCAGATGAGGAACACATAGTGAATGTATGTAAGGTGTGATCTGTGTTCTGATACTATTGTCTTCAGTCTTCCAAGTCCAGCTCTAGACTACTCACTAAATTAACATTGATGTTGACACTCGTGTTGGAAAAACAGAACTGGGCCATGTGGTGTGCTCATCATTATATTAACGTCCAGTCAATTTCCTACCTGTTTTCAAATCTTGATTCAGAACATTTGAGTTTCCTCCCTCATTGTCTATCATGGTGCTGGATTTCCCATAGGATTATCGAACATTCTGGTGTTTGCCATGACTACACTCAGAAATATGTTGAACTTTCAACCCTGTAATCATCTCAGAAATCCTTGCTTTCTGATTATGGGCTCCTCTTTTGTGCCCCCTGTCCGCATTTCTCCTCCCACCTACTTGCTCCAGGATCTCACTCAAACTGAGAGAACAGAAAGGTCTGAGCATTTGCTCTCTCCTTGCTTTCCTTCCCTCCTATCCTGAAACCATCGGAGATGAATTGCATCTACTTCTCACCCTCTTCTTTACCAGCTTGGGTTTTTTACTTTTCCTTCCTTACCTTCACTTTTTTGCAGGCTAACCCCGGCACTTGTGGAGTCTTGATCCTATCTCCTTCTGTTTCCCCAAAGTCTCTGCTATGTCAATTATTCCCTCTTTTTCTTAAATCTTCATTTACTCTTTCTCTGCACTGGCTCCTTCCCCCTCTGGCTACAAACACATTTACATCTCCTTCATCTTAGGAGAAAAACATATCCTACAAAAACTACTGTCTCCCTCCACTATTATCCTTTTCAGACTCCCTTAAAACGAATGCCTCTATTTCTTGACCCACGTTTGGCTCATCAACACAATTTGATTCTGCTGCTGCCCCGCCCCCACATTGCTCCTTTTCATAGAAATTGCTCTGGGAAATGTCAGCAATGATCAGCTCTTAATTCTCAAATCAAATCAAATCATCTGCTTTCGTCTTCCTTTTACCTGGCCTCGCTGTACCCTGGCATCAGTATTTATTTTTCCTCCTTGAAATTCTTTTCTCCTGGTTTTCCTCCCACTTCTTTGATTTTCATTCATCTTATCCTCACTGGCTCCTTTCCCTTTATCCTCTACTTAAATGTTGACTCTCCCCTTAGTACTGCCTTCATCCTGCTTCTGTCTTCATTCTACAAGCTCTCTTAGGGCAGTTTTCTCTACTTCTGTATTTTCAACCATGTCTTCTCCATGGATGACTTTAAAACTGTAGCTCCAGTCCTGACCTCCTGCCTGAACTCTCCCTTCTAGTATGGCCAGTTGCCAGCTGATATTTCAAAGTCAGGCTGTCAAACAGTGAACTCATTATCCCCAGAATCTAGGGTGGTGCTTGGCTTATGATAGCCTTTCCAAAGCACAGAAGAATTTCAGACAGGTCAGAAGATAGAATTTCCAGGCTGGTCACCAATGCCTTCTCCTCTTTCCCCTGGAGCGTTCAAAATCAGGCAGATGCAAACTGGTATTTCCATCCTGACTTAGCTTCAGAACCTCCACCAATTCTGTAATTACAGAAAACAGAATACAAAATAATCAAACTCTTGTATAAACGGATGTGCTAGCCAGCTTTACAGTAGGACCAGAAGGCCTTGAGCAGCCTGACTTATGGGCCAGTACAGAATCGCTAGATGCTTCAGTGCTATCTCTGTGTGCCTTAATCTATTCTTGTTACTTCCCTGCAAAGAGATAATAAGCACATCCTGGTAATTCTAGCTCTGGAATTCTGCTATGGATGCGTTTCCAGTTGCAGGTTGCTCTGTTGTGTGTTGAGGCTCAGCTCTGCTATTCTCTTGGTACAACATTTATCATTCAAGTTTAGTCGAGATTCATTATCCCTTCTGGTTGAGACTGACAATTCAGCCTTCGCCCAAGATTTGCAGAGAAGGACACTCTGTCAGCAGGTGGTACCACCCATCTTATCAGATGAATGGTTGTTCTCCTGAATGCCTGTCTCACGAGACCCAGAGAACAGAGCAGTAGAAAAATGGTTGGGGGTAAAAGTCATGGCGGCTTTCCCCAATCTCTTAAAATACAAAATATTCCCATCATGGAGGTCACATCTTAAGCTATTACCTATTTATAATAAAAGTTAGCATTAGCAATGGATAGTTGATGCCACTTGAAGCATTCCATAGGTTCTTTGGGGGTAGTATGGTACCTAAAAAAGAGAGAGAGTCTTGGATCAATTAAAAGAAAAATCAAGAATAGGAGGCATTTCAGGGACACAAAAACGAACAAATCCATTGCACTATTTTTCTTAGGGTCAGCAAAACTACCCAAGATTTCTGACCCCTGCTTGCTGTGGTGGCATAGACAGCTAAGAGAGCATCAGAGGATAGAAGATTTATTATTCACCTTGGGAGCAATAGTCTATTTTTGGTTTTGTAGCTTGAGGTCTAATAAAAGTTCACATCAAGCCTCTCAAGGTTTTGCACTGGAAGCTGGTATCCACCTACGGAAGGTTCACCTATGGATGGAGATGGATGTTGGAGTCGTTCTAAGAGCAGAGACCTTCCTGTCTTGATGGGAAGGCAATTCAAACAAGAATAAAATATACAGTGATTGGTAACGTAATTCCTTAAAAAAATGTAATTCATACCTGGACCCAGATTTGAAGGTATTTTTAAGGAGATCTATGGAAAACAAATGCCTGACATAGGGGACACTCACGCTGCTCTGTATGAGGCTGAGCAGAGAGGTGGAGAGAAGGGATGCCAGTCTGCATCTGTGGGAAGGGGGCGTGGCTCTACCACAACTGGAAGACATTTCCTCATGGGACACATGGAGCCTTGTTTAATTCTCTTGTGGCGTCTCAGTCTGGATGCTTTCAGATCTTTTTGAACTGGATGCTTTTATCTTACACTGACTCAGTCGATGCAGACGAGAAAGTCCTGTGAGGCAGTAATGTCACCAAAAAACTCTGTCCTCAGCTCTCATTGTCCTAATTGTATCTGCTCTGTAAGGGATTGGAATTGACACAGCCCAATCAATAATGACTACTTTTAAGCGAGGAACCCTTCTTGGAGACACTGCTGCAGCATTTCAGATTTACAGATATTTTCTCATTCAATTAAGAAGATGGAGACCATTCAACCTCTGCTGGTCAGAGACCTAGAATTCCTGTAACAAATTTCTGCCCAACTAAATTTGGCTGCAGAATTTCCTTATAAGAGAAAATTTGGGCCTTGTCCCCTGACTCGATGCCCAATGTTTTAAATATTCAAAGGAACTATGTGTGGTGCAGAGCAGAGTGTCCTTCCAGTTTACTGATCCAAGTTCTTGTCTTACAATTTTGCTTACATCAGGGAAAAAGTTGTCCATTGACAACGTCTCTGAACAGCCTGTAGCTTCTCTCTATCACCAAGGAGAGATAATCGTCCATGCCGTGCCATCTCTTAGAGCAGCTTAAGAGTTTCAATGCGTATATAGAAAATAATTTGGATTTCTGGATTTGGTTATTTGATATAAACTCTACCAATCTGTTGTGGACAGAGGAGCCTCCAATTAAGATGGGGCTTTGGACCAGAGGTGGAGACTCTGACAGGTGGAAGGCAGGGACAACTAAGATGCCCAGAGCTCAAAGGTAGTAATCATTTAAACAATTAACCCTATTAAGGTACAATATATATATAAAAAGTGCACAAATATTAAGTGTATAGCTCAATGAATCTCCCCACACATACGAATCCAAATCAAGTTATAGAATACTGCCATCATTCCAGAAGGCTCGAACCTGCCTTCTCTTAGTAAATACTCTCTAAAGCTTACCATTGTTTTAACTCTTATCACCATAGATTAGTTTTGGCTATGTTGGATTCTTTTGTCGTTTGCTTTTTTTTGCTCATCGTTATGTTGGTGAGATTCACCATGATGCTGTCTGTAGCATAAGTTTGTTTCTTTTTATTACTGTTTACTATTCCATTGCATGAGTATACCAAAGTCTATTTACCCATCCTGCAGTTGATGGACATTTGAATTGTTTACAGTTCTTGGGTCTTAGAGAAAAACTGCTATGAGCATTCTTGTACCAGTCTTGTACACTGCCAAAAAGTTTTCCAAAGTGGTTGTAATAATTTATATTTCACCAGCAATGGAAGAGAGATCCAGATGTTCTACATTTCCACCAATACTTGGTATTTTCAGTCTTTTAAAATTTTAGCTATCCTGGAGAGTATGTAGTATCTCATTGCAGTTTTAATTTGCATTTTCCTGATTTAATTTAATTTAATTTTCACCTTGTAGTCAGCGTCCTTTCTTGTGCTTAATGGGCATTTTGATAGCTCATTTATGAAGTGTCCAAGCGTTTTGTTCATTTTGAGAAATTGGGTTGTTTGGTTTTTCCTTACAGATACAGTAATTCTATGTATGTTCTAAGAGTCCTTTGTCAAATATATATTGCAAATATCTTCTCCCAGACTATTAGTTGCCTTAAAAGTGCTGCCTCTCCAGGATTCTCTCTTGTTGACACTGATAGTTGTGCCTAATTCCAAGCTTCCAGTACCAAAGTCCAAAGGAAGCAAGGAGAACCAAGGGGGAAAATGGAGATTCTCATATTAGGTGTTATCCAGTGGGAAGGTGCATTTTCTGTGAAACTGTCCCTATACGCCTAGATCTCATGTTCATTTGTGTCTTGGGAGCCTTGTACTCAGGTCTATTTGCACCCACATTATATTGCAGTTGGTGTCATGGTGGCCTCTTCACCAGACTGTCATCTCCTTGAGGACAAGAATATGTCTTCTCATCTATGTATTCCCAACAACCAACTCAGGGCCTGGCTATGTTCCACTTAGTCATTGTTCAAAAAATATGTACTAAGCAAATAAATGAATGGGATGATTTTAAGCATAGAAGTGACATGACCAGATTTGCATTTTAAGTAGATAATTCTGGCAACAGTACAGAGAGAGGCTAGAGGTCTCAAATATTAAGTGGCAATTTAGTTCATACTGGTTTAGACAGCAAAGCCAGAGAAAATATGCTGAACAATAACAGAAAAGGTCTGCATGTGTTTTTCTTCTATAGCCGAGGGATGTGCAATCAGCCCCAAGGCAATGATGATGTCAAATTTTGTTAGAGAATTTACTGAATCTGACTCAGTGATAGATGACAATACAAGACAACAAAAAAGATATGTCACCAAGCCCCAAATGACAAATGCCAATTGAATAGCACAGCCAGTAAGTGCTGAGTTCAGAGGAGCTGGCACTTACCATGAGCCACGAAGATCAGGATTTTACTATAAGATTTTTCCTTAATACTCAGATGTTAGCTGACATGATTTTTTTTTATTATGATGATAGAACTATTATTATAAATGTGAAACTAGAGTGATCTGAATCAGAAAATATAAAAGATGAAACTTGCTGTTTCCACTATCTCTCAGTCTCGGGATCAGCACTGAGGAGGGAGATGTAAGTGGAAGCTTGGAGAGCTGCAAGGATCAGCACCACAGAGCTCAGAACAGCAGCGGCTCTGTAGGCTACTGCAAATTGCAGGCTCTCGGATTTGGGTGAACTCACCCCCTCTTCAAAGTGGGCCTTGCATCTGCGCTCATGCTCCACTCTGTTCCAGCCAAAGGGATGTACTGTAAGACCCTAACGAAGCTGATCTTGGGCTTTCTAGGGATTTTATAGACGAGGGATATATGACTTGGAAATCCTCAGTTTACTTTTTTTTTTGTGAGGAAGACTGGCCCTGAGCTAACATCTCTGCCAGTCTTCCTCTATTTTGTATGTGGGATTCCACCACAGCATGGCTTGATGAGTGGTATGTAGGTCCGTGCCCAGGATCCTGTGAACTCCAGGCTGCTGAAGCAGAGTGAGTGAACTTAACCACTATGCCACTGGGCCAGCCCGTCCTCAGTGTACATTTTTAATTCGGAATTGACAACACTCAAAAACCACCACAAACTTTAATTTTCTTTAAGTGATAAGTTTTTTATTGCAGTAAAATATGCGTAACATAGCATTCACCATTTTAACCATTTTTAAGTGTACATCTCAGTGGTATTAAGTACATTCACACCATTGTTCAACCAACACCACCATCCATCTCCAGAACCTTGTCATCTTCTCAAACTGAAACTTCATACCCATTAAACAGCAACACTCCCCTTCTCTCCTCCTCCCAGCCCTTGGTAGCCACCTTTCTACTTTCTGTCTCTATGAATTTGCCTACTGTAGGTATCTCATATAAGTGGAATCATACAGTATTTGTCTTTTTGTGACTGGCTTATTTCACTTAGCATAATGTCCTCAAGGTTCATCCATGTTGCAACATGTTGCTAGAATTTCCTCCCTTTTTAAGGCTGCATAATGTTCCATTGTCTGGATACACCACATTTTGTTTATCCATTCATAAAGTTTAATTTTATTATTCCTACTTCTCCAAAGTGAATGTGGACATTTTTATATCTTTTTACATATTATCAGAAGAAATAAAGGAGAGAGGGAAGAGAACTAAAATTTATTGACAAACCATTCTGTGCCCAGCACTGGGCAATGTTCTTGACACACTCTAGCCACTTGTGTCTCACAACAGCCCTGTGAAGTGGGCATTATCACACCAATATTCAGATTAGGAAAGTGGAGGGATTTGTACCCAAGCTTATCTGACCACAATGCTCATTCATTTTCCACTATTTGGCTGTGCCTAGGAGCGAAGCCTAGAGAGGGCTGACACTGTGCAATTATGAAGTGTATAAAGTTTATCTTCAGCTATTCCTCATAATTTTACCATCTCCCCACTTTCAGTACCCCCTCTCCCACCCTCAGATAATCTCATCTAAGTCAGCCTGGTTCTAGCTTTATTAAAGAGGAATCATTTTCTTTGATTGAAAAAGCCCATAGCTGAGTACAGACCATATGATTATTTCAATAGATGCTGAAAAGCATTTTAATTCTTCACATTCGTTATTAAAAAAAAAAAAGGTGAAACACTTAACAAGCTGAATGACAATAGCCAGATCCCTTGACCTCAGATTCTTCATCTATAAAACGAGAGCTAGATCTCTCCAAATCTCGAACTTCCCTACTCTCTTTCTATTCAGCCCTATGCTTGAATTCTGTAAATTACATTGCCATTTGTCTTTGATACACTTTACAATCCTGGAAGGGACTTCAGTGATGGGAATGCTGAATCATAGAGAAGAAAGATCATATTTGGGGGCTAGGAGCTTGCACTACAGACTAGTTGTAGAAACATCAACATTTGAACTCAGTTCTTGACTGGCTGTACGGCTAAGTCATGGGAATACTGCTGACTGATAGACTAATTCAACTTTGACAGGTGAATTTTATGGCCGACATCAGGCCTGCCCTATAGCTTTGCCCTATGCTGCAGCTTTTGTTAATTACTTGGATGAGGGGTCTGTCGCTAAATGATCAAATTTGTAGATGACATGAACCTGGAAAGGATAACAGAATGAGGATTCCAAAATATTTTTATAGCTGGAAACATGGCCTGAATCTAAGAATATTAAATAGATGTCAGGGCCAGCACTTAGATCCAAAAAGTCAATTCACTGTCCAAGCAGAGATAAGGTAGAGGCGAATTAGTCAGGACTCCTGGGGTTGCAAGTGACAGAAATATAACTTTCATGGGCTCAAAGGAAGGAGGCTTTTGGTTCTTGTAAACAAATCACGAGGGCTTTAGAACTTGAGTGCTGCCAGGACTCTCTTGATTTGTCTCTTTTCTGATTCTCCTTCTGTACTTTTTAGTTGTCTCTACAAGAGAGGAACTCTGGCCTCAGACGACTCTCAGACTCACATGTTTCTAGTTTAGTCAAAATAAATGAAATAATAATGCCTCAGTTAAAAACATTCCTTGGAAGGATTCTAATTGGCCTGGGTCAAGTTCCACTCCAGGCCAAATGCTACAGCCAAGGAAGGGGGTATATAAAAAGCAGTCACTTGCCACGTGAATCACATGGTTAGATAATTTTTCTAGAAAGAGAGGAGATGCTGTAGGGAGGGTCTAAAACAAGCAAGACTTGGGGATTTTGTTGACTGTAGAGATGACAGGAGTTGATGGTAATATGGGCTGTCAAAAAAAGCTAGAAGTTTGCCCCGATGTAACTAAAGTATCCAGAATGAGGACATGATGAGTGTCTGTTCTCCACTCTTTAGGTCATTCCTGGTGTATCATATCTAGTTCTGGTCATCAGGCTTGGAAAGGAACATTGGCAAATTAGAAAGTGTCCATAGGAGAGTTCCAGAAAGGTGAAGAAACACAAAATTTCATTACGTGCACAAAATGAAGGCTCAGGAATATTTAACCTGAAGAAGAGAATATTTATGGCGACACGATAGATGTCAATCATGTATTTGAAGAGGTGTCCTGTGGAAACCTAATGAGGAAACTTGCCCTGTGCTACCCTAGTAAGCCCATCTGGTACTAACACAACTTGGGACCTGGGACCTGTAAGCCCTGCTAAGCAGTGGAAAGAGCACAGGCCTTGGAGCCAGGCAGACCAGTCCACTTATTAGCTGTGTCACGTTTGGTGCCTGGATTAATGTGTCTCATGTGACCATATGAGCATCTCATAAGGTTGTGTTAAAGATTCTGTGAGGTAATAATCTAATGCTAATAGGATGTCTGACATATAGTGGTGGCTTCATTCATGGTAGCATTCGTATTGATAGACTTTGCATAAACATAGGAAGGAATTTTCAACAAATAGGGTGATCCAACAGCAAATGAGAGCCTTCAGAAGTAACGAGCTTGCTGTCACTGGATGTGCCGAAGCAGAGGCTTGAAAACCACTTGGTGGAGTGAATTCAAACACTTCCTCTGGGTGTTGGACTAGGTGGCTTTTGGGGTCCTATCTGCTTCAGAAAGTCAGTGATTCTAGATCCTTATTCATTTCTTAACTCCTTAAGCTATTTTTCAAATTCATATTCATAATTTATCTGTTTTCAAAAATTTAACAAGTAACAGTTTTAGCGATAATTATTGCATTTCTATATTTATAGATAACTGGCACATATGGAGGTGGAATAGCACAATTTGATATTTTCTCGTGTGCCAGATTTTTTTTAATAAATATAGAAAATCCTATAGTTATGAAAAACTATTTGTTAAAATTAAACATATATGCAACTGGGCATCTGTTCTGATATATCAGATCTCTTGAGAACTGGTTTCTCTGTTGCCATTGGATGGAACCCAATATTACCCCATAGTTTAAAGGCCTTAAGTCTCAGAGTGCCCAAAGAAAAATTGAAAAAACTTTACCAATTCCAGCATGTAATACACTTCTATTCATTCTAGTTAAAATTTCGTTTTCTATCTCTAAAAATTAAAAAATATTCCCTCCCTGAAAAAAGCTATAGTAGGATTTTTTTTTTCCCCTCAATGGTGAGTATTCCAAGTAGACTGCGTGGTGAAAAGATTAGATTTTAGAGCCAACTAGATTTGAGTATAAATTCTGGCTCTCTCTCTTTCTACATGTGTGATTTGGAGCAAGTTTTTTTTAACATCCTTGAGCTTTCTCTTCCCGCCAGTAAAAGGCAGAGAATAATACCTACCTTTAGATATATTGGAAGGATGAAATAACATCGACAGAGTGCCTTACTGTAGACCTTTAAAAAATGTTGATTCCCTATTTGATGTGTGTGAGCCTGTGCATTTTGGAAATGACAGTAGGGATTGTATTGACGATGGCAATGGTCATTAAAGTAATATCTACTATTTATTGAGAGCTTCCTATGTGCTGGGTACTCGATCAAACGTTTAAAATATATACCTCTTTTAATCCTATCAGCAGCTCTATGGGGTGCATGGCAGCAAGATCATTTTACAAGAGAGACTGTTAGAGAAGTTAACTTCTTGAAGGTCCTAAAGCTTTCAAGTGGCAGAACTGGGTCTCAGACCCAGGCAGGCTGAATCCAGAGCCTGATTTTTAACTCTTACTCTATACTTCTTAGCTAATATTCTGGAAGAATCTTTAAAAGAACTAAAGTAACAATAATGGTGTTTTATACTTAACATATGTGATGTTCTCATTTTCATTTCACTCAGGTGAGATTTCTTTTTTCTTTTACATGGTTGAATTTTCACAGCCTGCTCTCTTTTTGTAACCACAAGTCCCATAGATTCTGACAGGTAGGCATTGGATCTGGGACTCCTTGCCATTGACATGGTTTTGAGTCTCCCATTAGGTCTGTTTCTGTCACTTTTATGTCTTGCTTATGGTATAGAACCAAAAGTACACATTTATTGTGCTCAGATGACTAATTTTCATGGTTTAAATATTTCAGGAAATATGATCTAGTCAAAATTACGGATTAGTGAGTGTTATCTTTTGTCTCCCTTCTCTTGTGGAATTTCACTTTGGGTCTCTTGTGCCCTCCACCTCCATCAGCAGAAGTCCAGCTGCTTCCATGCCCACTGGGGTGCCCAAGGGACAGGTGCCTCACCCCACAGCGGGCTCAGCAGAGCGCCTGGTACTTACTGCCCGATGACCGCCTGTGTAGCCCATGAGAGCTTCCAGAGATACTCAGAACACCTGTTCCTTTGGTTTAGAAGGACACAGCTCTTAGCTTTCACTAAATGTCAATGTTTAATTTGCTAGCTTCCAATTTAGGCTTATTTTTGAGAATTCAAATCTCCTTTCAGACAAATTAGGTTAAACTGCTCGTGGTGAGGGAGCTGCTTGACCTTGAATCATTTTCTTTTTCCTTTTCGAAGGAGAGTTGACAAAGGGGCTGACAGATGAAATTTACCACGCTCTGGAGACACCAGAGAGAGCTTACGAGCATAAATATACAGATCAGGGAGCAAGTAAATATGTCAGAGACTTAGTGGCATCATCTCTAAAAGGAAAACAATCCACACCTTTTTGATGATTATATCCGGTGCCGTACAAATTTCATGGTATGTTATTTTAAGTGGTCGTCTATATTAAACTTCTTGATATTTAACAGATCCTAAACAAACGTTAGGTGGTAATACAAAAAATATGAAGAGATTCAAGAATGTCATCTAATATTTTATTTAAAATACAATTGTACCTCTTTTATCTTTTAGTTTGATAAGAATTTTCCCCGTAGCCATAAAAAAGATGCTGCTCTCAGGTTTGATGAACTCATGTCTCTAATGTCACACAGTCCCTAAAGAAAGCCACTTGGCATTTTGTTTCCAAATCGTAGACCACTTAGACGAGAACAAAGAGACTCAGCTGAGAAGGAATACATGATTTGATCATCATGTAGGGTAGGGGTTCTTAAATTTAACACATATCAGAATCAACAGAGGGCTTATTAAAGCCGATGGCTGGGTCCCACCAGAGTCTCAGATGCAGTAGGTCTGCAGTGGGGCCTGGGAATTTGCATTCCTAATTAGTTACCAGGTGATGCTGACCCTTCTAGGCTAGGGATCCTACTGTAAGAACGATTGATCTATAGCAGTGCTGTCTAATAGATTTATAATGTGAGCCACATAGGTAATTTTAAATATTTCAGTACTCTCATAAAAAAGTAAAAAGGAACAGGTGAAATTAATTATAGTAATATATTTTATTAACCTAAAATATCCAAAATATTATCATTTCAACATATAGTCAACATAAAAATTATTAATGAGATATTTTACCTTCTCATTTTCATGAGAAATCTGTATTTTATGCTTAGAGCACATTTGATTTCAGACTAGCCACATTCCAAGTGCTCAATAGCCACATGTAGCTACTGGCTACTGTATTAGAAAGTGAAGAGTGAATATTCTAGCAAATGACATTGTAAAGAAGGAGGTTTGAGAGATCAACAGTGATTCTCAACCCTGGCTGCACATCAGAATCACTTGCAGGAACTTTTAAAATATACTGATGCCTTGGGCCCACTCTCAGAAAAATCCCATTTAGTTGGTCTGGTGTCAGGTTTAGGCACCAGTATGTTTTTTTTATTGAAGTATAATTGACATACAATATCCTATTAGTTTCAAGTGTATATCATAGTAATTCAATATTTGTATATATTACAAAATGATCACCACGATAAGTCCAGTTACCATCTATCACCATGCAAAGTTATTGCAATATTATTGACTATATTCCCTATGCTGTACATTACATCCTCATGACTTACTTATTTTATAACTGGAAGTTTGTACCTCTTAATATCCTTCACGTATTTTTGCCCATCCCTCTCATCACCTTCCACCTCTGGTATCCATTAGTTTGTTTCCTATATCAATGAGTCTCTTTCTGTTTAGTTTGGTTTGTTTGTCTGTTCTGTTTTTTAGATTCCACATATAAGTGAAATCGTACAGTATTTATCTTTCTCTGTCTGACTTATTTCACTTAGCATAATACCCTGTAGGTCCATCCATGTTGTTGCAAACAGCAAGATTTCATTCTTTTTTTTACGGCTGAGTAATATTCCACTGTACATATATACATTTTTTTTATCAATTCATCTATTGAAGGACACTTAGGTTGCTCCCGTATCTTGGCTATTGTAAATAATGCTGCAATGAACATAGGGGTGTATATATCTCTTTGAATTCTAGTATTTTTTTTTTTTGTGTGTGTGTGAGAAAGATTAGCCCTGAGCTAACATCCATGCCAGTCCTCCTCTTTTTGCTGAGGAAGACTGGTCCTGGGCTAACATCTGTGCCCATCTTCGTCCACTTTATATGGGATGCCACCACAGCATAGCCTGACAAGCAGTGCATCAGTGCACACCTGGGATCTGAACCCGGGCTGCCAGCAGTGGAGTGCGTGCACTTAACCACTGTGCCACAGGCTGGCCCCCGAATTCCAGTATTTTAAAACATCACCCCCAGTGATTCTAATATGCAGCCAGATTGAGAATAGCTAGGGCAAATGGAAGCCCAGCTGAAGGTAGGATCAACCTATATATGTAGAATCCACCTACATATGTGTCCTTCGTGCTATTGTCTGAATGTTGGCGTTCCTCCTAAATTCATGTACTGAAATCCTAACCCCCAAAGATGATGGTATTGGGAGGTGGGGCCTTTGGGAGGTGCAGAGGTCATGAGGGTGGAGCCCTCATGAGTGGGATTAGTGCCTTTATAAATGAAACCCCAGAGAGCTCCCTCACCCCTTCCACCATGTGAGGACACAGAGAGAAGTAGGCAGTCTGCAACTCAGGAGAGGGACTTTACCAGAATGCGACCCTGCTAGTGCCATGATCTTGGATTTCCAGCCTCCAAAACTGTGAGAAATATATGTTTGCTGTATATAAGTCACCCATTTTATGTATTTTGTTATAGCAGCCCAAATGGGCTAAGATACTGGGTAAAGGGAAAAAGAAAAGAATACTAATACTAATAAGACATCTACAGCTGAGAGGCAGACACTTTAAAAAAGATTATTTTATTTAATATTTATAACCCTGTGAGTGGATCTTTTTGCTATTTTGCAGGAGGTGTAGTTGAAATTCAGAAAGATCAAGTTGGTCAGCTAACTTCAGTTGTACTAAATCGGGAGCAGATATTAAGTTGTAGATGATATAACTAATTTCAAGACCCATCTCTTCTATGATGTTATCTTCCTGACTTGTCTTATTTAATCCTAATGCAACTGTTCCTAATGCAAACTAAAACTATGGGTACACCCTCCCTTACCCACTTGTTTAACTGCATACAATTTCCTCACTTTTAAAGAAAAATAAAAACAAATTTCATTAGTAATAAGAAAATGTAGTCAGGGGCTCCTTTCTAGATGATTTTCCAAATGCTTGGTGGGGAGCAGTAAAAACAAGATGATTAAAACAGGCCAACTGTTGTCTCTTACTTTTCTGTTTTTAAAAAGAACTTTCTCTGGGTCATCATATTTGATTTTCCAAGTTGAAAGGGATGTCCATTTGATGTCTGAGAAACTTTTTTAGCCCCACGCTATGTAGCTTAAAGTTCCTTTCCTGAGAACTGGCAAACCACTTCATGTGCGGGAACACAGGATAATTGACAGCAGGGTGTGCCGGTGGATTCTGAGAGCCCGATGAAGGGAAGAGATACAGGAAACCAAGTGCAGCTCTTTTGGTCAGGGTCATGGGCAGAGGGCTATTGGCTTGCCGGGAACTACTGTTCCACGTTCTCATATAGATTTATTGTGAGCTCTCTTGAATTAAAACGTTTGTCTAAAGGTCCTTTTGAAATTTTCTCTTGTATGGAATTTAGTATATTTAATATGTGGTTTGAATCTCAGAACTGAAGTGACTTAAGCCCTTATTTATTTCGACTCCCTTCTCCTTACTGGTTTTAAGTCTAGGATGTGTCTGATAGAAGCCTGTTTGAAGTTTGTATTGGAATAATTACATTCCAATGTTTCACTTCTACTGTTTTTCCTGGCCCGCTTTTCATGTACTTCAAATCATTAAACAAAATATTCAAAGTCATTAAACAAAACAATATAGGAATTTGGGTCTCTCATTGATCTGTCTGCAACTTCTCCATTTAACATTAATAGGGTGAGTAGATCTACCTAATTAAACCAAGTATTTGTTATTCTTGCTGTAGTATAGGCCATGAGTGTGACCCTGGAGTCCCACTGCTGACAACCTTATTCTTGAAATAATTCCTTGCAAACTTCTATTTTTGAATGCCTGGATTTAAAAAATCCAATTAAAACTCTGTTCAAATCCATGTCACAAATTCCTGAAATTTGGAGACTAAAGGCATTTTATCCATCCTTTATTAACTTAGCAGCAAGTGGTCTTTATTATGAATCTGAGCACATGACAGGGAGATAGGAATTTTGGAAGATGCTGGTATGGACGTTTGGACAATTTATACTAGATTTAAGTCAACAAAAAAAAGAGAAGACTCCATATTGTGGACAAGTAAGAAGTAAGGTTGGATAGTTGGGTCTGGTAGAATTAGGTAAACCCACACAATTAGGCAAAATAATTTGTTCCCCAAATTTTATTCTTGATAAGAAAAAGGCATTATCCTTTCATAAGGTGAGTTGTGGAACTGAATTTGAATCGTGTGCCAATGTGATAGCAGTGTACTTGATATCCAAGTCCCCTAGGTCCCTTCTGGCCAGACAAGGTTTCTTCCTTGTGTAATAGGACGTAATAGGACACTCAGTGCGACTTGTTCTGAGGTCTCTCAATTTCATTTAGCTGAGGCCTCAGAAGCTGAAGATGACATGCTAGGTGTCGAGTACCTCCCGCTCTGAAGCTATGTACAAACCATCTACTGCATGCAAGGAGGTTGTGAGTCCAGTCCCATCCGCATCGCCCATCATCTGCATTCTTTACAAGAAGGAGGTATGGGAGATACCAGTCATGAAGACTGCTTAGGGACAGCGGTCAGTGTGCCGTACATCCTCTACCACCCCCAGCAGTGAGGAGGACACGTGTCTCCTTCACTGAAGCCGACTGAAGGAAGGAACTTCAAGAGAAGCAAGTAGGGAGCTTGCCACATCTTCTGGAGTTTGGGGAACACAGACAGTCTGTAAAGGTGCATGCTGGCTGGAGCTGGTGGAGAAAGATAGGCCTGAGTTCCCAGCGAGAGGCACACCCTCCAGGGCAGGGCAAGGAGGCCTGTCTCCAGACAAGGCAAAGACCCGACAGAGGGAGCCAACCTGGAGTCATCTTAAAGGTGGCTTGCCCGGGAAGGCCACCTGCAGGGGCAATTTGGCTCCAAGGAGGGGTGGACATTTCATTCAGGATCAGGAAAGAGTAAACTCAGGGAAATTATTTGAAAGGAATGTGATTTAACGTACAAAGTTGGTTTCTGTTAGCATCCTACAAAATGGAGCTTGTTCAATAAAACTATTACATAAAATGCAACTTCAAGTCATCTCAAAATAAAGATGCAATAAAACTAAAGGCATGGTTAATTTTGTAGATCATGTGGCTCTACCCAGGCCAACTGTCCCTAAGGAATTTTGGAGCTATTACACTAATTGTATTGTGCTGGGAAGATTTGTCTAGCTGTGGCATGAGGGCTAGGTCAGAGGAACCAGGCTGGGGAATTCTTGCCTCTCTCTTAGCTTTTCCCTTTACTTCTCCCACCATCAGATGTCGTTGCAGGGAGCTCCCATGATAAGCCCCTGCTTACTCCATCACTGCACTTATAAAAATTATTCTTTCTTCATCTGGTTATGACTTATCTCCTAAACTAGACTCTCAGCATTGAGGCGTCAGGGATTCATATCCTATTTGTATTCACAGCACCTAGGACAGCTCCCGGCCCACCTTATGTGTTCTAGAAATACTTGTTGGGAGGATAAATGAGTCTCAGTTCTGCCACTAGGTCTTCCAAGGTTGAGGCCTTTTGTGACAATTCACTTTATTTGGGCTTCACTTTGCTCAGTTGTACAAGGATTGGTATCAATTCCTAAGTTTCTTTCAAACTAGAAATCTCTGTTGCAGTAAGTGTAAGAAAAGAAGAATCAAGTAACAGAAACGAGTCAGAGATGATGCCAATGGTTGTCAGCTTGAAAGACTTTGAGAATACAGTGTACCAATAGACAGAACTAACTTCAGTTAGGAGTGATAATTGGGACACTGAGGAAGAACTTTCTGGAAACATGTTTATCTGAGATAAAGGGAACATATCCAGTTAAAGGCCAGTCTGTATGTCAGGTTTAAGTTGGAAATTTGGGGATTATCCTTGTACAAGTGAAAGAAGGTCCATAACGAAGTTGATTTAGAGATAATAAAGCAAACTAGTAAAGATAGAGTTGAGGGTAAACTGAGACCTGGTGGATGGAAAAGGGAAGAATCCTAAAAAAATAGGGCCAACAAGTGTGGGAGGAGTTCAGGGAAGCACTGACCCATAGGAACCTAAAGAGAAAAATAACCCAAGGGATGTTTTTCAGAAAGCAAACATTTTTGATGCTTACAGTTCAAGGTAAGAAATTGAAGCTAAATTTGGATGGATCTACAAACTCCTCACTAATCCTCATGGATTAGTATGACATCCTTTACCATCACTACCCCACAAAAAACTGTCAACATGTCTTTTTTTACTGTAATGTGATGCACCCACAGAACAAAAAGTCCCAAATTGAATTGGAAAAGAATTAAACTATATTTTAACTTTTGCAATTGTTGGGAAAAGATACGCTAATTATTTCAGGTAGATTTTTAACGGATTATTCTCAGAGCAGGACAAAAAGTGATCAAGGAGTTAATAAACTCTTGTCCACACCCAAAGACACGTTCAATCTTCCTCCAAACATCTGTATGATGTCATATTGTCATGTGGATGGGACTAAATCTAGTTCTTTAAAGAAGAAACAAAAATCATTTTCTTCAGCAGCCAGCTCATGGATGTGCTACAACAGAACCCTGGAATATAATCAGGAATTCAGTCACGCGACTTCAAGACCGACAAGTGAAGTCTTAGAATTGGCCTAACCAGATAAACTAGCTCAGGGGATGACATGACAAAGAACTTTTGAAGAAAAACTAGAATGGGGAAGCAATTTGGTAAAGTAATCTAAAAATGCACTTATTGAATATTACAGAATGTGTTACTTTTTTTTTTTTCAGACTCGGGGGTCAATATGCTTCTAGGTGACGTCCACTAAGTTTACAGGAATCATCAGAAGTGCTGATGGGAGAACACGCCCCAGTATTTCTTTTCTCTATCTTCAGAAAGGGACTAAGTGTACACACGGAACCCTCAAGGCAGAGGGAGAAAAAGATGTCTATATTATAAAAACCTCTTTTGTATATATTATGAACTGCAATATCAAGAAATCCAGGAACAGTTTCAATATTGCTCAGATTGCTGGGTGTGAGAAAGCTGTACTGTATCAAAGAAGGCGTCCAAAGGACGCATTTTCAAAAGGAAAAATTGCCAGCAAAGAGCACTGTGGACCGTCAACATGAAAACAAGGGCTGATATAATCAGAGCTAAAGGAACAAATGTTAAGCATTCTCCCTTTAGCTCAGCTGGCCTATTATACCTCTGAATACCCAGGCTTACAATGCCTCCCCCCTCCCTCCCTCCAATTTCAGAAGTGTCAGACAGGAGACACAGTGCCAGCAAAATACCTTCCACCGATCTCTTGTTAGCTAACCGCGGTGTTTTGTTCTGTGGTTACATGTCTGCACAGGCCGTCATTGTGTCAGTCATAATTACCACCTGTTCACCCGCTCCCTTCAGGTTCCATCACCTCTGCTGCATTAAGCAGCCAGCGGCAGGAAGCAGTGTCGATTGCCAGGAGCAGCGACTGTCAGGCTCTGGGTTTCGGAGTATAATTGCTGCCTGTGCACAAATAGCCCTGGCCTCTTCCCCTTCTTCCCCCGCCTGAATTGGGAAGGAAAAGACCCAGCTGCACCCTCTAACACTAACTCGCATTCTTTAGGCAGAGGAGATCAGAGACACATCAAATGTCATTGTCATGCCATGAATCAGATCTGAACCCACACACAAACATGTCATTCTGTTAAAAAAAAAGTGCAATTTTTAAAAACGGTACAGAATGCATCTTCTTGCCCCTGCTACTCAGTGCTCAATGCTGCATAGATAGTTTTTGTTTTGTTTTGATAGTTTTTGTTTTTAATAGCGGCATCCTCTGAAGTTTTTGATTAGAGACTTTCTTATAGATGGTGCTTGGTTTACATATTTGCATCTTTCCCCATTCATTCTAATATCATATGAGCGAATAATAAATGACACTAATGTTAATTGAAGACTTAGTGTGTGACAGGCCTTGTTTTAAGCATTTTACCTTAAGTACATAATTCGATCTTCACAATGCCCCAATCAGGTAGGTACCGTTTTCATCCCCTTTTACAGATGAAAATACCAAGGCATAGGATGGTTGCTTTCTACCAGTTCCTTAACTGCCATTATCTTTTCTTGCCTCTAGACCTTTGCACATGGGGTGTCCATAAAGCTACCCCTTTCCTTCTCACAGAGCTAATTCCCGCGTTTGCTAAAAATTCATCTGAAATATAAGTTGCTTGGGAAAGCCCTTCCTGATCTCATCCCGCAGTCTGAATTAATACTCCTATGAACTTGGTTTATATCAGTTGGATAACTCTTATTTGTGCTGCTCTAATGATTGGTGTTGTGTTTATTACTTCCTTATGGGCAGGGACTATAAGTCCTCCAAATAAATTAGTTCCCTGAGTCAACTGTCTTCTGTCTCAGGATTAGTTTAACATTTGTAAAATTGCTAGCAAGAAAAGGATGATGGAAATTTTAGCATTTTTTTCCATTGTTTTTTCCCTTAATTAGTCAGATATCGGGTCTTCAACTTTATACATTTATCATGAAGCACCAATCACAAATGTTTACTACTGACGCAATATTGTTTGGGAAAAGAATACTACATAGAACTCTTTAAATGTCATATTTATGCAAATAGAGTCTGTAGATTCAAAACTGTTATGCTTCCTTGTGGAAACTTGACAGAATTGGAGTAATTTTGCCTTCTAGCAATATCAGCAACACGATGCAATCATTTTGAGTAGGCCAGTGGTTCCCAAAGCTGGTTATCATGGGAATCATCTGAAGAACTCTGAAAAAAATGCAGATTTCCTGGTATCCTACCACCATTGGATCAGAATGTTTGGAGTTTAGGCCCAGGAATATGCATTTTTCAAATTACCCTTGTTAATTTTAATGATCAGGTAGTTTGGGGAACGGTTATGTTATAGGCCTTGAGATGGCTTAAAGTGGTTTGGTTTGAGTAATGACTGAAAATATGTAAAAGTGATCTTCTGATGAGTAGACATGGGGACCCCAGAGAGGATGAAATACACAACTCACTAGTCACATCAGTAGGATGAAGCCCATGGACAAGAAATTGACATTGTTTTCCAGTCAAGGCTCTTAATAACAAGGCTCTTAATAACTCATTGGGAACAACGTACAGCAGCTTTTATACAATGCTTATGCCTGGGCCCACACCTGCAAAGTAAATCAGAATCTTAAATCTGAGCAGGACACAGGTATCAGGATTCTTTGAGAAGCAGCCAGGTCAGTGGTGGGATTAACAGCCCAGTCAAGATGGTTCGAATTGGAAGTACTTCAGAAATCGTCACCATATGCTGCAAAGACAGTACATCACTCAGACAGACTAGCATTTCCCAAAGTCTTTCCTCAGAATGCTAATTCCTCAAGATACTCTGGAAACAGGGTTCTGTGATCAAATATATTTAAGAAATGCTGCCTATTGCGTGCTGCCATCTTTGAGACTTACAAGCATAGTACAGATTAATGTTGCTGAGAAGACTTGTGACCAAGAGAACTGTTAGCTTTGTTTAATCTAGTATTTTTCAAAAGATGTCATTTTTTATTTTCATAGCTCCTAATATCCTATGGAGCTCCAAAAACACTGACTCAAGGTGAGGAGGATGAGAACTGGAGACTGACGCAGGGGCAATTTGTGGCTGAGGCTCTTCTCTACCATGAATTAAGTAGGAGAAGGACCTAGACCTTGGAATCCCAGTTTTGACATTTCAGTTTTAAAATGATGGGGGTGTGATGGGCTGATGGAAATGGGCCTCTGTCAATGTGAATGAATCAGGATGCTTTGACACTTTGTTCTATGATGTCTTCATTTATTAGATCATCCAACCTTCAACAGGACACAGAAACATTCTTGGTAGAATCCTCCTTTCTCTCACCTTCAGCAGAACAAAAAACTTTGGTATTGGCTTGGAGTCTAAATATAATCTGGAACTGGACATTGACTTGCTCTGGTCATTGAAATGTGAGTGGAATTGACATACATTGAGTCCAAGTAGAAGCCTTCAATGTACTTGCACGGTTTGTTTCTGTCTCCTCTCTGAAAACAACGTGCCCAGGTAGCAGCTGCTCCTGCAGCCAGGGCTCCAGGACAAGAAGACACGTGGAGTTGAGCCCAGCCAAGCCCAGTTCAGTCTTCTTGTAACCTGAGCAAGAAATAAACATTTCTGATTGAAAATCAGGGAGATTTTAGTGAAAAGTTTATTACAACTAAATGAAATATGTAAACCTTATTTGGCTCCTGAGTCAAAGAAAGCAAACAACCAACAAAAAAAAGAAGGAAATAATCAGGGAAATTTGTACTCTGACCTTAAGAAATTGGTGTCATTTTTATGATGTAATAGAACTATTTTGCTTGTGTTTAAATAAAGAGTCCTTATCTTTAGTGATCCACACTGAAATACTTTTGCATGAAGTGGTATAACATGGGGACAGGGAAGTGGGTGGAGTTATAAATGAAGTAAGAACGTTCAGAAATTGATAATCATTGAAGCTGGGTAATGAGTAATTAGGTATTTACTGTATTTTATTTGTGTATATGTTTGAAATTTTGTACAATAAAATTAAAAAATCAAAATTCACAAAAAATGTTCTCTATAGGTTGAAAATTCATGGAGTTTCTTGTTAGAATTATAACAATCTTCTAATTTTATAGCACAGCCAATGAGCCATCCCCACCATAAAAGAGCCAGAGAGGTATCTAGTAATTTCCACTGTGCAATTATTATCACTATTTATCTCAATGGAAATTGGTGCCTATTTGGAGTTGGAACACTAAGAAAGAGAAATGAAGATCTGGAGAACTCAAAGGATAATTATCCTTTTTGAATATTGACACACTTACATGTTTTTCCAGACGTAGATTTTGTGTAGGCGAAAGCTATTTGATTATAAAAGATCCGACTTCTCCAAATTTTTCAGAGGTAGAAACTTCATTAATTAACATCAAGGAAAATGGAGCATCTGTTACTTTTTTGTCAACAGATTTTAATAATATTGAACACTGCTAATTGGATAGAACAGAAATATAGCTCTTTGTATGTTAAATTAAGATGGTTTCTTCTGCTATTTTTTTTCCACTAAATTTTATTTAAACCATGGCAACTCTTCAGAGTTTTCCTCAACCACTTAAGTTAAAGTGATTTTGAATACTTACAGATAAAAAGGAGTCGTGTCAGAAAATGCTGTCATTTATTGCTGTTGTGATAGTTACTGTGACCTGGAATGAGAAGAAAAGCAATCAAACTTGCTAACATTTTAGCTCAAGAGTTTTCTGGAATGTTTCTGAAGTCAGAAGATGAAACAGGTACGTTTAATAGGATTGAGGAGAAAGTCCAAATGCAGCACTGGTTAGAGACCAAATGAAAGATTTGCCAATATAGGAGAGATAGGAATGGTAGACAGTGGATATCCTTGTTTATCTTTAAACACCGACTATTATTACCAACAGATGGTAAATTAACCAGTAATAGCTGGAGGTAAACTTTGGACCCAATTTAGCTTCAGCTCTAATTAATGCATAGAAACCAGAGGCACCATTAAACCCATCAGAATCTAGTTTGGAAAGAAATGGAAAGAAAGGGGAAAACGGAGTTAGGTAGCTTGAGGTTCAAATCTGGACTTCACTAATTTTTAGCTGTGTAGTTTTGGGCAAATTACGCAACCTCCCTGAGCAATAGTTTCTTTGTTTGTGTCATAGTGATGAAAAGACTTGCCATGTAGGATTATAGTGAGGGTAAATTTTATAAGAGTTGTCAAGTTCTCTTCCTCCTTCCTCCACCTTCTCCCTGTAGTATCAGAGAAAGACTTCCAAATTTTCTTGGTTTTCAAACACTGGCATTCCCACTAAATTCTCTTGGGTGCTCTTGGTGCCAGTCTGGGGTCATGACAAGAGTCTACGTCATGTGCTGATTAGGCCAGGCTCCTACAGGAAATCTTCCTATCAGTGGAAGTGGCTTGGTTCATTTCTGAGAAATTGGAGCTGACACTGTTACTCAGCCTAAGCAGGTTCTGAGAAACCTCACCCTGAGTGACTTAATTTTCCTGCAATCCACTCACAGAGACTAGACTAGGAAGGGTAGAACCCCCTGGCACAACAAAGCAGCTCAACAGGGCCAGTTCTCCCAGAAAAATATGACTCAAGGTCATCATGTACAGTTACGCAAGTTGTGTACTGCACAACTCAGAGGGCGCAATCAATGTGAATGGTACCTCCAGGTGTCAGCGCTCCACAGTCCACTTGATTGTATGTTTTGGCCCTGAATTTGTGATATCTCTCCAGCTTAAGAGCTTTTTCTTTTTCTTTTTTTTCTCCAGCTTTATTGAGGTATAATCAATAAATAAAAATTGTATATATTCAAGGTTTACAAGATGATGGTTTAATATATATATACATTGTGAAATGATTACCACAATCAAGTACATTAACACATCCATCATGTCATATAGTCCATTTTGGGGGAGGTATGATGAAAACATTTAAGATCTACTGTCTTAGCAAATTTCGAGTATACGATACAGTATTATTAACTATAGTCACTATGCTGTGCATTAGAACCCCAGAACTTATTCATCTCATAACTGAAAGTTTGTACCATTTGACCAACATCTCATTTTCTCCCTCACCTCCCCATCCAGCTCCCGGTCATCACCATTCTTCTCTCTGGTTCTGTGAGTTCTACTCTTTTAGATTCCACATATGAGATCACACAGTGTTTGTTTTTCTCTGTCTGGCTTATTTCACTTAGCATAATGTCCTCCAGGTTTATCCATGTTGTCACGAACAGCAGGATTTCCTTCTTTTCTATGACAGAATAATATTTCATTGTATATATATACCACATTTTTTTATCCGTTCATCCATCAATGGACACTTAGGTTGTTTCCATATCTTGGCTATTGTGAACACAGTGGGGGAAAGGAGAGTCTCTTCAACAAATGGTGTTGGGAAAACTGAATAGCCACGTGTAAAAGAATGAAATTGGACCCTTTTCTTATACCATATGCAAAAATCAACGTAAAACGGAAGAACTTAAGCATAAGACCTGAAACTGTAAACCTCCTAGAAGAAAACAGGGGAGAAGCTCTTTAAAATTGGTCTTGGCAATGATTTTTTGGATATGACACCAAGCACACGGGCAAGAAAAGCAAAAATAAACAAGTGAGACGACATCAAATTAAAAAGCTTCTGCACAGCAAAGGTAACAATCAACAAAATGAGAAGGCAACCTATGGAATGGGAGAAAATATTTGCAAACCATATATCTGTAAGTGGTTGATATACAAAATATCTAAGGAACTCATACAACTCAACAGCAAAAAGACAACCCAATTGAAAAATGGGCAAATGATCTGAATAGACATTTCTCCAAAGAAGACATACAAACGACCAACAGGTACATGAAAAAGTGCTCAACATTACGAAGGGTCAGGGAAATGCAAATCAAAACCATGAGCTATCACTTCATACCTATTAGAATGACCATCATCAAGAAGATAAGAGATAACAAGTGCTGACAAGGATGCGGAGGAAAGGGAACCCTTGTGCACTGTTAGTGGGAATGTAAATTGGTACAGCCGTTATGGAAAACAGTATGAGTTTCTTCCAAAAATTGAAAATGGAACTACCATACGATCCAGCAATCTCACTACCGGGTACATATCTGAAGGAAACGAAAGCAGTATCTCAAAGAGATCTCTGCACTCTCGGTGCCTTTTCAAGCAGCCCAGGCTTCCCAGTGCTGCCTCTCTCAAGAGGCTCCCCTCTCTGGGTGCACATTCTGGGGCACCCTGGCCAACCACCTTTCAGCTGTGCTCCCTTAGCCACAGAAAGGCCACAACAACTGAGATCTGAGCCTCCTTCATCCTGTAGAAGCCAGTGCTTCCTTCTACCTGGTGGTTGGCAGGGTCCTTGGAAGAGTCCAGCAGAGGAGACCTCACCTGAAAGGCACAGCTTTGCAAGATGCCCTCTGTACATCCTGCCTTTCGAGGCCTTGACAAGTGGAGTCCTTGGCATTACACCTCTGACTCTCACTCGGGTCTGCTGTTCAAACCCCGTGCACATCTCAAGATCCCAAATCTCCTTACCCAAAGCTAGTAGTGTGGGTCGTGCTCTTGCCCACCTAAGTCATAAGGTTTGGCGATCTTGTTCCTTAAGGAGTTCTTCTCAAGTCTTCCAAAACATTTTATCTCTCATTCAAAGGGTACTCAAAAGTTTTCTTAATTTTTTCCCTTGGAAGTAAAAGCTTTTGCGGTTAAATATTTTCCATAAAGTCTTGATCTTCCCAATTCTTTCCTTAAAAGGCAGCCATGTACACACACACACACACACCCTCTACGTTTCATAGCCTTTAGGCTACAAAATTATCAAAAGCAACACTGTTTTTGTTTTAGTTTTTTTGTTTTGTTTGTTTATTTAGTTTTAGTTGGTCCTTGATTCTGCATCTTTATTTTAGGAGTTGTGGGAAATAGCACAATATTAGAATTCTGGTATAAATTCTATATAACTTTACGCAAGATTCAAAAACAATTGTCAGCACTTTTGGAACTCCTATTTTGTATGAGGTGCTTTTGGAGATGCGAAAATGTCTAAGATATAGTCCCTGATCTTAATGGGCCTCATATCTTTAATATTAAGCATTATTTATTGAAATTTGCAATTTTTCACTTCTTTATTGCATAGATGACTTCTAGAATTTCCTGTATCTTGTATCATAATTCTGGGCTCTGAGGGGAAACGAGAAGGATGATGTTGAGGGTGTGGGAACAAGGGAACAAAATGATCATTTAGCAGCACTTTACAGCTAATAAAATACTTTTTCATCTTTTGCCTCTTTGGCCCTCACAATAATGCACCTCCCTCCCTTTGCCTATGCCATTCATTGGGCACCTTCTGTGTGCCAGGACCTGGGATACTAAGGAATAGAACAATCCCTGCTTAGGCTTCAAGCAGTCTGGTGGAAGAAACAAATAAGAACTGTCAACAATTCCACCACAGTGTGATAGGTTAGAGGTTAGAGGTTGAAAAAACAGATTGGTCAGGCCCAATTGAACCTCAGCTCTGCTTAAGGAACAGAAATCAGAGGCACAGTTAAACTGATTCACATCGCATTTGGTGTGTAGAACAAAGCAGAACAGCACCGTGGAAGGAGTGATGAAATTGGAGTCAGATAGCTTGAGGTTCAAACCTAGACTTCACCACTTATTATCTGGGTGGCTTTGGGCAAATTGTTTTGGGGTAGGAGTCAGCAAGGTCAGGGATCTGGCTTGGGAAAAGCATCTGGAAATGCACGATGGAAGATGAATCTTGAAGAGTAGGTAGCAGCTGATCAGCAGAGGAAATGGGTGGGAAGGCATTCCAGATGCTCACTGGTCCTCAGGCACCGAGGCAGGGAGGTGGTCAACCACTTGGCTGCGGAGCAGAGGGCTCAAGTTGGTGATGCTCGGCAGGCAGCAATGGTAAGGACCCTGTAGACCACACTCAGAGATCTGGAGGAAGCCATTGCAGGATTCCCAGTAGGTGTGACATATTACCTTTATACTTGCACAATGAATTAGAATCAATTGGGACTAGAATGGAGGCAGGAGACCTGTTGGGAGGCTACAGAAGCAGCTGTGGCAAGAAATGATAAGAAGCTGGACCACTCTGGGCACTGGCAGTAATTATGGAAAGGAGGAGACTGGTCAAAAGGAATTTAGTATTGTAGGTGACAGCTAACATGAAGCGCACCAGCATTGGCAGGTACCACACATATATATCTCATTTAATTCTTGAAGTAGGATAGTACAAAATAAGACAGGTACATGGCTGCAGTTAGCCTACATAACATGTCGTGTGAATTAGGAAACAGTGCCCCCTAAGGGTGGGCACATGGTTTGGGGAGAAGATGGCATCTTAGTGGGTAAAGAAGTACTCTCCTGCCTATTGGTAGACAGAGATCTGTGCCAGGTCACACAGCTCAACAAATGGAGGATTCGGCTCTCCCTCATCTCTTTGACTGGTACCTTTGTGTAGAGTCATACAGCATGCGTGACAAGCTGTTGAATGATGACCTCAAGGCCCAGAAATGTTCATTAGTTCCTTTGCCCCAGTACACAGCTATTGAGGGGAGAGCCAGAGTTTACATCCAGGAGTCTAAGTCTAGAGTCTATATTTGCAGTGTGTGTGTGTGACATCGTCGCTTTGACATTTACAGATAAGGAAACTGAAGTTCTGAGGCTGTAAAGCAATTTGCCCATCAATGGAAATCAAGAGCTGTGGAGAGGGAAATGCAACAACTCAAAATATCTTTCTTCAAATCTCACTCACTTTCCTAAAATCAAATTAACCTTGATAAACAGAAGTGGGAAAAATATGACAGAATGCAAGAAATCGTGGACTGGTAATTTGGGGATTGAACAAGGATGAATTGCTTTAAAATTATGAACTGTATATCTAAGAATATGATTTTGAAGTAATTAAATTGTCATCAATTTCTTGTGATCATATTTTGAATCCTGGAAAACTACCTAGCTGGCAAATTTGATACTTGTTTCCCCTTAGCATTACTGAGTAACATTATCTATAAAACAGAGGGCAATTTTGCGTTATTACAAGAGTTATACAAAAATACACTCGGGTACAATAAGTACTGTGATATTTGTGAAAATGACCCCTATCTTATGGAGATTTCCAATTGCCTGTGTTCCATAATTGTGTATTCAGATGCTAATTGCATGAAGCACTTGCCTCTGCTTTGAGGTGTGTTGACAACTATATATCCTGAACTCGTGTGTCTTTTCAGTCCCAGAATACACAAAGTCATAATAATAATGATTCTAAAATGTGTGCCATCTAACAAGTCTTATATTCTTTCCACATAATAACTGATAATTCATCTTTTTCCACCACCCCTCTGGGACAAACTGTTCTCTTCTATTTATTTTACAGTGAAACTGAGATTTGTAATAATCGTGAGGCGTAGAGTGCTGTGGTGATGGTGGTAGAGATGATAATGAAGAATACTTTTGGTGATGTCCTTTGTGGACAAAGGAAACACATACATATGAGTTCTCTTCGATCATGACCAGGACCTTGTGTGGAAGGATTATGATGGTTCTAGCATAGCAGGTCTTCACAGACGAGAAAATAGAGGCTCAGGAAGCTTGAGTTCATTCACACATTTAATCACCCATTCAGGCAATAAATGCTTAGTGAGAACCCACTCCGTGCCAGGGACTAGTCAAGGGGCTGAGGATACAGCTGCTGACAAAAGAGACAGAAATATCTGCCCTTGTGGACTTTATATTCTGCTTACCTGCTGTATCAGTCAGCTGGGGCTGCCACAACAAAATGTGGAGTGGGTGGCTTACACAACAAAAATTTATTCTCTCACAGTTCTGGAGGCTGGAATCCAAGATCAAGATGTTGGCAGGGTTGGTTTCTCCCGAGGCCCTGTCTCCTTGGCTTGCAGACAGCTGCCTTCTTGCTGCGTCCTCACGTGGTCTTTCTTCTCTGCACGCTCATGTCTGGTATCTCTTTGTGCGCCCAAATCTCCTCTTCTTATAAGGACAATAATCAGATTGGATTAGGGCTCACCCTAAGGGCCTCATTTCAACTTAATCACCTCTTTAAAAACCCTATCCCCCGGGGCCGGCCCGGTGGCGCAAGTGGTTAAGTGCGCGTGCTCCGCTGCAGCGGCCCGGGGTTCGCTGGTTCGGATCCCGGGCGCGCACCGAAGTACTGCTTGGTAAGCCATGCTGTGGCGGCGTCCCATATAAAGTGGAGGAAGATAGGCACCGATGTTAGCCCAGGGCCGTCTTCCTCAGCAAAAAAAAAAAAAAAGAGGAGGATTGGCGGATGTTAGCTCAGGGCTGATCTCCTCACAAAAAAAAAAAAAAAAAAAAAAAAAAAACAGGAAGAAAAAAAAAAAAAAAGAAACCCTATCCCCCAACACAGTCACATTTAGGATACTAAAAGGTTAGGGCTTCAACATATAAATTTGAGGAGGACACAATTCAGCCCTTAACACCTGACTAAATTATGTCACACAGACGGTCGGTAGTGGAGTCAGGATTGGTCTCTGCTTTTCTGACCTGTTATCAGAACCTAGAACATGCTGCCTGTCTACCAGACTAAGACCTGAAACATTGCTGTTAGGATGCAAGGGGAGAGTGTGTGTGTGTGTGTGTGTGTGTGTGTGTGTGTGTGGTTATGACCAAGCTACTTACAGACAGAAGAAACTTCAGTTTAGGGTAATTGCCCTTTCGAAGCTGTGTTCCCCGGAACTTTCTGATTCATTGCTTAGATCTCACCAATTATTCCTTCCCCTTCAGCTGTCAGGTCTTGAACGTTTTGGTTTCTTCTAAATCTCTTTCGATGACTTCAAAATTCACACCATTTAAAAGTAGTAGCTTCAACTGTTCTTTAAACTAGAGCTTCTTTCTCTTTGACATCAAGACTTTTCCTTTGATAACTTCAAATGTTTCCCTCTCTATACAAACCACTTAATGCTCACCAGTGGCTTAGCTTTTCAAACACGTTAATAATAATATATTTGGTGTTTATCTTTTTTTTATTAGTTTCAACTGTGCATTTCTGCCTGCTATGCTAGTATAAACAAGGCTATTAGCTGAATAATATTGTTTTTAAAAATGTCTTAAGAAGTCCTATTGCTTTTTTTAGTGCTTCTTCTAAGCAAAGGCAGATCTGCACAATTGAAATTTCCATTCTGTGCTCTCAGTATACTGACTGTGAAATAAATAAAAGACAGCTTTTGCATTTGGTAACCTTGAAGTTCTCAGAATACGTTTACCTCCCAGGCTGGGTAAGTGAATGTTTTCAAGTGACTTAAGGAGACAAGAAGAGGAGGAGGGATGTGGTGCATAGGGAGCAAGCTTGGCTTTTACATGAAACAAGACAGGACTTGAGATATTCAAAACTCAAATTAAAAGAAGTAAGCAGAAGTGAGGAGGGAGAAAAAACAGAGTGGAATAATTTTGTAGTTTAAGATGCACATAATGTAGCATTTCAACATTGTAATATGAACAGAACCTCTTATTTTTCTAATGTATTTGTCGGCTCCATGATGCTTTTCTTCTGGATGGAGTTCAGATGACTTCACATGTGTCATTCTCTTTCCTAGAAGTACCACCTCTATATGCAGTGCAGCCATCTCTAGGGTAGAGGAGAACCACTATTTAACAGAAAATAATTGGATACCCTCTTCAAAGATGAGCAGAAAGTGGGATACTCGGGATCCAAATGAAATAGTAAAGGCAGTCATTCATGCAAATGAACTCTGGCCTATCCATTAATTACATTTGTTATAATAACAATAATGAAAAAAGTCCTTGGTCCTGTTTTAATAAAAATGAAAATAGTATCCAGAGCACCAGGAAACGTGCATCTTAAATTATAAAATTATTCCAGTCTGCTTTTTCCTCCCTCCTCACTCCTGCTTACTTCTTTTGAGCTTTGAATATCTCAAGTCCTCTTCCTGTTTCGTGTAAAAGCCAAGCTCACTCCCTATGTACCACCTCCCTCCTCCCTCCCTGTCTCCTTAAGTCACTTGAAAACCGTTCACTTACCCAGACTTGGAGGCAAAAGTATTCTGAGAATTTCAGGGCTGTTTTTCTCCTATAAATATGCACTTTCTTCACAGACCTAGCCATTTTGAGGCTTGAAGTTTTTCAGGGCAAATAATTTTGTGGTGCCCTATGTTTTATAGGATGAAAAATTTCATGTAAGATGCATACAATGACCTTTTGCTGTCTAAACATTAAGCAGATACTGGTGTAACTTCTTGAACCAAATAAAACTGGAGTGTTTTGGGATAAGCAGCGGTTAGCAAGATTTTTCTATAAAAAGCCAGATAGTAAATATTTTAGGTTTTGTGGGTCATACCATCCCTGTGGCAAATATTCAACTCTGCAGTCACAGTGTGAAAGCAGCCAGAGAAAACACATGGATGAATGGGTGTGGCTGTGTTCCAATACGATGTTCATTTATGGACACTGAAATTTGAATTACACATAATTTACATGTGTCACAAGATATTCCTCTTCTGATATTTTCCAACCATTTAAAAGTGTAAAAATATTCCTAGATTGTGGGCCATAGCAAAACATGAGGTACACTGTTATTTGCTGACCCCTGAGACAAAGGATTGTGTGGCATGAGTAGCTGAATTATGCTATTTAGAGATATGTCACACTATTAATTTGAGTTGGGGAATTAAGGTAATAATATCAATACCACTGAAGTATAAGATAATTGAGTTGCTGTATTGTTAGGACCTTGATATTCTGAGACATGTAGCTAAAATCTGCAAAACTGCTTAATTTTCTTAGATTCTAGTTCTATATGGTAAGGATGTGATTTTTTTTTTTTTTGATGGTTAAGTCTTTTATACCTTACTTCTCTCCCTACCCCTTCCTCACACTAAAGGAGAATCTTTTCTAGCCTGGCTCCCAAATCTTCTCTGATGTTGAATTAAGAGAAAGATAGGGCCACAGTGGTCCAGCAAGTGGAGGAAGGACAAAGCCAGTGAAGCTAGGCTGACTTACCTATTAAAGATTGGGGGGTATGAAAAAATGGGGGGATATTATTATGGTGGGACTGTGGGGTCAGTTTTGGATTTTAGGATGTGAGAAGCTATGTAGAAAAGACTTGAGGGAAGAAAGAAAGGAATTTGAGTCGTGTTGTTATTATTAATTGGTTCCCTTTCGATGTTTTTCTAGAAACATAAGTAAATACTAGAGTTCTCTTTTAAAGTTTACTTTTTGGCTGCTGGGCTATGTGTCTTTGTTAAGATTCCACATAGAGACCAAGCCATGTGAGGCTCCAGGATTTATTAGTTATATAGCTGTGGAAAATATCATAAAAAGAATAACATCACATGTATAAAGCAACATATTTTATTTTTCCTTACTAATTTCTAGATATCTTGGAATGACTAAATATCTCATAGACTTTAACAAAGAGTGCACAACACTCACAGGGGCTATAGTTGCCAAAAAATAGGTTAATAAGAATTTTAGCTTTGGGGTTTGATGGCAAGGATTGTTCACTGCTTTTGCCTCTCTTAAGAAGAAGGTTTGAGCCTTGGTTTTGGTTCACGGGTGCAAGAGTTCAGCGATTCAAGCTGGACCCCTCATTTGAGTAATGCATTCTCTAATAGACCTAAGGACAGTGGGAAGAAAATAATTAATTTTAAAAGGCAAGTGTCATTTTATAAATTAGGAAGTATCCATTTATGTGCACAGACTCAGAAAAATTATAACACATGATTCTTATCCAATGAGGGCTTACTGTCTACTTAGATCAGATAACATGAAAAGTCAGAGAAGAGAGAGTAATCTAAGAATGAGGGTGACATAGCATCCTGGGTCATAAATATAAATATCTGCAGATATACAAGGTGCCACGAATTGTTTAGAGCAGCTGTCAAAACTTCCATTAGAAACTTTATTAAATAATAAAAATATAGTAGTAAAATAAATAATAAAATAATAAAAATCTGTGGAATGATGAATGAATGAATGAATGAATGCAATAGCCCCTTTTCACTCTGTCCTGGGCCTGAAGTCATGGTTTAGGACTCACCCAGAAAATATAGTTTCTCTTACTAGGAGATTTGGTTTCTTCTTTGTAGTTTTATGAACTATGACTGACACCATTTACATGGCTGTGAAATCTGATAGGATCAGAGCATAAAAATAACTCTTCAGAATGCAATTAAATTTTAAAATAATTTAATAACTCCAGGACAACATCCAAAGGAATGAAATTGATTTGCTCAGTTCTTTCAAAGCTTAGGCAGCAATCAAATTATCACCAAGACCCTCACCAATAAGAGCAAAAAATGGTTCTGAATAATGAAATACTTTGCAAATACATGAAATTCTCCCCCCCCCCACAAATCTCTATTCAATGCTTACCATCTTGGGTGTAAAAAGATGTTGATCAAGGTGTTCCTCAATCACACTGGTATACAAGGTTTGCTTATCTATATACTGGCTGATATCATTGTGGGTATAGTTGCCTGTAATAATAGAGCTAAGCTTATGCATAACTTTTAGTTAAATGGCACCAGGGATTGCCATGTATTCTGTTATTTACTCTTTAAATATGCTGAAGTCTCAATAATAAATTGTGTGTGGCAAATTCATCTTCAGTTCATATAGTGAAAGCCTCATGTATACCATGGGATGCTAGAAATGCTCTGAATGAGTCATTCATATCCTATTCAAATTTAAATACATATCATGTCTTAAAACTTTTATTCTAGTGTGTCTCAGGGTGTCCCAGACCTGAGTTTTCTCTAGCTGCCCAGAGGCCACCCATTGACGGATAATTTCCATTCATGGACGAACGATTGAGTCAATCAGAACAGAAGGAGGACTCCAGTTCCTATGATGTGACTGGATCTTCAATCAATCTTAGTGCCAAAGATTTGGTGACTCATATGCTGGGGTTTCCCAGGATGCTCCTGTATCCTGAATCCTTGCTCTGTGTGTTAAGTTGGGCTTGTGTTAGTTCCCTTGCCTAATGCTTGAGTTATTTCCTGAGACTGGTGGCTTGTTCTGAATTCAGGCCTGCTTGATGGGGCCCTGAAACCTTGAGAGAAGATGGCAGAACACCATCTTTCAATACCAAAAAAAATGTCAACCTAAAATTCTATACCCATTGGAAGTGTCTTTCACAAACAAAAGCAAAATAAAGACTTCTTCACACATGCAAAAGCAGAAAGAATTCATCACCAGCAGAACAATGTAAAAAAAATGTTAGAGGTAGTTTTTTTAGGCAGAAAAATAATAACAGATGAATATATAGATTGATACAAAGGAATGTATCCCCAGAAATAATAACTACACGGGTAAATGTATCACATATTTTTCTTATTATTTAAACCTCCTTAAAATAGAATTGAATGTTTAAACAAAACAACAGTGTATATAAAAGGAAAATGTTTGACAATGCTAGCATAAAGACCATGGTGGAATAAAGGAGAGTTTACTTTTGTAAAGTCTTTATACTATATATGAATTAGCATAATATCACTTTAAGGTAGATTGTGATAAGTTAAAAATGTATTCTGTCAACTCTACAACCACCACTATAATAACAATATATTTGTAGCTGGTAAGCCAACAAAGAAGATAAAATAAAATCATAAAAATAATCAATTTTAAAAAAAGGGAGAAGAAAGAATGGATGAAACCAAGAGAAAACGAAGAGCATATTGGTAATCCAAGCATATTGATAATCACATTAAATATTAGTGGTCTAAACACCACTCAGATATGGTCAGATTGAATACAAAAGCAAGACCCAGTTATATGGTGCTTGCAAGAAATCCACTTTAAAAATGAGGACAAAAATAAATTAAAAGTAAAAGGATGAAAACCAGTATGCCATACTAACACCAATAAAAGGAAATCTGGAATAAAATTGTATTATTGTCAGACAAAATATATTTCAGAACAAAGAATATTACCAAGGGCAAAGAAGTTCATTTCATAATAAGAAAGGAGTCAATTTACCAAGAGGACATAAAGTCCTGAATGTATATGCATCCAATAACAGAACTTCAGAATACATGAAGCAAAAATTGATGGAACTACAAGGAAAAATAGACAAATCCATAATTGTAGTCAGAAATTTCAATACTCTTTTCTCAATAATTGATAGAACAGGTAGACAGAAAATTGATAAGGATATAGAAGACTCGAACAACACTATCAACCAACACTATCTAATTGATATTTATAGAACTCCACTCAATAACAGCACTATATTCATTATTTTAGAGTGCTTACAGAGCATTTACAAAAAGTAACTGTATTCTGGGCCATAGAACAAGTCTCAATAAATTTAAAAGGATGTAAGTAATACAAAGTAGGTTGTCTGATCACAAATGAATTAAATTAGAAACTAGTAGTCTCTGGAAAGATTCTGGAAAATTCTGAAATATTTGGGAACTAAATAACATACTTCTAAATAATCCATGAATCAAAGAAGAAATCAGAAGTGAAATTAGAAAGAATTTTGATCTGAAAAGAAATGAAAACACAACATGTCAATATTTGTGGGATGCAAAGTAGCACTATGGCAAAACTTACAGAATTAAACCCTGATTTTAGAAAAGAAGAACCATCTCAAATCAATAACCTCAGCTTCCAATTTAAGAGGTGAGAGAAAGAAGATCCACTCTACATGTATTAGAACAGATAGATTTAGAAACATTGACAATATCAAGTTGGTGAGGATGTGGAGGAACCGGAACTCTCAGGAACTGCTGGTGAACACATAAAATGGTGCGACCACTTTGGTAGTTTCCTAAAACTTTTAAACATATGCTTACAAGATGACCCAATGATTCTACTCTGAGAGAAAAAAAGCATATGCCCATACAAATATTTGTACATAATAGTCACAGCAGCTTTATTTGTAAACAATTCAAAAGGTCATAAACTGGTGAATGGATCAATGAAGTGTGATGTATTCGTATTATAGAATATTATTCGGCAATAAAAAACAGTGAATTATTGGGGCCAGCCCGGTGGCATAGTGCTTAAGTTTGTGCACTCTGCTTCAGCAGCCCAGGGTTCATGGGTTCGGACCTTGGGTGCAGACCTACACACCACGCATCAAGCCATGCTGTGGTGGGGTCCTGCATACGAAAAGAGGAAGATTGGCAACAGTTATTAGCTCAGGGCCAATCTCCCTCACCAAAAAACAAAAAGCAATGAATTATTAATACACACATAGATGAAGTCAAAATAAATATGCTGAGTGGATAAAGCCAGATATAAAAGAGTCCTTTTGTATGATTCCATTTACATAAAACTCTAGAAATAGCAAACTCATCTGTAGTGACAGAAAGCAAATTGGTGGTTCTGTCAGAACAAAGGGGAAGGAGAGACAAGGAAGGGATTACAAAGGCGTACAAGGGGCTTTGGGGGTTATGGATATGTTCACTATCTTGATTGTGGTGATGGTTTCATGGTTGAATACATATTTCAAAATGTATAAAATTTTATTTTTTTGTTTACTGTTTATTGTTGGTCAATTGTAGTTAACACCCCACAAAAAATTCTATCACTGCAATCTTCCTAACATATCAATTGTAATTTTTTTACCATTTATCATAAACTTAGAGAGTACTAGATTTAGTGTTAGGAGCAGAAAATTAAAGCAAATCAAACCTTGTTTAGCCTTCAATGAGCCTTCACTCTTGGAAAAATCATAAAGAAGCAACTTCTATGCAGGGCTTGGTAATTTATAAAATATTGATTTTCACAGCATTATCTCATTTGAGAGTGATGATTTTTAATCTAAAGTATTAATTATGTACAAAGGGATACATATATAAAAATAAAATGGGAATCTGACCTTATGTGCAATTTGGGGAGCAGCTTACCCAGTCTATGTGAGGCTCTTGTGTCTGCATCTGGTGCAAGAGCTGAAAGTCTTTAGTTCATGTATTCAGGAAGAGAAGGCAGACGTGGACAGGAAATAGGGGTAGACTGGAACCTGAGGTGGTGTCTGGTCACCTCCAATCCTGTGACTTCCATGATGGAGCTGTCCCTCAGCATGGAGCGAAACACTCATGTGGCCCAGAAGTTGAGCAAGCTGGAAGTCAGCCTGATGCTGACCCATTAAGACAGAAATTAAGAGAGAACATATGTGAGTTGTGATCTTGTCCCAAGCTCTGTTCTGATCTTCCAAGAGTTAAAATCAAGATGGCTGCCGTTCTGCTTCCGTCTTCCACATCTTGAGAAAAATATAGCTGGCGGACCAGGAAGGGAATTCTGGGACATGTAGTTCAGTTTTACTATATTGACGCAATCCAAATCATATACACGTACGTATATGTATATATATGCGTATGTATGCATACATGTACATATATGTGTGTATGATTTGGATTACTAGAACTCCCTTCCTGGTCCACAAGAGACCATTTTGTGTATATACACAAAAAATACGCTACATATAGATGTAGTGTATATCAGACGTAGTTATACATTTAATACTTTTGGAGAAGCTGTACTTTGAAGAATGATGACCATCACTGAACATGTGCAACGTGCCGGGCTCTGTGCTGATTGCTTTACTTACATTATATAGTGTTATTCTTAAATAATTTTATCAATAAATATTATTACCACCATTTCATAGATGAGGAAAATGAGGACAGAGAGGTTAAGGGACTTCTCCAGGATTAGGTGTTAGTAGGAGGTAGAGAAGGGCTTCGGACCCCAAAGCCTGTGTTCTTAACGCATGCTCTAAACCTACAAGGCAATTCAGTAAGACAAAAATAAAAAGAAAATCTAAAAAATTAAATAGTAAATTAAGAGAACATATTTAAATAACCAATTAAAGAATTTTAAAAACATGGCAATGTTAAACAAATTGAAAATCCTCGGTGATAAATAACTGCTCAAATAATATTTTAAAGATTTTAATCTCATCTGTGTAGGACTTTCTTTAATTTGTACTGAGTATACACACTCCTAAAATATATGCCAACAACATGTGAATGTTTACTGACTTCAGTTTAAGAAAAAGAGGAATCAGAATAGCCGTGTGGATCAGAGACAGGCTGGTGGGTGCAAGGGGAGGGAATTTGACAGAGAGAGGGAAAAACAGGAGAGAGAGATTGAAAGAGACTGGGAGAGCAAAACAGAGAGCAGGCCTGAAGCTAAGGGAGAGATATGCAAATGCTTGCGGACTCTGAAATGAAAAATCTCCTTATTAAACTGTGCTTTATCTGGGAACAGTCTTCCTTTTAGGAACATATCCAAGCAGAGATAAAGGCATCTTACTCTACTCATTAAACTGTGCATGGTTTGATGCAATCAGACTTGTATAATTTGCATATGGAGCGGTTTAATCTAGCTCATCCTGTCTTGCACCTATTGTTAATCATGCCCAAGCTTCCCTCCCTCCTCCCCCCTCCTCCTCCACTAACCCTTTGATTGGAGCAGATAAATGAATAGACGTAAGGACATCAACATCTTTGTGAGTGATCGTCAGCCTTGTACATTCCAAGTATCTCTTGGCTTGCTGATTACGTCTTGGTTGGCATTCCATATGTTTTCAACAGTGTCCATCTTTGCTGATTTAGAAAAGGCTGGATACAGGCAGATCAAGATGACAGAAAATCCTTATTAACATACGCTGTGGGCCTAAGTCTCTTTTAGTCTTTAGCCATAAATAATAAGATGGATATTCTCACCTTATTTATTGGGTGGGACTTGCTTTCAACAAAGAATCCTTGAATTAGTATGCAGGGTTTGACTGTATAAGGAGGCTTTTAAGAATATACGAAAACTTTGTGATTCCTTCTTGGTAGTATGTAATATGCAGTCATGAAGACGGCTGCAATTTGATATTCAACGTGTTGGTCTCTGATGAATATGAGAAGAACTATTCAAAGTCTTTGTTTTGGTCAGTCATATTGCTTCCCATTATTTATATTAAAGGGATAGACATGGAAAGTGGGAAAAGGAAGCAGTGTAAGGTTTCCTCTACCTCCTATCAACTTTGACCTATTCCCAAAATGTTGACTCTTCCTTATGGTCACACACACTCTCCCAGTGTTGGAGGTAGTGAGGAATACAGAAAAGAAGACAGTGGCAATTTTTCTCGAGACTGAATAGCATCCACTCAGAAATGGTGGAGACCCATTAAAATGTCTATGAAAAAGCCTTAATCATCCCATCTCTAACATGGGATAAGATTATGTCATTGCTTGAAAGTGAAGATCCTGCCCTCCAGAGACATGGGAGGAAGTGTGTAAATGTATCTCAGGGGAGGACTCTGAGGCATTTAGAAGTGTGAGGCAAATAACATCTAAAGTTTTTAATCAAATCTGTACAGAACTTGTTACTTTGCTTCACGTACACCTACTTCAAGTTACGTCAGGTTGGACATGGGGTGAAGACACACTGATATTGTAGGTTTAAGGTCAAGGGAATTGTGGGAAACAGGGGTGACTACAAACCTCCTCCTGCCTGACTGGGAGAGCCTTACGAGGGCAAGCAACTGGCCTGGAATTTGAAGATGTGGGAAAAGAATAAGAAAAAGAAAATTCCAGGCTTTCAGAAATAGTAAGCTTGAGAGAAGTCATTGGTGTTAGGACACTAAATAAAGTGGAAAGCAGAGAAGAAAGGAAGACTGAATGGGGAAAGAGTGAATTCTTTAGGAGGAAGATGATGAAAATGATCTTTTTCTTAGAAAGTGAGTGAAGTTGCTACTCCTTCTGTATAGTGTTCACGATTCACTAACATTTACTTTCTTCATTCCCCTCTGTGTCTTCAGGATGTAGAACTAAATATAGGATGCATTTGGAGTTTGAAGTTAAATACACTTGGCGTCCAAATCTTGTCCTCCATATCCAGCCAAATAATAACAACAATAATAATAGCAGCAATAATAATAGACATTTATTGAGCATATGCTAGGCACTGAGCTAAAAGCTTTCCATGAATTATCTCATGTAATTTCCCCCAAACACTGAGACAGCTGTTATTACCATCCCTATTTTCACATATGATGTAACAGACTTTGGAAGATACCTTGCTCAAGATCACTTGGTTTTGGCTTTCTGACATCTACCACTATTCCTCTACATCCTGTTAGCACCTGACTTCCATTTGAGGAGAACTGTTTTGTGTAATTATTGCAGAAGAGCAATTCTTTTTTCTTTTTATGGAAGTATAATTGACATACAGTGCCTGCCTCTTATGTCTCCCTCTCACACCCCCTCTGACTGCAGAAGCTATGGGGGAAAAATCCTTTGCTTATTTGTTATTGGTACACCTGGAACAGACATATCACCTGAGTTCATCCTATCTGTGCTGTCACTCTAGAATTTGCATCCTGGTCACACAATGGAAAGCATGTTGGGAGGAAAGATTCATCACAGCGATGGTGCAGCCTTGTTTGTGGACCAAGCTGCCCTGAGGCTGAATTTCCTTGGTTTCTGCCTACTTTCCAATCCCAGTCTTTGTGGCTTCCATTGATTCTGGGCACCCCAGATATCCTTAAAATAAAGGCCCATTTTCCAACAGAGCAAGAGGACAACTGTTACCCTGATTCTCAAGTCCAGGGCATCACTTCATTCTCCACCAACAAGAGGTCTTCATTCTTACTTCACCATTTGGTGATAGCATTTGCTCATTCCTTTGCTGTACCCATATCAATCCTATCCATTTGTCGAGTTTCAGCTCAATCCTTTCATGATGCCTTTCCTAACTCCCCCAGTCCCGATGAACTTTCTGTTACTGTAACCTACTGTACCCCAAGTGTTGCCCAGACCATTGAGTATCAACACTGCCTTTTATATTCTCCAGTGCAGGCATTCTAAATTCATTGATGCATTAATTTATTGATTAATATTTATTATGTGACAGAACCCTACTAGATGCTGGTAACCAAGTGGGAAATATACTTCAGATATATGACACGTGTTTCCAAAGAGGAAGCAAGTGTGCTATGGAAAGTGTGATGGAACATCTAACCTCATCCTGGGCCACAGAGGGGTCTATGAGGTGTGCAAAATCTCTAAAACATAATAGATAATTGTATGCATTTTTTTTTTTGAGGAAGATTGGCCCTGGGCTAACATGTGTTGCCAATCTTCCTCCTTTTTTCCTTTTTTCTCCCCAAAGCCCCAGTAGATAGTTGTACATCATGGTGGTACATCCTTCTAGTTGCTCTATGTGGGAAGCCACCTCAGCATGGTTTGATGAGCAGTGCATAGGTCCGCGCCCAGGACCAACAGTGAACCCGGGGCTGTTGAAGCGGGGCGCGGGACCTCAACTGCTATACCACCGGGCCGGTGTATGCATAGTTGAATTTTTTTAGAACCGGCCTCTGCAATTGCCATCATATTCTCAAAGAGGTCCAAAATCCCCAAAATGTTAAGAACCAAAACTCTGAGCATACAAGCTTGTCTTGTCTTTCCAGTTAGTGAAATCTCTTTGAGGTAGGGAATTGTCTTATAATTTTCATCTATTGCCCAGAAGACCTACTCCAACAGCGCTGAGCATATAGAAGATTCTCAATTATTTTTGTCAACTACTGTGAGACTCTGAAATATGAAAACATTTGCTTCAAAATGTAGGTCGAGTGTCTCCTTCCAGTCATATGTTTTTCTAAAACTCAAATGTAGTCATCACGTATGTTGTTCAAAATCATGTCCTTCAGAACTGTATTGCCTGAGATAAAATCCTGGCAGTGAGAAATGAAGATCACCTTTAACTTTTTGATCATGATTTTAGTCTGAAAGCTGTGCTTTTCAGTGCCTGCTTACCCTCTTTTTGGATGTCAGGTTGCTGCCCCACATATCCTGTGATCTTCCGGGGTGACTAGCAGGTAGGAGTGTTTTAATTCCATTATTGCCTCCACAGGTAACTAGCCCTGCTCCCTCTATCTGCTACCAAGCTGAGAAGAATACAAAATGCCTTTTCTCATTCATAATAATTGCTATAAGACCTCTGGGAGATCTGATTGAAAACTGAGTCTTTCTGGCCAGACTTGGAATCTGGAAATTAGCTTTTTATAGTTTCGAGAGGCCTTGGAATGAAAGAAGATGTTAGGAGAACAAGTGGCAACCAGGTCAGAATCAATATTTATTGGCTTATTAAAGGAAGGGGGATGTTGGGAACAAGTGTCTCTCCCCATGTGTGGGCTGGGGAATATGGGTCTATATATGCTAACTGCTGCCTGCCTGCGAATACCAACTCTTAGGGTCAAGCATTCTCATTTTTCTTATATTTACAGTCTTTGAAGTTACTCATTTAACATGCCACGGGGCACGCCTGTTAGCCGTTCAGGTGTTAATTTGGCAATTATTACACCAGAAATGATTCCTAGTTTCTGTTTCATCTCTCCACTCTGCTCTTTCCCTTCATGCTTGTCTTTTCTTTCTTTCAGCATTTAATCTCTGTGGGGGACATTCTAGAGGATTTTAATCTTCAAAGACAGTCTGCCTCTGTGTTACAGAAGTCACAGATGTGCTCTTGAATCGGTCTCTCATTCTATTAAGGCACAGAGATGCATAGACACTGAGGGTTCTAGTGAGAACGATCATCCATGGAATGTGAGGAGGCCTGGGAGGGTGCTCTGCCTGCTCCATCCTTCTCCGTTTGTCTTTCCTTCCATTACCAATAAAAATCTCCTTCATTATTGCTGATACTAGAAATTTCTCCTGTAAGATTTCTTCCTTTGGACCAGAGCGCTCTCTGGGGGAGAGAGAGATTATATACTAAGTCTTATGTGAGCCTTAGCACATCTGATTAACTCATGCAATTCAAACATTGAAGACAATTTTTACTGAGCAGCTAGTCTGTACCTGACATGGTGTTATGTGCTTTATATAGGTCAATGCATATTATTTTCTCAAAAGCCTTGAGTAGCAGGCTCCCTCATTACACTAATTCCATAGTTGGCTCAAAAATTTTTCTGAAGGTTATTTAGTAGAGAAGCAACATGACCAGAATTTGAAGATGGCCTAATCTGGCTTCAAATATAAAGCCTTCCCACTATACAAGGTGAAATAAAACCACAACCACTATATATAAAATATTTAGATAAAAAAATTAGTCCCTTCACACATCTATGTTCCCCAAATTTATATTAGGACAGATCATCATAAACTATAATACCTGTGTGTTATTGAGAAATACGGGATGGAGAGATTTAGCCATGCAGTAATATTGAGTGGTTACTACATGCTAAGGACTTTCTAGTTGCCAGGAGTATAGCAGCCAACAAAACAAAGACTCCAAGTCTCAAGGAAAGCTTACATTCTAGTGGGGTAAATAGTAAAAATATATACGTGTGTCAAGTACAGTATGTTACGAGGTTCGTAGTGCTATGGAAAATATAAATCGTGGATGGGCAATGAGGCAAGGGGGATGGGTGGATTGTAATTATAAATTATACGTAGGAGGCCATGTAGATTTCACCAGAAGGTGACAATTGAACAAATACTTGAAGAACATGTAGGAGCAAGCCATGGAGAAGATTTCAGGCAAAGGGAATAGCTGGTAGGAGTCCTGGAGGCAGCAATGTACCGGGCGTGATCCAGGAGCAAGGAGGCCAATGTGCCAGCAGTTGGAGCTGAGTGAGCAGCCAGGAAGAGATAGCAGAAGACGAGATGGGTGAATTAATGGTGAATGGGGCAGATCACTTCGTCGCTTGGAGGCCGTAGAGAAGATTTTGGTTTCTAATCTGATTTGGGAAACCATTGCAAGATTTTAAGCAGAAGAATGACCTGGTCTGATTTATCTTGTAATAGAATCACTCGGGTTGCTGTATTGATTATAGTCTGTAGAGAGGAAAGATGGACGCACAAGAACATGTCAGAAGGTGATTACGGTAACTCAGATGAGACAGGATATTAGCTCATATCAGGGCGGCAGTGGTGGAGGTAATGAGAAGTGATTTTATTCTTGCTGTATTTTGAAGGTAAGACCAATGGGATTTGTTGACTGATTGCGTGTAGCAGGTAAGAGAAAGAGAAGAGTCGAGGATAACTCCACGATTTTTTGCCTACACATCTGGAAGAATGAAATAGTCCTTACTGAGATGGTAAAGATTTAAATATGAACATCACAAGTTTAGTTTTTGATATTCTGAATCTGTGGTATGGCTAGACATCCAAAATTCATAGGCAGATGGATATCTGAGTCTGAACTTCAGGGGAGAGATCTCAGCTGGTGATTAAAAAAAAAAAACTTGAGGTAATTAGCATATATATAGTATTTAAAGTAAAGTACAGGTATAAATAGGGAATAAATTCAAGAACTGAGTCTTGGAGAACATCAAAACTAAGAGGCTAGAGAGACGGTTGCAGAGATGTGGAGATAATGCATAGGCCAGTGGGGTATTAGAAAAACCAAGATAGTCTGGTATCATGGAAGCTAGGTGAGGAAATTATTTCAAGGAGGAGGAGGAGGGGGTACTGAAGGATCAAGTAAGATGAAAACTGAGAATTGATGATCGGATTTAGCAATGTAAAAGTCTTTATTGGCATTAACAAGAACAACTTGAGTAGTATAGGTGAAAGCTACCTACTGTGACTTTAAGAAAGAATAAGAAAAGAGGAATTTGAGATAGCAAGTATTTCAAGGAGTTTTGCTGCAAAGGAGAGCAAAGAAATGGTACATAGAGAGGAAGTAGGTTTTTTTTTTTCAGGATGGTAGAAATAATAGAATGTTTGTGTGCTAATGGCAGTGAACCAGGAAAGAGGGAAGAAAAACTAAAAGAAGCAGGTGAGAGATGGGAAAATTAGTAGAGAAGTGCCTTCGTATAGCTGAAAAGGGTTGGGATCTAGTGGAAAAATGGAAAGATTTGTCCAGCTCTGAGCTCTCCAGCCCTCACGGTATAAGGAAAGGAAACAGAGTATATGGGCACTGCTGCTGGTAGGTAGGTAGATGGTGGTGGTGAGAGATTTTGATGTGCTCAATTAATGGCTTCCATTTTACTTTGGTGTAGAAAGCAAAGTTATCAGATGAGAGTGAAGATGAGAGAGGAAGTGTTAGAGGTTTGAAGAGGTATGAAAAATTTTTCTAGAGGATTAGGAAGTCAATGGACTAGAGACATACAGAACAAATTTGAGGCAGGATTTACAGATTTAAGATTAATAGGGGGCTGGCCCCGTGGCTTAGCGGTTAAGTGCGCGTTCTCTGCTATTGGTGGCCAGGGTTCGGATCCTGGGTGTGCACCAATGCGCCGCTTGTCTGGGCATGCTGAGGTGGCGTCCCACATACAGCAACTAGAAGGATGTGCAACTATGACCTACAACTATCTACTGGGGCTTTGGGGAGAAAAAGGGAAAAATAAGGACGAGGATTGGCAATAGATGTTAGCTCAGGGCTGGTCTTCCTCAGCAAAAAAAGAGGAGGATTGGCATGGGTGTTAGCTCAGGGCTGATCTTCCTCAAAAAAAAAAAAAAAAGCATAGAGATTTGAGATTCATGAATTTGAAGTGAAAACAGTCATCAAGTTAAAGATTAATGTAAAAACCATTATATGGCAATTCTACTCTGCTCCAAACCCATTCTAACACTAAAGGTCTTGGAATATTGGAAGGGAGTGAACAAGTGAGAGAGAGGTGGTGCACCAAAATCAAGATTTGCTTATATTAGAATTATTTCCAGAGCTTGTGCTACGCACACATGTATAAGCACCATTCTATAAGCCTTCATCATCAAGAGTCTTTGTTTTTTCTTTATCACTATCGCCTACCTACTCGAGTCCTTTGTGGGTCTGACTCCAGCAGCTCCTGTTATCATTCTGGTTAACTGGTCACGTTTGGCTTATATCTGTTTGGAAATGATTCCCCCAAGTTCTGTGGGCTTTGATAGTCAACCACAATCTCTGTGACTTCCTGTATCTGCATCACAGGATGTTAATAGTACCATCAAATTTAATCCTTAGCAAATGTCTGGCCTCATCTTGCCAGTGAGACAACAGAAGCCCAGAGAAGAAAAGCAATTTGCATGAAGCCGTCTAATTTGGGATACCCAAATTTGAAACTCCTGCCCACTGCTCCTTCTGGCACATCTCTCAGCTGGTTTTTTGGATTCAAGACAACTGCACAACTTCTCTCAACTGTGAAGTGAGAAGTGGCTCCTGTGATGAATTTTACAATGTTGCTTCATGCCAGACAAAGAAGCCATACTGATACGAAATTAACTTCACTTGCTTGCCAATGTGCTGACAATGAGTGATTTAAATAATGACACCTTGAGAGAACCAGCCAAGATGTCAGATTTTAAGACTTCATCACTAATCAGGACAATCAGGAGCAAGACTTTTCAAATTGACAATCACGATGGGACCCCTTCTCTTCCTTTCCATGACTTGCCATGTTATAAGGCTATATCCTAAAATTAAGAATTTACTTCTATCTAATATGTCCAGTGTCCCACTCATGTCAGACTGGCAGTGTGACAGGTGTAGGTGTAGACCTTCCATTAGGCTGAGTATTGTTAAATGTGAAAAGTAGGAGAGCAGCATACTATCCACTATATAATAAGTCTAATTCCCCAGTAATAGTGGTACACCTACATGGGAGATAACAATATAAGGAAGAAGCAATTATCAGGGCAAGTCATGAAAAACACTCCTGCTTAGTCTCCCATAATTATGTAGTTAGTTTATGTCATCCCTGTAAAGGCAGTAACATTTTCTGTGATGAACTTTTTTCTTCAGTCCCGTAGTGTAGTTACTTCCTTGCTTCAACAAGTTGGGATTTGTGTGAGTTGAAGTATGGAAGAACAGAGCAATGGGTTGTGCCCTGAATGTGATGACCAATTATCTGATGGGACTTAACTATACTAACGATCACTCTGAAGTGAACCATGGGCAGGTCGACTTAAATGCAAAGTTTTCAGGGAAGTGCAGCTTAGAAGTTTAAGCAGAATGAATGAGCATGTTTTTATTGGCTAGTGTAGACATTTGCAACAACGATGGTGATTTGGTCTCAAGTGAGTCTGGTTGTGAATCTAACCTGGGGAGGAGGCACTCACACTATTTTGTGGCTCCAGTGTGAACATCAGGGGCATCTTTGTTAAAGCAAAGCTCACCTTCCAGCTTCATCATGAACCTGTAGTTCTTATAGTTAGAAACTTCTACAGATCCAAGGATATTTGTGTGGTTGTGTGCGTGCATGCACACGTTGGCATGGGTTGGTTTTGTGGGGAGGGATTGGGATGGAGGAAAGACAATCATCTGAATTACAGTAGTATATGGAGGAATGCAACCTTATAAATTGTGGGACAGAAGTTGAAGGATAGTTGTTCTTCCACCCAAACCTCTGAGAGGGTTTTATCCCAAAAGATCTCTGACATACCTGGAAGACATATTGGAGGGACTTAGTAATGCCACCAGAGACCTTTGCTTTTCCTTCCTGCCTCATCTATATGTCTAAGAGAATGGCCAGAAATAACGGTTGTTTTATAATTGCTTGTGGCTCAAACACTCTTAGTGTCCAAATCCCTTCTCTGAACCATGCCATCTTTTCCGTCTCTGTGTAAGGTCTTTAGCATGGATGTCACTGTGCTCAGTGTCGGTTCTCAGAAAATATTTGGATGTAATGACGATGGTTGCTGTAAATGAGAGGTCATATACTCTTAAATTTACCTAACTCACTCTGACATAATGAGCTAACTAATATATCACTCATGCTAAAGAATTTCGGATTGGGCAGTAGATGTTGTGCAAGAAAATGGGCTTTAGTTTTAACTTATTCTAAGTAGTAACTTGGGGTACTCTTAGGGAAAAGGACGTGCTTGTTTGGGTCATGTGGAACAATCCAATATATCCTATAACCAGTCTTTTCCAAAATTCCTAGATTGGAATTTTAATAGGAGGATTTGGCAAGAAAGGAAGAGATGATCTTCTTCATATAAATGGTCATCTTTTTGCCTTGATAAGAAATCATAAATAGAAATAGCAAAGATTACTAATTGGTGTTAAGAAAAAGGCTTTATACTGTCTTGGAGATGAAGTAACCCTATAATTTTCTAACTGTTGAGTTAGTCATCAGAATGAGTGCTCAGAGGCCTGGGTCTTGGGATACAGTAGCTGAAATGGGATATGTGGGTCTTGCCCTGGTGAAGAATTGAACCATGGTACTTAGAGAAATTATTTCAGCAAAAAGAGAATTCAAGGAGTCCTTCTCAGATAGCAGTGAGATTGACTATCATGTTAATTTGAATATATAAGCATCAATTAATCACTAATTAATTCAAAAAACATTTTTGTTGGGCCATTGTGCTAGGTGTTAGGGTTATACAAAGAAAACTACAACAGGCTTTTGCATGCAAGGAGCTTACAGTCTGGAGAGGAAAGCAGGCATTGCACAAATGGTATTTTTATAATTTTAATATAAAGCCAAAATAAATGATATAAAAGGTATAAATGGAAAGCGATGCAAATGAAACACTAGCTAAGTTTTAATTGAGTGCCTATAGGCACATATAAGACATGGTCCTCAAGATTTCAGAAATCGCAGTCCAGTTGCAACAATGAGAGTTTATCATCCTGTTAAAAGGCAGTATAAGGCAGCTGGCATAGCAATAATTGCAGTGGGTACCCATAAAAGAAAGATGTCCATTCCAGGTTGGGGAATCAGAGAAGGCTTTATCGCTAAGGAAGGATTTGAGTCTACTCATGAAATTTGTCTTTCTGACAGATGAACGTGACAAAATAAGGGACATCTCAAGTAGGGGAAGGAAATGGCAGCAGCAAAGTTCTGGAACTGGGAAAATAAAAAGCATTTTCTGGGCTCAAAGTCTATGATTCCCACAAGGGACCATCCTGAAATGATGGTCTGGGTGACTCTGAAAAGTTCCTAGTGTTTTGGTAGATTCTCAGTTCACCTGAGAATGTGGGTACTTTCCCAAGTGTCCCCAAGGTTCTGTTTACCAGATGGGTCTTTACAATCTGCAAAGGAAGGTTTGTTTACATAGGGCATGAAGAAAGGTGAGATGATAGATTGATTGGGGTCAGATTGAAGAGCCTGGAGAGACGGGCTGAGGTTTTTGGTAAAGGAGGTGCTGTCTCCCTCTTTCTAGAGGCTGCCCTGGGACTTGTCCTCCTGTTTGGTTGTGATAGGCCTAGCAGAAGTCATTTTAATTCAGAGAAGTAATGGGACATTGTCTGTCCCGGCCCTGGGAAGCTTGGGGACACATCAGGAGCACTCTCACTTGGCCTCATAAAGTGGGTATTAGGGTAATTCAGCCCTATGAGCATTCCAGTGTTTGCTGCAAGGGATCTGAGCTGCTTGCTTAGCCAATGACCCTCACCCAGTTTCCTTAGGACCTCAGGGATCACTGTTAGGGTCTTTGTGGGCCACACAGCGCCCCTGGGAAGGAGTGAACACTTGGGCCAGCCCAGGGTTTTGTTAGAGCCAGCCAGGTAGCTGGCATAACATCTTATCTTAGTTCTTCTACGTTTCCTTTCTTCATCTCGAGCCTCCGTTCCCAACCCCTTCCTCTGCCTCCATCGCTTTCTCTTTATAATAACACATGTACAATCACACTGAGCATCCCCCACCCTCCCATCGCTAGTACAATGAATGTTGCTGTCAGTTCGGATAAGAGCACCCGCTGGATAGAATGGCAATATTTTCAGTCCTGGCAAACAGGATCATAAGTTCAGTTTATTAATATTGCAACAGTTGCACTAAATGAGATCGCTTGGCTAACAAAACATTTATCAACAAAACGCTGCCACCTACTGAAGCTTTGCAAACACCCCAGATGATTGGCTAAGATCGCAAATTTGCTCTGTCACAAGCTTATGGTCTCTTCTGAAATCGTTGTGAAAAAAGAATGATAACCAGCAAAACCAGACAAGACATCTCTTTTATGCAGTCTGTTTAGAAAGTGTCAGGGTAAATCCTGCAGAGTGGCATCCAAATGGAGACGGAGGTTTGGGGGCTCTTGATGTTGAGTTTATTATGGAATTTTCTAGCAAGGTTTGGGATGCTCCCAGACAACGCTGGAGAGGGTTGTGTCTATTATGAATGCATTCTTTACAGACTGATCGGAAACATTGATGTTCAATCTGCTGTGAAGACACACACACACAAAAACCTCAATTTTAATTTTTATTCTCTAGAAAATAAATATATTTGGTACCGAAGAACATCCCAATGAAACTTACAATGATTATAATAGCTATTTTTCTATGGGAATATATAATCCCGGAAATACACATTCATTCAAAATCTCCTTAAATGGTGGAAACCACTTTAGAAAGGGATAATTAAGTTGTATTGTGTTCATAAAGTTCAGACTACTTTAGTAAGTATGTAAGAACTAGTTTGTAGCGCCAAGGGGGAGTCAGGAAGAAAACCAAAACAATGATGATTTCTGTTCGATTTATTTCTTCCAAAGCTAATAGTCACTCTTCTCTGAAAAATCTTAGGACATAATTTTGAAATGTTGAATGACAAAACAGGGCTCTAAGTACTACCACTCACCTCCCCCAGCTCAATTCTGTAGCAAGCAGAAATTTCTCGGCTAGGAAAGAAATGGCAAGGAATGCTAGGAAATTCCTAGAAATGGCTAGGAAGGAAAAGAAAACATACTGGTTCTCCTCGAGAACTATGTGTCTACTTCTCACTCTATTTTACATACCTGTAAAAGTGCCATTTCTCCCACTATACTGTGACACTCTCAAGTGTAGGGGTTTGGCTTCTAGGGTCTAGGACAGTAGCTTGCATAGTCCAGGCACTGTGAAATGATACATTGAAGAAGTTAAGATGTCTGAGATCTATTTAGCAAACCACATTAATTTTAAATAACTAATTTTCTAGATCCCTAGTATTAGGGGGCTTTGAGCACTGACTTCTCTGTTTTTTCTGTAAATTCCTGCACCTCCCTGACAGCCATGGGTATGACATTACTGGTTGAATGACTTCAGTGGATGAATGTAGAATTTCTCCCCACTCTCTGTAAAAGCAGAAGGGCAGAGAGGAGGGACTCTACTGCCTGTGTCCATTCAGGATGTGGTGGGAAAATTCCTAGCCTGGACAGGTCTTAGGCACGTCCATGCCACTGCTCTGCCATTTTTTTCTAAATTCATGCCACAAAGTGAGCTTGAAAGAGGGGAAATGCAGGTGGGAGTGGGAGGGGGAAGCAGGACTGATGTTGGCCTTGGGGTCAACTAAATAGATAATAATAACAAATGACATTAGTTATTGAACACCAAGTATATGCCAAACACTGTTAGAGGCATTTTACCTGTATCAGTTCTATGCCTCATACAATCCCTCAAGGTAGGAGTCATTGCACCTATTTCATAGACAAAGAAACTGAGGCCAAGAGAGGTTAAATGACTTGGCCAAATTCATCCAGATGGAAAGTGGCAGAGTGAACCCAGATCTAGGTATGTATCTTCTGACTTGAAAGACCCTGCTCTTTTTGGGACGCCAATCTGAGCCACGGTGTCTAGTGCTTAAGATTCAGCAGTCTCACCGCAGCAGCCCAGGTTCATTTCCCAGTCAGAGAACCACACCACCAGTCTGTTGGTTGTCATCCTGTGGTGGCTGCATGTTGCTGTGATGCTGAAAGCTATGCCACCAGTATTTCAAACCCCAGCAGGGTCACCCATGGTGGACAGGTTTCAGCAGAGCTTCCAGACTAGAAAAAACTAGGAAGAAGGAACTGGCACCCACTTCCGAAAAAATTGGCCATGAAAACCGTATGAATAGCAGCGGAGCATTGTCTGATATAGGCCAGAAGGTGAGAAGATGGCGCAAAAAACTGGGCAGGATTCTGCTCTGCTTGACACAGGGTCGCTAGGAGTTGAAATTGACTCCTCAGGCACTAACAACAAAAATCTGAGCACAGCAGACATATTTTCCTCTTTGCTTGTGCAGGGGGTTAAATAGAGAGAGGAGAATAGAGGAAGTTCCACTCTCTCTTCTACCCAGGAAAGTTACACTGCTCTTGCACGTGGGAGAATAGAGTTCACAGTGTGCTAGTAAATGAGATCATGGGTAGGAAGCCCTTGGACCTCCTCAGAAGTAAGTGACTATAAAAAATCCAAGCCATTTGTATTACTTTTGTAGGTGATGTGATTTCAAATGGACAGAGAGCACAGTTTGTCTTCTGTTCAAATTGGCATCTCTTCATGCCATTCTGGGAATTAGTTCAGAACTGACTACAGGAAGCATAAATCACCTTTGCTACCCAGTACTATTTCCTAGCAGGCCCATATTTTCCCAGGAGGTTCTTTCTCTACAGTAGATAAAAGTTTGCCTTCATTTAATGTGATCTCATTTTATTTTCCTCTTCAGTAGATACCAGCCAATGTCCATCATTCTGCGCAAAGCAGGATCCTGTTCCATGTACTTAAATTCCAGGTGGTCCTACTGGAGCCTCGCTTTTTCCATTGACTGCCTCCATCACTCCTATTGTTACCAGGGGAATGGTACTTGTTCTCATTGAAAGGAAAAGTACATTCTGAATATGTAACAATAACCTGCATGCAGCTCTCTGATTATAAATATCAAGTGTTATAAAAGCCCCATCAGTGTAGTGATCAAAGGCACGGAGGACTCACTGCTGAAGCAGCAGGTGACACAGAACAACTGGAATAAAGGGAAATGCTGAGTAGACATGGGGCTAACAAGGCAGTTGATTTTGCATTGAATGCTACTTGATAATTAAAAATGAGTTTAGGATTTACTGATCAGTAATAATTCCTATTTTTCATCATTAATAAAGCCAATATGTGTTCATTATAAGAATCAGTTTCCCTTCAGGAAAAATATATTAAAAGGGATCCCATTGAAATCTTCTTACAGACAGACATTGTTCTATGAATCTAGGAGAGGTGTGGGTCAAGGAGAGAAACCCGGGAAGATTGGTGTCCAATTAGTCAAAGAAGGCACGTGTTTGGTCAATAAATTCCTTTTTCTTTACGAGAGTAAATAATTCAGGCTGAAGTACCATCAGTCACTCAGATTGAAAGCGCCCTACAAAGCAAGTCTAGGGAGGTACCTAACATGGACAACACTCTTCCCCATTTTTTTTTTTTTTTTTTTTTTTTTTGTGAGGAGATCAGCCCTGAGCTAACATCCGCCAATCCTCCTCTTTTTTTTTGCTGAGGAAGACGGCCCTGGGCTAACATCTGTGCCCATCTTCCTCCACTTTATATGGGACGCCGCCACAGCATGGCTCACCAAGCAGTGCGTCGGTGCGCGCCCGGGATCCGAACCAGCGAACCCCGGGCCGCCGCAGCGGAGCGCGCGCACTTAACCGCTTGCGCCACCGGGCCGGCCCCATCTTCCCCATTTTTTTAAGGTCATTGATTAACTTTCTTACTTAGAAATAAATTTCTCTCTCACGAAAACACTTTCCCAGAGGGTAAAATTCATTAAGGATCGCCCCATGTTAGCCCCAATCCAAGGGAGTTTCTGAGACTCCAAAGGGACAATTTTATGGGCACTTGATGAAATGAACTCTGAAAACAGGGGTAGAATCAGATTTCCGTGAAATGCAATATAAAGTTGAATATATGAATACAACTTAACCAAATAATGAAACACAGTAGTAAAAGTTCTTGTTTTTGCTTGAAAGAAGTAAGACTGTATATAATATATTTAGTATTCACATCTTTAATATATATATTAATACTTAGTCACATTGTTATTAAAGTAAACACCAGTATCTATTAGTAACAGTATATATTACTCCTTAGCCACACTGTTACTAAAATAAATACTGACTATTGCAACATAAACATTCTTATACCTGAAATTCTACATTTGTTACTTTTGAAGAATTCCATTTCGTTTATGAGTGAAAATCAATTAAAATACTTCCTGATAAGTGAAGAAACCATCAGGTTCCATGTTGGTTGTTTCCCTGTCTCTCCTCAGATCCTCTCCTGGCCTTTCCCACTCTGCTCTGGATTGCTGGGAACTATATTTCCCGGGTCCCGACCTTCTGGTTGCTGGCAGGTTCAACCAATGGGAGGTGCTGGCAGAAGACTGGAGGGTGGGAGCAGAGAGAAGCAGGATGTTTCTTCTGCTTTCTCTCTGCTTTGAGTGGTGCCTCCCGCAACAGCTCTGCTTCCTTCCAGGTCTGGCTTACACCCGACAGCCTCTCCCTGTGTGGGCAAGCCCATAGCGGAGTGTCGGTTCTCCTTTGGCCTGGGGGCTCTACAACTGATAGTGACTTCCTGCTGCTGTAAATGTCTCAGCTGCCTCCTTGTCCCTTGTGCGGCTTTCCAGTTTATTCACCATCTGTGTAACTCATTCCCTGTATTAAACTGACACCCCTAGAGTGCTTTCCAACCAGTGGTTCACTGGTTAGACACTGACTGATATAGTGTCACAATGATTTAATAGTCTATTAATATGTGTTTCATATCTCAGCATCCATTAAGTCACTGTGATCTGATCTTTCACATCAGATCTGATCTGATGTGGTTGTTATTTTTGTTATTACTATTATTGTTATTATTTTTTATTCCATTACAGAGTAATGGATTTCTCTGATTTCTCTGCAGGAATGTGTTTTTCGGGTAGGAGAAATGTCCAGAGATGTTCTTGTTTTAAAAATTGTGAATCTAAAAATGTTGCATATTTTTGAACTTAGTCTTTTTTTTTAAATTTTTTGTTTATTGCAGTAACATTGGTTTATAACATTGTATAAATTTCAGGTGTACATCATTATATTTCTATTTCTGCATAGATTACATCATGTTCAACATCCAAATACTAATTACAACCCATCACCACACACACGTGCCTAATCATCCCTTTGGCCCTCCTCCCTCCCGCCTTCCCCTCTGGTAACCACCAATCCAATCTCTGTCTCTATATGTTTGTTTGTTGTTGTTATTATCTACTACTTAATGAGTGAGATCATACTATATTTGACCTTCTCCCTCTGACTTATTCACTTGGCATAATACCCTCAGTGTCTATCCATGTTGTCACAAATGGCTGGATTTCATCGTTTCTTATGGCTAAAAGATTGCAGACTCCCTGTTTTCTGGATGAAGGTCCACAAAGGGGCCATGTGCCCTTTCCTTTCTTTGAAAATATTTTTCTCTATTAAGTGCAAAGTGGGCACTCAATTCAGAGCAAATTTCCTTCTGCTCATAGCAACAGAAGCCTGTGGAAGGCTTGCTGGCCAGCTACAGCAGTGAACATTCAGAAACAAAAGGAGAGCAAACATTTGCATTTTCACTTTCTACTTGGACACTGAAAGATGAAGCTTTCCAAGTAGGCAGACAGTGAAGCCCTGTGAATGAGCCTTGATGCTGAAGTCATGATCCTTTAACTGATAATGAAATTAGACCATACAAGAGCAAAAGAAATATTTGTCATTTGGGGATCATATGGAACCAAGGTCCACAAACAGCTTTAGTGACCAGTATTTCAACAGAAGACCTATGTTGATTTGCAAAAAAGCTACCATCCATAAAGCGTGAATGTTGCCTATTGGTATATATTGTAATTTAGAAAAGATACAAATAAATGTAAACTAAACGCTAAAACTTTTTGCTTGATTCGTTTTGTTTTCTCATTTTAGCATCAGGCATAATGTAATGTTTTTGGGGAGGTTTAGGTTTCCAGTGTAGCATATCCTTATACCCAGGGTGGAGGGCCTTGGGATGTGTTATTGGGCTTCGTCTGAGCTTACCCTAAGGCCTGGGTCAGTAACAGGGTCTGTAGCAGGCCATCTTCAGATTCAGGAGTGGGAGCCAGCACGTATCCATTGGGTCCCAGGTAAGCGTCATAAACATGGGCTTTAGAGCCAGATAGGCTGGATTTGAAACACCGCTGTATTCATCACTACCTCTGAGATTATGGATAAGTTACTTCACCTCCCTAAGTTTCACTTTCTTCTTCTGAAAAATGAAAGTGATAATTATATCACAGCATTGGTGGAAGAGTAAATCAGATAATACATCAAAAAATCACCGTTTTTCAGGCACATAATTAGTCCTCAACAACAGATGATTGGAGGGTCTGCAGAGCTAGACCCTGTCCATGGCACTGCTGGAGACTTCTGGCTGGTTTCCGCAGACTCTGAAGTCTCCTTTCCCTTCCATTTCTCTAGGCCAAAGACACTTGTCGTATTTTGCATTCGATGCATAGGACAGGCCCTGATAATCCCAAAGTTTCCCTAAGACTTGAGGTGCAAACCAAGGACTTTACATGCATCTGCTACAAAGCTGCCAGGACATAAGAAGCTACAAATGGACACATTGTAAGACATTTGTGTTTCTCTAGGAAGGGTTCCTGGTCTGAAATATTTGTTCTGGACTTAATGTTTCTGTCCAATAAACCAAAACTAAGTTGCATCATTCTTTATTGCCAATTTTAAGGCACGTGTGCTATTTATTCCACTTATTATCTTTTAAAGTACTTAATTAAGCATTTATGGTGACTAGGAAGGTCACTGTGAACTTAACGACTAGATGTAGAAGTTAGCACAGCTGGGCATTAACTGCCTGGAAATACCTGATTAGGAGAATATTATTTCTATAAGCCTGATGAAATTGCCCCTTCCCTCGCTTTTCTCAGTAGCACAGTATTAAAAACTGTGGCTACTTGCAAGGGTTTGGGTTTACAAGATGGTTCATTTGTGACTTTTAGTGACTGGGGAATCAATGAATAGCCCTTAATCCTCAACACCTGATTAAGTCTGTATGAGGACAAGGTGAACTTTCCAGAAGCTGTTGGAGCTCAGGGAGCACAGGGATGGGGTGTTAGAGATGGGGAGCCATCTCTTGGGATGAAACTCCATTGCTATCCTCTTCTCAGTAGTCCCACGCAATAGTCCTGTAAGTGGGGGAGGCCACTTTTCAGTTTTATTTTCTTTTGTTTTATTGCTTGGCTCTTTTGAAACAGAATATTTTCCCTAATGGTGTTTTCTCCTCTATTCCTACCCGTTTCTCTTTCTTTCACCTGCTTTTAAGATTCCAAGTTCTAACTATTATTATCTTTTTCTATCATTTCAGCTTTTCCCTTTAATTGTACCGAGCAGTCTTTTCCCTCACAGGCTGAACAGCTGTCTCAGCCCTTCCTGACCCAGAGAGCCAGGGTCCAGCATAATTGAGGATCTTTCATTTCAATATTGTTGGCCACTCACAGTCCTACTGAGGCAGCTCCCCTAATGCCATTCCATTAGAAAACTCCACGTCCTTCACACAAGCAAAGGTGCACTTTGCTGTAACTTCGGTCATCTTGCAATCCCACTAATGGCCTTTTACTGTAGGAAGACTATCTACAGCAGCATCGAAAAGTGCCTCTGAGGACGAAGCAAATGGGGGAGTTCAGAGAAGGCTAAACGTTTTGGTCTCCCACTATAATTGCAGTTAAGTAAAGTAATTGATTATCTGCGGAAGTGGTGGGCTTTCCACCTTCAACCGCATATTTCTACCGCACGGTCTAGCAACTGCCGCAGACACTGAAAATAAGTGCAAAGTGGAGCACATCGTAATTTCCTGACATCTGTGACACTAAAGATACAGAATGTTTCATTGCCAACATTATTAATAAAATCTAGCATTTAAATTTTTCTTTAAAAAATTAGACCAGAGCCATGCTGTATCTAAAGGGACTTGTCATGGATCTATTATATGCACGGGGATGACGCTACACTGAAAAGAATTTTCATCTCGAAAGGAAATGTAGCTTTCTTTCATTCTCTATAATTTATCTCATCTTATGCTTGGGGCTCCATCCTCCTGTGGATGGAGGAAAAACTGCCCATGACAGGTAAACCGATTTCTTTCCTGTAAAAGGATATCTTTGGGTTTAATTTACTTTCTCTTAGGTAAATGTTTAGGCTTTTAGGCCTTCTCTCTCCCTCCTCCTTGCCGGGATGGTATCTGGGTATTGGCAGAAGACTATGTGTCCTCATATCATCGGTTCTCACTGGCCAGAGGGGCAGTATCTTTCTGACTTTGCCACACAGAGTAGGGTCCACACTGGCATCCTCATTGGGGGAACACAAATCCTTCCCTCAACATGACCGACACCCTTGACCTTAGCATTACGTGGGTCTCCTCTGACTCTCAGCCATGTCTTCCCTCCAATTCCTAATCAGCTGACCTCTCTGCAGCCTCTGTTATAACGATACTTCGCTGTCCAGCAGGCTTCAGCCTGGAGAGTCCACTGCACCTCAGCTCGGCAAACTTCCCTCCCTCCAGCTGGAAACTCTCAGGAATTTCACTAAAATTGTCAGTACAGTTAGAGAAAGAATGATGATGAGAATTTTGGACTGAAACTTTAAGTCCAGAACAAGTGTTTCAAACCAAGAACCCTTCCTAGAGAGACATAAATGTCTTAGAATGTTCCCATTTATAGCTACATCCTAGAGGTATGAGATGCACTCAGAGCCCATGGTTCACACCCCAAGTCTTAGGGACACTTTGAGATTACTGGGGCCTGTCCCATGCATCCACTGCAAAACATGGTAAGTGTCTTTGGCTTAGAGAAACAGATCCTTCTATTCTACGTGAGAGCTGGGGAGACACACAGAACACTATCTCTAGTCCTTTCTATGATGAAATTTTTCCTTTAATCATTTTTTACCTGCTGTATGGTTGATTCCCTGTTGGATATAGTAGTTATATAAGTTATATAATAATTTCACTATTTGTGACATTATTAGAAAAAGTGATATAGAGGCCTACAACTCTGGGATTCACCCACACCCACTCACCGCCCCCCGTCCCTCCCACCAGCCAAGGTTGTGATTGGAGGGAGAAACTCAATACAGATCTCTAACCTCTTCTGCAGTTCCTCCTCTCTCTCCTTTTTCTACACCCAAGGCTATGAAAAATTCTTCATTCTTTCCAAAGTGGATGGAAACTTCCCTTGGCCAACCTTTATCATCTGGGTGGATTAGGCTTCCCCTTGACATGCAACAAAGAGATTTTGGAATATAGAAACCACTTCTCTCTTAACAAACCCTAGTTCCCAAGACAATGATCTCACTTTATACTTAAAAGAAAAATCTCATTTGAAAGCAAAGCTGAGCAATGGCCGCCTTGTTCTAGCTGGAGTTACCCATTTCCAGAGTCCACCCATTTCCTGAAGCAGGAAATACAGCAGTGGAATGCCTGGGGAACCTCAGAGCATTATGATTTTAAGTGGACTGAAGAATGTACCTGTTTATTAAAGATCTAAATGTCAAAAACAAAACTGTCAAACTTTTAAAAGAAAATATCGTTATGACATTGGGGTAGGAAAATATTTCTTAAATAAGGTCCCCAAAACCATATCAAAAAGGAAACCTGAGGTTACGGAAAGGTTGAGGTAGGAGATGGGACACAGGAAGACAGGCTTCCCTTGGGGAGAGGTCAGTCCATTGCCCCGTCACTCCCTACCAGGGATGCCTCCTTCTTGCTTCAAGTCAAATTTTGTGTGTTTGGGTGGGAGGAGTTAAGGAAACAGCTTAGATAATCTGACATATTTCCTCTGGAATTTGATGGGAACACAAAGGACTGGTGTTTGATTTATGTCTGAGAAATTAAAAAACTTAAAAATAGGGTAACTAAGAGATGGCTAAACATTGGTGTCCCACTATAATTGTAATTAAGTAAAGTAAAGAGAGTGGGGAGAGGTAGCTACATTGGGAGTAAGTAATGGTCCCCAACAAAGAAAGCCTATGTAGATTGGATCCCAGGTCTGGGGATTGGAGTCCTCAGCTGTCACTCTGCATCAAAGGAATTGCAGCGAGAGGTTTCCAGTGGGAACTCTCCAAGGAACCAGCAAAGTGCGCCATGTATTACAAACTCCTGTTGGGAATATACCACATTCAAGAGCACCATCACCAGACGACATTTGTGCCGATCAAATTAAACTGCTCTTGTTTCTTATCTTTACTCTCTGTCCCCACCTCCCTGACCTCTAACCAGCGATGTATCAGAAACTGAGGCTGGGGACCTGGAGTGTGGGTGCAGAAGAGATGAGGTTAGGGAAGAAATGCTAACGATGACTCTTTTCCTCTAAGGCAAGCTTCTCAGCCCAAACAGACAAAGCAGCAGGGAATCTCAGATATAAAATAAGCACATAAACAAGAATCACCAACCATCAAAAGTAGAGGCATAAAACACAAAATATAGAAGAAGTAAAGCCCAGAGAAATAGGGTGAATTGTGAGAGGGTGTCTTAGTTTGGGTTTCCCCAGAAGCAGACTTAGAGACAAGGATTCAAGTGCAAGTAATTCAATGGCACGTGAGGGAAAGAGGAGAAGGGGAGAGAGGAAGTGAAACAGGGGCAGGAAGGCAGCCAATAAAGGGAATGACATGAAGCCAGCAAGCACTGTGGCAACTAAAACTCAATCCCATTGGGCAAACTGGATCCAGTGCCGAACACATGCGTCAGAATGATCCAACCCGATGGTGAAAAACCTCAGGTAATTATATACCAACTGCCATCGGTCATTGGCTGAGGGCTGCTCCCAGTGTTTAATTCGTCAATTCCTCCAGCCTGCAATTTTGGCAGCAATGTGGGCTTTGGAGGCAAAAGAAAGTCCTCAGGCAAAGAAAAACGGGTGTTGCCAGTTGGTTTGTGTGCACATGTATGTTAAGAATGAGGAGATATATGTAGACACTGAGACAAAGCCTACTACAGAGGCATACTCTTTCACGATAAATTAGTGTTCTCAGAAAGATGTGAGAAGAAGTTGCATTCACTCACTTGTAAAAAAAATTAAGTAGAGGATTTGGAAATAACATAAAAAAAAAATTACACACACACACGAATGAAGAGTAAATTAATGTAATGGTTAAGTTGAAGAATTCTTCCAGAAAATACTGGAAAAGCACAGAGTTAGAAAGCATGAAACAAAAGTTAAAGCATAAGGAATGGATCCAAAAGTAGCCATCTTTTCCAGAAGAAGAGAATAGAGACAATGCAGGAGAAAAATTACTCACAAAATAAGAGGAGAACATGTTATTGCTGAAAAGAGAAGTAAGTTCTTATGAAGTGCTAACAAGAATCATGTTACAAAGACAAATACCTGGACATAGAGCTTTCATAATAAAAAATTCTTAAAGATATATGTCTATAAGAAAATAAGGCACAAGATAAAGTGAATTTTCAAATTAGTAAAGAAAGAAAATCTATTATTCAAATATGATATTATCACAATTAGCCATAGATTTAGAAATTAATAGTCAGACCTCCACCTCATATCATACCTCAAAATAAATTGTGAGTAGAATAAATATCTAAATTTAAAAAAACTATAAAAACATGAGTATAAAATTATAGGAGTCTTGCCTCACATTTACCATCAATTGATTCTGACAACGGTGCTAAGACAATTCTATGGGGAAGGAATAACTTGTTCAACAAATGGTGCTGGGAAAACTGGATATCTAGATGCAAAAAAAGTGAATTTGTATCCCTGCCTCAAAGCATGTCAAAAATTAACTCAAAATGAATCAAAGACTGAAATGTAAGTGATAAAACTGTAGAACTCTTAGAGGAAAACATAGGAGTAAATTTTTGTGACCTTGGATCTACTGATGGCTTCTTTGATATGACACCAAAAGTACAAGTGACAAAAGAAAAACACAGATAACTTGAACTTTACCAAAATTTAAAAGTTTTGTGCATCAAAAGACACTATCAAGAAAGTGAAAAGATAACAGTGAATGGGAGAAAATATTGCAAATCGTATGTCTGATAAGGGACTTGTGTCTAGAATATATAAAGAACTCCTGCAACTCAATAATAAAAAGACAAATAACCCTATTAAAAATGGGCAAAGGATTCAAATAGACATTTCTCCAAAGAAGATACACAAATGACCAGTAAGCCCATTAAAAAAATTCTTAATATCTTTAGTCATTATGGAAATGCAAATCAAAACTATCATGAGATACCACTTCACACCCACTAGGATGGCTAGGAACAAAAAGTCAGATAATAGCAAGTGTTGGTGAAGATGTAGAGAAATTTGAACTCTCATACACTGCTGGTGGGAATGTAAAATGGTACAGCCACTTTGGAAAATAGCCTGGCAGTTTCTCAAAAAGTTAAACATAGAGTTATCATTTGAGCCCAAAATTCCACTCTTAGGTATAGACCCAAGAAAATTAAAAACATTTGTCCATGCAAAAATTTGCACATGAATGTTTACAGCAGCATTGTTCACACTAGTCAAGAAGTGGAAATAACCCAAAAGTCCATCAGCTGATAAATACATAAGTAAATGTGGTGTATCTATACAATGGAATTTATTCAGCCACAAAAAGGAGTAAAAAACTTATATATGCTACAACATGGATAAACCCTGAAAACATCAAGCTAAGTGAAAAAAGCCAGTTACAAAAGAGCACATATTGCATGATTCCATTTGTATGAAAGGCCCACAGTTGGCAAATCCATAGAGACAGAAAGTAGATTAGTGGTTGCCTAGGGCTAATGGGGATGGGAGGATTGCGGGATGATAACTAAAGGGTACAATGTTTCTTTTTAAGGTGATGAAAATGTTTTAAAATTGATTGTGTTGATGATCACACAACTCTGTGAATATATTAAAAAACCATTGAACTGTATACTTTAATGGGTAAGTTGCAATGTATGTGAATTATATCTCAGTGATGCATTTACAAAAGTAAAGTCTATTTCTCTAATCTTGACGTATATAAGGCTTTGCTAAGCATACAAACCACAGAAGTTAAAAGAACAGATTGATAAATCAACATTCAAAATCTATATTTGGTAAAAGATAAGATAAAGTTAAAAAAAAAAGTGACAGGCTGGGAGAAAATAGTGGCAGTATATATATCAAACAAAGAATTAAAATCCAGACTATGTAGAATTTCTACAAGCATTAAGGAAAAAAAACATAACTAATAACTTAAAATGAATATTCGGGGGAGGGTGGTAAGGAGGAAGCGAGAATTGCAAGTACATGCCGCTCCTCCGTGGAGGTGGGGGAGGAAGGGGGTGGGGAGGGAGGTGTTCCAGTCTAAAGAGAGGGAACTGGAGGACAGATCAGCTTTAAGTTGAACAAAGTAAAGAATATGCGTTTATGAGCCTGAACTGGACGTTCTACTTCTTGAAACAAGATGGCTCCTGTGATGGAGAGAGATGGAAAGACTTTCACTCTCTGATAGTCTTTGGAAACACAAAGGGATTTGTCTAGAGATTTCGCACCAAAAGTGAGGAAGAAGAAGAAAAAGTGAAAAAGTCTGAGTCCCGGATTGGATTTTGAACAGGAAGTTGTGAGAATGAATAAAATTGTTTTCTGCTTAGTCAATGTGCTAGTTATAAACGTGTGAAAAGATACTCAGACTCAACAGTAACTAGGAAAAACAAAATTAAAATGATATATACTTCATCCATCAAATTGGACAAAATTTTAAAAGCTTGGCAAAAGTGTGGGAAATTGATATTTTTGTACAAGGTAGTAAGATAATTTGATGGCTGCTTTTTGGAAGACTATTTAGTAGTCTCTATCAAAATGAAAAAATCTCATTCCCTTTGACCCAGCAAGTCCGACAGCAATGTTATTACAAAAATAGAAACTTGAAAAAAACTTAAATTCTATAAATAAAAACATTAAATGGATTTGGAGGACACTTATAAAACATACACACAGCAATAACAAAGAATTCATGCACGTGTACCAACACTGAACAATCCCCTAGACCCGCTGTTAAGTGAAAAACAAAGGCAATTATAGGAAAACACATATGAAATGGTTTCATTTTGTTTTTAACTGTCTGTGTATCAAGGAAGGTCTTTAAGAATACATGAAATTTTACAAGTGCTTTTTCTTGGGACAGGAATACTGAGAGTAAAGGAGAACTTTCATTTCATCTTCCATTTAAGCACTCTTCAACAGAAATTTAATGAGAGACATATAAGTGAACCACATATTTAATTTTAAATTTTCTAGTAGCCACATTTAAAAAAGCAAAAAAAAAAATAGATGGCATTAGCTTTAATAGTATATATTTTTAATATAGTATATTCAAAATATCACTTCAACATATAACCAGTATGAAATTATTACTAACGTAATATTTTACAATCTTGCTTTCATCCAGAGTCTTCAAAATCTGGGTGAATTTTAGATAGACGGCGCGTCTCAATTCAGAGCAGCCACACTTCATGTGCTCAAGAGCTGCATGTGGCTAGTGGCTACCACATTGGATAGCCCAGCTCTATATTTTATGTACTTCTGCCTTGTTTTGAATTATTTATGATTATATTTTTGTATTTATATTGTTATTAAAAAATACAAAGAAGCAAAATCTTTAAACTATTCCTAAGAAGAAAAGAAAAATAAAGGAAACTCCCTAACGACCTGCCTTGGGCCCATCATCTGCTGAAAGCTCGTGTGTCTTCTTTTCCGGGCTCTGGATCATTGTTATTGATGTGGCTGATAGCCAAAGGGTTGGAGTAGGGCGGGGGAAGCAGAGGGGCAGGAATGCGGTTCTTGTCTTAAGGGACCAAGACTTGCGCACAAGTGGTTCCCGAGGGATGTGGGCAACATTCTGGGTTTCAGGAGTCTTGACCTCCTCTGCTCAGGCAGTAATCAAATCACCTATACGTGGTTGATGCCCTCCTCCAAGCATGTGAACGAGTGATTATTTCTGGAACCAACATAACTAAATCCCCCTGCTGCCGTCTGACCCTTTCAACTTGTCCCATCGTCCCCATCTTTGCTCCTCTTTATTATGCTGACAGAGGGACTTAAAATTGCCTCTTAGCTTTCTTCTGGCAGAGTAAATACCTCCAGTTCCTCTAGACTTTCCAATACAGGTATTGTGTTCCTCTGGACGTTTTCCAAGTTCTTCACACCTCGCTTTCGTGCAAAGCCCCAACATTGTCATCTAATTAATAGAGTCGCAAGATTAACTTGTGGTTCCCTCAATCTCTACCCTGGTTTATACATTAAGGCATATTCTTCCCTTTGGCTTTGACCCCACACAGCAGCATTTTACTCCTCCAGCTATTGCCGTAGTGCATTTGTAGAGAAAGTTCTGAAGCCCGAGTTCTCCTCTGTTCACAGGGTAATTGACTCCCCTGGCAGAAATAAGATAAATTATCCTTTCTGGAATTATCCTTCACTCCTTTAAACTTCTGACATGACAAAAATTAGAATTAAAATTGGAGAGAGGCCCAGGATAACTCTTCAGATTAGAGGGAAATTCCCCGATTTGAACAATACGTGTGATAGACATAAGGAATGTTAAGTTCAATACTAGTTTTCATTGTGGATACATTACCCTGTGAGTTAGTTCAGACTCAATCTCCCCTAGGTCCCTGGGGTTGGGTTAGGAACCTCACCTGTGGATTTCCACTCTATCTTGGCCCTAAAGTGGTGAATCTTAATTGTTCACTGCATTTACTTTTCCTGGGGCTTGAGACACACCTAGAAAAATGCACTGAGGCCAGATTTTGGTCTAGAGTAGAGATTGTTAAAGGTAAGAGGCCCTTTGAAATAGCCTGTTCCATCAAGACCTAATGATAAATAGGTGCATTGTATTTGGAAAGAAGATGGAGAACCATGACCAACACCTGCCCTAACCATCCAAAGGACCCCAGAAGTTTCTTTGGCTACACATCAAGAAGCACAGAAATTAAACATTTTGTGTCTTTACCCTTACTGAGTTGAGACTCAACCAAATATTAATAATGATACTATTTCTACTGCAACCAATAATAATAAAGCCAGTTAATTACACTGAGCTCTCAGCATCTTGAAGGTGGGGTCTCTCTCAGGTTCTAGCACAGTCTCAAAATGAGATTGTTGAATAAATGTGATGGGTTAAATAAAATCACATTTGGAAAAGAAACCATTTGTTCTTTTAAGAACCCTATGTCTAGGCAATCAAATGCCACTTGATACATTAGATACTTTTACTTACCTGGTTGTAATGTTTTTTTCCAGATGTGGAAAGAGTAAAAATAATAATCAGTGTGTATGTTCATTTACATTATTTTTTTACCAAAATGTTAGCAGGATATGCGATATTTACACTTGTGAAACTTTCTGAAATTCCTATGTTGCTATTTTCAGCCAATGTTTTATAACAATAATTACTAATAATGTTAATACTTTGTACTCATACAGCAATTTCCATCAAAGAATTTCAAAAGCTTTCAAGTCAAGGTATTTTCAAGAACAAATTCGTACTGTATTACAGAGTCTTACTTATTTTGAGAAAGCTTGCAGATTTTGTTCATTTCTTTCCAATTTAATTTATTTTAAACCCTGTTTCTTCTTTTCACAATTCAATTCAATAATCCATCACGTTTTCAAACACTCCCTCACCCCACACCTTGGTACACATTATACTGCATTTTGGGCTAGTCAAATGTTTCCTCCTAGATCCTAGTCTGAAATAGCTCTTTGTAAGCAGATAATCATTTCAATTGGAAATACCAATTTACATTCCAAATGGTGCAAATGTTGCCCAAGGATCAAGAAATAAGGTCCATTATACCTACTAGATGCAGACCTGCAGCTGTGGTTAAATCTTGGCAGCAAAGCTGCTATTAATATAAAGCAGAAGCTCTAATTATAGAAGCTCTTATAGTTCTAGTGAGCGATTTCAGGCAAGGACTTCTGGTCAACTACAACTGGAAATACGATCCTGTGGAACCCTAATAACAATCAAAATATATGTTTTTACATTTTATAATGAGTTTACTTTTCCACTATACATATATATATATACGTATATATATATATATATATATATATGTATATGTATAAGCTAGAAGACTCCAGCTGGATCTCAAGAAGTTTGGCTCCTTCCGTATTTACTCAAGTTGGAATATGAAAGGAATTTGGAACGGAAATGATCATATGCATATTAAATGTTATTTTATATTAGTATCTGTGGGATTTACTTATCCTATGCACATATAGGCTAAGAGAGGAAGAGATTAGTTAAATCACTGATAATTTTTTTACTGTGACAATAAATCAAATCAAAGCATGTTGTGCATAAGTACCCTTTAAGAGCGCTGCCTCTCCTCTAAAAGTTGCAATGACTTTGAATAATAACATTTGAATGAGAAAAGAAAAATGCAGTCATTCAAATGTTTTATTTGCACAATGCCAAAATATGTGAATAATTGGAAACGTTTGGGTGACTAATTGTCTGAAGCAGGTGAAGTCGTGAAACTTCCATACCAAATACTTTATTATTATTACTATTACGATTATTATTATAATTCATATTCCTCTTTTGAAGTTTGGCAGACTGTAATCAAATGTAGTTTTTCTTAATTTTCCGAATCTAAATTTTTCACCTTTAGAAATATTATTTCAAGAGGGGAAAGAAGAAGTAAATTATTCGGATGGCATATTTATCCAATAGCAATGAGAATAAAACACTTTTATTGAGGGATCAGTGTAGTTATTTACACATCCGCATTGACGTATTAATGCTATAGAGTCTCGCACTTTCGCATTTATGAAGGGGTGTGCTATTATGAATTATCTGGTTTTGTGAATTAGCTTGTAAAAATAATGCAATTGCTGTTGAGGCTATAATGCCACGTGGAATTTACTTTGCTTGTTTGCTTTGCCAAGTGAGGTTTAGTTTTATGATAATATTTCAGAGCACACGAGTAAATGCCCTGTAGTCTGCTTTGTAAAGGTAATGAAGCCTTAGTGATCCGCAATCCTGCTGCTGCTTCCAGATATTAAATCTTTGCCTAAAAGTAGAGTGAGATTGCTGGCATGTTCACTGAGAATTCTTCAGCCAAGTGAAAATGATCAGGATCCCCACCACAGATATCGTTTTAGTAAATTTAGCCTGGTCATTATCTTGAGGTGTTAAAGTAAATATTTCAAGAGCATTATTCAGATGATTGATTATCTCCCTTAACCATATTTGTTGAGCATCGTCTCTTGCATTCCAGCCACTGTCAGGCCCTGGGAGTGGGGCAGTAAACAAAAACAGACAGAAGTACTTCCCTTGTGGAGTTTACATCCTAGTGGGAGGGGCATCCCAAGAAAACAAAACAATGAAGATGCAGAGTCCAGGCCACAGCCATTCTCACTTGGGCTGCTTCTAAATGGCATCTCTAGGGCCCGGTCCAGTGGTGTAGTGATTAAGTTAGTGCACTCCACTTCGGTGGCCTGGGGTTTGCAGGTTCAAATCCTGCGCATAGACCAACAACACACCACTCATCAAGCCATGCTGTGGCACTGTCCCACATACAAAATAAAGGAAGATTGGCAACAGATATTAGCTCAGGGTCAATCTTCCTCACCAAAAAAAAAAAAAAAAAGGTATCTTTAATCTATGCTCCACACTGCAGCAAGAGCCATCTTTCTAAGATAGGAATTAGATCTTGTCACTTCTCTGATTATGTCCAAAACAAAAACAAAACTCTAAACGTATTGCCAAGGCCTAGAAGGCTCCTGCCCTTCTCAAACCTCATATCCCCATCAACCTGCTCTCCAGCCACAGTGGTCTTCCAAATGTTCAGATTTGCCAAACTCATGGCCGGCTTTGCTTGTGCTGTTCCTTTTGGTCACAATGCTTTTCCCTCTGTTCTATTGTATAACCAGCTCTTTCTCATCTTTTCAGACTCCACTTCTCAAGGAATCCTTACATGACCACCCTATTTAAAGTGCTTCTCCCACCATGGTATCCTCCACGTTAGCCTTGGTTGGTTTCCTTCGTAGTACCTGGAGTATTTGTCATTATTTTGTTCATTTCTTTATTTGTATTTTTGTATGTTTCCCCAATATGATGCAAGCTCTACACAAGTAAGGACCACGCTTGTCTTGTCCATTGCTCTATCTCTAGTGCCCATCATTGTGCCAGGTACATGGTAGGTGCTCAATAAAGTTTTGACTGACTGACTCCGACTGAATGAATGAATAGAAAGGAAGGGAAATGAAGATCCTATGTCCTCATTCCTCCATAGGATACTTCATATTCATTATCAGACACTTCACACTGATTATCTTTGTTTGAGAAGAGCATCCACCATCCCCTCAACACCCACCCACATCTAGGACTATGTCAGATACCCTTGCTCTTTGCTATTATAGAATCACAATCCTCTCACTGTTCTGATTTCACCTGGCACTTTTTTATCTTCAAATTTTCCATTACTTTGGGTATGATTTGCTTAATATGGCTCCTCTGGAGATGGTGAGCGTGAGAAAGCCCAAAGCACTATTGGTTTTGCTAATGCTTGTATCCTCAAAGCTAGCACGAAGTCTCACAAATTATAAGGACTCAACAAAAATGCATTGAATGAATGAAGAGAAGGAGTTCTGGCAGCCTACTGAATTTCTGCCAGAGTATGCCCTGTGCACAGATATGCCAGCCTGACCATAACAGAATTGTATAGACTGATTCAGGATGTAACAATCAGAGAACACCCCTCTAACTTCTACCTATTAAACCTAGACAACTCAAAGAGTGAATGTTTTTCTTAAATTTTTCCCAAAATTAACTAGAGATTAGGTAGAAACTCCTTCTCTGGTTTAATTTTTTATTTATAATGTGGATTATTTCTATTTTCTTTTAGCAAGTAGAGTGTAATTAGCATAATTTAATTTTCATTGAACGGCATGGCCAAATGGAGAAAATGGTAAAGCTGGGTGAAGGAGTAAGGAGAGGAAAGGGTGGCGAGGGCTGAAGAAGTGAAGAAGACATTCAAAATGAATTAGACAAAATAAACCCAGATAGAGAATGCCAACAAAATCAAATGTGGCCCAAGTGTCCATCGACGGATGAATGGATAAGCAGCATGTGGTATACTCACACACTGGAATATTATGCAGCTTTAAGAAGGAAGGAAATTCTGACACATGCTACAACATGGATGAATCTTGAGGACATCATGCTAAGTGAGATAAGCCAGTCACAAAAAGAAAAATGCTGTATGATTCCACTTAAATGAGGTACCTAGAGTACTCAAATTCATAGAGACAGAAAATAGAATGGAGGATGCCAGGGGCTGGAGGAGTGGGAACGGGGAGTTATTGTTTCATGGGTACAGAGTTTCAGTTTTGCCAGATGAAGAAAGTTCCAGAGAAGGACGGTGGTGATGGTTGCACAACAATGTGAACGTACTTAATGCCACTGAACTGTACACTTAAAAATGGCTATAGTGGTAAGTCTTACGTGTATTTTGCCACTTAAGATTAATAAATTAACTAATTAATTAATTAACTAAAAAACCCACAAGTGTGTCTATGCGCCAGTTGGGGCCTGGAGTCTTGTGGTGTGATTTCTTATTAGTCATACAGATCTCAAGTGTATGGCATGCACTGGGTTAGCGAGACCACTTACTCATTTTTTCACGCATCTGGATGGTTGAGCACCTGTGAAGAGGTGGATCTGATCTAGGCAACGAGAAACAGTAGACAAGAAGAGAGACAAGGCTTTGGTTTTCCGAGTGTACATTCCCGTTAGAGGTAGAGATGATAAATAAGCACATTAAACAAGATAATAGTGTGTAGTAGCACTGTGCTGAGAAGGTTAGATATTTTCTACATTGTGATATATTTCATTTGTTTTTACTTTTACTGATAATAATAATCCCCTCTTTCTTTGACACACATGTATAAGTACATACATTATTACAGTGGGACTCCCAGCTTGGCTGTGCACCAGTTAACCCAAGTTTTACTGTAAATGGTGTGAATTGTGGCAATGCTGATCTTTTGCAACACGTCTTGTTGTTTTGGTTATAGAAAAATAAGATGCATGAATAATAAATTAATGTGTGTAATAATATAATTAAATCACATTTATGGGATGTTCTTCGTTTTGCAAATTAAAATGCACAAACAGCTCAATCCTTTTGTCTTTATTAAACAGTTTGCTGGATTGCCTCAACTTGGAGCATGTACATAAATATTCAAATTGAGTTTTTCACTCTGAGGCAATTTTGACATTTCCATATTGGGTTCCTCAATATTTTATCTAAGAAAAATGAACCACATGTGACCAAAATATGATCACTTGTATTTGTGTTACAAGTCTTCCAATTATATACCTGACAAGTGGATGATTTTACCAAGTCTTCCCAAATGGAAATATTGTAAAGGGTTTCACATTAACAGCACAAAGAATTAATAATAAAATGTTTATAGGGAGATAAAACTACCATTAGCTCAAATAGTCCAATTGATATCTCTATGGCTCTGTGTCTATTTTCTATCATTCTGAGATGTTCTGGGTATGAACCACTTTTATTTTAAAAGGAGAATGTGCTGGCTAGCTGCTTAGACTGATTTCAACTGGGTATGTGAGCAGCATTAAGAAAGGAACAGCTGGATGCATATGGATGCAGGAACAAAACCTGCTGGAGTCCAATCTCTCCTGCAATTCAGATGAATTCCTTGGGGACAGCGCCTTTTCATTTCACTTTCAGCTCTGGGCTTTTCCACTTTGCAGATGATGCTGAAGGAAGGAGCCACATGTCCTTGACAAGGCTGGACAGCAGAACTGGACCAGAATCAGATGATGCAGCATGAGCTGGTGAAAAAGTAGGAGAGCCAGCCGCAGAAAGCATGTGTTTACATCCTGGCTCACCACTCACGAGCTAAGTGGGAGCAAAACCTCACCTTTAAGGAGACCAAACTGCCCTCCACAGCACTGCGGTGAGGATGTGACTGTCTGCTGTGTGAGAAAGAGTCCCACGAAAATTTGTTCAACCTCAGAGTCCACCATAAGTTCACTCTGTTACTGGCATTTGGGATAAATAGCCTCCTTACAATGCTTCACTCCCACTCCCCAACAATTTTTGCTGGAAGCTTCATCCAGATTTCAGCCTATCTGACTGTGTGTTTCAGGTAGTGGGTAGGCCTCCTGGAGGACCTTGAAGACATTAGTGTCTACAGACCACAACTCAGAGATGCCGGCAGAGGAAGGTGTTGGAGTTAGGTTTACTAGCATAGACAAAGCATCTTTGTCCATGAAAAAAACACACACTGGGCATCTCCAACCTGTCACGTAGCTATCCCTCCATACATTGGAGTAAATTATGCTTTCAAAGATTCTCTCTAAAATGCTGCGTCAAATTCTCCCTTGCTGACAGCAATTTTCAGGGCAAGTCCAAGGGTGGCTTTTAACTTGAGGTTATTAATACTTCATTAGTGAAACTTTCATTGCACAATGTTAGATCACAGTATCCTGAGGTACGGTTATTTAATACATGTGTTGTCTCTCTCTGTCTCTCTAGCTCTGTCTGTTTCTCTCTATATACATATATAACATATGTATGTATATATATATATATATATATACACACACACACACATATATACATATGTATAAATATGCATACACAAAAGGATACTATTTATTTTACCTGCAATGACTAAATTTTCAGGCTCTATAGGTTTATATTTTCTTGGGCTTAATGTTGCATTAATGCATTTTTGTTTGCCTGAATGAGTTATCCCCAGCCCTTGCTCGAATCTGTTCATTAAGATTTCATGAAGTCAGCTCTTGATGAATTCACAAGCCAGAACGGCAACTTTCTCACTGTTTTTGCCATGTTAAAAAGTGCAGCACCAGCTTTCCATGCTGGTGGATGGTAGAGATAAATCCTCCCATGCCAACTCGTCACCTTGGGATGACAGAACTCCTGCTGAATTTACACGTCTTTTATTATGTGAAGTGATTTGAGTGAAACAAATGGGTTATTTGCTGTGTAGCAGACTAAGAGGAGACTCCTTTAAAATGGTAAACATCACAGTAGATCATATCCAGAAAGATGTTTTTTGTTGTGTGTTTGTCTGAGATTTCTGCAGTTGATGTGGAAGCTGCAAAGCCAAAGCATAGATTTCTTTCGAGGGAGACTTCCAGAGAGGGGGAGGGGAACCATCTCCAGGGACTTTTGGAGGACTTACACAGCACTGGTCTTGTTCCAGTTGAGAAGTTATTTTCAGTCATTTTCTCATCGAGGGTTCTAAAACCACAAAAGTCCTATTTGGGGGATCGTGGAGGTATGGCTTTGTCTTCAGTTTTTAGCTTTTTGAGCTAAGAGAAAAACATGATTTGAGAGCAGGACACAGTGTATTGTCACTGAGGCTTCTGCAAAGTAATGGATTGGAGGGATGGGAAATACCTTTACTTAAGTAAGATTAAGAGAGCTGGAGCCATGAAGTCTTTCCACCCTGAATTGTCAGGACTGTCTTCTGCGGTTGGTGTGAAATACTCAGTGTTGTGTGCTACTCCCTGAGACCTGAGGAAGGAGGGCAAGAGCCCAAGGACCTTGGTACTTCGCTTCTCCTTTGTCCCTTTCTTTCTTGACATGCTCAAGTGCTATGGCTTCTGGTGGGAATTCGTGTATGGCCAATAACATTAATAACATGGCTATCACTTTACCAAGTAAATACCAAGGATCAGATGCTGTACACACTTTGAAAGTCGTAAACATATAACCTCTTGCAAGGTACATTTTATTATCACTTGAGGAAAGGAGATTTGGGAACACACACCTGGTGAGTGGTAGATGTGGCCTCTGACCTTGGGCTTTTCTGACCCTAGATTCTGTACCTTTTCTACTGCACCATTGCACGTCACAGTATTTAAGATACTGGCTACATAGCTGTAACAAAGAGACATAAGAAGGAGGTTCATTTCTCTCTTATAAAACAGACCAGGGTGGATCACAGGGTTTTCCTACACAGGTCCTCCAGGGACCCAGGCTGGCCAAGTGGCTTTGCTGTGATCCAGCTAGTGGGAAGAAGCAAGTCCATAGCAAGCATGCCCAAGATGATGTCCAAGGATTTGCACGTGTCAGTTCCACTTGAATCCCACCAGCCTGAAAATCCTTAGCAACAATGAAGGGAGGCACTGCAGTCTGCGGCTGGGTGGCAAGGTGCCACGGTGAAATGGATATTGGGGCGCAACTGTGTCTACCTCAGCCAACGTACAACCATGGTGCCTCTGCCGTCCACATTCATGGGAAAATCAGGACAGGAATAGTTGGAGCTTCAGGAAGAAAGGTGGTAAAGAAAACAGAGCTGAGAGTGCTTCTTGAAATCCTGGATTTTACGGTTACGTTTTTTATATTTGTCAGCATCTGAACATAATCTGCCCCCAAATTCTCTGTGCAGCTAAGATAACTTTCTCTTTCACACGACTCACTTGCTTTTCACAATAACGCAGAATTATTGTTCCAGAAGGTAGTACTAAAGCTACTCTCAGCCTATTTTATTTGTTCTCTGTTTTGAGATCTTCTCAACAGGGCTACATACCTGCAAGCTGGGCTGCTTGGATGGCTCCAGACTTCCCAACTTGGCTTGACTCCTGGAATATTTCTTTATTTCTCACTCTTTAGCTGACCCAGACTGTGAGCTTTTGAACACTCTTTGGAGTTGGTATGATCTTGTGATAAACCCTTAATTTTTTGCACCCATTGTTTTTCATATCCTTTCTTTTGAATTTCTGCATCATTTTAACTTCTTCTGGTCCACTGTTTTCCGAATCTGATAAAGTACAGAGGTTTATTTGTTCATTCAATGTTTCTATTCGGTAACATAGATCTATATGTCTAAATTATGCCAACACCACACTGTCTTAAAGGAATTTATGAAATAAGGGAGTGTAAAGTCTACAACTTTGTTCTCATTTTGGGTGTTAGTTTAGGTCCTTCACATTTCTATACACATTTTAGAATCAGCTTGTCAATTTTTTTTTTTTTTTTTGTGAGAAAGGTCAGCCCTGAGCTAACATCTATGCCGATCTTCTTCCACTTTATGTGGGACGCCTCCACAGCATGGTCTGACAAGCGGTGCTTCGGTGCGCCCCCGGGATCCCAACCAGGGCCGCCAGCAGTGGAGCGTACGCACTTAACCGCTGAGCCACGGGGCCAGCCCACAGCTTGTCAATTTTAACAGCAAAAAAAGCAAATTGGGATTTTGATTGAGATTGTATTGAATTTATAGATCAATTTGGGGAGAATACACATCTTAACATTACTGAATCTTTTGATCCAGAAACATGATACATTTCTACATTTGTTTAGATATTTTTTAATGTCTCATAGCAATGCTTTGTAATTTACAAGTCAAGGTCTTTGCTCATACTTTAGGTTTACCCCTAAGTATTTTATATTTATATATATTTTTTTAATTTCTCTCTTCTTTTTTTTTGTGAGGAAGATCGGCCCTGAGCTAACATCCGTGCTAATCCTCCTCTTTTTGCTGAGGAAGACCGGCTCTGAGCTAACATCTATTGCCAATCCTCCTCCTTTTTCTCCCCAAAGCCCCAGTAGATAGTTGTATGTCATAGTTGCACATCCTTCTAGTTGCTGTATGTGGGATGCGGCCTCAGCTTGGCCGGAGAAGCTGTGCGTGGGTGCGCGCCCAGGACCTGTACCCCGGCCGCCAGTAGTGGAATGCGCGTACTTAACCGCTAAGCCACGGGGCGGCCCAGTATTTTATGTTTTTGACACTATCATAGATTTTTCTTCATGTCAATTTCCAATTCTGTGTTGCCAACATATGGGAATATGATTGAATTTTTATATTGTCATCTTATCTTATGACATTAGTAAACTCACTTATTAGTTCTAGCTTCTTTGTAGATTTTTTTCTTAGATTTTTTTAGGATTTTTGTACAAATACAATCATAGTGTCTGTGAGTAAAGACAGTTTTACTTCTTCCTTTCCAATTTGTATGCATTTTATTCCTTTTTCTTGCCTTATTGCACTAAGTCCTCCAATACAATGTTGAATACAAGGGGTAAGAGCAGTCTTACCTTGTTCCTAATCTTAAGGGGAACTCATTCAGATTTTCACCATTAACTATGATGTTAGGTGTAGGATTGTCATAAGTGATCTTTTTCAGCTTGAAGAAATTCCCTTCTGTTTACAGTTTGCTGAGAGTTTTTAAAATTATGAATAGATATTGAATTTTGTCAAATTCTTTTGTTGCATCTATTGAAATAAACATGTATTTCTTCTGCATTTAGTCTGTTAATATAGTGAATAAAGTTGATTTTTTCTAATGTTAATCCAACTGTTGATTCCTCAAATAAATCCGAAGTGGTCATGATGTATTGATTTTTCATTTATTGCTAAATCCAATTTTCTAGAAATTCGTTAAATATTTTTATCACTATGTTTGTTAGAATATTGGTCTATAGTTTTCTTTTTGTGTGATATCTTCATCTAGTTCTGATACCAGGGCTATGCTGTCTTCATAAAACGGGCTAAAAGGCATTCTTGCTTCTTCTATTTTCCAGAACAATTTGTGTAGAATTGCTTTTTCGTTTCTTTAAATGTTTGGTAGAATTCAGCAATGAAGTCATCTGGACCTGGAATTTTCTTTGTGGGAAGATTTTTAACCAGAAATTCAATTTCTTCAATAGATATAGGGCTATTCAGTTTATCTATTTCTTTTCTAATAGCTTTGTTAGTTTGTGTCTTTCAAGAATTTGTCTGTTTCATCTAAGTTGTCAAATTTATTGGCATTAAATTGTTCATGATATTCTCATTATGCTTTTAGAGCACGCAGAAACTCTTGCAATATTCCTTCTTCCATTTGATATTGATTATTTTTGTGTTTTTTTTCCTTAATAACTTGCTGGAGTTTTATCAGTTTTATTGATTAAAAAAACCCACCTTTTAGGGGCTGGCCCGGTGGCGCAAGCGGTTAGGTGCGCGCGCTCCGCTGCGGCGGCCCGGGGTTCGCTGGTTCGGATCCCGGGCGCGCACCGAAGTACTGCTTAGTGGGCCATGCTGTGGCGGCGTCCCATATAAAGTGGAGGAAGATAGGCACTGATGTTAGCCCAGGGCCGTCTTCCTCAGCAAAAAAAAAAAGAGGAGGATTGGCGGATGTCAGCTCAGGGCTGATCTCCTCACAAAAAAAAAAAAAAAACCACCTTTTAATTTATTGATATTTTCCCTATAGTTTTTCTGTTTTCTATTTTATTGCCTTTCATTCTTTCTATTTTATTATTTTCTTTCTTCTGCTTAATTTGAGTTTCATTTACCTTTCTTTTTCTAATTTATTTGTGTATAAGCTTAAATAATTGATTTCATAGATTTAAAAATTTTTTAATTGAAGGTTTTAATGAAATAAATTTTCACTCTAAACACTTCTTTAGATGCTTCCCACAGATTTTGATATGTTATCTTTTCATTTTCATTTAGTTAAATAATGGTTTTCTAATTTTCTTTGTGGATTTTTAAAAATTTTCCCAATGTTTGGGAATGTTTCAGAAATTTGCTTTTTATTGATTTCTAGTTTACTTTCAATATGGTCAGATGACATACTTTATATTTTAATTCTTTAAATTTCATTCAGTTTTGCTTTATAGTCCAGAATGTGGTCTATCCTGGTGAATGCTTCATGTCTAGTTGAAAAGAATGTGTTTTCTGCTGTTGTTTGGTGGAGTGTCCTACAAATGTTAATTAGAAAACTTTTTTGAAGTCTTGTTTAAGAGCTTTATATCCTTATTTTTCGTTTAATTGTTCTATCAATTACTGAACAAATTAGACACTGCAGAAAAAAAGATCAGAAACTTTGAAGACATAGCAATAAAAACTATTAAAAATAAACATAGAGAGAAAAAAGATCAAAAAAAGTGGGGGAAAATGTAGTTAAAGAAAAAATATTTGAAAGAATAATGTTTGAAAAATTTTCCAATTGATGAAAACTAAAAACACACAGATCCAAGAAGTTTAATGAATCCTAAGCAGAAGAAACATAGGAAAAGGCACAAAAAGACACATCATAATCAAATTTCCTGAAAACATATGATAAAGAGATAGTTTTAAAAGCAGCCAAAGATGAAACACACATTCTGTACAGACAAACAAACAAAAGAATGGCAGCATATTTCTCATCAGAAAATATAGGCCATGAGACAATGGAATGACATATTTGAAGCATTGTGGATAAAATTTATAGACCTAGAATTTTATATCCAGCAAAAGTATCTTTTAAAAATAAAGGCAAAATAAATACTACAAAAGCTAAGAGAATTCAACACTGAAGACATACACTAAAAGAAGTGTTAAAAGAACTTATCTAAGCATGATGAAAATTATGCCAGATGGATATATGGACCTAGAAAAAAGAATAACTAGTGCTCTAAATGATAAACATATATGTAAACATAACAGGTATTTCTTTTATTTTTTAAAAATTTCTTTAAAAGATAATTTATTGTTAAAATAAAAAACAATAACCCGGTATTTATTGTGGGATTTATAATCTATGCAGAGGTAAAGTGTATAATGACAATGCACAACGATGTAAGATTCTGACACTATATGTGAAGAGGTGTAATATAATTTAAAGGTAATCTCTCATAAGTTAAATATGTGTACTGTAAATTGATCCTGAGTAATTTTTAGTTCAGTTATTTTTCTTTATTTCTAGAATTTCAATTTTGTGTATTTTTTCTATATCTTCCATTTTTCTCCTCCTCGTATTCATGTTTTCTTTTCCATCCTTAAACATATTTTACAGTTTGTGAGCAGAATAGTACCGAGACAAAGACTCAAGTTTGCCTTTGGCAGATCCTTGCAGCTTTTTTTCCACGAAGGTGCCCTCTTTCTGGGACTCAGTCCCATAGTTCCAGCTGCCTTGGCCTTCCTTGACTCCATCCTTATCTCCTCCACTCAGCCACACCATCGAGCTCTGTTTGGGTTACTTGTCCCAATACTTTGACCTCCATCTGCCTCCGGTCCTTAGGCTAGGACAGTCAAAGGGCTCACCTTATTTTCCTTCTCTCTGGGACCACAGTCCAATGTTGATTGTTGTTCAATGTCTGAGAGTCATGGTTTCATATATTTTTTTCCACTAGTATAGTTGTTTATAACAAGAGGACACGTTGAGTAGCACATGATCTTTTATAGCAAGTGGATTCCCCCAAAGATTTCCGTGTCTCCCTCCCATGCCAGGATATGTTAGTTGTCACCTCTCTGTGCTCTCAAAGCTCTGCACTCACACTCTATTATTGCACCCTCTCCTTTAACTTACAATTCACAGGCCCATCTCTCCTTCTGGTCCTTAAATACCTTGAAAGCAGTGGCTGTCTCACTCATCCTTGTATTTTAACACTTAGCATAATATCTGCACAGAAATGATTCTCAAAAAATATTTATTCAAGATTTCTAGTCTTGTGACTCATTTCTTTGGGTCTTTGGAACACATCAGGTAGCAAAAATCACATGCCTATCATGGATGGCAGAAAGGGGGCACATGTCTTGCCACTTCCCCTATCAGAGCCCATGGCAGGCGCCGTCAAGCATCAGAGTTCTACTTTTCACCTAAGCCTGAATGTGGCTTTGAACTCCTTCCTCACATGATTTCAGATATCTCCTCCCAATAAATATAAGTTCACTCTTATGCTGAAACTTATTTGCCACACATGAATTAGTATTGTCTTTCTTAGAAATAATATTTTATTTTATTTATTTAGTAAACATACGGCACTTATTATGTGCTAGCATCATTCTAAGCACTTTAAAATATCAACTACCTTATCCTTATTACAGTCATATGATGTTGGAACTTGCATTATCTCCATTTTACAGATGAGGAAACTGAGGCACAGAAAGGTCAAGTAACTTATGCAAGGTCATACAGATAGTAAGTGGCAGGTGCAGATACCACTCCAGGGAATCTGGCTCTGTCCTTGCTCTTCACTGTTACACTACGCTGCCCCCTCCATGAGCTAAACCAGCTAAAACGTGTCTCGGTAGGAAGAAGCTAAGAAAGTAGTTAACATCTCTTTTCTGACAAGCAGCAGTAAGGGACAGGTTGAAGAAGATGGGGCATGGAGTTAAAAGTACCTTGGGTCTCTTAGAACACAAGGGAACAATACCACTGTTCCTCTTGATTTATTCATTTAACAAATATCTCTTATGCCCTTTCTAAATTCCAGGCGCTGCTGGAAAAGAAAAGCCAATGTGAAGCCAAGTGAAGCCAGGTGTCCCTCAGACACACAATCAAGTTTATGAGAGCTCAATTTAATTCCAGAACCCTCCATCTAGAACAACAGAGATATGTTATGCCCCGGATAGGATTTTTTGGGAAACTGGAATTGCAAAGGTTCTGGGACTACAGCTGGAAAGGAGATGGCCTCTATGTCCATTTCTAGTATCCATTAACTGTCGTGGGTGCACCATTGTTCAAGGTGCTGTCCCACCCTCCTGCAGCTGTTTTCTAGGGCACACAAATTGTGTTCTGGGCCCCCCACAGACCAGAGCAGAGAAGCAGCAAGAGATTGGAGCAGGAAAAGAGTCAAATATCTTATGTAGCATTTTTGTGAGACAGAAAAGGTAGGTAATTCATGACACACACACAACATGGTGAGCAGACGTTCTCTGGTTTTCTTGTTGTTTGTTTTGAATAGCTAGCTTCCCCAGAGGAATGGAGGTCAACGATTCTGGAGGATTTTTGTTCCTCCATTGAGGATGATATCTTGGGTTTCATTGTGGGAGACTCGAACTCTGGGCGAAAAGACATGGGGAATTTCTTTCAGTAGAATTTTGAGAATGGGCTAGTCAGCTTGACCTTCGCCCACAAGTCACCCCCGGGTGCCCCACAGAATTCAACAGACATGCTGAACACAAATTCAGACCACATGCTTAATTATTAACATGGTAATTACCCAGGCTGATTGGGAGGGTGTGTTCTATCGTTTGTCATTGCCCAAGGTCATGCAGCCTGTGCTCTGGTGGGGAGAAAAAAAACAACAACTGCTTCATTCAGATACTTTGGGAAAATCTCATTTTACAAGAAATCCACCTCTCACTTCAAAGCCTATTAGATACTGTGTTTGTTAGCAGCCCCGGAGCAAAACATTGTCTGCACATACGTTTTTAATGGGTTGCTATACTTTTCCTTGTTTTCCTGCAGTCCAGAGATTTGCCTGCCAGTGCACGTGTTTTCTGGGGCCCAAGAGACCTGGTTGGGTGGAGTCTCCAGTGGGAGAACATGGGGACTCTTTCCTCCTTTACTTCTGGGAGGGGGCTATGGAATGCAAGGTGAGTAGAGGAAACACTCTTCAAACCCATTAGGTAGCAACTACTGGCTTGGGTCTGAAGTGGAGCTCATGCTTCTAGAACTCTGGACAATTGGTTGGATTTTGAGGAAGCTATGCCTCATACAGATCTTTCTTTTCAGACAATAAGCAAAAAGTTAGGAGTGAATGTGTATTCATATATGTGTATAGATAGGGTTATTGTGATCTAAGTCAAGCAAAATCAGGTTTTGTTTTATTTTTTTAGGGCAAAGCATACATGTGGTAAAACCGAACCAAACAAAAACAAGGACAACACAATGTGGAAATTAGCTTCCCCTCCAGAAACCGATCCTTACTATCAGTTCTCTACCTCAGAGAAAATCATTGTTATCAGCTATGAGTTTTGTATAATTGGTAATTTTTGCACATACAAGCATATAGGCATATATGAAATGTAACTTTTTTGTATTGGTATTTTTTCCACTTCCTACAAATAGATATGGACACTACTGGGGAAGGTGGTGGTAGGGGTTCTTAGGTAGGATCACAAGTCAAGAGTTGTCCTACTTAGAAGCAGGAGAAACCTATTAGCTTGAATTTCATAATTTTATACTGGAGGGACAATGAGGAGGAGAGGCTTATAATTATTATTTTGTGTCTCCTATGCCATAGGCATCATTGGAGGAATTTTACATACGTAGGATTGACTATATAATGTGGGGCCCCGCATCAAATAAAAAATGCAGGTTGTCTTGTTCAAAAATTAAGAATTTCACGACAGGACAGCAGAGCATTACAGCAAGCGAGGGTTTGCTAGCACTTGGTGCCGTGTGACTGTACAGATCACAGATCGTACGCCCGTGAAGCTGGCCGTGTGTGTGCACTATCAAATTTATCCGTAAAACAACCCCAGGATGGAAATATCATTGCTTTCATTTTGCAGATGGAAAGCCGGGCTCTAGAAGCTTCAATCCCCAATGTCCTTTCCAATGCATTTACCTGTAGGATATCATTGTTTGAAAATAGCATCCGTACCAAAACAATACGGGTTCCCCAAAGAAGGAAAATATTTGACCCTGATATTGGTCATCTGGACAAAGTGAATTTTATATGTTAGAGCTTCTCCAACTTCCAGCTACCAGATGTCTGTAAAAATTCATAGCAGGCTATTAAATTTAGCAGATCCCGTCTTAATTAGATTAGCTTTTGCACAGCACGATGGCAGAGCGTCTCTCTGATGGAGGGTTTATAAAGATTTCTGTTGGGAATTCTTTACGGAAGATGGAGTCTTTTATCCACAGAGACTGACAAATAGAAGGAAAAAAAACTCACCTCATAATAGTATAAAAATGTGGTCACGGTGTGTCAAAGCAGAAACATGGGTCTTTATTTCATTGATGTTTCCTTTTTATTTGGCTGAAGAACAGAGCTGGCTGGGGAGAACGGGGGGGGGGGGGGGGGGGGGGGGTGTTCAAAACGACCAGCTAAGAGAGTAGCATAAGGGGAGGTGAAAAACTACAAGCAAATTCTTGTCGTCAAATCCTTCAATAAATCTAGCACCAGAGAAGTGCTCAGCGCTCAGCTGCCTGTCAGTACGTGAGTTATTTTTTTTTTTTTCCAGACAGGAAACAAAAATGCACAGTTCGTCTTGAGCTGGTCTTATTGTGATTAAACTCAGCATCTCTTCTGTCTCTCCTTTTAAGGTCACTCCAAAAAGCTCACACGACACAAAACCAGCAGCCCAAAGCCCCCTCTGTGTTTCGCCCTCTGTATTCTGCCATGGGCAGAGGCCCTAACCTGCAGCGTTGTGTGCACACATTGCTTGTTTATCGATGTGGGTACATAAATGATAACAGTTTTGAGAGCTGAGCAACTCCTCTCAGCGCCTGGTGTGTAGGTCACTCCAGAAGGAAGGCGGATGCGAGTCATTTTTCTTGTCATCTGATTCACCAGCAGAAAGGTCACGTTCATGCAAAGACCTTCCTCCCTTGGCTGCGCAGTCTGTGGAGAGAGACTGAGGACAAAGGAGAAGACGATAAAAATGTGTTTCCACCTCACAACCTCCCTGCTCGTGGGCAGGAGGGGAACTGGGGGCTTCCAGACCCCAAAGCGCCTGAAAGCAGGACGGGAGCGCTGGTGGCTGGTGGAAAGAATGGCCCATCATTTGCTCCACGGCAGGCTGATCAGATTCTCATCATACACAGGCAGGGTTACCAGGCAACTGATTAAATAAACGTGCTGGTCCTACAAGCAATCTTGCAATTAATTAACGGAACCATTTTCATTTCGACTGTTTTCTTCCCTTCTCCACCTCAACCCGCTTTGAGATGCTGACATGTGAGGGGCATTGGGGCGGAGGAGGATGAGGACCTATTTTGCCTTCGGTGGGAAATACCTGATTCCAGTAGCTCTTCCCACACACGCAATGGAAGAACCGGATCAGCAGGTAATTAGCCTTTGAAGCAAATAACAAAACATACACGAAAAGGCCTAAAAGAGTGCTCGGCATATATTTATTCAGAACCTGTTATTCTTCCTAAGCATGCTGGTTACTGGATAGAACAAGATGAAGAACTTACACTACAGGAAATCTTTTTAATAGACAGATCGTTTCTATGTAATATGGCATTGCTGAGAGAGAATCACGCCCATTCTACATATACATCCCCTTACATACTATTAGGGTGGGAAGTAGATTCTTTAACCAGCTCAGACGGTCAGTGAAGCATTGCTGGAGGCCAGGAGGCTGAGTCTTGTCTTGAAAGATGAAAGAGGATCAGGAGAACAACCCAAGTGAGGTAGGCACACCAGGGAGAGGGTCTAGAGTGAACAAAGTCCCAGTTTATTGGTAACACTAAGAATGACTTGGTTTTGATAAAGTAGGAAATGAAAGGTCAGAATGGAGCTGGAGAAATTGGCAGGACCGGATTTAGAGGCCCCCTCCTGTCCATCCAAGGAGATTGTACTTCATCCTGTGGGCAGTAGAAGCCACTGAAGGGTTTTACAAGGAAAGTGGCATGGTAGATAGTTTACTCTTAGTCATGGAGAATTAGGGTTTAAGAGGACACTAGAAGGGAGAAAACACTGAAGAGGCTTTTGAAATAGTTCAGAAGTGAGATGACGACATGAAGTGGGGCTGGGGAGGGGCATGGGGCAGAGGAGGCGCTGTAAGAGCTATGCTGGCGCTTGGAGCTTGGCTGGGAACGGGGCCGGAGGGAGGGGAAGGGTCTGGATGACAGTCAGCCTCCTGACTTGAGAGACTGAGTGGGCGCTGGAGGCGTTAACTGAAGGCGGAGTACAGAAGGAGCAGCTGCCCCTGCGGGGGGTGGAAATAGGTCACTCTCCCCTGTACTCATTGAATCTGAGGTTCCTGTGACCATCAGGCTACTGGTTAAATAAAGCAGTTACTTCATGTTTCCTAAAAGACAGGTATTAGGGGAGAGTCCTTGCAGAAAGTTCATGTAGGATTTCATTTCCATAGTAATATTTAAAGCAAGATAGAGAGTCTGTAGATAGAAGGGGTGGGGAATGGGGGAGGGGGCAAAGTCCCATCCAGAATCTTTTCCACTGAAACATATTCTAGTAACAGCCAAAGAAAATAAAGACCTAATAGCACTGATAAAGTTGTTATTAATCAGAACTACTTGATTCATCCTAATCTCTCCTTCTAATTATGGAATGGAGTCGTCAAATTCAAACGTGAAACAGGCTGGAATTACCCACAGCAAAGAGATGAGCCCCCCGGCATATGAATCATCCTGGAAGACCTGACGTCCCTTGTGCACTCGATCAAACGCAGCCGTCAGCCTCTCCGGCGAGGGCGGGATCACCTTTGATGGCTAGAAGGGCTCTTGGCAGTGGGACCTAATGAGAAGCTCCTGGCTGCCATGCCTGGGTACTGAGTAGAGAAGAGTCATCTCTCCATGTCCTGGGAACCAAGATTCTGCGTCCTTTTGTAACAATCAGAAGATTTATGGTCTTGCTTTCACATTTGCCTTAAATTGGCCATATCACTGTGTAGCCACTGTTTCCAGCATTTTTCAGTGAAGTGTGAATGACCATTCTGGACACAAAGGTGTTGATTCAGCGAAACTGGGGAAATGCCACAGTGCACAAGACCAGTGGGTTCTAAGGAAGATGCTCTAGCATTTAGAAGTAACCTAGGACAGGCGCCCATCTTAGCCAGGGTTTTAAACTCATTCTCTAATTTTTAAAAACATCTTTAAACCTACATCTCATATAAAAGATGTCTATTTTTTTTATTATTCATAGACTACTTCATAAGCTATAGGGATTTTATCTGTGGAGGTGGATATGGATGGTCCAATGCTGGTGAAATAGTTTACTGAGAAGCTCAAACACGTGTTTTCTATTATTTACAGAGCTTGCTGCTTGTGACCTTTTTCCTTGGACACTGTCTTTTTCCAAAAAGAATTATTTTTTTCCCCCTGATTGCATCTCTTCAGGCACAAATCCTTGCTGAAATGGCTCCAAGGGAATCCTTATTTCCAAGCTACACAGTCCACTTAAAATGTGGGCATTTTTGTTCAGTCTTCTGATGCTCCAGCCCTCACCACGCTGACCATTTGGGGATCCCAGTCCTTCACTTTCTGTTTAGCCCGGGTGGCCCCGCCTTGGGCTATTCAAAGACTTTTGCCCCCATTCCTGGGAGAGATCTGTATTAAGGGATGAGTCAGTTTAGCAGTTTCCGTGGGCGTGAAGGTACAAGGGAAGCCAAATACCGCTGGAAATGTAGCAAGCTGAAAAAATTGTTAGTTGTTTTTAAACTCTATATTAAAAGTGTCATAGTTTATTTTAATGCAATTTGATTTTTTCTTCCACACTATTAAGTTTTTGAGATTTATCTGCATTGATATATATTGTTCTAGTTCATTGATTTTTAGTGACTGTATAGTATTCCATTAAATAAATCCATCACAATTTATTTATCTTCTTTTTGATGAAGATTTAGGTTGTTTCAAGTTTTTCACAGATACAAACAAAACTGATTGTTTTAAGATTTGCCTTAAAATCTCTATGTCTAATATTAATATGGCTGCACCAGCTTTATTTTGGTTAATGTTTTCCTTTCCCTTTCAAACTTTTTGTGTCCTTTATGTTTCAGTTGAGACTTCAATAAAGAGAACATAGCTGAAGTTTAGTCTCTTATTATTGTTTTTTACAATAATCTGATCTAATGATCTCTAATCTGTAACTGAAAAATCTATTCCATTTACGTTTGTTGTGAATTTTTGGATTTGTTTCTATCAACTATCAAAATAAGTTGATAGTCTTTTTACTTTTCCTTTTCACCTCCCTTTCTATCTTCTTTTGATTTGTTCACATTTTCTTCTAGTGGTTACCTCTAAAATATTAACACACATAATTGAGCTAATGAAGTCTAAAATCAATTACTATCTCTGGCTTCCTCCTGAGTGACATATGGACCTTAAATGTTTTACTTCAGATAAAACTTTTCCCATCCATGTTATTACATGTTATTATAGTGGTTTATTTTTACCTTGTTATTACACCACTCAACATCAGATAGCATTATTGTTATCCTTTTAAATAGTCAATTCTTGTCGAAATTTGAATTGTGAAATTTCCTTGTCCACAATTCCTTTTTCCCTCTGAGACAATTTTCCTCTTTCTTGAAAAATATCCACTAGAGGTTCCTTCAGTGAGGCTGAGCTAGTGGTAAATACATTATTTTTTTCTGTTCTAAACATTCCTTTATTCCACTTTTGATTTTTTTAATGCTCTATTTACATTTGGAAATAATTATAGATTTACAAGTTGCAAAGATAGTACAGGGAGGTTTCATGAACCCTCTTCACGCAGCATCCCAGAATGGGAACATCTTGTGTAGCTATGATATAGTATCAATACCAGGTAATTGGCCATTGGTACAGACCATACAGTTTATTCAGATTTCACCACTTCTACATGTACTCATTTCTCTCTCTCTCTCTCTCAATTTTTATCACATGTGTAGCTTTGTGTGATGACACCACAGTCAAGATACTGTACCATTACCACAAGTTATTTCACGCTACACTTTATAGACACACCCATCCTTTACTCCCTCCATCTGTAACCCCTGACAGCCACTAATTTTGTTTTTCAACAATATTATATAAATGGAATCCTGTAGTATGTAACTTTTTGGGATTGGCTTTTTTTTTTCACTCAGCTAGGTTCTCTGAAGATTCATCCAGATCGTCGTGTGTATCAATAGTATGTTTCTTTTTGTTGCTGAGTAGTGTTCTATGGCATATGGGTATGCCTAGTCTGTTTAACCATTCACACATTGAAGAGTATTTGAGTAGTATTTAGTTTTGGGCTATTACAAATGGCTACGGACACGTGTGTACAAGTTTCTCTGTGGACATAAATTTCTCTGGGAGAAACACAAAAAAGTGCAATTGTTGGGTCGTATTCACCCACAATTTTTTGAAACGTAATTTAGCTGATCGTAAAATTTAAATTCTTTACTGTTTTCTGTCTTTCTTGTTGCTATTGAAAGTCACTTTTAATTATTTTTATGTTGTAAGTCAATTCTTTTTCCCTCTGGCTGCTTTTAAGATCTTCTTTTTGATTTGGTGCTCTCAAGACACACTTTTTCTATTTGGAATCTTTTAATTCAATAAATCACAGGATTCACGCTGGAAAATTCTGTCATTAGCTCTTTCAACTTTGCTTCTCCCCATTTCTTCTGTTCCCCCCTAATTGCCAAAGCTTGAGCTTCCTCACTCAGTTTCCTAGGTCTTTTAATTCCTCTTCGCATTTTGCATCTCTTTATTTTGCATTATTTCTTTGGTTATATTTTCTATTTATTTATTTATTTATTTATTTATTTATTTACTTTTTGAGGAAGATCAGCCCTGAGCTAACATCCGTGCTAATCCTCCTCTTTTTGCTGAGGAAGACCAGCTCTGAGCTAACATCTATTGCCAATCTTCCTCCTTTTTTTTCCCCAAAGCCCCAGTAGATAGTTGTACATCATAGTTGCACATCCTTCTAGTTGGTGTATGTGGGACGCGGCCTCAGCATGGCCGGAGAAGCGGTACGTCGGTGCACGCCCGAATCTGAACCCCGGCTGCCAGTAGCGGAGCACGCGCACTCAACCTCTAAGCCTCGGGGCCGGCCCTATATTTTCTAATTTACCAATTTTCTCTTCCTCTGTATCCAAACTAGTGTTTAATCCTTTAATTATAGTTTAAATTTATTTTTTATACTGATGATCCCGTTAACAGCTTCTGTTGCCTTTCTCATGTTTTTAATTTTGTAAATTCTTCTTAAGGAGTAGAAATGTCCTTCTGTTATCTATTTTTAATAAATTGTTTACCTGGATTTCTTGGGCGTTTAATTCTTCTACTTGGTATTTTTGCTTATGGGAGATTACTTTCCTATTTCTTTGTTCTTTTGTATTATGAGCTCATGCCTTTTTGAGGCTTTATCTATGGGAATCTTTTGCTGCCTGAGTTGAAAATGTATCCTCCCAGAAAGATTTTCTGTTTCCTTAAGCCGGATACCTAGGGCATTACTAGTCTGAGACTGCTTTTATATTGATCCTTTTGCTTGGGAGTTCCCAAACCAATTAAGTAGCATGAATTCAAACCTGAAACCCATGTGAGGGCACATCTTATATTATTTCTGGGGATTTTTTTCTTGTTTTTTTGGTCTACCCAGGTAATGTATGCCGTGATATGGTCTACAATCTCAGCAAATTGGCGTTAATACAAACTATAATTTATTCAGATTTCTCCATTTAAACAATCTGTTTTGAGGTGGAAGGACTTTTTTCCCCAGCTGCTCAAATTTCTACCCACTGACAGTGGAGGCCTGCAAATTGTCATCAGCTATAGGTCATGCCTTTTTCCGAGGGGTAGCCTGCATACAATGGGGTACAAAAGCTGGGCTCCTGTTACCCCAACTAAGGACAACTCTGAAAAGCCATTCAACTTCATAACTGTCTGTGGGGTTGGCTGAAACCTTGCTGTGACTATGGGGCTGTTCAACTTCTCTCTCTGCCCAATCCTGCTTTCATTCCTCCTCCCACAGGCATTGATCCCAAGAGCACTCCCTAATAAACCATCCTGCATGCTAAGCTCTCTCTTGTAGTCTGATTTCCAGGGAAAGCAACTTATGACAGCAGGTGATCCCTCTCGCACTGACCATATCATCCATTTGGGGCCTTGGATTAATGCAGGTGTCTCTGGTTACACTACCTACACCATGCAGCCACAAGTCCTCATCTTCTATCCTTTCTTAGCCAATAAAACTCTTGTCACATGAAGGCCAATCACCACTCATTTCCATTTATTATTTCTCATTTGCCCCTGAGAATTTTCCTTATTGTCTCATAAATTCAGCTTTGCATTAAAGGAATGTTTTCACGTTGAATTCATTATTTCTAGGTGCTTTGTAGCAACAAGGTTTTTGAAAAGTTATGTAGATCACCACAATGTCAGAACAGAAAATTGGCACAAGGGTTTAAGATGGGACTGCTCAATAAAATTATTATTGTTGTCATTAATGATTATTATTATTATTTCTGTGAAAATAACAATTTACTGGTTCTCTCTTTTCCTACTTTGTGAATGTTTTAAGTCTTTGTCTCTATCTGTTGCCTCTTTGTGGATGATTTTTGAGTTTGATTTAGTCAGAAAAACTCTTTCAACCTTGGAAGGTGTGCTCTGTGGATTGTACTGCCTTCCTCAGGGCCCTAGGGGAAGAATATTTGCCCCCTCACTCCAGTGAGATTCAGGGTAGTCAAGCTATTTCATCTTTTCAAAAACAGAGGAAGCACCGCTGATATTTTACAAGGGAAATATTAGGACCCAAAGATAGAACACATACTAACAAAAAATCAATTTTATTGAGGTGTAATTGGCACAAAATAAAATGCACCTGTATTAAGTATATTTAATGTGCTTTGATAAACATATATGCATGTAACCACCACTACATCAAGATATAGAATATTTTCATCACTCTTAAAAATTTCCTGTGCTCTTCCTAGTCAATGCCCCCAAAACCCTGTCCACAGGCAACCACAGATATATTTTCTGGCAGTATAGATTATATTTATTTTTCCTATCTATCTGTAAGTGAAATTATACAGAATGTATGCTTTTGAGTCAGTCTTCTTTTACTCAGGGTAATGTTTTGAGATCTATCCATGTTGTTGTGTGTATCAATGGTTCATTCCTCTTTACTACTGAGTAGTTTTTGATTGCTTGGATGCACCACAATTTGTTTATCCATTCACCAGTTGATGGATATTTGAGTTGTTTCCAATTTGGGTCATTATGAATAAAGCTGCTATCAACATTAAAAGACACACAACTTTAAATTTCCCTATAAACGCTCCTTTTCCCTTTTCTAAGAGATTTGGGGTTCCAAAGCCCTTAACCTCTCAGATGTCATAAGGCATTTCTGAGATGAGATAGATTGGGCACCACGACATCACTGGATTCTCATTTTCTCCAAGAATAAATATTTAAGTCACATTGTAGAAAACAAAAACAAAAACATGAATTCTTGAGAGGATCTATAAAAATACTATTTCGGCTATCATCATTATTATTTTTAGCTAATTCTGTCATGTTTCTACGTAGTCGATTATGCATGTATACCTGTAATTGGTGCCAAATGTTTTTAAAGCTATTTCTTCCTATTTCCCATCCTATTTCTCACTGATTTTAGTCCTTCCTACAAAAATATAATAAAATCTTTCTTATTCTTGCATATTCTCTTTTTTCTTCTACTTCTATAACTCTTCTTTCTTAACTGTACTTAGACAAGGGCTGGACATTCAGGGTTCCTTATTGGGAGAGGGGTGAAGAAGCCCAGGTCTAGTGGGAGAATGGAGAAGAGGATGGAAGAGGAAAAAACAGGGAAGACAGGGGAACTGCAGACTGAGAAAAACAGCACAAATTAGAGGACATGAAAAGCTGTCGTACCTATTGAGGGCAGTAGGCATTGGGAACATATTATTCAAGGAATATGCACAAGTGAAAAGAAGCAGAAAACTAACTCCAGCGTGTCATTTTCTTTTACTGTTAGAAAACGGCTACGTAAGAAGCCCTTATACAAGCATAGGTACCTTTATGAAATATAATTTAGTTATGGGGTATGATCATCAACTTGGAAAATAAAAATGAAAGAGGGTCTCCATGTTTATACTTTCTTGTCTCCCACTCCGTCACATGGCTGGAAAGATTCTGGCCACGGTTGTCTGTATAGAACTGAACATATCATTAAATAAGCCTGAGCAATTAATCAATGCTGAAGGTGGGGCTTGCTTGCCATTTGTCTGGGTGGATTGAAAAGACAGCAGAAGACAAGGGCAGTGGCCTCCCAAACTTTTCTTTAAATTCCCCGGTGGCGCAAGCGGTTAGGTGCGCACGCTCCGCTGCGGCGGCCGGGGGTTCGCCGGTTCGGATCCCGGGCGCGCCCCGACGCACCGCTGGGCGAGCCATGCTGTGGCGGCGTCCCATATACAGTGGAGGAAGATGGGCACGGATGTTAGCCCAGGGCCAGTCTTCCTCAGCAGAAAAAGGGGAGGATTGGCAGATGTTGGCACAGGGCTGATCTCCTCATAAAAAAAAAAAAAGATTGGAGTGATGCCCCCACAAACAGAGGGATGCCAGTGGCCGCCAGAAGCTGAAGGAGGCAAGGAATGGATTCTTAGAGGCTCCAGAGAGAATGTGGCCCTGCTGACAGCTTGGTTTCAGTCCAGTGATACCGATTTTGGGCTTCTGGCCTTCAGAACTGTGAGAGAACATGTCTGCTGTTTTAAACCACCCAGTTTCTGGTAATTTGTTACAGCAGCCACAGGAAACTAGTGCACTCTTTCTGATAGTTCCTTCTCGGCCTTTTTCTCCCCTCTCTCTTTTTCTCTCTCTTTCCTTCTTTTTTTAGGATATTGAGATAATATTGGGAATTTAAGCTCCTGATCTCATCCAACTTCTCTTCTAAATTCTCTTCTTGAATGTTCGTGTCTCCTTCTGTGAATCCTGTGAGTTCCTAAATCTGATCTCCGGTCTCAGATTTCCAGTTGCCACTTAGTCAGCATGAGAATTTTCCACACTCGAAACCCTCTGCTCACCGTTTTTATTGAGTTAATAGGATACAAGGGGTCTTAATACATATTGCACAAAAGAAGATTTCTGTGGTTAAATTACCTTGGGAATTGCTGGGTTAAACAAAGTGAAAGAAAGCTAGTCCTTTACTAAGCAGCTCCTCCTTTAATGTATTACGGGGTACTCCTTGGGAAATGGCTGCTAGTGTAGTGACTTAATTGCAGATTAAACCCTACTTCCTGTCCTGGAAGCTTCTGTACCCACCGACTTTGCCTACAGAAGGTCTTCTCCATGGCAAATGCTGTACTTCAGTTAGAGTCCGATTTGTGAGGCTATTGTGAATTGAAAGACAGACAAAATTTTCCTCTTGCCTTTTTTCCCTTTGTAGTATACAGGGTACAATTGAGTCCAGAGTAGGAACACAGGGGGTCCAAATTTGAAAGTAATAATGGCAATCTTACACAGGTTAGATCTCCAGAAAACTACTGATAAGTTACTGTTTCTTTAAAACCGAAACTAACGCAATTCTTAAAAATGCGAATTGGCCAAGTAACACTGGGAAAGGTGATGAAAGATAGATTTGGGGAACAATTAAGAAATGGAACTCAGGTACACATGGGGAGGCCAGCTGCCCCTCCCCAGACTTCCTCAGCCTCCCAGCCATTGGCCGATGGCCCCCACTGACTACCAGGCTTTCCAGGGAACCCACAGCCTCTTCCCCTGACTCGGCACTCCATGCTTTCTGGTATTCTTGGCTTCTCTGGTCCTTACCATGATGGTCCCTGCACCCCTTGGCGCTCTGAGATAATAATCGGACTCTTGAGCTACTTTCAATATTTCAAAAATGAGTGGTTCTCTGCAGCGAGGCTGTGATAACTAACCAAGTCACCATTTTGGGGGGGGGGAGGGAATCATTTCAAATCAGTTGTACTAATATAAGTTAGTTTTTGTGATGATTAAAAGCTCCAACTGGCAATTCTGCATGCTGTCGGTGAACACAAATGATGAAACAAATTAATCAGCACACAATAAATGTTGTGTGGTTAGTAGACAAAAATTTGTGAAAGTGTGCATTCTACTGAGAAAACTAATAAAGGTGGCCCTCGGTGGTGGAAGAAATTGGGGATTATTGCTGTAAATCTTTCCGGGGCTGTCTTTATACAAATTTTTTCTCAACCTAATTACTCACTTTCTGTTTGGCTTATTTTTTTCCCCTTTCATAAAGATTATTCTGCTGTCTATTTTCCTCCTGTCTCCCCTTCCTTACCGTACAATACTTGCCCAGCAAATGATTTACAGCATTGTTCTGTAGTGTTTCTTAAAATGATGGCATAAAGAGAATGGTTCTTAGGTTTCAAAAGCGACCCAGCTTACACAGGTATCATGTGGAAAACCATGAACCTTGTATAACACAGCTCACCTACTTCGAATCTTCTAGGACCATGGTCCCGCACATCAACCAAGAGCCTCCCTAATTGATGATATTACCAAAGGCAGGATCCTTTTTCCTTTTATTTCTTTCAGGTCCCCTGGAATTCCTGTTCCCATTCTGAACACATGGTAAAATAGTCGAGAATTTCTTGAACTGATTTAAAGTTGTCTGTATAGATCTTAACATAATTTTAAATACACCTGGACAATTAATACATGATGAAGATACAGCTTGATACGCACGCACTCACATGTGAAAGGCTTGACGTTTGTCTGGGTGGGTTGAAAGGGCAACAGAAGACAAATGTCTTTGTTCTGAAACAAATTTGGGGATATGGTAATTTGGCCATCTTGTTTCTCGGACTGCTCAGAAGCTTACACAAGCTCTTAGAGGTACCAGATGGGACAGCATGAACAAATGACAAAGGTGAGAGGGTTTGAAGTTGCTTATTCCTGTCACCAGAGTTGCAGCACTGGTGTTGTGGGGAGCTGGCTGTATTTTCAGTAGGTTTGCATATTTGTAGGTTTGAGGAAATTGAACCACAAGTTCAGCTTACAACAGTGCTCGCTTTCGTATGCAGCTTGACATGATCAGACATTTCATTTATTTTCCATGTCACACAAAACACATAATATGTTAATGAAAATTGAAAAGAAAGAAAAACTGCCTGTGATTCATCATTGCAGTAAATGGCCATTTTCATTTCTTGGTGTTCTATGTTCTCTTACCAAATGAATACATTTTTATGTGCTTATAACGGTAATGTAGACGCAGTTCCATATTCTGTTTTACATTTAACACTTTATCACAACCATTTTTCTATGCCCAAGGCTTTGTGGCCTGGAACGTACGCGGCCCCCTCCCTGGAGGAGGGTCAGATAAAGCTGGGCGAGGTCTGTTTGTGGGGCTCAGCAGGGCCTTCCCACTGCCCGCTCTGGCGGGGCGCTTGGTGGGGGCTTATTTCATCGAAAGGGCTGAGGCTTGGGAGAAGAGAGCCTTTGAGATTGCACGGAGAGACCGACTTTTCCATTTTCTTCCCAGCATAGGCCCTGGTGGGGCTTGAAGGGATTATAGTCCATGGCTCTGGTAAAGAAGTGAAAAAAATGAAACTCACAACTTGGTATTACTCTATTAATCACCAGACAACCGTTAGAGGATAGGAGCCTCACCATAGGGCCAAGAAGAATGTTTGTGCGGCCCAATATTCTGTGCAGCTGGGCACAGGAGCACGTATTTAGACTCAGGCTAACTCCAGTCAACAGAGGAACCGAGAGGACCTGGTGGGTTTCTAGAACTGATAGAACTGATGGAAGCCTGGGAATCATTCTAATTTTTACTTATTTAGCCTAATTTCAGTTTATACTGCATAGACCATTTGATTTATTTATTAAGGATTCTTACTCTGCCTCGTTCCATAAGATTTGAGATGTGTTGCCCAAGACACCACAGATTTAGTAAATCTACCTTGTATATTAGCATTCGTATTCCTTTTATTTAGACCTGCATACTATGGAGGGCATAGAAAGAAGAAAAAGAGCAGAAGAAAGACAAACAAAGCTTAAGGAGAGCTTTAAAATACACACAAGTAAACAGGTGAGATTGGCCATTATTTCTTAGACAGGACACACCAGGAATGAAAAATACACAGCCTACTATTCCTCGGAGGAAATGATGCATGAAATAAATGTTATTAGAGGCCCAGGGGGATGCTTTTCCTTATTTGTTAATGTACCTCATGTTGAAAATATGCCAAGGGCTGTCAGCACTGGGCTGCAGAATTATAGGAAGCCTTTCCTCCTGAATCTTATGGTGAGCTGAAGGCATACTTACTTCCATTTTCCAGAGTCAACACCAAAATGAAAGTCTACATTCCTTTTTCTCTCTTTCCATCTCTTTTCATTCCTCTCCTTCCTGGCCAATAGTTGACAATGGAATGCCTTTCCAGGATGAGTACCGCATGTCAACAGACAACCTTGAACACTTCCAATTTACCCCCAGAGCATCTTTCTTGCCGTGAATGAGGAAGCATCATTCTCTTGCTGTGTCCATTGAGGTTACTTTGTAGGAAAAAATGATTGCAGCCAAGGCCATCAAAGTGGCAAGGAATGAATTTGAGTGTTCCCGATCTTTCCTCCTGATGGTGCTGGAGCATTAGCACAATGTGTGTCTGTCAGTGAGGGAAAACAATCCTACTCAAACACATTTAAAAGATTTGGAGGGTGTCTCTTCAGTCTTATTAGTGTAGCAGAGAGAGAAAAAGGGAGGGAGAAAGAGCGAGAAGTGCCGAACACCTGGAATTTGCTGCCGTAGCTGACAGGTTGCAGCTTGCTGTTATTCTGCCTGTGTCTGATAACACTTCGTATTTAATACTCTCGAATTGAGCTGCACTTCCTCTCTTCTTTTCATCTTTCAAGGTTTGTGCCCAAATATGGCTTTATTTCATCCTTGATTTTCCACTTCACTTCAGATGCTCAACCCTATGGGTTGGGCAGGAAAGGCAGTTTGCAAAGTCTAGGGCAGGACTTGTGTCTAGGGGACTCAGTGAGCACCTTCCTGGTGTGTGTGCATGTGTGTGAGTGTGTGAGAGAGAGAGAGAGAGGAGAGATCCTCTAGTAAGCCCTTTAGAGCTTGCTTCTTCCATAATGGCAGTCGTGATTCCATCATATAGATAATTTGATAGTCTAGTAAACTTAGGGTCCAAGGGTCACAATATTGACCTAGGCATTCACTCATTAATCCATCCATTAATTCAACAAGTATTTAGTGATCACAACTGTTACATGTGCAACATGCTTGATTATCAGTTCTTTTCTCTGGGATTTGCTCTGTTTCTGCCCAAAACTTAATACAGTGCTGCGCTTATAATGGATGGTCATTAAGTGATGGTTGGTTGTTCTTGAATCATCCAGTCCCTTCCTTTGCAGCCCAGGAAATACATAGCCACTATATTTCCATGTGTCTGAGCACGGTTCTCATAAAAAAAGTGCCCCAGCCTTCTACAATATAGCAAACTCTAATTACTTGTGTATGAACACTCATTTTGGGTTTGACCAACTTGGATTTGAATCCTGGATCTGCCACATTTTTGTGTGTGACCCTTGGACAAATTACCTGGCACCTTTGAGTTTCAGTTTTTGTACCTATAATGGCTCGATTCCTATTGTTGTTGTTTTTACTGCCACTGTCTCTGGTAATTTCTTCACCTCTTCCTTCATTTCTGATCACCAAACATTTCTCTACATGCTTTCTTTGTCATTTCTAGAGTTACGTATTCCTCGTCCTCAGCCATTGACTGGCAAAGCACCAGACACGTACTCGGTAAGTACTTATTCATGCATAAAGTTTTGAATCTAACTTTCTGGGAGTTGATAAGCAAAGGATTCCTCCCCAGCTACTTTCCACACTCCCAAGTGGTTTCAGTGGCTGGGAAGGGAGCAAGTGGAAGGTCCGTTGGAGAATTAGCAAGAGATTGGCTTTGTGTGATGGGGCTATTGAGAGAAAACATGGAGGAGCTTATTTTTTAAGATAATAGAAAATTGCTGACTTTTTTTGCAATTAAAATTATATTCCCTTTAAGTACTTGTTTTAAGATTTATTCAAATATTTTTAGAAAATAAAATATTTTAGTTTAAAATTATTTTCCCAAGTGCACAGTTATTTTCCTAAAAAAAAAAAAAGAATATATTTTGATGGAGAATGTGGAATATTTGGAAAATCAAAAGTTATATGTAAGGTGGGTGCAGTGCTTTAAGTGTTATTCTGATATTTCCTTAGGCAATGTGTGTATTGTCTTTGGGTCTAAACTGTAGGAAAATTCATGACTGTATGTATTCTTACAAATAGTCAATTCTTTGGACCTAACTTCTGCATCTGAATTTGAAAGAAATTCACCAGCTTAAGTTTTTTTCAAAAGTCCTTTTACTGCAGCCTCTTTATTCATCTCTTTTCCTTAAAAGTGTCTTCTAGTTTTGGTGTGCATTCTTCCACTTTATTTTTTGTGCACTCTTCAGTTTATTTTTCGTTATATCCTTATACATCAAAAGTTCCCCAAATCTATTCTACCACCGGATTTTGTAAAGTTGTATTGGAACACAGCCATGCCCGTTTATTTACGAATAGTTCATGAATGCTTTTTCACAACAGCACAGTAGAGTGGTTGAGGCAGAAACGAATATGCCCTGAAAAACTGAAAGTATTTACTGTCTAACCTTTTCCAAAAACAGTTTGCCAACTCATGGAATACAATACAATCTCCTATTGATGAATATTTAGGTTGTTTCCAATATGGGGCCTGTAGGACTCAATGCTTCCTTGAATATTTGTAAAGTGCTCGCTTGTCTACATGTAAGGGTTTCTCTACATGATATGCTTAAGAGTGGAATCAAAGGGGTCAAAGGGTATGAACATTTTTAACTTTACTTGATTTTGCTAAATTGTATTCCAATCTTCTGTCAGCTCTTTTCAAAGTGTTATGGGTATTATATTTTCTGCCAATTGTCTCTCTTTCTAAATAATAATATAACAAGGCATAAATTTGGGGGTCGTGCTTTCTTTCCCTGTGAACTTATATGCCTTGTTCTGAATGCTTCAGTAGAGAAGTCTGAAGCTGTCTAATTTTTGTTTTTGTTTTTTTATTCCCCATGTGTGCCTGATTAATCAATCAACCAATCAATCAATCAATCAATTAATTTTGCTTGTGTATACCAAAGAAAGATTCTTTACTCTTTTTCTTTTATTTGAAGCCTAGGAACACAACTGTTTCAATCTGTATCAATTGTTACTGGAACATGGCTCCCTTTTCAATGTAAGTAATAACGCAAGGCATGAGATAACATTTTCCTCCAATTTTTTACTGCTTATGCCAGACACCTGGGGGTACCAGCCATCCTGGGTCACAGTATTAAGTTGAAAAGTGTTCACCCAAAATTCATATCCTTCTTGGAACCTTAGAATGTGAACTCATTAGAAAATAGGTCCATTGCAGATGTAGTTAAAAGATGAGGTCATACTAGAGTAGGGTGGGCCCTTAATCCAGTATGACTGGTGTCCTTATAGGAAGAAGAGAAGAGACACAGAGACAAACAGCCATAGAGGAGAACGCCATGTCAGTATGGAGACAGAGATTAGCCTGATGCATCACAAGCCAAGGAATTCCAAGGACTGCCAACAACCACCAGAACTCGGAGAGAGGCATGGAACAGATCCTTCCCCAGCACCTTCAGAAGGAACCAATTCTTCCAACATCTTGATCTTGGACTTACAGCCTCCAGAACTGTGAAACAATAAATTTCTGTTGTTTAAGTCACCTGTCGGTGGTCCTTTGTTAGAGCAGCCCAAGCAAACTAATGTAGTCATGTTACTCCAATTTTAGAAATTGGAATTTCCAAGACCATGTAAGGGCTGGCTTCCTTATGGTTCCTCCACACTCCAACCATAGCCCATCAGGCTCCAACCCTAAGCGTGTGGCTGTTTACCAGGGCTCCCACCCTTGGCAGGTCTTGGACAACTGCTTTTGCTGACTACTTTGAAGAAGTCCTTTTAACTCTACAGGAGCAGGCATCCTCTCTTGGTGTCCCCTCTCACGCTCGTGCAATTTTCACTGCACTTGGCAGGTATTTTTTTAAATATATGTTTTGGCTTGGGTTCTAGGTGATTCTATTTTCATGGAAAACACAGTATTTCTTTTGGTCTCCCTTCCTCCCTTGTTTTTGGTTTATATAGGGGAAAAGAAAGAGGCAGCATTATCTTTACTTATTATCTTATAACTGCCTCCCCACAACACATTTTTGAGTGGAAAGTTGCTTCTTGAAAAATTTTTCAAGAAGATCAAGAAGATAGGCATTTTAGGATGACTGTTTCCTTTGTGATGCCTTATGCTCTTTGAAATAGTTGGCTTAGATTTGCAGCAAAATAGCCAAGGTTGTATTTCCAGAATACACATCCTCTTACTGGTTGGGAATGAAGAGACAATTTGGAAATGTACCTCTGGCAGAGGACGCCATCCTGAAATCATGTTCTTGCTGTTGGATAGTCTAAGTCCACCAAATCTATGAGTGCCTACACAGGTTCTCTAAAGGTGCTGCAAAATGACCAGGTCTACTTATATATCTAGAGTTTCTCTGTTTTCTCTTTCTTTTATAGAAACAAAAACTTGGCCCAGTCCTCTCACTTGGAAAGTCAGAGGGTTAAAAACTCAATTAATATTTGACAAGTAGGAAAGCAGAGTCCTTGGACCTGGTCCTTTATGACAGATCCTGCAAATCACCAGAAGTGTGTAAGGAGAGGAAGGATGAGATGAGACACAGGGCAAAATTTGTATTGATTATCTTTTAACCCTTTCTGCCTTCTGTTAATGACTAGTTATTAATAGACGCGTCATTCACTATTACTAGTTGAGGAGCTTTGAATTAATTGACCCATTTTGAGGGCACAGTTTAGAAAGATAATATTTCAGAATAGCCATACTTATGATGAATCATGAATCAACCAATGTATAGCTAAGGTGTAGCAATTCTTTCCAATTATTTGCTCCAGTTCTTGGAGTCAAGGTATACCATGTTGAACTTATTATGTGTTAACATCTTTCCCCAGGACAGCATGTTCAGGCTTTTTTTCTGTTATTACTTGGGTCATCCTTTACAGGCTAATTCTGAATTCTGCTGTGTCTCGTTTAAACTGATCTGGCTAAAACTGAACTTGGTCCTTAGAATCAAGTGGGACCGTGCTTTTGCTACATGTAATGACATCTCTCTAACGTCTCATATTCACTTTAAGGGATTTGGGGAAGATTATTGGAAATGATTTCCAGTGTAGCATCGTTTTTCCTTATCTCAGCTGAATTTCTCTCCTTGGCCATCTTTGTGACTTATTTCTGCCTCCCTCACAATTTCTCCTAGCCTTGACAGACTGTGTAATTATTTTTTTATCAGCACATTTTGCACTTCCATGTTGTTAATAAATATATTGAAGAAAATTAGCACCAGAGGATTAACTATAATCAGATTCTTAAGGCAGTAACTATTAACTTTGTCTGAGGCTGAGGAATGACCATTGATTTCTGGTGTTTAGTTTCTGTTTCTTAACCAGTTCTAAAAATCCATAATGAGATTTCACATTTTGCCTTGCATCTTCACCAAGTTTCCCCAAAAAAGGACTAAAATCTTTTGGAAGCCCTAATTTGTTTTGTGCACTCATTTTTCCTTTATCTACCTTGTTTTAAAAGCCCTTTTAGAAAATTTTCTAAGCTAAACCATCACAATCTCACTAATACAGTAATGTCTTTATTACTGAAAACTTACTTCTTACAGGTGCATTACAGCATCATAGTTATTATCCCTACGTGCCTAGCCCATCCTCAATTGCTGAAGAAGTAGAGGCAGATGGAAGGTCTATCTTATCATAGGCTTGCAAGGGGGCAATTTATGTATTCCTAAACTGTGAGCTAGGGAAGCAAAGGAGTAGATTAATAGACATCACACTCTTCCCAAAGATACTTACAGATAAACTCAGCCTAGGGATTTTAGAAAGTTGGATTTACTATATCTTAGAAAAGTGTTTCTAGAAAAATCATATCTATATAATTTTAAATTATACAGCATCAGGTCTGTATTTCTTTAATCTTTGTCACTTTTTATCTAAAGACATCCACAACACGGGTCACTGGGTTTAGAAAAAGAAGTGTTGAGGCTGGAAACAATCTTGGCATGGCTTTATAACAAGTAATATCTCTTTCTAGGCACCCAAATAAATTTGAATTGGAGCCAAAAGACATTTTCAGTGAGAGAGCAACACAGGGACAGATACAAATGTGTAGCTTGCTGATCCTGGTAAACAACAAGGATGGGAAAATTGGATTAGATAAAATAAGAAACCCCTTAGACATTCTATCAAGGTGTTCCCTTGAATCTTGCTTCTCCCTAGTTTCTGAAAGAATTGGACAACAGGAGCTTTCCACACCTCTTATTTAGGGGCATGCCAAGAAAATCCACCCATTCTGATTCCCATTTTCTCCAACCCACGGAGCCCCACAGCATTCATGACAAAACCAATTCTCCTCTCATTTGTCATCTTTGTGTGATGGCCCTGAATTCTTACCCTGGTTTTACTACAGACCCTTAGAGAGCTGATAGATGCCCCTCTTCTCAGAGCCTACAGGTTTAGGAGTGGTCTGTGACTTGAATGTGCAATATTACAGTCTCTGGCAGATGCGGCAGCAATAACAATCAATGCCTTGCTCTCGTTCATCCACTCATCTTCCTTCCTCTGATCTATTAAAACTTTCCTATATAATCGCTCTGCATGTGCTCATGACTTTCTCTGAGGCAAGAATATGAGAACCATTAATTTTACTTTATTAAGAAAATAAAGCAGGTTTAAGAAGATTGAGTGATTCTACAAATCACTGCAGAAATACAGTGAAGAGTAGAACCATGTCTTCTAAGTTGAGTTCTAGTAATCTATCACATGGGTCTTCCTGGGTTTCCTTCAAAAGCTGTTTGTTGTGAGTGTGACTCTATTCTGTGATGATTCTAGAACTGAATGATTCAAAATCCATTACTGGGTATTGAGGTTTCAGATAAATTGCTAGAAGAGTCATGGAGATTGCTAGGGACTGAATGTTTGTGTCCCCCCAAAATTCATATGTTGAAGCCTAAATCTGCAATGTGATGGTATTTGGAGGTGGGGCCTTTGGGAGGGCATTACCCTCATGAACGAGATTAGTGCCCTTACAAGGGGATTAAAAGACCAGAGTTCTTTCTCTCTGCCATGTAAGAACATAATGAGAAGACAGAGATCTTCCCTAAAATCTATACAAATCTCATTTCCAGAAAAGTGTGTGGTGATCCCCTAGTACCTACTTCATTTCTTTTCTTTTGTGTACAATGGCCAACACAAAGATTTTTTTAAAGGTCCTTATCTGAGCCTTAACCGTTCAGCACTCCCCTATGACTATATCATGGGCAGTGCGTGTTCATTTTTAATAATCAGATATGTTCTTAGGGACTCAGGGATACATATCAGAGGTTAGTAACTATAGCTGCCTTGGCTTCAAGATTTTTAGAAAAGTTGGTTTCTCTCTCTCTTCTCTCTTGCTCTCTTTCTCTCTTTCTTATTGTGCAACTAAATGGACATAAATCCAATATGTACAGCTAATAAATACATTAAATACTTCAAATTATGACTAATCCTGCAAAGGATTGCCCCTCTGCTATAATAGTTTTGTTAGGTAAGGTTACAAATTTGACAAATAGAGGTGATTTCTGGCATATAGTTGACAATAATATTTGTTAACTTGATAAAAAAGACATTCATTTTAGATTGCTTATAAGTATATATGGAATTTTCTGATCTTCTCTTTTCTTCTTATTCTCTATATCTCCTCATTCCCAAAACATACTGAGTAGACCAGGGCAAGTGTGCTCTTATGATTTATGCTGATGGTAGTAAAGGGCTACCATTAAATGAGTACTCTTTTAAAGACAATAAAATTAGTGCAGAGAACTTTACGTCATTTCATTGGCTCAAAAATGGCAAAGTTTATATTATTATTCCATTTTAAATATGAGAAAGTGTGGTCAGAAGCAGCTTAAGAAATTACAGATAGCAGGTCACAGAAATCAGATTCAAGCCTAGATTGGTCTCATTCCAGTCTGAGCTCTTCCTACTTTGCTGCTAACTCTCCACTTGTCAAATCGCAACATCTCAGGGGTATGAATGTATTTCTGTGAATGTGTTGATGATAATGGTGGAAAAGGAAGAGAGTGAAAGGGAAGAGAGAATAGATTTGCCTGCCATATTCTGATTCTATGGTTTTCATGACGTCGCCCATGATGTAGGGGAGTTGATGACAGAAGGCACATCAAGTGTCCTGTATCCTTATCTACATTACACTCCCAACCAATTGGCATACGGATTTCTCTAATGTTTGTTACAGTGCTTCATGAAGATATACCTTATTTTGAACGATGATCTGAGTAGACATGTAAGAGATGATATATATCTAGTTTTAATTCTTCTGCTACTTGTCTATCATACGGTACTTTAGTTCGTGCATTTTTATATGGTTTCATACATTTACATTTAGAAAGTTTTTGTTTGATGATATTTCTCTCCCTGTGGTTATAGCAAGATCTGTCATGTCATGTCTTTCTGAGCCATTGGTGATTTATTGTGTCTGCACTGTTTGGAATTTTCTAAAAATGTTCAGACAACCTTACCAGGGTTGCTTTCTGCTTCTTATTTTTTGCTGTCACTCTTTTTCTCAAGGGGGTGGTACAGAGTTGGCTATGTGACAGGATGAGGGTGGGGGAGGTACACTTTGCCTCTGTAAAGTTTCAGTTCACGAGGAAGGAGAATTGCTTTAATTAATGTGTCTCCTAGGAAATCTGAGATAGAGTGGGACAATCTCATCATAATCAGAGCTGTCCCCTACCTAATTAGTGAAATATTAAAGCAGAATTGCTTAAGTCAACCAATCTCACGTTCATAATCAAATGTGCACCCCAAATTTGCATGCATTCTGACCTGGCCTTTTTACTCTTAATTTATTCCAGGGTCTGGGGTGAAAATTACTTCAAAAAGCATTGTCCTCCTCTAGAAATGTGCAAGTAGGCCTGGTGCCACATTAGTTAGCTGAGCAGATTTGTGCTATCTTGGGTGTTATCTTTTCCCCCAACCTCAGTCCAAGATGCTTTTTGCCAAAATTCATTTGTTTGTTTTCTTAGTTTGGTCTTTAAGGCAAAAGCCAGGGTCTCATAAATTTAAGAAATATTTTTTAACATACATCTCTGACAGAAGATGTGAATAATTCTTGCTCTTAAGGGTTTTTTTTTTTTTGCCCTTTGACATCATTTATTAAATGACTCCTATTCATAATAGAAATTTGTAGTTTTGAGTAAAGCCTTAGCGTTTCCTAAATATTTACACACTGAACTGTTTTGGTCAGAAAGGCAGACATCTCACGAAGCAGAGTCCTGTCAGATTTTGAAGGGAATGGCTTTCTCCCAGGTCAGAGGGCTGCTCGAAGTATGTCAAATTGCAATTTGGCATTTCCCCTTCTGGTTTTAAAGGCCAAAAAAAAAAGACGTCTATAGAAATGAAAATTGGGTATGTAGCTTTACGTAAGAACTTATGAAGTATACGTTAAAGTCTAATGTAGACTTAAATTTCATGTTCTTTAATGAGTATTTATTGAGCACATATTTCATGCTAGGTGCTACGCTAAGTGCCAGCGATTTGCCTTCGAATGAAGGCGAAGTCTCTGTTCTCCTGACATTTACATTCTAATTAAGATGGAATGGACAGAGAAAGAGTATCCTGTATCAGGGGGTTGTAAGTACACCAGCCAAAATAAAGCAGCATGAGAGGCATGGGGAATGATGGGGGTGCTGTTGTATAAGGGACATCAAGCATACTTGAGAAGACACCTGTTAAACAGATACAGAACATTCTTAGTTTATAGTCACTCAGTTTACAAATTAGAGGCACATATGTTTAGCAGCTCCTATCACTCCATCAGCATAAATGGCCTCCCTCTCAGTTTTAGCAAAGGACCAACCAGGTCCCCCACTGCGCCATCTTCCTAGCTCCTGAATGCTGAAGTCATCTTCCAATACTTGAAATCTATGCCGTTTCTCGGAATCTTTTCCCTTTCTGTCCAAATCTGCATCTTTCACAGGATTTTGATGGATGCACAACTCAGGACTTTGGCCCTAGAAGAGATGAGTTCACACAAAACATTTGTTCACCATTGAATCACAGAGAGTCAAAAGTCTCTGTTAAATTTCTGCTTCCCTTGGAGTTACTTATTCCCTCTAATTTTACATCTGTTTCATTTATTTTTCTGTAAACTTCTCATTAATTAATCACACAACTATAAACTCGTCTCAATACATCAGGGGATCTCTCTGTTCAGTTATTTATCTCAGAAAGTCTTTCTGTCCCAGTGTGGACTGTGGTTCTCTGGGCCTGAGGTGCAAATGTCCTCTTGAGTCTTCCTTGGACCTTCATCCAGGAAGTTCCCTGTGCCTCTCTCCATTGCTCACTGAATCTCGTGTCTTCCTCTCTTTTGGCTTATTTCTTGTTTTGGTGAAGTACAGCTTCTAGTAGCTTGCTAGATCCTGTGAATGTATTTGTACCATCTGGAAATATCTTTATGCTATACTCACACTTTAATAATTTGACTGAGTTAGAATTCTAGGTTAGAAATAATTTTCCATAGGACTTTGAAGAAATGTCTTCATTGTCTTCTAGGTTCCAGTTGTCTTCCCGCTTTTGAGAAGTCAATTGCTATTCACATTCCTGGTCCCTTAATATGTAGCCTGTTTTTTTTTTTCTGGAAATGTGTAGTATTTTCTTTTTTTTCCTGGTCTATATTTCCAAATGATTTAAAATTATATGCGTTAATGAGGATATTTTTATTTAATAGGCTGGACACTTGATGGTGTTTCTCAAGGTAGAAATTACTATACAAGAAATTTTATTACATATCCCCTCTTTTTTCACTGTCTTTTCTAAAATTCCTAATATTTGGATATTGGATGCTCTGGATTGATCTTCTAATTTTATACCCTTTTATATTGGCCATCTCTTTGACTTTTTATTCTACTTTCTGGGAAATTTTCTAAGCTTATTTTTCATACCTTCTATTGATACATTTTCTAAATTTCTGCCATCATAACTTAATTTCTAAGGCCTCTTTCTTATTCACTGTGTATTATTTTTATAGCTCACTGTTCTCATCTTATGTATTAATGTCTCCTCCTAACTCACAGAGAATATTTTTGGAAGTATGTTTTCCCCCTGCTGTCTGCATTCATTGTGTCTATTTATGACAAATTCCTTTTCACCTTTTTTTTTTTCTCTTTTTCTTTCTTTGAGGTCTCAGCTTCCCTCACATGTCTGGTGATCCTTGTGTGTCCATTCATATATAAAGACAAGGCACTGAAAAATGTGAGATTGCTGGTTAGTGGCCCTCACTCTAGGGAGATGGGGTGGAGATCCACCCTTTTCATTGGCAATACCCTAAAGGTTAGTTTCTGTTTCATCGGGTCCCTCAGAGAGGAATCATCCAATCTTCTGCCTGCGAAATGTAAGCTTCTCTATCAGTATCCTAGGAACCACGTGGGGAAGGAGCTGGGATTCTCAGTGTTGCTGTGCAGGTTTTCACCCAAACTCCATTTCTGAGATGGCCCCTAACCCTGGCCCAAGAGCTGCCTGGTCCTGAGTCTAGAGAACATTCTGTTTCAATCCCTTCTAAGAGTGTCTCTTCAGTCCTCTGCCAGAGTTGAGGAATGATTGCCTGGGCATAGAGTTCTATGTTAAATACAATTCCTTTTAGTATGTTTTAGGCAAAGTTCCATTACATTCTTGTATACAGTGTTCCTGGTGAGACAATAGATGCTGATCTAATTCCCATTTCTGTGACCAGCTTTTTTTCCCCTGGAAGCTCTTGGAATGGTCTCTTTGTTTCTAGTGTTCTGATGAAGCAATGCAATGAAAATGTATTGACAGTCACTATGTGGGAGGTTCTCAGCGGATCTTTTCATTCTGACCAGTCATGTCTTTCTACAGCTCTGAAAAATCTTTATTATATCATTTCTTTAACATCCTCCCTGTTGCATCGCCTGTTGTCTTTCTGAAATTCATCTTAGTCAGATATTTTACCTCTTGAAGTGATCAACTCTGTCACTTATCTTTAACCTCATATTTTTTCATTTCTCTTTTAATTTTCTCTTGTGTGAGGTTTTATCTTTTAACTATTCTATGAGATTCTTTGTTTCATCAGACTATTTTTCCTGCCAAGAGATGTTCTTGTTTTCTTATCATATGTTTTATGTTTGTTTTTGATGCCATTCTGTTCTTGTTTTGTAAATTAGTATCTTTTTAATTTCTTTGAGAACACTAATGAGAGGTTATTGTTCCTATAAGGTTCTCTTTTGATTCTTTACTAATTTGTTCCTTCATATTATGTTCTATGTTACTTACCTTGCCTTTCTCTTTCACATTCCATTCTTTCCGCAAGTTACTTTTCCTTGTGTTAGATTGAGCAACCACAGAGTTTACTGCAATCCTTGTCTTGTACATGTACTAGCAGCTTGAGATGAAATAGAGAGGTCGTGATTAAGCTTTGAGACCACTGAAATGAGGATGTATTTGCTTTGCAATCAATACCCATGTGTTTCCTTCTTTTTATTTAATAAAGAGCCATCATTTTATAAAGGGGTGGTGGCTTTCAATGCCTGGCTGTCAGATATTCTACTCGCCAGAATAGGAAGGAGGGGTAAGAAAATTCATTGTGGTGTGTTCTGATTTTCAATTCATCTTCCTGTCTTCAAGCTTTGTGTTCTATTCCCAACTTCTGTTCTTGGGGTTTAGAATGGTGAGACTCCAGGGTTTTGCAAGGAAGCTCTCTCTGCTGCTCTAGCCTACCTTGTATTTTTTCTTATTTTTCTGGTATTTTTATTTTTATTACAAAGTGACTGGAATGCTTTTCTTAAAATCTTACTTTCTCATTATCTTGATACTAATTCTTATGGATCTTTAATGAATTCTTTTAGATTTCTAAGCATACAACCATATAACATAAATAACATCTCTTATTATTCAACATCTCCTATTATACATATTTGGTGGGTTTCTTCTATTTCGTTACATTAGCCAGAATTTCCAAAACAATAACGACTAATAGGGTAGAGTGGACACCTTTTCTCATTCTTGATTTAAATATAAGTATTACTAGTATTTCTCTCATAAGCCTGAAGTTGGCTTCAAATAGGTATTGTTTATCTAGCTAATATCTAATTGTATTGTTTACGATTTCTTGTGATAACATTTTATCGGGAAAAAATTATTACTGATTTAGTTATAGAATCAGGAGAAAAAAGCATCTTCAATTGAATTCTAGAAACTTATGTTGACTCAAACTCTCACATTGAAGGACCACTTGGCATTTATCATTGGAGAGATATGCATCTTGTAGGGAGATGCTGACTTGCTGATTCATCTATGGAATTCAAATTTTCACTGATCTCCTGGGGCTGACAAGCATAACTTGAAAATTAGGGCACCATGTTTTGATCAGCTACAGAATAAATAAGGAACTGAAATCAGTTGTTTGAAAGAAATATGACTACAGGGTTTGTGTTTGATCAGCAATCTTCAAATTTTTAGTGAATGCAAGTTATCTGCATAAAATTTCTTGTTTGTTCTTTGTAAATTTTTCTTAAAGAGTGGCATTATTAAAACCTTGGTTCCTTAGCAGTTTAACTGCTGATTATCCAGATAAATAGTTTGTTTCAAGGAGTTTCAAGGAGTCTCCTTCCTGGAGACCCAAAAATGTTAAGAGACCAAGAGATGCTATGCAAGTCAAACAAGGCCTCTGTTCAGTACCACTTACATTTTGGTATTTCCAGGCAGAGATATTAGATACTCAGGGTGAATAATCAAATATACTTCTTCCCACATTTCTTTAGACTTTCTTGTATTCTTCCTTGGTTTTCTGTGATGATACCTCTTTCCTTCTTCTGTCATCATAGCTATGCAACATGCTGTGACCACCCTTTATTATCTAAATCATGCTCCTGTTTGACCCAACCTAGAAAAGGGAAGATAGTTGCAATGCTAAAATAAAATATGCAAAGATATTATAGAAAAAGTTTAGTTTTCTGGGCTCTGGTGGAATTGATTTTACTTGGTTTGGTTAAGCAACCATATTTACAAAATTCTGGAGTGGTCCAGAATTGAGAGTGTCTTCAGCCTGGGGAAAGAGAGAAGAAAACAAAACAAAACAAACCTTCTTTCTGAGTGAGTGCCAAATGGAGCCCAGGACCTCTAGCTGGACTTGGATGAGCCTGGGGACACAGAATCTTCCGGGATCTTGATATTTCCACAGGATTACAATTCTCCTTGGACTATTGCTTGCCAAATTCCTTCCCCACACATTTTACTATGAGCATCTAGTAATTGGGGATTTCCATGTGAACTGTCACATCTGTGTTCAGGTTCTGCTTACCCCTTTGGATTCCGTAGCATAGCATATGTTGAGAAGGGAAGAGGTGTGTGAAGTTTCCTGGGAGTGGTCCCACATGGATTTTCCTTAGAGAAGCAGCATGTGAAAAGATATCACTTGTTAGTTACTCCCCATCCAGCCTCTACCTCTACCCTGCTCTACACAGAGACATAAAAGCCAAACACTAACTCTGCGTGCCATTGAATTTTCCCCCTTATCACTTTCCTCAGGGGTACAAAATGCTGATGCAGTTGAGATCTCGAAATAAGTGATTTACAACTAAAATGGCCCTCTGCAGTGAAAGGTCTATGAGAGACGGGAGAATTTATTTGCTGAGTTACTATGCAAATTTCACAATTAAATCTTAACTCAGCTCCTGAGGGAATATCAAGGATTACTGAAGGAAAGGGGCTTTGACACGATTTCTAAAAAGGAAAGAGAGCAAAGAAATAGCAGAATAGTTGGCAGTTTCTCAGCTCTGCTCCTACACGTCAGTCTCTCAGTGGGAATCACTATGGAGAGAATCAGATACAACAGGGAACAGAGAAGATTTAATCAGGGGAAAGGCAAAGAAACCCACTTTCTTATTTGTAAAACTGAATTAATGAGTTTTTTAAAACACTCGTCGCAACAGCATGCTGTCCAGGGGGAAATAAATTCGAAGTCACACAGCCACTCATCTATTCCTTTATTCCTTCCTCACGCACCCTAATCCCTCTCCTTCTTTCTGCACATTACCCACACTCTGGTTGTGGAGAGCTGATCCTCCCCCTGTCTCTCCCTCCACTGCCTCCAGCCCCTCCTGACTACCCATGCTTTCTCAGCCGGGTAGTTTTAGCAAGAGACTTCTGTTTTGACAGGCGGTCTCTTGGGTCGCTTCACTGAAAAGGCCAAAGCTCCCAGCACAGCTAAAATCTTTGCCTTTAAACAGCTTCTCACTTCCCTGAACTGCATGCAAATAGGAGCACTCTCAGAGCTCCCTCGCTCACCCGGGCTCCCTGTGATCGTCCCAGCCCTGGGAGACCACACTTTGGGGAAGGCTTTTGAAAGACTCTCATTCCTCAGACCCTGGCCTGCTGGTGACCGGCCAGGCTGTCCTCAGAGCCCTGCTCCCATGGTACTCTCAGGCCTCCATCTTCTGCTCCTTATAGGAAGAAAGGTTCCTCCTCCTCTTTTCCGTGTTCAGCTACACATGAAAGCAGCTGGCTTGTCCACACTGGCTGGTAACTAATAGTGCCGTGACAACACCCTGGCTCATTAGCTCAGTTTCATCTCTAAGAAGGAAGCATATTTCCTCTTCCAGGAAAGAGTAAGTGTGGTAGCCAGCTCGCCCCATGCACCAGCTATTGAACAATCTGCAGACTGAGATAGGGTGAGTTGTCTGCATCTTAGAAAATTAGGAAAGTGAGGTTGAAAATTCCTACTACTCCCAAATGTCTATTTTTTTTTTTTGTTTAAACACTTTTAAAAAATTTTATTGAGGTCATCATAGTTTATAACATTGTGATTTCAGTTGTACACTATTATTTGTCAGTCACCATATATATGTGCCCCTTTACCCTTTATGACCACCCCCCCAACCCCCTTCCCCTCTGGTAACCAGTAATCTGTTCTTTTTATCCATGTGTTTGTTTATCTTCCACATTTGAGTGAAATCATACAGTGTTTGTCTTTCTCTGTCTGGCTTGTTTTGCTTAACATAATACCCTCAAATTCCATCCATATAGTTGCAAATGGGATGATTTTGTCTTTTTTATGGGTGAGTAGTATTCCATTGTGTATATATACTGCATCTTCTTTATCCATTCATCAGTGGATGGGCACTTGGGTTGCTTACATGGCTTGGATATTGTGAATAATGCTGCAATGAACATATGGGTGCATAAGTCTCTTGGAATTGCTGATTTCAAGTTATTTGGATAAATACCCAGTAGTGGAATAGATGGATCACCAAATACCTATTTTTATTACTTCCTTTTTTCAAGCCCCTTCCCTGACAGAAATCCACCCCAATGAAATCATTTGGAAGTAGCCAAAGGGCTTGGGGCTTTTCGGTGCCTCTGGCTTGGTCTGTTGTATCTGGGAGAGCCTACGGTAGACAGGAAAGACCATAAAAGCAGCAAAGACAATGGCAAGTTGTGAACAGGTTTCTCCTTAATTACTCCACAGGCTGAAATAAAGGAGAGCAAACAATTCTGGGCTTTCTTCTTAGTCTGAGGAGTTTTCTTGACTTGGTTGCATTTGATTGCATGTGCCTTTCAGAATTTTACCGATTGTGCCTCTCCAGAGCTTATTTCTATGAGGAAAATATGTATATTTTTCCTTGAGGTGGAGGTAATTTCACAAATCTTAATAAAGTTTATCAAGATTGATATTGATATTATATTGGTATTGATCTTATATTGATGAGCATTATGTCCACTGAGATATCATTTATGATAACAACAACAAATTACCATTGCAAACTTTCCTCATCCCAGGGAACACAATGAGCTTTCTCTTTCAACAAATAATGAGTTTCTTTTGTCCAGCATAGCTTTGGTATAGAAAAAATTCATAATTACAGCTTAACACCTTGTAGATGGAGACCTCATTCTGTGGTACTGCTGTACAGAAGTTGTACATTTCAAAAGAAGATGTTAGACTCGGAGCCCTTTGTATAGATGGCTTTTTGTTGTCATGTCTATGTTATATCTTTATTGAGTGAGTTATTTTTCCAAAATGCCTTCATAAGTATCTGATTTGATGGTTATCACTGCCCTTTGAGGCAGGTGAGACAGGTGGGCTATAGGTGGATTATCTGGAACTCATATGTGATGGAGTGTATTTTTCATTATAACATAACCTCCTTCCTCTGCTACTAAATGGTTAAGAGAAAATGAAGATTGTACCAGCTTTTCCTGAGAAATTAGTGCAAGCAGCTGGAAATTCAACACAAATAGCAGGAGTCACAGAGATTCGTTGCAAGAAGGAACCTCAAGCATTGTTTATTCTTGGATGCCACATGATGCCCATCTCCTTACCACATCGCCCATGCATGGAGCAGCAGACCCCTTACAAATACTTCCAGTGACAGGGCACTCTCTAGTTTTGGGAAACACACTGGATAGTTGAAATACAATTTCTTAGATTGAGCATCATTGTAACTTCAGGCTTATGACAGAAACACTAGTAATACTTATATTTAAATCAAGAATGAGAAAAAGTGTCCACTCTACCTTATTAGTCATTACTGTTTTGGAAATTCTGGCTAATATAATGAAACAGGAAAAAAACCCCACCAAATATGTATAAGCTTGAATAATAGGAGATATTTTTATAAGTTGTATAGTTGTATGCCTAGAAATCCAGAGAATTCATCAAAGATCCATAAGAATTAGTGTCAAGATAATGAGAAAGTAAGATTTTGAGGAAAGCATTCCAGTCACTTTAGTAATAAAAGTAAAAGTCTCAGAAAAATAAGAAGAAATAGAAGGTAGACTAGAGCAGCAGAGAGAGCTTCCTTGCAAAAGCCTGGAGTCTCACCATTCTAAACCCCAGGAACAGAAGTTGGGAATAGAACTTGAAGCTTGAAGGCAGGATGACGAATTGAAAGTTAGAACACACAACAATGAATTTTCTTACCCCTCACTCCTTTTCTCACAAGTAGAATGTCTGACAGCCAGGCATTGAAAGCCACCATCCCTTTATAAAATGATGGCTCTTTACTAAATAAAAAGACGGAAACACATGAGTGTAAGGAGCACTTTGGCTCTTGGGGTAGAATAGACGTCAGTGAGGGATGCGAATCAGGCAAAATTGGAGGAAGGAGACAAGTTCAGAGGCTATTAGAGTAATCCAATGGCTTGAGAGCAGTGGGGAGCAAGCAATACATTCTGAAGATAAAGCCATTGGGATATGGGGTAAGATGAAAAGAGGATTTAAGGATAACTCCTGGATTTTAGGCTGGGCCAGTGAGAGGGTGGAACCACCACTTAACTTAGATGGGAAGGACTGTAGGTGAAACAGAATATGGAGAAATAATCAGGAATTTAGTTCTGGGAATGTTAGATTTGAAATCCCTAATCCATGATATTTCAAATATTTAATGACAATTGCCATGCCCAGATAAATAATCAAGTATAGTCAGTTCCGCTGTAATGGATATATGTGTCCCTAAAAAATTATCATGCTATGCAAAATTGCACAATAAAAACCGTAGGGCTTATGGAAAAAATGGGGTTGAGGCATAACATCCAAAACCTTTTTTGGTGATGCATCAAAAATAAAAGAGCATGGTGTCACACATGTTAAATGCTTATGAAACACATAAATATGGCACTCTGCCCTGGAAAACCTAGAAGTTTGCTTGTGGAAGGGGGCTTTAGAAGGGTTGCAGTGTATGAGTTATTGTGAAGTGGTGAAAGGAGGATTATCTGAAATGTCATGGAAAGTGGGAACACCAGATTGGAGATGAGTGTGGTTTATTGTTCTTGGTTCAGTGTTGGCATTGAACGCCACAGGTAAGCAGTCTTTCACAGTCTTAAATCCTGGGGCCTATTTTTCTGTCTTTGAGATGAAGGTCCTTCAAGGCATACATTTATAATAGATACCTGTGTCATCAAAACTGAAAATCTGGTGCAGTATATAGCCTTCTTTAATTAACTTCTGTATCACCTGGAAATTCTTTTATGGATCTGAATTGTAGCAATGTTTGAAACCACTAAACCAGCCACTACTAGCATCAAAAGGAGCCACTTCTGCAGGATTTAGTGATCTCTATCGAAAGTCCTAGAATACAGGGAGTGCTTTCCTTTTTTGCCTGCGCTGCTCGGCGTTTTGAATCAAGACGCATAGACAAGCTTGGAATGTTGAGTGTGTATGTGTTGTTTTGTTTTTTTGCCTTTGTGTGTGTGTGTGTGTGTGTGTTCATAGAAACGTTCACAAATACCAAAGAATAGCAAAACATAGCCTTTTGGAATAACACACACAGTCAACCAGAGTGGCTGGTAGATGTTTGAGGTGTGTGCATGTGTATTTCTACACAGCTCAGTTCAGCTGGATGGGGTTTTCTGTTTCTCAGGGACAAAACCAAGCATCAGCAAATACAAAATTCATGTTATGCTCAACTTGTTCCCTAATATATCAATGGCACTAGAGCAAAAATGCAGTTTTAGACAAGTATTATGGAAGAACTAACCATACTAATACTAACATAGGAAAATTGAAAAATACTAGAAATTTAAATTGTGTAGAAAGCAAATTTAAGAGTGCTTCTAGTATCTGGTGTAAGCTTGATGTAGAAGAGGGGCATCCATGGTCTAAATCCAAATGTGGCTTAAGTGGGGCATCAGTTTATGGAAAGGAGGATTAGTGAGAAATCTGCTCCAGATCTCACATGGGGGAAGAGTTTCAATAACTCCCAATCTCTAACCTGCTCTGGGCCTGAGTCCTAAGCAGCTGAGAAACTTCCCCTTCAGATGAGATCTCCCATGGCCTTCCGGCCCCAGCAGGGCTGAGGAGTAAGAATTGCTTAGTAATTGCTTGCCCTGTGCAGAGCTCTTCCTTGACCCTAACCGGGCACATTAGCACAGGCCCAGAGGCCCACCACCTAAATGAAATATAGCTCGACGCACAAGAAGCCCGAATCTCAGCAAATAAGAACCACACATAAAAATGAAACCTCGGTCCCATATGTCTTTAAACCCATGACGGTTACTGCTGATATGATACTGCGGGGGAAAATGACTTAGATTGTTGTTGGGTAGATGAATTTTTGGGGTCTCTCTGTGCAATTTTCTTTAACACAGTGGGTCTTTGTCACTGTAATGAAAACTGCCTTCAGCTGGAAGGAAAAAGGGAGGAAGAGAAAGAAACAATAGCGGCCTAGAAGCAGAATTTTCCAAATAAATTAAACACTTTTGAAACGCGGGATTTATCTTAGAAACACTGATAAAACCTTTTCCGTGAAGGTGTGAAGATCTAGGCTCTTGAAATTAGTGTAAATAGCAATATTACTGCTGCAGGCTGCGATGGAGATCTTTGAGCGTATGAAAAGACACGTATAAAGAGAGGGACAACAAAAGAAAGGGTCACATCCAATAAAGAGTGTTTGGAAAATCTTGGGGAAATTTGTGCAGCTTTAAATAATAACACCTTTCACTCTCAGTTCTTCACAGTTAGTGTATAAAATGAAGCAAAAAGAAAACAACAAATGAGTGGTTGTCACGTGCTTCATTTCCATGAACAAATGCGGATTTTTCAGTGTATCTTCTATTCGGTGTGTGTGTGGAATTCTGTGTTAGTCTAAGCCCAGGACCCCAAGTCAGGAGGTCTGAGATCTATTCTTAGCCAGTCATAGCTGTGACATTTGATGCATCTCCTATCTCCTACCTATAAATATAGAAACCACTCACCTCTAGTTTGTTGGTCCGATAGGGTGAGTTGATACATATGAAAATATTTTTCAAGTAATATGCTGATCAAAGATCAAGTATTATTCACACGGGAATATGGAAGGAGGAAAAATGGTCAAGAAAAGAAGATTGCTTTAGTTCATCAGCGCCCATGGGAAATGTGTGTTTTGCTAGTGGAGAAACTGGGGCAGCTGGGCATGTGGAAGACAGAGAAAGACAGTGTGCACATGTTCAAGTGCTTATAAATGCAAGGGGGACAGCCCTTTATTAGGCAATAGATATGCTGAGTTTCAGGTTTATGTTACCAGGAGACTCGGAAAAGTTGAAACTCAGCCTAACTAGGGCTGCCAATGGCCTCTAATGAAAATTTCCATTTGGAGAGACTAGATGTTGACTTGGCATGACACCAAACAAGCGGCCCGCTGCAAAATTTTACACCAATTGTATTTCTCCTAATTAAACCCTGTCTGACCTCAGCATTAAGAAACAATTTGTTTCAGGATATAACCAGCACACACAAGCAATTACATTCTGTTTGCCCCATTAGCATTATTTGGCTCCTTTGCTATCCAGGGCTGCTGCAGCAGCAAACGTTGCCCCTGAGCCAGAGCTATAAAAAGCCTGGAGTGTTCGGAGGCTTTCTCCCCCATGCTAAGAACTAAGAATATCATCATATTTTAGCCAAGCCAAAGATTCTGGGAACAGTGTGCTTCTGTGTTTATTATAAGGGAGTGTCTATATATACTTATATGAATATTTTCTATGTGTTAAAAAAGACACTACTTATAAAAAACCTGAGGAAGCTATAATAATCTAAGTTTATAATAATATGAGCTTATCTGGTATGCTATTTTTCATTTTCCCATTCAGCTATGACCCTTGTACTTGCACATTTTTGTAGCTGTCAGACTTGGTGAATTTTGGATTTTAAACCCCCAAAATTAGGTCCTGCAAAGCTTTGGATGGGGTTGAAGGCAAATGTTCTTTTATAAAAGGAGTATCATATCCATATCACGGGCCACGTGAAATAGACAAAGACCCTCAAACCTGAAAACTCGCAGCAGATTCACTTGTAAAGCTCATTTCGGCGGCAAAGCTCTGGTCCAGGGATCAAGGAGGGAGTTTGGTCCTCTCGGCCCTGCCACTTACACCTGCTGGATCTCAAACTCATCACCTATCTCTCTGAGTCTCCATTTCTTCAATACCTGAGATATTTCTTCTGTAAGGTTATTGCAGAGATTGGTTGAATCCTTGGTCGTGTTTCTACTTGGTCTTTGAAAACTACAGAGCACTGAATAGATATTAGAACATTCTTCATTCTAACTGCATTCTAAATCTTTCAGTTGTAGGCTTCTATTCTTCTGCCATACTTGATTTGGGAGCTGTAGTGGGAAAGATAGGACGGAGGGTGCAATATATTCCAAGTAGGAAGGAGATGATGGAAATGAGGAAAGAATTCCATGCAATCTATTAGAGTAAGCATTAAGGTGGGTGTCTGTCCTCAGTTTTTGTGTATTTTTTTTACCTCTAGTGCCTTGGACAGAAATTTACCATTGATTTCTTGACTTCAATTTTTCTACCTGTAAAATGGGAATTAAACCATCTCCTCCTTTTTTATTTCACAGAGATACTATGGGAATAAGCAAGTCTTGCCAGTTAAGAGCCTTAAGAGTCTCAGAATGCGGGTGTTATTGAAAGGAGCATGATTTTCTTTCTCTGTACTACAGTGAGGTGTGTGAGAATGGCTCTGTGACACTTCCTCTTCAGAGCGGTGTTTCTCTCTGTGAATCAAGAGCACCTTCTGTTGGCAACTGTCTCATAAGCCTTAAAAATAAAGGTACATTTCAGCATTGAAACTAACATATAGCAGACTGAGAATTGAGAATAAATGTTTATCGACCTTAATAATCCATAAGGATGAATAGCCACCCCTTTGTCCTGTCAAGGTTGAAGCCTATTGTTATAATGCTGCATTGTCACAGTGGTCTAAAAGTGTAACAGATAAACTCATATTTTGAGGTACGGGGTCCAGAATGTAGCATGTTACAGGAGAGCAAGGTTGTACTTGGAAATAGAAAACTTCCCCATGAGGCCAATCTCAGACACTTACTAGCCAGGTGGCTCAAGAAAAATCCCTTAACTTCACCTAGTACCAGCCTAACCCCATTTAATTTTCCAGATCTCATTATCCTCTTTTTGTTTTTTCCTACATGTTGCTCACAAGTCAAAAGTACTGACATACCTATTTGTATTATAGAGTTGGTAGATCAGTGATTCTAAAAATTCAGAAATCAATCATCTGAAACACACATGAAAACCCAGATTCTTAGATTCCCTTCGAGCTGCTTACAGCTGGTGTGGGGCCCAAGAATCTGCATTTTTAAGAAGCAACCCTGATGAATTTGATGCAATTGGGCTGCCTCTAAAATACACTTGATGAATATTTCAAGCACCCAGAACAGTGTCTGGTGCATAGTAGGCATTCGATATGCATTTGTTTTATTAATGCATAAATGGTGGTCTAATCTATCCACACCAAGAAAGACTCCCTACCCAGTGGGAAGTATAAAACTTACTGATTGGGATAACTCTCTATCTAAATATTAAATTGTCAGTTTCCTATTAGGAGGAGGTGGAAGGTAAGAACTATTAACAATCAAGGTGGTAAGCCCTGAAAATTTAAAAGGAAACCCCTGACAACAAGACCCCTCTGAGTGCCTTTAGAGTGATTACCACTTCTCGCTTTTTGACAAGCATTCTTCGCTCTCTCCGTTCTTTCTCTGGCTCTTTGACTTTGACTTAATTCACAGCTCTGGCGCTGATGCTGCCCCATCCTGCTCCTGGCATCTCCAACCATAACTGATCTTATTTTTCCCCTTTGCCTCTGCAATTCCCTCCCAATCCATTGCTTTTTCTAACATTTCATTGATGCTGATCTGGTTTCACCACAAGCTACCTAATGGCAGGTGAATTCACGAGTTCTCTGCAGAGCGTTGCCGGTAAAATACAGGACACCCAGTTAAATTTGAATTTCAGAGAAACCTCAAATATCTTTTTAGTATAAGTATGTCCCAAACATTGCACAGGACATATTTATAGTAAAAAACTATTTTTGGTTTATCAGAAATTCAAATTTAACTGGACATTCTGTATTTTTATTTGCTGAATCTGGCAACCCTATCTCCGGATGATCTTGCTTTGTATCTTTGGTTCTTGTGAATCTCTGATTCTTCATTGCCAACGTTAGCCTAGCCTTCTGATGACTTATTTTGTGTTGCCTTTTCATATCTGCATCTACCAAAAGTCTTCATCTTTCTATGTTCCTAATCTTTCCATTTGCATCTTCCTGCTTCTTGTTATCCATTTTGGTTTCAATCCATCATTTCTCTCTAACCAGTATTGACTCGATTGGAGACTGTTCCAGATCCCTATTTCCAGTTTTAACACAGTCTGTAAAATACAGTAGGGTCCTCTGGTGTAGGTTTTCTCCCTATGATTCCCACCTGGCTCCTAGTCCTGGAAAAATAAACAGGAGTAGCTTAGGAACAGCAATCTAGTTGCAAAAGTGAACTGAGCTGCAGTGGCATAACACTTAATACTATATTGGATTAGTCATGGCTGCTCCCGACCAGCAGTGGTCATAAATGGAAACAGAGACGCCCATCCTTCAGTTCTGTCTCTCCTGCTGTGAAATCAAGACCAATGGAGGATCTTTTTCAAGATCTTGAGGATGACTCTTTCCTTCTTTTCCTCATTCCCTGACCCTTCCTATCTATTTCCTTCATCTCCTCATAGCCTAATTATTATTTAATTTTTTAAATTTATTTTTAATGTGTCACATGTATGTAATTCATACAAGACTTGCTGATTCTCTCTGTATTTTCTGACTGTCAGAGGCTATTGTATTTTTACTTAATAATAATACTAATAGCCTATATTTATTCAGTATCTTCTAACTGCAACCACCATGCCATGCATTTTACTATATATACAGTCCCATTTCTGTCTCACGTCACTCTTATCCCCATGATATAGAAAAGAGAAAAGCGGATGCGTAAAAGTTAAATCACTTGAGCTAATTTACATAATTTGGATCCAGCTCTAACTGATATCACAGGCCTGCTTTTAACCTTATGCTGCACTTCCCTGCATGTGACTTATACCAGGTTCTAAGAGGAGTAAGAATTACTGGCTATTTAAGATATTTACAATACTCCTTCAAGTTTGGGGTTATAAAAAAATCAACTGTAATCTGGGTTTGTAAATCCAGCTACAGAGACCCATAGTGTTCTGTGCCTCAATTTCTGCTATACTTACCCCACGGCTTTGATCTGGCATCTTTCCCAGAGTCCCTCACTCATATTACACCTTTGACAGTGCCAACCATGGTCCCCATCACTGGTGTATATTTTTTATCATGTGTAACTGAAATGAAGTCCCCACCCCCCAAAAAAAAGCTTTCTCCTCCAGCTACAGGATTTATAATGTTCTCAAGGATTGGATCTAAATTTGGAGCAGTAAGCCTGCTGAGACAGTTCATTTAAGTCTGGAATGTTCTTGAATTCTGTTCAGGATTCCAGAATGTTCCAGAATTCCAGGATTCTGTTGTAATTTTACCAAAGTCCAAAATTTCTCTGTTTCATAAACACTACTTCTGGAAGAAATTGACCTCATATCTACCCCTGATAGAGAGCATGATAATGGCAGAGGTGGACTAGAGTTCCATTTACCAAATTATTGCCCAAACCCAAATTTGTTTGCACTTTCCCGACCTCTGCTCAGGGTGTCATCCTGGTTCCAAGAAGCAGTGTGATTTGTTGACTTTGCTAGAATCAAGGAAGGGTGAGGAACATCTAAAGTCACAAGGGTATTTTATTTTTAGTATTGAAAATTTCTCAGTGAAATACTCTGCTATAGTCTTAAAATCTTGCCTAGTTTCCATAGAGTACCTTCCTCTCTGGGTCCCTCACTCTCTAAAAGCTGAGGGATTTATTATTCTCTGGGGAAAGTGCAGCATGCAATTTGTAAAATTCCCCTTTGGACGTGGCCTCTCTGGTTAGCCTCAGATTGAGACGTCAAAGACCAACATGAAGGGCACGTGTGATCTGTGAAACCCAGGATGCAGAAAACTTGTAGGAAGCAATAGCGTCTGCCTACAAAACACACACATGTGCATGCACACCTGTGTGCGCGCACACACACACACATTCTTACGAGCTTACTGAGTTTTTTGGGTTATCGTGTGGGCAACTCATCCTGAGGTCCAGTCTGCACTTTGAAGACGTTTCTACTTCTTTTCTAGTTCATTGTGGGCAAGTTCTTGGGGGTTGACGAACTAGGCAAGAGTTCATCGGAAAAAGGTCACGATCCAATTAGGTAACTGGAAGAAAGAATTAATCCCCTCAGTTAGAATCTGGAAAGGAGGAAGAGCGCTGTGTAGACGTCGCTGGGTGGAACCTGACACATGGTGATTTAAGGAGGCAGAAACCCATATTGGTGAAGAGCCCTGGCTGCCTGGATTTGAATTAAGGTTCTACCATTTACTACATATACATCTAGACTCCACCACTCTAAAGGCCTTTGTGGCCTGTAAAATAAGGATATTTGTATTGTCCAAGTAGTGACCGGTGCCAGGATTAGATGAAATAATTATGTTAAGTGCTTAGCAGGGGGCCTGAGACATAATAAGTGATGAAGATGATGGTGATTGTATTAGTTTTCTATTGCTGCGTAACAAATTGCCACAAATGTAACAGCTTAAAACGACACAAATTTGTGACTCACAGTTCTGTGGGTCATAAATCTGGCATGGCTCGGATGGGTTCTCTGCTTAAGTTTTCTCCAGGCTGAAATCAAGATGTTGGCTGGGCTGGGCAATATTCTGGAGTTTCTAGGGAAGAATATGCTTTCAAGCTCGTTCAGGTTGTTGGCTAGATTTAGTTCCTTGTGATTGAAGGACGAATGTCCTCTGTTTCCTTGCCTGCTGTCAGCCGAGGCCTCTCTCAGCTCAAAGTCGCTTGCATTTCTTCTCATGGGGGTGACTCCATCTCCAGGCTAGCAGTGGTGTGCCAAATCTCCCTGTGCTTTGAATCTCTCTGACTTTGTTTCCTGCTACTAGCCAGAGGAAACTCTCTGCTTTTAAAGAGCTCACCTGATTAGGTCGTGCCCACTCAGATTTGTATTTTAAGGCCAGTTGACTGAGGGCTTGCTTCAACTATCTGCTCAATCTCTTCCCAGCAATACCTTGATCTGTGCTTGATTGAAAAACTAGAGGACAGGACCTTTGAGGAGGACATTTTTAGAATTCCACCTGCCCCGGTGATGATGAGGGTGATGTCAATTGATGACTCAATCTTTTGGCTAGTCTTTGCACATACTGCAAAGAGAGGGTTGATGCTAAGTTTGGAGGCAGATGGTAGAAAGTGTTTAATTATTCTGTATCAGAAAGCAGAATTCTTTTCTTTGCTTCTGAGAGGGCAGGGAAGAGTTGGGAAATGAGAACTGGGTGGAAAGAGAGAGGAGAGAATGGAGCTAAGCCACATAGCAGGGAAACTGAGGAGTTTTAAGAATCAGGTATTTCATATTATATTTGAGATTTTTTTTGGCCTGTTGTCTTCTCAAACCTCCCCAGAGCGCTGCGTGTGAGTAGCTTTCTGTGACGGTTTGGGAAAACTGAATTCCAGAGCTGAGTAGATGCAGTGCTGAAGAGAACACCATGAGATTATCTATGCACTACACGGATTTGGTGGAAGAAGGAGCTCAGAGCTAGAGGTGGCCCCTGGACTTTATGGAGTCTTAAAATGGGCATTGCTCTCTCCCCTAGTTTAGAGTGAGGGTTTGTTGCAACCTTCCCTGATCTTATGAGGCACTGCAGTCACAAAATAGTATTCCTATTACACAGGCCTAGACCCCTCTGTTTTGGGATGAGACAGTGTAGGTACTTCTTCCTCACATAACCAGTTCATCCATTTATCCACCCATTCAGTCAGTCATTTGACAAACATCTCTTATATATAATACAGGGCACTATTTTAGGTATTGGAGATTCAGCGGTGAACAAAACCAAGGTGCTGGAGTTTATGCTCTGTTGGAGATGGAAAATAGACAAATAAACAAGTACAAAATAATATAAGTTTAGTTATAAATGCTAGGAAAAAATAAAGCCAGGTAAAGGAATTGATGCTGATGGTACACACTATTTTAGATGAGGTAGTCAGCGAAGGTCACTCGGAAGTGACAACAAAACAAATCCTGAAAAACATCAGGAAAGATGGAGAAGTTGGCTGTAAAACCTTAACTGAGTGGGTTAATGTGTAGCGACCCCAGGAGGAGGATGAGCAGGGAGGGAGTGCCAGACAGTTTTGCGACTTGTGTTATTTCCTTTCTTGCTAAGCCTGCTTTGAAGTTGCTAGGTAAATACTTCAAGGACTATTAATTATTAATGAAAGTGTGTTCTCAATAGGTGCATGGAAAAAAACCACAAATGTCATGATTTCTGAGTATCCCCAGCATTGCCTGGGAGATCAAAGTGGGCTGTGTCTGAGACGTGTTGGGAGCAATATTCTGAAAGTTGTCTCACCAAAATGGTTTGGGACCTGAGTGTAGACTCCCTTCACTAATGTTATAAAAAGAGGATGGATTCTATCAGTTAAATTTAGCCATCTCCCTCACTCCTGCCCTTACCACCTCCTCCCCTAGTGTTTCAGAGCAAGATAGAATGGTTTTCGTGAACATAAACCAAATCTTAGATAATAGTGTGTCCTTTGAATGCTGGATTAGGCTTAAGCACTGGAAGAAACAACAGTGGGCTCATTTCTAGGTATCATATGTCAATGGCATCATGATAAGAGGTATCCAGAGGGTGAATGGGTGGATGTTGTCTTTATTTAGAAAAGAATAAATGACATGAAACCTTTTATGCAGAGAGATAAATTAAGAGAAAGATGGCACTTAGCATGATTATAATTCTCCTCACTGGATTCTGAGTCTTGTGAAGATAGGGACACCATCATATCCCCAGAAGCTAGCCCAGACCTGGCATGTTATAGATACCCAATAACTATTTGTGGAATGCATGAATGGTGATAAACAATAAAAATGTATTTTTCCAAGTGGAAATTTTTGTGAGAATGGGAATAAATAATTGTCTATTGCTCTGGAAGATACACTAAAACAATGATACTTCTTGGATCAGATGCAGTTCAATGAAGGGAGAATTTCATAATTCAAATTGTTAAATAGAGGTCACAGTTGCCTTAGGAGCAAGCAAACATCTAGGCATTGCAAGTATTCAAATGGAGGATGGATGACCTCTGTCAGTTGTGTAATGGAGGACATTCCTCCATTGAACAGGAATTTTTTCAGGAGACATTTAGGATCATTTTAATTATACTAGTCCCTGATCCTAAATGTGGAGGTTGGGCAATATGCATTCTGGAAAGTGTGAAATTCTCCAAGATACTGGCTAGGGATATTATAATGGCAGAGCTGAGAAAACACTCTAATTAAACGAGGGATATCGTGAAGCCATCTGATACCCATATAATTCATGCTCCACCCATTCCTTTCCTGAATCCCTCAATATTACTCTCTTAACATGATTTCTGTTCTTGAGGTCCCAAAGTACAGCCCACTAAAAGCCAGAATGTGGCAGAATTTAGCATTTAGCAGTGGTAAGACGCTACCGCCCCACTGAATGATAGAAGGCTCTTCCTCTCCCTCTTTTCGCTCATGGCCTGTGAACGAAGAATCAATGAAAAGAGTTTGGGGGCAGATGAATACCACTGAGGCACTGTGGCCCAATCCTCTCCCTTAAACCATTTGCTTTTAACTCTCTCTTGAGCAACTGTTCAGTAAAATTCTTCAGGGGAAGGTTTGTTAAAATCATGTCCAAGAAAATAAACATAATGAATGAACAATCTCTGGAGAAAGCCTTGACATTTAAAAAAAAATGTAAATTAGTCTCACAAGGATGTGCTACGAAATAGGCAAAGTGCATTCGTACAAATGAGATATTTTGACAGCGATTATAGGAGCCATCTCCTGGGGACCACACCTGAACTCTTAAAAGCTGAACCAAAACCCAGTTGTGTACCCAGGAATCTAGAGTGACAGATTTGAATGTATTCCACTAATAACTCTCCTCACCCCATGCCTGCATTTCAGTGCACGGTTCCCCTGTTGTTCAATGAGCTTTGATACAAGGATGCTGGAGCATGGCTTTGAACTCCTCTGAACCCAATTATATCCAGCCATTTGGAAGTGCCATGGTGGGATGACGGTGGAAGAGTGTTCTCTGAACTAGCGCACAGAGAGTTCAAGAAGGAGCTGACTGCGGCAGGTCTGGCAGCCAATTCATACATGGAACTCTGCTGCCAATGGCACTGCTGTCTGCCAGCCTGAAATGAGGATGGAAAATAAAAAAGGGAAATTCAATTAGTTAACCAAAAACGGATTGAGCAAACTGAAGGGGCAGCTGCTAGCAGCTTCTATTCTTTGATTTCCACCGGAAACGTCTTGCTACAGCACGTGCTCCTTGCACTGGATGAGTGTGTTAAAGGAACGTTCGTCCCCGCAGTGAGAGAAGGCATCTCTCCTCCCCAAAGCGTTTCTCAGCTCTTCAATCATAACGGAAGTCAGTTCTCCAGGTGAGAATCCCAGCCTTTTTCTCTCCAAATCAGCTTGGGACCAATTACAACGACCCCAGTAGAAAAAAGAGGGGCCGACAGGCGGGCCATTGCTCTTCTCCCATAGGGTAGGAGGTTGACACACTCTCCTTTCAGACAAAGGGCACGCTCCCAAAGAGAATAGTACCCAGGATAAAAAAAAAGAGGGCTTTTGTGACCAAGCTCTAAGAAAACAACCCGTATTTTATTTATATCATAAATCTGTTTTGTTTTATGGTCTAACCGTAAAACCTTAAAATGACATTTTAAATCTGGATTCCCTAACATGGGTCTGTTTTAGTTGATTGAAGCGGACCTGACCTGCAGGCCCCTAAAACTGTGTGGCCATTCACATTTGTCCTCTTTAAAGTTTGGAGGGGTCACGGAGTTAGGAGCTAGAATGGTTAACTTCTCAATTTTGCTGGAGGTGAGAAATCACCAAACCTTTAAAATGTAGCATTAGGTTTTGTTAGATTCCTGGACTCTTCAGACAATAGGTAGGCAAAATGGTTTTTCCTAAGCGCCCAAAATATATAACGGAAGATGGTTTCTCCATTTTTAGATTGAGTGAGGTGAATAGGCAGGTCTTTCTGTGATGTGAGCCTTCCCAGCGTCTGGCTGGGCAGATGTGCTGTTGTTGGGACATTGCAGCTGTGGGGAGGAGTGGGACCTGCCCCCAGCGCCCAATCCCCATGCTCTGGCATCTGGGTCCCCTCTGCCCCATGACTCCTCAGCGCTCTGCCCTTCTGCCTGCTGCCTCTCCTCTCGGTGCTCCGCATCCCACCTACTAGTTTAGCAACCCTCCAATTTTGTGTCAACCCAAAAGAAAACCCTTCAGCTTTAGAGCTTTGGGAGGAGGACACAGCCGCACACTCCTCCTGGAACCACCAGCACCTGGCTAGTCTTGAGGGAAATAAACCCTTTCTCTCCTCTTTATGGCCCTTTATCCCCTTCCACTCCTGCCCAAGCTTTCCTCAATAGATCTAAACTTGCCCAACCACAGCCTGAGTGGGAGATTGTCTTACTGTATTTTCAAGCTCTGTTTTTAGCCCTGAATAGAAGCTGATAACTACTTCCTTAGTTCAGAAAGCCCAGGCTCAGAACACAAAGAATTCTTGGTACGGGAGTGGGGAAAATACCTTTCATTTATTTCTGCACAAATTAACCTATTAATAAAATTTTCTGCCGTACTGACATCAGCGTTTCTCTATTGCACGGATCAAAACAAATATCTTTGACTCTTTCTTCCTCCTTCCTTCCAATATATGAGAAACAGCTACATTCTTTCTACTACTTTTCCAGTGGCTCTTACACGTATGCTGTAAGACGGTAAAACCTTCCTTTCACCCAGCCTGCTTTGGCCCTCTTTTTCTCCCTTTGTGTTCTGACAAAAGCCTCCTAATTGGATTCTTTCCCTGTGGTCCTTCTCCACTTTAGGGTATCATATAATAATGGTCTTAGCTCCTATGTGCCAGGAAGTGAGCTAAGCACTTTGCGTACATTATCTCAGTGTGTCTTTACTCGTGCCCTCAGGGTGAAGGATTGTTATTGTGCAGATAATCCATTGATTTTCCTTTAATTTTCTTGAATTTGCAATGGCCTTAGTTTGCCTACTGCATAAAGCCCAAATACCTCTAAGACGCCCATGGTATGACATCAACCAACCTTCTAGATTTATCTAACAGTTACTACCCCTAGTACTGAACCACCTGAATGACAGAGACTTCTCTGACTATCCCATTTTTCCTTTTGATTGCCTATGTTTTTTTTCTTTTTTTTTTTTTTACCTATCACTCTTGTCTTCTGCCACTCCTTTCTTTGGAATGGTCTTTTTACCTTCCATTCAAACCTCACCTGTGTAAATCCTAACCATCCCTTGGTAGACAGTACTAGTTGCTCAACAAATATCGATTTTCTCTTCTTTCTAACCAATAGAGCCCCAAGTTTGTGGTAGAAATGAGCCTCATCAAAAATATTCCCATCCTTAGATGGAATGGAAGCCTCCTAGGTTGGTCATATCATCCAGTTCAGGCCAATACAATAGGAGAAAAAGCTTGAGGGCATCTGTGAAAGTTCTGATTTTCTGGTATAATAGGCACTTCTCTCTTCTGGTTGTTCCCTTCTTTCTGCCTGGAACGTGGTTGCCATGCCTGGAGGAGAAGCTGCCATCTTAAAACCAGGAGGTTGAGAGGCACATGTTAAGGATAGTGGAGTAGGAAGCAAAAGGCACCCATGTTTTTTGGTGACTTCCTTGAGTAGCCGCACTAGTTCTGGACTGCATATCTCCAGACTTTTTGTTTCATAAAAAAATAACCAAATTCCATATGTGGTTAAATCATTGCAATCGGGTTTCTACATTCAGATGAATATAATTTTGACACACCACCCTTCAAGGCTAAATGCAAATGCTATATAATTTATGAAGGCAACCACCCTAGGCTAAACCATAGTCATCTCTAACATGGAATAGAGAAGTAACCTCTTAATCTCTCCTGCTTTAGCTCTTCTCATCAACATTTCTACTGTATATTATCTCCTGCACAGCTAGAGTGATACTTTAAAAATATATACAAGATTTTGACAGTCTCCACTCAGCAATCCAACCTCCCAATAACTTCCCATAGTCATGCTTAAAATAAAACCCAATGTCCTTTCTATGTATGACAATGCCCTCTATAAATTGAGTCTAGCGTATGTCATCCTCTACTACTTTCCTCACTCCCATATCCCTTGGCATTCTTACAGGTCTGTGAATAATCTCAGTATTTTCTGACAGCAGTTTTTTTGCACTTGAATCCTCTTTCCAAATATTGGAATCCTCACTCTTTCAATTCCTTCAGGTCTCTACTTAAATATCAGTCCTTAGAGAGACTTCCTTCATTATCCTTTCTAAAATGTCATGCTGACCTACACTCTCTCTGCTTATACAGTATTATTTTTTTGAGGCACTTCTACTTACGTTATATTTTTATTTACTTATATTTATTATCTGTCTTCCTTATTAGAATGCGAGCTTCATAAATCAAGGACTTACTTCTTTATCCACCACAAAATCTCTAACATTTAGAATAGTGTCTAGCACATAGTAGGTGGTCAATAAATAATTATGGAATGAATAATTGGAAGGAAGGAAGGAAAGAGGCAAAGAAGAAAGGAAACAAGGAAGAAAGGAAGGAAGGTCACAGATCTTGTTTAGGGACTTAAAATAGTCATAGTGCTCCTTACGTAAGAGAAAATGAAGGGCTGAATTAGAAGTTGCACTTCCTTTGAGGACGTTTTCCCAAGAATAAGTGACAATTACTTGAGATAACATCTCCCTGGATTTCTCCTTACATCAGGAGATGGTAAAATCACTAAAGCGAGCTATGTCGACACCTTGCTCTTGCAGTTGCTAGAAGGAGTGGTGTTAATGTTGCCACAGCAACAGTACGTCTTATGTAAAATTTCCAACTTGCTATAGATGTGGTAGCCAGTTTAAAAGTTTTCTTGGGGATTCAATAATGTACGTTGCCTTCTAATTTTGCTTAACCAATTGCTTATGGTTAATAAACTATACATATAGTGCTAAAACTGCTTTTGAACTTTGTCCCTTTGGAGGGAGACTAAAGAGCACTTTGCTATTTATATAGAACAGTATTCCAAATGTAAATTTCTGTCATAAGTTCTAGTGCCATTGATCTAAGATTTGGGAGACAAGATTTGTAACACACTAAATAGAAAATGACTTTGTATCCATCTGTGTGGTACTCTGTGGCCTTGACTTCCTGTGGTCCCCATTCAAAGAATGTCTTTCTGTCTTCTAACACATCGTATTGCTTCCCTCTTTGCGGGGTCTTTGAATTTTCTGTTTTCTCTGCCCAGATACACCCAGACATTTTCACAACTTATTCCTTCTCTTCCTTCATATCTTTGCTCAAATTGTACTTAAAGAGGTCTTCCTTGACCATCCACCATAAAATGCTCAAAAGTAGAAACTCTCACCTGCTTATATCCTTTTACTTTCCATTCCATGATTATCTTTATTTTCCTTTATAATTCTGTTTACTACCTGTCGCTCTTCATACATACTTATTTGCTTACTTATTTGTCTCCCTCATGAAAATATCAACTCCATGAGGATAGGGATACCTTTTTGTTGACTGTTTATGAGTAATATTCCATTGTAAAGATATATAACAATTTATTTATCCATTCAACAGTTGGTGGATATTTGGGTTTTATCTAGTTTGAAGTTCTGTTGCAAAGCTGCTAAGAATATTTATATACAGGTCTTTGTGTAGATGTATGTTTTTACTTCTTTTGGGTAAATACCCAAGAACAGAATTGCTCTATCATATAGTAAGAGTATTTAAATTTACAAGAAACTGCCAAATTGTTTTCCAAAGTTATTCCACCATTTTGCATTCCCACTAGCAATATTTAAGTGCTCAAGTTGTTCTGCACCCTTGCCAACTCTTGGAATTTCAGTCTTCTTGATGTAACTGTTCTAATAGGTATGTAGTAATATTTCATTGTGGTTTTGATTTGCATTTCCTTGATGACTAATGATGTTGAGCATTTCTTCTTGTGCTTATTGACTATTTGTACATATTCTTTGATGAAATGTCTGCTGAAATGAAAATGTTTTGCTTATGTTTACTGAGGTTGTCTGTCTTCTTATTCTCAATATACATTAAGACTTAATGTAAGAACAGTTACATGAAAGACATTCCTGCACATTTCATAAAATTGTTGTTGAAACTGCATTCTTTACATTCTTCAAACATAGTTTCTTGTATAAGGAAAATTTACTTCTTATACACAACTAGTATGATCTTTTTTACCATGAAATGGGAATTGTATTCTTATATGATTTCCAATTTTCCTTAGAACAAAGGAATTTCAGTGCCAAATTTAATGGTTAATCATGGGAAATTATATTATTCTATGTTTTTCATATATGTATTCACTCTCCCACATGCTTTTCTAGTTTTCTATTAAGTCTTTATGGTTTTATTGTGTACCAGCTTTTAATTAAGCAACTGCAAATTTCGTTTGAAAGTTAATGGCACATATTAGTTTTTTCATATTTGAATATGAGTAATGCTACTGACCCAACACAGGAGAATGCTAGAAATCTCATTAGTGTCCTGCCATTATTTTTAGTCTTCTTGGATTGATATTGTCCAAAATGGCCTTTACACAAAACACAGGCATTAAAGTAATTATTTTCTTGGGTTTAAATAATCATTTTTTTACCTTGAATATATACAATTGTTTATACTTAGAGTAGCATTTCTCAATATGGTATATAGTTTTATGCTATTTTATGAAAGTAGGATAGCATTTTCTAAAACAGAGTACATAAACTTGCTCTTTTAGAATACATGTCTCTCTTTACAGATAAAGTGTTTTTTTTTTTTTTGTGAGGAAGATTAGCCCTGAGCTAACATCCATTGCCAATCCTCCTCTTTTTCCTGAGGAAGATTGGCCCTGAGCTAACAGCTGTGCCCATCTCCTTCTATTTTATAGGTAGTATGCCTGCCACAGCATGGCTTGATAAGCGGTGCATACTTCCGCTGCCGGGACCTGAAACTGCGAACCCTGGGCCACCCAAGCGGAGCACACACACTTAACCATTACGCCAGCATGCCACTTAAACTTTTGATGTCAGGAGCCACAGATAAAGTTTTGATGTCAGGAGCCAAGTCTTAAACTTCTTTATATTTCTCATAACCCTAAAAGAACTCCCTGTGCATAGTAAAGTATTTAATAAATGTTTGTTAAATAAGCGTTAGGTATAGTAGCAATAATTACTGACTTTTGTGCATCAGTAATTCATTTATTCAGACACTTATCCATCTATTCTAGGGTAGTTATATGAACCACTTTTAGGGAGCTGAAGAGAGATCGAGAGCTGGAAGGTATAACCGTCATATTCTCCAAATGCAGTTTTATTTCTAGAAATATCATGTCCACTTAGTGATCAAACAAATGAAATTAATAAGAGAAAGAAAATGATGAGGAGTTGAAGCTGCTCGGTGGGGAACCAGGGCTGGAGAGGAGGAGGAGATGATGGTGAGAGACAGAGGGCCCTGATGCCTACAGCAGTATCACGCTCTCTCGAGCTGAATACCAAGGGTTAATTTGCCATAACAAAATCAGCATGAGCACTGCCAAAGAGGCCTGAGCAGACCCTCAAGTAAGTAATTAATTCTGGCTGCTTTCCGCTCTCTAGCTTTCATCATTCTTAATGTTATCTAATTGTGAAATTATTCTTCAGAATTTCCTAGTATAAAGGAAGAAAATGCCCAGATCTAGCCCGCTTTTCTTGAGGGCACGGGTGCCTCTTGCATCTTGGTGGAAGTACCCAAGATGCTGCTAATTAAGGGTGTGTGAACACTTGAAAACTTTTGATCAACTTTCATAAAAGAGCCTACAAAAGACTCTGGAAAAGTTCTTTCTGTGCATGGGGCTACCATTCTAAGGAAAGCATGAGGTTGTCTCCACAGCTTCTCTGGCCTTCAAATACTCACAGTGACCGTGACAGACCCTGGGACAGGGATGCACATAAAAGACAAGTACATAAGAAGGAAGAGAGAAGTCCCTGGCCTAGCTTCTAGTTACTGCTGCTGTTGAGAGTGATAAGGAAAATCTCAGGGACTGTTCCACTGTAATATGCCAAGGCTCCCAATGCCAGGGGTTTTAACTTCATGTCAGTACAACCAGGTAACTAAAGTCTTCATGTTTAAAGGATTCTCTTTTGTCCTTTGTGTCTTCTTCCTTCAAACATGAAGGTCCTCCTGCAGACAAAGTCATTTCTCTAGCCATGACCATGGCAAGAGAGACCAAACAGTCTTTTCCACTGTGATTACCTGGCTAGGCTCTGGGCCTTGGGGTCTCTAGGTAGCCTTGGCAACCTAAGTGCAATGCACTATTAAAATAATGACTATTTTCTTCAGTCTAGTTAAAAAATAGAAGGGACAGTGTTGGATGGCATCCTGGTCACGCGGGAAATATCTCATACGTCTCTGGGGTGAGGTATAAAACTGGAGGCTTGACCTTTTTTGGCCATTAAAGAGTTTCGGGTCCTCTCCTGTCTCTTTGTTTCCTACAAAAGTAGTGGTAGTATTAATTCTGTGGCTGGCTAAATTCTAACTGGGGTAATTATACTGTCACCCTATATTCCCCTGGAGATTCAGTTAGAAAAGTTACTCTTTGATCATGCTCTTAAATCCTACTGCGCTGGGCTTTGTAACATGGCAGGTGAAGAATGGCTATTGGATTCTGCGTGCCTCTCTCTGCTGCGTGAGTGATGCTAATTCTATGTATGTATTCTGCTGAGTGCTTGGGGATCCTTCTGGGGGAAGCTGCTGCAGTAAGCATGAGCTATTATTAGTTGAGTCTCAAAAAAAGAAATTGTTCTTCTAGGCTATGTTCCTTCGATAAATTTCAGTTAAAGCTCCCAACAAACAATTACCAAAAAATTATCAAAAGAATGGGGAAGATTCCTAGAAGTTTAGGATTTCATTATATATATCGCTATATATAATGTAACAATAGGGTAATAATGTATATGTAATATAAAAATAAAATAATATGTGTATCCTATAATGTACATAATGTGTATATATATACATATAAGTACACAAATATGTATATATGTGTATATATATTTTTTTTGGCTAGCAGAGCTAAAAATAAGTTTCTTTACATATGCAACACTTTTTATCACAAAGATCCCAGGTGACCTGATGGTCACAGTTGTTTGTTATTGATTAACAATCTCCCATGCTGACACGGCTAGTGAAATGTGGGTATTAAGGGTAGGATCTAAACTGGGTACCCTTCAGGGGGTTTTGATCTAGAGCCAAAAATTATGACCAAAGATGCTTTAAAATTTTGGTGAGAGAGTCACAGAGCCAGTAATTATAGACTGCAATGAAACTTCCCAAATGCTAAATTATTAAACTCTTAAAAGGAACAACCTAACTACGGAGAGTTTACAGAGCTTAAGGGCTTGGTGAGCACTGACGGCTTAAATAAAATATCTGGCTGAATGAGGAGCCCACTTTTAACTCCAGTGTAACCTCAGATGCATAGCAATAGACACACCCACATATACAAATTTTGGGGGCAAACCTAAACATAACATGAATGCCTATATTTTTAAGTCTCTTCTTTTGTCTCCTTTTCTTATATTTATTTTGGTTTATTTATTTAAATTTATTTATTTAAATTTAAAGAAATTTAAAGAAATAACAGATTTTATAATCCTACTTGGAAAAAATCCAAATGTGTGTCAATAAGGGATTTGTTTTATAAGTCAGATTATATAGCAAAAAATGATAATGTAGAGCCCCATTTGTGATCATGGTAAGATGGCAAGAAATTCAGTTACAAAATCATATTTTTATATATCGTTACATACTTGTGCTAGTATAAATTTCCAAGTGTGTATGTTGTGAGAAATAAGTTGTGTATTTACACCAAAGTTTAACAGCGATTATCTCCCTGTAGTTTGGTCATTTCAATCTTTTTCAGTTTTGCTGCACATCCTAAGTTGTATTTTATAATGAACACCAAGTACCGTGTAAAATGAATTTAAAACAAGACCACAGAGAAAATATAATCCTGAACACACGATGCAATAGTACAACAGCTCAGGAAAGAAGAATTCATTTTATTGGACTGTCTCAATTATCTGTTGTAAAAATCAGTCAAGGATTGGTTTATTCTGAATATAGAGTTTTGATGGTTAGGAAACAAAGCAAAAAGCTATTGAAGAATTGCTCTGAGATGAAACTTGCCAAATGAATTTGAATTCCGAGTCTCCAAGCAGAAATGTCATCAAAATCCTCCAACCAACCTGACTTACCCTTCAATGATCATGTGACCAATGTCCCTTGCACAGGAGACCTGGGTCGTGCTAGAACTGCTGGTGGTCTGTCCTCCTTGGGGTCAGGGAGCCTGAGAGGAGACCGGGAGGGTCAGGGCAGAGACCTCAGGGGCCATGTGGAGCTGAGGCATTTCGGCGATCCTGCAACTCCTATGCTGCTGACAGTAAATAATAAATGAAATATCAAAGGAATGATAAAATGTTAATCAAATCTGTGTTACTACATAGACTCTTATCTAAACTTCTACTATGAGAGACCCAAAGATACTTTCAGATATTACCTTTTAAACTGCCTGCTTGATCTTTGTCTGAGAAGTAGGTAAAAGAGCTGGATTTTGGCAAGTGCTTATTATGTCAGGCATTCTTCCAGGAGCTGTACATGTATTAACTCATTTAAAACTCACAATTAGGGGCCAGGCCGGTGGCATAGTGGTTAAGTCTGGGGGCTCCACTTTGGTGGCCCGGGGTTTGCAGGCCCAGATCCTGGGCACAGACCTACACCACTCATCAAGCCATGCTGTGGCGGCAACGCACATACAAAAATAGAGGAAGATGCGCACAAATTTTAGCTCAGGGCCAGTCTTCCTCAAGCAAAAAGAGGAAGATTGGCAACAGATGTTATCTCAGAGCCAAGCTTCCTCACATACACACAACAAAAAAACCTTAAAGAAAAAGAAAAAGATTATCGGGCCGGCCCGGTGGCGCAGGCAGTTAAGTGCGCGTGCTCCGCTGCGGCGGCCCGGGGTTCGCTGGTTCGGATCCCGGGCGCGCACCGACGCACTGCTTGGCAAGCCATGCTGTGGCGGCGTCCCATATAAAGTGGAGGAAGATGGGCACAGATGTTAGCCCAGGGCCGTCTTCCTCAGCAAAAAAAAAAAACAAAAAAAAAAAAGAGGAGGATTGGCGGATGTTAGCACAGGGCTGATCCCCCCACAAAAAAAAAAAAAAAAAAAAGAAAAAGATTAAAACTCACAAAGAGTCCAGAAGGTAGATGCTGTTATTATGTCCCAGATACAAGCACTGAGGCACAGGGAAGGCGAGCAATTTGCCCAAACTTAGATACCTAATATAAATGCTGGAGTCAAAATTCAAGCCTTCACCTTCTCACTCCAGAGCCGTGTACCCCACTATCCTTCCAGAAATTGTTGACAATGATAGCAGTCTTTGAAAATTTTTCTGAGATTCTGTATCTTCATCTGTGAAACAAGTACAACAACAATAATGTTGACTTCAGAATTGCGACGATTGCGTGAGAAGGCTCACGTAAGCATTTGAAGTGGTATTAGCTCTCTGTTTTTAGATGGGTGGGCCCTTAGATACTAGGCAGGCTGTGGTTACTGGCTATAGAAACATCATATCCATATCTTCCCAGTTTCTTTCTGCAAAAATCAACATGGGTATAAATAATGGTACAGGCTACTAATCCGTTTTCTGCAACGTTCCAAAGCCATAGTTACCACCAATTCAATGGCCATGTTTTCCACATAATAAAAACTAAACACATGACTTGATAAATTATTTTTTTCAAGATTTTGAATTTATGGATATGTTTATAGTTATTTATAGAATGTTATAGAAGAGTATAACATTAATTATTTTTTCATACATAGATTGAATCACATTTATTGAAAATAATAATATTGCATGAAATTTAAAGTTCTCCTGGAAATGTCTCAAGCATATGACACCTAGCCTTTGGATAGATATTATTTATTATGTAACAGGGTTGGTGGGGATAAATAACAGCTGGCATTAGACTTCCTCTTAGAGAGTATCTTGGTTGGGAAACTATATGGGTGAATCCTGCTTGGAGAAGTAAGAACCAGTCGAGAAAACAGAGCAGGCTCCCTGCATGAGACCAGAGAAGATGTCGATTGGTTTTGCATCTCGAATGGAAAGGAAAAGATGATGACTATTCCTGAGAATGAGGGAAGAAGATAGAGAAGCCAAAAAGATAAATTCTGAGACTGCGGCTCTGCAAAAATCCATCCTCCATCATGTGTAGCCCTCGGAATCTTAATAAAGTCTACATTCTCGCACATGCTCTGTGTGGGTTGGGATATTTGAAAAACTCCAAGTTGCTGAATGACAGAACAGCGTCAATCAGAGCAGAACAGAGAATGGACGTGAAGAAGCAGAAGCCCAGAAGGCAGAGGAACCCATGAACAGAGTTTACCTTCCCCCTCTCCTTGCCTTGGGGATTCTCCGAAATACGAGGGAAGGCCTTAGGTCATAAAACTAAGTACATGCAAGGGTGGGGAGCTGTAAGCTGAAAACATCTAGAACTTAAGGGTCATGGAGGCCCATGTGGTTTTTGAATTAGAATTATAAACACATTTTGTTTGGATCTTTGCAATATTTAGCATAAAACATATGATAAAGCAGGAATCTTTATTCCGTGGCCTCAGGTTTAAGTTCGTATGATTTTATGGCTTCTGTATAAAGTAAAACAAAGCACTTCACTCATGAGCAGAATTTTGGTCGTAGCTGGAATGACTTTTTAGGTAATTGGAACTTTGCTTTGTAAAAGATGCTGGTACCCAGCAATACGGTTTCCTTATGTCCCCGACGCTACATTTCATAGGTTTCTAAACTGATTGTTGTATTATAATGGTCAACTTGGATTTCAGCTGTAAATGGCAAGCATGTCAATTCACCAGTAATTTATATAATTCCTCCATCTTTCAGATAGTCCTTGCTTTTCTCTCTCTGTCTCTCTCTGTGTCTGTGTCTCATTAAACTACAGCTGCTTAGATTATCCCAAGTGGTACCTTGTGACAGAGGATACAACCAGTGTGAAAGCTTACTCCTCCAGCTACTGGATGCCTATGGACACATGAGCATGTGACCTTTGGACTACATCCCAAGCAGCTGGGTATCTGATAGATGGACAGGGGGACAGGTATATCTCAGGGTTCACAGAGCCACATGGACAGGACTAACTTAGCCGCCAGAGACTGCAGGGGTCAGAGGATCTTAGAAAAAGTCAAAGCCAAATTGGTATCTCCACTTCTGTACATCCCATTCATTCCAGTTCACTATTATTTACCATCCCCAAGAACTCAACAATCAACGCCAAAGGACATCATTGGCCTCCGAATTACCAATCATGATGACAAATTTTCATCTTTATATCACTTGACCTCAAATTTGACAATATTGAAATCTCTCTTTCTTGATTTTATCTTGAGTTGCCCAATGAGACTCTTCTCTTTGGTTTTTACCTGTCTAACCATTCACCCTAGTCTCTTTTAACAGTTACACCTCTTGTTTTCTCTTTTCCATGATCTAATACAGTTCCCTGACTTTAGTTGTCATTCGCAAAACACTATCTATATTTTTTAAATGCCCCCAGACTGATATGTACAATTCTCTACTAGATGTCGCCAACTAAGCTATTCATTCTCAATCTCTCTCCCCCCCTCCCTGACCCCTCACATCAAATATGTCACCAGATTTTATTTATTCTACTCTAGAAATGGCTCTTGTCTTAATTTTATCCTTTATGATTGAGTATAGTTCCTCTTTACCTTTTGCCTAGAATATAATAATAGCTTCTAAATGTCTTTTTTCACTCTTCCACACCATGCTGCATACCGTGGGAAGGTATCTTTTTTGCATTTGTAGTAGACCACCACATTGGTGGCTCCCCAATAAGCATGTCTCCCAGTATTCATGCCTTTGAGTAGTGATTGACTCTGGGGTAAGCCATATGCCTTTCTTTGACCAATCATATATTAGCAATTGGAGACTTGATAAGTGCTGGCACATCAGGGCTTGTCTTGTAGAAATCTTTCCTCTTGGAATCCAGCCACCATGCAGTAAAGAGGATGGTCTAGAATTGGCTGTTGGAGGAAGAGGGTCCACGTTGTGAGGAAGGAGGTGCTGCAACCAACAGTCAGCGTGAGGGCTCCAGACTTGAGTGACGCAGCTTGGATTTCCAGCCCCAGCTGAGTTCCCAGCTGAACACAGCTGCATGAGAGATGCCGGCTGACTCCATGTGGAGAACTGCCCCATGGAATCATTATAAGTTATAAATTGCTGTTATTTTTAGCTACTAAATTTTGAAGTAATTTTTCTATGCAGGAACAGAAAACTGAAACATCACATGGAAGCTAAAATCCTTTGTTGGTTTCTATTTTCCTCTGGCTGAAGTTAAAATTCATTTCTATGTCCTGCCAGCCTTTCAAATCAGGACACAACCTGACTTCACAGTCTCATCTCCAACCTTTTGCTCCACCACTTTCTACCATTTGCTCCACCAACAACACGTTGATCACCGCGGCATTGCACAAGCTGTGTTCTCTGACTGAAGTACCTTCCGCCTCTCTCTCACATGGTCAACATCTCAGCCTTCAAAACTTTATTCAGGTATCACCTTCTTTGTGACTTACTCCAGGCAGTTAGTCAGTAACTCCTCTCTATTCCTATAGCACTTAGTACATGCATCTTCTTTATTGCACTTGACGTGTTTTTTAATATTTGTTTTAGTTGTATATTTGTTTATTGATTTGTTTCTCCAATTGAACTTAGAGATTAAGTGATCTGGTCCCCACATACCTCTCTGGACTTAATTTTGCTCTCACGTCCCAGATGCTGTAGCCATATTGAATCCTGTTTGCTCTGTCTGGGTCACTCTTCCTTTCTCATCCTTCCACCACCCTTTGCCCACACTTCTGTTTTCCACACTCAGCTGTTAGGTTCCCTCTTTGTCATCACTTCCTTAGGACAGCCTATCCTAACCCTGCAAGAATGTAGTAGATGCTCCTTCTATGAACTTCATTCATAGCAACTCTAGTTACCCCAAAGTCCAGCTCTATCTTACCTTCTCCTAAGAGCCTCTTTGTACCTCACAGAACAAAAACTCTTAGAATCAGAGAATGATCCTTCCTTACCCTCATATCTAGAACAAAGCCTAACAGAGTGTGTTTTCAATAGATATTTGCTCCAACAAAGAAATAAATGAATGATTGAGTAATAAATGACTGTTCCTCATATATACCAGGCACATATACTGGATTTTTAAGGACAATGATGTTTTCAAATGTTCCATGCCAGAGTCTCCACGTGCACAATTATACTTGCCAAATTTTGGTTTGGAAAAATAAGAGTAAAGTATAGTGGGGATATTGCCTTCCTTTATTTGGTCTATTCACTTAACATGGCCTAAACTTGCATTAACTTTTATTAGCAGCCATATCACACTGTTAGCTTATAATGAAATTGTGGTCAAATAAAATCCCCAGGTCTCTTTCACATGAACAATTGTCAAAATGTATAAACAAACTGGTGGAATTAATAGCTGGGAACAGCTAATAGGGAAACCCTATTGCTTAAAACGCAATTCTTTCCGGGCCAAATGTTCACCCATCTGAACAGTAATTGCACAATGCATTTGCAACTAAGGCCTCATTAAAACTTCATGCTCACCTGTGCTCAAGAGCACTGAGGATGCATGTGGGTTAGGGCAATGGCCAGGTGATTGCCTCCTGGGCTTGCCCAATTGTGAATTTCAGTTAGAGCCACAAAAGTCTGTGCCATTGTGCCATGATTTATTATAGGGAGCTTGTATCCCAGGGGAGTTTAAGCAATTCACAAGCAGCAGGAAGAGACAGGGAGGCAAGTGAGCAAAGAATTGAGAGACCCTTAGAGGTATTGTGACACCTTGTTAATTATTAACTCTGGCAGCAGGCTGTCAAGTTGACCGGAAGGGGAGGGTGGATCTAATTAAGTATCCAAACAGCAGTTCTAAGGGGCAGATACGGTCCAGAAACAGGCAGTTTCCATGGGTTGGGCACAAAAACAGTTGTACACCTTGAGTCCTAGGGAACCTGGATGCATTCCAGAAACCCTTGCAGCCTAAGTTGTGTGTACCTACACCCGTGCTGGTTGGATGTGTGGCCTGTGCATCAAGCTGCCTCCATCAGAAGAGACATTGTAGGGCCGGCCCCGTGGCTTAGTGGTTAAGTGTGCGGGCTCTGTTACTGGCGGCCCAGGGTCGGATCCTGGGCGCGCACTGACGCACCGCTTCTCCGGCCATGCTGAGGCCGGGTCCCACATGCAGCAACTAGAAGGATGTGCAACTATGACATACAACTATCCACTGGGGCTTTGGGGAGAAAAAAAGGAGGAGGATTGGCAATAGATCTTAGCTCAGAGCCGGTCTTCCTCAGCAAAAAGAGGAGGATTAGCATGGATGTTAGCTCAGGGCTGATCTTCCTCACAAAAAAAAAAAAAAAAACAAGAGACATTGTAGGTTTGACAGCCGATTTTTAACCCAAGATAAGATAAATGGTACGTGGAAGAGAAGGAAGAAATAAATATTCAGGCTACCTTAGGGCAGTTGTTTAAATTACCTTTTTGTTCAGTATGAAGTCGCTGAGAGAGCCCTCTGTGATATGTTTGGTTTTGTAAGGACTCAAATACAAAGGGACTCTTTTCTGCAGGATAATTTTGGGGAAATTATACATATAATATACATATAAGATAGATGTATAAGAATTTATACATATAAATTATACATATAAGATAGAATTATACATATAATGTCTGAAGACATTAAGGAAATAAAATCTAGAGCTTTGGTGAATAGAAAAACAGAACTCCTTAGAGAAGGCGGAGAAGAAAGGGTTCCCGTGAGAAAAACCACAGTGTGCCCGAGCAGGTTTGTTCTCCGCCCCCGGTGAGGTGCTGGGGCTCCTTCATAGCTCTTCTTCCTTAGGCCAGTCATCTAGCCTCACATCACCTCGGTCCACATCTGTAAGAGAAGGCTGATATCTACTTCACAAAGTTGTCGTGAAGATTAAATGAAATTATATAAATTAATTCCCAAATTAATTTCTCTCCATAGCAGGAGCTTGACAAACAGCAGGCACCTTATCTACACCTGCGATTAAACTAGGTAGGAACTAGCAAATAGGAGGATTTCCTGAGGAGGAGGAATGGCATCAAGATGTCTGGAGACCACTTCCTGAAGCACTCAGAGAACTTCATATTATCGAACACACTTGGCCGCGCACTGAGCTACCTTCCCTCCCTGCCTCTGAGCTGGGCTCCACAGATGTGCCCTTCACAACAAGAGTGGGCCCTTCACATAGACTCTGATGTGAAGGGCGCTTCCTGGAGTTGTGCAACATGCAGTCTGCAGGACAGAACATATACGTGGGCTCTCCCTCCTTAAGTACTTTAAGTGTTTGTAGATTTTATTTTCTGTTTACGAAAGTGAAATGTACCTATTATAGAAAACTCAGGAAGTACAAAAGCCAAATGACAAAACAATTCAACTACTCAGAAACAATCCCTCTTACAACTGTAACATGTTGGTCCATTTCCTTCCAGATTTTTTTCTTCACATATTTATCTCTGGCTATTAACAAGTTATATATTATGTTCAACCTCTCTAATCTTAAGTTTAACAAAAATGGAACTGACTCTTTAGTCATTAATATTAAAAATGAAAGAGGATCTTTAGTGACTCCCTGCATAGGATGATAAATTTGGGAACCTTTTATTTCTTCCTATTCTTCGTGCTCTCTCTCATGTTTCTGAAATAATCTGCAGTATTAGAGTCAGTCGCTGATAGGCTTTTGTTATATATCTTGTTTTTTTTTTTTTTTTTGTGAGGAAGATCAGCCCTGAGCTAACATCCATGCCAATCCTCCTCTTTTTGCTGAGGAAGACTGGCCCTGAGCTAACATCTGTGCTGATCTTCCTCCACTTTATGTGGGACGCCGCCACAGCCTGGCCTGACAAGCTGTGCGTCGGCGCGCACCCGGGATCCGAACCCGGGCCGCCAGCAGCGGAGCGTGCACACTTAATCGCTATGCCACGGGGCCGGCCCCCTACATATCTTGTTTTTAAGATTTATTATTTTGATATTTACATGTCATAAAATGAAGTTGAACTCTTTTAAAAAGGAGACAGGAACAAAAGAATCACCACTGTGATAGATTTGAGACCCACAATGAAAGATTATTGATTTAACAAAACAAAACAAGACAAAAAAGTTTTGATGGCGGCAAGACTGATAAGTTTGCAGCCCTATGTGTCTCTGTTCTATGCAGTGGTATTCAAAATTCTGCAATTTGAGATAAAACTTGAGATTTATATTTGCATTATGTTGTTTATCCTTCCTCCCCATTCAACATCACCAATAGAGTTATTGAGTAGATCTTGCCTACTGGGACTCAGCTGTAAGTAGTCTTATAAGTAGAGTGTTTTACAGTTTACAACGTACATTTATTTAATGCATTACATTGAATCTCCATCAAAACCTTTAAAAGTTAGGAGTCATTGTGTTCATTTTTACATATGAGGACAATGAGACCCAGAATGGCTGAGTGATTTTCCTAGAGCTACCCAGCTGGTAAGCCCCAATTCCATCCCTGAGCCTTCCCCAAATCTGGAAGCTTCCAGGGCAGCATCTGACTTGCCTGAAAGAACAAGAAAGTCAGAGGGCTCCAGTTGGGGTCAAGGTTGTGAGTTGTTTTTCATATGTTGGAAGAGTCGTGGTCTTTAATTGAAGAGATGACATGCTTTATCCATTCACTACAGCTTCCAAGTCTGATTCTTCCTGTTAAAAAAAAGATACGTTTACATAATACGTTTATATAATGGTCTGCAGAATAAATTTATATTATTTTTTCATTTAGTGTTACTTTTGAACTACATAGAACACATCAACACATAATTTCATTCTCTTTGCAGAAAAATAGCAGGTTAACATTATGTTTTGCATTTTTTTTCTATTTAAATTGTTAAATCAGAAGAATAAATAAGAATCATTCGTTACATTTATAGAATGGGGCCCCACAAGAGTACATTTACCTCAAAGTTTGGTATGACGCCAAAAGCTTTAAAAAATAATTTAAAAAATATCTAGTTCTGTCACCACAATTTTCTTCCTTCCATCCTGTATGTAGAATATATATATTATATATATTATATTTTTTGCCGTCACTAAAATGGGTTTTGAATCACCCAGATTAACCCTGATGTGATTTATCGAGGCCTTTAGAGCTCTGCTTGTACAGCGATGATAATGTTATTTTCTTTCTAAGTGCTTAAGAATCTTGATCCAAGTCTCTTCTAAAGGATAAGAAAAAGAAACTTCAGAAATTGTACTTCCTTAACAAACCATCCCTTTATTAAAAAATTAGGATCAAAAGGAAAACCATAACTTCTTTATGGGAAGAATAGAGGTAATGATATTCCAATTCAAAGAAAGAAGTTTAAAAACACAATAGAGATAATTTTGAGAAATCTATTATCCTCTTTTATAGTTTATAACTAGTAATCTGCCTTAATTTAGGATTACAGCCCAAGTCCAGCCTTTCTATGATATTAATTGATTTCCAGATCTGTTTCCTACTGATCCTGGCCTTGTGGCTCTAGCCTGAGAAATGGGAAGCGGAAATTTAGGTCTTTGTGCCTTTCCGGAAAGTTTTTTTGATCCTCTAATGTTACAGGTGATGAAAGTCACCTGCATCATTGCTTTTTCAGCAGGAGGTAAAATTTAGTGTATAATGGAAAGTGTTTGCTGAAACTGAAGCTTTTGTTAGGTTAGGAAATGGTTACTGCTGAGAGTAGTTATATTTTCAAGGAACTAAACTATTATAAAATACTGTACTTTTAAATCAATTTGGAATACAAAATCATAAGCTTTTCAAATAAACCACTGTGCATCTTTTACCATTATGTACATAATCTATAACTGGAACTTTACGATGTATATGACAGTACAAATATTTATATATTTTCTTTATATTCTGTGTTACTAAATATGAATTATATCCAGCTGGTGACAATTATATTCCCCCACTCTCCCATGAGATGTAAGAATACTTTCAGAGTTGCTGTAAATCTGTTGAAATTCCTTCTTAACTTGATATCTCCCTAGACGTTAGGGATGTTCACCTTTGTTATGCCTTTACTGCATATTAGGCAATGAGCTTAGTGCTTTTTATAAATTACTCCATACAAATTCCACCACTTCTCTCTAAAGCAAATAGTGTACTTCAAATACTGCGTATACTTTGCAGTCGAAAGCACTGAGCCGCAGACCAGTTCAGTAATGGCCCTCAAATCACGCAACTAGTAAATGGCAGAGCTGGCATTTGAATCCAGTTTTGTGTGGCTCCCACATCTGCCTTCAGTTGTTTTCTCTACGCCATATTGCTTCTGGATTCCCCACGAGTTGAGTCAACTTCACGAAAGCCTTTAGTTTCAGCAAGTCAGTTAAGTGAGCACTATCTTTATTTATCAGGGCCCCCTGGAAGTCCTTGTCCCTCAATCTATCAGCACCGAAACACGTGGAGTTAGGACTCCTCTGGCTCCAAGCGCTCAGGGGGCCCTGGGGAGAAATCAGAGGGGATGTCAGCGTGCACTTAATATAAGTACCGCATTTACATAGATCCTGATTACATTTACATTTTCCTTACCTGTCAATTCCAGCCTCTACCCAATCAGGTGATAAGTACAGAAAACACCTAAGAAGAGAAGAATGTGTAAAAGAATCCACCCAATTTGTGTCTTTTCCCATAACTAAATCTTCTTTTGTAATTTTCAAAAAAGAAAAAGAAAGAGTAGGATGTGCATCCTCCATTCTGTCACTATTTCTGACTCTGAATTCTGTGGGTACCGGGTATTTATATTCTGTGGGTGACAAAACTATGATTTTGTCTGCGTTAGTCAATAAAGTTGAATGGCTACACTTTTGATATGTCCTCAGATATCACGAAGCAGTGCCATGCCACACTAAGTGGAACACTTTTTCTGTTTTAAGGGGACCGGGCTGGTGTACTCAAGGCAAATAGATAAGCACACAGCATTGTGACAGGTCTGGGTTACAATCAGAGCCTACTTCTTTGGGCAAGTTATGGATCTGCCGATAGCCTCGATTTTTTATCTGTAAAGGGATGATAGTAATGCCCCATAGAATGGGAAAAGACTGAGAGCGTAATGGGCCCATCACAGAGGTTATAGGTGAAAAAATGCCAGTTACCCCAGAGGACTGGAGTCCTTTCTTGCCAAGGTGTACTATGACAGTAGGTGGCTTTTATGTCCTTGATCTCACAGTGCCCTCATTTTCTCATGATTGGGATCAGGCTCCTTAGTATTTATCTCCTTGTTAATTGAATGACTAGTTCTGGATAATGGATAATTCTCAATTTTCTATTTTTAGAAAGTATATAAATATCTAAATTAGATTTAGGCAAAGCAAGCTGCAGTATTTGATATGCCGAGGACATAATTAGGTTGCTCCGTTTACCTACGCAGTCACAAGCAAACTTTAACTCATTAATCTGTAAAGGACTTTGATGAACCTTTGAACTAGATAAAAATACGCCAGTCATGGCAAAGTTCTCCTCTATTCTTTGAGAACTTTCAAAGGACTGAAAGTGACTAATGCATTTGGTTTTATAATATGATCTGCAAGCTCTGATCACGCCACCCTGAAATCTTCAGAGGATTCTCACTGCCTCAGAGTCAAATAGAAGACATTAGGGTGAGCTAAAAAAAAATGTTGTGCCAGGAGTTGGGAGATCCACGCTCCAATTCTGGTTCTTCTCTTTACCCTCAGGGATGTTGGCAAGAAGTGTAGCCTTCTGTGGCCTCAGTTTCCTCATTCAGGCAGTAAGGAGAACAATCATAGGGTCAGAGAGATGTTCGAATGTCTGTGAAAACGCATTTGAGAATTCTCAGTGTAGGTCTGGTTGTTAGGCATGTCTACGGAAAGCCTTGGAGGTTCCAGGTCTGACATATTTGCTCTGTTCCCTCCCTCTACCCCCACGCCGCATGCCCTCTCCACCATCAGATCCCACTATTTCCATTTTTCAGACCCTCCCTGCTCTGCTTCACTGTCTCAGGGCCTTTATTGACATTCGTTCTCCATATTTGCAAGAATGCCCCACCCCGCGCAGGAACTCACCTATCAAGGCCGGGCTGCAATGCTGCCACTTCCATAAATCCATCACCCACGTGCCCGACCAGTAGGGCCCTCTGCTCATCTGGCTCCCCCAGCATTGTATATTCTATTTATTGGAATACAACGTGCTGCCTTGTTTTATGTTATTACATACAGTCATGAATCTAATTCAATGATGCATTATGACTGTTCTCTGGATTTTCACCCTTTGTCTCTTTTTCCTCTTGGTTCAGAGAACTAAATCCATCACGTGTGCCTCCAGTACGGTTCTTTCTCGCCTCCTTTGAGATCTTACTCCATCACACAGGCCCCTTTTTCTTTATTTCTCTCTCAATAGAGCTCATATTCTCAGTCTACAAACATGCCCAGGTGGCCCCAACCCTGACACAAGTTCCCATCGCCTTCCTTTCTTAGTCAATGTTATGAAAAACTGGAGGATGTACGATGCTGCTTAATTTCCTCACCTTCTCACTTCTCTATGCTTGAATCACGACCTCGGGCCCACAATACTCCTCACAAGCAGTTCTTTCCCATTTCTGCGGCTAAGCCTGCTATTACCTCTGCCTGGTTGTTTTCTCTCCAATTCATTCTAAATCCCTCTGCTAACTACTTCTATTTCAAGTGTAGTTCTTACTACTGACTTCCCTCCCTTGCAGAAACTTTTGTCTACAAAGAACAGGAATAGACAATTCTCGAAAAAGAAACTCAACAAATGGCCAATGAACATATGAAAAACATTCAACTTTATTAGAAAGCAAAGAAAAATAACTTACAGTGAGATCCATTTTTTCACTTTTCTTATTAGTAATATTTTTTAAAAAATACCCAATGTAATTGAGTTTAGGGCTAAACAAACTTTTTATAAGCAGTGGTTTAAGTTTATATTGCTACAATCTTCAGAAAAACTCTTAAATCACACATGCATAATTTCCACCAATTAAATTTTAGTAATCTATAGTAATTTCTGTGACAATAGAAAATTAACACACATCCATACAATGAAATACCATGCAGCCACTAAAAGAATGGTGTACAAATACATTTATTGACATGAAAATAATTTATAATATATATTGAAGTGAAAAAACATTTACAAAATAGTATGTAAAAACTTCTTAGTTTCAAAAATATTTACTCAAGAATTATTTATTGAATGCCTACTGTATACCAGGGTATTATTCTAGGTGCTGGGAATATGAGGATGTATAGAAAGTTTGGAAGAATATACACAAAATGTTAATAATAGTGAAGATCTCTAGGTGATAAGACAATTTTCAGGTTTTCTACAATGGAGATGCATTACTTCTGCAATAACTTTACAAGTTTTAAAATATCAATATCTTTAGAATAAATGTCAGAGTCTTCAACTTGTGAGTCTTAATTCCTTTTCCTGCCTTATTTCCCTTAAGTCTGTCCACTGGACGTCTACTATACATTTTTTGTGTGTTTCATCAGCCCCCTGAATATCTTAACATTATATCCATCTTGTGGAATGTTCTTGCTCTGTCTTCTCATGGCCAAATCCTACATGAGCTCCTTTGTAGAGGCTAGCAGGAAAACATCTTCCCCATCTCTGAACTCACATATTCCTCCATCTCTGTATCTCTCACAGCATCTCTGTCTCTCTCACAGAATCTCTGCCTCTCTTCCTCATATGACCAGACTGCATGATCATTGAGGACAGAGTCCATTCCTACACCATTTTGATATTCCTCTCACATGACAATGCCTTCCGCAGTCTCTTGAATACATAAGGTCCCATGTGAAAACCCAATGAATGACTTGACAGATGCATGCCTCCCTCTCTGGTTAGAAATTCCTTGAGGACAGGGCCTCTTATTCTTCTCTCAGTCTTCCACATCATTACTCACACAGGGGCATGTTCTCCTGTGCATGAAAACAGCCATGAAAAACTGACAAGGAATCCAGACGTCCAGATCCTCAGCTCCCATGTGTGTTCATTCCTCAAACTGAGAATGCAGGCTTGGGACTAAGGTGCCCTCTGGTGCTCCTGTGCCACCTCTCCTGTCCTCACCACCTTCTCCTACCTTACTGTACAAGCAAACAACATAAAGTGTTCCTCTCACCCAGCCTCACTCTTACTGTAGCTCATTGCCTTAACATGTAAAAGTCTCCCAGCCACCACAGAAAAAGACAGTTTGGATATTTCCATGCAATCACATTACTTTCTCTATCCACCTCACTTACGGAGTCCCATGAAAGCAGCGGCTTCTTATTTCATCCAGGTGACAAATTCTTGGCCAGGGTCTGTTCTCCATCTACTCATCTATCTATCATTTTATCTTTCTCTCTATTTTACAATTAGGATACAACAAGAAGGGGGCTGACCTGGTGGCATAGTGGTTAAGTCCACGGTCTCTGCTTCAGCAGCCTGGGGTTCCCAGGTTCGGACCCCTGGTGAGGAATTACCCACCGCTCATCTAGCCATGCTGTGGCAGCGTCCCACATCTAAAGTAGAGGAAGATGGGCACAGCTGTTAGTCCAGTGCCAATCTCCCTCAGCAAAAAGAGGAGGATTGGCAACAGATGTTAGCTCAGGGCCAATCTTCCTCACCAAAAAAAAAAAAAAAACCAAGAAGATGGTTGTCATGGAATACATATTAACACATTCCTTTGAACTGAAAAGTGAAATCATCCATTTTCAGTCCAATTTGACCAGTAGCTTTGGCAAAGAGGACTTGTTTGCCATTTAGTTTATATGGTGGACAGTGGACAGTCCAGTAAATTCAATGAGCTAAACCTGAAACTCCAAATGTTGGCAAAATTATATTTAAAGCATATGATGAGATAAAAATATTTTATTGTGTTAGCAAAGGACTTTTGACATGAAACACTACTTTGTTTTTAACAAATCTTTCTTAGTATATTGTGTAAAAATATTAGCATATTTAGTACAATGTACCTCCAAGTGAAAGAGTGACTGATATAATTAATTGTCATTTGATAAGTCTTGGTAAAACCTTTAAGTTTCCTTCCTGGAAACTGAAAAAGAATGTGTTTAGTATCTGGGTAAAGGTACAAAAAATTCTTTTGCAAGTCATATGTTTTCTAATATTTTGCTTTCCACAAAATTGAAGGAGACCCTAAACAAGTGATCAGCTCATCATGAAAAAGTTTGATCATAGACCACTTTGTGCTATTTGACATGTAACTTAGAGGGAGTTCATGGAATTGAGTGACAGTGCTATAATACAATGTCCATGCTCATCTGTTTATTCACGTCAACAAATGTTTTCAGCACTTACATCTACAAAAAAGAAAATTGAAAATGAATTTAATGCTGACATCTAATTCTAGCATTAATAAAAGCATTATAAAATTTCTTTATTTTAAATAATTACTTATCAAGATTTGTAATATGATAATGTTAATGATAAGTTAATGCAAAAGAATATTTTAGTACATAGTTCCTGATGGTCGGGGGAAATAATAAATAAAGAAATGAATTTTAATTTGCATACCTATTTTAGCAGCAGAGATGAATGATTAAGTATAATGGAAATAGCAGTTCAAGAAGAAAAAGAAATAATATAAAATTGCTGACTCTTGAAGAGCTTGTTAATATTTTTAATTGATGATGATGGAGAGCAAATTGCTCTGGTATTTATATTCAACTTGATATATTTCAAAGAGTGATGTAATCATTTTATTTTAAAATGTCGTTAGTTACAATCGCTAGAAATTAAATCCTTCTCAACAATTTGAATTTGTGATTAAAAATTTAGATATCAACCTAAAAAACATGTGAGGGTGTACCTAGGTTTTCGAAATTCTTTGGGGAGACGTGAGCAGAGATAGTTAAAAATAACTGCCCTGTAAGACAGAGTGCCTTGTGTTTCATTGGTGCTCAATAAGTATTTGAGATGAGTTAAATCTAATGCAATAATTAACAGAAGGTGTAAACCACTGGTATTATCTTTTCAAAATTCTGTACAGATGGACTGTAATTCTCGGCTAATTTCCTCCCAGTAAAGAATCTGCTCCACCCGTCATCGTGAACAGAACAAAAGTGAGGGCCCAGATTTCACCTCCCGCACAGCTCATATGCTTCTCTGGGTTTAGTTTAAAAATATAAAAGTAAATTCCCTTGAAAACTTATCGTTCACTGACTATAAATAACAATTTTGGCCAATTAATCTCTGTATTGGAAGCTTACATTGACTTTAAAATGCTTTCAAACATAGTAACCAGAACAAAAGTAAATGAGGTCATGCCAAAGGGGGAGACCTTGACTTGGACGTTGACTTTCTCCCTTGTGGCTCACGGCCCCACCCTTCTACCATTGTCAAGATCTGACTTTACTCTTTGGAGAGAAAGACAGAACATCTCATTTTGAGCAGGAGGTGCTCTGACCATGACATTCTCTATTTAAGTTATGGGAACAAATTTTGCTGACCAGGACTTAATATTAATAGCTTTGCCAGAAAAAAAGGTTGAACCCACATTAAACTTGTTTCAACATGTCCAGAAAATTGGGATGAATGTTTACATAAGGTTTTCATATGACTCAACCTTACCCAAACCCACGGCCTTCCACTCTCCCCCTTGCTTACTCCACTCCACCCATGCCCACCTCTTGCAGCTCTTCAAATACGCTCTCTCCTCTGCCTGAATAATTTCCCCCAGAGAGTCATAGGGCTCACTGCTTCTCACATTCAGGCTTCCACCCAAAATTCACCTTCCCTGAGAGAGCCCCCTTGACCACCCTGCCTAAAATAACACCCTCTCCGTCACTCTACTGAAGACTGTGAGACAAATAACTATATTGGGGCAAGAGCCTTAAACTGGGCCTATCCCAGGCAAAGAGGCATATGGTCATACTATTCACAGCACATATCACTAGCTGACTTTATTTTCCACATAAGTTCCTTGAAGACAAAGGTTTTGCTATGCTCACTTAGAGCATTGCCGGGCACGTAGCAGGCCTTTAATAAATATTTGTTGAATGATAAATAAACTTAGCATTATATACCTAGAATTGTTCCATGTCATTGTTCTTTGACAACATAAATTTTAAAGATTTTTAATACATATTGTCAAATTGCTTCCTAGACAGTTTTTTGTTTTTTTTGTTTTTTTTTTTTTTTTTGGTGAGGAGATCAGCCCTGAGCTAACATCCACCAATCCTCCTCTTTTTTTGCTGAGGAAGACGGCCCTGGGCTAACATCTGTGCCTATCTTCCTCCACTTTATGTGGGACGCCGCCACAGCATGGCTTACCAAGCAGTGTGTCGGTGCGCGCCCGGGATCCGAACCAGCGAACCCCGGGCCGCCGCAGCAGAGCGCGGCCACTTAACCGCTTGCGCCACCGGGCCGGCCCCCCTAGAAAGATTTTTATCTTTCAGCAACCATCTATGATAACTCATCAATCAAATATTAAAATATATTAATATCATTACTATTCTGATAGTTCCAATGTGCATTTCTATAATTACTGGGAAGAATGATTTTTTTTATGTTTATTGGCTATTTTTATTTCTTATGTGATTATCTTTCTGTGATTTTCACTAATTTTTCTAATGAGTATTTATTGCACACCTATTATATGCTTTGCAAAATAGGGAGTAAAGACAATCATTACAGACTATGGTCTCTACACCCCTGACTTTTATTTAGTCAGTGAAAAGAGAATATTGTATAGGGAGGAATAAGTATAAGAAAAGTTTAGAACATGGTTTCATTGGGAAATAATTAAGGAAAAAATATTCAAAAGTTTTAAAAGAACAAGATTAGAAAACACCTGCATAAAATCCTAAATCAGCAAGGTTTAGTTACTGAGACACACAGCGTTAAAAAATACATCCATTATTTCCTAATTGATTCTGCTACATCTGCACAGTGGATGGGAAAGAAGAGATTTTAAAAGAGGAACCCTTCCACACCCACTGATCATAAAAAGGGAATAGTACAGAAAGGAGCTAGCTACAACCTGTCTAATTCCTATTGAAAATAATGAAATGGGTTAAAAATAAGCTATACCAAATTATAGCTATGTTAATTGAATTGCAATTAAAGGGATGTTGTGTGGTGTTATTTGGCAAAGGAACTCAGGAATAACTGAGTCCTGTCCAGCTGTAGAAACCTCTTGGGGTGAGCTTCTAAGGGAAGTACAGTCACAAGAGAAAGACTGGCAAGGCTGCTCACTGTCTCACATCTTTATTGCTTGGGCTCTGGCCTCCATCCCGGACAGAGACTTCCAGACAGTCAGCTGTTCTTGGAGCATTCTTCTTCTCTGAGCCACACGGCTATTCCCTAAACCCAACGCTGAGTCTCTAATGTTACCAGTCAGGTGGCAGAACTAAAGTAGACCTCCCAAGCTGGAGGGAAATAGAAGTGAAGAGAAAAAGAGAGAAAGGGAGGGAAGGGGGAAGATGTCTGCCCCAATGTGAGGTCTCCTGCTCCAAGCTTTATCAAACTGGGCCCTTGCACTCATGATGTAGGGCTGCCCCTTGAGGCAGGAGAGAGTCCAAAGTAGGAGACAGAGAGAGCTAAAGATAAAGAGACATGGTTGGGATTTCTCCAAGGGGAAACTGCTCTGGCTCTCCTTACCAGTCTATCTTCTGTGGAAGAAACAGAGACCAGAGAGGAAAAATTCACACTCAGGTGTCACCATCTTTACCCCTTTGAAAGTTGTGCCAATATGAAGTCCTAGGGTTTGAACCATTAACATCACAACTCTCTCCCCTTGGTTTGGGATGTCTTGATCCTGACTCATCCTTGGGGAGGTGTCAGTAAGTGTATGGAGAAAGTTGCAGACACTCAATGAGCTTCTTCTCGGGTCAAGGCTCGCCATTTTGATGAGAGAGAGAGATGACATAAGGAGTATAGGCCAATAAAGAGGAAGCTTTTCTCTCGTCTTAAATGAGGTGAGAATCCTCACAGTAAAATTAGGTCTAAATCTCAGCGAGTTGCTCCTTGCTGCAAAAGGGTAACACTTGAAATAGAGCCATCTGGGGATTGATCAGCCTGAAATTTTCAGAAACATCAAAGGAAACTGAAAGTTAACTGGGAAAACATCAATTCTCCTTAGAGTTAAGAAATTTAGGGAAATAAGAACTATACATCAGAGAGAAGTAGTATTTTACATACAGGTTTTTATTCATTTGTTTTCCTTGGTCTAAAAGGATATTTAACTGGAATTTTTATAGTCAGAATTTTGAAACTAGAGTGAGCATTTAACAGCTACCCCAGTGCTCTCATGTTACAAATGAGGAGGCTGAAACACGGGTATCACTAAGTTAGACTAAATCCATGTTTCCAGGTTCGTATGCAGAGTTGCTTTCACTATTCCAGTAGATGATTATGTCTTTCAAGAGAGTAAGTTTGCTTAAAAATCATAAAGATTGGCCATGAATAAAGCTAGATGTATATGAATTTTAAAAACAGTTTCTATGTCTCTGAATAAATGAGGAATGACATCACCGTAGTAACCAAGATCACAATTTAGTAATAACTTGGACAATCTGCAAACATGTGATCCATAATGCTCTCAGAAAAAAAGCTTTTTTTTTTTTTTTTGGTGCTGGTACTGATCAATAAAGCACATATAGCTTAAATGTATGAGGCAATATAATGTATTTTTTTTTGCAGGGAAAGAGTTGCCCTGAGCTAACATCTGTTGCCAATCTTCCTCATTTTTTTTTTCCTCCCCAAAGCCCAGTACATAGTTGTATATCCTAGTTGTGAGTCATTCTAGTTCTTCTATGTGAGCTGCCACCACAGTGTGACAACTGACAGGCAGGTGGTGTGGTTCCGAGACGGGGAAACGAACTCGGGTCATCAAAGTGGAGAAAGCACTGAACTTTAACCACGAGACCATCAGGACTGGCTCTGTAATGCACTTTCTATTTGCTGGGTGCGTTGTAAGTATTTTGCGTGTTTTATTACATTGTATCCTTGTATCAACCCAGTGAACTCAGGGTTGTTATCCCTATCTTACAGATGAGGGAACGAAAGGTCAAGTTACTTGCTGAAGGTCACACAGTTTGTTAATGGCAAAGCCAGGAGAAGCCAGATGAATACTATTGACAGAAAATGCTAATAAAATCTAAAAGAGGGAGCACATACCACTTCCTGCAGTAGAATTTTATTCAAAATATACCTCTGTAACCCCATCAGAATCTGGAGAAATATGATGTTTTGGGAGAATTATCAAAAGGATGTGCTATGTTGCTTTCATTGAGGTATAATCTTAGTCAAATATCTTTGACTAATCTAACTAACCAAACAGTATAAAATCCAATTCAAATCCAAAGACCACAACTATTTTGGCAAAAAATTTAAGAGAAAATCTACAATGGTGTTGATGTAACTAATTTTGAAAATGCAAATGCAAATTAACAATTTGCTTAACAATTAGCCTTATTTTTATTTTTATTTTTCACTCAGATAATAGGGATGATTTGAGACTAGATTTTATTTTTAATCAAACTTGATCAGCAGAAGGCTACACAAGTGGAATATATCTTGGGCACTCATGGAATTGTCTTTACATACTTTTAAAATGATGGCCTGGCCTTTCCCACAAGGTGTTGTAAGATCAGTCCATTCTTATATTTTATTTAGGAATCTTGTTGAGGCGTTGTCTGGTACATTATTTGGTGACTGGTACGTGGAGCTCAATGTGTAAAAAGTCACTTTAGAAATTTGTTCTGGAAAAGTCTTGCTTCTCCTATGATCATTTGTGTATCTGAGAATGTTGCTTTTTTTCATTTTGGGTGCCAGGGAGCTTAGACTCAAAACTGAAAATGACCTGTTACAGTTAGGTATTGCCATTATGGTAGAGGCAGATATTTTCATTTACTTCAAGTTTTGACTTTTCCGTTTATTTATTTTTCTCTTGGACACAATTTTTCTTCATCGTCCTTCTCCTCCTTTTCCTTCTCTTCTCTCCTATCTCCTCCTTTTCCTTCTCTTCTCTCCTATCTCTTCCTCCTCCTCCTCCTTCCTCTTTTCTTCTTCTTCATTGAGTACAGGGAGAAATATCAATGTCTAAGAATATTTGGAATCAGAACCTTTGAAATTATTTTTGTTCAGCAATAGTAAACCACTATAACTTTTATTAAATGACTAATTACACAATATAATGTATGAAGAACCACTTAAGCATGAAGATTAGTGTTATAAAAATCTTAGAGATAATTTTACAGATGATGAAGCTAATGCTTAGGGAGGCTAAATGGTTTTCCCAATGTTACTCAGCTAGTTAGAGGCAAAGAAAAGAAAAGAAACTAGAGAACAAGTATTATTTATATACTCAGTACATAAAACTGAGTCCACTATTATGTTTTACATCTAAGATACCAAGAAACAGACCTATTTTTTAAATATATAAAGCAAATCAATAGTTAAAAAATGAAAATATGATTTTCATTTTTTTTCCCCAAAAAACAAATGTGATTACAGTCTTATATGAAAGCCAGAGGAGTAGCTTGCAGCTGTAGTGCAATATGCTCAAGTCTATAATAGACATACGCATGGAGAACTTGGGGAAAAGAGAGGATGAACACCTAGCTTAGCCAAGAAAGACTAGAGATGGCTTCACAGAGTAATGACAATTGAATCGAGCCTTGAAGAAAAAGTGGAAATTAACCAGGTGGAGAAGGCTGGGGACATTTGAGAGAATGGGGAAGAGAAAGCAGGAGAAGTAGGCAAGGACAAGAACACAACAGGGCCTTTTCCTGAAGCCAAAGGGAATTCTCGAGGATCTTCAGCAAGAAAGGGTACATTTTCTTGCTTTGGAATCATCTCTACAGAATGGATTGGAGAAGTGGTGATGGTAAAGGCAGGAAAACCAGTTGGCAAGTGATTGCAATAGTTCAGATGAGAAGTAAGAAGCATCTGAACAACACAGTGGCAGTGAGGACAGGGAAGAGGAAAGATTTTTGAAAAATACGTAAATAGGTATGAAAATCTGCAGGACCTGTTGTCAAATCAGTTTAGTGGAGAGGTGGAGGACTGAAGGATGGGGGAAAAGACAAGAATAATTCTTACGCTGGTAGCTTGAGTGACTGCGTAAATAGAGACACTGCTTGACAAGAGAGGAGACATGGCAGAAAAGTGGATTTGCAAGTAAGGCAATGAGTCCATTGTTGACCATATTTATGGGCTGTTATTAGGTCCAGTTAGCGTTGTGTATTTTGTTCTCTATTGCAGTAGAGTAATCTGAGGGGTAAAACGAGAATTGGGAATTTCTGTATGAGATTACTCTCAGGGACTTTTAAAAAGTTACATATGTTATTTTGCAGGAAAAGAATTCTCTGAAACTGTGATGTATAGTTTAGGTCCCTGTGGTTTATAGGTAGACTCAGTAGCATAAAATGAAATTGCACAGAGAAAGTGTATTGAGTGAAAGAGATCTGAGATTTTCACCTCTCAAATTAAATGTTGGAAGAGAAAGGGATGCCTGCAAAAGCAATTGAGAAAAAGTAAAAGAGGCAGGAAAAGACCAGAAGGGCTTTATGTCAGGGAAACCAAGAACGACATTGCCAAATATTACAAAGATTCAACCAAAGAAAAGTCATATAATACAAAAAAAAGGTAAACGACAAATAATGTTTTTTTAACAAATGAAATAGAAACTATCCCTTTGATTTTGGCAATTAGAAACTTTAATAATATTATTGAGATTAGTTTTGTGTAATATCTCACTCAATGCAAAGACCAAACTGGATGTACAGTAGATACTTAATAACTACTTACTGAACCAATGAGAGGATTTGTCAACCACCGTTAGGTTGGCAAAAAGAATTTTGGTTGTTGTATGTGAATTCTGGGTATGAAAAAGCCATCAACTCTTATATGACCAGCATATACCTATAAAATCAAGATAGCAGCTGGATGTTTTATATCAAACAAAATCATTTAAGCCTAAAAGAGAGTTAAAAAGGGTTAAAAAGTTTACAGTTTAATGCTTTCCTCAGTCCAATTATTCTACATAGATTTAATCAATGAAATAAAGTATAACTGTTTGGAGGGTTACATGAGAAATTGTATATTGAATCACTTAGTGTAATTCTGGGTGTGTAGAAGATGCTCAATAAATGATAGCCATCAGTATCATTACAACATTTCTGGAATTAAAATGTTCTCTATTCAAAAGCAAGTTGTAGAACCTAATGGTTCTTGCATGGTGTGTCTAAGTGGGATTATTTGGGGATTAATCTCAAGAAATTAATTTTTTTCTGTTGAAAATATGTTCATAGTAACACTGGTTTGAATGGTAATAAAGTTGAATTATTGTCATGATAGCATTCTATTTCCTTGGCATCCTGCTATTCTGGGGACATTGTCAAAATGATCCTCTTAGGCATTACATACCGTTATAAATGTCACATTCCCCAACCTCGGTTGTACGTATCTAGCTATTCTTACAAGGATAAGGGGAGAATCAAGAAAGACAGGGGGTTGGGAGTTACTGCTGCTATTCTTTATGTAAGCAGGCACTACAGGTATTTTTTAGCATCCTGTTTTGGTCTATTGCTTGTTAAAGTAATATGAAAAGCTATGTAATTATATTCCACGAATAATTGATATAAACATATAAAGGATGAATCACAATCACACCTTGTATTTTTTTCTCTCTCCTTTCAAGCCTCTCTCTTTGTACAGTAGCTGCATGTTGAGTCCAGGCTGAGTGCCAATTGTATCAATTAAACAGTAACTAATTCAAGTACATTTGCGATCTGTGTTTGAAATGCCAGCCCATACAGTAGTTAGCAATTAAGCATGAGGCAGATTAATGGAGGCATTGTTCTCTTGGGCTAACTCCACCACATTGTCATTAAGCAGTAAACCCTAGTGAACCAAAGACTTCCATTTAAAGGGAAATGGAAACACATGCTTACCCGAAAAAGTTGGGTGTTTTATATCAAGCAGAATTATTTAACAGGAAAGGTGGCGGGTAACCTTTTGAAGGGAGAAGAAATTATGGCTTTTAGTGTTTTTTTCAATCCCTTTATTTTGCGTAGATTTGATCAATGGAGAAACAGAAAGGTGGAAAATGAAGAGGACAATAATCGGAACACATCAGACAGACAAATAGCTCTTGTAAGTTCACAGTTCTTAAAACAGATGTTCTTTTCAGCTGGCTATAGTATATCATTATCTCCAGGAACCCTGAAGAGAAAATACAAAGATTCACTAGGAACAGTGGAAATGCAGCATATTTATTGTGCAAAATACTTGGCTGTGTATCCCCCACCCCCACCCCACCCACCATTGCCCATTTAAGGAGATAAATATGTAGGGCACTGATTTGGTCCATTTTAAATGTACAGACTTATGATTTTTAGAACCAAATGTAACTGTTGCAAAATAAAACTGTTTCTGGCACTTACTAAACATTTAATGATTGTTGTAGTTTCTATCAGAACAAATGGAAAGAGGTTGAGAATTTAAAAAGAAGCAATGTTTTGCTTCTCCAGCACATGTGAGTTCCTGTGGAAATTTCTCTGCTTTCTTTCTCTTTTCTTTCTTTTTTTTGGCTGTTTTATCTGACCACAAAGACATTTGATGCCTAAAAAGATATTTAGCTCTTTTTTATTAAAGAAAAAAAAAATACTGTCTCTATTTTTATGTGACATTTTCCTGTGGACATGATGTGCTTAAATAAATGGGTGACCAAAGCCTGAAGTTCATCAACTTCCCACACTTTCCAAAATCTTTAAAAATTGCACAGCTAATTATATCAGTTTGATATGTCACATTTAAATTTGACCTAAAGAGCCCAACTGCTTTTGAAATGCATCCACCCACCAAACTCTCTTTATTTCAGAGTTTGCCATCTCACCCTTCAGACTCCCCAACTGGACATCCCGTGAGGCTGTCTAGTCACAGTTCATAAATATTTTCAAAAGTGGACTCACTACCTTCCTCCCAACCGCAGTTTTCTGCCTTTTCCACTCTTTTGGCAAATGGCTCTCTGTCTGCTCTTTGTTCAGGGTCCAGGAAGACGACACTGCCCACTCCTGAGAGGTCTGGGAGGAGCAATGGAAGCAGAATCCACTAAATCCACAAGGAAGATTGTTGCTGTGTGATTCATCCTTTTGGATACACACAGTGTCTCTGATTTCAGAAGGAGTGTGTGTGTGTCTGTCTGTCTATCTGATGTGTCTTGGTGTCTCTCTATCTCATTAGTGTGCAAATGGGAAGTAAGCCCTTGTTGTTATAGCTGTCTTTAACTAACTTTACTCACTATAGAGACTTTCTAATTTGGCCGTCATTTCCTCTTTCAGTGCATTTAAGATGCATTTAGGTTTCCCAGATGACTGGAGGATGTGGCTTTGCTACTAACGAAAGTATGGAAGGGCTTTCCTTTCTATTCCCCTCTCATCCTCCTTCTTCTGGCTCCTGCTTCTCCAACCTCCTCTCACCCTTCCTCTCCCTCCTCCCATTATTGGCTCAGAGTAGAGGAACAGAAATGTTGAAATCAATATGAGAATAAATTGCCACATGGTCTCTATTGTGGAGGCAAGTTTTCTACAGAAAATCCTCGTAATCAGAAAAGAGGGAAGATGAGATTAAACTGATTAAACTGAGAAAGTCAAAAAAGGACAACTTGAAAGATTAGCTCTCCAACGCCAGAAAAGCATAATCCTCTGTGCATGCTAAGTAGAGCTGTCCTCTTCCCTATCAGCCCCTTCATCGGGTGACCTTCGGTCGCGTTAGCACAGAGCTACTTGATCTAAGGCAAGCACTGGAAATTGAAAAGCCCGAGTACCAGTGATTACAGCAGGTATCAATATTATGGTAATGACACTTCGTTATCATTAGGGAACTTAATCACTTAGGGAGAGTGAGAAGGCCAGAAAGTAAAGCACTAAGCCACAGCTGTAGTCAGCACCCAGGTCCAGGCTGCGGGTTGAGAATTCTCTCAAGTTTAGGTTTAAAGGCAGTCAAAAAGCAAGAGGAAGCAGATCGGTTTTAAGAAGACCGCCACGGCCCGGCCCCGTGGCTTAGCAGTTAAGTGTGCACGCTCTGCTGCTGGGGGCCTGGGTTCGGATCCTGGGTGCGCACCGACACACTGCTTATCCGGCCATGCTGAGGCCGCGTCTCACATACAGCAACTAGAAGGATGTGCAGCTATGACATACAACTATCTACTGGGGCTTTGGGGGAAAAATAAATAAATAAAATTATTAAAAAAAAAAAAAAGAAGAAAGACCGCCATGGGCATAGTAGGCTTCCACAGTAACTGGTTGGCCACTAAAATGCAAGACAGGGTTGTTAGCCATTGGAATGCCTATCACAATATCTGCTACGTAGCAGGTACTTCATAAATATAGAGTGAAAGAATAAATGAATAAACAAAACCAGTAGATGAACTGAACTTACCCTGGTGGCATGCTAAAAATGATTAATTCTATTAAAAATAAAGATGCAAAAATATCAAATTTTGAGGATTATCTGAGCCAACTCAACTCCTTTTTAATGCAAAGCTCATCTTAGATTCCCAAGGGCCTTTTAACTGCCTTCCAATCTCAGTCTCTCTCTTCCTCTCTCTCTGCCTTCTCTTTTTCCGCAGAGACTTACAGTTCTCAGCCTGGTTGTTGTGACGTTATATTCTGAAATGCAGAGTTCAAGCTGGGCACATGTTTTCTTTTAACTCTGACCCCCAAATAGAAATGCAGAGCATTTCTGAACACTCTAGGGCTGTGGTTGTGCTGAGCCAAGCCAGAATTAGCCCCAATTATTGACCCACAAATAGACCTGACCCAGCCCAACCTCCCTCCGTCAGAGTGCTGTGGAAAATTCATATTTCCAAATTTATTGAATCAAATTTATTTATTTTTGAGTAGGCACAAAAGCCAAAGTAAACTTCAGACTGCCTTTGAATGAACTCTTACATTCAATCAGTCATGCCGTCAGCAAACTGTTTCCTAGAGAACTCAGCACTAAGCCAGTTCTTTCTTTGGCCCATTCAATGATGAAAAAAAAAAGAATTAAAAAATCTGAAAAGAGAAAACAAGTTTGGAGAAGGGACTGTGGACAAGTTAAGGTCAGAATGGAGTGTTTTAAAGGCTCTGTAAACCCATGCAGATTAATTTAGACGTCAGCCACGTTGCAGAGGCAGGGGCTGTGTTCATTCCTTGCCGCTTACTCATATTTACATGTTGGTGACTCTGCAGCCTTGGAGCAAGGAGCTAAACAGTGGTCTAAGGCATGCTGGGATTATCCATGATAGTTTCTTACAGAAAAGCAGGTGAGTAGTCCTAATTAAAATCTCCTTCTCTGGATAAGAGATGGAAAGCATAGGGTGTGAATCCTTTTCATGCTACCCAGGATGAACACTTTCAGAGCCCACAGCCCAAATCTAACTGCAGGGTTTCTTTTGCTTTGCTAGTTCACCGTCCATTGCAAGGATGCTCAGGCATCTCCACGCCTTGGAGTTGAGGCTAACTATCCCGGACCTCCAGAGAAGAGGAAAATCTTGCTTTGGGCCAAAGTTGGTCTCCTTAAATCATTTCTTGTGCCAGGATTAACCTATTCCAATGTTGATTGAATGTAGGTGTATTTCTTCCCCTCATGGGAAAGCCCCGCTCTGTAGAGACTCTAGACACAAGAAGATAATCCCATTGGCAGAAATACATTTTCAGATTCCCAGACACCAGTATTCCCATTTGTCAGATCTATATTGCATGTTAGAGTCCTGGTTGCACATTAGAGTCACCTGAAAAGATTTTGATAAATACAACCCCATCTCTCAATATTCTGATTTGGTTGATTTGGAATGAGGCCCTAGTTTTCTTCACCTTGACTATTATAAATCCTAGGATGATGTGGTCAATTGATCCACGCTTCCTGATTCATCCACATTGCTAACCAGCTTTTTTTTTTTGATTTCTGTTTTTGGTAGCATAATGTCCTGAGAAGCAATGTTTCTCCTTGCCTTTGCTATCTCTAAGTCTACAGTCTACTCTCAGCCCTGGCAGCACATTAAAATACCCTGGTGAGATTTTAAAACGTGTGGATGCTTGGGCACACTCCAAGATATTTAATTCGTCTTGGGTGGAGCTTAGGAATCAGATTTTTTTTTTTAAGTGAAATCCTCAAGGGCCCTGAACACAAGCTGTTAAGTGAGTTTGAAAACCACAGCTACCCTGAAGGCTTTGCCAATTTTTTAAAAAATTGTCGTTATTATCTTTTGGTTTTAACAGCAGAAGAAAGCGTGAGAGGCAATGCTTGGGTCTATCCAAGATAGGAGATGGAATTGAGAGCTTCACATTAAGTTGGAATTCTTAAAAGGTCACTCTTTCCATGAACTGGTAAGACAGAAAAATTTACCAACTGGTAAAGGAAGCTTGGCTGTTTGAACTTGTTCAACATTAGTCCAAGACACATGCTTGTCTATATGGCAAAGGTGATGGGCAAAATTAAACATGACTTTTCTTTTTCCTTTTTCACGATATCCTTGATGGTTTCAATATTAATCTTGTACTAGTATCAGAAAATGAGGTGTAAAATGTATTTTTCTTTTTGACTGGAAGCATTTATACATGATTGGAATTATGTTTTGTCTTTTTGTATGTTTGACGGATTAGCATTTAAAATTGTTGGGTCTTAGGTTATTTCTTGTTTGGGAGGTGCATTTTAATCCATTGTTTCTATATAATGCTATAGGATTGTTAAAATTTACTATTTTTTCCTTGAGACATATTTGATAAGTAACATTTTTGAGCAATCAGGAAGCCACTTGCTGAATCAAAAAGCTACACTAACTTTTGCCAATTCCAGAAGCATACCACTTCTACCATGATCTGCACCACCAAAATGCCTTTTGATACCCGTGAAGCCAGCATTCAGACTCTGAAACCTCTATTACAGCCGCTGCAGAATACCCTAATGCCTTTGTAACTGTTTACCTGCGGAAATAGCAATAACACTAGAGATGTGGCCTTCTCCTCATGGTAGGCTGATTCCACATTTTAAGTCTAATGTGTGCACATCACATCCAGGATCCTAGCTGACAGGGAGAAAATACAGTTTCTATCTTTCTAGCCTTTGGATTTAATTAATAAGAGCTCTGTAGGATTGCCAGATATATGATCAACATACAAAGGTCAATTGTGAGTCTAACTGCAGCAATGAGAATTAGAAAACGTAATTTACAAAAGTGATAGCATGTACAATGACATCAAAAATATAAAGTAACTGAGAATTAATCCTAAAAATTGTATGCATAACTTTTTTGAAGGGAAGGGTAAAGTTTTTATTGAAAGATAATAAAAAATTCCAAAATGGAACAATATGCCATGTTCATTAATAGTGAGTGTTAATATCCAAAATATATCAATTTATCTCATATTTAGCTATAAATTTGATAGAATTTCATGCAAAATCTCAGAACTATTTTGCAGAGAATTTGACAAAGTTATCCTAAAATTTATTGGGAAATCAAAGTTTTAAGAATACCCAAAAAATGTTGAAAAAGAACCAGGTAGAGGGGCTTGCTCTACCAAATATCAAAATACATTATAGAACTATGGTAAGACTATGTGTTATTGCCATAAGGAGAGACAAGTACACTAGTGGAACAGAGAACACAGATACAAATATGCACACTTAGAAACCTGATTTGTGGCAGAGTTGACCTTCGAGATCAGTAGGGAAAGGATAAGCAATACAATAATGGAACTGGGATAATTGGCTATTAATGTGAGAAAAAAACTAACTAAAATTAGTATCACATCTTACTCCTGAACCAAAATCAATTCCACGTTGCTTAAAGACCTGGATGTGAAAAGCAAATCCTGAAAATTTTCAAAGAAAATATAGGGCAATATCTTTATTACTCCAGGGTGTGAGAGCATTTCTGAACAGGATACAAAGAGCACAAACCATAAAAAAAGAAGTTGATAATCAAACCTAAATACTTTATGTCCAAAGATCCGTAAATAAAGGGAAATGATAAGCTATAAGCTGGAACAAGATATTTGCAGCAAATGTGGCTGAAAAAGTTTTACTACTGAGAATATTTGAACAAATTCTACAAAGCAATAAGAAATAGATAAACAAAATAAGCCAGAAGAAAATAAGCCAAACAAATAAATAGGTATTTCATACAAGCAATGGGAAAGAGCAACATATAGTTGAAAAATGTTTAAACTCATAATGGTTAGGTAAAGGCATATTAATGCCATGAGCTACAATTTTGCAGTCATCAGTGTAACAAAGATTAATATATCTAATATTATTAGGTGTTGGCAAAGATGTGGAGAAACGAAACATTTCTAACACTGATATGTGGGTATAAATGAATGCAGCCACCTTGGAAAACAAATTGGAGACTTTTTGGAAAGTTGAACGTGGTCATACTTTTCATTAAGTAATGATACTCCTAGGTATAAACCCTAGGGAAACTCTCCCACATCCATAGAAGGAGGCATGTACAAAAATGCTCCTAGTAGGATTATTTGTAATGTAAAAATTTGAGAACAATTTAAATACCCACAAACAGAAAAAATAAATAAATTTATTAAGTTTATACTGTAGGGTTATACAGCAGTACTTCCCAACATTTTTCATATCATAGCTCACATCAAAAATAACATTTGTATGGCATGCTGGTATAACCTAGAGGGGTCCTTCATATGTAGGATGACCACACATCCTGGTTTGTCCAGGACAATACTAGTTTGTCCAGGACCCTCCTATGTTGAACTAGGCTGAACTAGGTTGAACAACCTATTGTGCCAGTGTCATTATTAACAGTGTACTTTCAAAATATTCTAATTTGAACAAAAAATTATATGGTCACCCTTTGTCTATGTGGCTTAGTGAAACAAACTTGGTTATATTTTTATTTTATCTTATAAACACGATGAAGATAAAATACAAATATGATGGAAGCTATTAAACATTAAATATTGAACTATTAAAAGATAAACTTAGGCATATTAAAAAAAGATTTAAGAGTTTATTTCAGCAAAAATCAATTCTAATCAGGCAGCACCAAACCGGAAGTGATTAGGAGTCCTCCATCCACAGGAGCTAGGCAAAAGACTTTTATAGAGGAGAGGCAGAATCAAAGCAAGAAAATTATTTGATTAGCTATAGCTGACGCAGTTGCATTATTTGGGAAAGCCTAGTTGGTTGTTGGCGATTGGGTGTCCTTAGGTTTTGATTTTTTTAATTTTGAGGCATTTACAGGCTTAGGTTTTGGTTTGCTCACACGGGCCGCTAAGGTATTAGAAGGTATTAGAACCAATTCAGTCCAATGGTGACCTTGCTTAATTAATTTAACAGGATATAGGTAAAATATTTTTTTTTAATTTTAATGAGAAGCTGGAACATGTTCCCATCGTTAAAGAATCCTTTTTAAAAAATTGTGACTCCCATAAAACTATAAAATGAGTATGTGTCAAAGATTTTATCTAGATTATTAGTTAATGAGGGATTCACTAAGATGTTAAAACAAGTTCAAAGAAGAATCCAAAGAACAGACTCAAACATAGGCAATAAGAATTTACTATTAGATGCAAGCTGATCCAAGAGCCAGAGGACAGTCACGTGTAATGTTCGGAATCATCTCTTCCACATAGGAAGAAATCAATGATACTCTAAGAAACTAAGCTCGTTTGCATCTCTATGATTAGGGCCATTTGCATTATATTGAACCAGAAACATCTTCATCACTATCAGCCCTCTACAAGGTAACTATTATCTCTACAACGTTGCAAAATAATAGGTCAAAGACAGCGAAATGTACAGATCCCCATAGAATCAGACAACTCAAAAGTGTTTTCTAGACAACACCAAGCATTCTTCAAAGGACATCCAGAAACTTTTCTACTCAATTATTTACACAGAGCTAAGGCAGTCTAGAGTATATCAATTTATTAGATTCACCATTTTGTTAACACTAACTTTACAGGTGGAAACATTCAGTGAAAAAACATTGGCTCTCAGGGTTCCCAAAGCATTTTGAAACAAAGCGTTTATATCTTCCTGTCGTTTCAGCTGTACCATCAATACAAAATATAGACAGTATTTGTTTAATACCTTGTTTCAAAGTATTCATTTACCTTTTTCAATATTTCACACTCAGTTTGTTTTGGTGTGTCTTTGCAAAACTAATAATGTGCTATAAAACATTTCTCTCGAGGACTTCTCATTGGGGCTATTAACTGAGCCCTCTTAATAATGTCTACAGAGTCATCCATCTGCAATAAAGCCATTTTGCTTTTGTAATTTTTTGGATCAGTGTTGTCCCAAGTTATAAAGTTATGTTGACAATGAACCTACTAATGGTAATTTGATAGTGGAATCTTTTCCATTTCTATACTTCATTGGTCCAAAACACGGTATTGATCATTTCCATACAGGTGGTAAAAGCTGTGACTCTAAAATTGTGTGAGGCGTTTTGTGATCTTTAGCTATTAATTGAACTATCTTGCAACTAGTTCTTCATAAAAAGAGCCTTTTGCTGATTTGAAGCATGAAGACACTTGTAAAAGTCTAATCCTTTTGTGTGTATAAGAGGAGTGTTTTCCAATAAAATGCTAGTGTCATTTATTGTCATCATTGCTTCATTTCATAGTTTTCCATGTAAATAAGACATTTAGGCTGAGGGAAAAAAGAAATAACAGGACATAGGATTCCAAATTTGAATGTCTGATATATGTATATACATATTTTTTTTACAGGCGGGCTTGTCTTGTGAAACTGAGTCTTTACAAATTTAGTAAAAAGTTATCTCTCATGATGGAAAGAAAATAAATCTATTTAAACATAAATTAGTTAAAGGAAGTCTAGAGTTTTACAAAATTGAAAAATTTACATTTCAGAATTTTTATTTTATGTTATCTGCGTTTCTAAGAACATTTTAAACAAATTTCATTAACAAATTAAAAAAATAAAGATGTGGTAAGTAAAACCTCACAAAAATATTAGTATATGAACAAAATTTCTTTGAAATGTTGAGTTCTGAATAATCACTTGTATTCAATCAATGAAAATAAATGTGTTCAGTTATTATTGACCTTCAGAAATAAGTATTTTTCTTTCTAAAAGCAAATTTCAAAATTGTTATGAATCTCTACCAGGAATCAGACTTTGACTCATTGTTGGCATCAAAAGTCACAAATAAAAAAATAAAGGAATATGTAATTCTTCTACCCCATTCTCTTTTTATTTTCTTTTGGAACTCTGATGAGTATTCATATTGTTTTCATATTGTCTTAGTTTCTCCAGACTGCTATAACAAAATACCAGAGACTGAGTGGTGTATAAACAATAGAAATTAATTTCTCACAATTCTTGAGGCTGAAGACCAAGGTTAGGGTGCCAACATGGTTGGGTTCTGATGAGAGCTCTCCTCTGGGTTGTAGATGGGTGTTCTCATATATCCTCACAAGGCAGAGAGCAGAGAGGAAACAACCTCTCTCCTGACTCTTATACGGGCACTAACCCCATTCATGGGGCCCTGCCCTCATGACCTCACCTAATCCTAATCACCTCCCAAAGGCCACACCTCCTGATACCATCACTTGGGGGGTAAGGTTTCAACATATGAATTTTGAGAGAACACAAACTTTCAGTCTATAACACATATCAATTCCCCAAATTTACTCATTTTCCTTTAATATTTTATTTTTTAATTAAGTTATCATATTTTTCATTCCTAGAAGTTTATTCTTAAATCTGATCTTTTTATAGTCTCTCGCTCTTCACTCATATTTTCAGTCTTTTATTTTTTAAGAATATTAAACGTTCATTGTATGTTCTGTGTCTGATAATTCCATTATTTTAATTTTTTTTGTGTTTGACTCCCATTTTTGTTGTTTTTGACTCCCATTTTTGTTGTTTTTACTGATGCTCTCGTGGTGCCTTGTTTTGTGTGGCAGTTTTGCTGTAGTTTTTGTTGTTTATTTTATTTTTTATTCTGTGCCCAAATCTCTAGTGCTTTTAATAATGTAATTTCTCCGAGGTCTGTGTTGAAGTGAGTTCCTCCAAAATTATTTGTATTTTTGCCCGACACCCTGGGAATCCTACTAGTCTGGAATCACTTTATACTAAATTCTTAACTTGAGGGTTTCATTCGGATCATCCAAGTATTATGAATTCAGGTTGTAAACTCCCATTGGGCTAGCTGTTTACAAATTCTCAAGGCAAATATTTTTCCCCTCAATTCTACGTGCAATGTTTGAGGCAACACCCCTAACAGTTCCTATGGTGTGGAGGTCAGTTTATTTCTAATGTATGTTTGCACTAAGGATGTAGATTTTGGGAGGCCCAGGTTTATGTGGGGAGACTCCTATTAGTCTCTTCACTTTAGGCAGGTGCTGGATTTTGTCTCCTCTCGCCTGAGCCATATAAACCAAAGGACCATATAAACATAGATCCTTCAACAAGTACCCCAAAGCAAAAGCTTGGTTTAGTGTTCCACTTGCTTTTCTGGGTTCTTGTTATCAGCTGGTAGATTAGTCAGAGTTCTCCAGAGAAACAGAACCAACAAGATGTGTATATGGAGAGAGTGAGATTTATTTTAAAGAATTGGCTTACATGATTGTGGAGGTTTGTCAAGTCCAAAATCTGCAGGTAAGATAGCAGACTGGAGACCCAGAGAAGAGTTGCAGTTCAAGTCCAGCGGCTTTCTACTGGTAGAATTGCCTCTTCTTCTGGGCAGGTCAGTCTTTTTCTATTAAGGCCTTCAACTGATTGGATGAGGCCCACCCACATTATGCAGGGTAATCTGCTGTACGCAAAGTCTACTGATTTAAATATTAATCTCATCTAAAAAAATACCTTTACAGAAACATCTAGAATAATGTTTCCATAAGTATCTGGGTACCATAGCCTTGCCAAGTTGACACATAAAATTAACCATTACACTTGCTTTTCAGGTTTGTTTTTCTATATCCATCATTTGGTTTCCAGTTCCTCATTACATTAAGAAACTATTTTTTAAAAAAAGAAATCATCTAGCATTGTTCTGTTGAGGTGCAGTTTACATGCAATAAAAGGTCCGGAATTAAAAGGCTCCATTTGGTTAGTTTTGACAAATGTACACACCCATGTAACCTTCAGACAAAACAAGATATAGAACATTTCCAATAGAGAAAGTTCCTATTTGGATTTTTCCAGTCAAATCCAGCCCACCACCCAAAGGCAAACACTTCTGATTATTAGTATCATAGATTAATTGTTTTGTCGTTGGATTGAAAGTAAATAAAATCAGAGCACCTTTCATCTCTTTTGTTTTTGAAATTGAATCATATTGGTTAGTGTAACAGTAGTCCCTTGCTTTCACTGTTTAGGAAGGATTTCATTGCATGAATAAACCATTAATTGTTTATCCATTTGCTTATTGATAGATATTTAGGTTTTATCCAGAGTTTGGCTATTATAGAGAAATTTAAATTTTTTTTTGTAGAATTATTTCTTGTGAGCATATTGTTTCATTCATCTTGGATAAAATTTAGAGTGGAATTTCTGTTTTATAGGGTAAAAATATATTTAACATTATAACAAACCGCTAATTTTTCTCCAAAGAAGTTCTATCATTGTAGACAACCACAGGCAATATACCCAAGTTCCGGGTGCTTCACAACTGGAGCAGAAGTTAATTGTATTTCTTAATACCAGCAAAAAAAAAAAAAAAAAAAAAAACCTGGAAAATAAAATAAATAATAATAATAATAATACCACTTAAAATAACATAAAAATATCAATTACAGGGGCCAGTGTGGTGGCGTAGCAGTTAAGTTCGCACACTCCACTTTGGTGGCCCTGGGTTCGCAGGTTCGGATCCCAGGCTCAGACCGATGCACCGTTTATCAAGCCATGCTGTTGCGGCATCCCATATAAAGTAGAGGAAGATGGCCACGGATGTTAGCCCAGGGCCAAGCTTCCTCAGCAAAAAGAGGAGAATTGGCAATGGATGTTAGCTCAGAGCCAGTCTTCCTCATACACACACACACACACACACAAAAAGTCATGTTGACCTGGAGAAGGTTCACAATGACTCAAAACATAATTGTGAACATTTATTCCTGACTCCACATTTAATGACATCATGTTAGTAGCTTGACATCAACCATGATGGAAATATTTACTCTACAGAAATTAGCAAATGCTATGAATCTAGGTCCTACTCTCTCCCAGAGAGCCCATTGCCAAATATTTACCAGCACATCACTGACTGGAAGATTCAATTTTTTTAAAGATAATTGTTCTCCACAAATTGACCTATAGATTTAACATAATACCAATCAAGGCCCATCAGAATTTTTCAAAGAAACTGACAAGCTAATTCTAACATTTATATGGAAACTCAAAGGATCTAAAATAGCCAAAACATTTTTGAAAAGGAAGAATAATATTGAAGAACTTATATTCATTGGCTTCAAGACCTACTATTGTTCATAGAATTTCTTTATTATCCTTGAAATTTCTGTACAGTTGGTAGTAGTGCCCCCTCTTTCATTTCCAATTCTAGTGATTTGAGTCTTCACCTTTTTCTCTTGGTACATCCAGCTAAAGGTTTGCCAATTTTGTTAATCCTTTTGAAGAACCAGCTTTTGGTTTCATTGCATTTCTCTGTTTTTCTATTCTCTATTTGATTTTTAGATCCATCAGAGAATTGAGAGCAATTCTAATTGACCTCAATTCTGTCCCCCTAATTGGAGTGACAAGCAAATATAGAGAATCACAGCTTACTAGAGCAGAAGCCTGCAGATGGGGTCAGTACCATACTTCATGTCCAGCTTCTAACAAAAAATTACAAGGCACACCAAAAGACAAAAAACACAGCTTGAAGAGACAGAACAAGCATCAGAGCCAGATTCAGATATGGCAGAGATTTTGGAATTATCAGACCTGAAATTTAAAATAACTATCACTAATATACAAAGGACGTATCTCATCCTTGCTCTTAAAAGTTTTTCTGAATATAAAATTCTAGATTAATAATTATTGTCCATCCGCACTTTGAAAATATTGATTTGCTCTGTTGGCTTCCAGTGTTACTGTTGAGAAGTCACCTGTTTTTCAGTTTAATTGTTATACTTTTGAATGTGATTTGAAAAAAAAAATCTAGCTGCTTCCAATATCATCTCTTTGTCTTTGGTGGTCTACATTTTCACTAGAGTGTACATATAGAGGTCACTTTCTTTTTTTTTAATTCTGCTTGAAATTCCTTGAGTTTTCTGAAATTGAACAATTTATCTTTGAACAAATCTTGAAAATTATCAGCTATTATACATTTTAATATTGTCTCTCCGCTCCCATTCTTTCAAATTCTCCTTTTCTTTCGAATGCCCATTGGGTGACTGCTGGATATTTCTATCCTCCAGGTCTCTTAAATTCCTTGTTCATACATTCCATCTCTTTGTCTCTCTGCTGTATTCTGGATAATTTCTTCATACACACAATACAATTCACTCATTTTCTTTTCAGCTGTATGCAATCTACTATTAAGCCTTTCCTTTGGATTTTATTTTTTAATGACTATACATTTTTTAATTCTAATAGTTTTTTTTCTTAATGTCCCTATCAGTTTTAAGAGCATCTATTCTATAATTTACTATTATTGTCACTATTAATACTCATCCAGTAATTTTCCCTCTAGTATCAGCACAACTCTATAAACAATGCAGCACACATTCCAACTGAAACTCACAGCCCCATTAGCCTTTCTCTCAGTGTCTCTTGCCTTTGTATGGTTCCTGGTTGAGCTGCCTAGAGAAGGCTGTCGCTGGAAACATCCAGACTTAGACAAAAGGGCCATAAAACAAGAAGAATCTAATTTAGAGACAAAGCTGCAGGACTTCTAGAGTCCTCTGGGAAACTCTGGGAACTTGAGCAAATGCATGAGCAGACACAAGGGAGAACTGCTTGTTTCAGTCTGATAGATAGATAAGTCCTGTATTGGGCTGAAAGATCCATCTATTCCCCTGCTAGAAAAGTAAAAACATAGCAGGGAAGTCTAACAGGAACCCTGAAACTAAACCCTTACCTGGCCTGGTATGTGCAGGTGCCTGAGAAATGGGAGCTCAGAAGGTTCCTTAGAATAAATCATATCTTTATTCATCTATAGCATACATTCTTTCATACTACGTTACTGAGCATTTTTGGATACAGTTTCAGGGTTACTTGGTCCATCATATTTGTCAAAAGTCTTAAACTTTTTTTGCAGGCATGATTCAGGCACCAATCCATTGTGTCTTCCAAAGTGATCTTGAAACCTCTCTCATTCAGCTTCAAGTGAAAGGGAAGCAAATCCTATTTCTTCCCCATGGGGGTAGGGAGAAAAAACGTCCCAGCTGTCCAACAACTTTTTCCTCTCACTTTAACTTTAACCTTTAATAACCTTGAGCCTGTAAATTGCATAACCAGTTGGTGATTCTGCATATGTGAACATAAGATTATTTGCCATCTACGTTTTGTTGTTTGGGTTTCTTTCTTTCTGTTTTTTGGTGAGAAAGATTGGCCCTGAGCTAACATCTGTGCCAATCTTCCTCTATTTTTTTTGTTGTCGTTTTTTGTTTTTTTGAGCAAGATTGGCTCTGTACTAACATCTGTTGCCAATCTTCCTCTTTGTTTTTCTTTTTTCTCCCCAAAGCCCCAGTACATAGTTGTGTATCATAGTTGTAGACTTGTAGCTCTTCTATATGAGATGCTACCTCATCATGGCTTGATGAGTGGTGAGTAGGTCCACGCCCAGAATTCATACCAGCAAACCCTGGGTCATCAAAGCAGAATGCGCAAACTTAACTGCTACACCATAGGACCAGCCCCCAGTCTTCCTCTATTTTGTACGAGGGTTGCCGCCACAGAATGGCTTTGATGAGTGGTATAGGTCTGCTCCCAGGATCCAAACCCGAAAACCCCAGGCTGCCAAAGCAGAGTGTGCTGAACTTGAACACTATGCCACTGGGCCATCCCTCTCTTTTTTTTTCTTTTAATCTTTTGAAACGTCAGCCAAAATTGAGGCAGAAACAGTCCCCTTTTTAAAAATCTATGGCTTCCAAATGTTTATATTTCAATCTTATACCTCTAATTCTCAAACAATGCATTCTATACATTAAAGAACTTTAAATATATTATTACATTTAGACATCATAAACAAACAAAAACATGGAGTTTAAAAAGAATGATGTAGGGGGCTGGCCCCTTGGCCAAGTGGTTAAAGTTCTGTGTGCTCCGCTTTGGTGGCCCGGGTTTACGGGTTCAGATCCCAGGTGTGGACCTATTCCACTCATCAGCCATGCTGTGGCAGCATCCCACATACAAACTAGAGGAAGACTGGCACAGATGTTAGCTCAGGGCTAATCTTCCTCATCAAAAATTAAAAAAAAGAATGATATGAAAACAAATATGAACAGAAATTCTCATTATGCTCCCTATATGCCAATGTATTATTTTGCATTCTCTACTTCGGGGAACAGAGCTCTAAAAAATAATAAGGATTTGACTCAACTTATACATTACCACACCTACAAAAAAATTTGAAAAATTTTTTTAAATGCCATGGGCTTTTTAAAGATATAGTTGATGACAGGAATTAACATTCTCCATTGAGATTCCAAAGAGAGGAATACAGAAAAGTCCCCCTAGTTCTGCAGCTGCAGGCGTGTGTGGAATCCCACACAAGATGTACTTTCTAGTTATCCACCACCTCTTCAACAGACTCTCAAAGGAATTGTTAAATATGATTGTTTTCCATGGTTTGAGACTTTTTAAAAATGACACAGCATGGGCTGGTCGACGCTTCGGTGTTTGTTGCTGGTATATTTCTGAGCTGCATGATAACTGCTTCGTGCTCCAAAAGCTATATCAATGGAAAAAGTGCTCTCTTATGATCATCTGTTAGAATTGCCATCATGGCTGCCTAAAACCATAAAACGGCTTTTCTTAAGAAAGGATTCCAGCCCAAAGAGAAATTTAAGGATAAAGATTGTTTGCTAGATCTTCTCTAACCAAGCTATGTGGTTATAAATATTGCCCAAGTTGCTAATCTACGGACCATGAAAGATTATCAGCAATCGATTTGCTGTGAAATGTCTTATTTTCTATAAATACTTGTCTTAGTCCATTCGGGGTGCTATAACAAAATGCCAGAGACTGAGTAGCTTATAAACAAGAGAAATTTATTTCTCACAGTCTGGAGGCTGGAAGTCTGAGATCAGGGTACCAGCATGGTCAGGTGAGGCCCTCTTCTGGGTTGCAGACTACCAACTTCTCGCTGTGTCTTCCTGTGGCAGAAGGAGACAGGGAGCTCTCTGGGGTCTCTTTTATAAGGGCACTAATCCCATTCATGAAGACTCTGCCCTCATGACCTAAGCACCTCCCAAATGTCCCACCTCCTAATACCATCACACCGGACACTAAGATTTCAACACATGAATTTGAGGGGGAGACACAAACATTCAGACCATAGCAGTACCTCTTTTTGAAAAAGGAGACTTGAGACTTAAAAGAAAACGCCTTATGACTACTTCAGTTTTATAGACTCTTCCCTTTATTTTTTGCTTTCTTTTTCTGAAGAGTAGTCAAACAAAACCAGTGAATGGCCCAAAGACCAAAATACTCCTCTTTCTTAATATTTTTAAGTCATTTTAATTTTACACACAAAACTTAGTTATGAGAATCAATGACCTTCTGCTCCCTGTCCCCCAGTTTGATCTGAGGTTTCCAGTGTGTGTTAAGTTTTAGTTTGGTCTTAAGGTAATCATTTTTTGCCATCTCTAGCAGGGATTAAGAGCTAAAAGTTGTGCACTTCTTCTGTGGGCATTAAATAAAATTTAGCTGAGTGCTTACAGATTCCAGCAGAATATTTCCAATTGATTTCAGCAACTTTGAGCATGTTTTACTGTTAAATAATAATGAGTTTTTTGCCATGATGCTTGACTAATATTAGTTAAGACTGAATAAATCGTCTGTCACCCTCTGAGAGAGATCATTCCCCTCATGTTTCAAATGATAAAACCGAGGCAGAGAATTTAGGGGATTTGCTGAAAGTAGCATTATAAGTCAGGTAGAAATAGAATTTCAACATTTGCCAGTCCCTTGCTTTAAATCACTGGTTTGCTTTAGAGTCATTTTTATAATTCTGTATATTGCTTCCCCCATCCCTTTTCTTAAGGAGGAAGTCATGTTTTTAAAGGAACACACATATCCTTAAATTTTTCATACTTTCAAATGTATGAGCTATTTAGTTAGTGAGGACTGAAGACTCTGAAATTAACCTAGTTACTCTGGAAAAACACCCAGCAGGTATGATTCAACTCCGATATAGACAATGGACATTCAGCTTTAAAGCCTTACTCCTTTGCATCCATTTCTACATTTCTCCCTTTAGGGTAATTTGTGCAAAAAGGCAGAGAAAGTCATCATTATCATTACAATGTTTATGCCCTAATTCCTTTCGAGAAAACTTCCCTCGTCCCCACCTACCTCTCCGTGGGTCATTTGAGGCATTTCCGGACTGGAGGAGTTGCGCACGTTTTTCTGCAGTAGGTAATTCAACTACAGGGTGGGCCGAGTCCACCCAACGTGGCTCCCTTTCCTTCTGCTTCAGCCAAGTCCCAGGTGGGCACAGGCGTCTCTCTAAGCAGGAGCCGCTTCTTTCGTGGATTGAAGGCATATGGAGCAGCTCTGAGGAAAGCTCAGGAAGACAAAGCTCATGGCTGCGGATTCAGCTGATCATAAGAAAGATCAAGAACAAAGAGATCAAATTAGAAAAATTCAGGGAAGGAAATAATTTAAATTGAAATGTAAAAAATAAACCTTATGGGGCCAGCTGGGGGCGTAGTGGTTAAGTCTGCACACTCTGCTTCAGGGGCCTGGGGTTTGCAGGTTCCCACCCGAGGCCCGGACTTACTCACTGCTTATCAAGCCATGCTGTGGCGGTGTCCCACATATAAAGTAGAGGAAGATGAGCACAATGTTGGCCCAGGGCCAATCTTCCTCAGCAAAAAGGGGAGGATTGGCAACAGATGTTAGCTCAGGGCTAATCTTCCCTGCCAAAAAAAAATATAAAGTAAAAAAATAAACCTTCTTACTACAGAGAAGAAAGTAGGAGTTGACTTCCTCAGTCTTATATTACTATCATGTATGTATATTTTTCACTCTATTCTTGTAAGCTAGTACAGAAACTTAGCTAAAAATGAAAGATTTTTTTTTTTTTATTATCAGATACTTATTTTAAGGAAGGGTGCAAAAAATAGAGGAGAAAAGTCATTGATATACTGTAGTGACTATTTTGAACATTTATGCATTTAACCCATTTCTATGTGTAGCTTTGAGTTAGACATTGTGGCTGATATATAAAATTATAGCACAGGATTCCCGCTCTGGAAAAGTTGGAGAAAATAGAATATATATACAAGTAACACAAGAATTAAACAAAGTCTTATGGTCGCTCTTTGAATTGCTGGAGTATAACCTAAAGCCTTTTGGGAAATTTGGTGTTTGAAGCTTCATTACAGCAATGTTATTAGAACTATTGTCTTGGCATTCAGGTCAGTTTATAAATCATTTAATTTCTGATTAAACCAAATTCTGTGTATTTCCAGTAAGTATATAAGAAACAAGATGTAAAGGAATCAGCTATGTCATTTAAGTATCATGACTATATGCATATATATATATATTTGTGTGTGTGTGAGGAAGATTGTTGCTGAGCTAACATCTGTGCCCATCTTCCTCTATTTTGATGTGGGACACCATCACAGCATGACTTGATGAACGATGTGTAGGTCTGTGCCTGGGATCTGAACCCGCAAACCACTACGCCACCGGGCTAGCTCCGACAATATTTTTAAAAAGCAAAACATTTAAAACAGACAAATTATCTAGACATCAGACCACAAGGCAAATCAGGTCTTTTTGACCTCCTCCCACTGCCATTTCTGAAGAGGGATAGAAGATTCATCCAGTCTTAACTAGCATTAGTCAAGCATTTCATGGCACAAAAAAAGAGACACTATTATTTAATAAAAAAACATGTTCAAAAATGGCTTAATTCCAGTGGAAAATATATTGGCAATATCTACAGGCATTTGGTTAAATATTATTTAATACCTATAGAGTAGTGCACATGTTTTCTGGCATTTAATCCCCTCTACAGATGGCAAAAAGTAATCACCTTATGAGTAGACTAAAACCAGTTCACGCAGCCAGGAGAGGCAATTGTCACCCTTCCACTGGGAAGTGGATCAACGTGAGCAGCAAATGGAGGCAGAGACTTTGGTTTCACCGCAGCGGTTTGACAGAAAGGGAGGAAGGAAACAAAGGGATATGAGCAAATTCCCACATGACAGACTGTAAAGGATGGAGACCTCTTGGATGGAGTCTCGATAAGAGGAAAAGCTAGAAGCAGAGAAGTTCACACAGGACTATGCACGGACACAAGCACAGTAGGTCACCCCTCTGCTGTCTCCTTTCAACAGGCTATTTGAAATGCTGCAACATGATCCACCCTCTGACTCTTTTAAGCATGTTCTCACCTCTTCAGCCTTTTATTGGCTGCTGATGGGTAGATGCCAGGATGGGAGTTAAGCTCATATAGTTTGTAGCAGTCAATTAGATACAGGATGCTGGAGGAATGCTGTGAAGCAGAGCCAAGTGAGTCTCAATGGTAAAAAGCATGCTCCTAACACACTTACCCAGGCAGTAACTTTCTTTGGAGCAAAAGCAGGACTGTGGCTACAGAGTTAGCACTTGCCTATAGATCTCAAGCCTTCCCTTTCAACACCAATGTGGGTTTATCAGTGGTAATTACATTTATGCTATAGTCTTTACAATCTTAGCTGTACTCACATGGTCTTTTCATTAACTTTTTTGGTTCATATTTTTTTTTGCTAGGAAAGATTCACCCTGAGCTAACATCTGTGGCCAATCTTCCTCTCTCTTTTTTTTTTCCCTCCCCAAAGCCCCAGTACATAATTATATGTTCTAGTTGTAAGTCCTTCTAGTTCTTCTATGTGAGCCACCGCCATAGCACAGCTACTGACAGACGAGTGGTGTGGTTCCTCACCCGGGAACCGAACCTGGGCTGCCGAAGTGGAGCACGCTGAACTTTAACTACTAGGCCATCAGGGCTGGACCTTTTGGTTCATATTTTTAAAAATCACATTTCAAATTAGTTCATTGTTTTCGATTATACCCTGAAGAAATCGTGTGAATGAGTATCTACAATATTTATAAGTATAGTTCTGTTCTCCAAACCACAGAAAACTGTTATTGGATCTATTTCTACAACAAGTCAAATATATCAGGATGTGGTATATCTGACACTATGTGACAGTCTCTCAATCAGGTGGCCAGGACAAGTCTGTTTTAATGTTTGGAATATATTGGCTTAATTCTTAATTTCTTGCTCTGATCAATATTCTGTCTAATGCAAAGCCATGACTCCGCTGAAACTTAGGAGGAAGTCAAATTTGGGGCAGGTTTACAAATGAGCAAAATGATAAGCAAACTTTGTTTTCTGTTGCTTTTTCAGGTCAGAAAATGAACTACATCCTGGACAATTGTCTCCTGTGGGAAAAAAGAGCAAAGTTGGGTGATCTCCCTGGCTCTCTCTCACTCTCTTTTCCCCTACAGCTCTCATGTTTCTGCTCTTCTACCCCAGTTTCTGCAGGTGAATGTGCCTCTGTCTTAGTCTGCTGGGGCTGTCATAACAAAATACCATAGGCTGGTGACTTCAATAACAGCAATCTATTTCTCACATTTTTGGAGCCTGGAAAGTCCAAGATCAAGGTGCTGTCAAGGTAGGTTTCATTCTGAGGCCTCTTCTCTTGGATTGCTGGCGCCTACCGTCTTACTGTGTGCTCACGTGATCACTCCTTGGTGCGTGTGCATGGAGAGAGAAAATAAGCCTGCCAGTGTCTTTTCTTATAAAGGCACTAATCCCATGGGAACAGAGCCCACGCTCCCATAAACTCATGTCACTCGAGTTTCCTCCCATAAGTTCCATCTTCAAATACCACCCAACTGGAGGTTAGGGCTTCAACATATGAATTTGGAGGAGACACAAACATTCACTCTCGAACAGTCTTTTAATAGAAGAACCTGTGAACAGTTTGTTTCTCAATGGTTCAAGCCGATTATCTCCTGTGAGTTTGTGCCATTTAGTTCATATTTACAAATGAAAACTCAAACACTATTTGTTTATTCTTAGTAACTTAAATTAAATGGAGAAAATCTAGTGTAACTTCTTAGTCTGTATTGACTACATGGCCCATGACAAGTAGGATTGGAAACAATGTGCAAATGTCATAAAGAAAGCTATCAGCCCCAATGGGGGCGGGGGAAAGAACTAAAAGAGTATACATGTTCTAAAATCAGAGAATAAGCAGTACTATTTTTGTATCACCCTCCTGTGCAGTAGGCAATTGGTACTAGGTCTTGTGTCTGCCATACTGCCAAATACTTCAGGGTATGATAAAGATGTCACAGTGTGTTATCAGTATTCTTAGAGTAGATAATCAAATTTTCCATGTAAGAAACTTTCAATTTTATTTATCATTGTAATTTGTTACACATATAATTTGGGCTATTGTAGGATTATTTAAAAATATAAATAAGACCACAAGCCAACCAGCCAAAGATTTTTGTTGTTAGTGCCACCAAGTGGATTCCAGCTCCTAGTGACCCTGTGCACAGCAGAGTGGAACCCTGCCCGGTCTTTTTGCGCCATCCTCTCACCTTCTGGTGCTGTATCAGACATGCTCTGCTGCTGTTCATAGGGATTTTATGGTCATTTTTTTTTGGAAGTGGGTGGCCAGGTTCTTCTTCCTAGTCTGTCTTACTTTGGAAGCTCTGCTGAAACCTGTCCACCATGGGTGACCCTGCTGGTATTTGAAATCCCGGTGACATAGCTTTCAGCAACACACAACTGCCACAATAAGACAACCGACAGATGGGTGGTGTGGTTCCCTGATCAGGAAACCAACCCGGGCCGCAGTGGTACCGAATCTTATCCACCACACCACCAGGGCTGGCTAGCCAAAGATAACCATCCACTGTTACCATTTTACCATTTAGGCATATCTTTTTTTTTCTCTCTCTTTCTCTTTCTCTGCACACAGAGATACGTATATACCCATATACGTATGCGTATATTATGGGCATTTACACACATACATGCACTTAAGAGAAATATAATAAAACTCTACATGTGGTGCTATAACCTGTTTTTCTCACTTATTAATATATCATAGTCTTCCAAGTCATGAAATACGAAATAAACATTTTCATCATAACATTACATAACTTATTTCAGGATATTTAGATGGTCTTGACTTATCTCTTAATATAAACAAGGCTGTGATGAACACACTTCTTCATATATATTTGCACACTTGAACAACTATATCCTTAGAATAAATACCTAGAAGCCAACTTGCTGGGATAGAAGAAATAAACACGAATCTGTTCTATGAATATTGCAAAATTCCCCTGAAACAAATTTTAAAGTTTATATTTTTCTAGTAATGCATGCAAATTTGTATTTTCCTACATGTGTAACAATATATATTATATAAAATTTACTTTTTTTGTTTGTCAGTCAAGAGAAAAAAGTTATTTAATTTATGTTATTTTGATTACCATTAAGGCTTAATAGTTTTATGTGCTTATTGACTATTTCAAATTCTTATTTTCTGGAATTATCTTTTCATGTTTTTTATTGCCATTTTTTCTTGAAATATTTGGTTTTTATGGGTTCATGTGAGATATTTGTATATTATTGATTTTAGTCCTTTGACATTTTTAATTTTTTTTTTTTTTTTTTGCTGAGGAAGATTCACCCTGAGCTAACGTCTGTTGCCAATCTTCCTCTTTTTTTTTTTTTTTTTGTGAGAAAGATGGGCCCTGAGCTAACATCTACCAATCCTTCTCTTTTTGCTGAGGAAGACTGGCCCTGGGCTAACGTCCATGCCCATCTTCCTCCACTTTATATGGGACGCCTGCCACAGCATGGCCTGACAAGCAGTGCGTTGGTGCACGCCTGGAATCTGAACCAGCGAACCCCCGGCTGCCACAATGGAGCGCGTGCACTTAACCTCTTGCGCCACCAGTCCAGCCCGCCAATCTTCCTCTTTTTGTACGTGAACAACCACCACAGCATGGTCACTAACAGATGAGTGGTGTAGGTCCATGCCCAGGAACGGAACCTGGGCCACTGAAGCAGAACATGCCAAGCTTAACCACTAGGCCCCTGTGGCTGGCCCATAAATTTTATTTTTCCTGAGGCAGATTTGTCCTGAGCTAACATCTGTTGCCAATCTTCCTTTTTTTTTTTGCTTGAGGAAGGTTAGCCCTGAGCTAACATCTGTGCTAGATCTTCTTCTATTTTATATGTGGGTTGCCACCACAGCATGGCTGCCAATGAGTGGCATGGCCACTAACAGATGAGTGACGTATGTCCGTGCCTGGGAACCAAAGCCAGGCCACCGAAGTGGAGCTTGCCGAACTTAACCACTACACCATGGGGCTGGCTCCTAAAAGTTTTTTCAATTATACACATTTTCAAAAACTGAAAAAGTGAAAGAAATACTCAATGAGTGAGAAATGATATATTCTGCAAATGTTTCCCCCCATTTTGAGTTTATATATGAATTTCTTTTAAAATTTCATTTCATTTCATTTTCGGTGTGATGAGAGCCCTGTTTTGTATTTGGCGAATTTTGCTTTTCTTCTGTTACTTTTGGAGTCTATGATATACAATATTCTTTGGAGAATATTAAGATGTGACATTCAATTTTTAAAATGAAATCTGTATCATTTTATATGAGCACTAATTAACGGAGAAGATGCTGACTCCCCTGAATTCTTTAATCTTACTTCTGTATTTGTCAGTGCTACAGAGGTTTCCTTTTGGAAAATGTTTATTTTTCAATACTAAATTGACCTGCATTTCAAAAACATCAGCAGCCAATCACTGTCTTTGAGTCAGATACATAAGAAGTACTTAAAATTATACAACCCTACTTAAGGCATTCTAAAATATCCTGAGAAAAGAGATCTTTGTTATCTAAAGACATAAAAACAATATCTAAGCAGAGAGGCTTACCCCAGATTGCTCAGCAGGCAATTAAAGAAAATGATTGCTAGAAAGAAATGCTTTAAATTACATGTTTAAAAGACCTGGGACTCCTAATATATACTTCCTGCCTCTCTCCCATCATATTGTTTAAAAAGTTCAGAGTTTTATAAGATGAGAAATACATGAACAGATGTGTTTACTGAAATGTTTGCGTGCATTGCTCTTACAGCTCTGGCCCTGAGTTTCTTCCTTTATATTATTAATTGCCTTTTTCTAAATATACGGATTACTAGATTTTAAAAGGATCAGGATTTTTGCTTAAAAAATGCCATTTCTAATTTATATTGATGCTAATGGGAATTTTATTATAAAACCGTATTCTTTAAAGTTTTGATTGACACACAGAATAGAGTTTTGCAAATTGATTCTCACCCTTTTGTAGGCTTTTAGATGTAGAGAATCAGGAACATTATGTCAAAGAATAAAGAACATTTTTCAAATAAATGAACATGTTACCCCAAAACTAAAACAAATATAAATGATTTCCAGAATTTTTTTGTTCCTCAAATTCTCCCTTAAAATAAAAAAGAGGAGGTAAAATAGCTTTCATGACTCAATGTTTATTATTTATATAGCTTTTCCACGTAGCTAAATGGTGGATAGACAGCTGACAGAAATTGGTTCTATAGTAACGCAAAAAAACTCAGAATTACAACCTGAAATGTTAAACCAGTGGAAAGACCTCAAATGCATCCACTATTCTAGAAAAACAACTCTTTCTAATTTCACTGAGCAGAGTATTACATGTTCTCAGGTTTTAAACTTTCCCTTTTACAGAAATAAATGGGTCAGCTTTGCACGGCTCCAAAGCAGTCAAGTTGATCTGCAGAATCTGCTCTATTAGGTCAACCCGAAATTACAAGAAGTGGACTAAATGATTTGCAACCAAGTATCATTTCAGTTCTGGATCATGTTGACATCTGTTGCAACATATTATTAAACATCAAACTCCATGTAGCACTCAAAATAATACAAGGAAAGAAAAATGCCGCAAAATACAAACCTTTTGGATTTTGTCACAAATGGATAGTATTTAAAACAAACCCGCTGATATCAGATTTGTGTATAAAGAAAATAAATACATCAGAATATGGCAGACAATTTGACTAATAGCTTGATTCGGCAGTTTTCTTCAAAAGTCATTTTTAATCATAGTTGTCAGGTATGTAGTCTTGTTTTTGACTTATACACTTGGATTGCCCCCTGTAGGAAATGATACAGCACCAATAGATGTATAAAGACAAAATATGTGCAGCAGGAAAATGTTATATTACCACCAAAAGAATGTTTAATCACTGGAGGACAGATTATCTTCCCAGATCTTCTGCTTTTCTTTCTCTTTCTTTTAATTGCCTTTTGGCAATTTCACTACTCAGCATAGTCATAGAAATAAGAAATCAAGGCAGGATTTATTGGATTTTGGCAGTGGATTATTATTATTTTTCACTTCACCTTTCTATTTTCTTTAGATTGGATTTATATGGAATTTCATTTGTAAGGAAACTCAAGTCCAGTAGAATTAGAACTGAGACAAAGGCCAGCTGCATGGGACACCTAGCAGAAGTATTCATCCACAAGGGATGCTGGAGAAAAGGGAACGCTTGTGCACTGTTGGTGGCAATGTAAATTGGTGCAACCACTTTGGAAAACAGTATGGAGGTTTCTCAAAAAGTTAAAAATAGATCTACCATATGGTCCAACAATTCCACTTCTGGGTATATAACTGAAGGAAAAGAAATCACTATCTTGAAGAGATATCTGCACTCCCACGTCCATTGCAGCATTATTTACAATAGCCAAGACGTGGAAATAGCCTAAGTGTCCACCAACAGATGAATGGATAAAGAAAACGTGGTGTGTATCTACACAATGAAATATTATCAAATCATAAAAAAGGAAATCCTGTCATTTGTGACACCACTGGATGGACCTTGAGGGCATTATGCTAAGTGAACTAAGTCAGACAGAGAAACACAAATACTGTATGATCTCATTTATATGTGGAATCTAAAAAAACTGAACTCGCAGAAACAGAGAACAGTTTAGTGGTTGTCAGAGGCGGGGGGCGGGGAAGAGGGGGAGGTGGCAAGGGAATGGGTGAAGGGAGTCAAAAGGTACAAACTTCCAGTTACAAGATAAATAAGTTCTGGAGATGCACAGCATGGCAACCATAGTTAACAACACTGTATTGTATATTTGAAAGTTTCTAAGAGAGTAGATCTTAATAGAATTCATCACAGGAAAAAAAAAATGTAACTATGTGAGGTGATGGATGTTAGCTAAACTCACTGTGGTGATTATTTCCCAATATATACACATACCAAATCATTATGTTGTATACCTTAAACTAATATAATGTTATATGTCAGTTATATCTCAACAAAAGTGGGGGATAAAAAGAATTGGAGCTGAGATAAAGGCTAGATCTGTGGGACAGCTAACAGGGATACCCATCTACAGGGGGTGCTGGACTTGGAAATGTAACAAGATGAGGAAACTTATTAAGCTGAAATCCTCCCAGGGACTCATAGCCGGAAGGAAGACAACATTGAGCCCCTGGTGATTGAGTGTAACTTCCTCCTGGGTGGGCTGCATGCCAGTAGTGGATTACTTAATTGCATTTAAGGAAACAAGGTTCTGGTTAGATTAGTTGGGAAGATTTTTAAAATATTAAATATATTTTTATGCCGAGTGGGGTATGTAAGTCCGACCTGACATCCAAGAAAATACAGGTGAGGTGAAGAAGTTGTTTATTCTTTTTACTTTTCCTATTCAGCTCTCACTCTTTCTTTGAAATAACCTTTGAAAAAATATTTAAAGAATAAGACTTAAGAAGCACTAGATTAATTTCTCACTTATGACTCTCACATGGCTCATACTGGTCCTGGCTAGAGAGAGATGCATGTTTTCTTAGTGTGTTGTTCTGCAAAGTGTTAAAAAAATGTGTCACTGGAAAATGTAAGTGGAATGTCAACTAGTGAAGCACAGAGCATTTTTTTGGGCATGAGATTTGAGCAACACTATGAGTAGCAGACACTTGAGTACAGGTCAAAAGTAGAAGGAATTCTCTCCATGGTCACTCTCTGTAGGGCAGCACTTTTACTGTCGAAAAAGAGAGTTGGAAATTAGGCATGGGTATAAAACGCTCAGTTTACCCGCACCTTCCATAAGCATAGATAATTGAAACAGCGTTCGTGATTCTGGAATGCAGAAAAATAAACTCATTCATTGTCTTAAATTAGAGAAACTCAGTTGGACCTGGCAAAAAGTCTGAGAGAGAATATTTAGAAAAAGTGAGCTTTATTAACTACACAGTAGGACAAGGGAGGCATTTGGTTATGCAACTTGAACTGAATACAAATAATTTATGATTATCATGTTTATTATTAAAATAAAAAGGCTGTGCTTAGACGGTATTTGAAAAGAGCATACAATCATTGCTTGTTGATGTGTTTATTCTATATATATTTTTTGAAGACTCAATATGTGTTAGTGTGTTTTTGCCACCAGCTCTATGGTGATATAACTTACACAAAAATTTGCCTTTTCTAGGCCCGGCCCGGTGGTGTGGTAGTTAAGTTTGCGTGCTTTGCTTCAGTGGCCTGGGGTTCACGGATTCAGATCCCAGGCGCGGACCTATTCACCACTCATCAAGCCATACTGTGGCAGTGTCCCACATACAAAAAAATAAAAAAACCAAAAAAAAATAGAGAAAGATTGGCAATGGATATTAGCTCAGGGCCAATCTTCCTCACCAAAGAAAAATTTACCTTTTCCAAGTGTACAATTTAGTGATTTTTAGTAAATTTTCAGAGGTTTGCACCATCACCACAATCCAATTTTATAACATTATCATTATCCCAAAAAGATCTCTCATGCCTATTTACAGTTGTTCTCTATTCCCATGCCCTGGGCAAGCACTAATCAACTTTCTGTCTCATTAGAGTTGCCCTTTCTGGACATTATGCTGGGGACTATTTCTTCCATATCCTACTTTCTAGTAAAATGACCAGGGCAGGGCAATACCTTTTGCTACTTAAGTGAATACCTCAGTTAGGGCAAGCTTTCCATTGAGAAGGATTACTGTATGGAAAGCTTAGCGCTCGGGACGATCTTTCCAAATCTTCTCTTTAAGAAAGCAATATGGTTAAAATTTGAGCTCCGGACTGAGGTACACTTGGGTTTAATTCCTGGCTGTACCACTTTCTAGAAGAGTGACCATAGAAAAATAATTTAACCTCCCTAAATGTCAGTTTCCTCATATATCAAAACATGGTTGTTAGAATAGGCATGAGGTCATGGCCACAAGAGCCTGACACAGTATGTATTCGAGAGAATCTTTACTCATAGCCATACCTAAACTTTCTCACCAAGAAAAGTATACCCAAATTTTTGATCCTGGTGTTGGACCTCAGAATTTTCTGCTATTCACTGCAGTATCACTGTCATATGTTTCCTTTGCATTTAACCCGAGCTGTTCACTAAAGAATATCTAGATGTCATCATCTATAAGGTCAGATCATTTCCTGAAAATGTTCTGACTTCACCAACAACATACATTAACTGAGCATCTGCGACTGTTGTGTGGGACATGCAATGAAAACATGGTTGAGGAGCCAACAACTTATTTGGAAACAAACAAGTCACTGGAAATCACAGATGAATTAAATAAGTATTTAGGACACAAAAAGTAATACCTCTATTTGACCAGCAATTTTGCTTCCGAATACTTATGAGAAGGAAAGAATCCTAAATGCAGAAGAGATTTTTGAAGAGAGAGACTTAGCAAAACATCAGTTATAGCTGGAAATACCAGGAGGTGGTTATTGAGCTATTCCTTGAAGGATAAATGGGATTTCAATAGTCAGAAAATGGTAAGAAAGGACATTTCAGGAGAAGTGAACTTCAGTTTCCTCCATTCACTTATGTTTTCACTTGGCAAAAAATATGTGAGTGCCTGCTTGTATCAATCAGCTTTCACTAGATTATTCTGAGATAAGAAACAATACCGAAATCTCAGTGGCTTATAAGAAAATAGATGCATTTCTTACTCATAGGACATGTCTTCTTTTTTTTTTTTTTTTTTTGCTTTGCTACAACCTTGTTCTTCATTCCAGGACACAAGCTGACAGGGCAGCCTCTCTCTGGACTTAATCTCACGGCGGTGAGGAAAGAGCAACCGGAACCATACAATGTGTCTTATAGCTTCTAGCCCACATCACTTCTGCTCACATCCCATTAGTCAAAGCAAGTCGTGTGGTCAAATATGATGTCCAGGATGGGCTTGGTAGAGATGGCCAGCTAAAATTGTAAGTAAATAATATACAAAAGAATGTAAAGGAAGATGAAACTGGAAAGAAAATTTCTGGTTAGATCAAGAAAGACCTTAAATAAACTGTTGTAAAGATTGGGTTTACTTTTAGAATCATTGGGAAGAAACTAAGTTGTCTGAAGTCGAGTTGTAATGGTTAGTTTTAGGCGTCAAATTGGCTAGGCTAGAGTAGCGATCTAATTAAACAATAGTCTAGTGTTGCTGTGAAGGTATTTTGTAGATGTTGTTATCTACCATCAGTTGACTTTAAATAAAGAAAATTATCCTTGATGATGTGGGTAGGCCTCATCCAATCAATTGAAGGCTTTAAGAGCAAAAACTCAGGTTTCCTGGAGGAGAAGAAATTCTGTTTCAAGACTTCAGCACAGAAATCCTACCTGTTTCCAACCTGCTGGTCTACTTTATAAGTGTCAGACTTGCAGTCCCCACAATTGCATGAGCCATTAGAGATAGAGATAGAGAGATAGATGTGTAACCTACTAGTTCTGTTTCTCTGGAGAGCTCTTACTCATGTAAGAGGATCTTACGATTGGTTTTTCGCAGACAGAAGAGACGTTGCAAATTAGAATGGAAAGAATTTACTAACTACTCAGAGATCAGAATGAGAGGGAAGAGGTAAAGATGAACACTTGGCATCCTTTATTTTGTAAGCTGAATAATGCTATTAATTTTATTATCTCTTCAAACTTCCTCAATGCCCTATTCTTATTTTTACAATGTGATACCATGCTGCCAATGATCCAATTTGCTTATTGTCTGTTGTAATGTGCATATGTGAAAATATGTTATAAGATGCAAATGTCGGTTGTTTCTCTTCGTAAATGTAGTGCTGCTCAGTTTCTCACTAGTGATTCTAGAATGTGTGTATTCTCAACAGGTGGGGAGGAGAGAGATCATCTAAGAGCAAGATGCAAGCATGTGAGCTGGAAAGACACGACTTTTATTGAACTAATAAACCATTATTATTTGATTTCTTCAAAATGCATTCGAGTCGCACCAAGTGAGTAAGAAAATATCATCAAATTTCTTGGAGATTCCTACCATTATCCCAAGAGGAGGGAGAACCCATCAAATATATCTGGAACACAGTGTTGAGAGAGGTTGTGTCTGCACCCTGAAGCCATCCTGATCAATTTAATTCTCGTCATCTCTACCCCATTGCCTACCTCTATAACTCTTCCATTTCTCTCCCAGCTTCACATGATCCCAATCTATAACTAGGTCAGATATGTTGGTGGAATTATTGTCATTTACTGTTTAAGGATGCATTCACAATATCAGATGAGGTTATAAAATTGAGGAATGTAATTCTTTCCATATCCCTCTGAGATAATTTGAGATAATTTGTGATGTTCTTTGAATGAGGAAACATAAAGAGTTATGTAGTTTGACCAGGCCCAAAAAAAAAAAGTATATCAATAAATCTATTTTCTCATAGAAATTGCAAAGAGAGAATAGTGCATAAATCTCTTTCCTAGGGATTATCAAACAAAATAAAATAACAACAACAGTAAAAATCATATAAGCCATCAAGAAGCTAATGGTCTGGTCTCAAAGAAAATACTGGTGTAAATTAATCCCCTAAGCACCTTGTTCTGCCTTATTACAAGCCTCCATTTTCTTCCCATTGTTTATAGGGTCAAGTCTAAGTTCCTCAGCATGACCTGTGGGCCTGGCAAATCTACGTCCTGCTTATCTCCTCAGCATGTTCTTTCTCCCTCTGTTTATACCCTGCTGCAGCAGTTCCAAACCATTTGTAATTTTTAAACAACATGATTTTAACTCACTATGTCCAAAACCGAAACCGAGATCTTCCTCCCTAAATCTTCCCTGCCCCAGTTTAATTATTTTTTTCCAGTTTTATTGAGGTATAATTGACAAATAAAAAACTTGTATATATAGGTTGTACAATGTGATTTTTTTAAAGGTGTACAATGTGGTGATTTAATATACATATACCTTGTGAAAAGATTCCCCAAATCAAGTTAATTAACACATTCATCACTTCACATAGTTACCTTTTTTAATTTATTTATTTTTGTGGTGAAAATACTTAGGATCGACTCTCCCCATCTCAGTTTATGACAACGTCATCTTTCCAGTTGTTCTGGCCAAAAAGTGTGGAGTCAGCTTTGCTTACTTTGTTTTTCTCCATCCCTTATCCAGTCTGCCTGCAAATCTGATTGAATTTGCTTTCCGAATAAATTGAGGACCTAACCATTTTTCATTGTCTTGACTATTCTGGTCTGAGCCACATGTCTGGGAGAAAAATATACTGTGAGGCTAAAAAAAAAGAAACATATGAACAAACAACCCTGTACCCCGACCCACCACCAAACCTCAAAAGTCCACAGTTGGACCAGATACATTCAGATCAGGAGAGTGTAAAGTATTGAAGTATCTGTTGTGGTATAACCAAGCCTCTCAGCTCTTCAAATTTTTCTAAATTATCCAAAGTTTTTATTATTACTCTGTAAATTTAGTATGAATATCTTTTGGGAGTCACCTCTGAATAGACCCTGCAATTTTATAGCTTCTGGCCTTCGTAGGTATAGAGATGTTCATGCATCATCTTCAACATCATTACAATAACAACAGCCTCTACTTCCCTTGAATGATTCCTATATTGCCAGGCATTGTGTTGTGTATACATAGTCATTACAGTCATGTGCCGTGTAACGAAAATTTGGTCAATGATGGACCACATATGTGACGGTGGTCTCATAAGATTAGTACCATATAGTCTAGGCTGTACCATCTAGGTTTGTGTAAGTATACTCTATGGTGTTTGCACAAGGATGAAATCCCCTAACTACACATTTCTCAGAACATGTCCCCATTGTTGTGACACATGACCGTATTTCTATTTTCCACAAGATCCCAATGATCAACAGATTATTGTTATGAATGGTCAACATTATTATTACTGTTATTATTCCCTTTCATCAATGAAGACACTGAGATTGAAGGAGCTACATTGCCAGCCTTATACCATCCAGCTCCTACCTGATGGAGCCAGTGTTCACACTCAATTCTTTCTGACACGGAAGCCCATGGTCTTTCCACTAGATTATGTTGCTCCCAGACATTGAGGAGGGAGTTGAAATGGATAATTTTAGATTCCTGCTCATTTTAACGTTATACGAGTTCAGATAGTTCCTGGTCTTGTTGGTGAAATGCTTCACGTGCGTTTGGTGAAAATGGAAGCAGTTTTTCGTAATGAGCACTGCTGGGCAGGATCTTGGGCATCAGTAGGCCACTGCCGTCCCTGTTTCAGGGGAAATGTACCTGATGGTTTCCTGAACGGTCACTAGTCACTCATCCAGGTTTAGGAAAGTCTGAAACTTGGTGAAAAGATCAACTTGGGGGGCCGGTCCTATGGCATAGTTGTCAAGTTCACGTGCTCCGCTTGGGTGGCCCCGGGTTCATGGTTTTGAATCCTGGGTGCGCACAGACGCACCACACATCAAGCCATGCTGTGGTGATGTCCCACATACAAAATGGAGGAAGATGGGCACAGATGTTAGCTCAGGGCCAGTCTTCCTCAAAAAAAAGAAAAAATCAACTTGGTTGATCCTAGTGATGGCCAGCTGATTAGTCTGTTTAAGCTGCCGCAATGGAGTAGCTTAAACAACAGAAATTTATTTTCTCACACTTTTGGAGGCTCAAAGTCTGAGATCAAAAGTTGGTTTCTGGTTAGGCATCTCTTCCTGGCTTGTAGACAGCCATCTTCTCACTGTGTCCTCACGTGGCTTTTCCTCTTTGAGTACACATAGAGAGACATCTCTGGTGTCTCTTCCTTTTCTTATAAGGTCACCAGTCCTGTGGGATCAGGGCCTCACTCTTATGACCTCATTTAACTTTAATTACCTCTGTAAAGGCCTTATGTCCAACTGTGGTTCCATTGGGGGTTAGGGCTTCAATCTATGAATTTTAGGGGCACACAATTCAGTCCATAGCGCCTACCGTAGTCTTTCATTTGACTTTTATGGTATTACTTATTCCAGTTTTTAATTTCTGAATAATAGATAATACGTATTCAAAACTGTGCTCTGAATATTGTTAAACTTAAGAACTACAAACTTAAACTATGCATGAATTTATTGTTCATTAAGACAAATTATTTAGATGCCTACTGCTTGCTGAGTTTTGCATACTTGCTAGTTAGTATACAAAGTTATCATTTTCAGGCCAATGGTATAAACATATCACATAATGAATAAACTTGAAGTATTTAATTTTAACTGATACGGTATACCTTTTAAGTGAAGTAACACTTTGTCTTATTCCTCTGTATTAACAACAACAACAACAACAAAAAACCAAGCTACTCTTAAATGTCAGTTAGGTTTTAGTGGGAATCATTTATTAGATGTTGTATACTCAGTTTAAATCTAACTGGGTAACTAAACATTAAAGTAAAGGGGAAAAATCTATATTGGTCTAATTTGAATTATATGTTCTTCTCAACAAGCATAATTGCTATTGACTGCCTAAAACACCATTGTCTAAGTCATGAATAATCATAAAACATTACAATTGGCACGAGAAGAATGGAAAGAAACCCATCAAAAAAAAAATGCAAAGCACAGAATACCAACAACCTCCCCCTCCCTTTTCCTCTGCCTAAAAGAATAAAGCCATACCAAACACAATGACTTTATTACCTGAGAAAATGTGCCACATAATAATCACGAAGAGGCTCACTTATTACAGATAGTATTTCACTTTGGGTTTGACAGTTTATTCTGGAATGAAGCTCCCTTGTTAGTAAATGCGTATCATAAAAAAAGAGAGAGACCCTTACTTCCTCACCCTCCCCTCTCATTAGCTGAGTCCTTAATTCAGAGCTAGTAATACCAATTTTGTTTTAGCAGAATATTTTTCCAGAAGCTCCAGAAGTGGGCAAAATGCCACAAGTTGAGTATTGTGAAGAGGAGTCAAGGTTTAAAGTCAGCAAGCCTCTCGCCTGGGGGGTACCTATAACCACTTTGCAGAGAGCATTCACTAAATTCTCCTGTACTTGGTCTTCAGCACCTTGAGAGTTGAGGCTCCTAGCGGAGTCTCCCACACTAGGAAATATTAGGATCACACAAAACTCGTATCATTCTAATACCCTGGTGATGAGTTGAAAAGCCCATAGATTAAACTGAAAGTCAATTTCCTTTAAATTACAATGTTAGTTTTGTAAATAAAGATCATTAAATAAATATGCTTACTAACAAATATGCTAATATTATTCTGTTTCTATTGTAGTGCGTAAACCTTAGGAAAGGGTTTCTTAGCCTCAGTGCTACTGACAGTTGGGGTGGATAATTCTTGGTTGTGTGGGGCTGTTCTGTGACCTGTAGGATGTTTGGCAGTGTCTCCGGCCTCTATCCACCAGATGCCACTAGATGCCAGTAGCACTCCCCAGCTTGTGAGAGTCAAAAATGTCTCTAGACATTGTCCAATGTCCCACACGGGGCAAAATCTCCACACACATGCCTCTCCCCCATCCCAGGCCCAATCCCTTCTGGTTGAGAACCACGCCCTTTGAAGGAAAGTTCATGGTAAAATGGTAAAAACGCAGAGCAAAGGTAAATTCCCAGTTGGAAAAACAATGAGATACATTTTGTCCCACTAAGTTTCTCAGCAGCTGTTTGAAATAATTGAAGGAGGCACTGATACTAAAGAGCAGCGGTTCTGTGGCCCCTTCGATGGTTCCCCTCCACGACTCTGTGAAGCCCACAGGAGACAATTTGATCAGTTTTCCATGATCAATGCTAATTAGGACTCTGATTGACCAAATTAACAGCAATCAAATACATAATTTAAGGAACAAAGAACTCCTGGGCAGTGCTGGTGGAATGGCATTTTAAAAGTTAGCTGCTTATTCCAAGGTTGTCCCTAAGGGTAGAGACATTTAATTCCCAGGTAGAATGTAAATTTCCCACCTCTGTGTTTCATGACAATTTTCTGATCCCCACAACAGCTTAGTCATGTTGCACTTTAATTATTTGGTAAAGTATCTGTCTCACCCACTGGGCCATGCGCTCTTGATGAATAGTGGATATTTCTTAATTATTATGTTGTCTATGACCAGCATATGGCGGGACCACTAAATAAGCATTAGCCAGATAAACAAATTAATACTATGCTTGATGATTTATTTTTTAAAAAATTTATTAAGTGGTTCTATGTGTCAGAAATTATTCTAGACCCTGAGAATAGAAAGATAAATTAGTGCTGATGCTTCCTCTGAGCATCCACGGCACAGTCAAGGTGAGAAGTCTAAAAACGAGTGGTTAGACTAGAATAGGTAAAAAGGTGTTAAGGAGCAGAGTAAGGCAAAGTGAAGACTAACCAGGGCTAAGCTCTATTTTTTCAGAGTGAGGAAAGAAATGGCTAAGTTAGGGTAATGCTTTCTTCTGCAAACCATACGTTCAATTTTTTGTCAGCAGAAGGAAATTCTGCATAAAATTATGTCTTGAAAATCAATTTCAGTTTGAATAATTAAATAAGGAGTAGTAGTAGCTGATTATTCTCTTCTTCCAAGAACTAAAAAAATTAGGAGCAGAATTGCACAGTGGAAAGCATAACAGGAATGAGAGTCGAAAAGTCTGAATACAAGGTCCAGGTTGGCACTATCAGGGCAGTCACTCAGGCTCCATATCCGTAATGTATGTGTTCTACTGTACTGAATGGATGGGTTCTGTTGTTGCCATAACAAACTACCAAAACCTTAATGGTTTAAACCAATGCTAATTTATTGCATTATAGTTGCATAGGTCCGAAGTCTGACATGGTTCTTACTGGGCTCCAGATGTCAAGAGGGCTGCATTCCTTCTGGAGGCCTTATCCAACTTCTAGAGGCTACTCATAGTCCTTGGCTTGTGTTCTCCTTCCTCCATCTTCAAAGCCAGCAACATAGCATTTCTCTAACTCTGCTTCTGTTGTCACATCTCTTTCTCTGACCTCAGGCAGGAAGAACTTGCTATGTTTAAGGATTAATGTGATTAGATATTAGATGGGGCCTATCTGAATAATGCAGGACAATTTCTTCATCACAAGGCCATACCTTTAATCACATCTGCAAAGTCTCTTCTGCCATGTAAGGTAACATAGTCACAGATTCTAAGGATTAGGATACGGACATCTTTAGGGGGGCATTATTCTGCCTACCACATGGGTAAAGTGAAATTGTCATAGGTAATCTTAGAGGTAACTTCAGACCTGAGCATCTGTGGCAGAGAACTGTGTCTGCCCCATACCTTCCCCAGGTGGCACACTCTTCTCCTGTCAAGGGAGTATATGAAGATATGACTGCATAGGGCTTCATTACTTGTAGTTCAACATCTTCAATGAGAATTAAAAAGCAGAAAATCGGGGGCCGGCCCGGTGGTGTAGTGGTTAAGTTCGTGCTCTCCGCTTCGGTCGCCCAGGGTTTGCAGGTTCGGATCCTGGGTGCGGACCAAAGCACCGCTTGTCGAGCCATGCTGTGGCAGTGTCCCATATAAAGTAGAGGAAGATGGGCACGGATGTTAGCCCAGGGCCAATCTTCCTCATGCACACACACAAAAAAGTAGAAAATGGGTTCAAACAGAAGCATGGCTGACTTGGCTTACTCATTAATAAGAACTTTCCAGATACTTGAGTTTGGTGGAGCACCATTGAAGATCCATGACAACAGCTGCTGATCAATCTGAGATGTGTAAGATTAAAGAAAAAGACAGCATAGATGATCTTTCTAGATCATTATAGATCTAGAAATCTTATGTGATTGTTACCTGTGTGAAAAAAAAAGGGACACAACCAGAGTTTCAGGTACCATATTATCAAAGGCAATTCTTATATAATAGATATACCAAATATTTTCCAAATTAAGAGAAAGAGGCCATGGAGGAGTGGTTTCTTTTTGGCAGTTCTCAGCTTTTCTGCACTTCAAATGTTGATAGCAACATCTTTTTGGGCTATGGGATGTTGAAAATGTGCCTCACCAACAAAACACCCTTTGGATTTGGGATTAGTTCTTTATTGTTGTGACAGGAAGAATGGAGGAGAGAAGTTGAGTGATACACTGTTCTTTCTATTTATGAAATGGCTTGAACACATAAAAGCTTCCTTCCTAGAAAACAAACAAACAAATAAATATAGTCCTCCACAGTTAGCAATTTTGTAACCAGGAAATTCTGAAGCATTTATATTTTTCTTATACAACTCTCTAGTTTGACAACTTTGTAGGAATGACTGTACTTTGAGAAATACTGTTTGGACGTTTTTACTGCTATGTTTTCTCTCCAGAAAAACCTACTTGGTAGAAAGCAGAATGAAGAAAAACTATTGAATCAATAAGATAATTCTAAAGTCTTAGAATTTTAGAATTTAAAGGAATAATAGAAGCCATTTCATTCAATCATCTACAAAGCATGGATCCACTCAGTAACATCATCTACAAATGGCTATCCAGATGTGATTGGACCTTCATCTATTCCTCACCATGCCAGTTTGTAGGGTCTTACTTTCTGGTGACCCTCACCTGGACGCATTCTAATTCCTTGCTGTTCTTCTGTACAGCACCCTGAGTGGAGCCCAATGTTCCTGCTGAGATCTGAGCTGTGAAGCATGGAAGAAATCTATCATCTTCTTTATCCAAGACATCATAAAAGTCTGTCATACCATTTGGGTTGCAATCACACAACAGGGTCAACATCCAGTGAGATGGCAACCAGTCAACCCCAGTGACTTGACCAAATGATGCTGTGCAGTTGTGTCCCTTCTACATCCTTGTGCAGGTAGTTGACATCTGTTTGTTTGCACTTCATCTGTGAAGATGTGAAGATTGTGACTCTGTCATTCAATGTTTCCCATTGCTCCCAATGTCATGACAGCCTGGAAATTCACGCCTCCTGGGCCATCAATTTGGAAATTCTCGCCTCCTGGGTCATCCTCCAGGGATCCTCCAGCTGTTGCTGGTGTCCTGGGCCAGGCTGACTGCAGACTTGCTGATGGCTGAGGGCCTCAGCATAAATCCCTCCCACTGTCCCTGGAACAATTTACAAGAGCTGGCCAAGTGCTTGTTGAAATTAAAATGCACATAGAATTTAACCAGTATGGTTTATGGATTTGTTTTGTATTTAATTTGTTATCTGTGGTTAGAATCAAGGAGAGTTTAAATGCAGAAATGTGAATAAAAAGATGAAATCCATTAAAATGGCAGAGCCAGGTTTCTTACAGGAAAGCTAGGCTGCCAATTGCATAGTCTGGGTTATGATTCCCGCAGGGTCTCCAGCTTAGAAGAAAACTCCTGCCTGTGCACTGATGCTTGAATCCCTTTAATTTGTAGCTACTGCTTAATTAGAAGTAAGCTTTAGATTAATATAGGTGGAAAGTTAACATATTGACATGATTTCACACTAAAGAAGAAGCAACTAATACCAGATTTGTTCCCAAGCAGATTTGATTCAGAATAGTAAGGTGAGGATGAGAGCGAATTGTTCTCAATTTGGTTCTGTAAATAGTTTGTGACAATTCATTTATCTGCACAACTGAATTGAGTGATTTGGGACTAAAATTAGAACAAACATGGCATGCGACTTGCAGTTCCTGAGGCAGCTTCTTCTCACTTCTTCCAAAATACTTTTGAAGAATCTGAAAGGATGAAAATTCTCCAAGAAAATGGAACACAGAGACTGACATTCCACTAGCTACCAGAAATTTGGAGAAAATTCCACCAACCACAAAACCAATGGAGAGGAATAGAGAAATATAATCAGAAGCGTTCCCAGATTTTGCTGCTTGGAGGAGCAAACTGGTCCCCATGGGAAGACAGCCTGGAGCTTCATTCCTCTCCCACTGCCTGCTCCTTGGCTCTGCATTCTAAATCTGAAGTAACCTGAGAATTGGCTGTCTCTCTGAGCTACACATGTGCCACTTTTGAAGTGACCTGAATATTATCTGCACCCACCTTCCATTAGAAATTTCCTTTTAAGCCATTTATTAGACTTCAGAGGGAAAAATAGGAGAGAAGAAGATGGGCAGTGATATGTGGATCCAGGAAAGCTTAGTTACAATTAATAAAGCAGAACAGATGGAAAGGAACCTGAAAAGTCATTCAATTTTTCCATGTTCTTTTGCTCAACCACTACTAAATCATTTCTCAACATGATTTAGTCCACACCACCTCAAATGATTCCATTTCTGTGTATCTCCACCTAACCATGATTTTGTCAAGCTTTGCAGAATTTAGTTTTGAGTATACAAAACAATAATCATAAAAAATACGCTTGTTTCAAGCAACATTTCTCCTCTCAGGCACTATATGCACTTGATCCCCATCCTTACTGTGCAAATATGAAACGCAGAGCTAGACACTAAAAACAGGGCTAAGCACTGACTTTATCAATCGGTCCTCTAGGTTTAGATCTGGGCTAAGGAGGATTCTATCAACCTCCTTGGACTTATCCTATTATCCTCCTATTAACTTTTCCTGGACAATAAATACGAAGAGCAAGGCTAAATTAGATGTTCTGTCCACTGACAACCACAAGGACTATAGACACATCCTCTCATTTAGAAAAACGAAAGAGGAAGATACAATGTGGAGTAATTGCTATTTCATCCTCAAAGATACTTCTGGAAATGACTTCACAAGAATTTTGTAAATGTAGTAAATTGTTTCATATCTTTAATATGATAGAAAAATTTATGAGCTCCATGAATCAGGAGTTGCAAGGATAAGAAGAGACTGTGTTGAGAGCAGAAGAAGCTGGAGAAGTAGCCATCATAAAACTGGAATCCGTGTTGGGAGCAGTAAAGAACAGAACTGATGCTGTGGAAAATGGAAACGATAATACGGGCTATAATTTTGAGAAACTTTCCTAGAATGCAGAAGAACAGAGATAAATAGAAACAAAATAGTGAGAGAAGATGGTAGATATGGAATATAGAGGAAAAAATGAACTAGCCTAGGTATAACTAAGGACCTTGAAGAAAAGACAACACTTAACCAAAGCAATAATAAATTTTTAGCAATGATAACGTTCTTGGATTGAACACCTATGTCTTCAGATCCAATTAACTTAAGTAACAATGAATAAAAACAGATTTGCATATAGACATATGAGGATAATATTTAAATGTGAAGACAAACAAAATATCCTAAAAGGATCTCACAGAGGGCAAAAGGAAGATTCCCTCTTTTTTGTGTGTGTGTGAGGAAGATCGGCCCTGAGCCGACATCTGCCACTCCTCCTCTTTTTGCTGAGGAAGACCGGCCCTGGGCTAACATCCGTGCCCACCTTCCTCTACTCTATATGGCACGCCTCCACAGTGTAGCTTGACAAGCCGTATGTCAGTGCGCACCCGGGACCCGAATCCGGGACACCGCCTCGGAGCGCGTGCACTTAACCGCTATACCACCGTGCTGGCGCCAGGAAGCTTCCCTCTAAAGGAACTCTTGGAGGAGGCAATCAAGAAGATGTGACCACCAGTTGACCCTTGAGCTGGACCTGGGCAACCAGAGGCTCCTCGCTCCCTTCCCTGCCCTTGGAATGTACACTCTGCCTACCGTTCCCACAGTGGGAGTTCTTCCAAGGAATAACTTTGAGAGAGTAAGGTGTCGTTGGGCCCATCTGGACTGAATACGTAACCAAACCCAGCAAAGGCCTCTATATAAACTTTTAAGGTTCTGGTGGGCAGGTGCAGAGGTCTACTCATCTTGCAGTCACCCAAGACAAGCCTCGTAAGTAAGTTCCCTTGCTTATTAAAACTGCCACCTACCAATCTGGAGCGTTCTGCCACTGTCTTCAGTCTCGCCCTGCCCTCTGTGTATAGGGCCAGTTTACGAACCAACAGGAATACATCAGGCAGGCCTCAGAACTAGCCAGCAGTTCCAAATGCCAGAGAGCGATTGAGGAATTAGTATAGAGATTTCCAAGGGAAGAAAAAAACCCACAGTTGTGTACCTAAGCAAGTAGTCTTTTACATGTGACTATGACTGAAGGAACTTCTTAAACATGCAATTATAGAATAAGGATAATACATGCTTCACATAACCATTGTGAGAATTATATAAAGTCATAAATATGAGAACACTTGACTGCTACCAAGGACTGCATAAATGTAGGTTTCTATCGCCTGAGTGACAATCATAGGCATTTACTAAGATGAAACGGGAAGCGAGCGTATGAGGGATCTGCCACATACGAGGTTCTCCTTAATCTTTGTTGGGTCTGAGAGAGGAATGCCAATCTACCACCAGAGACGTCTTGCACTGAAATGTGACATTTGTTTGCTGGTGTCGTGGCTGACTTTCTGAGCCTCCATTTTCTGTTCTGTGACACGAGTTGTTGAGTCATCATATTAGTATATTCTTTTATTTTCTGTGCTAGGTTTCACTTTAGAGACACAAAACTTACTTTAGGCTGACTTGCTGGATAGATGAGTAGTGGGTTTCAGGTAAATAGCATTTTGATTTTTTATGACTGGTCAAATACACCAGTCAGGGTCTTATTTAAAAATGCAAACAATTAAACAGATAGGTTCTCTGTGTGTACACGATGCTTTAGAAATTATTTTTAAGCCAGGATAAAGGTTTGAAATGCTCCAACTCACAATTACCATATGATTCGGGGTGGGTGGGAGAGGCTATGGCTGTAATAGGTTAAAGAGGAGCACACTAAGATTTGTTAATGGAATCTCTATGTCGACTGTGTAGGAACTTAGAACAGATGAATAATAAAAGCCCTGCTTTAAAATCTGACCTTGTAGTTGAAAGATACACACTTGTATCATTACCAAGCAGTGTGTTAGGTAACATAGCTTATTCTTGGAAAGCAACAAAGAAGAGCATCTAAATGATATTCACACATCTTAATTAGTGTCGTTAGCAGTCCTTTTGCCATCTTTCATGAAAGCAATGGCATTACATTGCAAGCATCTTGTTATAAGCCAAACCGGGAAGTTAGATTTGAAGCCAAATCCTTAAAAGTGGTTTGAAGTTATGGCGCCTACATGACTAGAATGTCTCTCCGGGGTCCCTTCTTGGCTGCAGGATTTTTGAAAGCAATCAGCAACTGAGCCAGATGTGAAGGTAATGGTGACTCACCGGCAGCGTTACGAGAGCTCTGTGGAAGCCAGGATGCGAAAACGTAAGGAGAAATACGCAGACCAAATTTATTCCTACAGGCCTTCTCCCCATGACTGACTAGTGAGTTTAAGAAATATCAATGTTTCATCTATGAATTCAGTATCTGCTATCAAACAGCTGAAGGAATTTGAGAACTAGGTTCTGAAATTTACTGAAAAAGAAGCCCTGCTAAAAAGCCTTGTTATTGAAAAATAATGGTTTTTCAGTAGCTTCTTGTGGGACACATGCAAACTGGTATAATTTAGGACCCATCCTATAATGGGTGTATTTTAACTCTTTTACCTTCTCTGGAAACTATAATGCACACTTCAATTTTGTTGTTGAGTTCTCTTCTGATTCTAAAAGTACTACATCCTTTAAGTGATGTTGGAAAGAGACCTGGCAAATTACAAAATAGAATGAAGAAGAAAGAAAACAAAAAAATTTGCAAGCTTCCATTCAGCCTTTTTTTCTATATATGATACTTTCTTTTCTATATAATTATAATTATGAATACATATGTTCATAAATGTGATATTTAGCTTAAAGGTAGTTTTCTTTTTGTCACTTTCTTATGTCATTAAAATTTTTCAAAAGCATAATCTATATAAAATAGCTTAATTTACAGATACATCATAACTTATTTAACTCATCACTTATTGTTGGACATTTGAGTTATTTCCAATTTTATACTATCGAAAATAATCCTGTGTTAATATATTTATTCAAAATTTTTATTTACATCTCTAATTATTTTATTAAAATAGATTCCTAGAAGCACCATTACTAAGCCAAAGAGTATATCCATTCTTAAGGCTCTTCATACATACTGTCAAATGGTTTTAGAAAAGTTAGGGGCCGGGCCAGTGGCTTAGCGGTTAGGTTCGTGCGTTCCACTTCTGCGGCCCGGGGTTTGTAGGTTCGGATCCTGTATGCGGACCTACTCACTGCTCATCAAGCCACAGTGAGGCAGCGTCCCACATAGAAGAACCTAGGACTAGGATATACAACTATATACTGGGGCTTTGGGGAGAAAAAAGAAAAAAAAGGACGATGGGCAACAGATGTTAGCTCAAGGCCAATCTTCCTCAAAAAAAAAAAGAAAAGAAAAGTTAAACCATTTTATACTCCTACCAATTGTACATAAAGGGGTCCAACTTGCAAACTATTTCATTTTCGCCTTTGATTTTACTCTTAGTTAATAGTGAAGATGAATGTTTTCACATTTATTAGTTCTTTGTGTTTTCTCTTCTAATAATGATCTGTTTTATCCTTTTGAACACTGGCATGTTAATGGTAATTATCTCTTGGAGTCAATTAAGTCTATGTGCATTAATAAGCATTTAAATTTAGGATCTTGTAATGACAATAGAAAGATCAAGATCTCATCCTACACTATAGAATGAAAACTATATACTTAAATACAATTTTGTAAACAACAAACCACAAATAATATAATAGATTGTGGCAGATTCCACTGAAAATCTGAACAATGCTGCCTAATGTTTTGCTGTTTAACCATTTCAAGCTCATTTATTTGTGGGCTACATTAACATAGTTATTTAAGGTCAATTGATTATGTCTTTAAAATTAACATATTTTTGGATTCATAGTAGAACAAAAATGGGGTAATTATAACTAAGGATCTCTTACAATACCAACTATGATATTATTTTATAAGACAATTTTTACAACATTAACATTCATTTCTCCACCCCTCATACACATCTAATTGGTTTTGTCATTTGGTTTTTTTTGCAAGCAGTACAACTATGTTTGTTTTTAGGCAATTCTGCTACTCCACTTTAAGCATTCTAAACACTTAAAATTCTTATAGAAATATTTTTTGAGTGTTAACAAAACCAAAATTCTGGAACTTTTGATCCTTTCTGCAGCAAAGAAATGATTTTATTGCTGAAACAAAATACAATACTATAAAGGTGCATTAATATTTTCATTTCATTTCATTTATGACAAGGCCAGTTAACGTGGTTCACCATTGAGGTGAAAATAATCTCAATCAATTACATTCACACATTTTTCTTACTTTTTGCAGGTAAATACAGAGTTAAATTCTAAGGCAGTTATTATAGCAATAGCATTTTCTATTCCACCATGTGAAAATTTCTAGAAAATACGTCAAGAATTTGCTCTTAGAAACACCTCATTCCAACAAAATAGAGACCTAATGTGGAAAGAAACTTCTGAGAGCAGCTCAACTTTGTATCTGTAGTTGTAAAAGTATAGGGTCGAAATTTTTTGCTAAAAACATTTTGAAGTTAACTGAAAATATGTTTGAAAGGCCTTATTTTTATTTAGCTTTAAGTGGTCTGTTATTTTCTATTTATTTTTCTCCCTTAAAAAATGCCTTTGTTATGATAGCCCTCTCTTCTGAGACATACCTGTCTCCAATTTGAGTTCTGGTCCTAAGGTTTATACAACTTAGCAGTAGGAGTATTTTTTCTTTCTTCTCTTCTCCTATTATGGGCAATTGTTTTAAAATCTTGCCTATCACATATTACTGACGTATCTTATTTTTAAAAATGCTTGCTACTTTCTTTCATTATGAGGCAGAAATGTGTCAATTCATCATACTATCCTATTTAATCATTGACCAGAAGAAATCTAAACATTCCCATTTTATTCCAGTTCAAATAACTGATCATAAAAAAAATTCTAATTTGGCTATGTCTTTCAGATCTGTTAAGCAGAGCAGGAAATTTTCGGGAGAAATGCCATACATATGACCGTGAATAGAAAGTAGTTTGCCTGTATCCCACACAAAAGTAATTCAGACGGCTTAAATATATATAAACATTTAGAAATGTGGATTGAACAGTCAAATATCTTCTTAAGATGTTTCACTTGTAGTTAATCATATTTACATATTTAAAATTCACACATTAGGTTTATACGTACAGTCATGCTTCGCTTAACAACGGGGATACATTCTGAGAAATGCATCATTAGGCGATTACATCACTGTGTGAACATCACAGAGTGTACTTCCGCAAACCTAGATAGTACAGCTTACCGCACACCTAGACTATACAGTACTAATGTGAGACCACCACCATGGTATACGCAGTTTGTGGTTGCCCAAAACGCTGTTATGCGGTGCATGACTATATACATGTGTATGTACATGCATGTGTGTGGATTGCTTTTTCTCCTTCCATTTTACATGAAAACAATTTACCCAGCTCTTCACCTGCATGGTTGACATCAGTGATCAATGTCTTCATCTTTATTAGAGTTGACTTTTGAGTCACCTAACAAAGTTTTCTGGGGTCTTGATATTCAAAATGGGGTTCTGAGACCAACAGCATTGGCATAAAACATCCCAGGCCCTGAATCAGAATCTCTATTTTCAGCGAGATCCCCAGATAAGTGTGCACATTAAGGTTTGAGAAGCATTGCTGTACAGAATATCATCTTCATTTCTAAGTACAATTTTTAAAATAGAGCATTCCCTTCATCTGGGTATGTGCTGACAGAATTTAGTCCCAGGCTACAAATACCTTCACTTGAACATTATGAAAAGCTTTCCACTTTGGGCTATAAGAACATTTTCATGATCTGCACAGCATAACCACTGAATATAGTACTTTTTAAAATGCAGTTTAATTGACTTATTAAAACATCTAGGCCTAGAAACTAGGAGATTATGCTTCAAAAAATAATGGCTAAAGGTGTATTAAATTTATCTTTTCTTAATGTTTTAAATCTATTTAATCATGGGCTTCATAACCATCCCAAACAAGCGTTGTTTGAGGAGGCTTTGAGGAAATATATTTTCTCCAAAGACTATTCAGTTGTTAAAAAATAAAGTCACTAAGGGAGAGATATACCCAGTGGTATAAAAAACTTTTTAAAAATTGGAATACAGGGAGGGTTAACGTGGGGGGTGAGTAAAAGCCTTACCTTATATTTGGGAATACAGTCATGTGCCACATGACGGTTTGGTCAACAATGAACTGCATATACGATGGTGGTCCCATAAGATTATAATAGAGCTGAAAAATTCTTATCACCTAGTGATGTCATAGCTATCATAAAGTCGTAGTGCAATGCATTACTCATGTATTTGTGGTGATGCTGGTGTAAACAAACCTACTGTGCTGCCAGTGGTATGAAAGTATAGCACATACAATTATATATAGCACATAATACTTGATAATAAATGACTATGTTACTGGTTTATGTATTTACAAGATTGTACTTTTTATCTTACTTTAGAGTGTATTCTTTCTACTTATAAAAAAGTTTACTGGAAAATTGTATGCTGTGTTCTGCCATCAACAGCCTCATATATCTCGGGTTTACCAAATCTCTTGATTGCATCATTTTCTCTTGTGTTTGACTTAGTCTCCTGTTGTTTTGTTCATCATGGCCACTAAGTGTACAAAATCCACTGCTAATGTTGCCAGTAAGAGGCCACATTGAGTGATTGACCTGGAAACACAATTAAAAGTGATTAAGGACATGAGGGTAGAAAATCAGCGATGGTTACTGCTCGCCAGTCAGGCATGTCCCATTCCACCACAGCTACAATCTTGAGGAACAAGAACAAAGTGACGGAAGCTGTTAAAGGATCTGCTTCATTGAAGGCAATGAGACTAACGAAAATTTGAGAAGAACCTATATCAGACTTGGAGAAGCTTCTAATGACCTGGATTCAAGACCAGACATAGAAGCATATCCGCCTCAGCACCATGACGATCACAGCTAAAGCAAAAGTTTTGTTTGCGCTGTTGAAAGAAAAGGCTGGACCCAACTATGATGTTGAATTTTCTGCTAGCTCTGGGGGGTTTAAAAGAGTCAAGAATCGTTATTCATTACATAATGTGAAAGTGAGTGGTGAGTCTGCGAGTGCTGGTGTGAAGGCAGCTGAAGAATTTCTGGAAACTCTAGATAAATGGATTGTGGAGGAAAATTACTTGCCAGAGCAAATATTCAATATGGATGAAACTTACCTATTCTGGAAACGGATGCCTGAAGGGACTTTCATCCATAAGGAGGACAAGGCAATGCCAAGTTTCAAGACTTTTAAGGATAGGAGAACAATCTTTCTTGGGGGCAATGTTCTAGGCTACAAATTGAAACCCTTTGTGAGCTGGCACAGTGAGAACCTCAGGGCCTTCAAGCATATCTATAAGCGCACACTGCCAGTGTACTACAGGAGCAATAAGCAGTCTTGGATGACCCAGGTCCTCTTCCAAGATGCCCTCCTGAATTGCTGTGCCAGTGAAATGGAGAAGTACTGTTTGGAAAATAACATACCTTTCACGATTTTGCTTATTGTTGATAATGCTCACAGAAATCCTTCTTTCATTGGTGATCTCCATCCTGATATCAAAGTAGTGTTTCCCCCTTCAAATACCACCTTTTTGATCCAACCAATGGATCAAGGAGTTACAGCAGGTTTAAGGCCTACTACATGAGGGGGACCTTTGTCCAGGCTATTGCTGCAACTGAGAAGACACTGATGCAGTTCTGGAAGGATTACAACATCTATGACTGATCAAGAACCTTGCTTGGGCTTGGGGTGATGTCACCAAGGAGTGTATGAATGCCATCTGGAAGATGACACTCAAGAGGTTCATCTAAGACTTCGAAGGATTTGCCAAGGACGAGGAGGTTGCAAAAATCAACAAGACTATGGTTGAGACAGCAAACAACATTAACCTGGGTGTGGGTGAGGCTGACGTCGTGGAGCTCCTAGAGGTGGTTGCTGAGGAACTGAATAATGAGGAGTTGTTGGAACGGGAACAGAAATACATAGCTGATGAAGAGGCAAGAGAAAAGGAAACTGCAGGAAAAGAAAAAGAAGAAAAATCCCCAAGAAAATTCACAGTGAAGTGCTTAGCAGAAGCTTTTGCAGATCTCAACCAGCTCCTTAAAAAGTTTGAAAACACTGACCCCAACACCAAAAGGTTTCCATTAATAAAGAGGAATGTTCATGGTGCATTATTTACTTACAAGTAAATCTGTGATGAAAAAAAGAAACAAACAAAGCAAAACACCACAGACATATTTCTGAAAAGAGCGACACCGCCTCAAGGAGAGCCTCAGGCACGTCCTTCAGGAGGTGTTCCAGAAGAAGGCACTGTTAACATAGGATTCAACAGCTTCATGCATGTTATTGCCCCTGAAGACCTTCCAGTGGGACAAGATATGGTGGTGGAAGACAGTGATATTGATGATCCCAACCCTGTCTAGGCCTAGGCTAATGTGTGTGTTTGTGTCTTAGTTTTAACCAAAAAGCTTAAAAAGTGAAAAAAAAAATTAAAAATAGAAAAAAGCTTATTGAATAAGGATATAAAGAAAAAACATTTTGTACAGCTGTACTATGTGTGTGTGTGTGTATATATATATATATATATTTTTTTTTTGCAAGGAAGGACTTGCCCTGAGCTAACTTCTGTTGTCAATCTTCTTCTTTTTTTTTTCTTTCTTCTCCCCAAAGCCCCAGTGCATGGTTATATATCCTATTTGTAAGTCCTTCTAGTTCTTCTATGTGCGCTGCCACCACAACATGGCAATTGACAGACGGGTGGTGCGGTTCCGCGACTGGGAAACAAACCCAGGTCGCTGAAGTGGTGAGAGCGCCGAAACTTAACCACTAAACCATCAGGTCTGGCTCTGTACAAGGTATTTGTTTTAAGCTAAGTGTTATTACAAAAGAGTCAAAAAGTTACAGAAAATTAAAAAGTTTATAAAGGAATAAATTTACAGTAAGCTAAGATTAATTTATTATTGAAGAAAAAAATATTTTTTAGAAATTTAGTGTGGCCTAAGAGTACAGCATTTATAAAGTCTACAGTAGTGTACAGTAATGTCCTAGGCCTTCACATTCATTCACTACTCACTAACTCACCCAGAGCAACTTCCAGGCCTGCAAGCTCCTTTCACGGTGAGTACCCTATACAGGTGTACTATTTTTTAATCTTTTATATTGTATTTTTACTGTACCTTTTCTATGTTTAGGTACGTTTAGATACACAAATATGATTGTATTACAATTGCCTACAATATTCAGGACAGTAACATGCTGTACAGATTTGTAGCCTAAGAACAATAGCCTGTGCCGCATAGCCTAGGTGTGTAGTAGGCTATACCATCTAGGTTTGTGTAAGTACACTCTATGATGCTCACACAAAGATGAAATTGACTAATGATGCATTTCTCAGAACGTATCCCCTCATTAAGCAATGCATGACTGTATATGGTTCTTACTGAACGAATTTAAATATAAGTACTGGCAGAACACTTCATCTCTTGCTCTATTTGGGGATGATCAAATGTGATACATGCTTGCAGGTCCTAATGGGCATGAAAAATATTTCTTTCTTTCTCAATAGAGTAGCTGGAGACACAGACTCCACGTATGCATATACATACCTATACAAATGGATGTCTATTCACCCACCACACACACACACACGCACGCAGGCACACACACACGCGCAGACAACCAACCACAATATGACAGGGGAAATAATGCTTCTAAGAAGTCCAGATGCCTCAAGAACCTGGCTTAACATTAATTTCAACTCGACAGTGAAGGTTTTCAGGTGAATCTGGTTCCTCCTGAATTTAGATGGCTTCCCCCCACTGTAATTCATAGGAACCCATCAGGTTTCCCAGTGTGACTCCAAGATGCCTCTTGGTTTCTGTTGTTTTTCTCAATCTTGCTGGCTAAATAACATAGTAAGCCTAATAAATTCAAATAAAACTTCTGATTGGGTTGGCAGCAGTTTAACAATCTAGAATAATTTACTGATCTCAGAGACTTCATGTGAGTCCATAATGTTTAGACTAGAAATAATAAAATGCGCTCAATTGATTAAGCTGTTTGTAGACGTCTAAGAATTAGCATATTGTATAATTGCAAATATTTTATAATTATCAAGTATGGCTGATAAAAGGGTTCAGCGCTAGTGACGGCTGGACTGATAACCTTGATGAGAGGAGAATCTCAATGAAAGGGAATTCTCTGTGGACTGAACAGGGAGAGAGCCAGGGGTTCTCGGAGCCCAGCTTCCCACTGCTTGTTACTGCTCATGCTGCCAGGGTTCGCCAAAGCCCCAGGCGTTGGAATGTCATTGGGGGGTGGCACAGTCCTGAGAAAGTGCTGTAATGAGACCCTCGGCCCCCGGAGAATGGTTCCTACTGAGCGACTGAGATCTGTAGAACTCAAATTATGAAGGCGAAGTGTGGAAGACGGATTGGGCATCTCATCAGCATAGTTTTCTAATAAGGTCTGTTTTGCTTTAGTTTGTTTTTAAATAATTCCTCATGGTTTTCTAGTTTTTTAGGGGGGAAGAGATCAATTTAATATTGTTGCTAATACTTTTACTTTCCTAAAAGTAACACATATTCATGATCCTTAAAATCTCAAATATTACGACTACTAATAAATGAAAAGTAGAATTAATCACCCCTCACCCTAGTCACACTTTTCAGAGGCAACCATTTTAAAGTTTTTGTTTTTATCCTTTAAACTTTGTAATTCTAAATATGTTTTAACCTATATTTTTTGTTTTATAAACTTTAGGCAGCAAATAAATATCTCCCTCTTTAAAAAACCATTGTTAACTTCTGTTAACTTTTAAAAATCAGTCCCACTTCTTCTCTTGCTTACTTTTAAAATAAGATAATTATTCTCCTGATTCCTCGTCTGTAAACTTAATACAAGTCTGTTGATTGTCTGCTATGTAAGATGAAGAGGAAAGTCATGCCTATAGTTTCAAATTTTGCACATTCACATTTTACTCTGTACATGTAAGTCTTCTGTGCCTTGTCTATGGATTAATTCTATAAACTAGAAACTAATATAATTTGCAAAGTTTTAATAACATAATTATACAAATATAATTTGTTGTAGATCCATGTTAAGTCACTTACAGGAAACTACTAAAATCCTAGGTCACTAAGCTTAGCCCTTTGAATAAAAATATTGAATGCCAAGGTTAAATGGATTATCTTTCCTTATATTTGTTAATTACTTAAAATTTATGAAATACCTTACTTTTCTGCATATTGTGATCCTTTTCTTTTATCTACAGCTATTTGTTTCCCTGGGGTTTTTAATCATCTTCCATGTTTCCCAGTTTACAAAAGGAAGATATGTCTTTTTGCCAAACAGCAAAGATATTTCAGATTTGATTCTGTTGGAAACAATTCTTCCTATTATTCTTCATATGTAAATTCTTACTTCCTGTTCTCACTTGACTTGATTATTTCTAGGCCTTTATACTGCTGATAGTGTGTGATTTCATCTCATTACACTCCTCAGTTTTACAGTTTCTTTTTTTTTCAACAACGTTACTGAAATATAATTCACATACCATAATTAATTCACCCATTTAAAGTATACAATTTGGAGAAGGAGTCAAGATGGCGGCGCAGGCAGACTCTGAACTCACCTCCTCCTGCAGACATAGCCAATTTACAACTACTTGTGGAAAAATTACCCCTGAGACAGAACTGAAAACTGGATAAGAGGAACTCCTGCAACAAGGGACAATCCTGATTGAGGTGGAAGAGGCAGAAACTCCCTTCTGGAGAGGAAAAACACCACCTTCACCAGCCGCAGCACCTCACGGCCACCGGGAGCAGCTCACAGGTCCGCAGCCCTCCCTGGAGGAGCGGAGCCCTGAGCCGGGAAGCAACCCCACTGTGGGCAGTTTGTGGACCCAGCACAATCGAGACCAGCGGCATAACATCTGACTTTGCCTGCTGCTAGAACATTGAGGAGTACCCCCAGAAAACCTGGTTCACAAAGAAACTAAAACCGGCTCTTAAAGGGCCTGTGCTCAAACTCACCTGTTTGAGAAAGCATCCTAAAATCACCAGAAAGAAAGGTGCACAGTGCTTTGGTGAAAAGAGACTCACCTGATAGGCTCTGAGTGCATCTCTGTGAGAGGTGAGACCTCTCCAGGGACTGGGACATTGGCCATGGCCATTGTTGTGGCCTGGTGTGGGTGTGCTGACACAGACGCCACTGGAGTTCTCCCTGGGACCTGCTAGCCCAGGGTCTGCCCCACCCGCTAGAGCACCGATTTAACCCAGCTCAATCAGGGCGGGCAGCCCACCCTAGAGACTGGCCCCACCCAGCAACTTGCCCTCAGGCAACCTGTGGGCCAGCATAGATTGGTGACAGGATTCTCTGCAGCCTGGCAACGGAGCTGACTTCAGTGGGGCAGGGCGTGCACAAGGAGCAGGTGGAGAGTGTGGGGCAGTGGTGGAGTGTGTGGGGCTCCCGCCGGGGAGAGACTGGGTCCACGTCAGGAGGTCAGGGTGCACACACGGGGCAGGACTGTGTTGACTTTGTTTGTGGACCTGTGGGCGGCAGGGCTTGTCAGCTGCAGAAGACTTGTGCTTCTCAAAGACCCACATAGGGGGTTTGCCCCACCTTCCCAAGTCTGAAACAGTTGGGTGCTCCTGTACCTGAGGCCAGCCCCACCCAGCTGCAATCCTCAGAGAGCTGACAAGAGACCTAAAGGCTGGAGGCTTATAGCAATTGTAAGCCCCTGAGCCTAACAACCTGCCACACTGGGGGCCTACACACTTAAAAGAAATACTGCAACACAAATGTGGTATTAGAAGGTGCAGCCAACTGTGCTGGGGATCCCCACACCCGATAAAGAGACTGAAGGGCCCACAACAACTACAAGCAGCTGAGCATTACAACAGCTGGCCAGGAACATAACTCGGCCTACCTGGACGCATACAGGTAGAGCAAACAGGCCACAACAGAAGGACACAAGTAGCCCACATAGGGGTCACCCCTGGAACATTAAGAACTGAGGGAAGCACACTGCAGGACTCCTAAGGCATCACTTGTATAAGGTCATCTATCCAAGAGCAGGAGATGTAGTTGACCTACCTAATAAGTAGACACAAGCACAGGGAAAGAGGCAAAATGAGGAGACAAAGGAATACATTCCAAGTAAGGGAACAGGACAAAACTCCAGAAAAGGAACTAAGTGAAACAGAAATGAGCAACCTACCTGACAGAGAGGTCAAACTAAGAATGTTAAGGATGCTCACTGATCTGGGGAGAAGAATAGGTGAACTCAGTGAGAATGTCAACAAAGAAATGGAAGATATAAAAAAGAACCAATCAGAAATGAAGAATACGATACTGGAATTGAAAAATTCGCTAGAGGCACTCAAAAGCAGAGTAGAGGATACAGAAGAACAGATCTGCAAGCTAGATGAAAGACTAGAAGAAATTACCCAAGCTGAACAGGTAAAAGAGAAAAGAATTAAAAAGAGTGAGGACAGTCTAAGGGACCTCTGGGACAACATCAAGCGCACTAATATCTGTGTTATAGGTGTCCCGGAAGGAGAAGAACGAGATAAAGGGGCAGAGAATCTATTTCAAGAAATAATAGATGAAAACTTCCCTAACCTAAGGAAGGAAGCAGACATCCAGGTACAGGAAGCACAGAGAGACCCAAACAAGATAAATCCAAAGAGGCCCACACCAAGACACATCATAATCAAAATGTCCAGAATTAAAGATAAAGAGAGAATCCTAAAAGCTGCCAGAGAAAGTTAAGTTACATACAAAGGAAACCCCATAAGGCTATCAGCTGACCTCAGCAGAAACCTTACAGGTTAGAAGAGAGTGGCATGATATACTTAAAGTGCTAAAAGGAAAAAACTTACAGCCAAGAATACTCTACCCAGCAAGATTATCATTCAAAATGGAAGGAGAGATCAAACATTTCCCAGACAAGTAAAAATTAAAGGAGTTTGTCACCAAGAAACCAGTGCTACGAGAAATGTTAAAGGGACTGATTTAAGGGGAAAAGAGAAGACCACAAATAGGAAAAAGTATCTATTTCCATGATAAGAGGGTAATGGATACAAATGCACAAAAAAGAGGTTAGATATGATATCAAAAACATAAAAGGAGGAAGGAGGGGAGTTAAAGAGTACAGCTTGCAGACAGAGCTCAAACTAAAGAGACCATCAATTCTGTATAGAAGAAGAAAGGCACAGAGAAGGACTACTAAAACACTGAGAAAAAACGTTAAAAAGTGGCAGTAAGTACATACTTATGAATAGCTACTTTAAACGTCAATGGACTAAATGCCCCAAATAAAAGGCATAGGGTGGCTGATTAGATAAAACACCAAGACCCATATATATGCTGCATACAAGAGACACACTTCAGACCTAAAGACACTCACAAACTGAAAGTGAAGGGATGGAAAAAGATACTCCACGCAAATGGCAATGAAAAGAAAGTGGGAGTAGCAATACTTATATCATACAAAATAGACTTTAAAACAAAAACGGTAAAAAGAGACAAAGAAGGGCATTACATAATGATCAAGGGAACAATCCAACAAGAGGATATAACACTTGTAAATATCTACGCACCCAATGAGGGTGCACCTAAGTATATAAAGCAATTGTTAACAGACATAAAAAGAGAAATAGTAACACAACAATAGTAGGGGACTTTAACACTCCACATACACCAATGGATAGATCATCCAAACAGAAGATCAATAAGGAAACATTGGCCTTAAATGACACACTAGAACAGACGGACCTAGTAGATATATACAGAGCATTCCATCCAAAAACCGAAGAATACACGTTCTTTTCAAATCCACATGGAACATTCTCGAGGATTGATCACATATTAGGCCACAAAACGAGTCTCCATAAATTTAAGAAGACTGAAATAATGCCAAGCATCTTTTCTGACCACAATGGTATGAAACTGGAAATCAACTATAGGAAGAAAATCAGAAAAGCCACAAATACGTGGAGATTAAACAAAATGCTACTGAACAACGACTGGGTCAACGAAGAAATCAAAGAAGAAATCAAAAAATACCTGGAGACAAATGAAAATGAAAATACGACATGCCAGAATTTATGGGATACAGCAAAAGCGGTTCTAAGAGGGAAGTTTATAGCAATACAGGCCTATCTCAACAAACAAGGAAAATCTCACATAAACAATCTAACAATGCACCTAAAGAAACTGGAAAAAGAAGAACAACCAAAGCCCAAAATCAGTAGAAGAAGGGAAATAATAAAAATCAGAGCAGAAATAAATTAAATAGAGACTAAAAACAATAGAAAAAGTTAATAAAACCAAGAGCAGGTTCTTTGAAAAGATCAACAAAATTGACAAACCTTTAGCTAGACTCACCAAGAAAAAAAGAGAGAAGGCACAAATAAGTAAAATCAGAAATGAAAGAGGAGAAATTACAACAGACAGCTCAGGAATATGAAAGATTATAAGAGAATACTATGAAAAGCTATATGCCAACAAATTGGACAATCTGGAAGAAATTGATAAATTCTTAGAATCATACAACCTTCCAAAACCGGATCAAGAAGAAGCAGAGAATTTGAATAGACCAATCACCAGTAAGGAGATCAAAACAGTAACCAAAAACGTCCCCAAAAATAAAAGTCCAGGACCAGACAGCTTCCCTGGTGAATTCTACCAAACATTCAAAGAGGACTTAATACCTATCCTTCTCAAACTCTTCCAAAAAATTGAGGAGAGGGGGAAGCTCCCTAACTCATTCTACGAAGGTGACATTACCCTGATACCAAAACCAGACAAGGACAACACAAAAAAAGAAAATTACAGGCCAATGTCACTGATGAACATCGATGCAAAAATCCTCAACAAAATAGTAGCAAATCTCATACAACAATACGTTAAAAAGATTATACACCATGATCAAGTGGGATTTATTCCAGGTATTCCAGGTTCAATGTTCACAAATCAATCAACGTAATACACCACATTAATAAAATGAAGAATAAAAATCACATGATCATCTCAATAGATGCAGAGAAAGCATTTGACATGATACAGCATCCGTTTATGATAAAAACTCTGAATAAAATGGGTATAGAAGGAAAGTACCTCAACATAATAAAGACCATATATGACAAACCCACAGCTAATATCATCCTCAATGGTGAAAAACTGAAAGCTATCCCTCTAAGAACAGGAACCAGAGAAGGATGCCCACTGTCACTGCTCCTATTTAACATAGTACTGGAAGTCCTAGCCAGAGCAATCAGGCAAGAAAAAAACATAAAAGAGATCCAAATTGGAAAGGAAGAAGTGAAACTGTCACTATTTGCAGATGACATGATTTTATATATAGAAAACCCTAAAGAATCCACCAGAAAACTTTTAGAAGTAATAAACGAATATGGTAAAGTTGCAGGATACAAAATCAACATACAAAAATCAGTTGCATTTCTATACACTAACAATGAAGTAGCAGAAAGAGAAATTAAGAATACAATCCCATTTACAATTGCAACAAAAAGAATAAAATATCTAGGAATAAACTTAACCAAAGAGGTGAAAGATCTGTACACCGAAAACTATAAAAGATTGCTGAAAGAAATTGAAGAAGACACAAAGAAATGGAAAGATAGTCCGTGCTCTTGGATTGGAAGAATTAACATAGTTAAGATGTCCATACTTCCTAAAGCCATCTATAGATTCAATGCAATCCCTATCAAAGTTCCAACAACATTTTTCACAGAAATAGAACAAAGAATCCTAAAACTTATATGGAACAGCAAAAGACCCCGAATAGCTAAAGGAATCCTGAGAAAAAAGAACAAAGCTGGAGGTATCACACTCCCTGATTTCAAAATATACTACAAAGCTATAGTAACCAAAACAGCATGGTCCTGGCACAAAAACAGACACAGAGATCAATGGAATAGAATCGAAAGCCCAGAAATAAACCCACACATCTATGGACAGCTAATCTTTGACAAAGGAGCCAAGAACATACAATGGAGAAAAGAAAGTCTCTTCAACAAATGGTGTTGGCAAAACTGGATAGCCACATGCAAAAAAATGATAGTAGACCCTTACCTTACACCATACACAAAAATTAACTCCAAATGGATTAAAGACTTGAATGTAAGACCTGAAACTATGAAACTTCTAGAAGAAAACAGAGGCAGTACGCTCTTTGACATCAGTCTTAGCAACATATTTTCAAGCACCATGTCTGACCGGGCAAGAGAAACAATAGAAAAAATAAACAAATGAGACTACATCAAACTAAAAAGCTTCTGCACAGCAAAGGAAACCATCAACAAAACGAAAAGACAACCTAACAATTGGGAGAAGATATTTGCAAACCATACATCTGATAAGGGCTTAATCTCCAAAATATATAAAGAACTCATGCATCTCAACAACAAAAAAACTACCAACCCAATTAAAAAATGGGCAAAAGACCTGAACAGACATTTCTCCAAAGAAGATATACAGATGGCCAACAGACACATGAAAAGATGTTCAAAAATCACTAAATATCAGGGAAATGCAAATCAAAACTACAATGAGATATCACCTCACGCCCGTCAGAATGGCTGTAATTAACAAGACAGGAAACAACATGTGTTGGAGAGGATGTGGAGAGAAGGGAACTCTCATACACTGCTGGTGGGAGTGCAAACTGGTGCAGCCACTATGGAAAACAGTATGGAGATTCCTCAAAAAATCAAGGATAGAACTACCATATGATCCAGCTATTCCACTGCTGGGTATTTATCCAAAGAACTTGAAAACACCAATGCGTAAAGGTACATGCACCCCTGTGTTCATTGCAGCTTTATTCACAATAGCCAAGACTTGGAAGCAACCTAAGTGCCCATCAAGGGACGAATGGATAAAGAAGCTGTGCTATATATGCACAATGGAATACTACTCAGCCATGAGAAACCATGAAATCCAGCCAGTTGTGACAACATGGATGGACATTGAGGGTATTACGCAAAGTGAAATAAGTCAGAGGGAGAAGGTCAAATACCGTATGATTTCCTTCATTAAGTAGTAGATAATAACAACAATAAACAAACACATAGAGACAGAGATTGGATTGGTGGTTACCAGAGGGGAAGGGGGGAGGGATGAGGGTGAAAGGGATAATTTAGCACATGTGTGTGGTGATGGGTTGTAATTAGTATTTGGGTGGTGAACATGATGTAATCTATGCAGAAATAGAAGCATAATGATGTACACCTGAAATCTATACAATGTTATAAATCAATGATACTGCAACAAACAAAAAAATAAAAAAATAAAAATAAATAAAGTATACAATTTGGTTGTTTTTAGTATATTGACAGATATATCCCATTACCATACCATCAGGAAAATCTAATTTTAGAATATTTTCATCACCCCAAAAAGAAGTTCTGTACCCATCAGTAGACACTCTCCCAGGAGAACTCCCATCTCCAGCCCTAGGCCAACTCTAATCTATTTTTGTCTCTATGCGTTTGCCAACTCCAGACATTTCATATTAACGGAATCATGTAATATACGGTCTTTTGTGACTGGCTTCTTTCACTTTGCGTATGTTTTCAAGGTTCATCCATGCTGTCGTAGGTATCAGTACTTCATTTCTTTTTATTGTTGAATAACATTCCCTTGTATGGATATTCACTTATTGTTTAGCATCATTCATCAGTTGACGGACATTTGGGTTTTTTTCACTTTTTGGCTATTATGAATAATACTGTTTTGAATATTCATATACAAGGTTTTTTTTTTTTGAGGAAGATTGACCCTGAGCTAACTTCTATTGCCAATCTTCCTCCTTTTTTCCTTTTTTCTCCCCAAAGTCCCAGTAGATAGTTGTATGTCATAGCTGTATGTTCTTCTAGTTCTTCTATGTGGGACGCCGCCTCAGCATGGCTTGATGAGCCATGCGTAGGACTGCGCCCAGGATCCAAACCTGTGAACCCTCGGCTGCTGAAGCGGAACACACGAACTTAACTGTTACGCTGCTCTGCCGGGCCCCCCCATATACAAGTTTTTGTGTGGACGTATCTTTTCACTTTTGAGGGGTATGTACCTAGGAGTAGAATTGCTGGGTCAAATGGTAACTTCCAAACTGTTTTCCAAAGTGGCTGTATCATTTTGCACTCCCATCAACAATGTATCATTCCAGTTTCTCCACATCCTCCCCAACAGTTGTTATTGTTTGTCTTTTTTATTTTAGCTATCCCAGTAGGTGTGAAGTGGTGTGTCTTGTAGTTTTGATTTGTATTTCCCTAATGACTAATGATGTTGATCATTTTTTCATGTGCTTATTGATCATTTGTCTATATTCTTTGAAAAAATATCTATTCAGATCCTTTGCCTATATTTTAAGCTATTTGTTTGTTTACTACTGAGTTGTAAGAGTTCTTCACATATTCTGAATAGAAGTCTCTTGTCAGCTATATGATTTTCAAGCATTTTCCCTGACTCTTTGAGTTGTTTTTGCACTTTCTCAATAGTGTCCTATGAAGCACAAAAGTTTTAAATTTTGATGAAGTCCAATTTATCTATTCTTTTTTGTCCCTTGTGCTTTTGGTGTTATATCTAAAACGCTGTGGCTTAACCCAAGTTTATGAAGATTGATTCACTTGCTTTCTTCTAAGGTTTTATAGTTTTAGCTTTTACATTTAGGTCTTTAACCCATATTGAGGTAATTTTTGTGTATGGTGTGAGGTAGAGGTTCAACTCCATTCTTTTGCACATGGATATCTGTTGTACCAGTGTAATTTGTTGAAAAGATTATTTTTTCCCCTGTTGAATTATCTTGGCACACTTGTTGAAAATCAATTATCCATAAATGTAAATGTTTATTCTGAACTCCCAATTCTATTTAGTTGATTTAAATGTTTATCCTTCTGCCAGTGCCACAGTGTCTTGATTACTGTAGCTTTCATGTAAGTTTTGAGATTGGAAAATATGAATTCTCTACTGTATTCTTGTTTTCAAGATTATTTTGGATATTCTGGCTTCCTTGCATTTCCACATGCATTTTAGGATTAGCTTTTCAATTTCCGCAAAAAAAAAGCCAGCTGGTATTTTGACAGAAATTGTATTAAAACCGTAGATTAATTTGATATTAAGTCTTCCAATCCGTAAATATGTCTTTTTTGTGTGTGTGAGGAGATCAGCCCTGTGCTAACATCTGGCAATTCTCCTCTTTTTTTTTTTGCTGAGGAAGACTGGCCCTGCACTAACGTCTGTGCCCATCTTCCTCTACTTTATATGGGTGCACGCTCGGGATCCGAACCGGCGAACCCCAGGCCGCCTCAGCGGAGCGCGCGCACGTAACCGCTTGTGCCACTGGGCCGGCCCCTAAGATGTCTTTTCTTTTATTTAGATCTTCTTCAACTTTTTTCAACAATGTTTTTTAGTTTTCAAAACTACAAGTATTGTACTTTTTTGTTAAAATTATTCTCAAGTATTTTATTCTGTTTAGTGCTATGGTAAATGAAATTGTTTTCTTAATTTCACTTTTGGATTGCTCATTGCCAATGTATAGAAGTACAGTTAACTTTTGTATATTGATCTTGCATCCTGCAACCTTGCTAAATTTGTTTATTCCTTCTAGTAAGTTTTTAGTGGATTCTTTAGGATATTCTATATACATGATCATGTTATTTGTGCATAGACATAGCTTTGCATTTTCCTTTCCAATCTTTTATTTCTTTTTCTTGCCTAAGTGCCCTGGATAGAACCTCTAGTACAATGTTGAATAGAAATGGTGAGAGCAGACATCCTTGTCTTGTTCTTGATCCTATGGGGAAATCATTCAGCCTTGCCATTAAGTACAATATGAGCTGTGGGATTTTTGTAGATGGCCTTTCTCAGATTGAGTAAGTTTCTTTCTATTCCTACTTTCCTGAGTGGTGTTGTTATAAAAGGGTGTTAAATTTTGTCAAATTACTTTTCTCTGTCTATTGAGATGATCACGTGGTTTTTGTCCTTTATTTTATTAATATGGTGTTTCATGGAATTGTTTTTCAGATGGTAATCCAACTTTGTTTTAGGTAAATCCCACTGGGTCATGCTGGATTTGGTTTGGTAGTATTTTGATGAGAATTTTTGCCTCTATATTCAGAAGGGATATTGGCATGTAGTTTTCTTTTCTTGTGATGTCTTAGTCTGGTTTTAGTACCGGGGTATTACGTGCCTCATAGAATGAGTTGAGAAGTGTTCCCTCTATATTTTGGAAACGCTCATGAAGAATGGTATTAATTCTTCTTTACATGTTTGATAGAATTCTCCAATGAAGCCACATGGGAACTCAGGTTTGTGGGAAGTTTCAAAATTACTAAGTAAATCTCTTTACTTGTTATAAGTTATTTATTCTTCTGGTTAAGGACCAAGATTATATGACTCCATCAAAAATCAATTTCTTTTCACCACAACCTTTCCAAGAGATGATTCTCTTAGATAGCTCCCCAACTACATTTGTTTCACTGATTTGGAGCCTCAAATTTCTACTACCTTCACCAAGCACTTTCAAAGTGGTAGGAGGGATTTAGCCCCATGGGTCACTGCTACATATAATCATGAGGAAACCTGAATATCAAGGCTTCCTCACAGGTTCTGATTTCATGCTCATTTGAATAGCCAATGCCCTCTATTGCTAGGCAACCATACCTTAGAACCACACACACGTGGGTCAGCTACTCCTTCCTGTAACTTCTCGGACTTTTGCTTGTTATCTAAAATGTTTTTGTAAGGAGAGTATGACTTACGGTAGAAGAATCCAAACCTCAAAGTGCATAATGAATCTTCTATTATGACTGAAGAGTGTTGGTTAATGTGGATAAGAAAAAACTCCAAGCTTAAATACTCATTAAGGCACAACTAGCTATGTATTCAAAAGATTGAGAATAGTCTATTGTGGATTCTAGTCCAGATTAAAATATAACTCTCTTGATGGAAATTTTCAGCAGAAAAACAGATAACGATCAGGAGATAAATGCTAAGGACGTTGGCAGAAGGGGAAGTCTCATGAGTTTTCAGTGTCTGAATATTTAGAGAGACGTTGCATACTAAATCTTCACTTTCAGAAGTATCAGAGCCATGCCAAACTTTTTGTAGCAAAATATGCAAGCTGGAATTGTGAATTATGCGACCTGCATTTATTTCTGGATACAAGTTTGATAGAACAGGCAGAACACATGTGTTCATCCATTCTGAACTCATTAACAAAGCAGAAACATTAGTAAAATATGTCTTTTGCTGGTTTCTGAAATGGAAGAGGGAACAATTAAGCTGTAAGACACTCCAGGGTGACTATTATGACCTAATAATGACATGCCCTGGTAGTTTTGACTGAGTGCCATTAACTGCAAAGGCATATCATTGCTCATCTGTAATACGCACCCTGGAGTGTTTTATCAGAAGGATATAAATGTTAATTCCTAAGGAAACTCGTTCAAAAGAAGACACCATTGCTTTGAGATGAGGAATATGTCAAAATCTCCATGTTGAGTTCCGTTTTTTGAGGCAGATTGGGTCGAACTGTTTATGCATTAATCTAGGCAAAAGCAATGCAGTATAACATGAAAAAGCAGGAGTCAGGGAGTCAGAGAGGTGAATTTTCATTCCAGCTCTGGCAATTTCCACTGGTCTGTCCTTCTGCTTGTTGCTCCAACGCTCATATTCTCAGTTTCCTCTCTTTTCAAGTCTGGTTAATAATACTACCAGCGTATTTTCTAGTGTATTTGGGAAATCAAATGAGATAAAAATACTTTAGAAGTCTTTATAATAAACTGAGAGCTGCTTAACAAATATATAAAAGGCCATAACAAACAGCAAACAACTTAAGAGAATTTAAAAACATAATATCAAGTGGATGAAGGTTTTGTTTCTCAGGGAGAATTTGATATGTATAAAGATTTGTCATTGAGTTCTTTGTTCAAGTTGGCCTTCGCAATTGGCACCCACTCCCTGGAGTTAGTGCTAGCCTTCCTATTGACATTAAACCTTCATTCTCGGCAAGACCCAATAAACAGTTCAAGACCACACAGCCATTTCATGAGTAGGAGGACAGTGCAGAATTACTGTTTCCCTTGAAACATGTCACTTGAGACCAAGGGTGAGTATTTTGGTCAAAATAAGATCTCTATTTCAACTCTGCAGCTAAGTTTTTGGTTTTCTCTATTTATCAGAACTTTTATTTCACTATGAAGGCATTATCTCATTTTGGTAATATTGGGAGTGTAATCTTGTCAGTTTTAAAGGATTTTAATGAACATTTGTCCAATGTGGGTAGAGGTTACAGAACAATATGCTTACATTTTGTAAGATCTCTTCATTTCCTTGTCTGTGTGGGCTGTGCACATCGCATGAAGCAAAAAATTGCATTGTTTGTTTTGATCTCTACAGCCTCGGTAATACCACTGATAGTAACCAAATCAGCAGCACTAACATTTATGAAGGATGAATAATAATATCTAATGCTTATGTGCACATTGTGTCAGCACAATAAATAAAAGATTGTTATTATATATCTGAGTTCCTGATAAGTACATGCCCAGAAATAAAACTAAATGGGTTGTCCATTGTTTGCAATTGAGGCTCTCTGAAATACATAGAACAGATGTTATGTTAATGGATGGAAGTTTTTCTTGGTAGAGACGATGGTTTTGCCAACTTTGGGATAATGAAGCAACATTATTTATTTTTTGTTTTCCTGTGAGTCAGTTGACTTTCTCTATCTATGAGCAAAGCGTTGTAACCTTACTTCTACCAGCTATTTTGCAAATTCACTGACTAGGTAACAGTATGAGGCAGTGTGCGTGGATGAAAGCAAATTTATCACCAGCACTAAAAACAAAGCAAACAAAACAGAAAATTAAAGAAAATAATCACCAAATAACTGGCTCATCAGTGCCACCTTTGTGAAGTTTTTTTCTTGCATCTTCCTATAGCTCTGTTTAGAGAGCAAGAGGCTAAAAGGAAGACTGGGCTGAAACATAAAACATAACAGTGTGAGTAGAAGAGAGGAAATGTCAAATGGGGAGGCAGTAAGCACTATAGGGTTAGGTGGGAGAATGCCTCATGGGGACGTGAGATTAAGATGCCTGGGAAGAACCATAAGATTTACAGAAATAGAAAGAAGGCTGTTTTTGTTTGTTTGGGGGGTATTTTTTTCCCGTTGGAGAAGTAGTATAACCTAAGATTCAGTTGTGCTTAAGAGCTACATTTGACAGAAGCAGAGGGGTTTTGGGGTAGAAAGAGAAAGGTCAGAGAAGGATGGCGGGACAAAATTAACATATTATTTCAAAAAAACATTTTTTGTGTGTGTGAAAGCATATGTGAGTCAATGTGACTTAGGAAAATATAAATATGAAATAGCATGGCTTTTGCAAACTTTCTAGGAGTTTGCAATCTATTGGAGATGGGCTAAGCTGTAATAAAAATAACTTTAATATAACATAGGTTGGGCCAGTGCCATGGAGGTTGAGAAGAATGGGAATTAACCCATGGTTTGGCTTCCTGGAGGGCAGGATAGAGGTGGAATCATGAAATGGAGCAGTTACAAGGAAAGCAGCAAGGAAGAGGCAGCTATATCTCAGGATGGAGTTGACTAAAACATAACTATCCTGGTGGACCAGAAAAATGAGACGTCTAACAGTAGACTTTCACGACAGAAGAAGCAGTAGGAGAGGTTCCAGCAGAGAGGCTGAAAATGTCAGGTGGAAATATCCAAGACATGGTGACAGAGTACTGTATCCATGAGATCCCTGTGACAGGAACTCAGGAGTGGGCACTGTTTAAAGTTGGAGGCAGACCATCAGCCTGATAGGAGGGGACATTGATGAGAATCAGAGGAGCCTTTCTAGACTGAGGTAGGTTATGATACTGAAAAGACTTCAAAGATGGAAACATAGAATGAAAATTCAGTTACTAAGACTAGGATAGACATTGACAAAAGCTGGAGTGTTTAACCTAATCATTATTTTGATTTAGCAGGGATGGGCAGGATAAGGACCAGTGAGGTGACAGACAGGTGGAGTGGGGCTTGATAGGTTGAGAGTATCTTCTACACACTCTTTCTTGGTCATTGAAATGTACCTAAAATTTAACAATTTGTTTTTCTGGGTCATATCAAAATATCTCTATCAAAATGTCCCTCTATCAAAATAATCTTATTAAAATATCAGGTACCCCAGCATGGGATCATAGCAGAAGCTTTGTTATTATAGCTGGAATAAAGGTTTATGGCTAAAATAGCAGCGATGCTGACTTCCTCCTGAATCTTGAAGTGTTAGCTGGATTAATTTAAATCCCTCCTGCTGGTTAAAATGGTCCTACACACAGGAGCAAAGCTGAGGTTCCAGGTGGCACCAAACCAAAGGCTTCAGTTATAAGCCATCAGTGACTATGGTTGTGGGTAAGTAGCTTAACACCCAGGCAGAACCGGGAAAGGATTTATTTAGGATAGGTCTTGAAAAATAGCATGAGTTTATCCCCAAAAGGAAACTTTAATGAAAAATAGAAAATAAACAAAAATTTCAATTTATATATTCTCATCTCTATAGAGTACAACTATTAGATTTTGAGGCAATATAAGAATACACAAAGAAAATAGCAATAGTTTTTACTACAAATTTTTGTCTTCTTAAATGACTATAACTAAAATAAAGGAAAAGTATTTACTTTAACTGTGACAAAAGATTAATACCTATAGCATATAAAGAGATCATATAAATTGGTAAAAACATATGTTAAGACCTCAAAAAGTAAATAAGTGTTTATTTACAGCACAAATACATGCTGAGTGCTGTCTATGTCCCAGGGACAGCACTGAGCTATACTAGATCGTGGAAAATAAGACTGGTGTGGCCTAAGACCTTTTGAAATTTACAAATTTAGCCAGCCAATAAGGTAAATATTTTACATAAGAAGAAAATGCAATAACTAAACAAAATATGAAAAAAATTTATATTTCCTACTACTAAACATATGAAAATTAACATATTAATTCGGTTTAGTTGGTTTTTTTTTTTTTTTTTGAGCCAGCAAATGTGTAGTAAAAATAGTATACCGTGTATATTATTGGTGGCAATATAAATTGGTATAACCTTTTTGGAAAACAATCTGTCAATGTACATCAAAAAACCATAAAAATTTTATATCTTTGGCCTAATTTACTCCTGGAAAGTTATCCAAAGGTAATAAACCCAAAGGAGAATTTATACATGGAGCTATTAATTGCATCATTATTTATAATAGCTAAAGATTGCAGCATTATTTATAATAGCTGAAAATTAGAAACAACCAAAATGTCTAATGATAGCTAGAAGAATGGTTTACTGAATTATGACACATCTGCTGGATGGAAAATCATGCAACTATTAACATAAAAGCTATGAAGATTATGTTTCCAAGTAAAAAGAGCTTATAACTACAATGCAAAAATATATGAGTATTGGCTATATTTATGAAAATATGTATGCATATATAAAAGAAAAAGAACTTTATAAAAATTGAAATAATTGTGTTAGAAAAATAGGATTATGTAGTTTTAGCTCTTCTATTATTTTTTCAATAAGTGAAAATGGATAGAGATTCATAGCACCTGTGAAAGAATATGTATGACAAATCAGATGAAAGAAACATGGGCTCATGTACACGATACAGGAATAGTCCTAGTTTGGCTTAATCGTAGGATATGAACAGACAAATAGAATAAGATAATTTGTAATGCTATGTTGAGTTCAAATTATTGAGAGTCTTCCAACTCTGGCTAAGGAATTGACGTCATCACGTAGAAATAATTAATCAAAAGTATGATTTTGTGAAAGCACATAACAGGATGAGAACTGTGAACCAGAAAAATTAATTTGACCAGCACGGCAGAATGAATTGAAGAAGAAATAAACCGGAGGCTAGGAGACTAGAGAAAAGGCCATTGCCATAGATGATTGTGATCAGGAAGTGGATATGGCAGATGAATGACTGAGACAAATGTGGGATGAAATATAAAAGAATTGACAAGCTAGGTCATGATTGGACGTGGGCTTTTGAAACTGGGCACAGGAAGACTGGCAGTGGCATGAACTGATATAGAAATTGGGAGCAAATACACATTCACCAGGTTCTAATACATAGTGTTAGAATATGTAATTAAAATGTATTTTCAAATATAGTAAAGCCAGTGAACTGTGACATTTAAAATTGACTGAGCAAGGATGCCATGGTTGAAAAGGGAAGTCAGAGCCCCAACTGCTCATAGGTGTCCCTGAATCACCTCAGAAACCTTCACATTATAGTGTATTTCTCTTTCAGAAATGCACAGTATAGATGCTTAAATTTTAGGTAACTTGGGCTCAGTGATGATCCCTGATTCCTCTTTGAATATGACATCTCAATTCTCATGATTTCCAGCAAATCTCACTTGTTTTGTTTCTTGTACTAAGTACTGCTGGTCCTTTATTTGACCCACACATGAGCTGTACCTGAGTTAAATGCTGCATTGTGAGATTTAATCCCAGAACACTTGAAGTGGGTTTCCCAGACCTCCCGAACTGGATCGTTGAGGAAGAGTCTTGGCATGTGACCACACATGAGCGAGAAACATCTAGCCCAGCTCTCTTTCTTATTTTACAGAGGAGGAAACCAAGGTCAAGAAGCCACTGGCCAAACTCAGGTTTCCTGACTCTTAGCTCAGTGCTCTTTCTACTACACTACCAAACACCATGAAAATCTCCGTTACTGGAAATAGAAATGAACACACTGCATTTGGGGAGTATTTCCTTTTCTTTTTTCCTTTAATAAGAACAAACACTATTGCACGGTTACTCATAAAATGTTAATTATTCTCCCCTCCCAACAACATCCTGATTTTTAGTTTAAACTATTAGCTTGGAGCATTAGGCATTTCAACAATAAAAAGCCATTCCCTTTTCAATATACCTTCAATTTTTTATTTCTTATAAATATTCAATTGAATATTTCCATTTGTAGTGTTAGTTTGCTAATTTATTGGAAGTTGATTCTATTCCCCGGAAATGTCACTTGGGTGGCCCTGCTGGGCTAAAATGGAAAGTCTAAGTAGTGATTTTTGAACCCATAGTTCTGCGTAGGATTCAACAGCTGTTTGCTTTCTCTAGGGCATTTGGGAGTAACTGCAGTTTCAAGAGTAATCAGACAAGACTCCTCTTTGAAAATAGAAGCTTTCCTTAAAGTAGGATTCATATTTTTAAAACATAAAGAACTTAACTCTGATGAGATGATTACCTGTAATTCATATTTTATTGGTAACCCAGCATGGAACAGTCTTTCATCAAATAAAGCTATAGCATGTTGATAGATTAAAAACCTAAGATACACATCGTATTTCCCCAGTTGATTTCATAAGGACCTGACCAACACAGCATTTGTGAGACATTTTCTTAAAGATCTGCTTCCACTTATTCACCTCATCTCTGTTACCCTCAAATAGGAGTTAGAAAAAGACAAGCGTTATTAACGATGGAGAAAACAGAGTCTCATCTTCATAGGCAAATGGCTAATTAGTTGATAGCTATTTTGAGTATAGGAAAGATATCACACACCCTTCAATAGACAAATTGAAGAGCCTGATAAAAATGTAAGAAATAGGATTTCAGGAGGTCTGCAAGGAGTATGGAAAGAACAGACTTTATCTCCTCTAGCAGATAAACCGACCAGAAGAACGTCTTAGAGTTCTCTTAAACTCTACTCAGTGGAGAGGGCAAAGTTCAATTTGTGAATCATTGGATTACCTCATAATCCATCTAAGAAATTAATAAAATATCTTGGGGTGCAAAAAGACATTGCCCTGGAGCCCAGGGAATATTGGTCAAAGACAAATTCATATCTATCAGTGTTTCCTCTGCTTAGACCCAACACTTCTGAAATTTCAGGGGCCCTCGGCCTTCTTGATGCCCAGTTAAGAGTCCAAGGGTAGCAAGCAGTGTGGCTCCAGCCGCCGTGGAGTCCCAGTGAGATGTGAAGTGAGTTGAGTCTGAGAGCAAATGGGATGGGACACCAGCTGTCCGCGAGGGTGGTAGCAACCACCTGGTTTCTCTCATCTTACACCAAGTCTCAGAATTCTAGAGAAGATCTACGCAAGACCCAGCCACCCGCCAGGAGCGCGAGTGGATCTGGAGCTGGTGAGATGCCTGGGGTTTGCAATCACACACGTGCTGGCACTGCCAGGACGTTTTGATTTTGGCCTCTTGGGGGAGAAGACAACGCTACAAACTTGCGCTTTGAAAAACCTCTGTAAGAGGCTCTAATATGACAACTCCAACCTTCTCCTCTACCTCTATGCACTCATTGATCCACAAAAAGAGACTTTTGTTGAGATGAAACTTGTCCTTTAAAGCTCTTTCTCTCTCTTGATTGGAGAGTACGTGGCCCATTTTCCCTTGTTGCTTAGAACATTAATATATTAAAACAAGAAAATCTCTTTTTATAGCCGACTGAGAAAAGTATATATTTCCTAATGAATCAGTCCATTGATACTAATTAATGATTTATCATAAGAGGAATTAAGAGCATGGTTCTCAACCCTTCAACCCCCTAAAATTACTTGGGGTCAGAACTTTTGGGGTAAACCTCAGTTATAGGATGTTTTTCAGAAGCACTCTAGGTTAGTTCTAGTTGGGACCAAAGTTGAGATCCTCAGCCAAACAGAGTTGGCTTTCTGCATATTCACTTAGCATTGAGTGATTTCTTTTTGCTATAGTATAGCATTTAGTTTTCACATTTTCCTTCCAATGTATTACCTTCCAGAAACTAGAATGTGGAGGGTGGGCGGCAAGGAGGGTATGTACTTAGTCTGCTTAGATGATGCATTGCTGTTATTTACTCCCTGTGTAATCTATGGTCACAATCAGACATTTTTGCCTTCGCGGTATATCCTATCCCTGGTCTTTCTCCCAGTTGCTAAAGTAACACTAATTTGCCGCCTTATTTTAAGGAATACAATTGTGACATAAAAAATAAGATTGAGCTGTAGCTGTGCAGATGGCTGGCACGTGGGTGAATGAGAAGTTCTGCTTCTCCTTCTGTCTTTCTCAAACTGTATATGTGCTATGTGCTCCAGTTCTTTCTCCCAACAATTCTCTCTTTATTAGAGAAATAAGACTGCTTTCTGGAGATAAACACATACTGGATGAAATCAGAGATATTCACCTGGCAGAGCAGAGTGAACAACTTATCTATAATTTAATTCAAACACTGTCTAAGGACAGTGTGCCCTTGTTTCCACCGCTGGCCAGGTCCCTGTTGCAGAAACAGATGCACAAGGTTTTTAAGAGCCAATTATAAATTTAATCATTGTTAATAATTATTGTTCATTTATCATTCAGTAATCTGGGATCCAGTATTTTCCTGAAAGCTGCCCTTGCTGGATGATAACTGTGTCAGCTTCAGCTCTAGGAGCTAAGTGCAAGGGCGTTTAGCCACAGTGAGGCAACTACAAATATAAAATAAAACTTACACGCGAGCTAGTGACAGAGGGACCAGATGTACGCTGAAGGTCAGGGAAGCCTCCCCTGTGGAAGTGATCTGCACAGAGCTGCACGGTCACAGCAAAATTAAATGTGTAGGGTAATGGTGATGGTGGACATTACCACCTCCACAGCACTGCTCCACCACCGCCAAAATTAATCTGTAGAAGTAGATGTTGGTTGCCATATTTAACAGATGGGGGTACTGAGGCTCAGAGCGGAAAGTTAGCTCAGAGCTGCATGCCTGCCAAGCTGCTGAGGTGGGACCCCAAGTCGGTCTGGGTTGGGAGTCCACGCTCTTAATCACTGCCCCGTGCGCTCCAACATGTTTATCTTGCACATGGTGGGATGTATTTTCTTTAAATTTTATTTATTTCTTTGGGGATAAACATGTGACAAACTATAATGTTTGAGATCAGCCACAACATTCATTGCACTGCTTTAGCTGAAGCTTTCAGGAGGCGATTTCCATCTCATTTTGGAACATACTCCCAGACACTGAGTTAAAAATGGTTGTCTTCCTTATGAAGGACACTCCATCATGTGCTAGGCATTCAAGGTTTCCTGCAGTCGCATCCGAAAGATAAAGTTCTAATGAATTCTCTCAAGAGACTGTTGGAAATTTGTCCTTTTGAGCTCTGCATATGTCAAAGAATTCAGCGTACTTAATTGGCATTAGAAGGCTGGATATAGTACAAAGCAAATGGCATTTACAATTGCTGGGTTATATATCTGCCATTTCATGGAGGTGGAATTTGAAAGCTATCCTGGCAAATCATCTTTCTTTTTGGTCTTTCTCATTCTTACTGCTGTTTCTCAGAGATGGCCTTTAAAAGCGCACAGTTACTGCTACCACTGAGTGTCTCTCTGTGTGACACTCTCTCTGTTGTCTTTCTCTTTATCTGTCTGTCTCTCTCCAGGTCTCTTTCTGAATCCTAAGCCCTTCACGTCATGGTTTTTGTTTATTCTTCTTTTGTTTCCTTCTGCTCTTGTAATTGTGATATAACTTGAAATTTATTTCCTAATATTCTTTGGACTTTTGGATTATTTCATGTTTTACACCTTTTTTGGTTCTTTCCTCATATATGAAACTATAGTATCCCCCCAATGGCTTGTAGTTCCCCTTTTAAGATGGATTTTGTGTTCAGAACAGTCTAGAGTTATTTGGAGACTCTTAGACTGTAAGCCCCATGACAGCAGGGATCGTGTCCTGCTCAGCATTGAGTGCTGAGTGTCTGTCCGGTGCCTAACCACGATTCACACCTCAGAAGTTGTGATTAGATGAGTAAGTGCTCATGAAGTAATATACAAGATTTGAATACAAAATAATGTTTTCATAGTAATTCATCACAACAAAGTGCTTTAGGAAATTACACAAGATAGATTCTAAAATTGTTTTTGAACAATTGGAGTATCATTGGAAGAAGTGTTTAGTCTTTAGCCAAACTACTTTAAAAGGATATCATTTGCTTTAGATGTGTAAGTTTTGGCTAAGTAGTTGTTGAGTAGCAAACTGTTTGAAGCAATCTGTTTAAAAACATTTATCTAATTTATGTAATTTGGATATGAAAAAGGCTTTCTTTTTTAAATGATATTTTTAAGTCTAAATTGATTTAAACATACAGCAAAGTACAGAAAATAATATATAAGACATCCATATATCTACCAAACCAGATTTAACAGATATTACAATATTTCCTTCAAATTGGTATTTTTTTAAAGAAATAAAAAGTGCTTTATGTAGCTAAAGCTCCATTCAATTCTGTTGCTTCGTTCTCAGAGGGAGCTGGTACTCTGAAGCTGGAAAGTATATTCTCTTTTGTATTTCGTACTTTACTTTTTGTATGCCATATATAGGATATAGTACTATTCCATCTGAAATATTTTTAAAAAATAGTATCATACTCTACATTTTCTTTACAACTACTACATTTTCTTTACTTTTTTACTCAATATTCTGGGTATTTAGCCATGTTGACCTCTATAGATAAAGTTCATTTACTGTAATTGTGTATAGTATTTTATTTCATGAATAAATCATAGTTTATTTACCCACTTAATTTTCAGCTTTTTCACTACTATGATGTTGTAATGAAAATCTTGTATAGTTTATTTATATATGTACATATATATTTATTTATGTTTGCATCCAAGTTTTCTAGGGTAGAATTGCTTGGTCCAAAAAATATACGTAGATTTAACTTTACAGAATTCATCCTGTTTTATTTATATATTTTTTTCTCTACTTTCTAAGTTATCTTTTATTTCATCTAGTCTGGGAGTTATGCTGAAATTTTTAATCTGTCAACTTGAATTAACAAAATTTAATTTAAACAATATGTCTAGCACCCTTCTGAACGAGAGGGTGTTCAAAACTCATTGTGATTTTTTTGACAGTTTTAATTCTAAATACTCTTCTGTTGTTTTCAATGTTATTATCTGGTACTTAAGTTCTATCCTGCTTTTCAGCTCGCAAAGGTAATCATCGTCATCACTATTGTTTTAGTCACTCGATATTTGTTTACATTTACCCACATGCAATTTTCTAAACTCAATATTTTTTCTGGAATACTACTCCTTTATTCCTCATTTCTTTTCTTTACTTTTAGTGAAGAACCTTAGGCAGTAAAATCTCTCACTTTTTGTGTGAAAAAAATTTTTAACCTCACATTTGAATAATAGTTTTGCTATGTGTAGAATCCAGTTTCCCTCTAAGCTTTGAGTATGTGATTCCACTATTTTGTTATCTATGTTGTTTCTGTTGACAAGTCTACTGTTATTCTAATTTCTATCCCATTGGATGTCAATTGCCTTGTCACTGGTTATTTTTAATATTTTTTCTTTCACTGTTTTGAAATTTATTTTTATTTATCCTGTTCAGGATTCATTGTGATTTTTTAATCTGATGCTCACATCTTTCAATGATTCTGAAAAATTTCCAGCACTATATATCTTTGAATATTCCTCCTTCAAAACTTTCATTATTTTCTCCTCATATACTCTCATTAGATAGGTTATGGGCTTTATATTCTATTTTCTGTATCCTTTAACCACTCTTCAATATTTCTATATTTTTCCTTGTGTTCTGTATCTTCTAGTTCACCAGTTCTTTCTTCTGTTGTATCTAATCTGTTTGTTTAATTTATCTACTGAATTGCCTATTCTTTGCACTTTGTTGGTGGGAGTTTAAGTTGATGTGATTTCTCTACCAGGCAATGTTAGCAATATATATTGAAAAATTTAAATGTTTTCATCTCTCTAAGTTATGCAAATAATCGTTTAGAAATTATTCTAAGGAATTCATTGGACAATTTACTCACTGTAATATTATAACAGGAGTATTTATCTCAGTGTTCCTAATTGTATAAAATGGAAATGTCTATCAACAAGGAAATGGTTAGTAAATAATTCACTATTCATGAAATAAACTACTATTCGGACAATAATGTTACCAAACAAAACCTTACAGAAAAATATTTAATATATTTTAAGTAATGAAAGCATGTTACAAAAGAATATGTACAATATAAACAAATTTTTTGTGAAAGAAAAACAATATATTAGCAAGAAAAAATGCCATTAGGATACAAATCAACAAGCTAACACCAGTCATTTCTGATTGTTGGGATAAAGAATGATTTTCATGTTGTCTTTTTTTACATAATTATTCAAAATTTTCTCTAATACCTAAAATTCTTTTTTAATAATAAAAGAAAACCAATTTGTTTTTATAGTATTCGTCTTTTGATAGGACACAGAACAATTTTAAGCAAAGAGAAAATCAAGCCCGTTGAAAATTTTAGAAGCTAATGTAGCAATTAAGACATTATGTGGTACAATTTCAGTGCCAGCAGAGGTACTCAGTTTGAAACGGTAAAAATAAGATCTATTGTGAAGGAAGACCTAGTATCTGATTGATTGTGTAGAGGAGGGACAAACCAAAAGATTCTAAAGTTTTGTGGCTGGGAGAACAGTGGCACTGGAGGCCAAGAACTGTCAAATTGTACTTCTGTGTGTATACAGCTAAAAACCAAACCCAGACTATACTTTACCCCTTAAGGGGCTACCCTCCTATGAAAATCTACCTCAAAGAGCCAGCAGTCCTCCTCTCTGTTATCATTGTTTGATGGCTAAAAAAGGAAAAACAAACCATTCATTCATTAATTCAGCAAAAAATGCATTGAACACCAACTATATAACACGTATTGTTAGGTCCTAGGGCTATAGCTATGAACAGACATCTTGAGATTGCTAATAAAATCATAATCTACCCATGGAATGTTTGATTCTTCTCTTTGTCCAGCCTCCTTCCTTCAGTTCTGTCAAATTGCTTTCAAAACCAACTTCTTGGGGGAAGCCATTTCCCTATCACCAATAACTCCGTGTTAGCTTCCATTTCAAATGCCAAGTATAATCAGCAGGTCGTGGCTGTCTGAAACCCCACGTGAAAATGGTATCTTGGCTCAATGGGGAATGATGTCATACTTGATTAGTGATTCCTGGCAAGGCCTCTGGAGGGAGAAACGTCAGGATGTGTATGATACGTGCTGCATGTCATCCCCTTGCCTCCAGCCAACCGTAGCTCCAGATTACTTTCATTAGTGCATTACACTTTCAAAAGCATGACCTAAAAAATATTTCGTCCTCACAGAGTCCCCGTATTAAAGATAATACAGACATAACAAAAGCTGACTAAGAAGCGGTATGTTTGTGCTTTATTTTCTGATGGAATTTAAGGACCAAAACCTCTTAAGAACTATAGTGCTTAGTATTATGCCTTTTTCTCTGTGAGAATGGAAGGGAATAATAGATAAAAATTTCTGTGTCATGTAAATATTCTTCCAATCTGTCAGGTCGTTTTGTTTGGTCATTGATAGTGGAGGCTTTGATTCAGGGGTCTTGGTTGTGACTCCAGATTATTCTTCCATTTTTCTCAAGCCTCCTGGGCTTGACCTGATTTCAAGCAGGACTGCTGTCACCGTTAGAGGCTTCCCAGCTACCTTCCCTTCTGGTAAGTAGACGGCTATTGATTGAAGTTGCCTCCAGGCTGAACCTCTTAGATGAAATAGCTGTTCTGTGTGTGTGTGTGTGTGTGTCTGTGTCTGTGTGTATGTGTAAATGCATGTGTATGTAGGTAGAATGTATTCTGAGATTTCTCTGGGAAAGTTTAGTTAAAAACAATACTTTTGTTTTGCTATGGTTCTATAGTTCTATCAGATGTAACCATTGGGAAAGAGTGGGATACTGGACCTCCCTATACCAGCTTTGCAACTTCACGTGAGTCTATAATTATTTCAAAATAAAAAGTTAAAAAAAATACGTAAATAAAAACTTTTAAACATGCTGATGTTCATCTTCTTCAGTTCATTTAAATCTAGTTTAATCCATGACTAAATAATAGACCATTACAAGCATCAATGGAAGAAAAGTGAATGGTCTCAAAAGGGGAAAACTGGTTTGCAATAACCTTCTGTAGGAAAAGCCTCCTGACACAGGCAGAGGAAATACATTACAACATTCTAATTCTATGCTGCAAAAGCAAAAAGAAGGGTTAGATATTTCAACTATTTTTTTCCATTTTTAATTGACTAGTGTAGAAATGGTTTGCCTATTCTTTTATTTCTGAAAAAAGTAGTTCTTGATCTAGATGAAAAGTTTTAATGATAACATCATTTTTTTTCTTCAGAGTTTGAAGAACTTATGAAACCTTCATTCCCTGGGTTGCTTAGAAAATCTGCTTTTCTCTCCACTTCCTGTCTCACAAAAATCTCTTAAAGGTTAAAGAAGTGCTAGTTCACTCATTTCGAAATGTGTGTATTATTTTTATTTCCATAAACCTCAGGACTTTTTAGTTCTGATTAGGACCAAAAGTCACAGTCCTTGATTTCTCTCCTTTTGAAAATACAGGTATTAGAAATTCTCAGGAGAAACATTTGTTTCTTCCCCTCCCTCTTTTTCTATTATAAGCTATTTTGAAAACATTACAACTTGTAGATTGCTTTAATATATATAATTTCTTTTATATATTTTTAAAATATATATATATCAATCATATTCAATCCTCTAATGATCCTCAACTCTTAATAACAGTAGTGTTTATTGAGAACTTCCCAAATGCCACACCCTAAACACTTGACCAGATTTATCTCATTTAATCCTCACAGCCACTCTCTGAGGGAGGTGCTGTCTTACGCCCATTGTACTTTTGTTGTACCAGAGGCATTGAGAGGTTAAGTATCTTTCCGAGGCCACAGAGCTAGTCAATAGTGGAGCCTTTCCACGTAACCACGGTATCCTACTTTCCAATCTTATGTGGCAGCTTTAAAAGTTATTATAAGTTTTAAAAGTTATTATATTATTTTCCTCCTGGTCTCCTAGTGAGCCTCCCTGACTTCATGGGAACCCATAGAAGGTGCTAAAAAGTGGGGTTAGTCTGAAATCCTCCCACACCTCATCCACAGGCCTTTACACTCAGTGTGTTCATCAGCCGTGTTAAACAAGTGGATCTGCTGTGGTCTAGAGTTGACCAACAGAGTGGTGAGATTGTAGGTGAATTATAAACCGACCGACAAAAGCATAACAGATTGCATTAGTACATTCAGCATTCTCATTACTGTATTAACTTGTAGTTGAAAGGCAAGATTCATCAGAATTTCATATATACCACTTCCTACTAAATATTTGGAAAATATTAGTTTTTCTCCATCTTATGTATGTAGTTCTCAAAATTAAAAATGAATATGCTTGGTAATGTTAGAAAGCCCTGTGGTCAGCACAGAGGTTGGTGGGGTGGACACACAAATAATTAAGATCTTTGGGCACAGCATTCTGCTGGAGGGCTGCCCCTCTCATCCTCCAGCCTTGAAGTGCATCCCAGAATCCTCTCAATTCCTCTGTCTCTGACCTTCCTGACCCTGGCTTAGCAATTCCACCTAAATCTACTATGTCCCAGTCTTACTTCCTGCTGCTGCCTCTGCTTCAGGACAGACCCTCAACACCAACCTTCTGATCAGTCTAGATAACCCACAAGCCCCCAACCACTGATCCTTTAACTCTGTCTTCTTGATCCTCAATTTCATGCAGCATTCAGCCTCACTGGAGTGATATCCCCTTCCCCCACCCCATAGTAGAGAGTCCTGGAATCCTTCCTCCATGCCTGAGAGAATGTTCAATAAGAGGTTTAAGTGAGATTAAGAAAAAAAGAAAAACAAAAAACTTATGTTTCCAGATGCTGATTCCAATCTGTTCCTATTCTGATTCTTAGAACATTTGCTTAAGAAATCCCGAGGACTCAATTTTCTATGATACTTCTAGCACTTCTCCAGCTATTACTCTAGAAATACTTGAGTACTAGAAATACTTGAGTCTTCCTGGAAATGTATTTGCTAATGTCTGTTTCCAGCCCCATGCAAATACACAGAAAAGAATCACGCCTAAATAATGACGTGGGAAAGGAAAAGGAAGGGGAAACCAAACAAGACAATGAAACAGCTGATTATGCTCTTCAAGACCTTCCTGACATCAGGATGTTCCCATTCCTGGGAGTAAAGTCCCTAATGCTAACAACATGGAACCATATTCTACTATGGAAGAGGAAGTTGTTCTTATACAATGTTGATCCTTCCCATCAAGGTAGGGCAGGGGGATGTCTAAAGTCAAAGTCTCTTATCAAGTTTGTAACCTTCAGAGACCACAAGAACCACAAAGATTCTTTAATCCACCCTAGGTCTCTTAATTTCAAGTTTACAGGAGTGCATCTTGGTTCACATTTATTAAAGCAGTACCTCTTGTCTATAAGAAAGAAAAAAAAAAGAGAGGCTTAAAAATAGGCCTAACTAGGACAGGTTACTCAGTGAAAACTGCTTTTAATTGTAAATGGAAAGAAAGTCCAAAACACATTTCCCTTGGGGCGGTGTGTGTCTCTGCTCAACGTGGCGCCTATAACCTCATTGAGAATTGGCTATACGTTACAATGACAGTCTCAAACTCAGGAACAAATAGAGTTCTAAGAGTTTCTTCAAAAAATTTTATTGAAATAATGTTACAAATGATACTAATTTCCAAGAATAACATATAAATCTTGATTATTTCATAATGTAGTAGAAGGACTGCCAAATTAAACCAATTCAAACATTTTGTAGTGGAGTGGCCCAGCTGAGACTGATGCTTATAGTTTTCTTTAGGTCGTTTATCACCCATCCGTTCATTCATTCAATGTTTATTGAGTGAAATTGACATGATCTCTCTTCTTGTAAACAAAGAGAAGAGACATGGCATTGAAAACAGGATGTAGATAAGGAAAATGTGGCACAGAGAAGTTACGTAAGTTACCCAAGGACACACTTACAGTTAGTAAGGTAGTATAAGGATTTAAACCCAAAGAAGTAGGTTCCAGAGTCTATGTTATCAACCATTATGAATCTATGCTGCCTCTACTTGATATGATTCAATGTGCTGTTATGTTTTCATCTCTTGTTAATTTGCTTCCACACCATCTAAAACATTTTGGAGTCTTCTTGTTAAACCACATCCACAGAATTCATCCACCAATCCAGATCCGGTAACCAAAACTGACACATTAATTATCTCCCTACAGATGGCATGATTTTTAAACAGTTGAGACAGTCAAGAGCATGTGGGTCTTTAATTGAGTAGAGAGGTCTAAACAAAGCTGGAGGAGCACAGGGGAAATAGTGGATGATTCAGAACAAGGAGACTTGGTGACTTTTGTGTTGAAGCTTGGAAGTGTGAGTAAAAAGTCATTGTCTGAGGAAGTGAGGTAGGGCAGGACCTCCCTGCAGAAGGCACAGCTTGATCAAATGCAAGACACCCTTAGGATTCAATGTCGGGCCTCATGATCATAAGAATAAATTACCTAGAGGAGCAAGAGGGACCAATAGAAACCTGTGTCAGAGCAAAGTGAGGGGAACGTTGACAGAGAATACCAGGCCGAGATTATTAATGAGTGTGTCATATGAACCAAGAGCTACACCTTGCTGAAGTCAAGATAGATTATGTCCATTATTTCTCCTCAATCCAGCTGCCCTCTCATAGAAGGCGATTAGATCAGTCTAGACCTGTTCATAACAATTCCAGTGACCTGTTCTTCTGTAGATGTTTTCAAATTGATTTTTGGATGATTAATTACACAGTCTTTTCAGTCTAGAAATTATGAGCCAATAATTCTTTGGGTTCTCTTTCCCTTGCTTTGAAAAAAAAAAAAAAAAAAGAAGTATTATAGTATCTCCTTCTTGGCACAAGACACCTCATTAGGAATTCTTAAAAATGGCAGCCATTAGGCTTAGGATGACTTTCACCAATTCTTAGTGTTCCTTAATAGCAAGTCATCAGAGACTGTAGGTAGGAGACATGGTGCTTACCTAAGTAATCTACCGTCTGTTCTCATCTAGACTGACATGGTTTCCTGGCCCCTAATCTATCATTTCTGTCCACTAATGTCTTGTTCAGAACTATCAAAGCTCTGCATTAAGATCATCATTAAGATCAATGATACCTATCATGCGTCAGCAGCCGTTTCTTAAGGAAATTCTATGATTCCAATTGGTTAACGCGAAAACATCAAAAGAATGAAATCTTGCATTCACTTATACTCTAGGGAACAAATAAGAGAGGAGGAGAGCCAGCAGTAAATTAAATAAGGAATGCCACATTAAATGTGACTTGACCTTTTTCTCAGAAAAAGAGAGGCACACAAGAGAATAATTTTGAAATGTGGAGAACTGTAAGACCCACCAATGAGTAAGACAGAAGGAGTTCTTTATTCAGATTATCTGAGCAATAATCTAGCTATAACCAGGAGCTGTTTCTCCTGTGCTTCATTGATGTCACTACTGAATACAGTATCTTATAAAACTAAAAACTAGGCTGGCTATCAGCAAAATTACGAAGGTCATTCTTGTCTTTAACACTAAAACACCACCCATATTTGCAGCACCCTAATTTCACGTTTCCCCTGTCAACCCTTTTTCCTGTCTTTTTCCTCCCAAGTGACTCCCCTCCTGACCTTTAGGGACTCAATTTATTTAATACTCCAGCCCTTAAGGTGTGAATGGGTAACGTACAATTTCACCCAGACATATCTGCAAGTTGTTGGGCTTATGCAAACCTTAAATTAAAAGAATAATCCCAATTTTGAAATATTTTCAAAAGTCAATATAGGAACAGTCTTTATTTGAAGTCCTTATATCCATCAATTTATTTAATCCTCTCAACAGCCCTATGTTAGAGGTACAGGTGATGGCCTCATGGTGTAGATGAGAGAATGGAGGCCCAGAAGAGTTGAGTAACTTGCCCAAACTAGTCACATACCTGGTCCACAGTTGGCCTCCCAAACTTCTTTTGGGTTGTGCTCAAAACACTAATATATTGCCTTATCTCAAGGAAGTTTCTGAAAAATTTTTGTTTGCTATTTTTCTCCTCCTAGTCTTTAAAAAATTTTATCTCATTATATTTTTTCTCGTCTGATTTTTATTTCTTATAGAACATCACTACTACAATTTCTGAAAATATGGTTGAGCTATGTTCAAAAACATTTTTATTCTTTATTCTCCCATTTTTATCTTATTTGTGCCAAATGCACATACAATCACGTTTTTTGGTTACTTCCCCTAGCTGGGGCCACCATTGCTTTAAACCCATTGGAAGAAGTATAGATTGACTCAGGATCTGCAAATAAGTTTTGTTTTTTTTGAATGTGATGAAGTACGCCATAATCTTTCTTCCCAGTGATGTGCTTATCAAACAGATAGCTAATGTGATTATCCATAAATGGCTACTACAGCATAAAAAGAGATATCATATTCATAGATTTAAAATGTCTTGCCTATTTGTCATAGTCATATTTTCCCCTTGACAAATGCAAATCTAAGGTATGGCATTTATATGAGAATAATCAGGTAACAACCTCATTTGGTTTTATTCAGTCCACATTTACATTTATGCCTTTGATAAAGGGTAGCATAATCCTAATTTGCATATATACTATCTGGTTTCAGCAGGTATAGGATTAAGAGTTAGCTGGAAGATTTCTGTGAAGAAGATCTTACCCTTTATTAGTTATTTAGAAATACAGCTTTATAGAAAAAAGTAGGATAAATGCTTAATTCTTTCCTTTTAAGTGCTCACTTTAATAGTAAAGTGTTGGTGCTCCATTTACTTCTCATTGGTGTACAATTAAATTGCATGTATGGTTTTTAAAATTTTTGCTGTCTTTGTCTCTCTTTTGCATATGAACTCAAAGATTTTCGTGTGTAGTTATTGTGTTTCAAGCAATTGTATTCACTATTCTTGTTGATATTCAAACTGTCCCATCTTGGCCAATGGGAGGCCCCAAATTTCTTTTTAATTACTCCATTACTACTTGAAAGCCCCTTTGCTTTGGGGTACAGTAAAAGACCCCAGGCATGTCTTCTATTTTACTTGCCCAAACCAAGGGGGATCAGCAATTCCTCCAAAAAGCCCTGGTTCTTTTAGTGGGAAATGGTGTTTAGAGTCCAAAATCCAGGTCTTTGCTCTGTTATTACTAATGAGTTGTCATTTTCTTCTAGACTTCTCAATAGACAAAGCTAAGAAATAAGTATTTTTGAAAAGAAAATCATGAGTTTATATTAATATTTCCATTTCTAAGTAAATATTTTTAAAATTTCCTTACTTTATATCATTTCTATTATGTTGAAAATTTTGATTCCTAACCACGTGAACTTAATTTCTTATTTGCATTATCCTATAATATATATATAATTAGATTAAAATAATATTACCACTATTACCACTGACAATTACACTTCTGAATAAAGTCTAAGATTTTCTTGCATCTATATGAGTCCTTAAAATATATATTAATAAGGATATACAGACAACTTGTGTGCTCTAAAATGACTTGGAATAATTATTTCCTGTGTGGCTATAATTTAATGTGCAATTATGCTCATTTATTTCAGTTTTTTATCGATTTTAAGAGACTGCTTTTTTCTTGTGGATTTAATTTTTTTAATAGGCTAAACTACATATTAGAGGAATTCTGCTTCTGACCAAGTTAGAAAAACAGGGCTAGATTTACCTTTCGCCTGAAACAACTAAAAAACTCTGCAAAATATATGAAGCAATGCTTTCAAGGCACTGGATATAGGCATTGAAGGACTTTGCCCCCTGACAGACAGGAAACAAATGGCATGAGCTCTATGACTGCGCAAGCTTACTGCCTCAGGACAGGGAAGCTAGGCAGGATGTGACAGACTCACTAAGTTGATGAAAAACAGTTGTGAACCCAGGAAGACCTATGTTACTTGCAATTTTAATACAGAGTATGTAAAAGGAGAGAGCTGTGCAAACAGAGAACCCTGGCTATCTACAGAGGATCCTCCTCCAAGTATTCAGCAGAGTACAGGTCAGTGCATGAGTATGGAAAACACTATGTGAGGCTGAGAAAGAACCATCCAAAGGATGAGAGTCAACAGTACTCAATGCACACACAGGGCCTGTTCCTTCCAGCCAGCCTGCAGGATCTTGCCTCAATAGTTGGGAATAATTAGCCCTAAACTAAACAGTAATCTGGCTCTGCCTAATAATCTTAAAAAACAAGACCCAAAGAATCACCCTGTTTCCAAGTAACTTCACTGCATCCCCAAACAAAACTCAGGAATATTGGTAAGAATGCAAAGATACCAAGCGCCCAAAGAGGTAAAAGTCATAATCTCTGGCATTCAGTGAAGTTAACAGGCATGCAAAGAAGTAGGAAAATGTAATCTGTCAGAGAAAATGCAATTGAAATTGACACAAAAATGACCAAGTTGTTAAAATTAACCATCAATGACTTTAAAAAAGATATTCTACCTGTGTTCCATCATAGGTTTAAAAAGTTAATGGACAACATGGAAGATATAAAAAAGATCCAAATGGAACTTCTAGGGATAAAATTGTCAACATTTTAGATTTAAAATACACTGGATAGGATTAATGGAAAATTAGACTTTGCAGAAGAAAAGATTAGTGAGTGTGAAGACACAGTAGTAGAAACTATACCAAATGAAATATGCAGAGAAAAAAATTAAATAAGTATAAAATGACCAGTGGGACAACTTCAAGGAGATAAATACACATGTAATTGAAGTCTTTGAAGGAGAGAAGAGAGAAGGATTCAGAAACAATAGTTGAAAAAACAATAGACATTTTTCAAATTTGATGAAAATTATAAACCTGCAAATCTTAGAAGCGCAATGAACGCCACGCTCAAGAAACCTATAACAAATACATTATAATCATACTGCACAAAACCAATGACAGAGAGAAAATCTTAAAAGCAGCCAAAGAAAAAAGGCACATTATGTGTAGAGGAACAGAAGAAAAAGGATGAATGTAGATTTCTCATCTGAAACAATGTAAGCAAGAAGAGAGTGGGATGACATCTTCAGAATAGCGGGGCGAAATTGTCAGCCTAGACTTTTATATTCTGCTAAAATGTTTTTCAAAAACCAAAGAGAAATAAAGATTTTTTTTTAGTCAGATGAATGAATTTCACAATGCATCTCCAGCAGAACACACTGCAAATGCTAAAAGAAGTCTTTCCGAGAGAAGGAAAATAATACCAGATGGAAATGTGGATCCACAAAAAAGGAACAAAGCACACTGGAAACGGTAACTCCATGGTTCATTAATGTTTTTTATATTTATTGTTTATACAAAATAGCTCTTTAAAAGATAATTCACTGTTTAAACAAAAATAATATGTCATGTAGGGGTTTATAACATACGTAAAAAGTGAAATGTATGGCAACAATAGCATAAAGGCAGGGAGAAAATATTTGCGTAACCTATGTCTACTAGGAGACTTGTATACAGAATATAAAAAGAACTCTTAAAAACTCAATAAGAAACCAAGCAGCCCAATTAAAAAAGTGGGCAAAAGATTGGAATAGGCACTTTAACAAAAAAGAAATGTTTGCCAAATAAGCACGTGAAAACATTATCAACATTATTAGTCATTTGGGAAATGCAAATTGGCGTTATATGAGATAACATTAAACATCTATTAGAATGACTAATATTAAGATGAGTGACCATCCTCTACATTGAGAGAATGTAGAGGAACTGGAACTCTCACACCATCGCTTTGTAAAACATTTGGCATTTTGTTAAAAAGTTCAACATACGGATCCACCAAATGAACCAGTGATTCTATTCCTTGTGTTTACCCAAGAGTAACGACAACATATATCCTTACAAAACTTACACGTGAATGCTCACAGCAGCTTTATTTGCAGTAGCCAAAACCTGGGGGAGAAAACAAACACCCAGCCGCCAGGGAAAAGATAAACAAATCATGGTATGTCTGTATAATGGAATCTATTCTGCAACAAAAAGGAATGAACTATTAATCCACGCAACAAAATGCATGAACCTCAAAATAATTATGCTGAGTGAAACGAAGCCCAACAAAAAGGATTGCGTATCGTAGGATTCCATTTACGTGCAATTCTAGAAAATGCCAACTGATCTACAGTGACAGAAAGCAGACCAGTGGTTGCCTGGGGGTTGGGTGAAAGAGGAAAGGTCAGGGCAGGGGGAGACTCTGCAGGGAGGTGCTACAAAGGGGCAGGAGAACACTTTGTAGGTTGACGGATATGTTATCTTGATTATGGTTGTGGTTCCATGGTTGTATACCTTTGGCAAAACTTATCAAATTGTGCCTTTAAATATGGACTGTTTATTATATGCGAATTCAACAATAAAGATATTTTAAGCCACAAAAAAAAAGTGTAAGTTATTTTCCAAATAGTCTCACTTCCATTCAAATCCCCTCGACCCTGTTCCCTGCCTCTTCCTGTAGGGGTCATCTGAGTCACTTTTTTATGTGCCACTCCAGGGTTACTTTTTATGTGCCATTCCAATACCATCCTATATATGCTTTTGTGCATTTTTTTCCTTCTTCCTATATATACTTTTGTGCATTTTCTTTCTTCTCTAACAACATATCCCTGGAGATTTGTGCCACACTCACGTAATAGAGATTTTCATCCTTCATTTTTACGTCTGCATAGGATTCCTTTTTATGGTTGAACCAGAGATTATTGAACCAGTCCCCTTTCGAGTGGCATTTGCATTGTTTCCTTTATTTTACCATTACAAATAATACCACAATGAATAACCTTATTCATAAATCATTTTGTATTTTTGACAGTCTATCTTTGAGATTGATTCCCAGAAGAAGGCTTGATAATAGGTGAAGATGTAAATGGTTAGGGAAATTTTCTAAGTATCGATATTACCAAACTTACCGTTCTTGATTTTAAGTATTTGGGGACAAATTTGAAAGAGTGGGATGTGATTATTTGTTATTTTGATGCGGTCCAATTTTGAACAATGCAGATGTTGTAGGATCCAAGAATAGACCTCAAGGGTCCTGAATCCTGGGGCCTCTAGAAGGTACTTCATCTGCGAAATCAGGCTTTGTTTAAGCTCAAGAATATGCGGGGGTTGTTCCCAGCTAATTGTATCTGGTGAACAGGCAAGCTGTTGGCCAGAATCTCCAAAAGAGTTGCCAGCTGGCAGCAGGGTTTGAAGATCCTAGAAATAGTGTGAGGACTGGAGCTTCCTAAAGGACCAGACAGGAACATTACACTTGTGGGATTCTTGTGGCGACTTAAGGTGAGAGGCGCTTGCCCCTGAACCTGGGATTATGCCTCTGGATGCCTTGCTCTCTGAAGCTATCTGTGCACAGGTGGATTCTCATCTCCTTTCCCTATATTAAAGGAATTTGCGTCCTTTGCATGGGTCTGTGGGTGGCGTTCGGCTAGCATTGTGTAGTGGTCAAGAGTATAGGATCTGAGCTAGGCTATCTGAATTTAAACTGGCTTCACCACTTCCTCGTTGTATAGTCTTGGGCAAGTTACTTAACCTCTGTAGAATTTCCTCCTTTTATGAAATGGGAGTAATCGTAGTACTTACCACAAAAGGTTGTGGGTTTTAAATGAAATATACGAAAAGTGCTTAGAATGAATAACGCCTGACACACAGCAAACATTTAATAAATGCATGCTATTGTTTCCATAATGATCATAGCCTTGGGACAACTACCCATTGATTATATATTATATAAACTAACAGAACATTTTTCAGTGGTGTTTGAAATTTAGGGGATTTTCCAAGCTTCTGAAGAGAGAGCCATTATAAATGTAACAGCCCTATTATGCACTCAATAAGTATGTACATTAAATTATGAAGGATATACAGTAAGCCCGATATTAGACACTAATTCTTCCTTCCCTTGGGGGCTGCATTGTCCTAGGTAAGCAGTGCTCTTCTCTACCTTGTGGCAATGTGAAGACTCTTTACATCGCTTTCAGTGAAGGAGTAACTTCCCGCTTAGAGTCTTTCCTGAAAACAAATTCTGTACTTGTGTAATGTCGTGGCGCTTCCTGTTTAACCCCATTAAACATCCCTAGGCAGCAATAGCTCGGTAGGTTGCTGCCAAATACTTAAATGTCCCTGTAGGTAACCCATTATTCTCAGAAAGGACTGCCCACTGGAGACTTGAGAAGACCATGACTGGTTTGATCAGAAGTGAGTGTGTGTAAGGGTGTGTATGTGCCTGTAAAATACTGATTAGGGTCAACAGACATTTGTAGATAGAAGATAGGTAAGTAGGTAGGTAGGTAGGTAGGTAGGTAGATAGATAGATAGAGATAGCAGAGCAACTCCATTTGAGCAACTCCATTTAAAGGATCTTTTTTATTTCTTATTAATTCTAATTAAGGATGGTTATATTGTTTTTACTTAAGCATTCCACTCTGGTGGAATCAGAAAGAACTCTCTGTAAGATGGCAATTTTAATATATGTGTGGTGCATTTTAATCAGTTCGCTTTTAAATATCTGTGAAGTGACTGGGTAGAAGAGTTAAGTACATATAAATTGCAAAAACTAACACGATGCTCTTTCCATTATATGTTAAGAACCTTAACCCTACTTTAGGTACCTTAGAACCATCACCTGTTTTGGAGGGGATGGAGCCCCCAATTTATAGGGAAAGTCAACAAGAAAGTGATATGTCTTTAGAATGAAACCAGGCACCTAGTAAACACTCAAATGCAAGCTATAGTTTCCATAATAACCATCACCTTGGGAAAACTACTCATAGAGTATGCATTATATGAGTTCAAAGAACATTTGTCAGTGGTTTTACAATTTGGGAGAATTTCTATTTGTAGTTAATTATACTGTATGCAACTTTATAGGATTTACCTAATGACGAGGTATAACATAAAATACATTGGATCAAGTGTCAAAAGACCTAGGCTTGAGCTCCAACTTGACCACTAATTGTAGGAGCTTGACTTGTATGATACTTTCTTTTCTCATCTGAAAATTATGAATTTAGGAAAAGTTATCTCTATAGTTGTCTTCACCTGAAATTCTGATTATTATTCATAAACTGGAATCAATCTGCATTTGGAAGCCAAGACTATCACGTGATTCATTCAAACTCTTGTGGGAAAATTGTTTTTTCTCTTTTCTTCTTTTGTTTTACCCACAGACCTTACCCTTATTCTTATGAGTGGTTCTAGAAGAACGCTTTTTAATGCTGCTATGTGTAATCTACCGCCACAACTCCTCTCCAATGAGTCTTCGTGTATTGTTGCTGCCTTTGCACTATTCAATGGCTCCCCTACCTAGGGCAACAGGAGAGCTGAAATTCAGGAGGAGCAGGGGCTGCATCCAGGCTATCCTCTGCTCACAAACCGTAGCCCTGATGCAGTTCTGCATCATCCCAAAGGAAGGAGTTTCTCCTCCCTCCACATAAGCTAGGAGAGACCCTGACTCTGGCCAGGGAACCATTGGGTTCAACAGGCTAGGTGTTCCTGGTTCCCCCAGAAGTATGAGACTTTAAATAAGAAATACAACACTTACCATGTCAAGCATGCAAAGTGACATGATGTGTTAAGAATGATTCTCAGCCCAGAACAAGACTTAATTGTACCCAGATCAATGGGTTTTCTCTCAGTTTCTTAGCCTTGCAGAGAATGGCCCAACACTATAATCTGCACCTTAACCCCCATCATTTTGTTCTTTGACCATAAAATTAGCACAGAGTCCAGCCCCATGGAGAGGGAAGGAGTTTAGAAATGCAAAAAGAGACATATAATTAATCTGAGCAACAGGAACATTCTAGTCACTAGAGAGATGTTTTATGTGGTAGGATAGGAATGATGCTTTTGACTCTACTGGCATGGATGATTTACACTCCATACTTTGTACACAATAAAATTTTACATCACTAAAATGATTTTCCAGGTACTCTGATATCATGAAAGGGCTCACTGTAAACACAGGAATTGGGCCCTCTGGTCCCCCAAAAGGTACATTCCTCTATTGTCAATATATAAATAAGGATTCTGTGATTATACTTCAGTGAATTATGAATTTAATTAGTGTCTCTCAGTTGACTTGGATCTAAGTAATGTTGGAACTCTGACAAGCTTAAGTCTTTGGACCTGAAAAGCCGAGGATTAGACCCTGGACCATGGTGAATTCATTCTCCAAGATAATGTCACCTTGGAGGTATTTTGACAGTCAATCAGCTCCCCTTGGCAATACGTCTATCTGAACAGAATTCCAAAATATGCAGAGTAAAGACTGCCAAGACAGGAGATTTATTGTCATTGTCTTGAGTACTTCTGAGCACCATCCCAAGCCCCTATATTTTCTAGTATTGTTGGAGACCCATCTAAATTGTTTAGAGGGCTGGAGTATTATTATTGTTAAAGTAACGAAATAATGCCTCTTTACTAACTCTCTGACAGTGCCCTTTATATTAACAAAACATGCATTATTCCATCTCAGTCTAATTAATATCGTGTTTAATGGTATCTCACTTCATACTAGGTTCCAGCACTCTTTTCAAAAGCAGCAAGCTTAAGAATTTTTGCTAATTTAATTGAGAGCAGTCTTAAATTAATTGTATAATTAATCTTGTCAAATTAAGTAACATTTCATACACTACCTTATTAAAGAAACCTGAATATTTTAAATTACCATGCTATTAGGCATTAATAAAGTTCTTCTTCTGTATTGTTCTGCTTTATAACACAAAGAAGGTAATTGCAATATAAATTGCAATATAAAAGCTAATTTCTATAGTACATTAATAATTAGATGCACATTATTCCTCATTATATCTTTTTTTAATTCAATGGATGATCTTTTTTTAAAGAAAATTTATCCCTAAAATGCTAGTATTTAATTACTGTATTAATGATCGATTTCAAAACTCGACCATGGGACACTTTCAGGAATGGTCTAATTAAACCTAAAATACACTGGCTGTAAACCACCATGGCATCAACTATCGAGAACATGAACCTCTTGAGCAGTCAGTTGCTCTAATGTTTGCGAATATTCAGCAAGCACGTCTATTTCTTAGATGTAAGTGAAGAGCTCTGATCTTTGATAAGTCCTTGGGGATTACAAAACACAGTTTCCTCACATCTGAAATCAGAGGCCTTTTCTCCAGAGACAACAGGTATGACCACAAGGACGATGTATAGAAATGGAGATTCTAAAGTGGTGGTAAGAAATGGGATGGGCAGGAAGGAAGGAATGCATAATGACCTATCATCAATATTTTATGAAAAGATAAAACTTACTTTCAAGGTCAAAAGCCATAGCTTCTTAACTTCTGTGAGCACACACATTTTCATAAGTATTGGCTCTGAATTTTAAGTTCCTGAGGCAAGTGCCAATGATGACTTCAATGAGCTATGCTCCAGTGTTAAAACATATTCCCCAGGCATGGAATCTATGCTAGATTAACCCAGAAGCTAGTTTATGTACATTTCCAGGAAGATTTAGATTGCACCCTATTTACTGATGATGCTTAAATATTAGCATTGATCACAAAATTCAAAGAGTTTATGTTGAGTAGTCTGTGCTTGACAAATCTGCAGCTCTTAGTAGACATTCAAAAATACATTGGTAAAGTGAATAAACACAGCTAGATAAATAACCCAGATAAATAAAAATACTCAAAAAAATCTTGCTAATGGCAGTACTTTGGTTAAGCCTAATGAAAATCTTTTTTTTCTAGTATTTTTCTACCTTTATTTGGTAGTGGATGATATCTGAAAATGGACAATTGGCTTAAAGTGTTTTTTTTCTTTAGAGAAAAATGAAATAATATCTGTCAAATTCCTTTTTTAAGAACAACAATTTTGAGGCACTAGAAAAATGGTAAAATTTTTTACTGTGCAACTTCAAACAAATTTGTTTCATGAAAAATGAAAGCTTAATGGCTAAATCCATTGGACAATTACTGATGTCAGTTGTTTATCCTATGACTCTATGGTTGTCATTAGTTCTGTTCATCAAATGTTTTTGAATTTTCTCCTTCAAAACAAATGGCAGGATTTGATTTTTCCACCCTTTTGTGGTTAAGTATGACTTCCTTTGGCTTATGAAATGAGAGGAAGTGACTCACGTCCTTTTTGGAAGATGTGATTCATCATGCTCCATTTTCCCAGCAAATGTAGAAGCATAGAGATGCAGCCTACCTCAGCCTGGGTTCCTGAGTGAAGATAAGTTACAGCAGAGTCCCAGGAAACTGTTGATGAGCAGGTAGCACAACCATGTACCATGAGCAAGAAATCCACATATGCCCCCTTTTATTTTTGGTGAGGAAGATCAGCCCTGAGCTAACATCCGATGCCAATCCTCCCCTTTTTTTTTTGCTGAGGAAGATTGGCCCTGGGCTAACATCTGTGCCCATCTTCCTCCACTTTATATGGGATGCCGACACAGCATGGCTTGACAAGCAGTGCATCAGTGCGTGCCTGGGATCTGTACCTGTGAACCCCGGGCCACCGAAGTGGAGCATGAGCACTTAACCACTGCACCACCTAGAAGATGCGGCTTGTTTAATGAAAAGAAGTTTGGGATGAGAATACATGTAGGGTGGAACTTACAACATAATCTTAATTCTTAATATTAGTGGAGGTGTTCTGTAATAGAGGTATTATGCCATAAATACGGTTTTGTTCTATTCAATGGTAATTTTAATAATGTTTTAAAAAGTTATACTTATTTACCATAGAAATTTTGGTAACACAGAAAAGCACAAAGAAGATAAAGTTTACATCTCATTTTATCAGACTAAGAGAATCAATGTTCACATTTGATGTGCATTATTTTGTCTTTTCTTCCATATAAAAAGAAATGGTAAGTGGGCATGTTTAGATTTGGGATGGGAAACATTTTCTTGAACTATAAAAATTAAAAGGCCTCCCTGTCCCCCTTTGCTTGTCCCCTACAAGAATGCCCACCTTTGAAATAATCCCATTAACAGTCTTGTTTTTCCTATGCTTACACACACACACAGCTATATATCATCTATATCTCTATATTACTACATATATTATATACAAATTCACACAACATTATTTTAATAGAAATTGATTCATTCAAAACAACAGCTCTTGGGGCTGGCCCTGTGCTGTAGTGGTTAAGTTCGGCGTACTCCGTTTCAGTGGCCTGGGTTCATGGGTTCAAATCCCTGGCACAGACATATACCTTTCTTTAGCCATGCTGTGGCAGTGACTCACATGCAAAATAGAGGAAGATTGGCAACAGATGTTAGCTCAGGGTGAATCTTCCTCAGGAAAAAAACACAAAAACAGCTCTTCAGGCAATATAAAGCTCTTAGGCAAACCATGCCAATAGCTCAAGAGCTGTCTTTCGTGTTTTAATGGCTGCATAGCATATATTTTATACACAAAGGTGTGTCTCCAAATTACATACTTTGTATAAAAATGTTTCTTTTGTTTTTTGTTTTTTGCTAAATGAGATCCTGCTAACCATGCTATTTTAAATCTTTTTTTTCACTTAATAACTTAGTCTAAACTTGTTCTTACTTTATTAGCTATTTTTAAAATGTATATGTCCTACATAAAAGCTTTAGGCTGTTCTTAGATCTCTTCCACCTTTTCTTCATCAGTAGATTAGGTAAGTGGGACATTTTTCACAGGTGCTCCCTAATTTTACAGTGAATGACCATAAGCCTGTTGATTTTGAGCAGATCTGCCTCCACACAAAGCTGAGAGCATCATACCTCCACTGTGGTTGGTGGTACCCTGCAGAGGCAACCATCCCCGGGCAGGCAGCCTGTCTCCTTCACATCAGCTGCCTTGTCAGGTGCATGCCTGGCTTTGCTTAAGACCTGACTCCATTCTGTCAAAGGTATGACTCAGCCTGTCACTGCCCGCCTGCCGGGAGGAAGGACACTGGGAATGTCCAGAGCTTCAGGTAAGTTCAAAATAAGAATTGGGATTCAACTGTGTTTACTTGCTAAAGTGACTCAAATGTCTCAAATTCTCCAATTTTCAATAAGGATTTATTTTAAATGTTTCTGAATACCATTACACTTTATTATTTGACACATATGTCTATTTCTTTTTAAGAAATATGTTCTTTTACTCTTTATAGTAGCTTTTTCTTTATTTTAAAAATTAAGTTACAGTAAAAAAACTTTCTCTTGAGTGTACAGTTCTGTGTATTTTTAACACAGGCATAGTTTCACCACACTGTCAGGATACAGAATAGTTCCATCACACTCAAAATTCTCTTTGAAGTGTAAAGTTTAAATGGAGATTCATTGTTTTGCATACTAATTTGCATACCAATTTTGATTTCCAATTTAATTTGTTGAAAAGACTATCTTTCTCCATTGAACAGCATTTGCACTTTTGTCAAAAATCAATTGGCCATATTAGCACGGGTCTATATCTAAACTATTGGTCTATGGGTCTATCCCTTTGCCGATATCCCAGTGTCTTATTCACTTAGCTTTATCGTTAAATCTTAAAAGAGTAATCTGATTCCTCCAATTTTATTCTCCTTTTTCAAAATTGCTTTGGTTACTCTAGTTCCTTCATTTTACACATAAATTTTAGAATCAACTTTTCTACATTACAAAAATTCCTGCAGATCAATTTGGGAAGAATGAACATCTTTACCATGTTGAGTCTTGTAATCCCCAAAAAGGTTATGTTTCTTCATTTATTTAGGTCTTTCTGATTGCTTTCACAAGCGTCGTGTTTTCAGCATAAAGAGCCTGTACAAGTTTTCTTAAATTTATACACCACAGTCTTTCATTTGTTTGGGAACTATGGTAAATACATTTTAAAATATTGGTTTCCAATTGTTCATTGGTACTATATAGAGATATCATTGATTTTTGTGTTGGCCTTGTAGCTTGTGTCTTTACTAAACTTAATTGTAGGAGTTTCTTCTATGTAGACAATCACATTGTCTGCAAATAGGGACAGTTTTATTTATTGCTTTTAAAGTCTCAATGTTTTTTACTTCTTGTTCTTGCTTTATTGAACTGGCTTGGACTTTAATTATGATTTTTACCAGAAGTTGTCAGAGTGTACACCCTTGCCTTACTCCTGACTTTAGGAAGAAAATATTCAGTCTTTCACCAGTAAATGTGATGTTAGCTGTGGGTTTCAGGAAATGCTCATTATCAGGTTGAGGAAATTCTATTCCTGATTTGCTAATTTTTTTTTTTTAATCATGAATTGATGTTGAATTTTGTCAAATACTTTTACCACAACAGTTGATATGTTCATAAGGTTTTGTTTCTTTAGGCTGCTAATATGGTGGATGACACTGATTGATTTTCAAATATCAAATCACTCTTGCATCCATATGATGAAACCCATTTACTCGTGCTGTATAATTTTTTTATATGCTGCTGAACTCAACTAAAATTTTGTTAAAAATTTTTGTGTCTATGTCCATGAAGATATTAGTCTGCAATTTTTTTTCTTGTAATGCCTTTGACTGATTTGTTATCAGGGTAATGCTGTCCTCATGAAATGAATTATTAAATATTTCCTCTTCCAGTTTCTTGAAAAGATTATGCAGAATTGGTTTTATTTCTTTGTTAATTCGTTGACAGAGTTAACCAGTAAAACCATCTAGATCTGGAAGTTCCTTTTTTAGAAGTTTTTTCAACTATGAACTCAATTTCTTTAATAGTTATAACACTATACAGGTTATCTCTTTCAACTTAGATGAGGTTTAGTAGTCAGCGGTTTTCAAGGAATTGGTTCATTTCACTAAATTCGTGACTTTATATGAACACATTTGCTTGTGGTATTCTCTTATTATCATTTTAATGGCTGCCAAGTGTAGTGATATCCTTTCTTTCATTCCTGATTTTGGTAATTTGTGTCTTCTCTCTGTTATGCTTTGTCAGGATTGCTAGATTTTATCAATTTTAATAATCTTTTCAAAGAACCAACTTTTATTTTCATTAATTTCCCTATTGGTTTTGTGTTTCTATTTCATCAATTTCTACTCTAATCTTTATTATTTCTTTCCTCTCACTTGCTTTGGGTTTATTTGCTCTTATTTTTACAATTTCTTAAAGTGAAAATTTAGAATATTGATTTAAGACTTTTTTCTTTTCTAATATAAACATTTAATGCTATGAATTTCTCTCTATGCACTGCTTGAGCCTCATCACACAAATTTTGACACGTTGTCTTTTTATTTTCTTTCATCCAAAATATTTTCTAATTTCCACTGACTTCCTATTTGACCTATGAATTATTTAGAAGTATGTTTTTAATTTGCAATTGTTTAGAGATTTTCCTGTTATCTTTTTGCTATTGATTTCTAGTTTATTTTCATTATGGTCTGATAACCTACTTTTATGATTTTAATTGTTACATGTGTTAAAATGTTTTTCCCTCCTGGGATAAGGTCTATCTTGGTGAATGTTCCAAGTGCACTGGAGAAAAATGTATATTCTGCTCTTGTTGGGTGGAATATTCTATAAATGTCAGTTAGATCCCATTGGCCAATGATGATGTTCATTTTTTCTGTATGCTTGTTGAATTTATGTCTTCCACTTCTATAGATTACTGTGAGAGGAATATTAAAGTCTCTAACTATAATTGTGGATTTGTCTGTTTCTTCTTTTAATTCTGTCATTTTTTTGCTCAGTGTTTTCTGAGCTCTGTTTTTAGGTGTATACATGTGAAGGATTGTTATGTCTTTCTGGTAAATTAATACTTTATTATGATGTGATGTCCCTCCCTGTCTCTGGTAATTTTCTTTGCTCTGAAGTCTACTTTGTCTGATATTAATGTGACTGCTCAACTTTCCTTTTGATTAGTGTTTTCATGGTATATATTTTCCCATCCTTTTACTTTTTACCTACCTATATCCTTATATTTCAAAGAAATTTCTTGTGAACAACATACAGCTGCGTCATTGTTTTTATCCATTTTGACAATTTGTATTTTAATTAGTGATTTTAGACCATTCACATTTAATATAAATATCTATATGTTTAGATTTAATTGTAACATTTTATTATTTGTTTTATGCTTGGTCTTCATGTTTTTTGTTCCCCTTTTTCCTCTTTCCTAACTTTTTCTGTTTATTTTGAACATTTTTTAGCATAACTTTTTAATTTATCTATTGTATTTTTTACCGTATCTTTTTGTATAGGTGTTTTAGTGGTTGTTCCAGCTTAGCTGGGTCATTCTGGCTCAGGATCTCTCATGAGACTGCAGCCATCCACAACTCGACTGAAGTTGAAAAATCTGATTTCAAACTTATCCATGTGGTTGTTGGCAGACTACAGTTCATTACAGGCTGTTAGAGAGAGGGCCTCTTATCATGTGGGACTACCCATAGGGCTGCTCGAAATATGTTAGTTTGCTTCCCCCAGAGTCAGTGATGAGAGAGAGAGAAGGAGAAAGAGAGAGAAAGAGAGACCCCAAGGGAGAAGCTCTCTTTTTTGTAACCTATTCTCAGAAGTGACATAGCATTACTACATTACCTCATCCATATAATATTTGTCATACAGATCAACCCTGGTAATGTTCGAGGGGGACTACAGGGATCATTAGGGACCATTTTGAGGCTGACTACTGCATCATTAGCCAGCCTTGGTGGTCTAGTGGTTAAAATTGTGTGCTCTCGCCACCACAGCCCGGTTTCGTTTCCCAGTCAGGGAACCACCCCACCCATCTGTTGGTCATCATACTGTGGCAGCTGCATGTTGCTGTGATGCTGGAAGCTATGCCACTAGGATTTCAAATAGCAGCAGGGTCACCCATGGTGGACAGGTTTCAGCAGAGCTTCCAGACTAAGACAGACTAGGAACAAGGACCTGGCCACCCACTTCCAAAATAATTGGCCATGAAAACCCTATGAACAGCGGTTGAGCATTGTTGACACAACACCAGGAAGTTGAGAGGATGGCACAAAAAGACCAGGCAGGGTTCAGCTCTGCTGGACACAGGGTCTCTAGAGGTCTAGGGTCCTAGGGTCTGTACTCCTAGGAGTAGAATCAACTCGATGGCACTAACAACGACAATCCTCCTCACTGCTAGATCCATTATACAACATTCTCTGGACTGATATGAACATTCCCGTTCCAAGTCAGGTCAGTTTATTTATGACTAGCTTATTACTTGTAGCTGTAATCCTACTCATGCTGCTGGGAAAAATCATGTAGTTTTAAATCTTTGCAGTTATCTAAGCCCTCTCAGTAGTTAAGAAAAGTCCAACCTATGTCCTTGAAGCTTATAAAACAGTGAAAAATGAAAAAGAGCCAAAGGATTCTCAAAAGTTGTGATATATTTTAAATGTCTGTATTTAATTAGTTAATACTTTTAACAAATACACACAAGTGTAATGATTATATTTATAACCTCCTTTCAAGATACTCTAACAATTCTAAATCTGAAGATTTTCATGACTGTAAAACCCAAGACAAATAGCCACCTGATCTGCCCCTTCTAACACCTCATAGAGAGCAATTGGGATGCCACTCTATTTCTTAAAATCTACCAGTAAGCCCCACAAATTCATTTGTCTGGAAATCACCAATATTTTTATTTTAGTGTCCTAATAAAGTTTAGAATCTAAGAGCCAGCTGCCTAGCAACAGCTTTTCTAGTGAGCATAAAAACCAAGTGTACTTGTCCGACCCTCTTAATCACTAATTATATTTGAGTTGGAGCTCAGTGTAGAATTGGGACTTGGCAACTGACCAGTTACTCAGTGGCATTTATTGAGTTCAGTCCATTCTACTGGAACTGCAGGCACAAAGATAAGGGAAAAGGCAGTCGTTAAGATTCCGGGTCACGGTCGGTGACATTCATGATGGTGTAGCAACCAGTTTTGCTCCCCTGCCATTTAATTTAAGCTTGCTATATTAGAAGCTTTAGCGTGATGTTTATGGGTGAAATTTCTCAGACCTCAGTACCTAAATAATTATACTTTTTCTCAGAAAATGGTTTATTTATCCAATGCATTCTATGAATTAAGGACTTGATCATATTTTCCCGTGAGTTTCAGCAACAGAAGCTCAGAGTCCAATTGCAGCCTCCCTGTAGTAAGTGGACAAGACCTCATATGCCCTGCTTTTTTCTTACTAACTCGACCATAGGCTTAATCTTATTTTCTATCCCTCTATTTTCTTTTCACCCTTATTTAGTCACCTAACTTCCAGTAGTTATTTTTTAAAAACCACCTCAAATTGTATTTGGATAAAGAAGGTTAGGATAGAAGAAAGGGAGAAAGAAAGGGAGGACATATATTCACAAGCCTTGTAATAAAACCTCTTAGTAGTAAGAATATACTTTGAATAATTAGAGTTATCCAAACTGGAAAGCAGTGTATTCTGAATTAACGGGGCATCCATTATGACAATAGAAGCCATGTGATCAATTTTCAGATGAGTTTTAAATGGGGTTCAAACTTTGAGTAGAGACTATGTGTCCCTTTGTCCACCAACTAAGACTGAGACTCACTTTCAAGGAGCTTAAAAGTATATTAACTGAACCCCACTCATTTTTCTAGTGATTTCCTGTGGTGAGAAATAATATACATGAGTGTTATATAATTTTCTAAAATTAAGTTGATCTAATCCTAGTGATGGGTACCTTCACACACTTCTGTATATCATAATGATACCCATAATAAGCACTGAAGGAACCCAGTGTATTTCGAATCACAAAACCAATAAACAAACTGCAAAATAAAACTTCTAGTGTAGTTTTGAGTACCTTTTAATAATCTATTTAATTAAACATTGTGATACAGTAAATTGATATTAACCTGAGTGTCCTTCCTCCACTACTGTGTCAGATAAAATAGAGTTTATAGAATTGCATATCAGAGCTAAGACCTCTTCATGGTTGTTGATGATTTGATTTTGTGTATGAAGAGCAAATGTTTTTTCTAAATATCAGACTGCTTATCAGAATCTCCTCTTTTCTGTTCTGGGCTCAATAATGAAAAGCTTTTCAGGAATGTCTTTAAAATAATATTGGGCTTCTGAAGCCGATGCGTACTTGTCATCTATAGCAGACGTTAAGAGGCTACTCATGGAGCATCGTATTCTTCTTCAGTGACACATGTCACTGGTGCTGAGATTTCTCTTATCTATTTTTCTGAAAAGAAGGCAGCTCACAGTAGTCAGAAATTTCATTGACTTTTAAAGAAATGCCAGCCACAGTTACTGTCTTCATTTTATATATTTCCATTATAAACAGATCGTTTCATGAGCTCCTAAGTGTTACAGTCCAGTGAAGATTGCTCATTCATTTCTCCTACTTGACGTGTTATCAGCAATTAAGGAAAGACCCAATCTGCCTGTCATTAGACATCGCAGAGTAAACACACCCCAAAACCCAGGGAGAGTAGGAAGAGCAAAATGGTGTTAGGTTAGAAACAGATCCAGGTGAAATGTTACTCTGATGGAGCTGCTCCTTAATTTGATCGTCTACTGCCACTAGTACAGACCCACTTTCTCAAAACTGGATAGCAGGTTTTAGATTCTTTTGACACTGGGCTTGGTTATTTTTCTTGTTATATAGGGCATGTATTTATAGTGGAAAGACAATAACGCACATATATTTGTATGAGATTTTAATAGACTTCAAGAAGTGAGGTTAAGATGGTCCCTACCAGTTCTTCTTCCTCTACCAAATCATCTTTAGACTCTCATGGACCAAAAGGAGAAGTTCTGTCACCATTTTTCTTTGTGTAAGAAACTAACAAAGAAAATATGAAATAAGTTTATATAGGCTCAGAAATTCTGGAAGATTCATGAATGTCCATAAAAACTCACTGAATGAATACCTCTGATCCCTATACTCTTGTAAGGGGAGTTTGAGCTTATAAATATTAGTTGAAAAACTAGAAGAGAAATTGGAATGTGTATTTCATAAGCATTTTGCCCATGACTATATTCTTATCATCCCCCTAGGTATATGATGTGAAAGAGCTCAGCTGAAACAACAGAAAACTTCCAGCTTCTGGGTTCAGCTTTCTCTGAAATCTTCTGGCAAAGGAATGGTGCTACTGTTAGAAATTTAACAGCTGATAATTATATCTCATGAGCTTCTATGGGAGGCAGCTTTTGACAGCAAACGTAATTTGATCGTGTGACTAGAGCTACACTACTATTTGGGCTAGGATTAAAAACTACAAGAAGATATATAGGGACAACTGTATATAAGTGTAAGTAGAAGGAGGAGAAAATTGCAAGTCGTATGATAATATCATGGACTTTTTACTTTTCTTATCATTTCCACGGATTTGATTAGTAGTAATAAATTACATATCTAAAGAAATTTATAGTTCTTCATACAGTACCTAATTTGATACTTATAATTCTATGAGTAGGTATTATTATTGCAATTTTACAGATGAGGTGAAACACAGTAATTGAAGAGACTTACAATGATAAAATTGTAGGGCTAGGATGGAATTTAGAGATCATCATGTAGTTCTCAAATGTTTTTTTCCTTTTTCTCTCTGTTTTTTTTTGTTGACTGAGAAAGAATATTTTCTAATCACAATGTTCATGTAGATACTCATAAAACAGATTAAAGTGCTATTTTATTTATTTTTAAGTTCAAATTTATAAGTTTTTATTTATAAAATCAATGTGAGAACGATGAGACTGCTTTGACAAATCCAAAATTTGAAATTGATTATCAATGTCAATAGGAATATTATATTTTCCACAAAATCCTCCTTTACTTCCTTTATTTATAAATAAATTTTACTTATTACCCATTCCTTGTTTATTTCTGTATTATTTTTTTAGTTTCACAGTATTGGAAATAGTTATCATTCATATTAATTAGTACTTGTAACTAGCAACATATTTTTTTTCTTTTAAATAGATTGCCTTGTGATTTCAGAGTATCCTTAAATTAAAATTATTCCAAAATCTAAAATATGAGTAATGAAAAAATTTTATTTCAAAGTTGAATCACTAAAAATCTCCAGTTGTTACTTTAGTGCAATATATTATAAATATAAAAATCAGAAAACATCTTAAACTTATAGTAAGTATCATGCATAATTTGACATTATTATAATACTGTAAGTTATCAGTTTCCTACTATCACACGTTACTATCATGATCACATTACTATAAGATCATGCAATAAATAGATATGACTTGAGCCTCTCTTGGCCATTAAAAATACATGCTAGGATTACCAGTAAAAAAATGGCCAATTGAGCTCATGTCTTCATATATATTCTTTCATGGAACTCCACCAAAATAATAAGTATAGACATTTTTTAAAAAGAATAAACTCTCAAGGATAGAGAGCATGGATCTGGAGACAAGAGCCGTTAAGAGATATCAACAAATTTTGAGAAGATACTGAAGATTAGTAATTGACATAGCAGAACAAACTACGTGAAACCCTACATTTCTGCAGAGGAAAAATATAGGGCAGTCCACCCCACAGAGTCACAGAAAGGCTCGGGCATGAGAAGAACCAGGTGAACTGGAAAGTGGTGGAAGAATCAAGGCTGAATCTAGAGGGACTGACTGGACATCTTTGTAAGGAATGGTTAGATACCCAGATGCCCTCTCTTGCTCCACAGAGCCAGTAACACACATGCCCTAAACACTGCAGCAGACCATAACTTTATGTTCTGGAAAAATTGATCTAGGGAGATACTAGATTTGGGGACATCCAGTCTTGTGGTGGTTGGGGTTTTCATAATTGGTAGCAAAGATTCTTCTTTGGAGAAACTGAATTGCCCCAGAGTAGACCCACAGAATTTGACATTTACATGTCTCCATGAAAATGCTAGCTTACGTTTTTATCACTCTAGAGCACATCTCACTGATAACAAGCTCTGTCCATGTAAATAGGCTTTTCTAGTTATCCTTTTAGGGCCTATTCTTTAATATGAATGGCAGCCAAGATCATCACAGATTATAGGAAAGGCTCCAACAAAAAAGACAGAGACCAAAACAAACAAACACTATAAAGGGACTCAAGAAACATAGACAATTCAGGGAGCATAAGAAAACTTCAAATACACTCAATGATATTGGAGTAGAAAAAAAAAGAATATTAATTCATCAAATAAAAAAAAAGCCGATGAAATGAATATTTAGAGAAAATTATAAATAGTCATTTAACAGATATATTGGGAAATAATTCCAATAGGTATATAGAAAACTAGGAAAATAAAAAACAAAGTGGTTGCAAACCCCGGCAGGGTAAGAAGAAGGAGGAGGAAGAGGAAAAGGAAGGTGAGAAAGAACCGTAGTGAGAGAGACAGCCAAAAGGACCACGAAAAAGAGTAATAATACAAGAACAGAAAGTAGGACACTATTTGACTCAACAGGAAAGAATGCTTCACGGTCCAAATACACTAAATCTTTAACCATGTTTCAACCAAAAATAGTGAAGTGATTTTTAGACGAAGACGACAGGTAATTAGACAGAGAGAGGATTTTTTCCCTCTTCTCCTAAAACAAGAAGTCAATAGTAATGTCTAAAATAAATAGATTATGAAATAGAAACACTATTAGAAACATGCTTCTAGGGAGTAGAATTTGAGATTGGGGAAGGGTGAGGCCGAGCTTACTCAACATTTGTTGTAAGATTTTAGTGCTATTTATGTTCCTTTTTAAATCTTTGATACATACGTAAACAAATAAATAAACTCAGATGTAAGAGCCAGTCTTGAACTGGTAGATGGAGGCTAAAAATGTTCTATTTTCTGGGACATTTATGTGCTTGTAGAGATTGTGAAACCAAATATTTGAAAAGAAAATGTTTGGGAAGTATAGAAAATAGAGCTACTGAAACCTATGAACTGAGTCTGGTACAATTAGAATTATTGTGATTCTTCTATAACAATATCCTTCCTTTCTCTTACTTGCCAGTCTCACGGTCATTCAGCTGCTTACACGGTGGGATAGAGGATTCCAGTATGTCCATGGCCCACTGTCATTGTGCTTTCAGACTTACAACATACCATGACGTTTCTACATTAAAGCCATGTCAACGCAAATGGCCTGGTCCTAGTGTGTCATCTTCAGGGAAGCCGCTTGCACTTGACACAAATCAACAGTTCTCTAAGTACCAGTTCTGTGGACTCAAACATAAAATGTGACAGGTAGACTCTGGTTAGCTAAATTATAGAAAAGTATGTCTGTTAGTAGATGTTATACCATTATCACTGATGAACTGATGATTTTACCAACTAGCTAGTAGGAAATCAGAACTCTTGAGAGAACAAGGCAAAGGATTTCTAAACCTTGATATGGAGGGAGACCCTGGTCACTTCAGTAGGAGACTGGATTACTCACAGAAAGAATGAAGGCATTTGAGAGGAGTGGGGTTACCAAAAAGCAAAGAGGAAGGGAGCTCAAAACAGAAGTAGAAGCAGGTAGAACCCAAGGCAATCCTCAACTAGTTTCTAATTTCTCCTAAGACTTGCTCTCAACATCAGATTCAAAACTAATTTTTTTCCAAGTCTAGATTTTCACATTAAATAAGCGAGTTAAGTAGAATATTCCAAACCCAAAAATGTGCCCAGCCTAGACTGTGTGTCAAATATCAGACACATACACCATGAGAGGCAAGAGGCTGCTCTAGGGCTGTCCTCTGAAGCATTCTCCCTCATTATGGGTTTCCTGAACTTGCAGGAAGTAGTGTCATTCCCAGTAGCAAATCGAACATTTTCTTGGAGAGGAGCAGAAATTGACGCGAATAATGAGCTCTAATTTCTCAAGAAAATGCATTTAAACATTTTATTGAGAAGACAATTTGTGAGTAAATAATGGAAAATGATAAAAGGAATTTAAAGTGAGGCTGAAAGTTATAAATTATTAAAATCTATTCTTGATTATACAAGAAGCAGCACAAAGAGAAGGAACGCACAAATTGTTCAAATATTCCACATTTTTGCCTGTGGACAAAACTGACATGCATTTCCAGATCCCAAATTGATATCACAATCAAAAGTGCTGGGCCCAGTGTCAGCAGTCCTGCCTTTATCCTCACTCTCCTCTTCAGCTGCCTCTGCGTGATCTTGGGCATATCCTTCAGTCCAAACGTACATATCCTCATCTGTAAAATGTGCTTGTCTCTGGAGAGCAGAGAAGGGAAAAGTAGACTAGATTGTGGAAGACAATTTGTATTCTGTAGGTAAAGAAGAAGATTCAACAAATATGATTTTATCCCATGCCTTGTCTTTCAGATATTTTGGGGTTTTTAAAATCCCCAATTAGTATTTTATTATAGTTGGTACAAGTGGTACCAAATTTTGACCTTTTGGAACCTCTCCATTTTGACAAATTATTGAACTATTTTCTCCTGCTCTTGATTCTGGAATGACAAAGCCATAAGACATAAGCCTCAACACTGTCACCAGAAGTGAAGTTTTTAGCTAGCAGAGAAATCCATTACAGAAGCATTGCCTCATTGAATGTGCCTATTCTATAGCCTAGAGGACTAATCTTTCATCTATTGCTTCTTATTGTACTTTTGTAAATGTTGTACAATTTTGAGTACATATGGGTCTGTCTTGTGTCCCTATCTGACTTTAGCTTTGAGAGAACAGAGATAGGAGGAGATATTATATCTTCCAAATACATAGACACTTGTTTATCAATAAGCTAAATCAAAGGTACGGTGGTTAAATTCAGACACTATATTGTCTATGAAGAAGATTTAGTGTTATTGGACAATATTGAGATTTGGCAAATTTTAAAAGGAAACATAAATTGTTCAACAGCACCAACTGGGTGCTTTTTCAAGTTGTTATCCTCACAGCCCACGGGAGTGGCATTTTAAAAAGTGAACATTGCTTCCATTTCCTACACAGTTTGTCATGTCATTGCATCCCAAGATTGTGGCCAGGGCGGTCTGTCAGCTAACCAAGCTCGTGGAGACTATATGCCATGTGCAACACATGGATGCACTGTCTTGGATGACAGTAAATTTTACCTTTAATGCTAACGGGTTTACCCATACTTTTAACCAGCAAGAGAGAAGAGATAGAAGAACTCATATACATTGTCATTACTATCGTATTTCTTCAAATCTAAGAAATCATTGGACATACAACATTGTGTAAATTTAAAGTGTACACTGTGTTGATTTGATACACTTATATATTGCAGATAGAGATGCTAACACGTGGGGAGAAAACAGCCTCTTAAAATTGCTGAAATACAGTATTTGGAAAACAATTCTAGCACACGGCTCCACTCACCATGGGTGGTCTTCTTCAAAAATGAAAATAAACACCAATATATATACCATTTGAGTTGCAAATTCCTTGGGATTAAGGACTTCTATGAATGAATTTAGCAATGGCTCTAGCAGATACCATTTTAAGATTTCTCTACTGTGACAAATCTCATTTCAGTTTTCAAATGCCTGGTGATTACACAGTACTATTTGCATGGTGCCCCTTTTAGCTTTTAGGTCACTTATATTTTGTCAATCAGTCCTACAGTGTTATTTATTTATCTATCACTTAATAACCATGCAGAAGAGAATAATTTCTCTGGCCTAGCATGGTAATTTGTACTATAATTTCACCCCTGCTGCTGTAAACTTGAATTCAGCCACAGCTATGATTGCTAAAATTAAGATTTCTAGGTCACTTTTCAGCCTCTGTGGTTCCTGTGTTTCATCATTTCATCCCACTCCATCTTTTTCAGTTGAAGCATGGTTCATCAAACATATGAGCTATGAAAAAATGTACCAGTTGTTTCTTTCAAAATGTGGTGTGTACTCGGCAGAGCAGACAACATTTAAGTACTTATGTGAACTTGAGTTTTATGTTGTAGTCTGTGTGCCTTGAGGTTAAAGTCAGGGAAATCTGAAAGGGGATGCTTTTAAAATCACATTCAGTTTGCTTCCTGGAAACATCCACAAGAGGGAAAGCCAAATGGATAAAGAGAAAGGAACCAACATTACTAACTGGGAAAATGAATTGCCTTCCAGGAACAAATAGGCATGGTCTGTGGCAGGATTTCTCCATGTCACATATTAGTGGTATATTCTTATCAAAGGAGATATTTTTCCTTTTCTTGAATTTTTGTACCGGAAATAATCTTTGAATTATGCAAAATTACATACAGTATGGATAGTGGTCCAGCAAGTGGTTAGTCATCTCAAAGCTCATTCTAATTAACATTTGGGGGTCTATGAGCTGGAGTGTGAGTTTGTAAAAGAATTCGCCACCAAGATGGGTGCACGATTCCTGAACTATGAAAGCCTCGTCCTTTATTTTTGTAGACTCATTAATTTTCAGTTGTTACTTTAAAAGGAATCAATGAATTCCCTTTTTCTCAAATTCTTTGATATTTTAGTGATAGACTGGTCATTTATTTCTCCTTATTATGAGTTTTTTACTTTTGGGCCAACTCTATGATTGTTTCCACTATTGTGTGCTTTTAACTCTTTGGGATAACTTTACTATGAGTCGGTGTCATTACCCAAAGAGACAGGAATCCCATCTGCAAAATAATTGAAAATAAGGGGCATTTCCTTCTTAAAAATCAAAATTGTAATTTGTATGAACGCCTTTGCTGTAGGCACACATAGAATGGAGTGAATTAAGGTTCTTGGGTGCTTTTGATGCCAAACACAGAGACTTGGACAACAAAACGCTGCAGTGTTGCCTTTTTATAAGTTGCAGATGTTGGGTATCTTAATCGCTACCTCATGGCTTAGAGACAGCCCACGCAGAAGAGAGGCTGTCCAGCAGAATGAGGTCTGAATTGGAAACTCAGCTTCAACACTTTCTGGATGTGACTTTGGACAATCCACTCACATTTTCTAATATCTTTGTTTTCTCATCTGAAACATGGAAGAGATAATATCCATCTCTTAAATATATCATAAGGAGTAATTTTTTTTTTTGCACATAGTCAGCATACAGTAAATGTAGGTTTCCTTCTCCCTAGGTAAGAAGACTACTTAGTAAATTATAAAAACTTTATGTGAATATAGGACATTTTTATTAATATTGTGTTGCTTCAAGATTCAAATTTTTACAAAAGAGTTTTAGAAAGGGGAAAAAAAATAGTTATTGTCTTACAATTCCTGGCATAATATCAGTACACAACAAAAGTTATCTTTCTCACCATTTTCCAAACTTTTTGGCGCTTATTAGCACAGATATGGCATGTCAAACAAAGGATTTTCTTACATCAAAGCAATTTTCTTTTTTTGTTTTGTCTTTCTTTTGTAACATCAAAAATAGCCTTTTAAAGGGTCATAAATATGATAAAAAAATACCAAGTTTAAAGCTCTCCTCTCTATTTCTTAGACATAAATCAAGATGTATGTATCTGAAATATAAAGAAAAGAATTGAAAAGGTGTTCTGATCCATCCAGTGGAATCTTTAGTCCCACATGTGCATTTCTCAAAGTGAACATGCACCTCTATGTTTGCAAATACTGGTCAGGTTTTGATTTTCTATCTGTATAGGAATTAGAAAGGACAAGTCTACAGTAATTACCTCATACAAAGTCAATGTGGGTGTACGTGCTTTCCAAGCAACTTTCTTGTCTCTATCATCACTGTTAAAATCACAAATCCAGGATTCACAATCTGTATTAATTCTTCTCTGAATCATTTTAAATTAATTATTTGCACATGTAGTTACAGAAACAACGAGGGTTACTAGGTAGACTTTCTAAGTAGCTATATATCTTTTTATTTTATGCACTTTTCATTTTATCATTATAACATACATACTTTCAAAATAGACACTTTATTATTTACTAATTGGCTTGCTCAATGGCTTTTTACAAATGGTGATAGGATTTTGGAAAAAGATAACACATGTGGTCTTTCTTTTACATCAAATTTATCCTTTCCACATAATTCCTTTGTAACTTCAGCCACCTGCTTTTGGATGCAGCATTGGGCTACATTCTTATCACACAGAATTGCAGATCTTTAAAGTTGATTTAAATTCAGAAAGTTAGGCCAGATGTTTTTTCATTAAATATGGCTCAGTAATTTATAGCCATGATAAAAGGAAAGAGATTTTTATCTATATACGGTATGTAGATACTCAGTTTAACACCATATATTTTTAAGTCAAAAAAAAAAAAAAAGTTCAGTGCCAAGGTGCACCTTTCACGTGTAAGTTATTTTTTCCTGCATGATTTTAGTAACATACACGGTGTGTGATGTCATGCAAATTCCAAGCATAACAAAGGTAAGTTGGGATCATACGGGACTAAGAAATCAAAATGTATTATCACTAGTTTGGACATATTATAACTTATTACAACATCTTTGGGGTATATCAGCTATTGATCTGTGGAATTTAAAGTATCATATTGAAATTCTACTCAAAGAAATCCAGGGAAAGAGTGGGAACGTTTAAAGCAGATTTTTGCTATGAAACAGTCTTCATAAATCTTACAGATTTTGCAGAATATAAAACACGAACTGGAAAATTCACAAAACTATATAAAGCCTTTGGGTATAATAATCATTTCCTTCAACTAATTGATGTATTTTAGTATGTTGTATCACATACTTTCCACAAAATAAAACATGAGATTTAATAAGTGTTTTTATTATATCTGAGATATGTCAGGTTTTTTTTTCATTTTTTATTAATAAATATGTGAGCCATGAAGCACGATATTAAAACAAGCACCCCTGAACCTACCACCTAACCTAAGTACAACCCAGCCATTGCTTGGTAAGTTTCATGGGTTCCTTCTTCAACCCACTCTTTTGCCTCCTTCTTAGAGGTAACTGCTGACCCGAATTTGGGTTTATTATCTTTCTTCTGCTTTTCTTTAAAATTTCACTACATATATTTATAAGTCCTTGCCAGTATATTGTTCAGTGTATTTGGTTTTGAATTTAATAAAAATACTATATATACTTTCAGCATCTTTTTCCACTCAACATTATACTATATATACTTTCAGCTTCTTTTTCCACTCAACATTATGTTTCTAAAATTCTTTGAGGTCAATTAACACGTCTATAGTTTATTAATTTTTACTCAGGTACCATATTTCATTAAATGACTATATCACAATTTATTTATCCATTCTTCCATTAATGGGCATTTAGTTGTTACTAGATTTTATTCTTATCACAAACCATGCTGCTATGAATAGTGTTATAATTATCCTTGGTAAAGAGATGCAAGCAATTTTCTAGGGTATTTATCTAGCAGGGTGTTTCAGTTTGGAGTCCACCAAATCCACATCCTGAGACGAGGATTTGGGTGCATGAGTTTATTTGAGTGGTTATTCCAGTAAGCACAGTGAGGGAGTGGAGAAATGAAGCAGGAAAAGAAGAAATGCCCATAAATGGTGTATTAATTAGTGGTCACTGCTGTAGGCAACTGGAGCACGTTCCACTGGGGGTCTTCAAGAGACTGTTAAGCCTACCTCAGAATTGCCCCTTCGAGGGGTGAGAAATCCGGGCTATTTATCCATCACTTCCTGTGCAAAATTGCTCAGGGTTGCTCTTGCAGGAACGGACACCTCAGCATCTCCAGCTTGACCCATGCACAGGCTGAGCAAGCTCCTGGCAGGTGCGTAAGAAGTCATCAGCACGTATGGGGCCTGTTCATCTGAGCCGCAGTTCATCTCCAGGGTTGGCCAAGGGAAGGGCACTGACAGTCTTGACTCCGTGAGGTATATACAAGTTTAACTTTGCGAGACAGTGAAAAAATGCCTTCTAAAGCAGTTGTACCAGTATAAATTCCCATCAGCAGAGGATTAGAGGTCCCCCTGCCCAACATCCCATTGTATTGTCACAGTTTTAAACTTTTGCCCATCTAGTGGGTGTTACATGATATTTTTTGTGTGTGTGAGGAAGATTAGCCCTGAACTAACATTTGTTGCCTCTTTTTGCTGAGGGAGATTGGCCCTGGGCCAACATCCGTGTGCATCTCCCTCTACTTTATATGTGAGACGCCTGCCAGAGCATGGCTTGATAAGTGGTGCATAGGTCTGCACCCGGGATCTGAAACTGCGAACCTCGGATCGCCAAAGTGGAGCACCAGAACCCAACCACTATGGCACTGGGCCAGCCCCAATGATATTTTTAAAATGAATTACTGTATTTCTTTGATTGCTAATGAGATACAGCATCTTTATATCAACTAATTAAATGTTTGTATTTTCTCTCCCCAAAAATGCCTTTTTATGGCTTTAAACAGTTGTTATATATATATATGTAATATATTTTATATGTATGTTGTATTTTATCAATTTATATATATAAATATATATTTATACATATATAAAATGTGTATTTTCAAAAAGAATTTTTAGAAGTTCTTTATATATTTTTGATACTAAGCTTGATAGTTATACATGTGTAAAGATGTTTTTAATTTTAACAAACTTGAATTTACAAATCTTTCCTTTTATGGGTACTGCTTTTTACATTTTGTTGGAGAAATCTCTTTCAACTTCAAGAATATAAAGATATGTTCCTATATTGTATTTTAAACTTTTAATGTTTCATTTTTTATATATAAATATTTAATCTTTCTGGAACTTAACTCTACGCATGTTGTAAACAGGGATCAAATTTTGTTTATGGATGATCAATTTCTCCAGCACCGTCTATGGAATGATCTATCTTTTCCCACTCATCTGCAATGTCACTTCTTTACTATACTAAGTTTCCTTATGTATGTCGTTCTGTTTTCCTTGTATAAATACCTCATTGTTTTAATTACCATAACTTGGTATATTGTTTTGGTATCTGTTAAGCCAAATTCCCTTACCTTTTTTTCTTAAGGCATGTTTTGCTATTCTTTGTTCTTTTGCTCCTCTCTATAAACTTTGGAATCTGCTTTTGAAGCATAAAAACTCTTGTTGGGATTTTGACTATAATTACATTGAATATTGATATCAACTGAGGGCAACTGACATCTTAATGATACTGAGTCCCTCTAGGTTTGAAGAAAGATTCTCCCTCCATTTATTTATGTCTTATTGTCTTTAAAAAGTCTTATAATGTTTGCTATGTTTTCTTTTTCTTCTAGGTACCCTATGTCAGGTTAAGAATCTTCTTTTCTATCCTAGTTTTCTGGAAGTCTTTTATCGTAAATGACATCATAAAACAATTAAATTTTACCTAATGTTCTTTGTGCATTTAAAGTGATAATTCTATAGGTTTTCTTTTTTATTCATGAATGTGATAAATTACATTAATCAATTTTCCAATGTGAAACAACTCTTATGCTATTGTGATAAATATGACATGTTCATGATATTCTGCTTTTCTGGGCATTAAGTTTACAGCAGTGAATAAAACAGTAAACATCTTTGCTCTGATGGAGTTACATTCCAGTGTGAGTTGGGGAGAGAAAATGATAAACAAACATCTAGATGTATTATGCAATATCAGGAAATGGTACTCAGGAAAAGATATACATATTAACCATTCCATTTGCCACAGAACCAAAAAGATATTGGCTAATCAACTGAGATTACCAAAAAAATCTTGCACATGTTTCTGAACATGAAATTGTGCTAGAAATCTTTGCATATGACATGCTTGATCTCAGGGACCATTACAAGTGTGGGCAAGCATAAAGAACATAGAGAACAACCGTGCAAAGTTACATCAACTAAGGACGTAAGAGGAGGAAGGGTTGCACATTATGTACATAAAATGGTGGCCAAAGTGAATTAGAATTCCTTAAGTTACTTTTTGGCTTCATGCTTCTTAGATGTGTTCTTTGGACATTTTTCTTTGTAGTTTAGAGTATGGACATAAGCAGTATTAAAGAAAATTTGTTGCATTAATTTCATGATATCACTATAAAAAAAACCTAGAGGGAAGTTATGCAGTTTTCTTTAGAGTATCCAGTAACAAGACATCAGTATCCATCAATATTTATAAACAAGTTTATCCACCCAACATTAGCTGTGAAATAAGTATCCCTCAGGCTCCTCTTGCAGTGGTAGATAAACCAAGGATATCTTTCTGTTCTGTGGCCCAGGATTCTGGGACTGCATACGGACTAAAATAAAGGCCAGAAGTTCACAGCAGAATATAGCAGGGCTGTCCCACTGAAGAAAATGTGATCAGATGAATGCATAGCACTGGCATGGCAGAAATCTGAGAGAATTTCCAGACAGCAATGCAACATGCAGTTGTGAAAGTGAGAGGAAGTAGGGAATGGCTAAAATGCGTTTAGCTGGGAAATAGACACAAGAGAACTACGTGGACCCAAATTGAATTCCCTGTACAGCTGTCTGTCTCATCAAAAGGAAGTGAATCTCAGAGTGTCTTAGTGGCGAGGGTCTCCTGCCTTAGGAAGCACGGGGATGACTCCAAAGTCCTACAGGGATTGTCTGTGGAAGAAGGTGCAGCTGAGGGTTAGTTTTGTCCGGAGGTTGGTTGAAACTTCTACAACAGAGAGGCTGCTCTGGGCCAAGGGACAACTCTGCAGCATTGAGTGCCCTATCAACAGCCCAGCAGCCCGAGCTTCCACAACCTCTCAGAGAGACACTATGGTTGGGACAACCATAGATGCTTCTGGTGGCTGTGAATTAGAAGAAACACATTGGTCAAAGATACTTGGAGTCCCCTGAGGACTGGAGCAAGAAGAATGTCAGCAGAAGAGAGAAAGAGAGTCAGTGGTAGGCTGGGACAGAGAGGAGGCTGGGAAGGGGCTCATATGGTAGCAGAGAAGCAGGAGTAGTGGTGGTTTGCAGAGCTGCTCCTGAAAACCCTGATGGTGTTTCATCAGCCACAGTAGAATATTATCATGTACATTATTTTGAAGTCAGATCAAATTGGGTTTAAATTCTGCCTTTGCTTTTACTAGTGGTGTTACCTTAGGCATTATTTAACTTTCTCTAGCCTCAGTTTCCTGATCTGTATAATCCTACCTCCTTGGGTAATTTTGGGAGTATGATGTGAAGTAATTCACATCAAATGCTTACCCGCTTACCATAATGCTCAGGCAAAAAATAATCATTAAAAAAAAATTCAATAAATGGTAGCTCATGTTCACCTCAGTTGCTGGAGAAAGGAAGAGAAGTGCTCTTTCTAGGTGCACAGTAAGATGGATAAGCATCCATAAAAGGGATTGAGATGGCGTGGTGCCTTGGGAAGGAGTTCCTGGGTCTGGAATGCAAGGTAAACCATGTGGATCATTGAGCCCAACAAAATATTCATCTGGCAGCCGGCCCCGTGGCACAAGCGGTTAAGTGTGCCCTCCCCGGAGTTTGCCAGTTCGGATCCCAGGCACGCAACGACACACTGCTTGGCAAGCCATGCTGTGGCGGCATCCCATATAGAGTGGAGGAAGATGGGCATGGATGTTAGCCCAGGGCCAGTCTTCCTCAGAAAAAGAGGAGGATTGGCAGATGTTAGCTCAGGGCTGATCTTCCTCACCAAAAAAACAAACAAAAAAAAAACCATTCATCTGTACACTCTACCTTACTCTGAGCCTTGATTTCTTAGTAGCAGGTGAGATTCAAGAGAAGTAAAATATGTCTAGATTTGGAAAAACTGTCAAAGGTAACCTAGTCCAATCTCTAACTCAGTTTCAGTCCATGTTCAAGGACTATTTTCTCTCTTCAGCTTAGGCATCTCTGGTGAAAGAGAGTTTATAAACTTATTTCACAGCCATCTCCTGTGGATGCCCATCTTTAATTATTAGAGAGTTCTTGTTTAGATGAGCTGAATCCACTTTCCTGTGACTTAGTTTGGTCACAGTGGAGTAACGCAAAATAAATATCTTCCTGCTTCTACACATGTGCCCGAGTGTCCGAGGCTCTGTCCCCGAGTGTCAATGACTGTGAGAAACTGGCTTCCAATAAGAAGGAAACCTTGGGGGATGCGCTTATTACTAGAACTGTTTAAATTGATTTATAGGGGACATTTAATGAGAGCAGGAATTGAAATTGCACTTGACTCAATTCAGAGCTGTGAATTTTTATTAAGCAGCCAGAAGGGGTGCAAAATACTCTAAAGGATAAAGAAAAGATGTAAATCCTGCCCTTAAGGAGCTTAAAATCTGATTAATTTAGCCATGCTAATGATAGTGTAAGAAAGTCTGGACAGCCAAAGAACACAGTTCAGATACACACACACACAAAAAAATCTCCCTGCAAGTCTACATTTTTAAAGCTAAAATGTAAATTTTTAAATTAATATGATTTATTATTTCATTATAAAAGCAATTTATGGCCATTATAGAAAAAAACGAAAAAATTAGCAAAAAGGAGAAAACTACAAAAACGTATAACCTTACTACCAAGATATAAGCAAGCTTAATTTTGTAGCTATAAGCCAAGAGAATCTTTTCTATAGATCTATATAGATTTTTTATATGAAATTATACTTAAATGCTACTCATAAGCTGCCATATATTATGAGTATTTTTGTTAATAAATATTTATTTGCAACATGTTTAATGGCTAATTAGTACTTCATTAAAAGACTGTATCATCTTTTAACGAATTGCCTATAGTTTGATCTTTTGGTTGTTTCCAAATTTTGCTGGTGTAAACAGCATTCTTGTAGCTAAATCTTTGCATACCCTTAATTATGTCTTTAAAATACATTTCTGGTTAAGGAATTGCAGGTCAAAGCATACGCACATTTTAAGCGTTTTGATAAATAGCGCCACACTGAATTCCAGAAAGACTTACTATCACAGAGTAATAGTGATAATTTCTCCATTTACCAATGATGTGAGTATTGTTATTTTTTTAACGTCTGCCACTTTAACAGGTGACAAATCATATGTCATTGTTTTAACTGGATTTCTTTGAATACTAAAATGTAAAAGATCTTTGAAAATGATTATCAGTCACTTTCCTTGGTTTGTGAAATGCCTATTTTTATATCGGGTATTGATATTTTTCATTCAACAAATATTGTTTGAGTGTCTATTATGTGCCACAAACTATCCTAAGTGCTGGGGATATATTTAGTGAAATAAACTTCCTGTCCTGGAACTTCATCCTAGCGTGAGTCTATATTCCAAGAGATTTAACATGGAAAGGATACTGACAATTTTATCATATTGTGCAACTTGTTTTCATCCTCAGTTTCTCATTTGGGAGCGGATGTGAGTGTTTAGGAGAGAGGAGTAAGTGGGCTCAGAGTGTGATAGGATATTAGAGGTGGACTAGATCTCTCTAGCAAAATCCCTTCATTTATACCTGAGGAACTGGAGGAGGCTCACAGAGAGAAAAATTGTGTCCAGGCTCACCATAGACTAGTCGCCAAGAGAGATCCCAGGTCCCAGGGGAGAATCTAGTTCAGATAACTGAAAACAAAGTCCTTTAATTCACCATCTTTATTTCATTTTTTATTCTGTATTATACGAATAATAGCTAACATTTACTGGAGTCTTTCTAGGGGCCAAGCATTGTGCATATATTTCCTTTATATGCCTCAGTTTCTCAAACTCTCCCTGTGAGACAGGCCCAAGCATCATCTGTTAAACAGATGGGCAAACCGGGGCCTGGAGTCCTTAAGCAATCCCAAGTGTTAATAACCAGCACTTGGCAAAGCTTTGACTCAAATCCGGGTACATCAGACTCCAAAGGCCACCATTATACTACCCCATCTCCAGTATGTTCTCAGTGCATTTGTTGGTGTGAGAAGTGTGTAGGGAAAGGAGAGAGGTAAGGACCAGGAAAAGCAAGGTGGTCACATTCTGAAATGCTGCAGATGGTGGCAGTCTTAGGAAAGGAGGAGAGGGATGTTCAGCAGAGACAGAGACAGCATGGAGGTTGCAGTATGAGGCCAAATGAGAAAGGAGGGTGAGTCTTTGGTGACCTCAGCCTACCCATTTCATTCTGTTCCTCCTCTGCTCGCCTTTCAGCTTCCCAGTGCCTCCAATTCTTTCTCTGTCCTCTACCTAAACCATCTTTCTGATTCCTCTTTCGTATTAAATTCAAATGACGTGACAACAACGTAGAGTTATTTAACCAACCAGCATGTGACATTTTCATTCTTAAACAAGTCAGGGTCTCAGACTAAAGGGATTAAGCACTAATTGCAATTCCAGGCATCCACTTACTTTCGTACGACACTTGTTCTTTCTTTGTTTCTTTGTCTCCTTCCTTCCTTTCTTCCCTCTTTCTCTCCTCCTCTCTTCACTGCCCCCCTCCTTTTGGAGTGGAGCATGCAATTGAGACCCAGTTATCCTGCCACTTCAGCAGGCCTACTTTTAGGACTAGTCCTTTCGCCAGAATTTTGACGTTACGTCAAAGGACATGTCCAGACTCTGGCAAGGATAAGATCAGGAGAGTGGGACAGACCTGGGACATTACAAACTCATCTTGTCTCTTTCTCAAGATGTGGGGAGCCCCTCTGCTAGTCTTTGCCACTCTCTTGTCCCACCAGAACCAGCGAGCAGGAGCTCCTTCCACTCTCTAAGCCACCCAGCCCTTTCACCCACGCAGGTGCCACCTAAAATGGTAGAACCCAGAGCAGGTGGGAGATTGTTGGTGATGTACGGGAAGAGTGGCCCATCACAACTACGTGTCTTTCCAAGTCTGCAGTCAGAATGGTCCTTCAGGGAAACAGGAGAATCACAATGGCCTCAGCTCAGAGGTACGGAACCCACAGTTAACATCGACATCATTTGTAGCCAAAAGGACAAAAGAAGGACCTGTGGAATAAGAGAAAATTGCCGATGGGTGGAGAGTGCACAGATTTGTTAGTTTTACCAGTCTCATAAAAGGCTAGTATTTCTTTAGACCTAATTATTGGTTTTATTTTATTCATGGTGCATAAAGCACTTTTGGAACCTATGAAAACCTAATGCTGATAAATATTTTAGTGTATTTTCATCACTAGGAAGAAACATTTCTTAAATGCTCACCTACCCACGGCGCTTTCTCAGGTCTCATGTGTGAGGTGAGTCAAACGGATACAATCCAGGCATTCAAAAAGAGGAAATCTTGAAAGGCACTAACTCCAAAGACACTTAAGCAGCAGAATAAGTATGTACAGAAGCAAGGGCAAGTGATCTCAAGCACAAATGTAACTCGCACGCAATGAGGCAGGAAGGAGCTAAATGACATAAAAGTGCTGAAAAGCACATTTTGCCTAGGAAGGCAGCAGTTTTCTGTTTGAGGCAGCTTCTGCTTATTGAGTTCAACCATTTTGTTTTTTGGGGGGAAGAAGGGCAGTTTTATATTTTTTGAGTCATCAGCAAAAATATCTATATATATATATGAATAGTCTGCTCATTCTTGGAGGATAGTGTTCCAGGGGGTAATAACCATAGAAATTATTCTTATTACTCAAAAATCTTTAAGCAGCTGGCCACCTTCTCTCACAGTGCTGGACAACCTTCTCAATGGGCCCTGAGAGCCAGGGCAACTCAGAAAAAGTGACTGGACTGTCCAAGGCTGTAATGGTTAGTGTAGCTCATGGGGCTGAGAGGACCAAAAGAAAGATGTGACCACAGAGAAGTCCATCAAATGACTTGATAGGAAGGCAGTGGTAGAATTCATAGAACAGAAGGCAGACTGAGACTGGTCCCTGCTGGCCAAGTGGCTAATGAAAAATATGGCCTTGAGATAAAAAAATGAAGAGGAAAATAAGAGGTAAGACTAGAAGCTGCAATGAACATAGGACAGCTTAACACAGTGCAACTTAAGACCAAGCATGTGAGATAAGCCACAGACTAGGAGAAGATATTCAAGAATTGGGGACCCAAATATACAAAGAATTCCCTTAAAGAACACTAAGAAAAAGACAACCCAAAAGAAAAATAGGTAAATGATATGAAAGGGCATTTCACAGAAGAAATCATGTTTTATTATAAAAAATAAAATTAAGAAATCTTAAAAATACCATATTGGCAAGGATGTGCAGCAGGTGAATGCTTGTATACAACTGGTGTGAGTGTAAATTGGTATACTAATTTTGGAAAGCAATTTGGTATTATCTTTTAAAGTTACACAGATGCATACTCTTTGACCCAGTAATTTCATTCCTGGGTATATTACCTAGAAAAATACTTGCACATGTGACTCGAATAGATATATTTAAGAATGTTCTAGAAGCATTGCTCTTTGTAGCAAAAATCGAGGGCAAAACATCAGCAAGAAAATGGGAATATAAAATTGTGGAATATGCATGCAATAGAATATTAAACAGGAACAAAAAATCAATGAATGATAGCTGTATACAGCAACCTGCACAAATCTTGGAAACATAATATTGAGTGAAATAAAGAAAGTTGCTTAATGTTCCATAGGGTATGCTCAAAAACTAGCAATGGATACATACGTTATAGAAGAATTTTTTTAAAAAGCATGGGACTATCCTTAAGTGTTTGGTTTAGTGGAGGAACCACCATAGGCTTCAGAGAGACACAGACTGAGCTTAAAACCTAATACAGGTGTACAGTACTTTTGCTTCTGTGAGCAAGTCTTTTCACTCCTCTGAGCATCGGTTTGGTCATAACATAACATAATATAGCATAACATAGCAATTTTAATGATAGTTACTAACCCCATTTAGTAGTTAAGGCTCATTAATAAGTTATGTTGTTCATTTTGGAACAATTACCATAACACAGAAGGTGACCAATTTGGTAATATCATCCAAGAAGAGTATGAATAGGACCAGGAACAGAGCTGAGAACTTGCTTCTGGACATTGTGATTGCGTGCATTTACCAATCCTTTGGTGGAGTGGTGCCAGTGACCAAATTGAATCATACCTGAATATACATAATGTAGCGATAAACGTGAGTGCATTTACTGGGTGGAAAATTCCGAAATATTTTTCCTGTATTATTATCTTAGTTCTCAATTGTTTGGTTACAAGGCCCCAAGTTAAAGAACTCCATTTGGGATTAAAGTAGAAACACTGAAACCCAAATGGACCAAAAGACCACGTGGTCACAACTCTGGAACTGAGGCCTGGGGACCCTTGTTGAGTCTGTATGATCTGCAGTTTCACAGCTAATGTCCAAATGGGGAGTGATTCTGATGTATATGTTGCCAGGTAATTCATAATTATACAAGCAAAGAAGAAAGTTCAATATATTATAACTCACATTGATTTTTTTGGCTATGCTATAAAGATTGATGTTAACACATGAGAAAAAAATTATCAGTAGCCCCCAAACATTCTGTTGTTCTAATAAATGGTTCTCAATGTTTTGAAATCACTTAATTGTTCTCCTAGATCTTAGAGTGTTTGAAACCCATTTTTATTAAGAGTCATGATTCTGGCTTCTGGTAGACAGTTTTGTGAGCATAATGACCTCTCTATAAATATTACCGGCTGAGTCAAAACGAAGTGGGAGAAGAGAATAGATTTGTGGTTTTCTCCATAGAGACTTAAAAAACCCCCAGATTTTATTTCTGTCTATTTATAGATTTTGACTTTTTCAAGGTACATAATCAAAACTTGGCCCCTACACAAATCCAATGGAGCCATGTTTCAAAGGCCACAGAAATGGGCAGGTCATTTAAAGTGCCCTGGAATTAATAAGTGTAAATCCATGTACCTCTGCAGGCAAGGAGATGTTTTGTACCCCCTGAGGACCTGAGGCAATGAGATGTCACAGACACAGTAAAAGTTTGATGCAGAGAGGGTTTGAACATCAGCTAGTCTGGTGTGAATGTGTTGATAACAAAGGTCTCAGGTAAAGAAACCAAAGAAAGAGAAGAAACAGTAACCACATTGCAGTGACAAAAGAAAACAATTGTTAGGATTATTCTGAGCTGTCCTGGTCTTTTTAAATTGCAACATGGCTGACTGCATGATGGAAAAGCAGGTGTTCGGGCCCATACTGTGAAGAACACAAGATGTGAAGACAATGGGGGCACATTGGTTATATGAGTTCTGGTTTTGGCCTGAGTGTGAATTCTAATTCTATCTAATTGACTTTGAGGAACTTACTTCAATTTTGAGGGGTTCAGTTTTCTTATGTGTAAGTATCTCACAGGGTTATCAGAAAGATTATATAAGATCATGTATATACCATAATGAGATATCATTTCATACCTATTAGGGTGTCTATTTACCAAAAAGACAAGAGATAACAAATTCTGGTAAAGATGTGGAGAAAAGGGAATCTTTTTACACTGTTGGTGGGAAGGTAACTAGTATAGCCATTATGGAAAACAATATGGAGGTTCCTCAGGAAATTAAAAATAGAACTGCCATATGATCCATCAATTCCACTTCTGGATATATATAGCCAAAGGAAATGAAATCATTATCTCAGAGATATCTGTACTCTCGTGTTCATAGCAGCATTATTCATAATACCAAGGTGTAGAGACAACCTAAATATCTGTCGATGGATGAATGGATAAAGAAGATGTGGTATATATGTTAATAGAATATTATTCAATTTTTTAAAAAACAAAATCCTGCCATTTTTGACAACATGGATAAACCTAGAGGGCATTATGCTAAGTGAAGTAAACCAGATAGAGAAAGGCAAATACCGCAGAGTATCACTTATATGTGGAATCCAAAAAAAAAAAGTGGAACTCAGTAAATATGTGAGGTGATAGATGTATTAATTAACTCAATGGGGAGAACTCTTTTACAATGTATACATGTGTATCAAATAATCACGTTGTACCTGTTAGGTATCTTACAATTTTATTTGTCAATTATACCTCAATGAAAGTGAAAAGAATAATTAATTAATTAATTTAAAAAATGATCATGTGGGGCCGGCCCCGTGGCTTAGTGGTTAAGTGAGCGCGCTCCACTGCTGGCGACCCAGGTTCGGATCCCGGGCTCGCACCGACGCGCTGCTTCTCTGGCCATGCTGAGGCCGCGTCCCACATACAGCAACTAGAAGGATGTGCAGCTATGACACACAACTATCTACTGGGGCTTTGGGGGGAAAAAATAAATAAATAAAATCTTTAAAAAAAAAAAAAATGATCATGTGTATAAAATTTAGCATTTGGCCCATTAAATGCTCAAAAAAAGGGCAATATTATTATAATAAGGAAAAAGGGTTAAGCTAAGATGACTCATTATTTTTATGTACTTCTCAAAAGTAGGAGTACTTAGCCTCTTTTAGGTGAGCCATGGGGTTGCTTTGAGGCCTTGTAGTTCACAGGATTAATATCTATTTTGTTAGTCTTTACCACTTTTCTTATTTTCAGTGTCTTTTATTCCCCCTTGAGCAAGTTTGGCCCCTTCTTACTTTCCTTTTTCTTAACGTAACTGAGATCAGCTACCGGAAATGGCTTTGTGGGCATCACCCAGATTCCACAGTTGTGGTCAATTGCTTGTCACTTTCCGATATTAAACACCTGGTCAAGCGGGGCATCTCCCAGATGCCCGCTTCCTGACAGGCACCCATGGAAATGAGTCAACAGATTGTTGGTTTAGGCGATCATTTATCCAGCATTTTCCCTCAAAGATACAAACAAATCTAAAGGGTGGCTTATGATATGAACCGTGGTAGATTTCAATGACAATTTTGTATTCTAACAATTAGCCTTGCTCTCCTTTAGGCTGAATGACTTTCTTTTGGACAATCTTTTGGGCAATCTTTTCGATGATAGGTGAGTAAACAAAATTGTCAAGAAAATTAAAATATATATCCTCAAAACTCTATGGAAAAGAAGACACCAAGGAAGAACTCTGTGTCCTCAACAGAGGAAAAGAGAGCAGAGCTACAAATTTCTAACAGAAATCCTCCAGATCATCTCTCGTTTTCTATAATTCATAGACTTGCTCTTTAGCATTAGATTTGTGGCCATGCACAAAGGTCAGAGCTAGAAGAGAACAAAATGTGTAAATCTGAGAGCGGAAATTCTTTTTCCCCATTACTTATTTATCAAACAGGTGGATGTCAGATAGAAAGCTTGGGCGTTGTTTTGCCTTTCTTCCGTGCAAATAATCATCCCTGTGTCCTATCTTGTTAACCTTTTCTGTTTATTTCTATTTCCCTGCAATTTCTTATTATAGTTGCCAGTTAATCACAAATATATTAAAAGATTTCTTTTTCATCTAGCAGTCTTCACTGCTTTGTGGTATCTACGCGAACAGTTGCACCACTGCTAAGAGTGTCCAATTACGTTCACTGCGGGGAAAACCAAGAGATCAGCAGTTGACTTTGCTTTTGTCTAAGGTATCAAATGTGAAAGCAAATTAGGTATCTAAAAATAAAAACTAAAATTAACACTAATAAAATGGAGCTTTGACTTTTCTCATCACAGACTCATTTATACTTAATGATGCAGACTGACCCGATAGGTAATTGTTATAATCTCTCTTGAAATGGATTTTAAAAAATGGCTGATCCATCCCTCCTTTCAGGAGGGGCAAATGGGCACCAAGACAGTAGAAAAATAACAGCCTGTTAATGCAGTTATATATTAATTTGTTTGTAATATTGGCTTGTGTATAGAAGGCCAAAGAGAGACATGCTAGCCAATGTCCCTTAGACATGTCAGCATATAAATTCAGTCTTACATTATTTTGCTCACAGGGCTTTATCTGCCAGGTCAAACACATGAAATGTCAGAAAAATAACATCAGAATTTTCTTTCCAAAAACTCAACCCATTTTGCTTTAATCAGAAAAAGACTATTTTAGTAATAAAATTCATAGAACCCTTCTCTCTCTTTGGATGTACACTTTTCCTCTTTGTTTATAGACACTCCCTCAAGTTTCAGACGTACAATTTATTAATATCTCCTACCGGATGAATACTTCCTCCCTTTCCCCTCCTCTCACCACACCTATCCCTTACTCTCAAGCTTGCCTCCTCCAGCTCAGAGTTACTACCAGATGGATAGGAACTTAGTTCTGAAGGGATTATAGCGCCATCTGAAGGCCGGCACGGGAAACTCGCTTAGCCATTGTCTTCCCAACCGTCTGCTGCTTTCCGCCTCCCAGGGTTATTTTTCGACACATATTTTGCTATCTTTTCTAAGCTCTTTTTTAATTCAAAGTTGTTGTCCTTCCCACCCCCAACTCAGAACCAGGGGGAAATTTTAACAATCATAAGAAATAAAACAATTGTATTCGTGGAGCATTTCTTTCTCTTGGAGAGGCTCTAGGTTATTTAAATTGTTCCCTTTTTCATAATAATAATAATAATAATAAGGCTTTACACTTATTATGTGTTAGATCTTCTTACACTTTAAATATGTTAATTTACTCATTTAAATGAAATTACTTAAATGAGCAACTTATATAATTCATATAATCCTCCCTCAAAATTTTACATATGGGTAGATAGTCCATTTGAATTTATTACACATTTTGGGGGAAACCAAAATAAGTAAGATAACTTATGAAGGAAAACTAAATTATGATATGATTCACACGTGCGCGCGCATGCACACACACACACACACACACACACACACACACACACACACAGAGGGAAATGCCTTCTGTAGTGACATAATTGAAAAACAGCTGTCATCTGTCTTACAAATAAATAGGTTAATAGACTCCTTCTTTGCATGAGTGAGTCAGCTCTGCTAGTTGGTCCTTTTTTATTCTTTAGATCCAGCACCACAGGATTCAGATCTCTGTTGACAAGTGTTTGTAAATGAATCACACATGCAGCATACATGTGGAATCAGTGCCCCAAAAACCAGGGGCCCTAGTTCCACTACAACAATTGTGTACAAGAGAAACTCTTCCTCCGTATACCAAACACGGCGTACTCACGTGTATCACACGGCTAGTTAGTTCTTTCCCATTCACATGCAAACATTGGGCTTGGCCAGACAAGTGTTCATACGTTGGCTTTACAAATTCCCATAAAAATCCTATGAGAATAAAATCGTACAAAACCTTATCAACTCTTCCACATGATATCATTATTTTCTTTTAAAAATATTTAGATACATTTTATCTGTAAAATACTATCCTCAGTGTTATAATTCTATGAGCTTCTATTTGGGCAAAAGCATAGTCTTTCAAGAAATGGCATTTCCCTAAGCTAAAAATGAGAGAGAATTGAAAAATTACTTTGGAAAAGAGACAAAAGTCTCAAGTTTCTTGCTTCAGTAGCAGGTTTGTTTGAAACTGGATCAACTCTGCTGGTCACTCAGTATTATTTGCGTTTTGTGGGTTTTTGGGGGAAAGCCAGTATACGGGGGAAGGGAGAGTCAGGAACACTCCTTGGAATATAGGGATTTTTTCTTACTACTGAATACTGTGGTAGACCAGAACTGTGCCTTGGCAGAACGTATTCTCAAGGCGACCCATACCTGTTTTCTGTAAGAGTAGGAGGAAAAGGAAGTCCTCATCTCAAGACATGTCCCCATGATTCCACCACCAACAAAGGACATTGAGCTGGAGGAACAAGTGAAGGAATCTGAGTAGAGAGGAAAGTTCTCCTTTCAGACAAAGGCCAGCCCTCAGGAGAAGTGTATTATGGGGATTCCTCTGTCTGATGCTCTATTTGGAAAAACCATTGGTAATTTGATGAATATCCAGTTTTGTTCTGGGACTTGATCTTTCTTGTAATGTGAGAAATCAGTTCATCTAGTTCTGATATTTAGATTTCTCCTTTCAATTCTTTTTTCTCTAAAATCTATTCCCTGTGAAGAACACCACTGGACCTATTTAGATTTTCATTGGTGGTCTGCAGCCTTGCTGTTCTTGCTGACTCGAAAAATCTGACCTCTTCTAAAGATGATTCTAGAGCATCATATCTCTTTTAACATGGGTAAACTTTTAAAGAACAAAATGTTTTCCTTCCAATTAGTCTAAGTTGTATAGCAAGATTTTTTTCCCCATACAATTGGTTTTAATGAGTAAAAATCTTTGCTTCAAAACAGAAAGAGATCAATATAATTTCCAGTAATTGTTCCCTCTGCTATCAGCTCCCAAGAAAATGCACAGATATCAGAATGTGCAGCTGCAGTCTTCTATAGCTTCTCTAGGAGATGCTGAGCACAACTCTGCAGCAGGCCACAGCCCTCCATGGCCCTGAAATCCACCATACGGATGCCCCAGGGGTCCGTTGCCTGGCTGCTCTGCCAAAAACCCATCAAACACCCCAGCAGTCCTCCAGGAAACAAATCTGTACATTTATATGTCTTCCTTCGTGAAGTGTCTATCCAAGTATTTTCCTCATTTTTTCTTTAACTTTAAATTTTTCCAGGATTTCCAACTTTTATTGAAAAGTTGCAAGTACATGAAACTTCCATATAACCTTTATCCAGATTCAATAATCTCGTATGTGTTGCCACATTTTCCTCCCACTTTCTTCCTCCCCCTTTTTCTCTCGCTCCCTCTCCCTCTCTCCCTCTCTCTCTCTCCACATGAGATTGGAAACATCAGGGTCTCTTACTCTTCTCCCCCAATACTTTGATATTGACTTCCTAAGGAAAAGGAATTCTCTTATATAACAAAAGTATAATTATCAAATCAGAAAATTTAATTTAATATTGATTTAATACTGATATAGTACATTTTCTAACGTACAGTGCATATGAATATTTAAATTTGTCAATCATTCCAGTAATATCTTTTATGGATACATATATGTATGTATACACACACAGATATAGATATACACACACGTGTGTGTGTGTGTATGTATATATATATATAAAAACACACACACGTTTTTACACATTATACATTACATGTATATAATTCCTAGCTCAGGACCTAATTGAGGAGCATGCATTATATTTAGTTATTATGTCTAAAGCCTCCTTAATATGGACAATTCCTCAGCCTCTGTCTTGACTTTAATAGTTTAAAGACTACCATCCAGATATTGTGTAGAAAGTATCTCAATTCGAGTTTGTCTGATATTTCTTCATTATTAGATTACGATTAGGGGTTTTTTGTCAGGAATACCATTGAAGTGCTGTGCCCTTCTCAGTGGATAATATCAGGAGATGTATGATGTCGATTTGTTCCAATATTGGTGACAGGAACCTAGATTGCTTGGTTAAAGTGGTAACTGACACGTTTCTACCCTGTTTTCCTTTGGTAAATAATAAAAATTTCTAGGGAGATACTTTGAGACTATGTAACTATCCTGTTTCTCATAAAACCTTCACTTAATAGTTTTGGGATGAAATGATGATTCTCTAAATCTATCATTTCTTTGATATTGATAAATTGGCATTATCCTGTAAGGAAGATGTTTCCCTTTGCCGTATTTGTTTGCTTGTTGTCTGGCAGCATGCCCAGTTGGGTGAGCAGCGTGGGGTAGGTTGTGGAGAGACAGAAGAAAAGACCCAGAGGCAGCAAACGAGACGCATAGTTTTATTGCGAGTTACTTACAGGGAATGCCCAGTGTCGGCCGGCTGGATGGAAGTGTGCACCCGCGACTGCAGGTGGCGAGGCGGTTGCTTATACAAGCAGGGGCACAAAGGCTATATGCTTGCCCAGAGGGGCTGTCCCCGGTATGACCAGCGTTCCCAGGAGCAGTAGCTCGCGTGGAGGGGCTCTGATGTTCTTTGATAAGGGAAGAGATAAGGGAAGATCCGGGCTCGTCAGGCCCTGGATCATTACAAATCCCAGCAACTGGGCATGCTGCCCAGAAGGTTGGCATCCTGCCCCGAAGGGGGCCAGGAGGACACATGGTTGCAATAGGGCATGTGGGTTCTTGCTGAGCAGGCAAGGCCCAGGCCCTGCACTCATTTGTTTATTTATTATTTGTATCAGAATGGACTTGTGAATTTTTTTATTCAATAGATTGTAATCTATTACTATCGTTATTTATTTAGATTCTTAATTGGTCCCAGATTGCCAATTTTTTGAGCCTCTTCTTAACTTTGTGGCACAAAAGAAGATCCAGAAACTTCATGTGCTTTCCCTGCTCCAGCCTTGGAATCAACTTTTCATTCAAGGAGCCCTGGTACCTTCTAGAAAAGAATGGTATTTGGAAGCCAAGAGCTCAGCATTAGGAATGCTCACTGCCACGGGTGACCCATTGCTTCCAGATTCTCTCGTTAGAAAGACTTAGGAATTTATGCAGTTCGGGAAATTTATACACACTTGCATACATCTACCTATACTTGTCTCTTTAAGATCATGGGTTCATACTGATACCTCCACTTCCAATTCAACACCATTCTGTATTTTCATGTTTACAACTCTGTACTCCAACAATGAGAAAACTGTCTCTCATTATTTTTAATATATGCACTCATTTGTTCAAGTCTAGAAAATATAAAAGGTAGTTTTGAAATGCTGACCTATGATACAAAAAAAATAAATCTACTGGGGCAGGCCTGGTGGCGCAAGCGGTTAAGTGCGCGTGCTCAGCTGCGGTGGTCCTGGGTTCGCTGGTTCGGATCCCGGGCACGCACCAACGCACTGCTTGTTAAGCCATGCTGTGGCAGCGTCCCATATAAAGTAGAGGAAGATGGGCACGGATGTTAGCCCAGGGCCAGTCTTCCTCAGCAAAAAAGAGGAGGATTGGCATCGAATGTTAGCTCAGGGCTGGTCCTCCTTACAAAAAATAAATAAATAAATAAATAAATCTACTAACAAGAATTAATTTTCTACAGTTCTTTTTTTTTTTTTTTTTGGTGAGAAAGATTAGCCATGAGCTAACCTCTGTTGCCAATCCTCCTCTTTTTCTTGAAGAAGATTGGCCCTGAGCTAACATCTGTCCCCATTTTATACATGGGACGCCGCCACAGCATGGCTTGATAAGTAGTGCGTAGGTCCACGCCCACCATCTGAACCTGCGCACCCCGGGGCCACTGAAGTGGAGCACACAAACTTAACCACTATGTCACCAGGCCGGCCCCTTAGAGTTCTTTTTAAAGGCAACATACAGGGCCGGCCCTGTGGCTTAGCAGTTAAATGTGCACGCTCTGCTACTGGCGGCCCAGGTTCGGATCCCGGGTGTGCACCGACGCTTGGCTTCTGCGGTCATGCTGAGGCTGCGTCCCACGCACAGCAACTAGAAGGATGTACAACTAGGATGTACAACTATCTACTGGGGCTTTGGGGGAAAAACAAAAGGAGGAGGATTGGCAATAGATGTTAGCTCAGAGCCAGTCTTCCTCAGCAAAAAGAGGAGGATTAGCATGGATGTTAGCTCAGGGCTGATCTTCCCCACAAAAAAAAAAAAAAAGGCAACATACAGATATACATACAGTGAAATGCACAAATCTGAGGAGTATAATTCAAATGGTTTTCCTATATGCATGCACCTGTGTAAACAACAGAGAAAAGACTCATCTCCTCATAAAATTAACTCATGTCCCTGCCCAGTCAATCTTTCCCATTTAGATAGAACCAGTTATTTTTCTGCTTTTTTTCACTATGTATCAATTTTGCTGGATTGCAGTTATATAAATGGAATCACACAGTGTGTACTTTTTTCGTGTCTGGCTTCTTTTGCCTAGCATGCTATTTTTATGAATGATCCATGTTATTGTGTGCATCAATAATTTGTTCCTTTTTATTAATAATTAGCATTCCTTTCTATGAATATATCACAAATTCTTTATCCATCCTTCTGTCGATAGACTTTGGGGTTTTTGAGTATTATGAAGAAAGGTTCTACGAATATTCTTGTACGAGAATTTTTATGGACACGTATTTTCATTCCTTTTGAGAAAATACCTAAAAGTAGAATTTCTGGGTTATAGGGTACATGTATTTTTCTCTTTATAAGAAACTATCAAATTGTTTTCCAAAATGGTTGTACCATAGTACTTTCCTACCATCAAGGTAGCAGAGATCCTATTCTCTGTTCTTGCCAACGCGTGGTCTTTTAATTTTAGTCATCTTGTTAATTTGAGTGGTATCTGGTTGTGGTTCTAAATATGCATTTCTTTGAAAGTTAATAATTTTGATCACATTTTTCTGTGCTTACTGACCATTTGTATGTCTTTATCCTTGAAGTGCCTGTTTAAATCTTTTGTCTATTTTTAATGTTTTGTCTTTGTAATATTGAGCTGTTAGTGTGGAGATTCCTCAAAAAATCAAGGATAGAACTACCATATGATCCAGCTATTCCACTGCTGGGTATTTATCCAAAGAACTTGAAAACAGCAATGCGTAAAGATACATGTACGCCTGTGTTCATTGCAGCATTATTCACAATAGCCAAGACTTGGAAGCAACCTAAGTGCCCATCAAGGGACGAATGGATAAAGAAGCTGTGGTATATATACACAATGGAATACTACTCAGCCATAAGAAATGATGAAATCCAGCCATTTGTGACAACATGGATGGACATTGAGGGTATAATGCAAAGTGAAATAAGTCAAAGGGAGAAGGTCAAATACCGTATGATTTCCTTCATTAAGTAGTAGATAATAACAACAATAAACAAACACATAGAGACAGAGATTGGATTGGTGGTTACCGGAGGGGAAGAGGGGAGGGAGGAGGGCAAAAGGGATAATTCAGCACATGTGTGTGGTGATGGGTTGTAATTAGTATTTGGGTGGAGAACATGACGTAATCTATGCAGAAATAGAAGTATAATGATGTACACCTGAAATTTATACAATGTTATAAACCAATGTTACTGCAATAAACAAAAAATTAAAAAATAAATAAATAAAAATGAAATAAAAATAAAAATATTCCAAAAAAATATATTGAGCTGTTAAAGTTTTTTATATTTTCTGGATATAGGTCCTTTTAAAGATAGATGCTTTGCAAATTAAGTCACAGTCAAATGATTATTTGCAACCTTGCCTACTCATTTTCCTTAACAGTGTCTTGCGATGAGTAAAGTTTTTAGTTGTGATGAACTCAAATTTATCATTTTTTAACGAATTGTTTTTTCTGTTCTTTATATGAATTTGTTGCCTACTCCCAGTTTGCAAACAAATTCTTTAAACGTTTTACTTTAGAAGATTTTACATTCTTTAATTTCATGTAGAATTAGTTTCTGTATGCAAGATGAGATAGCAATTGAAGTTCATTTATTTGCACACCAGGATCTAGTTTGCCCAGCACTGTTTGTTGAAAAGACTATCCTTTCTCTGTTAAATTACCTTTGCACTTTGGTCAAAAATTAATTGTTCTTCTATGTGAGCAAAAATTAAATGTTCCTCTATGTCTACTTTTGGACCTATTCTGACCAGGTAATTCATTTGTCCATACCCCACAATCACTCTCTCTCTATTACTATAACTTTATAACGAGTATTGAAATCAAGTAGTGTAAATTGTACAACCTTGCTATTCTTTCTCACCATAGTTATGACTATTCTTGATTGCATTTCCAGATTAATTTTGGAATCAAAGTTTCAATTTTTACCAAAAAATCTTGTGAGATTATAGTGGGGATTGTGTTTAAACTATAAATCTATTTACAAAGAATTGACATCTTATTAACATTGAGTTTTCTTATCCATGAACATGGATTAGCTTTCCACATATTTACATCTCTTAAAATTTCAGTATTATTTTGTAAATTTTAGTGTAGAGGGATTGTACACTTCACATTAAATATATCTCTATTTATTTTATGCTTTTCATGCTATCGTAAATAGTATTCTTTATTTCATTTTCCAATTGCTCATTAATTGTTCTAGAAATACACTAGTATTGGCATTTAGGCTTTATATCCTGCGATCTTGTTAAGTTCACTTGCTAGTTCTAGTAAATGTTTTGCACGCTTCTTAGGATTTTCTCCTCACACAATTAGATAGTACAGAAAGAAAGTATTTCTTCCTTTCCAAGACAGAGCTCTTTTATTTCTTTTCTCTACTTCATTGCACTGTTTAGAGCCACCAGTTGTTGGATAGAATTGATGAGAAAGGACATTCTTGCATTGTTCCCAATCTTGGGGAAAGCATTCAATGTTTGACCATTATGTATGATATCAGTTGTAGGTTTTCCATAGATTTTTAGAAATTAGATTAAGCTCCCAGGCCATCGCAGCGGAGCACGCACACTTAACCACTACGCTACCGCACCAGCCCTGCAATCCTCCAAAATTTATTGAGACATTTTATGGATTATGATTTGGTTTAACTTGGTGAATTTGTAGTTGGAAAGAATGTGCATTCTGCAATTGTTGGGTGTAGTGTACTAAATACAGTCATGTGCTGCATAACAACATTTTGGTCAACAACAAATTGCATATATGATAGCGATCCCATAAGGTTAGTACCATATAGCCTAGGTGTGTAGTAGGCTATAACATCTAGGTTTGTGTAAGTACATTCTGTGATGTTCGCACAACAACAAAATCACCTAAGGATGCATTTCTCAGAACGTATCCTTATCATTAAATGATGCATGACTGAATGTCAATTATGTTAATTGATTATAATGCTGTTCAGGTCTTTTACATTGTTTCAAAATCTTGTCTATTTGTTCCGTCATTAACTGAGAAGGGAATATTAAATTCTTTGGCTATAATTGTAGATTTGTCTATTCCTATCTTTTTTTTTTTTTTTTTGCAGGGAAAGATTCACCCTCCACAGCTCTCTCACCGACCTCGGTACCATCTCTGTTTCCTCCACTCAGACAGACGATTGCTCTATGGGCTTCAATTCACACTGTTGGGTTTGCAAAGAGCTCCTAGACAGAAAGCTGAAGCAAATGTTGAGCATACCTCATGTGTTCCCATTCTTTCAAAGACCACAACCCTACTCTGCCTGAAAATAACTGTTTCACATATGTTGTGCAGTTGTATAGATTTTTTAGTAGTAGGTAAGTCCTATGCCCATTATTCTAGTATAGCTGGAACTTGAAGTTATTTTCTTTCATAATGAGTTTGTGCATGTGTGTTTTAGATTTCATATTGCCGGATAAAATTTTCATATTATAAAATTTGGGGAAACAATCAGAAAAGCATAAAAGAGATAATCCTTAGTAATTACAACATTCAGAGATAACTACTGTTAACATTTTTATTTCTGTCTTTTTAGTGTATATGTTTGTATGTATATATATAAATAAAATTAGATTCATATAATATCCTGTTTTTATAACCTGATTTTCCCACTCCAACTTTATTATGAACACTTTTTCTGTCGTAAAATAATTTTCCACAACCAACAACGCAACATAATTTTAGACTACCAAATCCTTCCTGAAATGCAAACACCACCAATATAATTATAAAAAGTTCAATATCTGATAAAACTCTGAAATTTTCCTTCAACATTTAAAAGACATAATTTCAAGTGATTAATCTATAATTTACATGTACCTGTTTTATTTTTTTTTGCTTCTCATCAGATCTAGTATTTTCCTCTAAGCCATGTATTCTAATTGCATTTGGAAAATTAAGCTAAAACGTTGTAATTGGGTAATTTTTGATGCCAGATTGGTAAAAATGCAGAGGTTTATGGTACACATTTCAACACATCAAACAGCCTGGTTGGGGTTCATTGCCTAAGTTACCATGGTATCTTCCAAAATCATAAAAGCCTGCAATATAATTGAAGCTTTAAAGGGAGGAAGCTGTCTTCAATTCAGAAGTAATAAAAGGTCAATCTTTTTCATTGCTGTCTGCTTTAAAAATCTTTAGAATAGACTGTAAAGTGTCTTCTCTCTCCCTTCCTGTTCCTCTTTCTCTTGCTTGCACACATATACACACAGACTTAGATGCTAAAATCTCAGCAAGTAGGTTTTTACCTAACTCCATATTTTTCAGTGTTTATAGGAAAGGGTAAGGGAAAGGGTTCTAATGCCTCAGTGCGCAGAAGACGCCTCTGAACTAATTTCACAGGCAAGACCACAGCTGCTGTTCACCCAGCTTTGAATTGGCTCAATATATCCTGTCTGTTTGGGTGGATGTTATTGACTTGCCTCATTGTCTGTGCTAACAGGATCTTTTTGGAGAAAGAAACGGAAGGAGTGGGGATGGAGGAAAGGAAGCAAAAGGAAAAAATAATAATTTGAAATTGTAACACAGATCCAGCAGGCCATTCCCCATGGTGTCTCTGTTTCGATTAGACTTTTTGGTGCCATGAATCTGTATGGGTTTCTTGCATCTAAGTTTCTGATTACCCGAAAGAAGACTGTTTTACTCATATGGACACATCTAATGCGCCAATCACTCCATCCCTTTTACCTTCGCTAAAATAATCTGAATCTTATTTAGGAGATTTCTACTCATTCAATTTTTATTCATGGTCTTTTGTTTCTAACCACATTCTTTCATATAGGGACTGCATATTTCATCATTTAATTTTGCTTTGCGCAAAGAAAATATCAACCCAAATTACTGAAAATGACACGAGGTATCATTCAAGTTTAAGGAAGTCTCCATTGACTCAGGCATAAAGACCCATAGTTTTGTGGTGGAGATTAAATTTGTCAGAGATTACTATCCGTTCAATCATAAATCAGATGATGGCATGCACAAGGCTGTCAGATCAATAACATCTTACTAATTCCCATTTCAAGCTAAGACTTAAACCCAATATTTTAAAACATATTCTACAGGCTCTAATTAGTTTTTGAAATAGAATCAAACCATAATGAAAAATTTTACTTATGTATTTTTTCAAATTCGATATAAATGTTTTGTGTTAAATACATTTATGCACATACACACACATGAATGTTGCAAAAAGAAATCAAATCATTACCACACTTACGTCACTCAGATGTTAGCTGAAATGACCTACCCTTTAGCGTATACGTGAGATTGATTAAATTTATCTTCCATAATTTGCGAAAAGTCTGTGCATTTCCTAAGAACTCTGAAAATTCCCAGAAAAGTTAAAATTTTATGATCACCTCTCTTGTGGTGATTTAGTTCTGTTTGACCATTTTCTCATTCCACACATATGGTGTCACACACATATGGAGTCACACACATATGGAAGTCATTTGTCAACTCATCACAGTTCTTCTCCTATTTCTAAATGTTGGAGGCCTCAGAGCTCACCTTCTGACATCTTCTCTATCTACATTCATTCCTAGGTGATCTTATTAGTATGTGTCCTGAAATATCATCTAAATGCTGACATGTTAATGTCCTATGCCTGCTGTAACAAATTTGCACCAACTCAGTGACTAAAACAACAGAAATTTATTTTCTCACAGTTCTGGAGGCCAGAAGTTCAAAGTCAATATCACTGGGCTGAAATCAAGGAGTCAGCAGGGCTGTGCTCCCTCTGGGGACTCTCAGGGAGAATCCATTCCTTGCCTCTTCCAGCTTCTGGGGCTGCTCGCATTCCTTGGCTTGTGGTCACATCACTTTAGTCTCTCCCTCCCTGGTCCCGTTGCCTCCTCCTCTTCTGTATGTGGGAAACCTCCCACTGCCTCTCTTATAAGAGCACTTGTGATGGCATTTAGGGCCCACCTAGATTATCCAAGATAATCTCTCCATCTCAAGACCCTTAATAACATTTGCAAAGACACTTTTTCCTTAGAAGTTAGCATTTACTGGTTCTAAGGATTAGAACTCAACATCTTTGGGGGGAATTTTTCAGCTTTCTAGAGCTGATAATTCAAAAGTATTTATCTACAATCCATGTCTCAATGCTCAAATTAGAACAAAACTATAATCCATCAGGTCTTTGTGACACCTCTCTGGCCTCATTCCCCAGCATCCGCTGACCTGTCCACTGTGCTCCAGGCGTACTGCCTACTCTGCTGACTTAGTCTCAGGGACTTAGAACTTGCTTCCTCACCTCATTCGGACCTCTGCTAAAGGGTTACCTCCACTGAGAAGCCGTCGTTAACTACCTTATCTCCTATTTCATCTCTCTCTCTCCGTCTCTGCCTATCTCTTTCCCCTCTTCTTCTCCTTCACTCCCCTCTTTTCCCACCATCATTCTTCATCCCCCATGTGTCTCCTCTTCACACAAAATCACTTTCATCTCTCAAAGGAAACTTCTCAGTGTACAGTAAGCATTTCACAAAACACAAAATACATGAAAGTTATATGGCCACAGCCAGGACAATACGATCTAGTTATTACTGGCTAATTAACAATCCAATTATCATGTAACTTTCTATGCACTTATAAAAGTGAAATACATATTACAAAAACAAGCCACAGGTATCATAATGAGGAATAATATTCAATTTCTCCTAGTCTGTTTTTAAAATATTTCTGTATTGAAAGAGCCAGCCCTAAACACAACTAAGTAGGAAGAAATAAATGTGGGTTTTTAAGGTACCTAGTTTCACCTTTTTCTGAGTTTTTTCTTCATTGCAAGACCCTTCTGACTGGGAACCCTGTGTGACAACAGAGGTTGCACGCCCACAAAGTTGGACCTGGACAACAGGCTGTTTCAAGAAGATTCCTCAAATGTTACATTTTTTGTGCTACTTGGTTTTTTAAAAAACTTTTATTTTGAAATAATTATAGATTCATAAGAATTTGCAAAAATGGGACAGAGAGGTTTCCCTGTAGTCTTCTCCTTATTTGTTTTTTTAGTAGGATTTTTTTTAAGTCAGTAGCTAAGAAAATGATTATCCTTACTGTTGACTTTAGGGCACCTGAAACCTGGTGAACTGATTCTAGTTCCCACAACATATCAGGGTTGGGAGGTCTTCCCTGACCAGCACATAGTGGTGCCCTTTCTTTGTGCTTCTAGAACATCCCAAACTCACCTTTTCAAAGCATACGACAGATGGCACTACGATTGCTGGCTTGCTGCCTCTCATCACCAGTAGATTACCTGTGTGAGGAGAGGCACGTGTCTTTTCTTTCCTCAGACAGTTCCAAGACTCTGGCAAGTGCCTGGCTCATAACAGACACTCAATAAACATGTGCAGCCACAAGAAAGCAAGTAACTCAGCTACTTAGCTATTTTGAGAGACCAGGAGAGAATCGAAATCATACTGCTTTTTTTTTTTTGATGGAATTTCCAGATTTCATTTATATTTTTTTTTTTTCCCCCAAAGCCCCAGTAGATAGTTGTATGTCATAGTTGCACATCCTTCTAGTTGCTGTATGTGGGACGTGGCTTCAGCATGGCCGGAGAAGCGGCGCGTTGGTGCGCGCCCGGGATCCGAACCCAGGCCGCCAGTAGCAGAGCGCGCGCACTTAACCGCTAAGCCACGGGGCCGGCCCGAAATCATACTGCTTTTTAATATTCTTGTTTTATTGCAGCCCAGATTTGCAAGAATTCTTAACATAAAGTCTGCAAAAGTTAGATTGACTTTATATTAGTAGCTTGAAATTCACAAATGAAAAGACACAGCAGGTGTTCGGAAATTTGGGTGGTGCAGGGGGCTGTATTGTAAATGTCAAATTGAGTCCTAGTTATGAAGTTTGTATGGTCTCTTCTCTCAGAAGTTTGTGGTAATGGTTCTTACCACGGACTGAGGCAGATACTAAGAGAAAAATAAGAGCTGTGATTCTTTTAGTGGCTTAACAATTATTAAAACCGGATAAAAAGCAGATTTTGAGGTTTGTAAGCCATCACATTGCCTTAGCAGGAAAGACGATTTCTTCACATTAAGTAGTTTAACTTCCTCTTATTGTAAGAGAGAAATAAATAAAAGGTCAGATGAGCTATTTTCATTTATTCTCAAAGTGAATTCATAGTCTTTATCTACTTATCAGCCAAAATGGGCCCCAGCCATTTCACTTTTGAACAAAGCCTAAGAGATCAATGTCACCTGGTGTAGGTCTACACTGAGTCCCGTACAAAGCGATGAGAAAAATCACAATTCCCGTTGCCATAGGGAGGTACTAAGATCTTTTGTCTCTAGGTCAGTGCTGTTTTGGATAATCACGTAGCTATGCTTTTATGACTCCAAGCAGGGCAAATCTGGGTTTTAAAGAATTGATTGTTGCTTTGACTTTTTACAGCTATTCATTTCTAAAACCCAGAACAAGACCCTATAGTTACAAACTTAAGTGAATCAGACAATTGGATAAATATACACACAAAGAACCAGACCCACTGGGAACTAAAATGGCTACATTTTGTAACACTATAATTTATAACTTGCATAGCTGCAAAAGGGGCAGTGGATTCTAAATTATCCTCTTTTTTTGTTTTGAAATCACCGTGCATAAAGTCATCTCTTACACTGAGAAGCCAGTGAGTGGCTGATGTTATTTCTTCTTATGCAAGGAATGGTTTCTGAAAAGACTGTTCCGTGACCCAGTGCCCCTCACACTGATTTGGGCATCATCAGCCTTTGGTTGACGGCTGTTGCCACTTCCAGCCACTTGTGGTTCCTCGTTCTTGCTGCAGGACCAGCGTGAGTTTTTTGTGGAAATCGAGCCACCCTACGGTTGATTGCTGGGCGCCAGCACCTCCCATCAGCTCCGTTGCCTCCCAGTTAATGACAACTGTATCACACTTCTCCAGCCTGTCTCCGTGTGACCTTGAGGGACTCTATTTTCTGCTCCGTCCCCAGCCACAATGCTCCTGGGGTGGAATCCCAGAAACACAGGGTTAGCCAATTGTGTGCTTTCTCATTCGTCGGCTGTTGGGCCATGTATGTGCCTCGTATTGTTTCTTCTCCATATAGTTTTGGGTTGGTAAATACAGAGAGTTCCTAGCATATAACGGGGCTGTTTCCAAGTTAATTTGTAAATCTGTTGGAACTCCCACAAAATTTTCTCTTAGAATCAAGTTTGACAACACGGATGGACATTGAGGGTATTATGCAAAGTGAAATAAGTCAGAGGGAGAAGGTCAAATACCATATGATTTCCTTCATTAAGTAGTAGATAATAACAACAATAAACACACACATAGGGACAGAGAGTGGATTGGTGGTTACCAGAGGGGAAAGGGGGAGGGAGGAGGGCGAAAGGGATAATTCGGCACATGGGTGTGGTGATGGGTTGTAATTAGTATTTGGGTGGTGAACACGATGTAATCTATGCAGAAATAGAAGTATAATGATGTACACTTGAAATTTACACAATGTTATAAACCAATGTTACTGCAATAAACAAAAATTATAATAAGAAAAAAAAAAAAAAGAAACGTTATTTAAGTCTTCTAGTCAGCCTACGAAAAGGCCAGGTGGTAGAAGTGAAATAATATAGATCTGCAATGAAAAACACACACTGACATTGATATATTTGTATTGTATTTCAAGCTACATGCAATAAATTTTGGACCCCAGCCATATAACCCCATTAATGACAGCAAGATGAGAGAGGCTAGGAAGGGCCAGGGCGAAACTTTCAAAGCACAGGCCCCATAGCCCCATGGAGGCTCTGGGAGAAAGTCTAGAGATATTGAGAGAATTCAGTATTTGACCGTATCTGAAGAAAATGAAACAGCAGTAGGCTCCAACACGAATTACTATGAACGCACCAGCAATGTGGATGACATCAGGCCAATTATGTACTGGCTAAAACTGAAAATGTTGTGACCAGTGATTGTGGCAGCAGAAAGGGCAGCAGAGTGTAGAAAGGATTGGCGATCTGAGAAGCCCACATCTACCTAGTGACCCCTTAGAAAGTAAGCAAGTGTATTCTGTTCTAGCAAGAAATGTTCTCTTGCTAAAGCCTGCTGTTAATACAATATTTCCAAAGCTTTCCTGATTATAAGAATTACTTGAACCACTTGCTAAAATGCAGATCCCCAGGTCTTCCTCTGAGACCTACTGAATCATCGTCTCATAATCATAGGAATTACCAATTAGCATACATTTCAGGTGTTGCCCCAAATGCTGATACCTGGCCTGCGTCACATAAGGATGAGGCCCGTCCTCCACCTGATTCTCACCTTCCGCTTTGAGAGAACCACAGAGCAGCAGAGCAGAACCGGCAAGGATTGGGGAGCGGGCGGAGATGAGAGTGTGACAAGCTCCATTCCTCTTCCGTGGAGACAAGTGGAAATTGTCAGAGAGAAGGGACCACTTATCCAGTCGTTTATGCAATGAACATTTCAAAAGTTCTTATATGCAAGTTATGTGTTAATTCACTTCTTTTGTGTGTGTCCCTGATTGGAGTTCATGATGATCTTTCTGTGTTAATCATTCTCTGTGGAATCTCCAGTTTTTTAATGTTGCATCAGAATTGTCCATTTTTTTAACTGTAATTTACAGAGTCTTTTATTCTGCATGACATCGTGGCAATGTTTCCATTGAGTTAAATATTAGCACAAGAGTACAAGAGTCAAAAAACATTTATTGAGAACCAGCCCTGATGGCCTAGTGGTTAAAGTTTGGCACGCTCCGCTTCAGCGGCCCTGGTTCAGTTCCTGGGCATGGAACCACACCACTCGTCTGTCAGTTGCCATGCTGTGGCAGCAGCTCACATAGAAGAACTAGAAGGACCTACAGACAGAATATACAACTGTGTACTGGGGCTTTGGGGAGAAGAGAAAAAAGAGAGGAAGATTGGCAACAGATATTAGCTCAGAGCAAATCTTTCCAGGGGAAAAGAAAAAGATTTTCTCAAGGCAAACAGAACATCCAAGAAACAGAATTAAAAAAAAAAAAAACCTTTATTGAGCACCTATATATTCAAGCTCTGGACTGAATGCTGATAGAATACAACAATGAATAAGAAAACAGATATTAAAGATTTTGTAATTCAATTAAGAGAGAGGATAGAGACCTGAGAAGTTAAGGGGAGAGTACAAGGAAGCATGTGATAACAGCCTATATATATATATATATATCCCAGCTTCTCATTCCCTTTGTTATAGCTAATGCTTACTCAGCACTGAGTGTGTGCAAGTAGTAAATCTGTATTAGTTCATTTCATCTACATAAAGCCTATTGAGATAGATACTAATTCTTTATAGATGAAGAAATCGAATCATGGAGAAACTCAGTAACTTGCCTCGGGTCACACAGCTAGTAAATGGTGGAGCTGACATTGAATCCAGGTCTTGTGGCTCCAGAGCCCACAGTCATCTTCTACGCTCTCAAGGCGATGGCCTCGGAAGGCAGTCAGTAGGTTAATTTGGTTGATAAGTGGTTTGTGTTGGGGTAAAGCTGGAGAAAAACTAACCCATATTCACAATACATTAAATTGAACAATAATACAGGATAGAGATATTCAGATGTACGTCTGTATAAAATAAAAAAGTACGATTGTTTAAGAATCTGCATATATAAAACTTTTAGCCTGCTGAAGTAAATTTACTTTCAACTGAACTTATTTTGTATGTGTAAATCCAAGTTGGGATCCAGCCTTTTTTTGCAACTTTTATTATATTCTTGTGTGTTTATTAGAATAAATTATAAATTTTGAATTTGTTTAAAATATTCTGAATTTGATAAACTTCCTTCATATGACTCAATCTACTTAACCTGCATACCTGGTTTGAGTACATTAATTATGGAACGATATTATAATTCAATCAGCCGTTTTTCCCAATATGATAGCAATAAGTCATTTTGAATTACAGTTACCCTTTTGTTACTGGACACATAGACAGGTTCTTTACCCGCCACACAAGAGGGGCCAAATGAAAACTGGAACGCCAGGCTTATGGCAGAGAAAGGGTTTTTATTTCAGGGGACGTCAGCTGGGAGACGAGAGTGAGCCCTCAAATTTTTCTTGTCTCCGTGAAAGATGGGAGGCAAGGGGTTTTAAAGATTGTGAGGAATGAGGCTGCTTGTGGGGAAGGGGAGCCTGTGGCTTGGCTGGTTGGCGCTTTCCCACCTGCCTGCGTTTGGTCTTGTGAGGCTGCTTACAGGGAGGCGGAGGGTGAGATAAGAGAATCGCAGGTGGGTGTCCTTGGCTGCCTGTCCCCACGGTGGAGGGTGGATTCTGGTGCCAGGGAGCCAGGGAGTTGGGGTCTGCGAAGCTCCAGCTTCTTGATAGTCTCTGGATATCAGTTTCCCTGTAACAAACCTCAAGAACCAGTAATTAGCCAAAGCTTCAGTGTGAGCCCAGCATGAGGCCACCTGGGCTTTTTTGACAATTTGTTACTTTTATCTGTCTTGTGAAGTTCAAGGATATTAAGGTTTAAAAAAAACAATATTTACATATGAATGTAACTTAGAGAAGCAGGGAGAGGGGATGAGTGCTTTTGGTTTTAACTCCATATATGCTGGGTTTAACACAGGGGAACTGATATCAGGGCTATCAGGGCCAGCATCACTGGTATCCATGGGGGATGGGTTCCAGGACACCCCACAGATATCAAAATGGCGGATGCTCAGGTCCCTTAGTTGGCCCTACGTATTCACAAGTTCCGCATCCAGAGATTCAACCAACTGCAGATCTTAAACACAGAACACGATTGTGGTTGGTTGATTCTGCAGATTTGGAACCCGCAGATATGGAGGGCCAACTGTACTTTCTTAAACGTTTGAAGCGTGAGGCTATACCGCAAAGGAGAAATGTTGTAACACACGTAAGACTATGAGTAATTCTGTTATTTAACTAAATATTTAGATGATCAACTACACAAAATCAATTAGTTTTACCTCTAATTCCAATATTGGCACATGACAACACATTATTTGCTGCTTATGTAGCAGTCATAGCTATCTATTCATTATTTTTCTAACAGTTTTACTGAGATAACTATTCATTATTAAAGCATTCTCTAATGGAATTAAAAACTCAAGACTAAGATTTCAAGAACTATTTTAAATGCAAAAAATGATGTTATTAAATATTCTGAAATGGAAACTATCTGACAATACAGCAAATTGTCAAAACTAAAATCCCTTTGCAGCAGCCATTTACGTTTTATTTGCCATTCCACTGCAAATTATGTTAAAGCAGATGCCTAATCAGATGGCATGATTTCTGTGTGTTTGGATTATGATAAGTATTTAAAGACTAAAATAGGTTTCAAATGCATTTTGAATAATTATTTAAAATCAAAATGCTTTTTGTGCTTAATTGAATAATATTCTCCTAATACAGTCTTTTGTTGCTTACTGTTTAGGGAATCCCAAAAGACCTTCCTATATCCAAAACATTATTGGTGTTCCTTCAATGAGACCTGGGACACAAGCTGTTCAGATACCTTCATTATACGGAAGAGTCGTCACTGTAAAATGTATGGCTCCATCATAACCTAATACAACACAGTGATTTGCAATATGGTGATTACCACTGTGATTTGATTCATTAATTCTCAGTAACAGTTGTTAATCAGTTCATTAAGCAGGTATTGTACAGAAGATTTCAACCAGGAGAACCTCTTAAAAACCACTAAATATCTTCTTCTGCAGGAGGAGGAAAAAGGAAACAGATTTAATGCCAGAGGAGTTGTCTATAAATATGGCAGTTTTTCAACTATGGCAAAGTTTCAAATAATTATCCTTTTATAAAACTATAAATACTGAGCACTTTTTGCCTTTTCAAAAAATGTTTTCATAGTCAGAAAACTCTTCTTCTTTGGCCTTCCTGGATTTTGTGACTATTTGTAATTAAGGCGTATATGGAAGTGTGACCCAACATCTCACGCTTCACCAATATGCTCATTCTTTCTCTTGCTTCTACAGCATATAATTCAATACTGTATTTCAGGTATTTGAGATCTTAAGGATTAAATTTAAATAAAGTTTAGTAAATTAATGTAAATAAATTGATTTAATTTTAAACTGAAACAAAATTTAGTATTGCATTAGTTGATTTTCAGCAACTTATTTTATCTTGAAATATGCAATATGTAAATGCCTGAGTAATAAGCAAGTTAAAGTGCTTTACCTAACAGTAATAAAATTCATGACTTATTTCCCGGTTTACAAAGAAATTTTAAGTGCATGACTGAATTTGATCCATACAAAACCTGGAAGGATGTTACTATTAACCTTAAATTATTCGCAAGATATCTGAAGCTCAAGTTAAGTGACTTGCCCAAGTCGAAAAGTTTGTATGTTCAGTTCTTATGAACATACACAGAACATACACAGAACTACATACACAGAATTCCATGCTTTTTCTACTAAAACACTGATTTTCTCAGTAACTAACCAGAAGCTAGTAGCCTCCCTATGGGAATATGTCTTAGCCATACCCAGAAGAAGGAGGTTTAAGTACAAGGGTAAGAGAGATCTAGTTAATCCTTAGGAGGAAAATGGTATAAAATCTAGCTTCAAGGGGCTGGTCCAGTGACGTAGTGGTTAAGTTCAGTGCGCTCCACTATGGTGGCCCGGGTTCGCAGGTTCAGATCCCAGGTGTGGACATACACCACTCATCAAGCCATGCCTTGGCAGCATCCCACATACAAAATAGAGGAAGATGGGCACAGATGTTAGCTCAGAGCCACTCTTCCTCACCAAAAAAAAAAAAAAAAAAAAAAAACTAACTTCAAGAAAAACTTCCATGCAGTGTTATTTACTTTTGGAAGCATAACCATGTCCACACCTCCCCAACACACTGTAAGGCATCTGTCTAGGGTCAAGCAAACTAAATGACTGAGCAGGCTTATTGAATTAGAGCCAATCAAGCATGTGCTTGAAATTATTCCGCTAGAACTCTGATCCCAGCATCTTCCCCTATTCTCAGTGCGGTGGCTTATGAAGCATGATGAGCATGTGATGTGTTTCCCTTCTGAAATGAGGAGACAGTTTTTTTAAGTGGTCTACGGACAGACACTGAAAATAAGCTGATGTGGGCTGGCCCTGTGGCTTAGCAGTTAAGTGCACGTGCTCCGCTGCTGGCGGCCCGGGATCCCGGGCATGCACCGACGCACTGCTTCTCCGGCCATGCTGGGGCCGCGTCCCACATACAGCGGCTGGAAGGATGTGCAACTATGACATACAACTATCTACTGGGGCTTTGGGGAAAATAAATAAATAAAAATTTAAAAAAAAAAAAAAAGAAAAGAAGCTGATGATTGGCATGAAAAACAGGATATTGATGAATTCCAAATAAACCTACCCACTACATAAACCAATCCAAGTAGGCATTTACTAATTCAATTTAATTTAATATCAGATTCCCACAAATTGATTGAATTGATCAGTATTAATTCAGATCTGTTGGTGGTTGGATCCATTGTGTATTAGTTCTGTTCTTTGTCAGCCTGTTAATTTCAGTGAATAGTGTCTCAGACATTGTAATGGGCAAATTAAAGTGTTAATTGGGAATGATATAAATATGTAATATTACTTTAATGTGTACTTAAAGAGACATTGTCACATTTACAAACTTATTTATACTCCTTTTATTTTTTCAGAGAATTTCAGCCTGCTTATGCAAGGCACAGTATTTTATGTTAATAAAATGGAAATAAGGACCACATTGTTGAAAAATTTAACCTCCTGATGTTGACGACGACCATGTTTCTACAATCTGTTGAAATCATACCACGTCCAGCTCTGTCCTCAAATATAACTTTAATGGAACAATAAGGCCACAGCTTTTCACTGGGCTCAGTGTGCTGCCAAATTTGTAAGGAACAAAACGATAGCATTAAAATTTCCTAAGAGACAGCTGAGCATCTCCTTTTGTATTTCTGTATTCCGTTTGCTATGCTGTCATGCTTTTATTGCAAGTTATATTTTGTCATCCATCTTATAGGTGTTGTCGTTCCCTTTGACTCTTGACCCAACCAAAAGCTAACATTCTATAGAGTATATTTTGGGAAATTCTGTCTTAGAGGAATAGCCCATCAAGAAAGTAATTTTTCTCTCCATATTGTTCCAGGGAGGCCATTGGCCATATCGTTGCCAATTCTGGCATGCGGATCTCATGGAGCTATTGAGGCTATGAAGTATATGTAGTTGTGAAGACAGTCGAATTCAGACTAGAAATCTACACAATTTTTTTCTGCAACTTGGTGAATGGAATAAAAAAATTAAAACATTATTTTCAATTCTGGGAAATCAAATCAAGCTGGCTCATGAACCTAAAGATTCAGAGATAGTTTATTCTCACATGGAAGTTCAGCATGTTTTCTTCATGGATCAGGAAAGAAAAAGGATAAACTTTTATCCTTTGAGTGGGAGGAGTTTTGTTTATTTTAAATCTATATCTCTTGAAGGCAAATCTTATAGCATAAATGAAATTAATGGGAAAGAAACTTTGCATTCTGAGCCTTCTCCTGGCACATTCCAGGAGAGAAGTTTTCATTGTCAGGAGGCATATTTCAGCTTGTCCATCATACCTAGAAAGATGCCATAATTTGACCTATCCATCTAATATTATAGACTTATATAATGTAATTATACATTTATTACAGTTGTTTGAATAATACCATTGAAACTTGCAGGTCTTTTTCATCTGAGCTGACAAATACCACAGCTGACCATTTTTTATTATTGTAAATTTTCTAGACCAGTCTGTCTGTAAAAGGCCAGTCTAAGCCTCCAGGGACAAATGGCATACTGCTGCTAGAGATACTGGGTTTAAACTTTTGGGGAGATATAGCCCAATGATCTAAGATTTGTGAAGGGAGATTTAGAAAAACTCACTCTGTAGATGAAATTAAAAATACGATCAATTACTGAGATGGAAGCTTGGCAGATTCCATCTGGGGGGAAGAGTTCTCACTCAGAAGGATCTTTAGGAGGGGATGTATAGACTAAGTAACTAATAAAAATGATATTAAGATAGAGTGATTAGAGGACTCTAGTTTAATCTAGAATATGAGGGAGGCTCAGAATCAGAAACTTCTCTAGTATAACTCATTTTTCAAGTGGACTCCTTCAGGCTTCAATGAAACAGCTAATGTAGGATCATGTAACAATAGTTCCCCCAATTTCAGAGAAACAGGTATTGCTTAAACTTATCTAGGTTATTTGGTCATTTACTTGTATAGTTATATACAATATGTCCTTCATCAACTGAAACCAAACCTAAATGAAACCTTCAATTAATCAGAATTCATTATGCTTCCACTTTTAGGAAAAATAGGTCAATCATAAGAAAACAAGCCGAGATCAAAGATGTAGTTAAAAACAACTTTGAGAATTCACATTGTTTTTCTAAATCATCAAAAAGGATCTCATTTTATACCAAATTATATTCCTCTTCAGCCAACGAAGTTCCCTAACATATTTCCAATGATTTTCCACAAGAGAGGAAACACAATGTTATATTAGCAAAAACCCTGTTGGATGTAAGTCACAGAAAACTCAAACCAAATTGGCTCATGTAACTGAACTCCACATAGATCAAGAACAGTTGGATTCAGCTCATCAGGACCTATTCTCTCTTTTGGCTTAGCTTTTATCCATTTGACTTGATCCTCAGACTTCGAGTTGCAGCAAAAATGGCTGCCAGCAACCCCATTACCAGCTTCTCTCAGGTCCAAATCCAGAGGAAGGAATGGGTACTTCCTTCTCAGCGGTCACAGCAGCCCCAGATGACATCTGCTTGCCTGCAATTAAGTCGCTGTGCCTAGGAGATTATGACATTCTGGTTGGCCAGATCTTGGACAGCAAAACACTAAATGTACACTAAAATTATTAATTATTCATTGGGCCCAATTATAAAGGAGCTCACGGACTTGGTTGCTATGGGTATTTTTATCCCTACGTCTTTACACAATACCTGACACATAGTGGATACACAATAAATGTCTCTTTGAAGCGAATTTCAATTTTTTTTCATTAATTAAAAATTATAAAAATGGTATATCTATTGGGAACAAAAGTTTGACCTTAAATTGGTAGTAGAATACCCAAAGAGAAATGAATGAAAGATAGTGATCGCATGGAATCAGAACACTGTTTTGTAAAGAGTTTTCCACGGAAGACTAGGTTCTTGAAATGCCCTGTAAGGAAATGAGTTTGGGAAACTACAATTGCCGCATCCATCTTTATAGAATCCCAAGAATTGTTACCACGTTAGGATTCCCAAGAATCCATGAGTAATAAAGGCTGCTTTCCTTTGTTACTCATGTTTCTCAAATTTACGTATTGAAGGATTTGTTTGTCATAGAATTCATCTTGGGAGGCAATAGGCTGGAATTTTACAAAGTAGGACTAGAGATATGACTCTACAGCAGTTAGTTTAGGTGAGGAACAGTGGGTTTTTAGACACATGATGCCATGAAGGAAAAATTTTCAAACAATATAAATGTTCATTAACAGGGAATTATTTAAATTAATTATTAAAGAATGAACTACAATAAAACCATAAAGATTATAAACATCTGTATTTACTGGCATCAAAAGAAGTCAGTGGCACGTGATGTATATAAAGTAGGTTGTAAAATAAATGCATATTGTCTCATTGCATTTTCTTTATAACAATGAAAAAATTAGATTTTTTATGCAAAAAAGATCTCTGAAGTTGTACCACTAAAAGATAACAAATAGGGGGTTTGTTTATGGTTGATCTTTATTTTCTTCTTTGAGGCTCTTTGCATTTTCAGGATGTATGTGTGTGTTTTTGTTTTCTGGTCATGAACATGTGTTGCATTTATAAAAAAAATTTTTTTATTTTAATTTGTCCAAACACTTACAAACTATTAAGTATTATTGTACTACTTTTCATGCTTTTCTCTTTCTAATTTGAACAGAAGTCGATGCACTTTTAACACCATGTAAAATTTCAAACTCATAAGCCTTTATTCTTTTCTCAAAAATGAAACTACTTCTAGGTGCTACAGAAGTCAAAAAGAAAGGCTTGTAGGCAGAACACTTCAAAAAATCCTCAACCGATTCATATTTCAGCTGCTTCAGTACCAGATTTCAATAGAGCACATGCAGCGGGACAACTTGACATTAATATCAGTCCAATAGAGATGTCAAAAGTATAGGGTGCAATTAGGAGCTGAAAAGTAACAAAGCGATGGAATATCATCAAATCACAGCAGAGATTGCAATAGCACTCGACATCAGCCACCTAATGAAGCTGATTGAACTATTCAACGGCTTTTATTTCAGGAATGAAGCGGTAGGGGTGGGAAGAACATTCCTGCGCAGTGGAAAGATGGAATCACTGGTAGAATACCCTCAAAAAGAGTTCTCTTTAAACTGCCAAGATGGAATAATGTTGTCACCTTCTGGGGTCAGTGTAGGCTTGTGCTGTGCACTGTCAGGTCAAGGAGGCGGCAGGCAGTAAGATTGGATGTTTACATCCAGATCTGGGAGACAAGGTCAGTCAGTTCTTTATCATCCACCATAATGGAAAGCCCCAGAGAAAATGGAAGCTTCTCTCCCTTGGTCTCCATTTTTTTTTCCTCTGTCTGATATTATATCTGGATAAAGAAAGAATTCTGAAGTATGAGAGATACAGGCAGATACAGGCACGGAAATTATCTTTCATTCTTTCCAAAGGAAAAGAAAACAACAAAGCCTTGGTAGGAGGCAGATCAGCAAAAGTGTGTTGGGATCGTTTCTTACCCAGAAGTCTGAGAGCTGTTAGGTGGGCAAGTGCTAAAAGGACATTTTTTTCTTTTATATTTTATTATGAAAATTTTCAAACATAGCAAATTTGACAGAATAATGCAATAAGCACTCATATACCCATCACCTAGATTCAGCAATTGTTTACCTGTTATCACACATGATTTACTTAGATAGATATCCAATCTCTCTCTCTATGTTTTTCTGAACCACTTAAAAATGGGTTACAGGCATCATGAAATTTTACCTCTAAATTCTTCAATATACATCTCCAAAAAAAAAAAAGCACTTTTCTGTATAAACAAAAGACCATTATCATACTTGATAAAATTAACAAAAAACCTTCTACTCGCTTATAATCTTTTTCCCTACACAAATTTCATCAGTTGTTTTGCTTTAAAAATGTCTTTTAAAGCCAATCTTTTGGAATCAAGATCCAATCAAAGTTCTTACACTGCATTTGTTTATATCTCTTTAGTATATTTTGATCTAGAAAAGGTCCCTGCATTCTTCTTTTTTTTTTTTTTCCTGAGGAAGATTCACCCTGAGCTAACATCTGTGCCAATCTTCCTCTATTTTGTATGTGGGTCGCTGCCACAGCATGGCAACTGACGAGTGGTGTAGGTCCGTGCCCAGGAACCGAACCCGGGCTGCTGAAGCAAAGTCTGCCAAACTGAACCACTGGGGCCAGCCCCTGCATTTTTTTAATGTAATGGAATTAACTTTCTGATGAGTCCTGACCATTTGTCTTATGGAATGTTCTATGTTTTGAATTTGTCTCATTGTTTTTGTTAAATGTTTTAACTTGTTTCTCTCCATTATATTTCCTGTTATCTGGCTAAAGGTTTGATTAGATTTAGATTAAATATGTTTTATAGAATACTTCTGACATAAAGCTGTGTACTTCATATCATATCAGGAAACATATAAAGTAACCCTGCCCCTTACTGCTGGTGACACTAGTTTGATCACTTGAGTTAGGTATTAAGATCATTTCATTATAAAGTACTTTTTTGCTTTGTAATTAGCAAGTAATCTGTGTGCCTGTGTAGAGGTAATATGCAACTATCCTTCTCCTATAACTATCCATTGATGATTGGTACCTGAATCAATTATTTATTGAGTCACAAAGAGATTAGATTTTCTAATTTTATCATTATTTCTACATTTATTAGCTGATAAAGTTGAAGAATATAACAGAATCCAGGGTTTCTACAATGTAGCACAAACAATGTCCAGACCAGAGTTCAAAATTAGTTGATATACAAAGAAACAGAAAACATGACCCATAATCAAGAGCAAAGGAAGTCATGGAGACTGACCCCGAGATCCTGGAATTAGCATAAAAGAGTTGTAAAGCAGCTAATATAATTATGCTCAAGAGCATATAGAAAAATATACTCATGATAAACAAACAGAAAATCTCAGCAGAGGAATAGAAACTATTTTTTAAAACTATTAAAAAGAACTAAAAAAGAAGAACAAATTTGGAGGACTGACAGTTCTTGATTTCAGAATTTACTGCAATCAAGAGAGTAGGATAATGGTGTACAAAAAGACACCTAGATAAATGGAACAAAGTTGAGAGTCCAGAATTAAACCCTCACTTTTATTGTCAATTCATTTTCAACAAATATACCAAAGCAATTTAGTGAGGAAAAGACAGTCTTTTGAACAAATGATGCTGAGACAATTGGATGTCCACGTGCAAGCTCACAGAATATACACAAATTAATTCAAAACAGATCATAGACCTAAGTGTAAGAACCAAAACTGTTAGAAGAAAAATAGGAGTAAATGTTCATGACCTAGAGTTAGGCAAAATTTCTTAGCTATGGCACCCAAATCACAATAAAAGAAAAAAATTGATAAGTTAGACATAATCAAAATAAATCTTTTGCACTTTAAAAGATACTCTTAAGAAAGAAAAGATAAGCCATGGCCTTTGGGGGGGAGATATTTGCAAATTATATATCTAATAAGGAACTTGTATCCAGACTGTACAAAGAACTCTTATGCCTTAATAATAATAAAACAAATAATCCAATTTAAAAATAGGCAAAAGACTGGAATCGATATTTCACCAAAAAAAGGCACATGTGTGGCCAATAAGCACTTGAAAAGATACTCAATATCATTAGTTATTAGGAAAATGCAAATTAAAACCACTTTGCATCCACAAGAATGGTTGTAATTAAAATAAAAAACAAAAATAATAACAAATGTTTGAGAGGATGTCGAGAAGCTATAACCATCATACATTGTGAATGGGAACATAAAATGATATAGTCACTTTGGAAAACAGTTTGACAGTTTCTTAAAATGTTAAAGATAGATTTACCATATGGTTCAGCAATTCTACCCCTAAGTATCTATTCAAGAGAAATAAAAACATGTCCACAAAAAAGAGTTGTACATGAAGATCATAGCAGTATTATTCATAATAGCCAAAAGGTAGAAACAAAACAAATGTCCATCAACTTGAGAATGGATAAATAAAATGCAGTATATTTATATGATTGGATTCTATTTAGCAATCAAAAGAAACCAAGTACTGCTATGATACATGTACAACATGAATGAACTTCGAAAACATTATGCTAAGTCAGAGAAGCCAGATACAAAGACTACATGTTGCATGATCTCATTAAAAGAAATATCCAGAATAGGTAAATATATAAAGACAGGAAGATTAGTATTTACCTGGAGATGGAGGTGGGAACAGAGAATGATTGCAAATGAGCACCAGGTTTCTTTGGGGATGATGAAAATGATCTAAAATTAGTTTGCGGTGATAGTTCCACAGCTCTGTAAACTTGTTAAAAATCATTACCTTGTATAGTTAAAATGAATGAATTTTATTGTATGTAAATTGTACTTCAATAAATTTATTTAAAAACAGAACTAAATGTAAGTTTTAGAACTGAAAATACAATAAAAAATTGGTGTATTTGTGATGGCAAAAGAATCCATGAGGTTGGAGATAGATCAACAGGAAATATCTAATTGAACAATATAAAAGGAAAAAGTTAGAAAAACATGAACAGAGCCTCAGTAACCTGTGAGAATATCAAAAGGTATTCTTGGGATCCCAAAAATAGAGAAGAGAAAAATGGGGGAAAATTTTAAAAATTAGCCATAATTTTCTAAATATGATGAAAGACATAAATTTACAGATTCAAGAAGCTGAGTGAATCCCAAGCAGGCTAGATGCATAAACACAAAGAAAGCCACATCACTAGACACATAGTCAAACTGCTGAAAACCAATGATAAAGAGAAAAACTTGAAAATAGCCAGAGATAAGGGACATATGACATATAGAAGAACCACAATAGGAATAACCACAGTCTTCTCATTAGAATAAAGGAGGCTAGAACACAGTAGAATGATCTCTTCAAAGTGCTGGAGGGAGTAGAGGAGAAACCAAAACCCAAAATTGTATGCACAGCAAAAATATCCTTCATAAGGAAAGGAAAAATAAAGATATTTTCAGATAAATAAACTAGGGCTGAGAGAATTCATCACCAGTAGCCCTGCACTGCAAATAATTGTGTAAGAAAGTTCTTTGGGCTGAAGTGAAATGAAGGAAGGTTACATTTTTCAGAAAAAATAAAGAGCACTAAAAGTGATAAATATATGGGCAAATATTTAAAATAATTTTTCCTCTTAATACCTTTAAAATATATGAGTTATAAGAAAAATCATAGCATTTAAATGTGGTATTTATAATACACATAAATGCAATAAATATGACAAACATAGCAAAAAGGATGGTAATAGGGAATAAATTAACTTGTACAGTTCCAAGCTTCTTATATTTGGCATGAAGTAGTACAATAATGAGTCTAAAAGTCTGTGAAAAGTTAAAAATATTTATTGTAATCTCTACTGCAATCATGAAAAATAATGCAAAGAGGGATAACTTTTTAAAAAAGCTAGTAGACAAATTAAAGTTCTAAAAAAAAAAAATCATTTAACCCCAAAGATATAAGAAGGGAAGAAGAGGAACAAAAAGTAGATGGAAAACCAAAAACAACAGTAAAATGGTAGCTATAAATCCAAATATATCAGCCATTATATTAAATGTTCATTGATTAAGTACTCCAAGTAAATGACAGAGATTAACAGAATGGAAAAGCAATATGCATGCACATCTCATGCATATAGCTACATAGTCTCACAGACAACACTCGAGCAAAGTAATTTTAAGGGCGTCTAAGAGTCAGCCACCCACACTGATTTCAGTTATTAAAGGATTAGCCGGAAGGTATAATGAGAATTAATGTCTCCAAATCTGGATATAGATTCTTGGGGAAAAAAATTGCAGTGTATCAAGAGTATATGGAACCCAGAGAGGTCTAGAACAAGGTAGTGGATTTCTGAACTGACTTTGCTCTAAATATCATCTCATGACTTAAATACTGAGAGGCATTGGCTTTACTAAAATTTTACCCCTACACAGTCTGGACTGGGAAGACTGCGACCTTGTGAGTCATTTCTCCATTACTAGCTCTCTGAATTTTAAAGGCAAGAATCTGTTTATACACAATTATCGCTACAATTATTTAAAAACAACTTGTGGGATTCTTCTAGGAGGGATTATACTTAAATCTCTAATCAAGGTGACAGTATTATTGATTATTTAATAATTAGCTTTTATTTACTTCCGTCCTTGAGAGGGCACTTTTAGACTTGGTTGACAATAATAGTTTATGCCTTAAAATCTACTTAAAGTAAGTATCAACTCTGTCGACAAAGGGCCTTTCCATATACACACAACAACTCATTAAACAAATATTTGTGGAGAAGTCTGAGTCAGGCACTAGGGTTCTAACTCTGAAGCCAGACTCTGACTTAGGAAGTGGTAAGAAGGAACCTAGAGGCCAGTAAACACCCATGACAACATAATGTGGTAAGAGCTATGATAGGGGAGGTTTTGAATATTAAAGCAGCTAAGAGAAGGTTTCTTAGGAAAATAGTATCTAAACTATGACCTCTTTCCTGGCAGGAATGATCCAGCCAACAGCAATAGTTCTGTTGCAAACGAGGTAACCATTTGACAAATTCTCTCTTATCAAAACTCCAACATTCTCTGTACCTCTCACTTTTGGCTGATGGCTGTATATCATATTTACAGAAAAAGGAGAAACAAATAGTTATGATGTCACTTCTCATTCCCAATTCCACCAACCTACCTGCGTCAACAGTCATGTAGCCCGCCCTAAACGTGTGCACTGGAATGCATCCTCTCACACCTTCTCAAGGACGTTGCTCCCTTCATCTCTTGCAACATCAATCCAATCATCTTTACTAGATTCTTCCATGGGACTGTCAATCATGTCTTAATAATGCTCACCTTTATAACAAGCTCTACCTTGTTCCACATCTCCTTCTGGATAGTTAGATATCATTCTGTTTTTCTTTTACTTTCCTAGCAAAATTCCTCAAAAAGATGAACTAATTCACTGTCTTCTCTTCCTTACCTCCCATGCTCTTCTCAACCCATTTTAATTGGCCCTTTGTCTCCACCACAAAATGGAAACTGCTCTTATCAAGATCATGGGTAACTGGCACCTTGCCAGAGTCACACCCGCTGGATTTCTCAGCAGCAGGTGACGTGGTTGATCACTCCCTGCTTCTCCAGACTTCCCTGACACCACACTCCCCACTTTTCCTCCTCCTCACCAGTCACTCCACTTTGTTCTCATTTGTTGGCTCCTATGCCAACTCCCTAAATGTAGGCATATCTAAGGTTTGGGCTTTGCCTCTCTTATCTATCCACACTCTAAGTGATCTCATTAAGTCCTGTGGCTTTAAATGCCATCTATATATTAATGACTCTCTATATCATATCCGGACATCTCCCTTGTATGCCAGACACTTGTATCCAACCTCCTGCTTAGTGTGTCCACTTGGGTATTCATTCACGCCTGTGACCGACGAGCATATTGTCTCCAGTCCCATTACTGCCCCACTGGGATGGACATCATTGTATATGTGTCCTCTGGGCTATTGTGAGAACTTCTCTCGGATGGATATTCAGGAGCAGGATTGCTGGATCCCGTGGTTTGTGTAAATACAATTTAAGTAGTGCCGATTGTCCTCCAGAATGCCTACACAGGCACCAGTATCCCTTGATAGATTTTCTATCTCAGTGGAGCTCAGCCACCTAGGTTGTAATGCATATTAATTAAATCAGAATTTCTGGAGCTGGAACTGAGGCAGTAGTAGTACCTAAGGCTTCCCAGGTGATTCCAATATGCAAATAAGTTTGAGAACCACTGCTCTGCTCCACATCTTCATCAATACTTGGCTTTTTCCAGGATTCTAATTTTGCCAATATAATGGATGTTAAATGAGGCATAATTATTATTTTAATCGGCACTTAATCTGTAGGTATCTTCATTATTTTCCATATAATGAAACAGTTTTCCCAATAGTGTCTTCTAAACTGTTTGACCCTGCCTCATTGATATGGTCCTGTAGACTGTCAAGCTCCTTATAACTGGAATCTGGTAAATCCATTTACTTCACAATATCTCATCAAACACATAATTCTGGAAAAGATTTCAGACAGAATGTGTTTGACATAATTGTTAAAATATTGGGCACATATAGTATCTTCTGTGTGTGTGTGTGTGTGTATTGTGTGTATCTGTGTAAACACACATATTTGTTTGTGTACAGTGTATTTTTGTGGCGAGCTTTGATTTTAGAGATGGTATAGTCCAATATTTGAGAGCTCAGGTTGTGGTGTCAGACAGACCTGGATTTGAATTCTGGCTTTGCCATTTACCAGCTCTGTGACCTTGAGCAACTTGTTACATCTCTGTCTGATCCTCAGACTCTTTGCTGGTAGAATGAAGACAATAACTTAGACCACATATGCTTATTGTGAAGATTAAATGAGAAAATGTTGATAAAGCCTGAAACACATTGCCTGACACATTATTAATGCTCGTTAAAAGGTGCTTTTTGTCATTGCTATTCTTTGTGATCTCGAATCCACTTGCCATGTTAGGTGCCACGTAACTCTGGAGTTTGGAGCAGTTGTTCATTCAGTCGTTCGAACAGATTGAACCTCTCCTTTTGAGGGAAAATGAAATGTATGCATATTTTGAAGGTGGCCCTGGAGCTCACTCTGGTTGACAGTTGCTTGACATTCCATTCAGGTAACAGTAAAAGCATAGTCTTAAATTTTCACAACAGAATGACAACTGTGCAACTTGCATGTCTTTGATCTATAAAGAAGTTATTTTTGACAAACAAGAGCATTAACACTTGGAGCTCATTAGAGAATTTACCCATTATATGATTCTCCTCCACACACACCACGAGTTGACTGCAAATTCTTGATTATTGCGGGAGACCGTCCAAGGCAGTGGATTTCCAAACCAAGACAACTAACACAAGCAGTCAGTTGCTATGTGATCCAGGTCCTCCCATTTTCAAAGAAGCCAGAAATCCAATTTTTAAATAATTTTTCAATGTTTAAATGTACCAAAAAATGTTAAATGATTGTATGAGCAAGACCAAAAACATCTACCGGTCAGATTACCAGGAAGAATTCAACTGGACTGTGTAATTTTAGCTCCCATTGAATCTTATCTCAAACCACATCCTAATGCTATGTCCTGGCTAGGCTCCATGTTTCTCAGTTTCTCTATCTATTCTTTTTTTTACTGTACCTACCACATTTTATTATAGTATCTATCTTCTGAGTTGTTTTCCCACTAATCAGAGAGTTCTTCAAGGACAGGGATTGTATCAAGGTTTCAGGACCTTGCACAGGACCCAGTACATGTGAGGCACTTAAAAAATTCTTGTGGGATGAATGAATGACTAAATCCATAAATATCCTCGGTGTTCTTTCAGGAGTTACTTAAGAAATGTCCATTTGCAAAACACATCAATGTCTTTTGCAAAATAGTTATCAAAGAAACTAACAACTTTGTTTATGGAATATATATTATTAATTATATATATATATATTAGTTCACATAAAAGGTCACATTAAGAATTCATGTAAAAATTCTTATAAGTGTTACCTTAAGAAAAAATTCTGTTCTTCAGGTGAAGTTAAATGTTTCCCTTTTCTCCAACACCAACCATAAATCCTTTTTTCCCTTGGCTGCCAGTAAGCTCAGAGGTATATTTAGCACTCCATTGTAATAGTCAACTCGTTGCTGAAACTAGATCTTTCTCTATCCTTCTTTTTTCTCCAACATTTTCCATTTTGTTTTATTTGTCCTGTTTTATGCTTCTTAGTTGTGTCACTCAAGTAAAATATTTTATGGAAGCAGGCAACATAGAAATAATTAGAAAACAATTACAAAGTAAAATATACAGCAATTTGCTTTAGGACAAATACGCTCCAGAGGCTTCATCCATTTGGCAATTAGCATCCAGCAGGTTTTAGCACCCCTTTTTCCACCTGTTCAGTAGTCTTAACTTTGTACTCCGGAATACTATGTGACATTAGTGGTTACAATGGAGGGCTTGGTTTCTATTGTAACAGTGAGCTAGGCACTTGGGGGTGGGGACAGATGAGAAGAGTATAGTAGCAAGATCCTGCCTTCATAGAGGTTACCATCTCATCGAGGAAAACAGGCCATTTACACAAAATAATTAAGAATGAATCATGGTTGGTATATTAGCTTCCTAGGGCTGCTGTAACATAAAGTCACAACTGGGCGGCTTAAAATAATAGAAATCTATTCTCTCACAATTCTGGAGGCCAGAAGTCCCAAATCAAGGTGTCTCTAGAGCCACGCTCTCCCTGAAGGTTCTGAGGAAGAATCTGTTCCATACCTTTATCCTAGCTTCTGATGTTTCCAGTGATCGTTGGTGTTCCCTAGTTTATAGACTCATCACTCCAATCTCCGCGTCTGTCGTGGAGATTTCCCTGTGTCTGTCTCTGTGTCCCTTCCCCTCTTTTTATAAGGACACTAGTCACAGGATTAAGGGCCTTCCCTACTCTAGTATGACCTCATCTTAACATCTGTTAATTACATCTATTTCTAGATAAGGTCACGTGACAGGTACCAGGGGTTAGAACTTCAGCATATCTTTTTAAGGGACACAAGTCAACCCACACAGTTGGCATATGAATAAGTACCAAGGAGTGTAGAATAGACAATTGGAAAGGTTCTCGAAGAGAAAAGCTGGGCATTAGCGAGGAGCCCTTCTCACTGGTTTGCCTCTCAGTGCTGCTCCAGGAGCAGGTCCTGTTGCTGAAGGCTCTGAGATATTTGCTGTCTGTGTGTCTTTTTTCCACGAAAGACACTTCCCAGTTATGCTGCTCGCTCACCCTACCTCATGCTTTGTTACAAACTGACTCTCCTGGATATCACTCTGTTTGGGGAGCAAACTCATTTCAGCCCTTGGCATTATTGGTGTGCTGCGCATGTCGAGTTTTTATCAGTTTTGTGTGATGAGAAATTTCTAAGGCACTTTTTATAGGAAAGCTTTCCTTTACTTGTGTTCTTATCTCTTATTGCTATCACAAACTGGTGTGATGGACTTTGCCAGCCTTAAATTCATAGGGTTCTCTGAAATAAAGAGAAAATATACACATCTGATTTTTTTTTTTTTTTTTTTTTTTGCTGCTAACAGTGCATGTGAAAATATACAGAGGCCATCAAATTATACTCCCAACTATTAGCCTCACTGCAGCTTATATGGATTTGAAATAAGATTTTATTTATCTCCCTTTCCTAATGGAATTTTTTTTAAGTAGTCTTTGCTGGTTTTCTTTTAGGGATAAAATGTTCACTTTATTTTTATAAGGTCTTATCATAATAATCTCCATTCTCTCAGCTGGTCAGGTAGAAGAATCTTAAAATGTGCTTCATCTCTTTCCATGCCATGTCTGATAAACAACCAAGATTTAGAAATTCTCTCACTTTCCTCACGCAAATGAAACTAACAAAACTAGAGCACTATTAACTTATTGCTATTTGATGGGCATTTCTGCTAATTTTAATTGTAAGAACCTCGTTAGAATATGTATTTTTGTCAGACATAATCACAGTTGTCATCAATTAACATTTTACTGAGTGTTAGTTGTGTGGTGCTGTGCTAGGCAATAATTGAACATAAATTATGACAAATGGTATTTTTACATACAATACCAACTAGTGCGGAGTCACAAGTTTATGACCCGAAGTATATTTTGAGACTAATAAAGCAGGAAAGATATTTACCTCATTAGATAGAAACCAGAAGTCAGAATACACAGGATTAAATAATGTCAGTTCCATATTTAAGTCCTCAGTTCCACCTTGAATCATTAATAAATGTCATTAGGTCATCGTCCCTTCGCTCATGAATGCTCTTAACAACTGCCTTTGGACCCACTTTATTCCCATAAACACTACTCCCAGAGAAATAATAAAACAGCACTACTTTATATGTTGGTAATGATTTGTAGTTCATCAAACAGTTCTACATCCTTTATTCACATAGCTCAATGCCAAGGCATTAGGTAGCACGTCCTGTGGAACACTGGTCATGAGATGCAAACATTGAGCTCCCTTCAGACTTTTGGGATTTAAGGCTAGGACTCGTCTCACTGCTCTGCTTTGCCTCCTTCACCCATTGCCATCATCTTTCTACCCTAATCAAAAATCTTCCCAAGTTGTCTATTAGTTCTCACATCAAATTGGATCGTTGGCATTGAAGGCCTGATAACATTTCTTCTCTAAAATATCTACATCTCCCACCACTCTGCAACATCAGAAAATATCACCCCTTCACTGCTACCCCAGAAAACTATCCAGATAAATGCTCTTTTTCGTGCATCCTCTCCAATTTCAATCTTGCCATCCTTCTAGATCCTTTAGAGCCTTGGTCCTCTGTGGCACTGCCCATGAAAACTGTAGGCCATACTGACACCTCCTTTCTTAGAACTTATGCTCCCTTAGCATTTACATTTTATACCAGATTAGTTAGCATTGACACCTATCTCGTTATCATTTAAATGTTGGCTATGTGTGTTAATTTTATTCTCCGAACCAGATCATAATATCGTTGAAGTAAGGGTCTTAAATATTTATTTTCTAATTTGCACATTTAAATACATACTTTGATGATTGATAATTGATATTTCTTAATTTCCTAACCTTTTGACTCCAAAATACTGATGGGTACCATATAAGAGTAAAACATTTAACTGCAAGCCATATTCTTGCAATGAATATAAATTAATATTAACATTCTGCTCTCCAACATTCTGACTGAGGTAATCCTTTGAAAATACTAAATATTAGTATGCTTTTGACTGTACATTTTAAATAACACTTAAGAAAGAGAAAATTATGATATATGTACCCTCTAGGAATTTTTTTTGACAATTTTATATAGAAGAGAATTGTTATCCTTGACCTCCCTGTCTTCTCTGACTGAACGTTTTCTATAATCATTAATCTTTATGAGACTGTATTTACAGTTGGTCCAGGAAACTCCAGGTTCTGCATACATTCTGTGCTCTTTAGGCATTGTTTATCAGGCTCTCCCATTTAGGATTGCACCATCCTACTGATGCAAGAAATTGAGACCTCCATTTTCTTGATGCATTTGAGGAGCAGTGAGGAAGATGTTTTTAAGTGGAGTGACCTTAACTAGACCAAAGGAAAAAAGGTTAATTCCTACCCAAAGCTTCATGAAACGGACGTTTTGTAAGAAAGGCTAATAAAAGTATGGTGATGCCATTAGTTTCGGGGGAACTCTTTGCTGCAATGCCTCAGACAGAGCTGTTGGTCCTGCTTTATCAGTAAAGCATCTTAGATGCCCAGTTAAATGGGACTTCTTTCTCTGGCTTTAACTGATGCTTTAGGGATTTTAGAACATTAGCCAATGTCTGACTAGTTTTATGGGGTTTATGCACCACTGCAACCACAAAATCAAGTTTCATCCTCTGAATGTGTGGAAGGTCCCTAATAAAGTTTCCTTCTCCCCCTGCTCCTACAGTCTTGAGAATTTCAGTCTTCAGATATTAACATTTGGAAAACTACATTGAAATGATTCGCTTGCAAGGAGACAAAGCCATGTCTGGATATGTGGTCTCAGAAAGCTTCCTTTAAAATTCATTTGACTTTTTACTTTATTTTCCAGAAGTTGAAGTCTGGTTTACACATAGTAAAATGCATTGGTCAATTAGTTTGATGAATGCCCACCCATCTATCACAATCTAGAATTTAGAAAGCTTCCTTTCAACCTCTCACAGTTCATACCACCACTGTGCCACCCCGTCCTCCATGTCTCTGAGGTACATAGTACAAACTGGTTTCAGGTTTCAGAAAATTATCTACAGGCTCAGATAATTCATATATTCGTCTGCAACAACATGTTGATGTCAGAATGTCTCAGCAAACAAATTTACCGAGAAAACTTCCAAAACATGCACCAAAAGTTTCTTTGCATTTCTGAGAGTGACATACTATAGGTCTGACGCTCACCTACATGTATATCTACCTGACTTCCTTATAATAACAGCTAGATAAATAAGTATGCAGATAAGTGCTGCTTCTTATTTATCGTATTACCTTGAAGTAGTTGAACATGTGAGAGTTCAGCATCAGATTCATATTTCCAAGACTCATATGCTACAAGAACCAATTTTTAATGTCAACAAACTATGGCATATAAGATTCTAGTTTTTAACCTACACTGTAAGTATACTTATTCCATGCAGGATATCATCAAGATAGTCTTTTGTTAAAAAGTCCAAATACTTATATGCCTAATGATTATAAATTTTAAACATCAAAGTTCACATATACTTAGATACAAAATATCATGTATATTGAAAGGCTAAAATAGGCATGATAATTTAGCAAAGCGTTTATACAAAGGCAATGGAGGAGTAGCATTTTTAAAAGATAGTTTTTTATGGTTATAAAGAAAAAAGAGGAGGGAGCTAACCCCATCCTTGGACCCCTGCAGTGTGCAGGAAATCAAAAGAATAAAATGAACACCACTGAACCACATCACCACAAACACTGGTCATGGTAGGTATCTTCAAATATTTGAGACTGTCATGTGAAACGAGATTTAATTAGATTTACTCTGTTAACTCCACAAGACAGCACAAAGAACAATAAAAAGAAGTTCTAGGGGAGGCTAATTTTTTGCCTTGATACAGGGAACTCTTGAACATTTAAAACTCTTTATAAATGGGCGGGTGCAGACTGCTCTGCTAAGTAACAAACTCCCAGTTTCTAGAAGTGTTTAAACAGGGTCAGGGTGACCTCTATCAAGATTAATATAGATGGAATTGTTGCTCTGGTGCAAAGATTTGCTTATGTGATCTCATAAATTCATTCCAATTCCAAGATGAAGTGACTCCTTATACTTGGTTGATGAGAAGGTATAGTCCCTTCCAAATCAACTTGTTTATTTTTCAAATTCTCTGATGGTTAAGAAAGAATTTTACTCTTATTTCCAGTTGTCCTCTGTATTCCCTTGAATAGAAAAAAAAAATGAATTTCAGAAGAGCTCTTCAGTATTTTCTGTGATATGATTACCTCAGGCAGTGTTACAAGTGCAATTAAAATTCTGTTTGCATTCCTTGAAATATAGATAAGCATTGCAGAGTGTGATCATTCTGAAACATCAGATTCGAGTAGTTATGCAGTCGAGGCTGGTAACAATCTGAGTTATTCTAGATCCAGGATTTTGAGATGAAGACGAATTCCCTGTAAAGATTGTTATACTTCAGGCTATAAGGTTACACGTGTTCTAGAACAAGTTTGTGGTCTCGCAGAAAAAACAAAGCTGAGGAGATTGTGGCGAGGATTTAGCTATTTACTGTGTGTAGATGCTTGTTCTCACAAAGCAATCTGGATTTTATTTTAAAATAAACATTACAAATGTGTGTTCCAAAGCCAGGCAGAGACCCACTTCCATATCAATTGAGTAAAACAGAGCTGAGAGCTGTAAAAAAATAGAAGCCTAGTGCTGCCTTCCAAGAGTCAGTAAGAGTAATAACTCACATTATCAGAAAGGCCAGTACAAAATTACTAGTGCAAAGAACAAGTAAAGACTTCCTGCTTTTTCTCTTTGGCTTTCTTGCTACCAATTTAAGATCAAGATCTTAGAAGGAATTACATTCCATCTTAGGTAGAACTGACAGAAACACATTTTCAATTACCAGCAGGTGACAATAGAACAACAATGTCAGTAGTTTTTTAAACAATGTTATTTCTTGCTTTACAAAGGTGACTATTTATAAATGACTGGACAAGATCTCTAACAAACAATATTACTCTTTTCAAAAACTATAAATGCTATATTTTTGGATACTGGTACATTTAATTTACACTTTTCTGATTTCTTAAGAGTCCAAAGGGAGAAAAAGTCACTCTTACAGAATTATTTGACTTAAAAAAATATTAAATACCAAGTACTACTCAAGGGGATCTATTATAATAAACATGGTTATTATGCATTTCCATTTAAGGGAAGTAGAATTCATAATTCCATCTTGTTTTTGCAATGTCATATTTCTTAGGACCCATTTAAACATTTGAATATGAACAAATATAAATAAAATGATGAATGAAATTAATATAAGTAAATGACGCAGGTTCTATGAGGCAAACTTGTGGCCAAACCTCATAATTTTTCTCCTGCATCATTTCCCTCTGTCACTCCAAAAGCCCCAAATAACACTCAGAAACATATTTCAGTGACTCAAATCAAAAACTTGCTTTTTCTCAAGTTATTCTACAAATTGGACTGGTACTCAGATTAATATTAACCTGTTTTCTCTTTGTAGACTTGGATTTTCAGTCAAGTTATTTGTAAGTTAAAAGCAGCTTCACCAGAAAAGGATTTCAGGGGGCTTCATATTATTCTTCTAAAAGATAGATACAAAAATCACTCTATATTCTTCTTTGTCTTGGAATATTTTTCCTAACAGCTCCCAATTGTTTGGAGCATTTTAAGACATGAATTAACGTTCACATAGTTAACTTAGATTATCTCTCATCTAAGCTGAAGGTTTTAACGATGCCAAATTATCTCACCACCTTTTCCCTCCCTTGATTCCATTAACCTTAGGATTTCAAAGCAATCTAATTTTGGATAAATTGCTTTCCTGTGTTTTGGCTGCTAGCTTTTGACAAACGTGTTTTAAGTTTCACTCAAAGGCTAATTTTTCTTATTTTAACCACTGAATGCTTTACAAATTATGCTGGCAAGATGTCTTTTATTTTTCAAGTTTTAGTTACTCAGAAATTATAATTTTCTAAAGCTAAAAAAAGCTTGAAAACTTGATATGGAGCTAAATATCATTGACTCGATTAAGTTGTTAAGAATTTATTATTAGGAAAACTTGTTTAGAGTTATTTTCTAGCTTTGCTCTGAAAATACTGGCACATTTAATAACATTTTGTTTATTGGTGAGAATGACCAAATCTTTAGAAACATTCACATTTTTGCTGTGGGAATACAAAGTTAGCAGACTCTCCATTCCAGAAGTTGCCAGCCACACATCCATCCATACACACATACACACACACACACACACACATTCGAGTAAGAAAGAAGAATAGTTGAATTTCTTTTTTATTTTCTTTCTTTCTTTTCTTTTATGAATAGCCATTTAAGGTACTCATAGAAGAAACTGTCAGCTAAGAAATATTTATTAAGTACCATGACATTGTATTAGACATTGTGATGGATAAAAGCAAAGAAACATAAGACATTTGCTTACCATAACCATCTAGTTAGGAAAATAGACCCGTCCTCTCCCAACTGAAACAAGTCGTCATAGATGAAATTTGAGGAGTAATAATAATATAACAACAGCTACTAATCTTGAACTCTTTCTGTTGGACTGACACTGGACCAAGAGTTTCACAAGAATTATCTCATTTGATCCTCATGTCAGTAACAAGGGCCGTGCTATTCCCATCTTACAGATGAGAAAACATAGTCTGAGAGGTTAGGTAGTTTACCCAAAGATATACAGCCAGTGCTCAGCAACAATTAAAATCTACATTGGAGTCCAAAGCTCATGCTTTTATACTTTTTGTTAATGTTGCATTTCAGAATATTCTAAATGTAGTGTTTCAAAGATGGGAGAGATCACTTTCAGGGACAACTTCACAGAGATGAAGGGTGACTGAATGATGGTAGGCATAGATCCTGGGAAATCTATTTTAGGCAGCTGGAAATATATACACCAAAGCATGAGGTTGCGAGTGTAAAAATTTGGGGGGCGTAGTGGTTAAGTTCAGCGTACTGCACTTCAGCACCCCGAGTTCACAGGTTCGGATCCTGGGCACAGACCTACACCACTCATCAGCCATGCTGTCGTGGTGCCCCACGTACAAAATAGAGGAAGACTGGCACACATGTTAGCTCAGGGCTAATCTTCCTCAAGCAAAAAAAAGGAGGGGGATTAGCAACCGATATTGGCTCAGGACTAATCTTCCTCAGCAAAAAAAAAAAAAAAAGAAAAGAAAGAAAAGAAAAACTGGGGGAGACCAACAGCTAGTCCAGTTTTGCTAGAGTATAGGGGATTGGAAAAGCTGGGTGAGATAAAAGGAAAGACAATGGGTAGTTTTTAATACGTAATGTGTGTTTATTAGGAATTTGAGAAATTAGAGGTAGAACATGAGAAATAATTAATAAAAATTTAGCCCCATGTATCTGGAGTTTAGAGAAATCTCAAATTATTATCTGAGGCCAATTATATTTTTAATGTTCTTTGTTTTTCTTCTCAAGCGAACAGTCATTACTGTAAGGCGAGATCTCCAAAGTAATTTGTGTTTCTTTGGTAAGAGAATATAAAAATGTAAAATGCTTTAGTAAATCAATTAATTCTTAATTGTGTGCTATCTTAGAATATTAAAATATATATTTAACATACCTAGAAATATCGTACAGAAATGAACAATGGATTGCTTATTCACACCATCTCATTATGTATAATTGTCCAGAAAGAATTTGTCCATTTTCACTGAATACCACGCTTTTTTATCTGTTTTAAAAGGTCTACGTAAATACTAGAGAACAATATTTTATTCACGGCAAGACTGAGGTCCATTCTTGTTGATCGTATGGACCTCTTGTATATCCAAATCCATTTGGAACTATTTGATTGCTTTGTTTTGCCCTTACCAAGATATATATTTTTTGTGTCTACATTCTTATCCTCAGTACAAGAATTGGAAATATACGAATGGTTTTGTATATATTATTTTCTCATTCGGTTATTGGTGATTATTTCAAAATGCTTAATTAAACCTTTATCAATTCTCAGAATTCATTTGCTACTAAAATGAAAGAAGTCTGAATTTTTTGGCCCTTTTTTCCTCCTCTTTTCCCATTTTGAATGACTTAAAAATTATTTTGCGAGGATAAATCTTGTTTGCCATACCATTGAGTCAGGGAAAGATTTTAGATCAAAGTCGTCTGATCAGAAAGGAAGAATATAAACAAGCGCAATGACGTGTGAAAGCTTCTAATGAAATTCAAATATAATGTAATTTACTAGTGCCAGAAGTGCGAAATTTGTATAATTTGCATGGCAAGTGCAGGGTTAATAAACGAAAGGAAAAAGCAGAAAAGCAGCTTTCAGAGCAGCAGAGATGTAGGCACGAAGCATTTCACCGAGCCTCTCGGAAACGGGAGTTGATCAAGCAATTAATATAGTTAAAAACACAAAAGCACCCTTGGATCTTAATCTACCTAAGGAAAGTGATCCAAACCAAATACGTAAAATTGATTGACTAAGACGACTTGCCAGTGAGGTGGAAAAGTCTCATAAAAATCCAGAAATGGAATACAAGGAACAAGGTCATTTGGCTCATCCTTCTGTCAGCACTGAATTATTTCATAGCGATTAAACTCAGTTCAGTTGACCAGGGAGTTAGTTCATTAGTGCTAATGAATCCACATTGAAACTCTGGCTAGAGCAATAAACTTTCCATTTTTTCATTTTCTTCCTATCCCACTCCCCATCCCCCCAACCACACCCATGCGAATATTTTTTATTGTAAGAGTGATAGTCAGTACCAAGCATTGGAAAGACCACTAAACAAGTAATTTCAGAAGACCTGAGTTTTTCTTTTATGAGCTTCAGTTACTGAAAATACCAATGGTATTATATTTTGTGATTCTAATGAAATAACGCTAATGTTACCTCAGTCCCTCATCTTGGGCAATGTTAATTCCAATGTTAACTCCAATAAGCTTTGGGAGTCTAGGAACAGGGTCTGCATTTGCTTACCCTGTATCCCCAGAGCCCTGCAAGTTGCCTCTACACAGTCAGTGCTCAATTAATATTTGTTGGAAAAAAATCAAAAATTGAATGTATAAGATGCATCTATACTTCATTTATACTTCTGTGCTATGTAAAGCCACAGAATACCTACCTTCCTTGAGGATCAACTTTCCTGAAAAGTTTGAGAGGAAAGTTAAGTAATTTAACAAGGGTAATTAAAGTAGGTCTATATTAAAACAAGTTTGGATTATTTATGGATAGAAGGCAAAATTCACATGAGTTGGTAAGATTAAAACTTGAGTCTTCAAAGGAATTTCACCAGGCAGCTGCTTCCAGCATTGCCCTCAGATCTCTTCCCCTACCATGAGAGGATCTTCAGGGGGAAAATGGGTGAATCACAGAGTAGATGAACATTCTATAAAAAGGCTTAAAGTTTAAGACTCATAGAAGACAGCTTTATGATCATCAGGACAGGTATTTGATAATTCAACAAACATTTCAGAGTGAAGACCATGACTTGCTCATTTCGCGCCCTAGCACTGCTACCCTCTTGCATACAGGAGTATTGCAAGTCACTAGATTAGGTGATTTAGAAGATCGTGTAGGAAATGATAAGATTCTTTTTCCTTCTACCCTCCTAGGTTCTCCAGTTGGGGCCCTGTAAAATTAGACCACAAAAGGCTAATAAGAGAAAAACAAAGTTTATTAACACGTGTGGCACATATCACGTGGGAGAAACCTCACGATGACTAACTCAAAGAGCTGGTTAGAACTTAAGATTACGTATCATCTTAGCAAGGAACAATTAATTTGTAGAGAAGTGACAAGACAAAAGAAAAGAGTTTTAGGCTTCCAAGGGGGGCAAACTGTGGAAAAGTGAATACATAGGGCAAACCAATGGAGCAGGGTTTGTTTGTGCAGGTCCATCTTGGTGCCAGTTTTCCTTTCTTCCACCCCCCATGGCCATAAAACTTCCTCAAGGGGAGATTTACGGCAGTCCCCATTTTTCAGAAGTTTCTGCTTTTAATCTGGTAAGAGATGCTCTGGGAAGGCATCTTTCTGTATCTATTGATTCTCATTTGCTTCCAGCTTATGCCAAATTGGCCTGTTTGGAGAAGGCATATTTTGGTCCCCTATAAGAGAAAAGCGACAATGTGGATCAACCCTAAGCACTTAGAGCCCAGGAGGAGCAATGTTATGAGGGGTTCAGATGGGGTTCGAGGCATGTGATGTATCTAGTCCAAAATGAACTAAATGTGGCTGCTTGTGGGAGACTCAAGGACAAGGCTACACATTCTGACTATTCTGCCATGGGGCGATGAGACCAGCCGAGTAGTACTCACCTTCACAGTCTTTGTTATTTGAGTGCTGGGTTCTTGTGTGTGCCTGAGCATGTGTGTGTTTACAAACACAGCACCACATCCTGGTAAAATGAGGGCCAGCTGAGACAGGGCTGACAAAGTGCCAGTGTGGCCCTGCTCTGCTTGGTTGCAGGGGCAGGTGTGGGGCTGTGCCTTTCTTTGGAGGGACCGAGTGCCTAAGGACGAAAAAATCTGGTTGATTCTTGACAGCTGGATGCTCATAATGCCCAGTATCACCCTCATCAGAGTCACTTGAGCAAGCAAGAAATTATATTTAGGAAGGTCTGCTAGGTGACTCTAAAAGAGCTGCTAGGACTGAGCGGAGAGCAGCTGTGAGCCTGTGGGGGCTATGTACTATCATGACTGCAGCAGGATGTGGAGAAGACAGAAACCAAGCGAGGGGCTCAGCATTGATCTGAAGTCAATGTATAATCAGCTCCCAGCTGCTGCCAGCTGCTCCTAGAGATGACAGGACACTGGCTGGTGTGAGCAGACTCCTCATTGAAACCAAGAAACACAGCTGGCTTCATCGGACATAGGACCTATACAGTTGCACAGGGCCCCTGCTTAAAACAGCTTCATGTGGTCTAATGCTCTGCTATTCCAAAATTCTTAATAATTTTATCTTTGAACTTGTGTTTGGCAAATGAAATTCAATGGAACAATGCAGCATGCCCATGAGCACGGGAGACACAGTGCCATACGCATGTCTGCCATTGACATAGAGCCTTCACAATGTCCCATGAGCACAGAATTCCAGTGGGCCCATGATGAGTGGGAGTTGGGTGAGACTCAATGTGAGTACAAAGTCAGTCTGTTATGTCCATGACCAAGTAAGTGGGGGTGGTGACAGTCCTGAGAGGCCACTCTTTCCATTTGAACACAGGAAGAAGGTGATGGTGGTCTCTAAGAAACATGAACGACCAAGGAACTCTATCATATTCTTTCTTACGCATGTTAACTCCTTATATTAGCCAAATACATACAATGGCATAGAAGGACAAGGAAAGATAGGGCAAACCATAGCTCCCTTCCCTTTCAATCCCTCCTTACTCATTAGCGAGCTGAAGGCAGAGTGTTGTTAGAATGGGCACATAATCAAAAATCAAAATAAAAACAGTTGATTTAGTTTTGTGCAGAATTTCCACTGTTCTGGTAAGAACAAAATACATATGCATGTACGATTTTTGTACTTTCGGTGATTCTGCATACTAGTTAAATGCTCTTATATTTTTTTGCATTTAAAACTCGTAATGCACAACATAAAGATAAACAGTACATGGTAATGATTTAAAATTATAATTTTTCTTTACTTAGAAAAACATGAAATAACATAAAAAACACCATGACAAGTTGAGAGAAAGATTATAGAAGAAAGTAAAAAGCTGTATATTTTAGTACCTTTAATGTCACTTTTTTCTTGCTTTTTGAACAAAGGGCCTGACATTTTCATTTTGCACTGAGTCTCCAAAATTCCGTAGCTGGCCTTGTCCCAAACAGACAGTAAGAAATCATCTACTTATTCCTCTATGGAGTGATAAATGATGTGATTATATAAAGATTCTCAATAGAATGAATTCATTAGTGTTCTTTCTTCCCAACCAATAAGCAACAGCTTCTAAGAGTAGATATTCATAGCAGATGTAGGAAAAGAGGGGCTGAAATTCCAGGCCAGCTCACTGAGTTCCCTTTGATTTCCTTGAGCCTTTCCCAGGAGATAGATTATTTTGTTTCTCTTAAATTCACAAATGTGATTCCAAATACTTTGAGATATTGATATTTTAAATAGGAAATTTTATATACTTCAGCAGTGATGTGCAAAAATCATAATTTTTCCTAACAGCACCCATGATATTCATTGGTATCTAACTGTCAAAATGCATCCCTGGGAAGCCCAGGGCCATGGTGGAAAGAGGACCATGAGAGTTTCCTGCAGTGTTTCGCTGCTAACCTGGTTCCAGGCCTCCATCCACAGCAACAATCTTCAATCTGCTAATCAGTTTCTTGTCTGGTGCTGACTCAGAGAAACAATCTGTGCCTTTGTATATACGTACATTAATTGCACGGCTAGCTTTTTTAAATTCCTGGGTATCTGTATATGGGAAAGATTTTAATGTTCATAGTCTCTTGTTCTGACATTTCCTTAGATATTCAGTGTCTTCTGACACCACCCTCGATGTTTCAGCATCTCTAAGAATTGTTGCCCAAAATTGAGTGATTTAACTCTCCTTGTAAGTGGACATTGATTAGTAAGGACACCATCCATCTTGATAAAATATCTGTGTTTTCTCCCCTCGTTTTTGTTTCCAGTCTACACTGGAACTGGTGAACTTATTTTACAGCTCTCAGAGTTCTGTTCTCCTAATGGATGCAAAGATCAACAGAGACAGACGAGATCTTAAAGCTGTCTTCTTCACACTTTCTATAGCTGACATTTAAGAAAAATAGTGACTATGTCATGCATCTGTGGTCTAAAGTAGGAGTCGGCAAGCTTTCTGTAAAGAGCTGTAAATATTTTGGGCTTTATAGGGCACATGGTCTCTATTGCTACTACATTACTCCCCTCCGCCATTGTCACATGAAAGCTGCCATAGACGATATGTAAATGAATGAATGTGGCTGTGTTCCAATGAAACTATTTTTTTTATTTTAACAAAAACAGTTGACAGGCTGGATTTGGCCCAGAGTCCATAGTTTTCTGATCCCTAGTCTAAAGCCATTGAGAAATTCTAGAAGGACTTTACATCTTAGAAAATTGCTTCTCAGTCTTCTTTACTCTATTTCTCTTCCTCTTTCTTTACTCACCTTATAAATGTGTTCCCAATGTTTCCATTCTCAGCTCTGTGGCCTTTGTCTTCCAAACACCCTCCCTGGTTGATCTCACCTAAATGCTTGGCTTCAGTGACCTCCCATAGGCTTTGATCTCTCTCACAAGAGCCAGAACCATGTACCAAATCTGCTAACTGGAAATCAGCACATTTATTTCCCAGAGGCATCCCAATCTGTCCATATTCAAAATATAACACATTGTCTTTCTCCGTATTGAACAACTTCTCTAGTTGGTGAGTCATATCATCCAGTTTCCCAACCAGATTCCCCGCTCTAATCATTATGAAGCCTCATTGCTTGGAATATGTCTTCCTTTGTCTCCTCTCCCTCTCTGCAATGCTCACCATCTTTTACTCAGTCCTCTGCCTCTTGCATCATCACCCCACCCTGCCACTCCCCACAATCAAGTCTCAATACAGCTGCCCAAATGATCTTTTAGAAATCCTTATCTGATCACATGGCTCAAAACCCTTCCACGGACACCTACATAAACCCCCCCAAATGACATATAAGCCCCTTTTATGACATTGCCCTTGCTGGATGCACATGCGAAGAGAAAGAGACGGAGAGAAACAGAGACAGACACATAGACATTGTACGATTAGGCAATTTGGGAGCATCCACATTCTGAAATCACAGTAACTACTCTCTGATAGCTTCTCGGGGAGAAATACGTGAATAGAGACCAAGACCGTAGGGAGCCAGGAAGTATCCTTTGCCTAGGTTAAGGAGGCTGAACTCCTCGCCTAAGTCTTCTCTGCCTCCTGCTGGCATTTCTGTAAGGGTCAAAAGGGAGGTGAGAGGAGAGGGATGAGGTTGTCAAGGGGTGCATTTCTTTACAGGAGGAACGGGCCTGCGGTCCATCAAGACCTCCGATTCTGTGAGAAGGGAGCCAATGGAGACACCGAAAGCCAGGCCTCCTGCCAAGGACATGCAGCCCCTAGACCCTTTGCACTCTGGCTACATGTAAAGAAGCATATGCCAAGTGCTGGAAGGGGAGAGAGCAAGGGAGGAGCCTAGTGGAAGAAGGATGGCAGCCCTTCTCTTAAGAGAGGATGGCGACAGTCGTTCTTGCCTTTCTTGGCCCCTAAGAGCCAGAGCAGAAAGAACTCCAGCATCTGGGACTGAGACCCCCAAACACTTCTGAGAATGTTTTCAATTCATTTTCTTCTTTGGGGTGAGTGAGAAGGGATGAGAGTGGGAGCTATGAGCTTTCCTTAACCAGCCTGTCTCTCTAGCATTACTCCTCAACCATCTCCTAAAAGTACCTTTGCTTTGGCTGTGAAGGGCACCTTATAGCTCCCCACTTCCTCCACACCCTGCTGTCCCTCCTACAGCGTTGAGCACGAGGTTCTGGCTGTTGGGGATCTCTCAGCCCTGGTCCACTCGGTGATTAACACATCATTCCTATCCAGCTCAGTGGCCTCCCCCTCTGCAGACCCTTCCTTGGGGCATCCAAATGGAATTTCTACACTCTCTTTTTTGCTATAGTGAAGTCCAATGCAGCATCTTTGATTATATTTAGTTTACTGTATTCTGATTACTTTATGTCTATTTCCCCTGGTAGTCTGTGAACTCCTGGATGGCAGGAACTTTGTCTTATGGGACTTTCTACCTCAATGGTATGACAGAATCTGGCACATTGTGTATCCTTAACAGAAATTTTTGAATGAATGAATGAAATACTCTATAGTCATGTGTCTCTTATCAACGGGGATACGTTCTGAGAAGTTTGTCGTTAGGTGATTTTGTCATTGTGTGAACATCATAGAGGGTACTTACACAAACCTAGATGGTATAGCCTACTACACATCTAGGCTATATGGTACTAATCTTACGGGACCACTGTAGTATATACTGCTCATCGTTGACCAAAACATTGTTATGCGGTGCATGACTAATTAGTTAGAAAGACTTGGGTTAGGAGTTCTTTTAAATTTCAATTTTAGAGTTCAATTGTGTAATTTTCTTTTATAACAAAGTAGAAGACTAGTCATTTATATGAGGGGATATACTTATTCTTTCAAATGATTACCAAATAAACATTTTCACTACGTTAAGTGTTAGAAAATATAGAAAAGTACAAAGAAGAATCTGGCCAAGATTTTAATAATATGACAATTGTCTTAGACGTATTATTCATCTTTCCTTCCATGTAGCGTCTTTAAAGTTTTGTGACTTCTTCAAAGCATTATATGTTGAGACAATGCTAATATGGAAAAGCACTTTGCTTATGCCCTGCTTAAAGACCTCAGCCAGGATGCTCTGACCTTTACTTTCTTGATAATTGGAAGGTGGCATCATTAACCGAACACCGCCCTGTTGGGATTATCTGTCATTATTTATCATGATGCTTTCAATCTTTTATATTTTCCTGTACCTGTATCTCTGTGTCCAATGTCACCTACCATGCTACGGACCTTAATATTTCTGCAGAGTTACTTACGTTCTTAACTTCCTTATCCTCGATCCACAAATCTCCGATGTTTATAAGCTTAGACAAATAATAAACAGTAGGATAACAGCTCCTCATTTCCTTTTTATGTTTTAGTTCTCTAAATAATTTTTACAACGTGAGATCGATATGCTTCTAAATATTTAATTTATGAGATAGTAGTGACATTGTCTTTGTATCATAATTTTATATTTTTTGAAAGTTTTTTTCAAGATTATATGAATAGAAGTAACTCTTCTTCAATAATTACCTGTGGAATGCGGTAATTATTTGTTTACATAATTATTGTTTTCCTATTGTATTTTTGCAAATAGAACCTGAAAATATTTATACTATGTAGAACTATACATATTTCAGCAAGATTTTCAGTCTTCCACTTCTTGATTGGTTTTCCCATTTACATTTGAATAGTTATAGATAATCCATTTCCATGAGGACTTTTGGGTTTGTATTTCTCTTAGGCATGCTTTACTTCTTTTAATGTGTACACAAATGTAATAAGAGAAAACCCAATAAAAATTATCAACTCTTCTGAGGAGCTAAATTTCACTGGCCATTCGTTAGGGTAGTTTAAGCTTCTTCATTGTCATGCAGCTTTTCATAATCTGTATTAAAATATATGTAAACGGGCAGTTTAAATTATTTTCTTTATAATTGATGTCATTAAGCCATAAGGAAAGCACATGGTCTTCTCTGAGAGATGTTACTTCGTGTTTATTCAATTATTCTATCAGCCCAAGATGTATTTCTTCTAAATACTGAAGTATTTCTACTTTTTAAAGTTGTTGAAATAGATTTTATAGGTTATATTAAATGAGTAAATCCTTCTGTACTAATTATAATAATTTTGTTGCTCTCAAATATTTAAAATTACTGTTGTTTTACATGCTTCTCCAATAATTAACTTATTCATTTATTTATTCAAAATCTTATTGATTTTGAATCGCCTAATTCAAACAGGCGATATAATGATTAACTGTATAGACTTTGGAATGGAGTTCAAATCCCACTTCCTGGGTAGGCATCTGTAAAATGAGGATAAATTATTCCGGATGGTGATAGTCACTACTTCATCAGATTATTGCAAAGGTTGACTGGGAAAATGCGTGTAAAATGTGCAGTTCATACACACGGTGGGCTCTCAGAGCATGTTAGCTATTAGCAACCTTGCTGGGTGCCAGATGTGATACACATTAATTTCTCCTTCCTTTCCTCTGAATAATAATTCCAGAAATCAGCATTTTTGTTTGTTTGTTTAAGTTCAACAGCAAAGCTATTACCTAGAGGCCTTAAAATTGCCACTGTTTGGGAAAAAATCAGTTAGGCAACACGAGTCCATTTCCTATATGACTCAATTGTAGCCAATATTCTGGCTGCATTAAGTGGCGTTTGACATAAAGATAATCTATACTGTGGCCCCATCATATTTGATGTATTGCTGGCATATTGTCTGGAGACTTTCCTCAGCTGTCTACATCAGTATGCGACTTTAAGTCTTGGCCTTTGAAAAACAATGATAGGAGCATCTACAAAGCCAAGATTCTTGGTCTTTCAGGACAGCCATTTCTGCTGTTCTCACCCAAGGGATTCAAACATTCAAGCTAATGACTTGAGAACATGGTTCTGCCCCTCCTGAGAATTCAGCCAAAACATCCCAAGCCTGGGCAGCCATTTAGAGCATTACTTTTAATATGACACATTCTGTGCTACAAAAATGCATCAGTCAAATGCAGCGTAGAGATACTTGACTCAATTACTGCTACACAGATAAGCCTGATTTCTTTCCCAAACAACAATCATGCTTTATAGAAATTCTAGAAATAACGGTTAATCTTTTGAAGGAAAAAGGTCTATTTGGAACTTGGCCATACACCATATTTAATATTAAATTTCAAGTAGATTAATGAGTTAAATGTAAAAAAAAAAAGAAGAAAAAAACCTTTAAAAAATTTCAAGTAATTACAGGGGGCCGGCCCGGTGGCGCAAGCGGTTAAGTGTGCGCGCTCCGCTGCGGCGGCCCGGGGTTCGCTGGTTCGGATCCCGGGCGCTCACCGACGCACTGCTTGGTAAGCCATGCTGTGGCGGCATCCCATATAAAGTGGAGGAAGATGGGCATAGATGTTAGCCCAGGGCCGTCTTCCTCAGCAAAAAAAAAAAAAGAGGAGGATTGGCGGATGTTAGCTCAGGGCTGATCTCCTCACAAAAAAAAAAAAAAAAAAAAAAAAAAAATTTCAAGTAATTACAGAGCTAAAAAAATTATTTGTAAATAGTTTTCTGATCTTTGGAGGGAGAAAGGCTTTCTAAATTCAGAATCAATGGAAGAGATCCCAAAGGAAAATATGGCCACATGTGACTAACTATAATATGCTTTTTTTAACTTTAATACTTTGAAACATTCAAAAATTAAAAGAAAAATTAGAAAAATATTGGCCAAAAATGACAAAGAAGGTTTATTATTCTTAATTTATAAAATTTCTTTACAAACCAATAATAAAATTATATTACCCTAACTGTAAATGGATTGTTCTAAACCAAAGCTAAAGAATGTAAATATTTATTTTCAAAATCAGGCTGTTAAAATTCCTTAGAGAGCCATCAAACTAAATAAATGTGTACATTTGGGCTTTTTTGAAAAATAGGATAATATTATTACCTGCTTCATGGAGTTTTCATGAGGACTGAATTAAGTAATACATACAAAGTATAGCATTCTACTACTAAGAAGAGGATGAAAAGAAAAGTTTTCTGTTTCCTGATTTCAGAGTATGTATAACTTCAGACCTCTAAACTTTAAGGGAGTCTGCACTAAGCCAATTGTATCCTAAATAGAAGCAGCCACTGTAGTTGGAAAAAAACATGTATAAATAAATGTATGAATACATCCTACCTGAGGATTTCACTCAGACCTTTGCTAATTGAAACACAAGTGATTCAACGCCCCAAGAAGCAAGCTCTATATTATTACTCAGTCAAGGCACGAACTGAAAAACAAGGCAAGCCCACCTTCCATCTGTGTAGCAATGATAATGGCTTGTCAGTTGTTCCAGGCTAGAAGCAGTAGAAAAAAGAATCCCCAAGCTTGATTGAAAGCATCCCAGGATATCGCCAATGACCTCAAAGGATGGCATGAGATTTTTAGAAAATTCCTTGAAAATTTTTATTTTAATCCAATTTGTTTAAAAATTTCAATATGTTTTATTAAGTACTATTAGGACAGTCTAAGAAGGCAAAAGTGGACCAACAAAATACTGAAACCACTACTCGAAGAAGAAATGAAATCACTGGCTGGGTCATGAAGTGAACTTCAGTGGTTCTAACACAAATTTTTTTTGCCTAATATATTCATTATATTTCTCTACATTTCCATTTTAATTATCATGAAGAAAAGGGAGCAGCCCTTTTTCCATGTGCCGTAATTTATACTTGCTCTAGCAAGATAAGTAATACCACTCCAAATACATCATAAACAAAATATTTATTAGGAAAGCCTCATTAGCATGCATTTCATTCTGATAATAAGGTTTAGGAATTTAAATTAATATCAGTGTTATTTGAGAACATGGCTATTAACATTTAATAATATTTAGCATTTATATAGTCCTTTGTGTTTCCAAAGTACTTTAGCCATTAATTAATTAAACTTCAAATTATCATTGTGAGCAGGTTCAGCTCATGGTTTCTTCAGTTATAAAATCGCATTCATAAATAGTTCAACTTTTTCAACTAGAAGTTCTCACTAACAATTATTTTCTTGAAAGTCCTTTCATACAGAGGGAGATTGCCAGGGTATCCAGGCAGGAATCTCTCAATTGCCACTTGTTAGCTGTGGGGACCAGAGATGGGCAACTAGCAGAGAGCTCTCTTTAAATCTGCTCAAAATGCCTTGATTCCTACTCCACTGCTGTTGCTCCCAATCCCCTTATCTTGCATCAAGACACACGGATCCAGCCAAAGGCTTAAAACAGACCGCATACTTAATACTTATCCATCTAAGACTACGTCACAAAAATGCCCTTTGACTCAAAACAAAATAGCTTTGAGCCAGGAACCATCCACACCTAGGGGGAAGGGTTACCCTCACTCTACAATATTTAATTACATGTATGCAGTAAAAATCCAAACTCCTCAGATCTGATAGTTAAACCTTCTACAATGTCCTATTTGACCTCCCACTTCTTCCCAACCTCCAGCTTTACTCATCCCCTCCCAACCGCAGAACGCAGTGACGTTTTACTCTGACATCATCACAACGAGCATGCGCAGGTCCATTCCTGGTGGTGGTAATGCAGACTTGAGGGGTGGCCTGGCGGCTCTTGGGGAGAAGATGCCAGGAAGATTCCTTTGTCAGCGTGAGGTCTCCGCTGGAAGGAGAATGGCAAATCAGGCTGCCGAGCATCTAAACCAGCGTGGGGCATCGGGCTGCTGTGTCATTGGCTTCCTGAGCCACTCCAGAGCCTCCTCAGCAGGGAAAGCTGTCATCTGCTTGCCCTTTTAGTCCTTGACTGTCGCCTTGGGCTCTTTGCCTTATACAGGGAATGCTCAGCTCTGCTAGGAGAGTCTCAAGGCTGGTTCTTTGCCTTATATTGTGGGTAGGGCAGAAGCCAGTCCCCAAGGGTCCATTCCTGAGGGGCCAGGGCAGAGAGCTCTAACCCCTTTCTCTGAAGGGTAATTATATCAAGGCTGAGCTGAGAAAAACTCCCGGAACATTCACACACTGATAGAAGAAAGCATAAATGTATTATCGGAAGGGAAAGAGAAAATTATTATCATCCATCAGAGTAGCGAAGAAGACAGGAAAAGAGTCTTAATGTGGCACCCTGTGGGTCTTAGCCCTGCTTTCTCTTGCTATCTACTGGATTCACAGGCCGATTTTTTAAATACAACCCAACACATTGGAGTAGCCAAGATAATGATGGCCCAGAGGTCACCAGGTTGAAATTGTTTTTAGACCAGATCAAAACAAATGTAACAAAATTTGTTTAAATAATAAAATGTGCTCAGCATTATATGGCCACATAAATCCCAAACATGCTATAAACTTATCCTTGAGGACTGAATTTTCTGGATTGTTGAGATGGCTCCTTTTCCATGAGTCTTCAGTAGTTACTAATTTAAAACCATCCTTGGGATCTTCAGTAAATATTTGCTTGAGAGAGAGAGAAGCCAAAACTTACCTTAACCTTAAAATTCGATGTATAAATGCTAAACTGATACCCTGACACACAACAGATGTTCAGATATTCATTTCCAAACCGAGCCCTCGCTCTACAATATTTAACTGCTCCCTATTGCTTATATGCAATACAAATTCAAACTCCTCAGATCTGATGTTTAAATTTTCTCCAATGTCATATGTGACTTCCCAATGCCCACCTTCACACATTCTCTCCCAACCTCAGCATACAAACTGTGTTTCAGGCAGGAGTAGTATATTTGACTACTCTTTGAATACACTGGCTGGCGTCCCAATCTCTGGGCTTTTATTTGAGCTATTTCCGTTACTCGAAATGTTCATATAGCGTTCAGTTGCTCTCACTACATTGCAAGATCCTTGAGGAGATGTACTAGGCATTATTCATTTTTTTATCCTCCACAGTGCTTATAGAGATTTTTGAACATGGTCGGCATTCATAAAATGCTTTTTAAAAAAGAATTGGATTGAAAAAAATGTCAGGTTTTTGTTTGTTTATTCTTCATGCCTACTGCTGACAAATGGCATTGAACTCCAAAGCATTTTATCTAAGGAAAGATTTGTAGCGTAAAGGATTTTTTTCAAATTTTTTTTTTTTTAATGTGGCCCAACAGAAATATGATGGCTTCTGGTCAGAAATAGGATGGATTCTAGTCAGAGAATCACCAAAAATGTAGGAAAACTAGCTAGGAATTTTTTTAAAAAAATGAAAGAAATTGGCTATGTTTAGGAAACTTTTTGGACAGGAAGCTCTCATTCATAAAAGTTCTGTATAAATGTATATATATGTTGTGCTTTTTTGTGCTCATACATAAAAGGACCAATCATATACGTATGAGTAGGAACTTGCACTTTCCAAAATGTGGGAAATTAGATTGTAAAAATTCCCACCTATGACCCAGATGATCCCTCTGTTTCAATGCTCCCACATGTGAGTCACAGTGGTTATCGCATCTAATTCAATCAACAGACAGCATCAATGTGGCTAATATATATACATATTTTTTTAATTGGAATTGGAGAAAAAAATGTTTAGTTTCTTTTTTTTAATTTGGGATTAAGTTCATTGGATTTTTTTCTCGTGAATAGAATTAAATAGAATAAATGCATTATGTTTTTAATCAATTTAATTTGACATTTAAAAAAAACATATTATTGGTCTCCGCTTTGTGTAGGGCACCAGGCCAGCTGCTGAGGACCTGAGGATAAAAATGTCTGTCCTGGATTTGAGGAGCTCACAGTCTAGCAGGAGGGCCAGATGTGCCAACAACTAACAATGTGATGTGTTCCATAAGAACAGTGAGAAAAAATACTGCAGGTGCACAGACCGAGGAGCAATGCATCCTGCCTTAAGAGGTTTAAAGAAAGACAAGCAGTGCTGAAGGCTAACTGTTGCTCTAGCTAGGCAGAGGCCAGCAGAGCTTTTTGCAAGAAGAAGAGCACAAACAAGAAAAGTTTACGGTGTTTGTGGAGACTAATAGATGCTTGTGTTGGGATCGAGGGCAAATTGAGTGGCAGGAGTGGTAAATTCAAAGGCCGGATAAACAACATCAATAAGTAAAGCAAGCCTTGCAGAGACTGAAGCAAACTGGAGAGTGTGCGTCTTGTCTAGAGAGACTGACAGCTCACGGCTCCGACAGACGTGTGATTGCCAGCTGAAATGCCGGCTCAGACTTGCCAGAATTTGGGGTTAAAAAACAGAAGACTAGAAATCTGGATTTTTATATGAAATCTATCAACTTTTAATTTTTGGAAAATGATTTAGAAATTTTAATATGATGTAATCATCAAACGAAACACATTTGTGGGTTAAGTCTGACCTGCTGATGGCCGGGGTAAGAAGCCTACCACACAGGTGACAAGGCTCAGAAGGTGGTTGGGGACAGGTTGGAAAAGAGAAAAATGAAGTTGTAAATGTGTTTTGCTTTTGTAGGTGATGAAGATGTTCATTATCTTGATTAATGTGATGGTTTCACCACCTGGACATAAGTCAAAACTTACTGTATACTTTAAATGTGTGTACTTTATTTTACGTCAAATATACCTTGATAAAGCTTTTTTTTTTGCTGAGGAAGATTCACCCTGAGCTAACATCTGTGCCAGTCTTCCTCTATTTTATATGTGGGTCACCGCCACAGCAGGGCTGCTGACAAGTGGTGTAGGTCCATGCTTGGGAACCAAACTTGGGCCCCCAAAGCAAATCACACCAGACTTAACCACTAGGCAATGGGGCCAGCCCCATAAAGCTATTTTCTTTCTTTCTTTTTTTTTTGGGGGGGTAAGGAAGATTAGCCCTAAGCTAACATCTGTTGCCAATCCTCCTCTTTTTAGAGGAAGATTGGCCCTGGGCTAACATCCGTGCCCACCTTCCTCTACTTTATATGTGAGACACCTGCCACAGCATGGCCTGATAGCGGTGCGTAGGTCCATGCCCTGGATCTGAACCCGTGAATCTCAGGCTGCCAAAGCGGAGTGCACGAACTTAACCACTACGCCACCAGGCCAGCCACCATAAAGTTATTTTTAAAAGTAAAAAAAAAAGAAATATGCCTTCCAACGTTAAAAAATAATAAAATTAAAATAAATGCGTTTCCTACTTACAAAGGCTTTCCAGCATCACTTAGCTTCTTACCTGATTGAAGGTGGCTCGAGGTAAAAGAACACCAGACAATGGAGTTAAGTCGCTGAGTTTTTTAGTCTCTTGTTTCTAAGAAATTAAGATCTAAGAGAATCATACAAGGTAGGAGAAGAAAGACCAAACATAGGTAGGGGGAACATGGATGGTAGACGCAAGAAAACAGTCCAGTCTGATCTGGCTGGTTTCTGCATCCTGCACTGTTTCTATGGGATTTGTTTGGCTATAGTTTCTTCCCCATACCTCCTGAAGTCCTTATGTTGGACCCATCATAAAAAGAGTAAGCCCTGATGTGAATAAAGAATGAGTATTGCTCTAAAGCAGAGCAGATTACTGTTAATCAGCTCACTCTCCAGGCTGTTACAAATTCAGCTGCAATATGCCTACTTAAGACAGGAAGAGGATCCAATGGTGATTTGTGGTGGTGAAATTTTCTGATGAGCCCATTTTCTTCTTTTTCATAAGCTAAACTAATTAATTAATTAGCATAGTATGTTTTATTTGATTATCTATAATACATATATGCTTTCTCGAGAAATATATTCAAGCAAAAGACAGAGAAAGCTCCTAACTGATCTCTCCTATGAGATGTCTCTTCAGGGATTTATATCATCTCTTCCTTCAAGTGAAGTTAAATTCCATAAAAGAAGAAATTATGCCTTATCCTATATACAATGGATTTTTTTTCTCCCATTTTTCTTCTTGAGTGAAGAGGCAGCGATAGAAAATAAAAAGTCAGGTTCAGAATTATATTAAACCCTTGTAATTTGTGAGCTGTTATGTTAGTGATGAAATTGTATCTAGTATAAATTCTTAGCACAATGGATACAGTTCTGCTCGATGACTCCCATTAACATTAATAAGAGCTGTGCTGTTAAATTCCACAAATCACATGACAAATTATCTACACTGAATGTTAAACCATGGGAAAAGATAGCAAATAGGAGGGGACTGGATAGGTCAAATGGTAGGTAATAGGATGTATCAAAGCTAAGCTGCTAGGAAGGTTACTAGGGAGTGAACATTGGTCAAACAATTGCATTTATAAATGTAGAGCAGGTTGGCTAGACACCAGTGTGTACAGTCAGGCAGAAATATTTCACTCTGGATTTTCCACTTACTCACTTTGAGATCTTGGAAAAGTCGTTGATTTCTCTAAGTCACATCTCATGACATAAAGTGAGTACGGTGCTTGGTATTTAATAAACACACAGCAAAAGGTAGCTGATGTTGTTACAGATTCATAGGAAAGATTCTTCAATGTCATCTCATCCTACCAACCCATTTTACAGAGGAACATATTGAGACTATAGATGAAGTGTTCCTTGCCTAGGCTCACACAACTAGCTAGAAACAGCTGGGAATAGCATGGGAAACCATGAACTTTTATCCCCTTTGTTTATATTTTATTTTACAGGTAATATCTGTCTTTTTTAGTGCAGCTTTATTGAAGTATAATTGTCATACAACATACCATAGTTCTTTAAAATGTACAATTTGGTGAGCTTTGGCATATATACAAAACCGTGAAACAACCACAATCAAGATAATGAAATATCCTTCACTCCCAAAAGCTTCTTCCTTCTCCAGTGTAATCCATTTCTATCCTCCTCTACTGCGTATGGACAAGAGCTGACCTCTCTTCCATCATTATAGATTATTTTTCATTTTCTAGGTTTTTAGATAAATGGAATCAAATATGTACATATATAGCACACTGTCTTTTTTTTTGTCTGGCTTCTTTTACTCAGAAAAATTGTTTGAGATTCATCCATGTTGTTGCATTTATCCATCTTCCCCTCAGTTTTATTCCTGAGTGGTATCCCATACCACAATTTGCTCATTCATTAACCTGTTGATAGATGTTTTGGTTATTTCCAGTTTGGGGCTGTTATAGATAAATCTTCTGTGAACGTTTGTGTACAAGTCTTTGTAGGACGTATGTTTTCATTTCTCCTGGGTAAATACAAAGAGTGGATTGACTGTGTCTTATGGAAGGGAGATGTTTAGCTTTTTAAGAAACTGCCGAACTGTTTTTCTTAAGTGAATATGCCATTCTGTATTCCTACCAGCAATGTATTCCTACCAGCAGTGTATGAGTTCTAGTTGTTCCACATCTCTGCAGACATGTGTAATAGTCAGTGTATTAATTTTCTATTGCAATGTAACAAATTTCCACAAACTTGGTGACTTAAAACAACACACATCTATTAGCTCACAGTACTGTAGGTTAGAAATCCAGACTCAGTGTGAGTGTGCTGGATTCACTTAGATTCTCACAAGGCTAAAATCAAGATGTTCTCCAGCCTGCATTCACACCAGGAGCTCAGATTCCTCTCCAAGCTCACACGGTGGGGCAGAATTCAGTTCCCTGATGTTGTGGAAGTGAGGTCCCTACTTCCTTGCTGGCCATCGGCCATGGGCTGTTCTTAACTCCTACAGGCTCCCTGCGTTCTTGACATGTGGCCACACTCCGTCTTCAAACCTAGCAGTGGAGCATAGTAGCTTCTCTTGCTTCTGATCTCTCTGATTTCCCCCATACTGACTTCTAGATCCAGATTCAAAGGACTCATGTGATTAGGTAAGGCCAATCCAGATAATCCCCCTAGCATGAGGTCAACTGACTTGACTTGTAATTATATCCACCAAAGTCCTTTTGCCACAAGAGTACTATTTCATCATATGTCCAGGTTCCACCCACACTCAAGGGGAGGAGATTACACAAGAGCAGTATATAAAGGCAAGGGCTCTTTGGGGTCATCTTAGAATTCTGCCTACCATGTTATTTTTAGTTTTAATGTAGTGGTATTTCACGGTAATTTTAATTTGCTTTCCCCTAATGACTAATGAGATTAAGTATCTTTTTATCTTTTCACTTGCAATCTGATTATCTCCTTTGGTGAAGTGTCTGTTTGAAGTTTACCCATTTTTTTATTGTGTTGTTTGTCTTCTTATTATTGATTTTTAAAAGTTCTTTATATATTGTAGATGCATGTCTTTTGTCATATATATGATTGCACACATTTTCTCCCAGTCTTTGGCTTGTTTTTTCATTTGCATAACAGTGTCTTTAAAGAGTGAAACTTCTTAATTTTGATAAAGCCTAATTTATTGAGTTTTTAAAATAGTTTGCAGGGTTTTTGTGTCATATTTAAGACATCTTTGCCAAAACCAAGGTTAATTCTCTCCTGTTTTTTCTTACACAGTTTTATAGTTTTATGTCTAACATTTAGGTCTGTGATCCATTTTGACTTAATTTCTGTATGTGGTATAAGGAAAGGGTTAAGGTTCATATTTTGCATATGGATACCTAATTGCTCTAACACCATTTATTGAAATGATACTCCTTTCCCTATTGAATTGTCTTGGCACTTGTTTTGAAAATCAATTGTCCGTGTGTGTGTCAACATCTGACTGTTTTCTGCTGTGTGAATATCGTTCAGCCAATACAACATTGTCTTGATTGCTGGTGGATTTATAACTCTTGAAATCAGGTAACATTAGTTCTTTACTCTTCTTTTTCAAAACTGTTTTGGTTATTCTAAATACTTTTCCTTTACATATACATTTTAGAGTTAGCATGTACATTTCTACAGAAAATATGCTTGGATCTTGATTGAAATTGTGGTAAATCTATGGATCAATTTGGGTAAAACTGATATCCTAAGACTATTGAGTCTTCTGATCAGTGAACATGCTATACCTTTCTATTTATTTTGGTCTTTTATTTTTCACCATAAAATTTTGAGATTTTGAGTGTACATGTCTTGCGAATCTCTTGTCAGTTTATCCCTGAGTATTTCCTATTTTTGATGGTATTGTTTTTTTAATTTCAACTTCTATTTGTGGATAGTAAATGGAAATTCAATTTACTTCTTACTTTCCAATGTGGATACATTGTATTTCTTTTTCTTGTCTTATTGCACTGGCTAGGACCAGCAATACACTATAGAATAGAAATGGTAAGAACACACATCATTAATTCTCATGGGAAAGCATCCAGACTTTCACCATTAAGTTAATGTGGCTGTAGATTTTTCCTAGATGTCTTTTATCAGATGAAAGAAATTCCCCTCTCTTTCTTGTTTGCTGAGAGTTTTTTTTTTTAATCATAAATCAGTGTTGAATTTTCTCACATGTTTTTTCCACATCTATTGTACTCATATGATTTTTCTTCCTTCAGCCCTTGATATGGTGAATTATATTGTGTTAGCCTGTTAATGTGATGAATTACATATTAAATTGATCTTGCATTTCTGAGATAACCTCTACTTTGTCATGATACATTATACTTTTATATATTGTTGCAATTTATTCATTAAAATCTCATTAAGAACATACATGTCTGTGTTCATAGGGGATGTAGAGGTCATTGATTTAAATTGTTTCTTCATTTCTAATATAAGCATTTAATGTTATAAAATTCCTTTAAGCATTGAATAACTGCATGCCCCATAATTCTTCATGTAATATTTCAATTTTCATACAATTCAAAATACTTTCTAATTTCCTTTGACTCATGCATTACTTAAGAGTGCACTGTTTATTTTCAAAATTCAAGAAATGTCCAGCTATCTTCCTGTTACTGATTTCTAATTTAATTCCATTTTGCTCAAAAAACATACTTTTTATAATTTCAATGCTTCACAATTTATTGGAAGTTTTTATGGCTCAGGATATGGCCTATCTTGGTAAACATTCTGTGTGCACTTGATGATAACATGTATTCTGCTGCTGGTGGTTATAGGGCTGCATAAATATCAATTAGGTCAAGTTGTTTGCTAATATTGTTAAAGTCCTCTATATCTTTGGTTTTTATGTCCACTCAGCCAATCAATTGTTGAGAAAAAGATGCTGACATCTTCAGCTATAATTGCCGATTTATCTATTTCTCTTTTCAGTCCCATCAGTTTTGCTTTAGATATTTTGAAGCTTTGTTACTAGGTGCATAAACATGTACCTCTTAATGAATTAATTCTTTATTGCTATGAAATGATCTTTATCTTTGGTAATATTCTTTGCTCTGAAATTTTCTTTACCTGATATTAATATAGCTACTTCAGCTTTCTTTTGCTTAACATTAGCATGGTATATCAATTTCCATTCGTTTGCTTTTAACCTATTTATTTCTTTATAATTAAAATGGGTATCTTACAGACATGCTTTTTTAAATCCAATCTGATAATTTCTACCTTTTAATTGAGGTGTTTAAAACATATACCTTGAATGTAAATATTAATTTGTTTGAGTATTAATCTACCATCCTGCAATAGTTTTTATTTATTCTATCTATTGTTCATTTTGTTTTTCTTCTCTTCTGCCTTCTTTCAAATGAATTGAGTATTTTAATGATTCCATTTTATCACCTGTATTATTATAATCCAATGCGTTTTTCATCTCAAACTTTGCATTTTCAAGTCTAGAAGTTCAATTTGGGTCCTCTTTTATCTTTATATTTCTCCTTGACATGCTTTCCTCTACCTTTGTGAACACATCAAGCATAGTGACAGTTTTTAAAAAGTCTTTGTATCCTAATCCTATCATATTTTCTACTTCTGTGTCTTTTCTAATGATTGAGTTTTATCCTCACTATGGATCTTTTTTTTTCCTGCTTCTTCGCTTGCCTCCTAATTTCTGAATAGATGCCAGACATTGTGAATTTATGCCATTAGATACTGAATTCTTTTAAATATTTTTGAGCTTTGTTTTGGGATGTAGTTTAGGTACATGGGAACACATTGATCCTTATAATCTTGCTTTTAAGTTTTGATAGGCAAGACAAGAGCAGTCTTTAATCTAGGGTTAATTTGGCTCCACTACAGAGACAATATCCTTCTGAGTACTAAACTGATACCTGTACATTATGAGATTTTTCCACTATAGTTGCTGAGAATGAGAACAATTCCCCCCTTGGTGTGACTCTTTTCCTTTCTCGTGATTCTTTTTCTGACTTTAAGTAGTTTCCTTACAGCAGGTGCCTCCTAGTACCAAGCTGGAGAAGCCAGAGGAATCCCCTGCAGATCTTTGACTCACTCTCTGTGCCACTTTCTTCTCTCTGATACTCTGCCCTGCTAGTTCTAGCCATCTTGTACTCCCCAAATTCTCAACTCTGTCTCCTCAACACAGGGCTTCTGCCAGGCTCAATTTGGGCCCCCCTTCCCTTTACTGCAGCCTAGAAAACTCACTCTAGGCAGTCAATTGAGACCTTGTCAAGCTCATCTCATTTATTCTCATTCTCTTGAGGATTACTGTCCTGCGCTTCCTGTTGTCCAATGTCTGACACCATGGCTTCACATGTTTTGTCTAGTTTACCAGGTGTTTAAAATGGGAGGGTAAATCTGACCTCAGTATCTCCATCACGGCTGGAAGAAGAAGTCTATGTGTTGATTCTTAATAAAAAATAAAAATCAATAATGCAGAAAAGTAAAAATACAAATAAAGTTACTTGAAATTTTCTAAGCCAGAAATAATCACCATTAATAATTTCCCTTAATTTTTTATACACACACTCGGCAAATAAAATATTCTTTTTTTTTTTTTTTGGTGAGGAAGATTGGCCCTGAGCTAACACTTGTTGCCAATCCTCCTCTTTTTTGCTTGAGGAAGATTGGCCCTGAGCTAACATCTGAGCCAATCTTCCTCTGTTTTTTGTATGTGGGATGCCTCCACAGCATGGCTTTGATGAATGGTGTAGGTCCACACCTGGGATCCGAACCCGTGAGCCCTGGGCCACTGAAGCAGAGCATGCTGAACTTAACCACTATGCCACTGGGCCAGCTCCAAATAAAATATTCTATAACTTGCCTTTCAAGTCAAGTTATAGAATAAAAATAGGTTTTCATCATCAATTTTAATGACCACATAGCATTCTAGTGAATGGATGCATTACGATCTATTTAACTCATCCCCTATTACTGGACAGTTATGTTTTTTCAGCTTATTGACATTTTAGAAAGTGCTCTGATAAACTCCAGTAACTCAAACCTATAGTCCGTTGCTTTTTGCCCTGACACTGAGCTAACTTTAAAACTCTAGAAATTTTTAGGCTACCATGTTTGTTCTGTGGTTTCACCTCATACATATTTTGCTGGAATTCTTAATAAGGAGAAAGGTGAGAAGGAGGACAATTGATTTTGACAGATGGTGTTCTGACCTGAGATTGATAAAACATGAAATTTTTGTCCTCAGCTCAGGGGGAACTCTCTTTGGGGAAATTGAGGTTTGTAAAGCCTCATTTGGATGAAAATATACAGGAGGAGACTGAGGCTGCCAGTTTATCGGCGAAGTAACTAAAAATGCACGATACCTTGGCAAGTTAATTCAAGTTGGTGCTAGAGGCAATCTGAAATGAATACAGAAACTTTTAATCATGGGCTGTGGCTGAAATAGGCAGTGGTGGGAGACTCACACTCAATTGAGTGGCAGTTGGTTTAGCCTGGTGAAATAACATGATGATCTAATTCATGTCCCAACAGGCAGATATCCCTGAGTTTGGACTTAATAGTTGTGTTTTATAGAGTCTCAGCAGAGAGCCCTGGATTATGCGATAATGAAAAATGAATAATACAGGTAGAAGTGCCATTGAGTTAGAGTTGAGATATGTTAATAGACAGTGAAGTGAATTTTCAATAGACTAAGGTAACCTACATTAATATATTTTGCATTTGCAAAGTTTAAAAGACAAATAGCTTGGAATATCTCCTGCAGCACAAATACACACAAAGTAGCCTAATGTTTACATATCTATCAGGAGAATTAATTCTCTATTTATTTTACTAAAAGATTATACCTTGATGTCTGGACAGTATAAAGTGTGAAAAAAGCTTTTCGTTTTGTAATTGAGATTGAATTTCACAAGTCTTAGGAAAATAAACAAGTTGAAGTCTATTTTTTCTAGTTCTCAGATTTCTTTTAGTTCTGAGAAATTATTAACCAGTTTCTCTTTGGATATTTACAGCTTTAATGATAAATAAGGAAGGAAAGATAAGCTCTTCACAAAGAAAAATAAAATTTTGATGGACATTTACGACTATGATTGGTATAGAAGTGTCAGACTATTGAGGAATCGTGTTGAGAAAACTTGTAGAGAAAGGAGAGGATGTGGAAAGACAGAGATATCGTAAAGAAGAAAAGTTGTAACAAATTATCAGACAAAGAAAGCCAGCCACTTTGGGGGTGAGCAGTTAAGATTTTGGCTTTGAAACTTGTCACGTTCAAAATTTGGACTAGAAGAAATGAAAAGCATTCAAAAGTCAAATTGGGAACAAAAGTTCATGTCCCATTTAGTGACATTAAAACCGCTTTTGTATTGTTTTTGTTTATTGAAAAGCATTTGTTTTTCCATTTATATGGTTTAAAATCAAGTTCTTTAGTGGTAGTATAGAGTGAAACATTCATTTATTCATTTATTCATTCAGTCAAACATTTATTAAGTACAAACTATGAATCTGACAATATACTAACCTGGGGACACAGTGAGGAGATACAGTAGGGAAAAAACATTTTTAAAAATCACACATAAACCTTTAATAACTACAAAGGAGGTAAGTATTGTTTAAAAAAAAAAATGAAGATGCCATTTTAAAACTTGCTGTTTTGTTTTTTTTGTATCCCTTGACTACTCCCAAGAAGCTAGGACCACCATGATTTTCTCAGACCAAAATAGCTCATTTCCTGCCCAGCCCAGTGGCCTGAAATACTCCTGAGTGAGGAATGTTCTCTTCTCCGTGGGCTGAAATTACAAGACAAAGTTGCATACAGGGCAGCTGGCAAACTACAACACATTTTACATCATCCTTTCAGATCTTGAAAATACATTCTCCTATTAATCCTTATTAATTTGTTTCCTGCCAAAAGCAGGAGGCCTTACTTATAAGCCTTAATACTAGAAAGTTTCAAATGGTACAATTAACTGATTTCTTAATTATTCAGTCTTCATTTTCCCTACTGACTGGTCTTCAGTCTTTAACCTTGATGTTCATAATGCAGCCAGGGATTTCCTACACACTCCAGCTACTCACAGTGCCTCTGTGTTTCTAAGTATTTCTAAAAATTCTATAACCCTAGCTGTTGGTACACTTCCAATAGTCTGAAATACTTTAAACAAGGCTGTGTATGGAGCACCTTTGGGAGGACATGTTTACTTTTAAAATAGAGGTAAAAAGGGAGAAAGAGTGAGGATTGTGATCTAGCAAATAATTCAGTAAACAGAGAGCATCTTCTATAAATCAAGAACTGTGCTGAGCCAACCTTGATGGTCTAGTGGTTAAAGTTCCATGCTCTCATCACTTTGGCAGCCCAGGCTTGTTTCCCGGTTGCAGAACCACACCACTCATCTGTCAGTTGCCATGCTGTGGTGGTGGCTCACATAGAGGAGCTAGAAGGACTTACAACTAGAATATACAACCATGTACTGGGGCTTTGGTGAGAAAAAAAGAACTGTGCTATGTGTATCTACCTGTAAGCCACAGTGCATTCCTTCAAAGAGTGCATGGTGCATGGTCTAAATAAATCCTATATTGCAATGCAACCATGCATGCCATAAAATGATCCAGGTTCTGTAAAAGCCCAGGAGAGGGAAATCACAGGGGAAATTATGTCTGAAGCTAGTCTTAAAAAAAATGAGTAAGAATTCACCAGTTGAGGAAGAGTAGGACATTTGAGTAATAGAAAGCAAAAAGTGAAAAATGTGGAAATGTGGAAGACTGGCATATTTAGGAGACCCAAGCAGTTCCATGGCGCCAAGGCATGGGCTGTCATAGGAAGGGCTCTCCCCTGCTCTTGGATAGTTTCAATTTCTCTCTGGCTTTTGAAAGGAATCTACTTGTTGGTATAGTACTTTTTTGTGTGCTTATTCTATCATTTACTGAGAGAGAGATGTGAAAATCTCCCACTGTGATTGGCAATTTGTCTGTTTCTCCTTTAGTTGTATTAATTTTTGCTTTATGTATTTTGTGGCTTTGTTATATATGCAATGTATGTAAATCCAGAACTTAGGATTGTTATACCTTCTTGGTGAATTAAATCTTTTATTATTATTAAATATCCCCCTTTATCTCTACTAATAATTTTTTCCTTAAAGTCTACTTTGATTTTAGTATTGCTAAATCAGCTCTATTTTGGTCAATGTTTGCATAGAATGTCTTTTTCTATCTTTTTAGTTTCAGTGTTTTTGGATCCTAATATACTGAATATGTGTTTTGTAAATAGTATGTACTCTTTTTTTTAATTTAATCTGTCAATCTTTGTATTATAATTGGATCATTTAGTTGCCATTTATATTTAATGTGATTGTTGATTTTTTTTTCTGAGGAAGATTCACCCTGAGCTCATCTGTGCCAGTCTTCCTCTATTTTGTAAGTGGGTCACTGCCACAGCATGGCTGCCAAAAGGTGGTGTAGGTCCCCGCCTGGGAACCGGACCCAGGCTGCCAAAGGGGAGTGCGCTGAACTTAACTGCTAGGCCATGGGGCCGACCCTTGATTGCTGATATTTTTTATTTAAATCTACTATCTTACTATTTGCTTTATATTTTTGTCATTAATTGTATACTTGTTTCCTCTTTCTTGTCTTTTTGCAGGTGTTTTAAAAATTATTCTGTTTTTCTCCTCCATTTTTTAGGAGTTATATATTCATTTATTATTCTTTTAGGGAGTTAAGTTAGAGATGAAAACATCCTTGACATATAAAAATCTAACATTATTGTGTATTTTTATCACCTTTCTAGACAAAGTGTTCATTTTCTCCTTTCCTTACTTATGTATTACTTTTGTTGTATATAGTAATTATGATTTTTATTCAGTCACATATTTACTCTCTTCATTCCTTCCCTCATCTTTGAGTTTCCATCTGTAATCACAAACATCTTTTGGTATTTATATTAGCCTAGATCTGTTGATGGTACACCTCTGTTTTTTTATCTGAAACTGTTTATACTTTTCATTCTTCAAGGATATTTTCACTAGTGGTAGAATTCTAAGTACTCACTGAAAATACCATTCTCCAGTCTTTTGGCTTTCATTTCTGTTGAGAAGTCATCTCAATTGAATAATTGTTCCTTTCAAGATAATATAATTTTTCCCCTTAGCTGCTTTTTAAGATTTTTCTTTTTGTCTTTAGTTTTACTCTGATGTGTCTAGATGTATTATTTTTCCCATTTATCTTACTTAGGATTTGTAAGGATTCTTGACTCTGTGGCTTGATATCTTATATTAATTTGGAAAATTCTCAAATATTAGTTCTAATCCGTTTTCCCTTTTCTTTCTGGGACACCAATGATATTAGGCTTTCTTATTTGTATCTAAGGTGTTTCTTGCCTCTTCTCTGTAATTTTCGATCTTTTTGTATTTCCATGCTACGTTCTGGATATTTTCTTTAACTATCTTCTGCCTCACCCATTCTCTCTTCAGCTGTGCCTAAAATGCTGTTAAACCCACTCACTGAGCTCTTAACTGTGGTTGTTGTATTTTTCAGTTCTGAAATTCATATTTTTAGTTTCCTCTTCTTTGTCATAATTTTGAATCCTAACTCTCCTTATCTGTTATCTCCTTAAAAATATTAAGAATAGCTATTTAAAAGTCTATTTCTGATTACTGCATTATCTGATTTTTATGTAATCTCTTTCCTTTGTCTGTTTCTTTTGGATTTTGTTCATAGTGTCATGTCTGCTTATTTTGACTGACTGATTGATATTTTGTTTAAAAATTACTAGAAGTAGTTTGAGGCCTAGGATGATGCTGCCTTCCTCCAGAAAAAACTTAGGTTTATTTCTGACAAGTGCCTTAGAATATTAGCAATTCAGGATACCTTCATCCAATAATGTCTTCAGTCCCTAGAGCAGTCAATCTAATTAAATGTCTCTTACTCATAAGATACTGCCTTGCCAGATCCCTACCCAAAGCCTCAGGAGTTACCAGACACCCTGGACTTTGATGGTACCTGGTCCATTTTGTGTCACCCTAGTTATGAGAGTCTAGCAAAATTCTGCTCAGCTTCTCAATCTCCCAGAATCATTGGACATTCCTGGTGGAAAAACCGTGATCACCTTTCTGGGTTCCCATCTTCTGTCAGATCTTGGCGTCATAACTTTTCCTTGTTTTGTTGGCTCTTGAAACATATTATTTTGGGTCCAATATTTCTAATCGTCATAGAGAATTTGATTCAAATTACTTAGCCTCTATTACTAAAAGCTGAATTTCCCTCTCCTAGATTTTGTACGATAGTCTACAAACTTGTTCATATCCCTCTAACCTTAAAATTTTAAAGGAAAAAATCACTCCCTTGCCTCTGTGCCTTCTTTAAACCTGCTCTATTGCTTACTTTCTCTTCACAGTCAGATTTCTCAAAGAGGAGGCTACAACTCTCTGCCTACATATTCATTTACCACTCAACCTTTAACCCTCTGGGCTTTTCCGTCCATCACAGCTCAGAAACTGCTGTAACTGAAATCAGCAGTGACCACCCAGTTGCCAAATCCAACAGACTCAAGTTAGCCCATATCTTATTCTCTTTGACGTTTGAAATTCTTGAAACACTCCAACCAGGAAATCAGTACAGTTTTAATTTTTGTTTTCTTATCATTGAAGTTAAACCTCCTTCCACATATTTAAGCACCATTTGTATTCATTTTGCTGTAAATTGTCTATGTTCTTTCCCATTTTTATTGGAGCTATTTGTATAAGCTATTTGTATCAAGGATTTAGTCTTCTGTTTTTGTGAATGCAATGATTTCCTAGTTTGCCATTTGTCATTTGACATTATTTTTTTTTTTACCACGCAGATTTTTTTTTCTTTTAAGGTAGTAAAATTTGTTAATATTTTGAAATTTTGATTCATATGCAAGGAGGCAATTATGGAATTTTTGATGGTGATTTGCACTGAGCCAGGCTCAAAGGAGCCACAAGCATTTTTTCATAGTCTCTTAAAGTCTAAAACACCCTAAATTCCCCACCAGTCATCTTAGGGTATCAATACCAGGGACTTCTGATGTCATTTTCATATAAAATCAGACATGTGGAGGGGTTTCTATCAGGATGGTGTTTCAACTTTATCCCCTAGTGGAACACAAGGGTTCTGTTTGAATTATCTCAGAATTCAGGGTTACATGTAGAGTGGGTCCAAACATGATAACTCTCTGATACCCTGCCAGCTCACATCTCGTCCTTTGAATGGTGTCTGACCTTACCTCGCAGGCAGTCAAGCTTCAGCCTGTTATACAACGTTTGGAACAAAGTGGAATTGAGCTACAGTGTTCTAGAAAGAACCAGCAACCGGGAGATATGGAATCTATTTGTCCACAGAGAAAGGTGATGCAGTCTAGGAGAAGACAATGGGAACCATAATTTAGAAAATTTTATTTTATATCCCTACTTTGTCATTTATTAGTTATATTACATTATCACGCTCTTTTAGCTTTCTGATCCTTTTTTCCCATCTATAATAACAGAACAATCATTTGTGTCTCAAATGGGTGGTTGTAGATGTTCTTTAAAAAAAAACTCTAGGGGCCAGCCCAGTGGCATAGTGGTTAAGTTTGTGTGCTCTGCTTCAGCAGCCCAGGATTCGCAGGTTCGGATCCTGGGTGCAGACCAACACACTCCTTGTCAAGCCATGCTGTGGCAGGCGTCCCACATAGTAGAGGAAGATGGGCACAGATATTAGCCCAGGGCCAATCTTCCTCAGCAAAAAGAGGATTGGCAATGGATGTTAGCCTGGGGCCAATCTTCCTGAGCAAAAAGAGAAGGATTAGCTCAGGGCTGATCTTCCTCACACAAAAAAATAAAATAAAATAGTAAAAAAATTTTTTTCCCTGCCCCCACCTCTACCACCCTGTTCACTTATTTTCTCATGTTTGGCTAAACATTTTATGCTCTATCTTTCCCCGTGGCATCTACATATAGTATCATATAAAGAAAAGACACTGTGTGTATAAAAAGGAATTGAAAAGATAGTGATGATGGAGGTGCATGATCATAGTATAAAGTGGGTGGGAGGAGTTGAATGTCTCAAATAAATCATAATGTATGAAGTGTGAAAGGTAAGAGAAAACAAAAAGACACTGAATATTTATAGAATATAATTGAATCTGGGAGTAGCAGAGTCATATGGGATTCACTTAACATAAAAAGTCCAGGGTAAAGAAAACAGTAATTCTCTGAGTGAGGCAGTGGGGCATCAGAAGGAAGAAGAAAGGATCCATTACAGCCAAGATTATGGAAGAAAGGAAATGATCGATAAGCCAATCCAAATGTTGGTTACTCCATAGCAAAATCCTTAAGAAATTGCTACCACACAGGGAAGGTGGGCATTAGAGGTATTGCTCGTACAAACCGGGTACATAGGAACAATTTCCTGGACACTAAAGAATTGCTAAAACATTAAAATAGTGAATTTTGAGATCATAAAGCAACTTATTAAACCAAATAGGAAAATCTTTAATAAAATAAATTTGACAGAAAGTATAGAATAGGCTAAGATAGAAATAATTGTTATATAACTACTTATTACTTTACTGCAATTTCATATTATAAAAATCAACTAGGGGGCCGGCCCGGTGGCGCAAGCGGTTAAGTGCGCGCGCTCCGCTGCGGCGGCCCGGGGTTCGCTGGTTCGGATCTCGGGCGCGCACAGACGCACTGCTTGGTAAGCCATGCTGTGGCCACGTCCCATATAAAGTGGAGGAAGATGGGCACCGATGTTAGCCCAGGGCCGTCTTCCTCAGCAAAAAAAAAAAAAGAGGAGGATTGGCAGATGTTAGCTCAGGGCTGATCTCCTCACAAAAAAAAAAAAATCAACTAAATATATTTTAAAAGAAAAATAGTCAATAGTCAAGTAATAATAAGGGGAAAATCAATTATAATAAGAATTTAAATGTTTTACAATACCTCAACCTATTTTACAATTCATACATTTCATTTTAATAGAAAGGACTTTAAAGGAAAAATCTTGTGGTAAACAGTACAAGATGACTTTGCAATGTTATAAATCTCTTTATTTATGTAAATGTGGAGTTTCTTTAATGGATACACTTAATTTTTTTTAGTCTCTGTAGATATTCCTTTAAAAATATATTCCTAGAAGTCATTTTACTCCCTTTGAGCTGTGCTTTGAAATTCATCACGTGCAAATGCATTCAATAATTGTAATGGAGGGGGGATAGTAGTAGTGAGTAACTGTTTGATATACCATGTACATTTGCTTTAAATAGTATTCCAGTATTAACAGATACTCTTGGACATCAGTATGACAGGATATATCAAGTGGAAATAGTAGAGAAAAATATGTCGTAATGACTTAAATACTACTTTGATAGAAAAATTTTAAAATATTTGGTTTAGCAGAAAATAGTGTTAGTTCAAGGCACTCAGTTCTACTGGAGCTCAGACACCTTAGCTCCATGGGCTCGTCTTCTTTCTGAACTGACATTTCACACTTGATGTAACTTGCACTCACTAAACACATTCGTGAATATCCCTCAAAACCCCAAGTCCCCACTGGCAGCTTGCCTCCAGGGAGGTCTGGGGAAAGTTTTATTGCTTTCTGGATTACACCAGACATCATTATCACTGAATATTTCAAAACCTTCTCTTTCCACTGTAGACCCAGCTGATATCAACAGTCTTGTACCATCACGTGTGTTCTGATTACGCTTTCCATTTTGCTAGCCAATGTACCATCCAGTCTATCTTACTCTATAAAAAGTGAATGGTCATAGTTCCCAGGTGATATAGCCCAGTTCTTCCTCTGACATTGTAAAACATTATACCCAGATGAAAATAGATTCTTTGGCTGTTCAAATTTCTTAAAACTATGATTAAGTAGTTACCCTGAAGTAACCTACTTCTTTTTGAAATATGAAAACATGTTGTACTTTTTCTGTTAATAGTAATTTAGAGTGAACTCAATTTCGATTGCTTCCATAGTCAAATGTTATAAATAAAAATCTGATTCATGATCCAACATTATGCAGAAATAAAAGGTATTCAATTTGGTAATGTGCATTTAATCCAAATTGATTGTGTTCCACCCCAGCATTCCAACCGCTAAGTTATCATTTATCTTTGCCCGTTAATAAACATTACAGATTCTGTCATTGTGCTTTTAAACCTTTTGCGATTACTGTGTCAACCTCATGTACCTTCAAATGATAATACTGTGTAAATAATAATATTGTTTCTTAATGCTAATATCGCTTCTCTGCTTTTAGTGTCCCAGGAAAGCTCTGTCATTCTGTCATGTTGGGTAACAATGTATGAGGCAGGAAGTAGTGTAGCCAAATATTCAGGGCTCCATGAATCCTGTGAATATGTTGCAGGCGATCTGAAGCAAATGTGGAGGGAGGACACATGATAAAATAAATGAACATCTGCAAAGGCAGCATATTATCCAGCCGTGAATCACCCCAACAACTCATGGAGAAGCCAAGAAAATTACATTAGTAACTACAAATATTTTGTCTGATATAAACCAGTCACCATAGCAGGGCTGCACAAAGAATTCATCAGACAAGGACACATACAACATGCTACTCATTTGAAGTTAAAAAAAAGACTCTAAAAAAATTATAATAATGTTTATATAAGAAATGAACTAATAATGGAATACCAAATGCCCCGCATTGACTGGATTTAGTTAACTAGTTAATTCGATTAAGCTACAAAACAAGCTTGGAAGAGGGCCAGCATGAAAGAAAATCTGATAAAATTTTTAAAAGGTTGAAATAAGTACCAACCAACATGAAATACTAGAAGAAGTGAAATCTAATGAAGATGATGTTGTACTATAGAAGCAGAAAGTAGAATAACAGATGAGGAAGCAGAGACGGGAAATGGGGAGTAAGGATCTGGACATGCTTCACACAAGAGAAAAGCATATTAATGCTGCAGTTAGTGAATTCAGAGAAACTAACGATGGAGGTGCACAGATTCTTTGATCGTTGGTTGTGCGTCTAGCACAGCACTGTTGACCAATGTGGACCCACACAAAAGCAGAAAACCTAATCCTGCCCTCTCCATGCTGAAAATTTAGGTGAAGAAAGAATACTAATAAACAAAAAATAGAAAGAGAAACTTGGCAGTGAGCAAGCACTAAATTTTGTGCTGCAAACTACAAATGCTATAAAGTACAATAGAAGGGAGCGAGTAAAATAGAGTGCATTGTCATTCAAAGATGGTTCAGAAACTGAATGGCTGCCTTAGGTGAGGACTAGATTCAGAGACACCTGCAGGATAGTTGAGGGGAGAGAGACAGTTAGGTCAATGGCACTGTGGCCCCTAGTAACACTTCTCTAAAAGAGTAAATATTGCTCTAAGGTAGTCAAAAATATTCTTGGATCTCTAGGGAAGCCATGAAACTAGGATAAGTGGAATCTCTTTTACGAAACATGGTTTAAACAATAAGAATGATGACGTTAGAATACAGAATCAATATACAAAAGTCAGCTACATTTCCATACACTAACAACAAACAATCTGAAAAGGAAATTAAGAAAAGGATCCCATTTACAATAGCATCAAAAAAAAAATAAAATGAAATATTTAGGAATAAATTTAACCAAGAAGGTGAAAAATCTGCATGCTGAAAATTATAAAATGTTGGTGAAAGAAATTGAAGACATGAATACATGGAAAAATACCTCATGTTGATGGACTGGAAGAATTAATATTGTTAAAATGCCCATATAACTCAAAGTTATCTACAGAGTCAGTGCAAACTGTATCAAAATTCCAATGGCGTTTTTCACAGAAATAGAAGACAAAATTCTAAAATTTGTACAGAACCACAAAAGACCCTGAATAGCCAAAGCGACTTTGAGAATGAAGAAATAAACTGGAGGCATCTCATTCCTGATTTCAAAATGTACCACAAAGCGATAGTAATCAAAACAGCATAGTACTGGCATAAAAAGAAAAATACAGCCCAGTGAACAGAATAGAGTCCAGAAATAAATCCATGCATTTATGGTCACTTGATCTTCAACAAATGTGCCAAGAACACACAATGAGGAAAGGGCAGTCTTTTCGATAAATAGTGATACGAAAACTGGTTTTCCACATGTGGAAGGATCAAATTGGACCCTGTCTCCCTCCATTTACAAAAATCAACTCAAAATGGATTAAAGACTTGACTGTTAAGCCTGAAACCATGAAACTATTAGAAGAAAATATAGCTTCTTGACATTGGTCTAGGCAATGATTTTTTTTGTGCCTGTGCCAAAAGCACAGGCAACAAAGGCAAAAATAGACCAATGGGACTGCATCAAACTAAAAGCCTTCTGCACAGCAATGGAAACCATCAAGAGAGTGAAGAGACAGTCTACAGAATGGGAGAAAATATTTGCAAATTATACATCTGATGTGAGGTCAATATCAAAAATATATAAGGAACTCAAACAACTCAATAGCAAGAAAACAAATAAGCTGATTTAAAAATGAGTAAAGGACTTGAATAGATATTTCTCAAAAGAAGACACACAAATGGCCAACAGATATATGAAAAGACGCTCAACACCGTTAATCAGCAGGGAAATGCAAATCAAAACCACAATGAAATATCACCTCACACCTGCTAGGAATGGCTATTATCAAAAAGACAAAAGATAACAAGTGTTGGTGAGGATCTGGAGAAAAGGGAACTCTTGTACAGTGTTAGTGGGAATGTAAATTGGTACAGCCATTATGGAAAGCAGTATGGAGGTTCATCAAAAAGTTTAAAATAGAACAATCATATGATCCACCAATCCCACTTCTGGGTGTATGTACAAAGGAAATCAAACCAGTTTCTCAAAGTGATATCTGTACTTCCATATTCATCACAGCATTATTCATAATAGCCAAGATGTGGAAACAACCCGTGTCCATCAACAGATATATGGATAAAGAAGATGTGGTATATACATATAAAATGGAACATTATTCAGCCACGAGAAGTAGGAAATTCTGCCATTTGTGACAACCTGGACGAACCTGGAGGACATTATCTTAAGTGAAATAGCCAGACAGAGGAAGACAAATACTGTATGATTTCATTTATGTGTGGAATCTAAAAAAAAGTCAAACTCATAGCAGCAGAGAAAAGAAGGATGATGCTTACCAAGGCCTGGGGGGGTGGGAGGAATGGAGAGATGGTGGTTAAAGAGTAAAAAATTGCAGTTATGTAGGATGAACAAGTCTAGAGATCCAATACACAGGCATGATGACTACGGTTAACACTGTACTGAATACTTGAAATATGCTAAGTAGATTTCAGGTGCTCTCATCACACAAAAAAATAGTGACTATGTGAGATGATATGTTAATTAGCTCAACTATAGTAATCATTTCACTATTTAAGTATATCAAATCATCATGTTGTACACCTTAAATATACACAATTTTTATTTAAAAATATATAAATAAATCAATAAGAATGATGAGACTTTTAAAAAGCATAAATGTGAACAGAAAAATAGAATGAAAGATGGACTTACATGAAAAAAGAAGAAAAAAATTGTATGAGGAACTCAGAAAAATAAATTTATGTATATGGAAAGCCTTATTCAATTTTCTTCTTTAACAGATGACCTATTCCAAAAAGGAGAAAGAAAGAGAAGTAGGATCTTGTGTATTCATGTGTCACATGAAACATGGAGACAAAGCTTTTTTTTCTTTTTATAAAGCAGAGAAGAGACAAAATGTCCTGGTGATGAGCGAACTGTGCTGGAGGACAGCTAGGAAAACTCATCGGTCATTTCTCAGGACTTGCTGAATGAAGGCTGCAATTCACAGCAAATCACAGTGGCCCTGCAGGTAGGGTGATCATATAACTTATCATTCCAACCAACACACTCTCCAGGTGCCTGATAATTATGCTGAAAAGCAGGCATAAACTGGGCTGCCCCCAGCAAAGCGGAGCATAAGGTCATCCTTCCTGTGCTCACCACCACCCTGTGAAGCCCTGGAAGGAACTGGTGCTGCGAGAAGCCCAGACAGCTTCTGAGGCTGAGCTGAGCAGCCAGGCTGTGGGCTCCATGCATTTCAGCAGTTGCTATTCAAGCAAACCTTTGGCATAGGGACCCAAACTATCACGACTTCATAAGATAGAAAAGAGAGAGAATTTATTAGCATAAGAGTAGTGAGATTACCCTTGAGATCAAGGATCCTGGCACTGGCCTAAAATTCAAGAAATGGAAGCATCAACAAAAGACAGGGCTCCAGTCCGCTCAGTAGTGGGGGGATATATATACATACATATTGCTGAAAGAGGAACTTTGGAGTCAAAAAAACTTTGGACAAGGCAGGCGCATGAGGGAAAGGCACCCTACCCCAAAGCAGCTGGTGGGAGGCAGAGAGACAAGCTGCCCTAGGGCTTGGAGGTCTGGGACTGGACGCAGAGGATCTTGGCTCAGGGGAGGGAGGCTGGGAATGTCAGAGAAGGACATATAAGGTAGTACTTGACATGGTTAACTTAAAGCAGAGATCGGAGGTACTGACACCTTCATTTCTTAGAAAAATTATCTGCAACAGTGGCTACATGTTAGAATCATTTGGAGAGCTTTTAAAAAAATAGTGATGACTGGTCCCCACCAAGGTCACTTAAATCAGAAACTCTGAGAGTGAAATCTGGGCGCTGATATTTATTAAAACACTCCATACACTCCTATATTGAAGCTAGAGCTGGAAGAGAGCAAAATTAAAGAGAGAAATCACTCTTTGGACTGATACTTCTCAAGAAAGAAAAGCCAATTAATTATGCAGAAGGAACAGAAGGCATGGTGACAAAATGACCCGTCACTCTGTAGTTCATGATTCAAGGGAAAGAAAACTGTACCTTGTCAAACACCTACTTTGGTGTTCTCTACGTGTGACTCCACAGAAAGGAGGCTGTATACCATCCTCAAAGACAAAAGTGGAAGATGATGTAAGAGAGCTGGAAACCTCTGTCAAACCCACCAACCAGGATCACATCTGTAGTCAAACAAAAATGGGTTTATATATCAACACTGTGGGGAACTGGGGGCATTTAGAGAGGTTCACTATAGGATGTGGGCATATAGTAGGTGATTTTAGGGCTTAAGGAAGCAGAAGTTTGTTCTGGATTGGGTACTGCCAGGAAGTGGGGTTAATTCTATGATTGGGTATTTTAATAATTTTTATCTAGAAAGTAGGAAGAATGGATCAGGGCTAAAACAACCATTGGTAAAGAAGCAGCAGACACCACGTTAGCTGGGAGAGAAGGATTCGTGTTCATTTTTGTGATTTGCACAGTAGATTTTTTTCTCATCTGTGCTCAGTCATGATTGCAGAGGGTCTTGAGTTTGTCTCAGTCCATTGGGACCCGTGAGCACGCTGATCTGACTGTGGTGTTTGTGAAATTGCTTAACGTCATGGGTTTAGCAGCGCCAGGTCAGCTATCAGCTGACAGCTGTCAGGGCTGCTTTTTCCTTTCTCACCTCTTAAAAAGTGGGATTCTGATGAGATAGCTGAGGAGAACACTGTGAGACACTCAGGACACAGGGAACATTCACAGTGATTTCTTTGAAAAGTTCAAAGCTAAGAGGGCCATAGTCTCAGGAAGACAGGATTTTATTGCTGAAGGACCTTCAAGATCTTCTAGTCCAATCTGTACGCTTGATAGATGAGAACACTGAGTCTTAGAAGAATGTGGTGACTGGGGTCAGGTTGCACTCTGTATTTCTTAGGGCTCATCATTTCTGATGTAGTCGGTGCTCATTCTAGAGTTCTCTATGCAAGCCCATAATGGATGCAGGAAGCTTTAGTCCCCAATGAACTAAGCTTTATATAGGGTAAAAAGCATTTTACAAAGATGTCTTTTAGAGCTGTTTCTAGCAGCCAAGCCAATGACTGTCTCCACTGCTGAGGTAGACATTATAATGCTAATAGATAAAGAGAAGGCAGATGTATTCAACACATAATTTACTTTTTTCATTCTAATTTTTTTTATTCATTCAACACGGATTGGCTTTCTATTTCATCAAGAATCCTCTTCATCTGGAAAAGGTAACGTAAATATATATGGCAGGGAGTGGAGCTCTGGATAGGGAGGCCAGAAATGATGAGGTAAGGAGGATCCAAATGTGGTGTCTGTCACCTGTTGGCCACCTATGGTTGATTCTGCTGGTCTGGATGGCTGATGGGTGCTCCCTTGGACCTCACTGCTCTATTTTACCACTCTCACAGTGGAATGTTCAGTTGAGGAGGAGGCCTCTTCCAGAGAGGGGAAGATCATTCTCCAATCAAGAATATGGGAAGCTCAGGTCTTCAGGACTGATAAATTACACTGCATGCTACTGAATGAAGTAGCAGCTACAATCACACAACGTCTGAGAGGAACCCTCTGAGGGGGTCCTTCTATGGGGAACCATCTGAGAGGAGCCTTCTGTTGGGAACCTTCTGTAGGAAACCCTCTGAGGAGAACTTTCTGTAGGGAACCTTCTGAGGAATACTATATTGGAGTGGTGACCTTCTAGGGGAAATCTTCTGAGGGGAAACTTCTGTTGGGAACCTTCTGAGGGAATCTTCTGAGGGGAACGTTCTGGGGAAATCTTTTGAAGGAAACTTCTGAGGTAACCTTCCATGAGAAGCCTTCTCTGGGAAACTTGCCAATTGGAACCTTCTGTGGGAAACCTTTCAGAATCACGGAGACTGAGATATGGACAGAAGACTGGTGTTGAAAGTGAATGGTGGACACTTGTAAGGTTTTCCTGCTCAGCATCCAGTCTTCTTTTCCTTGGGGAACCATCCCCTTCCACCTTTAGTCCATGCGGTTCAGATGAAGCTGCCTTGACTTCTTGCCTCTAGAAGGGGACACTTGACTCAGGACTGGCCATGCAGGATGGTCATCCCATCCCACTGGCCAGAGCAGTTGTTTCAGGGATAAGCAAGTGATCTAAGACATGCCAACAAAACTCAATTCGAGGACATTTTTTGAGTTGTTGGCATAAAAACATCCTTTTTGCACTGGCCTTGAAACTGGTAGAATATTGACCTGAAACTGTTAGAGGTAACCACGTAGAGGCAGCCAGTCTGGGCTTGAGGTCCACAGAGGTAAAATAAAGCTGAAAGACGAAATGAATAAATATCAAGTATTTATACACCATCTATCTAGATCCAACTATCTCTGAAATAAATCCCCAGAATGTTCAGCTATACAAACCAAAAAAATGACATTTTTGTTTCTGTTTGTTTAAGCCAGTTTGAATTGTGATTCTAGCTTTAATAAAGCAGCAAAATAAAAGAGAAGTCAATTGAAAATAAAAGGTAAAAGTGGAAATTATCAAGGGTGAGTTTGTCATCTATCCTTAATAAAATTCTAGCATTCTGCATTTAGGCCAAGGCTGTTAAACATTTTTTAAAAATTTGCTTATGGAGAAAGAAAGAAATATGGTAAATTAACATTTACTGAATGCCTACCAAATAGGGATAAAAAGTCCATCTTATACTACAACATGTAGTATATGTGCAAAGATAAAACGTTTATCTTATTTGTAGCTTTACTCTTCATGAGCCTCCATCTACTGATAGGTAGGAAAAATTTAACCAGGAGTCCAATTCTGTTTGAATTCAGTCCATTATGTTAATATAAGCAGTCTCTTTTTAAGGAAACACTCTTCCATTTTGAAATAGTCCCCCACACTTCTCTCCCTACATTAGCTCTGAGTGTAGAGAATGTGGAGGTCTCACGCACCCTCGTGGCAAAGGATAGTGTCGATTCCCCAGGGGAGGTGACTTCTGTCTTTTCTGGACTGATGTTGGGAGTTGAAATAGGAAGCTGAAGTGACTTTTGCGTTGGCCACTCTTGGTCTGATCAGTGCTCAGGAGCGCCCCCTGCTGGCTCAGGGCCATTTGGGCTTCCCCTGTTCCCATGGGAACCCCTGGGATCTGCTTGTGCCACCCAGCTTAAGCAGCTGGAGCAGTCCATTCTGGACCCCTAGGTGACAGCCACTACGCATGCCTCTGCCGTGACAACTCCCATGGACAACTTCCCTAGCTAGACTTTCAGCATGACTTCTGGGTGATGCCCATGCTCATCCAGAAACGAGGGTGGCATGGGGACGCTAAATACAAGGGCCTTCATTTGCTTGACTGCACAAAGCTGCGTTGCTGTAACTCTGCTCTGCATTGGTGTAGGACAGTCTGCAAATTAGCCTCCTCCCAGTATCCCAAATGAAGGGAAACATCCTCTGCCATTTGGGCCGCCCTTATTTTATTTACACCATCTTCTCCCCTCTAGGTCAAAGCTCCAAAAGGGAAAATCAGGAACCATGTATCTTACTGTCACACTGTTTTTACTTCTTCCCATAAATTCTAGGGCTGGAAAGGAGACAGATTTTTTGTTTGTTTAGACTTTACCTACGTCATATTTTTCTTCTAATTCCAGGTAAGTCTGACGGTGGACAAGCTCTCTCTCCTACGCTACAGGAGAATGCTGTGCACTGAGTCTTTCAACAGGCTAAAGAAGGAGAAAAAGAAATGAATGTGGGAAAACCAATCATCGTCTCAAGGCAATAGCCTGCCTGGGAAAATGACTATCTTGCTGCATAATCTTATTTCGATTGGCTTTTCTCTCTGCCTTTCAGCTGTAGCAAATCCCAATACCGTTTCAGGATGGAGGCTGAGGCGAGCTGGGGCAAAGGTCACACACTGGTAAGACACCAAAGTACATTCGATGTTTAAAACAATGCCTCCCTTACACTGCAGATTTTCTGTTGTCAACGTGTTTTCACACATGTAATCTTTTTTTTTCTTTCTTTTGCTTTTGTGAGGAAGATCAGCCCTGAGCTGACATCCGTGCTAATCCTCCTCTTTTTTTTTTGCTGAGGAAGACCGGCCCCGAGCCAACATCCATTGCCAATCCTCCTCCTTTTTTTTTTTTTATTTTTTAATTTTTTTCCCCGAAGCCCCAGTAGATAGTTGTACATCACAGTTGCACATCCTTCTAGTTGCTGTATGTGGGACACAGCCTCAGCATGGCTGGAGAAGCGGTGCGTCGGGGTGCCCAGGATCCAAACCCGGGCTGCCAGCAGCAGAGTGCACGCACTTAACCGCTAAGCCACAGGGCCGACCCCACATATGTAATCTTAATTAATTCTCTCTAGCTTAAAGTTTTTTGAAAATAATGAACAATAGCCCTAGAGAACAGATCTGATGACCTTTCTATTAATGACAAGATGAATCTCAGGAAAGATAAGAAATTTGTACAAAGTCACACTGTAAACAGTAGAGCCAAATTTGAATTTGAGTTTATTTGACACAAAGTCCGTATTAATAAAGACTGTAGGGGCCGGCCCTGTGCTTAGCGGTTAAGTGTGTGCGCTCCGCTACTGGCCGCCCGAGTTCGGATCCCAGGCACACACCAACACACCACTTGTCTGGCCATGCTGAGGAGGCGTCCCACATACAGCAACTGGAAGGATGTGCAACTATGACATACAACTATCTACTGGGGCTTTGGGGAGAAAAAAGGGAAAAAAAAAAAAATGGAGGATTGGCAATAGGTGTTAGCTCAGGGCCAGTCTTCCTCAGCAAAAAGAGGAGGGTTGGCATGGATGTTAGCTCAGGGCTGATCTTCCTCACACAAAAAAATAAATAAATAAAATAAAATAAAGATTGTATATGACTCAAGACCAAGAAATGGGAGTAAGACATTTTATGAAAGCATCAAATTTACACAGTTTCCAACAGGAATATATGTCCAAGATTTGAATCAAGTAAGATAAATTATAGCAGGTATAATTGTACAGTGAGAATTTAGCTTTAAAAGTAATCTATGTATGACTAGGATGGAGGAGACCTGGCTTGATAGCAGTTCATATGAAATGGGGCTGGCCAGTTGTGATTAGCGGGCTACAAACTCCATGTGGACCATCAATCTGATATGGAGGCCAAAAAAAAAAAAGGGAGAGATATTGAAGAAATAAAGAGGATCTGAGAGAGGATCTTCTGAATTTTGAAGGCCGTCCTTTAGTGGGAATTAGAACATGATTAAGGAATTGATGTTTCAGGGAGGCATATTTTGACTCAATGTAAAGAGAAACTTCACACAAAATATGAAATGGGTACTTGTAAAGCAGTGAGATTCTCAGATAGAAATAGGCCAGGCAGAGGCTAAAGAACATCTGTGTATATAAAACACCTACAAATCTCTAAGACCAACTCAATCGATCCAGTAGAGAAATGGCTCCTTGACTGGAAGACTTTCCATTTTGCCCCTGCAGATCTGGTCTCCACTTTTCTCCACCCTACTCTGGGCCTGTACAACCACAGCAATAGGCTCCTTGCTCCCCCGCAGCTTCCTGTGGGGCTCAAACAATGGAAGCACTGGCAGGAGATGAGAGGGAGGGGAGTGACTGATGTCCCCCCACCATACCACTTTCCTTCTGGGGCCACCTGAGGCTTGTTACACCCTCCACGGAAGGTCACATTCCTGTCTCTGATTGATCCCTCCCTTCACGCCTTCAGGCCTAAGAGTATAACTAGTAACTACACTGTCACTTGCTTTGAGGCCCTGCCCACACATTTGTAAATCATCCTTTTATTAAAATCTTCTGAAATTGCCCGGTAAGGGTGCATCATCTGTTTCCTTCTGGAACCCTGACTGATTCAGTCAATGACTTAAAGAGAACTCTCACATGAGAGGAAATCCAAAAGGGCAGTAAACGCACAAAAAGATGCTCAACAGCATTATTAATCACAGAAATGCCAAATAAAACCAAAGGGCTGTCATTTCACACCCACTAGATTGGCAAGTTGTAAACACTGGATAGTAACAAATTTTGGCAAGAAGGCAGAATAGAACTCTCATGAACTAAGGGTGGGAGTATTATTTGATACAACCACTTCAGAAAATAATTTAACATTTCCTAGGAATGTTGAAAACATGCATGACTTATGATCCAGCTATTCCACTTGCAGGCATAGACAAGAATGTACATTCTAGCAATGTTTATAATAAAAAAAAAAAAAAAAAACCTGGAAACAAACAACCCAAATGCCCATTGAAAAAAGAATGGAAAAATACATCACTGACTCGTCACAGGATGAAATACTATCCAGCAATGGGGAAAAATAATAAACTAAAGCTATGCACATCAACATAGGTGAAGTTCAAAACGTGATATTGAACAAGGAAAGCAATTTGCAGAACACCTTCAGCGTGATTCATTCAGATAAAGTACAAAAGCGTGCAAAACAAATGACATCTTGTTTAAAGGAGACACACATTCAGGGCAAATCTATAAAGACAAGTAAAGGAGTGACAGACAAAAAACCCCAGATACTATTTACTTCTGGTGGATGGGGGATTGTGGAGATGCTTGTAGCGGCTCTTTGGGGATGGGTAAAGACTGCCTCTTGAGCTGGGAGGTATTTGAATTATTGTTTTACTTTCTACATTTTTCATACGTTTTAGATATTCTTTGTATGTGTTCAAATTTTAACAAAAATATTAAAGGGGAAGTCAACCAAAAGAGCCCAGAATAAAAACTTATGTAAAATAATTATTCACATATTATAAGAAGACTATGACGTTGTGTTAGTTTTATATTGCTACATAACAAGTTACCACAAATTTAATGGCTTAAAACAAGACAAATGTATTTATTTCACAGTTTCTGTGGGTCAGGAGTCCAGGCAAATCTTACTGGGTCCTCTCTCACAAGGCTGCAGCCTTGGAGAGGACTTCCTTGACCTTCTAATTTTTATTGGGCTCTATCTATTATTATCTGTTACTGCTTATTTTCTTCATTATAGCTATCACTATTTGGAATTATTCATTTCTTCACTTGTTAATTATCTGTGTCTCCCCCACCCATGGACTAAAAACTCCATGAGGACAGGATTGTGGCACAAGACAGTCGTGCTCTCCAGCCTTCCTTTCAGTTAGGTGGGGGCCACGTGAGCAGTTCTGGTCAGTGGACTGTGAGGGGAAGTGACTTGCAACATTTTTGGATCAGTTAAGAGCCAGGATGCCTCCTCTGTCGCAATCTTCCCCTGCCACCATGACTGTTTGAATGCTGCCTTCTCCAGATGGCATAACTGGGAGGAGAAGGCGGGCCTGCAACCTTATCAGACTTCCATAAGCAAGAAGTAAACTTTTGCTGTGTTATTGAGGGCTCAGTTTGGTTCCAGAGTATACCATATCTTAGCCTGATATGTTTTTCTTTTCTTCATCATTGTACCTTCAATATTTGGACGAGTGTCTAGGATATTGTAAATCTTCATTAATATTCGTTGAAAGAAAGGAAAGATGGAAAGAATGAAGGAAAGAAGGAAGGCGGGAGGGAGGAAGGAAGAAAAGAAAAAAGAAAGGAAGGAAGGGAGGGAGGGAGGAAGAAATGAATTACCATTGAGTAAATTTAACACTCAAGGAGATGCATGTGTTTATACAGTGGTTTCTCATTCCCCATGTGTACCACGAGGTACCCCATGCACACTCCTCCCACAGTTTGAAGCCCTTAGACCTGACTACTTGCTCTGCCACTCACTAGCCATGTGACCTTGTGCAAGTCACTCACCTCTCTGATTTTCCTAATCTATAAAATAGAGATAATAACATTTGTCTTACCTACTTTGTAAAGTAGTTGTGACAGTAAATGTGTAAAATTTCTCCAAATATTTTATAAATTGTAAATTAATATATAAACAGAAAGCATTGTTGTAGTTTAGTTTTTTTTGGCTTTGCTTTGGGCTGAATTGATTAAACAGAAAGTTACATGATAATATTGTGAGTAAAGAGATAAAGGAATGAGAAAAAAGTGGTACATCAACAGTGAGTCACAATAGGTATGTTTCTATATAGAAATATATATTTGGTCTAATCACAACTAAATCAAGACTACTTCTTATGTGTTTATTAATAATAAAATTATAAATTATTATCAAAAAATGGTTGTAATGTGGAAGGAAGAGTACTCTATTTGACAAGAGCTTATATTTGTCTTAATGCCCCTGTGTTGTCATTCCCTAGAAGGGGTGGTGGAGATTGGAGCAATGAGGTATGAGAGGATTGGCCTGTAAAAAACTCTGGGTTGGTAGAGTCTGGGTTGGAAGCCCAGAGGGCTGGCACAGTTCCTAGTCATAGCATCTGATTTCTCCTTGTATTATTATGGAAATTAGAAACTGAAGAAATCCAGAGACACATCACTGTTCCAGTTTAAAAAAAAAATAGAAAATAAGGATTGTGCCAATAAATATGTGAAAAAAACACATCAGAGCGACTTTGTTTAGAAAGAATACATTTAGATATTAAGAATAATCTGAGTTATACTCCTGAAACAAGTCAATCAATTCACAAATACCGTTTTGTATCTACTCTGTATCCAGCATGGTGACATAGTAACAGAAGGGTTGAAATCTTCCTGAACTGAATGACACATCCTAAGTTTTGAGGTTATGAATGTCAGGATGAATAATCAAAATTTTTTTATATATTAGGTCCACATATTTTTAAGATCTTGTTTCATATGTATTTATTCAGTACTTACAGATGAATAAATTAGACACAAATTACATAAATCAACAGAAATCATGAGTTTACACATACTCTGTAAGCTTCATTGTTCATGCAGAGGAATAACTGGTCCTGAACAGTTTCTCTCAGCCATAAGGCACAAACGGATACTCCTCAGGAGACAAGCAAGGCCTTCTTTTCAGATCATTTTCATACACAAACATATTTTGCATTTTTGTGTTAGCTGGCTTCTGTTATGCATTTTATAACTATCTCTATTGGGTTCTTAACCAAGCACAGGAGGACTGGATTTGTGTTTTTTTTGACAAAATGCCTTCTTTTTATTGACTTTATTATTAAATTTATTCATTATTTTAATGTGAAGTGCCACAGCATATTACATGTATGTGTGTGTGTGCGCACATGCGTGCAGTGCCCATAATTCATTTTTAGGATCTGAAATTTTAAGTCAACCTGACGCTGGAACTAAGGACCGTGGAATCGGGTGACTTTTACGTCTAAGTAGGGGCAATCAACTCTTCCGATTTCTGGTTGGGACCAAGAAGGGCAGTAAACTTGAAAAAAAATGGAATGGACTTCATCCCCAAATTACCACATTTAATTTATTTGATGATAAAGCAGAGTCTAAATTAATGGTCCAAAGTCAATTTGAGAATTAAGTTGCATGAAGAGTAAGAAACTGCTGTTGATGCTTTGATAAAACTTCCTTTACCACATACTAGTCTAAACTCATCTAGGCCTGTTCTACAGAGGCTTAGGTAACCTTGAGTTCGGGGCTATTGCTTGCCTGGGGGATATCTACATTACTTTAGCATCTCCAATAGCCAGAAATAGCTCTTCATCTTTTCTGAAATGAAAGGTCACATACTCTTCGTGGCTGCCCACCAAACTCCAGTTTTCCATCTGAAGTAACTCTAGCTTTCAGCTCATTTGCATACTATAAGTAGATGAAAGGTCAGAGATGAGCTCATTAAGTCTTTCCAAGTTCAGACAAATTCCCACTTTTCTGGGGTTCCCTTTGATAATTTACCTCTTACGTGCCCCACAGGAAGCGCCTTCCAGAATCCTATTACAGCATTTTTACAACATCAAAACATTTTTATCTACAAGTATAATTCCTACCAAGGGAGAATAAGCCATCAAGTTTCTTGGAAATTTTATTGAGAGTTCTAGTTATTATAGCAATAATTTTCAAATACAATAGTCTTTATTAACAGTTTTTTTGTTAAATTTACAGAGCTGTCTTAGCAGTCATAAAAATGTATTGTTAACTTTAGATTTCAGTGAATGAGCCCACTTTTTTGAGCTGAAATAATTTGTTTAACCAAGTAGGTGTTTAGTTGTGTCCTCTAATTCATCATTTACTCATCAGCCTTATTATCCCACAGAGTGAAGACTTGCCTCAGGGAGGCTCTTACTGGACCTACTGGGATGGGGTAGGGCATGGGAAATGAGCCCTGTGCAACTAAACAGTAAGCCATACCATCCTTCAACACTTTCAGAAACCTCTTTCAGACCTGAAATAGTGAGTCCTGAATAAATACATATGAAACAAGATTTTAAATATGTGGACTTAATATATAATGACTTTTTGAGAAATTGTAGTTGACATGAAAAGTATGGATGAGTCCAGTTTCCAAAATAACAAAGTTGAGTCTACACAGTACTAAACGAAGGGTCTTTTTGGTAGTTATCTGGACGGTTTAGGCAGTATAGATGATCAAACCTGATTATCAGGACCCCAAGTGGAATGAGATTGGCTGTCCACACATCTTAAATTAAACAAATCGTTTGCTAGGCTCTTCTTGACTAAGTGTTCTGTAAATGCAACATCCAAGAACAATGACAAAGGGCAACATCATGCAGCAGGAAATGCTTTATCTCTGACCCTAATTTCTATCATCTTAAAACTGGGCTAATGCCTAGCTTGCAGGGTTATTAAGAGAATATTTTTGTATCATTTTGGCTTGCAGTAAGCACTCAGTGAATATTTGCAGAATACATGACCCCGCAGCATTAGCTCAAAGTACATTTTCGAAGCTCCCAATGGAAACGTGAGTATTTCGGCCCAGAGAGTGAGTGAGTATTTCGGCCCAATGTATTAACACTTTGACCCAAACTAGTTTGCTCAAATTAGGTAACCTGTTAAATTGGCCTGGCATGCCCTGAGTATTGTGTCCTGGCTAAGAAATTTTGAAGTTGCTAAGAAGAGAAATTTGCTATGAGGAGGGCTTCCACTGGGCTGGTTTAAAAAGAATTGAAAGAGTGAGACTAAACTTCTTCCTGATAATTGGTCTGTAGTCTGATCCACACAACAAAACACCCTTTTAGTGAATGTCTTGGTTACAAACATTACAAACCAAGGGAAAGAGTAGATCCCATGCACAACTGTCAACCTTGTGTTTTTCAATTCTATCATGTAGAAAAACTCTGCTATACAATACATCTCATTGAGAGAGTTAATACCTAGGCTGCCTTCTTTAGACTGTATTAAAAATTATTTTGAAATATATTTTATTATCGTATATCCTGGAAACTCCTGCTGTATTTAAATATTAAGTTTATTACTCATGATTTAGAATAAGAAAAAAGTGCCTTTGTTCATATTTCAGGTCCATGCTTTTTGACTGGACTACCAGCTAGAGGATGCCTGGAAAGCAAGCCTCGTGCTACTCAATTATTTACTAGGAAGAGTTTACATCACATGTCAGCTATAGGGTTATGCTGTCCACATAAATCTCTCTAATATTTGGTGTCATGCATCATAAAATATTAGGCCAATTATTTTACGCTTATGAAGTTGTTCATTTTCCATATTTCCTCAGTCCTTTGAGATGGGATGGGGCAGTGTCTTTAACTCAAGGTTAAGCTTGTTGGTATAACTTAGATAAAAATCTGTGGTGGCATGGTGAATTATCCACCATGAGCTGTAATCATATGATTCTTTCCATTGGTACCATTCAACTTGACCGTCTTTAGTCTTAGGCACCCTTGATATGTTTCCTATTGGAATTCGTTTTGGGAATAGGGGAAAAAAGAAGCCTTAGTAACCTATGTCACCTGAGACTCCAGATGTCTCCCTATCTTATCTATACTTGTGAGTACAATGTGCCCACTTGAGCAAAGAAAACCACACAGACTACTGGAGACAGTGTCACCTGCCGTGACTACCGTGAAGCATCACATAACCATAAACGGTCCTTACCAATCCTTCGCATTTGCACAGCATCTGCAGACAAGAACACACGGGGAATAACAGAGCTAATGAGTGTCAACGTCGATGGCAGTAAAATAAACTAAAAACCTCATTCTCCCAACAGTGTGGTCTTAGCAAAATTGGGCTATATTTTATTCTCCAGAATTTAAAGTTTTGTTTTAAATTCTGCACATCACAGCCATACTAAATATCCCCTTAGACAAGATGCAGCACTGCTGAGTAAGACCCCTGCAAATCAGCAATGCTTTTTCATAAGACCAACATCCATAATTTATATCTGCATACAATTAGCCTGTTTACATTTATACATTTTCTGCTTCCTTTTATGTGAAATATTCCACAGGATACATGGTAATGCATTCAGAATAACCTTTTTAAAATAAAGACTCCGGGACCAAACAGTTTATAAAATCCAATACCTAATAAATACTTTATGTGAATAAAAAAGTGTTTTCTTAATCAAACAGTATATTAGTATTTGAGCTGGCCTCTCTTGCCTCCCAGGCCAGTGGCCTGGCAGCATATGGATCTTTGTTTTTTAAATGTATTCAGGAAAAAAAATGCCACTACATTTCTTGATGGTTTTGTTTGCACACAAATATCACTTCCTTTCTTTTATGTATCATTAGATCACTATAAGGGTAACTTTTATGACCTTAGCCAAGACAATACTCTGTATTAAGATGAAAAAGAGAGAAAGAATTCAGTCAGTTATCCAGAAATTTAGTATTCATGGTATCAAAATTCTGAATTTTGTCAATATATTTAGCCCAATAATTGAATTTCGCTATTGAAAAATGCATGCAGCAGAAAGAGAATTTCATAAATTCATGTAAGTTTGGCAGTTTACTTGCCGTGGTCTGGATGGCTAGACATTCGGCCATGTTGGTGCCCAGGGAGTGGGCTAATAAGCAAGACCTTCCAGCAGTCACTTCAATAATATCCTCCCTTCTCCTCTTTTCATTGGGCAGCTAGAACCACATGGACCTGAAATGAAAGGAGTTGCCTGAAGCAGAGGCTGGGACTTGTAGCAGCTCCCATGCCCCTTGTGGAGTGGAGTGAGTTCTTACCAAAGAAAAGTCTGTCCCAGAGTTGAACTTGACAATTGTTGAATCTTACCTGAGCCCCGTAATCAGTGAAGGTTAAAGGAATCCCTCCACCCTTTTATGTTCTGGAAAACAGCTTATGGAAAAGAAGCACCCTTCTTCATACGACTTAGATAGACTCACAGATGCCTGCCCCCTTGTCTATCTATGACGAGGCTAGACGCAGACGCTCAAAATTCCCTTTCTTATCTCACAAATAATTAGCTGAACTGCTAATCATTCTAAACAAAATACTTATTGACCAAACTTGGGTAAATGTCTCTCCTTCCCCCAGATGGCTGAACTTTAGCCCAACTTCAGTTTGATCCAGCAGACAACACCTGAGAACAGGCTGGCCTTGGGGTAAAACATTCTCTGATCTACGATCACATCGTGCCACCCTTTCATCCATCCCACTTCCTCACACTCAGCTCTTTCTAGCTTTGTGTACTCCTCTCTATAAAAAAAAAACCCTTTACCTGACTCGTGAGACACTTGCAGACCATTAGGTCACATCAGGTCATGGCGTTCACCTGATCGCAATAGTCCCCTCGCTCTATTGCAATAGTCCTTTTTCTCCTCTTGCAATAATCTTTTTGAATAAAAATCTATCCTTACTAAGTCCAGATTTGTTTTTTCTTTGACAAGCTCCTATATGAACACTCAACTGGGGAGGAGCCTGAAGAGAAATATGTTTTTTGTGAAATGCATGGTGTTGGGCTGCAAATTGACACGTTTACACATATTTAGAGCTTCTTTACAAATGGATGAGAATTCTCAGTACCTAGACTTGGTGCTAACTTCTTGATGGATTGATTTTGTCGGTCCTTGCCTTTCTCAAACCTCAGCTGTAGCACCCGGTGCCCTTCACCTGCAGGTGAGCCCTTCCTGGTCCCTGAGCCATTCTGGAATTGAGCAGGAGGCCGATTGAGACCCTTAGCCTTTCTACGTGAAATTAGCCTTGCCATCCGGAATAGGCTCAGTATTATAGAGCTGGTGTAGGGCAGATCTTGAATTTCCCCTTGGTGCCTATGCGCCCCCTCCTCTAGATTGTGGCCTGCCCCTAGACCGTGTTATAGTGATCCAGGTTGAAATACAGGCTCTGACTGATGTCTTGTTATGAGGTCAGCCTTCGTCTTGTAGCATCCTACCTAGGCCCTAGCCCTGAAATCACATAATCATCACCTCCTTAATTTTGAGCATCTTGGGCTGCCAGCATTCCTGCTACAACCACCAGTTTATATCACTGGTTTCCATTCCTCTCCAAATCAAGCTGAAGCTCCCCAAGTGCCTTTGGACGAATCCATTGACTTCTGATGGCCAGCTCCAGAACCAGGCAAGTTTCCCCAGACTCTTGCGCCTCCTGGTTCTGGCTTCCTCAGTCACCCTTAAATCATGCTAAAGCATGATTTATATCATGATTTAAGAACTTCCAGAATAATTGTACAGACTGCACACTGCTTACCAACACCATCCTATAATGTTAGGCATGTTCGGCAGCTAGAAGCTTGCAACATTTCCCAGTCATTCCATATCTAAATAAAAAATGAATTGTTATAGAGATATCACACAAAAGTTTTAGTTGACTGCAGCTATTGATGAAACCGAGAGAGAAAAAGGGACTCTCTAATAAAAGAATCATTAGAGTATATAAGTGAGTTTTGAGAACTTGATATCACGAAAATATACATTTATACAATATAGAAATTAAAGAAGTCATTGAAAGTCTTAACTGGGAAATATCTCCTAGTATATTCATTAATTAACTCATTTATTCATCCACTCATTTATTTATTCTTTCAAATAATTACTCTTGAGGTCGCCGTAGATGTCAGGCACTACACTAATACTTGGAACTTAACAGTGAACAGGGTAGACCAGATACCTACCCTCATAGAGTTTGAGCAAGAGAGCATTTAAAGTGGCTTTTAAATATAAATCAACAGACATAAATTTGATATGCACATAGATTATAGGGTGAGTTGTACCTGCCCACGCAAGGAATAGTAGTTACTAACATAATGAGATAGAGCATATAATTAATGGGCAGGCTTCCAGCTTGAGCTCTTATGGCTTTTGCTTCCTCATCACTAAATTCATGCATCTATGATTTTTCTTCTCTTAATCTGAAATCTGGAATTCTCTGATTTTTAATTTAAGGAAAGGGAAGTTGATGCCAACAGTCAGTATTAGAGAAACAAATGAATGGGCATGCATGACACATCAGTGAAGGAATACTAACATTTTTCTTGGACACAGTGTTGGTTTCAGTGTATAATACATGTCAGTAGGAAGGTACTTTAAATTCCTTGACATGTATTGGGGAGTTTTCCTTCTGGATGTTGGAGATGTCATTTTGAGAATGTCAACGAGGTATAAAGCTCTGCATAAATAAACGCAGTTACCATTGATTAGATTTTCCACTGGGAAGAATGAGTTACAAGGAGATGGTTTCATTTATTTTTCCGGATAAAAAATATGTACATAAAGGAATCTGCTGCACGACTCTGGAGACAAGGCTACTTTCATCATTGTTTGTTTATTGTTTGTTTGTTTGTTTACACATCCTCTGACTGTTCTAGTAAGGATTAAAGGCAGCTGCTTCTCATTTTCATAGCCTTCAACATACACATACATTATTTGTTTTGTGATCAGTAATTAAAATTATTATATTCCAGATGATAGCATATGATTGTGCAGCCATGTTTAGTTCTTTTTTTTAAATTCATCAGAACTTAGATGAGTATGTGTGTATGTGATTTTTTATTCATACAGCAACTGTACAAGTGAAGCCACTCTGCAGATGAAAATATGCAGAGATTAGAGGATCCCAAAACAGAGAAGAGACACAGATTTTCAAAAGAAAACTAGAAACAAAATTTACTTGAAACACTGAAATACTGCTCCAACCCTGAACTGATCCAAATGTACCAGATGTGATGTTAGCATCAATATTGATGCATCCCGCTATTGTCAGGATGTTCCTGCAGCAAAGATGTCATAGAAATTTGGAGTAAAAGTGGGCATTAGACACTACATCCAGGAGTTCTTAAGTGTAAGGTTATGGATGGATTTCTTTGAGACTTTAATGAAATCTTTAGACTCTCACCCTAGACACTGCAAATATAAAAGTTTGCCAACTATTTTAGGAGGTACATGGACCTTTCAAATCCTCCTATGGGTCCTAAATTAAGAGAAAATGAATGTGTGTCACTTCTGAACAGACAAGGAACTGAGACAAAAACTGATTTGATTGACATCAACCAGCCATGTTTCCATGATTTTAAGATATTTCTGAAACTGTCCCTACTTCTCCCCTTAGAAGGGAATATAGTTCCCCTTCCCTTAATGGAAGGAGAAGAATTTCAAAGAAGTGACGAATCAGAAAATACATGTTCCCACATTAGATAAATAGAGAGAGAGAGAGAGAGAGAGAGAGATATCGTCTTGTTATATATACATCCTACTTATTATCTTCATAACAATCTAATTACAAAGTAAAATTATTTTGCTCATAATTTGTTTTCTGTTTAAAGTCTGTTTCTCTCCACCAGAATGTAAGTTCCTTGTGAGCAGGGAATTCTTCCATGCCTAGAAGACAATCTGGCACAAAGCACACATTTTAATAAATATTCATGGATGGAAGAAGTAAGTGTATTTGAAGGAGTGACACTGATTTTTTCTGAGTAGATGGGTGATAGATGATATCCTGTTTGGTGTTTGCTTGTTTGTTTCACTGCTTTTTTAAAAAAAATATTCCTTTGTGTTTTTGATTGTTCAGTAATGTGCATGTATTTCTTTTTTAAAATAAGAAAAAGAATTATTTTTTGATAAAAAATTCAGATCACTTGAAATTCCAGAAATTATTTCACTCAAATTTCACCTTTTGGGCACATTTAAAGGAATAGTTGACTACTAAAGCAATACCACCCACCTTGGGCCAGAAAAAAACAAACTAACAAGCAAACATAGCAAAAACGTCCAGCCATGCATAAACTTTAAAAAAAGTTATTTGCTATTTTTTTCAGTGTCCCTTTTCTCTCACAGGTCTTTGATGGATAGAAGAATAAGTGCAGGGATCACAGAGCTGGAGGGCCAGTTAAGAAGCAGCAAATTTGATCCTTTTAGTTCACTTTTGTAACACAGATCTATACACAGCACCATTAGAGAAAATATTTTTTTAAATATTATAAGTTTAGGGGAAAGCTCATAAGAATGTACATAAAAATGTTAATTGCAGTTAAGAAATAACAGGCGATTTCTCTCTCTTCCTCCCCTCTCTTTTCAGTATTTTCCAGATTTTCTATAGTTTAAAAATACTATTTTTTTTCAGAGGAAAAACTGTAAACATTGAAAAATCAGTTAAAAGTTATAGTTATGAAATGAGATATTAATGTGAAAATTCTAGAACAATTTTTAAAAACACACGCGGAGAAATAATGAAAAGAAGTAACCAAAATGCCACCCTTCAGATTTGACAGGAAATGCTAAGTAGAGAGTTCAGTTGGTCAACAAAGGAGAAGGATGAAGTACAAGAGGCTAACCAAAAATTTTAGTTGAAGATTAACCAATGCATTCACATCTCATAGCTAAAGACTTCAAGATGTTCAAAGAGCATTCAGAGGAGTTTCTGGAAATCTTGGTGGTGGTTTTCTGCCTGCTATGGGATATATTTTATATTTATTCTGGAGACCTCTGTGGTTAAAATGCTTGCTCCTGGAGCTGGGGAAATTGAAAGAGATTTGTTTCTATCCAAAGTCACAAAGAGTAAGATCTACAATATGAAACGCTATCAAAGTCAAAGACTATTCAAATAGAGAGGCAGCTTCTTCGTAGAGTTTATACTTCAAACCAGCTGGATTAGGAACTGCATCCATCTGGGAAACCAAATACAGCGTTGTGAATACAGGAGTGTCAATTATTTATGTCTAGATCTTGCAGAGTAAATCAGAGATAATTAATTTAGGGGTTTTAGAAAGAGTGATGTCATTAGATATTAACTAATCTAATTATGTACATATATTAAGACTTTACCTTTGCTTAATATTGATTCCCTTCCCAGGGCGCCATGAGAGTTCTGGGATGATACGTTCTATTAACGATGAGTATCCAGTGATGCCTGTGCTGGATTCTTGTTTTTGCCCTCATAAAATGGAATGCTTGGTGAGTGAAAGTTAGATGGCAGCAACCTGCACCCAAGCAGCTATTACCGAGGAAGAGAAGCAGCACTTTCGCCATGAAACCAGGTTTCCAGACCAAAGAGTTCCCCAGAGCTGCTGCTGTGGAGGCCACTCAGTCATCCTGACCAGGGAAACGAGCTCTTCATCTCCTTTCTGATGTTCCTTTCCTGTGCAGGAAAAGCCATGCGCTTAGTGCTACTGGCCAATACACATCTGCCCCCTGCCCTCTCTCCAAAAGAAAGAGTAAGGGAGGAGCAGGAAGCAAGAAGAGTATAGAGCAAACTTCTCATGAAAACCAAGGGAACGGGGAAGGAGCAGGTCCCCCAAACACCCCACAACAACATCTCCCTCCGTATTCTCATTCTATAGTATGGACTTTGGCCAAGAAAAAGCAAAGATACGTTTTGTATGCACAAAAGATTACTTATTATTGGAACAAATTCTGGGATGACCACAGCCAGTATTTTCTCCAACCTAGTATGTATTATATTTTATGCATAATCACAGCTGAATTGCCTCCCCTGCCCGAAGTCAGATGTCTTATTCTTTTTTATTACCTCCATATCTAACTCTTGGCTCTATTATAGATTATATGTTAATGGATGGATTCGGAAGGCAAATAGCACTTTGTGAATATGTAAGACTCTGAGAACCTGCTGGTGCCTATTCTGTAAATCAACAACTGCTAAGTCTTAGAAGCCACTGTGCTTCTCTGAATTATGTTGTTTATGTCGTGCAGGGATTAAGCCAAAAATGGCCAAAGCCATTTTGAGTAAGTAGATATTGAAATAGTTGATATTTTAAGATATTTAATAATGAAATAGTAGATATTTTGACATTTAGTGTAAAAATAGTAGATATTATAAGATGTTTAACATTATGGCCCTGGTCTTATTATCTTTACACTCTCCAATGTAGCCTATTGGCCAAAAAATACTATGCATTCAATAAGTGTTTATTAAATTTATTTGTAGAGACCTTAAGAAAATTGGATGTGAGATGTTTTTTAAAAATGCTACGTTGACATTGTAATACTGGACTGTAATACAATCTATTCTTTTAAATCACATTTAGTGTTATTTTGTTTTTCTAATAAAAAAGTTATACATGCTCAATTTATAAAAGTAGGAAACCTATGTTAAAAGGTAATTTTCCAGAAAGGTAAAACCATGCATCTCATATAGATATAAAATGAACACTTGTCAGATATTTTATTTAACCTGTTAATTAAATGAGAGAACCAAACAAGATGTTACAACCAATTCAAAGAAGAAGTCAAAGAAACACAAATTTATATGAAGTAAAGGAATATTGAAATGAATTTACAAATGGACACCAAACTGGTTTAGCCGACAAAAAGAAGGGCTGACCATTGAACTTCCACTGGACAGAATTAATTTGTACATCTAAAGACAAAAAAAAATTGCATTGCTCTCAGTTATCTACAACTTACAGAATTGTAAAATAACTCAAAGGCAATGAGAGACTAAAATCAGATAACGCAGGAAAGTGTGCTCTAAACAATGCATAGTTGCCAGTGGAGATAAGCAGTAATCTTGTCTGCTTATTCCAAATTTTCTTACAACAAAGAAGATTAGGAAGAAAGAATAAAAGGAAGGGAGGGAAGGTGGGAGGAAACGAAGAGCAAAAAAAAAAGAAGAGAAATAAAAAAAGAAAGAAAGAACTCATCTGACATCTACTACACAGATAAAACCACTGATAACATTTTGGTGTATTTTTTTCCAGAAATAGATCTCCTTAGAGTTGTACAGCATCACATTGTGTGTCCTCTTCTACAAACTCCTTTTTCACTTAAAAATACTATACAAAAATAGTAAATATTTTCTCATGTCCAACTCTCTTGCACATACAACATGAATTTTTACATAATGCAGATGTACCACACTTTGCTTAACTAATCCACTATTATTGGATATTTTGGTAAGTTTTCTTGCTATAAATGACTGCACAAGAAAAATCTCTGGACAAGTATCTTTATACACATCTTTAATACTTTCCTTAGGAATTCCTAGAAGTGGAGTTTCTGGGTTGAAAGCTAGGTGCATTTTAATGTATTTTGACAGATGTTGCTAAATTGCTGCACAGACACGCTGTACCAATTCTAAAGTCCTGCCAGCTGTGTGTAATTATGCCCATTTCTCCACACCCAGGCCGACACAAACATTATCATTCTTCTTAAGTTTTGCCAATCCGATGGGCTAAAATTGGTGTTTCTTTGTTGTTTCAAATCAACATTTTTTAAACTATCTAGTTTAAATTTTTGTATTGGCTAAAATAAAGATTTTATGAAACTTCGTGGGAAAATGGATGGAAAGGATAAAATAAAATTATATCTTCCCTTTCTTTGTCTCTAGTTTGGAAGAGCTGAGGACTTTTGACAACCAAAATGAATAGATACTCTCATTTCAAAAAGAAAGGCTCAGACTAAAAGTATGACATTTGCATCCCATAGAAATTTGTTTTCAAGAAAAAAAATCAAGCACACTCAAAATGTAGCCATGAAAATAATTCCTAAATTGGGGAACTGAAAAGTGGCATCAGCATTTTATTGGGAGGTATTTGGTTAATAACGAAGCTCTAGCACTTCTTATTGAATTCTGATTTAGTGAGATAAAAAGCATCTGTGTACTGAATTATACATAAAGGGAACAGTTTGTAGATTATTCTTGCCTGTGTCTACTTATGTGTACTGTATAATTTAGGCCTTAATATATTTGGAGTGCTTTTCCTTTTATTGTTCAGATGCTGAATGAATACCTTCCCCCCAGTCACATTTGGTGAGTTTTATTTATATGTGAAAACTGAAATATGGAGGATTAGTTTCCAGTTTTGAGTCTATAAGAAAGATATATAAGTATTTTTCAGATCTGCCCCAATATTCTGCACAGTTTCCAGAAAGATGAAGGAGAGTGATATGAAAATATATTATTTCATTGTAAGAGACGAGAAAATCCCTAGACTAGCTCCAATGGAAACATGGGCATGGATTGAAGGAAACTGGCTTTATTTCCATTATTTCTCCTGCCTCTTTCATTTTCCATCCATTTCGCCAAGTCAAGGGTCAAGATGAGGGACCAAAGCCATGGGGAGTCTCCTCAGGTCCCTGGTAAGAAGAGGAAATTATGGAGGTGATGAGCAGGGGAGAGACCATGTCAACTCAAGACTCATTCTGCCACCCAAAATTCATTCAGCTGATATCTACTGGTGACCTTGTATGACTCATTTAATCACAGCCACAGAGAAGCCACAACCTTCTCTGTAAGATGGAGTTCCATTTAAAGACTGCTGTGATAATGGATATAAAAGTCTTTAGCAAGTTGATATACTAATAAAACTCTAAATTATTATGATAATCTGTTGGGTACCTCAAAGTCAGTCAGGAATGGAGCAATTCCTCATTTAGTTTGTTGGAAACAAACTGTTCAAATAAAAGGAAATATAGACTTAAATGTGCTCTCCATTTGAGAGGAAGAAGTGCTCCTATTTAAGAATTGATCAAAATACAGATTCTTAAACTGATGTAAAAAGAAGATTATATGTTTGTTTCAAAGGGCAATATTAAAGTCTTATGCTGAAAATTTCTGAGGAAAAAAAATTATGTCAATAGGCTCTTAGTTGAAGAGGGCTGAAATCCTTCACACTATACTATTATCATTAATTTTATGTTAATTTGGTTTGTTAACTTAAGTTTCTACTATTACATGGGCTTTGTGGATTTTTCAGTTGAGGGATTAGCTCTGGCCTATGGCCCCTAATTGGATATTGTCTAATTATTAATATTCATTTTTCCAGAGAGATTTGCTTCACAGAATTAAAAAAGTTGATGAGTCAGCGGTAGCTATTTCCCTCTGATTTATGAGCACGAAAGAATATGTAATTCAAACATGACCCTCTTAAACAACCCCAAAATCATTATTATAAAACAAAGCTCAGTGCTCTGCTTTCAGTCCTTACTTTTCAGAATATTGAGTAAAATAGGAATTACTGACTCAGTAAATCTCATGAATTCTTCTAGTGAATGTGTGGCTTACTATGGATTCAACCGTCTATCAACAGATCTATGTTAAACTTTTTCTGTATTAAAATTTGAGTAGGAAGGGAAGGAGCTGTTTTTCTTCTCGTGATGGAAGAGGTAATTCTACCGAAGAAAAATCATCCCTTCATAACCAAATATAAGTGGGCTGTCCTCAGTGTTTTGAAGAAGAAATACTCTCTCAAAAAAGGCCAGCTCTACGGAAATTCATGGGCTTTTGTCAGGACTGATAGAAAAAAAAGAAGAAGAAGAAAGAAAAAATTGGTAGTCTGAGCAGAAATCCTCAGAATGGGCATGAGGGAAAGAAATGAGATGAGAAAAATCAACCAGAAGATAATCAAAATAGTCAAGATGAATGATGGACAAAATATTAGTGAGAATTTTATCTGTGGAAAGGCCAACCTACATGTCTCTATACATCTATATATCTCATTGTCCATGATCAAGTATAGTGAAAGAGGTAGAAAGAAAGATGTCTCTCATGATAGAAATACCGTGCCTGGGTTTTATTTTCACATGGTTTAAGTAAAGGTCTGGGAATTTCTGAGATAGTCACTTACAGGAAGAGGGAGATGGCTTCATAAATTCTAGCCAATAAGATGAAAGAAGACAGGTCTTTACAACTATTTTGCAATTGGTTTTAAACTGATTTTTTAAAATGACTTTTTCAAAAGCTAGAAATAATCTGATAATGATGGAAAAAGTCAATTTACGTGCTATTCATAGAGAAAATATTTATGAGTCTTTCTACTTAAATACATGTTAAAAATTACCTTTTTCCATGACTTGCTCTATCTCTGTGCATCTTCATTTTTCTATGAGAAGCCTACCAGGTACCAAGTTCAAATATATTTGCATTCATTCTTCAAATGTATACTGAGAGCTACCTGTCACCTGGGAGAGACCAGGACCAAGTGACAGCAAACCTGGGATTTAGGGTCTGGGATTACAACTTTCTTGTAACAGAGGGAGTGATATTCCCCAAATATCTTAGAGAGTTGGCAGACGTCTTTTAAGAACATGTCTATCAACTGCATAGTAATGCATCTCTAGATTTGAGTATGTAAAGAGAATGTAGTATGTATGTCTTGTGGGATCCCATACACGCACTTGTATGTGTCTGTAACTCAGATTTTCCTAACTTCTTGGTTTGGAATCTGGACCCTTTAGAAACTGAATAACAGAAGTCTAAGAAATTAATAATCACCCTCATAAGAAGTTTTGCCACTGAAAATCTGGATTTGAATTTACACAGATGGAGCTGAATCTTCCTTTTTGCAGTTGGAGGAAACTTAGCCTTCTCCACCCTTCAAGGGTGCTTGGGGGTCTAGGATCACCCCAAGCCAGTTGGGGTCTAGGATCAACTCGAGGCAAATACCTGGGGCCATGGCTCAGTTCCTGTTTCTCCCCAGTCCCAGCCCCGGTCATAGGTCATGAGAGAGAGATGTGAATTTTCTTCCCACTTCAAGAGGAAACATATAAATAGATTTATACCAACCCAAGGACTCACAGAAAACAGTTTTCTATTTCATGGCTACATTTGGCCTGACAGTAGGTAAGAACCAGCTCTTGCTAAAAGATTTAACCTCGTGGTGTATGAGTAGTGAATCTTAAATCATCAGAACTAGAACTTCTTATTCCCAGGTGTGTAAAGACCAATTACAGACTAATGGCAGCAAATGAAGTTCCATTAATATCCAGGTAATATTCAGTTTTTCTCCCTTATGTTGTCCCCACTGATGCCGTATGGTGACCTTTCATGACCATCATCTACTCTATGAATATCAGTTCAAAAGCAATGACCCAAGCTTTAACATGACAGTAGTGTTTTCTTTTGAACATTAAACTTTTTTAAAAAGCATGTGAATCTATTATTAGAAGAAAATACAGTATTATGGGTATTGTCTCTGGTGACTTGTTTTGAAATTGTGTACAGAATGTGAAATTGCAGACACAAATATTAACTAATAAAATATTTCTGTTTTACATTCTAAAATTGCAGATAACACAGCTCTCACTTAATTCTATGGAAAACCAAATGGTCATCATGCCTGTAATGAATCCCTTTGGTTAATATGGTATTACAACACTTATAAGCTTTGTCTATAAGTGTCTTAAGATATACAAAAAGTCAAATATTTTAAAAATCATTTGATTTTTCAGAGAATTATTTTAAAAGACTTTGCCCAGATTCAAAGATATTAGATTATTAGAGTCAGTGGATCCTCTTTGGTTTACTTTGTGTATAAACTTATTCCTTACGTATCTACTCCAATAGGCTGGTCTATAGAGTTACATTTTTAATCCATGGCTATGTTCCATAGCCTCTTCTTTATCACAAATTCCCATTATTCATGTGAGGTTATGTAAATATTTACAGTATTGAAGCAAATTTTTTTTCAATACAATTTAACCCATCCTCTTGCAGGTCTCTCCAGCTGTTCATAAACAGCACTCCACGGCATCCTTTGTCCCCAAATAGACAACTGACCCCCTGTCATGACATGATTAGAAGGATCCTGCACTTTCACCTGCTACCTACTTAGTATAAGGCTGAATAGCAAAGTGATTCAGAACAAGAACTCTGGGAGCAGTTCAAAATTTCCTCCCTGGTACAACAGGGATAATAATAGAACCCATCTGGAAGTATTGTTTTGAAGATTAAATGAGTTAGCACAATCAGAAGCTTTAGAACAATGGCTGGCAAAGAGAAAGTACTTTATAAGTATTCACTATTATAATGATTTTCTGGTGGCAGAGGACCTACAATTCCAGATCATATTTGCTTAGAAGGCTCAAGCGTAATGGTTAAGAGCAAGAACTTTGGAGCTAGGCTGTGTTGATTCAAATTCCACTTCCTCCCTTATCAGCTGTGTGACCTTGGGGAAGTTACTTAATCTTCTGTGCCCGTTTCTCTTGTGTAAAATGACGCTAACTACAATACCTACCTTACAGAGTTGCTTTGAAAATTAGATGAACTACTACATTTAAACAGTGCCCAAAACATAATGAAAGTTGAATGTATGTTATCACTATAAATATTAGCATTGATACTAGCATTATTTTTATAATAATCCATCAGCTCCCACCCAAACCCATATTTCCTAGGGCAGCCTTCAATGACCTACAGCTCTTCCTACCTACTACCTCTCCTTATTATTGTTGTAATTTTACATTTTTGTCTTTGATACATTGATAAACGTCTCTCTCATGAAGCTCGATGATAGCCGGGGGCTACAGCTAGTCTTTGCTCACCATTTTTCCCCAAATTTGTAGAGTGTGGTACCTGGCCAGCCGTCAATAAGTCTGTCTTTGTTGAATGAATGAATGAATTGTGCCAAAGATTCTAATTTCAGTGATTGATCTTGCTAACCTGAACACAGATCTTATAAGATAAATGAGGTGGTGCCAACGAGAGCATGGGGTTATGTAGTCAGACATTGCCCTCGGATTGAAAGTTGCACTGGTCTTTATTTTCCTACAGGTCCTGAACTAGCCACAACTACTGGCTTCTGTGCCCAGTTCAAAGAACATGAGTCTTCCTACTAAGGCAAGACTCCCAGTGCCTCTCCCAACCACATCACCTCCCCTCATGCTACAGACTCAGGTCATTCCAGGATCCAGCTCCCCTTCCTCATCACACAGTTGTATGAGTTCTCACAGCTCCCATGGGCTGCCCTGTTTTTGAGATTTCACTGCAGCCAGCAGAGGATGACCAGCAGATTAGAAAATCCAGCTTAATTGAAATTGTGAAGCTTGTCAGCTTCAAACAACAGGGCTAGGCAGAAATGCTAGCCTCTTTCCGTCCAGCAAAATAAGCCAAGGTTAAATAATTAAGCTAAAAGGTTTTTTTAGAAAACCACAATAGAGAGGAAGGGGAAGAAAATATTTATTGAAATATTGTTCAGCAGAGAAGCAAGGAGAACAGGCATCTCATTTTCACGAGCATCCAAAGTGCACCAGGCATAAAATCATACAGTTAAATTACAGAATACCAACACTTTAAATCATGCATACATACATACAAACAAGATGTTTAAAAAATAAATGTAACCTTATTTCAAATCGTCAGTAATTCCCTCCAGAATAAATTCAACAATTTAGTCCCTAAAATCTAAACAGAGTTTCTATACAAGTATAAGCAATCTTGGTCTCAATTGTCAGAGACTAAATATATAAACTATATTTAAATTGTCTGTATTTTAAACATTAACGTGTTTCTTATCATCACAAATCAAATAAATGTGAAATCATAGCTCTAAACAGGCTATTTTGAGCCTGTTGGTCATGCTTGTGTTGTTTGGCCAGATTTAACATTTCTGATATAACCATTTTGTAAAACTAAGTTTTAAAAAAAATCCAGAAAATTTGAAATTATCTGCAACAACCTGGCCCATTGAGCACAAAACTTGCTTTGGCCCAATTTTTCCAAGTTGTTGTTGTAGAAGGTCCTTTCTTTTCTTCAGAAGTATTTACTCTTACTACACTCTGACACATGACTTTTTCCATCTTCCATTGTGCTAACCCGTGGGTAACGATCTAGCTTAACATATCAAGAGAAGGAGCCTGTTATGAGAACTGTATGATGAATAACAGTTAAAGATAAAGTTCAAACCGATTACAACTCTTCCTCTTAACAATAATTAATTGAAATAGTTGAAACAGACATTGACATAGAAAAGGAAATGAATTTTGGAGTATGTATTAAAAACGTAGATTATTGACTCGGGAGACCATAATGGTCCTTTAATTATCTTCAGGGGCTATTGTAAGAAAACACTTTTGGAAAGTTTTTTAAATGAATATTATTGACCTGATAGACCACAATATTTCCAAAGAGGGCATTAGTGTTCATCTTCAAACAAGTATTTATATTGTTTAAAACCATTATTGGCATTTGTGAAAAATCTTGTTCAACTCTAGTGCAGAGGCTGCATGAAAAAGTGGTCCAGTAACATCCATTTAGAAAAAAAGTTAAACATACTCTTCCTTATCTCCTCAAAGCAATGAAACTATACACTGTAATAGATTTGTTTCTTATTAAATTATATTGGATGCTCTGGTTCCTTTGATTTAAATCTTTTTAATGTAATCAAATGCCAAAAATAATGTAAAGTAGCCTTTTTTGGTAAGAAAATTAAATTGATCTGCACATTAACTTGTTGAGTGGTTAGATTTGGTCTTTGTGGTAGCAGATTGCATCTGCCATCAATTACTTAGAGCTAGAGGAGATCTAAAGTTATTTTAATATTGTTATGTGGATGAAATAATCCTTGCTTCATGCTTTACCTGTTATACGTCCACTCCCCTGAAGTAACAGAGCAACTCAGAAATACATTGCTGGGTTCCTACTGTGTAGTGAGTACATGGGGACTGTGTGTGTTTCTGGTATTTGACAAACCAAGAATGCTGGTGGCTTGAAAACTAGAATGCTGGAGGGTACATGATATCCACTATCATTCAAAGTATTCTGATCTAAAGATCTAGTGTGTACTTACTAGACTGAAAGCTCCTCAGATTCAGAGTTTATGTCTTTATTAGCTTGGATTCTTTGACTGTGAGCATCAGAAATGAATTCTGGCTAAATTAAGGGGAAAAGGGAAGCTCTTGGAAAAACAAGGACTCACAGAGACAACAAAAGAGAAGGCAGAGAGAGTAGGTTTGCAATAGGTAGGTATCAAGAAGCACTTAGATGGTTTCAGACACAGGAAATACTCAAAGTCTGTCACCTCTTTCTTTCCTGCCACCAATACTGGAATGAGGGGAACAGTTCTAACCAATTTTCTGTTGGTATGTTACTCTCCTCGAGGATTATCAGTCCAGGAAAGAGTGTCTAGCTGGCCAAGTTAAGGTCATATATCAGCACATTGGATATTCCAGGATGGTGAAAGAAAAAATATGAAGAAAGGAGACTCCATGGAGCCCTTGGACTTCTTTAGAGGGACAGAGATTCTTTGATTCACCACCCAACCAAGGTTCAAACAGTGGAGGGAAGTTAATGCCTCAAAAGGAAATCAGGGGGCTCTTAGAAGAGGGAATAGATGTTAGGTGGGCAGAAACATCCACATCTAGTAGATGCTCAATAAATATTTCCTGAATCAATGAGCAGGTGAGACAATGAATGAATGAGTGAAGTTCTTTGAAGGAAACATGAAAAACTTTATTTCTTTCCATTCCTTTCAAATGTAAGTCAGATAATGGTGATCATAGTCACAATAGGTATTCAAATATGTCTTACCGCTGGCACGTTCCAATAGTTTTCAGTAAAGCAAATTTATGCTAAGCAAACCTTATCTTCTAATTTACTTTCATTATGAAATCAGGGAAAATGGACAGCTTATAATATTGAATCTTGGATATGTTAAAAATGAGACAGATTTATAATAATAATCTGTTTAAAAGAAAGACTATAACTTTGTCTAAAATGTTAATAAGATCACTCACAATGTTAGGAAATATGTTTTACCATCACAGTCAAATAAATTGAGCTAATATTCTTTTTTTAATAATGATAGTAAAATGAGGCCTGGCATTTATTGGTAATGTTGTTATTAATATTATACTTATGAAGAACCACAGCTTTTAAAATCTTTATATTTCCTCATTGCTGAAATGTCTTAAGTCATTTTCTTATCCTGGTTGCAATACCTAGGTATAAGTGTTATAGAAGAAGAAATGGTGCCTATGTTATATAAGGAACTGCCAATTCTTCTCAAACCACTGCCCAGCAAGTGCTGTGTGATGCAAAATATTTAGAATGCACAATATCAGACAAAAAATTTCATCTTAATATGTGAGGTACTTATGCACCAATTTATTTTAGTAGAATTTCTACTATGTGCTAAATATTTGTTTGGGAAAATACAAAAGAAACAGAGAGACAAAAATATGATAGGAAAACTGACAATACCCAATGGGAAAGGAATGAATGTAGAGAGAATATCAGAATTTTACAGACCACCCACCACATCTCCACAGAGGACACCACAGAAGTCAGGTATGGTCCCTATCCTTTAAGAACTCACTCTTCTGTGATTTTGTTTTTGCCTCTTTTTCAATAATGTGATGAAATTCTACTTCAGCTGTAAAATTTTAATTCTGCTGCCAGATAAAGACATCATTGTTCATGCAATTGCTCAAGTAATCCTTGATTCCACTCTATCCCCACTACTAAGAATTCCATTACCAATTTGGGTTAGTTTTACATTTCTTAAAACTTTCATTTTTCTCTACCAATTTTCATGCTGCCTGCATCTCTCCCCACACTGCTACATTATCTCCTTGTCTTCAGTCTTGTTCCCTCAAGTTTATGCTCAAATACAAATTTCCATATGTCATTCTCCTGTTTCAAATAGTTAGTGGGTTTCCGGTACTCCTAGAATCAAGTCCAAGTTGCCTAGATACCTAAAGCTTACTTCCTTTCCACTGTCTCCACCTCCAACGCCTAGTCCATACCCAGGGCCCACTGAAGTACTTCCCAGAGCCCCCAGTGTTCACTCCTGACACCAGTGTCTGTCAGTGCTTTCCTTGTTGACTTTTATGGGATGGAAATTGGTTCATAGATGCTGCGACAAGAAAGGAAAAAGCAATCAGTCAAACTCCTTGGACTCAAGGAATTTATGCATAAGACTATCTCAATTCACCAGCTTCAGGTCAGTCATTCATTTGGCACGACATTGTTTGAATTGATTTGAAGACTGCGGTGTCCCAGCTGCTGGGTATCCAATGAGGTGCTACTGATTCCTTAATCCTAGAGCCTAAATTAACGGGAGTTGTTAGTGGGGCCAACAAACCATTACTTATGGCATTTTCTTTATATAACAAGTTAAATCAGCAGTTGAGCAACAGTGCTAGATGCTGTGGGGGATAAAGGAGTGGGAAAAGTAGGATCTTTTATAGTTATAGAATTTAATCTCATTTATAGTACTACCTTGGAAGCTTAGAAGTCTAGATTATCTCATTCTGTAATTTTTTTTTATTCTATCTATAAGCAAACAGGTGTGTAGGAAATAGAAGGAGTAAAATACCTGAGATCAACCAAGCAAAAGTTCTTAATATTTTGGCAAGGTAAGAAGCATTTCTATATTTATGGTAAATGGTCATCTGTTTACTCTATACTTGTATGTAGAGATCTTGATGGTGAACTTTAAGAAGACAATAATTTAGAATCTGAGCATTTACTCCTCTGGTGGAAGACCTGGTTTCTGTTTACTTCTAAACCAATAAGCTTTTCAAAAATAGAGAGAAAGTAATTTCTGAGAAATTTTGCTGAATTTTCTGAGCTATATGCAAAAAACAAAAAAAAAATCTGACAGATCTATTCGGGTTTAAAAAGGTAATAGCAGCTCTTTGCTTAGCTAAACTGTTAAAAGTTTTTGTTGCTAGAACTCTTTCATGCTGAACAAGTGCATACATTTTCACAGATTTTCAGGTTTCTCTCAATAAAACTAAAAACTGAAAAAAAAGCTTCTTAGTTGTAGTTCAGAATTAATTGTTCACACCGAGTTTGGACCAATTTGCATGAATTTCTTTTGATTTGGGACCGGTGTAGTAGTTATTCATTTCCAAAAAATAATATTTCCCCATCTTGTAAAACACAAAAATAGGTTCAATCAGAAACTTCAATTTTTAGAATAATCACAATCTTCATTGATTCATCTCCCCAGAACTGAGAAAAATATTCAGTGTTTTCTGTCAAGGCACCAAAGTGTGGATTTTGATTGGACATAGAGGAAACAGTTGTGTTTCAAGGTCTCATTAAAAGCCACCTCCTGCCTTAATAATTATGGCATAATTAATATGCTATCCCCAAATTTGGTATTATGCAGACATTGTGGACAGAAAGAGAAAGCTGATTAAAACTACTTAATTTGAGACAAAGGTAGCAATTTGTAGAAAAAGTGTCCTGAATGTGTTTGATGAATCTGATAGGAAAATGGCAAAGGTGCATTTGATCAGAAAGGAAATGAGTCTAGTTATCCAGCCCGTGAGCCCCGGCCCTAGTGTCATCCACCAAACAGACCACTACTTCCCCTGTTTCATCCTCCCATTGGACAGGAGATTTACCTTAATTCTTACTTTTGAACTAAACCTACTAATGGATTTCTAGAAATGATTTTTCTTGGAAGACCTGAATTGGTTGCATCCCAAGATAGTCATTTCAATAACAAAGATGTGGAGGTGTGGCATGGGAATAAATTAGGAATTAAATACAGGGATCATGGGAGAATTTGCCCCAAATGAACAATTACACTAAAACTTCAATGAAGCCAACGTTTCTTCTATGTTAAGTGGCAGACCTTATAAACAACACAGAAGCGATAATCAATGGATCGCCAAATCAACTAATACAATATCATAAGGGCATGGCACTGTTTTAAATGCCATGAGTATATAGAGATTGCTTTTTCCATTTATCTCAAAGTCTTACTGCCTTCCAGGTGAACACCCTAGGCACATGGATGACTCAACGCCATAGCCTGGAATCTCTCTGACCTTAGCTCAGCTAACTTGATCTCCCCTGCCAGTCAGCCACACAGCGCTCTCATTTACTCTGTTTGTTCACTTTGGTTCCTTTGCCTCTGCCTATCAACATGATGAAGCAGCTCCCATAAAGATGAAAACAAACAAACCCCTCCCATCTGGCCCCCAATCAACCTCCAGTGAGATTTCTCTCTCTCCTTCTACTTCTTCACCACTTGATTCTTCAACTACTCTTTGGCTTCCATCCTCTCCACTATACTGGACTGCTGTGACCAATTCCATTACGGCCTTTCTCATTGACAACTCTAAGGAACCTTTGTTAATCTTTATGTTACGGAACCTCAATGGTGCATTTTAACTATTCCTTTTGCTTCCAAGACATCCCTCTGACCACGCCTTTTTGGCTTCCTTTAAGAATTCCTCTTCGGACTTTTACATTTCAGAATTTTGTCTTCCATCCACTGCCCCTCCCCCTCTCGCATAGCCTAGCCTTATAGCTTTAATTTTTACCTGTATAAACTGATGACCCCTTAGTCACTACCCCCAGCCACAATGCTTCCCCAGAGCTTCAGACTCCTACGTCCAATGGCCACTGGGGCATTTTCACCAGGCTGTTCACAGGTCCAACATGTTCAAATCCATTATCTTCTTCCCCACACCTCTTCTTCGTCTTCTATTTACCATTCAGGAATAACACCATTGTCTCCCCAGCAACACAAACTATGGTGTCATCTTAAACTCACCATTCCTTCAACCTCACATTTAATCAATTTCTAAATTCAACTTATTTTGCCTTCTAAACATACCTCAACTTACAATTTCCTCCTTCATCCACGGCTATTTGCCAACCTGCTTAGGCTCATTTGCAACCTCTCTTCCCCTATACAAACTTTAGATGTTGAAGTTGCACAAGCTTGGAGTTAGGTTTCATCTCATGTGGTACTCTCTTCCTGGAGAATCTTAATCAAGTCCACAGCTTTAATTTTATGTATAATTTGGAGACCACCAACTTTATTTCTTCATCTCCGTCCTCTCTTCAGTGCTTCAAGTCCACATTTCTGAACTAACTACCTGACTCCATATGTGGAAATCTTATGAGCATTTCCAATACAACCTGTTCAAGCTAATTTTTAAATAGTTAGCTGTGGATAAGACTGCCAGTTGTCCCTCATTAACCTGCACTTTCTTCTACTCTTCCATAATAATAATTCCCCTAAACTGTAGTTGCCTACTTGACCATCAAAATTAACACCACATTTCCCAGCCATCCTCACAGCCGTGCATAGTCATATGGTCTAATGGGGTCCAATAGGATTGTATTAGTCAGAGTTCTCCAGAAAAACAGAACCAAAAAAATGTGTGTGTGTATGTGTGTGTGTATATATGTGACAGACATGTCTCACTGTCTCTCTTCTTGTTCTGCTTCTCTGCCAGGGCCTTGGCATTCTCTGTGGAAATGATATTTTTTTATTTTAGTGTCAATGCCTAGGTCTATCTCAGGGATGCAGCTCGGCATCTGATGGGAAAGCATCTCCTTGGTCTTCTTTGCTGAGGAAACACAGATGTTTTCTGGAAGGTAGAAAAGACAGTCCTCTGTATTCTTTGGCTTGACTTTCTGTTCCTGTGTTCTACAATCCCTTTCTTCTTCTTCAACTCTATCTCAGTGTACTTTGTCATGTCAGCATCCTCAACCCTTTGATTAGTTTTTGCGGAAAACGATGTCCCCAGGTGGAGGTCTTCTCCTTCACTGATCTTATCTTTGCCCCTTTCCTTCAGTTTCTTCATGTCCACCATATGTGTGTATCCACACACACACACACACATATATATATAGAGAGAGAGAGAGAGATTTTGAGAAATTGGCTCACGTGATTGTGGAGACTGGCAAGTCCAAAATCTGAGGATAGGCTGGCAGTCTGGAAACCCAAGGAAGAGTTAATGTTGCAGTCCAGTCCGAAGGCAGTCTGTAGGCAGAATTCCCTTTTCCTTGGGGAACGTCAGTCTTTTTTCTCTTAAGAAGCTCCAAATGATTGGATGAGGCCCACTCACATTATGGAGGATAATCTGCTTTACTCAAAATCTAACATTAATCTCATCCCTAAAATACCTTCACAGCAACCCTTAGACCAGTATTTGACCAAATATCTGGGTATCATGCTATAGCCAGGTTGACACATAAAATTAACCATCACAGGGATAGAAGCAGAAGTCGTATATACAACTACTGGGAAGTGTCCTTAAAGGGAGGGAGTGCTCCTTTCTCCCCTCACTTCTTCCTACTGGCCTGAATATAGACGCAATATTGGAATATCAGCAACCAAGTAGTCCATGAGGTGACCTTGGGAACAAAAATCACACATGTGATGTTACAAGGTAGAAAGAATTTGAGTCCGTTAGACTGTGAAGGGCCACACCAGCCCATATCAGCCTGCAAATGTTTTGAACTGGAGGAAGAAACAAACTTATTTCTTATTACTCTACCATTAGTAGGAGATCTTCTGTTATTCTCAGCCAAACCCAATCCTAATTATAAAATCCCTAACCTACTTCTCCTCCAGCATTTTTCTTTGGACAGATCAGGACATCAACATCTGCCCAGGCTGTAGGAGCAAGAAAACTTGAACTCATCCTTGATTCCAGTCTCTCCCTTATCACTCCTCTCACATCCAGCGAATTGCCAAGTTCCACCACTGCCACCACTCCATTCAAAGCCACCATTGACTCTTATTATATCAATAAAATAGCCTCCCAATTAGTCCCCAACAATTGCTCCTCCTCCCTCTCCCTCCTTTATGTTGTAACTAAGATTCTGTTTTAAAAACATAAATCAGACCATGCTCTTCTCTTGCTTGAAACTCATCAATGGCTTCTCAAGAATTCTAACTCCCTATCTGACAATGCTCTGTGTGATCTACCTCCACCCAGCTGTCTACTCTCGTCTCAAAACACTTTTCTCATTTACTAAACTCCAGCCATTCTGACCTTCTCTTGGGTCCTTGAACACAGCAACGCTTTTCCCATCCCTGGGTCTTCACTTGTGCCCTTCTGCCCGTCTGGAATGATCTACTCTGATTGACTCACATTTATTTCTCTAGAATCACCCTACTTGATACTTCCTAGAAAAGCTTTTGCTGACAGCTCCTCCCAGAACGGGTTGGATGGTAATAAATATATTGTGCTTCCACGTGCAGGCTCTGTTCTAAGTACTTTCCATATATGCGTTCATTTAATCCTCATAAAAATCCTAGGAGGTAGGTACTATTGCCCCATTTGTAGAGGAGAAAACTGAAGCACTGAGAAGTAAGTTGCCCAATATCACATAGCAGTTGAGCAACGGAGCTAGGATTTAAACTCAGAGTCTAGTTTAGAGTCTTGCATGTAACCATGATGCTATTCTGATACCCCCATTGCTCACTCTTACCACAGTCCATACTCTTTCCTCATAGACTATTACAACCATAAATAAATACTTTCTTCTCAAATTATTTGGATAATAGCTTTCTCCACTACTATACCATAAACTTCACAAGAGTAAACAGGTGTTAGTCTTAATTTCTCCTCTATATCCAGAGGGTGTGACACAAAATAGGTGCTCAAGAAATATTTTTATGTGAACGACAAGTGACTTAAAACTGAGGCATGCTCTATATTTCTACTGCAAATGTCTTCATTCATCTTCTCTCATTTGGATCATTGCAAGAGTTTGTCTTTATCCTTGGTCTTCCACCTTTCACAGAGCCAACCGAGTGATCAATCTGAAATTTTAGTTTGGCTATGCAAACTCTTCAAGGGTTCCTGACTATCTGTAGGATGTAGTCCTCTGTGACCATCTGGGCCTCCACGTCCTGGCCTCTGCCTCTGTCTTTGGTCTTGTTTCCTGTCCCTCCCTCCTCAGACTAGAGGTTCTGGTCATTGCAGGTCTCCACTCCCTTGGACTCTAGAAAGTAAAGTAGAGCCAAGCAGTCCCCTCCTCCCCACCTCCTTCCACTTTGCACATGTGATTTCCTCTGAGTGCCCTCCTCTTCTCCTCCTCTGGAAAACACCAATGGATTCTTCAAGACTCAGCTCAGATGTCATCTTCTCCAGAGACTCCATCCAGTTTGAAAAAATGACTCTACTTTATGCTCCCACAGAAGTCTGCACATAATCCTCTCGTTACAATATTATATTAGTAATGATTGCTAATATTTATCAAGGGTTTATTACGTGTTAGACACTATTGTGAGTGCTTCACATATGTTTATTCATTTAAGGAAATAGTATTCTCATTTTAGTGAAGAGGAAACTGAGGTATAAAGAGTTTAAGTAACTTGTCCAAGGTCATGTAGGCAGCCTGACCCCAAAGCCTGCCCTGCTAATGGCCAGACAACACCAAACATATTGATAGATGCATACTGAGTCTCTACGATTATGTGGTTCTCCTGCCTGCTCTCTCCCTCCTTATTACTATAAACTCCTTTAGGGAGGAGGCTATATCCAATATACTTTGTATCTCCAGCACTGACAGTACAGTGTTAGGTCATAGTATGTGCTTAATAAACATCTCTTGAACTAAATTGCAAACAAAGTCCCTAGACTCAAGCAAAGAGCAAGATATACAAAGAAGAAAGAGGAAAGTTATTATGTGTATAATTCTCAGTACAGCTTTTCCTTTCCTCCTTTATGACAGTCTCATGCATATGTTAACAAAATGTGGTCCAAACCTCATCCCAGTGAGACAGATGCCAAATTGACCAGCCCTTGGTATTCCTGGAAGCTACACTTTGTTGTGATAATCTACAGTCGTTTTTCAGGTAACTGATGTTGAGTGGGAATGTGTTGGGGCAGAGGTGGTCTTAGCCATTTCAATCACTGTCAGAAGTGAAATTCAGAGCAACTAACAGATATATATCCCTTGTCTTCTACTGGTGCTGTGAAAATTGATCTCTAAAATGCTCTGACTCGAGGTGAAAGCAGCTGTATATCATAAAAGCAGCCTTGCAAATATCCTTTCACCCAAAGTAAGTAACAATTTTCAATGGGCAAGGAGGAAAGAAAACTTATCTTTATTTTATGATCTTTGGCCACTGGAGTAGAAAGCAAGCTGGGGAAACAATTTTATTTATGTTGTGATCACACACTTCTCTGGATTACTTCTTTATCTTGTACATATTTCCATGATATCATGCACCATCAATTCACTCATCTACTCCCCTTCCTTTGATAAGCTCCATGGGAACAGGGATGATGCCCAGGGAAGCCCCTGGCATGTACCAGGTACTTAAGGCATGCCTGAAAGGAAATTGATGGACACTTAAATAAGTGTCAGTTACTCAGGATCAGCCTGAAGAGCAGGCCTAGAGGTTCAGTTTTATGTTAGAGAATAAAGTTTTCTCAACCACTCAGATTATTTTGGGGGAAGACATTGAATTACGAGTATTGATAATAGGTCTGAAGCTTAGAGTAAAATTCACACGTCCGTATTCTGGAGTTCATTCTAAACTGAATCTGGAAGTAGATAAAGTAACATTTAATAATCCTATCCCAGGGAAGGACTTGTGCCGAGCTCTAGGTATCAAAGAAGAATAAGACCTTGTCCCAGCATCACATCAGCTCTAGGATGAGGCAAGTCAAGTACCGTCGTCGAGCACAAAATTTAAGCAGATACCAAAACTCCCCTCTAATCAAGATAAGTAAGAGTTTAATGCAGTATTTTAAAAAAATCAAAATTAATGCAAAAATCAATGATGAACAAAGCATCAATATTTTAAATAAAGACCAGATCCGTAACAGGGTTGTACCAAGCTGTATTGGAGCCTGAGGCAAAAAGAAAAATCGGTAACGCGGATCTTGCGTTTATTTTAAAATGTTGATATTTTGCTCATCATGGATTTTTTTTGCATTAGTTTTTTATTTTTTTTAAATGTTGCATTAAAATATTATTTCTTTTGATTACGGAGGATTTTTGATGCCCCTTAAATTGTTGTGTCCGAGGATATTGGCTCACTCGTCTCACGCAGCACACAGGACTCGCACTGTGAACTTGGGAGCAGAATAAACACTGAAAGTAAATGCAGTTTATTAAAATTAAATCTTCTTAGGGAGGAGTGCTGGAGATGCTACAGGTGCTCAGAGGACCTGTCCATCGGGATTCAAGGAGAAAATGATAACTCTGTGGATCGTTAGAGAGGGAGTGGGGGTTAGCTCTGTGTATACATGGGATGACGGCATGGGAGGTGGAAGGGAATGAGCAAAATACGACAAAGTCAGGTGGAAACATCATGATGTGCTCAGGGGAGCATAGGCAGGTAGGTATCATTAGACAGGAGCCTGTGCAACAGGATGTCAGGGATGGATGGGGCTGGAGGGAAAGGCAAGGTCATCTCCCGGATGCCTAGTTTGCCACTACGAGGCACTTAGATCATCCTTCTCCCTATTGTGTCATGGTGGCCCTGCTCTCTCACTGCCGTTTAGTGGCTTAGGTTTCCACCTGCAGGACCACTGGGCTGTAACCCAACAGGTTTGTGGTCTGCATTCAGGGATAGTCAATTCACCTGACAAAGATTCCATGCTAAGGGATCCTGTGTTTGGGCCAGGTACAATGCTCTTCCTTTCCACTAAGGAACATATTTTCCCTGTGGCTTTCTAGAAACAACGGTTTAATCCAGAAATGTGATTCCAGAAGTATGAAATTTGTTTAATGCAGCAAACCTGAGGACAGGTAGAGACTCAGTGTTTCTGCCACAAGACATGGCCCAGAGAGCCATGCAAAGGCCTTTGGCTGCATCGATGTTCTAGAGACAACAGACACTCTATAGAGTCACTTCTTTCAAACTATCTGGAGAATGTGGCTTTACTCTTACTATAGGTTTGAGAGAGAACAGAAAAGAAATATAAAGTTTAGAAATTTCTAATTTTTGTTTTGGGAGATATCAGGCATACTAATGGATATGACAGTTTAAGTGACAATATTACTAATATGGATAACGAAGGCTATAACAGTTGAGGGATAGTTAGAAAAAAAATCAGTTATGATGCTTAATTTATGTTCCTAAAACTTAGAGCGGATCATTCAAAGTGTTTCTCAAGTGGTCCCCAGCCCCCTTAGTGACCTTATTTCTTAAGATGTTCCTACAATGCAGCCTTGCATCAGCTCCTCCGGTTCCTCCACACTCCCCAGTCCCAGCCTGGATCATCCAGGACTCGGCTCATGCCAGCAAAGTGCTTCTCTGCTCTCCGCTATGGGAATTCCACTCGTCTCCCACGCCCATGGTCATTGGCCCTCCTCCAGGAGGTTTTCCCATCACCTCCCCTCCAATGTGGCCGAACTAATCACTCTGTGCTATAGAGCATTATTTTAGTATGATTTTTTATATCATGAGCACAACACACATTGCATGCAACTACTGTTTGTTGTCTATGCAACTCCTCAATTTCTTATGATTTTCTTGTACTAAATGCCCATGATAGCATTGGGCATTAATCTTTGGTTGTTGTTTGGTTAAATTAATCTATAGACTTTAGAAAAAAAATTAAAAATGGTTAATATGTTACACAATTAAAAGGGTAAGAAGGCGTTAACACTAGTTGAAATGTTTTTATCCACGAAAGAGAAGGTTAACTAATTTACTAATAACTGTTTTCAGAATGTTGAGTGGAAAACCATGAATGGTTGGGAATTTCTCACAAAACCAGCAAATGTCACTCTCAGTGGTCCAAGATAGCTTCATAGAAAGTATGTTAATATATATCCTAAAATTTATTTTAAACCATCCACCAAAATCGTGGGAAAGCTCACAGTAGAAAAACACGTTTCTTAGGAATAGTACGGTATGAACATTAAAATCAGGCAACAAAAACAAAACAAAACAAACAAAAAAGGGTTAACAGAATGTAAAAACCACGTTTTTGGTCATGTTTTTATTCTCTCTCCCAAATGTCACAAACCAAGGGCAAAATGTGAGCCTTTACTTAAAAATTTCAGTCATTTGTCACTGTTTTAAATATAAGCATTATTTAAAACACTGATGTATATGTTTTTGGGGCCATGACAATGGACGTGTAAGTGCAGAAAGACCATGCATATGATTAGCATAATAATGGGAAATGCGCACAAAGCTTTGGCTTGTCTTGACCTTTCTGACCTCCAGCTCTTTAGCTGGAGTTAGAAACGGCTCTGGGTTTTCAGAGTTGCTATGCAAATATGGGTGGAGGTGGCATAATTTCTTAAAATCATTGCCCTTGGAGAGTGACAAGGTGTAAATTTCCAAAATGTTTGAAATTTCCGTCCACTAGTTCTGATGTGTTGCAATGCAGAGAGCCAAGCTCTAGTTAAGGATTTATCTCAGGCTCCAAAGCCCCAGGCCAATGAGAGCCGTGCGCACTGTGAAGGTGAAACGCACAGTCTCCAAAACTAAAGAGCCATCCACATCAATTTGCAGCCGGCTAAGTGGCATCAGCGCTGGGAGAGCTATTTACACTCCCCTCCCGGCCAAGAATTATGGGGCTGTAACCAGGAGCAAAGCAAGGGGAACTGAAGGGGCTGCTCAGAAATATAATGGTCATTTATGGCTAACGTACCCCCATAACGGTAGGCCCCTAGCTCTCATCTGCAGCGTACTTGAGGAATTTGCAATGAAACGCATACACACGCAAAACACAGCCCCCCTAGAGACCTTCTGCGACATGCCTATTCATATTAAAGCACCGGATGGCATTTGCTTTGCTTATCCAATGGGACGACGCCAAGGGACCTTCTTGAATTTTGTCCTCACCCCACAGATGCTGATCAAGAGGTCTCAACCCACCACTGACAACTGGAATCTTATCACCTAACAAGCAAAACAAGTGAGGCAGGGGAGAATCAGGAGGAAAATAATTAGAGCACGTTTATCATGCATTCTTGAAAGTACTGTGTTTTGCAGCAAAGTAAATTATAGTATTGCATTATCAAGATAATAATTTGTTTTTGTGACAAGAAATCACACCATTATGTGCTGCATCTGTATTATTTTTCAAATTAGGCTTTTTAATTACAGAGATAAATTATGTATGTAAGAATCCCACTTTGAAAATTTTATACAGCATGTCATCTACGATCCCATTAAAAGTTGCAATCTATTCCTCTCATATCTAAATGTTCCCTGGTAGTAAGAGTTAACTCGTTCTTAGGTGACCAGAGTGTCCTTTTGTGCACTCCTGCAGACTCAAATCCATTTCATCCAGGGACAACCCTGTTCAGTTTCAGTTACAAGAACAATGACACCCCTGGGCCTACCGCATAGCTCTGGCCCAGGTTCCATTCCCAAACGCAGCCATTCAAACTGGGAATGGGTTTGGTAGAGCTGTCCCTTTGTCTTCATTTTGCACACTCTGGGAGAAAGCTGCTTTTCTCTCCCAGTTACAATTGCCTGAAGGTTTACAGATGTCACAGAGTCCAAAATAATGCATTCAATATGAAGTAAAGTTTAGCAATATAAATAGTCATCATAGTGTAATATGACATTTGGGAGCCTGTCACACCTGGGTTCAAATCCTGGCAGAATGAATCACCTCCCTGGGTCTCACTTTCTTTATCTACAATAGACGGACAATAGTAATTCACGTAAAGAGTGAGGATTAAATGAAACAATGTCCGTGAAGGTCCAGTGCAGGGCCTGGTCCATAATTAGTGTTTATTACATGAGAGTAATTATTCATATCATTCCCTTTTCAAAGCAATGATTTGAGACTGTGTTCAATCAGAAGCTCCTCTTTGGGTTTCTTTGATTTCCAAATGGGCCATATCAGCATCATATAGTTACTTGATGTTATTTCTCAACAAAGAATGAGATTAATTTGGGCCCCCTTTTTTTGAGCCAAGCAAGAGAAAGAGGTAATTTGGAAAGGAGTGAGCTTAGTGGGCATTGAGGGATCCTGAGCCATTCTGTTCTTCATGATTGGTTGTAGGCAAAGGAGATGCCAATTCCGTCTCCAGCTACCATCTAGTCACTGTTTGCTTGGCTCTGCAGCTGGAGTATCAAGCCCTGTTATCAGCAAGGAACGGAACAAAGAAAAGTTATCTCCTGGAAGATGACTCAAGAGGAGAGTATACGCCTGAAAAGAGAGGTCATAGATCTTCCAACACATGCTTGCCTGATTTCTTGCATGGTTCTTGGCTGACTCTGCCCTTGAAATCTTTTCCTGAACTTTTCGAGATGTATGGCCCACTTGGAGGAATATTGAAGAACTAGATAAACCATGAGATGGTAAAATATACTTCTACCCCTGCCAAATATTCTTCAGTTAATCAAGGATTCTGACTTTTTTTCTCAGTTATGTCATTTCTAGTAAACATAATCTCCTCCAAATTAGTAAATTTAAGTACAATTGCATTCCCAGAAATAGGGAGGAATAGGATAAAATAGCACTGAGACAAAAATAAGCAAAGGAAAGCACACGTTTTCAGAAATAAAGAGCTGCTTTGGGCCTGAGTATGTGTGTATAAGAGAGGAACTTGGGTCACAAGAACTGACATTCAAACAAATAAAAATATAATTACATGAAGAAGTGAATAGCAGGCAAAAGGCAGAATGTACAAAAATCTCATATTTGGTTTTCAAACAGGAAGAACAAAACCTGATATAGTGATTTTGAATGAAGAATGAGAAGACAGTGATGATCTTGGTCTTGCTTCTCATGTTGGAAGTTCATTACTATGGAAGAAGGTAGACAGCATCATCCTTGACCAGCAGAAATATTCTGATACAGGAACCAATGTTAAAATGGTGCTCAAGTACCTAGAGAAAAGGCTTGAAGTGTAGGTTCAGACTTCCTCACAGAATTACAAAGAGGAGAGGAAAATACACTGAGTAAAGGGAGAAAATAGAGCTCATCAAGCTATGCCTGAGGAGACTTCCAAATTCCAAAAGAACCATTAAGTTAAGAAGTAAGTTTGCAATTAAGCTAATTTGATGTTATGGGCTCAAGGAGAAGGCATCCGACAAAATCTGTGTGAGTACAAAAGATCAGATAAAGATTCGAGTCAATAGTCATGGTACAGTCCCACAAACTTCTGTGGTTTGATATGTTTCTGATCTCTTTCCCCACTCATCTCTTCTGAAGGTCTATTGCTCATGGGTCAAATCCAGCCTGCCATCTGGTTTTGTACTCCTTGCGAGTGAAAAATAGTTTTTATATTTTTAAATAGTTGGGAAAAAATCAGAACAGGGATAATATTTTGTGACTCATGAAAATTACCTGATATAGTGATTTTGAATGAAGAATGAGAAGAGAATGATGATCTTGGTCTTGCTTCTCATGTTGGACGTTCATTACTATGGAAGAAGGTAGACAGCATCATCTCAGTGAGCATCAATTCTTCTCAGACAGCTTCTCAGACAGCATCAATTTCAGTGTCCTTAAATTTAATTTTATTAGAACACAGCCACATCCATTTACTATTGTTTATGACTGCTTTTGCATGACAGTGGCAGAATTAAGTAGTTATGACAGAGACCGTATGGCCCACAAAACCTAAAAGATTTACTGTCTGGCCCTTTATAGAAAGTTTGGTGACCTCTGACCTAGAAAAAAGCATGAGCTTTAGAATCAGAAGCATCAGATTCCATTTCCACCTCCTTCGCTTACCATACCATCATCAGAACTTAAGCAAATTAACCTCTCTGGGCCTCAGTTTCCTAATCTGTAAACTGAGTGTGATCATACCTACTTCCTAGGTTTGCTGTGTTTATTAAACCTAAGGCATGTAGCTCTGACTCTGGTCCACAGTAGGTTCTCAGGAATGACATTAAACACTTTTTCATTTTGCCTTCTTCTTCACCAGATGATTTTCTTCTTCCACTCCCAAAATGAAGCATTCCTCAAACTTCTATCATAATACTCTGCTCTGCAATTTCTCCCTCAGGTTTCTCATCATTTCTCTCATTTGTAACTCTTCATTGAGGCAGATGATTCCCACATCTATATTTCCAATTCCTATTCTCCTTTAAGCTCTGTACAGAATTTTTCCACTGCCTTTATGACATCTCCACTTGGGTGTCTGCTATAGACTGAATGTTTGTGCACACCCCTGAGAAATTCACATGCTAAATCCTAATCCCCAATATGGTGGTATTTGGAGGAGAGGCCTTCGGGAGGTGATTAGGTCATGAGGGTGGAGCCTCATGAATGGGATTAGTGCCCTTTTATAAAAGAGACCCCAGAGAGCTCCCTTGCCCTTTCCACCATGCGAGGACACAGTGAGAAGACCAGGAAGTGGGTCCTCACCAGATACCTAATCTGCTGGCACCCTAATCTTGGACTTGCAGCTTCCAGAACTATGAGAAATAAATTTGTGCTGTTTATAAGCCACCCTGTTATAGCAGCCCAAACAGACTGAGACGATATCCTATGAGCACCTCAGCTTCAACTTCTACCAAAGCAAATATACATATCCTCCTCCTCCAAAACTAAACAAATATAAAAAGCCAAGATCTTGTCCTACTGATGTCATTATTTTTCTGTCACCAAATTCTTACAGTCATTTAGATTCAAGAATCTTGAAGACACATTTCACTCCTCTCTCTCTCAATCCAGCTCTACTCCTTTGGATTAACCAACGGGCTCCTGACCAAGCTGGTTTCTCCAGTCCATCACACCATTCCTAGATTAACCTGGCAAAATCATGTCATCTCCTACTTGAAAACTGTCTAGAGCTCTCTATTGTGTCTCAAATGAAGTACAAATCCCTTAGCCAGGTGTCAAAGGCCCCCAACAATTCCACTCATCCTACTTTTTCAAACTCATTTCCTACTACTCTCCTTCATACGCACCATACTCCAGCCAAACTTGACTATCCGCTTTTCCGGAACATGCCTTTCCCTTTCCTTCAATGTCTTTTCCTTGCTTAAGCTACGCCATCCACCTAGAATGCTCTTTATTCCTTTATTCGCATGTTTTATGTGTAGACAGGGACAATATATTGCAGTAAGAGTGACATCAGTCTCATTCCTGCCACTCCCTAGCTGTGGCAACCTATTGAACATCTCTCACCTCAGTTTCCTTACCTGTAAAATGGGGATAGTCATGCCTAGCACATGAGATATTGGGGGGATTAAATAAGGTCTTATATATAAGCCACTTGGCATACCTATAACGTATAATCTATAATCTGCCATAAAACTATTTTTATATTCTGCATTTTTTATGGTATTTTTATTCTACATTTCTTAAAAGGTAATATGTCTTTACCTCACTGAGTGGAAAATCAAGCAACTGAGGTCAGGTCCCTGTTTTATTCATGGTAGAATCTTCCCTGAAAATGGCCTTAACATAGATACTCAAAAATATTTGTCCTAGTAAACTGAAATAATAATGAGATTATAATCAAATACAAAATGGTGTTTATACGAACTCGAAGTATAAGTTGAAGATAAAATTGAATAGCTGTTGATTATAACATTGAAAATCATTCAGGAGTATTGTGTGAATAAAGGTAAGGATATTAGTTCTTTCTGATTTCATGAGCTCACTAATTAACAAAGGAAGACGCTAGACAGTAAATTAATGAAATACAATACGACCTTGGCAAAAAAAATGACTATTAAATTGATCAAAACAGTTCTTTTAGGACTCAGAAAAGAGCCACAAGTAGATTGTTGAGCTTCAAATGGTCATGTGGCACTTTAAAGATCAATATGTTTCTCAGATCCAATGGGTAACTTGACAGATACTGTCAGGTACAAAGCACTTCATTGCTCAGCCTAAAGAGTTCCCTCATATCACACTGGGGTCACAGCTCATATGTTTTATTGGGTTTATTCTCCTGCTTGCCAGAGAAAGCGAGACTGATTGGAGAACTTGACACAGACTTAAGAAGCATCATTTTTTTAATTAAAAATATAGAGAATTATTTATTTACTTAGGGTCACATAAGAGCCTCACATTCAACATCAGCCTGAGGGGACATCTAAAGAACGATGCATTGGATACTCAAAGAGCAAAAATATAATCCAGGGTTCTGAATATACACTCAGCTGTGTGGTTATACCTTTCTTGTAGTTGACCTTGTAAATTAAAATTTCACATATCCAAGTTAGAATTTTCTGATATTTAGGTATACGTTGAATATTCCGTAGTTCGGATTTTTAACTATTTGCCATCAATTTATGTTGATCAGTAAAGGCTAGGAGAGTGAAGAGAATGTCATTATTACCTATAGAAAAATCTGAAATGGACATGAACTTACAAGGGAGTCTAGGTTGCTTAAACCTTTAAGATTTTAGCCTTAAATGATCTTTTAATGTCTAACTAGTAAAAATAAATGTCTTTTAGTTTAAGGAAGGAGTAAAAAGGATGCCGTGTTTTGGAGATAGCCAGACCAGGAGTCAGGACACCAGGATGTAGCGCCAACTCTCAGAAGAAGCAGATGACTGCAGGGAGGTTCCAAAGTCCCTTGGAGACTTCTTAGATTGTGTGGGAGAAATGTCATTTATTTTAGGAGCATTCAAAAGCCAAAGTGTACCTGACTAAGACACACACGCACGCGCACGCCCACACACAAGCACACAGAAGAAGAACTGATTCTTTACATCTTCTAGGGTGGTTTCAGAGGTTCGTTGTACCAAGGAGCATGTCAAAAGACTAAGAAATGTGGTATGATCATAACAAGTGAGGTTATTAAGCACTCACTAAGCCTGGATCCACGCTAAGTGTTTTATATATAATGACCCTTTAATCCTCATAGTATATAATTTAGCCCTATTTTACAGATAAAGAAACAGAGGCTCAAAGGAGTCATTTGCCCAAGGTCACAGAGCTTAAGTGGCAAAGCATAGATTCAAATCCAGTTGTAATGGCCACACAATATTACCTCACTTTTAAGTGAATATGTAACATTTATTAAACACTGAAGTTTATATTTAATTATGAAAGAGAAAGGAAGCATTCCTTTCTAATTACCATGTCCTAGGATTTTATTGGGTGAAAGATGACTGTGATAAATGAGAAAGTTATTTATATCTGAAGAAGCTCTTTCCTGAAAAATAAAATCCCAAATGTGGGGAATTGTTGCAAATTTTAGAGAACAAACATATTTTAGAGATTCAACTTGTTTTTGTGTAACTGGAGAAATGATCATTCATTCAGTTGTATCAAAACAAAAAATAATAATACTCTTAAAATCACACTCAAACCAAAGGAAAAAAGAGACGGCAAGTTAAAGAGTAGTTTAAATTGGATTGAACCCCGGTATCGTGGTGCTTAACAAACTCTAAAGTTCATCATGCACAGGACTTTCATCTTAATCATGCATCCTTGTGTCTAAAAATACTTGCTGATGATTCTTAGGACTGTGAGAGATGCCTCTTGAGAAAATACTAAGGATGCTTATTAAGAATTCCCGTGTCTTAATCAATGCTTACTCCATTAATAAACGCAACTCCTGTTCATCAGAAACGGCCTTATGAGGGTATAGATTCTATCTTTTTTCCTGTTAGAGTCTCTGAAAATATGAACCCTTTCTTCTTTGGTATTTAAAAAGCAGACAAGCAAATGTTTTAAATGCAGCTAAAGTGATCTCTCTTTCCACATCCTATGCAGATAACAATACCTTCATAATTAAAGTACTATTATTACTATTTAATTGTCTGTTTCATTGTTTAATGAATAGGAACTAGTTAATTATGGTGATGGGGAAAGACAAAGGACGATTTTTCAAATGGGGGATGCAGAGCTGTAGTTTTTACAATGTGGGTTGCAAATTGCTTTATTTATACTTCTGAACATCAGAACCTAGATTCACACATTCTTGTCAAATTATGAATCTCTCTCAACATGATTTGAAAATGTGTTTAGCCAGATTTTTTTTTTCTAATTTTTGCATATTTAACTGATATCACATTTACCTCTTGATAAATTAAAGTGGCTATTTTGGATTCATTCATCAAACAATGCTGAGAGTCAAAGGGCCGCAGCATCCTTTTAACCACTCCCAAACAAGGGCAGTTTTCAGGTGCATGAGGTCAAGGACTCACAAGACACACTGAAAGACAAGGCAGATCTAACGCTGATAAAACTCATGCTGGCTCATTGTCTACACTGGGGCTTCAATCTCACTGTTGCTTTGTAGCCCCTAAATAGGCTCTGGATCTTGATGCACAATTCTCCTTGTCGCCACCAACATCACAGTTACACTCATGTAGTGTCACGTCTGTGGGTTCCATACTGAATGACACCTCACATTTGTATAGCGCTTTGCAGTTTTCAAAAACACTTTTATTTGATTGTTACAGACTGTGAAGCATGCAGTTCAGATATTACATACATCTTATTAATTAGGAAACAGAGTCAATGAATTTGAGTGACCTGTCTTGATCTTGTAGCTAATAAGTGGTGTAGATGCCTCTCTGAAACTTCTACAAGGATGGGTAATTACATAAGGGAATTATCAACATGACTTTAACTATTGAGGTTTTACCAAAGCAAAAAATCAGGGACCCAGAGGGCTCTGATCTGATGGAGTGTCTACTTCATGAGCTTAATCATCATCACTCAAATAGGTGTTGAGTGATGCTCTGTGTAGTAATATACAAAACTTTGCTGAAAATCGCAAACTTGTCTCAATGTAAAATTATTCTCTGATGGAGACTCAATCCAAAATAAAGGCACTTAAACTGAATTTGTTATCTAACTCAATGTTCATGTTCAGATACACATGGCTACTTCTAGAGAGGAGATGGGGAAACGAAGTGACACTTCTAAAATATATTCAGGAAGAAAGTATTTCTTCTATTATTCAGGGGAGAAATAAATCCTGTAGGAAAAAATTATGCTTCTCAACTTTTGTTTCCCTCAGTGACACACTAGAGCTGTCACCAACAAATGTGTATACCCAAGCCTTCCACCCTCCCTTCTCTCTCTTAGGGGTGCAATCACTACCAACTTGTATCTTTTACTGTTCCTACACCCAGGCTGAAACTAACACATATCATACTCACCAGGTGTCTCAGAACCTCCTACAAGAGCAAATGTCACTAAAGTGGTGTTTGGAACAAACTCAACACTATAACATGTACTTATTAAGCTGAACTTTCTTTAATGAGAGAATCACGAACATTGTCAATGTCACTAATACGAATTTCTCCATTTACCAGCAGTCTTGCAGAGAAAATACGTGAAGTTTTTGGTCCCTAATATTGATCTCCACAGGCTTTTCATCTGACATTTTCTTTGGACCGATACATATTTGTGCTTAATATTGATTTTAATATGTTTCTTTGCTGCTAAAATTTTGGTATTGTGTTTTTATGTGTAATAGTAAGTATTAAACTAGAGGTTTCATATCGATTTGCTTCATTCCTGCCAAGTACTATGTGTAGAAAGTATATTTCTATCAATTTTTGTTCTCTCTGCACTGACCTCATCCTATTAAACAGCAAGAATTCAGAGGTGGTGTTTCCAGGAATCTCTTAAGTCTGAGAAGAGATGAAAACTAGGTTGTATGGCTTTCTTTAGAGATCTGAAGATTAAAATATGATTTTGATGACTTACTGGCCAATCATGATACTACATGAAAACCAATTTTAGTAGCATTATTGTAACGTCCCTTACCTTATACAATTTATTGTATCCTACAGACAACTTAGGCAAATAAAAGAAGTTAACACAGTAGAGACATGGTAGGCTTATGGGGATGTTGGGCATTATTTGATATTTATTTTGTTTAATGATACTATTATGTGTCTAAAATATATCTCCCTAAAAATTGATGTTTCTAATCATAGCCACACTTGTAACACAGTCATATCACCCATTATCAGATACATTCACATCTGTTTTCCAAAGCACAGGGCTATGGCTCTGTCAACTCAAGGTATAGATGCAAAAGTAAGAGTTATCTTTCACCAGTTATTGTAATTGCAGCATCTTTATTTCCTTTCCTTGACTAGTCTAAAGGTTTTCATAGCCAGCTTGGGAATAAGTGGTCTTCGATAAGCAGCAGGCCATCGGAATACTCTGGGAATCACAGAGACAAGTAAACACAGACAACAGATGGATATTCAGGTGCGGAGCAAGCTATCAGGAGAGATCTAAACTCCTAGGAGAAGGGGGAGGCAAGGAAGATAGGCAATATCAGGGAGAAGCAGCAACAGGACTCCACATGGACAAGACCCAACCTAAGAAAAATGGGGGATATCAGGCCATTTATGCACAAGTCAGAGAAACAGGCATGAGAAGAAAAGAAAGAGAGAAAACACTTTGGTTGCTAAATTTAGGATGCAAAGCAACACAGTAAAAGAGACTGGAGTGCAAGGGTATTCTTGATGTTGTGCCAGTGGAATACAGATTAGAGCTCCATATACGTTAACACTTAGGGTCAGAATTGATCCCTGGGTTTGGCAAAGTGTAAAACATGCAGTTGGGAGTGAAGTGATACCAGAAGGCTGCAGGAGTAGAAAAGCAAACAAGTTATTAGCATACCAGGTTAGTACCTGGTTTTATGAAGGATCTTCCTCTTTTCCTTTACTGATTTTCCATTAAAAGAAAAACATTGGTTCACCTGTCTGATCCCAAGGAACAAAGTCAAGACTAACAAAAGCCAGGCATTTGGAATAAAAGGCGTTTAGTCTGCTTTTAGGTTAAATTTCATGGATATTTATAACTGAGATACTCATTGCCCAAAAGACTGTTGTTCTGAAAGGGATGAAACTGAAGAGATAGTAGACGAGGTTAGAAAAATAGGAATTGAGATCAAGGAAGAAACAGAGGCAGCCTACAGAAAGATCAAGTTACCAACCCAAGGTAAGAAACATACAATGTCAGGTAAGTATTAATGAGGATGCTCACAGCGTAATCCAAGGTTTGGCAGAAGATGGACCACCAACTGATCAGCAAACTTTCCCAGATGCCTGCTTTATCAAGCATATTATAATGATGATGAAGGATATATAACTATGAAGATATCATCCCGACTGTAGAACCTTATGGTTTAGTTATAAAGAAAGAATATGCATAAAAATAAATAGCAGTCCAATAGAGCTGGAGGAAGGGCATTATTAGTGGTATGAACAATAAGTAATATTGGGCTTGGAAGAGGAGGGAGTGTGCTACAATCTGGGATGATGAAGGAGATTTTCCAAAAGTGTACGTATGAGGAGAGTAGCCCTAAACATCTTGCGAGATGTTTTTCTACACTATCCTGAAGTTATGTTCTCTTAATGCACAGATTAATGTTGGGAGTGAAAAGAGAGAAGAAAAATAAAAGAAGATAGAGATGGAAAATTTCTGGATAGCATTACAACTGTTGCAGTAAAAAAGAATATTTGAAATCCCAATGCTTTGGAAATGATTTGGATATGGCACAGCTAGGGTTTTGACATGGAGCCAGCAGTTCACTCCCCTGGTCCTCTTCCTCTCCAAGTTGGGCCATTGACTTCCAGGAGGTATTAACCAACCTGAATTGGCTAATGAGATAAAAAATCTGGAGCTTAAAAGTAGCTTAAGATGCCCCAGTGCTGATGATGCCCCAGGCACCTTGAATACAAAGCCTGTTGGGAGGAATGTTCCCTCCAGCCAAACTTTGAATAATTCCCATGAATAAAGTGTTAATGAAAACAGTTTATTATTAAAAAATTACAACACCCATGAAAGACAAAGTCACATAATCTAGAGTCAGGAGAAACAACTCAACAACAGAACCAAACCTGAAAAGACATCAGATATTGGAATTATCGGACATAGAACATAAAACACATATATAATATGTTTTAAGAAATATAAAGCAGGATTTAAAATGTGACAAAAGAAGAGACTATAAACCTAACCAATGAGAATTGAAAAATAACCAAATAAAATTTTTAGAAATGAAAAATGGAAATATTATAATATAAATGAAAATATGACATAAAAATAAAAGAACATAATGAAATGCATAATTTATGTAATATGAACACAACATTTGAAATTGAAACATCCACTAATTGTTAAACTATGCTAGATCCTGCTGAAGATGTAATTAGTGAAATGGAAGATAGATCTGAAGGAATTACTCAAGATATTATGGCACAGAAAAGCAAGATGGAAAGGTTAAGAGTCATAAAGAATGAGGGAGTCTAAAACATATTTACTCAGAGTTACAGAAAAAGAACACAGAGATGGAGGAAAAGCAATATTCAAAGAAAAATAACTGAGAATTTTCTATAAGTGATAAAAAAAATAAATTGTATTATTCATTAAGCACAATAAATACCAAGCAGGAAAAATAAAAAATAAATCCAACCTAGCCACATTACAATGAAATGAAAGAAGATAAAAGACAAAGAGAATATCTTCAGAGTTAGTCAGAAAGAAGAATAGATTGCATATAAAATAATGACAAATATCCTGTTTCTAAACAGAAATAATAGAAACCATAAGGCAAGAGAATACTATCTTCCAAGTGTGAGAGAAAATTAACTGTCAACTTGGATTGTAAAACATCTCTTGAAGAGGAAGTTTGGAATGAAAACAAGTTTAGACAACAAAATAAAAGCATTCACCACAGGAACTTCTAAAAAAAGTAAGAAAATGATCACAGAAGGAAGGTCTGATACACAAAATGTTGGTGAGCAAATAGATTAGTAAACACGTATGTGAATTCAAATATATTCATTATACAAATTATGTCTAATTGTGGAGTTATAAGAACAATATACAGCTATCTAATGGGAAACTAAATATAGTAATAGGGAAATGGAAGAGTTAAAGCATTCTAAGTTTCATGTATAATTCTAGAAATTGATAAAACTATTCTGATCAATTTTTAGATTTTGTTAGGCATGGGTTATAAAATTTCAAGAGTAATCATGAAAGAATAGAAATTGAACAAGTGAAGAGTAATAATATGATTGATTACAAGAAACCCAATCAATCACAAAGGAATGAGGAAGGAGAGAAAAGAAAGAAAAAACAACTATAAAACAAATTCGCATTCTAGAAACAAATACAAATACAGCATTAATAATCAATGTAATGGGATCTGGGTTATTAGACACAAAAGGGTATAGAAATAGATGTAGATATAAATATGGACACAGATCTCTAGCTGATTTCTGTTTACAAGATGTACGCTTAAAACATTACGACACAGAAAAGGTGGAAAAGTAAGAATAGAAAAACTTATACCAGGCAAATACTAACAGAAGGAAATCATATTTATAACGTTAATATCAAACAAAATACACTTCAAAGCAGAAAATATTACTAGAGATGGAAAGAAGGCAACTATTTATTCACCAAACACGTGTACAGCACTCAGATGTGATTGTAAGTGTTTTTATAAACATTAACCACTTCAGTCCTCATAAGAACTTGATGAAGTACATCATTATCTTCATTTCATAGCTGAGGAAACTGGGACACAGAGAAGGTCCAATAAAAGTTCAACTCATCAAGGAGATATAATAATTTTGAACTAATAGGAGCATTTCAAGTTACAGAAAGCAAAAATTAACAAAATTAGGAGAAACTGAAAAAATTGCCATAGTTGTGAGATTTTAATATACATCTCTTCGTTGTCATTAAGCTGCATAAATACAAAAGATTTGATTGATATAAAAACCAAGCTTCATATAAAGGATATATGTCAAAAAGCATATTTAAACAAGTTGAGAATACACATTTTTTAAGCACAGTGTAGCCATTTATATAAATTGAACAAATTTCAAGGAATTGATATTATTCAAATTATATTTTGTGTCCATAATACAAATAGGTTTAAAATGAACAACAAAACAGACAACTAAAAACAACAAATGTTTGCAAACATATAATATATATTTATATATATCCATACTATGTGTTAAAAAAGAAATTCTAATGGACATTTTAAAACATGGATATCTGCATTATAATGAAAATGCTACATAGCCTACATAGCAAAACTTGTGGGATGCCCATTAAATGTGGGATGTCCATCAAATGACATGTGCAAGAATTTCTTACCAGTTTTATTCATGACAGGCAAATCCCAGAAAGAACCAAACGCCCGTTAACACTGGAATGGATAAATAAAGTATGGTGTATTTATACCAGTAAAAAATAATGAATCTCTGATACACACAACAAGGATAAATAGCACAAAATTGTCTGGGGCCAAAGAAGCCAAACATAAAAGACAACACACTGTACCATTCCATAAGAAAGTGAAGAAAAAGCAAAATAAAAACTAATCCATGGTGACAGAAGTCAGTACAAGTGGTTATCTCAGGGTGGGATGGTATTGGCTGGGTTGAGACATGATGGGACTTCTGAGCGCTTGAAATATTCCATACCTTGATCTGGGTGTAGTCACAGGTGAACAAACATGTATAAATTCTTCTAACTGTATGCTTAAGATCAGTGCATTTTATTCACTTTAATATATGTGTTTTTATCCTCAACAAAAAGCAAAAAAATTGTTGAACGTTAACTATGGAGTTCTTAGAGAGAAATATACATGTATATTCTCAAACGTTATATTTAGAAAAGACAAAAGCTAAAATTTAATGAGCTAAGCATACTACATAAGAGGACAGAAAAAAAACAGAAGAAAAAAAGCAAAGTAGAAAGAAAGAACATTAAAAATATCAAAGCAAAAATTAATGAACCAGAAAAAATATACATAGTAGAAAGAATCAACAAATTAAAAAAAAAAGATGATTCTTTCAAAAGACTAATAAAATCAACAAAGCTCTGGCAAGTTTGAACAAGAAAAAGAAAACTAGGACAAATTAATGTTAGCAATGAAGAAGTAGATATAACTAGAAATAGAGCAGATATTTAAAAGGCAACCATAATAGTAATGTTAATTAGCTAATATTTATTGAATATCACTTATGTATTAGGCTTGCTCCAAGTGCTATATGTATTTATTACTTCTTTTAATTCTGTGCTAACTCCTTGAGGTAGGTGTTTTATTATGCCCATCTTTTTTTAACTGATTTATGCCAATACTTTTTAAAACTGAGAGAAAATTAGTAAATTCCTGGAAAAGCGTAATTTAGCAAAACTATCTCAAGAAGAAATTAAAAAGCCTAAAAGGTTAAATAACAAATAAGTTGAATAACTAGTTAAAATTCATTTATCATACAATCAAGAAACAAGTTATTCCATTTTAAACTCTTCCATATAGTTGACAAAAAGAGAAAACTTCCCAATATATTTTAAGTTATTAAATACCAAAACAAACATACAATATGAGAAAGAGAAACAAAGGCTAAATTCACTCATAAATACAGCTGCAAAGATTCTAAACAAAATATAAGCAAACTAAATCTACCAACATATAAGAAGATAATTCAACATACCCAGACTGAATTTATGCCAAGAATGAAGAGTTGTGTTACTATTTGCAAATCTATTGATTAATGTAATACACCACATTAGCAGATTAAAGGTGAAAAAAACATGGGATCATTTACACAGATACAGGAAAAGCAAATCTCTTATATCACTAATCCTACTAAAACCAATGAAAGATACATATTATCCTTATTTTATCAAAAACTAAGTCAATAACGGGGCCAGCCCAGTGGCACAAGTGGTTAAATGCGCACGCTCCACTGTGGCGGCCCGGGGTTCCCCTGTTGGGATCCCGGGTGCGCACGACGCACCGCTTGGCAAGCCGTGCTGTGGTGGTATCCCACATAAAGTGGAGGAAGATGGGCAGGGGTGTTAGCCGAGGGCCAGTCTTCCTCAGCAAAAAAAGGAGGAGGATTGGCAGATGTTAGCACAGGGCTGATCTTCCTCACAAAAAAAAAAAAAAAACTGAGTCAATAATAACTAATAATAAAAATAGCCAATTTTATTAAGTGCTTGTTTTGTGCTAATTTGCAACTATTATTTTATTCCTTGTAACAAGCCTAAAAACTACACACTATTATGATCTGTATTTTACAGCCCCATTATTTTTGTTTTCAATTTTCACAAGCTTGAGTTTGAAAAAATATTGGGCTTGTACCTTCCCTGCCCAATAATGGAGAATAATTTGAATTACTTAATTAAAATAGTTTGCTTCAGTGGCCGGCCCCATGCCGTAGCAGTTAAATGTGTGCGCTCCGCTGCTGGCAGCCTGGGTTCAGATCCCGGGCGCGCACCAATGCACCGCTTGTCAGGCCATGCTGTGGCGGCAACCCACATAAAGTGGAGGAAGATGGGCACAGATGTTATCTCAGGGCCAGTCTTCCTCAGAAATAAAAGAGGAGGATTGGCATGGACATTAGCTCAGGGCTGATCTTCTTCACAAAAAATAAATAAATAAATAAATAAAATAGTTTGCTTTAGCTATATCTAATGTCAAACCACTAACACCAAGATTTTTTTCATTAGATATAGGTCCAATTTGAAACTGCTTCTAATTAAGAATAAAAGCTGAACATGTATATTTGTCATGTGTGTATGTTCTGTCTTACATTTAAAAGATGGAGGTTTTTTGCTATTCTTGTGTACTTTAAGTATTTCTGCAGAGTAGGTTGTTGATTTCTTTTTACAAAACAAAAAAAGAGGCACTTTGAATTACACACAAATATACATATGAATTTCACTTGTATCCTACTATAATCTTTCAGTCCATAAAGTGAACGCTTTCAAATGCAGAATATAAAAGTATATTACATATATTATCACTTCAACAATGGTCTATTAATATGAATTACAAAGGATAAGTAATAAAACTAATATCCGTAAAGCTCAGAGAATATAAGATCTTGAGGGATTTATCAAGGTTTGAAATTTAAGACTTTCTTTTAAAGCAAAACCATAAGGATGTTTCATATCCATAACAAGTAATATGAACCAAAAAAACAATGATGACACTATATTCTTAGAAATACAACTTAAATAAGTATTTCCATATTTTATAATGTTCCCATGTAATAGAGAAACATGGACATTTTAAAAAATTCTTTCAAGTGTTTTAGAGCTCACTTTTTTTTATAAAAGCAAACCTAAAACCTTTCTGAAACTGTTCCCTTTGAGTGTGCATAAGTGTGCATGTGTGTGTGCATGCACATATATTTTCCAAAGTGGCAACTAATCTTAATGCATCTACTGTACTTTCTGTGTCTGCTGAATGCTTTTATGCTTTTCTTGCTCCTGGGATGTTACAAGCTTTCAAAATCTTACTCAGGTGATGTGAAGAATTAAAAAAAAAAAAAAGTTATATATATCCTTTCGTGGCTGCCCTCGTAATGTGCAACACAGAACATCACTTAGGATTTAAGGGCCCATAAAATGGAAAGCTTGCTTAACCCCTTGGCTGCTCGGTGCATGCAATTTGCAGCACCCAGGGAGAGGGGAATTTTATGAGTGTTGAAAGCTGAGGTGTTTTAAGCCTCAATAGCATACATTCATTCTGTTATGGTAACCCAGGTGAAAAGCAGGTAGCAGGTTTTCTTCACTCTCTTTTCTTTGTCTTTGAAGCTGTTCATGGAAATTCCAATTTGGAAAATCAAAATGCCTGCGAACAGATAATAATTCAGTAAATTAGTAACAAGAAATACAAAGTCTATATTTTGTTTCATGGAACGTCATAAAAATGAATACATTTCCCAAAAAGTTAGAAATGCTGGAAATAGTGCCATATTTATTTCTTCTTAAAAATGGCATGAGCAGGGGCCGGCCCAGTGGCTTAGCGGTCAAGTGCACGTGCTCTGCCATTGGCAGCTGGGGTTGGGATCCCGGGCGCGCACCGACGCACCGCTTCTGCGGCTATGCTGAGGCCGCGTCCCACGTACAGCAACTAGAATGATGTGCAACTATGACATACAACTATCTACTGGGGCTTTGGGGACAAAAAAAGGAGGAGGATTGGCAATAGATGTTAGCTCAGGGCCGGTCTTTCTCAGCAAAAAGAGGAGGATTAGAATGGATGTTAGCTCAGGGCTGATCTTCCTCACCAAAAAAAAAAAAAAAAAAAATGGCATGAGCAGAGTATAATATTTGGAACTTAAAATGGAACAGAAATCAATGCTATTGTATGCATGGTATTGTGTAATTCTAACAAGGCACCATTTGCTAGACGAAGACCCGGATATGGACATCCCAGGAAAGTCAGCACTTTAGGACAATGTGGGGTGTTCTAAGAGGGAAGGGGGAAGCTGAAATTGGCTGGCTGTGTAGACGGGGATCCTATGGGAGGGTGAAGCTGGGAATATGAGCACGTGAGTAGCTGGGGCTCCCAGAACTGCCCCTTGGAATGCTTTGGCCTCCTATCTGTACAATTTGATTATGCAAGGGCCTACATGACCTGAATTTGTTTTATTATTATTTAACATAGTTATTTAAATTTAAAAAATCATTACTCTACTCTGCATAAACCATGGTGCTAAGTGTTTTTTTGTGATGACTAAGACACAGTGATTACCCCCAAGAAATTTGAACATTCTGATAGGAGGGATATGAAAATTATTAAAGCAATTATAATCTAAGGCAAAACTCCAACATAAACTATAGTTATAGCTGCATTTGGGTTATGCTTTCTTATGGTTTATGAAACACTTCAACGTATATCATTTTATTTGTGCTTCACAACAATGCTGCACAGTTGATTTGGCATCAGGGAAAACTAAAGCTCAGAGAGGTTGAGTGACCTTTCCAAGATCACACAGTTTGTAAGCTGCAGAGCTGGAATTAAATACCATTCCTCTTATTTCAAGTCAAGTTTTTATTCCATTACACCAAATGGTCAACATGTACTTATTAGATATTTGCCATCCCACTCTCCCCACAGTGAAGCCACAGCCAGGCCGTGGAATGAGCGAGAGAGAGAGAGAGAGAGAGAGAGAGAGAAGGCAGGTGGGGAAAAAGAGAGGACATGAGGGTGGGAAAGATAAATAAAGAAATCTGAGCACAGGACAGGAAATGAATTTCCCCCTATTATGCCCCACCTACCAAAGTTCCTAGGGCCCCTTTGATTCTATAAGATTTCTTATCTATTTAATTTCATGTTTATTTCCTCCTTGAAAAATTCTCCCTTGTGTCTGAGATTTCGGAATTTTTCAATGAAGTATTCTTTGTCTAAAATTGGTGTTTGCCTTGGACTATCTGAGGGTCAGATGAGTCTTCCATTTTATCTCATCTCTATCTATTCATACAGTAAATTCTTTTTATCTTCTGGAGTTGATGTTTGCCCTGGAATTAAGTTGCTGAGGAAGACATATAAACTTTCCCAGGCCTTTAAGAATCCATATCCCTATTTTGAAATTAGAAAGCCCCGTAGTCTATATTCCAATATTTTCAAAAGAAATGATTAATTGTTAAAAGTTGTAATAGCCACGGCTTCCTTACAAGATCAGGAGCTTTGATCACATAAGGTAATTGATGGTTATGAAAATTGAGTCATTTACTTATATAAGCCTTTTATTTAATAAATCCATGACTAAAATGAGAAACTGTACAGCACAATGTTAATGCTTGCAACTTTTAAAGATAATAATAAATAAAGCAATGAAAATTCATTTTAATTCTTAAAACAATTTAATGAAGGGAATACACATGCCCCAGATTTTATTAAATAGATAACAACTTGCTGTGAAAATTGGAATCCACATGATAGGAAGTGCATTAAATTCTGAGTGGTGAATTCTGTTCACTGGGAAGTTTTTTATTTTAGGATACCACATAGCACACGGAAGGGGTTGTTGCAGAATGATGACTTGGGTTCGGTATGTTCTGCCATGACCTCAAGTTTAAGAGCTGTCTTTATGACTGATGCATCACTGCTTGGAAGGCATTTTTCTGCTTCTTTTTCTTGCAGAACAGAACAGAAGGGAAATTTCTTCCGTTCCTGGATCACCTTTAATAAGGAGTAGCTGACTTCTGATTGGAATCAATATCTCAACCAGAGAGCTTAAGAAGAGTTTAATTAGCCTTCATGGTTCCACTTCATGATTTCATAGAACAGGTCTTTGAAAGTCATATCACTGGCTATCAGTTTATTGCCCGGGTCAGCATTTTGTGACTTCCAGATCACCATTCATCAACACCACTTCCTATGCCCCTATGCCGTGCGGCAGATGTACTATTGCCGATGAGGCAATACTAGTGGATTAGCCGTGCAGGACTCTGGTGAACAGGCACATTCACTCAGGGGATAGAATATATCAAACCGGAAGCCTCTTACACTGATGTGCTCTTGAAGATTGTGTTGCTTTGGCTAAGGTTTACTATATTTTGCAAATTGTTAGTCAACGCACATGCTAAACATGACAGCTGAGATTGAACATGCGGAGACAAAGCCTTCTTTATTTGTCCTCGTAAACAGAAGAGCAGTAGAATTTTCCTCCCTATATTTTTTCTGTTGCTCTTGTTCGGCTAATATGTATGCCAAGCCACTGTTGGAACACAGTGGAACATTGTTCCACTAGATTGAAAATTGAACTCAAATTTGTTTGAAATGTTAATTTGTTGTCCTTTATATCCAAGATATGGAAAGCTTTACAACTAAATTTGCATTTTTCAGTTTTTTCAGGAAATATGTCTAGATCCAATACAAGATCTAGGGCAAGTCTCAACAGTGATGTTACTAGACCAAGAATAGAAGTGTCCCCAAACGAGCAAATAAATTACTTAGAGCAAACTTGTCAATAAATATTAAGGAAAAAAAAAAAGAGGATGATTTAGAAAATAAGTTTCCTAACATGACTGTATAAATTGGTCTGAAAGTAAAACCCTATAAATCTGAGGTACATTATAAGAGAAAGTTAAGTTCTAATTATTATTATTTTTAATTCGCATGTTAAATAAAAAGAAATCGATCAACATTTCTTAAGATTTTGCCAATGTAACTACCATCCTAAGCCTTTTGACAATACACCAAAAACCCAAAAGCAGAAGAGAAAACAGTAAAAGCATCTGTGGGTTCATCAGGCAAACGTGTTAAAAAAAATCTGAATAAATGACTGTCCTTTGGAATCTTATGAAATGTTTGACACCCTGTATTTGAAAACCTTTGTTTCTAGCTTACTGCACATGCTACGTGTTCCTCTTCAAGTTGTACAAGTTATTTTCCAGATGGATGGCTTGCAGAAGAGAATATACATGTACTTTTACCTTTTAATGTTTGACTTGATTTATAACGTTCTTGTGCTAAGACAACGTTACAAAGCAGAGAAGTTTAAGCGCATCGGGTACAGACACAAGTTTGCTGAGGCTGCGGCCGAGTAACACAGAACAAAGATCACTGGATCACAGGCTGCGTCCTAAGTGATTGTATTACGCTGTATCAGAATATCTTATTGTGCTTTTACATTGTTAATAGTTGGCTACCATTTCAGTGACAAACAAAAACATGAAAGAAAAAAAACCCAGCTAATTATAAAGTCAATACCATTCTCTTTATGACTTTATTGTACATAACATAGTAGAATATACTAGATGTGTCAGACTCAACATCCAGATAGTTTGTCGATACTTTTTGGAAAGCACACTAAAGAATGGGGTATTGTTCGGGTGATTCGTTTTTGACTGGGTTTATCCAATATTTTCATTGGCTTGACAAGACTCCCAAATCAAAACTATCCAGAAAGAATAACAGTATGTCTGTTGCTGCTACAAGCTTAAAATTCGGATTGTCAGATATCAAAAGAGTATAGGCGGTCCCTGCTATTCTATATGGCTCGTTTTCCCACTCTGCTCATTCAGAGTGTCTAATTAGCAGCCACACTTATTTCTCATTGCCTTTAGCTCCTCAATCAAGGATTTCTGCTGAAGGAACCGTGCTGCTGGTGCTAGAATTAAAAAAAAAAATTGTGAAACTCATATTCATGTAATCAGCCTATAAACACCACCTCTTCATCACCAAGGGAAAAAGTATGATTATCCTTTCTCTCTTCCATGCGCACTAGTAAGACTACCCATATGTTACTTTCCCCTTTTATGTCTGATCTTGATAATTCTTGTGTCAAGATGGACATAGGAGAGAGGATAGAAAAAAAAAATGGAAAATCTTCAGGGTCAAGTGAACTTTCTTTCAAGTCTGGGAAGATAGGCAAATATCCATCTTGTTGACAAGGACATTTTCAGTCCATAAAAATATAAAATATGTCCAAAACGAATCACCCTAAAGACTTAAAACTTTGAACAGAACAAGCAAAATTACATTTCTTGGATATTTAATTGGTTATTTCAGCTAGTACATTTTAAAAATAGGTCAGATAGATTCATTCATTCAATAATAGTTACTGGGGTCCAATGTGCCAGGTACTTTCCTAGGCAGTGGGGATAAAAAAGCAAGCAGGATATGATCTTTGCATCTAGAAGTTTATGGTAGAGATAGATAAGAAACAGGCAACTGAGAAAAGAATGCAAAAAGCACAAGGTATTCTGGGAGATATAGGAGAGACAAATCTTAAGAGCACAGAGATTTCCTAATAGAATTGACATCTAACCTGTGTCCTAAGTGCTGAGTAAAATTTAGTGAGGTAGAAAGAGAAGCACTTCTGGAATGGTGGAGTAATGACCTTTGAAAATCCACTCCATTAAAGCAAGAGGAACACTTGTACAAGTAGTCAAAACTTACTTTTCAGAACTCTGGAAGTTACCCAAAGTCTTGCAATAATCTAAGGAGCATTATTCAAGAAAAAGAGCTGAATCTTGGTAAGAAAAAAAAAAAAAAAACACATAAGTGTTGTGGTGTTTTAATTTGGCCTATCCCCACCACCTTCTCCCCAGCTCTGGAGCAGCAGTGAAAACTAGCTGCCTCACAACCACTATAGCTGTGAAAAACAGCAACCTAGCAGCCACTGGGTAGGGCAGAAGGGTTTGCAACTCCGAGCTTACTCTGTGCAAGCATTTGCAGAAAATAATCAGCAACAGCTGTTTAACATCACGGCTGCCTGAGGCAACGATTCTAGTTCAAGCTAACAAGATGCTGACCAAAACATTTAACAGAAAAAAATTGAGGATTTGTTTCTGTTCTACAGGGCTTTTAAAACTTCCAACATATTCCTGTAAATCTAGAAGGCTAGGCATATGTACAAGACTGTCCCTATGCTCGGGAAAGACTTGAGAAGGTCCTGATCTTTCTTCTCTGACTGACGTGAGGCACTGTGCAAGCAGGAAGTGAAAGCTAAGGCAGAGTTGTCAAGTGCCTGCAAGAGGATTATTCCCAAGCCTTGAAGTCTCATGGAGTTTCCCCAGCTGGATTTCTAAATTGCTTGGGACCGGTGACTTCCCTTTCCTTCCATTTTCTCCTTTATTGGACCAGAATGTCTACAACTGTCATCCCATGCCTGTCCCAGCATTGTATTTGGGGAGCAGAAAACTTTTTTCTTTTGTTTCACAGGTTCACAGATGGGGAAGAATTGTACCCCAGAATGGATTGCACCCAGAATCTCACCTATACTGAGCTTAGATAATTTAGATGATGAGATTTGGGACTTTTAGCTGATGATATTTAGATGAGATTTTGGGTTGAAACTTCTAGGGAACTTGGAGTAAGATAAATATATTTTGCATTTGGGATGGATGTGAATCTTTGGAGATGGTGGTGGGAGTAAACTATGAAAGGCAAAATAATGACCCCACAAAGTTTTCCATGCCCTAATGCCATATGTTATCCTATGTGGCAAAAAGGACTTTGCAGATGTGATTAAGGATATAGTATATGCTATATTTGCATTTCATAGTAAGCTGAGTTTCTATATAATCAATATGTATAGAAGTCCAGCTAATGTTTACACACACCATGGGATGCATTACAGAGGAAACAGGAGCCTAGGGAAACCAAATCTTTTCTAATGGACAATAAGCATGCTTACCCCTTATTCCAAGAGAAATACTCTCTCTATCTTCCAACGTTGTAACAAATCTGCCTTGCTCTGGAGGGACACACTAGCTCCATCTTCCGAGACTGTTCACTATATAATTATCATTGAAAAGATAATCCAGAAGAACAGCAGTCAGCGCCCCATGACATGCTGCTCTCATGACATGCAGGCCATGAGAGACCCATGGAGAATTGTTTCCCAGCACACAGTAAGTGAAATTTTGTCTCTGAATTTACATTTATTGTTTCACCCTGATATCTGGGTATAGAACTTTCCTTTTTACTTTATACACCATTGTAGGCCAGAGTATTGTCAAGCATGGAGCTGCAATGCTAGGGGTCATTGTGACTAGGGATGACTCCTTCAGGGTCTGCTTCAAATTTCCCCTTATATGGAGACAATCAGATAAGGGTTAACTCTCAATTAATATATTGCTTTATTCTCTCAATTAGCACTGCAAGAGAATCCTCTTCTTGTATCTCCTCTACATGTATCTCCAAAGAGGTCATATAACAGTATTAAGTTGTTGTTATAAATGTACTTGAATATACCTTTCCTCTTTTTTGTGTGTGTGTGAGGAAGACCAGCCCTTGAGCTAACATCCACTGGCAATCTTTCTCTTTTTGCTGAGGAAGATTAGCCCTGAGATAACACCTGTGCCAATCTTCCTCTATTTTGAGTGTGGGTCACTGCCACAGCATGGCTTGATGAGCAGTGTGTAGGTTCGTGCCAGGGATCCAAACTCCTGAACCCCAGGCAGCCAAAGCAGAGCACATGAACGTAACCACTATACCACTGGGTGAGCCCCCATATCTTTCCTCTTTTTATGAAGATATTTTCTCTATAAATATGGCTAGTCATAAAATGATTATGATTTCCCCAATGTATTAGTTTCCTGTGGCCACTGTAACAAATTACCACAAACCTGGTGGCTTAAAATAGCAGAAATTTATTCTCATACTGTTCTCATTGTTGGGAAGTAGAAGTCCCAAATCAGTTTCATTGGACTGAAATCAAGGTGTCAGCAGGGCTGTGCTCTCTCTGTTTCTGCTTCCTTCAACTTCTTGTGACTTCCGGAACTCTTTGGATTATAGTCACACCATCAGACTAGATTTCTCATCCGTGGGGCTTCAGAGAACCCTATTTGATATTTCAGTTTAAAAGAACCTTCCATTTCTTATTCTCTACATGCTTAGTGGTTACCAAGTTTGAATCAGGCAATTCCATAACCACATATACCTTGACAGTGGAGTCGTCAAAAAATACACAGGATGACTTCCAAAGATATATTCCAACCATTAATTAATTAATAAGCAAATAAAGGATAAATAGTCATTTTTATGTGTAGTATCTTTTGACATAATATAATAATTTTAATGACTATGACTCAACCTGAAAATCTAGAGGACAAAGAACTTCACTAAATATATCAGCAAGACATGTTGACAGCTAGACTACATATGAACATCAGTAGGAGCAGTTGTGCATCAGTAGGAACAGCAGTTCTCAAAATTTCATGACCATAAAAATCACCTAGACAACAGAGATTGTTAAAATACAGATTCCTAGACTTCCCAATAGATGTTCTGGTTCCGCAGGTTTGGGTCAACAACCATGAATCTGTACTTTAAAAGGCACCCCCCCGACATGGCATTTCTGATGCCATTGGTCTGACCATGCTTTTGAAAATCACCGATGAGTGTGTACTGATCCTAAGGAAGACTTCCACTCACTGGAGATGATCATCCGGGATGTAAGTGCTCAGGCTATAGCAATACCGAGATTGCTTGCATTAGAACAACCTACACAGCAAGCTCTTTCTTACAGTGCTATAAAACCCTGGCTATGATTCTGCTGCATTTCACATACAGTAGAAGCACAGGAAATACATCAAGATCTCATTTTTGTATTCATCGGTCCTTCAGTATCATTTTATATTATCGGTAGTTAGGCTCTTCAAGCTATTAAGCAAGGTTAGCTTCCCAGAGAAATTCAATAAAGCTACTCTCTGATGGTGAGGATGGTTAGGTCAGAGTTTCATGCAGCTCTCCTTAAGGACACAGCAAGAGACCTGATAGCTGGAGAGAAAACTCTCTTGGAGTTCTTTGAGAAACTTCCAACTTCACAGGCTGTGAACATCACTAAAAGCCACTCAGGCTACTGACAGGGGCCAGCCACACGTAAAACTGTGAACTGTCGGGGGGTCAGCATTTCCCTCTCTAGGTCTATACCAGCCCTACCTGTGCTCTCATGAGGCCAGGAATGGGCAGCACAGCTTTGGAGTTGCTTTGAAGTCGCCTTCAAATGACGCTAGGGCCACAAGGCCTTGCCGCTCCACTTCTGTGCTACATCAGTAAACAGGGATCCCTTGTACTGAAAATCCTTGTTATTTTTCCACAGCTATGAGGTCTAAACTGCTTTGGCCTGGCAAGCAAGACCCCATAGAATCTAGTCCCTACTAACCTTACTAATCATTTTTTTTCCTACCACTACCCTGCCAGGCTCCCATCTACAGCTCACAGACAGAATTCTCCTGGAACCATACTGAATCCTTCAGAAACATGGCTAATGTCAACTTATCCCACAAACCCAGTTTCCCTTATCCCTCCGCAGGCTGAGCAGACTGTGCATAAATATCTTCAGGAAGTGTCATTCACTTACCCTGCAACTTGAACAGTGTCCCCTGGAGGTGGGCAGGGTGGCTCTGCTCCACTCTTGCACGCGAATGTAGGATTCTCTCCTCAGGCATCCAACTTACCCTGCAACGTGAACAGTGTCCCCTGGAGGTGGGCAGGGTGGCTCTGCTCCACTCTTGCACGTCAATGTAGGATTCTCTCCTCAGGCATCCCCAATGCTTTGTTAGTTATTTTCTCTCCACCTGTCACTGTATTGTAGTCTTCATCTTACTGGTCCATCTTTCTCTCTCAACTGTGAGCCTCTTGAGCGCAAGTACTATGCGTGGTTCTATCATACAGTAGGCAATTCAATAAACATTTGATGGATAGATAGGTGGGTGAACATATGAGTGGATGGATGGATGAAGCAGGCAATTAATCAATCCCGAAGTTTTTAAACAGGCAGTTCCATATGCTGAGAACTGAGCCCTCAAGACACTTGAAATTAGTCAAAATATAGTAGAAGAGACTAATAATAACCTGAAAAAGACTTATTTCCTCATGTAACATCGTGTCCCAGGGAATCTTTATACTGAGCTAACTATCTTCATTGGCAATGAGAATGGGAAAGCTGTCACTGGACTCCATTCCTGCCAATAATGAACAGAGTTGACTTTCAGCAATTGGCAAGGTTGAAAACTGGATAAACAAGCCCACTGTGTCCTTCAGGAGTCTGGCAGAGAGAGTGCGACTGAAAACTTCAAGCTCAAGAAAGAACTACTATCTGGTGGTTACGTCCTGTCTTCATAGTGGCATTGACACATAGGTCTGTGGGGCACGTCACCCTTGGCTCTGTCATCAGTGTCTTTAAGCTGCTTAACGTGAACCTCTAGGTAGGGACGCAACCGCTTTGTCTTTGGACTCACGCCATCCAGCAGATATGGGACCATGTTTTTGTAGGATACTTCATTAGATGGATGTCAAGATGGCTGACAGCAATCCAGAGCTGCTATGAGGTTAGTGCTTATCACAATCTCAGTGCCCTGCTAAAGGCAGGCTGAAAGCTTCACCTACAAGAATTTCCTGATGGCAGCACCCCTAGGAAGAGGCCCCCTTTCTGAACAAAGGCTTGTGGGCTGTTCTGCACGACTCCCCTCTGTGCACTCTTTGAAAAAGCGGTAACTTAGAGGCATGCTCTTCTTTAGCTCCAAGAACCTGTTACTGAAAAATGTTGTAAGAGAATTTAATTCCAAAAAAACAAAAAAAAAAATCACTCCATCTTTCAGACCCTCACTTTCTTCCATCTGACTTTAAAACACGCCAGAATATGCTCTGAAGTATTATATGTGAAAACAGGCAGCTCGAAAACAGCATAGAAATGCACAGTTCAAAGCAAAAGGAGCTAATTAATAAGTTGCCTTCTTTTCTCGTTTTCTGCCTTTTCTTCCCACTGAGCAGCTCTAAATACTTGATGTGGAGTTGGGTTTTTATTTTTATTTTTTTAAATTATAGCCTACGCGTCACGCAGACCTCTCCCTGAGATATATTGGCCTGGTACATAAACAGCTTGTGTGCTCCAGGGGCAGTGTATATTTTATTCTGGATGGAACCCATGATAAAAAACTGAATTTAGAAAGCATTTTGGAGGAAACTAAAGTCAGCTACTGAATAAAATACAAAGAAAGCCCTTTAAAATGTGTTCTTATTCATTAGAATTTAATGCATCAAAAGTTATTTTATGTCTAAAGCGAGAAGGACAAGAGTAAAAGAATAGGCTTCACAAAACTAAATCCCCTGAAGACATTTATATTTTTCTTCTAGAATAAAGTAAATTCTCAGAGATAAATAATTTCACATGAAGTAAATGCACTGGGTGTTCAGAGAATAAACACAACGTGTTCAGTTCTTGTTCTATCTAACCCGGCAGTGTATGTTTAGCCTCCTCTTGGAAATATAGTCCTACAAAGTTTTATGCTGGGGAGGAAAATTGAACTTTAACTGATTGGAATTGCAGCTTTATTATACACTTTAGCCTGTGGTCCCCCAACAAAGAATACATAGCCACATAAATGTCTAAGTAAATGCTACCTTTCCCAGACTTGAACTCCAGAGATCATAGCTTTCCACCATGCCCAGCATCCTGGTTCTATGCTGAATTAATACATGAAGGTTAAGAGGAGGTTAATCAATAGAGTATAACTCACTATGAAAATATCTGTGTGCTTCTTGTTTGTGAGGGAAAGGTGACTGAGAACAGGCAATGCTTTCAACCAAGCAGTCTGGCATCTTGCTACTGAAATGAAGCCCGTGGGACAGCAGCACAAGCAGCACCTGGGAGTTTGTTAGAAATGCAGAATCCCAGGCCCCACCTCCTACTCAGAGCTACTGCATCGGAATCCAGATTGAACAAGAGTCCCAGGGGGAGCTTATACATGCTAAATTTGAGAAGCACTGATCTAGGATTCAGTCTTCCCTAAGAGGCTCTCAGACTCAGTGGGATGGCAAGGTACGTAAGGATAAAGTTAGAGCATGACGCAAGGCCCTATATGACCTTAAATGGGTGGCAAAGACCTTAAATGTTCTTCGGATTCAAGGGAAAGAGAGATCACAGCCAAGGACGAGACATTGCAAATGCCTACAGTGGTGAACCTTAACGTGGAAGCGGGAAGCTGGGGGGATACGGCAAGCCAGAAATAAAGCAGAGAGGACATTGCCAGAGAAAATTAAGCAGCCTTTATAAATGGGGCATGACAGAAGCCAAGACACAGAGGGGAACAGGTAAGACTTGTCCAGCAGCTGTGGGTCTGACAGAAAGGGAGCATTCACTCGTCCATTAACATTTTAGGGTGCCTGTCAAGTCTCGAATGTGCTGAGCCTGCACAGACCTTTCTCTCAATACACTTAGAATCCTATAAAGGAATAATGAATGTTATCAACTGAACTGTGTCCCCCTAAAACTCATATATTGATGCCTTAACCCCTAATGTGACCATATTTAGCCATAGGGCCTTTAAAGAGGTAATTAAGGTTAAATGAGGACATAAGGGTGAGGCCCTAATCCCATATGACTGGTGTTCTTATAAGAAGAGGGAGAGACACCAGGGATGTGTGTACACCGAGAAAAAGCCTTGTGAGGACACAGTGAGAAGGCGACATCTACAAGCCAAGGCAGAGGCCTCAGTGGAAACCAGCCCTGCCCATACCTTAATCTTGGACTTCCAGCCTCTAAAGCCGTGAGACTATAAATTTCTGCTGTTTAAGCCACCAGTCTGTGGTATTTTGTTAGGGCAGTCCTAGCAAATTAATACAGTGAACTGTAAGGTTGGGAAGTAATGTTGATGCCTAAATAGAGTTTAAACTTGACCCTTTAGTTCACGAATAACGTTTGGAGATAATCTAAACAGGATGGACTGAAGAAAGATTGGAGATAGGTAAGAAAAAAATTACCATCAAGTGCGTGGGCATTATTGTACCAGCAAGGTGGGAAAGGAATAAAGGCAGTGATGCAGGAGCTGTCATAGAGAAAGAAGGCTTAGAATTACTGAATTTCAGAGCAAAACGGATGTCACCTTACAGATCACTTAAGTCAACCTCTTCACTTAACCTATAGGGAATCTGCAGCCCAGGAAGATAAATAGCAAGGCTGGCTTCATGGGCTTGATGGACCCTACATTTGGTTTAATGCTCTGCTTTTGCCATCTTAAAATTCTTAATAACCTTTGAATAAGAGGCCCTGCATTTTCATTTTGCACTGGATCCCAGAAATGATATAGCTGTTCCTGATCAATGGTTTTGTCACAGTCATACACAAAGCCTTCATGACTAGAACTCTGCCCCACCACCCTTTTAGTTCATGCTTACTCTGCCTTCCCACGTGGCCTCGAGGCTGCTTGACCAGAGAGGGGAGGTGGGAGAGAGGAGTCAAACATAACTTTACCACATTAACCTAAAGAGACTGAAGGAATGATTGATGAGGATATCAAAAATACGTTAACTCAAAGTGGAGAGACTCATTTTGAAAGAAGGGTAATAAATTCTATAGAGTTTTGGGGAGTTGTTTTATTTGTTTTTATTTTATTTCTTTCTGCCTTGGGTTTTGTTTCCTTTTTTGCTTTGTTTTTTCTTTTTGTTTTTGTTTTGCTTTCAGGAGAAAAAACGGGCCCTTCAGATAAAACAATCCAACAAGAAGAAGCAAATTTGGATTGACGATCAGGAGATATTGTAAAACATATATATAATAATTTATAATTTATACGCAGAACAGTGGATGAATTCTAAAAAATGAAGCCCTGGAAATGGGTGAAATCTATAAGGGAAAGAATTTAAAGAAAGAACAGAAAAAGGCAGAGGTATTAATGTTAAGATGTTAATGGTATAAGGGGCCAGAGAAGGAAAGGGGAAAAGAAAATAAGCAGACTAAAAATTGAGAAGAAAATCACTGTAAAGTCATATGGAATTCAAGGTAGAGAGTTTAAGAAGGAATGGTCAGTGGTTGCCAATGGTGAACAAAAAGAGGAATGAGAAAAATATAAGAATTGGCAATTAGGAGGTCATTGGGAAATTTGACTGCATATTCAACATTATCAGAAAGGTTAGACGAAATTGTATGGGATTAAGGTCAGAATTTGATGGTTCAAGAAAAGCTAAGATAGCTTATTCGGGTCAGCTGGAATAAGCACAAGAGTCAAGTAAAGAAAATAAATTTTTTCCTAGTGGAGGTGAGTGTATATATGAAGGAAGAGAGGAAGCAGGCAGCGAAAAAAGAGAGATTAAAAATATTGGGAAGGAAGATAGATAAGAGAGTAAGGACTCAGAAGAGATAATGGATGCTGGGACCAGAGTCACAGATAGAGTGGCCAGCTTTGGAAAGGAAGCAATAGTTCTTTTTCTCTTAAAAAAAACAAAGGGAAAAGAGAGTAGGTATATAAAAAGAGTCACTTCGAAGGACAACGGGGAAGCTTATGCCTAAAAGTCTTCATCTGAACAAAATAGAAATGAAAGCCACTCGCTGAAGTGTTTTGTTATAACCTACAATTTAATAGTTTTCTACAAATATTGGGGACCGAATGGGCAGTATATCAGAGACATGTTATGAAAATGGAATTTTTAATCATCCCACACAAACCCCTTTCCTAGAAACAATATTATGCAGCATAACTTGCCAAGGGAGAATAAACACACTGCTTATTCAGCAGTATGAAATATAGCATCTTTTGAATATTTCATGGCAAGGCTTCAGGTATAAAACTTCAGGAGTTGAAATCTGTAGAGTAATAAGAAACTGGGAAAAAAAAAAAGAAAATTATCAGCAAAAAATATTGTAGAGGGAGGCTCAAACTACTGAACTGAGCAAATTATGGAAGGAGAATGGAATCATTTATTATGAGCCTTGGAGTTAGAGGCTCCAAGGACAGACACACTCAGGTGTGTACACACACACACATATACACACAACTTGACATTTCTACTTCTACATAAAGTACCTAAGAAAGTGTATTTGTTTTGAGAAACACAGATAGTCTAATGTGACTGAGAATCAGTCACTTGCTCTTCTTATGGGATACCAATGAATTCAATCTATTCTATTAAGAGATGGGCTTTAGGTAAAGAAGAAGTGTTTTCCTAAGAATTTCTCATTAGTTTATTTAGTCTTCTAAAATGTTTACTCTTTGAAGTAAAAAGGGCATCTGCCTAATAACTTTTTCTAACAACACCCAAAATAGTTACAAACATGCTGAAAAGTTCATGAACTCACAGCACCACAGGACATCATGCCCAAAGGAGAAACCTGTTGCCAGAATCTGGGAGGACCTTCCAATGACAGTCAAGCCAATGGGGCTGGATTAAGAAAATTGGTCAGTGACCGTGTTCTCCTCTAGGGGGAGCTCTCAGTTGTCTCGCTTCTCACCCATCCCCCCACCTCGCTCTACACGGACCTCACTTCCAAGAAAGCATAGGTCTGGTGTGTGCCCCTAGGATTTCAGGGAAATATGATGTGACGTAAACTTAGGGCCTTTAATGAAAGGAATGCGGAGTTTGAAACTGATTTCCTAAGCAGATCTTCTTCGGGTTCTTTCTCTTCCTGTTAAATTGCTTCACAGTGTTTTCTGCCCTCCCTTCCACGCCTGTAACATGGTAAGAAGCTTCCTAAAAGATCAGTGACAACCTGAGCCGAGTTCAAAAGACAGAAAACATGGGGCAGAGCACTTAAACCTGCTTTTATTTGTAGCCTTTTACTACAAAGGCAAAATGAGACCACTCTCTACACATCTCAGCTGTGTACTTTTTATTTCTACGAAAGCTTGTGGAATTCACACTCCACTTCCCACACAGCCTCTCCATGATTCTTCTTAATTCTTTTAGGTTTAATTATGTAAAATTTAATATGTTAGATATTTGATGATTAATTTTAAAATCAAATAAACTAGTAGCTTTTAAATACATAATAATATATGTTCATAAGACAAAAAACATATACGTAAGCAAATTTTTAGGAGATAGACGTGTTTTCTCATTTAAAAAGAAAATCACAGGGCCGGCCCCGTGGCTTAGTGGTTAAGTGCGTGCGCTCCGATGCAGGTGGCCCGGGTTCGGATCCCGGGCGTGCACAGACGCACTGCTTCTCCGGCCATGCTGAGGCCACGTCCCACATGCAGCAACTAGAAGAATGTGCAACTATGACATACAACTATCGCCTGGGGCTTTAGGGGAAAAATAAATAAATAAAAAAAAAAATTAAAAAAAAAAAAAAAAAAAAAAGAAAATCACAGAGAACTCTGTGCCTTTACTGTCTTGTTCTCTCTTTTTGGATATCCAAGTCTGACAAATAAATTATTTGGCATTGTCAGAAAGGATGTGTAGATGCCTCTATAACCCCAAACCCAGGAAAATGTGCGAGATGGTAGTATGGTAGAGCTACACGTAGCAAAATAGTATGGCACATCAATAATGCTGAATCCAATTCTTTATGTTTCTCTCTCCTATAATCCGTCCAACTAAAGAAAAATGAGTTTATTAGAGTCTAGAGAAGAGGGAAGAAGTTGTACGACTTGAGATAGCTGTCTGTAGAAAATATGCTGTTTTATTATAGTGACAGATACAACATGCTCATAAATAAAGACAATTTATTTCATTTGAGCATGCAAGTTCATCCATATAAATTTGACTATGTCCTCAACCAATATAATTACCAAGGAGGTTCAGGAATGTCATTCCAACTGCATAATTTTAAGAAATTTATTCTGACATGGTGCCCAGATATTTTCTCCCACAAATTAGCCCCACTCCTAAGGATCAATTAAGGTTGGAGGTGGTCTTGGGAGAACACAGGACTAGATAAAGCTCATGGGCTTAGATGTCAGGAGAGCTGGGTTTGAGGCTTAATGGTGCCATTTATGAGTTGTATAATCTTTAAGAAGTGAAATATCTTTCCTAATCCTCTAATGTGTCTAACCCTCCTGATGTATCAGATGAGGCTAATATTCAAGCCTTTCTCATTATGCAGGTATGAGAATTAAATCAAATAATAGGTGCTAAGCTAGTACCTGTCACAGGGTGTGTTCTTGGTAAGTGTTGACTATGAGCCATTGGCTCCTCTTTAGAAGTATTTATGATACAAACTCATTCACAAACCTTAGGTCAAAGAGTAGCCGTATTTGTCATGACATCCACATAGACAAGAGCCCTCCTGAAAAGAGAGAAACTGGACTTCACAGGGAGGACAGGCAAATTCCAGAGATTGTGGAGAAATGGCATGTATTGAACCTGAACCAGCACCCATGCAAAGAGGGAAATTTCAGTGTCCTTCAAATCGCAAAAGCAGTTGCTCTTTTTGAGGTCAAATTTCCATGAGAAAAATACCACGGCCCTGCACTGCTGACTACATAGGTGCTTGTGGAAAAAGCTGTAACCCGCAATTATAATATTACTTGTTCACTTATCTTCAGGAAATTGTTATTATTGCTATCCAAGTACTTTAATTGTGATCAATAAGTATTAATAAAAAGGTAGCTGTATATCAACTGTATAGTCACCTTATAGGATTCTGTACTTTTGAGGCCTCCTTCCCACCCAACCATAACAATCTTTCTAAATCCTTCAGCTTCTCCCAGAAACAATAGAGTAAGTGGGAATGGCGGAGGGGCGTTAATGATGAGTTATTGTGGATTGGGTTATCTAGACCCCAAAGTACATGGATTGGGGAAGTGGCAGAGGAGGAAAGAGATAGAAAGAACCCTGTGAGAAGTATACGTAGGATGGTATGGTTTTGCACGGATTCTTTCAGTTAAGAAGATTTTAGAGACAAGCTGAGATGGAAAAGAACATGGCTTTGAGCCACTAGAAGCAGAACACCATAAAGAGAGAGGAGATCATGATGAAAATGAAGAAGGGTGAGCTAAGGAGGGATTTCAATGAAACTAATGATGAGTAGTAATATAGTAAGACCTCAAAAGTTCAATTGCATAAAATGCAGTTATGTTATTACAAGGGGATCAAATTGCACAATCTAAATCGACTCTGCTCTTGGCCACTGTTGGTACCACCACGCTAGCCACTCAACTTAGACATAGATGGGGCCAATTCTGGGTTCTGTAGCTGGCTGATTTCTAGGACAATGGCAGCAATTCCAGAAGTCTGCTAGGTGGATGATACTTGTTTTATCTGCCCAACTCAGCAAAATTGAACTGACATAATCCTCAGAACAGGGAACTGTCTCTCATCCTCCATCTTTCCCAAGAAATCTAGTATTTCTTTGTTGGCCTTGCCTTTCTGTCATCCCAAGAAGATAAGAACTTTAACTGCCCCTGCTTAAGAAAATGGCTGTACAGAGGAAGAGTCAGGTGTTAGGTGAGAATTAGCATTATTACGGAGTAAATTGTTGTGGGATTTACAGTGTTTATATTCAAATTAGAGGCAGTAAATAGAAAGATCAATCTACAGAAAACTGAATTAGTGATGTTGTATAGGTTCCAAAACTCTCTCAGACTTGAAACAAAGGAAAAGGACAGAGAAACAAGACCAAGGAGAGAAAAGATGACAGAAAAATTAATAGACAAAGTTGAATAGGATCAAAATTAAATCTTAGAATTATAGTTGTTTCTGAGGAATACAGAATAATCAAAGCAGAAGAGAAATTCAAAGATATAATTAAAATAATTTTTCATTAGCCCAATAAACACATTAGCACGCAAATTCAAAAAATTCGCGGTACTCAAGACAGCATCAAAGAATCCCAATCTTGAAGGCAAACTGGAAAAAATTGTTAGAAGAAAAGAGTGGAAAAATATCCTACCAATATTCAGCCAGCGAATAAAATTTAGAAAGGTTATACATTATTCACAGATTGTCTAAAATTAGGCATTCGTCCACCATCTCTGCAATACCACATTTTAGACAAAATGGAAGAATAATTATAGAACTTTGAAAGAAGGATATAAAGACTGAAGAATGTTATGCCCAGTCAAGGTTTTGATCTTATGTGTGTTGATATGTGAAAGCAATAGAAATACATTTCAGATATGCATGGCTCATAAAATACACCACTCATTTATCCCTCTAGAAAAAAAAATACTTAAAAATGTTTTCCATCTGACCAAGATTCAACATACAAAAATAGTAAAGTTGTCATATATAAAGACTGCCAGAAAGAAGTTGATAACCAGTTAGATATAGATTTGTGTCTAGGAAAGTGTAGCAAAGTAGTTATAAAACTGAATTCACATAACAAGAATTATACTTGAGGAGAAATAATTTAGTAAAAAAAATACATTCGTAAAACTAGGTTTTAAATAAAGTAAAAAATGCAAAAATTTGGCAAAATTCCTATACAGAGAAGGGACTTCAAAGATCCCAATTTATTCTTGAATTTCATAGAGAAAAATAGTATGAGGAAAAGTAAGATGGTAAGTCCTAGTAGAATTAAAAGCTAAAAAAGAGAAAAGCTTAAAAATAAAAGTCTGCACATCAAAATATAGGAAACAAAGCTAACATTAAGGACGCATAAAAAATAGAAAGTAGGAAACAAAATGACAGATGATGTAAGGTGTAAGTTTTGATAAGGTAAATGATTTAAGCTCCCTATTAAACAGCAAAGACTCAGATTAGGCTATCAAAGAGAATCCAACAATATTTTCCATATTTTCCAATATTTCCCAATATTTTCCATCTAAGGGAAATTCTAAAAGAGAGCACATCAGACTAAAAATATGATTATTTAAATATTTGTAACCAAAACGCAAATATGAGGTAAAAAGGGTTGACAATAATAATTTCAGACTAGATGAAATCCAAGGTTTAATAAATGACAAGTGTGTAAAAGATAATTTCATACTGATAAAATATGAAATATACAATGAAGATATAATGGTGAACATTTATGTACCAAACACCATTTCATCAAACTATTTGAAGCACAAGTTCTTTGAAGTGTAAGGAGAAACTAATAGAAACAAAACAGAAAACAAATTTAATAGGAATATAATGAAGCTAAATAATTTTATTTATAAACTTGAATTAATAGATGCAAATTAATATATATACCTTACAGAGCTTGTATCTTTTGAAATGTCCATAAAATATATATAAAAATAGCTTGTATAATACACAACAGAGAAAAAAGGGAGAAACCACATTAGCCTCTGACACAATACAATGAATCAAAAAATTATAAATAAACACGGATTTTTTTGAAGTCTCCAAAAATAACTTTGTAAATAACAGGGGAAAAAAACAAAACTGCAATAACAGACTGTTTAGAAAGTATCTAAAGGATGTATAATATATATCTGCTTTTTATATACATCTTTAGGTATATATCTCCTTTATAGATAGGTAGATAGATATGCATATATAATCTATATTTATAGATAGATAAAAATAAGCCACAAATCTGTAGATATATATCCACAGATTCATGGCTTATTTCTTAGTTGGAACATAGTATAATGAACTACAACCAAAGAATAAAATTATATAAAAAAGATCATCTTAAAATGTCTTTAGATCAAATTAACATCCATTCCTAATTTAAAACACATAAACAAAGGAAAATAGACCCCTTAGAAAGTCATTCTTATCAGGGTAAAAAAATAACTATTACCAACAGCTAACACTGCACCTAATGGTGGAAACAATAGATACATTCTCATTAAGACAAGAAGAAAAACAAAGACATCTATTAGCATTATAATTATTTTTCATCTGTCTAGCCAATGCAATTGGACATAAGATAGAAATAGGAGATACCCCAACAGAAATAGACTAGAGAGAGTTATCATTATTTATACATTATATATTTCTCAGTTAGAAAATACAAGAGAATGAAATGCTAACTATTAGAACCAACATAAAATAATTGGGCAGCTGAGAACAAAACAAATATATTTAAAAATAATTAATTGTCATATATGCTAGCATGTTAACATGTTAGAAAATATGATGTTAATATAGAGCCCATTTATAACAGTAAATACATAAAAAGCATACACTACAATGAGGTGTGTCAACATTGCTGATGGACATAAGAGAATATTTAAATAAACAGAAAAATGATCCATATTCTTTTATTGGATAGCTGGATGACATCTATTCAAATGTATTTATAGAAATTTTGCACTTCTAATTAATATTCTAATGGAATATTGTGGGAGAGACTATAGTTCTAATGTTCATCTAAAAAATTTGAATGTTAGGAATAACTGAAAAAAATTTTTAAAGAAAAACAGGGAATAATAACATAGAACGTGTCTTAACATATATTAAAAAGTACATAGTGTAAAGCTGTGATAATCAAAATAGGATAAGAATATACAGAGTAATATATTTATGCTTGAACAAACAATAAAATGGAGATGATAATACAACCCAGAAATACCATAACAATAAATTATTCTGGAACAATCGATTAACTGAAAATCATGGTACATGACCTAAACCAAAATCAACCTGGAAAGTTTATTTATAATGAAAAACCTAGAAGGCATTGTAGAGACACAGTGATCTGATCTTGCTCAAAATAAAATAGGATAAATAACGTAGGGAGAAAATTCAGTACATTTTCCATGGAAAATTTAAAACTTTTATATCTCAACAGATAACACCAGGAATCTACTTCCAGAAATGACTCTTTGGGCTTGTATGGTTTTGAGCTTTGCATCAATGTAAGGATGCAACGTGTACTCTCCTATATGAGGCCTCTTTCACTCAATGTTATGTCTGTGAGATCATTCATGTTTTTGTGGACAGCTGCAGTCACTAACACTCTGTGCTGTGTCCTATCCTGGGGTGACTGGAAGGAGGGAGGAGGGGAGCCTCTGGGAGCTGGTAACGGTCTGTATCTCAACCAGTGCTGACAAAGATGTGTTCAATTTGTAAAACTGCATCATTCTGGACCCTTAGAACTTGTGCATTTTTTGGTGTGTATATTGTTCTTCAATAAAAAGATACAAAAGTCAACTTTAAAAATGACTCTTTGAAAGCCAAGTTAAGCTTTAATAAAGTGAAGTAGGCAACTGGAAGCCAGAAACGATGAGTGAGAAAAATTCCACCAGAGTCTGGAGATGCCCTAAGGAATCCGCCAATCCCTGGTGGCCTAGTGCCTGGGTTTTAAAGGCCACGTTAGCATAGGGGACAAGACACAAAGCTTAGGTCCTGAGCAGGGTGTGAGCAGGGTGTAGATCAGAAACTGTATAAATCTAGCACCCTCTGCAAAGTGATACCTTTAATGGATGAAGGAGGGAGAAAACCAACCCTGGGAGTAGGCTTGCCAATTCCACTCTTAGCTTAGGATAAAGAAAAGAAAAGAAAAGCATGTCCCCTCAGAACGCCTAACTATCACCTTGTGGTTGGGGCTAGGATTCAGGCTACCTTTGTGGCCTGAAAAATTCAAGTCAATATAAAGCGAAAAAGGAGTGAACCACAGCTTCATGCATGGATGCATCTTTAAAAAAAAAAAAGATTGTGCAAAAAATAAATAATAAGCCACAGTACAGTACACACAGTATCATCTCATGCATATAAAGCACAAACACAAGCAAAATTAAACAATATCATGTTTAGTATGCAGATATTTTTAAGTTATAAAAAAGCAAGGGAAAAATTTATACAAATTTCAAGTTATGGCAGTCCCCCCATATCCATAGTTTTGCTTTCCACGGTTTCAGTTACCTGAGGTCAACCACAGTCCAAAAATTATGCTGTTCTGATGCCCACATCAGTCACTCATTTCATCTCATCCCAGAGGCATTGTATCGTCTCACACCATCACAAGAAGAAGAACGGTGAGTACAATAAGATATTTTTAAGAGAGGGACCACATTCACATAACTTTTATTACAGTATATTGTTATAATTGTTCTATTTTCTTATTAATTATTGCTGTTAATCTCTCACTGTGCCTAATTTATAAATTAAACGTTATCATACATATGTATACATAGGAAAAAACATAGTACATATAGGGTTCGGTACTATCCATGGTTTTAGGAATCCACTGGGTGTCTTGGAAAGGCTGTCCCAAGGATAAGGGGGGACTACTGTAACAGTTACCTTTAGGGTGGGGAGAAGGGGAAAGGGATAAGGAAGGAATGTAAAGGGGGCCTTAAGCTGTTAGTCATTTTCTATTTCTTAAGGCTGAGTTTGGAAATCATGGGTGTTCATTGTATTCATTGTATTATTTCATTGTATTATTCATTGCATTATTTTTATATATATACTTTTTAAAGTATAATATACCCATGTGTGTATATATATATGTGTGTATGTATATATATAAAAAGTATAATATACATAATAAAAACATTTGTAATGTATGTAACAAATTGTTAGTATCTTCACCATATTGAGCCATGCAAATCATTAAGAAAAACTCTAAATTGCTGTTGGAAAAGGTGAAAATAATTAATCTTTGCTACTCTTCTAAAATGCAAATTAAAACAAATGAGGTAGCATTTTTCATCTATGAAGTTAAAGTTTTGTTGTTTTTTTTTTAATGAAACTGCCTTTGGTTCTTGAGGGGATCATGTAATAGTTTCTCTCACTAGTCACAGGAAAATAAAGTGGTACAAACTTTCCAAAAATAATATATTTCTATGGTTATATTCATTTACTTCTAGGATTGTATTCGTATGTTCAAGAATGTTTATTATTATTCTTACAGCATTATTTATAACATTTACAAGAGTAAAGTATTGAAAACAATGTAAAAGTCCAAAAATATGGGGAGGGTTAAATAAATTATGATACAGCCATGTGATGGAATAATGAATAACATATAAAAGTCATGATTTTGTAGAATAAAGCAATGGGAAATTCTAATATATAAATTAGAAAAGTCAGATACCAAACTATTTTTACAACAATATACTGTTTAAAAAAATAATTCTCCAATAAATAAATGTGTCTGTATGTATATATTAAATATACATAGAAAAATGGTAAAAGGAAATATCTATTATAAAATATTAACCATAGTTATTTCTGGGTGATTAGATCTTGGATAATTTTATCATAGTTCGCTAAAAATTTCTGTAATTTCTCTTTTTCTACAAGAACAAGTATTATTTTTGTAATCAGAAAAAAATTAATTTACTGAGTTTCAAATGTTTATGAGTGATTCCAGTGTGCAAAAGGCTATAAAAAAATGTAGTGGGGGGCCAGCCCTGGTGGCCTAGTGGTTAAGTTCAGCATGCTACACTTCGGTGGCCCAGGTTCGGTTCCCAGGCACAGACCTACACCACTCATTGGTGGCCATGCTGTGGCGGTGACCCACATACAAAAAATGGAGGAAGACTGGCACAGATGTTAGCTCAGAGTGAATCTTCCTCACCAAAAAAAAAAAATGTGATGAGGGATATGAATATGTTCCAGACTGTCTCAAGAAGCTCTCAGGCTGTTTAAGATTAAGACTAGTTGAGAACATGCACAGTTTCAGGCTAAATATGTGGAAATCACGGGAAGAGAGAAAGCTCTCACGTGGTTGAGGAGGCTGAAGATGGGTTGGGAAGACTCTGCTTTGTAGACGCCTCAGCATGTTTATCACTGGAAAAACATACCCTTGAACACATTCTGCATTGTGTGTGTGCATGCCTGCCTGTGTGTATGTGTTTTTTCAAACAAGGAATGAGCTTTCTTGGAAAAAGTAAATAATTATACTAAAGAGTTCCCTTTCCATTATTATGGGCCTCATTTCATACATCTAGATTACTTCATTTTAAATTAATCCTTCAATCAGAAGTCTGTATTTTTTTAAATTGATAGCGAAACAAACCTTTTTTTCCTTGAAAAAACTGTGTTCTACTTCGACAGCAACAGGAGATTGCTACTTAAAGTTAAAAATGCTATATGCAATATTTTTGCATGTTAACTACAAAAATCATATACTAATTAAATGTGCTAATCAGTCCTGGTGGCTCCAGAAATCTAACATATTATCACAATTTGTATTATAGGGAAAAAACAACTCTGAGGTGGTGAATATCCTTATGTTAAAAATAGAATCACCCTCTTGTAACTGATGAAAGAGGAGTCATGTTTATTTTTATGAATGCAATGGAATAATAAATAAATAGAAGCCAGCCCCATAGTAATGTTTGTTACACAAACACATGGTAATATACATCAGTATATTGGTTATCCGCTGTAAGGTTGGTCCACAGCCAATTTTCATCCAACGAACAATTATTGATCTACTGTGTCGAACACATTGTACTAGACTCTGGGGGTGGGGAAGGAGTTTGGGTCAGATGTTTCAGGTCTGGAGGTGAGGAAGATCAGCTTTTTAGAAGCGGACTCATGCACAAATGATTTATTAAGGAAATCCTCCCAGAAAAAAAAAAAGAAAACAGTGAGAGGATGAGGAGACAGGACACGGAAGGAGCAAGCTCAGGCAGTCTCAGAGTGGGGTGAATGCAGCCTGATCCCTCAGAGGGGCTCTGGAATGTACAGAATTGTCCCAATCTGAGGCAAGAGTGCTGTCAGTCAGCCACCCACAGGGGAGTTAAACTCCCCGGCCCTTCTTCTCTCTTTGGGGCAAAGTTGTTGCAGTGGCTCAAGGTTACTGGAAGAAGAGCATTCACAGGGGGCTATTGGAGGCAAAGGGTACTGGTCCAGGGATCTAGGTGGAGGTTCAACAGGGTCCACTCCAGAAGGCATAGGGGAGAGGAGAGGGAGAAGACAGAGATTTAGATGCACCCCTCATCCTCAGATTGATTACAGTCATGGCAGCAGCGGGAGAGAAGGCAGCAGCTAAGGCTGGAGATGATCCCAGCTTGAGCAGAAGACGGAGGATCTGCTTCTGGCCTGCTTCCGTTCCAACTGTGCCGCTCCCTGAAACTTTTCTCCTCTTCTGCACAACAAGGAACATAAGGATACCTATCCTACAGATTAGTTTTGACCATCAGAGAAGATAATGTACATGTAAGTACTTTATAAGCTGTAAAATTCTATACAAAGGAATATTAATTATGATACAAGATGAAACAGGAATCATGTGCTAACTGGAGGTGCACCATGTATGTTGTGAGAACCCAGAGGAGTGACAGTGGGGGCAGAATTTGAGTTGATTCTTAAAGGATGAATAATATTTTGAGAGCAAATTAGGGGCAGAAAGAGAATTCCAGGCAGAGAGAACATTATCAGAAAGATCTGCGGACATGGTAGCCCATTACTCCAACTTCCCTTCAGACGTCCTGATCTGCTTCATCGGCCCTCTCTTGACGTGACCATCGCTCTGCTCCGACCCTTTGTAGTCACTCTCGCCATGCTGAACTCAGTCCCACCTCAAGGCCGCTGCTCTCGCTTTCCCTCCAACACTCTTCTTCCAGATCTGTGCATGACTCACTCCCTTGTTTCCTTCAGGTCTTTCCTCAAATACCACTCCCCTGAGGGTCTTCCCAACCAAGGAGCAAACACCTGGGCAAAACTGAATCTCAAATCCAGCCACTGCAGACTGGATTAGATCTGAAATTGAGAAATGTTGGTGGACGCAACGACTACATCTTAGGTAATGATCCACTCACATTTCCTTTCTGGCTAAGAGCTGAGAACTTAGACCAGTTTCCAGGTCAATTAAGAAATTAGGTCTATCATACTAGCTTTTCCTTGTCCCTTTTTTTACAGTGAAATCTTATTCTTCGTGATTTGGGATCTAAAATCATCTAAACATATTAAATTCATTAACCATTAAACTTATATAAAAATGTGTACCCTTAAACATGAAATATGATGACACCTTTCAAATTAAGGAAACATATTTAGTGTAACCAGATATATATATATATATATACACATACACACATATATATATATATAATGTGTGTGTGTGTGTGTGTGTGTGTGAGGAAGATTAGCCCTGAGCTAAGATCTATTGCCAATCCTCCTCTTTTTGCTGAGGAAGATTGGCCCTGGGCTAACATCTGTGCTCATCTTCCTCTACTTTATATGTGGGACACCTGCCACAGTATGGATTAATAAGTGATGTGTAGGTCTGTGCCTGGGATCCAAACCTGCGAACCCTGGGCCACTGAAGCAGAGTGCACGAACTTAGAACCACTATGCCACCAGGCTGGCCCCGTAACCAGATACATTTTAAAATCAATTTTTAAATATGTTTTATATATAACACATATTCTATGAAGGTTTATGATCCAAAATGCCAGGTATTACAGAAAAGTAAAGAATATTGTACATAAAATTTTTCAATTACAAAGTGATTTAATTATGGTAATAACTGAAACTTGAATATCTGAATGACGAACATCTGAGTAGCACCTTACAAAAGGCTTTTCATATTATTTAATCCTCGATACAGCCCTGAAGGTAGTTATTAACATGAGAAAACTGAAATTTAGGGCATTTAAGTAGAGTGCGAAAGGCTGGACAGCTAATATGTGCTGAAATCAGAACATAAGCCAAATCGTCTGACCCCTCCCCACCACCACCAATCTGGGCTTCTTAGATGATGTCATACTGTGCCACTTATAGAAATTACTTTTAAATATATATTCATCTTCTAGCAGCTTTATTAGTAGTTTATAACCTAAAACTTGGGAGGCAAAGATCAGGTATGGGAAGCAGTATTTCTCCTTGTCCTGTACCACGTTGAAAGAGTGAATTTTTTAGGACATCCTTCATTCCTGACCATCTTCCTCAACATTCTTCATTAGACGAGTCATCTATTTCAGACATAGGCCTGCTCAGCTTTTGTTATCAACTGCTTGGGTATGCCTCACATCATAGAATGACTTGAGATTGTCATTTATTTGCTCACTGCCCATCTGTCTAGGATGTACAGGAACTGAGGCGGAGGTCTCATGACTCTTGTTATCATGCACTACGGCTCTAACTCTGCCAAGTATTTGCATCCTGTTCCAGATAAAAGACAAATATCTCCTCTCATTCTCCACCTTCAAATATGTACAAATTTGAGGGCAGGGGAGGAGATGAAGCAGCAAATTCAGACAATTATTGGGTATGAATCACCTCTTCTATGCCGGTAAATATTTATTAGTTGTTTTACGTACATTATTTCATTTTAATATTCAAAATAATCCCATGCATTAAATTATCTAAATTTTACAGATGAGAGTGTTTGTAACAAAAATCTGTCCAACACCAATGTTAATCATCTCTCCTCTAGAGTCTGCCCTGACTTTAAGTTTAGAGTTGAAATGCTGTTCATTTGTCCCTTTCTCTATTCTTTGATAAACGTTAAGTATCATTGGTAAATGACGCCAGCACCAAAATCATAATAATTAGAGAACAATATTGACCTTTGAAGATTAAAAAATATATCAGGAACAAATAGGTAGAGCCATCTTAAAAAAATAGAATGAATACCAGACATGAAAAGTTAACGTGATCAAACATATTAACATATAAAAAAATGTGTCAATCAAAGGGAGGTTTCTGCAATGTAAGCCTAGAAAAGAAAAGTGCTTTCAGTATATCTGAGTCCCATCCAGGAAAGGGGTGCTTGGCCAAAACAAACATCTAGCATCATTCCAACCTCACTGGTGTTAATATTCCTATTGTGGAGATGAATATGTCAACCTGTCTTAACCTTGTGCTATTAAGAATTGTCTGACATTTGAATTGTCTCATCCTTTGTCCTGATTTCTTATTCATTAAGCAAACTTTTGATTACAATTTGGCTTCCTAAGTAGATGTGCCTACGCAAAGAGAATGTGCTTGTCACACCAATGCAAGCATCTTAATTCCCATGACAGGTGTACTTCAAATTCACAAACTGGCATTCCCATTTAACTATCAGTCTTGTGAGCCTTATTGCTTATGGGTCCTATCTTGAAAGACAGATGCCTCCCAAGGTGTTGACAAAATCAGGTTTCTAAGCCTTATGGGGTAAAGATGAGACCATAGCCAGGGGTTGAAACCACCAAGATTGTCTCTTGAAATAGTCTTCTGGCAAAGCTCTAGAGGCCTAGTATGATGGTTAATTTTATCTGTCAACATAGCCAGCTATGATGCCCAGATGTTCAGTCAAACATCAATCTAGATGTTGCTAGGAAGGTAATTTTTACATGTGATTAACATTTAAATCAGTAGACTTTGAGTAAAGCAGATTACCCTTGACAATGTGAGTGGACCTCATCCAATCAATTGAAGGCCATAAGAGCAAAGATTCAAGTTTGCTGAGGGATAAATCTGGTTTTAAGACTGCAACATCAACTCTTACCTAAATTTCCAGCCTGCCAGCGGCCCTACACATTTCAGACTTACCAGCCCCCATAACCACGTAAGCCAATTCCTTAAAATCTCTCTTTCTCCTATTTATGTATTGATTGATTGATAGATGTAGATATAGATACAAACATTGGTTCTGTTTCTCTGGAGAACCTTGACTAACATACTGCCACCTTCAGTCTCCCGATGTGGCCATCTACATTTTCCATTGAGAATGTCTAAACAAGTTTATGTTTCTCTCAGCTGCTTCATTTAATCATAGAATTCAGGGCAAGAACACACTTTCAGCCCAAGCAGACAGAGTGGCTTCCCTCAGTCAAGCGTGAGTATGATCCATGTCTCTGGACTCTCAGTCTAGTGCTCTTACAATGGCTTTCTGTTAATCAATTATCCCCAGCCATATAATTTTCAGTGTTCTTCAAACTGCTAATTCTTAGCTCTAAATTCACAGTGGTCTTAATATTAGCTTGCAGTTTTGGGTCTTGCTGTCAGCGGCCTTTTGACTTTTGATTTGAACATAAAATCTTCTAATCTCAGAAGCATATATGTCCTGCTGAGGTATTTTTGCTGAATAGTGCATCTTACTTTAAAAAGAAATGTAGGTGGCTTTTTCAATTTTTTCTTAAATGCCTGTAGGGATGTTTCAGGAAGAAAGCTACTGCTAAGCGACTAGTTATGCTCTTCAATGACTCTACATTTAGTGTGGAATCTTTAAAAAAAAGTCCATTAATTTTTACATTTTTAAGCAGTAGAGTTTGCTAGCTAATCTGCTAATCAGATTGGATGAAAAAAGAAAAAGTTTGAAAGCCTTATTCAAGTTGTAAAGTAGTATTCTGTAATGGGCTCAACTAGGGTTAGGATTTTCTCCAACCTCTGTTGACACATCAATAGTTGCACCTCCTTAATTAGACTGTTATCTTTTCTAACATTCTATCTTAAACCAAATCAAAGGTAGCTTCACCTTCCTGTATATTTACTTCCATGGTTGTGAGGTTGCCATATCCATGGGGAGTCCAGACTTATAGATCCTTGAGCATGACTCATGAGTCAAAACTGGATTTTGAAATAATTGATCAGTAATATCTTTCTTTGAAAGAAAATACAAAAAAGAGATAGTGACTCTTGCCTAGAACCAGGATCTTACACTTATCTGCCAAGTCTGTGTCCTAATCTCAAATGTTCATTTCAAATACAAAAGCATTGTGCAAGCCAAGTAAGCCCACTGTGGCCTGGGACTCACTTGGCTTTGTTACTTTCAATGGCTAGGAACCAGTGACATTGGACTTTTCCCCCACTCTTATCAAATGTCCATCTACCAGCAAAAGTAGGTTTAGTTTGAAATCTGGTAACATGTGTAAGGAATTTGAGCATTGTTAATTTTTTTTTTTTTTTTTTTGTGAGGAGGACTAGCCCTGAGCTAACATCTGATGCCAATCCTCCCCTTTTTCTCTTGAGGAAGATAGGCCCTGAGCTAACATCCATGGCCATCTTCCTCTACTTTATATGGGATACCGCCACAGCAAGGCTTAACAAGCAGTGCATCAGTGAGCGCCTGGGATCCAAACCTGCGAACCCCAGGCCACTGCAGTGGAGCGCGCACACTTAACCGCTTGCGCCACCAGGCAGGCCCCTTGAGCATTGCTAATTTATTCATTCATTCACTGATCAGACCTTTGGTGACAATGACAGGCAGTTTATGTGTGTTGGATAAAAGCTAACCTCATGGAGCTAACAATCTATCCAATGACGTCCATGACATCTGAGTGATATAAAGGACTGAAGTTAAAATGTAGACCACCCTGTCAGTCACTAACAGATATTTTCATGTGGATGAAGATAACATTTCTAAAGAAGCAAAGGAAATCCAGAATAGGTTTGTTGTCAAGCATTCATTAATAGTTTGAGACTACATCATGATTTGTCTTGGCTATAGAAAAAGATAATCTCCTGGCTGTGTTCAGTAATGTCTGGCCTAAACTCAATTCTCAAGGAAGACAATTCCTTGAAAACTACCACCATTGCTAAGTGCACATTTGTGCACTTAATTATGTGTCCAATTATTTTGGTATAACATTTACCATGTATTGATGCATAGAAAGTGTAATATGACTGTATTGCCCCCTCAAGAGAGCTTGCAATCAAAATCTCATTCAAACATATAGCATAGCCCCCATTCATATAAGAGAGGATAAAAGATTGATTAAATGCATTCTCAGAAGCCATCTCTGAAATATCATCTGACATAAGCTGATACTTACAACCACAGAATTCCTTGGTCACTTTCCCAATTTTAGCTAGTCCTGCTCCTATAGTTCACTTGCATTTATAGGAGAGTTAACCCGAATTCACAATTTCCTGTATGTCTCCTACACCAGGGAAAACTTGAGAGTTTTAGAGGTCAAGCCTTACCAATACAATCGGGGCTCATTAGAGCTGTATGAAAAATGTTGGCTTGCGCGAGAATCTTCACTCAGGTCTAATTCTAATCTATAGGTTTAACAGCTGGTGACTCCAGACTGTTTGAGCCTCTTTTTCCCAATACAGGGAAAATCAGCTTCTTGCCCTGAAAATGTAAGTTGTTGGTAGTATTACAAGGGCGGCATAGACAGGGTCCTTCACCAAGAAAATTGCAAGAGTTTCACTTGACAAAAACCTTCCTGGAGATGTTGCCATAAGTGATTCTTCTTATCCCTGTAAGGTATAGACATCTGGGGGATAGAACTCATCCCCTTGGATGATCCCAACCAAATTTTAAGATGTGGTAGCCAGCAGGGCAGAGTAGAAAATCCCATTCTATATACTAATAAGCCAAATTAAAACAAAACATTATTTGAAAAATAAAAACAAATATTACATCTCTTTAGAAAAATCTCTAGGGTAGCAATTAGCGAAATAATACCACATCTCAAAGTCAAATAGCGATGCTGTTGAAATTATTTAATATATGTTGACCCAGCCACAGTGTTTTCTGTGCTACATAGGTAAAAGAGTGGCATCCCTATCAATCTTCTATTAAAGTCAATTTCTGTATTAATTGCTATAAGAAGTCCTACCCCTACTGCACTTTATTGTGTCTTGGTGTTAGAAAGGGAATGAAATAGCAATAAATACACTGTTTCAAGTAATGTAAAATTCTCATTTTATCTGGAACGAAATGAATAAATACCAATGGGGCATCTTTTTCTCTTTTCCGCTTGTACATTATATGGTGCATAAGAGCCTTATTCTGAGTATAAATGGACAGAATTTTCCCCTATACCATCCAAAGTCTTTTAATTCTATCTCTAAAAGATCATATTCTAGTGGATGAAAACAGAGTTTGTCATCTTTTATATTATTTATCTGGAAATAATTTAACTGTGGAATTTCTGAGGAGACCACAAGATTTTTGCTTATGACTGTGCAGGGTTATATAAAAAAGTAATGACACGATGCGAGCTTTCAATCCAATATCATTGCAAAAATCCCTTCCAAAGATAACCCTTTTCCAGATTAGTAGGATATTCTTCTGTGATAAGGGAGTTAATCAAAAAAAGTAGAGAATTTTAACTCACTAATATTTATCTCAGTGGTACAAATCTTAGTGACAAGTAGTCCCAGCAAACCTTAAAGCATAAGTCATTAAAACAATGATTCAGATGAAGCCTGGTGCAGAGTTTTCGAACTGCAGGCATATAAATTGCTGTCATTGGGACAATAGGAAAGATCTCTAGGGCAGGACAATCTTACTATGCCCTTGGAGATCTCTAGAATGTTAACAAGATCACTATTGTCCTCTTTTCAGAGGACATTCAGAATGAATGTTCTGGTCTTTTGTGTGTAGGGGCCAGAAAATCCCATGGCATTTTGTGAAGGTTGCGCGGGGTGTGTGTGTGTTTGTGTTCATTCACGGCTGACTTCATTTAGACAGGTTACTGTAGTGACCTGTAGATGCTATTGACATATACTGAAATTTAGGAGAGCCGTACCACGAGGAATGAATTTTTCTGTATGTAAATTTAAAAATAAATTAAATTCAAAAATCAGGAGAGTTGATGTGACATTTGAATAAAAATAGTCATCCCCTTTTCAAAGCATTTTTCAAAGTCTGTTTTCTGTTGCTTTCGTACATCCGGCTTCTCTCCATCAGTATATACTTTTATTAGGCAATGACATTGTTTCCTCCATTCTCTTTCTTTGCCTCCTTCCTCCACATAACTGCTTATGCATTGTGTTTTTTCTTAAAATATCTTCTTCAGCCCATTGCCTGCTCTAGACTTTGATGCTCGCTTTCTCACTGAGTGGGTCTTGTTTGCGCTATATAGATCCCAAAACATTTCTTTGGGGGAAAAAGAAATCTAGATCACAAACTTTACAGTGGCATTTGCTAAAGTAGAAAAATTAAAATTACGTAATCCTTCCTATAATGGAGGAAACTGCAGTTCTTTGAAATTTTGCTTTTTTGCTTAATGATTGTGTTTGTATCTTCACAAGATCAGCAATGAGTTCATTCCAATCCTATATTTCAGTCTTCTGCCTGATGTAGAATGAGTAGGAGGTTAAAATGCAACATCAAACTATTGATATCTGAAGCTTTTATAAACACTAGAACTATCTCTGCTAATTATGGACTTCGAGCATTAAGTGCCATTAAGAATCTATTTCATGCATTATACTACATTAAGATGATGTGGGTTTGCATATCATAGGAAAGATGGATTTTTGGCCCTCTGGGAATTAGTAATCTAAAGGGAATACTACGTAATTTGGCAAATATTTCCCATAAATATTCAAAAAATATCTTTCTAAAGGACTCAATAATGGAATATTAAAACCTCTATATAAGTATTTTTTTTCAAAGTCTGATATGAATGTGTATAGGAGAAGGGTGTGTGTGTGTGTGTGTGTGTGTGTGAATGAGCTTAGATTGTTGGTTATCAGAATTTCCTTCATTTCATACTAATTGTGCTACAGTTACTTGAACACGCTTTTAGTTTCCTAATTTTGTAGGTATGCTATAGTGGAATAACTTTTCATCAAAAAGAATATCAATAAAGCCTGAGTCAACAATGTAAAACAAGGGGATTTTACTTTAAATTAGAAGAAAGGAGAATGAAAGCAAATTTGTAAAATTCCTTTGAATCACAGAGGCTCAAGTACTTCCTATGCATCTGAGAGGCAATGAAATATGTCAAGAATGTGGAAAGTCTGTTCCCTCTGCCCAAAATCCTCCCACTAAAGCCACTTTACTTTCTGCAGGAACTTAGTATTTTAGCATGGAGCTTGGCTTTTGAGATTTGACATCCAAGACCACATGTATGGTACACATAGAAGTCAATCTCTAGCCACCTTAGAAAATGAACTATAAATTCATTATAAATTGTATATAAATGTCCAGTCTTGCTCCCCTGTCATGAGTTGGCCACTATGTTCGTGATTTTAGCTATTGCTATTGCTCTAAACACTCAAGCCAGCAAGCTTCAGAGGAGGTGACAAATACCAACTGTGCTTCTGGATACGTGTAAGCTGTACTAGCTCTCTAATTAGGTGCTGGTGGTCTGGAGTCAAATATATGCTGGCAAGCATGTCTGGTCATCTCTCCCCTGAGTTAGACACTGCAATAACTCTACAGTCACTTGACTTGAAAAGGTTTCATCTAGTGTCACTCTGCATTTCCCCCTGTATTGGCAGGCTTTGCTTTCCTCTTTCCCTCAGTTGATAGTTAAACACTGCAATTTCCTAACAGACAACACGAACAGCAACAAAATAACAATAAAATATTTAGGAATAAATATAACAAAAGATGAACAAGATCTTCAAGGTGAGAGATATGAAAGTCACAATGGAAAACATAAGTAAAAAGAGAAATGTGGGGAGAATGAATATTGTAAAATTCTTCCAAGATTAATCTTTAAATTAAATGAATTCCGATCAAAGCTTTAAAAATATTTTTCATGAAAATTGATAAACTGATCCTAAAATTTATATGAAAGAATAAAAGGCAAAGAGTATCCAGGATAATTTTCAGGAAGAACAAAAATAGAGAATTTTTAATAATATATGTCAACAGCTACTACAAAGCTATAGTAATTTAAACAGGGAGAAATTAGTACCAGGATAGACAAATATTCCATTGGTACAGGAAACACAGTGTAGAAACTGATTCACATATAAATGAGGTATTTTCTATGTGGCAGAGTTGACATTATAAATCAGTGGAGAAAGCACTGATTATTCAATAAATGTCAATGAGGCAACTGATTGTTCATACAGAAAAGGACAAAATTTGATCTCTACCTCACACCATACACTGAAATTTATCTCAGAAGGATTAAGACCTAAGTATGCATTGTGTTTTTAATAAGTACACAATTTAATAAGTATTAAAGTAGTAAGAAATAAAACTGTAAAACATTTACCATAACTTTATGGCATTACAGTGGGAAATGATTTCTTAAATAAGACGTAAAACAGTATCTCATGAAGAAAAATTCATTAAATAGACTTTGTTGAAATTAAAATCTTGAATTTGTAAAAGATAACCAATGAAAAGGAAAATCATTTATGAGAAAAGATATTTGTAACTGATATACCTAGTAAAGCATGTGAATATAGACGGTAAATAAACACCTACAAATCAATAAGAAGAATGCATAGAACCTATACGAAAATTAACAAAAGATAGTGACAAGCAACCTACAGAGCGAAAAAACTGGGTGGACATTAAAAATACGTTAGTGAAAGTGTAAGACAATGGAAATTGCTGGTAGAAGTGTAAACTGATAAAACATTTTTGAAGAAAATTTAGCAATATTGAGTACAGTTTAATTTAGAAATATCCTATTATCAAGCAATCTTATTTCTAAATAACTGTCTTAAAGAATGTCTGTATATCTGCATAAGAAAATATACAGAAGGATGTTCATTGTCATACAATTTGTAAAAACAAATTTAGAAACAACTTGTCTTGTAGGAAAAACTTCAATAGTTTATTCATACAATTGATTACTATATAGCAGTTTAAATAAACTAGTTCTATGAATATCATCATATATGATAAATCTAAAAATGTTTACATTAAGCAAAAAAACTATGCATAATGATGTTTACTATGTGACAAAATTTTGGAAATTTAAAACACAAAACAGTAGTACATATTGATTTTGGATACATAAAATTATTCCGAATACATAAAAAGATACACATCTACCTTCTGGAACAAGAGAAAGTTGAGAATAACAAGTGAGTTTTGACTTTACTGTTTCATTTTTTAAAAAAATTAAAAGAGCAATGAAGAAAATGTGACAAAATTCTGGTATCTTGTAGTACTTAATCTTCTCTTTAAGCATGTAGATAACCATATCATTTTCAGTATTTTTCTATATGTGTAAAATAAACATTTAAAAATTTACATAATAAAAAGAGGATAGCAAAATTATTTATTTAGAAGTAAATGACAATGAAAGTCTTACATTTTAGAATCCATGGGATATTGAATAAGTAGTATTCAGAGAAAAATGAAGTCTTAATGCATATTAAACCGACAAAATTAAATTGACTGATAATAAATGAAATAAACATTCAATTCAAGACAGTAGAAAATGAACAATAACTTATTCAAAAGAATTTAATAATAATAAAAGCAGAAAAGAATTGTATGGAAAGACAAAGAACAGCAGATGTTACCAATAAAACTAAAAGTTTTATTTTAAAACTCAAAACAACAATACGATAAGCCGAACTCTGGCAAATCTACTTAGGAAGAAAAGGATAAAGATATGAGTTTAAAAAAAAGAAGAGAAGTGGCTTAGTGGTTAAGTGCGTGCGCTCCACTGCTGGTGGCCTGGGTTGGGATCCCGGGCGCGCACAGATGCACCGCTTCTCTGGCCATGCTGAGGCCGCGTCCCACATACAGCAACTAGAAGGATGTGCAACTATGACATACAACTATCTACTGGGGCTTTGGGGAAAAAAAAATAAATAAAATCTTTAAAAAAAAAGAAGAGAAGAAAAACATGAGAGTGAGAAAAGAGATATAAGAAAGGATTTGAGGGAGATTTTCTTCAAATTTAAAATTCAATAAACAACTTCATAAAAATAAGTTGTAAAATAAAATTAGGTCACGGGAAGGTGAATTCCCACGTTCCAGAGCATAGAAATGTGCAGTATCTTCAACTTTTTCTAAAGACCTTGTGGAGCATAGAGTCTAAACCTGTTACCAAAACTCAGCAAAGTTAGCAATCACACACACACACACACACACAAGTGTAAAGCCAACCTCACTTGGCTTTATACAATGCAGACATCAAAATCCTAAATAATATATAAGCAAAACATATCCAGCCATGTATTGAAAGAATAATACAGCATAGCGAGTACGATTTATCTCAGTCCACAAGAGTACAGATCATTTGCCTACTTGCTCTCAGATATACATTCCTACCCGTTCTTGTTCTGCTCCCCATCCCCAGACATCCCTTCCAGCTCTCCCATCATTTGTAACTAGCTCCGCATTTAACTTCTCACTTTTGAACTAGTCTCCATGGTATCCGTTTTCCTGACTCAGCTCCGGTTGATACAAAAAGAATGATTTCATCACGTGATCTCTACTAACTTAATTTCTTTGCTGACTATAGGAGTAAGTCATGACGATTTAATAGAGGCTGAAAAAAATATTTGACAAAACATTTGCTTACGATGAAATAAAAATAAAACCCACACTCGGAAATGAAATCTAAAGAAGGGAAAAGAAGGATAAATTGTAAATATTTTGAAGATGATATGAGTGCCTTCTGCAGTAGAACAAATTTACACTCTCACCAGCAATGAATTCTCAGTGTCCAATTCATTACAGTCTCAGTAGTAGAATATATTATCAAATTTAGATATTCGGATTACTCTCATAGGGAAAAAAAACACTTTAGTGTAGTTTGGTTTGTATTTCCTTATTAAGGTTGAGATTGACTTCTGGCCATACGTTGATAAGGCTTTTTTGTAAACCATCTGCTCCTGTATATTTTCCTTTGTTCTATTGATTCTTGAGTGTTTTTTTATACATGCTGCTCATCTATTTTACATAGAAGTTGAAATCTATTTTCCTTGTGAGTCATTTGTCTTTTGACTTTAATTATATTCTTTTTTAACCATATACAACATCTTTTATTTTTATGCAAGTATATCAGTCTTTTCTGTTATTGCTTCTGAATTTTGAGTTATGGTTAGAAAGATTTTCTCACTCCATTTTCAAGAAATTATCTGATGATTTCTTCTAGAACTTTCATGGTTTTATTTTTCACATTTAATTATTTATTTAAAACTTATCACAGTGAAAAAAATGAAGCATGGATTGAATTTCATTTTTTTTTCCCCCAGTTGACCACTCAGTGGTCACAACACCTTATGTTGAAGAATCTATCTGTACTCACTGGTTTGTGATGCCATTTTGTCTTGTTTTCTACATTTCCTATGTATTTGGTGTCTATTTCTAGACTATTCTTTTCCTCTTCCTATTCTCTATTAATTAATTACTGAGGCATCATAATACATTTTTCTGATTTCGTGCTGCTCCTCAAGTCTAGAATCAAATGTCCCTGTGGAAAAACCTGAAGCCAGAGTGATACTTTCCCCTTTATAATCTGGTTACAAAGAGGTTTCTTTTCTATTCTTTAAAGATCAGTAACTTTGTTAGGCTGTATCTCAGTGTTGACCATTCTAGTGTTCTTTCCATTGACATGGGGTATATCTTTAAATATATATGTATATATACTACTTTTACTTTTTAAAATCTCTTTGAATTATGTCTAAATATTTGTTCCACTCCATTGTTCTTGCTTTTCTTTTCAGACTCCAATTATGTATATGTTGCACCTCCTTTGCCTTATATTCTATTTAGAATATTTCCCCCAATCTTTTTATAATTTCCCATTTAGTTTGGATCACTATTCTTGGTCTAGCCTTTAGGTCTCTGTCTGTACTTCCTACAGTTTATGCTCTCCTTTGGGTTCCTTATTATTTCCTGTCTGTATCTCTATTGATGATTTCTATTCTGTGGTTTTTTCCTAAGTTCTGCCAGGTTGTGTTTCAATTCTCCCTATTTTCTCACCACCTTTTTATTTGAGTTATTGTGTTTTTGTTTTGCAATGTTTGGGGTTTTTTTGTTTTTCAGTCCTTTTTGAAGGTTTTTTTTTTTAATGGTAAAATCTCAGTATTTTAATCCAGCCCATGGCAATATTTTCTAGTGAGTTTCCTCAGGGGCAAGTTGTTCTTTCCCACCTGCTCCCCCATGGTGTCTGTGAATCCATGCTATGACAACTCCTTTCTATAAATCTTGGCCCAGCTTTATGCTAGTATTTTCTTAGACCTGCCATCTCATTATACTCTGAATTTTCTCTCCCGTGTACCTTCTGCTCCATGTCTTTGTGATTCTTTCCAGAGTGTGCAGCTTTTGTTGTATGCAACTGATATTGGCTTCTTATTTTAGAATGATGGCCTCTCTCACTTACAGGAAATATATTTTTCCCCTGATTGGTTTTTTTTTGAGGTCTGCCACCATTGGATTATCTCACCTTTTACTCTCTCCAACATGATTTCAGAAGCATTTAACTTCTGAGATTTCTGTACTAATTTTCATTACTTTTGGTAACTTTTGTGCATTTCAGTATAATATAATATAATATAATATAAAATAATATAATATAAATCTCCCAGTTTTGGTAAAGACGGAATTTATACAAGTTTTATTATTATTATGTTTTGCCTTTGTATAATACTCATGACAGAAATTGGTGAGTCAAGCTGCCATACCCATACAGGAGGCTAGTCAAGACTCTAGATCCAGACCTCCTGGCTTGAATCCAAGGTCTGCCATTTACTAACTATGTCATCTTTAGCAAGTTACTAATTCTCTCTCTGCCCCAGCATCTTCCATTGTAAAATGATGATAATCATACTATATACATCATTAAGGCTTGTGATATTACCTTTTGTAGATAACACCATCCCCTGTAGCTAGTTTAGGCAGAAATGGATTGACTGATCACAACTGTCACTCCCATGTACATCCACACATTTACCATGGTCTCATGTAGGGCAGTGTATACTTTCCTACCCCATGACTTTGGTCCTAGCGATTTGACCTACTTTGGCAAATAAGAAATTAGCGACAGGACAGAAGTAGAGGCTTAGAATGTGATTATACATACGGGCTTTCTCTATTTGGCTTCTGCCATTTCTATGAGAACATATACCAGGTAGTCAATATTCTTTCCACCTAAGCTTCAAAGTGAAGCATATGCAAACCAGACTCATTGCGTGCACTTCCCTAGCCAACTTGCAGACATGCAGCCTGAAGCAGAGTCTCCCAGCCAAATGAGGGAAAGAGAGAAAATATGAATTTTTACTATTTTAGCTCCTTAGCCACAAAGATCACATGTGGTATATCAGGACTGGAGATAGACAATTTAGCATAGCTCTCCCACTGCTATATTTTAGGTATTTTATGAAAAAAATTTGAAGATCTATTAGATCCATTAGAAGAATTCATGTTTCAAGAGTCAGATTCATAATAGATTTGGAGTAATTTAGCAACTATTGTCAATTAGTTCTGACTTATATTTAGAGATCTCTAAGGTTAATCTACTTTCATAATTCTAGAGACAAAAAATGAATCATAATGATAAATCAAAGGAAATCCTCTAAGATAAAATGTGAAAGGTGAGGATGAAGTCACCCCAAAAGTATCTCTGAGTTCTTCGTTCATTCTATCATCACCACAAAAATGGGGGCGGGGGGGAATAATATTTGTGAAAGAGTTGATATACATGAAGCAATGAATAACTTCCTTAGAATAGTCTTCTGACCACTGCTTGACATGTAAACTATTACCTTATCTCAATATTTGGAAGATGAGAAAATATACAGTGAAAACATTTGTATCCTACAGTGACTTAGTAGAACTAGTCAAGTGAATAAAAATGTTATATGAAAGTATAGATTTTATTCAATAGACTGCCAAATTTTATGGGTTTCATTGTTTAGAAAATGGCAGCTTTTTCTTAAGTAAATCATAAACTAGATTGTGAATCTGAAATTTTAGCATTGTGATAACTCTAATCTCCAATATAGTATACTGTTGTGTCTATAAAAGATAGATAAAGTTTTACACATACACAGTGCAAGAAAACCTATTGTTGCTCACATCGGCATTGTTAATTATCAGTATCATCTACTTGGAATAAAAAAAAAAACAACAGTCTGTTTGATAAAGAATTGAAATAGAAAAACATGCTCAAATTTTAGAAAGATAGCTACTTTGTGTGAATATAGAATACCTATGCTGTATCTTATTTTAAAAGAACAGTGATCAGTCATAATTTTTAGTCTCTACAAAGCAGAGCTGCCTTGCAGCATTTTTATTTCATGTAGCAAAAAGCTTAGAAGTGCTAGCTTAGGATCAAATCCTGTCATCACATAGCAACACAAAATTCCATTGGCACACGATAGAAGTTTCACATCTGGAACAATGGTGCATTCAAGACAATGTGGAGAGTTTCATGCGCTTCCTATAAAAAGCACACAACCTCTTACTCTGTCAGTATTCAGGGCTACACTAAAGGTTACGTTTGCTGTTGCTCTCTGTTGTCCTTAACCACTGACATTTTAAAAAATCTAAATGCACCATGCCTTGGGACTCCTTTGTGAAGGGGGCTTTATAAGTGTAAATGGTTGTTGGTACAACCTCTATTTGACTTCTGACTATCACCTCCAGTTCCAAGTGGAACAAGTTTTGCTGCCTTTGCAGAGTCCTTAGCAGCCCTCACATTTCCTTGGGGAGTCCATATTCCATCTGGCAAAACCATCACTGTAATTCGTCAAAGTAAGAATTGTGCCACAAAAGCACGTGTTCTAAAGAAAGAGAGAGCATTGTCTGACTGCCTTCTCTAGCATAAGCACGTTAAAAAGCCTTCAGTAAATGAAGGATCAGCTGGACACAGACAATGGTTTGGGGTAAATACATGCTTAAGCTGTTATATTGTAGGAGGATCCATTAGAATGGAAAATGGATGGGGCTTTTGCTATGCAAGAGACATGTTCTATGAAGTAACATTAGTGCAGACACTAGAGAGTTGTCTTAACTCAGGATGGAAATCTGCGCTGATAAAGCAAGGGTCAAGGAACCTGTTTTCATCATTAATTTGAACTTTTTCTTGTAATAACCACCACAAAGGAGCAGCCAAACAATGGTAACTCAATATGCTAAAGTAAATGCTGCGCTGTGCATTTCTATGCCGTTGATAGAATCCAGCAAGTTGACCTGTTTCCAAAGAGATAGATTGTTGATCTCTTTTTGGAGTTGAGTATTTTTGGCGAACACCTCCAGAGGTAATATCTGAGGAAGTCTCAGGTAGGAACCCTCTGTCACTAACATCACCCTGCTGTCAAATTCCTTTCCACATGAGGCCAGATGTTAGTCCCGGTTCTGCCACTTACAGAAACTCAGGCCTTGGGCAAGCTATGTATCTCTCCTAAGTCTACATCCCCTGGTCTGTAAAGTGCTATTTGTCTCATCAGACTGTAACATACATCAACATTTAGCACTTAAACATTTAGAACTTAGTATGCTTTCAATAAATGTTAGTGATTGTTAGATTTATTGCCATCCCTTGAAAGAATTGGAGTCACTTGTAATGAAAAACAAATATACAATAAAAATAAATAAATATAAGACAGAGGAGAAAATAATTATACCAGAAATACAGTAAAAAGAGAGTTTCCAGGGGCCAGCCCCATGGCCTAGTGGTTAAGTTCGGTGTGCTCTGCTTTGGTGGTTCGGTTCCAAGGCAAGGACCTACACCACTTGTTGGTGGCCATGCTGTGGCGGTGACCCGCATACAAAATAGAGGAAGATTGGCACAGATCTTAGCTCAGGGTGAATCTTACTCAGCAAAAAAAAAAAAAAAAAGATAGTTTCTGCCAGCTAGGACAAAGCAAAGTGGGATAAGTAATTCGGTCCTCTGCACCTCTATGATGGGACAGGAGCATTGTCTCAACCACCTGGCTGCCTTGACATCCTTGCCACTCCCTCCCCTCTTAGCTGTTCCATTCCCATTCTAGTAGCTATGGTAGGTTCTCAGAGCCTTGTTGTTAACACTTCTCTAGATATCAAAAGATAAATTAATCACCCAGCATCAATGTGGTAGCACCAAAATGTCATTTTGTTTTCCTTAGAAAGTTTGAAAGAAAAATAATACACCTTTGAGTAAATAAAAAGATGTTAGTCCTTTGCCTTCCATATATAGCCTAAGAAAAGGAAATCAGGAATTCTTTCAGGAAATTTTCAGTGTAATTTTCATAGTAGGACTGACATTCTAATGACAGGGAATTCTCAGTCTATTTTTATACAACTTCTCAAAATTCAAGCTTTAGAGTCTACAGCTCTGTTTCTGGCACGTTCTTGCCTCTTAGCCACTGAATGAAGAGCTACAATTCCTGAGCTTGAGATTATGTAACTTTCCTCTAAGATGACAGATAGGTGTACCATATCTGTGTAGAAAAGACTTCTCTCGGTATGTGCTAAATAGATGGGAGGGGTTTATAGTTGCCTGATGGATTCTAGAAGTAACCTTACTGCCAAAATTCTGCTAAGTGATTACTTTCCATTTTGCACACACCTCTATTCACAGTGAACAGAATTTTCTGTCATTGAAAATTCATTGATATAATTCCATACAAAGACAATAGATTAAATGGTCATGGAGGATAACAGATTAAAAGTTTATTTCATAAGACAGTCATGTTAGACCATATCAGGAACCATAAGATAGACAACAAATGATTAAATTTTAAGTCTAGAGAATATGTTTCTTACCTTTCTCCCTGTATTAGTCTGCTCAGACTGCACAAAATATCATAGAATGGGTGGCTTAAAAAACAGAAACTTATTTTCTCACAGTTCTACAGGCTGGGAAGACTAAGATCAAGGTGCCAGCCCATTCAGTTCCTGGTGAGAACCCTCTGCCTGGCTTGCAGATGTCACCTTCTTGCTGTGTCCTCACATGGTGGTGGGGGGAAGGTGGCGAGAGGAGGGAGGGAGGGAGAGAGAGAAAGAGAGTGAGCTCTGCTGTCTCTTCTTGTAAGTACACTAATCCTATTGGATCAGGGCCCCACCCTTATGACCTCATTTCGTTTAACTTTAATTAATTCCTTCTAGGCCCAATCTCCAAATACAGTCACCTTTGTGGTTAAGTCTTCAATGTATGAATTTGGAGGGGTGAGGGACACACAATTCAGTCCATAGCAATCCTCTGTAGAGGAGGAAAAAATTTTCCTCTACCCTTTTAGGTTCTTCTGGCTGGTCTAATAATTAATTGACATGAGACAGATTAATAGGAGAAAATCAAAGTTTAATAACATATATACATGGGAGAAACCTAGGAAAACTGAGTAACTCACCAAAATGGCTGAAGTGCTCATCTTAAATATCACCTTCAACTAAAGACAAAAGAGGGAGCTGGCTCTGTGGTGTAGTGGTTAAGTTCATGCACTCTGCTTTGGCGGCCCCGGGTTCACAGGTTCGGATCCTGGGCACGGACCTACGCACCACACATCAAGCTATGCTGTGGCAGCATACAAAATAGAGGAAGATGGGCACAGATGTTAGCTCAGGGCCAATCTTCCTCACCAAAAAAAAAGATAAAAGAGGATGTTTAGGGTACTGATTTGGGACTTCAAAGGGGAGAAAGGCAATTCACATGGAGATGGAAAAACAAATGTTTGTTGGGCCATCTAGAGACAATGGGACACAGAGAGGACTTTGATCAAATGGGTCTTGATAGGTTCTTCCCTGTCTACCCCACCAAGTTCATATTATACTATGGTTATCTATGGTGATAAATCCTTTCTAGAATAGGCCTTCTATTTTAAATTCTTTTAAGTAATTAGGGAGAAGTTCCAAGTTTCTTCCTGAATCTTTTGTTCTTAAAAATAATCAGCCCCAAATAATGCTCAAGCCAAACAGATACATTTTGAGGTGGCAAATTCTGATCCCCTACACCCCTAAACCAAAATAGAAAACTACCCCATTGGGGCTGATCCCCTTTTGTGGTAGATAAGTAGGCCAGCTGAACTATGAGCTGATCTAGCTGTCAATCAGCTGTAGTAACGGAAAGTTAAAGGATTCAGAGCTAGGAGTCTCTCACCTGAAGTTAAAGTGCCAGCCAGTCAATATTATATGGTACTCCAAAAAAAATGCCTGACTTACGATGTCTATCATGCTTGGAGAAATCCAGGGACACTGGAAATACACATTTTCAGCCAGGTTACAGTGTAGAATGGAAGTCCAAGGCTCTTGAAAGAGGTATTGGGGCTAGCGGGGGAGACAGAGAATGATGGAGATAATAGATAAAATAGAAAGTGATCCAAATGGATTCCAAAGACTAGGCAATATCTTCAGTGGGAATTGCACACATTTATCTTCCAGCGGCTTAAGGGCACCAGAGGCAGGCAAGTAAGCAGATGACCATTGCTTTCAGCTTTAAAGTAAACTCCAGTCCAAAAGGCAATTCTGTAGAATCATCTTTAAAACACCTTAGGTAAATAAGAAGATCACGTGCATTTAAAGCAGAAGAGACCCCCTGACTTCTCTGACTGAGTGGATAGTATATTTATGGGGTGAAGTACGTTGCCCTTCACATAGTTGGTGCAAAATAGTTTCAAACTGCATTAAATGTAAATAGAGACCCCAAACAATAACAGTTGAAAGCAATAACAAAGCTTATTTTTTTGGCAAAATATAAAATTTCCACGGCATCAACTACGTTTAGATAACATTTAACTTTCACCAAATTGGAAGAATCTCAAGAGAGGGACTAATTTCTAAGAAAAATAAAAATTCAAAAAATGAAATATTTCCCATCCTTTCAATTCCCCCTCTGCCATCTTAATGGTTTCATAAATGCATGTTATGGAAATAATTAAATCCCTTTCAAAATTTCTGGATAGTACATTTCTTCCTCATTCATTTTTTCCGTCAAGTTTTCTGTATTCATTTTTAATGTTGCTCTCTTTTATACAAATATCAGTGGAGGCCTTTTATATTAAGACTTTGCCGAAAATTTGTCAGTGCCATCTACGAAAGTTAAAACTGCCACCTTTGGTGATTAATCAAATTTGCTCTAAATGGGATTAATTCAGGTGTATGTATGAAAAAGATTGTCAGGGCACATATCCCTCTTCTTATCTGTCCTCAGGTCTTTTTTTTTTTTTTTCTTGCTGAATTGAAAATGAGGCTGAGCTATAATCTTGTGTGGCAGATACTGGATCCTTCCTTTGACAAACATCTAAAATGCTAATGAATGTGGGCTGCCATTCTGAAAGAGCAAGCAAATGACTTGACAAGAATCTGGATGGTAAAACAAGGAGGAACTCTCTGACTTAAAAGAACTCTGTTTGTTCACGGTCGGTATTGTTTCCCGGAGAAAAAATTTTGCTCCACAGAAAAACAGAAAAAATTCTGCTACATCAAAATGCGGAAGCATGAAAAACTGATGAGATTTCAGATTGTCCTCTTTTGCATGCAAATCATGTCAGCAGTTCTCATTAGCATAAATGCATGAGCAACTCTAAATGCTTTTAATTTCCAATCTCAGCCAGCAGAGGAGTAATTTGTCACTGTCAGGGTGAAAATCTAAAAAGAAAAAAAGAGAGAGAGAGGGACTCCATGCTAAATTGGAATCATATAAATTTTTGATTTGCTAATTGACTGATGCTGCACTTCAATCAGCTGCCTTGAAAGTGTAAATAATTCAATGTACAGTCAGAAATAAAAGTGTAATGTGCCTCTACCTACCAAAGGCATATTAGTATTCAGTGCAGAAGGACATACCTGACCACGTCTTTTTCACAGATACCCCCTTTAGTCAAATTATAAGTCTTCTGAAAGCAACTGCACTCATATAAACCAATAAAAACACCGCTCATATACCCCAAGCTTTGCAAGGAAGAGACATTAGGATCAAGGAAACAGAACTCAGCAATCTTTTAACTGTGAGCATCCCAGCAGGTTATAGCCAGGGCTCCATGAACCACCCTCAATTGGTAGCTCACTAATGCATCATAAAAAGAAGAGAGAGAAAGTATCCAATAAAAATCTTATCTCTACTCCTGCTAACTTTCAATCTTTCCTTTCCTTTAATCAACTGCTTTAAATGTCATATGCAAAATGTATTTATTGTGAAAATATCTCATCAGTGCTGGCATGATGTGGATATTTTAAAAGCTGCTCCCCATGGTTTGTTTCTATAATGTTCTATAATATTAATATCTTTACTTTGAAATGTTTTAATTTGCATCAGCCAAAAGTTAGTTTATAAATATTTTAGGAAATATTGCTAAATTCAAAGTCAAATGGAATAAATAGGACTAAAGTTCCAACTTATTGGAACCATATTTTATCTAGTAATCTGTATTTTATTTAGTAATAATCTTAAAATAGGAAGATCAAGGAAATATGCTATAACCATGCTCTGGCACTTTTATTACTGAGCAAGGGCTCGCCACCCGATGCTCACAGAAGCCAATTCTGTCCATGGTACACCAGTCTCTGAAAGAAGAAGCAGTTTATTACACAGTCAACTGGTAAGGAGACAGAAGGACAGGCCCTCAGCTCTGTCTCCCTGATCAAGGGTATGGGGTAAGGGGATCAGGGAGGGCAGACTGGGACGCAGAAGCACTGGCAGGATGAGTATCAATAGGCAGGTCAAAATTTTCTCTTCTGAGCATGCTCCTGGCTGGCTCTCTGCACCTGAAAAACAGCTTTAACATCCTGTTGTTAAGATGAGGTCAGTTATGGGAGGTTACCAGGAAAAGCAGTATAAACAGGGGTAAAGCTGTTATGCAGATTCAAGTCATTGCCTTCTCCATTGATATGAGTTTCTAGAGATTTAGAGTCATCCTCCTCTTTGTGGCACAGAGAGGGAGGGACCCTTACAGATGGAGATTTCTCTTTTAAATGTAACTTTCCCTTACAAATGGGTAACTTCTACTAGGTTTTCAGAGCTTTTCCTATGTCTGCTGTTTTTTTTTAATAATCATCAGCTCAAAATAGCCCTTATGCCAAAGAGGCTTATTTTGGGGTGGAAAATTCTGCTCCTGGTGCTGTGGTTACACTTTCACTACAAAAAGTGAACCTGATGCTAAAATGAAAATGCCAGTGCCCCATGAGAATTGCAAGTAGAAATTAACTTTAGAGTAATCACCCTGATGACAAATTACAGAAGGCGCATGTGCTAAAATTCAAGTAAATTCATTTGAACTATATTACAGTTTTAGGATAAAGCCTAAAAAAGCGTTAATTAATGTATGCACTCAAAGATCTTTAACAAATACCACAAGCTATTGGAAAACTCACCAGTGCACACTGAAAAGTATACCTAGAAAGAAAAAGATACAAAACTAAGTTCTGTAAACTTAATTCAGCAATTAATGTATAGCATTAAAAAAAAAAGAGAAAAAGCAGCCAGTCTTTTTTAGGGGAAGCTAATCGTCCCCTAACTCTGTTTATCACCAGGCCTCGTGTCTCTAAAAGCTTCTTCTTCAACAATCTTTCCAAACAATTATTCTAGGTTTGTTTGGAAGTTCCAGGGAAACCAACTTGATATCGCATGATGCAAATATAATAAATCCTATGTAACATGTGTTATGGGCTGGTTTTTTTTTTTTCCAGGGGAAGATTTGCCCTGAGCTAACATCTGTTGCCAATCTTCCTCTTTTTTTTTTTCCTCCCCAAAGCTGCAGTTCATGGTTGTATATCATAGTTGTAGGTCCTTCTAGTTCTTCTATGTGAGCCATCACCATAGCATGGCAACTGACAGATGGGTGGTGTGGTTCTGCAACCGGGAAATGAACTCGGGCCACTGAAGGGGTGAGACCACCAAACTTGAACCACTAGGCCATCAGGGCTGACTCCTGTTTTTTTTTTTTAATAAATATCCTTACACATATTGCCCTATCCTGATTCTTTTTGTTGCCTCTGGAAAGACAGAATAAGGAGGAAAGTAGCATGCAATTCTTAGCTTTTGAATGTTAAGGGTGAAGTCTCAAGAATCTGAGCATCAGAATCTTTAGCTCTTTACACCATAAAATTTATATTAGAAACAATACACTTGAATGAGTACGTCATCAATTAAAGCCAATTTTTTTCTGCCCCTCCAATAGATAAAATAACCAGAAGCTTAGGAAGGAAGAAATAAGCAGAGGAAAAGCAAAGTGAGAGAGTGAATCTGAAGACACAAATGGACAATAGCTGGACCACATATAAAAATAGAACTTTGACCCACAACCTATGGCAACCTGCCCAGGAAACCAATCCCTGATCTACAATAAACCACCCAAGAAGCTAGCCTGCTGTAAATCAGATTTGCAGGAAGCCATATTGCTATCTTTAACAATCCAGGAAGCAAAACACAAACATCTGTAACTATTGGCCCCAAATGACCAGGACTTGATTAATAATTAACAACTTCCCTAACTTCTGTCCCCAATTCCAACTTAGGACCAACCAGAGAAAGCCAAATATGCACCCCTAACCAATCACGTGGACGCCCCACTTTTAGTTAGCCCACCTACAGCTTCCCCGTGCCAACAGTCTCCATCAGAACACACCTGAAGCCTTCCCACCCCTCTGCTTGCCTTTGAGTTTCTGCCAAATACAAGTGATGGTGGCCTTGGATAGCCAGCTTTGAATAAATAGGTTTTGTTTTTCATTTGGTTGGTCTGCATTTATTTCCACAAAGCAGAGTCAGGGTGCCCAAGGAGGATCCCATCCTCTCCTTGGAGGGGTACAGTTGAACCTCTAGTTCAGGTTGTGGGTTCCAAGAGGATGGAGAACTTCTGCCTCATTTCCCACTGTCTCCTGGAGGTGAGAGCCTTAAGAGAGAGTCTGCCCAGGATGGGAGGAAAACAGAATAATATCAACAATAAATATTTATTGAGCACATTCTATGTGCCAGTGTAAGAGGCCTTGAAGGACTAAAACATTTCCATCCCAGCCTCGGGTGACCTTAGCCCCACATCTCTTTCTCTTTCTTCCTCTTGACAAAACCTAAATTGGCCAGCCAACAGCTGCTAGTTCCAAAGAGCAACTCCTCCCCTTCCGAGTACCCTTTTTGAGCAACTAGACTCAAAACTAGCTGAACTTGGGATGACCTTTCTTTGCTAAAGCTCTATAAAAAATTCACCCTTCTTTCTTAAGGCAGAACATTCCTTCAGCGCCTCCTCTTGCTGTGGCATTTTGAATAAAGTCTCACTCTTCAAAGTGCTCTGCTCCATTTTCTTCCACACTGGTCTAAATGCTTTACATGTTTTATTTAATCTAATTTTCATAACAACTTTCGAGGTAGGTGTTATTACTATCCCCATTTTATGGAAAGGGAAACACTGGCATAAAAATTTGCTCGGCGGTAATTTCCAGGATGCCTGGTATGCAGAGAAATATGTTGAATATGTAAATATGATGTGAGAGTTTCTTAACCTCATCACTGTTGACATTTTGGATGGATAATTCTTTGCTGTGAGAGGGCCAAGGACTAGAAAGGAAGAGAGGATTAGCATTTCCTTTTTACATCCTTCTCAAATTTTATTTTAGTTTCACTTTTAAAAACAAGCATTTATTAGTTTTGTAATTTGAAAAGCACCAAGGAAGGAAAATTTCAAGAAAAAAGAAGGATCACCTTTGTTTCCTCAGCAGCCACATCACGTTACTGGCTTATATTGAGCTTATGATTAATTAAACTTTACAAGCCTTTTTTTACCTAAATCATTTTGTCTCCTCCAACCTGTACTCATAAAATTGATTATTCAAACAAAATTCGGAGGCTTATATTTAATCTGTGATAAATTTCACATTCTGTGCTTCGGTCTTTCATTGCAAACTGGCAATTGTTTAATTTTGACTCTTTCCTTCAACATACAATCTGTCTCTACCAGTTATTTATCATCTACAATTTTGGTCACTGCATTTCAATGATAAAATAGTGCTGCCGAGACAAAACGAAGGAGCCCGTGTCACTGGACACCTCCTGCCCGGAAGTGGTAATACATTCATAAACATTATTCCAACTTGTTCCACCAGACAACTGTCTCTGCACCTAGCTGCACCACTGGTGGAGCCCCAGCTCCCTGTGACTGGTACCCTCTGGAGCTGTGCGTACTTCTCATGGCCGTAGAGGGTGGCCCTGATCATCCAGCTCACAATTCTCCAAGTATATCCCATTGGAATCAATTAGTGCCATAAGGTGATTCCATCCAGAGAAAGAAAAAAATTCTGAACCTAGAAATATTCTACCTAGAACCAAATATGGGAGAATGAGGAGATGCATAATTGGGACCTCTTCCTTCTTCATTAACAACGTCCACATGTTAAATACGCCTCTCTTTTACTTTGTAAGTGTCTGGAACAAAGAACATTAAATGAATGAGTGAAACAGTTAAGACTTGGAAAAACAGGAGCAGTTCTTCCGCATGACCCTATTTTTGAAAATCAAGTGTTTAATTATCTCAAGTCTTCTGGAACCACTTCCATTCACCGGGGGTTCTCAAAGGTTGCCAACAGTGGGTGTATGGTCACATAGGCAGATTCCCTCACTAGTTTATAGTGTAATTTTTGGCCCTTGAGCATGCATTTTCCTCTACTAGCAGCAGCATGCTTCTTCATCCCTACCCTTCACTTCTTGTTTTTAGTGCCCTTGACTCCATGCCAACTCCTAGAGCCTTCATGGACAGCAGAGCGGAACCCTCTCAAGTCTTTCTGCGGCATCCTCTCACCTTCCAGCACAGTATCAGACAACGCCCCACTGCTATTCATAGGGTTTTCATGGCCCATTTTTTCAGAGGTGGGTGGCCAGGTCCTTCTTCCTAGTCTGTCTTAGTCTGGAAGCTCTGCTGAAACCCCTCCACCATGGGTGACCCTGCTGGTATTTGAAATACCAGTAGCACAGCTTTCAGCATCACAGCAACACACAGCTGCCACAGTATGACAACCAACAGATGGGTGGTGTGGTTCCCTGACAGGAAACGAACCCAGGCTTCGGCTGTGAGAGCACCGAATCTTAACCACTAGACCACCAGGGCTGGCTACCCTCTATTATTCCACCTTGTTAAATCCTCATTTTTCAGGACTCTGAGAATGTAACATCCTCCCTTCTTCACACCAGGTTAAGTCCCCATTGATTTGCATATGTAGCCCTAACACAGTACACAGAATACTAGATGTACAAAGTATCCCACTGAATTTCATTTGCTTATTTCCACTAAAGGATGAAGTCCTTGAATGCTGGAACTGAGAACGACCATTTCTCCCTCGCTCAGCCCAGTGTATGCCATGCAGTCAACACGCAGTTAATATTTGATGAATAAATGAATGAACAAATAGATGACAGTGAATTCTAATACATTTAGAACAGGTGCTTTATGACTTCTTCAATCTCTTGGGCTTTGATTTCTTTCAAAATATTTGTTCTAAAATATCTTTCCCACTGGAACAAGAATTTCCTTGATGGAACAGGTCTAGCAGCACTGAAGCTGAAGAGATATGCCTTCCCTCTGTCATCTGTTAGCATTATACCATCTGCTCCAAGCAGAGGCCCTCTCTGTTTCTTTCTTGCTCCAAACATAGCTTTAAAGGGTCTTTCTGTCATCTTTGGCAATTTTTTGCAAGCCTCAGCTCATTCTGGGCATCACCCTCCAGAAATCATTTTTATAAATTTGCACCCTTCGTCATTATTCAGGTTCCACTCCCTCCACATCTTGAACGTGCCCTTTTCCAACATGAGCTCATCAGATAGCTCCTAGAGCAGCCACACAGTCACATGAAGTTGTTTAGACAATCCCTCTTTCCTTTTTCATCACGATCCTTTGCAATTACGTTGTTTGAATTTTGTTTACAGAAAACATGAGTTTTATTTTCTTATAGATGGTCTTTGGCCATAAAATACCCATATTTTTAATAAATATTTAAAATTACTTTCTTAAAATCTGTGACCAATGTTGTTCTTGGCTACTAACAAATTTTCTCCCGGAAAAGTTCATACCATTTCTTGCTACCTAGCCAGGTTTTCCTATTTATCTAATTTAAGAATTATTTGTAAAGTCAAGAAGACATGAGTTATAACTCTGACTCCTTGAAAGGTGTTTTACCTGAGTAATTTCTTACTCTGAGTGCCTCAGTTTCTCCATCTGTAAAACAGAGATAACAATTGTACCTGTTCAAGCATCAACTCCTCTCCAATAACTAGCTTCTCTTACATAATAGTTGTTTATCACAGGTGTTCTCAACCAGGGAGATTTTGTTCCCCAGGGGACATTTGGCAATATCTGGAGAAATTTTTGATTTTCACTACTGGGGGGAGTTGCTACTGACATCTAGTGGCTAGAGGCCAGGAATGCTACTAAACATCCCATAACAAAGAACCACCCAGTCCCAAAATGTCAATAGTGCCACCACTGAGAACCTCTGGAGATGTAAACCCTATGAAGACAAGAGCCGTGTGGATCATGATCGCTATGGCACCCTGGCCCCTAGCACAGCACCTGGCACATTGTGGGTATGCAGTGAACCCGGAATGAATATAAGTGCTAAACAAAGGTCTGCAGGCTGCCTAAATTCAAATCTCAGAAGGAGAGTTACAAATGGTCAAAGAAATCATAGACTGAAGCATACATGCATCAACCACCCTTCAGTATCTTATGCATAGAAAGGTCTGCGCAAGATGTTAAGAGAAGGAGCTAGATAACTTCAAACATATTTACTCAGTGGTGTGCTGGTGAAAGTTTAACACTCAGCTCTTGAGCTGGTGGTGGTGGGAAGGGTGGAGGAAATCCTGACTTGCAGTGTCTCCCAAGTCCTGTAGTGTGAATACTTCCACCATGGCTACTTTCAAGCTACCAATGTGATGTCATTAAACAGAAAGTTGGGAAAAGTTGCCCACAATCAGCTCATGTGAGCGAGTTCAAGCCAGCTCCAATATACCACTGTATGTATCCTGAGATCTCCCTCTGTCAGCATTGTATAATCATCTTTACACTGTCATTTACATCTTCAGCTACGTGCACCACCGCCCAGTCCTCTGTAAGTTGACTATTAAAGGAATGAACATAACTATGCCTGACCTACAGGTTCCTTGTGGGTACAAGAATTCCATAACATTTTTCTAGCCTGAGTTAAAAGAGAACCACGCATTTGCTCTGGGTCATTTGACATCTTGACGGCAAATTCTAAAAAAGTTTTTCAACCAACAAGAACATCTTTAAACCATTACTTAAAGCCATGTTAAAAGTCAACCATTGACTTACAGGTTGACCTATAAAAGTCAACCATTAAAAATATAGGTATAATAATAGATTAAATAATAAATAAGTACCCTAAAAGGACCAACGTGGTTCATAAAATTCTTCTGTTACTTTCTGTGGTTAGTTCAAGCTCACACAATGAAAGAATCTGATTTTTTTTAGAAGGAGGATACAGGTGAAATTTAGGGGAAACATGAAGTTCATGCCTTGATGCATCACACAGATAGTCATCTCCTTGCCCTCCACACACACTGCACTTAATCAAATAAAACCTTGATTATCCAACACCATGAGATATTAGTTAAATAATTTTTTGTTAAAATAAAGGTTAACCAGAGGCTTATTTCACTCTAGTATCTCTAAACTTCTAAAAGCTTTTAAGTTTTAGAGCTAAAAAAATTTCAAGGTTATTCATCAGTAGATTTCATGAATGTATATGTGCATTTCACTCTTCCCTCCCAATAAATAGAATTGAACCAATATAACACAGATATGGTGGCTTTGCACCATGTAAACTTAGCAGAGTGCCCAGAAATCCCTTCTCTTTACTGTTTGAGGTAAGGAGTGACCACAAGAGAGATTTTTCTGAGATTTGGAATTCAGAAGATAAAGCTGTGGCTGTTCTGTTCTGAAGGTTGACATAGGGCATATTGTCGCTAATCTTCTGGCCCATCTCACGGCGGGGTTCAGCAGTTGTGCCCACAGCTCCTTGAACTCCTGCTGCGTCTCCTCCTTTAGCTTCTCTAGTCTGGGGCCAGATACATGTGCTGCTCTATGGCAAAGAGAACCAGCTTCTTCTGTAGGTCACCTTTCTTGTTAAGGTTGAAAGCAGTGAGAAACAGGCACTGGGTCTAGTTTGTCCTCACGGGTCCCAAAGTGTCCTTGAGGGTTCTGATTTATCCTTGCTTGGTCCCACTTCATGTCCAGCTTTTCTTCCTGACTACTGTCTCTGCTAACCTGGTAGCAAACTCAGGTCCTCCACCACACACAGAAGCAACAGTCTTCGGTAGACTTCTCCAACAGTTCCCTATTCCAAATCATTCATAATGGTTCCATCTTCCTGATTGAGTCCTAACCGATACAATGGATTTATAGGATTATTATTTCATAGATGTTATCTCCCTTTAATATATAACAACACATACTTGTTGGTGCCCTACTCATATCCTTTCATCTCATCCCAGAGCTAACCCTCACTCAGTTCTTGTATATATCAGGTTCCATGCATCTCTTTACCAGTATGATTTCTTTGGCCATATGAATGTTTTGGCTTACACCTAGGGGAGGGCAGAGGTGTTAGAAAATTAGCATCACAGAAGTAACCCTCTAACAATTAGATATGGAAATTGGTGGATGAATTCTCTAGCTTCCTCACCATACCGCAGGACAATTATGAGGTGTGTTCCAAGGTTTTTATTCGAGTCCTCATTGGGTTTAAGCCCCCACTGCCCACTGCAATGATGTGCTCATTAAAACACATTCTATTGGCTTACTTCCCATTTCTGCCTCACTCCTTCACTACCACACAGCACTTTAAGGATCACCTTCCAAACTATTTACTCCCAAATCCTTCCTTCATGATCTGTTTTTCTGAAACTCAAACTAGTACAACCTCTAAAAGTCTTTATACTCTACATTTATAAAGAGGACATTCCCTTGTCAAATGCAAAAATGTAATAGCTGTCTTATAGTATCTCAAGGTCATCATTTTATTATAGCTCCTGCAGAAAATTTAAGACAATGTTCCCAACATTTTCCAAAGAAGAGCTAATTTTTATTTCTCCCAAGGCTCACAGTCTATGTATTTCCCTCTTATGCTGACTCTAGAATTACAGGCAATGAAGGCATAGGCACCACACGTTCTTCCAGGGGTGGAATGATCAAGTTACAAGCATCAGCTATATGCCAGGACCTGACAAGGTGTGAAAGTCGCCTGGAAAATGAAGCAATGGATGATGCTACGTCATAATCAAATTTGTGGAAAGTCAGTCTGAATTTCTACCTTCCCCATAATGCACCCTATACAATGTTTTTATACACACATTTACTTGCTTTTCCTATCCTTTTTTCTAAAAAAATTTTTTTAAAAAGGCCACCATGTATCATTGAAATTTATGTTGAGTTTCCAAGTAGCTGAGTTCTTATTGCTCCAAATATATAACAAAATCAGAATTACTTTAACTATATAAATATTCTTTCAAATATAAAATATTGCCAGGAAAACTACCACCATGCAGAAGTCAATGGTGAAGGCTAGGTTTGGGAGGAACATATAACAACAACAAAGATACATGCTTAAACTACTCTCATATTTATTCCTATTTTCTCTTTTTGAGCCAGTGATAATCCTAACAATTTTATTAAGCCAATAAAGGGTGACAGAGAGGGAAGCAGCCACAGTGGTAGCTGATGATTCAGAAAATATGTGTATGACAGGGCTGCTGGCCCAATACCACAGAATCATCTGTTTGGGAGGTCACATAACATCCCGGTCCAAATAAGACAAAGAATCTATAGAGAGTCAACACTCCAACTATAGATGAAAGATTGAAGTCCTCATTTAAGAACCCATCACATATCCCAAATAATTTCTAGGTGAGTAGAAGGGAAATATTTTTTGTATTCACATTCCAGCAGAGTCAATAGCAAATTTGGATTGGAAAACAGAAGTTGATAATAAAAAATATAAATATGCTTCTTTACTCCGTTTTTTTTTTTTTTAAGTGATTGTAAAAGTTTGGTTCTGTTTCTCAAAAGAGAGATTCTAGCACTCCTTAAGCAAATTCCCTTGTGGGTGAGTAATTCAGCAGAAAAGCTCAGAAAAGATAAGTTTTCATCATTGGAGCAATATGTGCCATATTAGTCATCCATGAAAATTGGAATAAATAAACATGGGTTAAACTTAATGGCCAGAGTCTTCTAAATATATTTGGGTTAAATGAACTGATACTTTTTTCTTTGGATAACTAAAACAGTTGTTTCACATCCTTCTGACTTCTTTTTAACAATGGCTATTACATCCTTCCCTTCCATGAAGTGTAACTATACTTTCTAACCAGAATAATAGGAATAATATAAACGCTATAATGAGTCTTGGTTTAAGTGCATCACTGGGAAATAATTTGAATGTAGAAAAAGAGGATTTTGTATCATAAGAGAAATTCAGCTTTATTGTATTAGATTGTGTCATATTAGGAATATTCAGATTCTCTATTTTGCAAAAGCCTTAGAGTCTTAATTCAGCAGCCTATTATAATCATGCACATCAAAAATATTTTCCTTAATCTGAATAGTGAAATTTGTTTTGCAAAACAAAAAAAAGATCTTCTGATACAACTAGAAAGCAATGTACATAAAAGAATAATTTGGGGGGTGCTCCCTTGTAATTGCACCAGTTTTAATTTATAGTATCCATTTATTATTTCCACTGTTCTGTTTTCTGATGAAAACCTTCTGATGAAAGTTTTATGCTCTGCAGAAATTCAGTGCAATGAGGCAAGTCTGGTATTATTTTTTGTTGTGCTGTGTTACATCCAATCTTTTTTATTTATGCTAAGCTATTGTTTCAGATGATTTTTAGTTTTTCTTCAACACTATGGCTCACTCTTGCAGAAATGTATGCAAATTTTTTTTATTTCATGAAAAAAGGAAGGCAAAATCATGCATTGTGCTGGTCTTGCAAAAAGAAAAAAAATCATTAGCTCTTGCCAAAAGCAAAGCGGTTGATCTCTTGTCATGCTATTGTATATGATTACTAATTTTCTGTCAAGCATGGTCCTATGATAAACAAAATGGTCCTTCAGTGATGCCAAAAGGCAGATGATTCTTTGATAACTCAGCAAGACTACCTCTAACTGCTTCCCAAAAGAGTCTTTTCAAGGAAACCACATCTATGGCTTTTTCAGAAATGCCAGGGATATAAGGACACCTTGGGCAGATTTAATTATAACATTAATTAAATGATCCTCTCATTCACTAATTAATCATAAAATCATAGAATGATAGGGTTGAATGGGACCTTGAGAGATCAACAGATTCAGCACCTACATCCTCTGTAGGGACCATATATAAACTATTCTAGACCCACACAAAACGAACTTATTTTTCAAATCTCAGCAAGGAAATTGTGTTTACAACCTGCTTTCATGATCTAGTCCAGGATGAATGCACTTAGCATGAGAAAATTCTTCCAGTACACCATTTAGTTGCCATTTTCAGAGTAGCACAAGAACACACCTGGAGCCCAACCTGTAGGTCAGCCAGTATTGTTTCATTTCCCTATTCCCTGTCCAGGCTAAGTATGCCCACTGCTTCTAACTTATAACTAGCACCTTCTTTTTCTAACTTTTCAGTTGTCACTGGTTATTATAAATTCTCTTAAAATTTTCCAAATTTTCCTTTATTTCTGGAACTTGTACTTAGAAAATGTAAAAGTCTGACCAATGCAGAATGAAAGAATAATCTCTGACAAAACTCACCCTCAACCAAATTATGCAACAAAAGAAATATGCTTTAATGGCCCATTTTGCCCACCATGAACAGCAGGGAAGGTGGCTGTACATACCAGTTCCATTTCAGAAGAAGAGAAGAATGAGAAAATGGGGCAGAAAAAAAAACTTTTAAATTTAAAATAGCCCCAAACTTTCCAAGTTATGTGACTCTCTTAAGTTTACATATTCAAGAAAGTCAGAAAACCCCCCAAAAAGGAAAATTCAAAGAAAATCATGCCTATCCACATCATACTTAAAACTGCAAAACACTAAAGAGAAGAAGAAGAACTTGAAAGTAATCAGAAGAAGAAGAAGAAGAAAAATATGCAATACATATAGCAGAATCACAATGCAAATAATCACAGATATCTCATTAGAAACCATGGAGGTCAGAGACAGTGGAACAATATCATTAAAGTACTGGGGGGAAAAAAGATGTCAATGCAGAAGTCTATGCCAAGTGAAAAATATTCTTAGGAATGTAGGTGAATTGAAGAAATTTTAAGACAAAGAAACCAACAAAATATGTCACCAGCAGAACTTCACTATAAGAAATGCTTAATATGTTTCTTCAGGCTAAAGAGAAATATTTCCAGAGAAAACTGTTGATATTCAGGAACAAATGAAAAGCATTGGAAATGGTAAATATCTGGGTAACTATTTCTTCTCAAATTCCAAAAAATACCCATGACTTCAAAATAAAAATTATAACATTGTCTTGTCATGTTTTCAGTGTATCAAGTTGTAATATATATGACAATGTATAGATGGTAAAATAGGTGTTAAAGAGATCCATATGATTGCAAATTGTCCAATTTTACATAAAATGGTACAACATTAACTCTAAGTAGTCTGAGAAAGATTAGGAATATATGTTGTTTTCCTAGAAAAAGCATTTAAAAATCTGTAATAAGTTATATGGCATATCTTGTTTTATTGTACTTCACTTTATTGTGCTTTGCAGACATTGCGATTTTTACAAGACCGGCAAAAAGGCTTGACTTGCTGAAGGCTCAGATGATGGTCAGCATTTTTTAGCAATAAAGTATTTTTTAACTAAGGTATACATGTTATCTTTTTAGACATAATGCTATTGCACACTTAATAGACTACAGTGTAGTGTAAACATAACTTTTATATGCACTGGGAAATCAAAAAATTGGTATGACTTGCTTTATTGCCATATTTGCTTTATTACAGTGATCTGGAATGGAACCCACAATATCTCTGAGGTATGCGTGTAGCCAGAATGACAATGAGGGATAGCAACATATAAATTAAAATAGAATGCTAAAACATAATCCAATAACCTAAAATAAAAGCAGGAAAGGAAAGGGGGAATGTAAAAACAAACAAAAAAAGCAGAGGAGACAAATAGAAAAAAATTAATAAAATGGATGACATGAATCCAAGCACATAATTACATTAAATGTAAATGGTATAAATAATTTAATTAAAATCGGAGATTGTCGTAGTGGATAAAAAAGCAAAACCACCATAAAATGCTGCCTATAAGAGATGCATTTTAAATAGGAAAATACAGATTGATTGAAGAAAATGGATGGAACATGATACAAACAGTAAGCAAATGAAGATTGTAGGGACAGTATTCATACTACATAAAATAGACATTAAGACAAAGAGTATTACCAGATATAAAGACAGACATTTCATAATGATAAGTGGAACAATTCTTCAAGATGGCATAATAATCATAAATATGTATGCACCTAAAACAAAAAAATCAATATACAGGTAGGGGGAAAAAAGACAAAATTAAAGAAAAATCTAGACAATTCCACAACCACAGTAAAAGATTTTAACACCACCCTTAACAGCAATTGATGGAATATTTAAACAAAAAAACAGGAAAGAGATTTAATTGACCATATCAAACACATTGATCTAATTGACATTTAGAGAGTGCTATGTCCAACAACTGCAGAATACAATCTTTTCAAGTGCACATGGCGCATTTACCAAGATTGACCATAAAACAATTCTCAATAAATTTTAAAAGATTGAGATGATAATAGTGTATGTTCTCTGGACACAATGAAATTAAGTTAGAAATAAATAACAACCAGATACTTAGGAAAATTCAAATATTTGGAAAGCAACCAATGCTCCTAACAAATTCATGGGTTGAAGAAGAAATCATAAATGAAATCTGAATATATGTTGAACTGAATAACAAAACTACAGCACACTGAAATATGTGAGATGCAACTAAAGCAATGTTTACAGGGAAACTTATTGTTTTAAATGTTTATATTAGAAAAGAAAAAAGACATAAATCAGTGACCTAAGATGCTAAGAAAGGTTTAGAAAGACAAAGAGGAACAAAAGTCAAAATAAGTAGAAAGAATGAAATAATAAAGGTAAGAGTAAAAGCAATACAACAAAAACAAGCAATAGAGGAAATGAACAAACAAAAACTGGTTTCTGAAAAGATCAAAAAAATTGAAAAACTCTTGGACTGATCAAGAAAAGAAGAGAGAGAACACATATTACTAATATCAGGAATCAAAAAGGGATTATCCATTTAGATCATCAAGATATTAAAAGGTAAAATTTTTTAATGTCAATAAATTTGACAACTTAGGAGAGACGGACAAATGCCTTTAAAAATATCACTTATAAAAATAACAAAAAACATAACAGAGAATCTGAATATCCCTATATCAATTTTAAAAATTAAATTTGTTATAAAAAACATTTCAATTAAAAAAACAGCCCAAAATAGTTTTACTGGTGAATCCTATCAAATGTTCAGGAAAAAAATAATACCCATCTTATACATTTTCGGAAAACAAAAGAAAGAAACACTGACTAACTATTGACTAACTCATTTTGGGGGGATATAAACCTAGAATATTACTGACTAATATCCCTCATGAACATAGACACAAAAATCCTTTGCAAAATACTAGCAAATAGAATTCAAAAATATATAAAAAATATAATACATTATTACCTAGTAGAGTTTATCTCAGGAATTCAAGGCTAGTTGGAATTTTAAAAATCAAACATTTTAACTTCCCATATTAAAATAACAAAGGGGAAAATTCACATCCCTCCAGTTGAAGCAGAAAAAGCAATGAATTCAACGTACATTCACGATTAAAATTTTTAGCAAACTAGAAATGGAAAGGCACTTTGTCGATCCGATTTTTTTTTAAAAAAAGACATAGCTAAGACAATACTCAATGGCAAAAATACTGAACATTTCCCCCTAAAATCATTAAGAAGTCAAGAATGTTCATATTTACCACTTCTACTCAACATTATAATTGAAGTCTTAGCCATTGCAGTATAGCAAGAAACAGAAATATATGGCCTAACAATCAGAAAAAAAGTAAAACTTCTCCTATTTGCAAAAATCTCAATGAATCTACAAAACACTTATAGACCTAAGTGGAGAAATAGAACATGTTCATGGATTAGAAAAGCCAATATCACTAATATGTTAGTTATAACTAAACTGATCTGTGAATTTAACACAATTTCAATCAAAGCTTTATTTTTGTAGAAATTGTCAAGCTAATTTTAAAAGATATATGGAAATAAGAGGCCCTAGAATAGCCTAAGATATTATTTAAAAGAAGAACAAATTTGGGGGACTTATCCAATATGATAAAAAAAAGCTATGCAAACAAAATAAAGCCATACGGCTAAAACACTCACATCAGTGGTTTATTGTTTTGTCTCAGCTTTACTCAGAAGGTCCATTCAGTTTATATTTCTAGTAGGAACACTGAAACCATGACTCATTCTGCAATTAGAATCCTCAATGAGAATGTAGTAAAGCTAAATGACTTGGCATCATTTTTCTGCAGGAAAAAAAAAATCTCTAACAAAAACAGCACTTCTATTTAGTGTACAGATGTTAACTTTATTAAACTAAAAACATTCTCCTCCTTCTTCACATTTTGTGAGCAATACTTCAGTTCTAATAAATGATCTATTTTATACTTGCAACCAGCCAATTACATGTATCAAAAACCTGTAACAAAATAAAAATTACAACAATGAATTCCAGCTCCCTTTGGGTTTTTAAAAAGAATTTTTAAAATTTTCTTTTTGCTTCACAGATCCACAGAATTGTTTATACAAACAAAATGCATTTATACGAAATGTTATAATATATTAATGATGACAATGAGTCTCCTGAGAAACAGTGGCCAAGGATCAAGCAATTTGAAATTTATTTTAATTTGTATTCTTCTGGAAAAGGGAGAAAAAAAGATTTTCTCATTTCCATATCAGTTAAGATTCAGTATTCACGGGTCAGACAAACAAATTACTTTATATTGATATGCTAATTAAGTCCTTAGTGCATATTACTCACACCTAGTGTGATATATAAATCTTGTTAATGAAGAGGACAGAAAAAGCTTAAAGATTGAGAATAAAGTAACAAAAATATTGTGACAGTGAGCATGACACAGTGGAATACACCATTGTGGATCTAAGGCTGTTAGCTGCTTTCCTTTCTCCGGTGCCATCCACTAATAATCACCATGGACCTTCCAGATATGGCTTAGAGATGATTTAATCTGACTTTGTAATTTGAGTAAACAGTGCATTACAGGAATGGCGGAAATGGAATCAAAGCCACAGACGTGCCAGGCAGTGAGAGGAGGTGTGAGCCTGAGGTGCTGGCAGAGATATGGTGAAGACGAGATACGAAGAAGCCTTACATCTTCCAAATTTGAGAATCTTGGCACAAGTGTAAGAGTAATGCAAAAGTAAAGAGAAAGAAAGAAACAAAAAATTGGCCCTATTAATGGAGCCTAAGCCTCAGCCCTAAGCATCCTAACAACAATCCTAAAGTCCAGCTTCAAGCAAAGCATGATTCAGAGCCAAGAATAAGGCAACTTACAGAAAATGCATTCTTCCAGAGGGCTTGATATCTGGAATTTCTTTAGCAGGAGCCATAAGCTTTTATTCCACAGTTAGAATTTTAATGCATGTGGCAGAGACTGCTATTGATCCCCCAATATCTAATTTTCTTCATCTTCTACTATAATAGAATCCCTGGTTTTTAGCTGGGAGCCTCTCTTGCAGTCAGGTGTGGCCATTTGACAAAGTTCTGGACAATGGGATAGGTGTGAAGTGGTGTATGTATTACAGGAAGGTGCTAAAAGAGAGAAGTGTGCCCTCTCCTCCCCTTTCTTCTTTCCTGCTGGCTGGAACACAGGTGTGACAGCCTGACCTGGAGCAACTGTCTTGCACAGGACATGCCCTCAGAAATGGCCATGCACAGCCCAGGAACCAGAAAAAAGGAACCTGAGTATGTGAGGCTTCCATGGAGCAGAGCCACTGACGCAGCCCTACATGCCCACATCTAGGCTTTGTAGCAAAAGAGAAATAAACTCCCATCTTATTTCAGCTCCTTTTATTTTGGGGATTACTCTTATTTGCAGGCAAATCTAATTCTAAGTCATAAAATGCCTAGAAGCGCAATTACCCAAATGGGTTAATAGACTGTTAGGAAGAAGTTTCAGAAAATAACTAACACAGTAGATATTTTACTCTTTTGGGTGGGAGAGGACTTGAGAAGACAGAAAGGCATTGGGCTCTTTAATAGAAATTGGGAAGGACAAGGAGAGAAAAGGAGGGATGTAAAAGGAAAGGTAAAAATTCTAGACAATTTTCTGGGCTCTTAAAGTATGTTGAGACAAGGGGAAGCTGTGAACAAATGTCCTTTCATGTGCCTCTTTTTTGGGGGGAGGGGGAGGAAGATCAGCCCTGAGCTAACATCCATGCCAATCCTCCTCTTTTTTTTTTTTTTTGATTTTTATTGATATTTTAATGGTTTCTAACATTGTGAAATTTTGGGTTGTACATTTTTGTTTGTCCATCACCCCATATATGACTCCCTTCACCCCTTGTGCCCACCCCCCACCCCCACTTCCCGGGTAACCACAGTCCAGTTTTCTCTGTCCATATGTTGGTTTATATTCCACATATGAGTGAGATCATACAGTGTTTGTCTTTCTCTTTCTGGCTTATTTCACTTAACATAATACGCTCCAGGCCCATCCATGTTGTTGCAAATGGGACGATTTTGTCTTTTTTTATGGCTGAGTAGTATTCCATTGTATATATATACCACATTTTCTTAATCCAATCGTCAGTCGAGGGACACTTAGGTTGCTTCCACTTCTTGGCTACGGTGAATAATGCTGCAATGAACATAGGGGTGCATAAGCCTCTTTGGATTGTTGATTTCAGGTGCGTTGGATAGATTCCCAGTAGTGGGATGGCTGGATCATAGGGCATCTCTATTTTTAATTCTTTGAGGAATCTCCATACCGTTTTCCATAGAGGCTGCACCAATTTGCATTCCCACCAGCTGTGTATGAGGGTTCCTGTTTCTCCACATCCTCTCTAACATTTGTTGTTTTTTGTCTTGGTGATTATAGCCATTCTGACGGGCATGAGGTGGTATCTTAGTGTTGTTTTGATTTGCATTTCCCTGATGATTAGTGATGTTGAGCATCTTTTCATGTGCCTATTGGCCATCTGTATATCTTCCTTGGAGAAGTGTCTGTTCATTTCCTCTGCCCATTTTTTGATCGGGTTGTTTGTTTTTTTGTTGTTCAATTGTGTGAGTTCTTTATATATTATGGAGATCAACCCCTTGTCAGATGTATGTTTTGCAAATATTCTCTCCCAGCTGGTTGGTTGTTTGTTCATCTTGATTCTGGTTTCATTTGTCTTATAAAAGCTCTTTAGTCTGATAAAGTCCCACTTGTTTATTTTTTCTTTAGTTTCCCTAGTCTGGGTAGGCATGTCATCCGAAAAGATTCCTTTAAACCCAATGTCAAATAGTGTGTTGCCTATATTTTCTTCTATGAGTTTTATAGTTTCAGGTCTCACCTTCAGGTCTTTGATCCATTTTGAGTTAATTTTTGTGAATGGCGATAGCACATGGTCCACTTTCATTCTTATGCATGTGGATGTCCAGTTTTCCCAACACCATTTATTGAAGAGACTTTCCTTTCTCCATTGCATGTCCTTAGCACCTTTGTCGAAAATTAGCTGTCCGTATATGTGTGGTTTTATTTCTGGGCTTTCAATTCTGTTCCATTGATCTGTGTGTCTGTTTTTGTACCAGTACCATGCTGTTTTGATTACTATTGCTTTGTAGTATGTTTTGAAGTCAGGAATTGTGATGCCTCCTGCTTTGTTCTTTTTCTTTAGGATTTCTTTAGCTATTCGGGGTCTTTTGTTGCCCCATATAAATTTTAGTATTCTTTTTTCTATTTCTGTGAAGAATGTCATTGGGATTCTGATTGGGATTGCATTGAATCTGTAGATTGCTTTAGGTAATATAGACATTTTAACTATGTTTATTCTTCCAATCCACGTGCATGGGATATCTTTCCATTTCTTTATGTCATCGTAGATTTCCCTCAATAATGTCTTGTAGTTCTCATTGTATAGGTCCTTCACCTCCTTGGTAAGATTTATTCCTAGGTATTTTATTCTTTTTGATGCAATTGTAAATGGTATTATCTTTTTGAGCTCTCTTTCTGTTAGTTCATTATTAGCATATAGAAATGCAACTGATTTTTGTAGATTGATTTTGTACCCTGCAACTTTGCTGTAGTTGTTGATTGTTTCTAACAGTTTTCCAACAGATTCTTTAGGGTTTTCTATATATACAATCATGTCATCTGCAAATAGTGAGAGTTTCACTTCTTCGTTACCTATTTGGATTCCTTTTATTCCTTTTTCTTGCCTAATTGCTCTGGCCAGAACCTCCAGTACTATGTTGAACAGGAGTGGTGAGAGTGGGCAGCCCTGCCTCGTTCCTGTTCTCAGAGGAATGGCTTTCAGTCTTTCCCCGTTGAGTATGATGTTAGCTGTGGGTTTGTCATATATGGCCTTTATTATGTTGAGGTACTTTCCTTCTATTCCCATTTTATTGAGAGTTTTTATCATAAATGGATGTTGTATCTTGTCAAATGCCTTCTCTGCGTCTATTGAGATGATCATGTGGTTTTTATTCTTTGTTTTGTTGATGTGATGTATCACGTTGATTGATTTGCGGATGTTGAACCATCCCTGCGTCTCTGGTATAAATCCCACTTGATCATGGTGTATGATCTTTTTAATATATTGTTGTATTCGGTTTGCCAATATTTTGTTGAGGATTTTTGCATCAATGTTCATCAGCGATATTGGCCTGTAATTTTCTTTCTTTGTATTGTCTTTGTCTGGTTTCGGTATCAGGGTGATGTTGGCCTCATAGAATGATTCAGGAAGTGTTCCATCTTCCTCTATTTTTTGGAATAGTTTGAGGAGGATGGGTATTAAATCTTCTTTGAATGTTTGGTAAAATTCACTGGAGAAGCCATCTGGTCCTGGACTTTTATTTTTTGGGAGGTTTTTGATTACTATTTCAACCTCTTTACTTGTGATTGGTCTATTCAGATTCTCCATTTCTTCTTGGTTCAATTTTGGGAGGTTGTATAAGTCTAAGAATTTATCCATTTCTTCTAGATTGTCCAATTTGTTGGCATATAATTTCTCATAGTATTCTCTTATAATTCCTCTGTATTTCCATGGTATCCGTTGTAATTTCTCCTCTTTCATTTCTAATTTTATTTACTTGAGCCTTTTCTCTTTTTTTCTTAGTTAGCCTGGCTAAGGGTTTGTCTATTTTGTTTATCTTCTCGAAGAACCAACTCTTTGTTTCATTAATCCTTTCTACTGTTTTTTTGGTCTCAATATCATTTATTTCTGCTCTGATTTTTATTATTTCTCTCCTTCTGCTGGCTTTGGGCTTTGTTTGTTCTTCTTTTTCTAGTTCTGTTAGGTGTAATTTAAGGTTGCCTATTAGGGCTTTTTCTTGTTTGTTAAGGTGGGCTTGTATCGCTATGAGTTTCCCTCTCAGGACCGCTTTTGCTGCGTCCCATATGGTTTGATATGGCATGTTATCATTTTCGTTTGTTTCCAGATAGTTTTTGATTTCTCCTTTAATTTCATCAATGATCCATTGGTTGTTCAGTAGCATGTTGTTTAATCTCCACATTTTTGTCACTTTCCCAGTTTTTTTTTCCTGGTTCATTTCCAGTTTCATAGCCTTATGGTCTGAAAAGATGCTTGTTATGATTTCAATCTTCTTAAATTTATTGAGGCTTGCTTTGTTTCCCAACATATGGTCTATCCTAGAGAATGTTCCATGCGCGCTTGAGAAGAATGTGTAGTCAGCTGTTTTGGGGTGGAGTGCTCTGTATATGTCTACTAGGTCCATCTCGTCCAGTTTTTCATTTAAGTCTAATATTTCTTTATTAACTTTTTGTCTGGATGATCTATCCATTGCTGTAAGTGGGGTGTTAAGATCCCCTACTATTATTGTGTTGTTGTTGATTTCTCCTTTTAGGTTTGTTAATAGTTGTTTTATGTACATTGGTGCTCCTATGTTGGGTGCATATATATTTATAAGTGATATGTCTTCTTGATGGAGTGTCCCTTTTATCATTATATATTTCCCTTCTTTGTCTTTCTTAACCTGTTTTATCTTGAAGTCTACTTTGTCTGATATGAGTATGGCAACACCTGCTTTCTTTTGTTTGCCATTAGCTTGGAGTATTGTCTTCCATCCTTTCACTCTGAGCCTGTGCTTGTCTTTAGTGCTAAGATGTGTTTCCTGAAGGCAGCATATTGTTGGGTCTTGCTTTTTAATCCATCCTGCCACTCTGTATCTTTTGATTGGAGAGTTCAATCCATTTACATTTAGGGTAATTATTGAAATATGAGGGTTGAATGTTGCTGTTTTGTCACTTATTTTCTGGTTCTTTTGCATTTCCTTTGTTTCTTGTCCCATTTGTTTTGGACTGCCAATTCAGTTTGGTTGTTCTGTCTTATGATTCTTCTAGTTTTCTCTTTGTTTATCATATGTGGTTTTAATTTGATTATTTGTTTAGTGGTTACCTTGAGGTTTGGGCGAAAAATCTTCTGTATGAGATAGTCCATTATCTGATAGCCTCCTATTTCCTTATACTAAGTCAATTCAGTCACTTTCCTCTTCCCCTTCTAAGTTGCTCTTGTTATACCTTATTCTATCTTGTGTTGTGGCTGTGTGTTTACAGTGATGAGGTTAAATTTATTTTTGGTGAATTTCTTCCTTTGATCTTTGAGTTTAGTATTTAAGTGGTTGCTAACCTATTCCGGTAAAGATCTACTATTTCTCTGATTTTGTCTACCTACTTTTCTCCTTACTCCAAGCTTTGTGTTCCCTTTCTCTTCTTGTTTTCAGGCCTGAGGGCCTTCTTGAGTATTTCTTGTAGTGGCGGTCTCGTGGCCATGAACTCCCTTAGCTTTTGTTTATCTGGGAGAGTTACTATTTCTCCATCATATTTGAAGGATATTTTTGCTGGATAGAGTATTCTTGGCTGAAAGTTTTTGTCTTTTAGTATTTTGAATATATCATTCCAGTCTCTTCTAGCCTGAAAAGTTTCTGTTGAGAAATCCGCTGAGAGCCTGATGGGAGTTCCTTTGTACGTTATTTTTTGTTTTTGTCTAGCTGCCCTTAATATTGTTTCTTTGTCGTTGACCCTGGCTAGCCTTACCACTAGGTGTCGTGGTGAAGGCCTTTGTCTGTTAATATATATAGGAGTCCTGTTGGCTTCGCTTACTGGTATTTCCTGCTCCTTCCCCAGATTTGGGAAATTTTCAGCTATTATTTCCTTGAATAGGCTCTCTGTTCCTCTTTCCCTCTCCTCTCCCTCAGGAATACCTATAATTCTTATGTTACATTTTCTAATAGAGTCCGATATTTCTCGGAGTCTTTCTTCATTTCTTTTTAGTCTTAGTTCTCTCTCTTCTTCCATCTGGAGTATATCTGTATTCCTATCCTCTAAAGTACTAATTCTTTCCTCCATATTGTCAGCTCTGTTCTTTAAAGATTCCAGATTCTCCTTTATCTCCTCCATTGTGTTCTTCATCTCCATCAGCCCTGATAGGTTTTTCTTTATGATTTCAATCTCTTTTGTGAAGAAACTCCTAATCTCATTTAATTGTTTGTCTGTGTTGTCTCGTATTTCGTTGAGTGTTTTTATGATAGCTATTTTGAAATCTCTGTCATTTAGTTTATGGATTTCTGTGTCTTCGGGGTTGATTTCTGGGTGCTTGTCATTTTGTTTCTGGTCTGGTGATTTCATATATTTTTGCATTGTGGTTCCTGTGTTGGTTTTGATTTTCCTCATCCTGGAAGTCTCTGGTTGCAATTTCCACCTGCCGCCACTGTCTGGTGGTAAAGGGCTGTGTAGTCTAAGCCCCCTGCGCTCTGCCCCAGTTTTTCTGCTGCGATCCGCAGTTTTGTTTTGTTTTGTTTTGTTTCTTTTCCCCACTGCGATCCACGGGTCCAGTCCAGTTTATTCAGGTCTGCCTCGGACCGCTAGATCTGGTCGAGCTGCAGACTCCGGGTTGCGGGGAGGGGGGAGCTCTCTCTTTTGCCCTCTGGGTCCCTGACGTGGGAGGCTTCTCGTTTGCCCCTCTTTATCCGCTCTCTGGGTTGCTCAGATGTTGATGGTAGCCCTGTGGCTCCTCTGAGCCCTCTGTGCGGGAGTTTCCCACTGGCTGAGAGCGCCCGAAGAGCTACAGTTTCCCGCCGAGGGCCGCCCCTCCCCCCTCTCTGGGAGCCGCGCGGACCGGATCGCTGATCTGATGGGGAGGGAGCGGAGTTCTCCTTACCTCTCCCCACTTCCTCCGGGGGCCCAGCATGTTCCGCTCTCAGATGTGCGGCAGTGTGGATCCCTCCGCTCCAGCTTTTGACTGTCTGGGATTCCGTTGTTGGTCTGTGGCTGTTACTTTTGTTGTATTTTGTGGGGGAAGAATTCACGGGAAAGCTCACTCTGCCATGATGCTGACGTCACTCTTCAATCCTCCTCTTTTTGCTGAGGAAGACCGGCTCTGAGCTAACATGTATTGCCAATCCTCCTCCTTTTTTTCCCCCAAAGCCCCAGTAGATAGTTGTATGTCATAGTTGCACATCCTTCTAGTTGTTGTATGTGGAACGCGGCCTCAGCATGGCCGGACAAGCAGTGCGTCGGTGCGCGCCCGGGAGCCGAACCTGGGCCGCCAGTAGCAGAGCGCGCGCACTTAACTGCTAAGCCACGGGGCCGGCCCATCATGTGCCTCTTCCTTCTCCCCTGAGGGCGCGTTAAATGTCTCCTTTCTCATTAGGCTATATTCAGGCTGTTATTCATGAGGTTGTATCCATTCAATTTAGTAAAAATGACGACCTTCGGTATAAACAACCTGGACTACATAGTAAATCCTCATAAATACGCTTGTGTATATTATAGAGGCAACACAGTGTAGGAGTTAAAAATATAGATTCTGCAGTCAGACTGGCCCGGTTTCAATCATGGCTCCCCCAGGTCCATCTGTGTGATCTTGGGCAAGCTACTTAACCTCTCTGATTCTTGGTTTACTCATTGTAAACGAGGTTAAAAATAGTACCAACTATTAACTAAATAAGACAATTAAATAAACTGTTACATATAAAGTGCTTTAGAAATGTCTGGTATAAAGTGCTTTAAAGTGTCTCAATATTATTTGATGATAATGATATTGAATTACCGGTACATTTCTGAGCCCCAAGGGGAGAATTAAACTCACAAGATCCGATTTTTCTGTCTTTGATCAAATGTAACTTTCCTCTCTTCCTTTCCCCTACTCCATCCCTGCATCAGCTTTGTGGATACAGAGGACCCAGCGAAAGACTCAAGGCCCTAGGGACTGGTGAAGCTATAAGATAGGAGGAATCTGGGCCTCTGAGCAGCTATCCACCCATCAAAGTCACTGGCATCTGAATGAGCGTGAAACGACTTTTCCTTTTGTTTATGCAATGAGATGTGCAGGCTTGTTTATTACACTATCTAACATTACCTACCCTAACTAGTTGTATTAGTTTTCTAGGGCTGCTGTAACAAAGTTCCACAAACAGAGTGGCTTAACAACAGAAATATATTTTTCTACTGTTCTGGAGGCTAGAAGGTCAAGATCAAGGTGCCGGCAGGGCCATGCTCCCTCTGAAGAGGCTAGCCAAGGATCTGTGCCTCCCAGCTTCTGACAGTTCCTTGGCTTGTGGAAGAATATCTACAACCTTTACACAAACTCCTAGCTTCACAATGCCATGTGAAGACTGTGCATTTGTGCCTCAAGTTTCCCCTTTTATAAGGACACCAGTCATATTGGATTAGGGCCCACCCTAAGGACTTCATTTTAACTTGATTACACCTGTAAAGACCCTATCTCCTAATAAGGTCACATTCTGAGATACTGGGGGTTAGGACTCCAACCTATCTTTTCTGGGGGGACACAATTCAACCCCTAACACTAACAGAAACAGCTAACTTTGAGTTCTCCCTTGCACCTAACTGCAAATCAGCAGAATGCAGATGCCAGAAATGAAACCTTCATATTCTTCCCCAGTTATTCCTAAGCTAGAGAAAATATTATGATCTTGAACTAGTTGCTCTCCTATCCAAGTTATGATGTGACTATATTTTACTTTGCATGTTGATAGATATCCCTAGTTTTCTCTGCATTATACATATATATATATAGTCCTATAAGGCCTTTGGTTATATGGACCCGGCATTGACTGGCCACGCCAATCTCAAAGAATTATGAATAAGCCTCTGAGTAGTAGTTCAGGAAATATTTTAATAATAATATTTAGGATCACTTTTTATGTCTGTTACAGAAACAGTGAGACAACTAGCACTTTATTTCTCTATGGAAATAATAACAAAGGTGTACCGTCCTAATAAAATCTCCTCATTTATAAGAATAAAAGTAAATATTAAAACAGATAAAATATCACCAACATAATTTGTCAAAATCAAGGAGGCCACAGTTTTAAATGACATTGGACCGCTCTTGTATCCATGCCATGTTTCATATACAATCTACATTATAAGGAGAAAAAAAAAAGTTTCTGGAGAATAGGCCCACGTGTTTATTCCCTTATTCTCTCTTGCTCCCACCAATAAATTCAAAGTCAACTTTCTCTCCAGCAGACTGCCTTTCTTGCAATCTATTCATAGTTTCATGACAGTTCGTTGTTTAAATGTTCCTATTTGAAGCATTTAATACTCCCTAGAAAGCTTTATTTTGCCTTTATCTTAAAATATAATGAAAATCAAAATAGCTGAGATAACTGCTTTGCCTACCCGCAAACCAAAGAAGAGGCTCACAGACAACTCATTCCTGTAATTCACTTTAGAGAAGACCACGTGAAGGAAATTCAGGCCTTAGGCAGGCTATTGCATGGATCTATTGCATTTTAAGTCTAATAACTTTTTCAGAAGCACAATAAAAGAATAGAAGACCATTTTTAGTTGAATAAAATCTACTTCCACAAAACAGGAATTACAAAACTACTTCAAAGGCCGTTCACTGAATACCCCAAGGATGGTTTTAAGTTAAAATTTTGAGAAAGATTTTAATGGTTCAGAAAGAAAGGTGAAAAGAACTTTATTTACAATGAGAACTATACTGAAGAAAGAAAAGGAAAAAACAATCACCTTACTTGTTTCTAAAAGTATGTCGGAGAACCCAGGGTAACACGCAGATTAGAACTTGAATTTAGACCTTGAGGAGATAAAGGCACAAAGGTTCCAAAATTCTCCCCTTGTTCCACAAATTTCTTAAGAATAAATTAAGTTTTAATATGTTAAGGCAACTATTTATTAGTGTCTCTCTTGATCAAAGATCTGGGTTGGTTACCACGATGGTCACTCTAAATTGGGCTAGAAGATTGGAAAGAGCAATATGACAAAAAGACATCAACAGTGTCAGAGGAAAGACTGAGCCAAATGGAATGAGGGACAATATGGGAAATGGTGATGGCCGTGTGAAATCTCCCTTTCTGAGCACAGTGACTCACTGTGTCACCCTTTCTACAGTATATTTTAAGTTCCTAGAATTTATGAAAGAATAAATTAGTTTGATAACGACTATAGGCTAGTCCTAATATAAACAACTACATGAGGCTAAAGGAAATATCAATTGAAATTATTTCAAGGTCACCAATTCTGGGCAAGAGGGGACAACATTTTACAAACTGAACCAATACAGATCGATTTGTTCCAACTAAGGCAGCTGAGATAAAAATGAGAATTTTGCAGGAATTCTTAGTCATATTTTCCATACAACACAAACAAGGACTGAAAAAGCAAAATTCTTAATACATAAAAAACTTTTATTTATAAGAGTTATCTTTAATTTTGTTTCTTTATACTATCCCCTTCCCTTCCACTTATAGTCATTGTCATCTTTTCTATTCTAAAAATATCTTCCTACTTCAATGCGATTCCCTTGGCTTTCGTCCAATCTTTCACTTTATCACCACCATTTTCAAATGAGATGGTCACACTTGCTATTTTCACTTGCTCCTCCCCTAACTCTTCGTTAACCCTTTCCAATCAAACCTTTACTCCCACTCCGCTCTCAGTAGCCACAAAGATGGCTGCCATTCCCAATAGCCTTCTCTCGGGACACCTTCTCCTTAACTTCTATATGCTGCAGCTCTACTCCTCTTAATTCATACCTTCTTTCCCTTTCCTTTCCTGGTTTTAAAATTTCTAGTTCTCCTGCTGGGTCTCTGATTCTACTGTCTCACCTTCTTCCACTGATATATCTTCATCCCCTTATTCTCTTAATGTAGACGTTGCTTCCCAGCTTCTGTACATATCTTTTTCCAGTCTCTCCTAGATGACCACAACCTTCTCCAAATCTGTATCTCTGGCTTCTATTACTCAGATTCTTCATTACCAGCTGCTGGCTACATACTTATCTCCATCTAAATATTCTATCAACCCTCAAACTTGATATGAAAGCTGCCATACTTCATTGAGCTTCTGCCTTGCCAATATTTCTATTTAATCGTTTATCCCAACTGATGATTTTTTCCCCCAACCAGTAGATGCCAGCTTTGGCTTACCAATATTTTCCCAGATAGACGCTTTACCTTTTCAAGCTCAGCTTCTTTAGACACCTTCTTGCTTTATTTATCAGTTTGTTCAGCATACAGCTATGCAGTATTTACCACGCCCCAGCTATTGCAGCATTGAAGTTACAATGTTCAACATCCCAGGCATAGTCCCTTTCATCATTTCTCTGTGATTATTTAATTAAAGTCTGGAAGGAGTTTAAAAATAAATAAAATCCTGTAACGGTGATATATACAATAAAGGATATGTATATAGCGCTGTTGGAATAACCAAGATATTGACCTAATCCAGAAAGTCAGGGAAGGCATCTCTGAGAGAAGATCACAGAAGGAAAAGTAGATCACCAGGTGGCTGCTGCAGAAGGTAGAGGTTGGGTAGGCTGGCTGGCTTCCCACCCCCTAAAAACCTTACCCAGGATGTAGAAAATAATTGTTCCTCTAAGAGTAACATTTAAGGTAAGAAGATTAAGATTTTCCTTCATTTTTCCTTTCAGTCCTCTGAATCCTTACAACAAATAGGTTATTGTGATGGTTAGTGTTATGTATCAACTTGACTGGGTCATGGAGTACCAAGATATCTGGCCAAACATCATTCTGGGTGTTTCTGTGGGGCTATTTTTGTATGAGATTAACATTTAAATCAGTAGACTGAGTAAAGCAGATTGCCCCCCCAATATGAATGGGCCTCATTCAATTAGTTAAAGGTCTAAATAGGACAAAAAGACTGATCTTCCCCAAGTAAGACAATTCTTCCTTCCTGACAGCCCTCAAACTGGGACATAGATTTTTCCTGCATTCAGACTTAAACTAAAACATCAGCTCTTTCTGGGTCTCAGACCTGATGGCCTTTGGACTGAAACTGCATCATCAGCTCCCCTGATTCTCAGGCATTCAAACTCAGACTGGACCTGACGTCATCAGCTCTCCTGGGTTCCCAACTTGCCAACCAACCCTGCAGATCTTGGGACTTACCAGCCTTCATAATTATGTGTGCTAATTCCTTATAATAAATCACATGAGCAAATTCTATATATATATGAACACACATATATGTATTTCTATTTCTCTGGAGAACCCTGACTAATAAAGGTTTCTAATCAATTTTCTAACACAATTTCTCATTCTGTTTTTATGTTAGCCCACTATGTAAAGAATGAAAAAAGTGAATTACTGTCGCAGCTCACACTGTGTACATTTTTAGAAATGATTCTGTTTTTGTGTGGAGAAAACACCTTGATGAATTCCTAAAGGTAGAACATAAGACCCTATTGGAAAATATTAAGGCAACAAGTCATTGTGGGTAAACTGCTTTACTTGAAGAAGGATTACTTTTGCTTCTGGGAAGGGACAGTAGGGATGGAGCAGAGGGAGGAGAAGGAGGAGAGAGGACTCAACACGAGGGAAGGGAGACTGGGCAGTGCAAGAAGTGAAGGGACTAGGAGAAGAAACTGGTCTGGGAACTGGAAAGAGTTTAAGAACCAGATGCCCCAGGTTCGCTACTAAGTATTCATATGATTCCACGGCAGACTCAAGTATCCCCTCCTCCTCCCAAGAGAGCCCAATTTTGTTCATGTTTTGGGTGGCCCTGCATTTCATGGGCCTCTCCCAAGACTCAGGCAGGAAATGTTGGTTAGTCTAAGCCAATCACAGTAATTATATTTTTTTGTTTCTGACTAGTTTAGGCTTGAGCATGCAGCAGAACCACGGCTCCTGAAAAAGTAGTTAATGCTCTTAAAGAAATACATAACACAGGACTCACCCTTTCTTGCCAAAACATCATTTGGACTTTGACAGACCTAACTTGAAAACTTCACCAATCCTGGAACTTTCCTCATAGCATTTCTTATGTGAGAAAAGAGGTTCTATTTTTCCATTTTTATCCAGCCTTCCTGTTATTTGCAGCAAAAGGCAACAGAACTGAAAGAAAGCTACTTGTCAGTAACCTGATGAAAGAAATCTATGAGAACTAGTGAAAATAAACTTGCTTAATATATTCCAGACTGAAAATTTTTATGACTCATAAAACAATTTTTTCAAGCAATTCTCCCGTGTTATCTACCAGGCTGTAATTTGTTAATCTATTTAAATATCCATTAGATAATAAAACTGCAAGATACTTATTATGTGTGTTTTTTAATGTCCCTGAAAAGTAAATAATGAATGGTATAAAAATCATTTTACATGGCAATTTTATAATATTGTGTATACTGCTAGCTAATAAAATCTGTGTAAGGACATGAAACTTGTCTTAATTCATTTTATTCCTAAAATTGAGTGGTCTGTAAGACTTCTCAGAACTCCCAAAGTGTTCTGATTCAATCTTCTTATACTTCTAAGTACTACTTCTCATTTTCTTTATTAGGAGCAGAGTGTTGTTCATATTCTATTAGCAATGTATATTTCCAAATTTTATTGGGTCTTATAAAGTTATAATAATTAGAAAAACAACAACCTCCTTGTGTTCTACATACAAAGCTAAACAATCTGCTCACATTATTTCATTTCAGCCTCACACCTTCCAATTTTCCAAATGAGAACCCAAGGTTTAGAGTTAGAATAACTAGTTCTAAGTCCTGAAAACAAAACCCAGGTCTATCTGTGTGAAAAGTTAGGAGTTATTAAACCGGCTAATAAATTAATTTTTTAAAAGCCTCATAAAACCAATGCAACTAGACGTTTTTTCTCCCAAATTGTTTTATAAGAGAATTTTCTCATTTATTTTAGGAAAAAAAGAATTTAAAAAACATGTAACCTGATCTCTTCATAAATATTTTTACTAATATTGATTTGTTTGTGGAATAAATGTAGAACAAAAATATTTCAAAAGTTTATTTAATATCACAATTAATATATAAAATACTACTGAACTTAGAGGGAAGTTTGTTACATTTATAGTTATAAATCACTATCTAGCTCCTCTGCATATCAGAAAATTCCATGATGTTTAATTTGATGTTGCTCTGCAGAAGTTCACTTAGGTATTTGGTCCACTCATCACTCACAATAGTTTCTCAACATTTTCTTTGAAATCTCTGGAGACTCAACTGAAATTCTCAACCAATAAGAGGACATTCATGTGGAAAGAATACCAAAAAAAAGAAAAAAAACTCAGACGTGTGAATTCTTAAGACATGTTACTGTGAGCTATTTTAATGAATGCTATATCTATTGTCTTCCACTGAGATTTTTCTCTAATTATCAAACAGATTATGAGAAAACTGAACTCTGTAGGAACATATTTATTACAAAGTCTGTAGCTCTTATGTAGACAGGTCCTGAACTATTTGTGTTGATAAAGTATAAATGTTGTATGTGCAAGAATGGTCTCCTTTTTGCTGCAATAGCAAAACTGATTCTGTTCATTTGATTCAAAATAATTTTTACACTAAATACATAGAATTCAAAGTTAAAATTAAAGCGTTCTTAATTCTTAGGTTCAACATTTTTGGTAAAAGGAGCAGTGCAATTTTAGTAGAAACAGAAAAAAGTGACATAGGTATAGACCTGTCAAAACAAAAACAATGAAACTGACTTGATATGAGTTATATTTAGTAAGTACATCCTGGTTATTAGAGATCACTATTTCATTTTCTAGATTCTCACAATTAATCCTTTTACTTATTTCTAATGTATTTCTTGTAAAATCTTGCCCATATATAACTACCAACCAAAGGTTATAAGAAACTGTAAAATAATATAATGTGCGAATTTACAGAAATAAATTTGAAAATAGAGAGAAAAACTGATGATATTATAGCAACTGATCAGAGACAGAAAAATAACAGGCACACTAGTTAAAAGTGTTTATATGGAATAATTAGGCCCCCAAGCATCCCCTCATCTTGCACAGCCAGGTGTAGCCCCTCCTCCCCACATGCATATAGGTCTAGAGGAAACTAAAATTCAATTCAATGAAGGAAAAAGCCTATGGGAAACAGACTCCTATATACCAGGCACAGCAAAGAACAGGGGTGAGGACTGCAGAGCAAAATAGGAGGATTAAGTAAAATTCTGAATATGAGACAGTAGAAACTTAATCCCTGTCTCTCACATTGCTCCAAGAAATAAAACAACAACAACAACAAAAGCACTTGGAAATTGAAAATAAATTTTCAATACTAGGATAAAACGTAAAGTTTTGAAAATCGGCCATAAAGGAAAACAAAAAGGCATATGTGGACAATAGAGTAGAAAAGCTGAAAATTCAAGGTTCAAAATTTGATTGGTAGAAGTTCTAATAATAAACAGCAGAGAAAATGCAGGGGAAGAAATTGTTAAAGAAACAATACAAGAAAGTTTCCCAGGACCACACAACTGAAAGAAACAGATTAACTGCCCAATATAAAGAAAAATAAGAAACCCACAAAAAAGGCACTTAATAATAAAATTTTATAACACTGAAGAGAAGAGCAAATATTCTAAAAGTTTCCAGAGAGAAATAAAGACACACAATGAATAAAGAATAAAAAAATGTGCAGAGGAATGTTCATAGCACCTTTATTCCTAAAAGCAAAGAAACTAGAAATAGTCCAAATGTCCATTATGTCCACCAATGGTATTAAATACCATTAGTATTTAATACAATGATAGTATTAAATATGGAAAATAAAAAATTGAGCTACTGCTACATGCAACAATATAGATAGATCTCAGAGACATATATTGAGCATAATAAGCCAAATACAGAAGATTGTGTACTATATGATTCCGTTTATACGATGTTCAAAAACAAGCAAAAGTCAGAATAGCAGTTAGGTTTAGGAATCAAGAATGATTTACCGTGAAGGACACAGGGAGCCATCTGGGGTGGCTGGAAACATTCTGTGTAAACTTGATCTCAGTAGGTAGCTCTTTCTGGACATAAAAATGCATCAAGTTCTACATTTAGGATTAGTGTACTTCATGGAGGATATACCTCAATAAACTTTGTTTTAAAAAATGAACAAAAAATAAGAATGGCATTGAACTTCTTGATAGCATCACTGAAAACAAGAAGATGGGATAATTTATTCAAAATCCTGAGGGAAAGTAATTTTAAGCTTATAATTCTATACCTATCAAAACTATCACATAATATCAAACATGGAAAACCTCAAATGTTACTTCCCACATACTCTCACTTAGAAAAAGTCAACAGGATGTGCTTTACAAAAATTAAGCAATGAGTCAAAAAAGAGAAAGACTCAAGATCTAAGAAATGGGATCAACATAAAGTTAAAGGATTTCCCAAAATGATAGAAAAATGAAGTGTCAAAAGGATAGCTATGTTACAGTCAAGGTTATGCAACCATCCTCATTATAATAGGAGGATAGGATAATAGCCAGAAAAAGGAAATTGAAAAGAGAATTCTTCTGATGTGTTGATAATGGATCATTGGAGAATAATTGCCAATAGGTAAATACAAAACTAAGCAAAAAAAAATTGTTTTAATGAGGCAATCATTATATTTCCCTTTCCTCCTCTTGTGAAGAACTTGAAAAGAAAATGGGGAAAATATCATAGTATACAACGTGGATCAGAAGTGAAAAATATTTACATAGTCATACTATAAATATTGAATACCAATTTAAAAGATAAAATATAACTATATTGGTAAGGTAGGCAATGAGAAAATGAGAGGAGGTATGTGAGTTAGATCCTCATCTACCATTACAGGGAGTCAATAGATAGTAATTAAATTGATAAGTGAAAGTGGCAGTTTAAGCCTATGCTTTAAAAATATTAAAATAAAATCAGAAAAAATTAAAGTGGTTGCCTTGGGGAACATGCTTAAAGAATTGTGGAAAAGAATTGCTGTTTTTGGTTATTGGTCTTTTAGTTCTATTTTAGTCTTAAAATATGTTGATATACTACTTAGTTATTAGAAAATAAAAATAAAAGATGAAAAGGTTAAAACCAATTTTTTGAAAGGAGTAAAGAAGGTTTTGCTAGATGGTTTTATGCGTGAGTTGCATATAACTTACTTGGAACAAAGTCTTCTTTTGTTGTTCAAACTATTTCAGGTGTAAGAAAGTACAGCAAGCTTTCTAATTCATCCTGACAATAAAACCTCCAAAAGAAAATTGTAGAAAATTTCAGTTATGAATCTAGTTGCAAATTTGAAATAAAATGTTAGCAAATTATTTACTTATTTTTCCCCCCAAAGCCCCAGTAGATAGTTGTATGTCATAGTTGCACATCCTTCTAGTTGCTGTATGTGGGACGCGGCCTCAGCATGGCCAGAGAAGCGGTGCGTCGTTGCGCACCCGGGATCCGAACCCGGGCTGCCAGCAGTGGAGCACGCGCACTTAACCGCTAAGCCACAGGGCCAGCCCAATGTTAGCAAATTAAATCCAGAATTATATAGCAATAATGTACTACAACTAAAAAAGATTTATTCCAAGATGATTCAACACCGAGATTTGATGTTGTTTACTGCATTTAAAACGTTAAAGAAAAACTAGTATGTGTATAACCACATGAGGAAAATGTGTTAGATAAAATTCAGCAGCCTCTTCTTAATAAAAAAATAAGTAAAATAAAAGTTGAAGAATACTTTCTAAACACAGTAAAGAATAGTTTCCAGAAACTAATAGCAAACATATTAAAAGAAGTAAATTGCTGTGAAATAAGAAATCAGAATAGGGAAGCCCATTAACGAACATTGTTATTTAACATTGTTTTAGGGGTGCTAGATAATTCAATAAGACAAGAAAAAAAGTCCTATAAACATAGAAAAGCTAGAGAAAAGAAATCATCATTATTTGCAGCTAAGGCTATATCTAGAAAATCTAAAAGACCCAAAATCCATTAATATTAATGATATGGTTAATAAGGTGGCATTGGGAGGCAGGTCTTCATTGAGTCTCATGTTTCTGCATGTCTTGCAAACAGAGGCACTGATAGCTTTTGTTTCAGACTATCTTCTTTTCAAGGATGGGTGTACAGCAAGTAGCCTTGGAAGATGGAGATGGTATCTCCCTCTGGAGCAGACAGCAGGTTTGCTTACTGTCTGGTCAAATAAAAATAACATCTCTCTCCAGAGAAAAAGTCAGACAGGTTTTCTTGCTGCTCATTATAAAAACCCAGGGTCTCTAAGCTCAGAGTTGCTCAGCTGTGATGTGAACTCACTGTGTGCAGCATCCACCTGGGCCACTCCAGGTCTCCCTCTGGGGAGAAAGGAGAACTGATGTGAACAGGAAGCTCCATGCTCCTTGCTATGCTGTGAGTAATAAAGTGCTTTGCCTCTGACCCAGGAGCTGAAGTTGGAGAGATAATCAGTGTCCTTGGTGGTGGTGACATGTAGAAGAAACAGGAATCACCCTTGTCCAGGAGACTAGTCATCACAACACCCAACAAGGCATCTTTTTCTCCCTCTTTCTGAAGATGTCTCAGTAAGTCTCAGCCAAATAGACTGCCCTGCCTACCCAGCAGTGTGTGAAAACAGGTAAAGCAAGGATCTGACAGGGAATTTCCAACTAAAAGATGAGCAAGTAGCAAGAATCACCAAATAATTCATAAAAACCGGCTCCATTACAGGAGTCAATTTCAAGAAAATGAAAAAGTACCCCTAAGAAAATATTTTGTAAGGCAAACAGAACAGGCCTTTAAAACAAATATACTGAAGATCCTCATATTTGTCAGACTATTTTTTAAAATCAAGTAAAGTGAATTAAAATTAAAATTAGATCATGAAAAGATAAAATTCAATTGGCTCAATACTTAAATGATCAGTTGAAAAGCAAAATATTGAGTTGGATGACTAGGCCAACAAATTATTTCAGAATGCCAAATAAAAGGATTAAGAGATTATTAAGTAAGAGGCAAGAGACATGGAAAATAGGTCTAGAATTCCTAATATACGTCTCTTAGGATTTCTGAGAAGGAAGAATAGAAAGAATGGAGGATAAACATTCTAAGAAATAATGGAGAAAATTATCCCAGTACTGAAGGAAAAAATCAATCCTCAGATTAAAGTAGTTTATCTAGTCTTGAGTAGAATTTAAGCACTCACACACACACATGTGCACATACCCTAGATATATCATCATTGAATTTCAGGATATTATGAATAAATGGAAAATCCTAAATGTTTTAAGACAAAAATTTTAAAAAATCAGATTGACAATGTCTTCTCATCAGCAATGTAAGAAAACAATGGAACAATATCTTCAAACTCTCAGAAAAAATAATTTAGAACCTAGGAATCTACACCAGACAAGCTATTAATCATGTGTGAAGGAAGGAATTATGAAAGATAAAAATGTATGATATAGAAAAAAATTAAAATTTCTCAATTAAGCCCAAATCGGGATGGAAGGTATGGTATTGGGAGTAAGTTTGTTTTTGATCTCCCAAAACCACTATGAAAAGAGACAGAGCAAAATCAAAGATGCATAAATCTAGGTGACAAGTTATCCCATGAATCCCCCAATTCAAGTGACAGGGACAAAACACTGCCGGCTACAAGACTACAAATGCATCTGCGCAGAAGGAGGCAGTGGGAACATGACTGGGCTTCTCCAAAACCGAGACACTCACTGCAAAGCTCCGCATGGCAACCTGAGAACAGCAGCAGAAACCAGAAGGTGATTTGCAGGATCCAGTTCACAGGTGTGTGCAAGGGACCATTTCACAAAAGGATGGTTGGTTTCGGGACCATTCGAACCTTAAAACTAGCAAAACAGAGCTCCATTCCAAGACTAAGCCTTAAATTGAAGAGAAATAGCTGGGAGTAAAATTCAAATTGAACAGGGCAATGACAATTGAAACAAAGGAAAATGAAGGTCCATATGAAAGTTGGGAAGGAAAATAGTGAAAGCAGATCTCAGGAAGAATGAGACTTGTTTTTTTTTTTCATCATTTTTAGAAGATGAAAGATTTCCAGAGCTGTGAGGCTAAAAAGAAACAAAAACACGAAAACCCTATCCTTGCTCACTTCCTCATTTCCCTTCTATAAGGAAAAGAATACATATGTTATAAAATAAACGAGGACCAGAAGGCAATCAGTCAAATGCCACGTAAATTACTCTAAACAAAAGGAGGAAAGGGAACAAGACAATAGCTTTATAAGCAATGCAAACATGTCAGAAAGACAAGCCCTACAGATAAAACTGTGACCTCATATTTTTAACGTAAGCTATGTCAGAAACTATGAAAGAATGATATAAATCCAAATTAGAAAAAACTCAGCAATGAAGATATTTAATAGTGTTGCAAAGAGGTGACATAATACATGAAAGAATTTTTTTTTAATTTCTTTAAATCATATCAAAAATGAAGAATAAACTAGAAGGACCGTACGAGCTGGTAGACATAACAGACAATGCCTTAAGAGAAATAGACAGAAAGGAGGAAATTCTTTAAATCTAAAAGATATGATGAGAGAGATAAATAGTAGTTGAAAGAAATGAATCGATTTGGACTAGGGGTAAAGAAAAGCTAATGTACATTTAATGAGAGTCCCCAAAGAGTAAAACTAATGCTAAAATTAATTAAAGAAAAGTTTTCTGAAATAAAAGATGACTTGAAACTATATATTAAAGAGTCATTATAAGTCTTTGAAGATTGGTCCAGAATGGCCCATATCAAGACAGCTTCTAGTAAAACTATTAGACTTAAAAAAAGGGGGGGCCGGGGGAAAGCCCCCTGGGCATCCAGGCAAAAAGCCCCAATCACTTATATGAAAAGACATCAGACTTTTGACAATATCTATTTATCTATAGAACTAAGGCTAAATAATGGTTATAAGGACTATAGTTTAATACATACCTTTACTTCTTTTAATATATCTTTCTTTTAGTTTTGATTTTGAAACCAGGTAAACATTCAAATTTTAACTTGAAAGTATCATTGCAAACCCATGATGAATTTATTTATTTATTTATTTATTTATTTATTTATTTATTTAGTGAGGAAGATTGGCCCTGAGCTAACATCTGCCAATCCTCCTCTTATTTTGCTGAGGAAGACTGGCCGTGGGCTAACACCCGTGCTCATCTTCCTCCACTTTACATGGGACGCCGCCACAGCATGGCTTGCCAAGTGGTGCGTCCGTGCGCGCCCGGGATCTGAACCTGCGAACCCCAGACTACCGCAGTGAAGCGCGCGCACTTAACCACTTGTGCCACCCGGCCGGCCCCTGAATTTATTTTTAAAAAAATTTTCTAGCTCTTTCCACTGAAAAGGCCTAGAAATAATCGACTCAGTGGCAAAGAGCATCCCTAACTCCAAGACTGTGATCCTTAAGTGTAGTTTCCACTATAAAGAACCAGGTTCCCCAGACAAATGGCTTCTTCCAGGTCAGGGGCAAGAAACGTACAAGGTGAGTGACCCTTGGCATATGAGAAAGAAGAAAGTTATCAAAGGCCACAAGGGTCGTGTCAAAAGGATTTAGAATCCAACCTGGACAAGCTTACTCTGGCTGAAGGTAGGACAATTAAACCACCAATAATGCCATTAACTATAATCAATGGAAACACAAATATGTTTAAATCTATAAGTTTATAATGATATTTTTTAAAACTCATTGTTCACATTCACAAACTTATTATTTTGAAAACTGGCAAATAAAGAGAACGCATCAAATATTTATCCTGACTTTCCTATAGAATCTAACCTCAGGGCAATTTTATGGGATCACCAATTACTAACAGTAGCTAATAACATCACATAAAGAGAAGAGCCAGCACCGATGGACAAACACACCACTCTGAAGTAGGCTTGCCAAATTTTTTTTAAAAACATTAAAACTGAGTCTGATCAAGCTCCTAGATCTTACTACAATTTACAGGATATAAAAGGGACAGAGAGGAATGTTAAATGGGAATGTAATCAGCAAAATCCTGGGAAACTCTATAGGACAAATTATGTAGGTTGTTTAATGGACAAATTGCAGAGGAAGAGAGAGAAGAGAGAGAATCTGTAGATTAAAGAAGATTCAAGATACATGTCAAGCAACTGGAATGATGGATTTATTTATATCCTAATTCAAACTGTGTGTGTGCATGAGAGATAATCTGAAAACATGAACACAATATTTGATAGAAATAAATTCTTATCATCAATATTTAGGTAGGATAGTATTGTTGCTATGTATTTTTTAATGTAACTATTGTTTAGAGATATAAACTGAAATATTTACATTAGATATTTATATTTGAAATGATGCGATGTCTAGAATTTGCTTTAAATAATCTGGAGAGTGTGGTAACGGGACATAAGTAGAAGTATGGATGAAATAAGACAGCCTATGTTGATAATTCTTGAAGCTGGATGATGGATACCTTAGATTCATTAACCACTCTCTCTACATTTGTATTTATTTGAAATTTTTCCCCAATAAAAAGTTATATAAGGGGCCGGCCCCATGGCTTGGCGGTTAAGTGTGGGCGCTCCGCTACTGGCGGCCCAGGTTCGGATCCCGGGCGCGCACTGACACACCGCTTCTCTGGCCATGCTGAGGCCGCGTCCCACATACAGCAACTAGAAGGATGTGCAACTATGACGTACAACTATCTACTGGGGCTTTGGGGAAAAAAAAGGAGGAGGATTGGCGATAGATGTTAGCTCAGAGCCGGTCTTCCTCAGCAAAAAAAAAAAGAGGAGGATTAGCATGGATGTTAGCTCAGGGCTGATCTTCCTCACACACACACAAAAAAAAGTTATATAAAATTGCTTTTTGGAAAAGCACAATGAATGAAATGTTTTTGAAAAACACAAAGAAAACAAATTAGGAATGAAAAGGGAACCTATATAAGGAAGATATTTTAAACTATAAGAACAAATGTATATTAACAAATTTGTAAACATTTAAATTAATTTCTCAAAAATGACTCAAGAATAAAATCTTTAGTAGATCATCTCTATTGAAGGAATTAAAACCATAGATAAAGATATAACCCCTGGAAATACTAGGCATGGAGAGCTTTATGGTAGAATTCTAACAAATTTTCAGGGAACAGAAATTTCCCATCGTATACAATCTCTTCTAAATCAAAGAAAAATATGGACAACTTCCCAAGTCAGTAACTTGCCTACCAGAAGTAATGCTATATCATAAAATATTAGGACTCAATTAAATCGAAGAAAAGACTGAGGTGCCCACTGTCAATGCTACTATTGAGCAGTGTATTGAAGTTTCTACAAGAAAAATAACCTAGGGGCATGAATATAAGACAGGAAGAACAAATGTCATGATTTGACAACGATATGAAAATCTTATAAAAGCAACTGTCAAACAATTAGAACAAAGAGTTCAGAAATAGAGATAACTGAAAATCCGCATAGTCAAATAAACATTTCCTTACTGATGGGTAAAATTGGAAACATGAGGGAGAAATAACTACTTTTAACACTTCATAGTGATCGAATTGTATCACTGAGTATGTGTTTCTCATTAATAAAAATAATTGAATTTTTAATATAAAAACAAAGCATTCAGTGCCTAACTAAGAAGTCCAAAGCAGAAGAAAAAAAAAACTTTAGATGACGTTGATGATAAGATTACTGGTATATATTTATGGGATATATTTCTAGCCCTTTTTGAAAATCAGAGTTATATTTAACCATTTGTTCTTTTTCTCTCCTCTTACCCATTCTCCTTCCACATAAAACAGGGCAAATAGCTGATGTTACTTAAGCTGTGCCCATAGACATTTGATAATTCGTTTTCCCCTTTTTTCTCAATATACAGTAATTTTCAAACTCTCCGATCAAGATGTCCAGTACCCAGGTATCCCCAAGAGATTGAGGGTAGGGTGCTAAGATTTTGCCGCAATCACAAAATGTCTTTGAATCTCATATTTTATCTTAAAATTCATTCAAATTTTGTATTATGAAACCTATTTTAATATAAAATTAATTACCTAAACTACTTAAAAATTTTCCCCAAAAACACTGTAGTATAAAGGACCACTGAGATGGTCCACATTAATCCTGTAGCTTCCTGCATCCAACTTGCAAACCCCAGGGTCAGAAGCCCTGCTTTTGTTCCCAGAGTTGAACCTCTTTTATCAAACAACGTATCCTGTTTTCTTCCAAAATCTTTCCCTTTTCCTATCCTCTCCTTCTAAATGTTTTTTAAATTGGTCTTAAATAAATGTTTGCTGGGTTTAATTTAGCGGAATATCTTTTCCTTGCTTTTAATGCTCCCAACAGCCTGATTATCCTAACCTGTAAGAAACTGCAGTTTATTTAGTCTGATTTTTAATGTTTTTTGGGAGGGGAGTTTTTGGTGCCCTTAAACAGCCTCATCTATAGCCAATTAAATGGTAAGCCAAGGCTAGAATCCGGATCTCCTAACTTCCAGTCTAGTGTTCTTTATACAACAGCAAATGATCTCCAAAATCATTTTACAAGGTGGGAGGAAAGGTTGACATAGTAGAAAAGGGCAATTAGTTTGACCACCTCTGGATACGTGGAGCAAAAGGGACTTATTAAAAGGACATTAAGAGCTCACAGAATTGATAGGAAGGCTGAAGATCCAGGCTTGAAAACCAGAAGGGTGAAGGAAGTCCTGGGGCGCTGGAGGTGAGAATTCTGGGGCATCTCTATCTCAGGGCACCAACAGTGTGGCAGATCTTCACCTGAATGAACACGTGTGCCAACCGCTTTTGTTTGCACATCCCAGAGAGGCAGCACAGCTGGTCTGGAGGCGTCATATGTCTACTTGGCTAGCGGAGGCCCACCCACTTGGTTCAGGGTCCTAACCCACAGTATCCTATAGGGAAGAGGACAATTCCCAATGAGGAAATAAAAGTGCTAGTAACAAGATGGAGATTAAAAAGTGCTGTGAGGCAGAAAAAATCCACCCCACTCACCCCGTCTGTCCCATGGAATTACTGTGATGAGGAAATTAGGTAATATATGTAAAAACGCTTTGTAAACTATGACAAACTCTACAAAGGCATTATGATTAAGTGTTACATCTTCTTCAAGGTAATATTTGAACAACTCCCTTTAATATCTTGTCTCTAAAGGTGAAATTTTCAGGCAGGCTAATGAAAGAAATGTTTTTCCGTGAAGAGGAACATTCCATTTGACTCTTCTCAGATCATACCACGTAAATACTTTAACCTGTAGTCATCTTACTGCTGAGGAAGGCTCTAAATACCCCCACCTGAAGGGTCATTGCACAAATAGTGCATTACAAATAATGTTCCACAGGTAAGACTTCCATCAAAATAAGGTCTTAGTTTTAATTTACAGAAGTCTTTCTAAATGCATTGAAGATCTACTTGAATTATAAGCCAAATTTTGCTCTAAAACAAAACATATTAAAGCAAAGCTTGTATTAGTCATCCCTAGAGCACTATAAATTTCAGAATGGTACCTGGAAGGGCTCAGCATGACATGAGTTAAAATTTCCCCTATGGAGATGAAAGAGTAAAACAACCCTTGTTTGTCTTTGATGTGTGTATTGGTATTCTGCTGCTGCTGTAACAAATTACCACAAATTTAGCAGCTTAAAATAACACCCATTTATTATCTCATGGTTCTGTAGTCAGATGTCCAGGTCGGCATGACTGGTTGGTCTCTCTACCCCAGATTTCACAAGGCCAAAATCAAGGTGTTGGCTGGGCAGGCTCTTATTGGAACGCTCTGAAAAAAATCTGCTTTCATGATGATTCAGGTAGTAGGCAGAATCCTATTCCTTGGGGTTGTAGGACTGAAGTTCCTGCTTCCTCTCTGGCTGTCAGCTAGGAGTCACTCAGCTCATAGAGGCCTCCTCCCACCCTCACACATAGCCGCCTACATCTCAGAAGCAGAAATAGCAGGTGGAATCCTTCTATGCTTGGAGTCTCTCTGGTTTCCTCTTCTGCCCCATCTCTCTGGCTCACTGCCTCTTCTGCCTACCTCTTCTACTTTTAAAGGTTCCTGTGATTACATTGGATCCACCTGGAGAATCCAGGATCCTCTGTCTTAAGGTCAGCTAATTAGTAACCTTAATTCCATCTGTGAAGTGTCTTCACAGCAGCACCTACTTAGTGTTTGATTGAATAGCCAGCGATGGCAATCTTGGGGGGACATCTGTAGAATTCTACCCACTGTGATATGTCTTTAGGTAGTGACCAGAACTTTAAAAATTGGAGTGATAAAAGTCATTAAATTTCTGTAAAGCATCACAAGTCGGTAATTAAGGGTGACTGTTTCATGAATCACAATCAGAATTGGCCCAAAATAGTTTACAATTTTCAAAGGTGATCATGAGACCAATATCATAATTTATAGTCCCTAGCTGTATCAAAAATTGGTGTGACCAGTAATGATCAAGTTCAGATATTTCTTTACATTTCTAATAATAAGATATTCCTTAAAGATTTCAAATGGACATGTTCAGTCATAACTCATATCTATTTCTTAGATGCTAGCTTATCTTTAAATTCCCTTTCCATTGGGATGGGATGTAGTTTCTAGGGATTTGAGTATATTCAAAATCCTTGTAACACAAATTCAATTATATTTGCATTCCAATCCTAAACAACAATTAGCACATAAGGCAGAATCTAGACTCCTCATTTTTCCCACATGGAATCTTTAATACAGTCACAAACCCACAGGTTAATCACTAAATCAGCAAATATTTATTGAAGACCCATGGAGCAAACAGTACCATTTCTAAGCTCTTAGGATGACACAATGTATAGAATCAGAGAAATTGTTCCTGCCCTAAAGGATTTTAGAAGGCAGGAAAATATATGATCAACATGAAGAGTGTGTTCAAATAAATATCATGATGTTAAAATGAGTCAGGAAGGGTGTTGGGGAATGTTATTGAAGGCTACAAAAGAAAAACATTTAATAGGAAGAAGTTTCTTTGAGTAGGTAAGTCCACAAGTGATTCTGGGACAGATTAATTCTAGCACCACAGATCTAAGGCTGTTTTTCAGTATGTTGAGGGCACATTGAGAAGAGAAGAACCATGGAGAGGTAGACAGCCACAACTGATTTACAACTCTGTGAGAGCTGGCTGGGAGAAGGAGACTGTGTGATGGAAAACTTTCAAGGCTATTATTAGAAGATTGTATTTGATTCAGAAGACAGTGGGACTCTGACAGAGTTAGGAAAAACAGAGATGTAATCAAGGCAGCAGGCCTGAAATAGAGATTTACCACACAGTGCAAAATAACTTCAAAAAACTCAACTCTGAAAGCAAGCAAGGAGGAAGATAGAATAATCTGGTAACAATTTACCAGTGGTCAAGGGATTCTGTTGTGGTGATGGTGGAAAATGATTTGATGGTTCTAAGTGGAAACAGTGAAAGCAGATGGACTTAGAGAGGTGGAGATGGAATTAGAATGTGATGCTAGAAAAATATCATGATTAACCTGTGGTTTCAGGGATGCTTATTTTGTAAGATGTTCAGCAACTCTTACTAACTCTGAGATGAGTTCCATTTGTTTATTCAATGGGTCTAACATATTAAGGGCTTGGCATTGTACTCTTCCTATGTACAATTCACATTATCACGTTAAAACAAACACTTTACATGTATAATTCACACTTTTCATATTTAATCCACAGGGAGTCAGACAAGTCTTCTCAAAGTAAGTGACTGCTGAACTGAGACTGAAAGATGGATAGGATTTAACTGCCTCTTAGAGGAATAATGTAGTCAAATCCAGGTATTAGAATAATCCTCCAGGTTGACCAGTGGACAGACATGAGGAAGCCTGGATTGGTAGCTGGATGACCTGTTAAATATCATCAAGGAAAAGAGTGATGGTGGCTTGAACCACAGTAGCAGCACTGAGAATGAAGAGAGGGAATTGAATTGAGAGATGTTCTGGGGAGAGAATAAACTAAATTGATGATTGGCTGGAAATGGAGAAACAGTGAGGAAGAAGCAACTAGCAAGAATAAGCCCCAAGGGGCGACTGATTGGTAATATTTTCTCCTAAAAATGTCTAGGCCGCTTTGGCTCTTTCCTATTCTGTGGCGTTGAGCTCTGAAGTCTCAGCCAAGTATTTCGTCAGGAATTTTTCTTTTAAGAACACTTGAACCCTAATCCGAGCCACCCCTACAGTCTACCTGGGAGCAACTGGATTATCACTATTGTTGAAGGAAAATATGACTTAATCTCTTCATAATTAAATGCCACCTTTATTACCCACATGGATATTGTTTCCCTCATAGTAACATCTCAGATGTGTACGGTGTCTTTACAAAACATGGACACAAACAGAAGCTCTTTTAATCATCATAGTAACATGTTAATACTACCTCTGTTTTACAGATGAGAAAATTGAGACCCTAGAAGAACAATTGCTAAGGCCACCGAGCTAGCATATGGCAGAATGAGAGTCTGATTCTAGATATTCAGATCTCAAATCAATTATTTTTCTAACAAACAAATATTTTAGGCACCCAACATATGGCACCCAACAATTTAATTCTCCACAGTAACCATGTTATTCTAATTTGGGGTATGGATTTTTCCCCTTCTTTTATGTGTTTCGAATCCTTCCTGGCCTTTTAATTAATCTTTTATGTGGTTTAATTATGTTTGCTTTAAATCACTTTTTGAAAAAGGTAGGGTATCATAAATAAATTAATAAATAGATTGTAAATCTGAGTCTTGCCAATTCCCTTGGTAATAACAAAATTTAAATCACATTTAGGTGACAAAGAAAGCAAGCAAAAATATAGATATGAACCAGATTTTCACACATCTTCAATAAGACACTTGTTCATTTCTGCTAATGACGACAATTCCCCAATTAAAATTAATCCTAATCAAGAAAATAATTCCTACTGCTCCCACTTATAACCTCAAGTACAGAGGGTCCGTCCATCTCCTCTCTCTATTCAGAAACACTCAGTGAAACTATTTGGAGGGTCTAGTGAATCCATAATTTCAAAAGGGGAGAAGGGAAGAAGCTAAGACACCAGAGGCAAAGAAGGTAAGGAGTTGATCCAAATAGTAACACCCATCCTCCACCCATCAATAAAACAAATTATCTATTTACTTGCCCCAAATCACTCTTCTGAACTATGCTGTATGTCTTATATGTCCTTTCTCCTTTCGCATATTTTTACTATCTAAAATTCTACCACTTACAGATTATCATTATTAGTTAATACCTCTTTTTTATAAATGTAAATATTTCCGGGACTCGTTCATTCAATGAATATTGACTGAAACCTACTATGTGCCAGGCACCATGCTAATAACCATGCTGGTGATATATAGCAGCAAAAACCTAGACATATTTGGGAATGATGGTATGTGATCGGCCATTCACAATTAGTAAAAATTATTTAAATTGATTTGCTTTTTCTTTACTGACATACACATGAAATTATATTCATTGAGGAAAAAGACTACTGTGTATATGGATAAGGAGAGAAATAAGTGGTTTGGGAACAAGATCATCCTCCCCTCATTAGAAGTGGGCTAGTTACCAATTTATTGTCTCTTAGCTCCAAATTCACCCTTCACCACCTGCGCTGTGATAGTGGACTGGACTCTAAGCATTTCTCCTTCACAGAGGGTATGATGTTGAGCTTTGTCAGTAAAGGCACTGAAGAGATATTGAAGAAAGAAGGGGCTCTCCATACTGGTTCCGTGTGCTGTGCTTATAATACTTATTATTATTATTTTTGTTTTTGTTGCTTCTACAGTGTCGTGGGTATGTGTGAGATGTCTGGTGCTGCTCTTTCTCAGAGTTTACAGTCCCTTGGTGACTTCACAGCTCTGGCCAGGGTCCAATGGCCACCTTCATGCAGTCTTCCCAATGCAAACACCACACGCTCCTGGCCCCATGCCCACACTCCATGTTGTTGTTGGAGCATTCCAACTCCCTCTATATACCCACTCGCCAGCCTTGGCTCACCTACACCCCAAATGGTTACAGCCCTTGACTTGCCTGTACCCCCAGAGGTTGTTTCCTGGCTCTCCAGGGACTGGATCTGCTCTGGCTTGGGCGATCCAGCAGACCTCTCCACCATCCAGTGGCTGCAATCACACTTTATCCAACAAGGTCAGAAATCCAGCCTGGGGGAGGGGACACCCCCTTCCAAGTGCGTCTTTTCTTGGGTCCTCTCCTTCAGGCCTAGACCACTTTCAGAGTTCTCCTTACACCTTTATAATAACTCTTCTATCATAGCTTACTAATACTTTATATTGAATTTTCACTCTTTAAATTACTGTGTGGTTTCTGTCTCCTGACTGGACCCAGGCCAATACAAAGGGCTTTTGAGGCAAGACACCTGGAGAGCGGTCGATGGTAAAAGAAGAAAATAAAAAGATGCCAACAAAAACCTTCACCAGTTGCAACAGTCACACAGAGCTAAGCCCAACCTCAGGAAACGAAAAGAGGACTCAATTCTCTTCCTTCTCTCCATCTGCATTGTCCTCTCCCAACTGGCCCCTTGACTTTAGGACTCCAAGCCAGAGATTAGGAAGGGGTTAGCCTTGGAATCTCAGTCTGTTTTTGTATCACATTTACTTTGCAAAACTTGCTTCAAGTTCCGTGCATTCAAATTATAAATAAACTTTTTAGCGGGGAGAAAAAAGACACTAAAATGTGGATATTCCTCATTACCATTATCGCATTATGAAAATTGGATTTCCATATTAAATTGTAAAATATCAAAGCAAAAGAAAATTGACAAGACAGTATGGGCCAGTAGAAGGAACGCAGATTTTTGCATCATTTCAAAAGTGTTGAACCCTGAATCCATTGCTCACCAGATGGTGATCTTGAGCTCATTAACCCCTGGGAACCTCGGTTTCCTCAACTATAAAATGGGAAGAATAACATCCACCTCATAGATTTGCTGTGGGAATTACATATTATCATGTAGCCAAAGGACATCGCACACAGTGGCTGCTCAATAAACATTATTTGCCTTTCCCCTTTATGTGTGTGTGTATATATATATGTCTTAATGAAATTTATTATTTTCAATCTGAGAGAGGACACTTATTTTCCTGGGATCTACTAAAACACAGGGACTGCTGGAGGCAGTGTTTCTTCCACCTTTACAAGTTTGCCTTGTGAGGTTCACCCTTAAGGAGCAGCAAGTTAAAAAGAGTTCAGCTCCTTTGATGTGGCCTCTTCACGCACAGCCTGAGCCAGCTGACACTGCTGATGCTGGCTCTCAGAGCATCTAAAAAGCTTGTATCAAGGAGGTCCCTCTTCACCTACAGGGTCTGATATTATTTTTTGCTCCAATCACAGCATTATACATGTTTTCTTTAATTGTTTTGAGTTTAATAAAATTTCTGTTTCATATAGGATTATGTAACTTATGTAAGTGATAAAGAAGTTCCTGTCTTTCCTACAATGAAGTGGCAATGAAAAATATGTAAGAAATGTTAGTCAAGAAATGCTCAGAGACCTGGCTCAGAGCCCAATTAGGATGCAACAAAGATATACATAACCTAGTTAAGCTAAAGAATCCTTAATTAAGCTACTGGAAGGCCAAAGGTTTTAAAGTTCAAAGGATATGTAGACTTCTGTCAAATTCCTTTCAAAGAAGGCAATAGGAGAACTTAAAGAAGTCATAGAGAGTGACAGACATAAATAAAATTGTGAAGGAAACTTTAACACAACTGAAGCAAAAAAAAGTAATAATATTCTGTGTAATATTCTTTTGTGTTTATGCATTGACTTACGTTTTGTGCTGAAGGGGTTGCATTGAGTATTCTTAAAAAGTGCACACAGATATTATTTATTAATAATTATGTTTGGGTTTGAGAAGTTATAAATAATTACATTTTTGAATGACAATAGTCCATAGTGGATTTGAATTCTTAGAGTAAATCTGCATCCCTTGGAATCCCCAAATGTCAAGACTGCTCTGACATGGCTTACACTGCTCCTGGTTCCAATTCACATATTCAAATTAGATTTGGCAGGGCTTCATAGCATTCTTATGAGCTTTTACTTTTTTGCAATAACTAGTAAAGATAATAATAAGCTAACTACCCCCTGCATCTATTTGGTCACTAAGTTCTGTAGCTGCTGCCCTCTCTCCATCCTTGCGTCCAATTCCTCTTCCTCCACAACCACTGACTCCTTTCAGATTCTGATCCTCCAGGTGGACTGTTTCAAAAGCCTCCTATGATATTTTCTTGTCTCCAGTCCCCTCATAGTCAGAGCCATCTTACTAAAATACGTCTATTTATGTTATCCCCAGCTTGTAATCCATCAATGGCTGTCCATTGCCTAAAGGATTAAGCTCAAACTCTTTAGCGTATATCTGAGGCCCTTCATCCTGTGGGCCCCTCTGTCTTCCCATCATCACCTCCTATTTCTCTTCCAGAAGCTTTCCATGCCCCACACTGAATTATTCCACCACGCTTGTGCATCCTTGCTCGTACACAGGCTCTTCCTTGCCTGGGAAAACCACATAATCTTGCTTCAAGGCGAGCTAGCAATTGGCACTGTGTCAAATTAATATTAATCTAGAGAAAAGACTGAAAGCTTTGCGGGGTAAGAGCTCATCCAAATAACCATCCAGCAGTTAAGCAGACCCATCTCCTAGGAAGCCACTTAGTGACCATCTGTTGTTACATGAGCACAGCCCTTGGGAGTCCCACTCCTCAACTCCAAAGAGCTTTTCATAGAATTCCTTACAACTACAATCAGTGCTCTCCCTGGGAGGAGTTCTAATAAATAGAATTTCACCATCTTTTAGTCATCAAGTGATGTTTTAGCACACCATATAGAGTGGCACCCTCGAAAGCTGCCCATCTGATCAACCTCCTTATCTACAATGACAAATCCCCAACCATCCTTCAAGATTCAATTAACATCACATCACCTCTGTGACAATTTCCCTAACCCCCAACTCTCCAGCAGAATTAAACAGACACTGTAAAAGCAGATATATCACCAGTGCTTTATGATTTCTATTCTAAGTGGTTTTCAAATATTATCTCACTTTTTCCTCACAAGTTATGTGCTGTTATTCCTGCCTCATTTATAGGTAGGAGACCTGCCAGGTAGCTAGTAAATGGTAGAGCTAAGATTCAAAGTCCAGCCCTCAGGTTCCAAAGTCCTTGCTCTCAGGCTGTCTGCTTAGCTGTATGCTCAGTTACTTTTCTGCTCTACTGCCAGCGCCTCTTATGATTATCTCTATTATGGAGGCATCTAATCATATAAGTATTTATTTACATGTTGGTTTTCCCTCTAGATTTTAAGGTCCCTAAAAGTAGGGCTCTTACACATATGTATAGCTCCAAGAACTTACTTGGATTTAGTACATAATAGACATTCTCTAAATATTCATTGGATCATTAATTAATCAATCCACTATCATAAGCAAAGCCTGTGATTGGATCTTTATGTTAAGAATCCAAGAGGGGCCAGCCCGGTGGCCTAGCAGTTAAGTTCACGCACTCCACTTCCCGTGGCCCAGGGTTTACAGATTTGGATCCTGGGCACGGACCTACGCACTGCTCATCAAGCCATGCTGAGGCAGCGTCCCACATAGAGCAACTAGAAGGATGAACAACTGTGACATACAACTATCTACTGGGGCTTTGGGGAGAAAAAGGGAAAAAAGGAGGAAGATTGGCAATAGATGTTAGCTCAGGGCCCATCTTCCTCAAAAAAAAAAATCTATTGCACTTAGGAAATTACATTTAAAAAAAAAAGAATCCAAGAAAAGATATTCTACATATACTAAAAGAATTGCATTTCACATGGGGTAATTGAGAAGAACAGAGTATTTGGTCAGTTACATCTTCAAAATCAAAGCTAATGGCTAAATTATATTTGCTAATGTTAAATTCAATTACCAAGTTGCATGTGCAATGATAGGATATTTTCTAAAGCAACCTTTATAATGCAGCCTATAAAAGCATATTAGTAAAAAATATTTTCGGTGTCATCAATTGATGAAAAAAAAAGTAAGATTATTTTCTGATAATCACTTCTAAAGAATTACTACCGCACAAGGATAATTAAGGCCAACCAGGGAGATAAAAACCTTCAGATTCAAGATGTGAAAAAATGTCAGAGGGTGTGAAACAATTGTTTTAATTTTTTCTCATTTGTAAATTCATTTTGTGCCTCCAAGTGCAATATAAATTATTTACCAAAATTAGCAGTAATCACTTACAGGGACAAGTATAAGCAGATTCACACATGAACCTGTGTAGTTGCTCTATTTGCATGTAAACTGTGCTAATGTCTAATTAGAAAGGTAAGCCATAGAAGTAAACAATGCTTAATGTTGTAAAAAATCCCCACTCCCTCCCTTCTTCTGATTTAAGGAAGAGATAAGGAGAAAAGAGCCAGTGGCACAAGGAAAACCATATTCTTATCTGAAAACATCTTCAGAAACCATATTTCAAAATAGAATTATGTATGATTTGACTCCAGTTTCTAATTCTCTGCATCAATTATCATTCACGTTTATGAAATGTGCTAGAAATGTTCTTTTAGACTTGAAATATACTTTAGGCTTCAAATAACTATAATGTTATTATAGACTTGAAATATGTGAGAAATCTGAACCCAGGCCACATACGCTTTATCTTATGAGGTTGAGATCCTCCCTTTCCCTCTGTCTAAGCTGTTGGTCCTGTGTCTCTCCTCAAATGTTAGTCATGGTCTCAGTGCTTACGTGATTCTCTTGGACAAGGACAAGGGCAACTTGCTAGCCAGCCGATAGGGTACCATGAAAAGTGTCTTAACAAGCTGAGCACTCCAGTCCATTATTTGCTAATTTATCTTTCTTGTTCTATCTGCTTTCAACAGACCCTCTCCCCTTTTTTCAACCCAAGACAGGTAGGAACGGTACCCTGCCTGGGCCTGCCTATCCATATGCATTCCTTATTTAAGGGTTAGTGCATCTTTTACCTGAATATAAATGCAAAGGACTTGGAATGATGGGTGCTGTCCATATGGTGTTGGAAGCAGATCTAGGATGAGATGATCCTTTCTGAAATCAAACTGGCATCAAATTGCATTACTTCATGGCCCCATCTATAAATGACACTGGGATACAAGCCCCACACACTGTGGTCAAACCTTGGAAATCTGTTATAATAACAGCACCTCCCTTGCCTGTTTCTCAGGGTGATGCCCTGCCATAAGGTGATCAGTAAAGGTGGTCTTGAAGAGATTGTTAGTGTCCCCGATGCACTCTTGCAGATGAGAAACTGAAGATGTCTGACGTGTTCTTGGCAAAGCCTAGTTTCCAGTCTCAGATGCAAATATAGAAATCTAACCCTTATCCCACATTACATATGCCTTGCACACACTGGAACTTGATGAAGATTCTGCGTTAAATGAGTCAACAAAAATAACTATTATTATTCATTTTTTGCCCTTGGATGTCCCTTTTCCATAGCCATTACATCTTTGTGTGTCTGCATGTGTACACACACACATAAACACATACTCTGAATGTGTACAAATGCATAGTTTATGTTGGTGATATTTTTGGTGGTTAAGCTCTTCCTGGTGACTATCATTCTCAGACAGTATAACCTCAAGTTCAGCAAGCCACATACATACAAGGGTTGGTCGACACTTCACAGAGCCAATGTTAAAAGCTAAGTCAATTTATAAGCGTTGCCATGCCCGCGTCTTCAACTTTGCCTGTAGCTGTAGGCTAGACTGCATTTCAATCAGTTCGAGTTCAGCTGTCTGTTTTATTACACCCAGGCCAGTAACACTTTGGGGATTTTTAGTCCCTTCAATGACAAATGTCTATTCAACCACTGCTGTGAGCAGCAGCCCACAATGCAGGTCACCAAAGGACAACAAACTGGGGAGGTATGTCAGAGAAATGTTCAGAAAAATATCTCCATGGGTGTCTGCAATTGCCTCTACCTTCAGTCTTTGCAATCTTTGAGAAGCATGTAAAGTTTTTTGCAAGGCTTATTTAAAAAATCTGTACCTTTAAAAAAAAATATCTAGATTGCCTAAGACATTTCTAGCAAAACTTTATACAAATTTAACTCATTCAGATGACAAAGACAAGATTCTTATACTACCTACTGTGGTGGTTGGTTGAGTGTAATGTTTTTTTAATACAAATCAAGAAAGTCTATTCACAGATGCTACGCTGAGATTCTTATTTCACACAGCTGAAGTAAATGTCCTTAAGTGATACAATGCATCAGCAGTGCTTAGCAAGATGCTGAGAGAAATTCACCTCCATCGTGTTGTCACTTAGCCAACACAATTGAGAGAAAAAGAAAAACACCTTCCTACGGGAGAAGTATCAGAATGCTGATTCAGTAAAGACACTGAGCGTAGCCCTAGTGTATTTTTACCTCAATGCCTGTGCCCTTTGTCAAGACCCAAGCTACACTGACGGACCCGAATTATCTTTGTGAAGTTCTTTTATTACATAAAAGAGGTGGGAAATTTTCATCAAGTCTCATCAATCAACTGAAAACTTTCTGCCGACCCTAGATTCAGCTCCATCTGTTATAAAATTCCAATTAATTTGTGCAAGATACAAATTTTATTTATCTGAAAGAAAGTTTGTGCAATTTTAATTGTTCACTTTCTCTTGTGGCCCTCCCACCACAGAATTCCACCTCCAAATACATCTCGTGAGAGAGTTTAGCAATAACTTTAACAATAGTTAAAACAACAAAGTTTACCAATGACTTTCGATTTGCTTTTCTCAATTCTTATGCCTACAACACCAGGAGTTAATCACTTGACAACTAATATCAGAACATCAAGAGAAAAAATGTTTTTAACGTCTGAAGCCTTTTTTTTTCACTAGTTTGTGACGTGCATACTTTTTCCCATATCTCTACTAAATAAAGCAGGGTATTTTCCATGTTAAGGTTTACCTAAAGGACCACTTGGCAGAACTCAGGTAACCAGATTTGTCTCCATCAAACCCAGGTAAACCTCAGCCTTCTCGGAGAACAAGCAAAGATGGTTTGATTTTCTAATATAAAATTTGCAATGGATATTAAGATTATATCCAAATCAATACTCATTTAATACCACATTTGTTCCCAGCAATAAATTTTTTTTTTAATTTTTTGTTTATTCCAGTAACATTGGTTTATAACATTGTAAAAATTTCAGGTGTACATCATTCTACTTCTATTTCTGCATGGATTACATCGTGTTCACCACCCAAATACTAATTACAACCCATCACCACACACATGTGATGAATTATCCCTTTCACCCTCCTCCCTCCCCCCTTCCCCTCTGGTAACCACCAATCCAATCTCTGTCCCTATGTGTTTGTTTATTGTTGTTATTATCTACTACTTAATGAAGGAAATCATACGGTATTTGATCTTCTCCCTCTGACATTTCACTTTGCATAATACCCTCAATGTCCATCCATGTTGTCACAAATGGCTGGATTTCATCGTTTCTTATGGCTGAGTAGTATTCCATTGTGTATATATACCACATCTTCTTTATCCATTCGTCCCTTGGTGGGCACTTAGGTTGCTTCCAAGTCTTGGCTATTGTGACTAACGCTGCAAGGAACACAGGGGTGCATGTATCTTTACGCATTGGTGTTTTCAAGTTCTTTGGATAAATACCCAGCAGTGGAATAGCTGGATCATATGGTAGTTCTATCCTTGATTTTTTGAGGAATCTCCATACTGTTTTCCATAGTGGCTGCACCAGTTTGCACTGCCACCAGGAGTGTATGAGAGTTCCCTTCTCTCCACATCCTCTCCAACACATGTTGTTTCCTGTCTTGTTAATTATAGCCATTCTGACGGGCGTGAGGTGATATCTCATTGTAGTTTTGATTTGCATTTCCCTGATAGTGATTTTGAACATCTTTTCATGTGTCTGTTGGCCATCTGTATATCTTCTTTGGAGAAATGTCTGTTCAGGTCTTTTGCCCATTTTTTAATTGGGTTGTTAGTTTTTTTGTTGTTGAGATGCATGAGTTGTTTGTATATTTTGGAGATTAAGCCCTTATCAGATGTATGGTTTGCAAATATCTTCTCCCAGCAATAAATATTAAAAGGAGCCATTGAATGTTAATAAGTTAGAGTCCAAAATGAGTATATATATCTGGAAGTGTTATAAATATGCGTACTGTGTGTGTTACTCAGTATTTCCCTTTCATGGTCTTTTTGCCAGAACTTGGCAACACTTCAAACAATTAGGGAAAGAAGAAAATATCTTTAGGGAATGTCCTTCAATAATATTTTGTTTGAAGTTGCGTGCAATTCAGTGACACGGTTTTCCCTTATTAAAACCTTTGCAGGACACAGTGCACGAAGCTCCTATTCCTACAAAGGAACATGTCTCCATGCTCACATATCACTACATTGTTTAAAATATCCCTCTTTGTTGTAAATTTAGTTAATACTTTTAAAGAAAGCTGCGGACCTACTACTTTAAAAGCATGGTTGAACATCTGAAAACTCTTTAACATTCCATTTTGAGGTGGAATTCCCCAAAAAGCAAGTGAATTCTCATGAATCAAGCATGTAGAGTCTGAATTATCCTAGACTTTTGACTTCAATACTCTGTGTCTCCCTTTACTCTTATCCTAAGTCTCCCCCAAACCACCACTTTAACCCTTAGAAAATTCCTTTCTCCCTCAGCTATCTTTTGTCATGGGAGAAAAACACAAGCTAATAAATGAATTTGTTCCATATATTAGTGATTAATATGTCACAACTGTCAAGGACGTTTGCCTCGTCCATGTAGTTTTTCAACAAATATTATTGCACTGCCCACTCTGCTACAGATTTTGCTGCTCGTGGAAAACACAGCCCTGAGCAAGTTACACAGAGTTGATCCTCTACTGAAGCTATAGTTACACACCCTTTCTCATTCCCAATATTTTTTTTTTTTTTTTTTTTTTTGCCTTTTCTTCATTTTCTCTTGGTCATCCTTGCCAGGGGTTTTTCTATGTTGGTAATCTTTTTCAAAGGAACAGTTTTTACCTCCATTGATGACATCCATTGAATATTGTTTTCTATTTTATTAATTTTCGAACTTCATTATTTTCCTCCTTCTGCTCTCTTTGTACACACCCTGCTGTTCCTTTCTGTAACTTGTTGAGTCAACCGCTTGATTCTTTAATTTTCACTCTTTCTCATAGACATACTTGGAGGTTGTACTTTCCTTCTAAGAGCTGATTGACTTGCATTCCGCAAGTTCTGATTTGTAACATTTTCATTAATTCTTTGTTTTTTTTGAGTTATTTAGAAGGATATGTTTGGGGCCGGCCCCATGGCTTATCAATGAATTGCGCGCGCTCCACTACTGGCTGCCCGGGTTCGGATCCCGGGCGCGCACCGACGCACTGCTTCTCCGGCCATGCTGAGGCCGCGTCCCACATACAGCAACTAGAAGAATGGCAACTATGACATACAACTATCTACTGGAGCTTTGGGGAAAAAAAAGGAGGAGGATTGGCAATAGATGTTAGCTCAGAGCCAGTCTTCCTCAGCAAAAAGAGGAGGATTAGCATGGATGTTAGCTCAGGGCTGATCTTCCTCACAAAAATAAATAAGTAGATAAATAAATAAATAAATAAATAAATAAATAAATAAATAAAACTGTTAAAAAAAAAAAAAGAAGGGTATGTTTTATTATCTTATCATTTTGATTTGGAGTTCCTAACTTTATTGGTTAGAGAATGTGGTCCATATGATACCGATTCTTTGGTATTTGATGATACTGTTTTGCAGCCCAGTAAGTGATGTTTTCACGGCATGCTCCATGTGTTTGGAAGAACAGTCTCTAACTACGGGCTACAATGTTCCATAGATGAAAGTTGCCCACTGTTTTTGTTTCAACTTCTATGGCTTTATTAAATTTTTGCCTTACATGTTAAAACATCCCAGATACATGTATTCCAGAAAGATTGTGGATTTGCAAATTTCCTCTGGAAATTCTGACAATTTTACATCATAAAATTTGAGGCTACATAGCTGGCTACATACAATTGTAGAATCATTATATTTTGTATGAGAATTATTACTCTTACCATTATGTAATAGTCATCACTATTCCTAAGAAGTTTTTGCCTTCGAGTCTGTTTTGTTCTGTTAATATAGCCACTCTACCTTTTTTCTGGTTGGTGTTTCCCCTGAATGTATTTGCTAAGCTCCTTCACTCTCGTTCTTTGTAATGATATTTTAGATGTGCTGCTGATAAACAGCAGTTTTTGAAAGAATCTCTGTGTTCTAACTGGCAAGTTTTGTCTATTTACATTTACTGTGATTACTGATACAGTGAGGGATATGAGTTTCTAAAGAATGTAAAGTTTATATGACAGTGTGGAAATAGCACAACAAATGGAGGAAAATAGGAGAAAAGGGGGAAGAAGGTGAAAAGGTAAAATAAGTTTGGTGACTGCTTCATATTGTCCACTCAGATAGCCTAGAAGTATGGTCGCCACAGCAATAGTAAGTCTCCTTATCGTTCAGCTTCTCATCTTTAATATAATTCATGACTAAAAGAAATAAGGGTCCTTGAGGGAACGTCTGAGTAAAGAAAGTACAATAGGAGCCTGGAATATCTTGTTCTGCCAAAAAGCAAGAACATTTTCAAGATTAATGGAGTCTGTCAAGAGGACACAGGAGCCAACTTGAAGGGGCTCTTCTATGGCCAGAATTATGTCAATTAGAGCATAAAAAGAACAATGATTGTAGTTGATTGAGCCACTTGGCATCTATGAAAATCCAGATGTCTATAATGACACTAAAAAAAACAGAAAGTCAATAAAAATCATTTGTTATCAATTGAAGCCACTCTTAACTCCTTACTCTGAAAAATATAAATAAAGGGAAAAAGCTACGCATTTACTCTGCCTTTCAAGAAAAAACTTTATTTTAGGATAACCAAATACTCTCAATTGATAAAACAATTATATATAATATAATTTTATTAATTATTTTATTAAGATAATATATTTAGAAGAAATGATGGAATTAGGAAATTATCACTTTACAACCTTAATTGATTCAAGAGAAGATTATCAATTACTTTTAACATTAAGTAAATGGTTAGTGGGGAGCTGAATATCTTTTTGATACCAAAAGAGCACTACAGTCACAAAGAAAAACAACATTGGATTCTACTTAGGAAAAAAAATCAGCTCTAAATGACATTTTTTGTAACAAGTAAGCAAAATGAGTAAGAAGAGATATCAAAGAATTATTACTACATGTGACAATGTTATTTTGGATATATAGGGAAATGTGCCCCTTTTTTAAGGAGTAATCTGAAGTAGAAAGAAATAAAATAATAAAATAATGCCTGTATAAACAAAAAGAGGTATATCCATCACATCTTTATTTTTCTGTGTTATCAATTTTTTCTGTTATAGGAGTAGCTCTCAATTCTTTAGAGAAAAAAGGGTTATTTTATGCAAAAATATATAGACATTCTATTTCTTCTCTCTTATGGTAGTCCTTAAAATTTTATATACACCATAAAATGTGTTCAACAAATAAATATAATAACGTGTAAAGTTAATTAGTTTCTCTACATTCTTCACAAACAATGCAAGACCCTAGAGAAAGCTTTAACACTAATCCTACTCTTCTGATCTTACATGTTATTGTTACTCTGCATTTTAGTTAAACTTTGTGTTTATATCCACTAAATCAGGTGTCATCATCATCATCATCATCATCATATTTAGATTTTCCACATGTTTACATTTGGCTGATTTATCATTGCTTCTTGTATCCCACGCAAGAGTAAGTTCACAGTTCTTCTTCCTATACTTTATCCTTTGATAGTTCTTTCAGTATTGTTCCATGAGTGGTAAATTCTCCCAGTGTTTTTTGTCTGAAAATGTCTTTTTCTAACCTTTTGTGCTTAAATCATAGTTGAGCTGGGTATAGAAATCTAGTTGAAGATTATGATTTCTCAAAGCTCTTTGGAATCTTATTTCTTTGTTATCTGTTTGCTTTAGTTGCAATTGGGAAGTGTGCAGACAATTGATTGTTATTAATTTGTAGGTATTATTTTTTGGTGTTCTGCTTTTGTCACTAAATATTTCTAGATCTGAAGTTTTCTTTATCTTGCTATGAATTCATTGTGTGCCTTGAATCTGAAAAGTCTTGTCTTGCATCAATTCTGCAATATCCTTAGCATGGTGCCTTGGAACTTTACCTCTCCCTCATTCTCACTAATTTCTCTTTCTATATCTGCTACTTACTATGTTGAAACTTGTCCTTTTGTTCTCCGTCTCTTAATTTCTCTTTCATACTTTCTATCTCTTTATCCTTTTGTACTGAACATTGCACGATTCTTTCAAATATATCTTATAGTTCATTAATTCTATGTTCAGCTGTTTAACCTGTCTTGTAGATTTTTCATTCAAAGACTATATTTGTAATTTCATGAAAATTTATTAGTTTCCTTTTCTAATAGGGCAAGTCTTTGTACATACAAAACATATTTATTTTATATTTCACATTACAATCCTTTTATCTCAAATTTTTGAAGTTCAATATTCTTGTTTATTTTATATGCTGAATTTTACCCATGGTGGACTGTTTGATCCTGAGTTTTGAAATATTGTATTGTGAGCTCATTATTTGGCAGAGGGGGTCTTTATCAATGAAACCTCTTATGATCTGGATTAGGAAGTATTTCTAATGATTTTTTCCTTTACTAAGAGCCCCAGGGCTATCACTAGCCTAAGACCATTTTATGTTACTCTCTCAGCTTAAGGATTTCCAGACAATTCAGAAAAAATAAATTCAGTCCCCAAATTAAGATGAGGCTATGCTTACCAATTCCCAAAGCCCAGACTGAGACACACAATCATCTTTATCTTCCACAGCTGGTATGCAGAACTTTTCTGAGATTCCCTTTCACCAAACACATTGCTCATTGAAAGTCTTGGCTTTTTAAAGCTGTAAGCTATATCAGTTCCACCTCTCTTTCTTGCTAAGCCTCAATTTCTCTTATCTCTCTGTCAGCATTTCTGTGACAGTCAAACACTCCAGGGTTGTACAGTTTCAGTTCACACACTTGCAACAGTGGTTTTCATTTCCTTCTTCCTTTTTGGTTCCTATATCATGCTCCTTTGTAGTTTAGCTCTATATTTTAAAGAATTTTTATTATATTTCATCCTGCACTTCTAGATGTTAGTTGAAGGTAAGTTTTCAGATTATCTAGTCTGCCATATTGCCAGAAATTGAAGTACTAATTTTGTTTTTCTTTTTTAAACTTAGGTGATATAAGTTTTTGTCACTGCCTTTTAACGTTTTTACTTAAATTCTAGCAGGAAAAAAAATGAATTTATGCATACTAACACTTGAGTCTTCTTTCATGAATGTCTCCCAGGATAAGTTATCTTCCTTTGAAATTTCTGGTGAACAAAGCTGCAAAATCCTCTACTGTTGTTTCCTTGACCTACATTTGGCCAATAAATTTATTCCTGAAAAAGGAAATTTGGCATGGGAAGCATTGTTTTCTTTCATTTGAAATGTTCCTAGTTTTCACCTGTTAATATTCATTATTGTCAGCTTTAATATCTTTGATATTGCTGTCTTTTCTATTCCTCAGGAGTTGTACTTGATTTGGCTCTTATTTCTTAGACAGCTTCTTATGTGCCTATATGTTCTATTCTTACCTATCCCACTGAAAGTTCGGCTTTCTATTCTCTCTTTAAGTCAGTGATCCAGGAAGCTCTTTTCCTCTCCTGATTCCGCTAGTGTACCTAAATGCCAGGTCTCTCATTACAGCATCATCTCTTCCTCCTAATCCATTTCTACTGGCCTTGCTGCCTCAGACGTAATATTTTAATTTCTTACAGTATACATTGCACTTGTTCATCACGATGTGTTCAAAATCCTGCTGTTTCTTTCTATAGAATAGTACACGTGTCTCCCTATTCCACTTTAAGGCACCAATACATTCTTTTTTGGAGACAAAGAATCTTCTGATGCTAGAGTCCCTGATGTCCCTACTCTCTTTACTCCATTCCCTTCAATCTCTGCCTTGTGTGTGTACCAATGTGCACGATTATTACCTTCTAGATTAAATTTCCAGAACTCTGAATTCAAGATTTCCCATCAATTACAACTTCTTCCTTTTCTTCTTCTTCCCTCACCCTCAAATTCAGGCTTACAGACTACCTTAACATAATGGTTAGTTTGATATTGCCAAATAAAAAGTTTAAAAAGCTAATCACTGGTACTATATTCAGAAAGATGCCTCCAATACACATGATCAGCACCATTCCAGAGCCAAATGGGAAGGAATGAAATATATATAATCATCTCTTTTTCTTCATACCCTATCATAATTACATATGCAGGATTATTCCTCCTCATCCCCATCATATGCACAAAATCATTTTTACTATCTTTTTTCTTTAATAGATAAGCATTGTCTAGAATAAAAGCAATTTCCATACCCTTAGCTGTACCAGGGGAGTATCTTTGAGAGCTTTAATAGGAGGAGATCCAGAAGACAAATCAATTAATAAGTGTAAATTATAACTAATATTTGACCAGCACCATGCTACCAAGGGCAGTATTCCTGCCCTAGAGGGTCCTACAATTCTTTTACTGAGAGGAATATGGAATGAGAGAAAGGAAAATGAATTACTGCAAGAGTGTGTGTGTGTGTGTGTGTGTGTGTGTGTGTTTAAGCAAATAGAACCATGAATGACAATCAGAAATATTTTCAGGAATTTAAAATAAAAATGTACATAGAAAGATAGTTTTGTTTTGATTCAAGAATCCCCAAAACTTCTAAATACTTTATTGTATCTCCTTCCCTTTTTCTTTTCCATGATACCTTAAAGGAGAACATTGAGTAAATTTTTAAATGGTTTATTGTTGTGGAAATGAAGCAAAACAGGAGCCAACCATTATTTTTTGAAAAGCTCATTGTTACTGAATTCGGATACCTACCCATACTATGTCAGTCACTTGAGGCTAAAAGATTATTTATTTTTTTCTAAAATTGATTTTTGTCATGTGGGTATTCTTTGAGGACCTGTGACTATAATTCATACTACCACATTCAAAAGATGCAATTGAAAGGCTGCTGTGAACACTACCTTAACTTCACAGCTCATCAATGAGCACACATTCTCAGAACCTGAGCATGTCCCAGCATCCAGAATCCACAAGGTGGCATTAGTGTTCACTTTTTTTTTTTCTTTTTAAAGAAGTTAATTTTACGACTGTCACTTAATTGTCTTCTTTTAAGAAAAGGAAAAGATTTTTCCTCTACTGAGATATTTCTTTATATGATTAACAATGATTAATTTTATATTTCTGAAAATACTGCAAATAAAAGAAATTACTTGCCTACACCTTGTTCTTTGCATCTGTTTTGAAAGGTGATCACCTCATTCCTCAACCTTCTGTATCTCTCTTCTGCTATAAGACTTTGAGATTCCGCAGACCAGTATGGTCACCAGTAGCCACATGTGCAATTTAAATTTAAATTAATTAAAGTTAAAATTTTAAATTCAGTTTGTCAGCTGCACTAGCCACATTTCATGTGCTTAATAGGACATGAGGCTAGTGGCTGCCATATTGCACAGAGCTGATATAGAGTATTCCTATCACCACAGAAAGTTCTATTGGACCGCAGTGCCTGAGGAATGATGGCTCAAGGAACTGAATGTATTTCCAGGAACTGATATATACAAATAGTACCCCCTCATTGATATCTTCCCCGTCACAATTCATTTTGAAATGGAAATACAGGTGAATAGAAGAAGTTAAAATGTAAACTTTTGTACACCTTTGTGGACAGCATGCTCTAGAAACATTGCTGCTTCCTTTAAAATATTCACATGGGGGCCATGTGAATAGTGCATACTTTTGGACATCTTCAGAGCTGCCGTTGGTATCCATTATCTTTTTTTAACTCTACTTATATTGTTGAAGCCCAGCATGGTCATGGTTTTTAGAAACACAAAAGCAAAATAGTAGAGCTAGAAAGAAATCCAGAGATCATAGATCCTGCCTCTTTGTGTGATTCATTAGGAGACAGGACCACAGAATGAGGCAGAAATGTAACAAAGTCCCCTAGTGCAGGGTAGGAGAAACAAATTCCATTCTAGTTGGTCTTGGTTGAAATTTACTATACTTAATTTTCCTTTACACGGAAAATGAAGGATTGGGAAAGGTTATATGCAAATTTACTTTGGTTTCTAAATTTCTCTCTTATATCATATTTAGTGTTAGGAATTAAAGGGGTTTCAAATACTCTACCTTGAGTATTAATTTTATTCAAAGATTTGAGAAGGAAAAGTTAAGTATTTTGACAGGTAAGTGACTTAAAAATTATCCTTTTATCTTTAAAAATGCAGATATGTTACAGAGGAGATAAAACATGAAGCAACAAAGGAATATTATGCCTATAGTGGACTATTTGAGATACACCCCCAAATCCCATCAGGAGTTCTCATTCATTCTTTCTGCCTTTAGGGCAGTTTTTACACATTCGAGAAATGCTTTAATAGGTAACCGCACATGAGTGAAAGCCATCCAATGACAAGGTTGGAGACTCGACTATGGCTTGATAAGGTCTACAAGTCCAGAAATTTCATTTTGTTAAATCCATAATAGGGTTAAAGTTAGTTCACAATAAAATACAAAGTAAAACTGTAATGCTTAATAGTGATGATGGTGGTAATTTTTATTTTATTTTTATTTTTATTTTTTCTGGTGAGGGAGATTGTCCCTGAGCTAACATCTGTGCCAAACTTCCTCTATTTTGTATATGGGATGCCACCACAGCATGGCTTGATGAGAGGTGTGTAGGTTCGAGCCCGGGATCCGAACCTACGAACCCCGGGCCACAGATGCAGGGCGCAAACTTAACCACTGTGCCACCAGGCCAACCCCATAATGGTGGTAATTATACCAGAAATCTGGGCTAAATAATTACTAAATTTTATAAAAACATATACTCTGAGCTTCCTGAAGCTAAGTAAAAAGTAATTAGAATGAATGGTATCATTCCCATTTTGTAATAAATGACAAATAATATTGTCTAAGGAAATTAGACAAACATTTCCAATTTCCAAAAAATCAGATGGATCAAATGCAGACGTGTTTTTATAAGGAGTGTTAGGATTATGTAACAAACACTGTGTTTAATGGCAATTTTATAAATGATGCAGAAATATTCTTCATAAAGTCATTTCTTAAGTTGACCTTAGATAAAGTGAAAAACATGTTGCTGTATTGGAAATTTGCCAAATCACTTCTACAGAAAGTTTAACACTAATATGTCCCGGGTATGTAGCATCTGAGAGACCTAACTTGATAGAAGGATAGATCTCAGAGACGATGGAGAAATGAATGACTTCAACGATCACTTCTTTTTCTAATGGTAAGTGCTTTATTTTTTTATTTTGCACATTGAAATACCACCATTCTGTAGGAAAGCATATTATACTAAAAGGAGTGAGTTCAGACTATACTTAAATATCAGTTGTTGAAAATAGAGACCATACAAAAGAAGCATTTACAGAGGTGTTTTGTATCCCTGAAAAGAAACAGCCAACAAATATTATTTACCCAAGAGCTTATTGTAAGTTGAGACTGAGAATACATTGTTAATTCTTGTCTTAGATTTTCAAATGGTAATGGTGATTATGTACTGATCAGTAGATGACTTTTTTCTTCTTGATTTTTTTTAATTGTAGTAAAAAACACATAACATTAAATTTACCATATTAACCATTTTAAGCGTATAGTTCAGTAGTGTTAAGTATATTCACATTGTTGTGCAACAGATCTCTAGAACATTTTCATCTTGCAAAAATGAAACACTGTATCCATTAAACACTAATCTTCTCTCCTCCCTCACCCCAGCCCTGGGCAACCACCTTTCTACTTTCTGTTTCTATGATTTTGACTTTTTTAGATACTTCATGTAAGTGGAATCATATAGTATTTGTCCTTTTGTAACTGACTTGTTTCACTTAGCATAACATCCTCAAGGTTCATCCATGTTGTAGCATGTGACAGAATTTCTTTTTTTTCTAAGACTGAATAATATTCCATTGTATGTATATACCACATTTTCTTAATCAATTTATTCATTGATGGAAATTTGAGTTTCTTCCACTTCTTGGCTATTGTGAATAACACTGCAGTGAACATGAGTGTGCAAATATCTTTAAAATCCTGCTTTGAATTCCTTTGAATATAAACCCAGAAGTGGAATTGCTGGATCATATGGTAATTCTTTGTTTTTTTTCTGAGGAAGATTAGCCCTGAGCTAATATCCATGCCAATCTTCCTCTACTTTATATGTGCGTCACTGCCACAGTGTGGCTGACGAGTGGTGTAGGTCCATGCTCAGGATCCGAACTCGCGAACCCAGGCCTCTGAAGCCAAATGTGCTGAACTCAACCACTATGCCACAGGGCCAGCCCCTGGTAATTCTATTTTTAATTTTTTGAGGAGAATCCATACTGTTTTCCATAATGGCTGCACCATTTTACATTCCCACCAAGAGTGCACAAGGGTTTCAATTTCTCCACATCCTCATCAACACATGACATTTTCTTTTGATAGTGGCCATCCTGATAAGCAATGATCACTTCTATGTTGCTCTATCAAATATCAACTGTGCCAGCCAGACTTTTGACAGGAATATTGTACAAGCAATTCAAGATGGAGATTGCTTGGATGACCTGAATTACAAGATAATAACAGAATTTTAAGGGTTGCAATAGTCTTAAATCTATACATTTAATTAATTTGAAATGGTGTAATAATGGTGAGTAATCAAATAGTGGTGCATAGTAGTAGTCTTCGTTGATGTGGTGGTCATCGCTGATGTAGCATAGTGCTGTCAGAAGAAGACAGTGTGGGTTTCCTAATTCTGCTCCTGCTACTATCAAGTTGTGCAACGTGGGAAAACACTGAACCACTCTGAGCTCATTTTCCATATTTGTGAATTAGGAATAACAATATCTACCACATTGCACATTGTTGGCATGAAGATTAAATGAAAAGATGTATGTAAAGTGTCTGGCACATAATATGTTATCAACAAATGTTAGCCTCTTTTCCCTTAATCCTCAAATCCATTTCTCATGCAAGTTAATATACTGAGAGATCAAGACCTGAGTTTTTAATAAAAGACTGATAGGATGTTTCAGGAGACATTCAACAGCTACTGTCATTTTTAGGAAGATTTTTTTTATAGCAGTCTACACCATTCAACCTGAAGCTACCATACATGAAGTGGAGTTTACTACCCAAAATAAGATTTAATTAATGCTTTCTGAGGAATTTTCCTTGTCTTTAACTTTAGTAAAAGATATTAAATCAAAAGGACTAGCAGGAGTGAATTGTTCTGGGGTCTCAAGAAACTAGGTCTGAGAATCTATGCTCATAAGCCTAGATGGACATAGAGAGGCCTCACACTGATGTTTTTGGTAGTCCACCAGTCCATTCTATTTAATAAATGTGATCTATTTTCAACAGAGCAGCCAGAGGGATGTTCCTGAATCATAAGCTAAATCACGTCACATCTCCACTCAAAACCCTCCAATGGCTTCCAACTAGAAAGTTGTTAAGCCGTAGATGGCAGGTATCTTTGTCTGTTTTGATCACTGCTATCAACTAAGCACATAGAATAGTGCCTAACAGATAAGAGGCCCTTAATAACTATTTGTTGAATAAATACATAAATGAGTAAAGAAATCATTGAAGTGGTCGTATTGAGAGAATTTCCATACAGTATCCCTGGGTTCTGCTTTCCAGGCCTTCCTTGACTTCTAACCAAGGTATCTGAAATGGAATCAGGAGACCAGCCAGTCCCTGGTGATGGAAGTTGTTGCTTCCTCTTTGATGTTTGGATCTACAATCAGTACAGATGTCTCTCTCAAAAGATTGCTTCGCCTGAACACAGTAAGCTCTTTTTAACTCCACCCCTAGAAGAGAGACCTCACTCCAGCTCAGCCTCCAAGTTAACATAAAAACTCAGGGGAGGATGAGCAAAGCTAGGTCACATTTAGTACTTTCAATCCCATCTAAAATACTCCTCTTATAGATGGAGGCAAACAGGATAAGTTGCACAGTCAATTATTGATAGAGTTTTACTCCTTCTATTTAAATAAGGTTACCCCAAAACTTATCTTAGAGGTTTCACTTAACTGTCGTGAGTTGTAGTTGTGAGTTTGATCAAACATTTCTCTCTTTGGATAAGATATCATTGCAAAAATAATGGCCTACTGAGAAATAATTTTCCTAAACCAGGTATTCTAGCAATAGAATTTTATTAGAACCATTTCTATTCTTAACATTCAGACTCCTAAAATTACCGTGTCAATTAAAGGGTGCCTTGGACATATAATATTTAACCAGCTCTCTAGTTGAAACTGGAAAACTGGACTTTTACATGCTCACTGGCAATAAGAGAGAGAGAGAATGAGAGAGAGAGACAGAGACAGAGACAGAGAGAGACAGAAGGAGAGAGAGAGAGCTCAGAACTGGTTTACCAAATAGTCAAGTCACGAATTAGAAATAGATTCTCACTGGTTTGCAGTCAGATAATTTAAACATGATCTGACTGATATTAATTCTAATCAATGTGACTAAGATGTCCTGGACTCACCTCAATGTATGTGACTGGCACATATTCTCTCAAAGACTCAGAAAGAAAAAAACGTATAAGGAGAGCAGAAAGGTAACTAGATAAAAGTATCGACGACTCAAATTTTTAAAAAATGGACTTATGCCTTAGAATATTGTTTTCAAAATTGAAAGTGCATACATATCACCTGAGGATCTTGTTAAAAATGCAGGTTTTCATTCAGTAGGCCTGGATGGAACCTGAGATTCTGCATTTCTAATGAGTCCCAGATGTTGCTGATGTTGCTGGTCCACACATCGCACTTTGAGGAACAGCATTTTTGAACACGCTGACAAAGAGCCTAGTTCCCCAAGTTGAGAAAGAAGCCATCCACACAATGTAGTGAATGCCAGAAGTGATGTTAGGAGGTCCTTGCGTCATCATTAGTTCATTGATGGGACCATGATCACATGATGGGAAGAAATCATTATTTTATTAGCGTGCCAAATTCAAGCTTCCTGCATCTCCCAAGTGTCAACCATTGATGCTGAGTCTGGGGTTGTTGCTGTGAGTCTTTATCACTTGCATTCAAGAGCTACAGGATGAGTCTTGTCTTAAGGACTTGCCACGTTTATAGGAAAAGGAAACAGAATCACATGCAGCAACACTGTGTAAAACTCAATGATCAGAGGGGGCCAGCCTGGTGGCATAGTGGTTAAATTCGTGCACTCCACTTCGGCAGCCCAGGGTTTGCAGGTTCGGATCCTGGGTGCAGACCTACGCCCCGCTTATCAAGCCACGCTGTGGCGGGCATCCCACATATAAAGTAGAGGAAGGTGGCATGGATGTTAGCTCAGGGCCAATCTTCCTCAGCAAAAAGAGGAGGATTGGCAACGGATGTTAGTTCAGGGTTAATCTTCCTTACGAAAAAGAAAAAACAAACAAAAAAAAAGCCCAGTGATCAGAATAATTGACATGGATAGAGAGAACCTGAAACCCAATGGAAGAATAAAAGCTCTGTTAGAAGTTCCTCTGTGGACAGGATTTATGTCCGCTCAGCCTTGAACTTGAGGAAAACCCCTGAAATGTGATGAGGCGCATGGAAGGCCTGGGGATGCTCTGCACCACTTGGAGACCTGCTGCAAGTTGCTGCCGACTTGCCTCCTCTGGCTCTGTGGTCCCCCTGCCTCCTCCAAGCACCAGTGCCAAGAACCATGCTGGGCCATTGTGAGCATCCACATCTCTCCCCAGGGCATGTTCAGCATCAGAGGCTATGCATTTAACAACACAGAACAAAAGAACGCAGACATTATGTGAAAGAGCTGGGGTGGAAATACCAAACAAAACCACTCAAAAAAAGTTCTTCAACTTGCTGAATATTCAATACTAAATAAAATTCATTTACTTTTGAGCCTTTCCTACAGAGTTCTCTGGCGTGCCCTGTTGTGCTGCATCAAGAAACAAAGCAAAGGCAGAGGCATTTTCCTAACTGACTGAACAGAAACATAAGTTGGAGTAAATGTGAGTATATCCAGAACAGCAAATCCATCCACCTACAGTAAAAAGAAGACTCATAGACCTTTGAATTTAGCAGTTTCAAGGTTTGACTTATTTAAGTAACAAAATATAATTTATGTGCCTTATAATATCACAGTTCTAGACAAAATGATTTTGGCTATGACACATCAAACTGAATACTAAGGATAAAATTGACTTATTCTTTATTCAACGATTGTCAAGGTCAGTATGACTTGCCTGACTATTGAAACACGTGTTCTGTGGGCAGAGTAGGACATTATATTAGATTGAGACCTATGAGTATTGGAGTGAAATGAGTGGGAGAGATTGAGGGCCTAAGCAATGTAGTTAGGGAAGAAAATATAAAGAAAGAAAGACAGAGGCAAGGACTTAACTTTCGGAAAATTTTACACTTAGGGATGGGTGGAGAGAGAGGAGCCATGAAAGATCCATATAAGGAGTGATCAGAGCCTAACGTATCGGCACAGAAGCCGAAGAGAAGAGAGTGGCTCAGGAAAGGGATAAAGGTGTCCAACAGCATTAAATATTCAAGAAAGCTCAAGAAGTATGAGCACTGACACAAGGTGATTGGATTTCACAAGCAGCTGGTCATCATTTTACCCTGAGTATGTAGCTTAATTAGAATCAATGAAAATGAGATTAGAAAGGGTTAAACTTGAAGGATGAAGTGTTGGCAGGGAAATGGAGGAGTTTAACCTTATATGAGAGAAGAGTAAGAGGGAATAACAAAATTAAGGTTTTCGAGAGTAGGACGAACACATTTATGTCAACATAACGGGGAGGGGATCCATGCCAGACGGCTTCAGTCTCTTAGTCGTAGTAGGTGGTAGCAGTAACATTTCTGAGACGGGTAAGTGGGACTGGAGCTATAGGATGGCAGAGTTGTTCTGAAATAATTGGGAAATTAACAGCAGAAGAATACAAAGACTGCTGTGCAAAGACATGGTATAATTTAGTACTAAAATTATCTTAAAATTCATTTTATAAAAAACACTGCCTATTTCTTTGATTCCTTGAAATTATTAGTTTCATCCCTTGGAGTATATCCTTAGAAAATAATTTTTATAGAAAAATCTTTCTAAACAAATTTATCTTATTCATTTTTCTGCACCTATCTCTGTTCAGCCAGAGTCAGAGCAGTCAACATGGAAATAAACATGGCAGAAAAGAGGCCTTGGGAATGTTCCACTCCAGCCAATGAGCCCATTCCTTGACTCACTGAATATGCAACACTATAATTATCACCCACCAGCTTCCCTACTCTCCATTCCTCAGAGGAAGAAAACACATAACAATCTTGTAATCCTCCCAGCATTATGTAGCCAACTCGTGATAGATAAAAACTGCAAAGTCTCTTGTTTTCAGACCTAGTTCTCCATCTGTACCTCAAGCATATCTCTCAAGTTAGCTAGAACTCTTAACAGAGACCTGAGTTCACTTAACATTTGATCTATTTGGTAATCAGTCCACTTAATAGTAAAATCTAGGAGGATTCACCAAAGCAATGTGCCATCATTTAAAAAATATTTAGTATATTCAATAATAGTGCTATACAAAACAACTCAAAAAATTATTCTGTTATTTTCTGAGACATAGAATTGCTAAATGGACTCTCTCCATTACCAGTGGTAATGATTACCAATTCTTCACAGACCAATTCTTGGTTCTACTTCACAAGTAACTTGCATGTGGTTATATTATCTTCATATAAAGATTTGTCCCTGCTCCCATAGTCACCAAAATGTGTATTTGTATGTGAGTGTCAACATTGGTTATCATTGTCCCTGGGCCACCAACACTCATTTGGTTAGAATCCTTTGTGATGAAGTATGCAATTTTGACCTGTTTAAGAGTGTAATCTAAATAAAATGGTTATTGTCTCTTTTGTGTAAAGCTAGTGGCCTATATGGGGACTAAGCCTACAAATTTGGACTTACTAGCATTACGTTCAAACTTAGGTAGCTCCCATGGGGCATTACTACCCAGAAATATTTTTAGTTATAAATCAGAATACAATCTCATGATAATAAATAGGTGGTGTTGGAACAGGCAGTGCTCTAGCAAGATTTCAAACATAAAGCAAGGAGACAGGATCAGGGATTGCAAAACAGGGGAGATACTGGTGTATAACAAACGTGTACAGAGGTACATAACCAGAATCCTGGTCAACAAAGAGCTGAGGGTCAAAAGCCAGAAGTCCAAGATGATTTGTGCTGGTTGATGACTCAGAGCAAAGCAACGAGGAAAATGCACAAGTAGAAAGTATGACAGTAAGAGTTAGAGAAGCTTATCTTCTTCACAGGCAGCAAGGGGAACCCGTCGTGAGCACAAGTCCCACCAGAACCAGGAAGTTCCTCCTAGGGAAAGTATCAGTTTTTGGTGCAAACAAACCACCTTAGAAATTAATGGTTTAAAACAATATTCATTTGTTAGGTCTCATGAGTACATGGGCCCATTGGGCAGTTATTTCTGATGATCTGGGCCAGGCTAGGCTGACTTTGCCTGAGCTCCCTCATGTGTCCGTGATCAGCTGGAGTGTTGGTCAGGAGCTGGCTGGTCTTGGCTGGTTTCACCTCAGAAGACTCAGCTCTTTTCTAGGTGCCTGTCTTATCTCTCCCGCAGGTTAGCCCGGGCATGTCCTCATGGTGAGGTACAAGAAGAGAGGCTGTGCAAGCACTTTTTCAAGCCTTTGCTCACATCTAGTTTGCTATCATCCCATTGACAAAAGCAAGTGATGTGGTTAAGCCCAGAGCCAGTGTGGGAGGGCACAACCAAAGAGATGATACAAACTGGAACCATTAATGCAATGAATATACCACAGTAAGGAGTCAATATCAAGGCATTGATAGTTCAGAGCTAAGTAACTAGGACAGGTAAGTGCTTATACCTTCTGATAAAGAATAGCCTGGAAACTGACACATGGATAGCAAGTATTTAGCTTGTAAATACTTGCTCAAAAGTAATTAAAGAAATAAAGACCATTCAAATCCTGGCTGCACATTTCTACCTGCTAAGGTTTAAGAAGGCAGTGTGGGAGATTTAGGCTAGATATAAAGAAAATCTTGCTGACAATGAGAGTTGTTAAACACTAGAATGGATTACTAAAGGAAACTGTAATTTTCTTTTCTTTTAAAGTGCTTAAAGTCAGACTAGCTACCTAGTTATCTGGTTTGTGTTCTTGGATGGAAGCAGAAAGATGAACTAATTGACCTTTCCGAGTCCCTCCAGACCTATTCTTGTCATGCTGAACCTATTCACACAGTGTGAAATAGGCTCTAACAGCCTGCCTTTTATTTCTACAGTTAACACACATTTATCGCAGACCTTCTCTGTGCTTGGCACTCTGCTTGGTGCTATGTAATCCCAACCTTTAAGGAGATCATAAGCTTTGGTCCAAAGGTGGAGCAACAATGCTCCATCTACATAAGTGTTAACTCATAGGGGCAGTAGAAGATGCTATTTAAAACAGTGAATATCTTCAAAGGACAAAGGCTGCTGTGAAAGGAAAGATCTCTTGCCCTGGCTCTCTGCCTATCTTTTGAGCTGCCCAAGGGAGCAGAAGATTCTTTTGTTCAACTGAGCCCATTGATGGGTTCGAGACACACAAAGGGACTTAGAGCAGAGTTAGAGGTTAGGGGTGGGAGAGAGCAGAGTTCTCCGCATAATTAAGTGAGAATTTGTGATTCTCTAGAAAACCTAGGTGAGAATGGGGGTGGAATAGAGATGGAATGGGAAAGGCGAGAGTCTAGGCATTGCAGGGGGTAACACAGCCAGTGAGAAATCCCTTGTTCTGTGGTGTCAAAAGGATATCTAAGAATCGAACAATCTAACTTCAAAGAATCTAAAAAGAAAGACTTCTATCCAAGCAAAATAGCTAGTGTAGACTCATCTCTCCCTGCTAAGTGCAATGATAAACTCTGGAAACAACACAGGAGAAATTCAAAGGAGAATTTTGAGAGGTGGTAAGAGGAAGGTAAACTCGCTAGAGAGTCAGGACTGAAGAAACAACATAATGTCAGGGCATCTTACAACCTCCTGCCCAACTGAAGAAGGTGACCCAGGCCTGGCATTTTCCAACCCCAAAACTAACAACAGGTGGCCCAGGTAGTCCTAACAACAACGGGATCCACCAGGAAGGCTTAATGACCCTAAATGTGTGCACACTGAGCAACAGAGCCTCTAAATATATGAAACAAAAACTGATAGAGCTGAAAGGAGAAATAGACAAATCTACACTTATAGTTGGGAACATCAACATCTCCCTCTTGGCAGTTGATAGAACTACGAGACAGCAAATTAACAAGAATATAGAATATCTACACAATACAATCTAATTGACCTAATTGTAACACTTGAACACTCCATCCAACGATACACGTTTTTTTCAAGTGCCAAAGGAACATTCACCAAGATTGACCACATCCTGAGGAATAAAAGAGAATATCAACAAATTTGAAAGAATGGAAATTACGCAGAGTGTGTTCTCTGACCATAATGGAATCAAACTAAAAATGAATAGCAGAAAGACGACTGAAAAATCTCTGAACACTTGGAAATTAAACAATACATTAAAAAATATTCATGGTCAAAGAGGAAGTCCCAAAGAAAATTTAAAAAAATACATGGAACTAAATGAAATTGAAAATACAACATATCAAAATGTGTGGGATGGTGCTAACACAGAGCAGAGAGGGAAATTGATAGCACTAAATACTTATATTAGAAAAGAGGAAAGGTCACAATTCAATAATGTAAGTTCCCCTCTCAAGGAACTAGAAAAAAGAGCAAAATAAACTTAAATCCTCGGAAGGAGGAAAATCTTAGGAAAAAAATCAATAATATCGATAAAACTCCAGCGAGACTGACAAAAATAAAAAGAGAGAAGACACAAATCACAATATCAAGAATGAAACAGGGATATCGGTAAAGAAATTGTAGTTATTTAAAGGATAATAAAGAAATACTACAACTGTTTTATGCTCATAAATTCAACAACTTAGAAGAAACGGAGCAATTCCTCAAAACCCACAAACCACCAACTCAGCCAAATGAAAGAGTTAATCGGAATAGTCCAATCAGCAGTAAAGAAATTGAATTTGTAATTGAAAAGGTCCCCAAAGGAAATCTCCAGGCTCAGATTGTCTCACTGGAGAATCCTAGCAAAGATTTAAAAAATAATTAATACCAATTTTATACAGTCTCTTCCAGAAAATAAAAAAGGAAGAAACATTTCCCAACTAATATTATTACTCTGATCCCAAAAACAAAGACAGTACAAAAGAAGAAATTTACAGACCAGTATCTCTCATAAACCTAGATGCAAAAACTTCAGCAAAATATCAGTAAATCAAATACAAGAATGTATACTAAGAATTCCACACTATATCCAATTAGAATTTATTTCAGTTATGCAAGGCAGTTTGACATTAGAAAATCAATCAATGTAACCCACTATAGTAACAGAGTAAAGAAGAAAAATTGCATGATTATATCAAATATACAGAAAAACTATTTGTCAAAATTTGAAACTGATTCATGATAAAAATTCTCAGCAATTTGAGAATAGAGAGCAACTAACTCAGAAATAGATCAACAAATATGCTCAATTCAATGGAGGAAGGCTAGCCTTTTCAACAGATGGTCCTGGAGCAATTGGATACCCATAGGCAAAAGAAAAAAAGATCTTGACCTAAAACTCACACTTTATATAAAAATTAACTCAAAAAGAATCACAGACTTAGATGTAAAACATAAAACTATAAAATTTTAGAATAAAACGTAGGAGAAAATATTTAGGATCTAGGGCTAGGCAAAGAGTTCTTTGACTCTTAAAAACGAAATATTCAACTACCAGATGACCTAGTAATTGCACTCCTTGGCATTTATCCCAGAGAAACGAAAACTTAGGTTCACACAAAAACCTGTACATGAATGTTATTAACAGCTTTATTTACAATAGACAAAAACTGGAAGCAGCCCAGATGTTCTTCAATGGGTGAATGATTCAACAGACTGTGGTACATCCATACCATGGAATACAATTCAGTAATACAAAGAAGCAAACTATTGACACATACAACAACTTGGATGAATCTCCGTGAAATTATACTGAGCGAAAAAGCTGATCCCCAATGGTTACATAATGTATGATTACATTTATGTAAAATTATTGAAATGACAAAATTATAGAAACAGAACAACAAATTAGTGGTTTCCAGAGGTTAGGAACAGGAGAGAGGGTAGAGAGATGGTGTGGCTATAAAAGGGCATCATGTTGGGTCCTCATAGTGATAGAAATGTTCTGTATTTTGACTATGTCAATGTCATTATCCTGGTTGTAATGTTGTATGATAATTTTGCAAGATGTTACCTTTGGGGACAAACTGAGTAAAGGGCGGGATCTTGCGGCATTATCTCTTACAACTGAAGGTAAATCTACAATTATCTCAAAATAAAAATTTTAACTTAAGTCTAACAAGAAATGAGCAGAGTCTACACCATAAAAAATTTAAACTCTACTCAAAGACATAAAATTGCAAGGCATTCTGTTTTGGGATAGTAAGATTCAATATTTAAATATTATTTTACCTAAATTATTCAGTAAATTCAACCTGATCCCAATGAAGCTATAAATGGGTTTTTTTGGAATAGAGTGAGACGTTGATTCTAAAAGAGAGAAATTGGCCATATTTGTTGAAATTAAATATCCAAATGCCTTGCTAGTCAAGAAATAGAAATTTATCCTACCAAACCTACAATCATGTGCAGATGGAGACACATAAAAGACTCTTTGTTGTAGAGTTTATAGAAATAACAGCAGACTGGAAACATCTTGAATATCCTTTAAAAGCTAAATAGACAGTAGGGACATCTCCTTCATTGGAATATTATGCAGCTATTCAAAAAAATAAAGCAAATCTATAGATGTGGATATCAGATTACTCAAAAATATTTTGTTATAATGCAAGGTACAAAATATTGAGTACTGTGTGATCCCATTTTGTTTACAAAAAGAGGTTGAGATACATGCAAGCTTATATAAATATATAAATGTTATAGAAGATTACAAAAAATTTTTAACAGTAGTTACTTCTCACAGAAGTAATTGGGGATCTGCTATGAGAGTATTTTTCACTGTATACCCTTCTATGTTATTTAAAAAATTTAATACATGCTCTGATTAGGTTTTTTTTTAATTTATATAAAAATAAACTGAAGAAAAAAACTCTGGTAAATAAAAAGTCAGGACTATCTAATACACAATTTTATGTTATTTACTATAGCAGTAAGGTAATGGGCCTTCTCACCAAGGCAAACCACAAACCGTCAGCAAAAGTCCTCCTTTATGTGATTAATCTGCATTAATGTTGCTCTGGAGTGAAAGGAGAATCAAGGAAAAGGATCCATGTTCTCTCTTTGTGTCAACACCAGAATGGAGATGTAGGAATGGCCATGAGGTGAAGCATGAAGAACAATAGTTCAGCAAATGCAAAAACACAGCCAAAGTTGACCATAAGTGCCCCTTGCCTTCCCACTGCCACCCACCAAAGAGCCGCAGAAATCTTGATGAAGGCATTGGACTTCTACGCCATGTGTGGTTGTTCAAGCTCATTTTCATTTGCATCTCAAAGGCAGAGATCCTTAGCTGACCACTAGGTGACAGCAGCATGACCTATATCTTGCTCTAGGCCACTTGTGGCCACTTGTAGAAAGACAAGGTGAAATGGTTTGACCAAAGATTATACATGCAGAGTTCTCAAAAATTTTCAAGAATAATGCCTATTGACAAGATTTATTATTTTAATTATTGAAGTATTATTTCTAATTATAATGAAAGAATCATGTTCCTTAGATACAAGTTACTTAAAACACCTACACCATGTTTGCAACATATCTGTAGCCATTTTGAAATTCAGAAAGGGAATGCCCCATGAGCTGAACCCCTGATGATAAATTCTGTTCCCTCTCTCATCAGAGTAGCAGTAGGTGAGACAGATGAATCAGAGCTTTCATACATTAAGATTTTCCCCATTAGCTATTTATAGGGAAATCTTTTAAAAATGTATATGCTTAAAAGTTTAAAGTGTGCTACTCAGGATGTTACATTGACAAATGGATATGCTGTAGATTACTCAGTTCTTTCTCTCCAGACTTAATTTTATTGCCAAAGGAAACAGAAAATGTAGAATGTTTCAAGTTCCTGATTAAGACTCTTAAATAAAAAGAGAATTTTTCTCTAGACAAAAAAATAATAGTATCCAAAATCCTTACATAAGAAAACAGGAAATTTTTTCCCTAAAAAAAATACAACAGGACAAGAAAATACACTTGTAAGGGTGATTCAGACTTAGCAAATGTGTGGTATTTGGAGATACGGGAAGAATATTTAGATTAAATGGATGAAATGATAAGAAAAACTCCAAAAGAGGATCCAGTCTTGTGGACCCCATTGACTATCCTTGTCACTGCTCTCTTCTGTCTAGTGGCTTTAGAAGTGGCACAATGGTGAAGAAATTATTATAATGGCTGCCATATTAGAATTCTATCTACCTTGCTCTTAAATGAAGTTCATTTGTTTCCTGTGGATAACTAAGGTGCATTTGTCAACACGTTGAGATGGAGAGGGGATTTCTATACAATCAAATGACCTATTTAATTGCCATATCATTATTTCATCCTGGACAAAGTACTTATAGCCTATGCATATCTAACAGTAAAGAGCAGACCAGATCTTGCACTACCCCTCACCAGTAGCCTTAAGCTTCTTAGGATCCACTCAGTTTTCTTGAAGCCAAGAATACAATCATCCACTTGGCTGCCAACCAGAGAAGACAAAAATCATTGCCTAATGCTGCAATTTATTTTGAGTGACAGCCCTCTTCTTATCTCATATTTAAATTCCTGTACCAAAATAGATACAGGAGGCAGTAGGGAATATTTCAACTCCTGTAGATTATGTTGTTTAAACCTAGAAGGACAAAATGCCCTGAACTAGTGTGTGCAAAATATATAAGTATTTTGAAGATCCAAATTTCTTTTTTTGAAGTCAATTTATTATTTCCTTTTTTTGCTTCTACTATATGTGAAGGACATAGGCAAATCTGTGGAACCCAGGTCTGAAAGATTTTAGGAGAGCAGTACATAATAAGATCGCCTTTAATTCAACAGAGTTGTCAAGAAAGTCTAAAGTTCTGTACTAGCTTGTTTTATATCTACAAAGCTTAATTCAGCTGACTCCCCTAAAAATTCCCCCTGTCTTCAAGGAATTTGTAACTGAATAGTGTAACCAGCATAACAAATTGTTCAGTGATGCAAAAGATTACAAAGAGAAAAATAGAGGAAAAGAAGGGAAAGAGACAAGAATCACCATTGGAGAAAGGAGACAATGATTTACAAGGAGTATTTGGCATGGAAATATTTTAGCTTATAAGATTGGTTATTCACTATAAAATCCTGTTTAGAAACTATGGTTTATTAAGGAGATTTAGTGTTATGAAAACAAATAGCTGACTAAGATTAATAAGATGAAGTTTCTAACGTCAGCTAACGCTCAATATGTGACCACGGGCACACATTTAACTTTGTATATCTTCATTTCCTCATCTGTACAATGAAGACCTTGGACCAGAATTATTTCGAAGCTCTACACAATAGGAAATATGTTTTTAAGCAGTAGGAGGCAAAACTTTTAGAATATATGTTTCAGAAGAAGTAATACATTGCGTAAATATTGTTTCCTTTGAAAATATATTTTTTACATTTAGTATTTTACAAAAATAATTTTTATAAAAAGATAAATCATCTATGATTTTTTTCTAAAGGATTTTACATTATTAAAGGTTGGAAAAGCAGGCAGGACTTGAAATGTTTCTGAGTAATTACTATCTATAAGAATTTTTTTTTAATTATTCAGTCTTCAAACAGGCTGATAGTTTATTTTAAAAATATCTTAAGATGTGGTATCAGAAGACATAATATGTATGAAAATCTTTTGTCAACTGTAAGGCAATACAAAATATAAATATCACTATTATTATTGTTAGTGATAGAAAATTCCACATATGCTACTGTTGAGTTTTTAGGTTTATGGCTTATTCCTTTTCATTTTTAGTGACAATAAAATCTAGACGGTAAATTCTAGCAAGGTTCTAAGATGAACAATTCATATGAACGTTCTTTTTCCTTAGCTTTTAGAATATTTGGTAAACCCAGGTACTATCTATGATTCTTCAACAGTTTTATTCAAATACATTACTACTACTGATTTTAACTGAAGAAGCTATCTATTGTCAGTCATGTAGATCTGGATGAATGAGTTTTAATTTGACCCTCAAGAGTCAGTCTAGCCAAATAATAACAACGAAAATGCATGAGAACAGCAATTTCAACCTGGCTATTTCACAGACAAGCTTATTTTATGCATCAACAGCAAACAAATCAAGAAATTGGATGGACTTGCTGAATGTCTTTCACTGCCCTAAGTAAATCCATCTAGCTAGCGTAACAAGCAGTTCTGAAGATTGGAGTGTAAGCAGAGAAGAAATATTGATTGATTGCTTTATTTAGACTAGAACTGTAACACCACCTATGTAAGGAATTTAGCATATATAGCTAGGCAGGACCATCTTGTTGCTATAAACTTAACTGCAAGATAGATTAGACACCAGTGTGTGAATTGTGGTCCCATAACTTAAAGCAATCTCTAATAGCAACACAGCTCCTACTTAAAGGCATTAATTTTGGGGAGATGCAAGTGACTGTTGGCAGGCACATTAGATTTCCATAATGCCACACTACAGAGTAGCTGAATATCTGTAGGAATGTTAAAATTCACATGTAGGAGTGAGTTGTTTCCAATCAACCTTGCAGACAATTTAAAGAGGAAGAATCCCTTACATCAAGGAGCTAAATTCCAAATTTATGCTCCATTTTGGAGATTTAGACACTATTATGTACACCTATCAACAAAGCACCCTTTAGAAAAACCTTTTCCTTCTCTATCTGCAATTCTTATTGTTATTGTAATTATTTTTTCACAAGAGGAACAATATGAATAAGCTGTGACCCAAAGTCTGGGACCTAATAGATGTCCTACTGAGACTAAACGAGCATAAAAGAATTAAAATAGGAAATATCTGCATTAGCAATAGAACTGCCTTGGTAGAGAACTGTGCTTAAGTTCTTGTTGCATGATCAGCAGTATTTTAATATCAATTCCAGGCCTGAAAAACACTGAGGGAAATCTTTATCAACCTCATGAGTTTCTAGACTAATCTACAAGATTATCCAGATCATCCAAGTTTTCCAGCAGACCTTTCTCTGGAATCTACTCATCCATTTTGAAGCCTTGCTTTCCCTGCTTCCAGCCAGTGCTCCACTCTTGGACATTTGAAATGCTGCCAGCCCTGGTACCTGCAATTTCAATGCACCCTTCATGTTCCAAGCACCATTTATGGTGTTGATGCAGACACTCCTCAGGGAACCTAAAACGTGGAGGAAACAAACTCTAAGAGGAGATAATTAAAAATTCAAACAATTGATGCCGAGAAACCAAATTGTCCTGAGTAATATAGTAGGTCTTGGCATTCAGGGACAGCTAAATTCCAAGAGCTTTGTGTATCTACAAATTAACACCCTTCACTATGGTTATAAATCTTCTACATAATGAAGTGAGCTATATCTGAAAAAATAAACTCAAATGACTTCTTCAATCCCTCCAAAGAGAGTTACTTTGAATATTATAACCAGTAGGGAAAAGCAAAGCAGCATTCAGATTTAGGCTCGTCAGCTAGACTTGCTCCCTAGCTAGGTCACCTGCCCTGCAGAGGTAAAAATGCGTGGATTCCAGTGCATGGGGTGCCAACTGCTTTTTTAGAAAAATGACAAATTTCTATAGATCCCAGGCTTTGAGGAGGGTCAAGTGTAAATATAACTGCTCAAACTTATTTTAATACGGCGTGAATCCTTTTTATTTTATTATTTTATTTTTTTCTATTCTGTTTGTTCTTTGTTAAACATGTGAGCCACTATGAAAATTTAAAATTAGCTCATAATTTGATTTTAAAACATAAAATCCATAGCTATTTTGACTCCAAAGTCTCATAACAATGACACTTCTTTTCTTTTCTTTTCTTTTTTTATTGTGGTAACATTGGTTTATAACACTGTATAAATTTCAGGTGTGCATCATTATACTTCTATTTCTGCATAGATTACATCATGTTCACCACCAGAATACTAATTACAATCCATCACCACACACATGTGCCTAATCATCCCTTTTGCCCTCCTCCCTCCCCGCTTCCCCTCTGGTAACCACCAATCCAGTCTCTGTTCTGTGTGTTTGTTTGTTGCTGTTTTTATCTTCTACTTATGAGTGAGATCATACGGTATTTGATCTTCTCCCTCTGACTTATTTAACTTAGCATAGTATCCTCAATGTCCATCCATGTTGTCACAAATGGCTGGATTTCATCATTTCTTATGGCTGAGTAGTTGGTGTTGGTGCTGTGGCAGTTCTCTCTACCTCTATCCTGGCACATAACCCACTGTACTGATATTTTCTGACTGTCATGTGAATAGACGATAAGCTCCACAAGAGTAGGAGCTTTCTATTATTCATCTCTGTGTCCCAAACCTCAAGCAATAGTGCACGTCACATCAAAGTTCATACAACACCTATTGACTAGTTCAACTGGATAGTGACAAGGCATTTGATTATGTTAGCTTTCTATTTCTAAGGACTGATACTCTCCCACATTTTTTCTCATGTGAAGCATAACCAACCCCTTGGCAGCAGCTCATAAGACTTTTTGGTCCTCTAGTGACAGAAGAGAAAACCAGAATGGAAGATTCTAGCAGGAGAGCTAGTATAGCTCTACCCAGCAATGCCGAAGGGCAATCTAAGTGCATCTCTGTGAGATGTTGACAGGGGAGTAGTTTATCACCTAGTATAAACAGAGAAATGAGCATGATTACTCTTGTTTCTTACAGTGCAGTATGAAAGGAGGTTGAATAAATACCCTTGATGCCCAAATCACTAGGCTTCATACTTGAAATGATTGAGTAAAAAGAGAGTCTCGGAAAAGATTTCTAAAATGGGCCTGTTTAAGCAGCTTGTTTCCTGAAACACAACTACAAATTTTCCTTTATAAAGTGCAAGTCATTGCGGAAGCACCTTTGAAAAGGCAGGAATCTCATAACACCAGGTGGTTATTTTTCTAGAGAAAATGCTGTCTCACACATGTTGGTCTTGCATTGTTACGAAGAATCCACTTTTCTCCCATCAGTGAGGATCTCCCTAGCAAGTGAAAAGAAAAGAGACTTCAGTTCTCTTGAGCCTTCCTCTGCCCACATCAGAGAAATATCTAGAAGATTGCACAAGGCTGGTCTGCTGAGAGTTGAGCGGCAACATCATGAGAAGACTAGTAAATTCTCCACCCCTCTGTGGTCATAGTGGTGTCAGCTTTTGAATCCTGTGGCATGAGGTATCACACATGTCCCACAGATGAGGACAGAGCCTCTGTGTCTGTTCTAGATTTCTCTAGCAGTGATTCTCCTGTTCCCATTCCAATTTGGTTTGCCCCTTCTCTTTCTTCTCAGATCATGTCACAGGTTCATTTTCAAGGCTCAGAGGAAGAGTAAGCTGTTTATATCAAAGAGTGATTTTGATGATTAGACCATTTTTCCCTATTTTACACTTTCACTCTATTTTATGTATTTTCCAGTCCCAGTAAAGGACCAAGTGAGCATTTTTATTTTTCTAACCATATTTTGTAAATGGAAAAAAATAGTTTTAAAGTCTCCTTTAAAGTTGGCAGGAACGTAAAATTAAAACCTCCTTAAGATACTGAAATCAACCTAATAAAGAATAAATTAATGAGATTTCAGAAAACCTTTTTGTATTTCTTTACCCAGCTCCAGCTAAGAAAAATATAAATTCAACTCTATAGCCTGAAAATTCTTTCATGAGCAATAATTAAGGTTTGGAGAATGAAGTTTAAGAATGGAAGGGGGAGGCATTCTTCCACAGTGGGGACTAATTTCTAAGGTGAACATCATTCACTCACATACAAAATGGTGCTGAAAATTTATATAGATAACTTCTACATCTACAGAGTAAAGAAAGTATTATCAAAGCTTCCACCCATGAAGGATTAACTGCTATGGGAAATGCCACCTGCTTTACACAACTAGAAAACCAGACAAAATATTGGAAACAGATGTTTTCAGACAGCGGACAACAGATGACGTAGGTGGGTGGTTCCTGAGAGATGGGTAACAATGAGGTATGTCAGACAATTACCCCCGTTTACTGCCTGGAGGCAGTTTCTAGAACCAAAAGCAGTGAGCAAAAAACAAAAAGAGGCTGAAGTTCTCACTGAGTTGAAGAGATCGGATTTGGAGTTTGGAAAAGCCAGAGTGTCTAAAATTTGCAGAACAAAATAGTGAAGAAGAGGGATCTGCACAGAGACAGCTCCAGAGATCTGTAGACATGTCCACTCAGATCATTGCCTGAATACTAATCTGCACGTGCATATGTAAAACTTCAGAATGTTGGGGAAAGAAGCAGCGAGCATTAGGATGAAAAAATCAATCTTGGAGAAGGCAGGAAAAGCAGGAGGAAAAAAAAAAGAAAAAATAGATAACAACCAGCAAGACGGTAGATTTAACCCAAAACATGTCAATAACTACATTTCATATAAATGGTCTAAAGACTAATTAAAAGGCAGAAATCCTCAGATTTAATAAAGAAGAAAATTTAGCTATGTGTTGTCTCCAGGAAACCAATTTTAAATATAAACACTACAATAAATTAAATGTAAAAGTGTGGAAATAGATAGACCATGAAAAATAATCAGAAGAAAGCTGGAGTGGCTATATTAACACCAGAAAAACTAGACTTCAGAAAAAGAAATATTACCAGGGATTAAGAAGGCCATTTTATCGCCATAAAGGAATCAATCCATCACAATCCTTAAAATGTACGTACCTCAAAATATATGAAGCAAATATTGATGAACTGAAGGGAGATATAGATAAATTCAAAATTATAATTAGATGTGTCAATATTTTCTTCATAATTGTTAAAACAAGTAGAGAGAGAAATCATTAAAATATTGAAGACCTGAGAACAACACTATCAATCAACTTGACCAAACTAATATTTATAGAACCCTCCACCCCCAAACAGAAGAATACATATTCTTTTCAACTGTACATGGAACATTCACCAGGATAGATCATGTGCTGGGCCATAAATCAAGTCTCAATAAATTTAAATAGACTGAAATCGTACAAAATATGTTTTTTAAGCACAGCAGGATTAAACTAAAAATTGAAAAGAAAAGTATCAGGAAAATCATCAACTATTTGGAAATTAAATAATAGACTTCTAAATAACCCTTGGGTCAAAAAAATTATGAAGGAAATGAGAAAATATTTTCAACTGAGTGATAATGAAAATACAACATATCAATATTTGTGGGATGCAGTAAAAGCAGTGCTTAGAGGCAAATTTATAGCTTTAAATACTTATACGAAGAAAGAAAAACAGTATAAAACTAATTATCTAAGAAATTAAATCCTAAGTCAATAAAAAGAAAGAAAATAATAAGAAAGAAGATTATGAAACAGAAACTGGATGAACAATAGAGAAAAATCAGTGTAACCAAAAGCTCGTTATCTGAAAAAAAGAAAGACGACATAAATTACCAATATCAGGAATAAAAGAGGTGACATCAGTGCTGATTATATAAATATTAAAAGAACAATAAGAAAATATTATAAGCATATTCTTACCAATAAATTTGACAACTTAGATAAAAATGGAAAAATTCCTTGCAAGACAAAAAAAACAAAGTTCGCTCAAGAAGAAATAACCTTATACACCTATATCTACTCAAAAAATTGAATTCATAGTTTAAAAACTATCCCACAAAGAAAATTTCAGGCTTAAGTGGCCTTATTGGTAAATTCCACCTGATAGGTAAGGAAGAAACAACACCAATGCTTCGAGAAAATAGAAGAAAAAGAAATACTTCTCTAAGATCAACATTATCCTGATTCCAAAACAAGACAAAAATTACCAAAGAAAAGAAAACCACAATTGAAGATCTTTCATAAACATAGAGGCAAAAATCTTTAACAAAATATTAGCAAATCAAATCCAGCCATATATAAAGAGACAATGTGGGGCCGGCCCCGTGGCGTAGCAGTTAAGTGCGCATGCTCTGCTGCTGGTGGCCCGGTTCGGATCCCAGACACACACTGACACACCGCTTGTCAAGCCATGCTGTGGCAGGCATCCCATATAAAGTGGAGGAAGATGCACACGGATGTTAGCCCAGGGCCAATCTTCCTCAGCAAGAAGAGGAGGATTGGCATGGATGTTAGCTCAGGGCTCATCTTCCTCACACACACACAAAAGAAGACAATGCATCATGACCAAGTAGGATTTATTCCAGGAATGCAACATTCAAATATCAATGTAATTTGCCACATTAAGAGGTTAAAAAAGAATGATTCTCTCAATAGATACAGAAGAGGCATTTGAAAAAATTCAATATATACTCATAATAAAAGCTCTCAGTGAACTACAAAAAGAAGAAAACATTCTCAACTTGATAAAGGACATCTACAGAAGAATCTACTACTATCATAAATTTTGGTGAAAAATGGAATGATTTCCTCCTAAGATTGAGAATAAGACAAAGATATCTTTTCTCACCACTCCTATTATACATTGTACTGGATTCCTAGTTGGCACAACAAGGCAAGAAAAAGGAAAAAAAAATGTATACAGACCAGGAAAGAAAAAATAAATTTTTATTTCTTGACAGCATGGCCATCAATGTAGAAAATTCTAAGGAATCTAGAAAAACTACTAGAACATATAAATTGTTTTAGCAAGATGGCAAGACATAAGATCAATATAAAAACATCAATTGTATTTCTATATACAAGCAACAGATGATTGGAAACTGATTTTTTGAAAGAAACAACACCACTTATAATGGCATTAAAATTGAAATATTTGAGGATAAATTTAACATAACATATGTAACATGTACTGAAAACTATAAAACATTGCTGAGAGAAATTAAAGAAAACATATTAAGGAAGAGGTATATCATGTTAGTAGATGAAAAGACTCAATATTATTGAAATGTCAATCCTCTCTAATTGATCCATGGATTCAACACAATCAAAATGAAAATCCCAGAAGGCTTTTAGGTACAAATTGACAAGCTGATTCTAAAATTTATATGGAATTGCAAAATCCTTGGAATAGTCAAACCAAATATGAAAAAGGATAACAAACTTAGAGAACTTACTGATTTCGAAATTTGTTATAAAGCTAGAATAATCAAGACAGTGTGGTGTAGATATAAGGATAGACATGTAGAATCATGGAACAGAATAGAGTCCAGAAGTAGACCATAACTGTAGTCAATTGATTTTCAACACAAGTGCCAAGGTAATTCAATAAGGAAATGATACACTTTTCAACAAATGGTGCTGAACAATTGAATATCCACACACACACACACACACAAATTTTACCTTACACCATATACAGAAATTGACTCAAAATGAATCATAAGCCTATATGTACATCTGAAAGAAAGCACAGAAGAAAATCTTTATGACCTTGGGCTAAGCAAAGATTTCTTAGGACACAAAAAACACAAACCATAAGAAAAAAAACTATAAATTGGACTTCACAATATTAAAAAAGCACTGCTCTTCAAAAAACACTGTAAAGAAGGTAAGCCATGGACTTGGAGGAAATATTTTTAAAACATGTGTGAGGGCCGGCCCCGTGGCTTAGCGGTTAAGTGCACGCGCTCCGCTGCTGGCGGCCCGGGTTCGGATCCCGGGCGCGCACTGACACACCGCTTCTTTGGCCATGCTGAGGCCGCGTCCCACATACAACAACTAGAAGGATGTGCAGCTATGACATACAACTATCTACTAGGGTTTTGGGGGAAAAAAATAAATAAATAAATAAAATTATATAAATAAATAAATAAATAAAACGTGTGATAAAGGACTTGTACCCCTAATATCCAAAAGAACTCATAATTTGATAATAAGAAGACAAACAATTCAATAAAGACTGGGTTTTAAAGAAGTGTGAACACTTCTTAGAAGATATACAAATGGCAAGCGTATAAACAGGTGCTCAATAACATTAGTCATTAAAGAAATACAAATGCAACTACATGCCCGCTACACTGGCTAAAATTAAAAAGACTAACTCTACCAAGTGTTGATGAGGATGTGGATTACCTGAACTTTCATACAGTGCTTCAGTGTATAAATAAAATAAAAATTACTGTAGCCACTATGCAAAACAGTTTGACAGCTTCTTATAACGCTAAAAGTACATTTACCGTACTACCCAGAAATTCCACACCTACATACTTACTTAAGAAAAGTGAAAATATATGTCACGCAAAGACTTATATCTGAAGGTTCATAATAGTTTTATTCATAACAGCCCAAAACTGAAAACAAACCAAATGTGCCTCAAGTGGTAAATGAATAAACCAATGGTATAGTCGTACAAGGGAATACTACTCAGTCATAAAAGAAATGTACTACTGATAGACTTGAAACAGATGATTCTCAAATGAATTACACAACTGACAAAAGCCAGACACAGACAGCTACATACTGTATGACAAAGACAAAACTATAGTGATAGAAAGAGCAGGAGTTTCCAGGGGCCAGGGCAAATGAGAGGTTGAATGCAAAAGGTCACAGGGGAATTTTTAGGGATGATAAAAATGCTTTATACTTTGATTATGGTGACGCTTACATAGCTGTATACATTTGCCAAAATTATACTTTAAAATTGATTAATTTGATTGTATAATTGTACAACAACAAAGCTTATTTTTGAAAAAGATTAGAAGGCGGGTCTAGCCCAGTGGTATAGTGGTTTGGATCCCGGGCACGCACCAATGCACCGCTTGTCAAGCCATGGTGTTGCGGCGTCCCATATAAAGTAGAGGAAGAAGGAAGATGGACAGGGATGTTAGCCCAGGGCCAATCTTCCTCAGCAAAAAAGAAGAGGATGGGCATTGGATGTTAGCTCAGGGCTAATCTGCCTCACACACACAAAAAAAGATAAGAAGGAAATATAATTGGAAGAAACCATCATCATTTATTAAAAATTCTACATTAAAAGATATTGCTCTTTTTTCCTATTATTGTGTGTCATGATGTGTTTTATCTTTTATCCAGCAGGTAAAAAATCAAGCTATTTAAAACTGAAGTTAACTATGTGGAAAAATCTTCAAGTGGTATAAACAAATTTATATTAAAATTAGAGTACTTTGTAGTAACTAATAGTTTTTTAAGATATTTTTTAGAAGTGCAAAGAATACATGTGGATGCTTATCTTCATTGTGGTTTAGTAAGTAGTTTGATGTATCTACATAAATGTCAATATTTACTACCTTCAATACTTCACTTGAATTACAGTTTCATTTAAAGCATTCTAATTTTTATAATCAATAAGTCACTGTTTTTTGCATACAATTATAATGAAAATAGCATTGGAATAATATCATGTTTACCCTTTTGCAGTTTCACTTCTAGACTATTTTGTCAAAATTTGAAAAGCAAATTCATTGATGGGAATAGATTTTCCCTACTTGGCTTTCAAATTCATTGTAATCAATTCTGTAACATTAAGCACATTTCCTCATCAATATGAAAGTTAAACTTCAGGGACTGACCTTATAAATAGATCGGAGAAAGCAGAAGGACATTGAGAATAAGTTAACGACATTTCCAGATAATCAAGCTAAATAAAAATGTAGTGTTTAAACATGCAATGTGCAGAATAAATCAAATTCAAAAGTACATTTCAAGACTTTAAATACCTGTGCTGAATGAGAAAAGAGTAACCTGGTAAATCTTCATCACCTTAAATTGGCAACAATTTTGAGTATGCTCTGCAGAAGGGATAAATGTTGGAGACACATGCACACAGACAAATCGTGAGTTCATTATCAAATCAATTAGAATAATATTAAATTAAACAAAATAAAACTAGTTTCTTCCTATCAGGACTGCTCAGAACATTTAATATGCTAATCTGCATTGTGATTCTTATTGCAGAAAGGTACATGTCCCCAAAATTATCTGACCATAAATTCTTTTATTAAGGATCAGCTACTGGAATTTGTATTTGAGAAACAAACTTTGGGAAATCTCTCTTAATGTGGTATTTATTTTCCCAGAGAAATCCTTTCTTAAATATGTAAGCACAGTTTCCTAAACCACATCTCACTTTAATCTTTAAATATGTATGTTGTTTCATTTATTCTGCTTAGTAGATGTCAGAAATAAATTATTTTGCTGCTTGTTTTTGAATCTCTTAGAAAGTGTTTATGCGTATACATGTGTATATTTTTGCAATTTGTTTTCAATAAGTAAATAATTATAAAATGTATGTATATATTTTTAGATAATTGTGAATGGGTCTAACTTATTTTCTGAACCCTGGTATGCTAGTCTTGTTTATATTAGACAGGCATATCCACTTACCTGCAAAGAGACACTTTTTAAACAAGAAGCAGTTGTTAGAAGGCAATTCTTGGGCCGGTCCCGTGGCTTAGCGGTTAAGTGTGTGCGCTCTGCTGGTGGCGGCCCGGGTTCGGATCCCAGGCGTGCACCGACGCACCACTTCTCCGGCCATGCTGAGGCCATGTCCCACATACGGCAACTAGAAGGATGTGCAACTATGACATACAACTATCTACTGGGGCTTTGGGGGAAAAATAAATAAATAAATAAAATTATTAAAAAAAAAAAAAAAAAGACGGCAATTCTCCATTGGTCTCTTGCATTTGTGCATGTCTTACGACCAGAGGCATTGGCAGCTATTTTCAGCACTATCTTTTGAAGAACATTTATATAGAAAACAGCCAGGGAAGAGACAGAGTCTCCCTCTGGGGCACAAGACTCCAGACAAAGGCTAGGCAGGTTTGCTAGCACCCCCCTTCAAAAGAGGGGTTCCTTTAAAAGATTGGCTCCTGAGCTCCCTTTAAAAGCTCAGGGCTTCTCAGCCATGAGACAAATCCACTGCTTGTGGAGTGTCCACCTAGGCTGCTCCACATTATATCCATGGGTTTTGGGGTGCAAGGGAAACATGGTAAACATGATGTTCATGCTTCCTGCTGTGCCATGAGTAATAATATTATTTGTCTCTGACCCAGGAGTCTCATATCTTCTACAAGCATCCATGAAACTGTGACAGGCTAACTTGTTAGCTTGCACGTAGGAAAAAAATCTCAGACTTTTCACAGTTCTTGGCAGCTGTAACAGTTACACTGAGGTGACATTTCCAGGTGAATATCTTCCCATGTGATAGCAGGAAAGATGTGACGATATCAATGGAAAGACTGAATGACACAAGATGGGGAAGAAGGAAGGAGGCTTAATCTTGTTGAAAGAGCCAAATACATAGCATTGGTTCCCAGGGACTGCCAATAGAAGACAGAATGACAAAGTCAGAAAGAAGGTGATAGAGGGAGAATTTCAGAACACAGTGGTTTTGTTTCCATGGTGCAGCTGTACCCTCTACATGGATTATGAGGCTTACAAACAGAAGAGACTGGCAGGAAGCTAGAATCTGGAGAGTCAAGACAAACATATTCTACAGGTCTGCAAAAAAAAAAAAATAGAAAGCTGAAATAATTCTATATGTAAACTATAGTACATCTTTACTTTGGTTGCCCTGGCATGATCAGAATATACACTGCATTCTTGCAATTCTAGAAAGGAAGAAAGGATTTGAAAGGTACCTTGTAGGGACAAACTGCAGAGCACAACATTCCAGAAAAACAAATGCTCTGGAATTAGAGAAAAAAGATTACGCTATCTACACTCATGACTAGCACCTAACAAGGTATTCCTATGTCATTTTGTTCATTTTATTCTTTTAGGACAAAAAACCAAAATCCCAAGGTTTTGGATTATGAAACTCTCTATCCTGTTATTCAATACTGTGGTAAGTAAAATAATAGCCCCATAAAATATCCATCCCTTAATCCCTAGAACACGTAAATAAATTGAATACATGATAAAAGAGATCTTGTAGATGTAATCTAGGTTACAAACGTTAACACAGGAAAATTATTCTGGATTATTTGGGTGGACCAATCTAATTTCATAAGCCCCTAAAAGCAGAGAACATTTAATTAGAGGCTGGAAATATGTAGCAGTGGGAAAGTCAGGGAGATTTGAAGCATGAGAGAGACTCGCCCCATTGTTGCTGGAGGGGCACCACATGGAATGCATGAGAAGCAATGTGGGCAGCCTCTAGGAGCAAGAACCTTGCCAACAGTCAGCAAGGGGATGGAGACTTCAGTTTTACAACCACATGAATTCAGCCAGCATCCTGAATGAGCTTGCGAGTAGGTTCGTCCCCAGAGCCTCCAGAAAGGACTGTAACCCTGCCATCACTTTGATTTCTGCCTTATGATCCTCTAGATAGAGGCCCCAGCTAAGCTAAGCTGTACCAAGACTTCTGACCTATAGAACAATGAGATAATAATAAATGGGTGTTGTTTTAAGTGCTAAATTTGCGGTAATTTGTTATAACAGAAATAGAAACTAACACAAATACTGAACACCCTCTATAACTGCTGATGGACATTTTGTATGAAGCATTCACATTTGAGGATTCAAGCAGTGATGACCCGATCAGTAAACCTGTGGAGGTGTTCCCAGTTTTTAATTCAAGTTGTCATTTACTTGCCTACAGACATTTGTCTAGTAAATGAAATAACTTGACGAATAATTGAAACTTTGCTATTTGATACCTTTTCAATTATTCAATAACAAAAGACAATAACAGTATCATTGCCAGAGAGTTTAAATAAATATTTCTCTCCTGAATTTATTTAACTCTTACACTGTGACCACAATGTCAAGGCTCCCACACTGATAGCGAAGATTGGAAAACTTCCTTTGAATTACTCTTTCAGTCATTGAACATGAGGTCACTGTAGGTTAGTGAAGCACATAGGTTAGGATTTGCATCTTGCCCAGCAAATGACCCAATCCTTCTAAACGGATCTTACTTTGAACTAAGGAAGCTCATTTTTCTCGGAGAATAAAATTCTTTGACAATCTAAACAGCAGGATTGGAGTGTTGTAATCTGTGCTTTTGGGAGATGGTAATATAACTGGTCATTAGTTAACTCACAGCATTATCTTTATTAACTTTTAAGTTAACTTAAGCTAAACTACTACAATTATCTTTATTAATAAATCACAAGAATAGTACTAAAAGACTGCAAAGAGAGAAGGAGTCTCTCTAGGGTACAGTGAGTGATCTGGAAGGATCACATTTATTTATTTGGTAACTCTGAGTCAATACTCCAGAGGAGGGAATGCATTTCAGGATCATTAACAAGGTCTTAGCTCTTCACATGGCTTCTCTCCAGCCTTTCATTTAATGTTAAGGTGCAGTGGCCAATAATAACAACCTGCCAATTACCTCCTTTCAAATGTAAATATTTCAGAAGCAGGAGATTCTGCCTATTTTCAGTCTTTTGACATCAACAACAACAAAACTAGAGTAGTAAAATATGCTGGTTCCTCCCTAGAAAATGTCCTGCCATGATGGAACTTGGTAGAGAGAATTGAGCCCCTGCCAGGAGAACTTTCTATATGATAATAACAGTACATGGTATCCCACTTATAGCATACAGTCTCCAATAAAGGAGTATCCAAGAAATTCAGGGGAAAATTTTCTTACTGAGTCAACGTTTATTTTTTCAGTTGTACTTGGGCATCGGTAAAGGGCAAACTCAAAGTGGAGCTTGAGAACTAAATGTCATTTAATCCTTCCCCCTCATCTCAAGAAAGACAACACGAAAACCATCTCAAGCAGATAAAAAGTTTTCCTATAGAAAAAGTCCTCCAGAAAGGGGAATTTCACAGTGTCCCATGGCAACTCACAACAACATAGCATTTTTGGAATATTTATTTTTATATGTAACTCATCTGTTGAGGTCTGCTTCTTCTTGGAAAATCATTCCATCAACACATATTACGTGTCTACCATGGTCTCACTCTTTCTTCCTTTCAATTTAACAATTTTATTATGATGTAATTCACATATCAAAAATTCACCCATTTAATGTATTTTTAAAGTGGTTTTTGTATTTTCAGAGTTGTACAACCATCACCCACGGTCTGTTTAGAACATTTTCATCACTCCACAAGAAACCCATTAACTCGCTTCACCATCCTTCTCTCCCCTACCCTGGCAACCATTAATCTGCTTTCTGTATCTACAGATTTTGCCTATTTTGGATATTCGACAAATATAGGGACTCATACAAGATGGGATCTTTTATGACTGGCTTTTTCGTTTAGCATAATGTTTCAAGGTTCATTCGTGTCATGGTGTGTATCAGTACATCATTCTTTTTTATGATTGAGTAATATTCTGTTGCATGAATATATCACATTTTATTTATTCATTTATTTATTGATGAACATTTGGGTTGTTTCCTCTTTTTGGTCATTATGAACAACGCTGCTATAATTCATCACACAAGTTTTTGTGTGGATATAGGTTTTCATTTCTCTTAGATATATACTAGGAGTGGAATAATAGATTGTATGATATGGTTAACATTTTGAGGGACTGCCAAACTGTTTTCCAAAGTGGCTACATGATGTAACATTCCCACCAGCAACGTCCTGCACATCCCCACTACACTGGCTATTATCTTTTTTGGTGTGTGTGTGAGGAAGATTAGCCCTAAGCTAACATCTGCCAATACTCCTCTTTTTGCTGAGGAAGACTGGCCCTGAGCTAAGATCCATGCCGATCTTCCTCCACTTTATATGGGAGGCAGCCACAGCATGGCCTGATAAGCGGTGCGTCAGGTGCGCGCTGGGATCCGAGCCTCGGGGGAGCCGGGGAACCTGGGCCGTTGCAGCCGAGCGCGCGCACTTAATCGCTTGGGCCACCAGGCCAGCCCCTGTTATCCATCTTTTTTATTAGAGCCTTCCTATTCAATATGAAATGGTATCTCATTGTGGCTTTAACTTGCATTTTTGCAGTTAATAATGTTGATCATCTCTTCATGTGCTAATTAGCCACTTATATATCTTCTTTGAAGAACTGTCCATTCAAATACTTTGCCCACTTATAAATTGGCATATTTATCTTTTCTATTATTGGGCTGTAATTCTGGATACAAATGTCTTATCAGATACATAATTTGCAAATATTTTCTCCCATTCTGTCTTTTCACTTTGTTGATGGTATTGTTCATTGAAAAACCTATTCTTTCCCTATTGAATTGTCTTGACACTCTTGTCGAAAATCAATTCACCATAAATGTATGTGTTTATTTCTCTACTCTTAATTCTATTCCATTGATCTATATGTTTATCTTTTGCCAGTACCACACTATCTTGATTACTGTAGCTTTGTAGTCTCAAAATTGGGAAATGTGATTCCTTTAACTTTTTCTTTTTCAAGATAATTTTTGCTATTCTGCACCCCTTGAGATTCCATATGGATTTTAGGATCAGCTTTGTCAATTTCTGCAGAAAAAATGGCAGCTAGGATTTTGATAGAGATTGTGTTGAATCAGCAGATCAATTTGGAGAGTATTATCATTTTAACAATATTAAGTCTTCTGATCCATGTACATGGGATATCTTTTTATATTTATTTAGATCTTTAATTTCTTTTAACAATTTTTGTGATTTTCAGTGCACAAGTTTTGCACCTCTTGTGTTGTTTTATTTTACTTTAATTTCCATAATCATTTTAAAGTTATTTATTATTTCATGTAATAACATTTTAAATGATCAATCCCATGAATTTATTGCCACTGTGCCTTCTTGACTAGGCAGTTGGAATTGTTATGTATAAAAGCTGTTTAAAGACATGAATTCTCTTTTCTATAGACCCTGCATTTCCCACAGCACCCAGTTAAATTCTAAGATACTTTGCAGGAAGCTAATTTGTAAGTGCTGAATGAATAATTTTACTGACGGTTAATTTATTATAAAATGAGGAAACTGAATGACCACGAGCATGGAAATTAAGACAATGTGCCAAGAGATATTGGGGAAAGTTACCCCAGGAGTGATTGCTGAGTACTTAAAATATGTAGTCCTGACTTACAAATGACCTTTAGCTACATAACAAATTCTGTAGTTTATAAATTTATTTTTCTCCTCCAGAAATCCAGACATTCAGGATGATCAGAGGCTTACACACAAGAAGCCCCTTCAGTCAACAACAGGGGTGAGCAATTTTTTCTGTAAAGAATCAAATAGCAAATATTTTAGACTTTGTGGGCTCTCTGTTCTCTGTTACAACTACTCAGTTCTGCCATTGTAGCACAAAGGCAGCCGTAGACGATACATAAACAAATGAATGTGGCCGTGTTCCAATAAAACTTTATTTATAAAAAACAGATGGCAGACCACATTTGGGCAGCACGCTGTAGTTAACCAACTCCTAGTCTATCACGATGTATCTAGAGCACAATGCTGCCCTTACAGACCTATAGAACTAAACACCGTGGGCAGGGGCTGATGTTTCAAAGAGAAATCCTGCTTATTATTACAACCTAGAGTATCAGGAGCACATCTCCACCAGGATTCAGATGACCAAGAGGAAGACAGATTCTGCCAAGTCCATGCCTTTGGTGATGACTGACTCTTGAGGAGGGGGTGGGGCTCACGCAGCCAGAGAATGAGGAACCACAACAGCCCAAGCCTTCTGAATGAGTTTGCTAGGGCTGTTGTAATAAAGTGCCACAGACTAAGGGGCTTAAACAACAGAAATTTATTTTCTCACAGTTCTGGAGACCAGAAGTCCAAGATTGAGGTGTCAGCAGTGTTGGTTTCTTCTAAGACCTCTCTCTTTGACTTGCACATGACCGTCTTCTCCCCAGCATCCTCACATGGTTTTCCCTGTGTGTGTATCTGTGTCCAAATTTTCTCTTCTTATAAGAATACCAATAGTATTAGATTAGGGCCCACTCTAATTACCTCATTTTAATTTAATCAACATTTGAAGATCCTATCTCCAAATACAGTCACATTCTGAGGTACTAGGGGTTAGGACTTCCATGTATGAATTTGGAGTGGACACAATTCAACCCATAATACCTTCTCTCAGAAGAAACCCAGAAACACTTAAGTTTAAAACAAGCCCCTGAATTCTACCTTTCCTTTGGTTTCACCTGTTCCTAGACCTGTACGGCCCACTTCCCTCTCCATGGCCACCACTAGCTGTATAGGATCTGGAGTTCTTCCCGCCCTACTCTATCGAAGAACAGATACAACCTCCCAGCTTCTCCCTGATTTCTCCAGCCTATAAAGCATGCTTATAGCCATCTGAAGTTTGTTTTTTCTTTTTTGAGGAAGATCAGCCCTGAGCTAACATCCATGCTAATCCTCCTCTTTTTGCTGAGGAAGACCGGCTCTGAGCTAACATCTATTGCCAATCCTCCTCTTTTTTTTTCCCAAAAGCCCCAATAGATAGTTGTATGTCACAGTTGCACATCCTTCTAGTTGCTGTATGTGGGACGCGGCCTCAGCATGGCCAGAGAAGCGGTGCGTCGGTGCGAGCCCGGGATCCGAACCTGGGCCACCAGTAGCGGAGCGCATGCACTTAACCACTAAGCCACGGGGCCTGCCCATCTGAAGATTTCTATAGGTTTAAAGTAGTGTGTAATAAACATCCTTTCCCTCTGTCAGAACTTAAATCTTGTTAGGATAGACATAGTCCCACTAGGAGAGGTCGTTATATATACAGTGGACCAAAGAAAGTTTTGTCTATTTAACTGTTAATAACAGTAACTCACATTAACATTGAACTTTACCACCAAAACATACATATACATATATCATCACTTTTGATCCCCATGGTAGCCTGTGAGGAAAACAGGACATCCTCAATTTACAAATGAAGAATCTGAGCTTTAGAGAGTTTCAGTGGTTTTGCCTAAGGTTATACAACTAAGTTATACAACCAGAATGATCCAGAGCTCTGACTCAGTCTTGGGGTTATTCGTTCTTGATATTGCTCACATATTCTAAGGTACGGCCTACCTATTTTAAATGAAAGTGAAGGTGTGGCATTTCTGATTGAGAAAAAAGAGGTGAGGATGGAGGATGGACTTGCCTGAGGAGTGACAAGCAGATTCTGTCCTAGGAGAAGTAGGAGAAGATGAGGTAAGTGGGCTGCAATATTCAGGAAGTACCAAACCCCAACCAGAAAGGAGAATGGTAGGCTTCCCCTCCCCCTCCTCTGCTAGGCTGATGGTCACCAGGCAAAAGTCTGAAGTACTAGCTCAGGGGAAAGGTGAGGGAGAAGATAGGCAGAGCTGCCTGGGCTTCCCCAAAACCATTTTTCAAAAGGAAGTTGGCAGAAAGCTATCGCAGGATATAGCTGCTCCATGACCACAGGGGAGCAGGCTTGGAGAGCTGTTTCAGGCATTCCCGGCTGATTATTCTTAATATGCAGCCTATGTATGTCAGGCACAAGTAAGCCTGGGTCTGCCTGCAGCCTGTTTATACAAGAAATGGTCTGTGGGGGATAAACTTAAGGAGAAATCTTCACATCAGAATACTTTGTGTTGAAAAGAAATTGTACAATCCTTTCCTCCCTGTCCTCCAGAAAAGGCCTTTTATTTTCTAAAGGGCATGCAGCTTAAATTGTTCCAACCAAGGCTGTGCAGAGCTCTTCAAAGGGGCTTCTATGGCTGCCCTTGAGAGATGGTGCCAAAACACATTAGATTTTGAAGCTCTAATTTGAAAAAATGTTTCTAATTCAGATCCTACAGTTTCCTTTAGTAAATTTCGTGGTATTATTTCTCGTTCTGCTTCCTCTTGGCACTATATATAATCCTACCTTTCTTTTTACCCTTCAGATGGCAGTCAAGAGTTATTGCATTTCTCCAATTCATCACTTAGCTAAGACATATAAAGTATATTGAGTTATTTTAGCCACCTTTTGCAGGCTGAAGGCCTTCATATGATCACTTTATCGTTCCCAGCACACTTCTGGCAAAAGATTTCAAAGTTGGAAAGAATTTTAATCACCTTAGTCCAGCCACCCAATTGACAGCTAAATCCCATTCTCCCAGCAGACCAATAAAAAGAACCCCAAATAGCTAGTCAGCCCTCAGGTAACTCAAGACTTTGTGACTCAACTTTTTCTTTTTTTGGACAGTGGAGATGTATTTTTTTCTGTCTTTTTTGTTGTTGTTCTGATGGGAAAAAAATCTGTAGCTTCCAACCATTCTTCCATGCTCTGAGCACCAAGCAGAACTCTATCTTTTACACATGCAGCCAATCAAATATTGAAAACAACTTTCAAGCTCATTGAATATCCCTGAGACTGTAGCTAAGATCACGTAGTAAGGACATACCTTAGCTTTAACTATGAAGTAAGCCATTTATTTACCTACCTACTCATCAGCTTGACCAGAAAACACAAGGAAAGCATCAAAGTGCTGTTCCTGAAATTCCATTCTCCCCATGACTTCATCAATTTCCTGCTTGTTCTCCAGCATTGCCCTTACTTTACATTTTTCCCCATCATTCATCTATAATATTTCCCTTAAGTCCCTACTAGGTGATTGGTAAGAAATCCAACATGTGAATTTGGATTAATAAGTGAATATGACAGAATGACTTTTAGCCTTTTCTGATAACATCATTTTATTTTATCAGAGACCATCAATATTTAACATGAATAAGTACATGATGTTGCAAATATCAGATGACCCAGGAGTTTCAAAAGAATGAGACACTGAGATCTAGAAAGTGCTTTTGATCTTTTTAAAAGTAAACTCGATTTGTCTAGCCTAGGGCCCAGTGCTGGAGAATGATAGTAATATGTCTCAGATTCTAGAACAAACCTACATTTCAACGTTAAAAGAATTGCTTATGTTATTTGTAGGGGGAGATGACTCAACACGTCTGGCATAAGCTGCAAATCAGCTTGGCTAAGTCGCAATTTGCATCTGGGAAGTAAGACGCTTACTATAAGCATTCTCCTGTAATTACTCATATATTGCTCAGATATTCAAGGGAAGAAAATTCTTGACTGATTCTTTACCCTCATTTCTAGAAATGCTTTCATACTATGGATGGAAGGACCCGTTAGCTCAGCTGTCTCTCAATCAAGGCAGAACTCCTAAATCTTCCCTGACTGATGAGAAGTTAAAGGTCTCCCAGGAAAAAAACGCCACTACATCCTGTGGTTACTTTGCCAATGTGGCATTTAAATAAGACTGGTGTCTCCTTGCCCTTCTCACCCTGATTCTAAACCCTCTTAGTCTCCCTGTCCTTTTCTATTCTTCCCATAATGGCATTTTCACTCTTCTGACCCTGCTAGATTAATCTTTGCCGAGCCAGCTCTGACCTGCTCAAAGAACACTTGTGGTTCCATTTGCTTCCAGAACAAAAGCCAAACTCTAACCTGGCCATTCAGATTCTTCATGAGCCATCTTACTGCTACCTCTCTGGGCTGACTTCCCACATTCCCTTCGTAAATCCTCCGATTTAGGCAAAGCTAACCATTGTCCCCCACCTCCCACACACTCAAACATTTTCACACCCGCTCTGGATGTCCTTTCTGCCTGGGATGCCCTTTGCTACTTGTTTCCAAATGAATGTTTTCTACCTGCCTGTTAGAGTCTAACACGAATGCTTCCATGAAGAGTTCTTTGATACTGCTCAGAAGTCCTCCTTCTAAACTCTCAGGGAATTGGTTTTATTCCTTTCTTGTGGTATTTACATGATCTAACTTGCACTATTTTATCATCTTCCTGCCCGATCACAGTAATCTCCTACACCAGAGCCGAGTACTGTGTTTGAATCCAGTAGCGCTCTGTAAATGCTTATCAGATGGCTTCAATCTTATGCCAGTAGTTTGAGTTTATTCACAAACTCAAATTCCAGTGAAAAAGAAATCAAGTCAGAAAAGACATATAAAGATCATATCTCCACGTTCATTTTAGGCCCAAGGCCAGCTTTTTAGAATATTGACCTTGGGTACTTGATCCAAGGCATTTTTGTGGTAATAGCACTGAGTTTTTTATTGTATGCATATTTTGCTATTAGGAGAAAATGAAGAAAGCTTTTGCTTTTCATAACTTGCTTCATAATTTGCTTTCATCAACTCTCAGTACTGATAAACCATCCTGGAAACTATTTTGCATTTCATTCATTGCTGGCTCCCTCACAACTTTTTATTCCAATGGCGCTTTTGCATCCCTCTTAACATCTCTGTGCTGTTCTCTTAAAGTCTTTGGAGTTGCTGCAGAATATCATTATGTCTTACAATCATTGAGAAAAATGGAACAATTCATTTTCCTACCACCATAACTCTGGGTAATCCTCTTTTGCTGCTAATTCTGAAAAGGACCAGAAAACATCAAAGTGCTGTTTCCTGAAATAATTCCATTCTCCCTGATGCCTTCTCAAAAGTGACAGCAGAAGCAGAAGAAACAAGGTACAGCTTCCAGAAGCTAATGATAGTGCCACCATCCAGGACTGCAATAATTGAGTTTTAATGTCCTGAGCTGTTGCTTGTCATAAATCCTCTATATGTAAAACTCCAGCCTATGCTAGACAAGATTAATGGTTAGCAGTGTATATAATATTTATTAAACCTCTTTTTATGTTGCTTGGCAATCTGTGCTACCATCAAACAAGTTGAAATAATTGACATTTAGCACATCAACCTGCTTTTGACTGAGAAGCATGACATTCATGTAGATAGTAAACATTTGGCAATTGCTGTAAATGTCTCCAAATTTAACGTCATGACCTTTTCTCAGGTAAATGTTTTTGGATAGAATGTAAATAATGATTCACTGTATGTCAAATACCACAGTATGTCAAATACTGCACAACGTCAAGTTTACTGTCTTGTTACCCTCCAGAGGTTCATAGATTGGTTGACCTGTTGCATCTTTGAGTGAGTTTTACATTAAAACTCACTATTATTTATTGTAATTCATTGGCTTTCCAAACTTTTTCCCCACAATATCCCTGATTAAGAAGAAATGTGGTTTGGTTTTATTGTTTAATTAAATGAAACTTGGCATTTTAAAAATCCATACTCTGGCTTGAAAAAATTAATTCTATTTCAGAAGCCTTTAAGCACAAGGATACATTCGTGCCTCAGAATCTCTGGAAGTAGTGACTTCAAACTATCAAATAGAAAGTAAGACTAAAGGATTCAAGGGGCCCATCCTTTCACCTTCCAACATCTCTGGGCTCTTGTCCAATCACATAACAAATGCTAATGCTATGAAAGCATAATGTAACTGCATCTAAACTTGCTGCTCTGTAAAAACTCATCCTCATTCATCAACGTGAAAAGGATTGTTCTAATTAATAGTCCAATAGGTCCTTCCAACTGCACTACTGCATTTAAATACTTTCCCTAAAAGGAGCTAGACTTTTCAAATGATGTTCACTTTGTACACACCAAGTGCAGATGGAATTTTTTCACGCATCTTCCATTCCTTTAGTTTAACAAAATGTTCTAGACAGAATATTTTGCAACTGTTGAAATGGTTCAATTAGAGTACTTTAACAAGGCAGTAGAAATAGATACACATTGATGTGCTAAGAATAAAACTAAATCTATTTAAAATTGTTTCTGGTGTTGAAAGATAAGACAGGCGTTTAGGTCAAATTTCTAGAGAAGTTCCTACAGAGGAACCCATATATTCAGTTAAAAAAAAAAAAGGTATGAAGACCCATTATCTGCCTAGTATTCACTTTGCATTTTGAACATTCTTTATTAAACATTCTTTCAACAGAATTTTATTGACTGCCTACTATGAGCAAAAGCCTCATCACTCTAGACATTGTGACTCTAACTCTTGATAATCACTGAAGTATCTTCCCTCATGAAGCTTACGTTCTGGGGGAAATTTTATATTATTGTACCTCCTCTCTGTTTCTTCAATACCAAGTCACAGTTAAAGCTGTCAAAACCTTAGAGACCATTTCTTCCAATGCCCTCATTTTCTGCATGGGGAACTTTAGTCCCCAAATTTCTCCATGACTTGTCCAAAGTCACACACTTCCGTTGGCAGAGTGAAATAAGAACAGAGTTCTCTTGCCTCCTAGCGAGCTCCACCTAATTCATTCTCCTGTCCACTTGAAATTAAATTACAAAATGATGCCTCATACAAGAGTTTGAAAAAAATTATCTGGTTCTCATGCAATTACCTGAAACTACCTGAAAACACAACAAAGTCTGCATACACATTTTCATATCTCTTAGGAATACTGTCAGATTGTGGTTAAAAATAATAATGCTGATGAAAATATCAACCTCCTTTATAATGCCTCTTAGCTTCCGGACATATTTCTAAACCCTTTGCCTGTATTAACACATTTAATCCTCACAACAGCGCTATGAGGCAGGTACTGTTATTATTCCCACTTTACATTATTGACGGACAGAGAAGTAAAGAAACCTGCTCTTAAAAAAATGTTCATCAATCTAGTGAGTCAGTGCAGCTATTAAAAAGAATGAGCTTACAATGCATATTGATGCTGTAAGATTTCCACAGTATATTATTAAGTGAAAAGTATGCATGTATATATGTATGTAAACCTGTATACATACATACGTGTGTGTGTGCATTGCTGTTGTTTGTTTTGTTTTAATCACCAGGGAACTTTGTCAAAATATACTTTCCAGGATCCTAACCCTAATCTGTCAAGTCAGAATATCTCTGGATGGGGTCTACATCCAGGGATTTATAAATAGATGATTCCTATGAGCGCTCTTGGTTAAGATTGCCAGCCCTGGTGCAACTGAACTCATCAGGAAAACAGTGTTCTAATTGACTGATTAGAATAAGTTATATTAAGTTGTGAAATCCAAAATCTTAAAAATTTCAACATATATTTATATTTTTATAAATATAAATATATCCCACATTGTGTGCAAGGAAAATACACATGAACAGAAATAAGAGCTTGCAACCCCGGCTAACATTGAGCATCCGTGAAATCTCTCCTGTCACCAATATGCCAGAAAAACAGGATTCAGAACTTTAATTGTCAATCCCTGATTTAGACCATTGAACTGCAATGCCCTTTAAGGCTAAACTAAATTTTAAATTCAATTCACTTGAAGGAGTTCATTGGTGACCTTTGAGAAATCAATTGTGTAGCATCCCAGCAAAAAAGATGATCTAACTTCTCTATAAATTGATGACCTTAAACGACATGTGCTATCCTTACCAAATGTATTAGGAGAGCCCTTTCACGGTTAAAGGTTGATGACAGCCTGTTAAGCCCTAACGGGAAACTTTTAGTCTCCACAAAAAAAGAGAGTGAAGGGATGCACACTGAGAGTCAGCTCTGACTTTGGTACTCTGAAGAAACATTTAGCAACTTTCATAAGCACTGTTTTGGCCTTATCCACTCATTGTTTTGACTACTTGAGTAAAGATTAAAGATACTTTTTGATTAATATCATTATTATAAAAGCAATACATTTTATTTTTTTTAAAAAAGGTGAAAGTAGTTTGTATACAAACTTTAAAGGGAGTCATGGAAACACAATTATCAGAACATAGATACAGAAAATAGCTATCCTGTGAATTGTCATTAACTGTCCAATGAATACACCTCCCCTGAGTGGCCTTAGCCTGACCACGTGCTCTCTCTGTCAGAGGCCCAGGATCCCTGAACATCCAGATTCAAGAGTTCCTTTCCTGCAGCTGAACCTTATTTCAATTATATTTCTTATTGACACCAACGGACCTTCCTAAATGATGTACAACCTATTGCTGAGAACCTCTGTCTCTGAGACCCCGGATACCCCAAGCAGCCCTAGTCCCATGGAAACCCAAACCAGGTTCTTGTATTTTATCTAGAGACCGTGGCAGTCCTGTCAAATAACTCTGTGATTGACTTCAATGACCAGTTCCTAATTTTCTTGACATTTATTAGGTTCATACATTGACCACCAAAGTAAACAACTGAGTACAAAGTTTAGACAAAACTATGAAATGACTCTTGTTTTGTGAAATCAGCAGAGCTTAGAGGAAAACTGAGAACGGTCCAGAAGACAACAAAGGAGGTATTAAGATGTCCCACGTTTCACCCACATTTTCAAGGAATGTTTGTCAGTTACCCTCTGATTCTCAGTAAACAACGACTTAGGTCCCAGGTCCTATCTGCCTAGCCAGCAGAGTTAAACACTGCTTCTCAGGACAGCCTTATATAAATAAGTTATGGACAATATATTGCCAGCTTCCACCACCTAATAGCATCATGTATTTTTTATGTATTGTTGGGATTCGTGAGTTGGAGCCATATCCATTGAGATGGATAATGGTTGTGCTCTTTTATTTTATGCACTTAGCCTTCTTATTGAGAACTGCATTAATCTTGTGTTTTATAATAGTGAATGCCAAGAGGTGTCTCTCCTTCTCTGTCTGTTAAAAAAAAATCCTGCCTTGACTTCTAATGTGCTTGCTACTTCTGTTTAGCCCCTGCTTTGACATTTTTATTAGTATAATTGTTTTTGGAAGCATAAACCAAAAGCTGGAATCTAAGGAGACCAAATTCCTATGGAGCAGATTTATGATCCAATATGAAAAATTCTGGTACTTTGAAATGCAGTCCCCAAAGTCAAGAAGGATTTGATGTCAGAATGTTTTTTAAATCATTTCCTAGAGGAGATCTAATACGAGTGCCTGGAGACTCTCAGTTTCCAACAAATGGAGTTAAATTTCAGATTAATTTGCACTGATATCAAGGAGTATTAGGTGATTTAACCATCATTAGTTTCAAATGGTTGTACAGATTAAATAGCTATGTTATCTTAAATGCAAACACAATGGCAAAACACACAAGTATTATTTAATTGTTTTAAATAGACTGTAATTTTGAATATTTCTGGGATGACAGATTTTCTCAACCCCTCTGAAATCAGCAATACTGCAAAGGTGAGAACAAGCCCTAGTCAATCTAAACACACCATTACACAGTAAAAAAGAAAGCATAAGCAGATAGGTGTTTTTTGCAACTGCAAATCTGCGTTGACATTCTAACAAATTTCCTAGCTTACAGAACATCAGAGATAGAAGGGATCTTAAAAGATCATCAAGTCTAGCATCTTTCTTTTACACTGGACAAATCTGAGTGGCTAAGTGGATTATCCCACAGCTGTGTAGAGGAAGAGACTGGGTAGGAATGCAATGTAGGAATGTACTACGTACAATGTTCTTTCCATCAGACCGTATCATGTCTCTATGACCGTAGAAAACCAAAGTGGTGATGTGTGCCTGAAATTATTTTCCATCCTTAAATGACAATTTGAAGGACCCCATGATCACTCTAAGGGAATCTGATGATAATATTTTAAAAAATGAAACTAAGTAAAAACCAAATTGTTTTTGTGTGTTACATACAAAGCTAACCACCTTTTTTTCTGTTTTTGTTGTTTTATTTTTATTGATGGTTCATGGAACTTATTTTCACTGTTTCTCTAACCTTGAAACTATCTTTAGAAAGTATTGTTTTATGACCTTTGTCTGTTTTTTCACTTAGGATGCAGTAATTATGAATATTTTGTTAAAATTTGAAAAAAAAGTCTGTGTCATTTTGATAAAGCTATTAAGAGCTATTACATCTCTACTGTAATTACTCTATTGGGTTTGCGTACACTAACGTGCACTCTCTTAGTACACGTTTTTATACTAAGCCTGAGAATATGATTAAGATCACCAGAATAAGGATCTGAGAGGACAAAGCTAATCGACATACATAGATCAATATTAAAAATTGAAATGTTGCACTGTTGGTGGGAATTCTAATTGGTGCAGCCACCATGCAAAACAATATGGAGTTTCCTCAAAAAATTAAAAATAGGGCTACCATATGATCCAACAATTCCACTTCTGTGTGTATACCTGAAAGAAAAGAAATAACTATCTTGAGGAGATATCTGCACCCCCATGTCCGTTGCAGCATTATTTACAATAGGTAAGACATGGAAATAACCCGTGTCCATTGAAAGATAAATGGATAAAGAAAATGTGATATATATATAATGGAATATTATTCAGCCATAAAAAAGAAGGAAATCCAGCCATTTGTGACAACATAGATGGAGCTTGAAAGGCATTATGCTAAGTGAAATAAACAAAGAAACACAAATACTGTATGATCTCACTTACATGTGGAGTCTAAAAAAGCTGAACTCATAGAAACAGAGAACAGAATGATGGTTGCCAGAGGCAGGGGTTGGGGGAAATGGGTGAAAGGGGTCAAAAGGTACAAACTTCCAGTTATATGATAAATAAGTGCTGGGGATGTAATGTACAGCATGATGACTATAGTTAACAATACTGTGTTGTATATTTGAAAGTTGCTAAGAGAGTAAATCTTAAAAGTTCTTATCACAAGAAAAAAAATTTGTAACCATATGTGGTGATGGATGTTAGCTAAACTTATTGTGGTAATCATTTCACAATATATGCATATATTAAATCATTAGGTTTACACCTAAAACTAATACAATGTTATATGCTAATTATATCTCAATTTAAAAGAATAGAAATGTATATGTCTTGCAATAGCTAAAATTTATTGAGCACTTATTGCATGCCAGGCCCTCACCATGTGCCTTACATGTATATTTTTTTTCTGTTTAATCCTCAGCACAAAACTACAAGATGAGTAGCGTTATTGCTCCAGTGTGCAGTTAGAGAAAGAGCAGTTCAAAGAGAACTTGGTCAAGATCATATTGCTAGCCAAAGATAAATTTCTGATTCTTGCAATCTTATTCCAGAATCTTTGCTGTTGATCACTGTGATCTAAGTGCTATGGCATAGTGCCTCTCCTAGATTTTGCTGCCCGTAATTGGCAATCCAAGTTTGATCAAAATAGTAGCCTTAGCAAATCTGACTCAGAAAACAGCATAAACAGAAAAAAAAAAGGCCTGATTTCACTGAAGGGGTCCATAGGAAACTCATTAAGAGCTTCACTTGGAGCAGATTTAGGACTGTTACATCTTCAACTCTGCAGCTAACAACTTCATGAGATTTGAAAGCTTTTTCCAATAGCCTCAATCAATTGCTTTCAATTTCTTATGCAAATGAATTTACAGATATATAAATGCCAGCTCACAGAAGAAATGCAAACCTGATAAATCTGTAAGGAATACAGCCCTTATTAACAGTCTAGAGTTCCAATGAGAAATCTTCTTGTAATTTACAGCAGTGGTGTAATTATTCTATTTCTCGTAAATGGCTACTGTAGTGATACCAAGTTTGTAGTTTGTCACATGGGTGACAGCACAAGTACATATATAGCTGTTCATTTTTAATAGTCAGAAACATTGATGATTATTCTCTAGCAATAATGCTATGGGATATATTTATGAATGTGCGGGGACATTTACTTAATGGCACAAATTAAAACATTAAATAAGAAGTAAATATGGTAGACAATAAAATGCAGCATACAAATAAACAAAATGTTTTCATATATTATGTCATCTTTGCCTTGCTACCTCTATATTTACCCATTTGTGCCGTGTTTTTAGTTACTGTCAGAGCGTCAAATGTCACCACAATTACATTCCATGTGAAGAGAACCACTTGTATTAGTGTAGTTATGAAGGGAAGAATGATAAACCTAAAATCAATCAGCATACATAAGCACATCTAGAACTACTTCGGAGTTCTATTTCTGAAATATTGGTATTAAATACCCAAGAATGGCTTCATTATCTGATGTCATTGCTTTAAGTAAACTTTTCATTATTTTACTTCAAAGTTTCAAATATTGATAATGAGGCGATTCATAGAGAGTGATGACAGTAACATTTTACCTTTGTTATATCTCAAAAGGTCACTTGGTTTTATGGACTTTTATAGGCACTTGTTTCAAATAATTGTGTACTATATATCAGTGAAATCAGACGTATAATGTCAGAAAGGAGAAGATACTCCAGCCTTATTTTGCCCTACATCTTCTAGATTGAAAGTCACAATGATGCGTTTTCACATTTAACTTAGTACACTCAAAGAATTACATCCTGGATACCTCCAGGACGACAGAAAGTGGTGTAATGAATCTTGAGTTAGTGATCTTCATGTTTGCCCATAACATCATGTGTTTTGTTCTATCTTATTGCTCTGTAATTGTCCATTTACTGGTCTATGCCCCACCCCTAAATTATAAGCTCCTTGAGAGCTTATATGAGGTCTTATTCCTCATTGAATCTTTATGTTCTTCTTTGGACCCTCAATGCTGGTGCAGTGCCTTGCACATAACAGGTGTGTGAAAATCCACTTATGGAATCAAGAAAGGAAGGAAAAGAGGGATAGAGGGAGGGAGGGATGGAAGGAAGGAAAGAGAAAAGGAAGGAAGGGAAGAAGGGAGGGAGGGAGGAAAGAAGGAAGGAAAATAAAAATGAGAGAAAGGAAGGAAGGAAAGGAGGGGGGGAAGGAAGAAGAGAGAAAGGAATTCTGCTGCATCGTCTTCATAAACTAAGGGACTCCACCCTTGTAGTCTTAGCAATGGCATACATATGAAGGAATTGTGAATTTCCAGATGGAGATATTCACGCAGATACTAATGATACCAAGAAAAGGCATCAGCACAATGTTCTGCTGCTATGAAATTTCGAGAAAATTCCTCTGGTTACAATGTTCTTGGAGTTCCATTCAATTAGGTTAATCAAGCATGAGACCATACTGATCATTGTTTTTAAATAATAATTTTAAAACACTCAAGTAGTGTTTATTAAGTGTCTGGTAGGGGTCCGATATTATGCTAGCCACTGAAAGAAAAGCAAAAGAAGTTGTGAAATCATCCATTCATTCAGCATTTATTGAGTATTTAGTAATTTGCCAGATGTGCTTAACACTTTCCCTGCCCTTGAGATAATTACATTGTTCCTGGGAAGCCAAAGCATGCAAGTGTAAAAGACAACACTATGAAAACACTGAGATAAATATAAGCATTTAATAATAAAGGTAGTATTAGCCAACATTTAGTAAGTGCTTACTGTGTGTCAGTCAAAGTGCTAAGCATTGTCCATGCCTTATTTTATTTAACGTTCACTGTACTTTATACACATTGTCATTGAAATTCCCATTTTACAGCTGAGAAAGCTCAACTCCAGGCAATTAAATAATTTGCTTAAGTCATCGACTAATCGCTTGAATCAATGGTCTTTCTGGCTCCAAAGTTCATGCACTTAAACATTATGCTCTACAACTTCTGATCACCTGCCTAAGTTTTTGGATGTAGATAATACATTCTAAGGAATAGAGATTCTGTTTTGGCTAAAATTATTTTTTAAAAAGTTTCATGGAAAAGATAAAACTTGAGATACAGGTCTTGAAGTGTTAATATGATTTATATTATTTGAATAAATAGGAGAACAATTGATAATATCAAGATGAAAACAGGGGATAGTAAGTTGAGAAATGTCAATGCAAATTTATGCAAAATGATGAGCTCTGTCAAGGAGTAGATAATTTAATGGGACGGAAGCTTTGGTGCATGAGTCTGCCAAGACCGATGGATACGCCCAGGATGGCAATCTACAGCTCATGATCCAACATCTTCCCCTTCCCCATCACCACTTACTTAATGACACCAAGTTCTATTCCCTTAAGTTTTGAATCAGTTTTCTCCTTTTCACCTCAACCACCAAAACCTTAGTTCAGGGCCTCACAATTTCTTCCTGGGATTAGTGCTCCAACATTAACTTGTTTTGTACCTCCATGCAAATTACTAAATCTCTCTCTAATCCTCAATTTTCCTCTCAGAGAAGTGGACAGGATAATAAAACCTGTCTCTCAGGCTAGTGTGCACATTACATAAGACATTACATGTAAAGTACATAGCTCAGTACTATTTGCCTGGCAAATAGTATGAACTCAATAAATATTGGCTTTGCCATATTCTTATCTCATCTTTTTATGGTGTCTTCTCCATTATCTATCTCCTAAACTACAGCTGGAGTTCATCTTTCCAAAAATGTACATCTGATCATTTCAGTCTGCTGCTTTAAAATTTTCTAATGATTTTTTATCATGTCCAGGATGAAATCCAAACTGTTTAGTCTGGTATTAGCCTTGTTGGCCAATCATTCATTGGTAGATTAATTTAATTTTAAAAATAAGTAAGCCCCTCCTGTGCCAGGAACTATTCTAGATGTGCAACAATAACAACAAACTTGGTAATTCAAAGTCTAGAGAAGTTCTGATCTAGAAATAGAGATTTGGGTTTATCATTATTAGTGTGAAACCATGGGCATGGCTGAGACTGCTGATGGAGAACATGAAGTGTGAGGGGAAAAAAAAGAATCAAGAATAAAACCTTTGAGACTGCCACCATTTAAGGGTTAGAAAAAAAGAGGAAGAGTCCATGAAGGAAGCTATGAGGGGACAATTGGGAGAACTAGAATGGGAACCAGATAAGGCTGCCATTAAAGTCAAGGGAGGACAAAACAAAGAAAGAGGGATTGGCCAACCACATGGGTGAATAGATCCTGCATAATAACAGACGGCCAATAGTGATATATCCAACAAGGGGTTAATTTCCAAAATATATAAAGAACTCATACAACTCAACAACAAAACAATGAACGATCTGATCAAAAAATGGACAGAAGATATGAATAGACATTTTTCCAAAGAAGATATACAGATGGCCAACAGACACATGAAAAGATGTTCAACATCACTAATTATTAGGGAAATGCAAATCTAAATTACAATGAGATATCACCCACACCCATTAGAATGGCTATAATTAACAAGACAAGAAATAACAAGTGTTGGAGAGGATGTGGAGAAAAGGCAACCCTTATACACTGCTGGTGGGAATGCAAACTGCAGCCACTATGGAAAACAGTATGGAGATTTCTCAAAAACTTAAAATAGAAATACCATATGATCCAGCTATCCCACTTCTGGGTATTTATCCAAAGAACATGAAATCAATAATTCAAAAATATATATGCACCCCTATGTTCATCGCAGCATTATTCGCAATAGCCAAGACATGAAATCAACCCAAAATGTCCATCAATGGATGAACAGATAAAGAAGACATGGTATATATACACAATGGAATACTACTCAGCCGTAAAAAAAAGACAAAAAAAATCGTGCCATTTGTGACAACGTGGATGGACCTTGAGTGTATTATGCTGAGCAAAATAAGTCAGGCAGAGAAAGACAAATATTGTATGATTTCATTCATACATGGAAGATAAAAAAACACATAGATAAGGAGAACAGATTAGTGGTTACCAGATGAGAAGGGGGTAGGGGGAGGGCGAAAGGGATGAGGGGGCACCTGTGTATGGTGATGGATTAAAAATTAGACTATTGGTGGTGAGCATGATGCAGTCTATATTGAAACTGAAATATTGTGATGTATAACTGAAATTTACACAATGTTATAAACCAATATGACCTCAGTAAAATAATTTTAAAAAAAGAAAGCCATGGTAATGTGTTCCATGGCAAGGATGGAAATTTAACTGCGATAGCTTGAAAAGAGAATGGCCGGTGAGAAAATGAAAGCAGGATTATAGGCTATATTTTTAGGTGTTTCTTGGTGAAGTGAAAAAAATTAATCCCTCCACCCCCACCCCTGCATCTCCATGCAGTCAAGATCTGAATTTTCTTTAAAGGGAAGACTTCATTTGCCAGTAGATTTCAACCCTGGCTGATTATTAGAATCACTTCAAGATTCTTTAAGAAATAATTATGGGGCCGGCCCGGTGGGGCGAGGGGTTAAGTGAGCGCGCTCCGCTGCAGTGGCCTGCGCTTCACTGGTTCGGATCCCTGGTGCACAGTGACACACTGCTTGTCGAGCCATGCTGTGGCAGCGTCCCATATAAAGTAGAGGAAGATGGGTGCGGATGTTAGCTCAGGGCCAATCTTCCTCAGAAAAAAGAGGAGGATTAGCATCAGATGTTAGCTCAGGGCTGATCTTCCTCACAGAAAAAATTTAAAAAAAAAAAGAAATAATTGTGGACAGGCCAAATGCCAACTCTTATCCAATTGATTTTGAAATAGTTCTGACATCTATATTGTTTTAAAGCTTCAAAAGTGATTCGAATCTGCAGCGAGGTTTGAGGACCATTATCTTGGTGACAGGGAAGAAACCAAGGACAAACCTCCTGGGTATCTCACTGAAGAAACTAGAGATTCTTATTGCATGACAGGGACTTTTAGTAATAATAACTAACATATTTTATGCATTCCTGCTGCGCTGTGCCCAGGAATTGATGTCTACCATCTTAATGTATTCTCACAATCACTCTATAAGTAAGCATTATAATCATCCCCACTATATGGCTGTGGAAACTGAGGCTCAGGAAGTTTAGTACTTTAACCATGGTTAGCTAGCCTGGTAAGAGCAGAACCAGGATTCATAGGAACCCGAGCTGTGTGCCTAACTTTGCTGCCTCCCACTTTTAAATGAAAACCACCACAAAATCACTATGGCTGGCAATAGAGAATAACCAAATAATTAATTCCCATGCCTACATAGACAAAAGCAAAAAGCCAGAAGTGAAAATTTAAGACCACCAACACGAAACTAACTCTATTGTAGGTTCTACTAGAATATTCAAGAATACCATGTTGTCAATTTCTAAAGTTATCCTTATATCTTTTACTTGGCTAACTATATACTGCAGAAATTTAATTAGCAGATTCAGCATAATCCAGATAAACCACTAGACAGATAATTAATTTTGCTTAAACTAACCCTGAACCTGAATGGCACCTCTATTCTACCTTCCTAACTGACCCAAAACTGAATGGATGCAATGACATAAACCTAAATAATGATTTAGTAGAGCAATTACCAAAAGTTTAAAATTTTCTCCTAAATCATCTGCATGAGAAAGAGTCTTAAATTTGCACGTAAGTGAAAGTTTGTAAATTACTTAAGGCAGGTGAGCAGAAGAGTATTACCAGCTGCCCTAAATTGTCACTCATTGTAACTAAAACTCATTTCTTTGCACACACATGCGCAAATCATGCCTGTCCTCAAGGAGTAGACATAAATACGCTAGCGTGTGTGTGCATGAGTGTAAATTCACATGTTCCTTAACATGGAAGACGGCAGATCAATCACAGAGCCTGCAGTTGCCACAGCCACAGCATGATAGGAGCTAAATAAACAATGGATACTTCTTTAATTTGTAAGTGACATGATGAAGAATATTGTGGATTTTCCCCACCAGACTGTAACAATATTAAGGTAAATCAAATTTTGCACCTCATTTATTTAACAACGTCATTTTTCAGTTGCTATAGGGTTTTTTAGCCTCTCAGAATACAAGGCTGCACAATTTCCTAGAACTTATTTTTGAAAACAAAAAAAACACTGTTAGCTCTTGAACACTTCATTATAATTGGCTACGCTTATTTTCTTTTGTTAAGTGATAATTTATGAAAGACTACTTCAAGATCGTTTAAAATGCCGCCTTTGGAAAGACTAAAGCAGGGGAATGTGTAATCACTATGTAATGTAATCAGAATATTTAATTAACAGGTAATCATAAAAGAAGAAAATAGTCTCATAGCATTTGTGCCCCAAAGTCAACAACAGGACTGTATTTAAAAGACTATATACGATTTTAAAAATATTTTTAATGGAGATAACATGGTATTTTATAAAATATTTGCTCACTTTTTTTTTTTTTGGCATGTATTGAAATTTTGCTTTTGTGGGGTTTTTTTTTTTCAGGTCAAATTGGTTTATAACATTGTGTAAATTTCAGGTGTACATCATTATTTTCAGCTTCTGTATAGACTGCATCGTATTCACCACCAAAGGTCTAGTTTCCATCCGTCATCACACATATGTGCGCCTATACACCTTTCCCCCTCCCCTCACCTCCTTCCCCTCTGGTAACCACTAATCTGTTCTTTGTATCTACGTGTTTGTTTGTCTCTCACATATGAGTGAAATCATACAGTATTTGTCTTTCTCTGTCTGACTTATTTCGCTTAGCATAATACCCTCAAGGTCCATCCATGTTGTCTCAAATGGCACAATTTCAGTTGTGTTTTTATGGCTGAATAGTATTGCACTGTAAATATACCACATCTTCTTTATCCGTTCATCCATTTGTTACCAATTTAGGCGAAGGTGACTGTTTAGTCAATCTAGCCTCCTTAATTTAGCCTCCCTCTGGTGGGACTCTACTCCTCCAAGGAAGATCCCACAGGTAGGCCTCGAACCCACAATCCTTCATTTCCTCAGATGGTCCTTTTTCTGTTCCTTATTGCAAATTTGAGATGAGAGCAAAGCTGAGCATTCAACAGCACAAGCTTTATTCAATGGCCATTGAATGGAGAAGCAGAAACAAAGTTCACACATCAACTCCTCAGCTCTTGGGGCAATTTAGCAGCTGTTATAAGGAGTCAAGGTAATGAAAGGGAGGAATATTCACAGTTATTTGGGGTAATGGGCAGGCTTTTCTGGGAAATGGGGTGCCACTTCTTTTCCTCCCTTATTTGGTCTGGTGTTTCCTGACACAGCCATGGGTAGATGTGTTATTAAGTATGGTGATGTATTACAACGAATGTGTAATGAGCTGTAGGGTCTACGTCAGGTTAAGTAGGACTGCCATATTGCCTTCAACTGGTTTTAACTGGTTTCGACCTATGTCTCATATGACATCTTCTTCCTCTCTTTGTGGTTTCCTGTAAGCTAAAGATAACATGTTAGGTTTGTTTTGAGCAGGGTTGTGGTTAATGTCTTATGGGGTCAGTGGGCCAGCTAACACATTGATGAGCACTTGGGGTGCTTCCACGTCCTGGCTATTGTGAATAATGCTGCAATGAACACAGGACTGCATACATCTTTTTGAATTAGTGTTTTTATGTTCTTTGGATAAATACCCAGAAGTGGAATAGCTGGATCATGTGATACTTCTATTTTAATATTTTGAGAACTCTCCATACTGTTTTCCATAGTGACTGCACCAGTTTGCATTCCCATCAGCAGTGTATGAGGGTTCTCTTTTCTCCACAGCCTCTCCAACTCTTGTTATTTTTTGTCTTTTTAATTAAAGCCATTCTGATGGGTATGAGATGATATCTCATTCATCCTTCTATTTCAAACAGAAAATAAAAACTTTATACCCAGAACTTAATATTGAAAGGATGTTGCCTCTGGTTTTCAAATCAGTTCACACCCCTCTCCTCATTCCCCAGCTCCCACGTAGCTCCCCAGCACTCTCCATCCCAAGTGTTTCTCTAGTCACGTCCTCCTCTGTCCACCCCATACCCTTCTTGCTCTTGAGTCTTGGGTTACGACTTAGGGCTGTCCTCCAAAGCCAAGGCTTTGTTATTTTTAATTTCTGATTAATCTTTTCCCTTTTAAGGATTCACAAGAACATATCGAAATGCAATCTTAGAAAATCACAGAGGAATGTGGAAAGACATATTTTGTACCTCAAATCAAGGGCAAAACACAGGTCAAGAGATGACTTTGATTAAGAGTCATAAAGGTAATATTCAAAATTATAATAGCAAATATAGCACAGAATCAAGTGCCTTTTATACATTCTTTTATTCATGGACATGAGGTGGTTTAAAATTTATTACTTTTTTTAAAAAGCTGCAATAAATTCCTTGTACATATTTCCTTGGATACCTGTGTGAGAGTTTTTTTAAGGCAGGTACCTAGAAGAGCTTGTAAGTGGTAGAGGGGACAAATATTCAAGACAGCTACCTACCGCTAAATGGCTGTCCAAAGTGGTTATAACAATTAACACTCACACCCACAGGTTGGAAGAGCTCCTTTCCCCTTATCCTTGCCAACTCAGCAGAGTCTGGCATTTTAACTTTCGCCAATCAAATGAGTAAGAACGGATACTTTGTTTCTTCAGTTTATATTTCTCTGATTATTAATAAAGTCAAATTTTCTTTTATATACATGTTGACCAATTTGATTTCCTCTTCTCATTGCTGTCCCATTTCAGTTGCTTAGTGTTCTAGAGAGTTCTTTTTCTCTTTCTTATGCATCTCTAGAATTTCCTTATATCCTCCTTATATTAAAGATATTAATTCTACATCAGTTATATATGTTAAAAATTTCTTTCTCAGTTTTCGCATTCCGTTAACTACATATTGTACCCATTATCGTATCAATCAGAACTTTAATTTCAATGCAGCCAAATTTATAAATCTTCTCCTTAAGAGTTGAGCTTTTTGTACGTTACTTAAGACATCTTTTTCTATTCCCAGATGATAAATCAATTTCCTCTATTTTCCTCTAATAATTCAAAATTTGGTTTTTCACCTTTCAGCAGTTAATCCACACAGAATTGGATTTATTTTTCAGTTTTAATTTTTGAATCTGTTCTCAAATTCCAAAAACTTAGTGATGGGATTTTAATTGTATTGAATTTAAAAATTGATTTGGGGGGAAAATGGCATCTTCATTATTTTGAGTCTTCTCGTTGATGAAAATGATGTTTTTGTTTATTACTTTAAGCCTAATTCAATGTTCTTCAATGAGGTTTTGTAATTTTCTCCATTAGAATCTAACATATCTTTTGTTAAATTTGTTTCTGGCCACCTTATAAATTTTATTATCATTGTGAATGGAATTTTCTAATTGATTATATTTTAGAAATAGGAAACCTTAATTTGTGTATGCTAATCTTGTATGTGCTAACTTTCCTAAAATCTTTAAGTGGCTATAATATTTTGTCAGTTGATTCTCTTGGATCATATGTGTAGATGATCATTTGCAGCCTACCTTTTTCTTTACAATTCTATAAATTGTAGTGCTATTTCTTGTCTTATCTTGTTGGTTAGGGCCATGATAACAAGGTTAGATGATTATAATGAAAATCCTTGCCTTATACAGTGCATTAATGGAAATGCTTTTAAATTTTATCATTATTTGAGGTTTATTATAACTTTTTGTTAGATGCTCTTCTTTGGTTTAAGAACTCTATCTTCTACTCCTAGTTTAATAAGTGTTTTTATCATAAGTGAATATTGACTTTTGTAGAATGATTTTTCTCCAAACATTGAGATGATTATATGGATTTTGATTTGAATTTGTTAATGTAGTAAATGATATTTAGAGATATTCTAATCTTAAAAAAAAAAAACCCTTGCATTTCTTAAATAAATGTTAGTTGATGCCAACAAATTTTTCTATATACCCTTATATTCTATATACCCTTATATTCTATATGCCATTGCTAATATTTTACTTAGGAATTTTACATCAAATTTTGAGATAAAATTTATCTATAATCTTCTTTTCTTGTACAGTCTTTATCTAGTTTGATTATCAAGATTATACTAGCATGGAATTGTTTTTATAAGATAGAGAAGTCTTCTAAGGGTTCTGTAAAACTTTCTTCTAAAACTTCCTAGCCCTAGGATTGATCACATGTTAGGCCACAAAACAAGTCTCCATAAATTTAAGAAGATTGAAATAATACCAAGCATCTTTTCTGACCACAACGGTATGAAACTAGAAATCAACTATAGGAAGAAAATCAGAAAAGCCACAAATACGTGGAGATTAAACAAAATGCTACTGAACAATGACTGGGTTAATGAAGAAATCAAAGAAGAAATCAAAAAATACCTGGAGACAAATGAAAATGAAAATACGACATGCCAGAATTTATGGGATACAGCAAAAGCAGTTCTAAGAGGGAAGTTTATAGCGATACAGGCCTATCTCAACAAACAAGGAAAATCTCAAATAAACAATCTAACAATGCACCTAAAGGAACTGGGAAAAGAAGAACAAACAAAGTCCAAAATCAGTAGAAGAAGGGAAATCATAAAAATCAGAGCAGAAATAAATGAAATAGAGACCAAAAAAACAATAGAAAAAATTAATAAAACCAAGAGCTGGTTCTTTGAAAAGATCAACAAAATTGACAAACCTTTAGCTAGACTCACCAAGAAAAAAAGAGAGAAGGCACAAATAAGTAAAATCAGAAATGAAAGAGGAGAAATTACAACAGATACTGCAGAAATACAAAAGATTATAAGAGAACACTATGAAAAGCTATATGCCAACCCATTCGACAATCTGGAAGAAATGGATAAATTCCTAGAATCATACAACCTTCCAAAACTGGATCAAGAAGAAGTAGAGAATTTGAATAGACCAATCACCAGTAAGGAGCTCAAAACAGTAATCACAAACCTCCCCAAAAATAAAAGTCCAGGACCAGACGGCTTCCCTGGGGAATTCTACCAAACATTCAAAGAAGACTTAATACCTATCCTTCTCAAACTCTTCCAAAAAATTGAGGAGGGAGAGAAGCTCCCTAATTCATTCTACGAAACCAACATTACCCTGATACCAAAACCAGACAAGGACAACACAAAAAAAGAAAATTACAGGCCAATATCACTGATGAACATCGATGCAAAAATCCTCAACAAAATACTAGCAAATCGCATACAACAATATGTTAAAAAGATTATACACCATGATCAAGTGGGATTTATTCCAGGATGCAGGGATGGTTTAACATTCGCAAATCAATCAACGTAATACACCGCATTAATAAAATAAAGAATAAAATTCACATGATCATCTCAATAGATGCAGAGAAAGCATTTGACAAGATACAGCACCCATTTATGATAAAAACTCTGAATAAAATGGGTATAGAAGGAAAGTACCTCAACATAATAAAGACCATATATGAGAAACCCACAGCTAATATCATCCTCAATGGTGAAAAACTGAAAGCTATCGCTCTAAGAACAGGAACCAGACAAGGATGGCCATTCTCACAACTCCTATTTAACATAGTATTGGAAGTCCTAGCCAGAGCAATCAGGCAAGAGAAAGAAATAAAAGGGATCCAAATTGGAAAGGAAGAAGTGAAACTGTCACTATTTGCAGATGACATGATTTTATATACAGAAAACCCTAAAGAATCCACCAGAAAACTTTTAGAAGTAATAAACGAATATGGTAAAGTTGCAGGATACAAAATCAACATACAAAAATCAGTGGCATTTCTGTACACTAACAACGAAGTAGCAGAAAGAGAAATTAAGAATACCATCCCATTTACAATTGCAACAAAAAGAATAAAATACCTAGGAATAAACTTAACCAAAGAGGTGAAAGAGCTGTACACCAAAAACTATAAAACATTTCTGAAAGAAATTGAAGAAGATACAAAGAAATGGAAAGATATTCTGTGCTCTTGGATTGGAAGAATTAACATAGTTAAGATGTCCATACTTCCTAAAGCCATCTATAGATTCAATGCAATCCCTATCAAAGTTCCAATCACATTTTTCACAGAAATAGAACAAAGAATCCTAAAATTTATATGGAACAACAAAAGACCGCGAATGGCTAAAGGAATCCTGAGAAAAAAGAACAAAGCTGGAGGTATCACACTCCCCGATTTCAAAATATACTATAAAGCTATAGTAACCAAAACAGCATGGTACTGGCACAACAACAGACACACAGATCAGTGGAATAGAATTGAAGGCCCAGAAATAAACCCACACATCTATGGACAGCTAATCTTTGACAAAGGAGCCAAGAACATACAATGGGGAAAAGAAAGTCTCTTCAACAAATGGTGTTGGGAAAACTGGATAGCCACATGCAAAAAAATGAAAGTAGACCCTTACCTTACACCATACATAAAAATTAACTCCAAATGGATTAAAGACTTGAATGTAAGACCTGAAACTGTGAAACTTCTAGAAGAAAACAGAGGCAGTATGCTCTTCGACATCAGTCTTAGCAACATCTTTTCAAACACCATGTCTGACCGGGCAAGAGAAACAATAGAAAAAATAAACAAATGGGACTACATCAAACTAAAAAGCTTCTGCACAGCAAAGGAAACCATCAACAAAACGAAAAGACAACCTAACAATTGGGACAAGATATTTGCAAACCATACATCTGATAAGGGCTTAATCTCCAAAATATATAAAGAACTCATGCATCTCAACTACAAAAAACTACCAACCCAATTAAAAAATGGGCAAAAGACCTGAACAGATATTTCTCCAAAGAAGATATACAGATGGCCAACAGACACATGAAAAGATGTTCAAAATCATTAACCATCAGGGAAATGCAAATCAAAACTACAATGAGATATCACCTCACGCCCGTCAGAATGGCTATAATTAACAAGACAGGAAACAACATGTGTTGGAGAGGATGTGGAGAGAAGGGAACTCTCATACACTGCTGGTGGGAGTGCAAACTGGTGCAGCCACTATGGAAAACAGGATGGAGATTCCTCAAAAAATCAAGGATAGAACTACCATACGATCCAGCTATCCCACTGTTGGGTATTTACCCAAAGAACTTGAAAACACCAATTTGTAAAGGTACATGCACCCCTGTGTTCATTGTAGCGTTATTTACAATAGCCAAGACTTGGAAGCAACCTAAGTGCCCATCAAGGGACGAATGGATAAAGAAGCTGTGGTATATATACACAATGGAATACTACTCAGCCATAAGAAACGATGAAATCCAGCCATTTGTGACAACATGGATGGACATTGAGGGTATTATGCAAAGTGAAATAAGTCAGAGGGAGAAGGTCAAATACCGTATGATTTCCTTCATTAAGTAGTAGATAATAACAACAATAAACAAACACATAGGGACAGAGATTGGATTGGTGGTTACCAGAGGGGAAGGGGGGAGGGAGGAGGGTGAAAGGGATAATTCGGTACATGTGTGTGGTGATGGGTTGTAATTAGTATTTTGGTGGTGAACATGATGTAATCTATGCAGAAATAGTAGTATAATGATGTACACCTGAAATTTTTACAATGTTATAAACCAATGTTACTGCAATAAACAAAAAATTTAAAAAAATAAAAAATAAAAAAAAATAAAACTCCCTGGCCCTATTGTCTTATCACTGCTTTGGGAAAGGACAGGGTAGGATTTTGACTATTAATTCATTTCCTTAATCATAACTGCTCTACTCAGATCTTCTATTTCTTTTTGAGTACATTGCACTAATTATATTTTTCTTAAAAATCATATATTTTTTCTATTTTTTTCAAAATTTTATAGAGTTGTTCATTATACTCTGATGCTTAAAATAATCACTCTGTTGTGGGGTTAGTTGCTTCAATTTTATCTTTATTATTTCGTTTTACTTGTCTTTCATTATTTCATGCTATTAATTAATGATCATCTTCCTCTCAAGCCTTTGACTATTTTAAACATTTATTTTAAAGTCTCTTTCACATTTCTCTATTATTTCTTTTTCTAGAACTCTTTATTGTGTTAAATATTAGAGAGGATAATAGTATGAACTCCCACGTACCTGTCCCAGATTCAAAAATAATAAACTCTCAGCCAATCTTTATTCATTTGTTACCCCCCATCCACTTTCTCCTACTTCTTAATTATTTTGAAACAAATCTCAGACATTATATCACTGCATCTATACATATTTCTGTATGTATCTCTAAAAGATAAGAACGCTTTTAAAAATATAACCACAGTAACAGTATCATACCTAAAGATAAAAGTATGTATATTTAATGTCACCAGATCCACATGGTGTTCAGTTTTCCTTACTGTCTCATAATTTTTTATGGTTTTGTTTTCCAGTCAGGTTTTTACTAAGGTCCATGCATTGCGACTGGTTAATGTATCTTAAGTCTCTTTTAAATTGATTTCTTTCAACTTTTACATTGTTGTTTGAAGAAACTGAGTGGGTTACTCTACAGAGCATCTCTTGGTCTCGAATTTGCTAAATGCGTCAAGGTATTATTTTAAATACTCTTCTCTATCCAGTATCTCCTAAAAAATGGTGGTTAGATCAGGAAACCTGATCAAATAATGGTTCAATATTTTGTCTGGCAAAAACACCTCACAGTGTTATGTACCATGAAGAGATTTGTAGTGTCTGGTTGAATTTCTTTTTTCCTTTTTTTTTTTTTTTTTTTGTGAGGAGATCAGCCCTGTGCTGACATCTGCCAATCCTCCTCCCTTTTTGGTGAGGAAGACTGACCCCGGGCCAACATCCGTGCCCATCTTCCTCCACTTTACATGGGATGCCGCCACAGCATGGCTTGCCAAGCGGTGCGTCGGTGCGCACCCCGGGATCCAAACCGGCGAACCCCGGGCCGCTGCAGCGGAGCGCGCGCACTTAACCACTTGAGCCACCGGGCTGGCCCTGAATTTCTTTTTTTGATGTTAGCAGGCGGTGGTAAAAATTGCCTAAATTCACTCAACTTCAGGTTAGTGTTAGAGTTAATGTTGGGGTGCAAAAGAATAATTTTATAATTTTATTATTCCTTTTGCATTAGGTCTGAAATCAGTACTCTGAAAAAGAGAAATTTTTCTTCAGCAATTATTTGGTTACCCTGGGCACCGTTCAAACAGAAAGATGTAAAAATTTTTTATTCTGAATTGGTGACCCAACAGCTTCCAATGGTGACAAAGGAGGTGCTTCTTTTTTAGTATCTTTATAAACTCATGCACTTAAACATATTTGATATGTTGTTATCTTTATTGGTCCTCAAATTGAACCCTCTCTGGCCGGTGGGAACTTTTTCAGTTTGGCTCTTAAGTCTTCTTGACATGTTCCCGGGAGTCTTTGACAGCTTTCTTCTTCCTGGTCTGACAAGATATTCCAGGCTCTCATAAATTTCCTGCTCCACACTTGGAGGACTTCTTCATGGATTTGTGGTTTCTTCTATTGGTAAATGGTATTTAGAAACTACAGCCTGAGCCAAGAGATGCTCATCGTCCATTGCCACTTGGTTGCTCTTTTATTTTTCTAGGCCTTTTCAATTAACATACCTAGAAAATAATCTTTTAGATAAATGTATATCATGACTTTCCACTGATACTTCTAGTTCAAATCCATAGAGTTTCTACTTAGCCTCATTGAGCTCACATGGGTGTCATTTTTTCCCCACATTGAAAACTTTGGTTCTCAATGAGACCAATATAAATATTCATTTTCTTTAACCTTCAATACACACAAGAGTCTCAGAATAATATTACCACTAAAAGTATATTTTAGCTTTTTTTGTAGTTAAAACATATACCTCAAAATGTAGTCCAATTAGTTTTTTAAAATAACTTAGAATAATTCCTCTTTCTATAGTTATTGATTTTATTCCTAATAATTTAGATGGTAATTATCCAATTTATTATTTATGGACTATCTTGCTTTGTACTGAACCTTGAACATATTGAAATTTCTATATGTAAGGTCATCTCTCAGGCTTAAGGGAAACCCAATAGTTGAGTCCTACCTTCCATGGGACATTTTCCAGTGCTTCTGCCAAGACCCTAAACATTTCACTGGTTGTGAACCATTTTCACATTAATTCATGGCTCCATGTTTCATCATCTTTCAGTACAAATTTAAGATTCCAACTCTCAAGACAACTCTGTTTCCTCTCATAGTAAAGTATGAATTCTTGTGTTCCAGGCTTACAAGCAAAGACTTTTCAGTTCCTATTGATAAACAGGGCAGTGATTTCACAGCTTCCTCCAATGAGCAGGGAGCCTGGTGTCATCTCTTGGGTATGCATAGGGAATCTTCTCTAACCTGTAGGTCCAAAGGTGAGTTTCTATCCTGGAACCCCCCTCTCACCACTACTGCTTTTCATACCCTCTTATTTGGCTACCTGGAGTTTTCTATTTTTGTCATAAACCTGGTTGCACATTTCTTAATATTTGAGAATAGTTTAGCTGATTATAGGGGTGCATATATCTCTTTGAATTAGTGTTTTCGTTTTCTTCAGATAAATGCCCAGAAGTGGAATTGCTGGATCATATGGCAGTTCTATTTTTAATTACTTGAGGAATCTTCATGCTATTTTTTCCATAGTGGCTGCACCAATTTACATTCCTACCAACAGTGTATGAGGGTTCCCTTTTCTCCACATCTTTGCCAACACATGTTATTTTGTGTCTTTTTGGTAATAGCCGTTCTGACAGATGTGAGGTGGTATCCCACTGTGGTTTTGATTTGCATTTCCCTGATTATTAGTGATGTTGAGCATCCTTCCATGTGCCCATCCGTTTGCAACAGCATGGATGGACCTAGAGGGCATTATGCTAAGTGAAATAAGTCAGACAGAGATAGACGACTACCAGATGATTTCACTTATATGTGGACTCTAAAACACAAAACAAACAAATATAACTAAACAGAAACAGACTCACAGATACAGGAAACAAACTAGTAGATACCAGAGAGGGGAGGTGGGGGGGTCAAAATAAGTGTTGGGCATTAAGTACAAACTTCCAGTTATAAAATAAATAAGTCATAGGGTTGTAATGTACAGCATAGGGAATATAGTCAACAATATTGTAATAACTGTATGGTGACAGATGGTAACTAGACGCGTCGTGGTGATCATTTCGTAATGTATATAAATATTTTATCACTATGATGTACACCTGAAACTAATATGATATTGTATGTCAATTATACTTCACTGTAAAAAGAGTAACACAGCATGTCTCTGTGTTTTAAGTAGTAGTGGAGTTCCCTGCATCTGTTAAGGCCACAGCCATGACCAGAAGTCTCAGAAATTAAACTTGTACAGATAGCTTCACACAGTTCAGAAAATCCAGGTGAAATTTGGAAGCTTTCTTCATCCAGATATTTTGATTTTTGTAAACATCTGAATAACTGCCTGAATTTTTCACCTGGAAACTTGAGTTCATGCAGAAATACATCCAATTTAATTTTGGTACTTGTTTCAAAAGGTTTTTTTTTGTTTTTTTGGGGTGAGGAAGATTAGCCCTGAGCTAACATCTGTTGCCAATCCTCCTCTATTTGCTGAGGAAGATTGGTCCTGGGCTAACATCCGTGCCCATCTTCCTCTACTTTATATGTGGGAAGACTGCTACAGCATGGCTTGATAAGCGGTGCATTTATTTGTCCGCGCCCAGATCCGAACCCTAGGCCGCTGAAGCGGAGCATGCGAACTTAACCACTATGCCACTGGGCCGGCCCCTCAAAAGGTATTTTTAACATTTAATCTATGTCTCGTAATATTTTGACCTTGAGCACGACACTTAAGCTCTCACTGACTCAGTGGGGATTCTTTCTTCTATTCTAGATCGTACAACTTTGATGTGCGAACGCACTTAAGAAAGGGTAATAGACCCTACAAGTTTGTAAGCTTTCTCTCTGAGTGTGCAGCACGCACTTTTTAGGGCACTATCTTTTTCAGTTCGTTGTTTAGTTAATTGTTGTTCTGAAGGAGACTTCAAGGCTCCTCAATTGCATCATTTGCCTTTACATTAGTAGGTTCCTCGAACTCTGCCCCTATGTCTTTTTAAAAGTTTAATTTTTTAAAAGAGAGAGAATCATATATTTTCAGCACTTTCTTCTAAGTCTTAAACATATCTTAACACTGTTTTAAAAGATATTTAAAAATGAAATTTATCCCATGGCAATTTGATTTGTAGGCTAAGGAGAGCAAAGTTTTACAAATGGAATACTTTTAAATAAATCATAATTAATTAACTATGCAAATATATCAAATAAATTTGGATACATAGTTAGATAACTAATTAAAGTTCAGAGAGGTTAGAAACTGTAATAGTATTTTTTAACTTGGTTAATGTAATATTGTCATTGGGGTTGCTTTGATCATGGGGAATGTCGGAGACAATAATTTTTCAAGCTTGGCTGATATTGAAATCACATGGTTATAAGTATTAACAGCTTACTATAAAATGTGGTGCTGTCCACAAAGTTAAAAGAAATTATTTTTGTCATAATAAGCGGTATTAATTTAATTAGTTGTGTTTACGGTTATATTTTTCATTTGAAAATGAAAGCAGAATGGTAGTTGATAGATCTAGTTCCTAAAAAAGAGAAAAAAGAATTCTTTGATATTTTAATTCCATAGGAAAAAACATCTGCCTCCTTGGGTTTTGTGATTTCAGATGTCCTAGATTTTTTAAATGCCTGTTAATTCCTGTATTCATTCAGCAAGTGTTCACATGGGACCTGGCAATGTGTTAAGGGCCACTCCTTGAGTTAACTTTCACATGCAGTCTACTGGTCTATTGCAATGACCTTCTACTTTGCCTTTAGGCTTCCAGGCTCACTCCCTCCGGTCCATCCTCCACCCATACAGCAAGGTCATGCTCTGATACAACAATCTGAGGCCCGTACCCTTGTGTCTCACACTTTTATATGGCTTAACATCCCCTACAGTGGTAGTTCTAAACCAAGGGTCCATGAGCCATTCCCAGCGAACAGATGTGTTTCTCCAGCTCATACTGTGAACTAAGTCTTGTTTTTTTTGTTTTAACTTAAATTTGTTTCCAAATTTAAAAATAAGGAAGTTTCATATAAAATTCTAGAAATCTAACTTTTCTCCAAAAATTAAAAAGATATGAAAAATGGAAAGGAAAATGTTGGTCTACATTCCCTCTGGAGCTAAGCAGAGGCTGCCCCTTTCAGATGCAGTCAGTCGCAGTGGTACCTCGGGCCCCTGACTCACTGACATTGGCTACCTGGAATCTGAGTCTATGATCTCTAAATACAGGCTCAGATCCAAATTTTTCCTATAAGGCGCTAGTGAGTTGAATTGTGGCCCCCAAAAGATACGTCCACCTGGAATGTCAGAATGTGACCTTATTTGGAATAAAGGTCTTTGCAGACAGAATAAAGGTAAGTATCACGAGCTGAGATCATCCTTGATTACAACGTCCTGGAAAACTCTTACATCTCTTTCCTCCTGGTTGAATTCCAATTCACTAGTTAAGGTTCATATCACAGGACAAACTTCTTGGAGAACCCCACCTCCTCTTCCCCAGCAATGAGCAGATTGCTGCCCCCTAGCGGCAATACTGTGCCTTGAACTACAACACTCCTCATTAGCACTTAACCACAGTAGGCTGAAATTATTCCAGGGTAAGAAACCTTCCAAAGGAGGTTGTATATGAACTAATCCTTGAAGAAAGTTAATGTTATGAGGCATGTGACGGTTAATTTTATGTGTCAACTTGACTAAACTATGGCGCCCTGTTGTTTGGTCAAATACCAGTCTAGACGTTGCTGTGAAGGTATTTCTTAGATGTATTTAACATTTAAGTCAACAGACTTCGAGTAAAGCAGATCACCCTCCATAATATGGGTGGGCCTCATCCAATCAGTTGAAGACATTAAGAGCAAAGACTGAGGTTTCTCAAAGTAGAAAGGATTCTCCTCAAGACTGAAATGTAGAAACTCTGCCTGAGTTTCCAACCTGCTACCCTGTGAAATTTGGACTCAAGACTGCAATATCAACTCTTGCCTGACTTTCCAGTCTGCCAGCCTACCTGACAAATTTCAAACTTGCCAGCCCCCACAATCACATGAGATAATTCCTTAAAATAGATAAATATGTGTGTGTGTGTTTGTGTGTGTGTTTTATTGATTCTGTTTCTCTGGAGATCCCTGACTAATATAAGGCAGAAAAGATATGGAAGAACATTTCAGAAAGCAGGAGCAAAATACAGACGTACCGGTGAGTTCAGGTACGGCTGGCTCATGGGGTGTGCTGAAACATGGAAAGAGACAAAGCTGCCGTGGGAGCTCAGGGCCAGCTCTCATGGGAGTCATTTCAGACATACAAGCAGAGTAAAGACGTGGTTTGTTCTGTGCTTTAGAAAAGTAACTACTCTGGTTGCAGAGTTGGAATAGAAGTGAAGTAACTATGACCAACATATCAATTAGGGACTGTTGCAAAAATGCAAGTGAAATATAACAGAAGTATACAGTGAGACCCCAGGAATGGATGGGAGGGTACATGTGAAGATGCAGAGGCAGAATCAAGTGACACAAACTGAAGGCTGGTTTGCTGCACTGTAGCTTCTTGAAATCGACCTATGTCTTATTCATCTTGTCATCCTAGGAACCAGCACACCTGGGACACGGCACTCAATAAAGTGTGTTAAATGAGTGAATAAATGGAAGAATACGTAGGAAGAGAATAAAGAAAGGATTAAAGATAGCCCTGATGCTTCTACTTCAGAATGGCTATTTTTTTTCTCTTTCAGTAGCTTTTTTAAGCTTTATTTCCTGTTGCCCATCCTCAAAATCTGTATAGTGTAAAAATAATCAAGAACAGGGTGGATTTAGCTTCCCAGAAAACTTCGTCTCCCTTGAGCCTTACCTCCAATTTCATAGTCCATCCAATCCGTCCTCTTTCTCCATCCTCTGGTTCTCCCTGCATCATTTTGAGCAATGAATGTACGAGATGTGATTGATGATGAGTCTGAGGGCGTGGTGATGAGTGAGGAGATCTAGTTTAGTGGAAGTGGAATCAAGGCTGGCTAGAAAAAATATTAGGTTATCAAACTTAGGAAAAAAAGTATGCGTAGGCAAGACTTACGTATACAGTGTGGAGAGGCATCAAATTAGGAAGATGCCAAGAGTACCACTGGGGTATTTTGCAGTCATCTGATAAAGTCATCTGAACGAAGTTGGAATTTGATCAAGTGGTTTTCAGAAAAAGCCAAATTGCACATTGCACCACCTTGGTCACCTTAACAACAAATCCTCTTTCTTATGACAATAATATCATACCAAGAAAAGACCTTGCAAATTAAGTAAATATTAATTATAGGTGGAACAGCTTATGACTAAGCTAGCTTCGCCTACGGAAATGTGCGGAAAGGTATCTGAAAGGAGTTTGTACCATTAACACAGAATGAGATAAGGAGGGGGACATTGAAGTTATTCATAAAAAAGGATAAAGTGCAAAGGACAAATGGGTTTATTCACAACCAGTATCAATCAATCAAACGTTGTGCAGCCATGATTTTGGGTCCATTGGCCTCACCTCCTGGAAGAGACTTTGAACTGAAAAATGGAAGAGTTACAGTTGGAGATTGTAGCTATTGGAGCACCTACAGCTTCAGCTAGCACTTAAATTAGCTGGGAGAGCTGAGACCACGTGGAGAGGGATGTAGGAGTAGAATCAGGCGTCCAAAGCAATAATAGACCAATATACTGATTTTCAACATAGTTGCAGGAGTTCATTGTTCTTGTTAAAGATCCATCTTCGAAAAAGCACTCTAAGGTGGATTCTGAGCAATTGTTTTTTCTTCTTTGGGCCAAAAGAATTGCTAAAAATATGGCAATGGGAAAAACAAATTTTAGTTTTAAATTATCTACCAGTAACAAGGCATTTCTTCAAGGCAGTTGTCCTATTGAATTGTATTCTCCCATTGGGAGAATATATGTTTTAAGTGTAAACTTTTAAACTTTGACATAAATTCTACATTCTCTCAAGAGCTACGTTGTCAGTGAGGGAGGGCAGAGTGGCAATAGGTGACGGATCCTATCTGTCCATGTGACAGAAACAGCTTAATGGCTCCAGTCATTCTGGATAATGTTTTCTCTTTATTGGTTCAAGGTAATCAGCCAGGCCATCATAAAACGCCTCTAGCTCTGAAGCCAATCAAAATAGAAGCTTTCATTCACATACAGAAAGTTGTCATCAGTGGTTTGGGAAATGCATCTGTGCATCTGTCTTAAAAGCAACGTGGTCAGACAGGCAGACCACAGGACTAGGGGTTGGGCACAATGGGCTTGCAGCTCAGCCGTGATACTTACAACTAGGAGATCTTAGGATAGTTGCTGAGTCTCTTTGCCTGTCCACATCCTCCTCGTCTATAAAACACATCTTATCACACCTTCCTCATAGGTCTGTGAGGATTAAGTATCATAACTTATTAAATACCTGGCACCTGGAAGGCCCTCCAGAAATATCCATTCTCCAGGTATCTGGAGAGTGATTACACTCTCCCTACTAGCACTTCCAGGCCCCATCATGTAGGTCCCAGGCTCCTGGAGTAAGCTCTTAAGAGATGCATTTTGATAATTCTTTCATCTCTCTCCACTGTAGACTGCAAAAATGCAAACAGAGGTGTAGTGAGTGATGTAATGGAAGAGCCAGTGGACTTGAACACCTGGGCTCTAGTCCTGTTTCCCTACTAATCAGCAATATGACTTTAAACTAGCGCCTAACCTCCCATCTCTGTTTTCTCCTTGATAAAATGAGAATATCGCTCTAAATGATCCCTAGTGTTGCCCTCAGTTCTTGAGAATTTTAATTCTAGCCAATTTTGATTCAAAGTGTGAGGTTCTGCTAACAATCTCTAAAAAAAAGTATTACTGAGTCTTTTTGTGTGTGCACGTCCTGTGTTGTAGGATGATGGTTATGATGATGCTTGTGGACTGAGGTGTGTCCCATTTTGCCAGGATCTTGGTTAGTGCTTATTGAATACTCATAGAAATCTTGTTATGGTACCAAGCAAACAGACCTCTTTCTGTGCTTACAATTCTTTCTTCTATTTTCCATTTTCTAAAATTTTGTATTGTTTTGGCTCAGCTTCCTAATGGCCCTTTGCCAACAAAATGAATCTTCAAAGTTGTAATAATGCAAATATTGATAGTTGAGCAGAATAATAACAAATTGCACGTGAGATGGCAAATGAACAGCAAATCATTTCATCCCAGAAAAGAGATACCATTGAACCTGTTGAGTGACATTGGCATCCTTCAGGACAAATGTGCAATGCTTTCTCCAGCTGACATTTTCATATCTGATGGTTTTACTTTGAAAAATACTAAGCCTTTGTTTGATCTTCCTATTCTTTTCTGAACTCTGATCAAACAGTCCCAGGTTTGGCAAACCACCTTAAAAGTAAACTTTCCAGCTTCTCTAAATGGATCGTGGAAACAGAATATTTCAATAGATGTTCATTTGCTTTCTTATTTGCTCCCAGAAAATTCATGGCTGTTACAAGAAATATTTATTTATAGGAAGCTTGTTTTATGTTATTTCACCCTTCCCCTGTCTATTAAATCAAATGGATGTAATTCATTGTTTGCCTCCTCAGAACCTTCCCCTGCAGCGCATGGGGGATTTGGGAGCGAGCAGCGTGCAAGAGCAGCGGGAGAAGATCGCTTGGAAGTGCTCTCCTCGTCACAAATATGTGTCTTCAATATTTAGTTGTTGTGGCAGGAAAACGGCAACAAATACATGAACTGTAAACCATCTGGCTTGAAATATGTTCAAATATGAATGTTCATCTTGAAAAATGAAATCTATGGAATTCTGGCATCCACTTTGACTTTTGAGAGATGAACAGCTTGGATATGCAAAAAAGGGATTTCTAGACTAGCCTTCTTAAACTTTAAATTTTCCTGAACTCAGAAGTTAAGTGATTCACTGCCTAGACAGGAAAACTTCCCTCTCACTTCTAAACTTTGAGGAAAAACACTGACTGCTTGAAAATCCTGTGACTATATCTGTGTAGGGATTTGTCTAGAATTACGTGTTAAGAAGCAGAGACACGAATGTGGTTCTGTATTTATTATTTAACATTTGGTAAGTTCCACTGCATGCTGGACACAATATAAAATGTGTGAAAAGCATGATGATTCTGGTTTTTACCAGATTCCTGAACCAGAAAGTTAAAACTGGCAAAACAGGAGAGTTTGAACTGTGCCACATAGTTTGGGGTAAGAATGCTGAGTTAGTTACTCCGCTCTCTTTTAAACTATGATCCTCAGATGAGGCAGCATCAGCATCCTGCAAGAAGCAGCTCTCCAAATGACTTTGAGAAGGGTTCTAGGGCACTTGATAAATGTAAAGAAGAAATGTGTTGCAAACACACGTGAGCAGCGAGAACGATGAAGGCAGGAGGAGGGAACCGAGCACAGCAGAGCTGGGCTCTACAGCTGGGCTTAGCGGACCAGACCAGAAGTGCCCACGGAAGAGGATTGGAGACAGAATTTTTTGGTTGCTATTTGATGTTTTTGGAGCTTTTGAAAGTGACCCTTTGAGAGCCACAGAAATTCAAACTTCTTTTCCTCCTTCTTTCCTTCACACCATATACTTTTTGACAAAATCCAGCTCGATCCACCTCCTCTGAGGAATTCTCCCTAAAGCAAATCCCTCCCCTGATCTCTTTGTGCTTCAAGCCCCCAGGTAGACAATCTCTACCACTCCAGGATGCACTTACCTTTAAAGAATTCCTTAGTTGTTGCACACATACCTGCTGCCTCCCTGCTACATTGTAAGATTCTAAAGAATGGAATCCAGATCTCTAATACCCACTGTTTCTAGCATCATATGCATGCCGTGGTGTCAGTAAATATTCATTTGAAATTATGCAAGTTGAAATTATTCATTTGAAATTACGAAATTCTTTCATAAATGAAAGAATTATGCCATAGGTGGGAAAAAAGCTTGAACCGAATGTTAACTAAGTTTGTGATACAATACATTTTCAAATATTAAGAAAGCAAAATGTTTCCCTATACAATACATTTAATTCAGCAAAAGGTGGGGTATTAGTGATATACTTAATTAAATTTTATTTTAAAATCAGATACATTTTAATGCATGAACTTTCTTAATTTTTTCTTTTATTCTGCTTTTCCTTTAAAAAATGGAATTTATCCAACATATGATTTATCTACTATAACTACATAATTATCACAACAAATGCTCCTTAAAATAACCATGTAAGGATTTGAGATATGTGTTCATACTTTTTTCTTTATTTTTTGCCATCTCTTGTTACTTTAGTACTTAGATGTTTATAAATGCTCTTAAGAAAAGGCAAAAACATATTTAACGCTTAGAAGAGGAAAACTTGGCAATGCTATTTTTATACTGCATGAACTTTGCTATATCTACAGGGAACTCAGATTTTAGTATGCAGCAGCAAAAGCTACTAGATGATCAATCTTGCCCTTGAGGATCAAAGTGTTTCTTTGTTGGGTCAACTGTTCAACTAAGAAACTAAAAAGAACTGAAAATATAATAGAGCAAATCCAGTTCAGGAATGAGGTGTGGGGAGTGTAGAGTTTTTCACATATACAAGCAATTAACCTGCCTTTGTAAACATATTTGCTCTGTTTCCCTCCTAGTTTTTCCATTATAGAAAGCTTGTTATTGGTGATCTTTACAAGTGGAAAAAACCCACATCATCTTTGAGGTGGGCTGGAAGAGCCAATGAGTATATCCATTTAATTAGCAAGATTGTATCCTCCTCGGAAACAAGCAATGCAAATTTCACTTCCTTTGTTCTGGGGAATGAAATGGGCACTACTTATTAGCAGTGAAAACAATCATATGAGAATAGATCAAATTCTGACCATTTATATATTTTAGTCAATTTTGTACAATTCCTCTCTCCTTAGATGCAACTCCGTTCACTTGGTCCCAATTCTTGGGAAATGATTCCCATAGTCTTGATTTAAATTGTGATCTGCACAGATTCCTTCATTGAAGTAAAAACTGAGGCAGACATTTGAGGCATGATAGGCATTCCAGAACCTCCACCAGGTAAATTAAAAAATAATGAAAGCAACCACAATGTCTTATTTATCAAAACTGGGAGCTTCTGAGAAAGAGCCCAGAGGCTGAACTGAGGTGGACTTGGGTGTGTGATATAAGATATAATATCTTGAGTCTTATGAAATCTGCTTCCAGTATTGTAAATCAGCCAGTGGTGTCATCAGATTATTCTTAAATGTGAAACTAGAAAAGTTGAGAAGAAATGTATGTCCATCAACCGTACAAAAGTTGAGCTCTGAATGAATTTGCATATAATTTGAAATTTACATATTTTTTATATGAGTAAACTAAATATCATGGCACGTTCTACAAAAATAAAAACTATGAAGAAAAATGCTGAAGTTAAGTCATGAGTTATACTTTCGTAATCCAACCATGAACCATGTTTGTATGCTATAAATGAATAATAGCTACACTTTAACACAATGTATCTGTATATTTAAAATAAGGGATAAACACATCCCGTTTTAGAAATAAGAATGGAGCATGCAAAGAGGTGTTTTCGGACCTAAACCTTTACCTTTTATTTTTGCTGCAGCACTAGAAACATTCTAAGCAATTAAGAAAAAAAATGTGACCACACATTATTATTCAGCAATATATGCCTCTCATTTGTAACACTGTGTGAAGAGTACAGAAGGCTAGAATATTCCAACTCTTCCTCACCCTCATTGAATCTAAAATAGACAAGATAGTACAAAATTCTAGATGTATTCTCTCTGAATTAATTTTTATAACCCAACTGAATAAAGCCTCTAAGATATGTAAATCCTACACACTTCAGAAATAAATCATTTCATCATGGAAGATTATTGGCCTAAAGAAATGAATATGAAGACTTTACATCTTTATATTGCTCACTGTTAAAGAAGCTACTAAAGATATTTCATTAACTGCACTCTAACCTCAGGTTAATGCTGCCAGAATACCCGTACTTTTATATATTTCTAGAGCAGAAAATTTCTTAAAAATGATGTCTTTTTCCAAAGAGAAGCAAATTTGCTAAATTTTTACTGGCAAATCTAAGACTTCTACCAAAAAGGCATGATCGTGAGTAAGTGTGAGTTTGTGTGAGTGTGTGGGTGTATTGTGAGTGTTAGGGGAACTGGAGGCGAGGGAGGAACAGGATTGGCTTATGAGGTAGATATTATAATTAGCCCCATTAAACCAATGTGGAAACTGAGGCTCAAAAGAGGTAACACAGTCAGGTCTGGATGACAAGTAGAAAGCTCACCCATTCATCAAAATGCTTAGCCTGTGACACCAAAGTTCAAGATGTTTAGAAATATAGGTGTTTAAAATATAGCTGAGACTTGTTTCAATCAAGTACGGTAAGATGACAGACATTGAGACATCTGCCTTGAAAGAAGAGTTGATTACCTATAGTTCCCAAAAGAAGGGGCATGTCATCCCATGCAGGGGACATAGGGAAGCACCAGGGTCAGTCGGAGGCAGAAGGAGCAAGGGGGAGAACGTGTGTCAGAGCCTTTATTATGGTTTTTGCAGGAAACAATAGGCAAGACAGAGTGGGGAGGCTGAGCAAGCGTAGATTGGACAGTTTGAATAATTTCAATAGGCTCTGGGCTGAAGGGGTGGTCCCTACTTGTCCAGTACCTGGCCCTGGGGTGACTTAGGGCAGAGAAAATATTGGATTGGTGTGGGAGAGTTTGATACAGGAGGTGGTTGTGGGTGTGGGCTCTGGATTGGTTGGTTTGCGTATCTAAGGCGTATTCCCAGGCAAGTTGTTTGCTATCACTGGGAACTAGCTAACCCTGGGAGAAGCAGTCCCTCTCCTGTGTCTGCAAGGCCCCAGATGTCAAAAACATCTTTTTATATAGAAAATTAAAAATGTAATTAATACAATAGGGTAAATTATTCATTCATTTTTCCATAATTCATTGGTATCATGTAGCAATAGATAACATACTTAATCACATATAACAACATATTTATTTGTAATTAATAAATTAAATTAATTCCTATAACTTAGATGTGTCCAATTTATAGGACTGAAATTGATATCTGTATATTAAGTATGTTTGATGCACAAATCTATGTATTAGCATTTCATAAAAGACAAAGTATAAAGTAGTGGTTAAAAACGAAGATGCTCAAGCCAGAGAGAACTAGAGTCAAGTCCCAGCTGCTCCTACTGCAAGTTATTTCACTGGGCTTGTTTCCACATTTGTGTAATGGGGCTTATAATACCAACCTCCTAAAGTCAACATATGATTTAATTGGACAATACTCGAAAAGCTCTTAACCTAGTGCCTGAATCATTTATTTAAGTTTTAGGATTATTATTATTATATAGGTCAACGAATACCCAATTATTTTTCTTACCAGGTTTTTAAAATCTTTAAATTCTTTTAGGACAGCTAAATCTCTTCACCATATGAAGACACAGAAGGCTTAGACAATTATTCTAATGATTCAAATCTCCTTCTATTTTCCTCTTAATTTTCTGAAAACATGAAATGAAATTCTTGGGCCAGGACTAGCCAGAAAATTGCTTCAACTGGGACAACCTTTGCCTATCAGAGTAGTCATAGTCATTGTACTTAACAACTATGACTTAACGCAAAAAGAGAGAATGGCCAGGGTCTCACGCACAGCCACTCCTGGGATCGCGAAGTATAAAAGGATATTCTCATTTACCTCATAGGTGCACCTAGTGGGATTAGGAAAAAAGTAGGATTTATTTCATCAATCCCACAAAAATAATTGACTTCATTCTTTATAGTCACATTTTTAGATTTATGAGAGTTCTCCTGTATGTGATTTTTCTTTAAGATCTTTTTCTTTTTTCTTTGACATCTTCTGAAAGATTGTTTAATTCATATTTGCTTACGCACCATTCTATATCTTTAAAAAGCACTTTTTTAAAAGAGAGGGAAAGGGATCATCAGAGTCAAGATGGCGGCGTAGGCAGACTCTGAACTCACCTCCTCCCGTGGACACAGCCAATTTACAACTACTCGTGGACAAATTACCCCTGAGACAGAACTGAAAACTGAATAAGAGGAACTCCTGCAACAATGGACAATCGTAATTGAGGTGGAAGAGGCAGAAACCCCCTCCTGGAGAGCCGTCACCAGCCGCGCGGCTGCCTGGGAGCCACCCACAGGTACGTAGCCTCCCTGGAGGCGCGGGGCCCTGAGCCGGGGAGTACCCCCGCTGTGGGCATTTTGTGGACCCAGCACAATGGAGACAAGTGGCATAATATCTGACTTTGCCTGCTACTAAAACATTGGGGAGCACCCCCAGAAAAGCTGGTTCACAAAGACATTAAAACTGGCTCTTAAAGGGCCCACGCGCAAACTCACCCGTTTCAGAAAGCATCCTAAAATCACCACAAAGAAAGGTGCACAGTGCTTTGGTGAAAAGAGACTCACCTGATAGGCCCTGAGTGCATCTCAGTGAGGGGTGAGACCTCTCCAGGGACTGGGACATTGGCGGCAGCCATTGTTGTGGCCTGGTGTGGCCATGCTGACACAAAAGCCATTGGAGTTCTCCCTGAGGCCTGCTAGCCCAGGGTCTGCCCCACCTGCTAGAGCACCAATTTAATCCAGCTCAGCCAGGGCAAGCAACCCACCCTAGAGACTGGCCCCATCCAACAACAGGCCCTCAGGCAACTTGTGGGCCTGCATAGATTGGTGACTGGATCCTCTGCAGCCTGGCAACTGAGCCCACTTCAGTGGGGCAGGGCGTGCACAAGGAGCGGGTGGAGAGTGTGGGGCGGTGGCGGAGTGTGTGGGGCTCCCGCCGTGGAGAGACTGGCTCCGCTTGGGGAGGTTGGGGCGCGCACACAGGGCAGGACTGTGTTGACTGTGTGTGTGGACCTGTGGGCAACAGGGCTTGTCAGCTGCAGAAGACTTGTGCTTCTCAAAGACCCACATAGGGGGTTTGCCCCACCTTCCAAAGCCTGAAACAATTGGGTTCTCCCGTACCTGAGGCCAGCCCCACCCAGCTGCAACCCTCAGAGAGCAGACAAGAGACCTAAAGGCTGGAGGCTTACAGCAATTATAAGGCCCTAAGCCTAACAACCTGTCATGCTGGGGGCCTACTCACTTAAAAGAAATACGGCATCACAAATGTGGTATTAGAAATTGCAGCCAACTGTGCTGGGGCTCCCCACACCTGATAAAGAGACTGAAGGGCCCACAACAACTACAAGCAGCTGAGCATTACAACAGCTGGCCAGGAGCATAACTCGGCCTCCCTGGGTGCCTACAGGGAGAGCAAACAGGCCACAACAGAAGGACACAAGTAGCCCACATAGGGGTCACCCCTGGAACATTGAGAACTGAGGGAAACACATAGCAGGCCTCCTAAGGCATCACCTACATAAGGTCACCTATCCAAGAGCAGGAGACTTAGCTGACCTACCTAATATGTAGACACAAGCACAGAAAAAGAGACAAAATGACGTGGCAAAGGAATACATTCCAAGTAAGGGAACAGGACAAAACCCCAGAAAAGGAACTAAGTGAAACAGAAATGAGCAACCTACCTGACAGAGAGTTCAAACAAAGAGTGTTTGATAGATGAACTCAGTGAAAATGTTAACAAAGAAATGGAAGATATAAAAAAGAACCAATCAGAAATGAAGAATACAATACTGGAAATGAAAAATTCGCTAGAGGGACTCAAAAGCAGAGTAGAGGATACAGAAGAACGGATCTGTGAGCTGGACAAAAGACTAGAAGAAATTAACCAAGCTGAACAGGTAAAAGAGAAAAGAATTAAAAAGAGTGAGGACAGTCTAAGAGACCTCTGGGACAACACAAGTGCACTAACATCCGTGTTATAGGTGTCCCAGAAGGAGAAGAGCGAGACAAAGGGGCAGAGAATCTATTTCAAGAAATAATAGATGAAAACTTCCCTAACCTAAGGAAGGAAACAGACATCCAGGTACAGGAATCACAGAGAGCCCCAAACAAGATAAACGCAAAGAGGCCCACACCAAGACACATCATAATCAAAATGTCCAGAATTAAAGATAAAGAGAGAATCCTAAAAGCCGCAAGAGAAAGCCAAGTTACATACAAAGGAAACCCCATAAGGCTATCAGCTGACTTCTCAGCAGAAACCTTACAGGCTAGAAGAGAGTGGCACGATATTTTTAAAGTGCTAAAAGGAAAAAACTTACAGCCAAGAATACTCTATCCAACAAGGTTATCATTCAAAATGGAAGGAGAGATCAAAAATTTCCCAGACAAGCAAAAATTAAAGGAGTTTGTCACCAAGAAACCAGTGCTACAAGAAATGTTAAAGGGACTGATTTAAGGGGAAAAGAGAAGACCACAAATAGGAAAAAATATCTATTTCCATGATAAGAGGGTAATGGATACAAATGCACAAAAAAGAGGTTAGATATGATATCAAAAACATAAAAGGAAGGAGGAGGGCAGTTAAAGAGTAGAGCTTTCAGACAGAGGTCAAACTAAAGAGACCATCAATTCTGTATAGAAGAAGAAAGGAACAGAGAAGGACTACTAAAACACTGAGGAAAAAAAATGGCAGTAAGTACATACTTATCAATAGCTACTTTAAACGTCAATGGACTAAATGCTCCAATTAAAAGGCATAGGGTGGCTGATTGGATAAAAAAACAAGACCCATATATATGCTGCATACAAGAGACACACTTCAGACCTAAAGACACTCACAAACTGAAATTGAAGGGATGGAAAAAGATACTCCATGCAAATGGCAATGAAAAGAAAGTTGGGGTAGCAGTACTCATATCAGACAAAATAGACTTTAAAACAAAAACTGTAAAAAGAGACAAAGAAGGGCATTACATAATGATCAAGGGAACAATCCAACAAGAGGATATAACACTTGTAAATATCTACACACCCAATGTAGGTGCACCTAAATACATAAAGCAATTATTAACAGATATAAAAACAGAAATAGACAGTAACACAATAATAATAGGGGACTTTAACACTCCACTTACACCAACGGCTAGATCATCCAAACAGAAGATCAATAAGGAAACACTGGTCTTAAATGGCACACTAGAACAGATCGACCTAGTAGATATATACAGAGCATTCCATCCAAAAACCGAAGAATACACATTCTTTTCAAATGCACATGGAACATTCTCCAGGATTGATCACATATTAGGCCACAAAACAAGTCTCCATAAACTTAAGAAGATTGAAATAATACCAAGCATCTTTTCTGACCACAACGGTATGAAACTAGAAGTCAACTATAGGAAGAAAATCAGAAAAGCCACAAATACGTGGAGATTAAACAAAATGCTACTGAACAATGACTGGGTCAATGAAGAAATCAAACAAGAAGTCAAAAAATACCTGGAGACAAATGAAAATGAAAATATGACATGCCAGAATTTATGGGATACACCAAAAGTGGTTTTAAGAGGGAAGTTTATAGCAATACAGGCCTATCTCAACAAACAAGGAAAATCTCAAATAAACAATCTAACAATGCACCTAAAGGAAATGCAAAAAGAAGAACAAACAAAGCCCAAAATCAGTAGAATAAGGGAAATAATAAAAATCAGAGCAGAAATAAATGAAATAGAGACCAAAAAAACAATAGAAAAAATTAATAAAACCAAGAGCTGGTTCTTTGAAAACATCAACAAAATTGACAAACCTTTAGCTAGACTCACCAAGAAAAAAAGAGAGAAGGCACAAATAAGTAAAATCAGAAATGAAAGAGGAGAAATTACAACAGATACTGCAGAAATACAAAAGATTATAAGAGAACACTATGAAAAGCTATATGCCAACCCATTCGACAATCTGAAAGAAATGGATAAATTCCTAGAATCATACAACCTTCCAAAACTGGATCAAGAAGTAGAGAATTTTAATAGACCAATCACCAGTAAGGAGATCAAAACAGTAACCAAAAACGTCCCCAAAAATAAAAGTCCAGGACCAGACAGCTTCCCTGGTGAATTCTACCAAACATTCAAAGAGGACTTAATACCTATCCTTCTCAAACTCTTCCAAAAAATTGAGGATTGGGGGGGGGGAAGCTCCCTAACTCATTCTACGAAGCCGACATTACCCTGATACCAAAACAAGACAAGGACAGCACAAAAAAAAGAAAATTACATGCCAATATCACTGATGAACATTGATGCAAAAATCCTCAACAAAATACTAGCAAATCGCATACAACAATATGTTAAGAAGATTATACACCATGATCAAGTGGGATTTATTCCAGGGATGCAGGGATGGTTTAACATTCGCAAATCAATCAACATAATACACTACATTAATAAAATGAAGAATAAAAATCACATGATCATCTCAATAGATGCAGAGAAAGTATTTGACAAGATACAGCATCCATTTATGATAAAAACTCTGAATAAAATGGGTATAGAAGGAAAGTACCTCAACATAATAAAGACCATATATGAGAAACCCACAGCTAATATCATCCTCAATGGTGAAAAACTGAAAGCTATCACTCTAAGAACAAGAACCAGACAAGGATGCCCACTCTCACCACTGCTATTTAATATAGTACTGGAAGTCCTAGCCAGAGCAATCAGGCAAGAGAAAGAAATAAAAGGGATCCAAATTGGAAAGGAAGAAGTGAAACTGTCACTATTTGCAGATGACATGATTTTATATATAGAAAACCCTAAAGAATCCACCAGAAAACTTTTAGAAGTAATAAATGAATATGGTAAAGTTGCAGGATACAAAATCAACATACAAAAATCAGTTGCATTTCTATACACTAACAACAAAGTAGCATAAAGAGAAATTAAGAATACCATCCCATTTACAATTGCAACAAAAAGAATAAAATACCTAGGAATAAACTTAACCAAAGAGGTGAAAGAGCTGTACACGGAAAACTATAAAACATTTCTGAAAGAAATTGAAGAAGACACAAAGAAATGGAAAGATATTCCATGCTCTTGGATTGGAAGAATTAACATAGTTAAGATGTCCATACTTCCTAAAGCCATCTATAGATTCAATACAATCCCTATCAAAGTTCCAACAATATTTTTCACAGAAATAGAACAAAGAACCCTAAAATTTATATGGAACAACAAAAGACCCCGAATAGCTAAAGGAATCCTGAGAAAAAAGAACAAAGCTGGAGGTATCACACTCCCTGATTTCAAAATATACTACAAAGCTATAGTAACCAAAACAGCATGGTACTGGCACAAAAACAGACACACAGATCAATGGAATAGAATCAAAAGCCCAGAAATAAACCCACACATCTATGGACAGCTAATCTTTGACAAAGGAGCCAAGAACATACAATGGAGAAAAGAAAGTCTCTTAAACAAATGGCGTTGGGAAAACTGGATAGCCACATGCAAAAAAATGAAAGTAGACCCTTACCTTACACCATACACAAAAATTAACTCCAAATGGATTAAAGACTTGAATGTAAGACCTGAAACTATGAAACTTCTAGAAGAAAACATAGGCAGTACACTCTTCGACATCGGTCTTAGCAACATATTTTCAAGCACCATGTCTGACCAGGCAAGAGAAAGAACAGAAAAAATAAACAAATGGGACTACATCAAACTAAAAAGCTTCTGCACAGCAAAGGAAACCATCAACAAAACGAGAAGACAACCTAATAATTGGGAGAAGATATTTGCAAACCATACATCTGATAAGGGCTTAATCTCCAAAATATATAGAACTCATACATCTCAACAACAACAAAACTACCAACCCAATTAAAAAATGGGCAAAAGACCTGAACAGACATTTCTCCAAAGAAGATATACAGATGGCCAACAGACACATGAAAAGATGTTCAAAATCACTAACTATCAGGGAAATGCAAATCAAAACTACAATGAGATATCACCTTACGCCCGTCAGAATGGCTATAATTAACAAGACAGGAAACAACATGTGTTGGAGAGGATGTGGAGAGAAGGGAACTCTCATACACTGCTGGTGGGAGTGCAAACTGGTGCAGCCACTATGGAAAACAGTATGGAGATGCCTCAAAAAAGCAAGGATAGAACTACCATATGATCCAGCTATTCCACTGTTGGGTATTTATCCAAAGAACTTGAAAACACCAATGCGTAAAGATACATGCACCCCTGTGTTCATTGCAGCGTTATTCACAATAGCCAAGACTTGGAAGCAACCTAAGTGCCCATCAAGGGACGAATGGATAAAGAAGATGTGGTATATATACACGATGGAATACTACTCAGCCATAAGAAACGATGAAATCCAGCCATTTGTGACAACATGGATGGACATTGAGGGTATTATGCAAAGTGAAATAAGTCAGAGGGAGAAGGTCAAATACCGTATGATTTCCTTCATTAAGTAGTAGATAATAACAACAATAAACAAACACATAGAGACAAAAAAATAAATAAAAAAAAATAAAAGAGAGGGAAAGGAAGTAAAGAGAAAATAAACAAAGTAGAGAAAACTCAAGAGAAGTGTTTTGCTGTATCCAACCTTCAGCAGTTAGGTTATTTCTCAAATTTACATAAAGATTTATTATCATCTTGACTGCAATCATGTAGAAAATGAATGGAGTATAAAGTACATGAGGATAATTTAATAAGACGAGCTTTCTTTTCTAATGAAATCTTTGAAGAAAGGAATCATTAGACAGAGACTTGCCTTGTATTCACCCAGGTCATGAGGCATGTCAGCTTGGTGATGTGCCCTTGGCAAGAAGACCTTAATTAGAAATTCCTCGAGAGCTACTCCCAGTAGGTGCTTCTGAAGACGAAAAGACAAAATAATTTAGCAGGGAAGCCCTTACTCAGAATACAACATCCAGGCTCGGGTGAATGAAAGAAGTAATTTGACAACAGCAAAGGAGCCAAGCTATCATGACAGGGTGCTGGATTTTGAATGAGAGTCTCTCCGTCATATTAGCAGTAAGTATCATTTTTGTTATTCAATTTTAAATATATATATTGAATAGTCTTTGATTTTTAGGATAACTTGGACAGGCACGCTAAATAGCTTGAAGTACTACGCTGGTTAAAAGACTAAAACTTGTCAGAAAACATTGATTAGATATATTTAATTTACCCTTAGAGAAGGATGCAAAGTTGTTTTACGATTGAGTTCATTTTTAATTATTTTTAAAGTCAAGTAGTTTGTTTTTGCATAATGGATGAATGTTTCTCTAAATCAAATGAAGTCTTCGAATTAGACTCTGAAATTGGAATTTTTCTAGAGCACTTTTTGAGTTGTTTTTAAAGATTTCCTCCTTCTTGACATCATTGACTTATGACATGATAGTAATGTTGATTAGGAATATTTTTTACTCTTCACTAAATTCCTTATAGTATGCCCATATATGTTTAAAACATTTTTATAAAGTTAATAATTCCTAACCACTATAATCACTGTTAAAAAACTAATCTATGAGAAATAAATATACGGAATAATTATGATTAGTGTTGAGAAGCTCTTCATTTCACTTTGAAAGAAGAACCTCAAGAGATTTTGAATAGAAGAAAAGATTGAAGATAGTATTGATTGTTTCTCTTTTCATTCTGCTCTAGCTCTCTTGGCTGGGAGTGAACTTATATCTGTTTATCGACACATTCTGTTGGTATGAAGAGGAAGAATCTTTCCTTTACACACGAGTTATTCTGGGTGTAAGCAGAGTTGGTGACTATGCATTGTTTCAGAAAACAAAATGCATTCTATTTTCCCCAGCTTCCTTATTATCACTGTATCTCTTTCTTGTGTCTTTATATATGGACAGTCTACACTGGCTTGGGCACGAGCTTCTGCCGTGTGCCTGAATTTTAACTGCATGCTAATTCTATTACCAATCAGCCGAAACCTTATTTCATTCATCAGAGGGACAAGTATTGTAAGTACTAAAATATTTGAAATAATTTCAGTCATTATGACTTACTAATATAAGTGCCATGGAAAACAAAGATGTACTTTACTATGAAATTCCGAATAATCTTGTTTAGATTGAGGTTTGTTTCTTTGTAAGAGAGAACACAATGGCTAACACTGAAAATCAGAAATTGGTACATCTGATATGAATTTTACTTTTGCCATTGACTCCCTATGTGACAGGGGACTCATTACTCAACCTTTCTCTGATGCGTTTACACCATCTGGAAAGTAAGGCTAATAAAATTTGACCTGACTCACAAAGATGGAAGTATTGTAACCACTTGAACTATTACCATTTCTGACTGAAAGGAGACAAATAAGAAAATGAGCCAAACGCCACTGAGGAAACATCTCTCTGAGTTCTCAGCCCCAGAAAGCACAATCACAGTACATAGAATTTATTACAGAGATTTTAAACCCTACCAGACATAATGGGAAATTTCCTAGCTATGTGATTTCACCGTGTTGGGTATTTCCCTGTGTTTCCTGCTAAATGGAGTAACGCATTGTACAGAAAAATGAGACTTTCGTTAACTCTTAGTAGATGAAATAATTTATTATATAATCATCATCATCATTTTATGAATATTTAGATGTAGATGAAAATAGTGCCTTTCTCTGTGCAATAAGGAATAACTTATAGACTACTTAAACCATATCGATGAGGATGATGGCTATCATCTTCATTTTCCAAACAAGCTGAGGCATGGATATTAGCGGGTTTATTCTAGAGCTTTGACTTATAGCCAGGGAAACTACTAACTCAATCACTTTTATTGAGTTGAAATTTCAGCAAAGCCAGTAATAATCATTTGGTTTTGCCTGTTTGACTAATTGATGGCCACTCATTTTGTGTCCCATAGCCCCACTTTCAGTAATTTAGAGGCACAATCTGAGTGCTGCTCTTAACTCTCATGATGCTGTCATCACTATGATTTTTCACTAACCGAGACTTTTATTTTTGTTACTCCAGTGCTGCAGAGGACCATGGAGGAGGCAATTAGACAAAAACCTCAAATTCCACAAACTGGTCGCCTATGGGATAGCTGTTAATGCAAGTAAGTGCTTATTATTAATTGTGTGATGGATTTTACAATACCTAATGTTTAACTTAATAGTTTTGCTTATTCCGCGCCCCCCCACCACCAACAAAGGCTCCCTCTTAGGTTAAAGAAATCTTTGCCTTCCATCTGACCAGATAAACCTTACATAACAGATTTTTAAACTTCTAATTTATACTCATGCAGCTTTCCCTACCAAGCCTTTGATTTGCCAACTTCATTTTCCTTTGTGAATAATTAAGCTTGTTGATAATACAACAAAAAATACCTACTTGAAAAATGAACACTGTGTTATTCAAGATAATTCACATCGAAATAAAATTGACCTATATTCAAAATCTCATTCACAGTCATAGGAGAATGGCTATCAAATGGTATAATGGGCAGTTAAAAAGAAAAAGGAAAAGCAAGATGATGTGAACAAGGTTCTGATGAGTACTGAGCTAGTGGATATAAAAGGATCTTGAAAAGATATGAGACTTTATAGCCACATAAAGTGTTGTTGTTTCTTGAATTAGAAAACAAGAAAATTCAAGAGAAAGGCACCAGGAATTAGCATCCAAGGCCAGGATTAAACTCTGGTGAAAAAGACAAGAAGAAGGGCAATATCCAACTGGCTTGTGGTTTTGTTGGAGAACAAATACACTGAAATAAAAGGCTATCTGAACGATAATGAGTTATGATTCAAGGCTATTTCCTTCAAACTAATTTAACTATAAAATGTTTTCCTCATTTGTTTTTATCCTCTCATGCATAAAAAAGAGCAGAGTGAAAAGAACACTCAAAACAAATGTGGATTTAATTAAGCAACAAGACATGACAGACGGTGCCCGAGTGCCAATTAACACAAATTTGGGTGTGTGGTGAGACATGCGGGGAGATTTCCCCATAGATTGTCTTCAACGCCAGATTAAACCAACCCGGGGAATGTTTGCAAAAGGTCTTTGTAGTCTGTTAAGAAACAAGGGTAAAAAGACATCATGTCCTAGAAAACCAGCTCAGGGATGGAGGGCAAAGACCAAGGCTAATTCATCTTTGTGTTCCAAGGCCTACAAGAGCGCTGAGTACACACAGGTGCCAATAATCTTTGATGAATGAGTGAACGCATGGAGGAATGAAGATGCAGGGGAGCAGATTTCAGCTCAGAAATCAAGGTCTTTTCCAGACCTTGAAAATAATCTAAAATCAGAATGAGTGTCCCTGAGAGTACCGAGTTCCCTGTCGTGGGTGGTGTCCAAGTGTTATGGGTGGTGTCCAGATTCTTCCTTGGGAGGCTCTTCAGAGAAGGGAATTCAAGAACTCTTTAGGCTTCTTTTAAAATCTTAAGAATCTTTAATTCCTGCATTAAAATGGGAGATAAAACACAGCAAAATGGCAGGAAGAATACAAGCACCATGCAATAGCTTCGAGGCAGAATTGGACTCTAAGAGAAAGTTGTAAAGATATTACAAAGAAAAGGCACAAAAAAACACACAGCATCAAAACATCAGAAAAAGAAGAAAAGAATAAGGGAAAATACGTTATGAAATAGTTTTCTCCTTAAACATTTGGGTATGTATATTTCTCTATATGTAATCATCTATCAATAGCATAAATGTATCAGTAACGTGTATTGAATGTCTCCCATGCGCAAGATACTCTGGTAGGAGTTATAACCTTCTGAAACCAGTGTGATCAGTACTGTTTTCAGAGTGGAGTATAATTATTAGGGGCAGCTGTTGACTAGAATCAGAAGACCAAGTTATTTTCTATGCCTGTAGTAGTAGATTGGCTGTGTAATCTCAGATAATTTCCTTATGCCCTTTCCTCTGTGGGATTAGAGGAATAGTAATACAGTCTTTCCATGTCTATGAGATGTGCAGACTGGTTGTCAGGAGTGGACCTCTTGGAAACCTCCATTCACTTGATGCCGTCACAAAGAGAATCAAATCCAGGTTTCGCATGGAGGCAGGATGTGCTCATGGAGCCTTGCCCACCACTCGAGTCTCATCTCTCGCCACACCTCCTTGCTTCTCTGATCAGCAGTAACCAGCTACTGGCGGTCCCCAAGCACTATGCCTTTGTTCTTATTATTCTCTTTGTCTGAAACGTTCTTCCTCTCCTGCTTCACTGGATGTGACGTCACCACATCCAGGACTCCTTGCCAGGCTTGCCTCCCTCTGACCTACCAGGTCTAGGCTGTTGGCCCAACTTAGCTGCTGGCCTCAGTCACACCTCCTACCTCATAGTGAAATTTCTCAGACTCTGATCACCGCAGGGGCTGAGACTGTGCCTTATGCAACTTGGCTTTCCTGGCCCCTGGCACACAAGAGATCCTCAACAAATTTGGTCAAACCTGAGGATGGGTAGGAGTCAGCCAGCACGCAAAAGAAGTTGAAGGAATTCCTGGGAAACCTACAAGATGACAGTGCAGGAGTCATTCCGGGAACTGGGAGCAGTTCCCGGTGGAGGAATCCTAGAAGGTGGGCAGTGAAGAGATTCAAAATTGATGCCAGTCATCCAAGATGATAAATTCACATTCTGCTGCAACACAAAGCAGCAGGATGCTCTTTCTCCCTCTTTCCCTCACAAATCCCTGGAATCAAGTATTCTCTCTGGCCCCCTTCCGCTTGAACACCCACTGCTTTGCCAGTCTCCCAGACATCTCCTGGGGCTCCTTGAGCACAGTCAGACTGCTTTTGAGAGCAAAGTGCTCCTCATCTCCCACCTCCATGGCAACCAGCAGCGCTTCAGTTGTTACACTCTGGGCAAAGGCAGGAGGGTGAGGAGAAAGCTCTGCACTTCTCCCGAACCCTGACAAACCAATTATTACATTTCACGTTAACTAAGAAATGCGGCTGGCAACTGCGCTTTTAGAAAAAGAAAAAAAAAACTAAGCCCTGGTTTCATAGATATACCTTTGCTTTTCACATTTTGTCCTTCTGGTGTATTCACTTGGGAACAGCTGAAAATGTCCCCGTGCTTATTTTATTAGCATCGCCCATTATGCTGCTTTTCAAATACCCGACTGGCTTAATAGAGGTGTGTAACCTTGGAAGAAGTGCATCCACATCGAAGTTTGCGTGCCAGCCTCTAATTTCTCATCCGTTTCCCTATAAGTTGAACTACAGGCTTTAATTGGTCAAATCATTAAAGGATGTAATTAGAGCCTAGTGCAAGTAGGCTGGAGAGGAGGAGGGAAGAAGCAAACAATGGTATCTATAATCAAGGGCATCACTGAAAATGCAGTGACAGGAACTCTTCTTCTTTTGGCTTCCTGCCTTCCTGCTTGCCTGCCGATGATAAGAGCTGCTGGAGCATTCTTCAACCACTAATAAATCATTTTCGGGGACCTATAACCTCATTAGCATAAAAATCTTAGTTTCACACCCTTTCCATTCTTATTAATGTGGATCTTTCTGGACTCTGGTCCTCAGTAGACCTTAAAGACCCTTCCAATTGAATAGTAGTACTTTGAGCAGAGCTTCCTTCAAAGGGGGCTGTAAATAGTGACCCAGGCAGCTCTCTCCAGCAAATTCCACGGCTTGCATCTGCTGGGTTCCAGGGGTGTACAATTACCCATGAGCTCCTGATGAGCTGCTAAAATTAGTCTACAAACGTCAATAAACATAACAGGGACAGGTTGAGAGAAGCAAGCTCAGAATAAGCGTACTAAGAAAAAAGATTTGGAGGGCACACAGTAGAGGACAGCCCCAGAGACCCAAACTCTGCAGGACCTGATCCCTAAAGAATTGCCACTAATCCAGTTCTGCTTGAGGCACTGGGACCTCCAAGGAGGCTCTATCCCTAGTCCCGCCTAACACGATTTAATGCAATTTACAAATGACTGGCATGTGCAGGGTGCTATAGTCAATGTGTATTCCTACAGAAATCAGACCACAAGTTTGAAAGTTTGGAGCAAAAGTGCAGCCAGGATTTATTCCTGGCTCCTTATTTCCAAAGATTGCTTAATTAGGAGGTGACTAACTCCAAAATGACTGTTATCATAGACAGGCAGGCAGAAAGATAGCAAGAACTGACCACACTTCCAAGATTCTCCCTCAATTATGCTTTCTTTGATCTCCTGAAAAATAAAAAGAAGGAAAGAAAGAAGGGAAAGGAACTTTTTCAGGGCAACTGGCTCTAATTGTAGCCTTTATGAATTTTTTGTTCACTCTTCAATAAAACCTCCTTATTTGAACTCAGAAGTTCACACACCAATTAAATGTGCATTTGTAGTGTTTCCAAGATTGATGTTCTCTTTTAACTGTAAAAGGACTTTGGTGAGAAATTAAATGGTGGAAGGACACAGTTATAGCATCTTTAGCCTGGCACATTTGGGTGGGTTCTGGAAATGTGCATCTTGGGCTCTCCCAAGGGCTCAGCAGAAATTCTACATAGGCACCTTGAAGAGCAGACCTGTGTAGTTAATGGCATTGGATTTGCCACAAAACTTAAAAAGCCCCTTTTAGCCAGTGTTGATTTCGAAAACATATTAAAACATGATTTTCATGTTTGCAATACTTTCATATTGGATTATAGATTCCTTTTAGATGATAAATGTTCCCTCTTAACTTCAGATGGAGACACAGAAGCCAGACAGCTGGAAGGGAGCTTAGACATTGCATAGTTTAGTCCAATCCACCCATTTTACAGATGAGAAAACAGGGGCTGAGAGAACTTAAGTAACTGAGAGGTATCCTCTTCAGTATTCTTTCTGCTACTTGTTAATATCAAATCTAATAACATGAGATGATATTGGTGACTAAGAGAGAGAAAAATAAAACCATATCACTATTTTATCACATACTTGAAGCAACTGTCACTGTAAGCACAGATAGCATGGCTATTCATATTAAATAACTAAAATGTATACAGGAAAAATAAAAAATATAATTTCTGAAAAAAACATCAATATCTCCCCTGGTATCTTTCAAGTTCCAACAGCCTATATTTGGTAGCCAGGATATCTTTAGTTCCCAGCCAAGATCACAATAAAATTAGGATCAGATCTAAGAGGAAATAAAATGTTCAGACAAACATTTCTCTCTGAGAATTTCTGAGATAGATAAAATAAGATATTCTGCTTTTTATCTTCTACTTAAGAAAAGAAAACAAGATGGAGGCAGATGGAGTAAAGGAACATTTAAGACAAATTTTAAAGTACATGAAAAAAACTGGAAAGAATAGTTTTCACCATATTCCCTCAAGAGATACCTCTTCAAAAGCATCTAGAGTTTCTTGTACTACTTCATTTGTTTCTTCAGCTCTGTTATGGGAGACCTGGCAATAAGAATAAATAAATAGTTCAATATCAGTGCTCATTCAATAAATGTACCTAAATTTAGTTGAGCAGTGTCAAATTCTCAGGTAGAAATCCACCTAATAGAAAATAGATTGTGATCAATAACTCACTACACAGGAGAAGAATGTTATAGAATGTAGAATATAAAAGACAAAAAATTTATCCTGTATTCCGTTTCTGACGGTCTCACGTAAATTATGCAATGGTAAATACGTGACTTACTTTGGTTTGAAGCTCAGTACCTGTGTCTATAAAATGGGAATAGCTCCACTCACTGTCTGGTGTGCTTTGGTCCATGGTGGGCGAACTGAAGGAAGCTAGCAGCAGGAGAGTGAGGATAAAGGCGTGGAATGTAAAAGAAGTATTTACACCCACCTACAATAAGGACTCCAAAGGTTGTGCTCAGTCATAAGTCTTAGGAGCTATTTGAGTCTAGATTAAAGATACCAAGTGAACTACGCAAAGAGTTTTAGCTAAGCCCACAGGAGAAATTAGTTTTCAGTAAAAAAGTAAGGTATAACAATTATTTATTAGTGAAAAGAAGCAATATAACTTAAAGGTTAAAAGATGGGGTCCTGGAATCAGGCAAATAGGGTTTTATCCCATCTCTGCCATTAACAGACTACAAGTTCCTTAACTTTCTGAATACTAGTCTGTAAAACGAGAATAAGACCAATACCTAAGGATTAAGTGAGATAATACACCTAAAGCATTAATAACAGTGTTCAAAGTGTAATAATTTTCAATATATGTTAGCCGTGAGAAATAGTACCTGTTTCTTCAAAACTTTAATATAATTATCAGAAAACAGCAATTAGGAATACTGAACACCGTTTGTGTTCAGTTTAGCAAGTAATTCCCGTTTTATATATAGTATATGGGAAGAGACTGCTACTAGATAAGCTTTTCTAGTTTTGAGGACACTGAGACTAAACAAGGCAGCCCGTTCATAGACATGGCTACGTATGTTGACAAATGGAACATAAGGAGGAAACGCATTGCCTCTTGGATGCTAACCTCACGAAACTCACAAGGAGACAGGCGACATCATAGTCTCAGAAACACTATCACATGCTTTGCCTTCTTAAATGGGCCCCAACCAAAAGCATATTTGACTTGCTTTCTACTTAAAGGCTGAAGAAAAATGTGCAAAAAATATATATATCAGCAGTGAAAACACTACTTCAGCAGTGTTGCATCTACAGATTGACTTTCTGACCCTTTCTCCCTTTCTGTAATCTCATTGTCACTCAGCAAATCTTTTTTAAGTACATACTGGTGCTAAGCAATGTTGAGATTTCAAGATGAACAAGTCTTGAGGAGTCAAAGTCCATTGGGAAATTAGGTGTAAATAAATACTCATAATAATAATGCCTGGGAAATGTGATCATCAAGGTATCATTTATGCCTGTGGAATTGAAGAATGCTTGATAGAAAACAACTTTTGAGTTGGGTCTTAAAGCTTGAGTAGAACTTTGCAAGACAGAAAAGGCGATGGCTCTGACAGAAGGAACTCAAGTGACAAAGAGAAGTGGCTGAATAGAAGATGATATTTCTAAATAAATCTGCTACTAGGACCATAGGGACCACAGGGACCAAATGATACCAATATTCTCAGAAGTTTCTGCTGTTCGTTTTTCCCTCATTCTCTCACACATCAACCCACAATGTACAGCCATGGAGGATCCCAGAATTCACCCACAACTGGCAAAGACTATAATAGTAGTAGCCTTTGCTGCTTTTCACTGTGGGCACCAAAAAATACATATATATATCAACTGGGAAATTATCTATACCCTGGATAATGAATTCTCATTTCACACTTGAATCTGATCCCAACGGCAAGTATCAACTAGCCCCCCAACAGTTGTTCCATTTGCAGGAAAATCATCAAGATGCCCTTGCCTGTATGTTGTGACTGCTGGCTTCCCCACAGATTTCACAAGACAGGGAAGAGTCGCATGGGGCACAGACTCCTCGGGCTAGATGACACTGTGTTCCTGAGAGCTTGTTGTCTTCATTTAGAATTTACACACCACCAACGACCAGAGTTCAAAAGATGAGCTTTCTTCTTAAGAATATACAGAGAGGTTTACTTCCACAAATACTGGTTTATTTCAATCCACTAGGAATAACAGATGTAAATATATGTATGTATGTGTATGTGTAGGGGTATAGCTACATATATACTAAAATGCATAAAGGAAGAATAGAAAATATAATGTCTAAAGGAGAACAAAAACAATACCTCCCCTCATATCTATCAAATATATCATATGCACACATATAGGTGTGTATGATGTACAGTTTTCTGGCATAATGCCTTCTGATTTCTTGGGGAAAAAATATATAATGGAACATATCATAACTATGTTGTGATATCATAATGTCTATTCCACTTCTAGAATGATCATATGTTTATAATTAAAGTATGGTGAATTGAGGTTGACTATTTCTTAATATAATTGAAATGAATGTGGTGATTCATACAATATCTTCAGAAGTGTTCAATCCACTCCATTCAAGACCTTGGGAAAGATGCACAAATAAATCACTCTTCCTTGGAGATTGCAAAAACCAGATCAGAGAAATTTGACCATTAGAGGCATTGTGTTTTTGAGAACCTACGGAGAAAGAAATCCATCATGGCACATGTCCCATGTTGTCTCCTCCTCTGTAGCCATCCACATCGTGGCTCATGTGTGCAACCTGGAGCGCTACCACGCGAGCCAGTCCGCGGAAGTGGAGGGACTTCCGGCTGTGCTTTCCAAACTTGGCAACACTGCAAATGAGAGCTACCTCAACCCCATCCGGACCTTCCACACTGTGAGTTCTCCTTGCATGCTACCCGGTTTCTCATCTGGAAAAACCTTTCCTTTTCCAATCCCTTTATCGGGAACACTGTATTTCAAAAGTTTTTGATAAAAGAGCTCGAGAGAGGAAGTTTCTGCCAATGTTAGCATTAATTTCACCTTTTTAAAAAAAGTTCTTTCTGCCATAACTGTTGCTAAGAGGTTATGAGCAAGGAGAAAAACTATTGCCATTTAATTAGTTTATAGCAAAAATAATACACCTAAACAGGAAATGCAATAACCTGTTAAAACCTTAATATTTTAAATTTTAAAAGCAGCTCATGATTAGATTTTTTTTTTTTTGCTGATGTTAGAATCATAAAGAAGGTCAAGTGCCATCTAAATCCAGAGTTTATAAAGTGGATGTCTTCATTGTCAATTTGCAAATTGTTTTCTGGCTCTCTTCTCCTGTGTCATATTTTGGCACACACGTGAATAGCTGGTTTGCCAAATCAGATACTGAGCAAAGTAGCTAATTTCATAATGAGACCTGCATGGCTAGTGACATCCTTACTGCTAGTTAGCTGTGTGTGCAGAGCGGCAGCACATGTGGGGAACAAAAAGAAAACTGAAAATGTGGCCACAGAAATCCACCTGTAGAGAAGAAGACATGAAGACAACATCCTCTCGCTTAATCCACCTCCTACGTCTTTCTTCCTGGTTGACCTAAACCTTGGGCCAGGTACTACCATATTGAAATATGCATCCAGTATGTTGATCAGGCTAAAAAAATCTGTATTGCTCAAGAGGAACCCTAAGACAACACATTTCAAGAAATGGAAATCTTTTCATTACCATCTGGGTTATCTCTTCAAGTGACCATTTTGCCCATGCAACCTTATTTGAAGAAGCAAAATTCAAAGTCTTTATTGGGGGAAATTCTTCCATGTCTATGTCCTCTAATTATCCTAAGATGGTATCCAATATCAGGCTATTGATCAAGTAGAGCTACATTTTCTTAGCCTACAATAATTAGAAGCACAAGTTTCACAGTTATAAATGAAAACTACAGATGCCCTAAGCCTGTGGGAATGCCTTTGAGGTCACTCAGCTGAGCCGCATCATTTCTGGGGGCATCTACTGGGGTTAATTCTTTTCCCCACTAAGGCTCTGGAAAGTTCATTGCTACACACACCCAAGAATAAATCACAACATTTCGAAGAGATTATACAGTAAATAGTATTTATTATAAATACTATTGAAGCAATTTAACAAGATGATTAAGCTACTCCCAATATAGTTCTTTCAAAATTTTAGAAGCAATATACTAGGTAAGTACCAATTAAGTTTAGGAAACCCTCTAATTTGGGGTATTTGGAGAAAGATAAGTATCAATAACACAAAGTATACTTTATAGAGTATTTCTAAAGAGATGCAATGGGATTATTTTAGAGAATACATTGCAACTCAAACCAGTCTATAAATATGTTGCAAGAAAAGGGAAGTGGGGAGTTGTTTTAATAAGCAAAGAAGAAGGATTTGAAATTAGTACATCATATGATGTAAATGGATTTCTAAACTGCCTGAGTACACTTGAGAAAAAAATCTTTTAGATGTTTTAAACATGCCCCTTTCAATTTTATTTCCACTGTTTGCTCTACGAAGAAAAAGTAAACAGCGGAGAAGTCCCTGTCTCCATTACCTCGAGATCTCAAAGCAGCTCAAATTAATGAGATTTTACTGACAAAAGATACAGTTTGAGTTTATTGAGCTCATGGGCATCTCAATGATAGTGACACAATGTATGAATACTAATGACTTGGCAAGAATATGGGAAACTCACAATAAAAACAAAACACTTTGTGATTCTTATTCTAAACTGTCCCCTGCATTCACGGGTCAGAATTCTGGCCTTTTGGCCGTGTCTACCAGATAAGAATAGCTGTATCTTTATTGATCACCTCGGATTTACGAAGCCTTATTCCCAGCCTCTTGAGCTGGCATGAAAGAAATGCAAGTCATGAGCCTTCCAACTAAAAAGCAAGATCAAGGAACAACTCCCAGGGGAACAGAGTGTGCAGATGCTTTATTAGGAATGCCCCTAAGGGACTTCTCAAAAAAAGTGTTTATTAATGTTAAAATGCAATTAAGCATGGGGATCCACATTTTTATTTTAAAAATTAAAAACTTGAAACATTTATTTTGCAGTATTTCTCTTTAAAATGCATTTTCATATATTGTCCTCATTTCAACTCAACATAGTAACTCAGACATGAAAATTGATTTATAGAGATGGAAAAAAACGTAATTCATGAAATGACATTTGATGAAATTTGAGCAAAGCAAATGTCTGCCATCAGATGAGGGAAAGGAAAGGGCAAGGAAGTCCCTTTTTCAGTTGTGTGGGGACCATTCTTGAGGCTAATATGCTTCTGATTGGAACGTTTTGAAATGCTTCCTCCTTGGACTCTCAAGTATTGATCCTAAAATGGAAAAGTAGAACCAAAATAGTAATGTCATGTCGTTTGTTTCTTGTAGAACACAACCACTGAGTTGCTAACAACAATCGCTGGTGTTACCGGCCTGATGATCTCTCTGGCTTTAATCTTGATCATGACCTCTTCCACCGAGTTCATTAGACAGGTCTCCTATGAGTTGTTCTGGTACACACACCATGTTTTCATCATCTTCTTCATCAGCCTGGCTATCCACGGGGCAGGGTAAGTCCATACTGTGCTCAGTGTGTGAGACTTTATCTCTGTGAACCTCAAAATAATCTTCTAATATCCTTTGGATGGAGGAACATGACACACAGGGACTAAAGGACACCTAGAACGTATGAAAAAGCATATTCACTGTGGCAAATTCACAATGGACCTTTTTCAGTAGTACTGAAAATAAGCGACATGAGTGGTGAAGTATTATATTTATTTTTCCTAGCTAACTCTGTTGGGGAGTCTTGACATCTTTATAAGATGCAGGAATTTTAACAAATGCTGAATGACTATAGATATATGTTTCATTCAGAACCTGTTTCTGCAATCCATTTTATGTGGGATTAGTCAGGATATATATTTTTGACACCCAGAATTCACTTCTGCTTGACCAAAAGGAAACCACTAGGAAACCCCGTGTGCGGGATGGGATAGTGTTTGAGATGGCCTGTCTGACCTGGGCTCCACTAGTCATCAGGGTGACCATGTTCAAGCCCTTTGAATTCTCTAGACTTCAGTTTCTCCACCTGACATCTAGGCTCAAACATCCCATAAAACGCTACTCTGGCGTTCAACACCTGTCTAATACTGTTAATCTCTTCATCAGGAAGCTGGAGTAGCACCTAAAGTACAGCACCCTCAAATATAATGCTTTCAATTATTTAAATAGCAACAAAATGGCTCTGGACCAATTAACCAATTGATGTCTACAAAATAGTGTGCCCCACATTATTTTATAAATGGATGGCTTTTTTTCCATGTACAATTTTCAAAGCACATTCATGTGCATGACTAATTTGACCCCAACAACAGTCCTGTCCAATAGAGGCAGTGCTGTTATCCCGTTTGATAAGAAGGAAACAGATGTTCAAAGGGTTAAGTGATTTGCTCAAGGTCCCAGGATGAATAAATGGCAGCGTCAAACCTTGGATGCCAGGCTTCAGACAACCAAACCTTTATTCATAACAGGCCTTGAAGAAAGGGTCTTCACTTTCGCAAATTAAACATTCCTGGACACCTACAAGGGTGTGGTTGGTGAAATTACAAAACCCTGCGTGGCTTGCCAGCAGCTCTTCCTCTGCCTCTCACATCAGCAGAATACCCTGTCCTGCACCTTGTTCTCCCACCATTGCAGAGTGCAGAGGGGACTGGTACTGGAGGTGGGCTTCATTTCTGCCCAGCCCTGGAAAAGTAAGTGCATGGCCTCAGAGACTTCATGGCCTAGCAAGTCACACAGGACACGGTGACTGTGGGTCCCGTGCAGGACCCTGTGGTAGCTCTTCTGGATTTGCCCCTCAGCAAGTCAACTGCCTCCTCTAATCTCCTTCCTCACTCTAAATGTTCCTTCCATCTCAGCCCCTCACTCTTAGAAGGAGGCCGTACTTCTGCTGCTGCCACTGACTATACCTCATTAAGAGTTCCCCCACCATCCATAAGCTTGTCTGGTACACAAACGTTGTGGAAGGAAGGATTGCCCCTGGGGGCGTATTTTACCCTAAAATACTGACCATGCCTCTGCTAATCCCTAGAAACCTAGTCAGTCAATGTTCACATGTATGCTGCTGCCTGGCTAAAGGCTTTCTTGTTTCTTTTAGCTTTAAAACACCTGCAACTGGCTCTTCTGAATGTGTGATCCGTCACCCTGACTTTTGTATTTTGGGGAGTGGGGTGGATGCTGTGTAGTCCCAAAGCATTCCACCCCAAAGACTGTCAGTCCTTCCTTTCTCTGCGGATTCTTCTCCCAATGCAAGGGTGTTAACCCCTGTAGGATGAGAAGCTCTTCATAACTCACGTGGGTCTAGAAGTCCTCTTCACAAAAATTATGCGTGTACTCCCCTGATCCTACCTCCCCTGCATTCATACCCTGGTGCCTTGGAGAAGCACAAGAGGATTTCAATGGGCAGTGTTTCATTGGAGATATTTTTTAATATCCAAATAACATTTCACAAGATGAAATTTTTTGTCATTTTAACTTAGTTGAAAGGCTTATTTTAGGATAAGGGCCTCATTTAATCTTCTCAGCTTGAAGTATTCTACAGCTACTGTTTACAGCAAAAAGTAATTTGCAAATTCTATACAAAATGCCAAGTAAAGTAGGATTGTTGGAATGTGTTAAAGCCCACTAATCTTCCTATTATGGGATGGCATAGAAGAAGACATTAAAAATTTTTAATTTTTAAAAAGATACTGCAAAAAATAAAAAATAAAAAGATGCTGCATTTGTGGGACGTTCTGAAATTTCTTTAGATAATATAAGGTATGTTGCCTAGAACCTGAGAATGAAGGTGTTAAAATTTACAGATTCTTTTCCTCTGGCTTCTATTGATTATTCACCCTTCCTATGTCTGGGCATCATTTGCTCGTGGGATTCACAAATAGGTTTGTTCATCTAACTCAAAGGGATGTTATCAAGTTTGGATGACTTCCATAAAACAGACTGGGACAAAGGCCAAGATGTCAGTTCTCCAGGCTGTTTCCAAGGGCATTGCTCTCCCTCCTCCCACACCGTAGGATGCAAAAGGGGCCATGTTATTCCACAGGCTACCCAGGACCTGAGCCTCTGTGATGCTAAAGTTTCTCAGTCTATGAGGACCATGTTCCTCAAAAATAAATCATAAACACGTAGCAATTGAGCAAATCCCAGATATGTGACCTCAATGTCTTATGCTTCACAGCCTGTGCACCAATGAGTAAACCAAGGAACTTATACCAAAGCAACTTGTCAAAGAGCAGTCAGTACTGCATTGTGGCAAATATGATATAGCAGGATTACAGGACTCTTGATCCAGTGCTCCATTCATGAAAGCCAACTTCCCTTTTTGCTCTCAAATTCATCAAGATAGTCCTGAGGACACACTGTACACTGACCTATTTTGACCCTGTCAAACACTAAGCCTGCTGGTAGTCACTGGGGAAAAAAGGTACCATTATTCAGAGCACTTCGTCTGACTTCTTCGCTTGAAAAGTTCTAGGTGATCAGAAACAAACCAAGAAGGGTAGAAGTTAAATAAATCTGCAAGAGACCCAAATAGTACAAAGTTAGCCAATTAGGCCAAATCAGCAATCAGGACGAGATGTAACCTAATTAAATTCAACAGTCTACAAAAGGATGTGTTCAAACAATTTCCCTTCATTATGAATTCTCTAATATAGACACTTTCAATTTAACACAGGATACCACAGAGGGGCACTTCTTTTCTGGGATCTTCAAAGTTACTCAAAGCTTCTTAAATTCCCCTTTATAAAGATGCTGAGGGAAATGAATGACGGCCCAAGTTTCAAGACAGTGAAAGTGTTATTCCAGAGCCCACTGTAGAATATAAATCTGTGGTAGCACAAGGCTGCACAAAATCAATTTAAAATTTTTGAGTTTTGTTTTGTTTTGTTTTTTAAATGGCAAGTCGGATTGTTCGCGGCCAAACTCCCGAGAGTCTCTTGCTGCACAATGTCACCTTCTGTAGAGACCACTACGCTGAATGGCAGACGGTTGCTCAGTGCCCGGTGCCTCAATTTTCAGGCAAGGAGCCTTCGGTAAGAATGAACCCAGGAGCTTTTAAAAATAGCTGTCGCCACAGTTAAAATAACTCGAACTTTTACGTGCTTCAAAAAAAGAACAGCCCATGTCACCACTAGACAGAGCCAACTCTTTATTAAGTGTGCTAATGGAGAAATCGAGTTATGGATAATTTTAAGGGAGGTTTACTGCCAAAAGCACTCTGTCCATTTTGAAATGTGTTCTTCTACTTACATTTAAATATGGATGTCTGATATTGTGGGAATTCATAGCACAGCAAGCACAATAATGTCTCTGGAGGACTTAGACAGGCATTGCCTCATCCCTCCACTCTTAGCAAGTTCAGCTCCCTGTCCCCCTGCATAAATGCCTCCTCCATTCTGAGAATTAATAGCATCACTTCTCAAACGAACATTAAGCAACAACCAAATGAGAATCGTGCCCTCTTTATAAGCTTGCCTTCTTTCTTTGTACAACTTTCGGGAATGAAAAAATTGGACTGTTTAAATGGATTTACTTCCTGTTCTAATTAAGCTCCCATAACTGAAATGATGACAATGTTAGCCAAAAAGGGACTTAATTAATTAGAATCCATGGTAATGTTCACAAGATCCCAAAAGTAAGGTTTCCTGGGTATGCTGTAATCATTATAGCTGGTGGCATAGGTAAATAGAAATAATAATCCTATTTGGTCTCTTCAGTTACCTTAGAACAATGCAAACCTTGGGACAGCTGGATGATGCATGAAAGAAAATAAATGAAGCCAGCAGATTAAAAGTAGGAGGAAACAAGTGCCAAAAAATATATATCATAAAAAATGGAATAATGGTATAAAATAGTGGGGATTTAGGAAATTAAGCCATCAACAGATGAGGAATATAATGATTGACTTTTTCTAAAATCCTCAAACATATTAAACTAAGCTCTGGATTTTAAGAGTGAAAACTGCTAGGAGGAATGTTTAAAACAGAGAACTAGAATAGATGTGCCCATTAGACTGTGGTTCTTTTAATGGCCAGTATAGATTGTCTCTGTCTTAAACTCAACTATCGGTAGCCACTACCCAGCCTGCATATTAATGAGGAACATGAATGCCTCTCTAAAATTTTCAGCTACAGCGTCCCCATAAAAAAATCAATACCCTCCCACACCTCATGAATACAGACTAGAGCCTGCTCCCAGCAGCGTACGCTGACATTAATTATCATTAGAAGGGGGGAACTGGCCCATCTCTCTGTTCACTCTCCTCCTATACCTCCTTGCACACCCAAACATGTTGTCACTCTTTCCCATTATTTTTAATGGATCCTGATTCAAAGCATGTGTGGGCTGTGCAATTACCGCTTGGCTGAACTGTACAATATTCTCTCTGATGTCTTATAGACATTGAATCCAAAAGGCATCCCAAGGACAAGGAAGTGTTCCTGCACTTCACTGCACCACACGTACCCGGGCTGTGCAAGACTCCATCTCTGCCTCTTTGCCTCTCTTAACTGGGTGCATTTTCATGGTGCTTTTATCGGTAGAATATTTATCAATTCACCAATTCAGCAGTGCACTACCCCAATGTTAGGACTGAGAATGCTTTGTACATCACCTCATATAAATGGAACTGATCAAAGGAACCAATTATATCTTGCAGTTCACTTCTCCCCCACGTGTCTCACTTCCCCTTTCCACCCCTAACTCAGACACACAGAAAACTCCAGATTCTAGAATTTCTCATGCAATCCATTTTCAAAATATGCCTGGTCTTCCTTAGCCAAAGAAGCGCCTTATTTCATTTAACTACAACATTAACAAATAATAATAATAATAAGGCTGACTTTTTTAATTACTAGGGAATGATGTCAATGGTATAGAGAAAAGCTTTAACTGAGATAGAGTCAATCCTGCAAACTTTTCTAAGTGCTATTATATAGCTGACATTGCGCTAGAGGCAGGATTCAGAGACGTGGTTCCTGCCCCTGGAAATCTTATTGTCTAGAGAAAGAGGCCGTTCATAAACACGCACATAAAATCAAATCAAAGCCAGCTTGTTCTTATTTTCTGGTAGGAATGAAAAACCAGGAGTGAAAGTGGAGGAAACAAGTTTCATTACTGTTGCTTTTAAATCAACATAGTTTTATTTCTATCATAAAATACTCAATGTACCATGACTTTTTGAGTATTTTGGAGAAGAAAAAATAAAGCTAAGAATCCACAGAGTGTTTTAAAGAAACTTAGCCTTAAAGAGCATTAAAGAAACTTAGATACTAAATAGTTCTACCCCTTTATTTAATACATGGAGAAATTGAGGCCCAAGGAGTTTTAATTTCTTACCTATGGTTACAAAAGCAAATGTCACAAAGGCTTTCCCAGTAAAGCCACATCAAGGAACCAGGGCTCCTAACTGCGGGCATGAACTTTCTTCTCTACACTCTTCAACATTCATTCTGAACCTCTGACCTTCTCCCACCTCTCATTTTGTCAGCTCTCTGCTGCTATCTGCAAGTACATATATTATGTTTATGTCTGTGAATAAAGCTAAAACATTGAAGAGCTTGGAGAGTACCTAAATAATAATTTCCCCCAGCTCTCCCATTTTACCAAGCAGAAAATTTGAACATAAAAAAGGCCCAAGATTTGCTGAAAGGCATAGGGTGAGGGATGGTAACCCCAAGACCGGAAGCTGGGTCTTCTGAGACCCAGCCCAGGGTCTACCGCCCCCCATGCCCCTCCTGCTTCTTGTCCTTACTCTTGTCTGTCCTGGTCATCGCTGCTAGAATAATCTAATACTCACCTCTGGACATACCTCTCCCTCACTGCCTAACTTTCTGGAGCTCCAGGAGCATCACTGTAACTAACCTGGGCTTTCTCCTCCTAGAGGAGTCTACATACTAAAGTAGAGATAGAGCCAAGGATGAATACCTTCCATTCTCCTTCCCGACTGACTGTGTAAAGAAAAATAATCCATTCCATTGTATCAACATGGAAAAATCAGAGACCATGACTGATTTGACACCACCGAGATGAAGTGTGTGATGTTTAAAACTTTATAAAATGGATGTGGAAGATTATTTGTAAAAATACATACAGACTATGTGAATGTTTTTACATATATCTCTCTAAGCTCATATAGAAAGAATTGCATTCTTGTTATCATTTCTGTAAATATCCAAACCAATTCTCAAAACACTTTCTGGTTTATTCCAGCATAAGAGACCTAAGGATTCATCCCCTTGGTTCAACCCCATCCTTCATGTCTACTCCTTCATGTCTTTTCCCTTACTCTCCTCATCACCACCCCCACCCCCACAGCATAGATGGACAAAAGGTTTTACTCTCTTTGCCATTCTGAACACACTGCTGAACCCCACTGGAGCAGAAAAGAATAAGTGGGTCAAATGGCTTTGTGTTGCCTGCGTAAATTGAGCCCTTATCAGGCAAACAAGAGGCTCCCAGGGAAAAAGCAGAGAGGGTTGACATAGGTGGGAAGAGGTGCCATACAAACAGACCTAGAAATAAACAAAAAAGAAACAGAAAAAACAAGAGAGGTAACAGAAGGAAAAATAATGTTGAAGGGCTTGCGACCTGTCCGTGGAAAAGACAGAGCAGGATAAGTGGTAATGGAATGATGAGCGACCAAGATGGCAAGTCAATCAGCGAGGCTTTACTGAATGTCTGAGTTCAAAAGAACGAGACGCCCTTCTTGCTCCTAGGATAGAATAGGAGGAGTAAGGTGAGGTGGATTTAGAATACCAGGGAGGGAATTTAGGGAAATTAGGAAAAGGCTTGAGTTCTAGTCTTAGCTCCCTGTCATATAGCTCTGTCTCCCAGGCAACTCATACTCATTCCCAGAACATTGTGTTTTTTCTTCTTTTTTTCGTTTGTTTATTTGTTGTTGTTGTTTTTGCTTTTTCTTCTTTAAATGCAAAATCAGGCTAAATTTCCAAGAACGCTTAACATCCTGAAATTCAATGAATTCATGAGTCTCTAATGTTTTGTAAAACAAGTGTCAGTATCTATGTCAGCACTAGACAGAAAGAAGAATGATGACATGGTACATGCTCAAGGGACACATCGGGGCCCTGGAAAGAGCACAGACCACGTGGTCAGGCCCATCTTTACTGTGCTTCTTATTGCCTTTGTGACTCTGGGCAATTTGTGTGATCTTGCTGACCCTGCTATAAAATAAAGAGAATACCATATGCCTCGTAGGGTTGTTTGATATCAGACCTAGTATAAGTCTTCAGAATTTTTAAGTTCCCCTTCCTTCCCTTTTAGGGGAAGAAGACACCTTATGCTGTGCCCAACACTTGGTACAAGGATAGCCTGCTGGTAAACTATCATCGATAGTGCAGATTATACTCATAAAAGGTTAACGTAGGATGTAACTTAAGAATGGAAATGTTCACTGTCACAATTCTCTAGACAGTTGTTGAGGCTTTTGTTTTGATTCTAAAAACCTAGATTTAAAATGCTGAGAAACCAACTTTATGTTTTATTCTAGATCACAATTGGCTGTGTATGTGTTGTGTGTGTGTGAGTGTGTGTATGTGTGTGGGGGTGGGTATGTGTGTTTCTTCAGGCAAACCCCCAAGTTGTGATGCATTGTTGGCCCAAAAAATTACCATTCAAAATGTTTCTATTTAATTTCCCACATCCTCTGTTGGCTCAGTAATTTAGTAAGCCTTTGACTTTGGCCGAGTTTGGGAGCATTTATGACCCTATCATATGTAACATAAACATCAATCTGCTTTCTTACTTCTTTGCAAATTCAATTATTTCTAATTACATAAAGGCATCATTGATCAAGTAAGCATAAAAACCAATACAGAAGAGTTTAATCTCTTAAATAAGCTTGTAGACTTCAAGGAATAATTGAATGTTATAGTATTTAATACAAGGAGACATCTTTGCTGTTGATAACTGACCCAAAGTTAAAGGAAAATGTCCAAACCCCATCACGTTTTGTATTGATTTGGTTCAAATTGAAAATATTTGGATTCTATTTTCATTTCCATTTCCTTTCTTTCTGCTGCTCTCTGCAGGCTTGGAAATGGGTTTTAGGCCCGGTGGTCTTATATGCATGTGAAAGAATAATTAGGTTCTGGCGATTCCAACAAGAAGTTGTCATTACCAAGGTAAGCATGTAGCTTTATTTCTGACTAAAAGCCTGAGTGTAGACGAAAATTTTTTATTAGCCCAAGTTTTCAATTTGCCATTTTTACTGCAGAATTGTCTGTAATTTAGCAGCTCATCTTCTAATAATTGCTTGTATCCTGCGCATCTTTTAGTGTGACTAATTTTACTGAAGATAGGGATCAGGGTTCCAGACTAGTACACAGAATTCTGATAAAGGTTATGGTACAGGACTGGAATCATCTGTATTTCTCTTTATTTCGGTTTCTCTCTAGGAGGAAAAAGACAAGGGGACTGAGTACGCTTTACATTGGTCATAGTAACCTGTGGTATAATCACTTCCTTCACCACATAAAGAGATGGATTTTGCAAACACGCAAATGTTATACATACATTTTCAAGCACACGCTCATACCTGGAACTTCTGAGCCAAAGACACTCTCAGGTTCAGAGCAAGAGGAGGCTCGGGGGGCTTCAAAATGGAGAGGAAGGACGTATAAGGAGCTCTACTCTAGCGAATGAGCACTCCCCTGGTAGCGTTTTCTAATCTTGCCATCCCTCCTCACAGCTCTCCCATTTATACCTCGTGCTGGAGGAAGATGGGAGCAGATAGACAAAGAATACATGTCTAGGAGACTGAAAAGCTACCAAATACTCTTCTCCAGTTTTACAAATGTCTGGAAGAAATTCTCCACTAACCAAACCTATACCGGTTTGCAAATATAGTATTAACCAAGTACTATATCTCTTTAACTGTCTTCGTGAAAGCAGATGCAAAGAAATTGCTTCATATTTCTGTTTTAAGCTCTTTCTCTGTTGCTGTTTTTAAGTTAGGCACCAAAGGATGTCAGGCCGTATCAAAAGCCAGACAGTAAAACTTCTAGAAATCTGCTAGAGCTGTTACTAGGGAGACAATTTAATAGCAAAATCAGAATGAATCTCAATAGGGAGAGGAGAAACAGCACTAATGATTAAAATGCTGTGAAAATCTCTTCTGAATGGAAAAATACTGCCACAGAATCTAGACGTTAAATTTTGTTCCCTTATACCTCTTGCCGCAGAAGACATGGGGGCCTGGAGAGACTTTTCAGAAAACAAGATGGAAATCTAAGAAGGGAAATTAGTTCTTTCTCTCTGATAAGCAGCAAGTTATAAAATTCTTATAAAGGTGACAAGAGCCTTTACATTATGCTTCCTACATCTAAAACTCAGAGCCTAGGCACGAGCCTGGGCAAGACTTGACTAAAACAAGGCAAAACATTTGAGAGTGAGTTTGAAGATTGTTTTCCGCTTGGAATGAAGAAATTCCAGGGTTAATTCACAAGGGATTGAGAAAAGATGCAGCTCATTGAAAACAGACAGGACCTACATTTTTAAAAGGTGGAGATAATTCTGTGACTATTTTAATAGTCACGTTAAATGCAAAGTTACTTTAATAACTTTAAGCATAATTAAGTGCTATGTGTGAGATGCTAGCTTATATTTTCCTGGGTCTGGTTATCTGTGCTAAGAAAATCTTGGCCATTTGAGACAGAAAGTCACATGGTGGGCCTCATGTTGCACCCGGGTGCAGCTACCTAAATTTTAGACATAGCCCTGTGAAGGAGATAAACTTCATTCTTGCTGGAGCTGCCAACCCAGACATGAAGGTGATGGCAAAGATCCTTGGCAGCTCATAGCAAATGGTATGTATAAATGATACCTTTAAAAAAGCTGATTTAAAATTTAAAACCTTTTGTTGGAATGAAGGCCATTTTCTTATTATTTAACCTGAGTAAAGAGACCAACAACGCTCTTGCTCTGATTTAGGTGGTCAGCCATCCTTCTGGAGTCCTAGAACTTCACCTGAAAAAGCGTAACTTTAAAATGGCGCCAGGGCAGTACATCTTGATACAGTGCCCGTCCATATCCTCACTGGAATGGCACCCATTCACCCTCACCTCGGCTCCCCAGGAGGACTTCTTCAGTGTGCACATCCGGGCAGCTGGCGACTGGACGGAAGCTTTATGTAAGGCCTTTGAGGCAGAGGGACATGCCCTCAAGGAGCCCTGGAGACTGCCAAGGTTGGATCCCATTTCTTTTTTATCTATAATTTAGAATATTATAAAAGTAAAGTGTTTTAGTGTGCCAACATACTACCAAATTCAGCACTATCTTTATTCTAGACTTTAAGCTTGAGTCCATTTTTTAAATTTGAGAATCTATACCCAAAGTAAAATTTAGTAGATTTCCAGTAGAAGCAGTACATTTCTTTAAAAAACGAATGTTCAACAAAGGCAGGTGATGATCCAGGGAGACGGAGCATTTTGCTTTCCCAACTCCAACACATCACTTGACTAATTACACGCAGCCCGCAATGAGTAAGACAGCCCTGCGAACTTTTGGTCGTCACAGTCCGATGTTTTTAAATTATATTTGTAAATTTTGTGAAGTTTGGTCTTCATAAGAAGGATACCTCAGAGTGAGAATTAATCTGACACACCCCATACACTGGAGAAAGAGCCAAACCATTACAGATTGAAGGTCATAAAATGACAAAATGATCTGAGAGTCAAGAAAGTTAGTGGTGTCATTCATTCGGTCAGTCCTGCATGTGTGTGTGCAACAAGTATTAATTAACCTCCAGTATGTGTCAGAAATGCAGAGGTGCAAAACATTGCCTCCATTATCTAGGACTTCAAGAGGTCTAATGGAATCAACATCGACATGCAAGCAAATGATTTAATTTTGCTACAAGAGAGATGTGCAGAGGGTAGATCTGAGAAGGGTGGAAACGCAATGATGCCATCTGGATTCGTTTCCTAGGGTTGTCGTAACAAAGTACCACAAACTGGGCAGCTGAAAACAACAGAAAGTTATTCTCTCCCAATTCTGGAGACTACAGGTCCAAAATCTAGGTGTCAGCAGGGCCATGCTCCCTCTGAACCATGGAGGGAAGACTCCTTCCTTGCCTCTTCCTGGCCTTTGGTGGTCTTCCAGCAATGCCTGGCATTCCTCGGCTTGCAGATGCAGCAATTCAGTCTCTGTCTCCGTCATCACGTGGTGTTCTCCCCTCCTGTGTCGGTATCTCTGTGTTTCTGTGGCCTCTTCTTAAAAAGACACTAGTCATACTGGATTAAGGGCCCACCCTCATCCTGTATGACCTCATCTTAACTTGATTAATTACATCTGCAACAACCCTATTTCCAAATAAATTCTCATCCTAAGGTACTCAGGGTGAGGACCTCAACCTTCCAACTGGGGACACAATTCAACCCACAATAGCATCCTATTCAGAAAAACCTGGGCACATGACAGAAATCCCAGTGTAAATTACCTCTCCTTGGTTCCTTTGAGTCAACAATGGCTTAAAGTCGAGTCCCGCTCTGGCTGCAGGATTACCCAATAAGCATGCAAACCCATGTTTAGGATCCCAGAAAAACAGGGACACATACAAAAAAATGTTGAGGAAAACATTTTGGAAGAATTTGATACTTCAAAGGAAGCATCAGGAGAGTCCTTCTCCTTCCATCCTTGGAAGGTATCAGGAACTACCAAGCAGTGGCCACTGCCATAAGAATTTGGGTGCGGAATACCATGAGGAGACACTTAGAATGGAACTTCCTGAGGGCAGGCCATTGTCTGGCCACCTCCAAATGTCCCGTCCCTAGAATGGTGTCTGAAACGTGGTGAGTACAGAGTACATATTTAAGGAATGAATGAATGAATACCTGTGCCCAATATAGGTGCTTTAGCTCATTTACTTTAACAAATATTTACAAACTAGACACCAGAATAAATTTAAGGCACAGATTCTAACCAGCTTATTGTCCGTCTTTCCCCATTCCCATGGAATACTGAACGGTCACTATGTAGCACTGAGATTGGTTGTGTTCCGTGAGCAGGGAGAGTCACACCGTGCCTTCATTTCAAACATTGGAATTAAAGAGTGGTGTGAGAACAAACCAACTAGAAATATCATCTGCTCAGATCAGAGCTCCAAGTCAGATGACAAGACCTGACTATTCCATTAAGACATTTTCCTTTTTGTCATGGAAAAGAGACAATGTAACAGAATTCTGAGGTTCAGAATGCAGTGCCAATGCGTAAAATCAGGAATAAAAGTACATACACACGCGCGCGCACACACACACACACACACACACACCGGTCCCTGCCTTCACCTTGGCATTGCCAAGGTGGATACCTTCATTCTATTTGCTAGCCTGGTCTCGGCTCTGGGTGTATGCAGTCATCCAGTCTATCAACCAACTCTCCTCTTCACAAACCAGCCAGTATGTCAGGCGATCCCCCAAAAAGAACTTAGTATGTGTTTCTCAGAAGTCGGCGGGCTTTCTGTCTGTGGAGTGCGTTGTCAGATCAAGGCCTAGCATGATCTGGTCGCCCAAGGCCTCCCTGGGCTCCCTTGCCCCACCCCCTGCTCCCTTTTTGCACTCAGACATTCCTCCAGCCTTTTTTTGAAATATTTTTTCAATCATTTTATTGAGGTCATAATGGTTTATAACATTGTGTAATTTCAGGTGTACAATATTATTTATCCGTTTCTGTATAGACTGCAGCATGCTCACCACCAATAGTCTAATTTTTATCCGTCACCACATATATGTGCCCCTTTACCCCTTCTGCCCACCCCCCAACGCCCTTCCCCTCTAGTAACCACTAATCTGTTCTCTTTATCCATGTATTTGTTTATATTCCATATATGACTGAAATTATGTGGTGTTTGTCTCTCTCTGTCTGGCTTATTTCGCTTAATATAATACCCTCAATGTCTATCCATGATGTTGCAAATGGGACAATTTTGTCTGTTTTTATGGCTGAGTAGTATTCCATTGTATATATATACCACATCTTCTTTATCCATTCATCAGTTGATGGGCACTTGGGTTGCTTCCACGTCTTGACTACTGTGAATAATGCTGCAGTGAACATAGGGGTGCATGAGTCTCTTTAAATTGTTGATTTCAAGTTCTTTGAATAAGCACCCAGTAGTGGGATAGTTGGATCATATGTTATTTCTTTTTTTAATTTTTTGAGAAATCTCCATACTGTTTTCCATAGCGGTTGCACCAGTTTGCCTTCCCACTAGCAGTGTATGAGGGTTCCCTTTTCTCCACATCCTCTCCAACATTTGTTGCTTTTTGTCTTTGTAATTATAGCCATTCTAATGTGTGTAAGGTGATATCTCATTGTAGTTTTGATTCGCATTTCTCTATTAATTAGCAAGGCTGAACCTTTTTTCATGTGCCTGTTGGCCATCTGTATATCTTCCTTAGAAAAATATCTATTCATATCCTCTGCCCATTTTTTTTTTTTTGCGAGGAAGATCAGCTCTGAGCTAACATCCATGCCAATCCTCCTCTTTTTGCTGAGGAAGACCAGCTCTGAGCTAACGTCTATTGCCAATCCTCCTCCTTTTTCTCCCCCAAAGCCCCAGTAGATAGTTGTATGTCATAGTTGCACATCCTTCTAGTTGCTGTATGTGGGACGTGGCCTCAGTGTGGCCGGAGAAGCGGTGCGTCGGTGCGCGCCCGGGATCCGAACCCGGGCTGCCAGTAGCAGATCGCGTGCACTTAACCGCTAAGCCACAGGGCCGGCCCCTCCTTTGCCCATTTTTTGATCAGGTTGTTTTGTTGTTGTTGTTGAGTTGTATGAGTTCTTTATATATTTTGGAGATTAACCCCTTGTTGGACATATGATTTGCAAATATTTTTTCCCAGTTGGTGGGTTGTCTTTTCTTTCTGTTGGTGGTTTCCTTTGCCTTGTAGAAGCTCTTTAGTCTGATGTAGGCCCATTTGCTTTTTTGTTTGTTTGTTTATTTCCCATGCCTGGGTAGACATGGTGTTCAAAAAGATGCTGTTAAGACCGATATCAAAGAGTGTACTGCCTGTTTTTTCTTCTAGGAGTTTTTTTTCTTTCTTCCACACCAAGAACACTTTCCTTACCACCTCTGTCACTGCTGTTCCCTCCACCTGGAACACTCTTCCCCAGATCTCTGCTTGGCTGCTCCCCCACTTCCCCCAGGTCTCTGCTCAAAGATCTCCTTCCAGTGAGGCCTTTCCCTCCCACCTCATATGAAACAACAGCCTCCAACTGACACTCAGTCGTCCCCACGCCTCATGCTTTACTTTATTCTTCTCCACTGTACTTATCACAACCCGACACACTAAATATCTGCTCGTTTATTTGTTTACCATCTACCTCCCCACACTGAATGGAAGTTCCATGAGAAAAAGGACTTCGTTTGGTTCACTTTGTTATCCCAGTGTCTAGAACAGGCCCTAAGTCTTAGATGGCACTCAATAAATATTTATTGAATGAATAAAAATGAGTAGTTGTAATTAGTGCAGCTTCCCTACATTTATTAAATTCATTTGATCTCTGCCTCTATATATGTGTAGGCATACACATTAACAGTAAAACCCTAGAATATCTAGAATTTGTTTAAATCTTCAACACAGAAAGAATCAGAATTTTATTGGAGTTCCTTGGATGATTTTACCTCTCGATATTGTTTTAATTTTGAATTACATCAAACATGTTGGGGAGAGCACCATATTTATTTTGCTGTTTTGAACCCAGAAAGGATTTAATTCAGCACCAGGAATCTGTGAGGCAAGGAGCCCAAGAAGAGAACCAAACCTAGACAGAGAGAGGGAAATTTCTTCCTCTGCGCCCAGGAGAAAGGGAGAGAATGTGGCTCTTTTAAAAGCCACTACCTTCTGAAGTAAAACGGAGGAATTTCTCAAGAGTTGATACTAAAGTTTTCAGCAATTTAACCTGCTGCCCACAACCAGGGGCTCCAGCATCAGGCAGCCTGGGTTCAAAGTCCAGCTTTGTGTGTGATCCTGGAGAATGTATGTAACACTGTGCCTCAGTTTCCTCATCTGTAAAATGAAGATGATAATCATTGTACCTAAGGCTTTGTTTAGGATTACGTGTGACAGTCCCTGGAAAGCTCTTAGCATAATGCATAATAAAAAAAGTTAGCTATTATTATTAGCAAAATAAGAAAGGTCGCCTACAACAGAGATGACAATGAAAGTGCTGATCAGACAAGGAGAACAACGTGGATGAATAAAGGCCGTGGGTTGGGAGTGACAGGACCGGGGGATGAAGACGTGACTGGGGGATGCTGCTGACTATAAGCAACGAGGAACAGCGTGATGCAGAAGCTGGAAAGGCCAATTGTTTTCTAAGCTGCATTATTAAACTTGGTATCCACATCAAAGAGGGAGCAGCTGAGTAAACTTGACAGTCAAGAATTTGTGCAAAGGAAGCCAATTCAGGATTGTGAGACGTCTTGAGAAATGAAGAAATTTTGGTCCAAAAAAGAAGAATCGAGGTGTCATGATAGCTATGATCAACTATTTAAAGGCCTGAGACGCAGGAAAGTGACAAGACCTGGGGTGTGTTTCTCAGGAAGGCAAGAGGCGTGAGTTGTCAGAAGACAGATTTCAGTGAGACGTGAAAAATAATGGTCTAATACTTAGAACTGCCCCTAAATGGAGCAAGGTGCCCTGCATTTTGACATCAGAAAGGGATCAGCTATCAGGGGGCTGCAGGAGGAAGGATTACTAGATTAGCAGGGAAGTTGGACTAAATATTTTCTCCTGCCACTTCCAGCTTAGATTCTCAATTCTAATTAGGTACAAGTTTGTTTATTATGTATTTCTGTGGATTATATGACACAGAGTTCTTCTTTGGATTTAATTGTTATCTTTTCAAATCAGTGTCAAATAAATCCCAACTACGACTAATTATAAAAACAATTAACAATAAGACATTTTAATCCGTGGACAGTTTCATATTTTTTTTCTTTCTCAATTCCCCTTATCTAATTATTTATAAAATAATCAACAGTGGGCTGAGATGCTAACCCTTTCTGGTTAATGATCTTTTAGTTTTATTCTTCCATTTCCATATATCAATATGTAATAAAGCCCTATTAATTAAGATTAGCTTGAGGAGAGTTCATTTGAATTGTTAGGATGACTGGCATATGGAATATTTTAGAATAAACTCAATTGAACTTTCATGAGCACAGAGGAAGCCCAAATGGACCAACCTCGGGTGCCTTCGACAGACACCCCTTAGGGAATGGTTATGAATAACTTAGAAGCCTTTTATTTAGCATACTTTTGTTCATATGTAAATGTGTGCTTTTGGAATAGTTGAGGTTATTTAATACATTCTGCTGACTGAAATATTTAAAACATACCCTTTACGATTTATTCAACAAATTGTTCTTGAACAACTGCAGGCCGGAGAGCATGCGAGGTCCTGGGATGCAGTGGTGAGCAAAGACAGACATGGCCCCTCCTTCCGTAGAACTTGTAGTCTAGTGATCAAGACAGACTCAAATCAAATCATGCACACACACACCCCAAAAACTGTAAAATTACAGCTGTGATGAGGACTACACAGGAGGGCTACATGGTGCTATCAATTATATAAGAGGGGATTTAACCTAGTGCAAGGGGTCCAAGAAGTCTTCCCCAGGGAAATGATGATTGGGATAAGACCTAATGAAAGGGTAATTATTAACAAAGTAAGAGGAGAGGGGAGAAATTTGGGCAGAGTTTCCACGTGATTACTTGGATTATCACATGCAAAGGCCCCATGGCAGAAGGGGCCTGTGTATTTTAGGAAATGAAAAAAAAAGTGTGGAGAACTGGTCATGAGAAATGGAGCAGAATCCAGGGGCCAATCCATTTAGGATCATGTTAAAGACAATTGTACACATTCAATGAATATGCTTTATCCTTTTAAAGAAAAACTTGCTAAGCAAAGACGAAGAGTGCTGCCACTGGCCTAATTATTGCAGATTTTGAGTTCACATAATCTAAAATAATGAGTTTTAGAAACTCTACATAACTGACAAATTATTTCAAAATTATATTTATTCCAAATAAATGTCTTCTATTAGACGAAAATTATATAAACATGCTAAGATGTGAGATTGAATGAATAAAACCAGGGGAGAAGTATATTAGCAAAAGGACAGATAAGCTTCTAAACCATCTTGATGCTTCTGCTCTTTTCCTCTGATGGCAACGGGAAAAAAAAAAAAAAAGAAAGAAAAAGAAAAGGCTTCTTCTACCAGACTTCCTGACGCTGGGAGCCAAAACAAGCTTCTGAGAACTGCAGGAAGAGTGTGCCACAAGGAAGAGGGGTGAGCTCGAGCCAGAGAAGTCAGGCTTCGTCCTTCCAAGAATGGCACCCAGGCTGGACTGCCTGGTCGTCCCCCATGATGCAAGCTTCCATATCCTCATGCTAAATCCAAGTTCTCCAAATAGGGCATTCTCCAGCGCAGAACCAACCTCCCTGCACACACTTGCAAACACACCCTATAAAAAGCACTGGTTTTGGGTGGTTTTGTTTTCAAGAGCAGAGTGTTCTGAATGTCGTACGCCTGCCCTCTGTGATTGCAGGCTGGCAGTGGACGGGCCATTCGGAGCTGCACTGACGGACGTGTTTCACTACCCTGTGAGCGTGTGCATTGCTGCGGGAATAGGGGTCACTCCCTTCGCCGCTCTTCTGAAATCCCTATGGTACAAGTGTTGTGAGTCACACACCCAGCTGAAGCTGAGCAAGGTATGGAAAAAATCATTAGTTGATCCTTCCATGGCTTAAAAGGTTCCAAGTCTTTATATCTATCATCTGCTGATTCTTGGGGAGGATTTTAATTAACTATGAGGGATAAACTCAAGGATCTTTAACTATACTTATGTTCTCAAAAATCTCCATTCAGTATTACATTTATGAGAAGGGTTATGTCTAATCTTGTTAAAGATGACAAGACATAAATTTTATTGCTTCATTGCCGTTACAGGACATGTAATTGCTCATGTCAGTAAAATATGAACGGGCAGCAAGAGGCTATGTGACTGGGCTGCAGTTAGTAATATTAACAGGGAGCCTTTTCCTTAGTCTCTTTAGCGTGATACTATGGTTGCAAGTGCACAATTCAATATCTTCCTCTCATAGACTCAGGGTCTTAATGAGAGGGTCTTAAGAAAATGCCACAACTAGGGTTCATTGGCCTGCCGACTTGTGTTGGCATCCAGTTGTGAATCTCCGACTTGTCATTTCTTGTACGTTCTCTAACTAGATGCCTCCATGGTTCCCTCCCTTCCTGTGTCCTATCCAGAGACTCCATCCCATACTTTATCCCTCTTAGGACCAGTGGCAGACACTAGAGAAGTGGGAGAAATGGAGCTGTGCCAACACCAAGCGGTGTCAACTCAGGAAGACCCAGGATGTCAGGCGAGCCTGGTCCTGGTCCTGGTTCTGCCCCTTCTCCTCTGGCTGACACTAGCCTCCGGTTTCCTTGCCCACCAAAGGAAGATGCTTGACTAGATCAACATGTCCCAGTGTGTGTTCTAGGAAACGTTAGTCACTAAAGAGAATTCTGTGGCCAAATGAACTTAATGAAGTTCTGCTACAAATCCCACTGTAGAAGATTCACATTATCTATTAGTCTATGAAATAAGTCCTGCAGAAAAGAACCTCATTCCATCTTGCTTCACACACCCTTCCAAGGCTTATTTAGCCAGAACCTTTCTTCTCCTAACATTTATTAAGGAACAGCCTTCTGTGAAGCACTGGGGGCTGTGCCAGACTGGATGATCCCTACAGTTGGGGCTTTCCTAACTAAGAAATAAGAGTAAAATTAGCTCATTTCACACTCAAAACTCATTTCATGAGTGTCCAAGTGACAGGTGCTTGGCATACATTTTCTCATCTAATTTTTATAATCTTCCCAACAACCTTAAAAAGTAGATAATATCATGCCTGTTTTCCAGACGAAGAATCTGAAGCTTAGAGAGACTAAAGTGACTTTCCTGAAAATACACGGGTAATGAAAGGCAGAATCAAGATTCAAACTCAGGTCCATCTGGCTCTTTCTATGACATAACCAACACATGGTAAACATGACTCCCGTCTTGGTATCGTAGGAAGACTGCAATTCCTGGCCAGACGATACCTCAGCCTAATTCCTCTCTTACTGGAAACATCCTGAGTGCTTCGTCTCTCTGAGCTGGGTTTCCTGATCCCCACAACAGAGAAATAAGAGTCCATATCTAACAGGGAGTTTTAATACCAAATAAGACAAATAAATAATGTGGAAATATTACTGTGTAAATGTGCATAAAATTATATAAAGCTTTGTTATATCTGCCAGAGACATAAATAGATTACTATTACTGGCCTAGATTTGTCGAGCATTGACTACTTAGAAAGCAGGATTATGCATTTTACTCATAACTACCCCACGTCAACTTTTTAAGGTACTTAACCATTTTTATTCCCATTTTAGAGATGAGAAAACTAAAGCTGGATCACAAAACTAATAAGAGTGATAGAGTCATATTACAGAATTGTCATAATACCTTTTTCAGATGAGTAATATCCTCAATTTACCGATAAGGAACCTGAAGCATGGAGAGCCCATAAATATTAAAGGAAGTTTGAATCCAGTTCCTTGCTGTGCTGCGGTCCGTCGTTTTTCCTCTATACCACAATAAGTTTAACAAAGTGTCTTAGTCTGTTTGGGCTGCTATAACAAAATAGCACAGACTGGGGGCTTATAAACAACAGAAATTTATTTTCCACAGTTCTGGAGGCTCGAACAACACACCAACAGACTTGGTGTATGATGAGAGCCCACTTCCTGTTTTATAGAGGACCATCTAGCTATAACCTCCCATGGCGAATGGACAAGGGAGCTCTCTGGGGTCTCTTTTATGAGGGCACGTTATGGCCAAATCACCTCCCAAACACCCACCTCCAGATACCATCACATTGGGGATTAGGTTTCAACATATGAGTTTTGGGGGGGCACAAACATTCAGTCTATGGTGCAACACAAGCAAAATGGCCACTGTTTTATATATTTGGACCCCACAGCAATGCTTTGTTACGGTTTAGATGATTTCTCAGCCCTCCTGGGCTCTTTATTTCCTCTTGGTGTCTACCAAGTACAACTCATTTATAGAGGTGGCTCATTGCTTCATAGCTTCCATTACACTAAAGGTCATAGGATATTTCACATGGAGATGGTGATGGATTGTGTCTCACTTTCATTCGCTTATTCACTCGGTGAATATTTATTCAGCACCTACCACGTGCCAGGCCCTCTTATACTGACATGAAAACCTATTGCTCTCCTCATACCTCATCTTTCTCTCAACCCCTATTACCCATGTGCTGTCCTTTTATATCATGCTCACAAAATGTCTTATTTCCCCCAACAGACTCTGAGCTCCTTGAGTGAGGTTTCTCTGGATATTTTCATAATGAGATATGTATATATATATACACACACACACACACGCTCTATACATTTTTAACAAATCAATGAATGACCAAATGGCTTCTGCATAATTATTTGTAAAACTCTATGTTACTAAGATTCATTCATTTTTTTATTTAACCAAAAAGACTATTTGTTCAGTAATTTCATAATTAAAATAATACTTTCAACTATTTTATTATAAACAGAGAGGAAAAATTCTCATAAGAACTTACAACATCTTAAAGTCCATATAGGAACCCACAAAATCTTGATATCATTTTATTGTTATTCCTGAGTTCTGTTTACAGGGTTTCTTAAGGCTGTTTCAGTGGGAGGGTTAAGCAGTTACCACACAACTATAAAACAGGGACATTGATCTCTATTCCAAAAAACAGAAACCATAGAATTGGAAATAAAAAACAATGTTTTTATAACTTATAAAAATTGGGGGTAATATTGGGACAATATTCAGCTGAAAATAAAGGTAGGAATAATGGTATATGAAAGAAAGGAAGCTAAAAGCATAGAATCACAAAATATCTTCAGGGGTCTTAACCTCCTAGCTTTGCATATGCAAATAAGAGTCTACGTCTGTACTTAGAGCGGGAAGTGATTGGTCCAAAGCCATCGAGTCAGGATGGGAGTGTATGTTTCTGATTTTCACGTCAAAGCTCTTTTACGAAAGAAATGAGATTTCATGCCGTTGAAAGTTTAGGCTGAAAAATCACACTGAAGATCCACTTCCTTGGAGTCTGCATGCATGAGATAAAGTTTAAGAAGTTTCTCTATTTTAAAGCAACTTTGTGTTTGTTTGAGTACAGCTATCATTAGGCTTATGTAACTAATATTTGTCAGGGCCGCCCACATGCTTTGGAGATATAAATACTACCCCTTCCACTAAACTGTCAGAATCTCTATAATTTTTTAAGAGCTGCAGAGCTAAGCAGTGCATATTTATCTAACAGCGTCTTCACAATTATAGATCTAGGCTATATCTTTCAGAATGTTCTCTTCTGTAACAAGGAAAGGCAAAGAAACAGCATAGGATTTCAGAGCTAGAATTTTAAGCCTAAATGGTTAATTGCAAGTAGGTCAGATTTTTTTCCTCCCTGTGTAAAACACCGGTTGGCATAAAGGCATACATTTTTACACACAAGCCTCACAGTGCAAATCTACAATAAACAATTTGCACCAAAGTTTCTCAGTTGTCACCATTGCAAACTCTCTCTCTTTATCCTTCTCCTCTGCCTCATTATTCTAGAACACTTCTACATAAAATGCAGGAGAATTGCCAGAGGGACGCTTGCCCCTTGGGATCATGTGTAGCACTTTCTATTTGAAGCTGGCATTTTAAAATTTCTTTCTATCTTTTATTTTTAAAGATAGTGGGGGGAGGGGCCGGCCTGGTGGCATAGTGGTTAAGTTCCTGCCCTCCACTTTCGTGGCCCGGGGTTTGTGGATTCCAATCCTGGGCACAGACCTACACACCACTCGTCAAGCCATGCTGTGGCAGCGTCCCACATGCAAAGTAGAGGAAGATGGGCACAGATGTTAGCTCAGGGCCAACCTTCCTCACCAAAAAAAAAAAAAAAGATAGTGGGAAGGAGAGGGATAGGAAGAGAGAGAAGTGGTTAGGGGGAGACTTCCCAACAAGGCAAAATAGCAATAAACATGATAATGGCTTGCTGTGAAGAAAACAAAAAAAGTTGTAATATATGAAAGGGGTATTTTCAACACAGGAGTAAGAGTCAAACTTTACTTAGTTGACCACAGATAATCACATAGTGCTCCTCTGGGATGAGGGAAGGGGGTGTGAGTGGCTGAGAAGTCTCTGTGATCCAATATGGAGGAAGCCTAGTGCTGAGGGGTAAAGATGCCCCATGGTAATGAAAGTCGTCCAACTCCTGCCTAACGGGTATGATTAATTCCACATCACACTCAATTTGTGAAAAGAGCTCCTGAAAAAAATTAGGACAGTTTGCTTGTGCAAACTGTCAAAATGATGAATGAAATAGGTGTATACGAATTGGGAGGGAGAGGGATGATGGCTGACATAAATATATTGGCTTACACATTTAGTCTCCCTAATATCACAGCCGTGTAGACAGAGCTGAGAGAATTGCCAACTGGAAGATTTGGTTCATTTTCTTAACTGCGTATGTAATCTTCAGACTATAATAAAATAGACGATAGAAAAACTGAGATAATCTAATTTCTTCATAAATTGTCTTCCTTTATCAGGTCAATAATATATAACCGTGATAATGGGTATTTATAGTGTGTCCCATGCAAAATGGCCTTTGGGTTCTTAACCTAATATAATAAACAGATAATTCAAATAAAAAGACAGCATGGGCCAGTGGGAACAAGGCGAAAAGGCCAAGAAAGGCAAAAATCCATACTCTACTTAAATACATTAACAAAACAAAGGAGGGCCTGCTCTTTTTTCTAATGAATGAAAAATGCTTTTAATTTAATCTGTTTAGTTTGAGGAATTATTTACTTTCACTTTCTCTCACACTGGAGCTCTGGGTGCTCCTGGAATTGATCATCTATACTTACCACTGAGAGTCTTGTAATCAATTGAACTGGGGAGCACGAGGCCATCTTTGTCTCCCCAGAAAACGCATGTGCTTCTCATCTTTCACTAGGCAGCCTCAAAAGACTTCAGGCCTCACTGGGCCTCACCATTGCCTGTGGAGAGGTAACTAGTATTAATATTTTTAGTATCTTGGTTTATCAATATTTTTAATATCTTGGCTTATTAACGACACCAGCCATACATGACGACAATGTCCTTGTAAAAGATTCAAATAAAATACCCGAACAGTCAAAAATCTCCCTTCATTCACCTCCCACCCCAAACTAACCACCACCACCACTTTGCTCTCCAGGGGGCTCACCATTAAACAGCTGAGTGCATCTTATTCTATTCTTTTTCCATGCATTTGTATACACATACTCACCTATACACACATGCAGGGCGTTGTTTTATTTTTACACAAATAGGGATGTGGGATGTGAGGAGAGAAGGAGAAAGAGAGAGAGAGAGAGAGAGATGTGCAATTTTTTTGTTTTTGTTTTCTGTTATGACTTGGAGCACCTTCAAGTGTCAATACCTACTGATAGACTTCATTTTATTTAGTGCCTTCAGTACATTCTGTAGTATGGATATCTCACAATTTATTTAATCATTCTACTACAGTCATGCACCACATAATGACATTTCAGTCAACATATACCACGATGGTCCCATAATTTAGCACCATATAGCCTAGGTATGTTGTAGGCTATGCCACCTAGGTTTGTGTAAGTACACTGTATGATGTTCACACAATGATGAAATCATCTAATGACGCATTTCTCAGAATGTATCTCCGTCATTAAGCAACACATGTCTATATTAATGAACATCTCGATTTTCCAACAAGTATTATTAACTATAATTAGAACAAACTGAGGCACAATAAGCTCAGTCCTTGGTCTCGGGGAAAAGCATCAGGATAGCCATGAAATAATTAACGTTAAGGATAATGGCTTTAAGAAAAAGTTTTAAGGACTAAAAAATTATTGACAAAGGCTGGTCTCAGTCTTACAATGGGTAACTGGAGAAACAATTTTATCTCTTTGAAACCAGACATGGAAGCCATATTAGGGAAGCTTCTAAATAAGAAGAAATAGTTGCTTCAAAATTTGTTTGCTGTTGGGGCAGGCCAGGTGGCACAGGCGGTTAAGTGCACACGCTCCGCTGCGGTGGCCCGGGGTTCACCAGTTCAGATCCCAGGCACGCACCGATGCACTGCTTATCGATCCATGCTGTGGTGGTGCCCCATATAAAGTGGAGGAACATGGGCACAGATGTTAGCCCAAGGCCAGTCTTCCTCAGCAAAAAGAGGAGGATTGGCAGATGTTAGATCAGGGCCGATCTTCCTCAAAAAAAAAAAAATTTGTGTGCTGTTGTTCATCCAGGATGACCTTGGCAACAACAACAACAAAGTAAAAACCAGGACATAATAGCAACCATTTATTGAGGCGGTGTTACATTTTCTAAAAATCAATGACAGTCTTTATCTTTTCAGAGAGAAAAGTTCTCTTTTTGGAAAATCGTCATGATTCCCTCCATGGAAAGTCTCCATCACCCTGCTTGTTTGGAGCTTCTGTCAGTTCTGTTATTATTTTGTACAGTGTGGATGTCTTAGTCAGCTCAGGCTGCTGTAACAAAAACACCATATACTGAGTGGCTTAAACAACAAATATTTATTTCTCACAGTCCTGGAGGCTGAAAGTGTGAGACCAGGGTGCCAGCAGGGTCAGGTTCTGGTGAGGATGCTCTTCCTGGCTTGCAGATGGCTACCATCTCATTGCATTCTCATATGACAGAGAGAGGGAGCTGTGGTCTTTTCCTCTTCTTATAAGGGCGCTAATCCCATTGTGGGGGCCCCACCCTCATGGCCTCATCTAAATCTAACCACCTCCCAACAGCCCCATCTCCAAATACCATCACATTGGGAGTTAAGGTTTCAACATATGAATTTGGGGGCATGCAAACATTCAGTCCATAACAGTGGGGAACATAGGGTGCTGCCCAGGAAGAGGCAAGGTCATGGTGCAAACCCCCGGCCTTCTCTTAGGGGGAGGCATCAGTTGAGGTCAAGGTCAGCCTTGGCACCCTATAAAACACCTCCATGTGGATTTAGCATACACAGAGCCTATGGTGCATTTTCACTAGTGAAAGGGTTACTTTTTCAGAACTAAGTCTTTATAATCAATGCTGGGGTTTCAAGACTGTTACTAGAGACAAAGTTTAGTTTCACCTCCTCTCAATGACCACCATCTCTATAACTCAGGAGTGACCAGTGGGGACACAGACCCCAAGTAAAGCAAACGGCTCCCTTTGCTCCCTAATATAAACATGTGGTATTCATTCTGTAAGCTCCTCCAAATGACAGCGAGGATAGTACCAATAGCAGTTAACGTCTCAGAATACTTAATGCGTCTGTTAAATCTTGAATTAAATGCTTCCGTTGAATAATCTCATGGGTCATTGTTCCATGTTTTTTTGCCAGTTTACATGTGTGGTAATCTAGGCTCAGTTACATAACCTGCCCCCAGTTACACAACTCATAGATGGTGAAGCCAGGGGTCTAGGACTGTTGTAGGAGTCAAGAGCTCACAATGTTTAATTATCATACCACACTGCCTCCTAAACCTGCGCCCTCAGGTACAGTTTCCTTCTTTGGAGGGATTCTGGGCCATAGATAGATAAATAATTTTTGTCCCCATGCTATTCTGGGAAAATTGATTTTGGGTCTAAAGAAATACAGCTTGTATTTTTGGATGTGTCCTCTGCCTGTGTTCACAGATGCCTATGCAGGCTGTGGGAGAGGAAGTAAAATAGCCAAGTAGCTTTTCTTTTTTTCAATTCATTTTCTGGAATTGTTTACCAAAAAATAGCACAGGTCCATTTCCCACTGGCCCCAGAAGGCCTTGACCTGGTCAACAGGCACTACTATGGAATTCTTAAAGAGAAATGCAGGCTGCAGGGAACACGGGGATGAGATGGAGCTCACAGAGAACACAGCATCGCAAGTGTCGCTCAGACCCAGGACCCTCCGAGACTGGACGTGGCTGAGTTTGGTCCGGTCGTTAGTGCCCGGGAATGATGTGACAGCAAAGGCCTGTGACAGGGCACATGCACACACAACTCCCTAACCCCATGACACAGTCCCGGCTTGGTCTCCTAAAACATCTGGGGAATCTATTATGTCTACAAAAAGTACGGGAGGAGTCCTATAAAAGAAATAACTTCATTACCACGAAAGTTCAGAACTTTCATCGTTTTACTGAGGCTGACTTTCTGTTTAACAAAACCTTTTAAAATAACTTTAAATATTTTTGGCCTCTGATATCAGCTACAGAATTCTGAAAGCCACGCTTTCTACAGGTAACTGATTTTAGGGTTGTTTTATTTTTGGAGACGAAGGAGAGGTGGGTGCGGGGAGCACAGATCACAGAGGGGTAGCCTATTGTCTGGGATGTTTCTTCTACCATTGACCAGGTCCTTCCCACCCGACGAAATGCAGAGGTGGAACTCTTCTGTCCCCTCACAGTGAGTGTCCCTCTCCATTTGAAAGATGAAAGAGAGTCAAAGTAAATACCCTTTTCCTCTGTTCAAAGTCTCTTTTCTTCTTTTTCTGCCTGAAGCACTTCTCCTGAGCCTATTCAGTGCCCGCCCATTGCCTCTTGCACCAAAGCTGCCCGGTGTCGCCTCTGAGTCAATTACAGAGGGAAAAACACACAAAGCCATTGCAAGGAAACAAAAAGTATAAAAGGCTTGGCGAGCCCTAAGAACGCTGACACACAGCTATGCCACAAGAATGTAAGGACAGAAATGATTTCTCTTTGAAAGGATAAGCATCAGTGAGTAAAGAAAGCTAAGATGTGGGCATTTTTCCAGTAAGGATGATTGGAATGGGATTTGAAATAGACAAGTTTTTTAAAAAGCAGCTGTTTTGGTTTATTATCCCTATATGAATATTTTAAGTGTGTTCCTTGAAGAGTGGGAAATAATAGAAAATAAATCAATGATGTTTGTTCTATACCAAATGCCACCATTAATGTTCTTAGGTAAAACAACCTACAGAGAACAGGAAGGAGGGAGAGGTGAGAAGGGCATTAAATTCAGTCAGTAGGTTTTCTATTTCCACCAGGAGCAAAGCACACTAAAGGGAAGGCTAAGGTGTTCAAAGAATAATTTAGATTAGGCACTACGCAAAGTGAAAGCAGATAGCAGTATTCATCACCAACACGGGATATAAAATCAGCCTCCTGGCCTCCACTCTTCCCCCCCCACACCCCCTTGTCTATTCTCAACACAGCTGCCTGAGTGCCCCTTCCCATCATCCTTCCTGAGATCACGTCATCCCCTTGCTCGTCACCCTCTGTCTCAGACCACATCTTTGCTCAAATGTCCCCTTCCCTTGACCATTTGATTTAATATTTTAATATGATAAATTCCTGCACTAGCTCAGAGAGATAGATGTTTAGCCAAGATGTTTAGTCTTGAATTCTGTGATTTTTTTTCCCTCATGAATTTGATCTGTTAATTAAATCTCATCTATTACTTTCATTAAATGATTGTGAGCTGGCTGGTGGAGGAGGCAGGAAGGAGAATGCTGGCTTTGTTGTTATTGGTACCGTGGAGTCAATTCCGACTTCTAGTGACCCAGGGACCCTGTGGACAGCAGAGCAGAATCCTGTTCGATCTTTCTGCACCATCCTCTCCCCCTCCAGCGCTGTATCAGACAATGCTCTGCTGCCATTCATAGGGTTTTCATGGCCAATTTTTTCCGAAGTGGGTGGCCAGGTCCTTCTTCCTAGTCTGTCTCAGTCTGGAAGCTCTGCTGAAACCTGTCCACCATGGGTGACCCTGCTGGTATTTGAAACCTTGGTGGCATAGCTTTCAGCATCACAGCAACACGCAGTCGCCACCATATGGCAACCGATAGATGGGTAGTGTGGTTCCCTGACCAGGACACCAACCCTGGTGGCAGAGGTAAGAACACTGAATCTTAACCACTAGACCACCAGGACTGGCTGAACACTGGCTTTTGGAGGAGATACTTCCTGATGAAGATCAACACCCGCCCGCTGATAGATCTGGCTAAGCAGTAGAGATGTCTCTTTGCGGGGAGGGGGTGCAGGAAACAGTAATGGGCAGCAGGAGGTAGGACTGTGAAAAGAATCAGGAGAATTAATAAATCTGTCTCCTGTGGTTTCTTCCAGATACAGTTATCTGAAACTCAGAGCACAAAAACTAAGCCTTTATTTTAGTGAACCCAAACCACTTCTTGTCACCTGCCATTTGCAAAACACAGAGAGTTAAAAAAAAATGTTCCTAGCCATAACTTCATTTTAGCAATTGACACACAGCCACAGTCACCACCCACCAGCTTTCTTGGACACTGATACGTCTGGCTGAGGGAAATCTTCTGGCCTGTGTGGCTTGATTCTGCAATTACCATAATCTCTACCCTCCTGAGGTCATGCTGGTGAAGTGAGTTGGTGCACAAGCCTTTGGGGTCTCTGGAGAAGAGAGTTCAAACCCCGAGCTTAGGTCATAAGTAAAGATGAAGGGGGTGGGTCTAAGGGTTTATCGCCCTTTGGGAGCAGTGAAAGGCACAGCTAGTCATGATTATTAACCTCGTTCAGAAGAAGCACAGCCAGGAAGGCGGTGAATTGATCCTCATCCAGAGAAACTGGCAACAACCCATAGTCTCCTTACTCTCTGAATTCACTCTGGGCTTTTTCAAACACAATGTGAATTTTTTTCAAAAGAAATCACAGTGTGAGTGTTTGTTCACTGGCAGAGAGAAGCATGTTATTTTGCAGAAGTGCCCATTTGGGCTCAAATAATTTAATGGAGATAAAGTAGACTGTGATTATCAGCACATTAAGGACAGATCTGTTCTCCTGCCTTCTCTCTTGACAGGTGTATTTCTACTGGATTTGCCGGGATCCGACAGCTTTTGAGTGGTTTGCTGATCTCTTACTCTCGCTGGAAACGTGGATGAGTGAGAGAGGGAAAACTCACTTTCTGAGTTATCATATATTTCTTACTGGCTGGGATGAAAATCAGGTATTGATAAGACTCTGAAAATGAGCAATATTATCTACCTCATGTAATAATAGAGCAAAGAGAAAAGGAACAATTTCAATAATGAGCTCTATGCATAGTTATCTGGTAGCACGAAAGAATTATTTTTATGTTCTTAAAAAGTAAAGGAGAATATAATAAAACCAGATTAGAAAGAGCTATTCAAATTGTAGCAATAAAAGAACCTAAAGTTAACTTGCTGAAGAGTAGAAAAGAAGATTGGAAAAGAGTTTGGTTCACAGAAGACAGTTCCAAGTTTGGAAACCCAAGGAAAATGATGTCACCAAAAGTTGCATTTGTCATTTTAGTGACATCAAGCAAATATTATTGATTGGCTGTATTGTCTTGTTGAGATCTTCATTGATTCTAATTCTATGCTTTGAGCTGTTCAGAGATAAACAGAAAAAATTCCCATGTATTTATACTCAACATTTTGTACTATAAAGTACATGAGCTCCTATGGAAAATAATTATTATGAATACATGATTTATCTAGAAATTTCTTTTTCTTAAGGCATTCTTAGAAATTGTGTGCACATATGTTTATTCACTTAAGATCAAAATGATCTTCTGTTGTGGCAGGTGTTCTGTAATGTATTGTATTGATGAAACATTAAGGCTGAGTTTACCAAAAATAATGTATATCAAAATATTGCACCATGGTAGTATTTCAATGTTGATAATATTGAATGATAACTATTACATTTTATATCTTTTTTAACTCTTCAAATATGGAAGCTAACAGTGAAGTGATTACTAGGTTATGAAATTTATGTTCTAATCAGCACTTCTGTAGCGACTACAATTGATATTTACTTTAAGGAAAGTGTGTTTGAGCCAAGATTTGCACTAATCACTAAATTTGTAAGTGAACACACTCCTGCGAGGTCCTGGGCTCTCTCTCTCTCTCTCATACACACACACATAGACAGACAAATACACTGGCCCTACAGAACATCACTGTAATTTGACTCTGTGCTTCTGCAAATGAATAAGACTTTGCTTGAAATTCAGTAGTTAAATGAATTTTTAGGGTCTTATTTGCAGTTGGCCTCAAATATTTATTCCTCTGGGATAAATTGAAATATAGGTTTCTTGGGAATTAGTCTTGAAACATCTTAATGAATTAAATAGCGTTAATTATGTTTTCCAAACAAACATTTTCTGTGTTCAAATGGGATTTTTGACTAATGATCCATATGGTGAAGCACAGACACAGCCTTTGTCTTTTCCTGTCTGGTCCCGTGCTTGCTCTTCTGCTTCTAAAGTGAATTGATCCTGAGTGTCCACTAGGCATTCCCAGTCGTTTAGGAGTTGCAAGATGGAGGCTCTGCTTGACTTTGTGACAACACAACTCCGCCTCATCCCATCTCTGCCACTTCCAAAAGTATTTAAAATATACCTTTTTTCTGAATACAAGTAAATTGAAATAGACATGTTATTAGACGTTTGCCATGACATGTTGGAAATTCTTTAGATGCTCAAATTTTGGGAAAAAAAATAATTGGTACATTCTGTCAGTAAGGAATCAAAGGCTGTTTTAGAAACAGCCAATTGTTAAACTGAATTCAACAACCTTAAAGTGGCAGAATGACAAGAACAGAAGGGACAGATGGAAAAGGTATTATGAAGGGCAAATCAACGGGGTTTGGAGATTAATTGAACATTAGGCTAAGAAATATGGAACAAATATAATTCTAAATGTTTGAACATCAGAGATTGATAGTTCAGCGGTACCACAAATATAAGCTGGAAAGGCCCTTTTTTCTATTAAATAATGCCCAAACTTCTTAGCAAGTACTTTAAGGCCCTTCCTGACCTGAAGCATCCCACTTGTTCTATCCCATTCCCATCATTTTTATCTGGCACTGGAGCCACTGAACAATGTGTGTTTTCCTATCATGCTGTGCAATTTCATGCTTCCACATCTTTGCTGATACTGTTCCCTCTCCCAGACATGTCACCTAATGCCCTCTGTCCCTCTCCACTGCCTACTGTATTGAATCATTCCTTAAAGCCCAGTCCCCTATGGCCATCCCCAGTTCTCTTAGTCAAAATCACTTGGAGCTTCACCAGAGTGATTTGTTTATTTCTCCAGAGCACTTTCTTTCTGTCTCTAGTAGAGAAGGATCATGGTCCGACTCATATCATAGCAGTCATACACATGGGCTGCCCCTCCCTCAGTGACCAATTCCTCACAAAGCAGAGACCTCTCTTTCTTCTCTGTACTATTCCATTCACAGTACACTGCCTGCCTATAGAAATCACTCAACTATTGTATGTGGAAGTAAACTGAAGTTACAAATTATTTGGGAAGATTCATTTTTTAGCTATGATGATCAATTTGAAGTAACAGAAAAAAATCTACATAAAGGTATGTGTGGGGAGTTCGAGAGGCAGGACTCCACTCAGGTAGGAAGATGAGGGCTCAGGAGAGAAAGTTCGGATTCATCTTTGTGGATGATGCTACCTGGGCCATGAAAATGGAAGTGTTTTGGGTAGTAGTGGTCCAAGAGAGGTGCAGAGAGCTGAAACTAGAGACTGGAAGGCAGCTACATTTTGAGATAGGAGAATATAAGAAAACAAAATTGAATGTTTCTTCCTTGAATCAAATAAGATCCAGAGAGAAGGAGAACTAGGATCTTATAATGCAAACAGAATCAAGAAGAAGCAATCAATGTTCAGGCATGTGGTGGAGAAGCCAAGGAGAATAAGGCCTGAGTTATCTTTAGATTTGGCACTCAGTCAACAGGGAGCTGACCATCTCTGCCTTCTTCTGCCCACAGCTGAAACCAGCTTCCCACGTGGCACCAGCCAATCCTACTGTTAAGCAAGAGGGCTGTGGGGATGTAGCACTGCCACTCCAATCTGGAGGCTAATACACTCTGACCTTGAGTTCTAGTTCTGACCACAGAGCTTCTGCCAGTTTCCAAGGCTCAGTCCTCAACTACCACCTCAGTTCTTATTCCTGAACTCTTGTCTCCTACCTCATGCTTCCCTCTCTGTCTTGATAAACCTGCCTAAGAAGAAGGTCCTACCCTCCTCTCCCCATTTTTCCCTCTCCTTGCCTGGAGCCTTACTCCCAAACTTGATCCCAATAGTAGCCCTGCTACCTGGGGTCAGACTTGCCTGAAGGCAACTTCCTGCAGACTGGATGTCTGCGATTCTGCCACCGTCTGCCATCATCTACTGGCCTGTTAGGGCAGTTCCATTATTTTCTGCTCCATCTGCCTATCCCTGGCTGTTTTCCTAGACTGATGAGAAGGCCAGCCAGGGAAGTCAGGCATACAGCAGGGACCTGGGGTAAGAGCTGGCCTAACGGGGTTGATACTCAAACTGGTCAGGAGCAGGGCGAGTCAGAGGATGTGAGCAAAAGGAGCACATGAGCTCAAGAGCTGTGAATGGGTCTAAGGGGTGAGCAGAGGGGACACAAATCTCAGGAGACATAAGAGGCAAGGTAGCTACCAGAATTCAGCCACTTAAAAAATCGTCACAGGCATTGCTATACCCCAGGTTCTTATTTATCGACCACTGGTGACCTGATGCCTGGGTGCATTTGAGTAATTTGATGCCAAACGGTTGGGCACAGAGCTCCAACCATGCCCCTTGCTATGCTTTGGGCGCCATTTCCAGAGGACGCCAGAATCAGCATCCTCCCAGCACTTGAACCCGAACAGTACGTTTTATACCATTGTACCCCAGTTGGCAGAACTGATCGTGAATGGGGACAGAGGTGGAGATTAATTTTTGAAAAGTTTGGCAGAAAAGGGGATGCAGCTTAGTGCTTGCTTTCCCTGAACCATATTTACTGTATTACTCTCATCCTTTTAAAGAAAAATCTTCTTCCTAGGCTCGTGTCATTGCCCATCTCCTAGGTGTAAGGCACTTTGTTTCACTAGTGTCCAAGGAGGAATACAAAGATAAAGGAGATATGATGCCTGTCCTAAAATGCAAAATCGGTGATATCTGATAATAATGATAAGCTTTTCCAGTCTCATATCATTTTTTTGAGTATTAAATCTACGAACAAGCGTGATTACTTCATCCTTTATTTAGAAGCAGGTTCTCTTTGTTTTTTTTCCTAAATGTCTTCTGATACCACAATTTTTATTTTAGGCGTTTCACATAGCTTTACACTGGGATGAAAATGCTGACGTGATTACGGGGTTAAAGCAGAAAACCTTCTATGGAAGACCCAACTGGAACAACGAATTCCGGCAGATAGCCTACAATCACCCCAGGTAAGGCATGCTCTTTTCTCTCTGCCTGCTGGGAGTCTCCCTGGAGAAATTCAAGTGGCTGCCAAAATGGAAAGCTCTTGGGCACAGGCTGGTTGCTGGTTGATCTGCAGTAGTGGGCAGCTTGTTCAAAGATAAGACATCGACCTCAGAAAAGGTGGTCATGGGATGTTTCAGGAACCACACACCTATGCTTGACTGGCTTACGACGTCTGACAATAAGCAATTAGGTTGAACTTGTTCACACTTAAACTCAATTAAAGATGGTATTTCTTAAACTACCTATGTCTTCAAGAAATCTTTGGTGAACACATTGATCTCAAATTACCCAACTGGAGAAATTCACTTAAGTCCGGCTGTAGATGGTATCTAGCATGTCTAGCAAAGTAGACAAAAAATGTTGTAAGACCAAGCAGGGATTTAGGGTGGTGGTTAAAGATCCAGGATCTGCAGCCCGAGTGCCTGGGTGTAAAGCCTGGCTCTGCCACTACCGCTGGTTTACCTCCAACAGGCTGTTTATTCTGCCCCTGACTTAGTCCTCCTCTCCGTTAACTTCAGATAACAATAGTGCTTACCTCCTAGGCTTCTGGGAGGATTAAATGCATGACTACGTGTAAAGTGCCTAAAACAACACTTTGAATTCAGTAAACGTTAGCTGCTATCATTACTATTATATCAAATATTATGATTATAATCATTATATAATAAACTTCACTGTAGAGGAGGAAGAGCATTTGCTCTGGGTCCATAAACCAGGAGCGAAGCTTGTGCTTTCTGATTCTAGAAGTTACTGGCTATGTGACCTGAAACGAGGTATCTTATTTGAGCTTTTGGGCCCATTGTAAAACATAGATGATACCATGCAGTCACGGTGTCCTTTCCATAGCCAACAAAACACATAGTATGTTGAAGAGCCTGGTAAAGTGCGAAGCACTAGTGTAAGCATTTATCACTGTTATTATATGTTCCCTAAATCAGTCTTTGTTTTGAACCCCCATCATCTACAGCTCTTAAGTCAGCATGTCCTAATATCGTCTTCATTTAAAGAACAGTTTCCATATTTGAGGAAAAGCCTGAAGGAAGCAAGGGAGTGTGCCATGTGGACAATTGGGGAAGAGCAGAAGGGCAGCATGTGCCAAGGCCCTGAGGCAGGAGACACTGTTCCTGGCATGATCCAAGAGGTCAGTGAGGTTGGAACAGAGGGGGTGAAAAGGAGAGTGGCAGGAGAAGGCATTTAGGAGAGGTAACTGGGGGACAGCTACAGGTCATTATAAGACCTTGGATTTTATTCTGAGATGAGAAGCCACTTACAGTTTTGAGCAGAAGAGTGACATGATCCATCTTATATTTAACGGGATCACTCTGGCTGCTGTGAGAGAATACACAGTGAGGGGTGTAGGGCAGGAGTGGAGAGGCCGGTAGGAGGTAAGTGATGGTGGTGGTTTGGATTAGGAGCAGTGGAGGTGGTAAGAAGCAGTTGGATTCTGGGTATTTTTTCAAAGTAGAGCTCACATGACTTGCTGATGGATTGGATGGGGGACCTGGCCCAAGCTAGAGTGGAGTTACCACTCACTAATATGTGGAAGACTGTAAGAGGAGCAGGCTGGCAGGCATGGGATGTCAGGTGTTCAGTTTTTTGACAGGTTGAGCTTCAGAACATCCAAGTGGAGATGTCCAATAGGCAGATGAATTTGAGTCAGGAGTTCAGGGGAGAAATTCAGGCTGGAGATATACATGTGGGAGGAGTCAGCATATAAACTGTGTTTGGAACCATGCAACTGGATGAGATGGACAAAAAAGCAAATACAGATTGACAAGAGATCCAAGAACCACAGTATTGGGAGGAGAGGATCTCTATTGGCAGGTCATAGATTTTAGTATATTACTCATAGTTATGTTATTAATCATGCCATTTAGGTCTTCCATACCCTAACATTTTTCCTGTCCATTTTATCAGTGTTGAACCATTAAGAGTAAATTAAAATCTATGAGGGTGTTTCTGACTAATTCCCTATTTCCTGTGATTTCCTTGCCGTCTGCCCTCTCTCCCCTCAGCTCTGGCATTGCTGCTTTGCGTTCTTCCTGCAGTGAAGTTACTGCTTCATTACACTTTGTGTAGGTCCCTAGTACTTTTTCTGTATCATGGAATACTTTTCTGGTGAATATTGTTCACCTTTTGGTCAGTTCGGCTGCTCTTTTTTACATTTTTCTTACTCTCTCTGTGCCAGACTAGTCCACTCTCTTATTTATTAATTGTCACTGAATTTGCTAGATGTCTCTGGACGAGCTATTTGAAGGAGGTTTGGTGAGGAGGGAGGTGTGGAAAGAGTGACCAGGTAGCTGTCCAGGGTTCATAACCCGTCCAATTCCAGTGGCCTAGAGTGAGTTCATTTTGACTTAAACTGCCCTGTGCTCTCTGAGACCTCAGCCAACCCTCCCTACACCCTGTGCTCTGGCAGCCTGCCTAAGAAACCCTGGGCCCAAAACAAGAGTGTTCACTGTGGAGGCTCTGGACTCCTGGCCACACCATGCCCACATCAGTCCAGGGAAGACACGATTGGAAAGAGCGCTGGTGGGACTTACTCCTGACCTTGAATCATCCTGAGAGTGAAAGATTTCCAACAAGAAAGGCCAAGAAAAGCTTAACCTTTGGCTTCAGGGTTAAGGAAGGGCGTGAGTAGACCAGCTGCACGATCACTTTTGCCCCCCGGAGCTCAGGCTCCATGCCCTATGAGAGTTGGCCAAGCCCCGTGGCAAGTGGCCTTGGGACTCTCCAGGCACCGCTCCTGAAACCCACTGGCTCCATTTTGCCTCTTCCCTTGACCCTTGCTGTCCCTGGGCCTACAACCCAGTTCTGGAGGTCCATCTTCTCCAAATGTGGTGTTTGGAACCCATCCTGGCCTCTGGAGCCTCAGAATTTGATTCCTCTGTGCTCTCTACTCAATTCCCAGTCCTGGCTGCTAGACCCCCAGCCTGCTCTGAGCCCTGAAAGTCACCACCCTTCATCTCACACCCATCGGGTACTTGTCCAGAGGCAGAGACTGGATCATTTTACCTATAGTTTCCGCTAAGGGATTATTGGTAGAAAACTAACAAAATGTTACAAGCTTGTATGTTACAGCCACAACCAGATTTTTTTGATGCTATTCAGTCCTTTTGGGAAAAAAAATCTATTCATGCAATAAATGTTTTACATTCAGTTTTCAATTATCTTGGAATGAATGTTCCCACTTTACAGGCTTTTGACACAGACACATGTATCTTGGTTTTAAGTTCTTATAGATAGGACCACTCTTTATTATGATTTTTCCCTTATCTACATCTCATATTTTGTTTGTTTATTTTTATTACTGTTTATTTTTATTACGCCTGAAGTTCGCAGCCCAGTGGGGAAGGCCTTTCAAACCAAATCATTTAATTATCTCCCTTCCCTCAGAAAGATGTGAGCCAGGAACACAATATCAAGAGATGGAGAGGGGAACTGAGTTTGCACAAACTCTGCCCGAAAAATTATGTTGTGTAGTGTTGAGAAGTGAGTCGCATCCAATTTTGCAGGGAGCAAGGCATAAAGAACAGTTTGAAGCTGGGAAAACTATACAGCTGTCACTTTTCTTGTTGCCCTTGTGAGGAAGGTGTTCATCCCTTTTCAGAAGCCGTAATCAAAGTTCAGTACATAAATGTACTTAAAGCCCAATTGAATTTTTCAGCACAGTAGTTGTGTAAAGTCTCTGCTCCTGATAGATGACTATATCTCTTCCAGAATGAGAGTCCCCCCCCACCCAAGGTTTGGATGTCACTGAATCAAGCCTCTACAGCATACCTCCTAGCCCAAAATTTTAAAAATAGTGTATTTGCAATAGCCTTAGACTCTAGAATACTACAACTTATTATTATAGCTTCAACTATCAATGTAATTAATATTAGACACTTGTAAGCAGAGATCAATTATTATTTTATCCCTGGAATGCCAGGTCCCTGGGAAAAGACAAGTCACCAGTGAAAAGCTTAGCACCAGCCTTCCAAAAGACTTTTAAAATGACCTCCTTAAAATAATTTTGTTTTCTGCTGTGTAAAAGAAGATTTATGTTTAATGAAGCTTTTAATGAAGAAATCTCAGAAAGAGAATGCCAATAAAATCTAATTTTTAAACAAGAAAATCTAATAGCGAGAAGTATTTCAATATCCTGGCCTTTGTCCAGATAGAAATGAAACACACAATCCAATTACGGTTCTGCACAAAGGACAAAGTTACATTAATTTTCCTCAAGATGGTTATTAAAGAGATAAACAGTAAGTTTTCCCCTGATCACGTCAAGGAGATGTTTGTTCCCAAGCCTACTTGGCTCCTCTTACAAGACAGGTCTGTCCTGTCATTAGTTCATATCTTTTGGCAGAGATGGGTCACAAAGAATTGGTGGATTTGTTAGTGGCCTCAGAAAAGGTTCTTTGTTCTTGAGGGCCTTTGAAGTAGGCTCTCAACCATTTCTATTCATCAGCAACAAGCCAAGGATTCTTAGAGTTTACTCTTTTAAAAACATTTACCTGTTCGCTCAAAGCTGGAGTTTGTTCTTGTTCTAAGAAGGAGTTAAATCAAAAGAATAAAGGGAAGAGAGGCAAAAATATTTTTTTATAGAACATGAAAAACAGCACCAAAAATAACGCTTGAAGGGAAACAGATCAAAGAGAATAGTGCAAGCTATAAAGGAACCAGAAAATTGCAAAAATAACAGTAATAGAGAAACAAATTGATGGGCATCAAAATGAATACGAATAAGGAAAGGGGAAGAAAAAATTAAAGAGAGAGATCAAAGACTGAAAGTAGAAAACGGGACAGTGTATTCTATTGTTTAATTTGCAATTAATTTTCTTAATTGTATCAGCTGTATTACAAAAATACAAATATGGTTTTAAAAGATTAACAAATAGTAAATTTGTTATAAATATAAAAATTTGTTAAAAATATAAAAAGTCTTTGATATGCCCAAACTCACATGCAGGTGACAATTGCTGTGCATTGCTTAAGTTAGACAAGCACAGAAAAATACTCTAAACACAAAAACAATGAAAGTCATTCTCCCATTTAAAATATAGTAGGTTAATTAAATATATGCATTGATATCCCTGTCTTATTAATCTTTAGAAATGTGTTATCTTATACAAAAATGGAAGCTGTATTTAATTTTTTGTAAACATTCTCAATATGTTCCCAAGCTGAAGACAAATATTCAGAAAATCAGGGAATCTTTTCCAAAAAGGTAGACAGAATGAAAATAAATATATCTTTGTCACATGCAGCTAACTTTTTTGATAAACACATATTGTGCATATACTCAACCTTCTGGATTTGTGGATCAGTTGTTTTTAATTAACTGACTAAAACGATTTTTCATAGGACTTCAATCTTTGATCTTACACTTGACATTATATTTATAGTTTGCCACTTTTGACTTACCTACTAATAACTTCACCATGCCTCATAGGCGTAAAACTTTATGTAATTAATTACCATAAAAACTTTGAAGATCTGGCCTTTTTTTTCATAACTTCGGGAGAAGTGTTTCTTTTATCTTCAAGGGAAAAATAAAGAATAAAAGAGTGCTACAATTTGTTAGAACAGTTCAACCCAACCCAATGAGGAAGAAAGATGCCGGCTTACCATATGATCGGGAGTTTCTGATCCATGTTGCATGAATGTATTTTAGACCACCCATTGTTTTCAGAAATGTAAAAATACCTTTATACTAAAATGAGTAAATGCGTCCATCTGGAACCACATTTGCTTGTGTGCACACCCTCCACTTCTCATTTGTACGTGCATATGTGCAAAATGTTTTTAAATGATATTTTTAAGAAATTAGCACTCTGATTATAGCATACAAGGCCCTCGATCTGACAGGATATCCTAAACATTCATTATATGACTAAACTGATCAGAACACTCAAAGAAATACACTTAAATGGAAATCCCACACATGATGAATTATAGCTCCATGAGAAAAATAAAGCCACCATAAACTTATGACTGGGATATTGTTAGCATATTTAGATTATACCTTTCCACCAGAGGACATCCAGCTCTCCAGTTATAGTCAAGTGAAGATTCAATGAAAATTACTGGCATTACTCCATTTGTGGTAGGTGGGATTAAGGAGGGGGGTGAGCACAAGGTGGATTTATCATTACTCTGCAAAGTTTCTTTGGTGATATTATCTATCCAATCGTTAAATATGGCAAAAATATTAGGATATTACTGTATGAAGGTCTATATACGTTAGTGTTTTATCAGAAAGGGAGAGGGGGACAGGATTGGCAGAAAAATGGCTCTACCATTCCCAAAGATCCAACACTATAAGTCAACTATCTTCATTTCTCTTCCCTATTTGACCACATGGCATCCTCAAGGGCAGCAATTGTATCTATGCTGCTCAGAGCCGAGCATAGTGGCCAGCATCAGCAAGTGAAGGGCCAGTGAGAAGGATGAGGAAGCTGGGACAAGTGTCCTACATCTTGCCAAAGAAGATGGAGTTGGTGGGAAGAGGGCAGAAGAAGTGTCACAGCAGTGAGCAATCGCTGTCACAGGGACATCTGTAGCTCCTAATGAACAACTGAGTAATTAGGATGCAGAGAAAAGTAACAGAGCAGGCTGCTACAAATCAATGGGGACATGGTTTACAAAAAACTGGCCAACACAATTATCATGTGCGGTTATGAAAAAGAAGGTGTTGCACAAAATATAATTATGCAATGAATCACTTGGAGGCATTTCTAATGAAAAACATTCACTAGGAAAGATTAACCAGAAGTTGTGTCCGTTGTCTGATACTGAGTTTGTAGCTCTCGTTGTCTTCTTTCTAAGCCTCCATAAATCTACGGGAAGCTTCTGTTGATCGATTTTATTTGCAGAATTCACTCAGAGTATAAAGTAATTTGATTTTTTTTAAATGGGGTTTAGGGTCTGCCCCTACAGGGTTATAACTTACCAAGCATAAAGCCAACACATAAAAACAAACATACAGTTTAAGGAGAGAAAGGCTCAAGGTAGCAGAACCTGGGAATCCAGTAAGATGGTGGGATTACTCCCCGGCGCACCCACTCTCCCATATATCTGCTGGACGGAAATCTCCTGGTGGGTGACATTTGGATGCCTTTCATGTATGGCATTGCTGAAATGTTTTGAAAATGCATCAACCCCACCAAGAAGAGCACAAGAGTTATTTAGCAAATAAAAGGGGGACGGGAGGATTTTCTTTATTGTTTATCAGAGCTAAAAATAATGCCGTTAATGTTAACCATCTTTGCAGCTGGTGTAAAATGTGTCCTTTTCTCTTCAAAGTCAGCAGCTCAGACTGATCAATGCCACTAATGTCGTCGCTGATCCGGCTCCTCCTGTGTGTGCAAGCTCTGCAGCTTGCAGGCTGTAAACTGAAGAATAATGCCTTGTGTTTTTATCCTTCTTTTGCAGAGAATCTTTTTTTTTTAATTCTAAGCCATCATAGGTAATTAAATTTTATAGAAGAATTTTTTTCTTTACCAACCCCATTAGGGTTCTGTTGCATTTGTCCATTGCCTCATAAAAGAAAAAAAAAAAATGCTGCCGTATCTGTGCCTTAATCACTTGGTGTGGATTCTTGGCTCCGTGATTCACAGTATGAATTCTTGATGAGAAATCTTGAAATCACAAATGCTGATGAGAGTAAGCAAAGCAAGCCAAAGAATGCCATGTGTGGGGACAGCAACACACAGAGAACTAGTGAAGGACTCGCCTTTTCGTCTTAGAGAAACTTAGATAATGAATGGCCTGTGTGAAATTCTTTGGTGATTGCATAACCATGACAGTTACATGAATACAGAAAAGTGTGCCCTTAGCTGTGCAATGTAATAGCCACAACTTCAAAAGAGGCAGGGTAGCTGTCAACTGCTGGGGACACCAGTGGTATGCCTGACAGCAAGCAATCAGAATCCTTTGAACTGGAGTCTTAAAGGCAGAGCATCAAAGAGCATCCTCGGGTTCTGCAAATGGTCACTCTGGCTGCAAGCAAAAGGGCAATCTTAGCCTGTTGGGAATGGCCAGTGGGCAACCTCTTTGGTGACATCTACGCTGATGGAAAAATATTACCATCCATATACAGCATCTTTGAACCTAGATGCAAGGGTATCTTTGGGCATCAGATACAAAGCCAAGCTGTGACTCCTCACCGGGAAGGGCTTTGCCTGACCCATCAATCATTCAAAGTATTTCAGTCCAGAACTCAAAAAAAACCTAGTGCTAGTCTGCTGATCTAGGAAGTCTGTAATTACCACTGGGTTAACAGCTAACATCACATCTTCTGTTCAGCTTCGTGGAGCAGGGAGACATGTGGGTCATAACGTAAGCTACTTGTTACTGAGAGCTCGCCATACACCAAGCACGGGGTGGAAGGCTGTTCTTGCAATGTCTTGTTTAACCCTCTCAGAGGTTCCAGGAGCTAGGTACTATAATTCTCCCCATTTTATAGACAAGGAAATAGGGGCTTTGAGAAGATAATTACATGCCCAAAGTTGCCCAGCAACAAAGTGGTGAAACCAACAGCACTCTTAACCATTGCTTTATTTTCCATAAACACCTTAAAATTGCTTTATTAAGTCATAAACTCATTTTTCATTGGGAAATATTTTCTGAAAAAGTACTTTCTCAAATTTAGCCATGGAAATTATGTCTTTAAAAATAGTACTTATACACTTTAAACATATTGTCATTTACAAACGAATCCACTTGATAAGTTCCTTTGAAGCTAGAGTTTGAAATATAATTGAATCATCAATTTCTACCATGGATATTATGGTCCTGGAACACATAATTAAATGTGGATACGATACATGGCAGAGAACCATGTTAATATATCAGCTAAGAAGAGCTAGGCTGTAAAGGTATTTCCCTACAAAAACCAGGTATGAAGTAGAGGTGGTGTCGTGGGCTGGTCCTGGGGTTCAAGGAATTTCTCAAAGACAGTGTTTCTCAAAGTGTGGCTCCCAGGACCAAGTGCTTCCATATCACCTGGGGGCCTTGCTAAAAACTCATTTAATGCTTGGATTCAAGCCTGGGAATCTATGCTTTAACAATCTGCCTAGATAGTTTTATGCCCAGCAAAGTAACAAAACTTTTGATCTAGACTCAAGTAACTAATTAAGCTTGTGCCAGAGATTGGAAAATTGCTACAAGGAATGGTATAATGCAAGACAAGGGAAAACATGGTCTCTATAAGTCCCTATGGAGACTGACCCATCCCAACCTCCAGAGACAACCTGAATCCTTGCACTGATGCATTGTTTATATATATATATATATATAATTTTAAATAAAAGCAGAGCTGGCAGTTGCAGTCACAAAGGATTTGAGCAGCCCTGGAATAGTCACTTTATGCAAAAATACCTCTTCAACACAGTTTTCTGAAATGTCATGATTAGAGATGACAACTGTTGGGTGACTACATTTTTAGCAATGTCTTTTTCCTTTCCAATTCTTTTTGGCCTTCTTTGAACACTAAAGTAATTCCAACAGGAGAAATAAATGAAGTTGCTATTACTTTATAATAAATTATATTATCTGTAAAAAGGAAGGGTTGAGCAGGATATTAGTAATAACTAACACTTTTAAAACCTTTTTGAATGCATTATCTCATTTTGCTTTCAATAAAACATACAATGTAGTCATTAGTATCTTCATTTTACACATGCGGACATTGAGGTCCAGAGTCTTGCTGGCCTGAAGAACCATTTATTAATTCATTCAGCACACGTGTATTGATTGTCTACTACATGCCAGGCACTATTCTGGGTAGTGGGATTACAGTAAATGATGAGTAAGACAGACCAGGTCCCTGCTCTCAGGGGACTTACATTCTAGTCTCTAATCCAAGAGGATGCTAATCAAAGTCACCTGACCCAAAATCCAAGCACTATCACCTCTATACCAAAACTCCCTCCTCATGGCCCCGGCTAGCCTCAATCTTGTTGACTCCAACTATCTGTATGATCAGGGCATCAGAGGACTCCAGGAACATGTGGGAGAGCCTGGTGCTGCTGAAAGCAGGAAAAGAAGATCTAAGAAAAAAGGAAGTGGGTGGAGAAAAATAAATAAAGTCACAACCACAACCTCTTCACTAACTGTATAATTCTGCCCTGGCTTCTGGCTAGACTTACCCCTGGGTAATACGTTCTTTCCCTTTCTCTCTCCTCCTGCAGCAGCACCATTGGCGTGTTCTTTTGTGGACCGAAAACTCTCTCAAAGACACTTCAAAGGATGTGCCGCTTATATTCATCCGCTGACCCCAGGGGGGTCCATTTTTATTATAACAGGGAAAGCTTCTAGACTTTGAAGATAAAGTCCATGTTGTGTAAGTGGCTACAATGATATAGGTCAGGAATCAGGAAACTTTTTCTGTAAAGGACTAAATGGTAATTATTTTAGGCTCTGTGGACTGTATTATGTCAGTGGCAACGACTCAACTCTGCCATTGTAGTGCACCAAAGTAGCCACAAACAATATGTCAACGAATGGGTGTGGCTGTGTTCCAATAAAGCTTTATTTATGGACACAAATTGAATTTCATATACGTTTCTTGTGTCATGAAATATTGTTCTTTTGGTTTGTTTTCAATGACTTAAAATTGCAAAAGTCATTCTAAGCTCATGGGCTATCCAAGAACAGAGAGTGGGTCAGTGAATTTGCTGACCCGTAATATAGGTCACCTTTCCCAAACTTGTTTTCACGCTTAATGGTACATTCACCATGGAGACTGGTCTGGCTGCTCCGCCTGTAGTTTCCCTTGGAAGTCATTTCAAATTTCTGTCGTCCTGATGGTGAGACATCTGCCTTATATCCAAACCTGATCTTTTCTGCTTAAACTTAAGCTCCTTTGTGCTTTTTTCATGCTCTGTAGACCAGAGAAATCACCAATGAGGGTCATCTTTCACAAAAATCCTTTATAAACTTGAAAATGATAATAAAATCATCCCTTACCTATCCCTTTTCTAGTCCAAACAATACTGAATTCTTAACCTGTCAGCCTAGGAGAGATACTCTAGCCTTTCATTCATTGTTGTTGCTCTTCTTCAAATTCATTTCCATTTCTTCACATCCTTTTAAAATATGTTGACTGAAATGAGACATAATGTTCTTATCAAAGCATGACTAGTATTGAGCAGAAGAGTGATTTTTTAGATCTTGTATGCCATATGCTTTTCAATACAACTAGATTCTGTTTGCCTCTCTTTCTTTCATTTTTCCTTTCTTTTTTCATTTTTCCTTCCTCCTTCCTTCCTTTCGTCTTTCCTTCCTTCCTTCTTTACCTCCTTCCTTTCATACGTCTTTCCCACTCTCTTTTAACAAATACTTTTTTATTACTATCACATTTTGATCTATGATCATTTTGACACTTATACCCCAACTCAACTTCAGCCCCACAAACATACTGGGATTTTTTTTTAATTTTATATTCCCATTGAGCCATTTTTCCCATGCCATGCACCTGTTTTACCCCAAATGTATTCCCAAAGTATTCTTCACATCCTTTGTTTTTATCTACCAGTGTTGATTAATATTTAGAATTTTGCTTTCTAATATTAAGATTGCTTTGAAGTTTAGCTTCAAATACTAATGCTAGTATATATCATAGTAATATCTACAGATTTAATTAGTGATATCTCAATCTTTTGTTTAGGTTTTCAATCAAGTTATTGAACCCAAAGGACTCCACCACAAATTCTTGCAACTGTCTCTTAATATAAATGCCCAGTTAGGAACACGTTAATGAGAACTAGCCATCGAAAACAGCACACCACCGCATACTTCCTTAGCTTGTAAATAAGATGCCATTTACAATAGAACAAAAATCTTTATTGAAATTAAAATAGATTATGTTTTACAAATGCTTCTTATCTTTATAGACTGTCATTTTGCCATAAAAGAGAATTAAATTGGTCTGACATAATTTGTTTTTACAAAGTCAGACAGCCACTTAAGCTCTTTCAAGTATTTCTAAATTATAAATTGATCATTTCTTTTACTTTATCCTCAGATATTGGTGTTGATTCTACAATTTCTAGGGTATATTTTTAAATACTCTAGGAAAAAAGTTGGGTATATTCCCTGATGTCTCGAAAATTATTTCTACTAACTCTGCATTGGAATTTCTCCATATCTTTAAGTATTGCTTCATGCATATCATTCAAACTCTACTGATTTTAATACACACAGTCTTTCTGTGTATTTATGTCCCCACTTAAGTTTGATTCAGCTTTTACAAATAGAACTTTCTACAGTCAAATGTATATATCTAATCTTTATGTTAGCAGGAAAATTAAATATATTAAAAGATTTTCTCTTGGTCATACTCAGTTATTACTTTTCTTTCCTGTCTATTTGAAAATAAAATTCACTCTGTAGTCAACTAATTTTGTCTAATAAGTTAGAGTTATACTTGTTCTTAAAAATGAATTTCAATATCTGTACATTTCTCTCAGTTTTGTTGTAAACGTAAAAGTATTCTAAAAAAAAAAAAATCTTTAAAAAAACAGATTTTGCCTGTATTGTGGGTACCAGGGGCAATGGGGGTAGGGGGTGGGCACAAGGGGTGAAGGGAGACATGTATATGGTGACGGACGAACAAAAATGTACACCAAAAATTTCTCAATGTTATAAACTATTAAAACATCAATTAAAAAAAACAGATTTTGCTGCATTTTTTTTTTAAATCTCTGCTGTTTTCATCCCCTTTTTTAGTTTATACCTTTGTCCTACTTCCCTACATAGCATGAAGAATCTGACCTATCCAGGTAGAAAAAAAAAATACTAAAATCTGTAAATTTCTTTAATGCAGAAATAGCTATAGAAAATGTGAATTTTTTTTAAAAAAAGGACATCGTCTATTCAAAATAGAAGCAAAAATATAGCACTTGTATAAATTTATTTAATGAGAATTATGCAAGACAATTTTGATAAATGAAAATTTATAGAGACATTTTTAAATGGGTAGAAATGGCATGTTCCTAAATAGGGAGATTAAACATACTAAAAATATCAATTTATTCTAAATTAATTAATAAGTTAAGTGAAATTCCAATCAAATTTTAAATTCTGTTTAAAATTTTTTGCTATAGTAGATAATCTAAAGTTCATCTAGGAGAATATATGAGAAAGAGAGAAGCCAAAAAAAGTGAAAAAGAAAGGAAAGGAAAAGGAAAGAAAGAAGAAGAGAGGAGAGGAGAGAAAGAAGAGAAAAAGAACAGAAAGGAAGAGAAGGAAAAGAAAGGAAAAAAAAAAATTCAACATCCAGAAACATCATCATCAAAAAGAAGACCCTGAAGTAACCAGAGAGCAAAAGTTAAATTACCTACAAATGAACAATAATAAATCTGACAGCTGCCTTCTCGAAAACATCAATAAAGACCAGATAAAAGTGAAATAACGTCTTCGAAGTGCTGAAGGAACATAACTATTGACTGAGAAATTTGTGCTCAGTGAAATTATTATTCAAAAGCGAAGGCAAAACATAGATATTTTCAAACAAAAGAAAACCGTGAAATTTATCTCCCTCACTGAAACTACAAAAGGATATATTTAAGGAAAGAGGAAATTCAATTAATGAGATACAAGAAGCAGTGATGAGCAAAGACATTGAAAAATATTTTGTCAAAATCTCTAAGAATTGACTGTAAAAGAATGAATGATTATTTCAGACAGAATGTTTTTTAAAAGTAAAACTGAAATATTCGTCAACAATAATATGGAAGATGGGAGGATGATGCTGGAATTAAGGCATTCCAAGGTCCATGTATTGTTCAGGAGGATAAAAGAAATACTGATTAAATGTACCCTTGTTTAGTTCTATAAATAACTTGAAACAGATCACTTTAAATGGGTTCCTTACTCACCACCGTTCCTTTCAACCTAACTTCTCTATTCTTGAATTTTTACTGAACCTAAACTACTGATTTGTTGGATTAATTGTCAAGCAATATGTTTTAAGAAGGACCATGAGCATTATATTCCCTGATTGAATTCATATTTGAGAATGTCATTTTGTTGCTTTTTCATTCAACTAACATTCAACTGGGTAGATTGTTCTTGGACCATATTTTCTTCCCCTCAGAACTTTGTAGATATTTTGCCAGTGTTTTCTGTCACTGAATATTGCTGTGGTAAAGTAAGAGGCCAGTTTCATTCCTTCTCTTTTGTAAATAAATTGCCTTTTTTTGCCTGGATACCTAAATAATTCTTCTTTATCTTTGAAGTTCACCACTTTTTGGTATTGAATATTTCATATCGATTTTTTCTGCATTATAGTTTGTTTTTTTAACATTTTTTTCTTCATTTCAGGAAAATTTTCTGGTATCAGATCCCAGAAAACTTTGAAAACACTTCTGGTTTTTTTGTCTATTTTGGAGACATCAATTATCCTTATATTGGATCATTTTTTTCTTGTTTCCATTCTATTAGTTTTTCTAATTACTTTAATCTCGTTGTCTCTTTAATTTGCTTGTGGTTTCTCCTATTTTATTATTGGTCCAAATCTCCTTCTGAAATCCTTAGAACCAGATATGTTTTGGAATTCAAAATTATTTCATATTTTAGAAAATAACAAATGTATGTTCCATATATTACATAATACTCTCAGTAGAGTCTGGGGCAGCACCCAGTACCCAAAAGCTTTAATGTTTTTCCCATGAAATGTATAAATATGAATATTCAAATTAAGTGGGATAAGCAAAGATTATAAATAACCTCGCATCTGTTCAGGACAGACTATGCTGCCAAATAGGTTACCAAAAAAACCCTCAAAGTTTTCTTAGTTTTTTGGATTTTGGAATTTCAGTTTAGAGAGAGATTTTGGACTTGGAATTCAGCTTTCAGTAATGTCTATTTTGTTTCCCACTGCTTACAATTTTTTAATTAGTTCTGTAAAGATGCTGCTTGGACCCCTGACTTTTTACTTTAGATCTGAAATATCCCCTTTGATCTCATTCTGTTATTTTATAACTTTATCTTTTTTCTCTACCTTATAGGTAACGTTCTCATTAAGTTCTGAATTACATGAAGCAATATTGAGAAATTATCTGAGTTATAATTTCTACTAGATTGGGTTATTTTTTCTTAGTCTGTATGGTTATTTCCCTTTGTTGCTGTAGTATCTCTGCCCAGTTGCTGTGTTCCTTGTATTTTTTTCACCTTGCTTATGTTAGTTGACTCTGCCCAGATATTTTATTGGTTCCTCCGTATTGTGAATAATTTCTTGGGTTTTTTTTTCTGTGCCTTCTCTAAGACCATGTTTTCTCTCTCTCTCTCTCTTTTTTTACTATAATAGTTTTATTGAGATATAATTCACATACTGTAAAATTAACCCATTTAAAATATACTATTCAGAAATTTTTTGTATATTTACAGATTTGTGCAACATTATTACAATCAATTTTAGAGGATTTTTATCATTACAAAAAGAAAACTCATACCAATTAACAGTCACTCCCTGTTTTCCCCCAACTTGCCCCCAGTCCTAGGCAATGATTAATGTACTCTCTTTCTCTGTAGATTTGTCTATTCTAAACATTTCATATAAATGAAATCATGTAATATGTGGTCTTTTGTGACTGGCTTCTTTCACTTAGCATAATGTTTTCAAGATTCATCTATGTTGTAGCATTTATCAGTACATCATTTCTTTATTCTTGCCAAACAATATTCCATTGTATACAACATTGGGTTGTTTCAACTTTTGGGGGCCATTATGAATAATGCTGCTGTGAACATTAACGTACCAGTCTTTGTGTGGATCATGTTTTTTCTCTTCTAAAGCTTAGTTTTAGCCCGGATATTTCATGTTTTATCCACTTTTCTGTAGTCTGAGAGAACAGCAGCTGGGATGGAGCGGTGTGTAGGAAAGGAGAGAAGCTCAGCATGGGTGGTGTGCAGACTGTGTTAGATTTCCTGGGCTCCGTTTTATCTTCTGAGACTATATTGACTGTCCTGTATCTTGGTTCACTCTAGCTAACTGGGCAGAGAGGGAGGATATAATGCATTTCCATGAGCAGATACTCCCAGGCTTTGGATCCTCAGCCCTAATTAAGTGTGAGGCTTGGATCCCTCTTTTTCAACAAGGAAAGTCAGCTTTATTGATTTCTTTGCCTAGGCATTCATAACTTCCCCGCAGAAGAGGAAACAGATAAGAATACTCTCTCTTCACTTCTTTCCAAAAGCAAGAGTATTAGTGAAATTTTTCAGGACTTTTTAGACTCATGAATGGGGCTTCAGAAGAGTAGGGTGAAGTAGAAGCCAAGTCATACTGCTGGTCTCCATTCTGTTCCAGAATCCTCCGTTCCTTTCCTCGTGCCAAGTTTTTTAATGTCTAAGATTGGATTTGTCCTTTGTCTTGTCTATTGGTGAATGTGTTTGTGTTTGTTGTGATATCAATCAACTCTCCATAGTCTCTTTATCACATTCCGATGGGAATGTCATCTCCACAATTATAGCTATTTTTCGAGGTCCAACATAACCTCCAGGATGTGAGATTCAACTCCTTTTTATTCGTAGCAGCAACTGAAACAGTTGGCCACTTCTCCCTTCTTGAGACACTTCCTTCTTTTGACTTTGGTGACATAACAGTCTCTTTGTTTTCTTCTCAGGCTCCTCTGTCCGACTTTAAGATGCTGGAGGGTCTTAGGATTTGGTCATAGTCCTTCTCTTTTTCTCTCTATCCTCTCCCTTTGAGTAACATCACACATTCCCATGGCTTCAAACACCATCTGTTTGCTGATGAGTCCCAAATTTAAAATAGACTTCTCCTCTGGATTCCAGTCTGATATATCCAACTGCCGACTCCTCCATTGGAAGTATAATAAGCATCTCAAATTTTACGTATCCAAAATCAAACTCTTTATTTTTCTCCTCATAATCCTGCTCTTCCTCCAATTTTTCTTGTTTCAGTTAATGGCACCACCATCTACCAAAATGCCTACGCTAAAAACACAAATAGTGAATCATCTTTCATTTCTCTCTTTCCCTCACTATGCCCTCCAACCCCTATCCCAAACCACTGTTTCATCATCTTATTTGTTCCACCTTTTTCTATAAACATTTCAGGCAAGTACAAGTTGTATTTTTGTGACCTCTATTGGGTACAATAGAAATTTCCAAGTTAACACCGTTGCTTATGTATATTCCAATCTTATAGGCATATATACTTATAGGCATATATACTCATATTATACTTACACTGTCCATACTTATAGACAAAGCTGGTCCACACTACTGGCACAAATAAAGCCTTGCTCATTAGGTTAAATAGTCTTTCCCTTCTCTAAGAGGTAGACGGTATCCTGGCTGTGCATGTTTTTGTCTCATTACCAAATAATCTAAAGTGTCTTCTTTGACATTTACCAGCCATTATCATATTGGATTTTTTTTCTCTTCTCTTTTTCTTTTTTTCTTTTCTTATATTCTTAAATTATTCTCTCTGTCAGTTTTTATAAGAATATCTGTAGCCTTCCAAGTTACTTTCTCCCACTTCTTCCCTTCAGACTGAACAAAAGAATAGCTGCTTTAAGAATTCTTTATTAAGTCCAAGCACTTTCAAATTATTATAAAAGTTCCTGATTGATCTTAAAGACAACAGCTCAATAATGATCCAGTCTCACTTTACTAATTCAATTAAGTAATCCCTTAACTAAGGAAAAGAACATCATCATTACATTTTTCATATAACAGTCTTATGTCACACCCTCCAAATCTCCAGCCAACTTACCTCAAAATTCAAATTTACTTTTTAAAAATGTTTGGCAGTGAGGGCAACCTGGTGGCATAGTGGTTAAGTTCACGCGCTCCGCTTCAGCAGCCCAGGGTTTGCGGGTTTGGATCCCAGATGTGGACCTACACACCTCATTAAGCCATGCTGTGGCAGCATCCCATATACAAAATAAAGAAACATTGGCACAGATGTTAGCTCAGGAACAGTCTTCCTCACCAAAAAAAAAAAATGTTTGGCAGTGTAAAAACAATATCAAAAAATATAAGGTGCCGATAAACCATCCAAAAAAAAATATGAAACCTTTACAAAGAAAATTATAAAACTCCATCAGCCATATCCACCCCTTGCTAACATGAACAGAGGTGTTACTCCTTCACTGCCCACCTCCCACCCTGAGACTGTGGGGTGGAGGAGACCTGTCAATTATTCCTGCCCTGCATGAAACAAATATTTAGAAAACGGGAAAGAGGAGGTGTTTACAGAGAGAAGAGAGCTGAAGAAAAGAATTCTTAAATCTGTGTATGAAGTCTCAGGCAAATTTCCAAAAGGCCAGTGTGTAAAACCAACCAGAATCAACACAGCAAATGATTAGAGAATTGAACTCCATTGAGGAACACTACCCAAGTTTCAGATTGGCCTCTGGAACACAGTCTGAGGCACACAAGTGAGGCATACCAGAACAGCACTGCAAAGGCTTTGAAAACTAAATTGATATTGGAACTACAAACCATAAAGTGGGCCAGGATGTGTGTTCTGAACCTAAACCTGTTAACTGCCAACTAAAATAGAAGATCTAAATAAGAACCCTAGTGTCATAACATTATACACAAAATGTACAGGATACAATCCAAAATTTTTGTTGTACGAAGAACTAGGAAAATCTCAACTCAAATGAGAAAAGAAAATCAACAGATGCCAACACTAAGATGACACAAATGTTGGAATTATCTAACAAGAATTTTAAAGCAGCTATCATAAAAATGTTCCAACAGGCAACTGCAATCACTCGTGAAACAAATGGAAAAATAGTCCCAGCAAAGAAATGGAAGATATAAAAAGAACCAAATGCAAGTTTTAGATCTTAAAATATAATAACTGAAAGAAAAAACTCACTAGATGGGCTTGTGATGGGTAGAGTAATGCCCCAAAGATGTCCACATCCTAATCCCTGGAACCTCTGAATATGTGAGGTTATTTGGCAAAGAGGAATTAAGGTTCCAGATGAAATTATGGTTGATTTGAGACAATTCCCTTGAGATGGGAAGATTGTCCTAGATTATCTGGGTTGGCCCAATGTTATCACAGGCCCTTCAGAAGTAGAAGAGGGAGGCAGAAGTCAGAGAAGACGTGATGACAGAAGCAGAGGTTGGAATGATGCAATTGATGGCTTTGAAGACAGAAGCGGCCATAAGCCAAAGTGAGTGCCTCTAGAAGCTGGGAAACGCAAGGAAACAGATTCTTCCCCAGATCCTTTGGAAGGGAGCACACCCTTGGTGACACCTTGATTTTAGTCCGATGACATTCATGTTGGAGTTGGACCTAAAAAAATATAAGATAATAAATTTGTGTTGTTTCAAATGGCTAAGTTTTTGGTAATTTGTTATAGCGACGGTAGATAACTAATACAGATGGAAATGTGCAATTTCATCAATATACGAATTCTCTTCAAAACAATCCATAAATTCAAAGTAATTTCAATCAGCATCCTAAAAAGCTTTTTCATGAAACTTGACCATCTAATTTTAAAAATGTATTTAGAAGAACATAGAAATAAGAATAACCCAGACAAAATTAAAGAACAAAAATCATCTAACTTTTTCCATAGTCAGACAATAACTATTTTAGGCTTTGTTGGCCACATATGGCCTCTGTCACGTCTACTGCTTTGATTTTGTTTATTATTCAGTCCTTTACAAATGTAAATACCATTCTGAGCTCAAGGGGTGTGTAAAAACAGACCACCAGCTAGATTGGGCCCAAGGGCCATAGTTTTGTTGATTCCAGAATTAGAACAATACGAATAAGCCTCACAATCATATTGAGAAAAAAAAAGTTGTAGAAGAATACATATAGTGTGGAACCACTCAAATAAGATTGTAAAACATGCAAAACAATATTATTTATTCATACACATAATTACATGCATATAAGTATATAGAATTGTAAAACACGCAAAACAATTATTTATTCATACACATAATTACATGCATATAAGTGTATAGAAACGCACAAAAATTAAACTACATGCCCCAAATTCAGATCACTGGTTATTTCTAATAAGAGAGAAGAGAGAATGGGAACAGACAGAGGGCTTCAATAGTCTCAGTAATATTTATCTCTTAAATTGGATTTTTTAATTTGTATTACTTATGCTATAGTTTTGTATGCACCTGATATATTTCGTAATACTAGAACGTTCATGGTAGATTTTTGTTCTGCTAGGCAAGGGATGATTCCTCAAGTTATCATGGGACATATGGATTTTCCTTAGTGGATGGAGTTTCCCAAGTTCATTTTTGCTGAGGGTTCTATACACCTACCCTGTAAATTAAAGTTAGTTTGGATACTTGGTTTTCTGGAACCAAGGAAAATATGTCCAATTCATCATTGTATCTGTGACAAGGAAGACTGACTTGTCTCTCAATGATAGATGTCTAGAAATTTTCCAGAAGTCTATGGTGAAAAAGACCCAGGTTCTCTTAGCCTCTCCCACTGCTGCCGATCCTTAACACGTATGATCACTTGTCTCAATCCCTTTGGGATTATGCACCAAGATACTCCAATCCACGAGGATGTCCTTTTCCAGTGCTCAGTATCTTGGCCATAGTCACATTATATTGAGTTCTAGGAACATCCGCTCCACTTCTATTCATTTATTTTCTTCAAACTTTGGAGTAAAAGTCCAAAAGAAAATACAGTATGGAAAGAAAATACAAGAAACGTCCCAAACTACAGCAGGTTGGGGGCAGGTTAGGGGTGGAGAGGCAAACCCAGCGTAGGTACAAAAGCAGCGGGGCAGGCAAGACAAAGAGTAGTGCCTCAAGAAGAGCTGTGGGTCAGGCAACAGAGGACATTAAGACTTCCAAGAAGAGACGGGCACATCCCAGGAAGAAAAGTAGACCAGGTAGTGGAAATCTGGGATGGGCAGCTCCTCAGATGGAGAAAGGCAAGTACCAGCAACAGGAAGCTTCAAACCCAGGAATCAGGGCTAGCTTCGAGCTACCTACAGGGCTGGGTGTCAGAGGCAGAGATCCTTGGACTCGCTTGAGGATGGCAGGGTAGCAAGAACCAAACCAGAGCTCAGTTCTTAGAAGCAGAGCACACAGGAGCCCAGGGACATCCCAGGGCTCTGGGATCTGGAAGCTGGCATATTAAATTCCACGGGGTGAAGCAATGGAGCTGTTTAAATATTGTGCATCTGTTGTCTGAACGGGTGCAGGAACCAGGGCAGAGCTAAGCGTGGCGGTGAATGGGAAGATCTAGCCCAGCTCCTGTGGTCTGGGCAAGGTCACGGGAAGAGAAAGGAGAGGGTAGTGGCTGTTCCTCTTCTGCTTACGCTTGTCTATTTCCTCCTGCCTCTCTCGCCTGTCCCTAACCGGGCATTAATTATTTGTTCTAACATCTGCAGCATTTTTCAGATTCACTGCTGGCGCAAAGAAAATATCACAAAATAAAGTTATGTTATTGTATTTTTTTAAACGGTTCATCTTTGTTTGAAAATTGCTTAAGTTTTTGAAATGTCTGCCTCTCCAGCGTGATTAATGTGATACATAGAGTGGAGCGGCAGAGTGAGCGGAGAATTAGAGTCAGTGCCAGCTCACCTCGAGGCATTTATCTTTGCTTTTTTTTCCCCTGGTGCCTGCACTGAGCCTGAGGGTAAGCTGACACTTTTTTTTTCTTTTTTAACAAATTAAGCCTCATTTTCTTTTTTGCATGTGTGTTAAGAACCTTGAAGGCAATGAGAAATGTCTGCAGCCTCCAATACCAGCTACCATGGCAGGAAAGAAAGAGGTGACAATTTCCCGCAGATTCAGAATGATTGTTTTAATGGGGCTGTGGTGAGGTAAGGAGCATAAACAGATTGTGTTGCCAGGAGAAAGCAGGCTCTCTCTTCCCCTGGCCTCACAAAACATGATGTAACATTTAGCTTCTGGCTTAACGTGGCATCTCTACCCCGCTTTGATTTATTCCCACTTTTGCAAATCACAGAGGTATGTTACAGGAGATGCACTTAGAGCTGTTGTTATAGTTCATTGAGGAGCAAGACTGTTATCCCCAGCAGAGGAGAATCTCACCCGTTATCAGGGTGAGTGACCTGGAATAAAAGGAAAGAAAGAAATAAAGAGAGAGAGCAGGAATGTAGATGTTATGCTGGGATGAAATTGTATTTACCCTGACTGAAAACTCTTTTATTATGAACATAATTTAGATCAGAATGGAAAATAGAACTATTGGACTCCTTGCCTGGCCGGGACTGCTGCTGAGTACACAGCCACTACGATAATGTAAGTGCATATGTGATGACTGTGTTATTGTGTTTATATACGAAAGCATTATGCTCCATCAAAGGAAATGAAAAATATCTTTATGGGTTTGCTCAGTCAGCTTCTTTAGCAGAAAATGCTTGGAGGTGTGGAATAGTAACAGGGGTCAAAATACAGAGTATCAAAGAACTGTGCAGGCTTACGTGGAAGTCATATATCCATCTGAAGCAGTGAAATGCGGACCAGACCCTGGCATCCTCAGAATAGTTAGTGCTTGGGCCTGTGTTGTGATTCTGGCATAAGTGCTCCTTGAACACGAATTATGCCCACAGCCCCAGGATAGGGTGATATGTCATGTAAGACAGCAGTACTGTCTGCAAGGAGTTTACGGTCTATCCATCTGGGCACTCAAAACAAATACACATGGAGAGATCACTAGAAACACAAGAGGGGGGGTATTTCAAATGAGTTGCTGAAATGATCCAAATTCTAAGGAAAATATTCTAAGAATTTAGCCACTCTCTCTCCAGAATGTGTGTGTATTTATATACAAACATTTTTATTTACATGTTTGATATCTATTTTTACATTTTTTTCCTAACACAAGGAGTCTCAGTTTCTTTATTTCTCGGATTTTCTCCATGTCAAAGCTAGCCTATGGATCACAGAACTGAAAGAAAGTAAAGCATTTGTCTTCAAATCCCACCCACAGCAGGGTAGGCGAGCCTCTGCTGTTTTCACTGTCGTTTCAAGTTGTAGTTGACTCCCCACCACACGGTGGGGGCTCATGCTAGTGCTGGACCCTGAGTATGGTACAGAGGAGATAAAAAAAATAATCAGCTCTAAGCTCCGCGCTATACCAGCACAACGCTAAACGTTTCTCCTGTTGTCGCATCTGATTCACAGAAGTTCAACAAGAGCAGGGATCTCGTCTTATACTGGGCTTAGCAGATAGAACATGCTTAGTAAATATTTGTTGAATGAATGAATGAATGAATGAATGATGACTGAATCCGTATAGCAAACCTGTGAAGCATGTACCATTACCCCATGTTACTGATGAGGAAACTTAAACTCAAAGATTGAACCATTTGCACATGGTCACTCAACAAATAAGTACAGTTACCCGGAGTCAAGACTAATTAGGTCTGACTCCAAACACTAGCTTCTTTCCACGTAAACATTGTTGCTAAAAGGCACAAGTCCCAAGCCTGCCCTCAAAGGGCTTACCGTCAAATAGAGTAACAACCCTTAGCATGCAAAAGACAAGAAGAAACAGCCCAAGGTAGGATATGATTAAGAGAAAAGAGAATGGACACAGTGAGTGCTCCTACAATGATTTCCCTGAGCCACCCTCACGCTGACCAAGCCCCAGCACCCTGTCAGCAGCAGCTAAGTACTGCTCACTCCCACTCTTACTCCCACTCACTCACTCTATATCACGAAGGCGAAGGAAAGTAACTACTAACACACTTGGTTTTGTCTAACCATGTTTTCCAGGCAAAAATAAGAGTAAGAATGTAAACAAATACAAACTTTAAATTTATCATACCAGTTTACAAAAAAAAATTTTTTTTCAGATTCTGCTCTCATAAATTTCTATCAGATGAGTCTGGGAATACCCTGAATAGTTCTCTGTCATTTTCTTCTTTTCCTGTACCAGCTCACTGTGGGAATGTGTATCACTTAGAAAAGGTCAGCCACACCTCTCACACGGCTGAAAGACACTGCTATTACGAGGCAGGATGAGGAAGTGCTTAAGCACGTAGAGCCTGGGGTCAGATGCTACAGTCAGATGCTGGTCAAATGTGTAAAATAACCACAGTCGTGAGGTGTACATGATATAATGCAACAATGGGGAGTCAGGCTGTCACCACCTCAACTCAGTGATGGATTTTAGTATCATTCATGATGAGACAACCAAAAATTAGGTACCTCTCAATGCAATGCAAGATGGCATACACAGCAATGCCTATGACATATTCCTGCCAAAATGTTTGACCTAAATCTAATTGAGCCTTTAAATACAGGGTACAGAGAAATAGGTTAAATGATACCACAAGGAAACAATCAGACAAATACAGAAGGAGGGACATTATAAAGGATACAGTCCTGGTCTCTTCAATAAGCCAATGTCATGATTCAGAAAAAAACAGAAAAGTCGATGTTGGATTGTAAAAAAAGGGAAAGGAAGGTTCTAGATCAAACGGTATTTAAGAAACATAATAAATGTGACAATTTGACTGTGGTTTAAACAATGAGCTATAAAAGATATTTGTAGGGAAGAATTGGGGAAATTTGAATATAGACAGATATTAGATGATATTGGAGAATTATTGTCAATTTTGTCAAGGATAACGATGTTATGGTTATGTAGAAAATGTCCTTATTTTTTGGAGGTGCATATTGAAATATTTAGGAGTATAATATCATGATATTTGTAACTTAGTTTAAAGTACTTCCACCAAAAAAAAGACACAGATACAGAAAAACATGAATAATTACTAAATGTAGATGATGGGGTTACGGGTAATTCTTATTCAGGCGCTCTACTTTTTAGTATGTCAATTTTCATAATAAGAAAATTTAAAAGGATGATATAATGCATGTGAATTGTTTAACAGAATTCCCGGCACACAGCAAATGCTTATTAATATTGGCTTTTATCATGATTATTACTATTATTTCTAGGCTGTCTGATCCCTGCCAACATTACCATGAAGGCTGCTGCCACCCAAAACCCAGAGCATTGGTGTCAATGTGGGTTGCTGTCTCTGGTCCCTGCCTAAGCTGCTAAAGCCAGTGTTACTGGGGCCTGTGCTCTCAATAACCCAGATTTTTTTTTAGATTTGGTCGCTCTTAATGCAGCCTCTTCCCCAGGAATGGGACCAGAGAAGAGCCTGCGTGGCTGGCGCTGTGCTCAACTCAGAAACATAGCTATGAAGATAGTGATGAGAGAGCTCTGCTTAGTGGGGTGAGGGTTGGAGGAGGGAAGGCTCCTGACCCCAGCTTCATCTTCCCCATGAGGGAACAACAGTGAGTTTGGAAATGCCTCTTCTCCTCACTCTTCTCTGAGGATGATTGCTTTATCTTCTTGGCAAATTTGGGAGCAAGCACTAGGTATGGACAGCTCAGCCCCTGCCTTTACAGGACACGATATCTGGTATGCTTTCCACATGCCCAAGCTTAATGGTAAAGGCTTTGTGCCTACAAGGGGAGCCTGTAGTGCTGCCTGTGATTGGGTGGGTAAGTTTGTCTAATTCTGAAATTCAAGATGGAAGCCCACGTCGCCACTCCTAAGCCATGTTCTCCAGTATCATAATCAAATTGGCATTTTTTTCTTCCATCTCCTTTATTCTATTTTCTCAGTGGGTTTCAAACTCAGATGGAGGAAAAGGGGATGTTATGTGTCCACCTCCTTGAACCCTGATATCCTGGATCAAACATGTGAGACTCTAATTTCTCTAGTGAGATAAGTTCTTTCCCAGGTCCTTCATATAACAACATACACGTTCTGCCCAATGAGTCATGCAAATGTGCCCAGAAATGCCAGAATTTTAGGAAAACACAATGGATTTGAGATTCTGTTCTATGCATTTAAATAAGCTCAATATACTAGATATTACTAGATATCAAACTTAACTGGGCAAATGGGTTTTATGGGTTTTACATTTAAGAAATTTTCAAGTTAGAGAACATTCTGAGTGAAGCTGAGTGAAATGTGGAATTGCCACCAGCTCTTCTAGGTATTCTAATTTTTCAAATTAAAAAGAGGAAGAGAACAAAGCTCCAAATGCTGCAAGTGTGGAATTAGTAGGTCCTTTAGTAATTAATTTTTTCTATGGTTTGGGAAAGTGCTAAAGTCAATCTCGGAGTTGAAATGTCTATGGTATACTGGAAGCCCTCCTAGTAACCATCATGACCTCTTCCTTGTCTGATAATGTCAACTATCAGGAGATATATTTCCTAGGAGGATACATCACCAAATTCACAAAGGAAAACAAGTGATACAGTGAATTTTGATGAGGGCACAAAACACCTACACATAAGCCAAATAAAGAAAATTATTTTTTAAATATTTTTTAATTGCGGTAAAATGCGCATAACATAAGATTTACCATCTTGACTGTTTTTAGGGGTACAGTTCAGTGGCATTAAGTAAAATGACATTATTGTGCTACCATCATCACCGTTCATCTCCAGGACTCTTTCATCTTGCAAAACTGAAACTCTGTACCCATTAAATAATAACTCCTCCTTTCCTCCCACCCCAAACCCCTGGTAACCACTATTCTAGTTTCTGTCTTTGTGAATTTGACTATTCTAGGTACCTCATGTAGGTGAAATCATTTAGTATTTGTCTTTTTGTGACTAGGACAATTATTTTTCAGTATCTTTTTTTATAACCTCTGCCACTTAGGTACGCCTTGCCATGGGGCTGATAACCCATCCAGCAATTGTATCAACACATATGCCAGGCTATTTTATATTCGGAAGACCATATCTTTCCACTTGACTTCGCATCTAGGAGTCACCATGTCAAATAAAGCCGCTGTGCCATAGCCTGTTTTCTTTGTTCAAAGTTAAATTCATAAGGTCAGAACACTCTCCAATGTGCCTGGTGTGAATAGCTCCCTCTGCACCAATCTCTGGAAGCCGTCCACACATGGTATCAGCCTGGGCCGTGAGCAGGAGACACCAAAAAGAGGGGCCAAAGCCAGACTCAGAGAGCCAAGATAAGCAGTCAGGAGTCTGGAGGCAAGACTGTCAAAAAAAGATGAATGTCAACAGGCAAGACCACAGACAAAGAAGTCAAAACTGAAGCAAGGCCCACTGTGCGTTTTCAATAGCACCAGTGGAGTACAGCCACTTGTGGACCATGCTGGTCTCTACCAGCAAAATGTGTCTGGAGTTTGAGACATATTAGGAAAATACTCTATATTCTCTATTTTTATTAACATTAACGAACTATTTAAATCATATTTCTTAACTCAATCATCTCATTTCTACCAACAGAGATACCAAATCCAAAATCTGAATGGAGTGTCACTTAAGTATTATGTTATTTCTTCTACATAAGCACCTTACTGTTTTTTTTTTTTTTTGCCTTTTTGTTTATTGCGGTAACATTGGTTTATAACATTGTATAAATTTCAGGTGTACATGATTATACTTCTATTTGTGCGTGGATTACATCATGTTCTCATATTCACCACCCAAATACTAATTACAATCCATCACCACACACATGTGCCTAATTATCCCTTTCACCCTCCTCCCTCCCCCCTTCCCCTCTGGTAACCACCAATCCAATCTCTGTCTCTATGTGCATAAACACCTTACTTTATTTATTTTTTTTTAAATACCTTTGGTCTGAGGACCCAGAGGAAGGAGAGACCTTTTGCCTTGAATAGCTGTTACTCTCATAAAAAGTGACTTTGGGAATAAGAAGTCAAAGCCAGTTTGAATTTTGGACCTGAAACAGCAGACACTGAATATCATGAAACCATCATTAGACATAGTGTGCAGGAACCAATGATAATGTATTTCTCAAACTGAAACCAATACATATAAAACTTTGTAATTAATTCTAAGCCCTGGCAATTTTGTCCCATTTGGGGAAGAGAGCACCTTTCTGTGCCTCAGATTCATCATACGCATAGACAGGGAAATAATTTTCAAAGTTCTTTGAGGTCCTAACAGATATTGTCATTTTCATCATCACTGAAAAAAAGCTACACTAAAGAATTAAGAAATTAAAACTTAGGATTTTACTTCACATGAAAGTGCCGAGGTCTTGGAAATCACATCTCTACATGCCAATTATGGTACTGCTTGAGCATATCATTGTTCCTAATACACAGTCAACTACAGAGCCTCAGGATGTTGCAGATAGAAAGTCTTAGAGGCTAACTACGCTAAATTCTTTGTTTTTCCATTGAGGAACCTTAGGTCCAGACTGGGTTTAGCTCAGTTAAATTCATATAACTGGAATAAAAATTCAAATATCTTGACTCTTATTTCAATGTTATTTTCCTCACACCAAGTAAAAATATCTAAATAGTGAGAAAAGAAATTGATGTTTATTTGGAATCCAACTCCTAAGAGATTGACAGAGTCACTTGCCCTGACCAAACGTCTCCGCGATGAGGGATGCTCCTGAGTGGTAGGTAGCTAGGTTCATGAGTTGATTGGATAACTGGCTCATAAATAGACTATGTTGGCCATGATCCATGTACTGAACTGCCCATCATAACACCTATAGAGACCTACATAAAACAGGCCACTAATCTTGGAGAGGATAAATGGCTAACAATTACAGGGACTCAGTTTGAATCATGTCTGTATCAAATTTAAGTTACAAGGCAAGCAACTTCGGTCCAAGATCCCAAAGCAATGTAGATTCTATGAAGAATTTCAAAGATAAGCAGATTTCCAGAGTCTAAATATGTAGACAAGGTAATGGAATAAGGAAGAGATTCATAGGTTCACTAAGAATCAGAATATCTTTTGGATGAGTGGAGTCTACATAGAAAAAGGTAGGCTACTGTCTAGGGCAAAACGGCGCCAGACTGCTAAGGATATTTTTCAAGTTTCGGAAAGTTTAAAATTAATAAATGGAAAGGAAAATGGATGAAAACATGGTATCTGAGTTACCCAAGATCAAATAAAGCAATCAGAGAGAAATTGGACAACATATCTGAGAAAAATAAGGATGCCTTAATCTCAGAATTGATGGATGGGAGAAGTGTTGAATGGCCACCCAGTATGCATAACTGCTTTAAGTAAACATTAAAGACTTCCAAAACAAATGGCCAGATGGGAACACTTGGCAGCAAATAAGACTACGATATAATTAGCATGTGAAGATCCAGCTAGCCTCTTGACACCAAGCAAACACTCTGGATAGGAAGGATATGGTGTAGGCACACAAGAGGGGCTGTGGCTTTATATTTTTATAAATATATTTTCTTATATTTATATTACATTTAAACAACAACAAGTCGCAGAACTTTATGGGAAAAGGAAATAGGATCACTGGGGGTAAAAATGTCATACTTAAATATCTAGATCAGAGCTTGGCCAAATCCAGCCCGTAGCCTATTTCTGTAACTTGCAAGCTAAGTGAAATTTAAGAAGAAAAGATATTATTTTAAAAGACATCATATTAAAAATAAACGGGCCCAAGTAGAAAAATATATGGAATATCATACCTAGCAGAAGAGATGTAAATAAAAAAAAAACTTTTTAAGCTAAAAAAGAATTGGGGAACATTTCTGAGGGCCAAACCCCAGTATTAAAATCTTTGTTAGAAACGTAAGAGGCAGAAAGACAGCAAGAGAATCAATGAGACCAATTGATTGATGATCACAACATAAAAAGTCCACACAAGTCTGCAAAGCGGATAGCAGAATGAATCAGTTTATAAAGGAAGGCATTAGTGACACTCTCACTCCCAAATTAACTTTTGAAGCAGATCCGTCACAGGTACAAAATCAAATGGCAATAAATAAACTAGATGTTCTTGGCTGAATCGATAAGGCATTTTGCCACAATTTTCTTTCCCAAACTTGAGTAATTACTGGAAATAAATGGGCTCTGCCCAAGAGTTTAGAGGAAACTCAAGGGTGAAATTTTGGATCCATTGAAACTTGTGTAGACAGATCAATTTAATGGAGAAATGGCAAACTGCTAATATGACAGACATTCATGAGTAAAGCTCAAAGAATATGTTCCTCGTACATTTAAGAAGATAATCTAAGTAAAAAAGGCAAAATAGCTTCTGAAATGGAAATTACACCTCTCTAACATTTTTAAAGAAGCATATGGGAAAGAGAATCCAGTAGGACATAGAGATATTGTCTATTTAAATACTCAGTAAGACGGGGATAAGATTCCGTGAAAAACTATGCATATTTAATAATATCTTTTATTACAAGAGCAATATATTCTTTGTAGAAAATAAGGAGAAGCAAAATGGATAAAATTAAAATCATCCATAATCCAGCTAACCAGAGATGTCCACTGTTAATATTTTGCCATGTATTGTTTGGTACCAAAGATAGAATTTAATTAACTGTTTTATCTTGGAAGAGTACTGACATTGGCTCCAAAAAAGAGAGAAAAGGGCAAGGATAAATATTTTAAAAATTGTTCCAATTCACAAATGGATGCTAAGATGTAACAAGAGGCTGTTTACAATAAAATCCTCACGTTTGCACATGACACTAAGTTCTTTTTAATAATGAAATATTATGCCATTTATGCAGAGGAAACTGTGAAAATTTCACAAGACTGCATGTGGGAGCAGAAAACTGGCAGATGAAATTCCTTATAGGCAAGTGTAAGAGAATACATTCAGGGGACTATAAGACCAATTATCCTGGAAAAATGATGGATTTGGGGATTTCAGTCACTATCTAGAACATGGAGCATGTCATCATTATAGACTATAAAGACAGTGTACTGATTCCACTAAAAGATTAAAAATGATGCAGAAACCAATATTCTACTCTCTAAAATAATCATATATTCACAGCTAGAATGCTCTGTACGTTTCCAGTTCTGCCTTAAGAAGGGCTGAAATAACTCAAAGAAATGATCAAAGAGGTCAGAGAAGTGAAGACACTTGCCTATGAGAATCAGTGTTGATAACTGGCATTCTCCAATGTGTAAAATCTAATTGCGATAGCTGAAATCTAAATGAGATAAAGTCTATAAAATAGTGATATTTCTAAATTAGGGGATGCTCCTTAACGTGAAGTGCATGAACTTCAGAATGTCTATGAACTCCTTAAAATGGCATGCACATTTTTCTATGTATATATATATATAATATATGTACATATTTCTGTATATAAATATATATAAATAAAAATTATATATGTTTATGATATATATCTTCTGTTGAGTGGATGTATTGTTATCATCAGATTCTTAGCAGGGTTCATAACCCAAAAATCTCAAGAACTAGTGGTCTAGATGGTAAGGGGGTGGATTTGGTTGCTAATTCCTGCGAGCAGACCTTGAGGATTGAAAGAGAAAGCCTTAGAACAAATTTAGTTGGATTTATCCCATGAAAAATAAATGAGTGGAACTCATTTCCCCAAGAAATGCTATGAAATAAGAAGACAAAGTTTATGGGAATGTTTGAGGGCAGTCTCTGAGCTTCTGACATTGCTGCTCCATGAGGGCAAAGACTAAGGTCTGTTTTGTTCACTGCTCCATTTCTAGTGGTTAGACCAGGGCCTGGCACGTAGTTTTTTGTTAGTGCTGTCAAGTGAGTTACGACTCTAGTGCTCGTGTGTCCAGCAGAGCACAACCCTGCCCGGTCTTTTTGCGCCGTCCTCTCACCTTCTGGCACTGTATCTGACAAGGTTCTGCTGCCATCCATAGGGTTTTCATGACCAGTTTTTTCAGAAGTGGGTGGCCAGGTCCTTCTTCCCAGTGTTTCTAGTCTGGAAGCTCCGTTGAAGCCTGTCCACCATGGGTGATCCTGCTGGTGCTTGAAATACCAGTGGCATAGCTTTCAGCATCACAGCAACATGCAGCCACCATAGTGTGACAGGTGTGGTTCCCTGACTGGGAAACAAACCTGGGCCATGGCAGTAAGAGTGCCGAATCTTAACCACTAGACCAGCCAGGCTGGCACGTAGTAGGACCTCAATAATCACTCAAGGGCTAGATCAATCCTGGTGGCACTATCAGAACCAGTGGCTGCTTGAAAGCAAGGTCTGTCTCTGGGTGGCATTTCTGATATTCATAAGGGTGAGGCTGTTTCCTTCCTTCTCTCCTTCCCACATGCTCATCTCATTTTCTTGCTTGAGGATCTACCACTATGAGGGCATCTAGATTGTGGAGGAGAACATAGCACCATGTCAGCAAAGAACTATGCTAATTTGGCCTTGGAAGAATGCAGAAAAAAAAAAACTAAAAATGAAATATCAAAGCAATAAAAAGTTTATAAGAGTTTATGAACATAAAAATGTGTACAACTGTTAAATGGAACACTGTCAAGCAGATTAATTAGTTAACATTTGGAAAGTGCATGGAAGATGAAAATTGCCAAATAAGAGCTTTGTACATTGAATCAATTTCTCATTTGTTTTAACTGGGTGGCATAAGAAACAAGTCCACTAAGAGCTGAGACAACTATTCTGCCCAAGATGGGATAAAGAGGGTTGGCCCTCAGGAGGCTGAGCCCAGCATAGTCCTTCTCTAGGATTTTGAGTAAAGCATACTTCCCAAGTGTCTGTGAGGTTACAGCTGTGGACCCCCAGTCCCTATAGTTCTCTGCTTTTGTCTACCAATTCCCCAACCCTCTACAGGCCCCTTGGAGGAGGCCTCCTAGGGCCAAGGGAAGACTTTATAAACAGCCTTGTAGGATGCTTCCAATGCAAATTTAGATTTTGTTAAAATGAGATTTTAGCCAACAATCCCTGGATAAGTGGTATTCCATTCTTTAACAATATTGAAAGATTGAGCTATCCAGCTATTCTTGAAACCCAGCATGACAAGAGCCAGAGCTCAGTACCAAAAGCCACCTCCAGCTGTGCAGTCAGAACAGATACTCTTCTTCTAGAAGCAGGAGTCAATGAAGGGAGAATCCCAAATCAGAAATCATCCGGACTGGGTAGCCAACAGCAGGTGAAACTAAATTCTTTCAGTATGATTTGTCTCTGACAATAAAAATGGGTTCTACCTATTTGATGTAGTTTTGCTTATCTATTTTTACAGCTTTTTATTTTGACCAAAATTTGTTTTGATTTACTTAAGTTTTAAGATCCCTCCTACTTCCAAAAAGAACTGAGACAGCTTACAGATTAAAATGAAGTGCAAAAAAAACGAAAGCATTTAGGGATAAAATAGGACAGATAATGCGTTCCTCTGCTGGAATTTGTAAGACACAGTATTCTTTAGCAGAGAAAGTATTGGAACTGAAGTTTAAAAATCCTGGCTGTAGCCACAACTCTGTCCCTAATGAACTGTGTGATCTTATGCAATCTTTATTCCGTTGGCAACACAAAGTCTCTGCAAGTTTTTCAATACGATGTTTTAAAGCGTCTAAAAAATAGTATTCTGGTATTAGTATGTCAGGCAAAATGGAGTGGGTGAGGTTGTAGAGAGAACCATCAGGAAGTTGAAGTATAATCCATGTCCAGGAGGATTAACAGCAGAAATGGAAAGAAAAGGAAGAAAAAAAAAACCTTTTAAGGAAAACTTGACAGAACTTGGAAATTGACTAGACATGACAACGAACAAGATGACTTTGAGCCTTTGTGCCTGGGAGCATGATATCAATGTGAATAGAAATAGGAAAAATGTTTCTAGAGGAGGAAGTCAGGCTAGGACTGAGGAGAGCAAACTCAGCCTTATCATGTGGAGTTTGTGATGACGGGAAACAATTCAAGTGAAATATCGCAGAGTCGTGTCTGGTATGAACTGGACCTGAGGCAGGAGATAAAAGCTCTGAAATCATTAGCATTTCAGTAAAGGAGCAGACGAGGACATGCAGGGAGTATAAAGGGGAGTGTAGGGCTGAGGGCTGAGTCTCCAGTTAACAAGGACCACACAGCCAAAAATAGCCCCTAAGACCCAGTCACTCGGTACCAAGTATTTGTTTCTGTCATTAAATAGTTTTAATATTTGCTCTTCTCAATTGTATCTGACCCCATTCAAGAGTTCTCAAAGAAAACGCCTGCTGGAGAGGATGAGCAGAGAGACGAGAAGCTGAGTTTCTGACGTATGTACATCTGAGCTAGTTGGCTGCGTTGCATTTCTCTAGCATTCATTCTCTTTTTATTGGATGGACCTACTTAGTTGAATAGCCTCTTCTAAATGCATGTTGATTCCAGGCAACCTGGGATTTCCTGAACTATTTAGGTAGACTCTGTGTGTCTCATCCAGCTGCGTTTTATTTACATTTCCCCAAACCGCCCCTGTCCGTTCCAAGCTTCCATGCTTCTAAGGGTCATCTTTTGCACTGTGCTTACTGTCAACCTTCTCCAGAAACCTTGGCCAAGTTAGTCATGAGTTTGCTGAGGTGTCTTTCCTACCATTTATCAAGGGAAACTGCACAGATCCCATGTTCAACTACGAGAATCCCCATGATCTCTTTCCCTATAATAATACCCAATTTTGTTAATCTTTAGGGGCAGGTAGATAGTCCTGGGGTTTTCCATCATAAGATATTTACTACTAGCCACATAATAAATTACAGACTAATTGTACTAAACTACCAAAATACTCATCATCAAAAATGAAAAACATTTTTATTTCATTTCTGTCCTTCTCTTCCTAATTTCAACATCAAATATACCATAGTTAATGAAATAGAGGTAAATGTGTTTTATGTTAGAATAATTAGCTTCTATAAAATATAAATGGGATACTCTTTTGGTACAACACACATATATAATATATATTACATATAATATATTATAATATATTATTATATATTGTTAATATATTATAAGAGTACTTTCCAGTGGGGTGTGTTGTGATGTATCTGTCTTAGTGATTGTAAAACTTGATGTCACACAAATCTAAAACACTTTTTCAATAACAGAGTTATAGATGATATTATCATTGTAGTTTATGCCAACATTTGCTAAACCAGCTTTTTTAATGACGTTCATTAATGACACAAATATGGCATTAATAAGACCAGATGCAGGAAGAAATGAGGTGTGTAATATAAAGAAAAGGGGCATCTCAGAACATAAATTTGACATGATTTTGGCTTTCTTAGAGAATTGTTAATGGTAGACCGTTACTCCCTGGTAACCCTGGTGGTCTGTGAAGAAGTTTCTCTCAATCTCTCCCCTCCATGGCACTCGGCTGTTCATGAACTGAAGTCAGTCTCAAATTGAAACAAGTGAAGCCCTCAGGGACAGCTGGAGCACAGAACAGCTGCAACAAAATGGTTCTTCTCTGCACACTCAGAGAGCAAAATCAGATGTACCAGTCTAGGGGAAGAAGAGGGTAGTGTGGAACTCCACTCGTGAGATAAAAGTAAAAGAAAGAGAGAACAAGTGTGTGTTTGAGACAAAAAAGGACCATGTTGCAGAAGCCTCTAATAGAAGTGACAACCTTGGGACGAATGAGATCCCTGTATTTCCTACCACTAACAATTATTTGCACCACCGCTGCCCTGACATTTCATCAAATATTTATTTTGAATGTAAACTAGAAAGTTCTGAAGATATAACAGGAAGATTGCTAGAACTAGAACCAGTGGGTTATGTTGTCACTATGCTACTTCCTAGCTGTGTGGCATTAAGCAAGTTATTTAACCTCTCTGAGCCTGGTTTTTTTAATTAGTAAAATGAGAGTGATAATTATAATGTATCCCTTGCAAAGTTGTTGTAGGGATTAATAAGATAATGGAGCTAAAAAGAGTTTTGTAAAATTTTAGTGCTATGCAAATGCCAGTTACTAGCAATTCTCTAAGACCAATGGCATATATTTATCTATTTATCGTGATTGAGATTGAGCTCAGTTTACTAAGGTATGAGCAAATTCAGAGGGTACTCAGAGGGAGTGATTTGGGGAGACAAGGTGTGTGGAAGGTATCAATTTGACTACAGAGGCTGCCACGAAGGAGATCTACTCCATAGAGGCTGTCTGACTCGGGATTCCCCTGGGCCTTCCAGAAGTTACAGTGATACCAGTTTGGTGCCTGAACCAAATGTAGCTCATGGGTGGCTTCATTGCTAGAAAACAAGGGGTGAGAACCTCACTGATCAAGGGCCGACTCCCACCCTCAGCCTGACCCCATCCTTTGCCCTGTGACATTGTGGAGCCACATCCCAGAGAATGACTGCTTGAGTCGTCCCGCCCCAGACCTTCAGGGTGTAAGCCCCACAGCCGCAGGGATCTGTGCACAGGGGCTCTTGGGTAATCACTATTTCGAAGGGCTTTAGACAATAAACATGGAAACAGTGACCAACAGGGTCTTACATTTAGTTAGCTTACTTCATTCTACTAACTCAGACCAATCTCTTTCTTTATCTTTCTTTCCTTGTTCTGGGCCTTTTTTCTCTTCTATATTTCTCCTTTTTGCAAACTCTCCTCCTTCCTGTCTACTTCCCTCCTTCTCTCACCCTTTTATATTATTCTTCTCCCTTTCCCTTTAAGTGGCCATAGTATTAAATCAAAACATTTCAATATACTTACATGAAATAAATAAAGTTTTAGATTCTCTGCTCTTAAAGCATATAAACTAAAATAATTTACAAATCTTTCTCCCCAAAGAAACCAAAACAAAAACAGAAATGAAATTAGGTTGGTTGATTGAATGTAGTGATACATTTTATTTTTTTTTATGTCAAGGATCCTTGATAGGAATCTGAACTTGAAGCAGTTTTAAGAATTAAAAGTCTACAATTGTCGCCACAATGAATTCCTGAAAAGCTTCATCATAAAACATTGTAAAACAGATTGTATTTTCCCATAGAAACCCATTCATCATCAGGGTTGTTTTTTTGACCAAGGACTCAAATCCAATAAATCACAGATATGACCAATAATATGTCATAAAGGAAAAGATACAATTATAAAACTTTACAGTCATTTGAAATAGTAAAATTAGGCCCTGGGTCTTGTAAGATGAGCATGAATGGAACATGCACAATGATTCTGTAAGGGTCCTAACCTACGAGTAAGTACATTGACGGCATAAAAATACAACTCTACCTTGTCATAAATTTGACTAAAAATTGATGTGTTATCTATAATGAATATTAAGCATTTAATTAACAATAACTTTATTTGCTGTTTTTGACTTTAGAAAAACTTTCTAGGGAGGTTTTGGGTGAGTTGAACCTCCTTACAAAGCCAGCTGGTGAGCAGGGACTAGAGCGGAGAACAAGGGTCCGCCCAGATGGAATTCTATTTTACACTTTCATTAGTCACTTAAGTGAACTGAGAACACACTAATTAAATTTGGAGGGGATGCTCCACAACTCCAAGATTTTGGTTAAAATTAATAATGATTGCAAGTTGGAAAAGTGGACAGACCTAAACAGAATGAAATTCAGTAGGGATTTATGATCAGATTGTCATCTAAGTGGAAGAACAAATCACATATCATCATTATCAAAGAAACATTTCCTGAATACTCGCCAAGCTAGGGAAATGTAACTGTGGGATAAGAGGTTTAAAAGCAGAAAAGGGCTGATCACCATAGAGAAATTTAATACCCTAGGTTAAAAGCAACCAAGATAGGCATAAATAGATATAGAATAGGCACATTTTGTAAGTATAATAGATATACATGAAATAAATAGTCAATGAAATAAATAGTCAATAGATATACATGAAATAAATAGTCAATAAACTGTAAGGTTTATGTGGTTCCCTTAAGCTGTCCCTAATCTTGCAGAACCCATAGCACCTGTGGTGTCACTCACTCTCTGTTGAGTGACATGGCTATCTTCCTGCTTGGCTGTGTGTTCCTTGTGTCTTCCCATTTTCTACCTGTCTGACTCATAATAGGCACCTAGTAAATGTTTATTGAATGAAAGAACAAACTAATGCTCTGTTTTGCAGTGAGAAGCACTTGAGTCAGAGTCAAAAGTCCTGAGTTCTAATCCTGCCTCAACCACTCACTGCATTTGGATCTGGAGTAAATTCTGAGGACGAGTCCCTTACCTTTTGAACACAAAGAACCACGTTTATTATTTCTCCCCCATGTTGGGCTCATGCTGGGAAAATTTCAGACTGCCAAATCCCCCTAATTAGGCAATAATTTTTTATTTTTCCCTGGAGACAACTCGTGTTAACACACTAAGTTGATATGATTATTGCTAAGAGCTGAAAAATTACATTTTTTTAATAGTCTGTACAACTTATTATTGAGAAATATTTCCCTTTTTAAAACTGAAAATACAACATTGCTTTCCTCATATCACTACTTTCAGAGTCTGGCCTCCAAGTAGAAAGCAAATCTTGATCTTATCTATGGGGCCTTCTCATTCCAACAACCTTTTTTTTTTTTTTTAATTTTATTTATTTATTTATTTTTCCCCAAAGCCCCAGTAGATAGTTGTATGTCATAGCTGCACATCCTTCTAGTTGCTGTATGTGGGATGCGGCCTCAGCATGGCTGGAGAAGCGGCGCGTCCGTGCACGCCTGGGATCCAAATCCGGGCCGCCAGCAGCGGAGCGCGTGCACTTAACCGCTAAGCCGCGGGGCCGGCCCATCATTCCAACAATCTTGAAATCTGTATTCTTTCAGGTTAGGGCCTAGAGAAGAAAAGGCTAGTATTTGTCAACTGTCTACATCCAAACATATGTGATTACGGATAATTATTTGTGAAATACAGGAAAAGTGAAAACAGAGAAAGAAAATATGAAAGGAATCATCTATTTAAATAGAAGCAAGAGGAACATACATCTGTTTTGTTAAAAAATCTCAGCAATAAGCATTTCCACGCACAACACAGAATTACTGAAGAGACATTGGTGAATCGTGTGATCCTGTAGAAGGGACTTGAAAAAAAAACACATGGTCCTCCCTCCCCAGCCAAAGAGTCAGGAATCCATTTCATGGCATTCCTGAGTGGAGGATGCCAGCCTGGAATTAACAAGATGATCGTGACCTAGTGTAACGCCTCCCAAACCACACGATGCACAGATGGAAAGCTATATCAATTATTAACCACGTTCTCAGAGAATGAAGAGGAAAGAGGAAGAGGAATCCACGAGAGGAGAGAGAAGCAGAGCAACAAACACTGTCTTGCTGGGAGAGAGACCAAAGGAAGTGCTGGAATGTTCATGTGGAATCTAGACGGAAAGGACTAGAACCATGACGCGCTCTCTGTCATTCCCAGGCCCACCATAGCTGCTGCAGGACTGAGAGATCTCAGGAAACACACTCATCCTCACGCTGCCTCTTCATCCTCATCCAATGGAGATGGTCGTCTTGCTTCATTCAACTTCCCAGGGCAAAAAGGAGGTATAGGTACTTTGAAAATTTGAAAAAGTTATTAAACTGTAGAGTAATTTTGAGTGTTTTTAAGAAAAGGCTAAACAGCTCTGTATATCTGGGATGAAAGAACACATAAAGGCCGAGCCATGGGCTCCTGGCTGCCTCTTCAGGCCTACGATGCTCCAACTACAGGACTGGGGAGGGCAGGTTCCCAAACCCAACACCCCCTGTGTTGTTGCTGTGCTTAGAGAGGCAGGCCTGGAAAGTGTACCCTTTCCCGACAATAGCTAATGAAAAAAAGTTCCAAATCACTCTTCCCTTTAAAGTATTAAGTAAGAATACAAGAATTGAGAAAAAGAAGAAAATCACAAGAAAATAAAAGAGGGTATATCAGAAAATTTGAAAAATGAGGAAGGAGAGTAAGAAGTGGAGAGAGGAAACGATCAGAGAGAAAAAAGATTTATGGAGAAGAAGAAAAAAGAGAAACTGAGAGAGGATACAGGCCAACTTGAAAAGGTGTAAAAAACCTGACTTCACTGAGCACAAGAATAAAAAGCAATGCCAAATAAAAGGCCAAAGAAAAAAGCGCAAAAATGAAAGCCCTATCAGAAAAGGAAAAATGTCATGTAGAGATAAAAGAGATTTTTAAAAACGGGGGTAAAAAAAAATCCTCCAAGCATTTTTATTTAGTTAGCCAAGGAAGAATATGATTTCGAGAGGTTAGGGGAGATAAGAAAAGGAATGACAAAGAGTCACCTAAGAAATTAAGTGATGCTAAAGAAAAGGACAAGGAAGAAAGGAGAACAACGATTTGGCAAATGAAAAACTCTCATATAGGAAATTCTCAGCAGCTATGTTAGCTTAAAAGCCTTGTTGTAAACATCATCGTCAATAAAGAGCATTTGTTGAACTCACTTTGAACCTGGCAAACACAGGTAGGGAGAACAGAAGCCCCCTTTAAAGAAGAACCAAGACAAATGAGAAAACAAATCTAGTTAACCTGGAATAAAAGATCCAGAGCAAAAAATTCAGTCTTTTATCCTGCTGCCTGACACAGAGAAAGCATTCTAAAAATATATGGGAATGAATGAATGAATGAATGAACAAATCTATTGTGTACCTCCTGTGTACCTGTGGCTCCTAGTGACATAGAAACATTCTCTCTTCCCCAACACCTATTCCCACCCCATTGTGGAAACTCCTCTTCCCTCTCTTGTTCTGCCAGCAAAAATGACAAAATCCCCGTTATCTGTAATCTACACCCCAGGGAGTCATCCCAGCTCAATTCCTCATTATCAGGGGAGAAGGGAGATGGTGAAAGTTTTCAACTTTTCAAGGCATTTATAAAATACCTTGTTTTACCCCTGGCAAGTTGGGTGAGGCAATATAATTATATTTAATTAAAATCAACATTGAGATGGCTAGGAGTCATTTTAATGACCCCAGAAAAGGAGAACAATAGAGGTCATGGGGTAATAATGGCCCGATAGTAAGGTGTCCCGTGACACCTGATTCAGAGAGACTCAGGAACTATTGTGGATGGAGACAACTTAGCTTCATTCAGGATGTCTTTGAAGAGGTGCAATGTTAGCCGGGTTTTAAAATTTGAAAAAATAGGACTTTAGGATGTTAGACTAGAAAATGGAAAACACGCATGCACACACACACACACACGCACAATTACACTACACTTTACTCAGTCAAAATCAACTTTGACAATTCCAGTGTCATTTAAATAGCCCTGAATGAGCACCCAAAAACTCTCTCCACTTATTTGATTGTTTTTATAATATAATCTACTTCTGTCAAAGTCTATTACTAAATTTACGGCATTTTTCCCTTAAGTGGTACCCCTTTTTATGACAAATACTGTGAGAAACCTAAGGAGACGCTAGGCAATAATTTAAAATAATTAAATGTATAACCATCTCACGCTTGAAAGTATACAACTACAAAGGAGAGTTTCAGAATAGAGTTGGTATTACAGAAAGTGATTCCTAAGACCTGGGGAATTTTCCATCAGCTGCCTGAGAGGCAGAGGAGCAAGACTAAGAAGTATGGCCAGGCTTCAAAGAGCAAATCAGAGTTAGACAAATATGTTTTCATGTCAGCCCAGAGATTTTCAAGTTGCATATTAAGCATGGTATATTTAAATAAATGCATTTTAAATCATGGCATAGTAAGCCATGTTTCATTTTAAATTGTCAAGAAACCCATTAGATAAATAGCATAGATTTATCCTTTCTAAAAATATAACATTTAATGGGAAACATTTTAAACAGGATTTTAAAGAATCGCTTATGTTAAAGGAATTATTGAAGGTTGCCATGTATATTATCAAGTTTCTTCTCTATTTGAGAATAACTGGATTTTCTTTCATGTCTGCATTCTTCAGATCTGAAGCAATCCAGGTGTTGAGAGAGCTAGCGGGATATTATTACTACCCCTAATTTTAAAAAATCAAAATATTAATATCAGTTTCTAAAGTGAATACAATCATTTAATTTATGTAATATGGCATTATTTTCTTAGCTTGCGCTACTAGAAATGGATGTCATTATGTTCTTCAATTGAGCAGAATTTAAACCCAGACTCACGTATAAATCAGGGTCAATCACAGAATCAGAAATTAAGATGGTTTAGACAAGAAGAGAATAACAGAATTTTCTTGGAATTAGAAGGAAACTTGGCAGTCATTGTAGGCACTTAATAAATACATGTCAATTTGAAAATGGTACCAATGATGAAAAAACTGGATCTTGAAAAACAGTGCCAGTTATATAGAGATCTATCCTACTCACTGGCTATTTTCAGTAATTCCTATTTAAATGGTCAAACAATTTTTTTATAGTACAAGACAAAGAGAAACTGAGCAGTAACATAACTATGAATCAGAATAAAATTTGCTGTTGAATTCATTGCCAGAAATCACTTTTTAGTGGCCACAGTCTCCTTAAGGAGCTCTTCATGAGATTTAAGAGGAAAAAAGACCAGACGATGACCATAAAAAAGGATACCGCAAGTGGAATGTAGTTAGACTGAAATGGACCAGAAACATTGATCCACTGACCTACCTGAAAGGTAGAACATTCCCTGGAACAAAGTGGGCCTTTTCTCATCAACTTTCAAAGAGCTCCTTACATGGCACCACCTAATGCCACATAAAAAAGTATTTGCCAAAGGAACCCTGGTATACCGGAAGGTTGTAAGTGAAGAGCTGATTCTCAGAAGAGATCTTGGTTACATTAGATCACCAGAGGATCAAATGAAGAATGGCATAGAATCTCAGGGCTCTCTCCCTGCTGAACTTTACTCATCGGCTCATTCATTCAGCTAACGCAACACATATTTATGGAGCCCCCAAAGAATTTGTTAGGCAATACTTATGTCTTCATGAGCATCTTATCATTTTCTTTCATTGAAACAGAAATAAGTAAGTTGGAACATTCATTCCATACTGGGCAGCCAAACTATTTTTACGTATTTTATTTTGTTTTGTTTGGTTTGGTTTGGTCTAGGCAGCCATGTCTAATTCCTGTTTGGGTAGTGATTAGAACATACTGACAGATGTGGAAGCATGATTCGAAACTCAACCGGGGCAATTTTTCCAAAAAATAAGTGCAGACTATGTTCAAGCCTTGCATATACATAGACACCTGCTATATTTGCATAGCCCACGTTTGCAGGAAGCTTTAATCAATCATTTTCTGTGTGTAGAGTTATCCAACCAGAAAACCATTACTTATTTCACCAGAAAAAAATTTGTTTTTCTTTGCTGCTAGATTAGTTGCGTCCCATCTCCCACTTGCCTCCCTCCACCAGCAAACAAAGTTTATACCAAAATATATTGATCAATGTCCCAGTTTATAAACAATCTTGACATTTTTAAATCTCCATAAAGGTAGATTCCATCACTTCTTTTGCCAATATGCATAAAAATTCTATCTTCTGTCACACACCTCTCCAGTTATATTAATTGAGTGTTCCTTACTGTGCCAGGTGCTGGGAAACTAGTAAACAAAAGAAGGAGACAAATGTTGATTAAACAATCATTGAAAATATGTAATTACAGGGGCCGGCCCGGTAGCATAGTGGTTAAGTTTGTGCGCTCCACTTCAGCAGCCTGGGGGGATTAGGTTCAGATCCCAGGCGAGGACCTACACACTGCTCGTCAAGCCATGCTGTGGCAGCATCCCATAAACAAAATGGAGGAAGGTTGGCACGGATGTTAGCTCAGGGACAATCTGCGTCAAGCACAAAGAGGAAGGTTGGCAACAGATGTTAGCCCAGGGCCAATCTTCCTCACCAAAAAAAAAAAAAAAAAGTATTTAATTATAAATCATGATGAGTGTGGAGGTGCTACATGAAAGAATAAAACAGGAGAACCTGACATAGTTGTCCTCAAAACAGTTCCCATTTATTTATTCTTCATACTCTCCAAAATGACAGAATTCTAGAAAATTCTCTATACAATGGTAATTTTACATTCTCTAACAAATGGTAATTTCAAAAAAGAGAAAATATAAAGCTCCGTCCAAATTTAGTGTTTTAAAAAAAGGCATACCAGCCCTTACAGCTTATGCAGCTTATTTCAAATTATAGATGAACAGTCTTTAATTCAGTTATTTTTTCCCCTTTGAACATTTTTGCAAAGATTTTCCTAGGTTTCTAATTTATTCCCTACATTTATTAATATATAAATGTTAATAGCCTTCAACTTAGAGCCAAGGTACAGATCATTACTTCTTCAAGTATGACCCCCAGAACTAGCCTTTGTGGAAGTAATAGGTGTTACCTAAAAAAATATTTTTTGATATAGAAATAATGGTGGAGCAATATTTAACAATTTTCCTTACTGGAGGGCTTTTCAGAGCATTTAATATGCTAACATGCTTTGTGAATTTCCAAGAGAGAAATACGTAGCACATCCCACCTCGAGTCCATGAAATACTTTCCACTGAGCATCTCAGGAGACTGACATTCCAGAAGATCCTTTGGGTAACAGGACCACATATGTATTTGCTTAGCTATTTGAACAGGGTTTTACATATAACAGGTCTTCATAATTTGTTAAATGAATGAACAAACAGAGGAAGGGTTGCAAACTCTAAGTACAAGTCTCTTAGATGAGTAACAGGAGAGAGGGTTGGCCCATGCCCATGCCTTTAATGGGGGCCACTCCGCTTCCAGCCAACTTGTTGACATGAAATATTCCAATTTTTTTTGAGAAGCCAGAAACCTATATTTCTCTATGAAATTTCATAATTTTTTATTTTTTGATGCCTCAGGTCAAACACAACATACAGGCTACCAGTTTTCAACTTCAGAGGCATTCTAATACCGACGACATTTCACTGCATTAAAACAAAATTACGATGAAGAGCCAGGGCAAGTTGCTTTAGTGCAGCAACCAAGAATCCTTCTGTGAAATCCGTAAACGCGTTCCTCCCTTTTAAGGAATCCACACTGTCTATTTGAGGAAAATTAACACCTTCATTGCCTGGAGATATCATCAGATGCCTGAAAAAAATAACTTATCAAATAATGCTGTCAGACCTCGAAAGAAATAATTATTTCATTTAGATAAGCACATTTTCTCCCCACTCAGGAAAGATCAGGTCATACAGGAATAAAGAGCAATAGAAAAGCAATCTCATTTGACAAAGCCCATTATTACACCTGAGGCAAAAACTTAGATATAGCAATACAATCAGAACAGAGTTTAATTACAGACAGGATTGTCTGTTTTGCTGAAAAGAAGAAATGTCACTGCTTAAAAGACAGTCAATTCTCAGTTATTTAGGATCTGATGCATCACCTTTTTGATTGCCCAACCCTAGTATTTTTCCTTTCCTTTTTAGAATATTTGTCCATTTCAATACTAATAGGTACAGGAAAATACACACTTATCAAGTTTATATTTCTTAAATTGAATCAAAATCACACACACATACACATGTACACACACACATGCACACACACAAACACATACACACAGGCACATACACACATAAACACACTCAGGGTTAGGTATTCTGTTATGTTTTTTTCTTATTCATGCTATTGCTATAGTGAGAGTTTTATTGCTTATCCTTTGCTTAAAATTCTATTTGTAAATCTTTTTCCTTTTTTATCATTTAGAAGCCCAATATGAATAGTGGGGGGAAAAAATTATAGTGGTAGCATGTTTCTATTCTGTAAAAATCAATTGTATTTTTAAATGAAGTGTTAACTTGAAAAAATGAGATTTTTTACTGCTAATGGAACCATATATATAATAACACCTCTCTAATCTGGAGTTAACTTGTTTCATGACCTTAACAATCTAAAGCATATCTAAGAAAATGGAATTGAACTAATAAGTCTATGAGAGCCGAAATAGATAATAACAACAAAAAATAATACCACCACCTCATGTTGCCAGGGCAGGTTTTCTTTAAATCACTTTTCAACACTTTCATAAGCATAATCTCATTTGGTCCTCTTAACAACATTGTAAGAAAGAAAAGGTTGGCAACCTTATCCCATTTTTCAGATGAGAAATGTAGGGTTATCATACAAGATTTCATCCACATAAGGACAATGATGGGAGCACTATTAATAATGATGCCAGGGCAACAAATATAAACTGGGATGATCCCAGGCAAACCAGAGCATACAGTCACCCTAGAGATGCGATGGCTCAAAGCCATGCCCTTATGTAGGCAAGCCCTTCAGGCCTCCCCTCAGAGCTTCTTTGCTCCTTGATGCACCTCCCCTATGAGGCAAGATGCTACCTGTAGCTGACAGGTGAGGGGTGCAGAGTCAGCCTGGAAGGACAGGGTTGGACCTAGGAATCTAACACAGACGAATTAGGCCAATGGTTCAATTCTCAATGACGAGGGCACTTTAATGAACTGTGGCTAATGTCTGATTCAAATTTCAAATCCGTCTTAAGGACACAGGCGGTGCCCAGACTCTGGGTCAGGCAATGGAAGAATCCTGGTCTCAGGGCTTTGTTCCCAGTATTTCCAGGGAGTAGTTGGGATACAGGGGTTGGTAAGGAATGATGAAGGAGAAAGAGACAGCAAAAGTCAAGCAGGTCATTCTGGGACAAGAGAGCCAAAACTCAAAGCAGTCCTCAATCCCAACAGAAGGGAACAGAGCTAACAGGAGCTGCAGCAAATGATAAGACTATAGACCTGTCACATGTAGCAGGAACTTACAAGGAAACTGCAAGTCCTGGGGAATTCATGTGGCTAGGGACCTGAGGACCAAATATCAGATATGGGGCAATAATACTAAACCCAGGAATGAAGCTTCTAATCGCTGCGAGGCTAGTGGCCAGGAGAAGATCTTCAGGGGTTGCAGTTAGTCATGAAAAAGAAGGAAAGAACAGAGTCTCATGGGAACCCCAGTTCTGATCAGCTCCAACATCTGATCATCTTGGTTGTCAACTGGGTGATAACTGGGTGGGTGGAGAATGGGATGCTGCTGGACCCATGCGCTCTCACAGCCAGAGAACTGTTGACCAATCGACATCTGGGAAGAGGCAGATGCCCTTGAGTGAGTGAACACGGACCTGTGCAAGCTAAGCAGGACTGTGGGGCTCAGTAGCTTCTGAGGGCCTTTGGTTACACGATACCCAATGGGCTTCTTAGTTCAAAATTGGTTTTAAATGATCAACCTGAATCTTCTTTTTCACAAAAGTTAAGTTATATGCTGTTTAAAAAGGTGTGGCCATATGTAATAGATCTTAGAAAGATGATCCATCCAAAATAGTTAACAAGGCAAGTCTTGGTTGCTTTAAGTACAAGCCCCTGAGCTACTCAGAAACCTCAATCATCCAGAGTGAAGTGTTTGGAAAGTGTCTGAGAGCCCAAATTTCAGTGCCACTGAGTATTATTTTTCTTGAAAGATCAGGATCTCTCCAAAATTAGCGTACACCTGAACACTTCTTATTCTCCAATTTGTACTCCTTACTACTGAGCTGTGAGGCTTTGGGTACCTTGCTGAAATGCTCTGGAGCTCCTATTTTCATCTGGAAATCAAGGGATTAGATTCCTCAGATCAGGGGTCAGCACACTGTAATCCACAGGCGAAATCCTGCCCGACGTCTGTTTTTGTCAATAAAGTTTTATTGGAACACAGCCACTCTCATTCATTTACATGTCATCCATGGCTGCTTTCCATCTACAATGGGGAGTTGACTGGTTGCGACAGAGACCACCTTGCCCACAAAGCGTAAAATACTTACCGTGTGGCAGAATATTTACTACTTTGAAGGAAAAGTTTGTTGATACCCAACTTAGATTACTCTTGATTTTATGTGTGGATAGACAGATATACAAGTATGGAAATCCGTATATATATTTAATAGAAAAACTGTTCCTTTTATTAGTGATTTTCTTTCCTCAGAGCTTAGACTTGTCGTTTCTTCATTCTCTCTCTCTCTGCTTCTCTCCAGCAGTTTTCTCACTCAGCACAGCAGTCACCTGTCACCTCCCTTGAAACGTTCTCCCTATTGTTTCTCTTTGTGTCTAGTACTCTCTTTTTTCATATCCATCTTTCTTAGAAACATTTGTCCGTAATTAACCCCAAATAACTAACGGTGCTTTGAACTGATATGGTATTTTTCTTTAAAAAGACAAAGGCCTTTGAAAATACTGTGACGTGGTCTTAAAAACAAAATAACATGTTAAAAATAAAACAAACACACACAAAATTGAGGAACTTGGTCTCTTCTCCGCCAGTTCTCTCTCCTTTCGACTTCCTGCAGAAAATGACTGCTGAGCCCCGAATCCGTGCTCCACCGCCTCAGGGTGTGGAATGTCCTGCTTGCCTTGCACTTAGCTGTTTCTCTGCTTTCCTCTCATTCTGAGGCCTTCCACCTCAAATTTCAACTTTTCGTGTTCACCTGTGTCTGCCACTTGCTTATAAACCAGTGCCCCCGACCTTTGCCACATCTCTTCCTGCCGTTTCCTTCAGTTCGCCTTTTTACGTTCTTCTGATCATAATGGAAGCATTTTGGCTACATACTATCTTCTCTATCTGAAAATCTCTCCCATATCTTTGACTCTTTTTTTCTCCTAAATTATTTTAAATCACATCACAAAGTCCTATTTTTTGCCTTTTCTTTAAATATACTTACCTCTGAGCATTAAATGACTCCCACTTCCTTCCCTTAAATATCCCAAAATAGAATACCCACTGGGGCTACCAGTTATTTATATTTTAGCAGTCAGCATTGTGGTTCCTTCAACAGCCTGCTGCCATTAAGAGGGTTAAAGTAAAACATTGAAACAAATCATAACGTGGATTTTTCTCCATAGTGAATCTGAGAACAACCAATCAACTTCCACTGCTACCAAAGCACATCCCATAATTATCGTCATATCTGCTGTAGTGTGGTGCTAGGGAAGAGAGGAGATGGAGTTAACTAAGAAAGTTCTTGTGCAATTCAGTTGAGCATCTCTCTTTAAACTCCATTATCCACACTGATGGTGGACATTCAGTACTAATCAAAAAAGGAGCTAGCACTTGGGCAAAAGCATTTTACTCCTAAAGCACCTCACTTACTGTGTGTGGGTTTAATAACTAAAAATAAAAAGCTAACATTAGCGATCACTGCAGATATGACAGTTCCTTTGTATGCTAAGTACTTTATAGAATTACCTCTTGTAACCCTGCCCAGAACCACTGTGTACAGTGGTTTAGGTTGTATACTGCACAAAAGCAGCATATCTAAGGACACTGTCACATCAGAGCCATCTTATGATTCTGAGATTTTTTTTGTATTTTTATCATAACTTTGTTAACTTCAAAGGTGAAACAGCTATATATATATTAGGCAGTTTTGTGGCAGGTGACGTAAAATGTCTTTTTTTGATAGGATTGATATATGTCACTTTCCACTTGGACTTACAAAGGAAAAATATTTGATTATTAAAAGATCCTGATGATCTAACAATACTCAAAATAACCTATGTTTCTAAATAAGAAGTTTCCTTTCTCACCGAAGTACTGATTGATTAGCATCTTAAAATTAAAAAAAAAAAAATTCTATCAGCATCAATACATTGCAATTCATACACTCTCCCACTTGTTTTCTGTACCAAGTGGGATTGTGGAGTGTCTATTTTAAATATACAGACACTTTCATTATGATACAAATAACTAGGTAATTACTAATATTAATTTAACATTAATGATATACAAAGTAAGTATTAAGTTGACATAAATTAGAGACTATTGCGTAATGATCTGCTAATTACATTAGAGTGCCTGTTTATTTGTTGCTATGGAAATTTCATAATTAACTGCTATTAAAATTTTTGTCTTGTTACATATCTATTATTTTTAAATTTGATTTTCTAATTATTGTGATTAAAAATTCTAATTGTATATTATATTCATTTAATGATTTGATTTATATTATTTATTCAGAATGATTTTGTTTGTGTAATTGTAATTAATGAGAAGTATATAATATACTAACTTCAAAAAGATTTTTTACTTAAAAATGGGAACTTCTGTCAATTCATGTGAAGGTATCCTGTGAGCTAACACAGCCCTGATTCCTCCACCAACCCCAGGATGGAGGGATACTGTTATAATTCCTTCTTTACACATGAGGAAAGGGAGGCTTAGAAATGTTAAATAATTTGCCCAGCCTCATAGAGATAGCAAGTCATGGGGGCAAGAATCAAACCCTAACCCTTTAAGCTAGAACCTTTCTTGCCCAACTGCTGAACAGCAAGGTCTGTGGAATTACAAGTCTCCCCTCCCAAAAAGGACCTCCCTTGCATTCCTGCCTGGATGGACATTCCTGCTACTGATGTCACTAATTGATTAGATAGCAAAGGTGAAGTGCATTTCTTCCAGAAGATCACAGTGATGGCAATGGAAGCTGGTCACGATTAGCAAGCTGGAAGTGCATTTCAACACTGGATTTCTAAAAACATGTGTATGTTATGGAAACAGAGCATAATTTGATGAGAGGCAGATCTAGATTCCAATTCTGCCTCTCCCACTTACTCAAGAACTTTCCCCAAACCCTCAGTCCCCTCCAGTATACACCTCCAATCATTCACCTGTCCAAGCCAGGAACCTGGGAATCAGCCTTGACACCTGCCTTCCCCTCACCACCCCGCCTCTTCCCACCCATCACCAAGAACTGTTCACTTGACTTTCCAGATATATCGCAAACCCATATGCTTCTCACCATCTCTACCATGGCCACCCTGGTCTCACCATCTCACACCAGAATTACTGTAACACCTTCTTAACCAGTTTCCCTTTTTATACTCTGGCTCTTCCCCAATTTATTCTCCTCGCTGCATCCAGATTGACTTTTCATCTGATCAAGGCGCACATTTACTTAAAACCCTTGAATACCTGTTGTTCCCAACCATCAAATTCTACCGTAGCCCACAAGGTCCTAGCAGATCAGGCCCCACCTCTTTCTCCAGTCATCTTTCCCCCTTAACATGCCTTCCTCCTCTTCTGCACAGCAGACCTGCTTTCAGGTTCTCAAATACTCCTAGCTTCCTCCTACATTGAGACCTTTGCACATGCTGTTCGCTTGGCCTACTTCACACCATTTATCTTCAAAATGCAGTTTAAACATCAGAGCCTCCAGGTGTGCCTTCCCCAATCTTGGCCTTTCCCACATATCTGTCCCCCACCTCCACTGGCCTGTGATCAGATAGGTCACCCTGGGCTAGCTTCTCCTATGTTAACGCCTTTTATTTTTCCTTCATGGACTTTCTCACAGGTTGTAATTATATGTTGATGTATAGTTATTATTTGATGAATGTCTTCCCCAGTGGACTGTAAGCTAAAAATAGAGAGTGACCGTGTCTGTTTTGCTCACGACTTGGATCTCTGTGCTTAACACAAAGCATAGGTCACCAAATTCCTTTCAAATGGCTGAAAGAACTACGTGGCTTTGAGCAAATTACTTAAACTTTCTCAGTCTCTCTTTTCTCATCTGCAAAAAGAAAGGATAATAACAATGGTTGCCTCCAAGCTCTTTGTGGCTTAACTAAGATCAGCATCACAAAGCACTAACAGAGTGGATGCTCGATGCGTGGTAGCTATTCACGCTATTATTACCTACAATTGCTATGGGCTACAGGAATTAGTCCACATTTTCACATTGCTTATGGTCTTATAAAAAGAGAAGATGTTCACACAAATAATTAAAACACTGCAGAATATGAGTTTATATGATTAGCCAATAAAAGGTCCAGCCTAAGGTGAAAATGTGAAGTAGCCAACATTCAGGACACCTTATTTATATCTCCTCTCCCCTGGGGTCTTTAGGATCCCTACTGCAGACGATGGGCTGAAGCATCACCTCCTCAGCGTAGTCCTTCTTGACTCCACAAGGGAGCCTCTGCTCATTCCTCCTCCAATGTCCTCTTGGAGGAGCGCGCATGTGTGTGTATGTGCGTGTGCGCGCGCGCGCACGTGTCAGCTAGAAAAGAAAAGTTCCTGAAGGCAACAATCATTTGAAGAATCAGTTGTTTTTCATTTCTATATTCCTGCCCAAATCAACAACAGTAAGTACTACTCAATTAAGTGAACAATTAAGGTTCACTGAATGAATGAATGAATGCATGAATGAATGAAAAGGGAATGAAATTACATACAAAACAGCAGATAGATAGAAAGGACAACTACAGCAAGAGGAACCAGGCTGCAAGGGGAGGCGATGGGCAAGTCCAGAGCATAGTTCCGTTCAGAGCTTTCAAAAGACAGATCAAAGACAATGGAACCTCCACCACAGGCAGCTCTGGTCTGTTTACCCTTCAGCCACTTCATCATTTACCTGCGGTCCCCACCTCTGGGTCTGCTTTGACATGAGATCTTTAAATGTTGGAGGGGGAATCACTTAACTGCTCTCTGATTTTTCATCTGTAAAATAGAGCTAATGACGCTGACCTTCCTCATAGAGCTATTGTGCGGGATAATTAATTAATAATTGCAGAATCCTTTGAGGGTATAAAGTGCAACAGAAATGCTAAGCATTATTTCCATACAATCTGTTGGCTCTTCTAAAGTACATTCTGGCCTCGGTGCCTTTGATCTGCTGTTATCACCTGAAATAGAGCAAACAATGCCTTTGTGTCATTAAGCAAATGCATAATGAATGCTATTCATTGTTAAAGGTTACTTAGCAATATAACTTGTTTTTTTCTTTTGAATGGGGACATCCTCCTGTGAGAGGATTATGTAAGCTAATAGCTAATGTATCAAAGAAAAGGGGAGAAAAGAGGAAGCCACGGCAACCAGAGCCAGGAGGCCCACGCTTTGGCCTTCAGAAGAAGCCTGTGTCCACCCTCAGAGGGAGGATAAGGAGGAACCAGGAGGAAGCCAGAGGGGAAGGCCAGCAGAGGAGGCAGAAGTGGGAAATGGTAGGCTGTGGCCTACCCATCCTCCTGCTGTCATCTCTCAGCTTATTGTACAAGATTTGATTTGCAATAGTCAAATAGTTCATGCAAGAGTCAAGTTTCTCCATCATTGCCCTCTTCCTCAAGCCCCTGTGTGTTTCCCTTCGTGTTCACTGGTGCTTTATGGGGTAGATTATGTTTTTCTTTCGCTTATGACCTTTCCTAGAGATAGCAGTGGGCAGCGCGGTGATCAGAAAGCCTTTATCCTCTCCTGCATTCCTACGGATGCTTTTTTATTTCCCAGAAACTGACTTTGACTCAAAGCCCTGCAGATACCAATGTAGATCATTAACTCCAGGAGGCATCATTCCCAGATTCTAAAGGTAAGCCAGGTAGCCTGGTAGAGACTACGTTCTCCCATAAAATGTGAAAAAGCTCAAAACTCGTTGATTGGCTCCTTTTACTTAATATAAAATATTGGAACAGGATTACAACTCCCTTATGTGGTTCCTTTCGATTAGACAAAAGAAATAACATGTTTGTTGATTTGGTTCAGATTTTGCAGATTTAGGCTTTTATCCTCTGGCACAATTTTAAAGTATTTGGTTATTCTATGAGTTAAATCTTTAAACGTTAGAGTTAACTTTTAAACCACGTTTTTCAAAAACTATATAAATTTACAATGTACTCCTCTCCCTATATTCCTTTAAATAATACCCAAAACACAGCTCTCATATCCCCTTCTATGTTTTACTGCCTTGACTATAGGGATTTTATGTCTCTTATTTGGCATTGCTGTTTATTGTCATGCCTCCATAATTCTGGGTTTTTGCTGACCTGATTTTATTTCAGTATCCTTTTGAAAATCTTTCTTCACTATGCTTAGTTAATTCAAACTTTGGCACTGTTGGTAGAAGCTATAAAATCTTTCTTAACATGGAACAAGATCACCACCCAGTGGCCAGGCTGGGCTTCCTTCTGTGCATTCTTCCAGATTTTTCCCCCTACGTTTTTATTTCATTGGATTATATATAGCAGAGGTGTCCCAAAAGAATATCTAGCCCAGACCCTTCATTTTCCAGCAGAGGAAACTGAAGGTCAAAGAGGTTAACTTATTCGGTCAAGCCCACAATGACGCAGTAGGACCAATGCCTCATGACGTGCTACACCCGGACTTATTTCAATGACAGTGTCTCAGACCTGGAAGTGAACTTCAGGGTCAACCAATCCAATCCCCCTATCATACAGAAGAGGAAACTGAGGCACAGAAAAGGAAAATGGCTTCTCAAGGCTCACAGAGCTGATTCAATTTGGACAAGAACCCAGCTTTACTAACACTTAGCCTGGTGATTATTCTCCTACTAGACCAATCCCACTTTAAATGTTTTCTTTTTCTCCCCTGAATTATCATATCAGCCTTTAATAGGTGACCACTGTATCTGAGAATAAAGTAAAGTTTTTCCTCCCTCAAAATGAATAAGATCACACCGTAGGAGCCCTTAGAAAGGCAAAATTCATTCTCAGGGATGAATTGTTCCTTATCGGCAGATACAAAAATATTTCACCACTTTTGTTTGTACTTAGGAGGTAATGAATTTAAGTCAAGGGATTTAGAAATTCTAACTGTGCTCTCTTTTGCTTTAAAGAAAATGCTCATCTCTAGCTCAAAATGTCTTCATTCTAGAATTTAATTGTGTGGATTAGAGAACATTCCTTGGCAAACTGGGGTGATTCCACATGGCCCTTCCATCTCCTTTCCTCTCACTTCAAGGTCATCTTAATGAAATAAGAAAGGTCCACAACATTGAGGATTCCTCATCACTCCAAATTACTGTGAGTTCCTAAATTCCCAGGTGGGATGGGTTCACACAGTCCAACAGGTGCTGCCTGTTCTCACCCCACCCCCAATTCCCATGTCCTCCTGAGGTCCCCCACACCTGTGGTTCCAGGCAGACTTACAACTTCCCGCCTGCCCTGCTGTCTTCTGTTCTGAGGGCTTTGGGGGCCTGCCCAGCTTCCGGTGGGAAAGTTTGGGTTTCACAAAGTTGTTCAAAGGGTCCTGCTGGGATTGAACCTTAGTTGTCTGAGACCCTAGAACTAAACTTCTCTTTAACCACACTTAATTGGTTTTTTTCTCCCTTTCCTGTCACATGTTTCCCATTTCCTTTCTTGCACTTCCTGGGATCTCCTCCCAAATAAACTACCCACCTCCACATCCTTGTCCCGGGATCTGATTGTAAGGTGATGCAAATTACAATGCATGTATTGCAAAGAAGCCCTTGTTTTGCCTCGGTGGCGTGACTAGTTCTCTAATATTGATGTCGTCAAGGTCACTCAGTCTGGCCCTCACTCCTGAACAAAGGCAGATGGACCGTGAGGCTGGGGAAGTTGAAGCTCAGGTCTTCCACTTGAACAAGCCTCTTTCAAGGCCCTGGGAGGGGCCCTGGAAGTGTACGCACATAGTTGCATGTTTTTGTAAAATTTGCAAAAGTAAGGCATTTTTACCACAGTTACAACCACTGTATCTTTCCAGGTGGTAGTCTGGTGGCGGAGGGCCCTCTGGGAATCTGGCAAAAGGGGAAAATGAGTGAGGAATACACATTTTAACTGAAATTTGGAAAGATGTTTTACAACATTTCAGCTAAACAAATGCAAAACTAGAGACTCCTGATTTGTGTGAATATGGAGTGTGCTTTCTGCTGTCTTTAAACTGTTGTATTTAAAGAACTGAGACAAAATGCAGAGAAAAAAGGGACTAGAGTAAGAAACAAAAGCATTAGAGTGATAAATAGAGCAATAAAATCAATAGAAATTATTCCTATATCAAAAAGTGAACTGCAACAAAAAATTTTATCATATCAAATGCAGTAATTTATTAAAAGGAATAAACAAATTGAGTAGAAGTAATGAATAGGCTCATGGATTGTTTGATAACGCAGTTAATGAAGAGGAGTGAATCATATGAATATATTGGAAAAAATTAAATATCTTGATTATTTGACACCAAATACTGACATCAATGAATATAATATAAACTGATAATACATCACTACAATGAGGACATCTATGACAAATTGGTTAATGAGTGTCATCAATTCAAAGCATTTAAAATTAGACACTGCACAAAAAACTTGGTGCCCTAAAAACATACAGATCATATATGCAAAAAACTTAATAGAGGTTTTCCAAATTTGACAACAATCCTAACAATGTATATGACATTACCAATAATGATTTGTGAAGTTGCAAGAAATGTTTCCAAACCTTCAAAAATAAAAACCAAATTTTAATCAATCATGCTAGAGCAAAAACTAAATTATCTTCCTATTCTCTTTATAGAAAATATTCTTAAATATTATCATGTGAACAGGCAATCAAAAGTTTGCTTACAAAGAGTGTAGAGGAAAAATTATCAAAGTCTGAAAGTAATTAATAAAAAACATTAGGTTACTTTTCTGGACGTTGTGATGTTTGTGCTATTTGTCACTAAATATTTGTCACGTCTTGTGATTTCTTTCCTTATTCCAAATAAATATTGACTTTCATGTCTAATTTTGCATTCATAATTTTGTATTCTTTTTCTTAAAGAGAGCCTCCCAAATTGTATAAGCTTCCAAGCCCATCTCTTCCCAAGGCTCCCTTTAACAGTGAGGTGATGCATCCTGCCTAGTCTGCAACAGAAAAGAAGCAAAATGCTCTATGTTCTGCTGAATACACCAGAAATAGATATGTACCATGAGACTCCCAAAAATCAATACCTATCAGAGAGCAAGAAAACAATATATGATCTTTCTGATATGACATGAACCATTGTATTTTACAATAAATTAAGTTGAAAGCATATACATTTATTCAAGAAAAAAATTATCCACCTATGACATTTGCTAGTGACTTGCCCTGCTCGCACCTCCAAAACTTAAAAAACAAACAAAAAAATGTGTTATATGAATTACAGAGATAGTCATCACAGATGAATGAAGGAAAACTGTTGGAGACCTTGGAAGAGTGTACCATGTTCTACTACTTAGGCTTAGGGAACAATAAGAAAATAAGACAGTGTGTTACAAACTGCCAGTCATAATCTGTTATTGAGCCGTAAAAACAAATATAATATGTTATAACAATCATTTGTAACAATCAATATGTTGTAACAATCAAAGGAAAAGAAACAATTAAAACAGAATACTTCAGAAAATAGATTGCTTCACACATAGTTAGGTTAAGTGTTCTAGGAAACATGTATGTGTGTGGGGTGTGTGCACAGGACTACAATGTAAAATGCATCTTTTACTGTAGATCACAGTCTAAAAAGTTTGAAAAGTACATATGAGGAACCTGGAGTGGCTGCAGATTTAAGCACAAGAGACTAAGAATGACAAGCACAGTTACCAGAGTTCAGATTGGCAATTTGTGGCAGATTATATTCGGGAGGCATTTTTCCTACAGAAATAATAGTTTAAGTCATGATTGGATTCCTGGGTGAAACCACAAAAGCTTATTTAACTCATAATATAAGTAATGTCTAAATTATTGTATGATATACGATACGATATGGTACAATGTTATCAGATACAATATGATTAATATAATGACATGATATAACATAATGAACATATACAATGTAAAGTAACTATTGTAGTTATTATAGCCCTAAGCCAGCACTCCCATTTCCCTCCTTATAGTCTCTCCTATTCATAAGTATCCTGAGCAAACTGTTTTAAACATAGTCTAAAATTATAGGATTTCAGTCACAACATCACGTGTATACATTTCATGACACAATTTAACATTTTATGGTGATAATTTAATATTTTATGTTTTGTACTGCCACTTGATGTGGTATAACATAACTATTACTTAAACTTTTCTGCCTAATTAGAACCACTCACCCTTCCTGGCTCTTCTCTGACCAAAAAGAACAAGAAAAGTATTGAATAGACTAAAATAAATAGTTTTTAAACTGGATAATGGTAAGATCAAATGACACATTTCTTTGAAGGTATAACATTTGTAATTCTATCCTTAAGAAAATTCTCTGGTGTTACAGTTGTCAATGCCTCTAAATAATGAAGCAAAAGAATAAAGAGTTAGGGCTGGCCCCGTGGCTTAGTGGTTAAGTGCCTGCGCTCCGCTGCTGGCGGCCCGGGTTCAAATCCCGGGAGCACACCGACGCACCGCTTCTCCGGCCATGCTGAGGCCGCGTCCCACATACAGCAACTAGAAGGATGTGCAACTATGACATACAACTATCTACTGGGGCTTTGGGGGAAAAATAAATAAATAAAATTATAAAAAGAATAAAGAGTTAATATGCAACAGCCAAGTTCAATAAAAATCTGCAGGAGGGAAAGTCATCTTTCATGAGAGGCACAGAATAAGAAATGAGCAGGTAATCCTCGGAGCTCACTTTGTCATATGTTACAACAACAACAACAAGGGAACTACATTCTAGCAGTTATTTGATTTCAATACCATAAAAAGTATTAACAATTCGTATGTTGATTATATACAGCTAGATATAGATAAGTGTGTTCACACAGGAGGAGAGAAGGGGAAGAGAATTAACATTTATGAAATACCTTCAATGTGCTGGGCACTATATTTGCCATTATATGCATGATCTTATGAGGTATAAGACATAATATTTTGTAATATTTTAATATCACAAAATGTTTTCTAATGTTATAGGTTATCTATTACTATTCTTATATTACATTTAAAGAAACGCTGTTAGTGTTCTGTGGCTGCTGTAACAAATTACCACAAATTTAGGGGCTCAAAACAACACAAATTTATCTTACAGTTCTGTAGTTCAGAAGTGTGAAATGGTCTCACTGGGCTAAAATCAAGACGTCGGCAGGGTTGTGTTCCTTTCTGGAGGCTCTAGGGGAAGACCTATTTCTTTGTCTTTCCATCTTCTTGAAGCTCTCCACACCTTGAAGGTTTGATCCTCTCAGCTCCTGACTCTCTTCCTGCATCTTCAAAGTCAGCAACATTGGGCCACATCCTTCTCAGGCTGCCATCTCTCTGGTTCTCTCTTCCAAGTCCCTCTTCTATTTTTAAGGACCTTCATGGTTACATTGGGCTCACCTGGATAATTCAGGAGAATCTATCTATCTTAAAATCATCCAACTGGCGACCTAAATTCCATCTGCAACCTTAATTCGCCTTTGCCATATAACCCAACATATGCACGGGTTCTGGAAATTAGGATGTGGAAATCTTTGGGAGCCATTATTCTGCCTTCTACAGAAACTGAGTTCCAGAGAGCTTGAGTACCTTGCCCAAGGTCACATAACAAATAAAAGAAGGGTAGAGCCTGGATTCTGACCCAAATTTGCCTGACTCCAGCACCCCTGCTGCTCTATTCAATGCACCTTGCAGTGCAGTTTTATGTCTAAATCAGCAAGAATCTCCATGGTTTTGGTCTGATCAAGAAACACATCTTGAGTGTCTGTTGTGTGCCAGGCACTGCGCTAATGTTAGAATCACCAAGATGAATAAAGTGTATCATTCCCTTTGGAGAGCTGAGAACCTGACAAAGGAGACCTTGACATTATATTATTGTATTATAATGCAGTATATTATGATGCAAGTTCTATTGCGATACAATGTAGATTCTGTTGGCTTTATGGACACAATGCTATTGAAACTCAAAGTGGGAGGGATCAGGATCAGAGCGGGGAGTGCAACAAGAAGGCGGTCGGTATGAAGGGCTTCTCAGGATGGGTGGCACTTGTGTTGGGCCCAGAAAGATGAATAGGATTTCACGCAGCAGAGCAAATAAAGTTGCAGAGGCGTTCTTGTGGAGTTGCAAGTCTCAGGATACATCGGAGGAAAAGAAAGGCGATGTGACAGAAATATAACTGGAAAGGAGTTTGAACCCACACTGTGTTGGACCTTGAATGGCATGGTAAGAGGTTTGAACTTTTTCATCTAAATCGAAAATAGGAACCAGAAAAATTTTAAGCTAAAGAGGGGGCACGTCTGGCTTAGAAATGTAAGCCTGGAGAAAGGGAGATCGTTGGATTGTTTCATGATAGGTGCTCTTGGGAAGAAACGTAAGATAGTCTACAAAAAGTTCTATCCAGAAGTTCTCAAGTTTGAGAGCAACTTGAATTTTCGGAGCTTCATATTCCTATAGAAAATGGAGTCTACCCGAACTAACCAGAGGGAGTCACTTTCATTCACTTATTTAGCAAATATTTATTAAATATCCACTGTGTATCAGCCTTTGTACTTTGTGTGAATAATGAGTTTATATTAGTGAACAAGTATATACTGCCTTGTGTTCATGGATCCTGTATTTCAGTAGGGAAGACAGACAAAACAAAACAAAAAAAACCCAAAACAATAAGTCAACAACAAAAATTACAAAAATAAAGAGTAGGTGTACTGAAGGAGACAAACAAGGACTGAGATGGAGGGTCACAGAGAAGGTAGACCCTTGGGTAGAACCAGGACTGATTGATATTTAGTCTGAGTGCCCCAGAATGGTCATACTTGTTAAAATATTGAAATAGGGCACAGCCACCCCTGCTATAATAGATGCTCCCAGGCTCCCCAAGTCCCCCCACTGGTACCTGAGCCACACTGGATTCTCCCATAGAACTCCCTAGAAGTCCTCACAGACCAGCAACCAAAGAGTTATGCTTGGCCTGAGGATAGCCTCCAAGATCCTGCTCCAGCTCCAAGCCCTCTGGCATCCTTTCTGATTGTTAGACCCTGACTGTCACCTCTTGGTAGGTCATTTAGCAGAGACATAGATAGAGAAGAAAGGGAGCAGTTGCTTGCTTTGAGTCCATTCTACCAAAATGGAACCTTTGGAGGAAATGTGTTGATATTACAGTTATTAAGACTATTCAAAAACAAACAAATGTGTTAGAGGAAGCAATGTAAAAGCAAAACCTTAAAGAAAGGTAGTCAAAAGTTGAATTAGCTTCCTCTCTTGTTAGAATTTGTCAAGAAAATTTCTAGCTGAGGAGGTAACCTTGACGGTAAGACATAGAAAAAGAGAAGGTGTTAGTCAGCCAAAGAGTGGGAGGTGATCTTTCCAGGCAGAGATAACTACACGTGCAAGAAAGGAGAGGCAGCAAGAACTCGGTGTTTTTGAGGAACAAAGAAGACCAGCATGGTTGTATTTTATTAGGAAGGTGGATCTAGATGAGGTTGGAGATAGGCAGGGGCCAGGTTACTCTTTTTAAGGCCGTAGTAGGGAATTAGATTTTTATTTTAAATGCAATGGGAGGTCCTTGAATGGTTGTAGGCAAATGAGTAAAGTAATCCAATTTACATTTTTAAGATCATTTTGCTGCTGAATATAAATGGTTTGTAGAGCAAAAAGACTGGAGGCTGTTGCAGGAATGTATGTTAAGGATGCTGGCAGCGCAAATGGAGAGTACAAGTCACATGTGAGATATGTTGGCAAGATGAGATTTTAGGAGTTGATGACGGTGATCAGATATGGGTGTTGAGCGGATGGAGAGACAGACTCCTAGGTTTCTGGAGTTACTGTGTGGGAAAGTTTGCAGGGAGACAAAGTTTCGTGGAGAAGAGCAAGGATTCCATTTGAATATATCATTTGAGATATCTGAGATACATACAAGTGGCATATAAATCAGCTGGTTATGTACGCAAGCTTGGAGCTAGAAATATAAATTTGAGCAGCATCAGTATAAAGGTGGCATTAAGTCCATGAAACTTAATGAAATTACCTATAGGAAGAAATAGGAGAGAGAGAGAAGAGGATCTGGAACTGAGCCCAGAGAAATAATACACTTGAGAGTTTGGGGAGGGGAAGAGAAGTCAGCATATGAGAAAGAGAAAGACACCAGGTTGTGGCAGAAGTTGAGAGAACAGAGTACTTCAAAGAGAGGTCGACTGCCAGCCATCAGCGTGAGTCCACAGAGCCCTAAGTTGAGGTATGTAGATCTTGCAGTCAAACTGCCCAAGTTCAAGCTCCTTCTGTCTCAGTAAAGGGTGTGTGAACTTGCACACTCAACTTCTCGGTGCTTCAATTTCCTCATTAGTCAAAGGGGACAATACGCTGTGCACATTTAAAAAGTTAATAGGGGCAACGCACCTGGAATTCGGCATGCCATGTAGTAAGTGTTGATAAATCTACCTATTATTTGTTGCTCACATGCTAAGTAAGGTGAGACTGGGTAAGTGCCTTTTGGATTTGGAAACAAGGAGATCCTTGGGAATCTTGATGACAGTCATTTTAGAAGCAAGGACGGAGTGGGCTGAAGAGTGGATAGGAAATGAGGGAGTCAGAATAGCAGGTACACCCGGCTCTTTGCACAAGTTTGGCTGTGAAGAAGGGCTGGAAATGGGGCAGGAGCTGAAGTGGACTGTTGGCTCAAAGGGTGTGTGATTCTTTTCTTACTTATTTAAGACTGGAAACACACTTAGGCTATGTTGATTGTTAGCAGCGACAAATTCTCCTTTTTTCTCACTCCATCCAGGCTATCTTCCTCTTCTTCAAAGGCTACCGTGGGTGGGGTAAAGGAGCTCTGCCTTTCTCTTCCTTGTGAGCACCTCCTCTGAAGCAGGAAGTGCCCAAGTCTTGACTGTTGTCTTGGGTGAAGGGAGGGAAGCTGCCAACCTAGATTTTTGACCCAGATGTCTACCTGGTCCTAGTTCCCAAACTGGAGGAACATAATTATCACTGGGAAATAATAAGAACGCTTGTTCTAGGTCATTTAACCCAATAGTTGAAATTCACTAGAGGAATGATGGTTTACGTTAGACTGTGGAGAATACTGAGGAGACTATTAATTTTGATGATTTAGGGGAGGAGAAGTCTAGTAGGGTAGAGGGATATGGTAAGTCTAACAGTGGTCTGAAGGCTCTGGGCTCCAGGTGGGCCAAAAGGGAAATGAGAGGATGCCAACAAACCTGCTCTGGCCCTTGTAATCAAGGCCGAGCAAGCCTCTGCATCCTTCCTTTTGTCTTCACCTACCCCTTCTCCAGTGGAGGAATAGGCAGCCAGTTGCTGCGAGTGAATTCCTACTCCCTAACTTGTACAGAAGAATAGGATCACAGGCCAGGTGTGTGCACCTTCTTCCTATGGTCTTGGTCTACACTCTTTGGTCTTTGGGGCTTGAGGTAGAGCGGGGCAGGATAGGGGACATAGCACAGAGAAAGAAGGAATAGATGTGGCCTTATTTAGTAGTCCACCCATAGTCCCTTTGCTGGGGAGGGACAGGGGGCTGTCACCAAGATGCCCAGGGAGACCCATTTATTCCTTGAACCCAGAGCCTTCCCATTCACAGACCAGTTTGTTCCCACATCAATTTTTAAATACATGGAAAAGACTTAAAGCAAATGTATTCATATTCACAGTTTTATTTATTCTTAACCTTTTTTTCCAATCAAATGATAAGGCTTAAACTAATAAACTCTTAATATAATAAAGGCTAATTATTTTTACAATGACTTTAGCATGTGCTGACTTTTTCTTCATTCACAAAAAGATTTGCTTTATTGTGTAGAAAAAACCCTACCCACAGCTCTTTGAGTTATCCTGAGTCAGAAGGGTAGCCTATCCTCATCACCTCATTATGATACTTGACAATTATTCACAGATCTTTGGGAATAATCAGCAGGCTTTCAAATCCTGCCCAGAATAGTGATAAACACTATATTAAAAAAAATAGTGTAACTGTTACATGGTTCCCTCAGGCAATTAGCCTGTGTTGCTTGCCATAGGTCGGCCTGCTTCTATCCCCACAGACTAAGCATTTGGTCTGTTGGCTCAGAATTATCATGTATTTCCTTCTTCCCTCTAGGTAGATTCCTTTATGAACAGTGGGCATCAAACAGCCATTAAAAAAAAAAAAACTAAATACGTGCAAAACACAGCTCTTAATATTTCTCTAGAGCATTGAGTCATATTATATGGAATTATAAAATACTATCAGAAAAGGGCATTTTACATGCCATAATTGTCATTTTATAAAGTTCAATTTGGCAATTCCAAGCCACATTTAATTTTCTCTGAAAATTCCCACATGGCAGAAAGATATTGCTCTTTGTGGCTTTCAAGTCTCTTTCCGGGAACCGTAAAATGACAACCTTTTAGAAATAGCACTTTTTCTATAAATAGACAGTAAATTACTTATGCCAAATAAAGTCACATGTGCATTTTCATTAAAATAAATATTAAAATAAGTGATTTTCCTATATAACCATTCTAGGATTTATGAAAATTAGAAGTCTGCATTATAGTTTATCTATACAATCATTTGTAGGTCTTCATCTTCACTGATAGGTGGGGCTAGTAATTTCTGTATTAATTATAATATTTTAGCATATTAAAATCTCTATCTAGATGAAGCAGATACTTCAAAGCTTCAAAACTGATGAAACTGCATACTTCTCTTTTAAGGGATAAAACTGTTTGCATTAATATGTGAAATACTCTACTAAAATACCTCCTGCTGATTTCATAGGCTTTGCAGGGAGTTATGCATAATTTTCTGAAAATTAAAAGACTGAGGGGCAGATACTTATGATGATAAAAATTAGATCTCAAGAACTATTACAAACTTGGGAGATTCTCCTAAGATGGAATTTTTTAATTCAGTTCCATATTTATTTAGCACATACCAGAGGTAAAAAATCACAATAGAGTCCAAAGATGGGAGTTTGAGGTTCAGCTGCATATTTACCAGCACTGTAACAGCACTCACCGAATATCCTTGTAAACCTACATCACAGAATTGAAACGAGAATTAAGTGGAGTAATACGGGAAACTGCTTTGTAAATAATGTCATAACCTCACAAATGTTGATTATTGAAGATGACATGGTATAAGACAATAATTCTCATATTTACATGTGGGGACAAATTCTCAGGAATTCACAAGTTCTCTATGTAAATGTGTTTTTGCTCTTTTCAATTTTGCTTTGTTTTTGTTGATGTTAAATCTTTAAAAAAGTTCAAGTGAGCACGGATCATCTGAATATCCTTCTTGTAAGTGTCATATAACGTGTGTATTCATGATAGCATTAGTTGCCCAGTAATTCAACTTCATTTGCTTCCAAGCTAATGAAGACAGACACAAGCAGACTTAATATGTAGCTTCCACATTCCTGCAAGAGAAGGGCAAGCGACATAGCAAAAATTCTGAACAAAGATTTGGTGGTAGTTTGGATCCAAAAAACTGGTGAGAAAATTCAATCATTATGTGGCACACTACAGCACTGGTAAGCTGAACTTTAAAAAAAGCATTCTGGCGCCAGCCCCGTGACCTAGAGGTTAAGTTAAGCATGCTCTGCTTTGGTGGTTCAGTTCCCGGGCACAGACCTACACCAATTGTTTGTGAGAGGCCATGCTGTGGTGGCAGCTCACATACAAAAATAGGAAGATTGGCAACAGATGCTAGCTCAGGGTGAATCTTCCAGAGAATTCTGCTAGTCTGCATAAAGAGCAGTGATTTAACACCATACATCACTTGTATTGGTTTTGTAGCTTTATATATATTTATATTGTAATATATATTGTAATTGCATTTTAAATAGTCATTTGAAAACTATAAACTTAAGTTTATACCCAGATTCATATTCTATATATTTAAATAACATTATAAAATTAACATACATTAATTAAATAATTAACTTGAAAATAATTTAAGTTAATATTTGAGGGGCCACAGCCCATGAGATCAGAACTCAGAAAAGAAAGAACTCAGGTTGTCTTCTCTCTGTACTTCGCTATGTGACCCTGGGCAAGTCAAATGACCTCATCTCCCTCTATTTTTTCACAGTAAAATAAGGATAATAATCTTATCCACACAGGACCATTGTGAGGAGTAAATGAAACAATGAATATAACTGAATGAGTGCCTTCCCAGGTGTAGTATGTTGTGGAAAATAAGGGCTCCGAATCAAGTTTAGATTTTCAACGTACATTTCTATGCCACCTTGTGCAAACTGCCTTAACTCCTTGGGAGTCACTTACCAGTTTTCTAAAGCTGGGAGGTATGTCAAATTATCTCACAGTTCTTTCTAATACAGCTACAGCAGAAGGTGGTTGGGTTTTCTGCTGGGATTTCAATAGACTCCTCATTTCCATAGTATACCCACAGCTATTTGATTTTCCATTCACTTTATTTTATTTATTTATTTATTTTTTTGTGAGGAAGATCAGCCCTGAGCTAACATCCATGCTAATCCTCCTCTTTTTGCTGAGGAAGACTGGCTCTGAGCTAACATCTATTTCCAATCCTCCTCCTTTTTTTTTCCCCCCCCAAAGCCCCAGTAGATAGTTGTATGTCATAGTTGCACAGCCTTCTAGTTGCTGTATGTGGGACGCGGCCTCAGCATGCCTGGAGAAGCGGTGCGTTGGTGGGTGCCCGGGATCCGAACCCAGGCCGCCAGTAGCAGAGTGCGCGCACTTGATGGCTAAGCCGTGGGGCCGGCCCCCATTCACTTTATTTTAAACTTACTACTCTGAGAAATAAAAAATGTTATGATTCACTTGTGATCAGCGCAGCAATTTGCAAAAAACAGGGTTAGAAAAGCTAAATTCTTCCACCTATCAGAGAGATTTTAATATCTTTCTTTGCGTTGTTTTCTCTGGTCCAATGGAAAGACATAACTCAGATTTGAGTCTTCTCTGTACTTGGATGTAACCATTCTAGGCAAATCAGATGACCTCTCTACACTGACAGCACTGCTTAAAAAAGCACGCTTTGACACAGACTTGTGGATTCAAATCCTGATTAGAACACTTACTAGCTGTGCAGCCTAGGGCAAATTGCTGAACCTCTCTAAGCCTTTATCTTTTCTAACAATTAATGAGATAGTTATAAAGCACTCAGCTGTGAAGCCTGATACTTTGGAAAAAGATCCCTGAATGTTAGCTATTATTAGTACTGTCATGTTTATTTCCCTTCCGTTTCATCCTTAGCTTTCCAGTTACTTCAAGGACAGGCTGCAATACGGGGAGCATGAAGGGGGAACAAGAAAACTCTGGGACTGTAAACAGTGAGTGGCAACCAACACTCAATGCACAGGCAGATTAGTAGAAAAAGGAACCACCGTACATGTCAGGAAACAGATTGGATCTGGGTTCCACAATTTTCTAGCTTTGTGAATTTGATTGTTAGTGAAAGGTTCAAAAACAAATATTCGATACATACGAAAACACTTTTTAAAAGTCTAAAGTACTAAAAAAGGCGGCTTTTCTCATTGACTGGACACGTTTTGAAGGAGCAGAAGAGTTAGATCTTATTTCTGGCCCTTTCACTAACAAGCTGTACTGATACCGTCTAACCCCTCTGGGCCGCATTCACCCGCTGGATAATTATAGTAGCGACGGCCACCATTGATGGCTGGCTTACCAGATGCCATGCATTGCGCTTTATTTTGAATTTGCACACCAGGCGACCTCTCTCATTTAGTGCTCACAATTTTAAGGCAGACATTATGTCCATTAAACAGATGAAAACATTAAGGCTGAGAGAAGTTAGAAACCTGCCATGCGGCACCTGCAGTGCTGAGGTTCTAAAAACACCCAACCTTAAGAGAGAATTGTTAGCAACCAGTGGCTTTGTCACTCATCATCCACTTGCTCGCAACTATTCAGAAAGGGGCATTACGAACGTCGATCCGCCAAGAGGACCACCCCCCGCCTCGCTGCCGGGCTCCACCGATCCTGGGATCCGCCCCTCCCCATTCCGGCCCAGGCCCGGCCCCGCCCACCCGCGAGAAGCCCCGCCCACCCACGAGAAGCCCCGCCCACCCACGAGAAGCCTCGCCCGCAGGGCTCCTCCAGCGCCCTCAAGTGCAGGAACAAGCACGCACCCAGCCTGCACCGCGCGTGGCGGGACGTAGCGCATGCGCTCTGGGTGCGCCCGGATTTCCTGTCCGCGCTCATCGCTTCCGTCGAGGTACATCCGACCAATGAGGTGGGCTCGGGGGCGGGCCGTAGCGCTCCCAGGCTCCACCCCCGCCGGGTCGGTGGGAGCGGCGGGCAGAGGCCCGCGTGAGCGCCGCACGTCCCCGCTGGGGTCATGGCTGCCTCCGGGAAGCTCGGCACCTTCCGTCTCCCGCCGTTGCCCACGATTCGAGAAATCATTAAGTTGTTCAGACTGCAAGCCGTGAAGCAGCTCTCCCAGAATTTTCTCCTGGACTTGAGGCTGACAGGTGGATGGCTTCTCAGTGCTCCCCAGAGGTGTCCCCCGCGTCCCTGGGGGCGTGGCCGGGGGTCTCGGGGTCAGGCCCAGGGGCGCAGCGGGCCTTCAGTCAGGTCCCTCCACCGCTTCGTACCAGACTCCGGAGTCGCGCAGCGCAGGGGACGCGTGGATGCCTCGTTGGCTCCGGAACCCCGCGCTCAGGGGCGTCTGCCGCGGCCTCGGGACGGCGGGTTGTGTAGACGCCGAGGGGACACCAGGGGAGGCAGGGTTCGAATCCCGGGTGGTCGCCCTAGGACATGTACTGCACGTGCTGCCGAGATGGGCTTCTCCTGCAGTTTACAGTTATCAGAATTTAAGTTAGTGCAGGGATTTGTCAGTAACAGGTCGAAAAAGTATCACTCGTGGGATTTATTTAAAAGGTTTCTGTTGAGTCTAAGAAATCCTCGAAAGCGCACGTATTCCTTCGGTAAATACCTATTGAGCAAGCTTCTAGGTGCTAGGGCTGAAGATGCGCGATGGCAATGAACGAGGCAAAGTCTGTCCGCAGGGAGCTTCCGTTTAGCAAGTTGACGTTCCCACTCCTTATTGTGAGTCGCTTGTTATGGGGAAAAATTGATGCACACTAAGTTCACCAGCTTGAAACGCACAGTTTGATGGGTTTTGACGAATGTAGACGTTCATTTAACCACCACCCCCATTTCTTAGTGATGGTCTCTTGTAAAAGATGAGATCGCAAGAATAAGATGTATTACAGATACTAATAGTAACTCACTGTTGGAGTACTTATCGTTTTTGAGGTTTTGATGTTTGGTTCTATTTGGCTGCTCTTCAGAAGCTGAAAAGATCAGTAAATCACACCCAGAAAGTTCACTTTCAGTTAAATCAAGCGCAGTGCGCGAAGTACGAGTAGGATCGTTTATTCTTGGGTGTGGAGCCTTTATGCTGCCAGTAGCAATATGACTTGGGGTAAAACAGCTTAACTCAGCTTCAGTTTTCTGCTCAGTTAGATTTCTCCTACTACAAGAACTTGGGTTACCCACCTCTAAAATTCTTTGGTTCTGGTAGTAACCAGAACCAGCCTTTTCTGCCAATCATTAGCCACATTCTGAGTATTGACAGCACCATTCTGAAATGGTGAAAATATAGGTCTTTTATGTTAAAAAAAATTCCTTTATGTACATTTTCTCATGTGAGCCTTTGTTCACCCTCGGTAGTAAATTCCAGAATTAGATGCTATTAGTCCCACTTCTATGGGAACAAAAGTCAGGGGAAAATAAGGTACTTGTCTGAGGTGAGAAGCTCAGGTGGGAGCAGAGCAAGATTGAAACCCCAGCTTAGAGAACTGACGGTGCCTCTTTGCTATTCATTTGTATTTGAATGTGCCTGGAAAGTTTGAGGGCAGAGCCACTGTCCTGCCAGCTGTCATAGCTCTCTTAAAAATGAGAATATTAATTCACTCCCTAATGCCTGTGCTTGTTGTATAATCTTTGTTCCTTCCGAGAGGTATTGGCCTGTTGTTGGGGAAGGATTGGCTTTAGAATTGACGCCGGAGCTGAAGTCGCTTCTCTTCCATATGCTTTGTAGATAACTTTGCACAAATAAACCAATAGACAAGGACACTGAAAAGTTCATTGGGATAGTAGTTGTTAGTTAACGTATTGTAAGGATTTGTTGTGAAAAAACATGGAAAGCACTTAAAACAAATAGATGGTCACTGAATGGTAATTCCTTCCCTGCACCCATTAAAGGACAAAACTCTTTTTGGATGATTGAAAGACTATTTTTGCCTTTAAGCCTACGAACGTAGGTTATCGGTAACAGAAACGAAAATGAGACTTCGCAGTACCAGTGAACGCTGCCAAGAAGTACTGGTATGTTTTCAGTGACTAAATTTCCACAATCCCAGGAGGCCTGGTTGCTTGGATTTAAATCTCAGTCAGTAAGACCAGCCCATTGTATGTTTTTCCAGAAGTGATGATTGCTTGCAATGAATCCTCAGTAGTCTGCTTTTCCATGATTTCTTAAGGTCTGCTAATTTAAAGAAATTAATTAATTAAAAAAATAATTTTTCGTTATCAACTTAAATGTTTGCAAAGCTTGAAAAACCTCCACTGCTACATTTCACTTTTTTCCTGAAAATGACCAAGGATCCAAATTTCTGCCGGTCCTGTGATCTAGAATCGTGTTGGTTTTGCCATTGACTAGCTTTCTATAGGTAAAAATGGAGACTGCCAGCACTTTCTGCTTCTCGATATTTAGCTAACAGCATTGAAAATTCTGAATGTGAAACTAGTCTTGCTTTTGCAAATATTTGATGTTCAACAACTGTAGAGAAGTGGTGCATGCTTACAGTCAATTTCTCCTTAGGAATTGATTGATTTGTCAGAGGAACCGATAGAAAGTACAATTAGCTAAATTTAAGTTAAGGAAATTTGTCACGTTTAAATTCTGTACATTGAAATTTTCCAAGATAATCAAGATAACTAAAACTTGCTTTTCTCTAGATAAAATTGTAAGGAAAGCTGGCAATCTGACAGATGCTTACGTTTATGAAGTGGGTCCTGGGCCAGGGGGAATCACAAGATCCATTCTCAACGCGGGTATTGCTGAACTTCTGGTGGTTGAAAAGGATAGTCGATTTCTTCCTGGATTACAGGTAAGGTACTTAATGTGTCTTTCTTAGGAGACAGAAACCCAATTTAAATCTTTAGGCCACTATTCTTAAACCCCAGGGTATCCACGGATACATGGCTCCTCAAACTGCACATTCCCCGGCTGCGTCCCAGAGATTTTGATTTCATAGTCTGGAGAGGTCTAGGAAGCTGCATTTCTAACAGGCGTCCCCGCGTGGTCTGTTGACCACAGTTGAATAAACCTGCTTTATGCAGTAATGCTAAACAAATTAATTGTTTTGTGTGACCTTTTTTTGTGTGTGTATGAGGAGGACTAGCCCTGAGCTAACATCCAATGCCACTCCTCCCCTTTTTTCTTGAAGAAGACTGGCCCTGAGCTAACATCCGTGCCCATCTTCCTCTACTTTATATGGGACGCCGCTACAGCATGGCTTGACAAGCGGTGCATCCGTGCACACCCGGGATCCGAACCTGTGAACCCTGGGCTCCCGAACCGGAGCGTGAACACTTAACTGCTTGTGCCACCGGGCTGGCCCCTTGTGTGGCCTTTTAAAAAAAATCTAATTGCTATACGTGTCATGGCCCATTCCTTCAAAAATAAGTAAAGATAAATAATGCCAATAATGAATCAGTTGTTGACATGACTTCTGGGAACTTCATGTAGGTTCAGAAAATCATTTCTACAAGCAAAAGATGAGAAGACATGCTTCATTGAGAGAGACTAATTGTTAAGCTTAGGCATTCATTTAAGAGAATTTAAGTGAAGGAGTGAAGCTGTGCCACTTATAGATTTAAGATGAAATTTGAATGCAATGATACATGCATCTTTAAAACAGTAGGTACTGTTATATGAGAAATATTTGAAGGAACTGGAGAAGAGAAGCCTTGTGTGAAGGAATTCATAGCTGCCTGTCAGGGATTGGCAGTGGAGAGGATAAGCTTGCTTTGATTTTCTTGGGGAAAGAATTAAAGCAAATAGGTGGGAATTGAGGGAGGCAGATGTGGATTTAAAACAAGGAGGGACTTATATTTTTAATACGTTGGCAAACAGTGGAACAGATTATATCATGGATCTTGTAAAGGGAATTCTTCATAGGGGGCACTTAATGACTTAAGGGCTTTTGTTAGATTTCTCCGTAATTCTAAAACTTTAAAGGAGCCCTTAGCCTTTGGCTCAAATGAATAGCAATTTATTAGGTGAGTCCAACAGATTAATAAAATTATCCACATTATTGCTTTCATACAAGAGGACAAATTGGTTTAAAATTAGTACATTCTAATACTTGTGTATATATTAATGGAAAAATGTTTAATTTCTGTCAGAACAGTTTGAGAAAATATGTTTGAAAATCTAGGGCTTTGTGTACATTCATCTGATTTTTTTTAGAAATGCAGTGTTTTTTTTCATTATTTTGCTATCATTTTTATGCTTTAAAAATTATATAATATTTAATGTTATCTAATTTTGCCTGTCTTTATTGACAGAACTGGTTTCAGATATATAACTTTATTTTGAGATTATTATATGGTGCATATTGCTTGATCAAAGTAGAATTTAACAGTGATTTTTGCTTTGAACCATTCTCTTCTTTTAAGAACTGTATCTCAGTTGGAGGTGGAAGTGGGCATATTGTTATTTTGGTGAGATCATGAGATGATAAAAAGAAACTGAATAACACTGTGTAATTCCCTTCAGGTTTATTCGTCTAGCCTTTTCTGAACACAAGGAATACTCATCTGACTTTTTCACCCTTAAAGAGACTTTTTACACTCAATCTCACCGTCTGTTATGTGTAATTCTGTCTCATTAGGCAAAGAGGTGAATCAAATTTCTGTTCATCCCTATCTTAATTTACATATTCTCTTGTCTGATCTCAACTAAAGATCTTTGAAGACAGACTGTTCAAAAGACAACTGTACCCTTCTCTCCTCAACAGCCCTCCTCCCCAGGTCCCTGCACTCCTAACCCCCTGCCTTGTTTTATTTGTCTCATTAGATTTATCGTCATTTCACACTATAGATATGTTCTTCTTATTTGTTTGTTGTCAGTCTCATACTTTGAAATGTAAGTGCCATGAGGGTAGACATTTTTGTCTGTTTTGTTCCCTTGTGTATCTCTACCGTATATAAGAGTGCCTAGTACATATTAGGTATTCATTAATGTCTCACATGGGAAATAAAAAGGTTGTCTGTCTGTCTATCTAATTAGCTGACTAAATGTGTCATTTAATAGTGAAAGTGAATAATTGTGTAGCATTGATTATCAAAAAGTTTAGTGCTCTCTTTTCTGAATATGAAGGTTAATTTCAAGGTAAATTACCTGCAAGAAATGTGTATTTGACTTCTTATCTGCTTCTGTAGAAGAAGCAAAATTAATTCTTAATGTCTTATATGCTGGAAAGGAATTTGCCTTAAAAAGAAATGTTGGGTACTAAAATATCAAATAGACTTCATTTTCCTGTAAAGAATGTTACAATGTGTAAAACCACTTTCTTTTAGAGGTAGAAAATTAATCATAAAATTGGGTAAAGGCAGAAGGAGAGTGATCTGTTTTAAGGATTCCATTTTAGTGATGTCTAAGCTAATAGAATTACTTTTTAAAGAAATTATAATAATTTATAAAATGTCTTCTAGCTGAAAGTGTGTTATTTGTAGTTTAATTCAATTATCATGAGGCATTTTAGGGGGAAAAAATACAGTGATAACATAGAGGTTTCACTGTCAGCATGTTGTAAAGAACGCACATCTGATACGTGCAAGCATCACAGTGTAGTTTTATGGTAAGGAACACAGACTTCAGCGTTCAACTGCCTGAATTTAACTTCAGGCTCCATCATTTACTATGTGTGTGACCTTGGGCGGGTAAATGTATCTCTCTGTGCCTCAGTTTGCTCAGAGGGCTGTTATGAGGATTAAATGAATGCTTCATACTTAGTGCACACTCAATACAATTTTCAATATAAGTCATCCATTAAATCACTATCCCCATGCCTTGGGCACCTCTGGTAATTAAGGATTGATCAGGAGTCTGCTAATCTGGAGAGAGGTATAGGAGAAAAGTAATGTTATTCTAGAAAATCCCCAGTGCTAGGAGAACATTGAGGCTTTCTCCAACTCACCAAACTAGCATGGGACATCTAGGGTTTCTTTCTTTTAATGTTGTAGTGTTCTCTCGTGGTTGTGCATTCTAGATTTTTTTTTGTTTATTATTTTTTGGTTGTTCATTGTTACATTTTTATGGCTGGGTAGATTCTCTGTGCTTTGGAGAGGAATGAGATTTCTTGACACCTCAGGGAGCTTCAGATCTTGATAAGTTCTATCATAAGTAATGTGTTCTTCACATAAGCAGTCTGGAGTCTTCATTTTTTTTTCTGTTTGTTTTAAAGATTTCATATATTAATAACAATAACTGATATTTATGGAGACTTTACTGCACTAACTTCTTTGTTTTACAGCTTTATTGAGGTATAATTTTTTTTTTTATTGGTTTATAACATTGTAAAAATTTCAGGTGTACATCATTGTACTTCTGTTTCTGCAATTGAGGTATAATTGATGTTCAGTAAACTGTACATATTAAAAGTATATAAATTACTGAGTTTTGAGAAATGTATAATCACATGAAACCATCATCACAATCAAGATAATGAACATCCATCACCTGCAAGATTCCTCATGTTCCTTTACAGTTCAGCCATCTCTCCTCCCCTTCCCTATCCTCAGACAACCATCTGTCACTATAGATTATTTTCCATTTTTTAGAATTTTACGTAAATGGAATCATACAGCTTATACTCTTTTTGTCTGATGTCTCTTACTGAGCATTATTATTTTGAGATTCATCCATGTTGAAGTGTTTATCAGTAATTTGTTCCTTTTTATTGCTGGCTAGTATTCCATTGTATGGATATACTAAATTTATAAATCCATTCACCAGTTGGTAGACTTTGGGTTGTTTCCATTTTTGGCTTTTACAGGTAAAGTTGTGAGCATTGACGTGGCAAATTTTGTATGAATATATACTTTTATTTCTCTTGAGTAAAGAACTGGATGTGGAATGTCTAGGTCCTATTGTAGGTGTATGTTACACTTTTTGTGAAACTACCAAACTGTTTTACCGTTTAACATCCCCACCAGTTGTGCATGAGAGTTCCAACTGCTCCACGTGCTTGCTTACACTTGGTAGGGTCAGTCTTTTTAATTTTAACCATCCAAGTGAGTATGTAGTGGTAGCCTATTGTGGTTTTTATTTGCATTTCCCTGATGAATAATGATATTGGACATATTTTCATGTGCTTATTTGCCATCTTCTTATTTGCCATTGTTTCTTCTTTGGGGAATTGTGCAAATATTTTGAGCATTTTTTTAGTTGGGTTTTAGTTGGGTTTTTTGTTTTATTATTGAATTATAAGAGATCTTTATATAGTTTATATACAGGTACTTGGTCAGATACATGTTTTGCAATGCTTTCTCCTCGGATGTGACTTACCTTTTTATTTTCTTAGACAATTAACAGTGTCTTTTGAAGAGCAAAAAGTTAGTTTTTATGAAGTATAATTTATTAATTTTTTTCCTTTTAAATTTGATACTTTTTATTTTAAAAATAATTACCGAAACTAAGAATTTCTCCTGTGTTTTCTTCTAGGTGTTTTCTAGTTTTAGCTTTTATGTGTAGGTCTTTGATAAGTTTTGAGTTAACTTTTGTATATGGTGTGAGGTAAGGGTAGAAGTTCATTTTTTTGCACAATTTGTTGAAAATATTATCTTTTCCTTATAGAAATGCCTTGGAACTGTTGTCAAAAATCAATTAATCTTATATGTGTTGGTCTATTTCTGGACTTCCAATTCTGTTCCATTGATCTATAGGTCACCAGTACCAACCTGTATTGATTACTGTAGCTTTATAGCAAGATATGAGAGCCGGTAATGAAGTCTTCCAACCTTGTTCTTGTTTTTCAGAATTGTTTTGGCTGTTCCAGGTCCTTTGGGTTTCCATATAGTTTTAAAATCAGATTGTCAATTTCCTTTTTTTAAAAAAAAAGCCTGATGGTGTTTTGATTGGGATTGGATTAAAACTATAGATCACTTTGGGGATAATTAGCATCTTAATTATATAGTCTTCTATAAACATGGTATAGCTCTCCATTTATTTAGATTTTCTCTGATTTCTCTGAGCAGTAGTTTATAGTTCTAAGTATACAAGTCTTGCGCATCTTTTGTCAAATATACCCCATTTCATATTTTTTGATGCTGTTGTACACAATATTGGTTTTTAATTTCAATTTCCAATTGTTTGTTGCTACTGTGTAGCAATACCATTTATTTTTGGATGTTGACTTTGTATCCTGTAACCTAAATGCTCACTTATTAGTGGCTATTTTGTATAAAGACAGTTTTACCTCCTCCATTCCAATCTATTTGGGTCTATTTCTTCCTCTTGTCTTACTGCACTGGCTAGGACCTCCAGTACAATGTGAGTAGAAGTGGTGGGAGTAGACATCCTTGCCTGTCCCTGATCTCAGGAGGAAAGTATTCAGACTTGCGCCATTGAGTATGATGTTAGTTGCAAGTTTTTCCTAGATCTCCTTTTTCGGGCTGAGGAGGGACCCTTCTGTTCCTGGTTTGCTGAGAGGTCTTGTTTTTCTTTTTTTTAATAATGAATAGATGTTGGTTTTGCAAAAATACTTTTTCTGAGCTTATTGAGATAATCATATGGCTTTTCTTTTTTGGTTTGTTGATATGGTGAATTATATTGATTTTTCTAATGGTAAACCAACCATCTGTAGAAACTGTAGTGATAGTATCGCCCTCATTCCTGATATTGGTGATTTGCATGTCTCTCTTTTTTTTCCTGATGAGTCTGGCTGCATACAGATTGGTCGACTTTATTGATCTGTTGTCATCCTTATCTTTGCTTGTCTATCTTTTTTTTTTTTTTTTTTTTTTTTGTGAGGAGATCAGCCCTGAGCTAACATCCTCCAATCCTCCTCTTTTTTTGCTGAGGAAGACGACCCTGGGCTAACATCTGTGCCCATCTTCCTCCACTTTATATGGGACGCCGCCACAGCATGGCTTACCAAGCAGTGCTTCGGTGCGCGCCCGGGATCCGAACCAGCGAACCCCGGGCCGCCGCAGCGGAGCGCGCGCACTTAACCGCTTGCGCCACCGGGCCGGCCCCTGCTTGTCTATCTTTTTACTCTGGCTTTTTTTAAAGATTTCCTCTTTATCACTGGTTTAGAGCAATTTATTATGATGTGCCTGGGTGTCATTTTCATCATGTTTCTCCTTCGTGGGGCTCATTGGCTTCTTGGATCTGCAGGTTTTCCTGTGCTTCCTGTTGTCCAGTGTAGGAAAATTGTTGTTTCATCTATTTTGTCCATTTTTCATTTGTTTAAGGCAGAAGAGGGTATCTGTTCCCTTGTATTCCATCTTGGCCTGAGTAAGAACAAGGATTCTTAACCGTTATGTGTTTATTTCATGGAATTTTGGAGATAGTAAGTCATTGATTATTGTTAGTATTGCCTCTGGGTTTCATAAGAGGTAAACACAGTGATTATTTTTACTTGATAGGCAAAGTGGAAAGTTCATGGGATTTAGAATCAAATAGGCTGGTGTTCACATCACACACGTGGCACTGAACTGGCTGTGTGACCTTGAGCTTGCTGTTGAACCATTTTTAGCTTCAGCTTCTTATCTGCAGCATGGTAATAAGAGTTATCTTTGTGGTTATTGCAAGGACAGATAGAAATTTATGTGAAGAGATGGGCATATCACCAGTAGCCAAGAAATGGTTGCTATTATAATTATTCCTGTTCCCCATCATCTTATAAAGGGACTAAAGTAATTTAGTCATCCTGGCAAAGGAGCTATTTTTAATCAGAGATAATAAAAATTTGAAATTCTTTTATCTTTATCAAAATCTAAAAAAGGAAGACTGCCTGACTTTCTGTTGTGACATGATTACATGCTTTAGTGTAACTTATTGATATAGATATAACCATAGTTAATCATAAGATAGACAGAACTCAACAAATAAGCAAAAGTTGGCTTACAGCCAAAGTGATTTTCTTGTCCACTACAAATTAGAAGTATAGAGATCAGTGCTAGAAGCAGACCCACTCACAGCGGCAAGAAGTAACAGTTATTACTGTGGCGGAAAAGCTATAAAAAGCAAATATAAAAACTGAGAAAAGCACAGTAGTAAAAGATCGTAACCATTGAGGCCATTACTCTACAGGCAACCATGACCCAAGTCATCAAGAAAAGAGTGAAATTGGGTTCATTGTTTTTGGCTTAAGGAAGAGAATTGTGCAATATAGTTTAGAAAGATTTCCATCTGCAAGTTTCTTTTTATGTTAACACTTAAAGGAGTAAACATTGGTTGAATAGAAAATTTACTAAATCAAACATCTAATTCCTTGCTGAGGCCGAGTAAATGGGTTTCTCGTTTACATGTTCTGGGCCTGTTTAAAAAGCAAAGCAAGCTGAGTTTTTGAAGTCATGCTGTAATCCTCACCCTAAAAAAAGTCTATTGTAACATTGTCTTAAATTTCTTTAGTATAATAGTATTATCTTTTCTGTGTATTCTATATAAGAATAAAAATTTTATTTTTCACCTAATATTTTCCATATTATAGATTCTTTCTTTCTCATAATTTGCTTGACAGTTTTGCCCAGCCCTTATTTCAACAGTGTTTGGGTTTCTACTATATGGCAAGTCAGGAAGAAGGTAATATCACTGGGCTGTGTAATTAATGCTTAGCCCACTGCATAGTGTTGGCTACCATGAGCCCCTCACCATGAGAAGGTGGCATAAAACATATGAAATGACTACTTGGTATAGTTTTTTGCTCTCGAGGAATTTATAATTGTGCATAAGTTCCAAGAATTGCATAAATTCTTTCCTCATCAAATTAGATAACCAACAAACTCCCTAGATGGACCACAGTTACGTGCCCCTCACAGAAAAGCATTCACTAAGACCTTGACTTATTAGAGAGAGATTTTTAAGTGACCATGTGAACAATACTTCTTCATTTGTTTTCTCACATTTATTAAAGGCATTATGCATTATTTTGTTCCATATACCCTTTAGAAAACGTATTTAATACCAGAAAAAAACATTTTATGTCTTGGAGTCTTGGTATAATTACTTCCAAAAGAAAGTAGGAATTATATAACTCAGTATGTCGATTGTGAGAGCTAACATCTCTGGGATTGTTAGCTCTTAAGATTTACATATATGCTTCTCCTTTTCATGGTTTGGTTTTCTATTTCTTCTTTTGTAGCCTTATTTAATGAATGCCTTTTACTCTAAGCTTACTTAGTCTCATTTTAGAAGAATATAGGATTGAAAACTAAAATAAAAATGATAGAGCAATTTAAGAGTGTCTGTAAAAATACTCATTGGGCTCTAATCAGGGGTCTGCATTCATAGTCGTCTGTGCCTTTGAGCACATTACGGGGTAACATCTCCAATGTTTTGAAGCATAATGCACAGTGTTCTTCTTGAAGGGCTATAATAGTGATCTTTGCCGCTCCTCCACCATGCCCCAATAGCATTATGATAAAAACATTTTTCTCTATTAGTGGTTGGTTAGAAAGTCCTTCTGTGTCGTTGCTGAATATCATTAGGTGTTTAAATGGCTGTTGTCTGTAATCATACCATCATTTCAGTTTGTGTAGCACATTTTTCCCTCATAATTGCTTAAAGGCCTTCACATAAAGCTGTGAACACCAGCATTCATTCATTCTGCAGTGGGGAGTTGGAAAGGGGAAGATCAAGCTAAAATAGTCATGGAAGAGGTAGACCTTTTAAAGGATGGGAGGATTTGGTTTGTCATTGACTGAGACTTAAGCCTGAAGGAGAATCCAAAAGAAATATGATAGAAGTGCAACTTTAAACCTAGGAAAGGAAGGTGAATGTGTATTATATCTATTTTCTGGTATGCAGCTGTGTGTGTCAATGTGGAAAGAATTAACATTTCAAATGTGGTTGAGTTATTGGAGCATGTAAATTAATGCCAAAGAGCCAAGTTTACATTATTTTGTTTGGTTTTACTTAATTACTAATTACATAATTACTTTCTATATATTGAGATCATGAAACATAAGCTTTTAGTTCTGCCTATTTGTTTTTGGTATCCTAATTTGTTTTGTTTTAATTATGTGAATCATAATTATAGAAAAAATTCTAATGTTCTTCATTGACAGTAAATGCTATCATTAAATACACAGTTTTTATACAGTAACAGCCTGTCCCATGGAGAGCTATCTCCTTTTTTATTTATAGTATATTGAGGTTATTATGTTTTCTTAGATTTATTGTCTGGAACTCATCAGATTAAGTCTTAGCAAATCATGGTAATTTAAAATAATCCGTAAATACATTAATATCATAGGTGTGCAATTATTTTTGCTGAACTACCATGGCTAAACATATCAAACTAGATGATTCTCAAACTTAAAATGTTTAGCCTCTTACCAATATAGGCATTTCAGCTATGTATTTCTGAAATATTACTTGTATAATTCTGCCTGATTTGTCAGTGAAATAAATCTTTGCAAGTTTATTTCCTTACAAATTTTGGGAGCCCAAAATCTCAAGGACTAGGAGAGGAAGTTTCCAGCTTCGTAGAAAACTGAATGCCATTTGGTCATTTATTTATTCACTCATTCATCAAATATATATGAAGCACCTACAGTGAATTATTGTAACTGCAGGGAACATGAGGTAGATGGAGACAGGTGCTGCCCTTAAGGAGCCTGCATTGTTACAGGGAAGGAACCCTGTATATACACAATTGTGCTACAGTGTATTGTAAGTACTATAAAGAAGCATGTGCAAGGCACAGTGTGGACCCACAGGCGGGGGTAATCTACAAACTGGGTGCCTTGGTCCAGTGGCTGCTCTCTGGCTTATGTGATGTTTCTTTCATCCTTCCTCTCGGTTGCCTGAGTTAGGCAAGGAGAGAGTTAGAGAAAATCAGCTTTAATTGAGGAGCAATTTAAAGGCAGGACCAAGGGGTGCTCAGGGCAAAAGTTCCCTGAGTCCGATGCAGCCAAGACTCTCTGAGCTCCCTTAGCTGAGACTTATTGTGGGAAGGGGGTCACCTCTTCCTTTTAATTACTTTAGTAATGATGTTTGTTCTCACTGATTATATTTACTCCTGCGTTTTAAACTTTATAAGCTCAGAGACTGCATTTGTTTTGTTTTTTTTTTACCAAGGACTTCAAGAATCAAGTTTGTGTTGGGTACAGGGGCACTTAACACAGTACAGATTTTTGGATGGCTTAGCTATACGGCTCTTTTTAGCTACGTGCCAGCACTTGAGTACTGTGAGAGCATTTCTTAAGATACGGTGCTGAGGTAGATGAAATGAAGGGAAAAAATAACAAAGGAAAGGGTGCTTTTTTTTTCTTTTTTACTCAGAAAGACTGGAGGAAAGCAAATGGTTGGAAGGTAGAAATAGCTGGGAGGTAGCTATTGTTAAAACATGCAGGATAATTCATTAGGTTGAAAGTGCCTGTGGATCAGAAATGTTAAGATTAGGGATACTCTAGTCAGATTGAGTGTCTCAGAACGCCACCTACAGCCTGGCAATGACAAATGACTTTCTACTTGGTTTGAATCTACCCATAGATTACATTAAAGATCTTGGTAATATGTAGAATCTTTTGTATATATTTAGGTTGAATTAAGCTCGTCTTTCATATGATTTACTCCTAATTAATTCTCAGTTTTTCATTGTAATGTCCTTAGTCTCTAATTTAAAAACTTATAGATAAGAGTTGAGTTTTGCTAAATCTATATAGAAATACAGGTCATTCTGAGGGTCAAAATTGTGTTAGTATGTTATTTGTCAAATTAGAAGCTGTTGTTTTACTATTATCTGTTACTATGCCCGGTCATTCACATGTCTTAAAAGTGAAACACCACAATTGCCTATTGCAGTGGACGTGGTACACTACGGGTTCATTAATGATCACTCTTCGTCTCTGGCTTTTCAGATTGACTTAATAATGCACAGATTTGAAGTAAAAAAAATTAGTTTCATTATTCTCCAAAGCATGTGAGCTCATTTCATTGACCTTTTTGTAACTAGATGCTTTCTGATGCAGCACCTGGAAAACTGAGAATTGTCCATGGAGATGTGTTGACATTTAAGGTAGAAAGGGCGTTTCCAGAAAGTCTTAAAAGACAATGGGAGGATGGTAAGTGACTTGGGGTTGGTTTTCTTATTTTCTTTTGTAATTATTTTTATTAAAAATATTTATATTATTTGTTACATATTATAAATGTTTGTCATATATTTGTCTTAAAAATTGTCTGAACAGAATTAAATAGATATTGTGCATTGTAATTTTTTTCTGCTTTTCTACTTTCTTCTGAAGTATAAAATCTAATTACTTTTTCTTAATTCTAATTTGTCTTATATTTTTTAAATGTTTTGGGTTCTGTTCAAATAAACTTGTCGTTTTTATGATACCATATAAGGATAGGCTGAACTCTGAAGTGTTACTTTTTCCGAATGGTGAGATAAGAAGTGTTTTAGTAAACTAAGCCACATTCAAGCCTTTCTTCTAACTTTATTTCCGTTGTCTTTCGCCTTCAATGACCAACCAAGGCACTCTTCATTCATGGACAGTGTTTATTGGTAACCTGCTATGTGCCAGCTCTTTGGAATACTTAGATAAATAGGGTATGTTTCTTGCCTATAAAACCCCTCAGAACAAGTGGAGGAGTGATTCTGGTGCACCCCCATGTAGCTGCCACCGGGTCTCTGGCCTCTCCACAGCCGGGCTCCTTCTGAGTGGTTGGTGCTGCCCGTCTCCACCTTCCAACATGCCATTCTCTTCTTAGCACGATGCTTTCAGGTTTCCGCCCCCGCCCCAGCCACGCTTGAGTCACAGTGACATCCTAATTGCCTGTTTCAAACCTTAGAGTTTTCCAGCATTCATTTGACTGCTGACTGCTCTCTTCTGGAAGATTTCTCTACTCCTGTCTTCTCTGATACCAGGCCCTCCTATTTTTCCTTCTACTTTGGTGTGAACTTTCTCTGAGTATTCTTTGCTGGTGGTTATTTTTCCAGCCACCTCTTACATGCTGTTTCTGAGATTTTTCTTTTGAGGGTTTTTCTCTCTTCATGCTACAGATTACCAGATTACCCCACCCTATGGTATCACTTACTGCCTCTATACTACAGACACTTACATCTTTATATCCAGCCTGTATCCCCTTCCTGGGCATCTGACCCTCTGACAGTGTCATCTGGGTGCTTCCATAGGCACTTTGACCTCATGTGCAAGGCAAATTATCTTTTCTCTCAAACCAACTCTTTTTCATATTTTTCCTAAGCCAAAACCTGAGGACTTTCACTGACTGAACAGTAATTAGGTAGAATTTTTTCCTTAATAATTCAAAGCTGATTGTAAGAGAACATTGCTTTTGAAGAGTAAATGGACTGAAAAATACTCAGCCATGTCTTTTCATATATTTTTGTTTGATGCTCTTAATATCCAATTTGATTTTACTCTTAACTAAAATTGTATTCAGAATATATTGATGAAATCATTCCAAGTTGTTTTTTCTCCTGCCAACCAGATCCTCCAAATGTACATATTATCGGAAATCTGCCTTTTAGTGTATCAACTCCACTGATTATCAAGTGGCTTGAAAATGTTTCTCGTAGAGATGGACCTTTTGCTTATGGCAGAACCCAGATGACATTGACTTTTCAAAAGGAAGTGGCAGAGGTAAGTTTCAACTTTCTCTGGCTATTTTATCACATCATCAAATTCCAAAACAAAATAATACTGCATTTTTATCACAGACTGTTTTCTAAGTTAATACTCCATTGCACACACAGAAAAACCCAACAACAGCTCAACCAAAAGTTAAACATGTAATGAGGATGACAGATGTAATTCCTGTAAGCTCTTCATGGAGAACATGGTTGGCATGCTGTCAGCCAAGAAGGCAGTGTAGTAAATACAAGATGCAATGGCCATAGAACAGTTAGAGAAAGACAAAACTGTGGGGTGTTAGTGATACATCAATACATAGGGAGTGGCATGTGATATATTAAAATTGATATGTTGAACTTAGTAAGAATGTGATAATCAATTTGGAGCTGAGAAAGGGAAGGGGGTTGGTGTCTCATTATTCAATATATAGACTCTCACTTAATCCCCCACCTCAGCTGTGCCTGCTATGCCTGCATTCCCATGGCAGGAGTGTTCTAGGTTCACTCTAGAAAGGAAACCTACAGGGTAGGCAAGGGCAATTTTTGAGCTGCAGAGGTTTAAAGGGGATCTGCAGACTGTAAGTGTTTTTAAAAAAATTTTATTATGACATGTAAATACAAAAGAGTGTATAGTGTATATGTATGGCTTAATAAAAAGAACACTTGAATCCCCACCACCCGAGTCAAGCTAATAATTAAATTACCCACATCTTTGACACCCTCTTGTATGCCTCATTCTGATTGCATCTCCACTCCCTCATCCACTACCAAGGTAATCAATACCGTGAATTTGGGACTTATTATTCCCTGCATAGTTTATCACATAGATTCTTTTCTGTAAAATGAATATACCTTAGTTTTGTCCATTTTTGAATTTCATACGAATGGATTCATATGGTATGTATTCTTTTTATCCTGATTCGCTCATGGTGCTCATGGCTGTAGTTTATTTGTATAGCTATATGCTGCTCACTCTTTGTATCATAATTTATCCATTCTCCTGTTTTGGGACCCTGAATTGGGTTCAGTGTTTTGTTACTACAAGCAAAACTGTCATGAACATTCTTATATTTATGTCAGCTGGAGCACATAGGCAAGATTTCTGTAGGGTGTATACCCGGAAGTGGCAATGCTGGATCATAAGGTCTGCAAATCTTCACCCTTGCTAGATAATGCTAAATGGTTCTCTAGTCATTATACATTTTTATATTCCCACCAACAGCGTCTGTGAGTTCGTTTTGCTCCATATCCTTGCCAGTAGTTGCTATTACCAAACTTATACATTTTTGTTAATCTGGAGAAAATGCTGTGTCATTGTGGTTGTATTTTGTCTTTTGCTGATTTTTAATGAAATTGAACACCATTTTGCATGTTTATTGGCCTTTTGGATAACTAACCTCTTTTCTGTGACGTGCTTGTCTTTTACCCATTTTTCTGTTGGGTTGCTTGTCTTTTTCTCATTGATTTGGAGGAGTTCTTACATATTCTTCATACCACTTCTTTATTAATTAAATGTGTTGCCAATTTCTTCTTCCACTCTGTGGCATGTTATTATTGTCTTTTTACAATTTTAAATTTATAGTTAGTGCTTCTTGTGTCTTTTTGAAGAAATCCTTTTATATCCTTAGATCATGAACATCATCTTCTGTGTTATCTTGTAGAAGCTTTACTGTTTTACCTTTCACATTTATATGTATAATCCACTTGGGATTGATTTTTGTGGATGGTTGAAGTAGAAACCGATTTTGCTATTTTTAACATATGATCCCAGTTAACCCAGCACCATCTATTGAAAAATCTGCCCTTCATTGACCTCTGTCTACACCTCGGACATAATGACAAATCCTGTATAAGCATTGGTCTGATTAGAGACACCAACAAGAAAGATGGTGTGAAATCTGGGAAACAGAAGGCCCAATACAGCAGATAGAGGAGAGAATCCTCAGGAAGAATATTTGGTTCACATCAGAGCAGATCAAGAATTTCATAAAATACCTATCATGCTGCAGCCTGAGAATGGCCTCCAAGGCTATAAGCTGGGCAGTCATAAGGCGTACCTTCTTTCCCTTCTGTCACTGATCACAGTCCCACACTGCCTGTTGTCCAGTTTATGAAAACTCTTTTCATGTATTTTATTTAGCTTCATAGTTGTTTCTGTAAAAAACCTTTTTTGTTTTGTTTTGTTTTTTGTTTTTTTTTGAGGAAGATCAGCCCTGAGCTAACATCTGATGCCAATCCTCCTCTTTTTTTTGCTGAGGAAGATTGGCCCTGGGCTAACATCCGTGCCCATCTTCCTCCACTTTATATGGGACGCCGCCACAGCATGGCGTGGCAAGTGGTGACAAGTGGTGCGTTGGTGCGCGCCCAGGATCCGAACCTGCGAACCCAGGGGCCACCAAAGCGGAGCGTGCGAACTTAACCGCTGCGCCACCAGGCCGGCCCTGTAAAAAAGTTTTTAGTATCAGAATTCCTTTGAGAGTGGACTATATAACTACATTAGTTCAATTCTTTAGATGCCTTGTTTTCAAATAATAAATGAGTGTGTCGTAAGAATTTTTTTTCTTAGACCCATCCCTCTCTCTTTACCTGTGCTCTCCTTTAGAGCTGTGGTTCTCATGGAGCGATTTGCCCCACCCACCCCTTGGGATATTTTTGGTTGTCACAAGTGGGAGGTGCTTCTGGTGTTTAGTGGATAGATGTTAGGGATGCTGGTAAACATCCTTCTGTGCACAGGACAGCCTCCAATAACAAAGAATTACTCAGCATTGACCAGCCCAAAATGTCAGTAATGCTGAGGCTGAGAAACTTTGCTTTGGAATGTTTGGCTATAAAATCCATCACAAAAATGTAGGACCTTTGTGTGTTCGTTAGGGACTCCAAGATGACATCCCCACTTTCCTAAACTCCTTATCATTTCCTGCTCATAAATCTGTTCATTCTCTTCTGTTGGTTTGAATTGAGACCATGCTAATAGTTTTCTTTGTTGGTTTTCTCAACCTTTAGATTTGTCCTTGGGTTTTTTTCCTAGCTGACATGATTATTATGGTATTTCTGTTCTTGAATAACACAATAGACATGCAAAAACTATGTACTCTAATTTTTTGGGGGAAAGAGCAAAGGAACAGAGGCTTGAGAGGTGGAGTAATATTTTCAGTGACTCAGAATGTCAGTGTGGTTATTAATAATAGTGTTTCTTCATCTTCACCATATGCAATTATTTTTCTTTAACAAAAACAGTTGATTTTAATATGAATATTGTGCCAAGTTTATATTGAGTCTGTAATTTGTGGAAGGCTTTAGAGTATGGGTAACACTGGTCCTCTGACTGATTTTCACACTTTGCAAGTGAAGTTTCCATGGGAGAATATATAGCATCATTTTCTTATATACCCTCTCTTTGCTCTTGACACTGTCCTATTTGTAATTTTGTGTTTTAGCCACAGAAAGCACTTTTAAATAAACATTTTCTTTGCTTGGCTTTGTGAGTTACAAAACAGAAATAAATGAGCACAGTGCCCTTATTCTTTTCTCTCTAGGACTCCAGGGTCTGAGTGTAAGAATTCAGCTCACACACATTAAGGGCTGTATAGACAGTATAAAGTTACAGCTCATAAAATAGAATCAGACTGTGTAGCAATAACGAGACCTTAGCAAATCTCATCTAACCTCATTTTATAGATGATGAAACTGAGGCTCAGAGTAGTTTAATGTCTTCCAAAAGGTCATGGAGCTATTTACAGAGAAAGCTGAACTTGAACACAGGTCATATGTTTTCTGCTGAAGTCATGATGTTCAAGTTCTTCCTGTGACTGGACCTCTGGACTTTTCTTTCTGGGTCCAGCATCTGCCTCCTTATCTCCTCCCATCTCCAGGGGACCCTGGCTGTTTAGTGGTCACATCCCTAGCAGGGAGGGAGTCACCTCTTCATTAATTGTGTAGTTCTCATTGTCCTTGATGTTTGGCTGTGTAGCTTCTCAAGTATAAGCCTATTTTTTCTACTTAAAATTATTTTAAATGAATAAGAAAAAAAAATAACACTGCCCTTGTGAATTCTTTGACCCCTTGTTTTTCTTACACTCAGTCAGAATGCTTTTAAAAAGCTCCAGGGTTAGAGGTTTCCTTTTACTGAAAAATTAACTGATTTGGTTTCCTGGCCTTTTGCTGTTCAAATCATCTATCTGGTAATGGAGTTTGAATTTTCATAGCTTTACCTATAATAATATGTATCACAGAAGTACCAATTCATGTTTGAATGGTTGATCGACCATTTAACTCCTATGCTAGCTTTTAATGAAATTTTTCACAGAGCTTTCTGGTTTGTGGCTGGAATTTTTCTTTAATAAGTTAGGGCAGGTGTGTGTGCTGCTTTCTTCTAAATTAAAACATAGGATTCACGTGTTTTCATCTCCACACCCTGGGTGTATTTGCTACAAAGATTGGGTGGGTTAAGTTAAGGGGTCAGGACACCCCCTCCCCTGGCAGGGCTGGATGCATAGTGCTGTAAGTGAAATATTCTTAAACGTGTCTTTATATCAAATTAGCTTACCCACCATGCCTCACTACTTTGCTTTTTGGTTAAAGTGATTTTTAAATTCTCTCGTGAATTCATCAGTGGAAACATACCTTTCAGATGTCAAGTAAAAAATTGGAAGAAAATCCAGGGTGAAATAGCAAGTTTTAAAATCTTGACATTTCTTTTGGTTTATTTTCTAATTTTGTGATTATGTTCATGGTAGATTTTAGTTTTACACAGCTGCTTTGAATTGTGCCAGGTTGCACAATGCATTTTGAATTTTTGCATTTTATGCCAGTGGTAAAATTAAGCTCCTTTTTTTATTTAGGAAGAACCAGAAATATTTTTGACCGTTTGACCCATAAGATTATTCTTTAACCTAAATCTATACTTCCACTGTTTGTCTTTACGTTTTTGATATTTGCTTGAGAATATATATATTTCTTGGTTTTACATTTTAGTAGGGAAGAGTTTATTTTGTCATATATACTCTAGCAATTCATTACTTATCTTAAACTTAACTTCCCAATAATTTCAACTCTCCAAATACAGACAAGAGCCAGATAATTTAAAATAAAAAGAGATAAGGTGAGGGGTGGCTTCTGAGTAACAAAATAGATGCTACAAAATCTGCAGTGAACTTTGCCCCTAGGAAATTTTCCCAGCAGCTCAGATTAAAACCTGTTTTTTAATCTTACTTAAGGCAAATCTCTTATAAGCCAAGTTATGTGGTTTTCATGCCCACAGCAGGTTAGAAGCAGCAACATAAAAGGGACAACTGGAGGTTGGCACATGACAGTGAAGCAGGAAAGAGAAAACCCAGCACAGTAAACACAAATCAAAAAGTGCTGCGTCTGTGTTTAACAGAGAGGTACGCCCCGGTGTACCAGCTCCAGGACTATCCCAGTCATCGTTGGTGTTTGTAACGTTGACCCTGTATCTTTCAGAAGAGGTTTAGAATGTCTAGTGAGCTCTCAGAACACAGAGAAGCAGGATGCATTTTACAAAGATAAGTATGCCTAATTGTTTTAACCCACCACTTAGCTTGGTCCAATCTTAACATAGTGCCATGTTTTTCATAGCTTTTTTTAAGAAATAAAATATTGTAGATATGTTTGGAGCCCTCTTCTATCCCCTTTCTTTTCTTCCTGTGAGTTGTACTGTTTTAAAATTGATATTCATTATTCGTTCCTGTGCACGTGTTTTAGTTTCACTACAGTTATAGATATTTGCACACACACACACACACACGGGTAAACAATAAGAAGTAATCTTTTGAAGTTTTTCTACAAAGGGAGTCATGTTGTATGTATTTTATGCCACTTTATTATTTTTGGGATCTATGTTGGTAACCCTTGTTATTCATTTTAACTATTATTTAGTATTCCATTGTCAAAATTGCCACTTATTCATTCACCTGTTGATAGACCTTTATGTCTTCTACTTTTTTTGATACTACACACAGTGTTGCAGTGAACATTCTGATGCACATCTCCTTGTGAAGTATGTAAACTGTTCTCTAGGATATAGTCCTAGAGGGAGACAGGAAAGACCAGAAGGGTTGACTCAGCTTCAGCTGTACTGTGTATATTACCAAATTGTGGTCCAAAGTGCTTGCACCGATTTCCCTCCCGCTAGCAGTGTGTGAGAGGTCCTGTTGCCCACGTACTTGCCATTACTAGGTTCTGTTGTTTGAATTTTGTTCATTTTATGGATATGAACTTGTATCTCATTATGGCTTTAATTTGCATGTCCCTAATTTGTAATGTGGTTGAGCATAGTTTATGATTATGGTTCATTTGTGTTGCTCTTATATTTCTTACCATATTGTCTGTTAGTTATTTATCTTTTGGTTATTGATCTGTAGGAGTTTCCTCTATATTCTGAACACCAGTCCTTTGTCGGGTACATGAGGTTCAAATATCTTCTCTCAGTCTGTGACTTATCTTTATAGTATTTTTATTATACAGAAGTTTTTAGTTTTAATAAAACAAAATATATCAGTCTTTTCTTTTGTGGCTTCTGCTTTTGCATCTCTAAGAAATTTTTCCCTATCATAGAGTCATAAATATTTACTTATAAAAATTTTAAAGTTTTACTTTTCACTTACTGTTAATTCACTTGGAATTTATTGTTGGTTATGGTACAAGATAGGGACCTACTTTTTCTTCCTGTAGATACCTACTTATACCAGTATCACTTATTATGATCCATCCTTCTCCCATTAGCAGTTGCATTTATGAGTTAATTTGAATATACCTAACTTTAAAATAAAAGTGTTTGCGTGCTTAAAAGAATAAATTCGTAGTTTTTTGCAAAAATCAGTTGTCAAAAACAGCCAATTCTCCAAGAGTTCTGAATATTCAAGGTTTTATTCCATTAAAAAAAGAAAAGCACACCATTGAAAATGTTCATTCATATATTGGGGTAATTCATAAAATTAAATATTTAAGCATCTTTAGTTCATCATTATGCTTGCTAATTTCTTCATTCTTCAAATGTTTATCGATTACTTGTTTCATATAGGACCTTCTTCTACAGAGTATAACAGTGGTTTGAAAATCCCCAACAGTCAGCGGTAGGGATGTTTTCTTATTTGATTTTTTGAGTGCGTTATATATGATATAACTCACACTTCTTATTAGGTGTACCTCAATTAATATTGCAGGAAAACGTTCCCTGTGCTGACTCCATATCATGTCATATAGCCTATGCTTTTAAAATTTGCCTCAAAAAAATCTATCTAGTGTTCATAGATAATAGAATGGAGCCAACATTGGCTGATCCATTGACTGATCAGACTGGAGTAATTATTTGCTAAAATTTCTTTTTGTCCTTCCGTAGAGACTTACAGCCACTACAGGAAGCAAACAGCGTAGTCGCCTTTCCATCATGGCCCAATACCTCTGCAACGTGCAGCACATCCTCACAATTCCGGGTCGGGCTTTTGTCCCCAAACCAGAGGTGAGTTTCTATTTGTTTTAGTATACCAGAATTAGGATTTTAATTGTAATCTTTGCTTCTCCGCGAATGTGTCATAGGAAATTATCTCTCAGATCTGATCTTTATCTTTCTGCGAACTGTACTGTAACTTTTTCTTTACATTTCCTGTATGAGAACCATAAGTTACATGGTTACCCAGTCCTCAAAAAAAAAAATAGGTATTTATTTGTGATTTCTGATAGAGACTTCTAACTAAAGTTACATCGAACATTATTTATTTATTTTTATTGAAATATATTTGACATATAACATTGTGTAAATTTAAGGTGTACAACACGTTCATTTGGTAGATTTATATATTGTAATATGATTGCCATTGTAGTGATGATTAGCATCTGTATCATATTATATAATTATTCTTTCTTTTTAGTAGTTGGAGTAATTAAGGTCTAGTCTCTTAGCAAGTTTTATTATAATACAATGTTGTTTATATTCATTGTACTGTGCATTATATCTCTAGAGCATATTTACTGCTCGTTGTAGGTTCGTACCCTTAAACAACATCTGCCCTGTCCTCTCAACCCCCGTCCCTGGTAACCACCATTTTATTGTTTTTACAAATTTGGCTTCTTAAAATTCCGCATATAAGTAATCCATTGTATATATGTGCCACATTTTCTTTATCCATTCGTCTATCCATGGACACTTATGTTGTTTTCATATCTTGGCTGTTGTAGATAATGCTGCAGTGAACATGGGGGTGCAGATATCTTTTTGGGGTAGTGTTTTCATTTTCTTTGGATAAATACCCAGAAGTGGAATTGCTGGATCATATGGTAGATTTATTTTTAATTTTTTGAGGCACCTCCATATCATTTTCCATAGTGACTGCACCAAGTTACATTCACATCAACAGTGCACAAGGGTTTCCTTTTCTCCACATCCACACCAACACTTGTTACCTCTTGTCTTCTTATTGATGACCATTCTAACAGGTGTGAGGTGATATCTCATTGTGGTTTTGATTTGCATTTCTTTGATGATTAGTGATGTCAAGCATCTGTTCATGTACCTGTTGGCCCTTTAGATGTCTTTTTGGAAAAATGTCTATTTAGTTCTTCTGTTCATTTTTTAATTGGATTGTTTGGTTTTTTTGTTATTCAGTTTTATGAGGTTTTTTTTATATTTTGGATATTAACCCCTTATCCCATCTCTGATTTGCAAAAATTTTCTCTCATTCTGTAGGTTGCCTTTTCATTTTGTTGTTTCTTTTGCTGTACAAAAGCTTTTAAATTTAAAGTAGTCCCTTTTGTTCTTTGTGCTTTTGTTTTCATATCCAAAAAATCATTGCCAAGACCAATGTTAAGGAAATTCTTCCCTATGTTTTTTTCTGGGGGTTTTATAGTATCAAATCCTTTGTTTAGTCTTTGATCCATTTCGAGTTAATTTTTCTGGGTGGTGTAAGATAGGGGTCCAATTTCATTGCTCTGCATGTGTTCATCCAATTTTCCCAACACCATTTGTTGAAGAAACTGTCATTTCCCCATTGGGTGCTCTTGGCTCCCTTGTCAAATGTTAGTTGATCATATAAGCAAGGGTTTATTTCTGGGCTATCAATTCTGTTCCATTGGTCTATGTGTCTGTTTTTGTGCCAGTACTATACTGTTTTTATTACTGTAGCTTTGTAGTATAGTTTGAAATCAGGAAGTATGATTCCTCCAGCTTCGTTCTTTTTCCTCAGGATAACTTTGCCTATTGGGGGACTTTTGTGATCCCATCCAAATTTTTGGGATTGTTTTTTCTATTTCTCTGAAGAATGCCATTGGTATTTTGATGGGGATTGCATTGAATCTATAGATGACTTTGGGTAGTATGGACATTTTAACAATGTTAATTCTTCCAACCCATGAACATAGGACGTCTTTCCACTTGTTTGTCTCTTCTTCAGTTTCTTTCAGCAAAGTCTTGTAGTTTTCATTGTACAGATCTTCCACTTCCTTGGTTAAATTTATTCCTAAGTATTGTTTTTGATGCTATTGTGAATGGGATAGTTTTCTGTATTTGTTTTTTAGATGTTTCATCCTTAGTGTATAGAAATGCAACTGATTTCTGTATGTTGATTTTGTATCCTGCAGCTTTACTGAAATTGTTGATTATAGTCCAACAGTTTTTTGGTTGAGTCTTTGGGATTTCTATATACAGAATCCTATCATCTGCAAATAGTGGCAAATTTGCTTCTTCCTTCTCGATTTGGATGCCTTTTCTTTTTCTTGCCTAATTGGTTTAACTAGAACCTCCAGCTCTATGGTGAATAAGAGTGGTGAGAGTGGGCACCTTTTCTTGTTCTTGATCTTAGAAGAAAAGCTTTCAGTTTTTCTCCATTGAGTATAATGTTAGGTGTGGGTTTGTTGTATATGGTCTTTATTGTGTTGAGCTATGTTCCTGGTATACCCAGTCTGCTGAGTGTTTTTGTCATGAAAGGATGTTTTATTTTGTCAAATACTTTTTCTGCGTCTATTGAGACGATCATGTGATTTTTATCTTTCATTTTATTAATGTGATGTATTATATTTATTGATTTGTTGAACCATCATTGCATCCCAGGGATAAATCCCAGTTGGTCACAGTGTATAATCCTTTTTTTGTGTTCTTGAATTCAGTTTGCTAATATTTTGTTGAGAATTTTTGCATCAGAATATTGGTCTGTCATTTTCTTTTCATGTGGTATCCTTATCTGGCCTCATAGAATGAATTTGGAACTATTCCCTCCTCCTCAATTTTTTGGAAGAGTTTGAGAAGGATTGGTGTTAATTTTCTTTCTAACGTTTGGTAGAATTTACAAGTGAAGTCATCTGGTCCTGAGGTTTTCTCTGTTGGGAGGTTTTTGATTGCTGGTTCAATCTCTTTGCTGGTTATTTGTCTGTTCAGATTTTCTGTTTCTTCCTAATTCAGTCTTGGTAGGTTGTGTGTTTCTAGAAATTTGTCAGTTTCTTCTAGGCTGTCTAATTTGTTGGCACATAAATGTTCATAATAATCTCTTATGATTCTGTATATTTCTGTAGTATCAGTTGTAATGTCTCCTTTTTCGTTTCTAATTTTATTTGCGTCTCCTCTCTTTTTTTCTTAGTCTGACTCAAAGTTTGTCAATTTTATTTATCTTTTTGAAGAACCAGCTTTTAGTTTTGTTGATCCTTTCTATTGTTTTTCTGGTCTCTATTTCATTTATTTCTGCTGTGATCTTTATTATTTCCTTCTTTCTGCTAACTTTGTTCTTCTTTTTCTAGTTCCCTGAGGTGTAAACAAAGTTAGGTTGTTTATTCAATATCTTTTTTTAAAATGTAGGTGTTTATTGCTATAAGTGTCCCTCTTAGAACTGCTCTTGCTGTATTCCATAGGTTTTGATGTGTTGTATTTCCATTTGTTTTGAGATAATTTTTTATTTCCCTGTTGATTTCTTCTTTGACCCATTGGTTTGTTCAATAGTGTGTTGTTTAGTTTCCATATATTTTTAGATTTTCTAGTTTTCTTCTTGTTGATTTCTAGTTTCATACCATTGTGGTCAGAAAAAATAGTTGGCATGATTTCAATCTTAAATTTGCTGAGATTTGTTTTGTGCCCTGTTATATGATCTATCCTGGAAAATGTTCCATGTGCACTCAGGAAAAATGTATATTCTCTTGCTGTTGGATGGAATGTTCTATATATGTCTGTTAAGTCCATCTGTTCTAGAGTGTGGTTTATTTCCAGTGTTTTCTTGTTGATTTTCTGTCTAGATGATCTATCCATTGCTGACAGTGGGGTATTAAAGTTCTCTGCTATTACTGTATTATTGTCTTTTTCTCCTTTTAGATCTGTTAGTATTTGCTTAATATATTTCAGTTCTCCAAAGTTGGGTGCATATATAATTTACAATTGTTATATTTATATATAAATATATAGGGGCCGGCCTGGTGGTGCAAGTGGTTAGTGCGCACGCTCCGCTGCGGCGGCCCGGGGTTCGCCGGTTCAGATCCCGGGTGCGCAATGACACACCACTTGTCAGGCCAAGCTGTGGTGGCGTCCCATATAAAGTGAAGGAAGATGGGCATGGATGTTAGCCCAGGGCCGGTCTTCCTCAGCAAAAAGAGGAGGACTGGCAGATGTTAGCTCAGGGACGATCTTCCTCACAAAAAATAAAAAAGTGATAAAAATAAATAAATATATATAAATAACCATTTACAATTGTTATATCTTCTTGATGTATTGACTCTTTTATCATTATATAATCACCTACTTGGTCTCTTATCGTTTTTGGCTTGAAGTCTTTTTTGTCTGATGTGAGTATGGTTATACCTGCTTTCTTTGGTTTCCAGTTGCGTGGAATATCCTCTTCTATCCCTTCACTTTGAGCCTGTGTGTGTCTTTAGAGCTGAAATGAGTTTCCTGTAGGAGCATATAGTTGGGTCTTGTTTTTTACCTATCCAGCGACTCTGTGCCTTTTGATTGCTGAATTCAGTCCATTTATATTTAAAGTGATTATTGATATGTGATGATTTACTGTTGCCATCTTATCATTGGCCTTCTGGTTGTTTTGTGTCTCCATTGTTTCTTTTTTTCTGTTTCTGTCTATCTTTTTTTGTTTTTTTTAATGCACATGGCACTTTTTTTTTTTTTTTTTTTTTTTTTTTTTTTTTTTTTGGGTGAGGGAGATCAGCCCTGAGCTAACATCTGTGCTAATCCTCCTCTTTTTGCCGAGGAAGACCGGCTCTGAGCTAACGTCTGTTGTCAATCCTCCTCCTTTTTTTTTTGTTTTCTTCCCCAAAGCCCCAGTAGATAGTTGTATGTCACAGTTGCACATCCTTCTAGTTGCTGTATGTGGGACGTGGCCTCAGCATGGCCAGAGAAGCGGTGCGTTGGTGCGCGCCCTGGATCCGAACCCCGGGCCGCCAGTAGCAGAGCGCGCGCACTTAACCGCTAAGCCACCGGGCCGGCCCTCTGTCTATCTTTCTTAAGTGGTGTTTTTCTGTGGTGGTTTGCTCAGTCTCCCCTTTTTCATCTTTTGTGACTCTACTCTAGATTTTTGCTTTCTGATTAACATGTGGTTTACATAAAACATCTCATAGATAAAATAGGCCTTTTTTTGCTGATAGCACCTTATCTTCATTTGCCTGTAGAGGTTCCACCCTTTTACTCCTCTTTTATAAAATTTGTGATGTCACGATTTACCTCTTTTTATACTATGAATTTGTTGAGAAATTATAGTAGCTATAGTTGTTTTTAATGCTCTTTTCCTTATGTCTTTATACTATAATTGAGTGGTTAACATCATTCTAATATAGAGTTACCATTTTCTAAGTGTGACTGTTTATTTTTCACCTTTGCCAGAGTATTGTGTACTTTCATTTGCTTTTGTTTCACTAATTAGCATCTTTATTTCAGCTTGAAGAACTACTATGAGCATTTTTTGCAAGGCAGGTCTAGTGGTGGTGACCTCCTCAGTTTTTGTTTGTCTGGGAAAGCCTTTATTTCGCTTTCACGTCTGAACGATAACTTTGCCAGGTAAAGTATTCTTGGCTGGCAGTTTTTATGTTTCAATACTTTGAATATATCATTCCACTTTCTTCTGGCCTATAGAGTTTCTACTGAGAAATCCACTGATAGACCCATGGGGGTTCCTTTGTAGGTCACTTTCTTTTTGTCCCCTGGCTGCCTGTAAGATTCTTTATCATTGATTTTTAACAGATGCATTATAATGTGTCTTGGAGAAGGTTTTTTTGCTTTGAGATAAGAGGGTGTTCTATCTTGGACTTGTGTGTCTCATTCCTTCCCCAGGTTTGGAAAGTTATCAGCTATTATTTCTCTATATATACTCTCTGCTCCCTTCTTCCTTAATAATTATTCTTATATTTGTTTTTCTCATCATACCTGAGAGCTCTCATAGAGTTTCTTCACTTTTTAAAAATCTTAGTTGTCTCTCCTTTTCTGAGTCATTTCTAAATTCCTGTCCTCCAAGTCACTAATTCTTTCTTTCATGTAATCTGCCCTATTTCCTAAGCTCTCTAGTGCATTCTTAATCTCATGCATTGAATTCTTCAGCTCTAGAATTTCTGTGTGGTTCTTTTTTAAAATTTCAATCTCTTTGATAAAGAACTCCTTCTGTTCATTAATTTTATTCCTGAGTTCATTGAGTTGCCTTTCTGAGTATACTTGTAGCTCACTGAATCTCTTTAAAACAGCCATTTTGAATTCTTCATCAGTTAGTTTGCAATATTCTGTGGCTTTGAGTTTGGTTGCTGGAGAATTACATTTTCTTTTTGTGCTGCCATATTACCATGATTTTCATAGTATGTGACGAAATGTGCCTCTGCCATCATTTGAAGTAGCATACATCTTTCTTAGTTGTTTACTTTGACTTTTAAAGTCCAACGGACTGGCAATTAGAAACCTTTCTTTTGTTTTCCAGAAGGTGGCACTTATAGCTCAAGTTTTTGGTTTCTCTTTACCTGAGTTGTCTCTGAGGCTGCACTGGGGAGTGGGTGTAAAAAAAGCGAGTGTAGTAAAAGCTGGTGGCAGAGTTGGGAGAGGTGTGGGCTTAGCTCCTGGGGCTTTGTGTGGTGCCCGTGGCCCGATAGGGTGATCCATGAGTGGCTACTCCTAGAGGTCCGTGGGTGGACCTCCTGCTGAAATCCTGAGTCAGAAAGCAGGGAACATGTTTTTTCAATGTACTTTGTTATTCCTGTCTGCCTCTTTGCTTTTCCTCTCCAACCCCCAGTCACGAGGTCCCTCCTCAGAAATCTGGGTGCTGCTGGAGAGAAACAGGTCCCTCCAGGTGCACCTCACGCAGCCAGGTGATCAGTCACTCACCACTTTTGATTTCCACCTCCTCTGTGAGGGAGGTCACCACTGTCACTGGTGAAAGCCCGGTTCATTGCAGTGTTGCCCTGGGGAGGGAGACCGACACCTTGAGTCCCTTTTCTGCCTCCAGACTTGTTACCGTCCTGCTCCAATGGCATGCCTGGTTCTCCCTCAGTCTGGCTGGACCTCCACAAATTCTCTATCACCCTTCTGCGTCCACCCTACTTTGCAATCTCCAGTTTCTCTTTTTCTTTTCGGTCGAGGCAGGTGAGGGTGGGGCAGGCTCATCACCTCCTTTGGATCCACAGCCCCATCCGAGGTCCTATGTACCTTTCTGAAGCACCGGTGGGTAGAAATCTCCTGGTTGTTCTGGTGTATGTGCAGAGGCACTTTTGTTCTGTTATGAATGACGAATTAGTTGTAAATAAAGGGGAGAGAAAAAAGGAAGGACTCACACTGCCACGATGCTAACGTCACTTCCAAAATCCAAATATTATTTATCATGATTTTTTTTTCCCACTTTTTTGAGAGCCCTTTTGGCAGTGTTACTTGTGGTCAATCATCTGTGGAAAAATAGTTGGCTATTAAACTAGGCTCTGACTATTATATGTTAATCACAGAAAAGTAGGTGCTAATTACAGAAACAGAGTTTCTCTGCCAAAAATAAAAATCAGTCAGCTGGGATCTATATCTATTTTAGCAAAACCACTACTGGATGAGTTACTACAGGACGTGTACTATAATAACTCATCTATTTCTTCATTGAATGTATACTGAGTACCTACTGCATGAAAAGCCCCGGGCGAGGCCGAGAGGGGGAGGTGACAGGGCTAGGAGCCCAATCAGACATGGAATCGGCCTTCGGAGTTCACAGCTAGTGAGGAACAGATTTCTCCTTGCTGGCTGAAACTCTCAGGTATAAAGTCCTGCAAAGTTTCCTTCATCATTTGTTTGACATTCACTAATAAAAGTAGATAGCATGAAAAATTGCATTTTGTGGTTTTTGGATTTAGATATAGGTTATAGATTTAGAATGGGGCCCCTGGCCAGTGGTGTTTGACCTACTTGTCAAGCGTTGTCTGAATTGCCTTCATGGTCTTTGTTACCACCTTCCGCTTCCTCTGCCGTGTTGTCCACCACAGTTAACCAAGCTTTGGGTGACTGTAGGAATTCAGTCCATCTTCCACTTATAGAACAGACTTAATTGTCAGGCTTTTCTAAATCAACCTCAGCATCTCAAGGTTTCAGACATTGTAAATGACTTCTTCCAAAATAAGAGATGCTGTTAGATCCTAGACAGAATTTGATGACTGGAGATGTCTTATACATCATCATCAGACTTCACACATCTGTGCTTTCAGGGATTTTTTGTGCTAGAACAGCTGGCCATTGTAATGAAGAAAATCAAGTGATGGTGGTTCCCGTAATGCATATATGTGTGTATATAGCATTTTGAATAGTGTAAGACCCAATTATATCAGAAACCAAGATCTTTACTTTTAGTCTTTTATAGTTATGGTCATTACCATAATCCAGACTCTTTAGGCTACCTGAATTTTACAAAGGGTTTCTTAAGGTGGATGTTATAATATGTTTCGTGGAAAGTTTCTAGTGCTTTGTTTTAGTTACCTGTTTGAGAGTAGTTGATGGTGTCTAGAGATTGTTATCAACTGTATCTTACATTTAGGGGTAAGGTGCACATGAAGTTAGTTAATTAAAAATTCTTTCCTCTGAGATTAAGGCCTCATGAAAATATTAATTGGGAAAAAGCTAGCTATGTCTTTGATTCTCTTTTTATTGAGGATGTTTAATTTTTGGCAAATTAAACATATTCATAGCAACTTTGTTTACATGTTTTTTCATCATTTTGTAAATATTACATGCAGGGGATTTATTTATAATCTAGGAAAGCAGTTATCAAGGAGGAGAGAATGTATTATGATAAAGGAAAATAGTAAATCAAATGATTAAATTTAAGTTCTAAAAGAATTCTCTGCTGCTCTGAAGTAGTTTTACCATATTAGGGCAGATTAGGACTACTCTGAGGAAAGCCAGAAAATATTTGACTGATGGTTACATTGAGTAAATTTTTTAAAAATTCATTTTCTTAAGAAAGGGGAAGAGTTTTTACGGAGATGATAAAGTAACAGTACGAGGCTGCCCCTCTGGCTGACCCCTTCTGAATGCAAGAAGAGAAAGACATAGACACAAATAACTGCAACACAGGTGAAATGTGCCGAGTGCTAAAATAGGGGTACAGGCAGATTCTGGGGGAGTGGAGAGAGGGAAGCTAATTCTCTGTAGATGCTCAGAAGAAATGTACTAAAATTCAATACTTATGCTCAACCAAAACTCTAAGAATTAGATATGGAGAATTTCTTTTGTGGTATAACAAGAAGGGCTTATTTATAACCACCTTAGGATTTTTCTTGTAAGAACGTTAACCTTTCTCTTTATTAGTCTTTAGATTAACTAACTTACTCAGGCTTTAATGGCAGAAGTTTCAGTACCATGGAACTATTACAAACCTGTTCTGAGTTGAACTAAATTCTTGCCAAACTCTTCACTCTTGTTAAACTTCTGTAGTGCGATCCCCAAAATTTGAACCCAAAATTCTTTTCTATTTAAAGAAAACACAACCTCTTAGGTTCTTAAAATTAGACAAATTAGTCTACACTGGTGTTTCTTAAACTACTAGAATTTGTAGTATATGGATTTTAAGTTAGAATTTTTAAAGTTTTGTATTTTCATTTCACTTTTGAGTTAATAAAATTATTTCGCCCATTATAAGAAAAAATGTTTCTTTTGCAGTCCCAATTCACAACTGAAAAATGCTTCCATGAGAGAATAAAACTTGTTTCTTCAGTTTCTCAAGCTGGCATCTGAAGACCCCTGAAAATCCCCGTATTTCTGGGGTTCTGCAGTAATTTTTTTTTTGCAGCTAGTCTGCACATTATTCAAGTTTGAGAAGTAGTGAGCTGTTAGCTATTCCCTCAAAATTGTGTGTCATACTTTTCTTTTATAAATTGTGGTCATGGGTCTGGTAATCTAACATCCTTCCCATAGAATGGACAAGTATTAGGTCTAACCACTGTCCTGTACTCCAACCTACTAGAAAGGTTACTTAGATATAATACGAGAATTGCAACAGGCTCTTTTGATTGACGTGATATAGGCAGCGTTCTCTAGTGGAAGAGCTAGAAGTGCTTTGAAGTAAGCTAGATCTACTGGAATTCCAGTGCTCCTAGTTATGAGAACTTGGGCAGGTAGAGAGGCTGAGCTTTCTTTTTTCTTTTCTTTTCTTCTTTTTTTTTTTTTTTGGTGAATAAGATTGGCCCTGAGCTAACATCTGTGCCAGTCTTCCTCTATTTTGTATGTGGGACGCCGCCACAGCACAGCTTGATGAACGGTGTAGGTCCGCGCCCTGGATCCAAACCCGCAAACCCTGGGCCATCAAAGTGGAGGTTGCTAACTTAGCTACTATGCCACTGAGCTGGCCTTGAGGCTGAGTTTTAATACATCAAATTGGAGCAGTGATGCCACCCTTGCAGGATTGTTGTAAGGAATAGAGATAATCAATGTAAAGTGCCTAATATGAGTATGTGGCACATGGAGGCAGTCAGTGGAAGGTAGGTATTACTGCTAGGATTATCAGCACATATTTATGGCCTAAGTTGTAATATCCTGATATAGTAGTGTGGATTATCATTTTTAAGACATATATATAATTTCTATCTGATTTTGCCTATTTGGAAGTATGGCATATAAAGCAAGTTACTCCCAAACATGGTACAGATTTAAAACAGAAGTCATATCAATCCGATTTTAGATGAATTAATGACGATACACACATGAGTGCGCAGTGACACACCCTGACATATTATAAGGAAAGGCCGGGACGTGGGCCCCTGGCCTGACCTTTGGGGACCGCATGTTTAGAGGCTGGCAGCCACACTTGCCCACAGCCATTGAGGCCTCGACCTCAGTGAGATAGTCTGGCGCTTAGTAAATGGAAGGGTCCACGTAAGAAACAACTGTTTTTCATGCCTTTGTGTTTTTTGAAATCTGATATTGAGGATGTTATTTCTGTTGTTTGTTACCCTATATTTAAGAATCCTTTGGACGTAAGGTCAGAAGACTAATATTTTTCTGCTTAACTAGTATTCTTCTGTGTTAGGTCTGGTTTCCTAGAATCAGAGATTGAGAATAAGGATTTTTGTGAAGGTGATGTATTGAGAGTGCTCTCGGGAGAAGGGAAAGGAGGCAAGCAGAATTAGGCAGGGGGGAATATGCTAAGCAAGGATATTATTCTGCCTGGAAACTAGCTTCAGCCTGTTCCCACAGGGGTCGAAGGTTGGAGGTTGAGGGGAGCTCTGAGACACAAATTGCCCCTCAGCGCCTGTCCTCCCTTGAGGCAGGGGAGCAGCCTTTTATACCCCTGTGTCAACCAGCCTTGCTCCTGGCCTCCTCCTAGGAGAAGTGGTGCCTTAACCTTCCAGCAAATACGGCTCCAGATCTGTGAGCCGTTACCAACCCCTCACTCCCAGGGGCTGGAGGACGGGCCCAGTGGAAGGGGCTTGGGCAAGGTACCAGCAGTAGCCTCTGTAAGTTCTCACCAGTGGACAAAGCTGCCAGATGCCTTGTGTGGTCTCGGTTGCTGGGAAATTCTAAAGTAAGTTTCATATTTAATTGCTTTAGCAGCCTTCAACCAGGATTATTTAATAAATAACATTCTTTCCCTCGTCCTTTTCTTTGTAACTTTAGTCGTTCAATTTTATCATTGGTTTTTGTATTTAATATACCAGTAATTTTATTGTAAGTTGTCTCAAATTCTTTTTTGAATATGGGTGAGTGTAAAATAAAAATAAATATTTAAACTAAAAGCCAGTTTATAATTACAGAAGTACCAGATCATCCTCCTTAAAAATCAGATAAAATAAGTGTTGAATAAAAATAAGAGTATTTACTATTATAATCTAATTAAATGCAAGTTATGTTTTCATAACTACTCAAGAATAAAATAAGCAATAAGTATTACAAATCCAGGGAAAGAAGACACAAAATTATTTTTGCAGATGACGCTTTTATGTATGTACGAAGTGCAGTGGAATGAAAAAAATGTTATTGGAGGTAATGAAGAGATGTGCACCAGGGTTCTGCCAAATTACAGGCTATGACATAGATCCTCAAAAGTCAATAAAGTTAATGTATGCTAAAGTATATAGCTAAAAATATAGTGATGAAAACAATGTGAGGAGAAAACGTTGAATCCACATCCAAAACTGAACTCACTTCCATCTGCCTACCCCAGGCCTGCTGCTCCCCAGATGACGTCTTCATCTGCCCAGGTCATCCAAGCCTATCCTGGGGTTATCTTAAATCCCTATAGCCCTTACCTTTACCATCACAACCAGTCACTAGTTATCAACTTTTGCCATTGCCTACATTTCTCTTAAATGTATCCATTCTTATACCCAATTCTCCTGACTTAAGTTTTCATCATTTTTGCCAGAATTACTAGATGACTTCTTCAAGTCGTATGTGTATATATATATGTTTACATACAGACATATATCTGCTCCATGGGTGAAATGTGTGTGATATTCTAGGGTTTTTTTGGCATTTTGTTCTTTTGGTTTTTGTTTTGGTAACTTTTTAATCAAAGAAAAATGAACGTTTAAATATATTCAAATAGATTAGATCAAATTTTCTCAACCTCGTCACTGTTGACATTTTGGGCCAGGTAATTCTTTGTTGCTGAGGCTCTCCTGGTGCATTGTAGGATATGTAACAGCATTCCTGGTCTCCGCCCACTGGATTCCATACCACTACCCCAGTTGTGACAACCAAAACCGTCTCCAGGCGCTGCCAAATGCCCTCTGCAGGCTGCGCTCACCCCCAGTTGGAAACCACTGGAATAACTAAGAACTCCCGGCAGCACTTACTGCTGCTCACTGTGCCTCGACTGCTTTGTGTGTCTCTCGTTGAATCCTCACAACTCTGTGAATAGGCACTGTTTTTATCCTCATTTTCCATGAGCAAACCAAGACTTAGGTTAAGTAATGTGTCCTGTGACACCTGGTGTCCTGTGTAACCTTGCACCCAGGAGGTCTGATTCTGGACCAGGTTCCCTCAGGTTGAATCCCATCTCCCCACTTACTAGCTGTGTGACGTTGCGCAAGTTAGGTAACTTACTTAACTTTTCTCTGCCTCAAATTCCTGTAAGCTCGTAAGAGTAGTATCTATCCCCTTGAGTCCTTCTGAGGTATAAACCAGTCAGTGTATGCAAAGGATTGAGACAGGCCTGGCATGTCATACTAAGCACTTGCAGTGGCAAGTCACTGAGAATACAAAGGTAAAAAAGATACCTTGTCTCCCAGTCTAGTTGGAGATGCAGTCATGTGAACTGATCATTGTTTAAATAGAGCATTCTCTGAGAGTACAGAGATGGAAACAGCAAGCCTCTTCAGGGAGTCAGGATTGAGTTCACAGAGGAGGTCCCGTGAGAAGCCTAAAGGATGAGTAGGAGCTTGGGCAGGCAAGGGGGTGAGTGTGGGCGATTCCAGGTGGAGGAACACAGTGGGGGTGAATCCTGGAGGCATGGGGGGAGTTCACACCGTTTCCTCATCTCCATTTCCAGTCGGGATAGAACTGGGCCATTATTTTGTATGAAGTGGCTGCTTTTCTGAGAGTTCAGAACATCCCTGCATCTGTTTAGAAAGAAAAAATTTCAGAGCTAAATAAAAATTATTTTTTGAAGTATGTATAGGCTTTTATAGAATATATAAAGTAAACTTTTAGTATAGGACTGTAGGATGCATAGACTGCAGATAAAGCCAGTCACATTAAGCAAAATGAGAGACCCATATAGGTGTCAGAGCAATCCTATCACATTAATTTGCATAAAAATATTTTTTTATCGAGTTATTTTTAATATGACATTTGTTCAGAAGATATTTTGACCACTCAAAAGGAATACATACTCTAAACAAACATTTAAACTTCTGTTTAAATGATTCCCTTCCTAATTCCCATGTGAAATAGTCCCTTTGGTTTGGTCTTGCTTTACTGTGGTAGCGTTTCTTTTCTTTAGTTCTGTCTAATCTCTGAAGCTCATACTGTAAGCTCTTGCAGATGTATGTACATATTTTTCTAAAATGAAGAAAGAGACAGGGAGGTCACAGTAGGTGGGGACTTAGGGTGGTTGGTTTGGCAGTATCTGAAAGAGGTGGGCAGCTCTTCTGTCCCTAACACGCTGTCATACAGTGGGGCTTGAAAACAGAAGCGAGTTACTGTGATGATCCCCTGGATTAACACCAGGGCGGGGTGCTGTTTCTACTTGGTAATTTAGTGCTTTCATAAAGTCCAATTAAGTACCAATTGTGAAGATATATTAACGGGTTATATTAAAAAGGAAAAGAAACCCTATCAATTAATTGCCTTATTAATATAATCACAACCTCTTTCAATTATAGACCTTTAGATAAAACATGAAAACAGTAATGGAAAAATAATCTTAAAAGAGATAAAATTGTACACGATAGTTTGTTGGTATTTTAAATGACCTCATTGGTTTTAAAGTATTTTACATTCTTTGTAGAGTTAAGCATAATTCTGATTTTTTTTTTTTAGTCTAAAATAAAGACAAAACTCAGCAGGCACCTAGAAATTCTATATGCATTACACAGTTATTTACACATAATCCTTCAGGTTGTATGCTGAATTGCCCTCCAGCTGTGTGCTGGAGATATGCTCCTGCTTGGGTGGGTCAACCCAAGCTTCTGAATTCTTTTTTATACAGGAAGTGCAGAAAATCACGCCAGAGATAAACAGCAGCATGGCCGAAATGAATCCGATGTAGACAGCTCCTCCAGGTTCGTGTTTGTGGCTTTCAGGCACTGTCAGATCCAGGAAGTTTGCTATGATCTCTTTGGTGTACCACACTGTCGGTATTAAACCAGAGATCCCCGCAGACATGAAGCAGACCCCGCCAGCAAAAGAAGCATGACTTTTGGTTTCTCTGTCCCCTCCTAAGCGAGTGCATTTCATCCCTACTGTAGAAGTGCAGATCCCCAAAGCAGACAGGACACATGCCAGGACCATGGTGGCCCGCGCAGCCTGCATGTGGGTGGGGAGGGACAGAGTGGAGTACTTCAAGGTGCAGCTGAACATCCCGGTGCTGTACCACGTGCAGTCCATCCACAGCCCTTGCAACTGTACGATGGCTGTTATGATGTTGGAGCCTGCGTCCACATTCACCTTCCAGTTGGGCAACAGAGTGGCCGTGAGCACTCCAGAGACCCCCGATAAGGCCAGGAAGAAAGCAAGGAGCTGGAGACCCCCTGATACCATGACGGTATCGTTATCTTTGTCCACCTAGAAAATCCTGGTGCTCAATTATGGTGGCTCCTCGTCCAAATTGTAGCTATTTCTAGGCAGTAGACAGCCAAGTAACAAAGGCTGGGGAAAGAAGACAAAATCAGGATTGAAGGATAGAAAGAATAAACAAAAGGCTTCCATGTGCAGCGGGAGCCGGGAAGACATCTGAATAGAGCCCCAGGGTGGATGAGGATGCCGCAGCCTGGGAGGAAAGCTCACACCAGGCCTGCCAAGGCTGCCCTTCTCCTGAGTGAGTGTGAATGGTGATGCTTGATATGTGGCATAAAGGCAAGAACTGTCCAGTGAGTTCATCTTAGACTGTGCTGAAGTTGTCTGTAAAGTGGGCATGTTCCTTGTTAGGAGCTTTAGACATATCAAATTCCAGCCCCAGGATCTGATAAAGAATTTTAATAGCATTACGGGTTTTTAAAACTTATTTTATTTCTAATTAAAATAGCCTAGGTAATAAGGAAGAAAAGAATAGTTTAAACCCCCCTCTTAAAAATGATTTATAAATATATATTAGAAAAGTTTTAAGTATTCAAAAAATGATTTTACTTAAAAAGTTTTTATTAATCATCTGCCATGTACCAGACACATGACCCAGGTGAATTGTTTAAGGAGGAGAGGAAAGTAATAGAAAGAAGTCAGAGTCACTGGCATGATTATCCCTAATTTCTAGTTAGTAAACATGTGCAAAATCCTTACCTAGGTTAGCGCTTGTTTCACTTCGGGTGGAAGGTACTCAAAACTGGAACAATTAAGCCACTGTCTTTTGCTAAAGAGAAAGTGAGATCCTTTCTACTTGGGACCAGAATCATTCCCTGACCCAAATGAGGTAGTCTGCTGCGAAACCAGTTATTCTGAATGATTCGGAAGCAGTGACATCAAATCTTGAAAATACATACCAGAAATAATCACATCATTAGTTGTATGTGCAAGGATACAGTGTAAGACTTTCTTTCTTTCCCCCCCCACCCGCCCAAAGCCCCAGTAGATAGTTTTATGTCATAGGTGCACATCCTTCTAGTTGCTGTATGTGGGACGCGGCCTCAGCATGGCCAGAGAAGTGGTGTGTCGGTGCGCGCCCGGGAACCGAACCTGGGCCGCCAGTAGTGGAGCGAGAGCACTTAACCGCTAAGCCGCGGGGCCGGCCCTCTTTTTTTTTTTTAAGAAGAGGAAAAGATAGCACTTACTTGGTGGCTTGGCTGTGTTTTAATTTGGCAGTATTTATTGCCTTCTTTGAGGAAATATAATGGTTTTCTGAAATACAGCGATACTGGCTTTTTTTGTTTCTGAATTAATTTTTGAATGATGTATTAGAGTGGCTCTATCATGATTCATATTTATTTCACAAAAGGCAGTATGGTCTCTGAATCCAAAACACCTGGGTCAAATCTTGGCTTTCCAGAATGTTTCTGTGCCTCAGTATCCTCTTCTGGAAAATGCGGATTATTTGTGTTAATGCATTTTAAGGAGTTAAATGTGTTAATACATTTTAAGGGCTTAGAACAATATCTAAGCCATAGAAATTATTCAATAAATTATAATTGACATTATTATTAGTATTTATATCACATGACAATTGATATTTAATGATATTGGATTTTTTTCTTTTTTCTCTTCCTTTCTTAGGCTGATTTCATTTATTTTCATAGAATCTTATTGCTGAAAGAGACCAAAGATGTAATCTTGTGCATCATCATTTTTTTGGATTAGAACATTTATGTAGTAAATCACCCCATGCCACACAGGTCTCAGCAGACTGGCAGCGTCCAGCTCTTCCCTGTCTCTTCCCACCTCACTCCGTCCTGCATTTTTTCCCCTTTACCACAGTACTTCCTGGTGAAATCTTCCCCATGTGCTTCTGTGGGAAGCAGGGAAAATGCTACATCCAGAGGCGAAAAGCACCAGCTATCAACTTCACTCACTCCGTCTCCCACCAAGAAAAAAAAGACCTCCAGAGGATATTAGTAGGACAAATGGCTTAGCTTCACAGACTCAGCAAGGTGGCTGATGCCTGGCTTTTGTGAAATATCTGAAGTAATATTAATTCGTGCCTATATTAAAATTACGAACTTTCCATAGTTCTAACATTGATTCTCTAAGAAGTTAAATCTATGGTTCATTTCTTTTCTGTTTTCCAAATTTCTTTTCATATCTGAGACCAAAATAGAACAAAAGCTAAAGTTTCTAGAAAAAAATGAAACACATGTTTATAGTTTTATAATAGCTGTTTTCAGGTTTGGGTTTTAACATTTCAGGCTCCAGCCAGCTCAGTAAATTACTGCCTTCCCCGACCATTTTCAGCTTAGGGATTCTTCAAGAGCGAGAGATTGCTGTTAACATTCCCTAAGAGCATCTCATTTCTTTATTTTTATTTTGGTTGAGTAACTTTTATGTGTTGATCAGTCTATGCTCAGCTTCCCAGTTATAACTCTTTTCTTCCCATTAACCGGTACATTTTATAAATTTCAGTGTAATTCAGACTTGCAGACAGCTTGTTCATCTTAATTAACAAGTACTGGCAGTGATAAATTATAGACAGCCCAAATCAGTGTAAACAATATGACATTGCATTCGGTTAGCATAGTGCTCACTTGCTGATGAATATTGGACTTTAAATGCTTTCTTCTGCGTAGAGAACTTATGCAGAAAGAATTTGTTCTCCAAAATGAAGGTCACTATTCTGTTCCTTGTGTAAAAATATACTGGCATCTTAGCTATATTGCTATGAAATCCTTTTTTTTTTTTTTCCCTCTCCAGCCACAAGCATGACACAGTTTGTGGCCTGTTCTCTCAAATTTCTATCTCTTGGAGAATAAAGGCATACTTTGTTTCAGTGGTGGTGCTGGTGGTTGTAAAGAAATACTGTGAAAGTAAGCAAAAGCGAAGGGGTCACACGTCAAAACTTAGTTCTAAATAGAGAACTCACTCATGATTCTAAAACACATTGCATGCAGAACAGAACCTATGAATGTTAAATTTATGAACTATTTGCCAACAAAGTCTGTGGTGGATTTCAGTAAAATGTAAAGTCAGTTTTCCAGACAAGGTATATTTGTATCAAAACTAATATTTAAAAACAGATTTACAACTTATAATTCAAACTAAATAACACTTGAAGATCTATATTTAGGTCTCTGAGCAATATAGAAGCTTCTCATTTTCCATACCTTTTGTCAGTAGCCTTCAGTATCTTAACTCCCTCTGTCGGTTGTCTTCAGATGAACCCCAGTAAGGTATGATGAAGAGAAACCACATGCGTGTGAGGCTCATTTCACAGCTTCTGAGTATTAGTGAGTTAACTTGCAAATAGCAAATAAAGAGCAACATAGAAATCTGAGAGGTACAAACTGCTGATGGTGCTAGAAGATAAATACCAGGTTCTCCATCTCATTTTTTGAGCTGTGGGAGAATTAAGAAAGGAGAGGCGGGGAAGGGAGGGAGTTGTTGTTGCAACAGGATTTATCGAAAGCTGAAAATGCTTCTGTGTCCCTATATACAGAGGAGGAATTATTTGGATGCTCACAAAAATATTTTCTTTTCTTTTAATATTATGTTTTAGTCTATAGTTATAATTTATTTTTGAATTTTTATCAAAGATATTATTATTGGAAGATATTATTATTTTATGTCCCCAATTAAATTAAAGAGTATGGTCTGAAATATTTTTAACTAGATTGTGCTTTGCAAATGATAGCTGAGACCATCTTTTTATTGTGGTGCTTGTTACTTTTCTGAAATCAAGATTCACAAAATTGGTAACTTTCAAAATAAACAAAAGACAGTTTTTAATATATATAAAGTAAAAGAAAAAAAAACCCCAGCAACAATAGTTGACCAGAATCTGATCAGTAAACCTACAAATATTTGGGGGGGGGGGGGTCCTGAATTTTCTTCTGCTCTTCCTTCCAATGAGAAAGCTTTCTGGAGTATAACTTAATAAATTAGAGCTTTTGGAAAATGTTGTGAAGAAATTACACCAAAATGATGTGATGAAACATATTAGATGGAGTAGTGAAATCAAATATTGAGGTTCTACATCATGAATAATGATATAGACTTATTTCACCTCCATTTGCTTTAGGTTCTCATTTTTTCCTTCCTCATAACTTTAATTCTACAAGCTGTAAGTTTGTAGCCACGCTAGAGAAAGAAAATAATTTTGTGGTTGGATTTTTAAAATTTTATAACTGTTAATAGCCATGTTAGATGTTAGACATTTCTTTAAAAGCAGTGAGTAATAAAATGCATGTTTCAATTATCTAGATTTTTCTAGATTTTTTTGGTTTGTTTTAATCTTTTCAGAGTCTGGCATTTAGCAAGATACTGTTTTCTTCTCTTAGAAATCTGAATGCCTATGGATTTGTTTTTAGCCATAGCGTTATAATTTTGATATATAAACTTTCTTTTTTTATTTCACAGAAATATATCAACAGTTCTTTGTGTAAACACTGGGTGGAGTAGAGTTGAGTTTCAGGTGCTAACAGTCACAGCATTGTTATTACCGCTCCATCAGAAGAAATCCGCCAGATCCCTGTAGTGTCTTGTCTTGTTTTGCTCCTTGCCATGGTCGTCGGTGCAGACCCACCTGTGCTGAGGCTGACTGATGGCAGGTGGAGGCACCAACGTGCTCCCAACTCTGACCTCCAGCGTAATACCGCTTGCTGAGCATAAACGGGTTAAGCATGCTTTAATGTACATTTATTTCTATTTTCAAAACATTTTTGATTATTATTCTGCCTTGATGAGAACACTTATCCTGTAAAATATTAACTGCCTCTTTTAAAAAGGCAAACTTCTGAAATGCCAATGACTTTCAACTACAGACCTTTAATCAAGGCAGAATTTCTTGTATAAAAAAAGGAGCTGACAAATGAGGTGTATAGAGAGAGAGAATTCATCAACATTATTATCTACTTCCAATGTGGACATTAAAGAGAATTAAATCTTTAAGTCCTGAGACTTCCCTAGATCTGTCTTATCTTAGTTTACGTCTCTTCCCCGGCCCTCTCCCCTGAACACCCCAGTTGTATATCCACGTGCTGACATGACATTGCTAATAGACATTTTAGACCTATCATGGACAAACTGAACTCCTGACCTTCCCCACACCAATTCTTCCCAATTTCCCCATGTCCATTAATGACAAACACGTCCTTCCATTTGGCAGGTCCCGGATCTTAAAAGCATCCTTGTTTCCATACCCAACATCCATTCAGTCAACAAATCGTTTTGTTTCTCAACTTCAAAATAGATCAAGAATCCTACCACCTCTGGGCCCCTCTGCTGCTAACTCTCTAGCTTAAGACCTCTGGAATGTAAACCTCACAAGGGCGAGGAGTTCTGTCTGTTTTGTTCATTGCTGATTCTCCTGTGCCAGGAAGAGTGCCTGGCTTATAGTAGGGATACAGTACATACTTGTTGAATGAATGAATTCAGAAACTGATTTTGAGTATAAAAATAATATTAATTAAACTATACATGTATCTTTGCATGATTGAAAGTATGATTTTGTCCTTTCTAAATGAGACTGTAATTTTAAGTAATTTTCAGCTCTTCAGTTTTGTAATCTTGGCATAATAAGTAATATCTACTGTTTATAAACTGCTTCCTGTATGCTAGGTACTGTTTGAGGCACTGTGGTATTTAATTCTCAAGACGAGCCTGTGAGATAACAGGAATCCTCATTTTAGTTGAGAAAACTAAGCTACGGAGAAATGAAGTAACTTGACTAAAATGAGTAAGTAGCAGGAATGGGATTCAGGCCCAGAATATGGTGATTTTTGAAGCCTTTATACACTCATAGCCCTCCCTGCCCTGCCTGCAGCTTAGGACAGAGTGTATTTCTAAGTCTCATTATCATGAGTCTCTGATAGTCTGGACAAGCTGTGGAGACAAATTAACCCTGACATCTCTGTAGCTTTACATATAAATGTGTACTCGCCCTCAGGCCAAGTCCCTGAGCGACTCTGCAGAGTAGCTGGCCAGTCACTCAGCAGTCCATCTATTTTCTTCTTTAAAATGTTTTCATTTATCTGTTTTTAAGAAAAAGTTACATGTGATTTCCTTAGTATGTTTGTTTTTCTTAGTAGTAATAATCTGGATATTCAGACAAACTTTTCTTTCTGAAAAAATAGGTAATTGAACTGAATATTTTAGAAATAATAATAACCCCGTACCTTTGTGTGAAGTCGTTCTCCAGAGCTGTGTTTCTCAGCCCTGCCCTCACGTGAGCATCATGTAGCTTTAGAAAAGCGCTCAGGCGCAGGCCTGGCCTGGTGGCTCCTATTTCATTGGTCTGGGAAGATGCCCAGTCATGGTATGTTTAAAATGCTGCCCACTTAATTCCAGTGAAAAGTTGGGGTTCTGGTTTTAAAAAAACGACGTCTTTTCCTATTTGCTTTCTGTTCAACTTTGAAAATAATGGAAGTTCAAAGTAAGATAAAATAGAATTACCTGTTCCAGTCCCACAAATTTAAACCGATTGATTTAACCTCAAAGTTTTTCTTTTGGTGCAGTCTTAGGAAATTAGTAGTATCAGCTCAGAGCACGATCAGTTCATTATTTTCCTCCATCTTTATGGGCATTTTACTTTTAAAATAATGTTTAGGCTGTTCTGAAGACTTTTTTAACTGTCAAAATCGGTAGTTTGTAGATTAGTTGATTATAGTGAGGTCTCTGTTACAAATGAAGATGAATATTCTTTGGTTTATGTGTGTTCTCAAGTGTCGAATGAGGCCATCCCGGTTCTGTTGATTTTTATAGCAAATTGGGTATATGTTTCTGCATATAGGTTGCACTTGCATTTCTCTATTATTACCTTACTTTTACACCATTTTGCTGCTCCTTTTTGTGTCTTCGTGAGAAAGGATCTCAAGGACTTGTTTTCTCCATCTTCATCACATTATTTTAGAATATTAAGACTGTCTTTGGATTTTGTGGCGATATTCGCAGATTAACCTAGTTTTCTTTTTAATCTCATAAGTAGTATAAATATGTGTTTGTTGTGACCTTACCATTGCATTCTCTTTGCACATTATTTTGAAGAGCGAGACATGTTTTTAAAACGTCCTCATTTACTGGCAGTATCCGAGATCGCGGGCTGAATGTGCCTAGTTTAGGCCTGGCCCTCAGCTCACTGCCCCTCCTCCTCTTCCCTTCCTCCTCTCTGCCTTCCTTCCCTGTGACTCTCTTCCACGCAGCTGGGTCTCCTGCATCTCAGTCCCAGCACACACTCTAGGGTCCTGGATGAGTTCATGTGGACTTTGTGATCTTGCCAAATTAGAGAGCTTGCATCAGTTTTAATTGTTTCTCTTATTTATTTTTATATCTCTAGTGACACATAGGAAGGACTGTGAGCTCCCCCAAACCTGCTTGAGTTAAACTAGTAAAATCAGCATGTAAAAGATGAGATCCAGCAGCTATAGAATTCACCTTTAAAAAGACAGAATGTCTTTCAAGTCAGAAACAGAAGGAGCAGGACAGCATGAACGCGGTTAAAGAAGAAATACCTCAGCGAAAGGAGAGCTGGTCTGGATGCTGATAGCACATGGACCAGGAGAGTCGGTACCCACTACCTGTGCTCCTGAGTGGTCAGGCCCTCAGGCTTGGTCCCAGCGACCATTACAACCATCAGTCCGTGTAGACTTGCTCCCATTCCCTGTCGCTGCACAGTCTTCTAACCGCAACAGAGCTTGCACTTACAGGTAGTTTTTATAGGAAGGGCGTATAATGACCAGGCAACTTGAGTATAGCATCTAGTCTCTTTTGCAGTTATAGCTCATTATGAATTAATTTGTTTGCATCCATGTTCATTTATCAGTCTGTTAATAATAGTAATAATATTTTTTATAGCAGCAAGCATTCATTGAGTGCCTTGTGAGTTTGCTTAGATTGAAACCATCCCTGAGACACGGGTTAATTCTGAGGTGCTGGAGTTTCTCTGAACCCTCAAAACCGGAAGCCAGGCCCTGGCGATTGTGCAGTGTGCTGCCACCCAGTGGCCCCTGACAGGACAGCCCTGAGGCCGCCTCAGGTAACTCCTGCCACACCCACCACCGCCAGGGCAGCAGGGCACCTCCAGACGCTGCTGTTCCACAAACACCAAAGTCAAGGTTTGTGGGAGAGGTCGTCGTTTTAGAAAGATGTTTCCCTCATGATTATCCAGGAACTCCAGGTCAAATATAACAGAAAATCCCAATCCAGTGTCTGTTAGTTCTTGTCCCCTTGCCCTTTGTTTACAAGTAAGTGTTCACCTCCCTGAAATTGTTTCCTCTCTTGGGACCAGGAGCCCCTGACTCATCTTGTTGTTGTTGTTATGAGTAGTAGGCATAATTTACATACATGCATACATTTACGTACATACATTGGCAGTAGAAGCTCTTTCTCTCCATCTCCTCTCCTCACCCAGCACCTCTTAGGCTTACTTCTCATCAGGCTCTCAGCTCACTCGGTCAGTCTCTTACTACTGCTGCTCTGAGAGGAAACACTCTGTGACTACTTAAAATCTGTTCTTTTTTAATTATTCTAAGGAGGAAAAGAGAGAGAGAAACCATTCACAGATCTATAGGAGGAAATAAAAGGTGGGGTGGAACTTCTGCAGAAGTTAATATTGTTACAGTAACGAACACAAATTGTCAACTTTAAAGAAAGAAATTTGGGTTCTAACAGTGTGTCAATCTTTGTTGAATACATTGGTTTGGAACACCTAGAATGTCGTTAGTGTTTGAGTTTTAAGGTTTTACAAGGGAATTTCTGTCCTTAAATTGGGCTTGGGACAAGGATTACAGGCAGACTGAACCAGTTTTAGGAAATTTGATCTGCATTCATATTCGTAAATATTTTGTTTTTCTACAAGGTGCATAATTATAACATCATAGGCATTAATGACTTGCAGCTCTGTTATCCTTATCTGAGGAAGTCATAACTGCGGGGCCTGTGACGTTCTAATTGTCATTAGCTTGGGCTAGGTCCCTGAGTAGTAAGTGGACACCAGTGGATGGAGGAACCAAGCATCCCCCAATGTGCTCACCTTACCCTGTCACTTCACCTGACACTGAACGTGTGTCTCCCAAATCTCTGACCCCGTGTTCCATCGTGTGGTGCCGACCACCTCAGAACCAGCCAGACCCTTCCCATTCCCATCAGCACAGGTCTGCCTGAGACAGTACCACCCTGAACTTTGAATCCTTCTGGTATTGTTGTTGAAGTCTTATTGATTATTCCCTGTAGTGATTCTTTTTTCTCACCATTCCTTCTATCATCTCCCAGTTAAGCTCATATCTCAGCTGATTAAATTGTAACTTCCTAGTCATTTTTCCTTTCTGCGGGCTTGTCCTTTAATGGTCTTGAAGCCCATGGGAAGTGTTGAAGACCCGTTCTTAGATAATGGCATATATTGATTGTTTCTGTACCTTTTCGTGTGGTAGTTATTTAGCTCTTTGGCATATTGATGACCATCTCAAAGTCAGGAACTAGGCCATATGTTCTTTAGTATTCCCTCTATCATGTTGATTCGAGATCTGAGTTGGCAATATCTAAGATTTAAGATTTAATAGCTTCTTATGCCAGGTCTCTTATGAGTCCCAAGTGCTGAGCTCGTAACCAGTCATGTCCTAGACATCCTGGCTTGGAAAATGGGACATCTGTCTCCAGCCTCTTGTAGCCAAGGCAGCTAATGTTGAGAAAAATAATCTCAGCTTTATGTAGCATTGACGTTATAGTGGATTGGAGAGGCAAATATTTAAATTCATTATAAATCCTTTAATTTGACATTTTAGTAGGTCATTTTGGTTTTCTGATAGACTGAGTTTGGAAAGGAGCTGGCAACATTAGAATCTTTAAGTGCATCTAGTGCCTATGTACTGATTTCTTTTTTGTAATCAAACCCTTCAATAGACTTAAAACTCAAAGAAGGAAAAATAATGGTTGTAATTTTAAATAACCATTCAATTATAAGTAAAAAGCATTTTTGTATCTGTTACCATAGTTACCAAGCAGCTTTCCTGTGTTTTTAGAGAAAATGGGCTCCATCATTCAGAGTAATTGTGAGAAGTGCTTTTGAGGGGAGGAGTAGAGAAGAGGGTGGTAAGGAGGTTCCCAGAGAAGCAGGACACATTACTGGAAGAGCCTTTTTACAGAGTTTATAGCGTCCTCCACTACACAGTACCTGTACTGGATGTGAGTGGAAATTTTCTTTTCACTGTGATAACTGTTAGCCGACTTAACTGGATATCGAAATTATATTCAAACTTTAGACGTCTTCTCCAGTTTACATGGGGTGCTGCTATATTTGTATGGGATTTTACAACTTTATTTAAATAAAGCAAACATTAGACATTTCCTGTATTTGCAAACACCAACTATATTTCAAAGGAATAAAACCAGGTAAATAAAGATGAGGCCAAATTTTAAAATCCAAGGAAGCTGGAGCTGGCAGTTTCTGTACTGGAAGGAGAATGCATCTATCCCTGTATTTGTGCCTTTGGTCTTAGTAGAATTTGAACGTTGTATAGAGTTTTGATAATATTTCATGGGTTTAGGGTCGGGTAGGGTTTAATTTTATCTCACATTTTGTTAAAAGATTATTCTCACTGGAGACTGGCAGGTGGTTGGATCACACCTGCTGTCTGTGGAAGAATCCTGTCAGAACTGACTCTGTAATCTGGAAGGACTGGATTGAAAGGGTTGGAGGAGTTGAGTCATAGAGGATTGGCAGAACGAGAGGTAGGGACAGGAATGCCAGTGGGCTCAGATGGTGGAAAGGGCATGGAGAGTTACAGAGTGGTGGGGTGAGGTGAAGTCTAGAACCGTCCCAGATAGTTGGATTCGCTTCTCTGTCCCAAATCAACAGGAGGAGAGGGGTGATGGACATTTCAGAGTTTGTGAGTAGGAGTCTTTGATATTTCAAGTCATTGGAGTGTATCTTGGGTGGCTTCTTCTACTCTCCCCACTCATAAATTATCTGTTCTTTTCCTTCCAGAGAAATGCTCTAAGATGAAGCCATCTTTTCTTCCCTCTCTGTAGTAGTGCTCCTGTCCACTTAACCCTGAAGTCGCCTCCCCAGTCCCTTATCCTCTTCAGCACCTCTCCTCTCTCCATTGATCACAGACCTCTCAGAGACCTGTGGACCCTGTTCCATGGTGTTTTTGTGAATGTCTAAGGAAAGTGCTGGCCTTTTAACCAAAGCACTTAGTTTCTTACAGGTAGTTCCTGTTACTTCAGTAACTTCAGTTGGAGAAACTGATTAAGCAACACAGAGAACACAATTTGAAAACCTATTAAAATTTAATAAGAACATTTAACATTGTCTTCGGATAGTCACTCTCTGAGGTAGAATAACCCTTGTTCCACCACAAGGGCATGATCTTCACTAAAAAAGTCTGAATGCTGGTGGACATTTAGGGGAGCATTTTCGGTGTGGAAAGGCCTCTCCGTTGGCAGTTTTCACTCTGCTGCTTAGAACGTTCTCAGCATTTGCCGGCCACACCATCCCTACCATCCGACTCTTTTCCTTCTGGTTGCATCCAATAGACGCAGCTGCGGCTCATCTGCAAGATTCGGGGACGGGATCAGTGACTGTTTGAGGAGGGAGAGAAGGTCTAGTGGGTCAGCTTGCTGGTGAGGTGGCTGAGACCCCGCAGGAGAAATGTGGCTGGCTCCTCTGAAAGCCCATCCAGGCCACCTGCTGCTGGGCACATCTTCAGTCTTTTTGGTTCTTGTCCGCACAGTCTCATGTCATATGCAAATATTTTTCTTCCACCTTAAAGACAAAAACAAAACAAAAAACACTCCCCCATCCTCGTATATTAAAGACTAATTTTAAGGAGTTTTGTAGCCCAAAGGCTCTTTAGAAGCAAGTCATCCAAAGAGAACATGATAACCCCTCTGGAATTTAAAAAATAGGATTCCTTTTGAAAAGCAGCAGTGCGACCCACTCTTCATAAATTGCTGTACTTTGTAGAGTCTGTGTGATGTTCTAAGTAGCAAGTTTAACAATTCCTTGGAGACTAATGTTTGTGTAAGTTATGAACAGACTTCCCATTTCCTAGACTGGTCTGTCAGGCTTTGTTATGTGTGTGGTAACTGATTTGACTCCGTGTCTCCCTTAGTCTTTACTTTCAGTATTTTTTCTCTGTTATTTTGAATTCCTTGTGAATCACCATGAATCCATTTTTAGAATACGGCAGGATATGCGTCTCTTAATAGATATGCCTGAAATGTTTTATTTTCTGATAAAGAATCTCAACAGCTGGTAGTAGCTTAACACTCAAACAGTAACATTTTTGGTGGTTTCTATTTTTTACTTGGATCCTGCCTGTGGCTCTTAGGGCATTTAAAGTTGCTACCAAAAAGTTATGTGACGTGCAGAGGATGATCATGAATTCAGTCCAGCTGATTAATCGGTATCTGTATCCAAAACAAGTGGTGTCCTAGTTGATTTCTGGGGAGTTGAGCACTGAGTGGCCCCTGGGGGCCCATCTGTCTTCTCGCTGTTTTGAAGCCCGGCCTTCTGGTCAGAACTGCTGCTGCAGCTTGCTTTTACTCCTTCAAAAGCTAAATAAAACATTCTAGTGCTATCTGTTATCTGCCCACTGGCTTCAGTGATGATTTGGATTGATCTTAAAAGGCCATTGTAAAACTGCATTTTAAAAGTCAGTGATCATCAGGCACCCACAGGTCAAGTGGATGTCCCAGCTGTGGTTTCCCTGAGTCAACTCAAATCCAAATATAGCGTCTTCCAGGCCTGGAGAACATGACACTGAAGCCCCTGCAAAGGTTTGTTTGTGAAAATCATGCTCTCGGTGACCCATCCTCCTGTGTTTTACGAAGATAGATTGTTTAATCGTGTCATGCCGTGACACAAAGTGATGTATGTTTGCTTACAACGAAGGTGGACGTGGGCGTGGTGCACTTCACTCCCCTGACACAGCCCAGGATAGAGCAGCCATTCAAGCTGGTGGAGAAGGTCGTTCAGAACGTGTTTCAGTTCCGAAGGAAGTACTGCCATCGAGGGCTTGGGTAAGAATGCCTTCTCTTCCTTTCAGTAGCACTCTTTATAAGATCCCTAATCACTTTTTTTTCTGTGTGTGTGGGGAAGATCAGCCCTGAGCTAACATCCACGCCCATCCTCCTCTTTTTGCTGAGGAAGACTGACCCTGAGCTAACATCTATTGCCAATCCTCCTTTTCTTCCCTTTTTCTCCCCAAAGCCCCAGTAGATAGTTGTATGTCATAGTTGCACATCCTTCTAGCTGCTGTATGTGGGACACGGCCTCAGCATGGCCGGACAAGCAGTGTGTCGGTGCGCGCCCGGGATCTGAACCTGGCCCACCAGTAGCGGAGTGTGGGCACTTAACTGCTAAGCCACGGGCCCGGGCCCGGCCCCCACCAATCACTTTTAATGATTAAGAACATTGTTTTTATGATTCTTCAAGCTATCTATAATACCACTCTTAGTTCAAATCCTGTGGTGAACCAACCTTGATTCCCACTAAAGAAAGAGCAAAACCTTGATTTAACCTCAGATGCCACTTATGGGTTTTCTTTTATCATAAGTACAACCTGAAACTGACAATCACACAGTTTATGATGACCCTGTGCTGGGGAGGTCATGACTTCTCAATCAGGACTCAGACCATCTGAACTGTTTTTAATCTGGACACTTCTGACACCAAATGTCTGGTGTTTTTTCCAACACCAACCAATTCTCCAGACACCCACTGGGTGTCCTTCGATTCAAGTCTGACATTAACCACCTGGAGTTAGTGCAGACCCCTCAGGTTAAGAGCTCAGTCTCACAAGACTACCCACACTTCAGACACCAGTTCCAAGTCCCAGGTCGCCACTTGTGCTTCTGACCAACCAGCTATAAATTGGGGATTTCCATGACCCCCATTCAGGTTCGGTAATTTGCTAGAATGCCTCACAGAACTCAAGAAAACACTTTACTTTCATTTATTGGTTTATTATAAAGGATATAACTCTGGAGCAGCCAAATGGAAGAGATGCATAGGGCAAGGCGGTGGGGGGCAGGGGGTGCTCAGAGCCTCCATGCCCTCTCTGGGTTCACCATCCTATCAGCACCTCAGTGTGTTCACCAACCTGGAAGCTTTCCAAACCCCATCATTTAGGGGTTTTTATGGAAGTTCCATTACACAGGCACAATTGATTAGATTATTGGCCCCTGGTGATTGACCTCAATCTCCAGCCCTTCTCCCGTCCTGGGAGGTCTAGGGGTAGTGCTGAAATTTCCAACCCTCTAATCACATGGTTGGTTCCTCTGGCAATGATCCCCTGTCCGGAAGCTACCTAGGGGCCCACCCAGAGTCACCTCATTAGCACAGACTCAGGTGTGGTTGAAAGGGACTTGTTATGAATAGCAAAAGATACTCCTGTCACTATCACTCAGGACACTCAAAGGTTTAAGAAGCTGTGTCAGGAACCTGGGACAAAGACCAAATGTCTATTTCTTATCATCACACTAAGTGGGCTTTTAAAATGCTTTCTCTCCACCAAGTTGCTATATCTCTTCTTTAAGGGCACACTTAGAACTAGGAAGCAAATATAGCTTCTGAGCAGCCAAAATGATGTCACCAAGTATCTGTGCAAGCGCATTTTTATTCAGCAGAGAGCTCCTTTGTCCTGCCGTGCTCGCCGCTCTGCATACGTATGTCGGCACCATCGGGAAACCCAGACAGAGAATTACGAGGTAGGGTCCACGTGCCTCAGTAGGCCCTGAAGTGACCACAGCAATATTTTATATCCAGTGACAGCCAAGAAAACGTTTGATGAGGCCTAACTATAGTCTGTTTAAGAAGGGAGGAAAATGTGTGTGGGGGGGGGGGGCGGTTCCCAAAGATTTCCGTCTAATATAGTCAACAGTCAGCTCTTGAAAGGGGCTCCGCTTCACAGGCACACATCGCTCATTTTCTAAACTCCCTCCCATAGCTCTGTCTTAATTCTTTTCCTGGTTTAGTGAAGTGTCCCTGTGGCACGTGAAATTACTTTAGGTGCAGCTGGGTAGCTGCATCCTGAAACCATTGCAATCCAGACTCATTCTTGAGGATTTGAGATGACTGGCTGTAATTCCTCAACCTGCCATTCGTTGACTCTAATTAGGCCAGGACAGCCGCTACTTCTCTAGCAGAGACTTAGGATGCAGAGTTGGGGGCCGGGATGCCACTGGCTATCCTTGTACTAATTAGCATGAAGGCACCCCCTGGTAGGCTGCATCCCCCTGCCAGGATGCACTACTTGGTGAGTAGAACACAGGCTGGGTTTCAGCTCACATCCATCAGGCTGGGTGTGACACACACAACTGTGTGTGATAGCCCTGATTTGTGGGGGAAAAAAATCACAAAAAGTTTATCCTACTTTGGGAAATCCTGGATTGGCCTGAACCCAGATTTGGCCCTACTGTTTCCAAGACAACCTTCTAGCTAAGTGATGGGCCTCATCCATTTCATAAACACCATCCCCTGTGCAGATGAGGACCAAATGGTGTGACCCACTTTGACCTGTTGGTGTCCTTCAGTCACACCACACCACAAATTGGTCCCAGGAGTTAGGAACTATGATCAGACTCTCCTTGCCATGAAACTGAACTCAGAGATCTCAGTCAACTCACCCTATAAGTGTGGGGAACATGCAGTTCCTATTGAGAGCACCATCAGCCTGTAAGAAAAACTCAGTCTCTGCTGGCCATGACATCTTCCAAGCCCTTTGAGATGAGCTCTGTAGAGCCTCTGAGGCTTGAGAGAAGAAACTAAGATCCAGGTGAGGCTTTACAATCCTTTGACATCAACTGTTTTCTAACTTTGCAAAGCAATGTCATTCTTTTGGGATGAAGAGTTCCAGAGGCTAAGTTCAAATTATAGAAAATCAAAGCTGATATGTCACACAAGAGGGGCTGGCCCAGTGGCATAGTGGTTAGTTCGTGCACTCTGCTTCAGCGGCCCAGGGTTCGTGGGTTCAGATCCCGGGCGTGGACGTACACACCACTCATCAAGCCATGCTCTGGTGGCATCCCACATACAAAATAGAGGAAGATTGGCACAGATGTTAGCTCAGGGCCAGTCTCCCTCACAAAACACACACAAGAAATAATAGACAACTTTCATATTAAATTGAGGCAAATCAAACTTACATTTCTATAAGGATGCAGGTGAGCAGATGTTACTTTAAGCCTACCTCAAAGATACATGTATTGATTTAGCTTTGGAAAATACTTTCCCTCATGGACAACCTTGCAGGTCAGATTAGCTCCACCTCGGTGCCTGGTCATACCTGATGCCTAGTGGGGTCACCTAAGTCCTTCTCCATTGGCATGGAGTCCCACAGGACACCACAGAGGCTCCAGCCCCCTCTTCCACTCCCCCAAGTTGATAGTTGTCAGAACCATGTTGTTTTCAAATGAGGGTAGAAGGAAGTGTCTTGATTGGCAGAATTTCCTGAGTAAAATTTTGTTTTTTTTCTCTTCCTCTCAGAATGTTATTCCCTGAAGCTCAGCGCCTAGAAAGCACTGGAAAACTGTTACACTTGGCAGATGTGGACCCTATCCTTCGACCCAGGCAGCTGTCTGTCTCACATTTTAAGAGCCTCTGTGATGTGTACCGGAAAATGTGTGATGAAGACCCACACCTCTTTGCTTATAGTTTCAGAGAAGAACTCAAGCAAAATAAAAGCAAAAATCAGGAAAAAGAGCATAAGGAGAGTTACAGACTATAGCTGCCGCTTTAGGGGCTAGCAGCTTGCAGAGTGTTGATTTTCACAATGTGAGCTTCTTATGTGTGTACCCTTTTGTCTTCTACAGAATGACAATAAAAATACCAGTTACCAGATGTGACTTCCCTTTTACTGTACAGCTTGGTAGAGAAAATAAACCTAATCAGATACAGTACAAGCTTTCTTTTAATATATATACTGCATAGATATGACATGTTTAGTATAAACAGCATCTATTACAACCTTACAAAAATGAAGTATCTGCACGTTGTGCCCCTAACCCACATTAAAATAACTTAAATATGCTTTAAATAAAGCCAAAACTAACAGCTCAAAGAAAATGCCCAGAGGATTGGAAAAAAAATGATCTTTTTAAAGCTATTAATCATCACAACTTTCCCACCTTACTTTTTCCACATAAATTAAAATAATTAGAATGCAATTTTATTTTAAGGAGTCTAAGTCATTTTGATACCTGCTCAAAAGGGATATAAACTAAGTAATTTACAAATTCTGACCAGTTTAATCTAGTTTTTGATCCACAATAAATTAAAATAACTTAAATCTTTACAGCTGTTTTGTGGGAAAATGTATACTGCACAAAACCCAATAATGAATGGTTTTTCTGCCATTGCCACTTTACCACCAGTTTAAAAGAGAAACGAGCAATTTCACCCATATCGGGATTGAAATTGTCCTATGATTTTCCATGGCCCTCTGTTTCATAAAAACACTCCTCACTGACAACAGAAGTTAAGCTCTGGACGCTGAATTCTCGCTCTAGGACAGAATTGAAATCCAGGTTGGCATTTTCACATTGACTGTCAAGGGACTGGTGACGAGTCTGCACCTTGAGCAGAGCCCCCCTGTCCCTTTTGGTGCTGTTTGCTTTCCGTTTGATGGCGCAGAAGTGCCCCCGGACCAGTTTGGGCTGTTCCCCTCCCGGCCGGCCGGCCATGCCAGGCTGCTCTTCAGCCGGATGAGCATCGGGGTCCTCGGAGATTCTCAGTCTCTGGAACTGAATCTCAATGTCTTTGGTCGGGCTGCCCTGTTTCCGAGTCTGATGGTAGTCCTCGTCGTCGCTCAGAATGTCGCTCTCTTTGATGAGACCATCTGAAAAATCGCCCAAGCCCGCGTTGGGGTGTTTCAGGGAGTCCTGCCTGCTCCCGGCCGTGTGGCAGCCGCTGCTCTGGGTGCTGCTGCTCAGGCTGCACTCGTCGGAATCCAGCGAGCTGCCCTTGCCGGGCTCGCTGGGGCCCTCGCTGCTGGAGGAATTCTTGAGGACTCGCAAGGACCTGGATGAGGCTGCAAAGAGAAAAATGCATTTCCCCTCATCACAGATAAACGGATTCCACCAGGTGTAGTTTTTGCATTGTAGGTTATAAGATTTAACAGCTTCATTACTTAAGATTTGATCATGTCACTTCAATAACCAACTATCCTGGGACTTAGGCAAAAACATGTAGATACTGCAAGTATGGAAATTTTTTACTTGGTTTATTTGAAATTACAAGCTGGAGTATTTGGCATTTTTAGATGACCAATTACCAGAGCTCAATTATTTGGATAGAACATTAAGCTAGAAACTATTATAAGGGCTAGGATTCTTATTTTGCCTATGGATAACTTGAAAAGTTAGTTACTAATAAAATCTAGGTTCCTTTCTTTCATTGAAGTACTTTGTAATTTGATAACCAAGATTACACCATATTTCTATGCCTACATTCTCACCTTGTTTATTTCCCTTGCTGCTCAATTAAAAGTAGAAAAATGCTGTTTATCTTTCATGAGGAGTGTCTGCTGAAATTTCTAGCCAACTTTCAGAGATTTAATATGAATATTTAGTCATTTGTGTGTGTTTAATTCCTTTCTCTCGGGTTGAAGGGAAAAGGGAGAGCTTTCAATTGTGGTGTTTCTGCAGACAACAGCAGCGTATTTTTAATGGTCGTAGCTTATTTTGGCAATAGAGGAAAACAGAAAATACACGGTAAATTTGAAGAGGTCAAACTGATCAAAAAAGAAAAACAAGAGATACGTTTTGTAAGACTAAAAACAAGATCAGAGATATATTAACAAAATAGTTAATATAGCAAGAGGTTCTGAAAACTTAAACTGAAATTTTAAAAACAAGCAGAAAGTTTAAGAACAGCAGGATTTGGAATATTTACCTACTGACTTACTGATTGGATAAGAATGACTATATTGGGTTTCTTGAGCTTAATTCATTAAGTATTGACTTTCTAGATGCCTTGGGCTGTTCTCAGCACTGGGATACTGCAATGGGCAAAACCAAGTCCCTGGACTCCTGGGCATCTCAGGGAAGAAACAGAGAAGGTGGTAAGTGTAGACCATGTCAGCTTGTGGTAACACGAGGGATTTGGGGTTGGGGGTGGTTACAGTTTATAAAAGGTCTGGGAGCAAGAGGCATGTTTAGGTTTCTTAAAAGGAAATAAAATTGCCACTACCTTCTCACACCACCCTGCGTATTCGGGTGTCTGGTTTAGAGCTTACAAAGCTACCCCTGGTCATTTACAAAGTGATGACTTAACGCTGTATCACAAGAGCATATATCCTTGTAGAGAAGCTCATAATGTTTTCCTGAATAAACACGAGGCCAGGAAGTTCTCACCTAATTTGGCTGAAACAGGAACGCGGTTCTTAAGGGGCACCAGGCGATCCTTACATGTTTTCTCCAGGGGTAGTTCACACTTGATGTGACGCCTGAAGTTTTCCCGCAGAATAGATCGAATCACCTTGACGATGTTGGTTTTGCTTTCATTGTCACTGGTGGGGGAAGAGAGAAAACAGCAGGAGTGTCCAGAGTGTCACTGTGTTTCGATGCCACATCCCCTGGCCATCCTGTAGCACAGTACCGCTCAGGACAGGCTGAGGGCAAGTCACCCAGCCTCTCTGTCTTGGTCTCCTCACTTACAAAAGGACTGAGAACTGATCGTTCTTGAAGTTCCTTCAAACACTAAGATTTGGATATATACCTAACCAATGTATTCTACTAGAGCCACAGTTGCCATTTTGGGGAGGGTGGGTGTGATCCTGAAGTCATCAAAATTCAGGAAGTCACTAAAAATAAACTTGCTTTTTTAAGAGGACACGATTCTATCTTATTCCCATTGGCTTTAATTTTTGGAAGTCTGTAATACCTGCAGCACAACTGAAAGATGGTTTCTGGCCGTCCTTCTATTTCTGACTTCGTGTGGATCAGCTCCCATATGGAATTATTTTCTGTCCCTGTGAAAAAGGAAATGGAAACAAGAGTCTACAACTTTGCCAAAGACGCTGCGGTTAAGAGCACTTGTGAAGTTTAAAACTCACGATTTAGTGACTTTAAGAAGTCAAATTTTCCCAATCCTGACTCATCATTTTCCTCTGTGACTCATTCTGTAGATGACTTTCACAAATAGTTACAAAAAGTTAAATACTTTTCAGTTACTTTTTACATTTCCTGCTGGAGTTTTCCATCCATTCTAGTGCTTCCTACCCCTGGATTCCATCTCTCTGAAAAAAGGTTAAATGGGTCCTGTTTTTCAACCCCGTTCCTTGGAAGGAACAGCAGGACGTACTCAGGCGCTTCAAGTAAAAGAGGCCGGCCCCAAATTCAGTGATGTTCTGGGAAATGTAAGCACTTCTGACAAAAATTAAACAAGGACCCAGAAGGCCACTGCACACTTTAGCCTGTTGGTCCTTCCCATCACCAGAGGCATCGTCACCAGAACATGGTTATTCTGGAAGGATCTCTGAACGTATTCCTGAGTCGAAGATTTTTTTTCTTGTTTTTATATCACTTATGATACTGCTCAATCTTAAGGAATTTTTTGGTGTATCTAAATTTGTAAAAATTTAAATTTGGGTACCTTTGTTTCTTTAAAAAATTTTAGGGTATCAAGGATATTAGGCAGAAAATAAAATGTTGGAAACTGTTGATAGTGAAAATAAGCAAACAATGAAGAGAGGTATTTGGCAAAGAACAGCCCTCCATTGGCATTTACTGTCTCCAAAAGACTATAAAGAAACATCAAAACAACCTCTTGTGCTCATTTTCCTTGCCTATAAAATAAAACACCAAAAATTATCCTCAAAGTTCTTTCCTACTTCTTCATTCCACAGTTTAAACAAGTGTCTTAAAATATTTTTTTCTGGCACTGTACCACACAAAACAATTACCTGCTGTATTCCCCAGTCTGACTTGAAGTGCGGATATGGGGATCAACCAGCGAAATTTAAATGGGTCCAAGTCAGCAGAGCTGTGTGCCGGCCGGGAATTCGAGGGCTGTAATACGAAAGCCCACCAGGAAAAGTGTTAGAGCAAGCTCTTACCCAGGGAGGATGTGCGCACAGTATGGAAGGAAGCTTTAAGTTCTGTGTGCGAGGCTCCTTGCAGCTGTGTGGGTGTTCAGGGTGCAGAAATGAATCAGGTCAGCTGTGCCCCCAGTCCTCAAGCAGCTCACAGACTGGGTGGGGATAGGGCAGAGTCATGGTTTGGGGGGCAGAGTTCTAAATTCCCAAGCAAGAATGACAACCAAGTCTTCCGGGTCCACACATTACCACTAAATGGTAAACTCATGGCTTATGGTATTCACAGCTAAGCTTTTTCTTTTTTTTTTTGAATCAAGGTAAAAGGCATTTGAAAGCGAACCAAAGTGACACAGACTCTGATGTGTATGGAGCAAACATGGGCCATTTTCAGAGATATAAAAGCTGATTTTCTATGTAGGCCCCAGCATGGGTGTTTATCTATAAACAGACATCTTTTGTGGGGAGAATAAATACCTTGAGTATTTGATTTGGTTAGTTACCCGGGGAGTAAGTAACATCCGTCAGTGAGGTCTTGGTGCTTAGCAGGCTTTCCAATTCAACAGGAATAGGGAGACATAGCCATGAAAAGGTAGCTTTCATTAAAATGAATTCTTGTCTTACCAATTTCTTTTTCAGTTTGCAGTTTTCTTTATAAACCAATATGACGGCTCTCTTAAAAACTAAAGAAAGGAAAAGAGAAAGAAAAGTCTTTCATTATTTTATACAAACGCTTCCAAGATTGAACCAAAGCTGAAGGTTTTAATAGAACAAAGCTCTTCAAACTCATGAAGCTCCAAGATCCCACCGTGCCAGCACATGAGTGACTAAATCGTACTTCCTTCTGTTCATATTTGAATTATGCAGAAGTCCCTGCTTTTTAAAAGCTATTATCTGAAGTATATCCTGGCTTTTTTTTTTCCTTTTAATTCTCGTTTTGTTGTACTGAAAGCTGAGAACATGGCGTTCACCTAAAAGAGGATACAGTGTCTATTCTCGCTCTCGGGGCTCTCAGTGAGAATTAAGCGATTTTGATGTGCAGCACACTATTAAGATAGCAGGTTTCAAAACAGCCTCGGCAGCTCTGTTCCTGTAACACTCGGTGAGAACCACCAAGCCAAGTAGCACACAGGAGAGCAAGATAACGAACATGCAGAGCGACAGAGTTTTAAATAGTTGGAGGCTGGCGGTGTTAAGTCAAACGCCATGACAGCGATGATTCTGACTCCTTCTGGAAATCAGGAGTTAGCTGGACTGGTGGGTTTGGTAAGTTCTTCATTATTTTCAGCCTCTTTTAAGTTTATGTCCTTTGAATACTAACCAAATACTGTGAGCTCAAGGTCCTTTCTGGCTTTTCCTAGAGACAAAAACGGATTCAACCAGGAAACTGTAGAGTGCATCAGAAGTTCCCCCATTGAAAGTTCAGTTACCTGTATCATAAAAACAGGAGATAAAGAAGATGTGGAAACCCCAGGGTAGGCTGTCTCATGTTACAGAGTGAATCACATGTATATGGTCATTGCTAAAATGCAAGTGTGTTTCAGTTTGATTTTTATGGTCCCTGTAAACATGGGGCCTTAAATAGTGGAGGTTTTAAACATGAGCTAAGGGGGCCTGCCCGGTGGTGTAGTGGTTAAGTTCGCACGCTCCACTTTGGCGGCCTGGGGTCCGCAGGTTTGGATCCCGGGTGGGAGCTGACGCACTGCCTGTCAAGCTATGCTGTGGCGGCATTCCGTATAAAGTAGAGGAAGATGGGTATGGATGTTAGCCCAGGGCCAGTCTTCCTCACCAAAAAATAGGAGCTAAGCATCAAACTGTTTGGAAAGGAACATAAATGTGAAGGCATTTTGTTTCAATGCACACATTACATGTGGGTGAGACATGCCTTGTGACTTCCATAGCATTAATTCCATCACAGTGTCAAGTTCATCCAAAGTGCCTTTGTTAACATTTCCCCCAGGCTCTGGTATATTTACCACCTCGAATCCCTAAACTACACTAGGCCTGCTAATAAGAAAAGTATGAACATTGAAACTGACTGTTGTAAAAATGAAACTCCAGCTGTTTTCTGTTCTTGCCTTTTTCTACTTAAACTATATTCCTTCTTATATGTAGACTTTAAAAGCTCAAGATTCTAAATTTAGTAATCAGCCAGAAAAGAAAAATATAGAAATTGTCAAATTCCACTTAAACTACTTTTATAAATAAGGATGTAGCCACCAATATTTGATTAAAAGAGAAAAAAGAGGAAAAGCTCTAGATTCTCTCCATGTGCTGGCTCCCACTTCCTTTATCCATCCTGCCCTCTGCCGGCCCAAGCTCTCCGTACGTGTTCCGGCCTCTGGGATTTGTCTTAAGCTCATGCTCCATAGGAGAGGAGGAGGAGGTAGGGATATGAACTCAGTGAAATTTATTGTTTTCTTTTGTACAACGTTAACAGGACGTAAGGTTATGTTTTTAAAGCAATGCAATGAATTTTATGTTACACTTATACCTAAATTGTGTGGCTTATTATAAGCATTGAGATCAAAAAGAAAATTTCAGGCATTTTCTCCTCCAGGAAGGCCCCCATGGGTGGTCCAGTCTGGAGGTCACCTACAGACCCAGTGCACACGGGCATTAAACCCCAGAATCCGGAAGTCCCGCTGACCTCCTTCTCTGTCCCACTCTGCTCTGCCACTAGCTGGTCAAACACGGTCCCATAGTCCTCATATATCTTCTGCATCTCATTGATGTGGCTCGCGACTTTTTCCATTGCCTTTAGTGCTTCTGCAAAATATGAAATATTTATTTGATAATTGTTGTTTGTTTGAAATCCTATCCAACAGCAGTAATGAAAAAGCTCAAGATTCAAGCCGGCATTTGAGACCAGTTCTTACTAACAGCAGCATTATTCAGGTATGGTTCACACAGCCCACTGTAATCTAGTCGTTATAATGAAGAACAGTAGGGTTTTCTTCCACCTCAAATTCTCTTTGAAATGAGGCCGAACCCAAGTCAAAAGTATCCCTAATAATAACAGCTGACATTGATGGAGCAGTTTCTATTTGGCAGGTGCTCTGACAGGTGACTTATGTGAGTCATCTCATTTAATCTCCACAATGACTCGATGACTGTAAGATCTGTAGTCAAGCCCATTTTACAGGTGAGAAAACTGAGGTGCAGAGGGGTTAAGTGTTTGGCCAGACTTCCAAAAACAGAACAAAGATTGGAGCCAGAATTCAAACCCAAGGCTGACTGGCCACAAGATACCTGCTCTTAAATTTTGCTTCCCCTCCTGGACCAGTTACCGGAATTGTGATCTATAATAATTTCTTAACAAGAACTTAACGATGTCTCTGTAAATGCCTGATTGCCAGAGCAATTGTTTGAATTTTTACATGGCATTTGCTTATAACTTTCTGCACAGGTGTGTGAAGGACAAAATGATTTCGTCAAAGTCAAAAAGCAAAATTTCGGGTCACCACCAAATTCACTGTTTTTCATACTTTGTTCTTCTCATTCAGTATTTTAATTCAGTTGGGGGAGTTTTAGAAGGCAGTTTTTTAACAGACCTCTTTTAAAGATCATCCGAAGGCAAAATGAACTGTTCACACAGTATTTGAATGCTGATCATAATTTGTATCATTTACTTACAGAATAACTTTCATACAAAAAGTATTTTCATATTCTGTCCTTATTACTTATTATACAAAAGTATGCTTGTCATAGAAAAAGAACTAGTTTAATTTACAGTCTTCTCAGTATTTGTGATTCAGTAATACTAATATTTATTAATAAGTTTGTCTCTCTCTCCACGTGCTTTATTACATGTAGCTAATGGGACCTCCTAGTTCTGACATGTGGAGAGAGCAAACCACTCTCTCTCTCTCGAGTTCAAACACAGCATCTCTTTAAGGGATTCACTATTTACTGGCAAACCGAGGGGCTTTGTGTATTTGAGAAATTGTATCTTAGGCAAAAATTTCTGAGGTTGCAAGAGAAGACCCATCAGCGTCAACTTGAAAGCATAACTGTCTTGGGGAGTCTGGTTCCAGAGTCAGGCTCTGCTCTGACGTCTCCACAAGGTGGAGCCTCACCCAGCATATCTGATCAGCAGCACTTGGGCACAGATAACACAAAACTTCACAAAGCCCTAGGAAAACAGGCCTGATTTTCAGTTCTGGCAGCACCGTTTGCTAACCAAGTGACCTGAACTCATTTATTTCAACTCACTGAGCTTAAATTACCTTCTTTTAAAAATGAAAATGGAATCATCCCTCCAGAGGGGTTTGGAGCTACTCCAATGAGGTGATTTTTGCCTATCTAAAGGGATGGCCATATATCTAGCTATCGTCACAAATGAAAATTATATCTAAGATTAACAAGCGTGGTACTGGGAAATGTTTCAGAACATGAAACTGAGCAGGGAAGAGGGGAACTGTAGGCCCGGGGGTGGCAGCAGTCACAACCCGTGCGCTTCAGGCGTACCCGTCAGGTGGTAGTGCTCCTCGCTCTCGTGGTCCGTCAGGGACACCAGCTCCTTGAGCAGCAGCGGGTACTTGAGCACCCTCTGAACCGGCTTGATGAGGAAGGACTCCAGCGTGGAGGAGTGCTGCTTGGTGGGATTCCGGGCATCCAGAAAAGCCTTGAAGTCTTGATCCGTTTTTGCTACAGACAGACAGACAAAGACCCTTAGAAGAGCAGAGCAGGATGGACTAAATTCTACTCCATTTAGCTTTTAGTGGAGTTACAGATCACCCTCTTCCATAGCCCCCCAGTGCCATCCTTTAATAAAAACCCAAATGCGCCAGTGGGTCAAGCACCCAGCTGTCAACGTGGATGCCGCCTCACAGCTCTGTGGCAGATCCCGCTAGCAAGGGGAGCTTACTAGGCTGCCAGACAGTACCGTCCACACACCAAAGCAGAACACCGAGGTGAGACATAGGAATGTCTCACTTCAAAGGCACATTCTCATGCAGACCCACGAGAGAGATCGTTATAAGTGCCTAAAAGCGAGTTTCAAGCAACTCATAAAGCCACAAAACAGTGTTATCCAGACCCTACAGCATACCCCCAAAAGATTCATATGAAAAAATAAACCAGGATTTTTTCTACTACCCCAGCACAAATTGTTACTTACATTCTATACACTTAAGGGCTATTTGTAAACAATATCTTTTTTCCTGTAGCAGAAGTTGATAAGCACTGCAGCCTTCACCTCCACAGCTCCAAGCAGTCTCATCCTTCCACCAGAGGGGACGCTCAGGCCCCTCTGGGCAGTGAAAACTCCCTCTCTGCTTGGTGTCTGAGTGTCGTGAAGGGTGCACACAGGAATCAGAGTGCACTGAGTTTGGGAGCTCCAGTGGATTCCACCTGCTGTCACGGGTTGACCAGCTGTTTGGAATTCAACTAATTTGAAGGAAGATATATCCTTATTTGGGGTTTTGTTACAAAGGCAAAAATCTACAGCTTCTAAGCGATGCAGTACCATTTTGAATGTGACTACCAGACAAAGTAGATGGTGAGATGATCCTTCATCTTTATGACAAAGAAGGAATTGAGCCAACCGCTGGTATGCTTTTATTTTACTGTATGCTGTCAATAAGAAGGTGTTCCTGGGAGGAAATGCTGATGGAATCAGAGCTCTGTTTAAAGGACAAAAAAAGACAGACTTGGGCTGGGTCTTGTTAATTCTGAAGTACTCCAAGACTCCATTTTTTAAACTTAAGCCTGTTCTTCTAAGGTTCTGTAAAGTTCTGGATTTAAACCAAACGGTAGAACTGCGTCAGCGGACCTGGTTAAACACTCTCAGTGTTGGGATAAACCTCTCCAGACCCTCCGCGACAGTACAGAGAGACCTTTCCCTGGTTTTGAGAAAGAAACATTGCAGAGCAAACTCTGGGTCCTTGTTGACAACACCATTAAGAAGCTTTTGACGACAGGTAGAAGAAGGGGCTGGAATTTAGCTTGGCTGCTACTGCCCTGTTGACCCAACTAAAAAAGGTCAAATACAGAACCCTCCTCAAACATCTGCCATTGTCACAGAAGAGAGCCCTGATGCACTGGCTTCTACAGAGGTAAAAATCATAATGGGGGTGAACCGCATGAGGCCATCCTTAATTCTGAAGAAGGCATTCAAGTCGTGGGGGAAGTCATTTTTATCCTAGAAATTTAGGATATTATAACAGTAAAAGCTTCAGGAGGTTCGTATCTTATTTCCAAGTACACTTGAGAGAATACAGGTAGCCTGGTGACCTTTCCTGGACACAGTTCAGATGAACTTAAATAGGATTACATATATTTTCATAAGACGCCTTCCACTGTGGGAGGCAGAAGGGGAAAGACCCTGAGGACCTGCACGTGTTTCATGTTCTCTGTGTAGACTGAATTACTGCCGCTCACAACCTTGAGCTTAAAGTCCTGTGCCTGCATCACTGATTTTTCCTCCTCTTGTCTCTGCCACCAGAAACAAGAATTCCAGAGAATGGTATAGGAGAACATCTTCTGAGAGACACAGATTTGAGAATTCTAATCTCATACCTAAAGAGGTGTGTGGTGACTGAAAGAAGCTTTCAGTAGCATAACAGCCTCAGGGAAGCATTCCTGGTTTAGGGTATTACAGGAATAGATTGCGCATCAGGTTGAAGATATAGTGATGGAGACTGCAGCACAGAACCCCCTCCATTACTCCTGCACCTGAAGGTCACTGCTGTCATCAGATCCTTGAACACACATCCCAGGCCGGGCTCACTGCCTGGCCCATTACTGAAAGCCCAAGTGGATCAATGTACTGGCCGCCTGTGCACAAGCTGACCCATTGCAAGTCAGCAGGCAAAGCTAAGCATCTCTCTCAGCTCCACAGAGTCATGCTTGCTGTGGGCATGAAGGGGAAGAGCCGTGAGGCTTCATCACCCAGGTCTAGACTTCAAGGAAATAAAAGTCTTCAGTTAAAGCCAATAAAATAAAATAAGATGATAAAAATGTGGAGAGATGAAAGGTACTTCAGTGATAGCATGTGGTCACTGTTGGTGATAAACGTTAGTTTTTTTCCTGGTTTCACCAAAGAGGCTTTAATTTTAGTTAACACACTTCTGGTGAGTTTGGTGGTGGTTGTTTATAGTGGTTCCTCAGGCTTAAGAAGAAGGTTAACAAGACAGAAAGAAATGGCACACATTTCTTTCTACCCCCATCCAGGGGCTCATGGTTACAAGTTTTTAGATCAAGGAATTTGGTGAAAAAAGAATACAGATGTACTTGAACAACAAAGTGGCACGTGGCAAGGCAACATCTCTGCACTCAGGCACACACATTCACTGTTACCAATAAATTGAAATAAACTGAAAACTTTCCCTTTAAAATCTGTCAGTTTCGGGGCTGGCCCTGTGGCATAGCGGGTAAGTGTGCGCGCTCCGCTGTTGGCAGCCCGGGTTTGGATCCCAGGCGCACACTGACGCGCTGTTTGTCAGGCCATGCTGTGGCGGCGTCCCACATAAAGTGGAGGAAGGTCAGCACGGATGTTAGATCAGGGCCAGGCTTCCTCAACAAAAAGAGGAGGATTGGCATGGATGTTAGCTCAGGGCTGATCTTCCTCACAAAAATAAAAAAAATAAATAAAATAAAACCTGTCAATTTCAAGGTCAACAATGGAGCATAATGGATTAAAAGTGCGCTTATCCCTACTTGTTAAATACAAATTTACTCTTTGTTAACAGTTAAAATACAAAAGCACAGCTATAAAAGGTGTGAGCAACTTACCTCGCTCTAGAACCTTCTGTACTTTAATATGATTGGCACAGAATCCGCTGTACAGTTTAAAGTGGTCCGCGTAGTAAAGGAAAGAGCCTCCAAGGGAAAACAGTAGTTTCTAGAAGGGGAGGGGAAAAGTCACATCAGATGTGGTTTAATCAAAATGTCTGCTGGCTCTGGCATGGCATCTGACTGCGTTGGTGTCTCCATGGCATTTGTCTTTCAGATGCTGGAGCACTAATGCCTCCGAGAAGTCACTGGCTGAAATAAGCCAGGACTGGCCCATTTGCCCAGTAGATGGAGAACAACCCGGGCATTCCCCTAGCAGATCTTGAGTTTGACTAAAAAGTTGCTGGCAGCAGAGCCTATTGTCAGAGTGTGCCATCAAGGACAAGAAAGAAAGTTCTATAAAAACACATCTGACACAGTGAGATATAAATGATCTGAGAGGCTAATTGATAAAGCCAACTCTGCATTACTTAGGACCAGTGATGCTCTCTGTACACTTCCTTGGTCCCTTTCGACTGCCTTCTGCCTTTCCGTCCCTGGAGGGCTTCTTGCCAATGACCGATGCTCACATGGGAGACACAGCTCCATAGAAGAGAAGGCACTCTCAGAACAATTTACAACCTATGCGTTCATCCCAGCATCACATGACCATGGAGATGAAGAAGCAGATGGAGTAGGTGCTCTCGTTTCAGAAGCCACTGCCCTAGAGATCCTTCAGCAGAGCTGAGTAAAGGGCATGGGCGTGGCCAACAACCAGGCTGACTCCACGAAAGTTGTGCTGCACAGACCTCTGATTACCAGCAGCATTTACTCTAGGATAAAAATGTAGCCGTCTTCGACCATCTGCCAGAGGAAAACAGTGCAACGAAAGCACTAAATTTATCTTTTCCATAGTCAAGGGACAACAAATTCTCTTTCAAGGGAGAATTTTGCACTGTACCCACCTATTTTTAATTTAAACCTAAGTCTAAAATACTTACTCTAAACTGCGAGGGGGTTTCAAGTATGTTAAAGTCAGATGATGCTGAAATCCCATCCTCCAGAGTCTCTAGAAACACCTTCTGAAATTCAAGCATCTCTGGCAGACTTCCAAAGAGTGACTCCATCTACGTGAAGACCAGGATTTGAAAAGAGGGTATTAGTGATGAAAATCTAGACACCGCTCCAGCCCTCAGATGCACAAATAAATCACAAGTCATTCACCAAGAAGCAGAGGGAAGTAAATCCTTTAAAGAAGACAGCATGTTCGTTATGGGATATAACTTAAACACAGCGAGTTTTATAGCTCTAGTCCCTGTACACTGTAATTCTAAAATAACTTTTTAAGTGGCTATAAAACTTTCAGAATTCAAATTGGGGAAAAATGGAAGTCAGTAGAAAAGAACTGTGATTTAACATTAAAAAATTATGTATTAAAAAGTAACTTTTGGTCACAACTTCTACTACAAAAAGGGCATGACAATCCTGTGTTTGTACACTCCTGCCACCGTGCTTCATGGGGCATAGGCCACATAAATGGCTTTGGAGGAGGCCACGTTTGGGTCTCTCTGAAGATCCTTAAGTTTTGGATGTTCTTTTGGGATCAGTAGATATAATCTCCTAGGAGATTCGCTAAAGGGCAAACAGAGACTAACCTATGGATCAGTGGACAGAGGGAAGGTGATTATTTACCTCATCCTGGGTAAGAAAGGTCTCATTTTGAAGTGGCTCCAGGTATAAGTCAAAGAGGCAGCTCAGATCCTGAAAGACATAATAAGAGAGTCTTGAACACTTAAGTCTCCAAAATACCCAGGAATTTCCAGCAACCGTGGCTGGGGCACCAGACTCCCATTAGGAATGATGAAGTTTATGTCTTATTGAAATTCTTGACCCTAAAAGCAGTTGTTGTTATTATTATTGCTCACCTAATTCAAAGAGGTTAATACTACAATATGTTCAGCAGCTGGATTCCACAGTTTTCTTTATAGCTTGATCACCTACTCTGTGTAATGAAATATCTTGTTGGCAGAACCAGGATCTTTTTTTCGACTACGGCAGCAGGAGCACTCATGGCCCTGCAGGGGAGGTGAGTTCTGGCTAGGTGCTTCTGTCAGGTGTGACATCTGGATGACCAGGGAGCATGGTGACAGCTCCAGCGTGGAGCTGAGAGGGACAGGACAAGATCTGGGGAGCTCCTCAACTTTGGGGTTGACACATTAGCAGAATTTCAAACTCCCATATTCAAATACAAGAAAAAATTCCAAAGATTGGTAGTCATAATATTTACAATCAAGGCCATATTTGAGTCTCCAGTAAACTGGGCTCCAGCAAGGCAGAATAGTGGGAGTCGACTATATTTACAAAACTCCTTAAATAAAGGTTTGTTTTTTTTAATTTAATAATTTGAAGCCAAGACCAGGATATAATTTAGTGATAGAACAAACTCCTTTTTCTTGTTTCATTTATTCTGAAGAACTTTGACCCCCAAAACACTTTGTAGTTGACTACAAAGTCAAATTCTTTGCCTCCCTCATTTTACAATGGAGAAATCTAGAGCTGGAGAAGCCCAAAGCCTCCAGAACCTTAGGGCACAGGTCCTGAGAGCAAGTGAACAGGCCTGTGATGCCGTTTATTGTTTCACAATAAAAACCTCCCTGGCCTTCCCTCCCTCACCGTGTTCCAGAGTGGCTGCTTTGGAGCAGGGAGATATGCACAGTTACTGAATCGTAGCTCAGGGATCACACAAATGCTGAAAATCCCAAGTCGCATGCAGAGATCCAGGTTAGATTGAAGAATAATGAGTAAAATTCCGTGTTAAATGTCAGCAACAAAAAGAAATTAAAAAATAAAAATGATGTGTGTGTGTGAATCACAATAGGCACGAGGTGCTGGTTATTTTGTCAGAGACGGTGGCGGGCTGCCGTGATTCCTGTGCCGGCTAGTGCTGCTCGGGAGGACTTACACACCAAGAGCGGTCCGCGCTGAGCCGCGGTGCCCGAGAGCTGCGACACCTGGAGCCCTAAGACAAAGCGCAGGTTTCTTGCAGAGAGAAGGGAGAGCCGGTCCTTTTTGTCCCTTCACCCATCACATCCCTCTCAGTGCTCCACCAGCATCACAGGGAAACGACCTCCTGGTCCAAATGTAACAACAGCAACAGCAATAAAGAGGGACTTGGAATCTGCGTTCAGCTGTGCCCTCGACTCTGCGGGTCAGAGCTCCACGACCATCCTCAAGATGTCAGAGGGCTCTGAAGCCTCCAACACCCACAGCGCACAGAGCTGCTCGGGACAGGTCACCGTGGCTCACAGGATGATTCAGAAATCTAGTCTGAACTCCCGGGATGTTCACTTCCTGTCCCCACATCAGATGCAGGACAAGACAGAATGGGAAATGAAGTGCAACTGTCATCACTGTAGCTTTTCTTCCTCTCCTATGGGACCAAAAGAAAGGGCTTGGGGAGTTCTCCCGGGCTCCCTGTAAATAGGCCTTTGGTAAAGTCCAGATAAAACGACGTGACATTAATGAAAGGGGAAGCTTAGATTTGTCTTGTGGAGAAAGAAGGTGACAGCCATGTGTGTGTGTGTGTGTGCACTTAATTCCTGGACTTGGCATGTCAGAGCTGGAACAAGGGCACACCCATCTCAGACCCCAGATGAGGGATTTGGAAGGGACCGCCCAAGGCCATGCCAACACATTGAGGCAAAGCCAGGCCTGGCTTCTCAGCCTGCCACACTGGGTCATGCTGCTTCCAGCAATTGCCCAATGCAGTGAGTTTTAAATAGCTCGAAAGCTTCAGCAAACACTTAACGCAAAAGAACTCTGTCTTCCCAGGCTCCTGTATTCTTCATAAAAAGTTTCTCAAACTACTAACTGGGGGCTTCTGAGATAAACAGCTGAATTCTTCAGGTACTGAAGATGCTCGGCAGCTGCCCAAATGAGATGGTGTGGGAACACCCGTGTGATGACCAGCTCATCCATCGTGGGGCTCTGTCCTGCACAGTGACCCCCATCAGGCAGAGCCGGGCCCAGTGACCACCTGAGCTCTGGGGACCGTATCTGCAGACGCTTGTGAACAAGTTGTCCCCTAGTTCCTCATCACCTAAAGTGATCTCTGTCCCCCTTTCACTAAACCAGTATAGACTCCCTCCCCACAGATTGCAAAAGACAAACCAGAACATCTGTTTCCATAGTGAAAGCTACCTTGGTAACAAAATGAGCCGAGAATCTAATTTTTCCGAATCCTCTCAGCTTCTCCACCCTCTCGCCCTCTCCCACAGCAATTCACCGCCTCAAGGAGCAGGCGTCTCCCTCATGAGTGACGGGGTCCTGGGCAGATATGATCTAGAGACCACTGCCAACATACAACTGGCCGTAGAAGGAAGAAAGAGCAGGAAAGAAGGAACACTATCTTCCGTTACCTTCACATAAGACTTCTCTGTGTCCACGAGCTCCTGGATGACTTTTCGGAGGCGATCTGCATCAGAGAGGTGGCGGGCGAGTGGTCTCAGAGGGGGGTCCTGACCCTCTCTCGGTCCTTCCATGCCGTTGGTCTGGGTGTCGTTAAAACTCCTACACAGCACAGGGATCTGTTCAGCACTCTGAGAGATGACAAGAGGTGGAAAATAATGTACAGGACACTCTCCATTATGATCAGCTGCCCACCAAAGACACAAACAGTGTCTCTCTCTTTGCCCAGCACTCCTTTAGGAATCTCTCAGCAGCACACGTCGAGGGCCTACGGCTTCATCCATCTCAAACCACTCTGGCTCTCATTTAAAATCCCGGTAGTGAAGATATGAGCCTACACTTGTTCAGTATTTACACATGATGCTTTTTCACTGTCATAATAGCCATTTGACAGATGCTTCTTTAGCACTGAAACTGGAGAATAAGGCATAGGGCTGACCCTCTGCGGTCAAGTTGAGGGTGCTCTAAAATCAAGGTCGTGGCTCTCTAAGAGCCCATTTGGTCCAGTCTGTCCACTCAATGGTTGGCCTAGAACAGCTCAGTCTCCCATACAAAACAGCCCAGGGGGACTCAGGAATGGCGTGGCACCATAGCAGTTTTAGGATGGCTTGGCCATAATGGGTTTAAAGTTTTGTCCTCAAATCCAACCCTTTAGCTCTGCTGTCTCGCACCAAGTAGCAGAGTTATGAGTGAAAAAGTTTGAGCCACTGGTAGGAATGGGAGTAGAGACAGAGATGTATAGGAAAGATTAAGGCCCACCCTGAAGGGGTGCAGAGCCCAGGGGAGGGCACAGACAGGAGCAGACGACACGGCAAAGCCTGGTGAATACTAGAGGAGAGGGAGGAGCGGGCTCTGTGGGGAAGCTTCACAAAGGAGGGGAGCCTTGAGCTGGTGGTTAGCAGTAAGGAGCCATGTGCCAGACCCAGGGAGTATGGGGGGAGAGAGAATTCGCACTCCAGGTAGTGAGAACAGAATTACAAAGATGAAGACACAAGAAGCAGCAGGACTATTGGGGGTGGGCTAACAGCCTTGAGTACACGTTCTCACTGAGATCTAAGCACAGTGTGGTAAAGCCTTCTCAAGGCGACCCATCGTATGCTTCTGCCTTAGGCTGCTGGGTTACGGTCTCAAACGTTTCTCCTCCTGTAGGAGCCTTCCATAGTGCCGGGAGCATCACTGGATTATATTCAAAGTATCTTTTTATCTTTCTTTCTGTTCCACCCACATTCAAGCTGCGGCCCATCTTACCACTCACCTGTCTGTAAGCCTGTCAAGGGCGGGCCCTGCCTTTCTTTGTCATTGCCCACAAGTGCCCAGCTCAGTGCTGGTGCACGGTAAGTGTTCACCTCTGTTGCACTGAAATTATTATTGAATCACAAAGCAGCTTACTCTCAGTGCAAATGACTAATATCCATCCCTCTTTGTCAACTTGCCGTCTCTCAACTAAAATTCTCCTTTCTTCAGTTTAAATGCCTTCACTCTGGGGTAAAAAAAGCTGAACTTGTCAGAAGCATCTCTTCATTCTCACTTAGTTCGTTTTCTTTGCTTGGCTAGTTCAGAGCACCAACAACTTACGTAAGCGTGTTGGTCGACCTCAGCGGCCTCACGCATGTGTGTTATGATAGCTGTCGCCTGACAAATTACGGTTCCTCAAAGTAGAAACAGGACACTCTCGCCCTGCCTTCTTCCCCCCAACACAGTGTCTTCATATGATGGAAATAGACAATCAACATTAAAACTCAGCATTGAACTTCTGGCTAGTCTTTGAATCCAATTCAGTGGGAACCAATTAGGAGCTTGCTCTGTCTCCAAAGAAAGAGAAGCCAGCTCCTGCACAAGGAGATAAGACTTGCCAAGGTAAGAGACACCAAGCACAGCCTAAGGCAGACTAGAGACCAACTCCAGCTTGTGTGAAACAAATGAAAAATGGAATACACGCTAAACGAATGGAATGGGTTGTCTGGGAAGGCTTCAGTGAAGAAGTGGGTTGTGGGGCCAGCCTGGTGGTGCAGTGGTTAAGTTTGCGCAGTCCGCTTCAGCAGCCCGGGGTTCGCAGGTTTGGATCCCGGGTGTGGACCTACGCACTGCTCCTCAGGCCGTGCTGTGGCGGCGTCCCATATACAAAAATAGAGGAAGATGGGCACAGATGTTAGCTCAGGGCCAATCTCCCTCAGCAAAAAGAGGAATATCGCCAAAGGATGTTAGCTCATGGCCAATCTCCTTCACCTAAAAAAAAAAAAAAAAAAAAAAAGAAGTGGGTTGTAACATGGTCCTGGAAAAAGCGTGTTCCAAGGGAGAACCACAGAAAGAGCAGAAGGTGCAGGGGAAAAACGAGATCAGTAATGTAAAGAGCCCAACTCTGGGTGGGGGCGGGGGGTGGTAAAAGTGAGGCCCCCACAGATGTCTGCAATGAGAACTTCCAGGCTACAAGGCTCTTTAAATATTATTGCTTCTCTTTTATTTTGACATTAATCTTGTTGCCAGAGTATCATCAACCATGTAACAGATACTACGCCTCCAACTAGACACATAGACACATATAATTTACTTCTAGAACAGTTCAAAGCATGTGTAAATACTAATGATTCTCCTTGGATATAGACATTATCCACTTGTTCTTTTTTTAACTGTGAACACAAGCATATTTCTGGTAAGGCTGTCAGAAGACGTTCATTCTGGGTAAACTTTCAAAGAATAAAAAAGCAGATGTGGATCTTAAGGCACCAATCAGAATGCAACTTGATCTATCAAAATGTCTCATACGATGTTTAAACCAACCAAATCTTATGATTCATTACTGAAGAAACTCCGAACTGTTCAGTCATGCCCTAAAAGCCTAATGACATATAGCAAAAGCCAGATGGAACAGTGCAGCCAAAAGGCGGCTTTCCTTCTCTTCCAGGATGTGAGCATCATAAAGGAGCACTGGGGAATATAACCAAACCACTCCAATTCTGTCCTCTTCCTCCTCCTTTCTAGTGGACTTCAGCCCTGGCCACACATTAGCTTTGTCTGGGCAGCTTTAAAATAATACCCATGCCTGGACCGGCTGAATCAGAATCCCTGGGGCCCCAGGTATGCGTATTTTTTAAAAGCTTCCTAAGTGATGCTAATGTGTGGCCCATGTGAGAAACTACTGGTCTACCCATCAGTGGAGCGAGCATTCTGCTTGGGTTTCCCAGGAGTGGTGCTGCCTCCAGCCAGCTCACGCTGTCTCCAGGGTCTGCATGAAGGATGGCCACATAAAAGGCATGTGGACTGAGCTCACAAGACAGGAGGAAGTTGATGGAATCACACCCATGACCCTGGTGTTCCGGGTCTGGCCCTCAACTCATGGAGCTAAACAGCCCAAGGTCGTAATCCTCTGACTCCAAAACTCACTTATTTGAAATCTCTAAACTGGTATTTGCGCCGCAAGCTCAGACAACATAATTTTGCAATCCTGAAAAATAACAGTTTCCAGGGCTGTAGAATCTAAATTAAGTTCACATATACTGTATAAAATAAGAGCTGACAAAATGCACCATAAGTTAAATGGCAGCTGGTGAGATTACAGCTTTGCCTTGCTGGGATGTCAAAAATCACACCTAACAATGCAGTGCTAATTTTAAAAATAAAGTATCTCGCCATTTTCGAAAATCAGAATTCATTTGAAGAACAGTTCTGGTATGATTAACTTGGAAAAGTGAATGTTAGCTGAGATTCTCACAGCAAAAGGTACCACACTGAGGCGCTCAAGCGCTCCAGAGCCACCTTCCTCGCAGGTAGCAGTTTAGGTGTCATCCAGGAAAGGATGTCAGGGTCCCTTGGGATCAAAAGGAGGCAGGGCCCCTAGAAGCAGAAGAGTAATTGTAAATGTGTTTTCAGATTGAATCTGAAAGAGTCACTCGGTTGGTTATATTTCAGTTCCTCTACTCTTAGTGATGGTTATAGACATTGAACTGTGAAAGGTGGAATTCTGGGTGTAGCTGATAAGCCGTGTCTAGGAATAGTGATTATTTGAGTTGGACTATTTTCACACGTATGTGTGGTGATGGAGTGAAAAGCACAGACAAGATTCTGAGGACCCGAGCTCTAGTCCTGGCTCTGCCCCAGTCCTCCATGTGATCCTGGGCAAGGCTCATTTCTGAGTCTTCAATTTTCTTATTGATGAAAGACAAGTAGCAGTGCCTGTCCCATCAAGTAACCCCTCAAATTGCCATTCGGATCAAGGAGAAGAGGGAACTCCCATCTCTTGAGTACTGGATTGGGCCAAACCTCCTGTCTACCACATCAGAGCTGTCTTCCAAGGAGACACATCCAAGGCCTGGCTCCCTCCCAGCCTGGTCAGTGGGCTGGTGTCACAGTGCTCACATTTAGACCAGGTAAGCCCCTGCTGCAAGTGAAGCCAGTCCTGCCCCCTTAGACTAGTACTGTGTGTAGTGCCCGCTGCTCTGGCTCCTGCTGTACCCCCTCCTCATCCTTCCCCATCCGTGCATCCCCAGGGAGCAAGACAAAGACCGAAAGGGTTTGTAGTTGTATGGCAGACAGACACGGCTGGGAGGTGTTCTCACACAATTTGCAGTCCTTCCTATATGACCCACTGAGATGACAGATGAGGGATGGGGAGGTATCGGCAGGACCTTGATGGCACAAGACCCACCTCTCTAGCTCTCAATGCACCGTGCCAACCACTCCCAGGTAACCAGCAGAACACGGGCAAAAGCAGCTTGCTCCTCCAGCTGGCTCTGCCCACCACGTGGCCAGGGCTCGCCTGGCCCCAGGAGAATCTCAACACACGCAGGTGTGCGCAGGATGCTGCCTCTGGAGGGCATCGCTGCTTAGAGAGGCAAGTGTAGTTCCCACACGCCCGCAGACGACTGCGACTTCTCTGAGGCTGATCCCGCCCCATCCCCAGGAATGCTGCTTTAGAAGCAACAGACAGATGTTCACAAGTCGGGGCTGGGCATGTGTGAAGATTCAGTAGCCTAAGTGTGTGCTCGTGCAGAATCAAAAACACGGAAACTTGAAATGTGTGCCTCAGACTGGCGTTTTCCCATGTGTCGTGGTCAATGCTAAGAACCTGGGTTCACCATGGGCCTCGCCTTTTAGAAGAAAGCACAAAAAAAAAATTTTCTTTATTAATTCATTTGAAAAATTTAACAGAAACAGTTTCCCCTAAAACTATGCTGTATGGAAAAGCAGGGATATTGACCAAAAAAAATTTTTTTCCGTTTTTTCAGGTTGCTCTAAGGCTGATCCCTGTTTGAAAATGACCTTATTTATAGTTGAGGAGCACCTCGCTCAGGACCTCTGAATTAAGTGGTCCTTAAGTGCGCTCATCAAAAAATAAATAAATAAATAAGTGAGGTGATGGGTGTGTTAATTAACTTGATTGTGGTCCCCATTTCACAGTGTATATGTACATCAAATCTTCAAGTTGTACACCTGAAGTAGATACAACATTTAATTGTCCACTATGCCTCAATAAAATTGGGGGAAAAAAAGACAATCTGAACAGTTATTTTTGTTGTTGTTGTTTTAACTGCATGAATAGGACACCTGCTTCCCTGTATTAGGGCTGAGACGTGTCTATTTTCCAGGAGCCCCTTTTCTTGGGGGTGGCAACAACACTGCTCGGGACGATCGAGCACCCTGCCCCAGACTCTCTGCAGAGGAATGCAGGGGCAGAGCCGCTCTGAATCCTGTGCATGACCCTTCTAATCTTGACTCACCATGGTACTTTCATCATGCCAGCCTCCTCCTGGCTTGGATTAGTGAAATGGGTTCTCCTGAGCCTAACAACTTGGATGTTTCCTCTGCTCTTATGTGGAAACATCACTACCTGAGGCTTTTCAATTTCCCTGTGTGTTTTGGAACCTAAAAAAAAAATCCCTGTGGGATAAGTACATCACATTATCCAGAACTATTTCGGGATGGTGATTGAGATTTCGTAGCTACCCCATGAAATACCAGTGCCCATCAGGACCCCGCACCTCGTCAGCAGTGGGCTCCGCCCCTCTTCCCTGGCTCAGTTCGCAGCCCCGTGCTCATTTAGGGGCTTCAGGTACTGCACACTTTTTGTCAAAGGCATCTGTTTGTACTACTTGGGCTCCAAAAACACTTCTAGCCTAAGAAAAAGGTTTAAAAGTGCTGCATGACTTGGGGTCATATTTCACAGGGAAATACTTAAGGATAGATGACAGCATTACAGTATGCTCTGCTTCTGAATCCCTGGTTTAGAGCAAAAGGATGTAACTTCAGGGGGGGGAATCAGTAAGAAACTCAGCAAAGACACAGACCTAAAAGGAAAGATGCTCATGCTGTTTGCTCATGCTGGTTAAGTGGTCATATCACAGGATGTGATCAGTCCGGCAGATCCCTAGCTGCCCACCGTGTCCTGCTCTCTGTCCACCATACAGACCAGCTCTATACTGAGCCATTGACGTGGACTGAATCCCAGTCTAGATAATGTCCACCGAGTTTCATCATACCAGAACTAAGTTTCTACTACTTCTACTGTCCCTCCAAAGAATGTTGGAAAAAATTAAAAACATGCTAGTCCCTGGGCAAATGGCCAGTTGTTCTTGAGGACAGTCTGGCCCTGGAAAGGTGCGGTTTGCATGGTGTGTGCCCATACTGTGCACGACAGACCTCCCGGTTCCCTGTCTGGAAGCCACGAGGAGGCTGCATTACTCACTAATCTCAGAGTGCAACCACAGTGTCAGCTGTCATATTCCAGCAAATCCGTTAAGTCAGAAAAGCTCCCCTTAGTTAAAAAAAACAATATCTAAAAATTGTACCAAGGACTTTTTTTCAACTCATTCTGCACTCTGTTAAAGTCTCTAACTTATAGAAAGATGTAATATTATCCCCATATGTTACCAGCAGAGGGAATCCAGAAGGAGCACAGAGGGTTCAGTGACTTCCCCAGGAAGGCTAACAGGCAGAGACAGATGCTGGGCGTGATTCCAGGAGAAGTGGACCCCCCACATGGAGCGAGAGTGGGCCCACGTCCTGCACGTCCAACCGCAGCTGTCCTGTGCCGCCCATCTCTGCCATGTCAGAATTCCAGGGCGAAACTCCGTGCAACGCTGGGAGGTGGCTGGCAGGGCCTGCAGGCTGAGTCGAGAGGGAAACCCCAGGTCTACTCTATTCCTCCGAGTCTCAGCGGGGTGAGGGGTGGAGGGGGGTGGGAGGAGCAGGAGGAAGAGGAGGAGGAGGAAGGTCGTATTCGGCACCTTGGCAGGGTGGGGTGGGAGTTAAAAAGTAGATTCAAGCTTATTATTTTTATATTTGGGGGATAACCATTTGTTTTATAGTGATGCAATGAATCCCTGGATTGAAAACTCGAGAGAAACAGCATGAGATTTTTATATTTCACAATAAAATATAATGCACATAAAGCTCACAATCTTTATTTTCTAGACCAGACAGTTCTATTTCCAAAGGCAGAATGGGACATAAACTGTAAAATTAAACATAAGCTGATGTCAAATGAGAGTCCTTATTTTATATGGAAATACAGAGATTAACCTAAATAAATTATGGTACAAAAATGCAATGGAATATAGGCAGCCGTTACCAGTGATGGGAGAGATGGGCGTCTGTGGACCAAAAAAGAACGTGATTTATTGGAAAGGGAAGAAAGGAGATCTGCATTTTTTAAAGTAACTTTTTATGTATATCTACTATACAAACATACATGCACAGATTTTTTAAAAATGGAATGATATATATCTTCAATGCAGTGGTTAACAGTGCATTTCAAGTTATTTTAATTTTAATCTTTTGGCTTATCTTAATTTTCTGATTTTTTATAGTGGTTTCATTTAAAAAAAATTTTTAATGGAATCCTTTCCTGTAACTTTAAAAGAATGATTTGAGGCAGAAAAGACCTGATAAGCATTCTGTTTCCATGAGAACACAGCAATGAACAAGATTGATGTAATCTCTCTGCTCACAATGCCCAGAGTTTGGCTGGGAAGATAAGCTTTGAGCAAGTAATTCAAGTGTGATGGGTGCCCAAAGAAATGTGGGGTCCCCTGCAAACAGAACAGAAAGACCTACTCTGGTCTAAAAAGGTCTCAGCCAGCTAACATTGAAGCCATGACCTCAAGGCTAAATCGAGTTAGCTAAACTAAGCAAAGTCTGGGGTTCGGGGAGACATGGAGTGTGCCAAGAACTGAAGGCCAGGACAGCAATGGCCCACAGCCAGCCAGTCAGGTTGTGCAGGGAGATGTGGCAGGAGAGAGAGGCAGAGGCTTGCTCTTGGGGAGAGTGGAGAGCCACTTGGAGTTGAGTGCAGCGGTCCAGACATGGCACCGAGGAATCCCTGTCACCTACTAGGTACACACCTTACAGAAGACAGCAAGGTAAATAGTCATGATGGCATTAAAGAGGGTGGCGTGTGCACTCCTGGTGGTGCAGCCTGTCACCTGAGCTCTGCCCCCTCCATTACCCCAGTGTAAGTGTGGAACTCACACCGAGGGCCTCAGCGCATGCTTTGGACTAAGCTGTCTTAAATAGCTACTTTTTCCGAGACAGGAGACTTAAGTGCACAGGCTCCGGAGTTCCAGCCCTGGGCACCCATGGCAGTACCAGCTATGTGGCCTTGACTGACTCCTCCCTGACTCAGTCTGCTCACCTGTAAAGCTGGGATCATATTTTACACGGTCGTTGAGAGGATTCAGTCAGGTAAAACGTAAAAATACTTAGCACGGCGCAAGGGATCAATACAGGCCAGGGCTCAATAACAGTTATAATACGCACAGGAGTTTAATATTCCAAGTTCTGTTATTTTGAGAAGTGCTGAAGAGTAAACTTCCTCTGAGTTCCCTGAAGGAAGGGCCAGAAAAATCTAATTTCATTTATTCAGCAGTTTTTTATTGAGCACCTCCTCTATGCCAGGCTCTGTTCGAGGTGCTGGAAGGAAGCATCAGATATAGAAGATGAAAACCTTGGCCTTCATGCAAGAGTATCATGAGGAGTTGGAGGAAGGGCAGAGAGGTGACAAGGACACCGATGATGAAGAGTGGAACACACGGTGTCTGGACAGAGGTAAAAGGGTTTGGGAGGGAGCCAAAACAGGAAGGAGGCATAGGGAGGCCCTGCCAGGATGGGCTGCAGCCCTAACAGGCGGGCAGAGAAGGGGCAGGTGAAGTTGGTGCAAAGACCCAAGGGAGGGAGCGGCCGCTTGGATGGAAGGCAGCCTTTGAGAAGGCACTTGTGCGCGGCAAGTAGTAAACGCTCAGTGCTCAGGCGGCACACCCCCAAGCAGGCAGGTCAGAGCCGTGTCCCAGAGCAATAGGGAAGCAGCACCTGCAGGACGATGTGGCTCCCAGACCAGAGTCACCTCCCCCCGGGGGGGGAGCAGGCGATCCAGAGCCCGTGCCAAACGGGCCTGCTGCCTGCCTTCTGCTAGCTTTCCTTATTTCACCCGAGTTTGGTCAGAATTCAGGAATGAATAAGATATGCTCTCTCTGCCAAAGAGGTTTCAAGGGGCTGGGGTAGCATTTCTACCCAACTGGGCACTTTCACATAAAATATTGGGTGTTTCAGTATCACTCTAATGTAATTTACACACAACAGCTCATCCTATCTAACAGATCCTGCGCCAGGTACTGCGTTTTCTCTTTCCCATTTTTCACCCAGCAAGAAAGACATGGCTTACTTTTGATGCATAGTTAAACCTGCTCATCAAGGAAGATGCATGTGGGCCAGAATTTCTCCTTGACTTCTGAATGCAAAAATACGCAAGCCATGATTTAAAAGAGACTTTCATGCTCCCACTCTGAAACAAACAGGTGAGTCAAGGGTGGCTCCTGAGAGCAGGGGTCAGCAAACTATGGCCTTTGGGCCAAACCCAGCCTGCCATCTCTTGTTGTAAATAAAGTTCTGTTAGAACGCAGCCACGCTCTTGCCTCTGCCTGTTGTCCGTGGCTGCTTCCGCAGCGCGGTGCAGACTTCAGTGGTTGCCAGAGCCTAAGATGTTTACTATCTGGCCCCTTACAGGAAAAGTTTGCCAACTCCTGACAGAGAGAGATGAGCCCAGATCAAAAGAGATTCTTCTTTTGAAACTAAGTCTGAGGGCCGGCCCTGTGGCTTAGCGGTTAAGTGCGTGCGCTCCGCTGCTGGCGGCCCGGGTTCGGATCCCGGGCGCGCACCGACGCACCGCATCCCAGGCCATGCTGAGGCCGCGTCCTACATACACCAACTAGAAGGATGTGCAACTATGACATACAACTATCTACTGGGGCTTTGGGTGGGGGTGGGGAAGGAGGAGGATTGGCAATAGATGTTAGCTCAGGGCCCGTCTTCCTCAGCAAAAAGAGGAGGATTAGCATGGATGTTAGCTCAGGGCTGATCTTCCTCACAAAAAATAAATAAATAAATGAAATTAAGTCTGAATTAAAACTCGAAATAATCTATAAAATTTTATTCTGAAATTTTTCAGTGAGTAAAGTGTAAATTTTAAAAATGACTTTTATATGTTATTTTTCTAGAGACTACCGCAATGACATTTTAACTCACATAAGATATAAACTCTTTTATGTAGCGTGCTTTCAACTGTGTCAAAAACACAAGAAAATGAAAACACCTGTGTGCTCACCTGGCTCAGATCCAGGGCTCAGAAAAATGGCTCATATTTTCTTGAACAGTTTTTACTTTATGTTGTGTTGCTTTTTGATGGAGGGGATAATTCAGTTTGTTTCTCCTGTGACTTGGGGCATTAAGAACTTTATTTAAATTCTTTCTGTGGTTACCTTTTATCAGTTAACATTCATTCTAATATGTTTTTCTAAAGAAGTCTCTAAACTAATATCCTTCAACTCATTTTTTTCTTTTGGAAAACATATATTTAACTGTGATTTCTCTTATCTATCAATACTCCCCTCACCCACTTTCCCATCCAGAGGTATATATCTCAGATCTTAGCTCCCTCTTTTTATTCACTTTCTTCAGTTTTCTCTCAGAGCCTACTTTTGTCCTGATAATCACATAAATTAGTTTAAACTTATGTATTTACAATAACTCTCTCTTTAGTGGTTAATGTTTTCATTTAACACTATCATTCTGGTTGGTTTCCACGTTTACTGCTGGTTTTCTCAAATACAACCTTTCTATCAAGAGTTATGTCTCTGACTTTCTTCTTGGTAACTGATAATATATTATTAAGCGGTTTTTGCAGCAAAGGTCTTTAAGTGTTACATATTCTGAGAATTTACTGAGTTGAGATTTTTTTCCTATCTTTGTCACTTTATTTGAAGAGAAAATATGTCAATAATAACACCAATTGTAATCAAATTCTTGACAGACTAGAGCTGTAACAAATCTTTGACGGCCACCAATTTGCTGGGCAGGTGAAGTCTCTACTATAAATAGAAGATGGAGGACAATACAGGTGAATCCTGAGAGGGGACATCCCTCACATTCAGGTTTAACAGTTCAGGCTGTGTCCAACTTTGCTCAGGACAGCTCTGCCCGACTACCTACACCCAGACTGTCCCCCAGCTGAGTCCTCTCTCCTCTTCTCTGGCTTCCTAAGACGTATATTTTCTTTCTAGTTGTAATCCACGTGGGTTCCTTACCTAGAAAAACACAAAGTAGGGCCACACCTGGCTCCCAGCTGCAGACCGAGCACTCAGCCCTGAGAGCAGGTCTAAGATGCTCAGAAAACTGTCAAAACTGGAGTAGCTACACCTACTCCAGTCCCTTGATGATATGCCTTGGGCATCTTAGACCAGCTTCCAGCATGTCGTCGAGTTACATTGTCTGCTGGCTCTATCTAATTGGCTTAGTTTACCTTCTTTTGGAACATGAGCCTGGGGTTTCTCCATACCTATCTGTGGGGGTGTGGGGGTCACAAGGGGCTTCACAGATGCCTCTTATCCATGGGAATGTGGGGTCACAGTGGGGGTTCACAGTGACACAGACCAATACAGTCAACTTGTTCTCTGCCCTTCATTGCTAGTAATTAATGTAACCCTCCCACTGTCCAAGTAGTCTTTTTATTAACTATCATCATCATCGACATACTGTTGCCATATAATAATTTTATCTTAGGAAATATTTCTGTAGGAATCCACGAGATAGACACTATTAGGACACCTACCACTGGGGTTGTTTCTTAACACTACTTTTACTGTTTTGTTTTTTTTTCCCCCTGCAATGCTCCTCCCACCACCAAAAAGAGAGAGCAGGAAAAGCAGCAAATAAAGCAGAAGCAAGCAAGAGTATCAAAGTGCATGTAGAAAGACACTTTTACCCCTTTGGGGATGAGACTTTTTAGTATTTTGGGTCTATATAAATGGAATTCTACAAAGAGGAAGCTCCAATGGGAAACCCAACATTACAAAGGTACATTAAGATTAGAAAAGTCAGTGGTTATAAACTGCTGGAGAAATGTTCTCTGAGAATTACTGACAAGAATTACAGATTCACTATACTAGACCCCTCTACTCAGTGCAGATGGTCCCCATGATGGGACCTCTCAGCCACTGCTGCACTGAAGGTCCAGAAAGAAGCCACTGACTAGCCCTGGGAAGGGGAGAGCGTTTCTTCAGATACAAGTGGTATCCTCCAATATCACTGTACGTATGTGTACCCCAAATATAGTTTTATTTATTTATTTGTGAGGAAGATCAGCCCTGTGCTAACATCTGCCAATCCTCCTCTTTTTTTGCTGAGGAAGACCAGCCCTGGGCTAACATCCATGCCCATCTTCCTCCACTTTATATGGGACGCTGCCACAGCATGGCTTGACAAGCGGTGCATCGGTGCACGCCTGGGATCCGAACCCGTGAACCCCGGGCCGCCACAGCGGAGTGCGCGCACTTAACTGCTTGCACCACTGGGCTGGCCCCCCAAATATAGTTTTAAATAGTTATTTTTTTAAAAAGACCAATATCTACATTTTGTACTATACTATTTTAATTTTAAGGTTATTATACGGTGGCAAATTTTAAGACATGCATTTTATCTATTACAAAACAAGTTGGAGGTGAAAATATTTACATATGAGTATGACCTGTATATAGCACAAAAACTATACTTCACGCTATCAAATGAATTACTATTCAGATGCAAATATCAGATATTAATACTCTGTATTCCAGGACTTATGAATTTTTCTTCCAGAGATTTCAAATTATTTGATAATAACAACTACTGAAATTTCATTACAGCTCTATGAAATAGATTCTTTAAAGGCTAAAAAACCACTACCAAAAACATTGACGTAGCTTAACCAAGTTTGTAAATTAAGCTAAAGAACTGCAAAGTTGTGTCCAGATTTCTATCATACCTGCAACTTAACAAATAGAGTTGCTCTGCCTTTAAATCAATTGCAAGAGTCCATACACACATATTCCATGTCTCCTCTATTTAAACGCATAGTTGTTCATTTTTTCCCTCTCTTCTGCCATCAGTGCCACATTCTCCTTCCCAGGCAGTATGATGTAGTGGAAAGAACTGGCTTAGAATCCCACAGAGCTGGGTCTGAACGGTGGCCCTACCCCTGACTGGCCTGTTGGTTAGCTTCTCCCATCTCAGTTTTCTTGTGCTAAAAGGAGCTAATAATATCTATTCGGTAGGGTTGTTGTGGAGAAAACGGGTTTAAATGAGATGATATATATAAAATTCATAGTGCATGCTAAGGGCTAAGTATCAGCATCCTTGCTCAGTGCCCCGTGCAGTTTACAAAGCCATTTCACATACATGGCTCTTCTCTAATTTCACCTCCATGAAATTATCATGGAAATATAATCCCATTCTTTTCAAGGAATAAGGATAAAAGGATACAGGGGTGTGCCTATTTTCCTAAAGCGCCCTGACCAGTGGGTGAGAGGTTCCAGCACTCGGATCCAGTTGTCTGTCCACGTCCCGCCTCTCCCAGCTATAGCAAATTAAGAGACAAACGTCTACTTTCTTTTCCAACTTAGTACAGCAGGGGATGAAATTCTTCTAGTGAATTCTCTCATCTTTCTTATCTATCCCACTCTCCAAATGTAAACTGCAGATGTGTTGTTTGGTATAGCCCTGGCCATGGGGACAATCAGAGTTGACCCAAGGTGACAGCAACACTCACACTGAGAAAGGAGGCACAAGACAGCGAGCATGCTTGCCTCTGCCTGTAACATTCTCCAGAAGAAACCAAGCCATGGTTCCCCTTCCTGGGACACATACTCTGATTTGGGGGAATGAAGGGAGCTGTGTCCCTGCCCAAATTTGATGCAGAAGAATTATGAATTCTTAAAAAACTTTTCTGAACATTTAAACTTTACCATCTCCAATCTCCTGCTGCCACTGAGGAGCAGAGCTATCACGATGCACAGCACACCAAGGCGGCTGCCTAGACTGACTGGCATTGCGTGACCCCCACTGTAGTTTCAGGAAGAGGGCAGCTGACCCTTCTCATCCCCTCTGGAGGTTGGCACCTTTGTGACACCTTTAACAAGTACACTGACTTCTACTGACTGCTGTTGCATTAGGTTTCATGGCTCAAGAACGCCCCACGGTCCCTTATGAAGAATGGTATGGGGCAGGGAGAGGGGGCCCAGGCGCTAGGATTTGTCTGAAACCCACCACATCCCCTTCATGCTTAAAAAGGCCTAGATTTTCAGTTCTCATATTTAGCTAAAAATAATGCTTGGAATCTGGTTTCAAAAACTTGTAGCTTTGGGGAGAAAAATCATAAAAATGTAAAACATCAAGTTATTTAGTATCCTGACAGCCTTAATTAGGCCTGCGTACTGCCAAGCCCTATTTGTCTTGAGTGAGCACAGATACAACCTGCATGCCCTTTTACTTGTAGCTTTAGGTAAATTTTTTTGCTAGATTCAAGCCACGTGATAGTCAAGTCTGTTATATTACTCTGGGTTGTTTCTTATTGACAGGGTCTCAAAATAAATCATCTCATACAGAACAATGTCTGTCTCATACACATTCATCTGAGCCTTTACCACCAACCAATCTCTAAAATCTAACTCGGACTAAATAATAGAAACGAAGTAATAAAATTTAACAGGACAATGACTACTTTCAATAAATGGTTTGGCAATTTCGATCAAACTGCTAGAAAGTGCAAATCAATAAATACAAAGTAACTAAAGCCATGTTTCGCTGGTGGTGATGGGAACAGCGGATGGCCTAGGAAAGGGATGCACAGACAGGTAGATGCTCAAGCAAACCCAGAAGACATCAGAGACAACATGACCATGACAGAATGTCAATTAAAAACTTTTTTTAAAGCTTCAGACATAGAAAAATTTTTTAAACCTCACCTGAGATTACTGGTTTGATAATCAGTCTTTCCATCTTGGAAACTCATCTGTAAAGCCATCGTATTCAAGACCTCACTAGGCAACTGGGAGGAGAGCATGCACATCCTGCCCCATCCTGATGCCTGCAATCACCAGGCTAATGTGGCCCAGGCCAGTCTTCTCATCTGATTACCCTTTATCTTGTGACTGAATGAACCATGAAGGTAATGGATTCTAGAAAATTCCAAAGCCGGCCCAAAGCAGCTTGAGAGGTAGGAAGACGGCAGGACTCCTCAAGTTATGCAACACTTGCGGTTCCTAAGCAGTTAGCAATGAAACCCCAGCCTGTGCAAGTGCCAGGCCAGAACTTTCTAAGCAATTGCACATCAGAGAGCTTCCTTATCTAACATCTGTTTTCTGAAAACACAAGAGAACTTAGGTGGCAGCAAAGAATTAGAGAGTGCAAAGGAAGGCGAATCACAGAGGAAGGGGGAGGCATTGGAAGCGGAACAGACAAAATAAGAGCGAAGGAGGAGGTGACAACAACCAGAGAACGAAAGGAGAAAAGAGAGAATGGGGGGCACCTTTAAAGACATACCTTCAATTTTCTCCTGTTTCCCGTATTAGTGACAAATATATTTCTCATTGCCCGTTCGTGCTATTATCAAGAACAGCAGGAGACCGATTTACAAAACCAATAATCCAGTCTTTGCTCTCAGCAATCAGAAGCTGGTATTTGAGATGTGGAAACACCATAAGGCATGCTCATGTGCGGCTTTCCTAGGAAGTTTCTCCATGACCTCCGCTCCCTCCACCGCCCAGGCCCAAACAGACAGTGGCACCTAAGTCCACTCAGAGCTGAGACTAGAGAGGAAATTACAAAATAACCCAGAACAATTTCTCAGCGATTATTTTTTTAAAAACTGAAAGCAGCTACCATGTACAGCTGGGACATTATTAAAAGGTGAGAATCTGCTATCAGTGATAAAAGGCATAAACAAAGCACAAAGACTCAAAGACATTTTCATGTATCTCGCATAATCAAAGACGTCATTTGACTACAACCTCTAAGCACACAAAATATTTAAAGAAGGCATCGACATGATTGGCCCTCTTAATGGCTAACATTTGAGAAGGCCTTTGTGCAGGAGATTTTAATGAATGAATGAACAGTGTGACTCTACACCAACCCCATTCTTGGTAAATATTAAGGAGAAAATTGTTAAGACTCATGGTGCCCACCTACTGGCCAGGCAAGATTAGACTGTAAGCGTGGCTGTTATTCCTTCAAAAGAAAAGGAAAGGAGTGACCAGCAACAAAAACAGCTCCTTTGCTGATGTGACAGTGGCCAGGGGTAAGTTCTCCCCTCGGGGCCCTCGGAGGAGAAACACAGGAGCAACTGCTGCCTAATCCTCCCATGAACCGAGCACATAAACCACTCCTGCCCGGTCCCTCAGGTGGCTGTTTATTTCACTAATGTGAGTTCTAGAAAATTTTGGTTTGGAATCAAAATTTAAATTCATCTTCCAAAAAAAATCACTTTTTTCACTAATTACAGAAAATAAAACTTTTTCAGATGCTTCAACACCAGCACATGATGTAGCAATTGGTGTTCAACAATCCAAAGATGTCTAACCAACACCATCAGTGTTGTCTCTTCTGGTCTCAACCCAATAATTTACTTGTCTTCAAGGGAGGGGTCGTTATTTATTTTACGCTCCTCAATGTCTCTTAGCACATTAAAAAAATAAAGCATTAATAGCCAATCCCATCTGATCAATGAGACTTGAAGATAAAAACAAAGCTCAAAATGCCACTTGACTAAACAAACACAGGGCTTTTCATATTGTAGGGACTTGATAATTGGTTCTGTAACGTCAATAATATTAAGTCAAGGCAGAAGCTAGGCTATGCAGATGTTTACTCAGAGTGAGAATTATGAACCTAGAGTTTGTAGATCCTTAAGGGGCTAATCCATGGGTAAACATCATAAGATGAGTGAACTCCTTGGAATTGATGTACATGAGCAATTTTCTAAGAGTCCGTAGCTTTCATCAGATTCTCAAATGGTCTGCTCTCAATAATTTCCTAAACAAAGTAAAAGAGTAAAAGACCAGAGTGGAGGGCCGGCCCCGTGGCTTGGCGGTTAAGTGTGCGCGCTCCGCTGCTGGCGGCCCGGGTTCGGATCCCGGGCGCGCACGGACACACCACTTCTCCAGCCATGCTGAGGCCTTGTCCCATATACAGCAGCTAGAAGGCTGTGCAACTACGACATACAACTATCTACTGGGGCTTTGGGGGAAAAAATAAATAAATAAAATTAAAAAAAAAAAGACCAGAGTGGATATGGGAATAAAGTATCTACCCATCCTCACCTTCACTTACCATTACCTTAAAACCTACATAAATCTTAGAGATTTTAAAGTCAATAACTATGTGAAGGACAATGAATGACCACTGCTAATTCCGAGTTCTTCCCAACTTTATTTTCTTTTAAGAAGCTCTCCATATTCATGAGGAAAAAAGGCTATGTCAAGCAAAATTCTGCTTTAGATCAGATATTGAGGCAGAAAGGCAGACCGGGAGAGGTGTCAGAGCAGTACAGACAGACAGAGCCAGGATGGGCCTCCAAGACTGGCAGACCCACCCCTCATAGATGCAGAAGCTTGATGACTTTTCCAAGGACAAAGGGACTTCAGTGTAAGACTTGGGGCAAAATCCCATGTGTTCTTCCTCTGAGGCCACCTTATGTCCAGACGGCCTCCGCTGAGAATATGTAAGAGCCTGCAAATGATGTTTACTGAGGTTAGGGTTTGGCCGGAGAAACTCAGACTCCCTGCTTTTTTCTCCTCCAAAAAGCAAAATTATACTGAGGTCTCCACAACTCTGTATCTCCAATCCAGGAAGCATAGAAAGATGGAGAAATGGAGGGCTGAATGCCACAGAGGGTGAGGATGGAAGATGGAGGAACGCTACGACTTCTCTCCCATGACCATAGCTAAAAGCGTATGGCCCACTCTTCAACCAACACAGAACCTGGAGAACTTGCTGTCCAGCCCCGTCTTGACCTGTCCAGCCATGCCAGGAGGAAAGATGAGATGTCAAGGAGCCTGGCTGGGGATCCAGTCCCACCAGCCAGGCTGCAGGGAGCTGGCTGGCTACTCTGAACTTAACCTTTGTTGCCTTGGAAAGCACAAACACATCCCTCTTACAGTCCCATCTCCGAGAAGATGGGAGCATAATCACAGCCCCGACTCTTTCAAAGGAGAGGCCTGCACCAGAAGTAAATGCAGCACACAAGTCATGAGGTGAAGACCAGGCATGTCCATAAGACGCCTCCGCTCAGTCAGGGTCAAACCTTTGTGTGGCCTCAGCTCTAGGAAGTCTCCAAGTCACTTTCCTGTGAGTCATCGTCCCAGCAGTGCGAGGAATGGGGTGTAATTATCCCTTCAGCACTTGGGCTGCTTCCACACAAGTTAATTCCAGAGCCCGCTTCTACCTGACAGGCCTGATCCCCCAGCCCATCCCGCGGTGACTCACGCAGAGCTCTCTGCGCTGCCTCTTCATGACTTCCTCTTTTTTTCTTCTTCATTTTGTGACTCTGAAGGTGATTCGCAATAACAACTTTTTCTTTTTTTCAGAAAAACAGGGTGAAAAGGGAAAGTCTGGAGGAGAATGAGAAAGCAGGGGACAGAAGAAGGCAGGAAGGAAAAGTGCTGAGGGGCCAAAGGGGAAGGAGGGAAGAAAGAGGCTGGAAGGGAAACCAGCCGTGGGAACAGGAAAGCCACAGTTACCCAGGAGGGAAAGGGAATGGAAGAAAGGGACTAAATGACCTTACTCCTTCCAGCTTCACTGTGAGTCAGGTGGTATGGTCCGCACTTCACAGATTAGGAGACAAGAGAGCTGAGGGCGTGGCTCGCCCCAGGTCCCCCAGAGCTAATACAGAGCAGCCTGGCTTCCAGAACAGTCTGGTCCAGTCTCACATACTCTGCTGCCTAAACATATGTGTATTCTAAATTAATACAGAACACACAAGCCTTGTGCCACATCTGCAGCAAACTCGCAGCCTCCCATGGTCCCCACACCCCAACCCCAGCAAAGTCTCACTCAATAGGCAGTCCCAGTGTCTGAGCTCTAAAAGCCTCGCTGGCAAAGGCACAGACCGCTGAGCGCTCATCAGGCATCACCCTGTGGTTGGCAGTTGCTGTGTCTCTGGGCCCTCAGCCCACAGCTCAGCCAATGGCAACAGCCCTCCTCCCACTTTTCAGCTTGTGTCGGTCCAGGGACACACTTGGCCTAGCGTAAACCCATGGAGGACCCCGTCCCACAGTCACGTTGAGGGGCTGGGGTTGGGAGGAAGCTGCTGTGAGAGGAAGTGGAGAGAGAGGTCACCAGCAGCAACATTTCTTCCCAGTGCCTTCTTGTCGACTCCATTATTCGTCCTCCTTCCGCTGGACAAGCTCTCCCTTCCCAGCTGGCCGCCATGCAGCTGCCTGCTCAGTGGTCACTTCTGAGTGCTCGACGCCACCCCACACTTCAAGCTCGGTGCTTCTGCTCACGGCTGGCCTCCCTACACCCTGTCCTGGGATTTGGTTTTCTTTCCTTCTTTCTTTTTCTCATTTGACACTGTGGGCGACATCTCTAAGCCTGCTGAATAAGTAAGTGACCCTTGGCAACAAAGAGGACAGGGCTCTTGAGTGCTTCATGCTGCAGCGATGTCCCTTCCTGCCATCCCAGCAAAGAGTTGGCATCTTCTCAACACACCAGTCCTAATGATCAAGAACAGACCAAGAAGAGCAGGGCACTAAGACCCTAGAGCTAGGAAAATGGAAATTAAAAAAAAAATCCAACTAACTACAAAGAGATCAGATGGCCTCTCAGACTCCAATGAAGACTAAGCACAATCACTTCAAACAAGTCCACCAACTGGCCAAGTCCCCGCCAAAAGGAAGCATGGTGTTAGTAAAGCAGAATAATGTATTTGAGAGCTGGTGGAAAACTCAGCTCAACTTTGATCCTTCTCAGCCTGTGTCCTTGGCACCTCTCTGTGCCCTGAAGTGGCAACTCTCTTCCAAAAGACAAAAAGTCTGGCAGACCTCCTTGACTGCCAGTCTCCAAGGCTTCACTAAGCATCTTGATATTCACAGCCCACTCCTGCTAAAGATAAGGGCAGATTGAACACATACTATTTTTATTTAGTCATTTGAGGCAACCATTCAGAAAAGGTGATCAATTGACAACACTCTACACGAGAAAAATAAGCTAAAAGGTGGGCAGGCTTTGTCTTCATGCAGATGACAAAGAGCTAAGAGGACTCAATTTCCAAGGCCCTTGATTTCCAATTCTTCTTTATCCCATGGGACAGCTCAGCAGGATTTGACCACTGACACTAACATCAAGAAGACGGGGCAGGGGCCGGCCCGGTGGCGCAAGCGGTTAAGTGCGCGCGCTCCGCTGCGGCGGCCCGGGGTTCGCTGGTTCGGATCCCGGGCGCGCACCGACGCACTGCTTGGTAAGCCATGCTGTGGCGGCGTCCCATATAAAGTGGAGGAAGATAGGCACAGATGTTAGCCCAGGGCCGTCTTCCTCAGCAAAAAAAGGAGGAGGATTGGCGGGTGTTAGCTCAGGGCTGATCTCCTCACAAAAAAAAAAAAAAAAAAAAGACGGGGCAGGCAGCCAAGATGGTTAAGTCATGCACTAGGTGAGCAAAGGGGGAAAGTATTCAAAAACATGTATGTGTATGAGACACATTGGGAAGGGGGATCTTCTAGCCTAATAATCTCTCATATTTGTGCTTCTAGTCATACCTGATCCTCTCAACAGCACAGGGGTGGTGGTATTGTTATTTTTTACCTCCAGGTGAGACACAGAGGCTCAGAGGGTTGGGTACCTTGCCCCAGGTCACACAGTGGAAAAGCCTGGTGGACCAGGATACAGATTCAAGTTTCCAACCATCAGGTCAAGAGTTCTTTCCATTATACCACTGCCTACAAGAAAAGGCTACCTGGAATTCAATCATTGTGAAAGATTATTGCCTCTCTACTGCAGAACATCAGACCCTATTTTTCAGTGACAATGGGTTTGCTTTGAGGATGCTCTCTCTCTGTCATTCATATAGGAATTATGTCAGATGACATACATTTAGAAATAGGTGTGTTTAGTTTAAAAAAGATCATGATTATATTAATCTATTGAATAACAGCCATGCAGAAAGACTACTATTTATAAATAAATTATATCTTAATATGACTTTTTAACAAAAACACCTTACAACCAAACAGATCTTGAAATAATGCAGAAGACTCAAAGAAAGGTAAGAAAGATGTATAATTTGAGAATGCCAGAAAACAAATCATGAGTCCAATAATCTTTTTCTTTTCCTTCAGCTTCTTAGATATGCAAACTCTTAAAAGCAATTCATGTGAAAAACTCAAAAGGTTAAGCTAAGTGGGTGAGCAGGCATTAAAAATTAAATGCAAATTATGTCCATGCTGTGTATTAAAACCTAACTAATAGTGTATGTCCCTTTTTTCTACCTTGAAAAGATAAACAGGATAAAAGATATCTTCAACATGATTAAATTGCAAAGAGCACAACACACAGTCATCATGCTGTATATCTCCAGATTCTCGATGCTCCCTGTTCTATCAACACGACGCCTACAAACTGTAAAAATAATCGCTGCCAGAGCTACACTAGGCGATTACATAAAATTCTTCTAAAAAGCTGAAAAAATATTTAATCAGGAATAACTAAAGTAAAAACTCGCTTACCTTGTAGAAAACGGGTTTCGCTTTTGTGGATTTTCTTTTATAGCATTAAGCCCAATACAAGTCTGTGCTACACTCCAACAAAATTTTACAAAGCATAAAATTATTTCCAGTCTTCAAATGATTCCTCTCTCTTTCAAATGTATTTTACAGAGTAAATATTGAAAATTTCCCTAGGACTTGCTGATATCTTTATATTTCAAAAGGACAAAACTATTTCAGAGATCCATTTAAAGACCTATGCATCCTTGGAATGAGAAAGGAGAAGTTGACAGTGCCACAGAACAACTAGCATCCAAAAGAAATTCTCTTCTCCTTCGCTGTCAAGAGCGCTTAAAGATTCCTGTCAGGATCCCTTCTGGAAAGAAAGGCATATATTCTCACCTGCATAACAGTCTTTAGACATTTTAGAGTAAAATCGACTTTCAAGGCAGAGAAAAGGAAACCATGCAAGCATGCTACATTTGGATCAGAATCCACATCCCTGAGAATCAAAGCCTCGTTTACTTACACGCTGTACATGAAAAGGAAAAGTTCAAAGAAGCCTGCTCCCTCCGGGAGAGACGATTACATCTACAGTCAGCTGTTGGGAAATGAGTGAGACCCACGTTCTCTCTCACTCTCATCCCCAGGCAATGAAAAAATCCCCAACTGTTCTTCCAAGTCACACTCACAAGGATGTCCTAGCGCCACCAAGCTCTTCCTCCAAGGCAGCACCAGTGGTTGGGGAAGGCTCACCCGCTTCCTCTGCATTTCCACCCAAGCTGGGAGCCTGCCCACCCTGGGAAGGCACCAGGTTAGGGCACACGCAGAGACGACAGAACCACGAAGTGCCACCTCTTCAGAGTCAGCTCAGAGAGCCGAAAACAGAACACAAGCAGCATTTCTGCAGGGACTGTTCAACACACCTCAAGTTCCCAGAATGAACCAGAAGCTCAACCCCCTCACCCAAAGAGAAATTGTTTATTCCTTTCAAACTCCAAACTATTACAATAGTGCAAGCTAATTGCTAACAATCCTGAAAAAAAAAAATCCCCCACACAGGAGAGGTTGACAGGGCCACACAAAGGGCCGTGACAGTAATAGGCACCCTCGAAGAGAAAGAAGGCAATCAATTATGAACCATTTGCAGAAATTGCGGGGCTGTCAAAAGCCCTACTCACAGCTGTGCTGCATCAAGCCAGGGTGCGTTTCATTTTCAAGGGAAATTATTCCTTATTCCAAAGTCTAGAATATTGTTAGTAAAATATCCCAAACAACCTAGGTTCAATCAGGGTCTAATCTGAAAAGAAGTTAATGACCCCTGGGAAGGCTCAAGGGGCCAGAGCAGGAAGCCCGGGAGGCAGGTCTCCTCTCTGGAGATGACCACCTCCTGTGGGCACCATGAGACAGCACCAGGATGACCCCAAAAGATCCATGCCCACACACACTGGGCACGCATTGTAGAATTCCAACATCACCATTTGGAAAACAGAAAAGGATTGCTTTTAGACATAACCTGATGTTTCTAGGAGGCTAACAATAATAATAACACAGAACAAAAAATTTTTTTTGTCTTAGATTGAAAACTTTCTTTTCACTAATATCCATCACAACTAATACTTTTTGTGTGTGTATGTGAGGAAGACTAGCCCTGAGCTAACATCCATTGCCAAGCCTCTTCTTTTTGCTGAGGAAGACTGGCCCTGGGCTAACATCCGTGCCCATCTTCCTCTCCTTTATATGGGATGCTGCTACAGCATGGCTTGACAAGAGGTGCGTTGGTCGGCGCCTGGGATCTGAACCTGCGAACCTCGGGCCGCTGAAGTGGAGCGCACGAACTTAACCACTACACCACCGGGCCAGCCCCACAACTGCTACTTTTGATGATCACTGATTCTTCTCTCCCAAGGAACAGAGAACATGTGAACTGAGTAACCACTAGGCGTTTCACTAGAATTTCTTAAAAATGTACTGAAATCCACTATTATAGGTAGTTGGATATCTTCAAATTTGAAAAAAGTGAGATAATAACTACTTTAGACTTGAGAGGAATTTAACAGCAAATGCCCAACATGCTAATATACTGTTTCAGTATTTTTTTCCTTCTGTGTTCTTTGGTATTTGCATATTTGCCTTCTTCTTTAACCATTTTAGCAATGAAAATTAAAGTTCAGATAGCTCCAATTTCAAGCTGAAATGCAGCTTTCACTCCTTTTCTACATTTCCTTTTTATTTTATAAGGGGTTTTGCTGGGGAAGATTCATCCTGAGCTAACATCTGTTGCCAATCTTCTTCTTTTCTTTTTTTTTTTTCCTCCCCAAAGCCCCAGTGCACGGTTGTATAACCTAGTTGTAAGTCCTTCTAGTTCTTCTATGTGAGCCGCTGCCATAGCATGGCTACTGACAGATGAGTGGTGTGGTTCTGTGACTGGGAACCAAACCCAGGCCACTGAAGCGGTGAGAGCACCAAGCTTTAACTGCTAGGCCATCAGGGCTGGCTCTCCTTTTCTAAATTTCTAACTGATGCTCCAAGGTTCATTTTGTAAATGCTTTGTTTAGTTATAATAGGCATTGTTAAATAATAGAATTGGAAATGCCCGTAAGGTGGTAACTTCTTGCATATTTATTTTATTGAATCTTAAAATAAAATTTGGAAAAGAATTTAATTTCCTTCTTAAGAACTTTAATGTGGGACTCAAATAGACTCTAACAGAAAGGAAACCATCATTCCTAATGGCATTAAGTGACTTCCCCAAGCTGCCACACTGCACGGTGCCCCATGGGCACACTTACCTTAAATAGACAGCCCAGCTTCTTGAGTGTTTCAGAAGTATTGGCTTTTTTAAAAAATTTAAGACAAAGCAATCAAAACATATCTATTTAATTCTCTATGGTCTATTGCTTCAAAAAAAAATGATGACTATTAGCTACAATACTGGGTTCTCAAAAGTAAATAACCTGCCAAAGATAGAACAGAGTAAGACTAAAAATGCTGATGATTTCAGTTTAGTAAAAGAAATTGTGTCCTGGGGGCATAACCAGACTAGTGAAGGCAGTTGAGTATTTGCTTTGTATGAGGAAGAGAAGAGAAGAGAAGGGAGATTTTGGAGGAGGTGGATAGGGAATGGCAGAGGAGAGCAGGGGGTAAGAAAAGGAAAGGAGAGGAGAGGAGAAGGCTAGTGCCTGGGGCCACTGGAATCCACTCTAAAGCTGGCAGGGCTCTAACCTGATCCACCCTTCTCACATTGAAAGTCACTTGTCACCAAAAGGTATGCCACATGGCCACTCACCAAGGGCCGGGCTCCTGGTAGTATCAGTCTAAACCCAACAGGGGAATGGTCCTGCTATAAGTTTTATTTAAATACCTGTCATAGCTTACATTTCCTCCATTCTTATTTTGTATTTAAGACAAAAGCAAGAAATATAAAACAGTCATAACTTCAAAATCAATTAAAACTGGACTGTGTATTAAAACAGATCACGTCAATCAGGCCATTTCTGAAAGGATAGCTGACTATGAACAGTTAAAAATGAGGGAAAGGAATGGAACATAACAAGCGTTGGCAAGGATGTGGAGAAACTGGAGCCCTCGTACATTGCTAGTGGGAATGTAAAATGGTGCGGCGCTGTGGAACACAGTTGGGCTGCACCTCAAAAGGCTAAACATAGAATTACCATACATATGACCGAGCAATTCCACTCCTTGGTGCATTCTCTGAAGAACTGAAAACAGGGATTCAAATAGATATTTGTATGCCAGTGTTCACTGCAGTATTACTCACAATTACTAAATGGTGGAAAGCACCCAAATGTCCCTCAACAGCTGAATGAATAAACAAAATGCAGTATATCCATATAATGGAGTATTATTTGGCCATAAAAAGGAGTGAAGTTCTGACACTTGCTACAATGTGGATGAACCTTGAAAACATCATGCTAAGTGTAATAAGCCAGAAACAAAAAGGACAAAGATTGTATAGATCACACTCACGTGAGGTACCTAGAACAGGCAAATGAGATAGAAAGTATAATAGAGGGTATCAGGGGCCTGGGGGGCTGAGGTGAACAGGGAGTTATTGTCTAATGAGTGCAGAGCTTCTGTTTGGCATGATGAAAAAGTTCTGGAAATGGATAGTGGTAATGGTTGCACAATATTGTGAATGTATTTAACGCCACTGCAGCGTGCACTTAAAAATGGTTAAAATGGCAAATTTTATGTTTTATAGATTTTACCACATCAAAATGACAACATTCCAAAAATAATTTATCTTCGGCCAAAAAAAAAAAATGTAGAAAATGAATGGAATAGTAATTTAATGTGACTTTGAGAATACCCAAGCTTAGATTTTCCTCGTCAAAACCGTCCTGACATAGGAATGGCCACGTTTGCATTGCTCTTTGGTGGCATACCAGAAGTCGTGGAGGAGGTCTGGGTGGAGTCAATGGTTCCTCTTAGTACTTCACTTCAAATGAATAAGGAAACTATTTTCTTTAAGGAAAAAAAAAATCTTTGCTTCAACTGCTGGACCTAGGGATAGAATAACTCCATTTGTTTTTCCCCGCCTCAGGTGAAGGTGGGAATTAATGCTTGTCTGCTGGGCCCTCGTTTGAGGTCTGGGACAGCATCTTACCCTGAATGTCTGCTCCATTCTCTCCTTGTGGGAGACCTGATCCAGCGTGCCATCGGTCTGACTCCTTTTCAGGCCAGTTGTGATGTCAGGGACGTTGCTGAAATCTACATGAGAAGTGAAAAAAACGTGCATAAAAGTGAGTTTGGCCATTTGCAAAGAATAGTTATGACTGGTTTAAAGGCTCACATGAAGAAAAAGAGGAGAGAAAACAACAACAACCTAGAAGTACACTGGTTCTTATGACCCTGAAGTTACAACATGCATATAGCTGCTCTTCTGAACAGATGTTCTCACTGATTGAAGAAACAATATCTTCTGACTGTTTTGGTCAAAGGAGACCAATGACCATTCAAAACAATGACTTAAATGCCCTGTCACTTTTCCTGATGCTGTGCAAATTATACTTCGCTAAGCCCTGATCTTAAATACTTTATTCAGACCAAGAATCAAAGAGCAGTGACCATTGTTGGTACCTCCCTATTTTTGGCTAAGTGAGAGCAAAATCACCAGGCATATTTTGGAAAACCAATGATGTGATATCACAGATTCTTATTACAACCCACAACTTGCTCATTTGCAAGCATGATTCTTCTTTTTCTGACATCAACCACAATTTCATCCTAAATTGAAAGTGCCCAGAGACACAGCAAACCTTTGCTAACTTCAGAGTAAGGGTTCAGAAATAATATTAACCGTAGGAAGAGCACGCAGTTTGCCAGCCTATGATGATACACACGTGCCATCCTCACCAATTCTTTCCAGTGGTTCTCAAACTAACAAATTCAAGAAAGATGGAAAAACTAGCCTCTATCAAAATATAACATAGGTTTCCCTTCTAATTATTGTATTTGGTGGACTGTCCCTTCAACTAGGTGAAACCAGATGGCTTCTGATCCCAGTCAGCTACAACAAGAAGTCACGATCTCCTACCTGTCTGAGTTGATCTAGGCCAAAAAGGCACGAATAGATGTTGACAAAGAAACCATCCAGCATGATGAGGGCAAGGACAATGGTCTGTAGGAGACCCTTAGAAGCTCTGGGAGCCCTAGACAGTTGATAAAACTAATGCATAGGAATGCCAGACCATGATCCATGCTGACATCACCAATTACTACACAGGCACTTGCTTCTAAGACAAGAGGAGACCTAAAGAAAACATCTGCATGGTCTACAGTATTCTAAAGCTCCAATTTCTTCTTCCAACACCCTAACTCCAACCAGAAAAGGACCAGATAGTCCAAGTCACACTTCACTGTTGTTGGGTGTGGAGTAAGTTAGCCCGGATAAGGCAGTGCTGATCACAAAAGCACGAGCCATCCCTGGGAAAATTTTGGGTAGCAATGACAGGTGGGGATCCTTGGGCTCACCTCTCCCAGGCCCCTAACACCACACCACAGAGGCAGTCCATTCACCAGCAGGCTGACTGCATGGGAAGCAAGATTAGACCCTAAACCAAAAGTGATCCACCACTGTTCTTCCATCACTGCCTCCTTAGGCTACTGTGTGCACCTCTGTTTAACGGAGACCAACTGACAGAATTCACAAAAGAAAAGAGCCTCCTGTATTCAGCATAAATGCACCTTTCCATCCATCCATTCAACATGCACTGGCTATTTTCCAGGTGTTGTGCTAGGTGCTGGGGATACAAAGATGAATAAGATGCAGTTGCTACTCTCAAGGTGACCTTCTAGTCTGGGGGGAGGTGACTGGTGAGGGAGGAGGAGACAGAGACCCGAGTACAACACAATGTCACAGATGATGTGAGGGAAGTCCACACAGGGTTGAGTGGGCATACTCAGGAAGGAAGTTAATTGTCCTTGGGGCCCTAAATGACTTCATAGCAAAGGAGACACTTGAGCAAAGTCTTTAAATCTGAGGGGTATGTGTTTGTTTTTAAAGCTGAAGACCAAGCAGGGTGGGGAGAGGGGATTCCATGACCAGAAGGCAGCTAAGTACAGGCAAATTGTAGAAAGAGCTCAGCAGATCTGGGAACTTGTTGAGCGTGGCTGCAGCTGAGAGAGTGGGGCAGGGTGGAGAGAGTGTCCTGGGATGGAGGAATTGATAGAAGCAAGACCTTGGGAGAAACATAGGTCAGAGAGTCACTGCCACACTGCGGGTACAAGGTGTAGGGACCCCGACGAATACAGGATAGTCACAGCAAAGACGTGAAGTGAATACCGAGTCTCCACAGGTAGACCTGCGGGTCTCCTCTTTGCTACCTACTTCGTAGAAGGTCATACAGAAAAGAAAGGTATCAAGGCAGATGCCTGGCTTTTACACCTGAAGTGGCTGGGCAGATGGGGAACAGGACAGGGTGGGAGTGGGAATCACAAGCTTAGCTTTGGCAATGCTGAGCTTGAGACACGTGGGCCATCTGATGGCAGGCGCACAAGAGTCAAGTCATCCAGGAAAACTCTGCACACGGATGTGGATTTGGAGTCATCAGAGTAGACCTGGCAGTGAAGCCACGGAGATGGATGGCGCCCCCAGGGAGAATGCACAGAAGGAGACAGGAAGAGTACCTAGGAGAGAACCAATCTTAGCAAAATGCCAATCACAGGGCGCAGGAGAGGAGAGGCCCTCAAAGGAGGTACCTCTCTTTATAGAGAAGTAATAGTCAGAGAAGTATAAGGAAATCAAGAAAGAGCAATGTCACAGAAGCCATATAATATTAAAGTACATTACCTAGGTAACAGAATCAAATTTTCATGATTGCTGCCTTTACCTTGTAAATGAAGAGCTTTGGTATCTCCAAAGAGTTGTATGAGGTACAGGAAATATGACACACGACTGATGCATTTATTCATGATGAAGACTTCTACAGCACCTGCTCTACGTCAGGGATGTACTATGTTCTGCAGATGCAAGGATGAAGGAGGCCTCGCATCCCCTGAAGATGTCAGAGGCGGCACGGGCATAAGGAGCTCTGGAGCCGGGAGGAGCCAGACGGATGCGAGTGAAAATAACATGGCTGCTGTCAAAAGCAGGTGCCAAGTGAATTCTGAGTCAGCCATTCAATATATTCACAAAACTTTGGAACTTAAATGCTGAAAACTCCCAAAACCACTTTTTACCTCTAACAAAGGCAAAAGGTTTACCTGGTAACATAACATTTGATATCCTTCCTATCAAAACCCTGCCTGTCCCAGGATAAAAGGCTTTGCTATGAATCAGTGAGGCTCCCCTATCAACTTCAGTACCCTTCCCCTCAGGGAGCCTTTGGTGTAGCTTGGATCCTGTCTGAGGCATGAGCTTGGACAGGATGGATCACAGGAACCAACTCCCATTAAGGCTGGCCCCGGGCATCCAAGAGGAGGAGGCAGCTCTGGGCAGTTCCTGAGCCCTGCCGAGACAGGAAATCTCGGGGCTGTTCCACCACCCAAATGTCACAGAGGCAGAATGGTATCTGAGCATCAACATAGTCTCTGCAGTGACTTCTTTCTTTTCCAACCCCACCAGCAATGCGCCAACGCTGTCCTGGAGATGACAAAGCACAGGGGACGCTGAGTGTGACAGGGTCCACGGCTGCAGACCTCGCTCCAGGAGCCTCAAACCTCACCAGGACCTGTATCCCCGTAAAAAGTATGCCCTTAGCATTCTTTCTAGAAGAGAAATGAGAACAAACTAGGTTCTGGCAGAATAGCAGACTGGCTAAAAAAGAATTGTAGACCAGTAAAATTCGAATGCATATTTACAAAGCTGTTTCAAACAGGCCTTACACTGACATCCTGTCCTGGGTGCCAGAAGCCTATGTATAGCCCCATTTAGCCTCTGCCCACGTCCTGAGCATCAGCTGCTGAAGTGAGTAAATATATCTTTCCCTTCCCAACCCAAAATCTGCTTTCCACCTTGGGAGAGCCTCCTCGTATGGACATATTCACTATGACACATGTTAGGACATTTTATCCCTATCAGATAACGATAAGCATGTGCCTCCTGCCCACCTCGTGCTCAGCATGCTACAGTACAGATGTTCAGACTCACTCCAGAAGAGTCTTTGGCCAATATGATTGTAAATAATGAAAAATAACAGAATTACAAATTCAAGTCAAGACATCTATTTATATCCGGTGAACATACCCTTCTGTCTGTTTCATCTTGTTCCTTGTGGAAATTAACTATTTGAGGTGAGGTCTTAGAATTTGAAACATCTAACATCTAACATGGCCAACAAGACCTTCTTCTACTCAGCAGTTGCAGGAGCAGAGCTGCATCGACCCAAGTCCTAGTCTCGGGTCCTCCATTTGGACCTATCATTCAATTTATTTATTCCCTCGTCAGATGGGTGCTGAGCACTGAGCACCCACTGGGTACTAGGTACCATGTCAGGTGCCATACTTGAAACCAGGCTCAGACATCTTTCTCTTTTAACCAAAACACATGTTTTGGAGAGTGACGACACACCTGGCAGGCTATCCCGGAAGACGACTGCCTCCTGCTGTCCCGCACGCCCTACAGTTCCTTACAGAAAACTAGGGAAACGTCAGGCTTCACATATGAGACACCTAGTAACTCAGTGTCTTCCTGTTTTGTGCGTCAGTGCAGAGCCCACTAGTGCCACTGTCAGCCAAGCAGCTGGCAACCCCAAATCCTTTAGAATTAAAGGGCAAAACCTGTGTTCAAGTAACAACCTGGGTATCAACTTAAAAATAGAAACATCAGGATAGGGAGAGTGACGTCAGCATCATGGCGGAGTGAGCTTTCCCGTGAATTCTTCCCCCACAAAATACAACAAAAGTAACAGCCACAGACCAACAACGGAATCCCAGACAGTCAAAAGCTGGAGCGGAGGGATCCACACTGCCGCACATCTGAGAGCGGAACGTGCTGGGCCCCCGGAGGAAGTGGGGAGAGGTAAGGAGAACTCCGCTCCCTCCCCATCAGATCAGCGATCCGGTCCGCGCGGCTCCCAGAGAGGGGGGAGGGGCGGCCCTCGGGGGGAAACTGTAGCTCTTCGGGCGCTCTCAGCCAGTGGGAAACTCCCGCACAGAGGGCTCAGAGGAGCCACAGGGCTACTATCAACATCTGAGCAACCCAGAGAGCGGATAAAGAGGGGCAAACGAGAAGCCTCCCACGTCAGGGGCCCAGAGGGCAAAAGAGAGAGCTCCCCCCTCCCCGCAACCCGGAGTCTGCAGCTCGACCAGATCTAGCGGTCCGAGGCAGACCTGAATAAACTGGACTGGACCCGTGGATCGCAGTGGGGAAAAGAAACAAAACAAAACAAAACAAAACTGCGGATCGCAGCAGAAAAACTGGGGCAGAGCGCAGGGGGCTTAGACTACACAGCCCTTTACCACCAGACAGTGGCGGCAGGTGGAAATTGCAACCAGAGACTTCCAGGATGAGGAAAATCAAAACCAACACAGGAACCACAATGCAAAAATATATGAAATCACCAGACCAGAAACAAAATGACAAGCACCCAGAAATCAACCCCGAAGACACAGAAATCCATAAACTAAATGACAGAGATTTCAAAATAGCTATCATAAAAACACTCAACGAAATACGAGACAACACAGACAAACAATTAAATGAGATTAGGAGTTTCTTCACAAAAGAGATTGAAATCATAAAGAAAAACCTATCAGGGCTGATGGAGATGAAGAACACAATGGAGGAGATAAAGGAGAATCTGGAATCTTTAAAGAACAGAGCTGACAATATGGAGGAAAGAATTAGTACTTTAGAGGATAGGAATACAGATATACTCCAGATGGAAGAAGAGAGAGAACTAAGACTAAAAAGAAATGAAGAAAGACTCCGAGAAATATCGGACTCTATTAGAAAATGTAACATAAGAATTATAGGTATTCCTGAGGGAGAGGAGAGGGAAAGAGGAACAGAGAGCCTATTCAAGGAAATAATAGCTGAAAATTTCCCAAATCTGGGGAAGGAGCAGGAAATACCAGTAAGCGAAGCCAACAGGACTCCTATATATATTAACAGACAAAGGCCTTCACCACGACACCTAGTGGTAAGGCTAGCCAGGGTCAACGACAAAGAAACAATATTAAGGGCAGCTAGACAAAAACAAAAAATAACGTACAAAGGAACTCCCATCAGGCTCTCAGCGGATTTCTCAACAGAAACTTTTCAGGCTAGAAGAGACTGGAATGATATATTCAAAATACTAAAAGACAAAAACTTTCAGCCAAGAATACTCTATCCAGCAAAAATATCCTTCAAATATGATGGAGAAATAGTAACTCTCCCAGATAAACAAAAGCTAAGGGAGTTCATGGCCACGAGACCGCCACTACAAGAAATACTCAAGAAGGCCCTCAGGCCTGAAAACAAGAAGAGAAAGGGAACACAAAGCTTGGAGTAAGGAGAAAAGTAGGTAGACAAAATCAGAGAAATAGTAGATCTTTACCGGAATAGGTTAGCAACCACTTAAATACTAAACTCAAAGATCAAAGGAAGAAATTCACCAAAAATAAATTTAACCTCATCACTGTAAACACACAGCCACAACACAAGATAGAATAAGGTATAACAAGAGCAACTTAGAAGGGGAAGAGGAAAGTGACTGAATTGACTTAGTATAAGGAAATAGGAGGCTATCAGATAATGGACTATCTCATACAGAAGATTTTTCGCCCAAACCTCAAGGTAACCACTAAACAAATAATCAAATTAAAACCACATATGATAAACAAAGAGAAAACTAGAAGAATCATAAGACAGAACAACCAAACTGAATTGGCAGTCCAAAACAAATGGGACAAGAAACAAAGGAAATGCAAAAGAACCAGAAAATAAGTGACAAAACAGCAACATTCAACCCTCATATTTCAATAATTACCCTAAATGTAAATGGATTGAACTCTCCAATCAAAAGATACAGAGTGGCAGGATGGATTAAAAAGCAAGACCCAACAATATGCTGCCTTCAGGAAACACATCTTAGCACTAAAGACAAGCACAGGCTCAGAGTGAAAGGATGGAAGACAATACTCCAAGCTAATGGCAAACAAAAGAAAGCAGGTGTTGCCATACTCATATCAGACAAAGTAGACTTCAAGATAAAACAGGTTAAGAAAGACAAAGAAGGGAAATATATAATGATAAAAGGGACACTCCATCAAGAAGACATATCACTTATAAATATATATGCACCCAACATAGGAGCACCAATGTACATAAAACAACTATTAACAAACCTAAAAGGAGAAATCAACAACAACACAATAATAGTAGGGGATCTTAACACCCCACTTACAGCAATGGATAGATCATCCAGACAAAAAGTTAATAAAGAAATATTAGACTTAAATGAAAAACTGGACGAGATGGACCTAGTAGACATATACAGAGCACTCCACCCCAAAACAGCTGACTACACATTCTTCTCAAGCGCGCATGGAACATTCTCTAGGATAGACCATATGTTGGGAAACAAAGCAAGCCTCAATAAATTTAAGAAGATTGAAATCATAACAAGCATCTTTTCAGACCATAAGGCTATGAAACTGGAAATGAACCAGGAAAAAAAAACTGGGAAAGTGACAAAAATGTGGAGATTAAACAACATGCTACTGAACAACCAATGGATCATTGATGAAATTAAAGGAGAAATCAAAAACTATCTGGAAACAAACGAAAATGATAACATGCCATATCAAACCATATGGGACACAGCAAAAGCGGTCCTGAGAGGGAAACTCATAGCGATACAAGCCCACCTTAACAAACAAGAAAAAGCCCTAATAGGCAACCTTAAATTACACCTAACAGAACTAGAAAAAGAAGAACAAACAAAGCCCAAAGCCAGCAGAAGGAGAGAAATAATAAAAATCAGAGCAGAAATAAATGATATTGAGACCAAAAAAACAGTAGAAAGGATTAATGAAACAAAGAGTTGGTTCTTCGAGAAGATAAACAAAATAGACAAACCCTTAGCCAGGCTAACTAAGAAAAAAAGAGAAAAGGCTCAAGTAAATAAAATTAGAAATGAAAGAGGAGAAATTACAACGGATACCATGGAAATACAGAGGATTATAAGAGAATACTATGAGAAATTATATGCCAACAAATTGGACAATCTAGAAGAAATGGATAAATTCTTAGACTTATACATCCTCCCAAAATTGAACCAAGAAGAAATGGAGAATCTGAATAGACCAATCACAAGTAAAGAGATTGAAATAGTAATCAAAAAACCTCCCAAAAAATAAAAGTCCAGGACCAGATGGCTTCTCCAGTGAATTTTACCAAACATTCAAAGAAGATTTAATACCCATCCTCCTCAAACTATTCCAAAAAATAGAGGAAGATGGAACACTTCCTGAATCATTCTATGAGGCCAACATCACCCTGATACCAAAACCAGACAAAGACAATACAAAGAAAGAAAATTACAGGCCAATATCGCTGATGAACATTGATGCAAAAATCCTCAACAAAATATTGGCAAACCGAATACAACAATATATTAAAAAGATCATACACCATGATCAAGTGGGATTTATACCAGAGACGCAGGGATGGTTCAACATCCGCAAATCAATCAACGTGATACATCACATCAACAAAACAAAGAATAAAAACCACATGATCGTCTCAATAGACGCAGAGAAGGCATTTGACAAGATACAACATCCATTTATGATAAAAACTCTCAATAAAATGGGAATAGAAGGAAAGTACCTCAACATAATAAAGGCCATATATGACAAACCCACAGCTAACATCATACTCAACGGGGAAAGACTGAAAGCCATTCCTCTGAGAACAGAACGAGGCAGGGCTGCCCACTCTCACCACTCCTGTTCAACATAGTACTGGAGGTTTTGGCCAGAGCAATTAGGCAAGAAAAAGGAATAAAAGGAATCCAAATAGGTAACGAAGAAGTGAAACTCTCACTATTTGCAGATGACATGATTGTATATATAGAAAACCCTAAAGAATCTGTTGGAAAACTGTTAGAAACAATCAACAACTACAGCAAAGTTGCAGGGTACAAAATCAATCTACAAAAATCAGTTGCATTTCTATATGCTAATAATGAACTAACAGAAAGAGAGCTCAAAAAGATAATACCATTTACAATTGCATCAAAAAGAATAAAATACCTAGGAATAAATCTTACCAAGGAGGTGAAGGACCTATACAATGAGAACTACAAGACATTATTGAGGGAAATCTACGATGACATAAAGAAATGGAAAGATATCCCATGCACGTGGATTGGAAGAATAAACATAGTTAAAATGTCTATATTACCTAAAGCAATCTACAGATTCAATGCAATCCCAATCAGAATCCCAATGACATTCTTCACAGAAATAGAAAAAAGAATACTAAAATTTATATGGGGCAACAAAAGACCCCAAATAGCTAAAGAAATCCTAAAGAAAAAGAACAAAGCAGGAGGCATCACAATTCCTGACTTCAAAACATACTACAAAGCAATAGTAATCAAAACAGCATGGTACTGGTACAAAAACAGACACACAGATCAATGGAACAGAATTGAAAGCCCAGAAATAAAACCACACATATACGGACAGCTAATTTTCGACAAAGGTGCTAAGGACATGCAATGGAGAAAGGAAAGTCTCTTCAATAAATGGTGTTGGGAAAACTGGACAGCCACATGCAAAAGAATGAAAGTGGACCATGTGCTATCGCCATTCACAAAAATTAACTCAAAATGGATCAAAGACCTGAAGGTGAGACCTGAAACTATAAAACTCATAGAAGAAAATATAGGCAACACACTATTTGACATTGGGTTTAAAGGAATCTTTTCGGATGACATGCCTACCCAGACTAGGGAAACTAAAGAAAAAATAAACAAGTGGGACTTTATCAGACTAAAGAGCTTTTATAAGACAAATGAAACCAGAATCAAGATGAACAAACAACCAACCAGCTGGGAGAGAATATTTGCAAAACATACATCTGACAAGGGGTTGATCTCCATAATATATAAAGAACTCACACAATTGAACAACAAAAAAACAAACAACCCGATCAAAAAATGGGCAGAGGAAATGAACAGACACTTCTCCAAGGAAGATATACAGATGGCCAATAGGCACATGAAAAGATGCTCAACATCACTAATCATCAGGGAAATGCAAATCAAAACAACACTAAGATACCACCTCACGCCCGTCAGAATGGCTATAATCACCAAGACAAAAAACAACAAATGTTGGAGAGGATGTGGAGAAACAGGAACCCTCATACACAGCTGGTGGGAATGCAAATTGGTGCAGCCTCTATGGAAAACGGTATGGAGATTCCTCAAAGAATTAAAAATAGAGATGCCCTATGATCCAGCCATCCCACTACTGGGAATCTATCCAACGCACCTGAAATCAACAATCCAAAGAGGCTTATGCACCCCTATGTTCATTGCAGCATTATTCACCATAGCCAAGAAGTGGAAGCAACCTAAGTGTCCCTCGACTGACGATTGGATTAAGAAAATGTGGTATATATATACAATGGAATACTACTCAGCCATAAAAAAAGACAAAATCGTCCCATTTGCAACAACATGGATGGGCCTGGAGCGTATTATGTTAAGTGAAATAAGCCAGAAAGAGAAAGACAAACACTGTATGATCTCACTCATATGTGGAATATAAACCAACACATGGACAGAGAAAACTGGACTGTGGTTACCCGGGAAGTGGGGGTGGGGGGTGGGCACAAGGGGTGAAGGGAGTCATATATGGGGTGATGGACAAACAAAAATGTACAACCCAAAATTTCACAATGTTAGAAACCATTAAAATATCAATAAAAATCAAAAAAAAAAAAATAGAAACATCAGGAAATGCTCAAGTTAAGGCTGCCTCACCCACAGAGCTGGTAATGTGAATTCAAAGCATATATTTACATCACTTCCAAAACCCATCTAGCGTAGTTAACATGCAGGAGTGTGGGCTTTGCCATGTAGTCCCCCACGGTGTTAAGAAGCACCAGCATATCCAGGTGCTAACTCTGATATGCAAAAGGGGGATTCTTTGAAAATGGGTGGCATTGGGAAGGCTGGGGGAGGTCTTGGGCGTGTGGTAGTGTCCCTGCTGGTTTCCCACCTACTACTTACTCCTCGGGAGCTCTCACTCTGCTCGCAGGCAGCTATGATGTTTGGCTCATCTAGCTGATGCCATCCCATAATCCCAGTCTTGCTGGCTGCCTGCTCCTTGCTCAACCAGGTAGCAAAGGAAGAGGCAACAAGTTCTTCCCAGTCCCCGGACACCCACCCAGCTGGCTGCCAGCAGAGCCTGGAGACACTAGGCAGCTTCTGGTTGTAAGGAGGGTAGGCGAGGTACTCTGCCTGTGTGGCAGCCAGGAGCCGGCCTCCAGAGGACAGACAGCTGGTTCCTAGAAAAGAATGATCCAGAACTTTCTACCCAAAAGTCTGAGAATGCCTCCTGCATTGTCAGAAACAGAAACTATAAGAGGAATTGGGTTAACATCTCAAGATGATGGCAATCCCTGAGGCCAAAAACAAGAAAGTGAAGCCAGGTACCTGAAGGTTACTGTAAATATTCCATAAGAACATGGTTACCCTCCAACCTTGTTCCCAACACACACAGAGACAAAAAGAAGTTAATAACCTCAGTCCCCGCTAGATGTATTTGTTGAGGCCAAATGCTTGCTCCATAGCCTACACATAATTACTGTTTGCAAATTGGTTGTATTCTTGCCTAACCAAAGGGGTGACTCAAGGGTCAGAAGGATTTATGAGCTCATTTTGCAGAGGAAAAAGAATGCCTTTAAGGAAGTTACCACCACCAGATAACCAGCTCCCAGCTGCTATTGACACAAAGAAGTCTGGTTGCCCAAGGTCTTATCTGCAGTGAAAGAAAGATGGACTTCCCCTTTGTTTTCCTGAAACGCCTCCTCCCAAGCCCCTCAGCCCTATAAAGACCCTCTGCTTCCTTCTTTTGTTAAGTCAGATCTGAAAGAACCTAGTCTCCCGCCTTCTCATTTTGGACAATTCAAATAAACCTTTCTGTGTCTCCAAGCACCACTGTTTCCGTGATTGGCTTACTGTGCATCTGGCACAGACCTGAGATTAAGAGGTTTGGTATCAAGAGGAGAACATTTGTTTTCCCCATTAGGTACAATAAGACTTTGTTTAGAAAATAATGATGGTAGTCATAGCATCAGAAAAGGCCCTGCTTCAATCTGAGGGCTGAGGATTCATGTGAAGTACACTGAAAAGACAGGCAATGAGAATGGAAATTATTTTTAAACTATGCTTTTCATGCTTCAAAGCACACATTGTAGGACACTCATTCTCAATACTATCAGATCCAAAGCCCCTTTTTGGATAATATGTACTTTTACTATGGTGAAATAAAATTCATTCTTAATATAATCTATCTCCATACATAATTTCACAAAAAGCAATACAATGCCCTAATAATAATGCAAGGAGAAAAATAAATGGAAAGTAATTTGTAATTTAAAAAAATGTGTTTCAACATGTAAATGCTTGGGAGCAACCTCTCTAGAAGCCATGATGAAGCTGTCCAATGCTTACACCACAGACAATCATGGTAAATGTCTCTACTTTGTCACAGACTGATGCCAGTGTGTCTTGGTGGAGATTCAAATGCATTATGGGGTACTGCCATCACTAACATGATTTTCTAAAAGGGCAAAAAATCTTGACAAAGTTCTGAACAAACAAAGGACAAAATTCCCTTGATTTACTGGGTTGTTGCATTGCTAGAAAATTCAAAGTACCCTATAGCTGTGGGGAAAAAATAATTTGTGTTTATTTGTAAAATGGAGCTAGTTCTTGGCTCAGACCATTACACACGTTTTTCACCTACATGAATGTTCAGTAGAACAATTCTTCAGTGTGAGATATTAACCTGAGCATGCAGGACACCCAGCAACCATGTCCCCAACTACTGAATGCCACAGTCCCCCAATTCATTATGAAAACCAAAAACGGACCCATAAACTAACCAAATGTCATGGGTGGGCAGTGCCCTCTATATTGAGAACCACCTCTGCCTCTCTCTGTGGCCAGAATCTCAACTTTACCTCTGGGAGATCAGTGACATCAGAGGATACAAAAAGCACCAAAAAGCACCCAGCCCAGAGCAGGTGCAAAGTGAATATTATCTCCCTCACTTCCAGAAGAAAGATGAAATATGCTCACAAGAGCAATTAAAAATACAGCATTCAGATAAATAAGGTAGCATATTTAATTGGGACTCTCAAGTCAGGTTCAGAAATGTTTTAGTTGATTAAATCATTAACCCTGAGACCCCTCTAAGGTGAAAACTATAGAAAGATAATCCTCTATTAGAGACTGAAAAAAAATCTAAAAAGTAATATCAGAGAAGTTACGAGTAATAATAAATGGTTTAATTAAGTTTTCAACTACATAATCCCCTGTGGCATTAGACAACTTTGACATTTAATTACAGTCATGCATCGCTTAATGATGTGGATACTTCTGAGAAATGCATTGTTGTACGACCGTCATAGAGTGTACTTACACAAAGCTAGATGGTATAGCCTACTACACACCCAGGCTATATGGTACTAACCTTATGGGACCACCGTTGTATATGTGGTCTATCATTGATCAAAACACCATTAAGGAGTGCATGACTGTAGTTTTATATCTACTTACATTCAGATAACATAGTTTGTGTGAATTATGTTCTCAATCTACTTGATTTACTCAATTTCTCTCTTCAATTTCTCAGAATTTCCACTACACAATTCCATAAATGAACAGCTGGTAGAGAATCAACAAATTTCAGATCTAAAAAGACACTTAGAAATTATCCAATTCAATTCCTTCATCTTATGTATCTTTTGTTTTCTAAAAACAAGTGTGAATGTAATTTTAAGAAAAGTTAAAGATTTTGGTAAATCGAAGCTGCCAGTGGAAGGATACAGCATTTTGTAAATATGAAATTATAACTTTTTTTCAGTTCTCCAAGCTTTACCCACTATTATAAAATTCTGCATTAATGTTCATGACACATCATAACTAATCATGGTGCCGAGAGCACATTGAACATTGAGTTCATTTGCACAGAAGAGCTTAAAATCTCTCAACTTTTAAATTTAAATTTGCAAACTTTGTATAGCATTGATTATTTATAATTAACTCAGATTTCCCTAAATTTTACTCATGCCTTTACTTAAAAATGCAATGGTTTGTAACATCTTTCATGAATGACACTTGCTGTGCACTGTCAACCAGGAATTACTCACCATCGATCAATGAAACAGAATGAACATAAAACCATTTAAGTGAAATAATAGATGGATATTCAGTGAGAGAAAAAAATAACTTCGAATTGACCACATTCACACACTAGTTAAGTCCTAAATTACACCATTAATGGAGAGATCACCATTAATATGTGCTTCTGTATAGATAAAAATTAATCTACTTTTCTGAACATATCTGGGACTCTACATTTCTTTATTGTTATTATTCTTGTGTCAAGGAAATTCAAGGCAGCAGTTTGAATGTCACTGTTAAGCTTGCAGAGAAGTAAGTTCTATCATAGCATAAATACTATGTCAGAAAAATGTAAATTTCATACATCTTCCAAGTCCACTTAACCTGAGGTCCCATTCCATTTGGTGATGTTCTTGACAATGCAAGATCTCTGGTGATAGAGAGAAGTAAATACTGGTAGTAAATGTTTCTTAATAGCAGGCTGCCATGATTTGATTCAATTATCTTGTGATCAATATCCTCGGTGTCTGAAAGACTACTTGGAGGAACAGGAATATGGCAGGTTTTTCAGGGTAGGAATGTGCTGCAGGCAACCTCCATGCTGATTACAACATAATGGAGGAAACAACCTTCTTAGAAGAGGGGAGAAGGGAATTTAATTACAGCCACATTCTGATTCTCCAGGCTGGCTATGGCTATGACAGAGGCGTGTGCTCAAGTACACAGAAAGAAGGCAAAGGGCCTCCCACTGGACTTTATCTGGGTCCCTCATGAATAATACAAGGTCAACAATAAAAGAGATCTTCCACCAAGGTTTGGGTTCCACCAGAAACTGATACCCACCAGAGCTAGGAGGACCACCCAGATGCCACACTTCATTACCTTCAGGGGTTTATAACAGACACCACTTCATTTCAGAGACTTAAACAACTTTAATAAAGTAGAATTTAAGTTGAAAACTCTTATGAACTACTTAATTGGAATTCTATTTAAAGACCCTGAGAAGAAACCTAAAAAAAAGTACACACAAAATTCTATTAGGGGATGTACTATGGGAAAAAGAACACCTGAGTAACCCCTTCTTTCAGGAAGTGCTATTGTTCTGTGGGATTAAAAGAGGGTAAAATAGAATATTATTCAGCTATAAAGAGGAATGAAGTCCTCCTGATTCATGCTACACATGGATGAACCTAGAAAACATGCTAAATGAAAGAAGGCAGGCACAGTAGGTAAATGTACCATTCCATTTATATGAAATATCCAGATTAGGCATATCCACAGAAATAGAAAGTAGATTAGTGGTTGTCAGGGGATAGGGGTGGGGAAAGAATGAGGAGGGCCTGATTATGGGTACAGGGTTTCTTTTACAGGTGATGAAAATGTTCTAGAATTAGATAGTGGTGATGGTTACATAACTTTGTAAATATCCTAAAAGCACTGAATTGTACGCTTAAAGGTGAATTTTACAGTATGTGATTTTCACTTAGTTTTTAAAAAAGAAAGTAAGACTGTCAGTGCCAATTTTATAGGAGAGAAATTAGAGTCACACGAACTCTGTGGTCACATTAGTGCAACGTTAACGAAAAGCGGTGTGAATTACCGAAAAAGGCACAAGAACAAAGATAGTGAAATTATTACTACACAACTGACCCTTTCCCTGAACTGAGAAAGCCCTAAAAGATCACAAGGCAGCCAGTTCCTAATTGCCACCCCCAGCTTGCAGATGAGAAGAGAAGGGCCGTCATCAATTCAGTTACATCTACACTGGTTTTCCTGCAGGGCACATGACCAAGTTTTACTCTACGTGTGTTAATAGGGAAATCTTTAAAAGGGAAAAAAGTGGTTAAAATCCAGACATTTTCCTCTACGTGGAGGGAAAGACAAGACAACATAGTTCTCTTCTATCTACCATTGACCATGACCTTGTCCAAGTTACTAGCAACTTAATGCATCTCTTTACCTTGATTTCCCCAGCTGTGGAAGTAAAAGGCTAATAACACATCTCTGCTCCGTCAGAGTGATGTAAGAGATAATGAATGCTTTTAAGATTCTTTGTGATCTTTATATTTGAGACAGCCTGCTATTACTACGAAGGCTTAACAAACACCTTCTCTACGGCAGTCAAGACCTGATTCTATTTAAAGAGGTTGAGGGCCGGCCCTGTGGCTTAGTGGTTAAGTGCGCGAGCTCCGCTACTGGCGGCCGGGGTTCGGATCCCGGGTGCACACTGATGTACCACTTCTCCAGCCATGCTGAGGCCACGTCCCACATACAGCAACTAGAAGGATGTGCACCTATGACATACAACTATCTACTGGGGCTTTGGGGAAACAAAAGGAGGAGGATTGGCAATAGATGTTAGCTCAGAGCCAGTCTTCCTCAGCAAAAAGAGGAGGATTGGCATGGATGTTAGCTCAGGGCTGATCTTCCTCACAAAAAAAAAAAAAAAAGAGGTTGAGAGTTCTCGCCAAACCAAAATGGAATGCTGCATCCATTGCTTTGCTTTTTTCACGTCACAAACTTTTGTAAGAAACGCACATTCCTACAGTCATTTAAATTGGTGCTTTAAATGACTGAATTTTAGAGAAGGAAAACTGTTAAACTGTTTTGTCCAATCCTTCATTTTAAGAGTTGAGAGTCATTTAAGAGTCATCTGCCCAAGGTCAAGCCTGGGGCTCAGAGCTAGAATCCAGATTCCCTTACCCCCGATCCATAGTCTTTTATAAATGTTACCACCCCAATTTAAACTTAAAACACATCTCACTACCAGCATTGATCTACACTAGTGATACACAAGCCACCATTCCTTTTTAGTTGTGGTTTTGGTTTATCTGCCAAAATAAGCCTATGTCATGGGCACCAGTCAGCCCATTAAAGTTGCAGAGCAACGCAGACGTGGGACATGCGCTGGGCTCCGTGTCCGCCCAGGATATGCAGTCAGACTCTTTGGAGCTGAGGCATACAGTTCTCAGCCAAGCAGAGTCATGGCCGTCCCAGAGTCCCCTACACATGTGTGCAAGTGAGCAGAGGCTTCAGCTCTGAGAAAGTCTCAGCACAATTCCTTTGCAATTGGATTTACAAAGAAGAAATCTGGGAAGCTTCAAGATGTGCTCCGAGGAATCATTTTATTCCCAGAACCCACTCTCAGGAATACCGCCTTTCCTTCACATTAAGAGACTCCTATGAACCTTCTTGTCACATAACAGATATTTGAGTGAAACACCTGCTGTTCACCAAGAATTGTGCTAGCTGCTGTGTCTTAAACATCTTTGTAGTCCTCAAAGGCCCTGTTTTTCAAGGAATTTTCACTCTAGCAGGTAAATTATGACAGGCACACAGAGTGATGCTGCAAGGCATAAATCTTAACTTCCAGATCAGGTGTACAGACAAAATGCATTCAGAGTTCAAAAGAGGAAGAGCCCATGATCCCTCCAAGGTGACATGCAGGCAGCCCCCTACTTCTTACAGGATACAATCCTAAAAGTATGAAAACTGAGGTTATAGGTTCTGTGAAGACTTCTATTTCCAGGGATCTAAACAAATTATAAAATTTCTATTTACACGTCACCTTTTAAACACACCTGATACATACCTCAATCTTCTCCTCTTCCTGCCCCAGTGAATACACAGTGAACTATTGAAGATCAGGGAACGTCCACCTGGGGCTACAGGCTCGCTGGCCAGGGCACACCTGATGACTGGCATTTGGGGGACATAGGTATTAAGCTTACAAAACCTAGGCTTCTATCAACATTTCCAGCCCCCTTTTTTCCCTCAATCACTTTTATAAAATACTAATGACTAGGGGCCGGCCCCGTGGCTTGGCGGTTGAGTGCGTGCGCTCCGCTGCTGGAGGCCTGGGTTCAGATCCCAGGCACGCACCAACGCACCACGTGTCCGGCCATGCTGAGGCCGCGTCCCACATATGGCAACTAGAGGGATGTGCAAGTATGACATACAGCTATCTGCTGGGGCTTTGGGGAGAAAAAGGGGGGATAAAACAAAAAGGAGGAGGATTGGCAATAGATGTTAGCTCAGAGCCGGTCTTCCTCAGCAAAAAGAGGAGGATTGGCATGGATGTTAGCTCAGGGCTGATCTTCCTCAGGAAAAAAATTAAAAAATAAAATAAAATAAAATACTAATGACCAAATTCAATACACATTCAAATAATTTGCTAATATTACCATGCAAAGATGCCTAAATTTCACAGAAGCGTGACATGGTTGTTCATAAACTGAAAAATAAAAGTCAAAATAGATTCACAAATGGCAATTTAAGAGTAAATAATTAGTGTTGGAAAGGTAAATGTAGAATAGTTGGGAATAGCACATCCTTCTGTTTAAGAGCTTCTGAGTGCTTCACTGGAGATTCCAGCTTCCATAGGAAGCCCGTTGGGAGAGTTTTGGGTGCAAGGGGCATCCGGCTGCTCTATAAACTGTTTCATACGGTCCAGCATCTGCCCACCTTCCAGAGGCAGCTGGTCCGGGCTCCTCGCAGAAGACACAAAATAATTTTTCTAACAATTTCACATGCCTCTTTCCAAATAAGTTTTCCCGGAGCTACTAACAAGCAACAAAACTGGATAATCTGAACTTTGTCACATTTTCCCGTAACACGTTAAAGATGTTAATGGCCAAAAAGCAAAAAAGGATTAAAAAAGGATTTATAGGAGAATGGACAATTTATAAATAGACACTCAGAGCTGAGTACTGTAGGAACAGAAATAAATTTATAAGATGCAACAAATCATAACTGGATTGTTTGAAATGAAAGGAACTGATTTGCTGGCACTTGTATGTCAAACTTTATTGAGTGTTTTCTCCTATAAATAAACATGTTTTTGCCTTACACTCTGAGGGACAATCTTTAAAGTAGGCAAGTTGTCACTCAAATCTCCTCCCTTTCCCTTTATGTTATTAACTTTGATGAATTTTGTGGGATTTTATGGATGGGCTTTCATTATAAGCCATTTCTAAACCATTTTGGAAGCAGGTAGAATATTCAATATAAACATAGAGGCTTAACACAAGGTGTTCCAAGATGAACTCCTGGTCTTCCCCCAGAGCGCCTGCACAGACAGCTTCCCCATCTTAGCTGATGACAACACCATCCTTCCAGTTGCTCAAGCCAAACCTGGGAGTCATCCCCGCCTCCTCTCCTTCCCCACACCCCATCTCTGAGCAAGTTCTGTTGGTTCTACCCCCACTGCTACCACGGAGAGCAAAGCCGCCATTGCCTCCTGCCTGGATTACTGCAAAATCTCTGTCCCATCCTTGGCCTCCTAGTCTATTCTCGACAGTCAGTGATCCTCTTAAAACACTAGTCAGATCACGTGACTTCTACGCTCAAATACATGGGATGGTCCTTGTTTTTCTTAGAGGAAACGTCAGCCCTGGTATTGGCCTATAAAGCCCTCCCTGATCCTGCCTCACATGTCCTCCGGGGCCTCACCTCCCAGTGCTCCCCGGTTCCCTTGCTTTTCTTTAGGCACACTGGACTACTTGCTAATCCTTAAACATGCCACTTACATCTCCATCTCAGGGCACATGCAACTGTTCCTCCATCTGGAAAGCCTTGCTTCCAGCTGTCCGCATGGCTCTGTCCCTCACTTCCTTCAAGCCTTTGTTCCAATTCCTCCCTCCTACTGACAACCACTGGCTACCCTATTTACAGCTGCAGCCGCCCCGTCTCTCCTCCTGATCTCTCCTACCCCGGTTGATTTGTTTTCTGTCATACTCCTTCACCTGTCAGTATACTATCTAATTTACTTATTCATTATCTTTAGTGTTCATGATCTATTTCCATGCACTAAAATATAAACTCCATGTGGGCAAGGAGTTTTACCTGTGGTATCCACTGCTCTATCTGTGCCTGACACGCAACAGGCAGTCACTAAATATTTGTTCAACGAGTACGTGAATGGAAAGTAGAAAAAAAAAGATTTTTCTCTGAAGACCACTAGTTTCTCAACTTGGCCTCAAGGCTCTCTCCGCGAGTAATGAGTTCTTCACAGTCGGGGAGGTAAAGTAGAAAACTGCCTGTCTCATTTCACGGACTAAAATCCTTGACTTCAGGATTAAGATTAAAATTAAGTATAGTAGTTCATTTCCCAACTTCAAGGAAAAAGAGAATTCTCAAAGTCTAATTATTTGAACCACAGAGTCAGCCTCCTAAACAAAGCCGTGATCCCCTTCTTAGCTACAAGCTTCATCTTCTGCACTTGAAACAAACCACATTTTACGTGTAACATAAGCGTTAGCATCTTGTTGAAAAATAAAGTTAATATTGGAAATGGTAGAGCTGGGGATTGTTTTTTCTTTTTTAAAGCTTAAGTCCTGTCATTCCTATATCCTTTATTCATTTATTCATAGAGTCAAGCACATATTTATTGAGTGGCTCTACTTATGTGTCTGCTGATTTGTTGGTGATAAAACATAAGTAAGACAGAATCCCTGTGCTGGGGGAGGGCACTTGCCTCTCCGTACCCGAGTGCTCTGATGGAGGGAAGCGCAGGGACTGCCCGCCACCACAGTGCCACCCATCTCTCCACCCCACTGCAGCCTGGCCCATGCCTTCATCATTCCTCATCGGACAATTAGCACCTTCAACAAACCCCTCCACCCAGCTCCCCGTGGATCCTCATCACCCAGGCTTCCCTGCGTGGCATACAAGACCCTTGCTCAGCTGTCCAGTCTTATCTTCTCTGTCTTCCCCACTTGCACCCCACTCTCCAATAACCCTGAATTACTCACACACCTTGAGACCCTTACAAGGGGTCTGCAAGTTCAAACTTCTTTTCACAATAATACTAAATGTCATTTGCCTTTTCTCTCTGAGGACATTTTCACTGACGGTGCAGGGCAGTGGTGGGTAGATCCGCTGGCATCATAGCTCGCATCACGGCAGTGGTGCCAATTGTACTAGTCGTCATCGATTCTCCATTACCACATGCTTATATCAACAACCATGCCACGTTCACTTAAGAATGTCCTCAATGAAGCAGTAAAAGTGATTGATTTTACTAAATCTCAACTCTTGGGAACATGTTTGGGAAGCACCCATATAGCTCATCTGCAATCGCTGTTTCTAGAAAAAGCATTTATAATGATTGTGTTGCAAGCTGAACTAGTTGCTTCTTTCACAAAACACAATTTTTTCTCGATAAAATGGCAAAAAACCAAATATTTAAAGAAAATCTTTTCTTTAAAATGAACAAAGTGAGGGCCGGCCCCGTGGCTTAGCGGTTAAGTGCGCGCACTCCGCTGCTGGGGGCCCGGGTTCGGATCTCGGGCGCGCACCGACGCGCCGCTTCTCCGGCCATGCTGAGGCCACGTCCCACATACAGCAACTAGAAGGATGTGCAGCTGTGACATGCAACTATCTACTGGGGCTTTGGGGGGAAAAAATAAATAAATAAATAAATAAAATTAAAAAAAATAAATAAAATGAACAAAGTGAGCCTGTCACTTCCAAGAAAAAAACTGACCGTATTTGTAGATATAATTCAAACTTTCTAGCCAAAATTTGAATCTTGGAATCAAATCTGGCCACCACCATGAGTTTGACAGCTTCCCAATACTTCAAGACTTTTCCAATGAGATTGGTAGTGATATTAAAGAATGTGACTTTTAATGCTCTATACTGAAATGTCCATATTTGAAAGATTTGCATAACCTAGTGACCTAATATTTTCCAAATAACCACTGCCTGTTACAAAATCATACATGAGTAAAAGATCCACTCAAAGTGCAAGCTAGGCCGATGGATTGTAATGTGACAAAGTAAGAAAAGTTGACCAATAATGTTTCAGATTCTACATTGCAACTAACCTTGAAAAAACTACCACTGTTGAGTTTTGGTATAATATTAAAGAAGAATATCTACAATTATCTGAAAAGATTATTAAAATACTCCTCCCTTTTCCAACTACATATCTATGTGAGGCTGGATTTTCTTCAAATCACTTCCACCAAAAAACAACATATTGCAACAGATTGAATGCAGAAGCTGATATCAAAATCCAGCTGTCTTCTACTGAGACACACATTAAAGAGATTTGCAAAAATGTAAAACAATGCTATTCTTCTCACTGATATTTCTTTTTTTGGTTCGAAGAACTAGTGCATTAAAAATATGCTTATTGTGTTAACATGAAGTGGATTCATTGCTGTTACATTAAAATAAATTTTAATAGACATTTTTTAAATTTCTCAGTTTAAATTTCTAATATAGTAAATATCGATAGATATAACCCACATAATTAATTTTGAGGTCCCTGATAATTTTTTACAGTAAAGGATCTGGAGACCAACAAGTTGAGGAACTACAGAACTAGAGCAGTTATGATGGGGGACTGTGATTGCTGTCTGTTCACACATCTGCCCCCCACTGTACACCCTGAAGGTGGGGACTGTGGTTTTTTATTTTTGTATCTGTGCCATCAAACCCAGTGCTTGACACATACTACAAATTTATTATCTTACAGTTCTGGAGGTCAGAGACTAAAATGGGGAGCAGGGCTGTATTCCCTCTGGAGGCTCTAGCGGAGAATCTGTTTCCATGCCTTTTCCAATTTCTAGAAGGTGCCTGCGTTCCTTGGCTCACAGGCCCTCATCACCCAGATCTCTGCTTTTATCACCACATCTTCTCTGATTCTGACCCTCCCTCCAGCTTCTGTCTTATAAAGACCCTTGTGATTACATTGGGCCTACCCAGATAATCTCTCCGTCTCAAGATCCTTAATTTAATCACATCTTTGAAGTCCCTTTTGCCACGTAAGTTCCTTTTGCCATATTCACAGTTTCCGGGGATTAGGATGTAGACCTTCTTGGGGGGCCATTATTCTGCCTACCACACTCATGTACGAAGATAATGCAGTAAAAACAAAGCAGAAAAATACCCCACCATTTTCCCCAATATTTCAGAGTCTCCAGACCAGGATGAGAAAGAAACGAAGAACAATGATTACCTCTAGGAGACAAACTGGCTACGGACAGGCCGGGAGAAATTTATCTACTTTATTTATTTAGCAAACACTTATGTGGCCTTTACCATGTGCTAGGCACTATCTAGTTCTTTCCAAATATTAGCTCATTAATCCTAAAAAACCCTAGACTATTTTACAGTTGCAAAGCCTAAGCACAGAGAGCTTAAGTGACTTGCCCAACTGAGGTCACACAGCTAGTAAGTGGGCGAGCCTGGAGCCCAGACGTGAACCCAGGTGGTCTGGCTAGTATTCCCGCTCTTAACCACTTCACTATATAGCTTTCGGGAACTTATCCATCACTCGTTAACCTTTTATGCTGCTGGAATTACAAACCACGCACACGTATTACCAATCCAAAAAATTAAAGATACAGTCACAATACAGCTGTCTCTAGAAGTGAGAGCTAAAAAAGAAGAGGCCCTTCCTGGTGGTCTCAATTCCTGCATAGGGAGAAATAAAGTCAGGACTGCAATTCGTTTTTAAGCCCATTACAAAAGAAGGGGAACAAAAACGGAAATGCAGACAAGCATCATTTAGCAGTTAGTACTCGTAACATCCACAGGAACAGTCAGATCTTTTTTTTTCAATTTCCTCTTTCCAACAGTTAACACAGCTTCACGGAACTACCGCTTCAGAAAGATCTGGCTCACTTTGCACGCACAGGAGACTATATTTGATCCAGTCATCCCAAACTCTCAAACGGCTATTAAAAGTGACATACCCAACAGACATTTCATACAGCGTCCTTCAGAGAAATTCTGTAGACTTTTACCTGAAAGATGAGTTTGCGTTTAATGTCCGGAGAGAGAGTATAGGACTGATTTTCACTCAAAATGCTGGCAAACCTTATTTACCAGCTGCTCCCTCAGCTCCAACACTGCCTCGTCCTCTTAGCTATGGGGGCTCCAGCTGTCCCTCCTACAGGCCAGTAAGGCATTATTCTTCCTGCTGCACCTCTAACGGGGACCTGTGAGGACCACACCGTTAGCGGATATGGCTTCACAACACTGAGGAGCACTTCGGTTTTATAGGGCACTGACAGTAATTCATTTATTCATTCTTTCCCCAGAAACACTTATTTGAGTATTCATCTTACAAGGGACTTCTGGTTATTAAAAGCAATACTTTACGACCCAAAGGAATGAAGCTATAATAGTGGGATAATAAAGCTCATATGCAGGGGGAGAGTATCTACCTGGAAGCATCTCAAGCCACACTTCAGTGGTCATTAAATGACCAGAAAAATCCTCTGTATTTTATATAAGGCAGGGGAAAGTCATGCAATACTCGCTAGTTTTTTCAGATACATGCCATGATATGTTACAGATCCCTAGAATTCAGAGTTTTCTACAATCTGTCCCCAGTGCATTTTCTAACTTTATTTCCCGTTCACACACTAGCCAGGTGACCTCCACTTTCGGCCTGTGTCCAGGTTGCACGCTCTATGTGAATGCCCTCCTGATCCCCCATACCTCGCCGATCCATACCCCATCCACCCACAGGGATCAGATCAAATGTTAACCTTTCTCCAATTCTCACACCTCTCTTTTGGACCCTTTTCTTCAAAATAAACAGAAAAATCAGTGGGAACTCAACCTCTGAGCTGGACCTCTAATTCTCTTTATTGAAAAGTGGTTTTGTTTTTTTCTTTTGGTGAGGAAGATTGTCCCTGAACTAACATCTGTTGCCAATCTTCCTTTTCTTTTTCTTGAGGAAGAGTCAGAGCTAACATCTGTGCCAGTCTTCCTCTATTTTGTATGTGGGTTGCCACCACAGCATGGCTCAAGAGTGGTGTAGGTTCACGCCTAGGATTCGAACCCGCGAACCCAGACCACCGAAGCAGAGCGCGCCAGACTTAATCACACTGTGCCATGGGGCCAGCCCCAAAAGTGGGTTTTTTTAACCGTAAATTATTATTGACAAGTGTTTTACTTTTCCCACTCAACTATAAGCTTCTTGAGGGCATAAAATAAGGTCTAATTCATCTTTACGTACCTGCAACATTTAGCAAAAATTTGTTTATTTGTTAAGTAAACAAATGAATAAATGAACAACTGAGGATGAGAAAAAGGGAAACAAATTCCCCAATAACACTAAGTATGTAGGGGAACTAGTATCCGAGGACCTTAATTCCTTCCACTGCCCAGAGAAAGCCACATGCTCACCTCCACTGATGAAATTGAAAGCTACCTTCAGCACTTATAAGAAACTAAGAATTCTGAGACCAAAGTTCTCTGTGTCCTGGTAAAACCGATATTTCCCACTCAGATTTAAAAAAATTTTTTTAAATGCACTAACCATCTTTAGGAAGTCGAATATGTTTTTACATCTGGGGATCTGGGGTGTCAGCCAGACAGACTCAGTCATAGCAGTTTCACACACAAACAGAGCGTTCTCTGAGCTAAATGTTGTTAGTCATCCTACACCAGGCTCTGGAAGCCAAAATGCCTTCACTCTCATAAACAGGAAATAAGTGGGTTTGCCACATCAGAGCTGGCTCGATAATTCCTCCCCTGGTGAAAAGCTGTATAATGGACACATACATTCCCAGAAGCAATTCATTCCAAAGAGCAAATTTGCATCTAAGTGGCTTCTGGTAGCTTGAGACTCTGTACTACTCATACATCAATTTAAAAAGAGAGTGATTCAAAGTAGGGTGGGGATTAAAAAAAGATCCTGAGGCTGCAATTACCTTCATTATCTGGTAAGCATTTGCTGGGCTGATATTGTCTAAATGGGCGCAGGAACATAGGTCTTTTCTATTTTGTCTCCGGTCATTTAATACCCCTAATCCTACCAATGCAGTATTAATAGCTGTTTATAGATGGAGAATGCATTAATGCCACCACAAGTTCAATGTTTACACAAAGACTTTGTTCAGGAACTCTGTGCCCAATGAGACTCTCTTAAAAGCCGCTGGGATTTTTCAAAAGATGGCATACACTAGAAAAGGGATTTTCCATAGAAATCACAAAAACAGCATTAACAGGGACCCAGTATAAACAGGGCTGGCGTGTCCAATCCCTTCAATGTTGGCCTTGTTGGCTCAAAAATAACACCAGCCTCTTTGGGGAATTCCAGTGGTAAAATTAATTCTCTCTATAAAAAGTCTTCACAGATGATATTTCCGCTCAAGTCAAATACAGCCTATAGGCATTTCCTCTCTTTCCTCTGTGGATAACTAGAACAGAAATTCAAACCCTTAGAGGCAAGAATCAAACAGTCACTCATCTCTAAGGAAACAAAGGAACTTAATATTGAACACTCATCGATTCTGGACGCATTCCAGTCTACTCCACTCCTCACAGAGTATCAGAGGAATATCATAGCCAAGCTGTTGGAAGTTCTTTGCTTCTCAGAGTAGTACAATTTGCTGAATGGGACAGGGTCCCCTGAGGGTGGGCTGAGGAACAAATGAGGTGGGACATCAAGTCAACTCGCTGCATTCTGAGCCCGAGGAGGACAATGGCGGAAGTTTGGGGCATATAATCCCTAACTGAGAGACTAACAACACGTGAGCACAATAGCTATCATTTGCTAGAACTTTACACATATTATCTCATTTAATCCTCAAAACCTTGGCACATGAGGGTTCAGGAAAGGGCAGGTCCTACAGTCAGGTTCAGACCCACCTCCCTTAGACTAATGGCCACCATCATGGCCATGTTAAGTGAGCAGTGATTAACCATGGAGCTTGCAGTACCCCAGACCTCCTGAAGGAGGCGCTCTCTGACAGAAGCCAGGAATTTGCATTTTCACAAGCTCATCAGACAAGTCGTAATCACCATGAAGTGTGAGCACCATTTCCCTAAACACTATACATCACACAGTCTCAAATGCCAGTAGGATGCTTCTTTTTTAGAAAAGCCCAGAACTTGAGCAGCGACCCACAATCATGGCCTGGGCTCCTTGGGACCTGCCACTGTGACCAACACTTCTTTCGGTCAGATAGATAAATAATAAGAGGGTTTTTTTTTTTTGCTCAAACCTGATCAAGAGTCTCAAGCTAACAAATACAGACTTCTGGATAACTGCCCCAAACCAAAAGCAGACCCCAAGCCCTGAACTTGATGTAGCTTATTCCCAGGGCCTTGCACATTCTAAGCACCCAACAGGGGGCAGTAAATATTCAACTTGGATAGTCAAGATACACCCAGCACAACTGCTTAGGGCTGCTTCTTCCTCCACTTTCTGATATTCTTAAAGATCCTCTATAAAAAACAGGTCCTCCTTCCAGAGAGCCAGCTGTTCGGTTTTTATTAACAGACAGATTTCTCTGGAAAACACAGCAGGAAAATCTTCCTTCTTTTCAAGTACCAGGCTGCCTTCTGGTAAAGCCAAGAGAACGTGAAATTTAGGGAAAGGAGACTCTGAAAGGACCACTGCTAAGTATAATTCAAACTTGTAGGAAATATTGTTTTTCAAAGTCATTTAAATTCTTTCATTTGTGTAATTTTCCATTTTTTTAGCAAGAAAATGGGATTACTGTTTTCTAACTCATCATGAAAGCAAATCAAGATAATTTTTAACAAAACCTTAAGCCGCACAAGAGAGGGAAGAGGAGAAGCACATTTTCAAAATTCCCACCACGTAAGGAGCTGAGCTGGGCTGGACACACACTCCCCCAACCCCACAGCGACCCAGCAAGGCAGGGTGGAAGCCTCATCTTCCGGATGAGGGACCGAGGCTCAGTGTCTTCATCTGGGCTCCTCAGAAGCAGAGTCTGAGCCAAGAACATGGGGACAGAAGTTTATTTGGAAAGCAAGTCCCAAGCAAGTCAAGTGAGGGAGTAGGGAAGGTGAGACGAGAAAGGCAGAAAGCCCAGAAAGGTGTGAAAACGAGGCTACTATGCACAACGGGGGCTCAGTTCCACGGGGCCATCTGAAGAACTGTGGAATGCACTGCAGAACTGTCTCAGCAGGGGATAAGGAAGCTGGGCTGTCATCTATGGGGCCCACACCTCCCTGGTTGGGGGCTGTCCCCAAGGTGGCACAACCAGGACTCAAACCCAGGACTGACTCAAGGCTTGCGTGCTTGTCGCCACACCACCCCACCTCTCGGTCTCCACAAATGCAGACTTCTCGTGTCATCGAGATGTTATGCACAAATGACAGACTCGCTCTTTTCTCTCTTTCATCTTTCAATATCTCACCTACTCACCCTGTATTTTCTTTTCCCCCAACCTTAAAAACGGACAGACCTCCTTCTGAGATGTTCACTCACAGACATTTAACTTCCTTCGCAAGCTACACAACGACTTCAAAGAGAAAAAAAATGAATTCCATATTTGCAAAGTGTTTGGGGAAGCAGTGCATCGGGGCTGTTTTGTTTCCAAGACAAGCACATTACTGTGGAACAGTAAATGAGACAGACAGCACAACCCCGGGCAGAAGGGCGGTGGTGTGCTCGCTGGGGAGAATGATTCAGCCCCACAGAGCTCACAGTCTCGCCAGGAAACCCGGGAGAGGTCAGTGGCTCTCTCCCGGCTGGTGGTAAAGTGTCATCCGGGGAAGGATGAGCAGATGTGTAGGTACCTGGAGGAACACCAGTTGTGGAAAAGCCTGGCCACAGTCAGACTAGCTAAGCCTTCGGTATACACAGACATCGGTACGCCTTAGGTAAGTTATAAGTACCTAGACCATCAGTGGCTCCCTAGGTGAGTAATATAACAGTTATCTAACATATCCAGGACCTCTTCTTATTCTGTTTCCTTGCAAAAAAAAAAAAAGTGGTAAACAAGCTTAACTGATCTGCTTGATTCTTATTATTAAAAAAAAGGTAAATTTGCCACTTTTGCTGCTTGCTATAGAAATTCATTCCCGCAAGTACCAAAAGTGTTATGAGTCTGCAGTGATTTCTCATTATGATAAAACACATAGAGATGTAACAGGCAGTGAATGCATCCCTCAAGAATAATAAACCAATGAACAGATGCACGCACGTATTATATGGAATATTATATGGAATAGGGCTACAACAGCAGCCAGAGGTGGCTGAATGATGGCCCTAATATAACCAAGTGATTAATTAGTCCCATCATAATTTTTGTTTTATGACGCTCACTTTTATATGCCAATAGTCAATTTAATGGTATTTTAAATTGGAGCGAAGCCCCCAGAGAAAAGGAGAAAGCACTACGCACCTTATTGAATCACAAATCTTACAATCTGATATTTTAATTCCAAAAATGACCTAATAAACTTGCTTTCTAATTAAATCTAGACTCACAACTTCTCTTTTGTGTTTTTCACTCATTTTTGGTAATCGTGCAGAGATTTCGATTGGAAATCCGTTATCATTGTAATTAAGTATAAAAATTACTTTGTATGCTTGTAAAATAAAGACCCTCCTGGGGCTTGACCAGGTTCCTCCAGGAGTACAGAGGAAAACTACAGGTTTCCAGTATTAGCTGGAGCCTCTCATTTACTTGACGGCCATAGATAAAATACACATGAAAGATAAGCTCAGAAATTCAAACCTTCAAATGGTTTCCTCATATGGAAATTTTACCTTTAGAAGAATAAACTGGCATATGATTTTTCATTTTTAGGCCTCTACAAAATTTTAGAATTCATGACCTACATTAAAAGTTTGCGGTTTATGGAGAAAGTAGTACTTCACGACAGAGGTGAAGGAGTGAATTGCGTCAATTCTAAGAACCCATTAGACTACTGCAAAATGTTTCTGCCTTAGATTCAACAGAATAGAAAATTAACTTTGCCATTTATGTTGGCTTTCACCTACCTTCAATCACAAAGCAATTACAATGCTGAATATCTGGGCGATGTTTAGATTTTGCAACTTTAAAGAATTACTTTGGGCAAAAACAAATTTTTTTTTTCTACTTTCTATTTTCATGCAAGCGTCGTAATTACTGAAATGCACAGAATTTATACCAAATCGACTTGGCTAGCATTTGTGTTTTTCTCCTAATAAATGAGAAAACATTCTTTGAACAGCTTAATCTAAGTTTGCAAGCAAAATTACAGCCTAAAAATATTAGCTGTTGATAGCAGCAGTTAGGAAGAAAGAAAGAACAAAGCTCTACCATTTGTTGTGTTCTTTTTAAAGTTATCCAGGAATTCCTCCAGGAGCTGGGACTGGTTAGGAGGGGGCAGCAGACTCTTCTGGTCCCTTGAGAACAGGTCACTGTCTGACCAGGAAGAACACAGAGGTCCTTTTGTGTCCGACGGCCGGGCAATCAGAGTGAGCCCAACACTCTTCTCAGAAAACAGGGCCTCCATCTGTTGAAGGTCGAGATCAGACACGGCTTCCCCATTTAAGGTCATGATTTCGTTGCCCTTTCTCAGCCCTGATAACGAGGAAGGGGAAACAGAGGAAGAAAAAAGAGAGCGATTACTGCGAGAAATATTTTAAGATGAAAGATGGCTGCAAACTCAAACCAGGTACTCTTAGGGACTGTTCTGTTGTTATCTTCAAAGCAAGTGCCAAAATGTATAGTATTTAGATGTCACTGATAAAAAAAAACAAATTTCAGCTCTCTCAAGACTAGTAGTAGAAGGAACAGTTTGAAAGGGAAACCATTTGAGAGTTACTCAAACTAATTGTTCCTCTATTTATCTGATGTTAAGTGCCCTGGGAAATAATATTTGTTTTATCTCTGTCTGCCTGCCTGTCTGGTTCTCACATTCTCTTTCTCCATCCATCTGTACATATGCACGTATAATCTCTCTGTGTATGTATATGCTCTCTCTCTCTTTCAAAACACACACATACAAACACTCTCTCTATATATACATATCCATGCATATGCATTTTCAATTAAACTATTAAGTTTACTTTCTTTTTTTTTTTTTATAATTTTTATTTATTTATTTTTTCCCCCAAAGCCCCAGTAGATAGTTGTGTGTCATAGTTGCACATCCTTCTAGTTGCTGTATGTGGGACGCAGCCTCAGCATGGCCGGAGAAGCGGTGCCTCGGTGCGCGCCCGGGGTTCCGAACCCGGGCCGCCAGCAGCGGAGCGCGCGCACTTAACCACTAAGCCACGGGCCGGCCCCTTAAGTTTACTTTCTTTAAAATTCTAGGAGAAACCATTTTCCGACAAAATTGTAAGAAAAAAATTTCACTAGACAAACTGTATCGCATAGTTTTGAATTAAGAGAGAACAGAGACACTCTGTGCCACACGAACCTTCCCCATACGCCAAGCCGTCAGGGAGAACATCACTTATAAATATGCGGCTGAGATGTTGATGCTCATCTACCTGCGCTGTCACTGCAAACCCTAGGAATGAAAATAAAAGGGAAAAATAAGTCTAAATTCATCACACTAACTAATTCTCCAACTCAATCAGCAGTATTCCCTTGCACATCTATTCTCATAAGTACAGTATATGTTGAGAAAGTCTAAATTACAACATTTTGAAAGCACAGATATCTAGCAAGAGCAGAAAAAGAACATACCAGACCTAAAGGTTTAAGAAACATGACTGCACAACCTTACTCAAAAGTTGAGACCATATACCCACGTTTAGAGCAGCATTATTCACAACAGCCCAAAGGTGGAAGCAATCCAACTGTCCGTCACCAGATGAATGGATAAACAAAATGTGGTATATACATACAATGGAATATTATTCATTCATAAAAAGGAAGGAAATTCTGATACATGCTACAACACAGACAAACCTTGAGGACATTACACTAAGTGAAATAAGCCAGTCACAAAAGAATAAATACTGTATGATTCCACTTATATGAGGTACTTAGAGCAGTCAATTCATAGAGACAGAAAGCAGAATGGTGGTTGCCAGGGCCTCGGGGGAGAATAAATGAGGAATTGCAGTTTTGCAAGATGAAAACAGTTCTGGAGATGGATGGGTTAAGGATTACACAACAATGTGAATGAATTTATTGTCACTGAACTGTCACGTCTAACCATTCTTAACAATGGCTATGACGGTAAACTTTATGTTACATGTATTTTACCACAATTTAAATTTTTTTCTTAAAGTTGAAACAAAAAAATATTCTTATTGAAATAAATTAAATTCAGTTCAACACAAAATATTTGTTAAGAAACAACTCTGTAGGAGGTTAGGCACTTTAAGGAGGTGGTAAAATACTTGGATGGATACAGCGCTGGCCCAAAATATCCCTCCATGTGAAACTGAGGTGAGACCTCGCCTTCTCTAAACACATCTCCCTGACTCGGAGAGTGCCCTCCACTCTGATTCCAGTCGGGGGCACGTGCTTCCACGGCCTAGTCCCCTAACACTGGGAGTTCTTTGACATAGGAAGAATGGCATGTTCCCCTTTTTCCTCTGTGCCTCAGGCAGAGCCTGGCAGATGGTGTCACCAAAAGCTATCTTTGCAAGTATCTTCATGCCGTCTTTCAGTCACCCAATACAAACAAGATTCACAAATGGTGACCATGGAAAGTAGAGTGAGGGCCAATGGAAATATAGACAAAATGCTAAGAGGGCTTCAGAGGAAAAACCAACACAGCATTTGGGTCAAAACAGATTAGGTAAATTAAGAAATAAAGAACATGTCAATTATATCAATTTAAAAAAAAAGAAATCATTAAATGGAAATTTTCACATATTATAAACGACGACTAGCATTTGATCAGCTTGAGTCATTTTAAGGGAAATAATTATATCAATATATGTAACAAGATAAGAAATAGCCTTTCTATGGAGATATTTATTGATTATTATCTAATTATTGAGTTCCTACGGTAAAAGACAAAGAAAGATACAAATGAACTTTAAGACATGAGCACAGTCTATAAAGAGCTCAAAACCAAGTTTAAATACAGACCATAGAAATGCAAGAATTAAACACTGTCATGCATCGCTTAATGACAGGGACACGTTCTGAGAAATGCGTTGTTAGGCTATTTCATCATTGTTCAAACATCATAGAGTGTACTTACACAAACCTAGATGGTACAGCCTACTACATACCTAGGCTATATGACACTAATCTTATGGGACTACCGTCATGTATGCAGTCCACCATTGACTGAAACATCAATGGTATAGTAGTATATATAGCTATGGAGTATAGCACATGACTATACTACAAAGTGATTCGGGTAATACTGACCCTTAATTGTTAAACTGAAGCTAAAGCAATCAGAGAAGGCTTCTTCAAAAGAGTCAGAAGTGCTTGAAGGACAGATGGGATTTACACAATCAGAGAGGAGGGAATGGGGAGGGCAAGCAGTGAAGGGTAGAATTCCAGGTGGGTGAAGAGCCAAGAGCTTTTGAAAAAGCTAAGACACTGAGATGAAAAGAACTGTCATATGAATCATGAGTTAATCAGCTTAGAACTGAGCACACAGTAAATTCATTGTAGGGGTTATTATTATCGCCATCATTTCAAATTTCTCATCAATTTTTATATTCATTCCTTTGGCATTTTTTCCTAGCATTAATACATATCTTTTTAGCCTGCTAATATAAATAAATAGAAATGAAGGAAGAGAAAGGAAACTACTGTCATAGTTTCTGAAATGTAGACACAAAGAAAAAAAAATTAGGTCCAAAGATACTGGGGTAAACTAGGCAAGGATGGACAGCACAGTTCTCTGATCAGGGTGCTCCTTCTGCTTACCAAAGTCAGACACGCTCCCAGTCTTCGTGAGCTGCACGTCATAGACATTTAGCGGAAAGACTTCTATTTCATCATAAACCTACAAAAGGTAAAACTACAAAATCAGAGGATTTGCTGTCATGATATCTTGGAAATTCATTTGGATTGTTTCCCAATTAGATGCCAAATTTAAACAGAATTTTCTCTCCAAATTACATATTTTTAAAATCAAGAGGCCAGGGATACGATTCAAATTTCCTTTTCTAAGGGGTAATTAGGCACATGTGTACAGTGATGGATGGTAATTAGTCTTTGGGTGGTGAACATGATGTAGTCTACACAGAAATTGAAATATCATGATGTACACCTGAAATTTAGATAATGTTATAAACCAACGTTACCTCAATTAAAAAAAAATTCCCTTCTAAAGCAAACACACACTTGCCTGTTCTTGCATATATTCGTATGGTGCAGGAACATAGTACTCAGTGTTTTCATCGACTACTTTTCGGAGTTGGAGGCCATAGTGGCTGGGTTCCAACTGCCTCATCTAGAAAGAAAAAGACAGTTATTTCGATTTTAAATGTTCTTTCTAAATTCATCATTGCTCATTAAAAATCAAAGTGGAAATTTCTAAAAGAAATACTGTATATAATTTGCTGAGTTTAAACCTATATAAGAGCTCAAAGTTAAATGTGCAAAAAAAGAAAAAAGTGGCAAATAATTATTTTTAAGAAGGTTTTCTCTAAATGATATTGCTTGTCACTAAAAGCAAGAGATGTATCTTTAAGAGGTTATGGTGGTATATATCTGGTAGAATATATCTTAACATCTCAGCAAATGCTATCTCTTTATATATTGGTTGTACCTAACTTTAAGTTGTTTTCCATTACTAAAGTAGAGAAATTTGTGAAATGTAAACAATCTCATATTCTACACACTTCAGAATAAGGAATTTCCTACTCCAAAAACTTTTCAAAAGGAAAATGTGTACACACACACACACATTCTCTCTCTCTTTCTTATCTTCTCTCTCTCATACACATTTTCAACAATGAGAAATTATCTCAGGCCTATGCTTTAACTGGGTCTAATTGACCCCCTACTTCTGACATCCTCTACCATTTAGAAAATTTATCAACTTAATAACTGATATCTTTGGTATAAAACAATATTGTCGGCTGCCTAAACAAAAACCTTACATAACGGAGTAAAGGGAAATTAAATTCATAAGAATATAAACTACATATATAAATGTCTGGTATCCTAAAGCTTAAGTCAAAATGACACAGGAAGACTAAATTAAAGATCATCCACACCTATTAAGTGCACATGGTAAAGAGTTACCAACTCCACATGCCTTTTTTACCATTTCACACATTTGATTGCGTTTTCTCTAAAAACTTAAAAATATTTAAGTTCTACTACGCCATCTGGTGGTCTGAAAACATCTGATCTGATGTTGAGTCCACTTCATCTATCAGTGGGCTCTCTTTAAGACTTATCATCACTTCCTTCTCAGAAATAAAACATCATCTCATAACAACCTCCATGAAGCAACTGTGAATGGTATTAAGTTTCTTGTTTAATCTAGAGAAACTTGGTGAAACTATTGAGGATTAAATCAAACTACCTCAAAGTTGATGCCTCTTTCTTAGAGATAGAGTACCATCTCTAAGTAACTTAAATAACAACAGACGACATAATTATTCTAGATATAAAAGTATATATAGAATTTCAGTAAAATAGCTCAGGTTCGTCATGAAGGCAAAAAGTCATCACCTAACGACTCATTCTTCTACAAGATGGAGGAGGATGCTAATTAATAAATATGTTAATTAATAAATATGTTACTATGTTCCCTAGTGTAGAAAGTGAGGTCTTAAACACAACACAGATTTCGAAGGCACAGGAGTGCAATATTAATGATTATTTCTATTCAGAAGCGTATTTCTGCCGCAAAATCCAGTACCTTGCATGCCAAAGTCAAAACATCTTCTACTCGGTGTTCTGGCTTAATCACTACAGTAACTCCTTGATGATCCTGGAAGTGAATGTGAGTCTGGATTTCCCAAGTGTTGTCTCGGGGAACACCATCTACTGCTGAGCCATACAGATGCAGAAGTTCATCAACCTGTTTTTAGACACCAAAAGAACATGCAGACAGATGAGATAAACAAATGAGGGGAATACTAAATAATGTCCCCTTCATTGATGGTGTATTTTATAGTAAGCCCTTTCACACTCCTCACAACCCTCTGGGGCAGACAAGTCAGCTTTTCCTCATTCATTTAACCCACATGAAACTCAAGCCTGGGAAGCTGAGTGGAAGTCAACTGTCCCCTTGTCCAGGGTTCTAGCCACTATGCCCTTTGCCCCTTAGCCCAGGTTAGAACAGTGTGGTCAATGTCAGGGCTCCACAGTATCCACTACTCCTGCTCTAGAACTGTCGGTTGACAATTCTGCATCTAAGCCACGATCCCAGTGAACTTTAATACACTCTCATCCATGGCCATTGGCGCCTGCCAGCATCCTAACCCCGAATTGCACTTAATCCAGCACATTTCTCTTCTCTCTTATTTCTACTTCTTTTTTACAATCAACCCCTAATCCTGGGGAAATTTTTTTTCTATTATATTTCACATCAAGTCACTTTTTTAGAAATCATCCCCAAACATATCATCTTCAGGAAGCTTTTCCCAAAGAAGTTGAGTTTCCTAAACTTCATCATCACAGTAATTCAATGACCTCATGCTAATATGTATGTCTAAACTTATAAACAAATATAGTTAACATTTATCAAGCAACTCAGAAATGTTTTTCCTCTGGTTAGGTTCTTGCATTAGTCTGGTGGTCAATAAAATACTTGGGGATTTGAAATCAAAAGACCTGATGCCCAAGTCACAAACTCCACCACTCAACTAGCAGTAGGGCAAGACATTTACTTTGCTGAGCCTTGTCTCCTATTCTGTGAAAGGAGGCATTATGAATATAATATAATTACTTAACTTGATTAAGTAACAATACAAATTTTTTGTGAGCAAAGGAGATCATCTACACACTCTACACACTAGAAAACGTTGCATATAGATTCAATACCATCACACTATTACATCCCACTCAGCATACATTAAAGTTATCATTGATGAGTGATTTTACTCTGAATTCCATGCACTTTTTTGTTAAAAAAAAAAAACAAAGCAAGAGATTCTCCTATATAGGATTTAAAAACTAGAATAGATATATTAAGAAAATTCAAAAGAACAGGTGCAGGCAAAGCAAGGGAAGAATCCATCTTTCTGTGTTGTCTTTTTTTTAAATGTGGTGCTCGTCTTTGAAGTGACATTTCTGGATCTGTCATGGATCTGTTACCCTCCGTACATTTTCCTGGAAAGATGATCACAGCCCAGAATGAATATGAACCTCATGTGCCAAGAAAAAAAGAGACAGAGGAGCAGATGCGTGGAGCCAAGGACTCAGGGAACCAGCGTGGACACCATTTTCTCCTGAAGGGTCCTATCTCACAGGGACCATATTTTCTTCTCTGGATCAACCTCCAGGTGCTTCTTTTCATCTGGGCAGTGATTTCTACCAGGTGCATCAGCAACAAGCAGGTACTGCCTTAAAGGCGCAGACCCCACCTCTCAAACCAGGCTTGCTCAGAATCAAACTAAAACCCCAGCAGAGGTCACTGTGGAGTAAGAAACCACACAAAGCCAGGCCAAGAGGAAGTCAAACAGACCCTCCTACTGCTGCAAAGCTATTTAGTTCTGTGCTTTTAGAGCAAACAGGAAAAATGTGACTGAGGATGGACAGGTAGGGGAAGGAAGGACATGAGAAATACAAATTCTCAACTATCCTTACCTGCCTCCCGTTCCCATCCCTTACTGTCCATCATAGAGAGACTCTATTACATGGGGGCCATTTTTGACATGCTATCAACTCCCCCATTATTCACAACCCTCTGAGGTAGGCACAGTCCTAATCTTCTGTTTAACAGGTGAGAAAAATGAGGCTCAGAAAGTTCTAGAAACTTGTCCAAGCTCACACAGTGAGCTGTGACTGTGGTACTGTGGGGACTTGATCCCTGAAAACTTGGCTGTGAGGCTGTGCTTACCACCACTACACTACAGAAATATCAGCCTGGCAGTTACCTCCCCACAAAATGAATGCAATCCAACTTTCTCGATTCCTTTCTGTTATTCTACAACACACACCACATTCTGGTTAAACAAAGTGGCTCACCTAACATTCCCCACAAAGCAGCAGCACTCTCCTGCCTCCGGACCCTTGTTCACTTCAATCTCCTTTGCCTGCTTTACCTTCCTCACAAAGTGCAGTGCTGAGACCACACACATCCTTCAACCTTATTTCGAATACTATCCCCTTCTCATGAAGTCTCACCTGCTCTCTTCCCCTCTAACTCCAATTCCACTCGGTTAGATGAGTCTACTCGCCTATGTCCCTGGTGTAGCACTTAGCGAAGCCTAGCTCACGTGACAGTCATTTTTAGGCTGCTCTCACGCTCCCAGGTGCTAAGGTGAATGACAGCAGCAGCTCTGTCTTTCTCATTCTCAGCCTCCTTCAGCCCTAACACAGCGCATCCTGCACCCAGAACACACCCAACACATGGGTATTGAATTGGATGCAACTAGAAATTTACAGTCATATATATGCCTGGAAGGTAAAACCTCTCCATTTTCAGGATGTTATTCAAATCTCTTTATACAGTGTCAAGTTCTTAATCCCCCCTAAACTTCCAAGAAGAGAAATTAACAGAAGATTATTGAAGGGGAAGAAGTCCTAGACAAGAGAAAAGTGTGTAGATAAATGCAGAGATGGAAAGAAGAGCAAAAGAAATATTATATTCAATTAAACAAGGCTTTGTGCCTACACCCGCCCTGAGGAATCATTTCCTGTGTCTACACTGTTGACCTAAGATCCAGTAAATATAGAAGACGCCTATCAAAGCCAAGGCCATGGAAGATTCAGATCCTCTCAGGAGATCCTACCATGAAAATTTACAAGTAATTCTTTCCCATGCATAAGACACACACACGTGCACACACACATATACACACATGCACACACACATTATCTCACAAATGTATGCAATTAAGAAAGGTAAAACCTGGTTATTGAAAGGAAGCATCAACAATGTGGAACTGATTAATGAATGAATTAGAACTAGAAAAAGAAAAAGCTATTTGGTGCTTACAGATCTCCTGGGTTGTTGCAAGCTTTACCGACTTGGAGAGAAAACTGGATTGAGTCCCTCAAGGGTCAATGCTAGCCAGGCTGAAAACACACAAGCTTTATTTTCAATAAGCCAGATAAAATAATCTCCCACGTTCTTTTTCATAAAAGGAACAGAGAATCTTGAAAATGAACACAACAAACTGAACCATCTGGAAAAGCCATCTTTTCCCAGCTTACCCTTTTCAAAGGTGATTAAATTTATCTTTTAACCACTCACCCAGAAGTCCATGGTTGGCTATCTCTATCAAGACTATTCAAACCTATCCTACCTCTAACTCCACCTCTCCCCGCCTCTAAAAATTATTTCCAATTAGCCTGTTCAAGGTTTCTAGTTCCTGGAGAAGACAAAGCGAGGTAGGAAAAAAAAAAAAAATAGACAGATAATCTGGGTCCAATCCCAGCCCGGTCAGGGCTGGTTATCTAACGTCTCTGGGCTTCAGTTTTTTTACCTTTAAAAGGGGCTAAAAAACATCAGCCTCATGGGGCAGTCAGCAGACAGGTGTGAGGAATGGCATTTGAAGGTACGTAAACTGTAAAGGGCCACAACAATGTAAAAGAACTTTTTTGAAGTTCAGTCTGGATGGTGGAATTATATTGCATCATTCAACAATGGCCATTATGAAGAACTGCATGAAATTCATTTCTTGTTTCAAAACCCTGGGGAACCGTGGTGGCTACTGATGCTCAGATCACTGTGTGGTCCAGCTCTGACTGTCTACAAAATCCATGAAATGGGAACAACATCACTGAACTGCAGCCATGGCCGCTACAGACTAACTAGTTAAGGTTTGCAAATCACTTTAACCCTCCTTGCAGGGCAACTTCTGCAGAAGCATTTATTATTACGATTACATTAATGGTCCCAAAAGCATGTGTCAAATTACTCACGCTCATGGTGCCTCAAGGAGAGAAAATTGAAACTCCGTGTGTTCTCACGGCAGATGCTTTTGGATCAAATGCCTTGTAATTACTACTTGGATCACTGAAGGGAAGTGAGTAGCAAAAATCCCAATCTGGCTGTCACAAACGGGCCCACACCCCAGTTGTGATAAAAGGAAAGTCTATTAGCAAGTGAGATGAGGAGAAAACACAAAAGGAGTTAACATGCTCTTGGTTTTCTTATCAGTCAAATGTCAGAGAGGAGAAAGTGTTTATTTCCTCTTGGGCTGATGCCCAAACATCAGTTGATATGAAAGGAAAACAAAGACCTCTGTATATATGTATCTATCTATCTGTATATGTACGTATGTTATGTAGGGTTCCATACTAATATTCTATTTAAACAGACTACTATGTTATGGTGAAGAGTAAGGAGTTTTATTCATATTTTCCATTTAAAAAACCAACATTAGCATTTTTTTTTCCAATTTGGAGCTAATGACTAACACGACAATACTTCATTCACTCCCTGCCACAGAAAGTTGGGACGTCCCAAGCCAATTTTCCAAGAGAAAGATCCAAGGCCCACGGGCTTCAACAGTTTCTGCAATGGAGATTCTGGGGTGCCTGCCATCCTGAGCCTCAGTGGGGGATTTGTTGTCATAATCTCCATAACAAACACCTCCCTTCAAATGCTGATTGAGACTCATTATTACTCATCAAGAAGTACGCTAGGAAAAGCTTTCATTTTTGGCGAGCCAAAGTGTCCTTTGAAAAATGCTCAAATAAGACTGGCTTTATTCCAACCTTAACAGATTTCAAATTAGGGTGACTCACTGTTGGACTGTTACACGATGCACCAATTAGAGAGGAATATTTAAAAATGCCCGTGACCCCCTCCCTCCCAATGCTCAGAAATGACTGCCTTTCTGTGTTAGGCTAGTGGGCATAATGTACTGACTGTATACAAATAGATGGTTTGTGCAAGTTATAAATAGTCTCCAAGAATGATTAGCAGAGGAAAACTAGTAAAATAAAATATTAATTATTCGACCAGCTACAGGCAGAATTTTAAGTCCCAAAGATATAAAAAGCAAATACCCTTAATTCTATCTGCAACTCAATTTAAACCTAGTTATCCAAGTACTGCAGTACAGAAATGATAAATACACCATTAAAATAGCCCTATAAGTCGAAAGAATTTCTTCAGTGTCCCTCTACCAGAAGCAATGCTTAGTTAAAATAAATAGGAATAAATGTTTAAATACATATGCTTTAAAAACCAGGTACAATTATACTTCCCTCTCACCTGTTAGAGACCTCGTGGGACTTGCTGATTAAATCACAAGATAATCATTTGGTGATTTGATCCCAATTTAAAGAAGCACTAAGCCTAATTCTGACCATTAATGGCTATTTTAGCAAAACTTATTTTCAAAGTCTAACATAAGTTCTGTTAATAGAAAGTGATTTGATGATATAATTTCTTAACTTTCAAAGTAAGAATTTTAAATTGTTATTTAATGTTGGAAGAGATTGGACCTTAAAACAATGGTTTTTTATTGCAGATCAAACAGTTCTTCTCAACCATTAAAGGCCTACATCTAATATAGGCAATTAATAGGCAAATTTATTAAGAAATACTGTATCCTTAGCAGTGTGCTATGGATGGAGAATATATACATATATTACATACATAATACATACAATATATACATAATCATAAGATATATATAACTATGCAGAACAAGGGTCCTAATTACAAGCTTGCCTGGGACACAGGACATATATACTTGGTAGAATGACTAACAGTAAAAGGTAGCCAGAACCAAGCAAATAATAGTGATACGATTTTCTTTTTTAAATCTAGTAAAATCCCTGAAGGACGGCGTGATTTGATCTGGATTATGAAATAGGCTCTGCATGTGTATAGAAATGAAGGGGCAGAGAATAGAAATTATTTATTATGACAAATCCTCCATTTTGATAGTATGATTTTACAAAAAGGAAGGTTTGGATGGGGCTTCCTCGTGGTCCCACGGTTGATCAAATCTAGTAAAAGGAAAGCACCGAGAATAGACAAGAGCAACATCAGCCACATGGCCTCCCAAAGAAAGCCATTCTCTCTCATAACCTGCCCTATCCTCTCTCATAACCTGCCCTATCGAAGCCCGTGACCTCTGCGAACGGGAGGTGAAGGGAAACAGGGTTTTGAGCAGGTTTTCCACCTTCAGGACACTGCCCCTGGGAGCAGCTTCTACAATAACCATGGCCCACTAAGCAGCTGGGGGCCCACAGTAGGGGCCAACCTCGCATGAAGGCAGAAGAGGTGGCTGTCTATGTTGTACATTTCAGGGTCACCAAACAGTTCCTCACTCACCTCCCCAGGACCCATCACAGTGTCTAACTCCACCATTCCTCAGTTTTTTCAAACTAAATTCCCAATTCACTGAATTAGCCCAATTAATTTATTAAGTAATACTGTCTGCTTCAGCAAAAGCATAAAGTTTGTCAAAGTCTATTAAAATTAGGTTTCAACCTCACCAAACAGTTTAGAGGTTGGTTGGACATAAAATCCAAGATAAAACGATTTGGTGAAGAAGAAGATGAAGAAATAGGTCAGTAACATGAAACACAGCTTCAAAGGGAAGGTATGGGTTTGAAAAAGATGCAGAGAAGAGGCATAAGCCTATCCAGACAATCTTCACCTATTCTAGAATTCCATTCAGAAATAGTTGTGAGGAGGATGTGTGTGGTCAGAAGCGATTGCGGGGACTAGAAGGGGACACTGTACTCAGCTCCGCTGAGGGCACCTGGAGATGCAAAGGCTGCTGATTTCTGTGTGAAGATCCCTGACAAGCCTGAGAGGAAAATGCAACTCTGGATTCACTAAACTCTCAAATGAGGGTGGGCACTGCTGAGGAATAGGCAAGAATAAATGAAAGTTGCTATTTTGACTTTAGTAGAATCATGTCACTAATTTTAAGACCGAGTTATCATAAGTTTAGATACTTACAAAAACACTTCGCATTCCAAGAATATCTCTTGTTTACCTACCAGGGACCATTTGAATTCTAAATTTATTTTCAACAACCATGTACAGATTCTGAATTAATATTCCTCGCTTAACTTATCATTTGTGTCATCAAACAAGATGGCCGCCATCTACAGCAAAGTTTACCTCAGTGGAGTTATTGGAGTTTTGAGGTAGCTGAGTTCCAGAAAATCCATGGCTGCCACTTGAATCAAATATCTAATAGACAAGGGGGGAAAAAAGACTAATGAAATGGCTCTGCAATGTTCAATTGGCAGCTACCCTTTATCAGTATTTAAAAATTTAAGTGCTATAACATTTTATAAGATCTTCATATTACAATTTGTACAATTTACTACTCTACCACATTTAAAGTTTTCACTTTAAAGAAAAAGTTGTGCTTTTTTCCTTCCCATATGGTTACATATTTTACTTTTCTATATCATCATATATTATTCAAGTCATCCTGGATCTTTTTGATATTGCTTTTAACTGAGAAGTACACATTTCTGAAGATGTGGAACAGAGCTCAAAGCTGAGTTGGCAAAGCCACCAAAATCAAGCTTATAACTATTTTTCAAATGTGCATAGAATAAATATCGGGAAGAAATATAGTTAAATATTAAAAGTGGTCGTGTTTAGATAGAGGAACTAGGAATAATTTCATTTACTTTTTCCAATTTTTATCTTCTAGATTTTGTAGCACAATAGTAAACATTAAAGAATAGGCCATTTAAACATTTATGGATACCTAGTACATCAACTTCATTCAGTTATATAAATACCAACATTATAATTAGTTTCATATCTTTTTAAAACAAAAATATTCAACCAAATGCTTTTGTTTCTCAAGAAATCTTACATTAAGAACATTTACCACATATGATGGGGTAAAGACCACATTAGGCTCATATCTAACTGGCTAAATGTCAACATTTAAGAAAAACAAGCAAGTTATCAAGTTGTTTATCACCATCATTTAACTATATAGAATTGATTGTCGCGATTAAAATCAGAATTTGCCTCAAAGCCGTCATTTAAACTTCATAGAAGTTCAATTCAAAAATATAAGCCCAGAATCAGCCAATGGTTTATAGTTGACTACAATCTATAAAGAAGAAATCCATTTCCATTTATAACCAACGAAAGATTACTTTTCACAATTCAAGTACAAGCAGAACTACAAATTTTTTTTTTAAGATTTTATTTATTTTTATTTTTCCCCCCAAAGCCCCAGTAGATAGTTGTATGTCATAGCTGCACATCCTTCTAGTTGCTGTATGTGGGACGCGGCCTCAGCATGGCCAGAGAAGCGGTGCGTTGGTGCGATCCCGGGATCCAAACCCAGGCCGCCAGCAGCGGAGCACGCGCACTTAACTGCTAAGCCACGGGGCCGGCCCCAGAACTACAATTTTAAAATCTGATATTCTTGGGGCCGGCCCGGTGGTGCAGAGGTTAAGTGCACGCGCTCCGCTTCGGCGGCCCAGGGTTCACAGGTTCGGTTCCCGGGAGCGCACCGACGCACCGCTTGTCAAGCCATGCTGTGGCGGCGTCCCATATAAAGCAGAGGAAGATGGGCACAATGTTAGCCCAGGGCCAATCTTCCTCAGCAAAAAGAAGAGGACTGGCATCGGATGTTAGCTCAGGGCTAGTCTTCCCCACAAAAAAAAATAAATAAATACAAAAAATAAAATCTGATACTCTTTCTAATTGTATGTGAGTATACAAAAACAGTGGCCACAAAAATGAGCTTTCACGGGTTTCTGTTGTCCTTCAATTAACCAACCCCACTCCCCCCCATCTCCACCTTTATTGTTCCAGGGTTGTAAACAGGTCAAAGAACTTGATTTTATCCCTATTATTCACCTAATTCACAAAAAAATTATACACAATCAAATAAATATCCGTATGAAATAAGAAAACAAAATTCCTTAAAATGTGACCATTTCTTCCAGAGGATATTAAAACCATATTCAGAATGATAGCAACTTAGCAAAAGTAAAAACAAGAACTTCTTTGGATTTAATTGCAAACATTTTCCCTGTTCACTTAAATGATCAGATCATCATGTGATGACATCTTTTCAATAGCCTTTGAAAAAATAATAATCCTAAAACATATCATTCAGCCACATAAAAACTCATCATGTACCGTATTAACGGCATTTGGAAATACTTCAGATATGAGTATTCAAATGTTCTGAAAACAATTCACCGCATGTGGGTCACATTTCAACAATAAGTGCTCAGGCTATTTTTACTTGATAAAATGTTAAAAGAGCCACCCTTCCTCTAGGAAAATAAACAGCAGCAATAGCCCAGTGTTATAGGGCTTTGTATCCAGTAAATCAAGTCCCAGCCCTGCCCCTAGGGCGCTGGGTGAACAGGGGTCAGGAAGTGACTTAACTTCTCCAGGTCTCAGGCCCCTCATCTATAAAATGGGATGACAAATGCCTACTTTGTGTCATAAAGAGAAAAGTGTCTGGCACCATCAATAGAATTTAGTTGCTGTTACTCTATTATTAACTTTAGATGTGTATTTTAATATAAACTCTGTGGGAAAAATAAATACTAGTTCTAAAGGCAATGAAAAGTGTGGATTCTTTTCTAACCATTCTTATTTTTGTGTTCCCGAGCGCTGCAGATATGAGCAAGGTATGAATACCTCTTTGGGAATGCTCAAAACAGATTGAGCAACTTGTGTGTTTTCATTGGGGAAAAGGTCCATGCTAAGACCGCATTCCTTTGAGCCAACTTTTATCTCATTCTTAACGGATGATGAACATCTAGGATTTGCTGAATGTCACGGATTTCCCGCTAGGCCTGCTGTCCCTCCCATGCTGAGGAACTCACTTGAGTTATAGAAGGTCTTTTCTCCTTCCCTTTTCTTGCCAGTGTGTCCAGCCCTTTTAATGAAGAAAATATGCCCTTTCTGTTTCTTCCTCGCTGGGTCAGTGAGAGTGTTCTTTTCCGGAGAGCAGAGTCATCTCTAGAACATACCTAAGTTAAAACACAGTTTAAAAAAAATCTTAAAGTGTATTATTTGGGTGATGGAGAGAATTAACCGTTGCCCCAACAGAAGTAAGCCCTGCTTGCTATAAATGTGTTCTGACCAGCACCAAATCTACTGCTTGTCTGACATACCAGAAATGCATCCACCATCCAGACATCTCTTATCTGGATAACACAAGCCTAGTTACAACATTCAGATCTCTCCAGGGTGGACAGCAGGGTCGGCCAAACAACCCACGGACCCCCCAGGCTGAGCTAGTAGTGTCCACAGAAGCCACCCACACAGGAGCCATTTCAGAAAACCCAGGGGGGTCTCTGCAGGAGATAAAACACTCTTCAATCAGCCTTTAATTCTTCACACCATTGTTGCCACTCCTCGGGGGTTCCACCTCCCTGACTGTATGAGGCGGGACAGACAGAAAGACAGACGCAGATGCGAATATTTAGTAACTGTCTACTGGCAGTTGGATTCCTAGATTAAGCAGAAGAGAAGCCAGGATTCTATAGCAAGTTGCCTCCAACCCTCCATCCCCCAGTGCCCAGCCCCTGGGTGGCCCTGGTCAATTATCGGGTTAAGTCCCAGCAGAGCTGATGGCAACAAGCTGGGAAAAGGTGAGCATCCACAGTCCTCCCTCCCTGAGCACTGCTGAAACAGCCTTCCTTGGGAACTTACCAGAGCGTGGAAAGAGGAAACTGACAAGACGCCCAACCTGCCGAGGGCCAGCTTGGAGGGGCGGCTGGCGGCAGCAAGAAGGCTCTTGGGGTTTGGCAACTCTCCGCCTTGTAGGCTGGCCAGATAGCAGCGCATCCTGAAGAGATCCATGTGAAATTTCTCCAGGTTCTGCTCCCATTGCTGGATCTGGTTAAGCGAGAACAGAGGTAATTTAAATGAAAATGAGAATTTTCCTGGGTCACATTGAAAATACCATCCCTTTCACACACTTCAAAGGAAAACTCCTTTCATCTGGTGTTGCATGGTTGAAATTAGCCTTCTCTGCTCCCCCCATCTCAATCCCTCCTGCCCAAACATATGGGGTCAGACGGCGCTGTGCTTCATCAGGACGATCAGAAACGGAACACGCCGGTGGTCCCAACACAGTGCCACGCGAAGCAGCATGACCTCAGGAGAACTCCAGCCCTCCAAATCAAGCTGATTTAAGGCAGGATGCACAATTGTAAGTGAGTTATTTCACTTGGTTACATTTCCTTCACATTCACAGCCTCTGATCCTCAGCCAGATTAACTGAATTGCACACAGATGCTGGAGAAATGGAAGCAGTGACTTTAACATTTCTGTACATTCTGAGCAAATGACTCAAAATAATGAGAAGCAAATGGACTTCAGGGATGACAACAAATAGAGCTTTTACTCCTGTTTTAAGTATATTAGACAATAACCACCAAGTCTACATCTGAATAAAATTAAAGCACATGTAATTATTTACACAACAGAAATTCCTATGCACATCTTCAAATCTCATGAGTCAGTAAAGAAATACAGTCTAACTCTGGGGGCCACTCTCCTTTCTTCCAAGGACGTCAAAACACGTTATGTATAAGTATTATCTTCATTTAAAGATAAACTAATAAGCGAAGAATGCCTCTGGTAACTTGCCAACACAAGGACTCAGGAGCAGAACAGAAAGCCGGGCTTCAAAGGCGTTGAGAGCAATCTCAAAATTCAAGAAACGGTCTGCAGCAAAGGTTCGTGATAAAGATTCAGCACAATCTGTGTGCCATTTCCTTTGCAAGAACTGCATCTCTAGTTTTGCCATGTTTACCCAAGCAGATCTAACCTTTCACAGCTTTCCAGGTCAAATCTTGATCCTGGATAAATGATATTCTGAAGATCTCCAACATTTAATACTATGCACCCTTCATTCTCTCCCTAGAGGAAAGCAGTACAAATTCTGGCTATTCCCCAGGCCCCCTCCAAGTTCTCTGCATCTGCTTCTTAGGAAGGTCGCCGTACACCCTTATTAGTGATATAACAGCCTACTGGTATCAGCCTTGAATGAATATCAGAATGATCTGTTGGCTTTTTTTTTTTTTTTTTTTTTTTTGCTGAGGAAGATTCACCCTGAGCTAACATCTGTTGCCAATTTTCCTCTATTTTGTATGTGGGTCGCTGCCACAATATGGCTTGACAAGTGGTGTAGGTCCATGCCCAGGATCCAAACCCGTGAATCTGGGCTCCCAAAGCAGAGCATGCCAGACTTAACCATGATACCACAGGGCTGGTCCCCAGATCTGTTGGCTCTTAAAAATGAAGATGCCTAGGTGCATAGCCTCAGTGAGAACCACTGTTCTAGACTAACTAGACAGTTCAAATTGAAACTGCAAATCTCTTCTTGGTCTTGCCATATTCGAGAATTCTCAATTCCACAAGTAATGGATGGGTGTTATGTAATCATAAACTGAAACCTACCAAATTTATGAGATATTTTCTAGGGTTTCTGCTTGGAATGGAGGCATGAGAGGGAAGAAAACCAGTGAGTCATTGGATACCAGAAGATGAAGAAGCTCACGCCATCCACAGTGTATTACAAAAACAAAAAATAAAATAAAATGGTCTATGCCAATCACCGTCAATCAGGGAAGATGACAATCTCTTATATTTTGACTAATTCTGCAGTTTACAAAGTATTTTTAAAGACATAATTCAATGTATTTATGTGCCTACATAGCAAAGCGCCACTAGAAGGTAAAAACAGTTCCATCCTAAACGATACATAGGGAATCTTAAAATTTTGTCAGAAACACTTTGATAATCTTCAACATGCCTAGACCTCTCCACCCAAAACTTGGAACAAAACGCAGGTGATTTCATAGGAAGAACACAAACTCAGAGGCTTAGGTTTGTTGGAAGGAAGAAGGGGCTGGGAGACCCCAATAGCCCAAAGCAGATCTCACAGAGATCAAGAAGTTGGCTAATATATGTGATTATGTTTCAAAAGAACTAGTATCTCAATCAGTATTGTACATTGTAGAGGTAATTCTCAAATTTAATTTAGTAGAAAATGCAAATGACAAGGGACTTCATGACTTCTCTGTTTCAACAATGCTCTTATCCTTATCCTGACTGAGACTTTGTGATGGTTAATTCTATGTGCCAACTTGACTGGGCCCTGGTGTGCCCAGATATGTGGTCAAACATTATTCTGGGTGTTTCTAGAAGGGTGTTTTGGGATAGGATTAATATTTAAATGGGCAGACTGAGTAAAGCAGATTGCCCTCCCTATGTGGGTGGGCCTCATCCAATCAGTTGAAGGCCTGAACAGAACAAAAAGGGTGACCCCCCCCACCCCGGAGTAAGGCAGAATTCCTCTTGCCTGATCTCCTTCAAACTGGAATATGGGCTTTTTTTTTCCTGCCTTTGGACTTGACCTGAAATATTGGCTCATCCTAGGTCTTGAGCCTGCCAATCTTCAAATGGGAACCACACCATCCACTCTCCTGGGTCTCCAGCTTGCTGACTCACTCTGCAGATCTTGGGACTTGCCCACCTCCATAATCACATGAGCCAATTCCTTATAATAAATCTCTTTACATATATTTTTTCATACTTCCTATTGGTTCTGTTTCTCTGGACAACCCTGACTAACATAGCTTTTATCCCCATAAATCTCTGTGGCAGAGTAAGCCGTCATTAGTCACACATCTATTCCATATTTAAAGACAATATTTATCTTGTTTTTAAGGTCGTGGTTCTTTATAGACAGGATCAGTCATAGAGGTTAAATGAGGATTTGTGGTTGGATAAGAAACAATGAAATATTTGATTTTTCTTTCCACAGACTCACCAAAGCTGTAGACAAGGACTCGGGAGAATACGCGGGTCAGGGTATGGTGAGGACATGGATTCAGATGCTTGGGTTAAATGGAAGGAAGAGGGGAGTAGAAAGGCCGGATCCACAAGCTCAAAACAGACCTTGAAATATTGAGAAAGTCTGTCAATACACGCAATGAACTTGCAAGGGAATTAGGATTATCACACCTTCATTTCTCAGCAGAGGAGGCTGAGGCCCAGAAGGGAAGCAACTTGACCAGGTCACATAGTAAGCCAGCCCTTCCAGACCAGCAAAGGCCCAAAGCTGACCCTGATGTGAACAATATGTGGGGCACAAGCTTCTCTCAAGTGCTTATAAGGTAGCCCCTGAATCCCAGGTCTTCTCACTCATAAAGCAGATACCTGTGCACTATTCAAGAATCACTCGGCAACTTTCATTTAAATGTTCATCTAACTGTCGACTTTATTTCTCCCCCCAAATCCCCAAGAGTTCTACATAGAAGGATGCAAGACAATCTACACTCTCATCTCGGTGCCCTATTCATATTGAATATTTTGTATTTCAGTTTCCTATTTCAGTTTCCTATCAGCCTTAACGTGCAAGTTCAGCCCAAATTTAAAGTTATATTAAATAAAAAGAAAAACGAATTTTATAATTATCCCTCAAAAGATGAGATCAAGGAGGAGATGAAGATACATTTTTAAAAAACGTAAAGGGAGACAATTTTGTAGCGATTACATACACTACCTCAGTAAATTTCAATCATCATCATCATTATCACTAAAATAATATTATCTGACATCACATTTAACAGGAAATTTCTGGAGATTTTTTCTAACATTATCAAAAACTAAAATGCTCAAAATCAATTCCCTTAAACCAATACCATCTTTCCCCTTTCTTATAAATTTCTTAAATACTTCTTAAATCATTGTCCCCAGACATTTCTTTACTTTTTATGATAAATATCAGGACACGAAAATAAAAACTCAATTTCTGTGTAGACTGAATTTTCCTTTCTTTTAACGTCCGTGCACAAAGCATAAAAATGACGTGGATGAAAAAAACTCACCCTAAGGAGGTTTTCATTATCTTTCATTGTAAAAGGAAAAATTATTAACAATAAAATTAAGGAGGAAAATTCCCATTTTTAAGCACTGACACAAATGCAATGCAAAAGTTCCCTCTTTATTGCTAATATAGCTATATTCATTTAATGAGCTCAGAAAGGTTATGGTCTGCTTCGGAGAAGTGGGAGGAGGAGGAGACGAAACCTAATGCTAAAAATAACGGATGAATGAGTGATACATTAAAAAGATGACAAGTACATTCCTGCCACACCCAATGCTCCTAGAAAAATATTTTCTATCATTTAGTCATTTAATCACAGTACTTGGTTACTTGTCCATTACTAGGTTGGTCCTAAAAGATAATTAGTTTTTCCTTTTTGGTAGAATAAGTTGAAAACTCCCATGCAATATTTTCCAAGCACTAAAACCTGCCTTCTCAGAAAAACCCATCTAGTAAAAACAGATTACACTGAAGTTAACCAGTAGTTAGAACAACCAGCTAAGGTTTAGAGAATCAGTTCTGTTTTCTTTTTTTCCTTTGAGATATAATTCACTTGCCGAAAAATTCATTCCATTTTATAATAAGTACACTTCCCATTAAATCGAGCTGAAAAATGCAAGTTATGAAAACAAGTAAATTAAGGATTAATCTCCATTTTGTACGAAACTATTCATTACGTGGTTAATTAGCAAATGAAGCACAATCTGATTCACAGAAGTCTTACTGAGATGCAGAAGAGGAGGGCAGACTAGTGTTCAAATCCCAGCTCTGCCACTTCCCAGCTGTGTGACCTTACAGATTTACTTAACCTCTCGGGTCTGTTCACTCAACCACCAAATGCGTGGCACATACAACTTTACCTCCTGGAGCTACTGTGAAATCATATATGATCATGGCCTGAGATAGGAGCCCTGATAAATAAACTAGGGGCCCTTGAGAATGGGGAGAGGGGATAGTTAGCTGGGGAATGAAGAAGGGAAAACTGGGGGAAAGAAGCCAGAGGAGCTGGGAAAGAGCTGGTGAGGAGCTGGGCTGGGGACTGACACAGAGAGGAGCACAGTGTGCCCAGTAAAGAGGAAAGATACTTGGGTGCATTCACTCACTAACTCGAGCAAAGCACCAGGGATCCAGAGATGGAAAAGTGATGGATTCCTTAGGAGCTCTTCATACTAGGAGCAACCTTATACACAAGGAGATAACTATAAAACAATGAGGGCAGTAATAAAGAGAGACCCTGAGAATTACGAGAGTATACCAGGGGTCCCTGATGGACAAGTGGGAAGGGAGTCAAGGGCATCTGCTTGAAGAAGGAACCCCTAAACCCTTCATCACAGATGAGGAGGGGTGAGCCCGATAATAGGGGTGATGTGGGGGGTGGGTGGTGTATGGCCTAGGTGGGTCCATTCTGCCTGAGGGAAAAACCCAACAAAAGCAGTGGAATCTACAGGAAGTCCTGGCTAGATACAAGGGAAGGTGGGGAGAGGGTATCAGGACTTTACCTTGTAAGCAGTGGGGGGCCACTAAAGGATTTTAAACCAGGCAATCCCGTGATCAGATTTGCTTTTTAGATACAAACCACTCCAGCCTTGTACGGCAGATGCATCTGAGGAAAGGCAAAACGGGCAGCTTCTGCAGGCGTACAGGGAAGAGAAGACAGTCCCACTGACCCCTCCATCTCTCACCACCTGCCCACCGTGTGCCTGAAAAATCAAACTGCCAGGGCGCAGTGCATCGTTTCAGAGCGTTCTGCTGTGGCTCACGCCTTTCTCCATCCCTCTCCTGATTAATTCCTCCTCATTTTTCAAGATGCAATTCAGGTATCCCTCCTCCAGGAAGTCTTCCATGACTACACAGGAGGCTAAACTTCCTGCTAGTCTTCCACAACCCTCTAGAGCATTATTTGCTCTCAACTTATTATATTGAAATTATATGCTTAACTGTCTGTCACCTGCTAGACTGAGCACAGTCAGGGCAAAGACAGCATCGTCTTTGAATCCCCATCTGTGCACACTTGCCTGGCCCAGAGTATTCACTTAGTAAATGCCTACTGAACTCAAGTGAGTGTTGATCTCCCGCCCCAAATACGTCCACTCTCTCCCCCTGGCCTGCTGAATGAAGCCCAGGTCTTGGCCCAGAGCCTCCATAATCTGGCCTTGTCTCTCTCAAACCCCCTTCACAAAGACTCTACTCTCCAATGCTTTATTCCCCAAATTGTTCCCGCCCATACACCCCATACCATACTTTCCTCAAGGCTTTGTTCCTTTTGTCCCTTCACCACCGTTTCCAATGGTCTAAATTCCATCCATCCTCTTTACGATTTTAAAACGTTAAGTAAATATTTAAAATGAAACCCAGAGCAGCCCCAAGCCCACCAGCCAAGTGTTGGCTCCTCCCACAGTATCATCTCCCCAGTCCTCACCACCTCCTCCCTCTCTGGTCTAATTAACCACGGGAAGTGAGAAACACACAAACGCACAGAGTGAGTCAGGATGGGGGGAAAGCCATCCTGGAGGAGGCTAAGACCGCCTCAGGGTGGTGAGGTTTTGTCCCCGTTTACTTGTTTAAAACAATAAACGGAAAGGCAAATAAAGCACTAACTGGACTTAATTTACAGCGCTTCCTCCCTCAGAACTTCAAAAGGAGTCCAGTATGTGGACTGGCTGCAGGGTCTGCTCCACAATGGAGCCGCGTCATCCTGCCCCACAGAATCCCCGAAAGGCCCTAGGACAAGAGCAGATGATGGTCTTTCTTAAGCAAAGCATGTCAACACACCACAGTATGAAGTTCAGCCGTCATTACCGTGAGTGTCTTTTTATATGGCAAAGGCATTGACAACGACCTTCTCCACCCAAGTACTTCAAAGAAAACCTGTTCCAGAGACTTCCTCTTGCATGATGTAATGTACACTGTTAAGTTCAGCTATTATTGGGTATAAATGACTATATCTGAGATTCTCGGGGTCTCTGGGAGAAAGCATTACATAAATATAATAAATATTTTCTTTTATGTAAAATAAAATATAGTAAAGCTGAGATTTTTAAATGGTAAGTGGACAAAGCACTGCTCTTTTAAAGAACTTTTTAAAAGGTAGTTTCGAGAAAACCACTCTACACTTACGGGCTGTTTGGACGATCGTGTTCTTATTGGTCGTGATTTGTAAATACCTCTGCCTTTGCAGCTTCAGGTAACATTCTCTAGACAAAGGCCATGTCATAAAAGTAATTCTAAGCATGTGGCTGTTTCCCTCCTTAACGGTTCACACACTTTGTGTCTGCAAGTAAAGAGCAAATAGCTCTCTTTACGACCATCTGGCAAATGCATTAAGGATGGTGGGTACAGCAAATGCAATTCACGTTACCCACTGCAAAGCCCTCTGGGAAAACATGACTAAATAACACGGTGAGGAGAATATTTTCAGGTGGAATTTCTAAAGGTCAATCCAAATTGTTTCTTACCAGAAATTCACAAACGTAATATGAGAAGGTGAGTATGCGCTTGGAAGGAGGGGAAGGGGGAGTTGGGGGATGGAGAGAGGGTGATGTAATGATTCTGTCAAAGTATGCATAATGGCAGCCAGCTCCAGTGCCTAGTGGTTAAGTTCAGCGCACTCGGCTTCAGCCCCCCGGGTTCAGTTCCTGGGCACTGACCTTCAGCACGCATCTGTCGGTGGCCATGCTGTGGCGGCGACCCACATACAAAATTGAGGAAGACTGGTAGTGGATGTTAGCTCAGGGGGAATCTTCCTCAGCAAAAAAAAAAAAAATGCGTAATGGGCCACAAGTAATAAATTACCCTAATTCTTTAAAAGAGCTTCTCTTCAGGCCACCCGACCACCCTAGACCCTTGGATTTGTGCAGGGGTTTATGTGAAAGTAATCACCTAATCGCCCCCTCCCAAGCAGAGAATAGCACCAACTGTGACGTCATAAATAAAGCATTTACCAACTATGGACAAGGAAATAAAATTACATTTAATGAAAATTAAAAAAAAAAATGTTTGCTTGTACTTCTCGTGGCCATAAGGAAGGAAAGGGGAGGCAAAAAAAGATGGGCTAGGAGCTTCTTGATGTCGCCAAATTTCCCTTTTCTCTGCCTGGACCTAAACATTTGACAATACGTAAGGACCTGAAAACTCCAAGTTGGGCATCCTTTCCAGAGGATTAAAGTATGGCTGCAAAATTAAATTTTAGAAAGCCAGTAAAAGTTAAAACCGTACTTTTCCCCACTACAATCAGAATGAGATTTTTGATTGGGGCGCCCCGAACACTGTAAGACACTTGAATCCACAAGTTGCACCTCGGATGACAGACAGATCATTGTGGCTACTGGATCCTGGAAATTCAGGACCACAAGTGAGACGTGGTACAGAGAAAACACTGAGGTAACCATTTCTCCTCCTCAAGCTTTTGATTTGTCATGTAACCTTGACAAACCATCACATCCCGACAGACAGAGAGCTGAGAGACCAGGACCTGATGTGAGTAGGGTGCAGATGGTACAGACAGCGTGAGCTGAGCTGGCCACATTTCTCCCAGCGGCTGTGTTCTTGTCAAACGCCAAACGCCCTTCCACCCTCCCTACATTCTCCTTGGCAGTTTCTTCTTCCTTTTCAGTCCCTTGTTAAAACTATTTTGTAGTTTGTCATTTGCTGGCAGATACTCTTTAAATAAATGGTATATTCTGCTTGATGGACAGCTCAAGTCAGAAGTGTAGAATACTATCTTTAAGATTCTATAGAATTATAGAAAATTATGCACTCTGGTATACATTTTCCATATAAATTGTTAAATTCCTGTTGTGTCACTCTGGTCCAGGCCCTTGTAACTGCACATGCAGACCAGCGTCATTCCACTGCCCAATACCTTCCCCCACTTCAATCTGTTCTCCAAGCCACTGCCCAATTAGTGTTCCAAAGATACTACTTTTGTCATGCATTTATGAAGAGAAGGATGCTAGAAATTTCACTGATATTTGTCTAAGTGTTTAGGTTGTCTAAGCAAAGGAAAATAAATATTAAAACAGCTGCTTCTCTTCTAAAATGCAAATAGCATAGAAACTCGCTGTTTAATTATTATATGAATTTGGAACCATACCAGAGAGAGAATTTTCCTTAGCACCTTATCTGTTATAAACAGAAAAAATACTGGTTTTTGGAATTCACAGACATGGGAATAGCTGCGTGATACCAAAGCACTCTTTCCAAACCCATCCTTTGCATTAGAATCTTACCTGTCCAATCTTCTAGTGGTTTTATTACATAGATTTTGTTCTGAAAGTGACAATATATGAGAGACTCAGCTAGGCAAGAAGAAACTACTCACTATCAGGAAAAAAGATCTGGTCACAAAATGTTCATATATATCTATACATCTATACCTATCTACTTATCGATCTATCGATCTATCTATCTAGCCATCAAAGGTTGTAAAGCAGACCACATGACCAATGTCACAAAAGTGCAGCCATCAAGTACTTGAAATGAGAAGCCACAGGAATTATTTCCCCAGAGGCATAAGAAACATCACTACCATCTGACTTTGCGTTCAAACTCAGATTTTTGCTGTGAATGACATGAACAATGGAAGAAAATACTCATGTAAACCAACAGTACCTGGTTTTCTATGGCCTTCCTGTTCTTTGGGTCGCTCACCACGGACAGCTGTAATTCCGCCATCTTCTTCATCTTGCTGTCCATGTCTATCTTCTGAACAAGGTTCCTGGTCTGGTTCTTCAGTAGCCGAACGGTGTCCTCTTTCCCACGCTTCTTCGCGAAAAGAGATGCGCAAGCCGAATGTATGGCAGTGACCCAATTTTCCAGATCTGTCTGACTAGTGGCCTAAACACAGTGGGGGAGAAAAAACCTAATTGGAATTGTTTTACCACAAAAGTGATCTCCACAGTGGCAGGCTGGGCTTCGAAGTGTAAAACCCAAGAAGTACCTTCACTTTATAACTATTTAATTTCGAAAACACACGCGACCACTGGGCTCAGGTTCTGAGCTTCCTTAACTCCAGAGGGTCTGCGAGAACGTGGAGAGCAGAGCAGAAGTAATCACGTAGCCCCACATAGGATGGGGAGACCAACTGGAGTCATGCTGCAAGCCAACAAGGGAGTAATAAGAAAACCAGGGTATTTCCACTAAGGGTTACATTATGTCACTCTCTATAAAGTGACTTATCTTCATAATTTTAATAGAATGAGAAAATACTAGAGCTAAAATGTTAAATTTTGAAAACTGGGTCTGAAATTTCATCTGTGGTATAGACACAATCATGAAAAATATCAATAAAAGAATATTGGGGGGGAATTGCACAATATTAAAATAGCTGTCTTTGAATATCGGGAATACGGATAGTGATTTTTCTTTTTCTACTCTTCAGTACATTTTAACACAATGACCAGACACTATTTGCATTTTTTATTTATTTATTTATTTATTTACTTTTTCCTCAAAGCCCCAGTAGATAGTTGTATGTCATAGCTGCACATCCTTCTAGTTGCTGTTATGTGGGACGCGGCCTCAGCATGGCCGGAGAAGCGGTGCGTCGGTGCGTGCCCGGGATCCGAACCCGGGCCGCCAGCAGTGGAGTGCACGCACTTAACCACTAAGCCACGGGGCCGGCCCACCATACACTATTTTCACATAAGAAAAATATTTTGGGGGCTGGCCCAGTGGCATACTAGTTCAGTTCACATGCTCCACTTTGGTGTCCCAGGGTTTGCAGGTTCAGATCCTGGGTGCGGACCTACACACCTCTCGTTAAGTCATGCTGTGGCGACGTCCCACATACAAAATAGAGGAGGACTGGGAAAGATGTTACCTCAGGGACAATCTTCCTCAAGAAAAAATTTTTTATTTTAAATAAATAAAGTTTGAATAAAGCAGAATGAGCAAAGATGTATGATTCTAAGCAGGCTGAAAAGCACCTTCAGTTCCCTAATGTCCAGAAATAACCACGCACATTCAAACCACAGGGTTGATCCTCCAATGACCTCTGGGATTATACAACAGGACCTCCTGGCAAAATGTCTTAAAACTAAGGATATTTTGCCTGACTCACAAAATAAAATATTCATTTCACACTCGCCCCTAAGAAGTCCATGCAGATTAAATCCAATGTATTTACCTGCCCTATAATTTGGATTAACATCAATTCATGACTTTGCTTTAAAGCATCATAGAAGGTTTAAGCAACTTTTCTGTTAAGAGAAGGAAAATCAAATCTGAGGCCCTGACTCTTATAAGTCAGTTTGGGGACAGCTGTAAGGCTAGAGGCCCATGAGTTTACCTGGTACTGGTGCCGGAAAATCCTGTTGCAGGGAACATTTCAGAGAATTCTAGATTCCCAAAGTCAGCAAGAGAACGCTATGTTGTTCTGCAGAGCTCCTGGGCCATCCAGGACCAACTTTATCAGAGACTTGAACCCAGGACCTATGAGGTTTTCCATGAACCTTCCAGTTGGATATAATCTACAGCTCACATTGCGTCTACACGCAGTACTGGGTTTGGACTGGGAGGCATTTCAGAAGGACACTTCACTTCCTGGCAATCGCCCCCACTTGTTTTGAGTTAATTAATAATAACAACAATAATAGTTGGCATTTCTTTAGCACCTGACACACGCACATTATATTATTTACTCTTAAAGCAATCCTAGAAGCTATTACTATCCTGCTGGTCCAAGGGTCCAAAGCTCAGAGAAGTTCCGTAAGTGCTCACTCAACAACAGTGCCAGGATTCACATCTAAGCCTGACCCCAATACCGGTGGCTCAACACCAACATGCTCTGTGACTTCTCATTTGCCAGAAAGTTGCTAAGAATCGCTAACAGTAGATAACCCGAATCTTAACGCCCTAAGACCACTTCCACAGGGAAATGAGACCTTCTAGCATTTCTCAATAAGAGTTTCCCTAAAAAGCTTCTTTTTTCACTTCCACTGGGATTCTTGGGAAGAACCTAAACCCCTCCTGTCCACATTCTCTGGTCTTCATTAAACAAGCTTCACTCCAGGAATTTCAGACCTTGCACTCACTAGATCACAAGCTGCTCCAGAACAAGGATCATGACTTTTCTCTCTTCGTATCCTGAAGAGCATCCTGTGGGCCACAGCCTGGCCCCTCATGGGCAACCGAGAAATGCGTGCTGTATGAACGACTGGATGTGCACTGGCCCCTCAGCACCTGGCCGTTAGCAGAGGCCAACTCTCTTGCTTATGGCCCAACTCAAAGCCTAAGCTTTTATTCTATTTCATTGTTAAGTTGTGCCTCTTAATTCTGTTCTTTCTCTTCCTAACAGGATGCAAGCCATCACCTCAATCCATTTGGAAAGCTCAGGAGTACCTGGAAAAGGTAGACGTCTCCAAAGGAGTTGCTGAGACAGAACACGTTTTCCTTCTTGGGATGTTCTGGGACAGATTGTACGATGCTGTCTTCTGCAAACAGGGCACACCGAGGGGCGCTACTCTGGTCCGTGGAATTCTTCCCATAGGTCTCATAAAACAGCAGTGTGCATCCTGAGAAGAGAGAAGCAAAATAAGGTCCCTGACACACATCCTGAGGATCTAGGAAAGGAATGAGAAGGTAAAGAATATATCTAAAAAAAAAAAGAATGAGACAACTATTTAATACAAAAGGAAATTCTGGTATCTCACCGTGATGGGAAATATTACTATAATCTTACTAATGCAGATTAAGAGAGAAAAATGAAGCTAAATATCCCTGAATTCTAAAATATTATTCTAAAAATGCTGCGACATATGCTTGTAAGGACATAGCTTCCTCTAATAAGCTAATAAAGTATTGTAGGTAGAAGCTATTAAGGGTCTGCTTTGATAATTAGATTGGAATGCCTTATAATTATTAGACACAACTTTTAAGCAAATTCTAAAATGCTCACGAATACGTTCTCTTGTTGAACATCTCTTAAAACCTTCATCCAATAAACATTTTTGAGCACTTCTCACGTGGTGAGCTCTAGCATACAAATACGAATGCTGCGGTCACCATCCCCGTGCTTTGCAAAAACCTTTTACACGAACAGGAAAGAAGCATAAGCCTGCTTTCGCCTGCACTGTAGATGAATGAGGTCCACTTCCCAACCGTTCTACCCCACTGTGTTATGAGTCCTCCTTCACAGACTTAAGACATTTAAGACTTAAATGTCTTAAAAACTATTGCACTCTGGCCAGTTTCATTTCTTCCTTTAAAAACAAATCTTAATATGCACAAACAAACTTATATAATGGAACTCAGCGCAGCACAGAAGCCAGGAGGAAAACATGCCCCAGCGCAGCCCTCAGAAACAGCACCATTAGGACAGTACTTTCTCCTTCCGTGGTACTTGATGATCTTACGAAACACGGAGCTCTCTCTCCTCCTGCAAACAAAGCTCATCCAAAGGCTGAGAGAGGCTCTTAGAACAAGGGAAAGTAGCAACAGGTTTATGGCCAGAGCTGCTTCTGCAGGGCTGAGCCAGTCTCTTTTTCCAGTAACAAATGCACTTAAAAACAGTGCCCCCATCTTTCCATCGAGAAAAGCCTGACACTACTGCTGCGTATGCAACATGTCATGATCTGGGGACCCGAGGACCAGGGTAAAGGTGACAAAGCAACACCAGCTCCGCCCAAATTCAAATTCTTTCCAAAGGGTTAATGTTGACTTGCCAGGCTCCCTACCATTGTGCTCCCAGCGGCCGTGGTTTGAATTATTCCATCTACAGGAAATGAACACAACCTTGGGCAGATGCCAAAATGTTGCCAAACCTAACACCCCATCTACGACAGACTACAGCTCTACCGGGAAGTGTGAAAGCAAAACAGGACATTTCATTTTAGAGGCAGGCCAGGATGTAAAACAATATATGCAGAATTCTGTTGCTATCAAATTCAAAGAACAGGAAAGTGATCGTAAATCTATTACATTAAGGTTAACTTCATCTGTGTCTCTCATGCTGGGGCGCAGAGTCTGATGGAAAGGGGCTGCCTCGTGTCAGTGAAGTCTCCTGCTCCCCATCCCAGTGTTGTGGCCGTCAGCCCTGTCCAGTCCCCACTAGGAGCTAGTGTTGGCCTGGAGGGTTGACAGTGGAAGTTCTTGCCACAGGAGCAGAGAGAGAAAACAGATTGGAACAGCGGAGGAAGCACAAGAATAGAGGAGGTACTACTAACAGAAATATCACCAGGGGAAGGAGAGCAATTAGTCCTGTTCTTCCCTTAAATCCACCTTTTCGCTGACACCCTCTCGACTCACACTCTACTCCATTCCCTGTCTCAGGCCTTTCGCAAGGCAGAATCCGCAGCATCCTAAAATCACTTTCTGAACCCCTCTCCCGACATCGGTCATCTGTTGCGCATTCTGAAGGATGTCTTGAATGACCTTGCCAACTATTCTGCCCAGGAAGCCCCCTGTGAACCTCCTGCAAATCCACTCATTGGAAAAGACAGATGGAAAGCAGAATTACCCTTGTTAAAAATTTATTACATCCTCCCAGCCCTAAAAAATATTTGTGCCCTTAGCATACCTATCCATTCGATGTAGGCATGTACCAGATGGTTTGCTAATAGCCGCTCTCTCCAGAACACTGTTTCCAATTTATTTACATAGATACTTCGAGGATAATTTAAAAATTCTGCTTAAATGTATACGTGTGAATATATACACATATATGTTTTTAACTAAGATTAAACCCAATAGTTATGTCCAAACATTACAATTCAGATTCTAAGTGAAGAAAGCTGAACTCAATACATTGAATTCCCAGAGGAAAGACGTGTAGAACACCACATGGAAAAGGTTATGCTGGGAAAAAACATCTTTATCACATGCTTTTTCTTGGCTGCAAAGGAAATGAAGGAATGTGTGCTTGATAACATTTACACTTACAAAGCACCCTTTCTCCATGGGTCTTGAAGTGTTTCACAAGCAAGCACTGAGACAGCAGGACACAGGCAGGACTAGATCTTACAACTGTTAAAGACAACTCAGGACCATCCCCGCCCCTAAAGTCCGTGGCCAGAAGCTCCCGGTGTGGCTTCCAGGATGGAATACAGAAAGCTGGAGATGCCCTTTTCCCACCTTAAGAGGTACTTGCTGAATCTCCCCCAGGAAGCCTCCAATGATCTGGCTCTGCACAAATGTCTTCAGTGGCAGGGAACTCAGGAAGGTAGTGTCTTTCCACTTGCCCATGGCTCTAGCTGCTGTTGTTTTTTACATTAATTCAGAATCAGCTTGTCTTCCATCTACTAGTCCCATCCTAACCTCCAGAGAACCAGAATAAATTCAGTGTCTCTTCTATAAGACCGTTGCTCACTCTCATCCCAGTTCTTATTTTCTCTAGGCTAAACATTCCTAGATCCTACGCCATCCTCCATATGAATGGCTCTAAATCCCTTTGGTGTCACCGATGGCCCTGCGATCCAAGCAGGATATGGACACACAAACACATATATACGCACCATCACCAGCCTCCCCCCCACCACCATGGGTGTACGCTGGGGGTTTTCAACGCCATAAGACAGGCAGAGAACAACTTCCCAAAGCATCAATTTTAACAAACAAATTTTAGGTTAAAAAAAAATAGATACATGCCACATTATGGAGTAGAGCGCATCCATTCTAAATATTATGCAAGAAAAGGTAGCTTCAGACTGTGATTCATGAACAATTCCAGATGCTCATTCCTCTGAGGGGACATTTTCACTCTCCTCTCCAGTTAGAGATACTTCAGGCAGAATCTTTTTGAGAATCATTTTCTTGTTTATAAACAAGTCTCCTGAAATCTCATGCCTCCAAGGAGAGAGGGCCAATGTGACCAGGGCAGAGGAAGGAGAGTCCGACATAGCTGCAGATCACATGACATCTCTAATGATGTAGCCAAAGATCTCATTCACTTTTTAAATCATATTTATTTTTATTTTGGCCTCATCACATTGGAAACGCATTCTGAAGGGCCCGCAAATCAAACCCCCAAATCTTCTTTACTTGCAATACTCGGTAGCCACATCACCCTATTCTGCACTTGGGTAGTTATTTGATTAAACCTTAAAGCATAACTTATCCCTTGAAAATTTTATCTTGCTAGATTCAACCCATTATTTCAACTTGCCAAATCTCTTCCACCATTCAGTGTAAGAACCTGCCTCTATAGTATGTCAAAACTAGGTAAGATCTTTGCCTTCCTCAGCCACAAGGTATCATAAGGATCCAAATCCAGAGTTGGAAAGGAAGATTACCATATGTGTCGGATGCTGGATAGGTTTTATAAATCCTCCAGTTTGCTAAGGAAAGATGTTACTCAAAGGTGAAAGGCCTTCGCAGGTGCACCTGCCCCAGAGGGGCTTATGGGTAATTATGAAATGACACCAGCTCACCAAGGCTAGTGGAGGGGGGAACGGGAGGGGCTCACAATTTCTCAATAGGGTGCAAAAAAAAAGCTAGAACGGAGGCAGAGCGGAGGGCTCAGGGCCTTTCACACATACTGTCTACAGACGTGACTCCCATTTCTGTTTTCTCCCGTGATAAGGAAGGGTGTCGCCCGATAATGAGGTTTGACTTTGAACATGACACTCAATTCCTCTGACAAAGAGTCACAGGACAGCTGTGCAAAAATGCCAGAGGCTGTGAGGCTGCTTTTCCTGTTTCCATCTGTACAAATCATCTTTACATCTGTATAAATCCACACTGTTTTGACTTAGAACCTCGCTCTTCCTCACGGGACATTTAGATCGCTTCAAATGTATACATCCACAGCGAACAATAATTTTTAAGTGGTGATGCTTGTGAGAAACTTTTATCATCCTAACAAAACAAATCCTTACTCCTCTTTCCTTTACATTCAAAAAAGAAAAGTATTTGTTTGTGATGGTAACAATTAGACCCTCTCAGTTCCTAAAGGTGGGATGACACAAATGAAATAACCCAGATGAAATTCTTTGTTGCATAAGCTGGGAAGGATACTTCTTTGGAGTTCTGAACGCGTGCAGAATATGAAATTCAGGATCTACATTCCAAATAACTGAACTACATTTGGTTACTTATTTGGTTTTTTTAGTATTAAAGAATGGTGCAGAAATACCTATAAAATAATAAGTAATGACTATTAAAGTCAATCACTATTTACCAAAGAATGAATACTATATATGAATATTATGTAAGCCATATTACATAGGTTTGAGAAAGTATTTGTAATAAGGTATGCCAGAAGATGCTGCATCAAATCCCTTCACATTAATTCAAATTAGCACTGGACTCGCTGGCGTTTCCTAGGAAAGAGGACAGCTGCAGAAATGACTCCCAGTGGCCCTCCAGGCGTCAACAGTGCTCCTACCTTTAAGTGTCACCCAGTACTGCTTCCACTTCCTCCGAGCCACCAGCTCGAGCTTCCTCTCCTTCTGCAGAGTGACAAGGGGTTTGAAGAAGAGCCACCCGGCTTTCCGGACCACCCCCTGTTCCTTCTCAAAGAGCAGATCCAGTTGTTCCAAAGAGCTGAGGGACTCGCTGCTGGACTCAGCGGTTTCTGTGGACGTTTCTAGGTTCTCCGTGTTGGTCCTGCTCATTTCCAACTCTCGCATGAAATTCTCATAAATGTTCTGACGGAGGGGATCGCTGCCAATCGCGTGAGCAGATTCGCTTCTCTGGGACAGGATCTGAGCCGAGCCCCCTGACCACAGGGAAGCAGACACCTGGGAAGGCCCCTGCATGTCCACATTGAGTCCATCTGAGCGGCTGTCAAAGTAGTCACTGCCCTCCTTGGACCTCGGCTCCTGTGAGCAACACAGATGACCACCCATCAGAGGTTACGTATATCCAAAGCACCCCTTCCCCAACAAGGCATATGTGTAATATTGTTGCTTGCTAATACTGCTGCTGCAAAGCAAGATTCTTTTAACAAAAATGCATCTTTAATCACCAAGTCTCCAAACCAGAAAGAATTGTAGAAACAGTGTTGCCCAACCCAATTTATAGCCAGTGGAGTCAATGCTTAAAAACGTAAATAAAATACCACTGACTATTCTAAATCTAACCTACGCTTAGCATCAAGACTTGAGCTAGTATGTTTAATAAACACGCTAGTGAGGATTTCTAGACTGATGTTTCTTTGCTAACTGTGAATCGGTGTCTTCTGGGAAAGAATTCATGTCCTTACAGTCTGTTTTCCTTCTGGACCTTTTTAAAGTTAATTAGAAAATCCCTAGTTCCAGGGTCAAAGTGGGTGGGGACATAGGGACTCAGTGTTGTTATTCACACACTTCTCTTTCTCCCCACGATAAACACAGTGTCCAGCTTCTCAGGATTAGACTTGGGGATCTCTAGCTTCCTGTTTTTCCACTTCAGAGAGTAAAAACCATGCACCTGGAATTCCTTATCCACAAAGTGTAATGGCTAGTAACTGTAGCTTTTTCTCATAACTAATATTTTTTCTTTTTTTTTTTTTTGCTGGGGAAGATTCGCCTTGAGCTAACATCTGCGCCAATCTTCCTCTGTTTTGTATGTGGGTCTCTGCCACAGCATGGCTGCCAACAAGTGGTGTAGGTCTGCACTGGGAACTGAACCCGGGTCGCCAAAGCAGAGTGCAACAAACTTAACCACTTAACCACAGTGGGGGCAGCCCCACTAATATTTTTTCTTAATTTGGGAATTTCTTTCATGAAAAGAACATACCATTCATTCATTCACATTCTTTGATTTAAATACCTATTTTATTCTAAGCACTGGGGATACCAAAGACATGATTCTTAACTTTAGTATTTATTCCAACACAAAATCAGACACAGGCAGCTCTAAATAAAATGAATATTTACATAGTAACTGCTGCCCCCTATTAGGACTCCATGCACTGAACTGGACATGTACAGAGCTGACAACATGAGGGTTTCCTCTGATATCTGGATGAGAAATCTAGTCATTCAAGAACAATAACTTCCATAGAGGCCATTCATTGGTAAATAGCAGTTAACTAAATTCTCAGCAGAAAGTGTGCTTAATTTACGACTTAAAAGACACTGACATTCCAAATTTAGAGCTTAGATTAAGGTAACTCTGCAGAGATGTTAAGCACACACTCTTCTACTCAGGGGCTAGTGCGCTTTCAATGATATGTCCTTATCCATAAATAAACATGAGGGAAACCTGGGGCAAGGACCATTCTCAAAAGGCCTTATTTTGAATATTCCACTGTGTGGAGGGGTTTTCTTTTCAGAAATTTCATCCAGAAATCAAGTAGCAATTATTTGCTATCTTTTGTAGGAAAATGATCTAATGAAGAGTGTTTACAAATACCCAGGGGCTATCAACAACTGAACCCCAAACATAGCTATTACTAATGAAAATATTATTTTCTGCTTCTGTTTACACTAGGTCCCATAGTCATATTTATTTATACACTGATGCTTATGCAAGAACAGAGCAAATGAGCCAGCTCCAGTGAGTCACTTGGGAAACTTTCAAAACAGTTTAAGATTTTTTTAATTGTCACTTTGTTACTCTTCAGAAACTCCTAGGAGGTGAAGGAATACTTCTCGTTTAGCTAGTATTAACATTATTTCAGCTATGAGTCAGACTCTCTGACTCATAGCCCCCAAACACTGGGATTGCCTCTGATACCCAGCAAGAGCTAAAATGGGATGTTTCAAAACTAGCACAACCCGCCAGAGAAAGCCACTCAAAGGCCAAACCTAAATGCGACCTATTAACACTCTTGACATTGTTTCTGATAAGAGGGAGAATTCAAATTGTAGTTTTAACTTTTTAAATACTCAACCGTAGCAAAGCAAGATAAAATTTCCTTTTTGAGAAATGGGAAAAGATTACATTTTAGCATTTATAACTGATTCTTATACATAGACATGAACTTTCCCAGTCTCTAATAAATTTCTAAAGCTTTCAATCTAGAATCCTAATAACCAGTGACATATTTCCAGGCTAATAGGAATGAATAAACGAACGAATATCCCTGAATAGGTTCAGTTGGCTTTCCTGATCACTGTGTTATAGATGTGAAACTAAGGTGCCATATTATGCACGTACACAAGCAGTCTGATTTCCATTTCCCCGCAATCAGACAATCATAAACAATGGACAATGCACCTGGATGACCAGGACACTACGGCAAAGAGTAGAGAGGGACTCAAGAGATGTCACTCAACTTCTCAGGAACTAAAGGAAAACTCTGATCACCATTCCTAGCTTTCTAGGAAAAAATACCAGATTCTCGCCTTGTCATTCTTCATATGCCTTTTTCCATCATTACAAAGTAAGGACCACTAGTCCTCTGTAGAAATTCACTGTGACTACACAGCCTGCAAAAAGCAATGAGAGTCTAAAAAGGGACAGAAAGTTAGGGGCTCTGTGTCCAAATCTACTCTGCAATAAACTGCAGTAGTCATCAGTGTTGCCCACTAAATATTTCCGGTCCTCCCCTGGGGCACAGGGTAGGATCATTTCCTACTCCGTCTCTCCCTCCCTGGGAGTTAGGGATGGCCATGTGACTTGCTGTGGCCAATAAATGTGAACAGAAGCAAAACATGTCACTACTGAGTGGAAGCTTGAAAAGCCAACACACGATTTTCTTTCTCTCTCTGCCACAGTGGCTTGCAGTATTGCAGATGGTAACCTGGTAACCAGATGGGGACTTCGGGTTCTAGAGAGAAACAATGTAACTCAGAGTCACAGCATGAGTGAGACATTAACTTTGTGCTGAACCTCAGAGATTTGAGGGCTCTTTGTTACCTCAGCATAACTTAGCCTACCCTGACTAACAGAACTGAAGGTTTACCCAGGACAAGAGCAAGGCCTCACAGGGCTCAGTACAGCCACATTAACACCAAGAGTTTATCAGCATAAACACATACTCCTCTCCAGCACCTGTCTATTCTTGCTCACTCTCTCTCTTTTCCTCCCTCCTTCCTTTTTTGTGATTACTGTGATATCCTTTCTCAATTGTGCAAGTTTTCTCACTGATTAATCTGCTTTCAGCCTCTAACTCACCAGAGTGGTTGAAAGCCCTACAAAGAAAGGGTTGCTCTTTTATACCACTTTTTTAAAAAATCACAACAAACATGTCTATCCATCATGGTAAGACTTTCTGAGCCTTAGCCCTGCTGGCACACAGAAGTTTGTGTGTGTGTAAGAGAATACGAATTGTTTTGGTGCCTTACTACAGCATATTGTCACAAACTTTGCTTCCATGCACTGATCACATTTTTAAGGATCTAAACCTGATCCTCACCTTTAATTGTGAAAGAACAACAAAGGCATAGCCAACAGAAGTGGAATCCTTGCCAAAAGAGTTCCTCTTGTTCACCTTTACGGATTATCAACGGCGGGAACACAGCAAAACTAAAAAGTTGCCTTCGTAGGCCACTTTTTAAAAATCAAAATACTTTATTATTTTAATATTCCATAATCCTAAAGTAATTAATAGTGGCTTTCAACAGTACCTTGGCTGTGTGGCTAAGTGGAAAAAGCTCATGTCTGAGGTTTAGCAGAAATGGCTTTGCCCCCAGCTTCTCCACTAACTAGCCATATGTCTCCAGGAACGACCCTCAAACTCCTTCAACCTCAGTGTCCTCACATTTAAAACGAGGGAGAGTCCTTTCTTGCTTTCAAATTCAGATTCTTTGATTGTAACCAGTCTGTTCTCAAGTCTACAGGCTTACAAATCATTTAGAGTTAAGTCTTTGGATGATAGAGAATTGAAGGAGGTTCATTTCTCACGAGTGGGCTGGGCAGTCAGGGCCTGCACGGGACCGATTACGGTCCATACACACTGGCAACTGGTCTGCTTTCGAACTGAACTGAAACTGAATGAGACTCAGTAGAGCCGTGGGTAAGCCAGGCGACAAACGCAGATGAGAAACACACTCTATGCAGATGAGAGATGGGGAATAACTGGCTCATTGCCAGTACCAATCAGGGGTCACAGTAGACGACGGCTAAATGTTAAGTCGGCACTATAACACTTGAATCAAAAAGACGTGCAAGTTCTCTGCGTGGGACGGCAGCCCCGGAGCAAGCAGGAGCTATTCCTCTCATTATGCTCAACTGCTGTCAGTTGTTTGGGAAATGGGAGCTGGGAGAAAAAGGTCAAAGAAATCTCTACTGTCTAGTGGTTTAGCCTGAAGAAGTGATGGGCAAGGAGTAAGCAAATTACTATATTTAGGGATATGAAGATCAGAGGATGATGATCATCTGTTCTTTATCTCGGTGTAAAGGAGCAGAAAGGGGCCACAAAGTACAATATGGCAGGGGGTGGTGAGCAGCTTATACATAAGGAGGAAATAATTAATGATAAGTTTTATAGAAACTATCTGCTCGGGGAAGTTACATTATTTTCCACCCTTAAATCTCTATAAAATTTTATAACTAAATATCTATCTAGGATGGTTAAAATGCAAATCCACTGGAGCCAAATTGCCCACTCAAATTCCCTTCAACAATATGACTTATATTGAGCAAGTTAAAAAAAAAAGCAAAAGCTTTCTCCCTTCTATAAATCCTTAAAAGTAAAAACAAACAGAATAAAACAAAAAAATAACAGCAATGAACTGAAAACCTAGTAGTCACCACCAGTTACCTAAAATGGCAAACTGTTACTTTCCTTCCTGGTGGCAAACCATTCAAACTTCATAGACTATTAAATGTATTACTATTATCATCATGATTCTTATTTTATCAGCATTACCATATTTTTGCTATTACATGCACTTAGGTACAAGAGGTTTTCAAAACTGTTAGCTATCTCCATGAGGAAGTGGTAAGATTATACACATAGATCATCAAATTTATTTTTGATGTACTAACTTAAATATAGGAATTTTAATTTCCCCAAAGTAATATCAAGTTCAGGAAGGCTACTCATCCCCAAATAACAACAATCTACCTCTCGTCCTTTTTGTTTAGACTTTAAGAATGAGGTCTAGCAAAATTCTCAGGTAACCAATTCATTGGGGAATTCTCTCGAACTCTGTACTTTGGAAGAACAGTTCGGGCACATCTTGGGATGAATCCTGTGGAATTCACAGGAGAGTACAGGAGGTGAGATTGCACAGAATCGGAGAGATTGAAGTTGTGGGTTAAGCGTGAAAATTCCTATCTGAAGCAAAAGAAAAAAAAAAAAAAATCCCACACCTGCAAACAAGACGTGCCAGGTCTTAGGCTAAACTCTTCCCTTTCACGAGCTCGTTTAAGCCTGAAGACAACGCTCCACAGCAGCCTCTGCTAACACGCCCATTTTACAGATGGGGAAACAAAGGGACTTCTTCCTCAGGCTCTAAGGTTTACTCACCTGGAGTTTCCTTTTCTTTCTGGAGAGGCTTCCCGTCCAGTCGCTGATGCGGCGCATTCTGGCTTTCAGAGTGTCCTTCTTTGAAGTGTCCTCTGCCAAGGCTGTGGACTTCCTGCAGGGGAGGGTGAAGGACGCGTACTGGCCGGGGTCCCTGCGCTCCACTCTGGAGGGCACATCCATGTCGGAGGCGAAGGAGACGCGGTGGCTGAGGCTGGCGTGCGTGCCGATGTACTCGTCGGAGAGCCCGATGGCAGAAGGGGACAGGCTCCCCAGGGTGGCGGCCGGGTACAGTTCCCGGAGGGAGGAGAGGGAGGAGCTTTGGGTGAAAGGCTTTTGGGCATCCCTGGGGGGGAAGGCGCGGAGGCTGCGGTCAGGGGTGCCGGGGGCCGGGCAGGGGCCCTCGGCCTCGCTGCCCTCGCCGGCGTGGCCCCAGGGCGAGTCGTACCAGGACGACTCTGAACTCAGGGAGCTGCCCTTGCTGGAGCGCGGGCGCGAGTCGGTGGCGGAGAGGCGAGGGCTGGGCGGGGAGTCGGCTCCCGGGGCCAGGGTGGGCGAGTACCGCAGCAGCTGGACCGGCCCGCCCGAGTCCCCCGGGGGCCCTGTGCCGTGGTCGTCACCGTTGTGGAACTCAACCCGGAGACACCCGTCCAACTTGCCCAGCGTCTTGATGAGCACTCGGGGGCTCTTTCGGTCCTCGCCGGGCGGGGTGGATGCAACGCTCTCCTGTCTGCCATAGCAGTTGAGGAGGTGTCCATTGCGGTCCTTGGAGGCCGTGTGGTTATCTGCCACGTGGGGACCTGCCGGTTCATGCCCAACATAGTGGAAGCCGTTCTCAGGCGAAAAGGCAGCGCTGCTGCCCTGGAAATCATTTCCTGAGGCATTTGTCCTGTGCTTGGAGTAGGCACTGCCCTTGGAGCCTTTGCCTGTGGGTCCACTCAGTCTCGATGCATAAGGCTGATTACTCTTAAAGTGGGAAAGGCAGCTTCGGGCCAGGGACCTGGACTTGTAACCTGCTGCGCTGCCTCCGTGAGCCCATCCATGCAATGACTTGTCATCTTTTGCATGAATGCTGCGGATTTTCAGGGAGCAAGGCTTTTGCTTAGCACCAGTAATAGTACTGCTGTGATTTTTAGATCCTTGAAGAGTGTACTGACTCTCGGAGTTCCCCATTTTAACCTAAATTAAGAACAGTGGCGTCAGTAACAGCCATGACCTAAATTACATTCCGTTATGAAAGAACTGTCTAAAAAAAAAAAGTTCTTCACGTTACAAAGGAAGCAAGCAACATCTTTCTGTGCCGGACACAACTCAGAGAAGTAGGAACAAGAGTTACTCACTGAATTGGTTCTCCTCGTGCAATGCAGGTCATCAACCAGACACACAATACTGCACACTCGTGTGCTAGGTACTTTAAACACATAATTTGTTGAATGATGTTAATTCAGAAATTGAACAGGCATAAAAATCAGATTAAGGCACCCTTCAGGCTTGGGGTCGGGAGGTTTTGAATCAAGGATTTTTGTAGAAAAAAATGAAGGGAAAGTATCTTTACTCTGCCACTCTAATACATTGATTTTTCAATGACCAGAGAGATACATTTTCATTATCCATAAACTACTGGACGAGCTAATACCACACCCCAGTATAAGCGATTATTACTTAAAAACTACCACGTTTGTAATAATGTGACTCCAGCTCCCATACTCTGTTAGAGCTTTCATATATAACACCAAGTAGGAATGCCACAAAAGAAAAGGACTAGAAGTTCTCAAAACAAGGCTGAGATGACAAAAAAGAGGGAAAAAATAAAAGCTCGCATTTGGGGCAGAAAAAACATTTTAATAAAGCTAACCTCTGAAACTTTTCTAAAGACTTTAAGGGTCCTCACTTTAGAACATGATGAGAGAAAAAAAGTTTGAAGCTGGCTTGTTAGAACGTGGGTATCCGAAAAAATTGTTAGAGTCTTTTAATTCCCTTTAAAACCCCAATTTGCTCAATGAGTCTGTTAGTGAAACCAAACTCAATGTGAAATTTGATCCAACCTTTCACCTTCAGTTTTTCATTCTAACCATTATATCAGTATTTGAGGCAAGATGAAGGTGATGCTTCTAGCTATATTTCCAAACATATTTAGTAGGTTTTTTTTTTTTTTTTTTTTGGTGAGGAAGATCAGCCCTGAGCTAACATCCATGCTAATCCTCCTCTTTTTGCTAAGGAAGATCGGCTCTGAGCTAACATCTATTGCCAATCCTCCTCCCTTCCCGCCCCCCCCCAAAGCCCCAGTAGATAGTTGTATATCATAGTTGCACATCCTTCTAGTTGCTGTGTGTGGGACGCGGCCTCAGCATGGTCAGACAAGCGGTGCATTGGTGCGCGCCCGGGATCCGAACCTGGGCCGCCAATAGCAGAGCGAGCGCACTTAACCACTAAGCCACGGGGCTGGCCCATATTTAGTAGGTTTTTAACTTTAATTCTTTTATACTTAAGAACGTACAAAACAAAAGTCAAATGGACTGACTTTTCTCTGGTGGCAGTTATCAAACCCATTTTAAAACAAAATAGCGGGACCAAATAATTAAACCTTTACTTATTACCTTAATCACAGTCATGCAACTTGACACGAACCAGACTCATGTGAGCTGAATTTACCTGCAGTACAGTTTGTGCTCTGAGGGAGATTAATGCTCAGTTGGCTTTACATGGTCCTGGGAGCAAGGCAGCATGGTTACCACGTGCAGGAAGTGAGTCCGTGAAATGATGCTGAAAAACAGAAACACGGGAAAACTGTGTCAAGCATTTTACATCAAGCTCCCAAAGAGTAAAGATGAGGGTTTAATGTAAATTATCTGAAGAAGTTACTGGTGTCCAGAATCACTGTCAAAATAATAAAGCAAATGTCTGTGAACTGCTCAATCCATCGGGGTTGCTGGGAAGATGGAAAGAAAGCCAGAACTGCCCATGCAATCTTGTAAAGGCCATTAACTCAACACACAGTGTGCAGTCAAAGGCACGCCTTTGTGTCAGGGGAGAGCAGGTGAAAGTGCTGGAATGAGTCATGGCTCATCTGTCGCCACTACTAGGAAAATAACTCTCAGACCAGCCACACTGAGAAGATTCCAGGAGAATCATCGTGACACGACAAAAACGGCTCATCGTTCTCATTTGACTAAGCAGTAAAAACAGAACCCAAAACGTAGAATGCCAGTGAAACAGTCCTTGGCTAAAATAACTTATGTCATAGAGGTTGACCCCATACATGAGATTAAAAGTTTTTCTCAAGTGGAGGTTTGGGCCTTGCTGCCCGAGGAGTGGGGGCAGGAGGCCCACCCTTGGAGGAAGACGACAGGCTGAGGGGGCTGCCATCTGGCAGTGCTCACGGCAGGGACACAAAGCCTTTATTTTCTCTGCAGACACAGAGAACAGGGCAGTGAGGGTTCGATGGTGACTTTTTTCCTCTTTTTTTAAAAAAAAAATTTGTTTGTAATTGTAAAATACATACCACATAACAGTTATCATCTTAACCATTTTAAAGTGTACTGTTAGTAGTGTAAAGTACATTTGCATTGTTATGCAATCAATCTCCAGAACTCTTGATCTTGCTAAACTAAGGCTCTATACTCATTAAACAACAACTCCCCATCCCTCTCTCCCCCATCTCCCCAGCCCCTGGCAACCACTGTTCAACTTTCTGTCTCCATGAACTGGACTACTCTAGGTACCCCATGAAGGTAGAATAACACAGCATCTGTCTTGTTGTGACTGGGATTATGTCTTCAATGTTCAATCGTGTTGTAGCATGTGTCAGAATTTCCTTCCTATTTAAGGCTGAATAATATTCCATTGTGTGGACATACAACATTTTGTTTATCCATTCGTCTGTCAATACTTAGATTACTTTCCACCTCTTGGCTACTGTGAATAATGCTGCTGTGAACATAGGTACCCACAAATATCTCCCTGCTTTCAATTTTGGGGGGTATATACCCAGAAGTGGAATTGCTGGATCATATGGTAATTCTATTTTTATCTTTCTGAGGAACCACCATACTGTTTTCCATAGCAGCTATACCATTTTACATTCCCACCAACTGTGCACAGGGTTCCAATTTCTCTTCAACCTTACCAACGTTTGTTATCTTCTGTTTTTTTTTTATAGTGGCCATCCTACAGGTATGAGATGATACCTTATTGTAGTTTTGATTTGCATTTCCCTAACAATTAGTGATGTTGAGCATCTTTTCATGACTTTTTGGCCATTTGCATAGCTTCTTTAGAGGGTTCAAGAGTGACTTTTAAAGTTAAGGAAGCACTGGCAGGACTGAAGTTTCTCCAGTAAGGCCAAAGACACAAGTCGGCCTCCAATATCTATGCACCCATTTTAAATTGGAAAAAAAAAAGTCAAAAAGATTTCCCACTTCAGCATCAGCAGGAGATCTACTAGCTCATTTGAGTCTATTAAGACTGAGACCAGCATCTAATTAACGAGGTCTGAAATGTACCTGCTATGTTACTGACCACTTACCTTTTAGTGGGCGGCTCTCACAAACCACTATTTATTTATTTTTTTCCCCCCAAAGCCCCAGTAGATAGTTGTATGTCATAGTTGCACATCCTTCTAGTTGCTGTATGTGGGACGCGGCCTCAGCATGGCCAGAGAAGCAGCGCATGGGTGCGCGCCCGGGATCCGAACCTGGGCCGCCAGTAGTGGAGCGCACGCACTTAACCGCTAAGCCACGGAGCCGGCCCCTCACAAACCTCTACAAGACGGAATAGCCACTGGTTGAGTTGGCCCCCTGACATCTCTGACACCAGAGCTGGACCACAAGAACCCCACCTCTCCCAAGTTCAAAACCTGAGTTGTCAGTCTTTCCTCAGCTACACTTTTTAACGTAGGCAACCAGAAGTGGCCACAGAAGCCACCGGCTGCTGCCACTGGGACCTCTCACAGGGAGCCGATCCCGGTGTGAGCCTTGGTGTCTGTCACTTTCATCAAGACCAAGGTCCAGTGATGACCCCAAAGGTGACAGGCTCCTGGGTGGCTCACTCAGCAGCCACCCCTCTCTGTCAGGCCCTTCTCATCTGAGGGTCATGCGCCTGAAGACGAGCGCACACAGCACAGAGTCCAGTCCCCGACACCAGGGCACAATGCAGTATTGAGAGGCCCACTGTGTCATCCGCTCAGGGACACAAAGGCTGGGTTCAAAACCACAGAAGGGCTCTGGGTTGGAAGCTTATGGCCCAGCAGCCGATTCTTTTTTTTTTTTTAACAGTTTTATTTATTTATTTTTTATTTTTTTGTAAGGAAGATAAGCCCTGCCAACATCCATGCTAATCCTCCTCTTTTTGCTGAGGAAGACCGGCTCTGAGCTAACATCTATTGCCAACCCTCCTCCTTTTCTTCCCCAAAGCCCCAGTAGATAGCTGTATGTCATAGCTGCACATCCTTCTAGTTGCTGTATGTGGGACGTGGCCTCAGCATGGCCGGAGAAGCGGTGCGTCGGTGTGTGCCCAGGATCCGAACCCGGGCCGCCAGTAGCAGAGCGCACACGCTCAACTGCTAAGCCACGGGGCCAGCCCCCAGCAGCCGATTCTCACCTAAACTCGTCTTCCTACTGTTGAAATTAAATAGCTTAATTTTTTATTTCATGTTATATTTCAAAAAACATAGCCCTCGACACAGTCCTTCACGAGGCACCATCCTTTACAAGGACACTCAAGGACTGCACCTTTGGGGCTCCCATAACATTCAGTCAACACCTGCTGAATTGAACGAAAGCAACTTAGAAGGTTGATTGGGGCACAGACTAAGAACAGGAATCCTTCCCAACTGGGTCCGGCTGAAAGATTCATGTCTAAACCCACAGAGAAACGTCTCGATAATTAACATTATCCTGGCCAGAGAAAAGCAACACGGAGATGACAGAGGTGGACAACCATGTGCGCTGTCACATGCGGGTAATGCTGACCAGCTGTTCCACGTCCCCCATCAATCCTGCAGCAGGAAAACAGCCTTCAACTGTAGCGAAGAATGTATCCAATATTTACAAGGAATTTATTGACAGCAAGGGTAATCGCTGAGGACAACTATGAAACTGTATCCCCGAGGAGTTTGGCAAATTGAACAGATACTTCTCTGCCACACTTCAGCTGTGATTTTGGCAAATTGAACAGATACTTCTCTGCCACACTTCAGCTGTGATTTTTGTCCGGAAGCAAGAGAATAAATAGGTCAGATTTTTAGCGCCTCTGACCCACTGAATCCTTTACTAAGGGAATTTTATGCTATTTTGGTTAAAATTTTTTTTTGTTAATAGAAAGGAGGATGAAAATAGTGAAACAACAGATTTCCTGTGAACTTTTGAAAAAGGAAAAAAAACAGTTAGAAGCCCCCAGTGTCTTTAAACAGAAAGAATATACACCTTAGGGATACTAGCCTGCAATAATACGTATTAGGTATACTAATATGCAATAGACCCCCAGCTGACCAAGATGTAATTTAAGTGAAGTCCCTCTGGAATAAATGATATGGTGTTAAGACTCTGTGTACTTAGCAAATATTGTATGCTGTATATACAGTTTTTACAATTATTTTTTATTTATTGGATAATTATAATAATATTAGAATTTTTAAAAATTGACCACAATCTCATGAATCTAAAAAAAAATTCCTGTTTTTCATTTTCGGCATCCCCTTCCAATCCCCATTCATATGAAAATATTATGTCACTTTTTAAGCTAAAATCACAAACAATAATGGAAGTGGTTTTTTTTTTTAAATTGTGATCAATTAACCACCCCAGAACTGCCCAGCAATGTGGAGTAATTTCACAAATACGTCATCACGATCCCAGCAGCCACGTGATCGACTGAATCCCACTGCAAAACATCTTTCGGGGGGAAATTCAAGATTTACCTTTTCCTCATTTGTCTTGAGCTTGGGCTGGAACTGATGTGTCGGATTCCCAAAGTCTCCACTTCCATGTAGCGTAGAGTTTATAGCAAAGGAAACTAAAACCTTCCAATTCTGCTTTGTCTCTGGCCCCGAGCCGGCTGCCCAGATGCAACTACAGGGGAACAAGAGGCAACCCCTGGTGGGCAGATGGTGCCGTGAGGGGGCCAGGGGGCTGACTGGTGACGGCGAGCAGCGGAGGAGGGGGGACACTGCACAAAAGCAGATTTGTGGCTGGGCAAGGCAGTTAGGGGAAGCTCAAGTTCTGCCAACATGAGATACCAACACGGCTTCTCACATAATTCTAGAGAGATCTTTATACTGAAATAGGAGCCTCCTCATTGTCCAGAGCAAATATTTCAGATAGGGATAAGAGCTAAGAAGAAGATAAGAACAGGGCTAACCATCATTAACCATAACAATATCTACTTGGTTCCCTCTATTTGGGAGGGTGGGGGTGGGAGGTTGAAGAGAGCTTCAATCATTAGGGAGACAAATCTCAGAATCCTAGTCTGGTTTGTATCAGAGAACTTGGGTTTAAGACCTGTTTCCATCTCTTAAATAGGTTGTGAGTCTTTAGGCAAATTACTTACACTTTCTGAATCTCATTTTCCCCATTTGCAAGTTGAGGACAAAAATATTTGCTCTACCTACCTCACAGACTGAGAATCAAGTGTGGAAATACATGTGAATCCACCTAAAAAACTGTGAAATGCAACACAAATACACAGTACTATTATTAATTTTTAGTTATAAATTTAATGTTGTGTACTATGATATCAAACCTTATTATAACAGTCTGCTGTTTCAGATATTTTATTAACCATTAATTATTGCATTAATTATTATGCTTGGAATTTTCCAAGTTCCATTGTTAGCACTTGTCTGATTTTGATTGATTTGCCAAATTATTAGAGCATATAAAACTACCTAATTTATCAGACATTTGTCAAGTGTCAACAAAAACAATGATATCAGCCACGTACTTGTACTATTAGATACTCATGTTAGATGTAATGTAAGAATATAACCCACAGTCATTCTCAGTCACAGCGATTTTGTTCCCCAGGGGACATCTGGCAATATCTGGAGACATCTTCCACTGTCACAGCTGGCGTCATGCTATTGGCACCTAGCAGGTAGATTTCAGGGGTGCCGCTAAACATCCTATAATGCACAGGACTGCCTCCGCAACAAATAATTATTTGGCCTCATATGTCAGTAGTGTCGAGGCTGAGAAACCCTACCTGAAAGTTTTATTGCCTGTCTCATTAAAAACAGTAAAACACAAGAACAAATATGCCTAAAAATCTAAAACTAAAGCATTCAACTCTGTCAAGCATCCAAACTTACTGACAAACTACAAATTTTGCCTGAACCTGCTTCTCTCATCTTGCATCAATGAACTACACTCAGAATACATGAATCAAATACCAAGACTTGAAGGAGCTCATTACGAATCATAAGAAGACTTGAACCCAATTTGTATAAAGAGGCAGGTGAAAGGAACATCTGGTCTCCACAGGAATAGTGCTTAGGAAGAGTAATCCTTACAAATAAAGTGGACAGAAAGCAGAATGCTGCTAAGGGCCTCAAAAGCTAAGCATCCTTTGTGGCGCCCCATTGGGTCTGTTTCAATTCAGCAGGACTCCTTCCAAATGCATATTAACAGATGAATGAACGGATAAACCAATCTGCGGCCAGGAATGCCTCGGAACAGGATCTTAGTCGACAGGCATGGCTGGTATTCAACAGGCAAGAAAAGTAATAAATTCCACAGAGACAATAGCCCAGCTTTTTGCACAGTTCATCACCTTAGTAAGCCAATTTATCACAAGCAGAGTCTCAGGACTCACACCCATTTTATAAAAAATTCTAACATCTGCAGCACTGATTATAGAAGTGTTTGTTGAATTATGGGTCATGACCCATTGTTGGGTCACGAAATTCATTTAATGACTTGATACCAGTATTTTTAAATGGATAGGTTAGGATAGGATAGGATAGGATAGGATAGGATAGGATAGGATAGGATAGGACAGAATAGAATAGAAATAGAGCAGAGCAGAGAATATAATAGAACAGAAAATAGAGGTGTATATCCCAGTAAGGGCAAAAATTGTTTTATGACACTAAATTCTTGTGTGTGCTTGTATGTTTACCTGAATACTGGGTTAAGTAAAATTATATCTTCTTGAGTAAGAGTCAAAAAGAGTTGAAAAACAATGACTTATAAAACCACAAGTGACAGTTTTGTCAGAATGGCACATCCATTCGAGTAAGACCCAAGGACAACCAAGGTCTAGAGAGTCTTAAAACATTTGAAAAATCACTGTCCAAGGCAAACACTTCTGCTAGAGATAGGAAGAGTGAGATAAGAAAAGGACTATCCATCACTAATGTGCACTTCTGGGCACCATAAGTTAGGCCCATGGTCCTCACCACTTTGCGTTCTACAACTAAGGAGAAACTTTCATCGGACATTCAAATTCTTCCTAGGAAAGTTAAAAATGATCCCATAAAGAAGTTAACCAAAGAATTGAGTCTTGAAGGATGCGTGGGATTGTACTAGATGTAGAAAGGAAAGAAGGACATTCCGAGGAACAGAAAATAGCATGTCCAAAGACAAGGGCGCTCCATAACCACAGGCTGAATCCATAAATGACTGAATCAACGAGTGAACTAAAGGAGAAAAACCCCAGCTTGTTCAGGAAAGGTGATAAGGGCAGAGTCTGAGCACAAGCGTCTAGAGAGATGAGGAGGAGGAGGTAAGAGGGAAAAGGCAGAGTGAGGGAAGGGAGGCTGGGGAGACTTTGACCATCATTTGCCCACCACCTCTCTCGCCCTCCCCCACTTCACTGTCCCCCGAAGCCCCACAGTGTGAACCATCTCCTAGGGACACTCTGGGATACCGTCTGGGAAGGAGTCCACAGTAGTCAACAGCTCAAAGATCAGTGTGGGAGGCAGCATTGGCCAAGGAGGAAAATATTCTTAGTGTTGGCAGAAACTTGGGGAACTGAAGTAAAACATGAGTTCCAGTCACCAACTCAACATGAATTTTTGGAGACCCTCCTATATATCTACCTGTGTTCTGGGCACCACGAGGAAAACAAAAGGGATATATGATCTGATCCCTTCCCCAAAGGGGCTTACCCACTTGTGCAGGGTGCGGGAGCGATGATGAACACGAAACGTTTGTAGACTCAATAAGCGAGTTTACGAGAACTTCAACGGCACTGAGTTTACGAGAGAGGTGGTGAGACGAACAATCCTACAAATATTACTGGTATGTTTCTGGAATGTCAGTGAGTTGAGAGGCCCAGCTACATCTGAGCCATCACAGAAACTGAAAATATTTCAGGGATTTTTTTTTTTTTAATTTTATTTATTTTTCCCCCAAAGCCCCAGTAGATAGTTGTATGTCATAGTTGCACATCCTTCTAGTTGCTGTATGTGGGACGCAGCCTCAGCATGGCTGGAGAAGCGGTGCGTCGGTGCGCACCCGGGATCCGAACCCGGGCCGCCAGCAGTGGAGCGCGCGCACTTAACCGCTAAGCCACGGGGCCAGCCCAGGGATTTTTTTTTTAAATCACCTTTTCAAGCAAAATTATAGAATATAGTCTAAAATAAAATAATGCTGGTAAAGATAAAAATTTTTTTCTTTTAGAAATAATCAAAATGCATTTCATACATTTTCATCCACTCTTTCTAGCATGGGTTTCTTTTTTTAAATATATCAAATGTTCAGTCCCTCTCTGCCTTTTCTTCCACGTCCACTTCAAGTCCCATCCACAATTTGGTAACATCTTGGTTTGTATAGACCTTGTACTGCGCCGGTAACTGACAGAACCAAAGATTCGCAAGATTCAAAATGGTGAGCATGACTTTTAAATAACTCTCTTTTGTAACTTTTATGAACACGAGATTCAAAATTGTTAGCATGACTTTTAAATAACCTCTCTTTTTTAACTTTTATAAACAGGAGCCATTCCACAAAAAGCAAGTTTCAGCATGGGTAGGCACTTCCCAAGCTTCACACCAAACCTGAAACAGACGACCATGCATTAGACTCCCAGGCTGTAACCACATGGCTTCCCATGGACTCGGAGGCCTAAATGGAAGGCACACACTTCCGTAAATCAGAAGCAGACATGGGACTCCTGAACCTCAATCACGTTCTATGACCAAAATATACCATGATAATTGTACCAAGTTATTCTTGGCAAAATATTTCTTCATTATACACTGGCCCATTTAAGTCAAAAAATGAACAGGCTCAAACCACACATTTTTTCCCCTCATTTAAATAGGTGTTTTCCTCCCCCTCATAAATGTGTAACTACTCTACTGCAACTCAGCTTGTAGCCTGATTTGAAAGTTCATTTCTATCAGTCTATGTCTTAAGGCTAAAATAGAAATTGCTCTTGGGCCTGCAGGTAAAATTAAACCCATCATTGCTGAACTTTTCCTTAAGTCCTATGATTATTCACAACACATCTGATGAGATTTTAGCTAGCAACTTTACAGAAACTTCCAGAAAAAAATGAATAGTATTAGTAGGTATCGTTTAAATTTCATAATTTACAGGACTTTAAAATTTTTTGATACCTAAAGTAGACAGACGCATGGAAGGAGGGGAAAGGTTTAACATGCCCTGGGCTACTGTGCGCCAGGGCTACCCCAATAGATTGCAGAATCATCCCTGTTTTATAGTCTTCAGAGATGAAATAATTTGACTAAATTCACTAAGAGGCAAAGGTAGGAATCCAATCAAATTTTTTTTTTTGCTGAGGAAGCTCGGCCCTAAGCGAACATCTGTTGACAATCTTCCTCTTTTTCGCTACAGAAGATTGGCCCTCAGGTAACATCTGGGCCCATCTTCCTCCATTTTTTTTCTATATGGGACGCCACCACAGCATGGCTTGATAAATGATGCATCGGTGCACGCCTGGGATTCGAACCTGTGAACCCCAGGCTGGTGAAGCGGAGCGCTAAAACTTACCCACTATACCACTGGGCCGGCCCCCCGAAATTTTTTTAATCTTTTTTTAAATCATATGCATTACATCAAAATAATTTTAAATTTTTTTGTACTTTTTAATCTGAAATTATTCCATATTTTTTTTAAAAAGTACAATTTCAGGGTCGGCCCCGTGGCTTAGCGGTTAAGTGTGCACGCTCCGCTGCTGGCGGCCGGGGTTCGGATCCCAGGCGCGCACCGACGCACCGCTTCTCTGGCCATGCTGAGGCCATGTCCCACATACAGCAACTAGAAGGATGTGCAGCTATGACATACAACTATCTACTGGGGCTTTGGGGGAAAAATAAATATAAAAAAAAATAATAAAAATAAAAAGTACAATTTCAGGAGGCCGGCCCGGTGGCATAGTGGCATAGTGGTTAAGTTCACGTGCTTCACTTCGGCGGCCTGGGGTTTTCAGGTTCGTATCCCGGGTGCAGACCTACGCACCGCTTATCAAGCCATGCTGTGGCAGCATCCCACATACAAAGTAGAGGAAGATGGGCACGGATGTTAGCCCAGGGCCAATGTTCCTCAGCAAAAAGAGGAGGATTGGCAACAGATGTTAGCTCAGGGCTAATATTCCTCACTGAAAAAGAAAAAAAAAGTACAATTTCGGGGGGCTGGCCCGGTGGCATAGTGGTTAAGTGCGCATGCTCTGCTTCAGCAGCCCAGGGTTTGCAGGTTCGGATCTGAGGCACAGACCTACACACCGCTCATCAAGCCATGCTGTGGCAGCGTCCCATACACAAAGTAGAGGAAGACAGGCACGGATGTTAGCTCAGAGACAATCTTCCTCACCAAAAAACATAATAAATAAATGAAGTATTTCTACAAAAAAAAAAGTATAATTTCACTTTCAGGCTCCTTTTTAGAAGAACGGTTGTCTTCTATGGCCCTTTCATAAATAAAGCCTCGACAAAGTCTTTCTCTAGAGGTATCCTTTCTCCAGGTAGCAGAGGCTTCCACCACTGGCAATGGCGACGTGAGGATAAAATGAAATTTTAAGTTAACTACGGAGCTTTCAGGTTAATATAGTTATTCTCTTCTACTGCTTTATGAAGAACATTGCACAAAGGAGCATTTTGTTTTCTTGACAGTTTAAGCTTCCCAGTCATTATCCTAAATATCGCTTATAACTTAGAATATGTTTCCCAAAGGCTGTGGGTGTGGGGCATGGTAGCCGAGACCAAGTGCATGTGGGGAGGTGGGGGGGTACTCAAGACCACAGAATAACCAAGGGGCATCTTCCTGAAGGTTCAATTTCATCTAATGCTAAGTAATTAAAAAATTGCTTCCATAATAAGGAAACATATCAGGAAGTAAAATATAATATTTACATTTTTAAGATAAAATATAGGAGGTCAACGACATTCAGCATTTACAGTAGGTTGCTTCAGCTACATCATCAGGCATCCTGGGTAGGATAAACTATCGCTGATTAAGGCAGTGAGTGTTTACTGAATCATATTCCATGCTAGACACTGTTCCAGACTCTGGGGATACAGCAATAAATAGACCAAAAAAAAAAAAAAAAAAAAAACCTCTGCACTCATGGAGCTTATATTATAGTGGAGAGAGATGAATAATAAACAAGAAAATAAGTCAATTATACATTAGAAGGTGATAAGTACTTCAGCAAAAAAATAGAGGAAGAGGGACATATGTGGCAATGAGGGGGAGGGGAGCTGTCATTTTAGGAAGGGGAGTAGAGGAAGGCCTCACTGGACAGTGACATCTAAGCAAGGACTTGCCGGAGGAGAGACCATGTGGACTCTGGGGAAAGAGCATTCGGAGCAGAGGACAGACAGTGCAAAGGCCCAGAGGTGGAACGGGCAGAAGCCCAGTGTGACGGGAGAGGAAGGGGTCAGAGAGGGGACAGGGAGCCAGAAGAGTATGGCCCAAAGGAACATTTTAAGGACACTGGTTTTCATGTTGAGATTCAAAGTCATGATTAGAGGGTTGGGACTAGAGAAGGCTCATCATGGGGCATATTTCAAAAGGACACCGTGGCTGCCCTGTGTACTGGACTGTGGGCAGCAAAGTGGAAACTGGGGTAACTCAGGTGAGAGATGATGTGGTTTGAACTTGATGGGAGTGGTAGGGAGTGGGGTGAGTCTGGATACAATTCAAGTGAGAGCCAACAGGATTCCCAGGTGGATGGGAGTGAGCAGTGACAGGTCAAGGAAACACCATTTCCTTCTGGAAGAATGAGGAGGGCAGAGTACAGCAGGCTTGGGATGAAGACAAGGAGATGGGTTTTGAATTTGTTAGGTTGGAGCCATCTGTTGACACTGAAGTGGCAACGTTGAGCTGACAGTTGGATGCAGGAACCTGGAGTTCAGGCCAGAGGTGGGCTTGAGTACAAATTTGCTACTTATCTCTATGAAGATGGTATTTAAAACATACACTGGATGAGGTCTCCAAGGAAATAAGTAAACAATGAGAAGAGAAGAGGCCCTGGGGCACCCCAACATGAAGAGGTCAAGGAAATAACGAGAAACACACAAGGAACCGAAGGAGCAGTCAGGGAATCAAATTAAGAGGAAACCAAGAAAATACGTTGCCCTTAAAACCAATCAAAAAAAGGCATTTCAGGGAGCAGACTGTGAGCAAGTGTCAAATGCTTCTGGGAGTGCAAACAAGGACTGAGAACTGAGCCCTGGACTTCGAAACGTGGAGGTGATCCATGAACTTGACCAGAGCGGGTCGGGGGTGGAGAAAGCTGGGATGGAGTGAGTTTGAGGATGAGGTCAACGAAATTGAAGATGATGAATAGAGACAACTTGCTCAAGGAGCTTTTATAAAGGGGAACAGAGGAATTAGATAGTAGCGAGAAGGCTAGAAGAATCCAAAAAAAGGCGGTGGTTGTTGTGTGTGTGTATATTTAGGAGAAATCCCAGCATGCAAATGGGAATGATTGGAGACAAAAATCTGATGGGGCAGTAGAGAGAGGGGTAATGGCTTAAATGTTATCCTTGAGTAGCCAAAGGGGAAGGACTCTCATGCACAAGAGGAGGAATTGGCCCAAAAGCACCATCCTCTACTATTAGAGAAATTTCAGAAAAAACATTTGAGAACAACTAACTTTATATAGATATAGTAGGGTGCCAGGACAAAAGAGCATTAACTCCAATGAGAAACTCTTTGGTAAACTGCTTATTGCTACGTCTTTAATTTTCATTATTTTTTTCTATATCACGTGAAAAAAAGACGATAAGTGAAGGGTTTTGCTAGGTTCCAGTTATTTCCTAGGTTTTGCTTTTGTTTTTTTTTTTTTTTTTGCTAAGGAGGATTCGCCCTGAGCTAACATCTGTGCCAATCTTCCTCTATTTTGTATGTGGGTCGCTGTCACAGCATGGCCGCCGACGCCTGGTGTAGGTCCGCACCTGGGAAGCGAACCTGGGCCGCCAAAGCAGAAGGCACCGAACTTAACCACTAGGCCACAGGGCCAGCCCCTTCCTGGTTTTTATTGTTGCTGTTTTATATTTAACTTGTCTGGTGGTTTTTGATTCATTTGTGATCATCCTATGAATTTTCAATGAAATATATATACATACATGGATACATATACACACGTGTGTGTGTGTGTGTGTATTCCATGAATTTACGTACACTTTTCAAGAAGCTCTTCACTCTCTACTGCCTCTTAATATCACGGGTTTTCCCAGTTTATGACTGTCTGTGTATAATGCTTCCTTTCACTTGTCACTCCACCTTCCAGGAGTGGCTCCAGACGACTTGAAAACAAGTCTATTTTCATTCTCTCCACTCAGAGTTTCTTTTAATCAGCTTTAATCACTTGGATTTTGAGCTTTGTCGTTGCCAGCCTGTCCACTCCATATCTCTTTACTCCTTCTTCCCATCTCCATTTAAGAAACCCTACTCTAACAATTCTGCAACTAGAGATGTGTCATGGTCAACTACAAAAACAGGATAAGGATTATTTTCGCTTTCCAATGTTGTCCTAAAGATACCCAGGATTTTTAAGCCTTTATTTTAGTCCTAGGAACGCCCTGGATCAACTTCTTCCTGACTATCTGTAGCACCTGCCACACCCCTTTCCTAGAGTGAAATGATAACCTAGCCTATCACTTTATATGTGAAGTTTATTTTTCCAAAAATGCCTTTCCTTACCTTGGCACTAATGATAAACCCATCTGCTGTCTTTCTGTTCCCTTCCATAGCCTCTCTTGTCAGGCCCAGAACTAACAAAACCCAAACAGCCTTCTCTTGGAATGGGATTGTGAAAAAAAGTCTGAATCTAAGGCTGAAATAGGAAGAGATTGGCAGACGAAGTCTAATCGAAGCTGTTTTATCCCCATAAGTTAGAGTAACACATGTGTGCCTACGATTCTCTCTAGCAATAGTCAATGGGAATGATGGCCACCACTGAGGGACGGCTTTGAACTTCGCTAGGATACAAGAAAAACAAGTCTTTGTCTTGTCTCTGACTAGAGCTTTAAGTCCATCTGGTTTGGTAAGTAGGTAGGTAAGTAGATGAAAGAAAGAAGGAAGGAAGGAAGGGAGAGAGGGAAGGAGGGAAACAGACAGATGTGTATGTATGTGTATATACATATATATGTATATATAGTCATGCCTCTGTCTATAAATTTACAAAGATATATCAGGATATACAAAGTAATTCCAATTAAAGAAACAGGTAATGTACAGAAAAGACTGACTAACATGACTGCTGGTATCTCGTCCCAGCTCAGCAATTAACCATCTCAGTGACTTTGGATGAGCCATGTGCGTTCTATGATTTTTCACTTTTCTCATTTGAAAATTGTTCTCAGCTCAACAATACTATGGACTATAAATAGCTGACAACAGAGTGTCCAATATATTCCTGAGACACTGATGATAAAGCCTCTAACCATTTATAAGCCTATTTTAGATAGGACTGAGTAATAAAAAGACATTCAACCCACCATTATTAGAATTCAAACTATTATAAACATGATGTTTACTACTTTTGTGTGTCAATGGTCAGAAATTCAGGTTTATCTACTACTATTATTATTACCTTGCCCTGTCTTAATATTGTTGCTATATTTTTCAATTCCATACCCTTATTTATTTATTATTTTAGTCCTTCTAGTAAAGCCGTCTTTACCTTGGCCCTTAAGTAAGGTACAATTAATCTCAAATGAGAAATGCAGATTATCACTTAATTTTTTTTTTTTTTTTTGCTAGGGAAGATTTGCCCTAAGCTAACATCTGTTGCCAATTTCCTCCTTTTTTCTTCCTTTTTCCCCCCAAAGCCCCAGCACATAGCTGAGTATAGTTGTAAGTTTTTCTGGTTCTTCTATGTGAGCTGCTGCCACAGCATGGCTACTGACAGACGAGTGGTGTGGTTCCACGCCCGGGAACCGAACCCGGGCTGCCAAACCGGAGTGCGCTGAACTTTAACAGCTGGGCCAGCAGGGCTGGCTCTTAAAAATTTTTTTTAATGTCCAAAAAGACCTTGTTCTGAATGCTCCATAAAGAGGAAATTATTTTTTTTAATCTCACAGTTGAGCTGAGGGGTCTCACTAACCCAGTTTATTATCTGCATGTACATGAATCTCACAAATGAATCTCACTGGAGGCACCTACAGACATAGGAAAGCGTCCCATCGGATATTTAAGGAGCGCAAGCTTTCCCTTTAGGCTGCCCTCTGTGTTCCTCCCACATCCAGTCAATTTCTATGGCAGGAAGAGGTTGCAGAGACGCTGCACTAACTTTAAATCTCTGAAAAGGGAATATGTCTCTTCTCAAACACAATCTTAGACCACCAAGACAGAATCATCTGTTTTACTTAGTGGTTAAGTGAGGGCCCACTTGAGGATTATCTCTTGGCAAGGAGCCTCCCTCTTATCTCGAGTTTCCAGGCATCCTTGAACAGGCCTGCTCTAAGGAGAGAGCTTTGCAAGTCACTCCCTCTGCACTAAAATATTGAAAGAAAGGTGTTATCTATTTGGATTCAAAACACTATTCACAGTCTGAATTGGAGTCATAAGTTTCTTCAACAGACTTCAGTTTCTATCTACAAGCCCTGGTAAAAATCAAAGTAGTTGACAAGTATTAATCCGACTAGAGAAGAAGACAGGCAGGGCTTGCTCCGTCCCTGCTCTAAATGGTGGCCAGCTCTTTCAGAGCAGCACTTTCTAAGCTCTTTCAGAGCAGCACTTTCTAGATTCAAAAGAAAAGTAATAAATAAAATGTTACCAGTGCTTCTATTAATTCTAACCCACCTGGCTAACACTCACCATTCCTCCATTCCTAAAAGACCTTTCTGTAAAGGAATGGGAGGATTTGATGATGCACAATTTACCCACAGAGAAGACACACATTGAAAAGGAACACACACTGCCCCCCTAAAATAACTCATAACCTCGTTATACTGAAAGTGAGTATAAGACTTCAGAATCACTAAATGTGACGGAGGGCCGCAAGGAAATGCTTAAATGTGTTAGGAAAATCTCTAGCAGCTGTTCAGCAGTTCCCTGACTTTCCAGAAATTCTATAAATACTTTTCCAAGTCACAATGACTTCAATAAAGCTTCCTATTTCTGTCCCTCCACCTACCAATTTTCTGAGAATTACATGCTCGGCCAAATTAACGTAAAGCGGAGGAAGTACCACGCCAAGCCAGGGTTTTTCAATCGCTGCTGATAAACTCAGTGTTCAGAAAACGCCTGATGAATGAGCAGCTTCTAGGCATTACGACATGAATCAATCATTCTACTTAAACAAGGTAACCCCCCCCCACACACACACACATACAGATTACACGGGAATCCGTTTCTTTTTCAGAAAGCTCAAGACAAAAGTTAAGGACAAACGTTAATAAACAGTGAACATCAAATTACAAGTTTGAAAAGAAACTCTTAAACCAAGTAGCTCACTCAGCTTAAAACGAAGCCCTGATGAAGTTACATAATAACCAGGAAACTATAAAACACGATCTCGGCCACATTTTAATTTCCCTTTGTGCTCTGAAAGAATTAACTGGTAAAGATAAGGGAAAAGTCATTAATGCTTTAACATGATCAGACTGAGAAATGGTACTTTCTTGAGATATCAGGAAAAATCAATCCATACAATATATACATCAGCTTTTGGAGAATTAATCAGTACAATGGGGTGGGGAACTGTGTAATGAATCACCAACAGGCGTTTGAAAGCATATAGACACTCGGATTTAAAGGGAATATTCCCTCATGCACATCAACATGTGCAGCAGAAGTACAAAATAATGTAAAACAAAGAAAAGTCAGCGCACCATGAAATATTGCCAACAGGAGCATTTCAAGAAACATTTATACCTCACAGAGAAAATTAAGTCTCAACTCCAGAAGGGGAAAAAGAAACATTTATAACCTTACCTTTGCCAAGACGTCGGTTGCAGCCAGTTTTTCTCAGGCTCTTTTAAGAAGCAGAGAAAGTTTCATAAAGTCAGGGTCTATACACGCATCCACGGACTCGCTCCTCTTTCTGCCCATGCTAAGGCAGGAAGCAGCGTCTAACACTTCAAGTGCTCAGCCGTTGAGAGCTAAAAACAGACCCTGTGCAATACTGGATATATTTTTGTCTGCTAGCTACACACCCTCATCATGTTCAATTTTTTCCATTGGTGGAAGAGTATGATGCAGACTTAACCAGAAAGTGGTTTTCCATGGGCTGCCTGAAGCGATTAACCAGGACAGCCTGCCATCATGCCTCGGAGCCGCTGGGCTCGCCCATGACTGCGCTGCTGTTGGGCCTGCATTCCAGAATTACCACCAAAGTTCCATAGGAACGCGGCTCCAAAGTTTGCTGAATAAAGCTTACTCACTTGAAGGGCGCCTCAGATGCTTTTTTAAGCCTGTTAGCGGCAGGAATACACACCTACCATCCTTGTGTTTAGTGCGTAGTAAACACTCTGTCTCCAAAACCGCAGCTGGAATGTTACGGTCATAAAAACTCTGCCTCCGGAGCAGCCCTTCAAAATAATTTTGTGATTTGCAAAATACCGGGTGTACACTTACTCTATGTTCCTTGCCAGAGTTATTTCACTTTTAAGGTTGCTGAGCTACCGTGCCCTACATTGGAAGTCCTTGTTATCCCAACAGGTCACTCTTTTTTCAAAAAATGTGCATTCAATTGCCCTTACAAAAAGCGATAGACAAGAAGTTCAAGTGTTTTTAAGTCTTGCTGTATCTTTTGATGAAAGACTTCAATTTAAAGTATACCCAAAAGATAAAGCAACACTTTTAGATCACTTTATATTAGTTTTTGGAGGGGGGGCGCTGAATGTGAGAACAGGATTACATCTGTGTAACGTTTAAATTTCTGAAATTACATTCTAGAGAAGAAAACAGTTTAAGCAGAAGTTTTCAAGCTGTCTTGATCAAACGTGACAACAGCTTTTTAAGGTAATATTTTCATTTTTTAAAAAGTGTGAATGGATCTATATATGCAACAGACATAATTCTCTTTATTTTTGGGGGGGGAGGAAGATTAGCCCTGAGCTAACATCTGTGCCAATTTCTTCTATTTTGTATGTGAGTCGCTGCTACAGTATGGCTGACGAGTGGTGTAGGGCCGCGCCCGGGATCCGAACCCGCAAACCTGGGTTGCTGAAGCAGAGTGTGCCGAACTCAACCACTATGCCACGGGGCCGGCCCCCAGACAGGATTCTTAATATTAAAGACCAGATTCTACTTTAGACATATAAGCTTTTAATTCCTTATCTTGCATGAAAAATGAATTGTTACATGCAACTACACATACAGTACACACGCACACACACAAATAACAAACTTTCCATATAGTTTCCATGTAGCTAATACATGCTTAAAGGGACAGTTTCTAATTTTAATTGGCAAATAATAAGAGTCATTACATAAGATCATCAGTCCAGTAGTTATAAAAACTAGTCTAAACTCCACAAAAATTTAAATTAGTGAACACAGAACCTAGAAATTTTTAGTGCTGGTAGAGTAGACCTGAAAAATTGCCTATCCCAATTCCCCCACTTGGCAGATAAAAAACTGAGGCCTTAAGGGACTTGCTCAAGGTTTCACAGCTGGTCAGCAGCAGACAGCAGAGCCAGGACATGCCACCAAGTGACCACAACCCCCAGGACTGAAGTCAGAAGGTTGCCACGGAAGCCAAGTCACATAACAGAAAACATGGGAATTCCCAAAATGTTAATGTGACGTGTGTGTATTAAAAAATACCCTGAGTAAATACGGAAGGAGAAAGAGTGCTGTTAAGCCATTGAGCTCCTTTTCCTCTAGATCCAGCAGCATCATTTCTGTTACTAAAGAAAAACGTAAAATAAAATATCAGCCAGCATAAAAGAAGCATATTTCTTCCCTATACCCTTGAGACCGAAGGACTAATCCTTGATATGAAGGGGAGGGGGGTGGCGAATTATGCCAGAAGGAAGAAGTAAATTTAGAGAGAGATGCTTCTGGGAGTGAAAAAAGTATGAAAAGAACAATTAACTGCATGGAAAGATTTGCATGCCCCTGTTCTATTCCTGCTTCTAGATTTTCTTAAGACAATTCCAATCTTTTGACATATTTTATATGTAGATCTCTCTACGTCAGAAATGCCTCCAAGATTGAATTATCTCCAACATTCCTCAGAACTTCCAATGGGTTTGCATTGTCTGGCTCCACTTTTTATCACTGAGGTCACCCAAATACCTTCAGTTCTATGAATTTATAATGTCGCTTGGGGTTTCAAACTATGTAAGATTTTTCAAGTTCTTTAGACTTTGCCTAACTCAGTAAAATACTCTCAGTGTAGTACTCCATCCTAAAATTACAAAAACCAGCATATTTCCAAATCATAAAACTAGACTTTAGCTTTCTAACGCTTCATCCTGAGATAATAATATAACAGGACATATGTGTTAACAGGCATCTAAAATTGAATTCCTTGGCAAAGATCTCTGAGAATTATGTAAATTACTACTTAAGAAGTATTCTATCCTGAAACACATAATGCAAAATGACACATGTAAAAGCAAATATAGCAAAATGTTAACAATTTAGAGAATTCAAGTGGTGGGGTTATTGTTCACTGTACAATTCTTTTCACTTTTCTATATTTTTTTCAAATTTTTTAAATAAAAGGTTGGGGGAAATGACATACGTACACATGTACACACACATACACACACACACACACAAAGTCAAATTCATAGAAATAGAGAGTAGAAAAGTGGTTGCCAGGGGCTAGGGGGTAGGAACAATAGGGAGAGGTTGGTAAAAGGGTGCAAACTTTCAACAATAAAATGAACAAGTTCTAAGGGTCTAATGTGAAACATAGTGACTATAGTTGATAACACTATATTGTATAATTGAAATTTGCTGAGAGTAGAACTTAAAAGTTCTCACCAAAAAAAAAAAAACGTAAATATGTGAGCTGATGGCTGTGCTAATTAACTAGACGGTGAGAATCCTTTCACAATGAATACATATATCAAATCTCCACGATGCACACTTTAATTAACCTTACAATTTTATATGTCAATTATACCTCAATGAAGCTGAAATTAAAAAACACCATGTTTTACTATATGCCTAGTCAAGACTAAGCAAAAATTGTTGCTAACCTCATTGTAATCAAGGACGTGAATATCTTACACTCCGCTATCACTTGACAAACCATAATTAATAGAAAATAGGCCACATGGAGTACTGGAGATATCTTAGGCCTCAAAACCAATAGACTTGGGTTAGCAATTCATCTCTTAGTAACTCAGAAGCCTTCTGAATCCCATTACCTTTATCATAAAATGGAGTTGATAATAATAATGCCTATCTCAAATAAAAATATAAATAAGGATGTACTAATCTATAAACAGTTATAAGGAAAACCGACATTAAAAATACAATTTTTAAAGGAATACGAGCTGTCAGAAATAACCTCTGTGCTTAAAATTTAAGAAACCCAACTCCTTTCATAATCTTCACTTTTGAGGTCAAATACACGATATTACAGAAAGAATATCCCACCAAACTTCATTCTTTATTGATAATCTATAGTCAATTCGAAGGGCTTCATCTGGTAAAAAAATAAATATAAAACAGTAATAATAATAAATAAAGGTTAAAAATATAAACTACTTTATCCAAACAAGATTCCAAAAGATTAAATAATCTCTCACAAAGATAAACATCCACCTTTGATGAAATTACACAAGTGAGCTCATGTGCTAAAAAGAGCTTTGGTCTGCTGTTTCTGAAGGAAAAGCAATATTTCAAAATAATGTGTGCTAAAAAATATGGAACTTGAGTTATGTCATTGCAAAAATGTCCTAGATGAAGGCAATACGAGAGGAAAATGAAGCATGCGAAATATTCATGTGAAAATCCTAAAGTCCACAGAAATATTACCGGGAGAGGTGACTTTTCTCCCCATTTTATCAAAAGGCACAAATCTAGCAAGTCTGTTCCTGAAATCAAACGCCTGCAAATTAGCCAGAGAATACAGTGAGAGCGTGCATGGCTGCCCTTCACATCTAAATCTGCCGTGGTTTGAAGGTTTTATCTCCCACGTGTGATGCTAAGAACCCACACAAATGTACAATTGACACGTGCAATTCATTTGTGACCCAGTCATTGTTCCCAGTGGGCCAGCAAAACAGCTCACTGCCCAGGCATTAGAGTCCCTCAGCTCTGGCCTGAGACCCTGCTGTGTGACATTGGACACGTCATTTAACTTCTCAGTTTCGTAATCTGTAATATGGGGACGATATTACCTCACAGGGTTGTTGTAAGGATTAAATAAAATAATACACGCAGATTGTTCAACACGAGGCCTGCCCACAAATGCAAACTCCATAAAGCAGGGATCTTGTTAAAAGTGTTTACTGTTAAGTCTAGTACTTTAAAAAGTGCCTGGCACATGGTGAATACCCCATAAATATCCATTGAGTGAGTGAATGAATGAATGAATGAATGGGAGATAGCAGTGATGGCAGTGGTGGAGAACGTGAAAGGAAGAATCATGTCTGTTGCAGTGCACATCTTCGTGTCAGAAGCCTTTAAAATTCCTTTATTTAAAATAAGCCACTCCATGTGTTATCAGTGCCGATTGAACAAAACTTTCAGAGTTTCTGCTTAAAATTCCCCAGCTGTTTTCCTGCAGTGTTTCACATTCCAAGCTGCTTCAGCCTCAAGAAGATGCCTGAACAGAAAACACCCATGTACCTTTAAAATCAATTGCCAAATTTAAGATAATTCAAAATGCAATACTAGCATAGTACTTTAAAGCCACAGCAAATCTGAATTTCATAATACAAGCTTTTTCTAAGCATTTCAAAAGTGTCAAATGTGCAAGAAAAAAATTGAGTCAATTATCATGAAAATGAGACATTTTATGGCATAAATATTTATAAAGTCCAAGTGGTACTTTATATTACATAACAAGCAAGCCCCGATAATTTAACCAAATGACCAATTAATTACTTTTTCAAGAATGAGCAAATATTAAGTGACATAAAAATTAAGATTTAAAACAAATTCTTGGGGGCCGGCCCCATGGCTTAGCAAATGAGTGCACACACTCCGCTACTGGTGGCCCGGGTTTGGATCCCCAGCGCACACTGACACACCGCTTGTCCGGCCATGTTGAGGTAGCGTCCCACATACAGCAACCAGCAGGATGTGCAACTACAACACACAACTATCTACTGGGGCTTTGGGGAGAAAAAGGGAAAAAAAAAAGGAGGATTGGCAATAGATGTTAGCTCAGGGCTGGTCTTCCTCAGGAAAAAAAAAAAAACAACAAATTCTCAATAAAAGTTTTCCTTTAAAGGGACTTTTTTCTGTAGGTCATTATATTCAAATTAAATACACTTTGACAATTGACAATTACTGATAATGTATAAAATCCTAAATTTTATAATTAAATAGAATGCTTTATAATAAGTAACAGGCAATATATTTATATAAAGGATAAAATCTGTATTAAAAATCATGCTACCAGGGGCTGGCCCCGTGGCGTAGTGGTTAAGTTTGGTGTGCTCCACTTCAGTGGCCCGGGTTCCTGGGTTTGGATCCTGGGTGCAGACCTACACCACTCATCAGCCATGCTGTGGCAGTGTCCCACATACAAAATAGAGGAAGACTGGCACAGATGTTAGCTCAGGGCTAATCTTCCTCAAGCAAAAGAAGAGGAAGATTGGCAACAGATGTTAGCTTGGGGCCAATCTTCCTCACCAAAAAAAAAAAAAAAATCATCATCTGGGGCTGGCCTGGTGGCATAGTGGTTAAGTTTGTGTGCTCTATTTTGGCAGCCCAGGGTTTTCAGGTTCAGATCCCGGGTGCGGACCTATACACCACTCGTTAAGCCATGCTGTGGTGGTGTCCCAGATACAAAATAGAGGAGGACTGGCACAGATGTTAGCTTAAGGCCAGTCTTCACCCAAAAAAAAAATCATGCTACCAAAAATAAAAGTACAAAATGAGATTCAGCTAAGGTCAAATGAAAATTTTCAGTAGAAAAAAATCATTTAGGAAATATGCTTATAAAATCCTGGCTTTTACTAGCCACTAGACACATCTGTTTACAACATTTTTGAAGGGTTATATTGGAACATTTAAGAAAGGACAAGTAATCTGCCCAGAACTAAATGTAATTTAAAAGTGTTATATTCAGCCTCTGATTCCACTTACAATATTTTCTTTTTATGGACTGACGTGAAACTATTTAAGCTAAAAGGTTCCTAATCAGTTTAATTCAGAGACTAACTGAATCTGAGTTTTCGAAGGGACCACAGAGGTCATCTATCTGGTCCAATCTTCCTTCTAATTTGAGAACCTCCTTCAGTATCCTGACAGATGGGCCCCTCTCTTCTATCTAAATACCCTGAGTGATGGGAAGTTCACAGCTCTATTAGGGAGCACATTCCATCATTAAATAACCAATTGATAGATGAGGACTCCTTCCAGGGACTTTAAATCAGTCATCCTAACAATTCCACTACGGAAGTTTAGTCTTTCCATCATTATCAACACACATCTTACTCTTCTCTTCCACCCAATCACCCTACAAACAACAGAAGTCAATTTTGGGGGGCTTCCCTGATCTCCCCCTCCCTTCTAGTTTATCTTCACAATGAAGCCAGAACCGCCCTTGTAAAACAGAATAAACAAACACAATCAGATTATGTTTTTTCCTAAAAATCAAATGCACACAGAAGACAGTCCTAAGATTTCAGTCTGTGCCTTAGTGAGCTAAGAGCACAGCTCTCTTGGCAACCCCGGTCAGAGAAAACAAGGCTATAGGCCCTCATCTGTTTGGTGCCAGAAAGTTTAAGGAGTGTTGGGGGTCTGTTGGGGAAGGCAGAATGGAACCTAATTCCAGAGTCTACATGCGAGTGCAAATTATACACTGTTCCCATTTCTCCAAGCCAGTAGACTCAACAAATGATCTTAAGGAAGGCGAGAGAGATTGCTGCTGAAAGAGAGAAAATGGCCTTAAATAAAAGCAAAAGAGTTGTCTGAACACAGGGAAAATTTTACTGTCCAGATCAGGGATCACACTCACATACCTTCAGGGCTGTTTAAAATACATGAATGAAGCAGGCTGGAGCGCTGTGTCCTTAAGAAACAGAAACCTTTTGTTCGCAAATTATACTTGCACAAGTATTCTTCAGCACACACCAAAAAGCTCTGTTCCATTTTCCTTGAAATACGCAACTCTACAGAAATTTTAGTTTTTCCACTACTAATAAAGAAGTAGATAAAACTTTTTCAATTTTCTCCTAATTCTACTATAAGAAAAACAACTTAAGTAAATGAAAAATGGCAACTGCCCCTCAGTGTTGGGGAGGCTGCATGAAGTGGCCGGGACTGCGGCAAACTGGTCCATCCATAACCCATCAAGAAGGGCCACCGGCCACCCAGCTCCCGCTAGCCACTGCCACCCGGGAATGCAGAACGCTATGTTGCCAGATGAACCACATTTTTAGAAACACTGAAAATTCTGCTTTTATGTAAAATTCTCAGCTTTTAAAGGTAGGCCACTAATTGAAATATCCTTAAAACACTTGTCAGGGACATATTTTGCCGGCCCAATGAAGCTTATCCACAGCCCAGAACCAGTCACTAAGCCCACCAGTTTGCAATCTCTGATGCAAATGATAAAACACAAACGGGAACATTTTAAATCCTGAAAAATATTTTACAAGACAACAATCAGCAGTCCCAACTCCCTGACTTCAGAAGGCTAAATCCTGGGTCTCTAGGGACATACGTCTCTACACAACCAACTTGGCCAAGACAACCAGAAGGGCAGGCATGACATGGGGAGGGGGCGATTTACACAGAAGAGGCGTTGCAAAGGACCATACAGCCATGGCATCTACCCTCCTGGTGAGCGGAGGAATCCTTTCTCCCCAATTCTTGACCTGCAGCCAACCAGCCTCCCGACACCACATCCACCCTGGGAAGTTCACTACCACGGAGGGCCACCCCTCACATTTCCCACAGCTCCTAAGAAAGTCCTTCCTTACGTGAAACCCAAAGTGGCTCCCTTCTACTGCTACTCATTGGTCCTAGTGCTTCCAGCAGGAGCTGGTGAGGCTTCTGATCAGGCCCATCGTCCTGCTCCCTTACACGTGACATACTCTGAAATATGTCAGGGAAAGTATTACACTCCCTACTAAGCTTACTACTTTCCAGGCCAAGTATTTGGTCCCCTTCATCATTATGAACAGGATCCAGGACACTACTTCCAAACACTCCTAACCATGATCACTTTCCTCTAGATATCAATACCTTTTAAATCTAAGTGTGAAGCACTGTGCCAGGGGTGCTATATATATCTTGATATTTAATTCTCACAGCAATCCCCTTTCCTTTGTATATTATTCACTACTTTGCACACGAAGAAACTGAGGCTAAGGAAACTCAAGTAACTTGCTGAAGACCATAAAACTAATACAACCAAAAAACCCAAACCAAGCCTCTTAGCAAAGAGACAACAGTCTTGCTCTACATATGGAAAAGGGCATGTTTACAACGTTTCATCATCATTATAACTCACTAAAATTATAAATAGTATAAGCACGTCTATTCTTTCTGGTGATCTCAGGAGTAGACCGCTGTTTTCATCCTCGTCAAGCGAAAACAAATTCTCCAAGTTGCGTCACCACTTTGTGAACAGTATCCAAACACATGATTTTTAAACCTCGTTGATGTATTTAATATATAAAAATCTGAGTACATACTAAATAAAATAGCAGAAATGTATACAACACGTATATTAACAAACCTAATCATAATCACTCTATGAGGAAAATGCTTTTATTACCCCCATTTTACAGAAGAAGAAACTGAGGCACCAAGAGGTTAAATAACCTGCCCAAGGTCACTGAGCCAGGAAATGCTGGAGACAGGAGTCAAGGACTCAGGCATTCTGACTCCAAAAAGATCTAGACTTTAGGCTTTTCAATTAGGTGTATTGCACGGTTTTTGAACTTCATTAAAGCATAAATGAAACACCTCTCTGAGGCTAATGAGATATTCCTTTTGAATATTCTAATGTGGATGAGATAAAGGGCAATCAACATAAAGGTTACCAAAATTTCTAACTTTAATATGTACTATATTTGCGGGCCGGCCCCGTGGCTTAGCGGTTAAGTGCACGCGCTCCGCTGCTGGCGGCCCAGGTTCGGATCCCGGGCGCGCACCAATGCACCGCTTCTCCGGCCATGCTGAGGCCGTGTCCCACATACAGCAACTAGAAGGATGTGCAACTATGATATGCAACTATCTACTGGGGCTTTGGGGGGAAAATAAATAAATAAATAAAATTATTAAAAAAAAAAAAGAAAATATGTACTATATTTGCAAATAAACCCAGAAATGCTAGAAAACTTCCTGTTCACATGGAATATAATGACAAACTTGATAATTCTGTGAGGGAACAATTCACATTTTTAAAAACTTTTAAACAGACAAATTGAATCTTCAACAACTCCTCCAGTGAGAACAAATTTCTCACCATATGACACTGTTGAACGCATTATATAGTCAGTCAAAAAAAAATCATCTGTTGTTCTGGGCTGTGGAGCTACGTGAGGAACAAGACAGACAAGTGTCCTGTCCTTGTGGACTCTCTGCTCCAGTGATGGTGGAGCTGGTCAACAAGTCGATAAATAAATACACAAAGGAGAAAAGCGTCAGGTAGAGACAAGCACTTTGCAGAGAATTAAAATAAGTGACAGGGTAGCAGGCGGCTGGGTGGCTACTTTAGAGTGGGAGGTCGGAGATGGTCTCGCGGAGGCAGAGTCTTGAGTAGAGATCCAAAGGGCGCGAAGCAGCCCAGGAAAGACTGCTGCCTGGAAAGCGTGTGTTTGGGTCTGTGTGTTGCAGCAAAGCAAGCATGAACTGCAAGCACAGCAAACGTTTCCAGGGAATTCCTTGCAACCATTCCAAACACAGCTTTGGGAACTAGTGAGCTCTCCCGCTGTGGTACTTAACCTGCAACACCAATACATAGACTAGTAAAACGCCCCAGGCAGAAGGAAACAGCCTTGACATCATAGTTGGAACCTCCCCTTTCCTCAGTGGTTTCTTAGTGTCCAAGTCTCTTGAGCTTACCTGAGCTTACAACCAGAAATTACATACTCTAGATCTGCTCTTCAGCAGGAAGTCCTAGCTGGTTTGGAGTTTAAGTGTGTTCTCTAATGGTATTTGACATGGAAAGAGATGGAAATGAACGCCTCCCGGGCTGCAACTTTTTCACCTAAATTCCCAGAGAGGATGGGCATACAATTTTCCAGCATATCAGATTAAAGAGCATTTGTAATAAGCCACTCAGACTTGGCACCCCGCCGCCTGCAGGAACCTCAATTACCACACCTGAGGAATCCACTTTGGCTTTTCCCACTCAGGTCCACATACAAAGAGCAGTTAACAGAGCTACATGGGCAACAGACACATAAGAAATACAGACTGACATATAATAATACTTTGAGATGTACAAGTGCCTTGAACTTACCCCTAGAGGAAGTGTGGATGGCACTTAGGGTAATCATTCATTCATCCAGAATGAGCTGGCTGAAGAGGTGGCTTTGTAATTCAACCACAAAGCCCTGGCAAGAGAAGCAAAACACAGAGGTGGTGAGAAATAATTTTCCAAAATTAGAATTTTGTAATTAAAGCTCAATTTCTCAGCATTCTGCTACATCTTAAGCTTGATACAAAAAGGGAGACTCTTTGAGGCCGGCCGGGTGCTGTAGTAGTTAAGTTCACACGCTCCACTTTGGCGGACCGGGGTTCGCAGGTTTGGATCCTGGGCGTGGACCTACGCACTGTTTATAAAGCCATGCTGTGGCAGTTGTCCCACATATAAAGTAGAGGAAGATGGGCATGGATGTTAGCCCAGGGCCAATCTTCCTCAACAAAAAGAGGAGGATTGGCAACAGATGTTAGCTCAGGGCTAATCTTCCTCACCAAAAAAAAAATAAAAATGACAAAAAGGGAGAATCTAAAAGAAAAAGAAAAATCATGGGTTAAGTGACGAACTATAAGGGAAATATGAGGGTCTTCCCACATTCTAACTGAAGAAGCACGTCTACTGCCTCATCCTATAACTTCATATGGCCAAGTCAATTTATAGATAGATCTATGCAGGGAAAGAAGGAAGGATGGGAGGGGAGGGAGGGATAAAGGAGACGGGGGGAGGAAGAAGAGGAGGCGGAGATGATGGACGGATGGACGGATGGATGGATGGGTAGATGGACAGATGGATGGTTAGACAGACAGACAAAAAGCAAGCCTACTGTGATCAAGCCACTACTCCAAATGTGGGGATAGAGCAGTGAACAGAGAGAGTCTCTGCTCTCACTGAGCTTCATCCAAATGAGAGGAAGCAGTCAAAACAAATAGGTAAATAAACAAATAAGAAAAATATCCTAGAGTGATACGTGCAAGGCAGAGATGTAAAATATGATGATGAGATGGTGACTGACAAGTAGCTCATTTAAATTGGCAGATCAGGAAATGGCTCTCTGCGATGGCAACTAGACTGAGATCTGAATGCTCTTTTGAAGTTAGGGAAACGATCCCCCAGGCAGAGGGACCAGCCAAGACCCTAATAAGAACCAGTGTGCCAAGGATCGTTATCATGGATTGTAGGGCAGAATCCAAATGCAAGTGGGTTGAGTGAAAGGATCAGAGTTTAGTTACATATTAAGCAGGTGGTTTCTGAGTCCTCTCATAGTATGAAGAATAGTACCTTCTTCCTATGATACGCTGCCCAGTGATATATTAAAATTCATGGCCCCATTAGTCAACATACCAGAAAGTACCTCCCTTCTCTTTCTTTATTTAAAATGTTAAATAGATTGCTTTCAGAGAGTGAGACTTGTCCTTTTATAAGACATTATCTCACCTCTGCTATGCACACAAGATACTGTGTTATGCTAATAATTATGTACTGTGGGTCACAGCCCTTGATAAAGAATCCAGACTTTGGAGTCAAAAGATCAAGGTTCCACCCCCAGCCTCCCCAGTGCCACTTGAGTGGGATCAGCCTGGTTATTTCAATTGTCTGAGCCTCTGTTTCTTCAACTACAAAATGGAAATGATATTATCTACTTTGCAGGGTTGTTCTAAGTATTTAATGAGATAGTGCACACAAAATACCTAATAAAGTGGTTGAAACATGTGAAATGTTCAATCAAAGTGGCAATAAAGTACTTTTACTGCAAACAGTCACTTTGGGAAAGGTGTGATTAGAGCAACGATTCATGCTATAGAAACATACCAATATAGCTAGACACAGCAGAGATCATTTTCATTTATTTGATCATAGAATACCCTATGGGTGGACCTTTAAAAACCAGACCAACTCCCTCTCTCTGCAAGTGAGAATTTAAAGCTAAAAGGGGTAGACTTGCCCAAGGTGACATAATTGGTTCAAGGAAAATTTTTAGAAACCTAATATATTTGGTCAAGAATGCCTGACACATAAGATAAATCCCATACAGACATAAATTTTTAATTTACTTTGTAACTACCCCAGTATGGATAAGAAAATATTTTTAAATGGTAAGAATGGAAAACTGAACAAGCTTCAGTGGACTCAAAGCCAAGAACTGTCATATTTTACTGATGGCCTGATAGATGGTTATTTACTAACCAAGAAACTATAAAATGTAAGATCGGCCACATTTTAATTTCTCCAATGATAATAACAGAGGTTGAGTCTCAAGCACCTTTTTATGTGACAGAAGCTTTCCAGATATTCATTCTGAATGCTTTGCCATTTTACGAGCGTGGTAATTTTTTATTCTCCATGCCTTTGCATGTACTGTTCCCTTCTGGGAATGCCTCCCTGGAGAACTCCTAACTGTCCCTCAAGACCCAGCTTAAGTGCCTCCTCTTCTGTGAAGCCTTCCCTGACCTCCTACCTTCCTCCCCCCAAGACGTAAAGTGTTATCCCTCTCTCCTTCACCTCACCATTCTATCCAATAGAGGCAATTGCATTGCAATGATTTCTTTTTCACTTATTTGTCTCCTTTACTAGATTTTCATTGCTTTGAAAGTAGAGGGCTCATCTTATGCAGCTTTGTTTTCCTGATGTCTAGCACAGTGCCTTACAGATGGGTGCTTAATAAATGTATGAGGATGAACCAAAGGAAGAACTGATGCATCGAATTGTTAATACAACGTGATTTAATTTTAGATTAGCCTGCTTTCCCGTCACATGACTATGACTTACAGTACAAACAACGGGGAAGTTACAGCGTAACTGCTGTCATAGTTAATGTTATGTGTCAACTTGGCTAGGCTGTGGTACACAGTTGTTTGGTCAAACATCAGTCTAGATATTGCTGTGAAGGTATTTTTTAAATGTAATTAACATTTAAATCAGTAGACTTTGAGTAAAGCAGATTACCCTCCGTAAAGTGTGGGCCTCATCCAATCAGTTAAAGGCCTTAAAAGCAAAAGACGGAGGTTTCTCAATGAGGATATTTTTTTCTCAGGTTTGAAGAAGGAATTCTGCCTCCAGACTACAACAAAGAAACCCTGCCTGACTTTCCAGCCTCTTGCCATGCGGAACTGAGACTCAAGACTGCAACATCAACCTTTGTCTGAATTTCTAGTCCACTGGCCTGCCTTATACATTTCAGATTTACTAGCCCCCACAATAATGTGAAATAATTCCTTAAAATTACTCATAGATAGGGCCGGCCCGGTGGTGCAAGCAGTTAAGTGCGCGTGCTCCGCTGTGGCGGCCTGGGGTTCGCTGGTTCGGATTCCAGGCACACACTGACGCACTGCTTGGCAACCCATGCTGTGGCAGTGTCCCATATAAAGTGGAGGAAGATGGGCACAGATGTTGGCCCAGGGCCAGTCTTCCTCAGCAAAAAAAAAAAAAAAAACCAAAAAAAAAGAGGAGGATTGGCAGATGTTAGCATAGGGCTGATCTCCTCACACACACACAAAAAAACTACTCATAGATAGACAGATACATACATACATACATGGGCAGGCTCCTGTTGGTTCTGTCTCTCTGGAGAATCCTAATTAATATAACTACTAATCCTTTTGGATTGAAATAATTTTGGGCAGGATTATAGAATGTTTAAGTTTAGTGTACATTGCTTTCAACCCTGTTCATTTTGCAGACGCAGAAAGTGAGGCCCAAAAAGGATAAATAGACCTGCCGCATAGACAGTGGGCAAAAACCAGGCCTGGAACTCAAATCGCCAAACAACAGCATCAGCTCTGTTCCAGAACAGATGACAGTGGTCTTGTCCCAGTGACAAATCAGTGGTTGCCAGAAGGCTCTTCCTTGGATCCCAGTGTCCTCTTCACGACCTTTTCCACTTCCCATGTGTATGCCAGGGCCACACGAACAACTAACTGTCATCTAGTTGGAAGGACTACAACCCATCTTCAGCAGGTGGATATTCTCTCAACAGTGTAGACGAGGTTTAGCTGTCAACAAATGCCACGATTTAAGGCAGGTTAACAAGGCGACAGCAACTGCAATACCCCGTGACTACAGGAAGATCCAACAGGGCCTGGCGTGTATTGAAGTCTATGAGGTTCAAGGCAGTGCTGGGGAAACTACATCTATAATAAACCTCCAGCATCTCTGTGTTTTCAGTTAGACCAAGAGTGTGCTTGTATCTCTAACAGCATGTAGGTACCATGTGTGGACAGAGTGATCAATCAACAGATTTCACTCACGGTCTCTTCAGCACGAAAACCAGCCAGGCCTGGAGCCTCGGAGCTTGCTTGCCACCACGACATCATTTTAACTTAACATGAATATATCTTACCTTTTTCTCCCTTGAGTTTGGGATGAAAAGCCATTCGGTTTTTACAATGCTGAAGATTCTGCCCCCGCGCCTTCCCTAAAAGCTGAATGTATGGACCTTTCTCTACATCACAGTTAAAAAAAAAATGGAAGGCCACATCTAAAGAAAGGCTACCACATTAATCAATCTAGAAGCCTATTGTCAAGCCCTGCACTACGTTCACAGTGCCCGGTGTTTATAAAACTTTCACTGCTGGGCGAGAGAGAGTGACAGCCTGCAGAACTCGACACAACTCCCAACACAGGTCAAGGAGAAATTGCTGAGGAAGAGAAAGATAAAGTTACCACTTAACCCATGCCCTTACAATATGCCCCCCTACCCCAACTAGGTTACAAGAATGCTTTTCTCACTGAGAAATTTCTATCTCTAATTCTCGCCTTCTTCGAATTAAATCTCCTTTGAACTTTTATTTATTTATTTTCTCCCCCAAAGCCCCAGTAGATAGTTGTATGTCATAGCTGCACATCCTTCTAGTTGCTGTATGTGGGACGCGGCCTCAGCATGGCCGGAGAAGCGGTGCATGGGTGCGCACCCGGGATCCCAACCCGGGCCGCCAGCAGCGGAGCGCGCGCACTTAACCGCTAAGCCACGGGGCCGGCCCTTAAATCTCCTTTGTAACCTCCATCTCTCTGAATAAAAAAATGTTTTCAAGTCTCTGGGTTTACTCTAGACTTGCTATCAACTAGGCAGCTTATCGATTCAGAGACTCAACTCAATGTTTGTAGTAAAACAATACAGTAAGGAGCAGGTTTTCCAGGAGCCAGAAAGAGACCAGGAGTAAGAAATGCGACTCTGGTCTCCATTAAGCCCTCATGTGACCCAGGTCTGTACCACCTGACTGAGCCCCTCCCGAATCTCCGTTCACAGGTGGATTATTTTTTATCTCAGTCTCTCAGGGCCATAGAGATTTCAGAGCATAATGAACGAAGCGCTCTGTAACTCTCACTCTACGGCATTAGGTAAGACCCATCACGATGTGCTATAGGCCTTCATTAAATAACAATTGTCATCAGCCTCTCGGTGACACTAACACACTGTGCCTGCCCAAAGAGCTAATGGAATCAGATGCTGCCCTTAACAAAAGAAGACTGTACAGTCGCCCAGTAGACTATAGAATGTCCGAGAATCATGACAAAGGATGACTGATTACAATGAAAATAGGAAGTTTCAGTCTATCTTCCACAAGTGGCAGAGTCTATACACACGGAGCTCAGTATTTACTGCTGACTCTGAGCCCAGTTATAGCAGGGCCCTTGATGTTTATAAAACAGCTCATGTGAAAAACCAAAAAAAAAGATTCACTGAACAGCTGGAAGCAGGACAGGGCGTATCCATCTGGGCCCCTGTGTTCCCTAGGCTGGCTTCTGTTGAGAATTAATCTTCCCCAGGATTCCCACAACTTAGTGTATCCAGAGACAAAATTCAAGGATGCAAAAGTTGGCACATTATAGCTTGAGTGCCTAGTGTGCAGGGCATTTATTAAGTTAATTCAACTCAATTCAAGAAGTATCTGTTGGACATCTATTGTGTTCAAGGCACTATGCTAAGAGTTGGGAATATGATGGTGACCAGGAAACAAGTAAGCCACCAGTCACACAGTGTAGAGATGATATGGTGCAGAGGGGTAAGAGGCTGTGGGAGCACACAGGAGTGGCCCCATGCCCAGTCTTCAAGCAAGACCCAAATACAATAACAATAATGCTCACATCACAAAAATTAGCTATATTTAGTGTCCAGGTAGAGCAGAATGGATCTTGCTCCACTAGGATCCATGAATGTTTTAAAACATGTCTACCTATTCTTTTACACTTTTCCTGCAGAGCGCGGTGGGCCAGTCTATGCTCCCTCCCCTTCAAACTGCTTCAACCTGTAAGAATACAGCCAACATGACACTACAGGATTTCTACGTCCAGGTCAGAAAAAGCCATGAGTTTATACCTAGTTTTCTGGGGGCCCTTGACCTGGTTTCCTTGATCCCTGTATCTACCTGACACCTGTTGCCATAATTTCCAGCACATGAGAAGACACTGCTAAGGATCCTATTCCATCCCTTGCCAAGACAGAAGAAATTGATTTAGCACTGATGTCTTAAAGCTACCACTGAATTTTGGCTTCTAAACTGAAGGATGACCCTCATCCAGTTGACTGACAGAACTCAGTGAATGATGGGGAGTGACTTTCTTCACTAGAGAATTGTAATATAATAATTCCTTATCGTTTCCAAAACCATAGCATCCATACACCAAGAATTACACACATTCAGCATTAGGGGAGGCTGGCATACCACTCCACTTACAACACAGTGCTAGGCCTATGGAAAACAGAGATGAGGCAGGCAATCACCTCGTACATAAAAAACTTAAAACTGTGTAAGGCCAGGAGACCACCCGGATGATCACAGTAGGAAATACCTGCTTTCCTCTTCTTTGATCCTGTGAGATGACTGCCCTGCCCATCTCTACTTGCCCTACCCATCTCTACTTGCCCTACCAACACTCAGAACCACCCCATCATCATACCTAGCATCTGTTCAAAGAGAGAAGAAGAGGGAAGAAAAGAAAAAGATTCATAAACAAATGAAACGGAATGCTTATGTGTGGAGGGGAGGGTGTTAAAAAGTAACAGGGCCTCTCAATTACCTGTCTTTTTATATCCTTCTCCATCTATTGTATTCTCCCATCTGCTTAGTTTCACCCACACAAGCTCTAAGCATAATAAGGCTCTACCTTTATAATAGGCAAATATCCCAGTTTAACCGCCAATGGAACTATGGAAGGAAATTATATCCATTCATTCATTATAGGAACAGCTTACATTTGTACAACATTATCATTTTCTTTATCCCACCCTTAGATTGAGTGAAGTATCCACTTTCAGTAACTGAAGAAGCATAGGGATAAAAGAAGTAAATAAATGAGATCAAATGAGGTACTGTTGAATAACTATTAAATTAACAGATTAGCACAACACATTAACTTATAAGAGGTGGCGTGAGCAAAAGAACAAGACACAAGGAAAAGCTACACTACAATGTGGATTCAAATGCTCGTTTATCAAAAGGAGAAAATGGAAAAGATCAATTGACCTTAAAATGGGAAATAAACATTTGTACATCACTTGAAAAGGCAAGCACCAGGAAATTCAAGTATAAAACTAACTTATCAACCACTTTTGTATCAGGAAGTGTGTTCAAATTTGTTACAGATTCTTAGCCATCTATAGGGAATCAGGCGCTAAACAGCCATCAACAAATACCTGCAGGATACACCTGCCCGCCTGGGCTGTGGGAGAGGTTCCCTGGAAATAATCAATCAGAGGACTCCTACCTTTGTCTCAGAGCTCAGTTGGCCAAGCCAAATGTATCTTTCAAATGACAACTTTACCTCATTCCAAGGCTAGACATGACTGCAGAAAAGTGGCATATTATAGAAAAGAAATTTGTGGGTTTTTTTTCAGAGGATTCGTTTATAAAAACAGTGTAACCAACAATCTCTTTCACAATGCCTTGAAAGCAAATAATTTTTAATGACTATTGGTGAGAATGAGTGAAGGAAGGAAGGATGGAATGGTGATGCTAGTCATTTCTATGTTCACAGTGGCAGATGACTCAAGAATCCCTGGATTTAAGCAGAAAATGGAACGATTTTTTCTTGCATGCTCTAATATGACAGACTGCCACAAAATGATACTGCCGATGACTAAAATATTTCATCCTCCAAAACTTTTCAAAGCTGTCACATTTTCCCTTTCTGGAGACAGAGCACAAGCTAATGCTTCAATGGACAAAGAAACATTTTCTGACTAGCTCCCTCCCTGCGGACACCCAAGAAACAATGATTTCAGAGTCATGAGCTTAGCTGACAAATTTCATGCCGTAGAACCTACAGCAAAACATCAAGTTCATTCCAAGTTAGGTTCATTTCAAGATTGCTTTAACTGTTATCCTGCCCTCTGGCGACATCTCCCCAGTTCATCCCAAGACCAGGGATGTTGGTCAGGGCGTCAAACCTTATCTCAGATGCCATTTTTATAGCAAAATACTACGCAACATTTTAATGTCACTCATAACTTAAAAGATGCCATACTGGGCTTCACACATGAAGATGCCATGTTCTTTTTATCTAAACTTCTGTTCAAAGTCAAATATTTAGGAAAAAGAAAATCTGTGGCTATGCACCTTGCCCACAAAATGTATACTTTTACTTCTGAAAATAAAGAGTTTGCAGGTTTTGTAGTAAATTCTCGTTTACACAGCCTTCATAAATGTTTTAACGTCCTCCCATTGACAAACAGTGCAGGTGAGATACAAGAGGCACCAGCTCACAGAGAAGGCCCTTGTGGTGCCTGTGTCAATGATATGGAAATCAGAGATTAGGTTTTGAACAATGCTAACAATACAAAACTGATAGCCACAGTACAGATAATGATGCCTTTCTGGAAGGTGAGAGAAACACTTGACAGAAGGCTGCTTTGGTTTTCGTTCATCAATTAGTTTTGCAGAAAGGAGCAGATGTGAGACGTCCTAGTGGTCAAACAGCTGTTGCTGTTTTCATCCTATTATTATGGGGCAAATTGAAATAACCCAAGAAGCAAACCGACATCAGGAACTTTTTGAACAAAGTAAATGCCAGGATCCATATAAACACAGCCTACGGTTTCACACTATGTACATCTGAATCTCAGCTGTATTGACTGTCACTGACAAATAAGTCATTTTACATTTAGTAACATCTAAGTCCCAATTAACAGCAAGATGCAATGCTAGGTGCTGTGAATGCATGCTACAACGATGAATCAGACACAGCACCCGTTAACCAAAGGGGCTAGAATCAGTAGGGGAGAAAAGACAGCAGAGATGTTATAAGTTATATAAAGAGGCAAGGCAAACTGGCCATCTGGGATGGGAGCAAGATGGTACTGTGAAGAGAATGCTAGAAATTTCCCTCGGTTTAAAAAAAAAGAAAAGAAAAACCACGAAAAACAAAACAAAATCCATTAAATCTATCTGAAACAGAGATTTTCAGCAGCAACCACCACCAAAATCATCAAGTCAAACTAGAGGAAGATATATTTTGGATCTAGCTTAAAAGGAGATGAAAACAAAACACACCTAAAAAAAAATCAACCTCCATAATGAAACCAACTGGAGAACTTTTGTTGTGTGTGTGTGAGGAAGATTAGCCCTGAGCTAACATCTGTTGCCAATCCTCCTCTTTTTGCTGAGGAAGACTGGCCCTAGGCTAACATCCGTCCCCATCCTCCTCTACTTTATATGTGGGACGCCTGCCACAGCATGGCTTGATAAGTGGTGTGTAGGTCCGTGCCCAGGATCCAAACCTGCGAATCCTGGGCTGCAGAAGCTGAGTACGCAAACTTAACCACTACACCACCGGGCCGGCCCCCTAAACTACAGAACTTTTAAGAAAGATTTGGAGGATGTGGGGAATCTTTCCAAAGAGATAAAGGCAAATATCACACCCATAGAGGAGAGCAGGCTGGGATCAAGAAAGATCGCCCAGGAATGACACCCACCCAAGCATCACTGGGCACCAGGGAGCAGCCCCTAGGGTGGGAGTTCAGACAAGGACGACATGGCATCAAGCTGGGTGGAGCAGGACAGCCCTGCTAGTGGACCTTGGCTTTGAAGAATTGTCCAACCTGGATGGGAGGACCCAGGGAGGCCCTGAATTCTTATAAAGAGGACAGCGTGGATTAAGGACAGAGAGACCAAGAAGTCTGAGAGCCGCCAGACGTGGAGAAGCCTCAAGTGTGTTGGAGCATGGCGTGAAATGAGTGCAAAGAGAGAAGCAGACCAGAACGCCCCTCGATGGAGGCTCCTCAAGTCCAGACTGTCACTTGTGCTTTATTCATTAGAAGACAACTTCAAAAGCAGAAGTCACAAGCCAGCAATTAACGAGAACCCACCCACAGGCACTAGCCTGTCACCATCCCTCAATATGAATGAGCATTAATTATAAAGTAGTTCATAATGATGAAAATTAATGGGAAAGTCCTAAAGTGTGTTGGCAAAATAGGAAAGAGCTCATTCATAAGAACGCTGGAGTGCATGGTGAGGAGTTAAAAAGAAACCCCAGATCTGCCCCTTGGTAATCCCTGACTTCTCATCATTTATCTACCTCTCTAAACCTGATCTCCCTCCATGCAAAATGGAAATGATTATACCCACCTCCCAGGACTGTTGTTAAAACAAAATGAGAGGGCTGGCCCGGTGGCTTAGCGGTTAAGTGCACGCGCTCCACTACTGGCAGCCCAGGTTTGGATCCCAGAGGCGCACCGATGCACCGCTTCTCCAGCCATGCTGAGGCCGCGTCCCACATACAGCAACTAGAAGGATGTGCAACTATGACATACAACTATCTACTGGGGCTTTGGGGATTAAAAAAAAAAAAAAAAAAGGAGGAGGATTGGCAATAGATGTTAGCTCAGAGCGGGTCTTCCTCAGCGAAAAAAAGAGGAGGATTAGCATGGATGTTAGCTCAGGGCTGATCTTCCTCACAAAAAACAAAAAAAGAGAGAGAGAGAGAGAAAATATCTTTAAATTCTCTGACATAGGGCTTATCCAAGTAAATAAATGTTAAATAAGAAACGTTAGTTCTCTCTCTCGTCCTGGTTTCTGTGATCCTTGACTTGAAATTCAGGCTTACTTCCACAGTGAGCATCACTAATAAAAACTCTGAATTATTTTTAACAAGCCCAAAGCTAGCAAGACGACTCAGTCATGCCAAGCCCAGGCCAAAATGTCTGTTACTAACAAATAATGTAAAATGTTTAAAAAAAAAAAAAATTTCTCTAGGAACTGAGTAGGTGGGGAAATTAAAGGGAAAAATGTAAATTGAGAAACCTGCACAATTAGACTTAAAGATTGTTATGTTTTAATATCTATAGTAATATTCTAAAATTATGTTCATAATATTCTGAAATCATTAGTAATTAAATTAGTTAGGGCATTGAGGCTCCTCCGGTCCCAGACAAAATAGGGAGCCTTATGAACAGGCAGGTTATCCTAGGTCTGTTTCCAAGTTTAATGTAAAGCTAAGCCTATAAGATTGCTGTTTCTTATTTTATTTTTTTTAATAATTTTATTTATTTATTTATTTCTCCCCAAAGCCCCAGTAGATAGTTGTACGTCATAGTTGCACATCCTTCTAGTTGCTGTATGTGGGACGCAGCCTCAGCATGGCCGGAGAAGCGGTGCGTCGGTGCGCGCCCGGGATCTGAACCCAGGCCGCCAGCAGCAGAGCGCGCGCGCTTAACCGCTAAGCCGGCCCAGATTGTTGTTCTTTAAAAACAAATTACCCATCCCTAAAAAAGGGCCTCAGCACGCTTTCCAAGTCTGCAGAATAAACAGCTTCTTGTCCATTGGGCCCAATGTACCAAATGGGAATAGAGAAATTAGCATAAATCATGGCAAATTTGTTAAAAGTGAATTCTGCGTGTGTGAGATAAAAAGAATTTGGGGGGAAAGATATGAATTTCAAATACTCAGTAGTTGGATGTGACTGAAGGTGTTGCCATGGTGTGCTTTCAGGATTTTGCTCTTCCCGTGACCATCCACTCAGGAATCAATCCCCACCTTCTCTCGGGACCAAATCAGAGTCCACACCAATTAGCGTCAAGTCAGTTACTAGATCTAAATCATTTCTACATCCCTAAACAACTATAATCACAGAATCACCTTCGATTGAAAGTATGTCAGATCTTTAATTTTAATTACTTCAGCATGGAATTAGGAACATATTTCCCATAGGTATTTTATTACCTGTTATTTTATGAGAATGAATAACTAAAATTTCAATCAGAACACGGCTGTAAACGGAAAGGGGGTGGGGAGAGGACAGAGACATAAATGTTTATTGATTTTTAGTACATGAAATGCACAACAGGGACAAAGTCTAGGAATATAATTTGAGCCAAAATTTCAGGGCCCAGAATGAATGCCCCACCCTCTTCCGCCTCTTAAACCACCCCCAGGAACTCTACCCACCATGCTTCATCCCCCAACCCAATTACTACTAATAACCCCTCAGCCTCTCCCCTAACCTGCAGGCCAGTTCCAAGCCTGGCCTGCCATCGCTCTCCGGCCTGGGGTGTCCTCCGTTCCCGTCCCCACTAACTCTACTACCATACCCTCTCCTTCACTCTTCTTTTCTACTAACGCCTTTGTTGAATCTTGTCCTCACCTCGTCAAAACCCTAGGGACTCCCAAGCGACATTAGGCAAGGAAAGGAGAGGTAAAGTCATTACAGCCTCACTCCCAAGGAAACTAAAATGAAAAGACAAGGCTGAAGGGTTTCTTCAACAGTTAGTTGTTGGATTGTTTTTTTTAGTTCCAAAATATGACATAAAAAGGGCAGTATTCTATGTAGCTTATCTTCAATCGTTCTGCTATAACAGAATTTGACTACATTAAAAATAGTCCTACGAAATTAAGCATGTTTGGGGTTTTTTTTGTTGTTGTTTATTTGTTTATTTGTTTTTAGAGAAAAAGGGGAGTGTATTTCTAAAAGAAAATAGTCAAGGAGAAGAAGTCAAAGTCCTGAGCACAGACTCCACGTGACTTTAATCTCCCCCAGGGCTCGAAACACCAATGAGAAAGCGTGCAAACATTCAGCGTGTTTTTGAAAATGTTCTGTACCAATTAGCCAGAGGATTTTTTTTAACGTTATTCAACTTGAATATTTAATTCAAACCAGTCTTCCCTTACTACTTAACACTTATTCCCTTCCCTAAATAAGAGTAGAGAGCACCCCGGCGGAGGCAGAGTCAAATTCCCAGGGGTGCTTTCTGGCACTGTGCCCCACCCTGCAACCCCCGTCCTCGTCCAGAGTGGCCTCTGTGCCCATGTCCTTCTCCAGAGCTGCTCTGAGACCCAGTTCATCTCTCCCCATTCTACCAGCCACCCCCTCCTTCCACTCATTCCCAGAGGCCCTGAACCATGAGAAGAACATCGGTGGCCCCATCTCCAGCTCTACTGACAACTCTCTGAAGTTCCAATATTATTTTATATAGCACTGGGATGACATCTGAAGACAGAAAGTACATCAATCACAGTTTAGGAAAAAAACAGTCTCTTAGTCCCTTAGAAAAAACTTAATAAACGTACAAGAAAAAGGCTTATTGATGATAATAATTTGAAAAACATGTTAAATACGCTTGTCATTACATTCAATTTATTGGATAAGATTAATATGCTTAAACCTTATACAGATACGTTAAAGGTATGGTACATTAACTATTTTATAAAAGACTAACTTCAGAAGAAAATTAATTCTGACATAGAGAGGCGCTCATGTTTAAGTTTGTCATCAAAAATTCTCTTTTGGTTAGAATCCCTGTTTTCTGGGATTGTTATCTACATCAGCAAATCAATGATAATATCACTTATTGATCAGGCCTGAATTAATATGATTTCTGTAGGACCTGGAGTCACAATGGCACCATCGATACGGGATGGGACCTGCGGTGAGTCTCCTTTGAGATCATAAAATCAGTCTGTTGGCTCTAGTGTTGATCTCCTAGCAAGTTGTTTTGGAAATGGCATCTTAGGTCTCTCTCTCCATCCGGACTCACTGTGCATTCTTCACCTACCAGCCTCAAAGGGATTTTGTGGGGATTGTTGATGTCTGAAAGACTGTTCTTTGGGGATGTTCTTTGGGGATGAAAGGGACTAATGAGCATTTGTTGGGAGCACTCCCACTCTGCCCTATGGGAAGGTTCAGAATTCTTTCTGTAAGGGTGTCTACTACAGGTAGGAATATGTTAATGTTTGAAGTGGCAATTATGATAGACTTAATTACAGGGAATGGGGGTAGCTCCCTGCCAAGCAGAGACCAGAGGCCCTTCAACTCTCATTTTTCCTCAGCTGCTGCAATGGGTGTGACCTTAAGCCTCGCCTTCTTCTCTGTACGTCCAGGTTAAGCACACGGAGCCCCTATGATAAGCAGGGCTTATACGCAGAGGAAACCAAACCAAAGTGGAAACATTTGTATAATATCACAATTATACAAAGTAGGACATGGCTATAGTCTCAGGCCCTCCTGGAGAAGTACTTAGTCAATCTAAAATGGGAAAAGTACCAGGTACAACTGAAAATGGATAACAATGCAATCTAATACAGGGTCTTCATAAAGTCCTTTAATTTCCAAACTTGAGCAGCAGCTCTTAGGCACGAGAAATATCAACTGACAAGTGGTATCCAAAAGAAAATTGATTTAGTTCCTAACAGTAAATATGGATTTTAATGCTGCTAACAAAGACTATCGTTTCTCCAGTAACATTTTTCATTTATTACAAAATCTAAAATAAGAAATGCTGTCTATGCAACTTTTTGAACCTCTGTCCCCTATTGGATTCCCTGACTCCCCATCCCTCTCGTTTCTCAGCCTCCTTCCTGAGCTCCTCCAACCTTGCCCACCTCCTTGGATGTTCCTCGGCTCCAGGCGTCGTCCTCATCTCTTCATCTTCAGTATTCTCCTTCTAGGTGACTTCATAGCTTTCTCTCACTTATTGTGGACGACAACCAAGTCTCCGTCTCCAGCTTAACTGGCTCTTCTCAGCTCCAGACTCACTTACCCATCTACTGGATGTGCCACCTCAAAATCAAGCTGACCCAAACTAAAGTCATTATTTCCAACCCTGCCCTGTCCCCTAATAACCAGGTTCTGGATACCCAAACCAGAATAATGGCCCCTCCATCTGGCCGCTCTCACAAGACAGAACCCCATCAATTATCCTAGGCTTGCCTCTCCTTTCCCTCGTCTTGCACATCGAGGTATCAGTAAATCCTCCGGCTCCTACTCCCTCGCATCCCCTTCACATGTGCCTCCCTGTCCTTTGCTGCACCACATTCATCCAGTCCCCAGGAGCTGAGCGAGTTCTGCCTCCACTGTTTCCTACCAGAATATTTCCAGTCCTTTCTCCATCCACAAATCTCTCCTGCACACAGCAGCCAGAGGAAAATTCTAAAACACAAAGCAGATTCTGTTACGCTCCGGTTTGAAAACTTTCAATATCACCCATCCCTGACAATTAAAAGTCCCAAAGCTCTTTTTGCGGCATACAAAACTCCACTGACCCTTCTACCTGCTGTCCCGCCAGCCACCAATGCAAACTCCTGGCAGCCACAGCACACCATGCAGTCCAATGCCTCCATGGCTTCCGCGCTGGCTAAAATGCTCCTCTCTGCAGTAATGGCTTAGCAAATTTCTCTTCATTCTCAAGACCAACCTATGTGGTTCTTCTGAGATGTCTTCCTTAACATCACATAAGAAGGCTAATAAATCTTTACTTTCAGAGCCAGCCCTGGTGGCCTAGTGGTTAAGTTTGGTGTGCTATGCTCCAGCGGCCCAGGTTCAGTTCCTGGGTGTGGACCTACATCACTCGTCTGTCAGCAGCCATGCTTTGGTGGCGGCTCACATACAAAAAGAGGAACACTGGCAGGGGATGTTAGCTCAGGGAAAATCTTCCTCAGCAAAAAAAAAAATCTTTACTTTCAGATACATCACTGCACCTTGTACAAATCTGTGTTAGGACACTTAACACACTATGCAGAAATTCTTTGCTCACATACACAGCTGTTTTACTAGGGCACAAACTCTGTCCTATGAGTCTTTCTTTGGCATTCCTAACATGGGGCATGGTAAAGACCATATGAGCAATGACTGTTTGGCGAATGAATGACAATAATCAAATACAAGTTCTGGAGTATAGTAGTCCCAATGTTTAATAAATCCATTCTAAAATGCTGCTTCCACTTTCTTCCTATCATCCATCAATCCAAAATTATGTCGGGTTCAAGTGTCTCCACATCTTGATGAAGATTCCATAGAGACACGCCCCAAAGTTGTCTGGAAAGCCAATGCACACCTATTCATTTCTATAATGCATAAACGCGTCTTTTTAACAATATTTCTTATACATTCAAAGCCCAAGACGAACCACAAGGCTCAGTGGTGAAGACCCACATAAATAAAGGCACTTTCTCGGGAACAGAGTCTCCACTCCCACCTCAGGGCACCATCATCCTAACATAAATTTTCCTTTAAAAGACTAAGACAATCAATTTGCCCTAATGTTTTGAAAGCACTTTGCCCTTAGTTATTTATCATTTCCCTGTTTAACTCATCATGAAGAAATTCCTGGGGCCGGCCCAGCATAGTGGTTAAGTTCTCACGCTCTGCTTCAGCGGCCTGGGGTTCACAGGTTCGGATACCGGGTGCGGACCTACTCACCACTCATCAAACCATGCTGTGGCAGGCGTCCCACATAAAGTAGAGGAAGATGGGCACGGATGTTAGCTCAGGGCTAATCTTTCTCACAGGAAAAAAAGAAAGAAAAGAAATTCCTGAGGAACTGCCTTAAAATCAGGAAGGATGTTCTTATCAGAAACATTCTTTAATGAATACTGACTACAGGGTATAGGATTTTAAAAAATAGCCAAAGTTGGGGCCAGCCCTGTGGCATAGTGGTTGGGTTCAGCACGATCCACTTCGGTGACCTGGGTTAGCGGGTTTGGATCCCGGGCGCAGACCTACACTGCTCGTTGGCCATGCTGTGGCAGTGACCCACATACAAAATAGAGGAAGACTGGCATAGATGTTAGCTCAGGGTTAATCTTCCTCAGCAAAAAAGAAAAAAAAATAGCCAAAGTAAAGCAAATTTCAACTTAAAAAAGAAATAGCTGTCCAGATAGCACATTGCAGAGCTAGACAGCACATAGTGTGACAAAACTCAAGGTACAGTTAAAAAACAGCAAGACAATTTATGTCTTCAATATCTCTATGGTTTCAATTTTCTTAAATAATAGTGGGAAGCTGCACAGTGACTTGAAACTGATGACAAAGCAAATCACCTGACCTTGTTTCTATATTTTTATTTTTCTAATATATTTTAGCCGCTGTACAAAATATTACTGTAATGTGGGGTGTCTCTTCTATACTGAAATACTATGTTCAACTTGCTAGGCCACCAACCTTTTTCTATGCTTTTACAGTGTCATTCTTTGTTCATGTCCATTTCTTCTTTTCTTTTGGTGTCTAACTCAAACAATTTTACCCAGATTATATGCAAATATATGCTGCTTTATAGAATCTTTGATAACTAACGCCTTTCCTCAAAGACGTGTCATTATTTTCTTCCAGTGAATGAAGCTCTAGTCATCCTCTGATTGAACTTGAATCAAACAATGGAAAACCAGGCTGTAATGTTTACCAACAGCTACCAGTGGCTCTAAAGGGTCATGAGATATCAACAAGGTTCTTCTCACTCACAGAATTTCCTGAAGAAGGAACAGTAACCAAAAGATAGGTGCTTGCAGTTTAGAAGTCAACAGAAGAGAGAAAGCGCCCTCTGAGTCAAGGTATCCTGGAGGTAAATCCTGCCTTCACCACTTTCTTAAAGAAGACTGAGGTGACCTATCTCCCAGGGCTCCGGCGTTTAGATGGTTCCCGCGTATAGAGCGCCCAGCACAGACCTCTTCTCTGAGCTCCAGGCTGCCTACGTCACTTCCACCACATTGTCTCAAGAGCAAGGAAGACTCAACACTACTTCACCCCCAGCCCACTCCAAGGCCTGCTGATTGTTCCTCCTCGATATCTTCCCAGTGCGCCCACTACTCTCCATCTCCCCTGCTACCACTCAGTCTACAACACCATCTCTCTCCTAGACTAATGCAACAGCCTCCCAACTGGTTTCCCCAAATTCACCTTTAAAACCCCTCTGGAGTCTCCTCAATGCTCTTGGATGAAGACTAAGACCCTTAATACGGTCTACAGAGCCTTGCAAGTCAACCCTAACCTGCCTCTCCACCTCTCCTTCTGCATTCCCCCTCCTTATGCTATAGCCACACTCTCTGCTGCCTGAGGGCCTTTGCACACACTGCTCCTTTGCATGAAGTGGAAGGATCTTCTCTATCCTGACCCCACCCGGCCTAATTATTGCCTTTCCTGATGCTCAAAGCTAGGTCAGGTCCACCTCTCATCAGAACAGGTGTCTTTTCCTTTTCACAGTTGAGGAATTAGAGTTTTACTTGGGTGATTAATCAACGTATGTCTCTTCTACATCACCGTAAAGTCAAAGGAGGGCAGGGAACAAATAAATCTTACTATCTTAGTTTGTATGTTCTGGAAACAGAGCCTGAGATAAAGACTTGGGTCAGATGGTTCATTTGGGAGGTCCTTCCAGAAAGAATGAATAAGAGAGAGTAAAAGAGTGAAACAGGGAAGAAAGGAAAGCCAACATAAGGGTGTATTACCAAGGTTAACACTGTGGACAGCAGAGCGTCAATCCCACCAGGACCTCCTGGGAGCCATGCAGATGCCACCAAGAATTGGCCCCCTGGAGGATGGAGGCAGAAGCATCTTTCCACTGGCTTCAGTCCTCCACTAGTTTGAGGCCATGCCCCGGGGCATTAACCCTCCCATCTCCAGTCTGTGCTTGCACTCCAAGTGGGCCCCACGGCATCAGAGAACCGGGGCAAAGAGCAAGTACAACGCTGTCACCACAAAGTGCATCTGAAACCACACTGAACCGTCCCTCAAAGCTGTGTCTGAAAATGGAGGTGGGACATGAGGATGTGGCTCAGAGACCAAGGGTGTCTGCTATACTCACTGTCTCCCTGTGCCCAGGACAGCACCTGGTACCCCAGAGAACCCCTGTAGATGGTAGTAGTGGTGGTGGTTCTCAAGTCATTATCTTTTTCACATAAATATAACTTCTTTCCAACAGCACTGGTAGAGTATAAAAAAAAAGTTTGGGAAAGGAGGGCAAGTTAATTCCACTATGATGTATGGAAGGTCTCTCCACATGGGCCACTCAGGACTCAGGAAGAGGGGTTCCTACAATAACAAAAAGAGTGTGAACGTTTATACTGTTGCAGAGAGAAGAGTGATTATGTGCTTCATAATGTATGTAGCTATACTTAATAACTTGGGCATGCATTCCCAAACATTATTTTGCCTCTAGAACATCAAGAAGTTACGTTTGGACACTGGAAGGCAAACATTATATTTATGTACAAAACAATTGGAGACCCAGAGGAAAAACCAGCCTCAGGACATGAACTGGGTGATATGGTAGTATAACTTCTTCCTAATCCTAAAGCTTCTACAAACTCCATAAGATCATCACAGACGACTATCAGAAACGAATAAAGTGTTGCAAAATGAGCCACTTACATACAAAGCTCAGTTCAGCCAGATCTTTTAAACTTAAGGACTTTACCCACTTCAGATTCAGGGAGTAAACATAGATTTACTGAGTATGTATTATGTACATGGATATCACTGAGGAGGTGTGGAGGAAAAAGGAAAACAGATTCAGCTCCTATCATAAAAAGATGTTCTAGATTGTACTCAATCTAGAACAGGAAGACGGACCTAGATACAGATGAAAATGTATGCCTCAATGCCCATCTCTTCTATGTCACTGTAAACACACAGGAGTGAAAAGCAAAATGTTATTTAAAACCAAAACCGCAACCACTTCTGTTGCCTGAAGAGGAAGCACAATTCATATCTGTAGACAGATCAATCTCTCTATTTCCCCTTCCCATCTAAAGGGACTGATGAAGGAAGGAGAAGGGAAAGGCAGAAATTTCAAAGCCTCTCGCAGATCTTTCAGGCATATAAAAGGTAGATAGAGAGTCCTTTGTCTTCAGCAGGCCTTAATGGAGAGGAGCTCCAGAAATGGAGAAAATCAGGAGATCCATGCCAAGCCTTAAGGAAGAGAGGGGTCAAGCAATATGGCAAGAAGTTGGAAGCTTCAGGCACCTGTGGCAGTGGATACCCAGAGATCTCTAAGAACTAAGGGATGGAACCTTCAATACCAAGATGCTACATTGCTGCATGTAAACAAGGCAGAAATTAACATCCTCTGTGCCAAGTCTAGAGCGAGTTCCCCACAGCCCAACTGGGTCTTTAGGGTCCTGCTAACTGGGGTCCTATAATGCTGTGGCTGCACCATGCAGGGCCTTTTCTGACAACCCTGCAAACCCAGCAGGTTGGGAAGACCGTAAATAGAAATACTTGTAAAGAACTAATCAAAACATCTTTACTTCAATGTAACCGACATCAGGAAACTATGGAAAAAAAAATTCCACCAAATTTTTTTTAAGTTTATTCTTAAAATCTGGGCTTGCTTCCCATTTCTGAAATCAAAGTCTATTACAAAGGATAAAAACTAAAGGAAAATCAGGGCCAAAAAGGAAAGACACACCAGAAATATGATGCAAGAGTCCCATAAAATATTGAAGCCCATCCACCAAAAGCTTCCCTGGTTGGCCTCTTCTGAAAGTCTGCACGTAGACACACACCACCTCCTCACCCGGAAAGAAACTCTTCCAGGCCACGACAGTGTACCAGCAGAACCACACAGATGTGATTTCTGCCCACACTCTAGGCCTTCATGGTCTCAAGTATAATGTGATGTAAACAATAAACAACAAATATCTACAAAACAGGATGTAAACAAACAAGAATTGGATGAAGAGGCTCAAGATTAGAAACAGGAGTCTTCACGGTGACACTAAAGATGGTGAGAAGGGTGGAGGCTGGGAAGAGGGGAGAACAGGAGGGAGGGCAAGAGCGACTGTCAAGTGGACAGCGGGCCACAAACTACCTTGGAGGGCACCAGGGAGAGCCCGTTGTTCTGGAACGGCTTCAGAAAGCAGCTGGGGTTTCCAAAGTTAAATGCTACCCGGGGTAAAGAACAGCATCAGGACCTTCAGATACACGTCTAATACCTGGTCTCCAAATTACCAATCCTGGGCTGGCCTACAACTACGGGTTATCAACCCAAATCAGCAGCATGATTGGCTGCCAAATTGGCATGAGAGCCTGCCCCTGCCCCGATTTTGAACCAGAGTCATCACGCCAAAAAAGGAGCTGTTTCTCCTTTGTGCAGTGTCATTATTTTTATTCAAATATAAATTCACCCTTGAAAGCATAAGAAGGAAGTTATGCTTCTGTATTAAGAGTAAAAGGTTATTTTCACTTAAAAATAACATCACACGGAGCCAGCCCTGCCGGCCTAGTGGTTAAAGTTCCGTGTGCTCTGCTGCAGCGGCTAGGGTTCAGTTCCCGGGCGCGGAACCACACCACTCGTCTGTCAGTAGCCACGCTGTGGTGACCGCTCACATAGAAGAACGAGAAGAATCTATGCACAACTATGCACTGGGGCTTTGGGGGGGCGGGGGGGGGGAGGAGGAAGATTGGCACAGATATTAGCATAGGGCGAAACTTCCCCTGCAAAAAAGAAAAAGAAAAGAATTGGGAAACTCCTTGGATAAGCTTTAACAAAAAAGTCAGAGAAAAAGCCATGGGAAAACAGACCTGGGCCTGTTTAAAAAAATAAATAAAAAAAAAAAAAGGTCACACAGGGGCAAGGAGAAAGAAAATGCACAATTATTGCCACAGGCTTATTTGTAGTAGAATTTGCATTGTTTGTATATAAGGAAAACTAGAAAGAAATGGTTTAATAGTGTGTATCTGTGAAGAACGTTGACTTTGCCAATATCTTACTCTGGAGAGGGGAAGGGAGTGTGGAGGAGGAGAAGGGTAGGAGGGAAAAAGGGGGAGGGAATGGAGGAGAGGAGAGGAAGACAGAGGTGAGGGAGAGGAGGGGAGGAGTGGGGAGGGAAGAGGAAATGAGATGTTTATCTTCACGACAGTATTAACTAGAGCTGAGGATACATACATAACCTAAAAGAAGGATGCCTTGTTTATTTTCAATATGCTTGCACACAAGTTATTAATCACACCAGCCATGGAGTGTAATTATGTAACCCAGTTTTACTATTTGAACCCTCCCAAGGCTGCACCTGGAATTACTCAAAAGCCTTTTGCCCCCATTGAGAACAAAGAAACAAAGTCTCGGCCACAGTAATAAAATTCCGGAGTGAGACCTTCCCCACCGTGCCTGCATGCCCTTCTACTACATTTGGTTCAGGGCCAAACCAAAAGTTCCGAGGAGGTCAAATATTCAAAATCTAGCCCAAAATATTGTCACAATTCACAATTAAGGCACAGGCAAGCCAGAGACATAAATTTATCAGGGTTTTATGTTTTTAGCAATGTTTACAAGACTACGCACTTCTCTGCAAGTTATGCAATTTTCATGACCTCATGCTGTAAACGCTGGTTTCAGATTTAGTTCTCAAAAGTAAGGGACTGTATTTCACGTTATTTTATTCTAACACTCAACAACAACACCCACATTCCTACGCTGGCCAAAGAAGTCTTTTGGGTAATTACTGAATCAGCACAGAGTGAAAGAAGCTTAAAAAGGGATTTACAGGTAAATTGGTAGATTGTTAATACAACCCTACAACCAAGACGCTAGGCTCCTTACTTATATTCACAGATATCAAGAGACAACTATCAATTTTCAAAGCCATAAGATATCCAGCCTTTCTGCATGAGGCATATACTGGTCTATCATCTGTCCTTCTAAGTTCCTCTGAAATCTTCCATGGGATAATCATTTGGGATTCCAGATAAATATTTAGCCACATGTATTCATCCATTCTTTCTACATAATTTCTGTTTTCTTCTCTTTATTACTTTTATCCAAGGCTTCACCATCTCACATCCATATATATACTGTTTATTTTTAAATTTAGTTATAACACACGTGCAATAAAGTACACAAATCATAATTACACCATTCCATAATTTTTTACACAAATCATAATTACACCATTCCATAATTTTTTACATATGCTCACGTAATTATCACCCAAATCAAATACATTGCAGGAAATGTACACATAATTGTTCATGTCCATATACACATATACGAACCCACACCCACACCCAAACCCACACACTCCATCCTTAGGATTGCATTAAAGCTGTGGAATAAACAAATAGGAAAGAGGTCGACCACAATATGATCAACTGCTAAAACATTGCTTTTTTAGTTGATTGTGGAAAAAATAAAGAATTTAAAGTATCATTTACAATTTGATGCAGAGATCTTGTTACCACATTTCTAAGTCTTGAATCACTAGCCCTTTCATTAAATCATGTTGCCTTGCCACTAAGTCTTAACTAGTTATTTTCTTTAAAAAACTATTGTAAGTCACAGACTAGGAAAACCATTTGCAAATCACATATCCAATAAAGGACTTGTATTATATATATATGTAAAATTTTCAAAACTCAACAATAAGAAAACAAATAACCCCAGTTTTTTTGTTTTGGGGGAGTTTTTTTGGTGAGGAAGATTGGCCCTGAGCTAACATCTGTGCCAATCTTCCTCTTTTTTCGTATGTGGGATGCCGTCATACCATGGCTCGATGAGCAGTGTGTAGGTCTGCGCCCAGGATCCGAACCCGCGAACCCTACGCCACCAAAGCAGAGCACGCAAACTTAACCACTACGCCATCGGCCAGCCCCCACAACCCCAGTTTTTAAAATAGGCAAAAGGTCTGAATAAAAGATCTAAATATCTGAACTTCATCAAAGAAGATATATGGATGGCAAATAAGCACAGGAAAAGAGCTTCAACATTATTAGTCATTAGGGAAATGCAAATTAAAACCACAATGAGATACTGCTATATGCTATTAGAATGGCTAACATTTAAACAAATAAAATAATAACACCAAAAGCTGGTGAGGATATGGAGCAACAGGGGGAAATGCAAAATGAAACAGCTACTTTGGAAAACAGTTTCAGTTTCTTATAAAGTTATATATACATCTACCATACAACCCAGCAATCCCACTCTTAGGTATTTACCCAAGTGAATTAAAAACATGCTCATACAGGGGCTGGTCTGGTGGCTTAGTGGTTAACGTCACGCACTCCATTTTGGCGGCCCAGGGTTCACAGGTTCGGATCCCTGGAGCGGACCTATGCACCACTTATCAAGCCACGCTATGGCAGGCATCCCACGTATAAAGTAGAGGAAGATGGGCACGGATGTTAGTCCAGGGCCAATCTTCATCAGCAAAAAGAGGAGGACTGGCAAAGGACGTTAGCTCAGGGCTAATCTTCTTCACCCCCCTCCCAAAAAATAATGTCATACAAAAACCTGTATGCAAATATTTATTCATAATCACCAAAAATTGGAAACAACCAAAATGTCCTTCAACAATTAAATGATTAACAGTAGTACATCCAAACAATGGAATACTACTCAGCAATAAAAAGGAACACTATTGATTCACCCAATAAACTGGATGCATATTACATGCATTTTGCTAAGTGAACAAAGTCAGAAAAAAAAAGGGCTACATATTTTATGATCCCCTTTATATGACATTCTGGAAAAGGCAAAATTCTAGGGAGAGAATTAGTGGTTGCCAGGAGATGGAGGACCACACAGAGAATTTTAAAATGCTGGAACTGTTCAGTATGGTACTGGGTAGGAGATACATGATTCTATGCATTTGTCAAAACTCATGGAACTGTACACCACAAAGAGTGAACAAAATTTTTAAAAACCAACCAGCGTATCAGGGATCTCAGAATGGAATGCAGACTGTAAGAAAGGAATGTAACTATATCACAAATGGATGGATGACATACCTTCACTGCAGTGGGGGGGGGGGGTCGGAGGGAGAGGAGATGACTTGTACAACTTTGGAGCCCAGTATTCTGACTGATACTATAAGGTAATGACATAGATAGATAGATAGATAGATAGATAGATAGATAGATAGATATACACACACACACACATAAACACTGTACTGTGGTTGATAACTGTGTTGCTCAAGAGTACCAGTTGGCAATTCTGAAACTACTTTATACACATACAGGGATTGAACACATTCGGAAATAAATTGTAGATAATCGGAGCCAAGATTTTCATTGTCGGAAAACGAAGCTACAAAGAAGCAAAGGAGGAAAGCAAGAATGAACCCTGTGGTGCTGGATAATATCCACTCAGGTAAATAGATACAAAAATCAATATGGTTAGGTGTGTAGATTCTGAGATAACAATATGAACTCACATTTTAATATACATACAGAAAGATACAAAAATATAGACATACATGTAGAATCAGAGACATCAGTAGGAACTCATGTTTATTTTAAGACAGACAGGGAGAAATACAGATGTGTATATACACGGATTAGGAAATACAAATATTTGTATTCCTAGCTCTGTTCATTGAGAGGGCCTAGAAGAAGCAACAACACTCCAGTAGCAATGAGCACCCTCAGCACCCAGATCTTGGTTTCTAAATACCATTCTCAAGTAAAAAGAACCACGGCTCCTCAGGGCTGGCCTGGTGGTGTAGTAGTTAAGTTCGTGCGCTCCACTTGGGCAGCCTGGGGTTCATGGGTTCAGATCTTGGGCGCGGACCTACACAATGCTCATCAAGCCACACTGTGAGGGCATCCCATATATAAAGTAGAGAAAGATGGGCATGGATGTTAGCTCAGGGCCAATCTTCCTCACCAAAAAAGAAAGGAACCGAGGCTCTTTGGAGAAATGGCTGATTCTAGAGCTGGAGTAGGGAAAAACTTAAGATGAACCTGGTACATCCTATAGTGCCAGAACACCAAAAGGACACAGGAGCTAACCTGAAAGAGTTGTTGATTGCCAAATTTGAAACAACTTGAGCAACATAACAATGATAGCATTGGGCTATAACCCAAAGAATAAAATAAATGACCATGAGTCCATACCAATATAAGTAAATAACTGAATAAACAAATAGAGGAGAAGGAACAAATCTTCCTGACAAACGAATTGCAATTATTAAATGTAGAAAGAATGAGGGATATAGTAAATCATCATTAGAACAGCACAGTCATAACTGCCATAGGTTGGATAAATACTAAAAGCAGCTGGCAGTGTAACATGTTAAGGAGAAACAGGATACTTGCAATGCCTCCAAGTACATCCCCCAAATGTGCTAAATGTGCTGGTTTTCAGATATGACCACACATTATTTGATATTCCTCCCTCCAGAAGGTGGAGCTAAATGCCCTCCCCTTGATTATGGACTGGATTTGGTGACTTCCTTCTCACAGAGTATAGAAAGTGAAAAATAGTAATTGTACTGTAGAGAAAGCTGGCTGACACCACTTTAACCAAGTGATCAAGGTTAACATCACCAGTAATAAGTCATGTTGATATCACATACCCCTAATATGATGCAAAGAGAAGGGCACATCACCTTTATGATATTCTATCCAAAATCCATAACCTCAATCCAATATGAGAAAACATCAGACAAACACAAATAGAGGGACATTGTACAAAATTCCTGATCATTACTCACCAAAAATGTCAAGGTCTTTCACGACCTTGGAAAAACCAAAGAAAACCAAGAAACGGTCACAGATTGGAGAATACTAAGGAGATACGACAACCAAATGTAACAAAGAATCATGAACTAGATCTTGGAACAGAAAACATATATTAGTGGAAAAACTAAGGAAGGCAAAATAAGGTTTATAGTTTAGTTAACAGTGTTGTGCCAATGTTAATTTCCTAGCGCTGATGCCTGAAATATCTTTTCCCTCTCCATGTTGCATAGCCAGCTCCTAATAATCTTACAAAACACAGGTCAGGTGCCTTCTCTTCCAGGAAGTCTTCCATGATCACACTCTCTCTGGTTTGTTAGATACCATTCCTCTGTGCTTCTATCATAACACTTACCATTTAGTATTGTACTGATCTTTCCTGATTAGCATCCTGCAGGGGATTCTAGAATAAAATGTATCCCACTCTAATATAATTATCTATTTGTTTCTCCCATTCAAACTTGGGATCCCTGAAGAAGACAGGATAGTGGGTGATTATGATCACGAGTTCTGGAGACCTCCCAGATCTCAGTTTGAATCCCAGCTCCACAACTTTCCACGTGATCTCGGGCAAGTTACTCAAATCTATCAGAGCCTCAATTTTGCTCATTGGTAAAACAGATCTAAGACAAAGAGTTGTTTGAGGATTTAATGAAATAATGTGCATAAGATACTTAGCTCAGTGCTTGCATATAGAATGTTTTCAATAATGGTAGTGACTGTTACCAATCATCTTCATCAATGTCAAGGGCTAAGTCTTCTATTTTCCAGTGATTTGTATAGTGCCTGGCAGGTGATAAGGACTCAGTAAATGTTTGCTAAGTGAATGAATTAATTAATCAATTATTAACATCGACAAACATTTATCCAATAACTACTTCACATATTAGCAGCCTTTATCCTCAAGAGTTTTATGGGCTATAATTGCTTCTCTGGCTGCACATTAAAATCACCTGGGGAACCTTAACAATATACTAATATTCAAGCCCCACCCTCAGAAATTCTGATTTAATTGGTCTGAGATAAGACAGATTGAGCCACTAATCTAGTTGGAGGAACAGGAAATATACATTAAGATATATGTATACAGAAGTAACAACATCCCAGTAGCAACTAGCACATCTTGCACCCAGATCTTGGTTTCTAATTCCTTGGTTTCTCCAAGGACTCAGGGCTCCTTGGAGCAATGGCTGATTCTAGGACTGGGGCAGGAAGAACCCACCATGATGCGGGTAGGTCAAAGGAATACAAGTGCCAACTGAAAGAGCTCCCAGTGGCCAGCTGGAAAAATTTGAGCAACAAAATAAAGCAGTATTGGATTATAACCTAAAGTATAAAATAAATATCCATGAATCCATACTGATGAAAATGATTGAATAAATAATTAAATATGGGGGAACAGACAAATCTCTCATGCAGAATTATAAATAATTTATGTAGATTCTTTGACCTCAAGGAGATGGAGCATAACTCCCACTCCTTAAGTGAGGGCTGTGCCTAGTGACTTTCTTCTCAAGAGCACAGTATAGAAAGAGAGAAAAAGAGGAACTTTACAGTGGAGAAAGCTGACAAATCCTACCTCAAGCCAGGTGATCAAGGTTAACATCAACAGCGACAACTCATATTGATAGTATGCACTCTTGACATCATGTGATAATAGTAGCACCTTACCTCTGTGATCTTCCTCCCCAAAACACATTAGCCCAGTCTAATCAGAAAATTTGAGGGACATTCTACAGAATATCTGACCAGTACTGTTCAAAATTGTCAAGGTCATCAAAAACAAGAAAAGTACAAAAACTGTCACAGGAAAGAGGAGGCTACAGAGACACGATGACTAAATGTAATGTGGTGTCCTGGATGGGATCCTGGAACAGAGAAAGGACATTAGGAAAAAACAGAGGATGTGGGAATAGAGTGAGGGCTGTAGTGAATAATAATGTTCAATATTGGCTCAGTAGTTGTAACAAATGTACCGTAATAATGTAAGATGTTAATAATAAGAGAAACTGGGTGTGGGTTATACAGGAACTCTCATACTATCTGTGTAATAATTCTGTAAATCTAAAACTGTTCTACAATAAAAAGTTTATTAAAAGAAAAAGAAAGTTGGCCAAGTGATAAATGGATGGTATCATTCCATTGTCATTGGTCAGAGTGTAAAGAAATTGCTGAAGAGTCATGAAAAATTTCAGAAAAGAGCAGGACTCAGCCCAGGGAAATAGGCAGATGTGAGTAAAAACTCTCAATGCCCAGGACCCAAGAACGGAACAAGGAGATCCATTAGAACCAGTTAGACAAGAAAACAGAGCACAAAGAAAAAAATAAAGAAAAGATAATTTGAACAAACTATTTGTGAAATAAAAAGACACCGGAAGAAAATAGCTAATTTTGAATTGATTTTTCTGGCAGTAGATGCTTAATTCTTTACCAAACCCTTCTCACTCTAACGTGTTCATTCATTAACACCCCACATTTTCTGTCTCCTTATACAAAAGATCTTTTCTAATTAAATATGTGTATTAAGGGAGAGTGGGCAAGAAAATCTCATGTAAGAAATCAAAAGCTGTTTCAGATTTCAGAAGATGGACCCCCAAAGTCAATATTTTACTGATTTCTTTTCATCACTGAAGATGTAACATGATACTAAAATATATTAATTCGATCTTATATAACCTTGCTTCCTAAAACTGATCCCTCAGGCACTTCATGGGTAATTAGCATGTCCTTGTTAGTTTTCTTTGGAAAACTTTTGCACAGAAATACGATAATATTTCTGACGCATGAGAGAAACTTGGAATCTTTAAGCTGCTGTTACAGGATGGTACTTCGATTTTAGCATGTGCCACAAAAGAAATAAGCCAGAGCTTAAAAAATATACACAGCCCAGAAAGACACATTTCTTTTTTATTCTACTGAAATATGTTCTGGAATGGTCAGAGATCCAGACAAATCTCTTCTAACACAAAACACACCCAAATAATGACTCCCCAGGTGAAGGGAATGGCCTCACGTTGCTATTGCACAGCCAACAATCCTGTTCCAGAGCTTCCTGCAACCACAAGATGTTCTTGTCCACCTCACACACAAAACTACGAAAAATAACATTCAACATTATATTTCCTCAATATGTACACAGACCATAGCAATTAAACCAATGTCTTTAATTAAATTATAGACTGTAAGACGAACATCCCTGCCTTCTCTCTTACAAATGTCACGAAAGCTAACACAAATGCTCTGCGGTCTTCTGAAGCTTTCTGAAACAGCACTTTACAACACATGTACACAATCTCAAGTACCTTATTGACTAATACCACAGGAGATGCTTTATATCACAATTCCAATACACATTTTTAAAGCTTTGTTCTTATATAGACTAGAAATCCTTGAGCCAGCCCTGATGGTCTAGTGATTAAAGTTCTACGCTCTCCACTTCAGCAGCCCAGGGTCACTTTCCAGTCGTGGAACCACACCATCCGTCCATCAGTAGCCATGCTGTGGTGGAGGCTCACATAGGAGAACTAGAAGGACTTACAACTAGAATATACAAATATGTACTGGGGCTTTAGGAATAAAAAAAAAAAAAAAGAGGAAAGATTAGCAACAGATGTTAGCTCACGGCGAATCCTTCCCTGCAAAAACAAAACAAAACAAAAAAAGGAATCCTTTTATTCCTATGAATACATATGGTATGCCACTACCAAATAACTTCCCGATTTCCTTTTTCTCTCCCACCTAACTTACATTTCTGAGATTGTCTCTAAGCATTATTTAGCACCAAGTGACAGTAATAGCTTTAAAAAAATGCAAACCACAGGAACAATCCTCCTCTAAACAATACATGGACCTTGAAACATTTTAGCTCCTGTATCTTCATTCCCATCTTCCATGTTATTGTTGTCCAGTATTTTTAGATCCAACTTGTTTTAATCACCTCAAAATTAGTCAATTTTGCTGTTGTTGTTTGGTTGGTTTTTTTCACAATCTGATGCCTATAAAAATGTATACATGTTTCCCAAAGTCTTTGCTCATCATGGCTTCTTGCATTCCATTTCTTCCTTTTGATTTCAATTCTTTCCTTTACGTTTATGGGTGGTAATCCCTCTCTTCCTCTGTGAGTTTGAAAATATCTTGCTCTCACTCTTGAGTGACAATTTAAATGGGTATAGATATGGACGTGGAAGTTGAAAGTATTATTCCATTATCTTCTGCCCTCTCTTGAGAGTTTGTTTGGAAGTTCTAGCAGGGGAGCACAGCTATTCGTATACCCTTGACCAAACAACAGTCCTCCTCTATCTGGGAAGCTCGTCCTCTTTGACCGAGTGCACAGCTGTGGGAGGGACGCATGTGGAGCAGTGAGGGAGGGAGGGGACACCCACCCAGCCAGCCAGGTCAGCTGAATCAACCCTGGTGATTGATGGGGTATCAGATGTCGCAGCCAGATCGCCCTCACATCCTCTTCTGCACTCTCTTATTGCAAGTGAGAATTCTATTATCAGTAGAACCACTATGTCTTTGTAGATAATCTATCTTTTCTACCTGATTCTGTTAAAATGTTCCTCTTCAACTCTGGAGTTCTACAGTTTCATATAACTTATATGTGGCTTTGCTTTTGAATTTCCTGCCCCTGATTCAGTGTAATTCTCCCAATACAAGGATGTGTCCTTCATCAGTTCTGAAAAGATTATCTGCTAATATGTTTTTGAATATTGGCTCTTTCCAACTTTATTCTATTCTTCTAGTCTCTATTAGACATATTGGACCTTTTCATTCTATCCTGCATGTCTCTGAATCTCTTGCATGTTTCCAATCTCTTTATCATTCTCTGCTACATTTTGGGTAATTATCTCAGCTCACTCCTTACATTCACTAGTTCTCTCTTCAGCTTTGTCTAATCTGCTATTAACTGTCTACTGAGTTTCTAATTGCAAGTACATTGTATTTCTACATGTTCTATTTGGTTCCTTTTCAAATATTTCTATTCTCATTTCATAGTGTACTATTATTTTTATTCTTAACCTTAATTAGTAATAACATACTTATTCCATAATTCCTTTCAGACTTCTTTAGTATCAGTTCTCAGAGTACAAATACTCCTGATTGTTATTTTTTCTGCCTCTTCAGAGTGGATTCTTTCTTCACGTTGTTTGTAATTTATGACCATGAGCTCATCTTCAGAGAAAACTGTTTTCCTGTGGGAATCTCATGTTGTTTCTGTTTGTCCCTGTGATTTCACCTGTCCAAGACCAGTTTTTAGGTTAATTTATTAGCTTCCTACTATCCACAGACAGCACTACAGCTGATGAAAAGAGGGAAATTGGTGGATTTGAATACTATCTACGTTCATTACTCAGCTACTAACTTTTTTTCCTTGAATGCTAAGTCTTGGTTGTTTAAGTTAAAAGGAATATGTGAGCAATAAAATCAGAATATCATCAGGGAAGGCCAACTGGCTTTCACCCAAGAGGCCTCCTTGGACCCCATCATCTTAGTGAATTCCCCACAGACCAGAGCATGGCTGTAGCTTAGAAGGTGAGAAGGATCGGAGGAGGAATCACATCAGTGCACAGCGTGGGAGTGCCTCCCAGGGGAAGACGCACATCAACAAGCTCACAGAGACCGACAGCCTTTTAACTGAGGATGAAAAATCTAACTCTCCAGCACACCAGGCTATTTGCAGCAGCATGACTTGCACAGCGGATATACAGGGGATGACAAATTATATTCAGGAGGGTGTTTGCTCAACTTGGACACAAAAAAAAAGGCGGGTTAGCTGGATAAAATGAAATTTTAATGCCATCAGACTAAAAGACCTGATACAATATACCCAACCTCCCCCACAATTCCTGGCCAGTGAAACATAAATATTCAAAGTTCATTAGCTGTAGTAACAGTGTTAGATTATACACTCAGATCTACAGGCTTTTCTGTCTCTATCAGGTGATTCTGCCCATCTCTGCTCTGATCCATTATGAACTCTTTTATAATTTAACTTTCAAAGAGAAATGAATTCCCCTTGTTTCTAAGTCATTGAGAAAGATGATAATCGTTTTTTATCTGTAAATACTGTTAAACTTGTCAGTATTTCACTGATGGCAAAATATATAGGAATATGCTTTTGTAGTAATTATTTTGAAATAGTTCCAAGCCTTCCTAAAAGTTGCAAGAATAGTTTAAAGATCTCCCATATCCCCCTCATCTTGACATCCAGTTTCTCCAAGTGTCGACATCTTACCATATTTGCTTCCTTTTCCTCTCTCTCTCTCTCTCTCCATATACATTCCTTAGAGTAATATCTTGATAAGTATATTGCATTCTTATCATCTGAGCTTTCTAAATGTAAATAATGTTTCCTTAATGTTTCAATACTTTGTATGCCCAATGTCATGGTAATAACCTACTTTTATTCTATTATACCATAAAAGGCACAGAAGATTGAGAGGAACTTGCAATAATATTAGGATATACTCTGGGTTTTGCTTTTAGAAATAAATTTCATTCATTTATATACACATTCATTCAACAAATACCTGTTAATAATTCAGCAAATACTAATAACATAATTCTGCTAGATGTCAAATTTACAATAGTCAAGAAAACAAACATGGTCCTGGCACTTATGGAACTTACAGGATATTTTCCTAAGATTTATTTCTATCATAGAATTTATGGCTAATCAGATCATGGAGAATAGAGATTTTCCTGTTGCATATTACACTATCAATTTCATAATCTTTCAAAAGTTCAGCGTTTATTAAGCATAATCAAGAGATAATTAGAATATTTAAAAGTTCTGTCTATGACTAATCAATAGATCAAGCAACTTGTATGTCATTTCAAATGGCACATTAACATGAAATATTATTTTGCTGCCTGCACTATAAATCAATCACTGGTGTTATTATTTTTATGGTACAAGTAAAATAATACAAGTAAAATCACCATAATAGACAGAGGGGTTTAAATTATATTCTGCATTTTTTGCATCTTAATATATTATGTATAGGAGCACTAAATGGTTAACCACATTCTTCTCGCATGCCCCTCTTCCCCTCTTCCACACTGTCTCCTTCCTCCCCACACAAACCACAGGCAACAAGTTAAAAAGTAAATCTACTTTCCATGGTGGCAATGCTAAACGAGCTGTGGGAGCTGCATCTTTAAATAGAACAGCATGGAGGAAATTACCACCTCATTTTAAATCCGTTTGCCAAAGTCTTTGAAAGAGGTGAGATTTCATAAGTCATTTGATAGAAAAGAACCACAGCTGAAAAGAGGGCATTTTAGGCCAAAAATATCTTGCCAGTAGACTTACAGGAAACACAATGGTTCAGTAGAAAGAATGCATGCTTTGGAACCAGGTGGAGTTGGGTCTCCATTCTGACTTACTCGTTATTAATAGCGCATTTTTGCCCTTGGGCAAGTTAGTAAGATTCTTTCCTTCTCTAAGGAAAATAAGTGTGGAGAATAAAACCTAACTTGAATGGTTAAAAGGATTAAAAATAACAAACCAGCACCTAACATGTGCTCCATCACTGTCACCAATGGAGAGGTCTAAGTCAGGTCTACTGGGGGGGGGTGCAGGCCCTCTATACAGCTCTCCCTTTCCACTGTGTCCCTGTACCTTTGTTGGGATCTTCTGTCCAGACTTTGTCTTTGGCATCCAAAATCTCCAGTCTTCTTATTTTCTATTGGAGACCATTTGCTTCAGTTAGAGAGAGGGTAAGTAGTGAGGTGAGAAAGTTGTTGCTAAAACTATCCAAAAACTATTCAGCTTTTACCCAAATAAAACACTCCTCATGGTGCTATTTCTCTTATCATGATATATATTGAAAACACAGGGGCTGGCCCCATGGTAGTGGTTAATTTCGGTGCATTCAGCTTCAGCAGCCTGAATTTGCAGGTTCGGATCCTGGGTGTGGACCTACACCACTCACCAGCAGCCATACTGTGGCAGTAACCCACATATAAAGTAGTGAAAGATTGGCAACAGATGTAAGCTCAGAGCTAATCTTCCTCAAGCAAAAAAAAAAAAGGAAGATTGGCAACAGATATTAGCTTAGGGCAAATCTTCCTCAACAATAACAACAAAAAAAAAAGCAAACACATTTTTCCTTATAACCAGCACATTCTTTTTCAGATAAAGCAGAACTTTTTGTAATCTAAAAAGAAAATTTTAAATGAAAGGATCTTGCTTACCCTGAAGTCAATTTTTCTAATTTCCTTTCCAACCGAACATTGATACCAATTTTTGTAAAATTAATGCTCTTTTTTAGGGACTGGTATTATTTCAAATCAAAACTATTCTGATAAGTGAACTAATTACAAAACTGGAGGTTAGAACAGGCTGTTAAAATGTACACTCAGGACAAGGTTACTTGCTGCTAACACAACAGACATGCCAAGACTTAGCTACAAGTAAAGTCAGATAAACTTTCCAGCCACAGCAAATTTAACAATTATCACAGCACTCACAGAATCTCCGGAGGTCAAAGTGATGCAAAGACTTGTTCCGAGTTCACAGGCGCATCTGGCAGCCAGGTCAGAATTCTAAGGCAGCTTCTGGTTTTGTGCTGCAACCGGGCGCCATGTTCCTTTCAACGAGTGGATTGGGGATTTCGAGATCTCTTTCTGTTCCAGCTTGCCCTGAGTCTGTTTGTTTGCTGTGCCATTCACCACGCTATAAAAATATTCCGGAGCATTTCAGCCAAAACTCTCCCACAGTCGTTATGCTCCCTTCCCAAAAACACCAGGGCCTTCCTCGGTCTGCCTTGCCAGCTCCAGCTCCCTCATCCTCATGCCTCCAACCCTGCCACACGGGCCTTTTTCCTACTTTATCCCAGAACACACCTGCCCTCCATTCCTCCTTCTCTTCCTCCTTCCTCTTCCTTTCACGGTCACATTTTTCCTTGCAGCCTTCTTTATTCATTTGCTGTTTTCTGCTCTGGGAATGGTCTGCTCCAAAGGATCTCTCTCATTACAAGGGTCGGCAGCAAATCCTAAAATCAGAATTTTGGAATTACCCCGGCTGAGCCAGCTTCCCACCGGTGTTGACCCTTCAGCTCTACGTGACTCAATGATTGGCACTATCAGAGCCTAAAGCTGCATTTCTATTTACTTACAACGGTCACCTGTGCGTCGCTTTTGCTTTCCTCGCTGAGACGGAATGGAGAGCAAGCACTGTGGGAGAATCCACGTCCCTACTGGCTGTCTTAGAAGGGAAAGTGCTTTCTTTAACCACTCTCTTCACACCGTGTGTTTCAGATCTCAACGGGCTTCTCCAGAGGTTTGTGGAAAGACAGAAGGAGAAAGCTGAGAATAAATGGGAGGTGGTGTGGCATTAGGATTTCTTTTCCTCACTAAGCTCAGGTTTAGGATACAAGACCTTCGGGGGCTGGACATCCAGCAACTGCTGCCTCCTGGATGAATCTGGAACAAGGAAGAGCTGAGAGGGACAAACGGCACGTGGGAAGAGGCGGGTGGAAAAAAAATGGAGAAGTGATGATGTGTATCCTGAGCCCAGACCCAATATAAATCTTAGCACCCATCTCAACGCTTTCCTTCTCCATTCCTTACCCCAAACATATGCATCTTCACCAATCTAAAAACATCTCCATGGATGCATTTCACAGACCCCTATAATTCCTACTGCCAATGCTCATCTCACACTGAATTTACAAGCACAGCAACAAATCAAAATTCCAGCAGTAGCAGCAATCTAGTAGAAGAGTGGCTGCCACACAGAAGAGGGCACTATGCTGTGGGTAGTAACGGTTCCCGCATCTCCCACCCCGCGGAGAGGCACGGGGATCAACGGGAAGCTCCCAGAGGGGCGGAAACACTCGAGAACAATATGTGAGCAGATTCCTCGCACTCAAATTCTCCAAGTCTATCTGCCTTCCAGCTCTAGACTGCGGACAGAGCAAAGAGGCTGCCTCCCTCCCAGGGTAGTGCTAGAATAACAGGGGAAAACATTCTTTTAAGGAAAGAAAGAAAAGAAGACAAACAGCAATGCTGGACACCTCACAGGAGGTGAGAGCTCTCCTTCCACTGGAGTCCTGGCAGAGAGTCAAAGAGAAAGGGGGGCTGGAGAGGGCCCGGGGCAGTCACAGGGAGATGGAGTGAAGAACTAAATGCAGAGGGCTGAGCCCTCCACACCCTTCCCCAGCGACCTCCCTCCCCTCTTCTTTCCCACAACAGAACCTTTAAGGCTGGGAGCTGCAGCAGAGGGTTGGACTCACTGGCTAAAACGAAGAAAACAGGCACCATGCCTGGGGGAAATCCCGGGGTGCATGTTGGAGAAGAGTTAAAGGTAGTTGGGAACCTCTGCACCAGGAAGCAGCTCCCCAAAGGTGGAGGATGCACTTAGAGGCACCACCGTCCCTTCTTTGACAATTACAGAGGGAAGGAGGGTGTGCCTTCTGCTGACAGAAGGCCGATTTTGAAAGCTGTCTCTACAACCACAGAGAAGTTCAAAGCCAACCCTCCCAGCTTATCAATGGAGTTCTTAATTCATTAAACCAAACCAATAACCGAGGATCACAAGTTATTTGAGGAAAACCCCAAATATGAAAGAAAAGGGCCAAAAAGATCAAACAGAACCCCTGGCCCCAGAGGAAACATAATTTGTGGGATAGAAAAAAACTTAAAAAAAAAAAAAATTCTATTTACTTGAAAGACAGATTTGAAATAATATTGTGTCCATAAAGCAAGACCAGGCTGCTAAGAAAAAAAAGCAATCAGAGAAAAAGAGCTCTCAATAACAGAAAAAGAAAAAGAAACTTGAAATGATTGCTGAAAAGAAACTTCAATGGACTTGAGAAACAAAATGAACCTGCTAAGTACCAAGGCTGTGAGCTGGAAGATAATATTGAAAAACAACACAGAGCAAAACAAAAACTTAAGAGACGGGGAATAATATATCCAGAAGTCCAACATCGATCCAAGATGAGTTTCAGAAGCAGCTAACCAAGACAGTAAGGGGAGAGGGAGAATCGTAAGGGGAGAGGGAGAATCGTAAGGGGAGAGGGAGAATCGTAAGGGGAGAGGGAGAATCAGAGCATTGAAGAAAGTCTCCCCCCGATGACCAAAACATGAGCCACCAAGCTGAAAGGGCCCAACCAGCATTCAGGTGGATGAACGAAAAACAGCCCAGGTATATGAATGCATCCTCACCCATGTTCTTCTCACCCGGAAGGTCTCTGCAACATGGTGGTATCACGCACTTTAGAAATGGAAGATGGTTGTGTGGTTCAGTGGCAAGAGAACCAAATCCTGAATGAAAACACCTCGCTTCTGGTCTTGGCTCTAGGAATAATTCGTGTGACTGTGCAGGATATGTAACCTTTTATATCTGTCTCCTCTGGAAAATGGAGATAGTCACAAGCCCACCTTCTCACACTCGCCCTGGCTATGTTGACAATAATATATATGCAAACAATCCAGCAAGCAAGAACAGTCATACAAGCCTAAACTGCTACTGGCAGCATTATACTTGCGTTTATATGTAGGGATTATTAGCGACTGAATGTTTGTGTCCCCCCAAAATTCATACGCAGAAACCCTACCCCCCTCCAGTGTGATGTATTAGGAGGTGGGGCCTTTTGGAAATGATTAGGGTTAAATGAGGTCATGAGGTGGGGCCCCCATGATGGGATTAGTGCCCTTATAAGAGACCAGAGAGACCAGAGAGCGGACTCTCCCTCTCTCTCCACCAAGTGAGGGCACAGCAAGAAGGCAGCCCTCTAAGAACCAGGAAGAGGCTCTCACCAGATACCAGACCTGCTGGCATCCTGATCTTGGACTTTTAGCCTCCAGAACTCTGAGAAATAAACGTTTGTTGTTTAAGCCACCCAGTCTATGATATTTTGTTATAGCAGCCAGAACAGACTACGAGGTGGCTATAATTCAAGGCACGCTCTACGTTTACTACTACATATTAGTATTTCAGCCAATATTCACAAGACCATATTACAACCATCGGATACTCTGTAATCCTCCAAAACTAAGCCATGCCCCTCAACGACATGGCATACACTCTCTAGGCTAAGAAGTCTCTCATATGATATTTCTTTTTTTTTTTTTTAAGAGATTTCTCCTCTCTTTTATTTTTTTATTTTTTATTATTTTTTTTTTATAATTTTTTATTTATTTATTTTTTTCCCCCAAAGCCCCAGTAGATAGTTGTATGTCATAGTTGCACATCCTTCTAGTTGCTGTATGTGGGACGCGGCCTCAGCATGGCCGGACAAGCGGTGTGTCGGTGCACCCCCAGGATCCAAACCTGGGCCGCCAGTAGCAGAGCGCGCACACTTAACTGCTAAGCCACAGGGCCAGCCCCTCATGTGATATTTCTTATATCCAGACTCCATTGTCAGGATTTGGAATAAGAATAATAAGAAGAGACCAAGGGCCTGTCAGAAGATCTAGGGTCAAGTCCGGCTGGTGACTAACTAGCTGACTGACACAGAAGAAACTGCTAGGCCTCAGATTCTTCTGAAAACTGAGGGAGTTGAACTAGACCAGTGGGAGGCCCCCGGCTGCACAGCAGAATCACTTGGGGAGCTCCTAAAACATAGGAGGCCTGCACCCCACCTCCCCAGAGATTCTGACTAGCTAGCCTGGGATGAGACCACGGGAATCTTCACTTTAAACTCCACGATGACTCTGATGTGTAGGCAGTGCTGAGAACCACTGGACGAGAAGATGTCTAAAACCCCTCTAGCTCTGGAAGGCAGCAGAAGGCGTGGGGAACAGCAGTCAGCAGAACCTGGTTTTAAATCCACTTTCTGCCTCTCCCCATCCATGTGACTCCGAGTCTCACCTTCCTTACCCGTATAATGGAGATAATAATGCTTCCCCAGAATGTTATGGGGCAGAAATAAAATAGTGCAAGTGAAGAACCTGGATACAGCACCAGGCACTTAGTAGGTGATCATAAAATGTAATTATTACTGTTGCAATTCTATAATAAAGTAACTGAGAGATAAGAGAGCTAAAAGGGTCAGCGACATCCTGAAGTGCCCTGCTAAAACAGGTTGACCAATGGACTCCTGCTTGCAAATTTCAGCCTGCTAGGGAGGCAACCTCTAAGGGATGGACTTGGGGAGTCACATACCCACAGCGTGTCAAGCCTGGGAAGGGCGGGCAGGGGAGGGCAGCTGCCTGAAACAGACCGGTGCGGGAGCCCACGCAGCCTGCAGCATCGCCAGAGCCCACACCCACCGGGAGGCCACAGGAAAAGGCTTTCCTCTCCCAGAGCTAACAACACTGTAGATAAAAACTCCAGGGAAAAGTAGAAAAAAGCTGTAACGTTGGCTTCTGGCCAATCTTACAGTGTGAGGGAACAAATTCCAATACAAAATTGTTTCAGCTGAGACTATTTGTTAATTTACTTGAAAGCAAGTTGGTGCCAGCACACCACTTATTTTCCTCTCATGCTAAAAATAAAAATTTCCAAACTGAGCTAATTGGGACTCACATCGCACTGGCAAAGTGAATACCTCAGATGAAGAAGGAAAAAGTATGAGAGGGTCATTTTAAAACAAACTTTATTGTTCATATTTTAATTAAAGTGTTTTAAGAATTTAGACTGAACAGTGTTTCTATACCAAGTATTCACTGGTAAGAAGTTCATAAATTTTAGGTGCTCGCTTGAAAAAAGGAGCAAATCAAAGCTGTGAAATGAACATGCAAACTGTTTTTTATCTGGCATTATTCTCTTTTTAAATTCTTCCTTCTTCCACCAATCACACTCAGAACTTGGGACAATACAAAATTCCTCCTTGTTTTATTCATTCTCAATACCATTTTTTTCCACCACACCCTTTTTCTTTGGAGTGAGTATGGATCAAGCCAAAAATAATTTGGCTAAATTCAAACATGGTTGAACTTATCACTGCCCCACTTTAAGAACAGATTTTGAACTCTTTTAATTTCATCTTTCCAGAGTCTAAAATAAGCAAAAGAGCCTTCAATTCACCACAAACATGAACAAGTTTTATAAAGTTTCCCCCAAATCTCTGGAAAAAAAAAGAATCTCTGAATTTTTTCAATCATTTTCTATTATTCAAATGGCCGGAAACAGTATAAAAGCCCTACTTGAATGATAATGGGTTTAATTGGTTTAGAGACCTGGTTTTTCACTTTTAATTTAGATTAAATTAAAATTCTAGCTTTGTCCAAGAAGTGAAAACGAATTTGGCAAATATACCCCAGTGCCCAATTGGCCTGTGAACAATGGGCAATCTGGACACTGAAATCTACATCTGAAAAGTAAGGAATTTGGCCAAGTTGAAAAGTCTGCATGGCAGTCTCCTTCGTCTGTTAAGCTTTAGAAGTACCACGCTCCCTCATTATAATAAATTCTGCCACAAAAAACAGTGCAGCACATTCTTTGAATTTTGCTTTCATTTTCAAGATATGAAGTATATACATATTGTTTTACTTCTGAAAGTGCCATTTCTCCTACAAAAAAAAAAAGAAAGAAATTACCCTGTTACTGAAGGTAAAGCAAAGCAACAAGAAAACCAGGACTCCACTATTGCTTACTTTGCATGCGTTATGCCTCATTAAATGTCTTCTTGCCTGACACTCTGCAAGTTGCTTCCAATGAGTCCATCTGGTCACTAAGTAATGCTTTTAATGACAAAGGCTCCCCAACAGCTCTATTAAAGGCCTGAGTGACACTGAGGAATCCCCATAGGCAATGAGACTATTCTAATCTCCGATGGATGAAGTATTTATCAAAGTAAGGAAACAGATTTGAAGACTAATCAGACGAGGGAAAAAGATGAGAAAGTCATTACCAGACAAAGAAAAGATTATCCATCTTTTTTGACACAAGAAAACCTCGAGGTCATAATTATCATGGAAATTTTATACAATTTCTCAAAAAATGCCTTCAAAATTTTATAATGCAACAGTCCAAGCAAGAAATTCAAAGTTAATTGATTTGGGTCAAAGGTCACTTGTAATAACTAAATTACAGCACAAACTGAAGTTTGGAAAATGGTTAAATTAAACATGGACTAGAGTGAGTTTAAACTGCATAAACCATTTTCCATTTCTAGGGGCTTTCTAGCTACTTGTCAGCCTTCTGAATGTAACACATTTTTCCAAATCTTTTTGCTTCTGAGAACAAAGCTCAGAGGACGTAAGCAGTCTGCTACAGGCCGTCCCTACTCTATTCTGCGTTTCATTTTGGGATAGAGACAAGTTACAATAAACTGATGAAGCTTAAGCTTCAGGGTTCCTTATAAGATCCTGAGAAGGGCCCCAAAATGAGTTCACAACAAGTGTTTTTTTTTTTTTTGCAGGGAAAGATTCACCCTGAGCTAACATCTGTTGCCAATCTTTCTCTTTTTTTCTCTCTCCCAAAAGCCCCAGTGCATGGTTGCATATGCTAGTTGTAAGTCCTTCTAGTTCTTCTATGTGAGCCACTGCCACAGCATGGCAGCTGACAGATGCGTGGTGTGATTCCACAACCGGGAAATGAACCCCGGGCCTCCAAAGCAGTAAGGCCACTGAACTTTAACCACTAGACCATCAGGGCTGGCTCCAGAACAAGTGTTCTCATGGAGGTTACGGAAGAAAGATCTTTCTTTTTCTTTTTCTTAAAGAGAATCCCAAATTGTGTAAGCTTGAGGTCCAATAAAATGTGGATCCCCCTGGAGCTACACCCCACTTCTTATAGCCTTTATCTCATTATCCAACAGCTTCTGGAAATGTCAGGGGGGACAAAGAAAGTAGCATACTCCTCAGAATGCCATCACAGCCACCAGGATTTTGCCTTCCAGATGTGGCCCAGGAAAGACTTCGAGGCATTTCTTATTTCTCAGGTTGAGAGGAGGGCAGAGAAAAGGGGGGTGGAGGCTTGATTATTGCTAAAAGTGATGAAAACATAATCTGGCAACCAAAATTTTCTCATGGGATTGACCAAAAACATTATTCTTAAGTTGAAAATTCGGTATATGTTAATTTAACTCCCCATGGTAAAAGAGTGCACAGTGGGACATGGCTTTTTTTTTTTTTTTTTTACGATTTTTATTTATTTAATTATTGTAAAATATACATAACATAAAATTTGCCATTTTAACCACTGTTAAGTATACAGTTCAGTGGCATTAAGCACATTCACATTGTTGTACAAAACTGAAACTCTATACCCATTAAACAATACCCTGTTCCTCCTTCCCCCCAGCCTCTGGCAACCATCCTTCTACTTTCTGTCTCTACAAGTTTGACTACTCAAGGTACCTCATATAAGTGGAATTATACAGTTTGTATTTGTTGTTTTGTGACTGGCTTATCTCACTTAGCATAACGTCTTCAAGATTCATCCATGTTGCAGTATGTGTCAGAATTTCATTGTTTTTAACAGCAAATAATATTTCATTATTGGTATATATCACATTTTGTTTATCCATTCATCTCTCCATGAACAATAGTGTTGCTTCTGCATTTTGGCTATTGTGAATAATGCTGCTACGAATATGGGTATACAATACCTATTTGAATCCCTGCTTTCCATTATTTGAGATATATACCCAGAAATGAAATTGCTGGATCATATGGTAATTCTATTTTTAATCTTTTGATGAACCACCATACTGTTCCTGACAGCTGCACCATTTTACATTCCCACCAACGATGCACAAAGGTTCTGATTTCTCTACATCTTTGCCAACATTTGTTATTTTCTGGTTTTTGGTTTTGGGGGATTTTTTGGTAATAGCCATCTGATGGGCATGGGTGGTATCTCACTGTGGTTTTGATTTGCATTCCCCTAATGATTAGTGATGTTGAGTATGTATTTACATGCTTACTGGCCATTTGCACATCTTCTTTGGAGAAACATTTTATTGTGTTCCAAGCATCATATTCAATGCTTTACAATACATTGTCTCATTAATTCTCACAACAATGCTATGGACACAATTATTAGACCCTTTCTATGGATTAAAAAACTGAGGTTTGAAATAGGTGAAGTAGTTTGCCCCAAATCACAGAGGTAGGAAATTGATGAGCTGGAATTCAAATCAGCACTGCAGAATTTCAGGAGCCCAAGTTTTAAACCATTAGGTTCTGCTCTCCTAGGGTACCCAATACACAAACACAAGGCCCATGAATGTGACATGCTAAGCAAACAGCAACACTTTAGGGTAAAAAGTATAATGCAGGGGCCTTTTCTGAGCATCTGTTATGGACTGAATGTTTGTGACCCCCCAAATTCATATGTTGAAATTCTAACCCCAATGTGATGGTGTTAGGAGGTGGTGCTTTTGGCCGGTGAATAGGTCATGAGAGTGGAGCCCTCATGAATGGGATTAGTGCCCTTATGAGAGACCCCAGACAGCTCTCTCATCCTTCTGCCATATGAGGACACAGAGGGAAGATGATTGTCTGTGAACCAGGAAGCAGTCCTCACTGCTGGTGCCTTGATCTTGGACTTTGCAGCCTCCAGAACTCTGAGAAATAAATATTTGTTGTTTAAGCCACTTAGTTATGTTATTTTTGTTATAACAGCCCGAACTAACTAAGACATCATCTGCTATGTCTCTTCATCTTGTTCTTTTCAAAAGTTTCTCTAATGAATTTGGTTGTCCCTTGTTTTAAAAAAAAGTATATCCATCCTTGAGCAAATTTCAATATCAAACCCCATATTTATGTAAAATAACAAACTATTATCTACTTTACATCAGGATTTCTAAATGCAGACAGATTTCCTACATCATTTAAAATATGACTCTAATTGCCAGCAGTCATGTGAGTGAGCCTAGAAGCGGATCCTCCCCCAATTGAACTCTGAGATGACAGCAGCCCTCACCAACAGATGGACTGATGACACACCTTGACCAGAGGCTATGCCGGGCCCAGATTCCTGACCTACAGAAGCTGTAAGAGAATAAATGTGTGTTGTTTTAAGCCTCTAAGTGTTGGGGTAACAATAAGTGTTTGTTACACAGCAATAGATAACAAAGACGGTTCTCCTTTTAAAAATTATCTTAACAATGATGAAGATACAATGATGGTATTCCAGTTTGTAAATTTCCACTTTAGACTTTGAAATATTATTTATTATCCAGAAACAAGCATGCTGATGTCCAGTCCTAAGACAGGGAGGGGCAGGAGGCTGTTCTCACCTCTCCCAAGGGGGTCAGGGTGTTGTTTGGTGCTGGCACGACACCTGTCCCTCACCACACCTGAGATGACTCTCCCAGCCTGTTTATGGGGGTTTTTTTTCCTTTTGGTTGTTCTTTTTTACCTCTAGCCTCCCCTTCTAAGTCTATAGTTTTTTAAAAAGCTTCTTGACTCTCAAACAATCAACACCTCCCCATCTCAACCAGCATTACCCACCGAGGGAGACAGCACTGAAAAATACGAAAAAAGGCAGAATACTAATAAGATAATTCTACTCCAGTGCCCCAAGTAAGACAAGAAGGTCTGGGAGCTGGAGAAGATGCGAGGTCAACACACAGACAGAAACTCTACGGGAAGTCTAACAGCCAGCTCTGGTGTACATCATCTTGCGATCTATAAAGTTCTTCATATATATGATCTCCTACGTCCTCTCAACAATCTTTTATTTGTGCTCCCACACCTGATACGTGGTGAAGCTGGGATATGAACTCATGCCTTTGGTCTGACAATATTAAGCATATCACTTCTGGGGCCGGCCCCGTGGCTTAGCGGTTGAGTGCACGCGCTCCGCTGCTGGCAGCCCGGGTTCGGATCCCGGGCGCACACCGACGCACTGCTTCTCCAGCCATGCTGAGGCCGCGTCCCACATACAGCAACTAGAAGGATGTGCAGCTATGACATACAACTATCTACTGGGGCTTTGGGGGGGAAAACAATAAATAAATAAAATTATTTAAAAAAAAAAAAGCATATCACTTCAGAAAAATACTCAATCTGTGCCAGAATGCCTGTATAATCCATCTCTTCTCATTAAACAAATGTCTGTAAAAAGTACTGGTATCTTTCACCATATTTAAGCAACTACATAGTAACGTAGTTTAGAATTAGAATTAAAGGAAGGTCAACTCCAATCTTTGACTGTGGCTACTGAAAACACACTACCCCATCTATCCAGATCTCTAAAAACTCGCAGCAACCCGTACATTCCAATATATCAGAGCCCCCCTCCAGCAGGAAGTTCTTCATAATGTAACCTAAATCCTCTGCCTTGATGTAAGTCCATTTCCTTCTGACCTCTGCTCTATAAACCATATAACCTTCCTCCCCCGATTCAGAACCCTCTCATTTACTCTTCATCTTAAAAGTCTGTTAAGTTTTTCAATCGTAATCATAAGCACCATGAGTTTTTCACACTAGCTTCTTATATTTACTCAATATCTTCAATACTTTGTTGCACAGAGAGAGAAAAAAGGAAAGAAAACATACAAATGGTCAGTGTTTCACTCAGCGTTTTCTCTGCATCCTGCATCCCAAATCCAGCAAGCCTCCAGGGAAGACTGTTGAAGGGAAAGTGGAAAGATGACATTGATTCTGTGTCTCCCTTTTTGCTATCTACTCAAACGCAGGCAGCATTGAGAACAAAGAACCAGTCTCTTTAAGCTCAGGGTTCCCATCTCAGGGACAAGTGAGGGAGGGCAGGCAGGCAGAACCCAGTCCACACAGAACCTGTTGGCAGATGGTGGGTCAGAGGGCACCAGCGTGCTGAAATGCTGCTCATAACAGGTGGGAAATCTGAAGGATGATGGAGCGAGAAAGCTTAACAAAGCTTGGAGCAGCTAGAGAGTTTTCTTAAATTTACTATAATCCTTATTACAGGGGTGTGTTCACTTTGGGAAAATTCGCTGAGCTCCACACTCTGATTTGTGCCCTTTATTCTTCAATAAAAAGGTTTTTAAGTGCTCTTTACTTAGCAAACTCACCAAAAGAGGAAATTCTCCAAATCAAGCTCCCTTTTCTCCTATAACTGAAGAAGGAGATCGCCTCTTTAGTTCCCAAAGGCGAAAATGGAGAAACAAAGAATTCCTTAGGGTCAACTAAGTATTGCAAAACCAGGAGAGAGAACCAAGACCCAGGCAATCACAGCTTCAGATAAAGATGCAGAACAGCAACGGATGCCGAAAAAGTAAGGACTCAGGAAGGAACTCGGAAGAACAGAGTGAAAACTATTCCCCTGACCTACAAACAGTGGGAGAAAAGAGCATTTAGTGGTGGGTGACAGGAGTGGGCTGTGATTTTTCTCAGGACAATAGAGATACAGAAAAATTGTAAAGTCTTAATCATTTGAAAAAGATAACTGCAGAGCTATTTGACTCACAGGAGAGGAAAGATGGTCGTATTCACAATTTACTTAGGACCTACTATATGCTGGATATGCTGCCATGCTCTTCTTATCATTCAAGGCTCACAACTAAATTTGAGGTAGGTATTTTCTTGCCCCCATTTTATGGATGAGAAAATTGAGGCTCAGAAAATTTACTAAAGGGCATACATACAATAAGTAGTTAATGGAGAAAAGATTTGAATTAGATTTAATTCCAAAGACGATGCTCCTCCTAGCACACTACAAAGGGATTGCCAGGGCAGCTTGGAAGAATGTTCTTGGATAGCATAGGAACACTGTTAAGTAACAATTAGATGAGGAGGAATACAAAGAGTTATAGAGAGTCTTGCCCAAGGATGAAGGCAAATCTCCGCTATTAAAGCCCTGAACCTAACAACACATAATTTTAGATTTCCAAACTCTAAGAATTTTAGAGCTAACAAGGACTTTTGTGATAAGGCAGGAAAAAGAGAAAAAAAACAAGAAGTGAATAATATCTTTCAACACAAGACATTTCCCTCCTCCTCCTTTTTTTCACTCAACATTCTGTCAATAAATGTCTGCTGAGTGCCTACTACATGCTAAGTCATCTTTAAAATTCTAATTAATTAGGGGCGGGCCTAGTGGCGTAGTGGTTAAGTTTGTGTGCTCTGCTTTGGCAGCCCGGGGTTCATGGGCTCGGATCCTGGGCACAGACCTACACTACTCATCAAGCCATGCTGTGGTGGCATCCCACATACAAAATGGAGGAAGATGGGCACAGATGTTAGCCCAGAGCTGATCTTCCTCAGCAAAAGGAAGAGGATTGGCAACAGATGTTAGCTCAGGGCCAATCTTCCTCACCAAAAAAAAAAAAAAAATCTAATTATCTCCTTTAACTTTCCACCTAACAGATCTAAATGATGCACACTCTGTAGACAGTTATTTTCTTTCTTCCTTTAACCTGCCCAGATTTACCAAAAAAAAGGATCAATAATTGTTAGTGAAGCATTGAACACAAGCTCTGAGTCCTAGCAAAATTAAAAATTCTAATTATAGAAATTTTCATATTTCAAAAAAAAAAAAAAGATACAAGTTACAACCTTGTTACCATCACAGCCTCCCAAGGGTCATTTACATCAATCAAGCAAGGACTGTGTGTATGATGCTGTCCCAGAATTAATCACAGTCCACTGAGTGGTCATTTGTATTAACAAGATTCATAATGTTTTGATTAAGATATGAGTCTTATGAGGACAAGAACTTTCAGGCTTTTCCAGAGCCCTCTTCTGGGAATGAATCAGGTTTAATTTTCCTAATTAAATAAATAAAAGGGGCTAAATTAAATTCCAAATTGCTTAGACCTTACAGTTCCAGTAATGATGGTCATTATACATACACACAGGAATAAGATAGTATTTGCAAAACCCCAACATTATTCTGAATCTCCTGGACTATTTAAATAACAGGAAGACAGATTTAATGCCAAAAATAAAAAGTTAGCAAAATTAAATTCACATCACTTGCACATCCATCCAGTAAATGAAGAATTAGCGTCTACCATGATTAAACAAGATATAACAATGGATTCATTTCCTCCAAACCGTATATCTGCCTTTTCCTCTTAAGCTGTGACAGCTTCTTTGACCCACGTCAATTTCATTGAAATACAGTTTTAAATTTCCTTAGAGTGGATTTTTTGTGTTAGTTCTTTTTCAGTAGTAATCCTCTAACAATTTAAAAATATTGATTCATAATTCACTAATAAAATATTTTTAAAACTTTACTTTTAAAATAAATAATAAGATGTGTTTATTTATAAAATAATAAGATGCTCATAATAAGAAACATGTACAAAAACATTTACGGCTAACTTAACGGTGAAAACTGAATGCTTTCTACCTAAGACCAGAAACAAGTCAACATTGCCTAGAGGTGTTGGCCAACGTGATATGGCAGGAAAAAGAGGTTAACTAACTAAGCCAAGATTCAAACATGGGACTCTCAGGCTCTCAAGCATACACTCTGAGGCAGGAGCTCCATGAAGAGAAGCAACTCTGAGGCAAAAAGACTTCTTTGATTTTTTGATGTACAGGGTTGCAGGAGTGTAGCAAATATCCAAATGAAGACATCCAGTTGGAAATTAAAAACACTGGACTCAGAACAGAGGTCCCAACCAGAGGTGTATTAACTGGGCCATACTGAGCATGTATAAATGGTAGTTGAAGGCAGGGGCAAAAATATGATTATCCACTGAAGATGACCTGGGATGGCACCCTAGGGAGACATCATCATTTGACAGTGGGAAGAGGAAGGAGAATCCAGAGGGAAGCAGAAAAGAAATGACGAGCAAAGAAAGAAGCCAAAAGAAAAGGGCTCGCTTAGAAGCCAATGGAAGAAGATGCTTCAAGGAGGAGGAAAGAACTATCTCTTGGGCAAAAGTTGTTTTTCTGAGTATACCTCGTATCTGGCACAGTCCTATTTTAACTAAGAAGCTATGCCTTTCTATTCTTAACCCTCTTTGTTCTCCTTAAACCTGAGGAACTATCCTTCCACTCTGGATTTCAGAACCAAAGGGCTATACCAATTATAAGATTTGGGAATATTGTAAAATAAAATGGATATTTTTAAGCCACAGATATGATAGACCACAGATAATGTCACTCAAAAGCATAAGGCTATATTTTATCTTTTTAACTGTTGCCTTGGGGAGAGAAGCCAGCCGCTCTTAGGGAATTAGGTAGTATAAAACTTAGCCCTGGCTCCTGAAAGACCACAGAAGCGGCCCAGTGGTAACAACACAACATGTGGTCTCTTCGGGCTGCATTCAAGTAGGGTTTGGGCAGAGATGCAGAGGTCCTGAGGCCACCCTCCTGCAGTGAATACACATGTACTCAAAAGGGGACCCAGTTGTATTAGCCTATTCCCAATGTCCAGGAAGAGAACCAAAAGAGCTGGGAACAATGAAAATCAAAACCAGTTTGACTCGATGTGTGGTTAAGACACAGCATAACAGTCACAAATGCAAGAGCACCAACATGGCCAACACAGAGAGGAAATTCAAATGAGCTGTGGTCCTGGAATTTCAACTACAATAACTTAACGCATAGCTGTTTCCAACATAAAGACAGAAAATATTAAGGGAGATGATTCATTTATGCGCCAAAAATTCCTTTCGTCTATATACAACACAAATGTTTAAAATAAAAAAATCCCCCGAGTCCCAAAGAAGCACAGAGTGCAGAGATGAAGAAAACAAATTCTAATCCTCCTCAAAAGATTCTCCCTGAATTATTTTGGCAGACGCATCAATTCTCCATTTAATTTTGCTTGTATGGACAAGGATTTAATGATTAATGCCACACATGACATAGATTACTATCAGCATCTGTATTTTCCAAATGTAAACCCACAGAGTGGTCCATTCCATGTACTGCATGGTGAGTGGGTAGTGGCAAAAGGTATAATGTGGGGAAAGATATAAGGTAATCTTTCCAAACTTTAATTCCTGTTCACAGACAAACAGGTTCACACAGGCTTAAGACATGTGTATGTACAAGGAGAAAACACACAGAAACACTGAGGAAAACATTTTGGCAAAATGGCGAAGATTGCCCAACCTAAACATAATTTCCTTTCTCACATCAGTGCAACCTCTCTCCCTGAATGACACAGTTTTTTCCCTCACAGATCTTCTATTCTATCTGCTATAAAGTATATTCTATAAAGTATATTCTATATTCTATAAAGTATACTCTTTACTTTGAGAGGCTCTTCTGTCTTCTCCAGTATTTACAGAAGCAGTGAATTTTCTACCTTGATTAATAGCCCCTGGTCTCACTCTATACATCTTCAAAATATGAATTAAAATAACTTTCATAATCCCTCAAATTAAATATACAATGCGATATTCAGTCTCAGAAATTTTCGTTACTCTTGATTCTACCCCAAAGTAAGCAAAGTGAATGAGATAATTCAAACTAATAATGTTATGTTTTAATCTTTAAGTCTATGACACAGAACTCTCTCCTGATACATTTAGTTCCTTTGATTTAAATATAAATTCTGCAGTTTGTTTAGTTTTAAAGGGCCAGAGAGGCACGATAATGTCCAGATGAACCATCTCTTCATTTTCAAAAACAAACAAAATCTCCTTTGTAATTTGGGGCCGGCCCAGTGGCTTAGAGGTTAAGTGCACACACTCCGCTACTGGCGGCCCGGGTTCGGATCCCGGGCGCGCACCGACACACCGCTTCTCCGGCCATGCTGAGGCCGCGTCCCACATACAGCAACTAGAAAGATGTGCAACTATGACATACAACTATCTACTGGGGCTTTGGGGAAGGAAAAAAAAGGAGGAGGATTGGCAATAGATGTTAGCTCAGAGCCAGTCTTCCTCAGCAAAAAGAGGAGGATTAGCAGGGATGCTAGCTCAGGGCTGATCTTCCTCACAAAAAAAAAAAAATCTCCTTTGTAATTTGAGACAAGCAATTAAAAAAAAAACTGAAGACAGACTATAAAATAGAAAAAAATATTTAAAATATCAGTAAAAGTGACAATCATTTGCAGAGACTCACGTGGATTTGACTTGACTAATTCTACTACACAACCTAACATACACAGATGCACATATGTATTGAGCCTTTTAAAAACAAAGAAATTGACAGAACAACTAAGTAACACCTTTAATCAGATAACTTAATTAACAACGAGAAATACGTATAAATGTGCATTTTCACATTGGAATTTTCAGCACATTGTCAAAGGATTAAATATGTTAGAAGGTGTCATGTGAATACCAATTGTATAGAATTTCATAAACTCTTAGCCATATATGACAAAGAAATAACAATAGTCAGGGAGGACAAAGCCTCGTGGGAAGGCATTTTACCACAACCATGAATGCATTCTTAAATTATTAAATCTCACGGTAATCTATTAAGACATCATTACCATGCCAGAGATTTCCTTACCTATTGTTTTCCAGGTCTTCTAATAAGAGACAGCAGAGCTCTCGATCTAAACAGAGTAAACTCACTAAAATGAGAGAGTTAATCTCATTATCTGGAACCATGGAATCTCCCTGGTTGAGCCATAAACTCAGGACCACACTTTCCAAAAACATTTATAGTGAACAGCATAATCCAAAATCTAATGTCCACCCTTATAGAAAAATAGCTTTCTTCCCAGATTTACAAATTAGTATTATTTCACAGAAGTGAGGGAAAATTAGCTAAAACATCCTTCCACAATCACATGAGGAATCTGATAAAATCTCGGATTGGCAAGCACTCCCAGTAGCATTGAACGCCTAAGCAGGCACTCCCTTAAGCAGTGGGGTGAACGATACCAGGAGCCTTGTGATTTGGAAGCAGGATAAAAGTAGAGATCATCAACTAATTCCTTCTTATAGAGAGTCATGGTCAAATCCTTAGTTAGCCGTCCTTCTCAACCGTAGTCTCTTTAGGGGATGATAGTAACAAAACGTGACCAGCTATTACAAGACTTAAAATCAAGTTCTTACCAACAGAAGGAAGTTCAGTTTTAACTTTAACACCCTAAGTCACTTCCTTGTTTTCTAGGAACAAGGCCCTAAGATTCATCGCAACTTGGCCAGGAGGAATAAAGTGGGTCTCCCCCTCTGCATAAAGTGGATTAATGACATTCAAAGATCTTGCACCAGGGGAGGCGGGATGGAGGATGGCAGGGGGAGAGATGTCACTCTCCTCGTATTCCTGGGTCATCTCTTTACCTGTGTATTATGGTCAATCTCCCAGAGGCTCCTGAAAAACATTACTTTATCAGTTAATCTCTTTCCAAAATGTTCAACTTCTCCCTATTAATCAGGACCTGCTTCACTTCCCATCCTTGATCTTTCATCCCTCGCCAGCTGCCATCTGATCACTCTCCCTCCTTCCTCAAACTGCAATTTTAGAAAGTTATCATAAAATAATATGAACATAATTTCAAGCCCACTTGCTTCTATGGGTAAAAACTATGTAAGTTTCAAAAAACAGCAAATTAGAATGTTATATATAGTTCCTGAGTATAGAAAAAGGTATAGAAAAGCTTACCAATTCATTTCATGAACCCTAATGCAATAAAATCAAGAAACGAGGATGGAATATTGTTCCTACTTTAATGGATGATATGATGCCAACTTAGAAAATCAAAGAGAGTCAACTGAAAACTTGTTGGAATTATTAAGCAAGTTCACTAAGGGGACCATATAATGAATATATAAAATAAGTAGGCTTCTACAGATTAGTAATAACCACTTAAAAATCAAGGGAAAAAATCCTTTTTCCATCACCAGCAAAAATTACTAAATAATGAGCCAGCCATGATGGCCTGGTGGTTAAAGTTCCGTGCACTCCACTTCAGTGGCCCAGGTTCGGTTCCCAGTTGTGGAACCACACCACTCGTCTGTCAGTAGCCATGCTGTGGTGGCAGCTCACACAGAAGAACTAGAAGGACCTACAACTGGAATATACAACTATTACGTACGGGGGCCTTGGGGAGGAAAAAAAAAAGAGGAAAATTGGCAATAGATGTTAGCTCGGGGTGAATCTTTCCTAGCAAAAAAAAAAAAAAACGAAGAAGAAGGAAAAAAATTACTAAATAACTAGAAATAATCTGCAATATCTATATTTAAAAACTATAAAAATTTTACTGAAGGGCATAAAAAAGACCTAGAAAATTCTGAGACATTCTATGTTCCTTGGCAAGAAAATTCAAATCAATAGGAGGCTGATTCTCCTAAGATTACTATACATTCAGTGCAATCTCAAGTAGAGAATAGCCAAGAAAAATATTTTGATAGAAAAAAAAAAGAAGAACAAGGGGGTATTTGCCCTATCAGATAGCAAAATATTCTATCAAATTACGATAATTTTAACAGTTTGCTACCAAACAGAAATATTCAAAGTCTGGAAATAGAAACAAGTTATATGGAGATTTAGAAGATGATAAAGGTGGCATTTCAAGTAAGTAGAGAAAAGATGGGCAATATAACAGCTGATGTGAGAACAACCAAGTTTTTTTCTTTCCCACCCATCGTTTTGCTGCACAGTTTCACCCGTGTGTAAAACCGGCAGGACACCAGGCTTTCCTAAATTACATATGGTGCCAAAGCCAAAAGGCGTGTGTGAGCTTTTTATAGCTTCTCACCGAGTCCCTAACCAAGGGTGAGCCCACACTTGAACCAAGCCAGCATCATAGCCATATGTTTTAACTGTCAAGTTCTCACGGGAGAGCCGAGGCACCATCTCCACACTCCCAGAGGCTGGCACCAGGGCCAAGGGCCACACAGGCTGTCATCTGAGTCACGGATGAGTCAGTCCCTAAAGCCAGCCAGCCGCTGCGTGGATACATCCACCTCCAGCGTGCAGCTTCTTTGTTACAAAAACATTTCTAATCCTCCCTCAGTGTTCTGCAGTGGTCTGTTCCCTTCAGAACAAGACGGTTAACCACAGTGAATTTTGCAAAGAAAAGCAACTGCTTAGCATTAAAACATTCCACCCACATGGTGAGGGGAAAAAAAAAATAAGTGAGAAATGCTCCATTCCCATTGCAAAAGGATGATTCCTAGTGGGAACCTGGGGGAGAACTTGGGGAAAGCATGTCAGAAATGATGCCAAGATCATTTGTATTTGCTGAGGGATAAATAAAGATTTTTATCATTTGAAATTCTGAACATGTCCCGAAGGGGAACACTGTTCCCTTTACATGTGACAGCTTACCCAGCATTTTACGATGTGACAGTTTACCCAGGTCTTAAATATTGCTCTCTTTAGAAGTTCTTTTTCATCTAGTACCTAGCCAAAGCCACATGGCACTTTCAGAAGACACAGCAAAATGCCTGGATATAAGCTTTTTTATGTTTCCACATAGAAATCCAACCTATCATTATCAGAGTTCCAGCAGGGCTGCAAGGCACCTCTGGGCAAGAAAGAACTATAAAAGAAGTCTATTATATTTCTGAGATGGGATTACTGAGAAATGTGTAGACCAGTTGGATGTTCTTAGTTCTCAGAACTGCCAGAAGAGGCTTACTTCCAGCCACTCAACAGTAAAAGGTCCAAGTACTTTTCAGAAGGCTCCAAATGTTTTTCTTCCCTTTCCTCTTTTCTTTGGGACGAGGGGGTAGATGGGAGGAGTGGAGGGAATGTCCTCATATACGTTTGTGTATGTGTAGTGAAAATCAATTTCTTTCTTTCTTTTCTTTTCTTTTTTTTTTTTGGTGAGGAAGATTGGCCCCGAGCTAACATCTGTGCCAATCCTCCTCTATTTTGTATGTGGGATGCTTCCACACCATGGCTTGATGAGCGGTGTGTAGGTCCTCACCTGAGATCCGAAACCGTGAACCCCAGGCTGCCAAAGCAGAGCGCGTGAACTTAACAACTACACCACCAGGCCGGCCCCTGAAAATCAATTTCTAAACGTAATTGACAGGTACTAGTCTAGCTTCAGTGGTCAAAGACATGTATATTTTCAAGGAAATTAATTTTACCTTTGATGAAAAATTATTACAACACGTATGAGTACACATTAAATAAAAAAAAAAATCCTCCTTTTAAAAAAAAGAAAAAACACGTTCTATGAGATGCACAATAACTAAAATGACATTTAATAAAGTACAAGCTGAGTGTCTGAGCACGTCACCCTTTCAGATCTGTCTCTGAATCTATAGGATGAATGATGATGCAGAAGATCTCCAAAGTTCAGCCACCTATAGATATGTCTATGATCCTAATTGTGAAACATATGCATTCCCCACTTCACCACTGCAGGACACAAAAGGGAAAAGAAAGTCAGGGCCATTTGCTTAGTAAAATGAAATCCTGTCTTGGCTCTCCTACAATTTCACTTACTTTTTATAGCTTGGCTTGCAAACGTAGTAATTGCTTTCTTTTTTTAAAGACATGGATTTACACCACATTTAATTTGAGTGTCTCTGTATATAGGTTTGAGTCTACTATAATAGCAAACTCACAAGGTCCCGCCCCTGAGAATCGAAATAGAACAGCAATTTAGGAAGAGGATCTTCTTTTCCGCTAAAGCAAAAATATTAAAGAAATCAAAGGTAACTTGTCCATCGGCCACCAAAAGACAATTCCTCAACCCAGCTTTTATGACACTCTCAGAAAAAAAATGCATGGGGGCCAGCCCAGTGGTGTAGTGGTTAAGTTTGCACGCTCCACTTTGGTGGCCTGGGTTTGCACGTTTGGATCCCGGGCACGAACCTACACACCGCTCATCAAGCCATGCTGTGGCGGCGTCCCACATACAAAATAGAGGAAGATGGGCACGGATGTTAGCTCAGGGACAATCTTCCTCACAAAAAAAAAAAAAAAAAAAAAAGAATTGCACAATTTCTTTCAGGAAATATGTAGTCTGACAATTCTATGAGATTAAAAAAATTAGATCATATTGTTTCATTTCTGCTAGCTCTTACAATCTCTGGTTCAGATATTGGTACTCAAATCTTACAGTTAGAAAAGCAGTTATTCTAGATTGCTTTCAATTCTCATAAAGCAGATTTAAAATTCACTTTTGTTCTCCAATTCCTTACCTCTTACCAGAGAGAAGTGGCAATAAGTACTTTTCCCAGAATCATGAAGTTGTGGAAACAGCATGGTGCAGTGCAAAGAACAAGTGCTTTGGAACGAGACTGGGTCAAAACCCAGTTCTACACCCTTCTCTGAACCTGGGTCCTTCTCTGCAGATTGGGAGGGAATCCATTCTGGAGAGCTGCGGGCTTAAATGAGATGTTGATAGAGTGCCTGGTATCGCTCCTGACACTGGCAAGGTCCTAAAAAGTCAACAAGATGATGATGATGCTGATGAGAAGCAGAGTCTTGGAAATACTTTCTCCAATCCCTTCACTTCTCAGATGAAGAAAAGTGGGGACCAGAGAAATTAACACGCAAACCTGCAGCTCAGTAAGTGGTTAAGCACGGCAATCTAAGGCTTCAGTTAGGACTTCTAAATATAAACAAAAGCACAAAAATATTCATGTTCACAAGGGCTCCACCTCCAAGGAAGCCTAGTTAAGTCTCCTCATTGCTGAGTGTGTACAGAAATAAGAACTTGCCCCACAAGAGAAGGCCTCAAAAGGATGATGGGTAACATCTGCCTTTATCCAGCTTCAAATATCTCTTCATCTCTGCTTGGCCACTTAAGATCATTCACTCACAGCTAATGTCAGGCCAGGATGCCACACAACACATCATGGCTGCAAAAGCAGCAGAGAACATACAGACATATACAATTCCAGCCCACATTAGATCCCGTTCACACAACACGCAGACTTGGACAGAAGTAGCTGAAAAGGATAGAGGTTCGATATGGAAAGACAAACTCTGCTATCACACTGCAAATTTTCATAAGAACCCTTTTGCCCATAGTCATAAAAGCCCCTCGCATTGACCCCTCAACGCTCTGCGTCTTGGCAGAGTTTGGCATCTCGGATTTCGCTTCAAGCTGAGACTTGGCTTAAAGAGAGCCAGATGCCAAGATACAGACAGCATCTATAGCTGAGATTCCCACCCGGCTCAGAGTTTCCTCCAAAGTCCATTTCCTGAAGTGGTCGTAAGTGAATCCAAGTCAAATTCAGACAACTTGAACAAAGAGGAAAGGACTGCAGCTTTCAAAATAAAGTAAATTCATTTGCCAGGAAAAAAAACAGAATGAAAACTGGGTTCCTCCTTCTCTCTCAATGCCCTAGTTTGAAAAACCACTTTTTCAAAACGGAAGCCAGAAAGGAGGAAACCTAAGATGGATATGAAAAGGAATTCACTTTGTGCACATCCACAGCTGCAAAGCCAAAGCCAAACCCCGAACGTGACACAAGCAAGCCCCCGTGATGCTTTACCAAAGGCCATCATCAGTCCTGACATCCACTAACAGGAGCCTATACTTAAGTAATAGCCATACTCTAACTTCAGTAAGCCTTAACTTCTCATAGCTCAAGGGATTTGACAACAATAGACGTTGCGTTGCTTCTGCAAGATTGCCCCAGGCAATTTCCCTACAAGGTGAGAGCTGTACCAACACAACTCAGGCGTCCTGGTTGTTTATGAGTCTCTCGCTGGCGTTAAATCCATCAGAGATGATGCAAATGAGCTCCCCAAGAACTGAACAGACACACGTGTCCACACAGCATGTCCAGCGCTGGAATCACTTTTAAATACGGTAAGCCGTCTACAACTATTGGTAGAGAGCTCAGCACCTCTGTACCTTCCTCCTTGTTTTATTTCATTTCTATTTTCTTCTCAAATGATTTTGCAGAAAATTACCAAGCTTGGAGAGCTACATCAAGACCATCGAGTTCATTTTCCTAAGTTCCTTTGGATCGACCAGACAACAGGGGAACGAAGTAAAAGGAAGAGTTATCAAGTGGGACTCTGCCGATTCTACTAGCTGCTCCTTACACTGACAGCTAAACAATCCTGAGCACCTTTGGGGGAAGCCATGGCAAGGGGTGGGAGATCAGAGATGGGTCTTCATCTGAACCATCTTTGCCAACTCCTGCAGCTCACACAGTACTGATGTGTGTGTTGCGTGATGAACAAATGAATGACCAGACTGCGCTGTAAGAGTGGGGAGACTTGAATTTTCATCCTTTTTTGACCGTGACAAGTTATATGACAAGATACATGGTCAAGTCACTTAACTTATCAGAAACTGTTTCCTTACCTTTTTTTATACCATAGTAGTTGTTTGGTGTTGTTGTTTGGTTTTTCTTTGTAGGGAAAGATTCGCCCTGAGGTAACATCTGTTGCCAATCTTCCTCTTTTTTATTTTTCTCCTCCTCAAAGCCCCACTGCGTGGTTGTATATCCTAGTTGCAAACCGTTCTAGTTCTTTTATGTGAGCCGCCGCCACAGCATGGCAACAGATGGACAGGTGGTGTGGTTCTGCCACAGGGAAGTGAACCCGGGCTGCCAAAGTAGAGCACACCTAACTTTAATCACTAGGCCATCAGGGCTGGCTCTCCTTATCTATTTAAATGAGGCAATTGGATGGATGATATCAAAGGATTCTCATAGTTCTTAGATCCCATAAATTTTCATTATTTTAAGTCTGGTTATACAACCACTTCACACCTATTAGGATAGCTACTATTGTGAACGAAACTGAGACCCCTCTCCCTGGTCTAACAGGTGAATCTAGCAAGTAAGCTCAATAGGCGTCAAGTCAGTACAGAAATTCATGCTGTTCTGTGAAGCAGCCATGCATGTTCATAAGCAAGTGTTAGAACAACCTTGCAACCCCTCGTCTCATTCTAAAGACACCAGCACGATGGATCAGCAACAGCAAGAGATAAAGGGCACCTGGCTCTCACATTTCCCAGCTAAATTTCTTAGAGACTGAGGGAAAAGGTGATGAGGCTGGTCCTTGCCTTCCTCTACACATAGGTAACACCAACATTACAAGCCGTGTCTGACATATACCAAAAGTTCTTGTTATCCTTGAAGCATATGACTATGAGATGTGTAAGCCCTTTCCTGCACAGACACTGCTTTGTTAAAAGGTATATAAACTGTACTCATGGGCTGGCCCCACGGCACAGAGGTTAAGTCCAGTGCTCTCCACTTCAGCAGCCCAGGATCGTGGGTTTGGATCCTGGGCGTGGACCTACACCACTGGTCAAGCCACACTGGCGGCGACCCACATACAAAAAAAAATAGAGGAATATTGGCACAGATGTTAGCTCAGAGTGAATTTTCCTCACCAAACAAACAAACAAACAAAAAACAACCATACTCAGATCTGTAGACCTCAGAGCAGTTCCTCAGAATACTCTGTTGGACTGTTTCCCAGGATTTGACTTTCTCACCTTGATTATCAAGTAAGCTCTTTTAATTAACCTTTACCTAGACTCTTTATTTCAGTTGACATTATTAAAAAAAAACAAAACAGAAAATAAGAAGTGTTGGTGAGATTGTAAAGAAACTGGAACCCTAGTATGTCAATTATATTTCAATAAAAAAAGAAAAGAAATTGGAACCCTTGTGCACCATTGGTGGGAATGTAAAATGGTATAGCCACTGTGGAAAATACGGTGATTCCTCAAAAAATTAAAAATAGAATTACCATATGATCCAGCAATTCCACTTCCGGGTATATATCCAAAAGAAATGAAAGCACTGCCTCGAAGAGATATGTACACCCGTGTTCTCAGCAGCATCAATCACAACAGCCAAAGGTGAAAAAATCCAGGTGTCCATGTATGGATGAAGGAATAAACAAGATGTGGCATATATACACAATGGAATATTATCCAGCCTTAAAAAGGAAGGAAATTCTGACACATGTTACAACACGGATGAATCTTGAGGATATCACGCTAAGTGAAATGAGCCAGTCACAAAAAGACAAATACTGTATGATTATACTTAAATGAGGTACCTAGAGTAATCAAATTCACAGAGACAGAAAGTAGAATGGTGGTTATCAGCAGCTAGAGGGAAGGAGGAATGGGGAGTTACTGTCTAACGGGTACAGAGTTTCAGCTTTGTAAAATGAAATGAGTTCTGGAGATGGATGGTGGTGACGGTTGCACAACAATGTGAACGTGCTTAACACCAGTGAACTGTGCACCTCATAATGGCTTAAATGGGAAATTTTATGTTATGTATACTTTGCCACAATTAAATTTTTAAGTTAAAAAAAATGATGATGCTCATGGTACATAAATTATACCTCAATATGCCTGATTTTAAAATAAAAATATTTTCAAAAGTTACCTTGGCAGTTAGCCTTTCATTCTTCAAACCAACAAATATTTATCAGTCACCCACTGATCTGCAGCTGATTTCCATGGCTTCTTCAGAGCTCCTCTGGCAGGGACAGGGAACACCCTTGCACTCCCACTCTTTGGAAAGTGTCAAGGAAGGTGAGGAGTTTGAGCAAGGCTGCACAGCTGGAAGTAGTGTAGCCAGCAAGGAGGACCGAATGGCCTCCAGGGCCATGTTCGCTGCCTTTCCTAATCTGCCCCCTCACTCTGCACATGAGGAAGCAGAGCTTCAGAAAGGTCAAGTAACTTCCCCGAGACCACACAGCTGGCCAGCAGGCTCCATGGGCAAGAAGTCAGGTCAACCGGCTATCAGTCTAGTGTTCTTTCCAACACACCACAAAAAACCATATTTGGGGAGAAAAGGTACCTCTGAGGTCCCAGTGGAATTTCCAAGTCCACCTCCACCATTTTCCACCTTCTCCCCATAAGAGACTTTCATTTAATCATTCATTTTTAAAATTTAACTTCATTTACTTAATTTTTCATTTCATTTCATTTGTGATTTCATTTTATCATTCATTCAATAAATCATAAGAAATTAATTTTTCTTTAAAAAATATCCTCTGGACACACGTTCTCCCTTACAGCCACCCATTCATTATTCAGTTAGCAGATATTTATTAATCGCCTACTAACTGGGATGCCATTAAGATGTGTTTCTTCAAGGGTTCTCCTAAGCAGAGATGGAGGGATCCTCAACACTGCCACTATTTGGAATTATCACAAAGCAATCAAACAAAAATACCATCAGAACATCACCAAGGGCCAAAATGCATGGTACCATCAATAAGTTTTCCAGTGGTCAAGAGAAGAAACACCATGTAAATTCACTGTCAGCTTTCACTCATGGTCTCAACATTCTAAACAAAATTCCCCAGGTCTAGAAGGGACCTGGCATGTATTGAACATTTACTGAGCACAGGACCAGGGCTTCTCCTCAAAGCGCTCTTGTAAGTATCAGTATCTCAATTACAAACAAGGACGCTAAGGTGCAAAGAATTACATAACTTGCCCAAGGTCAAACAGCAAAAAAAAAAAGATCATTCTAGATCCAATTCAGGTCTGGCCAATTTCAAATATCATACTTGCCCTAGGATTCAGTGACACCTGAGAAATAGAAAACAGTATTATATGGCTAATTTGAATTTTGAAGTGCATTTTGCTAAGACCAGAGGAGATGCAAATATATCATCCATTTATTCATTCAACAAACATTTGAGCTCCTGTCAGGGACAGAACCCAGTACTAGAGACATTGCCAGAAGCCAAGAAAAAACTACACATATTTTATCAGTCTTGCTTTCCAGGGGATTACAATCTGGTAAAGGCAATGTCAATCTTATCTTCTGGAAAGGGAGATAAGAAATACTTGCAAGCAGATTTCACTAAAGATACAAGCCTGTGACATTCCCAACATAAGCTAGAATAAATGAGAAGACGCAAGACAATATGTGTGTCACAGACAAGAGAAGAGAGACTAATGTCGCCCTTGAAACAAAGATAAGATATGGATAAGAGGATGAGAACTGGGAAGGCATCCAGCAGAGAGAAGCCACACTAACAAAGGACCAGAGCAGTGCTACCTAATAGGAATAAGACGTGAGTCACATATGTAATTTAAATTTTCTAGTAATTATGTTGAAAAAAGTTAAAAAAAGGTGAAATTAATTTTAATATATTTTAACCCAACAGACCCAAAACATTACCATTTTAACATGTAAACAACATAAAAAATTATTAATGAGGTCGTTCGTTTTCTCACGCTGAGTTTTTAAACCTGGTGTGTGTTTTGCACTTCCAGCACATCTCAGGTACACGGGCCACTTGTGGCTAGTGGCTACTGACCTGGACACACAGGTCTACAGGCAAAATGGCTAGGAGTGTTTTTTTTTTCAGGGGCGATGACTAAACTAATTAGGCCAAACCAGAGGTTTCAGGAGAAATCCTAAAGAGAGAGCTTTAAAAGCCAGGCTGAGGGCTGGCCCCATGGCATAGCGATTAGGTTCGTGGCACTCCACTTCAGCAGCCCAGGGTTCATAGGTTTGGAACCTGGGCGCGGACCTACACCACTCATCAGCCATGCTGTGGCAGTGACCCACATACAAAACAGAGCAAGACAGGCCCGGATGTTAGCTCAGGGTGAGTCTCCCTCGCCGAAAAAGAGAAAAACGTCAGGCTGAGTTTGGAGTTCGTCTGTGCAGGGACAAAAGACATCAGTGATGTTCTAGGACAGATAATATGAAGTAAGGTCTTGTATCAAACCCTGAAGCCACTGCTCCAGCCCCAAGATCTCAGACTCTCAGAGACTGCAACTCCCCAGTCCCATTCCATCCGCCTGCCCATCTCCCCCATTGGGCCCGTCCCTCAGCCCTTTCCCAGAGGCCCTTCTGACCTCCCTGGTCTCTCTCCATCATTTTCATGAAGACGTCATTACAAGCTAAAGCTCCTCACCCCCTTAATTTTCATGGATAAGCCTTATTAGTTTCCACTGGAAGTAAATGCCAAAGTCCATCTTTCCACCCCTGCTCCTGGACTGGCCAGTCCCCTGCAGATGCCTTTAAGTGTTACTGAATGGGGGGTGGGGGGGAGACTAGGAATTCTAGTTCTCTACCTTTACCAGCCCTCTCTGCAGCTTCCCACTCTTTCCTGACACGTTATTAATTCTCTAACATCCCCTACAGAGGCTGTTCCAAAATTTTTGCATCTACCTATGTACCCAAAGACACCCTAAAGCCCCATAGTACTCAGGCAAAAGTTCTGCCTTTCGTATTATTTTAAAAACACTATCCCCGGGGCAGGCCTGGTGGCACAGTGCTTAAGTTCTTGCACTCCAATTCAGGGGCCCAGATTCGCGGGTTCGGATCCCAGGCACGGACCTACACCACTCACCAAGCCAAGCTGTGGTGGCGACCCACATACAAAATAGAGGAAGATTGGCAGAGATGTTAGCTCAGGGATAATCTTCCTCACCAAAAAAAAAACAATCTTTCTGACTCTTCAGCTGGCCTGCCTGCCTGCCTCAGAAGACGTGTTCTCACCACCCAGGCCACTCACCTGTGCTCCTCTGAGACCCAGCTGGAAGACGCGTCTACCCCTCTGGGCATCTTCATTCAGCCTCTCCATTTCCAATGTGTATTTCCCTCCTGCACGTCCTAGCTCACCCATATTTCCCCTGCATTGAACAAGCCTTTCCTCGGCCCTGTCACTCTCTCAAACCGCCATTTCATTTTTCTTTTTTGCCACCAAAGATTTTCTCTCAAAATCTCTTTAAAGAAAAATCATTATCTCTACTTTGTCATCACTCCTGACAGCAAGACATGGGGCTTCCTTTCCCAATTGCTCCCTGAAAGGTGTCCAATCCAACGGCCTCTTCTCATTCATTTGCAACCAACACAGAAAAGTTACAAGGAAGAAACTAAAATATCAGTTACATCTCCATACCCTGAGATGCTCACCCGCAACATTCTAGTGACGTCCTTCCCCTAGCTGTTTATGCACACGTACGCACAGAAGGAATTTTCCATGATGTTTTACCTTAGGCATTTTGTAAGCAGTCTTTTTTTATTTACCTCCCGCCCACCTCCTCTCATAGCACCAGCCTCTCTCCTCCCAAGCAGCATTAACATATATATAAGATGGTTTTTTTATCATTTTATGTATACTCTACAAAACCAAGCTCATATTACACGAGATTCTTTGCCTCTTCTTTTCTCATGGGACTCCTTCCAAGTCAAATGGTACAGAAACCCAAGGCATGGCTGGCTGTGCCACATTTCATCCAACCATTCCCCTGTTGAAAGCATCCACTCTGTTTCCAGTTCTTCGCCATTACAAACAATGCTGCAATAGATTTTCTTGTATAAACAAATGACACACAGCTGCTTTTATTTCTGTGGGATGGAGGCCCAGGGGAGGAATTGCTGGGTCAAAGGCTATGTGCATTTTACATCTTAATAGACTCAGCCAGCACTCTTTCCACAGTGGCTATTCCCACCAGCAACGCTGGAAGACTGCCTTTTGCCAGCATTCCTGCCAGCAGGAGGTATTGTCACTTTCCAAACTGTTGCCAGTCTCACAATCTGATACACATAAAGTTTAAAAACCCTCCCTCATCTCCCACGCGCTGCTTCATGGCATTTGGGAAATTAATTGCCTCCTCTGACAGCCTTTTCTGAGCCACCTTCTCTGTCTCCTAAGTCTGATTTTACCTCCCAAACGAAGCAGATAACAAGGCTGTGCCCCTGGCCTTTCCTCCTCTCTCTGCGTGCTCTTCTTTGACAGTGTCATTCTTTCACAGGGTTTTAAGTCGTCACCTCTAGGAGCTGAATCCTAACCTATATATCCAGCCAGGACCTCTCTCTTGAGCTCCAGATTTCTAACTGCTCATGGGACATTTCTCACAGAGCCTGCTGACACCCCAGAAAGCAGTCAGATCAAACCCAAACTCCCCTCGACTTGCTCCGAACCTATCCCTCCCCCAGAGCACTCAGCAGCAGCAGCTCTATCACAGGTGCTCAGGCTCGACCATCCAGTGCCGTATTTGTCTCTTCCCTACACTGTGCCTCCATCTCCAGGCAGTTCCAGGGTCAGGGCAGTTCTTCATCCTCTCCTGTCCGTCAGGTGCAGACTCCCCTCACAGGTCACCAGGACTCCTGCAGCAGCCCAGCGTGCACCCCCAGCTCCAGCACACACCCCCCGACCCTGCCGGTCCAACCCCCCAACACCTCCCCAGTTGCAGATCAATTTGAGCCCAAACATCCTAACCACACTTTCAAGATCCTCCAAGCTCTCTTCCAATCGATCTTTCCAGCCTTGCGACAAACAACCTCCTCATACTCCAAACTCTACATGAGCACGTCAGCCTGCTGTAGCCTCGAGGAGATTCTTTTCTGATAGGAGAAGAATTTGTGGCGAAGGAACAGAAAAGATAAACAGATGCTTACTGGAATTCCCTCTACAGCTCTGGCGCTGCCGAGGAAATGCCTTTCTTTCTTTGCTTTGAATAGGAAAAATACTTGGTAGAAGAAAATGGATAAGTCAATGAACCATATATAATATAAACTGACAAGAAACTACAATAAGTTGTCTGTATATACTCCACAATGGCCAAAAACTAAAGACATAAGAACAGGAAAACCATCCACCACGGTCAAAAGCATCCTACATTTATACTAACAGCAGAGAATCATTTCACAATCACATCTGTCTCATGATAGTTTCATAAATCAGATATTCCTAAATGGCTGGCATTAAAATGCAGCAAGAGAGACTTGTTACATTAGAATAGAAAAAATCAGTAGCATGAACTAAACAAAACTTACTACATAAAACTGGGAGACAAAACTCAAAAACTATTTGGCATAATACTTCATCTTTAAACTAGTCATTTGAAAAAGAAACAACAAAAATGACTACTTAATAAACATTTCCGTGTGGCCAATGAGTTGAACTTTGTCCTGAATAATTGAGGAAAGATAATAAAGAAATGAGAGATAAACTCAATGACTTCAAAGAGTACAAATATTGGCTAGAGAGATAAAATATATATCAATGAAATGAGATAAGGAATGAAGAAATATATTTTCAAGGGCAAAGTCAATACAAATGAAATATGAATATGAATAGCAGGAGATTAGTCAAAATAGATTTTCTGCACTGTGGTACATGGAAAAGGTCCCCACATTCTTTTTTTTTTTTTTTTTTCCCCCCCAAAGCCCCAGTAGATAGTTGTATGTCATAGTTGCACATCCTTCTAGTTGCTGTATGTGGGACGCGGTTTCAGCATGGCCGGAGAAGTGGTGCGTCGGTGCGCGCCCGGGATCCGAACCCGGGCCGCCAGCATCGGAGTGTGAGCACTTAACCGCTAAGCCACGAGGCCAGCCCGGTCCCCACATTCTTTGCGTCAAAGCAAACAGAATAATGATCTGCTCCATCTAAGTTGTATTAAAAAAAAAAGCCCACCTAACAGTATCTAACAGTTTACCTAACAGTAAAAGCCCACCTATCTTAAATGTTTTCTAGCCAAGCAATAATGATTCAAATCCAAGTCTCACTCATACTTACTTAGCACTTTGGAAAGACTCTGTGAGCACTGCTCCACAGACTGGGACTCCAGCCTCTTCTGATGGGAACTGTCAACAATCCATCACCCATGCTAATGGCGGGATGCGGTGTCACAGATAATTTAAACAGCTGTCAGAGCTGAGCGGCTCTTCAGAATTCCATATGGCTTGTAAAACGCACATGTGCTCTACACTCTGTGCCCTCTCAAGAAAGAACCAGGAGGAAGAATATGAAGTCAGATAAACTGGGATCCGATCCCAGGGCTATGCCTCAATATCCTCACCTACAGTGTGGATTTCCAACATCCCTTTCATGTAGTAGAGGGGAGCATTCATTTAAAAAGCTATGTGGAAGTACCTAGCCGGTGCCTGACACACAAAGACATTCAGTGAATGTTAGTGGCCATGCCTTTCTTCTCTTCTCCTGAGTGCCTCAACCTCTCAGAGCATGCCATCTCGAAAATACAGAGCTCTCTAAAGCAAAAGAGACAAAACTCTATGCCAAACAGGGAATTTACAGACAATCAAACACATAAATAAACAGAGAAGTACTTTATTTTCTGCTTTCTGCATTACCTATGGCACACTCCTTCAGTAGCACAGACGATCTGAACTAGCTACTGACCTCAAACCCCAGCTGCTCCGCAGGCACCATGAGAGGCATCTGATGCTCAGGGAAAACATGGGGCCTCCAGCCCAGGGCAGAGGCGGCAACAAAGTGTGGGGAGCAAGAAAAGAAGCAAGAGAAAACTCAGGAGCCGAAGCATGCTGTCCACACTAACCAGATGGCAGAAGCTGGGCAAGTCACTTCTCTTACCTCTGTCCTCTGAAGTGAGTCTGGACTAACTTTAAGGTCTCTCCTGGTATTGTGTGTGTGTGTGTGTGTGTGTGTGTGTGTGTGTGCGCGCGTGTGTGCGCGTGTGAGGAAGATCAGCCCTGAGCTAACACCTAATGCCAATCTTCCTCTTTTTGCTGAGGAAGACCGGCCCTGGGCTAACATCCGTGCCCATCTTCCTCTACTTTATATATGGGGTGCCCGCCACAGCATGGCTTGATGAGCGGTGTGTCAGTGCACGCCTGGGATCCGAACCTGAGAACCCCGGGCTGCCAAAGTGGAATGCACGCACTTAACCGCTGTGCCACAGGGCCTGTCCCTCTCCTGGTATTTTATGCTTCAAATAGATCAGGAACTGCAAATGCTGTGGTGTAAGATTGTGTGTGTGTGTGTGTGTGTGTGTGTGTGTGTGATGCCACCACAACAGCATGGCTTGATGAGCGGTATGTAGGTCTGCGCCCGGGATCCGAAGCTGTGGACTCTGAGCCACCAAAGCAGAGTGCTCAAATTTAACCACTATGCCACCAGGCTGGCCCCCGCAGTGTAAGATTTTAAGGTGAGGTGTATATGCGCATGCGTGTGTGAAGTATTTCTGTAATAGCATCCCATTTAATTCTGTAAAATATCATTATGTACATTTATAGAATCGTGACTTTTTTGTGTGTGTGTGAGGAAGATCAGCCCTGAGCTAACATCCGTGCCAATCCTCCTCTTTTTGCTGAGGAAGACCGGCCCTGAGCTAACATCCGTGCCCATCTTCCTCCACTTTACGTGAGACGCCGCCACATCATGGCCTGACAAGCGGTGGGTCAGTGCGCGACGGATCCGAACTCGGGCCACCAGGAGCAGAGCGTGCGCACTTAACCGCTACGCCACGGGGCCGGCCCCTATAGAATCAAGACTTAAAGGGGTTTGGTGAGTGGGTTTGCTTTTGTTTTTAACACACCCCCGCCCCCGCCAGCACAGAGGTAGAAAAAATGCTTTTTGTAAGACTACATTCAATCAAAAGAGGGAAAAAAACAAAATAAGGATTATCTTTCTCTTCCTACTCTGTGAATTTCCTTTTTCTCAGAAAACTCTCATAGTCAAGTACATTTGAGAAATGTGGCCCCAAGGTGAAGCGGTCATAAAATGAAACAGGACGATGTGGAGGGAAGCGGGGTAGAGAGAATCAGGACGGGAACATAAAATGTTTGTAATAAACTGGCCAGAAAGAAAGATGATCTCTTTGAATTTGTGGGCTCTACTCAAACACTATATGTTATTTATTAACTACTCCTTTTTTTCTTTCTATAAAGAAATGCAGTACCGTATCAGCTTTGATATATTTACAATACTTCTCTTGGAGAAAGTCCCGAGTCTACATGTGGTTTTAAAAGAAGGCTCTTCCTGCGTGGAAGCTATCTCAAAAAGCCAAAACACACATTCAGAAAAGCTGAGCCTCTCGTTAACATTTTCCAAGCACACAGTAGCTATGCACCATTTGGTACCCACCAGAATCCCTCCAAAAGTATCAAGAGGCTGCCAACTTCTCTATGCATTTGCAAGAACAATCCTGGAGAAGTGTCTGTCTGCAGAAGAATTCCATTTTTACTGGTATGCCCATCAAAAGTTTACTGTTTTCCCAGGGAGAGAGTTCACTGGTTTTAGTGACTTGGCCAAATATCAAAATAGCTGTAATTAAACGGATTTCTCAGAGCCAGATAAGGTATAAAAACTAGGATGATCCCAAAGGAACTAAAATTATGCTCAGCACATGTTTAAAATATACACTAGCTATAAGGCAAAGCATTGTCAAGCACATCTCTGAGGAGAAAATTAGATCAACATGACCAAAGAAGTATACACTGAGACAAGCCGTTTCACAGTTCAGTACTGAGAGTGACTAATTGTCTACGTTGTTCAAAATAAATATTTCACACCCAATTATTTTAATACAAGAAAAATCTGAGAAGCCACATAATCTCAGTTCAGTTCGTTTGAATTATAAGTTGAGCCACTCATAATGCAGCAGCTGTAGGGTCAGGTCCACGGGGGAGAGCTCCTAATTCAAAAGATAAGACACAGACTGAATGATCACCTGTGGGAAAGTTTCCTAACCAATGTCAATTCCAGAACAACGCTCCCACCCTAACGACAATTACATCTTACAAACTGAGTGGCTACCTGAAATATCTGAGGAATTATTTTTTATGTCATGGAGCACTCACCCAACATGAACAAGGCCTGGAAAGAACTGCTCCTAAAGGTAATTAATTTTTAATCTGCTTCCCAGGCTTAAGAAAATGAACAACCTGTTGATTTATGTATATAGCATTATCTCCCAGATCCCCTAGCACTGAGTGAAGAGAAACTTCACCCAAAACAAAGCTGGTCACCTGTGATTCAAAGGATATGTCTATAACATTGTAAAAGATCTGTTATAATAACACAATTGTAAAACTTGAAAGGTGGCCATGGGACGCCCAGGAGTATATGGCACAGGCTTATACAAACCGTGGGCATTATCCTCACACATATTTTCAGTCACTTAGCATGAACATTAGCGTCCGCATACAGTGTGGAGGGTAGATAAAGCAGCACCGGTTTCCATATGCTTAAGAGCAAAGCAAACATCTGTTCACTTCCAGGAGCATCAGATACCATGTCTGGTACACGAGCTCATGGAACTCTCAGGGACCTCGGCACAGCCCACTGCCCCCAAGAGTTCATCACTTCCCATCGCTGGGTGATGCACAAAATTCGCTCTCAGAGCTCAGTCTTGTCTTTGCTTCAGTCTACCAAACTTTTTCAAAAAATATTTTACTGCTTTCCCCCTCCCCCTCCCCCTCCCACCCCCCATTTTAAAATTCATTCTTGAAGGAGAGGCGGGAAGGAGTAACGAAAGGCAGCAGCACAGACATAAATATTCTAGAAAAGCTCCTCAGGTGATTAAGAAGAACCCTCTCCCCAGACGGAGAACCTCTGCTTTAGCTAGGGCTCGGACCTGTTCTGTGTGTCCTTCAGACATAGTCCAGGATACTGTCTGTCTATCTATGCACCCACCCATCCGCTGCAGGAATATCCATCTATCTACCTGTATCTATATATATATATCCATAGGTATCAAAATATATATCCATTTATATATATAAAACTCTCTCTATATAGATATATCCTTATATAGAGATAAATAGATCCATATATATATGGATATATATCCATATACATTATATATACATATATATGTAAGATATACTTTGCCTTGTAACTTAGTATACCCATATGTGATGATTAATTTTGTCAACTTGGAGGGTGTTTGGGGATGAGATTAACATTTAAACCAGTGAACTTGAGTATGTATGTCTCAGTATGAGTCTTGGTCAAAAAAAAGTCAGAAAGTTACTGTAATAAAAAAAAAAATGTCTATTCCTAGAATTCAAAAAAATTTTTTAAAATTTTAAAAAAAACCTGACCCACTAAACTGCTGTCACTACCTGTAGCTCACAGTTTGAAAAACACTGTTTTATTCAAAAGGCTGCATACTATATACAACGTTGTGCACCTGGATTTCTTCACTTAGTAAGACCACAGAGATTGTTCTGTATTTACAGATATTGAGTTTGTTTCTATTTAGATGTTTTCTTATAAGGAGAGTAAGAGTGAAAATAAGGATTTCAAAAAACCCAGAACAGAGAATCATTGAGTACCAAAGTCAGGTTTAAACTAATTCACAATTTCCCCTAAGGCTGACTTGAGGGCTTCCATCAAGTGGTTGACAAAAGGAACCAAGAGCGGTGGGCAGACGTCCTCTTTCGACATTTGGGACTTATATGATCTTTCATTCCTTTTATTGAGACACTGGTACTGTGGCTCTCCCTCTTACCCATTTTCCAGCAAAGATTCCAGTAAAGATTAGGAAATTCAATTTCAGGCTTGACAATGAGACTTACGAGAACAGGTTAAATTATTTCATTCAATTACACACACCTGCTGAGTGCCAAGGCAGAAAGGCACATCACTGTTACCCAAATCGCCCCCACCCCCCATTTCCCTTCTTACTAGAATTTCCCTATTTCTACCTGAAATGAGCTATAAATCTTTTACGTGACCATGAAAGTCTCAAACTCATCTACTTCCTATCTATTCACATATCCTAAACACAATTCCTTATATTAAAAAGCACAACGTTCAAGTTAAGTCTCCTGGTCAGATTCTTGCAACTCTTTAAGGAACAGTCTACAGTTTCATGAGTAACAGAATCATAGAGAAAGCTACAAATGCAAGAGGCCTTAGAAATCATCTCTTCCACCGGATTCGTTACTACATGAGATTATTCAGAGGCACCTAGGGACTTCCCCCGTCTCCACCCCAGGGAAGGAAGAAAGAGGAAAGGACAGAGCAATCCTTTCATCCTCTACCCCTGCTGTAATTGACATAATTCCAGTGTCTCTCTTGTATTTTGGAGTTTCATACAGACGTAGTTTGGAATAAAAGGCTCCTCTGATTTCAAAGGTTTGAAAACCACTAATATTGTACCATTTCACAGGCAAGAAAACAGAGACCCTGAGAAGCTGAATGGTGTCCATGGATCTACATCTACGTCCCCATTCAGTGCCAACCAGCACTGAACCCCCAGGGCAGCAGTTCTCCAAATGGGGTCCTGGATCAACAGAAGCAGCATCCTCTGGAAACTTCTCAGAAACGAACATTCTCAGGCACATCCCAGCTCTACTGAGTCAGAAACTGTGGGGCTGGGCCCAGCGATCTGTGTTTGAACAAGCCCGCCAGGTGATTCTGATGCCCTAAAGTTTGAGAACCTCTGTTCTGGAACAAGCCCCACTGTTCTTCCCATTTGTCTCTTCCTCTTCCTATTCTAATTCCACTTCCTACTGTAGTACCCATGAAGCAACTGTCCCCAAAATATTGAACCTAACTAGAGACTCATCCACTGAAAAAGTCAAGATATAAGGTATTCAAATACTAGACTGTCAGTGACCAACGATACCAAAAAAAGGCACCAAGGAGACAAAGTAACACAACATGGGAAGATTATTAAACTATGAGCTCCCTCCAGGAAAAGCTAGTTCGAGTACCTGAAAATAAGGAGGAACATAACCATTTCTCACCCCCAGCCGGAAGTGATTAATTTCACCATCCTTCACATTTTGTGAGGTTTGAGGGATGTATCAGTCATCCACATGACCGAAATTGCTGACCTGCAAAATAAACACATAAGAGGCTCTATGCTGTTAGTTGTAAGCCACATCTCAATTTCATGCTCTTTTAACAGATTTCAAGAATGCCAAATGAGAAATTACAAGATGAAGCCTGAACATCTAAAACTGTGACACATTACTGTGAGCATCAACCTATTTGAACCCACTCCTCATTTTTCCCTTTATGAAGTAAAATCTTTTAAACTAGTCCCAGTAAGCATTCATTAGATGAACTTTCATCTTGAAAAGTCAATATATACTAAAATGGAGAGGCTTGCGTGGGGAAGGCATGACATGAGAGAGAAGCTTTTGGCTAATCTCCTAAACTGAATACTGTGAATAGCATGACTGGCTCACAAAGAACATAATCATTGCCGTAGCCTCTGCTCATTTATTTGCTTAAGATTTATTAGTATAAAGAGCTGCACTGCAATGACGATGATTTGATAGGTAAAGCCTTCCTCATCTGAGTAACGGCCCCCTACCCCCATCCCACACAAGCTCCTACACGTTTGCATACACTTGCGAAAGCCTGTGTCATAATTCAATAACAAAGACACAAGACTTGAAAACCAGACTACAGACCACAATTTAAGGGTTATTTCTATTTGACTGCATAGTAAGCTTCCTTTTCTTGGCCTTTCCACTGTCATCACAAGGCTGTAGGTACCTGCCCTTACAATTGAGGGTGCACTGGGGAGCACAGCACACTGCCTTACAAAAAAAATCATTCGTAGCCCCCAAACTACCATCTTTATGGACATATTACTAAACTATTCCATTAGTTTGGATATAACCAAAAACAAAACGTATTTTGAATTTCATAGACATCTGCTTTATAACTATTTTGCTTATGATTAATATAGGTTGATAGACGTTGAAGATGTCAGTTGTTTCTTCTTAAAACAATTATTAACAAAAGCATCCTAGTTATTTATAACATAAGGGCAGGACAAAGCTATGTTTCCTCTTACACAAAATAAAGGGGTGAACTAGATTGGTTCTAGGATTCTATTCAGCTCAAATAATGTATACAGTATCCTCAAACCCCCTACTTACACTTAATTAGGAAAAGGCCTATTTATCTTAGTGCAATTGACAGAATCTGCTTTAACCAAAATAAGTTTCAGTTGTAGGCTCAAGTTGTAGATTCTGTGTAAGGTTGCACACTCCTTTGGGCAGGCTGCTAATACACAAGCTAAGTAGTTGTTATTGCCTTTGCTAATTCCAAAAACTCAGAGGTTCAGTTACCATTGCATAGAAAATCTAAAACATTTCCTGGCTTTTTGGTGCAGTCCTCATAACGAGTCCTTCTAATTTTTAAGCACTAGAGAAAAAAGTCTAGAGTAAAGAACTCTGGGATGTTCTTTACTAGCCTAACTTTGCTTGCCATCACTTTCTTATGATGGAGGAAGTAAAGCGGGTCATTTAACTTTCTTGAAAACATCAAGCTTCTCTTCTGAAAGATGGGTTCATTCAATAATTTCTAAAGTGTTATTCTGGGCTGGCCCTGTGGCATAGTGGCTAAGTTCACACACTCTGCTTTGGTGGCCTGGGGTTCGCAGGTTCAGATCCCAGATGTGGACCTACACACCACTCATCAAGCCGTGCTGTGGCAGCACCCCACATACCAAATAGAGGAAGATTAGCACAGATGTTAGCTCAGGGACAATCTTCCTAAAGCAAAAAGAGGAAGATTGGCAACACACGTTAGCTCAGGGCCAATCTTCCTCACCAAAAAAATTAAAAAAAAAAAACTCAGTAAATTGTTATTGTTCTAAAATGCTTACTAATATCTAATAACTATTAAAATAACATAGCATTATTTGGGACCACATCACTTTGAATATACACATGTGAATAAAAATTCTTATCTAAGTATCACTATTATTTACATGTTTTTTTAAAGTTTGTCATATCTTCAACTGCACACAGAAATATAAACGTACTTTTACATTTTGAAATTATTCAAGAATTTTAATGCACTCTATAAATGTTTAAAGGTTTTCCTGTAGACAACAGAAAAATTACATGATGTGTTTTTATTGTTGATAATAAAATATGTGTGCCCATTCATTTTCACAAGTACCCATTTATTGATTTGCTGAACATTCCAAGCATTAGCTGCCAACTCTGTACATGCCATTTGAGTTTTAGTGAATTTTCTAACTAATGAGATTTATCAAGCAATCAAAATTTAGCTTCCGTGACAGACAGGTTTTCAGAAAATGCCACATTGCAATGACATTCTCTTCCCAACACACACCAAGACTCCAGCTATGTCAACCATCCTTCTGGACTCAATTTCCTCACATATTTAGACTAATGGCCAAGGTAGAATTTATTATTACAGTCAGATTTGGTGACACCTCTAAATTTTTAAAGACAGGTAATTTTAAAATTCCAATTACAGAGAAAGCTGAAACAGAACCGAGCAAAATGCTGCTTGTTGGTATTTCTTAGGAAACTTAATTGAAGGGATAGAAAGGCTTCTTCATGAATAGTTATTACAAACTAGATGTTTCTAAGTAGGTTGAAATTATCCCTACTAGTTTTCACTATTAATATGCTTATAATTAATATATTTAACAAAGCTTTTCTTTAGAGACCAGATGTTGCTTTTTAAAAAGAGTTTCAGTCAAACCACAAATCATGAATCAGTCTGAAATAAGGAAATCTGTACTGCATTTACATGAGGGTAACCTACAAATCTCTTACTCATCTCTGGCAAATTAAGTAACATGGTCAGGTCCTCACAATCCCATACGAGCCACTTCAGATGGGCATCACACCGGGGGAAGACCTGGGAAAAGAGATCTGGGTTCAGGTCTGCACCCTCCCTCTCTAAGCTGAGTGTCCTCAGCAGCAAGTCTCACCTAAAGGGCAGAGTTTCCCAAAATATGATCAGACATGAGCAACACCCAGCACGCTTGATAAAATGCACCCTGGACCTCTAGAATCATCTTCTCAGAGTGAGTTCCAGGAATCTGCATTTTAACAGAATCTCAAAGTGATATTTATGCAAACTTAAGTTTGAGAGCTCCCATCGCTGGCTTTAGCTTCTCTACCTGTTAAGAGAAGGTAACAAGACTTGACCATTATCTCTAATCCCCCTCTGGCTCATCTTCACAACCTGTCATATTAAGACTCAGCAATGCCATCATTTTACCAACATTCTCATAGTAGCTTTACCTTGGATCCAATGTGGCTACTTTGTTCTACATATATTGTACATGGCTACTTTGTTTACATAAATTCCATGCGACTACTTTGTTTACATATATCCTATATGGCTACTCTGGTGACATATATTCTATGTTGCTACTGTTTACATATATTCTGCGTGGCTACTCTGTTTACATATATTCTATACCTTCCAGGCTCTCCATATCTCCACCTTCACTATCTCCATTAAAGCATTGATCTTATTTCAGTTTCTTCCTTGGCCATTCTTCTAGTTCAATACTAAATTCCCCATTCCAGAGGCCCTGAATTCACCATATCCACAGCTCCCAAGATCACAGATAGCAACCTCCTAGCAATGTCTAATTACTCCATCTGGATTTACCAAGACCCAACACGCTCAGCCGCTCTGCCCTCCTTCCTAGTGTTGGGTGATGGTTGCCTGCTATCTAGTCATGTTCAAATGCCGGTGTGCATAACAGCACATAACAGATACATTACTTTTAAATGTTTATAAGTTTTTTCTTTTGCTTTCTTATACTCTATTGCTACACAGAATCATTGAGTTTCATAGCTGAAAGGATCCTTAAAAATCATTTAGTCCAATGTGACTCCCGTGCCCACCAAAGTTACAAATTAAGAAATGGAAACCCAGAGAGAATGTCATGTTTTGTTCAAGATCACACAGCTATTTTTTGACAAAACTACTCAAAACTCAGGGCTTTTCAATCTACCCAAAACCCAGAGTTCCAGACTTCTTTTCAGTATGGAAGGCTGACTGCCTGGATTATTACCTCTGACTGCATAAATACTGAGAACAATTTAACCAAATATATATATAAATATCTTTTAAATACCTTGTTGTTTATCAGAATGGAGAAAAGTGAAGGCACTTACCAGAGTTACAGGTGACCCAAAACATCACAAATAGCAAACTTTATGGAAGGATCACTTTTATATAGTACATAAGGAATCCAGCTGGGAAAGGGGGAAGGACGCAGACACATATGCAACAACCACTGTGCAGGAAATGCAGCCATTTAGAAGATGGACTCCAAGAGGGGTGAAGACAGTGTTACTTTTCAAGAGAAAAGAGATTCTCTGAAAGATCAGGGAGAGCTTCAGAAGGATGACATTTGAGATGAGCCTGGAGGGCTGAGGAAACCAGTGCCCTCCACTTATAACAACAAAATTCCAACATAGAAGAAGAAGGAAAGTGACCAGCGACCAGAGGTTGGATGTGTGGATCCATAATGAATGGATTCAACCCGTGAGATTTCTGATTTCCTTTTAAATCTTGTGTAAAATGAAGTTACTTGCCAACATGATACGCAGCGCACTTCCCAACAAGAAGCTCAACAGACAGTTGTCAAGGGAGACTTATTCCAGATAACTATGGTTTCATAGAATATTTAGGATAATCCAGAGGGAAAGTTCAAAATGGACAAGTTAAATGGGAAAATATTTTGGTTTCTGATTCGGCAGATGTTCCTCAAGGCTTCACACAGTAGGTACTGATCCCAGAAGTTTCTGATGCCACCAACACAAATAACTTAATTCATTTTAATGTAGTCCAGAAGTGTCCTGCCTCAGTTTCTGTTAGTGTGTATAAACGCCCTCTTTTGAAAGTGCAATAAATCCTTTTTAAACCAGCCTCATAGGTTATCCAGAGTGGTGAGGGTAAGTATGATTATTATTCTGCTAACCACCACTTCAGCCTGAGGAGGAAAGTTAATGAGAAGGATTTGATGCCTCAGCTACCAGAAGACAGGGGGAGTCATTAGAGAACAATTTTATTTTCTCCCTGAGGAATCTATGGCCCTCAAATATTTAGGTGACTTGCCAAATGACTACAAGGTATATTCCACACCAGACTCTAGATCTATTAATACCCAGTATAATGACACTGCTGCTTACGATTCCACACTTAGGAAAGACAGAAACTTATTTTTTAGCACTTTATGATTGATAAAGTCCATTTAAAGAGTCAAATATTTGGCAAAGGGTCACTCAACTTCACAATCATGATATTACCTTTAAAAACAATTTCAATTAACACTTCACGCATTCTATCAACCACCATTTAAGAGCATCCACTAACGCACCACACTGGGCCTGGGAGGAATACAAAAATAAAATAAGCCAAGTCCTCCCTGCGTGATGGAGAAATCACCCACAACTAGATATCAGATGATGAATGCAACAGCTGATACAGACCATGCACAAACAAAGCGTCTGGAAGCACAAGAAAGAGTGATTCAGGCTCAGAGGGGAGGCTTCGCTGAGTCTCAATGGACGATGAGGAGGAGTTGGCCAAACAGAGAAGAACCGTGAAAGGGAATGACAGAGGAAACACGTGCGAAGGAATGGAAAAATGAAGGCGGATGGCTGTACTTCGCCACCCCAACCCAGCTCCATCCTGCCGAACATCCTTATTGCACATAATTTGAGATAGCAGAATCACATACTGCTATCTCAAGGGAGGGAGGGAGAGAAGGAAGAAGGAGGGAGAGGTGGGAGGGAGGAAGGAATAGCTAACACTTCTTGAACTCCTTCATTGTGGCAGGCTTAATTCTAAGCAAATTACGCTAATTAATTCCTTAATTTCACAATTCTCGCAAAAATCTTCTATGAGGAAAACACTGTTGTCACCCTCCATTTACAGATGAAAATCTTGAGGCATAGAATGCTCTTTACTAGATAAAAAACCATTTTGATTTTTAAAATAATAATATAATATTGCACTAAAACCCGTCACTTTATTTTTAAGATGCTGGGAATCCTTCCCTTTTACCAGTTTCAGAGAAGATTTGCAAGTTTATTTACTATGCCATTTCCCAAACTACTAATGACAAGAGAATCTCCAAAATTCTACTTTTACATCCTGCTCCCAATGCAAAGGAATCAGTTAGTAATGGGAACTCTTGAAGAATCACATCCAAGAGACACATTCAGAAATCTAACCCTGAATTTAAGAGAAACCTTGTAATCCCACACCAGGCAAACACAACGAAAGCTGCAGCCGAGATTGTGTTACTCAATCTACAAACCTCATAAATGGAAACAAAGCAGACCAGTTTCCAGCTGGATGGATGCCTGTGGAGGAGCGGGCTGGATCCCAGGCCAGAGGGAGTCCAAGGTGGGAAACACATCACACACTCCTGGCGGGGAACGTTCTCGGGGCACCAGCCTATGTCTACTGGCCTTAGTCTGTGGGAGGGCTTCAGACTGAGCACTTCTTGTTCTCTCTTAAAATTAAGCACAACTAACTCATAAAAATAAAAGCTTCCCAATTCTGCATTGTTTTTATTAAAATCTTTGATTCATTTGCAATGATAGACATGCTAACAGTTGGGACAGGACGGAAGAGAGGGAAGAACACGAAATGAGGCAGACCTGGGTCAGATCCAGCTGTGCGACTTCGTAACTGTATGAACTTGGGTAAGAGGCCTCCACACGTCCCCAGCCTTCTCCTTCTGTGTTGCTCAGAGCAGTGAACATCCTTAACCGGATATAATCCCCTCTGTCCTCCACTTTTCTCACTCGCCAAGTCCATTCCACCTAAATCTTTCCCCTCGTCTGTCCTCACTACCCTATTGCTGCTGCCTTTGAGCATCTGCGCTGTTACAATTGATCATCTTTCTGCCAGTCTTTTTTGCCTAAATCCACTCACCACAATCTAAAGAGGGGCTGATCTAAAATGCAAATCACTCCTCTGCCTAAAACTAAAGTGACTGACATTTGTGTCACTTAACGTCACTCGCCCTTCCTCTCTACTTGAAGTAAGTTCTTACTGAAGTTCAGATTAAAGGTACTTAATACATCACAGGGGCTCACTAAACACCTGCTCAATGTCAAGGGGCAGCCGTGTAGGCTTCAGTCTCTTCCTCATTGCACAAAAGCCCTGCTGCTCTCTTCAGAGGAACAGTCCGGACGACGTATACACGGAGCCCAGCACAGTGCCTGGCAGGCACCTCCTGCCACCGATTCTGACTCTCATCTTGCTACTGTTCAGTGCTCCAAAGTCTGCAAGGTGCTTTCGCGCATGTGAGCACATTCGATCCTTCTAACAACCCTGAGACTCAGGAGGTCACATGAAGAAACTGAGGCTGGTGATGTTGAAGGCTGGCAGAATCAAGGCTAGTTTTTGGACAGACCTACTAACTCCAAATCCTGAGTGTTTATACTATGTCTTTCTGTCAGGAGTTCTGGCTTCTTTTATAGAAAACAATTCCTACTCACCTCTTCCATCAAGTTTATCCAATAATTTTTTGTTTTTGCAGGGGAAGAGTCGCCCTAAGCTAACATCTGCTGTGAATCTTCCTCCCGTTTCTTCCTCCCTCCAACCTCCCCCCGGAGCCCCAGTACAGAGTTGTGTATAGTTGTAAGTTCTCCCGGTTCTTTGATGTGAGCCGCCGCCATAGCATGGCCACCGACAGACGAGTGGTGTGGTTCCACACCTGGGAACCAAACCTGAGCCACCGAAGCAGAGCACACCAAACTCTAACCACTAGGCCACCAGCGCTGGCTCTCCAATACTTTTTATTGCATTAAGGAATACAAACACATAGACCAGATTCCACTATAATGGACCCCAAGGGACTTTGGCTTGTGCTTTATCATAAATTACTCTAAATAAGTAAGCTATCAACTCGCTCATTCACTCATTCCTTCATTCAGCAAATATTTATCACAAGACTGCTTTGCACAGGGCATTGTATTAGGTGCTGGGAATCTTCCCTTTCCCCCCAGATACTGAAATTAGTCTATACCTTGGAGGTTTCCCAACAGAAGCCAACGACATAAGATATAGAAGGCTGTTCTCATAAGTACTTGAATAAAAAGGTGAATGAACTAAGAGCCAGGAAATCTGAGAGCTCACCCTGGTCACGCCCCTACATAAGCTCTGTGACCTTGGACAAGTCCCTGGTACTAAGTTTCTTACCCACAAAAGGGAAAATTGGCCCATATTATCTTTAAAGTGATTCTATGCTATGAATTCTAGAGATTCCAGGATTCCTTACAACTGGCAAGTACTTTTGACATTTACAAGTATATGATTTTTATACCACAATTTTAGAAATTTTTGTGAGATGATCCATACATTGATTGTAGCTTGAAAAATATTTCCAGATTGCCCCACGCCTTGTTAGAAGTTTTTAACTACATACAAATTGGGAGCATTTATAAGAATCTTGCAGCCAACTGAGCTTGCAAATTGCCCTGACATGAAAACTGCATTTTTCACGTGTAAATTGTGATCTGAAATGCTAATCTCACTGGAGAACCGAAATAAATCAGACTCAAAGCCTTCTTTTCTCACTTTCTTGTTTAATTCTGGAACATGTCACTTTAGGGTGACTTAAATTCTTGTATATGAAACAGCACTTCAATCCAATTTATTAGTACATGTTAATGTGAGCAAAGTTCTCTACGGCCTTACTTTCAAGATTCCTGCACCCTTATCTCTCTCAGCAAATCGTGATTAGACGTGTAAACCTCAGTGCCTTGAAACGCAGCCACTAAGGAGGCCCACCACGTGTTAGCACACATCTCTGATGCCCACCTGTGCATTCACACTCCCAGATTCTTCCCTGTGATCAAGTAGAAGACATTCATCTAAGGATCACTTGAACAGCCAGACATAAGCTGGAGCAACTGAAACACATTCCTATATATCCACTTCTACGTGAAATCTGCCCCCAAACTCTTGCTTCTTTCTAGAATTCTGTAGAAACGATCTTTTCTTTTCCCACTCAATCAAGGAACCTTAACTGAGTTCCTGCTCTGTCAGTCTCTGTGATGGGTGCTGAGCACAGTAGTGGGGAGGGGCTGAAGCAGGATTGCCACTAGCGCATACTGTGCCTTGGGGTGAATTACAAAAGGTGCCCCCTTCCAGTGGAGAGGAGTGCGCCAGGGTCTTGGCAAGTGGAGTAAAAATTGGATTTCAGCCTCCATTTGCCCATTGGACAGGATGACCTTGTGCAGTGAACAACTTGCACAACTGTACAAGATGACATGTCCAGATACGTAAAAAAAAAAAAAAAAAGTTTTCTAGTAGAAGCATTGACTCCTAGAAAAGAAAGAGCTTAACTGCTTAGAGATAATGAGAAGGAAAGCCTTCTGGAGAAGGCATTTGACTGACACATGAAAGATGTGTGGGTAATCAACAGATGGACAAGTGCAGTAAGAACAGTGTAAGCAGAATGTTCCTTCATTCCGGATAGGAGTCTGGAAACGACAACTTGGAAGTAGCTTGATGGGTCTGGCAGTGTGTGTGTACGTGCATATGTGTAAGGGAGGAGGGGAGAGGAGGCCTGAGAAATAGTAGATGAGACTGGACAGGGAGGCAGGGACCAGACTCTGGAGCATCTTCTAGGGCGTGTTCAGGTGTTGAAACCTGATGCTGAGATCGTTAGGGGCCTGTTTTGCCACTGCAAATAATAAACTCTTTTTCAGTTACACCTTGCCATATTTTTCACATTTGCCAATCACAAAAATCTCTGATACCCTAAAGCAACAAGTCTTTCCCTATAAGCTGAGCGAGTAAAATGTAAGACAAGTTTGCTTTTAGACCTGCACCAGCTTCAATCCTACATTTTTAGAACACAAAACCCATAAAGCATGTCAGGAAATATTTTTAATATTTTAATATTTCTAACATTTAACAAGCTCTATTGGTGATGCTCAAATGATAAGCCCAGTAGCTGACACTTTTTATTCAGAGCCTAGGCCTGAAATATTTATGGCATATGGTCTGCACCTGCGAGGAACTTGGAAGATTTATTTTAAAAACTTTTAGAGACGTTCCGGCTGAAATCTTGAAATCCTGAAAATAATTATGTCAGCGGCGTTTGAGGAACAGGAGGTAGAATGGGTGAATAATCGTCAGAAGAGGACCCCCAGACCTTCACCACATAGTGGATAAAGATCTTATCACGACCCAAGGCCTCCTAGAAGATTACAAGTTCACCAGGCAGCCTCTTGCAGGGCCGCGGCGGAGGAAATGCAGGAAAACCTCTCCAGGAATGGAATTACCTTCAGGGCCAAGCAGCCTCTCCCCTCTCCTTCTCCCCCTAATTAAATCAAGTTACCCTATGTTGCTATTTAAAAAGTAAGAAGAGGCATGGAAGCTTAAGTTTCACCGCTTCTTAAAGATACTTAAAGATACACTACCCCGTGCAATCTTACTCCCGCACCTTTAAAGGCGACGGCTGTCAGCAGTCAATTGGGGGAAGAATGGACTCTTTTCACCCTAAACTGCTTTTGGTAAATATGATCCATTTGGGACACAATGTGTCGGCTTTCCCAGAAACTTGGCACCTCGGCCCCCCTTCCCTCCCCCGAAGCCGGCCCGTCGGGGACGGTCGGGGGACGGCGGTGGCGGGACTTCTCCCCCGTCCCCGATGCCCGAGCGCTGCGCAGGGGCCGCCCGGGGCTGAAAGGGCAGCCGCCGACGCGCCATGTGCGCTCCGGCCCCGGCCCCGGCCCCGCTCCCGGCATCACGACCGCGCGGCCCTGGGCGCGGACCTGCTTACCCGGGAGGCCAGGGCTGGGCAGGGCTGGGGGCGACCAGGGCACCGCGTGGCAGGCTGTTCTGGAAGTGTTTCCCCGCCCGGCCAGGCTGCGCGGGAGAAAATGGACGCGCTGGGGCGCTGCCACCCTGCGCGGGGCTCGTGCCCGGCTCTGCGCTCCGGAGCCGCGCCCCCCGGCTCGGCTCCCGGGGAAGCGGGAGGAGGGCCCGGGAACGAAGCGCAGAGGAGGTGGCCCGGGGGCCGGGCCCGCCCGCGGGGAGGCCGCCGCCGCGGGAGCCGCGCGCTCCGAGCGCCCCGGGCCGGCACCGCGCCGGGGAGGGGAGGGGGAGCGGGGCTCGCCCTGCGCCGCCCGCCCCGCCGCCGCTTACCTCGGGTGGAGCGTCGGGCACTGCGCACGGGCCGCCCCGCCGGCCGCACGGCCCTTGCCGCCCCGCCCGCCGCGCCCCCAGCGCGGGGACGCGGGGCGGCGCCCGGGGCGAGTTGGAGAAGTTGCCGGGGTCACGCAGTCCTCCTGGGGCGCGGGCTGGGAGCCGCCGCGGCCACGGCTGTCCCTGCGCTGCGCGCAGCGCCTGTGGCGCCCGGAGCGGCCGCGCCTTCCTCCGGGGCCGCTCGGCCCGCCTCCCTCCCCGCCCCCGCCGCCCAGCCCACCCCGTCGCTCCCACCCCTCCCCATCCCCCGCGCCGGTGCCCCGCCGCCCGCAGCCGGGCTGGCCCGCGCTCCTGCGCGCTGCTCCCACCGTCCCCTCCTGCGCTTTCTGTGGGACATCCCAACTAACGAAAACCAAGAACTCAGCAAGCATTGAGGCAGCGCCTACCAGGAGCTAGGCGCTCTGCCTGCCATCGCGGATGCGATGAGCGAAGAAGATCCAGTCCCTCCCCCAAAGAGCCAAGAGCGGAGAAGACATTTCCTTGGGTACCACCGAGGACAGGAGCAGGCGGAATCTGAAGGCTCCTGCGGCAGGCAGGAGAAACGACTCATCTCCTTCCCTTCCTGAGAAGAGGAGAGAGATGGAGGTGACACTTGGGTGGAGACTCGAGAGTCCCGGAGAACTGGGACTTTCCAGATGGAGAAGCTGCAGGGTTTACTAGAGAAACCTGAGCATCCAGAGGGCCCAGATGACGGGAAGAGGGAGGACGTTCAGGTAAAGCAGGAGTGAGGACTGTGCTCCTACAGTCGCCGGCCTCGCCTTTACAGAGGCTCTCCGCTGGAGAGGAGAGGGACGAGAAGGAAGATGTAATCTGGGTCCTACAAGACGCAGGTGCCAAGACAGAGATAGATGTGGAAGGATTTTCTTAGAGGAAATGGCTGTGGGATTAAATAGGAAGGGATGGGAGTGAGCCAGGCTTTATGCAAATCTGACCCCAGTGAGGAGAGAGGGAAGCAAGCATTCTAAGCTCCCTGCAGAATAAGAAAGGTCATTGGTGAGTCCTACATCCAAAGTGACCCATCATGGGCTCCCAGTTCTCCTTGGAACCCACCTGCCTTAGTACCCATGTCTCTACCAGTCATGGGCTGGGAGCAGCCAGGTGGGAAGTGTGGCCTGGGGCACAAACCCAGAGGTGAATTTCAGAGCACAGCAGCCCTTGGTCAGGTAAGCTCCAAGATAGTTGAAGATCTGCGAGGAATATTCTCATAGCTGCAGACGTTCTAAAAGACAAATGGAATCATTTTCCCACACACTCCCAGAGTTTTTAAATGAAGCCCCAAGGCTTTGCTGTGATCAGACAGACCCCGCTCTCCACCTCTGACCGCCACAGGCTCTGTCCACACTGAGCTGGCGACTGACCCCTTCACATTACATCGGCTCTCCCTGGTCCTGTCTCTACACCTGTGCACATGTGGCTCTGCCTGGGGAAAATGTGCCCCCCCGCCCCGATTCCACTCACTCTTTAACATTCAACTCAAGCATCACCTTCTGTAAGGAGATTCTGCCCTCTTAGCACATTACTTGTTTCTGCCACAGACCTACCAGACCGGGATATTTTTGAATGTTTTTTTTTCCCTTTGCTTCTTGTATTGCATGTTTTCACACTGTTTTAAATGTGTTTTATTTCTGATTATACAAGTAATATGTTCATTGCACATACTTGGAAAAATACATATAACCCAAATGTCTCCAACTCCCCTAGTCTTCTAGAGACAACTTCCCTTGATAGCCAAGTACTCAGAGTCTGAGCCCTATCCCATGTGTATCAGTCTAGGTCCAATCAGGAGACAGAAACCACACAGCAATTAAACAGTGAAAGTTTAATATAAAGAATTATTAACTACAACAGGATTTGGAGCAATGAGGGATTGACTAGTAGGAAGTAAAGAAAATAGGAATAAGAGATTTAAGGAGCAGCCATTACCCTTAGAGCACCCAAGGAGGAGCCTCCTCCTTCCAGGAGCTGATACCCAGACTCTGTTGGGGAGAGTATGGCCGTGGCTCACTAAGTGGCAGAGAAGTCACTGTGCTATCATGCCAGTGGGGTGCTGCTGGCTGCCTTGCACTGCAGGATCCTGGCACTGGAGACACCACCCAGAATGCAGGAGCCAGCCGAGCAAGAGCAAAGCAACCAGCAAGCAGAACTCTGTCCTCCTGCAGTGTCTCCCCACCCCCTCTACTGACAAGGCTTAATAACAAGCCAGCTGGCAAAGGAAATGGTATAAAGGGCCCAGATCCATTTTTACAGAGAAGGCAAAAAGGATGGATGTGGAGCTGACAGGCAGTGAGTTGATAAGCGGCACACCATGTAACCTCATGAAGTCCAGGCAGTGTCCGGAAATATGCCTGCACATTCCAGACTAATACTCTCATTTCTACAATGCTCTCCCTGCTGGCTCTTGTCACCTCAGCTGGCCTTTGTTCCTGACTGCCACTCCCTCTGCTGCAAGTTGTCTCTTTGCATTCCCCCCCCCCCCCCCCCCCCCCCCCCCCCGATAGCTTTGCCCCCAGGGGAGGCAAAGACTCCTCCTCTCCTAGTTCCTCCCAGCACAGCTATGATCAAGCTGTGAGGGTCAACAAAATTTAACAGACAGGGGGCCGGCCCAGTGGTGTAGTGGTTAAGTTTGTGTGTGCTGCTTCAGTGGCCCAGAGTTCACAGTTTCGTATCCCGGGCACGGACCTACACATTGCTCGTCAAGCCATGCTGTGGCGGCATCCCACATACAAAACAGAGGAAGATTGGCATAGGTGTTAGCTCAGGGACAATCTTCCTCAAGCAAAAAGAGGCAGACTGGCAACAGATGTTAGCTCAGGGCCACTTTTCCTCACACACACACACACACACACAAAATTAACAGACAGCTTGGGGAAACAGAAGGGAATTACAGAAGGGAAAAGAAAATAGTTAAAACTAAATAATGGTCCCAAAGATGTGAAACCATCAACAAGGCTCCCTGCAGGGCATCTCTCTCCTTAGCTCGAGCCCCGTAGAGGGAACCAGCTTGTGCCCTCCACCAGAGTCCAGGCTGTAATGCCATCAGGCCTAGCAGAGAGAAAAAAGACCCCCCCAAAGCTTAGTCCCACTCCAATAAATAAAAAATAATCCGCAGACATGCAGCTCTGTCCACAGTAAAAATGAACATTCATGTTATGTTAGGAAGAGAAATTCAGCCCCCCAATTCCTAAATTCACTCATTTATTAATGCATTTATGGAGTGTCCACTCAGCACCTGGCCCTGTCCTAGCCCATAGGGATGTAATCTGTGACTGTGACAATCTGAGGGAGATGGATAGTAAACAGATAATTTTACAAATAGTTCTTTCCTATGTCTCTGCTAAAGATGCAGAGCACATGATAATGCGAGATAACATAGCTCTAACGGATTAGAGAGGGCCCCCTGCGGAATGCAACATTTTAGCTGAGCTCTGAAGGATGACTGAGCTGGATGATTCCAGATAAAGAGAATGGTGAATTGAGGCTCTGGGGTGCAAAAGAGCTGGGCCTATCTGAAGGGAAGGGAGTAAGGACAGAGCGACAGGAGATGAGGCCAAAGAAACAAATAAGAGCCAGTCATGCATGCTTTCGCAGGCATGTTAAGAATTTTAGATTTTATCCTTAGAACAATGAGAACCCTCTGAAGGGTTTTCAGCACCAGTCTAGCTGGGCGGTGGAGAATAGACTGGAGGGTATATTTGGGAAAAGTTTGGGGGAATATATGAGGCTAGTGTTCAGAACAGAGGCTGGCCCTGGAGATGGAGATGGAGAAATAACTGGCATGTAGAAAGAATGGATAGCCAGGGGTACGGCTGAAATGCCCAAGGTCAAGTTTGTAGACTGAGAAGAGACAGACCTCTCACAAGATAGGAGGAGAGAACCGAGAAGAAAGAGCTGGATCATCTTCATTATAAAGCAGGATGGGCTTCCCTGTAGAATCACCAAAGAACCAATTAAAGCAAATCTACTCCCCAAGATAAATTCAAATTTCCACTCCTGACAAAGACAAGAACAGCATGAAGGTTTAAGAAAGGCAGCCCCATGGAGCCAGCCCAGTGGCGTAGTGGTTGGGTTCGTGCACTCCACTTTGGTGGCCCAGGGTTCGTGGGTTCAGATTCCAGGCGCAGACCTACATACTGCTCATCAAGCCATGCTGTGGCGGCGCCCCACATACAAAATAGAGGAAGACTGGCACAGGTGTTAGCTCAGGGCCAATCCCCCTCAGCAAAAAAAAAAGGTAGCCCCACTTTCCTCACCATCCACTCACTTCATAGCCATCAAAACTATTTAGCTACAATATCTTATGATTTTCTAAAAAGTTAATATTAGCTGTAACCCCACTCTCTAGAAATAACCGCTTTTGTCATATTCTCTTGCATGGTCTTCATACTTAACTTACCCAGGTCTAAACCTCTTGAAGTAAAGGATCACGCCCAATTCATCTTATCCCTAGGAACTTAGTACATTTTCTGGCACATAGAAGGTGCCTAGTAATGTTTGCAGAATTGAATTTTGTTTCCAAAGTCTTTCCAGGACTGTGCAGTATTTCGTTGAACCTTTTGGTAGCAGGACACTGAGCCAATGAGTTCAACAAAAAAGTTATCCTTCCTGAGTTCTACATCAAAAAGAGCTGTCTTAAAACATCTTTCTTGCTTTTGGAAGATTCTTTTTTTTTTTTTTTGAGTTGTGGCTTTTTGCTCTCTTTTCTCTCCTTCTGAGCACCTGAGGGGAGACAGTTTTCCTGCCATGTAAACTATCTGCCTCAGCCTGGGCCCCACCAGCTACAGAAATGACATTACACACACACACACACACACACACACACACAATGGCAATACCAGTCGAGAATAACTGCATTTAATACCCATCTCTGTGGGGCTCAAATACAGTTTCACAGCCTGTTTGTGGGTGCAAATGAGGATTCCAGCAATGGTTACTTCCACTGAATGCTTTTCTATTACTTTACACACATAACGTTACCAGGCTACACGCAGTCTCCCTCCCAGCGCCCAGGACCTAGTCAACAGGCAACGACCGCACTGACTCAAGTCCAGCCATCTCTTCAACACAGGCAACTCTGCCAGTGGGTCAGGCTAATTTTGGAGAAGTTGAGATTTCTGGAAGATAGCCTTTTCAAGGAAAGCCGTGTCTCTCCTTCCTGAAGATCACATGGCCAAAGCCATAGAGTGCTTCCAGCTGTCTGCTCAGGAGCCTGCACGATTCACCTCACTGCATTTTTCGAGCTCCTGAAACAAAGAAGGTAGTAGGCCTGATGACAATTCTGAAAAGCTGCCTTTAACCTGAAAATCTGCATCCACCCTCCGCTGCCTTCAGACCATGTGCACGTATGTATGGTGTGTGGTTGAGAGGTAGAGTCGTGGGGAGTGTGTGCACACCTGTGCACATGAGTGATGGAGCTTTCTTTCTCTTGGATTCATTTGACCAGTTTTTATTCCCACTGACAAGTTACTAGAGCCTAACTTATATATCCTTAAAGAAAAACTAAAAAACACAAGGCTGCCTGGTAGGATTACTACCCCGTGATAAAAGGTCTATATTTGTTTCGAAGATTGCTCGAGATTCCAGATCTAAAAACCTTGTTCAATCCCGCAGAGACTCTCTCTCGGCCAGGGCCAGTACTGTCACTACTCCATCTCTGGGCTGGAAAGCATCTCCAGGCATCTCCAAAGGGGAGACAGAGTCCTCGGTGCTCCCTGGGAAGCGTGCCACCTTAAATTTGTGACTTTTGAGTGGAGCAGCCCAAGTTGCTGCTGCAATAGTCTGGCTCCTGTGTAACCCATAGTGACATAGTGAAAGAATTTTAATCTTGGACCTCACTCACAAAAGATATATCTTTGGGGCCAGCCCAGTGGCATAGTGGTTAAGTTCGCGCACTCCGCTTCGGCGGCCTGGGGTTCACGGGTTTGGATCCCAGGCTTGGACCTACACACCGCTCATCAAGCCATGCTGTGGCAGCATCCCACGTACAAAATAGAGGAAGATTGGCACAGATGTTAGCTCAAGGCCACTCTTCCTCAAGCAAAAAAAAAAAAAAAAGATATATCCTTAAAATAATTGCCTGTGACATTGATTGTTCTAAATTGATAAAACTGATGGGTTTTTGTTGTTGTTGTTGTTGTGTTTTCTGAGGAAGACTAGCCCTGAGCTAACAACCAATGCCAATCCTCCTCTTTTTTGCTGAGGAAGATTGGCCCTGGGCTAACATCCGTGCCCTTCTTCCTCTACTTTATATGAGACATCGCCACAGCACAGCTTGACAAGCAGTGCATCAGTGTGCGCCCGGGATCCAAACCAGTGAACCCCAGGCCACCGAAGCAGAGTGCACATACTTAACAGCTGCACCACCGGACCAGCCCCAAAACTGATGTTATTTTAAGTTTGCTTCATTTTTCATAATTTATAAATAGTCTGATAAACATATCTGCAAATGTAAAAGGTGATATTTTCTGAATCAAAATAAAATACCTATTATAATGCTATCTACCTTAACGACGTCCAATCAACTCTTGCTCACCAGCTGGTTGTAGGGCCAGCATTTATTTTCACTGGAGCCCTCAGCATAGGAAATGTGTTTGCTGAACCCATAAACGTGCTGTGAAATGCAAAACCTACAAAATACGAGCTCGCCTTTTCTCTCAAGTTTCCCTTTATGGCCTCAAATTCCACTTTTTCAGTTCCCTCCTCCCATAAAACTTGCTCTTGGACGTGGTCGCTGCTTCTCTGGTTGGACTCTTGCTGAATTCCTTCTCCTTCCTCCCAAACCTATTCGTTATGTTCAGTCATTTCCCCTCTGCCCTCAACAGCACAGTCTTCCCAACTCTCTGTTATATAAGTGCTGGGCTTGTTATTCTTGAAAGTGTTGGAGTTTGGGGTTTGGATGTCAAGTTCTAAGTGGGTAGGAAGGGAGGAAAAACAGATATACTTCTGCTTGCTGACAAAGATAACTTAAGCCACGTTGGAAGTTGAGGATTGTTGGCATAGAGCCATCTGGTGTGCGGACAAGACCTTTGGAAGGGAAGTGATTTTTTAAAATTAAACTACCTAGAGAATGGATGTCTGACAGAGTATTCGACCTAGCAGCTTTCTCCTTGTAAGCAGAGCTATGCAATTCATTTATGTGCACCAGTGTGTAGTTGAGTAGGTACATATTAACCATTAGGTACCTCCTCAAAAAGTTATAATTTAGTGATAAGATATAATTTGGGAGTTTTAGTTTCAAAGCTGGGGTATTAAATGAGCTAAAACCTGACCTTGAGCTCAGATTTATTTGCTTGCCAATTTCTTCTTAGTCCAATTATATCTCAAAAGAAAGAAAAATGAAGTCTTAGGGTATTCTATAACAATTATAGTAAATAGTCATCAAATGTGTCATATACATCACATTTTTATTATATATGAAATAAACATATTTGTATGTCGATACATGTAGACCTAACCCTAATTCTTTCAACAGCCTTACAGTATTGCATTTTTTTTCTTAAGGGAATTTACAAACTTTAGTGATAGAATGGAGAAATGATGTCAGGGTCATGCAGAAAAAAAATCTGCTTTTTAAATTTTGCGTCTAGGGCCGGCCCCATGGCTTAGCGGTTAAGCGCATGCGCTCTCCTACTGGTGGCCCGGGTTCGGATCCCGGGCGCACACCGATACACCGCTTGTCCGGCCATGCTGAGGCCACGTCCCACATACAGCAACTAGAAGGATGTACAACTATGACGTACAACTATCTACTGGGACTTTGGGGGGGAAAAAAAGGAGGAGGATTGGCAATAGATGTTAGCTCAGGGCCCCTCTTCCTCAGCAAAAAGAGGAGGATTGACATGGATGTTAGCTCAGGGCTGATCTTCCTCACAAAAAAAAAAAAACCTTGAATGTGTGACTACTGTTTGTTTTTTATCCAAACTTTCTAATTATAAGCTTTAAATAAGCCACAAGCTTTAAAATCCAAACTTCAGGCTTTTAAACTAGATCTAGGACTATACATAACTTTGCCATAAGAGGTTAGATTTGTATCATTGCAATTTAAAGAACAGGTTTCCATAAAAAAAAATTAAAAATTATTTTGACATTAAAATTGTCCCTTCTAGATTATTGTAAAACTACCATCAACATCCCCAAAGTTACGGGATTAATGAAATCTTTCTGCCCACAATTTTTCCCTGCTATTGTGTCTAGAGTTCTTAAACTATTTTTATTTTACCATTTTCTAAAAGGGAAAGAAAGAAAACAGTTTTTGGCTACTCTTGAGGCCTCTGGAATAATCTGCTTCCTTCCTCCCCTCCACCTTCCATCCCCTTCCCAGGAAGGGATGGGGAACTCTGTTTGCCTATTTTATTACTCCATGTCATTGGAATGAGAGTCTTAGCAAGCACACTTTCCCTTGTGGAATTCCCTAATGAAAACAGACAGCTTGGTTTAAACAAGCAGCCCTGAGAACAGGAGACTAAACAGAAGCTCCGTGCAGAGAGCTGCGGGACTTTTTCCTCTCACCTCACAGACTGTCTTTATCCATCATCTGTAAATACATACTCCTAGCCAGCAAGGCCATAATAGAATTTACAAAGCCATTTAGGATCCTTTTAAGTAGGTTGACCCAATTTGTCACATTCGAGATTTCTTTGTTAAAGTACAATTTCCTGTAACAAGAGGATGTTACTCATTTGTGAGGAGTCCTTCCTGGACCTGAAATTTAACTGGGAAATGCACCCACTCCTGATTATTATTATTAATCAGCAGCACTCCTGTCATTACCAGCTCTCGCAGAAACGCTGAGGGCATTCTAAGTTTACCCACTAGAGAAGGAAGTGGGTGGCTGAGAAATCCATCTGCTTTTCACTACGATGAGGTGATGAGTTCTGAGGAAGTACTGAAGGTACTTGGTGTCTCCCCAGCGTTGTCTGGACGGCAAGGTGAATAGAGGGGCAATTGACGGGCGGTGGGGGAGACCTGCTGATAGAACATCTACGAGCTCCTGCTAGAGATAAGTAAATGAGCAAGCAATAAGTCTGAGTCACCCAAGTGGTCCACAGCCTCACAACCCCACCAACCCCCCAGTCTCTTCCCTGCCTACTGCCCCCACTGAAAGTTACATTTTGCTCCTGTTTCATTTCCAATGCAACACTATTTCAAGAGTACAAGAATACTTCCTAGTGGGGGAAGACAAAAAAAAAAAAATCCAAGAGAGTATGATTCCCCGCTGCCCTGACTCCCACCCCCTGGAGGAGTGGCCCTTATCCACATTCACCTTCCCATTTGGATGCCTCCCCAGACTTTCTCCACCTTTGTCCTACTCCCTACCTCAGTCAGAAGATCCGTATTTCCCAAGATGCTCGGAGCCGCCTTTGATCCTCCCGACCTTCACTCCTACAACCATTTGGTCTCCAGTCTTCTTGTTACGTCCTGAAGAGTTTCCAAACCTCTCTTCCTCTCCACCACCATTCCTGTCAGTTCTGCCCAATTGCAGCAAACTCCTGGGAACCCTCTCCCACTTCAGGATCCAGCAAAAATGGCATCTGTCCGTGAACGTCTTCCAGGGTCTGTTGGGTGGAACCCACTCTGTGCTTCTGTAGCATTATGACTATTTGCTCTCTCATGGTTACCCTCTCCCCAACTAGACAGCGGCCCCCGGGAGGGTGGGGGGCGTCATTGTGACTGGCCCAGGACTTGGAACAGCATAGGCACTCCAGGGCTGCCCACTACACGAGCGGGTCATCTGTGTCCTCTGAAGAGCTGCGTTCATCTCTTGCTATGCACACACATTTTGCAATGCTGGGTGATGTGGCGACTGAATGCCTTGCCCCAGAGGCACGAATCTCTTCTCTTTTTTTCTTCTGTCACCATTAGGCTCCTCTGTTACCATGTTTAGCATAACCAGGTTCTGAAAATCTCCTTTTTCCTCTTCTCCCCTTTCATCTGGGAGCTGGCGATTGATAACTCCTCCCGGCTGTCTCGTGTTCATCGGTTTCTTCATCTGGGGGTGGAGATAAGGAATGTTGTCAGAACTCTTCAGAGATGGCAAGGCTTGCCCCACCCTCTCTGCCTCCCAGAAACCGCTGCACGTTAGCAGAGGCTCCTCTTTATTAAAAATCCAATCTCCTTCCTACCTGGACGCAGCCATCACCCCAGACGTGATTACACTAAGAAATGTCTATAAAGCTCTGACCATCATACATTTTCAAGGAAAGTGAATGGAAGTGTTACGGAAGGAGAAGCCTCTGTGTGTGTGTGTGTGTGTGTGTGTGTTCACACACGCTTAGAGAAGACATAAGAGTTAACAGTCCCCGGAGTCAGAATGTCTGGTTAAAATCCTGGCTCCAATTCTCACACTAGCTTTGTGACCTCAGGAAATGACTTAACCCCCAGTGCCTTAGTTTCCTCGTGTGTAAAATGGAGATAATACAATTTACTGATGGAATCGTATGGGGATTAAATGAGTTCATATTTATAAAGCATGCAGAGAGCACTAGCTAAGTGTTATATAAGCTTAAAAACAGGTGCAGGACTTCTTTTATCCTGATGCTCTATTTTACTTTTGTATATTTTCAAATATGAAGAATACATAATAGGTGGCACCGTGTGGGCTCTGCCCAATGTAGGGGGTCTTTATTGCTCTTTGGTGGACTAATACCTGCATTCATATGAATTCATATGGATCAGTCTGTGGAACAACACAGATGATTTTAGCCAAAACCAACACAACATGAAGAAACTCAACTATGTCCTAACCTAGGGAGAGAAAATTCACAGACTGATGATACATTAACATTTACGGAGTGTTTCCTCTGGGCCAAGCCTTGGGCTCCGTGCTTTAGATAATGTATTTCATTTGCATCTTGTAACCTCCTAATGAGGGAGGTAACATTATTACCCCATTTCACAGATGAAGAGCAACCTGCCCGTGGTCACAGAGCTAGCTGACCCAGCGCGGATGGGGAAGACAGGACTCTTCGTTTTATTAATGAACTCCTTTCTATTTTGAAAATACAGTACAAGATTTCCAAGTTAATTGTCATTGTTACTACATGGATAGTCATTAAAGATTGGCTGTTGATGAGGATGATGACCTAGCCCTGGGCCAAACTGGGAAGCTGGCCATGGCCTTCTGTGTTACACCCTCAGTATCTCTTCTAGATCCCAGGATAGAAAAAAACAATAAACAACCGTTGGCTATTGCTAAGAGCTTAAGCTGTTGTTGGCTATTGCTAAGAGCCGGGGATATTTGTGCTTTAATTAGAAAACAGATGACACCTTTGAGAACCAAAGGAATGATGTATGATGATACATAATGGAATCTCAGACACTCTTAGAAGCAATGAGGGCAATTTAATTGAGGAGGCTCCTTGGAGCCCTTCAATCACCCCAACAGATCAAGCTTGATGGTGCACAGTCACATGAGACAATGTTGTAATTGCACTGAGTAACTTCAGCAATTCTCTTCCTGATGAGACCTTGGCCTGAGTTTTTTTTACCACAAAGTACAGATGGTTATAAACTGTACCTATTTCCTCGGTCGGGATAAATTCTAACTCAAGCCAGTTTAGGCTAGCTTAACGAAACTAGAGTCAGAAAAGCAAAAGGCTCCTGACACTTGCCGTGTTGATGGACAGAAGGCAGTTGCCACTGGTGTGGATATAAACCTGGAGAATTCCTGCACGGAGAGAGGCAGATCCACACACTGAGGACACAGGGTCACCTGATCCAAAGGTGACATGAACAGTTACCCGTGAAGAAAACTATAGGCTCAAAGCCTGAGTTTAATATAAAATGTGGGGACAGGTACAGAGATCAAACTGTTCTTCTTTTTCCATAATTGAACTCAGCTTAGCTCACCAGCCCCCAGTTAGTGGTTGTATTCATTTTCTTAAGCTGCCATAACAAATCACCACAAGCTGGGTGGCTTTAAATAACAGAAATTTACTGTCTCATAGTTCTGGAGGCTGGAAGTCTGAAATCAAAGTGTCAACAGGGGCATGAAATCCGTGAAGGCTCTAGGGGAAAACCTGTTCCATGCCTTTCTCTTTGCTTCTGGTGGCTGCCTGTGATCCTTGGCGGTCCTTGACTTATAGACACATCACTCCGATCTCTGCCTCTGTCGTCACGTGGTGTTCTCCCTGTGGGTCTCTGTCTCTGTGTCTCTTCTTTTTTTTTTTTTTTTTGCAGGGAAGGATTCGCCCTGAGCAAACATCTGTTGCCAATCTTTTCTGTCAGTTTTTCTTCTCCCTAAAGCCTCAAGCATAGCTGTATATCCTAGCTGTAAGTCCTTCTAGTTCTTCTATGTGAGCTGCTGCCACAGCATGGCAACTGACAGACAGGTGGTGTGGTTCCATGACCAGCAAACAACCCCGAGCCATGGAACTTTAACCACTAGGCCTTCAGGGCTGGCTCTTTTCTCTTCTCATAAGAACCCAGTCATATTGGATTAGGGCCCTCCCTAATGACCTCATCTGCCTGGACTTGGGCATCAACCTTGGTCTTTATAGCAAATGCTGCCATCACCAGGCACGGCACAGGCTCCCATCAATAAGACTCCATAGAGTATGGCCTTCTTGTCTCCACCTGGAGGCCTCTTCCAGTCTGCTGGGCCATTTCCAGCCTAGCTCTGTGCCTTGCTTCGGGGAAAAAACAGGCTTTGGAAGTCCCCCTCCCATAGCACTTGGGGACCTTGGGTACACAGGATCCGAGAGCTGTCCTCTGGCTCTCAGTCTAGCATTGGCTTTTTCTTTTTTTTTTTTTTCTAGTTCACTGCTCCACTGGATGGGGGCATCTCAAGAGGCCCACAGTCTCCGGGGGATTAACCCAAAGGACACTGTTTTGGGATCCCTGAACTTTTCTCTAGTTTATTTATTTTTTTGCTGAGGAAAATTTGCCCTGAGCTAACATCTGTTGCCAATCTTCTTCTTCTTTTTGTATGTGAGCCCCCACCATAGCATGGCCACTGACAGACGAGTGGTGTAAGTCTGCGCCCAGGAACCAAACCTGGGCCGCTGAAGCAGAGCGTGCCAAGTGTAACCACTAGGCCACTGGGGCTGGCTCTCTAGTTTATTTTATCCCCATCCGACAAGGCCCAAGGGTCAGAGGGCAGAACCCTGCATAGCAAGTGGCTAAACTTTTCTCATCCTCTCCCTATCCCAGCTCCACCCACCTCAGACCCAGCCCAGGAAAGGTATTTTTCATGCTCTGTGTGTGTATTTGGGGGAATAGGGAATTGCCCTTAGGATATCACACATTCTTCTCCATTTTCCTTTGAAATGCCCAAAATAACTAATCTTATGCTTCTGGAGATGGAGGAACAGTTTATATTAGACCAACCCTTCTGATGCAAAAAACTAGCAGGAAATCTGGATTAAATATTAAGTGCACACACACTCGTATGTTTGGAAGTCATTAAAGAGCTACCCAGACGCTGAGGTCTTGGACCAAAATCCCTGAGAAAAAGAAATTTTGGAGGGTGAGCCCAACATTCGTCTTTCTTTTCCCTTGAGGCATTGGCCAACCAATCTAAGCTACCGAGACAGCCAGAGAGAAGATATCTGCACAACTAGATCCCATAAAAGTCTGGCAAATCCATATACATCCAGAATATGTATAGAACTCTAACAATTCAATTAATTAAAAAATCAATCACTACAATTAAAAAATGGGCAAAGTACTGGAACAGTTACTATCCAAAAGAAGATACCCAAATTAATAAAACATGCAAAAAGACGCTCGACCTCTGTCATCAGGGAAATAAAAACTAAGACTATCAAGAGATCCCACTACCTACCTTCCTATGGCTAAAACTAAAAAGGCGATAATCTCAAGTGTCAGCAAGGATGTGTGTAAGCCTCATAAATTGCTGGTGGGAGTGTAAATTCATGCAATCACTTTGGAAAAACTTTTTGATGATAACTACAAAAATGGAATAGACGCATACTCTATGACCCAGTCGTTCTACTCCAGGGGATGTACCCAACAAAAATGCACCTAAATGGAGGCTGGCCCCGTGGCATAGCAGTTAAGTGTGAACGCTCCGCCACTGGTGGCCCGGGTTCGGATCCCGGGTGCTCATGGATGCACTGCTTGTCAGGCCATGCTGTGGCGGCGTCCCATATAAAGTGGAAGAAGATGGGCACAGATGTTGGCCCAGGGTGGGTCTTCCTCAGCAAAAAGAGGAGGATTGGCATGGATGTTGGCTCAGGGCTGATCTTCCTCACACACACAAAAAAAATGCACCTAAATGTGCACAGTGTAGGTACAAGAACGTTTATCGCATCATTACTTATAATAGCTCAAACAAGGGACAACCCAAATGTCCCTCAACAATAGAATGGATAAATAGAGTGTGGTATACTCATATTGTGGAATACAATACAGCATAGTAAAAGAATCAACTCCCGTATGAATCTTACAAATATGATGTTGGGAGAAAGAAGCTGGACGTAAATTAATAGGTACTAGGTGGTTCTATTTAGATCAAGTTCAAAAATAGGTGCAACTAATCAATGCTGTAGGAGTCAGGATAGTGGTTGCCTTTGGTGACAATGAGAGGGCACAGGGAAGGGAGGTGTTCTGTAATGTTCTATTTCTTGAACTGGACCGTGGTTACACAGGTGTGTCCATTTGAGTAAATCCACAGATCTATACCTTATGACCAGTGCATTTTTCTGTTTTTATGTAATTTTAATAAAAATATTATTAAAAATAACATTTCTCACACAGACTCTTGACATCGAAAGTTAGAGCTATCAATTTAGTGCATCTAGTCTTTGTGTAAAATAGGATACAAACATCATTAAGACTGGAATTGCTTTTTAGGTCCAATGATTAGACTGGTTAATATTTGCCTTCAGGCAAGGTCTCTTCATGTTGATCACCTTTAAATTGAAGGTCTTGAGGTGAGATTCATAAATCACCCCACGTTCTTGAGCTCACCTCCAGATTCTGCTTGTTTCAATTCGGTATGAATCTTCTCTAATTCCTACTAGAGTCAATCAACAAAGGAAGTATTCTTTTCTTCAACTTGGAGAACACCAAGACAGCAGATTCCTCTTCAGGGTTTTGCTCGAGGCTGAGGGCCATCAGCCCCAGATCTGACCCCTCCAGCCAACTTGATCTTTCCTTCTCTCAACCTTATTTTCCTTTGTACCCCCCAGTTGCCCCTGGGAACCCCCTGGTGTTGTCAGCTGCTATTTAACACTGCACCCCATCTTGGCAACATGGACTGTAGAGTTCTGAAAGGCAGGGACTGTGCCTCACACTCCTGTTTAAATGCCGTGGCCTTGGCATGGTATCTCGAGCCAAGTCATTGCTCAGAAATATTTGCCATCAGGTGGAAAATAACACGTTTTTCCATCTAGGCCTCCTGAGGGGCTGAGGATGGGGAAGAAAGGTTAGTTTAATCTTTTTTATATGAGAGCCCCTGAGGGGCTGAGGTTAGTTTAATCTTTTTAATATGAGAACTTGAGTCACTCAAGTGACTCAAGGCTTCATTACACAAACCTATCAGCACATCACACCAACTCTGCGACATGGAAAAGTAGCAGAGCAGGGTGACACTGTGGCAAGGCTGCAGACCCAAAGCAGCTGGGGCCCTGGGCGAAGGACCTCGGGCTTCAGCAGCACCAGCAGAGCTGGGCTGAGAGCAGACACTCCAAACTCCTCCCTGATGAGGAAAGATCTAGGATATCTTGGTTCTACCACGAGTATCATGACTAATGTCAGATGACACTTCTTGGCTGTTACAGAGTGCCAGCCATCATGCTGAGCATGTCACATGTGCCATCTCATTTAATCTTCAATCAACCCATGGAGATAGAAACGTTATTCTCCCTATTTTGCAGATGAAACAATTAAAGCCAAGGGAGGGGAAATAACTTGTCCAAGTTTTCATGGCTAGTAGAAGTAGTTAAGCCAGCATTCAAATCCAAGTCTCCTGACCTTCAAAGCAAGGGCTGAGGAAAATGTGCACATAAAGAACGAGTAAATAGTTAAGGCAGTCTAAGATGTGATAATATGTGCACAAATGTCTACCAGACAGACTGTGATAAGTGACACAGGAAGGGAACAAGCAAAGTTCATTTCTAACTGTGGAAGATTGCACCAGTAGTTAAGGCAAGTGGGGAAATTTCATCTCCATTTTACAATATTATGAAAGTCAGATTGAATTTTCTTCTAGAATGACATGGTAGAGCTAGGCTGAGAGAAGATACTTTCAGAATTCCTTCTTGGAGAGGAAAGACCTTGGATCTAGACATAAATGCAACATAATCTAACAGTTAGAGCTGTCTCTAGGAAGTCCCCTCATGGGCCACACCTCTGTCTGATCTCCCCAGGCACCATGTGCAAGATCCAGAAAAGATCTCTGAGAAGGACAGTGCCCTGGGTGCTCTTAAAGTGCCTCATGGGCCATGGTGTTTTCATGAATATTTACTGCAATATAGATAATGTCCAACATGCAAAGTTCCATCATGCCACTTACCTATTTGAAAGAAAAGCAAAATGGGAAAGACTACTTCATGGGGTATATTATTACATATAGAAAATAGTAGTTTTATTTTTTTATTTTTATTTATTTTATTTATTTATTTATTTATTTTTTTGTGAGGAGGACCAGCCCTGAGCTAACATCCAATGCCAATCCTCCTCTTTTTGCTGAGGAAGACTGGCCCTGGGCTAACATCCATGTCCATCTTCCTCTACTTTATATGGGACGCCGCCACAGTATGGCTTAACAAGCGGTGCGTCGGTGCGCACCCGGGATCCGAACCGGCGAACCCCGGGCCACCGCAGCGGAACGTGCTCACTTAACCGCTTGCGCCACCGGGCTGGCCCCAGTAGTTTTATTTTTAAACAAAAAAATGGCTTCAATGTCATTACCATACGTTTACTGTCATACAGCATTTGTTGAAGTTGCTAGAAGTTGCCCCAATAAACTTCGATATTTATGTTCAGGCATTTATATTCACATTTAGGTGCCATAATTCGCTTAATTTGGTATACATCCCAGCATGGCTCTTGTTTGGGGCTCCAAACTTTAGAGCAATGGCTACAGATTTAGGGCCAGCTTAAAGTACCAAGAATTTGGTAATGGGAGAAACACGAGAAAGACTCCTATTCAAGCAACATTTTCAATTTATTTGTACAGACAACTTTTTCTTGGAAATCTTCTAAGCTTCCAATTCTTGTATTGAGGCCTTTTTTGAAATTCTGGCTCAGGGGTTCCCAACCTGTGAGCTGAAACATTCTTCTACTGCAGCCTTGTCACAAAAAGAGTGTGATACTGAGAGCCAGAGCCATTGCATCTTCCATTTGCTCAAACAGCACATGTTCATTTATTTCTTATTCATCAACTAATAGGTGTGTACTCTGTGCCAGGCACAGCACAAGTCTCTGGAAATATAAAGACATGGTTCCCACCTTAGCGCAAGTTCTAGTCCAGAGTATGGTGAGCCTGAGGCTGATTCCACTCCAGACCATTTTGGGGCCTGGGAGAGGGGCAGCTAAACCTAATACTTAGCATCCTATCACCCAAGAGGAAAGCAAACAAGCCCAGCCCGGAGTTTTGGAGTCTTCTCTTCTCCATCATCCTGGTGGCTTTCAGATGGCTACGGCTTGGCTTGATGCTCTAGTGGTATGTTGGAGTCGCCATTAGAAAAGACAAGGTGATGTTGCAAAATATCACCTTACATCAGAGCCTCAATCAAAGGAAAAACAGGAATTAACATTGCATTTCAGAGCTTAATTCTGCAATACAACCTCCATCATAATACATTTTTCGTGTTTTCTTACTTTATGCATCTTTGTTTTCTGATTATTCCAAAAATATATAGACATTATTTCAATGAAAGGGACAAATGTGGCTGTTGATTCAGTGATTGTGGAAAGATAGTGACAAGGAAATTAGACATTAGGAGAAGAGTATATTCCAGATAATAAGAGGACAAGCAAACAGGCTGCATTTAGCTTCTCTGCTCACATCCTTGCTAGGGAAATAGAGGAGCGTTTGAATATGGTACCATAAAAGTGCTAGTCAATCAGCATTATTTACCATAGCCAAGATATGGAAACAACCTAAGTGTCCATCAATGGATGAATGGATAAGGAAGTTGTGGTGTATATATATATGTGTGTGTGGTGTGTGTGTATATATATATATATATATATATATAATATATATATATATATATAATATATACAATGGAATATTATTCAGCCATAAAAAAGGAAATCCTACCATTTGTGACAACATGGATGGACCTTGAAGGCATTATGCTAAGTGAAATAAGTCAAGACAGAGAAAGAAAAATACTGTCTGATCTCACTTATATGTGGAATCTAAAAAAAGAAAAAACAAACTCATAGACTTGAGGTTACTAGAGGCAGGGGGTGAAGGGAGGGGAAATTGGAGGAAGGTGGTCAAAAGGCACAAACTTCCAGTTATAAGATAAATAAGTACCAGGGATGTAATGTACACCATGATAACTATAGTTAACACTGCTGTATGACAGACAGGAAAGTTGTTAAAAGAGTAAATCCTAAGAGTTCTCATCACAAGGAGAATTATTCTTTCCTTCATTCTTTTCTTTTTCTTGTTTCTATATGAGAAAATGGGTATTAGCTGAACCTATTGTGGTAATCATTTCACGCACCATCATGCCATACACCTTAAATTTATACAGTGATGTATGTCAATTATTTCTCAATAAAACTGGGAAAAAAAAGAAAAAAGGTGCTAGTCAAAATAAGTACATGGGCTCTGTCATGTGATAGTTGTCACCCTTGCAAAGTCAATCATTAACTAAAGTCAATGTTTGTATCATTTCCAGAGAAGCAATACAACAGAAGCTCATTAAGATCATGAGCTTTGGGGTCAAATGGAGTCGAGGGGAATCCTGCTTCCATTACTTTCTAGCTGTTTCATTTTCGGCAAATTACTTCGTTTTCCCCTGGCCTCAGTTTCCCCATGTGTCCAGTGGGGATAGTCCTACCTCATGGGGTTGTTGTGAAGGGTCATATGTGTGGTGTTTGATGCATCGCCCTGCCTGTGGCAGGTTCACATTTTTAAGAAATGTTAACATCATTAGTGTTTAAATATCAAATTTTCCCAAAATTATAATTGGTATTGTATGTAATTTATTACATATATGGAATTTTGAGAATTATCAAGGGTTTTGAAGCAGGTGATTTTCCAAAACAAAAATAAACTGGCCTGTACCAGCTTCTAAAAATTGCACTGCACAGTGCCGTGTGTTGGAGTTCCTGAATTTCTCTGTGGAAGTGTGAAGCATTCATAAAAATCAAACGCAAGTCTGCCTTAAATACCAACATATCTCCCCCACATATGGTTTTATACTTTCTCCAGCAGTCTAGTTTTGGTCTCTTTGGGAAAAGCTTCCTCAATTATATGAAATCAGCCATTTACCACGGAATAAGAATGCACCAGAAAAGAGCAGTCAGGATTTCCATTTCACAGGAAATTTACTGAAAGTTCTGAAATCAGAAACAGGAAACATGTGTAATAATGGGCGCCAAGGAGCTCTTGTGCTGCCTGCCCCGTGTTTCCACGCCCGCGGAGGCTGAAAGCTGCATCTGTTCCAGCCCTGGTCTTTCTTCCTCACAGACACAACAGTTTGTCTTATGAAGTAATTATTAGTTCACATTTCTGCCGACCTTCTGGGAAAGTTGCTTCTAGCCGCCCTGTTGGACAGGAGACTTCCCTCCTCTCATAGTCACATGTGCGGTGTAGCTCACTGTGAAACTCACACCACAGATTCTTTGGGTGTTACTTTACTCAAACAATAAAGTGAAAACAAGTTTCCGAGTTGTTTTGTAATCACGACAGATGAGGTTCTCCCTGATGGAGGATGCGTGCAGAAGTCCAGACGGATCTTTTTTAAACGTGAGGAGGAGGAAGGGCATAGAATGCCCACCAACCTCACATCTGAGGATGGGGAGCAAGCCTACAACACTCAGTCACGCCTCTTCACACAAAACAAGGGCAGAGGCTGTTGATGTCTTCTCTGAGGAAAGAAAAGTTTGCATATTTTTTATGGTGACTCATCTCTAAACTTTAATTAAAAATCTATTCAAATCATGTGAAATGAACAAGCATTGAGCAAAGCGACCTCATGATAGAGTTCTCTCCTGAATATAAAATGGATTAGGAAGATATACAGACTCTTTTTTTTCCCTTAAATGCAAGATCTAGGTAGAAGCTCGTATATCCAGGTCACCTGTTAGTTTAAAATATTTAAGTCATATTGACAGAGCAAGGAGAATTTTTGAAACACGATAACCCTTTCATGAGCTTTATCATTAAAAACATTCCAAAATGATTAAGGGAAAAATTAGTTTGAAATATTCTTTTTAAAGGAAGTTTCTTCACCTATCATGCTCTGAAGGTTTACTGTCATCCTCTGAAAGTTCTTTACAAAAATAGGAAATGAACCAGTATACATTTATTATCTGGGATATACTAGATGTTATAAAATGATCATAAGCATCTGTGTTGCTAGAGATTCAGAAATTCCACGTGTTTTACCTTGTTCCCAGGAAATATTATTATGGATGACGGGAAAGGCTAAAATATACAACACAGCTATGGGTTTCTTTTACTCATGTGGACAAGCATGATAGGATTTGTCTTTCAAAAACTTAGGTTTGAAATTTAAGCAATTAGGGTTCAAAAAACACCTAGTTTTCTTTTTTTAGTCTTTATGTTTTAAAAATATTTTCTACATCATCCTTTCGGGAGGATTTGCCTAGAATTGAAAAGGGTGTCAATGGACTATTCTGGGTAAAATGTACTGATTTTAGTAGAGGGAAAGCCCTGTGAGGTCAAGGTGTTGGTACATTTCCACATCCTCAACACGCAGCCCTGTCCTGGAATATACTGGACACTCCTCAGTGTTCAATAACTGAATGAATGACTTAGATGATGAATTTAATCACTATCATTAGAAAGAAGAACATTATTCCATAGCAGGAGGAAGAAAAGAGAAAATAATGAAAATTAGAGTCTGAGGCATAATTTACTTAGGACATATTTCTGTTGTGCTATTCCTGTTTCTTCTTTCTCTCTGCCCTTAATCTCCTTGTGGCCAAGTTTGTGTAGTATGTGGGAGGCTGGCGTGGACAGGAATGGACAAAGGTACTAGCCACCATTGCAGGTACCTGCTTTACTGAAAAAAGTGCTTAAAGGTCATTAAGTCCAACCCCTCACTTTGCAGAGGAGGAAAGTGAGAAATCAACTGACTTGACTAAGGTCCTTGGCACAGCCAGCTGAACATAAGCGATATCTTATCATTCTTTATTGCTTGGGGGGGGAGGGGCTATGTGATGCCAAATGGAACTTATCATAAAGACTTGCCTGATATCAGCACCACCCCACCTCCCCAAACACTGGATTGGGTTTGTTTGGTTTCACCAATTGATTGATTGCTTTTGCATTGATTTTGACAAAACATCCCAAAAATAATGTTCTTAAATTTTACTTTGCACAAAAATGACCAGGGTACTGCCTGTTAGAAATGCAAATTTCTGACCCCAACACCTGAGATTCTAATTCTGCAGATCTGGAGTGAGGCTGAAGAGTCTAAATTTTTACCAACACACCCAGGTGACTTGGATGCAGAAACTGCCCTGAGAAACCCTGTTCTAAAGTATCTTAGCTCAGCCAAGGCTTGCCTCCTGGCAACATGCATGGACGGCTCCACTGACTGCTTGCGGAGTTGGTGAAATGAAATTTGACATGTGGGAGTAACGTGCATATATCATGCTTTGAAGAATACTGCTATATCGTCACTATTAGAGATATATATTCAATTATATATAATTCTATGCTGGTGACAAGTGCTGTATTCAAAATCATTTATTTTCCTGAACTAATTGACACTTTGTGAAAGTCAAGATCACTTCTTGAGACCAGGCTAAATGCCGTACTCTTAACATGATGCAAAGACAAAGGGGCACCACAAAGATTTGAGAAGCTCCACGAGGAAAAGAGACAGGCCGATCTAGTTTTGTTCACAATTGTATCCCTAGCAGCCTACATTTGCTTTGCACATAGTAGGTGAATGATAACCATATGTTCAGAAATTAACCCAATACAAAGGGATATGAAATAGTATGAACATTCGGAAATGCCTCTGCATAAGTAAATACCAAATACGTGTAATTATAAAATTGATTAATCTTTAGAAAAATAACAATTTGTATGTTTAAGAAGGAGTCAACTACCAGTCTGGGAGGAAATGGAAGGCAAGAAATCCAATGCTTGAGAGGAAATTTGATCTTTCTTCCTGGGATCGGTCCATGTTTCTGATTCCCTAAGTTTTCCATTACTCTAAACCATAAGTTTCTGCAAGGCTCAGTGTATTTTAATTAAACCCCAATGATGAACACAGACTTTCCAAACTTCATACTGGTTTATACCATTATGTTTCAAAGCAGGGTTTAAAGAAAACAGCGAGGAGAGGCTCATGTTCGCCAACGCATCAGAAGTTTGCGTTACCCTCGCACAAAACAACCACAGAATAATGGTGTTCAGAATTATCCAGAGTGCATAGAAAGGCAGTTAACAATCATCGTTCCCTGGCCTTCCAGGGTTGGCGTTTTGTTCTTTATTTGCTTGTTTTGTGTCCACAAAGTAAAGCTCTGTCTGGGTGACTCAGGCTATGAAAATGCTTAACTTGGCAGTCGACATGGTATTCCCCATACAGGCCTCAGCAGAAGTCCAGGAGAAACAAGAAGGCTAGCACTCGCATCCCTCCCCTGGTGCCATCTGTAATGGTCAGCGGCCCTTGCCAATAGCCACAGTGGAAGGTGGAGGCTGGAAGGGAAAGCCGTGTCCTAGGCTAAACTCTGCTCAGAGAGGCGGCATTATGAAACCGGATGGGACAGTGGGAGACTTTCTTTCTCTTTCTTCCTTCCCTCCTTCCTTCCCTCCCTCCTTCCTTCCTACCTTCCCTCCTTCTTTCTTTTTTCCTGCCTTCCTTTCATTCTTTTTCTTTCTTTTCTTTTTCTCCCCTCCCCACCCTCCTTCTTTCCCTTTTTTCTTTCTCTCTCTGTGGGTCTCCTGTGAAAATAAAAGGATCAAAATCTCAAAGAAATATTCTACTAGCAGAGATTTCTGTGGAAAGGCATTGGCCTTTTCCCAAGGCTGTCACTCTCTCTGACTCAGCCCTTTGCTTTCAGTGTAAGAAATACAGGTAGCTATTATGAAAAAGTATAAAGAAACAAAGAGAAAATTCAAGAACTAACCCCAACAGGATAGCTGCAATTACACTTTAATCTGAAAAACATCACCTGATGGTAACCTGCACAGTCTGTACAAATTATGTGGGCGTCACCCACAGTACCAGGTAGTATCCTTGGCCACCACATAACACCCAAACAGGCTGGCAAGATAATCTTGGTTCAGGACACTGCATCGTATTATACTTGAAATATATACTATGAAATGACTTTTGGACTCTGAATATGATTATGACATTCACTGAATCTGCCAAGTTTACCAGGTAAATAAGGAAAAAACATGTAGTTTAAATATTAAACAATTCAATTTTTTGGACAGTCCCCCTCTAACGTGGACCAAGAAACCAATTTGCAGTCTGCACATATTCATTTTACAAAGAGTACCTACTCTTTGTACCTTTCAGCTAACAGTCTCGAAGGCCGTTCATCCCAGTTACATCATGGTCCCCGTGGACGCACCTGGGAATTGGATGGCTGCATTGCAGTCACAGGGCCAAAAGTTAAAGTCCAATAGGTGAGTTGATATCTTCATTTCAGTCCACTGTTTTGAAACTCCTAGGTCAGCATTTGCTGGTGAGTTTTAAAGGAGAACTCAAGAATATTTGGAAACAGCCCTAGGCGTGTTACCTTTTCGATGTTTCAAAGTCATTCTGTTCCTGCATGTCAATCATCTCAAATCATCCTCAGCGTCCCAGCTCTGCCATCTGCAAATAGATGCACTGATTTGTGTGGTAGGTAAGTGCCAAGAGCTCATCCTAGGAAATTGTCATCTGAATGATTTATGTGCACGTCCTGAGCCCCATCGGGCACTAAAGAGATGGATGCTTTGCTAATAAATCTCGCATTTGTCAACACTAATTTAAGGTGATCTGAGTTGGCAGTCAAAAGCATACTTCTCAATAAGCAGCCAACTTTTCTTCTATTAAACCTTTAGGAGAATATACTACTAACTTCTGGGAAATACCATTTGCAAGAAGCCGAGCTGGTGCAGGTTTAGGAATTCAGCAGCGTTAAGCTGCCTGCCCCAAACACATTCAGTCCGTGTGTATACATGCGATCAGCAAGTAGATGGTGTCATTGCTCAAAAGGCCTCCACGGTTGTCTCTGCCCAACCACGACCGCTGAGCAGGCCCGGGTGGTCTTGTTGATTATGCCATCCTGGAAGGAGGACCAGGAAGCACGCAGTGACAGAGGACAGGATCAGAGTCTGTGCTCAGAGAAGGACGTGAAATGAAGAAGAAACCTGGACCATGAGCGCTTGGAGATCATGATCCAGTTGAGGAGATAAGATGGGGCCCACCAAAGTGTAAGTTGAGCAGCAGGTGACCATGTACCCAAAGACGGGCCAGAGCTTTGAGGAGGGGGAGATAAACGTGTCGGAGTGAACAGGAAAGGTGGGGAGGAGGCAAGCTAGAGGCCCAGGACTCACAGAGGAGGAGGAAGGGGGTCCCGAATGAGGCATGGGGAGGGACAACGGCTTGAAGCAGAGGTCATGTTGGGACATGGAGTGCCCTGAAGGTCAAGCTGGCAGTTGGCCTGTCCTCTCCCAGAGCACCAAAGTTTTCTGAAGAAGCGAGAAGAAGAAACTAGTGTTTTATAAAGGTTAATACAGAGGCTGTGCTAGGTGGGAAGAGGACGCAGAAGCCTGGCAGTGGACAGAGCTGTTAGGACATCACTGTCACTGTCGAGGTCCATAGTTTCAAAAGATGGGGGTGTGTTCCTGCTTGTGCTCAAGGAGATCCACCAGTGTGAGAAGAAAATGGGAATTCTTACTTGTATTTATTTTTAAAATTATCATCTATTTGAGTGTATATTTACATATTTTAAATGAACATACTAGTTTAATAGAAAATGAATATATTACGGACTGACTTGTGTCCCCCTCCCCCCCCGCCCCACAAATTCATATGTTGAAGCTCTAACCCCCAATGTGACTGTATTTGGAGACAGGGCCTTAAGGAGGTAATAAAGAGTAAATAGGCTCATAAGTGGGGACTTATTTTGATAGCACTGGTATCCTTATAAAAAGAGGAAGAGACACCAGATCTGTCTCTGCACACGCACACAGAAGACGTCATGTGAGGACACAGTGGAAAGGTGGCCGTCTACAAGCCAGGAAGAGAGCCCTCACCAGAAACCAACCTGGATGGCACCTTCTGGCCTCCAGAACTGTGAGAAGCCAAATTTCTGTTCTTTAAGCCACTCAGTCTGTGGCAACCTTAGCAGACTAATACAGTACATAACACGTAAACAATCAAAAATTGGAAGAGTGAATTATACCTCACTTTTACAGTTTTTAAAATTGTTTAAAAACTTTAAAAAATTGAGGAGCACATAGGAACTTATTTTGTTAATGTGCATGATCAAAAGAGTTTTGGGGAAAATGCTCTAGGTGCTAGGGGCCTGACTGGAGATGGCAGTGCATGCTAGAAGCTACTTCAGAGGAAAAATAGAAACTCAGGGAGCCAGTGGATGAAGAAATGAAAGGAAGAGAAGGATGAACATGGTCTCTTGGTTTTTCAGTCTGGGAGAGGGGAGAGAGATCTTTATTCCTGTCAGAGATGAGCATGGCAGAGTCCATCCCACAAGGAGAGTCGGAGAAGCTCAAGGACCACAAGGACTACGGAATTCCTCGTGGAATGCCCTCTGGACGGAAAAAGCACTTGCCAGAGAGGTGAAAGGAAAATGGGGATTTCAGGGGAAGAGAGACTTTTGAGGGGGAGAGGGTGGGCAACAACAGTATCAGAGAGGTCAAGTGGAATGACCCCAAGAAATGCCTTTTGGAATCCCACAAGGAGTCATCGAAGACTTTAAAAAAGTGACTTCAGTGGAGGGGAGAGGGTGGGAGCTGGACCACAGGGGGCTAAGAAGGGACGAATGGAGAGGAAATGAAGGCAGCAGCTTACATTTAAATTTCGACTATTAAAATGTCAGTGTCAAAGAGAGACCTGTAGGGGGTGGGAGGATGTAACTCATAAGCTTTTTCCTTCATCTCAGACCCCAGTGGAATTCCCTATTACAAGTTAAATAGTGTTAAGTGTTAACTGGGGCTGGGGAGGTGGGACATGGGATGGGGGGGTGGTGAGGCAACAATAAGGTGTTCATTCTTGTTCCAGAAACTTCCAGGAAGCTCTGGTTTTGTGTGTGTGACAGAATATAAGATAGCTCACATTTTGTAAAGCGAGAAAGGATAAACAATTCTCATATCAATATACTGATCAGAAGTTTGGAAATTTCTTCCAATTTCACACCTTATTTGATAGTTTAATGTCAGAAGAAGATCTAACAAAAACAATGGGAATAAATGGTGGGAGGAGGTTGGTGTTTATTTGGCATTGATACCAGAATCTCATCCACTAGTAGTTGGACACCCAGGAGACACCATCTCAGTATTTTGGCTTTGCCTGGGTGAAAAATTGTTTACTCTCCATTTCACAAGTGTGCAAATAAATTCAAAGTCACACGCGAGAACTAACTAATGCTTATACAATTCTTTGAGATCCACAGATGAAAGGGGCTATTTAAGCACAGAGTATTATCAGCTAAGGATGGAACACATTGAACAAATCTGACTCTCCCAGAGAATAAGCTCTGTCCTGGGAATAAATTCAGTACTTTTGGAAGCTGCATTAAACATTTTAGGGGAAAAGCAAGAATTACTGATAACTCTTCAGTAGCCAATCTTTCCATTTCTAGAATTATCCTACTAGCTCACATCCTTGGATATTTGTGGACATTGCGCAGACTACCAACATCTGTTTCATAGAATCACTGACTCTCAGGGCTGGAGGGGTCACCTAGGGGGTCACCTAATCCACCCCTTTGCTCATTAAATTCCCTCTGTGATATATACACCAATGGCCGCCCAACCCATGCTTGATTCCTCCAGCAGGGCACTCATTACCACCCGTTCTCACTTTCTTCTGTCTAAAGATAGTTTTAAAAGTCCTTTTTACCATATTTTGCATCTTTACAAGCTAAGGCCCATTTCAGGCTTCTGCTGTCCTAAATATCTTCTCATGTTCATAAACTTTGGTTATTCACTCTTCTCTTTGTATATTTTTGCACATTCTTTTCAAATCTGATCCCACTGGTGAGTCCCTAGATTTTCTGCAATAATGACTTAAAATTCTTTGTGTAAATGTGTACACACTCACCCAATGGTTTCTGTGCACAGTGACTTGTCTAAACTCAAAAAATAAAACCTGACGTGACCGTAGGGTCATATGGCTAGTATATTATGCCTTGGCTGAGAGAGGGGAAGAAGGGTGAAGTACAAAGAGAAACATTCAGAAACTACTCAAGATGTGCCTTTGGACGGTCTCTTCCCATACTTGGACTCTCCATGTGGACAAGCAATGTGTGTTTGAGGAGAGTCTTTTGCAAACCCTTAAGTATGTACGTGTATGCTTGGGGGCGAGGGGTTGCAGGCAAGTGTGTGCGTGCGTGTGCATATGTGTGTGTGTACGTGGCGCTGCCTGTAGGGCAAGGTAGGGTGGCACTTGCTTGCTTATTCTCCCTTGGCTCAGATGTTCAGGTAAGGGGAAAAGTACAGGTGGGGCTGGAGTAGGGTATGTACCCAACACACAAGTGGGGAGCTACTCCTAGGGGCACACACTTCAATTCTCACTCAAAGTTCAAAGAGGTAACAAAGGGTATGTGTGCCCACAGTGTGAGTTTCACACACATGAAAATATACGCCCAAGTGTTTACCCTCTAGAATTTTATGGTGCAAACTAGGAAGTGATCCTCATAACACGGCAATAAAACATCAAATGTTTGAGCTACAGTCTCGCAGCAGGCATGGGAAAATGGTTTATCTTGGACCCATGGGCAGCCATTAATACAATGAGGAAGTTAAAGAAGGAGGAACCATCCAAACGAAAGTTTCAAGTTCACAGAGAATTTTTCTTCTTGTCCAAACACAACAGAGTCTCACAAATGCCAGACAGTGGGCGCAGGCTGCGAAATTCCACAGAAATAGAATTCTCTTGACATGAGATCTTCCTATGTGGGAGCCTCAGTTCACGAGTTTCCACCTCAAATTTATCTGTGGAGGGTCATATAGGAAGCAGCTGAGGGGAGCACCTAACACTAGAGCACTTCACAGAAAGAATGCAAAACTGACTATCTCACCTCGCCTGAAACCAGTCCTTTTTTATGCATTTGACAAAGAACTAACTCTCCAAGAAGACCATGTCAGACTAACCAGATATTTAACTTTAATGTTCATATAAAAATTCAATGGATTGTTTACCAATAACAAGTTTTAAAGGAGCTCTTTCAAAAATAGAAATTCAGGCAAAGTATTCCCCCCCAAATTAGTGAAAAGGAGGCACACCCTTCTCAACCTACCTCAAAAATCAACCTGTTTTGGGGAAAGTAGTTATATGCTTTCTACTCAAAAAATTATAGAGAATAATCCGATATAGTTTCACAAAAATTGTTTGCAGCTGTTGCTAACAAAATGGTCCCACAAACACAGTGTTATGTTTCAAGCTGACAGAAAGTGACTATCCAAGGATAGGATGTGTCTGCACTGATGGCTCTCTTCTCCCGGTCCCCATGGCACTTACTCTGCCTTTGACCATTATAATTACTATAATTAGAGTTTTTGTGCCTGGCTACACTCTACCTCCAACCTTCCCTCTCACTGTGAAGGTCTTGGAGGAGGGGGGTACCTTCCTCACCTTTTGATTCCCCTGGAACCCTAGCCGGTGCCTTAAAGAGAGCAGGTCTTCCATGAACGTGTAGTGAGGCTGTGGGAAATACGGTTAGATGTGGTAGGTTGGGGTCAGGATATACGGGGCTCTGGAATCTGGGCAGAAGAACCTGGACTTGATCCATCATCGGCCAGAAGGAGCCACTTAAATGTTCTGAGCAGAGGGTGAGATGAAAAATTGCACTTCAGTCCAGCAGTGGGGCACCAGAGCGGAAGCTGTTGCCAGAGGCAACAAGCACAGAGATTAGGGGCAAATCTAAACTGTTCTGAAAGAAAAGCAGAACTTGGGGACACTTTCCAAAGGATGGTGGACATGAATGTGTCAAAGTTGGCTCTAGTTTGTGAGATCAGATGACTGAAAGAGATGCCCTCCTAACAGACACTGGGGTGAGGACGTGGGGGAAATAAGGCCGCTGTGGGTCATGTTGAGTCTGAAGAGATCCCTAAGCCCAAATGGCTAGACAGTAACTATGACTCAGAGAGGAGTCAGGCTAGATTCAAATCTGGATATCACTCTCTCAGTGACTTCTCTGAAAAGAGAAAATGTATCACTAGAAGAACAGGAGGGCTCCTGGACACGCCCCAGATCCGCTCGTTGGGGTGTAGGGGAGGGGGTCCTGCCAAGGGCATCCGAAGGATCCGCCAGGAGCTAAGGGAACCAGGCCAGGATCCATCAGGTGATGCCAAGGGAGAGCTTCCTGAAGAAGAGGGGGCAGGGAGGGGGGCGGTGGGACATCAGCAGCGACAGCCTTGGAAGAAAGGAAAAGGAGAATGAGCCCTCAAGAAAGACATGGCAGCTTTTTTCAAGGAGGTCATTCACGGCCAGTAAAACACTTCAGTGAGTGGTGGAGCAGAGGCCAGGCTGCAGAGTACAGATTAAGAGGAAAGAAAGTATGAAGACACCCAGCAGCGGCTGCGGGCTGCACTTGAGGAGGCTGTTTGGGAGCCACAGGAAGGAGCAGATTAAGAAAGGTTCTAATGACCCTTAATCCTGAGCATGTTCAGCAAAGCTCCATATGTGAATAGGCCCCCCAACTCCCTTCTCCAGGAGACAGGTCCATACATCCCAGATTTAAATGGCCCAGATTGCTGGATATGTGGTTCCTCTACGGCCAAAGCCCCTCCGAGCCCAGAGAAAGACCTGTCTTGAGAGTGTCTGCTGGCTGGTGAGCACGTGGAGAGGCCACAGGACACCATGGAGCGTTTCCTGGAACTCGGAGCGCTGGTGCTGGTTTCAAGGCGGCAGCTACTTGTGCTGCAGGTAGGGACCGTGTACAGAGGGCAGATGGCCTGTAGGCTCCCAGGGCAAGTGCACACAGCGGCCACATCAAAGGGACGGGGCGGCAGGACTGGGACTTCCTTGCTCTTCCCCATGAGTGGCCCACAACTTTGGGATGTCACAACTGGGTCCAACAGAATCTGCGCACTTCTGTCGAGAACACCCGTGAGTCAGCCAAGGCGCACCGACTCTGACATCTCCTGAGTGAGAGGTTCAGGCTCAGAGGCTCCTTCCCCAGCACATCTTCACACTGGAGAAAGTTGGAGGGATCCCTCCCCATGTCGTCACATGGCACGGATACTGTAGAGGTGCAGGAATGGGAGGTGCTATAGTCTGAACATTCACGTCCCCCCCAAATTCATAACTAACCCCTGAGGTGATGGTATTAGGAGCGAAGCCTTTGGGAGGTGATTAGGCCATGAGGGTGGAGACCTCATCACTGAGATCAGTGCCTTTATAAAAGAGGCCCCAGAGAGCCCCCTTGCCCCTTCCACCGTGTGACGACACAGCAGGAAGGCACCATCTACAAGGAGGGCTGCTCTCAGCAGACACTGAATCTGCCGGTGCCATGATCTTGGACTCCTCAGTCTCTAGAACCATGAGAAATAAAAATCTGTGGCTTATAAGCCACCCAGTTTATGGCATTTTTGTTATAGCAACCCAAAAGAACTAAGAGAGGAATCTGTAAGGAATCTGTAAGGTAGCCAGATCTTTGGAGGCCTCCAAAAGGCTGATAACCTTAGAAGCATCTAGAATCAAAGCAGTGGTGATTCCTTCCTGGCCGGGTCATTCTACTATATAATGAGGAATAACTGAAGAAACCCCTAAGGTTTCATCAAATATTATATTTGCATTCAACTTTCTTCAGCAAAACATTCTAAAATTTCCAGAAAATATCCATTCGCCACAAATCATTGCTGCAATTTGCATGGCTCTGATCTTCAAGGGAAAAATGCGTGGTTTCACTGAACTCAATCTTCAGTGTGAGGAGCACTAGTACTGGAAAACACTCACCTAGCTCTTAGCACGCGCCTGGCACTGTCTCTGGTGCTTCATACTCATTGACGCACTAAACACACACAACCTTGTGATGTAGGTATTTTTATTACCCCCATTTTATAGAGGAGGAAAGTGAGATAGGAGAGACAGAGTCCAAGATAACGCAATCAGTTAGTGATAGCACTGGGATTTGAACCCAGGTAGTAAGGCTCCATGGTCTGTGCCCTTGACCACTGTGCTGTACTGCCTGGAGAATGAGGAAGGCCCTGACCTAGAAGTGTGCTCAGTCCAGCAGGAGGGAGAGAAAAGTACAAATGTAATATGGACATGACGTGGTGAGTGTAGGGCCGGAGGTGTGTGCCAGGACCACGGGCACGTGGGGGAGGCCTGCAGCAGGTACAGTGGGTCCCAGAAAGGCTGCCCAGAGGGGCTGACATATGAGTGAGTCTTGCAAGGTAGACAGGGGAAGAAGGGGCTGGATATCACAGCAGACAAAGAACAGCAAGAGCAAAGACACAGAGGGACCCAACAGATGACGGGTCCAAGGGTGAGGAAGGGGCATTAAGACATGAGGCTAACGAGGGGGGTGGGAAGGGGCCACAGAGGCTCTGAAAGCCAGGCTGGGAGGCTGGATGTAATCCTGCAGGAGATGGGAGCCATGCAGGGGCATTTCTAGGGGATGGACGTGGTTGGACATGCATCTTATTTTCGGTGGAAGGTGGTGAAACTAGGGTAGGGCATGGAGACCGATCAGAAGGTTAACAATGGGCGAAAAATGACCAACTGAGAACAAATGAGATAGAAAAAGACCATTCCTAACACTAACTTCTTTCTCCCTCTACACAAGCACCAAGTGCCAGCCCCTGCATCGCCCAGAAGCTGAATGTATGTTCATCTTGACAGCAACAAAGGTAAGGGAGTCCTTTTTGAAACTTTTTAGTGGGAGCGTAGCCTTTCAAGGTGAGGCACTTATTACCTGATTTTCTTTTCCTTCAGACTCTCTGCGGGGGGCAGTGCCGAGGAGCAAAGGAGAAGCTTTTGTATTGTGGAGCTAGTGGCAGAGAACTGTGCCAATAACCTCTCCACACCAAGCATTTGACTTCTCCTAGACATCTGAAAAAATCTTGAGTTTAAAGCCAAGGCAGTTAGAGAGGCCCAAGGCAGGTGAGACGTTCCTAAGCACCCTGCTAATTTCAGGACAGCCTGCTCATTAAGAACTTGTGAAGACGTGCAGGTACCAGCAGACAGTACATGGAACTCATACTGACCTTCTTAAATGTAATCCAGAGAGCTGAAGAGGAAAGACTTCACATTCTGCCCCACCGAGAAGCCCCATTATCTTCTGAGTCATTCTGTTCTAGAAGAAAACAACAAGTAAGCTCATTAATTACTCTTGTGAATTATCAACTCACACCACATTAAACAAAAAGCTCACATTTCATGGACAAGATGAAGTATAATGCAGAACAAACTACTGTGATAATTCATGCAAAAGCCTGATTTTTTTTTTTTTTTTTGGTGAGGAAGATTAGCCCTGGGCTAACATCCGTTGCCAATCCTCCCCTTTTTGCTGAGGAAGATTGGCCCTGGGCTAACATCCATTGCCAATCCTCCCCTTTTTGCTGAGGAAGATTGGCCCTGGGCTAACATCCGTGCCCATCTTCTTCTACTTTATATGTTGGAGGCCTGCCACAGCCGGGCTTGATAAGTGGTGTGTAGGTCCGCACCCGGGATCCGAACCTGCGAACCCCAGGCCGCTGAAGCAAAGCGTGCAAATTTAAACCACTATGCCACCAGGCCAGCCCCAAAAACCTGATTTTTGAAGTTTAATTTATACAGGTAACAGATAACTTGACTCTCTATTTTGGCTCTCAGGTCAGCTAAAGCCCATCATTTAACGCTTCTAACTGAGGGAACCAAGACATAGTTATAGAGAGAAGAGTTTTAGGCACTGTATTTGATTCAGACTCTGCAGCTGAGGCATGTTTTTATGAGAATGTTCTCTCCTCATTGGTTAATATGCTCCAGTGAATGTAAAATGCAAGACTCCAAAGTTCATATTTGGGATCACAGAATTGAGATGGGTGAGATTCCCCTTTTCCTAGATGAAGAAATGAGATCCAGAGAGGCTGCCCTGCCCACAATCGGTTACTGGCAGAATTAGAAGTTCACCAACCAGTGCTCTTTCTGCTACATCAGACTTAATTTAGGTGTCATGGTTCTGAAATAATAGCTCTTATGAAGACTTTTGATTCACAAAACACTCTAAATTTCATGCTGATTTTATAATCTTTTTAAATTTGGAAGTAATTTTCATTTTTGCAAAGAAATGCTAATAATAAGCTCAAGTCTCTACTTTTCAGGGAGAAACAAGTCCCACCAGGGTATGACAAAAAGAACTCTCTCCCATGACCTTCCCATATTTTTAGCCTGTCCCTGAAGGGCAATATGTCCCTGGCTCCATGACATCTTGTGAAGTCTTAAAGTACTTGAGCTGGCTGAGGCCTTAGGCTAATGGAGTTCAAACCTCTCATTACACTTAAAAAACTGCAGTGCAGTCCAATGGTCAATTAACAGGAGAGCTAGATCAAAAAACTCGAAAGACAACTCGTATGTTAATCGAACACCTGTTGGTGCCAGGCCCTGTGTTCTCTGCTTTAAATACATGATCTCATGCAGTTCTCACAACTGCCCCATAAGGTATGCATGGGCACGGAGACTCACGCTGAGTTCTTTGGTTTAACAAATATTTAACTATCTGCTACACATCAGGCACTAAGGTAGGTGCTGAGTATACCAAGAAGAAATAGACACACTTCACTTCCTGCCCACAGTGAGGTCAGTCTAACAGGGATGGGGGAGGGGAATGAGGCAATTTAATTAGCACTGTGTTGTTCAAACAGCAGCTCATTACAAGCTCATGAAATTAATTCAGTGGGTCTTGACCAGCATGAAAAATAAATGAATGAACAAATAAAGTAGAACAGAATAGCATAAAATGGAAAAATATCAGTGTGCATTCAGTAAAGGTAAGAAAACTCACATGGGTATATGTCTATATAACTGTATCAACCATATATAAGTCTGTGTGCACTGTTTGCAATGTATAACATATGTTCTTTTGTAGGTCATGGTGAAAAAAAGTGTGAAAGCTCTCAAGTTATACAACAAAGTGACAGGTGTTCTATTAGAAGTTCACACAAAATGGCGAGAGCGGGGCCGGCCCCGTGGCTTAGCAGTTAAGTGCACGCGCTCCGCTGCTGGCGGCCTGGGTTCGGATCCCAGGCGTGCACCAATGCACCGCTTCTCCGGCCATGCTGAGGCCGCGTCCCGCATACAGCAACTAGAGGGATGCGCAGCTATGACATACAACTATCTACTGGGACTTTGGGGGGAAAAAAATAAATAAATAAACAAAATGGCGAGAGCAAAGAGGAGTGAGTGTCTGCCTGCCGATCAGTTAGCACCTAGCTCCAGAGTGAGCTGGGTACAATTTTGATTTCTCACCAAGGAGAAGTCTCTTAAGGATGGGATGCCAAAATCTGACGCTCAGAGCTAGGAAGAGCTTGAGAAGGAGTGGTATGAAGTTTCAGGGACTAGAGAGGAAAACAGAGTGGAGGTTCCTTCTCCTGTAGCCTGGGAAGGAGGGTGGGCACCTATGAAGTCATGAGAAGGCACAACAACACTAGTTCTGTGTTTGCATGATGAAGCCAGGCTCCAGAAGAGAGATTAAACCTCAAGAAGATGGAACCCGAATCCAACCCTAATTGCTAGAACTGTGGGAGCTTCTGGAAGGTCTATAAGCACCAGCTAGGTCTGGAACCAATTCCCACTATCCCACTATTGAGAGAGTGCAGAGAGCCTGTGGAGTCTGGAAGACAGGAGATAGGAAGCCAGGTCCTTTAAACGATCTTAATGTTCACATCAGCAGCTCCTTTGGGATGATAGATTACTGCAATCTCTCTTATCAGGATATGATAGTTATTAAATTTTCTACTCTTTTAATAAAACTTCCTTCAGGCATATTCTGGATACTATCTGTACAGGTCAAGGATTTGTGACAATCCACTAGACTTCCATGTGGAGATATTTTCTCGGGTTTCTGAGTAAGGATTCAAGGCAAGAGAAAAAAGATCTTCCTACAGAGTAATGTGAGTCACTCATGTTGTAAGTCTCCCTGACTTGCGGTGTAAGTGACCATACAATAAGGAGTAACTCAGGGGACAGTCAAAAATTCATTATGTTATTTTGGTGGCTTGGTTATTGTGTATTTATCTTTTATCAAGCAACATGAGATGATCTCAAGATTAATTATCATATCTGTTATTTAATCTATAATTTTTCCTTGTCCAGATTTATGATGATAATGACAAGAATTGGGTACTATAGAAAAATAAATAGCCCTAGAAATGTATAGAAAAATAATGACCAAATGTTTATATTTTAAGTTTCTTTACCCATCAAATAACAAATAACAAAGTCTTTAATAAATTCCCCTTCACTACAGGTTATGGCTAAGGAGAGAACTAGCATATGCTGAAAGCAGGAGAAATAATTAGGGTATAATTTTTTTATTCTATTAAGAAACAAATGAAATAGTTCATGTGAAAGTGTTTCATGAACCAAAAGGTTCTCTGCAAGTATTCACCATTTTAGTTATTGTTATCAATGCCAATAAATTATTATCAAGTAAAAAATTAAAAGTATTAGTGCCCACAAGTAAGTGACATTGTATTTGATGTTTCCTGAACATTAGTTTTCCACACTCTGTATTTTTAAACCAAGGACTCAGGTTTAACTAGCATCTTCAAGGATTAACATCAATAAGGCAGAGAATTTAATAAATAATTGTTCTGCACAACAGAAGTGCCAATGGACCTTGATTAGTAAATTGGTTCTATTATCTTCATTGTACAGATGACGAAGCAGGAGCAGAGATGCTCAGTGATTTGGCCAGTGTCACACAGTGGCGGAACCAGAATAGAGAATCAGACCACTGTGCCACCAGAGCCTCTGCACTTTAACTTCTAACCTTGCTCAAGATTTTGGTTGGTTGTTTGCTTTTTCTTATAGAGCCATAAGCTCTTTTCTAATCTTTGTCCAGAATATAGATGATTATATGTAATATAATCATATATTATTATATTATATTATAATATTATTATATATTATTGTCACAAAATCAACAGTATTACAGAAGGAAAAGCTTGCCCTGACCATCAGCAAGGCAAGTTCATCCTTTCTATTGCTAGTCTAGATTTAAAAGGAAGTTTTTTTGACTTCTTAGCCTTTTAAGTTATATCTATTTTTAGGTTTTACCATGTGTCAATTAAAATGAGGTGTTACCACCTTGTTTTCAGAAAAGAAAAATCTCAAAATAAGAGGTAAGACAAGGAAAGGTAACTAAAGTGAATGTGTTGCTGGTAGCATTTAACTTACATACTTTTAAGTTCTACTTAAAGGTTGTTCAACAGATAAATTATAGGGGGTAGAGGAAGTATCTACAGTTTAAAAAAGTATTGGGCCAGCCCCGTGGCTTAGCGGTTAAGTGCGTGCACTCCGCTACTGGTGGCCCGGGTTCGGATCCCGGGCGCGCACCGACGCACCGCTTGTCCGGCCATGCTGAGGCCACGTCCCACATACAACAACTAGAAGGATGTGCAACTATGACATACAACTATCTACTGGGGCTTTGGGGAAAGAAAAAGGAGGAGGATTGGCAATAGATGTTAGCTCAGAGCCGGTCTTCCTCAGCAAAAAGAGGAGGATTAGCATGGATGTTAGTTCAGGGCTGATCTTCCTCACACACACACAAAAAAAGTATTAAAAGAGATACTCAATATTTTTAAATGGGCAAGATTAAACTTTCAAATCTAGAGGTGCACATATGGATGATAAAACTATTAAAAGGTAAACACAAGAAACAGATTCTTACAGAAGTTCAGAAGTGATTACTCACGGGGGAAGGAGAGTCTGTGACTGGGGTGGGCTAGAGAGAAGGAGCTTCTGGGGGTAGCAGTAAAGATCTATTTCTTGGCTTGGGTGGTGGTCCCCTTGCAGTAATTCATTAAGCCATACACTTGATTTGTGTAGCTTTCTGTATCTGTGGAGTTTTTTTTTTCTTTTGAACTAAAGGGATTTACATAAAGAAATCATTTGTTTGAAATAGGGAACTAACAATACAATGTTCAATTGTTATTTCCAGGTCTAGTAGGACAAAAAGAATGAAAATTAAAGGCCATGGTCCCTTCATTTGTCATACAAAAAGCTGGATTTTGAGGGCCTAGGGCACAGCATATGTTGTGTCAGTCACTGAATGGTCTTAGGTAGTATCTGGTCCCTTTTGTCTAAGAATGTGTTCAAAATGGTTTTGATGGCAAATAAGTCTAACCTATTGTGCCAACAGATGGAGATTTTATTGGCTTTGAAACTAAATTTTAAAATGTATGATATGCAAAATGCACACGTTTTTCAGCTTTCTTTCTTTTTTTTTTTTTTTTTTTGGTGAGGAAGATCAGCCCTGAGCTAACATCTGATGCCAATCCTCCTCTTTTTTTTGCTGAGGAAGATTGGCCCTGAGTTGACAGCCATGCCCATCTTCCTCCACTGTATATGGGATGCTGCCACAGCATGGCTTGACAAGCGGTGCATCAGTCCGCACCCGGGATCCGAATCTGCAAACCCCACGCCACTGAAGCAGAGCACGCACGCTTAACCGTTTGTGCCACCAGGCTGGCCCCTTAGCTTTATTTCTTGCTTCTAGGTTTTAATCAAATTCAGAGCATCTCAAAATTTCCTCCCCCAAGTGGAGAAGTCAAGACAAACCCCAAGTAAACTCTACCAAACAACAAACTAGCAAACGAGGGCCAGCAGTCCCATCTACTGCAGGACACCTGGGTTCGGGCTGACAGCCAGCACTGGTAAAGGCCTCCACTCCACCTCCTGGCCTCACTCCACGGGCAAGAACAAAAAGCATCCTGCAGGGGACACAGGCCGTGGTTACATGATTTCGGTTCTCCTGAGTCTAACTTCGCTCCTTTTTCTGCAGCTGAATAAAATACTTTTCCTTTCTCTGTTTATTTGCATAGAGGGCTGTTTAACACAGGAGCACGAAGAGTGGAGGGAAAGCCACAGCCACGTGGACTGGAAGGATTTCCAATCACAATAAACACGCCCAAAGAGGGAGGAAGATGGTAAGCCATATATTTCCTTTCTAACATTCTTTAAAATAAATGCGCGGCCCCGGAGGAGGCAGCCTGACATGTTTCCACGAGATGGATAAGTGTGGAGAAGGCAGCTCTTTGTACTTTACCTGCCCTATGCCTAGGCCCCATTCCAGACCACAGTTTGGCAAAGGGGTCCCAAGGGCCTGAGTGTCTGGAGATTGTCTACAACACAGTCATCGGGGCGGCTTAGAAATCAACAAGGCTCCCTTCCCTTCCGTTAGCCCTCGGCAGTCTGACATGCAAGAAGATGCTCTTCTCTGACACACCCTGCAGAGCCTCCTGCATCCTCCAAGCTGAGTCTTGGGCCACTGAGAAATGCTCTGATAGTTTAGAAACCCCGGCCACAGCAAGCCACAGCCGAGAGCAAGCCAAACCTATATTCTGGTCCGTCACATTTTGAAGCTAATTCCCCTGAAGTATATGAGCAAAATCCACAGAAATTTTACAGCAACATACTTTTGCTGTGAAAAAATATAAGGAAATGTATTTTCTTCATCCACTTCTATGAATCCACCCCTTCTAAAGGCTGAATCTATGTGTCATTCTGCATTACTCACTTTGAACAAGATACAGAAACACCAAGCATCATGGCGTGGGACACACTACACACTAGGAAGCCTTAAAACATAACCACCAACAAAAAGCTGGATTCAGGTAAGATGGTGAGAGAGTAAGATGTGGAAGCTGCCCTCAAGAAATTCATAATCTAGTGGCTACGTGGAAGACATTGGTAGTTCTGCTATTACTCCCAGAGTGAGACATTTCAATTCATAGATAGTTATTATGGAGGAATTTTAATTACTTAGTTAATTAATGAATTAGCCCACAATCCCCTCTAGGCTAAAACTGATGACTTTTCCCAAGAAAAATGACTAAGCCAAAGCCCAAACAACAGAAAAATAGACTAGAGCATGTATGTCTGCAGATGAGTGTCTGTACATAAATATTCATACACGCTCACAAAGAGGTGGGTGAACATGGAAACAGACATTTGCCATCCAGATCAGCCGAGGGGCAGCAGGACAGATGGAAATTGCTGCTGCTCGCCCCGGCCCAAGGCAGCGGTGGTGGGGAGTGTGGTTTCTTGCCCAACAACTGGGATCATGAAACTCATCTCCTCTGTGACCCTGGGGGTTCCCGGATCACTCTGGCTCCTTTTCCATGGATACTGGGTGAGGAGAACCTTCCAGACCTGATCCAGCCCTGGGCCTGCTCCTTTAGCGAGTTCACTCCCATCTCACTGGCAAAAGCACAGATTACGGGGTTGCCCCCTCCTTGAAATGATCTGATGTGATCATAGCACAGGCTCCAGAAAACCGGGTGTCATTTCTACTCCATATTACACTAACCCCATCTTCTCTCTTCTGGGAGGTCACAGCAGCCCTGTGCGCAGGGCCTGCGACCTGGCCAGGTTTTGTGTCCTGAAGCCTTCAGGCAAATGTCAGTAAGTCAGCTCTGGGGAGTGTATCTTCACTTCACAAAAAAGAGAAAGCTGGAATTCAGAGTGGCTTACTCAAAAGATAGTAAGTCAGTAAAAGCCATTCTGGTAAATTATGAAGAAAGTCAAAGGTATGCTATTCAAGTTTGAGAAAAGCACATTCCAGAGGGGGTAGTTTTCCCATCTGCACAGCCAAGGCTCATCTGAAGCAAAATTTGCTTCCCATTTTTTTACTCACGAAGTAAAAGCCTCACTTTTGAATTCATTATGTAAAATTAACTTCAGAGAAACAAGAAGCGCAGCTTAACAAAGTCTGGTTAGGGAAAAAAAAAAAAGTTTCAAAACTACTGATCTGCCATATCCAGATCCCACTGCCTTTCAAACTGAATGCAATGTTTGCTCCGAGAGCAATTTCATCTCGCGGAGACAACCCTGTACTTAGGCAGGAAAAATGTGAGTAACAAGGTGCGAGTATCAGCATAAGTTTCAACTTCAAAGGAGCATAATCACCGTTTCTGTAAACTTTCTCCTTCCAGATAAACAACCAGGTCCCAGACTGAAGATGAGCCCCGTCCCATCCCGAGTTCCCCCAAACCACACATTCCTCTCGCTATTTGCATACATCCTAACCTAAACCAGGGCCACTTATAAAAGGGCTTGTGTTTAACTTTATTCTGTTTAATTCCAGTGCTTTCTTCCAGCTACTCAATCTGTACATAATTAAAATCACGTTGCAGCAATCGTTGACTGGAATGAAAAGTTTTACCATATGTATACAATTGACTAGCTGTAGAATTTGGCATGTCTGCCGTGATCCCATTAAGAGGGGCGAGCCTGGCTTATTTTGGAGTATATATTATATGTTTTGGATCAGTGCTGTTTTTCACTTCTGCTCATGCTGTCCACAACGCTTAACCCTTTGTCAACGGCCACCACGCTGTGTTCCTGCATCTCCACAGTGACGACCACTGCACCCTAGCTCAAAAACTATTTGGCTCCTGGAGGAAAGCTCCTTTGAAAAATTTCCGTTTTCGGAACCAAAATTAGCTTTCTCAGTCTTGACAGACAAAGGCTGAGCAGATATCATCAGAGCCTCCAGGATCAAGTGGAACCGAAGGGAGCAAACGCACATGGAATCACGGCTTCCAAATCCTCAAGGCAGAGGGCACTCTTTGAAGCTTGAGAGAAGTAATTTTAGGACAAAAAGAGGAAGTACTGGACTACTGTAGATAATAAAAATATGAAACTGATGTCCCAAGAGGTAGCAGATATAATGTAAACGGATTCAAGAGGAGTTAGCAAAGGTCATGCTGACAGACGTACCTTTGAGGAACATTCCTGACATTCTGAGACGACACAGCTTATCACACTCCCCACTCCACCCACCTTCCTTGCACAACCACAAAAAGCCTGAGGCCTTTGTCAGAGGAAGAAATCTAAGTTGGATGGGCCTCTGATCTGACTCTCTGTGTCGTGTTACCCAGACTTGACATAATTTGTAGTTAATACAGCTGTAAAGTTTCAATTTTGCTTTAAGACATCCTTCAATATAGATTTCAGATTGAGCTGAAGTCTCTCTTAACATGTGACATGAAGAAACACATGTTCTTAATCTGTGGGTTTAAAATTGTTTTAGAATTACATCAACAAGACATATCCTCAAAAGAAGAACCAGGCCACCAACCCTCAAACAAGAGCGTATAAGAGCAGTGCAGGATAACAGTACTTCCCAGCTTAATGTCTTACGAGAAATCGGTTGTTAAAATTCTTTAAAAAGGGACTTTCATCTGGAGCAAAAAAAAAAAAAAGTAGGAGCTTCGGAATCCAATGGGTATTAGTTTGTTGCTGGAGGGAGGAGTCCTGCTAAGCTGCTCCGAGGAAAGAGTGAAGGCAGAGGTCCCCAGCACCCCCGGGAAAGGAAGTCAGAGAAGCAAATGTGCTCAATTCATCCATCAGATCAAGTTCCCAAACCAGAACTCGAATCCTCGCTTCTTGTACCGAATATGAAGCTACAGAATGATAAGATTAGAAAACTACCAAATGAACCTGAAGAATCCATCCCCTACAACAGGAAGGTATTGGGAAGTGATTTGGAGACAAGAATTTCTTGCTTAAAACTTGGGTACACGGTAAGTCATGAAAAACATGATACTTGACAAGTCAAGTGAAAGAGGAAACAGAAAAAACGAAAGTAGGGAGCCAGCCCCGATGGCCTAGTGGTTAAAGTTCAGCGGGTTCCACTTTGGAGGCCTGAGTTCTGTTCTCGGGTGTGGAACCACATCACTCGTCTGTCAGTAGCCATGCTGTGGCGGCGGCTCACAGAGAAGAGCCAGAAGAACTTACAACTATACACAACTATGTACTGGGGCTTTGTTGGGGGGAAGAAAGAAAAAAAAAAGGGAGGAAGATTGGCAACAAATGTTAGCTTAGGGTGAATCTTCTCCTGCAAAAAAAAAAGAAAAAAGAAAAAAGGAAGATGCTATAGAAGGAATAATGGCCTGAAATTAGGGAAAAGAAAAACAGGTAATGAGATAAGACAACTAAGTGGAAAGAAGAGTTCTAGACTGTAACAAGACTGGTAAATAATAACTGACCACTGTGCTGCCATCTACGAAGTCTTCCACCTGTATCAACCTCTCACCTGTAGTGTGTTCTCCTCACACGACTTCATGGGGCAGGCAGGAAAGGACGAAACTCCCCAGTCTACAGATGAGGAGACTGAGGCTCAGAAGAGACTCGTTTGCCCAAGGTCACAAAATTAATAACTAGTGACCTCCTTCACTCGAGTCCTATGGTCTTTCTCTATTAAAGTGCCACGATTCCTGACTTGTTAAACGATTTGAAGGAAAAAGGGAACACAAGTCTTTCCCCGCTCCTACGTCTATTATATAAAAATAAGTGGACTCCACATGTCTTTCTCCCCCTTGGAAGACACAATTAAATCACTAGAAGAGAAGTAACTCATTTAGATGATTTATCAGGTTATTTCTAAAATGATACCATAATTCTCCCCCCCCCCGCCCCCATTCATTATCTAAACAGAAATAAAAGTTAGGGAAAAATGGTAAGGTCTTTCAGGAGGCTGGAGTGAAAAGTGCTTCTTTCATGTTCTATTTCTTTCATTAAAAACAAAATGGAAAAAGGCCCTATTCCATTTCGGGACCTGCCGCTGGGACCAGTGAGGATTTAAGGGGCAACAAAGGTTTTCTTTGGCATCAGGTAGAGTTACTAACCTATCTGAGGAAACCAGATGGAAAGAACAATAGATGCAAAATGTACTGTACAAAAGAAACAAATATTGCATTTATCACAATCTTGGTTCTAAAAATAAAAGAATTGACTTGGGAACCTGAGTGTCTCAGGGCAGAGTGGGTTGAATGATTCATAGACTAGCCTGAGTATTCAATCTTATCTCTTTTTCACGAATTAGTCCCTAGTGTTTTTCTGACTTTGTCCTGCTCTGGGTGGGATTTTATGTAATGTGTGTTACTGGTCCACAGATGAAAGCCCATTGGAAACCAGCTCCCTCTTTATTCAATACATTTTAGGACTTCTTCCCCTTGCCTAACAAAATATAATATTTTGATCTTGGATATTTCCTCCCAATCACCAAACCTGTGCAATTTCTTCAATTTGGCTTCTTAGTTCAACGTAAGCTTGTATGCCGCTCCCCCACCCCATTGTGTAGAGTTGGATAATAGCACATCTATTTTCTAGCTCCTCTTAATTTAGAAAATAAGGGAATAAGGCTTAAATTGAACTAAGAAAATATTAACTTAGAAATAAGAATTACTGCCAGACCAGTACAGAGGGTCCAGTCTCCACAACCATATGTACCTTAACTGACACAGAAACATAAGATGCTTTAACCTAAATAACTACTCTGAATTATCTGATAGAACGTCCACAATTTTTGAATCCTTTATTTCTGTAGGCTGGGAAAAGTGTTAGTTGGGATCACTGTATGAAATTGAAAAATTCCCTTCTCAGGAGTTGGTTGGGCTGAGAATTGATAAGTGACAGGGTGAGAGGGGACTCTGCCTGGAGCCCAGAGAGTGAGGCTGCTCCTTGTGCTGCGACAATCCTACTAAGCAGCTCCCAGCACAACACAATCCGGTCTTGAGGTAGGTGGCTGTAAGATAATGGGTCTTTGATTTTAAGTACCACTTAGCTGTAGAGGTAAAACTCCAATCTCAAGCTCAAGGGCTCATCAATATAATCAAACACGGAGCACAAGGGCCCCCCAAGGACCCCCAGTTCTCTGACAGCCTGGTGTTCTAGTAGCTACGAAATGCTCCTTGGAGAAAGGGGCCTTGTCTTATTTGGTCAGAAGCAATTTACTCTATTCAGTAGAAACTCATCCTGTCTAGACTACAGGGTTGATCTCAAGTGTATGAGTGAAGAGGAAATCCTCTGTAGCTCACCTGCCCAGGTCAAGACCTCAGGTTCACTCTCACAGCACTTGCAATCAATCTCAAGACATCTTGCAGGTAACAAAGGATGCTGAGACAGCTGCTTCTTAATTAGCCAAGAAAATTAAATAGAAACCTACGGTGAGCAGAGCACCCATTGGCTGACACCAGCTCAGTTCTCCCAATGGATGGCCAATCTAGATGAATGGAAATGCTTTTTTTTCTAGTTGTTCTATCAACTACTGACAGAGGGATGTTAAAATCACCAACTATGATTGTGGATTTGTCTATTACTCCCTTAAATTCCGTCAATATTTGCTTCATGTATTTCAAGCTCTATTACTATGCATATATAGATTTATGATTGTTATGTGTTCCTGGAGAATTTCCCCTTCTAACTCTGGTAATAGTCATCATCCTGAAGTCTATTTTATCTTATATTTATATGACCACTCCAGCTCTCTAATGTTTATATGACATATCTACTCCATCTTTTTACCTTCAACCTACTTGTGTTTGTATTTAAAGGCAACATATCACTGGGTCTTTCTTTTTTCCAGTCTTACAATCTCTGCCTTTAAAGTGGAATGTTTAGTCCATCTACATTTAATGTTAATTATTGATGTGGTTGGATTTACATCTGCTACTCTGATTTGTTTTCTGTTTGTGCCATTTTTTTTTTCCCCTGCTCCTCCTTTCTTACCTTTTTCTGGAATAAATACATACTTTTTAGAATTCCATTCTCATTTCTCTTCGGCCTTTTTAATAGTGCCTCTCTGCATTTTATTCAGAAGTTCTGAGCTAATATGATTTTATAAAGAACAAAAACAAACGCCCTAATACCCTCTGTCTTAGGATGCTGCATCAATACATTAAACTATATAATCAGTTATGGAGGAGAGCAGAGAATCTTGCCCCCAACCTTCCCACCATGCCCACCCCCAAGCCCCACCCAAGTCCTTAACAACAGGGGAAGGCAATTCTGTCTGCCTTCTTAAAAGCCCATCTAGAGCTATGATTCTACATACTAAAAGAATTATAGAAGTTTTCTTTAAGTTCTCTTTATAGTAATTTTTATAGACTCTAAATCCCTGGATCTTCATGGCCTCCATACAAAGAATTCAAATTCCTGAACTTCTATTTTGTTTCTTCATGCCTCTTCCATGAACTTCCTCTCTCTTCATATCGCATTGCAATCTATTCTCTGAAAATATGTTTTAAAACCAAGTTTCAGTCCTGAGAGAACTGAATAAATCTAAGGATTGCAAGGAGCTCCCTCTTGAGGCACATTTATAAAGATGTTGAAAACTGCCCTTGTATGAATTGGTGGTAGCAGTTCCAGCTTCAGGAGCTAATAAAATTAATCCAGAAGATAAGCTGGCTAAATTATGGATGTAAATATCTTCTCATTGGAAGAAATTCTAACTTCTAAAAGACAAGATAAGCTCTAGCAGAAAAGTAAACACGATGCCTCACTCAATGCATTCCCTAAATAGAAAATAATAAAAAGCTGGAAATACACTAACAACCAGGAAGATAAACGTGATCCCACAGCTCTGGCGCTCTGTTAGTTTTAGAGAAGGTTCCTTATCTTGAAGAAAGGCAAGCTTTTTCCAGACAGAGAGGTGGTGAGTGTGGGTTTGGGTGTGTCACACACTGGGTCTAGAGAGAGACTTCTGAGTCAGAGGGACCAGGGTTTGGATAGTGACTCTGCCACTTCTGTGTGTGACTTTGGGGAAGTTTTTAAATCCCCTTAAGGGGGATTTATTCTCTTATCACCCCTACAAAATGGGGTGATAAGAGAATCTCCTTCAGAGGGTGTGAAGAGAATTAAGCAGTAGGATGCAGTAGGGCCCTTAGCACAGGGCACGATGCACTGAAAGTGTCTGTGCGCCGAGCACTCCTATTATTTACTGTTACTCCTAGTATTTACTATTATTATTAAATGTATATACTTATACATTTATAAGACTCTTAGGTAAGGGGCAGGACTTCATTTTTTTAAAAAATCACCAAGATGCTTCTTGCATCCCTGATTATCTCACACTTTCCACATTAGCCAAGAAAAAATTTTTTTTCTAGATATTTCACCATCATTTGGGACGTCATCTGCTAAATTAAAATAATGACAACTGTGAACTTCTTTAAGGCAGTGTGCCTACGATACTTGAACAAGCACAGTCAATTTGGTGGAAGAATCAGTTAAATATTTGCTTGATTTTCACAGTTTAACCAAACATACTGACACAGGCACTGCACTGGAAGTCCTCCTCAGGCTATGGGGAGGCTGCCTTCCTGACTCGATGCTGGAGAGGTGGAAGGAACATTTTCTATTTGGGATTTGTGACGTTGTTCCAAATTCCCTCTTGCTCCAGCCTGGCATCAGAGAAGAGGGGATGCATCCTCTTTTGTAAATACAGCCACCAATGGGACACGTTGGGAACTTCTACATCAGTTCCAAGTCTCCTCTTCGTTTTCGTGTGTTTGTTTACTTGTTTGTTTTAGGTCTCCACCTCTGCCCACATAGTCAAACAGCAAACAAAGCTGGGAAACCGGCAGGAAAGTCCGCAAGATTTGAACAGCCTTGGAGAAACAAGAAGGGAAAAGAGGCAGGGAGATAATGATCTCAGTTTCCGACAGATTAAATGGTAGGCGCTGGGAAAACCTCCAAGTAGGCGAATCAAGATAATGGAAAGACTGAGGGACAAAACAAGATCAGGGAGTTAGGAGTCTGGAAGGCCCACTGGGACAGTGTGGAAATGACTTTGCAAGCAGCCCAGGCACTTCCAAGGGACAGACCCCACCACCAGAGAGCGCTCAGGGTCATGGCCCAAGTGCAAACTGGGGACACGGAGGCACACAGAGCCTTAGGACAAACACTGAACATTCTCATAAAGCCTCAACTTTATTTACAGAATGGGAGGAGCTGTCATCACAGAGTTAAGTAGTGGGATATAGTACAAACCCTGACTTGTATATTAAAACAAACCTGTATGTTGGAATAGAGTGCAAAGTTGGTGCACGTTTTCATGATCACACAGGAGTTTTGTGATAGAACAAGATTATTTCAAAGCTTGTGACCGACCACTGCTGTGCCCTTGGCCCCCAGAGGAGGGGGATTCACTTTTTCTCCTTTGCCACTAATGGTGCGTGGATGGGAAAAACTGAGACGTGCTGCTCTAAAACATTAGGGAAATGCTCCCTATTCCAGGCATGGTTTTGTGAAACCTGTTTCAGGATCATCCTGTTGGCCATTCAAAGTGCCTCTGACATGTTAATCTTTACTTGGGGAACAGGTGTGCTTGGAAGATGTGAAGAACCTTCTAGAAGGCTCCAGACGTTGCCCCACGTGGAGGGTCACAACTCCCCTGATGTCCCTCACCACAGAGCAGGCCACTGACCCTCCTGCCCAGCCTGGCTCCCCAGGCTTTAAAGGTGAGAGACTTCAGGCGTGTCAGGGAAGCTGGATAGAGCGAAGCAGTGGAGACAGGGACAGGCCGGACGTTCTTTCCTGGGAAGGATGAGCTGCGACAGGGGACAGTCTGTATACTTTCCCACCTTCCTCTTGGGACCTAGGAAGGCCTGGGAAGGTCCCGAAGGTGAAAACAGAAGCCACGCATTGCATTTCCCAACGGCCTCACTGTGACATCTTCCTAGATGGAAAACTTAAAAGGGAAGGTGATAAGCGGGAAGCTTTTAAAATCAGGAACACATCACTTAAAGCTTTCAGTGTTGGCCTTTGCTCCTGCGATATCATGGCCACCGTGAGCCGTTTCCATCAGGATTGCCAGTGAATGTTGTGGAAGTGTTTGTGGTTTCGTGAGGAGAAGGGATGACAGTGTGTGTGCACATGTGCGTCTGCGGGAGTGTTAAAAGGAGTAAATACCCTGAAGTTCACAAGTACCCTCAGGGAAGTCTCAAGTTCTGTTTTTTACAAACATTAACCTTCAATCATAATAGCTCACATTCTAGGAAATAGGTACATATAACCATCCTCCTTTTCTGATAAGAAGACAGGCGCTATGGATTACTAATATGAGTATTCTTCCTGATGATGTCCAAATCCACAGAGCTTATTCAGGTCAGACGCCTGCTTCAAGTCAGTGGAGATCTAGTGTGAGAGTAGAGATTTCAGATCAAGGTCCCCTTTCCATTTATAAGTTTTAAAAAGCAAATGTTTTAACACGGGGTATATATTTTGGTACAGAAAGAATTGGGATCACAGAAAAACGTTTGATCCCCAGCTCTCGTTTGCTCACGGCGTCAAAATGTTGTGTTCTCATCATGTTGTGTCTCAGTGGACTGGAAAACATGGAGGGGTGGAGGGAATTAGACAGAATGGACAACAGCAGAGGCCATCCGGGGGCTGAAGGGAATCCTCTCCTCCATGGGAAGGAGAAGGAACACAAGGGAGCTTGTGGGCTTGCGAATGCCAAGGGTCATATGCCTGAGGGCATCGGGAGCCGGGCTAGGCACTGTGGTCAAATGCTGCTCGAGCTACTGCAGACAAGAGTGAGAGATCTAGAAGCTTCAGCCCATGCTTTGAGCCTGGAACCTCCCAGTGTCCCAAGAGCTGTCTATGTCCCGCCTGTAGGTTTTCAGGGGTGGAAACCCACTCCTTCCTTACACGGCTCTCTTTTTCCCTTGTGAGAGGAAGGAGGGGGTTTCCATACACATACAGTGTTCACAGGGTCTTCCCAGCCTTGCCCAGCATGCCTCACTCCTGTCCTTTCCTCCTCTGTCTATTCTGTCCTGGCTCTTGCAAGGGACCTGGCCAGTTCCTAATGCAATAACAGCTCTCACTTACTGAGTTATCACGATGCTCCTAGCACTGTGCTAATGGCTTTAACCAACACACCTCATTTGACGAACCCTTACAAGATCTCCCATCTCTGCTTTTCACCTACATCACCCCTGACCAGCAGATCCCACAGCGTTCCCGGCTCTCTCATCCCCCTGGCTCTTCAAGACCCCAGATGACCACGCCAGGGCCCTTTGCTTTGACAACTACTTTCTCCATCTAGGAAAATGGCATTCATCCACCCAGTCAGAAATCTGTCAGTCATCTTTGACTCCTCCCTCCCCAACATCCTCCTATCTAGTTCTGGGTACTTTAGCTGTAAGCATCTTTGCCGTAAGCATCTGCGCAGCAAGCATTTTCATTGCAAAATTTTTGTCATATAACTAACTGGCCATAAAGCAATTTTGCCATAAAAGATAAAATAACTGGTTGACAGTTTGGCTTCAGCTGGTTGACAGTTGGGTTTCATTTCTCCATTGACGCAGTACTCCCCTTTTCATATCATACAAATCTTAGGTCCACATTTCCCATATAACTTCAGAATGTCTACCAATGGACATGTGACAATATGCCAAGAACAACTGACAGTGTAGAAGGTTTTCACAACGCAATACGAAGCTCAGTTACACAAATGCATCCCAGTATTTGAAAACTGATACCTCTCTTAATGAAGGAAGAAATTTTAGTGAAAAAGGGTGACGGACGCTGCTGAAGGAGGAGATGAATCCACAAGCAAAAATAAAAAAGCATAATACTATGAATGAGACACTTCAAAGATAAGTGCTTAGGTACAATCCACCCAATAAAATCAGTTATTTGTACAGTATTGTCATGAATCTATACACATTTTTAATGTATTCAAATATTTTGTGTCTCACAATAAAGTCTCTTTATTCAGTTGTTATTCAGTTTTCCTGTCTTATTATGTCCCTTTTAACATCTTTTTTTATTTTTTGTGATTTTATCTTTTATGGCAAAATTGCCTTATGGCCAATTAGTTATGCGGTGAAAATGTTTGCTGCGAATGTGTCTGTGGCAAAGATGCTTATGGTGAAAATACCAGATACGCCCATACCCAGCCCACCAGGAAGTCACACTGAGATTCTCTCTGAAAATATGTACCCTCTTTTCTCATTTCTACTTGTCTCTTGACATCTTCATGCAGCTCCCTTGACCCAGGAAGGAGAGCCTTGGAGCATCTCCCTGCTTCAGTCTGGGCCCTCTTCAATCTTTTCTCCCCATGGCAGCAGGAGTGACATAATTACAACGACAACATTCTCCCACTGAATACTCCTCAGGCACTGCCCATCGTCCTACAAATGAATACAGCCTTTGGTCTCAGCTGGACTGTCACCTCTTCAGAGAGAAGTTTTCCTTGGCAACACTTTTTATTCCTTCTCACTCCACCCCCAAACATCTCTCCTTCAGACTCTTGTTCATTTGCATCATTGCACTTATTACAACTGAAATTATTTTAGCCATTTCTTTGTCACTTTCTGTCTTAGAACATACAGACTATGCATGTCACTCATGCATTACAACATATGTCCTCTATGGGAAGGGTGCTTGTTCATGACTGTATCCCAGTGCCACAACAAATATTTGTTGAAGGTTGACTAAATGACCCACCTGGTACTCAGATTTGTCCTGCCTCTTCATTCAACCCCACCTACCTCATTCAACTCTCAACTTTTCAGTTCTCTTGGTTTTAGTGAAATACTCCCACCAATAGCCTTTCTGCCAGAGGAATGAGATCAGACATCCTATTGAGACCTTTGGTTCCTGGTTCCCAACACCCTGAGCACCTCTCTCAAGAACTGCAGTATTGAAAGCCTGAGGTGGAATTCCTGGGCTACAATTCTTTTTTTTTTTTTTTTTGGTGAGGAAGATTGGCCCTGAGTTAACATCTGTAACAATCTTCCTCTATTTTGTATGTGGGACACCGCCACAGCATGGCTTCATGGGCAGTGTGTAGGTCTGTGCCCGGGATCTGAACCTGCGAACCCCAGGCTGCCGAAGCAGAGCATGGGAACTTAACCACTATGCCACTGGGCCGGCCCCTGGGCTACATTTCTGTCTAGTCAAGATGCCAAGACAAGTTATCAGTGATCCTGAAGTAGGAGGCCTCAGAATGATCAAGGGTTTCCAATGATTCATTGGGTTGGACCATTTTTTACCAGCAACACATTTATCATTTCCTCTATCAGACTGCCCAAATACATGGCCTCTCAGGAAAGGAAGTGTGAGTCCTGGCTGAGAACTTGCCCAAGCACGTAAAAGCCCTCCTCCCCTTCACCCAGCTCCTGGCCTACTCTGGCTCTGAGCCAGGGACCCTAACACCTCCATGTGTTTACTTGTCCTTCTCTCAGGCTCTGTCCAGGTGATCCTGGTGGGTAGGGAGGTAAGGAGGTAGGTAGACAGATGTAGGATTCAGCTCCAGCCCCACCACTTAAACTAGCCATGATATTGGGCAAGTTACCCTACCTTTCCAAATCCATCAGGCAGAGGAGAGAGAATACTTTTAAAGTGCTTGGTGTGGTGCATGGCACATAGAAATAAGAGCTATTCCTTGTGTGTGTGTGTGTGTCGCCAGCTGGGTGTGTGTGAGAGGTGGAGGGGGAGGTGGGTGCATCCTTTCATAGGAAAGCCCTGATACTGGTGACCTCCATCCTGGAGCCTACTTCTGCAGGAGGCTGATCTCTGTGGTCCAACAACCCCTTCTAGCTGGCCACTCGCCTTGTTCTCTTCCTTGGCGGGGGGGAAGGGGAATTATTTCGAAGTGACCAACCATCTGGCATTTAACCCAAACAATTTCATTCTGGTTTTGTGGGACCATTTTATAAACCAGTTGAGGTCATTTGGCTTTTTTTTTTCTTTGGTGAGGAAGATTCACTCTGAGCTAACATCTGTTGCCAATCTTCCTCTTTTTTTTGCTTGAGGAAGATTAGTCCTGAGCTAACATCTGTGCCAATCTTCCTCCATTTTGTATGTGGGTCACCACCACAACATGGCTTGATGAGTGGTGTAGGTCCACACCCGGGATCCGAACCCATGAACCCGGCCACCGAAGCAGAGCGTGCCAAACTCAAACACTACACCACGGGGCTGGCCCCGAGGTGGTTTGGATTTTTACTGAAGTCTTCTGAAGGATCTGCGATCTCACCGAGTCAAAGTCCCTGTGAACTGGATGAGCACGCTGCACCAGGCCATTTGTAAAGATAAGGAAAATGACGGGTCCAGGTTTTGCTTGGGTGACCTGCGAGGAATTTTGCTCCATAAAAATAACAACATTAAATTGGCTTGCGTCTTTATTTGCATTCTGATATTGGAAACTGCACCAATCTTTCCCACACCACCACGTCGATTCTCTGAAGATGGTGGAACTTCTTAAATCAAAGTTGTCGGGAAGCAAATGCTCGATGGCCCAGCAAATGTGGAAAGAAAATGCCACAGCCTGGCTGCTGCTTACACAGCCGACTCTGATTATTCCAAGACTGTGACCGAGGGCCGTTTACATTCCCCTCTCTCTTCCCACTTCCCACTTTCCAAACATTTCTCTGCATACCGGGATAAATAGATATAAGAAGAAAACGTGACATTTAAATCATATTTAATTTTTTTTTTTTTTTTGAAATTGACCAAAAGCAAGGTTTTCAACATTCTTTGAGGATTATAAATACCTGTGTTCCTCCTCAGTCCCTAACGTACTAACAGGCTTTGTTCAGTGGAAGGAGAGGAACGACCACGGCTTTTCCAGGTAGGAGGAGCTGCTCCTCAGACACACGTTATATGCACATTCACTTCCCAACAGTCATGCTGAAAAATGGAAGCACTGCGGAAGTGGCCACAAAATATAGATGCTGCCTTTGCTCAACATCGCGTATAAACATTCTGATGGCTGGTTCAAAATGAGTAATATTTCCCTCACCGTAAGTCAGAGTCTTGTCATAGCCTTGGTTAACTTATGACTGCGCTCGATTTGGCTTGAATGAAAAGATCATGACTACCTCTTGGTTGGCGTGATCCTAAGATATTCAGACAATGGCATGAAATAGTCAGATCCCTAAAGGCTCTCCTCAAGAGGCACTTGTGGGGTCCTGTGTGTCTGTGCAATCAGGCCCCCTCCCCACCCTGCTTCAAGCTGGGGGTCCTTGTGACGCCAGGCAGCATCTGTCCCTTTATGTCCAAGGCCCCTGAGCTGGGCCCAGAGACTTTTAAAATCATAACAACACGGCACCTTGAGCTCCCATGCCAACCTTCATCTGAGCATCTTAAAGTTCCTGTATGTAAGTGGAAATTACTAAAACCCTGAAAAGGGAGATTGATATTGGTGGTCATGCCTCAAAGATTCCCAACCAGGCCAGTGGCAGGGGCGGGGGGCTGAAGGCTGTCAATTAGAAAGACACAGTTTGTCACTTCCCTCCCTGCTGTTGCCGCACAGTGTATTTTGGTTAAATATGCTAGGGACTACATGCTAGTTTTGCCACTGAAATCCAGAGCCGCTATTTAAAAAAAATTGATTATCCTTGTTCTCACTGCTTTTTTTTTTTTAATAATTTTTATTTATTTATTTTTTCCCCCAAAGCCCCAGTAGATAGTTGTATGTCATAGCTGCACATCCTTCTTAGTTGCTGTATGTGGGATGCGGCCTCAGCATGGCCGGAGAAGCGGTGCATCGGTGCGCGCCTGGGATCCGAACCCGGGCCGCCAGCAGCAGAGCACGCGCACTTAACCGCTAAGCCACAGGGCCGGCCCAATTCTCACTGCTTTTTAATGCTACTCTAATTATTGTAAAAATGGCATTTGAAAGCAATGATGAAAAATGCAGGGGAACAGATTTGATAAAAAGAAATTCATTTTCTGAGACTTTGATAAGACATTTTCCCCTACTGGCAAACTTCCTCCGCTGTGGCCGTTTCCCAGTTGAATTACAGTCAATAATTCACTTTGCCATCAAATACTTATCTAGCCCTTGCTGTGTAAAGAACACTGTATGGACTGCAAAGATCAGATGCATTTTTTGTCCTTGTGAGGACCACAGTCCGTTCAAGGAAACAGGCCATAGATGGGCATGGGAGAATGAGTAACCTCTGGACATAAACACAACCAGGATGACCCACCCTTTGGGCACTACCCTCACTGTGCTGTTACTGCTGCAATTACTCCCCAGCATTTAATGAAACGTCTTTGTCGTTTCTAGCACCGAGCTGAGTGCTTCATGTGTATTGATCTTATTTATTTCCATTTTAGAGATGTGAAAAGAGGCTCAAGGAGGTTAAATGACATCTCCATGGTCACAGAGCTAGTCAGTGGTAGAGACGGACTTAAGACCACATCTGGATGACTCCAAAGCCAGAACGCTACCCACTTACTCATAGACAAACACCCAACATCCAATAGCCTTCCCAGAAATGCACGTAACTCTGATTATGTCTCTCCTTCCAGCTCAGCACAGCCTCCTGGCAAAGCTGAACTCTAAGTGGTGTATTTAAGATGTTCTTGGGGCAATGGGAAAGAAAATCAATATACCATAAACCACGGAAAATGACTCGATCGTGCCAAACAGCAGACTTAACTCATTTTTCCATTAATTTTTTCAATTAATCAACCCTGGCTTACCGCCTACATCCTTCTGATCTCTACTCCAACAAATGTCATTTCATCAGTGAGGTCTTCCTTGACCACTACACATAAAGCACTAGCCATGGCCTCCCCACCCCCTTTCCATTCTATCCTCCTTACCGTGCTTCATTCTTCTCTACTGCACCTATACCCACCCAAGATATTATATTAATGTTGTTGCCCATCTCTTCCCACTAGATTAAAAGCTCTATGAATCAGGGTCTTTGTTCTGTACATTGTTGTATTTCTGGTCTAAATAGTGCTTGGCCCATATTAGACGTGACCTATTAAATGAATGGATACATTTGTTGAAATCTGAAAATGAACAAAATGCTGTCCCCTACAGGCACAGAAGACGGAAGACATAGAGTGCCAGGTCCCTTGGTGTGGCGTTCCTGCCCCTTCACGCTCAGACCATCAGTTCCCACTACATCCATCATGGACTCTACCCTCTCAGCTCAAGTTACTTACTGTTCCCCGCTATGCGTTTTCCCATCTCCCTGCTTTTGCTCTGGGGTTTCCCTAGCTTGGAATCCCATTCCACCCCCATCCATAGTCAAAGCTTAAATGCCAGCTCCACCATGAATCCCTCTCCATCCCGCTCCTCCCTTCAAAATAAGTGTTCTCTCTGTAGCACAGCACTTTCTTGTTCCTCTATTAAATCACTGATCTCATCTTGCCTTGTAGGAGGTTTATGTTGGTCCTCCCCACCATCTCCAGGACAAGATCTCTGTGTCTTATTCAGCTTTTTTATTCTCTTACGTGGCAAGTAGAGTTCTTTGCTTAGTACGAACTTAATATTGTTTCCAGAATAAATGAGATACAGAGAGCACATGGTTCCAGTTTCCGCAGGGCGAGGACCAATGAGTCAAGCCTACAGAAATGGGCAGAATGGTCTTGGTGGAACATTCAAAGTTCAGTGAAATGGTTACTTAACCAAATCAATTTTAAATCTTGTCTTTTTTCTAGGAACAGTCAAAACAATCAGTCAATTTGGTCTAAGATCGAACAGTACTTTTTATGGGGTTGGAGTCCAGATTACAAATTGAAAGCTGACATGGCGTTCTGTGGTTCCTGGCATTTATTTGAGCCACACAGACCTGGAGGTACCAAGTGACATGAATGCATTTGGGACTAAACATCAGGCACTCTCTGACTAACCCAATATTCCCATGATCTCAGTCCTAACTGTCTGACAGCAACAACACCTGCAAAGGACTGAATGCTCGCTGTACCCGGGTCCTGGGCTATGTGATTGGCAGACAGCATATCGCTTGTGCTCACAAGTAACTATGTAGAAGATGCGTTCCTTCCATTACCTGCCTCACAGGATTGTTCGAGTGGCAAAGGAGACCACTAACGTGGAATACAGAGAGCTTTGTAAAATAGAGAGCGCTCTGCGTTGGCGCACAGGATGATCATGGTGACGAATTTGCTAGGACCAGGGACAGATGCTGTTCACTGAGGGAGTGTCCATGTCTGGGCCAACTGAGACTGAATAAATCTCTAGGTCACACATTTCCCTGATTTGGATTCTGAAATTGTGTCCTCTTAGGATTATTTTAAGTCATTAGAGAAAATAATGAATAATGTTAGATTGCATTTTAATATAAGAAAAGGTAAATGAGGCAAAAGATGCTTAGCTTATCCTCATAAGGTTTAAGCATGTGAGAAGAGGAATAATGTTAACAATTTTTTATGTCACCACCATTCGTGGTAGGTGCCAGGTGGGACGCAATGGAGACCAGCCAGCCACGGCCTCTGACATGTGGCATTTAGAGTCTGCCAGGTGCTGGAAAGAAACTTTGAAGAGCTGGTCACACAGATACCCCTGAAATTAAAGTCTGAGATGTGAGCTGCAGGAAAGTGACTTACTGCCATGAGACGATGTGACAGGAGGAGCTGACCTGGAAAGAGGGGTCAAGGAAGGCTCCTCAGGGGAAGTTATATTTGAGGAGAGATCAGAAGAATAAGTAGAAGTTGGCCAGGCAAAGGCCGGGGTAGAAGGGGGAATTTAGAGAAAGGCATGAGACCGGAAAAAGACATATTATCTGCAAAATATGAAAGGAAAACTGCAAAGTTGACATTACTGTTTAATAGAATGTAAATAAAACAGAAGACGTTGTTAACAGTATTGTTACAATTTAGTAGTCATAAATATTTCCCTGTATTTGAAAAAAATGTAAAGGTTTAGATGCTCTCACATCGTAAGACTTCTCACGCACGCAGAGGATGGCTGAGAAATCGCACGCACTCTTAAATTAAAGGAGTCACTACTCATAGTCAAATAATTTCAAAAGCTGAAATACAAAAACTCTTTTTTTTCTTGCTGAAGAAGATTGGCCCTGAGCTAACATCTGTGCCAATCTTCCTCTATTTTGTATGTGGGACCCCACCACAGCATGGCTTGATGAATGGTGTAGGTCCACACCCGGGATCCAAACCTGCAAACCCAGGCTGCTGAAGCGGAGCATGCCGAACCTTAACTACTATGCCACAAGGCCGGCACCTAAAGAAAATTTTAAAAATATTTTTGCACTAAAAAATTTTTAATGTGGCATGTTGGTTCATTATAACATGATGGATATGATAGGAGCTGGGAACCTTCAAAATAAAAATATGGGCTTCCAAACGCCTTGAAACAGCCCTCGGGGCACGGCATCTTTGCAGGACCAGGAGAAGAACAGCGTGGCTTGCGTCCTGCGAGCCGGGAGGTTGTGGGGAGGGGAAAGTTGGAGAGGTCGGCAGGCCTGTGTGGGTCACATTAGGGATCTGGGTCTTATTTTTAAGAGGGATGGGAATAGGTGTGTCTTGGTGTCTCCACGTGTGATGCGTGTGTGTTTGCACAATCAGATTTACAGTTTGGAATGATCACTGACTGTAGTGTGGAAAGGAAACTGAAGGAGGCTAGTATGGAGGCAGGAGGCCTGTTAGGAAGGGATGGTGACAACTCAGGTAAGAGATGATGGTCATTTGGATTAGGAAACGATGGAGGTAAGAGGAAAAGACAGATTTAAGGATCTTCTGGCCTTTCATACGTAAAATTCTTGGGCACCGAGCTTGGACCCTTATATGAAATTCCGTTCCACAGTCAACAGTGCCCTGTGTTGTTCAAGGGATATTCTAGAATATTTCATATTCTACCCAGGGCTGGCATGAAGGCACTGGCAGACCCTAAGAAAAATACAGAAGAATACATTAGGACATAATTCAGGCTTGGGATTATGATGCGTGATGGTTTAAATGGTGCCCCCAAATGATACATCCATATCCTAACCTCGGAATCCTGTGAATGTGACGTTATTTGGGAAAAGGGTCTTTGCAGATATACTTAAGGATTTCGAGATGAGATCACTCTGGATCATCTGGATGGGCCCTAAATCTGATGACAAGAGTCCTCATAAGAGACAGAAGGGAAGAAGACACAGAGAGGAGAGGAGGCGTCTGCGTGAAGACAGAGGCAGCCCTGGGTACTAACACACGGTGCAGACAGAGCAAGTATGAAGGGGGGTGCTCCAAGAGGGGCCCAACTCCGCCTGCTCCTCATCTTCACTTATTCCTCACATACCAGAGGCCCCCCGACACGAGGCTGGGCACCAGGAACCTGACTCTTGGTGTTCCCCTGTGCCAGGCTTGAGACAAGCCTCTTCCAACCCCACCCACAAACGTGGAGCGGTCACTCTGTGGCCCTTTGCAGCCAAGGTCACGTTAGCTAGCGGGCAGGGGAGGGAGTGAGAAGACTTAGAATGAGGAGGTGAACAGCGTCTGTCTGGGGAAGAATTTGGGAGAACAGCAGGTAGGGAAGGGAGAGAGGGATTGGAGAGGTTGAGAACGTTCACAAAGCCCTGGATAAGCTTGAAGGAGATGCTCTCCAAGTTCTGAAAAGGAAAGTCCTTAACCTCTCCATTGCCCCAGCACCTTCTCCTCCAACCCACCATCCCTCCAAAACCTGGGCATAAGTGAGCAGGATCCTGGCTCCGCAGTATCATTCCCGTTCTTCCTGGCTGGAGTGGAATGGCTAAACTCCTGGATCTGTCCCTGGGCTGCTGAGCACAGCTGTGCAGGTTGCACACTACACAAGAGCACCTGCTAAGGGGGTGAACAGGGGCTTAAACCCAGCTGTGCTCCTCTTGCCATGCCATACACCTCTGGGGCAAAGAGGCTGCCTTCTGTAATTTGCACAAAGGCATAGGCTGTGCTAGCAGCAGCCCTTCCCTTTGCGGGGTCCGCCTAGCCTTGGTCCCCAGCACCACACCCCCAGTGGGCTCCTACTCATCTCCAGCAAGAGTAGCACTAAACTCTCTGCCTCCATCAGGAAACTCTCCTCTGGACAAGTCTCTATCTCCTTTCTCCTTCCTTCCGTGTCCCGACATGGGACATGGGTCTTCCTTTCTTGTCAAAGTCAGCCTCTTGTGCCCAACACTGCTACAGCAGCTATGAAACTATCCAACGGAGGAAACCCTCCTGTAGAATACTATCTCCTGGAGTGCAAAATTCCTCAAACATTTGTCACAAGAGAACCATGGTATTAGGTGAGGTCAACAGGCTTGTGAAAAAATAAATGCACATCAAAGACTTTTTCTAGGCCTTGCCACATGGAAGGCTCAGCCAGGGCAGTTTACCTAGGAGGTTTATTAATAGCTGTTTTAGAAAAATATGGACGAGTCACCTTTTACTCTGTAAACTTCTGTGCTTGTTAAAATCATTTACAACAAGAATGTATTCTTTTCTTACTTGGGTAATTAAAAAACAAACAAATCATGAAAGGTAACGGTTGAGGTCATTCATATGACACAGCAGCTGATGTGACAGGTAAACAAAAGGCGATCATTCAAGATTTTTCATGTCATCACAGACTTTCAACTTGAATGATCAGGCCTGATTCCTTCCCGGTGCAGTTAAAAATGTTAATTTTTTATAATATAAAGTGACAACACGATTTCACAATGCAAAATATATAGAACAGGTGGGATCAGCTAAATTCAGAATCTGCTTTCAATCATTTTCTCATTTTGTCCTCAAACAATCCCACTAGGTAGGCACAATTGTCCCCACTTTACAGATGGGAAACTGAGGCTTAGAGGAAGATAAGGTTGAATGCTGGCATGTGGTAGAGCTGAGATTTTAAATCCAGGCAAAGTTGATTCCAGAGTCTGAGCTGCTAACCACCAGGCGGTACTCTCTCTCAGGGAGAGCAAGGGTCCCTACAAGGTGCCCTCAGTAGATCCCACCAACTCTTTCCACCTATAGCTCAGACCCCAACAGGCGAGCCCTGTGTGGTAACATTTGCTCTCTGATTGTTAAGGTGGTCCTGTTGGTGTCAGGGTTTAATAGAGTCCCGAACATAGTTGTCAAACCCCTTCATCCTGCCAAAGCTCTGTTTTGCTAAACATGGTGCAAACAGAAAACTAAATTATGTTAAATAAAGAAAAAGGAAACACAAATCATCCTTTTTCTTTTAGGCCTTTGCCTGTGGCCATAGACTGGATGTTTGCATCCCCCCAAAATTCAAAAATTGAAAACCTAACCCCCAGTGTGATGGTATTTGGAGGCCTTTGGGGGATGATCAGGTTGTGAGAGCAGAGCCCTTATGAATGGGATTAGTGCCCTTATAAGAGACCCCAGAGAGCTGCTTCTCCCTTTCCCTACGTGAGGACACAGCGAGAAGATGCTCCTCACCAGACACCAAATCTGCTGGTGCCTTGATCTTGGACTTCCCAGCGTCCAGCACTGTGAGAAATACATTTCTGTTGTTTCTAAGCCCCCAGTCTATGGTATTCTGTTATAGCAGCTGCAACAAACTAAGATCTATTTTTCACTATTTGTAGCCTGAATTCCTTTAGGTCTACCCAGATTCTTGTTAGGACTCTGAGCCAGACTAATTCTTTCTTTTTTTTTTTTTTTTTTTTTTTGTGAGGAAGATTGACCCTGAACTAACATCTGTGCCCATCTTCCTCTATTTTGTATGTGGGACGCCACCACAGCATGGCCTGATGAGCGGTGCACAGGTCCCTGTGGGGGATCTGAACCCGTGAACCCCGGGCCACCGAAGCAGAGCACACGAACTTAACCACTACCCCACCGGGCCAGCCTCCAGACTGATTCTTCATTGCAGGTTAAGATGATGAGAATTTTCAGCAGCTAGAACTGTTCTACTTTCTTCCTAGTGCCTTCAGGAGACATAATGTCGTTAGGTAAAGGAGAACGGAAACCTCATTCTGCAGCAATGTCAGCACTGTGTGACTTGGGCTGTGATATAGGGTGAATTAGTTGAACCTGGGGTTTAAACAGCTCCTACCCACCGCTGATGCTTAAGACTTGCCAGGAAACTGCAGGAGTGGAGGCTGGGGAAGTGTGGCCACCTGAGTTCCGGTCCCATTGTGCTCCTAACTGCCTATGTGGCTTTGAACAGATTCCTTTGTCTCAGTGCCCTTATTAGTAAAATTTGCTCTTAAGTAGAGGGTTACCAAGCTCTTTGCGAATCTGATGAAAAGCCACGGCCCTCGTCAAAGAAACATTTCAACACGCCTACGATGTTGCATGTAATTTCAGAGTGTTCACAGTTAAGAACCCCTGGAGTTCAAGCGATTGTTCAGGTTCCTTTCAGCCCTGACATTCTATCTTTCTATGATTCTATCACGAGGGAACGCACACCACTAACCTCCCCGCTGCCCCCCTCCACAAAAGACCACTTCCCCAGGGCTACACTAGGCAAAATGAGATAGAATTTCTATCCTCCCCCCGAAGTCTGCACGCAGGAATCACGATTGTTCATCCCAAGATTTGTGGTTCTTTCTTTTTTATGAAGGTAATTTTTGTTTATTTGAGATGGATGCACAACAATAAATAAAGATTGGAGGAGAGCGAGAGAGACTTATTAGATTAAAAAATAGTCAGAATACAATCAGGTGTCAGATTCTAACGTAGGAGGATCTAGAAGGAGATAGGTGAGGTGTGGGGAGCCGATGACAGCCCCTTCTCCTTCCTCCCCTTCACATCTGTCCTTAGGGACATGCCTGGGACAGCGGCGAGGTTCCATCAGCAAATGCACCCACCAAATTCACGGAGTCAAGCTGGCATTTTCAAAAGCATCCACTTCCCCGTTTTCCTGGGAGTGATCTGCCAAGCAGAACCTATTCACAAAGCCCTGGGCAGACTCAGCCCATCCTGGGAAAAGAGATGAACACAATGGCCTTATCTCAGAGTATAAGGTTGTATCATTCTTTCCAAGAAGCCAGCAATAGATGAACAATTCAATTGTCAGGGGAAAAAAAGCGTCCCCTGTGGAGCCTCGTTGTCACCCTGCTTGTTTTCACTCTCATTCAGCTGACATCACTTAATCATCCGCAGGGTGTTTCCTTGTCTTTGGTAGGGATGAAACGGTCTTTTACCCTAGAGATAAATAATGGTGGCCACCATTTCCCGTGCCAAACGCATTACATGCGCTGTCACTAATCATGGAACATAAAGGGTATTTTTACTACACAGATGAGAAAAATGCCAGCATGATTATCTCCACACTACAGACGAGGAAACCAGGGCTGGGCGAGGTTAAATAACTTGCCCCGAATCACACAGCTAACGGGAGGCAGAGCTAGGCTTCAGGCCCAGGCTTACCAAACCTTTCTTCTCTTCCTGCTAGCCCAGAGTTCCCCAAACTTGTCTGCATATTCGGATTCACTGGGGATCTTTTAAAACTCCCAGTGCCCAGGGCGTACCCTAGAAATCACAAGCTGGGGAAGGGATACAGGTGTCCACAGTTTTTGAAGCTTCCCAGGTGATTCTAATACGCAGACAAGTTTGGGAACCACTGTGTTAGCGCCTGGAAGCACCTTTAGCTGCAAGCATTTACTGAATAACTGAAGCGCAAATCATGAGTAAGGAATAAAAATAGCAAACTGAAGACTGAGCTCAGAGTAGCTGAAGAGACACACCTGCATAAGGGAACCTGTTTTCTCTAGGGGCAATGGGAGAAATCTGGTAAGAAAAGAAACGTCCCTGATGCAAGCAGAGACAACTCAAATGGGATGCTGGTTTTTAGTGACTCAGTGTGTAAGGGATGAACTAAAATACACTCAGCACAGCTCTTCTATTAAGTGGGGATGCTTTTTGCTCTGCTATTGGGAGGAGGGTGACTGTTTAGTTCATGTCTACTTATGTTCATGTCTTCTTCATGATAACACCAGGCTCTGGCTGGTGCTGCCCACTGCCTCCAGACTGGCATGGTGAGCCCTCTGATGGCCTTTTGCAACAGCAAAGACTGGTAAGATTACATCTAGTAGAGCATGTGTGTTAGTGTACTTAAGAAATATTTTCAAATTCCTTAAAAACTGGAGGTTCGTTGGAAAACCTCATTCCCCTACTATGCTAGGAAATGAGAGTTTATTGTGAGGTTATCTTGTGGAACCTCAGTTTGAAAATTGTGATGGTCCATTTAAGCATATTGAGGCATTACTGCGTTTAGTTGGACCATAAGTAGAATTTTAGCTGAATGGAACATTACTGTTACATCTCGGCTAAAGTCCAAGAAGGCATAATTAGCAAATGATGGTCATCCTTATATTTATTCAAGTTAGTAATTTGCTGTATATTAAGTAACATGTATTGCCTGCGTGAGTCTATGATGTTCATCACTGAATGGAAATGCTTGAATTTCCAAAGCAAACCTACGTATCACAAGCTTTATACTCCAGTTAGTAAATTCCTATACTTAGATCTGAGCATTCTTTCTGCCTCAGATAAAGATAGGAGCTAATGATGAATGAAATTCACAGTTCACTGGTTCTCTATAAGTTTTATTTCCCTCTTTTGTATTTAATAGTAACATCTTTCTAAGCACAATATAACCAAACCAAAAACATTGAGTCAACCTACTTCTATGCATCAGTTCCCTGGGACAGGCATCTAGGGAAACCATGCTTGTTGCTAAGATGGCCCCAGAAAACCAAATTAACTTCAGAAAAAATGTGGGCTAAGAATAACTTTCTATGTCTTCCATCCCGCTCTCTCATTCTAGTCTATCCTTGTTCCATCAAATACGTATATTTTTTGAAACAGAAGAGATCCCTCAAGAAACTCTGAATTCTAGTGGTTTGATAGTAGAAATAGCTTCTCGTGTTGTTTTTAGTTTTCCAAAGGTTGTAAAGCCAAAGTCATTGTGCTTGAGAGAAGTCTGAGTTTTTCCCTCCATCCACTTACAGTTGAAAGCTGTCACTTCTCATGTTGCATTTATTGGCAGCATTCATGGATGGTGGTACTTGTTTTCTTGCTAAAGTTTAGGGATTTAGAAAAAGAGGAGTTCTGTTTAGGATCTGTTGCAAGGAAATGTCCAACTGGAGAACATAGCTGATAAATCGGGCTTCGGGGAACTTTGCTGCAAGGCCAATGAAATCAGATAAGTCCTTAGAAATATAATACTTTTGAATAGGAATGGTTCACTATTATAAGTAAACATAATGCCAAGATTCTCAACACCAAGTAAACAATAAACTTGTTACTGGCTGGAAAACAGCAAAAAGATCAACTGTAAGAACTGTTTTCTTTGCTCTATAGTGGAAATTTGAGCTAATAAAAAACTAGCCATTTTGAGGGAAACTATTGGTTTATATCTGCCTCTGTGAGCCTCTTTTGTGTTCATCTTCTGTTTAATACACATTACACACCTAGATGCCTTTCTAACACGCAGATCCTAATGAGGCGCACAGGCATAATTGTAACTCATTGCTCCACCTCCGATCTTAACATAGTACCAGGCATTTAGTAAGCGCCAAATAAATATGTGTCGGATGAATAAAGGAATATTGGTATTTGGAGACATATGTGCAACATTCTAATAAACAGTCAGACTTGCGGGCTGGAGTCAGATAGTGTGAGGGAGATGGGGATTCGGTTGTGGTGAGGCCTACGGCACCTCGGCGAAGCCTGGACCTCCAGGGTTGGTGGTCATTTTTGCGGGGGGCAGCTCCCCAGCTCTAGTTGTAGAACCGGGCTGGCCTCTCCTCCCCCGTGGTCTCCTGGCAGTCCCCAGCCAGGCCTCATCTTTGGAAGTTTTGCCTCTCTGTGACCTAAGTGGATTCTGATCTCTCTGCTATGGCCTCCAGTCCCATGAAGTGTGTGTGTGTGTGTGTGTGTGTGTGTGTGTGTGCACGTGCTTATGTCTACACAGGCAAAATAAAACTCTTGATAACCGGGATATTTCTGGCAAAAATTACTTCTTTTTCCTCATTAGCTTTTGCTTTTTCCTGTCGGTAATGAAAGAATAGGCACCATTCAATGAGGCGGGAGGTGCCACTGAACGTCTGTTTGCTGTGGCTCTTAAGCTTGCTTGACGTCACAGGGGGAACTTTTAAATATCAATGCAACTCTTCATGAAGGGTCTTTGAAGATGATGTAAGATAAAAATTTGGCTCGGTCTTCATAAAGTTTTTTATAAATCTTTTGAATAGCAAATGCAAAATTATAAAAGGTGTATTCAGGTTCTTTTCCAACTGGCTGATGGTGTCAGCCATCTGAAAGCCACATCGATTTCTAGGACTATGGACCCTTTGGTGGATTTTAAAATTTGTATTAATAGGATAAATGATATCTCTTTAGAAAATATATTTGAGTATGTTACTTGAGCTTGTATATAAAAAAGTATAGATACTAAAAGGTATATATGTTTTTCTAGTTTACAATACTCTTTCCTAAACCGTCTATAATAGCCATTTGATCTGCTTTTATATTTTTGGATTACAATATCATTTATTTTCGCAATAACACAAGAATGTGTGAAAATGAGCTTCATTTTACTTCCTTATAGCCCATGGGTAGAGTCTTTTTCTATGATATTTCAAAAAACGTTTTTGCAAGAGATGTGTACCACAGAAGATATGAGAAGTAAACGTAACATTTCTCACAGATACTAAAAGGTGTATTATCTATAAAACAATAAATACGACCCAGTCTAAACACCCAGCCAGGCTCCTCTCCTGCTAATCTTTAAGCAGTTCTCTGAGGGGACTATAAAAATGATGTGATTTGATGCTAGCCACAATAGTGTGGAATAGTCCCCAACTTTACCAAGTGGATGCAGAAATAGTAGATGTGGAGAAATTACTAATAGTGAATGGAAAGAGGCTTTCTTCTAAAGCATCAAACTTGACCACTTTCTTCAATGCTTGTATTCTTAAATAGTTTAAAACACAGATTGCTTTGTATAAAAGTAATCATCTATGTGCAGTTCCCATGCACGGACCATTCTGAAACAGATGTTTGCTGAGATTTTTTTCTCTCTGAAGAATTTATTAACCACAAAGGAAATGCTTAAGACCATCCATTTCATTTGAATGACATCTTGGTATTACAATTCAAGTATTAGAATTCTCAGCATTTACTTATAAAACCAAACAACCCACATCAAGGATTCTTTCTAATTGTGTAAATACCAAATAGCTTCAGTTAGTCAAAGTCACCTAATATTATTTTTAAAACCAGCTCAAAATGTTTGAAGTCCCTAGAGAACGGTGACTTTTGAAAGCTTCCCTTTACTGAAGACGGAAGGTAGGGGTGGAGTGTGGACTGCTAAATATTCATGATGATTCACAAAGAGAGCCTGTCCAGATGCTCAGGCAGAGGGTGGTGGGGGCTTCGGAAAAGGGAATTCATCCAGGGAACAAAAGCATCAACTTCTGCCCTTATTCTGGTGCCTTGGGATTTAAAAAAGATTCTTCTTCTAACAGATGGCCCCTGGTTGTCCACCTGATCGTTAGAAACGCACCTCCAGCCAAGTGCCAAGACGGCACACGCGCTCAGTTCTGAGGGCATGATCCTATTTTTAACTCTCTTCGCTATTCTGCTTTCTCCTTCCACTCCATCCACTGAAAAGCACCCCAGACGCTCCTGTTCATTTATGTATTTTCCTAATTTAAGAGTTCCAAAATCATTTGCTCATATATGCACTAGAGTGTCCATATTAATCCCCAAACTCACGCTGTTCCTTTTGGGGTGGTGGGGAGTCAGGTGGGGTGGGAGGTGGGAACTAGATGACTGGTCTATTACCAACTGCAGATTTAGATACAAAAGAATAGAAGGAAAGGGGTCTTTTCTTACTTCTGTACCAAATTTAGTAAAAGTGCCCTGCAAGGTCTAAGTTTTCTATAGGCTCATGTGTTGGGATTTCTTTGGAGTTTTTTTATTTTTTTATTTTTTACCATAATATTGTGGAATACATAAAAATATACTCCAACACTCCGGGCAGAGAGTCAGTATAACAAAAAAGAAGTGATTGAAAAGCCTATAGCTGAGGCTATATTACCCATAGCCTTTCCAATTTTCTCCTTATTTAATAGAAAATATATTCTAATCAAAATATAATTACATTATAATCAATTTAATAGAAAATACAGTATAATCAGAAACTCAAGAAAGATAAGGTGCAATCCTTAGGAATTATCTTTAATCCCTGTTGTAGAATGCACAATCAAAGAGACTTTGGCATTCAAAAAGATCTCAGCCTTTCAACAAATAACAAAGAGTGGTTGTTCTGTATAAAAAATAACAGTGATTGAACGTAAGAGACTGTGAAAGGCCTGAACCATGTGTGCATCACTGTGCCTAGATACATGGCTATACAAACTGCAAAGATGAACCACGAAAGATGTGCTAAGCTACACAGCAAAACAAATGACTAACAAGCAAAATTAGTTTCAATTTTTATTATGAATGTCCAAAGTGACAGCATACTGTGAAAGTGTTAGGTTCTCATTGATTAAATTTCAAGAGACCACAGACTACAGCATTCCAAGCACTTTAATTTGTGACAGAGCCAAAACAAATAAAAGAACAATAAAAAATATTCTTTTATGTGTAAAGAGTGCTCATATTTGAGTTTTTGTATTTTTTCCCCCCTGTAGGTATTGTGAACACTGATTATTTCCAAAACACAAATCCTGGTCTGGATATTTGCAACAAACTTTTATAATCTCTGCCTGAATAAGAAGCTAATAATAAGAAATGTACTTATAAAGTATGTTTACGATACAATGTAATATGCCCATTCCTTGTCAATTCCTTCCTCTCCCACTAGGCTTCTCATCTACCACCTGGGTACCTGCTGTTGGTAATAACAGGACACGAAGGCTGGAATGAAATACCCAGAAGACTATATTGAATCCTGGATTTTCTCAAAGCTGCATTTTTTTTTTAAATGAAAGCTTAAGACTTTCAATGTTTGAGAGTGTCCAAGGAGATGACTGATAATATTGGATTAAAGCCACCAGTCAAGAACTACACAGTCTATGCACGTTGTGTTCAAGAAAAAAGCCTTGGTTCACTAAAGCGATGGTTCTAGTAATCTGTAGTTCCAAACAATATGACTTTTTCCCCCTGAAGGGTTTCCTTGCAATCTGTCCTTTCCATCACTGGTACCGGATGATGCTACAGATGGAGCTTGTTGCCATTTATATTCCAATCAATTCTGGTCCTGTGGAAGTGCATATCTATTACAGCTGCAATACTGTTCATCTGAGTGGATCCTCAAAAAGAACAATTATGAACTAGAAACTCATAGAGTTTGTGTTTCAAATTTATAAAATTAAACCTGCTCCAACAGGTAATACAGGGAGGCATGCTTGCAACCTCTGGATTCAATCAGAAACAATGCCTGAGAGCACAGAGCCTTCTCAATAGGTAACGGCGGGTTCCTTTTAATGCTTCCTTAAACAAGATCCGATGTGATGCACATTAGAACTTTGAAGCAGGTCTCATTTATTTCTACAAGGCCTGGGACACAGGAAGCTGCCAGAACTTCATTCATCATCTTGCCTGTTGACAAAAGGAACAATAACTGGTCATCACTGGTCAATGGAATAACTTTTCCTAGTTTTTTCCCAAGATAATTCCTAAAGAAGGGATGGTGTCAATACAACAGCAAATGTTTCAATGTTTGATGAATTTCTATGCTCTAAAATGCCATGTCTTCTTCCTGTAGAGCAGGAAGAACCAGAGTATGCAGTGTTCATCTCCCTCCTCATGCTGGAATGGTTCAGGAGAGACCCTGTCCTGGAAGTCCGCATGCCCAGGCTCCAGACGCAATTCTGCCAGTAATAAGGTCACCTAACCTTGCCGGGCCTTGGTTCCTTCACATATAGACCAAGAGGACCTCAGTGGATGAGGTCTAAAAAGAAGGCCAATCCAACCACATTAATGGGTTCATATGGTCCTGCCTTCATAGCTCCTAAGAGCACAACCAGGTACAACCATTTCAGTCTGTGGCAGTGGTTAGGCTTCCAAAATACCTACACCTGGGATGCCTATGGTCTAGTTCAGCTTGGAGTTGAGAATCAGCTGAACTTCCAGAGAAATCTCAAAATATCTATTGGCATCTAAAGTCAATTAAAACCTTCTTAAATGATAATATGATTAAGCTATATGGGTGTAAAATTCTGAAAATACACATTTCCACATGTTTCAGATCTTCTGCTCTCTTAAGATCTAAGAAGTATCATTTTTTGGGTAACTGCTGGTTTTCTTAAATTAAGAAATAATTATATAAAAGCTGAAAAATACACTAATAAGTATACTACATAGCCCTAAAATCCAACTAGATAGATTAGTTTAAGTAATTATGTCAATACTTCTGCCAAGACACACATCTGGTAAGCCGAGGTGGGAGCTAGGCACAGGAAGTTTGACTCTAAAACTGATGCTTTCAACGTCTATGCTAAACTACCTCACCCTACCTGGTTAAAATGATAATGAGCTGAAGCTGGAAAGTTTAATGTGACTTCCCCAGCTACCAGAGCTATGGACAACCAAGAATTAGGCTAAATATTTGGAAATTTCGGGCAATTCGTCCCATTAGTAACAAGCTTGAAAAATTGTACTTAGCGATTTTGATTTGATCTTAATGCCTCTGTCGCTGGTAAAACTTAGATGATGCCAAAACAACCATTTATTATTTATATTATGTTATGTTATATCATATCACACTACTAGGTATTTTTGAACACATCCTGGCTGCCATGAATGACAAGAAAAACGGCTAAATAATTTTTTTCATCTTTCTGCTGTGGTTTTGGCATAAGGGGAGACACAACTGGTGAAATGTGTGAACGATCCACACAAAACAAAACTGGCACCAGATATCAATCTCTACTATCAAAGTAATAGTTGATATCTATTACTTTGGATTATTCTAAATATTTCACTAACGAGTTGACCCAATGAGTTTATCCTTCCAACGTTGACTTAGAAGCTACTCAAGAAAGAAGACGACAAGGAAAACAAGCTCAGTCACTTGACTCCCAGTGTCTACAAGACAGACGTTACAGAGCCATCTTCTGAAATCTGGATAAGCTCTGCCAGGTTGTTAACAGGACAGGGTTGTTTTCCAGGGCAAATCAGCGTTTGTGTGGTAAGAGGCACAGAGATCACAACGGGGAATAAAAGGAAAAAGACATAAATTTACTCAAATTGTGGGTGGGGACACAAAAGAATGATCTATTAACACACGCACATATACCAACACAGACAATTTCTGTGTTTCTTTGTTGCCAAGTAAGAGAAATAAATATTTCTGTCTTGACAAATGAACTTGAAATAAGCAAACAGTAAGCAAGATTTACTATGGAATTCTGGCAAGTATTTTTACGATTGTGGTTTTCTGGGATGTGTTAGTATATATCCAAAGTGCCTGATGGAATCGCTACAAGAGCATGTAAAATGATCCATCACTGAGGAGGGTGGATATTAAAACATAAACATCAAGTAACAATACAGAGAGAGGGCGACAATGCTCACACATTGTATATTTGGAGAGCGCTTTAGTTTTCAAAGCCCCTTCATGTTTATGAACTCCCTGGTCCTTATAACAGGGACCCAGCCAACACAAGAGGAGGCCACAATTTCAGGTCTTAGGCAACTTCCTCGGCGTTACAGGGGTATGCGAGTCACCGAGTCACCAAGTGGGAGTGAGAACTAGGTCTTCCGATTCCCCGAGCTCCTTCTCTGCTACATCCCGTCTCTGACTAGTAACACTGAGTATCGATGAATTAACGACTTATCACTATTATTCATCTCTTCTGCACAGTTTTGTTACTACTATTAGCCCTCATACATTAAGTGCCTTATACGGAATACCCTACAAAATAGATATATCTGTCTCCACAAATAAAATGAAGTTTGGAGAAGTGCCTTGCCCCGCACCAGATGGCAAACAGCAGAGGTGGAACCCAAAGCCATGTGAGCTGTAAATCTGCAGTTCCTGCTCCCTCCATTCTGTGTTCGGTTTTTGTGGATGCTGGACCACTACGCAGAAGTGTCTATAGATGTTATGGAACTCCATCTTTAGGTGTCGAATCCAACATAAGCTACTGCATCTAAAGCCTCGTCACCCAGCTGCTCCAAAGATCCACTGCCAAGAGGACACTCCAGACAGGTGGCTTATTCCAAACTCCTTAAATAGCTAGGTCACTCTTTGTTAGCAGTTGACAGTGTGCCTCACGATCCCCCATAATATCGGCTATAATTTCATAGTAAATGAAGAGTCAGAGGCCCAAAGCTCCACTTTTCAATGAGAATATGGTACAAGGGATAAATTTTTTTTTTTTTTTTTAATAAACTGAGAAGTAGCAGTGCCTGCAATAGAAATAATCCTTGGAGGGAATTGTAAAAGTTCTAGAACCAGTTTCTGCAGCTCAAGTTGCCATAAATGATGTATTTGCTGCAAATGGCACAGTTATTCTTCTATAAAATGGGCACAACTAAGGCATACTGACACAGAGGTGCTCTTTATTTAGCTGTGTTTCACTGGGGGTCTACTGATTCCGGGTAACTGACATACATAGCTCACTTAATCTATGCAAACAGCACTGCAAAAGTAGATACATTGGCTAATCCGACATTGCAAATGCGGTTCAAAGAGGTTAAATAACCCAGCCAAGAGGACACAGCCAGAACGTGGCAGAGACCGGATTTCAAGCTGTGTGTGCCTGACCAATCCTATGCCTTTCCTCTCACAGGGTGCTGCCCCTCAGATACCTGAACTACCAGATATGTGAGTGGCCACTCATACCGTGACCTGAAACACTGCTGATGAGGGGCCAGCAGTGACCAGGACTGCAGGGGAGGCCCAACTGCTTCCAAAACAGCCATATCCTTTCTTACTCACAGAAACCTGGCTCTAGAAATAGTGGCCAGGTTTCCACGTCAATTATACAGGGTCACAGAACACAAGGGAGTAAGGACCAGGCAGAGCGCCTCCCAGAGAAACAACTACCGGCCGGCCAACTGCACGGAGAAACAGAAATTAACTTCAGTTACAACGTAAAAGCTTCTGTGGTCTATTTTGCATTTTACCTCCTTAAGTAAATGTGTTCTGACTTCCAGATGAAACTGCCTGGCTGGCAACTGCCTACAGCCTGAAGAATCACTTCTGAATCACAGTTCAGAAAGAGACGGCAAGAATGACATGGATCTACAGAGAAGCTCAGAGCCCTTTGTAATTAATCTCCTTCACTTCTTCCCCCAGTAAAACTCACATCAGAGCTGCCAGAGATCAGCAAAGCTGACTGACTGGAATTCCTCTACAAGAGGAGGCGGCGTGTGATTACGAAGCCAGCGGACAGAAAACCTCCCCAGTGTGTGATTCGTTCCAGTGCAAATGCGACTGGATTAATCACCAGTGGGCTAAATAAGGAGGTGATGGAACAATACCAGGACAACTAGGTCTTTTCAAACAGACTTTCAGATCCAAGCCTCAGCCAGCCCTGCCACACTGAAAGGAAGGCGCCAGAGCTCTTCACGGATGCCAGGCCCCAATCTGCCTCGTCCAGCTGGTCCATTTGGTCAGCCCATATGGGAGCAGGACGGCTGGCACAGATCTAAAAGGATCAGTGTGTGCAGACATGTTCTACCATCATTTGCTAAATGTTTTCTTGTTCTGTAGTTAAAAACCTACTTAAAATGTGTGGAGTGATGTTCCATTAGATCAGAACAGAATGAAGTCAGGTCTTTCCAAGTACCAAGTGTAAGAATAATCAAAAGAAAGGCGATTATTTCCTATTAGGGAAGTTTATTTCTATGATGGGGATACCCTGGGCTCCTCTATTATATTGAGATCACGTTTTGTTTCCTGTGTCATGTCCACACGTGAATTGTGCATACAATCTTTGAGATTCCCCAAAACTGCTGCTTAATTCCAACATAATAGAAAGAGTCATCACATTAGTGCTAAAACAGACCTTAGGAACTGCAGGGCACTAATTTCTCGTTTTAAACGTTAGAAAACTGAAGCTCAGAAGTTTCACACTTGCCCATGGGCACACAAAGATTGGGAATCTAGATGATGCTCTGATTTCCTGTCCTACAATACACTGTATGTCCCACAATGTCCCTTATTCATTTAATTCCAATGTCTAAGATATTATAGCCACTTGGCATGAATGATCAAAATATAACAGACTTTTGACTGATCCAAATATAACACAGACTTCTGGGCCATAATAGACTCAGCTGTTTGCATAAGTGTTGACGGCCAGTCTCACATGAGCTGGTGAGAGGGAGGCGCAGGGTTCCAGAGCACAGGGTCTCAGGGTCTGGCAGAACCCCTCCAGCAAGCTCATTTATGGAGAGGCAGTTCAGCCTCTGGTGAGAAGCATGTACTCTGGAACCAGACACACTGGGCTTGCATCTCTGATTTGGCTCTTTATCAGGTGTGCAATCCATGGGCAAGTTCCTTAGCTACTGAGTTTCCTCAACTGTAAAATGGAGATTAATACCCACTGTCGACGCTAACTGTGGGGATTAAGTGAGGGGCTGTGTGGGAAGTGTCCATCACAGAGGAGGTAGGAAGGGTATAGATTCTTCCTGCTGCCGGTCATGTTCTCAGGTAGCCCTGGTGACAAAGGGGGAGAGCAGAGATGCTCACTGATGCTCAGGTTATAAGAGTGAAGCTGACATTTGCCATCCCCTCTACCTGGAATGCTCTTGAAAGTGCATAGTGAGCCACTGAAAACACTCTCCTTGATGGCTGGCTCCTCTGTAAGGCCTTCTCAAATGGCTGAGGCCCAGTCACCAGCCTCCTGTGGTCCATACCCCTGGGAGAGCCCTGTTCCCATCATCGTCTTCTCCCTCCTCTCCTTGACTGTGAGCGCCTCTGTGACTGACTGAAAAAGTGAACGAAAGAGGCCCACAGCCCCTCACCTTCTGCATGGACAGGCATCAGTGATTCTATTGACCACAAACTCCACACCACTCTGGCCATTACAGAGTCAGGATCCTTCCCTTCTCTATCCCACTCCCAGCCCCAACAACCAAACTAACCTCCTCCTTCCTCCTCCACCTCCCAACATTCTCTCTCTTTGGGCCATTCCTATTCCAAGGATAGAATCGCTACAAGCCACTAGGAATTAGTACATATATATTTTTTAAAAAGTCAAAGCTTATGCCCTCGTTGAGATACAAGAAAAAAAATTCTGTTAACTGCTCACATATGACCTGACAAGTCTGCACTTTGACACCCTGACACCTTGAACTGTGGGGTCGGGGGTGGGAGAGAAGATGAGAAGCGGAAAGAGAAAGAGGAAAAGAACAGGTTATCAAAGGAGTCATTCTATAACCTTGAGACAGACTTCACATTTACGGGATGGGAAGACGAGACTGCAGGCTCCACGAGAGCAAAGCCAAGGCCTGCCTTTGTTGTTGTAAGATCCTGACTCCTCGACACGGGGCTTCTCAATGGACGTTCAACATTGAATGAAGGACTGAATAAAATAAAGTGAAATAACCCTCAAGAGTCATCCTGGAAGTATAAAAGTCTACCTGCTAAACCCCCAATCATTTTATTTTATTTATTTTTTTGCTGAGGAAGATTCACCCTGAGCTAACATCCATTGCCAATCTTCCTCTTTTTTGCTGAGGAAGATTTGGCCTGAGCTAACATCTGTGGCCAATCTTCCTCTATTATATGTGAGCTGCCTCCACAGCATGGCCACTGAGGAGTGGTGTAGGTCCATGCCTGGGAACCGAACCCAGCCTGCCGAAGTGGAGCATGCCGAACTTAACTGCTAGGCCACCGGGGCTGGCCCTAATCATTTTAGACCACCTGTATAAAGCAGCCCTTTGATATTCATTCTGTTGGCAGTGGAAACACCTCGACTGCCTGAAGACCTTTAGGCTGGGGGCTCATGCTGAGTGCTCATGAGTTTTACATGACAGCCTGCGTTAGACAGCTTTCCTTCTAGCTTAAAGGTTAAAGGGGCTGACTTTGGGATTCCGAGAACAGATACTGTAGGATTAATGAGTGGCAGGTCACATGATGCACTGCCCTCATTTTTAAATTTGTCATTTTCAAACTATTGGTAGGAGGATGTATTCTTCTTTTCCCCCAGGCTGGAGCAAAATCTATTAACATTCTTTTAGTAAAACTCAACCCATTAGATAAATTTTCAATAATTTAAACAGTTAATTTTAAAAGATTTTCAATATGTTTTATAGGCATGCCACTTTTACGCATAAAGTATGCTCTAGAAACACAGGACATTAATTAAATCTTATTTCTAGAGCACTGGAAGAAGCTGGTGTTTAAAGAAATCCTATCGTTAATCTTTTTTGTAAGGCAAAGGAACCTTCTGAAAAGTGAACACTCATTCATTTTTCTTAAATTTCAATTTTCATATATCCAGTTTGCTTAAAGCAAATTCAATCTGGCGTCTTCAGCTGTCTTCACAACTGAACTGGGGACACTATATGGCCGCCCCGCTGAGCTGATGCTTTCTTCTAAATAGCTGCAGAAACTAATGTGCAAACTCAATTAGTGGCAGAGAGTTGACATGTCTTAGTCAAGGAAATGAGAAGCCACTCACTTTTCTTGCATGTCATAAAATACAACCCCAGGAAAGGTGACCACTGGCGTTCTCAGGACAGGAACACCCAGCCACAGCCCTGTGGGACAGCGAGCCCTGGGAAGAGCTGGCCTCAGGCACAGGCTGCCCCTCATAGCGGACTCCGTTATGCCTCCATCAGATCTTTACTTTGTAAGCACATGCTTCATCTCCTTACCTAGAATAAGTATTTAAAATAGGGAATTGGCTGTTTAAAAGAACCACTAGGAAGGTAAGCGAGTGAAATTAAGAGAAGAAAAAAAAGAGAGACTATTATTCCTCATGTGTGTTTGGAGGGACTTAACTAGTAAATGCTTTCATGCCTGTTTTGATAAGTTCTCTGAGTTGCGTGCTTCTGTCTTCATTTCTCTAGCGTGCTCACGACTAAGACAGAACTAAGCCTCCCCATTCATAGAGTGGGCACAGTGCAGCATTAGCAAATGCAACAATTAGGGTCATATTTACACTTAAAACCGCAGAGCAGAGAGGACTCATGGAAGACTCGCCCAGCTATTCCACATCCAACGGTCATCAGCCTGTGCTTCAACCAAGGTCCCCTCAGCACATCAAGCAATAACTCTGATGTCAGGGGGAAACACCATACTTGAATTGCATGTCTTTTTTTTTTATATATAGAAGAATAGTTTTCAGGAAGGCACAGTGTCTTATTTTAACAAGCTCACAGAGAACTCCAAACATGATCCAACTTAATGAACCATTAATAGATATTCTTTTTCTACAAACACAGCACAGTCTCAGGAACATTTGTCTTGGGCAGATCTGAAAGCACAGAATAGAATGAGACATGATTTTTTTAAAAGAATGAGTGGCTTTCCATAATCATATTCCTCAGAAGCCTTGGCCAGGATTTGGGATAAGAAAATCTCTTCATTTGAAGTGTCTGATGTGAACTGCATCTGTACCCCACACAGAATTCCCTCACTGCTCAGGCAGTGATGCGGCACGGGACATCCCTGGACACATCTCATAACTCCCTGGACCACGGAACCTGCATTCCGTCCAGCTGTCCAGAGTCCCGTGCCTTTTCACAGAAGGCATTTGTGAGGGACACATCTCAGATGTTAGCAAACCCCCAAGTTACAAATCCCATTATAGTATGTAATTTCCCCCTAAAACGGGTATGCAATGATGAGTAGAAAACGGCCAAGTGGAGACCTGAATGATGGCAGTCAACTGGGCTGACTCACCAGCTAAGTGACACATCGTCACCCACTTGCATTGCAGCCAAGCCTCTTCACTTCTGTGCCTTAGCAAAATGACCAACTATTACACACTATGAGGCAGCTTGGAAGAGCTGAAACCATACATGTTAGAGCCAGAATGCCAGGGCACTCAAGCATTAGTTTATAATTAGCTTTCTATTTCCAAACTGTGAGAGTCCAATATGTAACACAGATAGATGAATGCCGAGCGGCTTGGGCAGAAGCCGGTTTGCCCAGCCCCTTACGCGACCCTGTGTGCTCCTGCCCCACAGTCTCTGAGATACAGTTTGAAAGCCACTGATCTAACATATACAACTTTTGTCTGGAAACTCGTTCTGAAATGATTTTAAGCAGTATCAATGAATCAGGTCAAATCAGGGGCCACTACAAATGCAGTCTTCCCCTGGAACCACACAGAATTCCTGGAGATTCCCTAGGATGAGACTCTCTTCTTGTGAACTCAGGGGTTATTTTCTGGATTGACACTTAACCTCCTTCAAGATTTCCTGCGGCCTCTTAAGAGCTAGATCCTTGTCAACATCAAGCATCACACTTTGGGAAACTGAAACGTTTCCCTGGAAATGAATCCCTCCCTGGAAGTATAATGTATATCAAAGGGAAGCTTGATTCACTTTACAAATAAGAATTCAAGAGGAAATCACCTTTTCCATTCAGTGTCAGGTGTTGTAAAAATATCAGGAACACAAGTTGATCCTAAGTATTCTCTTTTTCACTTTAAGTTTCTCCCTCTTTTCCCCCAATCATATATACACTGGGAAACAGGCCACAAAACCCCTCTAAGTTGTAAGTCCATTTATCATTTGCATAGGATTGATAAGCAGACTGTGAAAACACACGAACTCCTTGCGGCCCAGCACAAGGATGGCACTGACCCAGGACTGCCTACAGCCAAGGTCTATGAAGCAGGGTAAACCCGGATCGGAAGCAAGCACAGGGCTAGGTGTTCATGGCATAAGTAGCTTGGCTGGGAGACAGGAGAACTGAAAAAACAAAGTTCCAACAGGTCCCGGACAACTTGAGCATAGCCCTGACTGCCAACTATTCATAAGAAAGTATTACGCAACAAGAAAATGATGTCCATTTTAGACAGCCAATTTATCAGAGTCTGCAATTCAGTTGTCTTTTTGTATCTTCAAAAGAAACTGCTACTTACTTTTCCAACCACCTGCCACTAAACACATCCAAAGGCCTGTGTCCTCTCTGGCAATTTCAAAGAAAATACGGCTGCCTCTTTGGACAACCCTGCCCTTAACTATTTACCCTTTTCCTTAAATGACTGCTTGAACTTAGGGAGCCTTTGTAAATCCTGGCAAGGGAACTGAAGCAGGCTTGGCAACTTATCATTGCAGTGGCGGCAGGGGGGCGGGGGAGGAAAGTGAGTTTGCTTCACCTGAGCCAGGTGCCAGGCGCGAGGTGGGTGCTGGGCCTCAGTCCTTCTCCTGACCTTCAAGCAGCCACTATAAACCTCATCTCACAAATGAGGACACCAGGTCCTAGAGGCCGAGTCACCTCCTCAGCTCCTACTGCTACTGCCGGGTGGAGCCTACACTTGAACCCCAAGTCTATCCTCTTTTCTGTGATGTTTCCTGAACAGAGGACTGCACCGCACCCCAACAAAGGTCTCCAGCTCAGTGTGGTGGTCGATGTTTTTGGTGCAGGTCAAGTGAGAGGAAACTTTTGCGAGGCTGTAAGATGAACCCAACCCAACAAAATGCTCCTCTGCATCGATGACCCGCCATTGGGTTTGAGCTGCTAGCAAAGTGCACGTCAGCAAATCATCTTCAGAGGATCTAGTTGCCAAAAATTTTGTCAAAATTTCTGGCTTGCTTTCCCTCTGGAATCATGACAAGCTACAAATTTTTTCACTTTCTATAGCTCACTCTTTGGAACATCTCCCAGGATGCTTAACAGAGTGTCGCTCTAGAGAAGCTGTCCAACGTTTACAGTGTAGCAGTTGGACTGACACCAACACACCAGAACGGGGCTCAGATCGTGACGCAGGGAAGAAGGCAGCCTACTATTCGTGGTTTTAATAAAATAAAACTCAGAGGTCCCAGGTGACAGGAATATTCACATGCCACTCTTTTGCTTACATTATACTCAAAATAACCATGCTTCGGGGACCTCAAAAGTGTTGACAATAGATACTTGACTGCAACCAAAGGACCTAAATAAATACGTCTATTTATTTATTTCTTCTTTAAGAAAAAGAAATGAAACTCAAGCTACAATTTGGTATCTTGTGGTAGTGTATTAGGGTTTGTCTTTTTTTTTTAATTTATATCAATCCTCAATTACTTGCATAATAACAATTTAAAAATTATCTCAGTGGATACTACGGTATATTCTTTATTTTTGCTTTGTTCCAACTGTGCCTCAGGGCTCTGATGTTTCTTAAACTGCCTGGGCAGGTTCTACAGTTAAGTAACAACTAAATATTTGCTGGTGAATACAAACTAAAAAAAAGATATACTCATTTCTCACTTACATAGTCCTTTGCAGTTTCAAAAGCTTTTTACTACAACTATTTAAATGGCCTTGTCAGTAGATTTAGATGGATTCTGATTTTGTTTGTTACATGTAAAAATGAAACTGTCAACTCACTATTAATGATATCCATGCTTGGGGTGTTTTTCTAGTAGTGAGGTGAGCTTGTACTCAACCACCTCTATCTCTTTAGAAAGGTCCTCTTTGCATCCAAGATATTTTGTCTCTTGCAAAGAAAGCAACACATCTGTGAAGTGAAATAAAATCCACAATCCTTACTTTTTAGCACTAAATTCTAGCCCACCCATCCTTATCCTCAGAGTCAATCTGCAGTCAGCTGAGAGAGGTGTCTCAAGTCATTTCTTAGGGTTGCTTACAATAATAAAGTCCAAATCTGAAAATTATTTGTTTTAAATTATAAGTCAGAAAGGATTCAAGGTTTTCCCTGTAACAGTCACTGCCATTTATATTCAGTGTATTTTCTTGAGTGGGAGGAAAAGAGGAGGAGTTAGGGGAGGGTTCATCCATGACCCCCACTCGTCATGTGTATTTCAGTTGAAAGGTTCCAAATGAACCATGGCTCTAATCAGGGGTGCCATATACTGGGGGCAAGGCTGACATCAGAGCTGATTTCTTTTAGGGAAACTGTAAAGAACACTGAAACATCCTAACATATGCAAATCAATACATATCAGGGAACTAGAGGGTAGAGTTGCCAATTTAGCAAATGAAAATATACAAGAAATAATTTCTAGTATAAGTATGTCCCAAATACTGCATGGGACAGACTTATTTGTTGTGTGTCTGAAGCTATTTAATTGGGTGTCCTGTAGTTTATTTAGCACCCTACTAGGGAGTCGAGTGGGTGGGTATCTCAGGCACCCTGAGCTAACAGAACAGGCAGTCTTCATGTCCACAGTGCGCTGGGCACTCCAGAACTGAAGATGTCCGTCAGGAGGTTTATCCTTTACTACTTATCCCTGATTGTAAGAACATGCCCTTTACAAGTTCTCTCCTTTTTCTGCATCAGGTAATTATTGTAACTTACCATCTGCCTGGGACTGTTCTAGGTGCTGGAGACAAAGGGCTGAATAAAGCACTGTCTCTGTCCTCAGGGAGCTCAGATGCCCGTAGGGAGAAAGAAGTCAACGAGGAAACAGACGTGTGCTATAAAGGCAGAGTAGGGAAAAGACAGTCACAGGGGCTTGGGATGGACACATTTTAGACAAGGTGCTCTTCAGGGCTTCCTCTAAATTAAGACAGAGAGAAGGTGTGAGAGTGTGGGAAAGTGAGAGAGGGTGTGTGGGGGAGGGGAGGGGAGGGAGGAGTGGTCCCCCGACACTCTCAAAGCAAGGCATTCTGGGGCCATTTAGTGTGGAAAACAAAGCATCTTCAGGCCAACCCTGTAGCACATGAAACCAGCATCCTAAGTCACGGAGACGTCTCCTCCATTTAAGAACACCTGACCACCTACAGTGTATTTTTGGAAAGTCAACAGTTAACGCTGTTTACAGATTCTGTTAAGAAGGGACACCTGTGATGGGGAAAACAACTCCCTCGTTCCCTAAGGGCATGTCCATTTGGAGTCAGGAGGAATGTGTGACCAGGAGGAACGTGTGGACACTGACAAAACCAACACTCCCCATCACAGCAACTAGTGGACTGTTGTCTCCACCTGGGAAGAGGACGGAAATAAAGTTCCCATGGCTCTTGAACACTTTCCCCTGTTCAAAAAAAACAAGGACAAATATCTGATCCTAGGTTGTGGTCCCGCAGCACTAACGAGAACCAGGAACCCTGCCATCATTTACCAGTTATAGTTAGTGACACTGCGCCTTTGGCTTGTACCCAAAGTTCTAAGGAAGGACTTCCTTTTACATTTACAACAATAATTAAAAATTTAAAATATATTAAAATGTCTATCCTTAACAACTTGCCTACCTGAAAAAAATTTTTTTTAATTATTAAGAAAAAAGCCACAGCTCACTTTCACCTGTAACAACGTGCTCTGCTCTTTGGCACCGAGAAGGGTAGATATGGAAATTAGGCCCTGCAATTCCAGGGTGCCTACCTCTAACTTTCACTTCAATCGAGTTCCTCCCTAAAGAATAATAATGGGTCTCATGGAATGAACCAGGTTGAAATTGATGCCTTTTTCTTACCAGATAACCCAAACTTTTCAGTTTTGAATCATACTCCTAGCAAGAAGACAACAATCTCACACAGCACATCTTTTACAGCAACAGTTCGGAATTTGCATGTTATGCTTTGAGTAACCACAACTACACGAAAGTATAAGAGAACCAGAACCACAGAATCTCAAGTCCAAAGGGGTTTACACGGACGCCTACTTGGATCCCTGAGTTTAACGTCCCTGAAAGTGGCCTCTGTCCAGGCAGCCTCTCCAGTAGCTGGGCCCCGCTCCTGAGGCTTCTGTTTCTTTTTGGACAGCTCCAAGGGCCAGGAAGCCCGAATCTACGCCCTCTGGTGTTACCAAGGACAAGTCCAATACTTCAACTACACTTCACTTATTTTAAGCCAGCGGCCATCAAACCATTCAAATGTTCTCCAGGGTGAGCACATTAACCCTCCCCCAAATCTAGGTCATTCTCTTAAGGACACATTCAAAACGTATGGAAACCGGAACTGAATATATGGAAACTGGAACTGAACGTATGAAAACTGGAATAGAATTTAAAACTTCAGATGCGGTCTGACTTGTGTGGAGCAGGATGATAACATCGTCGAACATTATCACCCGTCTCAGCTTGAACCGCATCCTTCTGCTGCAGAGCTCCGAGCTTTCCTCGGTGTCTGCGAGTCACGTGAGTCTGCACTGACTAAGCCTTGCCTCTTCCTCACGGATTACCATTAAGCAGCATCTCCTTATCCCACACTTCCAACAAGTGAGTTTCTTGGACCCAGGCACAGAACTCACCCAACATTTCAGTTCTGTCTTCTACCTTCATGTCACCTATAGGTTTAATTAGCAGGCGTGACATCCGTTTCCTCATTCAAGTCACTAATAAATAAGTTGAAGAGGGCAAGTCTGAGGTCAGAAATCGCTCTCTCCCACTCTGGCCCCTTTAAATGGCCTGTGACAATGGGCAAGAGCGCCTTAGAAGGATCAGAAGGCTGCCACAGCAATGATACCTTCTCTTTGAAACCCGTCCATATGGCCTCCCATGTGGCAGTTCTGCTCCTCCCTCCCTGTCCCCAGCTGTCCTCGTCCCAGTGCACCATTTTGTCTCGGTGCTCCTTTTTCATCCAGTTGGGCTTGCCTTCCTCCCTCAGGCCCAGACCGTGGCTTCTGACCTCTGCGCCACACTCTCAGGCAATGGCAGGTTAGGAGGGTCTCACCCAGTGCTCCACCATGAGACCGGGGGTCCTGAGTCCACCCTTGCAGTCTCACGTCTCTGGGTTGACACTGGTCCACTGATTGGCACTTTGAGTAGGGTGGTACGAGCCAGTCAGGCCCTACTTCTCCATCCTTTTCATAAAGAAAATCTTAGCAACTTTCTCAAATACCTTATTGAAGTCCTGACACACAGCATCTACAACATTTTTCTCATTCACCAATCAACCCTCTTTAAAAGCTGCAACCACATTTCTGGCAGGAATTGTTCTTAGTGAACCTATGCCAGTTGCGTTGGGGCAGCGAATCCCTTTCTGACAGCTGAGAAATCTTTTAATTAATTCTTTCCAGCATCATGCTGAGAACGATGACAAGTTCAATGGCCAGTAGTTCTAGGAAACTACCTCTTTCTTTGCTTGAAACTCACAATATCCTCCTAGCTCCAAGCACGAGAATCCTCTCCTGCTCTCCACAATTTTGAGGTCAGTCTGTAAGTTCTTCTAGTTCCCAGGGGTGTAATTTTTCAAGGCCAGCACTGAAGACAACTAGGGCCCTCTCCTAGTCTTCTCACCTTTCTTAGGCTTTCATTACCTCTTACGTGGAGTTTTGGTTTATCTATTAATATAATGCCACAGGGGCTCTCTCTTCCTCGTTCTTTTCGCTCTGAGCAGTACTAAAAAGACACTTTTGTTGTCTTCAGTATTTCACATAAGCCTCATCTCAGACCAACCTTTAGCCTCCTGATTCGATTTTCACAGTGTTGTTCCACTCCTTCACATTCACCTTGGATTATGTGTCTTCCCATTCCCTAAGTGTCCGTTCCGACTTGGCCCCGTGGAGGGTAGTGTTTTGGGACAAGGACCTCATTTCTTTTCCATCAGGATAAGGGGTCACTTTACATATATTAGCGGGATTACATTCAGAAGTTTATTATCCCCCTTGTGTCAGCTTCCTCTTTTGAAACTCTGTCCATTAAATTTATCTCGGAACCCTTTGAAATCTGTCTTCCAAAAAATGCTACAGTCGGAGCAGCAGGGCAGCCCTATGGGATCAATGTACCATACATGTCCACATACCTAGTAATGATAACAGCTACCCTTCCTTTACACTATGCCTCGACCACGAATTCCCATCAGTGCCCTGGACAAACCGGCATCACTGGCCCCATTTTCCCAGAGAGACTCAGAGAGCTGAAGCCTGCAGCCCAAAGCGGCCCGGCGAGTAACTCTTAGACCAGGGACAGCACAGCTCTGGGCGACTCCAGCACCCAGTGCTGCCTCTGCCCCTGCATGGTCTCAGACTCTCCAGGAAGGTTTTCTCTTTCGTTTTTGTTTTTTTCAGAGAGGATGATTTAACGAACTCGTTTCCAATGTTTATACATATTATTTCATTCTTTTTTCTAACTGAATTTTTAATTTTGATCTTTACATATCTATTTTCAGGTATAACTGACATAACATTATATTAGTTTCAGGTGGAAACGTTTTTCTTTTTGCAGTGTTTTATTCTATATGGCAAGTAGAACTCTTTATTTTTAGGAATTAAAAGAGGTTCATATTTAGGATTATAGGTGATATATTTTTTCCATACTTACCTCTATCTTACACTTTTTTCTACAAAAAAATTTTATATGATTTTTTTAAATAGAAATAATAATAGAAATAGAATCTGCATATTCTGAGACCCACTTTTAGCTATACAATGAGACAGATACTCTTTCTTCTTGAACAATATTTAGGAAAGGTTAAAAAAATTACAAAAGGGAAGTTTTGCAAAATAGGCTTCAGGATTGGAATTTTATGACAAAAATAGGAAAGAGATACATTTATTTTTTCAAGTGGCATCTAGTCAGCTGGATGGGGATGGGGGTGTGGCAGGCCTGCACAAACTTAGGTCTCCATTCCCTCCACCCACATCGGTCCAGGGAGTCTATGCTGACGGCTCCCCTCGGTGCTCCCATTTTGAGTTGACTGGCAGATGTGTCCAGGAGTGAGGTCCAGCTCCTACAGTCTTCTGTTTACCTCCCCCACTCCACTCAACTTCTACATGGGAGTAAACATGATTAATGTATACGGGTACAGAGAGAACCTGCGCCCACATGCCTTAGTCGATTCATTAACTAACTAATGTGAATACTTGGGGAGTTTTCCTAAATATATTCTAACAACATATACTGATAGGTGCACTTTAGAAAACCTCAAGTGGTCTTAAAGGAACCTGGAAATTTCTTAGAGATGCTAAGAAACCTGTCCAAGATTACACAGTTAATGACAGAATCAAGGACTAAAACCTAAACTCTATTTTTTTTAAAACTGAATTTAATCTGAATTGTTTTTAGATAAATTTCTGAGTTAATTTAAACGGCTTAATTCTAGTCAAGGCAAGTCTCAGTTTGGAAGTCAGATGTTTACAGTATATAGCACAAAGAGGAACACTTTTTTTCAGTTGAACTGTTATGCAGATTTATATGCATGTTTCATAGTGTTAAAAAGTTATACAGATCAATGGTTTGGCAGCTGGCTGAAATAATTCCATATTTTAAAAATCTGTAGGGTGCATCTGTTAGCAGTTTTGAGTTTCTACCGCAGACTAACAATTTGGTGATAGCAAGCTGTCTTCCAATTAATGTTCCAGAAGACATTTTATTTCAAGATTTTTAGAACGAGAGCCAAGATTTTCTGGGATTCAGTTATATGAAGCATTATCGTAGTTTTTGCCTTTTGTAAATCTTGCATATCTAGGGATAAAAGCAGTATGTCTTGAAAAATGTTTTGTTTGACTTTCTAAAAATGCTTAACTGAGACTTTAATTGGCAACTTGCCTTTAATCTTTCCTAACCTAATGGATAAAGTCATAAAAACATTTTAAACCACCATCACATTATAGTTACATCATTCCCTTTCTCGAAATTATGCGATTTCTCTTGTGTTTCGCCCTTAGCAAACTTGGAATCAGACTTTACAAACATTCCCCCACCCAAAGAGGTTCATTGGGTTTCCACAGGCTTGCTTCCCTGCCTCCCATAGCATCTTTCTGTAAAATCACACCCTCTACCGTCTTCAGAAATCATGGGACTAACCTTCTTCAGGAAGCATTTCAGATGAATCCCTCTTAGCTGCCAGACTGGATCCCGTGGAACCACAGGCAACACACTGGGTACATATTGGGTTTCCATGCTTTCCTGCCTTCTGTTACTATTACACTCGGAGCTTCTAAATGGATGACAGCATTTAATTTCTCTAGCACCCAACACAGTGAGTGGCCACTCAATTATCTGTTGGGTGAACAAATAAATAAACAAGCCTAAAGCCAAACTGATGACCAATATGTGTTCATTCTTTATATTACAAGTTTTCCTTTTTTTGTACTATTTCAAATAATAATGTAGAAAATCTATACTAATACATTTTATTTGAAAACTGAAAAAAATGGTAGAAAAAGTCTCATACTTTAGCACTTACTTTCTACCTTGTCCTATAGCTTTTGCTTTATAAATCGTCAGCTCTATGAGACTATAAGCTTTATTATATGGGACTAACATCTTATTCAACCTCCAATCAACAATAAAGCCAGTGTCACGCAATGACACCCAATAATTATTTAGGAGAATGCCTAGAAGGTTGGGCAGGACATTCTTTACTTTCCTTGGATGGGAAAGAGAGAATGAAGAAGCAGATAGTTAAAGAGAATATGTGTATATGCAAAAGACTGTTACTAGAATTAGCACGAGTACAAGCAGTGAAATATAGAGGAAATGAGGAGCCTCGTGTATGCCTTCAACCTCTTGGAGAGAAAAAAAAAATAGAAGAGAAGAGAAGTATCTTTTTTACACGCTGGCCAAGACAGGCCTCCACGCAGGCCACCATGGACAGCCCAGTAGCTTTACGGAGGACTGGGTGGGGAGATGTAGATAACTGGTGTATGTAGACCTGGTCTCTGGGACAGTCAGATGTTTATAGCTCTTAGAGTGCTTAACTGCTACTCTGTGAAGCCAAATATATATAAGGCAGTTAAAAACCATAAGCATTTTTGCCAATTTCGCTGTTGTTAAAGTTGTTGTCTAGCACCATCCACACCAGCACAGAATGGGCATTAGGTCACTTTTTTTTAACTCCAGGTTGGGATGTGTATTTTCACCATTAAAGCAGAACTGGTGTCTACTGAAATGCCTGAAATATATGGTGGGTACTCACCATATATTTGCTGAACGAATAGTTTCTTACTAAGTCCTTAACATTTAGAATATTCTGGGACTACTTGAGGTTGCCATGATTAAAGTATTCTTACATTCTGTTGCCAAAAAAGCTCTGTCCTTGTACAGAGCAGGATACAAAGCACAGGTTTAATGCTGACATGCTGGCTACATTTCAAAACCTTGGTGATGATGGTCTCATCATAGGTGACATCACTGATGGAACATTTACAGAGCATATGCTAGGACTGTTTCTAAAACAACGTCTCCTGTTACCCTCACATTTTTGCACGACAGGTCTTAAGGTGGCCTCGTGTATGAGGAATAGGCTCAGGTGTGATAACAGTGTAAGGCAGGTGTCAGAGCCACGACTGGAACCCCACTCTCGCAATGCTCTTTTCATTCTATCCCAGCTACCTGTGAAAGTCCAGAACCTGGGTGTGACACCTGTTATAGAAGAATGCCACTTCCTCACCTTTGATTGTTAAGAAACTATTAATTAAAAGTGTACACTACCTCCTTGCCGCAAACTAGAGGGATCATGGCTAAAATACTACCACTTGGAAAGCAGGGAGAGTAATAAGAATTCCCATAGTCAGTTTACCACCACCTTCCCTCCCCGAGTGGCTCTTTCCCTCTAGAAGAATATAAAGATATTACTGCCACATACAAATCTGCCAGCAGACATTAAACAAACCCATACCCTGCACCCACTCATTCATCCAGCCCTTACTATCAAGGCTTCCTTGTATTGTGTGCTCACACTCTACCAGTCAGTACTCCCAATGACCTCCTAATGCACACGTCCACTTTCGGTCAGCCCTCACCCCACCAGCTTCTCGCCTTTCCTCCGGGGGGTGTCTAGGAGTTACTGAGCCCTGTCTTCCAGCAGCTGTCTTCCCTGTCTCACTCTCTGGCCCCACCCACCATCACCTGCCCTTTGTTCTATCACTCTCATTATCTCCACTGTACCCTGCTCCCTGCTCCACTGCACCCTATTTTTACATTCCACAAAGGAGGTGCAATATCATTTAAAAAAAGTGGGGGGTGCCGACCTGGTGGCGTAGCGGTTAAGTGTGCACGCTCCGCTTTGGCAGCCCGAGGTTCACGGGTTCGGATCCCGGGAGCGCACCGACGCACCACTTGTCAAGCCACCACATCAAGCCATGTGGTGGCAGTGTCCCATATAAAGTAGAGGAAGATGGGCACAGATGTTAGCCCAGGGCCAGTCTTCCTCAGCAAAAAGAGGAGGGTTGGTAATGAATGTTAGCTCAGGGCTAGTCTTCCTCACACACACAAAAAAGGAAAGTTTCCTACCCCAAACACAAATACACACAATCCTACCAAGGTTTCCTTTCCACAGCCAAGTGGTTTTTCCTGTAAAGGGAGGAGCACATTTACTTAGTGCTCCTTTACGCTTCACCAATAAAGCTGAGGCTAAGTTCTAATGTACATAAATAGTCAACCTAACTGAGAGATTATGATGATATGTGAGGAATATTTTCAGCTAAGTATAATGAAGGGTGGTAATTTTAAATAGAATTTCCTTGAGGAATACAAGGAACGTTCAGGGCTTTCCAAATAGCGTCTTTTATAAACCGCTTGCGGCCAAGTGTGTTCCCTCTAAGGGAACGCTGCTCAGCTGCGCTGGAGAGTAACAGTGATCACTCCTAGCCTGCATGGGTGAGCAGAGATATCTGGACTTTGGAAACAAGTCAGGAGGCAACTCACACCCATTTCCCATTTAGATTCCTGAAGAACCACCAAATCCAATGCATACAAGATGCCTTCTGTTTGCTCCTCAGATAGCACAATATACAGTACATGCATACACACCATAATGCTGACATAACGTGAAAAATAAAGTATCCACCCAAATAACTCTACTCCAGAGCTATGTAAGACCTGAGGGGGGAAAAGCGATTGCTTCCAGACAGGGTGACTACAGGTCAGCAGTGATCTTTTAGGGAAAATTAAAATTTGCTATGGTGTTTTTCATCTTTCAAAGTAAAAACTCAGCTCTCTTCCTTTAATAGGCAATGTCCAATGCATGTTTTCCCTATCGACCACTGACCTCTCCCGAATGTTCTAAAGCTTCTCCCTGCCGGCCAGATCCCTCCCGCCCAAGGGCATCATAGTGATTCTCTTCTCCTGTCCCTCAATCAGGGCCAGCTTGTTGCTTGACAACAGCAGCGGATGCCCGCGGGCACTGTGAGCAGGGGCCTGCGGAGGAGGAAGAGTGGCTCCTAAAATGTTATTTAAAGAGATTTTACGTCTACAGCATAGAGACGCCTTCTAAAGAAACATCTAAATAAAATAATAATGGTCATGAGTACTCAAGTACATACAGGCACTGTGCTGAGACCTGACATATACAATCTTACGCAATCCCCAAACAGCCCTCTGGGGAACGCGCCTTTACTCGAATTCCTATTTCACACGAGGGAATTTAGCTTAGACAGTTCAAGTGTCCTCCCTGCCATCTCAATGCTGTTACATGGGAGACACTGGATTTGAATCAGACCAACCTCCAAGGCCCATGCTTTTAACATGACATAATACCGCCTGTTTTACATGAAACCATCTTTGTACTTCGTTTCAAGTAAAACAGACTTGCTACTGTTTTTATTCAACAAAAATAAACTTTCTTAATTACACTGGAAGAACTTCAAAGTGTTTTCAAATGAAAAAGACAATTAAGCAGTGCACATTCAGAAAGCCATTTGGTGTTGAGAGGAAAAAGAACGGTACTCAATGTTCTACATATGTAAGAAAAAGTCAAGGCCATAGCCACATCCCTCATATGCCTAAAAATAACAAAGGAAAGTTGGTTCCTTGAAAATCAACCAGAAAACAAACAAACAAACAGGCCTCAGAGTTAAATGTGAATTTCTGGTTGTGTTTAGATACAAGAACTTGGAAAGAAAATAGATGACTTGCTGTCTACAATAAACATTAAATCTCAGTTATCTACAATGTTGAGAAGTGGAATATTCCACATAGGAAAATTTTTCAGAACTACAACTGCACGTGGAATGTAAACCCAACTCTGTCTGCAGTGGCATATTTGGACACAGTCAGATACAAGGACTTTGGCTGGTTTTGGCTCTTTATTAAGAATTTATTAAGAGTCTTGTCTCTCAATGTAAAGCCACCAGCTGCTACTGCTTGCTGCTGTCAGCTCTACACTACACGCTAGTCTAGTTGCCGGACCAGATGGCGGAAGTTCTTGCTCTACTAGGACACCTTGTCAGCCTCATCTCTGTAATCACTGTGGACTAGAAAACCAGATGACCAATATTCTTAGAGCGGTGTCTGAGATATGGACCTGAATTCATTCTCTGAGGCATGCATGGTTTCCTAAGAACCCATCTGCATGTGTGGAGGCCAGCAGCGAGCTGGACCTGTAGGCCCTATCTTTCAATTTGCCTATAAACACACACACACACTCCACCCCCCCCAACTCCCAGATGGCCTGACGCCCCCTAGCAACAAGACCCTGGGCTTGCTTGCCCACACCCACGTTGACCAAGTGCCCTGGCCAAGACCTCCCGGGCTGCCCAAACACGACGTACTTGGCCTAGCCCTTCCAGTCCTACGGGCTCCTCCACAACAGACCTTGTCACAACTGCTGTGGCTGCTCAGAAGCCTCTGGTCCTCACTTCCTGGTTTTTACCAGCTGTGTTTAGGAACAATGGAAGGTCCTGGATAAGTAGCTTTAAATAAGTCGGGATTTCTTATAAGCACCTGATTATTTGCATAGTTTTGGAACTAAATCACTCATTTGGTTTGTTCTCAAGTGTTTCTCACAATGGACATTCTGGCAGTCTCTCTGGAGGAACTGCCATGACACTAGTACAGCAGGTATCAGGCACTGCAGATGCATAACTGAGTCAGGTAATCACAAGTTTCACAGCTGCTTCCTCAAACACAAACACCACACTGAATTCATGATCCAGTAAAGTCCCGTGTTAAGGCTATGAGTCTGGAGAGAATATAACTCAGTCTGCAGACTACAGACATGCAGCTTACGTCTTGGGTTTACCAAGTAAAGGGGAAGTTGACAACGACCTGTTCATGTAGGTTGGACAGAGAGCCAAACTGGATAATTCCCGGCAGCTCCTTGAGGACAAGCCAGGTCTCCCTTGTTCGCTGTTGCATCCCCTCCTCTTCCTGCGGCACTGGGCACACGGGAGGCGATAACAAATGTTTGTCGAGATAAATGTCTAACTCAAGGTTAAAAGCCACTCTGGGGCAAGAGTTATCTGGCATCAATCTTCCTCAAATATGTCAGAAAGTTGCTATTTCTGCTTCTGCTTCGGAGTTGGTAGATTAACCTGTCAAATACTGACAACCCCTCTTCTCCTTTCTAAATCATTCAAATTTCATGTGTTGTGACTGACTACGGCAGCATATTCATCAGATTTCACAGTTACAAGTGATGACCATGTAATCTATTGTCCATGGAAGAAGACTTTCAAGAGTGAAAAGAAGCACTATTAACAATCACACTGGGACAACAGGCACAAACTGAGCCTCTCTGGGGCAATCTGGGACACACGGTCACGCTAATTTTAAGTAAGGTAATAAAGAATCCCTGCTTAGCCAAAATGAATTCCAGCTATATATCTTGGGCCTAAACCAAACAAGACTGGAGCAATTCTGAGGAAAAGTTACATGTGACAAGGGCACAGCAGTGTCCCTGTTCTATTTCAGGTTTTACCATCAGAAGCACAAGTGCTAAAGGAAAGACAACTGGTAGGTTCTAAGGGTACAACCATGAGATTGTGCAAAGATAAAACAATGTGAATCGACTGGACGTATAAAATATTTTTTAGAGAATTAAATTACAACATTTTTTCCCCATATAACTTTATACTTTTCTCAGTAACCAGGCAAGATTCCTGGGCTAGAATCTTCTAGCCAAAAATTTCCTGTACAGAACCCTCATTGAAGTTAAATTAACAGGAAGATAAAAAGTCAGGAGAACTGGACTCAACATCGTTGGTTAGTATCTACAACTTGTGAGTAGAAACACATTTTCCAAAATGCTTTCCTGTTTATACTCAGTGGGCCTATTCTTTCAGTCAGTCACTCTGCACTACAGGCGTAACTCTTACTTAGGGGAATAAATTCTTGCAAAACCCATTACACCTCAAATTTGTACTAATTTTTTTCCTCACTGATTTCAATTATAAAAGTGGGATTTCTCCTATTGGAAAAACATAGCGGAACAAATGGAACATAACAGACAACTTTGCTAAGATTATTTTTATCTAATATTTATTTGGATGAACAAAATTTTATTGCTATGTCACTGGGCATACGATGCAACTTATGTGCCACAGAATAGAGATGTTAACTGTTGTGGTAGCCAACAATAATTTCTGAAGACAAATTCAATGCTATTCTATAATTCTTGCTTTAAGAGAAAAATTTTAATGATAGGAAGGTCTAGCTTCTGGGGAGACTATTTATCATTGTACTGTACTGTATAAAACTACCTAGAGAATTCTATCACACTTTTTTTTGGAAAACCAGAGCATTGGGGAAAAAAATGAGTAAATGATGTAAAAGATGCTGATAAAAATATAAATATGTGTATATTTTATGAATAAAAAGTAAATATATATATATATCTTCATATATGTTTATTTTATCTGTGTCTCTGGCATTGTTTTCACATTTCTACAGGTATCTATGTATGAAGAGGTGAGTACATTTACATGCTTTTTGAGAAAAAAATCTGTTTAGTTACAACTCATGTTATTAATATTTCTAAAAATGTTATCAGGGGCCAGCCCTGTGGCTTAGTAGTTAAGTTCGTGCGCTCTGCTACTGGTGGCCCGGGTTCGGATCCCAGGCGCACACCGATGCACTCCTTCTCCAGGCCAAGCTGAGGCCGTGTCCCACATACAGCAACTAGAAGAATGTGCAACTATGACATACAACTATCTACTGGGGCCTTGGGGAGAAAAAGGGAAAAAATAAAATAAAATAAATAAAAATGTTATCTATCTCGGTTGTTGACTGAGTATTTTAGAACCTCAAATTTTCTATTCCCACATTCTTTAACAATAAGGGGAATAATGTGGTGAAACTGAAGAACATATCTTTTTTATTTCTCTATTAAAGATAATAAATATGAACCACCCCCCAACCAAGCCATTTAATTTCAATTCAACAAACATTTACTGAGAGCTAGGCACGGTCAGGCATTTTGCTAAGCATCAGAGATAAAAAGTTGCATACCAGTAATATCTAAAAATTAGCTCATGGATATCAATAACCAAGCTGGAAAAAGCTCCCTAGTTTCCCAAATTGATAAAGTGGATAATACAATAATCAGTGCATAAAAATTATCTAGCGAAGCAATTAAGAGCAAATACCTCTGACTGTGACAAACACTATGACTGAAAATTGACATATACATGTGGAATCCCGACACTTGCTTTGCTACCATTCATATGCAAAATCTCTCCTGATCATTTCTCTTATGAATAATTATTACTTAACGTAATTCTACTTAAGAACCCACATATAAATGGGTTCTGCAAAAACATCAAATACATATCTTAACTTTAATCTCTTAACTAGATTTCAAAATTTAGAAAATTCAAATTCACAGCTATTAACGGTTACAGTTTGAGTTCATACTGGAGTATTGTACTGAATTGCATTTGAGTATTTCCCATGCCTCTTAGCCCAAAATGTTATCAAAAGATACTTAACAAAACCTGGCCCTTTTGTCATTGCTCATTCATTTTATTCCTTATTTAAAAGATACTGAATGCAAATGCCTCCAACTCAAAATTTTAAAAAGATGTGGTTTTCTTTATACTTAAATCAGCTACTAAAATCCAAATGCAATTTTGCAAGAATTTCCCAAACGCCACATGCAGCTATCAAATATAGTCTTAAAAAGTGAGAAAGATGATGAAGACAAGGCCTTGCAGGACACAGAGCACACAGGCTCTCAGGAGCCTTTAACTAAGGGCCAAAGAGACCAAATTACCAGGGAAGTGGCCTGCACCGTGAAAGCTGGTCATGGTGCGCATGAGTTTTAAATTCCTATATCTAAAATTTCCTGACAAATGCAGTTAAGCCAAAACTTAAGCTTTAATCACTAGGAAAACTGAACACTTTCTAGACTAAAAGAACTCAGCAGGTACTGATCATATAAATGGGCAGAACATGACATTCCTTTAGTTTGTCAAACTTAAATCGATGATTTTGAATAAAATCAGATTCTACATTTCATCATCAACCAACTGTCATTCTTTCTAAAATCTCTGTAGCTAAGAACAAGGCAGAAGTGAAATCAGATGGAGAAGACGGTTGTGTGTGAGAGCGCTATAATAAAAATAACTTCAAACATGATTTGGTTGATAAAATATTTTTCAACAATGGATTTTCATTCTTTAACTTGATATAACTCATTTTAAAAGCTGTGTATGGCATATAGATTAATACTGGGCACAGACCAACATGATCTGTAGGCCCCTGTACGCCTTTCTCCAGGTTGTTGTTACATGTAATGCCGGACTTGAATTCACATATTTCATGCTGAACTCTACAAATGAGAGGAGGGAACCTAAATATTTCTGAAGGGATCAAAGCGCACTATTTTAATTAGCAAGATAAAATATTCTTTTAGGCAAACAAAGTGAACAAACTCTAAATCTGAAAAAAATGACAGCATGGAATTTGAACACACAGTACACGGTTCTGAAGAGAACTTCACATCATAGATGGTGAAGGAAAAGAAGACAAGCTCTCAGAAATTTTCTGTCATAGAGTTGGCTACAAACCATCTTGATCCAAACCACGTAGACTGGATGTTAAGAACACACGATTTATCATCAGACCTGCCTTTTGCCCAAATTAGCTGTATAACTTGGGCTAAAATGCTTGTTTCCTCATCTGTGAATTGAAATAATAGTGCCTATTCTTACATGGCTTTTACGACGATAAATAATTTATGTAAAGGGTCTAGTTTATCGGGTACTCAATATATAATTCATTACTATTTTTCTACAATAACATTGATAACCACACAATGCTCAGTAATGCCATCAAAATGACTGTTCCAACACTCCACAATTCTGGGATGAGGAAGAAGGAGAAAGAAAGTGAGACATCATTTCTAGGTATCTAGAGAAGTCCAGGGAGACCAAGGCCACTGAAGAAATCCCTACACATTCTAGGACATCAAGCCATCAGCCAATGTCTTAGCTTGACTGTGATTCTAGGTTTCTAATTCATTAGGCATACCAGATAAAATATAGGATGCCCAGTTAAGTTTGAATTTCAGACATATCTGAAATTCAAAATTTTATTTGCAAAATCTGACAACTCTATTTCTACTGCCTCTTTTCTCTCAATAATTCACTTAAAAGGAGCCTGAGGGAATTGTTTTATCTTCAGTTCCCAGAGACTAAGAATGTGGTTTCTAGCAGTGCAACACACAGCACCATTCGTTTACAACAGTTTTTTTAGTTTCCCCAAACTTGCAAGGAATTTTTACCCTGTGACGTCATTTGATGCTCATTCTAAACAGCTGGAATCTGCACTCCTGCGTTATAGATGAGGAAACCATGGTGGCGTGATGGGCTGTCATCCTTTCACAACTGCTGCTAACCTAAGCCCCCTACAACCTTTTGCACATGATCACATTCCACATACCTTCCCTCAACCAGGAGTTTGGAAAAGTTTCATTTTGCCTTATGAAACAAAGCACGTTAAACATGCTTTTCAAGTCCCCTCCTCGTCTCCCCAATTTTTCACACCTGAGTTCATATTCATGGACTAGATAATATCTCAAGTGCCTCCTGGCTCTAATTTTCTTTGATCTATGACCCATAAAGGCGCTAAGTCACAAGGCCAACTTGCTCAAGAATCTCACACAGAATTTGCACCTCCAGACTCAGCCTCACGGCCTGCTATTCTTTGCACTTCATCATGCAAGACGAACTCGACTACAACTAAGGAACGTGGAATCCCATGGAGCTTGTCAGAGCCTGTCACTACAACCATGTGGCTTGTCACCTCCAACACCTACCTGCCGCATTCAGCATCAGACTCAGGTTATCTGGGGCTGACGAGAGCTGGTTCAGCTCATTTACTTCCCAGTCTCCACGCCACTAGAGCCAACTCTTTGAAGGTCATCTTGGCTTCCCTCCCTTTTCTCCACGGTGACCTGCCTCTACCTCTGCCTTTTCAGGTAGAGTAAAAAGATCACATGGGGGGCCAGTACCATGGCATAGTGATTAAGCTCAGTGTGCTCCACTTCGGCAGCCAGGGTTCATGGGTTCAGATCCCTGTCGTGGATCGAGACCACTCGTCAGCCAATGCTGTGGCGGCGTCCCACATACAAAATAGAGGAAGACTGGCACAGAGGTTAGCTCACGGCTGATCTTCCTCAAGCAAAAAAAAAAAAAAAAAAAAAAATGCATGCATGAACTATGGGCAGTAATACTCTCAAAGAACATTCTTACAGTTATGTCCATCCAGTCCTTGCTGCTAGGCGATTTCTTGAACAGCTGCCTTTTTTGTCTATACTTTCCTACATGTTTATGCACAATAATGCTATCAATTTTTGAATAAATAAGATGGCAGAGACTGTGGCTTTTCTTGACTTTATACCATATCCAGCACATTATCATACCCACATCTTGTAAATGGTATGATTTTCTGAAAGTCAAGTACTACTAAAAAGAGAGGGAGACTTTAAATCTAAGGACACCCCCCCCATTCCATTTCCATATATTTTCTAGGACACTTTCTCTAAGAATGAATATTAACAACAAGTAGGGCCTGGTTATCCTAATGTCTGCAGTCTGAAAATCTTTTTTTCTAGACTCTAGGTAATAATGAAAATAATAATGGCCACCATGAATTAAGTGCTTACCATGTGCCAATCCTATTCCAAGTGTCAGGTGCCCTATTAAGTACTGTTCTAAACCCTCTTAAACAGATGAGGAAACAGAGCAACTGAGTAACTTGCCCACTGTCATACACCAGGGAGAGACAGAGAAGTCTGGCTCCAAAGTTATGCTCTTCACCATACATTATCCTAATGCCCTAAATTAAAATTCTTTAGCTATAATTTTACATGGAGAATAGGTCTGGGCAGCAGGAAGAGGGTATAATGAAAAAAATACTGAAAAGTGATGTAAATGGTATTCTCAGCTATTTCCTGAGCCTCCATAAAAGAATTATTGACAAAACATATATTGACACAATGTCATTCTGGAAAACTAAAATAAGTTAGGAAACCGATGTTTTAACTCCAATAGTCTTATTTATTAAACTTATAAAATGCATGAAAAACACTAAAAAGTAATGATTATTTTTAGTCTTAAAAAAAACTCTGTAACTTAGACTTATGAAATAGATCATAATATATTCCAGTAAAACTTCCCTCTGTCTCCTAGTCATTAGGCCATCTGGATAAATTGAATTAATTCAACATTTTGAATTCATTACACATAACAGACACTAACATAACTGGGAGAAATGTACAGAAAGAATGTCAGCCTCCTTTTCTGATGGCTGACTTACAGAACAGTTAAAATACAGCTGCATATAGGAAATAGCCAGTATCATACTATACTATGTAATGTTCTATGCCAGGATGTTTTGTGTGTGTGTGTGTGTGTGTCTGTGTGTCTGTGTGTAGGGAAAGGTTATCCACATACACGACTAGTTTAAAACTGTGAGTGCAGATATCTGGGTGTTAACATCCCTGGTTATTCTTTAAGGAAATATCTCAGTCAACGTTATTTTTAACACTCTTAGCCTAAGAAATACGTGGCTCTTAAGTTAACGGAGAGGACATTCTAGTTATGGTCTTCTATCTATTCTAGGGCATCGCTCCCACCCCTCCCCTAGAAATCCCCCCCCACCAGTTCATATACCTGTAATAGACTGCAGCAAGTTGGAACCAAAATGTCTCATTGCAATTGGTTTAAACCAGCTACCAAGAGGCAATGGCTATGTGGATAGTCATGAAGGGATATGGAGTTTAACAGTATATAGAGAAAACAAAAATTTAAATTATTTACTGGTCTGACCTTTCAAGATCAAATTCATACCTATAAAAATACGTCTATATATTTATATGCCAGATATTGTTTTCCCTCACTCAGAATTGGTATGTGGGTAATAAATTTTTATTATATAGAATTTAAAAGTTAATAGACAGACCTTCTATATAAATGGCTAGATTAGTGTTTTAAATTTTTTAATTAGGTTGATTGAATACAAATGCCTTATAAATGACACAACACATTTCTGATATGAAATGCTATAGTAAATTTGAATGTTATAAAGAAATTCTGTAAAAAAAACAACAACAAAATTTGTGTCTGGTGATTTTCACTGAAACTAGGACATTTAAATGCAAAAAAAAATGTCAACATGAGTCATTAAAAACAGTAACTGAAGGGCCAGTCCCAGTGGCCTAGTGGTTTAGTTCAGCACACTCTGCTTTGGCAGCCCAGGGTTTGGTTCCTGGGCATGGACCTACACTGCTCTGTTAGTGGCCATGCTGTGCTGGCAGCCCACATACTAAAAAATAGAGGAAGATTGGCACAGATGTCAGCTCAGGGCAAATCTTCCTCAGCAAAAAAAAAAAAGAAGAAGAAAGAAAGAAAGAAAATAGTAACTGAAATATGATTATATAACTCCAGAGCAAAATACTGGATCAAAAGAAGGAAACTCATCGAATTAACATGAGAACAACTTTAAAGAAAAAAACGGAGACCACTTAAACCATTAAAAATTATATACACCTCCTGTTTCTTCATATAGATGTCATTAATTGATAATTAATTAGAGAAAACACAGAATAAACTCTATTTTGATCCTCAGGGAGCAGTCAAGAATGGAATAAGGTCCAAGAATTCAGCTACCATATTCCAGCAGGGGTTCTACTAAGAGAAAATGAGGGTGTGTAACAATAGCAGCTTGAGTATTTACTGCGTTCTAGGTACTAGTCTAAGCATTTCACGTCTGTTAACTTAATTAGTGCATACTGCAGGTGCTGTGATGAGCCCCACTCTACAGATGAGGAAGCTGGGGTGCACAGGGTAACTATAAGATCACTTAGAACTAGTAAGCGGCAGAGCCAGGATCCAAATCCAGGCACTCTCCCTCCAGGACCCGTGCTGTAACCACTGTGTGGACACGGACCATGAGGACTAGAATGCCGGCACTGAAGGGACCTGTAAAAGCATCTAGCACGATCCTCTCATTCTACAAACTGAGGCCCAATCACACTGGTCTACACAAGCGTTCCTTGATTCCCAACTGCTTGCTCCTTTCACAACGGTCCTTATCACCTTTTACAACCGCTGTAAAGTAACCTGCATCACTGTACAAGGCTGGTTTGAGATTTACAGATTTGCTTTGTCTATCTGGTAAGGCCCCGTTATGGTTTTATAACAAACCAACATTTGTTTAGTTCTTGAACACTCCTCTGCTATTATCAGCAGATACATCTGTGGAGATGACTTTATAAACTATATTCTCCTATGAAACATTTTGTTGCTATACTCAGAGAATGCAACGCTATGTAATATGAACACCACCATGGTGTAAAGGCATAAGCAGTTTTAATAAGTAAAATTCCCTACTGCTAATTAGCAGATGACTGTACTGAAAAGAATTCCTTTGAGACTATTTTCAACTAACAACTTAAATGGTAAAATAATAGATGCTAAATATTAAAGTTCTTTCAAACTCTGCGATTCTGTGATTTTTTTGGTGAAATCCTAATTTCTGGTGTGTTAGCAGATGGAGCCAAGTATACTACGGGAAGGTGTGCCATGACTCCACTCAGCATCATCAGGGTATGCTCCTGTCTTGTGGAAAAACAAGTGACACCTCCTAGATGATGCCAGGCAAGAGACTTTGTTAAGGAGGGAGGAGGAATGTGGTTAGGTTCCCAGAAACACCAATGGTGAATACTAGTTCCAGGATAACCAGCTCATCACCAGAAGACAGCATGGGGTTTCCTTCCATAGGTGCACAGTGACCTCTACTGGTATAAATATAGACTCTCGAAATGCAATTTTCTCCATAAGTGAATTTTCAGAAGCACAACTAAGAATATTTATTCTTTTGGAATCTTTTAAAATTTTTAATTAAAAAAAAATCCCCTCCTCTACTAGTACTAAATATTCCAATTAAAATAGACCATATACGTAATATCATAGAATGGAAAGAACTAAACAGCACTTTAATTTTAAAATATTAAATTAATAATTATTTTTTTTTTTTGGTGAGGAAGATCAGCCCTGAGCTAACATCTGTCAATCCTCCTCTTTTTTTGCTGAGCAAGACTGGCCCTGAGCTAACAGCCATGCCCACCTTCCTCCACTTTATATGGGACGCCTCCACAGCATGGCCTGACAAGCAGTGCATCGATGCGCACCTGGGATCCGAACCTGGGCCGCCAGCAGCGGAGCGCACACGCTTAACCGCTATGGCACAGGGCCAGCCCCTAATTAATTTTTTAATTAAAAAATTTAAGTGTTATAGTACAAAAGCTGTGATAAAAAAATAACTGTTTTGGAAATACCTCTAACACATCCGAAAAGTTACCGAAGGCACCAATTATAGAACAACATTTATATAACATATTGAAAATTCTTGAAATGCTTTGAAACTTTCAGTTGTCAAATATTAAGTGGCCCACTTTCTCACGAATATTTTGCTTTCTTGTTTTTAAAGTAACACTTAAAGCTTTGGCTTTTCCTTTTAAATCTCAAAGGTTATCTGAAATAAGATTAGTTGTAGATAGGTTTATTAAGTTTATAAAAACTTCCAATGGGCAAATTTTACCTACATGTGAAAAATTGTAGGTAACAGCCATCAGATGCTTTGTTATATAACAGTCATGCACATGCAATTATGATCAAAATACTGTACACGAGTTCAAAGGAAAGCATGAGTTTTAAAAAAACCAATAGGAATATTTTTAATTCTTGTAGGCTGAGATAATTTCCTTGAAACTTCATCTCCATAACTTTCCGTTGCAGAAAGTGAATTAGGAAAGAATTCAAAAAGATACTTCTCAGTGATGAACACGCATACCAAACTGTATTCCAACTGTGGGGAAATACAGCCTCTCTGATCGTGCTCAGATTCTTTCCAAGCATAATAAAAATAGTTGAGGACTGGTGAGTTACTTTGTTTTTGCACAGAATATACGTACAGATTAAATGCAGAGTTCTCTTGCAAGAAATGTTATTTATTGCTTAAATAAGAGTAATGGATTGGGAAATATAAAAAAAATTCTATTTAACTTTGATAACTAGGATTTCAATATTCCACAATACATCTCCTTTTCATTATTTCTATTTATTAACGTATCAGTCAGCATTTGTTGTACTGCAGGTAAGGCTTGATCAGGAATAAAAGAGTGAATAAGGCACTACCCTTGCACTTCCTCTTGGCACTTCCTCTTGCTGAGGAACCAGCAGTTGGTGGGGAAAACAGAATTCCTATGCAAAGAGTTATAAGGGCCTATTTTAAATAATTTACCCTTCAAATGCGGAGTTTTCACTAAAAAGCTAGCTAAGATTTTTGTACAACTCCATACCCCCACCACATACAACAGGATCTGTAGCCACTACTAGGGTCCTGCTCCTGCAGATTGTAAATACCTTCTCTCTCCTCTCTTTTTTGGGGGATGAGACGGGGAAAATTGTGCTTCTGGCTCAAAGCCCTATCCATCTTAACAGTTGTTAAAGCAGTTCCCACCACATTCCTCTCCTCCTAGTCAAGTGATCATATCAATAAAATATGCCCTGGAATCACATAGTGGATGGACACATAGCTTTTATATATATATATATATATATATATATATATTTTTTTTTTGTGAGGAAGATCAGCCCTGAGCTAAGATCCATGCTAATCCTCCACTTTTTGCTGAGGAAGACCGGCTCTGAGCTAACATCTATTGCCAATCCTCCTCCTTTTTTTTTTTTTTTTCCCCCGAAGCCCCAGTAGATAGTTGTATGTCATAGTTGCACATCCTTCTAGATGCTGCATGTGGGACGCGGCCTCAGCATGGCCGGAGAAGTGGTGCATCGGTGCGCACCTGGGATCCGAACCCGGGCTGCCAGTAGCGGAGCGCGAGCACTTAACCGCTAAGCCACGGGGCCGGCCCACATAGCTTTTAGTATAAAGGGAAAGACACAGTGAAAAGTGAAACCCCACTGTAAGCCCCTCAGAATCGTGCTGTATGTTTCAGACTCTCCCCTATCAGCCTACAGGACAATGCTTTACTCAAATCAGGATAACATGACACTACAAAAGCAATTTTCTAAAAGTTAACTCTAATTTCCTGAAAGAATTAACGGCTTTTAAAATTATAAACGTTAAGTCAAGAAATTCTACGTAAATACTGAAGCCTTGACAGTACTCTAAAATGACACACTCAAAAAAGCAATAACAGCTTTTAAAACTCTGCCAAGACTGGGTATATGGGATAAAAACAGGAAACAACTGAAACATTCCTCAGTAGAAGACTGGTTAACTAAATGACAGTTAATTAAATAGTGGAATATTACGCAAGCATCAAAAAGAATGACATCCTTATATACAGGAAGTGTCTGGAAGGATACATGGGGTCTCATAACAGTGGTTGCCTCTGCAGAAGAAGAATTGGCTAGCTAATTTTGAATTTTTTACTTCATACCCTTTGGTACTTGCTGAATTTTTCATGATGAACATGTATTGTTTTAAAAATAAAACAGACAGAAAAATAATCATGAGATAAACACTACTCTGAATGACAAAAAGAGAGAGTAGAAAGTAAACAGGGGCATTATGAGGTCAGTGTGAGAGATTTTCACAACAACAAAAAAAAATGAGACTACTGTTTTTTTGGTCAAATGAATATTTTGATAAATTCATTTGTCAAAATAAACTGTCAATTTGAAAAAATAAACAATGACTGAATTGGGTCAAGTATTAGGCCAATATTCCTAAAAGGAAATAAATCTTTACATGAGAGTTAGGCAGTGTGGGAGTGTTATAACGTTTTATAAAAGATCTTCTATTTTCACAGTTATCCTCACAAATTTTCTTATTTGCTTGTTTTATTCAATGCTTTGCTCCAAATGTTAAGACTCCAAGAATTAGCTTTGAGCAACACTACATTCTCCTCCACCCGTGGTAGCTTCTGTTGCACACATCTCAGGAGCATAAACAATGTGATAACACAGGACAAACCATTTGTACAAGTCCTGAAGATACTCAGGATGTCAAATTCTGTGCCCAGGACAGAATTCTCTACGGGGACTAAGAAGGTAGTAAAAACGATTTTTTGAAAACAACTACAATTCAAAGACATATAACATTGCTTTTAAAAGAAGATCAAATTTTAAGGTTCCCCAATGCTATAATTGACAGATCCTTTTCTCTTTTACTTTTTTGAAAGCATTGTAGGAAAAAACAAAACAACAACAAAAGCAACTACGTGATCTCGTATGAAATTCCACAATATACATTTTCAATTTAATAACTAGTATGGGTCGAGATGAACTGGAATAAAGCAATCAGCAAGAAGAAAACAACAGGGTGGAGCTGTGGCTAAAACTACTCAGTGCTCACCTGTCTGATGGGGAAGACAGAGAGTGAAGGAGGTCCGGAATGGAAGATCAAGAATTCAGTTTGGATTTGTGAACTGCTCATCATTTATTAGTCATTCATTTCAGTTAAGGGTAGATTTTGCTCTGTTTAAAAATGTGCGTGTGATAGAGAATGATAGCGCATGGGTGGGAGGGGAGAATAACTTGTTCTTAATTCCTTTTGGTGTCAGGGGTAGATGAATTTAAAAATGGATAGAGGAAAGCAGAAAAGCTAGGAAAAGGTAAAGTCCACTTATTTTACAAAAGCACCTGAGGCTGACAATGTGTTTTACAGATTACATTCCCAAAGTATCTGCATGTGTGTGTGCACCTTACAGAAAATCTATGCATGTGAGAAAAGCAAAGCAAACAAATCTTTCACTGAGTCTTGACTGACCTTAAAAAAATAATCAATTTTATCAGCAATGAGAATAATTTTACAGTGCAGATGTTTTTGTGGCTGTAATTATTATGGAGTCAGTTCATTTGTCCAGTTTCAAAGATTTATCAACTGGGGAGACCAAAACAGTAACATTCCTCATCTTCGTCAAATGATTAGTAAAGAATGTGCCCCTCATGAGTCTTGACCAGAGTCAAAATCCTGCACCAGTTAAGTCATCTGGCAAGGGCAAAATTCTGCTGGCGATTACAAAGTGAGAGAAATGTTAATAACTCCTCAAACCAAGTCCTTTAAATTTAAATTTTTAAAAATTACTCCAAAGGGGATGCATCTAGCACTACATAAATAGTATAATGAATTGACACTCCTTAAGACATGAGGATTTATCCTTTAAGAGTCAAATCGTTTCATGTTCAGCTAAAAGCTTTCATGCTGTTAAGACCACGTTGAAATGCAGACATCATCTTTTCTGAGTTTCATGGCAGAGACTCCAGATTTTCTATTTTAATAACTAACAGCACAATGCAACCTTACAGATTTGAAAATCAAATGATCTTTGGAAAACTGATAACTGGAAAAACTGAATACTTATTTTTGCTATGGCTAATGACTTTTTTTTTTACTGTGTAGTAATGCTGTGTCATGAGCATTTGACTTTCTGACAGCCAATCGGAATTTCAAAATCCTACTTTCTACTTGGAAACTTACAGACTAGGCCTTTTATGGAGAGGCTCTAACACCCACCTTGAGGGGATCTAGTTAGCTGCTTATTCCTCATTTAAAGACACAACTTTAAGTCGCAAACTATAAAGCTGTACAGTCTACATCAAACTAACTGTACTATACACTTGGATGAATAATGAGTCTGCATTACGATGGAGTCTTGAAACACTGTTAACTACAAAATCCTTTTCCCTGCCTTTTAAAAACACATACTTTAGGCCAATAGAAAACGATCCAAATTAAAAATTAACCCAGGAGAGGGGCCGGCCCGGTGGCGCAAGCGGTTAAGTGCGCGCGCTCCGCTGCGGCGGCCCGGGGTTCGCTGGTTCGGATCCCGGGCGCACACCGAGGTACTGCTTGGTAGGCCATGCTGTGGCGGCGTCCCATATAAAGTGGAGGAAGATAGGCACCGATGTTAGCCCAGGGCCGTCTTCCTCAGCAAAAAAAGAGGAGGATTGGCGGATGTTAGCTCAGGGCTGATCTCCTCACAAAAAAAAAAAAAAAAAAAAAAAAATTAACCCAGGAGATATACAGGAAAAAAAGGAAGTCAGGAATAAACCTGCCTTGCTGAAATGCTTTTCTTAGGAAAGAAGGTAGAATGCACATTTGCATCTTAGGTGGCATTAGTTAAAATGCAAAGTGCATTATTGCTGCTTATAAGGATCTTCTCAAACACAGCTCTTGGGTTTTATAGGTTCATTAGAATACGGATAAATAGTTTCCTTCTTACTGTTGCACTTCTCACATTACAAACAAGAGCTTCCAGTGTAAGTACGATTATCAGCAGAAACATTTTAGTTTCAGTGTTAACTAGTAAACTAAAATGAAAAGTAGCATGCTCTATGTTACAGTCATGGGGAATAAACATTTCTGGGTTCCATTCCTAACTTCACCTAAAATGAATATAGAGAAATCCATTTATCTGTTGAGTATTTCACTTGCTTCTCAGTCAAGTAAGTAATAAAATGGTAATATTAACCAAAGGTCAATAAAGCTACAAGGAAGCCAGGTGCAATAAAAAGGCAGCTATAAGGCAACTGTTTGCATTTATACCCAGCAAGAAGTGAATTATACTTAGTGAACCTCCCTCACCCCTCCAAAACAGGCTAATTTCACTTACTCGTCTAACTTCTGACAGTGTGCCAGAACTCCTGTTTTAACTTTTTTTAAAAAAAAGGCTGGCTAGTTAAGTTACTAGATTTTCAAAATACAGGTTGAACGGTCACGATAACACACTCTGAGGAGGAGCCTAATAATTACAGGGAATTTGAAATAAGCAGGCCAACCGGTGGAATAGGACTCACTCAACTCAGACACTGGTGACACTGACATTATTGTAGAAGAGGAATTGATTGAATGAGATTCGACAAACACAAACAACACAGATGGGCTGCTTATGCCGAGGGTATTCAAGCATTCAAAGGGGGAACTGTTTTCTTTACTAGGCAACAAGAAATTGATTTCATTATAAGAAGAAGTGCAAAACCAGGCCCAAAACATCAGTAGATTATTTAACTTTTTTTGGCTTCCACTTGAGAATAAGATGCCACATATAATATGGTCTACTGGTAAAGGTCCCACCAAGAAGACCCTAATACACAGAAAATGAAATCTAAGAAGAATACTTGCTAGAATAATTCCATAGAAAATAACAACTCCTTAATCAGTGGTTCTCAAAATTTTGTATGCATATAAATGACCTGGATTGCTGGTTAAAGATGCAGGTCCCCCACCTACTCCCAAAGCTTTTAGCTCCACTAGGTCGTGGTGGTGGTGGTGGGGGCGGGGCATGGTGCTTAGCTTGTTTTTGTTTTTTTTTTTGAGTAAGATTGACCCTGCGCTAACATCTGTTTCCAGTCTTCCTCTTTTTCTTTTTCTTTTTGCCTGCCCAAAGCCCCAGTACGTAGTTGTGTATCATAGTCGTAGAGTTGAAGCTCTTCTACGTAGGACGCTGCCTCAGCACGGCTTGATGAATGGTGAGTAGGTCTGCGCCCAGGATCCGAACCAGTGAACCCCGGGCCACCAAAGCAGAGCACGTGAACTTAACTGCCAACCCTTCCCTAGCGTGATTCTGCTGGGTAGTGTGCCCTGTCCAAAAGTGTGAATTCCCTGCCATTTCATCGTTAACCTTTAATGAAAATTGGACAAGGAAAGCTCTGTTTACAAAAATCACTTATTAAAGTGAGTTTTTTAAAAAGAGATTATGTATCTCTCAAATTACCAAGTCAATGAATAACAGCTAATTGTCTAGCATCTATTACGAGGACGGGGGCAATGAAGAGGGACATGAGAGGAAAAGGCTAAAAGAGGCAAAATGAAGGTAGCAACCTACTTAAAATAATTCTGCCTAAGACCAGACTTATGTGTCACATAAAAGTGTGCGCCTCCCACACAAGGGCACCATGGAGCAAACCCATTAGTTTCTCTACTCCCATTCTCCTATCCTACATAAAACTGCCAATTTAATCTCTCTTTAAACACCAACTCACGTCACTTTTCAGTTTGAGAACCCACACTAAGTGGCTCCCCACTGCTCAGCTGATGAAACAGGAACTCCCAGCTCCTGATGCTTGTGATTCTGCAACCCAGTCTCAACCTAACCAATCAAACCACACATCACCTTACTCCTGAAGTGACCGTGCCGGCTCCAGCAGGATGGGTTTTCTATCTCAACAGCCTCTGAAGGGCTGACTCATAGGCTCAGACCTCTGCTCTAGTTGGGTCAATATTCCTGCCTGGAATCCCTTTCGCCCTTTCTCCATCTTACGGCAGCCCTTCAAGGCCTACCCTAAGCATCATTTCCACTAGAACTGCAGTCCCCACTGCGTTCTCCTTCTGATTACCTGGAGCGTTTCACATCTTCACCAAATTCTGAAGTGCCTGACTATACTCAACCTTGTGTTTTAATACACTGTTCTTTAGTATTCCACAACCTTCCCTCCCCCCAATAACTCTCCCAGTTTCTTGAAAGCGACAATCAAAAATTCTAGAGAAATTCTTGATATCTCCATCCCAACCCAGACTCCCAAACAAAATGCTAGTCACACTGAACTGGCTTGAGAATACCGACCATAATTTATGTATTATCAAATTGTATCCCAATGAATATCTATAAATTATCAAAGAAAAATCTGAGTAACCATTACACATCAAGAGCTATTCATAGGCAACGTAACTAACCATTACACATCTTTGTCCTCAACTATCTCTCATGTAAGTCCTTAAAACAAAAACGATAGACTCTTTTTCTACTACCAGCATTACATGAAGCTCTAGAGTACCTCTTTGTTACAGATTCCGAAAGTCAGAATTTTCTACTTGTATAAGTTACTGACACTGATATTGTAGCTGAGACGAGAAGCTAAGGCATCACTTTCCCTGTAAGACCAAAAGCACTGAATCTTCTATTTTATCATACTAAAATTTTGAGATGTATTTAAGGTATGGAATTTATTTCCTGGGTGCCCTATTCAGTACCTGGTGTATATGAACATGAAATGTTAGCTATTAATAATTTCAATTTTAAAAGCTCCAAACTGAAGATACATATAATCTGCCATCATGAAAGATTTCTATCTCTATCATTACCTTCTTCTGAATTAATAAAAAAGACAGGACTATAAACATGACAAGTAGAGACTACCTAAGGGTGAACAACTCTCATGAGACTTGGTATTGATTTGTTATCTTTTAAATTGTGCTAAATATACACAACATAAAATTTACCATTTTAATGGCATTTATTTTTATATTAAGCAAATTGTTGAAATGATATTGTAATACTGACTAAAACATGGGACTCTTTCCCACAAAAAAAACTGCTATAGTTAACATCTCAATTTGGAAACTAATGTTAGCAAATATCTTTTTCACATTATAAACACTGCTACTGCTGACAAAAATAATTAAAATATGATATTCATGGTTAAATCACCTGTAGGTATTTCACATAGTGAAATAAAATACTAAATATTACACTTCCTAGATTTTCTGCATTATTTTTCTTAAAGTCCACCAATGGCTCCTAATAACAGTACCAGCTAATCTCTACGGAGAGTTTATTATGTATCAGTTGCCTGCTAAGTGCTTTTCATGCATTATTGGTTTTTGTTTTCTTATTGAAGTATAATTCACATACTATAAAATTCACCCTTTTCAAGTGTACAATTCAGTGGTTTTAAGCATATTCACAAAATTATGCAACTACCACCACTATCTAATTTCAGAACATTTTCATCACCCCAAAAGGAAACCGGGTACCTATTAGTAGTCCCCGCTCCATTCCCCCTTCCCCTCGGCCCCTGGCAACCACTAATCTACTTTCTGTCTCTATTGATTTGCCTATTCTGGACATTTTATATAAATAAATCACATAATATGTGGTCTTTTGTGTCTGGCTCTTTTACCAGAATAACATATTCCAGGTTCAATCATGTTGTAGCATGTATTAGTACTATGCATTACTTTTTAAGAACTCAAAGCAAACACTTGAGCTAGATACAATAATTGGCCCTGTTTTACACTGAAAAACCCTGAGATTAAGAGATGAAGTAACCTGCCCACTTGAACAAATCAAATTTGTTCATTGTATTTCTATGGATATGTATAAACATATCCATACATAGTAAATAATTTCTATGGATATGTATAAACATATCCATACATAGTAAATACTATGTGACTTATATACAAACTTATTATATTGAGTAAAGTATATATATATTTTTAAAACTGCTACCTAGGTCTGTCACCATGAATAAAAATCATAATCTCTCTAAGTTTTGTCTTGTGTGAAAATACAGCCAATGATCTCTATGGTGCTTTCAAACTCTAAATTTGAGTTGTTTTTAAAAACATTAAGCAGGGGGCTGGCCTGGTGGCATAGTGGCTAAGTTTGCACGCTCCACTTTGACAGACTTGGGTTCACAGGTTCGGATCCCAGGTGTGGACATACACACGGCTCATCAAGCCATGCTGTGGCAGCGCTGCACATACAAAATTGAGGAAGATGGGCAGAGATGTTAGTGTTAGATGTTGCTGTTCCTCAGCAAAAAGAGGAAGATTGGCAACGGATGTTAGCTCAGGGCCAATCTTCCTCACCAAAAAACAAAAACAAGACAACATTAACGGATTATTCACTATCTCTTCAACTCTGATCTGATTCCCAATCCTTCAGAATAATTACTACAATTACAGTTACTGATTATAATGGATATCTTTATATATTGTACAGAATATGGCTTCATATCATAAAGTATACAGTAAATTGAACAGGGCAACATGGTAATACTTTACTTCATATCATGAAAATAAACTCAGTATTTACTTAGATACCTGTAAATCTAATTTGTTTTTATTGCAACAAATCAGAAAATAAGGAACATCCTTTTTAGGGCTATAGAATTTAAGGAAAAAAACATCTCTCTGGGAAGATCCTGACAGTCACACATGAGGACACTTCTGGGATGAATTACAGGTAGGTTCTTGGCAAATCAATCTGGAATGTTGTATAACTGAACATTTCCACTCACTGTAAAGTTGCCAGACAGTAGAGAAACTTTTTGGTCTTTTTGTTATTTTTGCTGATTTATTCAAAATTATCTTTCAGTATGTTTGTGTGTCTGCCATAAGTAACAATGTAGATGTAAATGGCAGGTGCAATGTGAAACACTCTAAATGAATACTGTCTGTATTTGGAAAATACATGCTGAGTTGCTCAGAAATAACAAATGACAAATATAAGATATAAAAGATTGAACAGGAAAGAAGGGATTAACGCACTCTGTTGAATATGTTTAATCTAATCAAACATTGTCAGCTTTAACCAGAAATAACATTTTAAAGATGTCTGTCTGAAAATGTTTTAAAACTTTATTGAATTTTATTTGAAAAGAAAACCCTTAAAATGAGATTTAAATTACCAAAGTTTATACTTATAAAAATCAAAATTTTTCAAGCATTATAACTCTTTAATGGAAAAATAACCAAAAGTGATAGACTTTTTTTTTTTTTTTTTAAATTGAATATAGTTGGGGGGAGAGGATTCTGAGTCATAAAATTGCTAAGGTAAACAGCCCACTTTCTGGGTCCTATGCTCTCAGCAATCACTGTTCTAGAACAGTGCCATAGAATACAACTTTTTGGAAATACTCTGTATCTGTGCTGTCCACAAGCCACATGTGGCTACTGAGCATCTAAGTGTGGGCGGTGTGACAAACGAACTGAATTTTAATAAATGTAAATAGCCACATGAGACTAAGGAGTTCCTTAATGGACAATGCAGATGTTGAATGATGAGGGGCAACCTACTGTAGAAGGGCCACACCACTAATGTTCTGGAAACTTTAAAAAGTGAAAGATATTGGGGTTACCCATTTTGAGGGAGGGCATACAATAAGGGAAAATAAACTTCCAAAGAAATCTAAACTCCAAGATTGTAGAGAGGCTCCTTCAAATCTATGTACCAGGTATAGGAATATAAAAAGAAAAAAGGAAAAAGGGAGGCAGAAATTACGGGGCCAGAAGGAAAGATTCTTTATAGTTACAAAGTAACTGTACTTAGTGGTAATACATTTATCAAGCAATCAGTCTGTTTCAGGTATTGTACTAAGCACGACACACATATTCTCATTTAATCCTCAAAACAAGCCTTCCAGATAGATCTATTTATTATCTTGATTTTAAAGATAAGGATATTGAGACTTAGGGAGTTAATTTGCTGAAATAAAAATGCAACTTTTAGGGGCTGGCCCAGTGGCGTAGTGGTTAAGTTCACACGCTCCGCTTTGGCAGACTGGGGTTTGCAGGTTCGGATCCCAGGCGTGGATCTATGCACTGCTTATCAAGGCATCCTGTGGCAGGCATCCCACATATAAAGTGGAGGAAGATGGGCACAGATGTTAGCCCAGGGCCAATCTTCCTCAGCAAAAAGAGGAGGATTGGCATCAGATGTTAGCTCAGGGCTGATCTTCCTCACACACACACACACACACAAAGTACCTATTCTAATCTTTACACATATTAAAAATATTGTGTGTGTGTGTGTATTCCACTTGAACATATGAAAACCTACATTTCTTGGGGAAAAAGGAAATAAACTATACCCTGTTTCTGAAGTTTTATCGTTCCTACACATCACCTGGGGATCTTTTTAAAATGTAGATCCTGACTCAGTAGGTGGAATGGAGCCTGAGATTCTGAGTTTCTAACCAGCTTCCAAGTGTGATGCTGAAGATGCTGGTCTAAGGCTTTGTGTGGCTACGGACAAACTTCTCCCGCTCTCAGTGATTTTTTGACTTTTCTAATTCCTTTTTAATGTTCATTTCCTCTTTCAACAAATGTTTACTAAATGTGTACTATGCGTCAGGCACTTCACTGGGAGCATAAGCGAGACACGGTCTCGGCCCGCAGAGAGCAAACGTGAACAAGTACTTGCACTACAACCACAGAGCGCTATAACAAAGGCATGCAGCGAGGAGAGCACGGCCGGCTGCTTTTCCAGGGGCCAGTGGAAAAGGCTGAAGGCGTGGCTCTTGCACTGAGACTTGAAGATAAGTAGGAGTCTGCACAGTGGGGAAGGGGAGGATCCCGTCTCAGGCAGAAGAAACAGCCAGACTAGCAGTAAAGCACTTGGCAGGATCACAGATTATATCAAATTGCTGAAACACTTGATGTTTACGGCAGAGATCAGACCTGAGACGGGGGAAACGGACACAGAGTTACATCATGGGGTCCAGCGTGTGTCACTGGTGACTTTAGAAAGAGCAATTTCAGTGGACTGGTAAGGTACAAAGCAGACTACAGTGCACTGAGGAATAAAAGGAAGAAGAAATTGAGACAAACGAAATGCTTTCCAAAGATCTTGCTATAAGGGAATAAAGAGACCAATAACCAGAAAAGGACCAAGGGTCAAGGGCAAGTTTTTATTTTTTGTAAGTGTGAGAGACTTGAGCACATTTATAAGAAAGCTTGAGATCAGCGAAGAGGAAAAGGTTAAAACTACAGGAAAGAGATAGGGAGTGACACTTCCTAAGACTCAAGTTTCTTGGTCCCAGCACTTCTGATATTTGGAGAGAGACTTCTTTGTCATGGGGGCTGCCCTACGCACCGCAGGATGTGGAGCAGCATCCCCGCCCCTAACACTCACTGGATGCCAGCAGCACTCTCAACCTCATCCCAGTCGTGACAACCAAAAACGTCTCCACACACTGCTAAATGTCCCCAGGGAGAAAGAGGGCGTCAAACTCTCCCTGGTGGAGAATGACTAGACGCAGAGACCAGATAATTTTTAAGCAAGCTTAGAGAGGCTGCGGGAACAGAGTGGTTCCCATCCACCAGCTGTACCATGAGAAAAGAGGAAGGTCCTCTGCTGAGAGGGCAGAAAAAGGATATACTTTGTGGTGACTGGAATGACTCCGTGGAGAACGGGAGAGGCACATAACAAGGGAAAGCAAAACTGTCTGGGTATGAGAAATATCTTCTATTCTCCTAGGCCTAAAAAGCAAGTATATTTCCCTTTATGGGCTCTCCAGAAAATAGCACACAAAAGGAACCTGAGCTTGAAGAACGCACTGAAAGATCTTTATCGAAATATTCTTAACAATTTAAGGAATTGAATCATCCTGAAAAGTGTTCTGACTCAGCAGAACCATCTTCTCGTTTGCAGGAATAGAATTTTAGGGGTAAAAACTGATTTTTTTTCTGAATATACAATTTTATCATAATTCTGTATAATCTTCAACAGGAAGTTTTCTAGATTTTATTTGTCCCAAATCCCATCCATTACAACAAACACTTCAATTTTTATTTTAAGACACAAAAGTAAAATAATATGATATTTTAAATTAGGCATCACCTTTGAAAAACTGTCATATTAACTTTCGTATGCTGCTGGGCATTAGTCCACAATAATATTTGTGCCCAGTGTAGAGAAAAAATTAATATTTAGATCTGGGTCCTGAAAGTTAATTACCACACACTGTCAGAAGTGACCAGTAGAAGACATTGTAACTAGCTATTTCACTTAAACTTTATCTTCTAAATACAGTCTTTACAACTTGAAAATCTGGTTGATGTTGTTAAATCTTATAATTTCCTGAAAATGTCGAAAATGTGCCTGCTCACAATACAGTTTAAGCAGTTCACCTCATACAAGTGAAAAGAGATCAGATGCACAATAACACCCCCAGTGTTGTCAACATGGTTACCAAGGAAAGCAATCTGCAAAGAAATTTATCTCACTTAAAAATCTCCCAAAAATAGCTATTAAAAAAATAGTAAACTTGGCCCCAGAGATTGTTCTCTTTTCTTTTCCCCGGATCCATAAATTTATTGAAACACTTCCACATGCAGCTAACAGAACTGGATTTGCATTTAGCAGTATCTTCCACAAGAGATCAAATGCATCTCAACACAAATATCTAACACACTAAAATATGCGAGAACAATAATCCCAGATATAATAGGCAAAGATGGTTATCTGTGCTAAACAAACCTCAGAATAAGCACTCAAGAGTATAACTTTTTCTACTAGAGAGAAGCCAGTGTTGGTTATAATCTCACTATGGTTAGTGTTACAGGCTAAACAGAACTCCTTTAGGCTCCACAACCATCTGAAGCTGATCTGAATATTGAATGACAAGCACTTTGGATATGTTACCCATTCTCCTCCAAAGAAAGAAAATTCAAGTTGGATTCACTTTCAGATCTGCTATATGAACTAATAAAAGGACAAAAAATTAAGCTGAAATTCCATATTCTAAAGACCAATGTGAACAACATCATTCAAATGCATCTCTAACTGCAATTTGACCTGTACACTTGAGTCGTCTGATATGATGAACTCGGATAATGGAAATATAAGGAAAAGCTCATGCACTTGACCCCTAAACCTGACTACAAAACAATAAGTAAGCTTATATCCAAGTGAGTAAAAAAATTTACTGAAGGAGAACATTCATATAGCAATCAGCGTTATCTCTAAAGCTGTTAGGTTACGTCTCTTCTTCCCAAAGGAAATAAAAATTGCATGTGATTTGGAAACATGCTAAGAGGTGTAAGAATTGAGAAAGGGAATATAAGTATGGTTAAAGAACAGTCTAGACATAAGTAATTCAATGATACTTAGCAAATCTAAGGATTTCTCCTGGCTCAGGTCCTAAACTACTGATAGAAAAGCAACTCTGTATCTATTTATTGTCGCAAGTTACTAAATCAGATTACAGTCATGCGCCACATTTCAGTCAACAATGGAGTGCATATACCATGGTGGTCCCATAAGATGAGTACCATAGAGCGTGGGTGTGTAGTACACTGTACCACCTAGGTTTGTGTAAGTACACTCTATGATGTTCACATGACAACGAAATCGCCTAACAGTGCATTTCTCCGAATGTATCCCTGTTGTTAAGCGATGCATGACTGTACTTCAAAGCCAACCTAAGCAAATCAGATTTTACTAGGCACTTCAAGCAACTCAAAGTACCAAGTTCAGTCAAGTTTCAAAGCGGCCAAATTTCTGAGACTGGTTTTATTTTTCTTAACAAAACCAAAAGAGATCCAAACTTTCAGGTGCTCAATATTAAAAAGTCAGCAAGGCCATGTGCATTGATTTCCATGATCACTCATAATCTTAAAATATTTTATTCTAACATACTCAGATTACATAAACATGAGAGTTTACCATAACACTTCAATTTCCCATTTTTAAAAAAAAGTCTGGGTATATTTGGGTGCTAACCAATGCTTGTTCTTTTCTTAAACCATCTTTGTACTGGCCTCTCACTAGTTTTATTTTCATTGGGAAATAATACAAGCATACTAATCCTAATTCCATTCCGTTTTTCGGAGTTCTTTTCAACTGTTTCCTTATAAAATTTCCTCCTCCAATGTAATTCAATAAAAATAACTGTTCCCTTAATATTTCTTAAAAATAAAGTTTTATTTTAATATCTGAAACAAAAATTACTGGGTTCAAAGGTCATATCTTAGTATGTTTCTAATAATGATTTAAAACAATTTTATTAACAAGGTTAAAATCAACCTAAAACAAATATCAAAAGATGTAATTACTCCTCTTAACATCTTCATTAAGGATTCCTTTCCCTAAAAAGTGCTGAAAATAAGGCCAGAATATAATTAGGGTATTATGACACATCTATAAAATTAAGAGCTAATAATTTTATCTATATTGCTATTTTTGTTTAAAAATACTTAAAAGAATTCAGAAACAGGGGCTGGCCCAGTGGTGCAAGTGGTTAAGTGTGCGTGCTCCGCTGCGGCAGCCCGGGGTTCACGGGTTCGGATCCCGGGCAGGCACCAATCCATTGCTTGTCAAGCCATGCTGTGGCAGCGTCCCATATAGTGGAGGAAGATGGGCATGGGTGTTAGCCTAGGCCCGTCTTCCTCAACAAAAAGAGGAGGACTGGCAGATGTTAGCTCAGGGCCGATCTTCCTCACCAAAAAAATAAATAAAATAAAATTTAGAAACAGAACACTTAATTCATTAAATTATGCAAGATATGACTGCATCTCAAGGCAAGTGAAGGCAAAGACAGAATAATATCCACACGGTGTTAATCAATGGAAAGCAACATCATGTAATATCACCTTAAGAACTAAAAACCTATACACATTGCAAACTGAGAGGAGGACACTGGAACAACTGTCTAAGAAAGGCATACACTTTTAAATGGTAAAATTCTTCAGGACCAGCATGAAGAAGAGGTTTCAGATCTAATGCTAACAACTGTGACTAGTAGTGGCTGCCTCGAGAAATGTGGAAAATCTGGGGCTTAGCAAGAACAAGTCCAGGATAGATGAATGGTATCTGTCACAGTTGTGGGGGTCAAGTACCTGTGTCTCTTGGGGTAGGGAAATGTTGGTACACAGTCCACATTTTTAAACCTTGCTCTAGATAAAAACTAGAGTCCTGGAGGGCAAGAAGATAACAAATTCCATTACTTATGGATACTACAATGCTAACTTTCCCCAGGCTCAAGGTTCTTTCTATTGTGCAAGCTATAGTTAAAAACATACCCTAAAATATGTGAATCCCTCACCTGGGGCTTCAAAGATTTTTAATTACAGATGAAAGCTCTAAGATCAGACAGATATGGGAAAGCCAGAAGCAAGGGTGCTAGGGCCTCAGCAGTTCTGTTACAGAAGTAAATTCCAGATTATATTATGCTTAGAGAGCAGAGGGGTGTAGGAATAATTATGGTGGCACAAAGGCATTGAGAACACTATTAATTCTCATTTAGAAGGTTAAGTTGTAATATTAAAGAGGGCCCAAGGGTATACAGTAGGCTGTCAGAGCAGCAGCACCCAAGAGGTTTTCTTTCCTGGGCTAAATTCTAAAACCAGATAAATGTCTGGGTTGTTTGTTTGGTCGGTTTTTTATCATCATCCCAGGAGGTCTACCGCTTGGCATTTCAAATACGTACTCTTAATACATGATGAGTCAAACACACTATCTTTATTCCTATGAAGCAATCCTATGCTCACTGGCTCAATGACATAAAGTATTTCACTTTGGATTTATCAGCTTGATAAAGAGGAGTTTAATATAGTGGTTCACAAATTAGAATATCCAAGAGTATGCTCATAAAATAGCTTTAAAGAAAAAAACAGTCACAAAAAGGAAAAACAGAAGAAAGGTTTGTTTGCACACTGACTATGAAACAAAGGCCAACGAGGGGCATGTGCCTGTCCCCAGCTGCATCCCTCTCCCCCATCTCTCTCTCTGTCTCCTCTCTGAAGTCTTGTTCAGCCTCAATTAACTTTTGGCAGCTTTGGACCCAGCTGATCCAAAGAAAGAAGCTGCAGCAAATCCACAAAGTGCGCCATAGTACTGATGCTATGAAGAGCACTGGATAGTAACTTGAAAGAGTACTGCTAGGCTAAAATAAATCAGACTCAAAAATGATTTAAAGCTAGTACTTTTTTTTACCCAGCTATCAGAAATATTACTGCTTTAAAAATTATAGGCAGTATTCTTGCTCACTCTCATTCTCTAAGAATGCATTTAGTACCTAGTATACATTTAGTATTAATTTCTGGTTACTGGAACCTTTAAAGGAGTCATTTTTCTAAGGAAGACTGAATTGGCCTTGATGAGAAAATATCAGGCTTTAAAGATCTAACTCCTAAGAAGTACAAGTTTGGTAAGCAGGTGCGAGAATCGAAGCAAAGAAAATACATTGGTTTTAAGTTGTCTAATTCCTAAGAGAATAATCAAGTGCCATCATAAAAAGATCAAAGAAAACCCACAATGCTTGCTGAATGTTCTTTGAGGAGAAGGTATCTGACATACACACATATGCATGTGTGCATGTCTATAATATGTATGTGAGTGCATACACAAACGTGTTTATGAGTTGCATTAGATTAGACACTATTTTGAAATGTTAAATTAAAAATGTAAAGAGCCAAGAGAGAAACAAAAGTGAAGTCAGACTACTCATTGAGCAACGGAAAAAATATTTACCACAAAAAAATTAACCTGGCCCAACCACTCCCAGCCAGAATAGGTGCTCTGTTTAAGGTGCCTGGGTAGATATTTGATAACAAATCCAACAAAAGGCAGTGCCCTATAATCACTTTCTTCTCCCATCAGACCACCAGCTACTCGGAGCTACAAAAAGGAATGGAGAGCTGTCATAAACTACTAAGAACAAAAGAAAAAGCAGTAAAATATTCCTTCGGAAAAACTGAGAAAATCACACCTGAAAGGACTAATGACAAAGCGTCAGCCTCCTTCAATTCTCTGAACCTAGATATCATGACTGTTTAAGACCTGGTTACACTATTCCCATATCCTCTTAAGATCATTTTCATCTGACGTTTAGTGGGAATCAAGGCCATACTTGACTACAACCCTTGGCCAGCGAGAATAATCAGAGAGCCACAGACCACAGGCTCATGACACCGAAAGGCCAGTGCCTTTATCCCATGGTTTCTCAGATGAATCCTCCATCAGAATTTTTCCTTCATCCATGAACATTTCCACATCCCCTACTTTTACTATCAGTTAAATGGAATTGCTTTTAGGGTGAGGGGAGCCCTTTACTGGCCCTTTGAAAACTGATACTAATTTAGAAATCAACCTTAGTCTGCCATTGATTAAAATGTGGACAAGTGATTTTACTTGCCCAAAGTAGAGAAGTCAGGTTAAGAAGAAAACTTTAAACACAGCTCAAATTAAAACAAAGCCTTTGAATTTGGAGGCAGGTACACCACGTACCTCTCCATTTAAGTTCCTACATCTATAGCTTCAGTCTGACAAATAAATTTAAAATAACCAATGTGACAAAGATAAGAGCTGTAAGTTCAAAGGACTGCCCCAACCCAATTTACCTTTCCGTATCAGGGTAACAATTAAATTTTACATTATCCCCTAAAGAGTCTAGTCATTTTTTTAAAGCTCTGCTAAGAAATTAAGTTACTGCTGTTACTGGTTTACATTTGAAAGTACAGGTAACTATGGTTAGTGTGGCATTTTTTGATTTCCAATGAAATCAAGATCCTTAGTGTATCTTCCTAAGCTGACTACTATGAATGACTAGAGATTCCAGAATCAAGTAACTTTACTTTTCTCCCCAAATAGATAATCTCTTGAGATCGCAAATTTTATATGGCAGACTTACTTTGGGATAAAATGGCTCTAAATATGCTTTCCAAATTCTATCATATAGGGAGATCTAGTAAAAAAATTTTAAAATCATTTTTCTAAACATGGTTTGCCGTATAATGGATTGAGTCAGACACAATTTAAGGAAGTAGTTTATTTCAGTAATTAACAACTTTTTTAGGATGAATATAGTCATGGGAAAAGTGTAATGCTTTTTTACATTTCATATGAATCGGCCTTTTTCAAGTCCCATGGAAAAAAATCTACTCTTAAAACTTGAATTCCTACTTCACTGAATAAGAAAATCAAGAATACTATTTTTAACCACTAAACTGTTACTATCTGGACATACTTAAGACAATTAACAAGAGAAAGGAAGCTTTCTAATTGTTCTTCCTGAAATTAGATCTCAGCCATCTCTCCGTGACAGGCAAGCCACTGGGCCAGCAGGATGCGTGCCACTAGCCTAATGAATCAGACAGCTGTGTTGAAAGGTTGGTACTGAGGACCAGAAACACAAACATAGCTCAAAGAGTTGAGGCTCTGGAGGATGAAAAAGCTTTAGAAGACCTATAAAGCTCCAAGAACCAAAACTCCATTCCCTCTCCACCCCTCCACCCTCATTTTGGGTTGTAATATCCAAATCTGATAAATAATCCCTTAATTACTTGCAACTAATACACAACACTGATTTGCATGTCCCCAAAGTTTCTATTAGCCATTATTGACAATTACAACATTAAACAGCTACGTAGTACTACACGTCAGGCAGTGTTCTAAGTGCTTTGGTGCCTTTCAAATAAAAACCAGAATTCTCCATTCAAATTTCTATAAAACTTGCCAGAGCCCTTGTTGAGACAACTATTTAGTAAAGACATATATATTCATATAACTTGGATTTCAGTCAGATACAAAGCCGTTTTTTACTCAAATAAAAATTTTGCTGGCTAATTCTGAAAAAGTAGAGAAATGTATTAAGGTTATAATACTAGATAAATATAGTGAATTGGTAATTTATTTGGTAAATAAAAACCCTATTTCTAATAAATCACTGAAATAGCAAAATGATAGTCATATCACTTGAGGAAATGTTAATGAGTAGACAGAACAGAAAACGCTAGTACTATAAAAACAGACAAACAGTAGAAGTGGAATGGAAGAACACCACTGCACTTTCAGGGTAGCTGTATTTAATCAAGTCTAAAAAACCCTTCACCTTTAAAAGCCAGCATTTTCTTTAACGCAAGAATAATTTGCAGTGAATAGATTCTTTGCTATGGATTTTCTTTCAAATTCCTTTTTTTCAAGTATTACTAAAGAAACATAAAAGCATGGGCATTACAAATTCATCTAAAAAGCTAGGCAGCACTATCATGTTTACCAGTTTGCAATACTTGTCTTAGGGATTTCAATTTGACTGCTGTAACACCCAAAGTAATTTAAAAATGAATTATATAAAGATGGGTTTTGTCACTTAAAATGTGACTACCTTTCCCATTGTATGGGTTTGTGCTTTAAAATGTTCAAGGTCTATTTACTTAGATCTTTAGAATTTAGTCACAGGATGTTATAAATTGTATCCTCTAAAAATATATGTTGAGGTCCTAACTCCTAGTACCTCAGAATGTGACCTTCTTTGGAAGTAGGGTTATTGCAGATGTAATTAGTTAAGATGAGGTCATACTGGAATAGGGTGGACCTCTAATCCAACATAACTGGCGTCCTTATAAGAGGAAAATTTAGACACAGACACACACACAGGGAAGATGATGTGACATGATGGAAGACAGCCATATGGCACCAAAGGCAGAGATTGGAGGGATACATCTACAAGCCAGGAACACCAAGGGCTGCTGTGAACTGCCAGAAGTTTGGAAGAGGCAAGGAAGATTCTCCTCTAAGGCCTTCAGAGAAGCACAGCCCTGCCAACACCTTGATTTCAGACTTCTAGCCACTGCAACAGTGAGAAAATAAGTTTCTGTCGTTCAAAGCCGCCCCATTTTTGGTACGTTATTACAGTAGCCCTAGGAAACTAATTATACAGACCATATATTAAAACCTACTTTTCAAAAGTGTATCTTCTAATGTAAAACATAACTTTAAAGTTAGCAAAACCTGGGATCAAACACCTATGCAAATCAAAAGCTGTGTGACCACGGACTTCTTCAAGTGTGCTTCTTGATTTCTAAAGAAGAGACGACAAATCCTACCAAACAGTGTGTTTCTGAAGATAAATTGTATAGAATGTCCATGACACAGAGGCTAAAAATGTTAAGTCTCTCTACTTCCAAACCCTTCTCTCTCCGTAATGAGAATGCATTTTTTTTTTGCTGAGGAAGACTCGCCCTGAGCTAACATCTGTGGCAATCTTCCTCTACTTTGTATGTGCGACACCGCCACAGCGTGGCTGGTGAGTGGAGTAGGTCCACGCCCAGGAATGCATTTTAACCTGTGGTCACAGACTATCTGGCTAACAATTCAGAAAATAATATGATGAAAATGGAGGGCTGTAATTAAAATATTAAATAAATTTTATAAAAAACAGTCTTCAATGAAGCCCTGATGGTTTTACTACTTAGAAATCTCTAAATCCTTTCCCTCACTATGACCACAGAGATCTAACATGTGATGTTTTCCAGAACCTTCTGAGATGGTAATGCTCCTCTCTCCTATCTAAAAGGCTCAAAGTAATTTCAATCACCACAGAAGGAAAGATCGATTCTTAAACAATAGTTATCCTTTATACTTAGAAAGCTTATTTTATTTACTTAATACAAGCCCTCTGATTTTACTAATACTGTTACTAATGTGTAAACTGACTCAAGTTCAGTAATAAACACAAGACTCATGTTATTAAAAAGTGATTGTTCAAATGCAAGAACTTTTTATTTCATGTAATAATCATAACATAAGCAAAATAGTAATTACCTTTGGCAAAATTAGTAGAAATAGAAATATAACTTACAAATATGAAAAGCACGTTTCCCTGATATGTGGATTAGACAGTAATATGGCCACACTGTTTAGAGTCACCTGCTCAGAGACTCTGGAAAAGGTGATCCAAGGCCAGCACCATGACATGCTGAGAATGAATCTAAGTCAACTTGAACAGAAGACTTGAAGAGAAAGAAAACTTAGAACCAGGTTATATATTCTAATAAAGTAAAGTAACTGCAAATTATCCACTGCCACCAAAGACAACAGCTAGCTTCTAAACTGCCTGAATTCAAGAGGTGAATAAAAACTAACAGTGAATGCTTACTATGTGTTAACAATAATTTTACATATTTCATTTAATTCAAGCCATGAAATATTCCTGATATAGGAGTTTTATACACAAGAAAACTGAGTGCTAAGTTTTGGCTATACATACAGTGTATAAATACCAAATTTTAGACAGGAGCTGCCAAAGCCACAACTTAAAACATAAATTTGCAAGCAATCACTGGCTCTGATTTACATGTCTTAAAACATTCTAAAGGATAAAAAAGCTTTGAAATTTTATTTAATTTGTGGGAAAAAGTGTTTTCAAAAAGAAATCTTATTAAATATCAATGCAATACCAACCTGCCTCCAAAATAGCAAGTTATTAAGGAAGTTAACAATATTACACCATGGTATACAACCTTAAGAAAAAAACAAATCCTGAAAACAGAATCTCAGAAACAAAACTGAAGTGAATGTTTAGCTATAGGAAAAGAAGATAGCTCCCCAAATATTTTTAACAATGAAAACACAACTTAAGTTGAGTGTTTAAGTGTGCTACCCTATACGGATAAGCCTGGTTGGGCTGTTCAAGTTTGTTTTTCTGCACAAATTTATTTGCCTTTTCTAAACAGACGAACTAATAGTTGATTCTGCCACGTGTCTGGCACTCTATTAGATGGTACACACTAATTTTTGAATCTGACAGACCTGGGTTTCAATCTTTGCTCAAATATTTACAAGTTGTGAGACCTTGGGAAATTACTTACATCTGTGATTTAGGTTTCTCCTTAGTAAAATAGTTATTAAAATAATAACTACCTCACAGGATTGTCATGAGGATTATATTACACAGGTAATAAAATTATCCCAGTTCTTGTCACATAGTACATGTCCATTAAATATTAGCCTCAATAATAATAAAAAAAAAAGTAACCCTGCGGATTAGCTATTAACAAATGATGCTTAGAGGTACAGTAACTTGTCCAAAGACATACATCTCGCAAATGTTAAAGCCAGTTTTGAAAACCCAAAGGCAATAAAATCTGTGCTCTTTTAAATACTATTCCGATATTGTTAGTCTTTCCCTCTGTTCCTCTTGCTTTCTCAACTGGTCTTTTACAGAAGAGAAAACTTGTTTCATAGATTCAAGGTATTTAAATGCTGGAAATGACAGTAGAAATCACTATGCCATGGGGCAGTGAACTGCTTTCAACAGACAAATCCAACTGATAGTCCTTGCCTGGAATGATGGGTCAAAAAGGAGGCTGCAGTGCCATGATGAGAAGGATTTGAGAATTCTGAGAAAGGCAAAAACATAAAACAAGACCAACAGTGATAGCTGCCCACGGCAGGGTGGAGAGAGTGGTATTGGGCGGGGAGGACAACACCACAGGTCAACGAAGTGCTACATCTCTGCCACAGTTATGCAAGTGTAATATGCTCATTAAACTCATCTGATTCTCATTAAGTTCAGGGCTCAAAAGTCACAAGTTCCAAGTTCACTCTCTACTCTCTATTGAGCTCTGTGCATAAGCACTCTCAGCTTCTTCACTGCAGGTCATCCTACTCTCTGAAGCATCTAACATTTCTCATACAATATAGTTAGCCCATTAGCAAAATTCTACTCCTTGATACCCTAACATATATTTTACAACTTACTTAGATATTTGCTCTATATCTTGACGAGAACAAGGCAGAGTAATTCTAAGCATACCTACAGGATGAAAAGAGCCCCCTAAAAGAGCAGAGGATTAAGTAGTGGGGAAGAAAAATGTCTGAGCAAAGTTCATGCCAAATAAATAAACCACTGATTTGTGTTATTTTCACTTCAGCCAAAAATACCTCCTACAAAACCATCTCATACGCTTCCTTCCATCCTTTTCCTACTATAATATAAATTCACTTTTAGACTGAGCTAAAAACATCTGTGATCATGGACTTCTCTATTTTTTATTCATCCCCCAACATCAATTGCCACAATTAAATTTATACTTTATTGAAACACTAATTTTGTATCACTGAAGTATTTTACTTAAAAAAAATTTAAGAATCTCAAGTATGGTGTCTTAAATATTTACATATTTTAATATATCTAAAGCAGTGGTGTGTGGGGATTTAAAATATATATATAAACCCAGAAAGGTGTGTGTGTATAAATATGTATGCCCCCAGGAGATTCTACATTACTAAGTATGTGGCGACCTCCCTCCCCCATATGTTCAAAGAGCTCCACAGGTGATTCTGTTACACACCTCCTGGCTAAGAACCAGAGATAGTGCATTTCAAATTGATCTCAATATGCATATCCCCACCTAAAGTATGCCCCCCACTGGCCCGGTGGCGCAAGCGGTTAAGTGCGCACGCTCTGCTGTGGCAGCCCGGGGTTTGCCAGTTCGGATCCCAGGCGCGCACTGACACACCGCTTGGCAAGCCATGCTCTGGGGGCGTTTCATATAAAGTGGAGGAAGATGGGCAGGGATGTTAGCCCAGGGCCAGTCTTCCTCAGCAAAAAAAAAAAAAAAAAAAAGGAGGATTGGCAGATGTTAGCTCAGGGCTGATCTTCCTCACAAAAAAAATAAAGTATGCCCCCACATGAAAACAATCCGGGACCATTAATTTTAAATTCTAGCTCCAGAAAGTTTTGCTGAATCAAGGTATCTTGTTTTTAAATCTCCCATTAAAGAGTGTAGTAACTTGATTTTCTTTCTTCAGAAGTGAAAAATTAAATTTTTAGTGCCTACAACTTAAGTTATAGTTTAAAAGATGCTTTATATAAAACCACAGCATCATCATTTAAGGAAACAGTTATAATTCTCTGCCATATTGCAGTATTTATAATTACTTACAATAATTTAGTTTTTTATTTTGCCTATGAATATAAAGATAGCTGCTCTCCTCTTCTATATTATGTAAAATATTTAAAGAAAAAAAGTTAGCGTTTTCTTTCCTTGACAAGAGATAAAAGCCCTTAAAACATTTTATTAATATAGCACCCAATAAAGTAATAATGATGAAGGCACATAAGGTATAACAAAATTATTTTTAATTAAATACTAAAATTTTCTTTTTCATTGAAGGTTGTGCCTATCTAAAATATATACAATGATGAAAAACATCAAAATGTTCTCTAAATCACTTAATGAGTAAGGGAATATATATAAGTTTAAATAATGAATACCATATTTCTTTGATTCTAAGACACTTATTACATTTTGACATTTCTGAATTAGGGATGGGTCTTATAATCACTGGCATGTCATACCGGAAACATTTTATTTCTGACTGGTGCTTCTTACAATCAATGATACCTTAGATCTGATGAACTATGGTGTTTATAAAAAAATGCTTTTTCAAATTAAAAGAGGTAACTTTTTCTTTTTAAATGTAAAAGTGCCCCATCCCCAAAACAACTCAATGTGTGGTTCCATAAAACATCATCTTTTATGTGAGTGAAAAACGGCCAATAAATTTAATGAAACAAATTATCAGGATGAAAGAAACTGCTCTGGTAAGAATGGTAATAGCTTAAATAATGAACAAATTTTATGAAGCCATTTCCAGAGTTTTAAACAAATAATTTTATACTATTCCATTTCCCAATGCTTTCTAAGTATTTGTCCACCCTATATATTGAAAGAAAATTAGAATAAGGAGGTTTCCAACTATAATATGCTGTAGATAAAAACTACTTTGCTGTAAAATGTTTCCATCTATGATATAAATGATCAAAGTACAATGTATGCATTTATGCTAAGAACAGAAGCCAGTGTTGAATGAAATGTTTAAAGACATAAAAAACCATTTAAAAATTAATGTCTACTAATACTGCAGTCTTCTAAAACTGCAGAAAGTCATCTCATTCTCTCCCTCTAACATATCACAAATCAAATCATTAGGCGATTTGCTGTCTAATGTAGCTACTGCCTGCAGCACCTCAAACCATTTTATTACAGTGGTTAAGTTACTCCTTGCATATGTCTAACTGCTAGCATTCTAGTGACAGCACTGGGATCAAAAGTATCAAAAATGTGAGAGGTCCTATGTCAAAGGATCCTATTATCAAAGACAATTAACTTTTCTCTCCATCATTAAAAAAAAATGGTGAACGTAAATATCAATTTTGGAAATTCAGTATTAAGGCGAATAATATCCTTTTACTTAAATATTATACAACAAAACAAGGACAAAGTGAGAACAAGTACACAGAATTTTTTTCAGCTATTTTAAGAGTGTCACACATTTCCAAGATGGGTTTCTAGACACAGTACTGACAACTGATTAGGTTAACTTGCACTACCAGAATCTTCAAACCAGTGCAATACTTGTATGTATTTTGTTTTCAAGTTTGCACATGAAGGCCCAGCAGTGATAAAAAGCCTGGGATCAAAAGTTACTGAAAAGTCTCACATATTTTATTGCTACTTAATCCAAGCGAATGTCACTTAATTTTAATAATGCTAAATGCAACTAAAGGAGTTTGAGAGAAATCCCAGTCAATATAGTTTCCTTAAGGACAAAACTAATCTTTCCTGAACATTAAAACTTTGTACCAGTGTCACAGTATTTCCCGTTACCCTAAGGAAAAGATCTGAAACCAACTCAAATTATTGAACTGAACTACCTTAGAAATAAACACCAAATTTCCACTCTCACTCACTTTTCCAAATAACAAAATAAATAATGTACTATTTCTATTCAGAACCTGTAAGAAGAAAAGACTTTATTTTTGGCCAGGAACCTCAAAGCTTTTACAGCTCTCTAGATCATCAGAGGTAAGCAAAAACAATCCAATTTTAAACGGCTGGTATGCTCTATCATTTCTGGGGAGGCTTGACAAATGTAGCTTAGGAATTTTAGATGAACAGAGAAAATGATGAACTGTTGGAAATGCATAGGAAACAAAATGACTATTCATAGGACCAAATGAAAATCTTCATTAGGAACAAAAAAAACTAATGGTTTAATATATACGTAAAACCCAAAGGAGAAATAAACAGCAAACAAATGAAAATTAAAAGCAAAAAATATATATAAATAAATAAACAAACTGGAAACCAATCTCAAATTTTTCTGCTATTCAGTTTACCTTGGAGGCTAATCTGAACAGTGTTACCCAGAGCCTATGAAACACATGATGGGCACTTTGTTCCTGGTATACAAACTAATGTTTTTAAATCCACCAACACCACTACAAATTTTGTGCAATTAAGAAATTCACTTCAGGCAAGTGACAACTACTTTAGTACTAGCACTATCTACGCAGAATAACAGATATAGTGTGAAACAAAGCAATGCAAGCATTTATGTGAAAGTTGGCTCCATGCTGAATCTGGATTCATGCTTAACTATATTAAAAAAGAATTGTCAAACTGCCAATGTATTTCTTTGCAATATTTCTTATTTTACCTTCAGAAAGGCTAAGAGCTGTAACTATGGGCAACGTCAATTAGCCAGATTTCTCTAATTCTCTATCCGGTTTTAAAAAATATTTTATTATCTAAACTATCAACTTTCTATTTTTCTCTGTACATGCATGAAGACAGACATACAGAGAAACAGAAAAACCTATGTATGACTTACACAATACTTATACACAGCTATTACATACAAACTAACGAGACTGCATGATTTCTATATCAAAGTACATGCTTTTTCCACCACACAGTTCTTCATTGTTGTTATTAAGGGTAACAGAAAACTTCTGCAACAACTAAGTACATGCTGCTAATGATTCAGGGTTTTAAGAATTTATAGGTTAAAAAAATACAATTCCTAGAACACTGTTATCAAACAAATAAGTTTTATTGGCATCTAAAAACAAAATTCACCCAACATTGAAACGTACTTTAATATTTATGTCGTTGTTTTTTCTTTTTTACTCACTGCAGTATGAGGAACAAATCACAAACACTTACTTTGGAGAAACAGAGACCATAGTGTAGATTTTACAAAATCACTTTTTAAAATCTCTGTATTGTGCTCCTCAAATATCTAGAGCCAGTCTTTGCATAAAATATCACAGCTTCGTCTATTACCTTAAAATTCTGCAGCAGCCTAAAGATATGGATAAGATATACCACCACTTGCTATTTTGATATATATCTATTACCATATCCAACCTAATGGTAGTATCTAAAAAATTCTTTCTTCCATAGGAAGTCTCTCACAAGCTGTTATTCATTTCCTTGAAGTTAAAAGAATCTGGGGGCAACATTTATATTTTACCAGAAAAATAAAAAAATGTTTACCTACCATGTTCATATTAAGAACAATGTCTATACAAGTCAGTTATACAATTATTTTGAGAGAAAGGTGAACATGAACATCAGATTAACTTAATTCTGGCAGACAAAAGTGAACAACTATGGTCCAGTCAGCCATTAATCTATTACAGAGAGATGACAACTTTACAAAAGGTATCTTTTACCTACTGAGTGATGATTATGTCCCCTCAGTTTCTGTGCTTTCTACCACTGGTTCACTTTCTATATCAGCAACTGTGTCACTCTTCTCCTTGTTTATTTCACTTGAAGATGTCAGTTTTTCATAAAGTTCCGGATCACTCTGTACTGGTAAAGGTGGTGGCTGAGCATGTCTCTCAGTGTTTTCACCATTAACCTGAGGCACGTTATCACCTTTTCGTTGAGAAGTGGCCCCTTCAAAAAAATCAAAAACCCGAGCATGAGGAGGGGGGACCCAGTTTGGAATTCTATCTCGTCCAAGACGATTTCCATTCATTTCTCTGCAGAAATCAAAATCTCTGTCATCCCTATCCCTTTGCCTCTCCCAGGGTCTTCTGCGGTCATCAAAATCTCTGTGAACTTCTTGCCCAAATCCTCTGTTCCAAGGACCACTTCTAGGATCAAATCGATAGTTTCCAGACCGAAATCTGCCTCTTTCTTCATGTAAGCCCTTTGGACCACCAAAGACAGGCAGAACCCGATGCTCTCTCTCGTCAAAATCTCTATGCCCCCAGGGTTTCTCCGGATTAAAGCCAAAGTGATCTCTTCGACCAAGATGATCTAAACCTGGCCTCACAAGATTCTCTCTAATATCTACCGGAGGTCTTCCAAAATGATCCCTACCATCCAATGGAGGCCTTCCAGGACCTTCTCTTGGATCTACAGGCCGTCCAATCACATCCCTAACATCCACTGGGGGTGGTCTACTAATGCTTTCCCTGGTTTCTATAGGAGGAAACCGGTAATCTCTGTCTCCTTCCTGTTGAATGTTATCATTCCCAAGTGGTATCCTTTTTTCTGGATTAGTAACATTGTCTACACTTTGTCTTCCAGGAACTAGAAAAGGTCTTTCTGGCTGACTAAAAATATCTCCTGGAGGAAAAGGACCACGGGGTGGTGGATGAAGAGCTGAATCAAGTACTGGTGGTGGCGGGATTCCCCGCTGGGGTGGGATTGCAGGCTGTATCAAAGGGAATCTCGGTCCAGGTGTCTGTGGTATTAGCCCTGGACGAATGTCTAACATTGGCATTGCAGGCATCCTCTGAGTAGAGAGATTTAAAGGGGGTAGATTTTGAGGCCCAGCTGGTGGTTGTGTTCCCAAAAGTCCAGAAGTATTTGGAACATTTGGTGGCTGTACTCCTATAAGTCCAGAATTGTTAGGGATATTTGGCGGCAGCACTCCCAAAAGTCCAGAACTACTCGATACACTTGGTGGCTGTATTCCCAAAATTCCAGAGTTATTTAGAATATTTGGTGGCTGGGCTCCAATAATCCCAGAACTACTGGAAACATTAGATGGCCGGACTCCAAGAATTTCAGAATTACTTGATACATTTGGTCTTTGGACTCCCAGAATTCCAGAACTGCTTGTCACATTTGGTGGCTGTCCTCCTAAAATTGCAGAGCTACTTGATATATCATTTGGAATCACTAAAATGGAAAAAGGAAAAATAATACACACAAAAATTATTCTGGTATGAAAAGGAAACTATAATTATTCATGCTATAATTTCCAGTAGTTAGCTTAGCATTAATCAGCTAATTTACCCCCCAAGAATCAAGGTATACTAGATACTATATAAAAATTAAAGCTAAAATTATTAATACCATGCATAGTGAAAGTTAAATATTAAAACATAAGTGGGGCTGTTACCTAAAATCTTTACATGAAATTTTTTTTTTTTTTTGGTGAGGAAGACGAGCCCTGAGGTAACATCTATTGCTAATCCTCCTAATCCTCCTCCTTCCCCCCCCCTTTTTTCTCCCCAAAGCCCCAGCAGACAGCTGTATGTCATAGTTGCACATCCTTCTAGTTGCTGTATGTGGGACATCGTCTCAGCGTGGCCAGACAAGCAGTGCGTCAGTGCGTGCCCAGGATCCAAACCCGGGCCGGCAGTAGCGGAGCACGCGCACTTAACCGCTAAGCCATGGGGCCAGCCCCACATGAAATCTTTTAAATTAAACAAGAATGTCAGGTTTTATACTGATTCTCCCCTTCAACAGAAGTCTTTCTAAAGCACAAACGATTATTAATATACTAGCACTGGTGCCATAAAAAAAGGACTTGCTGCTTTCAAACACCATATTTATCTTCTAGACCTAGCTTGATAATACCTGGTAGAAGTAAGTTCTTTACACCTAATATTCGTTCATTTTTATCTTTCTGTAGATCTACATATTTTGTGTAACTTTGATAACAAACACATTAAAGCAGTCCCAATAGGCCAAAAAAAGGAGGGGGAGGGGTCTTAATGGAAAGGTGTCAAAATCTACACTATCCTGGCAATGCCAAATCTGTTTTTAATAGAAATTTTAGTAGATAGTGATCTCTTTTAAAAAATCGCAACATTTCAACACTTGCATTGAAATATTTATAAATGCATGACACCACAGAATTAAACACCAATACTGAGAAGTAGTACATATGATTTAACTATGTATTCCCAGGGGTTTTTTTTTTTTCCCTACCTGATCTGGTGTTTTCACCAGAAGAAATCTGGTGGTCTATAAGATGAGGTACTTTTTCTTCAGGTTCTGCTTGTTTAGTTGGAGGATTAAAAACATTTCCTGCTGGCAGAGTGGAAGTAGCAAGACCACTGGCAACAGAACCACCTGGTAAAACAAGGCTCCCAAATCCAACATCTTTCACAGTTTCTGGAGTCATGGCTAATGGCGGCTGCACTAACGCTGTTTAAAGATGGAGAAAATATGTTTCAGATTTAATTGGCTAATCAATTCATATGGTAAGTTAACTATGACCAACACTGGCCTTGCCAAAGTTTTAAATGACTTCCTCTTTTTCTCTCCCCAGTTGTCTGGCAAGACTGCTCAGCTAACATGACATGAATTCCCTTTTGGTCCCTCTATTTCATTTATAATGAAAACTAACTTCTGACAGCTTGAATGTTTCATTTAACGGCATCTGTGTATTACCTATCACATTATATAATAACTGATGCTCAAAATGACAAATGAGTCATCATGACGAGGCTAAATTTAGAAAGCTTTATTTTTAAAAAAGAGAAAAACAACAATTTTTAGAAATATTTTCATAAAAACGTTTAGTAAAATAAGGACCAGTACTCAAGAAGAAAATCCCAATAATACAAAAAAATCATAATTTTCCAAGGATGCCAGTAGACGCATACCTAAATATACACAAATGATTCGTGCAGACTGACAAATACGTATGAGAATGAAAATGTGCCCGATCCCCTTGAAATTATAATGTAATAGGGTCCTTACATTCACTACTTTTTGTCAAACAAGGTTAGAAACTCATCACATGAGAGGAGGTAAGATGGACTACACATAAAAAGGTATAAAGAATGGGTAGAAAAACCTCTAAGTGTATATGTCATTTATATGTTAAAAAACAGAAGTAGAGGAATATAAAATCACAATTAGACAATCAGAATTTTTAGTCCAATTTATGTCACAACACTGTTAAATCATTTACGTGGGGCTTTTAAGAACTGTTTTACCCTCACATTTAACTCTGGATTACCTCAACAACTCTTAGCACATAACAGAGCTGTAAAATAGGGATAAAATCCCCCTGGGATCACGTATGGGAATTATGAGAATTAAATTCGACAGTGTGAACAATTAGTAGAGTACCTGGCACACAGTGGTATTTCTCTTTCTCTATTAAATTGATCTTAGGTTTTGCAAAATGAATAAGCTAAAAAGAAATAAATTGGGAGGTAGGCTCTAGGATGAGTCTCTGTGAAGGGTGAATTCAGAGATGGCTTCTGAGTACTTTTCTAATTTTCAGAATAAACAATTCTTCCTAGTTAACCAACAATGCTATCTAAACACTGAAGGAGAAAAAAAGAGTTTAAAAATATAAGGAAAACGGATATTATCAAAAAGTAAGCTATCATATACGTTCTCTTTACAATAAAGTCCTTTAGGCCAATAATGGCCAAAAAACTAAGAAGCTCTCAAAAACTGATGTAGTCATCTCAAAAGGACAGAGAAGCAACATGAAAGATCTCTCATTGTCCAAAAGTGAAACAAATTGAACTTCAAAAAGAAAAGTGAACACAACTGCTTGGAAGTAAAAATCCATTAATCCATAAACATTAAAGAAAATGAAGGAGAAAGAAGTGGAGGGAAACAGAGAGAAAGAGAAGTAGAAATGAAAGAAATCCTCCTCCCCTCGGTCATTGGATATCACCGGAAATACCCATAGAACTCACTGCTCTGAAAAATAGCACTTACAGGGAAGAATTTAGCATCTCCTCTGGCTCTCCCATACAAGTGTACTTCAAAGTAACTAGATACTATTAGTTGATAAGAAAAAGCTTTTCTTTATAGAAAAATTCTAAGAAATGTGAAAGGAATTGCAGTTGTCCCCCCTTATCCACAGTGGGACACCTTCCAAGACCCGCAGTGGATGCCTGAACCCATGGACAGCACTAAACCCTATACATACCATGTTTTTTCCTATACACACATACCTATGATAAAGTTTAATTTATAAATTAAGCAAAGTAAGAGATTCCCAGCAGTAACTAATAATAAAATAGAATAATTGTAACAATATATTGTAATAAAAGTTACCGTAGATCTCAGCAATCTCAGCATAAGATTTTTTTCCTCACCCCATTAAGTCGAGAACTTTCACCTTTTAAGGAAGCACTTTATGGCTTCTCTCTGGCATATCCGAATTGCCAGCATCACCACTCTTGCGCTCTGGGGCCATTATTAAGTAAAATAAGGGTTACTTGAACACAAGCACTGCGATACTGCGACAGTCCATCTGATACCCGAGACGGCTACGAAGTGACTAGCAGGTGGGTAGCGTATACAGCATGGATCCACTCAACAAAGGGATGATTCACGTTCTGGGTGGGATGGAGCAGGATGGCTCAAGATTTCATCACACTACTCAGAATGGCACGCAATTTAAAACTTATGAATTGTTTATTTCTGGAATTTTGCATTTAATATTTTCAGACCACGGTTGACTATAACTGAAACCGCAGAAAGCGACAACAGAAAGCGACAACCGCAGAAAGTCCCCCCTTATCTAATGGGGGACTACTATAAAAACTCGAAAGATCAACATGTTGCAACTAATGAAAAGTAGATTCGAGCAATAATGATCAATGGATGGAACTGTTCGATGAAATTTTAAGCGGAAACTTTTTTAATGAGCAGGTCCCACTACCTGAATGCTCTGATCCATCTCAACATCATTAAAAGTGGGACAAGAAGGCACTGCATGGCTCCTGATGTGATGTAATATCAAGTCTACAGAACCTCACCTGTTAAGTATTCTTACCAAAAAAGCGGGAGCAGATTCTAAGCAAGCTTTGGTGCTAAAAACTTTCTATTTACAGGAAACCCAAGGAGATAGAGGAACAAATTCAATACCGCAAAGAAGCAAAAAAACAAATCCATTATCTGGGATCTTGCACATAGAAGTGAAGTGTTTCTTCAACAAGGCAAAGACATGAAGGATTAGAAAAGGAAGAGAGGTTTGGGCTCTAGATTAAGACATTTAATACACAAAACACACAAATATGATGTGGAGACCCTTCTTTGAATTTTGACTCAAATACATCAATTTAAAAAGACATTTTAAGAAAATAGAGGCAATCTAAACTATCATATGATACTGTGAATTTTTTATAAATCATTTAACAAAATAAAATGCATTTGTCTGAAAACCTTCATAATAAAAAAATTAACAATAATTCACAAGAATGGGAACTGACACACTAACACTACCATGAAGGAAGAAACTTCTACAGGTAGGAGACTCACACGTCGGTACTACTGGTGGAATAGCAGGCGGCGGCACAGCAGGTGGTGGAACTGGAGGCGGCATGAAACCTACGCGGAAAAAAGACCAAAAACAAAGTTGCATGAGAAAGCTACCTGGTTTAAAGCAAAGATTTCAACAGCTATAAATGAAGTTCTACGTTCTGAAAACAGTCTTTCATCACCATGACCTCATACTTGTGAATATATTTTCCATTTTAAAAATTACACCTATATTCACTACCTTGTTTGAGCCCTAGTGAGCTAAAGCAAAGAGATCCTTATCATGAGCACATCCTATTTATTTACTCACTTGTTTATAAAATCAAAGATTAACACAAGCCAGGCAACCTGTTTTCTGTTTGCACGGCGACTGCACGGAGAGTTAAACACTGTATTGTCAGCTGCTAATAACATTATCTGCAATAATGTCATCTGTAAAATATGCCATTGTATTTCTTTGATATATATGCTGTTTACCTGCTAGATTAGACTATTTTCATTAACCTTGCATGTTACTATGTTTTGAACATTGAAATAAAAGTTCAACTTAATATTGTCTGTTTTACGATTTTAAATATCAAATGATCAAACTAGAAACCTGCTTCCTTGTATTTTTAAAATATAGAGCTACCATTAAACTCAATTTAAAAAGTGGCAAAAAATAAGAGAAAAATAAAGATATGTAATTTTCAACAAACAAATGCTAGACAATGACTTTATAAAGTCTATGTGGTATGGCTTTAGAAATAATCATTTAAAAATATTTTCTGAAAAAATTTGAAAATTATAATTTTCAAATCACAAATATAGAAAATATTTGACAAGAATAATTTTCTAATATTTAAAATATAAAAAGGATAAAATTCTTATTAAAATCTGCATCAATTTCAAATTATGTATTCAACTGTAATTTTAAAATTTTATGTTACATGATAAATAAATTACAAACATTCTCAAATAATGAATTTACTTTTTGGCCTTGCTGACAGTTTTTAGGACCTCTCTTCAATGGCTAAGGATTTCAATTACAGAAATCAAAGTTCTTCTTTTCTTATAATATGCAAATAATTCATGGAGTTCAAAGAAAAATAAGAATAGTTTTGAAAAACAATATATATCATTTGATCCCTTATATATCTCTCATCCTTCTAATCTCCCATGGTCTAATACTAAAGCTCTATCTCTAAGTTATGTAAGCAATTATTTATATTTAATTGTTGTGTGTTAAGTAATCTATGGTTTTTACCTAGAAACACTGATTCAAGGAATGTTCATCAACAATTTTTTAGATCAAAAAAAGTATTATGAATTCAATCAGCATTTCTAAGATATATTATCATTTCTAATACCAAAATGGAAACCTAATAACTTTTAGGAGGGACAATCTATATAATTTAATGCATACTTTCTGATGAATGGGTGATTACTATACAGAACTTTGATATAAAAACTTCAACAAAAATTTTAAATATTTTAAGAGTATTTCAACTATTTTAAAGGATTCTATTCCTTTTCTCTGTCAGTGTTGTTTTTTTTTTTTTTTAATAATTTTATTTAATGGGCCGGCCTCGTGGCTTAGCGGTTAAGTGCGCGCGCTCCGCTCCTGGCGGCCAGGGTTCGGATCCTGGGCGCGCACCGACGCACCGCTTCTCAGGCCATGCTGAGGCCGCGTGCCACATACAGCAACTAGAAGGATGTGGAACTATGACATACAACTATCTGCTGGGGCTTTTGGGGGGAAAATAAATAAATTAATTAATTAAAAAAAAATTTATTTATTTTTTTCCCCCAAAGCCCCAGAGGATAGTTGTATGTCATAGCTGCACGTCCTTCTAGTTGCTGTATGTGGCACGCGGCCTCAGCATGGCCGGAGAAGCGGTGCCTCGGTGCGCGCCCAGGATCCGAACCCGGGCCGCCAGCAGCGGAGCGCGCGCACTTAACCGCTAAGCCACGGGGCCGGCCCTGTCAGTGCTTTTTAAAGTGTGGTCCTCCAATAATCTGCATCACCTGGGAACTTGTCAGAACTGCAATTATCCTGCTCCATCTCAGTCCTACTGAAGCAAAAGGAGGCTGGGAGGAGCACTCTGTGCTTTAACATACCCTCCCAGTGATGCTGATACATGCTAAGGTTTACCGCTCTATAGCGTTTTAACCTGGAAAAAGAACAATTTAAACGACATTCTAAATAGAATTCAAATAACAAGATGAAAATTCCTTACCAGGAGGGGGTTGTGAAGGGTTAAAACTTGCTCGAAGAAAAGGAGGTGGAGGGATTGGACTGAATCCAGGAGGAGGAACAGGCAGTGACACAGGAAATGCTGGTGGGACTAAACTAACTGCAGGCACGGCTGGTGCTACTGGAATCTTTTGTGGATAGAAAATAGAAAGTCCATAAATCATTTTATCCATCTGCCACGATTACATCTTGGAACAACTAAAGATACATTATTTCTATTTCTTTTTTACAAAGGTAACAAATACCACTATATTAAGTTGTTTTGTTTTTTTCCTTTTTGTATACCTGTAAGTGAACCTACTTGGGGTAAAAGCAAGGCAGTATTACTCAACAGATGGTATATGTGGAGATTGTGAAACCTATCCTACGTTTAAGTGACGTGAAGTAATGGGCATCTACTTGAATACAGTCACGCATCACTTGATGAGGATACATTCTGGTGTTGTTAGGCAATATCATCATGCGAACATCATAGAGTGTACTTACATCAACCTAGATGGTACAGTCTACTACACACCTAGGCTATATGGTGCTAATCTTACGGGATCACCGCCGTATATGTGGTCCATTGTTGACCAAAATGTTGTTATGCAGCGCATGACTGTAGTGAATATCATGCTTAATTTTAAACTGCCATCTCCCACTAAGTTTATAATACCCGGCTATGTTATGCAACCTACCCACCGTTAGGAAACTGGTAATAACAGCTTTAAAATGGCTGGAATTTCTAGCATAAAAATATCTTTTACTCATCCTAGGTACAGTAATTTCCAAATATTTATCTGCACTATAGCTGTCCTTCTCTCCTAAATTTCACAATGTCAATGGTATATTCAATATCTCAACTTTGTTGTCTGAAAGACACTTCCAACTGCACATGCATAAAACTGAACTCTCTATTGTCCTTCCCAAAATAACTCCTCCTAGTCTTTCCCATTCTCAGATAATGGTAACTCTATCTTTCCAATTTCTCAGACCAAAATCCTTGCCTCTCCCCTTTCTCAAAACTCAAATTCAATCATGCCACAAAGTCCCACTGGATACACCATCAAAATACACCTAGTTATCTGATCACTTCTCATTCCCTCCACTGCTATCAGTCTAGTCTGAGCCATGATCATCTCTCATCTGGATTGCTGCAACTGTCTTTTAAGTGGTCTCTCTGCTTTTATCAATGCCCACTAATCTATTCTCAAAATAGTAGCCAGTGCAATCCTTTAAAACTGTGTAAGCCAGATCAAGTCACTCCTTTCTTCAAAATCCTCTAATGTCTCCCCATCTCAGACTGAAAACCAAAGTCCTTCTAGAAGTCTCCCTTTCACTAAGCTGCCTCACACTCACTTTACTCCGGCCCACTTGCTACTGCCGGAACACACCAGCACGCTCCTGGCCTAGGGCCTTTGCACCGGTTGTTCCCTCTGCCTGGAATGCTCTTCCTCAGATAGCCACGTGGTTAATTCCTCAGCAACTTTAAGTTGTTGCTCAAATGTCACATTCTCAATTAAGTCCACCCTGACCATTTTATTTAAACTTGTAAGCACCTACCCAGGCACTCTTGATCATGCTTATACTATCTTTTTCCCTCCACAGTATCTCATAAACTTATTTATTGTATATTTTCTGTCTCCCCTGTTGAGAACAAAAGCTCCATAAGGGTAGGGATTTGTGTTTGTTTTCTCACTGATGTATCCCTATCCCAGGTGCCTACAACAGTGAATGTCACAGAGCAGGCAATCAAGCAATATCTGTTCAATAAACAAACATTTAAATAATAAAGATACCATTTCCAAAAAAAATTTTTTTCAAAAAATGTTTGACAAAACTCATATTTATTCTATTTTGGACAATTTCCTCCAAGTTTTAGAAAGTACATGAGTAAAAATAGAAATGTAAAACAACACATTAAACAATAACAAAAACACCCAGCACTAACCTGTAACATAGCAACAGGTGGAGGGAAAACCTCTGCCTGGGTTGTGACCACTGTCTCCTTTTCAACTGGAGGTGGGCTCTGAGTTGTCTGGACCGTCTCTTTTACGGGTTCTGAGCTTTTCACAGTTTCCCACTCTAAACAAAATATTTGAAATTGATTTCCTCTGGATAGGTGCAACTTTTCATTTTATTTCTATGTATACATTTATTTCATGTCGACTAAGTCTTTCACCTACCTTGGCACATCTTTAAGATGTGTCCACAACTGTAGGTGCCAATCTAGGTTTTGCCCACACAAATCTGATTAGGATACTAAGGAGTCCACAGAAGCATGACAAGAAACACAAATGAAAGACACTAAAAGATTTCATCTAGAGAAAACTCTGAGAGGGACATAATAGATATATAACTCACAGGCTGTCTGATATAAGAGGAACCAACCTTATTCTATATTCTGTCACAAGATACAAGGGGAGACCAACAAGGAAAGTATTATCCAATACAGAAAAATCTTTCTGTAAATACAGCTAGGGAAAAATAGAACAAAGAGGCTCCAATGGTTCCTCCAATGGTTCTCCATCTCCCTCAGAGTGAAGATCAAAGTTATTATAATGACATAAGACTTTATACGACTTCGCCCCTCTGTACCACTCTGACTTCATCTCCTACTACTCACTCCTCACGAACTTTGCTCAAGCCATACCGGCCTCACGATTTCTGAACAGATTTTGCACTTGCTGTTCCTCTGTATGGAATGCCCTTTCCCCAGACCGCTGCACGTCTCACCCCTTCAAATATCACCCTCTCCATTAGACCTTCTTCAACCACTTAAAGCTGCAATAGCTCCACACCCACTACTGCCTATCCTTCTTCCCTGGTTTTTCTTCTTAGATCTCATCAACACTGAAATACTATAGAGTTTATTTATATGTTTACTATCTCTTTCCTTCCACTAGAACATGGTTGGCAAACTTATCCTATAGGAAGTATTTTAGACTTTGCAAGCCTGACATTCTCAAGTCGCAACCACTCAACTGCTGTTCAAAAAAGAAATCATATAAAATAGGTAAACAAGTGAAGGTGGCTGTGTTTCAATAAAACTTTATTTACAGAACAGGCTGCCAGCAGGATTTGGCCCATGGACTGTAGATGGTTAACTCCTATACCACAAAGTATACTCCATGAGAGGAAAGATTTTTGTTTGTTTCTCACTGCTATAATCCCAGTTCCTAAAATTATGCCTGGCACACAGTAGGAACTAAAATACTTATTGAATGAATATTTTGGAGGAATATTTATCAAGAAAAAAAGAGACTGACGAGAAGAAAACAACTGAAAAAGTGTTTGAAAATATGTGCACTGGCCTGAAAACGAAAATATTCTGAACATTAGCTAATTTTGATAAAAGAGCTAAGATGCAAAGAAATAAAGATACATATCATATTCTAATTCTTTTCCAAGTATCCATTTTAAGATTTTTTTACTGGTTATAATTGCAAATCACTTTGTGAATTTACAACTAGAATTTTTAAAAGTAAAAAGATAAATTTTTAAAAAGAGCAGGCCAGATGATCATTTGGTTATACGCATTCTAGAACTGTGTGAATCTGAACTACAGCTCTCTAAATTAAAATTCTATTCTAGCCATTGTAAACATGGATACTAATCAAAATAATCTAGGAAGTTTTTCAAAGAAGCTTCCTAAGACCCCAGTTCTCATTTAAACTCAAGGAAGTGAATGAAATATTTAGTTTAAAAAAGGCTCTATATACACAACTCTCACTCTTAAGAAAGCAAAACCTTTTAAAAGACATACATGAAAAACGCTACATTTATAGACTTCTAAAACACTATCTATACTCTGACACTTATGAAATAGGACCCATTAGGCATATACACCGGAAACAGTAGTGTTTCATTTTTTCCTCTCTTTTTTGAAAGAAGAATCCAGGAAACAAACACAATTCACCCTATGATGCAAAACTCTTATCAACTGCAACCTTTTAAGTGTACTTTTTTAACAATAAAACTATCCTTAGGTTTCTTACCAGTATTTACAGTTTCCTGATCAATCATGCCTCCTTCTGCAAAACCTTCCAAGTCATCCACTTTAACTTTTTCCCATGGTATATAAGTAACTCCAAGATCCACATCCCAGAATTGTTTATATTCTGTTTTCACACCTTTGTTTAAAGCCCAAGCAATCTATCAGGAATGAGGAGAGGAAAAAAAGAAAGCTCATGCATACTGTACAAACAAGGTAAAATGTTCAAAATAATATGTAAACAATGTAAGCACAAATAAATCAGTTTTAAACATCAGTTGGATGGGCAAAGTATAACTGCTGGAAGAATAATAGTAGCCAAGAACATTTTTTCCATGTATTTTCTGTTTTTGTTTTTTAAATAAAACCTGCATTAGATACTGATAGTGTTTAATATGGGATTTATTTCCATTTCTTACTGTAACTTTAAGACAACACGTTTCCAGAAACAATCCAAACAATTCAACTTTTCACCATAAAAATATCAATCTACATCAGCAATAATTAGAATAGTTATTATAATTTAAACAAAATCTTGGTACTCCCAGAAAGAGAAGACCAATGACATTTTAGTCTACATAGAGAAACTCTGCCATGAAATGACAAAGCATGGGCATATTAACTCCCTATAAAGTAGTTATTTTAAGTTTTTAATTCAGTTGCAAAAACTGATGGAATAAATTATCTCCAAGTAGCAGAAATGAAAATTAGTTACAAGAAGTAAAGATAGAAAAATATGCAATAAACACTCAGTTTAAAGACTAAGAAGAAAATAAAAATATACTTAAAAATAAACCCTTCACAAGGGCCTGCGTTGTATAAGACAAGATATTAAAAAGGAGAAATTAATAATATAATTAAGGGGTATGATTAGGAAGCACTGGAAAGAAGAAGCGAATGACAGACAAACTTGCAAAAACAAAAAAGTTCTGCTCATAAAATGGTGCCCTCGTTGACTAAGAGAACTGTGCACATGTGATTTCAAAGAACCATCTGACTAACATTTTGGTTATTGTTTTACCTATATTTAATTCTATAACTAAACAATACTGAAACAGTAAATTTCTGTCCCAGTTTGCCCATAACACTAAAAAAGAAGATGAATTAAATATAGGAACACTCTAATTAATCATCCAATAAAACAAGAGCATGTGACGCCCCCCCACCCCCAATCTCACCTTAATGACCTTGGACCCAATTTTATATGATCCAGAACTAAGTTTCTGAAGAGCCCGAAACGCATCTTGTCGATGAACCATGCAGACATAAGCACAGCCCCTGGGAGGAATCATCTAGTAAAAAAAATTTTTCTTTAGGAAGAATATAAGGAGGGCAATTCATTCTGGCATTTTATGGTTTTAACGAAACAGAACACTGACTACTGACTAATAAGGAACTGTTTACCCTTTACTTGCTCCAGCCATCTGTTTCTCGGTACAATTCATGTACAATTTACTTAATTTAAAAAAGAAAATAAAATTCAAAACTAGTTGGGTCTCATTCTAAGCCATGATATCTGTGAAATCTTGAATATCACATGTCAAAGTGTTTTTAATACACAATAAAGAACTATTAAAACAAAAAACGTATCAAGACATGCATACAATACCACCAGATAAAAGGAAAATAATACTGTATCACCAACATATTTGAAGGCATACAATTTATTCACAGTACTATTTCAATTTTTCCAAATGTTATGTTGAGCAACGTGAGAAGATTTTTGTTTTGGGGAAGTATCTTATCCTTAACATACAATATATAATCTACAACAAATGATAAAACTAAAGTTTTTCCATTTTATAAAACTTAATTTTGTCCATGTGCTCCTGGACAAAAGTTTTAATAGGAAAATAGCCTCACTTTAAGTATCTGTGAGTTTTATTTATATAAAGCATTTAACTATTCTATAGACTACCAGATCATAAAATTATCCTTAACGTATTAATTCAGAAAAATACAGAGCATTTGTTTCTTTCTGAAGAACAAAAAAGGTATTCTATTACTTTATTATTACTCAATACCTAATAAGCTCTATTTGTCAAAAACTAATAACAAAAACCTTTCCCTCAGTCTTGCTAACACTTCAAACTGTCGCTTTAATACCAAACTTCTCAAAAGGGAAGTGTATCTTAACCCCTTACATACTCCCTTCATCTCTTGCAATGTACATCCAACTCCTGACCAATCCCCTGAAAACATTTTCTTCAAGCTCACTAACGACCTGCTAAGTGTGAAATCTAACGGACTTTCCTCAGTCCGCAAACTCTCACAAACTGACCGAGTAAAAGGTTTATAAATCTTCCATCAACTTTTAAAATCCTGGATTTTATCACCAGCCATTCAGTACACTCCAGTACTTAAGTTAGCGCCTGTTTTCCGTAATTCTATGCTCTTACGAGGTAATGCAAAAGAGGAGAGACAAGGCAAACTAATGCCCAAATGCCTGTAGTACAAGAAAGGCTACAAATGTCATAAGCAACATGAAAATCCAGAGTGCTAGCTGGACTCAGGATCTGTTCAGAGCAGGGATTCCTGGCTTTGCATCAGAGTCACCCATGCAGCTGTGGTGCTTTGATAAGAATCTAAAGATATTGATCATGGGCATCCCTATTTTTTCAAATGTCAACATGTTTCTGATGTCTCAGCCAGGGCTGAGAACCACTAGTTAAGGGTGGGGGAAAATCAGAAAAAATTTCAGAGGTTATATGATCATGGACTCTAAAAGACAGTTATGTTTTGTGACAGATGAAATTTAAAAAGACAAAGAGTAAGAGAACCTACAGCACTCTTATGGTGTAGAAAGAGGAATTTGAAATACCTAGGTTGAAAGACTCAATCAAACCTATTTACTGTGCAACTCAGGCAAATCTCTTAGTTTCTTCCCTGGGAAAATAATGATTTCTGAATTATTCAACCAGCTTCTTGTGAGATGCCAGTGAGATCATACGTGGTTGAAAGTAAAATACAAAATGGTCAAACAATTCAAAAGAAGAGTTCTGTTATTAATACAGAAAAGTCAAGTTTGGCCATATAAGGAATGCTGGGATCTAAGACTAGAAAGGAAAACCAGGCCCCGGTGGCTTAGCGGTTGCGTGCGCGCGCTCCGCTGCTGGCGGCCCGGGTTCGGATCCCGGGCGCGCGCCGACGCGCCGCTTCTCCAGCCGTGCTGGGGCCACGTCCCACGTGCCGCGGCTGAAGGATGTGCACCTATGATATACAACTATCTACTGGGGCTTTGGGGGAAAAAAGGAGGAGGCTTGGCAATAGATGTTAGCTCAGGGCTGGTCTTCCTCAGCAAAAAGAGGAGGATTAGCAGGGATGTTAGCTCAGGGCTGATCTTCCTCACAAAAAAAAAAAGAAAGTAAGAAAAACCAGGGGCCAGCCCAGTGGCATACCAGTTAAGTTCGCGTGTCTCGCTTTGGCAGCCCGAGGTTCTCCAGTTCAGATCCTGGGCACAGACCTACTCACCACTCATCAAGACATGCTGAGGTGGCATCCCACACAGAAGAGCTACAACTATGATATACAACTACGTACTGGGGCTTTGGGAAGAAAAAAGAAGAAAAGGAAGATTGGCAACAGATGTTAGCACAGGACCAATCTTCCTCCAAAAAAAGGGAAAGAAACCCAGCCAATGACCCGGTAAATAGTGATAAAAGGTCCAACAGACATGAAAGTATAACAACAGTGAATAAAATCAGAGGATTAATGAATTGTAAATCTCCTCAAACAAATGACTGTAAAACATTTCACTACTTAGTTTTAGCCCCAGGGAAAAACAACAGCCCTTCCACCAAGAAGGAAATACTCAAAGAAGGAGACCCCGAGTGGGGCAAAACCACTGAAAGAATCAAGTTGAGGAGTGAAAGAGTAAAAGCTCACGTTATTGGAGATGCTCTGGCCACACAGGTTTTCTTGCCTAAGGTTTGCTTTGAGGGAGGGGAAGGGAAGGCAACAGGCTGGCAAAAGACTGGGACCTCAAGTCCAGGTGTGTCTCCTCCACTACCTATGTGCTCAAGTGCACGGATTACAAGTCTGTGGGACTCAGTTTCCTCATTTTCATTAAAAAAAAGAAAAAAGGAATTACACTAGAACACACATAAGGTTCCTGATAACTCAAACATTTCATGTTTTTAGGAATCAAGTGCTACACTGCTATGAAACCCCAAAGAATACTGTTAGAATTCCACTGAAAAAGAAAAATTAATCAAGCAAGGAGATAAACAGCAACAGAATAAACACAGATATGATTAAAGTCAAACAGTCCTTGTCAAGATGTGCATTATTAAAGGCAGATACTACTGGGCCAATTAGGCACCAAAGTGACTCTGTATGAGTGAAAATCCTCTATTTTTTTTTTAACCTTAAACTATTGTTTAAGAACTAATACTTACATTAATGGATTCAATTTGTCCAAACTCTTCAAACAGGTTGGTTAAATCTTGCTGTGTCGCCTTCTTGTCCACCTGACCAACCCAGAGAGTAGTACTACAGACTGTCAAGACATGAGAGACAAATGACTTAAATTACACAGACACAGTTACTTCTTCCAAGTACCTGAGGAAAAAGAAACAAAAACTGCATGTCACCTGTTCTCAAGCTTGGCTGCACGCCTGAATCACCTGTGGATACCTAGGTCCCACTCTAAAAGATGATGAATGGTACGGGATACGACAGAATGGGAACTGGGAGTTTTAAAATTCCACAGGTGATTCTAATGTGCAACAAACTTTCAAAACGACTTTTCACTGTAATCCTCCCTGTGCACCTTTTAAGTATCTTTCTGTTTTGAAATTATTAAGTGGATTCTCCCTAATCAAGTAAATCTGAAAACAGTATCTCATCCTTAAGGAAATAATAATTTGTATTATTACAGAGACACAAAGAGGAAAAAGCTACATTAGAACTCTTTAACTTGTTATCATGAAAGACTTACAGGTACTTAACTGTTGGAAGCCACCTCCCCTTACTAAACAAATGCTACACAAGTAACATCTTGTCTACTTTTCCTTGTGCTGTTCATGCCTCCATGCATTTCCCTTTCCTACGGAAACTTATTTTAAAAATATTTACAGCTGATAGATTTGCAGAGTTTTAAATTTGGATTTATGTCAATGTCATTTTTAAAAAATTTGTTTCCACCTTTTTGATTACCTTTTATCCATAATAGGGCAGGCCTAGAGCAGGTTTTACTCCAGAGCTGATCCAGCCCCACACCAAGAACTGACCACTGCAAGATCTTTACTGAATCCAAGTTTTCAATCAGATCTCTCAACTCTGGGGGGTCAGAACTCTAATGTCTTCCAGACCTGTGTGAGCTTTAGGAATCGTTCAGCTAACAGACCCCTGGTAATTGTTCTTTCCCTCATGTCATCTCACCCCATGCATACATAACTTAATATTCAACTCAAGTCTCAAGGGGAAATGTATTAGTTTTCTTTTGCTACTGTAACGAAATACCACCAGCTTAGTAGCTTAAAACACAAAAACGTACTCTTACAATTCTGGAGGTCTAAAATGGGTCAACAAGGCTGCAATCCTTCCGGAGGCTCTAGGGGAGAATTTGTTTCCTTGCCTTTGCTAGCTTCTAATAGCTGTCTGCGTTCCTTGGCTCATGCTCCCAAACTGCATCTTCCACGCCTACAGTGTAGCATGTGCCAGCCTCTCTCAATGACGACCTTGGTATTTGAGGAGAACTGCTCCTCCTCTCTCTCTCCTCCTCTATCACAGGATGAAAACCAAGGACAAAATCATTCATTCATCAAACCACTTTTCAACTTCTTAGTCTGAAAATAATGTGGAGAGACTTTGTAGCTCATCATTTTTTTAATATTTGTTGAAACCAAAGCTCTGTAAAAATATATCACGCACCACTTAATGTTTTAGATCTAATTGGAGGTAACCCCTTCTTCTGTCGTTCTTTCTCCCTTTCTCTAGCTCTTCTTTCACTTGAGTAGGAACGTGACGATTTCCTCTTTCTTTCTCTTGAGCGTGAGCGTGATCGCTTTCTATGTTTGCGCTTTCGAGAACCAGATCGTGACCTAGACCTTCGTTTTCTTGGTGACCTAAAAAGAAAATCTTATTTTACTTCTATTGACAATGTTATTCTTCTATCAAATTTCTCACTTCTAGGTGAGGGGGGAAAAAAACAAAGAACGGTTGTCTTATATTTAGCTACCTCTTAAAAAATGTTTAAGTATAATCAAGTATCAAACATGCATTTTCCCAAATCTATGTACTGCTTAGGTCCACCCTAGTCACAGACGTTTGTTTGCAGTGATTCTTACTTAGTCTGCATGATTATTCACAACCACAAGGAAGAGGACAATGAGATTCTAGTAAGGGCCTCAATTTTAGTGTCTTCCAACTCATTTTTCACACAAGAGGCAAGAACAGGGATGAAAGATGGAAGAAAATAAAAAGATCCTTTAGATAATGAAAATGTTATATTCTTTGACATCCGATGTCAATCCTCCTCTTCTTGCTGAGGAAGACTGGCCCTGGGCTAACATCTGTGCCCATGTTCCTCTACTTTACATGGGACACCACCACAGCATGGCTTGACAAGCAGTGCGTCAGTCAGCGCCCGGGCTCCGAACCCCAGGGCGCCGCAGCGGAGCGCGCGCACTTAACCGCTATGCCACGGGGCCAGCCCCGAAGATGTTACATTCTTAAAACCAGTAAACAGAGAATGTTTCCAACAGAGCATTAGGCCAAATTCTGTTTACAAGTTTCCAACTTCTAAAATTTCATGGTGCTTGATGTTACAATATAAGGTGATACCGAAACACTGTTTTTTTCTCCCTGTCAACCATATGCCATCGAACTCTCTTCAAAATGCTTAATAAGGAGGTGTTGCTAAGACAAAGAAGCCACTAAGACAAAGAAGTTTTCAGCACTGACACTGTAATTGCTTAGCAAGATAACTCACTGACATGAGGTGGGTTTAGAGAAAGGTGAACTGACAGGCTCTCATATGCAAGAGGTAAATACAAATAACTTATTAAACAAGAAATGACTGGAAAAGTCATCCAAGATACTGTCCCTCTTTCAGCATTTACTGTTCAGATTTTCAAGGGTATTCATGTGCAGAAAATAGGGTACAAAAATGGTAAAGACTAATGACTTTAAGTTTTAAGACAGTTTGTAGCAAAAACAATGTACATGTGCTACATGAAAATTTACCAGATTAAGAATAAGGCACCTTCAGCTCAAATTGGAATGAGCATGTACATTAATGAGGGTTAGCCATATTGAAAAGTCCACAAAGAAAACCATTTATAGGATATGTTTTATAATAATTGGATATTATGCTTAATGTTTATAAAAATAATTCTTGTAGTTTATTTATTTATTTATTTTTGGTGAGGAAGATTGGCCTTGAGCTAACACCTTTGCCAATCTTCCTCTATTTTGTATGTAGGACAACGTCACAGCAGGGCTTGACGAGTGGTGTGTCGGTAGGTCCATGCCCAGGATCCAAACCTGTGAACCCTGAGCTGCCAAAGCACAGCACACGAACTTAACCACTACACCACTGGGCCGGCCCCTGTAGTTTTATTTTTATGATCATTTTTTGGTATTATTATGACATGAAAAAAAAATGGAATACAAGAAATACAATGGAATTTCTAACACTGTCCTCTATAGCTTGATTTAGCTGTTGTTCAGAGGCAATAATATTCTAAACCGGATGTCATCATATTATTAACTAAAATCAGGTATAATTCAAAATCCAAGTCTCATGATATGGCTGCAATTATTGTGAATTATTCAAATAAATGGCCACAGATATATTCTATTAAAAACTGGCTACAGATATATTCTATTAAAAACAAAACAAAGTATTTTGAAATTCTTCCTTCTGAGAGAATATAAGATATCACTCTAAGAAAAACATTTCCTTTAATCTTGATGCAAAGAAACAAGGCCAACATTTCAAAAGTTCAAACACAGCTATTAAATATTATTGTAGAACCTTGAACGAGATCGTGAATGTGTTCTTGATCTTGAGCGAACAGCCACTTTCTTTGCTTCTTGTTCAAAGATCTCCTCTTCCACTCCATCTTGTCCTTCATCTATATCCATATCCTTGCAAGTCAAAAGAACAGCAAACAAACAAAATGCCAGGTTGAGATTCAGTATTTATTGACAATTCTGTCTCACAAAATAGTCACCATAGTAGCATTAATGCCTAATAGCAAAATGGTTGGAATGTGGAGCTTACGAACACTGAGGGGAAAAAGCATTAAAGACATTACCATTATTTTACATAAGATAAATAAAATATTTTACATAAAATAAAAGTTATTACCATATTTTACGGTATTTTTTCTCTAATTAATTTTAGAAATTTATGACCCAGAAAAGTATCTACTTTTTACCTGTTGCTGAATATCTATGGAATCATCCAAATTTGCTTCAGGTTCAAGGAAATGCTGCTGACTGCTCCCTTGTGATGGTGATGCAGAATGCTCTGATCCAAATGTTCCTTCTTGACTATCCTGAGGGGTTGCCTATTGAGAATGTATACAAAAATATTGGGAAATAATGATTATTATTACAAATGGAAATTTAAACACTTAAACATCACAATTTTTAAGAAGCCCAAGACATAAAGAAATCCCGTGTTCAATCTTTTCTAATCAATCTAAAATTACACTTACGTATAAATCCAAGTTTACTTACAAGTATGAGACACGTCCATAAAACAGAAACAAGACTATAAGAATAAAATGGTAAGATCAAGTAGGTCTTCAAATAAATTTTTAATTGTGGAAAATATAAACTATCAAAAATTAATAAAGGGATTATATCATGAATGATATATAATGGCACTAAGTTAAATGAATCTAGAATTTCATTGGCAATTAGCATTTTTATAAAATGCTATAAATGAAAAGTCCAAAAAGTATTTTATATTAAAAAACTAAGTCACATATTACATATATAGAAGCAAAACGAAGCCCAAATGCCAATATCAAAATAACTGATCTAGCAAAAACAGTTCTCAACTTTGCCCTCCCCACCAACCTCCATCTCTAGAAATTCACAAAATAACACAGATATATGTTAAACATTTCAGAAAGTCTAATAAAGGTTAGGCAATGAAGCCTAATTAAAGAAACTTTTAAAAATTTGAACCTCTTTTTTTGCTAGGACTAGAATTACAGCAACTTGATATAGTGACACTGCTTACATGATGCTACTCAGTATGAACTTGATTAGCAATTACATATACTATGGTGTTGACTAAAAATGAGAAATCCGATTATTATGAAAAAAAAAAAAGTCTCCCTACATAAACTCTCCTAACACGTTATCTTGCAGGTATTAAAGATTAATAAAAATAGTTACCGGTGGTACACAAACTACTGTAATAATTAACAGAAAAGAACAACTCAAAACTACTGTTCCCTTGCTACAGACTCTCATAAACAAGTTACCTGAACTCTGAATTTCAGTCTCCCTATTTGTAAAAGGAATACTAGTATAGTGATTACAGACAACAATATTGTAATATAAACTTCAAAATTGCTAAGAGGCTAGATCTTAATTGTTCCCACCACAAAAAATAAATGATTACTATGTGACATGATGGAGGTGTTAGCTAACACTACAGTGGTAATCATATTGCAATATACAAATGTTCAAAATCAATATGTTGTAGGCCTTAAACTTACACAATGTTATTTGTTGATTATCTCAATAAAATTTTTTAAAAAAATTACTCTTACTCTAGTGACATTTAAACTGAAAGAAAAGAAAGCTGCAGAAAAATTAAGAGCCAAAAAGAGCATTAAAGTACCGTCCCAAGTCTCTTAATTTATGAAGAAACAGGTTCCTCAAGGACAGGTAACATTTTCAAGGTTTAAGAATAAATTAAAGCTAAAGTCAGAATTAGAAAAGATTTCTTTTAAATTCCTGTTCTATACCACAATATTGACCAAAGTGTTAGTCAATAAGCATACTCTTCCAGGACAAATCAAATAAACATGTTTTAAGTACAGTCCTGCCTTATGTGTTTACAACAGTATTCTTAACAACAGAATTCTTAACTACACAGCAAGATGATTTTCAACTTCATCCTGAGCCTTACTATTTGGTCCTAATTCGGTACTCATACATTCTTCACATCGTTTATTCTCACTTCACCATTCACTGTAAGCCTCGTATCTACCCCTCACCCCCCTGCCTTGTTGTTCATCCTTGATTTTCTATTTAATGGCTAAACCTTGGGTATAACTACCAGGATCGACTGCAACCAATCTTAGTTTTTGAGTTTCTTTTTTGAGCAGTTTTACTTATTTCAAGATTACAATTTCATGACTTTTATTCATAAGACCTCTAAAAAAGAATAACAGAGAAAATTTACTTTAAAAATCCAACTAAAGTTTACCCTTTATCCTGCAATTAGCATTAAGTCCACTGGACCCTTTACTACACCTAAGATGTGTTATGGGATCTTAGAGGTCTTATTTTCCTATATATTGAAACATTTTGCTATTTCACCATCCCAAGAATTCTTCTATTATTACTCATCAATTATGCTCAATTGTGTCAAAAAACACTAATAAAAAAAAAGAAAAAGCAATGGAATTGTTGACCAGGGTGATTCAATAGTGAAATAAATCATCATTCAGCTTTACTGCATTATCAAAAACACCGCATCTTTCAAGAAGGCACAAACAAGACTGGAGACAGCACCCTGCAGTCTGCTTTCAGCTTGCCTTGGGACACGGTTTAATACTTAGATCTTTCATTTTCTGTCCAGAACGGCAAAGAGAAGAAAACTGACTAAGGAACATACTTCACAATTATTAGACAGGGTAAAAGATGAATGCAAAGAAATAGATAGTAGCATTCTAGACTCTAATGATGACGGTACATTTAACATTTAAGTGAAACACCAGACTATGAGTTTTCAGATAACCGTACCCTATATGTATTTCTCAAACTCAAGAACTGATGAGAGAAAAATGTATCTCTGAGGACAAAAATAGGATCTTTTCATCCAATCAGTCATATAACAGGAAGGACTTCACCTTGCAATATTTTGCAACAAGCACCTGGACCGTTGTTTTGCTAAAGGAACATGTGACATTTGAATTTAATTGACACAAAAAGGTTTGCTACATTTCAATTATTTTAAAATTCCTAGTACAATTTATCCCCCATCCCTTTAGTATCACTTCTGTAAATTATCTGTAAGACGACTTAAAAATATTTTTTAAAAGGATCCACTGGACCGAGATGGCAAATGACTATTTTTTCTGATATACTGGTATACATCCTAAGTATACATCCTTAGTATACATATCTAGTTTCTTCAATGATGTCTTCATGCAAAACATCAATAAAAATATTGAAAAAAATAGAAGACAAGGATAACAGCAGCTAGCAGAGACTTCTTTCAACGCTGGATTAACACTCATTGAGTGTCACATTTTGATCAGTTATAAATCTACTTTCCTCTATTTTTTTCCATATAAGTGACAGGAAAGACTTTGTCAAAGCCCTTACTGAAATCCACACATGCTATGCCTACAGCATTTCCTTGATTTATGAGTCTAATAACCCTACAACCTCAATACCCTGAAACGCAATTTATTTGACCCTAAAGACATCAACTCATTTAAAGCAACTCAAGGCTCTTAATATATCACCCATCTTAGGTTTTATCATCTTCAATTCTACTCTATTATATTCTCCTATATAAAAAATTACTGAAGCAAAATAAGTTACATATTTCTGATATCTCACTAGCAGCTCTTCATTATTAAGTGGCTGAATCTTCTATACCCTTTAATTCTTTTATTCTTTATATTAGTCTTACCATTTTCATCATCAGCATTTCGAGCTATAGCTCTCCTGACATCTTTTGAACATCCTGATAAAAGTTACCAAAATCACAAACTCCAATTTACTCAACAGACAACAGAAATCATTCCCCTAATGACATGATTGTTAGTCCCTTCACAATTCAGACATTATCTGAAAGCACGCCCTTTTCCATTGATTTTCTGTTGTCAGGGATACTAGACCTCAAAACGGATCCAGGTGTGGTCAGGCTGGGATGAATAGGGTGGTACTAGCAATCCTACTCTCTTCTCTAAGACACTATGATAACTTTTAGGCAGGCATTTGGCTTACTGATAAATAAAAATGCTTAATTTTTCTGCATACTTCAACCTATCTTAAATACATTAAGGCAAGTGGTTTGGTAGAGCCAGTTTCATAATTTATTGAATTCGTTACTCTGTTGATATACTTTTCCATTCTAAATTTATCATAGGTTTTAAACACTATCGACCTTACACATTAGAAAAGTTGCTTTTTTTCTTCAGCTCTTTCTTCATCATTCATGTTTTTTTATATTCTTAATCCAGCAAGTGGATTTTTTTTTTTTTGAGGAAGATTGGCCCTAAGCTAACATCTGTCGCCAATCTTCCTTCTTTTTCCCTTTTTTCTCTCCAAAACCCCAGTAGATAGCTGTACGTCACAGTTGTACAACCTTCTAGTTGCTCTATGTGGGACGCCACCTCAGCATGGCTTGATGAAAGGTGCATAGGTCCACGCCCAGGATCTGAACCGGTGAACCCCGGGGACGCCGAAGTAGGGTGCGCAAACTTAACTGCTACGCTACTGGGCCGGCCACTCTTCATCATCCATTTTTGAATAATGAACCTTTTAAGAACACCTACTCCTTTCAAAAGGATCTTATTACTGTATCATCTAAAATTCTGGAGATAATGTATAGAGCAATTAACTATGCCCAGAGTTCTATTTTCTTTTTTTTTTCTTTGGTTGGTGAGATTCTTAATACAGAATCACTCTCCCTCAAGTTCGCAGTAACTTTCACTTTGATAACTTGGTATTAATTACAAACTGGTCAAGAGTACCACATCTTGATTTTACTGCTTCTGCTAAACCTTCTGAAATGAAAGTGGAACTAAGGCAATTCAAAAGTGTCACATTTATAGCTGAACAAATCTGTTGTTTGGATAAACTCTTCCATCACTACTATCTTGTAACAGCTGGCCCCTATAACAGCTCTGCGATTTTTTATATCACCAACAACCTGTTTCTTTTCCTTGCGTTACAACTTGTATTTTTCTTTAAATAACATCCAAATGTTCTTCATTGTGCTCTATCTTCAAGTTTCTGAATTCTCAGGCAGCGTTATTTACTTGACATAAAATAATGCACCCACTCCAACCACTTCTATCACAATTATTTCTTCAAAACAAGGCATGCAATTCCATTCTCATAATTCCAAGTACAAGTTCCAACCTAGTAAATATCACTAATACGCATTTTATGTTAACTATTTGTGTTAAAAGAACAAGTTCAGACCCCAGCAGGGGCTAAGGTTTGCTATCCCTTCCATCTAAAGCAACTCTTCCCTCTTCTGTATTCCCACAGTCCTTCACTTGTATCTTTATTACAGAAACTGGAATTCTGCCTTGTGTTCATACAGATGTCTGTGCTCCATCAGAGAAGAGGTTACTCGAGGCCAGATGCTTTTCTGTTCATCTCTGCATATATCATTTGTCTAACAACGCACTGCTCATACTTTAAAAACATTTGTGGTATTATGTTAAATTCATTAGCACCAAAAAGTTTTGAATATTAAGAAGAAGTGTGAGAGAGGTGAATTTCTAAACACTCCTATTCTAAACAGCTTACATCTATAAGTATTTCTCTCATAAAGCAAAAACAGACTTTGTAATGGATTTAATCCTGGTTTTGCAACTCGACATACTTTATCAATTCTAAACTGTGATTTTCCTTCACATTTTATCGTCCCTGAAACTTATAAGATTCTTACAACTCCATGGGATGTTATACTCTAGCAGTCATTAAAAATTCTTACCTGTATATAAAATCCAAGGATGTGTCTTAAGACTAATGATATATAATATTAGCTGTATACTTTTGCACTAGATGTATAATTTCACTAAGCTTCAACTTCCTATGGTGTAAAATGGAAGTCAAAAAGCCTAACTCATAAGCATTAAAGGAAATCATGCCTAATAAAGTTCCTGCCACATGATAATAGCCTAATTAAGGGTAGCAACCTGTTCTGTCATCAACAATAGCAAAATCATCATTACTTTGCTTACAGAGAACTGAGTGGAGAAGAAAACATTTGAAGTTTTTTTTGTTTTTTTTTTTGTGAGCAAGATCAGCCCTGAGCTAGCATCCAAGCCAATCCTCCTCTTTTTGTTGAGGAAGACTGGCCCTGGGCTAACATGAGTGCCCATCTTCCTCCACTTTATACGGGACACCGCCACAGCATGGCCTGACAAGTGATGCATCGGTGCACGCCTGGGATCCAAACCAGGGCCACCAGCAGCGGAGCGCGTGCAGTTAACCACTACGCCACGGGCCCGGCCCCAGAACATTTGAAGTTTTAAGTTGTAATACTGAAATACCACCTCTGTCTTCTGTTCTCCACTCCCAGTACACTGAAATTAATTTCTACAATGCTCTCAATGGATTCATAAGTTGCCAGAACACATTTTTTTTTTTGGTGAGGAAGATCAGCCCTGAGCTAACATCCATGCTAATCCTCCTCCTTGTGCTGAGGAAGACCGGCTCTGAGCCAACATCTACTGCCAATCCTCCTCCTTTTTTTTTTCCCTAAAGCCCCAGCAGATAGCTGCATGTCACAGTTGCACATCCTTCCAGCTGCTGCATGTGGCACGCGGCCGCAGCATGGCCGGAGAAGCAGTGCGTCGGCGTGCACCCAGGACCTGAACCCGGGCCACCAGCAGCGGAACGCGTGCACTTAACCGCTAAGCCACGGGGCCGGCCCAGAACACATTTTGATTCCAAAAAAAAAACTAAAGATCCTGAAAAGACTGATCTTCCTAGTAGTAAACAGCTGAAGAAAAATCAACATACTTAAGAAACAACAATTTACAGAACACAGATAGCAATAACTCTGATGACCACAAGATGGAGTTACAGACCTTTTGAGGCTGTTGCTGTTCTAGGAGTTGCTGTCTGAGATGTTCAAGGTTTTGCTGCTGTAGTTGTTCTGCTATCTGATGAAAAATCGAATTGTTCACAGATTCCGAAACATGAGAACTAAAAGGAAAAACAAGTAAAAATATATTTTAAAACCCAATAAAGATAATATGAAAATAACTAAATACTAAAAGAAAACCAAAATGCCAATTAAATGAAACACACTACAATGTTTACTTTTGAAATACTAACAAAGAAAATGAAATACTTCAGAACATTTATATGTTAAAATAGAAATATACTCTTCAAAATAAAAAAAGAAATATACTTTTCAAGAGTGTTTTAACATACGGATAACATGTTAGGGATATTCTGATGAAGATCTGTTACTACTGTCTCACACTATTAAATACATATAAATTAGTACTTTTTACATTAGAGCATTTTAAGAAAGTCTCAATAAAACACATAAAAATAGTTAAAAGTATTTAAACATCGTCACTTTAACTCCTCTTAACTATGAGATACAGGGAGAAACGGTCTATCAATCAGTACATGTGGAATCTACAGTTGTAACTGACCACAAACTTTATAAAACTAATCTGCTTTCTTTAAAGAAGCACTCACAGTATTAGGTATGTTAACAGAAACAGTGTTTAGATAAGAGGAAATAATAATTTAACTATATTCTGGGAAATTCACACCTGGAATACACCTGGAATTCTGGGTGCCACAAGGTAAGACATGTGAACAAAAAAGAGGGCATCCCAAAATGGGCAATCAGGATGGTGAGAAGTCTTGAAACAGTTGGAAAAAAGTGTACTTCATCTGGAGCAAATAAACCTAAGGGGAAGAATGATACCTATCTTCAAATATTGAAAGGTATGTCTCAAAAGATATTGGAGCTAATTTGTTTCCTTGCTTCAGAAAGCAAAATGGATCAGTACGTAGAAAGCAAATCCAACAGGACTCAATAACACAAGAACATACAACAACAACAATTACCTAACTTCTTGTCACAGAGGGCATTAAGACACTGGATAAATATCCTAATAGGACTATTAAAGGAGATTCTTACATTATTCAGGACACTGAGCTACATGATCTCAAATAATTTTTTCAAATAGAGTCTGTATCAAAAGGGTGTGCATTTTCATATATTATATAAATATATTTTCAAATATATTTTCCCAATATGTAAGACTAATAACCTCTGTTTGAAACAAGATTCGCAGAGGCTTTCCCCATTCCTCATCCCTCTTCCATCCTCCCATCTCCCACCTCCCCCAGTCTCTCCTCACTGGTCCTTTCACGAACCCCCACAGAACCTAGGACTCTGCATGATTGCATATACAACAACAAAAAAAATCACTGATCGAGATAAAAACATATAATTCATTTCTTTAAAAAACAAAATCCCTACAACTCTAATCCTTACTTTTGATTAGTCTAATACACTTCCAGAACTTAGTATAATTCCGAGAAGCCGTTGGCACTAGAAGCAAGCTTCTTCCCTATTATTTCAAATATTCCTACAATTGAGTTAAATAACTCAAAGCCTAAGATAGAAAATATCATGATCAGATTTATCAATTTTCCTATAAAGAATTTTGATATATCCCAACTATTTGCAAAGATCTGAGAGTGAAAATAATATAGGGAGGCAAAAAGACAGCAACTCTACCATCTTTCTGCCATGTCAGAGCTCAACAGCCTGACACAATAACCCAACTTATTCAAAGTACACTTAATAGTTCAGATGGCAATGTCCCACCCGGTCTTCACAAAAATAACAGAAAAAATTTATGGTTATAAAGAAAAATAATGATTCTTACAGTTGAGAAGCTGGAATTTCCTTTTTGGGTTCTTCACTATGCTCAGAATCTTCCCCAAAATCAAACCTATCCATCAACTTCTAAGTGGGGGAAAAAAAAGGAGAAAGACAAATTAAAAAGTGCTTCACATAAATATAAATTACATATGCTATTTTGAAGGCCACTGACATCCTATTAATTTACCTTTATCACTTAATATGTAACTTTTATATCATTTTATGTTATAATAAAGCATTTTATATGAGTGGATTTTTACTTTTCTTTAAAGTACTTTGACATACACTGCCTTATGTAACAAAACAAATCATGACACTCCCAGGATAAATACTAATACTCAAACTTTATAGAAGAGAAGATTAGGATTAAAATAAATAAGCGGTTTGCCAATGGTAATAAAGCTTGATAAAAAACACCCAGGACTATAATCAATGGATCTATTCCTAGGACAGTTTTCTTGTGAGAACGCTCAACTGTCTTCTAAATGATCAATTTAAAGGACTTTTTATGTGGTCTAGCTATTTAGAGTTAGACTAAATTAGACTTGAAAGCTGCTGGCTAAAAAAGTCTTAAGTAATGGGGGCCGGCCTGGTGGCGCAAGCGGCTGGGTGTGCGCGCTCCGCTGCCAACGGCCTGGGGTTCGCCGGTTCAGATCCCAGGCGCACACCGACGCACTGCTTGGCAGGCCATGCTGTGGCAGCATCCCGTGTAAAGTGGAGGAAGATGGGCACACATGTTAGCCCAGGGCCAGTCTTCCTCAGAGAAAAAAACAAAAAAAAAGAAGAGGATTGGCAGATGTTAGCACAGGGCTGATATCCTCACAAAAAAAAAAAACTCTAATAACTCAAATCAATATTTATTTTCCTAGGAAAATAATAATAGCAGAAATAAAAATAATATGGATAACACTTCCAAGGTATTTTAATATTCCTATAATTAATAATACTGAGGATATCACACAATAAAGTATACATAAAAGATTTTCAACTTTAAAAACACTACCCTTTATAGTTAGGCCTCAATTTATCAATATTATGGTATAGTGACAACTTGTAGAGAAGTTTTCCTTTGAACTTTCACATACTGAACAATTTAAATTTATGTAGGTTAAAAGTGTAGAACACAGAATACCATAATTAATATATTTGTAACATTCATAAAAGGAATTAGAAAATTCAGAAAATAATTATTTGTCTCAATGGTGAATACACAATTTTACTGACCAGTTATCTTTAATCAAAAGAAAATACTCAGTATTTCAACTAGAATTATAAAATTACTTAAGTTTGAACCTTTTGTAAAATCTATAATGTTTTATACAAAACAGTGGATATTAAAATAGTTCTATGATAAAATATAATTTACAGAATTAGAATCCATATGATAGTATATAAAATTTAATACCTCATATAGAACAGATTTGATATCTTAATTTCTACCTTGTTAAAAGACACTCCCTGTTCTAAGGGATTAAGGGTGTTCGCTGCTGCAGCTGCAGCTGTAAGCTGTGCCGTAAGAGCCTGCAACTGAACGACAAGACCAGCATCCAAGGCCTGCAGAATGGAAGGCTGAGGCTTCTGCTGTTGTATCTGTAAAGTCTGTATTAACTGCTGAAGCTGGAGGAGAAGAAAAGGAAAGTTATTACAAACAGGCGCTGGGATTTGTCTATAAGAATGCCACCCTAAAACTTTTAGTCAATAAAACTTGTCATTCTACAGTCTTCGGAGATCAAAAAATATGCATATATATACTAACTCAAAACAACAGTTAATTTTTTTAAAAAAAGATTTTTTGTGTGTGCTATATATAACATAGTCCTTAATAAGTTTGTCTTGCTTCTGGAAAGTCAGAGAACTTCAAACAAAATAAACTGGTCATACCATGACAACTAGATAAAGAATTTATCATCAGCAGACTGATTTTTTTCACTAAGCTTTTCATCTCTTCTTCAATTAACTCCTTAGCCTCTGTAAAGGACAAGCACTGACAGTAACTGCTTTTGCTGTCTTTCAGATTTACCATCTGATAACACATTTCCTGAAAACAGGAAAGCCAATGAGCAATGTGTCCCTTGGAGCAGAGTCTGAAACTAAGGAAATTAAAGGTGAATAGCATCAACAAGAATTGAAAGCAACTCCTGTTCTCCCTCTTTAGCCACCCTCTTAAAAAAGAGAAACAATACGATCCTGAAGATATTTCATAGTTAAGTAAACCCTATGCACATCCTAGAAGTAATTTATACTTTCCTAATCAAGATCTAAACCTGAGTTAAATCTGAAAATTATCAGTTTAGAATAGAAAAGTAAAAATAGCAAAGCTATTGCTAAACAAGACATCTGTATTCTTTTAAATGAAGTTCAACTTATAGTGGGAGAAGGTACAAATATCATGCAAGATGACAATAAGCAAAATAATTTCATGTCTATCTAAAATAGCAACATTAAAAAACAAACAAGTTATTGAGCTATCGAATAAACACTTACTATAAACTACTGATGTGATGACAAACAAAATAACACAAAAATATATGATAGCTGAGTTACCACACTGAGGAAGCTCCAGAATAGACAGGATGGAGGGAGGAAGAGGAAGAAAGGGAGGATGGGGAACACAGGGGAGGGGGGAGGGAAAGAGGGAGGAAGGAAATGTCATATTCCTCCTTTGCACACGTTACCTGCTCCTTCTGACATCCCCATTTTTCCCCCAATAGCACTGCTATTCTTTCAGTCACTCAAGTTCAAATCACTGCAGCATCCTTTTTCCTCTACTCTGACTTGATATTCTATCCATCACTATGTCTTCTTGACTCTCTTTGCACTATTTCTTCTGGAAAATCCCTTCTCCTGCCCAAAGTATTTATTTTAATAGGTATCATTTAAAATGAGAACATTTGCTTTATGAATTATTTTCAAAATACCATTATCACAAAACTAATAATTCAATAATTTTATCTAATATCCAATTCAGTCTCTCAACTGTCTCAAAAATGTAGAAACCAGATCCAATCTAAGACTGTAACTGAATTGGTTTTTACATCTTTATAACTCTAGAATGGTCCCATTTTTTTTTGAGATTGTCCTTTCAGAGAGTCCACAATCCTACTATTTTTCACATATTCATTACTTTCTTTCCATTATTACTGTTACCAAACAAAGCTATTTACTCTCTCTAGACTTCTCTCTCATTCATTAAAGTACTGTTCAGATCATGTGACTTCAACATAAAAATCTCTGGCAGTTCCTACTGCTTAGCATATGACTCCTTTACTTCTCAGCCCACCATTTATGTCTTTGAAACCCAGGTCCCACACTTAGGACTACCATTTCAACTTTATCACTAACAACTTATATGCACAGACCATCTTATCCCCCAGACAAACCAACTCTAAAATATCTTTTGTACACCTAACATTGTTATGCCTCTCTACATTATTCATCCATTCTACAAAAACGTACTGAAAACCTGTTATAACCTAGACACTGGAGATACAGCAGTGAACAAACAAACAAAAATCCTTGCCCTTGTACAGCATACATTCCAGTGGGAAGAGACAGAATAAACAAAATAAGTAAATTATATAACATAACAGAAGGTAGTAAGTGCTAAGGAAGAAAATAAGACAGATGATAGAGAAATAGACCACAGGGGAAGAAAGGTAGGGTTTGCAGTTTTAAATCGCTGTTTGAAGGCCTCATTGAGGTGACATTTAAACAAAAACTTACAGGTGGCCGAAACCATATGATTATGTGGGGAAAGGAAGTTTTACTGTACTGATTACACTTAATTTGGTTTTTAAAGGACAGGTAAAAAAAGAGATGCTAAGGGTGGCCTAACCTCATATCCTGCCATGACTAGTTCCATTAAAGTCTCAATTCAAATGCCACGTCCTCAAAGACACCTTCTCTTGGCTACTCTCTAATTCTGACCCCTTCTCCCAAACCTAGTCATCACCCTAAAGATTTACCTGTTTAAGTCATATATCACTATCTAAACAATGTTTTATACTTTTTTATTATCTGTCTCCCGTAAGATAAGAAGTCATCTTCTCCAAGATAGAAGACCTCCCTGTTTCATTACTAGAGTAACAATAGCACCTAATAACGTTTGGCACCAATTATGACTAAAAGTGTTCACGATGCATTACTAAATATACATATAAGTGTGATCCCATTTTTACAAAATAAAAAAACATATACTCTTTAGGTGGTACTTTACGAAACAATACATTAGGAAAATTGAGTTCTAAATCACTGTCAACATAACAAAAAAGCTGCTCACCTGTTGGCCTTGAGGACTTTGTAAGATCTGGGCTACAGCTGCAAGGGTATCTGTACTTGTTATCTGAGATACCCACGGATCAGGTAAACCTTGGACCACATTTGCTGGAGTAACGGGTGTCACAGGAGTTCCTTTTAAAAAAGACATCACACCCACCTCAATAACAAGGTAAGTGAATAAATACTTGAAAAACTAGAGATTTGCTCTGTCGCTTTTATAAAATATATACAAATTTAAATAAGTGTTTTTATTTTGTCTCCATTTTGAAAAACTATTATAGAATTAGGTACGTTAAAAAAAAACACCAAAAGGATCTGTCTATACTTGTCCTCAATTAACTAAGCTACTACTTTAAAGGAGCCTAAATACTCAGCAGCCATTAAAAATCTTACTACAGAAGAAAATTCAATGACATAAGGACACATTCAAAATACTATCTTCGATGAAAAATTATAAAATAGTATGTGTAATATAAAACTATTTTTGTTTAAATATGTGTGTATGTGTGTATTTATATACATGTATACACAAACTCACAAACAACAAAAACTAAGTATATATCAAAATGTTAAATGTAATTCTTGGACTATGATAAAAAATTTTAAATGTTGGTTAAATACCTCAAAAAACCATCATTTTGAGATTATTATTAAAGCATTCCTGGCTCCATTAAATACTATTTTCAGGGTTCTTTATAAATATTAAGTTCCCTAGTATACTGTGAATATCAAGTTGATTTATACACAAGTTTAAAAGATTACAGACAGCCTGAATCAGAAAAAACCTAACTGACACGCCAATTTTCCAAAGTTCATTATATTTGTTTCTAGGAATTAAAAAAATCAGCTTTCTAATTTTTAAAAACGAATTACATACAAATATAATTTCTCATTTTATTTTTCCTTCAAATTATATTCTTTTCAATTACCTAATGCTAGACAAATTCTCCTGTACTGTCAAATTGTTATACTATAAACGAATAATCACCTGAAAAGCACGAGTCAAATGTTTAGAACACAAATCTCTCTCAAAGCAACATACCTGGGGTATTGCTCATAGCAGCAGTAGTACTGGCCAAAACAGGTGTGACAACCGGAGGAGGAATCCCTGCTGCCATATCCAAAAGAGGCTGAATGATCTCACTCTTAAATACATTATTCTTCTGCCATAAGTTTAATACTCTCACTATTTTACTCTAGAGGAAAAAAGAAAAATGACATTTTAATTTTTTGCTTTCAAAACCTTAGCACAGTCATTTCACAGAGACTATTTGGGCAGTGGATGGGAAGGATGGATTAAAATACTTCTCTAGAACTTTCCATCCCTGAAATTATGTTTCTATAATTTTGCATTTGCTAACCTTAACTCATTTGAAAAAAACATGTTCATTTTGGTAGATACAGAAGGTAAACGAAAGCTACGTTTAGCAGATGGCAGGGATGACAACTAGGTTTCAGCTTCTCCGTGAAATCTAATGAGATCAATGGCTATGGTTGGCTGGAGAACTGTGTTAAGGCTGCTGAGGCAGAGTCAGGGTTCATCTCAGCACTAAAGTTATATTTACAGTTGATTTTAACTTGATCTTTTAAACAAATAAGTAATTTCAAGACAAACTCTTTATCTTATGTGACATTTTAATAATTTCATTTTAAAACAATCCAAGGACAGGGGTGGTTATTTCCTCACATAAGAGTTTAACCAAATTTACTTTCTTTCACAACTGTTCACCATAAAAAAGTTCTATAAACAGCATGAAGTATTAGTTACTATTGCAATGCTATTTACTTCATTAGAAAAATAAATCACAGAAGCTGAAATTAAGTATTAAAAAGAGACTTCTGTTAAATGTATCTATTTTAATAGTAAAATAAGCAATTTTAAGAATAAAGATCTGGTTCATCTTTAAGACTCTCATAATATTACACTGACAAATTTTCAGACTCTGTCCAAACTACATTAACGTGCAAGTTTCTGTATTTCAAATGAAGCATAAGAAAATTACACAAAGAATGCTTTAGACCTTCTGATTTGACTGTATCTTCTTTCTAAGATGTGTGCACTTAGAAAGTACATTTTTTTGCTTTATAGAAAAATCTTCCAGTTCCCAAGACACTCATCATGTACTCAAAACTAGCCAGTCTCTGACAAGTATCACCCCATGTGTCTACCTACATACAAACAAATCATGTCTCTAGTTTATGACTGAGTTTATAGTATCAATGTAATCTTTCCTACTATGGTTTAAAAAAGATTCCTATATCCTAAATGCCATTATAACTGAGAAACATCATTATTATGAAGTCTACAAATCAAGACTGATTTGTTCATTGTAACTGATAGAAATCCAAGTCCAAACTAGTGAAATTTCTAAACCAAAGTATTTAAATTACTTCAAAAAATGTTTACATAAAATTTCAAGTAAGTTATTTTAGATGGGATTCTGAGGTATCTATTTTAAGAATCAATTATGATTAGTCACTTAAAAGTAGAAGCATTCTTTTGCCTGCATAGAATTATCAAAGTACCAAAGTAATTTTTTTTAAAAAATTCTGTCTCAAGAAGCATATCTGGGGCCAGCCTGGTGGCACAAGCGGTTAAGTGTGCGTGCTCCGTTGTAGCCACCCGGGGTTCGCCGGTTCGGATCCCAGGCGCGCACCAACGCACCGCTTGTCAAGCCATGCTGTGGCAGCGTCCCATATAAAGTGGAGGAAGATGGGCATGGATGTTAGCCCAGGGCCAGTCTTCCTCAGCAAAAAGAGGAGGATTGGCAGATGTTACCTCTGGGCTGATCTTCCTCACCAAAAAAAAAGAAGCATATCTAAGAACAGTTTACAAAGAATGATACAATAAATTTATCTCCATATCTATCCACTATAAAAAGATTTTTCTCTGAATAAAGACTATAGTTATTAAAAATAAAAACTACCTAATCTTGTTGTACTTGAGATGAGGTAAAAGACTTGTGGTAAGCTTTTAAGTTTTGTGCTTCTTCCTTAAAGCAACCACTAGTCTTCATGTATTCTTACCTTTTCCTATATAATCAATATTTCAATCAACCCTGTGAGAGGAGCACACTAAATTTCCAAATTAGCATCCAAAATAAGTAACCTTCTAATACCTTTGAGCACGTATGAGGATAAACAACCCTTTTTTATTCTCAGGGTCCAAAGCCACCTTTTTCTGTGTTACAGAATATTTACTCATTCGGATCTAGCAGACCTAGTAGTGTGGTTTCTAGCACTGATAAAACTCTACAACAAAAGAATTTTGATATGCAGTTAGTTATTTCCTAATAATTGCTTGGCAAATCCATTTTTCACAGACACTAAATAGGTAAGTATCAGCTCAGATCAAATAATCAAAATTCTAAATTGGTTGTGTATGTGAATAAATAAGCCTTCAATAAAATTCCAAAAGTGTTTATAACCAGTTTCTTTAACACCAATTTCTTCAATAAATTACAAGGTAGCAAAATCAACTACATCTTTCCTTTCCACTCTCTTTAAGAAGATTCTAAGAACAAAAAGGAGCATGGATAGTGTAATAACTAAATATTCGAACTCAGAATAACTAAGAGTAAAGGATAACATAAAATCATAAATTAAGATTATCTGAAGAGTCTCCTTAAGACCAAAAGAGTCATATATCAACTTAAAAAAGAAAATAACAACATACCTTGTCATCCCCAGGGCAACGATATAAATTCTGGAAAGTGCTAATGATGTTATTACTAAATCTGGGTGCAAAAACATCCTTTTCTTGACCAAACTGATGTCGTGATTGTCGTACAATGGAGTCAATAACATAAAGTCCAGGTACCTTGTATTCTGGTTTACACTGACGAAAAAAAAAGAAGAGAAGGAAATGAGAACATAAAATTCTTGAGAGACAAAAATCATCATAAACCCTATCCAAACACAAAAACGCTGCTCATGTTGAGGTAATGAACATTCAGACATACACTATTCCACACCGTCTTTTCTCTAGAATGGCATTTTCTTTTTTTTTGATGAGGAAGACTGGCTCTGAACTAACATCTGTGCCTATCTTCCTCTACTTTTTTTTGTACGTGAGATGTCTGCCACAGCGTGGCTTGACAAGCGGTGTGTCAGTCCATACCCAGGATTTGAACCTGTGAACCCCAGGCCATGGAGGCAGAGCACGCGAACTTAACCACTATGCCACTGGGCTGGCCCCTGGAACAGCATTTTCAAGAATCTACCTTGGCTACTCTACACACTCAGTTCAACTGCCAATCACCTAAGTTCCAAAGTAGTACTGCACACTTGGCTTGAATGACAAAAACAAAAGGATAAATAAAGCACTGTTCTAATAAAAAAAATTTGTTTAATGATTTTAAAAAGCCACATGGGGGTCCAGCCTGGTGGTATAGTGGTTAAGTTCGCGCATTCCGCTTCGGCAGCCCCGGGTTCGCCGGTTCGGATCCTGGGCACAGACCTACTCACCACTTATCAGGCCATGTTGAGGCTGTGGCCCACACAGAGCAACTGGAAGGATGTACAATTATGACATACAGCTCTCTACCAGGGCTTTGGAGAGAAAAAAGAAAAAGAGGAAAATTGGCAATAGATGTTAGTGCAGGGCCAATCTTCCTCAAAAAAAAAAAGTATGTATTAAAAAAAAAAAAAGCCACGTGGAAGGAAGCAGCAAATTCAGGAAAGAAGAGCTCTAGACATGAAACATATAACAAAAGGGTTTCTGTACTAATGAAAGGAACAGATACCAAATTATAACATTCTAAATACACTGAGAGCCCCAAGTTTCAAAACTTTTCTCAAATACCACACCTAGAAGAAAGACAAGACACTACCATTATGATCCTGGGAACCTAGCCTATGAAAACATTTTTTAGCTACTTCACTGATAAATGTTTTTCAACTTTCTTAACCATTACCCAAATTGAGAAACATAAGTCTCCTACTTTCTTACCATAAGCTTTTCTAGCCTATTTAGTTAGGTGAGCACAATGAAGAATCCTTTTACTATCAAGCTTACTGCTTCTAGTTTGTCTCCATATCCAGAAGCATAAGAAAACCTGCTTCCCAAATATAGGCTGATTAAAATGGAATTACGGCTGCAAAAAGCAGGTTCAGCGTTTGAGTGTAATTAGGTAAGTATTTCACCCAAAGTAATTTCCTGGGAATCATACGTGGTACTAAATCAAAATTGCATTCTTGAAAAACTCTTCCTGGAAACCTGAGTACCAATAAGAAAAGGATTCTCAATTCACTCCCAACACACACATACACGTTTCTAACAGGATTTTCAGCCAAGACAATGAGTAATTTCGTTCTGCAAAAAGACAAGATATGATGCTTCTTTTGTTCCTTCAAATCCTTTTTAAGAACATTCTCTTTAAGGTCTTTATTAAGTCAAGAAAATGAAGAGACCTTTAGCACCAACTCATAAGTTATCTATTGCAAGATACTGGTGGGTTAAGTACTTGAAGTATTTCACAAAAGAGCAATAATGTTGGTATTTGGACATTAAAGTTTTAGGTTTAACCTACCTATATTTGTTCAAAAATGTCTGCCCTGTTCAAAGTTATCGTTTTTGAAAGTCTGAAATAGTTTTCCCTCATGTTCCCCCAAAATCTAGTATACCTGTCCTTCAGTTCATATATCTGGCCAATCTTCCTTTGACGACCATACATTCAAAGAAACATCTACCTAGCCAGGCAAATAATACACCTCAGTAAAGAGCAGAACGTTTTTACAACTTAATGAAAAACAGGACATTCATTTTGTTAAAAATTATGTTTTGTTAAAAATTTTGTTAAAAATTCTCTAGATAAGTAATTATATCTCACAGACAAGTGATTAATAATTATTTATTAACTGACTTATTGGGATTTTAATTTTCCCAAAGATAGAAAATAATCTGAGGTGTAATGTATTATTTTATATAAATCATTATCTTGAGAGTAAGGCTGAAAAGAATTTATAAGCTGCTGGTAAGACTTCAAAAACTAATACTGAATAGTAAGTAACGCAAGTAATTAACGCACTGAGTTTTTTTTTTTAAAACACAATGATACCTTTTCCTTTGATTTATATCAAAAACTCAGATTACAAACTCACAATACAGAAGAATCAGGAATGCAAAATACAATACATGGGTCTTTCTTGCTTACTGTGAAGATTCCAAAGCTTCAAAAATATACTAGCAGTTTTAGTAGCAAGCTACAGCCCCAAAGAAAAAACATTTCTTCATCCACAGTATCTTTTGACACACTATCTGCTAAGATGTTGTGGGATGGAATTTCCCTCACTGGTAGATTAGGCATTTTTGCCACAAAAAGTGAGAAAAAAAAATTAAGTATGATTTACTATTTTAAAATAACAATACTGGGTAAACTTGGCTAAGTCACCAACTAAAAACTTGAGAAAAGAATTAAGATCAAAAACCTGAAATGTTTTTTCAAATTCTTCTTCACGTTCTATCAGCACTGAAAACAAGAATTCCTAAGGCTTTCCAATGGCATGAGGTGTTTTTTACTTCTGAATTAAAAAAAAAAAAAAGGTACATCATAATAAATTTTCAGTTATACCATCTTCAAACTACGTACTAGTAATTTCCAATTTCTCGTGCTGCAGAGAAATAGCACTTTTCTGGGGAAGAAGGCAATAAGAGATAGGGAGAATGCACGTTTAAATATATTTGCGTGATTTTCATTCTAATGTCAGCCAAGTTGTTATCTGAATACCACCATGAGTCAGGGTTTTTAAGGACCCTCTAGGTGAGTCGGACCTCTTACTTTGCAATATATGAACATACTTTATATAATGATTCTATTATCAGAATTTGTGCTAGCACTTGCAGCTACTAAAAGTTGATATTAAAGAACACAAAGCTAGAATAGTAACAACAGGGGCATGTGGCTGTACTTGCAAAGCACTGACGGATACTGAGGGCAGCATGTATGAAAAGAGGGCTGCCCCAGGACACAGTCATCCTTGATAACACAAGAGTTTTCACAGTGAATACCTGAAAAAAATCATCTCATGCTTCCGGCAGAGGGAGTGGAAGAGGAACCATTTTCAGACAGCTAATAGCATTCTGTTCTTAACAAACTCTGCCCTCAGGAGAAACTATTTAACCAAAGCCTAATCTGCTAGGGTTTAACCAGAACGTAACTGACCTCAGGGAAGAGAAATACTCAACTCCAGCCCACTGTAGCCATTCTGTCCCAATAAAGGGAGGTCAGAAAAAACTGAGAAGCACATGTGAAGTCCACAATCCACAGATACAGGCTCTACAAAAAACCTACAACTAACATCATACTACACGGTGACAAACTAGTTTTCCCACTAAGATCAGGTATGGATAACAACAAGGTATAGACGCCCCCTCTCACCATGCTGTTCAACATCATGGAAGTCCTAGCTAAGGCAATAAGACAAAAAAAGGAAAAAAAGGTATACAGATTGGGAAGGAAGGTTCAACAAGAACTAAACACATACAATACTCTTAACTGGGCCTACAAGATCTTCACTGCTAACTTTGAACCAATCTACACAGTATTTCTTAAGGAAATAACATTTAATTACATAACAAATTAGAGATATTAATACAAAATAAGTGGAAAAATCAAGTGATATTTTCTTCCAGATGGCAAACACACTACTTTTATGTCATTTTCATTTTCTGATAATTCAAGTTTTCCAAAAAGTGTGGAACCTCAGAAATTCCACAACAGCAATTCTATTTCCACAATACCTAAGCCAGAAGAGGATAATGGAGAATCACTAACTCCTCTCCTCTTCACATTCAGAGGGCCTTGGACACACCAGTAAGAAAGCAAGACACAGAAAGTGACTGTGTTCTTCACTGACATGGAGTGTCACTGTACAACTACAGGAGAAGGGAGACAAGAAACAAGAAAAAAATATCCCAGTTCCTGATGAAACAAGCTAAAAAAATCCAAATTTAATACACAACTTAGTAAAATAACTGAGATTGAACTAGATGTGATAATACTGACTCTGAAGAAAATTAACTGCACAGTTGTGTGCCACATAATGACATTTTGGTCAATGACAGACCACATACACAATATTGGTCCCATATGATTAGTACCTTAAAGCCTAGGTATGTAGTAAACTACACCATCTATGTTTGTGTAAGTACTGTAGGGGAGGATGAAATTTTCCTCTACTGTTCTAAGTTCTTCTGGCTGGTCTAAGAATTAAATTGACATGAGACAGATAAACGAGAAAAAAACAAAAGTTTAATAACATGTATACATGGGAGAAGCCAAGGAAAACTGAGTAACTTGCCAAAATGGCCAAAGCCCTCATCTTAAATACCATCCTTAGCTAAAGAGAAAGGATGTTGGGGGTGGAGAGAGTCAGGGACTTCAAAGGGAAGGAAAGCAATTCACAGGTAGGTGAAAAGAAGCAAACGTCTGGAAAACCAGTGCTTCTTTGGCCACAGAAAAACAGAACACAGAGGAGTGCCCAACAAACAGGCTTTTCTGAGTTCCTCCCTGTCCACCACCCAGTTCATGTGATGCAAAGGTGATAACTTGCTTCCTGAGACAGGTTTTTTATCTCAATACTTTTAGGCAGTTAAGGGGGAGGTAACAAGAAAAACTTTCTGAGTCTTTTGTTTCCTAAAAATAATCAGCCTAAAATAATCCTCGTGTTAAAAAGACACATTGTAGGATGGCAAGTTTTGTTCCTCTTCTATATACTCTATGATGCTCAGAAAATGACAAAATTGCCCAACGACGCATTTCTCAGAACGTATCCCTGTTGTTAAGCGTCACGTGACTGTAGTCATAAAGCAACCTAATACTTTTTAGTTTTGGTAATAGGGTACATTTTGCTCTTTGACCATAGAAATTCATTCTACTTGAGTCCTTAAGAGTCTAAAAAACATCTTGAGAAACAAGTCGTTTCCCTGATGGCTGATGAGTTGAACACGTTTTCACATGCTTATTTGCCATTTTCAGTGAAATGTCTTTTGCCCATTTTTTAATTGGATGGTTTTTTTTTTTTTTTACTGTTGAGTTTTGAAGAGTTCTTGGAATTTAACTTTTTGAGTGAAGGTGATGTTAGGGTAATATCTTTCTTAAGTAACTTTTTTTTCTTTTTTTGTGAGCAAGATTAGCCCTAAGCTAACATCTGTTGCCAATCCTCCTCTCTTTGGCTGAGGAAGATCGGCCCTGGGCTAACATCCGTGCCCATTTCCATCTACTTTATATGGGACACCACCACAGCACAGCTTGATGAGCAGTGCGTAGGTCCATGCCCGGGATCCAAACCTACGAACCCCGGCCCACCAAAGCTGAGCGCGTGAACTTAACCACTAGGCCACTGGGCCAGCCCCTTAAATAACTTCCAACTAAGACTCATTAGATTAGAAAAATTTAAGTCTAACAATACCAAGTATTGGTAAAGATGGGAGCGACACAAATTCACTCATTGGTAGTGGAAGTGTCAATTAGTACAACCATTATGAAATTAATTTGGTATTATCCAGACAAGTTAAAGACATGCATAACCTACAACCCAGCAATTCCACTCCCACAGAAACGTAGGCTACACCAGGATTCATTTATTAGAATGTTCCCAGCAGCACTGTTCATAATTTCAAAAAGCAGAAAACACACACACACACACACAAACACACACACACACACACAAACACACACACACACACACACACACACACAATGTCTGTCAACAGAATGGATAAGCTGCAGTTTATTCACATAATGGAATATATACAGCAATGAGAAGAAACGTACTGCTACACAAAACAGGGATGAATCCTAAACATATGAGACTGAGTAAAATAACTGCACAAAAAAGAATACATACTATAGGATTCCATTTATACAAAATTAAAAAGCAGGTTAAACTGCTTTGTTTAAGAATTCAGACCTATCGAGTAATACAATAATGCCAAGCAAAGATGTGACTAACATAAAAGTCAGACTGTGTTTATTTGGGGAGGGATAAGATCCGAAAGAGGCACTTGGCTTCAGTCAAAGTTCTATTTCTTTTTTTTTTTGTCAGGAAGATCAGCCCTGAGCTAACATGGATGAAAAAAAAATTTAGAGTGTGGGACAAAGAACTGATCTAAAACATCCCAGGGCAGAGGCATTTTTAGTAAAAAGTACATAAAGAAAGTGAGAATCTGGAAATTTACTCCTTTCAAACTATCCGTGCCCAAGTGCCCAACTCTTTGCGTACCCCACACCAGAGGCTAGAGGCCAAAGTATTCTTTCAAGCAATTTTCCAGGCCTATAGGAAATCATCTTACATTGTTAATTTATCTTTTGATTTATTGCCATCATTCATTACTCTACCTATAAATCTTTCACGGCTAAAACACAGAATCACAGATAACACATTACCAAACTGCAGCCACACTTCTCCCTTTCTTGCACTATTTGTTTATGGTGAGTAAAGGAAAGCATAGAGAAGCTGAATAATTTCTAGTGCTCTGAAGGTAGGTGATACCCAAAATTACAAGTTTACCATCATTAAATAATATTTCAAATTTTTCTTAGATCTCATTTGACTATACATAACATGCATAACAAATGAACTTTCTCATAAATTTGCTAAAATAGTATTTCCTAGTATAAACAATACTCGAATCCAGTGGTTTCACAAACTGGGTTCCATGAAAACAATGCATCTGTGCAAGTACCTCAAGGGCTACAGGGCACAAAACAAAGCAGGTGGAATGGGCTTCAGGTTTCCTACCACAACCACTGCTGCTCCACTTTCACTTGTGTTTTATCTGTCGTCCCTCCCCGCCAGTACTCAAGTTCCAGTAAGAATAGGAAAGAGGGAAAAAAAAAGGTTTCCTCTGGTATTAAAAAAAATACACACACAATGTGGAACCTCATCAAAACTAAAAATCTTTATTCTGCAAAAGGCCTTGTGTTAAGAGAATGAAAAGACAAACTACCGACCAGGAAAAAAATATTTGCAAACCATATATTCGACAAAGAACTTACATCTAGAATCTATTAAGAACTCTCAAAACTCAACAGTAAAAAAAAAAAACACGAACCATCCAATTAAAAAATGGGCACAAGACTGAAAATGGCAAATAAGCATGTGAAAACATGTTCAACTCATCAGCCATCAGAGAAATGCAAATCAGAATCACAATGAGATATGACTACACATCTATCAGAATGGCTAAAATGAAAAATAGTCCTAAGACCAAATGATGGCAAGAATGTGGAAACTGGACCAATGATACATTGCTGGTGAGAATGTCAAATAGTATAACCATTCTGGAAGTTTGGCAGTTTCTTATAAAATGGAACATGCACTTACTATCCAGAGAAATAAAAACTCACGTAAAAATCTGTACACGAATGTTCCTAGCAGCTTTATTCATAATAGTGCAAAAATGGAAACAATTCAGATGACCCTCAATGGTTAAACAAACTGTAGTACATCCATACCATGGACTACTACTAAGAAATAAAAAGAAAGGAACTATTAGATACATGTACAATTTGGATAGATCTCAAGGAAATTACATTGTGCAAAACAAGCCAATTTCAAAGGCTACATTATAGAACATTCTTGAAATGGCAAAATGATAGAGATAGAGAACAGATTAGTGACTGCCAGATGTTAGGGATGGGGGCTGGAGGAGAGTTGAGTGTGATATATAAAAGGGAAACACGATGGATCCTGTGGTGATGGAACTGTTCTGTATCTTGACTATGGTGGGGGTTATATGAATCAATACATGGGACTGAACTACATACACATATATACAAACGAGTGCAAGTAAACCTGGTAAAATCTGAATAAGGCTGGTGGATTGTATCCATGTCCTGGTTGTGATACCTTACTACAGCAATACAAGATGTTACCACTGGGGGAAACTAGGTGAAGAGTATAGGAGATCTCTCTGTATCACTATTATCTATTATTGATTAAATGACATGTGAATCTACAATTATCTCAAAATAGAAAGTTTAAGTAAAAATATACAGATACAACTTAATTTACCATTACATTAATCCATTGTTGAATTTCTGATTTAAACAGGGATAGGGGCTAAAGCATTTAAATGTTCCCCAGACATTGACTAGGGAATGCCACTCCTCTCGGCATTCTCTCTAAGGCAGACTTTAGGACACAAAAGTGACCAACTACACAAACGGCAGAACACCTCATTCATGGCGGCATAACAGAACCGCTGATGAACCTCTTAACCACAAAAGATACCAAAATTATTCTGGTTATTCTGGATGCCATTTCAAATATCTTCCAGGCTACTGAGAGGCTAGGTGAAACTGAGAAACTTAGTATATCAACTAAAGAATATGGAGGTTTACACAAAATTGAAGCTCTACAGAACCATGCAAGTGAGTCTGTAAAAAGCTTCATTATACTTGATTGAGAAGTATTTCTCTGTAGAGGAAGAAGAGCAAAATGTTGTGCCAAAAACCACCTCTGAAGGCTATACATTCCAAGTTCAGGATGGCACTCCTGGGACCTTCAACTTAGATTGTACAGCTGAGGCATAAAGCCATTTGTTTTGTACTATGTTTGGTTTAAGTTTGTCTTAACGTTTTTCTCTATTAAGAACTCTTTTTAAATGAGGTTTGTTGTTGTAGCACTTTTTACAATAAAACTACAGTAATGCGTCGCTTAATGACAGGGATATGTTCTGAGAAATGTGTTGGGCAATTCTGTCATTGTGCGAACATCACAGATTATCTCTATCTCACGATAGAGATAATTTTGCTCACCCAAGGTCTTCCTAAGATTCTGAAATATCTTGTTAAAAGTACCCCTGCCCCAAATCAAGTCATCAAAAACCATTTATCCATAAATTCATGTTTATCCTTTAAACCCCTACTACTCAAATTGTGGTTTCTGAACTAACAGCAAAGACATCATCTAGGAACAGCTAGAAATGCAAAATCTCAGTCTCTCCCCACACTTACAGAATCAGAATCTGGATTTTAACAAGATCCCTAAGTAACATCTATGCACAAATAAGTTTAAGAAGCACTGCTTTAGACATTCAAACCTTTAAAAACAACTTTTAAAAAAGTTTTAAAAGAGTGAAGTTTTCCAATCACCAACATTTTTATCTTATGCTTTGATTTACCTAAAACACACAGCATACTTGTTATTTTACCCTGTGTCTTAGGCTCAATTCACTAGTTGCTCACCTCAAAATATGTTTTACTAATACTTTATTGAGAAAGCAAGACTTCAAGAGCAAAAAGCTGAATCATGTAACAGTTAACTGATTTACTCAAGGTCACCTAGCTAGTTTAAGTGACACCATAATCTCATTTTGATCCATGCACCTTTCTCTCTATGAACTATTTTTGTTCAAGAAACACTTTGCATCCTTGCTGAATCCTTAACACCATATACCTTTGAGTCTCAAACTGGCTCTGCTTACATCTAGGCACATGAACATGGGCAAGCACAAAACCTAAATTCAGTTACAGTAAAGCACAGATTTCCCATAGCAACAATTTGTAAGTTTTAAGTCTTAGGTACTCCTTCCAAAAACTGTGGCACCAATAGGGTGCTGATCACAAAGAAGAGGTCAAAGAACTATAATCTAATCACCTCGGGCCCTGGTTACAAAAAGCATTACTAAATGCATGCAAGGCTGCTGTTTTCAACTTCATCTCCCTCTGCTTACCCTGGAAACTGGAACTTCAGGTCTACGTAAAAAGATTTTGAGATGTATAATGTGCTAATGGATAAGACAAAATGAATCAGCAGAAGTGGCTGATAAGCAAAATTTTACCCACACTTTATCTAAAGGGAGAGCTGCTCTCTAGGCATTCAGCTTGAAATGACAAGCAAGAATTTCTATAAAGGCTATAAAAAGCAATGATTATGCTATAAAAAGCATAATTTCATTAAAAATCAATCATATCGACACCACTTTTTTCAAGGGACAGATGCACACTATGGCAATGCAAATTAACAAAAACATCCACCTGAAAGCTATTGTTTTTAGAATTACCAAAAAACACGTTCATTTTATTTCTTAATTAGAAAATAAAACAAATGGAATCACTTTTCAACAGTCCACCAAAACAATTTAAACTTGGGTATTTGATTTAAAAGAGAAGAGCTCAAGGCATTAATCTAAAATTATAGTACATTTAGCATATATATGGAAAATTATATACTTACTTTCTGAATGAATTTCTCAACGCTCTGTACCACATGTTTATAGAACTAAAAGAAAAAAATGAAGCATGGCTTTTAAATTTGTTCGATTAGATTAGACTTTTCCCACTAAACACAGGGTTTAACATAGCTTCAAAGGTCTACCAAAACAATGAATTTTAATCATGAATTGTGCAACAAACAATCATGTCCCTCACCTTCAGAAGCAACTAGCTATGATATCTAACTAGTAAAGGGATTCTTCAAGTAAGTATACGCTCAGTATATCCAAAGTGTGTTACACTAACACAGATACAAAAGAATTCTATCACAATCTTTATGAAAGCAGACTTTCACAAACAGCTATGTTGACAGCAAAATACTTGTGATAAGCACACTGGCAGATGTATACTCAGTTTCATGGAAGGAAAAGATTTCCTATAGTATTTTTTTGCTAAATTAGGGTTAAGTACTAGAAAAATGACACAACTGTCAACAAATAGCATTAATAAATGTACGCAAGGGAGTTGTTTTCAACTTATCTCCTTCTGCTTCTCCTGGAGAATGCAACTGCAAGTGTATATAATAAGATATAGTGATGTACAATGTTCTAATGGATCAGTCAAAATGACCAGCAGAACTGAAGTGAGCACATAGATTAAAAACTGGTAATGGGCCACTATCAATTAAAAGAAAACTTAGATTTAAGTTTTATAAACAACACTATGAATAAATCTGAAAACGAATAAAATGGAAATTGTAGATAAAACAAAAAAGTATCTAGAATTTGTGCTGCTTAAATTTTAATACCTCAATAGCAACTGTATAACTAGCATATTTCTGTTTAAGGAACTAACTTGAATTGTGCTTCTATTTATACTTCTGATTTCATGAATTATGCTTTTGAGGGACATCCCCTTAGACTGAAGAGACACAATAATATTCAATTGGACTGCACCATGAAATCTAATATTTATAAAATCAAAAATAAAGGAAAATCTCATTACCGATATTCACCAAATCAAAATCTACAATAAGTTTAAGCTTGGCTAACATTTTCTTACTATAAAGTAACAGTTTACTCAACAGTGCAAGTTACTTAAGTGAAAAAGCTAAAACAACTACTTAAAAGTTATTAGGCACTTTATAGGTACCTAAACATTTAAAATCAATATTCAAAATATTAGGGCCGGCCCCGTGCCTTAGCGGTTAAGTGCGCGCGCTCCGCTGCCGGTGGCCCGGGTTCGGATCCCGGGCGCGCACCGATGCACCGCTTCTCCGGCCATGCAGTGGCCGCGTCCCACACACAGCAACTAGAAGGATGTGCAGCTATGACATACAACTATCTACTGGGGCTTTGGGGGTGAAAATAAATAAATAAATAAAAATTAAAAAAAAAAATTAAATAATTACATAGCATGATTTCTGTTAAATAATAATTCTGGAAAACATCTTGACAGCGCTTCTTGCTTCTAAAGTTACTTTATGTACTATACGTAATTCAGAGTAAAACCACTTACTAAACTTTAATTCAAAGTTTATTAATTCACATAGGCCTTCTTCCACAATAGGTTATCCGTGAAGTTTTTTGACACTGTGCAATGTTAACAAGCACTCATCAAAAATAATCATGTCTCTAAACACTGGTAAAAAACCGACTGATGTCTTACTTTACTATGAAACACAGTATTATTTAAATCTGATTTAAAAGGCAGTTCAAATCTCAATTTATGTATGTACTAAATGCAGTTTAAAATAATATAGTACTGGGACCGGCCCGGTGGTGCAGCAGTTAAGTGCATGCACTCCACTTCGGCGGCCCGGGGTTCGCAGGTTCGGATCCTGGGGGCGCATCGACGCACCGCTTGTCAAGCCATGCTGTGGTGGCGTCCCATATAAAGTAGAGGAAGATGGGGCACAGATGTTAGCCCAGGGCCAGTCTTCCTCAGCAAAAAAGAGGAGGACTGGCATGAGATGTTAGCTCAGGGCTGATCTTCCTCACAAAAAAAAATAAAAAATAAAATAATACAGTACTACAAAACAGTTGGTCTGAACTCTTCAAAAGGGCCAATGATATGAAAAATAAAACAAAACAGCTGGGTGACAGGATAAATGAATATAACCTGTGATCCTGACTGGATCCTGAAAAAGTAGGGGTGCAGGGGACAGCTACGAAAGTCAATACAAAGACAACTGGTAAATATTCGTGGACTGTATATTAGATAATAGTATTACATCAAAGTGAAATTTCTTGCACGTGATCAGCGTATTGTGGTTACTTCGGAAATGTTTTTGTTTCTAGGAGATTCAAATTCAAGTATTTAGGGATTAAGTGCTATGGATGAAACCTGAAATTAACCTGTAAATGATTCAGCCAAAAGAAGTGTGTGTATGTGTAGAAATAAACCAAATGTAGCAAAATGTTAACAACTAGCAAATCTAAGAAAAGACTGTGTTGCTCCTTGTATTTTGCAATGTTTGAATTTTTTTCAAAATTAAAAAAATTTAAAACAGTAACAGTAAATCAAAATAGCACAGTATATCATAATGTTTAGACTCCTGATTGAGAGAAACCTGGATTCAAATCTAGCTACATTTATTCTGACTACTGCAAATTACTTAATTTCTCTTAGACCCTTCTCACATCTGAAAAATGACAATAATGTTAACACCTATACCTTATAGGGTCTTCTAAGTAAAAAGTATTCTGCTCAACAAAAAAGTTATGTAAAATGCATCAATTACTAATTTTCACAGAATAAAGATGTTAACAATATACATAACTCTCAGGATCATGATCATCAAGATCAGATCACAATGTAGAATAGTACAGATAAAGAATGCACAAGAGACTAAACATTCAACGCACAAGAGACTAAACATTCTATACTAAGCCTATCAGAAACCTTGAAAAAAAAAATCACTTCTCTGAAGAATTCTCTGGATTAAATGTGTTTACTGGTCACTGTCCTTATCCCCTCTTTGATTTTCTGCATATAAATAGAGGGATTTTAACTACAATGCTGAAAGATATTAACTACAACTCTGAAAACCAAGCCTTGGCCACTAGAATACTGCAAAATCAACTAATTATCTGAATTTTCTCCTAGGGCTGATTCTCTGTAAATAGGAATTTGTTAAATACATCATGCTGTTATTCAACGACAATTTATTTAAATAATTGGTGCTTCCGGTTATAGCTGATGTTCTTCTGCAGAGTAGGAAAACATACCCAAATATCCATTGGTTAAGACCTACTTAATTAAAATAAGCACTCATTCTTTCTCAACCTTAACAGCCCTTTTAAAGCAGGGAGTCTTAGCTTTGGGGACAAGAACCTCTTGGAGAGGTGTCTATGGTTAAGCTTCAAAAGGTCCTTAAAGCCAAGAAATTTTATGCAAAATTTTGTGCATGTGTTTATTTCTCTAGAGAGGGTCCAACCTTTTCCTGAGATTTTCAGAAGTATCCATGAGGCAACACAGGTTCAAAACCACTGTATCACAGCAATGGCTAAATGCCTGCGGCCTCTTCCCACAGTTCAGATGTCCTGTGTACAATGAGGCTCAGTTATTTTCCATAAAGGCCTATTTTAAAATCTATAATAGATTCAATAAGAAAAAAAATCAATACATTAATTTTTATTTAGAAACCTTTTACCAATTTGTATTTCAAGATTTTGTAAAGTCAGTGTGAGAGATACCAGTGTTAAACACATTCTCCATAACGTGGCTATATCTAAAACCTTACCCGCTTAAGAAAAAATAATTGCTTCAAAATTTATGCAAAAATATTTATCAAAACGTTAAGTGTCTACCTCTAGGTGGGAGAGTTTGCAGGTGACAGATTATCATTTTTGTGTTTTTCCTATTAACTTTAAAGAGGAAGAAAATATATAATCTGTAAAAATTATCCCTCCTCCAAGGGCCGGCCCCGTGGCTTAGCGGTTGGTGGGCGCGCTCCGCTGCGGGCGGCCCGGGTTCGGATCCTGGGCGCGCACCGACGTACCGCTTCTCCCGCTATGCTGAGGCCATGTCCCACATACAGCAACCAGATGGATGTGCAACTATGACATACAACTATCTACTGGGGCTTTGGGGGAAAAAATAAATAAATAAAATTATGAAAAAAAAAATTTATCCCTCCTCCAAAATATTAGTGTAATATTTCTTTTGAAACACAAGAGTAAAATTTATTACTCACCTTAATAGCTTTGATGGCTGCCTTAGTAATTTGGGTCATTTTTGCTTTAGAAATGGGTGGTTTGTAGTCATTCAGGGAATACAACTGATGAAAAAGAAGAACAAATTTTAAATACAGAAAAGCTAATTATTTCTAATCAATTACATGAAATTACCAAACATTTCCATTTTTATATTAGAAATGAAATTGAAGTGCTGCTTTTCTTTTAAAAACCAAGTTCAACGTCATTAGCCATCAGGGAAATGCAAATCAAAACCACAATGAGATATCACTTCACACTTATTTGCTTATAATCAAAAAGACAAGTGTTAGCAAGGATGTGGAGAAACTAGAACCCTCATACATTGCTAGTGGGAATGTAAAATGGTACAGCAGCTTTGGAAAACAGTTTGGCAGTTCCGCAAAAAATGAAACAGAGTAATAGGTAATATGACCCAGCAATTCCACTCCTAGGTATATATCTGAGTTGAAAATATATGTTCCAGAAACTTGTACAACAGAAACTTGTACATAAGTGGTCACTGTAACATTATTCATAAAAAATTCACCAAAAAAGCGGAAACTACCCAAATGTCCATCAATTGACGAATGGATAAGCAAAATGTGTCATATCCATTCAATGAAATACTAGCCATGAAAAAGGAATGAAGTACGATACATGCTACAAAATAAACCTTGAAAACATGCTGTTAAAAAGGCCATATTAAAAATTTTAATATTTAAAAATTAAATATAAAAAAGGCCAAATTAAAAACTCCAGATATTATGGAGTTCCATTTATATGAAATGTCCAGAAAAGGAAAATCAACTGGCGATTGTCTACAACTGGAGAAATTAATTGGGAAGAAATGAGGAACGACTACTAATGAGTACAGCATTTCTTTTGGGGTGATGAAACTACTCTAGAATTAATTGTGGTGATGGTTGTACGACCATACTAAAACCATTGGACTATACACTTTAAATTGGTTAATTGTATGTTATGTGAATTCTCTCTCAATAAAACTTTTTAGAAATCAAGGGATCTAAGGTTTAGCAATAATTTCCCCCTCAAAAAAAAATTTTGTTTTGAAATTTCTCATATAAGCAAAGGATAATAATACTAGAGAGAAAACAGTTAAAGACAAGGTAAGGGAATTAGGCAATAGACAAATAACTAAGCTTAAATGAATACTGATTAAAACGTGCATCGTACTCAGTGATGCTAAGATTTTAACTACAATGCTATAAGATATTAACTACAAGCCTGAAAATGAAAACTAAGCTTTGGCCATTAGAACACAAAAACAACGTGAACAGACTTTAAAAGCAACTTAAAATTTGTTGGTTAATCCACTAGAAATTTAGGGAGTCCTTATAGCTTTTGCTCAGCACCCCTTATAACCTATCCATATTCAATTCTATTGATTTTTCTCCCAGTTTTCCCCATATTCGTCTCTTCTTCCTCCTCCAACCACCACCATGACCACTAGTCCAAATTACCTTCATCCCTCACATAGAGAAACAACCAAACTGGATGTGGCATGTCTATCTTTTCAAAAACTAATCTGATCAGGTGAATAATATTCACCCACTCCCTCTAACCCCTTAAAAAGGTCAATGACTTCCCACTCTTTGGATAAACACAAAAATCTATATGTACAAGGTGCTGCCTGGTCTAACTCCTGTCTACCTTTCCAGTTTCATCTCACCACATGCTCCCCTCCCCAGCCATCTGCTCCGGACACAACGGTCTTTTTTCAGTTCCCTGCCACAGAGCCTTTAATACGGGTGTGTCCCTTCTATTTGGAATACCCTCCACCAGGCCTCCTGACTAGTTAATGGGTACTCATCCATATTAGCTAAAGCACCATCTAATGAGGAAAGCCTTCCCTATCCTTTTATGCTCTCATTGTACTGTCATTCGCCTTTGAAGCATTCATCATAGATATCTGACATTTACTTGTATGATTACTTAACTAATACTTGATTTTTAAACAGACTGTCACAAAGGGTGATAACGACCGACACCAAAAGACAAAGGATGTAAGTTCCTTGAATGCAGTTTAGGTTAATAAGAAGTTAACTGTAGACCAAGAGCTGTCCAAGTTGAAATCAATCCTGAGAGAAGTACAAACGTCCTTCCCTTTAAGCTGCTAGAGGTGTCCACCTATGAATGATATTGCCCGACCAGGGTTAGGATCTCATCAGATCCTTTAAGAAGCTCTCTCTGTCAAAGTCACAGAGAATGTTAATATACTTGGGGCCTTAATTCCTACCCATATGCCAGTCTCCTCACCAGGTGCAAAATAACATCAACACATTCCACAGTGTTCACAGCAAGCCATGCAAAGCAAAGCTCAATTTCCCAGAACTCCTTAGCAGGCCTAGGCTGCTGCTCACCTGAGATCCACTCCTCCCCTCTCCTACAAGAGAATAAGCTCTAAGAACAGAAACCCTGTCTTTTTTGTTTAGATCTTTTCCTTTTCTCCAAACTGTATCCTCAGTGTCTGGCAGAGAATAGCCATTTGTTAAGAATAAATTAAAACGAACAAATACATACTAGATACAGCATTACCCCAGCTTTGCACAGAAAAATCTGGATTTGAATTCCAACTATGTCCCCTTATTACAAGTTGCTAAACCTCTGAAGCACTCACGAGGGTTACCATTATTAAAATTAAAATCCTTCTCTTTGGTAGGCATTCTCCATTTAAATGACTATTAAAGGATCTGTCAAACATTTATTCACTCAGTTACTTGAAGGTCCAGTCTATAGTAACTGATATTACTGGGACAATGAAGATGAGTCAGGTTCTTGCTATGGTTGACAATATATTCCTTCTTTCATTTTGTGAGGTACAGCTCTAAAGTTCAGTCAAGCACGAGTTCATATTCTAGCAGATCAAAGCTTTGCTTGCTTGCTTTTTTTGGGGGGGTGGAAAGTAGGGGATGAGGTAGGAGAAATGTAATTTAGACGTGTAAAACATTTTCAACAGTCTGAAAAGTCAGCTCTCCTCTGAGACCCCACTTTTAAAAACGCACCTACTGCAGAAACTTAAGGTACTACTCAGAGAAATACTGAGTAATTAAGTACTTTTCAAAGGTTCACTTAATACATATGCTTCCAACTAACCATTTCTCTAAATTCTATTTTTTTTTTGCTAGGGAAGAGTCGCCCTGAGCTAATATCTGTTGCCAATCTTCCTCTCTCTCTCTTTTGTTTTTCCCTCCCCAAAGCCCCAGTACATAGTTGTTCATAGTTGTAGGTTCTTCTAGTTCTTCTGTGTGAGCCACCACCACAGCGTGGCTACTGACAGACGAGTGGTGTAGTTCCATGCCTGGGAACTGAACCCAGGCCACTGAACCTCAATCACCAGGCCATCAAGGCTGGCTCCAGATTCTCATTTCTTTATTAAATCTGATCATCAGAAAACATGTATAGATCATTTCATCTAATTCCTCACCAAATGCCTTCACTAAATTTAATATTAAGTCCTCAATTTATAAAGATTGATAAAAATTTCCCCTAGAACATTATCTTTTATCAATCTGTTAAAGAAATGATCATCTTTACCCAAAAAGTTCCTAATGTAAGAATTCACAAAATATTTTCTCCTTGAATTCAGAAACAGAATGATTCAGCTAGTTCTCGTGTGCTTACTTTTTATCAAAAAGGAATGATTTAACATGTTTTCTCCTTCTTGTGGCTTGGGTTCTCAGGATCTTGCTAGTGTTTCCCAGTCTGAACCTAGATCTCAACTGTCTACTGACATCTACTTTTCTGCCATATTTAACTAGTTTTGTTGTATACAAAAATGAAATATATTTTCAACAGTGTTTAACTAAGTTGCTTCAAAGTTCTTTTTTAAACAGGTGGAGTATAAATTTATACACTTAATGAACTAATGTGACTCGAGCAAATGACTTCACAGACAGCTTGTCATCATCCAGTTTTCCTTCTGTTCAATTTCCATCTCCAAATTTAAGTGTTCTATCTTCCACCATCGCTCAACCCTCAGCATCAAACTCAATCCTCTAGGGCCTCCATCAAAGGCTATTTGTTGAAAATTTTATGAATGTCACCTATAACATTCAGTATTTTAGAAAAAGAAAATAGTGATGAAATATGCTGCCAGCCCATTTGAAGCTTTTAAAATCTTCTATAAATAATTCAATGTATATGAAAAGACTATTTAATCTTTAAATCTACAGGATAAGACACAATGTCTGAAACACAGCAAGCATTCAATAATAAACCTTTATTATCCAACTGATAACTTGTTAATATTGCTATAACACTGCCATTAGGAAGTACCAAGCTTCATTCCAATCCTCATTCTAATCAGATATATCAACCTGCCACCAAGAACTGGGAATGTAATTCTATAATCTCAAAACTTGATCCAGGGCAGAAAACACATCACAGTTTTACTCTGGAAAATGTTGGAGAAGAATGAAAGTTGATTCTGGTACCCTTCTTCTCCTTTGCCTGACAATTCCCATTCCCACGCTTGGATCAGAAGACTACAGCTGCGTGCTCTCCAGACACCCAGTTTTCTCATGCATAGGTTTTAATTTCACCAGTCTATTTCTTGTGGTCTGGCTCCCTGCTACCATGTTTTCCCAAGTCTCAAGTGTTTTAGACTTTTAGTTTGTTCCATCAAATTATTCCCTCAGTTAAGACTATTTTAACTTTTCTAGGGCTATCGATACCTGCTGTGTCTGAACTCTGCTTCCCAAATCCAAGCTTCTTCCCCTCCTACGCTATGTTCTAATGTTACCTAATCTCGTGTGACAACCCTTTACTTATAAAACTCTCTATATCCATCTGATGCCTGTGACTGAAAAGAAGCCCTTTCCTTTGGCTACTCAAGACTTACCAATTCAAAGGAAAGACACTACACAACCCGGGTTTTCAGTTTAATTCATTCATTCTTTATGTTTCAACTCCCCTCAGGTACACTGAAGAGTGCTCTTTGAACTACTAACATTTTAAATTTGTATATTATCTCTTGTAGGCACCACATCAATGCATGTTTTTAGATCTGAAAACAACTTCTTCAAATCAAATCAGTTTCTAATGACTTTAATCAAGGTTGGAGGAATCTTTTGCCTAAACTGAGACAGCTTAGTTACTGCTGGCTATTCCACCAAAAAACTTATTTCTAATAAAGATTTTTAAAGTTGTCCATTATCAGCACAGTAAATATTTTAGGCTTTTGAGGTCACATGGTCTCTTACCACACTACCTAGCTCTATCCCTGTAGCCACAAAGTGGCCACAAACAATTCTTATATGAATGGGCAGGGTGCATTCCAACAGAACTTACCTACAAAATTTGCAGGCCAACCCCTGAATTTGGGCAATATTTCTCGATCAAATGTGCACTTTTTTTGGATAAACACTGCAATCTCATGTCTCTGGAAAGTACACTCACGTCCTCCCTCATCTATGCACTGACAGAAGCTCATTACCCGAAACTTAACAAAAATGTTGAACTTTATGCTTATTTCAAGCAAACTCTTCACTTCAAAAGTTTTAGTGCCTCTCCATAACTGAGCAATATTCAATGAATTCTACCATGATCTTGGAAAAGTCCCAAAAAGAACTTATTATCTGACATAAGCCAGAGAACCATCAAATTTGGGTAAAATCTTGCTCTTTTACAGGTTAACCTTATGCTTTCAAGGCTGTTGGTTCTATGATCAATGGAATTAACCTTAAGTGTGAATCTAAAATAACTAAAACAGTAATCAACCCAATCCATCTTTCCCAACAATGGTCAGTTAGGGCCTTGAGAGTACTAGTTAGGATATCTTAAATCCCCAAAGAAATGAGGAAATCAGAAATCACAAAAAGTTCCTGGAGCCAACACAAGCTTGATACTTTCAATTCAAGATAGCATGCTGTCTACAGACATTTTTCTTTTCTTCCTCCTATTGGGAAGACAATAAATGAATAAAATTTTTAAAAGGTATAAAAACCCACAATGAAAAGCAGAATGGGGAGGGAAGCAGAATCACCAGACAAGATGTCACAAATTCCCAGAAAATGGGAGTGTGATAAGAGGACTGGTAACTGATGAAACAAAAAGGAAACCACAAGCCACTGTACACACAAAACAAGACATAGCCAAAGACGAAAATAATTTGTCCTGCAGAGTTCCAGAGTCCCACACTCAAAATCAAGGTATTAGAGGGGGCAAGAGCAGCAAAAGTAAACTAATGCTTCATCTATTCTTGCAAAAAGTTAATAAAGTTGACCTCTCTTGAATGGTATAAAAGTGGTACAAAAATATTGCTTAGTGATATGAACGTAATCATCAGAAGAATTAAAACATTGTTCTCTTTGGGGGATCCAGCATAGGGTGAGAAGGAAGAGCTTTCAATAAAATTTCTTTTGTACTTAAAATTATACGCACGTTACACATTTTAATACAATCTGTTCTAACTCCACTTGCCAACCCTGGCCCTCCACAGTATCTCTCTCCCTGGCCAAAATACATCTTGAAGTCCGAACCCCTAATGTAATCATATTTGGAAATAGAGCCTTTATGGAGGTAATTAAGGTTAAATGAGGTCATAAGAGTGGAGCCCTGATCCAACGGGACTAGAGTTCTTTTAAGAAGAGACACTAGAAAGCTAGCTCTCTCACTGTCATGTGAGGACACATGTAAAAGGGCCACATGGCTACTAGGACCTGAGGCTGGCTGCTAGGAACTGAGAGTGACCCCCCAGCCCACAGCCAGCAAACTAAACAGAGACCTCAGTTCTACAACAGCAAGAAACCATATTACGCCAACAACCTGAATGAGCTTGGAAGAGGAACCCATGTCTCAAATTAGAGGACAAGCCAGCTGACACCTTCGTTTCAGCCTGGTGAGACCACCAGCAGAGAACCAAGCTAACCAGTGCCGGGATCCTGACCTATGGAAAGTGTGAAACAAACATATACGGTGCTTTAAACCACAAGCTAAGTTTGTGGCAATGTGTCACACAGCAACAGAAAACTAATACCTACAGTAGAACAAAGCTGTGATTGATTTTTCTTCATTTTCTAACTTGACTATACAGATTTTTAAATTTTCATAATATTTTTTGTGAAAATTATTTTTATAATTGGATGTAGAAATTAAGTTTTAAAAATAAAACAGTTCTCTTTTTCCTAAATAACTTAAAAAGTAAAAATAGAAATTCAGTATTTTACATATAGGAATAAAAAGTAAATAAGATGGGCCGGCCCTGTGGCTTGGTGGTTAAGTGCGCGCGCTGCAATGCTGGTGGCCCGGGTTCGGATCCCGGGTGCGCATCCAGGCACCACTTCTCCGTTCATCCTGAGGCCGAGTCCCACATACAGCAACTAGAAGGATGTGCAGCTACGACATACAACTATCCACTGGGGCTTTGGGGGGAAAAAATAAAATAAATAAAATCTTTAAAAAATAAAAAAATAAAAAAAAAATAAAAAGTAAATAAGAGCCTTGTTTTACTGATCAAGTCATTTTAAAGAGCCTATTATTCACTAACTATAATACTTAAGAACCAATACATTTTTACAAATTTTACTTCAACAAGTCAAAAACTAGGTACGCTCTATATCCAAAATTTATCACTCCTAACATATAAGTTCTCCCTTCCTAAATAGCATGATCTTCCATACATACAGGGGATACAATATAAAGTATTAGATAATATAAGCATATAACAAAATAACATATAAAATCAGATGCACCTGACATAACAAAATGTGACCAGAAAACAATAACATTAAAATTAACAGTAGCGGGCCGGCCCCGTGGCTTAGCAGTTAAGTGCGCACGCTCCGCTGCTGGCGGCCCGGGTTCGGATCCCGGGCGCGCACCGAGGCACTGCTTCTCCGGCCATGCTGAGGCCGCGTCCCACATACAGCAACTAGAAGGATGTGCAGCTATGACATACAACTATCTACTGGGGCTTTGGGGGGAAAAAAAAAATAAATAAAATCTTAAAAAAAAAAAAATTAACAGTAGCAGAGTCAACATTAAGAAAAGCACATTGTAAAATAATAACGTGACCAATAGTGACTTTTTCCTAAGATTTTTAAAGTAAATTTCTTTGTAAAAAATGTCTGAAATAAAGCTCTAAATGTATAAGCTTGGGCTAACTTCTACTGAAGTAGCAATATTCTTGAGCAATCAGAATTTTGTAAAGAGCAAAGGCCAATAGGGTGTGTTACAGATATTCTGCAAGGACTCCCAGATCAGGCTTTTAACAAAGGCACAGCTCCTGACTTTATACTAAATGATGTGCAAGTATGAAGACTTCAGAACAAAGTTCCAAATGCATCTTTGAAAAAAACAGACCATACGTAAATGCAAACACCAAAGCGCATAAAATCTAAAATGTTATAATGCCTAAAAAACCAATGAGCGAACATACGAAATAATCTTTTTTTTAAAAAAAATCTTATAACCCTTTTTCTGGTTATAAAAATATTTCCGTATAGAAAAGCAGAAAATACAAAAAAAAGCACAGATAACAGAAAATGCAAATCATCTATAATCTAATAAGTCATCACTCATTCCAAACATACTCATTAGAGCCAGGCACTATGGATCCAACTGAACAGGCAGACAAGGTCTCTGTCCTCATGGAACTGATCGGGTGCTTTTGGAGACGGACAATACTCTAATAAACAAACAGACACAGTTTGCAGAGTGTAGTTAAGTACACAATGAAAGTAATAAACAATGTTATTTGGTGAAGAATATGCAAAATTGTACATCTTTCTCAGAATCCCAAATCCAGAATCCTTTTTTAAGTACAAGATATTTTAAGGGGAAATGATGCTTATTTTCTTAAAATTATACATCTTAAGTATGCAAACAACTGTCTAGTAAGATCAACCCTACATACCAAGCTTCGGGGTGGGGGGGAGAAATCCTTTAGTAAAAAAAGAAAAGAAAGCCAGAATTCGATATATAAAAGTGTTAGCAAGATTATTATGACAAATACAAATGTTTATATGCTTTATAACTAATTATCCTTTCTTATGGTCTACAAGCATTTTCACATAAACAATTAACCTTTTATATTATTAAGAAGAATATCCCATTTCTCAAGTATGGCAGGTATCTAAGGTTAATATCACAGCTGTTAAAAAGGAAGCTATTTATTTTTTAATCTCCAGTATAGTTTAAAACTGTGTTAGTAACAAAGAAAAACTGTAATTAACCTTCCCCCCAAAACCACCTTTAAAGAACTAAAATTAGGCCACAAAAATTTATTTGCATGGTCCTTTAATTCAACACAAAAATTCACAAACCCTTTCCAAATCCTTGGAATAAAGGGGGTTAAAAAATACTCTTTAGGATGTGGAGAAACAGGAACCCTCATACACAGCTGGTGGGAATGCAAACTGGTGCAGCCTCTATGGAAAACGGTATGGAGATTCCTCAAAGAAGTAAAAATAGAAACACCCTATGATCCAGCTATCCCACTACTGGGAATCTATCTAATGAACCTGAAATCAACAATCCAAAGAGACTTATGCATCCCTATGTTCACTGCAGCATTATTCACTATAGCGAAGAAGTGGAAGCAACCTAAGTGTCCCTCGACTGACGACTGGATTAAGAAAATGTGGTATATATATACAATGGAATACTACTCAGCCATAAAAAAAAAAAGACAAAATCGTCCCATTTGCAACAACATGGATGGGCCTGGAGGGTATTATGTTAAGTGAGATAAGCCAGAAAGAGAAAGACAAACACTGTATGATCTCACTCATATGTGGAATATAAACCAACACATGGACAGAGAAAACTGTACTGTGGTTACCAGGGGCAATGGGGGTGGGGGGTGGGCACAAGGGGTGAAGGGAGTCATATGTGGGGTGATGGGCAAACAAAAACGTACAACCCAAAATTTCACAATGTTATAAACTATTAAAACATCAATAAAAAAAAATACTCTAAAAAAGTACACAGGAGTTGCAGCAAGCCAACTACATGTCGTAATCCAACTACAGCCTCTCTCTCCTACTGATTACAACCACACATCGTGACTAAACACAAACAGCAACAACCTGCAAACTCTGAGAAGTACAAAAGCAAGCTGACTGGAGACTGGAGTCAGACGCGAATGACGACCAGTGACAGCCAGGGAGGGAGGAGGTAAATTTCCACAGAGTTTTGTGTTCCTCTATTATCTCCCAGCATGGTCCCGGGGGGGCAGAATCAAAAGGTGCAGCCAATACTAGAAGCAAAACTGTAGAGAAAATCCCCTTTGTCTGACCAGACAACTAGGTAAAAGGACTCCTCCACGCTGGCAGAGGGAAAGAGAGAAATTTCTTTTTCCTCCTCTCCTTTTTCTCCCCTGGCCCTAATAAGTGTTGTAGGGCAGCCACTATGCCATACTAGCACCAAAAACCCCAAAAGAGCCATCTCCAGATAGAGGAACTAGGAAAAGGGGCCCCTATGACCCAAAAATTATGATGGGGGGGGTCCCCATTTTTTTTCTCTCTCTTCTCTTGCCACTTCACTCTGAAGGCTAAACCTAGAGAGAAACCCGACTTTTTGGCCAGAAGAACAGGGAAAAGGATGCCCTGGGATCTGGAAAGAGTATGGGAATCCCAGAGAGGGCTGGAAAAGAGGATCCCCTAATTCTGTGTGAACTAATTTAAGTCCTGGCCTCATCCTGGAATTGTGCCTGCGTGAAATAGATCCAAAGAAGCCCAGCAAAGGCTTTGAGAACTAAAATCTACGTAAACCACTACCCAATGCCTAGACTAACTCCTGAGTGGCACACGTGCTGCGCACACCCAAACAACAAAACAAATGCTTTGAAAATCGAACTGACATTGGATCCACCACAAAAAGGCAAGACAAGTTGCATCCTGAACCAAACTAAGCTGAATGCCTGCTAAGCAAACCAACAAACATCAACATTCTTAGAGAATTTTAATGAAGCCCTACAATATGATATTGAAAATGTCCAGTATACAAGCCAAACTTAACTTGACATACCAGCACACACACACGCACACAGAAAATCTGTCCACACTGCTCAAGGGAAAAGATAATCAAGAGATGCCAACCCCAAGACGACAGTGATTTTAGAATTATCAAAGACTAAAGAAGTTATAATCATCCTCCATAAGGTAAAGGAGAGAACTCTTGAAATAAATGCAAAGCTAGACGTTTTCATCAGAGAAAGAGAAACTACAAAAAAGAACCAAATGAAAATTCAGAACTGAAAAATACAATATCGGAAAGAAAAAGGTAGTATTGTGCTAAATACAAGAGCTATAAAATTTTTACTAATGACTTTACGTATGTTAAGAGGGAAAGAGCCATAATCATGACTATTTTTACAACATTTTATATGAGAAAAAAAAATGTCCAGGAAGGGAGATTTAGTAAGGTATACTAAGAGACAGAAAGTTAATGTGATACACACATTATTAATATAGAAATATGGAAATGTTTAATATGTTATATGACACACAAAACATCTGCAATAATTACAACTTTATAAATCTAAGAATTAAATGCAAAAAGAACAGGAAAAGTGTTCAGAAAAATATCTGTTATAACAAGTAATATAATTAAGCATAGACAATTTTTTTAATTAAAAAAAAAAAGGCCCACCACACATTTCTTTTTCTATTTCATGCCATTCTTTCCATCTAGAATGGTTTTTTACTTTTCTTCAAATCATAATCTAACTAACCCACTAGATGACAACTTAAGGGAATTCTAGCCCAATTAAAATAAAACAGAACGAAATAGTTAACGTGGTACACTGACTAATCTTGGGTGAGACTTTGTTCCTGTTATATTTACATATGTGACTACTGGCTCACGACACAAACTATATTTCTCATTGTGGGTTGTGGTAAAGATTTTTTTGAGAGACACTGCTCTAGGCAACAGTCATAAGTAGAAGGTAATACCAAAATTAATTACAAGGAAAATAAAACATGGTTAAATTTTTTTTGGACAATTCTGCTTGCCAAAAGCTGAGTCTAAAGTGTAATCTTTGTTTTGGTTCTTTTTTTAAAGAAGATTAGCAATTACCCAGAGATGCAAAAGACAGAGTGGTATGAAACTTAGACTTTTTTCCTTGTACTCAGAAGAATGAGAAAAAAGAGTAACTTGCACATCTGAAATCATATCCTGCCACCAACGGTGAATATATATATAAATATAAATGTATGTATATGTGTATTTATGTATGTATATGTGTGTGCAGATAAGATACAGATCCTCTTCCTCCTCTGCTGTTATACACCCAGCTTATTACCTTCATAGCAATCTAATCACAATGTAAAATTATTTTCCTTATAATTTGTTTTCTGTTTAGTCTATTTCTCTACCTATCTATCTATCCATCCATCCATCCATCTCTCCAGTCATCCATCCACTTTGTAAAACACAGACTCATATACTGTAAACTCTCAATTAGTTACCACTATCAGTATCTTTTTTTTCATATCTTCCACAATGCCTAAAACAGCTCCTTGCACATATTAGGTATTCAAATATATCCTGACTTAACTTTGATAAAGTAGCTTACTGGGTTCCAAAGGCAATCAGGTAACCAAATACAAGCCAGCAAAAATAACTTTACCCAGCTTCTTCATATGTAAATTCATTTGAATGCAAGAGATCCATTTTGCTCAAAGAAGTGAAATACCAAAGCCACAGGTGATGAAACACATCTCTCTTACCTTCTCCCCCTGAACTTCACTTTTAATAATCTTTGCAACCCTATATCTATAATCCTATGCCAATGTATTCTTGGAAATAAAGAACTACTTCAAAGCAGCAAAATGTCTCACTCTGAAAAAATCCCTAATATCATTTATAACGTTGTATAATAATCATCCTTGTATACTATTTTCAAATTTACTTTGAGAGTTAATTATAAGCACTAACAATATTCTTACTCAGATCAATGAAGTTTTATTATCAAGGCAAAATCAACTAAAAACAAAGAACTGGAGGAAAAAAAGGCAAATTCAACTGATTTACAGGTCAAAGCTAAATGGTGACTTAAATCAAATCAAACGAACATATGTTGACTAGCTACTTGTAGATATGCACAATATAAAGTCCTTCAGAAAACAAAAATATAACACAGAGACCTTCACCTGAAACGTCTAACAATCTACTGAGATGGAGGAGGAGGGACACAGACATGCCATTATTATAATACAGTAGATTCTCAGCACTCTGAGATTTACCATTGTCAGCTCTGACAACTATCACTAATGATCCCAAAGGTCTCTAAAACGTAATCACAGGTAATAATGCGGAAACACTAATTTGAAGTGTGCACATTACAAAGTCAGTGTATGGGGAAACAATTTACTTAACTATTAGTGGCTGAGCATCTTTTTCTCCCCTCACATTCCCATAAGCATTTAACAAAGGAATAATATCCTAAAAGGGTATTTAAAAATTTGGGGATCCATGTGGACCTTAAGACGTTGCCTCATGGAAACAAACACACATGGCACGATTTAGTGCCAAAATAAAAAAGGCTACTGGGGGAGGTACTCAGACAAATGAAACGTACATCCAGTTGGAAACAACAGAGAAAAGGTTTAATAAAGAAAGTGGAAGTGAGGGGCCGGCCCGGTGGCACAAGCGGTTAAGTGCGCGCGCTCCGCTGCGGCGGCCCGGGGTTCGCTGGTTCGGATCCCGGGCGCGCACCGACGCACTGCTTGGCAAGCCATGCTGTGGCGGCGTCCCATATAAAGTGGAGGAAGATAGGCACAGATGTTAGCCCAGGGCCGTCTTCCTCAGCAAAAAAAAGAGGAGAATTGGCGGATGTTAGCTCAGGGCTGATCTCCTCACAAAAAAAAAAAAAAAAAAAAAAAAAAAAGAAAGTGGAAGTGAAATGGCCTGACTGGGAAAAGACAGCATTCCTGTTACAGCTGTGATTCAGCTTCCACGCTATTTACATTTACTAACACGCTCATCAATAAATCTCTCTTTACAAAAGAGGACTGGAGAAGTGGCTATCTCCTAATGGGAATATATTAGAGAATCTCAACGGAACGCTGTGCTTTCCTACTGGAGAATCACTGAGTACCAAAAACAAGACACAGATGGCGGGCCGGCCCAGGGGCACAGCAGTTAAGTGCACACCCTTCGCTGTGGCAGCCCGGTGTTCACAGGTTCGGATCCCTGGCGCGCACCGACGTACCGCTGGTCATGCCACGCTGTGGCGGCGTCCCATATAAAGTAGAGGAAGATGGGCACAGATGTTAGCCCAGGGCTGGTCTTCCTCAGCAAAAAGAGGAGGACTGGCAGATGTTAGCTCAGGGCTGATCTTTCTCACACACACACACAAAAAGACACACAGATGGGAACATATCCTGCATAGCTTTGCATATAGTAAATCTTCCTGTTTCACAGCATCGTGTATAGGCAATGTAGATATAAGCATATTTATACATTTACGTATAAATATTTTTAAATAATTTCTTTATAAAATATAGTCTTACAAATAGCCTTAAATCCATAGCTAAGAAATCTGCACAGCTGAAGGCGAAGGTAATCTGAAAGGTTTTTAAAGTACAAAGTGATTCAAGCAAAATAGTTGTTTGAAGAAACTAATCTAGTAAAAATTAATCTAGTAATCTAAAAATAAATTTAGTTCTACTGTATGAACTTGAGAGAACAGAGAATAGTAAATTAAAAGCCAATTAAAAACTGACTTTACCTACAACTAGGATATACAACTATGCACTGGGGCTTTGGGGGGGAAAAAAAGCTTGTTAAAAAAAAAAAAAAAAACCTGACTTTAATAACAAACCAAGGAGAAGTGATGGGGACATGGACTAAAATATTAGTACTTTATTTTTAATATTTTATTTATACTTTGTGTATTTAATACTTTATTTCTTAATACTGAGAATAAAAAGGAAGTGAAGGATGCAGAACATTTTTAAAAATAATGCACTGGATTTCACGACTGAAAAGATACAGACAAAAGAGAGGCATCTAGGAAAATTCCAAGTTTTCAACTCTGAGTGTTTGGAAACATAATTTTACTAAAGACATAAAAAGGAAGTCTAAAAAAGTAAGAAGTGTGTGGGAAAAAGACAAGTTTAGATTTGGGGTGATAACAATACTACTTCATGTACACATACACAAAACACCAAGAAGATATGGGACCAAATCCCAGAAGAGAAAAGCAAAAATACAAGTTATTCCTAAAGAGATAATAGTTGAAGAGACAAAGAATAAATACTGAAGACTACATGAGAGAGTAAGTAGAAAAGAGCATACTAGACCTTAGGGCACAATCACTTCAGAAATGAGAGCAACAAATACAAAGACTAAAAAAGGGACCTTTATCATGCAGTAGCATGATAAAGGAGAAAGATCGTAGTAAATATTACTTTTCATCTCTATGGCATTTTGTTAATTATTAAGCACTGTCACCAATGCTATAATCACTTTCACCTTCAGAAAGGCTCAATAAGATTAATACTTATTATTCTCATTTTATAGATATATAAACTTAGGGTAAGTGAACTAACTAAATTCAGACTGGTATTAAGCCACAGAACCATGTCTCAAACTCAGTTCTTCTGGCTACCCAGACACTCAGAGTTTCCAAAAACAAAACAAAAAAAAAGTGCACCAGCTAGCAACCAACTAAATAGACACAACTGAGTAACTGAGTAACATGGTAAATAATTGTACAGACATACCATTTAATAGCATCAAACTAACTAATAACAAAGAAGATTTTAATCAAAAGACAACAGATTATAAAGTTTATACGTCTACTGATCAAATAACAGCTAAATAAATTCCATTTAAACATGAATTTTAAACAATCCTCAATAAGGTTTAAGAGTCTTCCAACCCTTAACAAGGAAGCTCACTTTCTCTAAAGGATTTAATTCAAATAATATTCAAATAGATCAACTCGCAAGAGCTAAGACACATTTTTGAGTTTGAGGGAAATATTACAAAAGTAATACGGTAATAAATGCTAACTCTGAAAAATTCCAAGTATTGAAAGCTCTCGGGCCGGCCCCGTGGCTCAGCGGTTAAGTGCGCGCACTCCACTGCTGGCGGCCCGGGTTCGGATCCCGGGCGCGCACCGACCCACCGCTTCTCCGGCCATGCTGAGGCCGCATCCCACATACAGCAACTAGAAGGATGTGCAGCTATGACATACAACTATCTACTGGGGCTTTGGGGGGAAAATAAATAAATAAATAAAATTTAAAAAAAAAAAAGAAAAGGAAAAAATTACAAAAAAAAAAAAAAAAAAAAAAAAAGAAAGTTCTCCTTCACTGTACCCTACCCACCTACGGCTCTCTTGAGAAATAACCACTGTTAAAAGGCTGGTAGGCTGGGGGCCGGCCCGGTGGCGCAAGTGGTTAAGTGCGCACGTTCCGCTGCGGCGGCCCGGGGTTCGCCGGTTCGGATCCCAGGTGCGCACCGATGCACCGCTTGTTAAGCCATGCTGTGGCGGCGTCCCATATAAAGTAGAGGAAGATGGGCATGGATGTTAGCCCAGGGCCAGTCTTCCTCAGCAAAAAAGAGAAGGATTGGCATTGGATGTTAGCTCAGGGCTGGTCCTCCTCACAAAAAAAAAAAAAGGCTGGTAGGCTGCCTTCAAGCATTTTCTATATGCATCTATGTACACATATAAATATTGTAAATATGTATATGAATATATGTGAAATAGACACTTTAAACTATATATTCTGGTGCAAAATCATACTCCTAATAACTGTTTAAAATTGATTTTCTTAAAAGCCTTGCTGCATTTAGCAAAACCCTGAAATTCTTATAAATGACAACCACCAACAATACTGGCCCAAAACACATCATGGTCTGTATTTTGTTACTGTATGCTGGTCAAAAGTTTTGTTCAACTATTTCTCCAATTTGGAAAACATGCTGATCATAACCCAGCACTTTCTTTATAACTCATAATCTCTATAACTTTTACCCACTATTAAAGTATGCTATAATATGAAGATACTTTTCAAGACGACAGAGATCTCCACAATGATGCTATATGTTCCCAGTTGCAGCTTTTTTTAAACTACTTTTCCTTAGTATTCTTTACTTTTCTCTAGGAAGAATATTTTAGAAAAAACTTATTTTAGAAAACTAAGAGTATTAGAACTAGTATTCTTTGGCTTTCCAAACACTTTATGAAATTATTTTATAATTTTATATCTTCAAAGTTTTTCAAATATTTAAAATATTTTTTTAAAAAGTTTTTTTTAATATTTCAAAACCAGACAATATTTTAAATATTTAAACCAATTCTGAAAGGTAGTCAGGGAAGGCATCGTTATCCCTATTTTTAAAATGAGTAAACTCAAGCTAAGAAAAATTCATTAGAAAACTTGTTCATTAGGGTTAATATTAAAGAGAACCTAAAGATTATCTTGTCCAATCCCATTCTACAAATGATAAAACAACTATCTCCTTCCTTGCCAACTGTAATCTATCACATCTTACTTTGACAGCAACCATATTAACTTTGTAGCCTCGTCATGCTTTAAAACACCTATACCGAGAGGCTTCTAAACAGAAGTCTTCATGTGAAAATCTAAAGGAAGTTGTTTCAAAGTAGCCACCATTACTAAAATAGGAAAATTAGAAACATGCTAAGGATACAGGCTTATAGAGTAACTGCACTCCTCTCCTACAAAGAAGGTACAAAAGATGTGAACTTTGTACTCAAGGGCTTTTTCAACTTTTCTGCAGAGCACTGAGTTGCTAGAGAACTGCTGGCTACGTGGGTGTGTTACTACACAAGACTTCCTTGCCAAGGAATGCCTATTTCCCATAACACCCTACTTTATAAGCAGGAGAGTGGCAGTACAGTAGTTTGCTCCTTGTCCTGGCCCATGGCTATTAGCATGAAATGATAATCTACTAAAAATCACCAATTGCCACTCCTTCTCCACCTCCAACACACATAAACACTACCAAAATCTCACTCAAAAAATCCAGACTGAAAAACTGAAAACAACAATGAACTAAGACACAGAATGCAGAAATTTCTTCTAATTTGGCCACTATGTGCCTCTGATAAGCTGTGACTCTGAACAAGTTTCAGCATCTCTGGGCCTTGATTCTTCATCCATAAAATGAGTCTGTTAAATGATATACTATCACAAGTCTTTCAGGTCTAAAATTTGTTAATTTCTAGAAATCAAGTTTAAGCATGGACGTAAACAAGGAACCATATCATATAACCACGAACTTTAGTTTTGCCTATAGCTACAAAAGCATAACATGACTGTAATGGTCTTTAGCTACCCTGTTCTAAAATCAAAGAGAATAGAAATGATTCTCCAAGGAAGAAAACAAAATACATAAATATAAACAAGCTCGCCCAAATATAAAAATAACTCTTCAGTTTAAATTTTCCCTGGGATCCAAACAATTCATCTTTGTTTAATTTCAGTTCATTCCTATGTCTTTCTGTAAACATAAAGGAAAGATGTGAATTTTACCTCCTCTTAATTTTTAAAAAAGCACTCATAACAGTGAAATGGCCAAAACGAGAACAAGAGAAAGAATAATTCATTTGTTTATCCTCTTCATAACAAACGCCTATAAACCATATTAGCTGGAATTTCTCAAGTAAATATGGGTTCTATTTTTAATGATATAGTCTTTAAATTCACAACTCCATGTTCACAATTAAATCAGTTATACAGACAGAGTTAAGGTAAAGAAATAGTGACTAAGAGGATGCTAATAAAATGCTAAATGATATGAAAAGGCTTAATGTTAAGGAATTCTAATAAAATCTCATTAAACAAAATTTAAATCTTTAGTTTTATTCAGATGATTCAATTTACTACTTAAATTTTAACTGCATACAAGAACATCTGGCCATATAAGCAGAATTTGAAATCAAGCATATTTCATGCCGAGTTGCTTTTAAATGTCTCATATTCACAAATACAGTGTGATAGGAAAAAAAGGTCAAAGCCTTATCTAAAAAAAAAAAACAAAAAAACGAGGAAGATTAACGATTCTACAAGATTTTGTCCGTAGCCTACTTCTCTTCTTCCTCTACATCATCTTCCTAGACGACTGTACCGTCTCCTAAATCTTCATCTCTAGCCTATTCTGTCCAGGTGCCTGACCTATAAACTCAGCTGTGTATCTCCACCTTGATGTTCCACAGACACCAAACCTTCAAGATGTACAAAACTACTACTGTATTCAACAAAACAGTAATAGTTAAGTGTCTTTGGGTGGTTGAAATATGGGTGGTTCCAAATCTCTTTCCATACTGAAGATCTTTTTATTCTAGGTGGAAAAAATGATCCCCCATCCAACCCAACCCACCAAATTATCTTTCTCCTCGTTTTTTGCCCCTCCTGATTTGCCATCTTAATGATTAGTACCGTACCATTTTATCGACCTTGTCACTTAGCCAAACCCTAGCACCACCCTTTTCCTCATATCCATCTCCCTATTATTACCAAATTTCTCTTGCATTCATCCCTTCTTCTTCTTCTTCTTCTTCCCATTACTCTAGTTGAGCCCTTCACCTTCTCTATACTAATTTAACCTTCCTTCCCCCAATCTCACCCCTCCATTGCTCTGCTCCACAAAGATAATCATTTTTCTAAAACACAAATTTAAAACTTGTGCTTTCATTTAAAACCGTTTAGACTTTCCACTCCCTTCTGATCAAAAAGGAGGTCTGTGCATAGTACACAAAGGCCCTTTAGAAGATCCTTGCCTAATTCTCCATCACTCCTCCCAACCCCTTCCCACCCAAAATTTCCATTTCCTTGAAAATGTTCTTTATCCTTTGCCTCACACAATGTCTCCTCCCTCATACTGTGTACACCATGATATACACAGAAGAGTGTACACGGCATACACAGGCTACATCATTACTCTTTGTATCATAATATTCATCACATTACCTCCTAACTCTGTGATAATCCATTCCCACCCCCACCCCTATTAAAATGTGAGCTGTCCAAGCAAAAGGATGCAGGTATCTAATTAATGCTGGTAACCACTCTGCAAAATACAATGCCTGATAGATGGCAAATATGCATTAACAACAAGGCTCAAACAACCACAAGCAGCAGCTACTTCCTAGCATTCTTTCCAACCACTAGTTACTATTACATTAAAACCTTCATGAGCTATTATTGCATTCTAATAATTCAAAAATTGTAATTAAAATGAGAAAAAAAGGGGCCGGCCCCGTGGCTTAGCGGTTAAGTGCGTGCGCTCCGCTGCTGGCGGCCCAGGTTCGGATCCTGGGCGCGCACCGACGCACCGCTTCTCTGGCCATGCTGAGGCCGCATCCCACATACAGCAACTAGAAGGCTGTGCAACTATGACATACAACTATTTACTGGGGCTTTGGGGGAAAACAATTAAAAAATAAATAAACAAAAAATAAAAAAATAAAAAAAATAAATAAATAAATAAATGAGAAAAAAAGTCTGACAATCTTGAAGGACTAACAAAATAAAGGAAGCACTCACAGAATTATTTGGAATCATTAATTGTTACAGCTCTAAAAGGCCTAAGACATCTAATCCTTTGATTTTGTAAATGAATCAAAGTACTGATTGGGAAATTTTGCACAAGGAATGATGTGGCAGCCTCTGGCCAACTCCTTTAGGATGTCAATACTCTTCAGCTAAGTTGGTCACAACCCTTGTTCTTGTAATTGCCACCAAGGCAGAGATAGGCCTCTAAAAGAGGTTCTTGGGTTCTCTGATAGAATAGAAACAAGAATTTTGAAAATTCTGCTCCAAAGAGGAATTGCTAAAAATACAAAAAATAAAAACCACTTTTCTTGGTGTAAAAAAAGCTAAAAATGTTAATAATCCTTATAAAAGCAGTTACTCATATCTCAATAAAGCTTTAAAAAAAAAGGTACTTGCTGGTTTATTACATGCTCACAGAAAAACTACTCAAATATAGATAGAAGTCATGTCAGCAACAAATATATAACATGGTAAAAACTCATTTTGATGATTTTTTATTCAAAGGTGTTGATATTTAGCCAGGAACAAGCTAGAGAACCTGCACATAGTTCTTTGAGTTATTATGTAAATGAGTATTAGCACTGTCAGGAGACTTTCTCCCTATGTCAAGAAAATTAACATAAGCAACTACTTTCACAGTAGTTCTCAACTTTGGATAGTATTTTAAGAATCATTCTCATTCTCATTTATTCATTAAAGCCTTAAAGAAAGAGTAGCTGAATTACTGTGATGTACTTGAATAACATTTTTTAAAAGATTCTACAATAGACTTGCACTTATCACTAAATTAAGTCTGAGTTCTTTGTCCCAATCAGTGAGGTTTTACGTAACTGTCTTCCTTTAGTAAGTTAGTGTAGATACACAGTCAAAGCATCATGACAGAATCATTTTCAAATGAAAATCACACTTCACAAAAAAGGAGAGGTGGGAAACAATGAGCCAAACTTTTAAAAGTTTGCCCCCTTTGCTGCATTTTTTATCAAGTTTTCAAGAAAGAATGCTTGCTCTGCAATTAATATGAAAACAACTTGTGGTAGATAAAACATGTCACTAAATGAGGAAAAACAAGAAATGTGCATTGCCAGTACACACCCACACACAAAAACTGAATGCAAACTCCATGAGGGCAGAGGTTTTTGGGGGGTGGGTGGTTTTGGTTTTGTTTCGTCTATTTTGTACACTGTTAAATCTCTAGACCTTAGAATACTGTCTACACATGTGGTAGGTGCTTAAAAAATCTGCTGAATAAATATTTTCACTAAGGCAGCTTTGAAGTTGTTTTGTTTCTGTTTTGATGTTAAAATAAGCCTTATAAAAGCCTATAAGGAATACATCTTGCTCAATTACAATTCTGATTTATAAGTAGCATGCTATTAATCAAGATCTCAGGTTTCAGAGTTTGCAGCAGGGGCCAGCCAAGTATGGCCCAGGGCCTATTTCTGTAGGCCCTCAAGCCAAGAATGGTTTTTATATTTTAAAAGAACTGTGAGAGCAACAAGAATATGAGAAAGTGGCCTTAACTGGCCCACAAAACCTAAAATATTTACTATCTGGTCCTCGACAGAACAAGTCTACCGACCTCTGGGAATGGGGTTTCCATTCACAAGAGAATGCAAGTTTTTGTGAACATACACTTCCTTTCACGTACGAACTGAATCTGTGCTATTAGAAACAGGTCTTTCACTTAAGACCTTCTCCATATCCAGACCTCTGAATTTCAGCTTGTTATTTGCTTTGAAGAATGTTAAGAAAATGGTTTTTTGGGTTTTGTTTTTTTCTTACCAGAGCATAAGTGGTTATGATGCTGAAGCTAATAAAAAAGCAAAGGAGGATTCAAGTTAATTTATGTTTAATGCTTTGCATATTAAAAAAATGAAATAACAAAAATGGATGGAGGAAAAAAACAAAACAGAATACAAACAGAAAAAAATTGAACCTAATTATATTTTAAATGACTAGCAGAACTACATTAAGGGAAAAAAACTAACCAAGCAATGTTTGAACACAGTATTTTGACTATATACCCTCAGGCTAAACAAAAAATGAACTATAAACGAACATTAAATTCTAGTTAATAGGTTTGTTTTCACAGACATATGGTTTAGCTATTCTGAAACTACTTTCTGTGTATCTTAGGACCGATCAAATAATAAGCTACTATATTGTGGATAAAAGAAACTAGTTTTCTCACTGTCAGAGAAAGGGATTACCAATTTGGAAAGGGGCAAGGCTAGAATGAACCCTATGGTGTTGCACTGGAATTGGAGATGTCAGGATGTCATGGCTTTTTAGACAGGCAGACAGATTAGATAAAAAACATAAAAATGTGTGTATATATACATACACGTATGTTCACACACATATACAATTTCTAGCTCAATCTGTTAATAGATGTCCCCTAGAAGAAACCAGGGCTCCTTGGAGAAATGGCTGATTCCAGGGCTGGGGCGGCAATATCTTACTGGACAAGAAAGTAAGGCAGTGCTCAAAAAATGATGAGCACATGTCAAAAGGACACAAGAGCCAGCCCGGAGGAGCTCTGGTCAAAATCTAAGCATCGAAAAACTCCAATGAATAAAAAAGAACCCATGAGCTCATACTGATAGGCAGACACATATTAATACATAAATGGGGAGAAGGAAAAGGTCTTACAGAATGCCAACTAAATAAAGAAATGACAGACTTAAAAAGTCACCGTTTGGCAACCATCTTATTACTAACTGATTCAGGCAAGAACTAAATGCATGCTAAAACAAAGGGGTGAAAGTTTGACGAATAACAAGGTATTTGCATGGTTTCAAAATATCTCCCCATAAGATACTTGTTACAAAGGGAAAAACAGTAACTTCACAATGGAGAAGCCTTGCAGAAAAATGTTAATATCCCTATTAATGGGATAAATGGACATCATGTGCTTACTGAAGACACAATATCACTTCTGGAGTCTTCTTGCCAAAAATGAATAACCTGAACCTAATCATGAAGCAACAGCAGACAAATCCATATAGAAAGGAATTCTAAAAATAACTGGCCTATTCTCATCAAATAGCACCAAAGGTCATAAAAGACAAAGAGTAATAACCAACTGTTCCAGATTAAAGGACACTAAAGAGACAAGACAAGTGAATGCAAGGTGTGATGCAGGATTTAATCTTTCTATTAAGGACATTACTGGTACAATCAGCGAAACGTGAATAAGGTCTGGAGACAACTGCCTTACATCAATGTTAATTTCCTGATTTTGATAATTGTACTATGGTTATGTAAGAGAATGTCCTTGCTTTTAGAAAATACAATTATTTAGAAGTAAAAGGCATCATGAATTGCAATTTACTCTCAAAAAGTTCGGGAAAAAAGTTTGTGTGTGTCCACGTGTATGTGGAGAAAGAATGAGAGAGCAAATATGATTAATATACTTAGGCAGAAGAATCAGGATGAAGCGTACACAAAAATTCTTTATCATTCTTGCAACTTTTCTATAAATCTGAAGTTGTAAAAATAAAGTTTATAAAGTGGTAAAAAATAAAGTTAAGTTATATTTGGACATTATGCCAGTAAAAAGGAATTGTGAAAAATCGAGTGATGGCTCTCCTTTACAGGGAAGGGTAAGACAAACATCTCAACAGGGTCCTTCTAGTCTCAGCTCTAATACTTACAAAGCTGCATTTCCTTGGTAAAATCACAATGGTGGGCCTCAGTTTCCTCATTTGTAAAATGACGACAGTACCTATCCTACTTTTCTCACAAGGTTATCCTAAAGATCCACTGAAACATGATGATGGTTGGGGAAAAGACAGGCAGAGTATAAAACACTATATACTATAAATGGCTCACTTTTAACAATGTTTGGTAAATAAAAACACATAAGCCAGACATTTTCTCATCACAGAGAGCAGCTGTTATAAAAACTAGACATTTGCTATATCAGATGTTTTCATTTGTAAAAATTTTGACTCATTCAACATTCTTTTACCCATATGCTTCAAATATTTCAATAAATTCAAATACCTGTATCTAGTTTTTACCATAAAACTTTATAGTATCAAATAATATTACTGAATTAAAGAAAGCTATTAACTAGGAACCGATCAACATTTTTTTTAATTAACATATAACTGACATACAACACTGTATTAGTTTTAGGTGTATTGGTCAACTTTTTAGTTACTGTGACCCAGTATAAAAAGATCTTCACATCATTTCCCAAGTTCTACACATTAAAGTACATGATCCAAACTGTTTCATCCTTCACTCACAAGCTACTCAAATGAGGCCTGAGGAATCAAACCAAATTCAGAAAATAAGTGTTTATAAGAGAAAGAAAGAGACCCCAAATTTTTTCATGTACTTAAATCAAGGAAGTTTTAAAAATAAAAATATTTATTAATTTATTCTTCTAAACTCATACAGGTTTGGTCACCACTTAACAAAAGTTTTGTTTAAATCATTTGCATGTGGAGACTAATTAGTATCTCACTGACACAAGACAACCTCCTTAAAAAAGCTTATTATAAAGTATTTTATAAGAAATAGTTGTGACTCCAAAATACCAAATGGAGATTTCTTCTAATACGTGATAAACAATTTGGTATAAAATAAAACAATGTAGCTCATCTTATTTCCCACTGTTGCAAACATAAGATCTCATTCTGGTTTAAATAAGTCTACTTGTTCAGTCTCTACACTGAATAGCAGACAAGCAATCTGGACTCCGCAGGGCAAAACGCTGAGAACAGACCAGGCAGCAACGAGCCTGTAGAGAAGAGCTGCAACCAACCCAGTCCCTAGCCGCAAGAGGCAAGCCCAGACTCAGTAGCGCCTGCCGCCTTACTAGCTCTGCCACAACGTCACCGCACATAGAGCTGACGAGGTGAAAGGAGGAGGATTACGAGAACATGAGCTCCAAGAGGGTATGCTTTTTGATTGTCTAGTTTACCACTATATCCCAGCAGATAGAAAAACGCCTGGTATGTGGTGAACATTCATTAAGTATTGGCTAAATGAATGAACAAATGAAAGAATGAAATCCTAGGTCATTCAAGTCAACCTACATAAATTAAGCTGCAAAATTATTTTAAAAACAAATTTGGCATACGTTAACTTAATAGCCATAACTGCCTTTAAAAAAACATGAATAATCTATAATCCCCATTCAGACTAAATGCAGTAATGTCAAAGTTCCTAAGATATTTCCTGACCTACAGTAGATAACTGTAACACATTTATATACCCCTCCTTGAGTTTAAAATATGGTGTATCAGAAACTCTTGTAAAGCAGAATTAGAAAGACAAAATAAATGCATAAAATCAAAATCAGAAAGAGCAAATGCATTGTTTACCATCAAACTTGAGACAGAATTAACTCACATCTAAGACACCATAGGCCATAGAAACATTTTTCATCAGCATTTATTTCTCATAACAGTACTTCTACCAAAATCTGCTCCTCTATAATTAGAAAATCAAAAATTTGATTTAGCCTTTGTTTGTTTCTCCATTCCTACAGTATATCTGTCAATGATTTGTCATCTTATAGTTTGAATAACTTCCTCAAAATATAAGATGTATTTTATTTTCAACCATCAAATTAAGAGGTTTGCAATTTACTCATATTAAATAGATAATGTTATATTTCTTTTACAAAAAATACAGTAAAATTATGTGGAGCAGAATGCAAGTAAATGCAACAAGAGTTTATATATGATTTACGCTCACTGTCAAGCACAGTAAGTTTTTTTTTCACTTAACCTATTTTTTGTGAAGAAATTCAACTTAGTCCCTACATATTCTCTTTAAGATTACTTATATATTCTAAGTGACAAACTTTATTCTGCTTCCCAAGTACTGCCCATATAATCAAAACATCATTTCACTACGAATTTAAACCTAATATTTTCCAAAGGGCCTGCCTTATGTGGATTTTAATCATCTTACTATGCTTCTTGTGTCCATGCTGCTGGAAAAGCAGTCTGTACAAGCAGGAGTAGAGGCACAATCCTGAGAGAGAGGAGTAGAGAAAGATGTTGAGAAAACAAAACCAGATAAAATGAGCTCAGTTAAGAGTTGAGGAGCTCAGCCAGTGTTCAAGGTCAAGGTTGATTACATTCTCTCACACCCTTATGAGTTAGAAGTTGTCCAATAACAACAAAACTGGGCCTAGAAAGAGATACCTGAAATTCCATGTACAAGCAGTAATATCATTACTAATTCGAAGCCAACTATACCCCTTCTAAACAAGGAACAAGTAATCATAAAATATGACTATTTAGGAGACTGGGTAATACAGATGTCCCCTAAATGTCAATCAAAATGACTGTAACAAACTCAATGCTAGCCTAGAATAAAATCGTTGAGCTATATGTATCACGTGGATTTCAATCTTGCCAAAAAATTTTTATATTTAATCTTGAATGATTAACACTATAACACTCGCAAATCATACAGTCTCAAAATCATTATTATCAATCTCAATTATCGCTGTATTCTAATTTTCTAAAATATTGGTAAAAAAAAAAAACTTTTACCGTATGTTGTTTTAAACTGAAAAACAATAAAGCAAAAAAGGATTTGAAAACAGCATAATTACAACATAAAACTTATGATGGATTTAATCTAACTGGAACTTTCAGTGGAATAGTCCCCTCCTCACTCTCCCTTATTAAGAAGTCAAAATTATAAACAGATCAGAGCTCTCACTTAAAATTTTCCATATAATCTCCTATACTCCTATAGTGCATAAAATGACCTTCAAAATAATGCTTTTACATACAAGTTCTCAAAAAAAATCAATTTTATATTTAGTCAAAGAATCTTCCAAGTAACAGGGAACCTAAATATAATCTCAAATCAGTCATTTATTTTACAAAAGAGAAAACCAAATGTCCACAAATGTTAACTACCTCTGTCCAGGTCTTTCAGTGATCTAGTATATCATCCTTCCGTTCATTCAAGAATCTTTATTTAGCATATACTACGTATCAAGGCACTGCGCTATGTATGTACCAGAATATGAAGCAACAAGATACATGGTCATTGACCTCAAGGAACTTACAGTCTGGTGGGAAAGACTATTACTAATTATTCACAACTGCAGTACTCACTAGAAGGGAAAGAGTGTTTTAAGACAGTTTAACAGGGGACCTAAATCAGTGATTCTCAACCAAGGTGGATTCTGTCCTCCAAGGGACATCTGGTAATGTCTGGAGACATTTCTAGTTGTCACAACAGTGGCATCCAGTGGGTGGAGGCCAAGGTTGCTGCTAAACATCCCGCAATGCACAGGATAGCTCCTCATGGCAAACACTTACCCCGCCACCGGGGCAAGGAGGAGGTCCTGAAGGCTTCCTTCCTATATAACACTAAGTATGCTACATCTTTAAGAGATTTTCACAAGGTAGAAACAAAAAAGATAGCCTGACTGATACAATTAACCAAAACTCCCACTGGAAAGTCAAAACAAGAAAGAAAAAGAAGAAACAGATTCCCTGGTAGATGAAAATGAAAGAAAAATGCAATGTTTTATACCTGCTCACATAAATTCCCTTTCCCAAACCATAGACAAAGGGAAAATGCACAAATAAAAAGTAAATTTCACATGCTTTTATTATTCCCTCTACCTTTTCCACTATTCTCCACCAAACCTTTTCTCCTACTAGAGATTGGTGGAAAGACTATAAAAAGTCCTGCAGTTAGGCAAATGAACACTCTGGATACAAAACTGGAAATGAAGTAAAACAGAGATGGGATTTCACTTTGTCTTCAAGACAAAGCGAAGAGGAGGAAAACGTAAAGTGTCTCTGGGAAGTCTCCATCTTGGAACAGTCTAAAGAGTAAACTGACTAACCAAAGGAGCCTAAGGACGAGAAGCACTAAGAATTTAGGTATCGTAAAGATGATGAAAGGTTCTAGAATCCTCTCAGAATTTATGAACCAAGGTAAATCCCAAAATTAAATTACAATAATGTTCCTGACACATGCCATACCTACATATCTGGTTCCACATTTTCCCACTGAGCCTATTCAGGGCAGCAAGAGAAACGGATCACGGGGGAACAAACATCTACAGTAATGCAACTAAAAATACAAATACAAACAACCTAAACATGTATTGATCACTGACTGGTATTTGATTATGTTAAAGATTTATTGTTAACTTTTTGAAGTGTAATAACGGTATTGGAGCTATGGTTTGGCTTTTTCCTTTTAAGTCCTTAAAAATTAAAAGGAGAATTCAATACACAAGTAAAATTCACCTTTTCCACTTACTTTCTTATCTAAACACAACCAATGCATAACAGATTGTCATATTTTCCATATATTGAGTTCCACATTATCAAAGTGCCCTCTCCAATTAAGTTACAATTTTCTAAGGAAAGGGTCACGCATTGCTATTCTCTTTTCCCTCTTTTCAAAAACAAAAACCTTACCATAATGACCTTCATACAGTGGCATTCCTAAGAACAGAGTACAGATGTGCAGCTCACATAAAACTGCTGAATTCCAGTTGTCAACTGTGGTTCTAAAGTAGTCCACAGATTTAGCAGACCAATATGAGACCCTTTTCACTGAGGTGAGAACTCTAAATTATCATGGCAAGCAAATGCCACCATCTTACAGCAGCAACAACCTTGTAATTACAAGGTACATCAATACCTTGTAATGATGATAATTCTCCTAGAGTAAACTTCGTAGTCAAGCACTGACTCTTAGGGGGTCTCAAATTCCAATCTGGACAAACTTACTTTCATCATTTCAGAACTGACATTAGTGGTCATGGATTAACTCTTTCATCACAATGATGATGCTTAAGTGCAAGTTATGGTTTTCCCACAAAACCAGCACAGTGGGCACTTAAATACCAATTCTTGAGCCTCTATCTCATTTAACTCATGATAATTAAGAGGACTTTACCACATGAAGGATCTTCTGGCACTGACTTTGAACACGGGGTGGGGAGGCCACAGAACCCCTTTGAGAAATCACGGGGGGGTGGGGAGCAGGGGGACACACCAATCACAACGCTACACATCCTGCAGAAGGTCAGGACTTTTCAGACTGAAACTCATTCACGGTTTGCAGATTAAAAACCTATATTCTTAACTTTAAAGTCTCTGGCACATTTCTGTTTTTAAGCCAATGTTTAGGGGTGAGGAGGGGGGCAGTCTTGAACAACCTGAGAATTAGCAAGCCATAAAAGCTAAGCATTTCATATTTTAAACATTTTAAGTGAAGTATCAAAATATCTTCTTGACAAACATTAATGATTATGCTTAGAGTTCAATTTGGGTGCCTTATAAAGCAAATGGAATTTCTTGACAATTCAATGCTTCAAAGAGATCTTTAAAGTTAGCAGAGAAAGTTTTGATGGGCTCAGTGCAAGGATAAATGCCTTTAAAAGCCAAATTCACTATAAGCAAACACTCTAAAACATCCTTGTCTCCTCATCTTGCAACCCAGATTTCTTTTTTATTTTTGCACTTTGCAACACATGATTTAATGGAAAATATTCATTACTGAACTATTTCCCACTATATGCTTACTTGCAAAAACAAAATTTTAACTGTCAGCAAGCATTACAGACATTCAAAGAACTATATTCAAAATCAGAAAAAACCTAACCAGATTATGTATTTTGTGTTTAAAGCAAAAAAGGATACTCTTCGAATCTTCTTCAAATGTATTTCCCTTCCTCAACTCTGTCTGTGACTCTGTACTGCTACTATTTTTAAGCTAACCCCACTTTCAAACATGAAGTTTGAGCTTAATAGTAAATAAAGGAGTTAAAAGATGTTTTAAGTTCTTTGAAATCCATAGAGGGAAAGGGGAGAGTGCTACATACACTAAATGGGAATACTACTACAAATCTCAAATTCCTGTACAGATTAGATGAGAAAAGAGGTGAAACATCTAGCTAGCCATGTAAATGTGAGGCCCCTTTCCCTAACATCAATACTGAAAGAAAAAACCGACTGTAACATTTCTACTCCACTGCGCCCAACCAGTGTGCTAACCACTTGTTTCTATCTGCCACAGGGATCTTGCATAAATCTTCGTGGGGGGGGGGGATGATACATATTAGGAACCCCATAGACAACAAGGAGAGACACCCATCAAAAAGGGGTGGGGTAAATCAAATAACTGCAGTGGAAATAAGAGATTTTTTTTTAATATAATTGAAAAAAACCTTAACATTCCATCAGTGCTGCAGCACTATATGTAGCAAATAAAAAGGCTACATAGAGCTTTTTTCCCTGCACAGTTGTGAAACTATTAACAATCAATTGGAACATATAGTATCATTAAATACTTTTTACTCCAGATTTTAAGAACTCGAGTATTGTGAGGTGGAACCAAATTTTATAATTTGCCCCAAATTATCAGCTATAAATTCATACATAAAATGGAAAAGATTCCCAAGTCTGTTGCTTTAATTATTTACTAAGAAGTGGTAAAAGAGAAAACAAAATCCAGTGCTCAAAAAGAAAATCCTTTATCAAAAAAGTGCTTGCTTTCATATAACTGTGTCACTGCTACTACTCTAATACAGAGAGTCCAATTCACATGAATGTTATCTAACTTCTAGCCTCTTTGCTAAGCTTCCCAAATGCCAATTCTTAAGAATAAAGAAAAGAAACAAAAAAAAATTGTAAAACAGCTTTTAAAAGGATTGTCCTCTTCGGATTATCACAGCAATAAGTCTGGTACTTTAAGAGATGAATGCTTAAGATTTCGTTAGTCATACTATTTAGAACAGAATATTAGCACTTGCCCCATCAAAAGTTCCTAAAATTTTTGCAAATTTAGCATCACACTAAAATATTTTTTCCTAAGGCATACAGGTGAGGATCATTCTAGTTGTGTAAATATGTACTTGCGATGTTTGTTTAATGTTTTCATTAAGGTCTATTTAACTGGAGTTTAAAACTCATTTAATATATTTTACAGAAACCTGCCTCCCTTCAAACTAGTAAATTCAACTAAACAGTGTAAAACTGGACACCTGCTTATTAAAAATCTAGAGCTAGCAAGGACATGTGAATGAGCCCGTGGGAAACGCTTCCCCGGCATCTTCCCTCTCTGAAAGCGCAGCTCTCCCTGCCATTTGTGTCTTTCTGTCGTGCTGATGCGAGGAGGCGGGAGTAAGAATAGAAGAAATCGCAGCATAAACCTTGCCTCCCGACCCACCATCCTCTTAGCCTAAGTCCCAGGTTGGCAGGTTACCCAGCCAACAGTATCTCAATCAGAAGCACTCCGTGCAACGGGACCACGGATCATCGCCCCACAGCTGCTGTTCCTGCACTACCCCTAATGGGTGCCTGCCTCATTAGGGACCCCGGGAAGGTCTGGCGTCCAGTGAAAACCCCGCAGGCCCAGCAGAGAGGTGGGCGGGCCAGGCCTCGGCGGAAACTGACCCCGAGAGACCTGCGGGGCGCCTCCCTCCAACCCCGCAGCCGTGCCATAGGGCGCTGGAGGCACCGGAACCTCCCTCCGCCCCGGGGCGGCCCTCCCCCCGCCCTCCGCCCGGACTCGGGGGAGGGGCGCCGGGCAGCAAGACACCCCTCCCCCACGGCCACCGCTAGGCCGCCGCTCGCCCCACCCTGGAAACCCCTGCGGGGCCGTGCCCACCCTGCGCGCGCCGGCCCGGTCCCGGGTGGGGAGTGCGGGCGAGGGGGAGGCCGGGCTGCAATACCAACCTCGCTGTTGAAGGTTTTCACGGCCTCCATGTTGTCGCCGCGGAGGCCCCGAGCCCGGCGGCGGAAGAGGCGGCGGCCACGGCACGGGGTGGGGGGAGCGAGACGGGGGCGGCGGCGCGGCCGCGAGGAGGGGGCGGCGGCGGGCGGCCCGGGGGGGAGTGGACGGGCACGCGCTGGCGGGGCCGGGCGCCCTCAGGGGCAGCGAGGCCCGGGCATGGCCGCTAGGGCGGGCGCCGGTCTGGGAACGCAGGCGCTGCCGGGGCGGGTCGGCGGCGGGCGGGGGAGGGGCCGGGCCGCGGCGCCTTCTCTTCTCCGCCCCGCTCCGTCTCGGTCCTCCACCCTCTGGCCCCGTCCCCTCCACTCTCCACCCCCTTCTTCCTCTTCCTCCGACAGGCTCCTGTTTCAGCTCCCCGCCGCTCGGGCCGCAGGAACCAACAGCGCGCGGCGCCGACGACGGAGGAGGAAGCGCTGGCAGCAGCGGCTGCGGCATCCAATATGGCGGCCACGAGTCGGGCCGCGCAGCTCGGAGCTCGGCCGCGCCGGCCAGCGCGCCCCCTGGCGCCTGGACCGCGCGCAGACCATCGAGCGGGCGCGGGCCAGAGCGTCGCCGCCCGGAGGCCGCGCTCCGCTGGGCCCGGGGTCGCCCGCGCCTCGCCCCCTCCCCGCGCCCAGCAGACGCGGGAGCGAGGCCCGCGCGGCCGGCCCTTGGCGGCCGCTGCAAAGCGCTGCTCCCACAAAACCCCGCATGTCCCCGCAGAGCTGCAAGTTTGGGAGACAACAGTGTCCACGTTTCCGTTGTTTCCATGTAGATTGGCCCCTTTACACGAGCTGCGGGGTTTAGGTGCCTTCCAGAACTTTGCTGGACAGTGGCCTAAAGGTTAAGAGGCGAAAGAAAAGTTCCGAGTCATTCATTTATTTGGTAACGATGTGCCCAAGCATTTTAACAGCGTCGGGAGGACACGGTAGAAACAAAAGCTCTGGATCCGGGTGGGGGCAGGGGGACGAGAGAAACACGCCTGCAGCCAGCAAGCAGCTCGGTGCAGGAAATGCACGCAGCATCTAATCCAGCGGGACTGGTGCGGGACAGACAATGAGTGCATTTGTCTGTGCGGCGGGAAGCGGGTCCCCCAAACGCACGAGATTTGGATAGGTGTAAGGGAACCCATCTTTTATGGTAGATGAATTATTCTAAAGGAATTTTGCCCTAGTTTGTTTGGGGGGTACGAGGGTGAATACAATATTCCTGGGTGAAATAGGAGATGCTGCCAACGAAATGCCTTCTCTCTCACTTCGTGCAATGTAAAATAAGCAATACCAAATTAAAAGTGAACATTTATTTAAATTAAATGTTGGGAATGTGTCACTGAACCCCAAATACCACTGTCCTTTTGCTGAGAGTCGATTTTTAGCAGTCACTGATCCCAAGTTCACTCAAAGGGAAGGGAGGAAAATGATGGCAGAATTTTACCCTGGGGGAGGTGTTGGAATCAAGGTGCTTCCCTAAGACATGAGCCCAGAGCCTGTGAAACTGAGACAGGCAGGCCCTTCTTGACTTTTTAGTGTTTTTGTATCTACTTCGTTGACAGCATTAATATGGGGGCTGGCGACCTAGAAGGTAAAAGGGATAACTTCATCAGTAAGAGCTTTTGTTTCTACCTTCAAAATCTCACATGCTCAAGTTCTCAGTCTCAATTTGCCTCTAATCCCCATAGGCTAAGCCATTATGATCTCTTGCCAACAATAGCGGTAGCCTCCTAACTGATCTGCTTGTCTTCCTATAATTCATTCTCCAGACTGTAGCCAGAGGGATTTTTTTTAGACACAAATCAGATCAGCTCACATCCTTGCTTAAATACTTTTAAAACTTTCCCGTTGCACTTGAGATATTATCATAACCTCTTACCAGGGCTCACACTACTTTCCCTTTTGCTCACTTCCGTCTGGCCTCGCTGGCCTCCTTTGTTCTGTGACAACACTACATGTTTTCCTACCTAGGACACTTGTATGTGCCTCTTCCCTCAGTGGGGTGCTGTTGCTCATTTTCTTTTCATAACTGACTCCTCCGTCTTTTCACCCTCCCACAAGAAGTCTCTCCTAATCAGTCCATCTAAAGTAGCACGCCATTTATAAACTAATGTTACCTCAATAAAAAAAAAAAAGTAGCGTGCCGTGACTTGCGTAAGTACCCCACTCAGTTCTATTCGTGCCAGATTCTGATGCTCAACATTCACTGCTTTGGCCTATGAGGGGTTGTTTAGTCAGTCATTTGTTAATGAATGTCGACTGAATTACTTAGTCCTGAGAGATTAAAATGCAATACAACCTAAAGAATAAAATCAGTTGTTAACATGTCGCATGACTTGATTTAATAAAGCTTCCACACCCAGTAAGATAGCAGAGGGCATACTTTGATCAAGGGAAGGAAAAGAAAATAAAAAGCAGAGGACAGCCTACGCACACTCTTAAGACAAGGAAGTAAAGCAAGAGGAAAAGGAGAGAAAGGTTAGAGGGAGCTAATGGGGAGCCCCGAGGCCCAGTAAAACGACTAAATACAAAGTTTACGCACGACCACACATACCTACCTCCACAATGCAAAAATGTCGATATCTGTATCTATAGTGTATGTATGTATGTGTATTAGTTAGGATTCCCCCTTTCCCAGCATAACAAACCAATTCGAGCTAGCTTAAGCATAAAAGAATTCACTAGTGGGCTGCGGGTTTTTCTCCTGTAACCCAAAGTGAGGAATGCACATGGGCGTAAAGAAGAGACCTGAACCAGAATATAGAAAACCTAAAAGGCAGCCTCATCTCTGCTTACCTGCTTGGGTTTTCTTTCTGTTGCTGTATCCAACTCTCTGTTTTACCTAGTGGGATATGACTATTGCTCCTGGGTTTACGGTTCTAGACACCTAGAGGACTTAACTGAAACCTCTCCTTCCCAGTTCTAAATTCCTAACGGAAGGAGGAAGCTGGATTGACCCAGCTTGGATTAGGTGACCATCACCAAGAAACTTAAGACCATGAATTCATATTCTGAAGAAGATTGATATGGCAATTAGTGGGTAGGTGTTTTCCAGCCACCAAAAGAGAGAGTCCCAGTTGTAAATTATGACACTCACGTTCTAGAGTTTATGGCATTCTCTTCTGAATGTGGCTATCATTGGCCTGTCCCCTAGGACATGTAATCATTTCTGGGAGTACCTCATAGGCTCTAATTCAGCCATGGCCAAGTGGTCAGAGTCAAAAACAGTCTAGAGCAATGCTCACTGTAGAACCTTCTGGGATTGTGGAAATGTTCTATATCTGTGCTGCCCAATTCAGTAGCACTAGCTCTGTGTGGCTATTACGCACTTGAAATATGGCTAGTGCAACAGACGGAATGAATTTTTAGTTTTATTTCACTCTAACTGACTTGAGTTTAAATATATGCTAGCGGCCACCACATTGGAAAGCAGAGGTCTAGCTAGAGAGGACTTACTCCATGGACAAGGCACTTCCTAGATATGGGGGAGTCATTGTGAGGTGGCACTAAGCAAAAAAAACAACTATCAGCTATTGGAAGTAATGATATATGTATACGAATTATTTTTAAACTGGGGCAAAAACCTGGGGCATTGTCTATTCATTCCTATCCAATGCAAAAATGAAAACTTGAGATTCCTTAGGAAACACTTCTGGAATGGTTCAGTAAATTAGGGTATAGAAATAAAATGGAACATTATACAGCCAATAAAAATGACTAGACTATGGGGAAACAGTATGGTGGTTCTTCAAAAATTAAACATAGAATTACCATATGATCCTATTCTATTTCTGGGTATATACCCCAAAGAACTGAAAGTAGGGATTTGAACAGATACATGACCATCCATATTCATAACAGCATTATTCACAAAAAGTAAAAAGTGGCAGCGACCCAAGTGTCCATGTATGGATGAATGGATGAATAAAATGTAGTATATACACACAATGGAAAATTATTCAGCCTTAAAACGGAAGGAAATTTTGACACATGCTACAACATGGATGAAACTTGAAAACATTATGCTAAGTGAAATAAGCCAGTCACAAAAAGACAAATATTGTATGATTCCATTTATATGAGGAACCTAGAAAAGTCAAATTTGTAGAGTCAGAAAGTAAAATGGTAGTTGCCAGGGCTAAGGGAAAGGGAATTGGGGAGTTAGTGTTTAATGAGTATAGAGTTCATTTTGGGAAAATGAAAAAGTTTTGGAGATGAATGGTGGTAATGGTTGCACAACAATGTGAATGTACTTAATGCCAAAGAACTGTACACTTAAAAATAGTTAAAATGAGCTAGCCCTGATGGCCTAGTGGTCAAAGTTTGGCACACTCTACTTCAGTGGCCTGGGTTTGGTTCCCAGGCGTGGAACCACACACTCATCTGTCAGCAGCCATGCTGTGGTGACGGCTCAGATAGAAGAACTAGAAGGACTTTTGACTAGAATATACAACTATGTAGTGGGGCTTTGGGGAGGAAAAAAAACGAAGATTGGTAACAGACGTTAGCTCAGAGAGAATTTTGCCAGCAAAAAAAAAGAGCACCCTTAAAAAAAGAAATAGTTAAAATGATAATTATATTATGTGTATTTAACCACAATAAAAAAATATTTTTACTGGTTAAGACTAAAAATATAGGAAATACACATGTTAGACTATTAAGTACAAAGGATTAGAAAACAAATTCAATGTATTTTAGCTCCAAAAGTATGTGTGTAAACACTGAAAAATTATGTAAGAAATAAAGATGATATTATGAGTGTACTGGGATTGTGAGTTTTTTTAAATAACATTTTTGCCCCCTTACAATAATTCAGTAATTTTATGTATTTTTTTATTGGGCACAATATAATTCACCAAACTTGATACCGAAAACAAGTGTATTTCCTGAGAGAATCATAAAGATGTTGAAGGTACAAAGTAAACATTTTACTTTTACCAGCTTCTCTTAAATTAAGTAGGAATTTTGAGTTTGGTATGTGCGTTTTGTTGTCTGTTAAAAAGGCTAAAGGTAAAACAGCATACATCATTATTAAGAGTAGTAGTAGTCAAAAATCAAGAAAACCTCCTAAATTTCCAGGTTCTGTAGTTTGCGTATTGATTTAAGCTTAACATCTGCCTCCCAATGAATAAACTAGCAGATTCTTATCTTTCTCCTTCACAATGGATCTTTCCTTATTTCTAACACACACACTCCTGACCCAAGTTATTTGCCCAACCTACAGACACAGTCTTCAATTTTTCCTGAGACTTTCCGAATAAACACTACAGCTAATTGCTTTGAGAAGGGGATATTTTGCCTACTTAAAGTTTTATACTGCTGTTGTGAAATGACAGAGACTGTGGTTACTATACAAATTTTCATTCATTTCAGCTCATTGAAAGACAGCTCAAATTATTTCGCTGCTATGGAATGAAAGAAGGCTTGGGGTCGAATAAAAGAGGTTATATCACCCAAAAGGTATTTCCTCATATCCCTAGACTCAGTCTAATTTTCTGCTACAAGCACCTGTTATAAATTAAGGGCACCATGATGGGTGACATCAACGTGGCCATCCAAATAAGGTCTCACAGAGCTACAATATCTTGTGATCATTGTGTGCCTCATATGTTGGCAGATTAGTAACTCAGTTTAATATATCCAGAGTAGATCAGAGCCTCATGGACAAACTAATGATAACCAAACACACAAGAGACTGCTATATACCACCCCCCACCAGAATGCAAGTGTGTTAACTTACTATAGGATATATCCCTTTCAAGTGACTGGAATTCCTCTGTCTACTATTCAAGACAAACTTGTCCACATCAAGGCACCTGGGAAACTAAACTAATAATCTGAAGGTTGCTTGGAATGATTAAATGGTAAAAAGGAATTTTTAGCAACTAGAACTTTTATATCCTCCCCCCCACTGACATATTCCCAAGCTTCAGAGTTCCTTGTTCCTAGGCTGCATTGAATTAATACTGCAAACATCTGTCTAATATCTATTTTGTTTTTAGGCTGATATCTTTTGGCTAATTTTAATGCCTGTAATAACACTAGTAAAGTCATGGTCTTTTGAAGACCTGATTTTATTCATTATATATTAATTGGTATAGATTTTAATCTAAACCTGAAGGTTCTTAAATTGTTGTTGTTTTTTAACCAGTTTTGGGTGGTGTTTATGGGCTGGATTGTGTCTCCCAAAAGTCCTATGTTGAAGTCCTAACCCTCAGTACTTTAGAATGTGAGTGTATTTGAAGATAGGGTCTTTTCTTCCCCCAGCTTTATTGAGGTATGATTGACAAATAAAAATCGTATATATTTAAGGTGCACAAGGTGATGTTTAGATATACATATACATTTTGAAATGATTACCGCCATCAAGCTAATTAACATATCCATCACCTCACATAGTTACCACTTTTGTGTGTGTGTGGTGAGAACACTTGAGATCAACTCTCTTAGCAAATTTCAGGTATACATTACATTATTATTAACTGTAGTCATCATGCTGTACATTAAGCAGGTCTTTAGAACTTATTCATGGTATGGTTGAAAGTTTGTACCCTTTGATCAATATCTCCCCTCTTTTCCTCCACTCCCCAGCCTGTGGTAACCACCATTCTACTCTCTGTTACTATGAGTTCTTTTCTTTTCTTTTTTTTTTTTTTTTAGGATTCTACATGAAAGTGAGATCATGCAATATTTGTTTTTCTGTGTCTGGCTTATTTCACTTAGCATAATGTCCTCCATTTTCATGTATGTTGTCACAAATGGCAAGATTTCCTTCTTTCTCATAGCTGAATAATTTTCCGTTTTATATATATATACACCACATCATCCTTATGCATTCATCTGTCAATGGACATTTGTTTCCGTATCTTGGCTACTGTGAATAATGCCGCAATGCACATGGGGGTGCAGATATCTCATCAAGATAGTGATTTTATTTCCTTTGGATGTATACCCAGAAATGGGATTGCTGGATCATACAGTAGTTCTATTTTTAATTTTTTAAGGAAACTCCATACTATTTTCCACGATGGCTGTACCAATTTACATTCCCACCAAGGGTATACAAGGGTTCTCTTTCGGAGATAAGGTCTTTAAAGAGGTAATTAGGTGAAAATGAGGTCATTAGGGTGGGCCCTAATCCAATATGACTAGTGTCCTTAGAAGAAGAGGAGATTAGGACACAGACATGCACAGAGGACAGACCAAGTGGAGACACAGGGAGAAGACAGTCATCTACAAGCCAAGGAGAGAGCCCTAGAAGAAACCAACCCTCCCTGTCAACACCTTGATCTCAGATTTCTAGCCTCCAGAATTGTGAGGAAATAAATTTCTGTTGTTGAAGCCACCCAGCCTATGGTACTTTGTTATGGCAGCCCTAGCAGACTAATACAAAACTTTGAGACTGGGACCTCAATATTTTTTAAAACTTGTAGGCTAAAAGTAGCAGGGAAAGCTGCCAACAGTTTTCATTTTTCTGGGAAGAGATTTGGATCGCTTTTTGAAGGTAAATTGCTCTTCATTTTTTGGAGGTTGATGGGGAAAGACTGTTTTTGTTTACAAAGGTAAATTCACAATTTTATTCTGAAATAAAGCTCCGGAAAATAAAACACTGTTCCACCACTCAGCGTGATCACGTAAAAATTTGTCTTCACTGTTGGCAAAGTTATTAAGCTGACTTGGAGTTGACCAAGTTTTGGCAGGAAGAGAAAATGGGTTTGCACCTCTCACTGGGCCTAAAGGGGCTGTGGTACCTTGACTTGACTTGCCTTGAACTGACATAGGGAAGAAATGGTCAAAGGTACTCCCATTGTCCAGAGGTAACCTGAACCCTACAGTGCAGTAGAAGGCTGGGAAACGTCTAGAATTTTCTCTCGCCATTCAGTTAGTTTGGCACAGTGAATGACAAAGTTTTGGAGGCAAGCAAGGTGGAGGCTTAGAATAATGTTATTTCTGCTTTAAAGGAAATAACGCCCCTGAAGATTAGGTTATGTTAATTGCATTAGCAATCACTCATTGCTCAGTGTGTGAGTTGACCTTTTCTGTCCATCCATGATTCAGTCCATTCCTCCTATGCGTTCTGTTTCTGTGGCTTTTCTTCTGGGATTTTCCTTTGGCTGCTACAAAACGGCCAACTATTCCTCCCTTCTCACTTTTGCATTTTGACTGTCTATTCTGCTGGACATGCAAAGATAAGTAAGACATGAGAATAGTGATTTTAAAAGGATAAGTAGCAACAAAGATGAGAAATGGGCCTAGAGAGTGAAGTTTTTATGAGAAACACGTGTTGAGGAGAAGGCAGTCAAAAGTATCAACTGTTGCCCTAAAATTAGACGGTTTAAGTTCTAGGAGTTTCCACTAGGTTTAGTAAATAGGTTTCATCGGTGACATTGGTGAAAATAGCTTTAGAGGAGTGATGGGGCAAAAATCAGATTGCAGTGGTTCCTAAACTATGCACCAAAATGTCCTGGATCACAACAAACTCAGAGGGACATCATAGGATGGACTTACAAAACGTCCAGGGAGACACATCAATACTTCAGACACCAGAGGAACTACTAGCTCAAGGGAATTCACAGTTTCAACATTAGGTAGTACTACATTCCATTCAGTGAGGTCATTCCTTTGTGAAGCTGGGTTTCTGACAGTTGAGATAAAAAGGAAACAGTGTGTGAAAATCAACGTGAAACAGGAAATTAGGGTGGAGGTGTCCAACTGATTTCAATATTTGAGAAATTGTGCAGTGCCCAAAGGCACATACGTCCCATTGGTAAGTAATTGTGCTATTTAAGAATGAAAAAAATTTTTTTCCTTTAATTTATTGTGTATTATTTTTTCAAATGTATACTAAGTTGTTAGGACATAAATAATTGTTAAGTTGTTTGGACCAAACGACTTAATAAAGAAACTGTTAGATATTTATTTTGGCCTAGGGGACCAAGCATGAAAAAATTATTCATATACTAAGGGCACCTAAAACCCAGAAAGTCTGAGAACCTCTATGTTAAGATTGTCCTTTATTGTTTTGTTCTGTTTTTAATATGAAGAGAGAAGAGAGTTATGTAAAGTCTAAAACGTTGTTAAAAATCACATACCTTACCATGTTATTTTCACTTATTTCACTTAAAAGATTTGTAGAAAAGAATGGGTTAGTAATTAAGAAGAGTTATAAGAGACTTGAGTATGGAGGTGGAAAGAATTGGTGTTTGAGGCATAAAATGGTGGTCAAATGGAATCTAATCTTAACTGCAGTCAGGAAGGGCTTCCTGGAAGTCAGGACACCTTGGTGCATAGTTTAGGAAATACAGCCTTAGCCCCTGAGCCCCTTAAATTCCTGCAGACAGCTGACCTTTTAAAATGATGAATTTCTGTCTGCCTGGCAGACCTGGTTCCTTAAACACTTCTGTTGCATAGCAACCACCAATACTTGTTAAAATACTTAAATTTTCTTTTTAAGTGCATTGCTGCGTTGATACAAAGTAAAAGCAGTTCTCAGAGGCCAAAAGAAGTAGACGAAGGAGTCCAGAGAAATAAGAACGCACTGAAATGGCAGGACACTGTGAGCATCTGCCAGTCCCCAATGTCAATAAGCTTTGATTTTGATACCTGTATAAGCCACACAGGACGTGAGACGACCAAGTTATGGAGTCTTATTCTAAAAAATATTAATTAACTGATTTTTTTATTGAAGTATAATTGACATGTAAAGTTATATTAGTTATGTTAGTTTCCTACAACGTAATGATTCGATATTTGTATATATTGCAAAATGATCACCACGATAAGTCTAGTTAACATCTGTTACCATACCTAGTTACAAAATTCTGTTTTTTGTTGTGATGAGAACTTTTAAGATCTACTCTCTTAGTCTTATAAAAGAACCTTGCACAAAGCTAAATGTCAAAGGGCAACATGGGTGAAGTGGTTGAAGTGTAAAGGGGAGAATAAAACAAAAAACAAAAAAAAACAAAGGTGGTATGGGGGTGGGGAGGGAGCGAGCAGCACAAAAATATGGCAGTATCAAGATTGGAGCTGAGTGAAGAGAGGGGGAAAAAATTCCCCTGAGAACCTGTAACCACAAGTCAGACCTCATGCATGTCTGTGGTCCAATTCATAATACCTGGGTGATGTGAAAAACCTCAAGCAAAGAAATTATTTTAAATTGGTAGTGGGTTGGCATGCCTCCAGGCAACTGACATAATAACTGCAAATTCTTTCTGCAGGAAAGTAACTTCAGCCTAACCTTCCAAGAAATTTAACAAATAAAGGTCTATTGAAAATGAGATTATTATTAAACAAACAGGAAAACAAAGCATCGTGAGTGGGAGCCAAGAGAAGCCCAAGACAGGAGAATCAGACCAGAAAAAATTTAGATGGTGGAATTGATGGATTCAGAATACAAAATTTGTAATAGGTGTTCTGGAATATGATGAACTAGATATTCAGACCAGTCTCATTACTGAAAACCACAACAAATCCTGTAAAATAAAAAAATATGAAAAGTTTGAAAGCACTGAAGATAGGGCAAAACCTAAAGAAAATGAGAACCAGAAAGATCCCTGATATTGCTTTTGCCTTGAGGGCAATTTCCATTCCAGACAAACTTGAACTTGGGTTTTGACAGACTCTTGGGGGAAAGGGGGCAGATATCAACACCTAGGGCCCCCCAAGTAGGAAAGTCTAATAGGATGGTCTCTTCACATTGAGCTGGACCTGTAAAGGGTGACAACCCAGGATTAGGGTGAAACAGAAGTAAACTCACTTCTCTTCCCCACCCCAGGGGACTAGGAGAAAATTTTTCTTGTCTAACAGAGCCAGAAGTGGGGGAAATACTGAAAAGTATGCACAACCTGGCCTTTTCATGGATTTGCAGCTCAAAAGTACATTACCTTAACCCTTAATGTAGTTTAAAGTGGTCTGGTACTGGTAGTGCCCCTAGACAACTAGGAGAGGTAAATACAAGTCCTCTCTGGAAGATTCTCCCTTCCTCTAAGGCCTTAGGAAATTCTGCAAATAAATTCTTAAGGAAAATAAGTGTATTCTTTTCCCATTGCTGCTGTGATGTTACCACTAATTTAGTGGCTTAAAAGAACACAAATTTATTATCTTACAGTTCTGGAGGTGAGGAGTCCACAATAGGTCTCATTGGGCTAAAATCAAGGTGTCAGCAGGGCTTCATTTCTTCTGTCTGGAGGCTCTAGCGAAGAATCCATTTTCTTGCCCTTTTCCAGCGTTCAGAGGCTGCCCACGTTATTTGACTGGTGGCCTCTGCCTCCATCTTCAAAGCCAGTAAATGTAGGTCCAGTCCTCACATCAAATCACTCCGATGCTGCTTCTTCATCACACTCCTCTCACATCTCCTGCCTTCTTTCACTTCTGAGAACCTGGGTAATTACATTGGACCCACTCAGATAACCCGGAATAGTATCCCTATTTCAAGAACCTTCATTATATCTGCAAAGTCCCTTTAGCCATGTAAGGTAATATATCTATGCAGATTAGGATGCGGACATCTTCGGGAGGGAACATTATTAGGTCTCCCAAAATAAATGTCATGTAGTCACAAATAAGTAAGCTCACAAGAAAACAACATACCATGAATGAGAATCAGCAGAAAAGACAGACAAAACATACGTACACACACACACAGATTGTGAATGGGTTGGGTTTATCACAGGAACGTAGGGTTGGTTTAACATTAGAAAAATTCATTAATATAATTCACATATTCAGAGATTAAAGGTGAAAACTATATGATTATTTCAGTAGATGCAAAACAGTACATTTGATGTGATTCAGTATCACATATAAAATAAAAACAATATTAGTTTCCAATAGCTGTCATAACAAATTACCATAGATTTGGTAGCTTAAAACAATAAGTTTTAAACAACAAAGTGCTCTCCTAGTTCTGAAGGCTAGAAGTCAAAAATCTAGCTGTTGGCAGGGCTGGACTCCCCTCAGAGGCTCTCAGGGGGGAATCTGTTCTTTGTCTCTACCAGCTTCTGTCAGTGTTTCTTGACTGATAGTGACATCACTCCAATCTCTGCTTCTGTCTTTACATGGCCTTCTCCGCTGTGTCTGTCAGTGTAAAATCTCCCTCTGCCTCTCTCATAAGGATACACGTGATTGCATTTATGGCCCACCCTGATAATTTAAGATAAAGTCTTCTCAAGATCTTTAACTTAATCACATCTTTTGCCATATATATAAATTAATTTTCCCTCCTTTGCTGTATAAGGTGATATTCACAGAGTCTAGAGATTAGGAAGTACGTATAGCTTGGGAGGGGTGCATTTTTTCAGTGTACCGCAAAAGCAGTCCACAGACTAATTACAAAAGACAACTTCCTTAACCTGTATTTTAGTCAGGACCTAAAAAATAGCTACAGCTAATATCAAACATTCCTTTTAAAACCAGGAATAAGAAAGGATGTCCATTATCACCACTTCTATTCTACATTATCCTGGAAGCCCAAACCAATGCAGCAAGAGAAAAAAATACAAATTCCAAGAACTGAAAAGAAAAACACAAAAAATATTATTTTGATATAACTATCTATATAGAAAACTTAAAAAAATCTACAGATAAATTATAAAATGAATAAGAGGTCAAGACAATTGCATTTCTATATGCCCAGATATGGAAATTATATTAGAAAATGTAATCAATTGCGGGCCGGCCTGTGGCTTGGCGGTTAAGTGCGCGCGCTCCGATGCTGGTGGCCTGGGTTTGGATCCCGGGCGCGCACCAATGCACCGCTTCTCCGGCCATGCTGGGGCTGCGTCCCACATACAGCAACTGGAAGGATGTGCAACTATGACATACAACTATCTGCTGGGGCTTTGGGGGAAAAATAAATAAATAAAATTATAAAAAAAAAGAAAATGTAATCAATTGCAAAAATGTACATAATGTAAAATAGCAACCAAGATAGTAGAGAGTGTTGTGCTTCCTGCTATGATGGAATACTGGTGCTACATTTGACCTTTTATGTTAACAACTAGAAAATGTACAAAACACAAGCAACTACTGTTTTCAGACATTGGACAATAGACAGAGAGGGATAATAAAAACGTTGTCCCAACAATACCTCTACTGTCTGCCTGGCAGCGCTTTCTGGACCACAATGCAGGGAGGAGGAACCCAAACAGAGCACGGCAGTCTTTGTGAGCTGAGGAGACAGAGATCAGATTTTGGAAAGGTGGGTGGAATTTGCAGGAAAGCAATTAAAGAGGAGAAGCTATGTGGAGACAGGGCTCCAGAAATCGGCACAGAGGTCACCTTGAGATTGGGTTAAATACAAAGCAGCACATGCATAGAGTAACACACCACAAGGTCAGGCAAAGCAAAGCTCATGGGAGCTGAAAGCTGAACAATTTCCAGAACTGGGAGATACTTGAGTTCTCATCAGCCAAGTGCTACACACACACACACACACACACACACACACGCACACACACACACACACTGATATATATGTCAAAGCAACCCCGGAGCCACCTGAAAAAGTTCCCAGTGGCCAAAGCAGAAATAATTTGAACAAAATCAAGCAGTATTCAATTATAACCCAAACAAGAGTGCTAACCACATTTGTGGAGTGAAGGCTGTGATTAAGATGTCAATTCTTCTCAGAATGACTTAAAGGTTCAATGCAATTTTTTTAAAAAAGCAGGGTTTTGGAGCCGGCCCGGTGGCATAGTGGTTAAATTCACATGCTCCACTTCAGCGGCCTGGGGTTCATGGGTTCGGATCCTGGGAGCGGACACACACGCTACTCATCAAGCCGTGCTTGGTACAAAATAGAAGAAGATTGGTGCAGGTGTTGGCTCAGGGTGAATCTTCCTCACCAAAAAGTAAATATAAAAAAATAAAAAGCAGGTAAACTAACACACAGACAGCGAGAACAGTTTGGTGGTCACCAGGGGGAAGGGAGTCGGGGGATGGGCACAAGGGGTGAAGGGGCGCATTTATATGGTGACTGACAAATAATAATGTACAACTGGAATCTCACAATGTTATAAACTATTACGACATCAATAAAATAAATAAATAAATAATTTTTTTAAAATTAAGAAAAATAAAAAGCAGGGTGTTTTTTTCTAGAAATCAACAGGCTGATTCCAAATTTTATACGAAGATGAAAAGGATTTAGAATACCTAAAACAATTTTAAGCAAAATTGGAAGGACTTATACTACCTGATCTAAAAAATTATTATAAAGCTATAACTTCAAGACAACGTGGTATTGGAGTATGAATAAACCTATATATCAATAGAAGACACTAGGAAACCCAGAAATATATATACATTCCCACACATATATAGTTTATCCATTTTCAGCAAAGGTGCCAAGGTAATTCATAGTCTTTTCAATAAATGGCAACAGAAAAAAGGGGTATCCATATAGAAAAAAAAAAGTGCCTCAGCCCTTGCAGCACATCATAGACGAAAACTAGGAGGGGGAGGAGACATACATAGAGGGAGGATGGGGTTGGGAGTAACTGAGAAGACCACCTCATGGAGATCACAACCACAGCTACTTCTGACTACTTCTCCCATTTCATCATTTCCTTCCATTGCCCTGTCCACGATTTCAGTTCCTTGAATGCAATACTCTGTGGTTTGATTCTAGACATTGCCAAGCTATTTCATTTTACTGGAATGCTTTCTACATAATTACATCTCCTCTTTATTTGGGTAACTCCTACTCATTTTTCCTTTTGATTAAATGGTAAATATATCCAATATTTATTTATTTATTTTTTTTGTGAGGAAGATCAACCCTGAGCTAACATCCATGCTAATCCTCCTCTTTTTGCTGAGGAAGACCAGCTCTGAGCTAACATCTGTTGCCAATCCTCCTCTGTTTTTTCCCCAAAGCCCCAGCAGATAGTTGTACATCGTAGTTGCACATCCTTCTAGTTGCTGTATGTGGGACGTGGCCTCAGCATGGCTGGAGAAGCGGTGCTTGGGTGCGCGCCGGGATCCGAGCCGCCGGTAGCAGAGCATGCGCACTTAACCGCTAAGCCATGGGGCCGGCCCCACAATATTTATAATATATCAAGGATATAAAAAATTAGAGCCAGCCCTGATGGCCTAGTGGTTAAAGTTCTGCGCACTCCACTTTGGCAATCCGGGTTCTGTTCCTGGGCGTGGAACCACACCACTTGTCTGTCAGTAGCCAAGCTGTGGCGATCGCTCATATAGAAGCACTAGAAAGACCTACAACTAGAATATACAACTATGTACTAGGCCTTTGAGGAGGGGAAAAAATAAAAAGACAGGAAGATTGGCAACAGATGTTAGCTCAGGGTGAATCTTTCCCAGGGTGAAAAAAAAACAGAGTCGTTAAAAACAACAACAAACCATTAATCTTAAAAAAAAAAAGATATAAAAATTTAAAAATGAACACCTGTCTAACCCCCTCTAAAAGAGATTCCTAAGACCAACTCCAGGTTAGATATTAGCTAGGAGGACTCAGAGACTCAGAATATAGTCATGTTCACCGTATAATTTATTACCGTGAAAGGATACAAAGCAAAATCAGCTAACGGAAAAGGTACAAGGAACCCAGGAGCAAGATTCCAAGAGTCCGCTCCTGGAGGAGTCGCACAGGATGCATTTAATTCTTCCAGCAATGAGTTGTGAGAACACGTGCGAAATGTTTCCTATCGGGGAAGCTCATTAGAGACTCAGTGCCCAGGGTTTTTGCTGGGGCTGGACACATAGCTCCCTCTGCCTGGCATGTACAAAATTCAAGACTTCCGGAAGGAAAGCAGGTGTTTGGCATAAATCACGTTGTTTGTACAAACAGTTTAGGCGCAGTGAGTCACTCTTATCAGGCAACTGTGGGAACTCTCCCAAGATGAAATCCAAGCTCCCAGACACCAGCCAAGGTCTAAACTGGGAAGCAGGTCTTTCCAAGGAGAGCAGTTTCAGCCTGCTGTTCATCTATGCTGCCACCCACTTCCTGTTATGCCCATCTTAAGTCCTGTCACCCTTGATCCCCAACACTCCCCTTACATCCACGAAGTGACCACCATATTAAGTGAATATTTATTGTTCTCTTACTTTTTTTCCTACAGATTTATTACATACGTATGTATACCTATACAATTTATTTTTGGCTTTGCGATGTTTTGAACTTCATATAAGTGGAATAATGTATTTTCCAATTTGTCATTAGTGTAATGTTTGTGAGATTCATCCATGTTGATACTTGTGTATTCTAGTGTGTGTGTAGGTACACTTTATTGTTTAAACTTTATTATATATATTATATATATGTACAGACACATTTGTTGAAGATAGAATATGATATTTAACTCAATAAAGTATTATTTTTGGATTTGCTCATTGATGCATTATTATTATTATTTTTTTTATAATTTTATTTATTTATTTATTTTTTCCCCCAAAGCCCCAGTAGATAGCTGTATGTCATAGCTGCACATCCTTCTAGTTGCTGCATGTGGGACGCGGCCTCAGCATGGCCAGAGAAGCGGTGCGTCGGTGTGCGCCCGGGATCCGAACCCGGGGCGCCAGCAGCGGAGCGCCAGCGCTTAACCGCTAAGCCATGGGGCTGGCCCAATGCATTATTTATATTAGTGGAAACAACTCAAATTCTATCAATAAAGTAATGGATAATTAAGTTATAAGGTAGAAGATAATTTAAAGATAATACTTTACTGAATTGAATATTATATTCTATCTTCAACAAACATGTATCCACAATGTTCTAGAGTGGGATGAACGTGAATATAGATAAGTTTGTCTGTTCATGTGTCAAGTTCCTAGTTTTTGGTTACCACAGATTTATGTTAAATTTTAATATCTGATAATGTCACTTCCTCTAGGTAATAGTCTTATTTTTCCAGACTTCTTGACAATTGTAACTCATCTAATTTCCTATTTGGAATTTAGAAGCATACTACATAGCACAAAAACCAACAAAATTATCTTTTGGAATGCTCATTAAATTTACATATTGCCTTGGATTTGATTCTATTTTTTTCCAGATGGCTACTAAATTGTCCCCAAATCATTTATTGAAAGTTTATATTTTTCTCAATAATTTCAGATACAACCTTTCTCATATGTAAAATTCCCGTATGTTGTTCTATTCTATTCTATCAGTTGGTCTATTAATAAGCCTGTATAATACTATTTTCATATTTTAGGTTTTTATAATATATTTTATTATATAGTTTTGTTGGTTCCACCTTATTGCTCTTCTATTTCCAAGATTTCCTGTCTATTATTTCTTGATCCTTTTTCCATATGATACTTTAGAATCCATTTGCCTGCTACCACACATATCCATAGATATTTTTACTGGGATCCTACTAAATTTACAAATAAATTAGGGAGAACTGACATCTTTTTGAAGTTGTCTTCTGTGGAGAGATAGACAAAAATCAAAATAAACAAACTAAATATATGATATATTATTTGATGATACATGCTAAATAAAGCAGGGAAGAAGGTCAGAAAGTGGGGGTGGAGGTTGCTATTTTATTTTATTTTATTATTATTATTTTTAATTGAAGCATAATTGACAGACAATATTCTCTTAGTTTCAGGTGTACATCATAGTGATTCAATATTTATGTACATTTTTGAAATGATCACGGGAGAAATGTTCGGTATTTATATAAATATTTAATTTTATAAATATGTAAATATCGAATTTATATAAACACCGATATTTATATAAATTCGATATTTATATACATTTCGAAATGATCACTCACTGATATTTTAGTAGAGACCCAAAGGAGGGGAGGGAGGGAGTCATGTTCCAGACAGGGGGAGCGGCAAGTTCAAAGGCCTTTAAGGGTTGGCCTTTGCTAGGGGCACAAACAGCTCACCCGTAGTGACAAGAGAAGAGGCAGAGCCTCCAGCTTTGCGAGCGTCTGGCCAATTTGCAGTTTGATGGGTAGATGTGGTAGTTGGCTGGTGTAGACAGACTCCTATTTTCTTAGTGAAATAGGAAGCTGTGCAGAGTAAGGATCTGGAAGGCAGTGTTAAGAGGAGAAGGGTACCGTGAGAGTGATAGCAGGCAGCATTAAGGGCCTGTTCCAGAAGAGGACTGTGAATTCAAAGTGACAACTGTCAACTTGGCTGTGCAGCTTTTCTCTAGTCACGTTCAGCCACGTGGGTAAGGGCACAGAGGTGGGAAGAGTTGGGCTTACTCAGGGTTGTTATTTAACCAAGCAGGACTCACAAAGCAAGGGAAGGGCAGGGGAACTGAGGGTGATGTGTTTGGGAATGATAATAATGACTGTGGAATTTCAGCTGGATGAGGAGGGAGGTGAGCACAGGAGGGGGTTAGAGACTAACCTTTCTTGTCAAGTGTATCCCTGGGCCTTTTAACCCAGCATATCAGAATTGTTTTGTAAAATTTACACAACTAGCCTTTTAGAGATTATCCTTCAAACTATAAATCTATGAAGAGACCACTTAATTATTTTAATTAATTAAAAGAACTTAAGGGGCCGGCCCGGTGGCCCAAGCGGTTAAGTGCGCGCGCTCCGCTGCGGCGGCCCGGGGTTCGCTGGTTCGGATCCCGGGCGCGCACCGACGCACTGCTTGGCAAGCCATGCTGTGGCGGCGTCCCATATAAAGTGGAGGAAGATGGGCACAGATGTTAGCCTAGGGCCGTCTTCCTCAGCAAAAAAAGAGGAGGATTGGCGGATGTTAGCACAGGGCTGATCCCCTCACAAAAAAAAAAAAAAAAAAAAAAAAAACTTAAATTTTTAGTACTCTTACAAACCTGAACGTTTTTATATCCCCAGAAGTTATCATATAACCAAGAATGCAGCAATGGTTAAGGTCTCTCTTATTAAACTTCAACATCAATCATAAAAGAAATTCGACCCTTGTAGCATTCAAATAATTCTTGATAATCTATGATATTAAAGACAGGCATGGAATGAATAATTGAAATGCAAAGAAAATGGGAAAATTAGGGGCTAACAATTAGGATAATTGTTCCATCAGAAGCCCAAGTCTCTTCAATTTTTGTTACACCAGAATAGCAAATCTGATTAATTACTATTTTATATTCTCTCTTCCCTTGCAAGGGATATGACAAGTAAAATGGTAGGCTACAGGACATATCCTGGGCCTTGCTGAAAACATGGCCACAATTTTTGAGCACTGGTTAATTGTCCAGAAATAGCTAAGTTGGCTTTTTTTCATTTCTAACTTAATAAAGCATCAAACCTATATTTCTTTCCTCCTCACTCACATTTCATAAAATCTCAGAGTTGAAAAGAATGTAGGTATATACCAATGCTTAACTCCTATGTGAATTTTTGACAAGCGATCCTATAGTTTCTGCTTTTGTGGTGCCAGTGATGGTGAAGTCCAATTTATTATCCAATTTATTTCACTCTGTTTGCTATTAAGTTCTCTCTCTTGTATCCCAGACCCACACTGCATAAGTTTGACTTCCCTTCCACAGTATAATCTTTCAAAAAACATTTTAAAAAACTATCATGTTTTCTACTTGATATAAACAGCTATACTTTTCCCCGCCTTCTTTTAGTCATTCTTCATATGGTCATTTCACTAGCCAAACCATTGTCTTCATATCTGCTCCAGAGTGTAATTTTCCTCCATCATGGTGACTTCCAAGACTGAATACAGTACCACAAATAAAGACTATGCAATTCAGAGCAGACCAGACCTATTGAGGCCTCTATTACACTTCCATTTGGATAACATAACATTCCGTTTGCTATTTTAAGTATCTATATCACATCACATTTGTTGCTCTTAAGCTTTTCTCCTGTGTGGTTGGTTTCTTGGGCCAAGTTTCAGTGGTTATACTTGTCGATATTAAACTCTGTTCTCAGATTAAGTCTGTCATTGCGATCTACCTTTTTTGATTCTGATTCTGTCAAATTTATTAGCCTTCTAGTTTTGCCTCATCTGAAGATTTAATCAGCATACTCTCATGTCATTATATCAAGAGCTATAAAACAGTCTGAGTGCTAAGGAGACTGTTCTTCAGGTTTAAAGCCCTGTCCCAGCTTGATATCAAACTGACTGTTTCAGTCTTTTCTGATTACTCCACTGACTACAAATCCACCCACTTTACTACATCTTGTCTACAAAAGCATCACACGATGCTGTTATTTTCCTTCTAAATGCCATGGTATTCCTTTCATAAATCACCTTCAAGTATAACTCCATGGTAGGTGTCATAACTTTAAGCCTACAGTTAAAGATCACACTTTTAGGGTTTAAGTATAGTACCACAGAGACGCTTTAGAGACTCTGGCTCAAGATAACGGACTGAGCACATACTGTTGCTTCATATCCCTCCCGAGACTCCACTGATATGATACCATGGAAACAAAAACTAATGTAAACACTGTGTTAGGGAGGATAATGATGGGATATATCAGCAGATAAGAAATTTCAAACACATTCTGGAAGACAAAGTGGGACAGACATGTACAGACGGGTGAGTTGAAGCTCAAACCACAGTTTAAAGGGGTAGCAGTGTAGTTGGGAGACCAGCATAATCTACAAATCAAAGACAGCGGGAGTGCAAAGTGGGGCAGAGAATATCAAAGTGCTGTGCTAGTCCAATCCCAACCTTCCTACCTCACCCACCAGAGGCTGCATCGCGAAATAGAAAAAAGCCTGATTCCTAAGGAAATTAAACAGTTTGAAGGCCTACATTTTCCAAGGTGAGTTCTGGGTTTGACTCATTGGCTGCTAATGACGAAGTACAGCATCCCCATTAACATGTCCCTCCAATGTATAATGACTTCTCATTTAGGGAAAGAAGCTTATCGGGAGGCAGTAGAAGGAGAAACCCATACCAACTCCACGAAATAATCCATCACATCTTTTATTCTTAAATATAAAGAAACCATCAGGGATCAACGGATGTATTAAAAAAAACGCAACATGAAAGAGCTAGACCAAGATACATAAGAAAAAATAAATCCCAGAGGAAACAGATAATTTAAGGAACAGAAGAGGGCTTAAAATAATACTAAGTCTCATGAAAATATTATATACATAAAATAAAACACTTTGAAAAAGAAACGGTACAGGAAAGGGCTACTATAAACTAATAATATGGCCGGCTCCGTGGCTTAGAGGTTAAGTGCGCGTGCTCTGATGCTGGCGGCCTGGGTTCGGATCCCAGGCACGCCCCAAGGCACCACTTCTCCGTCCAACCCGGGGCCGAGTCCCACGTACAGCAACTAGAAGGATGTGAACCTATGACATACAACTATCTACTGGGGCTTTGGGGGTAAAAAAATGAATAAATAAAATCTTTAAAAAAAAAAAATAAAAAAATAAACTAATAATATGAATGCCATACAAAAAATATTTTAGTATAAGTGAAAGATAAAGTTGAAAAAAAAAAATCCCACAATACCTCTGCAACTTTAAGGTGCGTAAGAATCACCTGGGAATCTTATTAACGAAGAGTCTAACTCAGTAGTTTTGAGGTGAGGCCTGAAGTTCTACATTTCTAACGAGCTCTGGTAAGGCCATTGGTCTGGCCATGGACACACTTTGAGTAGAAAAACCATAGATATAGAAGGAAAAAAAAGAAAACCCAAAATTATAAAACAGGAAATCCAGAAAGACAATCTAGGAGAGCCAACCTATGCAACTAATTGGAGTCTCAAGAATAGAAAATGGAGAAAATATTGTCAAAGAAACAATAGAAGAAAACTTCCAGGATTGGAAAAGGATTCAAGTCTTCAGATTAAAAGGGTTCACTGAGTGCCGAATAGAATGAATTTTAAAAAGACCCACTCCTAGGGGCTGGCCTGGCGGCATAGTGGTTAAGTTCACGCATTCTGCTTCCAGGGCCCGGGGCTTGCAGGTTTGGATCCTGGGTGCCGACCTGCGCGCCGCTTATCAAGCCAGGTTGTGGCAGGTGACCCAAATATAAAGTAGAGGAAGATGGGCACGGATGTTAGCCCAGGGCCAATCTTCCTCAGCAAAAAGAGGAGGATTGGCAACAGATGTTAGCTCAGGGCTAATCCTCCTCACAAACAACAACAAAAAACCCACTCCTAGACACATTCACATGCAGTTTCAGAACATAATATAAATAAATACAAAGATCCTAAAAACTTCCAAAGAGTTAAAATTAGGACAACTATGAAGAAATTTGGAAGAGGCAAGTATAAAGCTTCTCTCAGATGCATTGGACGCTAGCAGACAACGCTGTCAAAATTCTGAGCGTAAAAACTTGGCACTTGAATTTTTACATCCAATTGCTCTTGATCATTCCAGGTAGGGCAGAACAATGACATAACCAAGATGTAGACGCTGAAAGTTGGCTGACCCATTTCCATCCCCAACATCCTTCTCCCTTGCCTGCCTCTCCAACAGAGGCTGGTAAATCCCAACGCTTGTTTATAAGCTAGGAGTGGCCATTAGAAACAGGTCTGGTGAGTGAGAGGTAGGCAAAAGTCTGCTGAGGGTGTTTCTGGGGAATTTTTGTCCAAGTTTTGTGTATGCTCCAAAAGAATTTTTGTTTGTTGGTTGGTTGGTTATGTAGCTATTTACGTGAATTTATTAATCTGTTACTTAGAACATCTGTATCTTCACTTATTTTTAATAATGAATTAAATAATAAATTTCAATAAATTTATCAATAAATTTCTGAACAGATCTGTTAAAATCCCTACCCACGTTTGTCAAACTGTCTATCTCCTCCTGTGATTCTACCAGTTATTGCTATTTATGTCTTAAGGCATTAAAAATTGTCTTGATTATATTGTTAGTCTTAATGCTCCATTTTCCTTTCGAGTTGAACCAGTAGCCCGAGCTAGTTTGCCATCTTTTCTGGAACCAGAAGCTTGGCCTATACTGTGAGAGTCTCTTTATGGCCTAATATAGAAAATTTTATAAATATTCCAAAGATACTCAAAATTTGTTGTTGTAAGGTAATTGGTCTTTTAAATTCATTTATATACTTTTTCTCAGGTCTCTTTTATAATTTATCCCCTTGGTTATTTTTTGCCCATCACATATTGGGGAGGAAGCTCTATTAAATTCTCCCACCACTATTGCATGTGCCAGCTTTTCCAGTATTTCTAACCATTTTGCTCTGCAAATACGCAGATGCTATGCGTTCTGGTTCAACGATACTTAGTAAAACTTCATGAAAATTATAATTTATTATGAAATATACCTTTATTGGTATAAAAGTACTTATTCTTTTTTTCTTGAAGTCTACATTTTATAATATAATTTATTAAATAAATAATATAATTTAATAATATATCGATCAATTTAGAAAACAATTCTCACTTTCTGATTCCTGTTTTGAAATTACATTAATATTAACATGGGGGTAACAAATTTATCTATGCACTAGACTAATATTATTCTATATCTTTTGACTTTTAATCATTTTATGTGCTTATCAATAAATAGCATATAGTTAGAATCTTTTTTAGGCCTAATATGACTTTTTTAACATAGGAATTTCACCCAAATATACTATTAAAAGAAATGATTTACTCTATCTTCCTTTTGTATTCTGTTCTGTTCCTTATAATTTTGCAAATGAACTATTTTTTCTCTGCTCTATCTTCTCTAATGTTTTGGGAGGGAGTAGGATATAATTTGAATAACAATGAGTTCATGCTCTGGAATCAGGTAGATCTAGCTTTTAATTCTGGTTCTACAATTAATTTGCTGTATCAACTTGTGTGTGTATGTGTCACATACTCTTTAAGCTGCAGCTTCCTCATCTGTAGAAATGGGATAATAATAGTTCCTACTTCGTAAAGCAATTATGGAGACGAAGAAGAGATAATGCATGTCAACAACTTTGTACAGTACTTGGCAAATAGTTCATGATCAATTTTTTTACCAGTTATTACTGGAATATATTACTCTATTATGTTTTGAAGTTTACTTATTTGAAGTTACTCGTTGACCATTAATTTTTTTCAAAAGCAGTCTTTATACTTCTATAATGGTCAGCATTAACAGTGAGACAAAATCTTTTCAATCCCTCTCATTTTTGGCAAGCAGTTCTAGTATTAGAAGTTATTCAATTTTCTCTCCTTCCTCCTTTTTTTCTTGTTCTTATATAATCTTACATTAATTCAGATAAATTTTAAATTACTTTTAATATTAGCTAATCTCATTTTTAGAATAATCTTTAATATTTGCTTTGTTCCATAATACATTTAAGGTTTGTATTTTTGTGTATTTTAGCCTGTTTCAGTTCTCACCACTCATTATTGAGCCCTTAAGTCTGCCTTGGCTGGACATGAACAACTTGGAATCTTACTAAACTACAAGGGAAGGTAGTGACTCCAGGCTAAGATCAAAGGGGTTGGCATAGCTTTGCTGTTTCATGTGCATTCCTCTTTGACCCCAATTAATGAAGAGCAAAATTAGAAGCTTCCCTTCACCTGCCCTTTGGTATTTTTATACCCTTACCGTAGAAGATGAGAGTTCACTGGCTACAGTGCTAATTTTATTTGTGCTTTCTGGCAAAGGACTCCCAAGAAGTTCAACTGTAGATGCTATAATTTCTAACTCAACAGAACTGAAAATCTTGGGGGGACGAAAAGTTCTTGAGTCCCAACTTAGGTTCCACATAATGATTTTTATTACCCTAGTGCTGAAAAACTATTGATGTGTCCCTTCTCCATTTAATTAAAAATAAAAAATCCTAAACTGTAAAATAGATATTAGAAAACTCAGTACAGTTCTGGCGTTTCTCATGGTGACATCAATGTTTTAACAACACAAAATTTCAAAAACAATTCTCATGTATTGGTGGCCCTGTTTTCAGAGCATCTTAAATACATGCTTAGTTGGCCTATTGAGGTATCCAGCACAGGTCACATATCCCCGTTAAACCCAGTGGGCTAGAGAGGCAAAAATCAAATGCTTACAGGGGCCAGGAGGTAAAACACAGTGACTAAAGCTGTTGTGTGTAGGATCATAAAGAAGGTTGGGGACTGTCACAATGGTGAGCAGATACCCCTTCTAAGAGGAACAAGGGCTGTTTGGCTCCAGTCAATTGTTGCCAAGAATTAACACAGGCCAAATATTACCAGATCTTCTGATTTTGTAACAGAAGCCCAAAATACAAATTTTACATGAACGCATCCCATATTAATTCTGGCAACTACTTAGAAACTTTTTAGTAGTTACAAATTTTATTTATTTATTATATACACTTTGTAGGCTGATAGAATACACCAGTGAGTTAAATCCAGGCCAATGGGCACCGGTGTTTGACCTCTGTTATATACATGGCTTTAATATCTTCTGACACTGAACAGGGAAGACAATGCGGATTAGATTTTCCATCATTTGGTGGGAAGGGGTTCTCAGAAAGAGATTTAAATTGACGTAAAGAAAATGGAGAAATTTGCTAGTTCTTGCAGTCTGGAATGTGTGATACTCACAATAACTCATAACACAAATAATAGTTTGGTTTCTGACTGTGCCTCTTCTTACTAAGAGTTCCAAAGTTCTGCAGTGAAAGATATGGCATATACCAAGCACCATCCCAGAGACCAAGCCTCCAATCAGGATGTGATTAACCTTACTTCTAAATTTAATCTTTTTCAGTATTTTTATTATGTATACTGATTGATTTCTTCCTGTTCTTATAAATGTATTAACATTAAATCAGTTTCCTTGACTATTCTCTATATTTCAAGATCTGGCTACCCATCAATATGGCTTTATTCTTTTTTCCTCTCAGAGTGTCTTAAGTATATTTTGGATGGAACAAAACTGTTTTTCATCTCACTTACAGAGTAGTTTTCTAACAACTACATGGAACATTTTAATTGCAAATGCAGCAACTCCAAATAGCTAGGCAAATTAGCATAAATACAGAACTGAAAGCTGTTAGGATGGTCCTAAATTAAGTCAGGCCACAGGAAGAAAGTTTAGAGAACAAAAAAAAGATTAAACACAAACAACTTACAGAATCAGTGTTACAATTCTTCTGGCTGTTGGTGCTTACAGTTGTGTGTTCTTCCTACTTAGCACAGGGCATTTCACATAATTTGGATGTTCAATATATACTGGCTAAGTGAACGAATGAGTGAGTCGGCAAGGTCTCCTGGCTTTCACCATGCGTTTATCCTAAATGCCTCTGCTGGTTAAATATTGCTCAAAAGCTGATTTCAACACATCATTCCTCAGCTCAAATACCTACGCATTGTCTACAAAGTAAAAATTTTCTTGGCCTGCATAAAATCTTATTTTCCCTTCAATTCTCGCTGTTTCTAAAATAAGTCCTCTTGCCCCCAACATATCATTTAGCACACTTCTTAACACACATACACACACACAAACACCCTTCTTCTGCTTCTCAAACCTAATTAAATCCTCTGCATCCTGTAGGTCGCTCATTTCCTTAATGAAATACTCTTTGGGCACACCAACTTTTATGTTAATAATAATCAACACCTGGCTCTCATAAATTCAGATTTTTGGCTCTTCCCCAGACCTAATCAATAAACTCTCAGAGGAGGAGTTTGGGAATCTCCTCCAGGGGATATTTTTAATAGGAAAGTATAGGAAACTGACATATCACACTCTCTTTTGTCACGTAATCACTGAGAGATTTTTACCGTTACCTGTCTGTTTCCTCTGTATTTCTCCTCAGTACCGTAATGTCCTCCTGATGTATAAGGACTATGTTTATATTTATTCTGTTTGCAACTTCACGCCTAACATGATGCTGATAGTGGATGCTTTACAAATTCCTGCTACATACATGGATCATCCAGTTAAAAATTTTGCCTAGACAAACCTCTTTAAAAAACGTGATTTGCAACATTGGTCCCTAATAGAAGTATTTATGAAGAACAAACAGTTTCTGGTTTAAAATGCTCCTTTTTATTTGGTTAAGAAGAAGAGAAAAATATATTACACAACTTCAGTGTTAAGAGTGAAAAACGGCATGTGGGATTGTTTAGGAGTAAACTAAACAGTGCTTCCTCATCAGGGATTCTATATTTAAGCACTGTGGTTGGTCCTCCATGAATATTTAAGTGAGCCAGAAATGTGAAATGAAAAGTGAGGCCAAAGGAACTGGAGCCAAACACCTTCAATTCCATTATCAATTTTGATTTTTTAAAAAAGTTTAGTGGATTGGACATTGATTTAATACTAAAGAGTCTTCTTCAATTTGAGTTTTACCAGTAATCCACTTTATTTTGACAGTCTTTATTATTGGGTGTCTTTTAGTGAATTTGTTAATCTTCAGAATCCATATGTTCCTTGTGTAAGATAATGAGAAAATAGAAGCTACCTGTGGTTTCTTAAAATGTGAAACGAGCGAATAACTGCTATTTTCCAACTTGAAATAGAATAAATGAAGTTTTCTGTCCCACTACTCTAAATTCCGTTCATCTGATCAAAATGATAAAATACATGACCATTTAGAGTTTTATAGGAACACATCCATGACTGTCTGGTAGACAACGGGTGTATGAAAAGTTAGTTTTAGCTTCAACACATTTCCTAAAGGAAGAAGAAGACGCCATTTCTGGGTGAAGAAAACCGACCAAAGTTATTTGTTCGAAGAAACTAAAAGATAATCTAGCAAGACTTTAAAGAAGCTGAACTATGAGCTCAGCTGAGAAGGAAATGCCAAAGTTCCTGTACTATTTTTAAAGTATTTTTGCACATTTGATAACAACTTTCTTTATAAATACTTTTGTGACAGTAATGGTCCATGTCACACTAATTTGCATTCGCTATATGTGGTGCCAACTTAGAATTCTTCTCTGGTTACACTTCATGCTCCAGAAAGATGAACCCACTTGTAAGTCTCCAAGGGGATCATGCTCTCTGAACTCTTTGTGGTTCTCAAATGCTCTTTGGAATGCCTTCCCAACTAGCACACTGCAGACTCCTACTCTTCTAAGTCTAGGTTAATACATCCTCTAGGCCTCTACAATAATTTCCTTGTCTCAAGATAAACTTAAGAGCTCCCTCTGTCATGGTTCCATGGTGTCTCATGGGGTACATGTGTCCATTCAGCTCCTCGTTTCACCATGAGACTGTAAACAATTTCAGGTCTAGATTTATTTATTTATTTTTTGGTCTTACTCTTTTCAGTGCCTAGAGCGGTTGTAGTTGTCGTCAATAAATACATTGCGAATGAGTGCAAATTAGACAATCAACAGGGATCGATAAATCCTCTAGTAACTGACAGCCTCTGTAATATTTTCCCAATTAAAAAAAGAAACTTCCAAAATCATGTGAAAGTAACTTTTCCTAGGCGTGGTCTCATTATAGGATTGAAAACCAATGAGGCCAAATCTAAGGAAGTTGTTTGACAGTTTGTCTGTCGTCTTTCCAACCTTGATTTTCTGAGCACTTCCTCAGTGTGTTTGTGGGTTCCCCTTTTTAAAGCACTGTTTTCATTTCCTAATATTCTTTTCTTTTCTCTTTTCATTTTCTAATGTTCTTCTCTACAAAAAAATCAGAAAAAGTTTAGATACTATTCATTTGTGCTTGTTGCATGATGGATTATAATTTAGTAAATTTGAATGTGTTACTTTAATTATATGTAAATAATGCATTTTAATTAATTAATTTGGGGTATAAAGTTCCTTTTAATATTCAAATTAATTTTGAGACTTCTAGTTCAAAGTGATGAACTGAGCTCATGCTATTTTACTTTCCCTCCCAAATCTCTATGAAAATTTGTAATATTGAAAAAATGTGTACAATCGTCATAACAAAGGAAAGGAAAGATGGACAAGGATTTTAACTTGTTTGGGGAAGATGGAAAACAGATGAAACAATAACTAATAAAGCAGAGTAGATGACCTATTACCTAGAAACAATGTGTAGAGGGATGCTGCTGAAAAGAGAGCCAATTGGCTATGGAGCACCTTGGAGAGACTCAAAATTTGCAGACAACAGACACAGTGGATGACACTGGAAACAGAGAAATTAACGTGAGGAATAATGGATGGCTTTTTTTTTCTTCTGAAGACATTAAATAAAGTCGACAAAATCTGGAGAGTTAGGATGAAGTATTTGGGCAAAACCAGGGCAGCTTTGGCATTCTGGCATATAGGATCTACTCCCTGTCCATGCACCTTAAAGCAATGCCTGCCAGTTGACAAACTTACCAACAGATTCAGAGCTTCCAATCCGCTTTTCCAATTCTCCAGTCTTAAGTATGATGAACAAAGATCATGGAAATGAATGAGGAAGAACAAACTAGCAAGCAGAAAATTGACCTGAGAGGAAACAGATGATTCAGGGAACATAAGAGAACATAATTTTGTTTCTAATTAGTAGCCTCTTTAAAATTCTAGGTCTGTCACACAAGAGAAGGAGACCGTGAAAAATAGACAATCAGATAAGAAGAAAGAGGTTTTCCTAACAAAAATGCTATGGAATATCTGGGGGAAAAAATGTTGAGAAGAGATCTTAGGAAGTTGAGCAAAAAGAGATGGAAAATATAAGGTAAGGATCAGAGACAATCATTTCAGTGGGTCCAACAACAGGTGAGTTGTTTGCCATTGTGCAGATTGTGTAATTCACAATTTGTACAGCCATACCTGGTGGACCTGGAGAGAGAGATTAGAAACAACAGAGAAGGGGAAATGAGAATTTTCCAGAGTTGAAAGATACGCATCTTCAGATTTAAAGGGGTCATTGGAGGCCCAACAAAGTGAACACAAAAGCCAATTATTTAAATACATTATTGTGAACTTTCAGAACTTTGAGGCTAGAGAGATTATTTCCATTTCTATCCTTCAGCTAATGTATTTTGCCTCCCAAATGTAAAAGTCTAAGGATACGGATAAGAGTGTGAGGAAATGGGAACTATCATACACTATTAGTGCAAGTATAAACTGGAACAATTACTTTGAAGAGCATTTTGTCAATGCCTAGTAAAGCTAAAGATGCACACAGACTATGACTCAATTCCACTTATAGGTATATTCCCAGGAGAAACTTCTACTTTTCCTTAAAGAGACATAAACAAGAATATTCTTCACAACATTATTTATAATAGAAGAAACAGATTGTTGTGTAATAGTTAAAATGACTGTGTATCAACATGGCTAACTCTCAAAGACATAATGTGGAGGGAAAAAAAGCAGGTTGCAAAGCGATATATTCAGAAGATACCATTTACGTATATTTAAAAATCCAAAAAATATTACTGTACATCTTATGATAATGAAAGTAGAAAAACAAATTCCAGAGATTCAGAAAAGCAAAGAGGGCCAGCCCCGGGGGCCTAGTGGTTAAGTTTGGCGCACTCCACTTCAGCGGCCCTGGTTTGGTTCCTGAGTGCAGATCTATACCACTCGTCTGTCAGTCGCCATGCTGTGGTGGTGGCTCACATACAAAAAGAGGAAGATTGGTAGCAGATGTTAGCTCGGGGCGAAACTTCCTCAGCAAAAAAAAAAAAAGCAAAGGAACTCTCCAGCTCGTCTAGAAAAAACGTGAATCAGACTGGTGTAGCCTTCTCATAGCAGTACTGAATACTAGAAAATATGAGGTGATACACTAAAAATTCTGAAGCTATGTGATTTTAGAAAAAGCTTTATTGAGGTATAATTTACATACCATAAAACTCATCCATCTTAAGTGAAAAAGTCAATGATTTTTAGCAAATTTACAAAGTTGTGAAACTATCAGCACAATCCAGTTTTAGAACATTTCCATCACTCCAAAAAGATCCCTCATAACTATTTATAGTCAACTCTCAGTCCCACGCCAGCTCTAGGCAACCACTAATCAGCTTTTCTCTCTATAGATTTGCCTTTCTATCTCTATATTTTATATAAATGGAATCATACAGTATGTAGTCTTTTGCATCTAGTTTCTTTGCAACATGTACATACATATTGTACATACATACAATACAATAGGTAGTCTTTTGTATCTAGCTTCTTTCACTTAGCTTAGTGTGTTTGAGGTTTATCCATATGGTAGTCCGTATCAGGAACAAGTCCTTTTTCATGTTTACATTTAACTCTTTAAGAAACTTCCAAACTGTTTTCCAAAGTTGCTGTACCGTTTAACATTTTCACCAGCAATGTACCAGGGTTCTGGTTTTTCCACATCCTCACCAACACTTGTTATTGTGTCTTTTTTGATTATAGTCACGTGAAATAGTATCTCATTGTGGTTTTAATTGCATTTCCCTAGTGACTAATGAGGTTGGGCATCTTTCTATGTGTTTATTAGCCATTCGTATAACTTCTTTCATAAAATGTTTAATAAAATGATTGGTTCATTTTTTTATTGGGTTATTTGTCTTCTTAGTATTGAATTGTATAAAAGCATCTTTTGTATATTATGGATACTAGTCCTGTAGCCAATACACAATTTACAAATATTTTCTTTCAGCCCGTGGCTTGTCTTTTCTTTTTCTTTCTTTTTTTTTTTTATAATTTTATTTATTTATTTATTTTCCTCCAAAGCCCCAGTAGATAGTTGTATGTCATAGCTGCACATCCTTCTAGTTGCTGTATGTGGGATGCGGCCTCAGCATGGCCGGAGAAGCGGTGCGTCGGGTGCGTGCCGGGATCCGAACCTGGGCCGCCAGCAGCAGAGCGCAGGCACTTAACCACTAAGCCGTGGGGCTGGCCCTCTTTTCTTTTTCTTAAGAGTATCTTTGGAAGCACAAAAGTTTTCAATTTTGATGAAGTTCAATTTTTGAACTTTTTTCTTTTATGGATCTTGTTTTTGCTATTATATTTAAGAACGTTTGCCTAATCCAAGTCATGAAGATTTTCTCCTGTGTATTCTAGAGGTTTTATAGTTGTAGCTCTTATGTTTAAATCTTTAATCTATTTAGAGTTAATTTTTGTATATGGTGGAAGATAAGGGTCTAAATTAATCTTTTTGGACCTGCCAATTGTTCCAACACTATTTTTTAAAAAGATTGTGTTACGGGTTAGATTGTATCCTCCCAAATTCGTGTTGCAGTCCTAACTCCCAGTACCTCAGAAAGTGACTGTGTTTGAAATAGGGTCATTGTAGATGTAATTAGTTAAGATGAGGTCATACTGGAGTAGGGTGGGCCCTTGATCCAATACAATTGCTGTCCTTATAAAAAGAAGAAATTTGGACACACACGTGCACACAGGGAGAATGCCATGTGAAGTTGCAAGCAGACATTGGAGTGAAACTTCCTCAAGCCAAGGAACCCAAAGTTTGCCAGCAAATCACCAGAAGCTAGGCAAGAGGAGTGGACCAGATTATCCCTCACAGCCCTCAGAAGGAATAAATCTTTTTTTTTTTTTTGAGGAAGATTGGCCTTGAGCTAACATCTGTTGCCAATCTTCCTCCTTTTTTCCTTTTTTCTCCCCAAAGCCCCAGTAGATAGTTGTATGTCATAGTTGTACATCCTTCTAGTTGCTCTATGCGGGATGCCGCCTCAGCATGGCTTGGTGAGCAGTGCATAGGTCTGCGCCCAGGATCCAAACTGGCGAACCTTGGGCCGCTGAAGTGGAGCACGCGAACTGAACCGTCATGCCACCAGGCCAGCCCCAGAAGGAACGAATCTTGCTGACCCCTTATTCTCAGACTTCTGGTCTCCAGAATTGTGAGAAAATAAATTTCTGCCGTTGAAGCCCCTCAGTTTGTGGTATTTTGTTATGGCATCCCTAGCAAACCAATGCAGACTAGTTATATGATTTTTAACCTAAAATTCTAATCTTAGTCCAAACTATTAATCAAGGAAGAGGGCTGAGTGTTTTTTCTGACATGCGAGGACTCAGAAAATTTACTTTCAGTACACCATTTGTTAGGAAGTTACTTTAGGGTATATTATAGTAAAATGAGGGAAAAACAGGAAAGAAGAAGAAATGTGATCTAGAAAGAGCAGAGCTAGGAGAGGAAGAAAAATAAGTCCCAGGATGACAGCTATGTGGCAGGTCTGAAGGAAATCAGCCTGGATTGGAGGAGGAGTATGGAGTCTCAGGAGGGTTTGCGTAGATTTGTTTGTGCTTTTGTGGTTGGAAGAACGTAACTTTATGATATAAATGGAAGCCAAAAAACGGCAAGAAACTTGTATTAGTCTGCTATGGCGGCCATAACAACGTACTGCAGAGTGGGTGGATTGAATAACAGAAATGTATTGTCTCACAATTGTGGAGGCTAGCAGTCCAAGATCAAGTTGCCTGCAGGGTTGGTTTCTTTTGAGGGCACTCTCCTCAGCTTGTTGATGGTTTTCTTCTGCGCGTGTCTGTGTCCTAATCTCTTCTTTGTATGAAGACACCAGTCATATTGGATTAGAGCCCACCCAGATGACCTCATCTTTAACTAAATTACCTCTTTAAAGGTCCTATCTCCAAATACAGTCACATTCTGAGGTACTGAGGGTTAGGACGGCGACACATGAATTTTGGGGTGGGGGACACAATTTAGCCCATAATAAAATGGAAGGAAACAGTACTGTTCCAGTGGTCTGGTTTTTCAGCTGTCTCTCTTCCTAGCAAGAAACACTGTGGAATTTATCCTCCTCCTCCAAGTATGTCAGTGTTGGTTTACATGGTTAGGGTGGCAGGTGGTAGACAACTCTCTCCCAAGTTTCTTAGCTAGAGGCACTCCACCTCACAAGAGTAGGGATCCTCATGTTACAGCTTCTTGGGGATACAGCTCTTTTGGTTCACATCTGTACGTCTGCTGATATTCCCCATAGCATGGCAACGGCATCAATGGAACTCAGTTAGGAGAGACTAATCAGTGGATTTCAGTATTGAGGCAACAATAGGAAGGGTAAGAACCATGTAGAATGGAATGCTGTCTCTAAAGGAACAGCCACTTCTCACTTCAGACAACTTTTTCGACATGAGTATGTTGGCCCCCGTTGCTATATCTATTTTCAGTGGAAGCTGGAAATCTGGATTTTTGTGTGCTATTTCCCAAGTTCTAAATGTGATCAACAAGTTCAAATTAAAAACACCACGGAACCAATGCCTTGTGAGCCAAACCAAACATTTCTGCAGGTGGAATTTGCCCAGTTTGTCATCTTGGCGCTGACTTTACCTGGCCCTTCCCTAACATGTCATTATTGTCAATTAAACTCCACAAAGACCATCAAGAATGAAGCCACCATCTTATGGAAGCACAAAGAAGGGGCTGGTTTGGCTAAGGTCACAGAGCTGGTTAATGGGAAAGCCTGGGCTAGACGACAGGTCTTCTGACTGATCATTGCTCCTGTCTACATATTCTACCATTTTTGAGTTGACTTTTGACAAATTGACCTACACCTCTCCCTAACCTGTTCTTTTCCCCTAAATCATTCCATTTGTATCAGCATCTTCTCTTTTCATGAATTTAGGTGCTTCTGAGATTGTGTATCATCAGTCCAGTGGGCAGTCATATATGGCTTTGTAGTGGAAATGTCTTGATTTTCAACTTGATAAATCACAGAGATTTCATGAAATGTTTGGCCTCTTCAGTAACATCATTCTCACTGACAACCTTTGGGAGAAAAATAGTGATTGCTTAAGAATTGAACATTCAAATTGTTATTGTATTATTGGGCTATTAAAATGTGATTATTTAAAAAGAGAATTTCTTGATTGAAATCTAATTAAGAAAAACAAAGTCACATAAAGGAGTTAGAGTTCCTTTTTGAAACATAAAACATTTTATTTAAGTAAAACTTTAGCTCTTGCTGTGAGAACAAAATAAAGCTATTTCAAATGACACCTGGAAATTTATAGATTGTTGTAAATCTAAATTGTAAAAAGTTGTAAATCTACAACTTGCATTTATTAAGTGTAACCTGTGTTCAATCTATGCAAGTTAATTCTTTACGATTTATTATTCTTTTGTGAAAGGTAAAATAGAATTCTGCCTAATTTTAACACAAACATTAAATGATAGAAAATCAAATTATGTTCAGTAAGCCATGCCCCATGAATATCTTCGGTCAGCTTTTTTTGGAAGGTGCTTTTAAAGTTGTATCTATTATGTCAGGCTACTGATCTGCAGGAGGTTCTAGGATCATTTTAAGTCATCCCAGGCATGTACCCTCACCTCCATAGCCCTCAATTTGCCGCAGCTATGACTAGTTGAATCTTTATCTACAAGATCATCTCGCTACCTTTAGGACTAATACTGTCCTTAAGTAGGATATAAGACATATTAGACAATCTAACTGTCTAGAATCAGAAGAACCTTCCCTACTTTGCTGATGATCCAGCTTTGAACTTTTTTCCAGTTCTAATATTTAGACATTTATCTTTTCTCTGAGACATATTTCTTCTACAACACACATAGTGTGACACGTATAGAGAAAAGCATACAAATCACAAGCACTCAATCAATTATCTCAAACTGAACAGACTCAATTACCACCCCCTGGATAAGGAATAGAACATTAATAGGACCCCAGAAGCCCTCTCTGTGTTTCCCGCCAATCACTGTTGGCTCCCTTCTTCCCAGAGTTTACTAGTTTGTCTTCTAATGACTGTTTTTCAACTTTATGTACAAAAAGTCATGTAGTGTATATTCTCTCATGACTCTCTTACACTCCACATTGTGTTTGTGAGATCTAACCAAGTTGTTACATATAGCAGTAGTTCGTTCTTTTTTCATTGTTGTATAGAATTCCATTGTGGAAATACAATGTAATTTATTTACCAAACTTACTGATGATGTACATTTCCCCCCAAGATTTTGGCTTTAGTTAGTAATCCTGTTATGAACATTCTTGTATATGTCTTCTGGGGTACGTGAACATGAGTTCTGTTGGGTACATATGTAGGAGTCAAACTGTTGGGTCATAGAGTATATATAAGGTCAGCTTCAGTGGATGATGCCGTTTTCCAACAGAGTTGCACCAGTTTGTACTCACTTACAGTGTAGGAGATTTCTCGTTTGTTCTTAACATCACCAAAACTCTGATTTGCTCTCAGAAAAATAAAAAGAATATATGATCTACATTAAAGCCTAGGACATGGCCAGAGGAAGGATTTACCCAGTTTGGACGAACCCAGATCTCAAGATTGCTGAAGTGTGTGGCAATACTTTAAGTACAACTTAAACCTGAGACTGAACAAAGAACTCATAGGTTGCCAGAAAACGCTAGATGTAAGTTACCAAAGGAAATGAGAACAACAATGCCCAATGAGGATGGTTTAGGTTTGAATAAAATGCTTCATTGCTGTGTAATTGTATTATACGCTCTCTGCTCCTTACTCTGAGATTCCTCCCGTAATAACTAAAGAAAAATCGTGCCTGTCGGAGATTTACAGGTTCCAGTAGTTTACTCTTAGGGAGAAAAGCAGAAAGACATTGAAAAGTGAGAGCATCAAGAGTTTCACTTGATACTTTTCACTTTCAGAAAGAGAAGTCTCAGTTTCTGCCTCTTGCTGGTGATCACGTAGAGAATGAGGAAGTTTGAAGAAGGTACACATAGATACGGGGCAGGCAGGTGGTACAGGGCTCAGGGTTGAGGGTGGAGGAGTTGGATCTTTATTTCATCGCAGGCAATAGCCATAATCATGTGACAGCTTACTTCATTTTATTAGAAATAACCTTTGACTCAGTTCACTTACAGTCATTTGGTTTACTCCCGAAGACCACTTGGTGGGCATATGTTTGGCCAGCTATTAATAGAGCTTCATGTTGAGAGGAAAAAAAACCTATGGCCTTTGGTGTTCCTACTGAAAATGTGTTTCCAGGATCATAATAAACGGTATTTGATTTGAGACACTCTGAAACACGCTTGGTGTTAAGCCAAAGAAATCGCCGCATAAGCGCATAGTACTAAACATGTTTATTTCAGTCTGCGCAAGCTGAGTAACCAGTTTAACCGTTTTGTAGTGGAGTTATTGGAATTATGAACCACTTGAGCGCTTGTACCATGTATGTAATCCAGTCTCTGAAGTATCCAGTACAGTGCTCTGAGTATATGAGTCCTTAATAAATGCTTTTTGATTGATTGCAAGTAAAATCTTTAGCAAAATTCTATAATCCTCACTAAAACTGAGCCATATTAAATTTGGGATTGTCAGCCGAAAGAGCACTAAAAAATAACCAAGTGCTTCAAAATGTTGTCTCCTTTGTGGTTACGATAATCATTGCAAAGCAGACACAAAAAAAGAAGAGGACCTAATAATAGCTTCGAATTTCAGCATTCCAAACCTTTATAATTCCCAGAACCTAGCCTTTTTGAAATAATGTAAAAATTCCCCTATGATCCCTCCTAGTTCTAACAGCCTCTAAATTCCTGAGGGAAAAATCCTGTTTACTTTGTTTTCAGCTCTTAAAATCTGTGTCCTCTATCTTTCCGTCATCTTTGGTGGTTCAGCATTTTCCCGTCAAGCTACTTAGGTTTTATTAGCCACAGGGTGTCTTGGTGTAGTACATTCTGTTTCTTCAGAGCACTGCCAATCCTGTTGCAAAAATCAGGAAATGACTACAAAATAGTTTTGAGACTGGACAGTACTCTTTAATATGTTGAAGCTATTTTCTCTATCCCTGCAAATGAGGGTTTAACTGAATCTTACAATCGCTGGCATTCTATCAGTATGAGTTCTGGGTCACCATGGGAAACTTTGCAGCTGACCAATGTTCTTCCTCCATATCCCTTCTTCCCCGAATGTCCCTAATGTACTCTGGTAAACCTTCCACTCCTGGCTACATGGGTGTAATCTTGGAAAATAGTTACACCTAAAACCATCTCTAGATCTTAGGAGGTGCTTTGAAAATATACTTCAATTTTACGTCCTTCTGGATCTTCTCACGTCAGTTCGGTTTGACAGTTTTGAATTCTCCCATATGTGTGACATTAACTCGAATGCTGGGGATACAAAGATGAGTAGTTCCTGCTGTCAAAGAGTAACCATCTAATGCAATGGTCCCCAACCCTGGAGCATGCAACTCACTTGGGGAGCCTTCAAGTGTGTCAGTACCCAGGCAGTCACATCCATCCAGAATCTTTTAAACTAGGTCTTGGGTGGAGGCTGGGCATCAGTATTTTTTAAAAGGTCCTCAGGTGATTCTAATATACAGTGAAGAATAACTGGTCTAACAGGTAAGTTAATAAAAGTTAACGTTTCTTGAGGACTACTTTATGCCAGGCACTATGCTTTTCTCATATTTTGTATTACAGTCCTGCACCTCATAATGACGTTTCTGTCAACAACTGATAGCATATACGATGGTTGTCCCACAAGATTAGTACCACATAGCCTAGGTGTGTAGTAGGCTATACCATCTAGGTATGTGTAAGTACACTCTATGATGTTCACACAACGATGAAATCCCCTAATGATGCATTTCTCAGAACATGTCCCTGTTGTTAAATGATGCATAACCATATTTAATCCTTCCAGTAACCTAATAAGGTAGATGCATTGTTACCTCCTTTTTATGGATGAGGAAACAAGTGGGTAAGGTTTACTGACATATCTAAGGCCACACAGTTAGTATGTGGGAGAAGCAAGAATCAACACTAGAGTCTGCTCTGGTGCTCATGTTCCTCACCACTATCTACACTGCCTCAACTTACCTGCCTGACAATGATTTAATCCGAGAAGCTCTTTAGTGATGGCAGTTTGAAAAAAGTACTGGGGGAAGAGAGTTCAGAGCTGTGGATTATGACCATGGTTTAGGAGGCTGGAGAATATTTAGCAGTGGAGGAACTATTTGAATTTAGCCTTAAGTGATGAATAGGATTTACAGGCAGAGAGGACAGTTTGTTACTAGGTAAGGGCCTGCTGCCCCAGGCACAAAGAAGCCAATACTATGGCACGGGCTTTTGAGAAAAGAAAAGGCTTCATTGCGAGGTTGACCAGCAAGTAGACAGGAGGCAAAGCTCTCAAATCTGTCTCCTTGATCCAAGGTTTAGGGTGAAAATTAAGGAGTTAGGAGCTGGTAAGCTGCATCTGGGCCCGTGTAAGCTGATTGGCTAGTTTCAAATCAGTCCATATATGGTAATCAGGCTACTGGAAGCCAGATTTTCCTTATTGAAGGACTTCTTGCTTCCTAAAGGGCTCAGGTGGCAACATTTCTGAAGATTCTTGGTTCCAGGGTCATCGTGGGGCTACAGGTTCCCACCCGGCACATGCTTAGTGCTGTCTCTGTTATTGAGCAAGGTTTGATTAATCAACAACCCGTTTTAAGGAAGCAAAACTAGTTTAAGCTGGTCAATATTTTATGTGCTGTTTCAAGTTCAAACAGAAGAGATGTCTTCTGCAAAGGCACTCAAAAGATGTACATGGAATATTCTAGAAATGTGTTCTGTCTTTTGGGTTGAATTCTCCAATCCCTTTAACCTTTTTTTTTCCCCCAAAGCCCCAGTAGATAGTTGCATGTCATAGCTGTACATCCCTCTAGTTGCCGTATGTGGGACACGGCCTCAGCATGGCCAGAGAAGTGGTGCGTCGGTGCACGCCCAGGACCCGAACCCGGGCCGCCAGCCGCGGAGCACGCACACTTAACCGCTAAGCCATGGGGCCGGTCCCCTTTAACCTTTTATCTATGAACAATCTACTCTCAGTATCCCAGCCTTCCTAAAACAGTATACTTTTCCTCAGTGCTTTCGACTCTCTCATTTTATATCTCGAGATATATCTATCTTTATAGATGTATCTTTAAACATTTTAAACTAAAATGAGTAGAAGTACAATAGAAGCCCTTGTTGGTTGTCTTGCTTGTGTCATTCGAACACTTTGTTGTTTTCAGCTCTTAGTTCTTCTAAGCAAGTACCACCTCTCGACACTCTTTACAGTGTTGATAAAGTGGGGTAGGTTTTTACCCCAGGTAAAAGAGAGTCTTTATAACTGGAACTATAAGTTTTAATTATTTCAGCTAAGTCATTATAACAAAATAGATGTTAATGTTTCTGTCCGTACTCCTCCTTTTTGGATAGCCTTTTGCTCACGGAATGTCATATTTATGATATGAGCAGTAAATAGAATAGGATGATACACACCAGACTCTGAGGGTTGTTGACAAGAGACCTCCATGAATGTCTCATATGGGCTGCATATGCACATGAAATGATAAACTGAGAGCTTTCCAGGTAAATCAAGCAAAGTCTCAGAGGTAAGGTGTGGGTAGGGCTGCTGTAGGTATGCTGATGGCATAGGAACTAGAACTCTGAAGTAAGCAATTGATGCAGCAATACATTCCTTATAAGGTAATAAGGTGGATCATTGGGGGCTGACATGGCCTCCAAGGCCTAACATGGTACAAAAGGCCATAACCCTGTGTTCTGTGTTCTTGCAACATAGCTAAATCCTCATTTAACCTGGGCTGCATGGGCCACCTCTGTTGATCAACAGATTTGGTGCTATGGGCTGAATTGTCCCCCACCACCCCAATTCATATGTTGAAGCCTAAACCCCCAAAGTGATGGTATTTGGAGATAGGGCCTTTGGGAGGTAATTAGGTTTAGACGAGGTCATGAGGGTGGGTCCCTTTTCATGGAATTAGTGCCCTTGTCAGAAGAGACACCAGAGAGCTTGCTTCCTTTCTCTTTGCGTGTAAGAACATGTTGAGAAGGCAGCTGTCTGCAAACCTGTAAGAGAGTCCTCATCAGGGAGCCCAACTGGCCAGTGTCTTGATCCTGGACTTCCCAGCTTCCAGAACTGTGAGAAATAAATTCCTGTTGTTTAAGGCCCCCAGCTATGGTATTTGGTTGTGGCAACCTGGGCAGACTAAGACACTCGGAAGCGCCTTGTTGAGGGACAGTGGAACACTGGCAGCCATGTGCACTCACCTCTATCCCTCATCTTGGGTGTAGTATGGTTTTTGGTGAAAGCCGTTGAGACAACAACCTCAAACCCTGTCTGAGTTGTCATTCCTGTTGACTAACCCTCTTATTTTTCCCTTGGTTGCCTTGTTATTTCAAGCAGGACATCTTATTTCATTTTGCTTTCCCAGAAGATAAGTGAGTTGTGTGTGAGTTTTTGGTAGACTATCTTGACAACCAAATAGTGTTATATTTTAAATTTTTTTAAAATAATAAACTTAGCATGACCTGCCTTGACAGAAGTGAGATGCTTATGTCAGTAAAGTGTAGTCATTTAGCTAAAGAATCAACCTCAGAATCTGTGAGATTCTAGTGACATCTGCTGGACACATCGAATGGTAGCCATCATTTGTTAGCTAACTGCCCTCTTAACGCTGTAACAAGACAAACCAGACCCCACAGTTAGGAGACTGACCTCTAGCGAACAAGCCTCGGAAATGTTCTGTTTGATTTTATAAAGGCTCAGAATGCATTTAGACAATTTAAAATTAGGGTGAGGAAAGATAAGAGTCAATGATGTTCAATTCTTTTCCCTCTGAGGAGAAGTCTCCTAGATGTAATAGAATTAGATTTTGATGATTATAGCCTGTTCTATGGATTTGTCATTTTGCATTCATGTCTTGTTTTATACTGAAGTTATATAAATTATACTGAAATATATAAAATTATACTATATAATTTAGTAGTTCAGAGCATAAGCTCTGGAGTCAGAGCCAGGATTAAAACACAGGCTTTGCCATTTACTAAATTTTTGACCTGAGCCGGTTATTTAGCTTTCCTGTGCCTCAGTTTCCTTGGCTTAACATGGGGATAATTGTCCCTACATCATAGGGATTAGAACAGTGCCTGACACAAAGTAAAACATTCAACAACGGTTAGCTATTTTTATTAAAAGAAAATAAATAAAATCCCCGTAGTTTCTAACATTTTGGGATAAGATTAGTCTCTTGGCTATCTTTTTCTTGGGAGTAAGCTGAGGACAAATGAGTCATCCCAAGGATGGGAGAGAGATTCTACAAAAGGGAGGATACAAATTTATGCTCATGGCCTCATATAACCTGGGCGGAGAATCCATGGAGACAAAGATATTCTAGCGGTGTGAATGGGGGTGGTTGTGGCTATCACAGGAAGTCCAATATGTGGGGAGCAGACACGTGGTAAAGAGGATGGCATTGGATTAATGACGTGGGTTGGTGGAAAGAGGTAGGAAGCTCCGTGATAAAATGCCATGTAGTCATTGGATATTGGATAAGGCTGAGGAGACCTACAGGTGGCCCTGCTCAGCTTGGTCCTCAGATTAGGCACATGCTCTGCAGGTCCTCACATATCATCATTGTCCTTCCCGAGGAGCCAGCAAGAATTACATATAAAGACCAAAAAAACAATAGAAAAAATTAATAAAACCAAGAGCTGGTTCTTTGAAAAGATCAACAAAATTGACAAACCTTTAGCTAGACTCACCAAGAAAAAAAGAGAGAAGGCACAAATAAGTAAAATCAGAAATGAAAGAGGAGAGGTTACAACAGACACCTCAGAAATACAAAAGATTATAAGAGAATACTATGAAAAGCTATATGCCAACCAATTCGACAATCTGGAAGAAATGGATAAATTCTTAGAATCATACAACCTTCCAAAACTGGATCAAGAAGAAGTAGAGAATTTGAATAGACCAATCACCAGTAAGGAGATCGAAACAGTAATCGCAAACCTCCCCAAAAATAAAAGTCCAGGACCAGACAGCTTCCCTGGTGAATTCTACCAAACATTCAAAGAAGACTTAATACCTATCCTTCTCAAACTCTTCCAAAAAATTGAGGAGTGGGGGAAGCTCCCTAACTCATTCTACGAAGCTGACATTATCCTGATACCAAAACCAGACAAGGACAACACAAAAAAAGAAAATTACAGGCCAATATCACTGATGAACATCGATGCAAAAATCCTCAATAAAATACTAGCAAATCTCATACAACAATACGTTAAAAAGATTATACACCATGATCAAGTGGGATTTATTCCAGGGATGCAGGGATGGTTTAACATTCGCAAATCAATCAACGTAATACACCACATTAATAAAATGAAGAATAAAAATCACATGATCGTCTCAATAGATGCAGAGAAAGCATTTGACAAGATACAGCATCCATTTATGATAAAAACTCTGAATAAAATGGGTATAGAAGGAAAGTACCTCAACATAATAAAGACCATATATGAGAAACCCACAGCTAATATCATCCTCAATGGTGAAAAACTGAAAGCCATCCCTCTAAGAACAGGAACCAGACAAGGATGCCCACTGTCACCACTCCTATTTAACATAGTACTGGAAGTCCTAGCCAGAGCAATCAGGCAAGAGAAAGAAATAAAAGGCATCCAAATTGGAAAGGAAGAAGTGAAACTGTCACTATTTGCAGATGACATGATTTTATATATAGAAAACCCTAAAGAATCCACCAGAAAACTTAGAAGTAATAAACGAATATGGTAAAGTGGCAGGATACAAAATCAACATACAAAAATCAGTTGCATTTCTGTACACTAACAACGAAGTAGCAGAAAGAGAAATTAAGAATACCATCCCATTTACAATTGCAACAAAAAGAATAAAATACCTAGGAATAAACTTAACCAAAGAGGTGAAAGATCTGTACACCGAAAACTATAAAACATTTCTGAAAGAAACTGAAGAAGACACAAAGAAATGGAAAGATATTCCGTGCTCTTGGATTGGAAGAATTAACATAGTTAAGATGTCCATACTTCCTAAAGCCATCTATAGATTCAATGCAATCCCCATCAAAGTTCCAACAACATTTTTCACAGAAATAGAACAAAGAATCCTAAAATTTATATGGAACAACAAAAGACCCCGAACAGCTAAAGGAATCCTGAGAAAAAAGAACAAAGCTGGAGGTATCACATTCCCTGATTTCAAAATATACTACAAAGCTGTAGTAACCAAAACAGCATGGTACTGGCACAAAAACAGACACACAGATCAATGGAATAGAATCGAAAGCCCAGAAATAAACCCACACATCTATGGACAGCTAATCTTTGACAAAGGAAGCTAATCTTTGACAAAGGAGCCAAGAACATACAATGGGGAAAAGAAAGTCTCTTCAACAAATGGTGTTGGGAAAACTGGATAGCCATATGCAAAAAAAATGAAAGTAGACCCTTACCGTACACCATACACAAAAATTAACTCCAAATGGATTAAAGACTTGAATGTAAGACCTGAAACTGTGAAACTTCTAGAAGAAAACATAGGCAGTACGCTCTTCCACATCAGTCTTAGCAACATCTTCTCAAACACCACGTCTGACCGGGCAAGAGAAACAATAGAAAAAATAAACAAATGGGACTACATCAAACTAAAAAGCTTCTGCACAGCAAAGGAAACCATCAACAAAACGAAAAGACAACCTAACAATTGGGAGAAGATATTTGCAAACCATACTTCTGATAAGGGCTTAATCTCCAAAATATATAAAGAACTCATGCATCTTACCAACAAAAAAACTACCAACCCAATTAAAAAATGGGCAAAGGACCTGAACAGACATTTCTCCAAAGAAGATATACAGATGGCCAACAGACACATGAAAAGATGTTCAAAATCATTAACTATCAGGGAAATGCAAATCAAAACTACAATGAGATATCACCTGACGCCCGTCAGAATGGCTATAATTAACAAGACAGGAAACAACATGTGTTGGAGAGGATGTGGAGAGAAGGGAACTCTCATACACTGCTGGTGGGAGTGCAAACTGGTGCAGCCACTATGGAAAACAGTATGGAGATTCCTCAAAAAATCAAGGATAGAACTACCATATGATCCAGCCATCCCACTGCTGGGTATTTATCCAAAGAACTTGAAAACACCAATTTGTAAAGGTACATACACCCATGTGTTCATTGCAGCGTTATTCACAATAGCCAAGACTTGGAAGCAACCTAAGTGCCCATCAAGGGACGAATGGATAAAGAAGCTGTGGTATATATACACAATGGAATACTACTCAGCCATAAGAAACGATGAAATCCAGCCATTTGTGACAACATGGATGGACATTGAGGGTATAATGCAAAGTGAAATAAGTCAGAGGGAGAAGGTCAAATACCGCATGATTTCCTTCATTAAGTAGTAGATAATAACAACAATAAACAAACACATAGGGACAGAGATTGGATTGGTGGTTACCAGAGGGGAAGGGGGGAGGGAGGAGTGTGAAAGGGATAATTCGGTACATGTGTGTGGTGATGGGTTGTAATTAGTATTTTGGTGGTGAACATGATGTAATCTATGCAGAAATAGAAGTACAATGATGTACACCTGAAATTTTTACAATGTTATAAACCAATGTTACTGCAATAAACAAAAAATTAAAAAAAAAAAAAAAGAATTACATATAAAGTACATACAAAGAACAAGATCTCGGGCAAGCCCTGCACCTGTACAGTGTATCTGTAGACACAGAAGCTGGCCACAGCTCCACGAACCCTTGCATAATTAACATTTATGCAGAGCTGGGGGTGCTGCTGCTGCGGCCTTGGTGTAGTAAGGAGTCAGTTGCCTCTGTTCTCTGACAGAAGTACATGTTCTAGCCAGAGAAGTCGAATCAGAGTGGGATTTTGTGGATGGATTTTTTAATTGCTTTTGATGTTTTAGTTTCTTATCAAGGTAATACAGGCAAAAATTAGAAAACTAAAATACTATAGATGAATAAAAACTATGGTCTTTCTTATGCTGTGCTTAAAGACAACCACTTTGAACTCTTTTAGCTTTTTTATTTCCTTAGTTACCTTCACAGGTCTAAATAAGGCACTAAAATTACTATTTGTAAATGTCTCAATTTATGAAAATATTTACTGACTTTCTGCTCTGATATGTGAGGTTTTGGCTCACTATTTTAGTGTCTCTCTTGTAGTGAGTACAGACTGGCAGTGTTATTTGTCCTGCAAGCTGTTTGAAAAAAAAAATGGAGCTAAAATGTAAAGAATCAAGTATAAACATAACAATGTAGATTTTCCAGCTTCTCCTGAAAAACCATCAAGTATTCAAAACTGGGTTCGCCTTCTTGTATGGAAACTGTTGACCTGAGCTGAGTAGTGACTGTCAGTCATTCAGATTTACAGTTTTCCCCAGTCTCCACCACTCCATATCACTCTTCAGTACTGAGGCTGAGTCATTGCCATTTATCATCATCTGTCTCTTTTTTTTCTTATAGCAGTAAAATATTTCCCCATATCCATGTGGGAAAATCAAAAATTGGCAAAGCAGGTCAAATAATCTTTCTTATATCATACCCGGTTTACTCATTTACTTTAGCTGTCTTCCCTTGAATGCACTTGCATTTGTGATCGTTGATCACTCCATTTGCTGTCCTTATAACTATAAACAATGTGCTAGAAACAGTATGTGAAAATAAGATGCTTCTTCTTTTATTTTTTTCTAAATTATTATTATTATTTTTTTGCAGGCTAAAATTCGCCCTAAGCTAACATCTATTTTCAATATTCCTCCTTTTTTCTTTGTATTTACCCCTCAAAGCCTCAGTACATAGTTGTGTGTAGTTGCAAGTTCTTTTGGTTTTTCTCTGTGAGCTGCCGCCACAGCATGGCTACTGACAGACGAGTGGTGTGGTTCCACACCCAGGTACCAAACTTTAACTGCTGGGCCACCAGAGCTGGCTCTAAAATAGGATGTTTCTTGTTTTCATTTTGACTGAAGTGCTAATAGGATATATACCGTAATGGATGTGAAACAAACTCCTGTATGCAGAATTACAAAAGAAATGGTCAAGAACTGGTTTATTGACTCTTGAGCTCCTCCTTACCCACTATTACTTCAAGAATATAAAAATGTTGAAGTGGAGAGGGAGAGAGAGCATTTTGTGAGCAATTCTTCTTTGGAGGAGGTTCTGCTGCAAGTCTCATCCACACGTCCCACCAAGGGGTTGGGGCAGAGATTGCCTGCCTCATACTCAAAACTAGTATGAGGGGGCTTTACCTGGACCAAATGGGGTGTCCAATACATACCCCTGGGATTTGGGACACAGAATGGACCAGCGTCTAATTCCCGTTGTAGGAAATCTGGAGGACAAAAAAGTTAGATTATTGGCCAGTGGGCATCTTAGATGATGGAATACAAAGCAATTGTGTTATGATTGGGGAGTGGCTGCACTCCTCCTGTCCAATGGCCAGACAAAAGAGTCATGAGTATTTCCAAGGGACCAGATGGACCACATGGGAGACTGTGGAATGCTCTGGAGCCATTTAAAGTCCTGCCTAAGAGGACAAACTGGGAGAGGTGATGGGATGCTAATAGCCAGCATCCTTGTTAATTGGATTGCTAGAGAACCAAGGGTTGAGAGGAGAAAGGCCAACTGTGAGTGATGCACCACCCACGTCACAGGTGCTTCAGCCAGAGCGACCCAGCAGGTAAGCCTCTGCAGGTGCCCCTGAAAGAAAGAGGCAGTTTAGACGTCTGCCAGGCTAGAGAATGTGAAGCTAACTTACAATATTATCAGCTCAGGTAAGCAATCTCCCTGGCCCCTCTCCCCTCTCCCTGTGCTCCAACCCTGGGGAGCAAGAAGCCCCAGCTTCAAGAGGAAGCACAGCCAGGAAAAGACTACGCATCCCCTTCCTCCTGCAGCACTCAGCCCACAGGGGGACTGGCAAGTGGAGAGAGGATCTGATGTTAAATCAATTCAAATTTTTGATTTGTTGAGGACTGGATGTTAATTTCTGATTTAAGACTTTCGCGATTTAAAGTAACAGGAGTATGTCTATTACCTGGCAGTGAGCAGAAATGTCATGGGCTCGGTCCAAGATTTCATCCAGAGGCAAGGGAAGGTAAAGATCTGAATACATTTGCAAGGAGCAATGGAAAACTGAGGCAAAGCTGCATTTTGATCACATCCCATGAGTTGTACTGGCTTAGCATGTTGGCAAATTGCTTATAACTTTATTTCTAGAACCATCACAGACCACTTCATAAGATAAGGCTATTAGCACCTTTATCCTTCCCTTCAATACTCCTCTTTTCCTCCTGACTGCTGCCATCTGCGTTCTACTCCTGAAATGCCAATCTTAAAAACATAACTTCTAGGAGCCAGCCCGGTGGCGTAGTGATTAAGTTCAGATGCTCTGCTTTGGTGGCCTGGGGTTTGCAGGTTTGAATCCCGGGCGCAGACCTATGCACTGCTTATCAAGCCATGCTGTGGCGACATCTCATGTAGAGGGAGACGGTAGAGGAAGATGGACACAGATGTTAGCCCAGGGCCAAACCTCCTCATCAAAAAGAGGAGGATTGGCAACAGATGTTAGCTCAGGGCTAATCTTCCTCACACACACACACAAAAGAAACATAGCTTCTATAACCATTACTATGTCTTCAATGTTTTATCTATTGCTGTAATAAACAGATTTCTGATTTCAGCTAGAAGGGTATATCTTCTAGTATACCAAGGCTCCCATCAAGAAAATCTAGAAAATCCCAATACCAAAAACGTGTTTGAAGGCGTCTGAGGTAGTATGGACTTGAGGGATCAATGTATTGGAGAGACGGGCATGTCATTGGGATGAGCCCCACTTTCTGCACACAGTTCGATCCCTCAGGGCATTTGCAGTTCTTGGCATGGGAACAGAGGCTGCGAAGTTGGGTAGAAGGTGAATGCTAAGAAGTATCGAAACCAGCAGAGCTTTCAGCAATCTCACAGGGCTGAGGAGATGAACATTGGAGTTTAGGGGCTGCCGAGACAGCCAAGACTTGAGTGGATAAAATCCTTGAAAGGGAAAGGGAGGGCAGAGATGTCAGCCCAAAACTTGGCCTGAGTTTTTACCTTGGGACATTTACTGATTCTTAAGCTGAACAAGGTGAGAGGTGGATACATTGAGCTGAAAATGGTTGAAAAGCCAAGTGGGAGTTTTTGGCAGCCTCACACCAGATGAGGAGATAAAAATTGGAACCGTGGAGGTGGTGCTCTAGTAAACACCCCAGGCTTTGTTGGAAGGCTAGAACCCAGGAGTGGTGCAACTTTGAGGAAGGTCAAACCTTAAAAAGACTGCAAGGGAGCCTCAAATCTACATGCACGGAGTGTATTGAGGTGATCTACACCCACGTCTGCTGCCTGCCAGAGAATAAGGTAAATCCTCTCTGATGGAAGATAACATCATCCAGGCCCTCTGCAATTTTTCTTTTCTTTTTTTTTTTTAAAGATTTTATTTATTTATCCCCCCCTCCCCAAGCCCCAGTAGATAGTTGTATGTCATAGCTGCACATCCTTCTAGTTGCTGTATGTGGGACGTGGCCTCAGCGTGGCCAGAGAAGTGGTGCGTCGGTGCGCGCCCGGGTCCGAACCCGGGCCGCCAGCAGCGGAGTGTGAGCACTTAACCACTAAGCCACGGGGCCGGCCCTGCAATTTTTCATATACAATGCCCAGCATTCAATAAAAAGTTACTGCTTATGTCGAGAAACAGGACTAAGAGAGAGAATAGATCTGCCAATGACTCAAATGTCAGAATTATTGGACATAGACTTTAAACCAATTATTCTGATTTTCCGTGTTTTCATGAACTAATTTTGGTAAGGTTTATTTTGCTGGAATTTTCCCCAAATTCCCAACTTTATTGGTATAAAATTGTTCATAATATCCTCTTATTAGGTTTTTTTTTTGTGTGTGTGTGTATGTGTGTGTGTGAGGAAGACTAGCCCTGAGCTAACATCTGTTGCCAATCCTCCTCTTTTTGCTGAGGAAGACCGGCGCTGGGCTAACATCTGTGCCCATCTTCCTTCACTTTATATGGGACGCCACCACAGCATGGCCTGACAAGCGGTGCAACAGTGCGCACCCGGGATCCGAACCTCAGGCCGCCACAGCGGAGATGGCGCACTTAACCGTTATGCCACCAGGCCAGCCCCTATTCCGTGTTTAATGTGGGTGGAGTCTGTAGCTACGTCCTTTCATTCTTTGAGCTGATCATTATGCCTTCTTTCCTTTTTCCTTGATCAGTTTCGCCAACTATTTCAATTTTCTTAATCTTTCCAAAAACCAACTTTTTGGTTCTCTTCATTTTCTTTACTATCTATTATGTATTCAGTTTTTGTCTTTATTATTAGCTTTTTTAGATTTATTTCCTGTTCTTTTTCCACTTTTGAGACGAGTGCTCATGGCTTTTCAACTTAATTCCTTTCTAATATATAAAGATCATAAACATCACTTTAAATAATAAAAAATTTTGATATAAATTTTGATATGTTTTATTATCATACAGTTAAAAATGTTTTTTAATTTCCTTTATAATATCTTCTTTGAGTCATGGGTTATTTTGAAGCATATTTCTTAATTTTTGAATAGATGGTAATCTTTTACATATGGTTTGTTATTAATTTCCATCTTAATTTCATTGTGGTCAGAGAATATGATCTGTATGATTTCAATCTTTTGAAATATATTGGGACTTGCTTTAGGGCCAGAAATAGGATCCATCTCTTTAATAAATATGTTGTATATGCCGGATGATTTATTGATTAGACCCACACATACATACAGCATTATCCCTTGTAGTGGGTTTCATTGACTTAGTGAGTTTCATCGATAGGCTTTGCTGTGAAGAACTTGTAAGTCTTGGAAGCATTGTGCAACTCCTCTGTGACTTTGCTTCCTTGTCAGCACAGTGTGGTGGTCTAGCTCCATAATCTCCAATCACCCTTTCAGACTCTATAATGGACTATATTGTTCTAATTTTTCATGAACCTATTTGTACCCAGAAGGCAAAAGAGTGACTAAAAATTAGTAAATCTACCAATGTTTATAGCAGACTATTCACAATAGCCAAAAATGTGGAAACAATCCAATTGTCCATTGGTGGATGAATGGATAAACAAAATATGCTACATGCATACAATGGAATATTATTCTCCCTCTGAAAGGAAGGAAATTCTGACGCATGCTACAACATGGATGAACCTTGAGGACATTATTAAGTGAAATAAGCCAAACACAAAAGAACAAACAAATACTATATGATTCCACTTACATGAAGTACCTAGAGTAGTTAAATTCATGGAGACAGACAGTAGAGGGGTAGTTGCTGGGGGCTATAGGAGGGAAAATGGGGAGTTAACGAGTATGGAGTTTCAGTTGGGGAAGATAAAAAAGTTCTGGAGATGGATGGTGGTGATGGTTGCATAACAATGTAAATGTCCTTAATACTACTGAACAGCACTAAAAATGATTAAAATGGTAAATTTTATGTTATGTATATTTTACTACAATAAAAAAAGAAGAGGGAATATTTAAGTGAAGGACTGGATAATTAGGAGTGGAAAAAAATAAAAATTAGTGATAAGGCTTTTAATAGAGAGTAAATGAATATAGTACTATAACATGTATATTTTCGACATACTTCCGTGATCTAGATTTTTCACATCCAACAATCCTAATACCTTATTAAATACACTATCATGAGGAGGTAGTGGTCACGGAGAAGGTTTTGGGGGTCAAGAAAGCTTCCTCAAAATGCAAATCAAAACAACACTAAGATATCACTTCACACCCATTAGAGTGGCTATAATCACCAAGACAAAAAACAACAAATGTTGGAGAGGATGTGGAGAAACAGGAACCCTCATACACAGCTGGTGGGAATGCAAACTGGTGCAGCCTCTATGGAAAAAAGGTATGGAGATTCCTCAAAGAATTAAAAATAGAGATGCCCTATGATCCAGCCATCCCACTACTGGGAATCTATCCAACGAACCTGAAATCAACAATCCAAAGAGGCTTATGCATCCCTACGTTCATTGCAACATTATTCACCATAGCCAAGAAGTGGAAGCAACCTAAGTGTCCCTCGACTGATGATTGGATCAAGAAGATGTGGTATATATATACAATGGAATACTACTCAGCCATAAAAAAAGACAAAATCGTCCCATTTGCAACAACATGAATGGGCCTGGAGGGTATTATGTTAAGCGAAATAAGCCAGAAAGAGAAAGACAAACACTATGATCTCACTCATATGTGGCATATAAACCAACACATGGACAGAGAAAACTGTATTGTGGTTACCAGGGGCAATGGGGGTGGGGGGTGGGCACAAGGGGTGAAGGGAGACGTACTTATGGTGATGGACAAACAAAAATGTACAACCCAAAATTTCATAATGTTATAAACTATTAAAACATCAATAAAAAAATAAAACTTAAAAAGAAAAAAAAAAGAAAGCTTCCTCAAATCACCCTGCTACATGGGGGAGGGAGGCTAACAATTAAGGGAAACCTACCCCCTTCCCCAGGAACTCTATCTTGAGAGGAGGTTGTTAACAATCCCTATTCATGGATGAGGCCAGCAGAGGTTGGTGTTGCTCAAGGGCACATGACATATAAGGTCTGAAAGGGAAAGACATACTCTACTTTAGTTTTTATTTTTAGTGTTTGGCATATGGAAGGTGCTTGGTGAATAATTATTAAGTGAATAAAGAAATACAATATGAACCCAGATGAATCTAACTTCAAATTCCGTGCTCCTTCGAGAATCTACACTGTCATTGTTAGGTGCCATACCACTGAATTTGGGGCTGGACATTTGCCTCTATACTGAGTTAGAATTCTTTTTTTTTTTCAATTTTTATTGAGGTCACATTGGTTTATAACATTGTGTGAATTTCAGGTGTACATCACTATATTTCGGCTTTTGTATAGACTGCATCGTGTTCACCACCAGAAGTCTGGTTTCTGTCTGTCATTGTACACACGTGCCTTTTTACCCCTTTTGCGCTCCCCCCACCACCTTCTACTCCAGTAACCACTAATCTGTTCTCCGTATCCATGTGTTTGCTTGTTTGCCTTCCACATGTAAGTGAAATTATCCGGTATTTGTTTTTCTCTATCTGACTTATTTTGCTTAGCATAATACCCTCAAGGTCCATCCATGTTGTTGCAAATGGCATGATTTCATCTTTTTTTATGGCTGAGTAGTGTTCCATGGTATGTGTATATACCACATCTTTATCTATTCGTCAGTTGATAGGCACTTGGGTTGCTTCCACGTCTTGCTTGCTGTGGGTGTGTAGACGTGTACATATCTTCAAATTAGTGTTTTCACGTTCTTTGGATAAATACCCAGAAGTGGAATAGCTGGATCAGATAGTGTTTCTATTTTTAATTTTTTGAGGAATCTCCATCCTCTTTTCCATAGTAGCTGCACCAGTTTGCACTCCCACCAGCAGTGTATGAGGGTTCCCTTTCTGAGTTGGAATTCTTTGTGCCAAGTCCTGGTTGAAGCCTCACAGAGAGACTCTTAGGTTATCTTAGATTTCATTCTCTGAGAGAACCAGAATGCCAACAAGACCCGAGGACTTCTAATTTTCTGTATTTCTCACTCCATTTCCTCTTATTTTACCCCTTCCTTTTTTTGATGAGAATTTTGTTCTAATTCCAACCTTTTGGGAGCAAAAATCACTTAATCTGTGAAACATCAAATCTTTTGGGAAATAGCTGGGTGATTAATGCCGCCTCTCCTCTCCACCTCCTGCCCCCCATGCAGCAAATAACTGAAGGTGTAGGAGTTTGGGAGCAAGTTTAGGCCACGAATATGTTGTTTTAGAAATTTAGGTTTGGTGTCTCTCTTATTTTGGATTTTTTCACAGCTGAAATGAAAGGCACACTGTTTCTTTAGGTCTTAAATCCTTTCGAAGTATAATGAAATGATCACTTTAATATTCCTGTGAACAATGCCCTCATTTAAAAACCACTTGGATTTTATACCACATACAGCATATTTCCAAAATTTCATTTTCTTTTTTGGTAAGTTTATTAGCAAGTTCTCTCTCTCTCTTCTCTTTCTCTCTCTCTCTTTTTTTTCTATTGACCCTTGCCAAATCCCTACTTTCATTCTTATCTCTTATAAAAGTTCATTTAAATCTAATCTGAATGAATTAAAAAATGTATCTGCAAAGAAGAAAAACTAATTTTAGGAAAAGTTTAAACCATAAAACAACAATTTCATTGTATTCAAGTATTCAATCCATATATATTTTATGTGCATATATATGTATGTTCCATAAATAATTATTAACATTAGTCATAGGTCAGAAGCCTGAGTGATACAAGCTAAACCATCCTTTTATTATACTATCTCTGTGAAGGGTCATCCTTTTCTTTTAAACAAGAACCCCAGCTCCTTTTCTTCTAAATACTGCCAATAATATCTCACTCTGGCATTTGCAGTATCGCTCCTGAGGTCACCTCATGCTGCTGCACAGGTTGTGCACTGAACAACCCTAGAAGAGACCTTTTACTTAAAATATAATGTGAATGGTCCCCTCCTGCAATTGAGCGGGTACAATCTATATGAACATGTGCAGTGGTCCTGTTATTCTGTTCTCCCCTCCCTCTTTCCTAAAAGGTACCTCCTCCACTCTCCATCCTTTTAGTTTTCTTCCAGAGTCTAGAATCCTTTTTCTTTTGTTTACACTGAATTCCATTCAATTTCTTCAGGCTCCTGGATCAATGGATTCTATATAACTTCTCTCCACCACTGTCTGTCTTGGGACACTTAAGGGACTGTAGCTACAGCCAAGTAGAGCAAGAAGGAGGCAGCAGTAGAGCTTAATGGGAGAGACTGCGCTTAGGAATCAGACCATCTCTGTCTCTTACGCAGGATGGAATTCAGCAAGTTAGTTAACCTTTCTATCTGAAAAATGGGGACAATACTAGCACCTGCCTCACACTCTGTTGAAAAGATTAAATGAAATACTGCTTAGAATAGTCACTGATGGAAGTTTCTCAATAAATGGTAGTTTAGAAAAAGATGGAAGTGTTGGGAGCATACAGAAAGCCGTGGTTATGCATAATAAACTATCTGGTATACAAACAAAAAACAAACACAAGAAAACTAAGGCTATATGCATCCCACTATTTCTCCTCCCTTATCCTCCCTCTAACCCACCTATTAAACTAAAGCTAAACTGGTGAGATTGGACTGTTCTCTGTTGGCTTCAAAGCCGCTCCTAGTTTTTGTTTCAACCTGGCTTCATCGCTATGAAATTAGGTGGGCGTGGGAGGTGTGAAGTTGTGAGGGGAAAGAGTCCTTTATAGTGTGATTTTTTCCTGGACTCCAATACCCTTGGGACCACCAGGCATCAGATCTCCAGAGTTTCATTTTTGCAGCTATCCAAGGAAAAAGAGCTCGTTGGGAGACCTTAGGCAACAGTTCGCACCTGGGGCCCTTCCTTCAAGGACGCACGGAAGGAAGCACCAAAGTGAGAGTTTGAAGACCCAGAGCAGGACACATGTTCAGAAGCTGGAAGTTGTGGAGTTGTGTAGTGGCTACAAATTGGGTCCCAGGGCAGTGTCTGGGCATCTAGGTGGTGAGTCAAGTTGCTAGTGAGCATCGACATTGGACGTGTCTTCTCTTGGTCTGTCTCAAATGTTCAGCAGAGTAAGAAGAAACTCCAAAAATGATTGCCCCAACATTTGACCCCCCAACAAAGAAGCCGTAGGCTCACTGGGGAGCCTGGAGGCATTATTAACAGATTTATATTCTCCTGAGAAGCTACACTTGAGAGCTGAGAAATGTCACCAAGATTTTAAGTTTTCCCAGGTGCAATTAGAGATTTTAGGACACGGACCTCATGGTGGTTGCAGAAAAATTTTAAATACTCTGCAAGAGCCTTCCTTACAATATTTTTCAGACAATAGTTACAAAATTAATACATATTTCCCACTAAATATTTAAGAAGTACAGAAATTCACAAAAACAGTTTCTAGTTGAACTTTTGTGCTCTTCTTTTTACTTATGTTGGGGGCTGGCTGAGGGGTGGTGAAATAGACCCAGGTCATTTGGAATCCTAGCCCTGAGGCTACTGAGGCAGAACACGCCCTGGAGAGGAAGTTGGTCTGTGAGGCGGTCTTGTCAGAGGCAGGTGAGTTCTGGAGGGGTCGGGGCAGAAAGAGGCCTTGTTCTGCTCTGAGTCTGCTCTCGTATTCTCCACAAAATCTCTTTGCATAACTACAGGTCACAGTGACTATGTTAGTTTCCTGTGGCTGCCATATCAAAGTCCCATAAACTGTGTTGTTCAAAGAACAGAAAGTTAGCGTTTCACAGCTCTGGAGGCTAAACGTCTGAAATCTAGGTGTCAGCAGGGCCATGCTCCCTCTGAAATCTGTGGGGAAGACTCCATCCTTGCCTCTTCCTAGTTTCTGGTGGTTGCCAGCAATCGTTGGTGTTCTTGGCTTGTAGATGTCTCACTCCACTGTATCCCTACTTCTTTGCATGGACTTTTCTCTGTGTGTGTCTCTGTCTCCATATTTCCCTGTTTTTGTAAGACATCAGCGAGGGTGTCCTACAAGGGTGAGCATAATCCAGTATGACCTCATCTTACCTTGATTAGATCTGCAAAGACTCTATTTCTAAATGGGGTCACGTTCATGGGGACTGGGGGTTGGGACTTCAACATGTCTTTTGGGAGACACAATTCCATCCATAATAGGGACATTGATATTCTGAGTCCACACAGGGAGTCCAAACAAAGAGGGCAAACTTCTCTCCAAAATGCAGAGCGAGCAGCAATTGCCCTCACAGCCACTCTTAAACTCATGGCCTTGTGACTTAAAGTCCACCCTCAACTCTCATCCCAGGCTAACAATGATCTAATTATTTCGGTTTCACCTCTTCTTCTTCAATATTTTGGATCTCTTCTGTCTCCCTTCCACATAAACGGACAGTCAGTAGCTATTTAATTCTCCCTAGATTGTCTTTTAATTTCAACACAGTAGTCTCTCTTCAGAATCTTTATTAATTTGGCTCTTCCCATGGTTCACAGAAAGCTATCAATAAAGCAATAAATTAAAATCGTTACTTAAGCCCTAACATTTTCCTTTAAAATGTCCTGAGCAGAAATAGTCCTTGGTGGGTGGTATAATTTTTGCAGTATTGAGAAGATACAGTTCGGTCCATGATTACTTCCTCCACGTTCTCCCATTTCCTTGATATCTGAAATTCATTTAAGAGGTAATAAATCTTATTTTGCAATTAGAGAAAAGACATCGCCCCCTGGGAAGGGTAGCACATTGACTTGAGTTTATTCTGAGTGTCAACGATGGATATGAGATGCTCTCCTGAGAATGGGGTTAATGGGGTAAGGCACGAATACTGCAGCACTAGACTCGGAAACGAGAGAAAAAGGTCATGGAAAGCATAGAACCATAACATGAAATATAAAATTTCCCTATTGAAGAATTTGCCCTGCTCCATTATTATTTACTCACTTACTTTAAATTCTCCACATTGTGAAAGGAATTCAAGTTTGCTTATAAAGTTGCACACAATTTAGCAAGATCAACTGAAAATTAGTAAGAACAATGAGGCAAATGGAAAATGTGAGGAGGATAGTAAGGCAGAGCAAGGAGCGATGTTGGTACACAATGCACACGCCATGGCACCCGCTTCTACTCACTTGATAGAGCTGGGCTCCAAACCTGGCTCACTGTCCTGACAGCCACTGTGAAAAAGAAACATATGCCCATGCATAAGATTTGCAGAACTAGAATCTCAGAGGGTGGGCCCAAATATTTTAAAATAGCTCTTCATGTTATTCTGATGTGTGTTCCTCATTCAGACCTAAGTTCTAGAGGCTTAAACTTTCTCTCACTCTCTCCTATCCTCTCTCGTCAGTGTCTTGCCTGCCAGTCATTCCCCCATTGGTGTTGAAGAAATATCATGATATATATTCTAGATAAAGTACAGGAAATGCATTTTGCAGTAGAATAAAATGTTATAGGAAATTGCTTTCTTTGATAGCCATCAGGTGACTGAAGTAATATAAATGAAAAAAAAGTTTTGAGAATGCAGGAGAGAATAATATTATTTCCCCCTATTTCTAAGAGTTAAATAAACTTAAAAAGTTTCAAATATATATAATTGAGAGGTCCCTGAATTTTAATAGTCAAGTAATGAAATAATTCTGTAATATTGCCAAGTTCTCAGCTCTTAGGGAAAAAGGGTTTGACTTGTTAATTATTTAGGACAAAGCTTGGTGAAGTCATTTCAATTTTTGTTGATTGAGGAATGCTAATTTGGTGACTTGTATTTCATAATTCCTTAGTGAACCTTGCTGTTTCCTTCCCTAGACTATATGGACTTGCTGGTGCGTTCTTAATGTAACATTTTTAAAGAAAATGAGATAAGAGCATATATATTCTTTCTCCCTGTGTGTGCGCCTGCGCATAGCATTTCTGAGTGTGTCTGAACATGAGGTATGCATTGATTTTTACACATTGATTCATATTAATAGGAAAATGTTTGAATTTATAGTAAATGCTTTGGCTACTGTCTCTGATGTTACTGTAACTGAAGTAGCTCAAAATCACAAACGGTCATGTCAGACATTTATGTAAAATTTACTAGCGCTGTTTAGAAAGGCACCTTGCTTATTATTGCTTTGTTTATGAGCTTTACAGGAAATCCTGTCCTTCCATCATTTCCTTCCATATTTCAACTGTTTCTCATTATAAATAAAAGCATTTATTGCTAACGGCCCCTGAGCCACATGGGGAGGGGCATGGACTTCCGTTAAGTCTGGTCTGCTCTTTGGAGCGGTGGGCTTACTCAATCTTGAGTATGGTAAGTGTGGGCTGAATTTCACACTCATTGTATTGTCACGTCCAAACTGTAAGGCATCATCAATGGACACTCTTCCAAAGAAAAGGCTTTATACACTGAGTCACAAAGGTATTCAGTCACCCATTGTTAGTCTGCCTTCTTCCTAGTTACCAAATCTAATTCTATCTCTGATATAATGAAGCCCATTTTTACAGAAATTTTTTTAGTTCTTTGGTCTCGGCCACAGAAGCGAGATGACGAAGGGAACGTCATCGTTTGGAAAGCGTCGCAACAAGACGCACACGTTGTGCCGCCGCTGTGTCTCTAAGGCCTACCACCTTCAGAAGTCGACCTGTGGCAAATGTGGCTACCCTGCCAAGAGGAAGAGACAGTATAACTGGAGTGCCAAGGCTAAAAGGCAAAATACCACCGTGACCGGTCGAATGAGGCACCTAAAAATTGTGTACCGCAGATTCAGGCATGGATTCCGTGAAGGAACAACACCTAAACCCAAGAGGGCAGCTGTTGCAGCATCCAGTTCATCTTAAGGATTTCGATGATTAGTCACGCAATAAATGTTCTGGTTTTAAAAAGATAAAAAAAAAAAATTTTTTTTACATAGACCTTTAATAAAGGCCTCACTTATAACATTTAAGAAAATCTTCCCACCTGTCGTCAGAATTATCTTTTTTTTTTTGTGAGGAAGATCAGCCCTGAGCTAACATCCGTGCCAATCCTCCTCTTTTTGCTGAGGAAGACTGGCCCTGAGCTCACATCTGTGATGATCTTCTTCCACTTTATGTGCGACGCTGCCACCGCATGGCCTGAGAAGCAGTGCATCGGTGCACCTGGGATCCAAACCTGGGCTGCCAGCAGCGGAGCACGTGCACTTGACCGCTATGCCCTGGGTCGGCCCCAGAATTATCTTTATCCCCACTCCACATCAGCACCCTGTAAATGTCACCATACTTTACACTTGGCCATCTCATGGACCTGCTCCACATGTAAGACCCTGAACTCTAATTCCTCTCTCGGACCACCACTTACAAAACTCAAGTGCCACGAGACAGGACTGGATGGGCTATGCTGTGGAATCTAATTAACTCTGAAATCTGGGGACTTTGATGTGACAAAAGTTTATTTCTCACTCATGGCATACTCGGATGCTGGTCCCACAACTCTCTTTCAAGTGATGAATCAGGGACATATATATTCTATACAGATGAATGATTTCAAGGTGTTTCACATCCATCCTTCTATAAACAATTCTGCATTTTCCAGGAGGGGAAGGGACCAATAGGAAAGGAAGAAGACAAGGGAAGCCGGATGTTTCTGTGTAATTGTTTGAAACCACAGCTGGCAATCCTTCAAGAGGTTGGGAATGGTTTATTCCAGAGAAGGTCTATTCTGTGAAGCACCTTCGAAATAAACAAACAAATCCGATGAATAAACTTACATTTACTTTATTTACCTCAGGCTTAGAGCTGTGTTAATAATATTCAAACACAAATTGGAACATGGATTGCATCTTGTTGGATAATAAACTAATAATAATAAATCATTTTAAAGTCCCAAAGCACCTTCCAGCTTCAATTCTTGCCCTCACAACAACCCTGTGAGGTAAGTAGCAGGCATTTTTTAATCTTTGGTTTACAGATGAGGAAACTGAGGCTCGGAGAGGTAAAGTGAGTTACATAACGTTAACTAAGTGAAAATATTAGGATTAGAGTAACCTCTTTGTTTTGACAATTCCATCTTTTCCCACTGCATTCATTTCACTTGACATAGATTCACTACTGAGGCAGAGAGAGACCTTGGGAAATGGCGTATGTTCTTTTGTTATCACATAAAGGAAACCAGAGGGATATCAAGGCATATACCCTGCAATTTTTCCATCAGAATTAGGCCTTCCAGGTATGGGATGAAAGTGAGAAGGTGATTAATCCTGTCTTTGCCATTCATGTTCAGGTAGCTGTGGATCCCAAATCCTCATTGTCCCATTATACTTGCCAAATCATGTCATTTTCTTTCATCTCTTTCATCTAATAGAGAAAGAGACGATTTTTTGTGATATTGAAACGTCCTTCCATGAACATGGTCTGCCTTTCTATTTTCAGTCTTTCTTTTAATCTCTTGCAGTGTTTTAAGATTTTCTTCATATGGGTCTTGCACATTTCGTCTTGAATTCCTATGTATTTTATTTTTGTTTGTTATTTTAACGGAACCATTTATTCCATTATAACTTCTAAGTGGTTGTTGTTTGTATATATAAAGACTATTGATTTCTGCATATTAATTTTTATATCTAGTCAACCTATTACCTTCTCTTACTTTAAATAGCTTTAGAGTTGATTCACCTAGGTTTTATGGGTCAAGAATCATATAATCTTCAAATAATGATAATTTTATATCTGCCTTTCAATTTTTTATAACTATTATGTTTTCCTCTTGTCTAATTGTACTGTCTGGTACCTCCAGGATTGTGTTAAATAATAATGGCAGTAAAGGACATCCTGTCCTTTTCGTGTTTTTAATGGAAATGCTTTTAGTGTTTTCCTATTCAGGTTAATCTTGGCTTTGGGGTTGAGCTAGACGTAGTCATATTGAGGAAGCATCCATCTAGTCACATTTATTTTCTACCTTATTTTAGTTATGTGTTTCGATCAGATGGCACATGTCAGTACATGAACTCATCAGATCACGATGTGCTGTAAGTGTAAAATATACATTGGACTTTGAAGACTTAATGTGAAAAAAAGAATGTAAAACATCTCAATAATTTTTATATTGATTTCATGTTAAAATACTAATATATTGGATGTCTGGATTAAATAAAATCTATTATTAAAATTAATTCTACCTTTTTCTTTCTACTTTTTCCAACACAGCTACTAGAAAATTGTAAATTACATATGGCAGCTTCCATTGTGGCTTACATTACACTTCATGTATGTTTCCAATATGATATATATTTGCCAGTGCAGGTCTAGAGTATCTGCCAACTATTCTCTGTACACTCAGGAAGAAAAGGCCACCATGAGCAGACCTTCTTGTCCTTCCGTCTTGGATTGGTCCCCTTAGTGGTGCCGTGCTAACGCTGTAGTTGCACTGTGTAACTAGATACCCTCTCAGAGCTTAGTAAACTGGTCTCTCCTCTTGGTGTGTAGAGCTCTGGGGAGGGATTGGGCTTATTTCATAAAGAGTTCAGACACCCCTAACCCCCTAGCCTGCTCCCTAAAATTTAAAATTAAGAGGAAATGTGTGGATGAATCAGTGTGAGGGAAGGGCAAGAAGGTGCCTGAAATAAAATTATTTTGAGGAAAGTGATCATCTGCGTTGGTGATCCATTCTCAACCCAGAACCTAGGGGTTCAGGGAGAGAGCTGGTGTTTATTACAGAGAGTGGATAACAGACTCCTCTAGATTCCCTTATTTTGGCACGGTGATTCTGTTTTGTTTATTTCTTTAGTTACTATTATTTTTATTGAGGTAACATTGGTTTATAACATTATATAAATTTCAGGTGTACATCAATATATTTCGATTTCTGTGTAGATTACATCATGTTCACCACCCAAAAACTAATTACCATCCATCACCACACACATGCGCCTAATCACCCCATTTGCCCTCCTCCCTCCTCCCTTCCCCTCTGGTAACTACCAATCCAATCTCTGTCTCTATGTGTTTGTTGTTGTTGTTGTTTTTATCTTCTGTTTATGAGTGAGATCATACAGTATTTGATTTTCTCCCTCTGACTTATTTTGCTCAGCATAATACCCTCAAGATCCATCCATGTTGTCACAAATGGCTGGATTTCATCATTTCTTATGGCTGAGTGGTATTCCATTGTGTATATATACCACATCTTCTTTATCCATTTGTCCGTTGATGGGCACCTAAGTCGCATCCAAGTCTTGGCTATTGTGAATAATGCTGCATGTATCTTTATGCATTCATGTTTTCATGTTCTTTGGATACCCAGCAGTGGAATAGCTGGATTGTATGGTAGTTCTAGTCTTAATTTTTTGAGGAATCTCCATACTGTTTTCCACAGTCGGTGATTCTGTTTTAGGATGTAATGTCTGAGTGTGGGAGTTATGGTTAAAAATAAAACGAGTTGGGGCTGGCCCAGTGGCGTAGCAGTTAAGTTCACTCACTCTGCTGCGGTGGCCTGGGGTTCACAGGTTCGGATCCCGGGTGCGCACCGATGCACCGCTTGTCAAGCCATGCTGTGGCAGTGTCCCATATAAAACAGAGGAAGATGGGCACGGATGTTAGCCCAGGGCCAATCTTCCTCAGCAAAAAGGGGAGGATTGGCACGGATTTAGCTCAGGGCTGGTCTTCCTCACAAAACAAAATTAAATAAGTAAAAAATAAAATAAAATGAGGTGTTGGCCCTCAGTTTAGGGCACACCTGAGCCTGGGGAGGTACCTGGACCAGTGCAAGTACCTCAGGGCCAGCGTAAGTCCATGAAGCCTGAGAGGCACCCTGCACGCCCCCTTCAGGAGCTCATCCCAGTTGCCAGTGAGGCTGTATTTGTATTAAAAAGTCAGTCACACCTGTCACAGACGTAGTGTAGTCAAGATATTGAAAACAGGTGTGGCTTAGAAAACAGGTGTCGCTGACAAGACCGGTATAGCTGCCTCCCTAAAAGCAGCAGAAGAATAGTTGCAGACATTGCCAAAGTCATTTTAAGAAAAGGTGGTTTTCTAATCCTGTTCCGCAGGCTCATCATCATCGTCATGATCATTGTCAGCAGCGTACTGTACATGTGGCTGTGGGGGAGGAGGGGGGTTGGAGGAGTAATTTATCTACTCTCTAAAGCAGCTGCAACAGAAGTTCTGATTCTGGATAAAATTCTAAATTCGGCAAAAAAATTGTTTTGTTTGGGGGACCCTCTCACTTTCCTCTTCTTAGTCCTGCAGTACATTCCCCTTTTAAGCAAATTGTCTCTCTTGTTCTCCTCCCCCTAAAGAATTTATTCATGCATTTATTCATTCGTCCAACAGACCTTTATTGAATACCTTCGATGCCATCATCAAGAATCCAAAAACGAATAAGATACAGTCCTTGCGCTCTGGGGTGGTCTAATGAAGTGAGAAGATTATGAGAGTAAGGAAAAAAATCATAAGAGAGAAATCTTTGCCAAAAGCATTACATCCTTGAGTGGTTAGGGCACCGATATTCTGGATAACAGCTCAAGGTGGTAATTAATTTCCCTACAGAGACATCCAATTGGCCAGAACATAAGGGCTTAGGATGTTACTGAACTCTGGAGTATTTGCACTACTAGACTCTGAAAAGAAAGGAGGGAAAGTAATATGTATGGAGCTCTTATTATCTTACCACTTTCACATACATTATTCCCATTTAACAGATGTGGGTATAGGAGTTGACAAAAGAAGTGACTTCCTTAAGGTCCACAGTGCTCAGAAGAGGGTCTGGTTTCTGATAGACTTCATCATTCAATGGGGGCTGCAGAACGCAAGTTGGAGCCAGTGCCTTTCATTATGGTTCTCTGCCCAAGTCAGCCAGCTGTAGTTCTCAATCAGATCCCACACTTCCCAGAGGTCTTCCAAAAGCTCCTTCAGGGAGTGGACATGCCTTGTTTTAATTTTGTACCCCCTTTTGTGCTTGACATAATGGCATTCATGTGACAGGTCTATGAGAGATTAACAAGTGGGCTTTGTTTTGACAAAAGATGGGAATCATTGAATATCAAAATTTAAAACTTCTTCAAAAAACTTTTGGCAAACTCTGGACATGATATTCTTCTAGAATGTTGCCTGGCTGCTTTAAAGAGTTGAAAATTGGCATTTCATGACTAAGACAAGTTTTCTCATGAACTCCACCCTGAACGCACTGTTGACTCTGACAGGAAGCGCTGTTGTGATCACAAAGCAATACAGGATTCACAGCAAAGCCTGCCTTGGCTCCTCAGCGGCCGCTGCCTCCCCGGTCATGTGTTTTGAAATGTATGAGCTTTAGGGGAGTTTCCAGTCTTGTTTTGATGTCTCTTCCCTGAATCTCCCTCCTGTCCAGGCTCTCCTCCCCGAAAATGTCACGTTTTCCATGTAGTTCAAAACAAAACAAGACCAAAAAGTGACAACAGGACAACACATCTCCAAACCAGAAATTCTTAACTAGCCCACAGTGATCACTTTAAAATCAAACACACATGCATGCACACCCCTCACAGCGTTCCCTTCATTTCTTTGGACACTTTGAAGCTCAAAGCTACCAACATAAATTCCAGAAGTTTCCTTTGGCAGGCAGACACCAAACATATATTTTCCAGCCCTCATAGAAAAAAAATGAGAAACACTATTTTTCTTTTCTCTGCTCAGAGTTCCTGGGGTTATTTTTTTTGGTTTCCACCAGTGAATGGTGCAAAGTTTTTCCCCTGCCCTGGTCCCTGGCTCCCGGCCAGGCTTCCATCTCATGTCTCACAGTGGCCAGCATCTTTGGCCACTACCACAGTGTCCCCTGTTTATGGGCTGTGAAGGTGGTGTTTTGCAGAATGTGATTCAAATTCTCCTTTCCCAAAATACTGTCTTCTCTTTCAATCTGTTCCAAAGTTTGAAGTTTTTAATTTCTTTTCTGGTTAGTGACGCAGCTGAGGAAAGAAGACCACCATGGGTGGGAGTATAGGTCTTCATTCACACACACTATTTTATCAGCCCAGTTGACTGGCAAGTTGGTAAATATGGAAAGCCATATCCTGAGGTGTCAAGAGATAATGGACAGCAGCGAAAGAAACAACAAACTTCAGGTGACTTCAGGCACCTGAAATTGAATCAAAGAAAAAGAAGGCGCTAGAGGAAGAGGGAGACGTCTGGAGTTGAGAGGATAAAGGTTATATCTTGTGTTAATTTGACCTCTCCTATTTTGCGGCATAAACTAGAGTTTTTGGTTCTGTAAATGGAGATGAGAAAAATTATAAAGGGAAAATAAAAACTTAGAAACTGTAAAGCAGTGTCAAAAACAATTTGACTAAAAATTTTATGAGAAGACAGTAAGTCTGTGTTGGTTCACAATAAGTATCCACAAACAGATGATCCTTCCAAGAATGTAACTAAACTTGCTTAATTATTTCCAGACATAATGTCTCTTTAGAAAACGACAAGCCTCAGAGTGAGGCAAAGCCACTATTACTGACATTTTACAGGTGGGGAAACAGGCTGACAGGGGTCAAGTGACATGTGCAGTCACACGGCTGGTTAGTGACAGGGCTGTGACTTGAACACAGAGGTTCCAGTTCATTTCTCACACATTGCACTGGGCTGCCTCCTGTGCCTGAGTGGGGCTTTTGGCAACAATCTAGAGCAGATCTCTTCTTTCATATTCTACTGGGGTGAATATATCATAGTCACTTAGGAGGAAAATGAAACAGTATGAGAATGTTTGGATACTAATGCCTTGTGAAATATATATGGATTTTGGGGAGGGAATTGATAACATCAGATTAATTCTCCTTTCTTTTAAAGTGAGATTAAGAAAACACTGGAAGAATAACCGGTTCTGCAAATCTCAGCAGCTCTGACCTCAAGAGGCGAGGTCTCAAGGTTGAAAATTCCAAGTTGTTGTCAAACACCACAGTTTCCTGATTTTTGCCCTCTGAGCAGACCAACCTGGCACCTGATGCCAAAGACTCTCCTTTGAAATTTCAAAGAGTGAAATTCCCCTTTCAAACTACAGGAATAGGTAGGGGAATTTATTAATAGAGAACTTCCTGTGGTTTTTATATTGAGGCTGGATCTCTTGCAATATACGGTAACTTATTAACCAAAACTTTGAGCTATGACTTGTTGGGTTTTGAGTGGAATTTCAGGTATCCTTCAAGATGTCATTGGGGCAAACCAGATCGTGCTCGGGTAACAACCAACCCCCAGATCTGAGTGGCTTAAAACAGCGAGAATTTATTTCTCACTCGTGCTACATATCCCAGCAGGTTGGCAGAGGAGATTTGATCCCAAGAGTCATTCAGATATCAGGCTGGTGGAGGTCACCACGCTGGAGGGAGAAAAGAGAGAACCTTGGAAGATCTCACAGTGACAATTAAATGCTCCAGAATAGAAGTGACATTGCTCATAATCCAATGACCAGATTAGTCGTATGTCCCCACTCCTATTGGAAACAGGAAGTACAGTCCTATCTTGTGCCCAGAAGGCAGAGAACTGGAAATATTTGGCGAATAGAACCAATGGCTATCACAATCCATATGTGAATAGATAAGACCCTGGTAAATAAAATCCTGTAAATCAAATCTTTTTCCCTAGTGAGGTTGATGATATAATTATCTAGAGAATGAAGTATTCCAAGATGCTTGTTCATAGCTGTAGTCACTAAATGACAAATATGACTCAAGGTTGGGAGAAAAACACATATTTAACATAGTCATTATTGTATTGATCATGAGATGGGGGAATGAAGCTCTTCTTTTTGACCTGGAAGTAAAGTAGTAAATCAAGTTTTGTTTGTTTTTTTGAGTGGAAGATGCTGCAGCATATCAGAGAGATTCTAGAGCAGTGACGGCAATTAGATTTTTATCTCCTATAACAATTCCAACTTATTGGTTGTGGCTTCTTAAGATGGTGGACTCCAAACTTCTCTTATTTCCCACTTCTACTGGTAAAACATACAATTTATTTACTTTCACCTCCATTTATATATATATATATGTATTTAATTATAAATTATTATTATTTATTGCATATACCTGAAAACATTTTCAAAAATAGAAATAGGCAGCCCGATATTTCCTTTCTACTCCACAAAGAACTGTCTTATCTGCACACTTTGGAGATGACTCTCCTTGAGCACTCGTTGAACTGGAGTTTCAGGCCAGACCAAGCCTCAGTTCTTGCTGAGTAGCAATGTCCGCCAAGCAAAGGGAGAATGATACCATATATTCCAGATGCTTGACCTCTCTGACTGGAGTTAGGATTTTCTTGCAAGGATTGGCTACTGTACATCCGTTTTTGCTTCCTTCCTGTTGCCACAAGACATTCCACCTCAGGTCTCCATTTTTAGATCTTGGGAAGTTATACCCCTGACAACTCTTCCATTGATTCTTTCAAGTGTGTTCTTCCTAAGCTGAACTAAGTGGATAATTGAATGGAAGAATCAACAATTCATCTGAAAGTTCACAACTTCAAGCAATTACACAATGGTTAGCAAATTGAATCCAGACAATATAGAAAGCATCTACAAGACTTTGTATGGTATGTTTCTTTAACATGACAGATACCTGAACTTTTTTGTAGTATATGTACTTTGACTCTTCTAAAACATTTACTTTCAAAACTAATTATAGGGCCAGCCTTGTGGCCTGCTGGTTAAGTTTGGCGTGTTCTGCTTTGGCCACCCGGGTTGGGTTCCTGGATGCAGACCTACACCGCTCATTGGAGGTCATGCTGTGGTGGTGACCCAAATACAAAATAGAAGAAGATTGGCACAGATGTTAGCTCAGGGCGAATCTTTCTCAACACCACCACCAAAAAAACTAATTATAAATTTAGGGCTCATAAATTTGAAGGATAGCAATTACTAGCTTTAAAAAGGCTATGTGCCTTTAAATACTACATTTTGCTTAATAGCTGATATCCTCCAGGAAAGGACTGGAGAACTTTCTGTGCTCATGGTTGGAACTACCTATGTTTTATCTATTTTTAGCCCAGAAAATGATTTTGAAGCATTGAGTGTTTAGGAAACTTGGAAGGTTGAGGAAAGAATTCGGATCTAAAGGATTGACTTCTAGATCATTGTGAGTAGTGATAACTCACTTTCTTCCTTTCTTATACTTATTGCACTCAAGTAGGAGGACCAGGCATTCTGACGTTTAGATATTTACACACTGTGATAGGCTATGAATTTTATTCAACATACAAAATAAACAAATCATCTTTCCAAGGCTTGACATTGCAATGCAAATGTTTATTTGTTTTAATTTATTTGTTTTGAAAAGAAGGTTTTAATATACTGTACAAAATTTATTGACAGTCTCTTCAAACCTGGCAGTGGTCTGTAGGAATATAATAATTATCAAGATCAGAAACTTCCAGGTAGTCAGAGGAACGGATTCTGTGTGGCTATGCGTAGCTGTTTCCGAGTTTAAAGTAGTGGAAGGAAGTAAAGGTGGTGATATTTCAAAAATATCTACAGGACTGCAAACATTAAATGATTTATAGGTTTTTCCTGTGTCTGTGTGTGTGTGCGCGCACGCACGTGTGTGCATGTAACAGCCTAGCCTAAACAAATAGACTGTTTCCATGGGAGATGTGATGTATAAACACATTTTGGTACTTGTTCCACTGAACTTGTGGCTTCTAATTCTCACAAGCTTCATCAAGCACTTTGGAAAGACTTAAAAAATTATTTTCATATATTAAATATGTTTAACTGGTGATTGACATTTCTTCTTTCCGACAGATGGTGCTATCTTACTGCCAACAATTCCATGGCAAACCCTCCTGATAAGTTCCTTTCTACAGTTATCAACTATTGGTCCATGTACATCTGTTCCATGAGCCAATTGCATATCTTAATATCTTAGAAACAAAGTCTCTTAGAGACTCTCTAATAATAAAATTACGTGTCAGTAATTTTCCTTCATTAGCCTCTCATTTTTATTAAAAGCCAGACATACAGTTGATGCATAACTTACTTCTGGCTTCCTCATATTCTTTGACTGGTCTGTCAGCAGATTAAAGGAATGTATTCATTAACACAGCAGATTAGGTTGACCTAAAATACCAAAGGGATTTGGAATAATTCTCCTATATACATTTCTAAATATTTAAAAAGGAAAAGATAGCTTTATTGTTTGAGACCCTTTTAGAAACAGAGGTCACCTGGTGACCGCTCTAAGTCTCTTTTAGCTTTATGATTTCTTGACACCATGATTTTTGAGTTGTAGTAGGCCGATTAAAGTTGTTGACTGCAACAGATAAATACAGATCTAGCTAAGACATCAGTCGTTTGCATCTCCTTGACAAATTTTCTGTTGAATACTGCCACATCTAATGGAGTGGCTTGAAAATTAAATGTAGGTATAAAAATTGAGTTATATTAAATACCTAATAGAGTGTGTCTTTATAAAGCAGTATTAATTTAATCTCTCATTACCTTTTTAAAACTTTTTACTGTGGAAAATTTCAAACATTCATAAAAGTAGAAGGAATTGTATAAAGAAATTCTATTACCCATCATCCAGCTTCAGTAATTATCAATATATTGTCAAACTTGATCTCCCTGCCTCTGATCCCATGTTGGTTATTATTTTTTTACAGCTTTATTGAGGTATAATTTTACATACCATAAAATTTACCCATTGTAAGCTAATGTGCACTTACACTGAATTGTAGTTTAATTTCAGTTAATTTATAGAGTTGTGAAACCATCAGCACAATCTAGTTTTAGAACATTTCCATCACCCCAACAAGTTTCCCTGTGTCTGTTGACGGTCAATCCCCACTCCCACACCTAGCCCCAGGTAACCACTAATCTGCAAATCTACAGATTTCCTCTTTCTGGACATTTCATATAAATAGAATCATACTATATGTAGTCTTTTGCATCTTGTTTTTTTTTAACTTAACATGGTGTTTTTGATACAATGTTTAACCATGCTGTAGCATGTAACTCACGTAGCTGCAGTTCATTCCTTTTTATTCCTGAATTGTATCTCATTGTACAGATAGATTTTCATAACCTATTCATCAGTTGATCAACATTAGGACCGTTTCCAGTTTTGGGCTATTAAGTTATGTATAATGCTACAATGATCATTCACGTAGCAGTCTTTGTGTGAACGTGTATTTTCATCTCTCTTGGGTAGATACCTAGTTGTGAACTTGCTGGATTGTTAAATTTATATTTATCTTTTTAAGAAACTGCTAAACTGTTCTCCAAATGGAAATTTTATTTCCACCCCATTTTGTATTCTCACCAGCAATGTGTGAGGGTTGCTGTTTTACCATATCCTCGCCAACACTTGTTATTATGTGTCTTTTTATGATATCCATCGCAATGGTTGCTTAGTGGTGTCTCATTGTGGTTTCTAATTATCTTTTAAATCTGTCAAATTTATTGAATGGGATTAGTTCTTCCTATGCCCCAGATGACTTTTCCAGTTGCTTTTAGGTATTATAAAGAATCTTGATTTAGTCAAAACATCCAAACTGATTTAAAGTTGAGGCACCTACTCCCCGCCTCCAGCTAAGGCCTGAGGTGGCAGGAAAGCCTGTAGTTGGCTAACGGGGATGGTTGGCTTTCTTCTTTCTCTTTACTCTTTGAGCTGTTCCCCCTTATTTTGCTGCTGTGGAACAGGATAGGGAAGAGGTGGGGAGCAGCAAAGTCCTTTCTTTTCTGGTACCGCCATGAGGTGGTCTAGCATTCCTGGGCCTGCAGGTGTCTAAGCCTGACTCTTGCGTTGACTTTTTGGGTGAGCACTCCCTACCCCTGCTCTTGTCTCCTCTCACTTGCAGAGAATACATTTTCAGTCTAGCTGGTTGCTTATTCCTTCAGCAACTGGAAGTTGGATGATCACTTCTACTTTTCTTTGTTGGGGTCTTTTTGCCCCTGTAGTTTGCCCTTTTGGATAGGACCTAAAATCACCTCCTCCTACTACACCCACATCTGGTCCTAGGAAACATTAACTCATCTTTGCCTCCACGAATTCTGCAACTGCTGATGGCCTAACACTGCCATCACTCCTTCAGCTCATCCATCCATAGTGAACCATCCCTTACCTTCACTTTAGATTTCTCAGCTGAGAACTAGAGAACAAACAGTCTGCTGTCACCCTAAACCGAGAGAACCCACTGGGCTTGAGGAGAGGGCCATGATCTCCAATGGCTCCATGTGGCAGGGAGGGAGGCAGGCATGCAGAACACCAACATCTGAAATCTTTCCATTTGCTCTCTTCTTACCCTTTCATGTCCTCAGTGAGGTGAGGGGTTCAAGAATTATATGCCTGTTTGTTTGTAAAATCCTTTGAATGTTTGTATCTTGTTCGTTGCTTTGCTCTTGGGTACTGATTATATTTTGAGACAGCTCTAGGTGATAGATTTGGGCCAGAGATAAGTCTCTATGGCATATATATGGTTTGTGTGTGTTTATATATATATTCCCACACTCAGAAAAAATACTTTTTTTCAATTAAATAAAGGGCAAATGACTAAAGGCAGAAAAATTGTGTTTTACAACACTGGGAAGGTACAATAGTAAAGCAGCAGGGTCGTGCAGATTTGGGTTTGATGTCTAGTTCTATGTGACTTAGGCACATTTCTTGACTTCTCACAGTCTATTTTATTGTTTGTAAAATGGAGGCAATAATACACATCTTTTTGGACACCGTGAGGAATAAAAGAAATGATGTATGAAAATTGCTTAGCTCAGTGCCTGTCATATAGTGCATGCTTCAATAGCAGTGAGTTATGAAGCATAATGATTCACATATGCTTCATAGCACAGTATCACAAAGAGGATAGTTTAAACAACAGATATTTATTTCCTCACAGTTCTGAAGGTTTGAAGACTGAGATCAAGGTGCTGGAGGGATCGATTTCTCTCCTTGGCCTGTAGACCGCCATCTTCTCCTGTGTTTTCGCGTGGTCTTCCCTCTGTGTGAGGCTGTGTCCTAATCGCCTTTTCTTATAAGCAGTCACGTTGGATTAGGGCCAATTTTAATGACCTCGTTTTAAATTAATTACCTCTTTAAAGGCCCTATCTCCAAATACATTCACATTTTGAGGTATTAGGAGTTAGGACTTCAACAGATGAATTTTGGAAGGACATAATTTATCCCACAACAATGATTAAAAAGGAAGAAACAAAACTTTCATTATCCATGGGGGGATATGATTGTTTATATAGCAGATCAAAAAGCTCTATGATTAAACTATTAGAATTAATAAATGAATTTATTAAGTTGCTGGATATAAGGTTAATATACAAAAATAATTTATGTTTCTATAAAACAGCAACAAATAATGAGAAAATAGAAATAAAAATACGATTTACATTAGCATAAAAACCACCAAATTCTTAGTAATAAATCTAATAAATGATGTACAAGACCTTCTTGCCAAAAGAAGAAAAACTACAAAATATTATTTAGAAAATTGAAAGAAATGAAAGAAGACCTAACTATACCATGTTAATGGGTTGGAAGACTCAATATGGTAGAAATATCAATTCTTCCAGATAGATTTATAGAGCAAGTAAAATCCAAATAAAAATCACTGCAGGTTGATTTTTCTGGACGTTGAGTTGATCTTAGAATTTATACAAAAATTCAAGGAGTAAAAAATAGCCAGGACCATCTTATGGAAGAACAAATTTGGCAAACTTATATTACCAGATATCATGAGTATAAAGTCATAGTGATTAGGACAGTATGGCATTGGTGCTGCATCGAGGGTACCCAAGACTGTCTTCAGGTTTGATGATTCTTTGGAAGACTCATAGGACTCAGCATATAGTCATACTCATGGACACGATTTATTACAGTGAAAGGATACAAAGCAAAGTCAGCTAAGGGAAAAGGCACATCAAGTGAAGTCTGGAGGAAACCGAGTTCAAGCTTCCAAAAGTCTTTTCCTGGTGCAGTCACATTTAATTCCTGCAGCAACAAGTTATGACAAGACCTGTGAAATGTTGTCTATTAGGGAAGCTCATCAGAGACTAGTGCCCAGGGGATAAACTGGTGGCTTGTCATGTATGCATATTCTGTCTAGTATGCACCCAAGTTCCAAACTCCTAGATGGAAAGCAAGTGTTCAGCATAAACCATATCAGTTGTACGAACAGTTTAGGCACAGTGAGCTGCTATTCTCAGTTCCGGGAACAGTAGGAACCCTCCCCAAATCCAAGTTCCCAGAATCCAGCCAAGGGCCAGCCTTATATACAGGCCACTCAAAGGACAGCATTCTCAGGCCTGCTTTGTTAACTTTTTTCTGAACAGGTACAAAGATGGATCAATAGAGCACTAGAACAGAAAAAAAGTCCATAAATAGACCTACACATATAGAGTCACCTGATATGTGTGACAAAAGTGTCATTGCAACACAGTGAGGAAAAGATGACATCATTAATAAATGATGCTGGATCATCTGGTTATCTAAACAGAAAAAAGTAAACCCAGACACCTACTTACACTATATGCAAATATCAATTCCAGGCAGGTCAAAATAATAAAGCTTATAGAAGATCACTTTATAGGAGAATATCTTCATGACCTTGTAGGCAAGGTGTTCTAAAAAATTCACAAAAAGCACTAACCATAAAGGAAAAGATAGATACTGTGGACATGATTAAAATTGGGAACTTTATTTTATCAAAAGATAGTACTGAGTAAAAGAAATAAGCCATGGAGTGGGAGAATGAGTGATAAATATCATTACCTACAATGCAGGATACATAAGGAACTCCCACAAGAAAAAAAAAAAAAGACTTGAATGCAGGATACATAAGGAACTCCCACAAGAAAAAAAAAAAAAAAGATAATGTAATTTTAAAAAGTGGACAAAAGACTTAACCAGACAGATACTTCCAGAAAAAAGGGTACCCATTTGGCCAACAAACCTTTCCAATATGAAAAGGTGATTATATGGTTTCCTATTGCTGCTGTAACAAGTTGCCACAAACTTAGTGACCTATGCCTGACTCTTTGGAATATACCCAACAGGAAGGTGTATCAATGTCCATCAAGAGACATATACTAGAATCCACACAGTGGCACTATTTGTAGTAGCTCCAAAATGGACACTATCCAAATGTCCATCAATAGAATGAATAAATAAGTTGAGGCATATTCATGCAAGTGAATACTAACAGCAATGAGAATGAAGGAACTTCTGCTATTACTACGTGTAACTACACGGATGAATCTCCCAAATGTATCATGGAGCAAAAGCATCCAGATACACGAGAGTACGTGCTATATGGTTCCACTTACAGAAAGCTCAAAAATAGGCAAAATTAGTTCATGGTGTTAGAAGTCAGAATAGTAGCCCCTTTGGGGATGGTAATGAATGGGGGCGGGGGGCAATGGGAAGTTTTGGCACTGTTGGTGATGTTATATGTCTTGATTTGGGGCTGGCTACACAGATGTATTCAGTCTAAAAAAAATTCATCAAGCTCTTTATTCATGATTTGTGAACTTGCTACGTATAGGCTATACTTCAGTAAAAACAAGTTAACTTATGAAGTAAGTAAATAAATACGCATGAAGTCTTTTTGAGAAACCTTTGAAAGGGAAGCAAGTCATTATCTTGTAAACTTTTCCCCTTCTCTCCCCATCCTGGAGTTTTTCACTTGAAGAAAAAAATTGTTTCCTTTTCAGGATCCTCACATTCTCCAGTTGAAGGCTAAGGTCCAATTTTAAGTTAGCAGAGTAACTGGAAAGTTGAGAATATCCTTTCAGGAAATGGGTCCTGAAGTGTTTGTGTTTCACAGGTTACAAAAACAGGCTTGGTGGGAATTTCAGTTTCAGCATTTAATCTACTGCCAACTGCACTTGACATAGAAACTCCAGTGACTCATCATCTCAGGTTGTGACAACGAGATGAAGATGAGTTTGGAAGTTCAGGCACAAAAGGGATCGGTTGCTAGTACGCCAGTTTCTCTTTGCTTTGTCTTTTAATAATGCAGATATTCCCAGGGGGTTTCCATTCTGTGTATGACTGAAAATGTTCTTTAAGTATAAGATTCCATACGGTCCTTTAAAGTTTCTTTTTATCTCCTTGAACTTATTTGTTTGCTTGTTTATTTATTTATAAACTTGCTTTAGGAAACCCTGTAGTGAAAGATAGAAAAGAAAAGGAAGATCAAATTCCTTTCCTTAGGAATCACAGAGTCTGGATTTATGGAGCCCTTAAGGTTCATTCAGCCAACCATGTATCCAGAGTGTTAGGGGGACTATATTTCTGAATCTTCATGTTTCCATAAAAGAAAACTTCCACTCTAGCTCCTTAGAGGAAATATTAAGAGGATAACTTCTGCCAGTCTCTCACCTACCTCCACTTGGTGACTTATTTGCTTGATGAGATTGGTAGAAAACACCGAGGACTCAGTGGCTTGGTCCCCTATCTCTCTGGAACAGTGGGTCCTGAAGCTGTAGGCTTTTGGTCTTCATCCAGTAGAACATATCCTGGAGAGGGTGCTGTCTCTGCAGTGAGCTGGGCTTGTGGATATGTACGCTGCACTCATGGCCATAGGTACTAGGAGTTTGATTGTGGCTACAGATCCAAGCTGCCTTCTTCAATATGCATTTATCAGTAATAAATCTTATATTTTGGTCTCTTTTTTCTCTGACTCTGTACCTCTTTCGTGATTGGGCACATTCTACTTTGATTTCAGATGGCTATATGTCTTAGTCTGTTCAGGCTGCTATAATAAAATACCATGGGCTGGGTGACTTATAAACAACAGAAATTTATTTCACACAGTTCTAGAGGGTAGGAATTCCAAGGTCAAGTTTCAGGCAGATTCAATGTCTGGTAAGGGCAGTCTTTTCACACGGTGGAAAGGGCAAGGTAACTTTCTGGAGTCTCTGTCATGAGGACACTAATCCCATTCATGAAGGCTCTGCCCTCATGACCTAATCACCTCCCAAAGTCCTCACCTCCAAATACCATCACATTAGGCATTAGAATTTAACATATGAATTTTGGAGGACACAAACGTTCAGTCTATAGCACCACACAATGCCCAGGAGTATGTTATTCTTCCTACGAGGCTCAGAAAGCATGGAAATATTTCCCTGCACAGTTGAATAGATTAGATAGTTAGAAAAGAAAGCTTCGCTAAGTTTTGAGGAGGAAAAAAAAAAAAAAGAAGGAAAACAAGAAATACACAAAGGAAAACAAGATTAATAAAAGAGTTAAACATTTGAAAGCTAGGTAAATGCTAGAATCAGGAATTTGGATGCCTCAAGTCCATTTCTTTGAGGTTGGTTCATTAGTAGTTCTGCTGCTCAAAAAGTCAACAAGGAAAATGACATTATTTTTCTGGTTATACAGGTAATACTAACATCAAAAACTCTAGCAACAGAACAGTATAAAGAAGAAAGTTAAAAATCACCTAAAATCCCTCCAATAGGGTACTCATTAAATGTTTTGTGAAACATTCTTCAGAGAAGGGGCACAAGAGAAACTTCTGGAGTCCTGGAAACGTCCGGTATTTTTGTGTGATTGGTAGTCACATGGGTGTATACAAAGTAAAAATTTATCAAGCTGTACAAGATTTGTGCACTTTCCTGAATGTATTTTATATACCAATTTAAAAATCTTCCAGATATTTTTCTCTCCACATACAACTTTACAGAAACAAAATCACATTATCCATGCTGTTTTGATAAGTCTTTCCTCAAGGATCATATATTAGGAACTCTTTCCATAGCTATACACTTACCTATACATCTTTGTCTTAGACAGGGAATGTGTGGTGGCAAGGTCTATTAGCATCTTAGGAAAGCAGTTTAAGGAAATAGAGGTTTTAGGGAAAGAATATGATAGGCATTCTCACAGCATCCCTAATCAATTATATTTCTTATTTTTTAACTTGATTATCTTTTAACCAATCTTCTGAGCCTTTTCTAATTTATCTTATTTGCTATTAAGTTGGGGATCCTAGAATTTCATCATAGCCTCAGAGAGTAGCTACATGGTTTCCATTAGTTTTCTCACTGAGAGGACCATTTAATGAGGTCTAGGTGATCCATGAGGTTCATTGTGTGAGTATTCTGTACCACCCAATGTAGCAATGCCTGGAAACCAGGAAAATAAATATCAGAGAATGTAACCTCCATCTTGCCAACAAATCAAAATTGTTGGCTTAATTATGTGGGCAAATGGACAGAAACACCTTTTGTTACTATCCTGGAAATTCATCCAGTGGACATTTGTTGATTGAGAATCTAATATGTGTGACATGGTGTTGGACGCTGGGGATACAACAATGAATATGACATTTATACTGGACCTCAATGAACACGGAGGCCAGTGGAAAGTGGAACGTAGAACGCCCCTTTTGAAACAAGTTCCCAAGATGGATAGTTCCTGATTCTATGATTGCCCACAGGTGAGAGCTGCATGAGTGTACTCTCACTGGGGGCAGTGATGGACACCAAAAATGAAGGAAATGTGTAGAGTTAGAAAGAGTAAAGGAAAGCAGATGTCTGAAAACATGGACAGGCCTTTGGTGGTTGGTAAAAGCAAGCCAGTAGCAGACCATGAAGCCAATCTTTGAAGCCAGAAATTTGAGACCTGGGCAATAAAAAGAAGTAAATCTGGAGTAGAAGTTGATGGGAAAATTAGAGTCATGAAAGAGAGGAAAGAAGGGTAAAATGAAGCACAGGTAAATGCTGGCATCTGAGGTTTGACACTAAGGGTGAGTATATTGGGCCAAGTGGCCAGGGGAGGAAAGGGGAGAATAGACACACAAGAGGGAAAAAATATGTGTACAGTAAATGTGATATAACTCTGGAACCAACCACTCAGAACCTGTGGTTAGGTCTAGCTTCACCGAAAAGAAGATAAAAGTTTTAATCACTGGTACTGGATGCATAAAGAAGGCTAGTTATCTCTTCCAAAGAACAGATTATATCTTCTGATATTTTCTTAGGTTCACATTCCTGCTCATTTAGGTTACATACTGATTGGAAACAACAACAAAAGGAAACTTAAGTCTTTTCATTAACAGGATATAAATGCTACCGCAGATGGATTAAAAACACAACATAAAATACAACAAAATATTACCACTTGGCAGTTGGTGGGTGGTCTGTTTTGTTAATTGTTCTAGAATAAGTCTCTTACTGTCAAATGGGAAAAATGTGAAAACCAAACAAAAATGATGGTCCAAGATAGGATACTTAATACTGATCATTAAGAATGAGAAAGGGCATTTGAAGCAGTAAAACACAAGTGAATTACTCTTTGGTGAATGTTCATGTTTAATATAACGGCTAATGGACTCACCTCTACTAACCTCTGACCTGACATCTAAGCCAAATACTTAGCATGAAAGAAATGCTAATCAGCTGTGCTGAGTTTGGTCCCAGTGGAAATTTCATTTCTATTGTTTCTTAGAATAAGTAGATTTATCTTGGCTTCCATTGTTTAAGGAAATGCTTTGATTCCTGCGTTCTTTCCAGCCAAAAGCACAAGGAAGACTTCCAGAGTAGGAAACAAGCTGTGAGTGCCTCTCTGTTGCAGACTTGGACAGTTACTAGGAATTTTCATTTCAGAACTGATGTGGGAAGATGGAAGAAATCTTATGATGAAAGAAGAAAGTAAAACCCAGAAGTCTGCTACTCTAATCTGCTGAATCGGGGCCAGTGATACTGAAGTTTTAACTCTTGCTTTCAGTGTTCCATATAGGAAATTTTAATTAAATTTCTTGTTCACAATATCTTACGGGAGAGAGAGAGAGAGAAAGCGATGGGTGGGGGTGAAGCTTCTATTGTATTTCTATTGCTGTGGAAGTAATTTTGATATTATTAAACATGGACACTTCCTAGTATGTGCTTTGTAATGAATTTGTTATCACTGTGTATATAGAGCAGTTGGCCATGTTCAGTGCTTTAGATACGTAAGAATGATCTCATGACCAATGGACAAACACCCAAAACACAAGAAAAATAAAGACCTCATTCTATCCTCAGGAACATCCTGGCAAGATTACAGAAGGTTGGAGTGTCCTTGCCTATCATTAAAGTGCTTGAAAGACCCACGGTCATGAAACACGCATGTTAAGAACCCCACTTGCAAGAAGAAGCAGCAGGACGAGGAGAAGGTGGTGCAGGAGGAGGAGAGGGAAGAGGAGGAGGAGGAGAAGAAGAAGGAGAAGAAGAAGAAGAAGGAGAAGAAGGTGGTGAAGGGGGAGGAGGAGAAGGGGAAGGAGGAGGAGGAGGAAAAGAGGAGAAAGCAGCAGAAGAAGAAAGGAAAGAAAGAAAGAAAGGAAGGAAGGAAGGAAGAAGAAAAGAACGAAAAAGTGAAAAGAAAGGAAGAAAAGAAGAAAGGAAAGAAAGGAAAGAAGGAATAAAGAAAAGAACGAAAAAGTGAAAAGAAAGGAAGAAAAGAAGAAAGGAAAGAGAACAAAATGAACTCCCACTGATCACATTCCTGGCACAGGCAGGCTGACCCCCACCCCTTTGGCTATTACCCCTCCTGGAACACCGACTCTTCAAAGCCGGCTCAGATCTTGTCCTCCCTGAGTCTTTCTATTCCGTCTCCAGCTCCTCTGTGGGTCAGTTGCATTTACAGTTGGGGCCAGGCAATTTAACACACAATGGTTTTCGAATGAATCATATCTGCTAGCTTTCTCTTTCTCATAGACTGTGTCTTCACAAGGGCAGAAATCCTCCCCGGGTGTCACAGTGCCTGACAATACTATGTAAGCAATAAGTGCTCAACTGATGCACAACGTTGGAATGTAACGCTTTATTTGTGTTGCTCCTGGTCACTCAGTTTTGCTCTTCAGAGGCAACCATCACAGTTTCTTGGATGTTCTTCCAGAGATAATCTCTGTACATTCAATCAATTACGTGTATGGTTTCCCCTCGATTTGTGTCCAAATGATATTCTGCGTTTGGTTTTTTTTCACCTGAAAATATGTCTTGATTTTTGTTGCACATCAGAATGTAAGGAATTGCCTCATCTTTTCTTTAAATAGCTCTTTAGCTTTCTATTCCAATGTATGGAGTGTCAAATTTAATTAGCCTCCTCTTTGATTTTTTTTTGTGAGGAAGATCAGCCCTGAGCTAACATCATGCCAATCTTCCTCTTTTTTGCTGAGGAAAACTGGCCCTGGGCTGACATCCATGCCCATCTTCCTCTACTTTATATGAGATGCTGCCACAGCATGGCCTGGCAAGCAGTGCATTGGTGCAGGCCCGGGATCTGAACCCCGGGCCGCCAGCAGCAGAGCAAGCCCACTTAACCTCTACGCCACAGGGCTGGCCCCTTAATCAGCCTTCTCTTGATTGACTTTTAAGGCTCCTGCTATTTTGTCACTTCATATTCTACTGTAATCAATGCATAGCTTTAAAAGTATATCATTTTACAGAGGTGTGAGCATTTATGTAGGGTATGTGTGTGTGTAATTGGCTAGGTTAAAAGCTATTCGTATTTTAAATGTTAGTAGTTATTACCAATTTCCCTCCATAGAGCATCGATTACATGCCAATTAGTAACGTATGAGAAGGTACCAACATATTGCATCATTAAAGTTTTTATCTTTACAAATCTGACCATTGAAAAAAAGTATCTCAGTAGAATTTGAATTAGCATTTCCTCGATTTCCAGTGAGGTAGAATATCTTTTCATATGTTAAAAGCTATTTGTATTTCCTTTTCTGATAACGTATTTACCCATTTCTCTACTGATTTATTGTTCTTTTTCTTATTGATTCTAGGATATCTTTATATATTAGGGAAATGAGCTCTTTGTCAGTGATAAGAATTGCATGAGTTTTCCAGTTTAGTATTGCTTTTTTGTTGCTGAGTTTGGCAATTCTTTATTTCACGGTTTCTATATTTTGAGCCATATTTTAAAAAGCCTTCTCCAATATGAGTTTTCTTAAGCCTTTCTCTCTCTCTCTTTCTTCTCTTCATTTACATTTAACTCTTTGATCCACTCAGAATTTATTTTGTTACGTGTGAGATCCTTTAAATTTGTTACAGTATTAGATGGTGGCTTTGCCATTGATATGCCCATTGTCCTGAAGTTAGTCACCATGTAAGTGACGTGTATAGAACTAACAATGGCTCTTAGAAGGAACGAAACTTAAATCTAACAACAGAAATAAATCAGTGTGCCCAAGAAAGTCATGAAACATTTAAAGCACTTCCTAGCAGATTGTTAAACGCATAAAGGTTGTTTTACATGGTATGAGAGCTCCATTATATCATCAAAAGAAATCTTAATATTACCACTTGAAAAATTTATTTTGCATAATTTGAGGCTGAACTTAACTGCACCTCTCAAAATAAACACTTTTTGCAAAAGACTCAGTGTTTAACATATTGGGTAATGTAATTCTTATTGGTGTATTTTAGAATGTTTTTCCATGTGAAAGAAGCCATTTTGTAAGTCCAGATCATACAGAAGCTTTTTGTAACTTTTAACTTCACCAACATGGGAGCATTGAAAGGATGCCACAGAGAAAAGATGGGAAAGTTCAACACATAGATTTCAGGGCCAAAGGCAGAAGAAAAATTGTTGACTTTCTCTATCATTTTGGTAACTTTTACCGAAGCTAATTAAGGAATTTGAAGTGAAAACAGATAATTCAACTGAGTAAAACATTTTGGATTTATGTCCACTTACGCGTGACTGTAATATTTACTGTGTTTTTGTTAAAGTGTAGGACTGAAGTGGAGCACATGTTGTGAATAGGTTTAAGCTTTCATTAGAAGTTCAGTATTACTATAGAACCTTACTTTAAGTTCAGTTACTTTAGAGATCTTTATCCAATCTTCTCATTTTGCTAATTAAGAAATCAAGGATCAATAAGACCATTTAACGTATCTACAGACATAATATTACTAGCAAATATGTTTAAAACAAAGTACTTACGGATTTATAGAAGTACATAAAAATATAGAAAGGAGAGAAAATAAAAATGATTTAATCCATCATTCTTTCTAAGAGAAGGTAAAATGTGTTACCTTATAAAGAAAATATTTGAAATAAGCTTTCAAATATCGAAAAGAGATTTAGAGGCCTCATTGAAAGCTCAACTAAGTCATTTTAGGACAAACAAGAATGATTTTACTAGGTGAAGAGTAAATATATGGAACATATTTCCTCAGAAATTACTCTCTGTTAAACTACAAAGAGATCAAGTTTATGGATGATTATAATTATTAAGAAAAACCAGAGTTTTTCTAAGTACATTTTTGACCTTTTGAGTTTAACTTCACGGAAGGCAACCATGGCTTTCCAGAATATGTCCCTGTCAGGGACACGGTAATAGGCTGGTTTAGCTCAATATGAAGTTTTCTTAATGAAAGTCAGCTTAAATAGAAATAACATTATATCTCTCCCAGTCACCAAAAACTTCCTTTCAGAATATTTATCCTTACAAATGAAAAACAAATATTAGGAACAGTCAGAAATGAATGCGATTCCTTTGCCCTAACTGCCCATGTTATTAGAAAAACCATAAATTCAACTGCCTATTTTGGCTACTGGAGAGCCATCAAGAAGCAAATTCAGGGAAATTTGTATTTGTGGAATTATAAAAGAAATGAAGTTTTGAAAGCCAGAATTCTGTGGTGAGAACTAAAATCTGTGGAAATATTTAAATGCAAAAAGCCTTTATGTTTAGAATTTGCCACAAATTCTTATCATTCATACCGGTTTTTCTTCTAAAAAGAAAACAGGAAACTTCTCGAAAAGTCATTGGCTCTAGGCTTTAAGTCAAAACAGCCTTTAGAGCTAGCTATGGGGTTTCAAAAAATTCAAATGAAGATTATGGTGCACTGATTTCATGATTTGATCTTTCCTTATCATTTGTTTATTGAATGGAGAGTGTCAGGAAATTGAGGATAGATTGTATGCAAAATATGAAAGAGGAAATATGAGAGCAGAATTCTTCTCTGAGATGTGATCCTAATTTTTTTCTCTTGTTCCTGACTTAGCTGAGCCAGCTCCTGTGGCATATGTCTTTTAAATTAATTAATTAATGTGTGTGAGGAAGATTGTCCCTGAGCTAACATCTGTGCCCATCTTCCTCTATTTTGTATGTGGGATGCTGCCTCAGCATGGCTTGATGCGTGGTGTGTAGGTCTGTGCCTGTGATCCAAACCTGTGAACCCTGGGCTGCCAAAGCAGAGTGTATGAACTTAACCAGTGTGCCACTGTGCCAGTCCCAGCATATGTCTTTTTAAATTCACATTTTGAATTTTACCAAGCCAGGCTTTCTTCAGTAAGAAAAATACTGGATATTTATGTATTTTAGATACTTATTTATATACTTTTATCAAAGAAGACATTAGTGTTTCCTTCAAGATTTTGTTCTTGTGATTTGAATTCCATAGTAAATAGAATAGGGCTCCATTTCTAAAGAGTTTAAAATTTCCTTTATCCCTCTTGCATTCCCCTCCCTGCTATCAAAATATGTCAATATCAGGGCCGGCCTCGTGGCTTAGCGGTTGAGTGCGCGCGCTCCGCTGCTGGTGGCCCGGGTTCGGATCCCGGGCGCGCACCTACGCGCTGCTTCTCTCACCATGCTGAGGCCGTGTCCCACATGCAGCAACAAGAAGGATGTGCAGCTATGACATACAACTATGTACTGGGGTTTTGGGGGAAAAATAAATAAATTAAAAAAAAATGTCAATATCATATATATTGTAATGTATATTGTATACATAAATCCGAGAAGTAATTTGAGAATAACACAATTTCTTTTTTTCTATATTTGGGAACAAATGGAGTTGATCAAGATGAACATTGGCAATATGGTCTTCTCTGTGCTACTGTTGGAGTATAAACTGAAATAGCCCATAGATTCAGGGCACATGCTAAGGGGAAAGACCGGGGTCTGGTGACAGCCATTTATATATATCTCTTAGAAAGCAAAGATAACCTCTACTCGGCTGACTTAATTTGGCTTCTATAAAATGGTCATGCTTTCCTTCTGTTCCATGGCCAAAGATATAGGGGAGAAGAAAAGTATACAGATCTTTTGTTTTGTTTTTCCTTCTTTTATGCTTAATAAAACCATTTCTGAGTTCATGCTTGAGTATATAATTTCTTGAAAATCATTTAGGTATTTGAGAAGTAGGATGGAATAAGGACATTTTTATCTCCATTGATTTGAGGACCAAAACCAGACAGCTATCTTTTATCAGAATTGTCTTGGCACAATTTAAAGAGAGAAAAAAGGGAAAATATAATACTTGACTTTGATTTGTCTTTCCATAAACTATAACAAAACATTGCGGTATTCTTAGGCTGAAACAAGCATACAGAATATAGCTGGATATAGGAAATTATACTCTGAGAATAATTAGGGTATTTCTTCCTAAGTATGGCTCTTTGCTTATTTTACTCCTTACCTATCTCTCTTTGTGGTCTTTGGAGGGATATGGGTAAATTTTTCCTTGCCAGCCTTTGATCTCCCTTCCTATGTTGGAGAATCGGCCATGTGTGAGTTTTGGAAGCCAAAAAGGTCACGTGGTGTGAGCTTTTCCTGACCCTGATGGTTAGGAGACAGGCCATTGGCTCAGGAATTCAGAGACTCCTACCTAGACTTTGAGAGGCAGACGATGTGGTGGAGCCAGCCTGCCTGGGTTTGAGGACCAGCTCCCTCACTTGCTAGCTCTATGACTTTAGGCAAGATGCTCAGCATCTGTGAGCCTCAGTATCCTCACCTGTAGAATGGGACTATTTCTTTCTTCAAAGAGTTATCATGAGGATTAAATGAGATAACATTGACTTGCTCAGAACAGGGCCTCACAGGTAGTAAGCTCACAGTAGATGTGAACTCGTACTGTGAAGGGGCCAGTGATACAACTACACAAAGACAATATAGAATTTACCTGACAGTGGCCATGTCTTGTACCTGGAGTCTGGTGGCGGCTCTGCAACCAAGCAATTCCTTTTATGTGACCCCGGTTGTGGATTTCTTTGGTTTTGTCCTGTTTTCCAAATATATTCCTCTAGCCTTCCAGTGAATTTTACAAGCCACTCAATAACCCTCCAGAAAATTCTTTTTCTGCTTTAAGTTTGCCAGAATCCGTACCCAGATGGATATAGTCTGTGACAATCAAATGAACGCCTGACTATGTGTCAGACTGTTTTACTTTGGTTTCATTTTTACGAGACTTTTCCTTATAAAGAGAGAGTTAACTTCTGAAATACAAAGACCCTACCTTGCCTTTTGTTTGTATCAGCTGTAGAGCCTTTCATGGTACCGGGCCCAGGACCGGTATGTGCCAACCTCTCCTAGGACACAGGCTGGCATAGAGGAGACCAAGGGACTATATAAAGGAATATTGAATGGAAGGATGAATGAATGGAGTATTCAATGGACGTCATCAACTCAGAGCTCTGACATTGTTGAGCTGTGCTGTCAACCCTCTAACAAGCTTCTGGTTACGTGAAACAGAAAGTCCTATATTATTTGTTATTTTTGGTTGGTATTCTGTAATTGTAGCCAAATACAACCTGACATTAAGATTAAATGTTTTTCCCCTAGACTCTACCCTCTTTTCCCTTGTTATCCATCTCTTGCCAAAGAAGTATTTCTTGCCTTTTTTCTGAGAAGTGATTTACTAGGTGCGCTGTACAAAGTTCTGTTGGAAATAAATATTTCTTTGGAAAGACTTTGTGTGGTTCATCAAAACCGGCACCATTTCCTTCTTTAATTCAGGAGACTCTCTTTCTGTGTGATTGGTGGGACATCAGAACAGATGGAATAAGAGGGGATGAAATACCCTCTTACGTGACGTGATGTCGTGAAGATGGAGGCAAATGCCTTTATTTCACGTGCAGAAAAGGAAAAACAAATGAAAACATTTTTTCCTATTTAATTCTGAACTGCCCCAATGGCCTGTTTTTCCAGAGGTGCTTTATGAAACAGTTTGAGTCAACATAGAGCAAGGACTTTGAAGGCACACAACGAATGCTTGGAAAGAGTTCTATCAGACTTTTCATCTGACCACCAACCTGAAATGCTGATCACAAGCCAGAAATTCTCCCCGCATTGTCTCTCTTCAAGGAGTGCTAAATTGCAGTGCGGTCAGGTTGGAAAAAACGAGTCCGATTTTAATAATATCCCATCTTAGATGCCGTCAGCAAGATGACATTTCCTGGAAAGAACTATGTTATTACAGTATTATTATTTGTAATGATTTGCTTGACATGATCAACAAAGGAAAAGTAAATGATCCAAATGGGACTTCTGGCAAGGAACTGCATTCTCATTGAAAGAAGTATTAGTGGGCCAAACACATTTGAGTAAACACTGAAGATGAGCTTGATGTTGGAAAGGAGGAGCTGTTCATGGAGACCACAAGAATTTGTACGGCCAAGGAATTCCGGTTTCACCCACTTAGAATAAAACCAGGCTGACCTTTGCCAAACCTCTTGGCAGCTTTAGCCAGAATTTATATTTAGGGAAAACTTAGAAGTCAAAATAACATAGTTTACTTGATGTCATGTGCTTTATCACTGGTATCTTTTAGATACTCAGACATAATGGCATCAACCCTAGAGCCCCGGCATTTCAGAAAAATAGGAGGAAGAGTGGGGGTGGTGGAGAAGACTTCAAATTCATTGCCATGAGGTCATTAAGCTTGAAAGATAATCAGTAAGTCAGAACCCACAGGCTGTGAATATGTTACAGACTCAGTCGGCCAATGAGAAAAATGCGATGAGAACTTTCACAACACTGACGGGTTAATTATAAAAGAGACTAGAGACAATTTAACCAAACATATTTATTTCTATATTTTGTACAGTTGCCTTTTAAAAATATATAAGATGAAAACAAACAAGAAAAATTTGAGTTAGGTAAATGATGCTCTGAGACAGTCTCCTGCTGGATCCCTGCCAATTCCTGCCTAACACACGCCAATCTTATTTTCTAAAAATCCTTGTATAAATATAAGATTTCCAAGGCCCAGATGTTCAATGATATAATTCAAGTAACACTTGATCCAAATCATAAGTGGAAGACATTAAACAATTTAGAATTGCCTTGTAATAGGGTATGAGCAATATTCTTATTAAATAACTATGAAAGTATTAAAACACAACTCAACTGTTAATTGTTCTAAAAAGAAGTTATTTTTTAATAGATAAAAATAAGATACATTTTTTCTCGACCCTAATTTTGAAAATAATGATAAATTATGCTGCTGCTTGTCTTCCAGGTTTTATACTAAGACGTGAATCAGTCTTGAATGATACTCCATTTATCTACAAAAATGCAGTAGGTTCTCTCAGGGGCTTGTTGGCAAGATTACAATTTATGCAAAAATTCCTCCAAACCAGCTGAGGAGATGGGTCCAGAAGTCACACTCTTATTTGGGGAATGTAGTCCACATTTACAGATTAGACAGTCATAGGCTGGTGAGGGTTGGGGGTGTGTGAGATGCAAAGAAACTCAGGACCACTTTTTCAGTTTCTTACGAATTTATGATTGATGGATTACCAGAGGGCAGGTTTCCCTACACTTCTGTGTAAAGTTCTTTTTAAGGCAGTCCAATACACTAAGAAAACTGGACAGTGTGCAGATGTAAATCTCCTCCTCCCTCTCCTTCATTCCCTCCCTCCCAGTTCATAGTCCGTTCACTCCCTGCGCAGAATGGAGTTCTAGGTGAATGCCAAATTTGAGTCACCTTCTCATCTCTTAGGGCAAAACGCTCTGCACCTGGCCCCATTTCTAAAACTATACTCTGTACCTAGTCCAAATTCTTTGACTAATATTTGTTGAACTGGAATAGAAAAACAAATGGTTATAATCAGGATCTGGGCCTGTGGGGCCTACTGACCCGTCTGCATCACTAATGCTGTTTGCAGGATATCTTGGCTCTGGAGCTATTAGATGAAGACCAGCCGGCCCAGGTGAGTGTAATTATGGTTGCAGTCTGAACCTGGAGCTACCAGAAACCCAAAGGGCAACATGGAAGAAAAGTTTGGGAGTTCTTCCCTCTTGGGTGGTTGTTTCGCTTTTGACTGGAACAATGTACTTTTTCCACAGATGGAAAAATAGTTCTGAATTTCAGAATTCACTCGGCTAGTTTTTTGAACACCTGCATTAGGAACCATTTATGCTCGCTCAAAATTTTCCACATTCTTCTGCATTTTCTTCTCCTTATATAAAACATGGTCTTGCCTTGGGGGCTGCCCCTTCTTGCTGTCTAAATTCGAAACTCAGTTGTTTCCTTCGTAACTGCATCTTGGGAAGGTTTCTCCTTTCAGGATTGGGGCTCTGCCTAGAATGGAGAAGAATCCATTGAGGCTAGCTAGCTAGATTCCTCTTATAAACTTCCCTTACCATATTTCATTGATTCAGAGGCACACATTTTTTCTCATACTGGTATCTCCGAAACAGAGATGTTTGTTTCAATCTGTGATATCTCATATTCAATAAAATAAAATACAGTACAACAGCTAACACTTTCTGATAACAGCATTAAAGCCCTATCTTTTGGAGGTTCCTAAAATTATATTAGGATCTATAGTTATGGTACTCTCAAGCGCCTCTCAATGGATATCTGTGTCCTATATTTTCAGAGCCCTGTTAATCACTATATGGCATTTGATCCTTTTAAGGTTGGATTAGGAGAGTGTAGTGTTTGAATCAATAAAGCGTTCGTTTGTCGTTTTGTTTTTTTGTTTTTTTTGTGAGGAGATCAGCCCTGTGCTAACATCCGCCAATCCTCTTTTTTTGCTGGGGAAGACGGCCCTGGGCTAACATCTGTGCCCATCTTCCTCCACTTTATATGGGACGCCGCCACAGCATGGCTTGCCAAGCAGTGCGTCGGTGCGCGCCCGGGATCCGAACCAGCGAACCCCGGGCCGCCGCAGCGGAGCGCGCGCACTTAACCGCTTGCGCCACCGGGCCGGCCCCTGTCGTTTTGTTTTTAAAGGCTTGCTTCTCATTCTTTGTCTGTTACAGCTACCACACGAAATAATTATAACTAATACTTATTTAGTGTTGACTACGCAGCGGGCACTGTTGTAAGCACTGGAAATATATTGTCGCTTAATCTGCACAACAGCATCAGGCAAATACAATTACCATCTTCATTTAACAGAGGATGAAGCTGAAACCCAGAGCGGTTAGTAACTCTTAATATTAAGTATTGGAACAGGGATTTGACCCAAGCAGCCTGGCTGCAGGGCCCATCTCCTATCGTGCATTGCTGCCCCATAAAGACTTGGGGTAATGTAGTCAATGAGCACATAGGCTACAAGGAGTCAAACTTCAAGCTAACATCACAGAGAGATTACTACTGAGAGTATTTTTATCATATTATATGATTCAATTTATGTCCTGAGATCTGAACTTCAAGGCTGTAAGAAAAACACAACAGATTTTAACGTCCAGCTGAAAAAAACGCCATGGAGACACACAGAGATGGACAACTGTGGAAGAGATGGACCAGGATATGGAAGGCCAGGATATACCAATCACCTTTGTTTTCACTTCTATGTCTGAGTGTTCTTGTAAATTACCACACATCTGTAATTGCCATAACTATCCAACCCTGTTATTCAGTTTTCCTCAGGCTTGTCTGAAAATAGGTGTTGGCTGTTTTTGAAGGTCAAATCCAACCTCAAAGGGCAGAGATTTTTTACTACTGAAAAATTTTAAAAGAATATGCTGTAGTCTAGGAAGGCAATTCTAAAAGAAGCTCTCCTAAATTGTTTAAATAATGGCAATCTCATTGGAAAAAGCATATATTCTCCTGGACTGACTCCTTTAAATGTAGACATGCTCTTCAGATGTTGAAGTCATGGATATTTATTTTTAAATATGATTTTAAATTTATGGTTAGAGCTCATAGAGCACTTAAAATAGGATTAACCTCTATGTATTTCAGAGATGGTTAAACTACATTCCAATCATTTGCTTGCATTCTTCACGGAAAGTGATGTCATATGTTTTCCTTTTGGTTTTTAGCCTTATGACTCTGAATCCACAGTTGGTAAGGATATAATTTGTTTTTCTGTAGTAAAATTTTATTTATATGTAATTATCCTGGATCCATATCATGCTGTAAAATGATTTTCCTGAAGAAAGGAAAATTCCAACTTACTCTATGAATAAAAAATTGATTCTATTTGGGGCCGGCCCCATGGCCTAGTCCTTAAGTTTGGTGTGCTCTGCTTCGGCGGCCCGGGTTTGGTTGCTGGGTATGGACTTACACCACTCATCAGCGGCTATGCTGTGGGGACAACCCACATACAAAATAGAGGAAGATTGACACAGATGTTAGCTCAGGGACAATCTTCCTCAAGCAAGAAGAAAAAAAAGGAAGATTGGCAACAGATGTTAGCTCAGGGTGAATCTTCCTAACAAACAAACAAATTAAAAAATAGATTGTATTTGAATAACTGACCAACTTGCCAGTATTTTCTCTATGCTTCTTGTTTCATTTTATTAATCTATCAACTAAGATTTCAAAAATTTCAGTTAAAATGTTAATACATTTTTGTGTATCTTTATTACTATTTTATACAGCTGTTAACTCTGCCCTCCAGGTACTTTCAGAGATACAAAGGATTCTTTTGGGAACCAGACGTGGTCCATCCTTTCCTCTGCGCTATGGGGACAGGATAATGGAGTTGGGATCACGTTGGAATTTGCAATGGCCAGTTCAACACTGGAATGTGGCCCAAGGTCCCTTCTTTCTAGTCTCGAAACTTTATAATTACCCCTCCATGTTAAGTGGGCATTCTGGAATCCAAAAAATTACACAAAAGTATCAAAAACATTTTTTTATTGAGGTATAATTAACACATAGTATTATATTAGTTTCAGGTATACAGCATAGTGATTCAAACAAAAACATTTTTATAAACATTCAGTTATCAGTCACTTTCATTCTCAAATTGGACATTATTTCCAATCAAGTAAATTTCAACAAAAAAATTCTCTGGTTGATAATTGTGTATTGAACACCCACCATGTATGCCAGGCATAACAATTGCATTTTATCTCCATTTCTCTGCTTTGGAGCATTAGCTCTTGGTGTTATTCTGAACAACGTTTTGGATTTTATCAGACTTGAATACAGAGGTTAGTGAGCTAGGAGTTTCTTTTTAACAATTTGTAAATTAAAAAAAACAACTTAGGTTTCAATCAATAAATTACATGAAATCATGAATTATATAAATTTATATATCAACTATAAATGTATTTATAATTATATATACATATATAATATATATTTACATTATATATATATATATATTATATAAATGCTCCTCATTGGGATTTCCAAATGCATTGTCTTGGACCTGAAATGAGCGTGCTCTACCTATCTCGTGCAAGTGATTTATTGAGAAAGTAATCTGTAAGGAAGTGAGGAAATGGCAAGAAAATAAGCAAAGACATGGCTTTAGACAAAGCCCGAGGGTAGCTCGGGAGCATGAAGCAAGGGGACTGCTTTTTGGCTCAGCCGGTGGTCACGCACTGCCCCAGTGGGGAGGGCAGAGGCATGTAACCTCCTAGGTGATTCTTGGTGAGGACAGTTCTCTCAAGAAGCTGACAACTGTGAGCCACTAGCAGCCAACACTTCCTGTAGCTGGGGTGGGGGTGGGGGCACCCGCCTGGTAAAGGGAAGGGGCAGGACACCAACTGTGTCCCCTACAAGCCCCAAGAAGCTGGATAGGGAGCAATCAATGGTAATCTCAAAGAAATGAGAAACTCTGATTTGGCCACCCTTTGAGATGTGGAATTATTTCCCAACTTACTTAATCATTAATTGACGATTGATCAGGGGCAGCGAATCTGCACACAGCATTGTCTACAAATCAAAAGAAAAAGGAGAACTGAATAGTCTCACATCGGACTTTTGAGAACTTGAAGTTTATTGCTAATTCAGAAAACCTGAGATCACACTGAACACCATCTCCTAAACCGCTTTTGGTAGCTTTTTGGGGGACGTGGAGGCTAGTTGGGGATAAAAATAACGACGACCGACACCTGTTTTATTTAAAAACTAAACAGAGTGTCTTTTAAAAAAATATTTTATTTATGTTATAAAATGCGAAAACATGCTCATTGGTACAATGCAAAGTATGTATTTAAAGAAAGAGATAACCATTTCATCTCTTCCCATTTCTGAACCCAGCCTGAGCACACAAAACATGCAACATACTTAAGTCTTCTTTTTCTATTTTTTAATAAAAGTGAGTACCTTTTTTATAAAGAATTCTATGACATACTCTGGCCCAGGGTTCAGTAAGAAGGCTTTGTGCTCAGCTCTGCTGTGAAATGATAAAAAGTTGAATTCCATGCACAGGGACCCAGAGGTAAGGTTACAGGATATCATATCTGGTCAGAAGGAAGCGTGGCCCTTGGTCAGGGTAAGAAGACCAGAATAGCTGCAGTGGGAGGTCAGGCTTTTGCGTTCTGAACTCTTCAAGAATATTTTGACGTCACTTTGGCACAGAGCTAAAGTTTTTTATTTTTATGTTTTGGACTATCTCTTTGGAAGGCTCTCTGTTGTTTTTCCTTATGACTCTATGCAGACACAGCATAAACATTTCCCTTCTTGAAAACAAGCTGGTATTTTACTTTAGTGGACGTGACCCTGGATCGCAGAGTCAAGGAACTGGTTAGAACTGAAATGGGGCCATACAGATATGGTCTACCCCCTGTAAGGCCCTCCAGTGTGAGAGACTTGCCTTTATCCACACAGATAGGTGTTGATCTTCTGACGGCCGGTCCAACCTCCTGGCTGAGCCCCACTCATGTTTAGTCCCATTTTACTGGTGAGGAAATTGAGGCTCAGAGAGTTACATAACTTGCCCAAAGTCACACAGTTAGAGTCTGGTAGAGACTGTATTTGAGTCTGGGTTTGTTTAACTCCAAATGCCATGTATTTTCCATTGCATCACACTGACCCCCACAATCCTGTGCCAGGATTTTACCAGCGAAGTGGGAATCACAAAGTCACTATCCCACGTGAAAAAACTCTAACCAGACACAGCGGCTGAGGGAAGAACAAGATGAGTAAAGATTGAAGTGGGAATGGTGAAATGGGGGTGGGATTACAAATCCAAGAGATTTGGATTCCGGGGAAGCTGTGTGGCCCCAGACAAGTCACCTAACCTAACTGGCCTCAGTCTTCCATTTGTTGATTGATGGTGTGAGTAAGAGAAGTAGAAGTTCTTACGTCTTCTGATTCTGGTCAAGGAAGTTTGGAAGGAACAACCATATGAACTTGGCGAGGAAGGGAAGGAATAGTGGAAGGAGAGTCCAGATTAGGGGAGTAACGAGCCAGAGGTGAGTTCAGACCAGCCATATTCCTGGGGGCAGTAGTGGACCTCATAAGTTCATTCTTAAAGCAGGGTGCAGCGCTTGGACAGAGGGCAAGAGAAATGCCAGTGTAGAAAGTATTTGGAGATCCATGTGTAGCCCACTCATTGTTCTGGATCTCACCTCATCTATTTTTCCTCCAGTTAAAAGCTTCCTTACCGTCCACTCTGAGAGGGTGACTTGGAAATTTAATAATTCTTAAGATATAATGACATATTTGGGAACACCTGCTAAACACTACAGAGAAGAGTTTCCTTACTGACAAGGAAGGAGTTCAAATGTGGTCTAGGGATTTGGGGACACTCCCTCACATGTGCCAAGTTATGAGGCCAGCTCCTGTGAGTTATCTCCTGTTATCCTTGGTGGGTGTTCAATCCCATCCAAGCAACAATTATGAAGAGATGATTATACACATGACATCATGAAAAAGCAGCTCACAGCCTAATGAGTCACTAGGTAAAGGACTGTGAAACTCCTAGAGAAGAGCTATGAACATGGGGCTATGGAAAGCCGGGGATTAAATCAGGCCAGAGGGACTGGAGAAGGCTTCCTATAGGAAGGGACAATTTTATTTATTTATTTATTTTGGTGAGGAAGATCAGCCCTGAGCTAACATCCGATGCCAGTCCTCCTCCTTTTTGCTGAAGAAGATCAGCCCTGGGCTAACATCCGTGTCCATCTTCCTCTACTGTATACGGGACGCTGCCACAGCATGGCTTGACAAGCAGTGTGTCAGTGTGCGCCTGGGATCCGAACCTGCGATCCTCGGGCCGCCACAGTGGACTGCGCGCACTTAACTGCTGCGCCACCCGGCCGGCCCCAGGAAGGGACAATTGAACTGTACCTTGCAGGAAAGGAAGAGGAGGGAGGGAAGAACAAACCAGATGAAGGGAACAACATGAGGAAAGGCACAGAAACGTGATGTGCGCAAGCTGACCAGGGAATGAAAAGACCAGTCGGGCATGGCAGAAGCAGAGCATGGAGAGTTGGAGAAGGACGTAACTGAACATGAGCTAAGGTCTCATCATGGCTCTGCATGTTCTGAGCAAAAAGTTTCTGAATTTTAAAAGTATATTAATTACTACACTATGTCCCGAGACATAGTGTGGGATTCTGGGGGTGTATCTGGGTTTGTTGGAACATTACAGTTACAGGACAGAAAAAATGGAATGAAGTGGCTGATTGAAATCAAATGGCAAACTGAATACATTTATCGAGGTTAATGGGCTACGGGTGTGGAACAGAGTAGGTGAAGAGGAACTGAGTGTGAGCTTCATAAAGATTTTGGAATAAAATGGTATTTAAAAAGCAAGTTCAGGGCCAGCCCAGTGGCGCAGCAGTTAAGTGCGCACGCTCCCCTTAGAGGAGGATGGGCATGGATGTTAGCCCAGGGCCAATCTTCCTCAGCAAAAAGAGGAAGATTGGCATTGGATATTAGCTCAGGGCCGGTCTTCCTCACACACATACACAAAAATAAAATAAAAAATAAAAATCAAGTTCGGGGCCAGCCCCTGGTGGCCTGGTGATTAAGTTTGGCATGCTCCATTTCAGGGGCCTGGGTTCCGTTCCTGGGTGCGAACCTATACCACTTGTCTGTCAGTGGCCGTGCTGTGGTGGTGGCTCACATACAAAAAAAAGAGGAAGATTGGCAACAGATGTTAGCTCAGGGCAAATCTTCCACAGCAAAAAAAAAAAAAAAAAAACAGTTTAGGTTCAGTCAGAATCATCAGAGATTGATTCAGTAGTTCAGGAAATAAAAAGTTGACTTTTATCTTGTTGTTCTATGTTCAGTAGTTCAGGAAATAAAAAGCTGACTTTTATCTTGTTGTTCTATGTTGAAACTTTGTTAACTGGACTTTAAATTACAACTAATTATGTGAACATGCCCTATTTAAAGAAAGGCACAGTTAAGTGATGGGTGTTTCTTGGAGTAAGGTTGGTTAAGTACTGTTGTTTTGGACTGGGCAGGTTGAAGGCTGTCCCCTTATGAAAATAATTTTAATAAATATTTAAAAGGTGATTCATTGTTTAAGAGTAGATGTCTGCATTTTTATGTTTTTCATCTGAGGGCTCAGAAAATTATTTACTAGAGTCAATTAGTTTAGTCAATGCCCATTCATTCACCAAGCATTTATACTGAGTCCTTATTAGGTAGTGTTATGTCAGTAGGAGGAAGATATTGGTAGAATCTCCATAGGTAGAATGTCATGGGTTTGCTTAAGAATTTCAGTAGGAAGATAAACAAAATTAAGGGACATTTTTAAAGTATTATGTGAGCATATACAAATTTTATTTCATTAACCATGTATATGGGAGGGGTTGAGAGAAAGAATCACCATCAATGCAGTATTCCAAGACAAAAATCTGAGTCATTCTTAGCTTTTTCTGTCCTTCATTTGCTCCCAAACCACCCCACTCAACCCCACCACTAATTCAATCTGTCACCAGGTTTTACTGAGTTTACTTCTGAGGTGTAATCTATCTATGCTCTTTTTTCCCTGCTCTCTCTGCCTTGCCTCTATTACCCAGATCAGTCGTTCTCAAAGTATGTTCTCAAGATCCCTGGGATGCCTGAAACCCCTTCAGGGGATCTGTGAGATCAAAATATTTTCATAGTAATAGTGAAACATTATTTTCTTCTTTCACTCTCATTCTTTTTTTTTTTTTTTTTTAATTTTTATTTATTTCTTTTTCCCCCAAAGCCCCAGTAGACAGCTGTATGTCATAGCTACACATCCTTCTAGTTGCTATATGTGGGATGCGGCCTCAGCATGGCCGGAGAAGCAGTGCGTCGGTGCACGCCCGGGATCCGAACCTGGGCCACCAGTAGCGGAGCACCCACACTTAACCGCTAAGCCGCGGGGCCGGCCCTCACTCTCATTCTTTGAGGAGTAGAAAGTGGAGTTTTTCAGAAGCTGCAGAAGCTAGGATGATGTCATGTCTCTGATGGCTAACAGAATGTGTGCTTATGATTCCTGTGTTTTAGAATTTTCTCAATTTTAATTTATAATATAGTAGATATAGATAGATATAACTCATATAAATGAAAGCCCTTTGGAGTCCCCAATAATATTTAAGAGGATAAAGGCGTCTTGAGACCAGTAGTGTGCGAATTGCTGGCTTAGATGAATGCCTTGTCCGACTGGTCTTCCCAGTTCTCGTGCGTCCCCAGTCTCATCCTTCACACTGATCACCCTTGTCCTCCATAAAGGCAATGAGTCACCTTTCTGAAACATAGGTCTGGTAGTTGCCTTGAGCTTAGACACTTCCAATGGCTTCACATTTTTTTCCAGAGTGACACCATAGACTAGCATTGAAAGGCTGTCACAGTCTAGCCTCAACCTTCCTTTCCAGTTCCATCTCCCACCATATACCCTATCACCTACACCCTAGGTGTCTAGGGCTAAGGATGGCTGATGACAACAGTTCACTGAGCACGCTTTCTTAATACCTTCACAATCAAAATAAACTACTCCTGTGTTCATTGCAGCACTATTCACAATAGCCAAGATGTGGAAACAATCTAAATGTCCATTGACAGATGAACGGATAAAAAAAAAAATGTGGTGTAAATACAATGGAATATTACTCAGCCTTAAAAAAGAAGGAAATTCTTCAATATGTGACAACATGGATGAACCTCAAGGACATTATGCTAAATGAAATAAGCCAATCACAGAAAGACAAATACTGCATGATTCCACTTATATGAGTTATCTAAAATAGTCAAATTTATAGAATCCAAGAGTGGAATGACAGAGGGAATTGGAAAGTTACTAATCAACAGGCATAAAGTTTCAGTTAAGCAAGATGAATAAGTTCTAGAGATCTGCTGTACAATGTTGTACCTACAGTCAACAATACTGTATTGTACACTTAAAAATTTGTTGAGTGTAGATTTCATGTTAAGTGTTCTTACCACAATAAAATAAAATAAAATAAAATTTTAAACTATTGCCAAATAAAAAAAGACCTACTCTGGAATCTGAGTTCCCAAAGTATAATGTTTACATCTTTATTTGTCATTTATCACAGCCTGACTTGTGTGATAACCAGGTGGATCTGTCTTTACCCCTTGAATGTGAGTTCGTTAGGGACAGAGACCCGGTCTTGTTTATTCTTGCAGTACCCCAGATCTAGACAGTGCTATGCTTATTACATTTAAAAAAATTACTTTGTTGAATAAATGAATGAATAAATCCTTGCAATAACGAGATTCTATTACCTACATATGTAAGCATTTGATAGCAGGTACAGATTTAGTTATAAGATATTGAGACTTATTTTTGAACCTATTTACCTTATGAGATGTATAAGAATATTAATCTCATTATTTGTAGATATTTCTGGGTTTGTATAAAATAACATCGCTCAGCCCAATTATCCACGCTGTTCATTAGACTAGGTACTAAATGGCTTTGATCTTTTTCCAATCATATACTCATCCTCAAAGCATTAAGATTTGCTACCACTGAGGTTATCAAAAGGAATATGTCCTATGACTCTGGACTTAATCACAGTTCTGTTCCATTGCATTCCATTCAACAGGTACTTATTGAGCTAGCAGCTCTGTGGTAGCTGCGGATATGAAGATGAGTGGTACGAGGCTCCTGCCTTTGAGAAGCTCGCAGACTGATGTGGAAAACAAGGATGAACACATAAACACAGCTTGTCGTGATAAGGGCAATAATAGGGGACAGAGGTAGGACTAAAAAATGATGAATTCTCTCTTGGAGTGAAGGTGTTGCGATGGTAAGGAATAGTTTTTCAGAGAATGTGTCCCTTAAGCTGGATTTTAAGGAGGAATTGGAATTTTTTCCAGGGATGAGTGGAGGGGAGAAGGTTTCAGGCAAGAGGACACTTGTCTCGAGGGAAGTGGTTTAGAGTCAATCGTTGGAGAGGAATGAACAGCAATGAGTTTCCAGAGCTTGGCAGGGCCTAGATCATGAAGATCTCATTTTTCATGTTTGGACTGGATCCTGTAAGTGCTAAAAGATTCCAAGTGAAGAATTCTAAAGTTATTTGGGTAATAACAGCAAGATTGAATGACTTGTGTGCCTGCCAAGGGTACTACTTGGGAGGGACCACACTCATTTGAACATTTAAGTTTGGGTATATTTATTTTGAAAAATCAGCTACAACACTTTAGATCTTATTTCATATAACAGATTTTTTTTTTTTTTTGTGAGGAAGATCAGCCCTGAGCTAACATCCGTGCTAATCCTCCTCTTTTTTTGCTGAGGAAGACTGGCTCTGAGCTAACATTTATTGCCAATCCTCCTCCTTTTTTTTCTCCCCCCAAAGCCCCAGTAGATAGTTGTATGCCATAGCTGCACATCCTTCCAGTTGCTGTATGTGGGACGCGGCCTCAGCATGGCCGGAGAAGCGGTGCATCGGTGCGCGCCTGGGATCCGAACCTGGGCCGCCAGTAGCAGAGCACACGCACTTAACCGCTAAGCCACCGGGCCGGCCCTAACAGATGTTTTTTAAAAGGGTAATTTCTTACCCTAAGACTTTCATTTATTTTACAAATATTTTTGAGCTCTTATTTTGTATCAGACATTCTTCTATGAACTTGGGAAACATCAATGAACCAAACAAAGATTCTTGTCCTCATGCATCGTGTACTCTAGTTTTCTTAATCTGTAGTCCCATCCTGAGGATTCGTGTGAACAAACTACACAAACTTTTGTGAAGTAACGCTTTTAGGTGGGATGTGACGGGTGCCAAAGACACTGTGTGGCCAGCCCGTAGGTCAATGGGCTACAAGAGAAAACATTGGCTTTTTCTCCTGACCCCTTCATCAGTGAATTTAAAAATAGTCTTTATTTTTTAGAACAGTTTGAGATTTACAGAAAAACTGAGAGGATATTATAGAGAGTTCTCATATACCCTCCTCAGTTTCCCCTACTATTAACATCCTACATTATTGGTATGGTGCATTTGTTACAATTAATAAACCAACATCAATACTAGTATTATTAACTAAGTTCTTAGTTTATTCAGATCTCATTAGTGTTTACCTACTTTTTTTTTCTGTTCCAGGATTCCACCCAGGATACCACATTACATTTCCTTGTCATATCTCTTAGGCTCCACTTGGCTGTGACAGTCTCTCAGACTTACATAGTTTGAGGAGTTTTGAGGAGTACTAGTGAGGTATTTTTCAGAATGTCCTTCAATTGGGATTTACCTCCTATTTTTCTCATGATTGGGCTGGGGTTATGGTTTTGTGGAAGGAAGACCACAGACGTGAAGTACCATTCTCATGATATTATATTGAGAGTACATGCTGCCAGCATGACCTATCACGTTGATGTTGACCTTAATCACCTGGCTGAGGTGGAGTTTGTCAGTTTCTCCACAGTGAAGTTATTTTTCCTTCTCCACCTTTCCACAATGTCCTCTTTGGAAAGGAAGTCACTGTGAGCAGCCCCCACTTAAGGAGTAGGGAGTTATACTCCCCCTCCTGGAGGGTGGAATATCTCTGTAAGTTACTTGGAATTCTTCTGCACAAAAGACTTGTTTCTTCTCCCTCATTTCTTTATTTATCACCAGTGATTTTTTACAATTACCATGAATCGTGCACTTAGCAAACAGATCTTTATGGAAGGCCAACTATGTGCAAGGCGTTTATAACACGTTTTTACTAAACAATATTTTGGTTATCTCAGAAACAACTTGTTTAAAAGTGGAGAAATCTGATTTCCTGCCCTGCCTCTGACATTACCTTGCTAGGAGGCTTCAGGCAAGTAATTTCACATCCAAGCTTCAGTGTCCTCTTTTGGAAAATTAGATGGTGGCAGGGGATTTATTCTAACATCTTCTCCAACTTTAAAATTGTAGGATTATAGGGCCGGCCCCGTGGCTTAGTGGCTAAGTCTGCACGCTCCGCTACTGGCGGCCCGGGTTCGGATCCCGGGCGCGCACCGACGCACCGCTTCTCCGGCCGTGCTGAGGCCGCGTCCCACATACAGCAACTGGAAGGATGTGCAGCTATGACATACAACTATCTACTGGGGCTTTGGGGGAAAAATAAATAAATAAAATTATAAAAAAAAAGAATAACTTTAAAATTGTAGGATTATATAATATATTCATAGAAATAGGCTTCAAATAGTCTACAAAAGGGAATTATTAATATCTGTAGTGGGTTGGCCCAACTCAATGAAATCTGTGTTTAAAATCTTCCCTGTCATTTGCCTTGGGGAATGTATCTTTGTCTGCTGTATTATTTTCTTACCACTCAGAGCTACAATATATATACCCAGTGAAAATATCAAGTGGATGAAGTTAACCTTGTTAGTAGTATAAGAGAGAAAAAAATGCTAGAATATCTACAAATGACTGATTTATGGGTTTAATCAAAACCACTACCTATGGAAAAAGTAACATGGAATACAAACAAAATAAACGAATTTGGTATCTCTGCTAACATCAGATTGAGGTGGTACAGTTAAGGGAAGGCTCATATGGACTCTTTTACTATTAGCTCTGCTGGGAAAAAGAAATACAAAAAAAAGGGAAAAAAGCTGACGAAACGAGGATAAAAAGCGTTGGTTAGATCTGAGAGGAAGAAAATATCAACATTCATTGCTTGCTTCTTACAATGCTCCTCCTTGGCCTAAAGGAAGGAGGCCTCTAGAAGGAGTTCTCAGTGTGGAGTGCCAGTTGGCTCTTAGCTTCATTTTAGGGAAAAGGCAAAGTAACTTTTTTCTACTCCTGCCCTTTGCAAACTTAATCAGTCTCTTCTTGGCAGCTGGAGCCTCTCTTTTCACTGATGAATGTCTTTTAATGCACTTCTTGCAAATGCTATTATGGATTTTCTTTCCAGTGTTTTCTGGGAGGATTTATTCCTGTAAACTCAATAGTTGTCAAGGCAAATTGCAGTTCGATATAACTCAAAGAACAGAGGACCCCATGCCAGGCCCTGCCCCATGCTCTCTTCCCATTGACAGCTGTACCTCCTTGGGCATGTCAACTACCCTCCCCAGGCTGCAGTTCCTCCTTCTGGAACTCAAGGAATGTTTTACCCGCCTGTTCCCAAATGACACAGATGGCCTCTCCAGGTCTCTTCCATGCCTGTATTTCCTGAGGCAGCAGATCCAAAGCGGTGAAGGTCAGGGCTGAGGTGACACAGCCACTGTCAAGTTTTTATGGAGTGCCTGGGACACGCCAAGTGCTATACTAAGGGTTAGAGGAGAGGTAAGTAAAACAGAGTCCCCAGGAGCTTACAACTTTGTAAGGAAAACGGATATGTGGAAAACAACTATAATTCAAAGCAGCCTGGATGAGGTTACAGTAGGGGGACAAGCACTGGGGGTGCTTGTCCCCTGCAGGCCCAGCTGCTCCGCGCTGGCTGGAAGCGAGGAGGGACAAGGGTGTGGGAGGGGGAGGGGGAGGAGGAGATATTAGAAGGAGCGTTGAGTGATGCATATTTTCCCATTTGGCAATGGTTGTGGGGACCCAGAAAGGTGAATCAACCCCCAACACTGGCATAGGCCTGTCTCAGCTTTGTTTTTTTTTGTCCTACCACCTCCAGGCTTAGAACGGCAGCCGCAGGAGGAAGATTGAAGATAAAAGGCTGCCACCGTCACACCAGGGAAAGTCCCTGGCGCATCTGTCTTTGTCAAGAGCATCAACCTCTCTCAGATGGAGCCCACAAATGAGTGGGGCGCCAGTACGTGCGCCTGTGAAGAAGAGCCTTCTGTGTTGATGAGCAAATCGGCCCAGAGTTTACATGGGACGGGGTGGGTGTGAATGACAGAGATAGGCTATCACCTCTGAGGGCTCTGAGGCAGGGCACATGTTCTCTCTAGGTAGAGTAGGTGAGGGAAAGGAGGAGGCATCAGGCTCCTTGGGTGATTTATATGACAACTAATCTATTTAATCTGCATGAAATCGGGGTTAACACTCCCATTGTATTGAAGAGGAAACAGGAGTTCTGAGGCCTTCAGTAATTTACCTTAGTTTCCAGAATTGTGACAAAGCCAGGATTTAAAGCAAGACCTGTCCAAATCCACAGCCCATGGTTTTTCTGTTGCTCCCTGTTGCCTTCTGTGATGACCTACTCCATATTATCTGAGGGAGGCTGAAATAGTCCTCTCACTCCTGCAAGGGAAGGCAGGTGGGGGAGTTTCTTCCATCTACCTACCTGATGTGCAGTAGAAATTCTATTATTTGACATTTATTTTTTAAGGTTAATAAGAACGATCTCTCTTCAGCTAGCCCCTTTTTAAAATGAAAGATGCTAAGGGAGTAACATGTCAATATGATCGCTCATTTTATTGAATATCAGCCATCTCCCCCCCACCCCTGCCCACAGCTAGTGTCAAGAACTGTGACGGGTCTGAAGTTTTACCCTTTCTACAAGTTAATGTTAGCCTGTTATAGTTTTGTGGATAATGGCAGAGGAAATGAAACTCCAGGGTCAGAGACAAAGGACTGTTATTACTCAGAGCACTAAACAGCATAAGCATCAGCATGTTTGCATCAGTTTCCTTGTCTCCCAAGTCCCACAGGAGCAGTGTGGAGGGTCCAGATGGATGCTGCACAGGCAGTGGGTTTGCATCACAACTGAAGAAAACTGGGCTTGAGGAACCCACCATTTTAGAGCAAGCAGGAAGCAAGTTGCTCTCTTAAATAGAGGAAGACAAGATCTCACCCTACAAGGTTGCTCACTGCAAATACAACCCTAAGAGATGACTGAGTAAAGAGAAGACAGGGTCTTGAATTCTTGGCATTCTCTGGAGTGTGAGAGGCCCTTGGAGCACTGTCTCTCCCGATAAGCTATCCCTTGGTCCCATACTGTCTTGACTTCTGGCAAATTTTCACCTAAGTATACCACTCCATTGGCAATTTTGATTAATCTGACTGACAGACACTTGAGCCAAATCCATTCCTTTTGCCTCATACAGCATTTAATTAAGGTTATGGCAAACAGGACTCTGATACTTGCAGTATTGACCTCAACCATGCTCCTCAGGACTCAAGCAACTGTAAATAAGTCCTAGGGGGGAGAGTAGATTTTTTTTCAGATAACCATGATATAGTCTAAGGCCATTCTATTAACCATTATGATTTGTCCAAGGGAGATTAGACTGATTTACCAATCTTTAGTGTATTGACAATAGTTACAAGTGGCAATAGATGGGCCAAAAAGCCACCCTTATTCCCAATGGAGGGATATCCTGTGATGTCAGGCCTAATAGAATAGTTCAGGACCAGCTGTGTACACACAGCTCTTTCTGTTTTCATAGCCCATGGATGGGAATGACAAATCCAGCAATGTGTCAGATTGCCAGCTGCTACTTGCTTCTGATAGGTCATGTGATTGTTTTGTCAGGCTGTGGTCCTGGATATAAGGGATTAAGAGACCATTAATTATTCTTTCCCTCCACATGTCCCTCCTTGGCTTAACTAAACCTATGTAATGGTGACTGAAATCAAGTTTAGCAAAAAATCCCAAACTAGAGTGACAAATGTGCCTTTGTTTGTATGTGTGAGAGGGTACACCACACAATATCCCTCCACTGGGAATAAGGGTCTAAGGTTTTCCTCACCCAGGTACTAAGACTGTTGCTTTCCCTCTGGCCATGAAATCAGTACTTTCCATCCCAGTAGCTATAATTGCACTGTTTTCCTAATCATTCCCTAAATGAACCCAAATTTTTGTCTAGAAGGATCGGGTGTAATTGGGACAAGAACATTTTTTATAAACTTACAGAGACAATTCTGTCCTCCGTCTGGCCCGTGTGGGAAGTCAGTGAACAGTGTACCCCACCAAGTGGTCATTGTCTTTACGATCTAGGACCATGTCAACTCAACAGGAGAAGCCAGGTAGTGGAACATGATTTAAGGTTGGATATGGTAGGTCCCCTTTTGGCTGGGTTGCCACCCAGAAGGTGTACCAAACAGGCTGTCCTGGGATTGCTGTTAGGGGAGAAAGCCATATCATGTCCCCAAATTGTCAGAGTGGAATACTGGATTTTCAAAATAGGTATATATAACACTTTACCCATCTCATCCTGATCACTGCCCAGGAGCAGCTCTTTCTGGGGACAGCTGCATTCAATGGCCAGACTGTCTTACTATGTTGTGTGGACCAGGAGGTACTAAAGGAAACCTTTTTGAGTCAGAATCTTTTGTAAGTGATTTTTGAGGAGGCTGGTCCAGGGCTCAACAATCCCTGATGTCTGTGGATTGGAGGAAGCATAGAATATCCATCAAATATCTTAACTATTGGCCTTTGTTGGGTGGTCTTTGCAACAAAAGGCAAACCATTTTCTGACTATAAACCATCCAGAAAGCAGAAAAACATGACACAATTCAGTTTTAAGAGCCACAATGATGTGGCCAGACTCAACTGATTGGACCAGAACAGCAACACTGTACCCTGAAAAAGTGAGCATCCCTTGGAGGGTGTCAAGGTCTGATATAGTCAATTTGCCAGGAACAGAAGGGGTCAATGCCAATGCATTATGGCTTCTTTTACTGTAAGACAAATGGACCAACTTTTGGCAGGAGTTACAAGTCACAGTGTTAGCTTCTGTATCATCATTTTTTGCTGTATGCCTGGTCTGTGATGGTGAATGCATTGCTATGTCCAGTGCAATGATAGGTCTAAGTGGCACTGGTGGCAATCTGAATGGTGCAGTCTTTCTCAGCAGTTTGATTCTAGTTGGTCTCATTAGAAAATGGCCCTTCTCATGGAAATCTACATGAGTGACAATGGTGACTTCTTTCCACAGTTCACAGCCCCAAAGAGGGATGTCTTTAATCTGCCTATCTATAGTCTTCCAAGTGGTAGACCAGACATGTAGGCCATTGGCAACAGCCAAGAGTCAGTAAAAATATAGCACATTTCATTGAGGAGACTGTGGGCCAGTGCTGTGAGGACTGCCTTGAGTTCTGCTCACTGAATGGAGAAACCTCATCTATTTTCAGTTCTGCATACCTGGCACGGTGTTTGAAGAGCCACAACAGCCCAGTGGACACCATTGGATTTCAGCTTAGCCAAGCCATCAGTGAACCAGGCCTAGGTATTTAGGTATTTAGGGGAACCTCTGTAAATTGAAGGCTCTTTTGAGCCAGTGGCTTTACTTCTAGTGACAGAGTGGGGGATCAATCTTTCCTCAAACGGTAGCTGCCACTTTGTCATGTAAACCGAAGATGCCACTGGAGCCAGGGCAGCTGTGCTCTTGAATATACCATTTCCACTTAATAAGTGAGGCCTCTTTGGCCTTTCCCATCGTGTTAGTCATTGAGTCTGAGTTGACTCAACTCCAAATAGGAGTATCACAAGATCTTCAATTTGAACTAGAGCTTGGTAGGAGGTTAATAGCTGCTTTTTTAGCATTAAAAGGGGTGTAGGAGGTGGCTGCCTCTGGCAGGTAATGATGTTGCACTAGGAAATGGCCTGAGTAGGCCATTATTCCCTTTCCCCTTCTCAGATTCTATAGTGTTTCTACTGGACCACAGGGCGGTGGGGGCGGGGGGAGCGGACACGGGACAGGGAGGCAGGTTGTTGTGGTGTGTGTGGGGGTGATGTTCCATTAGCACCTTTCTATATACCACAGACCCCAACTAGGAGAATCCCTCTGACCCTTGACAAGAGATTCTCACATATTGAGGTATATGGAGTAACTACTCGGGTTCAAAACTCACTCGGCTTGAACTAAAAAGCCTGACTTATGGCCTATCAAACATACATTGTACATCTGCTTAACCATTAAAGTAAAGAATACATTCTCTTAAGATAAGAATGCACACTTCTCTCCCTATGCCCTATTGGTAACGCCCTGTTGGTAACTCCTGGGTTAGTCCCTTTCCTGACACCATTGTCACGTTGACCTGCTAATTGGCAATTGAATATCTCTTTGAAATTTTGATAAAAATGTATGCTGGGTGTGTTTAATATATGTTCTTTGTTCTAAAAAGATATAAGACTGTACTGAAAACCATGCCTCTCCGGAACACTTTCTAAGGCCTTCCTGGGTTGTAATCCTCCCTCTGGCTCAAGTAAACTCACCTTATTTCTCTTATCCATAGAATGGTCATTGATTATTTTGCATCGATACACTTAAGGAGCAGAGAAATGCAATTATGTAACACATCAATTTCATACACATTCAGATGTGGAAGCCACAACACCAATACATCAATGGACCCAGAGGCCCTCACCCACAGACACTTTAATTTCACTTCCCCATTGTCCAAAGCCCATGAGTTGAAATCAGGCACCATTTCCCCCTACAGGAATTTGGACAAAAGAATCTAATGTGTGTGAGTTGTGGGCTACAGCAACCACAGCCAGGAGGTCCCTGCTAACCCTCTGGGAGTACAGGAGTGCAGCGTGGAGGGGAAGTCAGCCTGAGGGCATGGGAGGGTAGCTTTTCTTCTCCCATGACTACTTGCTCCAGCATCAGTGCCCGAGCGCTGGTGCTGGCTTCCACCCCTCAGTTCCTCCTGGCATTTGATGGTGCTGGGCTCATAGGCCCCATTTTTTCTGTGCCTGTGCATGTTGTCACAGTCTTTGGTGCCTTTGGCCACCATTGCACCCAGCACTTCATCCTTGTCGCTGGCCAAGTTGGGCTGCAGGAGGGGCTTGGTACATGAGTGTGGCTAGCTTAACTCTATTTGACGAGACTAAGCAACCACTTCTGTTTTTGAGCAGCTGCTTGTTCTGGCTCAGAAAAAACAAACTTTTGACATTTTTGATTCATCCAAAGCTCTATAAGGAATAACAAGGTCCTCAGTGCTAGCATCAGTTTTTTTTCAGTTTTGGGGACTCCTTGATTCAGCAGCTGCAAGCACGTTGCCTTTCAGCGCCCGAGTTTGCTGCCCCATTGTCACAGTAACATCTCAACCTCGATCTATCTGACACAGAGTGAATGAGCAACAACTGTGGGGCCATTTGTGTGGCTTGTTTCAATCCTACTTCTCACCTCTCAGCCTCGTTAGAATGTAGGGTAATGGGGCACCCCACCCCTCGCTTGCCTGCTGCTTGGATGGGAGCATTCACTACCCGCCCTCCACGTCTTCTAATATCCCTGAATCCAGCACACAGGTCCCTTGCCCTCTTTTTCTAGCAAGTCATATCTCTGTCAGCATCCTGTCCTTGCTGTCATCTAGCTGTGACTGGGGCAGTAGGTCAATGCAGAGTATGGATGGGGAAACTAAGGAGAAGAAACCAACTCAGGGAGGTCAGGTACTTTGGAGGTTGTGGCATAACTGTCAGCCCTACTTTGAGCTGCACAAAGACGTTGATGTGAGGGCGTAGAATTGGTGCACTGAAGAGGGAGGTGAAAATAGGAGTAGTCACGTATCATACAGTCATGCGTCACTTAAGACGGGGATGGGTTCTGAGAAATGTGTTATTAAGTGATTTCATCACTGTGCAAACACCCTACAGTGTACTGACACAAACCTAGATGGTATAGCCTACTACACACCTAGGCTATGTGGTACTAATCTTATGGGACCACCACCCTATGTGTGGTCCGTTGTAGACCGAAACGTCATTATGTGGTGCATGACTGTAAGTTTGTCCAAGCACAATTCTCTTTCACCCTTGCTTAATTAAAACTGGGCTTTTTCCTGTTGGAGGCTGCCCTAAATTAATTATCCTATTGGGTTCCTTCAATGTATTAGTAATAGATAACTTTTTGGCAAACACAGTAGAAGAGCCATTTGGAGATAATTTATTGAATCATTAATTTAACAAAAAATACCAGGATCCTACTATGTACCAGGTACTATGGAAGATGCTGGGGATACGATGGTGAACAAGGGGTGGACCCTGTGCTCAAGGGACTTAGAGTCCATGAGGAGAGAGAGCTGAGTAAAGATGCAGAGATGACTCGGGGGGGGGGCTATCGCAGGCTCCACCCACACAATCTGTACTCCTAGCAAATAGCTGGAGACAGACTAGCCTCTGGGATTGAGTAGGGGATGGAACTGGATCATCAGGCAAATAATTATTCACTTATCACATCTGATTTCATTTGGGATGTAATACAGAGTTTACAGCAAGCTTGAAAATACAGTTCATTATAATGAAATTTGTAAGCATCATTATTGTTTATCTTCTTATTCAGGGAGTCACAGGAAGTGTTTACTGTTTGACCAGAAAAACAGGGAGGTATCTTCAACCACAGCCAAATGAAAAGCATTTACAGAAATTCTGTGCTCATGAAAGAAAAACATTCCACAGCTCCATTGTTTCTCCTCCACACCAAGAAATTAAGTTTGAAAGCTGACGTAAATATTGGGAAGGCGGCTTTGATGAGCCTGAATTCCTCACAGTGAGGTTAATGAGTTAGAGGCAATGATGAAAAATAAACATATCTAAGCTGACAACAAAGGGAGGGTGACAGAATTCCTTCGATTGGCAACAGACACAAGTTTGCAAACTCAGATTGGTCACGGAAGAGAAGATGGCATATTTGGTCCAGAATAATAACTTCCAAAAGAAATCACGAAGTGTAGGAAAGTACCTAGAAGAAACGCAGTGTTTTACTTTATCCTTTGCTCAGCGACACTGGTCTACTTGCTGTTCCTTAAATATTTCTCCTCCGAGGAGCCTCCAAATACGCTGTGCCTACTGCCCAGTGTGCTCGCTCACCTGATCTCTAGTTCTGCCTGGTAACTGACTTTTAATCTTTCAATATTTCATTAGAGTTTCATCTCCTCAGCGAAGCCATGCCCTACTGCTCCAGGCAGGAGACTTGTGAGTCAAATACAACTACATTAAAACCTTCATTCTGGAGCTGGCCCCATGGTGTAGTGGTTAAGTTCAGCACGTTCCGCTTTGGTAGCCCACGTTTGTGGGTCTGGATCCCGGATACAGACCTACACCACTCATCAGCCATGATGTAGTGGCAACCCACATATAAAATAGAGGAAGGTTGGCACAGATGTTAGCTCTGGGCGAATCTTCCTCAGGAAAAAAAAAATCTTCATTCTGCTGCTTGCTAGCTGTGTGACTTGGAACGAATATTTAAACTCCTTGAGGGCCGGCCTGTGGCTTAGCGGTTAAGTGCACACCCTCCACTGCTGGCGGCCTGGGTTCGGATCCCAGGTGCGCACTGACGCACTGCTTCTCCGGCCGTGCTGAGGCCGCGTCCCACATACAGCAACTAGAAGAATGTGCAGCTATGACATACAACTATCTACTGGGGCTTTGGGGGAAAATAAATAAATAAATACAATTATAAACTCCCCGATTTTCCTTTTTGAAATTTGGAAAATGGGTATAATAATACCTATTTCATGGGATTGTTATAAGAATTAATGAGATATGCTCTGAAAAGCACCTCACATAGAGCAACACTCAAAAAAAGTGAGTTCTTGTCCTCACTGTGATCACAGTAGTTTCTTGACGTCTCTATTTTAGCATAGATCCCACTCGACAGTGGTTTTTGATCGTCTCTTTCCCCCAATTGATTGTAGTCTCCTTGAAGATAAGGAATGTGTCTTATTTTTATCTTTGAATCTTCTGCACTACCTAAAAACATATTTGGCAGGAGTAGAGACTCAATAAATGTTTAGTGAATGAAGAAACAATAAGTGAGTAAGTTAATAAATGAATAATTAACTGATATTCCCTAATTCAATCATCTTTAAGTTGTTGTTTTTCAGGGAAGTGTTAAACTCTTGCCTTCAGGAGCCACATTGGCATGTGTGCTGAAGATGGGACCTTTACAAGATGAAGTCAAGGCTACTGTCTATGTCAAGGTACAAGCTGGATTGGACAGTTGACTTTCACCAGTGATACAGATGTAAGGAGAGGAGCATGTGTTTTTATGGTTGGCCTGGGGGAACTTGGCATGTGATTGTTATTGAGAGAGGTGTTTGGTTGTCACAAATATTGGGGGAGTGAGCTATAATAATGAACCCAGCCTTTCTGCGACTAAAATTTGATTGCCCTGCATATTAAGTAGGAATCCCTTCAACTGTTAATGTCTGCCATGGGTTAATGATTGGATAGTCTTATTTAACTGTTTACAGCACTAGATCTAGATCATTGGGGGCATTTGGTCTCAGATGACTTGTTGGTTATTTCACACTCACCTCTGTTTAATGATGTCCCCCATCCCTCCCATACTCGCTGCCTATAGAGCTTGACAATGAATAAAATATATGACAATAATTTAATTTCTTTAACTTACTAGAGGGAAAGCTTATGTTCCCCAAAGCCTAGAGAGGGTCTGACATATTGGCAGGCACCCCTTGACCAATTCATTCATTCTTGCTCATTCCACAAGTATTTATTGAGTCTACTACATGTCAGGCACTGTTTTAGGTGCTGAGCACACAACTGTGAACAAAGCAGCTAAGTCTAGAGTTAAATATATTATTACTGAGAGTCTACTGGGTTCCAGGCACTATGCTGCACTTGGAGATACTCCAAGAAAAGGTGAGAGAGTTCTGGTTGCACAGGGAATAAACAAATGATGGAACATATCCATAGTTGGAGGAAGGTGAGCATCTGTTGAAGAGGGTTTTCTGGTTCCTTAAGTGTTAATACTTAAGAATCACTGCCCAGCCTTGTATGGCTACGTTAAGTCTGCACTTTTATTCCTAAGTCATGCCCCAGGCACCACGTTAAAGAGTTTTTGCAGAATTTTCCAGCTGTTTACAGCTTTAATTTTGAAACAGTGGCCTTGAACTATCCCACGCATTGCATTCTTTCTTCCCTTTGGTTTTCCATTTCCTAGACTAAGCTTGAGTCTTGAACATGGTGTTCAGACCCTGGGTTCTTCTGGACCCCAGTCAGAGTTTTCCCTCCATCTATGCTTGCTCAGACTACTTTGGTTTAATTCCTGCCTCCGTTTAGCCAGCCCGGGATTGAGGATGTCCCAGCTGACAGCCCTTATATGAGGCCACCTCAAATCCAAGCACAGGATTTGAACAAACCCAGTTTATTTCAAATCTTGTTTCTCAAAATCTTACTCAAATACATGTGTCCATTTCAGACTTACGTATACACAATATATTGGACTGAATTTTTCTTTACTACTTAAGGCCCTTGTATTGTTTTGCGCTCCACCAGCTTATACATTAGCCCTTATATATTACAATAAATCCATATAAAAAGTTTGTTATATTTAGAAACCAGCCTACACTTCATTAAAACATTCATTTATTAATATTCTAACCTAATCAATCAAAATGAATTTATTAAGCACTAACTATGTATATGTCACTGAACTTAGGGTTGGATGATAAGAGATATCAGATTTCCAAGGAAGTTAAATAGAGAGAGAAAGTTGACTTCATAAAAAGTCAGCAACATAACACAATACGCCATAGATACCAGATTGGTGACATGGGTAGTAAGTGCTATCAGAATTCAGAACTGTGAGAAAGATCACTGTCGCATGGGGTGTAATTCGAGCCGGGCCTTGAAGGAGAGTTGGGATTTCAATGGGGAGAGTGGAAGGAGGGAGCCACAAGGCAGGGTTGATGGTATGAACAAAGATGGAGGGTGAGGAGGTACCTGTATCTGGATAATAACATCAAAGAGCTTCAGTTTATTGATCTGGCAAAGGTCTGCACTGCTTTCAGGTGGCCATTGTGTTACAGTAAAATCTGAGTTCCCAGATAAGAATGACTGGCAGCTTTCTAAAGACCTAAGTTGAAAAGCAGAGAGAGAAGTAATGGTTCTGGGAGGCAGTTTGTTTAACTATATAAAGCTCTAATCACTTTTTATACTGCTAAGGAGAGACATGCCCTTCATTAGTGATTGGACTTTTTATGGGTAGTTTCTCTACCAAGAAAAAAAAAATCTCTTTAGTTGCTTTACTCAGGTCACTAGAGGCCTTCTCTGGAGAATTACTCTTTGTGGATAATTTCACTCACTGTCCAGTCAGATTAAGACCTTCAACTGCAGATAATGACATTTTCCTTGGACTGTTGCTTCTGTGAACTCCGTTGTGACAGCTTATATTTAAAAGGTGAGTTTGTATAAACTAAATGTCTGATGAGATTTTTAAGTCTGGTGTGAAATGTGTTCCATACAGCTGTGACTCACAGGGTTTTGATTCTCTATAATTTTGTAGCGATGAATTTACTATAATAGCCAAATGATTTCCAGTTTTGTGCCTATGAAAGTGTGAAGTCTGGTGGTTGGTACCTGCTTGCTGGTCTGGGTCAAATTGCAGGAATACACGTCCATCAGGGAGGGATAGGAAAGAATTGCTATTGAGATGGAGATTGCAGAGGGTGTTCAGAAGAGAAGGGTTGGCATGAACCCCAATTATAGTTATTGAGAAGCCAAGGACGTGTCCAGAAGGATAGTGCTTGGTATTAAGTCTAAGTGCAGAAATGGGACATATATTGGAAGGTTAGAAGTTTGAGGGTCCCAGAGTGCAGGACAGGGTTCAGTGTGAGGAATGGTTGCTATGGGCAATTCTTCAAGAACGGGCTGATGCCAGGATGCCTGATGCCTAGTATGTGATATAGGTGGGCCCAGAGGAGCCACACTAAGACTGGACTCCATTCTTTCTCTGGCTGGTTTTGTATGGGTAGGAGGGGGAGCTCTGTGTAAGGATCTCCGTGTAGAGGTATAGGTGGTGTTTCAAGGAAAGTCAGGATTGGAAGGTATGTGACCCAGCCATCCTATAAGCAAGGGTCCTAGGGCCAAAGGTCCTCAGAGGGACAAGGTTCATGCATTCCACATAGGTGTGGTACCTGAATGGCAGATGTTGGGAATGTTTGTTTGTATGAACGGGATCTTGCAAAGCAACTTCGAACTGCAGCGACTTCTAGTTAAGTTCCATTTGGCTTCAAGCTACGTACACTCAAGTGTGCTCAAGTGAAATCAGGTGTTTTTGTTTGTTTTGTCTTTATATGTGTGTGTTTAAGGTTACAGAAATCCCATTGGCTCCGAGCGCAGGAAGGAAATTTTAATTTCAGCGAAACTGCAATTATTTCCACCAGACTGAAGCCTGAAAAGCCTTCAGTCTGAAAGCCTGAAAAGCCTTCTGGAACGCGCAACTGCTCCCCCAGTGTCTCAGGGGACACGTGGTCTCTTGTCTCTGTTTCTCTCTGCGTCACATGCATTCTCCGCATCAGCAGACTTTCTTTGCTTTTTCATCGTGGACGTAGGCCAGCTTGGCTGTCAGCCTAATGCTGTATCAGATCATCGCTGGCTGTGGCTATCTATCAGTTCATGTTTTTCCAAGAGAAATTGCTTGGATGCTGATATGCCAATGGATTGGCTGGCGTGCGATCAAGTGCTCAGCCCCAATACAGTCACCCATAGCTGGGATGACATAGATCTAGCAGTGCCCCTTCCAGAGGCTGGAATAAATGATGAAACTGTGTCGTCCCAAAGCCTTCTGCCTGATACGTGGTAGAAGGTTATGCTGTAGAGTCTGACCATCCCCCTCAGGAACCCAGGGACTGAGGTACCGGCATGGGTGGTTCGACTCAGAAGAGTAGACTGTCATAGCTGCGGGACCAGGAAGAAGTTTATGTGGAAGTCTGTGGTTTCAGGATCCCAGGCAGGAGCAATACTGCTGCCCCTCACAGTGTCCCAGTCTGTCTTTGGTTTTGGCACATGCCTTTCCTATTTCTTTGTATTTTGAGGAACACTCTCATGTTGTCAACAGCCCTCCTGGAGCAACATGCCCCTGCCTGCCAGGAGGTGCAGTTGGTCTCCCTGACATCAGAGGGTTTGAACTCTATCCTAGTTAGCTGAGGCATGATGGAGGCTCAGTCTCTGCATGATTTTTCAGCTCTGAATGGGTCTAACAGACTCCAAATTCTATACAGAGGAAGCTCTGAAAGGCCACGTGGTGTGGATGATGTGGCTTTGAGGGCAGGCAATGGCCTGGCAGTCTTGATTTTTGAGTAGGTAGAGTAGATGCAAGGTCTGGGACAAGAACACAGATGGAGGCCCTCCACCTGCACTCCCTTTCCCTTCCCACCTTCCTGCAACGCCTTCACTGCAGGGCCTCACACACGAGTGCAGACCCTCCAGCCCACATGTCCCAGCTATGTAAGCTCTTCCCGCGGACAGTCACCCATTGGCCATCCTTCAGTCCTGAGGGTCTGCCCCCCAATAGTGCAATGTTTACTCCCTTAGGAAAAGGTCTGCATTGGCCCTGGAAGTAGTCTCAGAATCATTTGGGCGGGAATTCCGGGTCCTGGATGCCCAGAGCATAGTCTAGAAGGGGTAAGTGGTGTGCACCTAGAGTGGGGACATCAGGTGAGGCTCAGAGTGGTCCCATGGTCACCTCATCTGAAGAGGTAGGATGTGGCCAGAGAAGAGCCAGAACAGGATCCTCTAAAGTAGAGATGTCACTACCTGGGTCTATGGGCGATTCTGTTTATAGTATGCAGCATGGAATTATAACCTTGAAAGAACGGGCTCACTGAATCTGGTGTTGCTATTTTGACTAGCTCCAGGGAGGCAGACAGATCTCATGATCATGAGGTATCAGACCCTCTTGAAATCATGCTTCTAAGCCCAAATAGAGTCCCTTTGTCATATGGCACAACTGGTCTTGGTAAGGTCCATTGGAATAAATATATATACACAAACCGGTTTTCGGTAATTCTTCCCAACCCTCCTCTTTCTCCCTTTCTTGCTCCACTGCCTCTTTGTTTGGGGAATTCCCCAATTTATGGGAACCTGCCCCTTATTACAAAAGTAAAAGGTAAAAATTGATACTTGCTTTCCCAGCCTCCTTTGCAGCTAGGGAATATGACCTCGGCTCAACCAAGTGGACACAATTACCTAGGGCGGAGCTTCTTAACTAGCATGCTGCAACAAAGTGGTAGACCACGAATAGGTCACAGGAATGCTGAGATATGGAATTTGTCAGTCCTTGGACATGCTTGGTAGGGCCTGGGGTAGTCAAAGCTCCTGGACACGTCACTTCTAACCATAAGAATCTTCCTTTACCCCAGCGTCCTATAAAAATATAATTTTCTATAGTGCTACGGTTTGAAAAAGGCTGGGAAGCACTGGACCAGGAAACTGAACTGGGAGCAGGTGACGTGGCTATGGTGACCTTGGAAGGTTCGCTCTCCGGCATGATGGCGGTTACTGCAAGATGCTGTGTCGTGGGCTGTCCTGAGCTAAGTGTTTTCTCACAGGACCAGTTCTGTGACATAGCTTTCCATTCCTTCTGATCATATTTTTAATTTTGAATTAATTTTTTTCTGTTTAAATCAGTCAGAGTTGTATAATATTTATACAACAAAAGCTATCACAATAGCTACAACAGAGAAGTGCTGGGGGAGGGGAAGCTGGTTGTTAAAGTCAACATTTCTCTTCTTCCCTCTCTAGGGTAAATCTGAACCAGCTGAGCCCTTTGTTGGACAAAGATATTCTGGAATAGGTCACAGACCATAAGATTGAGAGACTGAAGGGACTTTGAAGATTCTTCTAGTTCAATCTTCTCATTATACCAATAGGAGCCGAAGTGAAATGATTTGTAGGCTCACTCAGTTAGTTAATGGAAGAATCTCTAGACATTCAGAACTGTGCTTTTCCCAAAGTTTCCCATTATTAAAAGAAAAGGGATTTTTTTTCCCAAAGCAAATGCAATCCAAACCAAGAATAAACATTAAGCATTTTTGTCAAAGTTAAAGTTTCCAGTTAGTGTGTTGGATAAAGTATTGATGGAGAAGTTGCTCAATAATTGACACCTCCATGGAAACAGAAGGCATTTCACTCAGGTGAAATGTGGTTTACTTCTATTATCTGAGCGGGTATTTCCTTTAGCAATGTCCTCTCTCACTTTTTAATAAAAACTTGGACCATTTTAGTGTCTAGCTGTTCCTGGCATTCCCTTTTCCAGAGGCAAGAATGCTTTTAATGGCTTTAAGCTAAAGCAAATACTTCTTTTCCTTATCCTTGTTAAACACGCCAAATATGTTCTTTGCTCTCTTGGAATTTTCTTCTATTTTATTTATGTATTTTTTAATGTGAAAAGTGTGCCAGACAACTAAAGCAGATTACTATGGATGTTTCACTCGGACTAGCAAGAAACCTCACAGTTTCAGGAGGTTTAAATTAAGCAATGAAAACAGTGTTTGAAAAGAATTACTGTTTAAAAGTTTTGTTTGTTTTATTTTGTTTTATTTTAAGCCAAATGAAAGGTGCCTGGGGATGGAAGATGGGGAGTCAGTGGAGCTGCCTGGGGGAGTTACCAAAGGGCGAGAGGAAACTTATGGAGGTGATGGGCATGCTCCTTATCTTGATAGGAGCAAACCTACTTCAAACTCATTAAACAGTACACTTTACAACGTTCAGTGTATTCCATGTCAATTATGTCTCAACAAAGTTGTTTTTTAAAGAATAAAATAACAGTTAGTACTCCTCAATAAAAGACTCGGAGTTAGCACGAATGCATAAAGATATACGCACCCCTATGTTCATCGCAGCATTATTCACAATAGCCAAGACTTGGAAGCAACCTAGATGTCTACCAAGGGAGGAATGGATTAAAAAGATGTATGTATACACAATGGAATACTACTCAGCCATAAAAAAGATGAAATATTGCCATTTGTGATAACATGGATGGACCTTGAGAGTATTATGCTCAGCGAAATAAGTCAGAGGGAGAATGTCAAATACCATATGATCTTACTGATAAGTAGAAGATAAAAACAACAACAAACACATAGAGACAGAGATTGAATTGGTGGTTACCAGAGGGGAAAGAGGAGGGAGGAGGGTAAAAGGGGTGATTAGGCACATGTGTGCGGTGATGGATGGTAATTAGTGTTTGGTTGGTGAATATGACGTAATCTACATAGACATTGAAATATAATGATGTACACCCAAAATTTATATAATATTATGAACCAATGTTACCTCAATAAAAAAAATAAATCTTAATAGCTTTATATATTAAAAATAAAAAAAAGATTCAGAGTTAAGGAAGGAGAGAGAGCCAGAGGATCGGAAACTCCGCTGAACATGCTGCTCAACATGGCCAGGTAGGATGAGGAAAGCATTATTAGGACAGAGGTACCCACCAGCTCACAGAGAACCCCAGATCGGAAGTCCCACACCACAACAAAACCCCATTTCTTTGTGAATGGCGCTTCTGATGGCCTCCTCCTGTTCTGCTTTCATTAAACTCTTTGTCCTAGGTTTTCTGAGTCCCTTGATCATCTTTGCTTAATGTGGGAGAAGAGTCTTCCTTATGTTTTTAAAAATTACCTGTTTATTTTTCAGAGGAGTACAACAAGATTTATGTTTATTAAATGTAATCCCATAATTTAGCTGAAGGTTCCTGGAATGCATAAATTCTAGATCAAACTCTTAACCATAATCTCTAAGGCACTGCTCAAATTCTTATGTTTCACTGGAATTCCAGTATATCAGCTGCTGTGTGGAATAAATGGGAGAGGCTCAGGTGCAGAGGCTGAATTCCTGCTGAAACTGGTTAGAAGTAGGGTGACCCTATAATTTATTATCTAAACAGAGCCACTTTTGAGAGCAACAAAGCCACTATTGGTGTTTACGTTGACAGCACAGACATAAACTGGGACTGTGCCTGATAAAGCAGGAAGTCTGGTCACCCTCGTTATAAGACTCCTCGACCATCATAAAAGTAGAGCTCAGTGAGCCCAGTTCACCCTTTGTGTGTGCTGGGGAGCACAAGCAACGTTCACACAGACAAAGGGGGCCAAATCTGGGTCTGCCCATTGGACTTGCCTTACCTGGGGCTGCAGAGAGAACAGGGGGAGGGAAGGAAGGATGACTCACAAGGATTCTGTGGATGCAACTTGGCCACTGGTGACACGGATTGATTGCTCCTTACGAGGCTTTTGGGTGAGCCCTAAACCTTTCTTTATTTCTTTGACCTGAGAAGCATCTGAGCTGTATATTAGCAAATCTCTGCACAATGGCAACACATTCAGCCTCTCGTATTTGAAGAAAACACTGGTTAAGACAAATATGACTTTTCTTCCATTCAGCTTCCTAAATCTGTCATGATCTTTGCAGCTCAGAAAGCAAAATTTAAGAAGACTCTTTCGATTATTATTTTTTTTAATTATTATTATTTTTTATAGTTTGTACTTCCTTTTCCTGCACTCTTAAAAATGGCCGTTAGGTCTTAGTAGCTAGAATTTGAAAATGCAAGAGTAGATGGCAGTGTTACAGAGATGAGAATTAGTAAAAGGTTTTCAATATGAAAATATCTTTAATATCCTGCCTGGGTATTAAAGTGACAGGATGTTTCATGGATAAGCCCTCATGAGTCTGCAATAATTAGTTTTTATTACACCGTATTGAACAGCTTTTCCTAACACGGCAGGCTTTTCTAAATACGGTGATGTACAAGGCTCTATATGATTTTATTCTCGCTTATCTCTCCATCCTCCTCTCTCAATCCTTGCTTGACTCACACTTTATGTTCTTCCAATATTAAACTTCTTGCAGTATCCCCAGTGCCCCACCCAGAACACTTTAAAAACTTTAAGAAGAATTCTTTATTTGCAAGTCCTTTTTATCACTACGTTCTCTGTAGAGAATGTATTTCCTTTTACCTCACTCTGCTCTTCTTTTAACACTCAGTGGTCACTGTTTCCAGGAAGCCCTTCCCAACTTCTTTCCTAACTCTTTCTCAGGCTGCATTAGGATTTCTTTTCTTCACCTCCTTATTACTTACGCAACTCTCTATTACTATGTGTTGTATTATTTGATAGTTATAAGTTTACATATTTGCATCTGACATATATTGAACAAGCATCTAGAAAACTGAATCTGGTATATAATGTTCTCTCTCTCTCTCTTTCTCCCTAATGGGCAGCACGGTTGATGCAGAGTAGGTGTTTCCAGGGTCTAATGAAATTGTACATGAACCTGAGAAAACGACCAGTTGAAACATTTCCAAGAAAGACAGGTGTGCAAACGATTCCCGCTGAGAGTAGGTGCAATGCTGTTTACATTACTGCTCTTGAGCCGAGCTTTGCTTTCCCATTTCCTCAGAGTCAATATGTGTACATATTAGATAGACGCAGATGCATAGAATTGAAGCACGATGCTGCTATCGTCAGATCAGGATAACGCAGGCTTCGTTGACCTCACAATATTGGATCCATTTTTAGCTCTCAGTTTATTTCATGTCAGTTTTAATTTTCGTGGAACTGAGAAATACCACATATTTAACTGCACATTTGTAAGGAAAATGGTGGTAATATAATGAAGAGGAAGTGTTACTTCCAAACTACTGTTAACGAGCATGCAATGTCATTTTTTCCAATGTCCTTTCTGACTGAGTGAGCACTGAAAGCTTTTGGACACCATCTTTATTCCTAAAGAAGTAAGTCCCCCCAATTAGTGGGAGTCTGAAAAGACTGAGGAAGAAAATGACTAGAAAAAGTTAAATATATTTTGTTATTCATCTTTCTGAAATCTTGGTGATTATTATATGTTCAGATGGCAAATTAAAAAAAATGATTATTATTACAAAAGCTGTGAATCAGGAATTGAAGTCTGTAGAATCTGTTCCCAAAATTAATGTCACTAGAAAGTTAGAAAAAGCAGGGTAATCTACCCTTCGAATTTCTGAATGCAGGAGAGATGCTAAGCAGTCTGATCTATTTATTAAGTGCAGGTGAGTATAATTATTTTTAGCTATATAGATAAACCAAGATGATTTTGAGGAGTTTGAGATGGCTGGAATATTCAGACCAAAATCCCAGGTCAATTATTCAAAACACAAATGGGTAACCGGACAAAGGAGGGTGGCTCTGGGTATATCACTCTAAGTAAAACAGTTTTGAGTTTTGCCAAAGCTTTCCTCTGTAGCAGCTCAAAGCTTAGGAGTGATCAGTTCAATGTGCATGAAGGAGGAAGCATTGAGCTTCTGTGAGATCCTTTCTTAGCCCACCAAGACTGAGGCCCATGTGCCTTCTGATTATACACATATTGGGCAGGTTAATTACAGTGCCTGCTGCCTTGAGTTTATGTTGTTGTTTAAATAGCAGAAATCACCCTGGCCTCTGTCCCCTTCTTAGTAAAGCAGTATCTGGCTGAGCTGTGCAGGGGTCACCTCTGATGGGCCCAGCATTGAGCACCCAACCCAAGGCCAGATATAAGGACTTGCCCTATAGGAAGAGAGCAATTAACTAAGCCAATCAGACTAGTTCTCTCCAAAATTATTTCTAGGGAATGCAGAGTAAATTCACATAGAGATGGAGCAGACATATAGATTGAAGCACGGCACTTTGAAAGAAAGACCACATAGGCTCTGAGAGAGGTGGAGAGGAGAGTTATCTCAAGATCTGTCTAATATTCTCTTATCTTTTAAGCTCTGGCACCCATGTATCTTTATATGTCCCCATTTTTCTTTTCATGGCCTGAGCGAATCTCTGCTCCTGACAATCAAGGGTCTGATTGTAATCATCATAGACCAATTCACACTGGCCCTATTGTATCCTATTTATCAATAATGAAATGTCAATCACAGTTGTTTTGTAGGGGCAACAAGCAAAAATTGCAAGTCGTGCAGCTGGAGCACGCTCAGAAGATGGAAACCTTGTCCTCAGATGACCTCAAGCTGCCCAGGAACCAAAAGTTCCCTAACTACAGAACTCAGTGTGAAGAAAAAGCGGAATGGGGAACCTAATAAGAAGTGAGGGGTCTCTTGATGTGTAGCACACTGGACTTATAAAACTGTTACACTCCCACCCTCTAATCAAATTCTGCCAAGTTAGCACATGTATAACCACTCCCACTCTCAACTCCTTAAAAGTCTGTCCCTGCTTCTGCTTGGGGAGACAGATTTGAGCTTTGCCTCCTGTCTCCTTGCTGGTCGGCTATGCAATAAAGCTCTTTCTTCTCTCAAAAGCCAGTGCTGTAGTTTTGGCTTCTATGCACATTGGGCAGTGAGCCCTTGCTCTGTAACATACCAAATGCACTCAAGGGATGAAAGACAGCTGCATAAAACCTACAATGAATGAAGAGAGAGCAGTTGCTAATCAGAGCCTTTTAACAGAAGGAGAGGTGGAGAAAAAAAGACACAAACTGCAAAGTGCCAACTCCTTAAAAGCTGCAGACAAATGCCAGAAATTTCTCCCTGGCCAAACATTGATAGCCCCATGAGACAATGACCATATTAAGATCAACTAGAATCATTGAAGAGGGTGCCTAAGGTAAAGAAGTAGATATTCTAGTAATTATTTGAACCTGTTACATGGTTAGGAAATCAACTTTTGGCCAGAAGATAGGAAATCCTTTCCCCGTGATATACATATGGTCAAAAAGCTTTTGGTTTCCTGGAACTGCTATTTAAAATTCCAAGTATCTGGGTATAAATTAGTGGCATTAAAGGTTTGGCTAATATTGACAAGTTCAGGCAGATAATTAATATATATTCCATTTAAGATATTATTTTCTTGAGGGCAGTAAATACACATTTGTGAAGCCTTTCTTTATGAAACTTACAGAGAAATATTTAATCAATGCTTTGCAGGATAGTGGTGGTGGTGGCTGAGGATTACAATGAGTGCAGATAATTATGAAGAACGTAATTTCTTTCCTTTAGGTAGAGAACCAATTTGGCTCTCTTAACTAGAGCTGTTGCTTAATCAGTCAAACCAAGAGCTAGAGTGACAGGAAATGAATATTTTAGTAAGGGTGTCAGAGACGTGTATTAATCTACAAATGCCCTTAGTAACAAGCTTTTGAATTTCACATAACTTAGAGAAGTACAGCATTGTAAAAAGAGATCAAAAAGATCACACAAAACTAATTGTGCACAGATTTGTAAATTATATACTAAGGCCACACACTTCAATTACATTGGCAAAGTCAATTACGTATAAATGCAATTCTAGCTCATGTGCTTGCATAATTTAAATTGTACTAAAGCTTTACTACATAGAGCAAGTTTCAGCACATGGCAATAATTTCAAAGTAAATCTCTTATCATATCGTGCAATAAAAATTTTTTAATTGATTTTGCATTTTGATGCAACTTCATCTACTTCCAAACAGGATACATGTCCAACTATCCTTATAACCCACAAATCCAGTATATTTTCCCTGGAACCAATCATAAATGTATATTTAATCACCAATGACTCATGCATCAAGATGAAATACTAGTTTGGTTTTTCTAACTTAGTTCCTAAAAACCTCTCTGCTCAGTAAATTTTTATTAACTCTTCTCACATTTATGAATATGATAAAAACATACAAATGAGTGTAAGTATCCAAACATTACATATGACATACAAAAAATCTTATATTTTCAAATTAAAAAATTCTTACTTTCTTATATTTAATTTGGGTTCCTCTGGGCCAGGTTTGAAGTCGGAATCCCTTTAGACTTGGGAGCTGCTAAATCCGTGACCTGATGAAACTCAGTCATCACAGACTCTGTTCTATGTGGGTTCACCCGGCACTAGCTGTATGGCCTTGGACAGCTGTATTTCTTGGCCTCTGTACCTCTTTAGTTCTCACCTCCTTATCTGTAAATTGAGAGATTGAGTAGACCAGTGTTTTTCAAATTGTGTTCTATAAACCCTTGGTGTGACTGGATACCCTTAGGGACCACTGAGTGGGGTGGGGGCAGTGCTCACAAGGGGCTGGGCCTCTGGGTTCCTACAGTAGCTGCTCAAATGGAGCAGCTTTCCTTATATTTGCTGGATTTATTGGACTTCTACGTGAGTTTTCGTTTGATGAAAGAGCTATAAGGCCAAAAAAAGATTTGCAAGCCACTAGACTAGATAAAAATTAGGGTCCCTATTTTGTTCTAGAATTAAATTATTCTACTCCAAGCACCTGATTAGGTCTGGCATGAAATGGCTGTCAATAAGCATCTGTTCAACAACAAACAAACACGTAGAGACAGAGATTGGATTGGTGGCTACCAGAGGGGAGGGGGGGGAGGGAGGTGGGTGAAAGGGATAACTCGGCACATGTGTGTGGTGATGGGTTGTAATTAGTATTTGGGTGGTGAACATGATATAATCTATGCAGAAAGAGAAGTATAATGATGTACACCTGAAATTTATACAATGTTATAAACCAATGTTACAGCAATAAACAAAAAATGAAAAAAAAAAAGTATCTGTTGAATGAATGAATGGAGTTCTTGCCTTTAAGGGATTTATAACCAAACGAAAAATCTTCGTTTTAGAAAATACTGTAGTTAAAATAATACTTCTTTTATCCTTTTGCCATTACACTTTCAGTTGTTTCTTAATCTTTGAATTTTGTAAGCAGCAAAAGAGAATGTCTATTCTCCATCTTCAAATGTGCCCACGCTAAAATCATCCCGTTCAGATGAGTATCAGATGACAAACTGCAGGCTATGGGATTGTTAGTAGTTTCATTATTAATTTGTGTAGCACCTGTGATAAAGGTAGGATAGAAACACTGACCTTACTGTACAAACATGGCCCATTTTGGGTGGGACTAATGAAAATCTTTCCTTATAGAGGGAAAGCTCTTCCAACGGTGTGTGCATGAGCAGAAATGAATGTATCTTAGTATGTTTCCTAAAGAACTTCTTCAGAAAAACTTTCCAAGAGTCTACATCAGCTGCAGTGTAGAAAACCATGAAGTTGAAACAGTATTGCAGTGCATGAAAGGCGGGGGCTCTTCAGTAGGTGATTGTTCTCTTGTGAATTCTATATACATCTGTGAACTCTAGTCATTCAGAACGTAACGTTCCCCAAGTTATCTTAGTAGTTCACATCTACATCTATTGCAACAACCTAGAATGTCCTTCCCATACTCTTCATCTACGTCTGTCTGTTTTTATCTTCAAAATGTCCCACAAGCATCACTTACTCACTTACATTTGCTGAGTCAACCATTTTATTTAGATGTTCCTCCTCCATGCCCCAGAGCCTACACATATTTTTAATCTAACACACATCCAATGACTGTAACCATTTATTCCTCTTCTTTCTCTCTGGCCACACCGAAATCCCTTTTATGGTGAGGGTCATATCTTACTTATTTGACTTTGTGTTTCAATGTCTCACAAAGTGCCTGGCATGTTGTAACTACCCAAGGAATGATGATTTTTTTCCTGAAAAACTGGTGGGTTTGAGAATGTTGTCCAAAAGTCACTATATCAATCTGAGTCCAAACGGAAAAGCAGAGACCACTCTAGGTATTTAAAACAGAGCAAATTGAATACAGAGAGTCAGTTTCAAATGCATTAGGAGAGCTGGAGGAGCGAGAAGGAAGAGGGGTACCTGGGGAGCAACAAGGAATAAGGGGTGGTTCACAAAGTGAGATCAGAAGCTGAAAACACCCCTGGGCTGATTTAAGCCCAGGATCCTGAGCTCTCACCTGCCGCCGACTATTGCTTCTGGATCTACTGAAGAGGTCTTCCTGCCAGTTTGGTACTGTTCAAGTGGTCACTTTCTGAGCTGCTGAACTAGCTCCCCACCCTACTGCCCCCTTAATTGCCAAAAACTGCCAGTAGCTGTCGCTAAACAAAAGGCTTCTCTCTGCCTCAGATTAGGGTTTCCTTCTGACGGGATCTAACGAGAAGAGAGTTGACAAGAGACTTTAGAGAATGTAGTTTGCAGACTTCCAGCCTCAGTGGTACAGAGCTGACTGTGGAGCTGAGAGACAACAGTCACCGAGAGACTTCCAGTACGCTCCTCCTGGCAGCTCCTGGGTTTGGAATCCGTGTGCTAAATATGTTTATTGGAGCTTTTCAGCAGAACAATACTGACTGATTAAAAAGCATGAATGTGAATATGTCCAAGATGTTTCACCTCCTGCCTAAAGACGTGCTAATCGAATTTACCCCAGACACAAAAATGAGGAATAGGAGGCAACTCCATGAAGTTCGTCAGAATTAATGTCCAAAATTATCTCAGTAGACTAGAACAATGATTCACAAGTCAATGAGATAAAATCTAACAGGAAGGAAGGAAGGAAATTCTGACACATGCTGCAACACGGATGAACCTTGGGGACGTTGTGCTAAGTGAAATCAGCCAGTCACAAGAAGACAAATGCTTAGGGCCGGCCCTATAGCCTAGCGGTTAAAGTTCCGTGTGCTCTGCTTTGGTGGCCCGGGTTCATGGGTTAGGATCCTGGAAGTGGACATACACTGCTTGTCAGCCATGCTATTGTGGTGACTCAGGCACAAAAAGTAGAAGAAGATTGGCATAGAGGTTAGTTCTGGGCGAATCTTCCTCAGAAAAATAAAAAATACAAATGCTGCATGATTCCACTTATATGAGGTACCTAGAGTAGTCAAATTCATAAACAAAGTGTAATGGTGGTTGTCAGGGTCCAGGGGGAGGGGGAATTGGGGAGTTATTGTTTAATAGGTATAGAGTTTCAGTTTTACAAGATGAAAACAGTTATGGGGATGGGTGGTGGTGATGGTTACACAACAACGTGAATGTGCTTAATACCACTGAGCTGTACACTTAAAAATGGTTAAGATGGGGGCCGGCCCAGTGGTGTAGTGGTTAAGTTTGCACACTCTGCTTCGGCTGGGGGTTCGCAGGTTCAAATCCTTGATGCGGACATCAGCATCACTCATAAAGCCATGTGTGGTGATGTCCCACAAAAAAATAGAGGAAGATGGGCACAGATGTTAGCTCGGGGCTAATCTTCGTCACACACACACATGCAAAAAATGGTTAAGATGGTAAATTTTATGTTACGTGTATCTTACCACAGTAAAGAAAAAAAAATAGGTTAAAATAAAGACAACTTCAGATTTAAAAAATCTAACAGGAATAAGTAAACGCAAAGTTTTCATTTGGGTTAAAAAAACCTCAAGTCTTTTCACTTGTTTTACATATGGGAAACTTACGAACCATAAATGCTACATGAACCATATTGTGGGGCTTCTCGACACGTCTTCTTGATGAATTGACATCATTATCATTAAAAAAGGCCCCCTTTTTATTCTTGGGAACATTTCTTTTTTTGAAATTTACTTTGATATTAACATAGCCCCTTCAACTTTCTTTTGTTTCTTGTTTTCAGGGTATATCTTTTTCCATCCTTTTACTTTTAATCTGTTTCTTTATAATTTAAGTGTTTTTCTCATAGATAGCACTGTAGGTAGGTCTGGCTTTTTTTAATCTGACAAGCTCTGTTCTTTAATTGGAGTGTTTAGATTATTTGCATTTACTGTAAATGTTGATATGGTTGGGATTATATCTACCATCTTGCTATTTGTTTTCTATTTGTCCCATTTGGTTTTTGTTCCTCTTTTTTCTTGCTTCCTGCTTTCTTTTGGATTAATTGGGTATTTTTTAAACGGTTTTATCTATTTTGTCCAGTTTTCAATTTGTGCGTGGCAAGGATAATTCCTGTAGCCACTAATACTTCATGAATAGAAGTGAAAGTCTAAATAAGTGAATTTGAAAGTTAATTTAGTGTCACTGTGAATGCAACAGTTACAAATACAGATTGACGTAGGTGCTCTCTTATTGGTGCCTTCAATACTACAAGCATTTGTTGATGATGATTTTCTTCAATGGTCAATTACTTTTGGTAAATTTCCAAATAAAACACATCTCAATCTTCTCTCAAGTTATATGATATTTGCATTCCTAGGAAATTCCATATATATTAAAATGGAGCAAAAATACTTTGTGTTCAGATGTAAAATGGAGGCGGTTCTGGGCTCAGATAACATAAACAGGCTTTCTCTTACAGAAAAGTCTCTTTGGATGTGGGACCACAATTCCTTGTGTAGGATTATCACGTGGCATCCTTGGTCTTTACTGGAAACCATGGCTGACATTTTTGTACCTTTCACACTGCACACACTTTATCTGTTGTATCAATAACTGTGTGGTAATTTTGAGGCCTACATGCTATTGGAAATACAGTAAATAAGTTGGTCTTAGCTGCAGCTACTGTTGTCAGGGAAAGGGGAAAATACTTAACGTTGTTTCACCGAGATAATTATGGTACTTTATAATGAGGGAATCTATTTTTAGTTCGCCTTCCAAACAAACAACTCTTTCTCCAAAAGGCAATGTAAAATGCCCCCCCGATTATCACAATTCATTCATTCATTCTTTCAACAAATATTTATTGAGCTTCCAATATGTGTCAGGTATTGAGGATATATGAGTATTCCCGAGTCTTCCTATGCCGCCGTCTTCCCAGCTGCTGTGAGTAATCCAAACAGACAAGAATCCCTGGCCTCAGGGAGCTTACGTGTTTATTAAGGTTCATTGCAGAGAAACTGTGGCCACCTAAGGAAATACCCACACATCCCTCAAATTGTAAAGACAGAGTCGCCATGTCATACGTTGCCATTAATTAGTAAAACAGCTTACAAGAATTTTAGAGTTTACAAAATGGGAGCAAAAGCCTCTGTCCCATCTTGTGGTCAAGATTCCATCCTTAAAGACTTTACTCTGAAGAAATGCATAACCAAAGGTGAAGACTAGACCTTTAGGCAAAGTTGGGATGAATTGCTTCAATTCTATTAATAGATTCAAAGAGATATGCAAATAATACTGCTCAACCCACACTTCATGCTTCCCCGAGAGGAAGAAGCCTGCTCTCTCACGGAGCTCAGGAGCCCAGGATCATCTTGGCTTTTGAGAAATTACCGGTTTGGCTGAGATCTCACTTTCAGAACACACTTCCTTAGATCTGGCGTCTTGAGTTCTGGGCTGATGACCACTTGGCTTGTTTGGACTGATTCTCTAGGCCACCTGCTCTCTGATGCTGCCTCAGCCCAGAGCCACAGGTAAAACGGACATTGTCCCACTCCCCCGAGACAGATGCGACGCCACTGTGGGACTACACTGGGAAATTAAGAATCTGTGACTTTATGAAATGTGTAGCCACAAAAATAAAACTTGGTGTCAGAGCCCCAGGTTCAAATCCTTGGCCCAAGATCTATTTCATGTGGGTTCTGGGGTGAACCAATTAATTTTTTTATGAGGCTCAGTGACCTCAACTCTAAAATAAAGACAACGATAACCTTGTTCACGGGCTTGCTATAAGGCTTGTAATGAAATTATGTATGTCAGAATGCTTTGCAAGCCACACAGCACCATATACACAGGTATGTATATACACCACGTATGCATATACATTGCTGTTGTGGTAAGCGATGATAGGTGGGGTAGGTGGCTTGTTAAAAGGATCCAGACCCTAGAAAGTCTGTAGACCACTGGCCTGCATATCTGAATGTAATGTGTGTTTTGCTGCTTTTCCTGATCTGACAACAATAAGCTTTTGCTCTCAATTCTATTTCTAATTTTCACTTCTCTTTCGGATTTGTAGTTATTGCTTGCAGTCTAAACGTGACTGACTTTGGTGCCCAAGAGACAGTGAAGTAGGTGCTCACGGTCCCCAGCTTCCCTTCATCAGTGTGGGAGCTTCTGCCCAGAGGCAACCTCCTTCTCAGAGTTGGGTGAGGTCTCTGTAGCTGTCTCAAACTGACCGACCTGAAGCAGACCCAGACACCTGTGAATTACTTACCTTGCAGGGTGGTGCCAATCCCGGGACTAAGAGGGCTTGCTTGCTCCTGTGATCTCCGTGGCCTAGTAAAAGATGATTACGGCTCTGCTTGCTGTGTGGGAGTCAAGGATGCGATTATAGCCTCCCTTGACAGATGGCAGGCATGTGCTCCTGAGCTAACAGGAATTTCTTGCTGGATCATCAAAATACGTTACGTTTCCTTTTTTGGGACCCATGCTTGTAGAATCTTATTCCTCAGTTGGAGGCTTCAGCATCTGTGTTTTATTGTCAGTCTGACCTCTCTTCAAACAAGAGATCTGGAAAGAAACACTTTTCCAGGAAATCATCCACACGCTGTTGACTTTTACTTTCCACTGGGTCCCTTTCTTACTACCCCCAGCAGTTTCTCACGAATACTAAATACGTGTCTTGGGCTAATTGGCCTAAACTGGTTTGTCAGATCTATTTACGAGCTCCTTTCCATTTATTTGTTTATTCAGCTTCAATTCTGTGTGTGCTATTCTAATATTTTTGTTATTTAGATAAAAAACATACAAATCACAGTGTTTCCATCATGTGATGAATATGATAATAATAACCCATTTTCCAGACTCTATTATGAATTAGATCCTTTATTTACCTGATCCAATTTAATCTTCATAATGCTTCGACTAAGCATCGTTATCCTCCTTTTCCATATGAGGCTTTGAGGATACAACAATTTGTTAATAACATAGTTAATAGTTGTGAGAGCTGGAATTGGAGCCTAGGGAGGTGTAAGTCCAAGTCGATGTTCTTTCTACTGTAACAGACTAGCTCTTGAATCTTTAGTTACTCTTCGTCATGACGTTGGAAATCAGTACTACCTGTGAGTTTCAGGTTAGGTTCCCTTTAACTTTCTGTGCAGGAATGGAGGACAGGATACAGGTAGTTCCGATTTTACAAACCAACATAGAAAGCCTCCGGTGAAGAAGACTGTCACGAAACACATTAAGCATCCAGGGCTACGTCCAGATTATTGATAGTGAAGAGTAAGCATAATGCAATGAACTGTCTCAAATGGTAGGCAGACACCAAGCTCGGACCTCCTTCAATCCTTCTCCTTACAGTAGCCGGAGTTATCGTTTGAAAACACGAATCCGATTATGCCTTTTCCACAGTGTGTGTAAGTTTACTTTCATTTGTGTGATTGTTTGTTAAGTTAATGGCAGTCTCAATATACTCTAAGCTCTCTTTCATCTGCCACTGGATCCCGTGCTTAACACAGCACCTGTTCCCCAGGCCTTTAACACATCAGCATTGTTCCTGATTCCAGACCTTTGTACTGACTGCTCCCTGTGCCTGGAAAGCCATCCCCCCGACACACGCAGGCCCCCCTCTCTCACTTCATGCAACACTCTGCTCAAATGACTCCTCATCTGAGAGTGCTCCCTGACCACGCTTTCTAAAATAACACTCCCTGCCCCTATCCAGGGTCCATCATGTCCTAATCCTTTACCTTTTTTATTTAAAAAGTTTTTTTTCCCTAGCACGACTAACTGGCTGACATTATATTATTACTTATAAAAAAGTCTGTCTTCCTCCACTAGAATAGAAGCTTATCAAAGGCAGGGACTTTATTTATTGCTGCATTCTCAACACTTAAAACAGTGCCTAGAAATAGTCAGTGCTTAGCAAATATTTGATGATTAATCAATTAATAAAAAATTTGGTAAAGATTTATTGAACTAACTAACAATTCCCAAAATGCATTCCTCCATCCTGCCTGTAGCAGAGGCCACTGGTGCCCTGTGTCACATCCCCTCGGGCCCCTTCTGCCTGCAGCTGTGGCTGGGGTGAACACTGCTGTGCATGTCCCCTGCACGTTCTGCATCAGGCTTTCTCAGAAGTTGTCTGGGAAGTTGCCTCACAGCCTGAAAATGCAGAGGAGTTATAGTTTCCAGGGGCGACCTTCAGCCAGTAGAGGAAGAGAGTCAGTGGATAAATGTTCAGGATGCCCTGCTTTAGAGGGACAATTCTGTCCCTTCTGCAGAGTTACTCAGAGTCTCCAGCAGGACTGTGTCCGCAGTGGTAAGTAGCCTGTTAAACGTCGTTCATGATGTTTCCCTCCTTCCCCTCATTTTGCCTGCTCCTTTGCTTTGGCTTCCTTGGGGCACCTCTTTTTTTTTTTTTTTTTTTTTTGTGAGGAAGATCAGCCCTGAGCTAACATCTGTTGTCAATCTTCCTCTTTTTTTGCTGAGGAAGATTAGCCCAGAGCTAACATCCTTGCCCATCTTCCTCTATTTTGTATACGGGATGCCGCCACGGCATGGCTTGATGACCAGTGCATAGGTCCTCGTCTGGGATCTGAACCTGCGAACCCCGGGCCCCCAAAGCAGAATGCGCGAACTTAACCACCACACCACTGGCTCAGCCCCCGCTTGGGGCATCTCTTAAACTATCTGCCTCCAAGTCTTTGCACTGGGGAAACCCAAATCCGAATACTGTCCTTTTCAACACTGCTATCAATGATCCAGATGTGAATACTGATGGCATATTTGTCAGATGTGCATGACAATACTAGTGATATTTTATGTTTATATTGGATTTCCTAGTTACGAAGTGATGTTACTCAGGTTGATTAATATATTGCCTAACAGAATCATGATCCAAATAAGATATCGAAAGTATCTGAAAAATGAGTTGAATTCAAGACACAAAATTAAATAAGGAAAACTATAAAAGATAAGCCTTAGGTTGAAAAAAAACAACACACAGGCACCCCTATATAGAATGGAAAGAAATAAACCAACCCTGACTCTGGTGGGTTTTTTTAGTAGGAAGCTTTGATATTCCAACTCTAAGATGGTGATTCCTGCATCCTAAGTGGCCCCTTGATTCTTTACACATCACTTTGTGGCAGCTGTTCTGACAGCTTCATTGTAGCAACATGCTTCACATGGCATCAGCTTTACAAAGGAAATCTAGAAACAGGGATGTGCTTGTAAATGTTCAACACCCAGCTATCTAGAGGAAAATCAAGCCCCGATTGGTAGTATATGCCTATTTCCATGGTGTAAATACCATAGCTGATTTCACGCTCCCAATGTGATGGTGTGGAATGTGGAGCTGGGAAGAGAAGCACACACTTGGCTCTCATGAGCCAGGAGGGGCCTGCTCCAGCTCTCCACTGCCAGCAACATCATTTTAAAAGTGGAGAGAGTCACTTTATTTTTTATCAAGTGCTGTTCCAGTTTATCAGGGAATTGGACAATAACATTGGAGAGTTTTAATTAACTAATTCAATTAAAAGCTGGCGGCTCAGTGGTTAACTTCGTGTGTTCTGCTCTGGAGGCCCAGGGTTTGCCGGTTCGGATCCTGGGCACGGACCTACTCACCACTCATCAAGCCATGCTGAGGCGATATCCCACGTAGAAGAACTAGAAGGACCTACAACTAGGATATACAACTATGTACTGGGGCTTTGGGGAGAAAAAAGAAAGGGAGATTGGCAACAGGTGTTAGCTCAGGGCCAATCTTCCTCAAAAAAAAAAAAAGCTAATAACACATATAGATGTAAAAAATATCTCATGAGCATTGGTCTATATTTAAGAAGCTTTGCCTTCTGGCTTTAGGAATAGTAGCCTTTGTAGTTTTCCTTTTGTCCAAAATCCTTGGCCACTGTGAGATGATCTAAATCTTAAAAAATACAAGATTTCACTTATTAGTCCAATATGTGTAGGCCAGACCTGTGAAAATAAAACAGAAAAGACTCTCATGCTACTTCTCACACAGGAGTTCCACGAAAATGAGAGATGTCAATGGGAAGTTAATACTCTGATTAATTAGAACTTCCCAAAGGGCACATCCCTCAGAGGGCCTGATCTCACTTTTATTAAGAGCACCCAGAGTTACAACATCACTGAAGTGGTAATGACTCTGTCCTGGCAACAGGCTTGCCTCTTATCACTAAAAGACACTCTCCTGGGAACCTCCGGGGGCATTTCCAATTGCACCACACCTCGGAATGTTCTCTGCTCATGAGCATGAACATCACCTGACATACGGCTGTGGATGTCACTGTGGACACGTGTGCGTGGGCCAATCCCCATTGTGGAGTCATCTGTGTGCCCCCAGGCATGCCAAGCTCTGTAGTAAACTGCCTCTCGGTGACGAAAACCCCAAAGACAGATGTTTCCTACTGGACACAGCGTGCCATAGAAAGTTCCACGAGAAATGTAAATAAGCAGATTTTGAAACAATATTCAGTATATGAAAGGTTTCTCTGGAATAATAGAGTCTCATTATTAAGACCAGAACGTGAAAGAAAGATGTCTGTTGCAGCAAATGTTCTAATTTAGAAGTTTCCTCCACGTATCCCAGATGGAGAAGGAGAGATTATGTAAAACAACAAAAGCAGCCAATTGAAAGGCCACCCAAATATTGAGTCAATGATTAAAAGGAGCCTGAGGAAGAAGTCTGTGAATATTCTTCATTATGATCAGGTCTCTAGGACTCTGTGTACTTTTACTGAACTTGACAATGAACAAGAAGCTGATTGTTTGAGGCACAGAACTCTCTTGACAAAGCTAACGTTGATTTTCCCCTTAATAGAACGCTTTTCCTGAAGTTTGAAAACCATAACTCTCCCCCAACACCCTATGTGACTTTTTCCTGAAAAAATAATCCCCCAGTACAAAGCCTATTAATAAACACAAGAAAAATAATTCTTAACAAATACCAAGTAGTACTTGCCTTATGCATTATTCCTCTCATTTAATGCACACACACACACACACACACACACACACACACGCACACACACATACATGCACACACCCCTCTAAGACAAATACTATTATTTGCAGACTCCTATTTATAGATGAAGAAAGTGAGGCTTGGAGAAGTTAAGTGACTTGCTCAAGATCATCCGGATAATAAGTGGACATGAGGGAGGTGGGATGTGAACCCATACAGTCTTTTTCTTAACTACTATACAAAGTCTTCCTAAGAGAGTCAAAGGAACCCCCCAAAAATAACACTGTGTGGGAGATCCCTTGTCCCTGTTTCTGACTTTTTATCCCTGAAAAGTCTTGTTCAAAACAAAGGAGCAGTAGTAGGGGAGGGTAGAGGGGAGAACGCAGTGGGAAACTGTGTTGTAAGTAAGAGTAGAAGAGTTAGAGTTAGCATTCAGATGACTCTATTTGTTATTAATATTTTACTCTATTGATTTTGTCACCATCTTATGATCTCCTTTCCCCACCTCAAATTTGAACCGTGGCTTCGGCTACTGGGTTCTCCCAGGAAGGCACGGGTCCTTTACATCAAAAGAGCCACTGGCATTCTCCCTGATTGGCTATGTCCTAGGGTTGGCTCCACCACTAACCATCTGTGGTCTGACTAACTCACCCATGACTCCAGCAGCAGATACAGAAGACAACGATGCTGTTATTTCTCCTATTTCATAGAGGATGTTATCAGGGGGCCGGTTTATCAATTAAATAATTCCACCATTGTTGAAGGCATCAAGTTTCAGTCATCAAAAGACAAATGAAAATTAAACATAATTCTAGCTTGACTACAATTGCAATTGATAAAGCAATTCTTTTCTGGGTCTCCAGAAAACTCAAGATCAGTTCTCTAGTGCCTAATTTGCAACCGGGTACCATGTCTCCTAGGCCTGGGCAACTTGATATCCTGCCCACCATGCCAGCTGTTGACTCAAACAACCTTTTCTCACATGGCAGAGGGACCTAAACTCTCAGCAAAGGGGAATCACCTCAGTTCCCCTGCAGGCCCCTGAGGGTACTGTGTGGGTAGGGCCAGGCAGTTCAGAACTGGGTAAATAAAACTAATTTCTACCGTATTTTCTATAAGTTGACTTGTTGAATTATCTCTAAAGATTATCAAGTGCTTTTTTGTGGACTATGAAGCAACCTGCATTTGGGGAACCGTTTAGTGCATGTGTCTGAAAGAGCATAGGAGAGTCAGTGTTGACAGATATTAATACAGAAACCAGGCATCGGGAGAGTTTTCCTAGTAGACACTATCCAACTATCCCTTTTATCTTAAAATTATTAGCATCAGAGGTGAGAATTTTCTTCATTGGGCAGGTCTCGCTTCTGATTTCTCCTCTTTTTTTTTCCTCCTGTATATCCCTGTCCACTTAAAATGATAATTCACATTTCTAACACTTTGTAGTTGACAGATCACATTCACTTATGCTATCTTAATGCTCTGTGAGTCAGGCTGGCGTGATTATCCCCATGAAATAAGTGAGGAAGCTCAAGGTCAGAGAGCTCGTGACCACATTAAATTCACATGTGTAGCGAATGTGCCACCAGCTGGAAGCCAGGTCATGTGAGTCTACCTCGGTTTGCTTTCCACTCCACTCAGGGCCAGCTGGTCAGTTTAGCACTGGGTTTGGGGGTTTTTGTTTTGTTTCTTGGGGATGAGGTTTTGGCCCACAACCTAAGAACATAGTATCAACCAGTCATAAAAACACAAATTAAAAATAAATATCACTTGCCAGGATGTTCGGAGAGCAAATGTTCCATGCCACACAGAATATTACTGTGTCCAACCTCATTTGGCTCTTAAATGGAAACATATTTTAAAATGACGGTATCATCACTCTCATGACATTTAAACTGACCAGGTCTGGAGTAATGCATTTGGACAATCCAGATGTTTTTCTTCTCGTGGGTCATTTCCCCTCATCGTGTCCACAAAGCAGTTACTGAAACACAAAGTTATCCCTGTGGATTTCTGGTACCTGATTGAAATTTTCCTGGACGCTCTTCTACTTCCTGGCAGCAATTTAATTGATGCAGGAAGAACTGAACATGCCTTCTGGTTTTGACATGTCCTCAAATTACGAGATGCTTTCCCCCCAAACCTAACAGCTGGCATACACAGAAAGATCTGAAAATATCATTCAATAAAGTTTATTCGAGAAAGTGTCCACGACAAAATGCTCTTTTGAGAGCTGTTTAAGACATAAGCAGCCAAAGTGAACCTACTCAAACACTCTAAATTTTATATTTTTAAATTGAGGGATTGTATGAAATTGCATCACCTGATTTGATTTATTCTTTATGAGTTCTCACTGTCAAACCTAAATATTTGTCTTGTATTACAATCACAAAAGTCTATAGAAATGCTTAAATGTGCTTTTCTTGGGAGTTTTGATAGATTTTTAAGAGAGATTTTGAATTATAATTTCTTTTGTCCCAGATTCATTCATCTACCCACTCATCTATGTTCCACGTTTGATCTTGGTGTGTACAGCTTTGCTTCTTGGTATTGTTAAGGACTTTAGCTGCATGAACAGACTTTTTTTTAAATATAACAGCTTTATTGATATATTATTTATTTATTTAATTTTTTTTTGTGAGGAAGATCAGCCCTGAGCTAACATCCATGCCAACCCTCCTCTTTTCGCTGAAGAACACCAGCCCTGAGCTAACATCTATTGCCAATCCTCCTCTTTTTTTTCCCCAAAGCCCCAGTAGATAATTGTATGTCATAGTTGTACATCCTTCTAGTTGCTGTATGTGGGATGCCGCCTCAGCATGGCCTGACAAGCGGTGTGTCAGTATGCGCCCAGGATCCGAACCCGGGCCGCCAGTAGTTGAGCGCGCACGCTTAACCGCTAAGCCATGGGGCCAGCCCTATAATTTAAATACCATAAACCACCTATTTAAAGTATAAAATTAAATGGTTTTTAGAATGTTCACGGAGTTGTGCAACTGTAACCACAATCAATTTCAGAATATTTCATCACCCCAAAAAGACACCCCACACCCATTAGTAGTCCGTGGACAGTCTTTTGTGTATGATTATAACCCTGCAAATTCTGCTTAAACCCAGCAGATTAATACGTGTGTTTGTCTCTGCTCCTTCCCAAAGCCCAGTATGATAGCAGTAAAGAAATTTTTTCTAAAAAAAAGCATAAAACCCAAGGACAGAAAGAAAAAGAGAGGCGATAACAGCAAGTGATTCTAAGTGATTTTGGAAACTAAACTGTGAATGGACAAGTTGTAAGTGACTTAGAAACAGAACATTGAAAGCTAAGTACCTGCCAGGGGTGGCAGGTGTCATGTGGCAGCCAATCAGTCACAAGCTAATTTGCGGGGCAGAACCCCAGAAAGGCTCAGAAATTTGAGGCATCTACAACCTGAAAGCAGAGGGATTGAATGGGGCTGCAGGGTAGACTCTGATTATTGAGGAGTTGGTTGAAACACTTTTAAGGGAGGACGTAATGTTTCAGTCTGGGTCTGAAGCCAGGAAAAAAACCAACGTCCCCACAGGAAAGCAGTCAGGCAGAAGAAATCTCTTACCTGGGGGAAGGTCAGCCTTTTTGTTCTGTTCAGGCCTTCAACTGATTGGATGAGGCCCACCCACATTCAGGAGGGGATTCTGCCTTACTCAGTCTACCCATTTAAATGTTAATCATATCCAAAAACACCCAGAAAAATGTTTGACCAAATATCTGGGCACTCCTTGGCCCAGACAAGGTGACACATAAAATTCACCGTAACAGTCACCCTGTCTTGAAGTCCACCAGCACTCAAAACTTACAAAGCAGCGTTTTAGTGTTTTATGCCTGAATGTGAACAGATAGCCAGGGTTGACCAGGCATCTAAGGACAAACTCCAAGATGAAAGACAGACCCCAAATAAAAGCAACTTGGAGGACACAGAAGAAAACTTCAAAAACAAACAAACAAATAAACAAACCAACCACTCACTATGTGTTAATACCTTCAGGGAAGATGAGAGACAAATTTCTTCTAAGAATGAGAGAACTTAAAAAAGTCATATTCAGAGGACAAAGAGGAGCCTCCTGGATATTACAATGAAGATGACGTAATTAAAACACTAAATAGAAGGTATGAAAGATGAAGTCGAGAAAAATCCTCCCAAGAGGACACTGGGATGAGAAACAGGGGACAAAAGAAGCAAATTAGAGGATCAGTCAAAAGCTGTAGCAGGGTGAGAGAGCAGAGAAAACAAGGGATGGCATGGGGGGTGGGGAGGCATGGATTACTTAGAAATCAAGAGGCCTGTCAAGCGCCGAGCGCAGTAAATGCAGGGAAACACGTGACCCGAGCCGGAAGAGAGCCCCCAGCCAGGACAAAAATTAAGACCAAGACAAGAAGATGGTTTTCCCGGTGAAGTTGGGAGGATGTGAGCTCAGTGTTTCTGGGGGTTGTTTTTGTTTCTCTCAACATTTGGAGAAAGCCCATCTGTTTTATCCAGAGCAAAGAGATGGGGGGTGGGGAGGGGAGAGAAAGGGAGAGAATGAGAGTCCTGTGTTGGAATCTCTTGTAGTCATTTGTGAGACCAGGCTCACCCTCCAGTCTTCCTCCTCAAGGATGATGGGAACCAACAGATTCTTCTCATCCTGACAAAGTTTTGAGAGTTTTGTCTCCATCACTTTCAACACAGGTGACACAGGCGTCATGTCCACAGCCCGTCAAGACCCACGGGCTGTAGGTGCTCATCATCATTCTAGACAACGTCAAACCCACACGTGCACACCCATATATGTGCCACACTCCTCATCTGCAAACCGCTGCTCACGAGAAAGAACTTCACGTAGTCATTGATGAAAGCAAATATTCTTGAGCACTTGTCACATTGCAGGCGCTGTGCTGGGCACCAAAGATTCAGTGAACAAGAATCAATGTCTGTTTTTTAAGGAGCTTTTGGTCAAAGAGCCAACTGGTGAAGGCAGAGAGACGTGCAATCTTGTACGGTTCATCTGTTAAGTGTAGAGCGCTAAAGGAAGACATAGGTGGGGCATCTAGCTTGGCTTCAGGGTCAAAGACAGCTCTCTGGAGGATATTATGTCAGAGCTGAGTCTTACTGAACGAGTAAGTGATGGCCAGGGGGACAGGAGGAGGAGAAGGGGGGGAGCTTTGGGAATTTGCGAGCAGCTCAGTGTGCCCAGAGCTGGTGGCAAGAAAGGAACCAGGAGAGGTAAGCAGAGCTTGCTCATGAAGGAATAAATACAAACACCAAAGCAGTGCAGCAAGTACATAAGGAAATCAGAAAAGGGCAAAACTTTTCTGAAATGCTCCCTAGTACTTGGCAGCGGTTTGTTGCGGTGAATATGTGAACTGAATATGACTTTTGGCTTTAAACATGTCCCAATATTTCAAAATGCCTTTTCTCCATGTCTGACAACTTGAGATCTGGGATCGTTTCCACGATGACTGCTGGCCCGGCTGCAGCCAGACCCCAAGGGCAGGAGAATGGAGAGAGCGTGGGTCAATTGAGGGAGACTCCTGCCCTCCCCAGCTTCCCACTGAAGAATGCTGGATGATGGAGCTTCCCAGAACACTCCAATTGACCACACCAGTTGTGGTCACGGTGCTGTGCCCAGAGGAGGAACAGAGTGACAGGCGCAGGCTCATGAAACATGTTCAGCCCCAGGAACACACTCACAGTGGGCCACCCATGGGCCTGTCCACTGGTAAGGCCCCTGCTCCCACCCAGCAACAAGCCCCGGGGACTCAGCATGCTTTTGTTATCTCTTTAAAGTGGTCCCAATTTATTTGTAATTATGTGAGGTGATGGACGTTAACTAAAACATACTGTGGCCATCATTTTGCGATAGATACATATATCAAATCATTATGTTGTACACCTTAAACAAATACAATGTTATATGTCAATTATATCTCAATAAAACTGGGGGTTAAAAAAAGTGGCCCCAAATCACTCTCTGTCTTGATGTTCTTCTTCCTCTGTGACAAGCTGCTGGGCCCAAAATAAATACCCCAGCTCCACTCTCGCTAGCCTGAAGACAGGTCCACGGAGAGCTTTTGTTTTAGGATTTCACTGCTAGTCCCCATGAGGAAATAGGCAAGGTAACTCTCACAAAGCTTTCCTGGTCATGGTCCTGGGGTCCTACGTTTGGTGACTCCCTCTTGACGACACTTCTATACTCTACATTTTCCCTGAGGATGCGGCTCACCAACCCATCCCATCCCCCCTCCTTCCATAAAGACCTCATTTTTAGCCACAAGATGGAAGTTCTTCCACAAGATAGAAGAAACAGTGAGGGCAAGACAATTTCATGCCTTTGGCCCAAGTGTGCACTCAGTATCTCTGTACACCTTCCAGGGAGCCGAGAACTTTCCACTGGGACCCTGGAGGAGGCTGTGCAAGCGGCCCCTAGAGCTTTAAGCCCGGTTGGCTTCCACTTCGCAGGCAATGATCTTGATGGTCAACAAAGGCCCGATGTGAATAGTTTAGCTGAGTGATTCTCAAACCTGACTGTACATTAGAACCACTGGGGAGTTTTTTGTTTTTTCAGAATGCCAATACTGGGCCCCACACCCAGGTATTTGATTTAACAAAACAAATACCCACGAACATGCCACTCAACATAAGAACTAGAACTTTACCAGTACCATTGAAATCACCTCATGTACCCCCTCAGATCCTATCCCTTTACCTCCCAACTCCAGAATGAAGGATACTGTATATACATTTCCTTGCCTTTTAAATTTTTTATATTCGTTTGCTTCACAAGTAGGTATTTCTAAGCAAAATATTATTTGGTTTGCTTGTTAGAAACCTTAACAAAAATGATTTCTTATCGTGTGAAGATTTCTGCAACTTCATCTTTCACTCAACTTTATGTTTCTAAAATTCATCTCTGATTTTATTAAGACTATTTATAATCAAAGGGAGCTACAATGAGTAGAGAAATGGCACACTCATCTGAGCCACAAATCTGGCCCACCAGTCTATAGAGATTTTCTTCCGTAGCGTCCTATAAATTCTAATGTGGCACAAAGATATAAATTTTCAGATAGTTGTTTTAGATGGCTGAGAATCTGTTTTGCATATTGATAATTGTTTTCTCCCTCACATTAACCCTGCCTTTAAATGTGGGGAATGTTTTAATTTTTTTGGTGGGGAAGATTGGCCCTGAGATAACATCTGTGACAATCTTCCTCCATTTTGTATGGGGGACGCCACCACAGCATGTCTTGATGAGCAGTGTGTAGGTCTGTGCCTGGGATCTGAACCTGTGAATCCTGGGCAGCTGAAGTGGAGCATGCGCGTTTAACCACTACGCCACCGGGCTGGCCCCAATGTTTTTCATTTTACGTCATAGACTCCTCATGTAGTAATAAAATGTAGAAAATATTTTAATCAGAACAATAATTATAATTTTTTTGCCCTGATTTGCTAACTATATACATGGTCAGAATATTTATAAAGTATTTTTTGCCCATATGAAAGAAATACAAATAGAAAAAACTTTTCCCCAGAAAATGAACAGTGATAATTGTAGAAACGGTTGTCAGTTTAAGCCTTGGAAGAAATTTCCTGAGGCTACTCAGCTCCTCTCTTCTCTCAGAAAAACACTTTTGGTGTAGTGCCAGGCCGAGGGATAGAACGGGTTTCCCAGGGCATTGCAGCTGTAGCTGAAGAATTCAGGAGGGTTGGATACCCTCAGTTACCAAAACACTAACTTGTCACCTAAGCCTGTTCAGAGAAGCTGAAGCCTATGCTATGGAATGTCCCCCCCTACTCATCTGGCTCTCTCCCCCACAGTAACAAAACAGAGCTCACGCTTGCCATGGGTGTTATTGCTCTTCAGGATTACACATTAATCCGTACAATGTAATTACCTTGCAACAATTTAGTTCTCTTAATTGTGCTGAGGCATCTAAGGAATTTGACAGTGCTGGTGGTAAGCTTGGCGTTTGTTTATACCAACCACATATATCATTAAGAAGCTTAAGTTAGCATAAGCCAAATGCATTAGCAATGTCATGGTTCCAAAATGAAATCATATCACCAAGCATATCTTAACCCAGGTACAAAGCTGTGAATTTTTATAATGAGTAAAAGGAGTCATTCCCCTTGGGCTAGGGCATGGTTAAGTTGAACACAGAAATGAAATCATCCTGACTCTGTTTGGGCAATTGACCACATGTGTAATGTATGTTGCATCTTTAATAATGGAAGAGTTATCTTATGTCTTGCACGATGAGAAGGAAAGACAGCAGGTTTAAATCGAATTAAATGCAAATCATTTTCCAAGTCTTAAAATGGTGTCTCCTAGAATTGGACTCAAGAAGTAGTAGTCTGTATGCGAACTGGCTCAGGGAAGATCTGAAGTTGTCCAAATTTCCCCATTGTTTACCTCCAGATGATATTCTAGACACCACTAAATCTGGGGACTCTGTGACAAAGAGGGGTGCTGTAACCGAGAACCCCAAAGTCTCTGCAGAGACAGCCAGTGTGGTAATACAACGGAAGTGGGGAGGTCCCAGAGGTATACAGGTGCCTGTAAAGTTAAAATGTGGAGCCTCCATGGGTCACAAACAAAATGCAGTCTCATTTTTTCCATATGCACTTTGCTCAGGAAGGGAAAGGCATGGAGCACGGAAAGTCACTTGAAGGTGAGGCAGAGCCCTCACCAGTCTCACTATTAACTGGCTCTATGACTTTGGGCATAAAATGGAAGCATTTTGGAAGTTGTAAAACATACATAAATTTGCAACTTTAAAAACAGATTGTATTCTCTTTAAAGAGGTATTGATAGTGGGAAAAGAACCAGTTTTGGCAAGAGAGAGGTTAAGATGTGAATCTTGGCTCTGCCAAGACTGAATTTCTGATTTGTCCAGGCAGGTTACTTATCTTTTAGGGATTGCATTTCCTCACCCTTAAATAATAAGAGCTACCTCATAGAGTTACCTGTCTATTAATGACATGATGTTTGTAGTGCCACTAGATCATTGCCTAAAAAACAGGAGGTACTCAGCAAAGAGTAAGAATTATTATTATCTGTAAAATGGGTAGGTTGGGTAACATGATCTCTAGGGTCTTTTATAACTTAGAAAAAAATTCTAAGTAGTGTTATCCGCTTCCTCTTTGCCAGCTAGTATTATCTTCCTTACTTCAGACTTTGCAAGAACGTCACCCTCTTCGCCACTGCCTTGGAAACTCCTTTCAACCTCCATGAATTGGCACCACCATTTTACTCAGCTGTCCAATCAAACACAATGTCCTTCTTCTACTTAACTGATATCCTTCAAATCCATACATTTCTCCCCATACCCACTGCCACAAAGAACCACTGTTTAGACAATTATCATCTCTTGCATGAATTTTTGCAATTGCCTTTTAACTAGCTTCCTGCCTTTACACTTTCTGCTTTCTCACTGGATCACCATGAATGGACTCCAAGTGTGTTCATCCCCTCAGTCCTCTGGGCGCTGGGCAGGGCCTGGGCCTCGTTCTTCTGTTCTCCCGTTGTGCCTTATAGTATTACCATTTTGTGTGTGTATCATGGGTGCAAAATCTGGGAAGCATTAGTGTCTAATCCACTTTCTACACTGCAGCCAAAGAGATCGTTGAAAAAAAAATTGCGTTTATAACAGTCGGTGCTCCTCATTTTGTCTTAAGGATCAATCAAAATTCCTTAGCCTGCCGGATAAAGTTCACTTCATCTGCTTTAATTTATATCAGGCTTGCTAGGCTAGCTTGAGAAAATATTTTCCAGATTCTTTTAATTCCTTTTTCAGCATACCAACAACTTAGCTTGGAGAAGTGAGCTTATAGAATTCTCCCACAGTATAGTGGAGAGACTCCTGCCCCCAATTATAGACGCAGTCAGAGAGGACAGGACATGGTAAATCCACTTGTGTTCTGGCCTCGGGGATGGTGGGGAGGGGAAGGGAGACAGAGAATGTCTGTGCGAAGGGGAAGGAGAGTGAGGAGAGCCAAAAATCAGTAGGAAGTCTTGGAGAGAGTGGGGGCCCGTTAAATCGGTGGGTTCAACACTAAGGGCAAGGAGAGGAGCCATTGCCACAGCCACCCTAGGGTGCAGCCTCAGAAAAATGCTGTAGTGTGGATACTTTCTGAGGTTCAGCCTTAGTTCCTGTGTGGGAACGAAGCTAAGTCAGGTATGGGGCCTGCTGAGCACAGCAAGGCAATCTCCAGCAGGGTCTGATGGAGGCCAGGGTGCTCAGATCAGGGAAAACAACTGATGTGGGCCCAAGTGAGGCAAAGGCAGCCATGGAGTCCTTCTGGGCCTGACCAAACCGAGAGGACCCGATCACAGGTTCCACCAACACCTAGGGTGACAAGGAACTCTGAATCATGCTGTGTGGTTCTGAGAACCCCAGTGTCTCCTTGAAACTTCAAAGACACCCTTATCCCACACTCTGCTCCTCTACCCCTGGATACACCTCTACACCTGGATACGTTCTCAAGAAGGAAGCAGAAGGCGGGGAGGCTTCTCGAGAGACTGAGCAGTTTTTCCCAAGAGAGACGTGGCATTCGTTAAATGGTCTATTTAAATGATTGGACTGGACCCTGCTTTTAATTTGTTTTTCTATTAACTAGACTTAGGAAAAAGACCAAATTAAAGAATTACGTTTTTCTGCACCTCTCAGCAGGAGTGTGTGAAACATTTTGTAAACCTGCTATATGTGTAAAGCTCAAAGAAGAGTCATGGTATAAGGCAGAATACAAAATTCTCAGTTTCTCTTTCCCAGTTTTTCTCTTTTCTTCTGTTTCTAATGTTTTACAGTCAGTGGAGAACAGAAGGTGATGTTTGAGCTTCCAAATTTGGTCAACTGATTTAATGATGCTGCTACTAACACACATGAGATTGGAGTGGATTTGGAACTGGGAGCACGATTATGAGGTACATTTTGGACCAGTTTAACTTGATGTAATTATATATTATCAATTTCAAGATATAGTTTGAAAGTTGGGGATATCTGCTTGGGTCTTAAGCAAGAGATTGGGGCAGGAGGTGTAGACTGGAGAGTCTTCGATATGTGAGTGCTAAGTGAAGCTATTGGGGTGGATGAGATCTCCCTTGATGAAGAGTAAGAAGAACATATATTGATGATGGAGAGAAGGGCCAATGAAAAAGACTGAGAAAGAAGACTGTTGGGTCGGCCCCGTGGCTTAGTGGTTAAGTGCACACGCTCCGCTACTGGTGGCCCGGGTTCGGATCCCGGGCGCGCACCGGCGCACCGTTTCTCCGGCCATGCTGAGGCCGTGTCCCACATACAGCAACTAGAAGGCTGTGCAGCTATGACATACAACTATCTCCTGGGGCTTTGGAGGAAAAATAAATAAATAAAAAATTAAAAAAAAAGACGACTGTTGTTAGTAAAATGATCAATTGGGAAAAAGCACGACAAAGTTTTGGAAGGCAAAAGAAGAGAGAGATTCAAGAAAGAGTCTGTGAGTGGCTGCTTCCACAGCGTAGTGGTTAAGTGCCCGTGCTCCGCTGCGGTGGCCCAGGGTTCACAGGTTCAGACCCTGGGCACAGACCAATGCGCTGCTGGCCAAGTCATGCTGTGGCAGCGACCCATATAAAGTAGAAGAAGATGGGCCTGGATGTTAACCCAGGGCCAGTCTTCCTCAGCAAAAAGAGGAGGATTGGCAACAGATGTTAACTCAGGGCTAATCTTCCTCACACACACAAAAAAAAGAATCTGTGACTATCTGGGTCAAATTAATGATTAATTCATTCAACAAATGTTAAGCACTTATGTGCCTGGTATGGAATTAGGCTCTGAGGATGCAAAGATGAAAAGACATAAGTTGCAGAGGAGTTGGGTAGGGTGTGAACTGGGAAGAAGCCACTAGATTTTGCCACTAGGAAGGCAGAGAGGAATTTTAACGAGGGGATGGGATGAGAGGTAAAGCTGTAGAGGCTGAGGAGTACCTGGAAGAGAGGAACTTCTTTTAAGAAAATCTGCAGTGAAGTGCAGGTAGGCAGTGGGGCTCCATGGAATTCATGTTGGAAGGAAGACGTGTCCTAGGGAGAGAAACAGGAGTATGGACGTAAGCTGAGGGGAACAAGCCAATGGACTAAAAACATTCTTTCAGCAAATATTTATTGACTAGCTGCTCTGTGCTAGAGACTGTTACCAGGGGAAGGAGAGGGCAATGCAGCAGTGAATGAAACTGTCCTCAGGTGGCCCCCACTCTACTGGGAGAACACATAAACTCAGAACATATATAAAAATTTTCGTATGCCGGAGAATGCAATAAACATACAAATTGGGTGATGTCGGGGGGGCCTTTGATCTAGAATCTGGGACCTCTCTGTGATGGACACTTGTGCTGAGGCCTGAGCGAAGAGGAGAGGGCAGTGGCACAAACATCTGTGCGGAGCCCTCCCTGCCAAGGGAGGAGCAAGAGAGGAGAGCAGAGTGAGATGGCGAGTGGGAAGGAAGGATAGGAAGGAGCAAGGCTGCAGGAGACGAGGCTTGAAACGTAGACATGGTCAGCCTATGCGGGGCTTGCTGGTCAAAGCAAAGGGTGTGGCTTTTGTCTTAATCACAGCAGGAAACACTGGAAGTTTTAAACAGGGGATTAACATTTTTCTTGAGGCACATTGACTATTAATGGAGAACAGTCTTGGGGAACAAGAGAAACATTGGAGAGAACAGTCAGGAGGCTTGTGCAGTGGGTAAGGTGAGGCTGGTGTCTGGACGAGGCCTAGGGGTTTGGCAGTGAGGATGTCACCAAGTGGTGGCATTCAGGACACTGTTTGAATGTAATGCCATCGGGATTTGCTGATGGGTTGGAAGTTGCGATGTATTAGTCAGTGTTCTCCAGAGAAACAGAACCAATAGGATATACAGATACGTAAAAGAGGAGATTTATTATAGGAATTGGCCCATGGGGTTACAGAGGCCGAGAAGTCCCACAATCTGCCGTCTGCAAGTTGGAGACCTAGGAAAGCCGGGGGTGTAGTTCAGTCCCAGAACCAGGAGCTCAGATGTCCAACAGCAGGAGAAGATGGACATCCCAGCTCAAGAAGAGCGAGCGAGAATTCACCCTTCCTTCACCTTTTTGTTCCATTTGACCCCCAATGGATTGGATGATGTCTACCTCACTTTGGGGAGGACAATCTCTTTACTCAGTCTACTGATTCAAATGCTAACCTCTTCCAGAAACTCCCGCACAGACACACCCAGAAATAATGTTTTACCAGCTATCTGTGCATCCCTTAGGCCAATCAATTTGACACAGAAAATTAACTGTCACAGGGAGTTAAAGGAAAGACTGGATTGTAATAAAAGGGAAGTCACAAGAGAATAGAGTAATTGATAAATAAGTCCTCAGAAGAGGTGGGGGACATGAGAGTAAGCACAGGTGTGTGTGTATGTGTATAAGATTTGATAGGGATCCTTCTTTTCATTTTATTTTTTATTTTTTTCAGCTTTATTGAGGTATAATTGACAAAATTGTATGATACTTAAAGTGTACAATGTGATTATTTCATATAGGTACACATTGTGAAAGGTTCCCCCTATTGAATTAACACATCCATCGCCTCACATATTTACTTTTTTTTTTTTTTTTGGTGAGAACATTTAAATTCTACTCTCTTAGCAAATTTCAATTATACAGTACAGTACTATCAACTATGGAATGCTTCTTTTGAGACACAGAAGAGGAATATATAAATGAAGAAACATTCCGTGACTTGGGCAAATTCCTGAACCTCTCTGAGCATTTTTTGTAAAGCAGAGAATTGGGGATTTAATCCCCAAATCCATTGGGATTAAATCGGCTCAAACATGCTAAGGGCTTGGCAGAATGCCTGGTACCATATCAGGTAAGTAACCAGTAGACTGTACATATGGGGAGAGAAAGATTTTGAAATAGGGGCAGAGGAAGCTGAAGGGATTCCCTCCCTGTGGATGGTATCGTCTTGGTGAACTAGGAGAGGAAACTCTCTGAGAGCACAGTTCTGGGGATAGGAGTGGGCTCGGGGGCAGGAGGAGGGTGACAACATTTAGAACACTGCCGCTGAGGAGGTTGAGGGGTGTCAGGAACTACGACTTCTAAGGTCCTTGTTCACTCTGTGGTTCAGTGGTATTTTTTCCCCCTGAAGTATTATTTTAAGCCAAGAGTTTCATCCAAAACTGAAGTCTCTCTGTACTGAGCCCAAGGACAACAGAAGTTGTACTACAATTATAAGACTTGACAGGAAAACAGTACCCTGGGGAGCTGTCTTTGGGACACGCATGGGAGGAGGTTTTCTTTGTTGTTGTCCTTCCTTATCCACCCCACAAACTGCCCTGAGTCTGGTCCAACCTGAAGACTCTGGATTGACTTTTCTTGGAAAGGGATGGGCATTGGTGGTGGTGATGGTGGTGGTGCTTACACCAATTTACTTCCATCCAATCCATACATGGGTTTCCTTTACAAAGGGCATGGGATTTGGTTACATCCAATAAGAGAGAGCAAGGAATAGGCATGATATACAATGTTTTGATCTATAATTTATATGGAACTAGGTCCAATTAGGGTATATTTTAATGGATTTAAATGCCCAGTTCATTCTGTTTCTTTCCATTTAAAAACATATTTCAAAAGCATATAATATGCATATAACATTCTTATCCTAAAAAATTACTTACTTAAAATTTTTGCTATTTTCTTTCTAGCTAATTGCTCAACTAATATATATAATATCACCATTAAAACATTGTGCTTTTATTTTCTTAATGTCCGTTATCTTTGGGTGAAGTTACTAAGCGAATTAAACTTCTTTCGTACTTCTTATCTTCTTTATATAAGGAAATAAACTATAGAAGTATTTTCATATAGCTATTAACAAAAGAAGTTAATGTAATCCTTTGTGATACTGATTTCACAGTTTTTCTTTTCTATAAATTGCTGTAGCTTGTTTTAATGAAACAACTTGTGAAATTTCCTGAAGGACTGTTATTTTTCCTTCCCTTCCTTTTTCTCACATACTTTCAAATTTAATTTAGAAGCTCACAACATCCCTATTTCTGTATCTAACTGTTAAGGTTCTTATCTTTAAAAAAGCTTTCTTACACAGAAATTAAAAATCCAGAATAAATTTGTGACTTTAGACTTGTGTTGAAGGTAGGAAGCAGATTATATAGCTGATGAGTAGGAAAAAGATCTTCCCCATTGGCTCTCTTCGGTTCTTCTTGGAAAGTGACCTTTTTCTGTTAAATAGCAATTATTAGGGGAATCATAAGAAGGGATGGAAGGACACTCTATGGGGTTTATTAATGATGCTATCTCCCTGATATAAAGTCTGAGAAATACACCGACACTTCAGATGTTGATTCCTATACAGATTTTTGGTTTGAAAATACGATCAGAGATCAATGTAATTGCAGTCTTGGACCATGGAGCCCTTTCTCACTGGTGCTATGATTTTCTTTGGCAGTCCAGGTGGTTCCACTTTCTGGACTACTCCTCTTCGGTTTAAGTAGAGTTGTAAGTTGATTTGTGTAGATGTATCATGGTACCTATGTATGAATACCATGTCTGTAAACATATGATACCACACGAGCAAACTGAAAAGAAGCAGAGCTTGCCAATTGTCAATGTTTTAACCTATATTATAACACTATTTGCTTTAAGTATTTTAAAAAAATTTTTCTTGCTATTTTTGGACTATAGTAAACTATGTGCATAGTAATTCAGACTAAACTTGTATGCATGTTAAATTTCCATTCTTGGGAAAATTAAAATATCCAGTGTTGCTGGTCAATCTTTTAGTCTAGATTAGTTTTATGATTCATCCTTTCAATTCTGCTTTAATGACCACAACCAAATCATAGTCTGGCATTTGAACAATGGCAACACATTAGCTGTTTTAAAGAATGTAGATTTAGGATGGAGGAAAAGTGTGAAATAAAAGCGTTGGGAATTCAGATTTTCTCGTCACCAGGCGATAGATTTTTTTCCATCTGGTCTGGTGACAATGAGAAAATCTGCTTAGAAGTCAGGGTCAGGGAATCATGAAATTTTTGAGCTATAAAAAATCTTAATTTCTAATACAATCTAACACAACACAAGCGATTTGTCTCAGGGCTCTAGCTTTTAGTGGTAGAGAAAAAACTCGAAGTTAACTCAAGCATCTAAATTCAAAACTCTGCTTACTATACAACAAATCATGTAAGTTGAGTTAGGGGGAATAAAAGGGAGCGAGGCAGGGGGCCGGCCCGGTGGCGCAAGTGGTTAAGTGCGCGCGCTCCGCTGCGGCGGCCCGGGGTTCGCTGGTTCAGATCCCGGGCGCGCACCGACGCACTGCTTGGCAAGCCATGCTGTGGCGGCGTCCCATATAAAGTGGAGGAAGATAGGCACAGATGTTAGCCCAGGGCCGTCTTCCTCAGCCAAAAAAGAGGAGGATTGGCGGATGTTAGCTCAGGGCTGATCTCCTCACAAAAAAAAAAAAAAAAAAAAAGAAAAAAGGGAGCGAGGCAGGATTTTGAAAACAATTATCACAGAGTTCTCTTTGCTAAGTCTGGCCTTGTTTGGAACCTGTAATTCTGAACTAGATGTAGCTGACCAAGTAGGGTCGAGAAGAAAAGGAGTTGAGATTTGCCTTGATGTGTTTCATACCTTTGAAATCTGCAGGAGATTTGGAATCTAATCTAATCCCAATTTTGAAATTAACAATTTTAAATAAATGGCTTGGCCTAAATCAGTGGTTCTCAAAGGTTAACGTGGATGAGAATCACCTAGAGGGCTTGCTAAAAACTAATTGTCTGGGCCCAGCCTCCAAGTTTCCAGTTCAATAGGTCCAGGTGGGGCCTGAAAATTTGCATTTCTAATACGTTTGCAGGTTGCACATTTTGAGAACTCGTGGCCTAGAGATCATCTTAAAGGTCTTGTTCTGCATGAAAAATTCTTCACCTTCTTCCCTTTACCTTCTCAGCAAACAAAAGTTAATCCTTTATTCTTTCAAGGTACTTGGAAGAGATGGGGCAGGGAAAAGTATTAAGGAAACTAGGTATTTTGAAATCTTCAAATAAAAGACACAAGTTATTTTAAGTATGATTATAATATAATCTCATGTTGAAAATCACAAATGTTGGAAAGGGAATGCGAGATACTCTACGCATCTGGCAACAAGAAAACGTGGAAAAACAAACTTTATTTATTTAAATTGGAGTCAGTGGGAGTTCCCAACAAGAAAAAATAGTTGAAAGATCAAAGCACTAAGTGAAAAACCATGCAACAAGAATTTTACGTAACTGCTATCTAAAGACTTCTTCAGGTAAGAATTTTTCAGTTACATTTTATTGTTCTTTCATAGTTAAAATGGCGTGAAGCCATGGTTTTAACCCCACTTTTCTCCTTCCTTAACCTTTAATACAAATACACATGGTTGTTTCATTGAGTTAAAGGCTGTTCTTTAATCATAACAAAGAAAAACGGGGAAATCCAAATGGATAGTAAGTGCCTTGTTCCTATCACACATCCCGTTTTGCCTGTAACGATCTTTCTGAGAAATATATATTGGCTGAGGCTACTGTGCTGGGGGTTTAGAAATTACAGTTACATTTTGCATTACCTATAACCTAATTGCCAAACGGATGTGCAATTGTGTGTGCAAACACACTGTTTGTTTTAGGCCATGTGTTAAAATAAATATTCCCAAGAGGTGAAACACATTTTTTAAAAGGTAAAAAATTGAATTTAAAATGTAAAAATATACCCCTGATAGAAAATAATTTATTATTTTACATTTCTTTAATTTAAAAATGACCCCATATCTGGTTCAAGCCACTTAAAAAGAGGTGACTTTCTTTTTCTGGTAAAGATCTATTGCACTGGTGAGCTACTTTTGTGTTAATGAGATATGACCCTTGTAAAATGCAAATTTATAGGCAAGAAAGAAAAAGAACACATTGGCTTTCTGTTGGCTGTATCATCTAGTTAGCGTTTTACCTGGATTTTCAGTCACAGCAGGGAGGAAGATGTGGGAGGAAGGGTCTTGCAGTGAAAAGTAGCCTGATTGATCATTTCAAGACCATCTGGGAAACTTGCCTCCAAACAGCTGGTGGGTGTTCTGGACACTGAGCATCTGGGCAACCATTGTCCCCACAGGAGCACAGAGGAGCTCTGATGCTGGTGTCGAGCTTCATTAGGGCTCCCAAACTTAGGACTTCCCTTTTTTCTTAAACTGGTTGATTTGTGACATTATCCAATGGCTTTGTTTTAGAAGTAATTATACCAGAAATTTAAAAACGAGGCTCATCAAGGCTATAATAAAAAAAAGTCAGATAATAACAAATGTTGGGGGGGTTGTAGAGAAACTGGAACCTGTATACTTCATTGGTGGCATGCAAAACGATGCAGCCACTTTGCAAAACAGTCTGGCAATACCTTAAGTGGTTAAACATAGAATTACCTTATGATTGCGGAATTCCACTCTTCTCTCTCTCTCTCCCTCTCTCCCCCCTCTTTCTCCTCGTATACTTTCAGACTCTCCACACTAAAGCGTAAGCTCCATGAGAATCCAGGCCTGGTCTGCGTGGTCGCTGTACTATCTCCAACATCTGCAACAGAGTTTGGCACACAGTCTGTACAAAGCAGACAAAGATCCAATTAACCTTTGTGTGATAAAAACTTATTTAGCCTTTACAAAGTCCCTTATGCAGATTTTTACATTTAATAAAGTAAAAGAGTACACTAAATAGAAATGGTTTCAGGGGCATCTTATACATGTTAAACTAATAATAAGGAGTAAGGAATCATTCCTTGTCATCTGCTGTAGCTAGAAGCTTTCTTTCTCTCCTCCGTCTCTAAGATCTTAAATAAATTCATTTCACCTTGTAACAAAATAGATCCTAAGGTAGTTTTACCCCTTTCGAGTCCTCCTTTCCTGTGTTCAATGCCTCTCTGGCTTTATCACCCAGAGCCGTTAATGCCAGTCTCTTAGGTTCCTCGATGGTCCCAGGAGGGGCAGACCAGAATGCTTGCGACGGGAAAAGTTCAGAGAAAACTTTACCTAAGCTATTTGATAGAGTTAAGCTTTTCTCAAATTCCCAAACCCCTGTCGTCACTGCTACCAGGACACAAGGTTGTACAGTCTTAGCTTCGCCAGTAATAACTTCTTGCCAACAAGCTTGAATCTCTCTGGTTCTCCTAGCATGCAGGAGGACGGTTCTGAGCATCAGATTTGCGTTCCCAGATCCTCTCACATGATTTTATGATCTGTACAGGGCTTTAGTACAAAAACCTCAGCTTCTGCTTTTCTTATTTTTTTCTATTCCTAACGCACAGTATCTACTTTTCTACTTATTTCCGAAAGAATGTTTTATAATTCATGCGTACTTCATCAACTGTTTGCTATCACCTAAATGTCATATAAAAGTAAATCCACTCTACCAGAAAATAGCGTAAGAGAATGTGTGGTTGGGGAAGGAATTTAGTATTTAAAAACTAATAGCAAACGAACAAATAAATGCATACAACACAACAAAACGAAAAAACCCTCTTGTTTCACTGATTAGCTTCTTAACATAAGACTTGCTACTTGAAAAATTATCATTGATCATTGCTAAACCTGCTAAATCAGCAGACTTTGATAACATATTGCAATATAAGCTTTTTTTTCTGCCCTCTTCTTTTTTTTTTAAACCTAAAACTTTAATGAAAACAGAAAACTTTTTGTTCTGCAATTTCCTAGTGTATTGTTAAATGGGCTAAGGCCATAAGATCTCCTTATATCACAATTACAGTATCCACGGCTGCCTGACCCTTGTACTATGTTGTAATGCCTTTGAAATCAGGGCTGGATTTTATTTATTTTTCTATTTCCCCCGGGCTCTTAACTTGTCACGTAAATTAATAGGGAAAAAATTTTTCTCGTTGCTGCTCTTTTTTTTTTCTGGAAGATGATTTACAAAGAGTAATAAAGTCATTGTCCCCACATACCCTTCAAAAACAAATAAAGTTTAATTTGCATCAATTAGTCCTTTATTTCAATAACGTGAAAGACTGGGAAAAAATAGGAGATGTAAAATCAGGACAGTCTCCCTAGATCCCTTTATAGCTAAAAATCACACGAGGACCCTTTTGTTTGAATGTTTTAGTTTGCTGCTGCGATTACAATAACTCTTAAATCACTACTCTAGAGGCACTTACTGTGGGCAAGTATTCAAGACATGCCAACCTTTGCTCTTCTTTATACGGAAGCAGCTCAATAAAAGGGAGAGATGGAAGGCACAGAGAGAGGAACACACGCACACACACATGTGCGTTAACAAGGGGCTGCCTCTGTGATTGCCCTGCAGGCTCAGCTGGAGATTTATGGCCTTTGTTGGTCTTGTTCAGGACGGGGAACTGTTGACCATGCCACATGGTGACGTGTGATGGTAACACCCAGATGTAGCCGTGTGCTATCGTTGTCAAAGAAAACAATAAAGGTGAGCTCACACATATCCAATAATAAACATAGTTATCACAGAAATGCATTGTAATTAAGCATAAATATTCAGCATTTTAGATAAATTGCCATAATTATTATTATATTTTTACAAAAAAACACAGATTTTTAATTTATTGCTTTAGTGTATTTGTAATCAGTCCAGAATGTTCTCTGTAAAACCTGCCATTTCTTTCTGTCATCATCATCACCAAATCTAACCGTATTTATTCACAGTCTTTGGGATTCCTTTGCCTTCTATGGCATCCCTCCTATACCCCCAAGGCAAAGTTCTGCCTATGCACTGGGACGCACACCTTCTCCTCCATCCTTCCACACCACGCTCCTAGACCCCAGATCCAAGGGAGTGAGCATGAGGTCTGAGGGTCCCAAGGATGGGTGGGTAAGAAGATAACACTTCAATGTTGTAAAAAGGAAGGGAGGTCAAAGTTCAGGGACAATCATTTAGGAATAAAAGGATCTGTTGAAATTAAGGCCTGGCTCCCCTGAATCCGTAAGTTGCGATCTGGTGCGTTGAAGGAGAGACATTAAGAAGAGAGGAGAAGGCCCATCACAAGTACCATATTAATCCTCTGGCTCAGCATTTCCACCCACTGACCCGAAGCCAAGACTTCTAACCTGGCTCATCTTCAGGGCACATGGGGTGTCAGGGGCATCTCTGACACCCCCACCTGGTATGGGGTGTGCCTAGCATGAATATTCTACAGTGATGTGAATTTTAGGGGTTTAATAATAATAATAAGCCAATTTTGTCTGGAGTTATATAATTTATGAAGAGTGTTCTCATTTAATCCTAATAACCCTGGGTGGTAGGCATCATTATCATCCTCATTTTTTAAAAATAATTTTTTAAAATTTCAGCTTTACTGAGGTATAATTGACATATAAAAGTGTAAGATACTTGAAATGTACATCGTGGTGATTTGATACCCGTATACATTGTGAGAAGAGTCCCTCCATCTAGTTAATTAACACATCCATCACCTCACATATTTATCTTTTTTTTCCTTGGTGAGAACATTTAAGTTCTACTCTCTTAGCAGATTTCAACTATACCCATTTTTAAATGAGTAAATTGAGGCTCAGGGAGCCGATGTCCCATAGCCAGAACCCTGACTCATGTCAAGAAAGCAGAGAACACTGGGAGATAAAGCAGTGAACCTAGGGTGGAAAGGAAAGGAAAATGAGAGGAGATGCCGTGAAGGTGAAAAAAGGAAGATGGGAGCCCTGGACTACATACTTGTGTCCCCCCACCCCTTTTTGTTGCGCCGGACTGGGTTCATCTTAGTCTCAGTGCAGTCAGCTAAGATACATGCACAAAGGTGAATTGGGCCCTTTGAACATGTACTTTTTCATCTCAGCAAGAATTATTAGCTGCCATTTTGAAAACCTAAAAAAAAAAACCCATCCTATTTTCGGAAATCGCTTCCTACAGTTTTCATTCTAGTCATGTTATCAAATTCTGTTTACAATGAATTTGAAGGAACCATAAAAATCTTTCAAGTGTACCGACATCTGGCATCAAATGTAGCTTCTGTGAGAAATCTTAGGAAGCTTTCTTTCTCTTGGAATAGTTGAGTTCTGTTGTTTTATCTTAATGTCACCTATAAAATACTCTACTGTAGATTATTAAATATTGAACAGCTTTCCTGCTATCCTGCTCTTTTCTAATTTTAAAATGAGAAAAAAAGGCTCATTTTGGTTTTAAACGGGATAAAAAAAATCTGTTGTTCTTAGATGACAAAATATTCTTGGCTCACTCTTAGCAGTTAGAAAACCGTTGTTCTCACAGACTTTTCTCTTGCTTCTTTCTCTTGCATCGTGACTTCCATGTTCAGATCATTTTTCTATAAGTAGAGCCAGGTTTATGTTATTTATAATGAGATAAGCAGGTCTCTCAATTACCAAATCAGTGGTTCTCAAACATTTTCTTCTTAGGATGTCTTCACACTCTTAAAAATTATCAAGAACTCTAGAGAGTTCTTATGTGAGTTTATGTAAGTTATATCTATCAAAGTTTACCCATAATAGAAATTAATACTAAGAAAATTTTGCAATATTTATTTATAATTCATTTAAAATAGCAATTATAATGTTAACTGAACTAACATATTTTTTGAATAAAAAATAACCAAATGAAAAGAATTTATGAGAAGAATGGCATTGCTGTACGTATTTGCAAGTGTCTGGCTTAATAGAATACAGCTGAATTCTCATGTCTGTTTCTGCGTTCAATCTGTTGCAATATCACACAATATGTAGCCTCTGGAAAACTCCAGTGCCAAGAAGACAAATAACACCTTAGTTTTATTAAGAAAATAATTTTGACTTTGTGGAATGCCTGAGAGGGTCTTAGGGACCACAACAGGTCCCCAAACCACACTTTGGTAATTGCTACATGAAATCTTCATGATACGGCTTAAAGGAACCTAAAAGGTCATTGCTAATAGGCACGGTCACACTTAAACCACTCCAAAATGTTGGTTATCTCCAGGTGTACTTGTAGATTGCCTTTTTGTGACTATGCTACTGAGCATTTATATGTGATTTTTTGTGTGCGTGGTAAATTCAATCATTTACATATCATCAGAAGAGCTTAACATTTTAGAAATAAGCAATGCAGTCATGCCTCACTTAATGACGGGGATACATTCTGAGAAATGTATTGTTAGGCGATTTTGTCATTGTGCGAACATCATAGAATATACTTACACAGACCTAGATGGTACAGCCTACTACACACCTAGGATATATGGTACTAATCTTAGGGGACCACCATTGTATATGTGGGCCATCGTTGACCAAACATTGTTATGGGGGGTATGACTGTATAATTTAGTGGTTAAGAAAAATAGCTCTGCAAGGTACAGAATATAGTGTGCTGCGTGCTACCATTTGTGTTAAAAATAAAAAGACTGAGTAAGAGATGCTTTAGACTTTCTAGAATAATATATAAAAAACTGGTAATGGTGGTTCTTTTTGGAGTGAGGACTGGGGAACAGAGTGTCTGGACTAGAAAAGAACGGCTGTCACACATTAATAGTTCATGACTAGCTTTTTAACAAGGTACATGTATTAGTTTCTCAATTAAAATATATAGTTAATAACAAAGAGAGAAAACAACAAAATCTTTAGAATCAGAAAGATTTAGGTTAGGGCCGGCCCCGTGGCTTAGCTGTTAAGTGCGCGCGCTCCGCTGCTGGCGGCCTGGGTTCAGATCCCGCACGCGCACTGACGCACCACTTCTCTGGCCATGCTGAGGCCGCATCCCACATACAGCAACTAGAAGGATGTGCAGCTATGACATACAACTATCTACTGGGGCTTTGGGGGAAAAAAATAAATAAATAAAATTATAAAAAAAAAAAAGAAAGATTTAGGTTAGAACCTTAGTCTGCCACTTATTACCTACATAACCTTGACCTAATTACTTGACCTAACACCCCTTTTTTTAACCTGTAAATTGAAGTTATTGATACTACCTATCTCATAAGGTTAGTGCATTAAATGAGAAAATAAAATAATGTCTTATTCTTGGCCTATAGAAGCATATGTTTTATTTATTATTATTGCTAATCATAATTATCATCACTTTATAAATCTAAAGCTTATTTTGAAAGTCAATAATTATTCTTTAATTTTCCTTTTACTAGGTGATTCTGAAGTTTCATTAGATGAGTATGGTAATGTAATTACAGTCATGATCTGCTTATTGAGGGGTCGTTAGAAAGTCTAGATTATTCTGTCAATTTTTGACTGCATCTTTGTATCTTTCTGCCTAACATCGTTCATGCTAGATTTCCATAATCACACTTCTATGCCTCACACCTGTCCTTGGTCAACCTTAATCGGGGCCTGACTCATAGGTCCATAGTTCCTTTACCCTAAGGCAGAATCCCTAGCTCTAGGCCAGCCAGTCTGAAACGCCCTTTTGCTCTTTTTATGCTTGAATGTGTTTCATTCTGCCCTGTCACTCATATATTGGATTTGGAATCATCTATTTTTAGTAAACTTCTTATTTCCTGATTATCCTGCTCAGCTAGGGTAAATTTGTAAGTTCTGACTCCTCTGGTTTTGATTCTGTGTATGTTCTTGTACTGAATGCATTACTCACTTCCTACTTAACTTAATATCATACGATTATTTACTGCATGATTTCCATCCCATCGTTTGGTTTTGATCCTTGGTGGTCAGAGGATCATCACAAAGGTTATCACAAGGATCCATCATCAAAGGATCATCACAACGGTCTGTCTAAGCCTCAACTGCTAAGTCTTGCTGCCTAATAAATCTAAACACTCCTATCTCAGTAATGTATAGGTTTATATGAGAAGCAAATTACTTGGCTTGATGAACAGTGGAGAACATAGAAATATCATTCTCTGATATATGTAAAATACGTAGTGTACTCTAGCAGAGATGGATCTGGTTGAGACAGCATTCTATAAACGGTGCTGTTTTTAGGATTTTGCCAGAATCTTGATAGCAATTGTCATGAGTTCACCTGGTCTGGACATCTGTATAAAATGATAGCTACAAAATTAGAAAAACAGAGGGATTTATTGAGCATAAAATGAGAAATGTATGCATTTTTCTATAGACCTATCATAAGCAAACTCTAACGGATTTACAGTGGGCGCAGAAATCAATCCTCAGGTCCTTTTCAATAAGGAATTGGTGATAAACTTAAGGAGTATAGCTAAGAAAATAGCCTCTCTTTTAGTCTAGTTCAGTTTCTCAGCTTGGACATTTGACATTTTGAGTGGATACTTCTATGTTGTTGGGGGCTGTCCTGTGCATGGTTAGCAGCATCGTTGGTCCAAACTGCTAGATGCTAGTAGCACCCCCTCAGTCATAATAATCACAAATGTCTCCAGGCTCTGCCAAATGTCCTCTGAAGGGCAAAATCACCTCCTGGTCTAGTCTTTATAAATTTATAACAATGTAATCTAACTTTTGTTTTATTGGTAAAACAGTTGCAAGAATATTGGACTTAATTTCCTTCTTTAATTTTTTCACTTTTGTGAAAATACTTTATTATTGTAACTTTTTGTTTTTATTCTTTTATTTTTTGTTCCCCTTACCAGAATATTAAATTGTTATATTTGTTACATATTCTTGTGAAATTGTTTTATCATAATTATTAATCATTATCTGTTTTCCCCAGTAGATTCTAAGCACCATGAGGAAAAACCTTTTTCTGGACCAGTGTATGTCCTTGTCTATATTAATGGCTGTCAACTGGTAGGTGCTTAATAAATATTTCTGGAGTGAATGAATGAATGAATTCTTATGCTTGAATTGAGAGGCAGTGTGTTCATGGAGAACTACAATGAGTCAGAAAATGGAGATTCTAGTCTTGGTTACACTGTGGGATCTTTGGCAAATCTTATTTCACTAGCTTTTGATTTCCTCATTGATAAAATGATGACCCGTGAAAGATCTTCTATTAGTTTCCTAGGGCTGCCATAACAAAGTACCAAGTACTGAGTGCCTTAAAACAGAAGTTTGTTGTCTTACTTTGATCTTAGGCTGGAAGTCTGAAATCTGTCTGCAGGGCTATGCTCTCTCTGAAACCTGTAGGGGAGAATCCTTCCTTGCCTCTTCCAAACTTCTGACAGTTCACAGCAATCCTTGGTGTTCCTTAGCTCCTAGATGCATCACTCCAATTTCTGCCTCCATTGTCACATGGTCTTCTTCCATGTGTGTCTCTGTCTCTGTGTGTCTTCTTGTCTTATAAGAACACTAGTCAAATTGGATTAGGACCCAACCTAATGACATCATCTTAACTTAGTTACATCTGTAAAGATCCTATTCCCAATTAAGGTCATAGGCCCTAGTTCGAGGGTTAGGACCTCAACATGTTTTTGAGTGGGACACAATTCAATCCATAACAGATCCCATTTAGTCTGAATGTTGTGATTATGGTTTCTGCCTTTAGCCATTGCTCTTAAATTATAGATCACAATCAATATTGAGAACAGAATTATAATTTGAATCCAGTTTACTATTTAGGCCCCTTTGAAAGAAATGGCTGAAATCTAATGGTGCTAGAGGAATCTTTGGGGATTGACTTTACTGTCATCTACATGATAATGCTGAACACACCACACTGCTTTGCCTCTGTCCGTGGCCAGCATCAAACCACGCTCATCAATAAAACCTCATCTAACAGTGACACTGGCCAATAGCCATTCTGTGCTCATTGCCTCACTCACTGCACTATAGTCTGCAACAAATTCACTTAAAAATAAATTACAGAAAAGTGTTATCTGACATGGTTAAGAATGGTAAACTTAGGGCCGGCCCCGTGGCTTAGCGGTTAAGTGCGCGCACTCCGATACTGGTGGCCCAGGTTCGGATCCTGGGTGCGCACAGACGCACCACTTCTCTGGCCATGCTGAGGTGGTGTCCCACATACAGCAACTAGAAGGATGTGCAACTATGACATACAACTATCTACTGGGGCTTTGGGGGGGTGGGGAGGAGGATTGGCAATAGATGTTAGCTCAGAGCCAGTCTTCCTCACAAAAAAAAAAAGAATGGTAAAGTTAAAGTTAGATATATTCTAGTCAATAGAGAGTTATCATAGTGGTTAAGAGGTCAAGCTTTGTAAACAGATTGCCTGGATTTGAATTCCAACTTCGTCATTTACCATCTCGCCTTGGCAAATTATTTAACTGCACTAAGTCCACCTGTAAAATAGGGATAATAAATATTATCTACATCACAGGATTAAATGACATGGACATGATGTCAAAGGACTCACTGAGCCAATTTGAAGAAGCTCTCACTGGCCAAAGGTGGAAAAACTTGAGCTTCAATGAAGAAAAGAACTGTAATGGATTGAAATCTATCAAATATATTTAATCCATGATTTTGAGAATGGATATAATAAAAATAAAAAATAATAAATTAGTCACCTTCTAAGGATGACAAGAAAATCCAATTTATTATCTTGAAAGCTGCAAAAGGGGAAAAAAATTAAGCATTTATTCTGTCTTTCCCATATGAACTATACCACTGGGTAACCGAATAATAAATGAGAGAAAGAATCGTCTTATAAAATTATTTCATTTAATAAATAAAAGAAAAATGGTAGAACTAAAACAGCACAATCTTGTAATCCCAATTATTGAATAGATCTGGGCATTGGCATCAGCAGCTGCTAACATAAAAACGAGTGAAAACTAGATATTCGTCCTCATGAAAAAACACAAGAACATTTACAGACTTTCCAAAGAGATCATATCTGAATCTGAGTTTAATCAAGTTTCTGGATCCAGCTGCCAATGTAGGAAATGCAGAGGACAGAGGGATGCATTGAACTGAACCATGAAAATGCTATCGCTAACGTTTAGACTGTGGGAAACTCCACGTCAAATAAGCTGGATACTGAACAAATTGTAAGGAAAAGGAATGAAAGACGGGAAAACTAGATTGTAGATTTAAAGATTTATTAGGTTAAAAATAATGCGCAAGACCAAACTACAGTATCTAGGGATGAATGCTTGGATGATAAAACCGTGAAGGCAGTGATTACTCTACAAGTCAAGACAGTGCTTACTTTTGGAGAGAGGGGGCTACTAGGGTAGGTAGGGTACAACAAGGGGCTTCTAGGGCAGCTGGTAAAGTTCTGTTTCTTGAGTTGGGTGGTTTCAAGACTGTTGTCTTATAAAACATCACTAAGCTTCACATTTGTTTAGAGTGGTTTCTTGTAGCTGTTTTATGTTAAAATAAAAGGTTAAATGCCTGTCCAACATGGAAATATCATTCTACCAACCGGCAGTCCAGGTTTGGAGGTAGAAGTCCCAGACTCCTCAGAGTTCCATTCTGAAGCAGTGTGATCTTGGAAAGTTGGCCCTGGCCTATGGTTTATGCCACTTCTCTCTCACTCCTAGATCCACCTCATACTTGAAAGGCTTTCATGCAAGCATGTGGACACCCAAGCTTCATCTACACTCCCCTACAAATAGCCCCACGTTAGAACTAGGGAGGGCACACTGGCAGCCTGTCCACACTTGGGAAGATGGACTTGAGGATGAACCCTGCACAGGCACTGACTGCAGACTTGAAGCTATTAGGGCAGCGTATCAGTTTCCTAAACTAACGGCTCCCATGACAAAGTACCATAATGAGATGGCTTAATCAACACAATTTTAATACCTCACTGTTCTGGAGGCTGGAAGTCCAAATCAAGATGTGAGCAGGGTTGGTTCCTTCTGAGGAACGTGAGGGCATTCCTCTTGGCTTGTGGATGGCCATCTTCTTCTTGAGTCTCTTCACATCATCTTCCCTCTAACTGTGTCTGCCTCTGTGTCCAAACTTCCCCTTTTTATAAGGACACCAGTCATATCGAAGTAGGGCCCCCTCTAATGACATCATTAAACTAGATTATCTATATGCAGACTCAATCTCCAAATGAGGTCACATTCTGAAGTACCGGGGGTTGGGATTCTAATATATTTTTAGATGGCGGACACAATTCTATCATTACCAGACAGAAATTCTGGGATTCCATGGAGCATGGTCTGGAAGCCATTCCATGGGTTCCAGGTGGCCATGTCCTCTTAGCTCCATAGACACCTTCCCCTGTAGGGAGGGCCATAGCCAGAGGAGGGCCATAGGGCTCTAGTTGGTAGTGTGTCTGTTAGTAATGTACTCTATAATGTAGCATATGTAATTATCAACCGTAGCAAACTGTGCCCCGCCCTTTTCCCTCAGCCTTACCATTTCAGAGCAAGCTGGACCTATGACCTAGTGGCAGCATCTACATTCCCTTGCCTGAAGGTTTTCTCTGGCCCAAGGAGCCTGCTCTATGTCAGGGAATTAACACTCACCTGGGAGCAACCCTCAACCCATGACTGAGGAGAGTTGGGACATGCCCCAGCTCTCTTGCTCCATGGGAGGGATGATTCTGAGGAAAGGGTAAATATGTGGGTCAATATCAAAGATTCCTCTTCTCATTTAAAAATTTCATTTAAAGATATTAACATTGAATTGTCATGTGTATATATTTTTTCCTTATGTATTTTATTTGTTGTCTGTCTCTTCCACATTAAAAAGCAAGCTCCAAGAACACAGGGATCTTTGTCTATGTCTATGTGGTTGAGTGCTGTATGTCCAAGCCAACACAGTGCCTGGCACATGAGCACATGAGCAATGCTGTTGGGGGTGTGCACTGTAGGAGAGCAGAGAGTGGCAACACTCATGGGGTGGGGGAGGGAAGTCAGAAGGCAAAGTTCAGATTACTTGTGATGCTACATTTCATCATCTTATTTTGTTTTTACCATGATTTTCCTTACCCCCAATACTATGATTTTTTCGGAGCTGTTTGTACTGGGATCAAGATGTTTATCTGTATTTAAATTTCCAAGATAATTGATTAGGGGAGAAATGGGGTTGTTACCTGACTGGGCCCATCATAGTAACCACTCTGGCTATGAACACACCCCTCAACCTCCTCCCTGCTGTCTCCTCTTCCAAACATAAGATCATCCAACAATTCTTTTTTTTTTATTGAGGTATAATTGACATATAACATTATATTAGCTTTAGGCGTGCAACATAATGATTCAATATTTGTATATATTGCAAAATGATCATCACAATAAGTCTAGTTAACCTCCGTCATCATAGAGTTACAAATTTTTTTTTTTTGTGAGGAAGATCAGCCCTGAGCTCACATCCATGCTAATCCTCCTCTTTTTGCTGAGGAAGACCGGCTCTGAGCTAACATCTATTGCCAATCCTCCTCCTTTTTTCCCCCAAAGCCCCAGTAGATAGTTGTATGTCATAGTTGCACATCCTTCTAGTTGCTGTATGTGGGACGCAGCCTCACCATGGCCGGACAAGCGGTGCATCTGTGCACGCCCGGAATCCGAACCCAGGCCGCCAGTAGCAGAGCGCGCGCACTTAACCGCTAAGCAATGGGGCCGGCCCCCAATTTTTTTTTTCTTGTAATGGGAGCTTTTAAAATTTACATACTATCTTAGCAACTTTCAAATATACAACACAGTATTATTAACTATAGTCACCATGCTGTATGTTACACCCAGGACTTATTTATTTTATAACTGGAAGTTTGTACTTTTTGACTCCCTTCACCCATTTCACCCACCCCCACCTCCCACCTCTGGCAACCACCAATCTGTTCTCCGTCTCTATGAGCTTGTTTTTTTTTTTTTTTTTCAATTCCACATATAAGTGAGGTCATATGGTATTTGTCTTTCTCTGTCTGACTTATTTGACTTAGCATAATGCCCTCAAGGTCCTTCCATGCTGTCACAAATGGCAAGATTTCATTCTTTTATGGCTGAATAATGTTCCATTTTACATATGTACCACATTTTCTTTATCCATTCATTCATTGATGGACACAGGTTTTTTCCATGTCTTGGCTATTGTAAATAATGCTGCAATGAACATGGGGGTACTGATATCTTTTCAAGTTAGTGTTTTTGTTTTCTTCGGATAAATACCCAGAGGTGAAATTGCTGGTTTTTGTGGTGGCTGCACCAATTAACATTCCCACCAACAATGCACAAGTGTCCCCTTTTCTCCACATCCTTGCCAAAACTTATTATTTTTTGTCTTATTGATAATGGTCATTCTAACAGGTGTAAGGTGATATCTCATTGTGGTTTTGGTTTGTATTTCCCTGATGATTAGTGATGTTAAGCATCTTCATATACTTGTTGGCCATCTGTATGTCTTTTTGGAAAAATATCTATTCAGCTCTTCTGCTCACTTTTTAATTAGATTCTTTGTTTTTTTGGCTATTGAGTTGTATGAGTTCTTTATATATTTTGGATAGTAACCTGTTATCAGACATATCATTTGCAAATATTTTCTCCCATTCCGTAGGTTGCCTATTCATTTTGTTGATGGCTTCCGTTGCTGTGCAGAAGCTTTTTAGTTTGATGTAGTCCCACTTGTTTATTTTTGCTTTTGTTGTCTTTGCTTTTGATGTTAGCTCCAAAAAAATCATTGCTTAGGCATCAAGGATTGCCAAGACGTCAAGGAGCTTACTGCCTATGTTTTCTAGGAGTTTTATCATTTGAAGTCTCACGTTCAAGTCTTGAATCCATTTTGAGTTAATTTTTGTGTATGGTATAAGATAATGGTCCACTTTCATTTTTTTTTTTTGGTGAGGAAGTTTTGCTCTGAGCTAACATCTGTTGCCAATCTTCCTCTTTTTTTTTTTTTTGAGGAAGATTAGGCCTGAGCTAACATCTGTGCCAGTCTTCCTCTATTTTGCATGTGGGATGTCACCACAGCATGGCTTGACAAGTTGTGTAGGTCCATTACCAAGATCCAAACCTGTGAACTCGGGCCGCCAAAGTGAAGTGCGCGCCAGATTTAACCACTACACCACGGGGCTGGCCCCACTTTCATTTTTTTACATGTGGCTGTCCAATTTTCCCAACACCATTTATTGAAAAGACTGTGATTTCCCCATTGTATATTCTTGGCTCCTTTATCGTAAATTAATTGCCCATGTATGCATGGGTTTATTCCTCGGGTTTCTACTCTGTTCCATTGATCTATGTGTCTGTTTTTGTGCCAATACCATACTGTTTCGATTACTATAGCTTTGTAACATAGTTTGAAATCAGGGAGCGTCATTCCTCCAACTTTGTTCTTCTTTCTCAAGTTTCCTTTGAAGATCATCCAGTAATTCTAATTCTTTCCCCAGGCACCAATAATTCATCAAGAACCAATTGTCATTTTTCTATTAAGGGTGGAACTCCAATATTAAGTCAGGTTTTATGTCTCTGATTTGTACACTATCATTTTTCTCTATTCATTCTCTTTTTTTCTTTTTATTTTCTAGGATGTGTTTTCTTCAGGACATGTAAGTCAATTTAGTTTTAGCTCAAACAACCCATACAAGACCTGGCACTAAACTTTTCTTCTTCTGAAATGTTTACCTATTTCTGATTTCACTGAACTTCCACAATTTCCATCATTTCTGTGATACTACTCAACCTGGAAGTTGAATTAATATACAATTCCCCCAACTGCCTAATATAAAACTAGTATGATGATCTTGTTTACTACAATGACATTTTTTGGGATGGGTTATATTTTCTTTTAGAAAAGATTATCTAATTTTTAAAAACATTTCATTTACATCACCTAGAACAGTAGGAGCTGGCAGTAGATACTCAACTCCTTGTTGAATTGACAAGATAATCACAGACTTTTTAAAGCTGTCTTAGACTTGAATGGTGAAGTACAACAGTCATTTACTAAACATTTCTTTCTTTCTTTCTTTATTTTTCATAATTTTATTTATTTATTTTTTTCCCCCAAAGCCCCAGTAGATAGTTGTATGTCATAGTTGCACATCCTTCTAGTTGCTGTATGTGGGATGCGGCCTCACCATGGCCAGAGAAGCGGTGCGTCGGAGCGCGCCCGGGATCCGAACCCGGGCTGCCAGTAGTGGAGCGCGTGCACTTAACCCTAAGCCACGGGGCCGGCCCTAAACATTTCTTTAAAGTCCAATAAGTACAAAGAAAGTAAAATGACACAATGACTGCCATGGAAGCACACAGGTGGAACTGTATAACTTGAACAGTCAATTTATTACTGAAGGATTTAGTTGGACTCAAGTGGAAAATAGTTAGGTTGATTAGATGGGTCTTTAGATGCAAATAGAGAAACAACTGAGATAGAGAAAACCAACTGACCTATCTGGCTCTGTAGTATATACAGGAAAGCAACAGCTTTGTAAATGTTGAAAATGAACACTGTATTATGTATTTTGGCTCTTAGAAGACTAACCACATTGTGCTCATATTACATCCCTCAGCATTTTCAAGTTATCAGTAGAGTTAATTACACACATTAGAGACCTTTTGGGCCATTCTCCCACTCTAGATTCTGGGGTGTTGTGTGTGTGTGTGTGGTGTGTTTGTGTGTTTTTGGTTATTGTTCTGATTTTTGTTTGTTTTTCTATAGAACTCTCTTCTCATACTTGTTTGTTGGTTAACACTATGTGGAGAGATTATGGAATTTTATCTCCGGTTGAGCCTTTTCCTTTTGTCAACAAATAGATTTAGCAGATACCATATCTATCTAATAAAATTATCTTTTTTTTTTTTTTTGTGAGGAAGATCAGCCCTGAGCTAACATCTGCCAATCCTCCTCTTTTTGCTGAGGAAGACTGGCCCTGGGCTAACATCTGTGCCCATCCTCCTCCACTTTATATGGGACGCCGCCACAGCATGGCTTGATGAGCAGTGCATCGGTGTGCGCCCAGGATATGAACTGGTGAACCCCGGGCCGCCACAGCAGAGCGTGCGCACTTAACCGCTTGCGCCACCGGGCCAGCCCCTAATAAAATTATCTTAACATTAGAAAGGTTATTCTACTCTCACTATAAATATTATTACCATTTGGCCCCTTTGCTGAGGTTTATTTAGTTTACTGCTGATGAAACAATGCATAGTTGAAAGTGTTTTTTATCCTCGGCTCTTTATGTGATAGAGATTATGACAAATTCTTCAAATGATTCATACACTCAAGAAATGTTTATTGAGCACCTACCTACTCTGTGCCAAGCATTGTTTTTTACTCTAAGTGCACAGCACTGAACAAAGCAGAGGAATTTTCTGCTTTCATGCAGTTTACTTTCTAATGGAATGGGACCAACAATGGATAAGTTAATAAAGTTTGTGATAGTGACATATATATTAATGTGATAGAAATCTTAATGTAGAAATGGTGTAAATATTCTGCTTTTTATCTGTTGCTACAGAACTTATCCCCCCAATTTAGCATGTTAAAGCAATAAACGTCTATTATCTTACTCATTTTCCGTGAGTCAGGGATCCAGGATCAGCTTAACCAATGGTTCAGCTCCGGGTCTCTCATGAAGTTGCAATCAAGATGTTGGCCAAGGCTGCAGTTATCTGAAGGCTGACTGGGGTTGAAGGATTGTTTCTGAGGTAGCTGACTCCCAAGGCTGGCAAGTTAGTGCTGGGCAGTGTCAGGAGGCCTCAATTCCTCACCATGGGGACCTCTCCACAGGGCTAGTTGGGGGTCCTCACAACACGGAGGCTGGCTCCTCTGATGGGGAATGATCAGAGAGAATGATAGGCAGAAGCCACACGTGCCTTAAGAAAGAGTCTTGAAGTCACTGTCTTCACTTCTGCCATATTCTGTTAGAAGCGAGTCACTCACTCAAGGGGAGGGAAGTTAGGCTCTACTTCTTACAGAGGAGATATTGAAGAATTTGCAGATGTATTTTAAAACCACCATATTTACTCTGATACATTTAAGAACAAATTAAGTGATATGTTTCAGAGAGATTCAAAATTATTTATGCATTGTTTTATACACGTTGTTTGTTAGTATATTATACCTTGTTATGCCTTATTTTATAGCTTTGTTTTTTTTATTGTTTATTAGTATTATTTTTGACAAAGAATCATTGAAAATTTAGGTTTCTTGAGCTTCACTCTTTTTTTACTGTTTTGGTTGCTTTGCTACCATGCTGTCAACACTGTTTGGGGTTCCATTAATGAAAACATTTGAGGTTTTTTTTTTTTTTTCATTTCTGGGATTAGTTGATAAATTTAAGATCACTTATTATTACTTCACATTTGTATTGAACACGATTTGTCTAAGTGACTGGAGACTGGAAATATATGGCTCAAGGGTAAAATAAAACCCCCTCTGGTTGTCAAATAAGTTAACTTTGATGAGGCATCTATTGTCTACAGAAACAGCTCCTGCGTGGAACCCACTTAGGTTTGTCAGTACGTAAATGCTGTACGATGGGATGAAAATGTAAAATTGTGGTCAGCTACATTTTAGCCCAGAAATGTGGTGAGAGAGTGTGTATGGTTGTTCAGAAGGCATAAATAGCATATAGAGAAATGTGGGTGAAGGAGCAATTCTTTGGCTACTTGGCTATCATATTTCCATATTGGACTGGAACTCATGAGAGGTTCCCCTTTGTGGCCCGTGTGTGAGGACAGCTCCAGGGCTTTTCTCTTAATGACTGAAATGGTAAATTTAGAATTCATCAAGCTCTACTTTTCTCCCTGACTGGACTTCCCCTTTGGGCAGTCTTCCATGGAAGCCTTTAAGGAGTCTTTTTAAAAGTATGGCAGCTCTACTGAAGGTTGACAACGATTTAGCCTCTGGACCTTTGAAGATAAAGAACTCTTGTCAACTATATAAGGTCCCATTTTTCCAGAAGGGAATGCTTTTAAGTTTCTTAGTGGATTAATTAGTAACTGCAGATAACACCATTCTTTGAATTGTTCCGACTTTCACAATAAATAACTGCAGAAACAAGTGCTATCAGAAGAAGAAATAAGAAAAAAAAATCATATAAAAGATAAATTTCAGATCTTGTCAGTTATGTGGAGATTTCAACCCCACTCCTAGATCCTAAATAGAAGAAGCTATTGATGGAGTCAGATGTTAAAGAGAAAAGGGGAAAGAGGAGAGACGCTTTTTCTCCCATTGCGTTGGTGGGAGTTTAGCGTCTTGAATATCTGAGATATTTCTAGTTGTACAGAGACACAGACTGAGGAGGATGCAAGCCCATTGTCTCAGACAGACATAATATTTTACAGCGTGAGTGCAAAACGAAAAAAAAAAAAAAAAATCAAGTGCTAATTAAAGCCGTACTTGTATCTGGGAATTCTTTTGGGTGGGAGGGGACAAACCTCAGATGAATTTTAAACAATGTTAAGCAGTGTTGCAATGGTTAAATTTACGGTGACATGGAGATGGGAGAAATTTTGTAGATGGTTTGGTTCTGACCCCAGAGAGATGGAATGATTTGGCGAATCATTACTTGGTGTATGTATGTGGGCAGACCTAGCGCTAGAACCTTCCGGTACATTTTTTCTGGAAAAACGAAACCACTGATTTTGTATTTTCACTCTTTTTAAAAATAGTAATTTAATTAGAGGTCCTTTTGTGGATACATTTTTGTCTGAGGCAAAAAAAGAACAGAGCCACAGAACTAAATAGAATATAAATTGTGAAAAAAAAAAATCTAGTGACATTAAAATTCAAACAGTATTTGCCTGTGAGACCTCCTGGGTGGGGGAAGGCAGGGGGAAGGGGGCTGGAAGTAAGAAAACAGTTTGGGTCCTAAATGAAACTGAGGTACCTGACTTCATATCAGGTGACATTTGTTTCTCGGGAAGCCAGACCCTCAAGGAGGAGCCAGAGTTGGCATCTGGTGACTGGTAGTAGTAATAAGTACTTCTCTGGGCATTTAATGTTTTTATTTATTTATTTATTTTCGCTGAGGAGGATTGGCCCTGAGCTAACATCTGTGCCACTCTTCCTCTATCTTGTATGGGACGCTGCCACGGCATGGCTTGATGAATGGTGTGTAGGTCAGAGCCCGGGATCTGAACCTGTGAACCCCGGGCCACCGAAGTGGAGCACATGAACTTAACCACTACGCCACTGGGCCGGCTCCAATTTATTTTATTTTAATGCTGACAGAAGGGAACCCTCAGATTGACAATCAAAGTATGATTTGCTATCATTACATACAATAAGATAGCTTCTGACAAGTTGCATATCTTCATTCTATGTTAAAGTCTGTAAACAATATATGGAAACCTGAATCTCATTTTTCTCCCCTTTATCACAATTCGTTTCCTCTTTTTAAAGCCAACGTCAGCACGTGAGGTTATACGACCATGGGAGCCCTGCAGACTTACAGTAGACAGGAAGGAATTTGTCAAGTTCCTCAAGCAACACTGCCTTCCCCCTCATCTGCCCTCAGCAAGTGATATCTCACTATTAGGAGAATTTTGAAGCTAGAAGGATGCTTAAAGTTCCTTTGGACCTAAATCTTCAATATTTAGGCCCAAAGAAGCTGACTTGCTCAAAGATACAGACTGTTTATACACTGGTTAAGAGATTGGGATGATAAAGTTTGTTGGGACCTCAAAGAGTTTCCCTCAAAGCATGAATTCTCTGAGAAAAGAACCATCTTAGTTAGGCCAGCACCCTAGTGGAGATGAAGGTATCTAACCACAGGGCACGGGACAGAGGGGGAGGGGGTGGTCCTGGGAGAGGAGGTGATACAGAAGGCAAACCTGGCCCTCTCTCTGTTGCCTGGGTCCCTGCAGATGAGGCCTGCATCGTAATTATATTTCTCCTGTTCTTATTCCCTGCTCCACCTGGCTGGCCACTGTGTGGCATCCACAGGGGACAATATTTGGAGCAGGATGGAAGTGAGGCCTGCTGGCTTACCTCCCTGGCATTATGAAGGTACCGCCTTTGTTTCATTCCACCCAGCTTCAGGGTTTTCCTGGGACTCAGGTATCAGAGCTTAGCCACCAAAGGGCTTTCTGTCGGCGGCCCCTAAACTGAGGTTCCTCCAGCTCCTGGAATTTCCCCCACCCCCACGCCACAGCTGTTTCTCTGGGCCTAAGCTCAGTAGAAGGAGAAAAAAGTGGAAAAGGAATGGACATGACCCCATTCCTCTGTAACTAAAAGCAAAACTTACACGGAACTCAAATGGAAAAAGAGATTCGATCTGGGAGTTTTTTCCAGAGTGGAATGCATACTGTAGAACAATTACTGTCGTCATCGTTTGTGAGCTGGTTGTGGGTTTTAACAACCATTTTGCTGACTTTTTGGCAGCAAGCGAGAGTTTTCCTATTCAATTAGACCTTTGGGAGTCCTCTTAAAATCCCATGGAATCATCTGTCTCCCCACCGGAAAACACTGATTGGTATTAATTTTCATCCTTTCCTTTTTGATGTTGAAGTAGACTGAAAACTTCCTGCTTTTCTAATATGTTCTTTTTCTTTCTGCCTTTCCCCCTTCGCAAATGATTATGGAATTTCCAAATACAAGGAGCTAGTGGTGGAAAATGAAGGAAGAGTCCTGGTACAGGCTCAAATATCTAAGGATCCCAAATGGGAGGCATAAATGTGCTCTTAGTGAAAGTCTAGATGCGTTGATTAGCAGTGGGCTGCAGAATTTAAATATCGTTAACAGGGTTAAAACTAGAAGAAATTTTCCTCTTTTGTATGCAATTGTAGCTAACTAATCAAAGAGCAAACATCTTTTAGACTGAACTCAAAGTTCATTAAAGCTGCTTAATTATAGTCTGGAGCCTTTGGATATATATTTCCATTTGATTTGAAACGGTATTATAGAATATTTCTGGTATGCCAAACTCAAATTAGAAAAATACAAAATAGTAAATAAACAATTATTTTTATGTTCTGCTTGTTAACACTTTAGATACTTTTGTAAAATTCTTAGCGTGTTTATGATTCTCAAATCTCTGTTTTATTTCTAATGTTCAAAGTTTCCTTGGCCTAACTTAATTCTAGTTTTATTTTTAGGTTTAGAATGACTTACATTCATCTTCTTTCACCCTGAACTTTTTGTCCATTATTATCAACATGGAATTTATGTTTGAAACAAAAATCACTGAGTCTGAAACTCCCGGTGTTATATTTACTTGTTCAGAGATTATGAGTCCCACCAAGTTAAATGGAAACTGTGAGAACCACTGGTGCAAATGGCATTCTGGTCTTTTTGGACACTCTGCAACGTGATAGCTGCAACAAAAAGCAGCGTTAAGTCCCTGGGGGAAAATGCAGGATCCATTGTTCCATCTTTATCTATAGCCTGTTTCTTTGTTAGCTTCTTTAGCACTTTCTGGAAACTTAACTCTTTTGTGGGTATTGCCTCATATAACAACTCTTCAAAAAATACAGCTATAAGTCCTGGAAAATAGGATTTAACAGTGTCACTGTTTCTCTTTTTTGTTAGAAAAATTTAGTCACCATCTTCAAGTCTGATTTAAAACAGGTGAGGTTTTTGAACATGGATCCAATTGATGTTGATCTCCGAGTTACAGAGAGGGCTCAGTACAAGAAAGCCAAATATCAGCTTTCTTACTGTAGGTTGACAATTATTGTAACTGAGTGATCAAAAGAATTTGAATAAGTAGGGCAGCACTTGTAAGACTTCAAAAAACAAAAAAAGTTGGAGGATTTTACTACCTGAATTATCTGATAGGGAACCCGGCCATCTCTAGGAAGATAACTACATGACTGTAGCATGAAGAATTCAAACCAAATGGAATTGAATGAAAGACAAGATCATCAGCGGCCTGGATAATTTAGTTAACCCATGACTTCGCAGTGAGGTAATGTCATAGATAAGAATGCTTAGCTCTAAGTGCAGGAGATTTCCCAGGCAGTATTTTGCAGAATTGTTTGGGATTCTCAGGACAAAAGATAACATAAGAGACATACATGAGACCATTATATGCGAAGAAAATATTAAGTAATTTTGAATGTTCTGAAAATGGTAAAAAAGCAATGTGATGGGAAGAAAATGATACTCAAGAGAAGGACCTTAGAATGTGGGATAAAGCTGAATATTTGGAGCAGCTTGCTTGATGTATTCATTTTTTTCTTTCATTCTGAAAAACATTGTTTTGGACTGGGGAAGGAGACTGGGTCTTTACAGATTAATAATTTATTTAAAAGTTTCTTTATTTTGCTCCTCTTGTGTTTATCAAATACATTATGGTAATAACCACTAGTCCAAAATGCTCCATCCTTAGTTCTCAAATAAAAAAATTAATAAAATATGGACTGGCTTAAAATGCTAATATCACATCGATCCTTAAAACTCCCTTGTCTGGGTCTACCAGAGTACTTTCCTCTGATTAAAGACTGCAGAAGAAAACCCCCCTCAGAAAATCACACGATGCCTTTGATCTGTAAAGGCTGCTCGGCATGTGTTTCTGAATCTTCCTTGTGCCCAATTTAGTGTCTTATAAGTACTGAATAAATATTTCATCGGTGGAATAAATGACCTAAACATGTTAGGAGACCCAAAGTCAGATAAATGAAGGAGCTAGAAAGAGAAATCTAGGAGACCTAGGCTCTAATATCAGTTCTTCTACAAATTCAATTCAATTTAGAAAAGGATTTATTCAGCTCCTTATTATGTGCCAGGAATTGTAGTAATCAAGGTGCAAATCAATTCTGCTTCTGAAGAAATGGCATAGCTGCAGTTAGGTAATGTGCACACATACACAATGTAATAGCATAGCTACAGATTATAACTAGCAGAGAAGAAAAATTAGCAAATTTATAAATGATTATTTTGTATCCAGTTTGATTTCCAAAGCTATTTGCCTAAGATTCTGCCTTTATTGCACACCATTAGTGACCTGGGGTGTCTTCGAGTTTGCATTTCAGACAGGAAGGCAGACTTTCACCTGCTAAAACTTTCACATGCTAACAGCTGTAATTAAGGTAGAAGGCCTTATTTAAATAGTAATTAGCCTTCAGGACTTGAAGTGTAAACAGAACGCTAATTCATTTAGATAGTTAATTGCTCTTCCGGGTTACAGATGTTAGCATGGCGTTCCTCTTTAGCTATGATGTTGATGTATTTATGCTCCGAGTATAGACAGCGTGTTGACTCAGTGGGATGAAATTTTGCAAACTCTTGCTTGACTCCCAGAATTTTATCTTTTAATTCTCCAGTAATGACTAATGCAAATGAATTTGAAAACACTGTGAAAACATCAAGTAAAATTCTATGGCAAAATCATTAACACTTGATTTTTCTTCATAATTACAGAGACCATATGGCCCAATTTATTCATGTTATTCCAACATAATTATTGACAGCTCTTCTTTCATACTCAGGAATATCTTGGTTTGGAGATAAATTATGCGGTCGCCCTAATTGTAATCAAAGATGACACAACATACAGTGATTGCTGTAACTAAAGGTGTAGGTAAGATTGGTTACCTTTTCCAGTGAATCCCATGACAAACATCAAGGTCCTTCTCCCAACTTACTGCAATAAAGATGGCTAGCAATTGATGTTAAGTTTAAAAGGTCATCATTTATTTTTGAAGGACAACCAGTCTACCAGGAATCTTGTCCTTGCCTTTACCGTAAATGTAAAGGTCTGCCAATCACTCTTGCTCAAAAAAAAAAAAAAAATTGTATTTGATAACCGCATATCTCTGTGCTGTTGTGGTTGCTCAGTCCTATATGGAAGTTGCAAGAAAGGTGGGTCTGATGTTGTTTCACTTTTAAAAATATGTTTCTTCTTGGTTACTCCAGCTCATCACACTGCAGCAGAGGCTTAGGCCTGCTCCTAGCCATCTTTCCAACCCACGCATCCACACAGACCTGTATAAATAGCACATATCACACTAATTCAACAACTATTTAATGAATGTAGCGGCTGGCACATAGGAGGCATTCACAGATCTTTATTTAATGAATAAATACTGATCCCACCTTTGACTCTGTGCTAGATGCTACCAGCTAGGTGGTAGGAAGAGGGAGAGGAGAGAAAGCTCTATCGAGTGGGTTCTGCCCTCAAGGGGTTAACAGTCTCCAAGGGGAAGATGTAAATAAGTAACTATAATTGAAGGTAAGAATCGTTAAGCGCCAAAAGACTCTCTAACTATGAGTGGGAGGTAGAGCGCCCTGGGTCTGGAGAGGGGATGCAGGAGAGGCGTGAAGGAGGAGAGCTAGATATTGGAATGTAGGATTTTCTCTCAGGGCAGGGTAAATCCGGACCCAGACCGAGTCCCGTGAATAAGAAAGGGCTCTCTTCATGTCAGTGGCTGAAATTGTGCACACGATATATTTTCTTTGGCTGGCTAACAACTTTCCCTTCGCCATTGATGACTAATCCAGATGAGCATTAGCTCGCTTTGCAAATATGAATAATACTGCAATATATAACGCTAAAAGCTACCAATTTATTATGATTCATTTTCCTTGCGAAGCTGAAAATATTGCAGCAGCATTCAAAGAGAAGTGAGTTAAATTGTCACTATGTCATCCAAAATATAAAGTGAAATAATTTTACCTTAAGAAATTTAAAATAAGGAAAGCTTAATCGCAGAGCAAGATTGATACAAAGCATTTAAAATGAACAGAACATGCACATCCTACTTTGTGTGTGTGTGTGTGTGTGTGTGTGTGTGTGTATTGTTGCTCATACCGAGACAGACTGTTCTACCAATAGGACCCGGGCCTCACCCTGGCCAACGGGCTCTCCGGGCTGCACGCCCGAGCTACTGCCCGCCCCTTGAAAAGGAAAGTACGGCCCAGGACACTCCGGGAGTGTGCGGGAAGGGCTCAGAGAGGGAAAGTAACCAGAGGCGGCCGTTTCGGGCGGCCCCGCCCCCTCCCACGAGTTTCGCTGGGCCCTGGGCCCCGCCCCCTCTTTTATGCCGAGAGCAGCGAGCCGAGCTGAAACTTTGTAACCCGAGCGCGCACGCCCCGGCCTGCTCCCTGCCCCGGTGCGACCGAGAGGGAGGCGCGGGAGGTGGGACGCGCGGGCGGGAAGGCTCGGGGACGCCGGCGCACGCGGAGCGGGGACCCCGGGAGAGCTCGCCGCGAAGAGGAGGAGCTGGGCGGGGAGCGGAGCGCGCGGCCCGAGCACCGGAGGAAGTGATCCCGGCCGTGGCTGCAGAGGAGCAGCGGGGAGCAGCCGGGCCGGGAGGGGCCCGCGCCGAGCGGAGGCCAGGGGGTCTGGGGTCGCAGCCCGGCGTCCCCGCAGCTGCCATCGCCCAGGAGCAGCAGCTGTGCCCGGGCTCCCGGCGGCGGCGGGGGGAGGCGGAGGAGCTGCCGCTGCACGGTGGCAGCTGGAGGAGGAGCCGCACGGCTGTCCCGTGTGCCGGGGAGAGGGCCGCGCCGCGCTGGCCGAGCCGCGCGGGGATGAGCCGCTGACCGCGGCCATGCAGCCTTGACGGGGCGCTCGGGGACCAGCCGCAGGGCGCGCCCTCCCGGGAAGGGGCCGCGGGCGCAGGCAGCAGGTCTTCGCCGCCGACTCGAGCCCAGCGGGGAGCGAAGCCATTTACCATGGAACCCGTGACCAAGTGGAGCCCCCAGCAAGTGGTGGACTGGACCAGAGGTGAGCGGACCCGGGGGGCCCGGCGTCTCCAGCCCCGGGGATGGGGCGGGCGGGGAGCTGGGGTAGGGAGTGCTCGGCCGCTCCTGCAGGCGAGAAAGCGCAGCGTGGTGACAATGCAAACTTCTTCGGAGTGGCCTGTGCACCCCTAGCTCTTGTGCCTCCTTTCGGGGGTGCGGGTTGTGGCAAGCCGAGGGGAGCCCCGTCTTTAAACTGGGGAGTAGGGATGGCCTCTCTTAGGGAGGGGGAGGATTGGCGGTGCCGATCTCGGGACTGGGTAGGGGGCTCTGCGGGGCAGGGGCGCCCTCCCTGCCCGGCCTGGGTGCGGTGCCCGGCGCCCCGGCTGCCCGTCCCGGAGCGCAGAGGCACAAGGCGCCTTTGTGTGGGTGACTCCCCGCGGACCTCGTAAATGCCGCCTGCCCAGAGCGGTCCGCATCGGGACGAGGCTGTTGGACAGGTAGAGGGAGACTCCGGGGGCTCGCCGAGCCTCTCTGTTTTTGTTGGAGAAGGCGAGAGGGCAGCACAAGTGCCAACACAGGCATTCGCGCTGGCGAGAAACCTTGAGTCAGACTCCCCGGGACGCGGCGACTTTTGCTCCGGGATGGCGCCAGTACCCCCGGTGGCGCTGCATTTTTAGGCCACATTTAAACCCTGGGAAGAAGGAATCTAACTGTTTTGAACCACTCGCCTGAGTTATGCTGTATTTGGGGTGAGGGAAAGCAGGGGTGTGGCGGTCATGGGGGGTCGAGCAGGGGTGGAAGCTTGTACTCTGAGCTGCCACCCTTACTTTTTGGTAACTCCCAAGATTTCCAGGGAAAGGTGATAGAGGTTCCTCAAACCTCTTTGTACTCTTCCAAGAGAACGAGTCCGCCAAGAACAACCTATGTTTTCATGGGTTCCTCCCTCCTCTCCCGGCTCAGCATCTCTTATTTCAAGTTACTGTTTTTTTCTTTCTTCTATCTGGTCTTCCAGGTGGGGAATGGTGTCCTTTCTCAATAATAATAACTAGAATTGTATAGCACTTTACAGTTTGCTAAGAGCTCTCTCTCTGTTATTGCCCTTGGTCATCACAGTAAGCCTGTGAGGTAGGTAATACTGGTAAGATCAGGTCATCTTTCAAACTCTCTCGCCCGTGGCTGTGGCATACTGAACACTGGTCATCTTTACATCTCATTTCTCCTGCCGGTGTAGTACACAGAGACCACATGCAATGGGGTGTCCTACATGTATGAAATGTATGGGATGTGTCAGTGGGGTATGTCTGACCATTTCCTGCTCCTCTGGGACAAGGGAAGGGATACACTCTTTCCTGAGAAGAGGTTTGTCCAGGGACCAAAATTTCCTGGGCTCTTAATATGAAGATGAAAACAGCAAACGCTGGTATATTGGGTAAAGAGTAATAGCGTTGTTAGTGGTTGACACAAAACATTAACTTAAAAGCTATAAATATTCAGACCTTATTTTGAAATGGGGTGTATTCCCCCATTTAAGATACTACCAGATTCCCCAACTACCGACTTTCGGAGACTGAATTGGTTGATCTATTTTACTTGTGTGTCCATCACAGAGGCAACTTAAGATCCTGACGATTTCAGCAATTTTTGACCTCAAGAGCTGCTCTGTCCAATATGGTAGCCAGTAGCCACACGTGGGTCTTAAGTCCTTGAAATGTAGCTAGTCAGAATTGCTATATGCTGTAAGTTTAAAATACACATGCGTGTGAAGACTTGGCGGGGAAAAAAGAAAGTAAACTATCTCGATTTTTTATACTTGTTTCATGTTGAAATGACAGTATTTTGGATATATGAGGTTAAATAAAATTTATTATGAAAATTAACTTCACCTGTTTATTTTTACCTTCTTAAATGTGGCACCTAAAAAATTGAAAATTACACTTGTGGCTCGCATTAGTGGCTTGCATTATATTCTATTGGACGGTACTGCTCCAGAGTAAGGAAGGGGTTACAACTTATCACTCTTTGCCTTTCCTGAGCCTCTGCCAACCTACTTGATAATGTACAATCAGAAAAATGGTAACAGGCACACAGGAAGATCATGGAGTGAGATCTTCACATCCACAAGATTTGTCTTTTTTTTGGGTCTCTCGTGGGATCGAGAGAGGAGAAGTGTAAATTTATATCCTGTTATGTTCGTTTAGCTTTTAAAAGGAAGAGCAGATTAAAATGTTTTTGGTATCCCATTGCCTTGATCTTCAGACTTAGCTGCGAGTGCTTTCGTCTAGGGAAAATTTCCTGCTGACCTGAAAGAGCAATTGTGGGTGCTTCGGTGTCTTGGTGTCTGGAGCATTGGTTACTGATTAGGTCACATACCTGTGGTTAGCACGTGGCAACTTTATACAGAATGCTTGTGCCCTTTTGGACCCTTAAGTACAGCCTCATAGGATGACCTGGATACTTTCTGTGTTACAATCTAGAAAAGATAGAAGGAGCAAGTGTGTGGCTAACTCTTAGATGACAAGAGGCTACATTCTGCCAAATTGCGTGACGCATGACTTGAATATTTTTTATAGTAGTGATGTAAAAGTATTGACTTTTTAATTAACTATTGACTTATGCAAACTTGTTTGCTTATAGGACTATTTTTAGCTGTCTTTGCTAACCTCTCTACCCAACCCCCATTTTATAAATACATCCTACTGATAAGCAGCTCTTCATGTAGACTTTGCCACTCTTGGTATTGCATAAGTATGGGTATGATGATTATGAACGCTGTAGAAAGGCTTGGATTTAAAACTATCTAACCCTGTCCACAAGTGACAGCTTGCTCTCATGTTGATGTTATTAGGCAGGTGCATGCATTAGGAAAAAGGCTGATGTCTACAGAATGAATTAATTCATCTGGCTTTTGTTATTATTATTTTTTATTATAATAGTTTTTATTTGTATTAATCTTTAGCTATCCTGTTACCAATTTTATCATTATACTAGTAGATCCTCAGTGAGTGTTAGCAGTGTGTCAGCACAGGTCAAAGCATTTACAAGTATTAACTTATTTAATATGCATAACCATGCTTTGAGGCAGGAACTATTATTTTGCAGTTGAGGAAACTGAGGCACAGAAAGGCTAAGTACCTTGACCAATGTCACACAGCTGGGAAGTGACAGCAGCATTTGACCCCAGGTGATATGGCTTCACCATTCCATCTTCTCAGGAGGTTCTTCCCAGGGTCACTCCTAGAGGACTCAGAATCTTCACTCATTGATGAATAGACCTTTAGGGTTCCCATGATGTGAGATACTAATATCATACGTTAGTGGAGGAAAGGCACCCGGCAATATGTGTGCCTTATTCTACATATTCGGTATATGTCAGGGAAGTTATTTGTAAGTCAAATTAATTCATACTTCATGGCACCTTGCCTTTCAGATGACTCAGTAAAGGCTTTTGCAAAGCGAATGATCTTTTACAACGTGTGTCAGATGAGAAGAAGGTCAGTTGCACATAACAGAAGACCCAGTTTACAGTGGATTAACCAAATGGGAGTGTTGATTTTCTCCTGCAAAAGAAGTCTGGAGATAGGGAATTCAGGACCATATGGGGGCTCTGTGGTGCTGGCCGGGGCCCAGGCTCCTCTGTCATCCTGTTCAGCCATTCTTAGCATGTGACTTAGCATGTGGCATTCATCTTCATACTTAATGCCTCAATGCAAGATGGTGGCTCCACCTCCAGGAGCACGTTGCTATACCAGGCAGGAGAAAGGAGACCCAGAGAAGGGAAAAGACTCGTGGTAGCCAAGTCTTCCCCTTTAAAGAGCTCTCCTAGAAGCTCCATCAAGTGACTTGGCTTACATCTTAGTTGCCAGACCTGTCAGGTGGCCGCCTTATGCTGCAAGGGAGGCTGGTCACCTTAGTGTTTGTTAAGTTGGATTCATTGTGGCCCTGAAAAAAATTGGAGTTTGTTCAGTAAGGACGAAGGGGAGACTAGATATTGGTAGGCAACCAGGAGTGTCTGACACATAGTCATTGACATGTACTGATTTTCATAGATCAGTTCTCAAAGTAGGACACGTCACAATTTCCTACTTTCATCCAGCCCATGGGTCAGCCCTGTTTTATTTTTTATTTATTTATTTTTTTTATAATTTTATTTATTTATTTATTTTTTCCCCTAAAGCCCCAGTAGATAGTTGTATGTCATAGCTGCACATCCTTCTAGTTGCTGTATGTGGGACGCGGCCTCAGCATGGCCGGAGAAGCGGTGCGTCGGTGCACGCCCGGGATCCGATCCCGGGCCGCCAGCAGCGGAGCGCGCGCTCTTAACCGCTAAGCCACGGGGCCGGCCCAGCCCTGTTTTAGAAATAGTATTATATTTTCATTCCTGTTAAGCTTTCTCAGGTCAAAACCTTAACTTATATGAGGTCTTTGTCTCTAAGCTTGACTTAAATATTAGAAGTTGCATTGTAAAAAGCAACTACCTGAGCTGTGTTTCTGCTTTCAGGCCTTCGGAGAGTATCCTCAACAAGGAGGAAGGGCCATTGGTTTGTCCTGTCCGTCCTGCCCTTGGTCATTGATCTGTCTGCAATGGGCGGGCTCTCAATAAGTGTTGAGTGAGCGCGTCTATAAAACCAGTTTAGTCCCAGAACAGAAGTCTCTCTGGCCAGCTTCTGACACTGCTGGCATGGGTAACATTTCCCCATCACCAACCAAGAGTAAAGGGGGCTTTCTTACTCGAGGTCTGAGCCTGTAGGATTCAGGGCATTTGCCAATTCTCTGTAATCTGCCCATGGCCACTGCTCTTTCCCTGTAATGTCCATTAGTATGTGGCACAGCAGCAGTATGGTCACGGAGGGGCTGGAATTTCCACCTTAACTATAGAGATCTGGTATGTTGTCAACTGCAGTGTACCACCTAGCTCTGTTAGGCCCTTCTCATGGATGCCAGTTCTTTTTGTGATCCTAATTCCAGTTAGGTTATACTTTTTCCTTTAGCCTCTCTGGTCACTGAAAAAGGGAGGTCCTTTCTTTTGGCAGTTGTAGGTCTACCATCTGGCCATGGGTCAACAACTCTTCTCTTTATCCCGCTCTTTTCCTGGTTCTGTTCTATCTCCTGGACTCCAGCCATAGAGTTTTCTTAATCATAATAATAGAAAAACATTCATTGAAGCATTTATTTTGTGTCAGGCACTGTGCTAAGTGCTTTATTTAGACTCTCTCATTTAATCCTCGGAAAACGCAGTGAGGTGTACCAACCATTAATAGCCCATAGTAAAGACGAAGACACTCAAGTAGAGAGAAAGTATTTGCTCAGGGTCCCATATTTATGGGTGGTGCTCTTAAATGCTCTCCTCTCCTCCATGACGTCTTCTCTTCCACCGTTTGTATCAGGCGTTGGAATTTAGTGGTGCCTGTGGCCTCTGGGATCGGACTCTGGGTTTGTATCCCAGTTCTGCCCCTGACTGTGTGGTCTTGTAAGTTCTCAATAAATTACTACTCCTTGTTTTTATTGCTTTCTCTCCTCTTTTATCCTGTAGCTCCAGGGCGTAATCATTCTCTCCAAGCAGTCAGGTCTGTGATAAGGTTGATTCCTGCCATTCAGGGGCACCAGTTGGTGCCGAAGAGATTTCTCTGCCATTTGCCAACTACTCGGAACCCCGGGCAGGACTTGCATCTGGTCAGGAAGGTTCTTGGTTCGCTGAGTAATAGATGCCTTTTGCCAGTGTCATGAGCCTTCTTTGGGTAAATAAATTCAAACCATATTTTCTCAACTTTTTTCTTGTAATAACTGGACTTCCAGCGAGCATGGCATTAGGACTGGCTCTTGCTGTGGACTGCTGACCCCTGTCTGGCGCCTGGTCCGTGACCAACAGCATCCGCATCACCCGGGAGCTTGTTAGAGATGCAGAAGCGCGGGCCTGCTGAATCAGAATGTGCATTTTAACAAGATCCTCCGGGGCTTGTAGTTTGAGCAGCACTGCTCTGGCGTGCAGCTGTGCAGCTGCAAACGCATTTCACACCCCGACGGTGGGTCCTGCTATCTGATCTGACCTGGGCTCAATCTATTTTATTTAAGTTCTGCAGTGATGACACTTAGAGGATGCTTGACTTGGCAGCTAATTAAAGCAAAAAAGCAATCCTAGGGTGTGTGCTTCTGTTTCTAAGCACCACCTAGCAACAGCATCAGGTAATTCTCCAAACTAAATGAGACATTTCCCCTGAGATTTCTTACATATTTCTTGGGACTTGAAGAGTTCTCATAACAAGCTCTTTTTTTTTTTTTTTTTTAAAGAGAAGCAGTAAGAAGGGACTTGTGGGGTGGTCAGTGGGCATGGTGGCTATAATTTGTCTCAGATGCTCAGGTGGACTTTTGGCCAGTCACACTGTCCTATAGTCTGTGACTTCTTGGGGTTCACCACGCTTAGCTGATTTTTGGGCATTTCGTTGTTGAAAAAGACACTGAATGTCATTTAAGGAATAAATAACCAGGGAAGTTCTCAAAATTTAAAAGTATATGTTGTGCCGAGGCCTCAGTTCTGTACCCGTGGAGATTGGGAGGTGACCTCTGCATGCTCACGTGTGCCTCCCTTTCTGCGTTCACATCACTTCATAGAGCTGCGAGGGCCTTTCTTTTCTGTCCTGCCACTTCTGTGTCACTGCGTCGATTGACCCTTCCTGGCCTGTTGTGGTCCAGCTCTGGGACATTCCTGTTCTCACCTGGCTTTCCCTCTTTACTCTCATTACGGGCTCTTTCTGGAGTTTTCACCACCGGCTTAGCCGTTATCTAGGCTTTTAATGAATAAAGCAAGTTTTATTTAATTTGTTCTCATTTGATTCTTTTCACAAGCCCGAGAGATGCCCAGTGAAGGCATCTCCTTTGCAGATGAGGACATTTTGGCCTGTGGATGTTAAATGAGTTGCCCGAGGTCAAAGGCCGGGAGTGGGGACCAGACTCTCCAGGCTTCTGTTCTGTGGTTCTGTCCAGCTCCTGGATCCTCCTCTGGCCAAGGTGGATGCTTCTAGTTCTTTCTCAATCGACAAGTGTGGGAAGGGACAGCTTCGAAGAACTTTGGACTTTGGTGCTTCCTGATTATTCCCTCAGAGTTTACACTCGCGGGACACATTCCTTTTCTCTTCTTAGTTACACAGCTTCAGCAGGACCCTACATATTTGAACCTGATCTTTGAGCCTTCAACACACTTACTGCCAGTTGTGTGTTTTATTGTAGTTTGTTGATTCTGTTTTGTTGTTTCACAATGCAACTCAGTAATGGAATGAATCATTTCTCTTTGTTGACTCTCTGATTTTTATTTTGAGTGTCATATTGCAATTTTTTGGTCTATGTGATACAATAACACTTCTTATTTGGTAGAGTGATACACACGCACACATACATAAATACATTTAACTTTCTTAAACAGCACCTGCAGTTTTTCTGGCCCCATTTTCTGCCTGTCTGATTCTTCACAGCTTCTTCATTTTAACCGCTTTGGGAGAGAAAGGCAGCTAGAGTGAACAGTACATAGGCTTTGGAATAAAATAGAACTGGATTCAAATTGCATATCTGACACTAACTGGTTCAAAAGCTTGGGTAAGTAACTTATCTTCTCCAAGCCTGCCTTAGTTTCTCTTCTGTAAAATGGGACTGATAATAACCAACTCACAGGGTTTTAGTTAGAATTAAAAGAGATTGGGCCGGCCCCGTGGTTTAGCGGTTAAGTGCGCCGGCTCTGCTGCTGATGGCCTGGGTTCGGATCCCGGGCGCGCACTGACGCACCGCTTCTCCGGCCATGCTGAGGCCACGTCCCACATACAGCAACTAGAAGGATGTGCAACTATGACATACAACTATCTACTGGGGCTTTGGGAGGAAAAATAAATAAATAAATAAAATTAAAAAAAAAAAAGAATTAAAAGAGATAATATAGAGAAAGCACTTTGCACAATGCATGGCATATAAATGTTCACACACATTATTGTTTAATTCACAATGACGCTAAGTTAATACATAGCATAATTGGATTATTTTTGCTTAAATATTTAACTATAGTCACTTTCCACATGTTTACTAATAATTTATGACAATTCCATCCTCTTTTTTATTGGTATATAGGTGCTGAGTTAAACCAACCCCATTTTATGTCTTCTCCTCATTGTTTCCTTGGACACTTCCCTCACTTCCTTTGAGGGCCCTGGAGGTCTTAGAGGAAGGTGGTGTCACAGGTTTATTAGTAGCTCTCTTGGAATGGGCTTAGGAGGAATACTTAGGTCGATGAGAAATTCCACCCTGTAGTAAAAAGAGAGTTTCATTCATTCAACAAATAATTACTGACGACGTACTGAGTTCCAGGTGTTGTTCTAGGTAGTGGAAATCCAGCTGTATTCAGGGTGCAGGGGTCCAGCTGGGTCCATGCTTTATGTGGTAGATGTGGGGAGGACAACCAACAATAACAACCACCACCACAACGAGACAGCTGAACAAGGAAATATCCGCTATTGATAAGTGCCAAGAAGAAAGTGAAGCAGAGATGTGAAGGAGAGTGACCGAGTGGGGGACTTCTTTGGATGGTGTCATCAGGGACGCCTCTCTGAGAAGATGACGTTTAGACATGAATGACAAGAAGGAAACAGCCATTGGAAAATTAGAGGGAAGAGCACTGTAGGCAGAAGGAACAGCTAGTGCAAAGGCCCTGAGGTGTGAATGAGCTTGGAGTATCTGAGGAGAGGAAGTGTGATGGAGTCATGAAGAACAAGGATGGTGGGTGGGGTGGTGGTGGGTGGAGGTGGGGTGAAAGAAATACTCCAGATCATGTAGGGTCTTGTGAATCTTGGTCAAGTGTTTGCAGTTTTTCTAGTTTTCAGTTTTTTCAGAAAGCAGGGGAGTGACATGATCTGATTTGGATTCTTGGGGCAGAAATGAATGTAGCGAGTCCAGCTGGAAGGCATTGCAGTGTTCTGGAGAGGATGGTGTCTTGAACTAAGGTATTGGTGGCGCCAGCATTTGAGAAGCCAAGTTCTAGGTACAGTTGGTTCATTGATAGCTTAACATCCAGATAGTTTTAAAATTATATTTGAAATGGAGATGTATATTCATTTATTTATTTTTTCTTTCCTTACCAGGGTTAAGAGAACTCCCTGCCCTCCCCTCATGCTGATTACTCTCTTGTCATTTAAGATAGAGAGGCAATCTCTCTTTTTGGGTTCACGTGCTTTGTTCTCATCATTGTTCTTTTCTGGCACATTTTGCCGGGAGCTACAGTTTCTGAAGCTGCTTATTCGTCTATGAATAGGGTTTTTGTGAAAGTGGACTCAGCCTAGTTTGTTTTCTTTGACATCAAATGGATGATTGAACAGTTTTTAACCTGGGATCAGAAGGGCAAACGCGGTGGTGTTTATTAGAACAAAACAGTTCCTTCAAATGCACATCAGTAGGTTGTAAAAATTAGAAAGCTTTCTATATGAAAACTTTAAAATTATTTGAGTCAAAAGAACTGGTAGATAAATGTGATTTAAAATATTCTGTTCCACTGACAGACTATCCTAATTTTCCTTTAGAAAATAGAGTCACCATACTTTTGGTTAGATAGATGGTAGTTTGAGAAATTTTCAACAGGTAAGAGTTGAACGCATTTTTTTAACACTTAATGCATCGCTTAGCAGGGTAGGAGTGAGTGGGAGAGAATTGAAGAGAGGTAGGCTTATATTAGAATAACCTGGAAGCTTAGTACACACACCGAATGTCACCCTCCCCTCCCCAAGGAGAATATCTCAGCCCCCTTAGAGGAAAACCCCTACGTGTTATCTGTCAGAAAAGGCGGTGATTATGATCATCTGAATCATGCTTTCCTGAGGAAAACCTTTTAGTGAAAGGAAACATTCTATTTCCTATTTTCAGAGATTTGCAGCAGAGGGGAAATTCAGTGCTTTTGGGTTTAGGACTGGATGTGTGTGTGTGTGTGTGTGTGTGTGTGTGTGTGTGGTGTGCTTCTGTGACTTCCATTTTAACCCGTTTCTTGAACAGTCTTTCATGTTTGCAGAGTAATTTTATATGACAATGTGTTAAAGAGAATCATACCTGGAATATGATCTTTGACACAGAGGAGAGCTAGAGTGTAGACTGGTCTAGACTTCATGTAACACCTGTTGGGGTTGTCAGCACCGTCTTAACAAGGATTCCAACTGGAGGCTTAAACTAACCGTGAGCAGATGACACAACTGTGAGTAGCATTTATGAAAATGACTGTCTACACCAAAGCCTAAAATTGTTAGTAATAAGCATTTTGAAAAAACACAAAGATTCCTTGCTAGTAAGACATCTAGAGACGTATGGTATGAAATGGTTGGTTTTAAGCACCCCTTAGGCCAAGCTGAAGAACCTTCTATAAAGCTGATCTGTAAAGAGAGACCCTTTTTGGAGGTGGAGAAGCTCTTCATTCTTGTTCAGCACCGTCTAATCAGGACACTTAATCAGCACCTATAAATGCATGACTATGGACCTGACTGTTGACATTTTTAGACAGATTTTTCAAGAAACTCTCTCCCAGCCACATGTATGTGGTGCCTCTCAACATCTTGTCACTATTGAACTTACTTTTTCAGCGTCAGCATCAGCAGGGAACTTAGACATGTAAATTCTCAGGTCCCATCCCAGACCCACAGAATCAGAAACCCGGTGGGGTGGGACCCAGGAAGCAGTGTCCCTCAGGTGATTCTGGTGCCAGCTGAAATTTGAGAACCACCGGTCTATATCACTCATGTGGAGCATACAAAAATAAATGATGTTAAGTTAGACTATCCCCCATAACTGTTATGTACAGTTGGTTTTTGGCTAATACATAATGACTGATTAGGAAGGAGAACTTTTCTAGAAGGGACAGCTATGTATTTCAGTGGATGAGTTCGTGCAGCTAGGTCTGTAAGTGTCCCTTCCACAGAGTGGGCAGGGAAGAGTTAAAGCTGTCACCCCCCCCCCCCCCATGGGCTCCTAGCTAGCTGCTGCACCCTGGCCCAGGGGATCCTTCTGTTGTGTACCTCTGTGAGTGCTCAGCCCCAGGAAAACACAGAAGGAGGGGAAAGTTTGACGGTCTGAAGGGACCTGTTTAGGTTTTGTGTAGAATTTCCAGAGCTTGCTCTAATAGAGGAGCAGAATGTAGCATCCCTTCCCCCATTCCATTTTGAGAGAGCGGCTAGTTATTCTCTCTCACTGAGCACTCAGCTTTTGGCTTTGAACAACAAAGAGAAGGGAGGAAAGAAAAAGCAGAAAAGGGAAATAGAGAGGCAAATATGTCGCAGCTCAAGGTGAAAAGCTCTCTGGTCTTCGTACATGGACATTGCATCGGTGGAGATGGAGTTGGAGAGCCCCCGCAGTTGACAAAGGCCAAGAGAGTCCAAACTAAAAAAGATACTACAGAAGTGAACGCGCTGAAGAATGGGAATGGCACTGAGACTTTCAACAAGGGCTGCAAACTCAGATGCCTATAGGAGCCAGGTAGGCAATGTCAGAAATTGAAATTGGGGTCATGTGAGACCATAGGGAGTGGTGGAGACTGTAGCAAACCCAAAGACACATTTATTGCTCAATTTCTGCTGACTGTGGACCTACAGTTTCAGATCTTCTACTTTTTGTTTTCTGTTATTGTTATTTTCAAAAGAGGTTAGATATCTGGATTTCTATGTGACATTTCCCAGTTTTTGGCATAGGCCAAACAAAATATATCTGTGGGCCAGTTTGTGATTCTCCCTGTGGACAGCTGTGGTCAGGTGTTAATTGTCCTAGTGAGAAACAAACCTACAAGATGTGAATGCAATTAGCTATATAGTAATTAATCAACTATTTAGTAAATCTGTTTGTTACCTATAATTTCATTTTGCCATTTAACTAATCCTGTTATTTCTAAAATTGTGATATATAATTCCATGCACGTATTGTTAAGCCAGAAATACTGATGCCTTAATGAACCCAACAGAACATTGGGTAGTTACTCTTCAGTCTAAAAACAGAAATTTGGCTTCTCTTGATTGAGTTTCCTTCACTGTTGGCTGTGTGGTATTGGTCCTGACAGGAACTGTTTCTGTTTGTACAAAAAGATTTTATTTATAACTTGAAATAGGGCATATGCTCCAGATTTCTGTGCTGGTTTGTGGGGTCCTGTTTGAACCAGGAAGGTATCAGTTGACTCAAGGTCTTTCTATCTTCATGGTGCTCTCAATTGGGAAACACAGCAAAACACACAAGAAAAGCAGTAACTTTAGTACTTAAACTGGGGCAGAACTTGAAAATACAATCTACAAAACTTTTCAACAAAAATCGTGGAATATTTTAACCTTTCACTTGCTTTGTAAATGGACAGTCTAAATATATATACACATGTACACATACACACACATATAAATATACAGACTATATACATACACACATATACACACACAGATATATATTCATTATAGATGGTCGTTTGTTAAACCTTCATTAGGTTTTTATTTCAACCATTAATTCTCTTTTAAAACTTAAAATGAGGGGCTGGCCTGGTGACGTAGTGGTTAAGTTCACGCGCTCTGCTTTGGCAGCCTAGGATTTGCGGGTTCACATCCTGGGCACGGACCTACACACCACTCATGAAACCATGCTGTGGCGGTGTCCCACATATAAAATAGAGAAAGATTGGCAATGGATGTTAGCTCACGGCCAATTTTCTTCAACAACAACAACAAAAAACAAAAAACAAACTTAAAATGAAAAAAATATATAGATTTCCTTTTTTGTACCAATTACTTTGCTTCATGGCAGGAACAAAAAGATGAGTTAGAGGTAAATGAAGCCTGTCATCCAGAAGCTCGTGGTTCAGTCGAGAGGCAGCAGTTAGCAGGTGACAGTGGGATTCCCTATGTGCTAGGCTGTGGCTTTTGGTGACTTCTCTCAGTTAGTCCTCATAATGCTTATTTGACAGCGACACTTTTATTGTCTTTATTTTAGAGTTCAGAAAACCGAGCCCTGAGCTCCCTAAGGTTGTGTAAATAAGGTTCGAATCAGAAACGTTTGATTCCGGAACCTGGCCTCCCACCTGGCTGTTCTTTGGTAGGTACTAACGTAAGTTTGGTCTGGTAAAAAGTTTTGAGGGCAAGGAAAAAACATTTACATTATTAACAGTATGACTTGAATTGATCTATTTAAATTTAACCTATAATTTCACCACTCAGTAAAAAAATTCTAGAGAATACCGTATCTATTTTTTTTCTCTTTATGCTATTTGATTGGGCTACCGTAAATGGGAAAAGATGGATTTTAAAATATATTTAATAGAGATTATGTAACTTTTGGATAGTCACAATGTTTTTAGGTTCTAGTTTTCTCATAAGGTAAATTTCTGAGATTGTATGAATATATATTTTAAAAGACTAGGAGGAAATGCATTACAATGCCAACATTGGTTTTCTGTGGATGATAGAATTGGAGGTGGCTTTTATTCTCTTGTTTGTACATACTAAGATAAATGGTTATTCTCTTTTTTTTTTTTTAATTTATTTTTCCCCCAAAGCCCCAGTAGATAGTTGTATGTCATAGCTGCACATCCTTCTAGTTGCTGTATGTGGGACGCGGCCTCAGCATGGCCAGAGAAGCGGTGCCTCAGTGCGCGCCCGGGATCCGAACCCGGGGCGCCAGCAGCAGAGCGCGCACTTAACCGCTGAGCTGCGGGGCCGGCCCGGTTATTCTCTTGTATTTAGAGCCATGAGTGCTTTCTGCTTGGCCTCGCATCCTGAGCTGCTTGGGAGTCAGAAAAGCCACAAAAGGCAACGTGGGAGAGAATGTTGGACTCACTTTCCTGTCTTTCTCTCCAGGATCTTGATCCCTCAAGTCCTGGCAGCCTTAGTGACTCTCTGTTACCTTCCAACTTCTAGCCCGTCTTTTAAATTTCTCTTTTAGTCTTGTCTGGGTTAGTTTGATACATGTTGATCCAGCGTAGCCAGGTTCATCCAGCCACGTTGTTTGAGTGCAAGACTTAGAGTGTTGCTGCTCAGATTCAAGTGGGCATAAGAGTGGCTCACTAATAAGGACCAATGGTTCTTGGCTGACTCGCAGAGAGTCTGCTAACGTAGGTGCATGGTGGGTCCCTGGGAGCTGTGTGTGTAATAGGCAGCCCTATGTCTTTTTCAGGTGGTCTGTGAACCACGGTTTGAGAGGTACTGACTTTTAGGAAGTTTGTTCTTAATTCACTGGATAATGTGGAAATAGTACGGGGGGGTTGAAAGGAGACTTATTGCCGACAGAGCTGTGGGAAGTGGGAAGGGCTTTGGAGGGAGGAGTGATTAGAGGCTGAGAGACCAGCTCTAGGAGGCATTTGGGGCGGTCTCTTGGAGGAAATTGAAAAGGCCTGAGCTAGAGCAGTGGGCTTGGGAAGGAGAGGAGGGAAGAAATGCCAAGAAAGGCAAGGGCCACGAGCAGTCTGGAAGCCTTGGCAGGGTCTGAATGTGGGAGTGGTGGGAGGGGGACTTTAATGTCCAGGTTTTGTGCCTCAGTGACTTAGCATGACAGCACCATTAAAAATGTGTTGAATTTTGGGAGGAGCTGCTTTGTGGGTTCAAGACTGAGCACACCTTACAGATACCAACCTCAAAAGCTGTTCTGGTCTGTAGACAATAAATCTTGCATGGTACCAACATCTTGCATGATTCAAACACTTGAGAAAACACAGAGCTGTCTCTTATTGCAGCACTCTAATTGTGTCATGTTTTAATGAGGTGTAAATATCATGCAGCTTGGCACACGAGATGTGTTAAAATAGGAGAGTGTTAGCTGAAATTCAGCTCCTCTAACTTGAGTGTGAAATGATGCAATATACATGAATATGACACCCAGAATTATTTCTGTACAGTGCATTCTAAGACATGGAACACAAAATAAAATAGAAAGGATTAGAGTGCTACAGGACAGCGTGTAAATGGAGATAGGAAATCAGTGCTGATAAGTGCAAAATGCGTCTTGGAGGAATCCCTGATTCTTGTCCGGTGCCCCATGAGATGAGCGGTTCTGGCTAACAGGCCTGGCTGCAATTGCTATGTGGGTGGGTGAGCAGGTTCCCTGAGATTAGTGCCTTCTTTGGGTTGCCAAAGCAAACCTGTGAGAAGAAGGACCAACTGGAAGAGAGCCGAGTGTGTAGAGCTCTTCAGGGGCCGGGCACGAAAGGGAGTGGGTGGCAGGTCCTTCCTCAACAGGCATGACGTCCCCCATTTTCTTATCTGGCCCAACCAACCGTTAGAAGTAGATGTGATTTCCCCCAGGTAAAGGTAACAGATTCTTGACTTAATAGGATCAGCTATAAAATGATAGCTGATTTTTCTTATAACATCTTCCCCGGTATTCTGCATGGCTGACCTTCCTAGGAAAACTGCCTAATTTCTGATCTATGATTTTTAAATTACTGCTGACTCCATTTACCTGGTATTCTGAAGGGGGCCACTTGTCTTCCACATTGATTCTAGCTCCGGGAATGATGTTTTCAATGAAGTCCTGTGACACTGGGACAAATTAGGAGAAATATAACTCTCACTCTTCGCACTTAACTCACCCTTAGTCTGTTAGCCAGAGTGCCCAGTTAACGGGTGCTTCCACCAAGTCTGGTGAGGATTCCTAGTCGCCATGCATTCATTCAACAAGTATTTGAGTACCTACTGAGTGCCAAGCACTGTTCCAAGAGCTGAAAATACAGCAGTGAATAAAATAGATGATAGTTCCTGTTTTCCTGAAGCTGATGTTCTAGTGGGGGTAGGCAGACAATAAATGAAATTCATAGCACGTAGACGTGGTATGTGTTGGGGAAAGGGCCATAGGTGGATGCAAGAACGAAGGGGGGATGTAGTTTTAACTAGGGTGACCAGGGAAAGATGTCAGTGAGTAATACAGCTAACAGGTGGAAGAATGTTCTTGGCAGAGGGAACAGCAAGTGCAAATGCCCTGAGACAGGAGAGGGCCCCACATGGGGAAGGAGCAAGGAGGCCGGTGTGGCTGGAGCCGAGCGAGCGAAGGGAAGAGCAGCGGGAGATGAGAGCAGAGAGGAGAGGGGAGGCCTGATGGCGCGGAGCCTTAGGGATCATTGTGTGTGTTTGGGCTTCAATTTGGTGTCTTGGGGAGCCATTGGAGGATTTTGAGCCAAGGAGTGATATTAGATTTACATTTTAAGATTACAGTGGTTGCTGTGTTGAGAAGACTGAAGTGGGCAAGGGTAGAATCAGGGAACCAGTTATGATGCTTTGGCCATAATCCTATGAAAGGTGACGCTTGGACCAGGTGGTCGCTGTGGCCACTGTGAGAGGTGGCCATGTTCTGGGCATTCCGAAAGGCCAATAGGACTCCAGAGAGATTGGATATTGGTGTGTGAGGATACCTGTCAAGTTTTTGATTTGGGGAGTTGGAAGGATAGAGTCGCCATCTACAGAAAGGTGGAAGAAAGTGGGAGGAGAAGGTTAAGGGAGTGCTATTGGGACTTTGAATTTGCAGTGCCTGTTAGTCCACAGAGTGAAGTAGGTAGTTGGATATATGTGTCTGGATTAATGGGAGAGGTTGGGACTAGATAGAAATTGGGTGGTCATCGGAGTATACATGGTATTAAATCTTTGAGATGGATGATATCATGAACTGAGTGAGCAAAGGGAGACAAGAGAAGAAATCTAGGGCGTTCCAACCTTTAGAAGTCTGGGCAACGAACGACCAGGAAGATTGCTATGAAATTGTTACCAGTAAGTAGAAGGAAAACTAGGAGAGGGTGGTGTCGTGAGGCCAATAAAGGGAGGATTGAGAATTGACCAGTGTATTTAGATGTGTGGAGGACATTGGTGAACTTGACAGGGTAGCTTTGGTGGGTTGAAGGGGGCAGAAGTCTGAGTAAATTCAAGAGCAAGTGGGAGAAGAAGAAGAATTGATGTCCCAAGAGACCACCCAATGTTACAGCATCTTCCTGAATGAACACAGCACGGTTTTATTCTCAGTAGGACTTGAGTACTGAATGCATTTTATTTTAATTCTTTAAAATATGTCATCGGGGCCGGCCCCGTGGCTTAGCGGTTAAGTGCACGCGCTCCGCTGCTGGCAGCCCGGGATCGGATCCCGGGCGCGCACTGACGCACCGCTTCTCCGGCCATGCTGAGGCCGTGTCCCACATGCAGCAACTAGAAGGATGTGCAGCTATGACATACAACTGTCTACTGGGGCTTTGGGGGAAAAAAAATATGTCATCGACTTTTGGAATAGACAACTGTTTGGTAATTAGATATTTAATAAGTTGGGATATATCATGCCCTCCCTGAACTGGGTAACAGCGCACTGCAGGTTATGCAATCTCTGATTCTAATCCGAACAAAGCCATTCATTTAGAGAATGACTGTGTACTGGTGGCTTCTATAGAGAAGAGTTAATCAGCAGAAATTCTCTCTCTCCATTGTTTTTCACATTTACTTGGAAATGTGAGTAAATAGTTCTCTACCTGAGTTCTGTTCCGTAGTTTACCCATTTAGGTAGAAAAGGTTTGTTATGGACAGATCCAAAACCTCGGAAGAATTCCTTATTGCTGGTAATTTACCTTCATATATTGTAAGATTTATGTGAAATATTCAGAATGCCATGAAATCATATATAAATAATGGTCTATTACAGCCCCTACATGGAAGCCTGTTGGTGGCAGGAAAATTGGTGCAAATAGAGATAAACCAGGCAACTTTATTTATTTTATTATTATTATTATTTTTAACTTTATTGTGGTAACATTGTTAGTGTAAATTTCAGGTGTACATCATTATACTTCTATTTCTGCATGGATTACATCATGTTCACCACCCGAATACTAATTACAATCCATCACCGCACACATGTGCCTAATTATCCCCTTCTCCCTCCTCCGTCCCCCCTTCCCCTCTGGTAACCACCAATCCAATCTCTGTCTCTATGTGTTTGTTTGTTGTTCTTATAATCTACTACTTAATGAGTGAGATCGTATGGTATTTGACCTTCTCCCTCTGACTTATTTCACTTTGCATAATACCCTCAGTGTCCATCCATGTTGTCACAAATGGCTGGATTTCATCGTTTCTTATGGCTGAGTAGTATTCTATTGTGTACATATACCACATCTTTTTTATCCATTCATCCCTTGATGGGCACTTAGGTTGCTTCCAAGTCTTGGCTATTGTGAATAACGCTGCAATGAACACAGGGGTGCATGTATCTTTATGCATTGGTATTTTCAAGTTCTTTGGATAAATACCCAGCAGTGGAATAGCTGGATCGTATGGTAGTTCTATCCTTAATTTTTTGAGGAATCTCCATACTGTTTTCCATAGTGGCTGCACCAGTTTGCACTCCCACCAGCAGTGTATGAGAGTTCCCTTCTCTCCACATCCTCTCCAACACATGTTGTTTCCTGTCTTGTTAATTATAGCCATTCTGACGGGTGTAAGGTGATATCTCATTGTAGTTTTGATTTGCATTTCCCTGATAGTTAATCATGTTGAACATCTTTTCATGTGCCTGTTGGCCATCTGTGTATCTTCTTTGGAGCAATGTCTGTTCAGGTCTTTAGCCCATTTTTTAATTGGGTTGGTAGTTTTTTTGTTGTTGAGATGCATGAGTTCTTTATATATTTTAGAGATTAACCCCTCATCAGATGTGTGGTTTGCAAATATCTTCTCCCAATTGTTAGGTTGTCTTTTTGTTTTGTTGGTGTAAACCAGCCAACTTTAAGTGTAAGTCATCCAATATTTATTGAGCACCTGTCATTTGGAGTGTTCTCTTCTAGGGGCAGTGAACAAGCAGGATCCCTGTGTCTTTGGCACCTTCCATCAAGTGGAGTACACAGACAAGTCCACAGGCATTTGAGCTACAGGGCATCCTAGCAGTGTGCAGGAGAAGTATGTAACTGGGATTTGAAGGGAAACAGCATGGAGGGCTTCCTAGAAGAAGTGACATCCAAATAGAGACCTGTAGGATGAGCAGGAGGTAGCCAGGCCTAGTGCAGGGGGGTAATATTAAGCAGAAAACTAGGAGGGAAGAGAGAGCATGGCATTTGCTAGCAACTCAAAGAACTTGATTGTGCTGGATCTATTGTGAGGTGGAGTGGAGTGAGATGAGGCTGGAGAGGTGGTGTGTGGGGAGGGGGCCAGATCACCAGGGCCCTGTTTATGTCTCTGAGCAGGTGGAAACCGATGAAGGACTTCATGTCTTTGAAAGGCCTTGCTTTGTGGAGGAAGTGTGTGTGTATACGTATGTAATACATATGTAAGTTATATATATACTCACACATACGTATGACTATACATATATGTATACACATATTTTTAAAGCTCCTGTATGTTATTTGATTCAGGATTCTATTAAGGAGGCACCTGCCTCTCTTATGGAACATAGCATTATACTGGGTATCAGACCCAGAGTGAACTAGTCACTCTGCTGTGAGGGGAGCCCCTGAATCTCAAGGAGAAATATCTGTTAAAGGCTCTCTGCAGAAATGAACTTGACTTCCTGGGTATTTATCTCCTTTGATCTGTGAAATGTGAAACTGATCAGACTTTTAGCATAAGGAAACATAAAACATAACAACTCTTCATTAAAAAAAACAAGGAACTACTAAAACATTGACTTGCGTTAAAAAAGAGATAGGAGTCGGACTGCCAGGCAGTGGGAGGGAAAAGGGAAGGCAGGCAGTGAGGAAGGGGGAGGAACAGACCCTGGGAGCCAGGGTGGGGGGTGTGGGGGTGGGCACAGAGGTTGTAAGTGCCAGGAGGGTGTGACCTGGAGGTCACACCTTGAGCTGTGGGTGTTTTGTGTATCACCTGTACTCTCCTCCCTGTGGCTGATTAATGATTAATAATTGTTTCTAGCTCAGCATATAATGTAGTCTTTATATGATCTAGTCTTCACTATAGTGGGGTGTCAGAGCATAGCATAGCATTTGTAGGAATTTATTCTCTACAAGTGGTTAGAAATATCATCCAAGGGTTTGGAAGGCTCCTCCTGAGAAGGATGTTCCAGTTTGTAAGATACTCTATGCTTCTCACCCATTTCCACTTTTAGCTTGGTGCCATATATACCTAAATCTTGAAAATATATACTATGACCATTTCAGTCCCAGGCCTAGATGACTCATCCTTGCTATACCAGCTCCAGAAGCAGCCACGTGGGTATTCATTTCGGAGGTCCTGAACTCTGGAAGAACACACAGATTATACTTAAAACTAATGGGGCTTGATTATGGTAGGATGAAAAAAAACAAAACAAGAACCCACCTCTTCAGGGTGTGGCTGCCCTTTCTGTTGCTTTGCATTGTTTCCCAGATTGCTGTGGGTGGTTGACGTTGCCACATCATTCCCAGGGTTAAACACATACTCAGTTCTGGGAAAGCGTCCATCTTCAGCTGTAGACAATTATAATTCAGTGGAATGCGTGTTTAAAAATAACTTAACAAGGTAAAATTTTAGTTTTTAATAGTTACTATTTAGAAAAAACAGCCAATTTTTCAGATTTTTTGTAACTTCTTTTTGCATCAGTGGGCTTGTTTCACATCTTGAGGGTGTTTTTGTTTCTTCTTCATCTTTTTTTAAAAAGCCCTAGAATGGATATTGCAAAAATATGTTATGAAGGTAGCAAGGGGCTGGCCCCGTGGCTTAGTGGTTGAGTGCGCGCGCTCTGCTACTGGCGGCCCGGCTTCGGATCCCGGGCGCGCACCGACGCACCGCTGCTCTGGCCATGCTGAGGCCGCGTCCCACATACAGAACTGGAAGGATGTGCAACTATGACACACAACTATCTTCTGGGGCTTTGGGGATAAAAAAAAAGGAGGAGGATTGGCAATAGATGTTAGCTCAGAGCCGGTCTTCCTCAGCAAAAAGAGGAGGATTAGCGTGGATGTTAGCTCAGGGCTGATCTTCCTCACCAAAAAAAAAAAAAAAAAGGTGGTAGCATGCATATTGGCACCTTTTTCCTATTTTCTAATTTTAAAATTAACTTTAACTTGAGATGGTGTGTATTGTTCCAGCTCTGCCGTAGAAATTCCATCTCCTAAAATCATGGTCTAATGAATCAAGGAGAAAAGGAACATTTTCTAAAACTAACTCGTAACAGAAGAAAAAAAGTATAAATGCCTTTAAGCAACGTTAGGAATTCAGGAAGAATGCCTAGAATTCCTAGAATCTAAATCCCAGAAAAATCTATCTTATTAAATGCAATTGTGGTAGACTTCCTGGAAGTGATAAATGAGGTGAAATCAATCTTTTGTAATGACTGAATTGTCATCAGAATATCTGAAAACAATTTTGTGGGTCAAGGTAGGTAATTATCATTTTTGGTGTTAACTATGTAACTATAATGTTATAAAAACATTATAAAACTATTTTTCTTATAAAAGAAGATTACATGGTATAGATCTTATTATTGTAATTGTTGGTTTTGTTTGCTTTTTACAGATCCAAAGTTATAGTGAAAGTGACATATTGTTGCAATGAGATGTAAGGAAAAGAGTTGTTTTGGGGTTTTTTTGTTCTCTACAGATAACATTCTTTTTCTCTTTTAAAAAGCATCATTTTCATCTAAAGCCAAATGATAGGATTAACATTTGCACTTGAGACCGTCAGGGATAGTGTCTGTTTTTCTACTCAAATTAGGGCCAGGCAATAAAGGTCTTTGGTAAACACTTGATAAGGAGGAAGGTAAAACCTGAAAGTCTCTCTAAGAAAGTTGGAATCAGCTTTTAAAAATCATGGCTCCCATTGGAATGTGTCTGCTTTGGGTGAAGGTTGGAGGGTGTGTCTGTGTTAATTGCCTGCAATAGAGGAATAGTTGTTCTGCTCTTAAGGATTTTGCCTGGAGAGAAAACGTATTCATGCATCCATTCATAGTCTCCTTTTCTGTCTCTCTCTCTCTGTTTTGGTTGTATGTTTGTGTGTTTGTGTGTGGGCCATTCTTCATTTTAAAACCTTTGTGGCTGCTGCAGTCTTACATAGTGGTTAAGAGCCAGGGCTGACTGCTTACGTCGGGGTCCTTTACCATCCCTTAGACGTGTGATGTTGGCCAAGTTACATACATTGTTAGTCGACTAGCTTATTTTTCAATTTGAGGTCATGCTATTACTAAACTTGCAAGGTTTATGTTGAGGGTTAAGTGAGATAATGCAGGTGAAATATTTACCACAATAAATGGTAAACTAAACTATATGGCATATAGTAAGCACCTAATAAAACCCCAGCTGTTGTTTTGTTGTACAGACAACAGGGATATCCTGGAGAAAAAATTTCACATTTCTAACAAAATCTTTTCAGGTTAAACAAAGATACCCTGCCTTTTACAAGCCCAGTGAGAAGAATGGTAAAGAGCAGATTGGATCCCATATCTTTTGGGGAGTGTGTTGATATAAAATGGCATTGGAAAGAGGAGATGCCAATTGCACCTCTTAAACTACAAGATGTGGATGATTTCTTAAATTTATCTCCCTAGTTATTCGACTAACATAGTGTTCTGAGATTTGACAGCTACTAAGGGTGATCTATAGATTACGGTCATTAAAAGTCAGAGGGAAGGCTGTCGCCGAAGGCAGGCCCTTCAAATTTATATTTCTTGTAGCACAATTAATGTCCACGACTTGTTACATTTCCTGCTTTGCTGTGGCTTTTGATAACTGTGGGTGTAACAGTCATCCTTGGGTGTGTCCACGGTGTAGTACGTATTCCACTGAGTAATCGACTTCTGTCATCTTCTGGCTCTGCAGCCCCACATGGAAGGCGCTCCGTCTCGCCAAGCCCAATTAAGGAAACCAGCCCGGTTTCTTTTTGGGAGCCAAGAAGTGATTTCGTAAGATCTGCTCCTGTAAGCACTGTGGGAATAGCCATCAGAATGGTGATTGCCTCTGTTCTTGTCACCAGAGTTGCTTCCCTCAATTTCAAAATCATAGAAAGTTGCAAAATTCTCGAAGGACTTTTATGTTACATGTGCGAAAAAGGGAGGAAGGATGATCCCCACAGGTCTCAGAGAGGCACCTGTGCAGGTAGGGCAATACGCTGTCAGTGCGAAAGGTGGACCCGGACTTATGAGCAAGACTCAGACCTGATGTTTGTTTTGGAAGGTGTGGGGTGTTAAATAAAAAGCTTAACTATAGACTTTTTGTAAGACTTTTTGAGCCGAGGGAAAAAGTGATCTTATATTTTAGTCCATGTGTATCTGCTTCTGGAGCAGAATTTTAGCAGTGGTTAATGTAGAAAAGTTGTCTTAAAACTTAATAAACCTAGAGCCAGCCCTGATGGCCTAGTGGTTAAAATTTGGCACCCTCTGCTTTGGTGGCCTGTGTTCACTTCCCAGGTGTGGAACCACACCACTTGTCTGTCAGTTGCCGTGCTGTGGCGGCAGCTAACACAGAAGAACCGGAAAGACCTACAACTAGAATATACAACTATGTACTTGGGCTTTGGGGAGGAGAAAAAAAAAATCTTGATAAATCTGTATTAGCCACAGAACGCCCTTTCCCCCTTGAGAAACTGGCACATAATTTCTTCTAGATCAGTTTTCAACTTAGTGTATTTGCTTAATTATTTTATGTTTATGTATTACTTCAAAAAATATATTTGTAAGATATCTATGCCACTCCCTCCCCACCTCCCACCCCCCCACATTACAGCTTTAGAACTCTGTGGAGGGAAATATCATCCATTGTTAATGGATTAATGCCCAGCATATTTCAGATGCTATCAATTTTCAAACTTGTAGACTGAATTTAAAAGTTGACAGAGTCCACAGAAGATCCCATAAAGAGAGAGTTAAAATCCATACTAATTGGTAGCACTGTCTTTACTGGATGTGGCAGTTTTGCTCTCTAAGAAAGCGGGGCTGAGGAGAAGTCAAGCTAAAAATCCCCTCTCCAAAGGCCTGAAACAGGCCAGGAGTAGCCACTAGGCCTGCGTGGCTAATTTTTTTTTTTTTTAGTATTTTAATTAATTAATTAATTTGTTTTGGTGAGAAAGATTGGCCCTGAGCTAACATCTGTGCCTGTCTTCCTCTATTTTGTATGTGGGACGCTGCCACAGCATGGCTTGATCAGCAGTGCATAGGTCTGTGCTCGGGATCCGAACCTGCGAGCCCCAGGCCGCCAAAGCGGAGCCCCTGAACTTAACCACTATGCCACCGGCCAGCCCCCTGTGTGGCTAGTTTACCTACTGTCTGTTTACAAGCCTTAAAGACCCAGGGTTTGCTGTCACGCCTTTTTCTTAATTAAGATAATGGCAATTTATTTTTATTTTCAAATTTTTATTCATTTTATTTGGGGGAGGGTGGAGGGGAGAATCATATTAGGTTTGAAATGAGGGGACCAGGAGGATCCTTATAGTGAAGAAATATTAGGCATTAGGCAGTGCTAAGATGTTAATCCTGTTTAGGTTTGTGAACTGGAAGGCAGCCTGTGTCTCAGGAACATTGGACTATGCCTTGACTTCCACTGGGAATATAATAGGCGAGAGTGTTTTTCCTAGGACTGTGGTTCCAGCACTGTGATTTCCATGTTTTTTCCCATCACTAACTATAATTTTGAGGGTTGGTGATAACCTTAGATCATGGAGTCCAAATACATGTTCTTTTGAGTGAATAAATTGTTTCGTTGCGGCCCAGAGAGTTACATGGCTAAGATGTGGTGGCAGGACCTAGACTAGAACCGAATTCTCCAGACTCCCAGTCCAGGGTGTTTCTGACTATACTATTTTCCCAACCTCATTCTAATCACACTCTTCCCCCTACAATCCTATGAAATTTATGGTCTTGTAGGTCCCACCCGCCAGCTGTAGTGGGGACCATCGTAGCCCTTTTCCTGTCTGGACTGCGGTCCAGATCAATAAGCCTCTATTCACCACCAGTGATGAGGAGCTTTCCGTCTAGCAGGGGAGATGTCAACACTAACTACACAATATGGTCTGGGACATTCAGTAACGGATGTGTTTACAGGTCTAGGAGCCGTTCAGAGGAGCACAGAACGCTGTGTGTGTGTGTGTGTGTGTGTGTGTGTTTGGCGACAGTTGCTTGAGGATGGTTTTAAAGGCTAAAGGGGAGTTTGCCAGCCAGGTGGTGAGTGGGGGTGGGACCTTCTATGTAAAGAGATTTTAAAACCAAAAACAGTCTGTTGGCAGTGATGGCAGGTGACGTTGGCAGTGGGATCCTGGCAAGTTGCAGAAATCAATAGATTGTACTCCCGCTGTCGCCTTCTCCCGTCTGTTTCAGAATGGAAGGAGGTTGTGGAAGGTTATCAGTGATCCTCTGTTTTCTTTTAGGCTAAAGAATGTTAACTGTCTTTGAATATGATGGCTGGTATGACTATGATTGTGTAGAGGTCGTGTGGACTGGCAGGTGCCTGGAGGCTCCGTGGCTTAGGTGTGATTAGGGAAGAAGGTTGAGGAATAATGCTTTGCCTCAGACTCAGAAATATAAAGGCAGCAGGTTCTGTCCGGGCCCTTCCTCCAAGATGCCATTGGGGTGAAGGTGTGGATGCAGGTTCCCACATTCAGCTTCTGGAACCAGACAGAACTGCCTTGCAGTTTTCATGGCCTTGGAGGAAACAGATAACAAATGATAGGAAACAGCTGCATCTCACGTGGCAGGCAGAGCTGCAACCTCATGGAGCAACTTGGTCATCACAAGAATATCAATGGAAAGTCCTCTCTGATGAGACATTTGAAAGCTATGGAATGTGATTTGTTTTCACATATTTACCCCAACCTCCATTGTCTTTCTGTTGCCTGCAGATATTATTTTTGTTTGTCCAATAATACAGAAATTCTTTCTTGTAAAAAAAATTTAAACATAATTGGAAAAGACAGTCTCCTTCTCTGCTAAACCTTTCTCCTTTCCCAGAGTTGGGTGTGAGCACCTCCAGAACCCTTCGTAGACATTTGCATAAATGTTTAAACATATTCATAGATAATTATTTTCTTTTGTATCAGTGGATTCACACATAGTTTGAATCTGATCCACAGCTTCTTTTTCTTTTTGGTGAGGAAGATTGGCCCTGAGCTAACATCTGTTGCCAATCTTCCTCTTTTTGCTTGAGGAAGATTGGCCCTGAGCTAACATCTGTGCCAGTCTTCCTCTATTTTGTATGTGGGACGCTGCCACAGCATGGCTTGATGAGCGATATGTAGGTCCACATCTGGGATCTGAACCCGCAAACCCTGGGCCGCCAAAGTGGAGTGCGTGAACTTAACCACTACTCCACTAGGCTGGCCCCCACAGTTTGTTTTTACGTTTGATACTGTCTTGAAGATCTTTCCACATCACTCTATTTAGATAAACCTCAAACATTTTAGAAGTAATTTTTGTACAATCAAACTTAATGAACTTCATCAGTAATTTAGGAATGTCTGTATGAATATCTGGGTGCTTCTTAGGAACAGGAGGGTGTCATGGCCACCCGCGTGGGTGCTGAACTTTGGATTCAGGATGTTTTATGGCAGGCTGGCTGGCACCTGGCAAAATATCTTGGGTTAGCCTGACAAGGAAGAACTGATCTCTTGCCCTGAGAGTTTATTACCGTGGCACCAGTTCTGCTTCAAACAAACATTTAATCTTTTTTTTATGGCAGGATTGTGTTACAGTGAGAGGTGGCCTGATATACAGTCTTTAAGATCTCCAAGACCTAGGGAGAATGTGGGACTTATATCTTTCTTCAAAGCTTCCTTCATAATTTTGCAAAGCCCGTTTAAGAGAGATTGGTCAGTTTTTGACCCTAAGGGCAAGGTGACTTCTTTGAATTTTAACGCTGAGAAGTGGGACTCAGAATTGATAAGGGGAACCCTCTGGAAGGGGAAATGGGGCAGGTCATTGTTGTGATACATTCACGGGCTGCTGACATCAAGGGAAGCTTTGATGACAACTTGCTAAAGTTGATGACAACTTTCTAAAATTGTCTTCTACATCTGAGCTTGCCAAACCCCGACAGACCGTGGGCATTTGTGGCTGCTCCCCGAGGTGCAACAGCAATTGTCCCTGAAGCAGCAAGTGCTGTTGGAATGTTGTCATTGTGACCTCAGTGCATGTTGGTTAGACAAAGGGGGAAGATGTCTTATTGGCTTGACAATTTGCCAGCCACCTGCTGTCATTCTTTTTCTTCAGTGCTCTGAGAGTGACCAGAATCCGGTAGGTCTCTTTAAAAAACAACAAAACACAAGCATGCATAAAATCATAAAATCTGAAAAGATGATGTAATACCGAAGGGCACAAGGCAGTATGTGCCAATATTCCTGATATTCTCTACTCTTGAAGGCATCAGATCTATATTTCACATTCCCATTTGCTGCCTCCAAGAAGGAAGTTCTAGAGGAGAGATAGACTGTCGTGGTCAGTCTCTTACATCTTTTATAGGAACTAAGTGTTACCAAATAAGCAGTAGAAAGACCTTCAGATTTCTTGAAGATGTGAGGCTGTGTCATAGCTTCATAAAGAAATTGTAATCTCTAGATATGATGGCATGTACTATTATGTTAACTATTTTAATTAACTGTTTTAATCTGGCTTTCCAGGAAGCTGGGGTTTGTGGGACATAAAGAGGTTAAGAATGTGGTCTATCTTCTGTTGGATGGGAAATTGCTATGTAGTGTCAGTAGTGTCACCTCTTTGACAGCGGACACGGACATGGTCACACCATGGTTAATATGGGTTCTTCAGACATTAGATTTACGTTCTGCATTCATTCATTGATTAAACATCAGCCAATTCGATCACATAGAGAACAAATCAGGGAGACAGCTCTGTTTCCCTGTGTCCATCCTGCTCATGAGACCCCTCCCATACTCAGAGGCATCACTTGCCTGGGGAAGTCACACTCCAGGACAGAATCTTCACCTGCTGTCGGGAGAGTGCAGAGCCAGCCTGGGGTAGAGTAGAAAACCTTGCATGGAATTCTCACTCCAGTGCTTACTGGTGATGTGAGCTTGAGCACTTAGCCCTTCAGGGCTTGCTCCCCCATCTGCAAAATGGGGATAATAATACATAGTATGGTTATTATGAGGATTAATGCAGCACTGGGAGTGAGCGCCGTGCTCATGTTATGGAATCCAGAAAAGCTCAGGAAATGGTACTTGTGACTTCTTTCTTTGTTTTTCTTTTGTATTCCTTTGTCGTGAAATGAGATGGCCTCAGCCCCAGACATTCTGGTGCTTGGTTCTCAACACTGTTCAGTGGGGATAACTTTCTGCTGCTGACAGGCCACAAAGAGAAAGTTTACTTCTCCAAAAATTACCCTTCTGGAGTTGCAGCCATTCTGTGATTTATTTGCCTCTCTTCCTCCCCCACCATGACCCCTGCAGTGCAGTAAACCCCAGATCTGTTCAAGGGCAGAACTAATCTTAACCACAGTGGGAAGGAGGCTGGGGGCTGGGAGAACCAACGATATACAGTTACAGTAAGTTGCAAGTACAAAATCTCAGATTGCTTTGGCACAAGTTTTGCATTTGAAAGTCTCTTCCAGGTGCTTCCTCTTGAACCAAAAAAGTTAGAATCCCGTGGAAAAGGACACTTTGTTTTTAAAAAAAAGCCATTTTGAAATACGTAAACACAAACATTTCACAGGAGGGGTGTCCATCGTTGTCGTTCTCGGTTGCACATTCTCGTATTAATTTTTAGCAGAGGCTCGATTTGTGCGCTAATCCTTGTCAGCCCTTGTTTGACTCATGCATTCCTCCCTGCCGCAGTAAGATCTGTGTTTATGTGAAATATGGAAACGATTTTCCCCCCCTTTCTTTCGTGCTTGAGTTCGGAGGGAGCAGCTGAATTTTTCCTTTGTTATTTTTGAAGGGTCTTCTTTTCAGAACTCTAGTTCGGGCTTGAGGAGGGACAGCTGGCAGCGTGGCCCAGGCTGGTCCTTGTGGGATCTGGCTAGCATTTCTGCAGCTAAAACCTGACTCTGAATCCAGCGTCCTTTTGCTGGAACGAGAGGCTCTATGTCTTCTAAAACTTTGATTTGCCCAACATTGCAAACAAAATGAAAACTAATATAATGGCAGAGGAATCCACACTGAAGGAAGAATTTTTTACCCTGGGCATGTCTCCATTTTCGAAAGCCATGTGTGTTGTGTCTTGGTCACTGCCTTTTTTTTTTTTTCTTCTCCTTCGACTCCTCTCCTGCTTGGGTACCAGGAGGATGGGGAAGGTGTAGGCTGAGTTGCTAACAGTGCAGAGTTTAGCTGCAGAAAAAGAAAAGCCAAAAAAAGAGGATGCGTTTCCTCCCCCCTTTTAAACAATTTATCCTCCTAAAAAAGAAAGTTTTATGAAAATGATCCCAGGCTATAAAAGACAGGATAAGCTGGTTTCATTGCGTCCAACACTACATTCTCATTGTATCGCTAGCAATCCTTTTAGTGTCTTGGCAGACCGAGTTTTTTCCTTCGCAGCATAATGTTTTTCCAACTGTCGAGTTATAGCTGCTCCATGTGCCATGACACATGGCTAGGTGTCAAGATAATTTTATAGGGGGAAAAAACCCAAGAAGACTTTTAAAATGTGCAGCTTTCAGGAAAAAGATGTCAGTTTTACCAAGAGAGTTTTAAATAAAAGAGCGTTCATGGGTTTATACTTTCATCGTGGGCAGATCTTTTCAAAGATGGCATTATAAAAAGAGGACATGTGTTTCATTCATTCATTAACTGAGTCCCTACAGGTGCAGCTGTCTTGAAGGACCAGGTGCTGGGGACACAGGGGTGGGTGTCACGCTTCGGCCTTGACATAGCTCCATTTTACTGAGGAGTCAGAAACATGAATGAAAATACACAGTCCAGGTGGCAAAAAGGAGGGGTGATGACCCTTGCTAGGGTGGGAGGTGGTGTGTGGCTGGTATCCAGAAAGGCCTCATCTCAAAGTGGGAGAAGCTTCAGGTGAATCTCGGAGGATCAGAAGGAGTTTGCCAGATCAGATAGGAGTGTGGGAGGCATTGCAGGCAGAAGAAGAGCAAATACAAAGGCATGAAGGTGGGAACCAGCCAGGTGTGCTGGGAGCACGAATCCTAACTCAGAGATGCTGCGGTTGCAGGATGCAAGAGGGAGAAATGCAGGGGAGGAGCTGGGCCAGGAGGCCGCCTGCCAACTTCGAGAGGCCTTTGTATGCCATATGGTCGTGCTCTTTCCTTTACAACTTTGCTCCCCTCCCTTTTGAGGCCTTCGCTAACTAGCATCATTCTTTACTTTTTCTTCTTGCTTTAGCCTTCTTCCTAGCACTTATGTCTGACCTGTTACAGCTTAGTACGTTTGTTGCCTGTATTCCATCATTAGGATGGAAGGCCTATGAGAGTATGGACGGTCTTCTGTTTTGGCTGAATCCCCAGTGCCTCAAACAGCATCTGGCATTGAGTGATGTTATAGAGTTTTGACTTCATCCTCTGAGTGTTGGGGAACCATTGAAGGGGCTGAATCGGGGGTGGGGTGTCACATGAGTATTTGGGTGTCGGGAAGAGCAGTGTCAATGACCCATAGAGCTGATGACAAGTCTTTAGGAAGGGAGCTCCTTGATGCATATGGAGGGCAAGGGAAGGAAGCATGTTAGTGATCCCACATCTTGGGCAGTCTTGGATGGGCCCAAGCTTTGCTGACCTGGTTAATTATCAATAGCTAGCATCAATCTCATTCTATTGGAGATGTTTGAAACTGTACTAAAAATTACAGAGAAGCTCTGAGAATTTTTTTTTTTCCGACTCTACAAGGCCAGTAGCTGCCCCGGCATCCCAATAGAAGTCATGATGTCTTATTGTTATACTCATTTATTGTTATTATTGTTATTCTGTTATAATCATTTTCTTCATTTATTGGTAGTTCAATGATAGAAAGATTCGAGAAATCTTAATGAATGATCTTTCTTTGAAATGCGTTGAATGCTTTGATATAAAATGCGTTCTTTATGTAAAAATAGATTTTAATAGGCTTCAAGACAGCCAACCTCATAGCCATTTGTGTCTTGCCGTTAGGTTGTCTGCAAAGTTAAAAAAGATAAGAAAGTGGACCTTTTGCACTTCTGAGAGAATTGAGAATGTGTATCATCCTGTTTACTGGGCTTGATGAAGGAATGAACTGTTCCACATACAGAATTTTCCTGATAACTGAACTTTAAGAACTGGATATTTTTTATTTTTCTCTTCGATTTTGGATGGAAATCTTTCTGAAACAAATGATTTACTTTCTTGTGCTCATAAACAGAGTACATTCAACATTCCTTGCTTAGGAAAGAATAAATTTTGCATAATGATTGAAGTGTGTGATTACCGTAATGATAATGTATTGACGCTTGTGATTGTCTTGCTGTGACCCCAGAATGCTGTGTTTTCAAAGTTACTGCCTTTGGTTTTTAGGTAATGAATGCTTTTAGCAGCATACCCATGTGTGCCTTTCGTGTATTTACAGTTATGTGTCACTTAACATGGGGATGCCTTCTGTGAAATGCGTTGTTAGGCAATTTCATTGTTGTGTGAACATCGTAGAGTGTATTCACATGAACCTAGATGGTACAGCCTGCTACACACTAGGCTATATGGTACTAATCTTACAGGACCACCGTCATATACGCAGTCCATTGTTGACTAAAACGTCGTTATGCGGTGCATGACCGTACTCAACTTGTCTCTTTGAAGGTTAGGAAACAAAATAACGTATTTGCTTTCTAAAATGAGAGTAAATAAGCTTTGGCTGAGGCTCTATCTGAGAAGTCCCGTGTAAGTCAAGAGAATGTACTTTATCGCATAGGCTTTATCATGTCTTTAACACTTCAAAGAAAGAGGACTCATTTTATAATTTTCAAGTCTTCCTAACATTATACCCATCTATATCTGGGAAAAAAAAAAAAAGAAGATTATAATATTATTACTTCTACTGGCAATGCTGCTGGGTTTGCAGAGTGAAAAAAAAAATCCCCAAGCCTCTTGTACTGTTTGTCTAGAGACTGCTTGACTTACCGTTGGGTTCCCCGGTGCGTGAAGTGAGGTCGCTGGAGGCGTCATTATACTAAAGGTTGTTTTTCATCATCTTTGACAACAACGAGTATTTACTGGGCATCTACCGTATGTAAGGCACTGTGAACATCATGGGGAAATGACTTCTTCCTAGAAATGTAAATTCTAGTTTGGAAGAGGAATAGGGGAGGAGAAACAACTGCGGTACTTGGAATTTGTCAGAGGGTGCAGTAGAGTAGCACAGCCCTAGGTATGCTCATGGCTGAACAAGCGTCTTCCTCTCTCCAGAAGGTTGACCTTTGAGTGGTTATAGCTTCCAAGATGACTCAGATGGAGCTGAGGGGAAGAGGCCCTAGGGAAGGCACAGCTGCGAGATCAGCCCTGTTCATCAGTAGGGTGGCACATGGTGGCCAGATTGGCATACCTGGGTTAAAGCTTGTCTGTACATGCCAGGTGGGTGGGGTGGACAGCAAGGGCTACAGGAGTCAGGGGGAGGTGATCTCTTCCATGTGGGGAGGAGGGCAGTTCATGGAAACTGTGTGGAATGGGAAAGATTATGGTTGGATCTTCGCTAATGAGTACAATTGCTGAATTGGAGAAAGTGAGGGGAGGCTGGCCAAAAAGAGAATAATACCCAGGATGAGGGGTGGTGGAAAATGGCCAGATGTGTGTTGTAACTCTGATCTGCTCAGTCCTCAGGGGAGCTTATTCATTCTCCTGGCTTCTGTCTGAGCCACCCAGTGGAAAGACGATGGGTTCTGGAGTTGGGTGAACCTGGATCTAAAGACCAGTTCTACCACTTTCTATTTGTGTCATCTTCAGCAGTTTTCTTAGTCCCTCTAACCTCAGCTTCCTCCTGAAAGGAAGGGAGAAGATAAGACTGAGTTTGTGGACCCTTCAGAATAATTGAAATTTATATTGGACCATGTGCTATGTAAAACTAATGTATGCTCCGTAAATTGTAATTTCCTTGGGCAAGCCCTTCCTAAGGGCCCCGGTCTGGAGCCTCCTGTTGCCCACAGGCTGTGCCCACTTACTGACTCACTTATAGGTACAGTCAACTCAGCAGGTGCAGGAGGAAACACATTACTTCAACCATCTTCTTCCTACACTTCTCTCCCTTTTCAGATCTGTTCATCCTTTTATGTTGCCATTTTCTGTTGGATGAGAGTTTGAATTCTTATAGTTATAGCCTAGTTTACACCCTTGGCATCGTCTTTGATTAATTTTGCCTTTCATGTGGCATTTCTAGTCTGTCATCAGATCCTGTCCATTTCTGTCTCTTGTGATGCCATAGGCCCCCTCTGTGCTGGGCTCCATCACGTCGCACATGGATTGCTCGGAAGCTTTTCTGAGGGAATCCCTGACTTGAGGTCGCCCCCATCCATCTCGTACATGCTTCAGATGCTACTGAATTCCTCTGTCCTTCCGTAGTCCTTTGATGGGCATACTTTCTCTGTCTCACCTTGTTTTTCATTGGTTCTGAGCATAATAATAGGTAACATTTATTTGTGCCTGTTGTGTGACAAGTATGTGTTAAGGACTTTATTTATATTAGCACAATTTCTTTATAATACCCCCATGAGGTAGGTAACATTATTATTGCCATTTTGTAGTGGAGGAAACTGAGGCACAGGGAAATTGATTGCTCAAGGTTGCATAGTTAATCACTGTTTGAACCCAAGTGACCTGGCTCCAGAGCCTAAGTTTTTTTTTTTCCTCTTTTTTTAGATTTTATTTATTTATTTATTTATTTCCCACAAAGCCCCAGTAGATAGTTGTATGTCATAGTTGCACAGCCTTCTAGTTGCTGTATGTGGGACGCGGCCTCAGCATGGCCGGAGTAGCCATGTGTCGGTGTGCGCCCGGGATCCGAACCCGGGCCGCCAGCAGCAGAGCGTGCGCACTTAACCACTAAGCCACGGGGCCGGCCCCAGATCCTAAGTTTTTAAGACCTGTTCTGTCTTCATTGTCTTCCATCCATATATGCTCCTAGAGGGCAGAGGCTGTGTCATTCATCTCTGCTCACCACACTTTCTGCTTCATCTTAGCATACAGTAGATGCTTACTAAATGCATGCACTGCACAACTTCCTCAATCCTCCTCTGAGACCTAGTTCATGCCATTCTCTCCCAAGCATTGTGGCAGGAGGTGGAGGAACGGGTAAGTGCTCTGATATGAGCTCATACAGCCTGGGGTTCAGATCTCAGACACTTACCAGTGATCTGACCTTGGTTGGATCACTTCTCTTAAGTCAGTTTTACTCTGTAAAATGAGGATATAGTAATTATTACCTCATAGAGTTCGTATGAAGAATAAATGAAATAATTTGTGTCAGATGCTTTAGTTCTGTGCCTAGCACATGGAAAATGGTCAATAAACATTAACTCTTACAATCATTGTGTTATAATGCCTTCCCTGCCTCTTTCACCTCACTTTTGTCTGTTCTTTTAGGCCAATTCCAACTTGTATGTTCTTATGGCACTTGTGTAACTTCTCCGGCTCACAAAGAACCAGATACTTGTTCCTGTTTGACTATTTATTAGCCGTTTGACTTTGAGCAGGTTACTAAATTTTACAAGTCTCAGTTGGATCATAGTGGATTAAATAAGGAATAGGTGACACATTGTAAACACTCAGTAAACTTTTGTTTCTTGCCTTTTTCCCTCCCTGGTCACCAACTCCTCCTCCACTGACTAGTAGGCTCTTCATAAAAGCTCATCAGATAGATTCAAGTACCCACCTTAGTTGTTTGGAAGTTCCATGGAAGAAAGGGAGGCTTCTGTTGTATGGGATGGACTGGATTATGGTCCAGGAACAGGAAACTCGGATGTTGAAGAGCCCTCCCCTGTACCCTTTTGCCTTTTGGAAATATGCTCCTGGTGGTCCTTCTAAACATGGGCAAGCCTTATACTGTATGACAAAATTTGACATCCTTTGAACTCGTTCATTCAACAGATAATTCTTGAATACCGACTCTGTGCCAAGAACTCTCCTAACTGTTGAGGGTGTGGTGATGGACAAAACCAACATGGTTCTTGTCTTCACAGAGCTTGCTGTGTTGGGGAGACAAACACCAGTCATGCAAATATTAAATTATAAAGTGAGATGTGTTATGAAGGGAAAATAAAGGCACCATGAGATACATACTAAGGGGGAGTTAGTGTTGATGGCCAGGGACTTGTTTCCATTGAAAGGGATGTTTGAACTGAGATCTGAGGGCTGAGTAGAAGTGCCCAAGTAAAGAGGCCATGGAATACCTTAAAATTTAATACTCACTCTTTTTATTTTAATGGAAGATGCTATTTAGTGTTTTATTAAGCTTGGATGATGACAGATGATAATTAGTCTTCAAATCTGGAGGTGCCCAAATATGCTGTCATTGACTTTTTATCTAACTTGCGTATAAATAAATAGAGTGTGTGTTTCAGGCTGGGAGAGAGAGGCTGAATGTATTTGAGCACAACCAGGCATTGTGTTTTTTACTACTCTCGGAGCCAGTGCTGTCAGTCAAGCCCATCCAGGCACTTTGTCACATTACAGGTTACATTGTCTGGGCTTGCCTCCCCGAAGGCAGGTGCTCTTTATTTTACTTTGTATTACATATATTTGCTCTGAAAGTTGTTTTTGTTGAAACTTGAAGAGCCAGGTGCTTGCAGCTAGAGTATGGACTTATTGGAAATTTGAACAAAGTTCGTTGACACAAAGAAGGGACACCTCTCAGCCAAGTATAATGGGCTTCCAAAATATGACAGCTGTTTAGCGCATTGTCCTTTCAAACCCCGCAGTATAATCATCAATATGGAACTCATTTTCTGATCTCCTCTTTCAGGAAAGGTATTTCCTGAAACAGTACAGCAGAGTCTTCCAAAGTGAGGAGGCTGTGATAGTTCTAGAGATGTTTTAGATTGTCTGACCATTTCAAGGGAAGACTGTGTATAGAGCTGCATCTTCGACACCAGTCACTTGCAATTTCCCTTTTAACTTGACGAAGCAGGCCCTGGGAGACAATTATATCCAGCTAACTTTGCTTTATTTTTATTATATGTATGTTTATGATATTTCTATTTTTGGCAAGTGGTACTAACTTATAGCAGTTAGATTTCAAGACCTTTTAAAAATGATATTAAAAATGAATTGATTTTAAAAAAATTAAGTACATAATAGTAGAAATGGCACTCAGATTTGGCGAAATCATGAAGGTGGTTCTTGAGTGACTGAAATTTAGGAATGCTGCCTTCGTGTAATCTGGATTTTTTTCCTTCTATATGGCATTTGGTTTCTATTTCTGAGGACCTATTTAAAATTTGGGTGTTAAAATCTGATAACAATAAAATATTACTTCACACCCACTAGTATGGCTCTAATCAAAAAGATGGATAATAAGTATTGGTGAAGATATGGAGAAATTGGAACCCTCATAAATTGCCAGTGGGAATGAAAAATGGTGCAGTCCCTTTGGGAAACAGTTTAGTAGTTCCTCAAAGAGTTAAACATACCTTATGACTCAACAATTCTACTCCTAGGTATATACCCAAGAGAATTGAAAATGTACGTTCACATAAAAACCTGTACATGAATGCTCATAACAGTATTATTCATAATAGCCAAAAAGTAGAAACCACCCAAATGTCCATCAACTAATGAATGGATTAAAAAATATCTTATATCCGTACAATGGGATATTAGCCATAAAAAGGAATGAAGTACTGATACATGCTATAACATGGATAAACCTTGAAAACGTTATGCTAAATGAATTAAGCCATACATAAAAGGCCACATATTGTATGATTCTATTTATAGAAAATTCCATAATAGGCAAATCCAAAGAGATAGAAGGTAGATTAGTGATTGCAGAGGTTGGGTGGAGGAGGGAATGGAGAGTAACTGTTAATGGGTATGGGGTTCTTTTTGGGATGATGGAAATGTTCTCAAATTAGATAATGATTACACAACTTGTGAATATACTAAAAAATCACTGAATTGTACACTTAAATTTAAAAGGGTGAATTTTATGGTATGTGAATTATACTGTATCTTAATAAAAAAATCTGGCAGCATAAAAATGTGTGACTAGTCTTAGAAGGCTTTATGTGGAGGTGTTGTCTGCCACTGCCCATGGAATGGGACTCCTGTCATTGCCCCTCTGTTATTAGGATTGTGCTTTTCCCAATGGTGCCCCTGTGGCCTTTGGAGCCAGAATCCTGACATAGACTGACATGGGTAAGTTCTAACCTGCTGTGCAAAGCATGACATTACATTTTTATTATCACAGTAGAACTCTAGGATCTGTGGCTTATTTGTGTATAATACTCATATATTATTGGGGAGGTTGAAACTTAAAGAAGTTGAGTGGTCTTGAACCTGAGTCTTTATACTATACTTTCTACTATAATTTGTAAACAAATTGTCACATACTTGAGAGGTAGCCAGCCAGGGTCAAAGTTGCAAAATGGGGTTGAAGATGAGAAAGCTAACTCTTGCTAGATTAACTCACTTTTTTGTTTGTGAGGAAGGTCAGCCCTGAGCTAACATCCATGCTAATCCTCCTCTTTTTGCTGAGGAAGACCGGCTCTGAGCTAACATCTATTGCCAATCCTCCTCCTTTTCTTTTCTCCCCCAAAGCCCCGGTAGATAGTTGTATGTCATAGTTGCACATCCTTCTAGTTGCTGTATGTGGGACGCAGCCTCAGCATGGCTAGAGAAGCGGTGCGTCGGTGCGCGCCCGGGATCCGAACCTGGGCCACCAGTAGCGGAGCGCACTCACTTAACCGTTAAGCCACGGGGCCGGCCAATAACTCACCTATTTAAGAATGGATTCTAATTACCTTTTCATTGATGGCACAATAAATATTGACTCAAGATGTCTTTAAAACCAGTAATAGAGTATGTCATAATTTACAAAGTACTCTCAAACACAGTACTTCATGTTAGTTTAAAGCTAAGGAAACTGAGGTCTAGAAGTTAAATAATTGTCCCTAGACCGTAGGAAATTAAAAAGTCAAGCTGGAACTTTAGCCAGGTTGTCTGACTCCGTGTCCACTGTGTTTTCATCGTGGCCTCCCGTTGTTTTGGAGCGTGTGGATCCATTTATGCTTCATTCATTCCACACTTACTTACTGAGTGCCTCCTGTGAGCAAGAACCTGTTCTCGAAGCTGGAGATACTCAGGGAATAAGGTAGATGAGGACCCTAACTCTTATGGTGAAGGCAGTTTTAGAGGGAGGAGACAGCAAGGAGGCCATGAGCCTGATAAGCAAGGTCATTTCAAACGGTGATGTCTTAAGAAGAAAATAAAAAGGTGATGTGATAGAAGTGACTGTGACAGATGGATGGACTTGAGCGCCTCTCTTAAAGGTGACATTTGAGTTGAGACCAGAAGGAACTGAGAAAGCCAGGCAAAGAGCTGGCAGAAGATTTTTGAGGAAGATAAACATCTAGTGTAGTGCATACCCTCAGCATTGCCTATCTTCCTTCTGGGATCAAATTCTGAGACCAGAGTTTAAACCATTATTCTGGTCTTCTTCTGTATAAACATCTGTTATTTTCTACTTTTTGGCTACGTACATGTGTGTGTGTGTATATGTAAACACACACATACTTATACTATATTATATATAGTATAAATAAATAATAAATATATTATAAAAATAAATTTCAAATTAAATGCTTCATTTTCAGTAGAAATATATCATTCTAGATGTGTGATTTTCCTAACAGGCATAAGCCTCATGCAAAATCACTTCAAGAGGTTACTCATTAGGACTATGACCTATGGCTTTGCTTGGCTGACTAAACAGTTGCTGTGATGACCAGAAGAAGAAGGTGGCATCTCCAGTTGTTGGCCCTCCTCAGGACCACCTGTTGGCCATATATTTCACGGGAAGGCATTTTTGAGCCCTACACACACGAGTGCTGTAGAGCAGTGTCTAGTTGATGCTACGTAAATATATCTAAGTTGGCTTAGATGGAATGAACTCTTGGTTCCGGGGAAATGTCATTCCTTTAGACCTCCCAAGCAGAAGGCTTTTGTTTTGTTGGTAGTGAAACGGGCAAACGGTTAGCCATTGATGATTAAGTAACTATGGGGGATCAGAATTGGCCCCCACCCCCACTAACTAACCAAAGGAGTTTGGGATGGGAGGCCTGCCCCTAGAACAGGCCATTACCATAGACATCTCCAGTGTCTTGGGTGGGTCCCTGCTAAGCCCATTCTTAGTTCTGGTTGCCCTTTATAAAATACATTTACATTTGTAAAGAAAATCTCCATTCATAAAGGTATCTTCGGGAAGAAGGGATAGGGGGGCAATGGCCTTACCTAGAAACTTATCAAAATGGAAGATGAGGGCTCAAATCTGCATGATAAACGTACCCATTGTTAACTGTGCTGTTTAGGCAATATTCTTTCTGACTCCCACTAGCTTCCTATAGGTAACATCCCCCTGGAGCCGGGGTCACCATGGTAATGGGTGTTTGAGCTATTTTTGCTCAGGAACTGAACCCCTTGTCCACTTCAGGCCAGATTGAGACCACCAACCCATCAACTTGGGCCCACGCAGACAAGTGTCCAGTAAGCGACCTTTGGCGGCGAGAGGTTGGAACTCCAGCCTCAGGGCATGCTAATGCCGCCATTCTGTGAACATGCCTCCTAGGAAGAGGCATGAAGCCTCACTACGCTTGCGCAGATCATCAATTACCTCATCTCTCCTCACCTCCCATCATTTCAGACCACCTTGCCCCTACCCCGTAGATATCCAAGTCCCTATTTTCGGGGAAGCAGATTTGAGATTCATTCTCCCGTTTCCTCACTTGGCTGCCTTGTGATTAATAAACCCTCTCTCTCTGCAATCTCGTCGTCTCAGTGATTGGCTTTCTGGGTGGTGGGCAAAAATGGACCTGGTGCGGTAAACAGTAGTGCCATGCCTCTCCAAAACAAGAAACAGGCAAATGAAAGGATGGTGGTGATTTGAGGCAAATATCTGTGCGTTTGGGGGTAGGGAGGTGGGGGAAGTGGGGGGGTGTTTGGAGAGGATGGGGTAGGGAGGTTCCATGAAAAAGTTGCTATTGTTTCACTTAAGGGCTGGTCTTGGTAATGATTGTCAAGGTTCCTTGGGACTCTCAATGGAAACAGTAGCCATCTAATCTGCATTTCCTCTTTCTCAAAGCTTCACCTCCCTCCTTGATTTCCGGATACCTGCCCCCTGCATCCCTATTCTGTTTGTTCTCTCTTTGGTTAACTCTTTTTCACAGAGCGCCACTCCCACATTTTCTTCCCCTCTATAAAAAAATACAAGTGGAGGCGAATAGCTCAATTCGTCTCTCTTCCCCACCCTTCCACTCCCTTCCTCCATAAAAGTTTTCTTTCAAGGAGTTCTCAATTCTTTCCCTGAGGGCAAAGCTTGGGTCCCAGACTATGATGGAGTAAACCCTCCACTTTTACCATATTTCCCAGTTTTTATGCATCCTTGCTTATGCTTGTGTGTGTTTCTATAGGGCAGGTGCTTCTTTTGTTTTTGTTTGTGTGGTGGAGGCAAGTCAGGACATGCGCTGGGTGAACTGGGCTGTTCTCAGCGTAGGGAGCAGACCACAGACAGGGTTTGTTTTTCTTTTTCTTTTTTTTTTTTTTTTGCTGTAGCCCTCAGGATATACAGTAGGTGTTGACGTGCACTGCTGGCTACCTCTCATTGTCCCTTTTTTTGTAGTATTGTCTCTCTCTGCCTTTGTTTTCTTCTAGGATGCTCATGGCCCACAGAAAACTTGAAATGCACTGCCTAAAAAATTCCAAATTTTTATTTGGTCCCAGAAAGAGATAACTTGCCTTTTTCTAAATTCAAGTTTTGGAAAACCAACTTTGGGAAATATAGGTAGAGAGTTTTGTGATTTCCACAGATATTTGATCCTTTAAAAGCAGTCAGGGGCCAGCCCCGTGGCTTAGCGGTTAGGTGCGCACGCTCCGCTGCTGGCGGCCAGGGTTCGGATCCCGGGCGTGCACCGACCACCGCTTGTTGGGCCATGCTGAGGCTGCGTCCCACATACAGCAACTAGAAGGATGTGCAACTACGACGTACAACTATCCACTGGGGCTTTGGGGAAAAAATAAATAAATAAAATTATAAAAAAAAAAATAAAGGCAGTCAGTTTTATTGGTGTATCATTACCCTCTTATGGTCACCTCTGCCTAAAGGGCCAGTTTCTAGAGCCACATTCAAAAATCAAAGAGCAGAGCCAGCCCTGATGGCCTAGTGGTTAAAGTTCAGTGTGCTCTGCTTTGGTGGCCCGGGTTCGGTTCCCGGTCACAGAAACACACCACTTGTCCGTCAGTAGCTGTGCTGTGGCAGCGGCTCACGTAGAAGAACTATGTGAAGAGGGTTATTGAGAAACTTGGACACCAACTCCTGCAAGTTGGTTATGGTTGCATGACTCTGAATATACCCAAACTCATTGAACTGTACACTCTAAACAGGTGAATTATATGGTATGTACATTATATCAATAAAGCTGTTACTAAAAAATCAAAAAAGACTTTAATGTTGCCTGACGAACCTGCCCCATTGTCTTAGGAGCTGTCCCCAATTTAGCAGCTGTTTTGCCCTTTCTCCACCCTCCTTGTATCTGAGCATCCGTTCTGCTCCCCTCTCCTGCTGCCTCACAAAGTAAAAGGCCTCAGCTGCTGACAACATCAGCTTCTCACCCTCAAACCTCCAAATCTCCCAATCCCATACAGGCTTCTATGCTATCCTTTCACAATGCTCAGAAATGGTTTTAAATCCTGACTCTGTTTCTTATTGGTTGTGTGACTTTAGACCAGATGCTTAAAAGCTCCCTGAGCCCCAGTTTTATTTTTGATTGATTAATTTTTTTGCTGAGGAAGATTTGCCCAGAGCTAACATCTCTGCCAGTATTCCTCTATTTAGTATATGGGGTGCTGCCATAGCATGGCTGCCGACGAACGGTGTACATCTGCACCCGGGAACCGAACCCAGGCTGCTGAAGTGGAATGCCCCAAACTTAACCACTAGGCCGTGGGGCCAGCCTCCCCCACCTTTTTTTTTTAATTTTAATTTTCACAAACACTTAAATAGCACTTACTATGGACCTGTCATTAAGCTTTACAAGTGCTTTAAGAATATTAACTCATTTAGAAATTTTAACACATTTAATCACCCAGAGAACCCCACGAAGTAGATACTGTTATCCTCTCCGTTTTGTAGATGAAAAAACTGAGGCACAGAGAGGTTAAGTAACTTGCACAAGGTCACACAGCTGGGAAGTAGCAGAACTGAATCCAGCAGTCTGGCTCCAGAGGCCCTACTTCTGAACACTTCACCTCGGTGCTGCCTTTCCTGGCCTGTAAATGGGCCCCTTCTTTGCTTTCTTCATAATCCTTTGATCTTCAATTACTTGAACAACAGCTATATCTTATACCATTTCTGCAATGCTCAGCATGGTACCTGAAACATAGTCTGTAAACAAATGAACTTAATTAAGTCGCTCTTCCCTCTATTCATTTCTTCATTGACCACCTCAGATCCCGCAAGGATTTGGGTGTCCAGTTGAGGTCTGGGTTCTGCCGTAGCTCTGTCTTTTTACTGGTATGATGTCCCAAAGAAGCCACAGGAGAGAGAGTAACAACCTGGCTAGCATCCTCCCTGGGGTCATTGCAAGGATCAGTGAGACAGTATACGTGCAGGTCCTCTGTAAACCGTGCAGCCCCCTATGAATGCAGGGGCTTAATTTAACATGCTGCCTGGCTGTTTGGACTGTACACTTTGAGATGACAGTGGCAGTTGGTAGAGGGTTGGATGAATGGCAGTTTTTCCATGGAAATTCTGATGGGCCCAGGTGGAACGGAGGTAACTGACGTGCTGTGTATTCACTTCTGCAAGGTGGAACTTTCCATTGGGCAGTATTGGTTCCCAGCAATGGTTTCAGGCTCACTGCCATGACCATTGCGTGGTTCACACACTGAGTTGATTCTCCCCAGTGCTATAAACTTAAATTCGCAGTGTGTGCAGGGAACTAGTTAATTCTTCCCTCCGTTCAGTGTAAGCATGCCAGTGACAATATCTGTAGCCAATGTTTGGCTTTTAGACCAAATCTAATTTATAGTTTTGGCAAAATAAGCTGTGCTGCGGGGGAGTACTACTTGTTGGGTAAAGTACATTCTTTTCTCCTCTTTCACGTGTCTCTCCTCCCTTTCCACACTTTGGGCCAAGTATTGCAGAATTGGATGCAATGGTTTGGTTGCTGAATTCCAACAACCAACCTTGGAAAGTATATATTTCTTCTACTACAGGATCGTGGCATGCTTTGTGTGCATGCCCACAACTTGGTTTTTGTTTTTAGAATCTGAAAACTTATTTTGCAATTTTTGTTTAACACTTACTATGACATATGTATATATGTGCGTATACGTGTACACACGTGCACGCACCCTCAAACATGTAAGTCAGTGTTGAATTTCTTCTCTGCTCCCCTCAGTGTTATCATTCAAGTTCATCCTACTTTTTTGTGGGGAGGGCAAGGGAAGAGGACTGGGCTGTCATTATATTCTGAATTCTGATTATCTCTTTAGACCAGTTCTTTGGTTAAGTCTGAATTACTTGTCAGTTCCTTTTTAGTGATTTAGATCAGCATTGATATCAACCAAAAAAGATGATTTCAGACAATACTAACATCTGTCCTTTCCCCTGTCCCCACTCTGGGCACTTCTCCCCCTTCATGGCTGCTCGGGATGCCGGGAGCATCCTGGCAGCATGGGTCCCTTTCACAGCATCAGAAATTGTGCAGAATATGTGGGGGTTGGGGCAGGGTTGGATGAGACCTACAACTTGGAAGCCAGAGTTTCCTGGTTAAAATTGTCAGCTGGGACGCATTACTTACCAGTTCAGAAACCTCAAATGACGGCAGTCCATCTGATTGTTGTTTTCTGGGTTACTGGAATCCTTGAATTAAGGTACTCCTTCTATTTTTACTTCCTTAAATTATCCTAGCATGGACGTGTTTGCTATTTCCAAGTTTTGTTTCAGTAATAGATCATCTACTTATGTAGTGAAACCCAAAGTGGGGTTGTTTCTTGGGTACATCTTCGGATGTCTTCGGAGTGACCTAAGTCTTGGAAGACATTGGTTACTTAAGCAAGAAAGTTGAGTTTGCTTTGGGAACGGAATACCGCCCGCTCTTCTGCTCTCCCTGTTGTTGCTTCTTGTAAGACATTGAAGCCGTGGATTTGTTGCTACATATTAGTAGCTCGTCAGTGATGCGTGGACCAGCTTTTCCCAAATGGTTAAAAGCACAGGCTTATTTTGTCTTCAGCATTACTGTTACTTCAGCTTGGTGCCCTAAAAAACGGCCAGTATAACTGCCCCATTTCACAGATGAGTAAACTGAGGATTTTCAGTAAACTGAGAAAGGCTAAGAAATTTGCTTGAGGTTGCTCAGCTACTTGCTGGCAAAGTCCAGACTAAAATATGGATCTTCTTTCCCACTATCCAAGGCTCTTAGTATCTATCAATTGCTTTTCTACCCAACTCCAGTACCTGAGAGGCCTGTAAACTTTACAAGAAGAGCAGTACACTGAAAATTTTTAACTTTACAGAAAACTAATCAAATATGCACGTACGACCCTGTAAAAAAAACTGTAAAATATTGATGCTGAACTGAAACAATATAAATAGAATCAGGCTAACTAGAAGACTGACTTACAGTAAAACTTTTGTACACACATTGAGACTTTCGAAAGACTGACATTTTAAGATTTATTTGCTATAGAATGTTTTAATAACTGTTTTATTAAGATATAATTCACATACCATGAAATTCATCCCATTTAAAGTGTATGATACAGTGGTTTATGGGGTTGTGCCGCCATCCCCACTATCTAATTTTAGAACATTTTCATCACCCCAAAAAGAAACCCCATACCCATTAGCAATCATTCCCCATTCTCCCTTCCTCCTAGTCCCCGGCAACTACTAATCTACTTTCTGTCTCTATGCATTTACTGATTCTGGACTCCACTTCATATAAATGGAATCATACAATAAAAAAAAAAAAAAAACCAAAAAAAAAACGGCCAGTAGCTTGTCCTTCCTCCTCAAAATCAGTCACTCCATCCCATAAATACAGTGAAAGAGCTTTGTTCGTTCTTAATTGGGCTTCCAGGGTTCTTGTGGCTGGATCTTTTGATGTGTTTGGATTTCATGTGGCTTCTGCTTTGAAGGGCGCAGTGGCCTCAGCGATGGCTTCGTATGCTCACAGCTCTACTCAGGGCAGAAAACCTGACAGTTTTCTTCAAGACCAAGTTTATTCATTTGCTAATTATTTTTAGCTCTGAGGATGTTTGGGATTTAAGTTTCAGGGCAGTTTATTTCCTTCTTCATACTCTGTTATTGTAAGTAAAGGTAACTTATACTGGCTCAGACATAATGTAGAAGCGTGGACTTTTAGACCTGGAGGGAACCAAGAGGTTTTCTAATCCAGTTGTCAGACATTGTGTTTAGATGTCTTTCTTCAAATTAGATTTAACCAGAAGCCTATTAGGATGACTGAGAAAATCAGAGCTGCCAGTAGTAGTGTGTGTGGGTGTCATTTAGGTGGAAATTAACTAAATAAACCTTAATTAAATTGGAGTCAGGAAGGCCTGTAGAGGGAGCTCTCATACCCCATCACACACCATCAATTACATCAAACAGGAAGAGACATCCACAGGAAGTAAAACTACTTTACTACTGAAGGAAGATTGCTCTCCCCACCTGGCAACAGTCCAGCCAATGAGAAAAGCCACAGCTCAGCCAATGAGAAGCTCTTGCTGCCCTGAACGGCTACTTTCCCCCAATGGGCTTTCGTTTAGAGCAGCTCCTCCCTACTCCCTCTTTTTGTCTGTAAAAGCATCTCCTTTCCTTTCTTATCTGAATTTGTCTATGGTTTGCCATAGCATGCACATCCCAAATTGCAATTCTTTTGGCTATTCCCAGATAAACTCATTTTGAGTTAAAATAACAGGCAAATTTGCTTTTAAGTTGACAGTTCTAATCAAAGTCCGTTTATCCACACATGAGGAGCCCGAGAACCAGGAGTAAGTGGTTTAGCCACTGTTCCACAGGGAGGACGTGAAATAAAGTCAGGATAAGAAACCAAGTTCCTTTTGTTAGAAAGCAGATCAGTGGCTGCCAGGGCTGTGGAGAGGGAACTGACACAGGAGAGGGGCACAAGGAAACTTTCTGGGGTGATAGAAATGTTTATATCGTGATTGTGGTGTGGTTACATGACTGTATCTTTTTGTCAAAACTCATCGAAATGTACACTGAAAACTGGCGAATTTTATTATACCTCAAAAAACGTGACCAAAAGAAAATAATAAAGTGGATAAAAAGTTGTAAGGGGTCTCCTAAAACATGGTCAGGACTTTTTTGGGGGTGGAGGGGGATAACATTTTCTCTGCTTTTTAATGCAGTGTAATTATATAACATGACTCTTTCAAAAATATAAAAAGAAAAGAAAAAATCAGATTCACTTAATCCTGATCTAGTATATTTTTCCAGTTAGCAGATTGATCATTACTTTGTGCTCATTGCTGCTGTTAGTCATACCAAGAGTTGGCAAGCTTTTTCTCTAGACAGCCAGATAGTGAATATTTTAGGCCTTGTAGGCCATTCGGTCTCTGTCACAACTACTCAGTTCTGTCATTGTAGCATGAAGGCAGCCAGAGACAATATGTGAATGAGCATGTGGCTGTGTTCCCATAAAACTTTACTTACAAAGCAGACAGTGGACCACATTTGGCCCATGAGTTGCATTTGCCAACCTGTGAGTTACACTTTTGTTCCTTTTGGAGAAACTCAGCAAAAGGGCGTTTTCTATATCCTCACGAGAAGGATGAATGTTAGAGAAAAGTGGGCCTGTGGAGAAGTTTGGAAGAGGCAGGCCCTACAGGGCTTGGAATGCCCTGCTAAGCTCATGGACTTGGATCTGCAAAGGATAGGATGGTTTTGCTCAGATGGAATTATAGAGGATGAATTAAGAGGAAGAAGGGATTGAACATGGCACCAGTTTCTAGATTCTCATAGAATCCTGAGTAAGAGATAAATTCAGCTGTGACAGAAAGATGGGATGGCGGGGACCTGGTGAAGGAATACTCAGCAGATAAAATGAAGAGAACTCAAAGACTTGGAGACTTGAAGTCCTTGGGGACAAAGAATGTGGAGAAGGAGGGGACAACTCCCAGGTTCTGGCCTGGGCAACTCTTTAAGCCTTGGGGTCATTGCCCAAAATAAGGAAAATGAGAGAGAGGCAGACTTGATGAGAAAGATGAGGGGTTCAAGTCTGGATGTGTTGAGTTTTAGATTAAAGAGCAGAATCTGTCAGGCATCATTGTATAGATCTGTAGTCTCCAGATTTCTGATCATGCTTTCCCATAAGTAAATAATTTGTGGACACACATTGACAGTAAGTAGACATTTATCTATAAGTAACATACCATCTACTGGACTTGCACACCTATTATAAAACCTAACATAAGAAATAGACATTTCCAAAAGGTAAGATAAAGATTAAAAAATATTAAAAAATATATATATTTAGAGTGTAATTCTTCATTAGCGTTAGGGGACGTGACACCATATTTCAAGTAGTTCTCATTAGATATGATCCTCATTGGTTAGAAACCTCAGTTCTACCATTTTTGATAGTTAGCATGTGCTTCTTAGTGTGCATTTCATATCGCTTTTCATGTTCCTCCTCGTCCTCCTGAGACCTGTTGGGGAAGACAGTGGATCCGGAGCCAAAGAAGGGAGGCTGCAGTTTCTCCTCTCATAGTGGATATGGGATATTCTGACGGGAGAAAGAGGGTGGGAATGCGAGGAAATTAGGTCCTTCCGTGTTCAGAGGGAGGAACTATGCTTCCATGCCAGGCCTCAGCAGGTGCAAAGGCAGCGGCCCAGCTGGGTGTGTGCCTTTCGTCTCAGGCTGCCCCTGAGAGTTGGCCCTGCCCCAGCGCGACCCCCTCCTAGAGAAGCTGGTTGTAGGTTTTTTTTTTTTTTTTTTTTTGCTGAGGAAGATTCACCCTGAGCTAACATCTGTACCAATTCTCCTATATTTTGTATGTGGGTCACCACCACAGCATGGCTGCTGACGAGTGGTGTAGGTCCATGCCCAGGAACCAAACCCGGGCCGTTGAAGTGGAGCATGCCGAACTTAACCACTAGGCCATGGGGCCAGCCCCTGGTTGTAGTTTTGACTTATTAAGAAAGGTCAGCCAGTCAGGGGCCTGTCTGACCAGGCAAAAAGAATTCCTCAGTCCTTTAAAATTATATAGCCAAATTATATAAATTATATAAATAGCCAAAATATATAAATATAAACTCAGATTCCTATGCTTCAACCAGTTTTATCAGCTAGTTTTATAATTAAGGCCTACAGGTGTCAACAAAATAAGGATGGCCAAAGAAAGTCATTCCAAAGGGATATCATTGGGTGGCTTCTGCATTTTGGCATGCTCTGAAATCAGCTTTGCTCCATTAATCATATGCCCGTATAGAAGCCGAAACTAATTGACCTTCAGTTTGAAACCTGATTTTTTTATTCTTAGCTAGGTGCTGTGTTTGGGAGAAGTTATAATATATTGGATCAGGGGTGTCAGCAAGTTGAGAAGGCTGAAGAGCTTTGATGTCAGGTCTTTACTGTTCAATGTTTTTAGAAGTGTTGGGAATTCTGAGAATATTGTAATTAGGTGTAAGCATGTTTCCTTTTCTCTGGTTCAGATCATCAAGAACTGACCTAAGTCCTTATCGCCTTCATAGTAGAGGTCTGTCCCCAATACAGTGCCTTGCACATGGTGGTTGCTCTGTAAATTTTGCTGAGTTAAATTGCATTTGTGTGATCTGTGATTGATTCTCCTAGTTGAAGAACACAGTATACCCAAATCCTGTTTGCATCATCGGTCACTGGCGGCCCTTAAAAGTTCTGAATGAGGTGCGAGTCTACAAGCTTTAGCTAAACCAATTTCTGAATCAAAATATTTCTTTAAAAAAACCAAACCAAAACAAAACAAAAGCTTCTGATTAAAACATGTTTTAATGATCAAAAGTACTTGATGTGAAATGCTGTAAGAACGACGCTGAGCTCACTGTCTTTGTAGAATTAGAGCTTTTGCTGACTCGAGCCCATGGGCTAAAAGCATAGCTATGTGAGGTCCTTCCAATAGGTCTCACCTGTCAGAACAGAGGATGATCTAGTCAATGATCTGATTTTAGTCGTGTATAGAAAGTAAGAGAATAGCTCTAGATTCCTTTCATTGGGCATTTACTCTAACTTCTTAATCTTCATGCACACAATCCTTTCCACATTTCGGAGAGATTAATTAATAACAACTGATTCTTGGAACAGGGCAACTATCTTGTCAAAGATTAGAGTTTTATTTTGTTTATGATATTTCTCTTAATGTATAAATGACCTCCTTTAATCTTGAAACATTGAAGCTGGTAGCAAATACTTGTAACTGATAGCACAACAGGAGTTCCATTATCTTTAGTTACTTACTTGCATGGAAAAATAAAATCAGGTGACTCGTTCATTGGTGTAACATTAATATTTATGTAAAGTTCTTTGTTTTCATGCGTTCATTTGTTTATTTCACAAATATGATTGTGCACTGGCAATGTTCTAGATTCTGGGAAGTAAGCAATGAATAAAAAGAAGCCTCTACTTCCGTGGTTCTTATAGTCTGATATAAATCTTAAAACATTTTTAGGTGAGATCAATGATTGTTGCAAGTTCCCAAATTTGGGAACACTTTCTGGGAAAAGTAATAACATGGGCTGTTGAGATTTTGTTTTATCTCCAATTTACTCTGTTTCAGAGGGAGCTACCTAAGCATTTGGGAGTTTCTGTGTCTCTAGTAACTTTTTTGTTGTTGTTGTTGAGGAAGATTGGCCCTGAGCTAACATCTGTTGCCAGTCTTCCTCTTTTTGCTTGAGGAAGATTGTTCCTGAGCTAACATCTGTGCCAATCTTCCTCCATTTTGTATGTGGGACGCCGCCACAGCATGGCTTAATGAGCGGTGTGCAGGTCCGCTCCTGGAATCGGAACCTGCGAACCCAGGGCTGCTGTAGCAGAGTGTGCGAATTTAACCACTATGCCACCAGGCGGGCCCCTCTAGCAACTTTTATGCTGAACACTTAGGAAATTGAGGACCTGAATAAATCACATTTTTTAAATTTAACAAAATACATAGAGTATTATGGGCTTCATAGTGTTCTAAGCCCTTTATAAATATCAACAGTTAATTTTCATTACAGATCTATGTACTAGATAGTATTATTATCCCTGTTTTTACAAATGAGGGAACTGAATAACTTGCCCAGGGGCCTAGTTAGCAAGAAGTGGGGCTGGGTTTGGAAACCAGGCTCTTAACCATTGCCCTGCCACTCTCCGATATAAATCATAAAATAGTATTTTTTAAAATCACAAAACATTTCTTTTGTTCCTTTTTGCATTTTGGATTTGTTTGCAAGTTTTGGATTATTTTCAGCCAGATTTAGTGACCATGGAGGAAGTCTGGGCTGTCTCTCACTGTGGCTTCCATTCTGTGGGAGCTCCCTCTCCTTTTCCTGCATGATTCTTTTCACATTGCATTACATGTTTAATTTAATTTGTGTAAATGGCATGAGCTTAATTTATTTTTATTTAATTATGTGTTTCTCTTGGTCCTGCTAGACTTTCTGTAAGTTAGTTGAAGCAAGGAACTAGCAAATAGGTACATTTGACAAATACGTTAAAATGTATTGTTTCTTGCAAATTCTAAAACCAGTTTACTTGAAATTGGGAGTTTTCTCCTCCTTTGTGGACCTGCATAATAGTTTGATTTAGCTGTTTATGAATGTTTAATTGTATTCTAAACAATAGGATAACTGAACAATAGGCCATAACTTATTGGAATAATAAAACTGGGGGCAATACTATTTAAAGCCTAGCATATTCAATATATGTGTCCCTTGAGGGGAAAGTCTAAACCACTATAGATTCTGTTTTTAGCTAGGTAGCAACATGATGTTTCCAGTTGATAATTCTCCTACATCTTGGGGATCTTTTGATTCTTTGAGTTTAGATCATTTTTATTCCTTCAGAATCCTCAAGGAGATTCTGGCCCTTTTTAAGGAAATGTTCTATGTTCTTCAGTTCTCATTCTCTAATCATTTGCAACCTTCGTCCTATCTAGAACCCTCCTCACACCTCCCGTCTCAACCTTCTTCTCTGTGTCCAAAATATTTCCTTAATGCTCCAAACCTACTTTTTTTTTTTCCCCCAAAGCCCCAGTAAATAGCTGTATGTCATAGTTGCACATCCTTCTAGTTGCTGTATGTGGGACGCCGCCTCAGCATGGCCGATGAAGCGGTGCGTCGGTGCGCGCCCGGGATCCGAACCTGGGCCGCCAGCAGCGGAGCTCACGCACCCAACCGCTAAGCCACGGGGCCGGCCCGCTCCAAAGCTACTTTTGAAATCCTGTTTCTTCAGTGAAACTTTCCCCAATTAGTTAAAGAGAAATCTGGCCTCATCTTTGTTTCTACTTTTTATTCAGGGATGAATTTTAATGAACGTCCATTGTGCATGATTTCTTCACTTTAATTTTTTTTTTTTTTTTTTTTTTTGTGAGGAGATCAGCCCTGTGCTAACATCCACCAATCCTCCTCTTTTTTTTTTTTTGGCTGAGGAAGACGGCCCTGGGCTAACATCTGTGCCCATCTTCCTCCACTTTTATATGGGACGCCGCCACAGCATGGCTTGCCAAGCAGTGCGTCAGTGCACGCCCGGGATCCGAACCAGCGAACCCCGGGCCGCCGCAGCGGAGCGCGCACACTTAACCGCTTGCGCCACCGGGCTGGCCCCTCTTCACTTTAATTTTAATAGAATAATTTATTCTGCACTTGAAAACTAATATGAGTCTCTTAGTTTTATGCTTGTATCTTGAGCAATAAACTTGTCGCAGTAAATATGACTTTCAATTCTTTTGGTCATTGGGCCTTGCTTATTTTGTTTAAGAAAGAGTTTGTCACGTGTGGATGAATATGAAATAAAGTGTTATTAGCTTTGTGTTGCTTTGCTAGGGCTGTCATAACAAAGTACCACGGACTGCGTGGCTGAAATGACAGAAATTTATTTTCTTGCAATTCTGGAGGCTCGAAGTCCGGGATCATAGTGTTGGCTGGGTTGGTTTGTTCTGAGGCCTCTCTCCTTGGCTTGTAGGTGGCTCTCTTTTCCCTGTGTCTTCACATGGTCTTCCTTCTGTGTGTGTCTCTTCTTCTTATAAGGACACCAGTCATATTGGATTCAGGCCCACTCATATGACCTCATTTAACTTAATCACCTCTTTAGAGTTGCTGCCTCCAAATACAGTCATGGTCTGAGGTCCTGGGGGTTAGGACTTCAACGTATGAGTCTTGGGGAGACACATTTCAGCCATAACAAGGTTTAAATGTATAGTATAGTTATCCTGAACTTTTATGACGAATTAAAATAAGAATTATTTGTAAAGTTTAAAAGGAGGCAAGAGAAGAGAACATTCTGAAGGAGAGGAGATTGTAGGATATTGGTTGTGATCTGGCTTAGAACTGGCTAAGTGATTTAGGGTCAAATTCACAGTAACTAGTCTTTTGTCTGTACTTTCCCAATATTTTGATTCAGTGAGATCTCAGGAAGTACCTTCTAAGTACCTCAAAGACTCTGTGATTCTATTTTAATAATTGTTTTATAATTAGACCTTGCTGCTGATTTAGGAAGTTGGTTGGAGAGGAATTTTTATAATCCCATGTTTACCAGCATGCAAAAGATCAGGGCTTCTGTCAAACAGACCTTGATTTGGATTCAAGTTCTTTTTTTCTTTATCAAGCTGAAGAAAGTGACTACAGAAATCCTTCTCTTGGCATCTTACCAGCTGTGTGACTGTGGATGGGGTATGCAGCCTCACGAGCCCTAATTTAGTCATCTATAAAATGGGAATAGAGCTGTAAGGAGGCTCTCCTTGGCTCTTGGCCCTTGTCACTGTTGTCTGCCACAGATAGATACTACCCCTCTGCAGATGGCCCTGGATATCGGGGTGCTGAGACCCAGCCCTGCAGCCCAAGTGGCGCCGTGCCCTCAATACCTGCTGACTTCCGTGGCCCGAACTGCTTGCCCAACTCACGTGCTACGGAGGCCACTTGTGGCTCAAGGCCATCAAAATGGAACGGGGCTTATATCAGTGTCCCCAGCCTCACTTGCTATGTGACAGAGCCCTTCTGCTAGACAGACATCACCTCAGGGACCATGGGTTGGTTCCAACTGGTTACCATAAAATTAATTTTTTCTTACCTCCTCTTCCTGTATTTGATAGCCCCAAATGGTTATCAGGATGTTCTTCCTCTTTCTATATCTTATCAAGAGGCAAGTGGTGAAAGTTTGTGGAACAGAGATGTTGTTTAGCCTAGCACATCAGATTTTAAGATCCACGGACTTCAGTATTGCCAAAAGTCAGTGCTGGACTTGTGTCTACTTTTCCTAGTCCAGAATACCCACATAGCAGAGCTTTTGTGACGGGTAAATGATGTGTGTGTGTGTGTGTGTGTGTGTGTGTGTGTGTGTGTGTGTTGGGGGGGCAGGAGACAGCAGCATGCCTTCCACATACTTTGTTCTAGTAAAATTGAGTTTTCATCCTTTGTGTTGGGATTGAATTTATATAAATCTAGTCTTTGAAAACACTAAGGTGGCTTTTTTTATTAGGCATGAATAGATCAATTGATTCAGTGTAAAATTTTACTCCAGTAAAAACCGTTAAAATGAGTTGAACAGAGAATTCTCTATGTAGGAATAAAGATTCCCAAGTTCTATTAGGCTTGCCTATTTTAATCATTGTATCAGAGTATTAAAATACAACACTCTTGGCGGTAGTGTTTGACCTGGAAAATTCCCGTAGGCTAACCCATTTTACTGGTACCACTGCTGATTCCTTTTCCTTTGGATTCTGTATTTATCAGGATTTTTTCAGTTCCGAGGCACAGAAACTCAACACAAACAAGCTTAAGCTAAAAAGGGAATTTATTCCAATTTAAGTGAAAAATTCTAGGGGTAGAAATATCTTTAAACAATGTTAAATCCAGGGGCATGTAGGATATTATCAGGGCATTTCCTCTCTGTCTAGTCAATGGATTTATTTTCAGAAAACTGATCAGAAAAATGACTGCCAATATCCCCAAGATTGTGTACTATGACTTCCAATTGGAAAGGAAGAAAGAGCCTCTGTTTTCCTGTGTCCATATATCAAATATCAAGGAAGATTTTGGTTGATTCTGATTAAGTCACATACTCATTCTTGAACGTATAATTGGCTGGTAGATAGAGTATTGTGGTCAACCACTGTGGCAAAGCATCTTGATTGGCAGGTCCACTGGGAGCACACGGGCTGGGAGAGGGATGGTGTCCCAAAGGAATTGTTGCTTAGCCAACAGTCAAACTTATGTCTGGGACAGATAACTAGCATTTCAAGTCAGCAGGGGTTAGTGTTTATGCTTTTAGTTGAAAGAGAATGGGAAGGTAACCGTCATAAAGCTTTGCTGGATTCATTTGGAAATTTTAAACTGCCCGTTTAAAATCTGTTTGAGATAAGAAGATGAGGACACACTTGAAAGATGTCCATCAGGTGGGATACACGTTGTATAGACAATCAAATAGTGGAGCATAATTGGTGATTCCTGAAGTTGATTTAAAGGTGGGCAATTTTTTGAGTAAAAGAACAAAATAACAATAATGGACTCTTTTGCTTTTTTGGTAGGGTTAGATGATTGCCTTCAGCAGTATGTCCACAAGTTTGAACGGGAGAAGATAAATGGAGAGCAGCTGCTGCAGATTTCCCATCAGGATCTTGAGGAGCTGGGTGTCACACGAATTGGACACCAGGAACTTGTGTTGGAGGCTGTCGACCTTCTCTGTGCACTGGTTAGTTCAGAAAAAGGTGATCTGTACTGTGATGACATTCTTTAGAACCTTATTCTCTTAAATCTTCATTGTTTGCGGTTTATCATTTTCTTAAATGCTCCATTGGAGTGAAGCATGAGGTGAAGATAATATAAGAAGGGAAGAAAGGAAATCATTTTCTAAATTAAGAGTTGGCAGACGACGGCCTGTGAGTTAAATCTGGCCCACTCTCTATTTTTGTAAATAAAGTTTTATTGAGACACAGCCATGCCCATTCGTTTATGTGTTGTCGGTGTCTGCTTTTGTGCTACAATGGTAAAGTTGAGTAGTTGTGATGAGGGACTGTGTGGTCCGCCAAAGCCTAAAATATTTACTATCTTGCCTGTTACAGAAAAAGTCTCTGTTAGTCTTATTTTCTTATCTTCTATAAAGAATAAAAAGATGGAGATAGTCCTGAATGAGAATGTCATCTTCTAAACTGAAATGAGAAATGGGCTGTGATTTTCATGTCTGTTTTTGTTACTATAAAAGTCACTTTTGGGGCCGGCCCTGTGGCTGAGCAGTTAAGTGCGTGCGTTCTACTACTGGCGGCCCAGGTTTGGATCCCTGGCGCGCACTGACGCACCGCTTATCCAGCCACACTGAGGTGGTGTCCCACATACAGCAACTAGAAGGATGTGCAACTATGACATACAACTATCTACTGGGGCTTTGGGGAGAAAAAAGGGGGAAAAAAAATGGAGGAGGATTGGCAATAGATGTTAGCTCAGAGCCAGTCTTCCTCAGCAAAAAGAGGAGGATTAGCACGGATGTTAGCTCAGGGCTGATCTTCCTCACACACACAAAAAAAAGATTAAAAATCACTTTTATGTTTCACAGATATTTATGATATTTAAATAAGTGATGTTTGTGCTTGAAAGAATCAACCTATGAAATGGTGGCTAGATGGGGAATAATGTAAACTTAGTTACATTTCATAGATGACTGAGCTTTGGCTTGAACGTGAGTGAGTTAAATTTTTCCACGTTCTGACTCTTGCATCACACCTGTGGCTGCATGAGTAGCTCTTTTAGGAGTGGGCTAATAACACCTGTAAGGGCATTGTGTTTATAAACTGGTTGGCATAGGGCAGGATCCACGTCTGTCTGTCCTGGTGCCATGCTAAGGATGCAGTTTCCCTAACTGTCAGGATTTGGACAAACTTGGCAGCATTCAGGCTGGCTTAGTAATGCTATGAACCTGAGCCAGGGGTATATACAATTACATCACTGAGAATGGTGGGAAAGAATGTGCTCCCAATTACTTTGCCATTGCTGGTCTGCATTCTGTTGATTATATAACACTTACTGCATTGTGTGTATTCTTCTTCTTAAAATGGACAGAGCCTTGTCTTCTGCTCTGAGATGTGCTGCTCTTGTTTAGGAAAGTAATGGGGAAATTATTTGTGGTTGAAAAATGAGCTGCCACAAGGCAGACGCTGTGGCCAAGTGGTGTGAGCGTTGGTCTGGGAGGCAGGCTTTTTGCATTCTAATCCTGTCTCTGCTACACTCTCCTCACTCTGTGCCCTCCAGGGAAACGGTGGTGTCTGTTTTCCCCATCATTTCCCTAGATGTGGCCATGTACTAACGTGTAAGTGTTTTGCACTGCCCAGAAGGTGTCTAAGAGTCCTATTTATTATTAAAACTGTATGTTTTTCGTACGGTAAAACATGTTTGAGTTTACTTTTATGCTTTCTGGAAGCATCGCTTTTTGGTCTTTTCTGCTATTTTGAATCATCTCTTTCACTTTGTGGTAGGACTTTGAGGACAGGTGAATTCCTGTGAAATGCACAGTATGAGAGGTGAGGAGGAAAGATGGACTAGAGGCCCATGTGCACATGGGTAACACACATAACAGCTGCCTCTCTGTGCTTTTCCCCTTCCGTACCTCTTAGAATATTACACCAAAAGGAACAAAGCTGGACAAATGCCAGAACCTAAAGCTGTGTTTTATCTCCTACGATTTCCTTCTAATTTCCTTTGTAGACAAAGTTTTGACCTCAGACTCATTCTGGACATGTTTTGTGCAGTAGAGTGCTGGTGAACGCATTTGACAGCAGGGTCACGGGAGGATTCTCAAATGGATGTGCCTTGTCTGGGTTGGGGAGGGTTTTAGAGTTGTACTAAAATACCTGTAGTCTCAATATAGTCTCCTTTTAAAATATTCTTATTGTAATGCATCCATTAGTTATACTATCTATTTAATCCATCTGTACCATATAGATCTTCATGTATACAAATTGGTGATAATTTTTTGCCTTGAACAGTCCATCCGCTGGACAGTTAATGTGTATTTGCAGTTGTCTCTGGTGTTATGAAAGACGTTTTTATGTAAACTCAGTTTCGTGGATGTTGATTTTATGATGGACAGGAAACGAACAGAACTAGAAGTAAGGAAAGGGGCAGGAAAAAACAAAAGCACTGGAAAGTTTTGGAAAGAAAAGGGCAGATAGAATGGATAGGAGCCTAAAAGCGGGAACAGCTAGTGAAGATTCCAAAACCAGTGAGCAGACAGACCACAAATAGTTGGTCATGGTTAGAGAGCAGGGAGAGAAACCCCTTTTGTGAACATTGACCTTGGCTGGCTAGAGTGGCATAAGAGAGTGACTTGTATTTTGAGGCAGAACCGGGACCACTTCCCAGGATTGAATTCAGAGTCTGATCCCAACTTTTTCTCCCTCTTTCTGGGGCACAGGGTAACTGGGATAGACTCTAGAGCTCCTCTTTCCCGTAGGATAGCTTTAGCCATGTGTGACTATTTAAATGAAAATGAATTAAAATTCAGTTCCTCAGTTGCACTAGCTACATGTCAAGTGGTCAATAGCTACGTGTGGCTGGTGGCCGCCATATTTGGATAATGCAGATAGAGAATATTTTCATCATTGCAGAAAGTTCTACTGAATAGCATTGGTCTAGAGGGTGTCGAGAGTAGCAAAATATGATTGTAACTTGTAACCCATTTTCTTTGCCAAATCAACCAGATCCTAGTTTCCTGAAGACCAAGGCAGGGACAGGTAGATGTGTTTTTAAGGTTGAAGTAGGCTGCGAAAGTGAACCGAGTTGGAATCAATACACGTGTTAATTGATGTCACCTAAATGTCCACTTAAATGAAACACCTGTGATGTGTCCACCTGCCAGGAGTGCTTCTGCGCACTTGCGTACCCCTGAGATGATTCATCTTCATCATTTACTGTCCATAGCAAACCATTAAAAAATGTTATCCTTTTTTATGGGTAGAAATCATGCAGGAAGAGGAATCTTTGCTAGCAATTTGTATTTGACTTGATTTTGCTTCTAAGCTTATTAAATGCTTTAGGAAACTGTGAAGTGTGTTTCTTAGGCTGTAACTCAATTGACCCAAGTCAATAAGAAAGTTTTGACTGCGTGTCTCTGATACTCCTTAATCACCTATGTTCCACCATGAACAGAGCTAGTAGGAATGGGAAAAGAAGGTAGAGGAGAAGTTAAGATTTGTCCTTAGTTAAAATGTGTATAATCTTAAGGCACCAGAAGAATGAGCATTTGCCTCTTTCCTTTTCTTCTGTCTCGTGTGTCATTTCTCTAGCCAGACCAAGAAATGACTCCGATGGCTAACTTCTAATGAAATGAGATCTCAGTGGAAGGTTTTGAGTATATATATAGATTTTCGGAGACTCATTTCTTTTCTTATTTAGTTTGTATCTTCTTGATACCTTATCTTATATCAATTTCTGAAGGAGACAGATTTTGAGGGAAGAAGGTTAGTGAAAATAATCAAATCTGCTCTGGGAAATTATTCATTTTCTGTCTTTCATTGTGGGGCACTTAATTCAATAATCCTTTCCTGATGATGTTTCTACAGGAGAGGTTCTTTTGAGCTAATATAATCAGTTTCTTGTTCTCTTCTTATTGTGGAATGGGGTGGATGGGGAAGGAATTTTCCTTCCTTACTTTGCTCCTTCCTTCTTTTAAAATTATACTTTATTATAGTACATTTGGCCACTCTTGAGCCTCATGATTTATTTCGGGGGGATAAAAGAAAGAATCAGCAAATTGAATGGAAACGAAAAGAACCAGTTAAGAAGGAGCTATACTCCTCCTTTATTCTAATATTAAAAGTGCTGGGTTTGTGGGGCCGGCCTGGTGGCGTAGCAGTCTAGTGCGCGTGCTCTGCTTCAGCACCTTGGGGTTCGCGGGTTCGGATCCCGGGCGCGCACTGACGCACGGCTTGTCAAGCCATGCTGTGGCGGTGTCCCGTATAAAGTGGAGGAAGATGGGCACGGATGTTAGCTCAGGGCCGATCTTCCTCAGTGAAAAGAGGAGGGTTGGCATCAGATGTTAGCTCAGGGCTAGTCTTCCTCACCAAAAAAAAAAAAAAAGTGGTAGGTTTGTAGACGATTGAAGTTTAAAACTTCTCGCAACACTAAAATGCATTAATCCTCTTTGAGTTCAAGAAGTAAATGTTGTGTAAAGTAATAAAAGTTCCAAGTAATTTATGGTGACATTGACTGTAGAGAGCTGACTTTCCTGCTTTTAGTTCAAAACTCTTCATATAACTTGGCAGGCTGGGTAATTGACTGAATAAGGGGACATTTCTCTTTAATCACAGTCCTTCAAAACAAGCTCTGTCATGTGGCTCTTTATCCATTCAATTTTGAGTCTGATTCTTTAACTTTAAAAAGCCATGATGAAAATCCATCTTTCCATTTTTGTTTCTCTATTGAAGGACAATATCATATTTTAGTCTCTTGAGAAGGAGCGAGAAAAAAATGAATGAAAATAAAGTTTAGATAGAACATTACTATTAATACAGAACACTCATTTTTATTATGAAATTTAGTGTTTTTTAAAGCTTGCAAGAGACAGTTTTCATTTAATAGATCTGGAAAGTTTTTTTTATATTTATACTTACTTTTTAAAAAATTTCTGTCTAAATTTTTTCAAAAATATTTTTTATTTGACTAGGAAGCAACATAAATTTAAACTTCAAATAAAATCTAGTTAAAGTTAGAATTGTTTTCATTAAGATTAAGGTGTTTTGTTGTTATTACTTACCATTTTTCGTCTTGCCAAAAAAAAAAAGTTCTCACAAACTCCCTGGTATATTTATGCTTTATATATCTTGATTTTGGGACATGGCTCATCCTTCCCTGGGACATTAGTGATGGGACTGTAAGAGAGGAGGGGGCTAAGAGACAAGCGAGGTGCCCCTGCTCTCAGAACAGTGAGGTCCTGATGGCTGAAACCAGCTGAAAGACATGTCTAACACTTCAGAGGGGATGGAGTAGGTCGGAATAGAATTTGGGGGAATTAAGCCGCTGGTTAGTTTTGCTAGATCCAGCATCACTGGCCACTCTTCTTTTTACTTTTCTTCTTTCTAGCACTTATCCTGTTCTCTGTCTTATCACTTTGCCCTTCCTTGGCCAGGGAGTGTGGAAGGCGGGATATACAGCCTCGTGATCAAAAGCTTGTGCCCTCGATGCAGATGCCTCGATTAGAATCCCACCCCTACCGCTGATTAGCGGTGTAACTTTGGAGAATTTATTTAAAGTCTCTGTGCCTCATTTTCCTCACTTGTAAAGTAGAGATAATATCGTTCCCACCTTCACACGCTGTGTTTACCTGAGATAAAACTTGTAAACACCTAGTCCGGTTCCTGGCATAGAGTAAGTGTTCCTTCATGTCTGCCATTGCATTCTTCCCAGTTTTTAAATGGTACCACATTCCCGCTTTGGGATGCAATCGACACAGTTTAATATACCCCAGAAATATCTTCGCTTTTTGTTAAAATGATGAAAGACCAACTGAGTTACATGCAATTGAAAACAAAAATTCATCCCTGCGCCCCAGTCATCTCAGATTTATGTGTAGCTTCCTGGGATTTGTTCTTTATCTGAATGGGGGTGTAGGGCAATATTGTCACATGAAATTGATTTTTTTAAAGCACCCAAGTAAGTTGAACATTGTTAAGAAAGAACACAGGTTAGAAGCTCACGAGACGGAAATTACATCAGGTGAATTGATGTTTAGTCAGTGCTGCTCTGTTTCTGTGTAAGCGAGTCCATCTGATGGAAATTCGTCCATTGGATGACTACTTTATCGTCCGCTGTGCTGGGTATATAGTCGTGAGTAATATACTAAGAGCTCTGCTCTTGCAGACCTTGCATCCCAGTGAGGGAGACAGTAGTGAAGAAGGTGGTTCAGAGAGATGACAGATAAGTGACGTGCTAGAGAGTGACCTCAGGAGGTATTTGGCAATGTCTAGAGACATTTTTGGTTGTCATAACTGATATGTAATGACAGAGGCCAGCTAAACATCTGCAGTGTACAGGAATCCTCCCCCACAACCCAAACAAAGAATTCTTGGGCTCTAAATGTCTGTAGGGCCCAGGTTGCGAAACTGTGCTCTAGATGGTCCGAGAAGCCTTGAAGAGGAGGTGACATTTGGGCTAGGAAGCAAGTGGTGAGAAAGAGCTGTCCATGCCAAGATTTGTGGGAGGAGCATTTCAGGAAGAGGAACTAGCAAGAACCAAGTCCCTGAGGCAAGAGTAGGCTGTGGGAGGAACAGAGAGAAGGCTGGTGTGGCCCCAGTGAGTGAGATCAGCACTGTGGGTAAATCCTGTAGGATTTTGTGGCCGTTGTAGGAGTTATTCAAGTTCCTCAGTGAGCTGTTGAGAGTTTGGACATTGCTGATTGTTTTGAAATTTTCCCTTTGATTTTGTTTTCCACAGAATTATGGCCTTGAAACTGATAATATGAAGAACTTGGTTCTGAAACTGCGAGCGTCTTCCCACAACCTACAGAATTACATAAGTAGCCGGCGGAAAAGTCCAGCTTATGATGGAAACACCTCCCACAAGCCCCCCAATGAGTTCCTGACTTCTGTGGTGGAGCTCATAGGCGCTGCGAAGGCCTTGTTAGCTTGGCTGGACCGGTAAGTTGTGGGTGTACTTTACTGTCCTATAAAAGGAGGGTCTGGGATGCACAGAATAGCCTAGGCTTTGTTTCAAGAAAATGAACCATTGCTCCTTTCATATCTTTGCCACTGGACCTCTCCAGCAGTTCTGGGTCAGTGGTGGATTGTACGGTTCCTTTGGAAGTTACTGAAAAGGTGAACAGCAGGAACAAATTAACTTCCTCTTAGAGAAGAGTGGAACTGTGCTCAAGTTGTGTTTTATTGAAGTTAAACATTAACGATTATTCAGTTGGTATGAAGGCTGTTAGTTGACTTCAGAAGGGATGTTAATTCTCTTCGCTCATGTTTTGGTGTTTTTATCTAGCACTTCTCTGTCTCTTTTCTATTCAAATTCCTATTTTGTGTGTTACCTGAGAGAGAACAGTTACACAACGGATAATTTAGACTAGCCTGTTGTGTAGCCATGCTTGTCAGCATAGAGTGTGGGATCTCAGTGGGTTCCCCTCCCCCACCCCCCGTGCTTTTTTTTTCCCTAAAAGAGTTGTTGTTGCTTTCTAGGGCTCCATTTACAGGGATCACTGATTTCTCAGTAACGAAGAACAAAATCATTCAGCTTTGCTTGGATCTGACCACTACAGTCCAGAAGGTCAGTATATCATTGTCGCTTTCTACACTTTTTTCCTCCCTTTTCTCTCTTCTTCAAGGGATTTACATGTAGGTATGAAGTACCCATTCTTTCTCTCTCTCTTCATTTTTTTTTTTTTCCCATCAGAATTGGGGAGAGATAAAAGGCTTTAAGTCAGATGTATTGTTTAGATGGTTTCTGAAAAATGACCAGTAGCCTTTCCATCAAAGATTACCTTCTATTGTTTTAAAATAGTTGAGCTAAGAGTCTTATACTTCTTCCAAAATGTTACAGCACTTAATTTTTTTAATAGAAATCCTGGAGTAACTAAATTTCACTATCATCTTTGTTCTGAATACCTCACTGTATCTGCTTCTTAATTTTCTTTTCAGTTTGACCTCTGGTGGTTAGGTTTACCAGTCAGGGTGTGCTAGGTTATGATGCAGTAACAAATTACCCCCAAACCTCAGCAGTTTGTTCCTTGATTATCTACATCCAAATGGGTCAGCCTGGGGGTCTGCTTTAATTCTCCTCACTTCAGAACAGTTTTGGCAGAACAACCAGTATCTCACATTGCTTGTGCCCATGGCAGAGGTACAGAGAATCTTCGAGATTCTCACACTGACAGATGTACTGGTTTGGAAGTGACACATGTCCATTTCACTCACAGCTCATTGGCCAGACCTAAGAATCTTAGTAAGGGCCAGGAAGATTTATATCAGTCAGTCTGTAACTTAACTGGCTTCTGTGACCTGAGCTTTTAAAAAAATTTCTTATTAGGGGCCGGCCTGGTGGTGTAGTGGTTAAGTTCACACGCTCCACTTTGGCGGCCCGGGGTTCACAGATTTGGATCCCAGATGCAGACCTACACACCACTCATCAAGCCATGCTGTGACAGGCGTCCTACATCCAAAATAGAGGAAGATTGGCACAGATGTTAGCTCAGGGCCAATCTTCCTCAAGCAAAAAGAGGAGGATTGTCAACAGATGTTAGCTCCAGGGCCACTCTTCCTCAGGAAAAAAAAAAATTCTCATTAGACCATTGGCTCTTAAGATCATTTCCTGTCATATTACCTGGCATGTGGCAGAGACTTGTAAAATATTTTTGAATTGATTTGAGGCTATAAAATGTAACAAAGAACTTGTTCTTTTTTCCCATCTAACTTGGTTCTAAAATTCTGTGATTCCACATTTGTTTCCACTGCTGATTTGGCAAAAAGTAAAGAATATCCTTTCCTCGGTCCTGACCATACCATATAATAGACGCAATTCTGAAAAGCTGTGTGCTTTCTGTGTGTTCCTGGAACATGAAGAGTGCAGTTGGCTTTGCACGTGACAGCTGTATGAGGTCCAGACCTGAGCAGCTATTGAACTTAAGGCACATGTGACGTCATTATACGCTTCTGAAGCAGTGTTCTCAGAAAGGAGCTTGGAGCGTCTGAAGTGGCTCTGAGTTTCTGCTCTTTTTTTATGATGTGTAAAATAATTTTGACAAAAAGAGTCTGATACCAATTGTGATACCACCAAGTCCCACCCAGCATTGGTGGTGAAAGGCGTTTATTTCTCTGTTACCTTTAACTTTCTTTTTTACCTCTGCTTCCTGCTTCCCACAATATTCTGCCACCTATTTTGATTTTTAAAAGAATTTGCTTGTGGGGCCGGTCCGGTGGCGCAAGTGGTTAAGTGTGTGCGCTTGGCTGCGGTGGCCCGGGGTTTGCCATTTTGGATCCCGGGCGCGCACTGACGCACCACTTGTCAAGCCATGCTCTGGCGGTGTCCCATATAAAGTAAAGGAAGGTGGGCATGGATGTTAGCCCAGGGCCAGTCTTCCTCAGCAAAAAAAAAAAAAAGAAAAAGAGGAGGATTGGCAGATGTTAGCTCAGGGCCGATCTTGCTCACAAAAAAAAAAAGAATTTACTTGTGATCAATTAAATGACAGTGTAAAAGTTAAACGTTGTAATTAGCAAATGGGAAAGTTTTGCTCATAGGTGCATCTGTGTCTTATTTAGAGGGTCCTAGACTGAGTGGTTCAGGCTGCTCCTGCTGTAGTGTAGGGAGAGGAGGAGAAAGTGATGCAGTCGAAGGCAGAGGTGGTAGTGTTTGTTTTCACAGGATGATGCTGCTTTGCCTGAGCAGTTGATGTTGGCTTTGTAGGTATTTGGACTGTTCTTTCAATAAATATTTATTGAGCGCTTACCATGTGTCTGCTGCCCTTCTAGGCAGTGGGAATACCAGAGTGAATAAACAGATAAAATGAATCCCTGACCTCATGGAACTTACAGTCTCTGGGGGAACGAGAAAATTAAAAGATAAATAAGCAAACTATGCATCAAGTTATATGAAGTTGGAGAAATGTCTAAGGAGAAAGGAGTACGGGAGGGATTGACATACTGGCTAGAGTAGCCCTCATTGAGAAGGTGACATTTGAGTAATCCGACCAGTCTGATTCTGTGCTTGTCTGGACGGAATGGGCTTATTGCATTGTCTCAAGTGGTGTTTTTTCTTGTGGTCGTAGAGGTGTTGATATCAACTGATGGTAAGAAAGTCTCCCCATGGGACGTACAGATTCTGATCCCGTCACATCAGGAGAAGGGTGCCCACCGAGCATCCTCATCACGCTGGCCCCTGCTTGTTGGGGCCTCACGACACCTGGCACGTGATTAATGGTGATTTTTAAATGTGTGTTTAAAAGAATGAAATAATGCTTTTGACAAATAAGCTAATGAGAAGTTGTGTCTTAAGAGAAATTTAACCCAAACTTAAGGGACGCAAGAGGTATTGTTTGTTTTTTTTTTTTTGTGGTTTATTTTTTGTTCTTAGTTTCCCTTTGGTGTTCATTGAGCGTGTGTTTCAGAGATAGACAGCCATAGGTTCAAATCCTACCTCTACCATTAATTAGCTCTGGGACCTGGGACAGGTCACTTAAAACTATGAACTTCAATTTTTCTCATCTGTAAAATGGGAATACTGATATTTACCTCACCAGATGATTTGGTGGGATTTCTACAAGTTAAAGGAAGAAAAAAGGAGGAAAACGTGTAATATGAAGACAAATAGTGACCAAAAACGTTTAAAATATGTGTATATATGTATTTGTAATATACACATACATCCAAAAACCTGTATACAAAGGAATATATAGGTACAGTGGGCAATTTGGAAGAAAAATTGAGTTTATCTTCACAGGGAGAGAAGTGGGGAGGGAACATGGGAGTCAAGCCAAAAAAAACTCTTTTTTTAATATACAAAAAACATGTGTATGACATTTATGTGTTCATGTAAAATTAAAAATAAAGGGACAATATAAACTTTTAAAAGTAATATCTAGCTCAAAAGATTGTTAGGAAGATTAAATGAGATATAACATATGTAAAGCACTATGCCCACCTAAGAAATAGTAGTCTGTAATAGGAAATACAAAAATCTTGCCTTGTATTGGTTTTCTGGAACGAAACTTGATTGTTTAAGGAGAGGAAGTTAACAAATATGTTGCTCTTATATTCTGGTATTTTTGGGTTTATTTAAATTTGAACAGTTTTTAAGGATTAAGACTGGCGATATATAAGTACATATGGGAATATCATTTTATGAACTTAGACTGAAAAAACATCTTTAGCTCTTGATGAACATATGCTTTCTGTAGTAATTGAAGAAGGCAGGTGCTTTGGCAAGTGCTAATATTTACGCGCACACAAATTAGAAATAACAAAGTTGATGAATGAGCTGAATGTCTTTTTCAGTGTCCAGAGTAATGGCACCAGTAAGACCAAATGAGCCGGGAGATTTCACACTCCCTTACGACTAGGTGAAGTACAGTTTTCCTCTAAATTTCTTGGCAGAGGATCTATTGACTCATTGGGAAGAAACCTGTCTTTTCCATTTGTTCCTTTTAACTGGGGACCTGAAGGAATAACAGTTGTGTCTTTCCGTCCAGTGAGAAGGAACGTGTTCTCCACGCATCTTTATTCTTTGTGTCTCTGTCTGTGAAGAGAGACATTTGCTTCTCCTTTTTCTCCTATCCCACATATTGCCATTTCCCCCTCCTCTTTCATGTCACTTTCTCTGTGTGCTTCCCTCTAATGATCCGTCTCCTGATTTGAAGGGTAAATAGTTGCTCCTTTTTTCTTCCCCTGTAAGGAAACCGCACCCTGCTTTTAAGCATGCTTTGGTTACAATCCCACACCAGGTCCACGGATAGATCTTCCATCCAGTTTTCAGGCTAGAATTTCAGGTGAAGGAAACTGAGGTGAGAGGGGATTATGAGCTGTATCTTCAGTCTGTCCTCCTAATGTTGTGGTGAGATGAAAACTGGAATCTCGATGCTGAGAGACGAAATGACAGTGGCAGGTGCTGAGTTCCACTGTGGAGAGAAATGGGGGGAGTAAGCAATGTAAAGTCCAAGAGAACTGAACGGGAAGAAAGATAGCCGTGGAAGCGGAGGAGGAGAAAGCCACGAGGCCGTTTATTGAGCACGGGTTGTGTCTCTGGTGTGAACTACATGCTGGATATGTTATCACATTTGATTTTCAACAGTTCTCTGAGGTAGGTTTTAGCATCCTCGCTTTACGGAGAAGGAAACGGAGCATGGAGAGGTTAAACAGGTTGCCCAAGGCTTCTCAGTTGGTAAGAAGGTAGAATAAGGAGAGCCGCAGAGGGAAGGGGCACCTGTTAGCTGCCCTGGCTGGGTCTCTGCCAGGTAGGCTGGCCTGAGTCTGCTGATCCAGGTGACCAGGGAATGTGGCGAAGCCCAGCCCCACTGTCTGGCTCATGGTGGGGGGGGGGGGTGACTTGGTTCCACTACTTTTTTTTTCCATTCTGTTGCCTTCACGCCAAACATCATGACGTCATGCCTGCAGCTGCTTCCTCCCAGCAGGAATGGGTGTGGAAACCCACATTCACGGTGGCGGAAGGTAGAAAGTGAGCCCTTTCACATGCTGACTTGAACAATTCGAGGAGGAAGGAGAGCTCCCCTCGCCCATTGGCTCCATCACCATAAGGAGCCCATTTTCTTGGTGGCTTCTTAGATCTGTCAAGGAATCAGGGATCAGAAACCATGAGGTCAAACATCCACCTTGAATCTGGGGCCCTGGCTTATGGAGAGGAGCTCTCTGCCTGTGGGTGATTATCTCACGAGGGTGATGGCACTCATATCGTTTTGGGATTTGTAATGAAAAATCATAAACATAAATTATTAGTTTTATTTCTGGCACAAGACCACATGAGTATTCTATTTTGCTAAAGTTGACATTTATTTAATAATGTCAGATCCTTCAGATGGCGTTAATAGGGGATGAGCCATGATGGGAGTCGACGGTATAGTTCCATACACAAGATGGACGAGGAAAAGCATATTTTTGAGCTGTAGTTATCCATATTTTACAGAAGTTGCTCCTTTGGTTTGAATTTATATCAGATTCATGCATGTAAAAATACATTTCTAAATTTCTTTTTTAAAGTGTTTTCTCATTTGGCTTCTCTTTGCCTGGGAGCCAGTGTAGATTTGGGGAGCAGTAGAGTAACTATTTTTTCCCACATTTTTACCGAGCAGGGAAAATTAAAAAAATTTTTTAAGACCCTGCAAAATCTGATTATAAACCCACACGGAGTAGCAATTGGTAGCCATTTCCACCCCTGCCTCCCAGTGTAAAAAATGTAGTAAAAAATGACCTAAAATGACTTTTTGATTGCAATGGAAATCTTTGTCTGACAATCCCAGCAGAGTTGATTAATATCCTTCATGTACATAAAATAATTAGTGTTTTCCTTAGGATGTCCCCTTTTGGGATTATACTTAATGGTGCTGAATAAACTCTGAAGAATCCAGTTGGTCTCCCTTTTCTTCTTCATGCACTCTGCCGTGTGGATTGAAATCCTCCTCTGTTGACAGGTTCTGGAAGGTTAACTGTGAGAGTTTCACAATGGCGGTTTCACTTTGGCTGCTTTTAGACGGGACAATGGTGATTCCTATAAGCAGCTAACTGGTTCATACGGTTCCAAGTCTTTTGTTCTTAAGCTGAGTAAATAAAGCTTTGCGTTCCAGCCCTTTATTTAATGTCATCAGTAGCATACCTCAAGACCACTTTTTTGGCAGTGTGTTAATGAATGTTTTGTTGAACCTTTTTCCTCTATTAAGGCCTGAAATATCTGATTTAATCTCAGTGGTGCTTAAAATAAACTTTTGTGGCTAAGTTTACTCAAGCTCTTATTTGAAAGCTGTTCTTATAGGCAGGCCCAGAGCTAAAGAGTCCTGGCCTGTTGGCCCAGTGCTGGCTGAGCCCGGGGTCACGTTTGGGAGCCATTGTCAGGTTTCTTGGACTTTGACTTCTGACTTACTACTCTCTGCACAGTCTGGACAGTAGGTGGATTTCAGTTCAATGATTTTTGTAGGTTTTCTGATGGATTAAATAACCTGTCAAATGGGTTCCTTGGATGATAAGCTCCTTAGGTCAGGATTGAGCAGAGCCTTAGGAGTCATTGATTGTCAGCTCCGTCCCCACTCTGCCCTCTTTCTCCAGTCCAAGGCTCTCCTCCTGACCATCCAGGACTACTCAGGCTCTAGGGTGGGGGGCATGTCAGGGACCATCTTGGGGTCCAGGAAACATCTAGAGAGCTAAGCCGACAGTTTTTGAAAATTCTTAGCTCTTAAAGTTTTCATTTTCTTCTTTCCTTCCTTAGGATTGCCTTGTAGCAGAAATGGAGGATAAAGTTTTAACCGTAGTAAGTACACATTCTAAAAGTTATTGTAAAATTCCTTTGCCCAAAACAGTGGGAATCACATTAATTAAAGTCAATGCAGTGTGGTTAATTATTTCAGGATGTACTTTGAAATATTGCCTTTTGGGGAAGGAGTCTATTAATTTAGGTAGAAAGAGAAAAATAAAAGTTATTTAACAATAAGACCAATTACCGTGAAAATTCCTGTGCTTAAATTGGGTATATTGGGGTCTCTCTTTTGCTGGGGTGTTTTTTTCCTCTGAACATTTCACCAGGGTACGATTATACTTAAATTGTTAGCTGGCCTATTAATCAGGGTTAAACTGATCTGCAAATTTCACTTTAGGACCATTTTGATTAAAAAAAAAATTCTTGGCAAAAATCTTAGGATGGAGGGGGGATGTACTGTGACTGTTTAAAGAGCATTTTGTAACTATTCATCATCGCTTCCTCCTTTTGACATAAGCCAGCCTGTGCTCCTTTGATAAGGCCTTCCTCCTACTGATGTTGAGGAATTTAGCAGTGAAACTGCTATAAATATATTTTCCATAAATAGAGAGGCTAAACAAATTAGAGGAATGTAAGAAGCGTCACTTCTTGGATTGTCCCCCCTTGGAAAAAAAAAACGCTCTTTGGAATTTCCTGATTTCTTTGGTTGTTTAATTTTGAAAGGTTAGATGAATCTGATTGGGAGAGGTAACCACTGTGAAAATGGAGGCCACTTAAGGGGAATCCTCACGTCTCTAAAATTTTACCTGGTCAGTGTTTGGTTCAGGGAATATGAGCCATCACTAAAAAGATCTTAGACCTAAATGTAAAATGCAAAACTATAAAACTCCTAGAAGATAACAGGAGAAAATCTAGGTGACCTTGGCTTTGGCGATGAGTTTTTAGGTATAGCGATAAAAGCATGATCCATGAAAGAAAAGTTGATAAGATAGACTTCATTAAAATTAAAAACTCGGCTCCATGAAATGCACTGTTAAGAGAATGAAAAGACAAGTCACAGACTGGGAGAAACTATTTTCAAAACACATATCAGATAAAGGACTTGTATCGAAAATATACAAAGAACTCTTAAAACTCAATAATGAGAAAACAAACAAACCAATTAAAAAGCAGACAAAAGATCTGAACAGATACCTCACCAAAAAAGATACACAGCTGGCAAATAAGTATATGGAAAGATATTCAACATCATGTTTTATTAGGGAATTGCGAGTTAAAACAAGGAGATACCACTGCACACCTATTAGAATAACATGATAACAAAATCCAAAACATGATAACACCAAATGCTGGTCAGGATGCGGAGCAATAGAAACTCTCACTCATTGCTCATGGGAATGCAAAATGGTACAGCCACTTTGGAAGACACAAAACTAAACATACTAACACTAAATATACTCTTACCCTACGATTCAGCAAATCCAGATGAATTAAAAACTTATATCCATAAAAACCTGCACAGAATGTTATAGCAGCTTTATTTATAATTGCCAAAATTGGGAAGCAACCAAGATGTCCTTTAGTAGTGACTGGATAAACAAATTGTTATGTCCAGGCCATGGAATCTTATTCAGCAATAAAAAGAAATGAACTATCAGGCCATGAAAAGAGGAACCTTAAATGTATATTACTAAGCGAAAGAAGCCAATCTGAAAAGGCTACATACTGTATGATTCCAACTATTTAACATTCTGGAAAAGGCAAAACCATGGAGACAGTAAAAAGATCAGTGATTGCCAAGAGTTCATAGTCAGGGAATGGGACAGGGGGAGAGATGGATAGATGTAGCACAGGGGACTTTTAGGTGGTGAAACTATTCAGTGTGATACTATAAAAGTGGATACATGACATTATACATTTGTCAAAACCCATAGAACTGTACACCACAAAGAGTGAGTCCTAACAAACTACTGACTTTTGTTAATAATAATGTATCAACATTGGTTCATCAATTGTAGCAAATGTAGTGCAAGGTGTTAACAGTATCATGTTATTATTAACCATGTTATAATAATATAACTGTGTTGGAAACTGTTGAGGTGGGGGAGGAAGTATATAGGAACTCTGCACTTTTGGCTCAGTTTTTCTGCAAAACTAAAACTGCTTTAAAAAATAAAATCTATTTAAAAACATGGTGCAGGTAAAAAATATTTTTTTGACCTTGTCAATATTTGGTATGCAGAGAATGTGAGTGATCGCTGAAAAACCGTACAAATGGCTGGAGATAGATGATTGTCCTTAACTACCCAAAGGGGGTTTCTGCCCAGCCTGTGCTCTTCAGTGGTCGTAAATGAGTTAATATAAAAGCGGCATTTTTAAACAGAGCTGTGATCCTGACACCATTTCCTCGGATTGCAAATGCGGAGTCCAAATGCCATGCGTTCATTGAGCGGTATTATCAAAACGATTGCCGCCAGAGCTAAAGATTATAGGTGAAGTGCATTTCTTTAAAAATCAGCTTGAGATAAACTTGGTTAATGATTGAACCTTTCCTGACTATTTGCCTCTCCAACTCTAGGTCAAGGTCTTAAATGGCATCTGTGACAAAACAATGCGATCTACTACGGATCCTGTTATGAGCCAATGCGCGTGTCTGGAGGAGGTTCACTTACCCAACATTAAACCTGGGGAGGGCCTGGTAAGAATTCTGCCAACATTTGTTTTATTTTCAAATAACGACACATTGTCATTTTTTAAAGTTTTTTTTTTTTTTTTTTTTTAGTAATTCCTTATTGCTTTCCCTGTCATTCTGAAAAGGAGAATGAAATTAGACTGTCTTCCATCATGTAGTTAGGAATTTGCCATCTTGAACTGTTGATATGTTCTGTGTTTTCAAAGTATAAAAATAAACACAATTTTAAAACTGTATGCACATATCTTGAAGGAATTGTCTTAACAGTTTTATTTTTAGAACTTAGCAATGCAAGGAGATAGAAAACATTTACAAAGGAGAGATGGTCTCAGGGTATGAAACAACATCAGCTCTGAAAGTCTCTATTAGCACTTCGGACGAGTGTGAGAAGAGGCTGGATGAAAGAAATGATTCTTAAACTTCAGAAATATTTCATCAGTAATGTATGTGATCTATAATAACAGGCCCTGAGAATATGTACGGGTAGATATCCAGCTACCTAGATCACTACCTAGATCCCTAGCTCTCCCAGTACCTAGCATGCATACGGTGTCATTAGTGTGCTGAAATTTAAGTGAAGAAACCCTGAGGCCCATGGATGAGCTTAGAGGCTTTGAGTCAGAGGCTGGACTTAAATCCCAGCTCTCAAGTGACAACCTCTTTGCATATCAGTTTCTTGGTCTGTCAAAAGTTAATCATGATAATACCTGCTTCACAGAGTTGTTGAAAGTATTAAATTAGATGATGAATGCTGAGTGTCGGATGCTGGATGCATAGTACATATGCAGTAATTGGTGGCTGCAGCTACTGTTGCTGGTATAGATGATGATGAGGACGAGGAGGAGTGCCCAGGGTGTAGGTAGGGGTGTGGAGATATCAAGTCATTCTGTTTTCTCAGATAGGAAAACAAAAATAGACCAAATATCGACAAACCCACATTCTTAGTAGCTGGGTTTCTAAGTAAGAAATATGCATAGTGAGACTGCTCAGGCTTCAAAGTAAATGATGGATTATAATAGATTAGACAAGGAAGACTTCCTGGAAGTGAGTTTACAGTCAAGTATTGAAGTGGAGAAATGCCCCCAGTGGGCAGAAATGGAGTTGTCATTTCCGATGGTAAAGTCGCACAAGCCAATGCTCTGGAAAGAGGAGTATTGTATGTAGAGATTTCTCTGCGAATGAAACTAATAGGCAAGCACAGGAATGGGGAGAACCTTGAAGGTGTTGGTATTTGATGAGTTTCTCATTATAGAATGGGGTCGGTGCTGAGCAGGGCAAGGTCAGGATCCAAATGATTTCTAAGGAGGCTCTGTGTTATTGCCACGTAGATACCAGGGTGACCAACTCCTTTACCCAATCTACTTTTTGCTCTCATTCCCCATCTTATAAAAGTTTAATAAAAATTTTTTATGCTTGGTGTGTCAAACTGCAGAAGTGTTTCCTCGATGATACGGCATTCACCGCTGAGTTTAGCTCTCAGGCTTTTTAGGAAGGAGCGTATTTATCTTTATGATTCCCTTAAAATTGAGGGATGCTGTTTCTAATTTACTTCCTGTGTCGTTACTTCACTGTCTTCGCTCATACGTGCTGGTCTGGGTTGTTAGTGGCTTGACTACGTCACCCTGCAGTGACTGCTGATACCAAATTTAACTGAATGTATTGTGTCACTAGACAGAGAGATGCTCAGGAGTGAACAGTCCTTGTTTGAAATGCCTCATTCATTCAGCAGGTCTGACAAGATGCCTTCTGAGTCCCTAGAGTGATGGCAAAATTCTGTGTGCCTGGTGTGCAAATTATAATATCAAAGAGATCTCATTTCTGATTTCTTTCACTAGTATTTCGACTTGTTTAGTTCCCCTTCACCGCTCTTTGGATCTTGTTTCACAATGTTTCAGGAGGCTTAAAAATGACTATTGTTCTGAAGGGACTGCCTTTAATGTCTTGTAAGTTTAAATCTCACTTGTGGCTGTATTTCTAAATGTTGGAGTAATGAGTTAATATATTTGTGGCTTACTCTAGGGCATGTACATCAAATCGACCTACGATGGATTGCACGTAATTACTGGAACCACAGAAAATGTAAGTGTGGATCTGTTAAATGTGAAAGCTATTGTATATTTAAGCAAATTTGACAGAGTCCCTATACTTTTGATTTAAATGTGTGCGTGCCGTTTTATTATCTGTAATAAGAGCGTGAGTGCCTGTTTTGTTTATTTCTGTTGCTAGCATGCTGCTTATCACCAGCTGTTATCAATTTATTATTTAAATTGTCCTTTATTGCTCTTGTTCACACACCTTGCCCAGTTTTTACGCCCACCCTTGTGTTAATTATTCCTTTTGCATCCTGGAAGTGTTAACCCATAAATACAAAAACAATGATCTCTTTGTTGTTGAGAATCACTCTTAGAAGAACTGGAATGGTAGCCATATGTGTAAAATACAATTTTTTTGTTTGTTTGTTTAATGGAATTTGTATGTGTCACCAAAGCAACTATTTTGGGATTTTTGCATGACGCAGAGTCTTTTTATAGAATTGTATTTCATAATATTTGGCACGATACTGAAATTTAGTTGTTTTCCCCCTAATCCTTTGAACAGAAAAATCTGGGCTTTTTCTACTGTAAGAGACTTTGTACACTCTTATCTTCCTTTTGGAAATTTTGCTACTTGGAAGATTTTTCTTTAGCCCCTCAAAATGTTTTGAATTTGTAAAAAGTAAACCAGTTGAATACTTTCTTTTTGCAACCTACAATATGGGTAGCTCTTGAATGACACTGGTATGAAGCTAAAAATGTTTACATAGCTTCCTGGATCTGTGTAAAAGAAGCATGTATATGTGGTATTAATCTACTATTTAATCAACTAAGACAAGAGGAAATAATTCCTAAAAATAGAGGACATTTGGTAACTACTTTTCTAATCTAGCAGAAATATGTGTCGAACTTTGAGCTTCAGCTGTTAGGTCTTTTGATAAAATAAAATGGCATGATTGTTGATGAGGGTTTGTGACACACTTGATTTTTGTAGTAAGAAAAAAATGGCATTGCATAAGGCAGTCAATGAATTATAAGTAAGTTGTTTGGTTCTGGCAGATGAACGAGTGGAAGATGGTAGTGTCTTTATGCATTCTCTGTTGAGCTACAGAAAATACACTGCGAACCACTAGGAATTTTTATACACATCATTAGTAGGCAATAACAGCACAGGAAGTTCTGCTTTTAGGCTGGAGATGGTGCAAAAGAAAAAAACGCATAACGCATTACACGGCTCATCCCTTATCCTTGTCAGAGACTTCTTTTGTTTCAGCTGAGCCGTGTCAAGAACATACTTGTGTCCCAGTCAGCACATTGTTTCGCGGTTGGATGGGTTCAGAAGGATGGTAAATGTCATTTCAGCTTTTAAAGAGTTGAAGTTTTGCATCTAGCAATTTGGTGATTGCATTGTTTAACAACCAGACCCTCTGTGGTTCCAGCCTCTCTCTGTGGTCTTCTTGAAGCAATTTCAATCTTGGATAAGCGTGTAGAACGCTGTAATATTACTACCAGAAGGCACACAGATTTCTCTTCTTGGAACCCTCCCCCCTTTTGTTTTAAGGATGAGGTTGAATGAAGGACTAAACAAGCTGTTTTTGAATCAAATGAAATGAAATTTCCTATATTTTCTATTGTATAGGAAAATACAATGGTAAATTTCCTAGAATTTCTAGACTCATAAGACTGGGTGAGAGCTTCAGGGTTTACCTGGATATAGTCAATCCCAGTGCTCCCATACAGGACTGTACATAAGTCATCCCAGAGGGAGTTGGTTTCCATTTTGTTAAAGATCAAAAAAGGGAAAACTTGTCTTATTCCATCTGGTAATCCATTTGAAAATGTCATTCATTCTTTCAGTCATTCAACTTGTGTTCACTGAGTAACTGGAGTAGGCTAAACATTTGCTATGTCTGATACATGAGGATGGGAAGTTGGGTAAGAACCCACGTCTCAAGGGCTTAATCTGGATATTTTACACTTAAACATCAGTAGGAAGTGCCAGCTCCAGGACAGCTTTCCAGCTCTCACTTGAGGTTGTTATGACTTTGGAGTCATAATGTTTTAATGGAAGCCTGGTACGGTGGGTGGTAGTGGATGGAAATCACACATTACATTCCCAAGGGAATTGTCTCCAGATTCCTCTGTCTTGGACTTGAAGCTGAAGCAGTGCCAACAGGCCATCTCGGGTCTCCGGTCCATTTTTTTTTTTTGAGGTTACCTGAGAAGCCACGATCATTCCAGGGTCAGACTAACAGTATCCGGTGATTCTCTATCTGACTTCTTTTTTGATGTTGTTAGAGATCTTGAAAGGAATTTTGACAGGATCCCATCCATACTCCTATTCCCCACCCCCAAGATGAGGGGGAATTAAATTAGCCTCTGAAGAATGGAGGCATTCTTCTTCAGGTCATCACCCTTCTGCAGAAAGCCAGAACAAGCGTCGTTTTTCAGGAGTCCGGCTCATGGTGAAGATAGGCAAGATCTACTGCCCTAGGGAGAGTTTTGGTATCAAGCTCTCTCTATACATATTCTGCCAATCTCAACTCTTAATCACTAATAGGACATTTGAGAAATGAATGCATGAGGATCCTTAGGAAGGGAAGTCAATTCGGGTCATTGAGGCTTGTTTTTTAAGATAGCACATCTATAAACAGGGACTTCCTGGCCTCGGGGCCATCTTTTATAGAGCGAATCTTACCTTAAGTGACTCCCTAGCCCAGGAAGATTAACTGGACTCCACTGATTATGCTCAGACTTACTGAAGTTGGTCAAGCAGTAACCCAAGCAGATGCATGGGTTAAGCATCTGATGCCAGGGCAAAAAGGAGCATTGATACATTCATTTTTCTTTTAAGTGCCTCAAGAGGAAGAGATTTGAGATAGGCCATCTCCCTGTGGTACCCACGAAGCTATTCTCTGAGGAGAGGCACTGCTGGTTGCTAGGGCGACAGGTTAAATGTTTTTAAAAATAACTGTCACAGTAACCTATGCTTTGCTTTGGACCTAGATAAATCACAGGGAATGTTTCTACAGTTTAATGTCGTTTCTCATTTCTTGCTGAACCTCTCACAACAGTTGAGGGAGAAAATTCAGCAGGTGTGTCTTGGGTTTTATAGCTGCCTCTTCACCGTGTTCAAAGGTGCTGTATTTTTAAGGATAGTTGTAAATTGTTTCAAGATTCAGGTAGTTACATAAGTTATCAAATAAAATACTCTGACCTAGATAACATTTGATTATAACTTGAAATCAAGGTTTCTTCTTTCCTTCTCTTTTGCTCATATGAGATATCTTAAACATAAAGAGTTCTAGTTTGATTAAATGAACAAGAATACTATGGGCAAAACATCTGATAAATAGATTACATCTATATATCTCTATACACACATGTGGATATATGTGTATATCTATTTGCAAATATGTAGCAAAGCATTATTTAGGGGAAAAAAAGTCTGGACTTTTAATCATACTGAAAACACATTCATTTTGAATTCAACCTGAAAGTGAAAAAAATTTAAATTCATTTTCCCTAAAGAAAGACATTTTCTATTGTCACCATCTTTCTATTTTAATAGCATTGTGATAACATGTAGAAGACAAGGTTGAGTAAAAATAAGATTTAGTTTTAATAATTACCTAAAAGAAAATGGGATGACAGAGTTACAGTGATGATCTTTGCATGTTAAACAGTTGGTCAGCTTTTACAAGGTTAATTTGGATAGGGATATATGTAAGGTATTTTTTAGGTGAACCAATGGCTTTCATCAGCTCGTCATGTCAACAGTGTGTCCCATTCTTCCTGATGGATTAGATGAACCCAACTGTTCTGACAGATTATCCATTGTAACAGACCACTAATAAAATAGATAACACAAGTATTCTCGTGCCAGATTGTACAGAGTATGTCATTTCAGGGAACTCAAGTACACTGTGTAATATTTCTGGAGAAAGTTATATTTCCATTGCTCGTTGTCTACGGAAGAAGAAGGAAGAAGAAATAGAAGCAGAAAGAAATGGAAGGTTTAAAAAATAAGACAGATCTCTCTGTTTGTTTCTAATAGTCTCCTGCAGACAGATCTCAGAAGATTCATGCTGGTGATGAAGTCATTCAGGTGAATCAGCAAACTGTGGTGAGTTTGTTCATTGAAACTGAAGACTTAATATTCCCTTCTAGAACCTGTAACTAAATCCAAAGCCATTTTGCTTGCATTTTTAAAATTTGCAATTTATATCTAGTTTTCCATAATTTGAAGTAGTGCTAAGATGCACATATTTGTATCTGCCTATTTGTACGTACCTGTTTGCTCGCAACTGATTTTCTTGAGATAAAGTCATAGGTTTGACTTTTCAGTATCCATGAGTCTCCTCTCCTCTCCTCATTTTCTGTCTTTGAAGGTGGGATGGCAGCTAAAAAATCTGGTGAAAAAATTGAGAGAGAATCCTACAGGAGTCGTGTTACTGCTTAAGAAGCGTCCCACGGGTACTTTCAACTTTACTCCTGCTCCCCTGAAAAACTTACGGTGGAAGCCGCCTCTTGTGCAGGTATCTCCTATTGGTTGCAAACCTTCACGTGGCCTCAGCAAGTGAATGGTGTCAACTATCTGATTTATCTCCAAAAAGAAAGATTAAAATTTGAAGATGATTGATTTCAGGAGTTTGTGTATGCACAATTATCCGATAATCCTACTTATATGACAATATACATTCTGGATTTGCTCTGAACAGTATGTTAGCCACTAGCTGTATGTGAATATTTAAATAATTAAAATTAAACGTTCAGTTCTTCGGTTTCACTGGCCACGTGTGGCTAGTGGCTGTCATGATCATTGCAGCAGATTCATTCTGGTCTTTCTTCTCTCTCAATTGAAACGCACACTTAGATAAATGTGTACAGTTTGAACACTCACCTTAGAGCGACCACATGGGGTTGAGTCCTTAGCAGAGGTTTGCCACGGCAGGGGTAGGGACTGTGGGAATAATCCACCCAGTGGAGAGCTGTATCCCCCCATTGTTTAGAATTGGCAGTCTTGGGTGAAAATACAAAGCAGACCGACTTTTAGTGAATTTTACTATTTAAATTCTCTCGAACATACACTCCTTTATTGCTTACGCCTGGGTGGACCATGCTCCCTGGCCAACCCCCTCGTTATGCTGCCGGTCCTTAGTGTTTATTTCTTAAACTATGAATGAAAAGCAATAACATTTTAATGCCCTTTTATAAAACTGAGATTGCAATTTATATGTAACTGTGATTTTATTGTACATCCTCAAATAGAAGGAACGGTAGTAGTCTCCAGGTATCCGTTTGGATACTTCGTGATACAAAGAACTATGCCTGCACGTGTACCTTAATGGAGGAGGGTAAATAAGGGTTAAAAGTAAATAATAGGTTGTGGAGAGTAGAGCAAGGGGGGGGCATTTAATTAAAATCACTTCTTAAATAATAACCGAGCATATCCATCACCCCCTAGCTGCTTCTGTTTGCGTCACTCCGTATAAGGTGTACCGTCTTTAAATTTTTTTGGCATTCTCAGAATGTGTTACTTAACATCGTAGAGATCGTAATTCATCATCAATAGTTGATGGAGCGCCTGCCGCGTGCTGGCTCTGCTAGCTGCTTGGTGCACGGGATACATGTTGGGTTCTGAAGAAGGGGAGATAGGTATGGACCGGGTAGGTGAAGGCCCCTCTTCTTGAGGAGGTGGGAGCCCTTTGGAGTCTGGAAGGCTGGGTGGGATTTGGCAGATGGGAGGCCATATCACGGAGGAGATGAATGCTCTTCTTTAGACACACACCCACACACCGTCGATATGCTGCCATCAGCGAAAGATGGTGTCTTAGGCAAGATTTCCTAAGCAGAATCTGTGACAGAGGTTCTTGTGCAAGTGGTTTTTGAGGGCGTGTGCTTTAGGTAAAACTTGTAAGGGAGGGAGGGAGGGAGGCAGAATTAGGAGAGGAAGCCAGCAAGGTGCTGTCGCAGGTAAAGCCTAGCCTTGGCCTGTTATACAGGTGTAACCACACAGGGATGGGCTCCAGTACTCGGGAGAGGCAGCTGTCAGCTGAGGGCCATTCTCTGGAGAAGGGGGCAGCTGTGAGCTTTCAGCAACCGACACTTATGGCAGCTGGGTTTGCTAGCTGGCAGAGGGGCCCTGGGTAGGCACTACAGCCCACCGTAGGAATGAGTAGATCAGATTCCCTGGGCAGAGGGCTGGACAGAAAGCTGGGCTGGACAGAAAGCTGGGCTGGTGGGCTGAGATGGCACAGAGTGCCAGACTAAGGAGCATAGACTTCATGCTACAGGTAACATGTTGGTAGTTGTTTTTCACATTAATATCTGCATTAGTTTGCTAGGGCTGCCATACCAAAGTTCCACAGACTGTGTGGCTAAAACAAGTTTATTTTCTCAGTCTGGAGGCTAGAAGTCTGAGATCAAGGTGTTAGCAGGTTTGGCTTCTTCTGAGGCCTCTCTCCTTGGCTTATAGACAGCTGCCTTTTCCCAGTGTCTCCACATGGTCTTCCTCTGTGTGTCTGTGTCGTAATCTCCTCTTCGTATAGGGACATCAGTCATATTGGATGAGGGCCCATCCTAATAACCTCCTTTTAACTTAATTACATCTTTAGAGACTCTATCTCCAAATACAGTCACATTCTGAGGTCCTGGGGGTTAGGACTTGAATATATGAATTTTGAGGGGGACACATTTCAGCCCATGACACTATCTAAACACAACAAACACCAGGTGGGAGCTGTTGCATGTCTAGATGACGGTTCATCTGGTTCTGGGCAAGGCTGGTGACGGGCGATTCCAGTGAAAGACTAATGCATGAGGCCAGTTGGAAGAAGCATCGAAAAGACTCACAAAGCAGCACGGCATAGTGGTTAGGAGGGGGCTCCAGAGTTGAACCCCTTGAGTTCAAATCCCAGCTCTGCTGCTTATTAGCTATGGAACCTTAGACAAGGTATTTAATCTTTCTACACCTCACTCCTAATTATCAGTGTTGACTATTAGAAAGTCTTTGGGGTAAGGGATGAGGAAGGCAGGCAAGGCAGGTGTGAAATGTGACCATGAACATGGTTGTGATATCAGTGACAGAAATTAGAAAGTCAGGAGAGAGCCATCTGGAAGGCAGAGATGACAAATCTTTTGAGCATCACTGAGTTTGAAGTGATAGAGGAAAACTTAAGTGGATGTGTTCAGAAGGTAAGTGAAAATTATTTTTAAGAATAGGCTAGAGTTAGTCCTTTGACCTCTGGAAATTCACTTAGGAAGGGACACACGTTCCCCCTCTCTGATTTTGTCTACCTTCCTGCCAAGTTCCACCAACTGCAGTTTGGGGGAAGAGGTGATGGTGAAAGATGAGACATTGAACTTTGCTTCTGACCCAGGGAGAGAACCTCCATCAAAATGCAGAGGCTGTGTTATAGCTTAGCTACCAAGTGTTCTCGCGATGCATCAGGATATTTTCAGAATATAAACTCCTGTCGACCAGTACTCTGCAGACTTTCTCAGCCCCCAGCCTAGGCGTTGCTGTGTGTCTCATTCTTCAGGGTCCCTTATGCCTGGGCACCCCCCTCTCCTGGGAAGGAGCCTCTTTAATTCTTGTCACCTTCATTAGTTTTGTCCTGTCACAGGACAAAGATGAAAAGGGGTTCATCGTTCTGTTTTTGGGCCACAATCCTGGTAAATGAGGGTTATTAATGCCGAAGTAGTCATCACTGTTGTTTTTGGAGAGTGCCTGTTCTGTGGAAATGCTCCAGTCTGCTTTTGCTTCTGCTTGTTGAGGGCCTGGATCCTGGCCTGTGTTTCAGACACTGTCCAAGATTGACAGATTGAGATATTAATCAATTACGTATTGAGTAGAGTCGACAGATTCTATGTTAGTGGCCAACGTCCGGGATATGGGGATTATGTTACAGGAGACTGAAAACGAAGCCCCTGTCTCTTTGTGCCTTGGGGTCTCCCCTGAAAACGGGGCTGTCACTCTGGCTATCCCAGTCTTTCTGGTCCTTAGATCTGGTTCACAGTCTCACTTCGGGGAGACTTCGGGGTCTTCCATCACCGTCCGGGCTAGATAGGATTTGAGATGCCTTTTTATGTCCATCCAGGCCCAGCACCGTCTCGTGCCGTGCCTCCCACTGGCCTTCATCAGACATCTCCATGTGTCAGCTCTGAGATTTCCTTGCTGTTCCTGTACCAACCAGAAAATGCTGATCATTGTTAGACTGTAAAAGAGATAAGATTGAAGTTCTTACACAAGATTTTAAAAAACAGGTCCTTTGAGACGAATAACAATTAAAATGAAGCTGTGTGGATTTTAAATTTTTAAAATCAACTTGTAGGTCTGTGTATATGTCTATAATACTAAATTAAACAGCATAAGGTTGTACACTTACTTTGTGACAAGCAGTATGCTAAGCCGGTAACGTGTATTATGTCACTTAATTCTCTCAGCTGCCCTGTGTGGGTACTTTTCTTGTTCCCATTTATTCCCATTTTATAGATGAGGCACAGAGAAGTTGAGTGATTTACCTAGAGATATGCAGCTAATAAAAGTTATAGCCAGGATTGCACCCAGACAGAGTCCTGAGCCTACACTCCTAGTCAATGGCAGCCTTGTTAGTGATTTGTATGAACTAACTCACTTAATCCTTGCTGTACCCCTATGTGAGAGGTACTGTCGGTGTGGCTGTTTTTCAGAGGAGAAAACTGAGGCGCGGGTGTTTAAGTGATTTGCTCAGAGCTGGAATTCTAAGCCAGGCTGCTGGCTCTCGAACTTCTGCTCCTCACTGTGCATCTAGTATTTCAAAACTCCCGGTGAATTCTGTGTCTCAAAGAAGAATGCAAGTTGAGTGTTGCTAATAGCTGTAACCACATGAATGACCTCCACCTCTGTTTACACAGGGGCTGGTGTTGGTTTTGGGGAGAGGGAGACGTGTACCAAGAGTAATCTCTGATTTAACCTCTGCTCTTTTGCGTGTTTCAGACCTCGCCTCCCCCCACGACAACCCAGTCCCCTGAAAGCACTATGGATACCTCACTGAAGAAGGAGAAACCAGCCATCCTGGATCTGTATATTCCTCCTCCGCCAGCCGTTCCCTACTCCCCCCGGTATGTCAGTGTCGTTTCTGTGGTGTGCATTTCTTCTGCGTGTGGAGATTCTAAGTGGTGGTGTGAAGACCACGAGGATCTTGAGAGGAAAAGTGCTGAACTCCAGTGTGACAGGGCTGAGTCTTGAAATTTCTGTTAAGAAGTGTGATCCTGGGGGTGGGGGTTTGGGGGCATGGATGAGGGGGTCGAAAGGTACAAACTTCCAGTTGTAAGTCTTCGGGATGTAATGTACAGTATGGTGATTTTTGTTAACAATACTGTATTGTATATTTTAAAAGTTGCTAAGAATGTAGATCTTAAATGTTCTCATCACAAGGAAGAAAGAATTTGTAACTATCTGTGGTGATGGATGTTAACTAAACTTACTGTGGTGATCATTTCTCAGTACAGTCATCCCTCAGTATCTGTGGGGGATTGGTTCCGGGAACCCCCTCCATACCAAAATCCACAGACACTGAGGTCCCTTATATAAAATGGCGCACATAGTACAATGGATGTAGAGGGCTGACCGAACATACATAAATCATTATGAAACTAATACAATGTTATGTTAATTATATCTCAATAAAACTAGGGCAGGGACTGGCCCCATGGTGTAGTGGTTGAGTTTGGTTCGCTCTGCTTCGGCAGCCTGGGTTCATGGGTTTGGACCTACTCCACTCTCAGCCATGCTGTGGCGGTGACCCACATACAAAAGAGAGGAAGACTGGCAACAGATGTTAGCTCAGGGTGAATCTTCCTCACCAAAAAAAAAACAAAAACAAAACAGGAGGGGTCGGGAACTGTGATCCTTTAGGAGAAAGTGTAGGGACAGATTCAGGTTTTATGGGTCCTGAAGCTATACAGTTTGGCAGGAAGCAGGCTCTTTACAAAAGTATGTGCTCTGGGAACACATTGTTTTGGCTCTTCCCAGGGCCTCAGAAAGGGCTGTTTGGGGGTCCCTGAAGCTGAAGTTTCATTAACTATGTGGTAAATTCATCTCTGGGGAGGAAGATAATAAATATTTCTGTGAGGTTAATTAAAGTTACAGCTTTATTTTGCTGAAAGAGATGTGTTCTTCGTAGGACTTAGAAAAAACCACGCCAATGTAGGTGTGGACACTGTATGTGCACGTGCATGTATGCTTATATGTGTGTGTGTCTATTATAAATTCTTAAAAATTGTTGCTTTCTTAATGGCTCTCTTAAATGTAATATGGTACAATGAGGATGGTCATACTACATGCTATATAGGGGATGATTTAGGTATGAAATAAAGGCTTATTTATATCATCTTACATATTTACATATGCTGGTAAAACTAGAGAATCTGGCTCATTTATTCAACATACTTACTGAGCTTCTGGCCTGAGTTACCATCTTACATAAAACGGATGTGGTTCGTGCCCCCAGAGAACTGCCAATTTCTTAGTCAACTATTCAAGAATAAACTGAGAAATACGTAATTATGTTATAACATTTCATAAGACAAAGTTCGAGCTGAACTTAACAGTGGTTTTACTTTGGAGTTGTTTTTGTTTTAAGCTGAGCTGTTTGCTTCTGTTGTGTTTCTTTCCTGGGCACAAAGGTGAAGTAAAGTCATTTTCCTCTTCCTTGAGTCTTGGTTTGCCCGGAACTTATTACAGCCTGTAGAGCAGTTACCTTAGGTGATCAGAGGCATTCTGGTTGGTAGACAAGCCTCTTCTCTGTATTCACAGACCAGAGTCATGTGGCCACGGGATGGTGTGTCTAAAGCTGCAGGGAGTCGTTGCCTCTAAAACATAAAGAACATGAGTTTCACTGATGACCAGTGTGTGGATTATTCTATCAGACATTGTAGGGAGGACCCTCCCAACCTCACAAACCCTGATTATTCTCGTGTGGGTCTCAGTGAGGGGTCACAGGAGCAGTGGTAAGTGGAAGGGTCTGTACATAGCGAGGGAGAAGAGGAACTGGGGCTTTTAATCTCCTTGGGGGAGACACATGTGCACCCACACACATACACACCCACCATTAATGAAGGCTATTTTCTTTTTTTTATTGAGGTAACATTGGTTTATTACATATCAGTTTCAAGTGTACATCATTATATTTTGATTTCTGTGTAGACCACATCATGTTCACCACCTAAAGACCAATTACCACCCATCACCACACACATGTGCGCTTTTCCCCCTTTCGCCCTCCCTCCTCCCCCCTTCCCCTCTGGTAACCACCAGTCTAATCTCTATGAATATTTTCTGAGGAACAAAAATGCAAATGGTTACAGAGAAAGAGCTGTGAGTCATGAAAGCTTTGTGAATGGGAAAGTTATATGCCAGACTTAAAATATAGGAGCTAGATTCATGGGGGGAAGGGGTATGCAGACAACAGGCTTCCAGGAAATACCAAGAGGCAGGGGTGATTTTTAGATTGTTTTTGGACTCAGTTGATTCTGTAGTTTTTGCAGTGATTATCTAATGGAATTTACTAAATGCAAAAAATTTAACCAACCAGTAACTTGGACTCAACTAAAATTAATTTTAAGTTTTATTGTGAATGGACATTTAGGTAGAATTAAGTTGGAATCAGTGATCCAACTTTGGCTGGTTTCTGTACCTAGTTCAGAACATAGATACTCTCCATTGAGTACTATAAAGGCCCATTTGTATATTTCGACATAACTTTCAAATCTAACAACTCCGTTATACATCAGGTGTCTTCTTGGCTAGATCTTTGTGAAGACACTACTCTTGGCTTGAGAAAAATGGTTTGATAGAACCTACCTTAACTTGTGATTCCTGTAGTAAATAGGAGATTCAATTATAGGATAGATGTACAGGGAAAACAGAGCTATCTTTTCAAAGGTATATTTGTACCATTTAAACATAGATAAAAAATTTCATTTTCTCTTATTTAATAGGATCGTGGTATCTACTCTTATGTAATAGGATCTCGATGTATTTGAGGGGCAACTGGGATTGAAAACATCATGCTTTTTCCTCCAGTGGAAAAGGAGGATTTAAATTTTCTTATGTGTGCAGGAGGCAGTATGTCTCTACTTCTTCAGTATGAGAAGATCTTCAAGAGCAACTTAGTTATTGTCCATTATCTTCCAGGGATGAGAACGGAAGTTTTGTTTATGGAGGATTCAGTAAGTGTAAACAACCAATGCCTGGGCCTAAGGGTTCAGAGTCCCCCAATTCCTTCTTGGACCAGGAAAGCCGAAGACGGAGATTTACCATTGCTGACTCGGATCAGTTGCCTGGGTATTCGTTGGAAACCAACGTTCTGCCCACAAAAATGAGAGAGAAAACACCATCTTATGGTACGTTTCCGAGCGTTTGTTTTGTTCCGCGATTGGCTTTTTCTTCTCTTCCCACCCCCTTCCTTATTTGGAACTGTTGGATGAATTTGGCAGACTTTAAGGGTAATCTGAGGAAAACATAAACCTCAATGAAATTCTAAGTATGAGACCTTTCTTCATCTCTCTGAAGCAAAGCCTTGTTGAGTCATTACTCTGCCTGGCATCAAAGCCCAGCGGGGTGAGATCATGTTACAGTTTTAACTTTCCGTGCCTGGGTTTGAGCTTGGAGTTGCTTTGCTCTGTACACCCGCCGACTCAAGTTCACCATGCCTCTGTCCTAATTGCTTGCTATGGAAATGCGATGCTTTAAAATACTTCTCCAATTTTAAAATATGTTATTGCTTATACTTAAATGAGTGTGTTCTTGGAGGTGGTGGTGGGGTCTAAATTATAAATAACGGGAAAGATTCTCTCAAGTCCTGAGACTCTGTCAACTTGTCACTTTCCTTCCATCCCTCTGAAGGCAAGCCCCGGCCGTTGTCCATGCCTGCCGATGGGGGCTGGATGGGGATTGTAGACCCTTTTGCCAGACCTCGAGGTCATGGGAGGAAAGGTAAGTTTCTATTAAGCAAACAGCACCAAATTTATAGGGAGTCAGAAGACCCAGGCTTTACTTGCAGCCCTATTCCTAAATGTGTTGTAATAACTGGATAGAGGACTTCGCCTTTCTGAGTCCCATCTTCTCGTCTATAAAATCAGGAGTGCTGAATATCTCTCAGGTCCTACCTCTTTCTAGAATGGCAGAATTATATAGTCCTAGCTGGTGGTCGTAAATCTCCTAATCAGTATTGTGTGCTTTAAAAAGGCTGTAGACACTGATGGTCCAATTTCTGAACAAGCAGGGATACATTATTCGTTAAACAATCTCATCCTAAATTTTCTATATTATTATTGGAGTCTGTCTGATTTTTGATGAACAGACATGGGTTTTTTTTTTTTCTCCCAAATCCTTCCTGTGTTTGAGAGTAATTATTGTTGGAAAAGAAATTTAATTCACCCTGTAATTAAAGTTAGTGGTTATTACCCTAGTCTTGAGGGAAAGGTTTATAAATATTCTTATTTTTTGCCAGGTTACATTTGATTATCAACTCTGGCAGGACAGTATAAGATTGCTTTTGCAGTGCCGAAACAAATAACAGGTGAAAAGTTAGAGTATAGTAGACCTTAGATAGTACAAGGAAGAAGAAATAAATTCTGGAGGCCCAACTTCAAAGCAATCAACCCCTGACATCTCCCTGGGACTGGGTAAACTTTGTCATCCAAGTACCCTTACCACTTGGATTATGCTAATAGGAAAAAGAAAGAAGACACCTGTCTAAGGTCCGAGATACCCTTAGTTGACGTGTGAAAATGTGTGGAGCAGTCAGCAGGTGGCAGGGCTGTCCTTTGTTTAGATTTAGAAACATCAATATCTTCATTGCCATTCCCTTAGCCTTTTAAGCCTACATGTAGCCTTTTATTTCCTTTCTGTCTTGAGAGATGGGGGTGGGGTGTGTGAAATTGAGAACTTGGAAAAATACTGGACCCCCCACATCACTGTCCACGTTTTTCTTGTATGGTCATTTTAGAATGAAAGATCTCTGCACAATGGGCCCTTAAAAAAAAAATAACAGCTTTATTCAGGTATCACTCACATACCATAAACCTCACCCTTTAAAGTGTACAGTTTAGTGGTTTTTGGTATATGCATAGAGTTGTGCATCCATCACCACTATCTAATTCCAGAACATTTTATCACATCACAAAGAAACCCTAGACCCATTAGCTGTCAGTCCTCATTCCTTCCTCCTTCGGCCCCTGCAACCACTAATCTTTCTGTCTCTATGGATTTGCCTATTCTGGACATTTCATATAGATACACTTATACGATATGTGGCTTTTTGACAATGAGCACTTTTTAAAAGTAACTCCCCCCCCTTTTGATTACAAAAGCAAAACAAGTACATTGAAAAACATCTATAACATATGAGAAAATAAAACTCAACTCTAATCTGCTTTCCTAACCTAGAAATAATCACTCTGAATTTTTGTGTACCTTCCAGTTTGCTATAGTTACATATTATATAGTTGGAAAAAATGTGAAAAATGGAAGAAATAGATGTTCAGTAATACTATGTAAGGTGACTGTTATCTGGAATATGTGGGTGTGTTTTTTTTTTTTAAATAGCTGCATTAGTCATCCATCTTACAACTATAGCATCTATTTATTCAGTCATCGACGTATTTCTGCTTTCTAACACCCAGTGGGGTGGGCCTGGCTGTCAGCGAGGCCTTGTAGCCCATCTCAGGGAGGAGGGCAGGGTGTGGTGCCCCCTTTCAGAGGGCATCAGAGGTCTGAGCAGGCTGCAGGCCTGCTGAACAAAACCGCGCAGTGGATGGGTTATTTTAATGGACTTGTGGGCTTTGTCTGAAAACAGGTGAGGACGCCCTTTGCCGGTATTTCAGCAATGAACGGATCCCTCCGACCATCGAAGAAAGCTCCTCTCCTCCCTACCGTTTCTCAAGACCCACAACGGAGAGGCAGCTGGTCCGAGGCGCAGACTACATCCGAGGGAGCAGGTGCTACATCAATTCAGATCTCCATAGCAGCGCCACGATTCCATTCCAGGAGGAAGGGACCAAAAAGAAATCCGTCTCCTCGGCAGCCAAGTCCTCGTCTACGGAACCGTCCCTGCTGGTCAGCTGGTTTACTCGCCTGAAACTGTTGACTCACTGAGCCCCAGCCTTCCCGGATCCCTCGCTGGCTCTGCTACCAAGTGCCTTTCTTCTCCAGCTGACAACCTGTTCTGATTTCATCCACAGTATTATGTAGCGACCTTATACAATTTCATTCTTTTTCAAGTTGCATACTGCCCTTCTTGGAATTTTGAAGTTTGGGTGGGAACAAATCCAGAGGATCTTAGATGCTGGTTTGTGGAGGCAAAAGGAGAGAAATGGATAGAGTCTGCTTCTCTTGCTTTCTTAGAGTCAGAACACCGAGACACACTCTGTAAACTGGAGCCTCGCCAGGAATGTTTTGGTCATTAGAAGGAACTGGGGCATTGTTTGTTTTGGGGGTGGGACTAAAATTGGTGGTCATTGTGGCACAGATGTGTCGGTTTGTGGTCCAACTTCTTCACCTGAAAAGCTAGTGGAGAAAACATTTTTGTTTTGATTTTTCAAGCTGTATACCGTATTTGTAAGTGTAGCAGCTTTGACTTTGAAGTAACATGGGGCAAGTGTCTGATTTTCTTTCAAAGCAAAGGTTTAAATATAGACCTGTTACACTTGGTTCATCCCCTTTGCATAACAGTCTCAGTATAGGTCAGTTAACACAGAAACACAGGAACACATTTAGATAGGGCCTATTATACACCAAGAAGTTTATGGTTATTTGTGAGGGGTGTCTTTGTTATTGTTATATATTATTATCTTTAAGGGGAAAGAAAGATTTGTAAGATTTGCTGACAGCCAAAGTGTCATTCAGAAAAATGAAGCAACAATACTTAGGTTTATGAGAGAGACATCAGTTTGCATTTTGATCTGTTCAGTGTCTGTCTTCCAGAGAAGAACGGACAGTTCTTCAAAATTTTACACATTTTGCTAATTAGAAATATCTTGGCAAGTCTCACGGTCACTAATTTTCAACTAGCATCAGGTATTTTGGAAAAGTGTGTCAGGATATTAACTCCTGTTTAAACTGAATGTATGATATTTTGTTAGAATGGAAAAGTACTATCTTGTTAATTTAAGTGTTTTAAATATAGTTGTATATTTTTCTTACTCCTAGTCACGTGTAATTGAAATATTTCTGTTTTGCGTCACCCACGAAGCTAACGAAATGCGCATTCAAGGTGTTTTCAGATTCACAAGTGACCACCGTGGCTGTTGCCACCAGGGATGCTATTAAGAAACAAAATAAACCCTCCCAAACATTTTGGGAGTTTATGAATTAGAAATAGGGGCATTGAGGAAGCACATGGAAAGTAAAATTACATTCAGGGAATTTTCTGAGGTATATTCCTAGGCAGCGCTGGTGTCCCCTACTCAAAAATATTCTCCCCCACACCCCTGGAATTGTTTACTTTGCCGAACTGACTTGAAATTCAACGAATTGGAGGTCCCTGGAGCTAGTACACATCTTCTGTTTAAAATGCCTGTGGTTGGGTTAAGGGAACCAGCAGCCCTCACATATTAGTGTGACAGAATTCAGTCAGGCTGTTTTCCTGTCAGCCTCTAAGGAACTGCAGCGAAGATATGGGTGTTTCATGGGGGATGGAGGAGTTTGGCAAATGGGTAGAAGAGGGTTGGAATGTGTGATTCATTGAGTGCTTAACACAATGTAAGGGCAGAATGTGGGGGCGGGGAGGGCTGGTAATAGGGCCCTGGCGACTGGGAGGGGGCTATGGGAAAGGAGGAGCACCAGCCGGGCCCATTTTACTGTTAGTGTGAGCTGGCTTTATGCCCAGAAAATGGGGTGGCAACACTTCCTCTCACTCCTTGGGTTTAGGGGAGGACTCTTAATGCTGTAGTTCAGCTGAGTAATGAGTTAAACAGCTTTGGAGGTCTTAGCTGGAGGTTAGCCCCTTTTCTGTGGAGAAAATGCCACTTGTGATCAAAGGACCATCCTCAAAATGAATTTTCAGAAGCCAGTCTTAACTTTAGGCAGTGCCTAATTTAAATTACTGTACCCACTGGGTGTTTTTCAGACTCTGTTCCGTGAAACCCTAGGGGAAGGCCAGAGAAGTTTCTGAGTCCTCTGTCTTTAGTTAGCCTCCACAGCTTCATTTTTATTTTTACTGAGGGTTTTCTCCTGAATTGTGTTTGAGAGATAGATTGCTGCTAAAAAAAGTTGGTATCTATCTCTACTGTTGAGATATATAAACAATAGTTTCATACTAATTTCTTAGAAATTAATGGAAACTGCTTGTCTCAATAGTAATCCAGGTTTAATGGTGGACATGTGTTAACATATGAAGATGCAGAATGACACTTTTTGACATGATGCTTGAAAACAGTGATTTTTTTTAACCCTACCAAACCCAACTCAACACTCACCCCTTTTTATAAAAAATATTTTATAACATCACTACAATTATCAAATGAAAGTCATGGATGATAAAACCTACCTTCATATGTAAAAGCATCACCCCCATTTATTGTTGCAAAATGAAATTTATAGGTAATATAACTGAACTCTATACACATACATCAATTTAATGTCCTAAGTGAAATATAAATAAATATAAATATTTCATAATGAAATAATTTTTTAATATGTAAATACTCTAGCATGATTATATTACAAGATATAATGAAATAATGAAAGAAGGCACATGCTTGTATCTATATATAAAATCACCACGCACATGGCAGCTACGAATGCAGACCAGTGCAGGCCTGCTATGTTGGCAACTCAAGACCAGGAACAGAATTGATGTCGGCAATATGATTTTCTAAAATGTGGCCAGTTCTTGATAAAGTTTTACACAAAACAGAGGTCTGTAATAGCTACACACATAAAGTGCCTCCCGGGTGCCTGGCACTGTAGTCACCTAACAACTTTATGAGATGGGCACCACTGTTAGTCCCATTTCACGTACGAGGGAGTTATCCAAGGGTATGCATCTGAGAACGGCAGGGCTGGGATTCAAATCGAAGCAATCTAGCTCTAGCATCCTTGCTCGTAATCACTTTGCTGTACAGGCTTCCCTCAATTTATAGAATACTCTAACTGCATACCTGAAAAAGCCAATGTATATTAAAACTGGGCTAAAAATTCCCCGTGTGTTTATACATAAAATAAAAGTATAGACTCAGATAATTCTAAACTGAGTTTCCATCTTCCTGAATATTTGGTGGGGCAATTGAAAGTTGTGCTGATGGGGGATGGTTCCTAGCAGTGAGGAGCTTAATCCCTAGGGTTTGTGTAGCATCCAAGCTCCACCTGTTAAATACGCCCTCCCCATCATTGGCACCTCAGAAGCCCTCACATTTCCAAAACTGCCTCTAGGGGGCAGTACCATCCCTCTGTTCTCTGAGAACAAGGGATCTAAAAGAAATCCTGTTTCATCATTGAGTAGTGTTTCAGTCTTCATGTTATATATTTGTCCTTGTCTGTCTCTGCTTCTCTCTCCTCAGTTCTCTCCTCACCAAACCTGAAGTTTTAGAATCTGTTTTGTGGGGGTTGTTTTTGTTTTTTCCCCTTGAAGACCAAGCAGTTGTTGGCTCCTCTGGCCCAAAGACCAGGAATAGTCTCAAGTTTCAGTTTGTTGACCCTCAGAAAACCCTAAGAGGTATTTACACATAACTTTTCATCCCCTAAAGAGCTCGAGTAAGTAAATCTCTCCGTTTGACATTTGAATATTACCAGCAAAGAATAAACATTCTGTTGCTTTTTTTCCACCACAGGCATCAATAGGATGGCCATTTCAGCCTCATTTCGATGTTTCCATGTATCTGTGATTGGTCTTTGCAGACGATTGGTTTGCATTTTACTCCTACCCTTGTGAATAGAATCACTGCATCATTTCCTTTGCGATGAGCCTACTGCAAGCTACTTCCTTGAAGGTTATCTGTAAGGTAGACGTCTTGAAAAATAATAAACTACTTTTGGTATGGCCACTTTTTGACTTGGCCCATGACATTTGATTTCATTTATTTTTGGAGTTACTCTGCTTGTGTATTTTTTTATACATTCATGCTAATCCCGTGGAAGATGAGTATTTAAAAATATGTTGATTAAAACCTGGCTTAAAGATTACACAAAAGCTGACCCTTCTGATGTTTCTTCAAATATGTGGAAGACCTTGCATGATGGATCAAGCCTTGCAAGACCATAGTACATGTTTGATGACACCTAAAGGGACTTAAAAAATAGATTTTATGGGACCAACCCTGTGGCGTAGTGGTTAAGTTTGGAGTGCTCTGCTTCAGCAGCCAAGGTTCTTGGGTTCGTATCCTGGGCACAGACCTACACCACTCGTCAAGCCATGCTGAGGCCAGTGTCCCGCATACGGGATAGAGGAAGATTGGCACAGATGTTGGCTCAGGGTTAATCTTCCTCAAGAAAAGAGGAAGATTGGCAACAGATGTTAGCTCAGAGCGAATCTTCCTCACCAAAAAAAAAAAAAAAAAAAAGATTTTATGACCTGTAGGATATAGGATTAGAAAAAATAGGGGCCGGCCCGGTGGCACAAGTGGTTAAGTGCACATGCTCCGCTGTGGTGGCCTGGGGTTCGCCGGTTCGGATCCCAGGTGCGCACCAATGCACCGCTTGTCAAGCCATGCTGTGGCAGCGTCCCATATAAGGTAGAGGAAGATGGGCATGGATGTTAGCCCAGGGCCAGTCTTCCTCAGCAAAAAGAGGAGGATTGGCAGATGTTAGCTCAGGTCCAATCTTCCTCACAAAAAACAAAAAAGAAGAACATTAATCTTATTGTAAAATTTAACTTATAATTTTCTGGAAATTTCTCAACTGCTAAGTTTTACCTTAGGGGCTTTATTTTGGGCCAGAATTATTGCTAGAAGTGTGCTGGTTTGACAAAGTTTTGACAAACATGAGGTTTAACATAAGTAAAAGTAAGAGATTACATCAAATTCAGATTTGCTAGAGGACCATGTTTTTCTCTAGTTTTAGGGATATGAAGTCTGTCCCAAACCCTGTGTGTGTGTGTGTGTGTGTGTGTGTGTGTGTGTAGAAGAGAATTTTTTCCTACAACAAAAGCCTTTCTACAATAATGACCTACTGATTTGGAAAGAAGAGAGATAAGATTTTGTCCATAATCAACAAAATAATGTCACTCAGTAAGGAGGCTGTCACACACAGCCTTTCAGAACCTTTGGGGCACCTACTCCTCTCCCCCTACATGGAAATGCATGTGGTATTGGGTTATTAAGGACAAGATTGTGGTTGCAACCTGATCATCCCTCGGCATGTTCTAGAATTCTATGGAACATTTATGAAGCTTATCTTCTGAGCCGATCAACTGTTCATGTGTTGCCAATTTACAGTGGACCTTAGAGATTTGAAACATCTGAGGCTGCAACTGAAGAAGGTAGGTTTTAATCCTACATTCTCTCTGGATCCCACCAACCCCCTCTGGATTCACTGTTCCGAGGAAGACAGTTCATAATCTGAACATTCACGTCATGCTTGCAGCCAGATATTACATACGCTCTGCTTTACCAAGCTTCTTGTTTCTTTGAAAAGTTTGGAAACTGAAGTTATAGAGAAAATTAAGAAATAATCTTCAAAGGTATTTAAAAAAAGAGGGGATACATCACTCCTGAAATCCAGGGATCCAAGGATAGGGATATTCTCATCATTTTCTCTCCCCTTGCTTGGAGTATCGTAAGCACTCAAATGTTTGTGAAGGAATGACTAAAAGGAGAGAAAACATCGGGAAAAAAACCCTTTTTCCCTTGTACTTCCACTGACTAGACCCATTAAAAGAGATTTAACATTTAACTTTATTGTTAGGGTCATGAGACTGGGTTTTGAGATACTCCTTCACCGTTTTGACATATCTTGGTCTGAACATTTTGATTATTTTAAAGAAACATGAAAGAGCTTTAAAAATGAAGTTTAATAGAAAGTAATTTGTCTCTGAAGTAAGAAATTGTCCTTTGAATTTTGTGGTGTTGGGTTCTGTTTTCTTACTCATATATACTCGTCTGTCATTCCAACTGAGGCTGTGCCAGGATAAGAGGGGAGAGATTTCAGGAATTAGTACTAATTTAGAAGTCTTTGACTTTTGGAAGTTGTATCCAGCAGTCAGAAGCAGTCAGGGACTCAGCTTTTGAGGTCAGATAATCCAGCTGTTCCAATTTACCACTTATAAGCTCTTTGACTTGAAGCAAGTTATTCATCTCTCTGCTCCCTAGTTAGCTATGAAATGAGGATAATAATAGAATCTACTTCCTAGGCTTATGGGGATTAAAGGAGATAATGTTTGTAAGGCCCTTACTATGGTCTAGCACACAGCACTTTATAGATGTTGACTTTTGCTGGAATATTCTAGTAGTAGTGTTTACACCATCTTAACCTCTAGTAAATAAGTCATTCAGAGCCAGTCAACAGAGAATTGCTCATTCTTTTGTCCATAACCAGCAAAATAATACCACTGTCACACTGTCAGAAGGCTGCTGTGTAGTCTGTGGCCTGGAAATGTGGTTTTTACTGGCACACATCTCTATTACTCAGAAGTTTTGGCTGAGTCAGAACTCAAGAAACCGTAAAAGTCTGTCTATGATTGGACACATTCAGAATAATAGAGTGTTATTTTAACATTGGCTTGATTTACCATCAGCGTCTTCTTTCTTTAATTCCCCCAACTTTCTTCAACAAAATGATGTATGAAAACAAAGGAAATCTGAGCATCTTCCCCATCTCCTTGTTGGCTGAAGGACTTCTGCCTCCCATCCCCGGCTTGAACTGGTACTCCCAAACTTATTTCTGTGTTTTATATGGTTAGAAAAAAAAGAATCATGGAGAGTGGCACCTATTTTGAAAATTCTCATGAAAAGGAACTCTTCCGTGAATATAAAACTAATAGATTGTATTGCCTTTGTGGAAGCTGAAAATGACCATCCTCAAGTGCCTCCCCTAACTGATGCTTGGTAGGTCCAGGGAGAAATAGGGAAAAAGAAACTATAAGAGGGACAAAGGGAACTGGAAAATGGTTGTCAGGCTCAGCTTTCGCTTGGCTTATTGAGTCGTGCCTGACTTCCAACCATCTGGGCAGGTGCAGTGTATCAGCCAGACTGAGCACACAGACCAACAGATGCTTAGCTAATACAGACACAGTAGTTGTGAAAATGTTGTTTCTGGAAGGACTTGCGTGAATAGAGTTCATTTCTGATTGCCCATCAGTCAAGATTTATTTATCTGTGCCATGGGACTGGGGTGGGACTGTGACTACACTTTCTGTGGTGAACTTCCTGGCCCCATCACTGCTTGAGCACTTGTGTTTGTCTTCCTAGGCAGAACCATACGAATGTGTGGTTAGTCGGCCATATTAAAATAAAAGCATACGTCATCAGCAGTCATACAATTCAACCTAGTAAATTGCAAACGCCCCAAGGACAGAGATTATATTTTTTTCTTCCTTTCTCTCTAGCAAAACTCAATTCTGTTCTGTGCCCTGTGTCACAGTTGCATGTTGTACTAATTGTCTGCCTCCCTGGATCTCTCAGCCCCCACTACCCTGAACACCTGCTGATGACCCCCAAATTTGATCTACTCATCTATTTCCTACGATATAATCTGTTCAATTCATAGGAAAATGGGAAAACAACCACAGTGGATTGACTAACTTGGGCATTTTACCTTATTTGTGCTCATGGCAATGCCAAGGATAGACAAGGGTTGGCTATGGGAGTTCACGTCAGAGAGAATTAAAAAGAACAAAGAAGAACCCAATTTTTGGAGAAGAAAAGAATTAAACCAAGACCTCTCAGGGTTTGCTTCTCCTTTTGCTCTTAGGGCATTTAAATAAATGGAAAGACATATAAGCTAATCTTGTTTATATTTTATTTGGAAGTGCTGCCTTTTTCAGATTTCTCCTCAATGAAGGAATGCCACTGAAGCCCCCTTAGAGGATATTCAGTGATGTTAATTGAATTATACTTTTTTTTTCTTTGCTGAGGAACATTGGCCCTGAACTAACATCTGTGCCAGTCTTCCTCTATTTTTTGTATATGGGACACCACCACAGCATGGCTTGATGAGCAGTGTGTATGTCCACACCCGGGATCTGAACCTGTGAACCCCAGGCTGCCAAAGCACAGCACGTGAACCTAACCACTACGCCACTGGGCCACCCAATTATACTCTTTAGACAACATAAAATACAAATGCGAGGGTGTAAGATTTGGTTTGTGTGTTAGTTTTAATTAACAACTAGTTAATTTTAGCTAATACTCTTCCTTAAACTCTGACTTAGCACTTAGTTCTGGATTCTTAAATCCTGAGGATGGACTCATGCTTCCACGTCCAGTCACCAAAGTGAGTCCCAAGGTCGTCCTATGAGGCTCTCCTTGACCCTACTCTGGACAGAATTAATTGGTCTGCCCTGTTCTGCTATAGCATTGACTCATCCTGTTAGTTAGATGTTTGGCTCTGTAGCTTAGATTATGAGCCTTTCTAAAGCAGGGACTGTATAACTCACATGGTAGGTAGAGCAAATATTATGGAAGTAACTGCATGGCAAAATTAATGACCGTGCAGTCAGAAAAAAACTAGAAAAGATTATTAAAGTTTTCTATGAAAAAAAGATTTTATGTTAACGTTTTTTGCAGACTACTACCTATAGAATTTCATTACATTGGCTCTCATTCTAAAGAAAACATTATACCAGGTGTCAGAACTCAATCATATTTGTAGAAAGAATAAACCTTGGCCGTCAACAACAGCTTCTTTGGTTACAGGAGTACAGTAACTGCTGGGAATGGAAGCTCTTTCAGAAGCCCACAGAGGACTCGTTCAAGACTCATACAGGCAGTTTCAAATTAGGCATAAAAAATTAATAGTGGAGAATAGCTGCAAAGGAATGTTCCTATAAATTTAGGTAAGATGGAAGACCATGCCAGTTGTATGACGTTTGGTTGAACGAGATTTGGACCCAAGAAAACCAAGTGTATGAATACTAAGGCTGTTGACTAGAGAGTGAAATATTAAGAACCTTCATCCCAAGGAGTCGAGTGATGGACCTACTGAGAATATTGTTGCTGTGTTTTGGAGACAACAAACAATGATGCTGATATCATTAGAGACAAGAAAGTCTAGTTTTAAAATAGTGTTGTCCTTTGCTCATTGCTACATTGGGCTCACCTGAGTCTGTGGGAGTCTACTTCGTTGGTGTATGAAAACCAGCAGAAATTCTGCTCCGCCAGGAACCCTGCACTCCAAAAGGATGACAAGTAGCAGGAGGCATTCAACTATGATGCAGTTCAACAAAGAAAAAAAGATTAAGAGGAAGAAATATCAAATAATTAAAGAAACTTCTTTGCAAATCATAGTTAATGATGATGACAATGATTGGACCTCCTTATGGTTGTTTTCCCTGATGAGTACATCTGTGTACTTTTACCAAAAGCACTCTTGTGGAATTAACTGGAAATGTGGGCTACCGTTATTATACGAAAATGGGATTGAATTCTATTCTTGGCAATGGAAAATACTTGGTGCACACAAATGATAATACTCTGCTTTTGTCTTTTCTCCTTCGTGAGGAGCACTTGTGAGCTCCCCAGGAAACCCTACTCCCCTGCTCTGCCTGCCTTTCTTCCTCTTGCCCTTTTTCACCTCTGCTGTCTGACTTTTGACCTCTTGCTCTGCCCTTTTGCCCTTGTGCTTTCCTGATGCCCTTCAAACCACAGTCACCTCTGTTCCCGGATTTGCTGTCTATGCTCAGTCTGTCTCCCACCCTTTGGTTCCTGTGATGGGAGAAAATGCAGTACATTTGTTTGGCAATAGGAGGAATGAGCAACAAATAATCCAGCCCATACAGCTTCATATACGTAGGCTCTCAGTGTGTTCTTCTTTTGAGCAGCGTGGGGAGATGAAAACACATTTGGCAAGGAGACTAAGAACTGAGTTGGGTTCTTAGCTGATGGCTTTTCTAAGATTCAGGAAAGAACAGCTGTCCCTTTGTTGAGACTTTCTGTTTCTCCTTTGTTTTCCATTTCATTGATGTCTGCTCTTTTATTTTCTCCTTCCTTCTATTTCCTTTGGGTTTATTCTGTCTTTTTTTTTTTCAACTTCTTATATTAGGCTCATGATGTAACAACCCCAATATTTCAATGACTTAACACACGAAGAGTTTACATTTTCCTCATGCAAAGTCCCCTGTGGATGTACCAAGTTGGGCAATACTCTCTGATGGCCCTCCTCCAACTAGGGACTCAGGAACTTAGACCATCTTATGATTTCTCCAACTTGGGGCTTCAAGCTTACTCTGTATTATCCATGTGGTAGATTGGGGTGTGGGACACAGGGAGGTGAGTCTGCATAGTTAAACAACTTGGCCTAGAAATGAAGATCATAGCCACCTTAACTGCAAGGGAAGTTGGGAAAAGGATATTGGTGAGGACTAATGGGCTCTGCCATGTGTCTTAAGTTGGATACTTAGCTCATTAACATACAACTTTTCTAATATTAACACTTAAGACTATCAATTTCCCTTGAAACATTACTTTTGCTGTATTTTACAAGGTTGGGTATGTAGAGTTTTCATTCTCATTCAATTCCAACTAATTTTTAATTTCCGTTATGATTTATTCTTTGATCTATGCATCATTTTTTTTCCCCCAAAGCCCCAGTAGATAGTTGTATGTCATAGATGTACATCCTTCTAGTTGCTGTACGTGGGATGCGACCTCAGCATGGCCGGAGAAGCGGTATGTTGGTGCATGCCCGGGATCCGAACTCAGGCCGCCAGCAGCGGAGCGCGTGCACTTAACCACCAAGCCATGGGGCCAGCCCTTATGCATCATTTTGAAGTTTATATATTTTTATGACATTGGCTAGGGAAGGATTTCTTATATAAGACAATAAAAAGGCCAATAATGAAAGAAAAACTTGATAAATTCAACTACATTAAAGTTAAGAACATCTGTTCATCAAAAGGTACTGTAGGGCTGGCCCCGTGGCTTAGCGGTTAAGTGCGCGTGCTCCGCTACTGGCCGCCCGGGTTCGGATCCTGGGCGCGCACCGACACACTGCTTCTCTGGCCATGCTGAGGCGGCATCTCACGTACAGCAACTAGAAGGATGTGCAACTGTGACATACAACTATCTACTGGGGCTTTGGGGGAAAAAAAAAAGGAGGAGGATTGGCAATAGATGTTAGCTCAGGGCTGGTCTTCCTCAGCAAAAAGAGGAGGATTATCATGGATGTTAGCTCAGGGCTGATCTTCCTCACAAGAAAAAAAATAAAAATAAAAAAAAAAGGTACTGTAAAGAAAATAAAAAAGCTATAAATTGAGACAACAAATCCTAAAGGTAAGCATCAAGAATATATAAATAATTCTTGCAAATTAGTTAGAGATACAAAAATGGGCAAAAAAGCATTTCGTAAAAGGAAATGCAAATGGCCCATATACACATGAAAAGATACTCATTAGTCATCAGGGAAATCTAAATCAAAACCACAGGGAGATAGTCTTCTACACCTAATTGATTGGCAAAAATGAAGTAAGTAGAAAATACTAGGAGGATTGGTGGGACCTCATATGCATTGCTGGTGTGAGGTTAAATTAGCATTGATATTCATATTCCATAAGACCCAGCAATTTCACTCCTGGGTATATATTTTGGAGAATAAAATGGTAACTACCTGAGAGGTAGATGCTAACATGTCAAAGACAGATCTCCTACAAGCTGGAATCCCAGAAAAGGAATTGGCCTCCTGCAGGGTTCCTTGGAAATTGGCAATGATCCTATTTAGGTCAATAAAGTCTGATTGAATCCTATTTTTCAGTGCAACCAGGGGAGGGAAGGGCTGGTTGTTCCGCCACCACGGATACTAATGAAGCAAATCCTGCTGCTAGTTGGCAGTGTCACTCAGCTGCTAACACAACCCCTGATAACGCCAGCGGAGGGCCTGGTGCTTCCTTATTCATGCAGCTTAGAAGCCCCACAAGCGTTAGGGACCTTCTCCTGGAGTCGGAGGTTGGGCTTTCTTAGATTTCCGTCCACTGCCCAACATGAAATTGACAACAAGGAACCTTCTACTGCTTCTTTTTCTGAGGGTCCCCAGCAAATGGTCCCCTGTAGGCCTGTTATAGGTGCTGCTTGGCCATCTGTCTGTGTTTGCACGACACCACCTAATGTCCATCAACAGCATAATGTTTACCTTGTGGTGTATTCTTACAAAGGAATAATCTGCAGCAAGTGAAAGTGAATGAAATAGCTGTTCACGTCAAAGAGACGAATTTTATTAACGTACTGTTGAGTCGAAGAAGTAAGTGCCAGAGTTCAACATATAGTATAAAACTCTATAACATTCTAAAACAGGTAAAACTGAAGAAAATGTTATTTAGACACAACATGTAAGGGAAAAGTACAGAGAAAGGGAATGATAAACACTGATTTCAGGATGTTGTTTGCCTCAGATGGGGCCATGAAAGCAAACCTGCAGGACGATGTATGGAATGGATTGTCGTGTTAGAGCAATTCTTGCCAGAGTCAAGGATAAAAGTATTGATGCTTTATTTGGAGCATAAAAACCCAGGCCAACTAGAGTGAGAAAAAAGGGAAGTGAGGCAAAAGAAGATGTGAAGTGATACAAAGTGTTATGGGCTGAATTATGTCGCCCCCAAATTCATATGTTGGAGTCCTAACCCCCAGTACCTCTGAATGTAACTATATTTGGAGATAGAATCTTTAAAGAAGTGATTAGGTCTTTAGGATGGGCCCTAATTCAATATGACTAGTGTCCTTATAAGAGGAAATTTGGCCATAGATATGTGTGCGCACAGAGGAGGGACCATGTGAAGGCACAGGGAGAAGACAGCCATCTACAAGACAAGGAGAGAGGCCTCAGAATACGCCAACCCTGCTGCCACCTTGATCTTAGACGTTTGGTCTCCAGAACTGTGAGAAAATAAATTTCTGCTGTTTAAGCCACCCAGTCTGTGGTACTTTGTTAGGGCAGCCTGAGCAGACTAATACACAAAGTGATGCCGAGCCTTTTTGGCCACTATTTCAAGATGAGCCATGAGGAGACACAGTGGGTCACTAGGCAATTGTGTCTCACTCAGTGGGGCTTCTCTGTAAAGCTTTAAGGAGGGAGGATGAAGAGGGAAATTATTTCCTGGGTGCCTCCCATCTCCTGACTCCCATTGGTCAAGGTTTGCCCACAGGAAGTTCAAGTCCCCGTACTTCGCATTGTGTCATGTAGCCTCTTTGGTGGCTGCTCGAGATGCCAGAGCCCATGCCGAGTAGTGTGGCCTTTCATCTGAGTCCACAAAGGGCAGGAGGAGCTAGAAACCTGGAGGTGCAGGTGGTCAACCTGGCTGCGTGGTTGATGGTCAAGGGGACACCCTGCCCTGATCAGCCCTAGACAGGGGAACCAGGTAGTCCAGGTGAGTTGATCAGGTGTGAGCAGGAGCTGAGGCAGAGAAAGTGGAGAGGATCTGAGACCTGGATCGTGTTGAGGGGATGGGAAGAGGTATGCAAGATTTATGACCAGTTAGGAATATTCTAGTTCTTGGTTAGGAGAGTGGGTACCTAGGTATTCATTTTATTATTTTTAAAATGAAATAAAAAAGTAAAAGAAGGACACGTGGACTAATGATGATGATGGTGTAGAAAGAATCAAAGATTAAATTACGAGTACTTCAATTCTGTGTTCTGAGTGTTTTTCTGTACAAAAGAGAATAGCAGTTGCTTTTCAATTCTGAGAACCCCTTACTCTTTTCTTACATCCAAGAAATGAGCCGGTTATTCTGTAAAGCTACTTTAAACCTATTTGGTGGAGAGAAAGAGTCAAATCCTGTAAAAATTCAACCATTAAGTCTCTGACCACTTTTATTCATAAGCTATTATTTTAGATGGTAAAAAAAATGTACAATACATTTGATTATAGAAAGCTTTTCTTTTTAAATAAGACCTAATAAAATAATTGAATATGTATGTTTCTAATTTCCAAAGCTTGCCAGTTTCCTGTGTTTCATTAAAAGTAGAATTGTTATATAAACATGTTCATGTCCATTGTGAATTACTCGTGTGGGTACAACATGCAGCAATCTTTGGTTATCATGGACCCTGAGCTTGACAAACACTCCTGCTTTTCTTAACATTCCTTTCTTATTGCCTTGATTAAATAATGTACACAATAAAGCATCTTTCTTTAATTTTCTTTGCAGCAATGTCTAAATTATTTTATTAGTTATGCAAAGTTGTGCACCCTGTGGTTGGCTTATTCTTTTCTTTGGTAACTTACTTTTCATTTGGAAAATTGTGAAATGCTTGATGCATTGATATCAAGGCTAAAAAAGTCCGTCATGCACAGTACTGGTCATGGTCATTGCAGGAAACAGATGACATTCTCAAAAGGGGTTATTGATGAGAATCTCATGAACGGGTTATTTACAAAAGTGTTGGCAGATGCAGAGATACCACAAGGGACCATGAAACATCCCAGGACCAGCAAGAAGGACTGAGGGTTAGGAGAGAGAGAGAGGTCCCTGGAACCCAGAGAGAACATTGCAGTAGGAGAAGGGAGAGGATGCCCACTAGGAGCCATGACCTTTGGTAGAAGATCACTGCCAATTCAGAAGAGGAAGAGGAGGGGGAGAGAGCGAGAGAGAGCGAGAGAGAGAGGGGATTATATGTGTCCTGACCTTTCTTTCCTTCTGTCAATACCCCCTGTTGGCAGGACCCAACCAGAAGCCAGAGGCCAGGAGAGCCCCACTGATGGAGTGGTGCATGGAGGGCAGATTTCTGGCCCAAAGCAGGGGTCCGGTTAGAGGGGCAGTTCAGGGGTTCGGGAAGAGTAGATTTGAAGGTACAAACAGAAGACAATCTGGCACACTCACAGGGCAATTGCTACAGCTGTAAACACATTTTTAATAATTCTTTTTCAAATGGAAAAAACTTCCTTACCTCCCATGTTTTGATAATTGTCATATTTGTTTGGAGATTTTTTCTTTTAAAATTTTAGGTTTTGATAAATGAGTCCCATTTCAAAAGTGAAGCACTCCGCAGGGGAAACTTGCCTTTGGATGCTGGGGGACATCTGTTGTCATTTTTGATCCTAGGGACTGACAGGCGGAAGGATGGAATAGGAAATGTGTGCTCCTTGTTAGGGAAGGGGACAAAGGAGGGCGGAATGCTAATAACAGTGTATGAATCTTTTCATTTATGTAATCTGTAAGTGCTTTAAAATTGTTTTTACATAGAAGGTTTTAGGATTGTTAATCCATAATGTAGAAAGATGTCTTTAGCAAATACTGTATGATCTCACTTCTATGTGGAATCTAAAAAAAGAAAGAAGCTCATAGATACAAAGAAGAGATTAGTGGCGGGGAGTGGGGAGTGGGCAAAATTGATGAAGGGAGTCAAAAGGTACAAACTTCCAGTTATAAAATAAGTAAGATCTGGGGATGTAAAATGCAGCATGGTGTCTATAGTTAATAATACTGTATCACATATTTGAAAGTTGCTAAGAGAGTAGAGCCTAAAAGTTCTCATCACACAAAAATTTTGTAACTACATATGGTGACGAATGTTAACTAGACTTATTATGGTGATGATTTTGCACTGTATACAAGTATCAAATCATTATGTTGTACACCTGAAACTAACATAATGTTATATGTCAACTATATCTCAATTTAAAAAAAGATGTCTTTAAGAAATTTAGATATTTCAAGACGGAATAGACTAAGTGCTCCACTTCATAACCCGAGCCGCTTTTGCATTGTGCCTTGTCCTTTTCAAAGAATTCGGAGTGATTTGAGGGATAGATAAGAGAAGGAGAAGGGAAGTCAATGCATATAAATAGTATGAAAAATTGAGTGAGTCTTTAGTTTGGATGGAATAGGATTACTTTTTTCTTCCTCAAGAAAAGAAGAAAGTCCCTAGGATTATGTAAGCTCAGAGAATCCATTTGAAAAAGCCATTGTTTCTGCCACTCCTCCTCTCCTTTCCTTGGAAGGTTATGTTCTCTGTCACCAGGACAGTTCTTCCCAGCTCTCCAGGCTGTGGTGGAGTCGGGGACACAACCCTTCTGTGTAAATTACTGGGGGCTGAGATTTGCTTCCGATTGCTATTATGTTATAAAACTGCAATACCAGCAGGATGAAGGGGCTAAAATCTGAAAGTGATGCCTGAGCAGGCTCACAATACACGTTGAGTGGATTTGGGGAAGATTTAGACAGAATGAGACTCTGAACATATACGATTTGGAGAGAGAAACATTCCTAGAGCCAGGCGCTTGCCATCCCCGGGTGTGCTGTTCCCAGGAAAATAGGGGGTGTGGAGAGGTAGAAGGGAAAGTGTAAGGAAGAGGCCTCCTAGTTGAATTCCTGTATCACTGGATTTTACATCTTACTGCTGGTTGATAAAGGGGGGAGATAATCATGAAAACCCACCACTAGGCCTAAGAGATTTCCTACACTGAGCAGAGATCTGTCAGCTCCTGGAAGGCAGGATCTTAGCTTTCTTGATGTCTTCTGGATGTCTAGGAAAACGTCTGGCACATTCTGGTGGTAGATTCTCTCATAAACATCTCTTGAATTTGATTATTCACAGGGAGGAGAGGGCTTGGAGAAGATTATTTGGTGATGTTGATGCACCTTGTGAAAAAATCCACTGGTTCTTCAATGGTTTGGCAACTAAACAAAGTCTTATATAAATATTTTTAAACCACTGCCTTGTTGAACTTTGCCAGATTTCTGGCTTGCTAAGCCTAACAGTGACAAGGCTAACATTGTTTTATAATTAGACTTTATGGCTTTCTACCTCCTTAGAAGATTGTAAGGAAATTCCAGAAACTCGGTGGGTGCCATCATATCAAGCATTCCAGAAGGCAAAGCAAAACAAAACAAAATATAGTCTACTATTATTCTATGATGACAGTTACTGTCAGAAGTAGAAGGACAAGAAGATGGTTCATTGAATGGAGGTTATTATTCTGTGCAAAATAGCTAAACCAAGAGACTTCCAAGAGGAACACTTAGAAACCTTTGAACAACAAGTTTATGTTCCGACCCCATTGTTTCTATCCACTCTGCTGCTTCTCACTCTACAGTTATGAAATGTAATTTCATTTTTGGAATCTCAAAAAAGATGTAAGGTGGTAAACCCGAAAGCTATGAGATTTCTTACAAAAATACAAAATCATCTTCTTCTGCACAGGAAATGTAAAAGTTTTCTTTCTGTTCTTTACTCAGCATGATGGAATAATTACAAACTATCAAGCTTCAGGCTTTGGGGATCTTTGCCTTTACATCCCTTTCTAAGGAAAAATATTTGCCAGGCATAGTAGTCAGCCTACAGGAAGACCTTCAATGATCACCAAGTGCTCACCCTACGCTGAATAGAGAGGATCTGCGATACCAATAGTGGTATTGTGGAAATGACAGCGTGTGACTTTTGAGGTCATAGAAGATGCTAGTCTTCCATCTTGCTCTCTCTTGGATCACTGAATTTGGGGGAAGCCAGCTGCCATGTTGTGAGGACACTCAAGCAGTTCTGTGGAGAGGACCACGTGCCAAGAAATTGAGGTTTACTGCAGCACTCAGCACTGACTTGCCAGCCATATGAGTGAGCCATTTTGGAAGTGGATCCTCGACCCAGTCAAGTCTTCAGATGACTGCAGCCCCAGCCAACAACCTGACAGTAACCTCATATGAGATCCCTAGCCACCCACTGATCATCCCCAAATTTCTTACTAACAAAAACTGGATGAGAAAATAAATGTTTATTGCTTTTCCAAACTGCTCAATTTTAGAGTATTTGTTACACAGCAATAGATAGCTAACATACCAAGTGATGATTATTAACTAGGAATCAGAATTAGTCATTAAGAATGATCAGAATAGGACCTGAGATGAGGCACCTGAAATAATAAAGTATTTCTTCACTGCATAATTTTTGCTAGGATTTGGGAAATCAAGATGATGCAAGCAGCTTGTGTTTGGGGAGGCTGATTTGTAAGCAGTGCATGAATTACAGCAGGGCACGAATGAATGAAGGATGGGATAAGAAATAGGAGGAGAGAAGATGCTTGTTTTTTTAAATTCTTACAATCTTATTAGTGACTAGCTCTCAGAAGGTAGATCTAGGTAATCAGGGGCTAATCTTTGAAGAGTAAAATACAAAGCAATATACATTCATCTGAAAAATGCAGAGGTTGGACCTTAGGCTATGAAGGCTAAATTCTTGTTATGCTATCACTCATCGCATGCCCACTCATGGTAGAAATTGAGCATGCATTCCTGAAGAGTTTGGAAAAAAATCTCAACTTCTTCAAGATGGAATTTTGAAACTGTCGTAGATAATAAAATTTTTAAAGGATAGTAGCACTTGAAACTAGATTTGTTGCAATCCCTCCTTAGAATATAGCAAGGAAGGGAGATACTATCGCAAGACAGGAGGCAAGAATTATGAAACCACGGATTTCCACTCACAGCAGTTTGAGTTACTAAGTACTATGAAGCACTCTCCTGCTACACTACAACTAAATCTTGCATTAATCACAGTGAAGATTTTTTTTTTTGTGTGAGGATGATCGGCCCTGAGCTAACATCTGCCAATCCTCCTCTTTTTGCTGAGGAAGACTGGCCCTGGGCTAACATCCATGCCCATCTTCCTCCACTTATATGGGACGCCGCCACAGCATGGCTCGACAAGCAGCGTGTCGGTGCACACCCGGATCGGAACTGGTGAACCCCGGGTCGCCACAGCGGAGCGTGGGCACCCAACCGCCTGCGCCACCGGGCCGGCCCCAAGATATTTTATAAGGTATGGATGGTTTGTAAGAATGTACGGGACCTCCAGCAGTGAGCCGAGACTGATGGGTCAAAAACGGACAGGAAAGTGGTCCTGAGGGCAAATTCTTCCATGAGCCCTGGTACGTGGAGCCTGAGTCTTGCTCATACAACACAAAGTCTCACCCATTAGGACTCAAAGGAGGTAAAGGTGGCCCAAGGAGTCACCTAACTCTCGGCAAATGCAGACACACGTTCTCTTCGGAAGAGGCTTTTGGGGGAAAAGAATGAGATGGTAGTGCAGGACCATAATGAGAGCTGACACTTTGCAAAGTGATCTTAATAATCAAAGGGAACAGTTCTGATTCTTCTGTGAACTTTAAAAATTTTTGTCAAAACATCAAATGCTCTCTTTCTGTCGGAAATGTATAGGGAAATGCAAAAAAAGTAGTAAAACGATAAAAATTTAGTACCGTGTAATTTAAAAAGTTAGAAACATTGAGAATTAAAATCTTCTATTTCTTTGTAAAAAACTTACCAAGGATAGTTTGTGCAGTGCTTGCTTTCTCTGCATCTTTTTTTCTTTTTTTAATAATTTTATTTATGTTTCCCCCAAAGCCCCAGTGGATAGTTGCGTGTCACAGCTGCACATCCTTCCAGTTGCTGTATGCGGGACGCGGCCTCAGCGTGGCCAGAGAAGCGGTGTGTCGGTGCGCGCCCGGGATTCGAACCCTGGCCGCCAGTAGCGGAGCGCGCGCACTTAACCGCTAAGCCACAGGGCCCGCCCTCTCTGCATCTTATCTACGTCTTGGAGAATCGTCATACTCGTTTCTGAGTTTGAATCAGCTTTCAGCATTTTATCCTCTTTGCTTTAATGAGGAATATATCAGAGAGTTCTTTAATGTGATTTTTTTTCCCCCACATCACTTTCTTTGGGACATCTTCACGTTTTGTGTCACACCCACATTCCTCACTTCTGTGGCTGACTTCACCTCCCCTAATCCTCACGCTGCATAGCTTCAGACTCAGGACCCAGGCAGTGTCCTCTTTCCCACCGTCAGCTGTTTCTCCTATAATTGCATTTACATTTGATTGGAAATTTACTTCTAGCCTTATTACTTTTTGTCTCTTTGCTACAATTTCATTTTCATGCTTTTGATTATCCATTTTTGTACACACTTTGCTGCCTGTGTGTGAAGTAAGTAACGATGCGCAGTGAGCCATCACCAATAGACTATGGGAGAAGTAATGTGATGGGTCACTGATCGTGATGTGCATCTGCTATTTAAGTAGTGATTTGGATACTGAAGAGCTAGCAGCGAAGTTTGTACTTTATGCAATTGCTCACAGTTAATCTACTTTGCTAACTGCAATTTGCACTGCATTGTTGTGGGACTGGTGTCATTTAAACCGTGGTGACTGAAACTCATGCATATTTGAAGTATGCAAAGTGTGGATTACCTGTATATAAGATCACAGTATCTGGATGGGTTTTATTTCCTAATCTTTTATAATGACAATCAGACAATCAAGCCATCTACATATTACCAGCCTAATGTACATTTTTTAAGTTTATTGGCAAAAAGCTATCATTAGTGATAAAATTTTATTAGATTAATTAATCTCCGACACAATTTCTCCCCAAACTTTTTCTTTCTCTGGGTCAAAAATGATCTCCAAAGCATTTTTCTTCCTGTACCCCTAATTTCAAAAACGGAGATGAAACTTAGAGATGTGATCTCGAATTCCACGTTCAACTTTATATTAATTTGTCCCTAAATGCTCTTTGCCACCAGTCATGGCCTTTTATTTATAATCTTTGTTTGGACTCAGTCTTTCAAACAGAGCCAGGGTTTTTAGGCTTTGCTTTCCTTCTCCCAGAGCCTGTGAGGGTCTCTTTGTAAACTCCTGTCAGGAGCAGCATACGCAGATTCCAGAGAGAGATTCTTGGACCACCCTGCAAGAGGGCCATCTGCTGTTGGCAGCACAGACCCGGGGAGCTCACGCACCCTTTGATGGGAGCAGAAGTTCAGCCTCTGTCTCCGTGGGGATGTTTGGGGTGGGTTTTGTGAGTTTATCCATGTGTCTGGTTCCCTCTCCCTCCCTTCGTGCTGTCTGGAAGGATGTCAGAGCAGCACAGCCCAGGGGTCATGCAGGGCTAAGAGCAGTGAGCCTTCAGGAAGATGCTCTGGTGTTTTTTTCTCCTTGAAATGCAGAACTTAGAGCAACAGTCAGATCTGTGGGAAAACAGGGTTAGATTGTCCCATGGCAAGGACATTGATGATAAAAGGAGAAACTTTTCTAAGGGAGATTTCGTTATAGAAATTGCTGACAATTAACTTGAGAGTGAATGACTGCAAGTCCTGAATGTTTTTTTGACCAACTTGCAGAGGGGTGCAGTCCTTCCAGCCTTCCAGTTTCTTTCAGGTATGTTTCTCCTGCTTCTCTGCTCTCTGGCTGATGCAGCATGGGCCCTAGACCTGGCTGGTTTAGTTCTTTTTTTTTTTGGTTTAGTTCTGATTCTCAATTTCCCCCCCAATTATCAACATGTAAAAATCTCTACTTTATTTGGATCTGCAAAAATTTAAATCAGAAATGTCATGTCAAAAAAAAAAAAAAAAGACAGCTACATTTTAGCTCGTGTCAATTTTTGTTGCTACCTGGATTTCCTGGCTTCTTGTCAAGCCGTTTAGGACACATTTGAGGCAGTAACAGCATAAGCACTGAGAGGTCATAGGTGAATATCGTGAGCTTCAGAAATTTCCTGAGTTACTAGCTATGTTTCAAACAAAATTGAGAGCTAGCAATGTACCAAGAATTATAATCCAAATATATGCAATATTATTATAAATATTTAAAAAATTTCTAAATAGACTCAAACAAGAGAAAGGCGAAAGATAATGGACAGAGCCTGTGTTAGAGGGAAAATGAACCAGGTTGCTATTCTGACGCTATGCAAATTGGTACAGTCAATATTATGTAAAGTGTGTATTAGCAACTCTTTATGTCAGATACTCCCAAGGAGCTTAGAGAGGCTGTTCCATAACTGCTTCTTCAAGAATCACATTTTCCATCCTGTAATTTTAAATGTCAGAGTAAGCATTTGATGTAAATTAGGAGTTAGAATGTGGAATCAGAGTCATTTAAAGTTTTCTAAACAAGACCCTTAAGAATATCTTAAGCAACAATTGGCACATTAGTTTTATATATGGAAACATAGTAACAGCAATTTGTTTATACTTGGCATAATTAGAGACAATTTAGCTCCGAAGACTGTTATTTATATTTGATGCTAGTGGACATAAGCAATGAGAAACAGAAAAGATATGGTCAGAAATTCACACATCAAATGCAGACTTTAATTTTTAGCTCCTCATTACTGCCTTGTAACTAATTACTGCAAATCTCAGCTTGTATATTCAGAGCACAGGAATAGATTCTAGGAGACCCGGCTATTAGTATTGGCTCTGCCACTGATTCTAAATTTAGTCAAGATGCTTAATCTTTGTTTGCGTTTCCCTATCTGTTAATAATGCAATTCCTTAGTTGCATTAGGCACATTTCATTAGTTACAATGTGGCTGGTGGCTACCATATTGGACTGTGTAAATCACAAAACATCTCCATCATTGCAGGAAGTTCTGTTGGACTGTGCTGGGCCTACAGGTAGACTTACCTTCAAGTATAGCTGAATTCAGGGGTTTGAACAAAGCCTCTGGGACTCTTGTTTCTTTCTACCTCTCAACTATTTTTTCTATTGTGTTAGTTCCATTCTCAGTCCAGCAAGGTGGCCATAGCAGCTCTAATGGCACCTCTTGACAAGTTTAAGTTCATCATGAAAGAGATTCTCTTCCCAGGAGCTCCTGTACACATGCTGGGATCACGCTGATTGGATTAGCTCAGATCACATGGAATTCTCTGGTTGGCTTAGGCCTAGTCACATGCTCTAGTTCTGGAGCCTGAAGCATCAATGGAGCTCAAATGAGCAGACAGCATAAAACAAGTTGACAGAAAGCAAATACAGCAGTTTTAACAAACACAGGCAGATACAAAGTCTTAAAGTATGTTTCTTTTTTGCTAGTGCTGTCTAGTGGATTTGAACTCCTAGTGCCTCTGGATACAGCAGAGTGGAACCCTGCCTGGTCTTTTTGCGCCATCCTCTCACCTTCCAGCGCTGTATCAGACAATGCTCCGCTGCTATTCATGGAGTTTTCATGGCCAGTTCTTTCGGATGTGGGTGGCCAGGTCCTCCTTCCTAATCTGCCTTAGTCTGGAAGCTCCACTGAAACCTGTCCACCATGGGTGACCCTGCTGGTATTTGAAATATCAGTGGCAAAGCTTTGAGAATCAGAGCAACATGCAGCCGCCACAGTATAACAACCGATAGATGGATGCTGTGGTTCCCTGACCGGGAAATAAACCTGGGTTGTGGCGGTGAGAACGCCAAATCTTAACCACTAGACCACCACGGCTGGAAAGTATATTTTTATAAAGTAGCAAACTGTATACTACAAACAAGAAAAAAACATCAAAAATAAAATTACTTAGAGGTGTAAAAAAAAAAAAAGATGGACAAAGTTTAGTCGTGCAAACAAAAGAAAATAAGAAGTGGCAATATTAATTTCAAGGCAAAAGCATTAGATAAGACAGAGTGTCATTTTAGATAAAAGGTGCAATCTACCAGGAAGACGCAATAGTCAAAAACCTGTGTGAGCCCATGTACATGAACTTAAAACATGCAAAACAACTTCTATTGGAAATATAAAGAGAAATTGACAAATACCCAAATGACATAGGAGTTAACATACTTCCCTCCCTCAGTTTTTGACAGATCAAGTAGACCAAGGAAATAAGGATTTAGTTAAGATAATAATTTGAAAGTTGAATTAATAGATATAAATTACTCACAATACAGAGAATTCACCTTTTTTAAAGTCCTCATTGAACATTTACAATAATTAATCGTATACCATGGACAATAAGAATAGGTAAATCTATTTTGCAAAGCATAAATTATTCAGTTGACATTCTCTTACTATTTTGTAATAAAACTAGAAATGATTAGCAAAAACTTAAACAATAACAAAAAATGCTCAATTGTGCCAAACTTAAAAACAAAAATAAAAAACAAAGCAAAACACCATCCTTTTGTTCTCCAGGAACAGAGACTCATGTAATTTACCTCAGAAAAAAGAGGCTTATTGCTAAGCTATATGAACTAGACCAGGAGCAGACATACCGTCAGAACCCAGCTTTGCTTCTCTCAGGAGGCATCTGTGTCTCCCCCTCCTCTTTCCTCCTGCCCCTGCCCCCAACCCCTGATACAGGTCTAGAAAAAAGTAGTCAGGCTATTATCTACATATAATGTATTATATTTCTTATCTCAAAAGAATATATCTGTTTTCTGGTTTTCATGTGCGACGTGATTAGGAGAAGGCAGAATCCCTGTGGTCAAAGAAACCCCAAGATAGGAACAAAATGGAGTTTCTGTTCCTGCAAGGATGGGCCTGACCCTGGACAGTGGTGAATTTACACTGTGACACAGCAGGAGCCAGCCCTCTCAGCAGCTCCTGGCCTTCCATGGCTGTTCTAAGACAAACAGGTGCATCATTTTGTTCTAATTTCTATTGCAAGGAGGCATCTATGCATGCCCGTTACATATGGTTACATTGTCAAACTAAATTTTAATTCTTAAAGACATAAGCTTGAGTTATCTTGAAAATAACTGTCCACATTGCCATATTCCATTTCATATCAATAAACAAGGTATTATTGTGTTTTGTAAAGTTGAATATGGAATGCAAAGTAGAAGGAAAAAATAACTAATCTCTATGGTAACGCTCACAAGTATTTTTATTTCTTTTTTCCTGCTTCGACATAAAAATTCTGCAAATTGCTGTTTTAAACCTCAGCTGTCACTGGGCCAATGAAGGTTTGAGATATTTCTTGGTCTTCCTTATATATCTAAGACTATAACAAAATGGATGAAAGAGGCTGCTGTGTCCCTGGGCTTGTCATTCCAGTGACAGCATTTGCCACTGGGTGGCAGTGATGAGTTAGTCCTGGCTGAGGAGTCAGTCACAACCTCCTGTGATTTACCTTCTGAATCTTAGAAATCTGATATTATAAATGTGACTCCCGTGGATTATACGTGAACTAGCTGACCAGCGTCACGGGCCTCCTTCCAAAACTGAAACACGTGGTAGAAACAGGTGAGATCCAGTCAGAGTAATCCCTCACGGATAAGGACTGAAGCAGCAGATCCCAGATTATAGGATCCGTTTCTTGAAGAATTTTTTTTTTTTTCCAAATCAATATCTATTATCACTGCTCTTTTTTTCTGACTTTTAGAATTTAAAAAAAATTTTTTTCTTTTCTAAAAAGTTATTTTGTTGAGGTCATAATGGTTTACAACATTGTGTGATTTCAGGTGTACATTATTATTTTTCAGTTTCTGTATAGACTGCACCGTGCTCACCACCAATGGTCTAATTTTTTTTTTTTTTTTTGGTGAGGAAGATTAATCCTGAGCTAACATCTGTTGCCAATCCTCCTCTTTTTGCTGAGGAAGATTGGCCCTGGGCTAACATCTGTGCCCATCTTCCTCTTTATATGTGGGATGCCTGCCACAGCATGGCTTGATGAGCAGTGCATAGGTCCACTCCTGGGATTCGAACTGGCAAACCCCGGGCTGCCGAAGCAGAGTGTGTGAACTTAACCACTATGTCACTGGGCTGGGCCGGCCCCCCAGCAGTCTAATTTTTTGTGTATGTGTGTGAGGAAGACCAGCCCTGAGCTAACATCTGTCACCAATCCTCCCTTTTTGCTGAGGAAGACTGGCCCTGGGCTAACATCCATACCCGTCTTCCTCTGCTTTATATGGGACGCTGCCACAGCATGGCTTGACAAGTGGTGCATCGGTGTGCGCCCGGGATCCAAACCCCGGGCTGCTGCAGCAGAGGGCGCACACCTAACTGCTATGCCACCAGACCGGCACCCCTATGATCTAATTTTTATCTGTCATCATATATATGTGCCCCTTTACCCTTTTCACTCACTCTCAGCCCCCTTCCCCTCTGGTAACCACTAATCTGTTCTCTTTATCCATGTGTTAATCTTCCACATGCGAGTGAAATCATTTGGTGTTTGTCTTTGTCTGTCTGGCCTATTTTGCTTAACATAATACCCTCAAGGTCCATCCATGTTGTTGCAATGGGACGATTTTATCTTTTTTTTAATGGCTGAATAGTATTCCATTCTATATATATAGCACATCTTTATCCATTCATCAGTTGATGGGCGCTTGGGTTGCTTCCATGTCTTGGCTACTGTGAATGACACTGCAATGAACATAGGGGTATATAAATCTCTTTGAATGTTGATTTTAAGTTCTTTGGGTAAATAATCAGTAGTGGGATAGCTGGATCATATGGTGTTTCTATTTTTAATTATTTCAGCACTATTTCTTGAGGTGCTATGCGCAGCTCCTGGGGCGAGATAGATTTGCATGTCGGCAAGATCGCTCTGCACCATGGAGGATGGCCTGGGGAGACCGGCTTGGAGGTGAGGGGACTGGCTGGTAAGGTATCGCAGTTCTGCCGAGGATGAGGTCTGAAGGAGGAGTGAGGGGGCAGAGTTGGAAGAAGGGCATGGGTTTGAGAAATATTAGAAGATTAAAGTGATAAAATTTGGTGATTTACTTGTGAGTTAGATAGAGATCTGGAAAAATCTAAAGTCTCCCCTGCGTTGGCTCTGTTGTTGTCGTTAACTGAGCTAGGGATTTGGAGGACATTATCATATCTCGTATTCTAGATGAGATCTAGCTACTTACGGAATGTACAAGCAGGGGTGTATTGTTACAAACTCTCAGAAGTATGTGAGGGGAAAAAAGTCTACCCCGGTAGACTGTTGGTAAGCTGAATAATGGCCCCCCAAATCTGTCCGCGTTCTAGTCCCCAGAACCTGTGTGTATGTTGCTTTATATGGCAAAGGGACTTTGCAAGTGTGATTAAGTCAAGGATTTGGAGATGGGGAGAATATTTTAGATTATCCTGATGGGCACAGTGTGATCACAAGAGTCCGTATAAGAGGGAGGCAGGAAGGTCAGAGTCAGAGAAGGTGATGTGACAACAGAAGCAGAGGTTGGAGTGATGTGGGCCGACAGGCCAAAGAACTCAGGCAGCTTCTAGAAGCTGGAAAAAGCAAGGAAATGGATTCTCCCTTAGAGCTTCCAGAAGGAACACAGCCCTGCCAACCCATTGTGGACTTTTGACCTCCAGAACTGTGAGATAATAAATCTGTGATGCTTTAAGCCACCAAGTCTGTGGTAATTGGTTACAAGAGCAATAGGAAACCAGTACACCCATTTACATCATTTCTTCACTTATTCCATCTTTCCCTGTTTCAACAAATATTTATGGAGGGCCTGCTATGTGCTAAGCATTGTGAGATATGTCAATGAACAAGATACTGACCCTGGCTTCTAAGAATTTACAGCGTAGAGGGAATTATAATCATAGAAGTACTTCAATTTATAATACAGTGAATTTCTGGACCTGTAGATGTTGAAGAAACTCTCAACAACTCCTTACTTTTAGATAAATCTTGCTCTACAGCACTTTTGACTCCACGCTATACCAATCCAAGTTGCTAGTAATATCTTGAAAATTCACCAAATAATTTATACTGGAAACTTTATTGCAGATACATATTTTAAAATATTTCCAGCACCTACCCCACTACCTGTGTTTCCAATTCTTTGATCATCCACTTTGTGGGAGTCTCTCATCTTACCTCCACTGTGATTCATCTTTATGGGTTCCCCGAGTGTCTCCTGATGGATGGCACTCAGTCTAGAAGATCCAGTGAGGCTGAGCCTCTGCCGGGGCCAGGACAGTGGACACAATCATCTTTGAAAATGTAGGAGACTGGGAAAGACTGCTTAGCAGAACTCGACTATGTGTGGTTGGAAGGGGTACTATGGGAGAAGCCTTTATGGGTGAGAGACGAGACCCCTACTTGTCAAAGGCCTGCTTCGCTAACAAGTTACAGCCTGGCTGGGGCTCATATGCCTTCGTTGGGCCCTCGCCTCACTTCTGAAATCTTGGCTGTGCTGTCCTCAGGACCAATTGGGGAGATAAATGGCTGAGATTTTGTGTCCTGATGTGGGGTGATCTTCCTGTCCTTATTGATTAAAGCTTGATTCAGAGATACTAAAACAAGGTTCTTAACCGACAACGTTGCAGACTCCACGGGGTTTGTCAGTAGGTCACTATTAAGAAGCAATCCAGGCTAAGACTGCCCCATTACAATCTCATTTACTGGAACAGGGAATGGCTTTTGTAAACTTGGGAATTCTTAGGCATAGGGGTATCTTAAGGTGATAAAATAACCCATTAGCTGAGACTAATATGGGGATCTTTGCTTGTGAAGAGGAAGACCCCAAAGGGATCAGAATGGAGCTGTTGGTTTTCCTAATTAAGTACCTGAGGGGTGGGGCATAGAGAGAGAGGAAGAAAAACCAAACTTTTTCATTCTAGTCTTTAATACTGGAAAACATAATTAATTCAACCAACATTACTCGACCATAATGTGCCAGATGGTGTAACTTGGGGTTTAGAGTTGAAAAAAAAAAAAAAGCCCCTGCCTTTGAGAGTCTTGCTTCCTTTAACAAGGAGAAGATTTATGTGTAGAAAAATGATAGAAGGTTAGGAAAGTACATTCTATTCAGAATGCTTTTCATTCAAGGAGGTTGGATCCTTCCAAATGACTCATTCCACACTCTTAGCTTGACAGTCAAGATGTGCCTCAATATAACTCTCAGCCATCCTTTAAGTCTTCTTTCTCATTTCTTGCTCCTTCACATTAGCTTCAATTTTCAGCTATTCTGATGATTCTCGTCTTTATCAGACTCAATGCTTCCCTTTTCTTTATAAAATAGTTGTTGAAATACCCTTTTTACAATCTTGAAATGAGATTCATAAACAATATAACCTACCTACATATAAACTTAAAATATACGTAATACAATACAGTAATTTGGCTAAGGGAATGAGACCCGAAGCCGGCTTGCCCAGGTTCAAATCCAGGCTCTGCCATTTGCTAACCACGGGGCCTTGGGCAAGTTACTTGACCTCTCTGTGCCTTGTTTTCCTCATCTCTGAAATGGGAGCAATAATACTTGCCTCAAGGAGTTATTGTGAAAATCGAATGATTCTTAGAATATATCTGGCACACGATAAGCTCTCTATTAACTCTTAATGTCCTAAATAAAATATAAAGGAGAAGTAAAAGTAGTTTATAATAAAATCACACATATTTTAATATATAAATGCTCAGACATGACCACACTAGAAAAACAAATGAAATTTTCAGACTCCACTGCTGGCGGCCCAGGTTCGGATCCCGGGCGCGCACTGACGCACCGCTTGTCTGGCCATGCTGAGGCCGCGTCCCACATACAGCAACTAGAAGGATGTGCAACTATGACATACAACTATCTACTGGGGCTTTGGGGGAAAAATAAATGAATAAAAAATTATAAAAAAAAATAAAATAAAAAAATAAAGTATTTATAAAAAAAATTTTCAGACTCTTACTTCAATTTATAAGGAATAAGTTTTGATTTAAGCTAAGTAAGATAATATCTAACTAAATATTGTTGATACTTAAAAAAATATTTGACTTTTGAAGTAATGCCTAACTAACCATATTCACACACATACGTCAAATCACTGTGAACGTGACAGCTACTAATACAGGTTGATACAAGACTGGTTCCATAAACATGGCTTCCAGTGCCATTGTGACTTACTGAAATGGTGAGCAATTCTTCACAAATTTCCAAACAAAATAAATTTACAAGATAAATTTGGGAGTAATGATATTTTAATGTATATTAAAGCCATGCAAACCATACTTTGTTTCTAGACTCAGGTAGCTAACACAAATCTACTACTCATATTTACGACTATCTGGCAGGACATTTGAAGTTGTGCAGAACATACGATCATGCTTTGTTATGACGGTTGCCATTTGTTTTGAGGTGCATCAAACTCCTTGCTGTGAAACCCCTCCCTCCATCCAACTAAATTCCAGGAGCAACTCTCAATCCTGGAAACAAAAAAAAGCCCCTACAAGTCTCCAGAATGTCTCTCAGGGGCTGGACCAGCTCATTGAGAACCACTGAGCTGATCATCAACTTGCTGATCTCCTGAACCTTCTCTCACTATACAGCTTGGCATCCCCTCCCCGGCTCCCTTTTCAATGTTTCATCCGTGCTTCAAGGATCAGTGCACATGCCATCTCCTCTGCGAAGCTGGCCCGAGTAGATCCAACCAGATTCTTTTCTCCATCTCCTCCCTCTCATAGTCCTTCTACTAGGCATCAGTCCCACGGCATCTATCCCACGCTGCTTCCTGTTTTCCTTGTCTACTTAGGTCTCTGAGCTTTCCTCCTGTCCTGGCTACACAGCCCTCAGGTTCTACCACAGTATGTTGCACACCGTCACTCAGGAAACATATTCCATAAACACATTGAATAGTAAATAGGCAGGTAAGGGTTTCTATATTGATTAGTGGAAAAGGTGAAAAAAATGTTTCAGGCATAAATTAGAGATGATGTTAAATGCGTTGGAGACAATATATATTTTTTCAAAAAATCTTGAGTATTAATATATTTTCATGTATGACACTAAAATTTTCGCGTCACTGGTTTGCAATGGCTGAGGCGCAGGAAGCTATTGGAGTTATTCGTATACGTGTTTTACCAACATAGTCCCAAGTCAGTAACACAGCTGTGTGTTACATGTTCAAAGTGTGAACTTAAAAGGATTCACCTGCTTTGAGGATAGGTTGGTTCTGTCTGAACTGAAGGGATCTGACAAATTCATGTTGGTTAAGGTCCACTAGCGAAGCCTGAAGGCTGCCTCTCCCAAAGGGATGGACAGTGCAAGAGAAGGAAATGTCTTAAGCAGAAAGGAACAAAACTGTAATTACAGCATTTCAGGCATCACAGAAAGAGTCAGAGAGATTTTATGGATGGTGTTAGAGTGACGCCCGGCATACTACAAATCATAGCTCTTCTGAAAGGTGGATTATATACTTGGATCTTAGAGTATAAAATTATAGCCCTCACAAGTGAAATATACATAAGTATCAGTTAGACAAACGGTTGTTTATTGAGGACCCTATCCTTGTTCATGGGGATACAAATTTCAGAAATGATCCATCCCTGCTTTCAAAGACCTGACTATCCAGGTAGGAGCCAAACTTACAAACAGGACAGCTGCATAATTTGCAGGGCTCAGTGCAAAATGAAAACATGGGGACCCTTGTTCACAGGTGATTAAGAATTTCGAAAGGGTGACATCAGAGCGTTAAACCAAGCATGGGGCCCTTCTAAGGACGGGGCTTGAGAAGGCACATGTTTCACGTGCTTATAAAGATAATTATAATAAAATATGGTAAAGTTTGCTTAGACGTGGGTACAGAACATTGTGAGAGCAAAGAGGAGGTAGTGACTCGGTCTGTGGGATAGGGACTGCTTCCCCTGGGAAGTGACTCGTGGACCGAACCTTGAAGGATGGACAGCTAGGGGAGCTGGGGTGAGCTGGGCAAGGGTTGCTAAGGGAAAAGCAGATCCCGCTGCTGCAACCCTCTCCACTCAACCTTATCACAGTCTTCCCAGTCAGCTGTTCTGTTTTTAATCCTTCTCATGATTTCTATGAATCAGGTACATGATCTTTTTTGTCAATTTCAGACACTATCTATTGACCCCAGGGAACAAGAGACAAGTGTTTGGCTCACTTGAGAACTCTCATCTCCATCCTCCTCCCATCATAATCAAATCTCTACTTTTAGTGTGTCTGTCAGTTACTTGGGTGACTTGCTGGATCATATGCTTACCCTTTGGTTTCTTGCCTGTCTGTACAGCATCTCCTGATTCCTCACATAGTCGCTTAGCACTTCAAACCTCTCTTTCCACTTCCCAAATTCTTGAGTACTCTCCAATGGAACTTTCTGCATCAGTGGAAATGTTCCATATCTGTGCTGTCCAATATGGTAGCCGTGGACACAGGTGGTATTGAGCACTTGAAATGTGGCTAGTGTGACGGAGGAACTGAATTTTAAAATTTCATTTCTTTCTTTTTCTTTTTTTCGTGAGGAAGATCAGCCCTGAGCTAACATCCATGCTAATCCTCCTCTTTTTGCTGAGGAAGACCGGCTCTGAGCTAACATCTATTGCCAATCCTCCTCCTTTTTTTCCTTTTTTCTCCCCAAAGCCCCAGTAGATAGTTGTATGTCATAGTTGCACATCCTTCTAGTTGCTGTATGTGGGACACCGCCTTAGCATGCCTGGACAAGCAGTGAGTCGGTGCGTGCCTGGGATCTGAACCCGGGCCGCCAGTAGCGGAGCACATGCACTTAACTTCCAAGCCACAGGCTGGGCCCTCATTTCATTTTTTTTTTTTTTGAGGAAGATCAGCCCTATGCTAACATCTGCCAATCCTCCTCTTTTTTTTTTTTTTGCTGAGGAAGACTGGCCCTGGGCTAGCATCCGTGTCCATCTTCCTCCACTTTTTATATGGGACACCACCACAGCATGGCTTGCCAAGTGGTGCGTCGGTGCGTGCCGGGATCTGAGCCAGCGAACCCCGGGCCGCAACAGCAGAACGCATGCACTTAACCGCTTGTGCCACCGGGCCGGGCCCCCTCATTTCATTTTAATTAACTAAAATTTAAAGTTCAATAGTCAGTGGCTACCATATTATACAGCCCAGTGTACTTTAACTTTCATATTGTCAAGGCTTATTTACAGTCTTTTCTGATTTTACATGTTTTCTCCATACCTTGATTCTCAAAGTTGAAAATCAGTTGGGAGCATTGCATTGTTATGAGTATATAATTATTACTTACTTTTCAGCCAAATAATATAGAGTAATTGCATTTCAGTTCTTTTACTGTTTTTATTTTTATTTTTAGTGTTTTCTAATATTTTTCAATTTTTTTTTTTGCTTTGCCTTTACTGCCCCCTTAGGTTACTCCATATTTGCAAGGATGGTACTATACTCTGTGACCCCATTTTTCCCTGGAAATTTTGCTCTTGGAGCCTTCTCCTCTCATGCTCCAGTATGATGCTTTGCCATCTAGGTCAGCCGCCTTATTTCATCCCTTCACTGCACTCCTGAGCTGGCTTTTCTTTTTTTTGGATTCTGTCTCCTCCATTTTCTAGTTTATTCCCTTTTTTTTTGCTTGGGTACGTCATCAAGTAACTTCCTAAGAAAGAATGTGCAGGAGGCCATCTTTCTGATTCAGCTCTTCTGTGTCTGAAAATAGGCATGTTCTACCTTCACACTTAATTGATAGTTTAGTTCAGGATCAGCAAGTGACCGCCCATGGGCCAAATCTGGTTGCTGCCTGTATTCTGTACAGCTCGTATGTTAAGACAGTTTTTTACATTTTTAAATGGATGAAAAAAATCAAACGAAGAAGAATATTTCATGATGCACAAAAATGACAAGCAATTCAAATTCTAGTGCCCACAAATAAAGTTTTATTGGAACACGGTCTTGTTCATTCGCTTTCATATTGCCTATGGCTGCTTTCACACTACAATGGCAGAGTTGCATAGGTGAACTGTGAGTATTTACTATTTAAATATTTACTATCTAACCCTTTACAGAAAAAGTTAGTGGACTCCTGGTTTAGTTGGTCAGAGTCAAAACCCCAAGTTCTTACTATGGCCCCATGCGACCTAACCATAATTGTGTATGGTTTCCCTTTAACTTTCTGACCCCTTCTTCTCCTCTGCTCTGGCCAAACCCACCTCCTTGCTGTTCTTTCAGTGTACCAGTCAGACTCTGGTGGCCTCAGGACTTTTGCATTTGCTGTTTCCACTGCCGGTCACACTTTCCTCAGTTGTCTGCTGGCTCACTTCACTTCCTTCAGATCATTACTCAGAGGTCACCTTCTCTGTGAGTCCTTCCCTGGCCACCTCACTTGATTTTTAGCCTAATTTTATGCCTAGATTCTCTATGTTTCTTATTCCACTTTATTTTTTTTCTTCCTTAGCCCTTATTACTACCTAACACATTAGATGTGACTTATCTCGTTTAGAGGGCACACCATCCTGATTGGAGCGAGAGAACAGAAGGCTCCTGAGGGCACGATGTTCCTTATTGTCCATTCCCTGTTGTGTCCCCAGCGCCAAGAACAGTGCTCCGAAATATTTGCTGAATCAATGAATTAGAACTCTAGCATGAAATTAAGGTCCTGCAGAACTTGAGAGGTTTTGCTCATTTGTCTTCTAACCTTCAACGCTACTTTCAGAGAAATCTGGACACTTTCAGTTCCTTGTCCCGTGGAAGTGACTTGTTTTCTCTATTTGGGAGATTTTAGGATTTTCTTTTTGTCTCTGGTGTTTGGGAATTTTATAGTAACTCAAAATTCTTCACTCTGGGCACTCAGTGGGAACTTTTAATCCAAATACTCATGGACTTTGCTTAAGGGAAATCTTTTATGTTATTTCTTTGATGAGGTCATTGAATATTTCCTGAAAGATTTACTTGAATTTATCATCCAAGCCTTCCATTAAAATCTTTCTTTGGCAAACATATTTATAATATCCAAGAGTTCTTTCTTGTTCTCAGAATATATATTTTTCTTAGCATCCTGTTCTTCTTTATGGATACAGTATCTTCAAGAATACCTGTAAGGATACTGATTGCAAGGCCATTTTTTCCCATTTCCTACAACATTTCGTAGTTGCCAAACAGGGAGATGATGTTATGACCCAGTACATACTGAGTGACGCTCTTACACCAGAATGTGGAGTTTTCACTCTGGAGTGCCCATATATGCATACGTTGACTGTATTCTCTGCACAATTTCAATATTTTTAGAGAAGAATCCTCCATAATATTGCTTGAGGTGGGGCTGAAATGGCTGCTTGCCATCGTTTGTGTTTGCTGTGTAAAGGCTGGAAGGATAGAGATATTTGAAAGAGGGGTAAGGGAGAGGGGCTAAGTTCTTTTTTTTTTTTTTTTTTTTAATGAGGAAGATCAGCCCTGAGCTAACATCGGATGCCAATCTTCCTCTTTTTGCCAAGAAAGATTGGCCCTGGGCTAACATCTGTGCCCATCTTCCTCCACTTTATATGGACGCCACCACAGCATGGCTTGACAAGCGGTGCGTCAGTGCGCGCCGGGATCTGGGCCTGTGAACCCAGGGCAGCTGAAGCGGAGTGCGCACTTAACCGCTGTGCCACCAGAGCCCCTCTCTGGGCCGGCCCCCAGAGAGGGGCCAGGTTCTTACAGACTTTCAATTAATCTTCCTATTTTCAGCTCCCTCACTGATTTAGATTTTCTAAGTTCTCCTGGCTTTTTGAGTCCTGATCCTCCCAGGAATTGTGCATCACAAATGGTCAGTTTCTCTACCGTAGTGTCCTTCTTGCTGATGGTAAGCTGTGGTTCCCCTGTCCTCCTTCATCCCGTCCTCTGTCATCCCATCTTCCAGAAATCTATTGAGGTCTCTCAAGCTCTAATCCTCTTCCTATTTTTTTTTTTGTTATTGTTGGTTTATATATTTTCTATAATTTTCCTATCATTTTAATGGAGGCTTGGGAGGGAGATAAAGGAGCAAAAAGAATCTGTGACCAGTCTATCTTGAACTGGAAGTCCAGCCACCTTGAGAATTATTCCACTTTGATAAATCAGGTGATCTCTTCTCATAGAATTTAGGTGGCCCTAATTCTGGCCCCATAACTGTAAATGACATGCCCTCTGGCGATGTCTTTGATAAGCCTGATGAGAAACATGTCTCTGCTATTGATGTCACTAAACACTTTTAATATCATCTAGTACTTTTGGATACTACCTAATGCAGAGAACTAGAGAACAGCTCGGTGTAGGGATAAGATGAGGCAGCACTTTCGAGAAACAGAAGTTCACGCAAACAAGAAGCCACTGAGAGAACTTTCATGGTATTCCCGGTCAAAATGTACAGCATCTTCTTTTAATCCTTTCACTCCTCCACAGATTTAATTTAATTTTTATCTTCTCATGAAATGAGTATAAAGAAAATGAGAGGAAGTCTGAGATCAGAGACTGAAGTAGTTTTCAAACTATTATTATCTATTCCCTAAAGGCAAAGTTTTTACCAAATAGTAACTGTGTTGTATATTCTCTCTTTCTCTGCTCCCCCAACAGCATTGTTTATTTTTAATACAGTTTTTATTGACATTTGGATTGGGCGGTATGGGGAATGTTGGGATGGATGCTACGTTTAATCTGTAAATTAAAAAAACTTCTGAAAAAGCAGAGACACAAAACATGCCATCCAGAGGATTTCCACTTTGCTTTTGAAAATGTTGCCTTTAATCTATTGCCAGTCAAGTCACACTGGTTTCTGTCAGCTGTTATCAGCATATCTTCAAATTAGGAAGGTCTCAAGTCAATTGAATTATTTACTTCTCTACCCGGAATGGCCCTTTTCTCCTTATCCCTAGTTGTTGCAGCTCAGGAAACAGATCTTCTATTTGTTCTGCTTTAAGCAGTTATGCTTACAAAGGAAAATGGAAAGAGAGATCTGCTTTTGTACTGTGTGGGGTTGCTGGGGGCTCCAGGCAATAAAGCCCTGCATGGTCATTCTTAGGAAGGAGCAGGTTCATTGAGCATCAAGAGAAGAAAGGCCGGGTGTCAGAAGTTCTGATCCTAAAGACATGAATGATTAAGGTGACTATATAAAACCTCTTCCAGGTCTGGACTTGCCTTGAGGCTTTCTCATGCTTGTGGATAGGTGAAAAATTATTCTTTTTATTGAAATGGCTTCAGCCACCTTCCAGATTCTAGGCTTGTTTTATAGTGTAGTTTAGGTTTTTACTTGTATGTTAATTTGTCTGTTTCTTGGAGATGGAATGACGAGGGTCATTAGGTTTTCAGGTCTGGACAGTGTGATCTTGGTAATGACTAGAGTGGGCTGCAAGTGCATACAAATGCGTGGATGAAAGTCTCAGATTTTCTTTTAGTGGTTTGACTATATTTATGATTTTATCCTTAGATGAATCTTCCCTTTTGTTAATATTTGGCTGGACAGGGGCAACTTGAGTTTGGATAAAAATGCATATGCTGCATCTAAACATGTAAGCCAGCCCCCTATTGTCCCCACCTCCTAGAATGCACATTTTGTGACATTCCCTCCTCTTGAGTGTAGGCTGGACCAAGTAACTCACTTCTAACAAAGAGAATATGGCAAAAGTGATGCGACATCATTTCTGAGAATAGGTTACAAAAGATTGTGACTTCTGTCTTGCTCATACTCTCTTTCTGTCAGGAGCTCAACTGAGCCGGGCAAGGAAAAGCTGAGCTGTCAGGTGTTGGAGTAGCTGATTAAAGCAAGAAGCCAAAAATGAAAGAGTTAAGCCTTTGGTCGCTTACTGTGAGGCCATGAGCAAGAGTCCACAGCTGGAGGAAGCGCCGGCTGCCCCTGTTCCATTTTCCCCGTGGAATGGTGCACTTGTGGAGGGGCACGTGGACCAGCACAGATGTGGGGATCATCTCACTGTTGAGGGAACGTCCAACAAAAGGCTCTGGCAGTTTTATGGACCCTGAGTTGTGTGTATGTGTGTGAGAGGGGGGCTAGGAATAAAACAGTACTGACCGAGTAGTGGGGAAAAGTGTCTTCAAGGTTTCTCCCTTGTCCCTTCATAAGGACGCCTCAGCAGAGGCACCTGAAGGGGACCTTGGCCCACGGTCTCAGATAAAGAGACCTAGTAATGAAGGCACTGGGGCTGGGAATGTAAATATGCAGAAGAGCATGGCTGACCAGGGCAGGGGCCCCTGAGACCTTGACTGCAACTCCCCTCAGAGGCTGTAGTGCAGTGGCTGTCACCAAGGCTGGTGTGGGGAAGGCGACTTTCCCCAGGGAAAGGCTTTGCCAGAGGAAAGCCTTTGTAATTACTGATGGGCAGGCCTGAAAGTTCACACAGAAGGTTTACCCAGGAGTGGACTCCTCAGTCTCATTCTCTTTGACTCTTGCTTTTTTGCCCTGATAAAGCCGGCTACCACATTGTGAGCTGCCCTAAGGAGAGACCCATGTGGTAAGGAACAGAGGGTGACTTCAGGTCAACAGCTAGCATTGAACTGAGATGCTCAGTCCCATAGTCCTTGAGAAACTGAAACCTACCAACAACTGCATGAGTGAGCTTGGAAGAGTTTCCTTTTCCAACAGAGGCTTGAGATGGCTGTAGTCCCGGCTGACCTGTTGACTGTAACACTGTGCGAGATCCTTAGCCACAGAACGCAGCTAAGCTGGGCCTAGATTCCTGACACACAGAAACTATGAGTTAATAGGTGTTTGTTGTTTTAAGCCTCTAAGTGTTGGAGGTAGTCTGCCATGTAGCCATAAATAACTAACACACATGCTAATGATCTAGTGACCACATTTTGGAAAACTGCATGGGTTGTGAGCCCATTTCTAATGATTTGTTTTGTTTTCTTTGAAAGTAGGATATAAGAATGGTGCAATTGTGTTGTTTTCCCAAGAAGGTATAAAGAAGCAAGATGCTGGTGTTGAAAAGGAGACATGGGAGGGCAGGAATTTATAGGTGATGAGTTCAAATATGTCTAACTTTCAGCCTGTCATTTTCCTTTTCTAGTGTGTGAAAGAAGTTTTGAAGCTGGAGAATCTATTATGTGTGCTGCAAAAGAATGGCAGGCTCAGACTTATTTTTATCCTAAAATACTTTTTACAAATTTATCTGCACCCTCTACTTAGTATAGTATTAGGAACTATCAGGAGAGGAGAAAAAAAGGGAAATTTGAAAGAAGATTGAACTTAAAAGATGTTGATGATAAAACAGTGGCGTCTCAACTAAACACACTGAGAACAGCTCTGTACATGATGTCACCCTCCAAGCCTGTAAATAAACATGTTTGCCTCCAAAACAGGAAAGCAAAACCATGTAGTGTTTCGTACACGTGTCCTGGAAATGAATACACTAGGTAGTGTTTAATGATCAGTGAGGTCGGACAGATGGAACGTGCCTGCTTTAGATGCATTGTGTCCTGGACTTTGGGATCAAGGAAGCGTTCAATAACAATAAGAAGGAAGAACAATAAAATTGGGGAAGTAGAGATGACACTTCCCCTTCTTTCGAAAGAGCCTTACTCTTTGCTCAGCTTCTAATGGTAGTCTTGCGTAGACTGAGCCTCCAGAGCTCTGACTGCTTAGAGTGGAATCCTCAACCTTTGCCTCAGAGTATTATGAGTTTTCTGAATTCAGGGATAAAGAGCCAGCTCTTGGATTTACTCTCTTTTCATTGCATGTAAGTAAAATCACTCCTTGGCTACCGTATGAGAAGTCATTGCTTGGCATATCAAGATGGGAAAGCAATTGATGCTCTAACCCTATCTTTAGAATAGTGAGTTCCAAGATGTGACTCTTGGGACATAATATTTCCTCAGCTCTTCGTAAACCTGCTGCTATGGTCCAGTGATAATGGCACTTTTTAATTCTGTTAGAGCTTTGAAGGAGAGAGTTGTGTTGTTCTCACTCTGCTTTTCTCAGTTTCTTAAATTGATGTTGTATTGATAGCTGCTTGGACTGCAGACCATGGGTTTGACTTAGAAAAGCACAATTCAGCCTTTGTTTGGGTCCTGAGAAGTTCACTTCGGGAAACACTCTGTGGCCATCCTCTTGTGAGAAAGTGTGTTCTTTGTGGAGCATCCCCTTTCGTATGTGAGCGGCTGGAGGGGATTTTACTCTTAGCTAAAAGTCACAGGCTGGACAAAATATCTCTCTATGAAAATGAGGATTTCGGTGATGTTGGTTCAGAGGTTTTTACCAAGGTCATCTGGGGCACTGGGTTTTCTTTGCTTGTGTATATTGTGAAAGAAATTTAATTGTAGGAGTCAGAGTTATAACTCACCAAGGCATCTTTGACTATATCAGTGGACTTTTTTAGTCTGTAGGGGGCTGTGTGTTTCTAGTACTGTCCTGGGCATTGTATAGTCATACACAGAGTCTGATTCCTCTACAGCTATTTGTTTTACACGGAAAATAGAAAGAACACGAGTTTCTTTCTGCTCACATCATGCAAATAAAGAGGAAAAGGACTTCAGTTTGTGTATTTGTTGATGTATTCACTCTTTAATTTATTTTTTAATTTCCTTTCTTTCCTCTCTTTCTTTATATCAAGGGTCTTTTCTGGAGAGGGTCCATGTATGAACTCTTGCAGGCAAGCTGTGTTAGGCAAATACACATCATCTGAGTACGGAAATAGGAAGTTCTTTCCTGCGGTAGTTCGCTGTGGCAATAAGAGATAAGAAATTACTTCATGACGATTGCCTGAGACTTTCCTTTTGACTCGCCTCTCCTTCTTGAACAGCTCACTTCTGCTTTCCATCCAGCTTGGAGGCTAGGCAGTGTGAGCTTGTAACCAAAGCACAGCTCGACCATTTGCAAGCAAGTTGAAGGTGGCAAATGATGTGTGTGAGCAAAAGAAATCGTAAAAACTAAGCTTTACGGTGTGGAAGGACATTCTGCAAATGAGGGAATTACTGTACTCCCAGCACTCAGAACAGTGCCTGCCCCATAGTACGCGCTGAGCAAATGTGTGTTGAATAATGAATGATCAGGATTGTTTATAAACTGAGTGTGGTAGTGTTGTCTTTGCTTTCTCTGTTACCCAGGTACTTAAGGAAATGCAGATTGGAGGAGGTCAGAGTCAAGCAGGAGAGGAGGAGAATATGAAGATGTGAAGAGAAGAAAGGGTGTGTAGAAAAGAGATGATAAGAAGCCCTAGGAGTGGCCATATGGTGCGACGATGGAGGAGGAGGAGGTTGTGAAGGTGCTAGAGGTGGATGTGGTGGTGTTCAGTTGGAGCTGGCAGTGAAGGTGATGGTGGAGGTGATGATGGTGGTGGTGGAGGAGGTGATGGTGAAGGTGGTCTTGGAAGTGGTAGTGATGGTGATGGTGGGGATGGTCTTGGAGGTGGTAGTGATGGTGATGGTGGGGATGGTACTGGAAGTGGTAGTGATGGTGATGGTGGTGATGGTATTGGAGGTGGTGGTGGAGGTGATGATGGTGGTGGTGGAGGAGGTGATGGTGAAGGTGGTCTTGGAGGTGGTAGTGATGGTGATGGTGGGGATGGTATTGGAGGTGGTGGTGGAGGTGATGATGGTGGTGGTGGAAGAGGTGATGGTGAAGGTGGTCTTGGAAGTGGTTATGGTGGAGGTGGTGGGGATGGTACTGGAAGTGGTAGTGATGGTGATGGTGGTGATGGTATTGGAGGTGGTGGTGGAGGTGATGATGGTGGTGGAGGAGGTGGTGGTGAAGGTGGTCTTGGAGGTGGTAGTGATGGTGATGATGGGGATGGTATTGGAGGTGGTGGTGGAGGTGATGATGGTGGTGGTGGAGAGGTGATGCTGAAGGTGGTCTTGGAGGTGGTAGTGATGGTGATGGTGGGGATGGTATTGGAGGTGGTGGTGGAGGTGATGATGGTGGTGGTGGAGGAGGTGATGGTGAAGGTGGTCTTGGAGGTGGTAGTGATGGTGATGGTGGGGATGGTATTGGAGGTGGTGGTGGAGGTGATGATGGTGGTGGTGGAGGAGGTGATGGTGAAGGTGGTCTTGGAGGTGGTAGTGATGGTGATGGTGGGGATGGTATTGGAGGTGGTGGTGGAGGTGATGATGGTGGTGGTGGAGGAGGTGATGGTGAAGGTGGTCTTGGAAGTGGTTATCGTGGAGGTGGTGGCAGAGGGAATGCTAGACCAGCTGGTGGAAGTGACAGTGGTGGCGGTGCTGGCTAAGGTGGTCTTGGAAGTAGTAGTGATGGTGATGGTGGTGATGGTATTGGAGGTGGTGGTGGAGGTGATGGTGGTGGTGGTGGAGGAGGTGATGGTGAAGGTGGTCTTGGAGGTGGTAGTGATGGTGATGATGGGGATGGTATTGGAGGTGGTGGTGGAGGTGATGATGGTGGTGGTGGAGGAGGTGATGGTGAAGGTGGTCTTGGAGGTGGTAGTGATGGTGATGGTGGGGGTGGTGTTGGAGGTGGTGGTGGAGGTAGTGGTGGGGATGGTATTGGAGGTGGTGATGGAGGTGATGGTGGTGGTGGTGGAGGAGGTGATGGTGCAGGTGGTCTTGGAGGTGGTAGTGATGGTGATGGTGGGGGTGGTGTTGGAGGTGGTGGTGGAGGTGGTGGCAGAGAAGATGGTAGAGGAGGTGGTGCTAGTGGTGGTGATAGAGGTAGTGGTGGTGGAGGTGATGATGGGAAAGGCAATGTGATATAGCAAGGAGGAAACATAGTTTTAGGGTCAGACACATCTATTAAAAATCTGTATCTACCACTTACCAGCTCTATGATCTCTGAACCTGTGGAGTGGTGCTCGTAACAGACTGAACATTTTGGGTTGTTGTGTGAGGATTAGAAATGTGATTGCACAGTGCCTGCCACATCATGGATCTTCACCAAATGGCTGTTATCAATATATTTTCTTCAGCTTTCAAATCACCACGGTCACACTTATAAATTTAACCACCAATTTAGCTTTTTTCTTTGTACTTTTTTGTATTTTCTAAATTTCATAAAATGATCAGGATTCTTTTTAAGAATAGTTTATTAAAAATAAATGTTATAAGCTTCGTTATCAGGATGGTTAAACACATGGTGGTATATCTATATAAAGAAATATCATCAATAAAATGATATTTATGGAAATATTGTCATGATTTAATGCTTAGTCAAAAAAGAAGAAACACAACTTTTTCAACTATGTAAAAATGTTGCAGAGAAGCAAGATTGAGGTAAATTATGAATAGTGGGTTTACAGCTGATGGTTATATTTGTCTTTGCACTTTTCATTTTTCTCCCCAATTTTTCACTAGTGGAGCATATCTGGACTAATTTAGTAATCTGAAAACAAAATAAATGTTGAATGAAAATAAATGAACAGAAACTTAACCTTCTTTTAATTTCCCACCAAAATAAAGCAAAAGTATTTTTTTTTTTTTTTGCTGAGGATGATTTGCCCTGAGCTAATACCCATGCCAATCCTCCTCTATGATTTTGTATGGGGGACACCTTCACAGCATGGCTAATGAGTGGAGTAGGTCTGCACCCGGGATCCAGGCCCATGAACCTGGGCCGGCAAAGTGGAGCGAGGGGAACTTTAACCACTTGGCCATGGGCCGGGCCCAGCAAAAGTATTTTTTTAGTTGTAGTGTTCTAAGCTTTGTGGTTCATTGCAATCTAAGAAATGATGCAGTTTATGTTATTTCACCTTTGTAGGGGTATCCCCTTTGAGATTAGGACTGGTACAGAATCACGTAACAGCTCTAAAGTGAGAACGAGCAAACGAGGTCCCATCTGGGACTGACTGGTCTAATTAGTTCCTAGTATCACATGAAAATGGGTTATTTTCTGTGGATGATTTATAATGGTCTCTAAACCTGAATTGAATGATTATCTAGCAATTCAATAGTTAATAACTTTAAATTAAATTTAGATTTCCCAGCATAAGAGTAATTAATTTTTTTAGGGAATGTTACCATATCTTTATCATCTTGGTATACGTGGAGAGGTCAAAAAAACATTTTTGTGAAGTCAAGAAATAATTTCTGTTGTTAGGATCTTGCTCCTTCCGTCTCACAATGCCAGCTTATTAGTTTGGAGGAGTCCCTTATCAGAGACTTAACTGAGATCAAATATTTTGGCTTGTAGGTATTGGAATGAATCGCCTGTCTTTGTCTTAGAAATGATCAGGTGAGAGAGAGTTGGCAGACTAAGAGGCAAAAAGACGAACAAATGTGAGCAAAGACAGGCCTCCCAATCTGACACAGGTGTCGAAATAGTAGTTGAAAGGTGAAAAGTTAGGCAGTTTAAACTTACCTTAAAATTACTAGAATGTGGATGAACGCTTTCAAAAAAATCTGAATAAAAAATGACCAGATGATGTACACCTGAAATTTATACAATGTTATAAACCAATGTTACTGCAATAAATAAGAAATTAAAGAAAAAAAAGACCAGATAGTCAGTGAAAATTAGTCAAGGTTAGAAATGAAAGAATTAATGAAACAGACAACAAACCCTATTCCCCAGGGTGAAAACCAAATAACTCAGCATGCAACATGAATTGAACTAGAAACAGCAGCCCAGTAGACTTTTGAATAGATGGTCCATTGCGTTTTCTGAACATTGCACGGTGGAACACTGAATAAAAACGAATATTACCAAACACTTGCTATGTCCCAAGCATGTAATCAGCACTTGCATTTTTTACATGACCAATTTCAGTCATTTCTCAAAAATAATCCTGGGAAACAGCACTGTCGTTATCTCTATGGAGCTGAAGCTTCGAGAGGTAAAGTACCTTGTCTAAAACCACTTTGCTAGGCAGGGGCAGGGACTGGATTCAAACCCAGATCTTTGTGTGTCTCTGAGCCTGTGCCCTAACTACTATACTATACGACACTATGTTGTTTCCACTTACATTAAAGATTTTCTTCTTTATCTGCATCCATTTAAAAGATACCATCAATTGGAGTGATAAATGGTACATTATAATTCAAACATTGTGTGAATCCGAATATGGAGGATCTATATTTATTGGTATAGTGATCAGAAAAAAATATATATAAAAAAGATTTTCTTGTATCCGATAGTGATTTAAGGCCAAGAATTGGGAGACAAAGGGTGAGTATGAGCAGATTCACCTTCTACTTTGAAATCTCCTTGAGTGAAATTCCTTTCCATTTCGAGGAGGTAGTGGAAAGGAATTTTTCTTTTTTTTCAGGGAACTACCTGTGCTCTGACATAATTGCACATATGTGTTTGTCAATGTTGCCTACTTCTTGGGCAGCCGAGTGGTATTATGTAGGGAGTGCTTCTCAACTGGAAGGAACAAGGTATGGAGGGGCAGTGACGTTTGTGGCTATCAGAATCATCCTAAGTGGTCCACAACTGCAGTCAAAATACATAACAGTTTTATCACCACCGGGTCCCTCCTCTTGCCGTTTGACAGCAATACTCGATCTAATTTGAAAACATCCAATTTCCATGTTGAGCGTCAATGGACCCATATTGATGGGAATTTACAATAGACTTTATTAGTGGGAGCAGCATAGATCTAAAGGTTAAGAGACCTGAGTGTTCTGCTTGTGGCATAAAACAGTTGTGTGTCACCACACAAGGCGTTTAACTTCTCCAAACTTAACTTTTCTCATCTATAGTAGCTGAGATAAAACTACCTAACCAATATTCTTTGTTGTGTGGGCCAAATGCAATTAAGTGGAAATACTTTGAAGAAAGAAAAACATTATAAACCAGTGGGAGCTTCTGTCTTTGCTCATATTCCATTTTCTTACCAGGTAGAGACTCAACTGGCATACAAGGGGTTTACTGGCAGAAGAGGATTAGATTAAAGGTAGTAGGGGGTGTTATGTGTTGAATTGTGCCTTCTTCCCAAAAAAGATTTGCTGAAGTCGTAACCCCCAGTACTTCAGAATGTGACCTTATTTGGAAAGAGTAGTTGTAGGTGTAATTAGTTAAATTAAGATGAGGTCATAGTGGACTGGGTCCCTTATCCTACGACTGATGTCCTTGTAAGAAGATGGTCCTGTGAAAACAGATATACACAGGGAGAATGCCATGTGATGATGAAGACAGAGATTGGAGTTATGTAGCCGCAAGCCAAGGAATACCAAGGAATTCTGCCAACCACTGCCAGAAGCTTAGGAAGTGGCAAGGAAGGATTCTCTCCCACAGGTTTCAGAGGGAGCATGGCCCTGTCAACACCTTGGTTTCAGACTTCTAGTCTCCAGAACTGTGAGAGAATAAGTTTCTGTTGTTTTAAGCCACCCAGTTTGTGGTTTTGTGTTACGCAACCCTAAGAAACTAATACAAGGAGTAAAGAATACAAGTCATTTTTAAGTGCTAGTAATAAATTCATCTATATTGCTGGCAATCACTTCTAGGGACCAAATCCAATATGACTCATTTCTCTGACTTTAACCTGTGGCATTGGGCCTCAAACAGTGGTGTCACTTCTTCATTGAATGGGAATGAATAAAGACTCTAAACAATGAAACACATTTACAAAATGAAAATCAGGCTATTGTGAAATCTATAAAAGGGCATCCTTTCATAAATTGAGTCTAGCTAGAGATTCCAGATTATTACACCAATGTGGTCATTTGCTGGATATGGAACATTAGCGTCTATTTGGGAGGATATTTACTCCCCCAAGTTCTATACTGAGAGAAAAGTTCAAGTATTCTGAATTGGAAAGTGATGCAATGTGACGGTACTTTGGTCCAAATATAAAATCGAAGTCTCCAATCTAAGCATGTAGCAAATGGAAACTCTCCAGTTAACGAGATGTCGAGTCATTTTAGTAGTTTCATCTATAATTGTTGATCCCTTTGATGCATAAAGTTAGTCTGGTACCTGCATAGCTATTTTAATGACAGCATAAATAGCCAGGATTTTAAGCATATTCTTGGGTTTCTCTGCAATATAAGAATCTCTTAAATCTCCTTTTCAGTAGAGTTTACGTTACCCTAATTCCTATTACAATAGTTATCCCTAGCAGAACAACATTCTTTTAGGAGGAAAACATCATTGTAGGAGGCTAATTCATTTAATCTGCACAAAACTAAAAACATCTTTTTGCACCCCCTTTTAACTGATACATAGTTTTCTTTAGACTTGTTATTAATTTTATATAATTTCTTTCAAAGTGCTCAGTAGAAATTTGTGACTGGATAGATTTTTTCAAATTTGAATAGGGTAAAAGCTCTTTTTTTTTTTTTTCCTGACTATCATGAAGGAAAATGCTTTCTTAGGAGTCTTGTGCACTGATCTCTAATGCGAGAGAGGAACAGAACATTTAACCATTTACAGGCAAATGTATATATTGATACTGAACTTCAGTTTAAAATAAGAAAATACAGACCTCTCAGAAAGAAAAGAAATGAGACTAACTCAAAATACTTCCCAGAAGCCTTAATTTAACATTATTTCCTCCTACCGAATATAATTTGGTGTCAGGTGTTACAACTCACTTAAAAGAGACTTGGCTGCACTTCTACTAAGTCACATTTTAAGGAGGAAACCTATAATTCTTTCCAAAAGCTAAACAAATGCCTATGAACCTGAAAACCACGCTTTTTAGGCTACTTGTTTATGATTATTCTGTTTGGAGAGTTCAGAGCACAGCACAATATTGGAGAAGTTGGCTACAGTTTTTACAGCCTGATGACCATAGGTAGTCTCATTGATTTCTTGAACATTTTGAAGATTCAGCTATTCTAGTAAATTAATGGTTGCAACAGAACATTTTCTTAATTCCCTTAAAGTACAGGTCAGTTATAACAACCTTATTCTTTCCACCTGTTAAAAGCCTGAAGCAAATTATGCTAAAGGCCTTATTTTCTGGTTCCTTGTTAGACCATTAATCCCAACCTTTCTTATCCCAACCTTTCTTTGCCTGACAAAATAGGCAAAGAATTGTTCTCACTCATGAGTGTGAATGTTAATCATATAATCGCATAATATGATGAGTGCCCATGTTTGAACACTTAACATTCACTAAATGCGTATTGAATACCTAACGTTTTCCAGGTATTTCATTGCAAGAGAACAAGCAAAATTACCTTTTAAGTTCCCTTATTATCATTTGAATTAACGCTACCTTTTCTTGGTTAGATTCGGTTACAGCCATTGAAAGAGAAGGATCTGAGCTTGAACTCTCTTGGTCAAATATGGCCCAGGTTTTCCAGCTAGAGCTGCATCTCACCCTGGAACACAAGCTACCAAGATATCCTGCACTTGGATTTTCAACTTGATCAGTCAACCAGAGCCACTTCTGTGTAGGTAACGAGCACTTGAGAGGGAATTGTCAAGCAAGGTTTGAGCTAGGCACCAGAGTACTACTTCGTTTTATTTTGTGAACACTCATGAACATTCCAAAGTGATGTGCAAATCAGTTGCTTTGAGAGGAACACCAGACCCCCAGCTCTTCTGAGCTGAGAAGTCAGCTCGAGGAGAGAGACACCAGAGCATTCATCAAAGGGAGTAAGTGAGCAGAGCAAGTGAGGCTGGCGATTCCCTCCGAAGTGAGTTTACTTGGTGTTTTGGTGTTTCTGGCAGTAGCAGAGTCCTAGACACGGGGTATGGTCAATTTCACTTTGCGTTAAATACTTACTCTTGTGTGATTTGCGTTGGGAGCAAATTAGCAAGAGATTCCCCTCTCAATCCTGGGTTGAGTTCAGGCATTGAGCACTAATGTCTACTCCACACAGGCTGTTTCTTACCATGTGGACGTGGGCCTTTTGCCGATGGATGGAGGCCCCTGGCCAGTGAGGTATCCTCAGTAATGCTTTGAACTTTCTGGGCAGTGAAAGCCACTGAGGTGAAGGTAGAAAATAAGGTTCAAGAGGGCTCCTTGTTTCCGATTGTAGTTTCTCAAACAGGCTATATAGGTTGTCACGTCCCTTGTAGCTGTGTGTTACATGTAGTCAGCACTACTGTTATTGCTAAGAGTTAACGTGTACTGTCCACTTACTGTCTGCCAGGGATGGTGTTCAAGGCTGTACATTCATTGTCTAATTTCTTAAATAACTCCAGGAAGTGCTGTTATTAACTAGCTCACCTTTTACTGATGAAGAAACAGGCTCAGAGAGTTTAAGAATCTGGCTCAAGGTCACACAGTAAGTGGTATAGTCAGGATTCCAACCCCAACAATTTGCTTCTGGGGTCAGAATTTGAACGTGGATCTGTGTGACCTGAGAGTCCAGTAACATATGGCTGCCTTGGGGGCATAAAGAAAAGGATGCTACATAATTTATTATTTTTGGATAAGGTTGCTTTGTGCTTGTCTGCCTTCCCCCCCATTTCTGGACTGAGGGTGTATGTAATCTAACCCCATTTAGGCCAGAGGAAGAATGTTTGGGTGAATAATATAATGTTAGGACTGCTTGGCACAGATTTGCCTGAGTATTGAGGAAAATCTCATTCCTAAAGACACTTCTAGATCAAAGATGAGGAGGCTTACAGCAGAGAGATGGGATATTTGCTTCTAAGAATTCAGATTGAAACGGGGAAGAAAAAGGAGATTAAAAGATAGGAAGGCAGGATTTTGAGAGGATGTATTTGAATAGTCTCCATTCATGCTTTCTATTTATTATAAGACCAGAAAAAGTTCTTGAGAAAAAGAAAAGTTTAGTAAATATCAAATTAGGTAAAAGGAGGGAAGAAAGAATTTCTTTAGGCAAATACATTGAATTCAACTTCATACTAAATTTATATTATCAACTATCTTGCTATTTGCTGCTTAAGTTTTAAAAATAATTCTTTTTTCTTTAGTATACATATAATGCATGTTTATTGTCAATAATGCATATAAGCAAGAAGGAGAAAAATATTTCCCATGATCCTACCATATTGAAATAATCATAGTGAACATTTTGGTGTCAAATCTTCAATACATTTTCCTTTTTCTTTATATATATGTGTATTTAACAAAAATGAGATAAAGGTGTACTTTGATATATTAAAATCATGTTCCCAACACATTACATATTTTAGATACAATAATTTACCATTTAGGAGGGGAGTAGCCAAACTTTTTGAATGGATAATGATGGATAAGTGAAGAGAGCTCTTTTTTCATAATACCTAACCATAGAAAAGTTCAGATATTCAGAATTAGTAAATACTGCAAAGAACTGACAAGTCTAACAAGTTTTCAACCAAAAAGGTTAGTAGTAGTCATGTAAAACAAAGGAAAGCAGAACATAATGAAAGAGTAACAGGCAGTAGACAGAGGACCCCAGTGTGAATTTGAATAGGCAAGTTTTGTGGGTGTCGTAGCAGGTGGCAGCAGCTATCTTTTGAAAAGAGGGTTATCCTCAATTGACTTGCTTTTTGCAACTTAGTTTTGGTGTCTGGAGGCCCTCAAGACTAGTGTTGGGCCCTGATCTCCATATGGTTTTTAAGCCTGTCAGGATCATCACTCATACGAATTTTTGAGTTACTTGACTGTAAGTGGTATTGAAAGAGAATTTCATAAACATAGACATTCTCTTATGTTCCCTGAGAGATTCAACCCAATTCAGTAAAATTTTTTGAGAATTTTCTCTGTATCAAACATTGTGGAAGACATGAACTAAATATGAAAAAATGATAGTCCCTAGAGTATCTTACTCATTTACTGGGGCAAAAAAAACCTACACATGAAACATTAACCAACAGGACTCCAAGTGCTACATGATTGTCTTAATGAGCAGCGTGGAGAGTAAGTACTGTAAAAGTTAGAGAGAGCGTGATCCAGGAGAATTTAATGGTAGAGGAAGAAGTTGAGCAGAATGTGAAAGGAGGGCTGGGTTTCAGGTGGATGGAGAGAAGAGAGATAATCACTGAGTCAGGAGGAAAGCTACAAACACAGCTCGCCCCCCGGAGCCAGGATAAGATGGCACTCATGCTTCTGTACATTAGGCAGCTGTGTACTGGGAAGAATCTTGGACTACAAGCCACAAGCTTTGTTCTGCCAGTTGCTAAGAAGGTGACCTTGGGGTTGTCACTTCTTCACGTCTCAGTTCCTCCATTTGTGAAATGGGTTGCATCATGTCTTGACATGCCTCAAAGAGAGATGATGGGGTCTCCAGGGAGATGATGTGCGTAAATGTGCTTTGCAAACTGAAAAACGGGCTGTGAATGTCACTTGTGATGATGATTTGTCAGACATACAGACAGAAGAAAAGCACAAAACCAGAGCACAAAAGGACAATAAAGTAGGTACAACACACCTCGAGCCAATGTGAGTATTTTATAGACAGAATGAGTGAATAATTGGGTGAAATGTGGCAGGGGAAAGGGGGCGAGCGGAGAGTTGATAGACGAGGGCATTGATACCTCTCCTCTGTTTGATCCACTTGAAGAAATGAGGGGCATGAGAGGACTTGAGGAGAAAAGGCTGTCCGGGGAAATGGAATGCTTTGGAGAAAGTTTGGTGATAGGAGTGAGTTTTCATGCAGTTGTATTTATCCTAATAAAAAGGCACTTCTTGAGTCTTATAGGCAAAACCTCATGTCAAATCCTTTAACATGTTCTTCCCACTAACTGAATGGGAGAACAAGGAAATTTCTTCCTTTCTCCTTATTTCACTTATTTTCATTTTGTATCCCTAGAAGCATATGGCATAATGCTCAACAAACAGGTGAAGTAATTTTGAGAAAATATCGTCATTCCTATTGGGTAGAAGCTAGAACTTGGGCAGCGGTCCTAGGCTTCCACGTCACACTTTTCTTTCTAGATCAAAGCATAGAGGTATTATAAATTATTAAGGCTTAATACAATTAACTCATAATGAGTTATGATAATCAGAATCAGATAAAGCATGAGTGGATCCACACAATCTATGAAAGTACATTTAAACATTTGTGTTTTTTTATTTTTTTTATTGTGGTAACATTGGTTTATAACATTATACAAATTTCAGGTGTACATCATTGTATTTCGATTTCTGTATGGATTACATCATGTTCACCATCCAAAGACTAATTACAATCCATCACCACACACAGGTGCCTAATCATCCCTTTTGCTTCCCTCCCCATCCCTTCCCCTCTGGTAACCACCAAGCCAATCTCTGTCTCTATGTGATTGCTTGTTGTTGTTGTTATCTTCTACATATGAGTGAGATCATACGGCATTTAACTTTCTCCCTCTGACTTATTTCGCTTAGCATAGTACCCTCAAGGTCCATCCAAGTTGTCACAAATGGCTGGATTTCATCATTTCTTTGGCTGAGTAGTATTCCATTGTGTATATATACGACATCTTTTTTATCCATTCGTCCCTTGATGGGCACCTAGGTTGCCTCCAAGTCCTGGCTAATGTGAATAATGCTGCAATGAACATAGGGGTGCATGTATCTTTTTGCATTTGTGTTTTCAAAACATTTGTATTTGTATCACTTTTTTCCTAAACATTTAATAGATTTTAACAATTAGTTTCATCTTCCCTTGTGCATTGAACCTTCTGGTGACCACAAAGAAAAAACAAAAAGGCATGTAGCAGGAAGGAGAAGAAAAAGCAGAGAGTGTGGAGAATTCACACACTCCATAAAGGCTTCTGAACTGATGTAGCCTGGCAAATTTCCTGCCTGTTTTTGTTTATTACACTCTATTCACACTGCTCTTAAAGTCTACACTTTGGCCAAATCTGTGCTCATCCTCCTGAATTCAGCATCCCTTTCTGTACTGATCACATCCCCAAATTATCTCTTCTGTAGACCTCAAGACTCAGGGATTTCTATCTTGTCTACCATAATGACCTTTACTCCGTCTGTCTCAAATTTCTCCTTAAGCCTTTCAACTATAGCATCTTATCTGATTTACTTCTTGGTTTTCTGTCTTGCTGTCTCTAGTTTCTTTCTTGGGAAGTTCCCTGACCTCAATTCTTTTCAACTGTTATTCTACAAGATGATGTGAACACTCATTTTTCCAGTTTTGATTTAACTCTGGTTCCCAACTCAGTTTCCTCTTGCTAGCGGGGTTTTTCCCTCATGTGCGCTGAATTATTGCAATTCGAACATGTTTAAAGTTTGAATTATTATCCAATATTCTCTGGATGTTCTCCTTCTACTCTTTTGAGAATTCATGGAGAGTTGATTGAAACAAATGAACTTGGTTAGGCATAATTAAAAAAAATCATCACACTCTTTTTCTCCCTCATTTGGGAGTTAATATTGCTTTATCCAACCACACTATGCATTTATATCATATACTTGTCCCTGGGTCAAGGTGGCCTTGTTGTCTAACACTTATCTTCCTAGCTAACCTGGTAATTCAGGTAAGAAAATCTTTCTTCTTTTTCCCCACCTGTTCACCCCAATCAATAGCTCCCAGGAAATCTTGGCTGTGGCCAAATCTCGTTTCTCTTGCCCTACCCCCAGTTTTCTATACCTCTTCTTTGTTATTACCTGGGCCCATTGGACTAATCTCTCTTCTGAGTCCTATCCTTTGCCTGCCCTCTCAGCCTGTGTCCTGTCTCTTGGTGTATAGGAGAGATTTTGTGATTCTTTTGCTTACTTGAATGTCATTGCATGATCTGGGGCTTTGAGTAAACATGACAAAGACTCAGGTTTAGGAATCATTTAATTATGCAGACATTTCCATCAGAAGTATGATCTCCATTCTCTTGGAGAGCCTAGAGAAGTGTCACATATTGACATTTCAGTGTCTGTATCTTAGGACTGGGCAAGTAGGAAGCTATTTTCTCAAAAGTCTTTTTCTAGACTTTTTGTTCATTTTTGTTTTTTGTTCTATTCTTTGAGAAGGAGACCTCCTTCTAGATCCTAAACTCCTGTTCACGTGGAACCTCCAAGCTCTGACTGCTTTACAATCTACTGAGTGTGTTTGTACACATTTTCTTATCTTGATACAAGGACTTTGTGCTGTCTGTATATGGGGCAGATAGTAATACACACATTGAGGAAACTGAGGCTCAGAATGGTTAAGTGGCTTGTCCAAGGCTATGCTATTAGCGAATGGCTGAGCTGAGGCTTGACTCTAGTGTTCTGTCTCTTATGGGAAGTCTTCCCCCTCTGGAGTATTCTATTGCCTGACCTTTACCAGTAAGTTGTCTCTATTGATTTATCATTTAGGTAGTTTGAATTCAAGTCTAATCATCTTCTGCTCCTCAGTCTCTCCCAGCCTGGGTCATCCCATTGGGCATGTACTCTTGACCTTACACTTGGGTGGGTTGAGAGGCGCCTACTCACCCGTCTTGGATGACTGATGTTAGTGCTTACTCCATAGAATCAGATACCAAACCTATTCAACTAGGAGAACTTTAGATTCCTTTTATTCTACCACTTTATGGGTAGGGAACTGAGGTCCAAAGAGATTTTGTGATTTCCCAAAGGTATATAGCTTGATAGAAGTAACGCAGTTGACAGCCTACATTTCCTGACTCCTACACTCTTTCTACTGTTAAATCTAGGTCAAAATAAACACGTTCTTGAAAGAAAAAGGTCATTAAGTTGTTACGCGTTACTAACACCAGTGTATGAATTAGCCAATTAGATCCTTCCAACTGAGACCTAATTTGGATTGCAAAACCATCTGGCCCACCTGTCCTCTAATTTGCTGATACATGCCTAATCTAGACCTTCTATATGTTAACTTCCCAACAACAAAGACTGCATCATTTATTTTTGAAGATTCTTTCACTCTTTCTCATTTAAAATGGCTTTCTAGATAATGAGGTATTGTCTTTCGTGCAAGAAGATGGTGGATTTACTTTATTTCATCCTTCTTCTCTTCTAACACTCTTGTCTGTCAAGGCTTTGCGTGTATAAGATGTCAGGGCTGAGGGAGCAGTCTGTGACTGAGGAAAAATCTAAAGGAATTGGCTGTTTGAGGATCCAATTCATGACTTTAGTTTCAGTAATATTCTGAAGACCATCAGGAAATGAAGTTGATCTAGCTTTGGGGGCCTTGTATAAGAGACAGGCCTGTATTTCCACAGGCGTGAGTTAATGCTGACTTTTCCATTAGATCAAATTTCTTTTAAGTCTCCATTGAGGGTCCCCATCAGGCTTGCTTCAAGGTAAGCTGAGCATCAAGAAGTTGTAAGGCATTTTGGAAACTTCTCGATCGTGTGTATCTTTACTGACAGCTTTTGCTGACCCTGTAATGCACCTATTTTGTAATAGAACACATATCCATTTTCCCTTTCTTTCTTGAGCCTCCTTCATTAAGTGACAAGTTCTCCTAGGCGTGGAGCGTATTTGTGCCGACTTTCTGCCTGGTGGTTTCTCCAGTGATTTAGAAGTCTGTACAAGATGGGGGTGTTACCACACAAAATTGGGGTTCTCCTACCTGGTGTGCATAAAAAGACCCATCATTATGGCATCAGCTTTTGGGAAAAGAAAACAGCTTTATTGCAAGATTGATCTGCAAGGAGACAGGAGGCATATGCTCTCAGATCTGTCTCCCAGCTCCAGGGCTTGGGGCAAAATTTATGGGATGAAGGGCAGGGCAGTCTGAAGTGTGGAGATAGATGATTGGAGGTAAGGAGAAGTGAGGTAGTTGATGATCTGTGCAAGCGTAGTCAAGCTTCACGGCTCTTCATAGGACGCGTGTTCACCAAATAGTGGTGTTAGCATGATCTGAGGGTGGAGTTTTCAGCCCCTTGGAGTCAAAAAGGTCACTTATTGGGCATTTATGCAGGCCCAGTTGATGGGTTGGCGATCTCAACTGGCCTGAATTGGACAAGGGGTTGTTTCTCAGTGCTTGAAAAACCAATCTTAATTACTCTGTAGGTAAAATGGGGCCAGTTGAACTGGTCTTAGAGGGCCCGAGGTTACAGGGGTAGAGGAGGGCACTCTTAATTGGCATAGAAGATGTGGGAATTCAAGCAAAACCTCCACAAAATGCTTGAGTCTCTAGTTCCTGCATTTTGAGTCTCCAGTTCCTGCATTCCAATAGGTGAAGGAGAGAATCTCTTCAAAGTTTTTCAAGATTTTTTAATCAAAATATTTTTAAACACACATTCACACTAAATGACCAATTTTACCTTCTTGATTATTAAGCTTAGACTCTCAGATGAGTACTTGTCATTCACGGGCTTTCACCAGAAGATGAATTTGCCTCATAAAAAGTTATCAACAGGTCAAATGTCCCGCAGGGTATGAAGTATGAAAAAGTGTCATGGTCTCTGATACTTCAGTTGTATTTGTCCTACATATGAATCAATGAAATTATAGCAGAGTTCTGTTGGTGGGAACTGTGCCTTTGATATAGAGAAACAAAGGATTCCTTTAAGGTTCACCTTTAGATAGTAGACTGTAGCAAGTGCTGTGTCAAACTTCAGGACTAAGCAAGGCTATTTTTGCTTCTGGAAGCTTTGGAAGTAGGGTGTAGTGATAAAAGTCAAGATAATCAGAACTCAGGAAGGCCTTGTTCCATGGCTGAACATACTTGTGAGGGAAATTACCTGTCAGAGAAAATTCTTGGATTGGTTTTAAAGTTGCATCCAATAAAACTTTCTTGGGCAGAGTGTTAGTTGAAAGAGAGGCTGTAATTTTGAAAGTCCTGTTGGTATTCTGTTAAAAAGAAGGTTGTTTCCTACCTCTCTTTGTTTTGGGAGAATGATTTGAATTGAACCTTTTTTATCCCATACTTAAAAAAAAAATGGATTCTGCAATTGTTGTTACTGGTTATTGCTGTGTTCTATCCTAGAGGATTATCTTTATGAGAAAGTAATCTATTTGGTTATATTGAATTTCAGTTGTTCTAAGCCCACATGTACTTGGTCTTTTCACTTTCTTCTTGCCAGGGGACGAAGAGCATGCTCCTTGCAACAGAGGTATGTTGTGCTGTAATTCTTACAGAGGGAAGCTTCAAGTTAGCACCCAAAGTAAGAAATTTTGACAGCATGAATTCCAGAGTGGGCCAGAAAGTAGTCTGGAGTTTGCTGAGAGGAAGACAAAGATTCAACACTGAGACTTGTCCTGATTTGAGCTCAGAATATAATTTCGCCTGATGTCAGGAGATCTCTTAATTAGCATAGAAGAATTGTCAAGAAATCTATTCTTTTTGTCATTTGCTTCTTCAGTCTCTGGAGGCATTTGAACTTAACACAAGGCTGCTACAGAACTGTTTGGCAGTCAAATGAGTAGGGAATCTGTGCAAAAAATAATCTATTTCCTTTTTTGCATGACTGATCTAGGAAATCACGACAAAGTTGTTCATGTGAACAGTTACTTAAAAATATTGCTCTTAGTTGTTTTTTTAAAAAGTTAATTTTTAAACTCTTTTCCTGTTTCCTAGAAAAATTAGAACCTAAACTAATACCTTTTTGTGAAGTCTGGTGTCTAGGATTATTTCTTTCTGTCATTTTTCTGAGAGTTATGCTTAGTGGCCTTGAAAAAGATTTAAAATATTTTTTATTGCTATTTACAATGCACCAGTCAGCGTTTTAGGTTGAGTTTTACTCCATATCACGTTAATCAATGATAAAGCATGCATTGGAATTCAGTAATAGCTGATTATTATTTATTTGGCTGCGTTTCAAATAATTCAATAGCATTGAATGCTTATTTTGCTCAATTTTTCTAAAATGAGATCAAGAATCTAGAATGATAAAGTAGAATGGGAACCTTAAACATTATCTGGTCTCAACTCTTAGATTTTAGACATGGGAACACTAAAGCTGAAGAGAATCTGAGTCTTAAATGAAGTCACAGGGCCAACTTGTGGCAGAGAGAAGGGAGATAGAAAGAGAGGCTTAAAATTTAAGCAAACTTCTTCACTGAAGAATTTCTTAGGGCCACTAGTATGCTAACATGCATTGTAAATCTCCAAGGTGGGGATAAGTTTTAATTGTGGGGAAATTTAATAAGCAACGTTTCCCAGTTATTGGCCAAAGGACCTGTTTTTGACAGAGCATTGAGAAAGCCTAGTGTTCATCAACCATACTTCAGAAATATTGTTCTTTCTTTACCCCATCCTTTAACCAAAATATGTATTCTTTATAAATAAAACAGTCTTAAGAGCTATAATTTTACATTTTGTTAGCATAGTTGTTCTATATCTGGAGAAAAAGACATAATGATGCAATGGAAATGAGAACTCAAGACACTGATGGGAACTATATGTATATGGATGACAGTAAAAGTCTTTGGGGTTGTTTTTGTCCTGAATCTTCAAGAGATAACTTAGATTTGAATCCTAAAATAATGAATAAAGGGGTAAGAGAGTGAGAGGCTAAGAGAGTGAGAGGCTTCTTAACTCTTAATAGATAAACCACAAAAGGTAGGCAGAGAGATTGGAAATGTTTTGCTGTAAGGAGAACAAAGTTCGTAAATGATGCGGATAAGGTTGGAGGTATGAACATGAACCTCTCCTTGCTTCTCATTCAACAATGTCTATCCAAATTATGATGATGACAATTGTCTCAGTTCCAAAGAACGTGTTTCTATAGTTACTATTTTATGTGAAACTAAATATATTCACTTATATTAAAAAAAGTCACATCCAAAGAAAACATCGTGAAGTTACAGTCAAAATTACTAGGTTGAACAGAATTCATTTGAGACTTTTATTATTTTACCCCCAGGGGCATGTTAAAGCTGTGAGAACAGAGATTTATGTTAGTGGCCTTGACCTATATTCCCAGCACTTAAAATAATGATTGGCACAAAGTAGATACTCAGTAAATATTTGTTGGACGAAATAATTTAGTTTATTTTATCAACTAGTTATTTTTTATTGAAAAGATAATACAGACATACATTTAAAAATTTAAACATCATAAGAGAACACACGATGGAAAGTTATTTTTACTCCTCGCTCAACACTTCCAGGCTCCCACCATAGAAGCAACCACTGTAACCACTTTGTACAATGTTCTTCTAGAATGTTCTATGCATATTTAAGTGTACATACAGTCTGTGTATATATATATATGCATATATACATACATAGTTATTTTTACACACTATATAGATTGTTCTACATCTCAATTTTTTCCACTTAAATATCTATCTTAATGGCATATATTTTAAGAATTGCCTTCTGATAAATGAAAAATTATATCTCATTGACATTTTATTTTTCATCTTTTCAAGATCCAGATTGACTGTCTTTTCATAAACCATTTGTGTTTCTTTTCTATGAACTGCCTTTAAGTTCTTTGTCAATTTTTCTATCGGTTTAATGGTCTTTTATAACTGATTTGTAAGAGGTCTTTATGTATTAAGGAAATGAGCTCATTGTCATATGTGTTGGAATATTTTTCCCAGTTGATCATTTGTCTTTTGACTTTGTATGGTATTTTTTCTCTGCAGAAAAAAACTTTTTTCATGTAGTCACATTCACTAATCTTTTTGGAATTTGGGTTTTGTGTATTGCTTAGAAAAGCCTTCTCATCTCCAAAAGGAAACACATATTCCTATATTTACTTCTGATAGTTTTATTATTTTATTTTTTGTATTCAAATCTTTGATTCACCTGAAATTTATTTTAATGAGAGTAGCCTTATTAGATGTTTTTCACTTGGCTAGTCAGTTGAATAAGCCATATTGCTCCTCTTGATTTGAAATACCAACTGTTTATATTCTAAATTTCAATGTATTTAAGCATTCATTAAAAAAAATTAACTTTGTTGTTATGGAAAATTTTAAATTTATAAAAGTAGATAGTGAGTAGTAAAATGAAGATAACTCGATAGGCAAGATTTTGACATTTTTGGCCTTATCTAAGACCAGAAATTTTTATTTCTTTCAGTCTAACAACTTCAGCTGTATAACTTGGAAGCAGCAAGAATATTTCATTTAAAACTGATCCCCTACATTGCTCCCAACAAAATAAAACAACCAACCATCTCCACAAAGGGAAACTTAAAAGTTTCCATAATTTTTAAATGCTGAAACAGTGATGATTGCAGGGGCAAAATATCAAACAATATAATTCTAGTTCCATTCTTGCTATCTTTCTGTTACTCTGTGTTCTATATTTTGGGGATGCCTGAAATCCCCTGGAAGAATGTGACTTACTAAAGAACAACGTAACAGAAATCATTTAGTCAATTTTCTAAGAGCCTAAATGGATTCCTAATTTTTTTCAATATACTGATGAATAGAAGCTACTGCTTGGATGAAAGTATGTACACATTAGCATATTTTGTTATTTTGTGTTTCTGGCAATATTTTTATTTTTTATCTTAATCATTTTCCAATATATACATAACTAGATTTGGTGAACCGAAGGCATAGCCAGTGTCAACATATGCTGCATTAAAATATAATCATTGTCAGAGAATGAAATGACGAGCCACAGACTTAGGGAAAATATTGGCAAAAGACGTATATGATAAAATACTATTATTCAAAATGAACAAGGAACTCTTAAAACTCAACAAAAAGAAAATGAACAACACAATTAAAAAATGGGCAGAAGGTCTGAATATGCACCTCACTCACCAAAGATACAGATGGCACATCAGCATATGAAAGATGCTCAACATCTTATATTAAAGAAATGCAAATTAAAACAATGAGATACCACTACACCTCTATTAGAAGGGCCAAAATCCAAAACACTGACAACACCAAATGCCAGTGAGGATGTTGGAGCAACAGGAACTCTCATAATTTGCTGGTGAGAATGCAAAATAGTACAGCTGTTTTTGGAAGATAGTTTGGTGGTTTCTTACAAAACTAAACATACCTTTTCCATACTATCCTGCCCTTTGATATTTACCCAAAGGCGTTGAAAACATGTTTACACAAAAGCCTGCACACACACGTTTACAGCAACTTTATTCTAAATTGCCAGAATGTTGGAAGCAACCAAGATGTCCTTTAGTAGGTGAATGGGCAAATAAACTGGGAAAATGGGAATATTATTCAGCACTAAAAAAGATCAGTGATTGCCAGGGTTTGTGGGGAGGGGAGGATGAACAGGTGAAGCACAGAGGATTTTTAAAGCAATGAAACTATTCTGTGTGATACTATAATGGTGGATACATGCTATTATGGATTTATCAAAATCCATAGAATGTACAACACCAGTGTAAACTATGGACTTTAGATGATAATGATATGTCAATGTAGGTTTATGTACTGTAGCAAATGTACCACCATCCCACTGATGTGGGATGTTGATGGTGGGGGAGGCTGTGCGTGTGTAGAGGTAGGGAGTATATGGGAACTCGCTGCCCGATTTTGCTGTGAACCTAAAATTGCTCTAAAAAATAAAGTCTATTAAAAAAATATAACCATTGAGATTTGCTGTGATTTTGACATTGTGGTTATATTATTGACAAAATTTTTTTAATGAAGAATCAGGAAATTTGGTGCCTGGCACATAGTAGGTGTTCGATAAAAGATTGCTGTATGGTGTATTTCATGAGACACTATATCAGAAATCTAATCAGTTCTTCACAAAATTCTATATGGAATAAGAAAACCCATTTTCTCAAATATAAATACGATTTGCAAATATTCTCTCCCAGAGTGTAGCTTGACATGTCATCGTCTTAAAAGTGAATTTTAAAGAGTTCTTAATTCTGATAAAATCTCCTATATTTTCTTATAGAAGTCTAATAGTTTCAGGTTTTACATTTGAGTCTATGATCTATTTTGAGTTAATTTTCTATACAGAGCAAGATATGGATCAAAGTTTTTTTTTGCATAAAAATATCCAATTGTTCCATCACTATTTATTAAAAAGGTTATCCTTTCTCTGTTGAGCTGCTTTTGTATCTTTGCCAAAAATCAATTGACCATGTCTGTATGGGTTTATTTCTGGACTCTCTACTTTGTTTCATTATCTATCTGTCTATATTCATGTCAAACCACACTATCTTGATTACTGTGGCTTTATAATGAGTTCCAAATTAAGTATGTAGGTCCACCGTCATTGTCTTAAAGTTGTTTTATCCATTATAGGTCCCTTGCATTTCATATAAGTGTTGGAATCAGTTTGTCAATTTCTAACAAAGAGCCTGCTGGGATTTTGACAGGGAGTATATTGCACTGGTAGGTCCATTTGGAGAGAATTAATAGCTTAACAATACGGAGTCTTCTGATTTGTGGAAAAGGTGTATCTTTTCATTTCTTTAGGTCTTCTTTAACTCTCTCAACAAAGTTTTTATGTTTTATTGTTTTTGTTTGAGAGCACGGTTGTTCTATATATTCTCTAATATTTAGTGTTGGTCGTCTTTTTCCTTTTAGCTATTTTGTTGAATGTAAAATTTGCATTTCCTTGCTAAAACGTTGAGCACATTTTCATGTACTTATTAGCTATTTGTATGTGTTCTTCTGTGAAGGATTTGTTTGAGTATATTTTCCATTTTTAATTGGATTATTCATTTTTTTTTTTTTTACTATTTTTTTGTGGGAGTTTTTATATATTCTGGATATGAGCTTTTTCTTAGATATATCTATCATAAATATTTTCTCCTGGCCTATGAATTGTTTTTTTATTTTAGATGTCTTTTAATGAGCACAATTCTTATTTTTAATTTTATTTAATTTGTCAAATTGTTTTGTTTTGTGCTCTTTGCATTCTGCCTAAGAAATCTTTCCCTACCGTGAGGCTGTGTTATCATTTGTTTTCATCCAAAAACTTTATAGTAGTAGCTTTTACTTTAGATATATCTGGCATTTCTAATTTATTTTTGTTTATGGAGAAAAAATTGATATTTATTTTTTCCCATATGTGTGTCCAAATTTCCAGTTCTGTTTGATTGAAAAAAGAAAAAAAACCTTCCCTTTCACTATTGAATTACTTTGACTCCGTTGAAAATAAATTGACTGATGTATGTGTTTATTTCTGAATTCTCTCTTCCATATCAGTGATCTATCTGTTTTTTCTTGAATTTATTTTGATTGGGAGTGAATTGAGCACACCAAGCAATTTGGGGGAGAATTGACATCAGAACAATATTGTCTTCTGATCCATGGACATGGTATATCTCTCCATTAATTTGGATCTCCTTTAGATCTTTTCTCAGCAATGTTTAGTAGTTTTCACTGTAGGGATTTTGCATGTGTTTGTTAAAGTTATCCCTAAATATTGTTTGATGGTATTGTAAAGGGAACTATTTGTTTTTTTTTTTTTTTTTTTTTTTTGGTGAGGAAGACTAGCCCTAAGCTAACATCTGTTGCCAGTCTTCCTCTTTTTGCTGAGGAAGATTTGGCCCTGAGCTAGCATCTGTTCCCATCTTCCTCTTTTTTTATATATAGGATGCTGCCACAGTGTGGCTTGATGAGCAGTGCGTAGGTCGGCACCTGGAATCCAAACCTGAGAACCCCAGGCTGCTGAAGCAGAGTGCACAAACTTAACCACTACACCACTGCGCTGGCCCCTAAAGGGAACTATTTTTAAATTTTATTTTTGAATTAAATTTTTGCTACTACATAGAAATATAATTGAATTTTATATTAATCTTTTATCTTGTGACTATGCTAAATTCAACGATTACTTCTAAGAGTTTTTCTTTTCAGAAGGTTCGTTAGGATTTTCTACATGGATTCTTAGGATTTCCTAAGTAATGTTTTAGTTTTTTAAAAAATAATCTTTAAGATTTTCTTTAGGAGATAGTTTTACCTCTTCCTTTCCAAATCTGTAAGTCTTTTGATTTTTTCCTTCTTACCTTATTGCACCGGCTTATAAGTATACTGCCAGTACAAGGATCAATAGAAGTAGTGAAAGAGGGCAACCTTGGCTTTGTTCTCAACCATAGGGAACAATATTTTACCCTAAATATGATGTTATCTGTAAGTTTTTTTGTAGATGGGTTTTTATTAGATAAACTTCCCTTCTATTACTTGTATGCCTTGAAGTTTTTTGTTTGTTTGTTTTTAATCATGAATGGGTTTTGAATTTTGGCAAATGCACTTTCTGCATCTATTGAGATGATCATATGGTTTTCTCCTTTTATTCTGTTAATACAGTGATTTACATTGATTTTCAAATATTGTGTGGGGTAAACTCCCCATAGTCATGATATAATATTCTTTTTATATATTGCTGGATTCAATTTGCCACTATTTTGTTAAGAATTTTTTCGTCTATGTCCATGAGGATACTGGTCTACAAATCTTTTCTTACAATGTGTAAATCAGGTTTTGGTATCAGGGGTCTGCTGTCCTCATAAAAAGAGTTGGGAACTATTCCCTCCTCTACCTTCTGAATGGTTTTATAAGGTTTCTTGGTTCTTTTGGATGCTCACTATGTTTTACTTCTCCAAAAGTTGAGAAAAAAATTAAATATACATGTTATCCTCTTTCCTGAAATGTTTATCTACTATGTAATAAAAGTTTATGTGTAAAAATTTTTTGCATCATCTGTAGGTTTTATTTATCTGCATATTGTCATTACTTACCTTCTCCTAAAACTAGCATAGATATTTGAAGTATTAGAACAGCAAACCAAAGCTGATACTTATTCATGTATATATATATTTTTTGTTTGAGAAAATATATAGTACCCTGGGGAATGCTTCTCTGAGTATACAATGTGACAGCTAGGTTTAAGCAACTTTTCATCTTATTTCATAAAATAGAGTGTCTCAAAATAGTATGTCTAAAAATCTACTGTTATTCTTTTTAATCAGTGTGACAGGAATTAAGAATATTAAGGGTTATTTAAATTCTCAGATGCACCAAAAGCTTTATTAGAGCCAGGTTTTCTAGGCTTCTTGAAAATAAAGCTTTTCCTCAGGGCTATTGAGGCCAATTTCACTCATTTTAGTCCATCTCCTTTTATTTTATCCAATCACTTTCTCTCCAGAGTGTAATGAGTTGTGAAGTGGCCAAAAGATAAACAGGGAAGAGAAAAGACAAAAATCAAGGTCTTGAATTAGATACAAATTGGGAAAATAATTGAAATTGAAGTTGTTCTCAAAATTGTTGAAAACAATCATTCCTTTTATTTTTGCTTCTTTGATACATGTGAAATATGGTCGGCTTCAGGATTTATAATTCACTCAGGAGTTTTTGTTTTCATTCTTTTTCTTTTTGCTTTGTTATTGCTTAAGATAACAACATACGAATAAAAATGAGAAAACAGATTTGTGGATTAAAATCCAAAACAACAGAATGAAAGTCAGACAAGCTCAATTTATTCTAAATTAGTGTTCTGAAAAGAATACTGTCGTGATTTAACTATGCTTTATATTTCTGGAAAAATGTATGAATTTAAAATACAACTGACTTTGTTAAACAGGGGAAGAATTAGAACAGATATTTGTGTTTTGATTTGAAATTCTGGAGACCTAGGAAGGATTACCTCTTGAAAGCCAAGAATTTTCTTTTTTTTTTTGTATTTGGAAAGCCTGTGTTTGAAGTTGTGCGCTTGGAGCATGAAACAGATTTCAGGCATGTTTCTATTAGCAGGGTCTTTAAAACGCAGTCTTGCTAACCTTGGAGTACCACACCCGAAGCCAAATGTTGCTGTTGGAGGCTCTTATTTAAATAGAATATTTTCCCCTTTGTCTCTCAATTTTAGTATCTGCTTCTTACACACTAATAAAAATAAGACATGACCTATGCTTTAGTTAGGCCTGGGAAGTCGTGATTGATAGCAAGAAAGGAAACTAAAGCCAGAGAAGGAAACAGGGCCTAAGAGGGGCCACCTTATCTTCTGTTTTCTTTACATAGAAATGTCTCGAGGTGGGAGTATAAACAATGTTTTGGACAAATATATTCAAAAAATGTTTAGTAGGCACAATTTCCAGTCGTGTTATGATGGGAAACAGATGTAGATGCTGTTAAGTCACGTCAAGTATGAACTGCCTGTGTACCTTGTGTACGTGTGTAAATATTGAACTAGAAAAACAGTCACATGAAAACTACTCTGGACTAATCTTGGAAGCAGGAAGCCACAAATTGTAGGTCTGAAATTTACCACGCGTGGCTTGTGAGTCCAGATAAGTAAAACCAAAGGAAGAGACTTGGAAGGTTTTATAAATAGTTGATGTTTTTTGGTAGGGGGAGGAAAGAGAAAGGATTAGGGAGAATTTTAATATACATCAAGTACAATCAGTACATTTAATTATAACCAGACCAGTAAGAATCATATGATAGGAATTCAGTTATGCATTTGAATCTAGAGTATATTAGTTATCAACTTACATAGGAAAAATTACTGTGGAATCATAGCATAGCCTCAGTTAGGTTCTAAAATCAGCATGTAAGGCAAAAATTGTATGTATTCAGACTTATCTTTGACTGTCTCCCTGGAACGCATCCTGCTGGAGACAGATCCACATTGTTCTACTAACACAGCTAGTGTTGGAACAGATCTCCATATCTTCTGTAGGTTCTGGATGACGAGGTTGGCTTTAGTTTATGGGCCAAATGGCGAAAAAAGGCAATTATTGACATCAGGAGTGTGATGTATGGAAAATATGTGTCTTTAAAACTAGAAGCACACTGTGATTCTAATCAAGTGGAAATGAAAACAGATTTGTGCCTTCCAGCTCACCCACAACCTGAGGCTTATACTCCTTGGAGGGAAGAGTGGAATGAATTTGCCCTATTTTATTGCTTTATTTGTTTTCAAATTTAATTTTCCTTTCATCAAAATAATACTGTCTAATTACCTTCTGTGCTTTTAATTATTTTATTGAAGTATAGTCTCCATATGGCGAAACGCACAGCTCGTGTTATAGTTCCATGAGTTTTAATAAATGCTTATATTCGTGCAACCCACACTGTTACCAAGATATGGAATATTTCTGTTCGTGTCCCATTACAATCAATCCTGCCCCCCTCTCCTCTCACCAGAGGCAACCACTGTTCTGATTTCTTTCTCCATAGATTAGTTTTGTCTGTTCCAGAACTTTCTATCAATGGCATCACATGGTATATATTCTTATGGATCTGGCTTCTTTGGTTCAGCATAATGTGTGTGAGATTCATGTATGCTCTTGCATGTATCAGTAATAGTTCATTTCTGTTTATTACTGTCTATTCTATCATATGAATATATCACAATTTGTTTACTTCTTTTGCAGCTTTTAGACATCTGGGTTGTTTCCAGTTTGAGGCTATTATAAATAAAGTCACTATGAATATTCATGTACAAGTCTTTGTGTGGGTACATTTTTTTTTTTCTCTTGAGTAAATACTAGGAATAGAACTGGTGGTCATAGGGTGTATTATGTTTAACTTGATAAGAAACTGCCAAACATTTAAAAAAATGGTTATACTTTTTTTTTTTTATGAGGAAGATCAGCCCTGAGCTAACATCTGCCAATCCTCCTCTTTTTGCTGAAGAAGACTGGTCCTGGGCTAACATCTGTGCCCATCTTCCTCCACTTTTTTATATGGGATGCTGCCACAGCATGGCTTGCCAAACAGTGCGTCGGTTGGCGCCCGGGATCCAAACCTGCGAACCCCAGGCCGCTGCAGGAGAGCGCACGCATTTAACTGCTTGCGCCACCGGGCCAGCCCCTGGTTGTACTTTTTTTACACTCCCATCAGTAATGTCTAAGAGTTCTGGTTGTTCTGCATTTCGCCAACACCTTTTTATTTTTTGCCTTTACAGTAGTATCTCCTTGTGGTTTTGTTGCATTTTCTTAACGATTCACTATGTTGAGCACTATTTCATGTGCTTATTGGCCATTTGTAGATCTTTTGTGAAGCATCTGTTCAGGTCATTTGGCCATTGTTTGTTTATTTTTTTTGAGGAAGATTGGCCCTGAGGTAACATCTGTTGCCAATCTTCCTCTTTTTTTCCCTTCCCCAAAGCCCCAGTACATAGTTGTATGTCCTAGTTCTAGGTCCTTCTAGTTTTTCTATGAGGGATGCCGCCTCAGCATGGCTTGATGAGCAGCGAGTAGGTCCGTGCCCTGGATGTGAACTGGCAAACACGTGCTGCCAAAGTGAAGCGTGTGAACTCAACTGCTATGTCAACAGGCCAGCCCCCCATTTGGCCATTTTTAATTGGTCTATTTGTCATTTTATTATCGAGTTGGAGAATTCTTTATATTTTGTGGATATAGGTCCTTTGCCTGATATATGTTTTGTGACTATTTTCTATGGTTTGCTTATTTTATTAATGTCATTTTTAGTGAGCAGAAATTTTAAAGTTTTTCTTTTATATATAGTGCTTTCTGTATCCTGGGTAGGAAATCTTTGCCTGCTTCAAGATTTCAAAACTATTTCTTTAGATTTTTCTTCCAGAAGCTTTGTAGTTTTAACTTTTATGTTTGGGTCTATGAGGTAGGAATTGAAGTTAATTTTTTTTTCTTATGGATATCCACTTGTTCCTGCAGTATTGTTGAAAAGTATTTTCTTTCTGCGTTGATTTGCTTTGGTATTTTTGTCAAAAATCAATTGACTATAAAAGTGTGTGTCTATTCTTAACTCTCTCTTCTGTTCCATTGTCAATGTGTATACCCTTATGCTAATATCACACTGTCTTCATTGCTATTGCTTTATTGTAGATCTTTTTAAATTTTTCTTAGCTATGTTTTGTAGTTTTAATGTATTGGTTTTAGATATCTTTTGCTAGATTTATCCATAAATGTTTTTGCTTTTTGATGCTGTTTAAAGGTACTATTTTTTAAATATAATTTTCCACTTGTTCATTACTATTATATAGAAATACTATTGTTTTTGTATATTGACTTTGTTTCCTGAGGCCTTGCTAAATTCACTTATTAGTTGAATAGTTATTTTGCAGATTTCTTTGGATTTTTCTGTGTACATAACCAGACTGTCTGTGAATAAAGATAGTTTTATTTCTTCTTTTTTAAGATTTATACTTTCTCTTTATTCTTCTCGCATTATGATACTGGCTAAACCTACCAGAACAATTTCGAATAGAAATGGCACAAGTGAATATCCTGATGTTGTTTCTGATCTTAATTGGTGGATGGTCAGTCTTTCACCAATAAGCAAGATATTTGCTGTAGCTTTTTGTATGTCATTTTTCAGATTGAAGAAATTTCCTATATTAATAATTTGCTAACAGTCTTTTTTTATTTTATCATGAATGGGAGTTGAGTTTCTTCATATGATTTTCTGAATCTGCTAAGCTGATCATGTGGTTTTTCTCTTGTATTTTGTCAATGTGCAGAATTATATTGATTAGTTTTCAAAGTGAAAACAAACTTGCATTCCTGGGATGTATTCTACTTTTTATATATGGCTGGATTTTATTTGCCAGTATTTTAAACAGACTTTTGTGCTTGTGTCCACATGGGATATTTGCATATAATATTCTTTTCTCATAACTTCCTTCTCTGTTTTGGTAAGAGGGTTTGCTAACCTCCTAAAAATAGTTTAGAAGTGTTTCGTCTACTCTTTTATGGAAAATAGTTTTAGTAACCCCATCTATATCACAGGGTTATTTTGAGAATCAGTTTAATGATGTATATTAACATCTTTAAAACGTATATGTGATATACTATACACAAATAAAATATTATTTTATCATTTTTGTTAATATTATGTTAGTACACCACATAAACATTCTGTTAAATGAAATTCTATGTTCTCACATTTCTAAGCTGTGGCAGCATGATTTATTTATTTTTTTTGACATACTTAATTGGAAGACATTATATTTGGCCTCAGGATGGTAAAAAGATAAATCAGATATGATCTACTTTTTGTAAAGCTTCTTCAAAATTATGAGTAGACACATTATGCAATCCAAAGTTTATTCTGAAATATAAAATACATCTCTAATATGGTTTTGTATTAATCTTTAAATATATTCTAATTCTTCAAATTGGTGGTCCATGTATGGGAGAATTTATGGTAATTATCTACCAACATATTATCGTACTCTCTCCTACTCCTCCCCTCCCTCGCTCTTGTTGGAAAGTAGAGTTCATCCTAGTTGTATGGTTAGAATATATATATTTGATTATATACATGTCTTCTGAAAATATTCTGGGATCATACCATACTTGTTCTTACAAAAAGGTGATGCTTAAAGTAGAACTTTATTTGAAAGACAATGTACCTATCAATTTTGACATGCAACCCACTCTCATTTCAATAAAATAAAAATTATTTTGTTAGAGATTAGAGTAATTTTCACAGAGGGTGGGTGGGGCAGGAGAGGATTGTGTTTGTACCTAAGTATCTGAAATGCAAATATATGTTTACTAATCTGAAATTATTTCTTTCTTCATCTAGAGACACCTTTAAATCAGTTAATCTGTTTTCTCACCTGACTAAGGTTACAATTCTTGTCCAAAAGTGGATGCACGAGAAGGAGAAGGAAGGGGCCTGCCAAAGAGTAAACAGGCAGTGCTTCCCTTTAAGTGCAGGACAGCACCAAATATTGGGGCAACCCAACCAGTAATTTACAGAGTGCTACCTAAAGTAAAGGTTAAGAATTTACACATTTTAATCTTGAGTCTATGTTTCTGTATTTTGATTTTCATTAATTTCCCAAAATATTTATTTTAAAAACTTAAATTGACTGTCTTCCCTGTCCGAAGGCTGATAAGGGAATCAATATTCCATGGCCAAACGCAGGGGCACTAGTGGGTCCGGACTGTCAGCTCCCGAGCTTGGTGTAGATCTATGGGACCAAGACAGGTAAAATGTGGGACTTAGGACACTGTCATTATCAGTGGTGGATACTGGCCCATTCCAACCTGTGATCCTTGCAACAAAGGAAATTGACTTAAGCCTCTGACCCTTGTTCTTCACTTTGCCTTATGCCTTATATTATAACTTTTGTTTAAAGTGAAGATCTTACCATTGATCGCCGCACTGGGGATCTGGGCTACTTGTAACTCAGCTTATTCATATTAATAAACAGCTATTATTAGAGAAAACCCTTGGCTTTGCAGTATTTAGAAGATCTTCAGATTTCTAAGGACTCCCACTCCTAGTACTTTATCTCTGCACTTTTCATGGGCCCTCTCTTTCCCTATAGAAATGTCATATGCACAGGAATGCTTTGTCCCATGTCCCACAGAAGTGTCCTACAAATATTTACTGAACAGCAAGACTGTTAAGTGCTTAGGGTACAAGGATAAGCAAAAACATTCACTGCTCCTGTTCTATAGATGCTTTCAGCCTGATGTGGACACAGACGTTAATCAAATCAGCACACTCATAAAAACATCATTACAAAGTAGACGTGGCCCTGAAGGGAAAGGAACCCAGTTCTGTGAGAGATTATCCCTGAGACCATTAGGAATAAGAGGGATTTTCAAGGACTTCTTTTGTAGTTTTGGTCTTATCTCATTTTCTCTTTTACAAAACTGAGAACTTTTCAGCATGTTGTATTTTTTGTGCAAAGATTTGAGATCAGCTGTGAGATGATCAAACGCCTGTGAGAATTTAATTAGAACCACAGCAATGGATACATTTCTGAGCTTTCCTTTAATATGGGAAGAGGTAAAAGAATTCTTAGGATACTAAGACTAGAGAAAGAAACATGAGAGAAAGGAGAGGTTTAAAACAGTGAGCAGATGTTGAAATGTTTTCCAGGTAGATAGATCTGACCTTTGACTAGTTTATCCCTAGTATCTGTGTTGGTAATGTATACATATGTGTATTTATAGGTTCCTTTGTATTTCTATTGATTGGATCAAACTTATATATAGATTACCATCTCACTCATCTTTCCTATATGCTGGGCATTCCTTTGAAAGAACTCTTGGGCACAAGGTCATGGCATCTGATTTGATTCTTCTGTTGTCATTTACTATGGGCAACTTCCCCTGACTCTGCTCAGTGTCTTCATCTCTAAAACAAGCTGATAATACTCCAAAGATTTGTTTTTATGGTCAAAATGCAATCAGATTAACTTTGTAAAGAGTATACAAATGTAGATGATATTATTATTAGCCAAGAAGCAGGGTAACTCCCTTCTTAAGGTCAGAGGAAATATCAGGTTGACGTGGCAAAGGCCATCTCGTGGAGGAGACAGAAACGGGAACTGAAGATAAAGTTTCGGCTCCTGAGGGCTTTCTGTCTCTTTTACTTGTGCATACATATAATTATACATCATTTTGGAATATATCCACTTACATAATAATTTAGAAAAAACCTGATTAGGAACAAGGATTGGACTTAACAGGGACTGAATTGCACTCAAATATCTTTCCTTAATAGATACAATAGTATAGATAAATAATAAAGGGAAATGTTTCAAATATTCAATAGAACAGAATTTTCTAGCCCCTTAAAATATTTTGGAGGCAGAATTTATAGAGTGTTAATTTAAAATACCTTCTATCTATTCCTTATATTCACTAAGACATTTGTGTGGTATCTATTTGTTGTCATAAGGTAAATAAAAACATATATTTAAAAGTAATTTAAATAAGATTTCCATAACTTAATTGAACAGTAAGTTATTTTTATATTTAGAAATTAATATGTCAATTTTTTGATAATGTGAAAATAAGGAGATATTGAATTATTGAATTAGGGGACAAGGTAGATGGGTGGTGCTGTTTATCAAGACGAGGATGGAGACCACTTGTTTTTTTTTTTTTTTTTTTTTTTTTTTTTTTTTGTGAGGAGATCGGCCCTGAGCTAACATCCGCCAATCCTCCTCTTTTTTTTTGCTGAGGAAGACGGCCCTGGGCTAACATCTGTGCCCATCTTCCTCCACTTTATATGGGACGCCGCCACAGCATGGCTTACCAAGCAGTGCGTCGGTGCGCGCCCGGGATCCGAACCAGCGAACCCCGGGCCGCCGCAGCGGAGCGCGCGCACTTAACCGCTTGCGCCACCGGGCCGGCCCCGAGACCACTTGTTTTTTTTTTGTTTGGTGAGGAAGATTGACCTTGAGCTAACAACTGTTGCCAATCTTCCTCTTTTTGCTTGAGGAGGATTGTCCCTGAGCTATTATCTGTGCTAATCTTCCTCTATTTTGTATGTGGGATGCTGCCACAGCATGGCTTGATGAACAGTGTGTGGGTCTGTGCCTGGGATCCGAACCCATGAATCCCGGGCTGCCAAAGCAGAGTGCACAAACTTAACCACTACGCCACTAGGCCGGCCCCAAGTACACATTTTTAAGGAGAGATGATGAGTTCATTCTTTTACATGTTTAGGAAACTACAGTACAGGAAATGGGGGATGGCCAGTGGGCAATCGGATGGATATCTCTGGAGCTCAGAATGTAATTTTGGCTTGAAATATGGATTTGGGACCCATTGGCATTGGTGATAGTTAAATAAAATGTGGTATGAGAAAGCAAGAACATGAGCAGGACCCCATGGAACACCAATATTTAAGGTAGTAAAGGAGACAGCGGGAGCAAGGAGTCTGAGGAGAGATGACAGATGGCAGAAAGAAGACTGGGAAAAAGTGAAGTCCTGAAAGGCAAGGGAAATGGATTATCAAAACAAGATTTCATGCTGAGGGGTGGTTAGTAAGAAAGGGATTGAAAAGTGCCCGCTGAATTCAGCAGCAAGAAAATGCCTGTCATTTTTACTGTGAGCATCCCGACACAGCTGAGAGCCTGAAGTCCTCTTACAGATCTTTGAGAACCAAGTGCGTAGTGAGAATGGGAGCAGTAAAAGCAAGTTTCTTTCAAGAAGCTTGACTGAAGGGAAGATTAAAAAACAAAAGGATTTGTTTAGAGGTAGGTGGGATTTAAAAATGGTTCTGCATTGAGAGGAAGGAGAGTAGAAAGGGATTGTTGAAGATACAGGAGAAAGAAGGGATGATAAATGTGCCTCTCTGAAGAATTAGGAGGAGGTGGTTCCCAACAGTGGTGGAAGGTCTGGTCTTCAGTGGGAAGAGAAGGGCAGTGGGTATATGAGAATGGTCTCTAACTCTTCTGGGACGTAGGAGGTGAGCTGGTTGAATGAGAGATGGAAAGAGAAAGGATGCATTGGATGTGAAGGTAGAAATAACTGTTGTTTTCTTCCCTCAGTCAGGCAGTCATTGAACACATGTCCTGAGCTCCTGTTACATTTGAGGCACCATGCTGGGGATTAACTGGTGAAGCAACACAGATGTGATCCCTGCCCCATAGAGTGGAGGGACAGACATTAATTTTGTTTTTTTTTTTTTGCATTTTTCTGGGAGAGGGTCTGTAGCTTCATCATATTTTCAAAGGTATTCAGGACCCAGAAACTGAGTAGCCGAAGATTAAAATCTAAAATTCTAAAGATGGTCTAGTCTATTCTTTTTTTTAAGAGTCTCATTTTTAAAAAATTGAGATATAATTGTCTTCTAACATTATTTTCAGGTGCATGACATAATGATTTGATATATGTATATCTTGCAAAATGATCACCACAATAAGTCTAGTTAATAACCATCACCATGTATGGTTACAGTTTTTTGGGATAAGAACTTTTAAGGTTTACTCTCTTGGCAACATTCAAATATGCAATACAGTATTATTACCTATAGTCACCATGCTGTACACTATATACCCAGGACTTATTTATCTTATAAATGGAAATTTGTACCTTTTGACGCCCTTCACCCATTTCATGCACCAGCCCCCCCCGGCCGGCCCCCCGCCAGCCCCCTCTGCCTCTGGTAACCACCAATCTGTTCTCTGTATCTGTGAGCTTGTTTTTTTTTAAAGATTCCACATATAAGTGAGATCATATAGTATTTGTCTTTCTTTGTCTGACTTATTTCACTTAGCATAATGCCCTCAAGGTCTATCCATGTTGTCATAAATGGCAGGATTTTCTTTGTTTTTAATGGCTGAATAATATTCCATTGTGTGTATATACCACATTTTCTTTATCCATTCATCCATTGATGGATGGTTAGGTTGTTTCCATGTCTCGGCCATTGTAAATAATGCTGCAATGAACATGGAGGTGCATATATATTTTCCAGTTATAAGTTTTCTTTGGATAAATATTCAGAAGTGGAATTGCTGGATCATATAGTAGTTCTATTTTTAATTTTTTGAGGAACCTCCATAATGTTTCCCGTAGAACAGACATTAATTTTAATCATACAAATAAATACAGATTTGTGACATTGATAAAGGCTGTGAATAAGAGGTTTCTGGGGTTCTGGGTAGTTAGACTCAGAGATCAGGGAAGGTTACTTGAGAGAGATTTTTGGGGAATGGAAGGGAGAGAACACTAGATACATAATATTTAATAAATGTTAGATTTCCTTTTTTTTATTTTGGGAAATCATATTATTTGGAAGAGACAGTATGTTTTAGCATATATTAACTTTCTTCCCCATATGTCCCTTTACAAAACTTTCCTCATCTAAGATGACTTGACATACTTGTAAAGAAGTTCCTTATTTTTTTAAAAAATAAATGTACGTTTACAGTTTTAAAATGAGAACTGAGAAGGACTACGTAACCCATTTTTAATGAACTGTCCTCGTGTTCCTTAGTTTCAGATATCACCAGTAACCTTCAGTTGAAAAGTATTCTCATTCTGTAAAACTGACAACAAACTAGAACATTCTAAAGTATATCACCTTATGATAATCTAGAAATTACAAATGCATATTACCTTCCCATCATATTGCAATAGGGGATGGTATACTTATAATTTTCTTCTAATATCTTTTCTCAGGAAGTCTGAAATTAATATAAAGTATGCTTTATTCTTTGTTGTGTATAAAAACTACTGGTTTGGGAAGGAATATTGCCTTTGGATAAGTTTTGCGAAAGAGGTGAATTAAGTGGTAAAATTTTAAATTGGGGACCTACATTAAAATATATCAGAAAGGACTATAAGCACATTTACCATACCTTTTGGACCCTTCTCACTCTGTTCTTATTGCTTTTCATAATTCACTACCTTCTTTTCATCTTTCTCCCCTTAAGAATCACTAAGGCTTCTTCAGAGCTGTTTATACTTAAGAATTGGAACCCTCATGCCTTTCTCTTTTCAATGGTGAGATCCTTATGAGAAATTCTTTGTTTGCCTGCTTGTTGTTAATATTTGTCAGCGTGTGGGTGTGAGTGCAGTGAGTTGGGAAGGGAGCCTCAATATCTAATAGCCTTATGGTGTAGTACTTATGTAGCACATAGATGGAGGTTAATGCTGTTAGCAGACATTAATTTTTGATCACTATTTTTTTTTTTTGGCTGAGGAAGATTCACCCTGAGCTAACATCTGTTGCCAATCTTCCTCTTTTTGCTTGAGGAAGATTCGCCCTGAGCTAACATCTGTGCAATCTTCCTCTCTTTTGTATGTGGGTTGCTGCCACAGCATGGCTGCCGATGAGGGGTGTGTGTCCACATACACCACCAGGAACTGAACCTGGGCTGCCAAAGCAAAGCATGCCAAATTTAACCACTAGGCCATGGGGCCGGCCCCTTACTCACTATTTTTGATGCTTGTGTGAAGCAAAGAGCAGGGTTAAGAGCAATAAAGACAAGGTGAATGCATATCTAGATTCTTCTCATACTAAATATAGAACTGCAGAAGAGTCTAAACCTTATCAAATACTAATTTGTGTGATTTTTATTATAATTTGGTGAAAGAGGTACTCTACTTGGGAAGCGAGTAAGATTAAGGACAACAAAAGTAGAAGATATAGTTCTGGACCACTGTTATGGGCTGACTTGTGTCCTTCCCAAAATTCATATGTTGAAGACCCAACCTCTAGTACCTCAGAATGTGACGGTATTTGAAGATAGGGCCTGTAAAGAGGTGATTAAGTTAAAATGGGTATGTTAGCGTGGGCCCTAAACCAAATCTACAATACTTTGATCTTAGACTTTAGCCTCCAGAACTGTGAGAAAATAAATTTCTGTTGTTTAAGCCACCCGTTCTGTGGTATTTTGTAATGACAGCCCTAGCCAACTAATACATAGAGGGACATAAATACAGATGTGAATTTTCTATAGTGTCTGCAGGTGGAGGGAACAGCAGGATATAGAAATGAAGAGATTTGGGGAGGCTGAACAAACCTAGGTCTGAGAACTGAGTCTACGTTGACTAGATGTAGGATTTTGAGCAAATAATTTACTTGACCTTTCTAAGTGTCAGGTTTGTCTTCATAAAATGGGTTCCTTATGAGAATCGCATGAGCACATGTGAAAGTACCTAGAGTAAAGGATGGTTGTTGGTGAGTGTTCCAGATCATTCACCCTCCTGCCCTTTTCCTTGGTCATGGAAGTTCTTTACTGAGAGGAGCTGATAGAATTAGGTGTGTTGATCCTGAGAAGGATGTGACAGGAGGATGTCACAAGCCATCTCTGGGCCTTAGTTTCTTAAGTGGAAAGAAGTGAGGGGACTGCGTTGAGTTGTTAGACTCTAACCCAAGGTCATTTTTTTACTCTAAAATGTTATGTTTTTAAGGAATTTAGGGAAACAAGTTTGGATGAGAAGATGAGGAAGGGGATTCTGGATAAAAGGCACAGTTACTAAAGTATTATTAAACAATGAGAAAACAAACACTGATGAGACTAATTGGACCGCTGTGGACAGCTTCCTAGAATTAGATATGAGGAGTGGGGTGGGAGTTGAGAAGAAGGAAGTTGGGGGTGGTTTCATTAGTTGAAAAGGAAAGGTAGAGACAGAGAACTATTACTGATTTTTTTTTTAACTAGCGAGATGTAATTGTTATGAAAGATTATTCTGATAAGTACGTGTAGGATGGACAGATGCAGAAAGAGGTAAAAGGCAGAAATATAGGGAGAAGCATAAAGATGGGGGGCCTGGTGACTGTCGTGGAAATGGGAAAATGCGTGGTGAAGGATGCAGGGTAGAAATTACTAAGGGGGGTGAGTATAGCAGGTGAAAAAGAAAGAAGCTCAAGTAACTACAAGGCAAGTGTGATGAACCAGGCTGTTCAGCCGCAGCTGTTTTTTATTCTCCTAAGAAAGACACCTGATTGGGTAAATGTTGAGCTGGAGAGGGCTGAGTGGACAGACAGGAGGCACCAGCTCTCTCACTTATTTTCTTATGATTTAAAATAGACAGACTATTTTAGTCATAGACAGACTGACTCTGTCTAGAAATGCAGATGAGGATATTTTTCTTTTCCGAATTGAAGATACAGGGGAAATTTCCCGGGTTAGTGCTATGAACCAAGTGTGGTGCTGGCAGGTCAGCAGAGAGCCATTGGTGGGTAGCTGTCTGTGGATCCGGTCATTCATACCAGATTAGAAATCTCCTAACATAGGCAAACTTTCATTCAAGATATCTAAATAGTGATTCATGCTTTTATTCATTTATTAAGTGTGTAAGAGTTGGGAATGCAAAGATGAATGAGATGCCAATCCACTCCTCAAGAAACTCCTGGCCTAAGGGCGGAGAGATTGTACCTGTACATGTTCATAAGACAATGTGAAAAGTGCTGTCACACAGTTGCATTCAAAACCTGATGGGGACTTAGACTTACTGAAGCCGTTGCCTGCTGATCAACAATGCCTCACCAAAGATAATAACTATGTATTTTGAAGGTGATCTATATATTTGGGTGTTGCAGAGTCAATATATAGGACACCAAAAGAACATGAGAAAGGATAGGACACAAATAATTATTAAGCATCTACTAAGTGCTTGACGCTAACTGGGAAGATTCATGGAACTTATGTCACTTAATCCTCACAAACACCCTGGGTCCTAAGTTATATTATATTCACTTTACAGAGGAAAAAGCTGAGACTTGAGAGCACAGCAGTTTCCCAAAGTCCCACAACTACTTGGAGGCAGAAGCAGGATTTCAATATATGTCCACAGTCCTTCCACCACCTCGTGCGGTTACAACTAAATGAGACAAAGCCATGGCGAAAGAGGAAGTGGGAAAACTTGGTTTTGCTGCCTCCGTGAAAATGAATGTGTGACTCAGAGATTTCTGACAGCAGGCCCTGGTAGTTCGTATAGTCAAGGTCGGTAAATATCTCGGTTACTAGATTCAGGAGACTTTAACTCAACAACAGAAACTTGCTGTCATCCAAAAACTGGGATAAACATTTCTTTGAGTTGCTATATAGACCCACCTACGAGAGCAATGAGGCATCTCCGAATGATTTCCACAGAAAGCCAAGTACAAATGAGTCTCATTTACTTGGAAGTTCTTTATACTGTAAACTCACACATCTAGGACGCAGCAAAGAATCAGCAAATAAGTAAAACTTTGTGAACACTCAAATATAAGTCATAAACAACAAATCATAAATCTAATGCACTGTACTTCTTATTCCATTCAAAATGCCCTCAAGCCCTCAATGTATTCATTACTGCATATCTGGTTTCCAAATCTATCAGAGGATAAAAGAAACTCTCGTTAGGATTACTGCAAACAGCGAGACGTAATGTCTGACAAGAAAGGATTAGACAAAAAATAGAAAAAGCAGCTGCAAGACCTCAACAATCTCAACATCCATCCAGATTATGGTCCAAGACCCTGAATGGATCCTGGGAATTATCCTTGTAACACGCCCTGGCGAGAAAGTGGATGTTCTCAATGTTGATCAGGAGTCATCAATATAAGATTAAACTACTTACAGGCTACTTTTCTAAGTACATAGGAGGCATATAGTACATTTACAGTACATTCAATTGTCTAAAATAACTAGCATGAAAAATGTGTCAATGCTTAAGAGGATAAGAACTCAGCCATCTGGAAAATTTATGAGTACACAAACTGATGTGACCTCAGAGGATCTTAGATAATCTGGTGCCTTCTCATTTAGCTATGAACTCCAATTTCCAACCACTACTATCATGGAATGAGTGGTGGCCCAGGGAGAATATCCTCCTGTTGGCCCAAAGGAGAGAGAGAGGAGAAGCTCCATCATCCGAGGGCCACCACGCCTCCTCACCCTCCACTTCCCATTGTAGCCGCAGCGTGGAGTGGTGGTGGTGGGAGCAAATCCCCCCAGTGGGTCCTTACTCCCTCTTCTGATCACAGATCAACGAGCTCGGGAATGAAGGACAAAGGCCCTCGCCTGTGGCCTTCTTGCGGTGGTCTCTCTGCCCCAACGCACCCACACAAACATGCACACTCATTTCTACCAGCTCCTATGGCAAATGTCACAACAGTAACTAAAAATATGTTTTAAGTGTGTGTTAAGTAATCGCACTGACAGCCTTTGTTTTACTTCCTTATTCTTGCCCTGTTCCACTTGTGCTAAAAGTGCCCAAGCGTCTGATAAAAATTCGAAAGAAGCCTGACACACAAGGGAGGAAAAAAAAACACAAAGAAGGGGCTTGGATAATTTGCAAGACAAGTAATGAGTCTTTACATGATTGAGTCAAATGTACTGCTTCTTAATAGATGTTTTAAATGTTAAGTCAATTGATTTTTCTTTCTCGGTAAGAGAAACGCTGACCCAAAGTTTCGCAAACTGTTAAACGCCTTCTCAGAAGTTGCAAATGCCACTAAGAAATAGGCTTATTGTGTGGGGGCTGATGGTGACCTTGTATTTTCAAAAGGACTAGAAGACTCATGCAACTTCTAATGTTCCCTTTTGTTTAAAAGAGGAGGCCACTGTTCTCCAATCAAGAGAAAACACTACTCCCTAGTCGTCGCGTAGACCTCAGTAAGATACTTACAAGTACTCTGCAAAATGCTACCTAAACTGTTTGTGTTTGTCAGAGTTTTAACTTCTTTTATGCCCTGGACACCCTTGGTGGTCTGAGGAAGCCTATGGACCCCTTTTCAAAATAACGTTTTTAAATGTATAAAACAAAATATAAAGGATTACAAAGAAACTAAATATATAAAAATATAATAATCAAAACATTTGTGATGTAGTAATATATGTGCTTCTTTATTAATGCATTAAATAGCAATCTAGCAGCAAGTCTAGTGACATTTGAACGGTAATTATGAGCATAAATAATATTTGGATATAGCCACAACAACCATAATGGGAGATGATATGAGAATACCTATGATTTCTATAGAAATAAAATTGCAGATACTACTAATATTTCTGTGGTTTGTTGCCAACATTTATATTTGAAGGAAATGTTAAATTTCAGTTAGAGATCAGTGAAAATGAAGATGTATTTTGCCCCTCTAAGTGTACAGACTCCCTGAATTCTGTCCAGAGGCCTGTTGGAGGGTCCATGAGCCCAGGTCTGGAATAGGTAAATCATTTTCATAGCATTATTAGCGTGGTTGAGATAAGTTGTTTCTTCAAATAAATATTTGTATATATTTCCAAATGCAGTTATGAACATTTATATTTTTAATTCTCGAATGGAAATGTCATTCATTCCTTTATTTATATTCTTACTTATAACCTGCCTGTTTGTGAAATGATTTGAAGCAACTTGCGTAAATGCCTACAGCAAAATATAATAAAATTACAAGTAAGTGGATGAAACAAAGGAACAATAGAGAAGATTAGTATGAAAATAAGAGGTGTCTTGGAGTGAAGTTAATATACAAAGTGTATGTGGGAAGGTTCTAGACCTTTACTAGAGTATGATGACAAATTTTATTCTAAGTTTTATGACATTTAATGCAAAGGTTAAGTAACAATTAGTTATAGACTCATGATCACATCTCTTGTAAAATAAAATGAAGAGATGCCCAACTCTTTCTCTACTGAAACTAGAGAGAAATTTCTTCCATAGGCTTATCTCATAATGACTCTTAGTTTGGGCTGCTTTAGCAAAATAGCATAGACGAGGTGGCTTAAACAACGTTTTAAGCTATTTCTCATAGTTCTGGAGGCTGGGAGGTCTAAGATGAGGGTGCCAGCAAGGTGGTGAGGCCTTTCTTCCTGGCTTGCAGATGGCCATCTTCTTGCTGTGTCCTCACAGATGTCTCCCATGTTTCTTCTGCTCTAAGGGCACTAAATCCCATCATGAAGTCTCCACCCTCATGACCTAATTACCTGTGAAAAGCCCATCTCCAAATACCACCACATTGGGGGTTAGAGCTTCAACATATAAATTTGTGGGACCATGGGGAGAGGGCACAATTCAGTCCATAGCAATGATACACTGTGTAATGAATTAACAGTAATTTAAAAAATTTCTCTTGTTTCACTGAGTTCTCTTTTAATTTCTCAGTGTAAATCAATGTCATATGTTTCTGTTGGCCCAGCTTAATATAGAAATGGATATTTAAAATATTTTAAAATATGGTGTAAATTTTTTAACCTTCTGGAGGTATAAAGTATTATTATTTATTTATTTTTTTAGTACCACCTCCTCGAAGGTACTTATTCTTGAAATGTAGGTTAGTGATGATTAATTTTTATATTTGAGACTCTGATGAAAGCCATAAATGCAGATACACATTAAATTCTGCATACAATTTCAGGGAATCACAGACCTCTTGAAGTCTCAGCACTGTGAGTAGTAAATAACTCTGGGATATAGAGTAATAGATACACCTTTAAACATATTATATAAACGTTGTTTATTGTCACTGAGCGTTTGACATGGATTGAGAATGAGCCAGTTGGATTCAATGTTCCTGGCAAGCAGGGGAATGCAGCTATTCTACACTGCAGATTAAATAAATGCTCTAAAAGCCTGGAGAACAGGAAACCCACAGGCACCTTTAACAAAATACAATGCTGATATTTCAAGGTTGGAGGGGTGCCTGGATGGTACAGCCTCAACTCTTGTGCCCAAGATTCACAGGCCCCTTGGAGAACATCACAAACCTTTGGCTACCACCATTGGATGGCCCCAGGAGACGACAACCCAAATGTGAACACAGCTCTCAGCGCCCCCCTCCCTTATCCCCAATCATTTGCCATACCCCAGATGAGACCAAGCAGTAATGTGAGAAATCAGGGATAACATGGGTGGATCCAGATTTTGTGGAGCCTGCAGCTTATACAATCTGAGTGGTCTTCTTTAGGAAAGATAATACAAAATTACAATGAAAGAGTTGCAAGAAACTTAAAATTTAAAAGACTTAACAGAAATGACAGTAAATTTCAAATTTTAAAAAGCTGACAAAATATCAGAAACAGCACATTATCCAGAAAAATAAAATAATTTTAAAATTAGCTGTGTGACATACTTCTAAAATACTTTTTCCCCTACGTTTTTAGCTTCATAATTTTTGATTGCCTCCTCATATGATAATGATTTTGTAACTTCATTTTCTCTAGAGAACATAGAAAGATAATCCAGTCTGTCCTCGAGCATACGTTTATCAGAATTGTTTCTTTTTTTTTTTTTTTGTGAGGAAATCAGCCCTGAGATAACATCCGATACCAATCTTCCTCTTTTTTGCTGAGGAAAATTGGCCCTGGGCTAACATCTGTGTCCATCTTCCTCTATTTTGTATGGGACGCCACCACAGCATGGCTTGACAAGTGGTGTGTCAGTTCGCGCCAGGGATCCGAACCTGTGAACCCTAGGCCACAGAAGTGGACCGCATGCACTTAAACTCTGCGCGACCAGGCTGGCCCCATTTTTCTTTTTTATTGGTTGCTTAGAAGTCCAAGTCTTTTGGCTTCACGATGTATTACTGCTAATGTAAATTTTTAGGATTTCTTTCTCACGTTTCTTTCCACTATGAGCTTTAAAATTTGGAAGGAGTACCCCCAAACTTGCTTCTGGTTCTGTTCATTAGCAATCTTGTTTCCCTCCACTATCCACAGACACAGGGAGATATAGGACCTGTTCGTATTGTCATATGACCTCTGGCCTGAGCCATCATACCACCAGGCCGGATGAATTGGCCAGTGGGAAATAGCGTGTTACTGGAAGTTGTTACTACACTTGAACAGCTAGGAATAACTTAACTACACAAGGAGGAGACTGCAAGCCACATAAATATATCCCATTAATTACAAAACAAGTATATCAGAGTCCAAATCTTTTCAAGTTTGTTGACATTGGGAATGTATACACTCTTCTGGAAAGATCCCATTCCTAGTCGCAGGGATGTGATCTTATCATAGGCCCTAATAAGGCAAATATCTGAGAACACACCAGCCTAAGATCAGCGTGAGAAAAGACCACTTGGAATAGTTTGGGATCTTTCCATTCACAGATGGCAGGATGTTTAAGGCCGTGGACACATGGACCACAGAACATGACTATAATGATTTTAATCTGGAAAATTTAAACCTGATAGGACCATATGCTCATTTCAGCTATAAAACTCTTAGTACAACACACATGGAATATTTTCAGATTAATATGATTTTCTGGTGAATTCCCCAAGATAATTGGCTGCAAAATATATGCTTTGGTAAGTGGCTGAGTTAACTTGTTTTATAGATTTATTGATTATAAGCCAGTTAAATATGGAGCTAAGTCTAGCAAAGATGCTTACTTAGGGTTTGGAATAGTTGATCTGTGGCTCTTCTTTTCAGAGGTTAGGTATCAAGGCAACTTCTCCATTAAAAGCCACTCTTAGCTGGCAACAATAAAAGCTATTGTTTTCAAATACAAGGATTCTAATTTTATTACCTATGGAAGGGGAGTGTCTGTTGCCTTCAACCAAGAGAAGAGGTAAGTTGCTAAGGCCCATGAAGTGTCTGCCTCTTCAAAGCCCATGGAAAGTACAGAGTTTATGTGTTTGACTATATTTTGTGTGTGGGGGGGATATCTACTTTGTTAAAGAAGAAAAAGCCATTTTTCTCAATACCTACCTTGAAATAAATTAAAAATAAATATTTTCAGAGGTGCCATTGTGGAATTAGAATAAATAGGAATACTCTTTATGATTAACCTAAAATTTCCTCTGCTTTGGACTTTACCCACAAAGATGCCAAACCCACATATTATTTTTATTGGAGATGGAGAGGAGCTGTCCTTTCCTTCTGGGATTGAATACAAAACACTGTATACACTAGTGGGAGGAATGCCCTCCTTCATTCATGGGGGCTTAGAAAACGAACGGTGGGGTGGTGGACCATTCAATTGGTTTATAACAATTCTCGAAATGGGTTGTTATTTTTTACCTAATTTTGTTAATTAAAGAATTTTATTACTTAGGTAATATTTTTAAGTAATAATGAATTTTAACAGTTATTCTGTCATAGAATTCCTGAGGGAAAAATAAATGAGAATAGTATAGATTCACAATTTTCAGAAGAATTTTTTTTGTCATCAAACCCTTTCTTTGAATGAAAGTGTGCCCTGAGTCCAAGGTGAAACCAGTAAGTCTGGAGTTGCCCTTAACCCCAGCTCTCAGCACCCCTCCGCTGGTCTCTCCTCCCACCTGCATAGAACCAGGCATGTTATTGGCCATAGAGCAGGTACCCATCCTCATGAAGCACTTGTGGACGGACTGACTGTTCAAGGTTTTAGGAGGCTAACCTAAACCTAACTGATAACAGCATTTTAAGGCATGGATGATTCACAATCTTTCTGTGAAAGAGATAGTAGCATTTCCTGAAAGCTTCTGGGATGAAGCACTGAGACAAATAGCAACACTGGCGTCCTTTCTTCCTTTGATTACGTGTGTGTGTGTGTGTGTGTGTGTGTTGAGTGTGATGCTGATGCTGGTAACCTTAACAGGAGTTACTCATTCTCTAGTGAAAGGAGAAGAGACCCTTAATAGCTCTTCATTCTTTAAAGGAATGTTGCTCTCCATTTCCTTTGCTTTCTTTGGGTTTGCGTCGTTTTTCAGTTGAATTAACCGAGCACAGTTTGTTTCTTATATGAACAACTAAAAATGTCCACTTGATTTGAGATTATATAATTGACTACAATAACTCATGAAATGTTTGGGAAGTTAAAGTTGAGCTGCTGACTTAAATTTAGTCTATTATTAAGGCGTTCTCTACAACCAACTCTAAAAATACATTTTGGGGAAAGACATTTGGGGGACAATTTGAGAAATTGTTGAATCATAGTGGTGTGTATATGAAATATCATTATAATATATTTTCTACTGTGTCCTCAAATCTTTTTCTGAGGAAAATTATTTGTAGTTCTCTAAAATTCAGCCAGATGAGCCTAAATCCTACGTTTTCCTATTAACAGTGAATTTTGAGTTAAACAATCTGCATTCTGCTGTTTGTAGAGCTCTTTCCCCAAAGGTACACAGGTACGATGACATATTTGAGATTGCCCTAATCATTGAGCCCTGAAAGTTTTCCTGGTCTTCTTCTCAAAAGCACTTCTGTGCCTTATGTACTGGTTTTCAAACACTGAAAACGTACATGTGGAATTGCACATTATTCTGCACCCTGGGACCTCCTGCGCAACAGCTGAGATAAGAAAAGAAGGCTCTTCAGAGCGTTACAGCCCATTAGGGTGCTGTCCAAAATCTCCTGCATGCCTGATAAAGTTAGTGGAATGTCAGGGCCTCTGCTGTGATTAAAGGATTTCAATGTGACTTGTCAGGCAGCACAAATATTAGCTGTAATCCCCATCTGTGCAGAGCTATAAGATTAGGCCTTGTAGACAGAAAGCTATGTACATAGAATACCCCTTGTTACATTACAAATTTTCCAAATGAATAGAAGAAAATGGAGCAGGAAATTTACAAGTGAAGAGTGGGTATCTCTGGATTTGGGGATAATGGGTGATTTTTGTTTTATTAACTTTTTTCTTTTACATTTTTAAGTTTACAACAATGCAAATATGTATTTTTTATATCAAAAAAATTTTTTTTTCTAAAAAAAGGAATAAATGCTATAGTTATTGGCAAAGCCAACCTTGGGGTAAGTACACGTTGAACACAGATCCTGAATATACTTTGTTCCTTTCAACGCTCAATAGCAGGCACCATTGTCAGACGTGCATATCAACTTTGGGTTTAAAAATATGCCCGTGGTAGGGATGGTGAATCAGAAGACTGCTCTATGCAGGAAGGACCGAACAACTGGAAATGTGGTGACTTTAGATCAATAAGGAAGAGAAAGGGAAAGCTTCATTGTTTAATACACACTTAACACCTGCATCCAATCCACTCCTCCCTCCCACCATCGGGAGGTGGGGGGGGTGTGGCGTGTCAGCCTCTTTCACTTTAATGTTCCTTCACCTTTACCCCAAACCACTGATGCTGATATCCATGTAAACAGCATTTTATGTAGAATACACATTTTGGTCAGAGAGAGGTACAGAAGGAGAGTTTTCCTAGGTGTAGAAAATTGACACAAATGAATCTCTATTCATGGGAGTTTCTAGGGAGTATGGCAGAGCTTTAGGGAGGGTCAAGGAGGTTAAAAGACATGATATTGGCCTCTGGGAGAAGCAGAGTAGGGATGGTAAAACTGAGAAGTAAGTTTTGTTCTTAGTCTTTTTCTGTCTTCTTTATGTCCTCATCTATGGCAGCTCCCTTCCCCCACCTTCCACGTTCCTGGCCTCATGCCCCCTCTGGCTGGTCAAAGTCCCTACAGTGACACACCATGATGGAAACTCTTCACCCCAAAGACCTCCTTTCCTTCATTTTCCTCTTCTTTCCTTTCTTTCTCCCTGTGCTTCCCTTTACCCTCATCAAATGTATATAGAGTTCACAGCATATCAAGAATCAAAACAGGAAAATTGAAAGTCATGAATTTTGCCTCCTTCATATAGCTAACAATTCAGAACATAGTATTTTGAACCACGTCAGGATGAGAGTCTGCCAACACGATCTGCAACATTAGGCTGCAACCAACCAATTGCTAAGGCGCATGTGTGTGTCAAAGCTGGATCACCTCTCCACTGGCAGAGAGCATTAGGTAAAGGGCCGAACCACTTCAGAAAGGACCCAGAGGTATGACCAGGTGCATTGTGTGGGGTCCGAGAGCCTCGGGGCCCCTGGCAAAAGCCAAGATGTGTGAAGAAGTCTGGATACTGGTGGGGTAGGTGGAGGCATGGCCAGTGGTGCAAAGATCGCTGACACAGACCCTCCTTGCTCTCTACTCCTCCCCACCCAATCCCTCTTCTAGAGTGTCTGTGGGTTCTGAAAGAGGAGAGCTATAGTCAAAGGAAAGCATGTGTAGCTGTGGAGCGTTCTAATCAAAGTAATGGTCAGAAACAGATATTTGTTTGGCGGAGGGGGGGTTGGTCTAGAGGAGGTGGGGGCAACACAGGCAGCCAACTACCAGAAGTGGCCTGGCAGCTGTCCTCAGAGCAGAGGAGGTCAGCCAGAGTGACAGATTTTAGGGCAGTAGTCTTCGTCTGTGAAATGGGAATAAAGATAGCACCAACTTCATAGGGTTGTTCTGAAAACTGAATGATTAATGTGTGTACAGCATTTAGTGCCTGTGCAAATTACGTGATTATCAGAGTTGAATAAATGTTTTTTTCATCATTGTTTTTGTGAGATCCCTTCTCTCTACTTATCTTCTTATTTTCAAGCGGGTACATAGTTTGATTTTATGTGATACAATAAAATGGATTTTGGCCTTGTTTTTGTTTTTAAGCACAGAAATTGCTTCTCAGGATGTATGAGAAAAGGGTTAGATTAAACCTTAAGTGGATTGAACTTGAGCAAAGTTTTAAAAACAATTGTGGCATCTCAAAGATGAATTTTTACTGAATAAAAGAATTAGGCACTAATGTCATTTTTTGCTCTAGGAAGATTGTGAGAATAACTAATAACACTTGGTGGAGGTTAATATAGTATCGAAAGTAGTAATTTTAACAGTTTTGAACTCATTTTCAAAGACATAATTGGAATAATTTTCAATAGACATCAGTCTTTATTTCTTAGGAAATTACAGTGATTAACTGCAGGCAGCCTCTCTTATTGTTATTTGAAGATAATAGGAGTCTGTTGAGGATTGGGGGAAAAAATGAATGATTCATGTTCTATTAAAGACTTCACAGCTGAAACATTTTTCTTTACTCTTTCTGTCTGGCTACAGTTTATACGTTCAAGGCATAATCATCAAATGCAGCTTCCTTTACTGTATTTGGCCTAGAAAACTAATTCCAACGAAGACTAAGAATAATACTTTTCCTATGATTAAAATATAGATTTTTCTTTTAAGGGGGTGCATAATATTCCAATTCAAAAGAAAATGATGTTATACTTGCAGAACTCTGTGAAAGTGGAAAAGAGACTTTTGTTCCGTTTTGGGGTATTTTCAGGATTCTGTCTCTGCTTCCTCACGAAATTGAGCACTGGATGAGGACAATAATATCACACTCATTATTCAGGCATTTGAAATGTTTCTTTTACTTTGAAATGAGATATTCAAATCACAGACTGTTAGGGAAATGGTGCGTCGATGAAAGAGTCCATGCAGAAATAGAAGTACAATGATGTACACCTGAAATTTTTACAATGTTATAAACCAATAAAAAAATAAATAAATAAAATCCCTTTTCTATAAAAAAAAAAAAAAGAATACATGGATCTTGATCTCTTATCTCAGCTTGAGGCTTTCTGGAGGTGGCAAAGTGGTTTTCATCACTGGAAAATAGCACCCTATTTCTTTAAGATCTTTCCAAACTCAGAATGGTTTAGATAGTACATCTGAATCTGATTACTACCCAGATAAGCATCGGCACTCGCCCTTAGCTGGACAGGGGTGATATTGCTTTTTAAATTTCAGTATTACTATAAAAGTTGTCTAGCTTTTACCCCCATCAATGCCCTTGATTTATAAGATGGAGAAACCTATTTGTGCTCTTTCTGGTTGGAATGTCTACTTAGAGATTTGTGCTTTTGGTTGTGAATCAAGCTACATACACTGATATGCAAACTTTTCTTGACTATAAACTAAACAATACTGGGATTGTGAGGTCCGAGGGTAAAAGAAAATTTTAAAAACTAACTAATTTAATGTGCTAAGAAGTTCTTGTACAAATGCTGATTATTACATCATGAAATAATGCTGTTTTCACTCTCTTGGGAAGCAGAAAGAAGTGACATGAAATTTTGTTCCAGCGAGAAAGGAAGAGCTGGTGTATTACTGGGTGCATCAAATGCAAAGATATAAACACGAACAAAAGCCAATTACCTGGCGTTCAAAACAGCTAACATTCACCTACTTTTACATTGTTTCTGATTTTACTATTACAATTTGAAATCATTATAGTTGGAAAATGTTTAGATAAAGCATAATATCACATTACTTTGTAATTTAACATAATAACAAAACTAGAACTGTTAAGGCACAAAGTTTGGACAACATGGAGTGCAGTTTGTAGAAGAGAAAAAAACGTCTAGATTTATTTGACCTGAAAATAGAGGGCTTCTTACTCTAGTGTGATATTTACAGTATTTCTATACTTAAATTTTGGCCACAGAAGTAGTCTTATTGGTTATATAAATGTGGATACATTTCCATTCAAAAAGAAAAGATGATTAAAAAGACCTACCTCATGGGGTTGTTGTATAAATTGAGTAAATTAATCCATGTCAAAGCATTTTGTAAACTGCAAGCTGTGACACTAAATTTACTTTATAGGAGGCAATCACTCAGTGTTATTAAATGATTGAACCAAAATATTAATCCAACATATTTTGAGCTTTTTCTAATGTATAAAAAGAAAGAAAGCATTCCAACCTCACTTGTGTACCTCTGCCAAAAATGTTTAGCCTGAGTCTAATTGTGAGGGAACAATTAGACAAATCCAATTTGAGGGACATTATGCAAAGCAACTGGCCTGGACTCTACAAAAATGTCAATCATCAAAGACAGAAGGAACTATATACACAACAATATGTGCAATGGCAGTCCTTGACTGGATCCTCAATTTAAAATATAAATCCCACAAACTGAAAAGGATATTATCGAGATAATTGGAGACGTTTGAAATAAATGTTACATAATTGTATTGTATCATTTAAAATTTCCTAAGTGTGATCATTATTATGTAATTATGGTAGGATATTTGTTTTCAGGAGGCACATGCTAAAGTATTTAGGAACGAGACATCTTTATGTCTACAAGCAATTGTCAAATGGTTAGGCAAAATATTTGTATATACAGACAGATAAAGTAAATGTGGCAAAATGGTAATAATTTGGGAATCTAGATGAAGGCTATCCAGGTAGTCATTGTTAACTTTTTTTTTGCAGCTTTTCTATAGTTTTGAACATTTCAAAAATAAAAAGTTGGAGAAAAATTTAAAAAATTAAAAAAACCGAATACTCAAAACAATTGAGTTATTAAAAACCAGACCTTCTTGAAATATGTCCTTTAGAGATCATGTTTTTCTGCCACCTCATTTTACTGTGAGATACAAATATATGGGTTTAAAAAAGAAGAGCCTTGCAGTAAAAGCAGTGCTTGAGGAAAATTTATAGCACTGAATGAACATATTTTCTAATATCTGGGAACTTTCTCAAATTCATAAAGACTATCTACAAAAAACCTACAGCTAACATCATACTTAACAGTGAGAAACTCGAAGTTTTCCCACTAAGATCAGTAACAAGGCAAGGATGTCTTCTCTCATCATTTCTTTTCAACATCGTACTAGGAGTTCTAGTTAATGCAGTAAGGAAATAAAAGTACATGGACTGAGAAGAAAGATATAAAAATGTCTTTGTTTGTGGATGACATGGCCATCCATATAGAAAATCCAAAAGATCTACAAAAAACCTCCAGGAATTAATAGTGGTTATAGCAAGGTTGCAGGATACAGTTAATATACAAAAGTCAAATGCTTTTCTATATACCAACAATGAATGAGTGGAATTTGAAATAAAAAACACAATACCATTTACATTATTACCCTTCAAAATGAAATATTTAGGTATAAATCTAACAAAATATATACAAGATCTGTATGAGGACAACTACAAAATTCTTTTGAATGAAATCACAGAACTAAATAAATGAAGAGATATTCCATGTTCATGGACAGGAAGATTCAATATTGTCAACTTCACCTATAGATTCAATATAGTCCCAACCAAAACCTCAGCAAGTTATTTTATGGGTAACAACAAATTGATTATAAAGTTTATATGGAGAGGCAAGAGACCCAGAATAGCCAACACAATATTGAAGGAGAAGAACTAAGTTGGAGGACTGATGCTACCCAATTTCAAAAGCTCCAGTAATCAAGACAGTGTGGTATTGGCAAAAGAATAGACAAGTAGATCCATGTAACATAATAGAGAGCCCAGAAACAGACCCCCATAAATATAGTCAATTGATTTTTACAAAGGAGCAAAAGCAATATAATGGAGCAAAGATAGTCTCTTCAACAAATGGTATTGGAACAACTGGAGATCCACATAAAAAAATGAATCTAGACACACACCTTACACCTTTCACAAAAATGGACTCAAAATGGATCATAGACCAAAGTGTAAAACACAAAACTATAAAACTCCTAGAAGATAACATAGGAGAAAATCTTTTTAGATACAACATCAAGGACATGATCCATGCAAGAAATAACTGATCAGCTGGACTTCATTAAAATGAAAAACTTCTGCTCTGCGGAAGACAATGTCAAGACAAGCCACAAACTGGGAGAACATATTTTCAAAAGATACATCTGATAAAGGACTGATATCCAAAATATACAATGCATTCTTAATGCTCCACAATAAGAAAACAAACAACCTGATTAAAAAATGGACCAAAAACTTTAACAGACACTTCACCAAAGAAGATATACAGATGACAAATAAGCATATGAAAAGATGCTACACATATATGTCATCAGAGAAATGCAAATTAAAACAAAAATGTGATACCACTAAACTGTTTGAATGGCCAAAATCTGGAACACTGACAACACCAAATGCTGGTGAGGATGTGGAGTAACAGGAACTATCATTCATTGCTGGTGGGAATGCAAAAAGATACAGCCACATTGGAAGACAGTTTGGTGGTTTCTTAAAAAACGAAATATGCTCTTATCATAGAGTCTGGCAATTGCATTCCTTGGTGTTTACCCGAAGAAACTGAAAACTTATGTCCACACAAAAATCTGCATATGGATGTTTACAGCAGCTTTATTCATAATTGTCAAAACTTGGAAGCAACCAAGATATCCTTCATTAGGTGAATGGATAAATAAACTGTAGTACATTCAGAAATGGAATATTATTTAGTGCTAAAAAGAAACGAGCTGTCATGCCATGACAAAGTGTGAGGAATCTTTAATGCATATTACTAAATGAAAGAAGCCAATCTGAGAAGGGTACATACTGTATAATTCCAACTATCTGATATTCTGAAAACGGCAAAAATTACAAAGACCATAAAAAGATCATTGGTTGTCAGGGCTGGGGGGTGAGGGTGGGGAGACATGTATAGGCAGAGCACAGAGGACTTTTAGGGTGGTGAAAATACGATGTATGGTATTATAATGATGGATATATGTCATTATACATTTGTACATACACATAGAATGTGCAACATCAAGAGTGAACCCTAAAGTAAACTATGGACTTTGAATAACTATGACGTGTCAATGTTAAGTTCATCTTTGGTAAAAAAAAAAAATCTACCATTCTGGTAAGTGATGTTGATAATGGGGGAGGCTGTACGTGTGTCGGGGCAGGAGGTATATGAGAATCTCTGTACTTTCCTCTCAATTTTACTGTAAACCTAAAACTGCTCTAAAAAAATAAAGTCTTTAAAAACTTTATATTTTTTTAACTTATGGTTCGGCAATAAGTGAGGTTATTATTACTAACTTGAAACATCTTCCTACTGGCAAAATTCTAGGAAAACAGATGGAAGTTCTAAATTCATGTACACATCTTTCAAAGTATTTAAAAGCAACGTAAAAATGTATCTTGAGGAATGTTCAAAGAAGTTAGAACATTTTTTTCACTTTATCTTTTAGAAAACATTCAATTCCAGGGGATCTCAGTTTAATGATTTCCTACTCGTTTACTACGTAGGTCTTCTTCTTTCCTAGGAGATAGAACTTCCTGTCTCATTCTCCAGGAAAGACACTGGGTAGTTGTCACATTGACCAAGTTGCTATTTTGTTGCCTCTTCTTGTGGTAGGATTTTGACTTCCTCCTAGGCAGTTGAGTCCAGGCAGAAATCTCCTGACCCCTTTTCTTGTCTTTTTCTTGTACAGATCAGAAACAACAGAACTGGAACGAGGAAACTCATAGTTTTTTGGTATGTAATTGATATTATTCAAAATTAATTCTCCTTTTTAGTGATTTTTATGACCTGAAGCGCCTGTACTCTACTTTGTCATTGTAAGTTGTGCATAAAATTATAAGAGCCTAGATATATTTAGCCCTATATTAGGATTAATGCAGAGGGAAGCTAGGAGTATCGATAATAACCAACTATATTTGGTTCTCAGGATTTCCCTTGAAAGTGGATTCTTGGTGGTAATAACTTTTCAGTGGGAGAGTTGTTTAGTAAAGCAATTTATTTATGGATTATCTTTTTTGATCTCCTCAGTGGTGAGGAACATACCATAACTATGAAAGTGTCGTAGAACTATAATTACATGAAGAATCTATTTTATAAGCAACTGTGTTTTTAGATGCCCAAATGTAAATTGAATGCTTTAGAAATGGAGCATTTACTGATCTAAATATACTAATAATTAAAATAAAACATTTATATTTAATAGTTATAAAGTAAAACAATCGTAAGACATTCCCACCTTTAAAGTTCATCACTAATGATCTAGATCAGACTGGAGTTTTTTGAATATGCATGTAATTCTTCTCAAATTCCTTTGAGCTTCTATTAATAAAATGATTTAAAAAGAATTATGTCTTAGCTTCTGACTGGGTCATCTATCTCCTGGCTGGTTTAAGTCTTTTTCGAGATAAAATACAATTCTAAACTTGCTGGGAATGCAACAGATGCATTCTTTTCACAGCTATCTATCAAAGACACATCCTTTTGTGACTCCATGGATGTAACAGAAATTCTGGTAAATTTTCAGAAAAATTAGCATATTACTTTAAGTGCCATTATTTTTCTATGACCCAAACAACACAATAATAATAATCACTATTCTCCCCAGTATGAACTTTCTCCCACATCCAATGATCTTGCAGCTGTCTTTGAAACATTATTACTCATGACCCATTAGTCACCATCGTCCTTTTTGGTGACCATTGCCCTTCTCTCTTTCCATGTGTCATTGTTAAAACTTATTGTCCTGATTGTCCAACTCACTGACAAAAAAATTAGTTTTGGTGCATAATGTAACTGTTTAGATGTCTTCATTCATAAATACCTATTGTTTCAACATGTGTGCACTAAAGATATGCATTTATTGATGAGACAGATTGTATGAATCAGTTAATAAGACTCCCACATTGCGTTCATTGGTAAAGAATGCTTTATTGACCATAACATTTGATGTTTCATTGAGGAATTTTAAGTGATACTTTCCACACTCAAACTTTTCATTGATGGCTTACAAAACTGGTTATCCTAAGGTGTTGACAAAAATGGGTGGATTTTACCATCTTCAAAAGTTGACACGTGCTTTTTCTAGTAAAACACTTCTGATCCTTAGATTAGGGGCCTCCTCGTCATAAACGGTGTCTAGAAAGAGCCTGGATTGTTATCAAGTAAAGGTGTGTTATGAGGGAAACTTGCATTGGTTGAAAGACTGGATAGATGAACTTTACAGTCTCTTGTAATACAAAACTTGATACTTCTTATGGAAAATGATACTGGCTGTGTTGCCAATGACCAAATTAGATAATTTGAGTCTTGATAAGCATTATAGAAGTTCTTGTTCTGAATAAAATCAGAGACAGAGCATAGTGGGGAAGAGGGCAGGCTCTGAACTCAGATGGCCTGGGTTTGAATCTTGTCTCTGATACTTACTAGCTATGTGACTTTGGTCACATTTCTTAGCCCTTATGTGCCTCACTTTCCTCACTTGTTGAATAGCGATAGTAATAGTAACTTATTAAGCTGGTGCAAGGGTTTAATGAGTTAATATGAATATAGCTCTAGGAACAATATTTAGTATATGGTTAGGCACTCAATAAATGTTAGTTATGATGGTGATAAATGAATGAGATTGTCGTCACCTGGGGCATCCGTGCCTCTTGGAGATTTTTATACATTTTTACCAATCCCCCAAATTTATGGCCTTTAAGAGTGGGATGCATCTGTCAATGATTTCTGTGAATTCCCTACAACTTACATCTTCAGGTATCCTATGTACTGTCTCGGTTCCACCTGAAGCCAACATGAAGCTCTTCACTTCAGACTCTTCACTACTTTCTACTTATACCAACACTGTCAGTGTCACTTCTTCTATCACACTGCTTTCCTCCATTTTCCGGGCTCTATCTCCCATCTTCCTCTCATTGTCTCATGCAGGCCTTTCTGCATACGTTCAAACACATCTGGATCTCAGATTTTACAACAAGGAGGGCTTACTATGGTATTTTTCTAGCAGAGCTAGATGTTTACCTAAGAGAAAGTCTTGAACCTGCTACTAGGATAATAAAATGTCCTCCAACTTGATGCAAAGGCGTATGAATAATTTTCATCTTTACCAGAGTCATTAAGCAATAGTAAAGGACCTTTGCTTATGTAGTCACTCTGATATATTATGGGCGTAGTTTTTAGTCCAGTTGTGTGTAGCAGGAGCAAAGAGTTCATATTTAGTTCTTATTCACATCTGCCTAAATTCCTGGCCCAGTGACTATTTTGAATTCTTCACAGAATTCTTTTTTTCACTTTTTTTTTATTGTGGTAAAATACACATACCAAAAAGTTTACCATCTGAACCATTTTTAAGTGTAAAGTTCAGTGGTATTAAATACATTCACATTGTTGTGTAACCATTAGCACCATCCACCCCCATAACTCTTTTCATCGTGTAGAACTGAAACTTTATACCCACTGGACAACACATCTCCATCCTCCCCTCCCACCCCCACCCCTGACAACCACCATTATACTTTCCATTTTTATGATTTTGACTACTCTAAGTACTTCATATTAGTGGAACCACACAGTATTTGTCTTTTTGTGACTGGCTTATTTCACTTAGCATAATGTCCTCAAGGTTCATCCATGTTGTAGCATATTGCAGAATTTCTTTCCTTTTTAAGGTAGAATAATATTTAATTGTGCATATAGACCACATTTTACTCATCCATTCATCCATCAGTGGATACTTGGATTGCTTCCACATTTTAGCTATTGTAAATAATGCTGCTATGAACATGGATGTACAAATATCGTTTCAAGACCCTGCTTTCAATACTTTTGGGTAATATCCACAAGTGGAATTGATGAATCATATAGTAATTCTATTTTTAATTTTTTGAGGAACCACCACACTCTTTTCCATAGTGGCTGTACCATTTTGCCTTCCTACCAACAGTCTTCACAGAATTCTTAAGTACAGAATGCTCGTCTAATCATTTTGACATACTCCTACTGGGCAGTAAATATTGTAAAGTTTTATGTGACTACATTTTGAACACAAAGTTATATTTTTCATATTATTTTTTTATTGCTGTGTTTATGAGAGGTATGTTCTAAGACCTACTTACTGTTAATTTATATTAACAAGTGATTCAGAATGTCAATGGAATTTTCCAGAACAGAAACATGTGGGGCCAAGTCTCATACCTCTAATGGAAAAACAACTTGTACTCCAAGGATTTCTTGGCTTATTTTAAAATAAACCCTATGTTAAAATCCTGTGTGCTGGCAAAGAAGGAATAGATGATCACATATGTTTTCTTCTTGAAGGCTCATAATTTTTCCACACAAAATACATCAGTGTGAGCAGAAACGGGAACAATTGGATGGCGAAGAGTGATTTGGTTAGCTGAAGAAATACTTGTATAGAGGTTATTCTTTGAAACAGAATCTGCAAGCTTTTCAAATTATTGAGAGGGCAGGCTAAAATTTGAGCTATTATTTTTTCTGGTTAATAATATTTGTACTTTGTTGAATTTTGGTTCGAAAATATGGATATAGCTTTTCTAAGGGACAGAATTCAATTCCAAAACTGATAGGTATTAGCTGAAGATGTCCAAATCTTTTGAGCTGATTTCCACAAAATAATGGGGCACTTTCCCAAAAAATTTTCTGCCTTTGTTTTTTGTTGACAGTGAGGAAAAGGGGGAGAAGAGGTATAATCTTACTCAGGGAGCAAAGCTTTCTTATTGCCGGACATTTCGTTTTTCCTTTGTTTATTATTCTCAGTAGAAATAGCAATGTCTTTCCTAATAAAATCACCTTCCAACTAAAGTGTTCAAAAAGAGGCCTAACTACCTCAGGTCTATGTTAGTTTACTTTACATGGGAAAAATTTAAACATAACTTAAAGAAATTTAGAAAAGACTTGTTAATAGTCAGTTAGACACAAGGAGCTCTTATCAGGCTGTGCAAGGCTACACTGTGGTACCTAATTAACCCTGAAATCTTGTTGGTTTAACACAGAAAACTTTTATTTTTTTAGTCGCACTATGTATTCAATGCTGGTTGACATGAGAAGAGGAGGGCATCTCTACTCCACATGGTCACTCAGGGCACTCAGTCAATCAGGTGGAGGGGATGATGGAAGATCCACCACCTTGTGGCATCACCATGGCAACAGGTGGCTTGAGGGTTTACCATGACAGGAGAAGAGAATGTGGAGCACTCATATTTTTCTCCAGACTGGAAGTGATGCACATCACCTCCACCCAGAGCCCATTGACCAGAACTAGTCACATGGCCTCTCCTAACTACATGTGGCTGGAGGTTTATTTGGGGGCCTAGGGAGGAGAGAAAAACTAGATTCAGTGAGCACCAGTAATTTCTTATTAGATAAATTTTACTGGAAATTCTTGCATTAGGCATCTAATTCTAATTTCTTCCTAAATCAGTCACATTTATAATTCCTTATGTTTTTCTAGGTAGGTGAGTTATTTTAATCATTTAAAATTAATTTCACATTTTTTACTTGCTGACTTTAGATAGGAATAAGTAAAACAGGGATTATTGAGAAGGAATTAATGAAGGTATAGATATAATCAACAATGGAAAAAATGTCTATGGAAAAATTATCCTCATATGTCTATATAACTATAGACTTTATTTATATTATTAATAGTATTTTATTACTTCTTTTCCTGTTCTATAGAACCATAACTTGAAATTAAATGTAACTCCAAATATAATGAGGATTGATTGCAAAATCAATCCATGGGATATTGAAGTAGGAATATGAAACTATACTTAGAACAATTTTAATAGATCATTTTAAATATATTTTGTACTTTCTTTGTTTTGATTTTTTTTTACCATTCTATGCTCAACTTTCCCTGAATCTTAATCTCATGTTTTTTTTTTTCTTCTTGTATCTCATGTTTTTCTTTTTTTTTTTTTTTAATTTATTTTTCCCCCAAAGCCCCAGTAGATAGTTGCATGTCATAGCTGCACATCCTTCTAGTTGCTGTATGTGGGACGCGGCCTCAGCATGGCCGGAGAAGCGGTGTGGCGGTGCGCCCCGGGATCCGAACCTGGGCCGCCATCAGCGGAGTGCGCGCACCCAGCCGCTAAGCCACGGGGCCGGCCCCTCATGTTTTTCTCCTTAAATTTCTTTTTTAGTTTATTGAAGTATTTTATCAAACAATATTTTCATATAGGGTACATGAGGAATTAACATGTCTGAAAATGTCTTTATTTTGCCCTCATGATTGATGTATGTCTGATTGGATGTAGAATTTTATGTACAAATTTATTTTCACTCAGAACTTTGAAGGCATTGCTCCAATATCTTTTAACATCCCGTGTTGCGTATAAGAAATCTGATGTCATGCTTATTCTTGTTCCTTCCAGAAAATACTGTTTTATCCTATCTGTAAACTTTTAGAATTCTCTGTACACCTTTGAAATTCTGAAATTTCACAAGACATAGTCAGGTATACATCCTTTTAAATATGTCTAGTTCACCATTTTGTGGCATAGGAAGATTTCTTTCTTTTCCTTTCTCTCTGGGCTCTGCTTCTTGCTTCATTGGTTTCCTTCTCTGTTCTCTCCACCAGGTAACCAAGATGGCTGCTGGTAACTCTGGGTTTGCACTGTATTCATGGCTAACATCCCAGAATAAGCCCAAGTCTCTTTCCCAATACTTCAGGCAGAATTTCCTGATTAACCTGACTTAATTCATTTACTCTTTTCTGAATCGGCCATTGAGGCAAAGGCGATAAGTACTTTGGTCCATTTACTTCTTATCACCTGTACGGCTACCACTCTGGTCCAAGACACTCTCACATCTCTGGATTCCTGCAGTAGTCTCTTAACTAGTTTCTCAGTTTACATCCTTTGCTCCCTTCAGTCTCCTCTCAATGCTGGGAGCCAGAGCTGTTAACATGTTTGTCAGATCAAACCCTACAAAGCTGGCCTGTTTCACTTCAAAGAAAGCTCAAGTCTTCGAGAATAGCTTAAAAGACAACCCATGATCTGCATGGTCAGGCCTCCCGTAACCCCTGTGACCTCATCTCCTACCACTCTCCTCCCATTGCTCACTCAGCCTCGGCCGTGTTGGCCTCCTTGCTCTGCCTTACACACGCCAGACACACTCCCAGCCCCAGTTCAGGCCTCTGCATGGGCTGTTCTCTAAACCTGGGTTGCTCCACCCTTGGATATCCACAGGCCGTTTCCTCGCTCCTTCGGGTCTTTACTCAAATGTCAGCTGTTTAGTGAGACCGTTCCTATCCACCCCTTTAAAATTACAGCCCTTTGTAACACTCTTCCCTCTTTTATTTTTCTCCATTTATCTCCATCTAATATACCATTTATTTTACTTAGTAATTGTCTTCCTCCATGAAATGTAAACCCCACGAGGGCAGGGCTTTTTAACTATTGTGTTCAATATTGCATCTTCAGGCTTTAAAACACTGCCTAGCATATAGTCAGACAATGCATATTTGATGAATGTATGCATGATTGGCCAATATAAGCCATATGCTTGCTACTGTGTTGGGGAGGTGGGACCATATGATTGACAGTGTCACAGGAGGGAAGAGGAAATTCCTTGAAGGAAAAAGAGCTGGTCAGACAAAAATTAGTAAATCTCCAATAAAAGATCCTTCTGATGAGCATTGAGAAATGGGGGTCTGTATTAAAAGGGAATACGATTAGTAGGTGGAAGAAAGCAGTGGGCTCTGAAACCTGACAGTAATTTTCCCCTCCCCCCCAATTTGTTTGATTTTGAATTTTGAGTGTATATAATTGTCTTTATATGTTATAATAGTCTTTAAATGTTAGGCAATTTTCTCTGAAAAAAATTGTGTGGAACGGAATTTTCTCTGATTTCCTGAATAATTTATTTCAATTTCAATTAGATTTTTATTCCCAGTGAACAAAGTATGAAAAAATAAGTTAGACTTGGGCAAAGAATATTTTATTTCTTTCAGGTGATCAGGGTTGCAAGATGGATTATCAGGCAATCTCTCTATATTAGATTTCTTCTTAACTGTTTATATGCACCCAAATGAAATTTTTGAAGTTCACAGTTTTAGGCTCAATAATTGGCAATTTAAGAGCTGTAACTTACAAGTTTTTATTTCTATCTATTTTTCTCCCTTAATCAGTTTTGCTGGAGTTCTATTTTTATTAATTTTGTTCAAATAACTAGCTTTGACTTTATTCATTTCTCTATATTTTTCTATTTCATTGATTTCTGCCTTTATTATTACTATTTCTTCCTTGGGTTGGCTATTGGGCTATTTTTCTAATTTCCTGTGCTGAGCTCTTAGCTTATTTGTTTTCATTCCTTCTTGTTTTTTGATAAATGTATTTAAAGTATAAATTTTCCTCTAAAAATGCTTTAGTCTATGTACTAAAATGTACCCTAAAGATTCTAACTTGCAGTGTTTTCAATTGTGATAAATTCCAAATGTTTCTCCTTTGATTTCCTTCTGAATTCAAAATTTTTTTAGTAGTGTGAGATTTAATTTCCAGACGTATAGACTTTTTAAAGCTTTGTTTTCATTATTAATTTCTATAATTAATGCATTATCGTCAGAGAACATAATCTGTGTCAAACTGATGCTGTTAAATTTATCAAGGCTTCCTCTGTAATATGGTACTTTGTCAATTTTTGATAATATACCATGTGTGTTGGAAATGAGTATGTATTCTCTGTTTCTCAGGTATAGAGTTCTGTGTATCTGAATTTACTAATTTGTGTCATTTGTGTCATCTGCATCTCTGTTTACTTATTGTCATCTTAAGCCGTTGATTTCTGTGAGATGTTTGCTATAATCTTCAATTATTATTACCGAATTATTTACTTCTCTTTCTAGTTTTGAGTTGTGGTTGCTTGATATATTTTGAGGCAATATATTTATATGTTTATGAAGGTTATATTTTCTGGCTTTAATTTTTGTAATCTCTTCATAACCTCCTTCTCTATTATGTATATTTACTATGAATTTTATATTTTCAGATATTAAAATTGTCAACCCAGCTTTCTTTCGGTTTATGTTTGCCTGGATATCTGTTTCCATCTTTTTTTTCTGGTTTTCTTCTTTTAGATAACATATTGCTAGGTCTCGCTTTTTAAAATAACTTTTATTTTGAAATATAGCGTACATTATGTTAAATATAGCATACATTATGCATCAGTGCAAAAAACAAATTTGAATAGCTTCATGATTTATTGCAAAGCATAAATTCTTGTAGTTACTACTTGAGTCAAGAAATAGAATACTGTCGAGACCCCAGAATCCCTTCTTATAACCCTTCCAATAAATAATCCCTGCTCTCTCTCCAAAGGTAACCACTCTCCTGCCATTTGTGGTCATTACTTCCTTGCAGTACTTTATAATTTTATGACCCAAGTGTACTTCACTAAACACTATGGTCTAGTTTTGCCTGTTTCATTATTTTACATAAACAGAGTCATATAGTTTATATTCTTTTGGGTCTGGCCTATTTCTCTCAATATTATGTGACTGTAGGTATAAGTAGTTTTTCCCTTTTTAACGCTAAGTAGTATTTCATTGTATGACTATCCCACAATTTATTTATCCATTTTCCTGTTCATGGACATTTGGGTTGTTTTTAACATTTGGGCTATCATTAATAAAGCTGCTAGAAACATTCTTATGCATGTTTTCAGTGTACATGTGCATGCATGTCTGCTGCATGTACATCTAAGAATGAAATTGATCGGTCATAGACTGTGCATATGTAATAAGCTTTAGCAGATGTTGCCAAACAGTTTTCCAAACTGCTGCCCTAATTTACACTCCCAGCAGCAGTGTCTGAGAGTTTTCATTGGCTCCACAATGTTGCCGACACTTTGTATTTCAGTATTTTAAAATTTCATGATTTTGGTGGGTGTTGAATGATGTTTCTTCGCAGTTTTGACAAGCATTTCCCTGATTGTTAATGAAGTTAACCACCTTTTCATATGTATATTGGCTAATTGATATCCTCCTTTTCGAAATGGCTGTTAAGTCTCTTCTCATTTTTCTCTCAGGTTTTCTGCCTGTTTCTTATTGATTTACATTCTTTATATGTTCTGGAATATAGCCTTGTCTAGGTTGTACGTGTTGCACATATTTTTTCTCATTCAGTTGCTTGCTTTTATAATCCCTAATGTCTTTCAGTGAATGGATATTTTTAATTTTAGTGTGTTCCAACTTATCAAGCTTTTTCTTGTATGGTTACAGCCAATGAGGAAATGACAGTATTTTCAATAAATGATACCAAGGCAATTGGTTATGAATTTAAAAAATGAAACTTGACCTTTATTTGAAACTATAATCAAAAATCAATTGCATGTAGATTGTAGATCCAATATGAAAGGCAAAACAACAGAAGTTCTAGAAGAAGAGATAGGATAATATCCTCATGACTGTAGAATAATAAAGTTAACAGCAAAACAAAAAGTACTAACTATATTCATCTTTGTAATCTCTAGTCTTCCAATTAATAAACATGATATATCCTTTCGTTTATTTAGGTCTTGTTTAATTTCTTTCAATAACATTTTATACATTTCTTCGTAGAAGTATTACGTGTCTGTTGGATTTATTCGAATGTGTTTGAAATTTTATGATGTTGTTATATATGTATCTTCTTAATAATTATATTTTCATGCTCTTTGTTGCTGGTATGTGGAAATGTTACTGATCTTTACATATTGCCCTTGTATCTAGCAGTCCTTCTATCTCCACTTTTTAGTTTTAATAATTCATGTATAGATGTTTTCCACATGTAAAATCATATCATCTGAAAATATTGACAGCCGATTTCTTATTTTTTGATCATTTTAACTGTCACTAATTTTTTACAAGCACTTCTCATACAATGTTTTTGAATGATAATGAGCACTTTCGTTTATTCCTAATATCAAAGGAAAAGATTTCAAAATTTCACCATCAAATATGTGATGGAGGAAGTAAGGATCACCTCTTTGTTTTGCTCACGGCAGGAATTTGGGAAGGGCTTGGCTTGGTAGTAGATCTCTGATCCACGTGGTTTCAGCTGGTGTGGTTGGGACAGGAGGATCTGCTTCCAAGATCACTTGTCATCCACATGTCTGGAGCCTTGGTGTCCCTTGGTATCTCCTTCTCCACATGGAGCTTCATTATCTTGGGCCTATCTACATGGCTTGGCTTTTTACAGCATGGCAGTCTCAGAGTAACTGGACTTTGTAAATGTCATGTGTCTTCCCCTAGATCAAGTGTTCCTCTTTCAGATCTAAAATTCTAGGAGTTTGAGTCCATGAGGTCATATAAATTGCAATTAAACATATCTATTTAATTAAAAAACAATTTCTACTCTAAACTTTTGACAGAACCAAATTTCAGTACTATGGAGTAAAGAAAAAAATAGACGATTCCTTATTTTTTGTGATGACAGACTTTTACTTTTGAGGTTAGACGAAGTTATCTAGGGCAGTGGGAGGGTGGCAGGTGCATAAGTAAGTTGAATGTGAGGAGATAGGTGTGAACAGTGTGTAGGTGAGGTGTCAGAGAGAAAGGGGGTGCAAAATGAAGACAGTGGGCGGGCCACAGGAAGCTGGCTGGAAAAAAAAAAGTGTTTGGCTTTACCTAATTAAAGGCAAGACTAAAACAACCCAAAGACAAATGGAAAATCTTACATGCAAAGTCTATAAAGGGATGGAAACAAACAAAAAAAAAATAAGCACATATGTGTTCAGGGAAAGGCGAACTGAAGTGTCTGGCCAATTACAACCTACTCTGTAATTTTTATATTACCTCTCAAGAGTTCATGCAGTAAGATAGTCTAATTAAAAAACCAAAGAGAGAAAACTTCGTTTATAAATAAACACAAAATATTCTTTTGTAAAACTTAGATTTCTGGGTTTACAATTCTAGCAGTTTAAAAAATGCTCTGTTGAAATCAGAAGAATGTCAATTAAGGGCGTCCAAAGGATGTTTCAGTCTTTGGTTTCAAGCCAAATAGTGTACTTACATGTTTGCCCACTAGGTGTCTCTTTGCATACATAACATGATTCCAGAGCAAGTGAATCTATTTCTGGAGGCAATAGTTCACTTGGATTCTGTCAATAAATGTCTCAATTTTGGGGTATTTAAGGATAGCATTAATTTAACAGTTCTTCCTAAAGAATGAATATATACGTCTTGGCTGTATCTCTCACTCTTGCTTTAGAAGTTTCGGAGATATTTACCTAGAATTGTCAGCAGATGCAAAATTCAGGTACTTGCACAAGGGTTGTTGGCAGGCTGATACGAATAGAAGCCTTAGATTCAATAGCTGCCCGTTTAGGATTCTGACCAGGAAATCAGCCCACATTATTTCTGAATGAAGCCTTGGCAAGGATGCTCAATACCAAAACAAGCTGCATTTGACTCTTCAATGTCTCTCTCTAGGACCTATATTCTTGCTGATGAGACCCTTCACAATTACCCAGTGGCAGCTGATCTGTGGTCCCCCATGGAACCCTTTGGGTACAAGGTACCAATTCCTATGAGTCACGTAAAGCCCCTTCTGAATTGTCCAAATTTGGTAAATAGTTTACCCACTCCAACTTGTCTTAGAGTAGAGGCAGGGTCAATATAAGTCAACAGATATTCATTAAGTGCCTACTGTATGCCTGGCCCGGAGTGTCTACAACAATTATTGGACTCATTCATTCTGTAAGCATGTACTGAGATTTACTGTTTTCGGAAAAATTAAGCATGCTGCTACGGAGAAGTTGAACAGGCAAAGACGTTATAAGAGACAACACTGCTAATGTCCAAAGGGCCCTGCCTTGGAGTCTAAAGACCTCAATTCAAATTCTCGCTTAATCACTCGATAGCTGTGTAAACTACTTAGGCTACTTACTCTGTATGTCAGTTTCTTCAGTTGTAAAAGTATAGGTAATAGTACTTTATAGAGCCACTGTGAAGGCTGAAAACAGTGTGTAATAATTCTGCCAAATATCATTATCAGAGCCTGCAAGAGAGGTCACCGTGCCCTTGATAAAGGCAGCCTTTCCCATTAGTACGGGGAACAGTGCAGCTCCCCAGGGTCTCTACCTCTCCTGTCTGACGGGGCCCTGGGAGCTACCACTGCAGATTCATAAGGCCCATGAAAGTAATATTTCCCAATGAAAGAGCTGGCCAGACAAAGAGGAACTTTGGCTCCAACTCTAGAGCACCGGGTGCAAACAGCAGGCAGCTTTTTTTTTTTTTAAACAGTTTTATTTTTTATTTATTTTTTTGTGAGGAAGATGAGCCCTGAGCTAACATCCATGCTAATCCTCCTCTTTTTGCTGAGGAAGACTGGCCCTGAGCTAACACCTATTGCCAATCCTCCTCCTTTTTTTTTTTCCCCAAAGCCCCAGTAGATAGTTGTATGTCATAGTTGCACATCCTTCTAGTTGCTGTATGTGGGACGCGGCCTCAGCGTGGCTGGAGAAGCGGTGCGTGGGTGCGCGCCCGGGATCCGAACCCCGGGCCGCCAGTAGCGGAGCGCGCGCACTTAACCGCTAAGCCACGGGGCCGGCCCCAGCAGGCATCTTTTATAATAGTTTTTCTTTTCCTGGCTTCCTTCCAGCCAGCAATGGTCCCATGGCAGAGACCACGGCCACACAGGGTATACCTATTCACTTTGGTGGAAGAAGTGTTCCGTGGAAGGTTGTTTGGCAAACCTGAGTTAAGGTGATTGGCTGCCTCAGAGGAGGGTGCACAAGGTCTGGATTTCACAAGCAGAAAAATATACTATTTTCCATAGAGAGAAAATAGATTTTTATTCATGTGGAGAAATTTAGGGATGCAGATTGCAGAAACGCCATTTGCCTTTCTGTCTGGCCCAGTTTAGAGCACTGTATCTGCTCTCACTCCACAGGCTGGAGTGAAGTGAACTTAGGAATCAGGTGTTGTTACTTAGGGTCTGCCATTGTAGGGAACGAGGATGCGCTTATGGGACAGACTGTAGTGGACCTAATAATTGCTACTTTGCTTAGGGGCTACCAAAGCTTCCTGTGGCCTCATGGTAGGCCTGGAGCATTTTTTCTACATGACGTAGTATCTTGGGACTAGTACAAACCTTTGAGGAGGCTCCTTGGGTTTCCATCACAAATCTCTTAAATTGGACCTAAGCACACAGTTAGTTTGGATGTTAGAATGACTAGCTCCTAGAAGTTCCTTGGATTTGTTGCTGGCCTAGGAGAGGAGGCAGGTACCATGAAGGTTTTATCTGCATTGGTCACAAGGCTGCTGCTAGCATGTGTTTGTGTGTGTGCATGTGTGTGTGTTGGGGGGTGTATGTGCAAATATGTTTTGCGGGGCCCCTGCCTAAGGAAATAATTTGAATAGCGAAAAGTCAGCATGCTAGCCTGATTGTGGAGGGTTGGTAGGAGCAATCACTCACCGGGCTGGCATCTTGGAATTTCAGACAATTGTGGAAACAGAACTAATCTCATTAGAGATGAATCCTGGCGCTCTTTGGGCATCTGGTCGACCCCACATGCTGGTGAAGGGAAAGAGCCTCAATTGGGAGCAAGAGGAACAGGGCGCCCATGGGCGGGGCCCCGCTATGGCCCTGGAGGGGGATGGATAGAACCCCTCGTGCTTGCCCAAGCCCTAAGGGCATGCTGGGGTGCAGACCATAATCTTTGATGTTTCTGGTTCTGGAGGCCCACAGAAGGGCATGAGACTCCTACAGTCCAGAGACACGAGGGAGCTTTGTTCCTCCATGAGGGGCATGGCCAACAGCCATTTGCGTTTGGTGCAGGTTCTTCCAAGAGGTAAACATGGCAGATTGTTCCAGATCTCTTCCAGTTTGCCACCTGCTTGTTACTATGGTAAAATGATCCTGTGGGAGCAGAGATTGACATTATTGGCTGAAAGAAGGGTTCTCTCCCCCCTGAGATTTGTGGATTTTTATGTTGAAGCCTTGATTGTCAAGACTGACAGCTTATGTGGGAATGCAAGAAGAAAAAGTAGGGAAGAGCCAATCTCCTCCGATGATGTATCACAGTATTTTAGTGGTGTTGAAAATAATTTTAATCATCAGAGTTTCTGTTTAAAAAAAGCTGTGGCTCTTAAAACCATCTGTCAGTTCATCCTCAGAGTGGAGAGGCGGCAGAAAAGAAATGCAGCGAAATGAGTGGAAAAGTTAACAATAAAAAAGAGAAAATAGATGATCGAGAAAGAAAGAATGAGGATTTTTTTAAAGCATGTAGGAAATGGATTGGATTCAGAATAACAACAGAGCTTAAATTAAAATGAAACAAGTTTGAAAGAATTTGGATAAAGCCGTTTTTCCTTTTCATAAATTTCCTGGACAAAGTTAACAACTCGAGACCACCCCCGTCCCCTACATCACCGAACATGTGTTCATGGGGAGGTCACCTTGCATTTTGCTTCCTCTCTCCTGCTCTGCCTTAACGAGATCTCCTGCTAATTGGCCAAACTAATGGATTATTTCATGTCCTCTGCTCCTATATTGTGTGAGCAGAGATGAATTTTCTCTCCTGCTTCCCGTGGCATTGCTGTGATGGACTATCATTTAACAGAAGATGCTTGCTGACAGACAGTTCTTATTGTGAGTTAAGCTTGCACTTTATTGCCACATGTATTACAGGCTTTTTGATGATGGAGACTTCTGCCTCTAGAATGACCAGTGTTTTCTGTTTCCTCTTTAGCTCTAGTTTCTTGGTTAAGAATAATGCACGTTGCTTGCCTACCTTCATGGACTTCCTATAAATCCATTTATTGCTCTGAGAATGTCTTGTCAAATGCTAGCATTGTAATTTTAAAGGATAAGCATATTATAAATTCATCTATGGGTTTGTAAAATTTGAGTTCAGAGTTATGTTGTTTTCACTTATGGCTCTGTGAAAAAGAAAATAAACTTAGCCCATAGTTTATTTCAATTGGAAAATCATCTCTAAATCATAATGAATTGTCTTTTTGGAAAAATCTTTAAAACATTAGGCCTGGGGCTTATTTTGCTGCATCATCCTAAAGATTATAATGTTTATTGAGGAATAATCAAGACAGTTACTTTTGGAGCAGTTGAACCTATATCTCCCTTTAGTGAATTTTTTTCTTAGTTCTTAAAAAAAAGTACCACTTATACTAGCAACTGCCTTCTTTATCAAGAGAGTATTTGTTACATATTTATATTATTCGTTTATTTTCTAGTTTTAAAATGACACAGGACCAGAGTCCAAATAACTATAACCAACTTACCAAACAGTTTCTAAAATACATTGCTAGAATAAATTGCATTTTGTTTGTGCCTAAAACAAAATGGAATGATTCTTCACCAGTGTCTTAGCTTGGGCTGCTGTAACAAAATACCATAAACTGGGTGGCTTATCAACAACAGGAATTTATTTCTCACACTTCTGGAGGCTGGAAGTCCAAAATCATGGTGCCAACATAGCCAGGTTCTGGTGGGAGCCCTCTTCTGGGTTGCAGACGACTGATTTCTCCTTGTATCTTCGTATGGTGGAAAGAGAGTGGGCTAGCTCTCTGACCTCTTCTTGTAAGGCACTAATCCCGTTTACGAGAGCTGTACCCTTATGACCTAATTACCTTCCCAAAGCCCCACATTCAAATACCATCACACTGGGAATTAGATTTCAATATACAAATTTTGGGGGACACAAACATTCAGTTCATAACAACCAGAATTTGTCAAGGAAAATCTCTTTTTTGAAATTTACTTTATTATTCATTTGATAATGAAATGTGTTTTCCACTTTTTAGTTACAGACTTTATCAGAAATATATTTTATTTCTAAAACTTAAAAATATATTAATGATCTCATGATGAGATAATAGATTTGGCTAGATAATGAGATTTGGCAAAATCTCATGTTGTGGTTTGTTGAGGAATTGTTCTTTAAAGAAGATAACTGTCTCGAATACACTGAGAAAACTATTCCCTTAAACTCTGAAACAAGGTACCAAAAATGTCTTTAGGAGAGTAGGTTAGGCAGTTTAATTAACCTTGAAGGGTGAAAGCTATTTTATTTGATGAAACCTGTTATCACACTTGCTCAAACTCTTTAGTTGTGCTAATTCCATTACGAAGAATAGCTTTCTATAACAAAGCTATTTCCAGATAATTGCTCCCATTCTAGGTAATTGCTACCACTTATTGAGATGCATTGTGCCCTACATGTTTTCCATATGATATTTTATTTAATTCTCCCAAAAACCCTATGAGTTGGTTTTTATTATTTCTGTTTAACGGATGAGGTATCTGCTATTCAGGGAAAATAAGTGATTTTCATAAGTTTCCACATTTAACAAGTGGCAGAGTGGAATCTGTTTGACCCTAATCCATGTGTGTGCAGTAGTTTTAAAATATTTTTTTTGGTTGTATACCCACAAAATAATTTACAAACTCTATGTACTCCCTTACACTTTAAATTGCCACGTAAAGCTTTTATCATACGTTGAAATAGTTGCAAAAAATGTAATTTCTGGCATATTACAAATCTTAATAGTAAAAAAAGTTATATTTCTCTTTAACTATAAACCTATGCAATACCACAGAGATTTGATATGTCTCATTATTTTTTTAAAAATGTAATGTTTTGAGTTTTAAATTTTACATTGTTCTGTTTTTTTCCTGGAACTTTTATTTTCATTCCATTATCCCATGGATTTTTATCCAATTATATAATATTTTTATGCTTGAAAAACTTTTATTGATAATTCTATCATACATTTCAGCAAAAAAAAATACGTAATAAAATTGAAATTCATTTGAAATTTTTTGGGTGACATAATTCTTTAAGCCATAAAAGATTTCATTTAGAGTGAGTTATCATTATAATTACTATTGGTACATAATTTAACAAACAACATGAATATGTTACACGTTTTGACAAATAATGATTAATATATGAGGTAAATATTTTTATTGAAAATGCTTTGTTTAATTAGGCCTTTCCCCTATTATAAATGGATGAATATTATTTATTGCCAGAATGAAAGAGAGTTCAGAAACAATTTTAATCCTATATTGGCTTTTATATATGTAAGCACTGAAAACTATTTTTCACATAAATAAATAGACGGGAATGGAGCATTTCTTGAACTCCTTCCACGTATGTGCCAAATACCAGATGGTGGTCTATCACAACTACTTTTAATGATTAACAGACAATTAAAATAGATTTTTCTTTAATTTTCTTGATAGCAGAGAATTGAAAATCTCTTGATTTGTGAAAGTTATTTGTTACCCTGCCATTAGGGTCTTATGCATTTTTAATTCCTAGGAATTAAGCAAAAATCCTTTATCAAGACAATATCAAATAACTACTACTTCTTCCTTAAACTCTTTCAGTTCTAGGCACTTTCCTTACACTGATATTCTCAGAAAGTGTTGGGAATATGGAAAAATTATTACTTTCAAAGCACGGTGCCAGCATCATTATTATTTGTCATAAGCTGCTTTTATTGTGTGCTTTATACATATTTTTATCAAAATCTTGGACCTACATATTTAGCTTATCAATATATGGATACCGTGTGCTCTATAACATGGTTAGCTGAGGTGGGTCTCATTGTCCAAACAAAAAGCAAATGTATTGACATGAGTCTCCATGACCACCATTTCACTTCCTAATTCCTCCAGATTATGGCTATGTGCTTTGTACGGAAGACAAGAAACAAGAGTTGAGCTTAGATTGTTTTGATGATCCTTCTGTCCCAGATTGTCTTTGAACCATTTTGGTGAAATTTTAGATTTCACATATGTCAACTACTTCAAGAAATAAAGTATCGAAACTCCAAAATCATTAAGTGAATACACACACAAAGCCTCCACCAAGGTACACTATCCCTAGGTCCCCTCTCCTATTCCTCCCAGCCTGAACCACTGATTCTATATTTCTTTTTTTTTTTTTTTTTTTTTGCTGGGAAAGATTCACCCTGAGCTAACACCTGTTGCCAATCTTCCTCTCTCTTTTTTTTCCCCTCCTGAAAGCCCCAGTACATAGTTGTAAGTCCTTCTAGTTCTTCTATGTGAGCCGCCACCACAGCATGGCTAATGACAGACAAGTGGTGTAGTTCTGCACCTGGGAACCGAACCCAGGCCACCAAAGCGGAGCATGCCGAACTTTAAACAGTAGGCCATCAGGGCTGGCTCCCATTTGCTCTTTGACTCAGGGAAGTCTGACATCAACAGTTTCATTTCCATATCCTGCAGATGGAGAAGGAGATTTCTAATGGGATATTCATGACAGCAATATTCCAAGGAACAAAAAATTTGGAATTCATAGGTTTTCTTTATGGAAATTTATCTAGAGTTTAGTGCTTTTATTGTTTGTATTTTTAATTTGTTTACTCAACAAATGTCTATTGAATCACCTGTGTACAAAGACTGAGGATATAGCAGTAAACAACTGAACAAGATAAGACACAGTGCCTGCCCTCAGGTAGATTATACTATAGTGGGGATTCAGATGTTAAAGAGCCAATTGCAAAATTAATAATTCAGATGTTCAATTATGAGAATGTCTATGAATAATTGATAAGGTGCTATGAGAGAACATAAAAGGGGATTGATCTTTCATAAAGATAAGAATAAGAAAGGGACAGCTTTCTTGACTAAATGATGTTTGGTCTGAGGGCTGAAAGATTAGATGATATAAGCCATCTTGGGTGGCGGCTGTTGATGAAGAGCATGCACAAAGTTCTAAGATTGGTAGAAACCTGTTTAAGGAGTCAAAAAAAAAAAAAGCCAGTGAGTCAGGGAGATGGGAAGAAAGATACATGGAAATGATCCAAGATGGGGCTGGAGATGAGGCAGAGGCCAGGTACAAAGCCTTCCTTGTAGGAGATTTTCATGATTTTGGTCTTTATCTCAAGACCAATGGCCATTGTGGACATTTAAGGAAAGAGATAAATAGTCAAATGTACATTGAAAAAACATCACTCTGGGAAAGAAGGAAAGCTGGGACATCAGCTAGGATGTTCCTGCAGTGGTCCAAGAGACAGGTGCTTGTGCCTTGGACTAGGGTGGTAGCAATGGGTACAGACAGAGTGGACACACTAGAGAGATAGTTAGGAGGTAAAGAGGTACAATATGTACAAGAGAAATATTCCCAAGATCCAAGGAAAGCTTAATATCACTGACTAGAGCAGTGTATTGTCAACAAATCCCAATGCTTAGGGGAAGAATTAGAGATGAATTTTTTCCCTTTGTCTTCCATCATCTCCTGTCAATTCTGTGCTTGTTTTACTATTAGAAAACTGGCTGAGTGAAGGGATTCAGAATTCTACTGCAATAGTAAAATTTCTGAGAGTGAGATATATTAGTTTAAAAATCATTTTGACAACTCTTGCCTATGTTGTGCGCTTCACTGGGCTAGGCTCTGGGGCATGAAGAAGACTGGGTCTTAGCCTGTACCTTTGACGTTCTCATTGTCCAATCAAGGGGACCTGTTCACAGCATCATGATACAATACCGTGGCCATTGAGGAGTTAGTTATGAACAACGTCCTGTGGGAGACTTTGGGGGAGCCAGGGTGGTACCATGGTGGTTAAGAGCGCGGGCTCTGTAATCTGGGTTTGTATTTGGAAATATCCATTTACTAGCCTCCGCCTCTAAATTGCCTAAATTACCTCATCTAGCACATGGGACTAACAATAGTAGATTATTCATAAGGTAGTTCTAACAATCATATGATATGATACATGAAAATCATCAATTGCTGGGCATATAATAACTGCTTAATAAATGCAAGAAATTTAGCAATTATATTATTACAGAGGAGGAGCCGATTAGCCATCTGGATAGAGTCAGGAAAGGTTACACAGTGATGCTATGTATCATATTTAAAGGGTGTATATAGCTGACCTTTAATAAATGCTTGCCTAAGGAATGAATATATCTTATGACAAAAAGCAATTTATTGAGCATTTATTATATTAGGCTCTATTATGATCCTTATAGAGATATTTTCTCACTTAATTCTTGTCTGACCCTAAGAAGGAAATACTATTATTAGCCCCATTTCACAGAAGACAGTCTTGAGGCCCCAAAACATCAGTTATTTGCTCAAGATTACACAGTAAATTGCCAAGCTGGGACTTAAATCCAGTCCAGACCAATCCAAAGCTTTGCTCTTAACTCCTACAAGTTCTATAATCTTCTTTACCTAAAAGCACTGCTGAATTCAAACTAGCTTTTGTTCATTATGTGTTCACTCAATCAATGGATACTAAAAATGCATTGCTATAAAGAGTCAATAAAATATTTATAGCATTTATCTGAACATTTTTATTTTATAAATAAATACTTACTGTAGAAAATAAATACATAGAGGAATAAAAAATAAATTACTGGTTATTCCAACTCTCATAGATAATTACTGCACACATTTTGCTGTAAATATCTTCAGACTTTCTCCCCCAATGCATTGATGTATGAGTTGTATGTATATAAACCTATATTTTTAGATAGAAAATGAATGGGGTCACACTGCCCATGTTTTTTACTACTTTTTCATTAAGGATATGTTGTAAAACTCTGTGTGTTTGCTATGGTCGTGCTTAGTGTAGTTGATGACACGTAGTAACAACTCAGCAAATGTCAGTGACCATTGTGATTGTCATTGTCATCATCATCATCATCATCATCATCGTCTTGATAAATTGCCCTCCAGCAAGGCTGTAATAATTTGACATCCCAACAACAACAAATTATTCTTTTCAACATACCTCCACCAAACTTGGCTTCTGTCACTTAATATTTTTTGTGTGTGCCAATTTTGAAAATTTAAAATGGATTTTCCTTCACATGTTATCTATCGTTATTTTCTTATTGGTGTTTCAGAACTCTTTTATATTATGATTCTTATATAGTAAGTATATATTGCAAATATTTTCACCAGCTTGTGATTTGATTTTTTTATTTAGGTTTTAGCATTTTTTTTTTAATAAATAAGGTAAAATTAAATAATTAAATTTATCAGTCTTTTTTTATTGTGGTTTTTCTCTTTGGCATTTTACAAATAAATATTTTATTAATATCTATGTAGTATAAATATGGCATTTTTGACATTTAAAAAGGGGTATCCATTCTTCAAAATTTGGGAACCATTGGTATAAGAAATAAAGTCACCTGGAGTATGGATCTGTATTTGTGGTGTCGCTGGGAAGACATTGAAAGGCTCTCTGCTTTGGGGAGAGTTTCAGTGGCTTGTAGATGTTTAACAAGTTTCTTGCTTGTCACAGTCTGAAAATATGAGATTTTTTTCTTTTTGTTTTCATCTCCTTTTCTTGAAACCACAGAGTGTCTTGTTTTTCAGGTAATCCACTACAAAGTGCAATACATCAAAAAGGCTCATCTTCATATTAAAGTTGGGACTTCTGAGGCAGAGGGCTTAGTTACATTTTTGAAATTGTTTAGTTAATTCCATCAGAATAATAGCAATGGATCAAATATTTCCACATCTTACTCTGCATTGTTCATCATGAAGAGGAAAATATCTTCACTTTTCAAAGATGTATGTTTATATATAATACAATATAAAGTATGTAAATAGTACACATGTCTTGCTCTAGACTTGAAAGAATACTGACAAATGTGCAGATGAAATTCTGGCTTATTTTATAAACTCATTTTTAAATAGTTGGCTTATTGAGTTCTGCATAAAAGGCCATTTAATGAATTGCTTTTATGGTGAAATTCATCAGTCAAAACAGAAATGCCTTTCCCTGCATCAAAGAGATATATGCTTTTACGAACATTTGAATCTCACCTTTAACTGAAAATCTTTTTTCTCTTCTAGCTTTTGTTTCTGCCCTTTTGACATCATATATGGCTACTGATGGCAATGTTCCTGTAAGTACTATTTGGAACACCTGGGACTTTAGATATTAATCACCAGTTTGATAAGCGAGTAAAAAAATAGACAAGTCGATTTTAAGTTTCGCTAGCTATTTATTGCCCTCCATTTCATTAGCCACAATGGAATTAAATGATCCTCTTGTTAGGTTTCAAGGGTTTCTAGTGATCACCAAGCATTTGTTTAAGACTCCTAGGATTTACTTTTAAAGATCAAGAAACATAATCATGATTTTAATGTACTGTACACAAACTATCTCTGTATTTTAAGTTAACTATGGTACTAGGGCAACCTCTCATGCAACCTCTATGGGAAAAATTCTGTTAATTATTGTACTGAAATTGTAAGTCCCTTTAAAAATAATTTTATCGCCATAAATTTGCATAAATTGGGTAAGGCAATTGAGCAAGTATATTATCTCTATTAGACGAGGAAACTTATGCAGGAAAAATTAAGTTGATACAAGTAACATGGCATATCTAATAGAAGGGGATGTAGGGTAGTGTGGGATTGTGTGGTGTGTATCTTTTGGCAAATCTAATGACCTCATGATGGGTCCATAGGGTAGACTTTTTGGAGTTGAGCCGAAAGCAAAATAGAAGTGGGGTGTTGAGAGAATATAGTATAGACTTCCTGCCAGATAGTAAACGGACAATGATTTTCTGATGAAAATTAGAAAATGGATGTCAAGTCAGGTTGTAGTAATAGTAACGGAGAAATTGAGTGAACTAGACAGCTCCTGGAAGGGACACCTTACTAAAAATCAGGGCAGCTGATTAATTCTCTGCTTGCTTTGTTAACACTTTCATATCCCAGAAATAGAGAAGGCAATGCGAGCACTTTAATTCTGATGCTAATTCTAAATGAGGAGGAAAAGCTTGCTAGTGATGAAATATAGTGGAAACTTTGGGAGACAGGACTGCAGAAAACTAAAAATGAAAACACAAATCATAGTCAGTTATATCCTAAGAAATTCACCATCTAAAACTTGCAGAAAAGGAAAGCGTGATCCCTTGGCATGAATGGGTGGATGGTGTTCGATAATAAAAACATGAATAATCACGATGAAGATAAAGAAGAGAAACAACTAAGAGAATAAATGTGGCCTCAGTGGGAGACTTTTCTAGAATTAGATATAAAGACATAAGTACAGGATGTTAAAGGAGGCTCCTGTGGTCAAGGGGAAAAACAAATGGACATCACAGATCTGTAAAAGTAGGGTCAGGAAGACTGAGGTTCAGAGTACCCAAAGTTTATGATAAATTTTAAAAAGAAAAAATGCATATGATTATAAGCACATGTGTATGTGTTATATGGAACAAAGAAATGAAAAGGAAGAATTAGAATTTTTGGATCTTTGAGAACAGTGATGCAGTGTTTATTTCCTACATAGCTTCACCTTTTCCACTGAAAGAACGTAGTCTTCCAACTGGAAGGAGGTCATCTTATATGCTTAAGAAGAAATAGAAATTAGGATAATAAGAGAGTACCTAAGCACTTTAAATTAATAAATTCATTGAAACATTCATTTGATGTTCACCGATTACTCTGGACTCCATCACGTATCAGCCACTGTATTAGGTAAGAACTGGAGATTTAATTGTGACTTGAAACAAGTTAAAATCTCTACATCTTAAAAAAAATATAACCCTGGATATTGGAACAAAGATTGCAGATGTGATTACCAAAAGACTATCATCCATATAAGAATCCATCCATCCATATTCTCAAAAGATTATCATCCATACAAAGACGTATCGTCCATATAATTCCCAATCTAGAGCCGTTACTGCTGTAACATGTAACCTGATTCCCCTTGGACCTGGGCACAAGTGGATTCTGTTCTTATTGGTGGGACTTCTAGCTACTTATGGTCTTTCTCATTTCGTGAGCCATCCTCCCCTCCTAGACTCAATCAGCCCAGATCTCCTTGTGTGTCTATTTACGGGTTCCTTTTATCTCACAGCCATCAGCATCACAATGGTACTGCTTAAAGTCTCTCTTAAGCATTTCTTCCAGCTGCTTTTCAGTGGTTACCCTACTTTACCTTTCCGTTCAGAGAATTAGTTCAATTTTCTGCTGTCATTTGTTCTCTAAATAAAATGTAGCACAGGAGACCTATTTTTATGCTAGGTAGTTTCAGTAGGCTTGGCACATTTGACCTAATCAGATCCTGAATTACAATTCATTTCCACTAAACTAAGGTTTATTGAGCTGTATGTGCTGAGCACTCTGCTTGGCACTGGGGTATCGAGATGAGGAGCTTACCATGTGGTGGGGGAAGGGCAACAATTTTAGGGCACTTTTGTTGATCCTGACCTGAGAGTTATCCTTGAGGGTTGGTTTGGTAAATGATGCTAATAAAACTGCTCAAGGAAGTAGATTCTAAGCATTTGAAGTTTTATTACGTGTGTGGTAGAACAGCATTGTTCTCTTTTGTTAAGCTGAGTTGTTTGTTATCTGATAGTATTTTCTCTCCCCTGAAGGGAAACAGCAGAATTTTCAAAGCTCAAGTTTCATATAGAACTAGAAGTATTAACTCACCAAGTTCTGTTGGTTTTACCTCTGAAATATGTCTCCATCTTCACAGACACACACTTGCCCTTCCCTCTGCTCACTGGGCTGTTTGCCTCTGTACCTGCCCTCTCCAATCCACTTGCCACGCAACAGCCAGAATGTTCCTAAATGCAAACTTGATGATGCCACTCACCCCCTGACATCTGTGCAATGGCTTCTTATGGGCTTTCAGATAAACTTCACACTTTCAAACATAACACACAAGGCCCTGCGTGGTGTGACTTTGACACTGTGAATGTGGTTATTCCCCCACGGTCTGTGGTCGATGCCCACTGGACCATACCTGCATCCCTGTATCAGATTCTCTTACGCTCAGGTCTTCATCTTTCAGGTCTTTGTTTTTATAGACTCACGGGGTGCCTTCCCTGAATCCCCAGTTCCGGGTAAGTGCTATGGGGATTCCCTGAATCCCCAGTTCCGGATAAGTGCTATGATACATCATAGCACTTATGTGCAGACCCTATTATCCTCATTCAATTCTCTATCTTCTCTGTTTGCCTGGAAGCTGTGTGACAGCCTACTTACCATGAAATCTCTGGTCTTTGGCACCAAGTAATTGTGCCATAACTGGTAGGTGAATAAAAAAAAGCCAGAATTTACCGAATTGTGGCTTGAAAGAAAGAATTAGCATTGCCACTCTTAGGATCTGGGTCATAGATTGCTGGGAAATCTTCAACATAATGATTAGATTTGGTACAATCCCTAAACATCTCTAAGAATCTATTTATGTAGTCCTTGATATTTATGAGGCTTTCCGTGCATCGCTGGGGTGGTAACAAAATATTATACACTAAATCAGTATTGCTTAGTTTTATTTTATGATTAATTTCTCACTAAAATAAATAAATAGAGAGATAATAAATAAACAAATAAATAACTACTAGCCTATATGAATCTTAAAGGCTTGACTAAGAAATTTCTTTCATCTCAGATTTTAGTAACAATGTTTAAAGTAAGAAAGGAAAACAGCCTTAATTTAAAGATGACAGGGCTCAGAGGGAATGTGACAAGGCTTCAGAGGGAATCGTGTCTTTACTGTTGTACATAATTCTTTTACCTAAAGCTTCTGAGACGTTTTGCTTTCAGGGATGGCTCTGGTGGGGAAGAAATGTCAGAATTATCTTAGATCAAAACTTTATGACAGTGTTTTCTTAAGAATTCTTTTAAATAAAATTCTTTCATTAAATACTGCCTGAAAATAAAATGTTGAGTGAAAACTTTTTCTGAAACAGTAGTCTCTGCATGTAAATCACGGTTCCTTTGCTCAGTTTTCATGCCAACGAGGACAAGCTCCCTGAATGCGAATGGACATTTGCTTCTGGCACTGTGGTTGGGTTATCCGCTGTTGCCTGGACTGCCGTCTGTGGGACGGTCAATCTAACAGCAGATGGGTAATTGCTGTGTACTTCACAAGAGAGCTCTGCATTCATTACTCACAGAACATGTATTTCCTGGTCTTTGTGTGTGTACTGTGTGCAGTGAACAGCCCAGCCCACATGATTCTGGTCCCTGTGGAAACCTGCCCTGACCTTCACTCCATCTCTGTGCTTGTGGTGTGTGTCTAAGAGATCTGGTGATATTCAGGGACGAAGTGAGGAATTTCTTTTTCAAATTTTTCATCAACTAAAAAGAACTGAAATTTTGGCAACTCGATTTTTAGGCTACATTAGCATAACTCTATGCTGAAATGGCTGTGTCAACGCTGCTGTGCATAAGCCTGACACACAGATCAAACTCAGGCGGCTGCTTAACATATTTGCTGTCCCAACTGGACTTCAAGTGCGGAAGTGCATGACAGCTGTCTGGGGAATAGATTCCTGGGTAGGGGCTTGTTAGCTACCACTGGACAACTTCTGTCCCTCTCCCCAGTCCCCCTCCTCCGCTCCATGCGTTCCTATTTCTTGGGTTCCAGATTCTTAGTATTTGGAGGATATGGTTAAAACAGGATGCTGGAGAAAGCTACTGTGTTTTTTGAGGAAACAGTACTTTAGCTAGAACTAGAGGTTTATTCAACACAAGTCCATTTTAACTTCAAGGAAATACCAAAGGTCAACTCTCCAGGTGGGTGCAAATTCAGTGTCAGTCAATCCCAGGGGCTTTTCTCTATGTATGTGCTGCTTTGGGGGTAAGAAAAATGTTGGAGCAACTTTTATGTTGTTTAACTCTGCTGATGTTATTCATTAGTGGAGGCATTTTTAGCTCTGAGTAATCAAGCGGTTGATGGCTTTCCAGATATTTGGTAAATCTCCACTTGTGCCAGTGACTATCAGTAAGGCATCATAGGAAATACAAATTGATATGACATAGTTAACCTTTTGGTAACTATTTATTAAATGCTCCCTATGTGTCAGGCATTGGGCTAGGTGCTAGATTTTGAAGTCATGACATGTTTAAGAACATCAATTCTGTCTTAAAGTCTTGGCCAGTTATTGAATCCAAACAGAGTTGTAGTCATTAAGCTACAGAGCTGATAAAAGAGATTTGATAAGCTAAAAAGTGACATGAACAGAGGAAGTGATTGAGTAGAGGTGTGGGAAAGGGGAAAAGGCCTATCTGAGATTACTCACAGGTTCTGGGTTGGACTGTTGGGTGGATAGTGTTACCACCATGTACGTATCATGCAGATATATAAACATATAAATTATAATATCCATTTCGGAGGCATCAGCAAAACACTGTGGTAATAAAGAAGACAGAAGAAGCAGAATAACGTAGAGTTAAACAATAGGCTCCTGAATCTGAGTCCTGCTGGCCTAGGTCCCAGTCCTGGGATTTATTTACTCTGCTATTATATATGTGTGATCTGTGGGGAAGTTACTTAACCAGACCGAGATGAAGTTCCTCATTTGTGAAAAGGAAGATAAAAATAGTACCTACCATGAAGATCTTTGGGAGATAATATAAATCAATTATTACAGCGACTACAAATAAATAACACTGAGTGAATATAAGATTCTTATAAGAGCTAACTGCCTTCAAAAGTCAGAGAAGCCTTCATGGGAGGTGGCATTTGGCTGGGGTCTGAAAGGATGAGCCAGATTTAACCAGGTGAAAAATGAGGGAAAAGAGTAAAGACTTCAAAAGTATGAATGTGTTAAAGTACCTGACATTTCTTCAGAATAAAAAAGAGTTTAAGCTGCCAGGAGAGGAAATGGACAGATGTCTCGGTGGTATATTGAGGCTCCTATGGGAAGAAACTCGCTTATAATTTGGATTATGATCTTAAGATGGAATCTTATAAATGAGATGACTGGCTTCTGTTCGATAATGGTCCTGTGAGCTCACACTTCGACACTCCGCTCTGCTGCAAACATAGAGCAATGAAAGACAAAGAGAAACACAGAAAACCAAAAATGTATGGCTAGGCTCAAAAACAAGGTAACCATCTCTGTGGGTCAGAAATGAAAAGCAGCAAGCACGCCCAAAGCTATGGGCCAGACCGGCACCTCGTCTGGAGGCAGGAAGTAGTTTGCCTCTGCTCCAGGTTAAAAGGGTAGAAATGCTCCACTAAACGTGAGGAGAGCAACGTTCACTTTTTTTTTTCCCCCTAGGCCTGGTCTCTTTTTTTATTTGAAGAGTAATTGACATATAGTACCCTACTAGTTTTAGGTGTACATCATAATGATTTGATATTTATATACACTATGAAATGAGCACCCTGATAAATCTAGTTACCATCTGTCACCAAAGTTATTACAATACTATTGACTATATTCCCTATGCTGTACATTACATCCCCATGACTTATTTGTTTTATAACTGGAAATTTATATCTCTTAATCTCCTTCACCTATTTCACCTGCCCTCCCTAATCCTCCCCACTCTGGTATCCACTAGTTTATTTCCTGTATCTATGAGTTTGTTTCTGTTTAGCTTTGTTTTTTAGATTCCATATATACGTGAAATCACGTGGTATTTGTCTTTGTCTGACATTTCACTTAACATAATACCCTCTAGGTCCATCCATCTTGTTGCAAATGGCAAGATTTCATTCCTTTTTATGGCTAATATTCCATTGTCTATATATACACCACATCTTCTTTATCCGTTCATCTATCCGATGGACACTTAGATTGCTCCCATATCTTGGTTATTGCAAATAATACTGCAATGAACATAAAGGTGCATATATCTCTTTGAATTAGTGTTTTTGTTTTCTTTGGATAAGTACTCACCAGTGGAATTGCTGAATTGTTCACTTCTTGATGATGAGGGTAAGTGGGGGCTCCCCCACTTGTGAAAGAGGCTAAAGATAAAAAGAAAAAACAGTTGCCAAACCACTGTCTAGGGTTACACAATTAGCCACCTGAGGGCCTAGGAAGGGAGGACATGGGGTCAAAACCAGGAACTGAACCCAGTCACCAGCTAGATTAGCCCCAGGATATGGAAGATTCTCCACTATTGCCTCAGGACATGATTGTAGGACAGATTCCACACCAAGTGGAGGCAACCCCCAAACTGCTAAAGAGGGTCTCATGAGCACAACAGAGGACAGGGAGAGAGAGAGATTCAGTAAACTTAAATCCTAAAATAGATTGAAGAATGCTAAGAAAGACAGACTATGGAATAAAAAATTAGAAGATAACTTTATTGTACATGAAATCAATTTTTAAAAGCCTGGTAGAAAAATTTAAGTACGAAGCTCAAAGAATCTTTTAAAATATTTTGAAGGAAAATCAAGCACAAATGAAAAAGTGTAAAATATAAGTGGGGTTTGAAAAAATTTAGAAGTATTAGAAAAGAAAATTTATTTTGAGATAGGAAGCTCAATGGATGGCATAAGTTCAACATTGGACACTTTCAAATAGAGTATTAGTAAATCGAAAAATTTATACAGGACACACATGGCACAGAGAGATAAGCAGATTAAAAATTAAGAAAAAGGAACTAATATGTATTTAATAGTACTCCCAAAAGAAGAGAATGAGGAAAATTGCAGGAAAGCACTATTTGAATATCTCTGCTAATTTTCCATGCTTGAAAAAGGATACAAATTATCTGATCAAAAGTTCATTCTGAGGATTGAGCAGTATAAATAAAAATAAATTCATAACTAGATACACTGTAATAAGACCATGGAATACCAAGGATGATAAATACATTTTAAAAGAGTGAAAAGATAGATGACTGTCAGACTGATAGCAGAAATCTCCTCAATACAATAGATGCTAGAAGACAGATGATCAAAGTGTTCAAAGTGCCAGGTGGAAATAATTTTATACTCATCTAAACCATAATTCACTTTTGAGGGCTAAATAAATATATTACAATATACACAAAGGCTAAGAGAATTTACTACCTACAAACCTTCAATAAAAGAACTGTTAAAGGAGGTACTCTAGCAAAAAGAAAAGTGAATCCAGTGAGGAGATATGTCATAAAGGAAACAAAGGTGATCATAGAAATTGATAAAATGTGTCACTAAATGTAATTACCTATTGGTAAATAGCAATAATAATCATAATTTTTTTTTTGCGGAGGAAGATTAGCTCTGAGCTAATATCTGTTGCCAATCTTCCTCTGCTTTACATGTGGGTCACCACCACAGCGTGGCTGATGTATAGTGTAGGTCTGTGCCTGGGATCCAAACCTGTGAACCCAGGCTGCCAAAGTGGAACTCTCCGAACTCAATCACTACACCATGGGGCCGGCCCATAATCATAACATTGTTAATGGAAAAATGAAAATATAAACTATAATAACAAGGGAGAAGTCATTCAAGCAGGAGTTAAAATGTGCTGAATTATATAGTATATTCATGATGAATTTAGAAATACTTGAGTATCAGAGGACATGTAAGGAAAAGGAATAAAAGGAAAAATAAAAAAATGATATGAATGTAAACTGGGGGGCTGGCACAGTGGTGTAGTGTATAAGTTTGCGCGCTCCGCTTTGGTGGCCTGGGGTTTGCAGGTTTGGATCCCAGGCACCGACCTACACACCACTCATCAAGCCATGCTGTGGCAGAGTCCCACCTACAAAATAGAGGAAGACTGGCACAGATGTTAGCTCAGGGACAACCTTCCTCAAGCAAAAAGAGGAAGATTGGCAACAGATGTTAGCTCAGGGCCAATATTCCTTACCAAAAAAAGGAAAAAAAACAGATAGAAATATTTCTGATATTCTAAAATAGTAGACCAAAACACCTTCCAGTTTGCAGAGAACTAAAAATTTTATATATTGCAGGAGGGATTATAAGTGGGACACTTTGAAAGCAATTTGGGAATATCTAAAAAGTTAAAAATGCACATATCTTATGACCAGGCAATCCACACCCAGATAAATACTCCAGCCCAGACAAACACATGCCCATATGCACAAAGAAAATTAGACAACGTTGTTGTGCTGGTGTGCAAGTGTAAAGAGCTCAAATGTACATCAAAAGTGAATGGATGAATAAATTGCGGCATTCTCATTCACTGCACTACAGTATTGAAAGTGAACTAGAGGGCCGGCCCTGTGGCTTAGCGGTTGAGTGCAAGCACTCCGCTGCTGGCGGCCCCGGGTTCGGATCCCGGGCGCACACAGATGCACCGCTTCTCTGACCATGCTGAGGCCACGTCCCACATACAGCAACTAGAAGGATGTGCAGCTGTGACACCGCTTCTCTGACCATGCTGAGGCCGCGTCCCACATACAGCAACTAGAAGGATGTGCAGCTGTGACAGGCGGCTGTCTACTGGGGCTTTGGGGGAAAAAAAAAAAAGGAGGAGGATTGGCAATAGATGTTGGCTCAGAGCTGGTCTTCCTCAGCAAAAAGAGGAGGATTGGCATGGATGTTGGCTCAGGGCTGATCCTCCTCACAAAAAACAAACAAACAAACAAAAAAAACAAAACAAAACAAAAAAAAGAAAGTGAACTAGGGCTACACGTATCAATACAGAAAAAAATTCTCCAAAACACAATATTGAACATTAAATATCTATGTTAATACTATTCTTTATAGTATTGTTAAATGTTGCTTATACATACTAAAATTGCATGGGAATGATAAACATCACATTCAGTTTAGTGTAATCTGGGGAAAATGAGAGGGATATGGAAAAGGGAAGGCGTACATATGGGGACACAACTGTATTTATATTTTATTCCCTTAAAAATAATATCAAAAAGTAAGAAAGAAAAGAAGGAAGAAAGAAACCTGTACTCAATGGCTCAGAATATGGATATAGTTGAAGCTTTTGATACTGTGTTGTTAAATTGCTTTCCAATTTCAACATCCCACTGTTAGTGAATAAGTGTGTACCTGTATCCTACTGCAGTAGAGATTATAAGTATAGGGGCGTGGTTTTGAAGGAAGCATGTGACCTTTGGCACTATGTGGTCCTATTACTATTATGTCTCCTCTTTTCAGTAAAGATTCTTGAAAAGCATAGTCTTCAAGGCTGGGTTTATTTCTTCAATTCCCATTCATCCCAACCTACTGGAATTTATCTTCCAGCCCAACAGGACAATGAAATTGTTTTTGTCAAGATCTCTAATAAACATTTTCTTTCTCTTTCCTACTGGCAGTAGTTGATGGTTTGGATCCACCTTGCTTTTGATCCTCTCCTTCGCTTCCATGACAACTTCTCTCCTGATTTTCTTTACTTTTTCACTGGCTGTTCTGCTCAGTCTCCTTGATAGGCTCCTCTTCTATTGCTTCTCTGTGACATATTGGTCATCCTTTGGATTCTGACTTAAACTCATTGTCATTCTACACATCTGGGTAATCTTATCCAAACTCAAGACTTCTACTCTCTATAGACTGATGATTCCCAATTTGATATCTTTATTCCAGATTCTCCCCAAATCCCTACACCCTTACATACTATATATACTGAGTATTTCCACTTGGATGCCTCGTATGTACATCAAACTCAATATGTTTACTACTGAGCATATACGTATTTAAAACTGCACTCTCTGTATTGGTGTCATTTATTCAATTGTTTAAGCTGGAAACTCCAAGATATTCCCTGGCACATGGCTCCCTCTCACTTTCTACATCTCTCTTCCTCCTCCTCCTCACCCACCCCTCCCTGATCCTCCTCCCTCCAGCTCCTTCTCTCCTCTCTCTCTTTCTTCTTCCCCTTCTTCCTCATTCTCCCTCTTTTATTTCCTTTTCTATTGCTCTTCTATGTAGAAAGTGCCATTGCATCCAGCTTCCCTCAAACTCTAGTCCTTGCTTCCCTGTCCTACTCCTTTATATAATACCAACCACAGAAGCAAACACCTTAACAGGCTACTACTTTGTGAGTTTTATTCTTGAAATAAATATTTGCATTTACCATTCACTTTTGTGACTTTGGGCAAAATACTGAACCTCCATTTGCTTCAATTTCCTCATCTGTAAAATGAGGATAATAATAGCATCTAAACCATAAATGTAAGAATTCAATCCAAATATTTGTAAGAAGATTCAGAGCAGTGCCTGGCATGTGGTAAACATTATATGAGTATAAACTTTATATATGCTTCTTGGCTGTCATTGTTTTCTGTTACCATCTATTATTACTAGAATGTGTATCATCTGTCTCCATTTTTCACTATTACAGATTTTCTTCTCACATTAATTTATTACATAATATTTAAGGTGGTTAGTCTTCTGAAAAAATTAGGAAAGTGTTTAATGTATTTTCATGGGTAAAATTTTAATAATTAAAAGCTTTAAAATTCTTTTTATAAAGTTGAGTTTAATTTTCAAGGGAGGAGGAAAGATATTTGCGGGGAAACATCCCTAACAGCTCTATCAGCTGGAGTTGGCTTGGCTCTAAAATATTTAGGAATTTTTGTGACTTGGTTCAAGTATTGGTGGCTTGATCTTGACAATGATGTGAGGTTTTATAACACGCAAATTGGGTAACTGCTACAAATCAGGGCGCATTTACTAGCATATCACTGTATAATTTTGCTAAAGACCAGGACCATTATGATCTTCGACATAATGACAAATCATTTTACTGTAAATTTTAATACATCATCAGGTTAAATTGTGCCTGCAAGATTTAACAATTACTATATAGATTAGAAGTCAATATAATAATTATCCTGTAACCTGGGTGTTAGCTCATCATTCAACGTCAAAGGACGTCTCTGTATATTTTCTACTGGTTCCTTTGCATGTTTATATGTGTTTTTGAGTGATTGGTGACCAAATGAATTTTTTCAATCATCTTAAAATGTAAAAGAGAAGTACTCTTTTTCAATAAAAAGAAAATACATATTTAAAAGAAAAATTTCCACCCCAATTTTAGAACCAAGTTAGGGTAAATTCAGAATTTAGAGTAATTCTTCAGTTTTACCTACAACTGGTAAAACTGGATAGTTGTTAAGATGAGTTATAATTCCCCTTAGAAAAACTGTCTCATCAAATGCTCACCTAGCGAAAAAACCACATATAAGACCTTTTTGAAACTGACTGGTTCGTGGGTTCCACTTCCTGTTGTGAGGAGTGAAATGTATCTTAAACTCACTAAAGTTCTCAAGACTGTTTTCCTTCTCTCCTATAAACCAATTTAGGTTTCAAATTCATATACATTAAGTGAAACTGAAACTCCCTGTAATTTGTTATTTCTATAGTATGCAGTCTGTTTCTGGTCAGGGGAAACAGTTTGAACAGTTATATAGATTTTATAATAATTTGCCTTAGGAGAAATACACTCGGAGGATGGTTGACTCAAAGACTAAACTCTCCTGACCCCCTTAAAAAAAAAGTCTGAATAAAGTCCTTTCTTGGTATTGAGTGCTGACCCTGTTTGAGGTATTGTCCTTCTGCTTAGAACTGCCACTTCCCATCCAGCTTGGGCACAAGAATCTAGCAGGCGGATGGTGGAGCTGGAGAGCCCCCAGTCCCACTGGGAGCTCATAAGGGATGGGTGGAGGTGATCCAGTGGTTCCCAGTCAGGAGAGATGGGTGAGGGCTGCCTCCCTTCACACATCCTGCAACGGGCCTCTTGTGACTTTTCTCTCTCTCCTTCTTTTTACAGCGGCTCTTTTTGTATGAACTAATGTGGTTTCACCTTGTTCATCTGGGGCCAGAACCCTCTAGGAATGCCCCTGTCTACAACTGCCTTTTCTTCTTTTTCACCCAGTTGTTAGTCTGTCTTCACTGCTCTCTGGGGATTTCTGGATGCCAGATTTTCCCAAATCATTTCCACTATCTAAATTCACTTACTCTCTTCTTTGCCTTTAGTCCTAACTCTCAGCTAAGTTTTAGGTATGCAAATAATACACATATTTGGGCTAAAATACTTTGTTAATAGGTACTAATTGGGTTTTACTGATCTTGGATAACTGGCATATCAAAAAAGACCCCAGGAGACCATTTGAGGGAATGGTGGGAATTTTAGACCAAGAGGAAGATCAGGGTGGAAAATATTTTGTGAAGTGGGGCTGAGGCTAGATGGTTGTCATGATAACGTGCCTAAATTTTAGTCATGTGTCATGTGAATGTAACGTGTCTATGCTTTCCTAAAATTTAGGGCATTATTGCCTTTGTTATATCCTTTTTTCACAGGGATGATTGATAAAGAGTCAGTACGAGGATTTTCTAGGATATATATTTCCTAGGAAATATAATTTAAGCACTTTAACTTCATCATCATTACAGAAGGAAATACAAGTCCTACTTATCCTAAAAAAATTAGTATGAAATTTTTATTAGATACGAAGTATTTGTTTATATTTATAATCATATAATGTTGTGTTACATAAAATCATATAAAGTAATGTTTTTTAGTTTTCAGAGCATACAGTCTTGTTAAATATTTATGAGATCCATAGGATAGGAATTATTATAAATGTCTTGATTTTAGAAATGAAGAAGTGTGTTTAAAGTGGTAAAGTGACATTTTTCTGGGTAACACACCTACTAGTTATGACCGCCATGAGTTGATTTCAGGCCTCTGGATTTAAAAATCTCATCCTATTTCCACTGTATCAGATTCCCCCTTAAAACATACAGTAGAACCACATATAATAGCTATTCCATCAATAGTTAGATATGTAGAATACTAGCCACTTGTATCTAGAATAACATTATAAAATGCTGTAATACGATCACATATCAACTTTTAGAACTGCTTTTCAATTATATGCAATTTTTTCAAATTCTCAACCCGTTAACATAAAAGTTTGTCATTTAAACCTGGACAAATTCAACTTACATATAGTAGAGGAAAAATGAAATTTCTTTAATCTAAAATCTCTCTCCACACACACCCCCCCCACACACCCATACAGCCCTTTGAAAGCATTTTTGTTTTCTGTTTTTGCTGATAGTCTGATTTTACACAAACCATTTAAAATGTATTGTGAAAAATGTGTATTTCAGATATATTGTCTTATGTCTGATTTGAGTATTTGAAGAGCTAGTATAAAATAAAAGTTGGTAATTAATTTATCTTCCATAAAACATGTGAGAAATATTCAGAGATAATTAAAGACCAAATAAGAAATTTAAATTTTGCTGTAAATAAGAGTTTACTGATAAGGAGGATTGATAGTTACTTAGATCTCACCGAAAGAGGTTGTGGAATTTCTTTTTCTGGGATATTTATTTCATGTGGCTTAGGTGTAACCCTGTGTGGTAGCAGGACCATGAATTTAATAGTCCAATGTGAACCTGTCATACTTGGAGATTGTGGCAGTTATCTTCCAGGTTTATTTAAATAATCATTGTTATTTAGAAATTGCAAGAAAAGAAGCAGGATGTATTTTTTCTCCTCTCACAAAAAAATAAAAGGGGAAACATTTCATTATTTTTAAGAACTTTGGTGAACACCGACCTGTCATAACTAAAGTGGTAGTGAGCGAGCTGCCTGTGGGTGGAAACAGGAAACATTAGTGATAAATGCTGTGTTACATATTTTTTTCAGGTTCAGCTCAATGTATATTGATTCTAATTAGCACATTTTGTGCCTCAGCTAGTAGCTCCCCTTTAGCTCTGCCTGGAGAGTTTTTTTTAGCTTCCATCCTGCTCATAAACACTGCCACCTCCTCCCTCCTTCTCTCTTTACAAATGTTACAACACAATCAGAAATTTCCTCTTTTCTCTCCTTCCTGCATTTTCAGCAGGTTCCCTTGCGTCAGAAGACGAGAAAGAAAACTCAAGGTAATTAAATCTCTTTTGTTTCTGTCTTCCTTTTCTGCGTGAGTGAGTGTGGTTTTTCTTTTGGATGCCGTCTTTGGGATCAGATTTTTGTCTGTCTTCTTGCTGTTATTGGGCAGATTAATTTTGGGCGATTTTTGGATCGATTTTAAGAAATGACGACATGCTGTTCATTTGGATTAATCCCTCGTGGTATGTCAATAGAGCTTAGAAAAACTGGCAGAGTCGGAAAGCGGCTGTGTTTTTAGGTGGGCATTAACCCCTCTTCATCTATTGCATAACTACTGCTATGATTGTTGAAAGGAGCTGTGTTAGTGCAATGATGTGCCTACCAGCCTCAGGATTTTAATTTTTGCAACTTATTCTCGTTGACTAATATTCTTCGACTAATACTTGCTTGTTAGTCTCACTGTTTCTTGGCCATATCTTGTACTGTCTAAGCACCAAATGAATGTTTAAAAATAAAGTAGATAAAAGATTTTTTTTGAATTTACTTTGCATAAATCTTGGTAAAAAATCCAACTCCCAGGAGGTAAACAATTAAGAGTTACCTTTCACTGTGTTGCATACATCAGGGTAATACGTTATCATTTCGTGTAATTGCTGCAGGTTTTTTCACCATGAGTCGGAGGAGGATATCATGCAAAGACCTGGGACATGCTGACTGCCAAGGGTGGCTATATAAGAAAAAGGAAAAGGGAACTTTCCTCGGCAACAAATGGAAAAAGTTCTGGGTGGTGCTGAAGGGATCGTCACTGTATTGGTATAGCAATCAAATGGTGAGTCCACTGTATTCCCCCTGTTCCCAGCCTCCTTGACAAAGATTGCGTTAAAGATCATTGGGGAGCAGATGATCCCTAAGGAAAAGTTAATTTTGATTTCTGGGACTTAGAGCAAATAAGTAAGTTCTAGAAACTGTTTCTGGTCCAATAGATATGTAGGTTATTCTATGGTATTTTACGGAGAGAAAACCATCCTGTTTGGCTAATCTTTGGTTGGGGAGGGGTGTCCAAATTTATACACTGACTAACGGAGGCTTTCAGGATCTATTAATATTACTATTTGGTGAGAGAGTCTAATCGTTTCAGGATTTACATGGACAGCACTTGGTATGGGAATTTTACATTGTCAAGGTCTTTACTAAAAAGGGACTCAGCTTTGTGACCTGTTAGGGATGTAAAGTGATTCAGCCGACAGAAGCTATTTCCATTTTTTCTCCTTTATTATCTTCTTCTCCTCTGACCCTTTTATTAGGTGGGTTGTTTTGGAATCGCTAACCTGTGTGCCAGCATTGGGTTGGTGACTGTCATCTCTTATTCCTTGGCATGTTCAGTGATGGCATTAAACTGAGGCTTGGAAAATACTTGATAAGAGAGTTGTCTAATTGATCCTTTAGAAGCAGTGCACTTTTGTGGTCTGCTTCACAGGCTGCTTTCCTGTTGAAAAGGACTGGAAATAAAGTAATTGTTAGAAGGTGTGCTGATCTTTCATGACTTGAAATGTTTTGAAAATGATATATTGTTGAATATTGAATGAAAAGAGACTTTTCACGTACAACTCTCTCCACCAACCCCAGAGTAACCAACTGCTGATCTCAGGAGAACTTAGTTTCTCTTTGGGGTATAGTGAAGATCAACAATGGATGTCCTTTAATTAATTAAGGGGAAATTACTAAGGAATTGCCCATAAGCCAGAAAAGTTCTTTTTATGTGACATCATTCTTTTAAAATGATTTGTGTATGCCCGTCACTCAAGTATCAGAGCTTTAGAGTATGTAACTTTATAAATGTGAAATAGGTGCTGCATGTACTTTGTGGGCCAAATTTTTAGTTGATAAATTTACACTCACTGGCAACTAATCAAAAATTTGTGTAGGGGCTGGCCTGGTGGCTTAGTGGTTAAGTTTGCGTGCTCTGCTTCGGTGGCCTGGGGTTCGTGGGTTCAGATCCCAGGTGCGAACCTCCACACTGCTTGTCAAGCCATGCTGTGGCAGCATCCCACATATAAGGTAGAGCAAGATGGGCATGGATGTTAGCCTAGGGTCAATCTTCCTCAGCAAAAAGAGGAGGATAGGCAACAGATGTTGGTTCAGGACTAATCTTCCTCACCAAAAAAGAAAAAAAAAATTGTGTTGCCCATATGCCACTAGGCACTTGTCCACCTTGGTTAAACTGGACCCAAATCCAATTCTAGTGCCCTGGAATAAGCATTGTCCCAATAAGCATTGTCCCCTGTGCTTCTGTCTGTCTCCCCTTCCTCCTCATCTCCCTGTTCCCAAGCTTATTGCTTTGGTTTCACCCCATGCAAAACAAAATTTTTCATCAAGTTCCATAAAAATGTATTTCTTCAAGCCTTTGGTGAATTATAACAACTTTATCAAGGATTTGGAAGGTTCACAAGAAAGAATCACCTTGCAGAGTGTGCAGTCTTCCACTACCTCCATTTTGTCTCTTTCTTCTCCTCCTGGATCCATTCATCATCTTGTCTAGCATGGAATATTTATACCCAAATGAAGGCAACCTGGGCCTGGGGTCTCACCTTCTATCACAAGGGATTTTTCCTGAACAAATACAGCTTCCTTCTTAAGAAGAATTAAGATTAACATAATTTCTCCCTCTTGTTGCATATTATTTTAGGCTTTTGCTTTGGGTAGTCGTGGCAAGTGATAATCTGCATCTTTTATAAAATGAGAGGACTTACTGGTTTACCTTTTAATAGCTCTTCAGAAATTTCCAGAGGCTGTTGGGTGCTGATGGAGCATGGCACATCTGTGGGAAGTAACAAAGCTCAGATATAAACAAGGCATTCATTTTCTCCTTTAATCAAATTATTCAGCGAATATGTTCTGGGTGCTATCCTTGTCTTCAAAGAATTTAAAGGAAGCTCCTCTGAACCACACATGCTACAATTTTGGCTTATTTGGCTTCATCAGCTCATTTGGCTTATGTTTCTCTTAGAGGAGCAATGAATTAACTATTTTAGGCGTTAGGAATCTCATGCTTCCACGGGGAGCAGCAGTGACTGAGACCAGATTAGAAAGAGGAAAAAGAGAGAGCATCAGACACACTTAAGCACCCGCGTCCTGACTTGCTTTAGTGCAAACGCTTAAAGCAATACTCAGGTAGCACCTCATGTACCTGAATACAGTTGGATTAGCAACATCTAACGTGGAATAAGTTTACTGTTATCTGGCCACGGAATTATCGTATTAAACTAGTGGTACGTAACAGAAGAACACTTCCAGCTCCCTAATTCTATGGCTGTGTGTAGTAGAGGAATTCTCTGCATGCACACACACACATGCATACCCTGACATCCTAATTAGATGTTTGTTATGGGGAAAAAGGCTATTCAATGAACACTTAATGAACAGTCATATTCCTGCTATCCGTGTGAATGTCAACTGTGAAATAAGAGATAGACGCATACCCTCAAGCTAAGAACATTTATTTACTTTCTGCCACTTAAGGAATTCAGAGTCAACAAAGTACCTCCTAAGGCGCCTGAGCCTAATGGGCAAGGTCTTTGTTTTTTTTTTGGTGAGGAAGATCAGCCTTGAGCTTAGATCCATGCCAATCCTCCTCTTTTTGCTGAGGAAGACCGGCCCTGAGCTAACATCTATTGCCAATCCTCCTCCTTTTTTTCCCTTTTTCTCCCCAAAGCCCCAGTAGATAGTTGTATGTCATAGTTGCACATCCTTCTAGTTGCTGTATGTGGGACGCGGCCTCAGCATGCCCGGACAAGCGGTGCGTCGCTGCGCGCTGGGGTTGCCAAACCCGGGGTCGCCAGTAGCGAGGGCGTGCACGTAACCGCGAAGCCACGGGGCGGCCCCAAACGTCTTCTTAGTTTACCTTCCCCAGTCCTTATTTATTCTTATATGGCCTGATGCTGAGAGGTCACGGAAGAACGGCATCCCAGCAAGAGCCACCAGCAAAGGCTTATTGATCGCCTATTATCTGCCAGGGAATCTTCTACCTACTTTTCATACATGCTCTTTTATACTGCTTCAAAACACTCTGAGGTAGTAACTGTCACCACGTTTTGAAAGTTGGGAAGGCTGAGACTCAGAGAGATGGTGTACTTTGCCTCAAGTGACACAAGTAGTGAGTGGGGGAACACAGATCCCCTTCAGCCGCTTTGACTCTTCAGCCCAGGATCGTTGCTATATACCAGCCTGACCGCATGTGCGGACCAGGGTAAATGGCGTGATTAGATCACCCTGTTTACTGCCTTCAATAGCCTTCTGAGAGAACAACTCTAGAAATAAAATCTCAGGCAATCCTCATGTGAAAGTACAAATGATCTCATGAGGTCCCTTTGCCTGTCTGTATTGATCCCTGACACCACCTGGGGAGACCCCACATCGCCCTCACCTCTCTCAGCATTATCTTGTTGTTATGGTTGTTACCCAGGGACTGACGCATGGTCTACCTTCTTCTTTCGTGACGCTTTGCTGCTTCAAACAGTACTACCCGGATTTCCTTAAGAAAGGTCAAATCCGGACACCCATCCCCCACTTTTCACACCCCATATTATATGCTTAGAGAGTGATACAGCACCCAAGAATGCACGCCAAGTCTTACAAAACCATATTCAAGTTTAACAGCCGTAAAAATCCAGGCTGTTTAAAATCCTGGATTTGAAATCCATGCGATTGTTTGCCCTTTCCCCTAGGATAAAGTACGAATTAATTTCCTGGCTCAGGAGAGTCTCCAGACCTGTGTTTCTCTTACTTTCCCACCCTCCCCACCTCCACCCAAGCTCCAGCTACAGAACTTCTTTTGATTCCTTATTAACGTCATATATGTTGGCTCTCTTTAAGCCTTTGCATATGCTGTTTCTCTGCTCAGAAAAACCTTCGTCACTATGCCCTAAATCTCATCGAGGTGGTCTTGCCTTATCCTCCGAACTCTCTGCTCCCATAACAACCTATACTTTTTCTTCTTCTTATACTCGCCTTCCACTTTTGTACATGTTTATTAGACTTGCCATTTTCCATAACTGATAATAATCTCTGTAGAGCAGGACCACAAGTGTATCTTTAGTGCCTTGCACGCGTCTGACACTAAGCACGCAATTAATGTTTGTTGATTTCAGAAATAAATGAGAGTTAGGAATCGTCAGCATTTACATTACCCATGAGAATTTTGAGAAATCAGATGGTGAATAAGGACTGCTTTTGATGGAAAATAATTTTCCAGTAAAGAGATTTCTACTTCTATTCTTAAAAATAGATACAAGAAAAGGTGCAATTTGAAATTTACAAGAAGGGCTCCATGGTCTCAAATAGGTCCCATACAGCCTTACCCATTTTGCTAACACCTTATTAGGGGCTATTTTATTAGATTCTTTCTAATCATGGCCTCTGGCTGCAAACAGGGGCCTATTGATCAAGATTGCCAGGCTGGGGACCGAAATATTGAAAGAGAGACAGGAGGTTTCCTAGGGACATTCCCTCCACCCTATCGTTTCACCTGATTACCAGGCAGAGCTGGAGGCAGAAGTTTGGGATCAATATCTTCTCTCTGGTGAAGGAGAAGAATTATTATTTTCCCCCAGGCATGTAACTATGAAAAAATGACAAGATAACCCTTAAGATGTTATTACTTATTCATTAAAACTATCTTATATATATATATATATATTTTTAATTTATTTTTTTCCCCCAAAGCCCCAGTAGATAGTTGTATGTCATAGCTGCACATCCTTCTAGTTGCTATATGTGGGACGCGGCCTCAGCATGGCCGGAGAAGCAGCGCTTCGGTGCGCGCCCGGGATCCAAACCTGGGCCGCCAGCAGCGGAGCGCACGCACTTAACCGCTAAGCCACGGGGCTGGCCCTATATTTTTAAGTTTTTAGATTTTCTCCTTTTGCTGTAACCTATTTTTCTTTTCTAAGAATTCTTAATTAAGATCTTGCTTAGTTCCTCGGAAAATATATTGTGGATTTTATTTATACCCAAGACAGATCAAAAAGTAAATGTATATTATATAACCCACTTAAGATTAGTGAGGTTCTTAAATGCTTCTATTCAGAGAGCATTTACTCCTCTTTCTGGAATATTTGTTACATTATCCAAGAGTGTATCAAAATATATCAAGGGAACATATACAGTGTGTGGGTATATAACTTGGAGGCATTGCCTAAACAATTTGGGCTTTAATTATAAAGCATAGTTTAATATTAGTTACAGATAATAGATTTTTAAAAATCTCTTTTTAAGTGAACCCAACGTAAAAAGTTTATCATCCATCTCATCCATTTATCCACCTACCCACTCACCTACAAATCCTTCCCCCAATGTTTATTGAGGACTTAAAAATAATTTGGGGGAACTGTTATAATTGCTATTATAGGATTAAAAAAATGAGACTACATTTCTTCTCCTTATTAAGAGCTTATAGACTGGTGGAGGAGAAAAGACGTATGTAAATGACATAATCAAAGAAAGATTGGTTAAAAAAATGGCTCTGAGATTGAGCAAGACAGATGAATTCTGTAATCCTGGGGGTAAGAGAAATATTTTGGGCCACTGTGAGAGAGTTCTGCCACAGTGACTTTTATTTCTGGAGGTTTGCTTTCCTTTCTACCAGGAAGATGCGTTTTTCCTTTTTTATCATTTTCCAAAGCTGCATGATTTTCTTGGTCAAAGAGGCTAGCCTTCTTTACTGGATAAACAGAGTTTTCACCATGAAAAAAAACCACTATTCCTGTGTGTTGAAGTGAATATAGAAAAGCTTCAGGGAGAAAATTCTCTTAAGATCAGCCATGGAAGGCAGTTTTTTTCAGGGGTAGAGGGTAGGAAGATGGGCATTTTAGTCTGGGGACTACTGTCAGCAAACGAAGGAAAATATAAAAGAGCTGTGACAACCCACTGTGTTAGGTATTACATTGAATTCTCATGATAACCTAGCAAGGTAGATTTTATTATTCCCATTTTTCAAGGGAGTTTACTGAAGCTCAGGGAATTTAAGTAACTTGCTCAAAGTTGCATAAGGAGTAAATGGCAGAGGCTGGGATTAAAAACAAGATCTAGCAATATCAAAACCAGGCTCTGTTCTCTGGGCTGCATGGTGTACCTATTCAGGGATGAGCTAGGGCTAATAAATGGGGATCTCAAACGCACTGTGCAGGAATGTGGATTTGATCCAATAGGCAGTCGGGAGCCCCTGCATATTCTTGAGTCAGAAGATGACTTAATGAAATTGGCATGTGAAAATATTAATCTAGCAGTAATAAATGGGAGGTATTGGAGAATGAAAGAGTTTTCAGAAGACCAGTTAGGAGACGGTGACCAAATGCAGGCATTGAGACATAAACTCCTGGACTAGAGTGAAAACAGTGAAAATTTGGGACACACCACACAATAAGAAAGGGCAAGTTATGCTGAGTGCTTGGATATAGGACTTGAAACATTTGAGGCTAAATAAGAATGATTCCAAGTTTGGGAGACTGGGACAATAATATGCAACTAGAAGGAGGAAGAGTTTGTAGCTAAAAATTAGAGTTTCATTTGGACTCATTGTCATTTACTTTTTTTTCGGCTTATTTTAGTTGTGTACCTTCTTTCTTTGTATAAAATTACTAGAAACTTATGTTCTTTAGTAGTTAAGTAACCGTTTATTGATGGCATTTGTGCTGATTTGTCAATAGTTCAAGGGAGCCCAGGGGCCCCTGGGCTTCATCCAGAAAAGGTGAATCACCCAACTCTTTATTTCATAAAAAATTTAGTAAACTGCTGAGGTTTGTAGGTTAATACATATTATGCAGACTTTTCAGTTCTTTGAGAATCCAATCTGCCTGCTCAAATGTGGTTGTCTTTCTCCCTCACCGTCTGAATGGTTCCACGCGTCTGCCAGTTCAGGTAACTGTGTCTCGAACATATGTTTTCAGTCTCGAGCTGCACGTGCACTTCATGTGAATTTCGGAGGATCTTAGATTTGGAAGGGATTTTTCTTAGAATCAGTTTTATGAGAATCTCTATACCAAAGATCTAATCAGTTTTTAGAATAGTCAAAATTTACCTTTGCAGAAAATGATACCTGAAAGTCGGCATTTCTCTTTTCATGAGACGACTGTTCTGAAAGTTTCGGTAAACATAGAGTGCCTTTCTTTCAGCCTAAGAAAAATAAAGCATGGGCTAATTATTCCTTGAAAAGAGACATTTAAGTCTTCTGTACCTTTCATTAGGAATCACCTATGAGCACCTACGACATGAGAAATGTCGCCTGGATTCTAGTCCTGCACTTTCTCATGGAGCTGTGTACCTTTAGGTCAGTGATGCAACTTTTGTGGGAGAGGAAGAAATTTTCCTCTATCTTTCTAGGTTCTTCTGGCTGGTTTAAGAATTAAATTGATATGAGACATATTAACAGGAGAAAGTCAAATTTAATTTTGTACATAGGGGAACCTCACATACATGAGTGAGTCTGAGACCCCCACGTACGTGAGAGATTCAGCGACAGAAAAGTGAAATGACGTATTTATGCCATCTTGAGCCAAGGAATGGGATAGGGGCTTGGGGCTTCAGAGGGGAGAAGGATAATTCATAGGACAAGAAGAAGAACAAATTTTGAATAATTAGATGTTTGCCCTGCCATACACATAGATTATAAAAATTTATTGCTAGTAAATAACTCTTATTATTGGCAAAACCCCCAATTCAAATTCTTTAAGGGCGAGGTGGAAGTTTCTCTTGAGCCTGCAGTGTCTCGACGGCCTTTAGCTCAAAATATTCCACATGCCAAAGTGACACATCCTGTGGAGGCCTGTTCTGAACCCCTTCACTCCCTATGCATCCATTTTCTTATAAGTACACTTTGACCAAAACCTATCTCTACATAATTCAGAGGGATTTTGAGAAGATCAAATGCATCTTAAGCCATATTTAAAAAATCAAAAGAACACATACAAAGAAAGACAATTTTCTTTATACTTTAGATGAAATGTGCCTGCATAATATTGTGATTTTAGGATGCTAAGGATTTTCAGATGCCAGAAATGATTTCTTTTGGCAATAATGGCCCATCCTATGCTGGAGATTACCCAGGCCTACTGACCCTGTGTAAAGGATGATTTAAAACCATAAAACAGAGGAGCGAACTAGAAGGCTCTGTGGGATTTTTCAGCACAGTGTTTCCTAACCTGGAGGGAGAGCTCAGGTAATACACGATATGGTGGTGTGTGCACATTTCCCAAGCAGCGGAATGAGAAGCGGCCCACAGAATGAGCCGAACTTTTGGTTAGATTTGAGGATTTTCCCGAGAAGTCATTATTTGAAGATTTATCATCTCTCTGGAGCAAGTTCTTTTAAGGCCAAGGCCCCGGCTGCTTCTACAGACAAGCTAACTGATAAAGTCATCTGTCCCCATGCTTCTGTGTTTAGTCTCCCATAGAGCATGTTTCAAGAACATTTCAAAAGGAAGCTATGCGGTGCAAAAATTTTTTAAAATGTTGAATAGTTTTTAAAGGAGTTAGAATTTAGGAGAACATGTTTGAAACAATGTCTTTAAAAAAGACACAAGGAGGGGCTGGCTTGGTGGCATAGTGGTTAAGTTTGCGTGTTTGGCATCGGCGGCCCGGGGTTTGCGGGTTCGGATCCCAGATGTGGACCTACGCACCGCTTATCAAGCCATGCTGTGGCAGGCGTCCCACATATAAAGTAGAGGAAGATGGGCACAGGTGTTAGCCCAGGGCCAATCTTCCTCAGCAAAAAGAGGAGGATTGGCAACAGATGTTAGCTCAGGGCTAATCTTGCTCACCAAAAAAAAAAAAGACACAAGGAAATGACATGCTGTACTAGAAGATATCCCTGGGTTCAGAATCAGGGGGACAGTTTCTACCCTGACGCTGAGCCATATACCACCTTAGGCAAACCACCCACCCTCTCTGGGTCTTCTTATCTGTTAAACAGAGATGTGAATAGATAGCTATTACCTGTGAAGGAGATGACGCTCATTAACAGCACATTAACCACTGATATTTTCACACTTCAAATTTTATGAAACTTACTGTGGCAAATGCATTTTCATCCTTTACTGACAAATAATGATTTTCAGAATAGTATCTTTAAAATGTTTTTTTAATTTAATTTTTTTAATTGTGGTGAAATACACCTAACACAAAATTTCTCATCTTAACCATTTTTAAGGAAACAGTTCAGTGGTATTAAGTACATTCACATTATTGTGCAACCATCTCCAGAACTCTTATATTATCTACAAAACTGAAACTCCGTACTCGTTAAACAATAACTATTCCTCCTTTCCACAGTCCCTGGCAACTACTGTTCTACTTTCTTTCTTGTGTGAATTTGACTACTCTAGGTGCCTCATATAAGTGGAATGGTACAGTATTTGTCTTTTGTGATGGGCTTATTTCACTTAGCATAATATCTTCACGGTTCATTCATGTTGTAGCATGTGTCAGAATTTCCTTTCTTTTTAAGGCTGAATAATATTCCGTTGTATGTGTATACCACATTTTGTTTATCAATTCATATGTGTTGATGGACACTTGAGTTGTGTCTACCTTTTGCCTATTGTGAATAATATTGCTATGAACATAGGTGTACAAATATCTCTTTGAGACCCTGCTTTCAAAGTTTTGGTTTTGTACCCAGAAGTGGAATTGCTGGATCATATGCTAATTATATTTTAATTCTTTGATGAACTGCCATACTGTTTTCCATAGTGGCTGCACCATTTTACATTCCACCAACAGTGCCCAAGTGTTCCAATTTCTCTGCATCCTCATCAACATTTGTTATTTTCTGTTTTCTTTTTTTTTGGATAGTAGCCATTCTAATGAGCGTGAGGTAGTATCTTTCTCGTTATGGTTTTGATTTGCATTTCCCTAATGATTGTTGACCTTGAGCATCTTTTTAGGTACTTTTTGGCCATTTGTATATCTTCTTTGGAGAAATGTCTTTTCCATTTTTGAATCAGATTATTTGTTTTGTTGTGGTTGAGTTGGATCTTGATGGCACTCAGGAAACTCATGGAAACAATTGGAAGAGATTTGACAGTTCCTGAAGTATTGGAAGATTTAATATGCGTTGTACAAAGGCGCGATTGTGTGTTGTACTGACTGACTATGATTTAAAAAAAACTAACCTTATTTTTTCCTTTTCCTAAATTTCTAATATAGAAATCAAGTGCACAAGATTTTTAATTTTCTTAAATGGTATTCCTTTATTTACTCTTCACTCCACTGCTGCTCTAACCATGGATGGTGGATAAAATTTATTAAGATAGCAAGAGATGTAATTTATTCTGTAATAATTTTTTTTTTTTGTAAGGAAGATCAGCCCTGAGCTAACATCTGATGCCCATCCTCCTTTTTTTGCTGAGGAAGATTGGCCCTGGGCTAACATCGTGCCCATCTTCCTCTACTTTATATGGGCTGCTGCCACAGCTCGGCTTGACAAGCGGTGCGTCGGTGTGCTCCCGGGATCCGAATCTGCCAACCCCGTGCCGCGGAAGCGGAGTGTGTGCACTTAACCGCTGCGCCACCGGGCCAGCCCCAGTACTAGTGAGATTTAATCACATTGCTTCCTATTCACTTAAAACTTTTTGTTCCTATTAGTGCTTTCTTCCTTTTTATTTTTTCACCGTGCTGCTGAGGAGACCAACCTTATATAGGTGAAAATTATCTCTAGCGTTTTAAGGCTTCTAAAAGAACAGGTGAGAGATGAAGTTGGATAGGGCAGGACTATGATTGGCCTTGTGTGCTAAGGGTTTTATGTGACAGAGAACATTAACACGAGATTCTTTTACGTTGTGAAGTCTCCATCTTAATTTTTTAAAAAAATGATATTTTGGAAGGCAATGACTATCTTTGTATGTCAGACTACCAGAAAGTTCACTAGAAACTTAATTTCATTTAAGATATGATTCTGTAGGGAGAGACCGGAAGAATGTAAGTAAGAGTGGCTAGCTAGAAGAGCTGATATACAGATCATAAAATAGGATGCTGGTCACTTCTTGGTCACCACTTAAATATGACCTAATATAATAGTATGGTAGTCATACCCTTGGTGATTTTTAGGAGGAAATAATGAAGAGGAATTACGGTGCCACATAGTTGGGCTATTCACGAGTAGGAACCATAAATAGGAACATTTTCTATCTAAGAGGAATGGTATCTTGGTTTAGGTTTCCCAGAAACAGACCCTGAGAAGAAGATTTGGTTGCCAGCAGATTATTTGGAAAGTGATACCAGAAATACTTAGAAAGGGAATGGGGAAGTGACAAAGGATGGAAAGTTAGCTAGCAAAGCTCTCCTTAGCAAGCAAATTGTGACTGTGGGTAACTGAAACAGAATTCTGCTGTGGAACTCTGAGAGTCTGTGAAAAACATGCACCTCAGAGTTTTCCTAACAAGGGGCAGGGGGGCTGGGGTATTTATACACCAAGTCCCATTGGTCATTGCTTGAGGGCTCATCCTGGGAACATTGCTTCCTGAGCCCCTCTGCACAGGTAGGGGAGTAGAATCTGGTGCCTAGAAAAGCCCTCCCACAGAGAGATGCAGGTTCTGTCAATGAGAAGTCTGGCCAGTGTGGCCTGGGTGGTCAGGATGGGGGGATGTGGCTGGGTCACCAGGAGCATCAGCTACAAGCGGTCTGCTTCTTTCAGAGTCATTTTTCTCTTCCTCTTGTTGGAGCCTCAGCATCCTCAGAACCATCCTGATTATCACCATCAACACCTTCAGTCCATTTTTCTAATTAATGACAGGAACCTGTGGGTTCTGTAGGAAATTGGGCTTTTCTGTTTAATAGTCAAAAATGTTTACCAAATGTTTTCTCTGTAGAGAATATCTGTTTCTATGCATTAAGAAGAAGAAAGTCTCTTTGGGTCAAAATCTCATTATATTCATAGGTAATGTTAGATAAAAGCAAATGCAACAGTTTTAATAAAAACATACTCTAGATAATGTATGAAGGATACAGTGAGTCTGCTAGCATTATTGTTCTCCAAAGAATTTAAAATATTTTTTACAACGATAAATCTGATGCAAAGAAGACAGGGAGAGCTGAGACATAGAACCAGCTATTCAGCTGACAATGGACAGAGAGAAAAACTTATTTTTCTTTGCCTTTGTCTTTCTGGGTCATTCTTTCTCTTTGGTTTTCTTTCCATTCCTTTCCCCAATTCTTATCATTAATTCCTAGAAATTAATGAGAATAAAATCTTAAATTTTGTATAGCTTTAATAATTTTACAATATTACATATTTTGTGTAGCTTTAATAATTTTACAGTATTACATACATCTATGTTAACTTCAGTTAGTCTTGAGATGCTGGTTGTATCTGCTTTTTCACTGTGGCAACGCTGACTCAAGAGGTTAAATATTCTGCTTAAGGACACACAGTAAGTAGCTTGCATCAGATCTTCTGATTCTAAATCCAGAGTTCTTTCTTCTGTGACATCCATCAGCTGCAGATTCTCTTCTCCTATTTTAGCTCTTGGTTGAGACTGAAGTTTTTTAACTTCTTCATTTATTATTATTTAACTGATTGCTGGGTTCTGGTCTGAGTTCTGTCACTTTAATAATACTACATAACCTTCCCACTTTATAATGCCCATCCAGTTTGGTGTCTAGGTTAAAAACCCATCAGTTTCATAAATTCTGGCACTTGGATATGATTAATTTTCCTCTAAAGGCCGAGATGGTAGTACCTCCATGGCCTATGCTTAGCACTTAATAAATGTTAGCTATTGTTGGATGTTACTCAAGATTATTATATTTCTTAAAAAGATTTCAGGCATTCTCACTGCCAGGCCTGCTTCTGATATCTAGAAAAACAAAACAAAACAAAACAAAACATCATTTTTTCTTGCTTCCCTTACGACGCATGTCACAGCCCAGTGCTGATAAGCTCAGATCTCTGCCTGCAGGCCAGGTAATATTTGGAGAATGTGGATTGCCTTGGTCTGTAATCTTCATATTTCCTTTCTGAAAGGAAGAGAGAGGAATTGCTTATCAGAACAAAGCAGCGTCATGGACTCTGTCATATGGAAAGGAGGAGGGAAACTTTAGATTCCATGCAATTTTTTGAAGTGGAAGAGAGGAGAAAACTACTAAAACTCTCTTAACAAATAATAACAATGTCACTACTAAAAGTTCTTAGACTCTATTTCACTAACTATGTATAGTCAAAATTCTGTGCTCTAAAGTGTCTCAGAGTAATTATTATCCATGTGGGTTTATGTCACCATGTTTATATTCAGTTAGGTTCATTTGTTTCTGTTTTTAATTTTAGGAATTGCTTCTTTTTTTTGGTTTATTTTTTTAATATAAATCATTTACCCAATTCCAAAGTCAGCACTATATAACAAGTTACAATATAAGTTTTGTTTTCATCCCTGTTCCTCTACCCTCTTTCCTCTCTCTTTTTATGTTTGTTTTTATTTTTCTGATTTTTTTTAAATATAGGCAAGTATGTATACTGAGGCATATCTTATCTCTCTTTTCTTACACGAAATTATCATACTATGTCTATTGAACTGTACCTTAATTTTTCTCTTATTATGTCCTGGAGATTACTAATATGTATATATGTCATTTTTCATAGTTGTTCATTGTATGTAGATGCCATAGTTTATTCAACAGTCCCCTGAGGATAGACATTTGGATTTTTTACGGTCTTTCGTTATTGCAAATAATGTTGCAATGCACATGTCATTATACATTTCTATATTTAGGACAGATACTAGAAGTGGGATTTCTGGGTCACGGGTAAGTGAATTTTTGCTAGTTACTGCCCAATTGTCTTCCATTGGGTTCCATTTTGCACTACCACCAGCAGTGTATGAGAATGACTGTTTCTCTGTAGAATTAGCAGTTTGACAATTGATTTTATCCTATCTTTTCTTTTCCTGCATCTCAGTTCATTTTTAGCTTATATTTTAGAGAATATAATTCAGATTTATCTAGTGGTCAAAAGTCTGTGTATTCCATTAGAATTTAGGGACAACTGTTCCAAGGTGACATGAGAATGGGCAGCTCCGCTTGGAGTTTAGATTTTGCCTGTTTCCAGTGTGTTGGGGGTTTCAGGGCGGAGGTAAGCAAACCACAAATTTATTTGGAGAAATGGAATTTTGCAGCTTCTCCTGATTCTGATATTCATTGGGTAACCTCACTTAAATTTATTTAAAATAATTCCAAGAGTGTTAAATCCATGTTCACACATAAACACAAAAGCATATTACAAAGAAATTCATAGTTTGTTTTTTAAACTATTATTTTCCTTGAATTTAAGATTCTATTCATTTAAAGACCCATAATGTATTTAATAATAGGTAGTGGGGGGAAATGCTACAATGAAAATACATATAGACTCTAAGGTGCCTCTTGATTTCAAAATTATTGAAGTGTAAAAAATCAGGTTTCTTAGAATCAAGGAAACATGGTCCCCCTGAGACTAGAAAGATAATTATACTTTTTATTTTTAACCTTAAAATACATAGTAATTTCCTATATTATGCTTCATTTGTCTTTGGTTTGTTCTTTGACCTACTTAGCCTCTGGAATGTATCCATCACTTATTTTTTTAGGTCTGCCTGTCTACCTTTCTGACCTATGTAGATACTTAAGTAATTTTGTCTGTTTTGCAAGGTATTTATCGTAGGAAAAAGCCAAACTTTATCGATGGCAATGAACACTTACTTTTGCATTTAAATATTAAAATTTGATGTCCTATTTGAATTAATTTTTAAAAATATGTCTGAAGTATGGCAAATTCTATACAAAATATTTTTGTCTCTAAAATTCCTGAAGTCCAAAATTGAAGCCACAGTTAGGCTTAAACCATAGAATATGAGAAATATGAAACTAATTTTGCATCTAAAGTTTGAATAAATCATATTGAGTCATCAGGGGGATCATCAGAGATCTCGTATTTTACCTTCATTCAAGTCTTACAGATGGCCAGACAGAGTAATTTCATTCAGTTTTTTGTTCCCCAAACTTTTCCTGCATCTCATGTTTTTAAAAACAGCTTTATTGAAATATATCTTATGCATCATAAAATTCATCTTATTCAAAGTTAAAATTCTAGAATTATTGGTAAATTTACTGAATGATGAAGCCATCATAATAAATTAGTTTTAAATCTTTTTCATCAGATCAATAAAATCATGTCCATGTACGATTAATCTCCATTCCCCCTCCCAACTCCAGGTGACCACTATTCTCCATAGATTTGCCTTCTCTGTACATTTCACATAAAGAAATCGTACAGTAATATGTGATTTCTTGTGTCTGACTTTCGCTTAGCATAATGTTTTCAGGATTCATCCATGTTTTAGCATGTGTCAGTAGTTCACTAAACAATATTCCATTGTATGAATATATCATACTATTTATTTACCAGTTGATGGATGTTTAGATTGTTTCCAGTTTTTGGCTATTATGAATAATGCTGCTATAAATATTTGCATGCAAATCTTTGCATGGGCATATGCTTTCATTTCTCTTGAGTAGATACCCAAGAGGAGTGGAATTGCTGGGTTGTATGGTAATTATATGTTTATGTTTTTTAGAAACTGCCAAACTGTTTTCCAAAGTGGCTTCTGCTTTAGTATTTTCTCTATTGTCAGAGAAAAAAGACGTTTCTGTCATTCATTCATTCATAAAACTCATTTCTTTATTTCACATGTACTGAATACTTACCTTGTCCCAAGTATTAATGATATAACTATAAATGGCAAATTTATTTCCTTCAAGGTGCTCACAGTCTATTGGAGAAACAGAGAAATAACCAGATAACTAAATACAGTAAGAGAAGTGTGTAAGCGAAGCCAACCCCTGGTGCTGGGGCACGAAGAGGAAGGCACCTATCTCGGGCTCCGAGGAGCAGGGGAAAAGTTTTGGAGAAGGTCACACCTAAGTTGATTCCTGGAGACGTGTCTAGGGGAGTGAGGTAGGAAGGGCATTGTAGGCCTAGGAGCAGAGGGCAATCTGCCTGGCTTGAAGTCAGAACCTCTACCCTGATCAACTTTACTGTTTTTCATAGCAGTTATCGCCCACAATGCCCTGTGTAATTTATGGGTTTATATGTTGAGCTATTGTCTCTTTTCCCCTTGAGAGCTCTCTGTCTGTTTTGTCCCCTGATATATCCCAAATATCTGACACAGTGCCTGACACAAGGAAGATGCTCAATAAATATGTGTTGAGTAATTGAATGTGTAACACTAACAGCTTGGATAAAAATGTGTATTTAATGCTGCCTAATACAGCAACTGCAGATGAGACTTCACTGAGATGAACAAAATCAGAGTTTCTGGGAAAAGTGGATGGACTGCTACGTGAGGAGTCATTGACTCCTTTTGAGATTGTAGAACTTCATACCACAAAGTAAAAAGCATTGTCTCGCTTCAGAATTTAAGACTAGACTTGGTAAGGCAAGTTTGCACAAAGGCCAAAGGATGGTTTGATACTTTTGGCAAGAAAACAAGATTTTTATTACATTAGGATACAGAGGGAAAATTGCAGGCACCAGTGCAGAACTTTCAAGTTACTTTTCAGAAAGTTGGGAATTGTTGAAAAGGAAGGATGTTATTTGAGAAAGTTATTTTAGTTAACGTAACAAGGAACGAGGGATCTGAGGGGTAAGAGGAGGAAAGAAGGAAGAACAGACAACTGTCATTCTTTTAGGATTTTCCCACTGTGATTGTCATTTTTGAGGCATTTTTGCAAGTCAAATAAGCAAAGGCAGTTTTGACACAGTTATCTGTTATTTTGAATACAGCTTAAATGTCTTCAGTACAATGAAAAAATGCCTTGGCTTATAAAGGAAAGATTTACTGGGGAAACATTAAGATGTCTTTTACTGAAATTTATTTAAGATCTTAGTTGAAGGAATCTCAGCCATTTCATTATGCAGAAAAGGAATCCACCTGAATGAACATTTACAACTTATCTCTTACATATATTTATGTTTTGTTTTTTTGCTGATTGACTTTTGTATTGTTATCATTTAAGATGGGCTCTTTCTACTGAAAATAAATTGTCCAGAGACTAATAATGCTATAGATTGGATGTGAATTCTATTCAGATCAATGGAAGTATTGTTTTTTCTTTCTTTTAAATTTTTTGTTTACTTTTGGTTGAGAAGGGACATTGGAGGAGATGAAATTGTCCATTTAAGCAGGGCCTGATCGTGAAGGGCCTTTCATATTCTGCTAAGGCACTTAGACTTTAGCCAAGGTCACTTGGGAACCACGCAGGATTTTAATGAAAGAGGTGACATGAAGAATATTCATGGAGTAAAGATTTGCCGTGACTGTGATTTGAACATGAAATTGGAGGAAAGGACAGAACTAGAGAGAGGAATAATGGTTTAGGAGACTTTTGCAGTAATTCAGGTGAAAGTTAATGGTGATCTGAAGGAAGTGGTAGGTAATGGATGGGTTAAAGAGCTGTGATAGAAGCAGCAATGATACAACTTAGTCAATTACTTTTGTGGATGCTGAGAAGGAAATTGAAGAGTCAAAGATGTCTTGCATATTTCCCTTTTTGACAACTGGATAGAAAGTGACATCATTCACTGAAGTGGAGAACACAGGAGAAAGAGGAGCAGGCATTTTATGGAGTGAGATGATGAGTTTGGTTTTGGATTTGTCACTCTTGGGTGTGTCTTAGTCAATTTGTGCTGCTATAACAAAATGCCATAGACTGGGTGGCTTAAAGAACAATTTATTGCTCACAGTTCTGGAGGCTGGTAAGTCCAAGATCAAGGTACTGGCAGATTCCATGTCTGGTGAGGGACTTTTTTCTGGTTTGCAGACAGCTGCTTTCTTGCTGTATCCTTACATGGAGGGGAGGGATGGGGTCTCTTTCTCTTTTTATAAGGACACTAATCCCATCATGGGAACTTCACCTCATGGCCTCATCTAAACCTAATTACTTCCCAAAGGCCCCACCTCCAAATACCATCACATTGGGGTTTAGAGCTTCAACATACGAATTTGGGGTGGAGGGACACAAACAGGAAATCCATGGAATCCCATGTGAATAGGTACACTAAGCAATTAGGTCACTGGGAGAGAAGATCCAGGATTGAATCCCAGTTTGAGGTATAGATTTTGGATATGTGTGTACAATAGTGAACCATGCAGCCATGGGAGTGTGTATGATCCCGCATAGAGAGTACTGGGATGAGAAGAGAAAAGGTCTGTAATCAGAAATCTGGAGAACACTGACGTTTAAGAAACAGGCAGGAGAAGAAGATCCCATGGAAGAAAGCAAGGAGTAGTTAGAGAAGGAGGGGAATAGCAGGAATATGTTGTCAGAAAAGCAAGATATGAGGCATTTCAAGAGGGAGGGAGCGGGCTATAGCATCAGTTACTAGAATTCAGTTAAGTGAGGGCTAAAAAGGGGAGATCAGATTTAGCAACACGATAGTCACTGGGGTTCATGGTAACCACAGCTTCTATGTAACAGTGGACATAGAAATGAATGAGAGGAGGAAGTAGAAAAATGGTGAATATACTTTATTTTTCTTTCTAAAACAATTATAGGAATTTACATAAAATACCTTAGCCCAGCATAGGGTTTTTTTTTTTTATTTGGGTGCAATTCGCATAAGATTATCCATTTTAAAGTGAGCAGTTCAATGGCATTTAGTACACTCAAAATTCTGCTACCACCTCTACTAGTCACAAATCATTTTTAACACACCAAAAGGAAAGTCCATACATGTTAAGCAGTTGCTTCCTGTTCCCACTACCTCCAGCCCCTGCCACCACTATCCTGTGTTCTGTCTCTTTAGCTTTACCTATTCTGGATATTTTATATAAATGGAATCATACACTATGTGACATTTTGTGTCTGGCTTCTTTCAGGTTGCGTAATGTTCTCATGGTTCATCCACATTGCAGCATCTATCAGTACCTCATTCATTTTTATGGCAGAATAATATTCCATTGTATGGATATACCACAATATTTTTTATCTTTTCCTCTGTTGGTGGGCATATGGACTGTTTCCACCTTTTGGCTATTGTGAATAACGCTGCTGTGAACATGTATGTACTTGTATTTATTTGAGTACCTGTTTTCACCTCTTTTAGGTATATATCTAGGAGTGGAATTGCTGGAGCTTAACGTAGTTTTTCAAAACTATAATTTTATATAATGATAACTGAGAATCCACAGGAAGCATTGTGTATTGTAGAAAAAGTTGACTTACACAGTCTATGCTCTTTAAATACTTTATATTCTCTTTGAGATAGGATTGGTGAAACCACCATCCAGTAATCAAACAGCCTATCAAGAGGTAGATAATTTGAATTAAAAAAAATAATATGTGTATAATTTTTTAAAGAAGAAAGTGCCCTTTAGACTTGAGTTTTGAGTCTTTATAAGAAGAAAGCATTTCAAATGAGGAGTTTGGATAAATTGACCCAAGTAGGAGAGAGAAGATGAGACAGGGATAGGGTTGGATGTTTCATAGTTTAATTTTTCTGAAGAGAAGAGTGCAGGGTGTACTCTAGTTGGTGATAAAGGAAAGAGACACAGAATAATAAAGTGAACTAAGAGCACCCATGGTGCTAACTTAATAGCTAGCTGACTTTTAAAATTAAGATTGTATTTTCAAAATCAATTTTTACTCATCTCCCAACAACCACTGACTCATTTGTGTTTAATCTTGTGGCTTGTACTTCTCCACTCAGAGACATCAGTGTAGACGGAAGGAGATTTGAGTTCTATTTGTGATAAACAGTCTAGCCTCCTTGTGGTTCAGTTAAATTTTATCCATAAAGTAAAGCTTAACAAATTCTTAGAGAGGTGGAACAGGGATTACATTTCCTATGAAATTTTTGGTGTTTAAAGTGGCATTCATGCTGTGTCCTCGAAAGTGTTATTTTCTTCTGCATTCTTTCCTTTGTAGAAAGAACTCCTAGGAATTGATTATAGAACTGAGATTTTCCAAGAAACGATTCTGTGATTTGACCCCCAAGGAACTACCTACAGATTTGGGAGAAGAAATAATGTTTGTTGAGTGTCTGTTAAGTGTTTTATTTATCTGAGTTCGCTTAAGTCTTGTAACAACCAGTAAGTGGTAGATCCATGATATCAACCTTGATTTGCTAACTCCAGAGTCAGACCTCTGTCCACAGTATATTAGAATGCTAATTAGCTTCCGTCTTATGTGCTTGTGGCTCGCTGGAGTAGTAGGATGAGTATGATGCTGAGGATGCCTATGGGCTCAGCAGGAAGTAGAGCTTGGATGGGTTAGCTTTGATGTTTTCCAGGAAGACAGGAGGCGGGGCAGGTCCTATGCATGCCATACATTGGCCATCCCCGAGATGTAGTCATGTTACTTCTCATGGAAAGATTCATGGAAAGTCCAATGCTGATTCAGAGAGGTATCTTTTGATTCTGTTTCATTTTGTTTGTACTCTCTCTATTCAATGTAGATGCTCTCAATAAACTAACTGCTAGGGTTGATGCATTTATTCATATTTGTGGTATGTATTTGTTTCAGGCAGAGAAAGCTGATGGATTTGTCAACCTGCCCGATTTCACTGTGGAAAGAGCATCTGAATGCAAGAAAAAGCAGTAAGTCGTCTAGCATTTTCCACCAAACTCTGAGCCAGGATAATATCCCTTCATAATGTTCTTCGAATGATGTGAAGATTTGGAAGTTAGTGAAGGTGACACTCGAATGTCTGAGAATTTTGAGCGTTATGGCTTGGTACCCTAACTGATAATAGAAGCTTTTAACCTCTAGTTTTCTGGAATTTCATTTTGCAGAGCAGATTGGATTTTAAAACCCCGTGGAGCCTTGGCATGGCATGTTGTTGATGACTGTGTCTGTGATAGAAAGAAAAACAAGCTCCCATCCAGGATTGGCAGGGAGGTCAGATGTCAAGGTTTTGTCCTTTTAAGGAGGATGACTAGTTAAGTAAGATTTACCAGAGATGCAGCAAGACCAGTTTCTTTTCCTTAGTTCATGGAATTGTCAGTAGCACCCTTGAAATTGAATTCTCTGAGATGTCTTAGAATTGGGGATTGTATCCCAACGTAATTTAAGTCCAAAAGATTTGAGAACTTACAGGAACCAAAAAAATCACCAGCCCGTGGTCCTTGCTTTGCTGAAAAGGGAACAGCCCAGAGAGTCTGGCCTTGCCTAGAACTCATGGGAGAGCTGGCTCTATCCAGACTCCCAGTGAAGAGCTGTTCCCATGATAGCATCCAGCTGCATTTTGCAGGTGTCCTCTTCACCTTCTCCTTCTACCTCTGACACCTTTTCCTCTTTTGTCAGAAAGGGGCATTTACCTATTGACCTATATTACCGGAAGCAGCAATTGAATGAATAAAAAATTCATTCATAAAAAAATATATAAAATTATAAAAATATAAAAAATTAAAAAAAAATGAATAAACTCGTGTTAGCTTTTAAGTTTCTGCCACTCTGGGATAGCTGCACGTATCCAGTGATACAGGAGGTTGTGTAGATTCTTGTGGGTTTGACCACACTGGTTATTTACAAAAACCCTGGCCTGTACTGCAAGACTTCTGGTCTAAATGGTAAAGGGGAAACACTTTATTGTGTATTTTCAATATTTTATACTTTTAAACTAAAAATCTACCTTACATATATTTTTTACTGGTAGAGGGTGGTTTTGATAAGGTTTTTGATGTGTTGTCACAGTGTATAAGTTCTATACTTGATTATTTTCGCATAAATAAAATTTTTGCGTACAGTGATGCATTGCGTAACAATAGGGACACATTCTGAGAAATGCATTGTTAGGTGATTTCGTTGTTGTGCAAGCATCACAGAGTGTACCTACACAAACCTAGATGGTATAGCCTACTACATACCTAGGCTATATGGTACTAATCTATCGAGACCACCATCATACATGTGGTCCGTCATTGATCAAAACGTCGTTATGAGGCACACGACTGTATATTTGGTTGAATTTGAATAAATACTTTGCTTGAAGAGGTTGATCTGAGTATTTTGAAATGACACTTCTATCACGCTAAATGTTAATTTATTGTCTTTTTGTAGTAAAGCAGTTAGCAAATGAAAATAAAAAAGTATGCCCATATTCTTTAAATAGAAACTATTGATCAACCATGACTCAGTCTTGTTCTGGATGTCCCGACCTGATAAATTAACCTTTTGCTCTCTACATGAAATAGAGATCAGATAATGGGTATTTAATGTAACTAAATTATTTTTTGTAAATTTATAAAGAAAGCAGATGACTTTACCATACTTATATTTGGCTGATTTACTTTCAAATCCACTGACGATTACAAACACTAATTTCTTATGTGTCTATGCTTTTCCCCCTTCAAGTGCTTTTAGGATCAGCCATCCGCAGATCAAGACCTTTTATTTTGCAGCCGAGAATACGCAGGAAATGAGCGTGTAAGTAGAAAAAATCATTAAATCCAATCTTTATGGGCATGGACTTTGTTCGGTCAGGCGTTCGAATTTTAAGCATATGTTCATATCAATTATTACTTTATTTATTTCTGCTACTTTAAGGATTAATCTCTTTAGCAGTTCTAAAGTCTTCTTGCTTTCTTCTCTAGGATTTGGAAGCATTTTGGAGAACTACACTTATCAAAATGGCTATTTGAGGAAGAAGTAATATGATTCTTTTGAGGGAACCGCTAAGTTGAGACAGGAATAGATAGAAGTCATTGTAAGAAAATGTTAAAATCAGAATCAACATCACAAGGAGAAGGGCTTTAAAGTATTATGTAACGGATCTCACAGCTATGATAAGTTTCTTTATGGCATTTATATGTGCTGTGTGATTATCATGATGATTCATGTGCTTATCACCTCTCCATGTTCTTCCTGAACATTTTGCAAAATGTGCTTGCTCAGAGTACATCTAACATAAAATTTTACATCCCTGACTCCATCTCCTGCTTGCTCTGTTTAAATAAGTAGAATATTTGTGTAGAGTACTATCTGCCCTACTCCATCCCTATTGGTTTAGATTTTGGCGTGATCACAATGGCTGTTATTTGAATGAGGCTATACATATATATTGAGATGTTTGAGGCATCAGAGGGCATTCTGTTTAGTTTAAGCCCTATTCTTGGAATTCTCAGTTTCTCATATTACCTTACATGACTAATTAAAAATATATCTATGGAATGCCTGCTATGTGCCCCATTGTAGCAGATCCTGGGCAATAGAAATAAAGAAATCAGACGTAATTCCTCCATTCATAGAGTTGATGGCTTAATCTACTTTATTTATTTATACATGATGATTTCCTCATCTATCTGCCCTGTATCATTTCTCTTTGCCCTCTTGCTGTAGAAACTTAAAGAAAAAAGAAGCTGCTTTTCACCAAACGTGCGTGCGCACACACACGCACACAACTTCTTACAGGATATCCCGTCAGCAGCCCCGTCTAGCTAGAAGCATCCTCATCTGTTCGCTACACTGTCTCCCTACCACAACCCTTTGGATGAGGGCGGAGTGGCTCCTTACCACAGAAAGTTGGGAAACCCTTTGTTAGAAATACCAAGGCAAGGAATTGACAATTGAGTCTTCCAAACAAGTCTTTCATTTACTTGCACAAGAGAGAAGTTGTTTCTACCCTCTTTCTGATTTTAGCTTCCCCCATCTGGCTTGCTCAAGCATCTGAGAAAAGTAAGAGCAGACACACAAGAGGATTTTGAAAACTTCGGTCATAGCTCTTTATTTCTCTTTTTATTTGCATTGGTAACTCTAAAGCCTGTTGATTAGTAAGCCCTAGGTGTGTGAGTGGAGTGTGGAAGGCTTAATGTCTTGCCCAGCAGTACTTGGAGCCCTACCATAGTGAGGATAGTGAGAGTCCTTTCTGACCTTTAATGGCAGTGAAACGGTGTACCGTTCTGTCCCCTCCTTGCCTCTTGCTGTCCCTGGCTTCTCTCAAATAGCATCTTGTATCTCCAGCTTCCTTTCCGTCTGCATACATCCTTCCTACCCATCCTGTGGCTGTTGCTTTCAAAGCAGTTCTGTTCTCTCCGACAAGGGGAGAGTGAGACCGCGTTTACCAGAGAAACAATTACTGCTAAGTGTTTTGTTACCTAGTGAATTTTTTTTTCTCCACCTACACAGTGAAATACATTTTTAAACCAGTGAAAATGTGAGACCCTTACAAGGTTATTTGTTACATTTCAGGCATATTTGCTCTCTAAATCGCATATCTGAGTTATTTAGCTCCCTGCCCACCCATTTCTCCAGTTTTTTTTTTTTATTTTTTACATTTCTAGTCCATTTATGTTCAGTTTTTATCTTCTCCCTTTGCAGAGATCTATCTAACAGCAAGTAGAGCTGCATGAGTATTGGCCATATGTCTGATATATATACTCTGCCCGGTTGGCTGTTAAATCAAAGCCTTTCCTAGTTATCAAAGCCAAGATCTTATTGCCTATCTATGCTGTGAAGATCTATTAATCTTACTAGAAATTATGTTAGCATTTCTTTATCTTTTCAGTGTACAAACAAGATGTAAATTGAAGTTTGAACCTAAGTTTTCCTGACCCCACAGTTTTGAAGCTCTCAGCATCCTTTATACACTTAAAAATTGTCCATCTGGCCACTCGTAGGTAAATGCCCATATGGCCTGTGCCTGCATGTATCATAATTTCTTTTATTTATAGGATTGTTATTAAGTTTTATTATTCTGAAGATGATTTTTCAAATAGCCAACAATGCAGGATCTCAGCTTAATTTCTCCCTTCTCCCACAAAATTATGACAATATTTAAAGATTTGTTCTGCGTTAGCACCTGAAGAGCTTCCCTTCCTACTGATGTGGGCTGTTTAAGCAAGGAAATTACGTATCTGGGTATTTCTTAGTGAGATGCAGAGATACCGGGGAAGGAGAGGGTGACACTTGGAGTGATGGGTCCTGTTTTAGAAGTTCGTCTCCTTGGATAACTGCATTTTTGGGTGGTGACGTTTCTCTCAGGGACGATGAAGGGAAAGGTAATTAAGTTTAATAGAAATGCTGTGTGTCCTGCAGGGACCCTCAATTTAAGAATACAGGGGTAAGTAATTAAGGGTGATGAAAGAGCCAGTTTCTAAACAAAGACTGATGGTAGCTGCCTTGCTCCGTGTTTGTGGGAAGAATGTTCTTGTTTGGTGCATCAATTTCTTAACACTTGTGGTCCTCCAACACACACGTTCACATCAAGTTAATATACAACAAACTCCCAGGAAGCATCTATCGTCTTTCTTTATGTAAATATAAGTCTTTTTGTACATCCATCTATTGAGCCACAAATAGAATTTTTTCTACTGCCTCGATGTTTTAAAAAAAGTGCTTAGCAAAGGAGGTACTCTAAGCCAGTGGATTCTAGAAAGAAAATAGTCAAACAAGATTCTGAACAATCACTAGTTTTTCACAGCAAGTAATTAATGGTGGCAATTAAAAAGACATGAGTTTTGAGTAAGGGCTGAGAGGAATCTTTTCTTTATTGCCAATACTCTTCTGTTTTGCTCAATTTCTGTATTTCCATGTTCTGGAAAGGAACTTAGAAACGCCTTTTCTTGTTTCAGGCATTTTCAATTCAAAAGTAGTTTTTGTCCTGATATGTTAAAAAAAAATTTGTCTATTTCACTTTTAGATGCTTTTTCGGGGGAGGAACAGCTTCTATAATTATGAAATCAAGTATAAACTAAGAATTAGTTTATTTTGGTATTTTAAAAGTGAATCATTAAATTCCTTATGCTTTGCCTGATTGATTTTTAAAAATTTTTTTTAAATATTTCTTGTAATTAAGTAATACATAAAATATATTCTTGTAAAAAAATCATATAATACAGAAGTATGTAAAGTGAAAACCGTCCCATACCCCCAACTTCGCCTTCCAATTCAACTACTCTCGCTAGGATTGACGGCTTTTAACAATATGATGTACAGCCATGTGTCACTTAACGACGTGGATACATTCTGAGGAATGTGTTATTAGGTGATTTCATCATTGTGCGAACATCATAGAGTGTACTTACACAAACCTGGATGGTATAGCCTACTACACACCTAGGCTCTATGGTACTAATCTTATGGGACCACGTAAGATTATGTGGATACGTGGTCCATCGTTTACTGAAACATTGTTATGCAGCACATGACTGTATATCCTTCCTGATGCTTTTCTTTGCATACCAATTCATGGACCTATACAAATATATAGTTTTGAAAGTATGTTGAATCAGGCTAAACATATTGTTTTGAACTTGCTTTTTTCACTTAATGGTATGGTAGGGTTTTTCCAGGTCGTTACAAGGCCCCCCCTCGGTCTTTTTATTAGCTTCATTATAATCTGGTTCTGATAGATTCAGTGCCACTCTGTATCCATTTTTCTATTAATGGACAACTATATTGGATGAATATTTTTTTCTTTTTTGCTGTTGCAAGCCCTGTTGAATTAACATTTTTCCACATTTTTTTCTGTACATGAAGGTGTGTTTTTGTAGGCTAGATGTTTATAATTAGAATTGTTGGGCAGAGGGAATGGATATTTAAATTTTGAATAGTATCATCAAATTGCCTGCTTAAAATTGACTGTTTCAATTTTCCTGGTCAACTCAGCAAAGGATGAGACTATTTCCTCCAAAAGTCTAGAAATCAACGATATTTAAAATTTTTGCCAATCTAGTGGTGAAAAATATTTTCCTATGTTTGAATATGCATTTACCAAAATACTATTGAGGCTGAGAATATTTTCAATATATTTATTAGCCATTTGTATTTTTTCTGTGAGTTGCTGTTTCTTTGTTTTGTTTATATTCTATTGGGTCTTGATGAACATTTTCTGGTTCCTATGACATGTACTGGTCTAGTTTTAAGTGGCCATTAGAGCTTATGTTTATCATGGTGCTGAAAGGGACTTCTTAAACGAGGCTGGTGCTCGTCTTCCTTCTTTTGGAAAGTCCTCTTCTATTTATTTTTAAAAATCAAATTTATTATGTATTTCCTGTTAAAAAAATAATAAATACAGCAAGACCATGGCAGTTGAGGCTTAGGTAAGGATTCCTAATTTGTTCACAATTGTAGCCTTGGGAATGTGCAATATTTATGCCCTGATGGGGGTGTACCATGCTGTACAGTTCATGAGGCATTACAGGACTAGAAGAAATGAAAAGTATGAGTGAATCAGTAAGTGCATAGCATTACTATTATTTTGTTGGTATTGGTTGACTTAGGCTACTACTGAACGCTCTGGTTCATCAAAAATAAGACGAGTACACAATATGGAATATTTTTTAAAAAACTGGAAAGAAGTGGGACATAAATCACTTAGATTATCACTGCCTCAAAATAATATTTTCCCTTTAAATAGAAGATTGTGTAGCTAGGAACGTATGAAATAGACACATGTTGTGTCTTCTAAAAATTTATGTCGTAAAATATAATGTTCCCAGCTAAACCCTTGAGAAGGAACTACAGTGACCTGAAGTCATAAGCCAAGTTTGAGTTCCTTAAGTTTTGTCTAGTTCTATATTTGTTATTGATGTTTAGCTGGAATTAATTGCCAATAAAATGGTAAATCAATAGAAGACAGGACATTGTCAATTTTTACCTTACATAAAACTCTTCAAGAAATTAAAATTTTCCCCAGCTTAGGGATACCTCTCAAGCTCTAGCCAGATCTTTCACTGATTGATATAAAAATTCCAGTTTAAAAATGGATCATCTTTTATTTTTTTGTGAAATAAATTTACATTCTAAGAATTATAGACTTAGAACTTTAATGGTTATGTTACTAAATTCAATGATAAAAATTTTGATGGTTACTAAAAGTTTCAAATGCACAATTACAAAAGATACATTTGTTCATATATTTAGAATATCCAACATAGTTGCCCACATTAACCAACTGGATAATGGGCCACTTCATTTCTTATCTTACAAAGAATGCCCTGAATGTGAGATCAAATGTGGTATTAGATTTCAATACCACAAACTTATGCTGTTTCTGGAAATGTTTAGACTGACTATAGAATTATGACTTTTTTCATTGTCAAGTCTGGCACAAGATCTTCCTTCAGGGTCTAAGGGGAAGGTGAATAAGTTGAAGACCAATCTTTTTGGTCAAGTATTTATTTTCTATTTGAATTTTAGGTGGTTAAACAAGCTTGGATTAGCTGTAATCCACCATGAACCCACTACAAAGGATGATGGTATGTTGTATTTTGAATTTCTGAAAATTTAGCAAGAATATGAGAATAGGATGAAAATACAATGTCAATTCTATGTATAGTCTTGTCCTAATGAAACATCGGCATTTCAAATTATCTGAAAATATGCAGAGACAGACGTATTCACACAGACTCACCAACATGGAATAGAGCTTCCCATGCAGGCTAAGAGTGCTTTTCACACTTCACCCACATGTTAGCAGCTGTAGGCTTCACTGACATCTCAAACAACTGCCAATGCAAATGTTTTTATTGTCCCACTTACTGAATTCTTACTCATAGACATGATCTCGTTAAGATCTAGACAGATAACTTTCATCCCACTATTTCCTCTCTGGTGTTTTAATATTTCCACCAGGTGTGTTCTCAGACTAATTACCCTAAGTTTGTAGTAGAAACCTAAATGTCAGATTGGGACACAGGCCATATTTTTAGCTCAGTCTGTAGCCTTTAGGGTTCAAAAGCTACAAGAATCCACTTCTTCTTAATGATGCAAATACTCCTTAATATTGAGAAGAAGGAGGCTTTAGGTGGCAGGGTCATAGAGCTTTTACTATTTCTGAAATGCTCAGACCACATGAAACTCAGGAGTTGGAAGTAGGGAGTTATATCTTTAGACAACAAAATCATAAAATCTTAAATTCAGAAGTGAGAAAGTGGCAACTTGATTTAAAACAATAAAGAAGTACAATGCAATACTGTGAAATCAGTCTGCTAACCATCTCTTTGGTCCTCTTTCCCGTAAAATAAATACTCATTGTACATTGGAAGTACCTTTATAGATTGTGAGGAAAAATAAATAACTACACAAAGCCTTCTCCTTCTCCTGGTATGTAAGGCCTTCCATGATACGGCCTCAAGCAACCTTTCAGCCTCATTTTCCACCATATCCCTTAGGAGATTCCGTATACTTGGCTCAGCCTGCATCCTGGGTCTGGTACTCCCATCCCTCTGTGTGCACCATTGATGGTTTACTTAGCCTGCTATTTTCAGCTCATTAGGATTCCTATGATCAAAATTAATCACTACCGATTTATGCTCCCTTAGTATATGACTCACACCTCTTTTGAGGAATTATTTTATTTCCCCTGAGCCACAGTTAGTCCTCTTCCTGTGTATTGAACAGAAACGCAGAAACCCTAATGTGGCCATTCATTTTTCCCTCTTGTGTAATCTCCTTGCACCAGGTAGCTCACTAGATAAGTCCTTTCTGAATTGGACTGGAAATGCGATAGCTAGAGAAAAACCTCTGCTCATGCATTATGGAATAAGCGAGGATGGCGTTGAAACATGAAACATTTTCATTTTTGTTGTAGAATGCTACAGTGAGAGTGAACAGGAAGATCCTGAAACGGCTGTAGAGACACCACCCCCTCCTTACTCTTCGGAGACTCTGTCTTCTTTGGTATGTACCAGTGTCATTAGTATGTTGATCATCCGTCAAATGTGTGGACATCAGTCCCTCCAGTTGGGTAGAAACTACCTTGACCAATAAATTCTTACAAAAGGCCAAATTAAGGTCATGCCAAAGAGCAAGTGCAATTCTCAGGGTGCTGATTTTGAGCCTTCTCCATAGCAAACCATTGGTATGACAAACTTGGTGTGTTTGTGTGTGACCTATACATGTATCATGCTCTGAGGATCATGGTAATGCGAAGGGCTTCTAGGTGATAGGCCAGATCTTGGAAAGATATGTTTTATAGTGTTTATTTATACCCTGCTTGTTCTCAGAAAGAATTGAAAATGCCTTGCCTAGGTGCATGCACGATAACAATGTAAAATGAATGCAAAGGGGATGAAGACAATAGCATGAAGAGAAAATTAGAGTCAGAAAGAGAGCAGGAAGCCACGAGTGGGGTTAGTGCATTAAATCTGCACCTGAGATGATTCTGTATATTCACTAGAGAGAAGTCCAAGTTTAATTCTAAGCTTTGGAAGCATCCTGTGTAAGTTCAGGTTATTAACGGATGGTAAGACTATGTCTTTATATTTGCATGCTCATTGGCATTGTAGTGATGGCCCCTAGAAAGAGTTAAGCAGGGATCTTTGGGAAAGTTGATTTATGGTTTTTATACCTACCATGTACCACGATTTATATAGGTGATTTAAATATATAACCATTTAATCCCACAAACAACCCCGAGCAGTAGTTTAATCTACATTTAATCTAAATGTCACTGATTACTAATGAGGCCAAATATTTTTTCATGTTTGTTCATCATTTGGATTTTCTGTTTTGTGAAGTGTCTGTTAAGTCTTTTGCACATTTTTAGCTGTCTTATTATTATTTTGGATGTACAGGATTTCTTTATTATTCTATACATTACTAGTTTGTCAGTTAAAAGTTAGGCAAATCTCCTTCCTCACTCCATGGCTTTTATTTTTTTGGACTCTATCTCATGGTTTCTTTTTGTGGACAGATATTGTTGATTTCAATGTGTCAGATTTATCCAGCACTTCCATTGTGGTTAGTGCCTTTGTTTCTGGTTTAAAAAATGGTTTTCTATTCCCAGGTCATGAGGAATTAGATATTATTATCCTCATTTCATGGATGAGGAAAGCGAGATTCCGAGAGGTAGAATGGCCTGGTCACACTCCCAGTAAATGGAGCACCTGAGATAGGAACTCTGGTCTGTCTAACTTTATAGTCTATGTTCTTTCCTCTCTACTCTGACACTTGTCCATCCATGGATCCAAATAACTATGGGCTCTGATAGGTTACAGCAGCTCCTTCACTTACCAGACCGCTTCTGCCAGAATTTTCTATTTCGTGTGATAAAGTTTTCATCTTTATTTGTGTTTTGCCAGTTCTTGGATTTAAGGTGTTAAATCAATCACTTAAATAATGACCTCTACTGTTTTACACACTGCCAGTGGAGAATTGTGGTCACTATTCTAATTTATTTGGTTAGCAGTCAAGACCAGAAATAAATATTTGTAGAATGAGTATATTTACTAGAATCTCTGTTAAATAGAACTAGCCCAAACTAAGAAAGATATAAATAAAATAAAACTTTGAATATGGTAAAATTTAGACATTTTTGAACTAGACTTAGATGATATCCTTTCTCAATATATTCATAGCTTTTCCTTAATGTAATCTTTCTCCTTTGAAAAAAATCAGTTTCTGAATTTAGAAAAGGCTTTTATTTTCTCTATATCACTCAAATTTAATGATATCTCCAGAACTTAAAGTGTCTCACAGCTTTTAACAACTTTCTTATTGGATTACTCTTTATTGCTCCTAGAGAAGTTATCAACTTTGTACTGAGTAGGTCTGCAATAGATGTGCCTTATTGCTTTAATAGAGAAGCATATATTTTTATTTAATTTCTCTCTGTCTCTGGCTCTCTTTCTCTCTGTATCTCTCTGTCTGTCTCTCCCTGTCTCTGTCTCTCTCTGTGTCTCCCTGTCTCTGTCTCTCTCTGTGTCTCCCTGTCTCTGTGGGTCTCTCCTATTTTAACCCACAACATACAAGGATTTAGTTGGTTCTCCCTCCTTCTCTTCCTGAAATTCCCTCTCCCTCCCACTGTCCCCTCCAATAAGACTCTTATGATTTATTTTAGTTCTGAAATACTGAGATTCAGTCTTATAATGGCAAACTAATATCACAGATTACTTGACTAAGAGCATTGTCAGGCATCTAGAATGCTACTTGAAAGTAAAAGTAACCAAATTGTCTTCTTAGATGAAGGATCACGGCTCAATTGCATTATACAATGTCAGTCTTACCTGATGTTACAGTAGAAGCTCAGCAAATGCTTGTTTCAAAACAATTAAATGATGGATGCATATGAGACCAGTAAGTTAGGTCACTGCAGTGGGAGGATTCTTTAGAATTTTCTGAATCGTCATCAAATGTTATTTCTTCAAGTTCTAAGTTGAGCATTTTTTGGAAGGCCACTAAGGCCAACATTTTTTTTTCTGAAGAAATACACTGGAAATAGATAAATGTTGAACAATTAGATTTTATTTTCCCTAGAAACAGAATATGTTCCTCCTGCTCACATATTTCCTAAGCAGATTTTGTTTTTGTTTTCTCTTGTTTCTGAAAAACAGACATGCAAGACACTTGGTTAAAATAACATTTACACTTTTTATTTAAACAGATGAAATTCAAAAAATCATGGTAACTTTTATCCAGAGCGTGAATCAACTTATTGTTTTGGCTCAATCTGGCATAGGCTAGCCATATGACTGAGCTATATAAGCATAAGCCAAAAAATTTTTTTTCCAAGTTCTTGCTTTTTTAGAAAAATATCTTGGATATTGGAATGATGAACTCAAAAGTGTAAAATAATACTATTCTGAAAAATTATCTCAAACATTTTAAAATCTTGAATTAAAAATTTAATTCAATGTCTAATCATTCTAACTGCTATAAGACTTCAGCACTGACCCATGTGGACCTCTGCTTCTAATGGGCGGGATCATATTCCACAAGAGAATTAAGAACATTTCAGAGTCTTTCCTGAGTGAACAAGAGGTTTCTGTTTCTGTCCTTCTTCTTGAGAAGTCTTCACAGAATGAATAGTGAAAACGACATCCATTTATTCACAGAGAAATTAGAAATGGGGATCTTTTTGACAGCCTTTGAAAAAGCTCGTAATAGGTGGGACTCCATAGGTTTCATTTTGGAAGATCCTTTGTAGAAATCACTACATGTGAATCCTTAAAACTCATAAAAAGAGCAAAAAAGGAACTGACTTCATTCGCATTTCAAACTCAATAATATCATAAGTTACAAAATGATTTCAGAGCTTAAAGATCATTAAAAATCTGTGACATATATTTTTCCTCTAAGTTTAATTTTTAAAAAGCATTGTCCAATAACTTGATCTATGCTTATTCATTCCTTTAACAGATATTTGAGAGCCACTGTTGTAAATACTTGAGACACATTAGTAAATAAAAAAGACAATGATTCATTTCTTCATGGAGCCAAACTTCTAGTTGAGGAAGACTGATAATAAACAATCAATATAGTAGGCAAATTATCTGCTATGTCAGTAGAATCAGTAGGGCTGGGTGATTAAGCAGAGATCACAAGTGCTGGTGGTTAGGTTGTGGCAATGAATAGGGTAGCCAGGACAGGCCTTAGTGAGAGCTGAGATCTGAGCAAAACTCTTGAAAGGCAGTGTGAGAGTCAGCCAGGTGGATATTCAGGGGAGGAATTTTCCAAGCAAAGGGAACAGTTAGAATCAAGATCTCCTTGGTGCATAGATGGCCTCGCAAGGTGGCCAGTACGGCTGGAGCAAGGTGAACAAGATGAGCTTAGCAGGAAATGAGGTTGGAGGGTAGTGGTGGCCATATGATGTAGGGCCTATGGGCCACTTAAGGACTTTTGATATTTTGAGTTACTTAGGGAGCCTTTGGGAGTTTTTAGCAGAGGAGTGATGTGATCAATTTCCATTTTTGAAAGGACCACTCAGGCTGCTGTGAGGGAGAACCCCTGGGAGGTAGGACGTAAGTAGAGAAGCAAGGAAACCTAAGGGAGGGTATGCAGTAATGTAATGGGAAGGGTGGTGGACATTCAGATCAGGGAGATCACAGCTGAGAAATGGACTGGTTGAATTTTGAACACAGTTGGAAGATAGACCAGCTAACAGGTGGATCAGATATCAGAGAAACTGAGAAGATAAATATTTATAATCCCAGTTTCAAACAGCTCATGCAGATTATTTTTACATGACAGTTTTCATATTTTGATGCTTTTCCGAAGTACAATTCTTTTATATTCAAATGATGAAAAAAAATCAGCTAAAGCAAACTGAAGAAGCAGTAAGTAAAAACAAACCCTGCAAACTGTGGCCCATTGGCCCGTAGCAGAGGAGGAAGTCAAGGATTAAACACAGAAAGGGGTAAAATCAATTTTAGAAATTAGAATTTAATCTCAGCAGGACGGATCTTGCACAGTTGTTTTCTAAAAGTCACTTGATTTTTCGATATGGGTGCCATACAAAACAATAGAAATGATCGCAAGTGAGATAGCTGTATGAAAAATTGCTGGTGACTACATGAAAAGGAATAGATAGAAAGAAAAATTCATCCTCCCTCCTCATAAACTCTATGGTTAAGCATTTAACTAATTTTAAAACTTTTCTAAAATTAGCTTTTACATCTTTGCCTCTTGCTGTAACAGTTCTTCTTCTCAGCCTACTCTGCTGGCAGTCCATCACAAGGCGTGGTGGCTGTCCCACGTCCTCTCTCGTGCTTTCCATTCCCACTGCCGCTGCCTAGTTGGGGCCCGCATTAGCCTGCACCCAAGTTATTGAAATAGCAGGCTCTTTTTCTTTCTCTGTCTCTAATCTCTCTCTCCTCTTAGAAACCACTTCCAAATTGGTCTTCCTAAAGTGCACTTCTGATAATATTGATTCACCTGCACAAGATCTTCCAGTGAATTCTCATTGCTTATCAAACTGATTCTCTACTAGTTGGCTTGGTACTTAAGGCCCTGGGGTTTACTTCAAACTGCCATGACAGTCCTGTTGCTGATTCCTCCTTTGTCATCAGCCCAAAGAACTGCCTGCTGTTTCCCAAAAGCTTTCCAGCCTTTCCTGCTCTTGCAACTGTATTTGTAATGTTTCTCCACTTGCAGGAATCATTCGCTCCCACCCCAATTCTGCCTTCTAAATATGTTTCATGACTGGTTCAAACGTGACTTCCTTCATTAAAGCATCCCTAGTCCTTTAAATCAGGATAATCCTGCCCCCTTCTGAACTCTTTATTTTCGTATAGTGCATTGTTTTTGGCACCGTTTTTAAGTTATCATCTGCCTTGTAGATGTTGTATATCTGGTTTATTTCTCTGATTATTAGATTCTTAAAGTCAGAGGCAGTGTCTAAATATCTTTTTATTTACCCACAATATTTATGACTATGCCTAACATGTATTTGAAACTAAGTACATTTTTTTTAATAAACCGATAAATGGGCGAGTGGGTGATGATTCTGACTTCATCCATGCCCTCCACAGATTTGTTGCTCTAGAAATATTTCCCCACGTGAATTAGAAAGTTACTACTTTACGCGTGTCTAGTGCTTTCACATGGCTTTGAGAAGGATAATTTCATTTGACTCTTACTAGAGTCCTATGTATTAGTTTTACAAACCAGGAAGCCAAGTTCCAGAGAAGTAAATATAACTGTCATAAGTAACATTTGCAAGCTTAAGTTTGCCTTTTATAAGAATATTCTTTTGTGTTATCTCGTTTGCTCCTCTTGATAAATCTGAGTCAGTCAAGCAGGCAGCTAATAAATTTTTTTGTGTATTGATCAGGTGCCAGGTACTGTGGCGGATAAGGGGATGCTGAACTAAAATAGACGGTCGGTGTCTCTTCCCTGGAGCATCTTAAGTTCTAAGTTGAGGAAACGGCACAATAAATTTGCAATTAAAACAAATAGTCTCAAGTACTGATAAACGCTATGAAGAAGATAAAATGGGGTGATGTGCTAGGGAGTTGCTGGGGTTGAGGGTAGAGAGGATATTGCTTTGTCTACGATTATCAGGGAAGAGCCTGCTGAGGAAGTGATATTTGAATTGAGACCAAAATGACGGGAAGGAGGCAGCTAACCAAAAATCCAGAGAGAGAGGCTTTCAGGCAGAAGGAACCAGAGATGTGCTCAAGGGAAGGAAAGCAGGCCAACATGGCTGGAAAGGAGAGAGGAGTGGGGACGTGGAAGGAGATGTTGCTGGAGGGGTAGAGAGGGGTCCATGTAGGCCTTCTCAGCTATAATGAAGACTGGGGCTAATTTCCTGCTTGTGATGGGCAGTTATTAAAGGATTTTCAACAGGAAAACTTTGTGATCTATGTTTTAGAAATACGCTAGCTGTTGTTCAGAGGATAGACTGGGGCCAGGAGGGGGTGAGCAGTAGCAGAGACAGGGGTCAGTAGAATAGGACTTGGAGGTAAAGTGGCTTCTGCAAGGTCACTTGGCTGCTAAAGGTTGGCGTGAGAAGTGTGTCTTCTGCCAGCTCATTGCCCAAGGTCGTGCAGAAGGTCAGGCACAGATGGGGCAGTGTACTATACAAGGTCTTTGGGTTTTTAGAGTAATGCCTCTACTAGCACATGGTAGAAATACAAATACAGTATTTCCTAGGGCTTAATAGCAATTGACTAATTTGTTTTTATTAATATGGCCGATAAAAGGAAAGAAAAGTTGTGTATTTTCCTTTTTTTCTCATTTGGTTTTGTTAAGCTTAATCTTAAGTTATTCCTGTATTTTTTCTTCCTCATATACTTTGACTAATGTTGCTTAAGTTTTATATGCTGACTTGCTTCTTCCTAATTACAGGCTTTTGGTGGCCATTTTAAACTATTTTTCCCCATGTCAAACTTGTGGGGTTTTGTTTGTGAGGAAGCTTGGCCATGAGCTAACATCCGTTGCCAATCTTCCTCTTTTTGCTGAGGAAGATTGGCTCTGAGCTAACATTTGTGCTCATCTTCCTCTGTTTTGTATACGAGACGCCTCCACAGCATGGCTTGATGAGTGGTACGTCGGTCTGCGCTGAGGATGTGAAGCTGCAAACCCTGGGCCACCCAAGCGGAGTGCACAAACTTAACCACTATGCCACCAGGCCAGCCCCAAACTTGTGTTTTTAAAAAAATTCAGAGAAGAGGATTTTAGAGCTAATCAGCGTTTGAGCTAAGCATCTTTGATGAGTAAAAGTGTCTTAGAAAATGGGAAGAAGCAATATTGATATTTTTTACTTAATGATATACATAATCTCTTCATTAAAACTAAGATCTTTAAAATATCTTTAATTTTATCATTAAAAAATAAAATATTTAAAACCCAAATGTTCTGAAATGTTCTGAAATGACACAATTACTAATCTCTGATAAATAAAATAATAATTTTGTTTGAGATTATGAGAACATTTTGTAGGAGTATTCACATTGCAATCAGTAAGTCACCCCTAGATCCTGGGATTAGGATAAATCATCCATAGCAACTTTACAGAGAATTTTACAGAGAATTACAGAGAATTTTCTTTTCAATAAGAGACTGGAACCACTCTAGGCTGTTTTTCTTCACGTAGCTGTCTCTCTAGACCACTCTTTGTTGGCGTTAATTTATTACCAACTATGTGTCAGGCACAGATACAGAAAATGGAGATGCAAAAATGATTAAAAACAGCCTGTTCTCAAGTAACTCACCAAAAAAGATGAACCAGTCAATCAGCAATTACTGTACGTATTAGTTGACAAATAAAATGATATCCCACCTGGTATGATAGAACTAAGCCTGGGAGCACTGGGCAAGGGTACCTACCTCACCCTGAGGCCACTGGAGAAGGCTTCCTGGAGGAGCTGGCCCTTGAACTGACACTCAGAGGACAGGCTTGTGTTAGCCAAGCAGGGGTTGGGTGGAGAGGAGAGACTGTCAATCCTTTCTGCCTTCATTTGACTTGCAGTGGGAAGTTTCATGAGTATACAACATGGATGGTTCACAGAAGGCACTGAGCTAAAAGTTCTGTTTGACTTGTGGCTATTTTTAGCTACAGAATGGTAGAAACAATGGACCATGATTTAGCACCACAGTATCTATAAAGCACATTCCCACACGGAATCCTCTGTAATGGTACTCCAGGTTCACTTCGATTTGTATTTTGTTAATCTCTCTTCTAATGAAAACTCCCTCTGACTTCATACACATCATCTTTTTCTCATTTTCCTTTTCCTTCTTCTAGTTATTCTCCTCATTCCCTTTTTTTGGTTCACTCTTCTTTTCTCCATTTAAAAATCAAATTTATAAATGTTACGTGGGGCTAAAGAAAATGGATTGAAAGCATTTGCGCTGTGTTTGAGCAGCACCACAAAAAGACACTTTACAGAAATTTCTGATGCTCGTTTAACATGTCTTTCCTTAGTTTTTTAAGCAGAGTTTTGAGGTTCAAAAAGACTTATGGAAAGTGCTTCAGCAACTGCGTGCACAGTTTTTGCTACAGTAATAGCACATTTTGCTGTAATCAAATTACAGTAGTATCAGCAGGAACAACAGGAAAACTTGTGCTTGATCTCTTTTCAGAAAAGGAAGCTGATCCCACTGAAGCCAAGCTTTACTAAAATAGCTCACAATAGGGGAACGTGTCAGGACTGGGCCTGAATGGGTATTTTTGTTAATATTTATTTTGTAGATCTTGCTAGTGAGTAAACAAGTCTTGGCATTTATTTGGATATTTTGGGGGGTGTGCATTACCTCCTCCTAATAACTAGAGTTTTATTTAGTGAATTACAGATCTTTGAGCTCTTAGTTGTTAAATGGTCTGAGTTGCCAAGCTCTTTGGCACATTCCTAAATGGAAAGTTTTCATGCCTGTGCAAATATATTATTATTAGGAACATGTGTGTGATGAGTTAGTATCTTAACTAGATATTTTAATGTCATGCTACTAAAAAGTGGATTTATTGATTATGTGACAATTCATTTCTAGTATGCAGCCAATGCATATTGGGTAAATACTAGCTATTCTCATGAGAACTCAGAGCTTAGAATTCTTGCGACAATTCTTGGGAACATATTAGTTTGAAACCAAGGCAACCAGTCTGAGTTAGTTGCAACGATTCTGAGGTTGTGGGGAGAGGATCCTAGTTTGGCTTCTTCTCTCTAGCAATTTCCTCCCTATCACTGCCTTGGAGTTTTGAGTGCTTGAAATTGACAAGAGTATCCATAGGATGACGTGATGAAACTGAACCATAAAATGCCTTCTCTGTCTTATCTGCTATTGGAGATATAGGATGACCCATAAAGCACTGCTGTCTAGATTTTTGGATTTTATTGACCAATAAAATTAAAAATAGAGGAAAAACATATAGTTGCCAAATCTTTATTTTGCTATGTAGGACATTAAAAAATACTCAAAAGACAAAAACGAATATCTACCCTCACCATTTTCCAAAAGAAGCCATATATTTTAACATCAAAATATATCAAGGATAAAATCTCAGAACGAGTGAAGTCCTGCCCAAGAGAGGATGATTGGTGATGTTGCACTGATGTTTTCTCCACAGACTGGTGAAAATTTTGCCAAGGATTGTCATTCACCCTTGAATTGCATATTAAGAACTGCTTTCAGAAGATCCTACATCGTCAACCCACTTCTTATAGTCTGTGGTGCAGTTTTTGGTTTCTCTTTAATGAATTAGGAGCCTGCAAATGTATTCTTGTCCTCTTTGGTGGAAGTTTATTAAAATTTTTAAATCACTGAAGGTGAATGATTTCATATTATTTCACCTGACTGTGTAGTTATGAGCTGATACTGGTCATGTGCTAAGGAACATGTGAAAGACATTTGAGGTTTTAAATTTATGTGGTTTGCCCAGATTACTGGTCTCCCCTTAGTATTATTTTGCTTCCTTTCTGTCTCCAGCTTTTGCTTTCTTTCTCTTAATCACCTTTCTCAAGAGTTTTTGCTCAACCAGTGAGAATTCAGTGATAGATTGCAATCTGCTTTTTACTCAAAGTATCCTTCAGTATTCCACAGAGTTCCTCAAAGGGGCCTTTTAAGTTTCTGGAGAGCATTAAAGAACAGAGTAAATCATGACATAGACATTTTTCAGATCCTAGAACAGTGAATTCAAAGTTATACAAATCGGTTTTAGAAAGTGACATCCTAATGCCTGTCATACAGATATAAATATCATACGTATTTCTTTTGGCTCTTATCTTATTGGCCACTTTTTGAAACGCTGGGATACCTTCCTTGAAAATGAAAAGTAGAGAATGCTGGTGTAATCCTGATTTATTTTATTCTTTTTTTGGTTTTATTTGTGAAAAATAGGCTGCACAGCAAGCATCTTCATCTTCACCCAAATTGCGTAAAACATCGTATTCTTTCTCTTCTTTGGAAAATACAATAAAGACACCCAGCAGTTCGTCTTCCTCCTTACCTAAAGAAAGAAAGTCCTGGATCGACATAGTTGACAGTTTGTCTCCTGCTGAAGACGTGGGGCAATCTATAACATTTGCTGTGCGGGTTCATTCACCTGCACCCTCAGAGGCGAACAGTGGCAAGGCCCTGGAAAACAGCTCTGCCACATCAGAAAGTGAATTTTTTAACTCTTTATCCAGTGATGATACTTCTTCACTGAGTAGCAACCTAGATCATCTAACTGTCCTGGACAAGCCTGCTGGATCAAAGACGATCGACAAAGGTAAACCAAGAGATGCTTACTTTTCTTTGTGGAATGAATATTTGTGTGCGGATGTGGAACTCTAATGTTAATTTTTAAAAAGAGTGTTTAAATAATCATGAATGATGATTCAATAATTAAACAGTCAAGTGGGGCTAAGCCCAAGAGCTGCTTCTGTATAGGAGTTTTCATGTGGAAAACTCCACCTTCAAGGCCATTCATTACCCACTGTAAGCGTCACTAACCAAATGCCTATGACTATGAGACATGTGATCATCAAATAATGATACTTTTCCACCAATCTGAGAAAAGCTTGACTCTTTTTGTGGGCCCATGTACTATGCTCTGGAGATTGTGGTGCTTAGATCAGGGTTTTGCAGACTGGTATTTATAATATCACCTCCATGGTTCCAAACAAATGTGGAGCAATGACCTTCCCTGGGCCACGACCGCAGAAGAGGTCTGGGTCTCAGCTAGTCGGCTCCTGAAAATGCCCTTGTGGTTAACAGGAAAACAATTTGCAGGCACTTTGGAGGGCAGCCTTAGAACTTTTAAACACAAAGGAGAGCACAGCTTATGCTTTTGAAAAAAAATTTTAAGTCATGGCCAAGGAAAAAGTTAATGGAGTACAGAAATTAATAATGTGAGCTTTCTTAATACTATGTGATAATTGGTCCTTATCTTTTATTCAGACTAACTTCTTTTATTACTAGTTTTCAAACATGATGTGTCTTTTCTGGTTGTCTGTGCCTTATTCATTCTGGTGTAGAACGAGCTTACCTGATAGAAGATACTGAGCAATGAGAGAATGATGAGTTTGGTATGTATTTTTTCAGCATACTATTGAGAGACAGTTGACTGGCTAAATTCCCATGATACCTAGCCAGAGAGGCCCAATGACATAGATGACTGCTCTTCCCTCTCCCCTAGCCTAATCAGGGAAAGTTTCTTTAAGTTCCCAAATTTTCAGATGTACCCTATTAATTTAATATTTAATATCAGAGTAATTGAGGCCAAGGATTACACTGCAGACCCAGTTGTGTGTGTGTGTGTGTGTGTACAGTATTTTAAAATATGTGAATTTGAATGCTCAGGCTGGAAACTCATTCTCCAAGTCACCACAGTTGTCACCACTCCCTGTGGCCTCACTGGAAGATGCTGCGCACAGTTGAGTTACCTGCCTGGCCTCCGATGGCATTTTTGTTTGATACCTCTAATTTAGGTCAATCGTCTACTTTACATTAGAAAAAGTGGAGTAAATGAAGTCATTGGCAAAATAATCTACTTCTAGAGGTGAATGAGGTGGGATGGGAGGAGGAAGGAAACACAACCATTGAGGAATATAGGGGGGTCAAGACTGGACTGTGAGAAACAGAAAACAGTAGACTCAGGCTGGCCTCAGGTTTGTGAGGTGCTGTCATGTGGAAGAAGTAGTGGGCTTAATTTGTATCTCCTTGGAAGTACAAAATTGATGCAAATTTTGAGGCCAGTGTTGCAGGTAAGAAGTGAGTAGTTTTAGGTTCAGCATGAGAAACTTCTTTTTAATGTGGAGAACTGTTTAAAATGAATAGGCTCCATGGAAAGTAACGCATTCCTTGTCATTGGAGGTGTTTACTCATTCTGAGACACCATTTTCGTTGGGCATTAAGTGCATATTGCATATTGATCAAAATTTTTGTTCTTATGTAGATATATTGAAGAGAGAGTTTAAATACCTTGAACTAGGTGGCCTCTAACTTGATACTTAGAAGATCTTTCCAGATATAGGACTGGTGGAACTAAAGATAATAATGAAAAGTACCACATCTATTCTTTTCCTGCTAAAAACTCTTACTTTAATCATTGGGCCATAAATAGAACTAAAAAGTTTCAAGCATGCATAAACACACACACACACATATAGCAACACAGGATGAGGATAGCTTCAAAAGCAAAATAGAGAATAAAATTCCATTTGCGTTCTTTCCTAAGAGATAACCCTACAGATTGAGTTTTCCTTTAGGACGAATAACCTGTGTGTCACGGAAGATGCATGCAGTTCTTATCTGTATCTAAATGTCATTCCGAGAATGCATGTGCTGTAGAGCCTGGCTGGGTCCCAACAGCTCTTTTAATCTAAGAAGGAAGAAACCTGTTGTTTTTAAATTTTGAGTTAAGTGTAGAGTGACCAACTAAACCTGTATGTTTCTTCAAACAGCTTGACATGAAGGTATTCCTCTCGGTAGAAAGGAAGAGAAAATAAAAGTATTTTTCCCTCGCTGATTTGTTGGCAGTTGCCATATGTTACAAAATTTTTGCTGATGATTTTCTCTTGCTGCTGAGGACTTGGTTAAATTCCCAGAAGAGTTAAACCACGTAAAGTCATTGCTATGGAAACAGCAACCCAGTCTTTGCTTGTGTTTGCAATGGCTCGCTCTTGAGTAATCAGATTGCATATTGTGCATTTTTTTTTTTACGTGTGCGTGTGTTTGTGTGTTGGAGAAGAAGATAGCTTTCCATTTTTGTGACTTCTAAAAATTATTATTTTCTGAGCTGCCAATTAAAAAAAGAAAAGCGCTAAAATTCCTGTGTCTGAAATATTCTTACGGGTGTTTTTATGACAGGGATTTAAGTTTCGACATGGTCCAAGACAGGAGTTAGGATTTTAAATTAAATCCCAGTCTCAAGATGCTTTTGCTGGAAAAAGAGGCTTTTATCCTAGAAAAGATTCTTAAATGTTAATAACCGAGTCCTGAAACAGACAGACAGCATGTATTATAGCCTTCTTTTTATTTAGACAATGAGAGAAATATTTTACAGTTGGGATGCAATTAAAATTGTGGTTGCTAGAATTTTATACTGACTTTAAGTACCCTTTTAGACATTTCTCCCCTGCAGTGTACGCTGTTAAAAAAATGCAGGGTGTTAATTGCATCCTATTACGTTTCTACCTTGGGAGTTCTAGAGTTTCAGAGCTCTCCAGATTATTCACTGAATCTTTCCACAAAGCATAGAGGAAAAAGAGGTGATGGGGTTAACGGAATGTTCACGTCAGCTCAGTTTTACTCTATGCTGTTACTTTCTTTTGTGAGAGTTTATTTGGCCCATGACTTATGCCTCTGTGATGACGACTCACATTATATGTTTCTGGTTACATTATGCTGACAGTGTGGAGACGATTTTACTTATACTTATTCCACGAATGGAGTGACCATATACCCTGGATGCAGAAAAGTTGAATAACCACTAAGAAGACTAATGCCGGATTTATGCAAATAAATTGCCAAGTACAAGTACAGCCAGAATCGATCTGGGAATCGTGTTGAATAAAAAACACTTTTAACGAAGAGACAAGCATACTAGAGCGTGCATGACATCTCAGGAAAGTGACATAAATGAGCCAGATTTTAGGATTTAGCAAACATTACCAAAAATTTTACACAATCTGAGTGTGAACTGTACCGATGTTACATTATTTTAGCTAGCTACTTCAGTGTTGCTGTAGGAGTTATGTGGCATGTCTCTTTAGGAAGCCAGGAGATAATAAAAAGAAAAAGTTGAAGGCTGAACTCTATTAAATTTATTATTATTTTTTTGAGTACCTAACATGTACTCATGTACTTAGTGTTAACAAGAATACAAAGATGAGAAAGATACAATTTCTGGACTAAAAAATTTTAACATCTAGGGGCTGACCTGGCGGCGAAAGTGGTTAAGTGCCTGTGCTCTGCTTCGGCGGCCTGGGGTTCGCAGGTTCGGATCCCCGGCACGCACCACTTCTCAAAGCCATGTGGTGGCGTCCCATGTGAAGTGGAGGAAGACGGGCACAGATGTTAGCTCAAGGCCAACCTTCCTCAGCAGAAAAAGAGGAGAATTGGCATCAGATGTTAGCTCAGGGCTGATCTTCCTCTCTCACACACACACACACACACACACACAAACATCTAATGGGGAGAGTGGGAGGAATAAGACTCGTTTAACAAAAGAAAGCAGAGTAAAGTAAGTGCCACAGAGAGATACAAAGTACCCGAGGGATTTAAAAGAGAGCAGAGACTCAAAATACAGATCACATCTAAGTGATCTAAGATATGATGTAAGTGAGAGGATCTGTGCGTAGAGAAGGGAACCATGGGAAAGAGGGATGGAAAAGAAATTTGGATGATGTGGAATATTGGGCTAGTCATTAGTTTATTTCAGTAGATAATGGATGGCCATTTCTAATCACAGTAATCATATAATTGGAGCTATACTTTAGAAAAATTATGTTAGCGTAGAATGTGGGGTAGAAGAGTATAAGGGGACGCTGGAAATTAGAAGAATTAAGAAACTTGTGTAATAGCTGGGGTGACAGTGGAAATAGGAAGCAAAGGAGAGACTTGAGGGGTTCGGTAGTCAAGGTGAAGACTGATCTTGGTCTTTGTATCTCTGTTACTTAATTTAGTCCCTAGAACATTTCCTAATGATCCTGTTCTTTGAATTATAATTCGAGAAGTGATCTGAAAATGGGAATAAATATTTACTGTTGGGAAAGTCTTGACTCTATAGTTGTTGACCTCAGTGGCGTTGATCTCAGGCACAGATGACCACCACCTGCTGTCTCTGCTCTGTGCCAAGTGGCTAAAGATCCCTAGGATACATTATGAAATAATGCTGATGAGGTTACCTGCAAATTTGTGCAGTAGTAACTAGCTCATTTGTAGTTCTCAGAACTTTATCTCATCTTTTTTTTTTAGAAAAATACTTCCTATAACTTTTCCTGATGCTAGGAGTTATGAGTGGAAGATGGTGGGGCAAGGGTTTTGAAGATAATGACAAAGGTAATCTAGATTTTGATATATAGTCTTAGAGGGGCAGTGACAGTTTGGAAGAAGTAGGAGGAGGTAAGGAATTGGAGGTCATAACTGAAGATGAAAGATATATAGAGATTCAGAAGAGAGAGAATGTAAATAGAAAAGAGAGAATTCTTGTACTCAGAGAGAAGTTAATTTACAGATGAAGGATTTACAGGTGAAGTCTTTGAAATCAGCCATGTTCGACATCCCTTTTAATGCTATGCTACCAGAACTGTGTTTTAACGATTTTTCTGTTTATATAGAGTATGGAAGACAGCAGTGGGAGAAAAAATACAGAATATTTTCATATTTGATGGTAGAATCATTTCTAAATCAATGTAACTTGAGCCAAAGTGATGTGCGAAAGTTTATCCTCCTTGTGGGTCTGGCAGAGATGCAGATGTTTTTATAGCACTTATGTGGTCAGGTGGACGAAAATGGTTTTGAAAGTTATCAAATGGTCTTCCATTCTTTTCCTTTCTTATATCTTCTTTCTGTTTTTGATTAAATGTTTGATTTTCTAGTTCTTTTCATGACTTTTCATGTTTATATGCTTCAGCATTTCTTTTGTTTCATGGGGATTGTTTATTATAGTGAAAAATAGAGTATATATCAAGAAGTGTATATATATCTATATATATACATCCCATGTAGCCACCATCTAGGCCAAGAAATAGAGATTACCCAGAATTCTAGAGGACCTTGTGAAATCCTTCCTGTGTAGCTGGAATTAGTTCATTTCCATTATTTTATAGTGCTCACTTGTTTTAATATACCACAAGAAATGTATCTACTAATGACGAACATTCGTTTTTCCAGGTTTGGCCTCTTATATAAAATGCTTCTATGAACATTATTTTTTTTAAAAAAAAATTAACAGACAACTTTTCAGAGCAGGTTTAGATTTATAGAAAAATTGAGCAGAAAGTACAGAGAATTTCCGTATACTCCCTCTTCCTCTACACATTTTCCTCTATTATTAGTATCTTGCATTAATGTGATTTACTTGTTACAACTGACAACCAATATTGATACATTTTTATTAACTAAAGTTCATAGTTTACACTGGAGTTCACTCTTTGTTCTGTACAGTTCTATGGGTTTTGACAAATGCTTAATGTCATATATCCACCATTACAGTATCATGTACGATAGTTTCACTGCCCTAAAAATCTCCTGTGCTCCATCTATTCCTCTCTTCTACCCGTTTCCCAAGCCCCTGAAAACCATTTATCTTTTTGCTAGCTCTTTAGATTTGTCTTTTCCAGAATGTCATATAGTTGGAATCATATAGTATGTAGCCTTTTCAGACTGGCTTCTTTCACTTAGTAATATTCACTTGTTTCCTCCATGCACTTTGTGGCTCCATAGCTCATTGCTTTTTATGGCTGAATAATATTCCATTGTCTGGACGTACCACGAGTTGTTATCCATTCCCCCATTGAAGGACGTCTTAGTTGCTTCATAAGCTTTTGACGTTATGAATAAAGCTGCTATAATGTGTGTGCAGATTTTTTGTGTGGCTACAAATTTTTCAGCTCATTTGGGTAAATACCTAAGGGTGCAATTTCTGGATTGTGTGGTAAGATATGTTTAATTTTGTAAGAAATACCAAGTTGTCTTCCAAGGTAGCTGTACCATTTTGCATTTCCATCAACAATGAATGAGAGTTCCTATTGCTTCACACTCTCACTAGCATCTAGTGTTGTCAGTGTTTTGGATTTTTGCCATGCTAGTAGGTAGGTAGTGGTATCTCATTGCTGTTTTAATTTGGAATTCCCTAATGATACATAATGTGGAGCATCTTTTCGTATGCTTATTTGTCTTATTTGGTGAGGTGTCTGTTGAGATCTTTTGCCCACTTTTTATTTGGGTTTTTGTATTCTCATTGTTATATTCTTTATATGTTTTGGAAACAAGTCCTTTATCAGATATGCATTGTAAATATTTTCTCCCAGTCTGCGGCTTGTTTTTTCATTCTCTTAATGGAAACTCTTATGTGTGTCTTATGGTCCACATATGCCTGCATTTCTCTGGGGGTGTATACCTAGGAATGGAATTGCTGGCCATGATATATGCCTATCTTTGACTTTACTAGATGATGACAACTGTTTCCTAAATTGGTTGCACCAAGTCATATCTCTCCAGCCTGAGTGATAGCTCTCAAAGCCCCACATCCTCACGAGTAATGTTGGACTGGTACATTTTTGCAAAATTGGGAATTTTGATTATCAGTTAGCATATTTTCACTCTTTTACCTATACTTCTTGGATTGTTTGTTTTTCCAATGGCTTTGTAGGAGTTTATATATTCTGGATACTCTTTCATTGTCAGATGTATGTACTGCCAATATCTTCTCCACTTTTTCACTTCTCTTTTCATTTTTAGTGGTGTATTTTAATGAACAGAAGTCAATTTTAATGTGGTTAAATTTATCAGTCTTTTCCTTTATGGTTAATGTTTTTTTGTCTTCATTAAGTAATTTCTCCCTACAGTGATATCATGAAAATAATTGCCATATTCTGTGAACTTGAATCCACTTGGAATGATTTTTATGTGTGCCATGAATAGGATACAATATCATCTTGTTCCACATGCATGTGTAATTTTCCTAGTATTGTTTGTGTAAAATCCGTCCTTCTCCCAGATGTCCACATGAGTCCTCAGTGACATCTTTGTTATAAATCCAGTGCTGTTGCTTCTTAGAATTCTGTCTATCCATTGGTCTATTTTTTCTTTTTAAAAATGAGTCTTAATATCTGATAGGACAAGTCTTTCTACCTTGTTTTCTTTAAGAGTGTTTGGGGTATTCCTGGCCATTTTATCTTGCATACACATTTTAGAATCACCTAAGCATGTTAAACACACACACACTCACACACACACACAATCTTGAGGGATTTGGGCATGGATTGCATTACATCCTTAGATTTAATCTGGGGAAAATAGAAATTGTTACAATTTAAAATCTTCCAGTTCATGAAAATGATCTCTTTACCTTTCTCCATTTATTTGTCTTTTTTACATCTCATTATAAAGTTTTTTAGTTTATAATTTTCTCTATAGAAAGCTTCAAAATATTTTGTTAGATGTATTTCTACATAGTTTATATTTTTAAATGCCTTTTAAAATATATTTTTCATTTTATAACTATTGCTGGTGTAAATAAATGCAATTGATTTTTTTAATGCATTTTTTTAACCTGGCAAAATTGCTAAATTCTCATTTTAATTCTAATAATTTATCTTTAAAATTTTTCTTACATGCACAATCATATCTTTGCAAATGATGACAGTTTTGCTTTTTCCTTTCCAATCATTGTGTCTCTTATTTGTTTTTCTTGCTTTGGCTCAGCCCTGCAGTCCAATGCTGATAGAAACAGTGATTATGTGCATGTTTGTGGTGTGCTTGATCTCAAAGCTTTCAATGTTTCTCCACTAGCACAAACTTAGAACTAGGTACTTTATTATCACCTCTATTTTATGGATGAAGAAACTGGGGCTTAAAGTGGTTAAGTAAGTTGCCTAAGTGGCCATGCAACTTGTATGTGTGAAAGTTGTGTTTAGAATACAGTTCTGTTTGACTCCAGAGCTTGAGGTTTTAACCACTTTATTAAGAGTAATTCTGAATAAATAATCAGCAAGACACAGCGTTGGGTTAGATGTGCTGTGAGCCAAGCCATGTATAATCAGAACAATTTCTTTCCTGAGACAATCATTATATTATGTGTTTTTCTAGAACTACCGGTGAAGTAGTACAGGTCACTTAAGGACAGAAACAGAAGCATCTAAATAGTATTATGACATCTCGAGGTGTAAGAACTTTATTCATTCAACAGTATTTATCAAGTCCCTCTTATCTGCCAAACACCATGCCATACACTGGGAAAACAAGCAAACAAAAGCAAATATAAACCCCCTTACAGGATTTACACGGATAGGAGAGAGACTGGTAGAAAACAATAGGAGATATCACATGAATATATAATATATTCAGTGGTTATAAGTGCCATGACTTTTTTCCAAGAGGCAGGGTAAGGGGTAGAGAGACACTGGGCTGAGTGAGGTATGAGAGTGGGCTGTGTTATTTTGCATTGGTGGCATGGCAGATCTCTCTGATAAGGTGACATTTTAGCAAAAAATGATGGAGGGGAGAGGATGAGCCAAACTGACATTTGGGGAAGGGTCTTCCAGGCAAAAGCACACCAAGTGCAAGGCCCTGCAGGAGTACAGTGCTTGACATGTTAAAGACCACCAACAGGGAGGTTGAGTGTCTAGAGTGGAGGGCATGAGGCCAAGAAATGTGGTGCAGGACGTGAACAGAAATCTGATCATGTAGAGCCAGAGCAAGCTCTCTGGGTTCCACTATGAGATGAGAGGAAGCCGCTAGAGGGTTTTGAGTTGAGGAGTAACATCTTCTGACTTATGTTTTAAAAGTATTGCTCTGGCCCCTCTGTAAAGGACAGACATTAGGGAGCATGGGTTTAAGTAGAATGATCAGCGAGGAGGCTGTTGCAACGAGTGGTTCAGGTGGGAGATGATGGTGGCTCTTCCTAGTGGTGGAGGGGGAAGATGGTCAGGTGCTGTGTATTTTTCAAAGAGAGCTGGTGGGATTTGCTGATTTGAAAGAGAGAGAGGATCCAAAGGTGATTTCAAGGACTTTGGCCTGAATGACTAAAAGAATGCAGTTGTCATTTCATGAGATGGGAAAGACCTACTGTTGGAGGTATGAATCAAGAATTTGGCTTTGGACATGTTAAAGTTGAAATACCTCACAGAAACCCAACTGAAGAGGTCAATAAGTGGTGGATATATGTGTCTGGAGTTCAGAGCAGGGCTTGGAGATATAAAATGGGTAACAATCTATCACTTATCACCTATCATTAGGTGACATTTGATCTGAGAACTGAATGGCACAAAGGAACCTATGCATGTGAACAACAGCTGGCAAAGTGCTCAAGGTAGAATGAAAATAAAATACAAGGGCTCTAGCACTGGTACAAATTTTGAGGTTCCAGAAACAGAAGGAAATAGAGTGTGGCTGGAACAGAGTAGGTAGGGGAAGCACAGAAGGAGATTGGAGAACTCGATAGCAGCTGGCTTATGTGGCAACTAGTGGGTCCTCTAAGGTGTTTGGATTTTGTTCTAAGTGCAAGGGGATGTTTTTGGAGGAGTTGAAGCTGGGGAGTGTTATGGTGTGGTTTACGTTTTTAAAAGACCACTTGGCTATATGGAAAATGGATCTTAGGAAGCTGAAGTAGACCAGTTACATAGTTGTTGAAATAGGCCGACAATGAAATGATGGTGGCCTAGACTAAGGTGGTAGCAATGGGGGGCAGAAAAAAATACACATATTTGGGATATATTGTAAACATAAAATGTAAGAATGTAAGATTCGTAAGAGATTCTTGCCTATTTTAGTCTACCCCTAGTTTCTGAAATACACTGCCCTAACACACAGTGGACTTTCAAAGAATATTTGATGGGCGAATTAAATAAATGAATGGATCAAATGTGCAAGGGAAAGAGAGGAATCGGGGATGAGTCATAAGTTTTCTAGCACATTCGGTCTCCAAATATAATTGTAGCTCTGTAAGATTGTTATCATTTCCTGGAAAAAGGTTTGCTTGTAGGAACTTAATGGCCATATTTAAAGATGTAACTCAAAATATGTACACTGAGGATTTTCTATAAGGCAAAAATAAGGATGTTATACAAGTAATTATAGATCACACTAAACTGTAATCATAGAGATAAGAAAAGAGAGCGCCATCATAAAAGGTTAGGGCATTTATCTGCTCCAAACTTTCATTTTCTGCTTAGTGAAATTGAGATAGATAACTTCTTCTTTCCTTTTGCCTCCCTGCTCTTGTCCTGAAGTGCCCCCTTCCCTTGGTTCCTTCTGAATCTTCCGCTTTTATATTTTGTGCTCACTTGTCTCCATCATGGATCCACATGGTTGATGGATCCAGCAGTTTATGGAGCCAAGGTTGACATATTTATCTGCAGTACATTGGATTTATATCCTTGATTTTAGGCAATTTTCCAGCTTTATTCTGCCCATTTATTTCCCATTCAACCTCCACCACACAAATGTATTTAAAAAAGAAAAAAAAAACCTGACCAAATGCCTTTTTTTTCTGTGCATGCCAATGATTTTTGTTTTTTAAGCATGTTTCAGATATAGAAATCTTATGTCTACATTAAATATTTCACCTAATCCTAGATACTCATAGGGTTGGAAGAATACATTTTAAAAACAAATAGAATCTTTGTTTTAAGAATGGAAAGCTACTTACCAAGTGATTGGGCAAAGGACTCAACCTAAGATTCTTTCCCCAAATCACTGCCACAAGAGGCAATGATAATAGAATAAAAGAACAACATTAAAGATCACCCAATAGACTAGGTTTGTTCTTATCAATAAAAGCAATAATACAGTAGAAGAGTATTGAGTTGCCTTACTTAATAGAAACATCAATCACCCAAGAGAATATAGGTTCATGACTCTGGCAATGAAGGTAAAGTTAATATAGAAAAATGAGGGAAATCAAAGTGAAACTACTACTCCTCTCTCGGCCTTACAACAGCACAAGTGAAAATACTAGCTTTATGCTTGGATGCTGTCTCTGTCTTTCTCTCAATCTGATTTCTCTCTTGTTGAATTCCTTTTGTCTGCCATCTTGTTTTGTTCTATTCACCTCTTTCCCAACTACCATTCGCCAAACTTTGTATTCTCTGTTTCTAAGCATTTATACCTTTGTTGTACACAGGGCCCAGCCTACCATGACTGTGACTCTTACCTTCTGCTCCTGATCGGAAGTGGTTCATTATCCCTCCAGGTGCCCAGTTCAGATGCCCAAGCAGAGAATCTGATTATCCAGCCTGCGTCCTAGGTTGCTGGTCCAGCTTATGAATTTCCTGTCCTAGGTTCTGGTGCCCTGCGGCCCTGTGAAAACAGAGTTTGAGGCATAAAACCTGGGTACCTTAGAAGCAGAGGCTCTGGGTCAAGAATTTTCCTTTGGAAGACAGAGTAGTGGGAGCAGGGATCTGAGCTTTGGCTTGTCCAATCCAACCAGCTACCATCTTGGTGACTGTATATTGCCTGATTTGAAATCTTCTTCATTGAGCATTATTCAAAAGAGAGTGCATCAAATATGTTTATAGTATAGCGTAGTGTTTAAGGCTATGAGCTCTGGGTCATAACCTAGGTTTGTCTCTTTGTGACTTTGGTCAAGATTTTTAATCTTTTTATGTCTTGACATTCTCTCCTTCATATCAGTTTTTTTTTTTAATGGAGGTCACATTAGTTTATAACATTATGTAAATTGCAGGTGTACATCATATTTTGGCTTCTATATAGACTGTATCTTGTTCACCACCGAGAGTCTAGCTTCCACCTGTTACCATAAATATGTGCCCCTTTACCCCTTTTGCCCTCACGCTACTCCCTTCCCTTCTGGTAACCACCAGTCTTCTCCATTTGTCTTTCTCTGACTTATTTCGCTTAGCATAATATCTTCAAGGTCCATCCATGCTGTCACAAATGGCACAATTTCATCTTTTTTTATGGCTGAGTAGTAGTGCATTGTATATCAGGGTTAATAATACTTTCCTCATAGGGTTGTAACAAAGATAATGAGATAATGTTGGTATAGCAGTTAACACAGTGCCTGTCACATAGTAAAAACTCAATATATGATAGCTATCTCCACCAGAAGCAACAGCAGCAGAAATAAGGGATCCCTCTGTCAAAATTATATTATATTAATGTTCTTGGTCAGAGTATCCTTACTGTTAAAATGAGTTATCCAGATTTTTCTTAGCTATATACTTAAATTTGTCTGTCGTCATGATTCTTTTTTTTTTTTTTGCTATGTTGTAGAGTTATCAGAATCACTAATTAGAGGAAGCCTGTAAAATGCTTTTGATCTCTTGGCATCAGGTGCTATATTAAATGACATTCTTAAGGTCTCAAAGGCTATATACAATGTCCAAATGACTATGTTGTTATTTCTTTGTAACAAGTGTCTTCCATGGTCCTTCTTTTTTCAAACACTTAGAACATTGCACATGAAACAGGGAATATTATTTTCTACCTAAACTTTTCCAAGTGTTTCACGTGTGGGAACTAACATCATCTTCCTTGGGACATCATAGAGACTTTTCCAATCTCAAAAAGGTTTCCTTTTAAATTCTGATGTGAAATATGGCTTATGAGTTCCCCTTCTGTCTCTTGAAGGCAGCATTTATGTTCTAAAGAGAAAATAAAAACCACATTCTAGAAAGCACAAGGAAACACCAAAAAGAAGATAGTAGGGGAGGCAAAGTTGAAAATACAGCATTTAAATAGATAATCTGCATACAGTGTTCTCAACAGCCAAATTCTGGCCTAGTGGAGCATGCCTGTGCTGTCAGAAACAGACAATAGGCTGGGATACGTAGGAGGACAAGAAGGGAATAGCACATTCGTTTGACATAATCTTGGAAAGGAGTGAACTTCTAACTATTAGTTAAAAATGTTGTTTTGTCTCGTTTGCTAATATCACCAAGAGAGATCTTGTTAAAAAAAAACACCATGTCCTTCTTGAGTCTAAAGCATTGGATTACTGACCTAAGTTTGGAGAAAGTTTACTAGTCTGACTCCTCGAGACATTCTGAGCTAGTCTAACAGATGTAAAGGGTCACCAACATTTACCTCAAAATCCTACCAACTCAACGTGAGCATCTAAACTGATGCTTTAGAGCTGGGATTCTGGACCTACTCCTTTGAGCAAAGCTAGATTTTTTTTTATTTTTTATTTTTATGTTTTTTTTAATTTTTTGTTTATTGCAGTAACATTGGTTTATAACATTGTATAAATTTCAGGTGTACATCATTATACTTCTATTTCTGCATAGATTACATCATGTTCACCACCCAAATACTAATTACAACCCATCACCACACACTTGTGCTGAATTATCCCTTTCGCCCTCCTCCCTCCCCCCTTCCCCTCTGGTAACCACCAATCCAATCTCTGTCATATGATCCAGCTATTCCACTGCTGGGTATTTATCCAAAGAACTTGAAAACACCAATGCATAAAGATACATGCACCCCTGTGTTCATTGCAGCGTTATTCACAATAGCCAAGACTTGGAAGCAACCTAAGTGCCCATCAAGGGACGAATGGATAAAGAAGATGTGGTTTATATACACAATGGAATACTACTCAGCCATAAGAAACGATGAAATCCGGCCATTTGTGACAACATGGATGGACATTGAGGGTATTATGCAAAGTGAAATAAGTCAGGGGGAGAAGGTCAAATACCATATGATTTCCTTCATTAAGTAGTAGATAACAACAACAATAAACAAAGACATAGAGATAGATTTTTTTTTTTTAAATTAGTACATGGAACAGAAAAAATAGGTGCTGCTTTCTGGACAAGCCCCAACTTTCTAGTTGTAACTCCAGTCTCTTTCTCTTGCCATGGGTTGAGGCTGGTGTTGCTTGACAAATTGATGACAGACAGTCTAGCCTTGTGACTCAACAGTTCTGGCATCACCTAGGAGCTTGTTAAAAATTTAGAATCTCAGCACTATCCCCGGCTGACTGAATTAGAATCTGCATTTTAAGATCTCTAGGTGATTGTTTGCCTATTAAACTTTGAGAAGACTGGTCTAGAAGTGCATGGGCCTGCACAGTGTGGAACTGAACTCTTATTCTTAATTCCATTACTGATTTACATTTTGGAAAGATCACTTACTGGTTTTCAAGAATCTCCGTTTTTTTTTCTCATCCATAAAATAAAAACAGTTTTTATCTTTCTTGGCAAAGCGCTTGGGAGGCTAGAGGAGACAGACTATAAAGTGCCTTATGTGGTGAAGGGAATTAAAGTCTTGCTATTTTAAGTTAGAAAACTAAAATATACTCTTGAGAGGAAGGGTAACAATTGCATTGGAAACACTTGACTGTCAGACAAAATTCATTTACGTTGCTCCAGAAGACAAGGGAGGTGGAAATAATTAACTTGGCTTCTGTTTCTAATGGGAGAGAGACCAGTGGTCTTTTCTGCCAATCTTTTTTTCTGGCTCTTTTTGCAATCTGGTACGATAAGAGAGATAATCTAGTGCTTTCTAATATGAAATTATAATTCAGAAAAATATTTAGATAAAAAGATAAAAGGGAAATTTTAAAAATATTACTTTATGGAGAAGCCTCTTAAAGGTACAGGAACAACCCTGTTGGGTAAACAAGCCAGCACTAGTCTCCCCTATAGCAACTGGGAAGGACTCTCGCCTCTGCTTTGGGGTCAGGTGCAAACTCTGCTTTATTGTGTACTTATACACTTTGGGTCCTTTCTTGTCCTATGATTCTGTTTATCATCTGCTTCTATTATTATTGGATGCTCATTTTACAGTCCTGTGCAGACCTAAGCATCAGCCGTTAGCAGCAGTGAAAACAGTTTAAAGTCCCTGGCTAATGGACATGGTTGGATCACAGGTGTGTCCCCTGAGTATCTAGTGATATGTTGTACATCTCTCAGATTATGACACAAAAAACCACTAAGGGTATTTTCTTGACTCCTAACATCACCATTTATTATTTTATTCTCCTTATGGTTGTGGACGATTCTGGAATCAGGTTATTAGAGGTCAGACCTATAGTCTTTGAGTTTCAGATTTTCTCTGAGAAGAGATGGATGGCCGAGAGGCAAGAATATAGAGGTAATTCGCCTTTCATTTTTCCCCCATTTCTCCAACAGCTTTAACCTTATCTGAACATACTCACTCCTTACTATTATCTCTAATTTCTAAATGACCAAACAGAGAGTGTTCATTTTTTGGACACTATATGGTCAAGTTTTAGGAGAATTCTGTATTAACTTTCAGTAATCCTAACAAGTGCACTTTAGCTGTGTGTTAATTTTAAAGTTCACTATTTCTTGGAGGATCAACTTACACACACACACACACACACACACTACACGCACACATTCACACTACACACACACGTCTATGCGTAACCATATCCTCCTGGCTAATACCCCAAAATTTAAGTTAGGGTAAGGAATGTGTGGGGGGGGAAGATAACCTCTGAAATCTTTAACATAAAGATAATATCTACCTATATAAAGATATTAAATAATAATAAAATTATCCAAAAAGTGAGTCCTGTTTATTTTTCATTTAAGGAATGTATTTTATGTTGTATTATTCTAAAATTCTAAAGTTATTTTCCTCTTTACCAATTTAATATCTGTTGAATTAGATATGTGGTCTTAATATCACCATTTTACTCTGACATAACTACAAATTAACATATTAGTCAAAAGTAATTTTATTTTCTATCACAACCTTTAATAGCACAACTAAGCTGCTTGTTGAATGCAGAGAAATTTAAAGAAACCATTCTATTTATCTTGTTATATACTTGTTTGGTTTGCTTCTTGGAGTTTGTTAAATACACATTACTTACTTAAAAAACACTGTGGTATTGAAAGCTATGTATTTAGGCTTTCTTCAAAGTTGAGTCCTACCTGCCTAGCTATAAAAAAAGGACATGCAAAGTTATTATGTTCTTGCATATCTGAATACTTCCAGAGTCCTCAACCCTATTGTTCTCTCTAAGAGTTAGATGTCTTTTTGTTTAATTTTCTTAAGACTTTCTAATGTCTCCAGCTTAATTCCTGGACTGTTACCATGCTTAGAATTTCTGCTGTGCAAGTATCATCAGTTATCATGATAATCTCATAAAAGCCTACTTTTAGTTACAGCTTTATTGAGATATATTTCACATACCATAAAACTCATGCATAAAAATGTACAGTTCAGTGGGATTTAGTATATTCACAGAGTTGTGCAACTATCTCCACAATCTGAGAATATTTCCAGCACCACAAAAAGAAACTCGTACACTTTAGCTGTCATTCTCCATTCCCCTCCCCAGGCAACCACTAATCTACTTTCTGTCTCTATGGATTTGCTTCCTCTGGACATTTTACATACATGGACTCATACAGTATGTGGTCTTTTGTGACTGGCTTCTTTTACTTAGCAGAATGTTTTCAAGGTTCATCCATGTTGTAGCATGTATCATTACTTCATTTCTTTTAATTACATCCATTCATCAGTTGATGAACTTTTAGGCTGTTCCAACCTTTTGTCTATATGAATAGCGCTGCTATTAACATTCGCGTGCAAGTTTTGTATTAACATATGTTTTTAATTCCTTTGAGTATATACCTAGGAGTGGAATTGCTGGGTCAAATGATAACTCTACATTTAGCATTTCGAAGAACTGCCAAACTGTTTTCTAAAGTGGTGGCTCCATTTTACATGCCCACCAGCAGTGTGTAAAAGTTCCCATTTCTCCACATCCTTGCTCCCGTCTATTATTGTCTGTCTTTTTAATTTTAACCATCCTAGTGGATGTGAAGCAGTATCTCATTGTAGTTTCGATTTGCATTTCTCTAATAACTAATGATGTTGTGCATCTTTTCATGTGCTTATTGACAGAAACCCATTGTTGATGTCTGTACACAGCCTGAGCCAAAAAACCTAATTGTGTTCAAATGTAGTTCTGAATATTTCCCCCTTTTTTTGAGACCGTTTTGGTAGAGAACAAACAGGTTTACTGACTAATATTTCAAGTCAGTTGCAAAGCCAGTCCAACATCTTTGCACTCCATTTAATGACAGAGTATTGGGAACACCTGGGGTAACTTTCTGGCAGTAGATGGACGAAAACTAATTATTGCTTAGAGATTTCTAATCTTACAAGAGTAAACTGTAAAGTAAGTGAAGTTTGCTTGATTTTGATGCTCCTGGATTACTATTGTATGCTTTTCTCTCCCCTTTGGAGAGGCGTCTTCTTTTAGTTCTCCTAATGGTATACTTTTTATAGGGTCCTCTATCAGGCTCATTCTCAGGGCAGGAAGTGAAATGCACAGACGCTAAGGAGTATGTGGTGGAAAAAGAAATCTCATTGTGTATCCTTCTCAAGATTATTTACAAGGAATGAAGGCGTAAAGGACTGAAGTTCTTAGTAAGAAATTAAAGCTACATTAGGATATGAGGATTTTCTTTGAGTAAAGAAATTTTCTGAAAATTTTCTGTTTCATTTGAGACCCTTTCAGTTGCATATGACTGAAAACTTCGCCCAGAGTATCCTTAAAAAGGTAATATATTGGCTCCCATAAGCTGAGAGGGCTCCAATCATATCACCACAGTCCGTGTCTCAGCTCAGTGTCCTATGGATTGGCTCCATTCTCATGCTTCTTAGGATGATTCCTAGAAGCTTCCAGCTCACATCATCACACCATTCAGTTTAGGAATAAACAGAGATTGCTTCCCAGATGCCCCAAACCAAAGTCTTGGAACTGAGTTTCCCTGATTCAGATTGGCCTGACCTGAGACACATGCTCATCCTTGAAACAATGGCTGTGGGCAGCATAATGGAATGGCCATTGTCTTAACCTAGCATGTGTGGTCCCCCTGGAATCCTGGTGGAGCCCCTTCACTAGCAGCACTGGGGCTGAGGCTGGCAAGGCATGGTTAAGAAGGGGAGTGGAGGTGTGTGGCAGCATGAAGAGCGATCATTATCTGCTCAAAGCCACAGACCACAGGCAGGTCTCTTCTCTCAAAGGGCAGTTCTAGGAAGGACATTAAAAAGCCATGTGTGGCAATGTTCTTGAGCTTTAGGGTGTGTGTTAGTTTGCTAGGGTTTGCCTGTCTCACCATTGTATTTTAGAAGAAGATAACTTGCTTGGCTTCACAGGTTCACAGATGGAGAGGAATTTTGCCACAGGATGAATCATTCCCTGAATCTCACCAATAACAGATTTAGATGATATTTAGATTAGATTTTGGACTAAGAGTTGATGTGGGAATGGGTTAAGACTTTTAGAGATATTGGGATGGGGTGAATGTGTTCTGTATGTGAGAAGGACATGAATTTTGGGGGCTAGATGACAGACTATTATGGGTTCAGTTGTGTCCCTCTAAAATTCATACGTTAAAGTCCTAACCCCTAGCACCTCAGAATGTGACCTTATTAAAAAGAGGTTTGTTGCAGATGTAGTTAGTTAAGATGAGGTCAGTTGGGTGAGCCCTAAGGCAATATGTAACTGGTGTCTTTATAAAAGGGGGACATTTGGACATTTCTTTGCACACAGGGAAAATACCATGTAAAGATTGGAGTTAAGCTGCCACAAGCCGAGGAATCACCAGAAGCCAGGAGAGAGGCCTGGAACAGATCCTTCCCTAGAGTCTTCAAAGGGAACATGGCTCTGTCATAACAAAGTACCATCAACTGAGTGGCTTAGACAACAAAATTTCTTGTCTCACAGTTCTGGAGGCAGGAAGGCTGAGATCAAGGTGTCAGCAGGGCCTTGTTTTAGGACCACAGTGTTCTTTCCTCAATTTTAACTGGCTTTATTGTTATTACTTTTTTTATTTTAACAGAAGAAACAAAAGTGTCTGAAGATGAAATGGAGAAGCTCTACAAATCATTAGAGCAAGCTAGTCTATCTCCTCTTGGGGACCGACGACCTTCCACCAGAAAGGAGTTGAGAAAGTCCTTTGTTAAGCGGTGCAAAAATCCATCCATAAATGAGAAACTCCACAAAATCCGAACCTTGAATAGCACATTAAAGGTAAATAATTTCAAATTGCGGATGAACTCTGTGGATGCGTGTTGAGGAATTGCTGGTTCTGCAGAGAGATTCATGTTAACCACAGGGTGTTTGTGAGGGTAGAGGGGATGGCAGTAAAAGCAGATACAATCTCTACAGGGTGAGATGACCCCTGACATTCTTAAAGCACTAGAACATTCACATGATAGCATCCAACACACTTTTCTACAATAGGCCTTGATTTTTACATTCATTCTGGCATAAAATTTCAGATGTTAAGCTCCTAGAAGTACCATGTGTAATATGATTTTTGTGTCCTTTTACCTAGCTCAATAAACGTTGACGGGAGCTTAAGATAGTCAACTCATGAGAATAAGCAGTAATATTAATAAGATCTTGAGATTTTTGCTGATTCATTAAGGGTGTCATTTTTCTGTACTATATCCAGAAGAACATTTCTAGATTTCAGATACTGCAAAGACTTAGTGACTCTGAGCTGTGGGCTCTGGAGCCAAGAAATACCATGAAAACCAGGCAGTGGGAAATATGCACTTCATGGTAATGCACCAGCAGATGTTTTCACAATGGGAATGAGGGACAGTGCACGGGACATACTGAAGTTATTTTCAGGGCCTCCTGTAACTAAAATGATTCTTCGTAACAAAAGCATCCTGCTTTCACATTTAGATTATATATGAACAGGAGGAGGCCAATGTACATTGTAAAATTGTCCTGAATTAGAATTAGTCTTTAATTAGATTTATAGATTCTGAAAAGCCTTGATAGATCCTGCAATTTAATTCTGTTTTGTACATGTCCTATTGCATCAAGAATTTGAGTCCTTTTCCAGGAAAAAAAGTATTAGCAATCAAAGGACAAAGCTACAGAGATGGCTGAGTGACTCTTCATCAGATGTCTCAGTTAGTCAATAGAAGACCTAAGCACCCTAAAAGGCTGCAAAAATTAGGCTGAAAAATAAAAGGCAAAGGTGTATTTTAATTATACAAAGAAAATCCAAAGGCAGAGAAATTCCCTAATATTTAATGGTGAAAGACATCACTAGCACGGATTTCAAAGCAAATATGTTATTTTCCACAGTATGTATAGGGCTGATAAATAGGTTTTGTCATCCAACATAATATGCCAGAGTATGTTGGGATTTTACTGTCTTATTTGTGATAACTGATAGGAGTGAATACGTTTTTCATTGAACAATGGTTTCCTGAACCTTGTTGTGTTCCAGGCACTGTTCTAGGGCACTGGGGCCATTGAGTGGACCCCACTGGACAATGGAAACAGTTAGTACTGTAGTTGATACAAGATTGGGATGCTTCGGTAGCCAAGAGGAGAGATGTGGCTGCTTATCTAAGGCCATTAGGGACAATGTCATGGAGGTGCTGACAACTGTAAGTTGTCACGGGTAAGAGATGAAGAATATCAGGGAGAGAAGGGAAGAACATTCAAGGAGGAGGAGCTGGCCTAGGCAAATGTATATCAGTGGGTGAGATATTGCAGTCCATGTTGACAGAAACAGCAACCAGAGGCTAAGGAGAGGATGGGCAGTTTAGGCCATTTCTAGAAAGAGAAAGACTGCAGTCTTGGCTTTCCATAGAGCAGCAGTCTCAGGATTCTAGATCTTCACAGGACTATGCCCTGACCTGGCCATCAGAAGGCCAGGTTTGTACAAAGAATTCAAAGGTTTTATCAGCCCATACAGTTCTCCGTGACCTCTTTCTCCATGAGCTATGACCATGGAATTGATGAATTCAACATCTTTTTCTTTTCTCCTCTGTATTAGTTATCTATTGCCAGGCAACAAAATACCCCCATTGGGGCCATCTCAGGGCTGTCTACCACACCCAGCTCAGGAACTGCTCTCTTTGTATGTTCCTGGAAAGAAGACCTTTCCAGAGATCCCTCAGGCCTCAGAAAAGTGTAATACTGGGGCTGATGAAATTTAACCCATGTTATGTGGTCCTGTGAACCTACTCAGGAGGTAGGAGGCCACGATGATGTGGAAATTGGCCTTGTTGAAAAAAATTTTATTTACTTATTTTTCCCCCCAAAGCCCCAGTAGATAGTTGTATGTCATAGTTGCACATTTTTCTAGTTGCTGTATGTGGGACGCGGCCTCAACATGGTCGGAGAAGCGGTGCGTCGGTGCGCGCCCGGGATCCAAACCCGGGCCGCCAGCAGTGGAGCGTGGGCACTTAACCGCTAAGCCACGGGGCCGGCCCTGAAAAAAAGAAAAAAAACACATCAACCTACTCATTGGAGAAAGATAATTTGATACATGTATGTTTATTCAGTCAAAATGCTATAAGAATTATTTTATTTTAACTATCTTTAATTTTAACTGTCTTCAAAATTCAAAGCAATCAGGTTAGTGGTTGCCTTTAAGGAGGAAGGAAAGATATAGTTGGGAGGGGCCACAAGTACAGCTTCTGAGGTGCTGGGTAAGGGTCTTTTTTTTTCTTTCAATTATTTTATGGAGGTCATATTGGTTTATAACTGTGTAATTTCAGGCATACATTACTATATATATCACTTTCTGTACAGACTGCATGGTGCTCACCACCAATAGTCTAATTTTTATTCATCACCATATATGTGTGCCCCTTTACCCCTTAAGGGTCCTTATTTGACCTTGGTGGTGGTTACACAGATGTGTCCATTTTGTGGTAACTCATCAAGTGCAAACTTATTATATATGTGCTTTTCTCTATGTATGTTACATTGCAATATAAATGTTTATTTAAAAAATACTTCAAAGCTGGAGTGTGGACAGGCAAACACAACGGACTTTCATGCAGCAACAAGGAAACTGTTTTAACAATAATGTTTATATTTGTGAAAGGCACATTCCAGAAAGAAAGAAAGAAAAATCCCTGCACTGGGATTGTATTGGAATGAATGCTTTTTAGGGGAATTCTAGGAAGTTGAGCAAACTATCACGTCATTCACTAAATGTAGAGCTTTAGAAATTTCTGATAGCTCAACATCCTCTGACTTTGGGCTCAGCCTGTCTTTATTAAATGAATGATTAATGAAATGATTAATGGGTCCAACTGAAACGCTCTCTCAGGGTTACTCTGGCCTGTGTCAAAAGAAAAACAAACTACGTTTCCCCCAAAGTGCTTTGGTAGAACATATTTCCAATGCTTAGGTCTTGAGTCAAGCCGTGTACTGAGTATTTGGAGTGAAAAACGAAAGTACAGCATTCTCTGTTTTATGGTATTTTTGGAACCCCTACCAAACCCTGCCTGCTTGCCAGAAAGGAAGGACAATCTTGTAAAAGTAGTTCAAAGCGTTCGGTGAGCCTCTTAGAAGGCTCCATAGGGGAGAGGCAGGGCCCTTGTGTAATGCTGCCAATTCCCGGGGTGCCGGGTCTAGGAAGGAGCTCAGAAAGTTCTGTTGTTTCATTAATTTCCTTCCTCTCTATTCTTGTCTACAGTTTTTTCTTTTATCTATAAAAGAGCTAACGCAGACTTGAGCCAAAGGCTGGGAAATTTGAATTGTTTGGAGCTAAAAACCATAGGAGTGTTAGCCCAAAGTGGAAGACACTCTTTCCTCAAACCTTTTATCAGATTTAGAGAGTGGCTAATTCATTTTTGCCTTTAAAAAAATAAATTCTCTAAATTTGGTTAATCTGTGAAGATCTTATTTTGTCTTTTTCAATAAAATATTAAGATCTCCCTCTGAAGCGGATGTCAAAATTTCTTAAGAACAAAGTAGAACTCTTTAAATAAATATGAACAGCACTATGGTGATAGCAGAGGATGAAAGCATATTATTTTTTTGGAAAATATTGTTTTCTGAAGCATCGAAATTGAGAACTCAGAGAAAAGAAAGAAAACTCTCTTGGCCGTGCTTGGCTTTCTACCAGCAATCCTTCCTGGAGACCCACTTACTTACCCTTCTTTTCCTCTGCTTCTGGGTCCTGGTCAACTGCTTGTTATTCCTCTTTGGTTACTTTCCCACTGCACAATTTCTCTTTCCTTCCTGAAATCCAAATATATCTTGTGACTTCCATCTATCACCACATGCTTGCTCTCTTGATTCAAAATTATAAATCTCACTACTCAGACTACTATATGTGTGGTATTTTCCCCCTGAAATCCATATTATTCTGACCAATTTAGAAACAGGAAAAGAAGAAAAAAGAAAATGCAATAAAACAACCCAAACAAAACATAAGTTAAAGCTAATTGTAGAGAACAAATAATACATTTGTATGCCACTAATGTTTGTAATCATCTAGGACCAGATGCCTCATTTGGATAAAACATATACAGTCATGCATTGCTTAACAACAGGGACATGTTCTGAGAAATGCGTCATTAGGCAATTTCAGTGTTGTTTGAACGTCATAGAGTGTACTTACACAAACCTAATTGGGATAGCCTACTATAGGCTATACCCCTACCTAGGCTATATGGTGCTAACCTTTTGGGACCACTGTCGTATATGCAGTCCCTTGTTGACCGAAACGTCGTTACACGGTGCATGACTGTGCATGTGTATATATATATATAACATTTCTGTTTGTTTTTTTATGGAGAGGACGTCCTCAGATTCTACTTAGGGTTCATGATGCAAAAGAGATTAAAAAGCAAATGAGTAATTTGTTCATTCATTCATTTCTTATTTCATATATTCATTTTCAACAAGTATTTAGTGAATGCTCAGTGTGTGTTAGTCATTCTTTCACTTAGGGTTATAGCAGTGGGCATATCAGACAAAAATTCCTGTTCTCATGAAGCTTACATTTAGGTAGAGGAAGAAATAAACAAAATAAAGAAGCAAATTTTATAATATGCCAAGTGATGATAGATTTGATAGAGAATAGAAGAGGGGTAAAGAATGTTGAGGGATTGATTTTCAAATAGGATAGGCATGAAAAGCCTCTTTGAAAGATGGACTTTGAGTAAAATCTGTAAAGGGGAAGGGAGTGAGCCTTGAGGCTATCTAAGGCAGGAAGTTCCAGGCAAAAGGAACAAAAATGCAAATGCCTTGGGATAGGAGTATGCCTAGCAGGTTTAAGGAAGAGCAAGGAGGCCAGTGTGGCTGGAGTGTAGTAGGATGGAGGACGGGGCGAGCAGCAGTGGGTCAGAGGGGCGATAGGGGATCATATCCTATAGTGCCTTATTGCCATTGCAAACACCTTGGCTTCTACTTGGAGTGAGATAGGAAGCCTTTGGAAGGTTCTGAACAGTAGTGTGCCATAGTTTGACATATTTTGAAGGTAGAACCATCAGGATTTGCTGGTGGATTGGGAGTGAGAAGAGGAATCAAGGATGACTCCAATGTTTGGCCTGAGCAATTGGAAAGATGGAGTTGCCATTAAGTGCTTTGTGGAAGACTATGGTAGGAACAGGTTTCAGTGTGTAGTGAGAAATGGCGGGTGTGTGGGTGTTCAGAATAAGAGGAACTTAGTTTTGGACATGTTATATTTGAGATGCCTAATAGGTGTCCAGGTGGAGCTGCTAAAGAGAAGTTTAGATAAACAAGTACGGAGTTCAGGGGAGAGGTAAGGCTGGCAAGGTAAATTGGGACCCTCAGTATATAGGGAGAATGGGAGAGAGTACACAAGATTACCAAGAGCATGAATGTAGACAGAACAGAGAAGAGGCTAACAGCTGAAGCTCTGGGGAACCCCAATATTAAAAGATTGGGAGACAAGGGTGAACCAACAAAGGAGACTGAGAATAAGTGGCCATTGTGGGATGAGAAGAATCAGGAGAAGGTGTCACAAAACCAACATGATGAAAGCATTCAAGAAGAAAGAGTAGTCAATGGTTTTAGATGCTGTGGATAAGTCAAAGATGAATAACTGATTATTGGATTTAGCAACATGGAGGTCATTGATGGCCTTAACAAGAGCAGTTTTGGTGGAACAGTGGGAGAAGAAGCCTGATGGAAGTGGGTCTATAAAAGAATGGGCACAGGGACATTGGAGACAAGGAGAAAAGTGGAGCATTAGCTGGAACAGGGATGTGGGGTCAAGAGAGGGCTTTTAAGATGGGAGAAATAAGAATATGCATATATGCCAGTGAGAATGATCACGTGGAGATGGGAAATTGATGAGTCATGGGAAAGAGAGGAGGATTGCTGTGAATTTCTTGAGTTTGTGAGAGGGGCGATAGTGCACAAGTGAAGAGATTGACTTTTGCTAGAATCACAGATATTTCATCCAAATGAACATGAAGGAAGGTAGCAATATATTTGTGTTGATGTAGGCAGTGGGCAATATGAACTTGGGAGAAGTACTATTCTGACTGTTTCCATTTTCGCCAAAAATAGACAGCAAGGTCATCAGCTGCAAGTGAGGTCAGGGAAGGAGATTTGAGGAGAGATGAGAAGTTTGGAAATAGTATTTGGAAGAGTGGGAGAGAATAGGGGCGAGAAAATGTGATTACTGATAGTAGTGAAAGTCCATTAATGGCAGTGGTCATGACTTTGAACTGCAATCAGTGAGCACAGTTGTGAATTCTCAGCTATGCCCATGCCGTCCTGGGGGTAGGCAGAGAGATTGGTTCAATAATGAACATGTATTGAGTGTCTGCCTGGCCCTTGGCATAGTGTTAGGCACAGGGAATACGGGGATGAATAAAAGGTTTCCTGTCACCTTCCTTGTGAAGCTTTAGAACAGGTGGCACGACAGATCCATGAGCATCTAAGTATAACATGGTAAGTTCTAAGAGGGATCTAAGTGTTAGAAAGCATGAAAGCATATAAAACAGCTTCTCAGTCCTATTTAGTGGTTCAAAAAAGATTTTCTGGAGAGCAGGATGCCTGAAGTGAGTAGATTCATGAGTTACAGTAAAATCCGGTAAAGAAAAATTGGAAAGTGTTCCAGATGAAAGCAATTCTAGGGATTCATGTTCAGCAGGTGAAGAAAGGTGAGGAAAGTTCTCCATGCGGCACATCATGGAGGTGTGAACCAGCATTGTAGGGGGAGAAAATTCACACCAACACTATTAAAGTGAGAAGTAAGAAGGAAGTGGAAGGTCAACAAATGGAGCTCAGGTCATGGAACCTTGGACTTGAAGGGGAACCCTTAAGAAGACTCAACGTTTTAGGTGGATCCCCTGCACTGCCATGTGGAGGGTGGATTTAAAGTGGAGGTTGGAGTCAGGGACCTCACTTAGGAGGCTGTAACAGCCAATGTCATATATTGGACTTTATATCCAAAATTAGCATTATGGTCATAGGCATGGAGGAAACAGGAATAGATTTGAGATAAAATTGTCAGAGCTAAGTGATTTTTCTTTGAATGCTGATGCATCTCATTTTTACTCTATTCCTTAACTACAGAAAACTCCCCTAACCTAAGCCACACCTTTCAGAAATGTGTGTCATTGGTTATAAAGGAGGCAGGGTGAAATAATATGATTGTTGACTCTATTAGCATCACTGGAATACATACTGTTTTGATGGAAGATTAGTAATCTCTTCTTTGGATAAAAAACCTGTATATTTATTGTGCATATATTCATTAAATAAACATGTGTGATTTATTTAAAACTTAAGATAATTTAATAAACACAAAATTGAAAAAAGATATATTTTTTATTATCTTATGTCTTAGGTAAAGTACTATGCCCCAATTTTACTTAGTGAAGTTTGGATGGTCCGTGAAATGATTATACAATTATAAGTTTCAGGAGGAATAATACCCACACAGAGATAGAAATGTTGCTGTGGAGTGGAATAATGGACTGATGAGGAAAGAGTAACATGGAAGACTTTGGCAAATGTCTAGTTCTTCCACTAACTCTTGGGTGGGATACTTAACTTCTTTTTGGCTAGCATATGTAAACAAACGTCCTGCTATATCTCTTAGGACGGGTGTAGGGATTAGAATATTAATATGTAAAAACACTGTGATAATTTTATGATCAATGTATATGTGCATTTATTTGTAAAAGGGCTGGAGATGGTTTATTGAAATTAAGATACTCACTACATCCCACTCTCTCTTCTTTTTTTCTCTACTTGGACAGTGTAAAGAACATGACCTGGCCATGATTAACCAGTTGCTGGATGATCCGAAGTTGACAGCCAGAAAATACAGGGAGTGGAAGAACATGAACACCCTGCTGATCCAGGATATCTATCAGCAGCAGACACCTACGTCTGCCCCTGAAGGCAACCCCGAGGGACTTGAGAAACCACCTTCTCCTGCCTATGTTGAACATTCTATCTGAGAACAAGCCAGGATTCTCTCCTGTTATATCTTACCCCAAGCAACTCTTCAAGAAGTTGCAAGACCTTGTATTTTTCCTTATAAAGGAAAACTGAAACCCAGTTTCTCCTGAAGCATCAGCCCCCCCATCTAAAGATGCCGCTTAGGTGAGGACCAACTTCCATACCAACAGGACTCCCCGTTCCTGTTGTAGAGCTTCCATTGACTGGAGTGATTGAGTCCAATTGAACAGTTTTTGTCTTCCTACTGGGAGCTCTTGGTTATGCTAAGCTCTAGGTGGGATGGGAGAAATCTATCTTCTGTTCCTTACTCTCAAGAGAATTACAACATTCCATGGACAAAAGGTCACTTTTGACCAGGCATTACTATTCACAGAAATGTTCTGTTTTCCGGAAAGAAGAATGTACATATTCCACCTGATTGGGTAGCTGAGTTCTCCAAATCATTTTTTGGATGGAGGAACGATTTCTGTAGCAGGAACTGGAGCAGGACAATTGTGGTATTGTGGAACCAAAATCCCTTGCCCTTGGTCCAGAACGGTGGTGCCTTTTCCATGTGTTGAGAAATATTTTGTAGCAAGCGGTGTGTGGGAGAGCCCAAAGAGTAGGCGTGTTCTGTGTTCCACTCACTCAAAGGACAGCCTGATATTTTCACACTTTACCTAGGTTGGGGGAGGATCTGATTAATGTTTTCTTTCCATAGAATAGCTAAAGGAAACCATCTCATTACATTTGGAAACCTCTACTCCCTCCTAGCTTTTCTGGAGGAGATAGTCATGAGTCCAGCCAGGAATGTGTGCTGCCTTTGGTTTTGGGCGTGGTGCGTATGCACAGTATAAATTTATGTCTGTGTTTCCCAGGACCAAAATGATGGACAAGATGATTCTGGTGTCTGAATTGTTTTAATATCTTTACTCCAAAAAGAAAAAAACCAACAAAAACAACAAAAGAGTTAAAACATGATTGTTTTATTTTTGTATGTTTATGTGTCATTTTGTGTCCTATGTGAATAGCTATGTATAATATGTTTGTTATTTAAGTATATTTATAGAAGTTCAAATTACTAGTTTTAAAAGATGATGTACTATTATATGTTTTGCTCAGTATATATTTCAAAGTATATACTTTTTGCTTGAGAAAAATAGGAATAATATTGATTTGTTGGAGTTATGTTGCACTATAATGTATGAAGAATGCTCAGGAAATCTTGTGGGATAAATGTGGGGCATGCATTAATAATCTTGCATTTTCTGGCCTCTCTCTTTTCTCTCTTTCTCTCTTTCAACCCAGAGAGCTTAGATTTCTCTATTTGTCATAAGCCAGTCTCTTAACCAGAAAAGGACTTTCTTCTTAGGTTATCCTTTCTAGTAAATAAACTTTAAGCTTTAAGCCCTTTATGCTCACAAACCCAAACCAAATGAAGCACAACTAATGTAGACTTTTGACTAAAGACTAATAGAAAATTTGGGGTTTGTTGTTAAAAAGAACTCATTTTATTAGAGAAACAATATGAAAGCCTTCACTTGCTCATCACCATGAATATTTCTCAACGTAAGGATAACCACAACCCATCAAAAACCCATTTTGGCTTGACCTCTAGCAAATCATGAGCATAACACAGTTTACTTTGTAGCATCAAAGTGTGTGGCTTGACATTCAAATGGAAATAACCCCCTGAATTTTATCTGCAAACTAAATGGAAATAGTTGTTGAGTATTTTCCCAACCTTTATTAAAAAGTCTTAAAACTTTATAAACAAAAAACAACCTTAGCATTAAGAAAGGGAAAAACAGGAAGCAAGTTGTAGTACTAGAAGCTTCTGTAAGATAAGAGGCCGTGTCAGCCAGGTTGGCCCAGCAAACATTCCTATACCAAGTGGAATGTGCTGGGCCACCCCACAGACTATACAGAAGAGGGCACCTGACCCTCGGTGAGTCTACTGTTGACACTGCACCAAAGAGAAGTAACCATTCAGGTCCTCAGCTTGGACCCTGAAGCTTCTGGTTTGAGAGGCCAATGCTTTAATCTCTTTACTCTGGAAATTACCATTGATTCTTTCTGTAATTAGCATCTATTAGAAGGTTGATTGTTTAGGATTCACAATGTAAACAAAGTCAGTCGTTTTTCAAAGCCAAGTTAGTCTAGAAGTTTTCGCTTTGTTAGTTAAAGCAGTTACTTTGCAGAACCTCCCCAAATGAAAGTTAAACTGAATTGCACAATTTTTTGCCCTGCTCTTCTAGACCAAACTTGCCTGCTCATCAGTGTTTTCGCCTCTGGAAATGCTTTCACTCTGTATTATGAGTTTCCACCTTCAGCTGTAAGAGGTGGGGGGTGGGGAGGGGTGAGAGTGGGAGACACTTTCCATGACACTCAGTCTCTCTTGGCCTCAAGCCATATCTCCAAAGGCTATTGAGAAAACTGGATTACTTCCAGTTTATTCCTGGGGATTGGGCCAACTCTGAAATGGATTTGGGGTAGTTTCACGGCATCTAAGGGGAGACTCCTATGCCCATTGCTGTAGCCATGGGGTCTGAGGGCTGTGGAATAACACAGAACCATAGCTGCTCAGGAAGGAAGTGGAGAATCTCTGAGCATAACCAGGTCTAAACCTGCTGTGGATTAGAATCCCAATTGAACTCCTCTTTGGGGTTGCAGGGAGGCCTGCTTCTGTCTATTATTAGCCTGTAGACTGTGGTGCCCGACATGATACCCTCACCAGCTGGTACATGGCAGTACATGCTGAATCGTGTCCGGCACTTGAAGGGCATCTGTTGCTTTTAATAATTCTTGGTTCTGCCACAATCTCAGCTTAGCATTAAAGGCCTAGAAAGAATCTAAAGCATACTATTATGAAGACTCCAGGAAGCCTGAGAAAGAGATTGTGTTTGGAGTCAGATTTCAATGTGAAACTGATGCCTTATATTCACCTAGCATGTAGTTTGCAAATTGGTATGTTTCAGGCTTCTGCCTCCACCTCCCCAGTGATCTTTGAGGGATGATTGTGGATCATCATTCCTCCTTTTGAAGAGGGAAGAAACAAGCTCTGAGAAGCCAGGGGCCTGGGGAGAGCCCTAAGTGCTGCAGCCAGGACTTGAACTTGAGTCTTGCTCTTTCCTCTCCTTTCACCTTGCACAGTGGCTGTTGGGAGCCAGCAGTTTGACATGGAGTGTGCATGCCATTGCTCTGAAATGGGTACACGGCCATGGTGGCTTCTGTGAAGTCATCCACTGGAAACCTGAGCGAGCCTCTTTCCTTTGAGCACAGTCTCTTCCTCATGGCCTGAAAGGTTACTGTCTCTCCTGTGGTGACCTGCTGCTGGGCTGACTGTGAGTTGGGGTTTAACCTAATCACTCTGTGCTTTCTTTCCTTCCTTCCGTAAAGTATACTGCTTGTTAGGTGCTGTGAGATCTTTGGACCAAAGAGATATATTTAAAGACATGGAGTGCGTTAATTTTGTTTTTCTTTCAAAGCATGTCAGGAGATGTCAGAGACCCAGCTTCGTGAGTAGAGGTTAGGCTCTTAACTTACTCTTAATTTCTTCTCATGTAATTATGATAATTTCCTCAGATAGCCTTTAAATCGCAAACAATATCATAGAGATGAAACATAAAAAGAAAATATACTTTTAAGTCTTTTGAAGAGAAGTGACATTGAGAGGTAGTATTTTGATATAGCCACGCAGAAGATTTAGTGAGTAATTTAGGCACCGAGGGTGACCACCCGGAAGTCGCTATATATTGAAGAGCTGCCACATCTGAATGAAGTTTTAGGGTGCATTTGTTCTTCAGTCTAACAGAATATGATATTTGATTGGGATTTTCCAATTTATTTCCCTTCTAATTTTTTTGTGTGCTTATCTCAAGAGAAATTGAGTTCTAGAAATGCGAGGTGACTGCCCTGCCTGGGGTTTTGTAATATGTAATTAAAAAGGAAAGCCCCTGAAACTAGATCTTAACAACCCCTATGAAATGGCTTGGGGAGGGGGAATAATTCCACCTCTCACAGAAAGCCGCCCATTTCAGTAAACAAGATATTGAACAGCTATGTGGTTATGTTATGAGACAAGAAGCAATTTCCTCGCCTCCTCTGCACATCTTTACTCTTCCCCATACACCGCAGACCACAGAGAAAACATTAAAAATGGATTCTACATTAAAAAAAATAGTTCTTCCATTTCTCTTGCTGTGAGGAGACTTAACTTGCTCTGTATTGATTTTTTTTTTTTTTACCTTTAGTCCAATGAGGAAGCATGCCCTGTGGAGAAGTTTAGCATCCCATAATAAAACCCAGGATTTTAACTCACCATCACCACACATTTTAATGTCCTTGCATGATGGGGATGTGACTTTTAGCACTGCATGGTGTTTGGGGGCAAGACGTTAACGTGGAAGTGATACCTTCAATTTCATTGTGTTTTCATTATCTGTCACCTACCTTCTTTGACTAAACTGAAAGAAGGGGCATGGCTCATTTCTCTTGCTTTATGTTTTTGAGGTTGACTTGTAAGAAAAAAATAAAAACAAGAGAGACTATATCTAGTAAAATGACACGGAAAAAACTGGAAATATACTACTGGTGTTCATTTTCTGCCCTGCAATGTGCCTTCCTCAAAGAAAAAACTCCCTGGAAAGCATTTGATGGTTGGGCTTTTATTGCTACAAAGGTTATAGTGCCCTCTGGTGGCAGTCACAAAAATAATTGATTCTAGACTGGAGATGTATTTATTTTTAAATAAAGGATCTAATTATATAGGGAAACCTATTTTAACAAAAACTGACACAGTCTTCTCAAATGGCCCTCAGTTTACAGATTTATTAGTAAAAAGATATTTATATTTTTCAAAATGGTCGTGGGTCCACAACCTTCAACTTGTGCATTATATTCCCCTTTCCATGACTAGGTACCCAGAGTTTTTTTCGAGAATGTTTTAAATTAGCAGATTATAAAAGTTACGAACTGTGGCACGTAAGTTCCTTAAAACACATGAGATATTTCTGTGAAAAATAAACAAAGATAATACTGAAATAGAATAATAAATTACTTTTATTTTGGATCCACAGACCAGAGGAAGTTAGCCTGCATTTGAACTTGATTTATACCTCCTTGATGGTTGTCCACACAAAGTGTTTTCGTTTTTTTCCTCTCTCTCCCCCTTCTCACTTTACATGCTGAACTCCACTGTCTTTTTCTCCATCCAGCCACCATCAAATATGTCTAGATTCCCACATGGAAGCAGTAAAAAATTATTCTAGACCAAAGGGATTAACAAAAGGCATAGGTACAGTGTGTTCCTGATTTCTGGAACAACCTTCTGTTAGTTTCCTATTGCTTCTGTAACTAGTTACCACAAATTTAGCAGCTTAAAAAATATGTTTTCTTACAGTTCTGGAGGTTAGAAGCCTGGGGCTAAGATTTCCTTGGGTGGCATTCCTTCTGGAGGCTTCAGGGAAGAATATGTTTCCTCGTCCTCTCCAGGTCACCCCCTTTCTTTGCGTTTGGTTCCCTTCCTCCACGTTCCAAGTCAGCAACATCATATCTCTCTACACCTTTCTTCTCTAGTCACGCCTTCCTCAGACTGACTCTTTTAAGGACCCTTGTGATTACATGGAGCCCACCTGGAGAATCCAGGAAACTGTTTTAAGGGCAGCTGATTAGCAACCTGCATTCAGTGTGCAAATTTAATTCCCCTTTATAACATATACACAGGTTCCAGTGAGTAGGACGTGGTCATTGTTCTGCCTACTGCAAATGTCCATTTCAAATATCCTGCTTAGTCCCCCCAACCATCAATTTCTCCCAGAAATTCCAGGATTTCCAAGTTTTAACTACAAGCATGAAAGTCCTTTGTCGTACCATGTGACTTGAATTTGATTTCATCAAAATATGGATCCTCATAGGAAAGTAATTCCATCTTGATGAGGAGAAAAGCAAAAAAATTCCTAGCTTTTAAAATCACACACACACAGGTGTAATAGGTAGGGCATTTTAGCAATCAGATCATTTTCTAACAATAAAATATGCAACAAGTAACATATTTTAGGAAGTCAATTTTGAGAATCAAGTATCATAAAGCAAAGGATAATTTAGGTCTGAAAATCTTAGATTTAAGAGATGCTCTGTGCCACGTCAGACTGACCGAGGGGTTTGGCCAAGTCGCAGCTTCCTCTCCCACTAAAGAGTGAGGAGACTCTTGTGAGTGCGTGTTGATTTCAGATGTACGATAAGCATAGAATTTCCATAGGTGCTGGCCTTCGTAAATCACAATCTGAGCATTATATTTGTGTTTTCTCTTTAAAAAACCAAACAGACCTGTATTTGTAGGTAATTCCTTGATGCTGGTCTGTTAGTTTTTCCAGTCATGTATTTTAGGAAGTCATAAACACTCTACCGACACTGAAGTCTCCGCTGAGCATGTCTTGACAGTTCTGGCCAGAGCAAGAGGTGTAGGGAAGGGACAAGATTCTCAGGCAAACAGGGTGCCTGGACATTTAACCAGTCATTATCCTAGAGCCAAAGGTTATTGTGGATGCCATGGATGTCTGCCCAGATCCTTCAGCGGGCCAGAGCTTTCATTGTCCCATTGCTATGAGGTTTGGCAGCTAAGAGCAACCCCTTTTTCCAGAAAATTGTCCTCAGGTAAACCAGAGCCCCTCAGACCAGGAGGTTATGCTCCCCATTCCCAACCAGGGTGGCTGCAGCCAATGACTGACTGAGGCCAGATGGCAGCACTTAACAGTCATAAGCAAAGTAGTCAGAATTACTGTAATGGGAGCAATGTTGGCAAGACAGCCTGGGGCTGGTGCTGACCATATGGATCTTTGGAGATTGCTAATAGAAAATGGTTTCCTAGAGGCAAGATATATGGGAAGGCAACAATAGATATATTTTTTCAAGGGAAATTGAATGCAGGGTCTAACTTGTTGCTGATTCCCAAGAACCACCCCCAAATATTATGGCCACTCTTTTAGGGTAGGATAGGGGGGTATGTATAGGTCAAGTGATAAATGGCCCGTGTCCTCTGGTTTCTAAGTGTGTAATGGAGTGACCATACTTAGCAGCTGGAAGAACTCTCATGTCAACTCTTTGAGCAGTAAGAAAGGCCGGATAGAAGTCCCTGAAGCTGCCTCCTTCAGGAAAGATAGTAATTAAAAACCAATATAGTATCCAAGGGGAATGGAAGAGATTAGTGCCACCATTAGAGACTTTACGGTACAAGGGTAGTGGTCCCTACTCCTACCTATTCAGTTTACCAGTTTGGCTCATGAAATACCCAGATGGATCGCAGCAAATTATAGTGAATTCTTGCAAACTTAACCAAAATATAAGTTTAGGGTGGTCCAGAAGCAATTCATCATAAAATGCAAGTGGCACATCCAAGATTGGGCTTATGCAGCTCCAGAGGGCATAAGAAAATTGCCCTCTGTAAGGTGACTCAGAGGTGACTCAGACACCTATGCGGCTTACCGCCATTGCATAGTCATCTCTCCCTCAGTTCACACATTTGACCTCATGGAGGAGTTCTCATTGTCAGGCAGAGGAGGAAAATGCCTGAACTTAGTTCATTAATGGGTTGACTTGATATGTGAATTCAAGTCAAAAATGAACTGCTACTGCCCTTCAGACTCACTTATGGGTGACTCTGAAAGCCAGTGGTGAGTGGAAGACCTCCCAGGAGTCAGAGCTTCAGGCAATGCATCTGGTTATCCACTTTGTGTGGAGAGAGAAGTGGTCCAAAGAACATTGAGAACAAGGAGGTCTGAGGGAGAGACTTGAGAAAGTACCTGTGGGAATGGGCACAATACGTGAGGATCTGTTGCTTGTATTGCATGTTAATAGCCACCAGAGAGTATTCATGTCAGAAGAAGCACTAAGCAACCAGTTGACAGAATGGGTTAGCTAATTGATGTCCACCAGCCTCTGTCATTGACCATGCCAGGACTTGTGCCATGGGCTGATTAACAGAGAAACCATGGTGGCAGAGAAGGAGGCTAACAATGGGCCCAAAAACATGTGCTTCCTCACCAAGGCTGAAAGCTACTCCTGCTACTGAATGTCTTGCCCACTAGTAACAAAAACCAATGCTGAGTCCCAGGAAGGTACCACGATTTGAGGAGACCAAGCAGATACTTGTTAGCAAGTTGATTATGTTGGACCTCTTCCATATGGGAAAAGGCAATGTGTCACCCTGACTAGGGCTGACAAGGATCTACATATGGACTTGTCTTTCTATAGTGCCTCAGGCAACACTACCATTCAAGGGCTCATAGAACGTCTGATCTATGTATGGGATCCCACATAGCACCAATATTATGGGCTAAATGTTTATGTTCCTCCAAAATTCATATGTTGAAATCTTATCCCCAATGTCATGGTGTTTGGAGGTGGCACTTTTGGGAGGTAACTGAGTCTTGAGGGTGGATCCCTGATGAATGGGATTTTGCTCTTCTAAGAAGACACCAGAGAGCTAGCTCACCCTCTTTCCACTATGTGACAATACAAGGAGGAGATGGGAGTCTGCAACACAGAAGAGGGCTCTTACTCGACCTCAACCATGCTGGCACCCCAATCCTAGACTTTTAGTCTCTAGAACCTTGAGAAATAAGTTTTTGTACTCACAAGCCCCTCAGTTTATGGCATTTTGTTATAGCAGCCTGAGATACGACGATCACCTTAGACAAGCAGCCCACTGTATGTCCAAGGAGGTGAGGCAGTGAGCACATGACCACAGGATCCAGTGGTTCTATCACATTCTGTACATTCAGAAGCTGCTGGCCTGAAAGAGCTTTGGAAAGGTCTCTTGAAGGTGTAGTTGAGGCACCTACTGGAGGGAGACACCCTGTGAGGATAGAATGCCATGCTTCAGAATATAGCATACTTCTTAAAAACCAGTGGATATCATATGGTCCCCTGTCCACAACAGAGTAAATTATATAGGTCAGAGAATCAAGGGGCAAAAATAGGACTGGCCTAGCTCACCACCAGTCCAAGTGCCCCCTTGGAGAATTTGTGTTTTCCATCCCTACAACTTCAGGCTCTGTTTGTCTAGAGGTCCTCTTTCTACGAGGGGACGCTGTAAGAATCCCAATAAACCCACAACTGTGGCTGCTACCTAGGTACTTTGGGTTCCTCATGCTAGGAGCCCAGCAGGCACTGAAAGGATCTACCATATTGGCAGGGATTATTGACCATGATAATCATGAAGAAGTAGGATCGCTGCTACATAATGCAAGAGAGAAGAATATGTTTGGCACTCAAACAATCCAATGGGCTGTCTCTTGATACTCCTACGCCCAGTTAGAACTTGCCCAGTAAAAGGGCAAGTACAGTAATGAACCTGATAACTGTACGGCAACCAGGAGCTCAGGCAGCTCAGAGATGGGGGTCTAGGACATTAGATAGCAGAAATGTGAGACAGGGGAAATCTAGAATGTGTGGTGGAGGCGAGAGATAAGGCGTCATTGGCCTTAGGAGCAATTGCACAGTTCATCACCTGAGCTTGCCTCTTGGAAGTTTGCTTAGAAATTGTGACTGTGCCTATACATAGTAAACTTAGTATGAAAATGAAGAGGATCTCTTCATCTCGTGAATAGCACGAGAGGTGGACTCCATTGGATGCTGACAGTGCCCTGTTCAGATCCCTTATCCAGACAGAAGGACCCAAACCCCATTGAATGTTGGCTGCTAAAAGCTCACAACTGCCTCCTTCTCTAGAGATTGGCATCTGGCTGAATAGAAGCTGCCGCCCTAGAGAAGCTGTCTTCCTGCTCCCTTTCTCCATTCTTCCCCAGCAGCCAGTGACCAATACTGATTTACACAGGGTACAAAAGTCCATTTCTCTTGTCCTAAGACAGGACCAACTCTGTCGTGCAATGTGTACTTCTGGGCAGCCCTTGAGATCAGACCAAAGCTTGTTTCTATCCAGAACACTTTGCTAATTAGCTTTTTTCCTCTGCTTATCCATGCCCCTTCTCCTGAGGGCACTCCTCAATACATCACTTCAACAAAAATCTCCATCTTTAGCAATGCTTCTATGGAACCTGACCTAAGACAATTATCCACCTCTCTGCATGGGTCTTCCATGTAGGGAGCTCTTTTTGTTCTGTCTGCATAAGGGCATCCTAGAAAGCATGGCGTATTGGGGATGATACTGTATTCTCCTTGCTCAATAGTTTGTCAGCTCTGAGAATGAGCCCAGAATGCAAATACTCTTTTCTTCAAACTCCTAGCCCATCATGTTAATACAAGTATCATCCAATCTATGAGTGAATGTCAGAATCATTCATTAGCAGTCACACAACGCATCTTGATTTTATACATTATGCACGAAATGCTCCATGTCACACCTCCAAAACTTTGGTTGGAATTTAAGTGTTTACTCTTGTAATCACACACCATTACAAATTATTGATCAGAGTAGATTGTATGAGATTTTCTCTCCCACTATCTTTCTTCACCTAAACATCCAGGTTAAGCAAATATCTCTCCAAAAATGCACTGCTTTGAGGAGATGACTCATCCTAATACTGCCTGATCCTTAGGCCATTTTACCAAGGACAATGTGATGCTTTTTGTATTGGGTGTGATGCTTAAGAACCTTGTGAATTAAGGTTTATTTTTTGCCTATGGATGTCCAATTAATCCAGAACCATTTGTTGAAAATTCTATCTTTCCTCCATTGATTTGCTTTTGTACTTTTGTCAAAAATAAGTTTCTCATATTTGTGTGGATCTATTTCTGGGTCCTCATTCTGTTCATTTGATCTATGTGTCTATCCCTCTGCCAGTATCACACGGTCTTGATTACTATAGCTATATAAATAAGTATATAAATAAGTATATAAGAAATCGGACAGACTGCTCCCTCCCACTTTATTCTTCTTTTTCAAAATTGTATTAGCTATTCTAGTTCCTTGCCCTTTCATGTAAATTTTAGAATAGTCTTGTATGTATCTACAAAAAACTTGCTGGGATTATTTTTCCAGTTTTTATTGAAGTATAATTGACAAAAGTTGTATATATTAATGGTGCACAATGTGATATTTTGATGTCAGTATACATTGTGAAATGATTACCACAATCAAGCTAATTAACATATCCATCATCACACACAGTTATCATTTTTTTGTGGTGAGAACATTTAAGATCTACTCTCTTAGCAAATTTCAAGTATACAATACAGTATTATTAACTAGAGTCACCATGCTATACATTAGATCGCTAGAGCTTACTCATCTTATAATTAAAAGTTTGTACCCTTTGACTAACATCTCCTCATTTGTCCCGCCCCCAGCCTCTGGCACCTACCATTCTAATCTCTGCTTCTATGAGTTCAACTTTTTTAGATCCTAAATATGAGTGAAATCATGCAGTGTTTGTCTTTCTGTGCCTGCATTATTTCACTTAGCATAATGTCTTCCAGGTTCATCACAAATGACAGGATTTTCTTCTTTTTTAAGACTGAATAATATTCCATCAAATATATATAATCACATTTATATATTTTAATATATATTATATATTTAATATCTATATAATATATTTTATATATTATATATAAGTATATAATCATAATATATAATATAATATATATAATCACATTTTTTATCCATTCATTCATCAATAGAGACTTAGGTTGATTCCATATCTTGGCTATTCTGAATAACACTGCAACAAACATGGGAGTACAGATATCTCTTTGAGATACTGATTTCATTTCTTTCGGATATGTACTCAGAAGTGAGATTGCTATATCATATTCTATTTTTAATCTTTTGAGGAACATCCATACTGTTTTCCATAATGGCTGCACCAATTTACATTCCCACCAACAGTGTACAAATGTTCCCTTTTCTCCACATCCTCACCAACACTTGTTATCTTTTGTCTTTTTGATAATAGCCATTCTAACAGGTGCGAGGTGATATTTCATTGCAGTTTTAATTTACATTTCTCTGAGGATATTGAGCATTTTTTCATCTACCTATTGGCCATTTGTAGGTCTTCTTTTCAAAAATGTCTATTCAGTTAATTTGCCCATTTTTTTAATCAGGATATTTTTTTTCTTGCCACCGAGTTGAGTTCCTGATATATTTCAGATATTAACCCCTTATCAGATGAGTGGTTTGTAAATATTTTCTCCCATTCCGTACATTGTCTCTTCACTCTGTTGGTTGATTCCTTTGCTGTGCAGAAGCTTTTTATTTTAATACAATTCCATCTGTCTATTTTTGCTTTTGTTACTGGTGCTTTTGCGGTTATAGCCAAAAAAATCTTTGGTCAGACCAATCAATGTCAATAAGATTTTTCCCTATGTTTTATCCTAGTTGTTTTACAGTTTCAGGTCTTATGTGAAGTCTTTAATCTATTTTAAGTTGATTTTTGTGTATGGGATTAAAGATCATTCTTCTGCACATAGATTTCCCAATACCATTAGTTGAGAAGACAGTCCTTTCCTTGTTGTGTGTTCATGGCACCTGCCTCAAAAATCAATTGACTGTAAATGCATGGATTTATTTCTGGGCTCTTTACTTTGTTCCGTTGGTCTATATGTCTATTCCTATGCCAGTACCTTGCTGGTTTGATTACTATAGCTTTGTAATAGATTTTGAAATCAGGTTGTGTGATGCCTTCAGCTTTGTCTTTTGTGCTCAAGATTGTTTGGCTAGTCAAGATCTTTTGTGGTTCTGTAGGAATTTTAGGATTGTTTTTTCTATTCATGTGAAAAATGTCATTGGAATCTTGAAAGAGAGAGCAATGAATCTGTACACCACTTTAGGTAGTCTGAAAATTTTAGCAAAGTAATTCTTCCAATCCATGAACATGAAATATCTTCTATTTGTTTGTATCTTCTTCAATTTCATCAATGGTTTATAGTTTTCAGCATACATATCTTTCACCTCCTTGGTTAAATTTATTCCTAAGTATTTTATTGTTTTTGATGCTATTGTAAATGGGACTGTTTCCTTAATTTCTTTTTCAGATAGTTTGTAGTTAGTGTATAGAAACACAACAATTTTTTGATGTTGATTTTTATCCTGCAACTTTACTGAATTCATTTAGTAGTTCTAACAGTTTTTGGTGGTATCTTTAGTATTTTTTTGTGTATAAAATCATGTGATATGCAAACAGAGACAATTTTACTTCTTTCTTTCCAATTTGGATGCTTTTTCTTTCTTTTTCTTGCCTAATTGTTATGGCTAGGACTTCCAGTACTATATTGAATAGAGGTGACCTGACTGGGTATCCTTGTCTGTTCCTGATCTTAGAGGAAAATCTTCCAGCTTTTCACATTGAGCATGCTGTTAGCTGTGGGTTTGCCATATGTTGCCTTTATTATCTTGAGGTGCATTCCTTCTATATCTAATTTGTCGAGAGTTTTTAATCATAAAAAGATTTTGTATTTTGTCAAATGCTCTCTCTGGATCTGTTGAGATGATCATATGATTTTTATCTTTCATTCTGTTCAGGTGGTGCATCAGAATTTTTGTTTTGTGCATGTCGAACCAACCTTGCGTGCCAGGAATGAATCACACTTGATTATTGCGTATGACCTTTTTAATGTGCTGTTGAATTTGTGTTGCTAGTACTATGTTGAAGATATTTGCATTTACATTAATCAGGGATATTGGCCTATAATTTTCTTTTCTTGTAGTGTCTTTTTGTCTAGCTTTGGTATCAGGGTAATGCTGGCCTTGTAAAATAAGTTTGGACATTTTCCCTCCTCTTCTTTGTTTTGGAAGAGTTTGAGAAGGATTGACATTAATTCTCCTTTAAATGTTTGGTAGAATTCACCAGTAAAGACATCAGGTTGTGTGCTTTTCTTTGTTGGGAGGTTTTTGACTGCTAATTCAATCTCCTTACTAGAGACTGGTCTGTTCAGATTTTCTCTTTCTTCCTGATTCAGTCTTAGTAGGTTGTATGTTTCTAGGAATTTATCTATTTCTTCTAGATTATTCAGTTTGTTGGAATATAATTGTTCCTAATACTCTCTTATGATCCTTTATGTTTCTATGATATCAGTTGTAATGCCTCCTCTTTCATTTATAGTTTTATTTATTTGAGTCTTCCCTCTTTTTTTCTTAGTTGGTCTAGCTAAAGGTTTGCTAATTTTATCTTTTCAAAAAACCAATTCTTAGTTTCATTGATCTTTTCTATTGTTTTTATAGTTTCTATTTCTTTTGTTTCTTCTTTGATCTTTGTTATGTCCTCCCTTCTTCTAATGTTGGGATTAGTTTGTTCTTTTTCTAGTTCCTTGAGATATAAGGTTAGGTTGTTTATTTGAGATCTTTTTTCTTTTTTGGGGGGGGGCAGTGAGGAAGATCAGCCCTGAGCTAACATCCATGCCAATCCTCCCCTTTTTTCTTGAGGAAGACTGGCCCTGGGCTAACCTCCATGCCCATCTTCCTCTACTTTATATGGGATGCCACCACAGCATGGCTTGACAAGCGGTGTGTAGGTGTGTGCCTGGGGTCTGAACCTACGAACTCCAGGCTGCCAAAGTGGAGTGCACGCACTTAACTATTGAGCCTCTGGGCCAGCCCCAAGACCTTTTTTCTTAATATAGGCATTTATCACTATAAATTTCCCTCTTAGAACTACTTTTGTTGTATCCCATAAGTTTTGGTATGTTGTATTTACATTTTCATTTGTTACAAGATATTTTTTGATTTCACTTAACGATTTTGTCTTTGACCCATTGGTTATTCAAGAGTACGTTGTTTAATTTCCATATATTTATGAATTTTCCAATTTTTCTCTTGGTTTCCTTAAAGAACTCCATATTGATTTTTAGTTTCATGCCATTGTGGTTGGAAAAGATGCTTGACATGATTTCAGTCTTCTTAAATTTTTAAGACTTGTTCTGTGGCCTAACATATGATCTACCCTGGAGAATGTTTTGTGTGAGCTTGAAAAGCATGTGTATTCTGCTGCTGTTGGATGGAAAGTTCTGTATATGTCTTTTAGGTACATTTGGTTTATCTTATTGTTTAGGTTCACTGTTTCCTTATTGATTTTCTGCCTGAATGATCTGTGCATTGTTGAAATTGGGATATTGAAGTCACATACTATTATTGTATTGCTGTCAATTTTTCCCTTCAGTTTTGTTCATATATATACTTACATACTTGCTTTATATACTTACATGCTCCAATTTTGGGTACATATATATTTATAATTTTTATATCCTCTTGATAGATTGGCCCTTTTATTATTATATAATGACAGTTTTGACTTAAAGTCTATTTTGTCTGATATAAGTATAGCCACTCATGCTCTTTTTTGGTTGCCATTTGCATAGAATATCTTTTTCCATCCCTTCACTTTCAATCTATGTGTGTCACTAAACTAAAGTGAGTCTCTTGTAAGTAGCATATAGTTGGACAGGTGGATCTTTTTTTCCTCCTGTTAGCTACTCTATGTCTTATGATTGGAAAATTTAATCCATTTACATTTATGGTAATTATTGTTAGGTAAAGGCTTACTATTGTCATTTTGTTAATTGTTTTCTGACTGTTTTGTAGTTCCTTTGTTCCTGTCTTGCTGTCTTCCTTTGTGATTGATGATTTTTTTGTAGTGGTATGCTTTGATTCCTTTCTCTTTATCTTTTGTGTATCTACTACAGGTTTTTTGTGTGGTTATCATGAGGCATTCATGAAATATCTTATAGTTATAACAGTCTATTTTAAGTTGATAACACCTTAACTTTGACTGCATACAAAAACTCTACATTTTAAATTCCATTCCTCCCACATCTTATCTTATTGAAGTCACAATTTATGTTTTTAATATATTTTGCATCCATTAACAAATTATTGTAGCTATAGTTATTGTTATTACTTTTGTATTTTAACTTTTATACTAGAGTTAAAAGTGATTTATGCTTCACCATTACACTATTAGAGTATTCTGAATATGATTATATTCTTACTTTTACAGTGAGTTTTATACTTTCATATGTTTTCATGTTGTTAGCATCCTTTCAGTTCAATTTGAAGAACTCCTTTTAGCGTTTCTTGTAAGGCAGGTCTAGTGGTAATGGACTCTCACAGCTTTTGTTTGTCTGGGAAAGTCTTTATTTCTCCTGCATTTCGGAAGGACAGCCTTGAGAGGTATAGTATTTTTGGTTGGCAGTTTTTTTCTTTCCGCATTTTAAATAAATCTTCTCACTCTCTCCTGGTCTTTAACGTTTCTTCTGAGAAATCCTCTGATAGTCTTATGGGGGTTCCATTTTACATGACAAGTTACTCTTCTCTTGATGCTTTCAAAATTCTCTTTGTGTTTGCCTTATGAGAATTTGATTATAATGTGTCTTGCTGAAGATCTCTTTATATTTAATCTGTTTGGAGTTTTTTGGGTTTTGTGGATCTGGATGTTAATTCCCCTCTCCAGGTTTGGGAAGTTTTCTTTCACTATTTTTTTAAATAAGTTTTCTGCCCTTTCTCTTTCTCACTCCTTCTGTTATTCCTCAAATGCGTATATTGGTTTGCTTGTGGTGTTTCATAAGCCTCGTAGGTTTTCTTCACTCTTTTTCATTCTTTTGCATTTTTGTTCCTCTGACTGGGTAATTTTAAACGACTTGTCTTCAAGCTCACTGATTCTTTGTTCTGATTGATTGCACCTCTTTTTGAAGCTTTCTACGGAATCTTATGGTTCAGTCATTATGTTCTTCAGTTCCAGAATTTCTGTTTTTTTTTTTTTTTTTTTTATGGTTTCTATCTCTTTGCTGAACTTCTAGTTTTGTTCATGTATTGTTATCTTGATTTCCTTTTATTGTCTGCCTGTGTCCCTTTGTAGCTCATGGAGCTTCTTTAAGATGATTATTTTGAATTCTTTGTCAAGCAGCTCATGGATCTCCTTTTCTTTAGGGTTAGTTACTGGTGTTTTATTTTGTTCCTTTGGTGATGTCATGTTTTCATGATTGTTTATGATCATTTTAGCTTTGCATTAGTGTTTGTGCATTTGAAGAACTAGGCACCTCTTTACAGACTGACTTCAGCAGGGAGAGCCCTTCACTATTCACCTTGTTCAGAAATTCTGGGCTTGGAGCCTGGGGTTGTAGGGCCCAGCCTGGTGCCAATGCTCACCAGGATGGGCCTGATGCTTGGGCCTGCAGTCAGGTCAAGTGCTCACTTTGCTCTCCTTCCCCCATGTGTAGGATAGCTCTCTCGACTCTGCACTGCCCTGGCTTGGGGGAAAGATGACACAAGTAGTGTAAAACTGTACTTTCTACCCTCTTCAAAGCATCTTATCTTATTTCTGTGCTCCACTCAAGTGCCGTAATCTCTCACCTGGATTCCTTATCTCTCATGAAGGTATTATTGAGTGAGTATAGTTTCTTTGAGGGGATGACTGCTGGAAACCCCTATACCACTATCTTGCTTATGTCACTCCCTTGCTGGGATTTTGATAGGAACTTTTTTAACCTGTATAATAATTTGAGGAGAATTGATATCTTTCCTATGTTAAGACTTCTAACTTATGAACAAGGTATGTCTTTCCAGTTATTGAGATTTCTTTTATCAATGTTTTGTAGTTTTTAGCATATAATTTTTATACATTTTTGTTAGATTAACACCTAAGTATTTCATTTTTTGAGTGATTGTAGAAGGTATTCTGTTTTTAATTTTAGTTTCCATGTGTCCATTGTAAGTGTATAGAAATACAACTGATGCTTTTGTGTGTATGTTTACCTTAAATCCTGTGATTTTTGCTGAACTCCCTTATTAGTTTTAGGAGTTTTTTTTCCTTTAAAGATTCCTTGGGATTTTCTACACAGACAATCATGTCATCTGCAAACAGGGGAAAATTTATTTTTTTTCCTTTCTGATTTTTATGACTTTATTTCCTTTGCTTGTCTTATTGAACTGCTAAATAAGAGTGGTGAGAGTGGAAATCTTTGCCTTTTTCCCAATCTTAGGGGGAAGCATGCAGCCTTTCACCATTAGGTAAAATGGTTGCTGTAGGTTTTTGGTAGATATTCTTTATCACGTGAGGGTGTTTCATTTATTCTTATTTTTCTGAAAGTTTTTATCATGAATAGGCATTGGATTTTGTCAAGTGAATTTTCTGTATCAATTGATATAATCATGTGATTTTTCTTCTTTAGCTTGTTATATGGTGGATTTTTTGATTGATTTTGAATACTGAATCAGCCTTGCATCCCTGAAATAAACTCCACTTGATCATGGTGCATACTTCTTTTTATGTATTGCTGATCTTTATTTGCTAATATTTTATTAAGCATTTTCAGATCTATATTTATGAGAGATATTGGTCTATTTTTTTTCTGTCTTTATCTGATTTTGGTATCAGTGTAATAGCAGCTTCAGAAAGCAAATTGGGAAGTGTTCTTTTCTCTTCTGTTTTCTGGAAGAGATTGTGTTAATTCTTTTTTTATATTTTCCTAGAATTCTCCAATGAAACTACCTGGTCTTGGAGATATCTTTTTTGGGAGTTTTTGAATAACAAATTCTATTTCCTCAATACTTACAGAGTATACACATTATCTATTTCATATTGGGTGAGTTGTGGTAGTTGGTGATTTTTTAGGAATTGGTTCATTTCATCTAAGTTACCAAATTTATTTTTGTTGAGTTGTTCATAATATCTCCATATTATCCTTTTGATGTCTGCAGGGTCTGTACTGAAAACTCCTGTTTCATTCCTGATATTGGTAATTTATGTCTTTTCTTCTTTTTTCTCTGTCAGCCTTGCTAGAGGTTTGTGAATTTTATCGATCTTTTCAAAGATACTTCTTTATTTTATTAACTTTGTCTATTGTTTTTCTGTTTTCAATTTTTAGTTGCATTTTGTGGGAAGAATAGGAAAAAGTACATCTAGTCCATCTGCCTGGAAGTGGAAACAGCTGATGTTTCCTGGAAGTGGAAACTAGTGCTTACTAGGAGGTCATCAGGCCCTCCCAGACTCAAGTGCAATTCATTTACCTCTTCAAAAGAAGCTACTAGTGGTTTATTTAAACTGCCCTTCCTAGTGATTCATGCAAATGAAGGCAGTTTATACTCTTAGACATTGCTCTGTGTTCTTGTATTTACCTCCTATCCTGGAGAAGAATAAATTTATTGTCAAACGTATATCACAGACAGTAATTATAATAAATGCAGATGAAGAATAGAGGACTGTGTGCTGGAGTGGTCAAGGAGGGCTTCATGGAGGAGGTGAGGCTTGAGCTGGATTTTAAGGCATTGATATAGATGGAGTAAGAGCGAGAGAGGGACAAGGTATGCTATTCTGAGATACAAAGGGACAGCGTGAAGTCAGAAAAATACAAGATGTATCAATGAAACATCAGAAGTTTGGCTTCCTGTAAAAAAGTAAACAAAATAATATTAACTCCTTTTATTGAACATGTATTATACCTGTGCATTTACGTGCATATGTGTATATCTATATATATATTGCCGAGTGTTTTGCTATGTTACAGATGAGACTGTTAGTCTGGCTGGAGGTCCCGTACTCCGGGCAAAGGATGTTCAGGGAATTCAAAACTATACTCTGATTGGTACAGAACCCAGGAGACTTTTGAAAAAGAACTTGTCCACAATTGGGGTTGAGGTAAGGTCACACGTGGTTGATGGACTGGGAGACCTCAGCTGAGGCAGGACTAGAGAGTGAGAGGAGTTATGGGGCCTGCAAGGGACTGTTCGACTAGAAGTCTATCAGAGAGGGCCAGAGGTTGAAGGAGACAGATTCCAGGCTCAGAGTGAGTAAGGGTTGAGCTATTTGTGTCTTCTCTGCAATTCAAGGGCCAAAGCACCATGGGAAAGAGAAATCCCATGGTGCTACAGGTGCGATAGGTCTATGTGAGAACTTCTTGTGTAAAACTTGGTCATGAGAGGCACGAGCAAAGAAGCAACAGAAGCTTGTAGACTGGGAAAGCTTCGTAGTGCTGTAGCCCTGGCACATGGAACTTCAGACAACAGGGTGGAATTCCAGGCAGCCTGTTACCTGAAGTTCCCTATGCCAGGGCTGCCTGGAATTCCACCATCCCCAAACCCATCAAAGCCTCTAAGAGGGAATATTTAGAGATGGAATTAATGGAGAGGACTGGACTTTCAAACATGATAGACCAGGGGGATATAGCACTGAGACTTAGGGAGTAGGGCTGGCCATTAGAATATTTGTACTTACCAGCTGGTAAAGACTGGGACAACCTGGTGACTTATGACATTAATATATATTGCCCATGTATTGTGTATATGGCAGTGTGCTTTACACACAGTGTTTCTGTTATGTGAGGTAGGTTTTTACCCTTTGGTAAAAGAAGAAACTAAACTAAAGCTCATTGTGGCAAATGTTTTGCCCAAAATTGTGCATGTTGTAAGAGCTAGATCAGTTAGCTGGATTAGATTTGATTCCAGTTTGGCTTTAGCTCCATTGCTGAAGCTCTGACCAAAAGGGCTATACAAGGTCTCGAACCCATGAGCTGGGACCACACACAGGTCATTTGTTCATTCTTGCTTCTACAGTGTCTAGTATTGGCCTATAATTGGAAGGTAGCAAATAATGATTGATTTGACCACATCAAAACAGCAGCTGAGTGGTTAGGGTGTGGCAAAGGGGAAGTAATTTGCAGGAAGTTTCAGAAAGGGTGCCCCCTCCCAGAAGGTAATCAATACGGTGGTGAGTGCAGAGGTGGCACCCCCTATGGGTTGAGCTATTAAATCTATGTTCAATAGTCTCTCTCAGCTTTCTAGGGCTGCATGTGATTCTTAGGAGGTCCATCTGTGAACAGTTGCGTATAAATAAATGGCTGAACTTGATAGTATTTTTAAGGTTGGTGATGAAATAAATCATAGGTCTGGGAAGAGTGTGAGCTTGAAAGTTGGAGTTCTAAAAATCTTACTTCCTCTGGGGAGGATAAAAGCTGTGGTTCTTTTGTTGTGATAATGACAGACTGTCAGTGTCTGTCTGCCGGAGTCCTGCTCACTGAATAAATGCTGGTAATTGCTAATTGCTTTGAGAAGAAAACTGACTCATAGCCCGAGAATGACTTGCATATCAATGTTTCAGGCCCTCTGTGCTGGTTTTCTTTTGAGAGCTGGGAATGTATTACTGGAGTCTGCACACGTGCTTCCTCATCTTCCTGTGGGGTAGGCAGATTCAAGTGTGACTTCTCCCAAGAGATATCATCACCGGGAAATTTAAAATGTAGGCAGTGGGATCATGCTTCTTGTTTCTGGCCATGTTGGTCTGCAGATCATGACCTTCGTTTCATATACAGTGGAGAAGATGGAAAGCATTTGATTAAACTTCTAGGAAGCTAGGTGTTAGCAGCTGATATAAGTGGCCACCCATGTTACCAGCGCATTGGGTTTTGTCGCCCAGGATAGAAATCAAGAGAGATAACAAATGAGAGTAGGAAAGTAAAAGTTTATTAGCTTGTGCACAGGAGAGGCACAAGGGAGTGGGCAGAAAGGAAAGGGGCAGGTGACTGGCTCGTTAGGGAGCCGGAGTGTGAAGCTTTTTATTAGGCAAAGGCTGGAGAGGAGTGCCTCATCATGGCATGTAGAGGCGGGATTTCTCTTGCTCTTACGCTGTTGTTTGACAAGCCACCACATGCCTTGCATGTATAATTAGCATGCTAGCTCTCCACGCCTGGGTGTGATTTTTACTATGGTAATGGGGCTAGGGTCACCTTCAGTGGACTCCTCGTGCTAGGGCACATGCGTAAGCCCGGGACAGTCCCCAGGATGCGGAATGTGGATCTTGGTGGTCTCTATCTGATTCTCCTAGCTTGCCAATTGGTTAGCGGCCTCATCTTGTTAGGCCAGGGGCGGTGCAGATGGCACTGTCTCATTAGGCTGGTTCCTGTCTCACCCACACATGCCAGGGTCCTTAAGTGTCTTTCACTCTGAAAATGTGTTAGTGACTACAGATTTACGGCTGTTAGACCCAGCTGCAGCCATAGTGACTCCCTTCCTTTCCTTAAGGACTATTCTAGACTGAAAAAGGGGTCCCCAGTGCCCCCCACATTAGCAGCTCTTTCTGAGATGCCAGTGACCAGATCAGAGTGAGTGAACCTGGTCAGAGTGAATGCAGACAGGGGACCACTCAAAGGGCCACCGCGTTGATTGCTCTGTCCTTTTGCATTGCAGCTGTTCAACTCTCTGTGTACTTTCTGGTTTGAAGTTTGCTCCAGGTTGAAAGAAAACTTAAAGGCAAGAGATTGTAAGGGGAGAACTCAATGAGTTTGAGATGTAAAGGGGAAGCATTTTTAAGTTCCCAAAGGGAGAAAGATAACCCTGCTCCTGATCTCTCCAACGTCTGGTACACATCTGATTCTCTTCCCATCTTTTCTGCTGGATTCTCATACCTGCCACAGAAGTTAGGAATCATCGATTCCAGCACGTCCACCTTGGCTGTCTCCCCTCCCTCCAAACACACAGGCAGAGCTCCTCATCCCTTCTGTGGGTTCAAACGGGTAAGGCATGCATACGAGAATCACCTGGGGAACTTTTAAAAAGTCTTGATGACCAGGCACCACCTCCAGACACATAAATGATATAATTCATGTGAAGCAGGGCCCAGGCATTGTATTTTTTATTTTAAAACAATGAGATGATTTAAATGAATAACTGGGATGAGAATCACTTCTATATGAAGGCATTCTAAAATATTAACATTATCAACCACATAACAGTCCTTTTTTTTTTTTTTTTTTACTGAGAGCTTTCTGTACATTGTCTAATTTAATCCTCATGTCAGTTATTAGTGATTTTGCAACGGCAGAAACAGGCTCAGAGAGGTTAAGAATATGCTAATGATAGAGGAGGTAAGGGATTAACATCAGTGTGTCTCTAAAGCTCAGAATTTTAATTACTACACTATTACAGATGCTGCTCTAATTTTCTTTGTTTTACACTGGGCTCTGAGCTCCTTGAAGGAGAAAATGAAGTCTTTTTATCTCTCTCTCTTTCTAGTGCTTAGCATTATGCCTGATGCTACTTGGAAAGGGATGAATTCTAAAGGCTGTTCGTGAATTCCAGAGCCTTCAGCAGAGAGATGGGTCTTGGCACTGATCTCTGGGTCTTCAGAGTGTTAAAAAACAACATTCAACTGAGTGAATTTTAAAGATCGTATTGGCTTTAGTAAGTGATTCGTGAATCGGGCAGCATCCAATCTAGCAGATAGAAAGGGGCTCTGAAGAGCTATATAAGACGAGAGGTTTTTCAGGCAGAAGAGAGCAGAAACAAGGAAATTGTGCTAGGCAAAAAAGTGAGTTGGTTACTGTAAGGTTACTTTTCTTACAGGGGATGGCAGGGGTTTGTCTGGCAGATTGTCTAATAATGCTGATGTGGCAAATGCTGACGGGTTTAAGGCTCCGTTTCTAGGAAAGCTGAAACTGTAATTAAGTTAAATCTCAGTTTGGTGATGTGGAGCTTAGCATAAGTGACTCATTTTAGGCCTGTTGCCTTGTTCTTAACAAGAATCATTCCTTCTCTCGTGCCTGGCTCCTGTGAATCCCTCTGCCTCCAATGTCCTTCATTATCCTATCCTCTGATCTGCATTCCATATTTCCTTCCTTTATCTTATCTACTGAATCTTACTCACTTATCCAGGCTAACTTTAGTAGAAATGGCTTTTCTTTCTCTGAACTCTCACAGCTCATAAAACATGTATTATATTATTTGACTTATGACCGAATCTGTTCCATTCTCTGGTTTTATGTGTAAAGACCATATACTTCCACTCGGATCTGTAAGATAATTGGAGTAAGGTTTTAAACAAACCAGAATCTTCTACTTTAAGTTTCCAGTAACCCAATACTCCCGGTATAGAGAACTTGCTAATTAATTTCTGTTTAACTTCTTCTGTCCAAATTATAGAAAAAATATTTCTAACAATAGAAAATAAATTATTAGCATAAAGAATTGAGTATATAAAGGCTTATCTCTTTATTTACAGGTAAAATAATTTGTCAATTATTTTATTATTTATTCTGTGGCAAGCCACAGAAAACACGCATATTCAGAGATAACAGATATGTTTTAAATAGTAAATATACTCCTCTCTTATCTCTTCTTTTTATCTTCGTAAGTAGCTGTAATTTTCTCTTTACCATAAGCCCAACTCTAGCTTTATTTTTCCAATCATGGACTTTTATTTATATTTTATGTTACCTACATGCTTGGGGAATAATTTTTGAATGAAATAGTATCATGTGGAACTTAAGAGCATAGTTTTGAAATAACTTACTATCTGGGTTACTATGGAGAACATAATCTCTCTGTCTTGATTTCCTCATCTGTAAAGTGAGATACTAGTAGTGCTACCTGATAAAGTTGTTGTGAAGATTAAGTGAGATAATAATCATAAAGCACTTAGTGGAACGTCTATAAATAGTTTGCACTTGACACGTTTGCAATATCCTTATTAACTTTGTTATTATCATTAAAAGGGTTATAATGTAAGTGTCCTTCAAAGGCACTTTATATTCTTGACTAGTGATAGAGACTTTTCTTGGCAGGAAGGTGTGGACAGCTACCTACTAGTCAGCTTGCCTCACTCTTTCGCCTTTCCGTTGCAAATAAACAGGTCAGAATCCCTTCAAAGCCTAGCTCCATACACGTCATATGGGTAGATTTTGGGAAGCAGCTACTGGTTTTCATTGTACTCCCCACGCATTTGAATTTTAGGAGCTGTAAATTCTTGTTGTACCTGTATTTCAGAATGTGGCTTGGCCACTGTCTACGAGGATGCTGGGCCAGGGGGGGAAGAGGGATCAGGAAGGGAGTTAAGGGGCTAAAGGTTTAGGTGAGACGTGAGGTCCCCTAGCCACTCTAGAGAGGGAGTATAAGTGGGGCATGAGAGATCTGGATGAGCTCAGCCTGCAGAGTCACTTGGCTGTATCTAACATCTCTTTCTACATTATGTCCAACTTGGGCATAGTATTTTCTATATTAAATATTTAGCCTCAGAATGGAGCTCTGGTGCAGTCAGGAATGGGAGGGGTGGGAGAGTGGTGACAGAGAGATGGAGAAGCCGCAGCCTAGAAAAACAGCACTAGTGACAGGTTGTGACACAAGTAAGATTGTGCATGTGATCCCTTTGATATCCTTCTCACTCTTTTATGATAGCCAGGACCCAGTAAATTTATTCAGCCATTTCCATGTGACCAACCATTTCTCTCTGGGATAGGATGTCTCAGGCATTCTGGTTGGGCAGAGCTGAATTATGTCTTTATAGGTCCTAAACACTCAAAAGATAATGGTTCCCCACCCTCCATATGCAAATCAAAATAGTGAAAATATTCAACATTACAAAAAGTTCAGCGAAGTTTTGAGTTTTTCTGTGATGACTACGTTAGTGCTTCTTTGGAAATATTAAATATCAAAATCTTTCAATTTTCTCTCTATCTTGGTATTTTTAGTATGTCTGCTTTGATTTTCCTCTAAGAAAGCACATGTCTAGTGTCATGGGAAATCTTGGGCACTGCTGCTGGTATCAGGCTGTGCTAGGAAAATTTTGAATGGAACCCACCCTACTGCCTTCATTCCTTGGGAGCCTCCCTGTCTCCCTGCCAAGGCTGAGAGGCTCTAGAGGCCTGGATATGAGGCCCAGGTAGCTCAGAGAGATTGGGCTCAGTGTCTGGTCCAAGCCTTTCATATGCTGGCCATGGAGCCTGTCACTAAGGAGAAGATAGAGTTTAAAAAAGAACTAAAGTTCCCCCTGGATCTGGACAGAGATTAAGTTTATCAATATGCCTTAGGATGGGTACACAGACTTAATAAGGGAAGATATCTGTTCTCATAGACTTCCAGTTATTCTGGTCTATTTTGCTTTTGCAAATGATATCTCCAATTAATTCTATGATACAGTGAACAAAGCTTTGTCAGGATGTGAACTATAGATTTGACCTACAGAAAGGGTCCAAGGCTCAGCTGACAACCAGACTGCCCCTTAAAGTCCCATGACCCCAGAGGAGATGGGTGGTTTGATAAGTGGGTTAACTACTCCTCCCATTTCCTCTTCTCAAAAGCATTTTTCTTTGACTCTTGTCCTAAAAACGCATGTGAATTTTTAAATAAGCTGCTTAGCCAACTAGTTTCTGGAAGGGAACTGTCTGTACTTTTGTAGGTCTGCCTGATGGCGCCTGCTATCCGGGTCAGAAAATGGAGCGGAAGGAGTCTGAGTCATGGTTGAATATCTTTTAACAAGTTGCTGTTTCGTGTGTGTTTTGCTGTACATGATGTGGCTTCCGGACGTATTATGTCTGCAGCACTTTCAGTGCTGAGTATGTTCCTGCCTTAGCCTGAGGATTAGAAGAAGGGAGAGGGTTGACGTGGGGGAGAGGATGGGTAATTTGGGCACAACTCCAGTACCAGAGCCATTGTATCTGCTCTCGTCATCTCAACATCCCAGAGAACTCCACGTCTTCCCTGCAGACGTAAACGGGTTCAGAGAGGGTAGTACTCTCCTGCCTCTCAAACCAAGGTTTGGATTGAATGTTAGTGCATTGGAAAGGAGCACATCGCTGGCTGTGTTTGCTCTAATACATGGAGAGGCCTCTCTCCCACCACCCCCAGGCATGAAACAACTCTGCTTTCAGCTTCCTGAAGGAATAACTCATTTCCCAGCTCCTGGGTATGAACGTAACCCTACTTTTAAGGTAGGTGTCTAGGAATTTAGGTAGATGGTGTTGGGCACGGATGCTGCTTCCTGGTGATCTGTGAAAAATACGGATCTAATCAATCATCTGATTTCCCTACTTAAAGTTCTCTGATGGCTCCCTTCTGGCCACTAAAGCATACATTCCTTAAATAACATTCAAGGCCCTTAAAATTTGGCTTCAGACAAAATTTGGCTTCCATCATTCGACTCTCAAACTCTATGCCCCAGTCATAGGCCATTCCCAACAGGCAACATTTTATATTAATCAAAATCCCTTTGGCCTTTTCTGTAGAAATTAACGAGCTGGTCTAAAATTTGTATGGAAACATAAAGGGCCAAAAAGAGCAAACTCAATCTTGAGGACAAAGAACAAAGTTGGATGCCTTATGCTATTAGATAATGAAGACTAATTGTAAAGTTATATTATCTAAAACAGTGTCACTAGACCAATGGAACAGATTGAATAGAAACAGATGCACACATATAAGGGCACCTGAATTGTAGCATAGGTATACTGCAATGCAGAGAGGAAAGAGTCTTCAATAAATAGTCAATTGAACGTCCATATGGAAACAGCAACGAATATTTCGCCTACTCCATATCATACACATAAATAATTTTCAGAGGGACTATAGACTGAGAAAGGTAAAAGTTTCTAGAATAAAACATAGGAGAATATCCTCTTCACTTTGTAGTAGGCAAAAATGTCTTAACAGGACATAAAAACCACTATCATTGATAAATTAGACTGCAGTTGTGTGTTGCTTAAGGATGGGGATACGTTCTGAGAAATGTGTCATTTGGCGATTTTGTCATTGTGCAAACATCATAGAGTGTACTTATACAACCTAGGTGGTATAGCCTATTACACACCTAAGCTATATGGTACTATTCTTATGGGACCACCATCGTATATGTGATCCATTGTTGACTGAAACGTCATTATGTGGTGCATGACCGTATATTAAAATCTAGAACTTTCATTGATCCAAATATGCCTGTAAAAAAGTAAAAAGTCAAGCCGTAGAGTGGGAAAAGATATTTTCAATAAATATATCCAACAAAGGACCTGTAGCCAAGAACTATAAGTCAACAGAAAATGACATACAACCCAGTGAAGAATAGGAAAAAAGCTTATACAGTCGTTTCACAAAAGAGAATTTCCAAATGCCAATAAGGATATAATGAGTTGCTAAAATCACTATCAGAGCAATGTAATTTAACTCACAATAAGATATCACTGTATACCACCAAGATGGCTAAAATTGTTAAAAACTGACACTATGAAATGTTGGCAAGGATGCATAGCACTGGAACTCTTTCACACACTGCTGGGGGGAGGGTAAATTTGTGAAGTCACTTTAGAAAACCATTTGGTATTTATTTACCAAGTAATTCCATCCCAGGTATGTAGTGAAGAGAAATGCACCAGAAGATATGTATACACTAGCATTGTTTATGATAGCCTGAGGCTGGAAACAACCCAACTGTCCATCAATAGCAGAATGGATGAATAAATTGTGGTATAGTCACACCAAGTATTAAGGCCCTTGGATGTCATGTGAAGAGATTGGACTTTAGTTGTTTGGTAATGGAACACTAATCACAGGTTTTGAGCAGAAGAAGAACAAAGCTGTGCTTCAGGAAGTTGCTTCTGGTAATGCTATGCAGAGAAGATATTTGCATGTATTGGGATTTGGATATAGGTTTTTCTTTTCAAAAGTTTCATGTTTATAACTCTTTTTAATATGTAATCTAGAGTTAGCCAATGTTATTTTGAAATAGTTTTTTCTTCCCGCAAAATGTTTTGGTATCGAGACTGCTTCCATATTCAAAAAATCATACCTAAGAAGTTAAAGTATGCTCTAAATTTCATGCTATTTAACTTCTTGTTTCTTGCAAAGAATTTCACTGCTTAAGATATCAAATTCATTTTTAAATAGTAGACTAGAAGTGAATGTAGCTACGTTTATTTTCAACTGTGGACTTTACTGCCAAGGTTTTTTTTTCTCTGTATGGTTTTGTTGGCAGTTCTAGCTAAAGGAGTTGTGAAGTCAGGTTTAGGGTCACTATGGTTCGTTTTTAGAAATAATTCGTGAAGAGAAAAAGCCCACTTCTTTCATTCATTTTGAAGTACTTATTTGGTACTTCAAAGTACTGAATGTAGTACTGATTCTTAGGCTCCTTACCTACGTTGTGACATTTACTGGAGAATATTTTTTTTAAATAAGTCAGCTATCATGTGTGAATGAAAAAGACAAAAGGAAAATCTGGATTTGTGTCACCATCAAGTTTTCTTTATTAGTCATATATATCATCGTACATTACATGCAATAAATTTACAATATAGCCCAAAATGTTTATATATTCTGACACAACAAGAGTAATACAATGCAAAAGTTTGTATTTTTACATACAACTATCTTAAACAGTCAAATAGGAATAATGTAAAAATAATTTAGTGATATGCTCACTGTTGGATGTATGAGTCAACATTTTGATCTGCACATGAAACCATTATGATTGGCAGGTCATTCTTTCAAAAGCTACAACCGATCATCCTGTCCTACCTGGAAATGTGCATAAAGTGTGAAATTATAGATTAGTCTTCACTGCAAGTAAAAATATTTATTTTTCAACAGTGAAAAGGACACTGTGATGGGACTAACACACTAATTAGAACCAAAAATCAAACAAAAAACTAAAGAAAATCCATCAGACCATCAAAGTGAAAAGGATGTTGTATATTTCTAGATGTTCCTCTTTGCGAGTTACCATAACCAATATTATATTCATTTCCCTCTATTTTCCTGCCAGGGGCACATAGGTGAAATATAGATATCAGGAAAATATATTTGATTTATTGTGATAAAGGCAGGTATGAGGGAAGGTCTTAAAAATAAACACAGGAAGCATGTTGTGCTCATTGTAAATCTATGGATTTCATAGAATGTTTCAAAAGATGTAGTTATGTTTTCATTTACTTGGATACAAAGTCTGTAAAACATGAACTATTCTGGACTTTCTTTTTATGCTACAGGTTGGTGTTTCTATATGCTCTTTGATACTTGACTACTGCATAGAATCTGAATCCATATGCAGAGCAGCAGATCTGTTTCTTTCCTTTCAACTCCAACACTTTCGAGAAAATGATCAATTCCGCTCTTCTTCAGACCCCTGAATGGGAGCCACTAGAATGAGATCAATGCTTAGAGAGTTGATTGCTTATGATAGGTTTGACTTCAAGCTATAGAAAAAGGAAGTAACAATTCTGCCATTTCTATTGCTAGGGAAAAAAGTAGTTTTCAGCAAGAATCTGTTTAAAAATATTTGAACTAAGTCAACTACAGAGAATCTTATTTAATGAAACATTCTTTATAATATTTTGATTTTTTCCCACAGAAACATTATGGGTATTTTTTAGACTAAGTGTTTTTAGTTATCTGAATTTCAAATGTAATTAAAAACATGGGGCATATCTTCTCCTTTCTAATGCAAATCGTCTTTGAAAAGCAAAAATGTGTCATTAATGTTACAAAAAATTTAATGACAAGCGACAGAGAACCTGAAGTTTAGGTTCACACTTTGGACAAAAACTTTTCTATTTGCTACACTTGATAGAGCAGATTTTTCAATGTCCTTTTTTTAAAGCTCTGTTTGGAAAATGGTTTCTTTTTGTTCATTTAACAGAACAAAGTGAAAACAAGATCACTAACTTTCCAGAATTATTATTTAAGTAGATGAAAACTTCAGAAAATGTATTGCCAAGGGAAGAATGAGTTAGTGGAAACTGGCATTTCTTCTTTAATTCCAGTTAAATTAATGGGAATTTATATACCAAAATAAATATATAAGTAAGCTTATATCAGTATATATATTTCCTTTACGTATTCCATTTATATTGATATATATATTTCCATATAGTGGGAATATATATGCTAATATTTCTAATTTAATTCTCATTAAATGGGAATTTATATTCTGATATTCATAGCAGAAATTCTTATGGTGGGAGTAACAAATTGTAAATTGTAGCATTGAATTTTACAGATTTAGGATTCATGACCATTCAAACTTTTTAGTGCAATTGATGATTTGGCTAGAGATGATAGCATAATTTAAAGTTCAAATTAAGATTTAAATAGAGAATGTATAGTTGAAAGCATTTTCTAATTTTCATTTTAGGTTTATTTCCAGAGTATAAATATACAAGAGTTTGCAAGTAGTTTACTGATTCTGGACTTTCAAATATGGAGCTAAGTTCTTGAGAAATTTTATTTTATTGATTGCTTTTTATTTTGATTACAGTTACCACATAATTTCCAAGGCTCCATTTTGCTATAGGGATGTGTGTGTTGATGATAGTTATTATTATTATTTTTTTTGTGAGGAAGTTCAGCCCTGAGCTAACATTTGCCAATCCTCCTCTTTTTGCTGAGAAAGACTGGCCCTGGGCTAACATCTGTGCCCATCTTCCTCCACTTTATATGGGACACCACCACAGCACTGCCTGACAAGCAGTGCATCCTGTGCACCTGGGAACCGAACCGGTGAACCCCGGGCCACCAGCAGCGGAGCGAGAACACTTAACCACTACTCCACCGGGCCGCCCCCTTGGTGATAGTTATTTTGAAGTATACTATATCATGCAAAGCACCTGATTGATAACAGAAACTTCAGCCTAACTAGCCATTTTAAGAATCACAGGGTCCTCCAGTCCTTGAGAGGCTGCAGAGTTATTTCGAGTACTTTGGGAAGTCACATGTCTATCAGGCCATGAACTCAATCAATATGTTTGAGAATATGTATAGAACTATTTTTCAAATGAATATAGATGTTCTTGTGAGAAATAAAATATACACCTTAAAGTGTTATTGACATTTTACGTTTTCCATTATGAATTTTCTCAAAAAGTGGATGCTCAAACTCAAATTATATTTGTATGTGAGAGTCTCCAATATTATATAATGTTGACACGAGCTTCTTAGACTTCAAAATATTATAAAATACAGGTGAGGTCACAACTATTCTCTTTAACATAATAGAGTCAAATTGACTGTGTTTATGGATCCAACCTAATATTAATTTCCTATGATTGACAAAGACGTCTGTGCACTATGCAAAAACAGAGTTAGAGGAAACACTGGTAGTTTTTAAATTTATGTCAGAAATAGCATGGTTGTTACCAGGCAGTTACCATTTACTGGATTCCCCTCTCATCTCCCTCAGCTCTGCATGAAGTATAAGGTAGCCGTTTTCCTCAGGGTATCTTTAATTGCTCAATTTCCAGCTCTCTCTAAGTGAAAAACCAGCCAGTTAGAGAACAACCAGCATGATTGCTTCAGGATCAATAAGAAAACTAACCAAATTGATCTCCCGATTTCCTCCTGGAAGCTTCAGCTTTGTTATGAGAAAATGATACTTTAAAAGAGATACTCATATTTTTGTGTGCATATCCACGCATATGGGCCAAGCTACCTCCTGGCGCAAGTAACTTCAATGGGCTGTCCCAGTTTTTAGATTTCAGTGGAATTTTATTGTAGTGAACATTACTTAAAATAAATGGATCGGAATCATTATTAGGAACTGTATTCTACAATTTGGTTTATGAATTTGGTTATGATAAGATTTAGTTCACTCTTAGAGAAGGAAGGATTTCATCATAAAAGTGAAAAAAGAATCACGTAATCAGGATTAACTCTACCCTCATTTTCCCCCCTAGGAAATAGTTGAAGTTTATCGAAACAAACAAACAAAAATCATTGGGCAGTTGTTCAGGCAAACACAAGTTTTTCTTACTGTTGTTATTTTTCCCCAATCCATATAGAAGTTATGTGATTGATTCACAGGCAGGAAGGAGACCCTAAGAACATTTGCCAGGTTCTACTATTTGCGATACTGAGTTTACAAATCCTGAAAATAACCGGATGTGATTTGAATCTAATTTATATAGATGCAGTAGCTTTCATGGAAAGAACTCAGCCGGGTAGGAGGCCTATTGGTTTTCTCCATTTCGTTGAGAAATAAGGGCCATGAATTGCCATAAAGCTAATGACTTTTGAGTTAATATAGCAGTGATCAGTAGCAGCTTCCCACTGAGTCAGAGTGTGGGGTTAGCCTGGGGGCAGATGGGAACAAATTGTCTCACAGCCAAAGAGAGTAACAGGAAGGCCTTGTTATTTTTCTGTTTTCTGAAAGGACTCCTGCGGAGGCAAGAGCAGGCAATACGAATCAGGTTTCCCACCTGCAGAGATGAACAAGAATCAGTTGATGGGCTTCTTGTGCTAGTCAGGTTACTGGAGATTGGATTCTGACCGGGTTCTAAAGTCAAAATGATGTAGAGAAGGGGGCTATTATTTGGTGAAATGGGGAATGTAGGTGACCCATCATGATGTCAAGCTATAAACAAAGATATGCCCCAATTTTCCACTTTTTTCTGGTAATGATGACCTCCTACACTGGTCATTCCAAGGAGAAATCCACTCAGTAGAGAAAATAGAGGGGCATGCAGCTGTATGATGACAACTATCCCAGGGAGAAGTAAAACATTTTGAACAGCAACAACCGCTAAGCCGACAACAACCACAAAACCCCCTCAAACCAACCAACTATCCAACCAACCAACAAAAGAAAATACCTCAAAGAGTCAGCACATAAGAAATAGGCATTCTGCAACACCTCACCAACCATCTCATCCAAATTCACTTTATAAATGGGAGCTCTTCTCTTTTGGAAGTCTCTGGTAGTCAGACTCCTTGGACAGTAATGTCCACTGATTTCAAAGCATGTTGTCTTGACCATAGCAAGAGAAAGTCATATGTACTATTTCGCTAGGAAAACTATAGAAATTAATAGTGCATTTCAATGTATAACGGAAACTTCATGAAAATTGCATTTTCTTATTTTGAGAAAGTAAGAACCCTTAAATATGTCACTCAAAAACCAGTGGGAGTCACAGGTTTACCTCTGATGGGAGATCCTTCGAGGGCTTACTGAAGACCGTATACCTGTAACTGGGCCTTCTTAACTCAGAACTGGGAATATCTGTGGAAGCCAAATCTACCCAGGCACTTGCAGACCAAAAGAGGCACCACCTGGTTTCTAGGCTTCGTTGTTTTGGTGTCATAGCAATGTGGGGTAGTGACATTATGGCCATAACCAGATATGGCATGTGAAAAGTATCTCTGCATCCCAGATGCCCATCTCTGAGGGAACCAGAGAAAGGAGAGCCTATGAGACATAAGAATACTGCAAATGTTATGTAGTGTTGGGGCACTTCTGCCCTCCACAAAATGGGGAAAATTATTTGCTGTTCTTCCCAGAGATTCATCTGCTCCGTCCACCACTGTGAAGCTCGCTCATGTTGTTCAGTGTATGTGACTATGTTCAATTTTACCCAGGATCTTAGGAAAATAGTTGTCTCCTTTATTTCCTCCCTTTCTCTTCTTATATCTGCCTTGGTTTGTACCACTTCTCTTCTCATTTCCGTTTGGTATTTTCTAGTCCTGTATTTTCACTGAACACTTTCTAACATCAGTGGGTAATGCTAATTAAATAAAACATTTATGTATTTGAAGCAAAACAACAGAAATTTCTTTTAAGAGACTTGAAAGCAAATATGGTAGCCTGTTATCAAGATTTAGGGTCTCTCAAAAATCAAATTGCAAGGTAAGAAGAAGGAAGTTGTAGGCAATGTTTAAAACCATATTTTCCTGGAAGATTTTTGTTAGTAAACCTTCCATTACTGGGCATGTGACAATACTAAGATGAATTTTCCTCAGTCTCCAAAAGGACCTCTGTGTTCCTCTTCTGAAACCATAAAACAAATACACATTTTTCTTTATAGGCAATGTACATATTGCTAAGGATGTGATACTATTAGTTGGAAGTTAGGAAATGAACCTTTTTTTTTTCGATTATACTAATTTAGATTTCATGCACTTGATTGTGGGGTGAGAAGCAAACTACATTTGATTCATGAGATAGCTTTGAATGACGACAAATGGTTGAGAAGTGCAATCATTGAGATGTACAGAGGTAAATTCAGTTATTGCAAAAATTGTGAGTATCCTCTCTCATGAGATATACTTAATATTACCATGCTTTCAAAACCAAAACTGAAGACATCACCATCTGAAAAATATAAACAGATCTATACTTGTATTGAAAAATTGGGGGCCATTATGATTAATATGAGGCAATTTTTATATTAATATAGGACTGTTTTGTGTTGTTTCCACAAATACAGAGGTTTACATGAAACAGCTGTAAAACTATCTGGTTTAGCTGCTTGCACTCAAGTGTGGTTTTGGTAGGTTCTGCTTCTAGTCTGATAGATTCTATAGAACCTTTGCAAGTTTGAATAGATTGCTACCTGCTCTACAAAACATCTGAGCACTTTTTAGAGATAACGTGTACGTATAAAGGACAGTAATATTAACCGCTTTCTCTGAGTGGCAGTGAAGTATGATGCCAAATAATTCAAATGGTAGAATGATAAAAATGAGTAAGCTCTCTTCTTCCTTCCTCGCCTCATATTTGTTATACTCGATTCTTAACTCGCTTTTTCCCAATAAATAGTAAACCTTTTGCATTGTCTCAGACCTAGTAGTACACTCTAGGAATATCTTAATCTATTGCCATAGAGTTTTATTTTGTCTTCAAGCATATGAGGAACTCTTTTTGATATGAATGGATCAGAGATTTATGAAGTTGGGAGAGAAGGAAGGAGCACATCCCTTGTACCACATGAGATCATAGGACTGTTTTATCTAGGTTTGAGGTCTGGGACGTGGTGGGTTGGCTGGGGGGTTGGCTACGAAATCCAAGCCTGAATCTCTTTCAAAGTGCAGAGGAAGCAGTAACTCTCCTAACTTCCTCTCCAGCTTTGTAGAGTTTAAGTGCAATTCCAAGTGCAGATTTTAATGGAGTTCTCACTTACTACCAGCTTATAGGTAATGCAAGTGAGTTGAAAAGTTGTATTATTAAATTTGTATTAAATGTGTGCTGGGAAGAACCCCAGAAAATTGATCTTTCTTGGAATATGTGCCTAGGGTCTCAAATCATCTTTTCACGTTTGAGTCAGGAGATGCCTTCAAAGATTGGCATGTTTAATTTTAATAATTTCTGAGTTCTTAAAATTCTCTTAAATTGCATATACAGCTATTCAATGTTATTTGAAAAGTACCTTGTTGATACAGGATGTACTTTCAATTCACCCTCAACCCACTCTTCATAATCTCAGTGTCAATGGTCCTTATGTTTGTAACCTAAGTGCCTAGGACACAATAATATTGGTTGAATTAAATTGCACTAACCCATCTGCTGACTCCTTTAAGAAATGCCATGGCATTACATGACAAAAGCTTGAATATTTCCCACACACTGTAACACACTAGGCTTTTGGCATTTGGTTTTACTTAATTTTGAGCAGTTAGTAATGTACAGTTTTAGTATTTTGGTCTCAGTGAAAAACATGACTGTGGCTTGAAATTATTTCTGATTAAATGCAACTGTTTCCTGGCTGGTTGTCCGATAGTTAGACCTTTTAATTGACTTGTCACTTTAGGCCCTATGGTCCTAATGACAGTGGTCTTAAATATAATCTGAGTGTCATATTCTGTGACTATGAATCCTGAAGCATCTCACACCAGGGAAAATACAGTAGTTAGGCCAAGGCACTGATAAAGGTTCATGTTTGTTCCCATCCCCTCCCCTAGCCCAAACAATATGGCCCATGAGAAAAGAATTATGTTGAAAATCTAGGCAACAATCTTGACGCTTCTACAATGGCAGTAAGGGTTCCTTAAGACACTCATTTCCTATTGGTGGATATTTCTATGAAGAAGGTGGTATTTCTGGTTACCATCAACCTCCAGAACTGCAGAACCATAGCAGGGGCATGTGTGGCCAGGAGAGGAGCCACGAAGTTGAGACTACAACTATCTTTAGTTTGCTTTGGCTAGAATACTCCACAGTTTGGAAAAGCCAAGAGGTGATATCAGCTTCTGCAGTGTTCTTGGCTGAAGCTGGAGAAATCACTTGTGGGCCATCTCATCTTGGTAATTGCTGGTAGACAGAGAATATGTCTTTATAAATTGACTATCTTTATTATATGAGAGATGCAGCACACATCATTTCCATGCATTTTGAATGAAAACATTTAATCCAACCATTACCAAGAGGATCTTGTTTTAGCTTTTGAACATATAAATATACTTGAAAAGTAAGTATTTGAAAGCTTTGGGGGCTTTGTGATAAATGTGGTCAGAGAGAATCTTTTCAGAGGTACTTTCTTTGTAACTTAGTTGCATTTCCTTCCTAGGCTTTGTATCTGTGCTTCTGAATTTCTACTTTTTTCTGGATTCTGAGACATAAAAGGCACACTTTGATAATACTGGGAATAGAATTTTGTTAGCATCTTTTAGGTAAGATTAAATAAACTAAGCGTGCCTTTTCAATAAAAAAATTTGCAAGTGAATGAATATTGGTTTTAGCAACATGTCATATTATCTAAGGAAATGAATATCCTCTTACCAACTCAAAGCTATTTTTTTGAAAAGTTTATTGTAAAACTGCCAACTGTCTATTTTGATGTTGAGAAGTGTTTTAAATGGCCAAATTAAGAGTCTTGCTTCTTCTGATGGCACTGTTGGAATGCCCTTCTATCATAGGAAGTTTTGCCTTGAAGTGTTTCCTGCCTCCTTAAAAGAGATCCCTCTCGGGGTTTTGTGCTAAGGGTGATTAGAGGTGGTTTCCAGTGAATTCACCAAGTTTCTCTTGTTTTTCTTGACATTGATAGTTTTCATTTATAATTTTCACTACAAATATGGAGTATTTGCTACATGGTAGGCCAAGATTTTTATATACATTATCTCACTTGATCCTGACCATAACCCAGTAAGGTTGGTCTTACTGGCCCTCTTCTTAAGAGAAGATTGAAGCAAAGAGAAGTTAAATAAGTTGCTCAAAACCACAAAGCCAAAAAATGCCACATTGTGTATTCTGACAGGGATCTAGATGACCTGGAAGCTCAAACGTTTAGCCTCTTGAGTAAACTCTTTTATTTGACATCCTCAAGTTGTTAAGGTGGATCTGGAATATTACAGCAAAAGGTTTTAAAAAAAAAAGTGTAACCGAACTCCCTTCAGAGGACCCCCCTAGTGAGCGTATTGGCAGTAGATACTAGGTGACTCACTTTTGCCCCAGGTGAGTTTCATTCCTCTCTTCTTTGCTTTCTAGTGATTAGCAGGGAAAGAAAGATGCAGGAGCAAAACAACAGTGAAGGTGAAGATTAAAGGAGAAAAGGTCACTATCTACTTTGGATTAGAATTTCCACGGCAAGTAATCAGACGGAGAAGCAAAATTTCCACTTCACGTCTACAGTCTGCATTAGTGGGATGCCAGACTAGGAAGAAATCCCATCCATAAGGATGAGGGTGAAAGGCTGTTTCTTCTCTGTTTGCCATGGAATTGCAAAAAAGTTCTAGCAAATTTATGATAAAAAATGGTTTTGAACGAAAAATACTGAAAACATATATTTTATTATTTACTTTAGAATGTCTTAACAAAGAGCTGGTGATTAGGCGGAAATAATGACAGTTGAGAAACAGCCTTATGAGCAGAGAGCAGTACCGCATCATCCCTCAAGAGAACTCATGTTATTATAACCCATTAAAAATAAGGATTTTCCTCCCCAGTGACTTATATACAAATATTTCATTCTCCATTATTGTTTCATTTGAATTATCCCTTTTACTTGTGGAAGCTCTAGTAGTGTATATAGGTATATATATGTAAATATATATACACAAATGCAGTTATTTAACATTTTAAAGATTTTTAAGGCCCTGGTTTTAATTACTTTGATCAGAAGAAAAATTAAAAATGCATATCCATTCTGGGACATAATATTTGAGAAATGGAGATTATTAGAGGCAAATATAAGACTGCATCAGAAGGAAACATGAAAACACTTATATTGGTTTTTGTTTTTTTCTCATCTAATGGATACATGTGTTGGATCCATGTAAGTACAGCCAATTGGATCTGAGACAGTAAAATCATTTGTTCTGATTCAGTTATTCTGTCTTCCTGCAACATGGCCTTTGGGTATCCAGCACGTACTTGTGCCTCGTTAGATTGAAGAATGGATACAAATTCAAGGTTGAGTCTACTGGCAGCTATAGACTCAGGATACTCTTATAAGAGAAGTTGGCATCCCATTTTCTACTTGCATCTTCATAGATAACTATAATATACTTGATTCCTTTAATCAATGGCGACAAAAGTTCAAAGAGGAGAGTTTTTTGGCATGGGCCATTTGATTTGACTGTCTACATAGGTCAGACAAAATGAGTGATTGCCAAATCTCTACTGTATTTTATACCAAAGAAAACCAGTCAGAGGAGAATTGTTTTAGAGAAACTACTTAGAAGACTGACATTTTACAAACGAATTCTTGACATTTGGCAAAGATCAAAAAGACCAACATATTGGTGATGACATTATATAAACACAATTTTCAGAAGAACCTTCTTGGATCATTGTTAATATTTCATGTCCAAGTAACTACAGAGGATTGAAAAGTAGATCAGCCATTTTTATCTACTGTCATTTGAGTCTTTGTTTTGAAATTAAGCTTATTGGATTCATATTTTTAAAAAAGTTTAGATTGTTCTGCAAGTCAACAAAAACAACATCATTTTATCACACTTATTCAAAAGGTGTAAGTATTCCGAGCAGAGTTAGAAAAAACAAAATAATATGCAAAGGGAGCATGCAGTACGGAGAAACTACTGAGAAATGAAGAGTACATCTTAATGCTCGACTTCTTGCATGGATGATGTGACAAGCTCATTGACCCATATTACCTTTTGTGAACACTTAGATGAGACCAACGGAATTGCACAGTTAAAACTGAGGAGCAAACCACGGAAAGCCTAAGAATGGAAAATCTCCTATTATGACTCCCAGGAAGTACTTGCAATGCACAAGAATCAACCTTTCTGCAGTTGACACATTGCTGTGTTTCAGATTACCCTTCACGTTCATCTCTTCCCTTGCAATTATGGAACTAGGTATTTTTTAAAAAAATACAAAACTAAGAAATGAAGGTGGAAATGATGTCTTGACCAGAAGATAATTTTAAGGTTAACATTAAAGGTAATAAATAGAGCAAAGCATTCCCTTAGAGAACTAGAAAGTCTTGGACTTTCCACACAAGATATGTTGATCAGAGGTAGCATTTACTTTACGTGTTACTATGGTGAATTGAACAATCAATGTTTTTTCTTTGATGAGGTCATAATATTTGCTTGAAAACACAATATTATATACAGAAGAATGGTCATCTTCCATGATGACCCCAATTCACATACCACAGTGTGTTTTGGTCCCATTGGGCATCTTCCTTGTGATGATATACACAAGCTGGACCCATTAGTGTGGTAGAGTCCTTTCCTTCCAAGTGCTTGATTTAGTTTGGATGTCCCTCTAATGTGCAGAGTGGAGTGGCCAGAGAGGAAAGAGTTTTGATGATTCAGAAGCAAGCACTTTCCTAGGCAACTAGAGCCTCCCACACATTCTTGCAGCGACCTGCTTCCACGTCGATGGTGGCTTCTAAGCTCAGTGAGGGTCTGAATGGCCCGAGACCCACTTAGGGCAATGGAGCAGTTTCTGCTTCCAGATTTTCTAGCTGAAAGAAGAGAAAGAGCAAAAACTGTGAGCATTTCAGATTGGGTTGTAGCACACATTTATTGGGGCATCTTCTGTGTGTCAGACCTGTATTGAGGGCCTTCTTGTATACTTTCACCTGCAACCTTCAAAGTTTTTCCTAAATGCCAAGACATTAATTAATCTCCTGGGTCATTATGAATAGTCTCTTGGGTCATTATGAATATGCTATTGAGTTTGTATACACTAATGGGTAAGAATTATATACTAGTCGTTGAAGAGATATTACCGATGGCTTCCTTGAAAAAATATATTTTAACCCAAACCCTTTATCTCCCTCTGTCCTGGACCCTTTTCCTCCCTCTTTATCCTCAAATTATTCACGACTTGGCCAAAATTTCAAAAGTAAAGCAATGTCTTTCTTTGCAATACCTCTTATGTTTTTTATTTCTAGATAAAGAAATTTTTATTTTTTACCCAATTCTCAAATTAATGGATTTTTTTCCTAAAGCACCTGATTTGAAGTACAGGGATTTCCCCATCCCCACCTCCATTGCAAAGCTAGCGTATATGTTGAGCAATAATATGACATTTGTTCACACACACGAAAATGTGGCTTGATTGTGAAATGTGGCTGTCCCTTTCAAATAAAGGGGGAGGATTATGGAAATAAAACAAATTTTGTAATTAACAAATAATCATTGCCGTCATTGTTATGATAATTTTTGGTGAGAAGAAAAGCGGGTGTTTGTATAGTCAGTGTAAAGGGATGAAATATTTTTTTCTTTAACTTTATTTTGGTAAATTCCAAACTTCAGGAAAAGTGCAAGAATAAGAATGGCACAAAGAACGTTTGTGTACTTTTTACCCAAATTCACATACTATTAACATTTTACCCCATTCTCTGTCACTTGCTTTCTCTTCTTTTTCTTTCTCCTTGTACACAAACACACACACACACGTTATCTAATTGAATAATTTGATACTAAGTTGACCTTTTATCTTCAAATATTTAGATACGTATTTCCTAAGGATAAGGAATAGAAAAAACATAATCACCGTTAGGAGAGGCAATCTGCCGTGGGCCCTGGTGTTCCTGCACATCCTTGCGGACTGTGCCAAACTGCAAGGCTTAACTGTCCTCTGACCTGGAAGTTTCTGCAGACAGTCACATAGGCAATTCAGCAGATTGAGGTGACCCCAGCATCGATCACTGTGTGGCTGCTTGCTCCTGAGGAGGTTTGTTTATTGCCTGCCCCAAAAGGGGCTGAGTTCTGAGTTCCTTAACTGTAACATAACCCATTGTGTGTGTGTGTGTGTGTGTGTGTGTGTAGCCACCTGTAGTTGTGTAGCCATTGTGTGTGTAGCTGCCATCTGGTCCCATTGCATTGCTCTGTGGAATTTGGGGACAGAGGAGGCACTGCCATGCTAAAGCCTCTGCTGTTTGCTATGCTGTGAATACTAAACTATTTGAGTTTTTTGTCTACTTTGGCACCTATAGAGTTATGGCAAGACAACTCGCTTGCTTGCTCAGTCTTCTTTGGAGTCTTGTTACTTTTTGCCATCTCCTAAGTGTTGAGGTTCTTCCCAAACTGGCACAATGAGCAGGGTGCCAAGATAGACAATGATTTTTTGGAAGGGAAAAGGGAAAGGCTCGTGGATGAGATTCGAGGATGTGAAGAAACTCCTTATGAGCTGGTAGCAAATGTTCTGGCCCAAGTGGTTCAGAAAGATGGGGAATGAGTGGTCCACCCTTGTCCTACCTGTTGATGAGCATGAGTTGAGTCAGTGGATGGAGGCTGAGTGGTGAGGGATGAAATCTAACCAGCTGCCCAAATGGCACCATGGTTGCCGCTAGCTCTCTTATGGACTAGGGGACCAAGAGAGCACTTTGAGACCTACCAGGGAGGAAAGCACAACTTCACTCAGTTTAAGCCACAACTAGAAACATCTAGAGGGCAATATGTACCCAGAGTGAGTACCAAAATGTAGACCCACAGCGAGAGGGAAAGGAAGCATGTCCAGGGGTGCTTTGACCAACAGACCGAGGAGCTGTTAGACACATGGCTGATGAAGGAGTGAGGAAGATTATGCACTTAGAGGGTAAATGAGCCACCTAGGCAGTCTTACATGAGACCTCATGCTTTAAGCCACTGTGCAGATTATTTAATCAGAACAGACTCATGCCCCACAATCAGGTTTGCTATTGTGGATTTCTGCTTCAATGATTACATTATGGCTAACCCAAGGAGACTTTCTTGAGGTCACTAAAATCCTATAAAATCCCATGGGGGAAGCTACTCAAAGCCTAAGGGCTGAAGCTGCTACAGACAGGGTCTATCTTGGACAGAATGACAGCCTGATTATGACCCCTCATCCAGTTAGTTGTTCACTAACTATAGATTGACCTCATCCTATGGATGGGATTCTGTGGACAATAACTCTAATCAAGTATTGATTGAAATAAGTAGAACAGATCTGGTCCTAGCCCTTGTCAGTATGTCTAATCCAAGTTGCTGATGGGGTGGCATAATCACATAAAATTGAGTTCAGCCAAGAAAATGTTGAGCTGACAGATGAATTATTAGGAGAGGTAGTCCAGCAAGCATCCCAGAACATTCTTGCTGACTGGGCTGAATTGCAAGGCCTAACTATCTTCTAAATCTGAGTTATTTCTAGAGTCATATACTCAATTAAGAACCTTTGCTGCCCTACCACCATGAGGACCACAGCACGACCACTTTGTGCTTGTTTGCTCCTGGGGGTGGAGGATTGGTTTGTTTACTGCTTGCTACAAAAGGTGTTGAATCCCTGGCTCTGGGATCCTAACCTGCGGTGCAGTCCACTATGTACGTAGCAATAATCTGGGCCCATTATGTTGCACCATGGGACATGGGGGCAAGAGAACCAGTGCTCCTGTGCTGATGCTCCCGCTGTTTGCTGTGTTGTGAGTAGTAAACTGTTTTCTCTGGTGCATTGAGTCACCTTGTCTATTTTTGAAACCCATAAACTTGTGACAAGCCAACCTACTTGCTTGCTGAGATATCTCCTTTGGAAACTCGTAACTCCTTGCCATTTTCTGAGATTGGGCTTCTTTCTGGACAATAACCACAGTACTGTTATAAATTTCAGTAAATTTGACATTTGACATAGATACAATATTTTATTCTACCATGAGCTTTCCAATTTTGTCAACAGCTTTTAAACTGTTATTTTTCCAGGAAGTCAACTAGCAAATCTTTTGGGCTATTTTTTTAACCTATTTTTGAAAAATAAAGTTTTGAAAAGCTTTTACGTTCAAATTGAAGCTTACTTAAGGCACTTTTAGTCTCTATCCATACGATGATTGGAGTGTGTTTTCTACCCCTGCAGGGAATGTAAGATTATCTTTTCCAATTTCACCAATCTATGAAAGGAAACAGAGGTCATGAGAGGTGAAGTGACATGCCCCAGATTACTGCTTGAGGAAAGCTAGTTTAATATTTTTACTTTTGCTCTTTGCAGCCATTCTCTTCCACCTCCGTTTTCTCTTTCCCATTTGTGATGCCATTCAAAGTTGCAGTTGAAGCCAATAACAGACTTGGGTACTTTTGAAGTTTCAGCCAGTAATAGGCTTCAAAATCTCATTCATTACAGAAACCATAACAACAGAGCCACACAAAAACCTTTGGGAGTTGATGACTCATAGGCAAAGCTCTCCATTTATCTAACTAATAGAGAACTCATCCCTTTTCCAAGCTCCATTGCCGGAATCAGATTTACTGGGATCTAGAGGGTAACAAGGGGTCAAATTTCAGTGAGGGAGAATTCAAGGAGAGGTGGAATGATCTGGCAGTTCAAAGGATCCAGACTCAATATGCCATATGCTTCCTCTTGCTTTTAATATGAATTTATTTTGTTCAATATAATAAATCTTTTCTCTCATAAAAGGAAGCTTTGGTGGTTACTTTTACTGTCCATTAGGAGAAGCTAGCCCCCAGAGTCTGAATGGGATAATCAATCAAACCCAGAAATGAGCTCTAATTCATTGGCCATCAAAAGAGGCTGAGCAAGTCCTGCTTGTAAAGAGATCCCCACTGGCGCAGGATGCCAAGCTCACACAGCTGGTTATCAGCAGCCTGGCACCGGAACCCGTGTTCCCTGGCTTCCAATCTTGTGTTCTTTCACAAGAAAGACTATAATTATTCAACCTTTGGTATATTTCTCACAGTTGAGTATGAATGAGTTTTAAAACGAACTTATTTTCCTCAAAGATGTTTCATTCAAAACAAAAGAATGTGCCAATTAGAAGGCTTATTCTTAGCAGTGTTTAGTTTAAAGCGGTGAAAACATATCCCAAAGCTACATAGACGTTTTTCCTCTTGAGGGTTGTAACCAGAAAGTGGCAAGCTTCAAAACAAAGCAAAACAAAAGTGAAAACTCAAACAAAACACAACCTATTCTACTTTCAGAGATAGGAAGTTTCAGTATCTTGCTTGTGTTTAGGCCATGTATTATAAATGAGTGAGACTAAGAGACCAGCAATCAATTTTGGAATCTTGGTGAATGCCTGGAATTATGGGACATTGTCATTCATTCTATTACAACATTGAATTTTGAATAGATAGGCACATAGATTTGTGCCTAACTGGGACTCATGGTTGCCAGTGGGCTTTTTGAAACTGCTTAGTGAAACCTCCCTTCTGTCAGATGTTATAAGGCATCCCTTGAAAAACTGGATCTGTGCTCAGATAAATTTGAGAACTTGAGTTTAAAAAATGAAATGCAAACATATACATAAAACTCAATGTGGTACACACGCACACACACATTGTAGGGCTTTTCAAAGCCCTTAAGATGTTAATACACAATATCAGTCCCCATGACCAAAATAAGATGTGCCACATTTCTGAACATTTCTCTAAGGAGCTGTTTTTTCATGGACTGCATATTAACATTTCACTGTAGTAGTGTTCTGTAAGAACCTGGTAGAACTTGTAAAAACTAAAAAGTTTATGAGACAGTCCTAAGTTCTGATTCCCCAAACATCAAATCTTAACACCTAGATTCTTGCAACATCCCCTTTCATGCAGGCAAAATGCTGATGCTTGAACATTCAAGGCTTTCAGTGACGAGAAAATCCTTGTATCTCAAAGCTTAGAAAATTCTTTCCTTGGTTATATTGAGATCCCTTTCTCTGTAGCTTCAACCCACTGGCTTTAATTAGCGGAGTTGTATTGGATAAGTCCAATTCCCTATTCACATTCCTTTAAGTACATGAAGACAACTATCTTGTGCTGTCTGAGTCTTCTATTTCCCAGGTGATCATGTGCAGTTATTTCAACCCTTTGTTGTATTGAGGAATTTTAACTCCTTGCACCTTTTTGGTTGCTCATCTCTGAACATGATGTAATTTGCTTATTTCATTCCTGAAGTGTGTTGTCTAATAGAGTGAGGCTAACATGTCTTTGGTTCTAGACACCAGACTTCTGTTGATGCATTTTCTCTAATTGCAACAGTTGAGATGGTCTGTATCATATTGTTAATTCACGAAATAAAATATGACTTTTTTTCATGTTTGCTATCACTTACATTCTCTGTTTCTATAGTTAGATTTTTGGACTAAAGTTTTTCTCTAGTAACTACTATAGTTTTAGTTTTTGCTTACTCTTCTAGTATGTTTGGGTCCTTATCCTACCCTCTAGGTTATCCAACATTCCTCCATTTGTTGGGACTCTTTAGATGGGAATCAGCTAAAGTTTATAAACCTATCTCATTTTACCATTATATCCAGAACATAATTCAACATAGCATAGCACTACAGAAATTAACAAGAGCTGGTCAAATCTCTTGTTAAAAACCCTGTTGATACCGAGTTTATCTGGTTTCCCTGTCCTCTGAGAAAATACAATTCACTTTTACATAACTAATTTTTAGAGAACTTGTCTTGCTTCCTAGAGATTACTGCTTCCTTTCTAAGTGCTCTTAAAATATAGTTTAATAATGTGATCTAGGTTCTAAAAATAATCAGTGCAAAGCTAAATATTCTGTGTAGTGTTCCGTTGCTGCAAAATTATCTCTAAAACTGGGACTCTCTTTCTTTCCTCTAGTTTTCCAGGTCTCCTCTCATTCTTCTTTGCTTCCGAGGTTATAATTTGTGTTTCATTAATGGTATTTCATTTACAAGTTCTCTTAATGTTTGAAGATTACCGGGACATTTGACCTCATTCAGAGGCTCCCAGTGTTCTCTAAAAATATCTTCACTTTTCTTGGCCTTTAATTCTTTCTTAATGTTTCAGGCTGAAGATCTTTTTTCTGAAAGAGAAGCTTGAAATAGAATAAAGGTTCAAGAATTGTGCTTTTGTCTTGTCTTCCATTAATATTAAGTCTTAGTCTTTGCAACTCATTAGCAGTGCAAAGGAAAGCTTTCCTTTGAGAAATCACTATGATGTTTCAGAGGAGATTTAGACTAAAGCCAGTAAACCTGGGGTCTAGTTACAACTCTCAGGCACTACATTAAGGACACGACAATGAATTTGGATGTTGATGTTTCTTCACCTATTAAAGACGGTCAGTCAGGTTAGATCAATGGTTCTCAACTGATTTTTACCCCAGTTCTTTTTTCTTTTTGCAGAGAAAGATTCTCCCTGAGATAACATCTATTGCCACTCTTCCTCTTGTTTTTTTTTTTTTTTCTCCCTAAAGCCCCAGTGCATGGTTGTATATCTTAGTTGTAAGTCCTTCTAGTTCTTCTACGTGAGCCGCTGCCACAACATGGCAACTGACAGATGGGTGGTGTGGTTCTGTGACTGGGAAATGAACCTGGGCTGCTGAAGCAGTGAGAGCTCCGAACTTTAACCACTAGACCATCAGGACTGGCTCTATCCCAATGATTTTCAACTGATTTTCTTTTGGCAATGTCTGGAGACGTTTTGGCTGTCACAGCTGGGGGTGGATGGGTGATACTGGCATCTAGTGGGTAGAGGCCAGGGATGCTGCTAAACATTCTACAGTGCATGTCCCCCACAACAGAGAATTATTTGGCCCAAAATGTCACTAGCGCCAAGGTTGAGAAGCCTTGGGTTAGAGCAACCTTATGATTCCTTTTGGCAGCATTATTTCATTCCTTTTCTTTATAAGAGCTGTGATTCAACTTCTTGAGGAACAGGGGTGGGAGGAGATGAAAACTGTCAAACCTCATTGGGTGGCTTAGAACAGTATTATTAGCCAGTTGCCTGGCCCTGTACTATGTACTTTGCATGGACAATCATATACCACATTCACATCAAAGCTAAGTACTAGGTACCATAGTTAGCACCATTCTTACAGATGAGGAAGTTGAAATACAGAGTTTCAGAAACTTGCCCAGAGATATGCAGCTTGTCATTGGTAGACTCTGGATAAATAAGTGAACCATCTAAGTTTTTAAGATTTTATAGTATATTTGCTATTCTTATCTAACTATAAAGTTTCTCCCTACCTGCTTGTATTTTTAATTAAATTTACATATACTAGAGTTTATGTAGAAATATAGTGATCTTTTTCTTTAGTCACTAAATTTTTCTTAAACTCTATTTAAAAAGACTCTCACTATCATCTTTTATATTGGAAAAAAGCATACCATAAAAAATACATTTCTGATCTACAATTTCCCCATTTGTAGGATGAGGAGGTTTGGACTAGATGATCTGTAGTGTTCTTTTTCAGTTCTAATATCCTAAGAACTGTGAATATTTAGCATCTGCTTGATAAATCCAATTACATTATTGGAATTTAGAAGTTGATATTTACTTATAGTGTAGCCATTTGAAAGTCTATTTGTTCCATTGAATTTCTGAAATAACCAGAAAAATCTTCTGTTGTTACAGTGCATGCTAGCTAAACTGTAAGCCTCCATCTGCAGCATTTTAAGGTTCTGTGAGTGACATGTATCTCTTCTATTTCCAAAGAGTAGCTCAAAGACAGCAATTTTTAAAAGTTGATGTTTTGAATTTGAATGAGCTCACATGTAACTGTATTTGGGGATTTTTCAATATAAGGACATTCTACCTGACATGACAGAGAAGGAAGAACAGCAAGAGTGAGATATTCTGGCAAGTTGGTAAATTATAGGCTGGGTAAATAGGCAATGGCATAGTCAAATATATAGTGGCCATATCCCATTCCACATCCACTCTTCACTGCATTTTCTTGTTGTCAAGGATTTTTTTTCTTAATACTTTGACTTTTCTTGAGTAAAATATTTATTTTAATATTTTTTTATTTTATTTATATTTATTTATTTCTCAATGTCATTTTTCATAGACATTTCCTTTTTTGCTTTTCTATCAGATGTCTTAGACCTACCTATTTGATCACAAGAAAAAATGTTATTCATTCCTTAAGCTTTTAGAGGTTTAGATATACTATTTGGGGACTCTGGATCATATATATAACATATGTAAAATATATCTTTTTATTAACCTTTATGAAGATTTGATAATGTGAATAGAAAAAAGTGGAAACAATTAGGTAGGGCTTGATAGATTTTACAGATTTCCAGTATTCCTAGGATTTCTGGTATTTGTATGAGAAACAGAATATTAGGAAGCATGTGGTTGACTTCAGACACAAAATGTACTCTGTGGGCCAGCTCTTTTTTCTTCCTTCCTCCCTCCCTCCCTCCCTCCATTCCTTCCCTCCTTCCTTCCTTCCTAAAAAATACTGTGCTTTGTATAGACACATAACGTGAATTAGTTTTCTACATACATTCTTGGATTGAGAGGACCATTATTTTAAATTATAATGAAACTTTCAGCTTACATTTATTTGATATTTATAATTATATGGACCTAATTTATCAGGCTAATTATTTATTTGCATGTGTTGCTAATAAGTTGTGTTATAGAAAGAAAAAGTGGTTCATTTCCTTTGATTCAATAGTAAAGCTATTAGTAGTAAATAGTAAATCAATAGTAACTAGTAAAAAAATAGTAAAGCAACAAGCACTAAACTAAATTCATACTTATCCCCCACCCATGTATGGTTAATATTTATGGCTATTCTTTTCTTCAGCATACATCACTGGCAATGTGGATGACCAAATTCACACGGGGTCTTGAGAGCTGGCATTATGATCTTTTGGATATGTATCAGGAAAACCATTCATGTTTTGAAAAAGTACTATTAAAATTATTTAGCACTCAAAATGAATCCTGTTTTTAGCCTCCCCTAACTCATACCACATATATGGGATTTTATTGCAGTAAAGAGTAGAAGTCATAGACAATCCGGTTCTAATTTTCTTTTTATCATGGAAGTTTCTATTTACTTCAAAGCCAGGAACTCTATTATATAAGAAAGAAATTCCTGAGTATAAAGGGAGCAGGCTGACAAAAGTTGTGGCTCTAGGTTCTTGATTTCCAGAGAAAGAATAATTAGAAAGGAAAAGTTAAGACATATTTTAATCTACAAATCTGTAGTTCTCACAATGTCATCCCCGGAATCATTTTATAATTTTTGTAAAATTCTAGCAATTTGCAAATATTTATTGAAACCTACCAAAAGATACAGCAAGATAAAGAAAATATATCTTATATCTAGAAGAGATATCTAGAAAAGATAAAGATTGACAAGTTCTAAAACACTAAATCTCAGTGTGAGAACTTTTTCATGATAAATGGTTATAAAATAGCCATTCACCACTTAAGGTTACCCAAATAAATGACATCTCATTTTAAGTTAGTTTTTTAAAGAAAAATATGTTGCTATATTTGGGCTGGCCCCGTGGCTTAGCGGTTAAGTGCGTGCGCTCTGCTACTGGCGGCCCCGGTTCAGATCCCTGGCACGCACCGGCGCACTGCTTCTCCAGCCATGCTGAGGCCGCGTCCCACATACAGCAACTAGAAGGATGTGCAGCTGTGACATACAACTATCTACTGGGGCTTTGGGGGAAAAAAAGAGGAGGAGTGGCAATAGATGTTAGCTCAGAGCCGGTCTTCCTCAGCAAAAAGAGGAGGATTAGCACGGATGTTAGCTCAGGGCTGATCTCCCTCACACACACAAAAAAATAAATAAATAAAAAAAATTAAAAAAATATGTTGCTATATTTTATCAGTTGGTTACATTAATTGAAACAACAAGCATAGGAAAATGCTACAGTAATGTTGTTAATCCAATCTTAAAAACTCAACCTCCCTGAAAGATCAGAGTATTCAATCAAGAAGAACTCTGGCTAATTCACATATCAATGTTTGATGTATAGCTCTTTCATACAGAATAATCTGGTCCAGTCCACCTATGTGAGAGTTGAGAAAGCTGTGTTCTTGCAAGATGAATGGGTTTTCTCATCATGTGTTTGTCAGGCACATCATGACAATAAGAACATTTACCTGACTCCCTGTCCTGGTCCCCTCTGGCATCACCAAGCTGCCTTTTCTAGTAGGAAAAATGTGATTGCATGCATGATCATAAAGGTAAATTTATGAAAATATTAAATAAACCTCTCTGACATGAATAAGAAATTTTAGCTTGTGGAAAAGCAAATGCTATCATTCAGTGAGAGTCAATAAGACCTTAATGATGGCACAGGATTTTAGTTAAAATAATTTGAACTCATATAATGGTAACCAAATGCCTCATTATTGAATTTCTAATCCCCATACTATTCCTTGAAGTTTACCTTTACACACAGATACGCTATGAATACATCTAAAAAAGCCTACACAAAGACCTTATGGTATTCAAACTGTCAGTATATAAATGCTAAAACTTAGTTCTACGAGCCACCACTAAGAAGAGTGAAAACCAGACTGGGGAGACAGTAGAGCACATTGATTAATAGTCTGGGTTATAATGTCAAATTCAACTGCATTCATTCCTCAGCCACTACTTTTGTTTGTTTGTTTTCTGCTAAGGAATATTCACCCTGAGCTGACATCTGTTGCCAATTTTCCTCTTTTTACTTGAGGAAGATTCACCCTGAGCTAACATCTGTGTCAATCTTCCTCTATTTTGTATGTGGGTTACCGCCACAACATGGCTGATGAGTGGTGTAGGTCCCTGCCCGGGATCCAAACCCACAAACCCGGGCCACTGAAGTAGAACATGCCAGACTTAACCACTAGGCCACAGGGCTGGCCCCACAGCCACTACTTTTTAACTATGACCTTGGGCAAGTTAATTCCTTAAATATTGGTTTCCTCAACTGTAGAGATAATAATCCACACCTCATATGATTAAATAAGACATGCTAGACACAAACTCGTCAAGAAATGTTATTACTAATAGTCTTAAAGCCAAATATTTTCTGGGAATAAGCATATTTCCAATTAAACAATATTTTCTCCTCCCAGATTATAGTCAATTTATAGAAACATATGAAGTTCTCCTTTTTATAAAAGGTATTATCCATTTTAAGACATATTCTATTATCACACATGCATAAAAAGGCACACTCATATCATGCACACACACGCACACACACATACACTCATAACTGGAACCATTTTCTTTTTAAACCACAGAACTGAAAGAATAGCCATTTTGGTTTCGTTCACAAAATATGCATTAATGCGGTCAAACTCTGTAATTTTGTGAGCTATTCTCATTTGAAGCTTTTGTCATGAAATTTAAATGCCTTTCCTTCTCAAATGAGCTCTCCACAGATGTCTGGTAAAGAAAATCAAGATCTGACTTTTGAGAGTGATGTGGTTGATTTTAAAAATTAGGCTTCTGCTTTTAGTTTAGCTGGAAATAATGCCGTTTTATAGTTAATACAAAAGCAAAGCATCTCCTAATTTCTTGACCGGCTACTTTCGCTAAAATGTCAAGAAAGTGCTTTAACAATAGTAACCAGAAGGTTTAGGAATGGACATGCCATATTACTGAGGAAGTAGGCAGGAGGTACCATAATGTTAGCTTGATTGCTGTTATATTACTTAGTCCTATAAGACTCACTAATAGATATATCAGAAAGGTAAGGCTTTGTTCAAGGATAACTACATTATTTTGCTAAACACAAGATTCATTTGGTGAAAAAATTGGTATCAATCAGCTTGACTGAAAGGGTTATCCAGTTAGACAAAACAGTATGTTTGGTGGTGTTTGGATCAAGTTACAGTTTAATCAGAGTTTTCAGTTTAGTGTTTTACTAAAAATGCAGATTGTTGGACCCTACCTTGACTCAGTGAACCAGAATTTCTTCGAGGAGTTCCTCAGAAATTCCAATTTTTAGATCTCATAGTAAGCTTGAGAACCTCTGGCTGAGACCGTACAATCATATTTGAGTGCAAAGTGGCATTTTGTGGGATAACAGAGAAAAGCTTTGGATTAATATTAGATGCCCAGATGTTTGTCCAGGTTCTGCCTCTCACTGGTGGTTTGATCTTGTATAATCACTTAACATCCCTGAGCATTTATTTTTTTCATGTTTACCCGTTAGGATTGTTATAGGATGCCGATGTGATAGTGCACACGAAAGCACTTTTTAATCTGTATGTTGTCATATGAATGTATGCATTATTATTATTATTATGCATTATTATTATGGTTATAGTTAATACAAACTCTTTAAATAATAATCCATCTGATCTAACAGAGTTGTTTCTTTTCCTATATAATGTTAAACATTAAAAAATAATAATCTAGATCCAGCCTTGATGGCCTAGTGGTTAAAGTTCGGCATGCTCTTCTTCGGTGGCTCGAGTTTGGTTCCCGGGCATTGAACCACACCACTCATCTGTCAGTAGCCGTGCTGTGGAGGTGGCTCACATAGAAGAACTAGGACTTACAACTAGAGTATACAACTATGTACTGGGGTTTTGGGGAGGAAAGAAAAAAAGAGAGGAAGATTGGCAACAGATGTTAGCCCAGGGCGACTCTTTCCCAGCAATCATCATCATCATCATCATCATCGTCATCATCATCTAGGTGATGATTGCATTCTATAATGCAAACAAAAAATGCATTATAGAAAGTGATAGGGGTGGAAACCAAGCGGTGAAGGCAGGTCAGTAGTGCTCAGCATCTCAGGTCTGAGTTGTACCTGGATTGATTGGAGCAAATACTGGAAGTGTTCTGAAGCAGAGTGCAGTCCAAAGAGTACAATAGCAGGGCAGTACATGTAGCGAGAAATTAAATTTCATTGAGAGCAGATGAAAAATGAGTGCCTCTGCCTGAGTCTACCTAATAAAGATCTAGAAACCATAAAGACAACAAGTAGAACATAAATCAAGCATGAAGCGCTACAGCTGGGGCAGTAGGCTGAGCCCTGGAATGCACAAAAGAACACGAGACCATCTTTTATTTTTTATGCTTAGCCAGGGCAAGACCTCTTTAGACCACTGAGTCTAGTTCTTGGCCTCCTTATCAATAGCACTTGTTAAAAATAAAATTTTAAGACAAACACAGATGTAGGAAAGTTTTTGAAAAGTATAACTTTTGGTCAGAGGACTAAAGGGTGGAGAAGAGAAAAATGAAGAACCCCTCCTGTGAATATTTTCTTGTTACTAAAAGGTGAGCTTGAAATAATGTCAGAGTGTTACACAGTCACCTAGGTTGTGAATCAGTTGTAAGAAAGGGGTCATTCCCACCACCCTCCGTATCTCCTGAAATATCATGGGCCCTACAATCATTCATTCGTTCAGCAGATATTTTTGAAGTACATACTTTTAATGTACAAAACACTGTGTTAGGTTGATATTGGATACAGGAAGAAGCAAGGCAGAGGTGGTTTGTACTCTCAGGAAGCTGTGGCTTGCCTGTCCCGTGCAGCATGTGCCTACCGTAGATGGTTAACAAAATTGCCCACGATTACTCCCCTCTCTATATCCACACTCCTTTGCAATGCGACAGCAGCACCTACCATCAACGGGTGGAGTCTGTTTTTCCACTCCTTGAATCTAGAACCTGTGACCACCATGAGAACAACTCTGGGCTAACATGATGGAAAATGAGGATCCACGTGGAGCTAACTATTCTTGCTGAGGTCATCCTAGATTAGCTGGCTGACAGCCAATCAGGCAGCTGCAGCTGACCCCAGAGTGAGCCCAACTACGACTGGAAGAACTGTCTAGCCCAGCCCAGCCCAGCCCAGCCCAAATCACTCATCCGTAGAATCTCTAAATAAATGGTTGCTTTAAGCCACTAAATTTTGGAATGATTTGTTATGCAGCAAAAGCTGACTGAGTAGCCCTTAACTATGTAAATACAACTCAAAGTTTATTTTAGGCACAGAATTTTCTCATATGGCTTTTCAAATTACCTTGATAACTGCCAACTCTCCACTTCACTTTGTGCTGTATGGACATGGTCTCAGTGTACAGTTGTCAGAATACAGATACCCTGGGAAGGTTTGATATTGGATCTCTGATCTGCAGAATATGAAGTTGACTAATGTGCTTGAGATGTGACATATATAGTATAATATATTTCTTGGAGAAAAATACAATTACCTCAGCAGGACATAAACATCTACAATAGTACAAACTTCAAACAAGCAGTTAAAAAGTTAATGCAAATCCGATTAGCTTTGTTTCCTAACATGATGGTTTATGATGTAAAAAACCAAAACAAAAAAACCCCCCAAAAACACACCTGTTTGTAAGATACTGAATTTGTACCACTAACCAATTATCTCCTATAGACACAGCCGTAAAGCCTCTGATGTTTCCTTCAAATAGTTTTATTATTTTGATATATTATTGAAACTATCACCAAAGGCTGATGTATTGTTCCAGATGTCTGTGTGTAACTGCCTTGGTTCTAACAATGAAACATCAGTGGAGATTAGTGAACGGGATCTTTGATTTGTCTTAATTTTCAAATATGTCAGAGTGTCTTTTCCTCTCTTCCTGGCAGCTGCTCTTTTCTGTCCAGCTCTCCCAGCTGGGCATTTTGGGAAAGCAGCCAACTCCAGGGCTAATGTGTTTCTGCTGTTATCTGACACTGATGCTGCTTCATAGAGGCAGCAATGAAGATAAGCCCTAATTGGATATATTTTTAAAGCAAACCTTTTAGTTACTTAGAGCAGAGCTTCCCCAATTAGCTTCCTTTCTCCTCTCTCTGGCTGTGCAAGAACCACACTAATGTGAAAACGCTGGATTCGGAAGGGAGTCAAGGGCAGTGTCGGGACGACTGAAGGACGATCAGAATGAACTCAGGAGAAATGCTCCACTGGACAGGCTGGGAGCTGTATTTCCAGGAGAGCAAGGCAAGCGACGGATGCTGAGAGGATCAGACGTGACAAGAGGCCACAGCAGTGGTCCAGGGTACACTACCAACAGCCTCGCCCTAAAGCGGCTGAAAGGAGAGGGAAGGAATACGTAGGCACTGAAGGACAAAGAATCAACACTTTATAATGGCCATCAGTGTGCCCCAACGGAAATATATTGCTCCAA